>NC_089507.1:168315153-173315153 GCF_036850995.1 Saccopteryx leptura
TTCCAAATGCCCATTATAGTTTCCCACCCTTGATCTCAGAACAATATCGTCTTATAGTTCAGGCTTTCTCCCTTGAACTGCACATGATATGTGATGGAAGGAAATGTTCTGTAATTTATCTTGGACCATGGCTTGGCAGCTGTCTGGTCCCTCTGCCATCTGTAGCTGTTCAGAAGGCAGAAGCCAAGAGGTTGATTGAGGCCCTAGGTTTTCATCTGAATAAGCAAGGATGTATCTCAAGGTGGTTCAAATCCAAGTCCAGGCCTCTGCAAGATTATTTTCTGCAGGAACAGAGCTGCTCGTATGGCTTCAGCTCCCCTCATGCTGCTGCAGCAGTATCAGGTGATTCCCAATAATCCATTTTACTCATAAGCCAAATTAATAGAAGTTCTCATTCTCACTATCCCAGTGGAGACATTCTGGCCACTGCCTTTTGGTATAAGTTTGTGACTTTTGCTTTATTATTATAGAACCAGTAATTCATAGATAGGGACCACGTGCTCACTTTTCATGTGTGCCTAAATTAGAAAATGTTAATGAATGCTTTCTGCACCTCCATGCCAACACATATTTATCTTCCACAGCTTTGTAGAAGCCTTTACATTTATCCCCTTCCCAAGGCCTCTAGCAATTATGAAATCCATTAACAGTAATGACAAAACTTCATAACAATTTGATAGGCAGCAATTAATATTCAGCATCTGCAGTTTTCCAAATGAATATTTATTTCAATCCTTTAGCTGCAACATCTAAAAATGAAGGTACATAATTTAACAAGGGCCTCATTAGCCTTGACTGTTTTCTTTCAACTGAGACATGTGTGACTTCCTAAAATATCACAGGCTTTTTCTTTCATAGAACTTACATGAATGCCCCTATTGATTTCTTGTGAGACTAGGAAAGGGAAAAGATTTGGATTACAGAATTCTGGGCTATTCTTAGAAAAGTATGTAACAATCAAAAGATATATTTAGAGATATTTTTTTGAAAGGGCAATACTACTAATGCTGTCAATCCAGTCCAAAGTCAATAACTGAGACACGCAAGTTAAAATGATGATCATGATCTAGCAAAACTGTCATCCTCATCTAAGAAAGCTAATATTGAACTACTTCTTGTCAGAGTTCTTGGTTGAAACAGAAACCAACAAACCAACTCTGGATAACTTAAAAAGAAAAACGATAGGTCATGAGATCTATAATAGCTCTCAGCTTCAAACTGGATAACAAAGCTCAAGCAGAAGCCAAGCAAGGAGAGGTACTTCCAAGATGTACTCAGTGGACTTTAAGACATCACTGTTCACCAACTGAGCTTTGTTATTGCTGCCTGTGGTGCCTGTTTTCCTCTCCCCCACCGGAATTCACTGCCTCTGGGCATTTACTACTATACTGTGAGAATCCCTTATGACAGTGGCAATTTTCTGACTTTCTATCTCCTGTTTTTTTGCTTTTTTTTTCACTCAAGGGTTAAATACAGGTCACAGCATGGATTGGCTGAGCTAGGTCATGTGTCCTGAGTTTTGCTCCCAAGAGGCAAAGACAGGGTATATTTGATGGTTCTCTTGCTTTATTAGAGAAAGTTGAATTCTATCTCCTACCTATTATTTGAGTGAACATAGTCCTGGTTGTTGGAATAGTTAAGATTGAAGCTTCTTACTTAGATGTAATGATTAATAGTGTTTCCCTTATTCTAAACTGTACCAAGGTTTGGATAATGTCATGGGCTGAATATTGATGTGCCCCCCCCAAAGTTATATGTTGAAATCTCAACCACCAATGTAATAGGGTTGGGAGGTGGGAACTTTGGGAGGTGATTAGGTCAGGAGGGTGGAGCACCCATGAATGGAATTAGTGCCCTGGTAAAAATGACCTTAGAGAGCTCTTCTGTTTGATTTTTGTTTTCCTACCATGTGAGAACACAATGAGAAGACAACTGTCTCTGAACTCAGAATTAGTGCTTTGACCTTGGACTCTATAGCTTCTAAAACTGTGAGAGATAAATGTTTGTTTAAGCCATTCAGTCTATTCTGGGAATGGCAGCCTGGAATGGATTAAGTCAGACGATAAAGGATAAACTTGCCCTACCTATCATAAGATTTCCCCCCATATTTGCAATGGTGATTAAATGCTAAGAAATCAGATTTTATAATCCTATTTATCATCAAGATATGAAGTGCAACTGATGTTCCTCTACTCCCCCCCCCCCCAAAGAAATGGAGATGGAGACATGCTTTTCAGTATTACTACCTCCTAAGGTTCTTCTAAGTTTTATCCCTTTATTAAGAGTGAAACATCAGTGTAACTAAATACAAAGATTGGCCCCCTTCCCAGTCCAGCAATGCATCTCATTCATAGGCACTTCTGTTATTGATGGGCCATGAAAGTAGACAACATGTGGACCACTAAATCTTCCCATAAAAAACCTTATAAACTGAGTTTATTGCACATGTTTCTACTGTTAAGTAGCATCATTGATTTGTGTGCCCAAAGCAAGATGTGATCAGATATGAAAAATTGCTAGAGAAGGTACCAGGGTCATTTATGGTTTATAGTAATGCAAGCACAGTAGGGTCAAAGGATGGCAATATATTTATTTTTCCCCATATTTTTAGCCCTTCCTCTAACTGGAGAATTCACTGACTTTTATCACCCACTGTCCTTCATCCCTATCTAGATGCAGACTCTCTGGTGGTCCAGATCATATATGGCGGGTACCCTTAGAAGTAAGAGACCATGTCTTTGTTTCTCCATGTGTACTTGACACAATGCTTTGTCTACAATAGGCTCTCAAAAGTCATTTATAACACTATAATTAAAATTTATAACATGGAGCACCTTGCACATAAAAAAACAACTCAAAATGAATGTTGAGTGATTGAACATATTCTGAGTATAAAGAACTATTTAGAAACTACTGCACAACTTTACAAATGTAGGGTCCTCAGGATCTTGTAAGCTGAGTTCCACCCAAAACTCAATAGGAATGTTAGGAAATTTGTTTATGTGTTATGCTGTTAGTATAAGACAATAAAAGGAGAAGAAAACAGTCTTCTTCCCAAAGAACCTTATTAGTCCCCTGGAGGTAACTGTTCTGATTTTATTTTAACAACATTGTATCTTAGGAGTTCAGATTGTCAAGGACTAAATGTTAGGTCATTATGACTTATCTTGGTATTTTAGTTCCTTGAGATGAGTCTGTTCTTCATCATGCAGAAGTCATAGGCTGAAAATAGATGCCTCCACAGAGATCATAATAGGTGAGCTCTTTCAAAGGGGAAATTGCTTTTGCTCAGAGAAATGTTCTCACCATTTTAGTTTTTTATGATTGTTCTTTCACACCTTATTTTACATAGGAAGACGTTTTCTTTAATTACCGTAATCAAGTGTGCAGCTCATAGGAAGTGACTCAAAGGAAAAAGGTGTTGACTCCTGTGAGCTGATAACATAGAAGCTGGTAACCACACAGGAAGGCCTTAAACATGGAAACACAATGTTACTTTTGTGCCAGGATTCCATGGCCAGTTAAAAGGCGCTGTGTTCCCTTATATTACATGACTTTTTGAAAGTGCTTTAATATGCATTACATGTGTGGATTTCATTTACATGTTATAGTGCGTGGTTTAATCTTGACGAAGTACACACTTTACTTAGCTTTGAGTCTGAAATGAAAAAGTTGGTATTTGTTCATTCATTTAACAAGTATAAATTGAGTGTCTATTCTATACACAGTATCATTTGAGGGTCTAAGACAGTATTTTTCAACCATCGGTCTGAGAGAAAGTTAACCACCTTGATTTTATATGAAAGTTACAGAGCCAATGATCTTAGTCAAATTCGCTTATTATGCTCAGGGTGATTTCTGCCTTAGCGGTCCCTGAAATAATTCTCCTGTTTTCACTGGTGCCCAAGTGTGAAAGGTTGAAAACCACTGTTCTACATCTGGTTCCTATATAGAAAGAAAAAGAACCCAATGTTTATTGAGAATGTAACAACTATTACACAAAGAATAATCCCATTTGATCTTTACACCTACCTTCTGGAATGGAGTTCAGGTTAATTAATTGGTCACACAGTAAATGGGAGAGCTGGGATTCCAAATTAGGGTTGTTTGACCAAAAATTCTGTGCCCATCCTGCTTTTATCTGCCGGCTAGGTGCTCCATGGCTCAAGGGTGGACATTCCATCACTTTATCTGGAAATTGTTTGGGTGGCTTTACCTTACATTTCAAGCTCTGGGAAAGGTTGTATAATCTCATGTAATAAATCTAACATGACTATCTTCCAGCTGTTTTGAGCCCTTACTGTGCGGTCCTCACTTTCCTGTCGACTGCCACAAGGGAAAATGTAGGTAATTGGTTAGAACTGGACCTTGTAGATTACAGAGAAGATGACATTTGTCCAAGAAAGTTACTTTGTCTTATGGCCTCTGAGTTCATGTGGCTCTTACAGGTAAAAATGATATGGCAAAGAATGGAGTTGAAAAATCTGCCTCCAATAAGGTGAAAATAAATAAACAAGACTATGAATTTCAAGGCCTTTATACCATGTTTGAGGTTTAAGGATAAATGACTCATCCCTTTTTCCTGTGTCTGCTAGTCACTTTTTATTCACATATTACTAGAGGAAAATAATATATGTGGATATAAATAAAGGAATTGGAGTGAGGCATGTTATGTCTTGGGACACAAAATATTAAAACTTTGTCTTTCTCCAGCTTTGGTCTAAATATTTTGTTAACGGCTAAGGAATTTTAATGTAGAGCAACATCTGTAAGAAATGTTTCTTCAGTTGCATCCCTTAGAGATATGATTATTTGTTTTACATAAATGTTTCCCACAGCGTGGAATTAATATTGATTGCTTAATCAAAAGCCTTTTCATAAGAAAGAACTCTTTACCTGCAAACCAAAAGGTATATCTCAAAAGTTCGTAACATTTACAATCAGATAAATCAAAGGTTAAGTCTTTGCTTCCTCACTATGCCAGTGGTACTTTCTTGGCCAGTTAAGCCAAGTCTCAATTTTCTAATTGTAAATGGGTATATGAGCTCTCAGTTACACCATGCGGTGTATATTATTATGTGAGGTTATGTGTATGAAAGCAGATTTGGACATTGGAGAGCCCACAAAGGTAAGGTCTTATTAAATAACTATCATTATTGTGCTGTTCACACCTAGCGTGTTTGTTTGAGAAAGCCTGTGACTGTCCAAACTGATAGTTAGAAGAGCAGCTTTAAAACCCCAGACCCGTTTCTACCACCCCTTTATTATATTTTAAAAATCTTTTTCTTTCTGATATCAATTAGGTGCTCATTCTTAACATTAGCCAAATTCAATAATTAGGGAGCCTTGCCAGGTACAAAAGAAAAATCTTGATTTGAAATAAATCCAAGGCCAAATTGACATTTTTGAAGATTATTTGCTTTTAGAATTAGAATTAATCATTACTTCTTCCCACTCAATGCAATTACATATTGATCTTCTGTGAGCGAATATTAGCTGCATATTCGTAGCTGACTAGATAAACAGAGCTTTAGAAATTCTAATTTAGCAGAATATTGGGCATATTGTAATCATTGAATAATTTAAACAGTTAGAATATATCATTGTTTGACAGTGGCTCCATGTAACCCTCTCAACTTTTACAACTTTCTTATACTGTGTATACCGATGATTGCTTTGCAGCCGGAATGGATTTGGAGATAGGGAACATGATTCTTGGAAGACAGAAAAACTGCAGTTTGTCAGTCACTTGTCCTCCGTGTAGTCTCCACTCCTCACTGCACCCTGACTGTTATTAAGCGCTGCACTCCATACTGTATGTGTGGACCTGAGGCTGCGGATTGGAAGGGAGGCGTGATGTGTAAGACACCTGCAGAACTTCTGTCTAATGGACAGTTGTCTCAGAACATGAAGGGCCTTGAATGGCAGCACAGAGGTTGATTCCATTGAAGAGATTTTCTATGTCTTCTATTAAATGTTTCAAATTGGGATGTGTTCTTCTTCCACCCCCAATGATTTATTTTTTAAAATATTAAACAGTGTCTTTCTGAACAAGAATGAACTTATTTAAATTTTTCAAGAGAAATTTGTCTTCACCTCTCAGTCATACAGTCAATAAGTATTTATGGAGTGCCGACAATATACAAGACACCGGTCTACACTGGAGACACAACTGTAAGCATGTTTGACACGTATGCTTCCTCCGGCCTTTTCTCTTATGTCATGGTTATTGTGAGGAACTAAAGGCATCCACGCAGGGAAGCTGCTTTGAAGCTCTGCACAAAAACAACAAGTGACGCCCAAAGATGAGAAAAAATTTCCTTCCATCAAAAAGAGAAGGGTTCACATGTCTTTCTTTATTTTATTTTGTGAAGAGGAAATGGGAGTCTGAGTAAATCTTAAGGTTTTATTTTTAAAAATATGGATATTGAGTAAGAAAAACAAACAAAAAGTGAACAAAAGCCACAACAACAACAGCAAAAACCAGGCATCTGGCTCAATGCAGTGCAACAACCTATATGTTAGGTCACCATGGTGATTATGCCATACTCTCTACCTCTTAAAGAAACAAAGGAGAAGAAAAAGTGGCCATCCTCTGGCTTGCTTTGGGCATTCATGGCCTTATATAAACAGAGAATTGGAAAAGAGAATAATTATCTCCTATTTGATTCATGTGAATTGTCATTTTTTAATTTTCATAAAGGCACAAAACAGAAGGCATAACATTTGGGATTGTTACTAAAATATCATACGTTCTCTTTTACTCGATTTTTCTATTGGTGAATGAAACCTATTATCCCCAATAATGGTGTATGGTTATTTTCCGAAGGAAATAAAAATTATTTTGGGCTATGCATGCTTTTTATTAGCCATATTTTAAAAAGATATATATATATATATATATATATATATATATATATATATATATCCAAAACAAGGTTAGTAGCCATGCTTTCTATTTTTAATTTGTACTTAACACTCCATTTCAGTTCTCACCATTCATGTGGTCTGTGTTTACTTACCTCACTTCAGACAGGTCTACTGCCCTTTCTGTTTTATGGGAAACTTCACCATCTGTTCCCAATGCCACAATAATGTGCTGTGAGGTGTAGGTTTACACAATAGTGACAGATTTGGGGGAGGGGAGGAATGGCCAAGAAAATAAAGAAAAAAGAAAAAGAACTACGCCAATTGAAATTCAAGTTAATTAATAGAAAACTTTCAGGTTAGCAAAGCATTTTGATTGTACACCATGAAAGGAAGCTTGAATTTGCTAAAGATGTGTTTGTTGCTATATGTCCTATGAATATGATGAAGTCCTCTTCTATTTGCAGAGTAGTTGGTCTTTGTGAGCTTTTCATTGTCATTGGATGCTTAAGTGAGATCACTTTGGAAAGAGAAGCATGAAGACCATTTAATGTTAAAAAGAAAGCAACTCAATTGAAATATTTCACCAAGAAGATGTATGAATGGGCACTAAGCACCTGAAGAGTTGCTCAATATCATTAGTCATTAGGAAAATGTAAATTTAAGTAACCATGAGATACTATTTCACAGACACAGAGTGAAACTACTAAAAGTAGGCGATAATCATTTTTCAGGATGTAGAGAAATGGGAACTCATACACATTGCATTGTAGAAAGAAGCTGAACAGTTTCTTAACTTTGCCATATAACACAGAAATACTACTCCTAGGTGTCTAATCAAGAGGCATGGAACTATGCTCACACAGAAACCGCACGTGCATAGCAGTATTGTTCATCACATGCAAGATCTGGAGACAACTCAGATGCTCATTAGCTAATGAAGGGGATGCTCTTTGTCAATAACAGGGTAGAGTACCAGCACAGGCTACACCTTGGATGGACCTTGAAGGCAGTATCCTACATGAAATAAGCCAGGAAGAAAAGACCAACTATAGTATGATTCCACTTACATGAAATGTCCAGAAAATACAAATAGAAACAGAAAAATGATTAGTAGTCACCTGTGTTTCAGGCAGAAACAAGAATGAACTGTGCAGGGATATGAGTGATCTTAGTGAGGTGATATGAATGTTCTAAGTTAGGATTATAGTGACACAACTAGGTCCACTGACTCAACGTCATTGAATTGCACTCTTAAGATGGGTTTGAGCCCTGCAGTGGGTTTGCTGTGCAGGTGTTTTCATACGGTTCAGTGTGGGGAGGGAGGCTAGTCCTCCTGGAGGAAAGAGGCTTGCTAGGCGTTAGTCGAGTCTGTGTCTCTTGTCTGTGCCACCTGCTCCCCCTGTGAAATCTTTATGACCAATAAAACAGAAACTAGGCCATTCCTGGGGCTCAGGTTTTATATTTTCCTGCCCCAGACGATAACATAAAATCCACGTTAACCTTGAATTTTACACATTTCAGGTGTTCCAAACAGGGTCCAGTGTGGTGCAGGGAACTTGAAAAAGAGAGCATTTGACCTCAGCATCCTAAAATCAGGTGTGGGCAGAAAGAAACAAGACACCTGGTAATTAAAACCAAATCCAAAGCCAGATGAATAATAAATGTGGCAGACAGATCAGGGGACGTGTCACAAGAGAGGCCGGCCAGTGGATTTCAGTGTATCCTGCCACACTTAATGGGAGCTGCATGTGTTAGTCTTGGAATAAAATCCCAGAAATTAAAATAGTTCTTCCTTTTCATTCTACATTTATGACAGCAGCAATTTGTGCTCGCTTTCTCCATGATCCATCAGTGTTAAAGCCGCGGCATTATTCATTCTCTTTCATTACTGTGTATTGCTCGGATGAAGGTTCTTCAGGACACTCTGCTAGGTAGAGGGATGCAAAGTGGAATGAAACACCATTATTTTCCACTGATCTGCAGTTTAGTGGAGAGACACAAGCCTGGCACACAGGTAGAAGAATAATTTCCATAAAACAGGAGAACAGATGCTAACAGCCAGAAGAGTAGTGAGTGGTATTACCTAAGTGACTACCAATCAACCATTCCTCTGTGGGGTGCATCCAAACGGTAGGGAAAATAAAATGCAGCTTCCCTACTCTCCTCCCTTGCTTCCCAGTGTGGTCTCAGGGTCAGCAGCGTTGGCATGATCTGGAAACTTGTTAGAAAAATAGAACCTCTGACCCCCAATGAGGGCCCCTGAATCAGAATCTGCACTTTTAACTAGCTCCCCAGGCCCTTCGTGTGCACATCAGAGTCGAACACTTTAGACTACAGAATTAGTCTGGTCTGGATGACAGAACTGAATACCCCAGCTATGGGACCCAGAGAATGTGTATTTTGACAGGTTCCCTAGTGTTCTGTGATCTAATCATCCAGGGAAGGCAGTGATCCCTGGAGACTGGGAGACTGCAGAGGCCCCACACGTACGTGGGTTTAAGATGGGTCTGGAGTGTGAGTGGAGAGTGGGTGGGGAAGAGCAGTTCTGTGTGAGCAAAGGTCCTGAGGCAGCATCGCTTGGGTCCAGGAAGATGAACTGTCATAGGGTCTCCTCACCCTCTGTAAACATCCTCTAAATGCCTGACATACATACATGCCATTATTGTTCTTCTGCTCTCTCCATCCATGCTCCTTATCATTTCTCTTCTCTATGTGGCGGTAGGTACCTACCAGCCTCCGTCAGTCATTCTTCTCCTACTGAACTTTTAGATCTGTCCTCTACCCTGTTGCCAGATTGATGTTTCTAAAATGTTATAAAAACTTTTGAAAGGCAAATCTTGGCATAGAGAGTTCTTTGTGATTGTATGTTCCCACTTCTCTAGGTTTTCTGTCCTCTCGTTCTCCCAGTTCCCATGGAATCAAAGCTACTCAGGAGTCTACGCTTTCTACACTGATTCCCTCTATCTTGGGTCACCTCTCTCACCCGCCTACTCAGGGAACTCCTCGTTTATTCCCAAGAACTGCCTTCTTACCTGGGTGAGGTTTTCCTTAGCCCTCTGTTTAGTTGTGTTTATACAGCAAGCTTTCGCTCGTGGTCCTCATTGTCTTCCTCTGTGACTTATCTTTTATGTTGGACTTTGTGTTTTCTAAGAATGGAGATTGCTACTATTACTCTCTGTATTCAGCATGCATATAAGAGGATTGATAATTTGTTAAATATACACATCTATTGAAAAGAAGGAAGGAAGGATAGGCTTATTTAAAAAATTAAACAAGCAAGTAAACCATAATAGCAACATAAACTAAATAGTCAGTATTGTCTATGATGTATTTGATAAAAAAGGAACCAGGCCTGAGACACACCAATGGCCTAAGTAAATATAATGTGACATCTATTTCCAGCTGTGATAGCTGCCTTTTGTACCAGAGGTAGTATTTGAATTCACAGCCAATTTTAATATTCTGTTTCCCATTTCAGCTAATGGAAGTGATTGAAAATAATCTATATACCTCTTGAAGTAGCCAATTTTTAAATAGAAACTCTAGAACTTGATCATGATATTCTTGGGTCTAATTGTATAGTCTGTAAAAAAATTTTAAAGTCATTAATTATCCTTATTGGAAGTTCTGTCATTATATAATTTTTACTATGCAACTCATGTAAGCAATTCTGTCTGTGAAAGCCCATGGGTACACTGGAAGTTGGCAGTCTTTTTGCTTCAGAGATATTGTCACCATAGATGGTCTCCTATCTAACAGGAGAATGGTTATTCCCTATGGGGGCAGCATTGAAACCACTATCAGGTGCGAATGATCTCTGAACCAGACAAAAACAACAGTGAGACGTGAACACAGACTTTGGGCTGTCAGCTCCTTCCTGGCCATTTATTCCTGGGAAGGCACTGTTTGTTTTCCAAGGGAGCTGTTATGGAAGTTCTATACTCATCCTCACCATTTCTGAAGATACTGAAAACAGATATAGTAGTGTGCTGACCTAACTTTCCGGGCAGGGGTTACCCAATAGGTCAATCGGATCATTCCAGATTTTGATGTGCTGTAAAAAAGGATGGTCATTGGATCAAGATATCAGCTGGGGAGAGAAGTTGCCCTTTAATGGTAACATAGATGACAGATGACATCATCATTGGCTGTGGCCTTGCTTGCCTTTGGGACTTGAGTTTCATAAATTATCACAGATTAATGTTTGTGCAGCACAGATTGTATAGAGGCAAAAAGATATAATGCATTGTGTAGAAATTACTAGTACTAGGAAAGAATTTAGCAAAAAAAAAAAAAGATATTTTTGTTTATATGAATCTAAAATCATATACATCACTCCATTTTAAATGGACTGTTGTGATATATCAAGGTGCTTCTTTTTTGTACTATGTCTTTATTGCTTTCAGCATCATTATCAGTACTTATTGCATTGAAAGATCAAAATACCATATTTCCCCATGTATAAGACACACCTTAAGGCCCTGCAGGTTGGCTCAGCGGTAGAGCGTCGGCCTGGCATGCAGGGGACCCGGGTTTGATACCCGGCCAGGGCACACGGGAGAGGCACCCATTTGCTTCTCCACCCCACCCCCCCTCCTTCCTCTCTGTTTCTCTCTTCTCCTCCTGCAGCCGGGGCTCCATTGGAGCGGGGATGGCCCGGGTGTTGGGGATGGCTCCTTGGCCTCTGCCCCAGGCGCTAGGGTGGCTCTGGTCTTGGCAGAGCGACGCCCCAGAGAGGCAGAGCATTGCCCCCTGGTGGGCAGAGCATGGCCCCTGGTGGACATGCCGGGTGGATCCCGGTTGGGCGCATGCGGGAGTCTGTTTGACTGTCTATTCCCGTTTCCAGCTTCAGAAAAATACAAAAAAAAAAAAGAAAAAAAAAAGACACACCTTAATTTGGGGGCCTGAAATAAAAAAAAAAATGTATTACATTAAGTTATTAAATTCAAATTTTTTATTCATCATAAAATTCATACAACTCCTCTTCACTGTCAAAACTCCCATCCATTAGCTTGTCCTCATCTGTGTCTGATGACAAATCAGTGTCTTCAACAATGAGCGCAAAAACAAGTGAAAAAGCAAGAAATGCAAGTAAAAAAATCTATAACCACTGTATAAGATGCATCCAGTTTGTAGACCCCAAATTTTTCGAAAAAAATGCGTCTTATACATGGGGAAATATAGTAAACATCATTTGTTTTTTATGCATTTAGGATAAAAAGAATTCACATTTATCCTTACCATTAATTTTTTTATAAACATATATTTTCTATAAACATAATTAATTGACTGGCTACAACGGGCATCAGTAAACACTTTTCTGCTAAGGGCAAGATAATAAATATTTTAAGCTTTGCCGGCCATGCAGTTTCTGCAATAAGTGATCAACTCCATCCACTGTTGCATTGTGAAAACCACCATGGCCAACAAGTAAATGAAGGGACATGGCTGTGTCCCCATAAAACTTTATTGACAAGCCAAGAAAAACTAGACAGCAGGCTGCATTTAGCCCACAGTCATCATTTGCTGACCTCTGAGCTATAGTATATTAAGTTATAGTATCTCATAAATTTGCCTTAATTTATTTAACCATTTTTTTAATTTGTGGGACATTTAGATTATTCCAAAAATTACTTTATGACAATAAAACAATTTTAACATCTCTGATTAAAACTTTGTCTGAATTTCCAAAATTGCCCTTAGACTAGATTCCTATAAGTAGGATTCCTAGGTCAAAAGTTAAAAATACTATCAAAGCTTCCTATTGTTTTGTCACTTGTGGAAAGCAGTTGGCGGCGCCTAATTGATGCCTCTCGGAGACCCTACCAGTCTGAAGTGCGATTATCTGTAAAGGAAAGTAAAGCTGGGTGTAGGTTACGTTTTATAAAAAGCGTCTCACCGTGTACATTTCTGTGTGTGTGTGACTGATGAAAAAGTGCAACTTTTCTTAAGTTTATTATCCATGTGCAATTTTTAATTTCAGAGTTTGTTTCTATCTTGGCCTATATTTTTTCTTACCAGTTTGTCTTTTCTTCTCCAATGTTACTTCCATGATATATCTATCTTCGGTCGTAAAAACCTAAGAGCTCAGATTCTGGAATCAGACCACCCAGGTTCACACTCTAATTCTGCCACGCTGCAGCCGTGGGACCTTCCTCAAGCTTCCTGTGCCTCAACTTCCATATTTCTAAAATGGAGTCATTGAGCGTATCTACACCCTGTTGTTGCTTTGAGGAAAGTGTGTAAAGCACTTTCTACATCCCTAACACGGGGGAATGTTCAGTCACACAACCTGTGGAAAGGGTAGCAAAGGCACGGTTCTTTCATTATTTAAACACTCATTATCTCTCTGGTGAGCAAATACATTTTACCTCTCTCTCTCTCTCTCTCTCTCTCTCTATATATATATATATATATATATATATTTATTTTAAATTACCATGGCTTAATTTTTAAATAAATGCCCCCTGAATATTATTTCGGTGTAAAGTAGGAAGTCAGGCTCTAAATTGATTTGTTATCTAAATAGCTAGCCGATTATTCTAACATTTTCACTGAAGAGTACGTTCCTTCCTCGTTAGTTTGCCCTGTGATTCTTATCAAATATTTTGCTTTTACAAACTTTAGCATCTGCCTCTGGGTAATCTTGTCTTAAGTTTATTTGCTTGTTTATTCTGGCTTCTTCATTACTGGCTTAATTATTGGGACAATATAATATTTTTACACCCATAATGGAACTCACTACATTACTCTAATTTTCCATTTTTTTTCCTTAGACATTCTCATGAATCATTCTCATAGTAGCATTATTTATGTTGTCTAGTTCCCAAAATAATTGCTGTTTACAATTGAATTCAGGTATGGTGGGTGCTAGACTAAAAATAACTTAAGAGCTAATAGTTGATATATGATTAGCAGCCATGATATAAATACAGCTTTTCCAGAAAAGATGATGATTCAGCCAAACACAGAAAGATGATAAGAGTTTCCAGGATTATAAAATGGCAGAGGGTATGATCAGATGTGAGTGTGAGAGGGAAGAAGGTGTGGAAAACATAGTCTGTTATACTGCATGAGTCTGGGACTCTGGGAATTCCACAGACCTGAGCTGTGACACAAACCTGAGGCTCACGGTTGCTGAGAGTGAGCACGGGCTGTCTAGGAGTTGCACAACTCTCCCAGCCTACCCTGTGTTGTTGACTCTCCAGAGTGAGCCAGTGATAAAGTGATAAGATGCTCTCAGGTTTTCCTTCAAGGCTTCCCTCTAATGTGGGTTTCTCTTTAATTAGTAGTAAGAATGTCACTTGGCTGACAGGAAGAAAGTTTATGAACACCTAGTCAGCATAATATTGGCGTCAGCATTTCACAACTATCTGTGTCCCAGAGGATTGGCTAGGTAGACCAGGTATGGCCAACATACAGCCCGCGGGCCAGATCCAGCCTGCATAGTGAGTATAGGTGGCCTGCGATTAAACTTTTAATATTCTCCACTATTTTAAAATCTCAGCTACTCAGAAGCAAAAGCATCTTTGATTATTGGAAATCGAGATATTTAAGAAGTTAGTGATATGCGGAAAAGAATTCTGTGTGTGACTAATCTAGGGTTAACTTCCAATAATTGGTCGAATGAATCCGCGATACTTCTTTATTTTTTTTAAAAAAAATTCCATTATAAAGATTTACAACTTTTGTACTCGTCTGTACTCGATATGAACTGTTTGACGTTTAGCGGTGATGTGAAACCCACATTCTTTTAGGCAGAGTTTGCCAGTGCGCACCCAAGGTCACACAATTTGATATTTTTGTGGTCAAGTGTGCTGAATCAAGTGGCACTGTAGCATAGATAATAGCTGCAGCTGATAACTGAAAACGTGTCCAGGCTGTTTGTAAAATGAAATAATTGTTTTATTTGCCATATAACCCCCTTCAAACTCATTCTATTAATTAAACATTGTTTCTATTGATTGCGATACAGTTTGGATATTTATACGGTGTGTAATTATATTTTTATTAAAATAATATTGTATATTAAAAATTTTTTTTTTTTTTGCATTTTTTCTGAAGCTGGAAACAGGGAGAGACAGTCAGACAGACTCCCGCATGCGCCCGACCAGGATCCACCCGGCACGCCCACCAGGGGCGACGCTCTGCCCACCAGGGGGCGATGCTCTGCCCCTCCAGGGCTTCGCTCTGCCGCGACCAGAGCCACTCTAGCACCTGGGGCAGAGGCCAAGGAGCCATCCCCAGCGCCCGGGCCATCTTTGCTCCAATGGAACCTTGGCTGCGGGAGGGGAAGAGAGAGACAGAGAGGAAGGAGGGGGGGGGGTGGAGAAGCAAATGGGCGCTTCTCCTGTGTGCCTTGGCTGGGAATCGAACCCGGGTCCCCCGCACGCCAGGCCGACGCTCTACCGCTGAGACAACCAGCCAGGGCCTGTATATTAAAATTTTTTTCACTCACTTATATTTATTCATAAACAAATTATATAATAAAATTTTGTTTATTTAAATGAATCGTTTTTGTATTTAACATTTTTTAATCTTATTTTTATTAATTTTAATGCAGTGACATTGACAAATCAGGGTACATATGTTCCGAGAAAACATCTCCAGATTATTTTGACCTTTGATTATGCTGCATACCCCTCACTCAAAGTCAAATCGTCCTCCGTCACCTTCTATCTGGTTTTCTTTGTGCCCCTACCCTCCCCCCACTCCCTCCTTCTCCTTCCTCTCCCCTTCCCCACCCCTCCACCCCACTCCCTGTTACCATCACATTCTTGTCCATGTCTCTGAGTCTCATTTTTTAATTTTAATATTTTGTCTGGCCTGTGAAAAAAGTTTTCTTTCTAATCTGGCCTGGGGGCAAAAACTGTTGGCCACGCCTGAGCTAGACAGAGTTTCTGATAAAAGGAGATAACAGAAAGTGGCCTCAGCAGGGACCAGGCTTTGTTGCCTCTGAGTCAGAGGTAGTGAGAAACTTAAAGAAGCTAACGCAAGAAGTTTGAAGCCTTTGAGTAGGTAAGTCAAAACTTTACACTGCCATAATTTACAATAACAGGAAGAAAGATTTTTTAAAAATTTGTTATATTAAGTTAGTGTTGTCAGCTTTGGTCTATGTGCTTCTGTCATAAGTATATTTTCCCAAATACTGTTTTTAAAATGTATACTAATGAGGACTCATAATGATAATTTATTTTTTACAATAATTTATTTAATGTTGAGCTATATTGTAAGTGAAGATCATTTTGGATATTTTCATTTTACACACAAAGAAACTGAGGCTCAGAGAGAAGGAAAGATTTTATTCAAGTAACATATTTGGTCAAAATTTGGGATGGGAACAAGTCCCCTGACTCCTCATTCAGTTTTCACCTTAATAATATCTATAAATCAGGTTCATATTTCAATCTTTTCTGGTGGATTTTATTTGTTCTGGTTTGCAAGTCAGGAATGGGAGTTTGAATTCCAAGACCTTCTTATCTGTGTGAATTTAGATAAAATACTTTAAATTTCTGAGCTTGTCATCTGTGAATTGGGGTTAGAGGCTAGCGAGCCTTCTCCCCAGGGCCTTTCTCAGACTGGGCCTTGAGTAGTGAGAGCTGATGCTATCAGTGCAGGAACCGCAGGTAGGGTTTTTCCCTAGAGAAGTAGCCTTTGATTCTATGACCAGTAAGTGGGACTCTCTTACTTAATTTCAGGGGAATTTCTGACCTGATAGGGTTTTTTTTGTTGTGGTTTTTTTTTTTACAGAGACAGAGAGGGATAGATAGGGACTGATAGATAGGAACACAGAGAGATGAGAAGCATCAATCATCAGTTTTTCATTGTGATACCTTAGTTGTTCATTGATTGCTTTCTCATATGTGCCTTGACTGCGGGCCTTCAGTAGACCGAGTAACCCCTTGCTTGAGTGGGCAACCTTGGGCTCAAGCTGGCGAGCTTTTGCTCAAACCAGATGAGCCCATGCCCAAGCTGGCGACCTCGGGGTCTCAAACCTGGGTCCTCCGCATCCCAGTCTGGCGCTCTATCCACTGCGCCACCGCCTGGTCAGGCTGACCTGATAATTTTGATATAAACATTCATGTCCCCACATCTCTTGAAAGGCCAAGAAGATAGTAATTGTTTTTCCAAAACCAGTGAATATTTCTTTCCCTGGTAGATCATCAATCAAAGAGTGATAACATTTGTTGAACTTCATGATCAGTAAGACAGAAAGATAACACCATTGAAACCATCACAAAACAAAAGCACTATGATATATTATTTCACACCTGTTAGGATGGCTGTAATTAAAAAAAAAAAAAGATAAAATGTTCTGAAGAATATGGCAAGGATATGGAGTATGAAGGGACCCTTGTGCATTGTTGATGGGAATATAAATTGATTCAGCCAATGTGAAAAATAGTATGGTGGTCCCTCAAAAAATTAAAAATTGAACTATCATAGGATTCAGTAATCCCACTTCTGGGTATATATCCAGAGGAATTGAAATCAGAATCTCAGAGAGGCCCTGGACAGTTGGCTTAGTGGTAGAGTGTCGGCCTGGTGTATGGATGTCTTGGGTTCAATTCCCAGTCACACAGGAGAAGCAACCATCTGCTTCTTCACCCCTTCTCCTCCTTCTTCTTCTCTCTCTCTCTCTCTCTGTTCCCCTCCCACAGTCATGGATTGACTGGTTTGAGCGCATTAGCCCTGGGCACTGAGATGGCTCTGTAGAGCCTCTACCTCAGGTGCTAAAAACAGCTTGGTTGTAAGCATGGCCCCAGATGGTCAGAATATCGGCCCCAGATGGGGGTTGACAGGTAGATCCCATTTGGGGCTATGTGAGAGTCTGTCTCTCTATCTCCCCTCCTCTCAGTTGGAAAAGAAGAAGAAGAAAAAAGAATCTTAAATAGCTGCAGTCCCCTGAGGTTTTTTTGTTTTGTTTTGTTTTGTTTTTTTGTTTTTTTTTTATGGAGACAGAGAGAGAGAGTCAGAGAGAGGGATAGATAGGAACAGACAGATAGGAATGGAGAGAGATGAGAAGCATCAATCATCAGTTTCCCGTTATAACACATGACACCTTAGTTGTTCATTGACTGATTTCTCATATGTACCTTGACCGCGGGTCTTCAGCAGACCGAGTAACCCCTTGCTCGAGCCAGCAACTTTGGGTCCAAGCTGGTGAGCTTTGCTCAAACCAGATGAGCCCGTGCTCCAGCTGGCGACCTCGGGGTCTCGAACTTGGGCCTTCCGCATCCCAGTCTGACGCTCTATCCACTGTGCTACCACCTGGTCAGGCCCCCTGAGGTTTTTATCTCTCAGATTTGCCTACCCTGGGCTCTAGAGATTATCAATTACATCTGGATTCCCCTACCATATAGTACTGCTTTCCATGGAACCTTCTGATTATCTGCATTCCTCTGTCTGTGTCTCCAATGATGAGGGCAGCGATTTGCCTTGTCACCTCACTTTTTTGATCCACCTACAAAGAGTTGCTGATTTTTTAGCTTGTTCAGTTTTCTTAATTTGTTTTTAAGGTGGTGTGAAACTTTCAACCCCTCTTATATGTCAGACCAGACACATTAGTTTTTTTTAAACTAAAAATATTACTGTATTTTATTTAAAATTAGAAAAAAAAATTTCCATTGATCTGAGAGAAACAGAGGATAGAAAAGAGAGAAAGAAAGAGAGAGAGAGAAAGAGAAGCATCAACTTCTTGTTTTACTTAGTTGTCCCATTAACTTGTGTATTCATTGATTGCTTCTTGTAGATGCTCTAACTGGGAGTCAAACTGACAACCTCTGATGCCTGAGTTGACACTTTATCCACTTGGCCACCCAGCCAGGGCATAGCACTATATTTTCAAATGAGACGTATATCCTTCTCTTCTTACTTTGCAAAAGCCTTCTGGAATTACAAACACCAAGATGCACAGGTTTGCTCTTTAGTCAGGGAAGATTCTCTTCCCTGGGGCAGAAATGTGAAACTTTTTTTCTTAAATACAGTACATCAGCAAGAAGATAGTCCATCTATCAGGTGTTATCTTGACCCTGCCAGAGGCATAATTCTTCAGCTACTAAACGACTTACTGATGTGTTATAAGTTTTCACTGATGAAGTTGTCTGGCCATCCATATGTAAAAGCTTCAAAAGCCCTCTCTAGAGTATTCTCAAAGCCTTTTGGCAGTATTGTAGTTTTTAATTTTAATTCAGCAATTAAATTTTCTTTTGTGATAGGAGAAAAATTTAAATATAGCTTCACCAGGCCCCTCTACCCAATGTCGTCAAAGACATCAAAACGCTCAAATACAACTTAAACCTCAAGATGTAAAGGAAATGTTATTTTGGAGTTTTGTTTCTCTTTTTCAGCTTTCTGAAAGCCTAGTATTTTTTCCCGGAGGCAAATCTCTTGTTGCCAGACATCACATTCATAGAGGGGACTTTGAAACAGGATCTGTGGACCTTTTCCTCCCTGTGAGCCCTCTGACCTCTGCTACATTTTTCTTTCTTGGAAATTCCTGGGGGGGAAAATGGGAATGATTGATTCTGAAAATCTAGACTACCCAACTGAATCATTTTACTCCTACCATAAATCGTGGCTGCGAGAGCAAATGTTATATTTAAAATATGTCAGCCTGAACAATAGAGCTCTGAGAGACAGACCCTGGTCGATGGGAATCCCCTTCCAAAACTCCTCGCTGAGTGAGGACATTGCAGTGAGTGCGTGCTCACTTCATGGCAGATTGATATTTTCAGCATGGGTTTTTTTTATTTTTAACTTTCTAATTTTTAGGTATGTTATTAAATAGAGCACAGAGTAAATAAACAATAAAGCCTTATATTTATGGGTCACTGCGGTGAAATCAGTCTCCATTAACTGCAGCACTTCTTACCGACACTCTCTCAGTTCTGTTCTCGTATGAGGCTCTGGCAGCACAGTGGGTTCCCTGATGATAGCTAATGGACAGAACAGATGACATTGTAAAATAAAATTTTACATATTTATCATCATTGTTACCATCCCATTCCAAAATATATCTTAATTCAGAAACATCCAGATGAAATTTGTGAGATTCATCTACATTGCTCTGTGTCATGGTATTTTTCTGAAGTGAGAAGCAGGGAGGCAGAGAGACAGACTCCCGCATGTGCTTGACCAGGATCCACCTGGCATGCCCACCAGGGGGCAATGCTCAGCCCATCTGGACTGTTGCTCCGTTGCAACTAGAGCCATTCTAGAGCCTGAGGCGGGAGCCATGGGGCCATCCTCAGTGCCTGGGCCAACTTTGCTCCAATGGAGCCCTGGCTGTGGGAGGGGAGGAGAGAGATAGAGAGGAAGGAGAGGGGGAAGGGTGGAGAAGCAGATGGGCACTTCTCCTGTGTGCCCTGGCCGGGAATCAAATGGCGATGCTCTACCACTGAGCCAACCAGCCAAGGCTGTTCATATTTCTGGAATTGTGTTCCATATAGGGTTATGTTCCATCCTTAATAAAAATCTGCGAAAGTCAAAATAGAAATAAAATAAAATGTAACAGCCTAGATTCAGAAGAAATTTCAGTCATGTAATAATAATAGAAAAATTCTTGGAAGGTATCTAAGCCCTGTGAACAACCACTGATTTAGAGGTCCTTCTGTTTTTCTGTCTGAGGCCCAAGATCAACTTCACGTGTCCTCTCAGAAACTTCATTTTGAATAGGGCTGATGAAGAATAAAGGTCATTTTAAACAGGCTAGAAAATGTGCATGCTGTCTTAGCAATGCAGCCATGCCAACTGCGTTTCCCTGTGAGGAGAGTTATTGAGAAGCCAAGGGCAGGCTACCAAATACAACCAAGTGCAAGCAGCTTTGCTTTTAGCAAACAGGATGCGGGTGACCTTTCCTTCATAGTATAGAAAAAAGAGTAAACAAGATCAGACTTAGGAAGTCATTCACGTCTCACGGTGCCTACCCACTTCCTGATAAAGGAGAGTTAAAAAATAACACATGCCACATTTTTCCTTAGGGACAAGGAAAGGTCATGTATGCATTATTTTTTATATTCATTTAGAACGCCAATTTGCAATACCTACTACCTCTCAGCTACCAAAAAGGGTTTAGAGCGGGGGTCAGGAAACTTTTTGGCTGAGGGAGCCATGAACGCCACATATTTTAAAGTGTAATTCTGTGAGAGCCATACAACAACCTGTGTACGTTACACATTATCCAATAAAAATTTGGTGTTGTCCCAGAGGACAGCTGTGATTGGCTCCAGCCACCCACAACCATGAACATGAGCGGTAGGAAATGAATGGATTGTAATACATGAGAATGTTTTATATTTTTAACATTATTATTTTTTTATTAAAGATTTGTCTGTGAGCCAGATGCAGCCATCAAAAGAGCCACATCTGGCTTGTGAGCCATAGGTTCCTGACCCCTGGTTTAGAGAGACAGAGGAAAGTGGGTGGTGGATGTCCAAATGATAGAGACTGGGCTCTGAGCAGTTCACAGTGGGATGGGGAAGAGAGCTGTGCATACAAATAATAATTTGTAGTCACAAGTATAGTAGTGGTGCCTAAACCACGTGCTATGGAAAGATGCATTTTGCCTGGAAGGAAGGGTGGGTTTATTGAGGATGTGTGGATCTCTAGTAGGTCAATGGTCCAGTCTATCTAGCCATTCTAGAATTTAAACTTTGTCAGTTAGACAAACTAATTCATTTTCATATTATAGATATGTTCTTCCCACTCGGAATGGCCCTTTAATAGAGTCAGGAATCGAATGAAGCAGCTAAGACTTGGAAATATAAAAATTGGGATTAATAGGTGGTATGAGGATAATGCCCTTTAATCTTCAAGGGTGTCATCAGTTCTGGTCTGTGGTGGTCTAAGTTAATTCCATGATGTAAGGGGGATTAAAATGCACAAAAGCCTTGGGCACATTTTAACAAATGACTCTATTTGTGTTGCGTTCACAACTTCCTTTTCTGTTATAGATGTTCCTTGTGAGGTATAAGGTGTAGACAGTCTCACCTAAGTGGCCACAGCTCCGTGTGTGTGTGTGTTTGTGTGTGTGTGTGTGTATGTGTGTGTTTAACATTCTATCTAGACATCAGCCATGAATTTGGGAGGATTAGAAGGGAGCATTGAGCAGGAAGAAGAGAAAGACAAGATGGAGAAGGAAAGGGAGAAAGAACAGCTACTCTAGTGCAGAGCCAGTTCTGAGATCTTGGCCCTCCGTGTTCTTTCTCCCTCCCCAGTTTTGCATTGCTCCTGATGACTGTGAAACCCATCTTCCTGCAATGCTGTGGATCAGAGTAGCATAAAGAAGCCAAAAGCAAACATGAAAGGCATCTGCAGTGAAACCGGATTGTACCTGAGTGGTAGTAACTCGGAACAGAAGTCTTTGGTCTTCTGATATTCCACTTTGAAGATCCTGAATAATTTTTTTTTCTCTATTTATTCATTTTAGAGAGGAGAGGGAGAGACAGAGAGAGAGAGAGAGAGAGAGAGAGAGAGAGAGAGGAGAGACAGAGAGAGAGAAGGGGGGGAGGAGCTGGAAGCATCAACTCCCATATGTGCCTTGACCAGGCAAGCCCAGGGTTTCGAACCGGCGACCTCAGCATTTCCAGGTCGACGCTTTATCCACTGCGCCACCACAGGTCAGGCTATATATAATAGATTGTACAGACTGAATTTTCAACAACAACAACAACAAAAATTTCTTAGTGACTCTTGTGTGCTTTAATGGGTTAATATATAAGATACCTTTGTATTTTAAAAACAACCTTGATGTATGGATTTCAAAATATTATAACTAATTACTAAAGATAAAATCACATCTTCCTAAACTCAAATATTTACTTTGACTTTTTTTTTCTTTTCTTTTTTTTTCGTTTGTATTTTTCTGAAGCTGGAAATGGGGAGAGACAGTCAGGCAGACTCCCGCATGCGCCCGACGGGGGAGGGGGGGGGATCCACCCGGCACGCCCACCAGGGGCGACGCTCTGCCCACCAGGGGGCGATGCTCTGCCCCTCCGGGGCGTCGCTCTGCCGCGACCAGAGCCATTCTAGCGCCTGGGGCAGAGGCCAAGGAGCCATCCCCAGCACCCAGGCCATCTCTGCTCCAGTGGAGCCTTGGCTGCGGGAGGGGAAGAGAGAGAGAGAGAGAGGAAGGAGGGGGTGCGGTGGAGAAGCAAATGGGCGCTTTTCCTATGTGCCTTGGTTGGGAATTGAACCTGGGTCCCCCGCACGCCAGGCCGACGCTCTACCGCTGAGCCAACCGGCCAGGGCCTACTTTGACTTTTAATGTAAATGCTAAGTGTGTTCCTTACTTTCAAGGTGAAAATGAGTTTTATTTTCTTTTCTTTACTGTAAGGGTATTGAGGTTGCTAAGTCTTTAAGGTTTTTTAAAAGATATATTGACTTTATTAGGGTATATTGGTTAATAAAATTATGTAGTTTTCAGGAGTACAATTCTATAATACATCATCTGAACACTGTATTGTGTGTTCACCCCTCAAAGTCAAGTCTCCTTCCATCACCATTTACTCCCCCCTCCCCTTTACTCCTTTTCTCTCTGGTAATCACCATATTGTTGTCTGTGTCTATGAGATGTTTTGGTTTTAATTTTTTAATTTTTATTTTTTGCTTAATCTCTTCACCTTATTCACCCAACCTACCAAACCACTTCTCCTCTGACAACTGTCAGTCTGTTCTCTGTGTCTATGAGACTGTTTCTATTTTGTCTATTCATTTATTTTGTTCATTAGATTCCACAGAGAAGTGAAATCATCTGGTATTTGTCTTTCTCTGACCGGTTTATTTCACTTTGCGTAATACTTTCTAGGTCCATCCATGCTGTCATAAAGGGTGAGATTTTCTTCTTTTGGGCTGAGTAGTATTCCATTGTGGGTTTTTGTTTGTTTGTTTCATAATTAGGAAGATGCCCCATGGCCATGCAAATCAGGTCTTCTACAGTCACTTCCCATGGGCTTTCATCTGCTTTCTTTTTTTTTTAAGATTTTTATTTATTCATTATAGAGAGGGGGGAGAGAGAGAAAGAAGGGAGGAGGAGCAGAAAGCATCAACTCCCATATGTGCCTTGACCAGGCAAGCCCAGGGTTTTGAACCAGCAACCTCAGCGTTTCCAGGTTGACATTTTATCCACCGCGCCACCACAGGTCAGGCCTCATCTGCTTTTTAATAAAGGCAATTCATTTAAAGGATAATCAGATTTTATTTATTCAGAAATAAATGCATAAATCAGAAACATATTCTGCTGGACCATATATCCTGATTTTTCACCCCACA
Source organism: Saccopteryx leptura (assembly GCF_036850995.1). Classification (NCBI taxonomy): domain Eukaryota; kingdom Metazoa; phylum Chordata; class Mammalia; order Chiroptera; family Emballonuridae; genus Saccopteryx; species Saccopteryx leptura. The sequence goes on from NC_089507.1 coordinate 168,339,295, forward strand.
AAATTTGGGGGGTTTTTGCCCATGATTACAATAACATAAAATGCTATAGCTTAGAAAATAATGTTAAAGGAAACTTTCTAGTAAGATTTAAAATATGGAATGGCTACTATTTGAATGGAAGGGAGGCTCAGGGGACTCACCAAAAAGGATTATTAGACATTAAAATATAGGTAAGGGATCAATGCAGCTGGGTAACACCTTCTGTAGATTTTGAAGTGTGGATGATCATATTCTTTCCAACTTAATCATTCTTTGTCTTTACTAAGATCTTCTGAAGTTTTTAAGTTTCAGTTTGCTCATAATATCACATGAAAATTCCAGTAAGATAATCTCATAGAACCAGTTTGTGACTTTTCAGTTCCACAATCCTGTTGTGGTTTGGGTGTTCAGAACATCCAGGACCGTCCAGATTAGTATCCATTTCTAGGGCTCAGAGCAATTTCAGGAAATGAATGAAGGGCCCCATATGACCTCTAGCAAGTGCTAGCTAGGTTCAGGAGAGCTTGCTGTTTTCTCATGACAACCTTGAAAACCACTTCTGTGACAATGTATGCTCTAGTCGTCTAACACTCAGAGGAAAAGAATTTGTTTAATAAAACAGTGAGAATTCAAGGAAGAAAAGTGATTAACACAATGTCTTGCCCCACTTCTGGTGAAGAAGAGACGAAAAAGAAGTTTGGCAAGGCTATTTCCTGTCTACTTTGAGAAGATTGCAACATTCAGGGTAATTCACATCCAGTCAGTAGCTAAACTCTGCCATTGTGCGCTTTCCTCCTTGTGGGATACCTAGAAGAAATCAATTTTAATTCAGAGGAAATTTCTCACATAGATTAAAACTGACAAGTTCACTTGCCCCATGTATCATATGCAAAAACATATGAGTGAGAGGAAGGCCAATGATAAAGAGAACCTGGGATCCTTACTAGCTACATGACATTGCGGTCAACTTCTTCAAAGCTCAGATTTTTATTTGCAAAATGGGAGTGATAATTTTGTTGTGACTCACGAGGCTATGAGCATTAAATAAGAAAACACACTTAAAGTGCTTATCATATGGCCTGACCTCTAGGAAATGCTACATGGGGGAGAGCAGCTATTTATAGCTCAAGATGGTTGTTTCATTCTGGATACCTCCCCCTCCCCCAGACTGATTCTCTTTTAACTATAAGGTCTACCGGAAAGTTCTATCCGTTTTTGGAATAAAATAAAATACAAATTTTTCTTACCGTCAATAAACTTTATTAAATAATATAATTGCCATTATTATTAATGATTTCTTGCCAGTGTGAGGGAAATTTGTATATCTCATTTTTGAAAAATGTTTTATCTTTTGATGTGAAAAATTGAACCAGTACTTGTTTGATATCTTCTTCATTTTTGAATTCTTTGCCCTTCAAAAAATTTTGTAAGGACAAAAACAAGTGATAGTCAGGGGGTGCTAAGTCCAGGGAATATGGTGGATGTGACAGACATGCTTCTGTAGCATTTCTTCCTTGTTGAAATTCATAAAAATTACAGTGGCGTAAATGAACTTTATCAGTAGCCATGGGTACACTATCACTTCACACATAAGACTAACGTGAATCAACTTTGTTTTAGTTAATTTGCTACGTCAGCATGTATACATTAAGTGATAAAAATAGAGAGGCACACATGCGCCAAATAAACATGTGCTTACGTGTGCTTGTTGTGATAGAAATGGACACTTTCCGGTAGACCTTATATATTGCAGTTATGTACTTTTATCTATTTGGGAAGATATAAGGACATGCAGAACAAACCTAATTTCTATTCCTTTATAGTGGTATAAGCTTTTTCTCAGAAAATACCCAGGACAAGGGCAATTCAAATGCAGTATGAAAGGTTCATTATATATGAATGGTTATCCTACTAAGGTAAAGACCAAAAGCACAATGGTAGGGTGCGTTATGGCTGTTCTTGGTTTACTAGGCTTAATGGTGAATTCTCAGTTAGAATTAGTATTGTTAGCATGGAATTAATATAATAGTTAGAATGATCTCTGAAGAGAACTCTGGGTACCCTAGAGACTGGGTGCCCTGCCTTCCCAGCAAAAGAGAAGAAGATGGTACTTTCTGTTAATCTGTAGTTTAGCGACTCTGTTCTATTCATCATTGATTCACACTGAGGTTGACTTGAGGTAGACAGTTACTAATTCCTTCTCTATGCAGAGCAGGGGCTGCTTTTTGGGAGCTGGAGGGATGACAATTAGTATCATGTGTGTTTGAAAACCCAGTAGCACACAGATGACACTTTCATGTTTGGGGAATTTCGATATGTTTTTTGCTCCATCTGGTGCTGCATGTGGTGCTTGTTCAAACAGTTCTCAGGCTTTTTCAAGCTTGCGATTTTTCATGTGGCTGTTTTGGAACAACTTCCCTTTGTCCACTTACAAACCCAACAAATGGTAAAGGGTCAGGAACAAAAGTGGCCAGGATCCAGGTCTCAGAATGAATCTATTTCTATGACAGAGTCCTACTTTGTGATCAATAGAGCACATATTTTCCCATAGCTCTGAAAACAACCTCCATTCCAGCCCAACTGGGGCAAACTAAGAAAGCAGGCTCTGTGTATAGGTCATACACTCTACCTAAAACCATTTGTACTCAATCCCAAGTCATATTTTTCTAGGTGACAGGAGGGGAGATAGTGAAGCAGATCACTGCATATGCTTCAACCAGGATCACCTAGCAACCCCATCTGGGGTTGATGTTCAAGTACCAAATTATTTTTATCACCTGAGGTTGATGCACTCCAACAGAACTATCTTCAGTACCTGGAGCTGTGCTTGAACCAATTGAGCCACTCACTGCAGGAGGGGAAGAGGGAGATAAAAAGGTGGGGGCGGTGGAGAAACAGATGATTGCTCTCTTGTTTCCTTTGACCGAGAATCGAACCTGGGATGTCCATACCCTAGGCTGACACTCTAACCACTGAACCACTGGCCACGGCCCCCAAACCATTTCTAATGCAATCAAGAAACTGTATGGTTTTTTGTAGAGAAAAATTCTGCACCTAAATTACAATGTATAGTTTTGTAGCTCCATTTTCAGAGAGAGGACTGATGAACATATCACAGGCCAGCAACATTACTGAATATCCAAATTACATATTATGTAGTCACCTTTAAGACAAAAAAAAATTGGTTTATTTTATTCATATCCCTTTAAATTAAAGACCATATGATAATTGGGTTACATGTTTAAAAGAAAGCAAAAGAAGAGCTTAAATCTCCTAGAACAATAAAGTACTAATAAAGTACAGGAATGTAAAAAAGACCTATCTGAGAATGGCGGAATTTCTAGACTGGAAAGAATCTTAGGTTTGACTTCAGTCATCTTAATTTTACAGATGAGAAATTGAGACAAAAGGAAGTTGAATGCCATCTCAAGGTCACAGATTAGTAAATGGCAAAGCTGAGACCACAAGCTAGATCTCTTCACTTTAAGACCAGTAGTTTTCAAAATATGTCATCAGAACATGTCTTTTCTTCACCATTATACAATTTAATTGAGTAAGCACCTACTATTTTCCACAGCAAGTTAGTTCCTGCCAGTTCATATTAGTCCCTCCACAACACAGAAGTACACATTAGTAGAAAAGATTTAATAAAATGATTCAGAATTTACCTTTTATTTCTGAAATTACAGTGTTTTTTTTTTAAACAAACTATATACATATATTGGAAAGCTCAGTCCATATATCAAGCAGAATGAATGATACCATGACCACGAACCCCAGAGGTGAAATGCCTGGTTCCTCCCATGCCCTGTCTTCTTCACAAAAGCATGCCAGGAAAATGGTTTTTAATAGAAGCCTTTTTGTCCATTCCTGACAAATTTGAGAGAAATGGTAGCAATTTATTTCCTATTATATCATGATCCTTGGAGACTGGTGCCGTCCTAGCACAAGCTAGATCTGCAAGTTCAAATGACTCAACAGTTAGACTTTGCCCACTCAGTTCATCAATACATTGTCTTCCCAATATATAGAGAGTGCCTGCTACGCATCAGGCACCGCACCTGTGTTTCCCAGTCATGCTGGGACTTGCCTTTCATGGGCCCCATGAAGTACAGAAACAAATGCTGGACGGGGATGGCTTTGAGGAATTCACCTGGCTCGGAAACTAAACTAACAATATTTGAAAGGGAGGCACTGATTCCAAATAGGGTAACAAACAAACAAAAAAAGGGATAGAAAATTCACACCCTATCTGGACAAGTGTTCAAGTGGCAGGAGGCCAGCCAGTAGCTGGAACATCAGTGAATTTCAGGTAGTGGCTTCAAGCAGATCATTCAAGATCAGAGCTCAGAATAGCTTCCCTGTGAGGTGTACCAGTATCTGAACCTAAGTGTGAGTGGGGACATTAGCAACTAATCTCAACGTGCATCTCTAATTGGACCAACCACAAGTAAATCTATTGAAGCCGGAATGATGAAAACTCCTGAATATCTGTATCTTCAACAGTTGTATACTATTTCTTTCCCCTTTATACTCGAATAACTTACATTTGAGAGTTCACTCAGCTGTCCCCATCACTGGACTCTTCTCATTTCTTGCCTCCTCTCCCCCAAGGATCTATATAGCATCTCACCTGTCTAAGCTTAGCTGATCAGATGGGAGTATTTTCCACTGATTACTGTTCTCTGCCCTCCTCCAGTAACCCACGCTGGTCAAGTGAGTGAACTTGACTCTGCTAACAAATTGAATATACAGCACAATTCAGTTCCTGCCTCTCGAATCCCTGTGGTTCATTCATCTGTAGATCTCTCTCTCTCTCTCTGTGTTTTGTTTTTTGTTTTTTTAACAAATCACCTTATGCACTGTTATAGGCAGGCCATGATATGACACTCTAATAGCCTGGTGATGTTGGTAATTGCAATCAGATGAGAGAAGTCTCCCACATAGAGTTTGACAACAGTAACCCAATAAGAGCAAGACGTTGGTAATTTGAGTACCTGCTTTAAAAAGAATCTAACTTTTTTTTGTTTAATGTTTCCTTTTTCTGCTTAAAACTTTAGAAATCTAGTGAGCCATATTGGGAGAGTTGGACAGTTACTACAGCCTTTGATAATCTCTGATCTCTAGGGAGAAAAAAAATAGAAAAGTGATTTACCAACCGTCTCTGGCTTATGAAATTATATTGTGCTACTCTGAAAAAGCAAATTACATTGGTTCCATAAAGAAGATGAAAATATTTGTCTTCAAAGAAATGTAAGATAGTTTAGTATCTTCAATTAAATCATGTTTTCTGTGTAAAACATACTCTGATTTCCTTTTTACTTGAGAAAGCAAATATTGTTTGTTCATGATATCCCTGGAATTGATCAATTGATAGATATTTACTCATTTATAGTTAAGAAAATGCAGAAACACATTCTCTTATATGTGAAAAAGTTTGAAAAGTTCCCTAAAAATTCTACTTTATTTAAGAATAATGGCAAAGGCATCCTGTTTAGCGAGTTTACTAGTGTCCAGAATCCATTTCTTCTGTCTGTTTAGTTTTTCATTGTGTTCCTTGGTCTGGCTCTTTCTCCTGTTTCTCATCTGTTATCCTGTTCTGATTAATACATGGCTGCTGTCCCTGAACGGCACATCTTCTTATTGTGTTTCTGTTCGCAGGCTTGGAGATAGATTACACTGGGGAAAAAAATTTTTGTTGCATCCACAAAAACACTTGTTCATACCTAATTCAAGTGTGTTGATCTCAAATCTGACATTGCTTTTTTCTCTGTAAGCTACAGTTTTTTGCAATTCAAGATTTTAGGTTTCCACGTTATTGTAAAATTTTCAACATTTAGTTTAACATAATGAAGTAGAATGTCTTCTTGGGCATCATCTTTGTGAAAATATAACAATTTATATAAGGCAGTAAATACACTAATACACCAAAAGATATGATTGCATCAGAATTTGTCTTATAATTTTGAAATAGAACATATTAAAACACTTATTTTAATCATAAAATTTGCACAAAACTTATTTAAATTATATTCAGGCACTGTAAAAAAATAGAAAATTGGATAAAGAAGAGGTGGCACATATACACCATGGTATACTATTCAGCCATAAGAAATGATGACATCAGATCACTTACAACAAAATGGTGGGATCTTGATAACATGATACGGAGTGAAATAAGTAAATCAGAAAAAAACACAAGAACTGCAGGATTCCACACATTGGTGGGACATAAAAATGAGACTAAGAGACATGGACAAGAGTGTGGTGGTTACGGGGGGCGGGGGGAGGGAAGGAAGGGGGGAGGGGCACGAAGAAAACTAGATAGAAGGTGACAGAGGACAATCTGACTGAGTGATGGGTATGCAACATAATTGAATAACAAGATAACCTGGACATGTTTTCTTTGAATATATGTACCCTGATTTATTGATGTCACCCCATTAAAATTAATAAAAATTTATTTATTAAAAAAAAGTTCTATTCAGGCAAAAATTTGTGTTTGTAGCCCTTGCGTTTATATACTTGTTGAGGATAATCTCATTTGATGCTCCAGCAATAGTCTGCTTATCACTAACAGCTCCAAGATTTTTGGGAAACTTATCAAGGTGACTGTTCAGGAAGTGAATCTTAACGTTCATTTACATCTAATGTCACAAAAGCCAACAGCATTCTTTGAACCAGAAGTTCATAGTTTTTTGCTTTTTTGTTGCCAAGGAAGTTCGTTGTAACTGCCACAAAAGACTGCCATGCTGCTTTCTCCTCCTTATTCATCTTCCTGGCAAATTCTTCGTCACGTACAAGCATTCAAATTTGAGGTCCATCGAATACACCTGCAAAATTTTATCTTCTCAAAAGACAAGGCAGGAAAAGCAGAAATAATATGTTGAAAGCATCCACTTTCTCTATTCAAAGCCTAAACAGACTACTTCATTAAGCCAAGATTGATGCGAAGTGGGAGAAAAATGATCCTGTCTTGATTAACTACAGGTTCATTCACAATATTTTGCATCCCTACTTCCAGAGCTTCACGTTTTGGCCACTCCTTCTGTGTCCAGTGTTTCTCCCAAGCTCGACTGTCCCACAAACACAGAAAGCAAGGATACTTTGTGAAACCTCCCTGTTGTTTTAGGAGAAAATTTACCATTTTAAGATCTACACAAATGATCCAGTTATGCTCCCCATACTTCAGAAAGTCGAGGACAATTTTTATGTCATTCTTACTAAGTCATTCAATTTGTGTTGGCTAAACGGCTGAGGGGTTAATGACTGCCTGGCATCAGAAGAAGACCCTTCAGATTCTACAACCATTTCCTCATGCATCTTATCAAAATACACTTGATCACCATGTTTTCTTTTTTCATCCTTAGAAGAAATAAAGTCATTGAAAACTGGAACTGGGAGAGTCTTAGAGTATGGGACAGGTCGTATTGCTGAAGGAATATTAGGATATGCCATTTTTTCTTGCCAATGCCCTTTGTATGGATCAGACAGAAATAACAGTCACTGCTGTGGTCCTTAGGTTCACACCAAACCATGGGAATACCAAAAGGCATTCTTTTGCGTTTTCCTTTTGTCCAGTCACAAAGCATTTCCTCACAATTATGACACACAATATGAGGAGCCCAATTCTTTTCTTGATCGCCAAGGGGAACTTGAAAATAGGCAATATATGCACGTGGCACAAATGATGAAATATTGTGTCTTTGATGTTGAAGTGTGTAACAGCCACATATATAACAGAAGGTGTCAGGACTATTCTTACATTTACGCCTACTTGAAGAAGCCATGATTCAATCTTAAAACAAAATAAGAGGGTGTTTTTATCAGGTAATAATTTTTTACATTTAAAAACAACTACAATTATGTAAAAGTGATGTTTGTAAAACTCCATTTTAAAAACTAATGCATGCTGTTAACTGTAACAAAAAGAAATTAAAGTTGCATAAAAACTCGAGCATGCACCAAAAAACAAATTTTGGATTTGGAATCAGCGATGCAGAAATATGTAGAAACAGTTCTAAAACCTCATGCAATGGAAAATGAAAAAAAAAATTGTTCCCCATTGTTACAAGAGATTGAGACTTTTAGTAAATCTTTTGAAACTCAGGTTTTGTTTGTTTGTTTTCTTTCCAGAAGTCTGCTCCTATCCATTTGCTCCTATAAGAGGTTATGGGATTTTTCTCCTTGTTTTAATCTTGGCTCTGTTTCTGGTTTGACATGAAAGAGGGTTTCTTAAGTGGCTATAAAACCAATGCATATTATTAACACAAAACATTCTCAGGGGCGCAGGAAGTTTTGAAAGTGACCTCTGATCCTGGTTGTCTGAGCCAATTCCTCAGGAATCAATTTAATCATGGAAGGGATGTTTACAAGAAAATCGGCAATGTACATACGTGTGTGTGCGCGCATTTTATAGGTTGTTTTCTTGCATGAACATTAAAAACATGATGAGAAAGACCAAGCAGAGCGTGGGTGTTCCTGTTACATTGTATTGACATCAGATCCTTGTAAAATCTCCTTTCCAGAGTAAAATACCTAGACATAGAATATTCCACACTCTGCACATTATTGAAAAACCAAGGAGATATATTGAAAAGCATTTGCTGTGGATATTTTATGTAAGTGGACTAGTTCCTACCATATCACAGTAACTCAAAGGAGCAGACCTTTCTTCTGATGCCCACTCCACAGGTAAACCTTGTGCCTTTCCCAAGGCAAAGTAGTATATTGTGGTGTTTATGCATCCCTTAACACTGATTGTATGGAAAACTATGCCAACCTTTTTTTTATCAGGTTTCTAGCTTTAAAAAACACATGTGCCCTGGCCGGTTGGCTCAGCGGTAGAGCGTCGGCCTGGCGTGCGGGGACCCGGGTTCGATTCCCGGCCAGGGCACATAGGAGAGGCGCCCATTTGCTTCTCCACCCCCGCCCCCTTCTTCCTCTCTGTCTCTCTCTTCCCCTCCCGCAGCCAAGGCTCCATTGGAGCAAGGATGGCCCGGGCGCTGGGGATGGCTCCTTGGCCTCTGCCCCAGGCGCTAGAGTGGCTCTGGTCGCAGCAGAGCGATGCCCAGGAGGGGCAGAGCATCGCCCCCTGGTGGGCAGAACGTCGCCCCTGGTGGGCGTGCCGGGTGGATCCCGGTCGGGTGCATGCGGGAGTCTGTCTGACTGTCTCTCCCCGTTTCCAGCTTCAGAAAAAAAATACAAAAAAAAATACAAAAAAAAAAAAAAAAGGAAAAAAAAAAACAAAAACACATGTATTTCTATAAAAATTTAGAATTTTATGCCCTATTTTCCCTGTAAGTCCTTTTTTTTTAATTTTTGATCATGCATAGAAAGATCCATTATTTTTAGGAGCATGTCATGTTAGGCAAGGGCCAGGTGCATTGGTGAATAGAGCGTCATCCCAGTGCACTGAGGTCATGTGTTTGATCCCCGATCAGGGCACGTAAAAGAAGCAATCAATGAGTGAACAACTGAATGAAACAACTAAGTGGAACAATGACTTGATGCTTCTCTCCCTTTTTCTCTCCCTTCCCCCCACGTCTATTCTCCCCTCAAATCAATGGAAAAACTTAAAAAACATAAAAGAAAGAAAGAACAAGTCATGTTATAGCAGAACTGTTTCACCACAGAGGCAAACTCACGGTTGACGGAATGTAAAAGTAACCACTTTAATATGCTAGGACTCTGAGCCCTGAAGGCTCTGTTTCCTACAAATAGGATCTGTTCAGTGCCCTCACTCATTACAAGAAAATCTGAACACATTACTTTGTCTCCATTTTCAGATTTTCCCTCTGGTCTTTGCATCCCTAATGCCCCACGGCTTAGTTTACCTAGCATGAACCAAACCAGCTGGCAGTGGCTCATACTCTGAGATGGGTTTCCAAACACCGAATGGACCATTTTGTTGCCTTTTCAAAGAGAGCCACACAGGAAGAAAAACAAGAAATTCAACTTTTAAACTGGGCTATTCATGGCCTTTGCTAAATCCTGGCAAAGAATTGTGGTTTTTGTTGGGTTTTTTTTTTTTTTTTTTTTCATTAAGATTCATCTCACTGATTTCCTAATGGAATGAGCCGATCTTTTCATTACGACCACAGGAAAGCGAAGTTGAGTTACCCAAGTCATTAAGTGTTGTCATCTGATGAGTGCATTTGGGGATTCCCGTGCTTTCTTCCACTGGGTTCTATTTTGTGAAAATTGGTTCCAGGGAAAGAAAAAGGCCAGTCTTGCTTAGTCTGCCCTGCTAGAACAATGTATGCCTTTCTGCTCTGTGGGCAGGAGGAATACCATGGATGAGCTCAGTAATTGGAAATGTAAAGTGAATGATTCTATTTTCCACTTTAAAGAGAGCCCAGCCATTTCATCTGCTCTAGAACATTCTGTTTCTACACCTAACAGCAGTGTTATTTTATTAGTTTCTTAGCTTTTCCATTAGAGCAGACACAAGCACGTACACGCACACACACGCACAGTGACATTTCTTTCTTCCACTAACCCCACCTCCACAGAGATATCAATCTGTATAAGAAGGGAGACTGGAAGAGAGTGCACATTAGTGGTTAGCAATCTGTTCTGAAATACATAGATCAGGATAGGAGAAATCATTAAGGCAAAGTAAGCTTTCTAAAATAATCATATGCAGAGGTTTGACTACATAATTCTGCTTAATTTTGGCTCCATTCTTTTCCCTTATGCGTAAATCAAAGCAAAAAATTGAAATGTGAAATATGTTGGTTTATAAGCAGAATGGTGGTTTACAAGAAACATCTGGGCATTGTAAATAAAGTCAATTTAATGCAGGAAAAAATTTCAAGATGTATTTTATCTTCAAATTGCATTGTATAAATCCATAACCAAATGTAACCTTGCTGATCCTGTGAAATTTCATAATAACTACTCCCATTTTAGCCTTAACTATATTTTATCTACAGTAATAGCAACCTATAGCAATTAAAATAAGAATAAGAAATGTACAGAAATTTCTAGGAATTTTCTATTTTGAAGCCTAATAATTGCTGGGAACATTTACATGAGACTAATGGCAAATAACATTTAAGATTATAAGACTATATAAATGTTACTATTATTTTTTGGTGTCAAATAGACTGTTTCTATATGACTCCAACCCAACCACTATGCTGAAACTTCAAATAGCTACTTTGATTTAAACAAACAAACAAATTAAATAGATTGATCCATATACCTTGATAGAAACACATAATCTGTTGGTTCATTCATTTGATTGTTAAACGTATGTTTATTGAGCACATATTATGGGCCAGGTACAGTGTTAGGCATTGAGTAAGCAGTATAAAACAAAAAATAGACATGATCCCTGTTCTTATTTATCTAGCTTTATTTCATTATAATATGGACAGATGGAACAATAAAATTATACCTAGACAAGATCATAGAACAGTCCAGCTCTTTGTTTTGCATGCTGAAAAATCAAGGTGCAAAGAAATAGTGTCTTGACCAGGATCCTCCCTCTGGTAAACTGTCAGTCTAAAAGTAGAACCCAATTTCCTGACTTTTTCCTCTATTGATGTTGCTGCTACAGTTGATTGCTTCTACTTACTTAGTTGATGCCTTTTTGAGGAACTACACAAATTAATCTGTAGTTGCCATAATTTGAAAAGATTTTGCTTTTGGGGGGGGGCTGATGAAATTCAGTCTGGGACTCCTTGATGATATCTAATCAAGATAATACATTTGGTTAGACCAAGGAGAGATTTGTTTGGCTGGTACTTAGGCAAGAACAAGTGGTTAAGATCTCTGGTTCAGCAGCCAGACTACCTGAGTTCATATTGTGAGGCCACTAATTGTTGGATGTGGGGCTTTGGGCAGATAACATAAGATGCTGATCTCTGCCTCAGTTTCCCCATTGGTTAAATGCTAAAAATTAGTGAAATAATACATGAAAAGGGTCCGAAACAGTAGCAGCTACTAGTATGCATTCAGTAAGTGCTTCTTGTTGCTTTTAGTTAGATTCTAATTGCCACAGTTAAATTATACAGTTGGAAAATTTCAGAAAAAGTCTACTTTCATTTTAGAACAATGCTTATAGTTACTTACACAGAAGCTAAGATGTTGAAGTAGACATCATCATAAACTGTTTCATTTGAAATGACACCAACTTACACATGTACCTTTGATTCACATTTTGTATAAATCATCACCTTTAGGAAATTATAATTTCATCAATTCAAAAAATAATTTATTGCAATATTGTGCATTATTTTACAAAAATGCTGAACTGAATTGCTGCTTGAGGAAACAAATTCAAGTCAATTCTTTTTTTTTTCTTTTTCCTCTGCTTTTTATCATATATATTCTTGTGGGCTTGGAACATCATAAAATACAGAGAGCCTGTTAGTCTTTAAACAGAAAAGAAAGGAAGAAATAAATGGAGGAGGAGAAGAAGAAAGGAAAGAAGGAAGGAAAGAAGGAAGAAAGACGGGAGTCTAGTAGGCAAAAGACAGTTGAGCAAAACTTATTTTAAGAGCCAGAGTTGTAGTTATTACGATACAAGACTTTTTGATTTGTGGTTTGAGGGACTAGCTGTGTGAACTTGATCTTTACCGAGGAAAATCCCGTTTACATAAGCAAAGGCATCATATTTCAGTTATATTTCCTTAGGAGACTCAAAAGCTCTCAAGTTCTCCTTCCTCCAAACACAAACATCAGCGCAGCCAGGTTTCTTCTCAGCATAAGACAGTTAAAGAGCACGTGACTCCGCTAGACAAAACAAGAAGATGTACAGACTCCCTGGAAATGTCTAGAGTTTGAAAAGTACCTGATGTGGAAAAAAATGAGAAGAGACATAGGAATGGAAAATTCCTTTGCTGGCTTCCTGTTCTCCTTCCTGCTAAGGTGGGATTAGTTACCAGCTGTCAGAAGAAATATCACTTCTAATTCTTATTTGGGGGGAAGGAAAGCATTAGAGGAAAAAAAGGTCTTGGAAAGGGGGAGGCCACAAGGGTTCCCCTTTTTACCATTCATTCCTGTGGTTTGAAAAAGTCCAAGAGGGGCAGAAGGAGGAGAGGGAAGGATGAATCCTCTTCCATCTGAACACTAAAGAAGATTGAGGAAATTGTGCAGGTCAATTAATCTCCCTCAGATATTTCCTAACAAAGTAATCGATGTACTAATGAAGTGTGTGAGTTATAGATAGATTTGGGGCTTGACCTATTCAGGTAAAGACAAGTAATAAAATTAAAGTAGTCTCTCCAATGAAGGTATCCTTTTTTTTTTTAAATTTAAAACATTATTTCAATTATAGTTGACATTCAATATTATTTTGTATTAGTCTCAGGTGTACAGCATGGTGGTTAGACAATCATGTACTTTACCAGCTGTTTCCCCCCTGTTTCCAATACCCACCTGGCACCATACATAGTTATTACAACACGGTATTATTGACTGTATTTCCTGTGCTGTGCTTTCCATCCCTGGGACTGTTCTGTACCTACCAATCTGTACTTCTTGAGCCCTTCACCTTTCCCACCCTGTCCCCCAAACTCCTCCCCTCTGCCCACCGTCAGTCTGTTTCTATTTTGTGTGTTCCTTTATATTGTTCTGTAGATTCCACATGGAAGTGAAATCACACAGTATTTGTCTTTCTGTGACTGACTTATATTACACGGCCATGAAAAGAAGGGAATCTTACCATTTGCAACAGCCCAGATGCATTCAGAGGGGATCGTGCTCAGTGACAGGAGGCGGTCTGAGGGTGTCTTGTGAAATACGGCCACTTTTTGACGCTTCCCCCCACCCCTTCCCGTGAACAGACACTTCCTTGATGACTTTTTAATGTGGAAGCGCTTTTTCCAGAGGAATAGGATTTTCCCAATGTCAGGGCACACCTTTAAATGTTTCGTCACCTCAGGGGCAGGCTTGACAGTTACTAAAGCTCTCTGAAAGCACGATTTCAGTTCATGCCCACAACACTGCGTGAATCATGTCGGTCAAGGGTGGGTGAGTGTGTGTGTGTGTGTGTGTGTGTGTGTGTGTGTGTGTGACTGACTGGTACTCACAAGCCAGCCCGAATTGCTTCCAAAGATCTGCTGGACTCGCACCTCCTAGAGGTTGGGGATTCCGCAGCAATCAATGCATTTTTTTTTACATTAAGATAAGAGCTTCTCGACAAAGGTTAGGAAGGAAAATTCAGAATGATAAATATAATTGCACCTTAATTTTATCTTAATACAGTAGAGGGAAAGGCTGAAAATAATTTTGCTAAGGAAATTGACACCTGTGATTATTTTTTATTGCCCTTTTTTGTACTTATTCATATTTTCTACAATAAACATATATAACCTTAACATTCGAGAGAGATTTTTAAAGATATTCTTTCCCTCCCCCACCCCCCCACCCCAGGAAAATAATGCAACTCTTGTTAACATGATTCATTCAATGTATTAAGCTCTTTCATAAGATGCAATCAGTTTCCTCATTTTTATTTAAATCATTTGCTGAAATATTGCACATCAGCTTATGAAAACTGGACTGGCTTGCTCCTTAAGGAAGTAAATTCAAGTTAACTCTTTTCTTTTTTTCTTTGTTCCTTTGCCTCTTTTTTTTTTTTCCTGAAGCTGTAAACAGGGAGGCAGTCAGACAGACTCCTGCATGCGCCCGACCGGGATCCACCCAGCACGCCCACCAGGGGGCGATGCTCTGCCCACCAGGGGGCGATGCTCTGTCGCAACAAGAGCCACTCTAGCGCCTGGGGCAAAGGCCAAGGAGCCATCCCCAGCGCCCGGGCCATCTTTTTGCTCCAATGGAGCCTCGGCTGCAGGAGGGGAAGAGAGAGACAGAGAGGAAGGAGGGGGGGGGGGTGGAGAAGCAGATGGGTGCTTCTCCTGTGTGCCCTGGCCGGGAATCGAACCCGGGACTCCTGCACGCCAGGCTGACGCTCTACCACTGTGTTCCTTTGCCTCTTATCATGTATGTTCTGAAGGGCAGAGAATACGGTTCAAGCGGAAATGAGACACAGTGAAGGAAAATTTTGAGAGCTGGGGTGCTACAGAGAAAAAAAGCGCAGGCACAATCTGGTGATTCTGATGGTGCGTAGGGCTCCAGGCAGTGAGAGGCTCTCAGGACAGGTGGGGATGGACAGGGAATATAGAAAACTCATCAAGACAGGGAACTAGAGAAAAAGGTCAAAGAGGGTAAAAGAAATAAGTGTTTTGGTCTCCAAATATAGTATACTGCTTAGTTAAGTAGAGCATTCATTTCTTAGGATCTACTGTATAACAGCTTTCTGCTAGACATTTTATTGGACTCAAAGATACATAAGCTCAGTCAGTTCTTACCCACTAGTATTTAAAATATGGTGAAGGAAGTGACCCAAGCAACAAAGAACCATAATATAGACATGGAATGGGAGAGTGCCTTTGAAAGTTTGTTTATTTTAAAATAGTTATTTTAAAAATAACTAGAAATTGATGTTTAGAGAAAGCAAGAAAGGAGTTAGTGAAAGGAACCTTGAAGGAAAGATAAGATTTTTTTAAAGACCTTTTTTAGAGCAGTTCTAGATTTACAGTAAAATTAGAGGAAGGAAGAGATTTCCCACATAACCCTCTCTCCCACACATGCATAACCTCTTCCATTACCAACATCACTCACCAGAATGATACATTTTTTAGCAAGGAAAAAGCTACCTTGCCCCCTCATTATCACCCAAAGTACATAGTGTACCTTAGGCTTCCCTCTCAGGTTTGGACAAATCTGTAACAAGTAGCATATATCTCATGATAGCACCATCCAGAGAATTTTTACTGCTCTTAAAATCTTCTGTACTTTGCCTAGTCATCTCTCCCTCTATCTGCCTGCCACCAACCCCTGGTCTTTGTACTCTCTCCATGATTTCACTTTTTCCAGAATGTTACATAGCAGTACAGGGTAGGGCAAAAGTAGGTTTACAGTTGTGAGTATGCTAGACACACTTATTCTTGTTATTATTGATTAATTATTGTATTCCTTTCCATACAAACAACTGTAAGCCTACTTTCGCCCCACCCTATGTGTATATTTTTCATAGCTTGATAGTTCATTTCTTTTTTGACACTGCATAGTATTCCATTGTTTGAGTGTCCCATAGTTTTTTTTTTTTCCAAGTGAGAAGAGGAGAGCTAGAAAGACTTCTGTATGCACCCTGACCAGGATCCACCTGGCAACCCCCATGTTGGGCCAATGCTCTGCCCATCTGGGGCCATAGCTATTTTTAGCACCTGAGGCGGAGACTCCACAGAACCATCCTCAGCACTCAAGGCTGATGCCCTTAAACCAATCAAGCCATGGCTGTGGGAAAGGACAAGAGAGAGAGAAAGAAGGGGGAGGAGTGGAGAAGCAGATGGTCGCTTCTCCTGTGTGCCCTGACTGGAAATCAAATCTGGGACTTCCACATGCCAGGCCAATAATCTACCACTGAGCCAACTGGCCAGTGCCTGAATGTCACATAGTTGATTCACCCACTGAAGGAAGTCTTTTGTTTTGACGTTTATGAATAGAGTTGCTGTAAACATTCATGTGCAGGTATTTGTGCAGACATACATTTTTAACTCTTTTGAGTAAAGATGAAAGAGCATGACTGCTGGATTATATGTTGAAAGATAGGTTATGGAAATTATAGAAATTCAATTGACCTGAAGCTCACCACATGTTAATCATGAATCAGAAAGGAAGAACATGGACTTTGGAGAACAGAGAATGGTAATGGTTTCCCGAGTCCTGGGACTGGCAAACAGGTTCCTGTAAATGGTCTGATACTAGATATCTTAGGCATTGAGGGCCACATGGTCTCCTCTGAGACTCTGAAGGTCACTGCTTTTCTACTTACATATGAGTATGGGTGTGTCTGATGTTCTGGGAATGTACTTCAAACAAAGGAATGAAGCCACACTGCGATGATATGACTCAGTTGGAGTTGGGAAGCTGTCCAACTTCCCCATCTTGCTTCCTGTCCTGCCTTCTCTGTGGTCTTTTTGATGCTGTACAGTTAAGATGGCTCACCTTAGGTCAGTCCAAACACTCACCCAAACAAAGCCACCTCCCCTGAAAATGTCCTTGCCGAGCAGAGGGAGTACCGTGTATGCTTGTGTCCTTTTAAAAGTCCTTTCCGATGGAATATTGAGAAAGGGAGCTCAGCTTTCTAGCAGGCCAGTAATTGAGCCAAAGAATTGATAATACTAAGCAATCAAGTCAGGCTCATTATAGATAAACCATAATGAAAGTTGCCTCAGTTAGAATGGAAATGTAAACGTTCCTCTCGTGTTCAAATTTCTTTGCAGAAAAGTGAGCCTCTGGGTCCGCTACTTCCCAATGACATTGATGGATGATTGAGAAGATTGGTCCCTTGGAGGGTTCAAAATCTTCTACCAGTTACTGTATTGTGCTCCAATCAGAATGTCAAAACCCAGGTGATAGCTAACAGGTTTGGGACATGATCTGGCTCAGGCAGGTATTTTTGTTGTTGTTCTTATCATTATCGGCCCCATTTTGCAGATGAGGAAACTGAGTCTAGACAGGTTAAGCAGCTCCCGAAGTCACAAAGCTAATAAGTGAAGACATCAGCATTGAAATCCAATCTTGCTTCTAAAGTGTTTGTGCTTTTCAAAAATGGAAATGCAAAGCAAACAACCCTAAAACAGCAGCTCCGGTCAGGACCTAGAAATGGTCCTTTCAATTTTGAGGGTCAACCAAACGATGGGGCTCCTAGATCCCTGGTTACTGGGGTTCTTCAGAGTAAAGAAAATAGGAATTCCTTGTCAGCATGGTTCTGCTTTGAGCTCCCCTGCATTCAGCTCCCCAGAGTTGTAAGTGCTTGGGATTGTGATTTAGTTTCTTTTGGCTGCATTTCATTTTTTGGACCTTTCTCTTGATGCTATTATTTAAAGCCACCTGTTCACTTCCTGTTCAATTTTCTGGCTTCTGGTCAGTCAGCTTGCCTACCTTACCCCCCTCCACATTTCATTTCACCTCTGAGACCTACTGCAGGGATGGAATAACTATACATCTGGCTCAGCTACAGCCAATATTTTCTTTATCCTCTCTGTTTTAAGCTCTGATTCAGGGATCAGGAGGAAGGAGGACCCTCCAACCTTAATCTCTGTCTTCTATTTATCAGGGCTTCTTTGGAACTGTATGGCAATCGGTAAAGAATCATGGAGGGTACGTTGAATAAAAGTAGGATGCGAGGCTGCTTCTGGTTGTCTTGTCTCAGTTTTCATTGGCATGCAATCTCAACCCTCACCTGCTAAGAGGTAGACAAAAGAGTTCTGCTTAAAAAGGATTTCTTTGCATCGCTCAAAGTCTGAAAGCCATCAGATAGATTTCCATAGGTTTGCTCCCAGCGACCCTGTTGGTAAATATTTGAGTCACTTACTGGCATTGTTGAGTGCATTTCTGGCCCAGGAAATCTTCCTCCTTTGTATCCCTGACTGAGTGAAAACTTAGTCAGGTGTGCTTGAATGACCTTCACGCTGCGCCTTCTCCAGAGGCACGGGGGGTGGGGAGTAGCCACAGTCTCAGCTGACTGGCTATCACCCGCTTTGTAAGATGCCAAGGGTTACCTATGTAGATTCCCAGGGGGGAATTGTAGGAACAACCAATGTCAATGGTTAACCCAGGATTTTGGTGTCTGGAGCTTTTCTTTCCTTTATTATTAACCAAAGAATGTTTTTTTTACCATTGCTTAGCTGTGAGCACCCAACTCACAGATCCTCTATGGGGAGAGTGAACAAAGGTAAGTTTTGCTCTATTTTTTGTTATTATACAAGGTCTTTCAGCCTATGTGTCATTCGTGCTGTACTCTGTTTAGGGAACAGCCTTGCTCTGCATCCAGCAATGTCAATATTAATGTTGAATTAAATGCAATAAAGATAGTTTAATTTTCTGTCCAAGTGCTTCAAGTAAGGGCCAGTGTATCATTCCTTGAGATCTGTTGAAGATTTGGTCAAAAGTTGTTTCAAATTGGTCTTTAAGGAGCTTGTTAAACAGCTCTTAGTGCCATTATCTAGCCATTATCTATGTAGATATCTAGAAGTAACTTCCTCATATTCCAGATTCAATACCAGATGGAATATTTTGTTATTTCTTTCAGGAGCAAATTATTACATCCTGTTTTATGAATATATAGCTTCTAGTATTCAAATATGAATCTACACACCACCTAAAAAAACTTCAAAAAAACTAGGTTAATTTTTTTTTGAGAATTATATATATAATGATAATATAATGATCTGAGAGAGAATAAAAACATCCATTTCTTAAACTGACTTTAACAAACTAGAAGTAAAGAATTATCTCCTGTTGTAATCATCTTCCTCTCTCTAAAGCCTTTTTTTTTCTTGTCCATTAAAATTATAGAACTTCTGTCTTTGAGTATTTATTCAGAGAGGTGTAGACTGTCAAACTTCCTCTCTGGCTACCGTAAATTCTGTGATGTATGTATATCAGTTGTTGCCCTTGTTGGTGGTTATAGGTGGTCAATAAGAAGTTTACTATCAATCAGATAATTTTGATCATGTGAATCACACTCTTACATAGTCATATGAACTGAAAGGTTTTTAGGAAAAAAGGACTGGAGTACTTCTGCTAAATATTATTAGCCTTATAGCTATAAGAGTCAGACCCTTAAGAATAAAGAATATATTAATGTATCTTTATCACATAACTATGGGAAATATAAGCCAACCACACTCTGTCATATTTTAAGCAATAAAGTGACATGGAGTTTCTAACCCTTAGCTGTTTTTGAAGAATACCATTTAAAGAGTTATGAAAATAAGCCAAAAAAAACATTAAAGGGTAAACAGGGTCCAAAGTTCAGTTCAATTAGAGAGTGAGAGGAAGAGAGAGAGAGAGAGAGAGAGAGAGCAGAGGCACACAGACAAGAGATCTAGAGCAATAGATAGATATAATGCCCGCTTAAGTTTATTTTTAGAACATGAAAATATGAGAATTGTGGCAAATCCAAGATATTCATTTCATACTAAACAAGACCATGACAACATTTGAAACTAGAAGGAAAGATTGTAGTAGGAGGAGCACTTAATATGATATTTTAATGTTTTTTCCTAAATTAGTGTATTTGGACTTGCAAAATAACAAGTTTTCAAGGACAATTGAAAAAATGTGTTTCTTTTATTATGCATGTTAATGGTGAGTCCAAGTTAAAGCTTGGATATAAATTATTTGAAAATTAGGACTTGGCAAAGTTTTGTGGAAAACAATTGATATATAATGGGTATTCAGAGTAAATACTTAGTACCATAATAATCGATATATTTAATGGAACCTTCTCTCTTTTGAATTTGTAAAACTCATCATTTGAACAAACTATTCAGTTTTTTTTATTTCTTGTGAATTTATCCTTGAGTATTTTATGTTATTCCTTTGTTCTGGGGAAAATGGCCCCAAATCTAACTTTAGGAATAGTGGGTGAAAAAAATGTCATGATTTCAGGCATCACTCTAATGGTTTCTATGGTGAGATGGAGAAATAGGCATTTTCTGTGCTTATTATGATCTGGATGCTTAAATGCTATATCCATTGGATCTTTGTCTTAGCTTTGAGAAGGGCTATTCCATTCATTTTATCAGAGAAGCTTAGATTTTCCAATTTCTGGCTGTGTAATCTTGGGAAAGTCATGTAACTTCTTCAAGTGTTATCTAAATTCCAAATGCAATTTGGCCAAAAGTAAACTGAATTCTTTTTACTGAGACAAAGAACAGGTTATAGTAAAAGACTGCCATGGTCTAGCCTTCTAAAGGCATTGTCTCCTCTTCCTCTAACTTGTCTTTCTCTACCATATATTCAGGCTCTTATATATTCTCTCACATATGTTATGTAGTTTATTTTTTATGTGTATGAGTGCTGCCTCCAAATAATCATGTTCACACTAGTAGCAATTTGCCAGTAGTTATGAGAAACCATGAGGTGAACATACTGCACCTTTTAGAAGCATTCAATAATTTGGATGGAGCCTGACCAGTCAGTGGTGCAGTGGATAGAATGCTGGTCTGAGATGCTGAGGACCCAGGTTTGAAATCCCAAGTTCACCAGCTTGAGCGTGAGCTCACCGGCCTGAGCACGGGGTGCCAGCTTGAGCATGGAATCATGGACACGGGCGACCCCATGGTCACTGGCTTTAGCCCAAAAGTCACTGGCTTAAAACTAAGGTCTCTAGCCTGAGCAAGGAGTTACTGGCTCAGTTGGAGCCCCTTGGTCAAGGCACATATGAAAAAGTAATCAATGAACTAAGGTGCCAAAACTATGAGTTGATGCTTCTCATTTCTCTCCCTTCTTGTCTGTCTCTCTCTTACAACAAACAAACAAACAAACAAACAAACAGAAACTATTTGGATGGAGAGTAAGAGAAATAAATAATTTAACTGATAAGCAGTTTAAATAACTACTTTTGTAATGGAGGTATTCTAATATATATCAGAGTTCAAAACGAGCATATATAGTCAAGAAAAATCCTAAGACTGGAATAGGTTGAACTTGGAGCCCAGTCCTTTGTGTTATAGTCTTTATCCTCCAGAATTGGCTCCTTTCTCTTCTGTTTTTTCAAGGTTTTTTTTTTTTTCATGGAAAATTTTAAGGAGCTCTATTAAAGTATGATTTTTGTGAGACTCAGTTCTTGGGTTAGGTTACTACATGATTAGCTTGTTGGCTGTGCCCCGGAAAACTATCTACTCACCCACAAAAGCAGCCAATCTTTTCACAGCTCTGTACTCTTCATCACACGTGAGACTGTTCCAAACAATGGATATTTCAGGACATTCTGTCTCAATTTTTGGAAAATAATTCCAAAGTAACTTCACAAAACCAAGGCACCTGGCATAATAGCTGGACCACAGGAATTGTTCAATTGCTCTCTGATTCAAGGTTCTCCTACGCAGAAGCCAGAAGAACATTAGGTCAGTTGAACATGAGCTTAATAGCTCTCACCAGCTAGAACATACCTGAAAGTCAAGTTCAGCCTTGGTTAGTGTTCTCGTGATGTGCTATTGAGTTCTATTTGTACAAGGCACCATAATATCCTTTCACAGACTTTCAAATGATCTAAGACTTATAAGTTATACATATTTAAATTTAGGCTTTGTGGGAACAGGAGGTGGTTCCATTTCCTTGTGACTAAAGTTGTGTTTCACTATATTAGATAATAATATTGAGCTGAAGATAAGATTGCACCATTAGCCTTAGGAGTTCAAAAGCTAAAGAAACACTTGGCAAAATAAAGCTACACAAAGCAAAATCACAAACAGGCAGACCTGAACAAACCAAATGAAAGCAAAATTTGCTGTGCTTTATACTTAGAGGAATTAAGTACATGAGAAGTCAGGACAATATTTCCTTGCATTATATTGGTGTAGAAAGAATATTCTTTGAGTATTTCTCCTGCATAACTATGTCACCTTACTCCTGCTATTTGCTGATGCATAGAGTGGACACCATTTCTCGAGGGGTGCATTTTTGTCCCAGTGCAAGGCATGTTTTCTCGGTAAAAAGAACTATCTCTAACAGAAAGAACTTGGTCATCACTTATCAGGGCTCTATTTTCTTTTGAAGTCATTCATCCACTGTGTTTTATTGTCTAAAACTGCATTACTTTTGACGTGGTGCCATTCAGTTTATGGAATAGATGCTCAGAATATGTTTTCACACCTGAATGGAGGGTTCAAGATGGTTTTAGAAATTTTCCTAGAAAGGCTCAGTTTGTCTGTATTCCATAAAATAGGTAGAAAGACCAAAAGGTGTCTCATGATGTGATGGAAAGAACACTGAACCTTTATCATTATACCTTTATCATTATTTGCCAGTACATAATTCTTCATAGTCAGTTTTCTCATCTATAAAATCCATGTGAATTTTCCTATTGGTTCTGCTTCTCTTACGAAGCCCTGATGATTGAGCCTATTACTATATATTTATCATAAGTTTATGAGAAGATTTTACCTTGGACAATGGGTCACACAAGTCTTTATAAAGCGGTTATTTCTGTATCTGGTGCTGGAGCCTGAAGCTGTGAGGCAGGTAGTTGAGAGAGTAGATAGATGTGAAGTGGAGGAAGACATCAAGTGGAAACCAGGGAAGGTTGGCTGGAAGTCACGAGGATGAAATGGAGCCTGTGTCTGAATCCTGGGGCTTCTAATTAGATAATGGGGGTGGCCAGCAGGAGAAGCTAGTGCCATCCCTCGTGTAGCCTGGGAGATGTAGAATCTGAAGGAAGAGACCCAGCAGGAATTTTACTTACCTGCTGCCCTATGCCAACAATTTGAGCCAGCTGATCAGTGACAACCTGGGTGAGTTGCCACACTGCCTCTTGTCCTTCGCAGACTTTCTGATGTAAAAAGAATATGGTTATTGCCCTGGCTAGACAGATTAGTTGGCTGGAGTATTGTTCCAAAACACAGAGGTTGCTGGTTCAATCCCAGTCAGGGCACATACAGGAACAGCTCAATGTTGCTGTATCTCTTTCTCTCTCTCTCCTTTTCTCTCTCACTGAAATCAATCAATCAACAAAGAGAAAACAATTAAAAAAAAAGAATATGGCTATTGGTTCACATCATGCCTTATATTATGCATACTGTCTGCATGGCCCGGGCTAACCTAGAGCTATGAAGGGAATGGAATTCTGAGACATATAGATTTTGTTTAGCTAAAATAGTACAATCCAAATCTACCACCTCTGACACCTGCCATTCAGAATATGAAACAAACGATTGAGACATAGCTCCCACCTCCAGATAGCTAACTGTGTGGTGAGAGAGTCTTAAATCACTGTGATATGTGTTATAATAGAACTGCCTTGCCAGCTTCACAAGCATAAAGTGAGATTAATGCACATGAACACGCTTTGGAAATGTTAAAATTTTGATGGTTTTTCAGAGTGTCATTTTGGCTGTTTGAAAGTAGGTTACCTCTGTTTTCAAAGGAAAACACTGGGCAATAAATTCATTCTAGATATTTTAATAAGTTTAGGCTCCCTGAGCTCCCTTGGTCTTTGTCTTATTTGACTTAGGAAAGTGGTGGTGCTGAATGGATAGCAACCGAACCCCCGCACTGGATCCCTGCATTCCTGTGATCCTGCCTGTGTGTTTGTCACCAGCCTTTCTCCCGGACAGGATGCTAGCCCTGCTTAAGGATGACTAACTAGCTCCTCTTTTAAGCTCAGAAAAGTAAGAGCAACAGTAAGACAAGGTATCAGAATTTCTTGTCCACTATAAACAACAAAAAAGTATAGAAGTTAGAAAGTAGGCTGAAAATGTTATACAAAACTGTATTGTGAAAACTACCCGTGTATCTGCATGGTCTTACCTAGATTTTTTTCTAATTCTTTATAAGACTATGTTTGATTAACTCTTTCATCTTAGTCTTCTGCCTGTTTCTCTTCCTTTGATGCTGTCTAATAGAGTGGAGTTGGCATATTTCAAAGACCTCCCATTTTCTCCGTAGCATGATGATAGTGTCAGAATGACTGGTGGCCTCATTGTCTCTTTGAAGGGTTTGTTTCCGCATCTCAAACGTTCTGTTCCAAAGTCATGCAAAGAGGATAGTTTGGTGATTTTTCTGTGTATAATATGAGACTATGTGGAGAAACTTATGAAAACATTCATCTACCAATGACAAAATGTGTCACTTCACAGCATAGATATTTTCAATTTACGAATTGATATTTATTTAACAGACACAGAGTGCTAACTACATGCTGTGCATTGTTCTGAGTGCTTTACAAATATTCATTCTTTATCTCCAAGATGGATTTTAATTTTACAGATGAGGAAACAAGAACACAAAGAGGCCATGTAATATTCCCAAGGTCAAACAGCTAAAAAATGAAATAGCTGATTTGGGAGCAGGCAGTTGTTCTTTATACTTTATGTTTTGTGTGTGTGTGTGTGTGTGTGTGTGTGTGTGTGTATGTGTGTGTGTGTATGTGTGACAGAGACACAGAGAGAGAGAGACAGACAGGAACAGACAAACAGGAAGGGAGAGAGATGAGAAGCATTAATTCTTCGTTGCAGCTCCTTAGTCTCCTTAGTTGTTCACTGATTGCTTTCTCATATGTGCCTTGACTGGGGGGCTACAGCAGACCAAGTGACCTCTTGCTCAAGCCAGCAACCTTAGTCTTCAAGCTAGCAACCTTGGGGCACAAGCCAGTGTCCATGGGGCCACATCCATGAGCCCATGCTCAAGCCAGCAACGCTGTACTCAAGTTGGATAAGCCCATGCTCAAGCTGGTGACCTTGGGGTTTCAAACTTGGGTCCTCTGTGTCCCAGTCTAATGCTCTATCCACTATGTTACCGCCTGGTCAGGCTATAATTTGTGTTTTTAAACACTAATAAATGCCCTCTAAAGAATTGTAGTTCCCCATAAATTCCTATCTGTTTGATTATTAGGAATTCTAAGTTATATTAACACATCATTTGGGTTACATACTCAACAGTGAAGAAACCTTATACACCACTCCAGAGGAAGGGCTGAGGAGGATACTGGCACTGACAGGAGGAGATAGAATCAGACACCTGAACCCTGTGCTCTGAAATCCGATTATTGATTTCTTTGTAGTGTTCTATCTTGCATGCCAAGCATGAAATTGTACTTCATCACGGCCTTTAAAGGATGAATTCAAGCAAATCAGCATCAGAAAAGACTTATGCACTCTCTTTAATGGGCAGAACCCTGGCTATACCAGCACAGAGATTTGTCACTTTTGTCAAAAGCTCATAAGTGCAAGCAGAACTTTAAAAACATAAATCAGTACAGATTTCAGTTCATTGAGCAAGTATAATATCCAGTCCAAGGAAAGTAATATTTCATTGATATAAGAGCATGTAATTGCTCTTTTTGGTCTTAATCACATACGGAAGTCTGTTGACTGTAATACCAAATATTGAACTAATACCAAGTAAGCCATTTGTAGGTAAAAGTAGAGCCCAATGGTCCCTGAGAGACTTCTTAGTTAAAGCCACTTCTTAATTAATCCAATGTAAAGTAGCCTCTTTTCTTTGTGCCAGTGCCTATTAACTTTGGTAGTTAGAAATTATTCCTTAATAATGCAAGTCTTTAGAATGAAAATTTTGATGGATAAAAAAGTCGTAGTTTTTACTAGTTTTTTTTTTTACTATTGAACTTTTTATGATTCAAAAAATAATTGGAAAAAATAATTGCATTAGAATAATTGTTGAGTAATCGTTTTTCAATGTTCACCAAAAGAATGTCTCTTGAAGAATGAAATAGGATGTTTACTTTTTAAGTTTTTTTTTTTTTTTTAAAGAAACCTATTGGAAAATGTTGGTCAGTTGCCTCCCCTTCAAATTGTGAGTGCATTCATCTTTGAGATGGCTGAGTTCTCGAAGGTCCTAATAAACTTCTGTGTTGTGTCTGGCATTTCCTTTTACGTAGTCTCCGCTCTTAAACTAAAGACCAGATCATTCTCTGACATACTTTTGTTTTTGTTGTTTTGTTCATCTTTGCTCTTTCTCCCCCATTTGATTCCTAATGAGCATAACAAACAACATTTGTGGCAGGACTTCAAGGCTTAGAACATTCTTCTACAACAGTTGTCACCTTTTATCTTCAAACAGCTCAGGGAGATTGTGAGAGCAGCTAGAGCAGAATTCTTATGACAATGATAAAAATGCGGAGGATCAGCTCAGTGAGGTGACATGCTGGTGAGGCAGACAGGAGAACTCACACGCCAGGGTTTTGACTCCAGATCTGCGCCCCTCTCACACACCAGGCAGCTACTACGGTGCTTTCTCTCCTCTTCTATCTCTGCAGTAGAGAAATCTTAGCAGGATAACAGGCGCCTTCTCAGAATGGCATTGCTGTGAGTTTTTTTTTACCTGACACACCTGGATTTACATCTAGGCGTGGCCATTTATGATTTGTAATTTAGACAAGTGGTTTTCCAAGTGTGGCCCAAGACGATAAGCATCAGTATCTTTTGGAAACTTGTAAAAACTACAGATGCTCAGGCCCCACCGCACACCCACTGAACGAGCAGCTCCGTGGAGGGAGTCCAGTGTGTGTGCATCTCACAGATCCTCCACGTGGTTCTGATGGACATGAAGGTTTGCGACCCAGGGATCTAGGCCAAAGCCCTTCCCCACTATAGAAGTTCTGTTTTCTCTTTCATTGGATCAATGTCAGCGATGATACAGAGCTCTTAGGAGGATGGGGGCAAGAATGTGAAAGGACACACCCAGGAGGGAGGCCCCTTAGGAATGCTGACATCCCCAGAGCCCTGAACGTTACTGCAAGGGTTCATTCTGACTCATTCAATAAACTTGGTTCTCCAGGAGAACAGAAATATGGTGACCTCCTTTCTTGGATGCACCACTATTTTCTAAATGTGGGAGAGATGACGATTTCTAACTTATGGGTGAACTGGATGGTGTCATTTGGCTGTACTCAAAGTAGTTAGTGGCTGGCATGGAAAAAAAATTAAACAAAGCCAATTGGCATTTTTCTCCCTAGGAGCTTGTGAGAAGTCAGGGAGAGGGCATGAACCTCTGTCTTTTTCACCATTTCATTTGTCTACGTGACTGTGGCTGTTGGGTCACAATAGCTTGCCCGCTGGCCAACTTTTGTTCCATAGTTTGTATTGCTTAAAATGTGTATATCTAAATATATCTGTCATTTAAAAGACCTCAGCTCTTTTTTTTTTTTAATCTATAAATTCAATTTAAAAATTCATCAAAAAAAAAAATTCCAACTGGTGTTCACCAGAACATATGAAAGCTGGTCTTACGTAGCTATGTGGAGTACAGGGGTAGGAGCCAGCAAGCCAGGCCAATTTCTGCTCCTGATTCCCTGTTTGTCCTCTCCCGGGCCCTACAAAAGTAGAGAACACTTGTTAAATACCTACCATGTGCCAGGTGCTATGCTGTATGCTTGTGGTCACCCTGTCCTCATTTATTTGGCAATTTTTTTAATTGGGAGGTGCTTTGTAACAGGAATTTGGAGATTTAAGCCACATCAGTTAGCCACCTAAGTTTGTGTTTCTAGATTGAATCAAGATCCTTGCATAACCTGTACATGAATTTTAATGACCAGGAAAGAAAGCAGTGTTACACCTGCTTTCAATAAACTCTTAGAGCCCCCAGGTTTCAGAAGTTTAAAGAGAAACAACCAGCCAAAGCCATGTTTGTTTGTTTGTTTCAGTAGTTCCCAGGGTGGGACTCCTGACTTGGGGGGAGACAGTAAGGGAGGGAAAATGAACAAATAATACCTTATGGTACTGAAGTGTAAAACTACAGGGTTTCCATAATTGTGGTCATCTATAGCCAGAGGACACTCTAATAAATCACCTCAACTTGGTAAGAGGAGAGGAAAATGCTTAACTATAAACAAGACTTACAACCTCATGTAACATATTTTCAAAAGGTTACCATATTTCTGTTTACCAAATTTATCTGTGCATAAAACAAAACGAAACAAAAATAATGAAAAGCTGGTTACTCCAGTATTTACATAGAACACAGGGATCTAACTGTTTAGAATCTCTGGTTAATCACACTCAAGATCAAAGCAGAGTGGATGTGGATGTGCTGATGACGGGTCAGCCCTGACGCACTGCTGCTTTGGGAAGGTGATTGTGACCCGTGGGAACTGGGGCTGTCCACTTCTGTCCAGCCTCAACTGCCTGGCTGCACCACAAGGGAGCCGTTCAGTCTCTTGCTCAGGCATTTTTTTTAAGACTCCACCTCTGATTTAATCACTGGCTTATCTTCCTCTGAAAGTATTTGTGCTGGTTAAACAGGGCAACTCGATCTAGGCAGAACCTGCTGTTTCTACCTGTGTCCAAAGGGTCAGCGGTAGAAAGGCTGATCACAGTGATTTTATAATTGAATGGGGCCATTGTCCCACGGGGTTTTTTGTTGTTGTTGTTGTTTGTTTTTTTGTGTGTGTGTTTTTTTGTCTTTCTCTTGAAAGAAAAGTCTACCGGCTTGAAATCTCTCTGATAAGAGGGAAAGTCTACCTAAAAACACCGTGTGTCTCCTCACAAGCCTTTCGCTTGTTAAAAACAGACCATCTCTGTTACACTTTGGCGGGATGAAATGGCACACATGGTTTGGGTAATTGAGGTCAGTGGAAACGCTTGGACTTGATTTTCCCAAGGACTGCTCTGAGCTGGATTAGGGACCTAATTTAGCCACACAGCCCTACTTACAGATTGAGTTGCCAATTCATTGGGGGCATTTAGGATTTTTATAGTCTCCTTCTGATATTTTTATGTCACCTGTTCTGTTGGCTGGGCTGCCAGTCTCATTCTTTGCTATGGTCCTGGGTGGGTCTTGTTTCCTGCAATTTCCCAGGTCGACCTTTATGAGACACTGAGGGACAATGGGACTTGATTTTAGCTTGTACTGGACTCTTGAATCATACTGATCTCCTACTCCATGAAGAGTCTCTTTTCCCTTTCTGCCCCTCTCATGTAGTTTCACATTTAATTTGAAACTCTTGAATGCATCGACCTACACTGTGACATAATATCAATATGTCGAATACTATGATGTTCTTGGTGGGGGGAGGGGAGGACACTTGCTCTGTTTAAGCAGAGCCTCATCGTAGGGCAAGAACACAGGTATTAGACAATACCCAAAAGTCTAAATTTGGTCTGCCCTCTAAATAACAGAGTCCTAAATTATCTACTTAAAAGCACATTTGAGTGAACCCTAGTAGGATTTTAATTTTTTTTTATTTAGGTTTTACTGTTTTATGAGTCTCAGTTTCTATGTAGCATCAAAATAACTTTAACCAACATCTTTCAAATATATGCTTGCTTCCTTTAGCTAGGCTATTCAGAATTGTAAAGTAAACCATTATTTATACCCTGGCAATATACATCTAGTGATCTGTAGCTCTCATGTAGAGTTGAAGAGCAACTTTGTAAGATTTTCATCACCTCTTGATAATGCGACAGGTTCCCATCTAAGAGTAAGCTTACACCTAGAATGGCATTTTGGGGAAACAAATTCAGAACATGAGTTTTGTCAGGTAAAAACTTCATAGCTGGAAATAATTGAACTACTTACTAGTCTGTAGTTTGCAAATGTTAAAAGGCAGTAAAAGATTCCTTAGAGACAAAGGGATACATAGAAGAACATTCTAAAAGGTGTAAAATAACCTTTCAAAGGCATTTGTATTTGTTCCCTGTGGCTGACAGAACAGGGAGGCTTAAAACGACAGTTTCAGAGGCTGGAAGTCTGAATTGAGGCCACCTTCCCTCCAAAACCTTTAGAAGAGCCCCTACCCTGCTTCTTCCAGCTTTTGGTGGCCCCAGGTGTTCTTGGCTTGTGGCTGCATCATTCCTATCTCTGC
Organism: Saccopteryx leptura; assembly: GCF_036850995.1. NCBI lineage: Eukaryota > Metazoa > Chordata > Mammalia > Chiroptera > Emballonuridae > Saccopteryx > Saccopteryx leptura. The sequence goes on from NC_089507.1 coordinate 168,369,620, forward strand.
CTCCATCTTTACATAGTTTCTTCCTCTCTTTTCTCTCTGTGTGTGTATGTATGTGTGTGTGTGTTCTCTTCTTATAAGGACAACAGCCATATTGGATTAGGACCTACCCTAATGACTTCATTTTAACTTAATTACATCTGCCAAGATCTTATTTCTAAATAAGGTTACATTCACAGGTACCATATAGTTCCACCCATAACAGATGATACTATAATGGCAAAGAGGAGAGATTCCATAATTTCCTTAGAAAAGAAAAGAGAAACACAGTGAAATGAAAAATGACTTCCTTTTCATTTCCTGAATAATCCCTCTATTGTTGTACTTTCTGGTTGGCCATTATAAAATGGTAAGCTAATACTCGATGGAAACATTTATTTTTCTGCTTACAGTTCTGAAGCTTTAATCTCTTTGAAGAGGCATGGCCAGACTCGTTCTTTTATAATTTGCCATGACTATTGGAATTTGATAAGCAGTCAGCAAGCGGGCAACCTCAATGCTGATAATAAACAAAATGGGGCTCTTGCGCCCCAGACAGCCCTGTGTTCCAAAGCTTCTGCTTTATTTTCCAGACTTCCTAGCCTAAAGAGAAATAACAAAAGAAACATTTGCATTTACTTAAGGCTTTGGAAAAAAATATTGAAGTGAAAATAATAGTAATCTTGAAGGAGTATCTGTATGGAAGAATTGAGTCAATAGTTTTGACCACGGCTGTTGGTCCTTTGAGGAGGGTGGAAAGGTGGGAGTACCAAATGAATCTATCTGTGCACGAAACATCTCTGTGGCGAAAAGACTCTTGATGAATCAATGTTGCCTTGGTGAAGTTGAGAAAGTTGCAGAAGCTAAATGAACCTGAGCTGCTGACAGTTAGTGATACTCAGGCACCATCTGGATGGAAAGGATGGGCTGGCAGAAGATTGAAACGAACACATCCATCCAAAGAGCTATGAAGCCAGAGAAATACAGCCAGCAGCAAAAATGAGGGATGTGGTAAATACATTTACCTCACTTTTTGTGACTCAGACAGATTTGAATGGGTAGATTTGACCAAGACAAAATTTATTATACACTATCACCCCTAGGTTTAAAATAATTTTGGACTTTTAGAATAGAGTCACACTTGCAAGTAAATGCACAGTGGGCACAATGCCTTGTTTTCAAGAACATGATGCATCCAATTTGCTAAGTTCACCAATCCTGAGAGATGGAAGGAACTATTGTTTGCAAAGTCCTCCCCTGCAAGGCCGGGGCTTTTCTCCACAGAAAAACTGTTACCGTGGAGAATTTCTTAGAATAGTGTTTCTTATGATCAGAAAGACTCAATTACAATTTTATCCATCCAGCTTTAATATACTGGCTCATTGATAATTAGGTTTCTAAGAAAACCAAGCTGCCCCAAAAAACAACCAACCATACAAAAACAAAACAAAACAAAAAAAAAAAACACCCAACTGTGTGAGAGAATGCATTTTTGACTCATATTACAGAAGAATCTGAATAACTTATTTGGTTATTTGGAAGGTTTATTCACAAATCGTTCAATTAGTAAGTATATGTGTGGAGGATGTAGGTTCTAGAAGTGTATCTGTGTAAGGTTGCCGTCTCACATTTCATTTGCCACCATATTGTGCTGCTTATGTTGGGAAGCTAAATATACAAATGAACAATAGCCAAGACCATATAGAACACCACAGCTGGGACCCACAATCTCTATGGTAAATTGCCTGAAAGACAAACCACAACCTTTACCGCAGTGGGCCCTAAATAGTCAAGACTTAGTCATTGACTGCCAACTGCCTTCATTTTTGCCCTTGCTTCTATCTTGGAGCCCATAAGAGAGAGCAAAATATGCTTTCACAAACCAATCACAGAGGATGCTCACTTCCAGTTGACCTGACTCCAGCTTCTCATGCCAAAAGCCACAGCTGAGAGTGGACCTGACACCCTCTTTTTTCACTGTGAAACTCTCTCCCTCTGAGTCTCTTCTGCTCAACACAAGGAATGACGGCTGTTCCCTTGCTAGGTAACCAATGCTGAAGGGCAGTTCATTCTTTTTCTCAGTTGGGTGGTCTTTATTTCTACACTATCTATTAAAATTTCTATACAGAAATATTGAAATGGCAAGATAAATCTGCCAAAGTGTAGAATCATTTAGGACCACTGGTAAGAAGTGTAGTGCCAGTCATTCTGTAAGCCAGAAGCACTGTTAAAACTTGTTCAGACTTGGGTCAAGATTCCTTTGACCTGGATCAGATCTGTGATAATTTGGCATTTGCATGACTCAGTCCTCTTTACAAGTCATCACAGCAAAGATCTCACTGCTTGTGAGTCTCCTGCACAGTCTGGTTTTCTTAATGGAACCACTCAGGGGTAATAGTGCACACCTGTGCTTAGCTCAAATGGGTTCTAGTTCTTTGAGAAGTTCTATTTTGCCTCTGTTAACTGAGAAGTGTGCAATCTTTGATATTAGAACATTTTCATTCTAATCCTGCCAATTGCTTTTATTCATAATAAGACCTGGAGAGTCTATCAGCATATTTAAGTCTTATTTAAAATATTGTTAGTAACATTAGTTCCTATTTTATGGGTTGCTTAAAAATTAAAACAGATAATTTCTGTAAGATGGTTACCAAAGTCCTAACTTATGATATGTATTCAAGAAGTAATAACTATGATTACTACATTAAATTAGGTGCTCATATTTCCAAATGAGCAATCTTTTTATATTTAATGTGACAACACAGAACATTCGGAGCCAAGATTTGGAAACTGCTAGTAACTTGCTATGTTTTTCAAATTGTATGAGGTATCAGATAAGCTCTGCTATACGACTATATACACATAGCCTCATATGAAGAATGAAGGCAATTGTCTTCATAATTCAGATGCCATTCACCTGCTATACCAAAAACCAAACCAAGCTTCTCAGAGATAGGATAATTTGGTATCAGTCAAGCAGGAATATGTCTTGACCTCAATGGCCTCTACTGGCTGAGCAGAATACTCCTAGAAACTTGATTAATGTTTTTTGGACATTAACTTGACATTTTAGAGTGTAGACAAATCTACACTTAAAAATACATAACTGCAGAGGTGCTTGTAAGGTGCATGACCCAGCCAGCTGAAGACAGTAGCCTGTGTTCTATTCTCATTTGCATCCCATTACTATCAAAGGAAACATCTGACATGGTGAAATGCGCCTTTTGCAGACATGACGTGTGCAAGTTTTAATTTCTGAATCAAACAAAGGAAAAATTCCTGGGCATTTTATGTGCATTTTTCTTAATATGATCACAGAATCAGAGTTAGCCATTTAATCCCAAACGAGACATGACCTCACTGGGGTTTGTTCCCTGAATAAATTTCGGGAGTTCCACCCCAGGACAGCGTCGATTGCACTGCCTGTGAGCTTCGCCTCCTCCCTGATGTCAGGGATGTGTTTGGAAGTGGGGGTGGGGGTGGGGGTGAGGTGCCTCTAACAAATGTTTTCCGAATAAATATTTTCTGGAAATTTCACTGTTCTTTTGTCACAAAAGCCATTTAGTGGTCAATCTGGAAACCGAGACCGGAACAAGTTACCTTGTTAAAATTCTTCAAGCCAAGAGTGTTTGTTTTGTTGGGTGGGTTTCATTAGAAATGAGAGGAAGAGGTCATTAGAGGGGAGTGGGGAGACCTATCCGGAGCACCTGGAACACTTTTTCAGAATATACACATTCAATTAGATTCTTAAGCAATGTTACTAAGAATAGGCCCTTCATGTAGCCCCACAAAACATACCCTCCAACTTCCCGACAGTGACTCTTTCACATGTTTTCCATTCCCGTGAAATTGCTATTCCTGTCTCTTCTGCTCACCATCCTTTTATTTAACAGGGAAATGAAATCACCCCTCTTTTCCCACCCAACCTGTAGACTTCACTGCAGCTGTGTCGGTTCTTTCCTTGGACTTATCCTGGTCTGTTCTTCATCTGCCCACTCTTATAAATAGTCCATCCTGGATTGGTCTTCATGCCTCCTTCCCTTTCCTCCTCCCTCCCTGATGATTTCTGATGATTGCAGCTTCAGATTTCCAAGTATCTCTTAAATCTGTTCTCTGTGCTTTATTCCCCTAGGTTACACAATATCTCCCTCACTGCCTCCTCCCTCCCATTTGTTGTCTGGCCCATTCATTCTCACCACCACTGCCAAAATACATTCTCTTAAACGCTAATCAGATCACCTTACTCCCTTGGTGGAGACCCTTTAATCCTTTCTTAGAATAATCAAAATTCTTTGACCTGACTTACCAGATGCTGCTCACCTCTCCAGCTCTTTCTGTCTCATACATTTTACCATCCTGGAGCCCAAGGTCAAGCCAAATAAGCATTTATTTTTCCTGCTAACTCTGATCCAGTGCTAACACAGTTTTGTCTTAACCAGTTGCATTCAGTATGACTAGAGAAAAAGTATAAAGTTCATTCTTTGTGAAATGTAACTCATGAGTAACTACTGCAGGAATGAATTCGTTGAAGGGCAAAAACAGACATATCCATGGTTTATAAGAAAGTAGGAGCCTATCCAAGAGTGAAAAAGGCTAACCATGAAAACAAGTTTATTCATTAGTAAGGGTTTAAGTTGACTGTTTACAGCTTCTTTAATGCGTGTTAAGGGCTTAATAAATGCTTACTGAATTATATGGGAATGTTTAAAACTCCAAATCATTTTTTTTTTGCAGTATCCCTCTGAACAAGCCAGCAGTTTTAAACTCAATTTCTTTTCCATTTCATTAAAAAAATGACAATTTAAACTGAGACAGAGTGGTATATGTAATTTAATAAGAATATATGCCCATGTAGCAACTAAAGACCAATTTCTTTTCTGATCCAAATATTAGAAGATAGAGGCTTTCTTTATTTACCCCCTCCCCAATTCATAGATGCTTTGAAGTTGAATTTTGATGGAATTAGATTTTTGGAGTAAAATTTCAAGTGGAGTCTAGACTGATTATGGGTAGGGCATGTAAAAAGAGACATTCAGAGGAGAACAAGCCGAACATGGCTCATCACACAGGGCTGTGCTGGAGCAGACTCACACTCCCTCTCAAGAGCCAACGGTGCACACCTCTCACTACCTCCACATTCTGAGATGTCATATCAGTAACATGAAATCAGCCATGGATGGAGTATTTACACCACAGAAATTGGCAAACTCTACCATTTCAGCCCCCTTTTTCACTCAAAGAGCCCACTATTAAAATTTATAAGTACACCACTGCTTATAAATTCAGTTGACCAAATGTCGCAGCAGTCCTGGTTGACACCTGTCACCTTAATAAGTCATCATTTTAGCATTTTTCCATACCCTTTTCTCTCTGTAAAGTGACATATTAAGTAATCAATTTGCATACCAGAAATAATAAGACTTTTTATATATTTGTCACTGAAAGAAGTAAGACTAAGTTAGGAGGTAAGAAGCAACTATTAAGATTCTTATCTCTCTCTCTTTTTTTTTTTTTCTTCTTTTTGTCTGAAGACCTGGCTGTTGAAAGTAGTACAAGACACATTCTGCAGAAGGGCAACATGAGGACAAGGAAGTCTTGTGAATGCTACAGGGAGACATATTTTTATTTGAGTTTAAAGAAGGCGGAGGACCCGGGTTCGATTCCCGGCCAGGGCACACAGGAGAAGCGCCCATTTGCTTCTCCACCCCTCCGCCGCGCTTTCCTCTCTGTCTCTCTCTTCCCCTCCCGCAGCCGAGGCTCCATTGGAGCAAAGATGGCCCGGGCGCTGGGGATGGCTCTGTGGCCTCTGCCTCAGGTGCTAGAGTGGCTCTGGTTGCAACATGGCGACGCTCAGGATGGGCAGAGCATCGCCCCCTGGTGGGCAGAGCGTTGCCCCATGGTGGGCGTGCCGGGTGGATCCCGGTCGGGCGCATGCGGGAGTCTGTCTGACTGTCTCTCCCTGTTTCCAGCTTCAGAAAAATGAAAAAAAGAAAAAAAAAAAAGAAAGATTTCCTCATTGGTGGAGTTGAGTCATAATCACTAGGAATGGAGTGCATGGGTGGTTGGTGAGATCCTTGTTAAGATGCTTAAGCAGACTGAGGGCCAGCTTGAGGGGATATTGTTGAGGCACTCAGGCAATGAATTCTTGTTGTATAAGTGCTCTTCTGAGAATTCATATTCTGAATTAAATCCTCCTCTGACAGTGCCTGACTCAGACATTTTGTCAAGGCTCACAGGGTTATTGCTTGGTAAATGTGTGTTTGGGAGTTGGTACAACAACTAGCTAGAAAGCCAATTCACTCAAATTCCGTGGGGAGGGGGGAAGGACCTAAACAGACACTCATTAATTCTCACTGTTCAATTTTAAAATTAACCAATTTGAGAGGAAGTACATGCCTACCAACATACTACTGAGTTATTTCTGACTCCAGATTTTGAAATCAAATAGGGTGATCTATTTCACTTTAGCGCACTTTGGCCAAAGAGAAAAAAATAAGTGAGTTTCAAGTAATTTTAGAATCACAAGTAGTGGGAGAGACTTTCATAAGTAGTGGATGGGGATCACATTGTTTAGTAGTAAGGAGTTCAGATACTTCTTCTGTATCCTGTGGTAGCCAGGTTATAAGAATCATAGGAAGCTCTCTGGTAAGCAAAAAATGGTACCTGTGAGGTTAGCTTGGGTCTACCTAAAGGCATGGTGTCAGCAGTGGCTGAGGCTGATAAAACAACTTAAAATTTTTCTTTGAGTATGGAAAACCAGGTTAAAATAAACCATTCTGTCTAGTACCTGCTATCTACATTGTACCACAAAAAAGTCAGACTGTTTTTCTGTTTCAAATTACTTTACTGAGTTAACCAGTTTGATTATTCTGTGGACTCTGTAGTAAAACCATGAGGCCACACAGAATACCTTCTTCAACTCTACCATAAAGACTTTTTATTTATTTATTTATTTATTTATTTATTTATTTATAATTTTTCTGAAGTGAGAAGCGGGGAGGCAGAGAAACAGACTCCCTCATGCATCTGACTGGGATCCACTTGGCAAGCCCAATAGGGGGTGATGCTCTTCCCATCTGGGCGTTGCTCTGTTGCAACTGGAACCATTTCAGTGCCTGAGGCAGAGGCCATGGAGCCACCCTCAGCGCCTGGGCCAACTTTGCTCCAGTGGAGCCTGGGCTGTGGGAGGGAAAGAGAGAGATAGAGAGAAAGGAAAGTGAGAAGGGTAGAGAAGCAAATGGGTGCTTCTTCTGTGTGCCCTGGCTGGGAATCAAATGTGGAACTTCCACATGCCAGCTGACACTATACCACTGAGCCAACTGGCCAGGACAAGACTTATTTTTAATAGAAATGACACACAAAAGTAATTGTAGGACATTCACTTAAAAATTAATTATTTAGCAAGATCTTATCTGATGAATTATAATATCTCCCACATGAAAACAATATAAAATCAAAAGCTCTCATCATGAAAAATAAACCCTTCAGACCGCCATGTCCCTTCCCATTCATTATTACATTTTTCTATTCCATTTGACAACAGAACTCCCTACAGATGGGATGTGTTGTTGTGTTCACTTCCTCTCACCCTCTCACCCCTTATTCCTAGTCTAATCAGGCATTTGCCTCCTAAACGCTATTGAGACATCTCTCCTCAAAGTCACCAGTGACATCACATTGCCACATCAAATGGTCAATTCTCAGTCCTCACCTTGACCTATCTTTCATCTCTGCCAGATGATCACTTCCTTTTTCTTGTCCTACTTTCCTCACTTCACACCATAGGTCATGGTTTTCCTTCAGTTTCCAGTAATCCTCCATCTCAGTATCCTTCGTTGTTTTCTCTTCATCTTCCCAACTTCAAATCAGGTTGCCCCAGAGCTTCTAACTACTCCAGCTCTTGTGTGGTCCCTTCCATATTCGTTGTTTCAAATACCATGTATACACTGATAACTCCTCATCTTATACGTCTGTTCTGGATCGCTCATTTCTTTTCTTTTTTTTTCTTCTTTACAAGAAAGAGGAAGGGAGATAAAGAGACATATTCTCTCATACACCCTGACTGGGATCCACCCAGCAACCCTCATCTGGGGCTAATGCTCTGCCCATCAGGGGCCATGCTTGCAATTGAGCTATTTTTAACACCTGAAGCAGATGCTCCATGGAGGCCAATGAGAACCAACTGAGCCATGGCTGTGGGAGGGGAAGAGAGAGAGAGAGAATGGAGAGGGGCGAGGAAGAATAGAGAAAAAGATGGTCACTTCTCCTGTGTGCCCTGGCCGGGAATCAAACCTGGAGCTTCCATGCCAGGCCAATCCCCTACCACTGAGCCAACTGACCAGGGCCACATCTCTCTTTTCAACACCAAAATAATATATTGTCTACCTGACATCTTCATTTGGTTGTCAGAGACCATATCTAATTACCACAACAAAATCTCACTATTAAGTCCCCCGCTTCAAAATTCTTTCTCTCGTCTACAGCCATGTCACCCTGAATATGCCTGATCTCATCAAAATCTCTTCTCTGCCAGTCCTGTCATCTCAGTAAATGCCATGAGCATTCACTCAATTTCTTATAAATGGCCACATTTTCATGACTACTTCACCCAAATTATACAACTTCCTTATAGGTGTGAAAAATGGACATTGGGTACAAAGCTTAGACACTCCTTTATCCCAAATATAGAAGCAGCAAACAAACAAACCACAGAACAAAACCAGCATCTCAGATTAACATCTCCACTCTGTCCTTGGAACCACTTACTGAGGTTGTCACTGGTCTTCTAGGAGCACACACTTCCTTGGAACCCAGATGAAATGATCTTGGGCAAGAAGCTGTTTGCCTTAGGTGTAGGATTACGTAGTGAGGGTGTGTATTTACACAGAAAAATCTTTATAATGACAGTAACAGAGCACCTATGTTTAAGAAGGACCCACTTGGAGGAAGCTGTACAAGTCCTGCAGGTATTGATAAAAGGAAATTTAGCCTTCTGGGACCATAAGAAGTGTAGGGGCAATTTTTGGCCATTTTTGGATTTGGGGAGATTCTTATTATTGAATAAGCTCACAAAAAATTGATCAAATGCTAAAGATATAGATGGGTGTGGGGAAGACTCTTTTTTATTCTTGTTCTCCGTAAGCCACCATTGGCAAGACTGTCTACTACGTGTAGGCATGAGAACCAGTTAAAGAAAGTGTTGATTCACAAGAGTGGCCTTTGTGTGTGGTGAATGTGTCCGGAAAGGCAAAGAAGAACAAGATTCTCCTGTGAGGCTTCTCATCTCCATGGTGGTAGGTGCTGACAGCTCGAGGGAATGCCTGAAGGAGCAGAGGAGAGAGAACCCTGAGGTGTCTAGCTGCAGTGCTCTTCCAGGATGAAACGAATGTGGGGTTCAGACCTGAACTTCATTATCTGTAACTAAGGTAAGACTATGTAGTAGGTTGCAAAGTGACTTGAGCCTGAGCCTATTGCTCACCTGCTCTCTTAAGCTCATTCTTTTTTCGTAGAATGCCTGCTAATAGGCACCTCTGTGATGCTTCCTTTGGCTCAGTAGGCATTCTTTATTGCTCTACCGTTTGTGGCTGGGAATCGTCTTACTTTGGCTCGTATAATCCCTGGGGGGTGCTGAACTGAACAGATTAAGAATGTGCCATTTATAGATCAGTTAAGGGAAGGAACATTCAGAGAGAAAGAGACTAAAAGCATGATGACTTCGCCAGCCGAACATTTCTTACTGACGTGGGACAATGTGGAAAAGGATGAGTTTTTAATTTCCTATGGAAACAATCATTCATAAAACCATCCTTTTTTTTTTTTTTTTTTTATGTCTCTGTCACTCGTCCACTGTTCCAAAGAGACAACAAAGTAGCATGGAGAGTTTGAAACTGTGTGATACAAAGTGCTGTTATTGGTTTGGAATTAATTGTGTCTTTATAACCAAAAATATAGACAGAGATATTGTAATGAGTCATTAGGAGGGAAAAACTCTGCTGAAAGCTAACTGCAATAAATCATAAGCTCTTCAAGCACCGAAGTCTGATTAGGCAGAAAGCACCGGGCTTTCTAATTTTTAATGTTTTTCTTCTACTCATTGCTGCTGATCAATCTGCACTCTGGATGGTTGCTATGGAGTAAATAAACCCTGCACATCCCCTGGCTTCAGTTTCCATGTCACTGGGGGCAGGAGTGCAGGCTGGAATCATGCAGCCAGTCTATTTGGCAGTTCCAGGACTGTACGGGTGCCTGGCCGTGGGTTTTGTTATAAATATGTCTTATTTATAAAACTCTTTAAGCTTTTTATTTATAAAAGCTCCCCTGCTCCTTTTATTTCCTTATGAGCCTTGAAATAATTCTGAGAATTCAGAAGGAGCAAGAGGCAGTATTCCCAGAGGTTCTGAAAGCCCGTATCCTGAGGGGAGAGCACAAACTAGCTAGCGATTAGCAATGTGACCTTCCCAAACCCCTTCACTTCTCTCCGCCGCCTTTCCGGAAGTCTCTAATAACACCCGCCTCTTAGGTATTATTTAATCACATTCGATAGGGGGTCTGGAGCATAGCAAGAACAAACTAAATGGAGATGGAGTCATCACTAGCTCCGTCTCAGAAAGGAAGGAAACTCTGATATAGGCCGTGATATGAATTAATAGCTAAACTCAGAATAATACCTCAAGTGACTCAACTCCAAGAAACATACCTCTTGTTCTCAGGTTTATGAAAGTGAGAAGCAGTTGCGATTTTGTAGTGAGGAAGGTAGAATCCTGTTGCCATAGCAAAGGTAGTTCTGACAATGTAGATGAGCCCTGACCTGCTTGCCATAAGGTTTTCTGACCAGTGATGTTCAGCTTCACATTCCATCCCTGGGCCACAGCCCTCTGATGAGCCCTGTCTCCGCAGGCCAGCCATGCCTCTGAGGTCAGGGAAGACAGGTTGGGAAGGGCTGGCCCGAGGGGTAATAGGTTCAAGAAAAGAGTTAGGGCCAGGGGCATTCTTTGGTGTGCACATGGTTTAATGTAGACAAATCAGTCATTTTCCACATCGTGATCTTTTAAAAATTCAAACCTCTGCCTATGTCATTGTCACAGGAGCGGTTTCAGATCCGCTAAGGTAAAGAAATCTCCGGTTTTATCCAAGTGATAAGCTCCCTATGGAAACCCCTCCCACGGGCAGGTGCCAGCTGTCATTCAGTGTTACCAAAGGGATGCTCGTCATTATCCTTTTCAAAGGGATGGGGATCAAAGAGGTGAAATAACGGGTTTGAATCCACATGGGTAAGTGGTAGAGATGAGAGTCAAACAGAAATTAGTCTGACTCCAAAAATAAAATCTAAGTAGTTAAAGTAAATGCCCATTTTGTTTGCATTACATAAATATGGTCTCTGGAATGACTGGTTGTGACAAGCACCTGATAAGACCCTCTTAGGACCCAGGTCATCAAACCTAATTTTGCCTGCCTGAATATCTACCACTGCCTGCACTCCCCTTCGTTCCGCTCCCAGCTCGGTGCGTCCCCTTCTTCGTGTCACATGGCTTCTCACTGGGTGGTTGGTGGACTAACTAAGTAAAGCCCTATATCACTCTTGTCCCCTGTACTGCACTCCCAGCAGCTTCACTGATCTTCTCTGTCCATCCTCAGTCATAGCTGGACCTACCTCCAACTATAGCAAATGCCACACTCTAGGTCAATCCTAAATTCTTGGCCTTTGACCTTAGAAATCTGACTATTCTGTTGCCTATTAAGCCACATATATCAAATTTGATACTTAGAAAAGCATCACTGTGTTCTTGCTAAATCAGTGCTCCAGGCCAGTGGTTGACTTTGTCCGTTCCCTGGGCTCATGTGCTGCAGAGTGAGGGGCCATGAGTGGTGTATTCCAGTACCTGCGGCTAGACTAGCCTTGGGACAGGGCTGAGGCTGAAACACTCTGCTGGCTGCCCGCCATCTGCAGGGTTACAAGATCCCTCTCCGAAGTAGAAGGTACTGTTCTTACTTAAAGACATTCTAGACTCTGATGACAATGCATTCTTTACCCATGTGCAGTTTCTTTTAAAGCGAAGACAGAAATGTGTTTTGTTTTGGATTTTTTTTTCCATCCCAGCCTTCAGTTGTTGTGTGTTCTCTTATGAGAGAGGCCGTCAGGTGTGGCCACGGAAGAGATGGCATCAAGGCTCAGGAAGAGACAAAGGCTATTATACTCACAGGTCTTTGAGATAGGAGACACAGCCTGCCACAGAAGTCCACATGGAAAAGCCACCAGGGTGGTCAGGAGGCCGGCGGCAGGAGTGAGGTGAAGGTCTAGGACAGGGGTCCCCAAACTTTATACACAGGGAGCCAGTTCACTGTCCCTCAGACCGTTGGAGGGCCAGACTATAAAAAAAACTATGAACAAATCCCTATGCACACTGCACATATCTTATTTTAAAGTAAAAAAACAAAAAGAGAACAAATACAATATTTAAAATAAAGGACAAGTAAATTTAAATCAACAAACTGACCAGTATTTCAATGGGAACTATGCTCCTCTCACTGACCACCAATGAAAGAGGTGCCCCTTCCGGAAGTGCAGCGGGGGCCGGATAAATGGCCTCAGGGGGCCGCATGTGGCCCGCGGGCCGTAGTTTGGGGACCCCTGGTCTAGGACATGGTCTGAGTTGGGGTTTGCATGGAAGAAGGAGGGCAAGGCAAGGCACATCATTTGTAATTGGCTACTTTGAATAATTTTGACAGGCTTTTGGGCTTTAGGGGTGGTTTCTAGTTGCTTGGTGCCTGACCCAGGGAGGTTGAAGGCTGAAGAATATTGCCTCCTGGGGTATAGAGGCCAGATGGAGGAGGCAAGGCTCTGTAGAGCAAATCATGTCCAGGCTGGGCCCTCTGCTATTTCTAAGAATTGGCTAGCCCTCTTAGAATAACACTGGCTCCCTCTTCCCAGCCAGAGGAGGGACCAGAATAACCATTATTTTTGTATGAGAAGGCAGGTTTCTGATCACAGTTGGAGACTGTCCTTAAGGAGAGCGAGCCAATTTTCTGTCTACCTCAGTGAAAATGGCCTTTGCCTAGTTACAACAATTTCATCAACAACCTTACAACATGTGTGGGGCAGAGGTGGGAATGCTGATTCTCTATGTCCATATCAGAAACCAGATTACACATGCGCGTGCGCACACACACACACATGCGCCTTCCTCTTCAGCACTGAACCTTTATGATTAAGACTAATCCCTCCAGAAGAGTCAAGTTTCTGGCTCCAGGAGGAATCAAAGCCAAAAGAAGTGTGTACTTTGGATCCAAGCAGTAGGAAGCTTTATCCTTGCGGCTTTCCTCAGGATGCTCTGTGACATCATCCATACTCCATTGTTTTTCCCTTTGTGTTTAGACACTTTGGCTTAATTCCAAAGGCTGTGCAAAAGCAACAAGCCTTCCCTCCAGCCCACCCACTGGTTGTATAATCTCACAGTTGGAAACATTCCTTCTCCATGAGGAGGCGTCACCCAATTAGCTCCTCTGGAAAGCCTCCTTTGGCCTCTTTCCTTGCTGACACTTTTGTAGATTCTTTATAGTTCACTCAGGTGGGCTTTTGCTGGTTGACAGTCCCTCAGGCTTGTGTATACTGAGATGCACTTCAAGAGCTCATCTTATTGATAGAGTAAATAGACCTGTCTCAATAAAGCTTGAAAACAACTACAGAGTCCAAAATATCTCCCTGCAACCCTGGTATTTGGAGTCACAGGAATAGCATATAATCTTAGTCTGGGAATGTGGTCGGAACTTTATAGACAGAAGACATGCACTTCTGAGAACATGACATTAACCTTTATGGACCATTTCTAATCTAGTCAGAGAGACGCAGGATGCTACCCAGCTCTTCCAGTTTCCAACTCTGTGATGTATAGTGAGAACCTCATTTCTTTAAGACTTAGTTTGTGAATGCACAATACCTAAACGATATAATAAAACCTACTCTTCAGGATTGTTGTTAGGATGAAAGGCAAGAGGCACAGAACTGAGGCTCTGAAAGAAAGAGGCCCAGCTAGATGGAGGGACAGATGTCACTAAACATGGGAGTTGGGAGCAAGTAGAGAAACCTTGATCAGTGTCATACATTGCCTAATGAGCTGGCCCTTCAAGGCTGCATGCACCACACTGAGTGCCTTGGTGACACTTTTCAAATTCCTGGCCATCACTGTTGAGATAGTTGAGATTCTAATTAGTGTGTTCTGTTGAACTGACAGTAAAATCTCCTTGGGTAAAGGGACTGGGGAAATATGCCCACAGCCAGGCAAGGTCACCAATCCCAGTGTGCTGCTTTCACACAGAGAGCGTTCTTGGAGTTGAATGACAAGGATGCAGATAATGAATGACTCTGCTGGGAAGAGGAAGTGAGAACCAGTGCTCCTTGCTGGTGCAGACATATATACTGTTAACATATAATAGTTAAACATATATACTGTGTTTCCATGCCTAGGCAACCCTGAGCCCGAGAACAAAGTGCGGACTCCGGGTTGGTGGTTCTGGGGAGAAAGGAGTGGCATCTTATATTTTGTTTTTTGCAAGATTTGGGGGCCATTTGGCTGAATGTGAATAACTATTATGTCTCCTCTCTTACATGTTTGTGGATATAAAAGCTTACATGGGATATTCACAAATTGTTGAAAATCTGACTTGAGTAGTTTCTAATCTTTTTTCTTTTTTTAATGAGGGCATTTCATCTATCCTTCTACAAGCAAGTTGTATGAAATGTGGGAACTCAAATGCCAATAATCTTTACATTTCTCAGTGAAATAGCCAATAATTCTTCCTCTTGTCCTAAACTTGATAAATGAAAATAAGCTGTGTTAGTGCATAGCAGATTCTTTCACTCAGGATTTTAAACTCCTGCAGTATTGCCAATGCTTATCTGTTAAATAAAATTTTCACAAATGTTCTCTAACCTACATGGGTGCAAAATGGCATTTTGACTAAGTTAAAACAAAAGGTCATTTTCTTACCAGGCAAAACAGTTTTTTCCCCCATCTCCTTCTCTAATCAGCATCAAATAAAAGGAGGCCATACTGGCTGCCCTTCTAATGGTTACGAATAATTTTTAATAAAGTCAGTAGCTAAAAAATGTTGAATTTTCAAAATATATTAGAAATCTTTCTCCATATGGCTACATTCTTGGCTAAGAGTGTATCTTAATTTGAATGTGGGAAATCTATTTGTTCAAGCCAGGTACCACTCAAATTTTCATAGGCAAGATTATCTGCTGGATGAATTAGCCCAAGGGATTAAAAATAAAAACTTCTGAACTGCCTTTTGTTCAACTGCCCAGTGTTCCTCTTGATTACATCCTGCCTGTCTGGCAGCTTGAATGCAGGGAACAGAAAATCATGTCCATAGCCTGCAAAGCACAGAAATGGGGCAATTTTTTCCCCAAAGCAAATTATTTATTCCAAGCCAAATGACAGTCAGTTTCTTGCTGCTTTCCTTCATGGTTCTTCTATAACACCATCTCCCTTCATGGCCTGGAAAATCAAGACTTTACCACAAAAGCAAAATGCTGGAGAAACGCCTTCACACTGTGAGGAAGAACAAACCATCCTTGACCCTCAAGGACTAATAATCAAACAGACATGAGACAGATTAGCAAAAGAAAATAACCAAGTTTAATACATGCATATAGATGGGAACCCTGCATGCATGAGAGGGTCAGAGATCTCACATGTAGAAGAGATTCAGAGACAGAAAGGGATTAGGGGTATATAAGACATTCTGAGCTCGAGGAGAGGTGGTGCATTGGGGACCTCAGAGGGTCCTGGCAGGATGATAAGAAGTTTGTCTTGTCCTATCAGTAGGTCAGAAGAGGTTATCTCTGATCATCCCTTATTATGGGCAAGGCTCCCCATTCAACTTCTGCATAGTTAAGGGAGGGAAAAAAGTTTCTCTTAAACCCTTGGCTAAAGTTGCCTTTAGCTCAAGACAATCAACATAACGTAGAGGCGCATCTGGAGTGATTTGTTCCAAACCCCACAGCAACTTAAATGCCAGGAAAAATCTTGAACTTAACCACCATCCTTTTACAATACCCTGCTACTTTGATGCTATTCTGCCATAGAGCATGTATGGGCTGCCTCAATAGAAGGTCTGTAGTATCCTTGGCAAGATTGAGCCCCTCAAGGGTAGCCATAGTCCTCACTATCCTCCGTTATAACCAGTCTTCACAATGCCTCAGGTATATTTAAATGTTGACTGGACTGAAGAATACACAAAGGCTGTTTCCACTATCTTTCACAGGCACTGGTATATTGAGCTAAATAATAGAGTGTCTTACAATGATGGTTTAAACATCTCACCACCAGGTTTAAGAATAAATGCTATCGACCCTATACTGAATTCCCCGGTATCCATCACAATAAATAGTCCAACCAAAGAAATGCTGGGAACAGTGTTACCTCTCTTTTTAAGAGATGTATCACTAACTCAGGCCACCTCTGTTTGTGTAGGCATTCACAGACAATGGGATCACACCCTGCACCTGAGATAGAATGACTCATTCTTCTTGTAGAGCACTGTGGTGCAGAAAGCATAGAGAATGAAATGCATGGGCATTCAAGAGTCCTTCCAAAGCACTGACATCCCTTGGCTACCACATCTTCCAGTATCTGTAGTAAATGGCAGTGCTTTTGTGCCAAGTGCCCTGGAAAAGGTGCAGGCTAATGGAAAGCTAATCCATGTGATAGGCCTCACACCGTGTCAGGTATTGTCTCCATGCGCCAGCTGTCTGGGTCTTCCTAGGGAGATCTTTTGTCCCAGAGTTCAAGGCTTTCTCAGTTTCTCTGAATCCACAAGGGAACATGGGAAGTGAGATAACAGGCAATAACAGTTGCTTCATTTTCCTCTGCAGAAAAGCTGTCCCCAAAGCTGTTTCATTTTGACTGCTTAAAACAGAAACTCAATCGTTTGAAGGTCAAAGGCTTTATAGACGCTATCCAGGGGGTTTCTGGTCTACCAGCAAATCACATTTGTGAGTTTAGTGATACCCAGCAGATTGAGCAGACTAGCAAATAGACTATAAATAGCCAAAGAGGACGATTTGCAGCTAGTTCTGACAAAATGGGAAAACAGCAAGCTAGGACTTGGTTTTTTGTTGGAACACCATAAATATCAAACTTGGAGAATGTCAACAGCCATGACACATATGCTTTCCATAAATTTCAGTTGTTTCAGAATGGACAGTTAGATTAAACCAAACCAAACTATAAGGGAGCTATTAAAGGTCAGACATAATCATACTTCCTGATATCAAGTTATACTACAAGGTCATAGTAATCAAAACAGCTTGGTACTGGCATAAAAACAGGAATACAGATCAGTGGAACAGAGCAGAGAACCCAGAAATAAACCCACACCTTCATGGTCAACTGATATTTGACAATGAAGGTAAGAACATACAGTGGAGTAAAGACAGTCTCTTTAATAAATGGTGTTGGGAAAATCAGACAGGTACATGCAAAAAATGAAACTGGACCAACAACTTACACCATTCACAAAAATAAACTCAAAATGGATAAAAGACTTAAATGTAAGTCACAAAACCATAGACATTTTGGAAGAAAACATAGGCAGTAAACTCTTTGATATCTCTCGTAGCAATATTTTTGATGATTTATCCACAGGCAAGTGAAATAAAGGACAAAATAAACAAATGGGACTATATCAGACAAAAACTTCTGCACGGCAAAAGACACCATTGGAGAAAATATTTACCAATACGTCTGATAAGGGGTTAATAACCAAAATTTATAAAGAACTTCTAAAACTCAACACCAGAAAGGTAAACAATCCAATTGAAAAATGGACAAAAGAACTGAATAGACACTTCTCCAAAAAGGTCATACAGATGGCCAATAGGCATATGAAAAAATGTTCAATGTCACTAATCATTAGAGTAATGCAAATTAAAACCACAATGAAATACCACCTCATACCTGTTAGAATGGCAGTCATTAACAAAACAACACACAATATGTGCTGGCGAGGGTGTGGAGTAAAGGGAACCCTCTTGCACTGCTGGTGGGAATGCAGATTGGTGCAGTCACTGTGGAGAACTGTATGGGGTTTTCTCAAAAAATTAAAAATGGTACTGCTTTTAACCCAGCTATTCCACTTTTAGGAATATATTCTAAGAATACTAAATCACTGATTCAAAAGAAGAAATGCACCCCCCCCCCTGTTTATTGCAGTATTGTTTATAATAGCCAAGATCTGGAAACAGCACAAGTGTTCGTCATGGATGAGTGGATTAAAAAGCAGTGTACATATACATGATGGAATACTATGTGGCCGTGAAAAAGAAGGAAATCTTACTTTTGCGAGGCATGGAAGGACTTGGAGATTATTGTGCTAAGTGAAGTAAGCCAGACAGAGAAAGACAAATATCATGTGATCTCACTTATATGTGGAATCTAGTGAACAAAGTGAACTGAGGAATGGAATAGAGGCAGAGGCAGGGTCACCAGGAGCAGAGGGACAGCTGTCAGAGGGAAAGGGGATGAGGGAATGGGATCAGAGAAGGTGAAGGGATTAGTGAGATTATATACATATAACACAGAGATACAGATAACAGGACAGCAAATCCCAGAGGGAAGGAGGGAGGGAGTTAGGGGGAGGGGAGCAAAAAGGGTAGTTTAAGGACAAGGGGTAGGGATGAGGGAGTTATATTGAGTGGGACACTTAAATCCATGTTAACAAAATAAATTAAATAAAAACAAATGTCAAAACTTACCAAATTGTACACTTTCAATATGTCCAGTTTAGTCAATTATGGTCCATTAAGCTATTAAAAATCACAACAGTGTGGTGCTCGTTTTTATTACATGTGCCTGTGGAAAGACAGAAGAAAGGCTGGAAAGATGTTCCCCAACATGTCCATAATGGCGAGTGAAATCAAAGGGCTGACCGTGGTGAGCGCCCAGCAGGGGGGCCACAAGGACGGGATCAACCAGCGTGGGGCCGAGAAAGCTGGCCCTGCACCAACGGTCTGGGTTAAATCTCAGCTCTGCCACTTGTTTGCTGGATGGCCTTGAGATACATGCTTGACCACTTGGTGCCTCAGTTTCACCAATTATAATACGAAGATGATTGGAGAAGCCTCTGAAGGTGACAGATTCAGTGAGCAGTGGTTCTCAGCAGTGTCCCCACAGCACAGGCAAGACTGGGATGGGACTTGGAAAGACCCTGAGCCTTTGGTGGGACTCCAAGTGAATAATTCAATCATGGAAAATTACAGCCAATTTGATGGTGGACTCTTTCACAGTGTATACGTATATCAAATCATCATGTCTTAAAATTTTACTTATCAATTATATCTCAATAAAGCTTTAAATAAAGAGTTAAAAATAATAATAATAAAAGGTGAGTCATAGGTAACCCAGCATTTAGAAAGTGACATGGGTGACTAGTACAAATGATTTCTCTTCTTAATGATACATGTGGTTTTTCTGGGCGACTCTGTCACATCTCTCTGAAGGTAATGTCACAGCAATAGGTGCTAGAAGGGAACTTTCAACCAAATCTGGGAAATTGGGAAGCAATAATTCCTGGTAAAAAAAAACTAGCAGATTCTCTTTCTCTCCTCCCCCCTCACTTGGATCTATATTTAAATGAACTGTCGTCATAGCTACAAGCATTGCCATTACATATGTATTAAACACAAGTTATTATGCAAGGAAGTTTGGGATCACAGTGTCACTTAATCCTCCCATGCAATCCTATGGTCTGCATTTTTTCAGAAGGGCAAATGGATGTTCAAAGAGGCTGAAAACTTATGCAGACGTGCAGTTAGTCTTACTAGTAATCAAGCAAACAGCTGAACTTGGTCTCTTATCTGCCAGACCTAACCTCTCAATTCTTGAAACTCTAAGTTAGTAGATGTCCATCTGGAGGATGTGCAGGACTCAATTGGAATGGGTGAGGGGATCAATCAGAATGTTTGGGGTGAAATCTAAGCAGCTGCAGGCATAACATGCCCCCTTAGTATTTTGGAAGCAGGTTGTTGGTAGACTACACTTTGCAAAACATTGACAGTTGTCGGGGTGGGGTGAGGGGACTGGATGAAAGAATGTGAAGGGATTAGCCAAAAAACATACATATATAACACATGGACACAGACAACAGTGTGGTGACAGCCAAAGGGAAAGGGGGGCGGGCTAAGTGGAGGTGTGTGTGGGGC
Organism: Saccopteryx leptura; assembly: GCF_036850995.1. Classification (NCBI taxonomy): domain Eukaryota; kingdom Metazoa; phylum Chordata; class Mammalia; order Chiroptera; family Emballonuridae; genus Saccopteryx; species Saccopteryx leptura. The sequence continues at coordinate 168,389,802 of NC_089507.1, forward strand.
GGAGAGGGCGGAAACCTGGCTGGAAAGAGACTGTTGAGGCAAAGGTGCATGATGTGTGCAGATGGTGTTTTATTGAGCTGTATACTTTGAACCTGTATGGTTTTGCAAACCAGTGTCATCCCAATAAATTTAATTAATATAGAGAAGAAAAAAAAATAAAAACTCTCTCATACTATACTGCTTGTAGAGATATCCAAATGAAGTTTGAAGATCTTAAATATGAATTATTAAGAAAAGACTAGGGCCAGCTATTTAGGCAAATCTATATCATGAATATCTAATTGCCCTCCTCAGATGTATCCATTTCAAAGGACCATTTCCCTGGGTCTCAAAAATTTTTTAGGCCCTGGCTGGCTAGCTCAGTTGGTTAGAGAGTTGTCCTGAAATGTCAAGGTTGTAGGTTCGATCCCCAGTGAGGCCACTTATGAAGGCAACCAGTGAGCACAAAACTAAGTGAAACAACAAATGAATGCTTCTCTCTCTCTCTCTCCCTTCCTGTCTCTGTCTCTCTCAAAGCAATCAATAATAATAATAGTAAAGTCTATTAACATAGACCTTAAAGGTCTAAGTTTGCAAAATAGCAAACATTTTCTTCCCAAAGTTATTGTAAATATTAAGATAAAAGAGAGATTACTAAGACAGGCTTTTCTATAGCAAGCCAAGAACTGAAGGTATCAGCCCTGTACTACATTTTGGAACGGGGCGGGAAGGAGAGGGGCGCCGAGGGAGCGAGCGGTGTGTGATGCCTGTTTAATAATGCCTCTGCTCCTTGAGCCCCTGATCCCTCCCCAGCTGCTGCCATGATCTCCCCAATTGGTCTCCAGTGGCCAAATTCAACTCAACTCCCTCGAACACCCCTTCCTTGTTTTAAAAGAGATCTGGTTTTACTTAGGTGAATTAAATGTCACTATATTTGTTTCTGTGAATTGTTCCAGAAAAAATTACAGCATCAGTGTCTGACTTTGAACGTCTGTAAGACTGTCTGCCTCTCTGAGCTATTTATAGCTGCCTTTTAAATGCTCTAATAAATGCTTTGGGATTGCTATTGGTTTGCTTTCCCAGTGTGCCGTCTGTGAATCGGTCCCCTTCAACAGCCCCAGCTGACAATACCTGGTTTTCCTTAATTGCAAAAGTATTGTAAAATTACCAAAAATATAAACAAGCAAAGAGAAGAAAAGGGAGGAGGAAAAAAATCATGCCAAACAGTGAAGGCCACAATTAACATTTTGTTGTATGTCATCCTATCTTTTTTCCACACTTAAATCTATTAAAACTTACAAGAAAAAAAAAGAATATTGTACATGCTGTTTTACGGTCCTGTTCTATTTCTTCCACTAAGCAATATTTTTATTTTCTTTGTCATTCTTTTACTCTGTCACTTTTAATGGCTACATTAAAGGTAACGAGAAATGATCTGATTGTACCATTACCTATAAAACAATCCTGCATTTATTTATGACTAGGCCACAAGCAACAGTTGCTACTACAAATAGTCCTACATGTTCGTCATGGCTTTCTGCTCACCCATGATCAGTTCTTTACAGTAAATTGTGATGACAGAAATCTCTGGACCAGAGGCTGTACCCAATTCATAGACTGTGGTCACACAAAGAGCCAATGTACCTCCAGAAATAGTTCAAATTAAACCTATGTAGATTATATTAGAATGAATCTTTAAAAGGACAGTATAATGACTGGTGTTAGTGTAAGAGGAACCACATTTTTAATAATTCAGTCACTGCTGTAACAAATCTGATTACATACTTTTTATGGCTAAGCACTTTTTTTTTTCAGCTTCAGATTTCTAAGGAATTCTGCAGCACCATTATCTTTGTTTGTTTCTTGTTTTTAACTTTGAACTGGCAGCTTGGCCAGGGGAGAGGCGAGGTCAAGGGAAGCATTGAGAGCTGGCACTTGGAGAACTGTTTGCCCTGAGAGTTTTGCAGTTCTAGCAGTGCTGATTCTCCTACTAGGACTAAAGTCTCCTTGAGAATATTGCTCAATTTGTATTGTAGGATGCTTTCTTCATTCAGTCCTTCAAAGTAAGATTAATGAGTGCCTACATGCCACATAGTTCCATAGCTGCTAGGGATACAGTGGCAATAGGACAAGAGAACCTTTCCTCAAGGAGCTTACAATTTCGTCCATGGGGCGATCCAGCCAGAGAACAAGTAGATCAGTCAGTAGCAGTGTATTTAAAATGAATGAATCATGTTAATGAGACACAAAACTATGGTGTGAAGGGTTTTAGTTTACATCTTTATCATCAAGACTTCTTTGAAAAGGTGATGTTGAAGATAAAACTTCAGTGTTGATAAGAAGTTCTGCAGACAAAAAAGGAAGTGCAAAGGCCCTGGGGCAGGAATATCCTTGAGTGTTAGAGTGGAATTTAGCAAACATTTTCTGCCAAGATTCAGATAGTAATTATGTTTGGCTTTGTGAACCACATAGTCTCTGTTGCGGCTACTGAAGTAGCCATTGACAATATATAAACAGTGCTCTGCATATATGTTCCAATAAAACCTTATTTATACAACCAGTGAACCAGATTTGGCTCTCAAGCTATAGCTTCTGCTCTCTCTGTTAATGGAAAATACAGATACAGTGATGCTAGGGAGTGAACAGTGAGATGAGCAGTGGGAGATTATTTCCAGAGATGAGCAGAGATCAGATGTAGACAATCTATATAAAATAAGGCTGTGCAGTTCACTCTAATTGCAATGGAAAGACACTGGAGGGTTTTAAGCAGAGGACTGACATATTTTGATTTTATTTTTTAAAAGAACAAACTCAAATACAACAGGAGCAGAAAGAGATCTCTTAGGAAGCTGTCATGGTTCTTTGAAGACCTGGCCCATTAAAGACAGGGTGATTTGACTGTGATGAAACGTGATTTGATGGCTGATCCCCTTTGAAGTTGAATCATCTGGATTTCCTGCTCATTTACATGACAGAAATAAAGGAGAGTGATTAGACCATACTCCTGCATATAGCAGGTGTTTTAAAATGTAAATTAAACTGAATTTTTTTTCGTTTCAAGCAACAAAACCTAGTCCTTCTTTATACAAGAAGAAGAAAATGTATCAGGTAGCTTATCTCCTTAAAGAGAGTATAAAGAGAAAGAGCCTGATCTGATCCGCAATCGGAGGCAAGGTAAAATCTTATCTCGGGACCATGTCTCGAGGAGCTGTGATGGTATCCTTTTCCGGGGAGACATAGGTGTATCACTGGCCTCCTGAGTCCTTTGTAGTTGCCTGAACTAGTAGGATCCAGCACCCTGTGTCACTTCCTCAAGGTTCAAAGTCTTGTTGCTGAAGTTCTGATTGGCCACTCTAAGGTCACATGACCTTGCTCCAGGTTCAGGGGGAAGATACACTGTAGTGACAGGTGGCTTTCTGCCACCCACACTGTCAGCATCCTAATTCCAGACACAGCATCTCTTACCTTGTCATTGCAATGCCTTCCTAGCTTATCTGCACCATGTCTGCTGTTAAGTTTCCCCAACCAACTTTCCACAGGACAATCAAAGTGACATTTTAAAAATGTAAACTTGATCCTGCTGTGCTCTTAGGATACTTTGAAGGCTTTCACTGTTCTTGGGAGAAAGACCCAAACCTATAGCTCTATCTACTAAGGTCACATATGTCCTGTGTTGGTCAAATAAGTTTGTAAATATGATATATATGTTTAATTACTTATAGTTTGTATTGGGTGTGGGGGACAGGTTGTAAGCAGGCTGGGCCTTAGGCTTAGTTTTAAGACTAATCTTTTCCCCACACCCTTGACTATTGCATGATGTGGGGTGGTGCACTCTCATGAGGAATCCCATTATGCCTCAGATAAGTGACTTTGTATCAGAGACTTCCTTGTTTGTATATTGGATTAAAGGTTTTGATTTCTACACTATAAAGTGGGGCAGACCAGGAGCTTGCTCTCTCTCAGTTCCTGAGATTAGCATTAGAGCAGAGAGCAGGTTGAAGAGCAAAGTAAGGCCACGTGGAGGAGAGGAGAGGCAGCCATGTTGGTAGAGTGCTGAAAGAGAAGCCAGTTAGTACAGAGTTTGAATAGAGAGAAGGAGATGGGGAACAAAGGAGAATGAGGCTAGTGAGCTAGAAACCTTTGATTCTAGGAAACTCGGATAAGTCAGTAGCTTTGTGAGCGCTGAATGAGTGGGTTTTGGAGCCCAGTGTGTGTTTTTACTTGCTCACCGGGTGCAAGCTAGGATTAAAGATAATGGTCCACCAGTTCGTGGTTCTGTTGTTTCATTACCGTCTGTTCGAATCGAATGTGAACCTGTATGGGCCAGGTGGCTATGATGGTGGCCGTGGCTACTGGCTTTACATCCTGCCTCCATCCCTCCTCCCAGGTTCAGTTCCCCCTGACATCTACCCTCTGCCCCAATTTCAATTGTTTGGAAAGTGTGCCCTGTATATCTGTGAATCACAGGGCCTTTGCCCATTTCTTTCTTCTGCTTGGGAAACTCTTTTTCTCTTCCTTCTTATTTAATTAAGTCTTATCCATTTACAGATTGTAGCTCAGAGATCCACCTCTCCCAGACTAACTAGAAACAGAGAGAAATATGTATTCAGATTAAGAGTTAAAGAAAGACTATGCATAACGAGAGCTTTCCAGGTGCTAGCCTTTGTGCTCTCTTATATCATCCATTTATACCTTACAAAAACCTTTTGAGATGTCAACTATTGTCCTTATGTCTTAAAAACATACAAAGAAGCTGAAAGATATTTCTAAGATGCTGATAGCGTACATCTAAAATGTGGTAGAACCGTAACTTTAATCCAATGCTTTGCCTTCCATATTCCTGCCCTTGAACCAGGCAGCTGTGGGACCAGAGGGGCGTGGCCTGCACGGAAAGGATATTTACATTTCAGGTTAGAGTGCTCAGTCTGGATGAACGCGGCAAGAAGGGAGTAAGAAGGCTGTTGTATAAACCAGGTAAAGCCAGGTTTTCACCTGACCAGGAGAGGCTGGACTCGGTGATAACATGCAGATGAGTTCCTGTAATGATAAGTTCTTGTGAGAACCAGGCCTTAAAGGGAACTGAGAACCAAGGAAAAATGTTGCAGCCAAATCACACCTATAAATAGTGAGTGCCTTACCAGCCAGGTGGTAACCTCGCCTCAAACAAACAAACAAACAAACAAACAGGACAGAGAACAAGGCCTGAGCTGAGAGGGTTTACTGAAGTTTAGAGCCAGCAAAAGTGAAGACTCAGCCCGACTGTCGGTTCCGGACCAAACATTCCCTGACCGCCCTTGGTAAAGGCACCCTCTGTCCCTGTCCTGGCCACTTTCCTCATCGCCACTTCATCTCACTTTCTCTGTGGCACTCCCCACGGTCTGCATGATCTCCCTTTATTGTTTTCATGTGTACTGATGACTAACTCTTGAATACAAATTTCATCCAGGTGGGGACTTTGTTTACTAATTTCTTAAAATGGGTGGAGCTGGCACACGACGGGATCCCAGTTTTAAAACATGAGTAGAAACGGGAGACTATATACAATCCATAATGTTTTCCATTGGGCAAGTTTAGAGGCCTATTGGGCGGTGAGGGGAGTGCTTTCCCTACACAACAAGGGGAAATTGAGCTGCGACCTCTTACAGGGACACGAGACCTCACACTGGCTCCCTTTTGCTCCAGCCCAGATTCAGCGCCAGGTAAATTCTAAGCAGCTGGGGCTGGCATGTGGCCAAGACAGGGAGGGGCAGGCTGCTTTTCAAGATAAGAGCAGGAGCAACCTTCACAGCCACCTCAGTACAGCGCGTACATACCATTTAGGACAAAGAATAAGCATGATGATGTTGACAGAAGAAGCACCCAAACATTTCTGTTAGAGTTTATTTAAGCCAAAGTGATGACACACACCTTGGAGCCGGATTGCAAATACTCCAGAGAATAACTGTTTTGCAGCTTCTTTAATGCACTTAGAATTGAGCAGGGAATTTCACCCGGGGTGGGAGAAAGCAAGGCAGGAGTTGGATTACAGGGTAGTTAACAGTTAAAAAGATTATATGCTTTCTTGAGGGTTCATACCTCCTTCCAGGGCTATCACTTCTGGCATTTCGAAGGTGAGCTAACCTAGATGCACAAGAGCCAGAGACAGGGCTGGTTTAAGGCAAAGATAGACCTTTTATCCAAACGTTTTAGGCCTGGGGCATGACTCCCCACTATGACCTGCCCAGTTAGAAATTTATGATCAAATCACGATGCAAGGTTACTTTACATAGAACGCCTTATTTCATCCACAGTAACTACTGAATGAATTTCTCTTGTCAAATCTGCCAACCTTGTCCATCTTATTCCCTTAGGTCAGTTGCTCAGAGTGAATAGCAATAAAATTCTTAAACTAAATGGAAAGTGTGTGTGTGTATGTGTTGAGAACAGGAAATCATGGATTTTTTATTTGCTAACTGTAAGGCCAGTAGCCAGGGCTACCATCACAGCAGCCTGGCCCATGCAGGTTCACAATGGATTCAGACAGTCGGTAAAGAAACAACGGAGCCAAAAACTGATGGGCCGTCATTTTTAATCCTAGCTTGCACCTGGCGGGCAAGTAAAAACACACAATGGGCTCCAAAACCCACTCATTCAGTGCTCACAAAGCTACTGACTTGTCCAAGTTTCCTAGAATCAAAGGTTTCTAGCTCACCAGACTTATTCACCTCTATTCCCCATCTCCTTCCTTCTCCTTGCACAAACTCTGCACAAACTGGCTTCTCACTCAACACTCCGCCATCTTGGCTGCTTCTCCTGGCCTCCTCCACGTGGCCTTTCTCTGCTCTCCTCTCTAATGCTAATCTCAGGAACCTAGAGGGCAAGCTCCTGTTCTGCCCCCATTTTATAGTGTAGATTCATAACCTTTAATCCAATATACAAAATAGGGAAATTTCTAATACAAAGTCACTTATCTGGGGCATGATGGGATTGTACCACCCCCCATCAAAAAGGGTGGGAAAGGCTTAATCCTAAAACCAAGCCCCAGGCTACAAGGATCCTGCCTGCCCACAGCCCACAGAGACACACATTAATATCACCTGGGCAACGGATCTCCACATGGGCAGCATCATCTTTAACAAAGTGAGCATAATACATTTTATCTGCCCAACACTAACAGTAGTGAAAAGGAAAGGAACGTGAGCCGATCCCTGGGGGTTGGGGCAGGGGAATGGGATGACAGACAAGTAGCCCAGGGGGCTTACTGGTAAGAAACAGTGGTGCCATCTTGAGCTTAAATAAAAATTTCTGCTATGAACCACATATTTCTGCCTTGCTGTACAAGTGAAGAACTACTTGAGAGGGTTAAAACAGATACGCTGATATTTTACGGAGAGGGAAACTGAGTCCTCATGGGACTCACATCTGAGCAATAACTATTGAGTAACTGCTATGAGCTCAGCACAGCAAAAGATGGCTCCCCATTAATTATCTCATTCAACCTCCCAGTAACTCAGGGATGTAGGTATTTCCCCCATATCATGGATGAGGACACTGAGGTTCAGAGACAAGTGACTTCTACAAGCCATTCAGGACGTTGGGGACCAACCTGGAACTGGCATTTGCCTCCCAGCTCATGGGTTCTGTACAAAAACCAAAATGAATAGCAACAAATAAATCATTTTATTTCAGACTGTTTCTTATTAAGGTAAAATGTGTGATTCTTAAATGTGAAGAATCTTGTATTATAATTCATATAACTTCAGTACTATCTTGACATCTGGAAAGTGAAGAAACATCATCCCAGTCTCCAAATTGCTTCTTGTTTATAAACCATAGCATCATTTTAGGGTGAAAGCAGGATTTGTGATTGGGACGTAGATATCGCTTCCGGAAGAGCTGGATCTCGGTATGGAAGTGACTAGCCACTCGTCTGATTCTCCTTCCCACACCAGCTTTCAGGTTAGCTGTTTGCTCACCACGAATTCTGTATCACTCCTTTCCTATCATAAACTGGAGCAAAACTTTCTGAAATTGATAGGGAAGGAGAAATTATAAGGTTATATCAGGAAAGAGGTAAACTCCATAGCCACTGAGTAGTTGGCCCAGTGTTGGAGGGTAGGGCTGGGAAGAGGAGAATGAAGAAGGACAGGCCTGCTCTGGACAGGACAGCCACGGAGAAAAACATATGAGAATGCCCGTGCATCTGTCAGCAAAGGAGAAACTGTTGCAGTCGGGAGACAGAGGTGTTTGGAGAAGTCTGGACAGTAGGTACCCGGTGAAGCAGGTGTTCCATGGCTGTAGGATGGGCCCCACCTAAGTGTGTCTGAGTGTCTTAGGAGGATTCCAGGCAACATAAGGCTCAGGTATCATTCCAAAGTAATAAGTTGTAGGACGAGTTTTGAGCAAAATAACCTAACTTGTTTAGGTTCTAAGTCATTAAAGCCCACTTTCTTACCTCGTTAGCAACCAGTGCCCACTCCCACGTGCCATCTGACCACACCTTCTCTGCTGACCCTGTGACCCCCTCCCAACACACCCACACCTCACACCTCACAAAGCTCCACCCAAGCCTGTCCTCAAAGATAATAACTTGTACTGGAATTTAGGCTATCTTTTCTATTCTCAACCCTATCAGCTCTCAAGTTTCCGCTAGAATTGATCTTGCGTAAGAGTTGTCAGGAAAGTAACTTGATTATTACTGATGACTTTATGTAACTCATTTACAGTATAAAAACAGTACTGATTCATTTGAAAGGCCACGGACATTCAGAACATGAATTTTACTAAAGATACTTTAGACTATTATTTGTGGTTACCGTGACTATATTTATATTAAGTAGCTCTAGAGACAAGATAAAATTTTTATCATCACAGAGACCCAGGCTTATAAAGTCTTCACCATTGTGTTGTACCCTCAGTGTGTAATGAAAAGTGTACGCTTGAAGAGCTATCTGCAGGAGTAGTCTGCTTAAAAAGTTGCTGAATTTGAGAAGCTATAAAAAAACAGTAGAAACATTGGGTCAAAACCAGTGAATCCGACTGAGGCATTTCTGCTTATGGAGAATAGACAGATATGCAAAATGTTATTAGTTTTGCTGAAATATCCCATGTCATGTGTATAGCTCATTTGAAATATATTAAATCAGTAAAGGTTTCCCCTTGAATTCATACAAAAATCTTGGAAACTGAGGATGAAGAGTTTATCTCACTGGTCAAAGTAGATTAAGGAACACTTTTTATTTTTATTTTTTAATGTCCAAATGTCATACAAAGAAGAAGTTCTGAAAAAAAGTTGCTGTCAGGTTGGGGTTGGCCATGCCCTCTAAGTCCCTCTGTCTCAGGTGTCTCTGTGGGAGGAAGTGACTTGGGTCACCTCGCTGTACTGTGGCCCTAAGTGCCTTTGAAAATTATAACGAGCATCTGAGACTTCCCAGGAAGAATCCACCATCCTGACTGGGCATTGTTTCTTCTTCTGCCCACACCTGGGCAGGAACTTCATCTCATGGCCAAGAAATTGTGGTCCTGTTTCTACCTTTGTCATACTCACCCAGAGAAAGAGTTTGAAGCTGGTGAAGGGGGCCCTTACCTGATTCAGCATTTAATTTGAACTTCAAACTCCACATATTGTAATTACAGTGATCACATTCCATTCTTAGTTTTTTTAAAAAAAATGCAACTAATGAAACTGCTACTGTCTGTTTCTAGAGAACAAAGAGCACAACACGCAAAGACAAATACAGAAGTGGAAACATTGCAAACTCTTGTGCATGACGGAATTGATGGTGAAAAGATGATTGACAGCATTAAGGAACTTTTTTTTTTTTTTCATTTTTCCGAAGCTGGAAACGGAGAGGCAGTCAGACAGACTCCCGCATGCACCCAATCAGGATCCACCCGGCATGCCCACTAGGGGGCGATGCTCTGCCCATCTGGAGCGTCGCTCTGTTGCATCCACAGCCATTCTAGTGCTTGAGGCAGAGGTCACAGAGCCATCCTCAGCACCCGGGCCAACTTTGCTCCAATGGAGCCTTGGCTGCGGGAGGGGAAGAGAGAGATAGAGAGGAAGGAGGAGGGTGGTAGAGAAGCAGATGGGCGCTTCTCCTGTGTGCCCTGGCTGGGAATCGAACCTGGGACTCCTGCATGCCAGGCCGACGCTCTACAGCTGAGCCAACCGGCCAGGGCCTGGAACTTTTAAAGCCAGGTTTTAACTCTGACAAACAGAAATGTTAAATATATACTGGACAGTCTTATCCTCTGTTATTGCATGGCAAATAACAGAAAAAAAATGCTCTATTAACACAATATATGGAATAAGATTAATAAATGTTTATTTTGTTAGCCATTTTGGCAAAAGGGCCTCTATAAACTTCACTGTAGACTGAGAAATAGTTGAATCTCAAGAAAATTAGTTTGGTTACCATCTATCATTTATCTTAAAAACAATTGCCTTTTAGAAGGTGCATCCTTTACATGGTTGGAGAATCTAAGAGTAAATGAATCAAGTGTATTCACCTAACCAAAATCTCCAAGCTTTCTCTGCAAAGTTAAAATGAACAAGCTTAATAATGAACCACACCCAAGGACATGGTGGGTTTGGGTCAGACTTCTCACAGCTGTAACTGGTGTCCTTGAAATCGTTACACGATTCAGAAATAATGTTTTCCACATACTCCAATGTGCTCAATTGTTGCTTGTCTTAGTTGAAAATGCATTTCCCAATTAACACATTAATAAAGGTGTTTTAAAAATGGCTTATTTATAAAAGATGTTGGCACTACTGGAATTGAAATGATGCCAACCAAATACCATGACAAATAAAAGTGATTTTTCTTTTGGCAGCAGCTGAAATCAGAGTCACACAGTAGCTCTTGATTTATGTGCCTTATTCTCAGACTCCCACGATCTGTGCTGTCCCCTTTAAGGAACTGGGTTGGAAGCATTTAATAAGAAAACAATCCTATCTCCAAATCCGCTTTTGATTTTGAACTCATAGGGGTCTTTGACTATAACGAGTCTAGTTCTCATGCCTTGAATGAGCAGGTGAGAGAGTGGAGAGTAAGAATTCCTTTAATGAGAAACCAGCCTGGAGTCTACAAGGAACAATGTATATGGTAGACAAAACTTTGTAGAAGTATCTTCCATTCGACATTCCACTAAGCATTTTCTCAGCCCTGGTTCACATCCTGAAATCATACAATTGTCTTCCCAAAAACATGGTGGAAGGGCTAACCCAGGAGAGAAGAACTACTCAAAGCAGAGCTGGCGGAGAATGGGTGAGGTGGCCGGCGGCCGGCAGATGGACGGAGAGAAACTCCTACATGCTTTGCAGGAATTTTTTGGCCGAGTGTTCATCCTCCTAGTGGTCCACCAAACAAAGTGTTTATTGTAAAGTAGGCCTGATCCTGGAGAGGAGGAAAAATGATTCCTTTTGACGGGAGGGAAATTAACTCTTTCCTCCCTATTGCAGCTAGAAGACCTGGATTAGTACTTTATGATCAACTCTGTTGCTTAGTTTCAAAGGTGGAGGGGTGGGGAGGCAGGGGGCCACAGGGAAGGTCTCAGTGTGAGGAATAGTAACGACTCTGACTGCGTGTTTCTGTGGAGCACAGTGGCAGGATCCTCTACATTGTTCCCTTCTTTATATGCAACCCCACACCCAGCACAGGCAGCCTGTGTGGAAAACATAGGCTCAAATTATTACTCAAACATTAAAATGGGGCTGCAGCGATTTCTTAATTTGGCACAGAAGTCACTAAGGGTCATTTAATATTAAATTTTTAAAACTTGCCTTCAGACCTGAGCTGGGGAAAACCTTTGGCCTAAACCTGACCATGAGTGCTAAAAGCGATAAGAACTCTATGTTCTGTCCTGATTTTTTTTTTCTTCAAAGACTGAATTCGGAGGGATGGTTTTGCCTTGGGATGGCTATGAAAGCGTCGAGATGCAGTGAAGAGCTGGATGGAGGGGTCCATTTGAAGCATGCTCCCTTTAAGAGGGAAATACGATTAGCAACTTTGGCAAATTTTTGGGCTCCTATTCATAGGGAAAGAGAAGAGTGTCCAGTGCCAAAAAAAGAAAAAAAAGTGAGGGGATGGATGTTATGAGACAAAGGCACAAGCAATTTTATACCTTATTGAAAGACTAACTGGGAGTGGTTTTAACTCCCCTGGGGTCAAGAAAGTTTTTTGTTTTCTTGTGTTTTTTTTTTTCTTTCTTTCAAGACTAAAGGTAGAGCTAGGATAAAGGAGTTGAATCTGAAATAGTGTCCCAATCAGTTTTGTTCTGTCCTGGGAAGTACACAGGAAGAAAACCTCTGTGGAAGAGAAGGAAGCAGCAGGTGCTGAAGGTGAGGGACTGTATTATGGCAACTCGTACGTAAGTTACATTATAACATAAAAGTAGAAACTCTCAATCGCCTCTTTTTTCTAAGGATAACCATCTGATTTAAACAGAATGCTTATAAGACTGCTAGATATCTGAGTAATAGTTTGCCTTTCTACAGGTTATTTTGTTTTCTAAATGCCCTTATGCCAGAAGAATATACAAAAAAAAAAGACTATATATATATGTGTGTGTGTGTGTGTGTGTGTGTGTGTGTCAGTTCAGAAAAGGGAGTGGGATAATTGTAGTGTTTACTCTAGACTTATGCATTTATAAAAATGTTATTTTTGTTAATTGTGTATGTTGTTCCTATAATGATTGAATTGAAAACTAAACTGAAGTGACTAATCAAATACCAAGGGTCTCTATCATTCAAATGACATCTCAGCTATTTTGGATGGCATATAATCATGTTGTGTTTGGAAAATTGCTATAGAGATGGAAATTAAAGCTAAAGTGAGTTTAATTTTCTTTTTCTCAGGTTTTAACTGGAAACCCAAACCAACAAAAAGCAACACACCTAGAACTATTTCTATTGCAAAACTCACCTGGATGCCTACAGGGCATAGGAAAGAATGAGCTATTACGGCAGCAACTATCCGATTGTGAATGTGGACCCCAAATACGCAGGTTACCCCCCAGAGCACCTGATCGCCGAGAAGAGGAGAGCCAGAAGACGCCTCCTTCACAAAGATGGCAGCTGCAATGTGTACTTCAAGCACATTTTTGGAGAATGGGGGAGCTACGTGGTCGACATTTTCACCACACTTGTAGACACCAAGTGGCGCCACATGTTTGTAATATTTTCTTTATCTTATATTCTCTCCTGGTTGATATTTGGCTCTATCTTTTGGCTAATAGCCTTTCATCACGGAGATCTGCTAAATGACCCAGACATCACGCCTTGTGTTGACAACGTGCATTCTTTCACTGGGGCTTTCTTGTTCTCCCTGGAGACCCAAACCACCATAGGGTACGGTTACCGCTGTGTCACTGAAGAATGCTCCGTGGCTGTGCTCATGGTGATCCTTCAGTCCATCTTAAGCTGCATCATCAATACCTTCATCATTGGAGCTGCCTTGGCCAAAATGGCAACTGCTCGGAAGAGAGCCCAAACCATTCGCTTTAGCTATTTTGCCCTCATTGGCATGAGAGATGGGAAGCTTTGCCTCATGTGGCGTATTGGTGACTTCCGACCAAACCACGTGGTAGAAGGCACAGTGAGAGCCCAACTTCTTCGCTACACAGAAGACAGCGAAGGGCGGATGACAATGGCATTTAAAGACCTAAAGCTGATCAATGACCAGATTATCCTTGTCACACCAGTAACTATTGTTCATGAAATTGACCAGGAGAGCCCCCTGTATAGCCTTGACCGGAAAGCAGTGGCCAAAGATAACTTTGAGATTTTGGTGACATTTATTTATACTGGTGATTCCACGGGGACTTCCCACCAGTCCAGAAGCTCCTATGTTCCCCGGGAAATTCTCTGGGGTCATAGGTTTAACGACGTCTTGGAAGTTAAGAGAAAGTACTACAAAGTGAATTGCTTACAGTTTGAGGGGAGTGTTGAGGTATATGCTCCCTTTTGCAGTGCCAAACAGTTAGACTGGAAAGACCAGCAGCTCCACAACATGGAAAAAATCCCCTCAGTCCGAGCATCCAGTGCATCAGACACCAAAGTCAGAAGAAGGTCATTTAGTGCCGTTGCCATTGTCAACAGCTGTGAAAGCCCAGAGGAGACCACCGCCTCTGCCATGGATGAGTGTAAGGAAGCACCGTATCAGAAAGCTTTCCTGACTTTAAATAGAATCTCTGTAGAATCCCAAATGTAATTCCAATGTGTAATTATAGTCAGTCATTTTACTATCTAGCCATTCACCTTGAGGCACGTAGTTACAAACAGAGCTTTATGAGAATGTTATACTATGCTTGATGCCAATGGGGAATGGGAAGAGTAGGTTAAACTTAATGAAAGATAATCCAAAGGCTACCTAGTATCCAATTATTTCAACTGTGTTTTCTTTTCTTCTTTTTTTAAAATTTTTTTTTGTTAGCAAATTTTGCATGAGATGCTACCAAGAGTCTAACTGATTAATATACATTTTCATCTCCTTTTATTATTCCATATACTTGCATCTTCAGTTGGAGGTGTAATATTTAATAATGGGAAGAAAGGTAGGATACTGGAATGCATAAAAATAGAACAGGCAACCTGCATCAAAAATAATTTTAATGTATCAAAGTTGATAGGATACTGAGTGGTTTTCTATAAAAATATCATATCATGTAACCAAGATAAGCAAGACATGTGTTCAGCAGATTGTAATGTTGAAATATTTACTCAAAGTTGAGACATCAATTTTTTCATTCAAGTCTCTTTGTTAGCCCATCATGGTGTCTTGGCATCAACAGGAAGAGTTAGTGGCTATAAGCAATAAACAGTGCCACCACTGCTGCAAGTTCTTCTACAGCCACTTGCCCATGTAATGGTCCATGAGTGCTAGGAGGTATTTTTTCTCTAACCCATGAGGTGGAAGAAAAGTTGATATTATTATTCAGAGCAGTATTTCTCTTTCAAGTGCAGTGGTTGACTCTAACCACAAAGGGCGGAAATAAGGCAACCCTGACCTTTGTAGGTTTTACTGAAAAGGGGGCTTTTTATGCCTACCTCACATTTTCTCCAAGGGCAAGATGAGAGAACAAGATCATAGAGCTAGTGTGAGGGAATGGACAGCAGTGATAGACATTCTCGGACTCTTCGGGAGAAAGCGTGTGCGGTGCCCTGAAGGGCGGCAGCTCTAGCTGGCCCCATGAGGGAAGGAACCTTTTCTGGGGGGGGGGGGGGTGCGTTGGAGGGGATGAGACGAGGAGAAAGGTATTTCTTGTGTCCAGAAACAGTTATGTATGCCGCCTGTCTTGGCCGCTTTACAAAATATAAATGACGTGAACTGTGGATTTTAAAGAAGTTTTTCCATTGAACTTAGAACAATCATTTAAATGGAAGATTTTGTGAAATGTAATTAAAGTGATTTAATGCACATTATTAAATGGAGAAGCTGATAGTCATCAGATTGCTTAAATTTGAGGACATGAGATACATTTGTATACTCTATTTCCTATTTCCATGTTAAAAGCTGTTAATCATGGTTACTTTAAACACAAATTCAGTTACTTATGATGCAAAGTCACTTTGCTTTATATTTTCAAGAGTTATTAGCT
The DNA here is from genome assembly GCF_036850995.1 of Saccopteryx leptura. Lineage (NCBI taxonomy): Eukaryota > Metazoa > Chordata > Mammalia > Chiroptera > Emballonuridae > Saccopteryx > Saccopteryx leptura. The sequence goes on from NC_089507.1 coordinate 168,405,363, forward strand.
ACATTCAGAATTATCTTTATTTTTTAACACTGTTTCTGAGTTGGCAAACAGTATCTGCCACTGTCTTTTGTTTATTTTGTTTAAATAAATACACATACACATAGTTTTGGCTTTTTCTGGGACATCTCTCCCACTTTCTATTTAAATTAAAGCACATGAGTAAATTCAACTGAATCACATTCTCCAAGATTACCAATAAAAATAAAATACATAGGTATGAAAAGTGGGGGTTTTTTCTTCCTTTTCCTCCCTCCCTCCTTCCCTCCTTCTCTCCTTCCCTCCCTCCCTTTTCCTCTTTGTTCTTTTTGCCTGTTAGCAACAAAGTTACTTTTTAACCGAACATGTACAAATCTTTTATTCCTGTTGTTTTATGGATAAGAGGTTTGTTCAGGTCACAAGTTGCAAAACTGTCTGGAAGCTTAACTGTTGGAGATGTAAAGAGTACAATTTTTTTTTTTTTTCTGTCTAGCTTTGGGAGTGCAAACCCATTTCCTTACACATGTTACTGTAGATTTGGATCACGTAGCGGCGGTTACTCAGCAAAATTAGAGTAGTACCATATATTAGTTTCATGTCACTTTCCTTGGCTTCCTGGACTGTGTCTTACCCACCGTCTTATTTTGTGAGGATTGGATTAGAGACATCAATGTTCAATAAGTGCATTCTGTTGTCAAAATTCTCTTACCCAGAATAGAATGTAAACTTGGTATTCCCACGTAATGCTTATCTCTAATTTTCTGTAACATGCTGTGACACCCCAATGAGTTACTCACTAATAAAGATCTCAGAATAATGCAGAAAGTGTGTGTCTGTGCCCGTGTTCCAGGTGGTGTCGACTCTACTGCTGCGGTCAGCTGAGGGTGCAGCACACCGACAATGGCACTGTTGTCTCGTAGAATTAGAGTGTAGGCGGAACTACCATCTTTCTCCCTCGGTTTGGAACAGCTTGCAGAACAGCTATATTCGAATTACAATGAAGTGTTCCCATCAGCGGCAGCATTGCAAGAAGGCTCTGTGCATAAATGGGCCTTCTAGCTTTAAATGCTGCATCAATGATGAGAAGTAGGTCAGATATTTTCATTTCTCCCTAAATAAAATTACTCAGTGAACTTAGATGGAAAACCAGGTGTGACATCAAGACATTGCCCCATTGTGTCCATGGACCACCACTTCACCAAGTTCCATTTGCACATACTTCATCCCCACGGCAAAACGAGGTGTGGGCAGTGGATAGTTTTAATTTCCATGTCATCCAATATCTCATTCTCTCCTTCTTTCTAACAATGTCCCAACTGGGACCACGATGTGCCCGGGTTGGAAAAAAAAAATCAACTATATATGCCAGTCTCCCCTGCATAGAGGTTTGGGGGGTTCTTTGACGTTAATGTGGCATGGTTCTGGCCCGTGAGGTATAAGCAGAACTCCGGTTGTGAGCTTTCAGGAAGGCGGAGGCAGCTGACATGCGCCTTTTGCTCCCTGCGTTCATCCTTCTCATGAACTTGATAGTTGCAGCTTCTGCGGCCCTCCGGTGAGAATGAGGAGGAAGGACATGCCTTCCAAGGCAAAGTGGAAAAGGAGGAAGGGGTGCACCCCGAGACGGCAACTCTCCAGACTTCTCCTTCATGAGTAAAAATGAACGTGATATCGCACTGACGCCGTGAGCCATCTATCGAAAGGCGATTTCGTGGGTGGGGAACACAGGCTGGTGAGGAAAAGACGGTGCACACATTAGGTCCCATTGGACATGCCCTTTGATGGACCTGGTCTCTGAGGAAACCACATATTTTCTGGGAAGTCAAGGAAATGCCACTGTGATTGTAAAACAAACACAAAAGGATTATGTTGGCCTTGGAAATCCCTCTGAGACACTAACAGCAGAGTGACCTTGATAAAGGGGTTGACCAGGCCTGCTGCGTTTTATCTCCTCCCCCCCTCCCCCAGAGTGACAGCCCATGTTTTAACGGGACTGTCACCGTGTCTAAGGACCTGAACTCCACGGAAACACAGGCTACAAGGCCGAGCCGTGCCGGGACTGTGTTCCTGACCACCAGGGAGACCAGGTGCGCCCACCTGCTCACCTGTTCTCTGTAGAGCGAGAAGCCTGGATCCTTCCTTGATACATTTCTATTTCATTCGTTCTGAGACGGAGAGGGTCTTGCAAAGTCGGTTTTCTGGGCCGCACCTTTTTAAGAGACTGGGCACCAAATTCTACCCAGTTGAAAGCATGCTGTTAGCTCTACGGACTGTAAGCATTGACTCTGCTGCTGAGTGATCTGCAAGGCATGAGTATAAAGCCCGTGTGTGTGTGTGTGTGTGTGTGTGTGTGTGTGTGTGTGTGTGTGTAGAAACTATCCCTACAAACATACCCTTGATACTCTGTAAATCAAGAAGCCCTGCCTCAATTCTAAATTTGGTGCGTCCTCTGTCACCCTCCCACTTTCATTTTTAAAGGAGCAGTCTGACCCATTTGCTGAAGACAATAACTTGGGGCGCCAGGCACAGATCGCCAACGGGGTACCACGGCCCCGCCGACGAAGCTGCAGGGAGGGAGGCGCTTGGCTGGTTCCTGCCAACATTCTCCTCGCGGCGAGGCCTCTGGAAATGAAAACTTGTCCTAGAGACTCGGTTCAGATCAATCTGCGGGCAGAGAGCAAGCCAGGCCTCCAACGGGGGCTTTTTCTGCCGAGACAAAAAAATCAAAGTGTTGCCGGGAAACCACCTCTGTTCTGCATGGTTTGGCAGCTTTGTTTTTTTTTGTTTTTTGTTTTTTTTTTAAGAAAGAAAACGTTGCGTATGACTGAATTCCCAAGTTCTTTCAGTGCGCCCCATTTACGAAAGCAATCTCACAGGCCTCTTACATCTCCGTGGTGGGGTCATGAGATTTGGTTGGGGACAAATGGCCTCTTGCCCCATCGTGTCACCCTGTGCTCCTGTCCTTGGGAACATTGGGGACTTGTGTGTAGAGTCTGGAGACTTTATTGACATGGCTACATGTTTCCAAGTTCAATAGACTCTGCATTGCTGAGTATCTAGCAAGGAAAATATAAAAAAGAAACTATTGCCTTTTGCTCTTTGATCTCCTTGATTTAGGCTGTTTTGTGAATGCTGCAAAGTCAGAGTGCTGGAGCTCAAGTCTGTCATCCGAAGAAAAAGCAGCTCGACTGAGATTGAGGGTCTTCTAAATAATAAGTAAGGTAACCTGAGCTGGGTAATCACCAAAATCAGGCCATCCGTGGGGACACAGGCGCCTCGGCGAGCTGAATACAAACAGGTCAATCACTCCAAGTTCTCAGCAAGCCCGGAGGATGAAAACCCAAACAGATAGATTAAGTCCTGCTAAATTACATGGCCAAAGAATGCTTTTTCTCTATGCTATCATTTACCACAGGGTCCCATAAAGCATCCTTAATCACTATCTAAGTCACTTGAACTTGAGACAGAGACAGCCCCAAGAGGTTCAGCCTCTATGAAAACATTTTTACCGAAAGTTATCAGAAACCTTCAAATTTCCACATAAAATGCCTCAGTCATGTGCACTGTGCACTGTGGGTAAAGGCTTTTTATTTGGATTAGAAGCACATGTTTCAGATCAATTATTTATTGTGCCGCCTGTTGATTCTGCCAGATACCAGTTTGCCTGGGAAGGGGAGGCTAGCTCTAGGGGCCAGGGCAGTGGTGGGATTCAAATAATTTAACAACTGTTTCTTTGCCCTACTGACCATTTTAAGCATAAAAAAAGATAGACCAAAAGGTAGTTTACTATTTCATGCATTTAATATTTAAATAAGAACAGTAAAAGAGGTACACAAAACTAGAGTATGTGGTAAGAGTTTAAAAATATTAATGAAAAAATATTAAATAATACCTAAAAAAAACAATAAAACTGTTATTTAAGATATTTCCATATTGCTTCTTGATTGGTGTCCTCACTTGCAATTTTTTTCACCTATGGTTGAGTGAACATTACTATGGGCGCTTAGAATACGCTATTGCACAGATAAATGTTAAAAAAGAGTAAGAAATGTAAATTTGTGATTTCCACATAGGGTGGCTGCCCAGGCGCCCATCTTAGAGAGAACCCTGATTACAGGTGCCCTTTTAACAACCGGTTCATCGAACTTAAACTCAGGTATTGGTTCTGCCAAACTGGTGAAAACTGGCTGAATTCTAGCACTGGACCAGGGTAAAGACAGACCTAGTTAATTCCAGCGCCAAAGGTATTTTTTGGGCATTAGCTCATTTGTTCAGATTTCATTTTACATGTGAGGGTTTCTCCAATTTACAGGTGTTAAGTGCCCAAAAAGACTGAGCTGTGGAGGGACAGCTGAGGAAGCCAGGGTTTGAGTGACCACTGACCAGAAGTCATTTTGATGCTACCTGAGGTTGAGATGCTTGTTTTCTGCAATCATTCATCAGGAAAAGTGAATGATTCAAGGCCTTTCATGAAATGAAAGCATGTTATTTTTCTAGATGTGCTTCCTGAATGGTTAATTTGTCTTTAATTATTTAGAGAGGCTGGAGGGTGGGCAAAGGAAAAAGATATGTGGGAAACAGCTACTAAGAACAATGATGAATGGGGATAATTGCATCCAAAATGTAAACAGAAATTATTGCACTCAAAAGAAAAAGGCTCGCCTCTTTTTTTTTTTTTCAGGGCAATTCTAATGCACAGTGGGGGCACACCCCTTTGTGTTGATTACGGTCACCAAGGTCTTACCTTGGGAGCAGGAACATTTAGTCCCCTGGTGAGGCCAACGTCAGGGAATCAGCAAACACCAGAAGTAGCGGCTTTGCTTCCATTAAGTGGGTGAAGTCCATTATTGAGGCCGGGCCTACAAGAAAAGGAGCCCAACCTGAGAGAGTCACGCAGATCTGGGCTGACCACAGTTGCCTATCTTACTAATTGTGCAACTTGGGGCCACTTGGCTGGCATTTTTTCTTCTTAGTTTTCACGTCTATCATTTTTCTTGTAGGAAGCTGTGTTCATGAGAACAGGTTTAAAAATCAGATTGCCTGTGCTTGGATCCTATTTCTACTGCTTTCTTCCTGTGTTACCTTGGGTGATTTATTTAATCTCTCTGTGCCCCAGTTTTCTCAGCTGTGACATGGGGAAAGTAATAGTACCCTCCTTCACAGTTGTTGTAAGGATTAAGTGAGATAATATTTGCTAAGTGCTTAGAACATCACCAGACACATAATGAGGCCTAAGAGAGTGTGAGGTATTCTCACCAGCAGCAAACTCTGCATCCTTTCTTGTGTTATGGCCCTTCACTTACATTCCAATATAAAGGAGGTTAAAAAGAGCAATCACTTACCTGTAGAAGGCATATAAATTATCCCCAACCAAATGTAAATGACTTCTGTACACTCTTACCAAAACCACGTTGGGTTATCCAAGCCACACCTCCTCTCCATTGCATGAGGAGTCAGAATTCAGGAAAATGGTGCTTTGAGAACAAAAACTGTACTCAACTCAGACTCCCAGAAGGCTTAGGGAATAGTAGCCAACTGAGGAGAATCAGACTGCATAATGTATTAGGAGATTTCCCCTTATAAACTGCCTCCTGGGCATTCCATATAAGCTGTATCAGAAAGCATTTATTTATTTATATTTAGAAGTTAAATTTAATGGGGTGACATTGCTAACATAGGTTTCAGGAACAGATCTCTATAGAATTTGAACAATTGATTGCATTGTGCGCCTATCACCCAAAGTCAAATCATTTTCTGCCACCATATGTTTGTCCCTCTTTACTCCCCTCTTCCTGGTAACCATTTCACTTAGTCTCATTTTTACATCCCACTTATGTGTGAAATCATATAGTTCTTAGCTTTTTCTGATTTATTTATTTCACTCAGTATAATGTTCTCAAGGTCCTTCCAATGTATTGTGAATGGCAATAGTAGCATTCTTATGGCTGAGTAGTATTCCATTGAAGATGGAAGATGTACCACATCTTCTTTATTCAATCCTCTATCGAGGGACATTTTGGTTGTTTCCATGTCTTGGCCACTGTGAATAATGCTGTGATGAACATGGAGGTACATGTGTCTTTGCGTACCAATGTTTTCGAGTTTTGGGGGTAGCTACCCAGTAGAGGGATTGCTGGGTCATATGGTAACTCTATTCTTAATAGCTTGAGAAATTTTCAAGACAAGACAAGACAGAAAGTATTTAACTATTTTATGGTGTAATACCATGCATTCTATGCAGACTTCTCACCATGTTCCAGCACATGAAAGGGGTCCTGGGAAGAGCAAGCTCATGAGCCAGACATGGCCCAGCACAACCCAAGCACACTGCTGCTAGTTGAACCTAGATGGACTGCTGGTCAAGGATGGGCCTATGAACCACCCAGGAGACTCTGAGCCACACATCACGTGCCGGAGTGGAAGTATGCTGAGCTCATCTGGATGAGGGAGGAATCACACTTTTTTTCTAGTGTATGACATACAGCAGGAGGAGGATCAGGGACTTCCAATCAGACAGAAGGGATTCAAACTCTAGGTGTGACCTTTGGCAGCTGTGTGAACTTGGATCACTTTGTAATTGTCACTGAGCCTCCATTTCATCATGAATATAAATAGAGATAATATTTATCCTGTGGGCTATCCCAGGATACCTCCCCTACATATATATGTATATACACACACACACACATATATATATACACACACATATATGTATAGGTATACAGTCTTCCCTTGGTATTAGTTGCAGGACCTCACCCCTACCCCAGGAAACCAAAATCCAAGGATGCCTAAGTCCTTTATAGAAAGTGGTATGGTATTTGCAGATAACTTATGCACATCCTCCCATATACTTTAATTCATTGCTAGGTTACTTATAATACCTAATATAATGCAAATGTTATGTAAATAGGTGTTATAACATACTGCTTAGGAAATAATGACAAGAAAATAAGTGTCCATGTTCAGTACAGGTGCAGCCATCATGGGCCTAACTACAGAGTACATCAGCAACAGTGTAACAGATTCTTTTCTGAGCATTTTCCACCCACAGGTTGGTTGACTCCCTCTATGTGGAAGCGGTGCATATGGAGGGCAGGCTGTATATGTGTGTAGAACTATATCTATGTACACATACACATAACTATTTGGCACATAGGAGTTGCTCAATGAACTAATATTTCATTTTCCTTCTATAGCTAACTAATAGTAGTATATTTCAAAGGAATCTGAAAGCAAAAGCATTATTAGTTGTAGGGTAATTAATAATGCTTCACGAATTATGACAAAATTATTTTTTTCTTAAACATTCATGCTTTCATCTTGATGTCTGAGGTCAGTTTTTTAACGTGTGTTCTCTTTCTGCTCCCAAGAGTAATTGATTCTCATGCCAGCACTGCCACTAATGAGCCAGGGGGTTTGGGGAAGTTACTCAACTTCTCTAGTCACTATTTCGGCACATGGACTGGATGTTGCTTTAAATTACTTCATGATTTCGTGCAGCCACAAAATGTAATGATTGCTCCTCACTCTATTTCTAGTCCTCATTCTTTTCATTTGTTTGTCTCTTGTTGGCTTTTTATAATTTTTTCATTAGCATATGTAATTTACTGCAATCTTTATTCTCATGATTATGGTACTCTTTGAATTTTACAGGAACGTTCTAATTTCATGTCCTCCTCTGCTTCTTTTAAAATTCTGCTTTAATGTATAACTCACTGTGATGTACATTTTATGCTTCCCATGATAACAAATCAACAATTCAGTTAGAGTAAGAACATTTGTTGAACTTAGTTTTCAGTTTTATATTGCTGTCCTTTTCTAAAATTGAACCTATTTTAAGTAGGAGAATTAAAAATGACACAAGTCTGATTTCTTAAAAAGATTAGCTCTTGCTTTTGTAATTACAATGGCAGGAAGCCAGACAAGGCACTAAAATTCTGATGGGGCGACCCAAACTTATGACAAACTAACAAAAGATGACAACTATGCTACTACATTTTACGCAATGCCAGGACATTTCATCTATGGACATTGTGGGTAAAATGTTCAGGATAATATTCACTCTTTGTGTTATTATTAAGAGAAGCATCTTCAGATTGGTGAACTGTGCAGCAAATAACTTGAACTGGACTTGGCCAGCCTGCATTTTCTTTCCATTTGGGGAAAAGTGGCTGCTTTTTTTTGTTTTTATTTATATCCTGCCAATAAGTACAACTGACCATGATTATGGCACCGGGATTTTGAGACACCAGTGGTTTCTTAGTCCCCTGAATATGAGAGAGATGTTCTCATCTCAATACAAATGATTATAAATGAGTGCACAGCACACTGGAATACTCAGGGAACTGTTCTTAGTACCGTGTGTCTGCCGTGGGAACCAGGGAGATAGCACTTTGCAAATAACAAGTCTGAACCTTTATTCTAAACCAAAGTTTCCAGAATGACTTTTTTTTTTTGTTGTTCTTATATTACAGGTAAGTATGAGAATCATTATGAAATTGTGAATTGGAGCAACATCAGCTCCATCAAACAATATCAATTTCTCTGTATCCTCTTCCAGAAATGTAACATATTATCCAAGGTCTGATTATTTTAAAGCTTTGGACAGTAAATACAATCAAGGATGTACCCACCTACTGGTCCTTCCTGGGACTGGTAAATACGGGAAAGCAAACTATTAATGCTTTTGCAGGCAGAAGGACAGAAGGAAGAGATAAAAAATTAATAAAAGCCTTTAATCTTTTCAGCAAAGGCTAGGGTGATATGTTGGTCTTTTGAAATACCATAATGATAATGATAACAACTATTAATAGTAACAATTACATAAAAGTCTCTGGTAATGGTGATTCTATTAGGAGGTTGAGTATTTTTGGTCACCATTGTGCCACCTTGTGGTCACAAGGAAACACTTTTTTTTTTTTCCATGAAGTAAATCCGTTAATGTTTCAATTTCCCTCCCACTTCTATGGGATGATATTTAGAAGAATAACTTGGGAATCACATTGCCAAGAAGGCCTCTGAATGAAATATAATGAACACCACTGAAGTCATAAAATAGTTTCCACTGAAAAGCAGCAAATGCCATCGGCCTTAGTATGGATTCCATGTACTAGATTTTTCCTTTGCTACCTCCACATGGAATGTATATTTAGAAGATGAAACTGGAGTTCATTTTGGTTGCCATTATCTATCTATAAATATAGACATGGAAGTCTGGATCTTGTCCATTGAGAGCTAATAAATAATCCAGCAATCTATATATAGCAAGAAAAAGCAGCCAGAATTTAGATATCAATTACTGTATTAGAATAATCACATTAATGCATGTATAGAAACAGTATCCTGAACACACTTTAAGTAATGAGCACAGATTTGCTTTGTAAACATGTGCATGATAATCTCAGAATTTCTATGCATTTCGAAGGGCTGTGATATATGTCTAAAGGACTTTTCTGTTTTCTAAATTCCACTTATGTCAGCATCCAGATGTGAGGAACAGAGAAAGATAGGATTGGCCACCTTCCCACAGAGTTCTGTCTGCTAGGGACTAAGTAATATATTTAGTGACAAGTTCTAGAATTTAATGGCCACTGTTTTATATTATCAGGGCTTGTTGGATCAAGGATATAGTTTTAACCAAAGATGAAGGTATTAGAAAAATAAATGGAGTTCCAACAACTCTCTCGTAAGGAGTGTGTGTAGGTTGTGTGTGTGTGTGTGTGTGTGTGTGTGTGTGTGTGTGTGTAGCGAATGAGAGCGTTTAATAAATTCTCACAGAGGTATTGCCATGTTGGAGTTGGTTTTAACTCTCTTCATCTTTTTCTTGGTCTCTATTTCTTTGTCTTTAGAATCTGACAGTTTTTCTGTCTCTCGGTCTCTTTTCTTATTCTCATTCTCTATCAGCCTTCCTGTCCTCTTTGTGTCTCTCTCCGTTAAGTACTCTAATTTAATTCAGACGGAAATCTAGGCAGGCCACTGATCTAGATTTGACTCCTAGCTCTCTGGATGTCTAGTGGTATGCCCCTGGGCAGACTCCTCAAACTTCTAAGCCTGTTTCCTTATCTGTCAAATGGGGATAAAAGTGTTCACCTCGTAAGATTGTCACAACTAAATGACGCATTGCAAGCAAAAGTACTTAAGACAATACTTATCGCAGAGTAAACAGCCCATACACAGTGACTGTCTTTATTTTTATTGCCTGAAAAAAGTATCTATTCTTAATATTCATGGTAAGATGTTCTCATAAAATGTTCCAATATTGTCTCATTTAAATGAATAATGTCACTGCAAACTAGAAATTTGGCTCATAGAAAAACCTCTCATGTACCTCTTTTAACCTCTTTATCAATGAAATACTAAGAACCAGAAAATATTTGCCTATAATCACACAATTAAATAGCAGAACCCATACATGAATCCTATCTACCACAAGTGCGTCTTTACCCAGACTTTGTTGTAATAAACAATAATTCTCATTCTAAGCCATTGCTTTCTTTTTCTGACTCTTTCTTCCTTCCTTCCTTCCTTCTTTCCTTCCTTCCTTCCTTCCTTCCTTCCTTCCTTCCTTCCTTCCTTCCCTCCCTCCCTCCCTCCCCTCCCTCCCTCCCTCCCCCCTCCCTCCTTCCTTCCCTCCCTCCCTCCCTCCCTCCTTCCTTCCTTCCTTCCTTCCTTCCTTCCTTCCTTCCTTCCTCCCCTCCCTCCTTCCCTCCTTCCCTCCCTCCCTCCTTCCTTCCTTCTTTCCTTCCTTTCTTCTTTCTTTCCTTCCTCCTTTCCTCCATCTCTCCCTCCCTCATTCCTTTCTTTCTTCACTGTTTGTTTGTTTGCCAAAACTAGAATTAATGCATTCAGTGAAATAGTTTTCAGTTGCAGTACCTGATTTTTCTAAAAGTCATTAATTCATGCATTCCTATATGGAGCACTACCTTGTATTCAATTATTCATAGACATTGTTGGGCAATCATGAACTAAAGAGAAAAATGATAATACCCTCTTGGACTTACAATATAGGAGGAGACAGAGAGTAAAAAACAAGTAGAGAATTTAACGACAGACAGCACTAAGCACTGTGAAAGAAAATAAAGGAGTGAACCCATGCCAATGGTGATGGGTGTCATTTCAGGTAGGGTGGTCAAGGAAGGCCTCTCACTTGAGAGAAGACTTGCTCAGAATATTAGAAGAAGAGAATATTTTAAACGTGGACTAGAGACAGTAAGCCAAGTAGTTACCTGGGAACTAGAGTACAAAGCCAGTGCAGAGACCCTGATGCAGATAGAAAATTCAGAGTGGAAGGGAGTAGCAAAAATGAAGAGTTCATGTTGGCCAGGGTGTGTTTCAGATGCTTAGCAGATACTCAAGTGGGGGGAAAAGTAGGAAGATGCATATGTGAACTTGGACTTGTAGAGCTGGTAGGACCCAAGGATGTATGTTTGGGAGCCCTGCACATGCATATGCCTTTAAGGGCGTAGGCTTGTATGAGATCTGCCAGGAATTGAACAATGTCATGAAAGCATGGTACTAGAGCCGGGGGCACTGCGCCATGGTGAGGCTGAGACCTAAGGAAACTCATTAAAGCAGAACAAGATGGGGCAAGCCGTCTGCAAGGTGTAAGGAAAGACAGAGAAGAGTGGCTACATTACAACCAGGTAAAGGGAAGTGACCCAAGAAGACATCAACTATCAAGCGTGGCTTTGAGTCATGCCAGCAAGAACAGAGGTGACTGTGGGACTCAGCATGTAAGTCTCTGGAACGTGGTCAATGCCAACTCAAGTAAATCAGAGGGGGAATGAGAGGTGAGAAAGTAGTGATAGCTTTTGAAAAGTTTTGCTATAAAGGGAAGAAGCAACATGAATAGTAGCTAGAGGGAGGTATGAGGTCAAGGGAAGCTTTCCTTTTATTTCTCTCTTTGTATTTCTTTCTTTTTTTTGTAAGTGGGAGGTAGTTCAGCATGTTTATGAACAGATGGGAATGATCCCATAGAAAGGAAAAAATAGACAATGTAGGAGAGAGGGGATAATTAAAGAAGTGAGTCCTAGACTAGTTGAACAAGGGAGGGAGGGGTGACAGTGTAGCCACAGATCCAGGAGGGAAACAGCATGTCCAGGTTGGGGTGGGGGGTCCAGGGGACTGAGGCTGGAGATGTCCTGTTCTCTCTCCTTTTGTATTTTCATTGTAGTGAGAAGCAAGTTTTCAGATGAGAGTGAATGGAGTCAGAGGTTTGAGTGGAGATAGGAAAGATCCAACTACTCATCTCAGAGAACCAGGAGTGTGAATGGACTAGGGAAATATAACTGGATTGCCAGGCAGTCCCAATGTTCCCTCGGAAGTCTGTGATCATATGTGTAAAGTTAGATCAGCCAGCATGGCTGTGTGCTTTTCTTCCATTATAACCTTTGTCATGAACTTTTGTTCCCAGGAATGCATCAGTTTTCGAAACTCCACCTTTCTAAATGAACATGTGTTATATTTGCATGAGCGGCCCCTGCATGCAGGTGTTCAATATAAGAGATAACTCATTTTATCTGCCATTGAAATGTTAATCGTGAGGATCCAGAAGCAAAGAGCTAGGTCACCATTTCTGGCTCCAGAAGAATGTCCAGCACGTAAGTATCCCAAAGAGAATCAAGCCTTCTGATCTCGTAACTTGCCAGCTCTCCATCTCTCTCTCTCTTCTTGGTCATACACTACAACCAACTGTTGAAGGTAAATCTGCCAAGTGTATCAGGGACCCTATCCTAGCCTATGGGTCTGTGTGCTATTGCATCTGTTTTTTAGTCTATCTTACTAAAACATAGTAGAAGGGGCTAAGTGCTGAGTTCCACTGGCTAGAGAACCATCACCTTGTTTTAAACTGAAGTTGTTCTAGAACACTGGCTACCTGGCTGTTGTGATTTCTTGCTGGGACTGAATAGTAATCAACCAAGAAACAAAAATTTCAATCAAACATTTGTTGACCTTCATGGGAGTTTATTTTTTCCTGCTCATGAATTTGACTTTCCCCCACATTTGTGTATAATGTCAAACAAAATGGGTATTTCCACTTATTGTTGGCCCGATCTCCTTCCAGCTACCCCTGTTGCTATTAGTTTCCCTTGCAATGGAGCCTTTCCAGAGCCACTTTTTTTTTTTTTGAGGGAACAGATCAACGAATGAATGAATTTGGTGCTGCCTTGGTGTGGGAGAGGTTCTTTGATACCCTTTCAGAACAAAGTCTTTCTAAAATTACTTTTCATACTTTAAAAACATACTATTACAGAGCACACAGGTATTCAAATCTAATAGGGCTATTTAGTCTACCTATCAGAACATCAAAGCTGAACAGGTTCAATTTTCACTGAAAGTGCTATAAAGACAGAGAGTGATGAGTTCAAGTCTGGTGATGGGTTTTTCAGTGAATAAATGTAGTATTTGGAAAGCTGTGTTGAGGTGTATATTAGGACATGCTAAGGAATAATGATGCAAACTAATTTAATGTATATTTTGTGTTTATCATTATAGCTTTAATAGCAATATTTGAATAGGGAATGCATTTCCATTTAGTTTATAATGAAGTTTCTGCTTATCAGCTAGCTATAGTAAATTGTTGATTTTTGTTGACTGTTATAACATAAGCAAGAGAGAAGTTCACAAAAACTTGTTGGTATGCTTATTTACAAATGTTTCAAAAGGGAACACTCTTGGAACCACCAAATGCACTATCTTCTTTTTTTCTGATTATTTGCAAAGATGGCTGCATTATACTTAATTTTTCCAGAAGCCTGAAGGAAGGAACTTTATATTCCTATAAGAACATTGTGTTGAAAGGAAAGAACATCATTGCTTTTAAATTCATATGCAATTACTGGCGATGAAGAAAGTAGTGGTCTCTAGCATAGCATTCCCTGTACTGAAAACTACAGTGATAATGAGGATAATAGTAGCTATGATAGGAACACCACCTTTAGATCAACCTTCAGAGATCATCAAATTAAAGTAACCATGCAGAACCAAGCAGAAGAAATAATGTAATGATGGTACGTTGAATGCCATAGCACTGGAACCACCCAGGGCATGGAGAACTAAGGTCATAACGCATTGAATTGTATTTTTATCATAATCATTTAAGTTATATGGCTCCCAGGGTACTCACATTTGTGCCAAAGTCTTTTAGAATTGATTGTAACATCTTTATTTGATATAGATCAAATTGTTAAGATGGCCAGTAAAACAAGATAAAATTTCTGCCAAGTTTGACCAAAGAGATCACGGAAACAACTCTGGGTGTGACCCAAGGGAAGGCCTTGTTCAACTCTCTTGTCCATGTATATAAAATAAAAACAGGGTAAAAGAAGAGAATTAAGTTATCTATGGATTTTTGATAAATATTTAACCTGAAAGATCACTAAAATCCCCTTTAAAAACTTTTTTTTTTGTTTTTTTCTTATTTATTCATTTTAGAGAGGAGAGAGAGAGAAAGAGAGAGGAGAGGAGCAGGAAGCATCAACACCCATATGTGCCTTGACCAGACAAGTGCAGGGTTTCAAACTGGCAACCTCAGCATTCCAGGTCGATGCTTTATCCACTGCACCACCACAGGTCAGGCCCCCTTTTTAAATAATACATTTTAATACTAACTAGAGAGGATTTGGGGAAATCTTATATTGTTTGAGAGGATTAATATCACCTTTTCCATTTCATTAGATTCTGAAACTCAAAAGTCCACCAAATTGAATGAGCTGACTTTGTTTCTTTTTCATGTTTGGTGAATTTTCTTCCTAGAACTCCTTGTGAAATACAAACATTTACTATTTTTTTAAATCCATCCATCTTTACATGTAACTTTTCCTTCCCTTTTGTGTTTCTACTGGATGGACTCCTACAGGTAATTCTGAATGTTCACCCATTTGTGCCACACGGTTTGAATAGCTGATTGATCCCTGTGGGGGCACATTGCATGTGTGGACTCGGAGGTGAGGAAGAGCACTCACACCCTTTTATTGAATTCGGCTTTTTGATCCATAGCATTATTCTGGGCCAGTGGTCAGCAAACTGTTCTGAAAGGGCCAGATGGTAAGGGTTTTGGGGTTCGTGGGCACATCCCGTCTCTCTCATCCACTCAACTCTATGCTGTAGCACAGAAATAGACACAGTATCCAAGCAGATAAGTCTGGCTCTGTTCTAATAAAACTTTACTAATAACTATAGAAATTGCAATTTTATAGAATAATTGAGTGTCACAAAATAGTATTCTTCTTTCATTTCTCCCACCAGCCCCCCCCCCACCAATTAAAAATGTAAAGATGCCCTTGGCATTTTTGAGTTGTGTAGATGGTGAGCCAGAGTCAGCCTGAGAGCTGGAGTGTGCCGACCCCTGACCTAGCACTGTGGAAAGTGGGGCGTCCTTGGTTGAAAACATCAGAAAGGCCCAGGTGTCAGACAAAGGTTTTGTCTTCTAGGGGTCTTGAATAATAAGGATATTCATCTGCAAAGTATAGATCTCTGTGCTGCGTCATTTTCTTCATGCAGACATTTTCCCATCAGAAAAAGCTGATCCAATACTGTTTTTTATAAACAAAGGAAAGGGGCATGTTTGGGAGAACTTATTTCAAAGTCGCGGCCAAATCTGGTGCCAGGGAAGATACTCTGCACAAAGAATTGACATATTTTGAAGAATTGATTTTGAACAAAACCTCCCAATGATGCCATCTCTAAATGTTTATTTTTCCCCTGGGTTTCTGCCTTTTCCATTTTAGTTCTGTTCAGGACTTCTAATACAATCAAAAGTACTCAAAAGTCCCCAAGACTGGCTTCTCTAGATGTCTAGTGCCCGATATTTGAGTTCCGTGGCCAGGGAGCAACAAAAGGTTTTCCTGAGAAATTTATGAGCTGACATTAAGGAAGAGGGAGGCAAAGGGGAGGGGAAAACAAGGCGGCACTGGTGGAACATATCTAGGACCATGACGGAGGGGCTGCTGTGTGCCCCTCTAGCACTAGCATTCTACAGACAAAGACATGGTCATCCAGGTGCATCCATAGCCAAGGGCAAAGTGCAAATCCTCCCAACAGTGTGACAACTGATATCCTTGCTCTCCAGCTGATGGAAAATTCCTAGAGGAGAAAGGGAAAGGAGAAGAAAAGGAAAGGGAACTGTTGGTTGGTTATAGGATCTGTGTGGGGGAGAGGAAAGGGCCCTATTCTTTCCACTTTCTATTGGTCCAACTGCACCCCCACCTGAGAGCTCAATTGCAACCAGCCTGCACATTTAGGGAAGCCTCCATTTCAGGATGAAGACAGATAGAACTGCGGCTTCTGCCTCATTCATTCTTTGGAGCATTTGATGTCATTTTTACAGGAAAACAAGTGCATGTTTTCTATTGTTGGGCAGATAAAATATATTATGCTCACTTTGTTAAAGATGGCGCTGCCCATGTGGAAGCCCATTGCCCAGGTGATGATATTAGTTGCCCTTCTTGCTTGGGATGGGCGTGATTATATTAATGTGTGTTGGGGGAGGGCTTTTGAACCAAAAGGTTTTAAAAGGAAGAGAGATCATGTTGTTCTGGGAGAAGAGTGATTACGTTCTAGGAGAAGCCCATGCTGTAGGAGAGCAGAGTAAGGCCACGTGGAGCAGAGGAGAAGTAGCCAAGATGGCAGAGTGCTGAAGGAGAAGCCAGTTTGTGCAGAGAGAAGGAGATGGGGAACAGAGGTGAATAAGGCTAGTGAGCTAGAAACTTTCGATCCTAAGAAACTTGAGTACGTCAGTAGCTTTGTGAGCACTGAATGGGTTTTGGAGCCCAGTGTGTGTTTTTACTTGCCCGCTGGGTGCAAGCTAGGATTAAAGGTAATGGCCTACCAATTCTTGGCTCCATTGTTTCATTACTGTCTGTCCGAATCTAATGTGAAACTGCATGGGCCAGGCGGCTGTGATGGTGGCCGTGGCTACTGGCTTCACATCTATTTTTTCATTGCTTAGACAATTCTTCCTGTGTTTTATGGAAAAGAAGTCAGAACATAATGCTTGATTGTTTGATGAAAGGCAATCAGGGCCAGATCTCCTTCCTTCTTCTTCTTTTTCTTCTTCCTTCTTCCTCCTTCCTCCTTCCTCCTCCTCCTCCTCCTCCTCCTCCTCCTCCTTCTTCCTCTTTCTTTAAACATTTAAACAAATGCAATGGTTTTTATCTGCTCATAATTCTTTCTGCAGCCAAGTTGTCTGGCTATTCAAGCCATCCCCCATCTTCCTAGCATGTTAAGATTGGGACAAAACAGTTATAATTCTAGAACCTGTCAGCTAAAATCAAACCATCACAAACCAATCACACAAGGCTGTGCTCTTGGCCCAAGTGGAGATTATTTTTCCATGATGTCAGGAACCTTTCAGGTCCTTGGAAAGAAAGTGCCACCAGCAAGCCCATATCTGTCAAGAGGACCTTTCTAACTAGAAGGTGGTTGAGATCACTCACTGTGGGGGAAACATGGCCTTTGGGGAGAAGGTTTTTTAGACCAGAAGCATTAGTTAGGGAGGTTACAATTGTTGTTGTTCCTTACAAGGAAGGGAATCAAAGTGTAATCACACTAGATTATGTGTAAATTTATGCTGTTTTTACTGGCTCTTAACCCTTTTCCTTCCAGGAATTGTTAAGTTCCTTTGCAGTCATATATCAATCCTTGGGTTGTTCTCACCAACAGTAACTGTTTGATGGTAAGGTCTCTGAGTCGAATAACAGAATAGAAGTCAGGTCATGTAACGGACTCGCTGGAAATTACGTAAGAGAAATAAATACCCTTGTCTTTGCACAGAGAGGAAATTATGAAATTCACTTTGAGCATGAACTCATAGACTCTCTCCAGCTCTCCTGTGAGAAAAAGTTTGCATAGTCTGAAGGGGTCTTCACTGGAGTTAGGGGAGAGACCTTTTGTAGGAGAGCTCTCCCATCCCTATGTTGCTGGAAATGGGCTGCAGGGCAGGCTGCCTTCCCATGGAGACTCGGAGAGGGATCAGAAGACAGAACAGAACATCTGTCAATGCCTAGGGTTCTTTTTACTTTTCTATCTTGTGTGTGTGTGTGTGTGTGTGTGTGTGTGTGTGTGTGTGTGTTTTATGTCACTGCCTTTAAATCAACTCTCAGAGGTTGCTTTTCTTTTGGAGAAATCATTTCAGAAATGATTCTTTTTTTTTCTTGCCGACTGTACTGTTTCACTTACAGGGTACGGTTGGTTTTCTCTATCAAGTGTGCTTGCTGCTTTGGGGCATGTTGCTTGGACAGGCTATCTTTTCCACAGAGCCTGTGAGGCTGGAGTCATGCAGCTCCTGAACCGTTTGTCCAGAGATGAACCGAATGCTAAATTATGACAGCAACAGAATTCTGAGCACTGTGCCTGCATCGTTGGCTAAGTTTGGGTCCCTATCTCCTCTTTGTAGGGTTTGAAATGATGTGTGGACCATGGAGAGAAAAAAATAAGCAAGGGGAGCATTGCATGAGGAAAGAAGATAGAACAGAGGAGCAGTAAACTGTTTTCTGTGCTTAAGTCACTTAGGAAAGAGTATTGATTCATTTTGAGCCCAAGATTAAGAGGACTTGCATACACTTCCCTTCTACTGTCTGGATCATGAAGCTATACGCATGGCATCAGTGACTAAGTCTTGTGCTGAATGATGCTTTGACTAGGGGATGTTCAGGTAACTTTTGCAGGGAAATACAAACAACATTTTCATCATCTTCTTCTCCAAGAAAACTGCTCATGTTATGTGTTCTTTAGTTAGTGTTTTACTAAAATAATGAAGCTGTTTAGCCTCAGAGCTTTACCGGATTTATTTTATTTTTGGAAACTACTAAGAGAGTTGTCATGATCTACTTTGAATTTTTCCTATTTTAACACATGAGAGATGTGTGTGCAATGGGTGAGTAGAATTTTTTTAATTGCAAATACAATGTAAAATATATATAACTGAACTCTAACCATCATAAAATCAGAATAGTGAAAGCAGATTACTAAGAAAGGGAATCTCAATGCTGAGTATGGCTGTTCTGCCAGAAGTGAGTCACTAAAACTCAAAACTTAACCCTCTTCGTCCTATGAGGAGGTTTTTAGTTGTATCACCATTGAGTCAACAGATACAACTCTGTGTGTGTGTGTATGTCTACTTCGAATGAGCTTTCTGTCAACTAATGTATTAAATATACTCCTTCCTCCTCTTTACCCTATATTAAGGAGACATGAAATATTTATATAAAATAATAGACATGAAGAGACATAGCTTTGGGGTTTGACCTTTGTCCAAGTGAGAAATATATAATTTTTTCATGAACATTTTAAAAGCACTGTTGCATGTGATCACATGCATATGAGGTTTAATGTCAGTAAACAGGAAAGCTAGCTTTGCCAATTGATTTTTGTTTGGCCACATTGATTGATCAAGTAGAGTATGAGTCTCCATGAATTTCAGTTTACATGCAGGGAGATGAAAATCAGGTTACAAAATAGCATTGTGCCTAGTGTCGGTTCCTGCCTTGCTAAAATGTAGTGACTCAGTCATGCAAACCCTATAAAAGAATAGATTTTGGTATAAATACAAGCTTTGAATTAAGATTTCTTTGCTGATAAGACCAGAAGCTGAAACACTGGTGACAGAATTTAAGTCTGTGTTACAAACTCAGAGTTTCTCTGTTGCTAACCATAGACCTAATCTTCTCAAATACTCGTTTAGAGGGCTAGAGATTTATTTAACATTTAACATGGGCCAATGTAACTCAAATCCAAATGCAGAAGAGAAAACATCTGGATCCTGATTAGTACATTAAAATATCTAAGCAAACTCTCACTGGATAGCTTGGTTGGTTAGAGCATTGTCTGTTCAATCCCTGGTCAGGGCACATAAAGAAACAACTCAACGTTCCTTTTCCTGTCTCTCTCTCTTTCTTCCAAATTATATATATATAACTGAGTAATGACATAACTTGGGTTTTCTTTCAATGATCGTATAATGCTATTTATTTTATTTGTTCTATTATCATTAGTCATAATGTCATTGGTGACAGTAGGTGTAGTGTTTTGTTTTTGCATAATTGTCATACATTTTATTTATTTGTAAGTTATATACAAGGGCTTTGAATATTAAACTATACACTTATCAAAAGCTTAGAATTAAATATCAACTAAAGCTATATGCCTGCACAGCACAAACTAGTCAATGAAAGGGGAAAAGATTCAACCAAATCCTCAGATCCCAACCAAATTTATTTTTAAAACAGAAGATACTCTCCCACAGAGATGCATGAAAATTGAGCCAAACATTTCTAATTAGGTCCTGTGGAAAAAGCCAAAGGCCAAGTTTTATATTCTACAGTCAGGGTAGAAATGATTTGGGGGGATTAGTAAGTACTGTGAAAATACAGGTCCTGTTCTATGCTTTCTGGATGTGTCTGAGCAGAGAGGCTATGCAAAGTCCTATCCTCCTAGAGAAAGCAGACCAACATATTTTTTGTAATCAGCAGGTGCAGGCTTCCTATCTACAGCTTCCACTCACACGAGGAGCTTTCTTGGAACATAATTTTTATATTTCTGCTGCTTCCTTATGAATAAAAATTGTGATTTGGGAAACCATCTGAAGATTTAAAAAAATAAGAAAGGAAAAAAAGAAGGAAGAAGAAGAAGGAGAAGGAGAAGGAGGAGGAGGAGGAGGAGGAGGAGGAGGAGGAGGAGGAGGAGGAGGAGGAGGAAAAAGAAGGAAGGAGGAGGAAACAGAAGAAGAAGAAATGATCACGCGTTAGGGTTACAGCCAAAGGCAACGAATGAGGAACAGAGAGCCGATGAATGTCTTTCCTACCCCTTATCTGGGGATCTCTCCCTGTCTAAAGAATGAAGTGTTAACACCGCTTGCTGGCCTTAAGGGTCTAAAATCTGGGCCAAATTTTATATTCAGTTCACATTTTCCTTTATTCATTAATTCATTCAGATGCTGCCCATCACCTGGAAAATCCATTTACTTTTCCCCCTTTGTCTAAGGCCATCCTACACTTCCAGAGATAGCTATGTTATCATCCTCAACTCCTCACATACTTACCTTTCCATGTGTATAGTATTTGCAGAGCCTAACTGTCTCACCCATGTGAGATCAAAAGTCTTCCGATGAATAAAAATGTAATTTACTAAATAATAACTTGGCTGTTCCAAAAGTGTGAGCTTCTTAAAGAGCCACCCCATTTCCTGTTGTTGGTCTGAACACGTCTGATGGAAAATAAAGACCACATTCATGGGCACAGTAAGCACTCAATGATTTCTCAATAGAAAGATGTATGATTCTGTTGTACCTATATTTACAAACACAGGCATGTTTGCAAACACATGGGTACCTCCTTTACCCCAGGGGTCTTCCTCAACTATTCATAACATAGTAAAATCAAGGACTAAAGCATATAAGTGCTCTGAGAAGCTGAAATATATGGCATAAATCCATTACACCGAAGCTTTTCCCCCAAAAAAACTGAACAAAAGGTAACTCCAAAGTTAGCATCTCCTCATTCTATTTCAAAAATAGTTGTCCACATTAAGCCCCTTAGATCATAATTACTTTGACTTTATACACATATTTTTTTAACAACCCTGGTTACATAATATCTCAGCCAAGTGCAGATGAGAATCAGCAAATTAGACAGAGCAGGGTGACAGCTTGATAAATTCAAGGCCCATTGGCAGAAGTAAAAAATGAGAAGTGAAGGCTGTCACAGATGGAGAAGAAGAAGAACATGCAAAAGGCTTAAATAAACCAAGTCTAGGGTCATTTAATGCAGGGGGCACTGCTCTTACTGTCCCCTGATTGGCCCACTCGATTGCAGATAAAATAAAATAGCTTATGTGTATTAAAATGAAACTGAGTCATTATTCCAAAGTCACATTGTCCTCAAAACTATTGTCACTCTCATTCACTTATTCATTCAACTGATACTTAATAGACTGATATTTTTTCCTCCACTTGGTCATATGCAGGGCTGTAAGGAAAAAAAAGATATGGCAGCGGATTTGAAAAGGTCTCTACTGCTGGGTAGAAACAGATATAGGGAAACTATGTGTAATAGCATGAGGGGAACAAAATACCCTCTGCTAGAAATACCTACGCAACGCTAGGGGGCAGTCGATAGGAGAGTCTGAGGATGCGTAAGATGAATCAAAGAAATTAACTCCCACCCCAACAAATTTCACTTTAGAAGAGCCATCATAGGATCTGTTGCACTCCCAGGTAGGCCAGATAAATAAGGCACAATCACAATGTGTGTCAGTGGTGACAAATGGTAAATAAGCCTTGTAGAATATATCCCACTGCTTTAAAAGAAACGGTGTCTGTGTAGGCAGCGGCACACATGACATTCTTAGTAGCAGTTCAGAGTTTAAATACATGATTACATGCACATATATAGACATATCTGGGGACGAACAGGCATTTTAGGACACAAACAGTATTACCTTCTAGTATGTTTTCAGCATCCTTAAGACAAAATGCACATGGTAATGTGTCATACATATTAGGTCTTCCATTCTAAGACTTCTCTATGTATTCTACTCTATTTCATTCCACTCTTCAGAAACTCCCCAGAAATTTGTTTTGCGTGATCCATTTTACCAGCTACTCATAGGCTGCCTTATAGTGTCATTTGACTTCATGTGTGCATTGCTTGTCTGTCCCATTGGATATTGTGAATTATTAGAGGGAAGCCACTGTTCTTCCTAGGGATCCTGTGTTTCCCATATAACAATTTAGCTAAAGTACAAAGTATTTACTCAACAAATATATTCGCTGACTTTAATATGAAGATTAAATCTTACCAATGCCATAAGTGAAGTTGCCAAAGCTGTTTTCCAATAAACAAAAATATACTTGGTGTCTTAAAAAGCCAGAGTAGATGGCTTGTCCACATAGCAGTGTATTGCAGACTCATCCTGTCTATACTTCAAGTCAATCTGGCATTTATTATTACTATGCATTACTGCTGTGCAGATGAGTAAGTGGTTCTTAATACCTAGTAGATGCAAATGACAGGAGTTTTTCATCTCTTACCATTGTGAAACTGGACTGCATATATGGTCGATGGAAGTTGGAAGCTATATGTAATTGCTAGAGATCTTTATATAAAGACAAAGGAAAGATTTGTGTTCCTAGTGGAACAATCATCTTCTGTGTCACACAGCCATTCATAATCTGATGGCAGATCTGGACTGTGACTAATATTTGGCTTTCATATTATAGGTGGTTACCATTAAGGGAATCAGTAAGAGCATAATTGTCATTTCCTTGGAAAAATTTAATCCGCAGATGGATCCCAACACCCAGCTACATTGGTGTCCAAAAGTAATGGGAATTTTTGCTAAATAAAAGACTGATTCGGCCAAAAATGATGTCCTCTGACTAGAGAAATCTATATCACACATCGCTCCAAAAGTATATTTACCCAAGCACTGGTCACTTTGGAACACTAGACTTTTCCTGACAGGGACACAAGGAAAAGTCACTTATTAATTAAAAATGCAAATTTATTTATTGTTTTTCTTTATAAAATGAAGCAATGCAGTTAAACAATGCTATTATGCATTTACAAACTTTCAGTTACTTACAAAATTTAATCTTTCGTGTTTCTTTGTTTAGCTAAATAAGATTTTTTAAAATGTAATTCAGATTGGGAAGCTGCTTATTAAAATAACTCACTTTTCTCTAACTTTCTACTTCAAGGAATAAGTCCACAGGAGGTGAGAGTGATGTTGATGAGAAAGCCTAGAATGTATATATTTATTTGCCTCCTCCCATAATAAAATTTATACAACCAACCAGAATCTTGTAACTTGGTGTTCATTTCTTTAAAGATTTTCCTATGGTACAAAAGTATCTTGGCCTGTGGTGTATTCAGTTTATTTAGAGTAGTATATTAAAGTAAAACTGTTTCAATCCAAGTTCCAGATAAATGGCATCTCTTTAGAGGTGACAGTTTTTTTAAAAAAAGCTGAGAAGAAAAGTGTTCCCTCCCTGAATTCATATGGTTTGGAAAGTTCCCAGCCATCCACAGATGCACACATTGAATCACAATAAAGAAGAGAACATATATAAATGATTTATTTCCTCTTTCTATTTAGGTCTAATATGTTTTAAGGAATTAATTCGACCTCTCCCACCTGTTAATAAGAAGAAATCCAATAGGAAACACATTTCAGAAGATGGTTATGGCAGTGAAGGCAGTGGAGTCAGCTGTAACTTGTCTTCTGTTCTTGGGCTATCTAGAGTTAGCCTGTCTATCTCCAGGTTCTTTTAGTTTCAGGCTACCGCCTAGGTTACTACCATACATCCATCTATTTTGCGCAGTGCATTCAGCTGTTGATAAATAATAAACGAATTAATAAATAAACTTTAAGGTAGACCACCCTTGTGGGAGACATCATTGCCACCTACAGGGCTTCAAAAGGCAAGACAGTCGGTAACAGGGCTTGGAGTACTGCATAATACAACAAACGGAATGAAACAGGAATGCGTTTGGCTATCCGAGCAGTCACACCGCGTGCACAATCTACTCCACACCCTTTTAATTTAAATATTTTGCTCAGTGCTAGGAAAAGAGGCACACTTGCTAAAGCAGGATTAAGTACATATCTGCATAAACCTAAGCATATTTCACTAGCACCTCCTAGAGGCCATGTGAGGATATGAGGCTCGGGGGTGATCACAGGAGCAAACCCTTTCCGTGTATTGTGAGTTTCACCTTTTCTCCTCCCCGCCTCGCCCCCCCCCCCCTTCTCAAATCCACCCGGGCTGTGCCGCCCAGAATGAGAACTAAATTGTTGAAGTAGTTTGGCGATTCTAGGAGGCCTTTTAGAGGTGTAAAGAAACTACACAAAAGACGAATGAGATCGTTTGAGACAATTAACATTAAACACACGTATAGGGGTTTCAAGCTCAGTGTTAGGAAGACTACTATATTATGCACTTACTATTTAGTTCACACACACACATACACGAATTAATCTGCGAAGTTCCAAGGTCCAGACCCAGGTAACACTGAACTTGACTTGGGTTTTTAAAGGGTCTACACTCTCTTGCCTGGTTGCTGGGAATGAGGGCTGGGAGGCGCTGATGCGAGGGCAGAGCTTGAGTGTCTGTAGGAGTAGCTGTTCCAGAGAATTCATTACTTTCTAATCGCTCTGATTTTAGATCAGCAGAGCGTGCCAGGCGGCGGTGGAGAAAATGATTGAGGGAGGACGACACGACAGGGAACGAGTCGTTCACCCTTCGGAGAAGTCTAGGCGCTTTGTAAGTAATTCACGAACGTTAGGGAAGAAAGAGCCCAGCGGCTATGAAGTTGCAACACTTGTGCGCGTCTAAATCCAGCTGGGTTCCGAGCGCCGGTCCCGGTCCCTCTCCCTATTTAGTTCTCGGCTCCTCCGCGCAGCGCAGGTTCGGCAGCGGATTATAGAGGCGTGGGAGGCACGATAACGAGGACGTGCCCGGGCTTAAATGCAGTCCTCCCGGCTGCAAACGTTTCGTCCTGGCACCCGCACCTCGCAGGCCCACGAAGAGCACAATTGCCACCCAGGAGAGAAAAGGGAAGTGTGGGGCACGGGGAAGGGTAGGAAACTTTGCCCAAGGTCAGGCAGCAATTAGGCAATAGCCAAAGCCCGGAAGCGGAGCTTCCCACCTGCTGCTGTCCAAGCTGGGCGCAAGCTCCTCCTGCCCAACCAGGGCCAGACTCCCGGATCGGGCTGGGAGGCTGGAGGCGGTGGAAGCCGCAGCAGGTTCTCCTGGTTGGCAGAAGCTTGGACCGCGGGTGTAGCATCCTCCCCTCCCCGCCGCGGTTTTCGGGGCCGGACGCGTGGCCAGACGCGCTGCGATTGGCCAGCAGCGGCCCGGAGGCGGAGCCAGGCTGGCCGGGATATTGCAGAGCGCACTGGAGCCCTGGCCAGCGCGCAGCCTTTCCCGGCGCCGGAAGGTTTGGTCTTGGGAATTCTGGTTTGCTTTGGCTCATTCGCTCTCACAAACTACTGGATCTTACATGCCTCTGTGCCCCCCTACTTCCACTCTATGTCCCCATGCTCCTGCGCCAGCAACAGGTAAGGGCTGCTGTGTGTTTTCTTCCCTCCTTCTGTCTCGCTGCCTATGTGTCCTGGGGAGTGGACTCGGGCTGCTGTTCCCGGCTTTACCCTGCCCCGCTGCTCCAGTGGTGCCCCAGCTGTCACGCTGCAGGAGCGCTCACCCACGCTCCCGAGTCCCAGATCATGCCTATAGAGTTTGTGTGCGCACCAGAACATCCCCAGATCTAAAAATACTGAGATATGCTTGGAACAGTTGAGCAATAGAAACATTTCTCTGCAGCATCTGTTTGTGCTCATAACTTCCAATGCACCAGCTGTAGCAAGATACTGAGTTTGGAGACAAGGGCAAGGGAGCTCGCGTTCGATTCTCGCTCTAAGGGGGAAAAAAGGAGGAGAGGAGTAGTGTATCTAGAATACTGGTCTTAGACCTTGGCACACATTGGTACTCAGCAATAGTTTTGATCTTTGGCCTTTTTTCCTTCTTTGTCATTGCTTCAAGTGTAGCGTCGAGTTCCAAACAGAGTGAGAGACTCAAAGTTGCTTTGCTGGGAAAGGGAGCAGGAGCCCGAGTTGGAATAGAGCCTAAAGACAGCAAAACTTTCACACCATTATGTTGCTCTCCCCTAAGCAACTTGTGATTTTTGATAATAATAGTACTAATACCTAAGTTGAAGACAGCGTGGTTTGTAGGGAGGCTAGTGGTGGAAACGACTTTTTCTGTAAAAAAGATTGCATCATAACATAGACTCATCTTGACAATTAAAAAAAACAGAGAGACAGGAAGTGGGTATTTCAATGTTTGTGACTGGATAAGTGTATCTATAGGATGGTAACCAGGATATGGCTGTGAATCCTGGGAATTTTCATAAACTCAGAATTTACCTGTTAGGAAATAAGGCATTATTTGAAAACATATTTTGGGTATGCAAAGAATGCATATTGACGTTGACTACTTTTTTTCCCTCGCACTAATCTAGAAGCTGTTGTATGTCTGCTGTATATTACTGTGCACTTGTAAGTTTTTTCCTGCTCCCTCCCACTCCCCACCGGGAGTGTGATATTTATATTTGCCATTATCCTGAAAAATCTCCACGCTCAGTGGTAAGAGGTGTGACTTCAGGGACTGTGGGAGGGGTGAGAGTTAGGGTCAAGGTCATTTCACTTTGCCTCCAGCCCCTCCCCTCATGTTTTGTTGGTGCTTCCTTTGATGTCATTGGTGCATTGGTGTCATTAGGAATATTTTTTCTCAACTCTGGTGAATTTGGCATTTAAAACCTTCACAGTATTTCCAATTCCTTGAGACTCTCCAGTTATGGAACCTCTGGTTAGCTGGCGAGTCCTTGTATGACTTTTGAGTAGCATGAAAGATTGACCACATCTTTACCTTGAACAGGTTGAGTGTTTTCAGTTTTTCCTTCTTCTTCTTTTTTTTTTTAGTGTATTTTTTGTTTATCAAATGCGTATGTTTTTCCTTCTTCTTCTTTTTTTTAGTGTATTTTTTGTTTATCAAATGCGTATGTTTTTCAGCATTTGCTCCATGCAGTGTTGAGTGTGAATGTTGTAGTGATCACACAGAGAAATGGGTATTCCCTTCCCCTCCCCTCTCCTCCCCTCCCATTCCCTTCCCCCTCCCTCCTGTTTACTGAGCTTCTAAAAGGTTGCTTTGCTAGCAGTTGTGCTCACATAGCAACATGTGCTCAGAGCACACTGGGGCTGGTGTATATGGCGTCAGCTGGGGAATAGCTGCTCTAAACACTTATTAGCAGACCTCTCTCTTAGCCTAACACACTCTCTTTTACTATACTTACTTAGTGCCCACACTTAGTGAGGAACTTTCTTTTTCACCACACCATGACCATATCATGGGATGCATTGTTCTCAATTATTGTTCACAATGACATTTTTCTGGTATTTTATAATCCGTATTGGAAATATGTTTTATATAGTCGAAGTAATTTAGGGTCACTCATTATGTTATCTCCTTTACCCCCTCTTTTCTTTTTAATCCGTAGCTTTCTCTCCCTTAACATCTACCTAAGATTGAAGCACTGGACTATTTTTTTCCATTGCTTATGCTTAATTTTGGCTCAGCCTATAAATAGTCTTACCATGAACAACACCACATGTAGCCTTTCAACTTCCCAGAAGTCTTTTCTACCTCGTTGGTTATAGCCTGGGTGAAGTGATGCTTTGTGTCTTTCAGATTTACATCGGGCCCTTAACTATTTTGGCTGAAAGGGGAATTCACACACATTGTTCATCCAATCAAATATCAATTCTCCTGAGTTGTTCCCATCAGGGAATTCCATCACTTAGTGTTCTGCTCTGCTCTTAATCGGTTCTTTCTCAAAAAAAAAAAAAAATTCTTTTGAATCTATCCCTAAAATAAAGTTGCACAGAAACCCTGTTCCTCATGGAAGTTTTCCCAGATGCTCACGAATTTTCAGTAAGAGATTTTCAGTAAGAGAAGAGCAAAGACGTTTCCTGCTTGCCTGAAGCCACTTGGCATGTGGGCAGTTCATAGGAAAGCCACTCTTCATAGTGGGCTATTAACACAATTCACCTTTCAAACTTTGGCAGGTTCTAGATTTTTGCAATGTCATCAGCTCCACACATATACACACATAAATCTGTTTTGGAGCATGTCTATTCAAAGTGACAGAAGTCTTCATTTTGTCCCAAAAGATTCTTGCTTCCCCTTTCTGGACAGAACATTTGTAAATGAAGTTCTGCATGAGTAACAGATTCTGTCATTAGCAATGGAAACAAGACAATAATAGTCGCTCAATCCAGGCTCTTTTCAAGGGGTCTAAATGGGGAAAGCTATTCAGAGGAAGCTGGTAATGTGTGTTTTGTGGAATTCAGACTAATGTCCTGGGGTCAAGATTTTTTGGAAAGTCGTAATTCAGTCTTTAGATTTCCTGTGGTGGTTATGCTTTAATCTGGCAAAGTGCAGAAAGAAGTCAGTCAGGAGAAATTTGAGACTGCCTACTCATGGTCCCTAATGCTAACTCAGAGGGGTGGATTGTTTTGAATCACGAAAAGGAAATTTCTTGGTGTCAGCTTATATGTTTCTGAAGTCAATCTGAACTCAAGGATACTAGCACTAGATGATGCTTTTTCCCCACCCTTTTTTGGTGGTGGTGGGGAAGTACACCTGTATTTGGTGTTAAATCACCTCAACCTGTTTTTGTGTAGAAATGCTTGGCAATTTCACGTGAGCCAAATAAGCTGGAATCACTGGTAAAAAAAGAAAAGTTCTTTCCCTGTCCAGGATCTAGCACCCTGAGGAATAGGAGTCCTGTTTCTTTTGTCCAAGTACAAACTTCACAAGGAAGCAGACAAAACATTGAAGCAGGTGGAAGATTGAGAAGGCACAGGAACTTCATTTTATAAAGTAATTCAGAGACACTTTCGAATCGGGCATCATTTAGGTGTCAAAAGCTGCCAAAATGTAGCACACATTGCAATTTTCCCAGATGACTAATCTCAGGAAAAATGTGTTGGGGCACATTCTTGCATAATAACTTGGATGAAGAGGGAGAAGTGAAAAGACTGTAACCATTTTCAAAGACAGTACACCTTACCTTTCTGTAAAGGGGTGCACACAAAGAGATAACATGCTTTGCTTTTTTCTTTGCAAGTGGCTTGACTGACATTGCTTTAGTGACCTGCTTCATTTTAGTACAGTCTGGGGGCAGAAAAAATAAGTGGAGTCCTTATTATTAGGATTTCAACAGATTTCTGACCTTTTTTTAATCTGTTGGTTTTTGTTCTCTTTTAATACAGGGTTAGATTTGGGGGGGGGTTGAAATGTGGGGGAATCACTTTTATTTATTTGTTTTAGTTCTGTGCTGCATTAATTTATAGTCCATAAAGAAAACACCCAGACTTCTGCTTAAGCATTTGTTAGTTGTCCAGGAAAACATAGTATCTTTGGGGCCAAGGAGAGCCGTTAAAGGCGATAGATAGTTTTTACCCAGAACAGGATAAGGCACGAGGAGAAAACTGAGACTATTGTTTGTTCACATTAGGTAAAGGTGAGTGCCTTCTCCATAGGAACGTATAGCAAACAACAGCACTGGGAAGTGAAAGTAAGCTGGCTGACATTTATGATCCTTTCCTACCAAGTTGCCTCTGTTTGGGAAAGCCCAGGATTGGACTCTCATGAAATGAGTTCCTGTCTTATCTCAATCCACTAAAGATCTGGTCCTTTGGCACAAAGGTGCTTACTTCCAAGCCTGTCATTATACCTGGCAGTCCCATCTCCAGAGAATTTCAGGACTCTAATTGCTAAGCAACGGAATCATTCTCTATTCCCCAGAGCTAACTTGAGGCTTCAAGTCAGAATCATTTGCACTAACAGATGTTATCAGATATTTCTACATATTGACTGCTTGAAGTGTGTACGCTGATGAAGCCAGCCCAAATAGTCTTCAGAATTTGAGAATTCGTTTCAGATGATTTTAAGGACTGTCTGCTCAGTTTCATCATTTAAACAAAACAATTGGTGCCTTCTGATTTCAACCTTGTCAGAGTCTCCCCTAATGCACCTGCAACTCAATGAATACGAACATTCTGCATTTGTATGGAATGTTCTCTAGCTGTGTCTGAGTTCTTAATGCTTCATGACAAACCTTGGAGTTAAAAAGTCCTTCTTCTGGTTAATTACTTGGGACCTTCACAAGTAAAGAAAACAAAAGAAGAGAATGAGAGGGGAGAGGTAGACCCATAAAACAGACTATTTTAGACTGCTTACAAGATATAGGAGAAAAGGCACCTGACATTGTGGTGGAAAGACTAGTCACAAACAACTAACCCTTCTGTGTTTAATGATTTTGTGCTTTTAAATAAAACAATTATTTTAAGGCACAATGATTAAAAAACCCAATAATTTAACATAGGCTGTGCTTATCTCTATCTGAGTCTGTGTGTCTTACTAGGAAATGCTGCCTTAGGGTGTAGAGCCCTTAATAATGAATTATTTTGTAATGAATGCTCTCTCTGTTTTCGGCAGGACCTGTTCTCTGGATGACAGCTGAGTTACTGAGGTAACTCTGCATGTCAGTAGACAGACCTTGGTAGAACCTCAAGGCTCCTGGAGACCCCCATCTCTCCTTATTTTTTTTGGTGTGTGTCCTCACTGAGCATTCAAAACTGTTTCTCCAAAGGGTTTTGCAAAAACTCAGACTGTTTCCCAAAGCAGAAGCACTGGCGTCCACAGCAGAAGCGATGGGCAGTGTGCGAACCAACCGCTATAGCATTGTGTCTTCAGAAGAAGACGGCATGAAGCTAGCCACCATGGCGGTTGCAAACGGCTTTGGGAACGGGAAGAGCAAAGTCCACACCCGACAACAGTGCCGGAGCCGCTTTGTGAAGAAAGATGGGCACTGTAACGTTCAGTTCATCAACGTGGGCGAGAAGGGACAGCGGTATTTGGCCGACATCTTCACCACGTGCGTGGACATCCGCTGGCGGTGGATGCTGGTTATTTTCTGCCTGGCTTTCGTGCTGTCCTGGCTGTTTTTTGGCTGTGTGTTTTGGTTGATAGCTCTGCTCCATGGGGATCTGGATGCACCAAAAGAGAGCAAAGCTTGTGTGTCTGAGGTCAAGAGCTTCACGGCTGCCTTCCTTTTCTCCATTGAGACCCAGACCACCATCGGCTATGGTTTCAGGTGCGTCACCGACGAATGCCCGATTGCTGTTTTCATGGTGGTGTTTCAGTCCATCGTGGGCTGTATCATCGATGCCTTTATCATTGGCGCAGTCATGGCGAAGATGGCCAAACCGAAGAAGAGAAATGAGACTCTTGTCTTCAGTCACAATGCTGTGATCGCTATGAGAGATGGCAAGCTGTGTTTGATGTGGCGAGTGGGCAATCTTCGGAAAAGTCATCTGGTAGAAGCACACGTTCGAGCCCAGCTTCTCAAATCTAGAATTACTTCGGAAGGGGAGTACATCCCCCTGGATCAAATAGATATCAACGTTGGGTTTGACAGCGGAATTGACCGTATATTTCTGGTGTCCCCAATCACTATAGTCCATGAAATTGATGAAGACAGCCCTTTATATGACTTGAGTAAACAGGACATTGACAATGCAGACTTTGAAATTGTTGTGATACTGGAAGGCATGGTGGAAGCCACTGCCATGACCACACAGTGCCGTAGTTCATATCTGGCAAACGAAATCCTTTGGGGTCACCGCTATGAGCCTGTCCTCTTTGAAGAGAAGCATTACTACAAAGTGGACTATTCAAGGTTCCACAAGACTTATGAAGTACCCAACACACCCCTTTGTAGCGCCAGAGACTTAGCAGAAAAGAAATATATCCTCTCAAATGCGAATTCATTTTGCTATGAAAATGAAGTTGCCCTCACAAGCAAAGAGGAAGATGACAGTGACAATGGTGTTCCAGAAAGCACAAGTACGGACACACCTCCTGACATAGACCTCCACAATCAAGCAAGCGTACCTCTAGAGCCCAGGCCCTTACGGCGAGAATCGGAGATATGACTGACTGGTTTCTTCTCTGGAATAGTTACGCTAAAACACAGTCTGTTGGTCAAAAGCCCAAAACAGTTATTCAGACGGTACTGGCGCAGAGGCGGTCAAGGCAGGTGGCCAGCAGGGATGGAGGGTAGCACAATGGTTTCAGAGAAAAACTCTTAAGCTCAAAGACTAATGGAAAGCACTAAACATGCCTCCCCATGACCTGATGGCACATATACAAGTTGTAGGATAAGTTATGGGGTTTTTATGTTTTGTTTTGTGTTTTTACAAGACTTGAACTTGCAGGCAAGCCTTGGTTGGGTATTTGACTTATCCAGAATGCTTCTCTTTAGGGAACAAGAATGTTTTTAATGGCATAACAAAGGCAAGACTCTGCCTTAATCTTGAAAAGCTGCTAACTACATGAACACAAACTGTATTTTTGTTGCAATGTAGTTTTTCTTTAGTGTAATTTAAAAGTCAGTATTGAACTCTGTTGAAAGCCCATGATATGCGCTTCAAAGTGGCAAGTATTTGGCTATTAGCTGCCAAAACAAAAGCCTGATTTTTTTGAGGCCAGTAATTTGTTTGCTAGAATTGATATTCATTCTCTCTCTCTCTCTCTCTCTCTCTCTCTCTCTCTCCCTCTCTAGTTACATAAGGGCATTATGTAACGCTAGCCAAATGGTAGCCTCCAGGTTTTTTTTTTTCCCTTTCATGATGTTGTTAATGGGTTATCTCAAATTTTAAGTTAGACTACCTAAAATAAATACCAAAGATAATGCACATTTTTGCACAGTGAAGCTCATACTAAAAAGGAAGGAGTGCTCCATAGCTGCCTTGATATCAAGAGACAATGACTGAACCTCAGCAAGACCTTGAACTGCCCTCTGGAAAATAGGACATTGTCCACACACAGTCGAGTAAGTGTAGTGCTTTTCACATTTTGTTCTTTCATGTGACTTTTGTATTAAAAGATGGAAAAGAAGGCGGAAGTGAAATTCACACACACACACACACACACACACACGCACACACGCACACGCACACACTATAAACATCTTTTCTCTCCTGCAAGATAGTGCTGGCTAGGCTAATGTATAAGGTAAGAGATGGTGACATGTTCTTAGATTTTTCTGGGTTTTTTCCTTTTTGCACATTCCAAAATTTATTCCATAAGATAGGACGTTGGTTGAATTTAGTCGGCGTCCTCAGAACTGAGCCATCCAATGTGGAAGGTAAATTGGCTGAAACCTTTGTGGTTGAATTCATTTCCCTGACTTTCAGGACATTTTCAGATTGACTTCGCCTTAGAAAAGATGCCATGCCAGCTCTAAGGGCTGGTTCTTTTGATCAGTCTATCAGGAGTGAGTCCTACAGTGTCCGAGAGGGCTGCAAATGCCAAAGTGGGGAGGGGGTGAGATGCCGACGAGCCTCTTTGAATGTAGTACCTCAGCTCAAGTATTCACGAGAGAGAGGAAAGTTTCTTCATTTCAATGGTAGAGGGTAGGACTGAAAATGTTTCAGAATTTTAGGGTCAACAAGAGCTATATAACATATAACACAGTCACAAATTAAGGAAATAATGATCTCAAAGGATTATTTCCCCTTCATGTATGTACACTTGTTATTGAATCTGAGCTGATCCTTGTCCTTTTGGACCCCTAGAGTGGGTGACTAAAGAGACATTGTTTTCCAAAAGTATCTCCTGCCTGGCTCCCTGATTGCTAACACCCCCCCCCCGACTCTAGCTTAATAATGGAATTATTTTATTTAATATTATTTTATTTTTTGGTCTAAAGTACCCTATCTGTGAATTCTGGGGTTACTGACTTTTCTTTTTAATTGGAGTCTCAAAACCAATTCTCTTATGGTGTTATATCCCTGTATGCCATTAAAACACAGCTTGTTCTAGAATCCTGTATTTTGTGAATTGATGTCTGTAATGGTCTCTGGGTCCTGAGCAGCCATATCTGAATGCAGTGCCTGCACAGTACGGTCACAGTATCTGCTGTGGTCAACCTTCCAAGTCCTTGGGTTTGGAAACGGGGGCGTTAGTTTTATGGAAACCAAGACAGAGATTGTCAAGCAAGTGGATGCGATCTGAAATCCAAATTTCAAGGCAGGTTCGGGAAGTTGGTTAGACAGTTGGAGGAACGGAGATTGAGGGGACGAGAGAACCGAAGAGGCAACAGTTTGGCTGGTGACAGTGAGAGGGCACCGAGGGCTTCAGCTGCTGCTATTTCTATATTTTGCAAAGGAAAATAATCAAACCAAAGAGTATTCAGTGATAAATTAAATGAAGATGCCATGGAGAGTGGGGGTGACCACAGGGAAGGCTCCTCCCAGACTCACAGTGCTGTCACTTAAAAAGACTTGAGGTTTTTGTTTTGTTTTGTTTTTTGCAAAAGGGGTTGGCACGGGGGCAGGAATGAGGGAGGGAAATCTTTCAACTTCTTTCTGAAATAGAGAAAAAAATATATAAAATTTCTGGTGCACAGGTTTGTTTGTTTTTTTCAAGAAAATTTTGCAGAAGCTATGTTTTTAAAGTGTACATTTTATAAAGTTTATCAGATATTTTCATATTTAAAGCCAAATGTAAATAGAAGTCTGTAAAGGGAAAAATTGCCATAGAAAGTATAACTTCAGTGCAGCAATTTCTGAGAGCTAGTACCTATATGCTACCGGTTAGCATGGTTTTAGCAAATATTTACCAGCCTTAAAAGGTTTGTATTGCTCTGTTCTTCGGTTATTTATTTCAGCATGGATTGTTCATTTGAAAGCTTTTTTTTTTTAGTTATTAGTATTTTAACAGTTACAACAGTTACATTAAATGGTATTTTTTTTTTCAAGAGCCAAGACACAGGTAATGCACAACATTTTTTGCTGTGTTTTACCTTCAAAACATTTGTCCTTATTGCCTGGGTCTTTTTAATTAGTGCACACACGTCATTAGAATGCAGATTGAAGAGACTTGCCATGAATGTCTGGGGTCTATTCCTGGATACATGTTGCTTCTCTATTGTAAGCAAACCCTGTTGAATTTACTTAGGATTTATTCACTTTTAAAGAATTTTTTTCCCATATCTGGCTGGGCATTATATTTTTTGGGAGGAAGCATAGATTCTTGGTTATCCTATTTTTGAATAAAATGTAGACAAAGTGAATTCTATTTTGATTATTGAGAAAGGAATAGTTTTCTATCCCTCTAAGTATATACTTGAATCAAGACATTTAAAGAATGTCTCACGATAGCACTGTAGTCATTTCCAAATTCCTGGAGAAAGTTATACCTTTAAAAAAAATTTTGTTCATGCATTATTTCTTCCCGTTGCTTCCTTTCTTCCCTACAAAGTTCCATCCCAAACCTCGACATTTATTTCATGAGCTGTATCCCCCCCAAATTATGTTACCCTTGCAAATAAAAAATGTCAATTCATATTATATGATAAGCCACTCAGTAAAGCAGTAAAGGCAAGAAGCTTGTCCTGAGAAGTAGAGTTTGTTTTCACTCTGTGTCTACTAATGTTAAGGTGAAAAAAAAAAGTGTTGCATAGCCACCCCCCCACCCCCAACTAGAATCTCTTTTCTAGTGACGTTGGGTTTCAGCTCTGGCCTCTGGTGAGTTGCATAACCCCGGCCTCAGACAATCGTGATAGTTATTATTTTGTTTGCCATCCTTTTGTATCTAAAGTCTTCCTGTTGTACTGCACAAACCATGGATTGTACATATTTTTATATATTATGTCTTATTTTATTATTTCTAAATAAAAACTTAAACGTTGAAAAGAAATCGGAGCAAAATCTCTGGGCTTCCTGTATATTTATGTAGACTCGCTGAGCTGTAAAGCAAATGTTCGTCCACATTGGGACAAACCCTGATGGTTTGCATGAATAGAGCCATAGAAATTGCCTAACAGGCAGGTGCAGTGGGTGGCGGATTAGTTTAATCCAAGTTTGAGGAAGTCGGGCTCATATTTTGTTTTGGGACAGAATGATCTAGGGAGAGAGAGGCTAGGAAAGACCAGAAGCCTGTATAATTTTATTAACCAATGTCACACTAATATATTCAATAAAATTTTTAAAGGAAATTTTAAAAAGATACCTTTATTCTTAGGGTTTAGAAACTAAAAGAAAAAGACCAAGAAACAAGAAAATGAAACTAACAAAAAAATATTAAGCTTTAGATTTTAAGTTTTTGGTTTAATGAGAATAATTCCTGTTCTTGGAGCCTAGACTCTGTATGGTGTTGTGCCTTATATATGATCTTATTCTCAAAAAACACATCAGGATATTCCTCTTCTTTTGTGGTAGAGATCAGAAGTAGGCAAATGTGTTTTCGACAGGGCCAGATAGTAAAAGTTTTTGGTTTGCAGAACAGTCTTTGTCTGAACTCTGTAACTCCACCCTTATAGCGTGAAAGCAATCACAAATAATATGAAAACAATAGTCTGGCAGTGTTTCAATAAAACTTTACTTGTAACTGCACGGGGTAGGTGAGATTTGGCCCATACCCTATCATTTGTCCATGTCTGCTACGATGAAGTAACTGAGGCTAGACTTTCAAGATCACAAATGACGGAAGTGGTATTAGAATTAGGTGTATCTGCCTCTAGACCTGGTTTAACCCACCAAACTATGTATTGTTTCAAGGCCTAAAGTTATGGAGGATAGATGGTCTCAGAGGAAGTATCACTTCCTCTCTACCAAATTTGGATTAACTTAACTGTTTTTCGAGACTGGAAATACTGAGAAAACCTGCATTCTGCTCCTTAATATTTCTTCCTTAAAAACTATGCATTTAACTCTGTTTAAATCTATCTCAACATGGTTTTAGGTTCTTAACACATTTTAAATAATCTAATCTTAACAGCCAACCTAAGGAGTAGGCCCTATTATTATCCCTATGAAAGAAATGAAGAAACCTAAGCTCAGAGAGACGGGGCATCGTGTGCGAGTCCACACAGCTCATACGTGTTAGAGCTGAGATGAAAACCGAGGCCCTTCAGCAGCGGGCTGTGCTTTCTATCACAGCTCTGTGATTTCCATTTGGAGGCATTCTTAGTGAAAGTGTCCCTGTCTCCTCCAAGGCCTTTCTGCATCTCAGTTTTTATTCACCGACGTGAGGAAAATGCTGCTTTGTCCACATGGGGCGCCGCTCCTCCTGGCATTGTCAGGGAGAAAGAGGGGACTCATGAAAAGTAGACTCATTGCAAATTTAAGCATCAGTTGTGGGATTTTGTACATTTCAAACTTCAGATTAATTTCAATTAACTAGGAATTGCATAGGCCTGTCCTGAGGCAAAACCACAAAGCTCTGCTACTAACCAAGCTTCACGTGTCACGGGGATGGCACGATCCTCCTGGTGACTAGCCTGTTATGCAAGAGGTGAAGTGGGAACTCCAGGCAGTGAGTTGAAAACTATAGGTCTCACTTATACTTTTAAAATATTTTTGTTATGTAAACATGCACGCATGCGCGCGCGCACACACAAATACACACACATACACAATGAAAAGGCAGGGTGAGATGTCAGAGTCCTTCTGCTTATGCCTTCTTCCCAGTGATGTCCAAACAAGGCCCCTGAAGTCTGGCCTTTGTAAGTAGCACATCTCCGCATACTATGTGTAAATAAGAAAACAGATTTTTCTCTTGAAAGGTCCTTTTTAGAGCCAGCAGCAAACTGACTAAATCAAATATATTTGCTTCCCCAAAATTAAAGAAGAAAAAAGGAGAAAGAAAGAAAGGGAGAGAGAGAGAGAGAGAGAGAGAGAGAGAGAGAAAGGAAGAAAGGGAGGAAGGGAGGGAGGGAGGAAGGGGAAGGGAGGAAGGGGAGAGGAGGGGAGGGGAGGGAAAGGAAGGGAAGGGAAGGGAAGAAGGAAGGAAGGAAGGAAGGAAGGAAGGAAGGAAGGAAGGAAGGAAGGAAGGAAGGAAGGAAGGAAGGAAGGAAGGAAAGAAGGAAGGAAGGAAGGAAGGAAGGAAAAAGAAGAAAGAAAGAAAGAAAGAAAGAAAGAAAGAAAGAAAGAAAGAAAGAAAGAAAGAAAGAAAGAAAGAAAGAAAGAAAGAAAGAAAGAAAGAAAGGTGAGCTCTATGCATTCTAAGTGAAGTAAAGAGCCAAATCCAAGATGACCATATTTTAAGATCTCAAAGACTCCTTTTTTCAAAAAGTTCAGCTGGAGGACCCTACTGACCTGATTTTAGCCACTATGCAAAGGTTGTTGTAATGACTTTTTCAAAAATTATATACTTACAATGTAACAACTGAAGGATGCAGGTGCAGTGAGATGAGCATAATAGTTGGCTCAGGAACAGGGTGACCCACTATCCTGGACTGCCTGGGACAGAGAGGTTTACCAGGGATGCAGAATTTGCAGTACTAAAACCAGGGAAGTTCTGGATACACTGGGATGAGTGAGTCGTCTACTTTGGAAGCTGGAGAAGCAAAGTAGTTGGGGAAATGGAGGGGAAGGACATTTAAGAAAAAAGAGGAAGGGAGGAGTTGGAGAGCAGGGAGCCAAATTCTGGGCAGGACTATCACTAACTAGCAAGAATAATAATGCAGAGTAATTACATGTAAGTGGCTCTCTCCAAATAACTGAAGTTTGTTGCCTCCAGGCATTCATTGTTTCAGAAGAATGGTTTTCTGGAATATGATACAATTCTTTGCCTTATTCAAACAAATGGCTTGTGTTATGTAATGCTTCCTTGTGTGGCACAAGCTCTTCCGGTAGGGTGCGCGGGTAAAAGTTTATCTGTTAAACCACCATTGCTGTTTTGTCCAGGGCCAGAAGTCCCAGAGTACCACTTAGGTCTCTGCTTCTGGTCTGCTTTGTTGAGAATATCAGGTAATTTATGATAAGGACAATGTAACTAATATCAGAATGCCAGGAAGGCCAGAAATGTGCAGGTAAGACACAGAAGACATGGCCTGAATGTAGGGATTTAGTGATGAATGTGCTCATTTTCAGAGGTGTTTTTTATTTCAGGCTTGAAATAATGTTCTGAGAGATTGAAGCTGTTAAGCAGTTCAGTGTCTAAAAAGCTTTATTCATTTTGACCAAAAATTTATTGAGGACTATCTTTTTGAGAGAGGGCGAGACAGACCTAAAGACAAAAAAGAAGAGAGAGAGGTGAGAAGCATCAATTCTTCGTTGCAGTTCCTTAGTTGTTCGTTGATTGCTTGTTCATTGATTGATTTCTATATGTGCTTTGACCAGGGGGCTCCAGCTGAGCCAGTCACCCCTTGTTCAAGCCAGTGGCCTTGGGCATAAACCAGCAACCTTTAGGCTCAACCAACCATGGGATCATGTCAATAATACGATGCTCAAGCCAGTGACCCCACAATTAAGCCAGTGACCCCACAATCAAGCCAGCGACCTCTGAATTTCGAACCTGGGACCTCAGCGTCCCAGGTTCATGCTTTATCTACTGCACCATCACTGGTCAGGCCTATCAAGGAGCTATTATTATACAGTTGGTGTTGGTTACTCAAAGTTTTCGATCTGGCCTATGTCAGCAGTAGATTACCATTTGGAAAAAGGGCAGTATAGGGATATATTTATTTTGTTTTAAAATCGAGAAAAGTAACTGGGTGTTAGATATAAAATGCATATGTAATAACTACCACTTATGGAGTACTTATGGCAGGTGAAGCAATGTGCAAAGATGTAGTTCTTGTTCTCCATATACAGAAAGCTTTGTTTAATTCTTTCTTCAGAGGTGTCACCATGGATTCAAATATTTTCTTAATGTCTTACTGGGAATGGTTTAAGTTGATTTTATAAAAACCCTGCTCCCATGGAAGCCATTCTTTCCTTTTTTTATATTAAATGACTGCCCAGACTCTAGACCAGGCATGGCCAACATACAGCCCACAGGCCGGATCCGGCCCGCGTAATGAGTTTATGCGGCCCACGATTAAATTTTTAATATTCTCCACACGACGCACTGTGGAAATGAAATAAGTGGTACTTTTAAATCCTTATACATAAACTATGATATCTAACCATTGTACAACAATGAAAGTTAAAATCTCAGCTACTCAGAAGCGAAAGTGTCTTTGATTATTGGAAAACGAGATATTTAAGAAAATAGTGA
This sequence comes from Saccopteryx leptura, assembly GCF_036850995.1. Classification (NCBI taxonomy): domain Eukaryota; kingdom Metazoa; phylum Chordata; class Mammalia; order Chiroptera; family Emballonuridae; genus Saccopteryx; species Saccopteryx leptura. Next base: position 168,445,966 of record NC_089507.1, read on the forward strand.
TACGGAGAAAAGAATTCCGCGTGTGACTAATCTAGGGTTAACTTCCAATAATTGGTCGAATGGATTCGTGATACTTCTTTATTTTTTAAAAAAAATCTATTATAGCCTGACCTGTGGTGGTGCAGTGGATAAAGAGGTGACCTGGAACACTGAGGTCACCAATTCAAAACTCTGGGCTTGCCTGGTCAAGGCATATATGGGAGTTGATGCTTCCTTCTCCTCCCCCATTTCTCTCTCTCTCTCTCTCTCTCTCTCTCTCTCTCTCTCTCTCTCTCATTCTAACTCTCTCTCCTCTCTAAAATGAATAAAAAATTAAAAAAAGAACTTCAAAAAAAAATCCATTATAAAGACTTACAACTTTTGTACTCGTCTGTGCAATTTTTATAAGCAATTGAATAATGGAAAAAAACTTACCAAAGAATATTTAGTAATCCAGCTCAATTTATATTTGTGAACAAACTTTTTCTTTAATGAATCTAAATAAAAGTACAATAAGATCAAGATTGAATGATTTACATTTGGAGGCTGTGTTAAGAATAGCTACTACAAGTATAGAGCCAGATATTAAAAAAGTAATAGGTGATGCAAAGTGCCTCAACACGTCATATTAGTTTTTTTTTTAATTTGTTGTACTAAATTACTTACATTTATTCATAAACAAATTACATAATAAAATTTTGTTTATTTAAATGAATTGTTTTTGTATTTAACATTTTTTAATTTTAATATTTCATCCAGCCCATGAAAAAAGTTTTCTTTTTAAACTGGCCCAGGGGCAAAAACCGTTGGCCACGCCTGCCCTAGAAGATGCTTAGATGAGGTCTGTGATGATGTCACCTTTGTCTCATCACTTCTCTCATCCTGACACATGATCTAAAAGACATCCCTAAAGCAAGTATCTAGGTTTATTATATATATCTGGGTATTATAGTTTTATTTGGCTTTTGTATTTCTAGTTTTTGCTAATACTCTTCTACATCTAAAGTCACAGTGTAGCAACTTTTTTATTCGATCCTGCAAACAAAGAGAGTGTTTCACTCGGTAGTACTGTATATAGGGGTGTCCTTACAATGGAGCTGCATTGGGCACATAGACACAGACCCATAAAAACAAATTATTTACCAATAGAGGAAGTTCACAGGCAAGCATGTACACATCCCTCACAGAACACTCTTGGCAAAAGCGCTCTCAGAGGGCAGCCATGCACAAGAAAATGAGGAAAGGTCGAATCAGTGTGACAGAGACTTTCTTTGGTCTAGTCAGAGCCCTTTCTGTGGCCATGAGATCCAGGAAGCACACCTCCCTGGCGCTTCCAGGAGCAGCTGGAAGTTGCAGCCCCCATCACTTTGGGCACACTCAGTCAATGAGGCAGTGGAGAAGATGCTCAGAGTTGCCATAGAAACCAAAGAAGCATCGAAGCACCTCTCCTGCACACTTCTTCATTTAATCTGAGTGACTTAACTCAAGAACCAAAAATAAAGAGTGCACAGGGATGTAATTATATAAAAAGCTGCATTCAATGTTAATAAATACAGCGTGTACTTTTGCTCAGTCTGCAGCTGGCTTCTCCCTTCTACTCCAAAACATTTGAACTATTCCAGCATGAGTCTTCATTTAAGGTTTAATGGAAGAGAGGCCCAGATTTGCCATGATAGAGGCAGGAGGCTTTCTTATGAACCATTGCCTTTCCTCAGCCCATTCTTGACATCTAAACATGCAGTCTGTTCGAGCAGAGTCCGTTTCCAGTGCATGATCCCATTGGGCCATCAGGGGTCTCCAGGATTTGCCTTCTGGAGTTCACTGGTCTAAAGCATTCTAAAGGTTTAGGATCATGTTGTAGAATGAGAAAAACGATATAGACAGGAGAATGCCAAAAAAAGTAATTAATGGAGGGCTGACAAAATTCTTCTTTAAAAAAAAAGTCCTGTTGCTACATGCAAGAAACAGCCAGGTTCCCAATGGCAAGGTGGGGGAGGGAGAACCCAGCATGTGAAGAGAAGTACCCTAGCATATCACCAGGGAGAAAAGGTTCTGAATTTAGAAAGTCTGCACCTGCCCTTCACATCTTTGGAAGTGGCTGAGGGATTACATTTGCTGGAAGAAAAAGTGACTTCTTCCTCTTAGTATCCTTTATCGAAACAAGGCACTCCTGAACCTGCACGTTGGCATGATCCAAGAAGTGCTTAGGTTGCTATTTCCTGCTTGTGATTTGCATGAAGTGGTGTGCACTATAGAATTTACTTAGAAAGGAAAATGCAAAGGTACAGGCATGTCTGGGGAGCTGGAATCCAATCGTATCTGTTGTCTGTGAATACGCCCTGCCTATTTTCTTGATTGGGAGGACCACGGATACCCTCTCAGCGCTTGACATTGTTCCAGGGTCCTCCACTCAACCTTTCTACCAGGCAAATGAGTCCTTTCTATGAATGGGATGTGAAAGGGATTTTTCCCTTTTTGGAGAGCCCGCAGCCTGCAGGTAAAAACCGTGGCTGGTTCAGCTAATGCCATTTGTAAAACTACATTGGCTGTGTTGCTTAAATGCCCGCTGAAACCAACTGCATACTTGAGAAACAACAACAACAAACAAACAAAAAACCCTGAAGAATTTGTGTCTAAGGTTGGAAAATTTACTTTCATGAATCTAGAATTTTCAGACCTATGTACCTGGTTGTATGTAATTATACCTGGTTGTATGTAATGGTCAGAGGAGTTTATTACTCTGTCCATCTTAGGGGCACAGTTATTATGTAAAAATAAAATAAAATAAATCTATGTATGTATAACAGGACTTGTTTCTAAAAGAAAGGCTCATTGCTAACCACATAGTCATTTGTTTTGCTTAGTATCTCAATGGGTTTCAGGAGGTACAACGAGTAAACCTAGTGGGGGAAGGTAGGAGAAAGAAATCCAGTAGAAATACAACCAGCAAGAACAGGCAGATGTCATTTCCAGGGGAATGTGCTCAGAACGTCTCCTCACTTGTCTGTCCACAGTTTTCTAAAAAGCCAACATTGCTCAGTAATGGAGTTTCAGATGATTTTGGAGAAATTAAAAGAGAATTTGACTTCTTATGGGTTGACGTGGGGAAAACAAAACAAAACCCAATAACAACAGGAAAAAACAACAACCTAGATACAAACAAGCAGACATTTAACTCTCTGTTAGTGGTTATTACCACCAGGTACAAAGGTCTGGAAATGCTACATTCATGAAAGCAAAAATTCCCAAGCTTAGGCACTCAGGGAGTTCTTCAATTCCATTTTTCTCCTCTTCCACCTCTACCTCCTTCTTCTCCTCCTTCTTCTTCTTTTCCTTCTATTTATTTATTTATTTACTTATTTATTTATTTATGCAAGACTGTAGCTGGTTTTGGTAGGTATTTAAATAACATGGCTAATTTAGTTTTAGAAATTGCACTTGCTGAATTGTCTACACTTTCTTACCTGCAGTCTTCTGTGTCTTTTATAGAATTCCATCCTTTCTTTTAAAGGTCCTACATATCTCTGAATTGACGATGCATCGTGTGTCCTTTGGTTTTACCCTCTAAACCTCAGAGGAAAATCAGACTGTCCAATTTTCAAGATCTTGGGGACTTCCAAGTGCTTAGTATATGTTAATACTATCTAGCTCTCTGCCTCCCTCCCAGCCCAGACTCCTGACCCACTGACATTTTTTATGTTAAATCTTTGGTAGCAAAACTTTTGAAAAATATTATACATATATAAATCTTAGAAATTTAGCATACATATTTTCCCTGAAGAAATCTGCAAGTTTGAGAAATTCTCAAAGGAACTCTTACAGATTTTGTGCACAGATTTGATTTCTCCTATTCTTCTTTTGTGCCCTTTATGATGAATTTAACCTCACGTAGTGAAATATTATGTGTAACTGGCATTATCTTCATTTGCAACACTGGAAAATAAGAATAAAAACAGAATTTTGTGAGATTTAAAGGAAGATAGTTTTTGTAAAAGGGCTTCATAAATGATGTTATATACATATGTATATATTAGTTAGTTTCATACTTGTGGTAGCAATTTTTCATTTTCCAATATAGATAGTTTTTACTCCAAATTCAAAACATCTAAGTCCACCCAAAACAGAAAAGAGAGCTCTTCCCATTTAGGAAACATTCATTAAGCATCCAGCACCTGGGATGCTGATAGATGTTGGAGACTCAAAGGGATAATTTTCAAAGGGTTTGCAAGTGGAGTGAGGGAGGAGGGGAACAACAATCACAGTAATCTAATTTGAAATGTCTATATTTGTGCTCTGAACTTGGCAATCAAGTCAAAAGACTTCCAATACAGTGTGTGTCCCTGCCGTAGCTTAGAAAATCCGGAGCATTACCTGTTATGTTGTCTGCATTTGATGTCAAGGTTGTTTTTTGTTTTGGGGGGTGGGGTTTGGTACTGGAATTTATAGGGTTGGAGTGTATGCACCTGGACCTTGGCACTACAAGAAGAAAAGGCGTTGTTCTTGGCAAAGTGCTAGGTAACAAACCTATCAGATTATAGAGTGGATTTCCTTTATCTTGAGGCACTGGACTCTATTCAGGGGGCAAGAGGGACAGGATTGCACAGCTTGTTTGGACATGCTGGTCATTATTATTCTCATTCTTTCCCAGAAAAGAGTGTAGTGTTCTGGCATACCTCCTAGTAGTGTCAATGCCCAAACAAGAAATGCATTAGGCACCTCACATGCCTTCAACTGAACAAAATGGCTTCATTGACCCATAACATAACAATGGCTTCCCAAGAACAGGAGGTAGGCTCTTCCTGGAAAGTCCTGCCAAGTGAGAGTGGCCTGGCTCTCTCACCTGGGTTTGGAGATGTTTCTATCAGGGTTGGTTATAAGAAAATGCTCCTCCCCCAATCTCTGTTCCAAAGTGACTTCCCTGCATTGGGTTCCATGGAATTTTTTATCAATTTCCTTACAGCTGTTATTTCAAATATACTGTTTTCATTGCTTCATTCTGCCGGCCAAATCTTTACCATAAATTGTCACATCGCTGAAATCTTTCTAGAAAATTGGCTAAAACGAACCATGTGTTTTTCTTTGACAAATTTTTTTAAAAAAGAAATCAGTGTTTCTGAAAAAGAATTATGAGGAGGTATATTTTGCCCATCAGCCTGCCCTAACACACACACACACACACACACGCACACGCACACATGCACACACACACACATGCACACACACACACCACTTGCACACACATGTATAAAACTAAATGCCCTCCATAACGACTCCCAGAGTAACTTTTAAGGAGTCTCTCTTTTGATATTGGGAGGATCAAAGGGGATATTCAGCCCAGAAACTGTACAAACACCACATAATTTTAGGCTTTTGGTCTGAATTTTTTATTGTCCATTGCATGTGTTATGGTTACAGGAAAGGAGACAATAATAACAGTGGGGTTGTGGGTTATTCTCATTTTTTTCTTTATAATTTCTACATTTATACAGTGAAAAATATATTACTTTCTTAGGTCTAATTTAACATTATTGAGTTGTTCATAATTTGTTTTTCCTATTTCATTTTTGCCAAAAATTCATAGATTTTGTAAATGTAACATTCTCATTAAAAACATGTTTTCTAAGTAGTTTATAATAACCCAAAAGTTATCAAAAAATCTTAAAATCTCCAGTTGAATATTTGTTTTGTTTTTTGTATCATTTTGTTTTTGCAAGAGGAGTCTATCTTTCCTTTTGTTTTTAATTTCTAATTGTATTGAACTGTGGTCAGAAAATATGTAATGTATTATTTTCTTTAACACATAATGGCCACTCTTCGTAAATGTACCAAAACTATTTGAAATGAAAGTATAGTTACTTGCTTTTTCTTGGGTACTAATTCTATGCATTTATATGCCTGCTACTTATATCATTCCAATAGTCAATACACTTAAATACTTTTTTTTTTCCTGCTTAACATCTTGACTGCTGAGATGAATGGGTGTAAGTCTCTACCATGATGGTGAGATCGTGCACTTCTACTTGTGTTTCTAATGACACATTTTTCCTGTATTTTTAATGCTATATTATTAGGTGCACTCATGTTAGTAATTAAATCTTATTGGAGAATTATAACTTTATCAAAAAATTAATCCCCCTTTTTTTCTTTTTGCCTTGAATTATTATGTCAGACATTAACATGGCAACACTGTCTTAGTTTTGAAAGAATTTACCCAGTACATCTTTAGTCTCCCTTTATTCTTGGTCATTGTAATTTTTTGTCTGATTTTTATACCTCTTTTGAGGAGAATAATGATGATTGTTATGAACATTGACATCTTTTCTATTTACCTTGTTCCTTCTCTCTTTCTTTCTTGTTCTTTACTGGATAGATATATGTGTTTTTACTTTTTCTCCTATTGGCATATAAATATATATTCTATCTTTCATTTTAGTGCTTGTCCTCAAATGTTTGACAATTGTATTTAAACACATCATTCTGAAAATGCCTACAGTTTATTTGCACTTATATCTATTTTTCAATAAGACAAGAACATGCTTTCATCTCTTTTCATCTTATTACATAATAAAAATCAGAGCAAAATGAATTTGAATGTATATTTATTTTAAATATGATGCAAATTCAATGTGTTCCCTTAATTACAATGAAACAGACACTACATTGATTCCAGTAGAATAAACTTTTTTTTTTTTTACTACATCAATAGAGGAATCTGGATTAAAGTTATAAATTCCAGGAAATAAGTCAGGTTGTTAATCTGATATTGTACAGTCTGGTTTTGAGAAGCCCCCACTTACCTTTTACCGAGCATTGCACGTGGGTAAAGAACCACCCTACACTTGAACAGATCCTCTGACTTATTCTGATGCCCTACGATTTGAGAACTCTTGCGCTAGACCAAACAGATGGGCCCCAACACCAGAGTTTCTAAGTCAGAAAGTTTTGAGTGGGACCCCAGAATTTGCATTTCTAACAAATTCCTAATACTGACCCAAGGACCCCAGATGAGGAACATGTCTCATGCAATAAATTTTGAACACAAGCCCTGGGTACGTGACTCTAACAGACCAGGTTTACAACCACGTAAAAGACATGTATTCTTCAATGATTCCAGACGTTTTCAAGTAAAGGGGCAAAGGAAAGAAGACCAGATCGTTTCTCTGGCCTGACTAGCTCTAATTCATTTTTTATATCCTCTCTCTAAAGAGTCTGTGGCTTATTTTCTATCACATCTGATAAAAGAGTGACACATTGTTGCATTTATCAGTGAGTTTGAGATAATGACATAAAGATAATAATTTTTAGTATTTATATGCAAGTAAAAATTTTACCCAAAGAAATAGAATAGATTTGTTGGAGGCAAAAAGAAAAAAATGAGGAAAATAAAGTTCAAACAGAATAGAGAGAAGTTTACATAAGTCATGTCATAAAAAAATAGTTATATATTTAAATGATGGGCCTAAACTTTTTTTTTTTTTTACAGAGACAGAGAGAGAGTCAGTGAGAGGGATAGATAGGGACAGACAGACAGGAACAGAGAGAGATGAGAAGCATCAATTTTTTGCTGCAGCAACTTAGTTGTTCATTGATTGCTTTCTCATATGTGCCTTGACCGTGGGGCTACAGCAGACTGAGTAACCCCTTGCTCAAGCCAGCAACCTTGGGTCCAAGCTTTGCTCAAACCAGATGAGCCCGCGCTTAAGCTGGTGACCTCAGGGTCTTGAACTTGGGCCCTCTGCATCCCAGTCCGACACTCTATCCACTGTGCCACTGCCTGGTCAGGCAATGGGCCTAAACTTTTAAAAATTTTTAGCATCTAACATAAAGGAAAACAGTGAAAATAAGATAAGTGATTTCAGAAAACATTTCAATTCCATGTGACCCTTTTCTTTGTGGAAGAAAAATCCTTCTATTCAGGAACCATGGTTAGAGGAGAGAGAAGGCTTTGGTAACAAGGAGCTTTTGAGATAAACTTGAAACAATAAATACTATTTGAATAGGTAGAGATGATATGGAGGATATTCCAAGCAGAGGGCCCATGCAAATACACCTATAGACCCCAAGTCCCTAAGGCTTATCTTGATAACCACAAATGCCCCATTACTGTCTAGGGCAGGGATTTTGCACCCTGGGAATCCAAGAAACATTTTGGTTGTCACAACTTGGAGTGGGTAGGAATTCTAACTGGTTGTCACCACTTAGAGTACATGGGCATCTAATGCATAGAGGACAGAAATGCTGCTAAATATTCTATAATGTACAGGACAACCCCCCACAAGAAAGAGTTTTTCAGTCCAGTAGAGGTGTCCTGGTCTAGGGACAGAAAGTTTTGAGTGGGACCCCAGAATTTGCATTTCTAACAAATTCCTAATACTGACCCAAGGACCCCAGATGAGGAACATGTCTCATGCAATAAATTTTGAACACAAGCCCTGGGTACGTGACTCTAACAGACCAGGTTTACAACCACGTAAAAGACATGTGACCTACATGAGACATTAATGGGAACTAAGTTTGGGAAGTAATTTAAGGATATCAAATGGTTTTACTTGGAACAAAGGATTGTGAGCAAGCATTAAAGTGTTTTGAGTGAGAGAATGGTATAGCTATAGTGCCTTTAGAAATACGAAGTGTCAAACACATAGAGTTGATTAGAGGAGGAAGAGATGAAGACAGGAGCTATGTAGACTAGTTAAGAGCCTATGGCAGTATTTCAGGTGAGAGGTAATAAGTGCTTGAACTTGAGAAAGGAAAAAGAAAAGATCGATTCCAGAGACACTGCAGAAGGGCAATACACATGACTTGGCAACTGTTCGAATCATGGAAGGGAAAAATGTGGCTGGAAGAGTTAAAGATCGGTCACAGCATGGCCAAATTAAGAAACAGGAGTCAGGAGAGAGGATTGATCAAAAGAAGGAATAGACATTGGTTTGAAGGCCAGGGCAGGGCATTTATAAGTGGATACATCAAGTTGGCTGCTAGAAGGCAGATAGATCCAAAGTAACACTTCTGTCTACATTCCTAAACTCTTCCAGTTGAGCAGAATCCAAGTTACCACCCTCATTTGCAACAGTGTAATCTTTTCACTTTAGGGTGGGAGAGGGCACAGGCTTGGACCTTCAGCACTTCAATTAGAGAGGCCAGTTCATTGAGTCTCATTCTAGCCACTCATTATTAGAGTTCATTGAACATTTAATAGTAGTTCTAGGGGAGTAATAGTTTTTGTTTACTATACATCCTGTCTGCTTCTGTGTACATCTTCCATGATTACAGGGTTGTGAATTTGCAAGTCACATTTGTTTTCTGGGCATGAGTTCACATTTATGTAAATTATCTTCACATGCTGCTACAAATCCACTCAAGTCGACTGTTCAGCACATCCCAACATGTACATTTGAGAGGTTTCCATGAATTACATTCTTTGTTCTAATCCTGCATAGACTCATTCCCATGCATTTGCCATCACTCCTGCTGTAACTTGACCCACGGTGCAATGCTAGCCTTGTTATATATGCCTCACTTTCCAGTGGGTAGAGAGGCTGTCCCTCCTCCTCCTATGGCATGAGTAGATGTAGAGGAGGCCAGAAATTAATCACTGCCCACAGCTGATGAATACAGCAGCCAGAAACAGGCATCTTGATATATTTATTAGATAGAACTAGGGCTTGATTCCTTTTGACTTATGCAAGGCACATTTGCTTCCAATTCAGGATTTCCTTATGCTTTCAGCTCCCTAGAATCATGCAATGCTAGAATCCACAGTCTATGTTTTCCAGTCATATTTTTGCCATGCAATTTGAGTTTACGATGCAAAGAGTAAATATGACGTAAGACAACTAAATTTTGGTCAGATGCAAAATTTCTTTCTATCTGTGTCCCGTGAGCTTTCTGTCAAAGCACCATACTAGTTTATAGACGTACCTATATTCCATGACTTTTGTTGACTCAGCTGGATTTGGTACCTACGGTCCTTAAGCTACTTGTCTCTATGATCAGCAGTCAAACTCACCCAAGAAGATGAACATAAACCTGGATGATCCACTGGAAAACCTACTGAGACACTGTCCTAGGGCAAGCCCCACCCAGGACTGAGAAAAGACGAGGAGAAAGTATATTCTTCTGGTCTACCACCTTCCACATGCCACAAAAGAACAAATTCCAGCCAGACCAGTTGGTCAATGCCACTGATCTTCTATGCGTGGGACTGACATTTTTTCCTGATAGGCTCATCCTTCCTTCACTGACCCAGGAAGCTGAGAAACTTACATCTTACAAGGCTACATCTCTGCCTCATCCATGGAAAAAGTCTGTCACCTGTATATTTTTGCCTGGCTGCCAGGCCGTCATCCCCTTCCTGACACTTCCATTTTCTGTACAAACTGCATCATTCACATTCACAGAGGTTATTATAGTAATCATCACAAATGTTTTTTGAGGCAGAAGGTAATAAAAGTTAGAGAGATGAAGAAAAGCTTTTTCAACTTTAGAAAATAGGGATTCTTGAAAAGCTGTGGAAGAGGTTGACATTCCTCGTCTGAAAGGATTATGATGGCTATAATCGAGGGGAATTTATTCTGGGGGTGCAAGGCTGGTGCAATATTTGCAAATCAATGCATCACAAACAAAATGATGGGTAAAAATCACATGATCATATCAATACATGCAGAAAAGCATTGGTAAAATCCAGCACCCATTTATGATAAAACTCTCAGCAGAGTGGGAAGAGAGGGATCATATCCTAACATAATAAAGGCCATATAAGACAGACCCAGAGCCAGTATTATACTCAAAGCAAAACCCAAAGGCATTTTCTGTAAGATCAGGAACAAGACAGGGGTGCCCCCTTTCACCACTCTTTTTTTTTTTTTTAATTTTTCTGAAGCTGGAAACGGGGAGAGACAGACAGACTCCCGCATGCGCCCGACCGGGATCCACCTGGCACGCCCACCAGGGGGCGACACTCTGCCCACCAGGGGGCGATGCTCTGCCCCTCTGGGGCGTCGCTCTGTTGCGACCAGAGCCACTCCAACGCCTGGGGCAGAGGCCAAGGAGCCATCCCCAGCACCCGGGCCATCTTTGCTCCAATGGAGCCTCGGCTGCGAGAGGGGAAGAGAGAGAGAGAGAGGAAGGAGAAGGGGAGGGGTGGAGAAGCAGATGGGCGCTTCTCCTGTGTGCCCTGGCTAGGAATTGAACCCGGGACTTCTGCACGCCAGGCCGACGCTCTACCACTGAGCCAACCGGCCAGGGCCACCACTCTTATTCAACATAGTTCTGGAAGTCCTAGCCACAACAATCAAAAAGGAAGAATAAATGAAAGGCATATAAATTGGAAAGAAGGAAGAAAAATTGTTATTATTTAAAGATGACATGATACTGTACGTAGAAAACCCTAAAGATTCCACCAATAAACTACTAGATCTAATAAATGAATTTGGCAAAGCAGCAAGATATAAAATTAATATTCAGAAATCAGTGGCATTTTTAGACACCACTAATGAACTATCAGAAAGAGAAATTAAGAAAACAATCCCATTTGTTATTGCAACAAAAACAATAAGGTACGTAGGCATAAATTTAACCAAGGAGATAAAAGGTTTGTATTCAGAAAGTTATAAGATACTGTTTTAGCCCTGGCCGGTTGGCTCAGTGGTAGAGCGTCGGCCTGGCATGCGGGGGTCCCGGGTTCGATTCCCAGCCAGGGCACACAGGAGAAGCGCCCATCTGCTTTTCCACCTCCACCCCCTCTCCTTCCTCTCTGTCTCTCTCTTCCCCTCCCGCAGCCAAGGCTCCATTGGAGCAAAGATGGCCCGGGTGCTGGGGATGGCTCCTTGGCCTCTGCCCCAGGTGCTAGAGTGGCTCTGGTAGCAATAGAGCGACGCCCGGAGGGGCAGAGCATCACCCCCTGGTGGGCAGAGCGTCGCCCCCTTGTGGGCGTGCCAGGTGGATCCTGGTCGGGCGCATATGGGAGTCTGTCTGACTGTCTCTCCCCGTTTCCAGCTTCAGAAAAATACAAAAAAAATAAAATAAAATAATAAAAAAAGATACTGTTTTATTATAACCCTACTTATAATTCTAATTTTTTAATAAAAAAAGATAAAGATGGCTAAATGCAAGTTTTATTTAATCATCTGGACTTGAAGGCCAACAAATCTGGTCCCTGAGGCTCTGAAAAGACCTTCCAGAAAGGTATAGGTAACAAATTGGTTCTCTAGGGACCTAAAAAAGGGAAAGAAAATAACTTTTGAAAGAAATTCTTTTCTTTCACATAAGACCCAGTCAGTCATAATCTTTCTTCCTTTTGTTGTACCAATCTGGAACATATTTTAGAAAATGTCCCCTTGAAACTCTAAATTCAGCAGCAATAATATACTTTTATAGAGAAAATTGAAAGTGTGCTATTAATAATATCTCAAGTTTATGGCAAGTGTTTCCAATGGTCTTCCTGACACAGTGAGTACGCCTTCAAATTTTGTCAGAAATGTACCATAGGGTTATATTGGGAACTGATGCCCACCAGTACCTAAAAATCTTTTTAGTCTGAGTACTCGTGGGAATTATCACGTAAGCCTCCCACCTTGTCATTCTACATATGTGTTTTATGCACACACACTCACACAACTTAGTCCTGTGTAGACATGTATTACTTTCCATTGTATCTTAAAAGGCTTCCTCTGTCACATTCTTACCTATGACAATCTTAGATGGAAAAGCCCCACTCCTGTTTTTCCATATTGTCCCACTGTGAATGGAAAAGGGATTTATTCATTCCATAGAGTTAATGATGTTACCTAATGTTTCTACTGAACTTGAATTTAATACTACTGAGGATCCTATATGATCCTCTTTCTTAGGGAAAAGTAAACACTTTCCCCTAAGAACTTCAAAGTAATTCTTGAACTATTTACATTAATCCAGAAACTACTGGAAAACAAAACCTTTGGGTTGTTCGTTCAGGCTCTATGAGGAAGAACCATGCCTCAGGTTAATTAAACCAAATAAATCTAAACTGTTTGGCATGTCACAATTCACAGTGTCTCAGGATGTAGATATGTGTTAACTAAATAGCCTTCATCTCCTATACTCACCAGACAATGACTTAGTGTAAGTAACTGAAGGTAAATATTTTTAATGGCAAGGAAAACGAGTCTTCAAGGCCGCCGACCCAGCCTTTGGCAACCTTGTTAACTTTAGGTCTTCCTTTTAAAGAATGACAGGAAAGCTTAAATTGTTCAGGATAATTCTGGACAACCTTTGAAACTTGTGAAAACTTTTATAAATACGCTGCTTTTGGAGAAGGCTGCTATGATCTTGGAAAAGTTTGGTCAATAACATGTTTCCGAATTTTAGGGAGTTCTGATCATTTTCTCTTTCTTAAGTAATGAAACCCCAAGAGGTGAATCATTTTGGCATGGTTATAAAAACAGCTTAACAAATACTAAATGAATAGTGATGTCGAAGTAAAGATAAAGCTGTTTTCTGGAAACTGCAATTTGAGATTATGTGTGAGTGATGTCCGACTACAGGAGCTGCTAGGGCACCGGTGATGTTTGAAAGAAAATCACGAAGGGGGAAGCAGAAATCATTGTGCTCATGGATATTGATAAATTGCTTTGCCTTTACTTTTCAGACTATTTCTCCAACAATAAGTATGTTTGCAATGCCAAGAATTTCAGGTTACCTCTCAGATGGATGTAGACGTAACTAAACAAAACAAAATATTTTTGCTGAGTTCGCTTGTAATTGGAATGAGATCCCCCCCCACTTTTGCTATATTTAATCAAATATTTTTTTAACATAACAACAACAAAAATAAAAATAAAAGCAACTTTTCTATATGCTATGAACTACTAAGAACACGTGACACACGCTAGGATTCCATTTAAGCCTTGACAGAACCTTTGAAGTAGGTTTTAGACGCTCTCATTTTCACATAAAGAAACCAAAGAGATTTTAAGAAACGTGCCTAAAATTAAATTGTGACAGGGTGAGCCAGGATTTTAACCCAGACCTTTCTGAGTCTCTTCAATACTAATAGATCTATGTTTACTATACAGGACCACTATTTGTATGACTACATTAAATGAGGAAAGTGATATTTCCTTACCTGAGATTTATCTGGTTGATATGATCCATATTTATTCCTCTGCAGTGTCTTGGGAATCATGCATCTTATTGTTTTCTTTGTCCACAACGTGTAGGCTTCCATGAAAAAAAAATCTGCATTACCTATCATGTCATTTTTTTTTAATGTGAGAAACAAGGAGACAGAGAGACAGATTCCCCCGCATGTGCCCCGATCAGTCCACCTGGCCACCCCCTGTCTGGGGCCGATGTTCTGCCCATCTGAGGCTGCTGCTCTGTTGCTTGGAACCCAAGCTATTTTAGGACCTGAGACAAGGCCATGGAGCCATCCTCAGCACCCGGGGCCAACTTGCTTAAACCATTCGCGCCCTGGCTGCAGATGGAGAAGAGAGAGAGAGAGAAAGAGAGAAAGAAAGGGGAAGGGAGAAGAAGCAGATGGGTGCTTCTCCTGTGTTCCCTGACTGGGACTCGAACCGGAAACTTCTACCTGCCAGGCTGATGTTCTATTGTTGAGTCAACTGGCCAGGGCCCCTAACATGTATTTTAACTTTTAATTCCCATAAGTGCATGTAGCTGGCCCTCAAATTCATTGACGACAACTTCTGAGTTTTAAAACTGCAAGTCATTTGTTTCAATAGAACTGAGTATAGAGACAACTCTTCAGAAGTCAGTTTACGTCGCTAGGAATGAATAAGTTGTACAATATCACATGACACATGCAAAAGAAATTTTCAAACGCTGGCTAAGTAGATACCACATGGTGACAACTCCCATTCGTAGCGTCTCTGTTATTACCAAGCTAGTGTTGACAAAGTTAAAAATAACTGCCATATTGATCACCAAAAGGCTAATCATGTTTAGGAAATGTGTAATTTGTTGCTGTGTTCACATTTTGATTTTTAGTTTAAATGAATTATTTTTCTGTATTCCTTCATCTAGGCCTATGTATGGGATTTGTAGTTAGTCTCCTTTGGTTGAGATTTGTAATTCTCATAGCTTTGGACATCTTGGCCTAATGCCATTAATAAATAGGCATTTAGCTATCAAACTGATTTTACTGTGTGTGAGCAGGCTGAGCAATGGTTACACTATGTGGCAGGTAAGTGCAATAACTAGTTTCATGCCCATTTCATCTACCTACATCAGTACTTCTATTCAGGATGGCCAAGGAAAAGATTATTTGGCTGTCTTCCCCAAAAGATATCCCAAACAATAAAATTAGCAAGAAAAAGAAAAGGAAGAAGAAATATTTTTCTCGATTGAATGAGGAAACGACCACAGCTGTGCCACTAACCGTGATGAACATCTGTCAACACAATGAAAGTTGAATGACTCTGAAGATGGTCAGCAGGAAAAACTGCATCTTCAGATCTGACACAATGTGGCTAATTTTTTTTTCTAAAGGTGACAAAATCACAGGTCTGAGAAGTGACCATTTTCTCAGAAAACCAAAATGTAGGACTGTGAGCCAGCCCAGAGGCAAGTCAAACTACAACCCAATTCTGGTGAGCCTTAGTTCCAACCATCGAGCAGTAAGAAGACAGGGAGTGGGGGTGGGGGCATCTAAGGAAACACTGTCACTTTCCAGGACTCAACATCCCAACTCAGAGAAATGTCTTGAGGAGGCAAGCTAGAGAGGAGAGAAAAAGCAGCAGTTCTACTAGAGTAGTGAACACAAAACAAGAACAACAATGTGGAAACAGAGAACCTGTGATTATCAGACCAGAGGGGCAAGAACAGAAAGTCTAAGGACATATTTCCAAAGTAGAGGGCAACTAGAAGAAGGGAGAAGATGTTCTGAGTAAGAAGAACTCTGGGAGATGGGGTGAAGTGAGACTAGCACGAACTCCAGCACTGTTAAGCACTCTGTGAGTAATCCTCAGATGATTGGAAGAAGAGAAAAGAGAAGGAGGGAAGAGAGGAGGACAGCAGACAAGTGAGAAACAAATGGCAGGCACCTACCCTTCCTCGTTTCTATGTACACCCTGGCTACGTACAGACGCCACCTTTGTTTATTTTTTGGTTCTCTACCAAACATTAAGAGCCCGAGTGATGTTCTGGGTGTATCTACCCCTGGGTCAAAATGGCTCACTGTGTTCTGTCTTTAACTCACAGGACACGTAGCAATGGTCTAGGTCTCCAGAGGAGCCTTAAAATAATCAACAAATACAATTTCTTTCTCACACTTCTTTGAGCAATCCTTAAAAATAACGGACGTAAAATTAGTTTCAACAAATAAGCTATCTTTGGATTTCATGGGGATTCAAGGAAGTATTTGTATTTATATTTTAATTGCTGCCAATATAAATATTTGTGTTGGTGTCAAAGTTAGAAACACATTAACTTTTAAACCCATGCGTTTTAAAAGTGATATGTGTCTTACTAATACTTTATAGAGTTTCCTAAACATTTTTTTTTGGTTCAGATTTCTGGTGTATGAAATGATGATAATAGTATCTACCATGCTGGCCTTGTGTGAAGATATAAAAGAAAAGAGCTATAAAAAATACCTAGTACAGTGCTTGGCACATTGGAGGGTCTAACTTTCCTCATTTTAGACAGAACCCTAATTTAATTATATGTTCTGTATCTATCTTTTCAAGAGTACTTTGGAACCTTTTTTTTTTTAATTTAGAAAATTAAATTTAACAGGGTGACATTGATCAACAAGAGTACATAGATTTTGGGCAAACATCTCCATATCATTTAGACAGTTGATTATGTTGTATACTCATATCCAAAGTCAAACCATTCTCCATTACCTTATTATATTTGTCTCTCTTTTTTTTATTCATTTAGAATTATATTTATTTATTTATTTAAATTAATTGTAATGGAGCGACATTAATCAATCAGGGTACATAGGTTCAGAGAAAACATCTCCAGGTTATTTTAACATTTGATTATGTTGCATACCCATCACCCAAAGTCATATAGTCTTCCATCACCTTCTATCAGGTTTTCTTTGTGCCTCTCCTCTCCCCCCAACCCCTCCCCTTCCCCTCTCCACCCCTTGTAACCACCACACTCTTGTCCATGTCCCTGCATCTCATTTTTATGTCCCACCTATTTATGGAATCATATAGTTCTTTTTTAAAAAAATATTTTATTTATTGATTTTTAGAGAGAGAGGAGAGAGAAAGAGAGAGAGAGAAAGGGGAGGATCAGGAAGCACCAACTCCCATATGTGCCTTGACCAGGCAAGCCCAAGGTTTCGAACCGGCAACCTCAGTGTTCCAGGTCCACGCTTTATCCCACTGCACCACCACAGGTCAGGCCAGAATCATATAGTTCTTAGTTTTTTTCTGATTTACTTATTTCACTCAGTATAATGTTATCAAGATCCATCCATGTTGTTGTAAATGATCCGATGTCATCATTTCTTATGGCTGAGTAGTATTCCATAGTGTATATGTGCCACGTCTTCTTTATCCAATCATCTATTGAAGGGCTTTTTGGTTGTTTCCATGTCTTGGCCACTTTGAATAATGCTGCAATGAACATATACCCCTAAAACTAAAAAATACTAGTATGTAAAGACACATGCAGCCCCATGTTCATATTTGTCCCTCTTTATACCCTTCCCCCAACCCCCTCCACCCCCAGATCTCCATCTCCCTGGTAACCACTGCACTCTTATCTATGTTCATGAGTCTCAGGTTTGTGTCCCACCTGTATTTGGAATCATACAGTTTTTAGCTTTTCCTGATTTACTTATCTCACTCAGTGTAAGTTTCTCAAGAGCCATCCATGCTGTTGTAAATGATACTATGTCATTGTTTCTTATGGCTGTGTACTATTCCATAGTATACATGTACCATCTCTTCTTTATTCAATGCTCTGCCAAAGGGCACTTTAGTTATTTCCATGTCTTGGCCAATGCAAACAATGCTGTGATGAACATCGGGGTGCATGTTTCTTTATGTATCAGTGTTTTTGAATTTTGGGAGTATATACCTAGTAGGGGGATTGCTGGGTCATATGGTAGTTCTATTCTTAATTTTTTGAGGAACCACCATATTTTCTTCCATAATGGTTGTACTAATTTACATTCCTACCAGCAGTGAATGAGGGTTCCTTTTTCTCCACAGCCTCTCCAACACTTGTTATTACCTGTCTTATTGATAATTGCCAATCTAACAGGTGTGAGGTGATATCTCATTGTAGTTTTGGTTTGCATTTCTCTGATAGTTAGTGAAGATGAGCACTTTTTCATTATCTGTTGGCCATTTGTATTTCTTCTTGGGAGAAGTGTCTGTTCATATCCTCTCCCCATTTTTTAATTGGATTGTTTGCTAGTTTGTCACTGAGTTTTGTGAGTCCTTTATATATTTTGGATATTAGCCCCTTATCTGTGCTGTTGTTTGAAAATATCATCTCTCATTTAGTTGGCTGTCTGTTTTGTTGTCAGGTTTTTTTTGTTTGTTTGTTTGTTTTGTTGGGTTTTTTTTTTTTGCTGTGCAGAAGCTTCTTAGTTTGATATAGTCCCACTCATTTATTTTTGCCTTTGCTTCCCTTGCCTTTGGGGTCAAATTCATAAATTTTTAGAACCTTTCTTTTTAAAATCACATTAGCATACTTGAAAATTTTAAACTAAAGAAAGTAAATGCTAACATTTCTAAACTTTTTGATATAATTCACTCAACTTAAAAATTAATATTTGGACTTGGTTAACATGTTGAGGACACTACTCTTTTATGGATTCTTGCTGTATTAGCCAAGAGTTTGCTTAAAGGCTTTAATCACTGTAAAAAAAAAATAGGAAACTAGATAAAGAAGATGTGGCACATATACACCATGGTATACTATTCAGCCATGAGAAATAATGACATCGGATCACTTACAACAAAATGGTGGGATCTTGGTAACATTATACAAAGTGAAATAAGTAAATCAGAAAAAAAACAAGAACTGCAGGATTCCATACATTGTGGGACATAAAAACGAGACTAAGAGACATGGACAAGAGTGTGGTGGTTATGGGGGGTGGGGGGAGGGAAGGAGGGAGGGGGGGCATAAAGAAAACTAGATAGAAGGTGACGGAGGACAATCTGACTTTGGGTGATGGGTATGCAACAGAATTGAATGACAAGATAACCTGGACATGTTTTCTTTGAATATATGTATCCTGATTTATTGATGTCACCCCATTAAAATAAAAATTTATTTATAAAAAAATTAATACTTGAAAATGAAGGGTTGTCTATTTAGATTGAAGGTATGGCATATGTTTGTTCCTTACAGTTTGAACAAAATCCTAAGTTAATTCTTCTCTGTGACTCCTTATACTTTCATGCACTTGTCAATGTCAGAGATTCAAAGACTGGATCAGCCTCAGGCACTAGTTAAGGCAAATATTGTAAGTTGCAAGAGTGGCAAGAGGGTTCCTTGCCAAGCCCATCCCTGATGGTAGGAGGAGCTCTCTACAAAGGGCCTTTGGACAAAGACACAGTGCTGCAACCAGTAATGTCTCCATCAGGTCACCAGGACTTCAAAAGGGAAGAAGAATCTATAGCTTTCCCATTAACCTGTGTTCATGGAGTGGTTCTTAGCTGGGCAGTACCAATCTCCATGGGGCATTGGAAATATATAAAGGTACATTTTGATTTCACAATGGCTGTAGGGTATTTATAGTTATTCTTAATATTTAATGCTGCATATACTCTTGCAATGTGTCAAGGAGCCTGCAAATGAAAAAGTATCCCACTCAATTGGCATTCCCATGCATTTAAAAATATTACTATACACATATATGTATGCGTGCTGAAATATATATAATATGTAAATTATGTATATATATACAGAAGAACATAAACAACATCCATCTCAATATGTTAATATGTGTAAACTCAGAATAACTGGTGCACTGGTGCATTTTAACCACTGAGCTGCTTAGAAATTAATCTTGTCTATCTCTGAATGTTGATTCTCAAATCATTCTCCAAAGGTGAAACTCTTATAAACAGAATTGCGTGTCCTCACCACACCACAACTTCTATTAAATATTTAGAACCACAACAGGTATCTAAGAGTCATAACCTCCTTATTATCATTTTTAACCTCAAGGTTAAAACATTCTTCCTCAAATAAGTCATTGTCAGTAGTAACTGTGTGTGTGTGCCTACATGCAATTGTATCTTCTTTCTGAATGGATGCTTTTTAAAGAAAGGTATTTGTAGGTGCTTCTTTTTTCCCCTCGACATTGTGTTTATATTGGGCTCCACCCTCACATTCTCTCCTTTAGTTGCATTTTCAGAAAGCCAACTCACAGAAAGGTATTTTCCTTTGTCCTATGCAAGGGTGGGACATTTTCTTTCTTATACACACTGTCATAAACAGATGCCAAAGAAACACAAAGTCTTGTTTTTGGTGGCAACCTAATTTCATGCAGACCCAAAGGAAATTGCATCCTAAGAAAATGGCAGATTGCAACATATAGGTGAAAACTTCACTCAAAGACTGCGCTATTAAAGTTGCTATATTAAAGCTCGTTTAGGCCTTCATTTAGACCTTCCTCTAATGACCTTCTTGGGTGCCTGAGCCAGAAGTTCCAGTTTTATTTTCTCCCCAGCAGTGACAGAGAGAGCCATTGTTTCATTCTTCCCAGCCAAAATGTATAAGATTGAAGGGGAAAAATATCGAGTTTTATAAGAAATGTTTACTGAGAGTACAAGATATAATTTGGGAGGGGGAAAAAGAAATTTGAATGGGGACCAAACTCTTGCTTGTTGTCAGAATGGCTACTGTAGCAATGGAAAAGCTGTGTGCTGTTTAATTCTATGGCAGGCTCCAATGTTCAAAGAAATGTCTTTAGATCATTTGTACTTAACCTAACTTGCATCTTTATATTATTACCTTATTTGTGAAAGATAAAAGTAAAATACTTGTCTGCATTTCTAGTAGTATCAACATTATTAAGTGTTTTACTTCTTAGAGGAGGAATTTTCTCTAAATCTAATATGAGCATATCTTCACTGGAAGCAAATTCTCCATTTGACATATGATAGTATTTTTAAAAGAATTTTTTATTTTTCAATACTTTAAGTTTATAGAAAATTGAGAGGTAGGTACAGAAATTTTACATACACACTCTGTCCTCACACTTACCCTCCCCCATTATTAACAACACCCCCCACCACCACCACCACCAGATTTACATTTGTTAGAATTGATTAAACCTACACTGATAGATTATAATGACTCCAATCCCACAGTTTACATTAGGGTCACTTTTACTGTTGTGTATTCTATGGGTATCATAGTATTTTAACTTGGAGTCAAAAGACCAACACTGAATTCATGGGATCACATAAAGTTAGTAGCCTTTCAAACATCGACCCAGTCCCATAATTGCAACTATGTCAAAAATCAAAATTTCTATTTCATTTGACAAACTTCTTCTCTGTTAACCTGCTTTCATTTTCAATTATACTTCCTGGTTTTCTCTCAGACTGAAAGTGCCAAAGTGTAGCAAGAAAGGTCAGCTCAAGTCTTACTGGAAACACGAAGTGCTTACAGGTTCATAAAATCATAATACCCTATTATGAAATTTCAAATCCAATTGCACAAATATAACAGTGTTTAATTCAAACTTCTCCACGTAGTCTCATGTAGGGGAGAATAAAAACCTGTCCATGCTTTTTATTTAATTTAATGAAGAAATGTTAAGAGAGGAGTTAGCCTTACCTTGGAATCCCCACTGTAGAGTAACCGAGGACATTAGTGTCCCTCCGACGACCTATGCCCTACTAAC
Organism: Saccopteryx leptura; assembly: GCF_036850995.1. Lineage (NCBI taxonomy): Eukaryota > Metazoa > Chordata > Mammalia > Chiroptera > Emballonuridae > Saccopteryx > Saccopteryx leptura. The sequence continues at coordinate 168,467,780 of NC_089507.1, forward strand.
CGCTCTCAGGACATGACTGGTGTTCTGAGCACAACAATGTGACTCACATGACTTATTTCGGAAATAGTAAGCAAAGACTATTATCTACTATTTCTATGAACAAATTAAAGTAGCAATTCTTTCCCTTGGACCATACATAACATTTTTAAAAAGCACTATCTGATTACCTACAGAAGTAATCATTGCTATCACAAGTGTCTAAATCGGTAGCAAACCTTGAACTCTAAGTGTTTATTTATTGAAATAAAAATATTAAGTTAACATCTTATTTTGCCTAGGGAGAAGCTAAAATAAGAGAGAGTGAAAGTGCTATTTTTTTTAAGAGTCAGGTATTTTCAATTTAAAACAGAATGATTGCTTTTTCCGCTCTCACTCAACCTAAACCACGGGAGGAAAAACACCCGGATGTCCGTACTTTTGCTTATAGCAGTCTGGTCCTTTCCTCTGAACTTGTCTCCCTTAACTTGCTGTCATGCTCAGGCATATTATGTTTTCATTATAATTACTGGGGTATTTTAAGCAGGGCCATAGCTTGGTTTGTGTGTGTGTTTCATATCCTCCAGAAATCTCAAGCTCTAATAACTAAAATCCTGAAAAGGTATTAAGTTTCTTCAGTAGTTAACAGGGTAAAACATGTGCTACCATCTACACATTTTAAACCAGCTTGATTAAATTTGATGTTTGTAATAAGTCACATACAATTTAAAAAAAGTGATATCCTTAGTAGATAGGACCATAAACATAAAATTTTTCACTTTGCAAACATAGTTGTGTAGATACAGTGCTATTTATTATCTAGCAACTTAACCTTCCAAGTCATAGTTCTTCATGAGATAGCATTGTTATTGCCAGTTTATCTAATACTGTGCTCTCTTTTCACCCCTTAAAACCACAGGGTCCAGCTTCCAAAAAGAGTTAGAAGGCAGAACTGTAATGAAGGGACCTAACTGTGGCTCTCTTACCAAACCCATGTATTTAGAGAATGATTTCACCGGGTTTTTACTCTGTAGTTTGGTACCTAAACACAATTCAAATGTCCTTACAATTCTTCACATAAACAAAAAGAGAATATGGATCTGAGTTAGTGCTATAATTAAAATATCAAATACAGTATATCCATGTGCATGTGTGTGTGTGTGTGTGTGTGTGTGTGTGTGTGTGTGAAATTCTTCTAAAACTATACCAAATCATTTATGGTGCTTATCTCTGCATGATGGCGTTATGAATAATTTTATGTTCCTTATGAAAATTATATGCATTTGCTATGTTTTATAATGATGAACAAGTTTACAGTATCAGGACAAAAAATAGACTTTGGGGGTCATCAGTGAAATGCAATGAACATTTCTGTCTGTCCAAAGCCCTTCATTTCATGTTCAAACACCCAGTTATTTGTTGAAGGTGTGGACTGTGCTTCAACCGACAGAAACACATGGTAATATATGAGGTGTAACAGGAGGAAAGATGCATCCCACTGTGACTGAGCAAGGCCTGGGGCAGTTAGAGACATGCAGCACATTTGCAAAGAGCTGCAGCCTCTGAGCCAACTGTGTTTTCATATGGTGAAAAGGATGTTCATTTAAAGTCTTATAAGAGTGGCACACAAACATGTGAATCTGACCTTGCAAATATACATTTCTTTGATTTGTATTTGCATAGTATTAAATCGCCTTTCGTGATAGACTTAAAACTCCATGATAGCCTGACCAAGCTGTGGCACAGTGGATAGAGCGTCGGACTAGGATGTGGAGGACCCAGGTTTGAGATCCCCGAGCTCACCAGCTTGAGCGCAAGCTCATCTGGATTGAGCAAGGCTCACCAGCTTGAGCACAAGGTCGCTGGCTCAAGCAAGGGGGCACTCCATCTGCTGTAGCCCCGTGGGTCAAGGCACATATGAGAAATCAATCAATGAACAACTAAGGAGCAGCAACGAAGAATTGATGCTTCTAATCTCTCTCCCTTCCTGTCTGTCTGTCCCTATCTGACTCTCTCTGTCTCTGCCACAATAAATAAATAAATAAACATTTAAAAACAAAACAAAACAAAAAAACTCCATGATAAAAGGAAGTTGGTCTGTTTCCCTCACCATCTGTCTCCCCTCCCTGCATCCCCATGTCTTAGGACATAATGGTGCTCAGTAAATATATATTTATTGAATGAATGAATAAATTGAATGAATAAAAATGAACCAAATGGGAGCCCTCTTTATTTTGATATGCTTAACCTCTAGCTTTTCTTCTAATTTTCTTTAGCCACTTCTTTTGCACACTCCTTAAATTGTGTTTTTCCTCAAAGTTCCTTCACCTCTGTTCTCATTTGACCCATTTTTCCCTGATTAATTTTATTCATTTGATGACTTCCATCATCTTGCAGTGACTCCTGGATCTGTGTTCCTTAAGTGGATCTTTCCCGAGATTGAAATGGCCTGTCACCTTCTGTTCAATGTCTCCACTAGATAAGGTTGCCCAGGTGACTCCAGATCAACATCCAAAGTGATGGTAATTCTTGTCTCCCTTCTGCCCCGCGTCCTCCACTGCTCCCAATAGAACCCCTCATTTCCCAACTGCCCAAGGGAGAAAGATGACCCTTGTCCCTGCTTCTTTCTACTTCAACACTCAGTCACCATATTTCAGCAGCTTCACCTTCCAGTTATTTCAACCATCTTTTCACTTCATCACTCTCACGATCCTTGCCTTATATACACTGTCACATCTCACCTGGACATTTCCTCCTGTCCTACTCCAACTAACGTTTTTGTGTGTGTGTGGCTGCCAGATTCATTATTATTATTATTATTATTATTATTTTAACGCAAATATGCTTCTGTCATTCTCCTGCTTAATAAAACTTTCAATGGCTGCTCATTATCACATAAAAAATCCAATAGTTAATCATAGAAGTTATCATTTAGTTACCAGTTTTGATCACCTCCACTTTGTCTATGCTGCTACTAAGTACAGGGTGCGTCCCTGTCCTGTCTGTGTGTTAGTGTATGTTCGTTGTTCTTCCTGGAATGCCCCTCTTTTACTGTTCTGGGTCAAATAATCTCCCACTCTTGCTGTGAGACCCAGTGCTATCTCTATGTAGTTTTTTTTTTCTTTTTCTTTACAGAGACAGAGAGAGAGAGAGTCAGAGAGAGGGATAGACAGGGACAGACAGACAGGAACAGAGAGAGATGAGAAGCATCAATCATTAGTTTTTCGTTGCGACACCTTAGTTGTTCATTGATTGCTTTCTCGTATGTGCCTTGACCGTGGGCCTTCAGCAGACTGAGTAACCCCTTGCTGGAGCCAGCGACCTTGGGTCCAAGCTGCCCAGTGCTATCTCTACTTAAAGGATTTTGCTTTTTCCCATGAATAGAATTAATTGTTTCCTTATTAGTAATCCTACAGAACTTTATCTTAATTTTTAAGATAACACTATTTGAAAACTAAGGGATGGACCCAATTCTCAGAGTTCAGAACAATAATAAAAAGTTAAGAAGTGTACTTTTAAAAAAACTTACCGAATACTTACACTAATGTCATTATGTTCCAGGCTTTGTTGTACATGTTTACAAATAATGCTCCTTGTCCCTCAAATGAATGACAGTTGCCAGGATATGTGCGCCAGTAGAATTTCAGACTAATGAAATCATTTTAAAGTAGTTAGTAGGGTATCTGTCCCCTTATTTTTCATTAAACCATATAGCCAGCATGTAATGACTAGAAGTTTCCTTTGAACTGCAATGCTTGATCTAGGCTGAAAGTCACACATCTTTATGATCTCTACAGTCACGTAGAGCAAAAACCAGAATGCCCTGTTCCTGCTGAAGCTAGTGTCTCCCAAAGTGGAGGAGATAACCAGTGCTCATTAAGCTTTATGAAGCTACCTGCTAAATGGAACTTGAGTTGCTAGGAGACAAGCTGTTCTTCTTCTACCTTTCGGTTGCCCAGGATGTTTGCTGGGCTAGAGCTGATCAGTTGAAAGTCCAGCTTGTGGGTGACTTCTTCCTTCCTGGACCATTTGGCATTGAAATGGTTAAACATGTTCCAAAACATGTAGGCTGTGTATAAACCATGATCATTTTGGATATGTTTCTTTTATGATGGAACAGCACCCACTGCATGGTCAATCACCTTAAGTGAGAATATACATTGTGTAGCTTAATGGTTAATGTGTTTGGCCTGTAGGTAATAATACTTGTATTTAGATTACTATTCTTTTGACAAATGCTGAGTTAAGTGAAAAAGGGAATCATTGCTTTACAAACACACAAATCATATCTTTCATGTTTTAGTCTATTTTTTCCTTCTGTTTATAAAAGTGATTATTTTAAAAGCAATACATTCATTATATACTTACTATTCAAACATTTCAGAAAAATATAGCAGAGAATACAAGTCTTCTATAAATACCTTTTCAAAGAGAACTGTAACTAATATTTGGCACATTCCAGTGATTTTTAATGCACACATATTTATACACATATGTATTTATCATATAGTTATTAAAAATAATTATTTTAAACAAAGTTAAATTATATTATAAATACAATTTTAAATGTTGATTTTTAACCAAGCAAAATGAAAGAGTGCAAAAGCACTGAGGAAGTATTACATTATGGAACTTCTCTTGTGCATGAGAATCTGATAGTTTAATATCACCTAATTTCATCCCTCTCAAATGTTCTGGATTCTAATATATTGCAACAACTTTTAATATGAAAAAATATTTGCCACCAAAGTATCTAGAAAATTTTTCCTTTCTCTTTATTTTAAACACGTGGACAAATCTGGCATCAGACTTGTTCACCACCTTCATTCATATTACCTGTTTACTTATCTGCACATGCATTCCAAGACCTTTCTATTCTAAGAACTCTAACATTAGTCTCCCAAACAAACAAACAAACAAACAAACCAAAAAACCCTTGTATCATTTCTATTAAACTTTTATTGCAAATAAGTTTAATAATAATTTAAGTTAAAACACACACACAGCACAGACAGATAGATGGAACAGAAACACTTCAATGGATAGAATAATAATGACCAGAGTTTACAATGGATTAACATCTTAATAAACTCTTTGCCACTTTCCATAATTACTTTTCAAATACATCAGAACATCTGAGAATATTGTTTCCGTGCAGGCTAACTTTTTCTTAAAGACATTCAGAAAAATTGTAGCATCATCAGAAAGGTGTGAACAGATTGGTGAAGGGATCATACCAATGAAAGAATATTTGTAGAATACAGGCATATTTAGCCAGTATAACAAACTAATAGACTAGGTCTCTTCTCTGTTCCCCACTTCTCTAGTTCTCTACTTCTCCAGTTCCCTTCCTCCCCTTCTCTCTCTCTCTCTCTCTCTCTCTCTCTCTCTCTCATTTGAGAGTCAGCTGGGAGCAGAGCAGAAAACAGAAGTTGTACTGGGAACTTGTTAATAACGAAATTTAACCGCATAAATTACTGGCTTCCTTCCCTCTCTGCCTTCTTCCCTCCTTCCCTCCATCCTTCCCTTTTCTCTCTTTCTCTCTCTCACTCTCTGTGTCTTTCTTTTTCTTTCATGAAGGATTAAATTAGAATCAATGGGAAGAAATCTCAAGGAAACAGATGGCAAATGTATTTGCAGCTGGAGGTGTGCGTAAATAAAATTGGTTGTATCCAATGGTAATGAGCATAATGATGATGGGTGTAAACAACCAAAAAGAATGGTTAACATGGACTCATTACTGTCAGGTACATTGCATGCTTTATCACATTTAATCCTTACAATAGCCTTATAAACTAGCTATTTTTGTGATTCTCATTTTACAGATAGGGGAATTGTGATCCTAAAACATTTTCAATATCCTGCATGTGATAAGCTTGAACATAAGGACACACTGCCTTGTTGGAGTATATCCTGCTCTAGGGGCAGAAGTCATAAGTACTTTGCTAGGCTGAATGGTAGTGACTCAGCTATTACTGAATGAGCCATTGAATCAACTGCATAACTATTTAGCAATCTCTTCAGGGTCTTCTAACAGCTGTTGTGATAATTATGCCATGGGATTCAAATGGCCGATGATTTGTTGGGTCAGAATTCATTGGTTTCATAATTTATGACCCGTCAAACACAAAAGTCACAATTTCTGGGTTGGCAATTTTGGAAGCCTTGTTCAAATGTTTTCATAATTATTATGAACCCCTCCCATACACATACACACACACACACACACACCTTAAAAACCAGTGGAGTTGGGAAGATTCCATCATCATTGCAGACCCAATCCATGGAGCCTTTGCTTGCCTTCAAAAGTCCCTCTTAATAAGTCTTTTTGTTATGGTGACAGTAAAGTGCAGTGGTTCATCTTTTAAGCTGCTCCATCCAGTTTGTTTAAAATAAATTCCGAGGACCAGTGCCTTGCAGCCACTGCGGTAGACCAAATCTCTAAATTGTCTGTAGAACCCAACATCTAGGGCTCTCGAAAGAGTCTGTTAGCAAGATTGTGGAAGGAGGGGCAGGCCCCTTTCTTCCCTGAGAAGGAAGAAACAAAAAGAAGTCAAGGGAAAGGAGCCAGCTGGGGTAACTGAGTCAGCCAGTGATAAATTATCTATATCCCATAGTTACAATGCAAAACAAAAACAGCAAGATCTGTATGTAACTATGGCCAGTGATTTGGAAACTCCTTCCCCCTTGTTTACCCCACCGAAACTTTCCCTCCCCTCTCCCTGAGTCCTGGGAAACCTTAAACAAAGAAATCACGTGCCCATTGGTTAGATACTGTGAAGGTATATAACCTGTAAGAAAGTCAACTTCAGGGAGCCCGTGTTTTGGAGCTACAATCACCATGTGCTCCACGGGCTTAATAATTCTCCTTCCTTTAATAATTGAGTTATCTGAGTATCTATCCTCGTCAGGTTGCTTCCTGCAACAAGATAAGTCAACAAACTGCAACATTTCACTCTAATAAACAATACATAGATAAAATATAATAAATGCAAATAAAAATAATAATAAATGTTAAGTTACATCATGTCAAGTTCTCTAGGCTTCTCAACATGCACAGTATATTTCTCTTCAAGATCTATATTGGGACACTCTGCATTTCCTTTTGTCTAGGTTCTTCTAGAGTGTGTATGGATGTGGCTCTCTCTCTATATGTATAATATATTAAATGACATAAATGAAGGCCCTGGCCGGTTGGCTCAGTGGTAGAGCATCAGCCTGGCGTGCAGAAGTCCTGGGTTCGATTCCCAGCCAGAGCACATAGGAGATGCGCCCATCTGCTTCTCCACCCCTCCCCCTCTCCTTCCTCTCTGTCTCTCTCTTCCCCTCCCGCAGCGAGGCTTCATTGGAGCAAAGATGGCCCGGGCGCTGGGGATGGCTCCTTGGCCTCTGCCCCAGGCGCTAGAGTGGCTCTGGTCGCGACAGAGCGACGCCCCGAAGGGGCAGAGCGTCGCCCCCTGGTGGGCGTGCCAGGTGGATCCCGGTTGGGTGCATGCGGGAGTCTGTCTGTCTCTCCCCGTTTCCAGCTATAGAAAAATACAAAAAAAAAATGACATAAATGAAATATTTCCTTTTTAAAATTGTTTTACTGGTACATACAATATCGGAGTGGGCCTTACCATGTGTGGTTTCTCAAAGTGGCTACCACAGAATTCTATTCAAACAAATTCTCAGAACTTGCAGAAATATGAGAAAAATTAAAATTTAATCATTAAAATTTTAAAAATGTATTTTAACTTCTGAACCTCAAACAACTGCTAATTCAAAATTCTGGAAAGCCCATTGCCCTACCAAAAATGTTTCATATTTGTATCTATTTGACAAAATAAATATGTGTGTGTTTATTTTGTATGGATTCACTCTTGATACCTCCCAAGAAACTGCTGGAAAGGAACGTGACAGTAACCCCTTTGTATTATTACTATTGTACGTCTCATTATTTTTATGTGTGGCGTGTTTTTATTTCCGTGAGATGATTTGCACTAATTCCTGAAGAGGTTTTCAAAAGTAGCTGCTGAGAGTTCAAGTCAGTTCCGAATCCTGGAGTTCAGATAAGTTGAGAGCCGAGCTGTCCTGAGAGCCTGTGATTACCCTGTCTCTCCTCCGCCAGCCCCTGGGACATTTTCCATGCCGTTCAATTAAAGGAGTTTCCATTATGACGAATTTAATGTGCTCTGAATATCTTTCATTGGATGAGGCAGAGAGACATTATTTTAAAATAGAAATGCCTATAAGAAAGGTCTTTCTTTTCTCCCTATTGTGACATGCTCCTTATGAGTGGGTGTACATCATTCTGACCCCAGCCCCTCAGTTCTCTGCTTCTGATAGGGTCTGTCCTCCTCCACTTCTGTAAGGTCAACGTTCAATGTTCAAATGAGAAAAGGAACAGGAAGGTTTGTGGACAGTTCAAATTCTGAGGGGGGAAAAAAAGCACTTTTGCCTGGCCACTTCTCTCTCTCTCTCATCTCAATTCAAATTTCCACTCTGATGAAGGCATTTAAAACACAATATTATTTTGAGAACTGTAAAGGGGTGAAATAGCCTACTCAGCTCTCCAAATGTGCCTGTTGACTTGGCAAGACATGCGTGAGTTCCTTAATGATGATAAGTGACTAAAAAGATATCAGGCAATATTTTAGCTACATGAGGTTCAAATAACTTTAGAGGATTTATTTAAATTGATATATTAATAAAAAATGAGAGCGAGTTCCCAATATACATAAAGGACTGATTTTAAAAAACAGATTCTAACCTACACTGAGATCCAGTTCTCAAGTTTAAAAAAAATGTATGTGGCATGGTGAGTTGGAGCAAAGCATTCCTTTAGTAAAAGATGGATCACTCACTCCTACTTGGAAGATATTTACTATAGTTATTTGTATAAGGCTTGTGAGACACATAAAAATAATTAGAAAATATGTTTATGATGATAAGCACTCTTTTTCTGAATGACAAAGATTGAAGTTTAGATCCAGGAGAGAAGACAGCCTAATTAACTCAGATTTATGATTGTGCTTTGAACCCAGTGTCATGGCCAATTGCTTATCTTTGCAAACTTCTTCATTGCCCAACTTCCTTTTCAACTCAGGAACTTCTGTCTCCATTTCTTAAGCCCATTGCACTGAAATGTTCTGAGCCATCTACTTATTCTCAAACAGGAATTTCTTTAGCCAAGCTTTTATAGCCAAAGTTAAAGAAGCTCATTTGTTAGTAGGCACCTAAGAAAGAAAATGGAATTTGGTATTGATGTTCTCCCTTTCAAGTTCAAAAAGGGATAAAACGGATTTCTGTATGAATAGCTCTTTGTGTTTCATCAGCAAATAGATGGGATCCGGCTGACACACATTTGTAAGGCTCCCTTAAATCCTAGAGATCACAAGTCGTTTCAAATGGCCATTGTTCTAAGTAAACATGATTCACAGGGAATTTGTTATGTTTGCTCTCCCTATGCAGTTTCGCTTACCTCTCAGCATTGGTCCTGTTCTTCTGATGTAGCAGAGTGTTGGGTAAGATGTGTTGGGTGACTTTCTCAGTGATTTTGAGCAGTTCATCCTTACTTCAGAATGATACAGTGCTTTGTTTTGTTTTGCTTTTAAATAAAATTTTCTCTTCACATTAGTATCACTCCTATGTGGCTTCATGTAATTACTCTATTACTATGGATCACATGACATTGATGATATTAATTACACAGAAAAAATTGCACCACAGTGGCATTTGGATACAAATAACTCCTATCTACCACACCAAATAAGTTTCTTTTGTAATATAACATTTTAAAAAGAATTTAAGTATGAACACCTAGGTATCTATGTTCTCTTTTTCTCCTAACTCACCTGTCCTAAAAGATCTCTAGGAAATAGAAATAAGTTTATAATGAAAAGGATTTTGTTGATAGAATTTCCTTTCTTCTCCCTCCCTCCCTCCCTCCCTCCCTCTCTCCCTCCCTCCCTCCCTCCCTCCCTTCCTTCCTTCCTTCCTTCCTTCCTTCCTTCCTTCCTTCCTTCCTTCCTTCCTTCCTTCCTTTCTTCCTTCCTTCCTTCCCTCCTGTCTTTCTGTCTTCTTGATGAATATTCTGTCTTCTTGATAAATATGACAATAAATATCCAGACTGGAAATTTTACTTTGTCTTTGTAACTTCCCTTTTTTACTATGTCATCAAATAGATACAGTGATACAATAAAACTTGACTTCTTATTTGCATCAGACTTTGTCCTTTTCAGATGGAGTTTCTTTGGAAAGAGATAGTAAGAGTCATGCCAATTGCGTATTTCTGGGGCATTCCCTGGTGTCAGGTTGTAGCTTCAACATAACAGAGTTCGGGAAATTCTTAGCCCAAAATGTAGAATTTGGTAAACATTAATTATAATTAACATTTTATAGAAAAAATGTTTTCTGGGCAAGAATTATCCTTATAGACTATATATGTTAAGTATAATTCTTTGGAAAACATGTCTATTTCCTTAAAAGGAATTTCCTGAGGTGGCCAATGTTGAGGATGAGCTATGCCTCAGGGTACTATTCTAAAAATCTCCTGATCAAAGTTATGAAAGCAAGATTTTCAAGAACTCAGAAGTATTGACTTTTCCAATTTTATGACTATATAGCTCAGGGGTCTGTAAACCATGGTCTACAGGTCAGATGGCCTGTTTTTGTCAATAACATTTTATTGAAACTCAGCCATGCTTATTTGTTTACTTATTGTCCAAGGTGCTTTTGAGTTACCACTTTAGAGTTGAATAGTTGTGACAAAGATTTTTTGTCACCCACAAAACCTAAAATACTATCTCACTCATTATGGAAACTGTCTACCAACACCTGGTATAATCAGCTTCTACTAATTTAGCTGAAAATTAAATGATTTATCCAACAAATATTTAGTAAGCATTTATAAAGTTTCAGACATACAAGACAAGAAAATACTTTCCATGCAGAGCTAAAAGTTAGTCTAGTAGACAGAGGAAAAAAGAGCAGAACCCATTAATCTATACTCTGCTTATTTTTTTTTTAAAGAACTGAAGTGTTTCAATGTTTATCCTAACTATGACTTCTGAGAGCAGTTTCTCAATTCATCGCACATATGGGACTGACTTTTGGCAAAGCCTCTATTTATCAAACTCAACTGTTTTTTGGGGCAAACAGAGGAATCAAGATGAGAACTTCTCTCTGCTTTGGCAAAGGAGAAAAGAATAATCCCATTCGTGACAAATCAACAGGCACAAAATTCACATTTTGTTCCATGAGGCAAAAATGAATCTGAGGTGTTAATAGTATGATCTTAATTGCTGGTGAGTCATACGCTTCCTTCCAACACTTCTGCCATTGAATCTCAGGGCTCCATGAGGCAGGATAGGCATGGATCGGGATTTTATAAACAACCAAATGATGAGAATATGTGCAATGCTAGTATTGATTCTGTTCTTCATGCCTCTAAATTCGTGCTCACTCTTCCGAGGGGCTGCATAACCGTGGGGCAAGTCACATGTATCACAAACAATATCAGTCACATGTCCTGCACATTGACAACATGAGGAGGTCATGTGTTTTGAAAATATTAATAGATGTACAGGCAACTTCACAGGCTACTCTTTTCACTTACAAACTAAAACACTCCCCGAGAAGTGGGCCAGTCAGTGAAATCTTTCTCTGCCAGAGCAAATATGATGATGTAATGCTTGGAGAAAAAACCATTTATCAGTATTGTTATAACATGTCCCTTGACTTTCTTGCCTCACTTCAGAAGGTGACACCAAGAATAATTATCATCCCACATGTGGATTTTGAGACTCTTATAGGAGAACAGTATGTTGACATCTAACTTCAACTATAAAGAATACTTTGAAATATTTAGGTATAATGTTTGAAATCAGGGAAAACATCCCCCAAACTCCTTAAGGCATTTTCAGCCACATGCAACAGAAAGCAGGTCTCATAAACTTTGACATTAAATTAATGAAGATTCTACCAACAAAAAAAGATCTGTTTTTCAGAGATGAGATGAATAAAATATCATTGGGAATGTGTATATTTTGTTTGAACAATTACCATCAATAGATAATCTTACCCATCTATAGACATACTGAATTGAAGTTATTCGGTAAGACCCCGAATTTGAGTACCCTTTTTCTGATCATCTAGACTTGCTTGTAAAAGCCACTGTCATTTGCATAACACAATACTACCATTTGTTCTCTTCTGTGGTTCATCAAGGGCTGAAGGAAGGGCAGGGATTTATGAATACTACTTTAAACTACCATTGGTCTTTCTCTCTTTCCTCTTTCTTTCTCTTCTGACAATTTCCAAACTCTTGTACCTGAGCAACTTCACAACAATTCAAGTATTTAACATAACTAATAAATCCAAGTCAAGGTATATTTGGAAATATATACAATACCATTTGCCAATTGACTCTTGTTTAGTTAAACAGAGACGTCTCATGAATTAAATTATTGGCTTTTAAATTTCTGTTGGCATTGGCTAGAATGACAAGAGAATCCTATATATTTTAAGCTCAGCCTTGGTAAAATTGTTAAGACCTCCAAATTTCTAAAGCCCACTGATTTCCTGCTTTTCCTTACATCTAATTTAGATCATATGGGATGCTCTCTTGCTAGAGCTTTTGAAGGTTGGCCTTTCTAAACCAGTAGTGGTCAGTGATAACTAACTCACAAGCAATTGTTCTGTATTAGCACATCTACCTGCCTCAAACTGAATGTGGCATTTTCCCCTAATTTCTTAGAATCACCAAGAATAAAAACACATAACTTTCCAGAAAGGAGAGGGAACAAACAATCTGTTCTTTGGACTCTCGGATGAAGCAACTATCACTGTTTAATATGTTCATCCTGATGAATGATTTTCATGCACACATTTTTAAGCTGGGGAATATGCAAAATTCTGAATATGATTTTATTATTTGTCTCCTCATATGAAACTCTGTCACTTATGATAGGTTTCTAGAGAGAGCCCCACTTTTTTTCATATATGAAGAAAACTTATTTTGACCCATGTTTTGACTCGGTTCCTGTTTATTTTCTGATAAAATTCCAAACTACATAAAGTTTAATTCACTACGATACAGCCCTTCAAAAATGCCCACCATTTGGTAAAGCTGAGCCCAGGCTGGATGAGAGAATTTACCTCATCAAGTTCATTGTGTGGCCTTTCTGCCATTGACGTTGGTGGTGCCATAATTATCTAAAAGAACGAGCACTTGATTATGACACTATTTGAGGTGATCAGCTCTATAATCATCAGTACATGAGTTAATGTGGAAAAATAGGGTCCTTTACCTTGAATAAATTTTGTACCCCATTTTCCATACTGTTGTACACTCTACACCAGGGGTCTCAAACTCATGACCCACAGGCCGCATGCGACCCGCCGAACAATTTTGTGCAGCCGGCAGACTAATCCACGAAGTTCAAAATATTTTGGATAAAATTAAGTAAGCCTAGGGGCCTACTTGTATTTTTCATTTCTCTAGCATCCTAGCTAGATATTAGCTTAGTTAACAGCAGTTGTGATGCGAACTACAGTTTCTGGTCGTTTTGTGACACTGAGTAAACTGCATGTACGATTGTGCTTGTTGTACTGATTTTTTTTTGTTTTCAACTGCAGTGAGAAAAGTGTTGCGTAACAGTTGCCTTTTGTAGACCTAGTGCGGCCCGCCGAACGGCTGTGATCTTGCTCTGCGGCCCACATGCTGAGTTGAGTTTGAGACCCCTGCTCTACACCATGAATAGCCGTACCAGCCTTTGTCTCTCTGAAGTTTGAGGGGTTGATCATTAGCAGCAAGATGCAAAAATTCCCATTGCTTTGATCCAGGAAGAGCTTCCAAACCCTCTCTCCTTATTAGGAATATCATGTATGTGACCAAAGTAATACCAGAAATCATCTAATATTTAGTTATCAAAACAGAGCTGTGGGCAGTTTCGTTGGTTCAATTTTGGAGAATCCTCGATCTCATTTTTATACAAATATGCAACCTATAGCCAGCTCCTTCTTTTATACCATGCCAGCGCCGGCAACCCTCAACCACATTTCCAGATTATTCACCATTTATTTTAAGCACTTGAATGGTGATGACACTACATCAATCCCCTTAAATCAAGATAATTTTTTTGAAGGAACTAAGAAGGCAATTTTGCCTCAGACTGAAAACATGATCCAACCCACATCAAGGCGGAGGTTCTATGCAACCAGTTCTTGGCTACCATGGACCTGATTCTGAGACCCTTCCAGCAGCCTCTGTCCTCAACAACAAGTTATTTACCAGAAGCCAATGGAATTAAAACTTCATGACATTTAATTTTTAAGACAACAATTACCTATTTCCTTTCCAGAACTGGAAAGAGATAAATTGAAATAAACAGAATTAAAATAAAACAAACCTGCCTCCTAGCAACCTCTACAAGCCTTGTTTTCTTTTTGCAAAGCCCTTCCCTCTACTTGTCAAAGAATATCAGACATTCGATTGATGAAACAAAGAGGAAATGATCATTCTTATTATATACAGCAGTGACTGTGGCATAGAGACATATTTTGCATAGTAAAATGAACGTCTTAATCCTTTGCAAAGAGTGTGGTTATTTCCTTCCTGGGAGTGGAAGTTTGGAGAGAGCCAGCAGGGACGAAGACACTGATAATTCTGTTCTCCTGCCAGGAGAAAGCGTGCCTGGACAGTTTGGAGGAGCTGAGCCCAAGTGGGGTATTCTGCAGCCAGCGAGCGCACCGACTTCTGTCTTGATAACTTCCCATTTGACAAGTACAGGGTGTGTCCATTTATATAGCTGATGCTGCAGTAGGGTCGGCAGCAAAACTGAAAAACAAAAAAGCAGAATCACAGGCTGCTGACTTCAAATTCATGTCTCTATCAGTGTCAATGTGTATTTCATAGGATTTCACCATGAGTGTTCTAGTATCATAGGGTTAGAACTTGTAGGCTTTTGTGTGGTTTAATTGCCCAACGAAGGGCTGAATGATGTGCTGATAGTGAGATCGAAGAATTGGAGGGGACACAAAGGCAAGGTGGGACTGGTCTATGCACACACCTTTGTCCCTTAACCTAAAGCTCAATGCACAAGTTGTTTAATTAGATTTTCAGTGACACATGACTCCATTGAAATAAGGCATTATGTTTAGTGTAAGTCTGGATTCTTCAAATTCCCACCCCAGTCAGATTCCTGCAGGTGTTCAAAGAAAGCTTCATGTGACCTCGGTTTGTCACCTTTTCCTAACGCTAACAGAAGGAAACTTGATAGATTACCTCCCTTTGCCTAGCTTCTATATTTTAAACAGCAAGGAGAAATCCAATCACCAACAAAGTGTGTCTCAAAGACCTCTCCTCAGGGCATTACCTGTCGCAATTAAAGGACTTGTAAGTAGGCATACGCTAAATGGTGACCACTGACACTATCTATCATCAGCTGCTACAGAATTCATTCATTCCAGCTTTCACTTGGAAAATCATTCCTTCATTCAAGTCATTTATTCAACAATATTTTCGGGACACCCTTTAGGTGGAACAGTTGGGAAATGAAGGTAAACCTTGTTGGAGGACTGCTTTCCCAGGCCCATTTTAGTATACGTCTTTGCACGTTGAGTATTTCACATGGACTCTTCTGGCACTGTGCTCTGGAACAATGCAGTCCATTTTCACACACACACAAAATGTATACACACTTCTATGTCCCGGTTCTCACTAACCTATATACAAATGCAGAGGTACAGAAGACACTTTGAAAGCTGTTGAGGCTTACAAAGTGTGTATTTTTGGGCACTAGCTTTGCCTTCCAAGTTATGTGAATGTTAAAATGCATTTGCATTTGCTCAGCATGAACCAGCTGTTACATTGGGATGGGAGAGGCTGGGTGTGGAAAGGAGGGGAGAAAGACTTCCAATGATCAGTGCAGTGCAAAGAAGGCAAAACAGCGTTTTAAAGTATACTCTGGGTTACCTGAAGAAGAAATCAAATACGTGCAGAACCAGCGGTTCCCTGTTGACTTGCTTATATCATTATATTTTTATTTGAACCTCTCTCATTCAATGTATTTTTCTTACAAAGTACTTTCATAAAGATATAGTTTTTAAAAATTTGCTCTGATAACACTTAGGAGAAATGGCTGTATTCCATGCCCACACAAGCACTTGCGAAATGGTCTTCCTGGCTGCGGTTTGTCCATCGTGTGAATAATATCTCCATATCTATATAAACACCCGTGGGGATTTAGGCACTGAAAAACTTCTAGCTCAGGAATGAACCAGGGATGAAGAAAAATGATGTAGCTCCTCTCTTGTTCCAACCAGACACTTGACCCTGGGGAGGAGAGGTGTGGTTGTTAAAACAACAGACCATCAGTTGGCTGAGCAGACTCAGAAAGATCATTTAAGAGACTCTTGGGAAGGGAAGAGGCTCGACGTCTCAGCATGGCTGTAGCCTAGACCGCGGTGAGAGCACCCTATGTAGCCTTGCCTATCTGCCTGCCCTCTGCCAGCTCCTTCTCCTTTTGAGCAAAGTGTTTCCATTTGATGGTCAATAGGCCAGGCCAGAAAAAACCTGCTGTAATGGGCTTTGGACAGCATGGACAATTTCCTGGGGAAAACACCACTTTATTTCTACTTTCCCTGAATTTGTTAAAAACATGTTTGTTTTGGCATTTTTCAGCCGAAGTGTGATGTTTAGTGCTCCACAGTTTTAGAGGATTAGATTACGCCTCGTGACCAAAATGAGGGCTGGGGATAAGTTCACGCCACAGCCTTCGAATCCTATAATTATGGGTTCAAATAGAAGGGATAAGGTGAGTATAGATAAACTTTGTGTTAAGGATTTAGTACAACGTATTGAATATGACTTAAGACATATTATATGTCTGTATCATATGCTTTAGGCATAGTACAAGATACGTGTGCCTTCAGGATATCATATGGCAGCGTTTACAAACAAGGAGGTGTTGTGTAGAAAAGAGCTTGGGAACTAGAAGAGAGCTAAGGGGGCAAACCTGTCACCTTACAGAAGAGACTGCTGCAAATGGAATTTAAGGGGTTTTATTTTTCAGTCACACACAAAAAAGTAATACTCAGGTTTTATTAAAGAATCTCTTGAATTTCAACCTCATACTCATATTTACATGGAGACACTTCTTATTCTCAGCAAAAGCTTTTGTTTTTGACAAATACACACATGCAGTTATTTAAAATAAATGCAGGGTGAGGCAAAAGTAGGTTCACAGTTGTGAGTATGCAAAACATAGTTTATTCTTGTATTATTATTTATTAATTATCGCATTATTTCCTATACAAACAACCGTAAACATGCTTTGGACCCATCCTGTAAATGGATTATGGAATTTGGGTTTGTTTGATTTTAGAATTGCTCACCAAAAGTAGCTCTGAATGACATTGGCTCTGGAAATAAGATATGAATGCACTGGGGGGAAAATGACACTCAATTAGAGCCAGTTCTTTCTCTTTGTAGCAGAGGAGAGAAAATTCTGAAAATTTTTCCAAATATAAACCCAGCTTCCTCTACTGCTAAGAAAAATTCTTTTAATAGGATAAATAAAGGGTGATAAACCTTTGATATAACAATTGTTTCTTTATTAAAAGCCAGTAAGTATATTCTCTGAGATGATCATTATACTGAAAGAAAAAAAATCACAGGAGATGTACCTACTCATCTTGTGAAATAACTTGTCCAGTGTCAGAAACAGGAGCATAGTTTTACACACTTGTATTTATTCATTAGGTTCTCTCTATACACAAAGGCTATCACTTACACTTGAAAGGCAGAGATAATGTCTTTAAAATGAATAAAAAACTATGTTTATGGAACCATGATACAAACTACAATCACTTTTTGTTCTACTTTTTGGGGGCAAGGTTTATAATTATTATTTAAAGTTTCATATCTGTAATCATCTCGTTATCATACACATGCTTAAAAAAAGAGGAAAAATTATAAAAATCTACCATGTTCCAAATAGTAGATTTAATGTAAAACTTTGTGCATTGTGGAGGGAAAGATGAGACAATGCTGAGTGTGTGTGTGTTTGTGTGTGTGTGAGTGTGTGTGGGTGTATGTGGGTGACAAAAGGAGATAGAGAGAGGGGGGGGAAAGAAATAGAGAGAGAGGTCTACAGCCATACCACCCTGAACACGCCCGATCTCGTCTGATCTCGGAAGTTAAGCAGGGTCAGGCCTGGTTAGTACTTGGAAGGGAGAAATAGAGAGAGAGACAGTGAGATGGGGAGAGAATGTGTATCAAAGAAACAGAGAGAAAAAGATAAGACTTATTAAGAAGATATAATTCAATCAAGCTTAGGATAAAAGTCATGTTTAAATATTTTAGTGTCTGCCATTTGACTATCCCTAGAAGGTATGGGAAAGAGATGTGCTAAGTAGGATGATGATTAAATTTAGAGCCATTTAGCCCAACTTTCTGGAATAAATACATCTGCTTGAAGCCTGTCCTGTGAGTGTTACCTTTGTTCTCTCTAATTTTTGTATTTTACCGTGTCCACTAAATATGGTAAAGAGCAAAAGCCAATGTGTAGGGAAGAGCAATGGGCAAGATGTTAGCAAGAACAACTTTGTGTCTAATTAGTGGAGATAGTCTAGGGATCACCTCAATTTTCTGGGGAACCAGCTTTATCAATAAATTACATTGAACTTCAGGATTACAGAAACAAAATTCATTTATCTCCCCTATACAGTTGGTGGCATGGCCTGGTGATGGCAAGATTAATATTAATAAAAAGTTATGATAAATATTAGGAAATTGTTGAAAGTGGATACCTGTGGGGGGGGGGGGAGAATTCATCAGCATAATATCCTAACTAATATATTTATTCTTTCATGTTCTTTAACAAAAACAAAAGGAGTGTGGGAAAGAAATATTGTTATGTGGGTCAAAATTATTTTTTGTTACCTACTGGCTGAATTTCTCTGTAAAAACAATATGCCTAAATAGATTTTACAGTCTGGAATTCTATTTTATCTTCTAGGGAAATTTTTAAAAATTAAGAACTTTAAGTGTACTAGCTTTTTTTAGCTAGATAAATTTCTGAGCTTTTTAAAATACGTGAATATGGACAGGGAACATGGAGATGCTACACACCTCATGTTCAAGGGGTTGAGTGTCATGAAAACACATGAGTGAGGTGGCACATAGAAGATAAAGATGTGTAAGTAACCATGCCTGTCGAAATGTATATAAAGGCTGGTTCTAGACCAGAACTTAGAATTGTCCACCAGTATTTTTTAAAAAAAAATAGTTTTATACAGATGAAGATAGATAATGTATAAGTTCCTAGAAATACTTTGGTGGTTGCTTCCCAAACCTCTCTATAAACAGAGAGAAATCATCATATAGCCTCTGGCTTTCAAACCACCTCTGTCATCTCCCTGTTTTCAATTTTTAAAGGTGTTTTGCTGCTAACCAGCCTAAGTGTTCCTTTAAGTATTTTGTCATTACAATGCTTTTCTGTGAAGAACTACAATACAATGTCATTCAAATACACTGAAGGTCAAGAGCCTGGAATTTTGAAATCTAGAAATAATTCAACTAAGAATGAATTATCACTTTCACTGAAAGGCATCTCCAGCCACTGTGTCTAGGGCTTCACTTAGTAGCAACATAACTTTTTACAGAAGTTTGAGTTGGAATGAATGTAGCTGGTTTTATGCATTTTAAAAATCCATTTATTCAAGTATTTAATAGATACTTAGAATATGGCAAATAGTCTGTTAGCATTAGAAGCAGAGAACAGAGAAAGAAAAGACACTGTTCCTGCCCTTATAGAGCTCAGGGTCTACTAGATAATCAATAAACCTACAATGTTAAGAGAACATGAAAGATGACCTTGAAACCCAGCCATGGACAAGGCAAAAGAAGTGAGGAAACTTTTCCAAAAAGAAGACACTTAAGCTATGAGTATAATGAAAAAAGAACTATAGGGAATAAAAACATGGATAAAAAGGGAATATGTTCTTGGTCTTAGATCAGAGTAGAGTATATAGTGTTTACATTTCACCTTGAAGATGAGAGTGTACTAAAAGTCTTAATTAGAGGAGAGGAGAAATGATCAATTTCACATTTAAGGAAAAATCAGTGTGGGTTTCTTTTATATTCTTGATATGGAGGCAAGAAATTCATTTTGAGAAGCAGTATAGACCAATGGTTATTGTCAAAGACTCTGGGGGTTGACATCTTATGTTTGAATTCTAGTTTTCCTAAGTAATAACTGTGTAACCCTTGGAGAATTTCTCTCTATGCCCCAATTTTTTCTTCCATAATAACAATAGTACCTCTCTTACATAGCTTTTATAAGAATTCATAGAGGTAACATAAGCAAAAGTTATTAGAATATTACCTGACATATAAAGAATGCTCTATATGAGTTAGCTCTTTAAGACAATTTTGCAGTGATGTATGGAGGAAATTGGGTATATTTGGGTTAAAGATAGTACAGTGAGGATAGAGAGGGGAAGTAGTTCTGAGGAGTAGTTAAGTAGAATCTATGAGACTTGATAACTGATTAGATGCAAGGGATTAGAAAGAAGTGGGAGGCTGGGATGAATCTTAGATTCTAGTTTGGGTGCCTGATGAATGGTGTGTCTCTGCGTATTACAACAGAAAATACAGGAAGAAAGACCCCCTATGATGAGAATTTTGGGCATTCATTTCAGGTTTGGACATTGACTCAGATGTGTCTTAGCATGTCTAAGTAATAAAGTCCAACAGGCAATTGACTATCATATTTGACATAATGGGAATAAGAGGTTTGGCAGAAGATACAGATTTATAGGGTCCTTAGCATATTAATAATTGAAGCCACAGAGCCGATGAGCTCATCCCAGAGAGTGAATCCAATGAAGGGAATGCCAAACATAACACCGTGAAAACATTGAAGAAGAGGGTAGAATTATAAATCTGACAACAGAAACTGAGAACGAAATAACAAAGGAGAGATTCCAGCTTCTGGCCATGATAGAGTAACTACGTTGCATTAATCCTCCCATGACAAACAACCATAAAACCAGACAAAATATATGAAATTACTATGTTTGGATGTTGGATCCTGTAGCACAGTTCTGTGACCCTGGAGAGAAGGGCAACAAATGAGGTATGCCTGATGATTGCTCAGATTCTCTGCCTAGAAGCAATTTCTGCACAGCCATGATGGAGGGAGAAGCCAGTCAAAGAACAATGGTCTTGCAGTGTTGAAGATAGAGAGAGTTGGAGGTCAGGGCCACTGATGCAGCTGAAACTTTGGGGGCAGAGCACTGGAGAGAAGGAACTGTATAGGGAAGGAACTCCTAAGAACTACATTGAGTATTTGGCGATCCTATTGAGTATTTGGTGAACACTAAGCTGCCCACACGTGAGGTGATACTCCGCAAGCATAGGCAAAGAAAAACCATTGACTGAATAAAAGTTTCTTGTGGGGCTCTGAGCTGAACAATGATCAGAGCATGGACAGGGCTGTGCAGCCTTGCATTTTCCAACAGCTAGAAGAGATCTTGTTGAACAGCGTGATCATTCAGTAGACTTAAGTCCACACATTAGGAGAAGGGTATAGCTATACACACACCCTAACAAAGCCTGAGAGCGAAACTTAAAAGGGTCAAACAGATATAAAAGAAAATTAACTCTTCATCAGAACAAAACTCAATAAAGAGGGAATCAATCTAAACACCCCAAAAATTGATATTTAGAAATCTCATATACATATCAGTTGTAAAAAATTTCCTAAATTTGTTGAAAAAAATGACTAAGAGATTTAAGAAGCTCAATAAGTCCCAGGAAGAATAAACAAAACAAAAACCATAGCATAATAAAAGTAATTAGATGAGCAAGGAAACAGGTAAATGAGACCCTAACCAAGAGGGAAATCAGTAATATAAATGGACTCAGAAATGATATAATGGAATTAGAGAACAAGAACTTTAAAAAAAGAAGGGTTAGAATTATGCTAAGTAATTTAAAGGTAAAAATAAAAACAATGAAGGAAAAGATTAGAGTCTTAATAGCAAAATGGAAATTATTGAAAAAAATTTATTGAAAATTTTAGAAGTACAGAATGTAATATTGGAATGAAAAACCACTGGGTAGACTGCATAGCTGTGCTAGCAGCTAGACACAGAAGAATACAAGATCAGTGCACCTGATTTCTCAAAAAGTTAAACATAGAATAATCATTGATTTAACAGTTCCCTGTGAGGTATATACTCAAAAAAACCCAAAAAGTATTGACTGGAACAGATATTTGTACCATGTTTATAGCAACATTGCTCACAATCACTAAAGGGTAAAAACAACCCACCTGACCAGGCGGTGGTGCAGTGGATAGAGCATCAAACTGGGATGTGGAAGACCCAGGTTCAAAACCTCAAGGTCACTGGATTGAGAGCAGACTCATCTGGCTTGAGCACGGGGTCACTGGCTTGAGCGTGGGATCATAGACATTACCTCATGGTTGCTGGCTTGAGCCCAAGGTTGCTGGCTTAAAGCATGGGGTCACTCGCTCTGCTGTAGCCCCCCCTCCTCAGTCAAGGCACATATGATATGAGAAAGCAATCAATGAACAACTAAGGTGCCACACCAAAAATTGATTTTCATCTCTCTTTGTTTCTGCTATCTGTTCCTATCTGTCACTCTCTCTGATTCTTTCCCTGTGTCTGTCAAAATCAAAACAAAACAGAATGAAAGAATCTAGTTATCTGAGAATGGATAAATAAATACCAGATGTGATACATACATACAAATCAATACTAATTATTCAGTCTTCACAAGGAAGGAAATCCTGATGCATTCTATGACATGGATTAACCTTGGAGACATTATACTCTGTGAAGTAAGTTAGCTAAAAAAGGAACAAATATGGTATGAATTCACTTATATGAGATACCTAAAATAGTCAAATTCAAAGAGGCAGAAAAGAGAATGCCGGCTCCCTTGGGCCAGGGGGAGGAAGAAATGGCAGCTCATCTTCCATAGATACATAGTTCCAGTAGAGGATGATGAAATAGTGCTACAGAAGGATGGAGGTGATGGTTGTGCAATGTGAATGTAGGTAATGCCACAGAACTTTACACTTATGTTAAACTTTATGCCATGTATGTTTCAAAAAAATGTTCTAAATGAGTAGTCTCAGGGTAGTCAGATTGCAATTTTTCTTATTCTATTCTGTATTTTCTAAAATTAGATAATAAAAATACTGAGAAAAAAAGTAAAGAAAAAAAAATACCCGCAAACTAAAGAACTATAACCCTATAACATCCGCAGATGTACAAAGTAAGGCTGTACATTTCTACTCATATGCACTACTCAGTGCAGAGAAATCTCAGGGAAAGATTTGTACTAGAGAATAATATATACAGTTGGTGTAAAAACTGATGGAATGAGGTGAATGAGTGACTTTATGCTTGACTCTTTACTCTTTTCTTATTTATACCTCAGTTTGTAATTATACTGTTTTTATTTACTATTTTAGGTATCTTGTCTTTATCCACTAGACAACAGGCTCCATGGGAACAGGGAGCATATGGCTTTGGTTCATTGTTGTATCTCTAAGGGTTACATAGTTGATGCTTAATAAATGTTCACTGAGGCTCTGGCTGGTTAGCTCAGTTGGTTAGAACATTGTCCTTATATGCCAAGGTTGAAGATTTGATCCCCAGTCAGGGCACAGACAAGAATCAACCAATAAATTTATAAAATGGAACAGCAAGTCGATCTCTCTCTCTCTCTCTCTCTCAAATCAATTTAAAAATTCTACATCTGATAAGGGGTTAATAACCAAAATTTATAAAGAACTTGTAAATCTCAACACCAGGAAGACAAACAATCCAATCCAAAAATGGGCAAAAGAGATGAATAGACACTTCTCCAAAGAGGATATACAGATGGCCAATAGGCATATGAAAAAATGCTCAACATCACTAATCATTAGAGAAATGCAAATTAAAACCACAATGAGATATCACCTCACACCAGCCAGAATGGCGCTCATCAACAAAACAACACAGAATAAGTGCTGGCGAGGATGTGGAGAAAAGGGAACCCTCCTGCACTGCTGGTGGGAATGCAGACTGGTGCAGCCACTGTGGAAAACAGTATGAAGATTTCTCAAAAAACTGAAAATCGAACTGCCTTTTGACCCAGCTATCCCACTTTTAGGAATATACCCCAAGGACATCATAGAACGGCTACAAAAGGAGAAATGCACCCCCATGTTTATGGCAGCATTGTTCACAATAGCGAAGATCTGGAAACAGCCCAAGTGTCCATCAGAGGATGAGTGGATTAAAAAGCTTTGGTACATATATACTATGGAATACTACTCAGCCATAAGAAATGATGACATCGGATCATTTACAATAACATGGATGGACCTTGATAACATTATACGGAGTGAAATAAGTAAATCAGAAAAAAACTAAGAACTATATGAATCCATACATAAAAGGGACATAAAAATGAGACTCAGAGACATGAACAAGAATGGGATGGCAACAGGGGTAGGGGGTGGGGGGAGAGGGGATGGGGCAAAGAGGAGAAAGGGGTTGGGGGAGGGAAGGGGCACAAGAAAACCAGATAGAAGGTGACAGAAGACAATTTAACTTTGGGGGAGGGGTACACAGCACAATCAAATGTCAAAATAATCTAGAGATGTTTTCTTTTAACATATGTACCCTGATTTATCATTGTCACTGCATTAAATTTAATAAATAAATTAAAAAAAACAAAAAAAATTCTAAATTAAATGTTTGTTGAATGGATTCATGAATAAAGATTTGAGTTGGTCAGAAAGAACAATATTAGAGTATAAAGGAGGTAGAAATTATCAGAATAATAAGGAGGTGAGTGCACTCTGAGGCTACAGTTGAATGAGTAATCTATGTGAGTGAATACCCAAGTTTCACGGGATCATGAAGGCTCAAAGGATGGAAGCAGGAGATCATGGCTAATGTATAAACTAACAAGTCAATAGATACACTATTGTCATGAAGAGAGCTAGAGCATCCTGTAGATGACTAGCTCTGTCTTAAAGAAACAGCTATCTATATATCAATATAAGGGAGTATAATTTGGAAGTGACCCTGAAGTCTTAGAATAATGATTTTCAAATGGAAACCATGAATTTGGCCTTGAGGGGGTCTTCAAAAGCTCTCACTAGACTGTACTATTTAATCTCACCGATCGCCTGGTTCTCTTCACTGTAATTTAATGCACCTGTCACAAACCAGAAAGGAAAAGAATGCATCAGCAGGGCTACATGTCTGAAACATCTTTGTTCTAAATATTGGGATATAAAACTACAATAAAAAAATTATCTTACATTTATCAACTGGGATTGTTGTATTATATCACACCCCTTTTCTTCAATCACAGTCATGAATGACAAAACCACACAACTGTAGTTTCTGTAAGCCTGTAATATTCAGCCCACTGTTCTGATTTATGTGGAGACCACCTTACTTGAATAGGCATTGTACACACATGTAGCTAAGAAGCTGTTTGTAGCATTGATAGTTTTCAGAGCTTGAATGACATGCATGACTCACCTACAGTGTGTTACTCACCCACCCTAGAACTGGAGCAGTCCAGGAATCCTTCATTGCTGAACCTCAAAGCTTGGGAGTGTTATAAATGGAGATGGATTGCAAGATTTTGTGGGCATCTGAGCCACCAGGTTGGGGTGAAACAGAGGCAGCATCACTGGGAGGAATAGATTGCACATTCGGTAATATCTGGCCCCAGAAGAATAAAAATGTGGCTTCATCTCCAATGTAAATATTGGTCAGTTCCTACCCCATTAAGTGTTCCCGAAGACAAAGATTTTGACCTATCTATCATAATAATACTCCCATTAGCTCTTAAGCAACATGTTTGAATAGGAAACTGCCTCTCCCTATCTTTCTCTCTCTCCCCCTTCTCTCTTTTAGTCTGTTGATGATTTAGAGACAGTAAGATCTCCAGGCTTATCTTGAAAATATTTACTCAGCTTCTTTCAGTGATTATAAAAGCATATGTTTCTCTAAAGCAAAAGATGACAGAAGATGAGGGGCGGAGAGAGCCTCTGTCTGGCCTAATATTTTGGTGGAAGGTGACAGAGAAGATTAGAAAACCAACATTGAGGAAATGTTTTTGATTATCAGCTCCTTTCAGTGAAACAAAAATAAAGGTATAAATCTCCATCTGGTTTCATTTTATCTTTTCCCATTAGGTCCAGACGGACTCATACCTAAGGCTTTTTTTTAATGCTTTTTTTTCTTCCTTTTTGTTTTGTCTAGTTATTCTCTTGTGTTTCTGACTTTTGCTTACTCTTTGAGAAGCTCAACTGTGAGGTTTTTTTAAAAGGATATCTAAAAATAATAAGACAAAGGTATTTAAAGTTGTGTTCCTTCTTTGCAGTGGAGTGAACCAAAGAAGTAGACAGTCATGGTTGGTACAGTGATTTTAAAGGATGATTCAAGGATTATACTAGAGGATCACATTAGTCCTATTAAAAATGATATTTCCCACAAGTTAACTGTTTTTCCATATTGTAAAGCAAGAATGTACTTATATGAGAAAATTCATTAGACCTTACTCTTCCCCAGGCATGTTATGAAGAACTCTGCATGTCATGTCTCATGTGATTGATAGTTTAAAAATCTGTATTGCCCATGGTATGACTTATTCTGTAATAGAAGTCAGTGAACCCAGATAATACAACAAATTTGCTAAAGAACTTGTGAGCCCTCACAGTGAATAGCAGACATTTCATTTGCTGCCTTCATGCCTTTTGCAAAGGTGACATGCCTTGACCATTGGATGGAAAGGATTCCCCAAGTGAGAAGCAATGTCCTCATGATTATTGATCTGAATTTATGACTTTGAGGTATAGAACCCACTATCACAAAGACATATTTTCCCAACCTCTTGAACATGCTGTCCCTCTTGTTTCATGAAATCTTATTTGTGATGGTGAAAAAGGATAAGAATGTGAATACCTTAGCCCAGTCTTATAGCCTAACACAAACATCTACCCTTAAAGCATGGGAATTCATGTACCTGAACATGGGTGTTGATCTTTATTTTCTCCTGATAAGTTTCTATTCTCAATGATCTTTTTTGTAATGGAAATAATCTGTGTATGTAATTAGGTTAATTTCAACATTATTGGCTTCGAGAGACAGAAAACTGCGCAGTTCTTATTATATTTAAAGTACTTACAAGTCACTTAGATTATTCAGCAGCAAATCTTTGTGGAAAGAAAAGTGAGTGGTGTTCCTATACTGGTTATGAATGTAGCCAGATAGGGAAAGTCCCTATCCCATTGAAAGTCACAGAAGGTAAATTATATCCCCCTGGCTTGAGAGTTCATTGGTGAGAATGACAATATTAAAAACTCAAGGTTCCGGGATTCCAAATCACTTTGCCATGCAGCCATGATGTTCCAAACCAAACCAAACCAAATCAAGTAAGAGACCTGAAAAATATTTATTTGTGGAATAGTTCCAAAACAATGTTATGTAGGTGGGGTGAGTACTTGGAAGCTTTGACAAAAATATTAAAAACATTTTTTTGATGGAAAATAGCTTTGAATTTAATGTGTGGAAGCAATACTTCATAGGGCAGGTATTGGAAAATTAAAACTTGCAGTCATAAGGAACTGGTTAATCTTTTCACCTTTTAATTATTCCCTAGTCCAAAAATAGCAATGTTGAGTTCAAGGTTCTATCTTCTGAACTTTTGGAGGCCCCAGAATGTTTTACGGGAATACATTTGACAACCAGTAAAATAGATTTTAAAGCCCAAATATTTGCCATTCTTAGGAGTTACCTTGCCCAAAGAAATGAATGAACAGTATCACAAGCAAACATTTAGTGCATGGCTGAGATAGCATTGGGGTCAAGCCACATTGCTCATTAAGAGGCTCCTTCTTTCTTGGTACAATTGGAATGAGTTCAAAGTACTGGAATAACTAGAAAAGAAGATGAGCAAACTGATTTCTGAATAAGGATTAAAAGAGAAATTAAAAAGGCCAAATACTTAGGCTTTGTCTAACCTGTACATAAGAGTGTGACAAAATCAATGGTGTACATCACTGAAAAGTTTAAACACTCCCGAGATGATTACATGAGGCAGTAAAAGAAATGCAGTAGCAATACTACAGAGCATGTGGGGAAATGAGAAACAATATTAAACCCTTTGAGTAGCTTTCTTGTGTCCAAGTGATTAATCATAAGGTGAGGTCTCAGGGATAATAGTGGAAGCTGTTTTCTGTTTTGCGCTATCCTGAATTCAGATCAAGATAAAGTGGTCCATTGCTCAGGAGTCAAAATGAAAAAAAAAATGATGCCCCCCTTTTTTATTAGAATAGAAGATCATTGTGTATTGACTCCCATGAGATGATTAAATTTGAATTAATTATTATCAAGACATTCAGGGGTTAGGGTTTTTAGGGCTCCTGAGTTGTCCACAGATATGTTGGAATAAAGGGAAATTAATCAGCCACCTATTGCTGTGTAATTAATATATTCAGTCTTAACACCCTGATGTCATCTAGAAGTGGTCTTAGTGTTGGTGGGTTGAGTATGTTATGCAGGTGATAAACTGTGGTTAACTATGGAATCTTCCATTTGGTAGTAAGTTCTTGTTAGCTCTGTTAGCCAATCTGAAATCATTATTAGTCTTTGCTTTCTGCTTAACATTCCCAAATTCCAGATACCTAGCACAATTATCCAGTATGTATTAAATTTCTGATGAATGATTGGATGAATGAATGAACAATCAAGTTTTATCTGATCCCCAGCCTTCTTGACCAAACTCTAGCTAATTCTAATACCACTACCACAACTATCATAATCACCATATTATTTCTTTTAAACATATTCCAGATGCTAGGCACTGTGCTATTCCCCTTATATTATGATCTCACCAAAATGACTTCAATAACCTTAGAAGCTTTGTTTCCTTTCTTTTATGCATGAATAAACTGAGGCTGAGCAAAGTTAAATGAATTGTCCAACATTATACATCTAGTAAGTGGTAAAAGTGGAATTTGAAGTCAGTTAGACTGTCTCTAGAGACTGCACATTTAAGTAAGGCTCTATATTATCTCCCAGTTTGTCACTGGAGTTCAGCTATGAATAAACAGTTACCTGAGATGATATGGCTGCTTGCTATATTTAAAATGATCACTCATAGCTTGGCCTCCCTCCTATTATTTTTTTCTTGTTAACTACAGCATAGTTTTCTCTGCCTTTCAAGGTATCTGACACTTAGAAAGTACCTACATGATTGTTTTCTTAGCCAATCCATAATCACAAAACTAGATAGAATAAATCACTGGTAGAAAATTTCCTTAGAGTGTCTGAGTTACCAGAGCCAGGCACATTTGTAAATGCCCAAAGCTGACATACCTATGCTTAAGTTTAGTAATCTGAAATTAAATGTCTCATCACTTTGGTTCTAAATCTTTCCCTAGGAAAGAGAAACATTATCAGTCTCCATGGCATCACAGCTCCCTCTTTTTCTTCTTTTTCTTCTTTTTTTTTTTTTTTTGGCTTTTTTTAGATTCAAACCCAATTTTCATCTCTCATGATGATTCAGGCTGTGTCTATACTACGCCAACACAAATTGTTAAAAGGGGGGAAAAATCAGTGTAATAATGTGGAGTTTAGTTGACAAAATTCTAATGAAAGCAAAATTCCACCTATTTGGGAATCTTTCAGAACTGAGACCTTGCAGATAACTTAGAATTTTAACTATTAATATTAGGCATTTTAAAAATTCTAATCATCCTGTTTAGAAATTCTCCTCAATGCTTAACAGATTCTTATTCCAACAATACTGTACACCAGATATCTTGAGATACACTCCAGTATGAATCATCTGGAAGTACTACCTGAAACATAAAAATCATCTCCGAAATGATGGTTGAAAATGAAGAGAAAGCTGGAACCCTAGAGTAAGCTGCCACTTACTCATTGAGTTTCCTGAGGACTTGGGTTTAATGAATAAATGAAAAAGAAGAGAAAATCTTTGACCAACACAAGGTGGGATGTTGGACCTGTCACTGTCAAATAAAATCAGGTTTTCTGAAGGATTACACCTTCAGCAAGGCCCACCAGCAAAGAGACATAACACAGAACCTCGCTTGCTTATTCTGGCTCGGCACTAGAGGGAATAGGGAGGAAGACACACTCCCCCACTGAGAGCTCAAGGTAATGATGCAGCCCCCACCTTTGTATTCCTTCAATCGTCCTGAGAATTCAAAGTCACAAAAATCAGCATATCCACATAATAGTCCCAGTGTAATGTTCCTGGCAGAAGTGAACACAAAGAAATGCTAGAGGGATTTTCAAGCCAGATCACACAAAATTTCTCCATGGAAATCTCCCTCAAATGTAAGTAAAAAATAGAAAATAAAATATTCCTGTACTTGCTACTCAGACTGGCATGTAGACCAATGACATCAGAATCACTTGGGAACTTGTTAGAAATGATGAATCTCAGAACTTATCCTCAATTGAATGAATCAAAACATACACTTTTACAAAGTGAACATATGATTTAAAAGGTGAAAGATTTATATTATCTGAAGAGAAACCAGAGTTCACAAGATAAATGTATGATTTAAATACATGTTAATGTTTGAGAAGTACTACTTCAGGAAACAAGCCAAACTCAGAAAGATCCTGCACAAATAACATGCTAGATTTTCAAAAATATTCACTAAAAGAATTATTGGATGTAGAAAAAAATAAATACATTTGGAGTGATTTAATAAAGACAAATGAGATCAAAATCTATGAAACAAAATATGATTATATTGAAAAAATAGGAAGATAGTTATCAATGAAAACTATGGTTATATAGTCATGAGAATTGAGCTCAGTATAAATGCTAAACAAAAGGTAAAACATAGTTGGAGAGAGAATTAGTGAACTGGAAGGAAGATCTCAGAGAACTCTCCAGAATATTAGACAGAGAGGCAAAAACCTATACAATAAAAAAGAGAGGCTATGACTCCATTTGTTGTTGTTTTTTGTCTGTTTTGCTGTGAACATCACCCAAAGATGAAAAGTGAACACCCTGTTCTATCCACTGGGGATGTTGCAAAAAGAAATTAAAATTGGGTGAAATGTGGTCTGAACAGTCAGCCAAAGATAAATAACCATATGATCAGAAAGCACCTAAGGTACAGGAGAAACAGGAAACAGATATTGCTATATACTGTGCCGAGGGCAAGAGTGAGGTGGGAAAGAAGGGCCCCAACAGGCCAACAGGCTCAATGAAGAAGAGTGAACTTGAAGATGATGAGGAAGAAGAGGATGAAGATGGAAAATAAACAGCTGTCCTGTAACAATGTATGTGGAATATGTGTGTATGCTTAGGCAATTGCTTTGTTAAGAATGTGAATTTAAGTGAGCTCAATATTAGTCTCAGTATAGAAACTGCACAGAGCCCTGGCCGGTTGGCTCAGTGGTAGGGCGTTGGCCTGGCGTACAGAAGTCCCGGGTTCGATTCCCGGCCAGGGCACACATGAGAAGCGCTCATCTGTTCTCCACCCCTCCCCCTCTCCTTCCTCTTTGTCTCTCTCTTCCCCTCCCTTAGCCAAGGCTCCATTGGAGCAAAGATTGCCCGGGCGCTGGGGATGGCTCCATGGCCTCTGCCTCAGGCACTAGAGTGGCTCTGGTCACAACAGAGCGATGCCCCGGATGGGCAGAACACCCCCTGGTGGGCATGCCAGTGGATCCCGGTCGGGTGCATGCGGGAGTCTGTCTGACTGCCTCCCTGTTTCCAGCTTCAGAAAAATACAAAAACAAACAAACAAACAAAAAACTGCACAGATTTTTGGATAGTTGGTAAGATTCTTTGTAGGGAAAATAGGTTTGTTTGTTTGTTTTAAAAAAATACAGGTTTTAGCTTTTGGAAGGGCTACTATATACAGCTTTATTTTAAGGCCTATAATGTTAAATGTTTCTAAATATTTAATGGTTTCTTTAATTTCTTGCTTTGTGTAAGGTCACACAGCAAACTCATAGGAATAAATATCAATTGTAAATGTTGGGGTTTTTGAATGTTGTATTTCTCTTTAAAAAATATGTAATAAAATTATGTATATTTAAAAAGAGAGTTGAGAAGATCTATGAAACGTTTAAAAGGCATCCCAGAATGAGGGAATAGAGAAAACATAGGGCGGGCAATATTCACAGAGAAAATAAGAACATTCCAAAAAATTTTATGACTCAAATTCTTAGAATCTAGAATCACAATAAACTTGAGGTAGTATTAAAAGCAAAGAAAGAAATTCATCTTTAAATTATTAGTAAAGAAACAACAGAACCTCAAAAACAAGAATATTTTCATAATATCAAATGAGAAAACATAGGTTGAATACTGATGAAGGCCAATTTTATGAATGAAAATGTCTCAAAAACAAACAACTGAACTCAGAAAACAGAGGAACAACTTCTGAAATGAAAAGGAAAAGAATAACTCTCAACCTCAAATTTCATGTCATACTAAATGATAACTCCAAGATAAGCATAAAAGAAAGGCATTTTTAGATATCAAAGTCTGAGACTATTTATTGCCAGCAAATGATACTAAATGACTTGAGTGTTGCTGCAAGGTGTATCTCTTGCACCAGAGACAGCAGCATGGACATTACCTGGAAGATGTCAGAATTGTAACATCTCAAGTCCCACTTAGAACTTCTCAAACTTTAATATGCCTGTAAGTCACTTAAGGATCTTGTCCTTGTACAAATTCTGACTCATTAGGTCTAGATCCTAAGGTTCTACATTTCTACTAAGCTCTCAAGTAATATCTATGTTCTTTTTTTTTCCTTCTTTTTCCAAATGAGAGGGGGGGAGATAGAGAGACAGACTCCCACATGATCCACCCAGCAACCCCTGTCTGGGGCCGATGTTCTGCACATCTGGAGTCATGCCAGCAACTGAGCTGTTTTTAGCACCTGAGGTGGAGGCTCCACAGAGTCATCCTCAGCACCCAGGCTGATACACTTAAACCATTTGAGCCATGGCTGCAGGAGGAAAAGAGATGGAAGGGAGGGGGTGTAGAGAAGCAGATGGTCACTTCTCCTGTGTGCCCTGTTCTGGAATCGAACACAGGATATCCACACAACAGGCCAATACTCTATCACTGAGCCAAGCAGCCAGGGCGATGCCTACATTCTTGATCCATTCACCACTATGTTTTGGGAATTAAGACTATTCAGAGGGAAGAATTTTGCACATGATTCTAGCCATAGAAGCTCAAAGTCTGGACATCTTCTATTATGCCCCCTATTCCACATACCTACATGCAAGTGTTTGCCAAGTTCTGTTGTTCCTGTCTCTAAAATATTTCTTGCAACCTCCTACACAATCACATTTTCAGTGGCATTGCTCAATTCTGGCCCACATTATCCATTTCTTAAAGTATGCCTCAATCCCATAATGCAGATGCTTCAGCCACCTATTTTTTTAGGTCCTTTTCCCCATTTAGCTCTATATTTCTCCCTGGCTAGCTGGGCCCCTGCTAATCTCCTCTGCAGCATATAAAATACTGCCTACCAGTGACAAAGCACACATTGTGTATCAAACACTGGGTATTTTACATGGAATAAATTGTATTATCATCCCCGTGTCCCCTGAATAGACAAACAAAGCTCAGGGGTTAAGTAATTTTTACTAGCTGGCAAGTGAGGAGTAAACATTTGAACCATATACTTTATAGGATCTCCCAAATGCTAAAGCAAATTATTTCCTAATAGCTACATTTTACAATCTTCTTCACTCCTTTTCTTGCAACTAATTGAAACCTGGCTCTCTCCTGTGAACCTCATATTTATTGAATCCTGTCTAGTGTTCAGTGCTTCTTCACTGACACAACATGTAACACTCATGGTCCAAAATTAGAAGAAGCTTTCCCTTATTTTGCAGTGCTCAATTTATTCTTATATATTCTTGAAAACAAACGAACAAACAATCATCTTTTCCTTTATAGGTCAAATTAGTCATCTATACTTCCAACCCTTCCTTATCAACATTTGTCAATTTCTCTGCTGATAAAGTGACTCACTTTATTTTCACTGATGACTTATAGTCATCACTGAACGTTAAGTGAATGATGCCTATAACATTGTCATTGTCATAGCCAATATATCACTTTTGCATTTCCTTAATCTATCACTTCAGTTAGTTCATCTTTACTCTTTTTTACTTGTTTATTTGTTTATTTATTTAAATTGAATTTATTGGGATGAACTTGGTTCAAAAAACCATACAGGTTTCAAGTGTACATCTCAGTACAACACCACCTGTATACTTTTGTCACTCACAATTGACCTATAGCAGTGGTTCTCAAACTTTTTGAAGTCGAGGAGCATTTAAAATCCTACAAATAATTGTAGGTGCATGATATACAAAATTCTGAGAAATATGTTAAAATAAGTCAAATATTAAAGAAAAAAATATAAAGTCCAAGCATGCTTTTATGGTAATTAAACAAAATAAATATGACAAAATTAAATTTATTCTGACATTAAAAAACATTTTTATGTTACATTTTTTGAGTTATGCTTTTTAGAATTCATAAAAAGAGGGGTTGAAAAATAAAAAAAAACAAAAAAGTTATCTTTATATACACACACACACACATACACACACACACACACACACACACACACACATTCTTAGTAAGATTTAGTAAATTTGGCAGGTACCAGGGTGAATGTGTGTTAAGTTTTTTCATTCTTGTGTTTATGAGAAACATGAGCTTGATGTGTCCTAGCAATTTCTTTAATGTTTGGGCATATATTTGAAAGGCAAACTCTCATTTTCTCGTCAATACATTGAAGAATTCCTCTCTTTTTACTCTTAATTGTGTTAAGTACAGAAAACCCCCACTATATATATCATGTTAACTTTACACCAAACAAAGGATAGAAGAAACTTACCTCCAGTCTTTCTGGGGAATGTGGGGGTGGTGTAAACAAACCAGCACCACAGCTTAACAGCCTTTTGCAATCTAATCAGGCAAGTGAGGTAGGGGGTTGGGCAGACTGTCAGCTTACAGCCAGTTCCCCACACCTCTGTCCCCCAATCTAAACTCCAAACACTCTGTTGGTTTTTTGGTCCCCAACAGGCACATATTTCTCTAGAATACCATAGGGCGCACTTGGAGAAATCTTCTAGGGCACACCAGTGTGCCCTGGTGCACTCTTTGAGAACCACTGACCTATAGGTTTGCCTCATTTTGGTCTTAAAGACTAATGTTTCAGTTTATAACTCTGACTTTGCATTTGCTCCTTCTCATTACACCTGATCTTTGTATTCCATGTGACCTTGTTCCCATGAACTCTTATATATTTTTGTTCAGTTTATCAATGAAAAGAAATCATGCTTATTTTTTATTGCTTTTATATTTGAGTGGTATTGGGCTGCTGGAGTAAAGGTACCATCAAGAGGAAGGCCACACTGTCATTTTCCCAGTAATATTACCCTTTATGGTTCCTTTTGCTTGTCCATCAGTACTACTGGATACTTCATCCACACAATTATAGTCTTCTATTCAAAACTTATCCCAAAGCTCTTTACCCTAGCCCACTTGTACACACATCTGCAATTTTCTTCTCTTACTCCCATGTCTTCAAACCTTCACTAACTCTTTCTACATTGTAATTTTAACCAACATGTCAATCAATACATCTACTCTCTCCCTTTAGTAAACAAGCCTCAGTCTGTTGAATCCTAATTACTCCCTCTAGTCTTCTCTGCCTTTACTCACCAATTTTCTGGTACCAGTAATCTACTTTATCTCCCTTCCTCCATCTATGCTGTCAAGCTTTTATTCTATACCCATGTCATCAAGTTTTTACCTGATAGAGAAAAGTGAACCCCACAGGTAGAAAGAAGTAAGCTAATTCTGTAGACATGCAATCATTCTTTATTCACCAAACCACGGTCAAATAAAAACACATGTCAAGAAATTTATTTAACATTAATGCATAATTAATTAATTAATTCATTATTAACTAATGGGTGATATTAATAAAAAGTTATGACCGATTTAAAGTCAGACACAAATGTGCATGTGTGCATGTGCATACATGTACACAGATAGATATATATATTTATTATCTATTCATCTATATAATATAATTTTAAAAGTTAAGATTGCTGAATCAGATACAAAACTCATGAATGTTATACAGGGCCTTTGGTGTTACTGTTCCAATAGTCAGAAATCATTTGCATCTTTACTGGACAAAAACCTATAAGCTCCTCTCTGGCCCACATGGAGCTGTAAACAGGTAAACAATGCCCAAGTATGCCTACCGCTTCTCTGAAGAAACTCCCAGTCATGTCTTTCATTTATTTGAAGTTTTGCATTATTTTGAATTATTGGGACTTTTTTTTCAAACAACCTACTGTGCTCCTGTGCCTACTGTGCTCCTGTGATCACAAATAATCTTCAAAACTTGTTCTTCTAATGGAAAAAAGCCAGCCTTGTTACATTTGGGCTGGAACAAGAGGGTACACTAACCATGTAACTCTCCCAGAGTATACTCTAAAAAATCCAGATCCTTGAGTTTTGAGCAAACACAATTGCCAAAATATTTACTTCTGTTTGGAAAATTTCATGAGAAAATCTCCACTGGACTTTGAAAACACCTCTCTTACTTTTCTATCCTGATATTAGGAAACCAAGCCCAAGGCATTGATTCCACCAAATTTCACTCTAGGTACTTACACTTTTGAACAAATTTCTCTTGTTGTCTGAAAATTCTTCCAAAGTCCTTGACCTTCTAGGAAGTGGCTCCTTTACAACTTGTGAACCAAGCCCAAGCCCATGTTTTTAGAGGGATTTTATAGACACTGGCTCCTCACATAAATCCAATACTTACTCCTTATTACAGGGCTTGCCAGACCTGATTAAATGAGAGTCATTCTCAAATGTAACAGTCCTGTGTAATTTGAGATGCACAATTCATTTGTCCAATTTTATCCTGGTACAAAGGAGGATACATTCTAAGGAAGCTCAGTAAAAGTATTTGTTTTTGAATTCTAAGAGACAGTAAGATGTAACACCAGTTAAAAAGGCCTAATTTCAGGCCCTGGTTGGTTAGCTCAGTGGTAGAACATCAACCCTGCCTGTGGATGTCCTGGGTTTGATTTCCAGTCCGGGCACAGAGATGAAGTACTCATCTGCTTCTCCATCTCCTCCCCCTCACTTCTCTCCCTCTCTCTCTCTCTTTTCTCCTCCTCTCCTGCAGCCACGGCTTGATTAGAGCAAGTTGGCCCCAGACACTGAGGATAGCTCCATGACCTTTACCTCAGGTGCTAAGAAATGGCTCTAGTTGCAACAGAGAAAGGGCCCCAGATAGTCAGAGCATCACCCCTAGCAAGCTTGCCAGGTGGATTCCTCTGAAGGCACAAGTGAGAGTCTGCCCCTGCTTTCTCTTCTCTCACTAAGCAAGCAAACAAACAAACAAACAAGGCCTAATTTCAGTTTCCAATGCATTCCCTACTAAACTGCTAGTTCAAGACTGATAAATAACAGGAAGAAGAGACCTCTTCACATATCCACGAACATTAAAAACTACTGCAAACTCTCTTTTAAGCACATAACCATGATATGATTTTTCTTTTATTTCATTCTATTGTGTGCAACATCATCATATTCTGCTGCATGCTGGGAGATGAATGATCTGCTTTCACAAAGAATGTCTGCTTCTGGGCTCAGAAGAATCCTGGAAACCCTGACTCAGCCATCAAAGTAGTCTGGAAATTGTCTAAGTAACGTTAGCTCAGAAACCTGCACTTGAATGTATCAGATGTTCAGATAAATTTTTCCCGGGAGTCTGACACTTTCCTTTGTTGAAGACACAAATTCCAGGCTGTGGCATAAAACAGAGACTTCAGGCAGTCACCACAGGAAAACAGAAACCTTTTTCATTCTGAGAATGAAAGGCTGTGGTTAATTTATTATAGGAATCACAAATATAATGGTGGGAGTAAAGTTCTATTGGACTATGGTACAACACATGTCATAGAGAGAAATCTATCTTTCCTTTAGGATAAGAATTTCTGTAAATAAAGAAAGCATTGAAAAATCTCATAGAGTATACCTTATATATTTAAAAAAATGAATCACATTTTTACCTACACTGACTTAATCTAAGAAAGGCTGAATATTCTTTCCAATCTGACAGTTCTTCCCACTCACGTTTTATAATAGAGTTAAGCTTATTAAGAAGGATGGACCATATGAAATAATCACAATTATTTCTAGAGTCTCTCTCTCTTTCTTTTTTTTTAATAAGATGGAAGAACATATCACTTCTTTTGTAGGGGCCCTTTAAGAAGTCCTAAAGGGGGTTTTAGTTATACAAGATGTCTTTATATTATCCTCTAATTTTACAGCCTGAGCTTGGGACAACAAAGTCAAATGTGATAACAGGAGATTTAGGCACCTGAGTGAGAGAGGCCTAAAGGGCACCTGAGAAACAAAAAAATGGTTACCTATGTAATAAAAATAAAATGGCATTAAACTGGATTCCAAGATAGCTACAAAGTAGGCAGAAGTTCCAATGGCCACCTCCCAGGACCAAATTTAATTACAACTTAATTTAAGAACAATCATCTTGAAAAACCAACTTTGGACTAAATGAAGAGGGGTCTATACTCAAGGATCATAGAGACCATACCCACTAGGCATTTAAAGTATGGGTATCCATGAACCTATTGTTTGGACCAGTTAAGGGACTTAGCCACTTTTGGGGAGGCACAGTCAGCCCCAGGGAAGGACTCTTTTAGTCTTTCTCTCTGAGAACAGGGCCTTATCAGCTGGAGGAACTTTGGCAGAGAAAACTGTCAGCCATACCCAATCTGAACCTGCTGCTCACTTTGCTGGGGAAAAATAAAATTTGAGTATCTAGCAGTGGCTGAGCAATTAGGCTTTAGAGTAAGGACCACTTTCTCCATACTGTGCTCTTGACCAAGAGACCTTTGAAGTAAGGGGTGCCACTGACATATTCCCAACCACAACTTCCCTAACCCACCAAGTGTATAACCTGTAGAGAGGTTGGTTGGATGAGGCCAGTATGAGCCCACACTATAGACTTTCTACAGAAGACTCTCTGGGAAGACCAGGCAGCTGCAAGAGAAGGTGGATTAGCTGAAAAGTGGAGGCAAATTTTATGGAGCTTGAGGCTTTTATGTAGCTGCTGTCATCTCTAAACAGGAGGAAGTTGATCCTTATATACAGGTCAGCCCCTCCCACACTACCCAGACACAGTTAATGCACATACATACAGCAAAAAAAGCAGTAGCTTCACAGCAGGTTACAACAATGGTGACACCAACCCAAGAATATCTAGACCAACATAACCAGTAGTGGGTGCAGACAGTGTTAACACTAGACTCCACTAGCTACACAAGAGGCACAGGCAAAATAAGCAGACAAAAAAATATGACCCAAATGAAATAACAAGTGAAATCCCCAGAAAAAGAACTAAATGAAATGGAAGTAACCAAACTACCAAAAGCAGAGTTTAAAATAATGATATTTAGAATGCTCAAGGATCTTAGAGCAAAAATAGATCTCACATAAGAACTTTAAAAAATAGAGCAAAGCCCTGGCCAGTTGGCTCAGTGGTAGAGCGTCGGCCTGTTGTGCAGAAGTCCCGGGTTCAATTCCCAGCCAGGGCACACAGGAGAAGCGCTCATTTGCTTCTCTACCCCTCCCTCTCTCCTTCTTCTCTATCTCTCTCTTCCCCTCCCGCAGCCAAGGCTCCACTGGAGCAAAGATGGCCCGGGCGCTGGGGATGGCTCCTTGGCCTCTGCCCCAGGCGCTAGAGTGGCTCTGGTCGCAACAAAGCGATGCCCCGGAGGGGAAGAGCATCACCCCCTGGTGGGCAGAGTGTCGCCCCCTGGTGGGCGTGCCGGGTGGATCCCGGTCGGGCGCATGCGGGAGTCTGTCTGACTGTCTCTCCTTGTTTCCAGCTTCAGAAAAATACAGGGGAAAAAAAAGATAGCAAGTATCAAAAAGGACATTGAAATCATAAAATAACCCAGTCAGAAATGATAAATACAATATCAGAAATGAACACTGCACTAAAAGGAAAAATCAGCAGGCTGGATGAAGCAAAGGATTGAATCAGTGATTTAGAGGACAAGATAAGTGAAAGCACAGAAGCAGAGCAACAAGAAGAAAAGAGGCTCAAAAGGACTGAGGAAACTGTAGACAACATGAAGAGAAACAACATCTGCATCATAAGGGGTCCTGAAGGGGAAGTGAATGGAAAAAGGATCAAGAACTTGTTTAAAACAATTCATAGCTGAAAATTTCCCTAAATGAATGAAGAAAAAAATCACACAAGTTCAAGAATCACAGAGAGTTCCATTGAAGAGGAGCCCAAGGAAGCCTATATTAAGACACATCATAATTAAAATGCCAAAGTTAAAAGACAAAGAAAGTATACTAAAAGAGCCCCCATAAGGATGACATCTGACTTCTCAACAGAAACATTTGAAGCCAGAAGGGATTGGCAAGAAATATTCAAAGTGATACAACACAAGAACCTATAACCAAGCCTACCTTATCTAGTAAAGCTATCATTTAAAATTGAAGGAGAAATGAAGAGCTTCCCAGACAAGAAAATACCCAAGGGATTCATTACAACCAAACCAGTACTACAAAAATTGTTCAGGGACCTGCTATAAAAAGAAGAAAGGAAAAAAAAATTGAGAGAAAGAGGATTGTAGATTTAAAGAATAAAATGGCAATAAATAAGAACATATCAATAATAACTTCGAATGTAAATGGATTAAATGCTCCAATCAAAAGACATAAGGTAGCTGCATGGATAAGAAAACAGGACCTGTACATATGCTATGTACAAGAGGCACATCACAGAACAACAAAAAAAAACAACACGTAAACTGAGAGTGAAGAGTTGGAAAAAAGTATTTCATGCAAATGGAAATGAAAAAAATAAGAAAAAAGCTGGGGTAGCAATAATTATATCTGACAAAATATCCTTTAAAACAAAGCTATAGTAAGGGATAAAGAAAGTCACTACATAATGATAAAGGGAGAAATCCAACAGGAGGATATAACCATTGTAAATTTTTATGCACCTAATATAGGTGCACTTAAATATGTAAAGCAAATTTTGATGGACATAAAAGGTAAGATCTACAGCAATGCTATAATAATTGGGGATTTTAATACCCTACTAACATTGATGGATAGATCCTCCAAACAGAAAAGTAACAGAAAACAGTGGCCTTAAATGACACATTAGATCAACTGGATTTAATTAATATCTTCAGAACCTTGCACCACAAAGCAGCAGAATATACATTTTTTTCAAGTGCTCATGGTATATTTTCTAGGATACACCACATGTTAGGACACAAAACAAGTCTTAATAATTTTAAGAAGTTTGAAATCATATCAAGCATCTTCTCTGATCACAGTGGCATGAAACTAGAAATCAACTACAATAGAAAAACTAAAAAACATTCAAACACTAAAGTCTAAATAGCATGTTATAAAATAATGAATTGGTTAATAATGAGATCAAGGAAGAAATAAAAAATTTTCTTGAGACAAATGAAAATGAACATACTACAACCCAAAATCTATGGGACACAGCAAAAGCAGTCCTGAAAGGTAAGTTCTTATAATTACAGTTTTAAGAAACAAAATAAAGCTCAAATAAACAACCTAACCATGCATCTAAAAGAACTAGAAAAGAAGAAGAAATAAAGCTAGAGGAAGCAAAAGGAAGGAAACAATAAAGTTCAGAGAAGAAATAAATGACATAGAGGCTAAAAGAAATACAAAAGATCAATGAAAACAAGAGTTGGTTCTTTGAAAAAGTAAAGATTGACGAACCTTTAACTAGACTCATCAAGAAAAAAAAAGAGAGAAGACACAAATAAATAAAATTAGAAATGAAAATGGAGAAAAATTAAATGACACCACAAAAATACAAAGGATTGTAAAAAAAAAATACTATTAAGAGCTATATGCCAAAAAATTGGACAACCTAGGTGAAATGGATAAATTCCTAAAAACATACATTCTTCCAAAACTCAATCTGGAAGAATCAGAAAACCTAAATGGACTGATTACAACAAATAAAATCAAAAGTTATCAAAAACTCCCAGCAAACAAAAAACCTGGACTGGATGGTTTCACAGGCAAATTATACCAAACATTCAAAGAAGAACTAACACCTATCCTTCTCCAGCTATTTCAAAAAATTCAAGAGTAGGGAAGACTTCCAAACTCCTTTTATAAGGCAAGCATTATCCTCATTCCAACAACCAGGTAAAGGCACTACAAAGAAAGAAAACTATAGGCCAATATCCCTGATGAACTTAGATGCTAAAATTCTCAAAAAAAATTTAGCAAACCGGATCCAGCAATACATCAAAATGATTATACATCATGATCAAGTGGGATTTATTCCGGGGAGGAGAGACTGTTACAATATTTGCAAATCAATAAATGTGATTCATCACATAAACAAAAGGAAGGATAAAAATCACATGATTATATCAATAAATGCAGAAAAAGCATTTGATAAAATCCAGCGCTTGATTATGATCAAAACTCTCAGCAAAGTGGGAATACAAGGAACAATCATCAACATGATAAAGGCCATCTATGACAAACCAAAGGCAATATCATACTGAAAAGGCAAAAATTAAAAATAGTCTCCTTAAGACCAGGAACAAAGCAGGGCTGAACCTTTTCACCAATCTTATTCAACATAGTTCTGGAAATCTTAGCCACAGCACTCAGACAAGAAGAAGAAATAAAAGGCATCCATATTAAAAAAAGAAGTAAAACTATCATTATTTGCTGATGACATGATACTGTGCATAAAAAACCCTGAAGTTGCAGTCAAAAAACTATAAGACCTGAAAAATTAATTTGGCAAGGTGGCAGGATATAAAATTAATATTCAGAAATCAGTGGCATTTTTAAACACCAACAATAAACTGTCAAAAAGAGAAATTAAGGAAATAATCCCCTTCACTATTTCAACAAAAAATTAAAAAAATAAAGTACCTAGGAGTAAATTTAACCAAAGAGGTAAAAAGACTTATACTTGGAAAATTTAAGACATTAAAAAAAGAAATTAAGGTGCCCTGCCCAGTTGGCTC
The DNA here is from genome assembly GCF_036850995.1 of Saccopteryx leptura. NCBI lineage: Eukaryota > Metazoa > Chordata > Mammalia > Chiroptera > Emballonuridae > Saccopteryx > Saccopteryx leptura. Next base: position 168,510,950 of record NC_089507.1, read on the forward strand.
AGTGGTAGATCATTGGTCTGGTGTGCAGGAGTCCCGGGTTCAATTCCCAGCCAGGGCACACAGGAGAAGCACCCATCTGCTTCTCCACCCCTTCCCATCTCCTTCTTCTTTGTCTCTCTCTTCCCCTCCCGCAGCTGAGGCTCCATTGGAGCAAAGTTGGCCCAGGCGCTGAAAATGGCTCCATGGCCTCTGCCTCAGGCGCTAGAATGGCTCTGGTCACAACAGAGCATCGCCCCCTGGTGGGCATGCCAGGTGATCCCGGTTGGGCACATGCGGGAGTCTGTCAACTGCCTCCCCGTTTCCAACTTCAGAAAAATACAAAAAAAAAAAAAAAAAAAAAAAAAGAAGAAATTAAGGACACAAACAAGTGGAAGCATATACCGTGTTCATAGATAGGAAGAATAAACATGATTAAAATGTCTACACTACCCAAGCAATCTATAAATTCATTGCAATTCCTATTAAAATACCAAGGGCATACTTCAAAGTTATAAACAAAATTATTTCAAAAATTTATGTGGAACCGAAAAAGAACCTGAATAGCCTCAGCAATCTTGAAAATAAAGAATAAAGTGGGAGCTATCACACTTCGCAATATCAGATTATACTCCAACACTATTGTATTCAAAACAGCTTGGTACTGGCATAAGAACAGACATCAGATCAATGGAACAGAACAGAGAACCCAGAAATAAAACCACACCTTTATGTTCAATAGATATTTGACAAAGGAGGTATGAGCATACACTGGAGTAAAGATGGTCTCTTTAATAAATGGTGTTGAGAAAATTGAACAGGTACATGCAAAAAAGTGAAACTAGACCAACAATCTACACCATTCACAAAAATAAACTCAAAATGTATAAAAGACTTAAATATAAGTTGCAAAACCATAAACATTTTGGAAGAAACATAGGCAGTAAACACTCTGATGTCTCTCATAGCAATATTTTTGCCAATTTATCTCCACAGGCAAGTGAAATAAAGGACAAAACAAACAAATGAGACTATATCAAACTAAAAAGCTTTTGCACAGCAAAGACACCATGAACAAAATAAAAAGATAAACCACACAATGGGAGAAAATATTCTCCAATACATCTGATAAGGGGTTAATAACCAAAATTTATAAAGAAATTCTAAAACTCAACATCAGGAAGGTAAACAATTCAATTAAAAAATGGGCAAAGAAATGAGTAGACGCTTCTCCAAAGAGGACATACAGATGGCCAATGGGCATATGAAAAAATGTTCAACATCACTAATCATCAGAGAAATGCAAATTAAAACCACAATAAGATACCACCTCACATCTATTAGAATGGCACTCATTAACAAATCAACACACAACAAGTGCTGGCGAGGATGTGGAGAAAAGGGAACCCTCCTGCACTGCTGGTGGGAATGCAGACTGGTGCAGCTACTATGGAAAACAGTATGGCATTTCCTCAAAAAATGAAAAATGGAACTTCCTTTTGACCCAGCTATTTCACTTTTAGGAATATATCATAAGAAACCAAATCACTAATTCAAAAAGAAGACAGTCACTCCCATGATTATTGCAGCATTATTTACAATACCCAAGATCTGGAAACCGCCCAAGTGTCCATCAGTGGACGAGTGGATATAAAAGCAGTGGTACATATACACAATGGAATACTATGTGACCATGAAAAAGAAGTAAATCTTACCATTTGTGATGACATGGATAGACCTGGAGTTTATTATGTTAAGTGAAATAAGCCAGGCAGAGAAAGAAAAATATCACATGATCTCACTTATATGTGGATTCTAATGAACAAAGTGAACTGAGGAACAGAATAGAGGCAGAGGTGGGGTCATAGGGATCAGAGGGACAGAAGTCAGAGGGAAGGGAGATGAGAGGATGGGATCAGTGAAGGTGAAGGGATTAGTGAAATTATATATACATAACACAGAGATATAGATAACAGGACAGCAAACCCCAGAGAGAAGGGGGGGGAGGGCATAAGGGAGAGGGGGGGTAAAAAGAGTATAATGCGGGCATGTGGTTGGGGGATGAGAGTTTTATATTGAGTGGGACACTTGACTCCATGTTAACACAAGAAATTTTAAAAATTAATAAAAAGATTAAAAGAACAATTTCCAAAAAAAATTACATTGAACTATTTTAAAATTAATATAGCAAGGAAGCATGATTATAAAAAACTTGACTTTATCATTAGTAAGGGTGTTTAACAAATAAACAAGTTTATGATAAAATGAACACAATTCACAGATACTTACTAGGGGAAAATGTGGAATTTTTGCTCTCCGGGTATTCACAAACCTGCTAGGACTCTGTGGACACCAGGCGAAGGAAAATAATAGGGTCTATTCCATTTCAAAATACAGATTTGTTTTTGAAGTTTAAAACAAGGCCCTGTCTATCTGTATGCAGTAGGCAGTGGGACTTCACTGAAGCATTTTTTTTAAGAAGTGAAATATGAAATGATTTATTGTGTTTTAGGAAAATGCATATGGCCACAGTCAGAAAGTTGGGTTGGTGTGGTCTGACTAGGTGGTAGTGCAGTGAATAGAGCATTGGACTGAGACATGGAGGACCCAGGTTCAAAACTCTGAGTTCACTGGCTTAAACGAAGGATCATCTGGCTTGAGCATAGGCTTACCAGCTTGAGCGTGGGGTCACTGGCTTAAGTATGGGATCATAGACATGACACTATGGTCGCTGGCTTGAGCCCAAAGGTTGTTGGCTTGAAGCCCAAGGTGTTGGCTTGAGCCCAAGGTCACTGACTTGAACAAAATATCACTCACTCTGCTGTAGCTCCCCACCCGCCTTAAGGCACATATGAGAAAGCAATCAGTGAACAACTAAGGCACCGCAATGAAGAATTGATGCTTCTCATCTCTCTCCCTTCCTGTCTGTCTGTCCCTATCTGTCCCTTTATCTGACTCTCTCTGTCAAAAAAGAAAGAAAGAAAGAAAGAAAGAAAGAAAGAAAGAAAGAAAGAAAGAAAGAAAGAAAGAAAGAAAGGAGGGAGGGAGGGAGGGGGGAGGAAAGAAAAGAAAAGAAAAGAAAAGAAAAGAAAAGAAAAGAAGAAAAGAAAAGAAAAGAAAAGAAAAGAAAAGAAAAGAAAAGAAAAGAAAAGAAAAGAAAAGAAAAGTTGTGTTGGAGTGGATAATAAGGAAGACCAAAGATGTTAATTATGTGGAAAGACTATTAGATTTCAAGCACAAAATTTACTAGCTATTTTCTAAATAATCTAAAGTTTATCAAGCTGTGGGATGCAAATCATCAATTTAGTTGTTTGTGATCAACTTCAGAACAACAGAATAGAATATTTTAATATAGAAGAGACATAGAATAAGAAAGTGCTTTGTATAGAGTAAGGATAAGTATTGTCTATAACATTTTGTTTTAGATACACTCTACAATATATAGGAATATATGTGTTTATTGTATTACAAGCAAAATTCATTTTTTTACTTTAAATAATTTTTTATTTTAAAATTCTAGTTGACAGGCCACTTGTGGTGGTGCGGTGGATAAAGTGTCGACCTGGAATGATGAGGTTGACAGTACAAAAGCCTGGGCTTGCTTGGTCAAGGCACATATGGGAGTTGATGCTTCCTGCTCCTCCCCCTTCTCTCTCTCTCTCTCTCTCTCTCTCTCTCTTTCCTCCCCTCTAATTAATAAATAAAGTGTTAAAAAATAATAAAATAAAATTCTAGTTGACATACAATAGTATATTTGTTTTAGTTTTACAACCCAGTGATTAGACATTATATAATTTACTAAGTGATCACCCCAATAAATCTAGTACCTGTCTGACACCATACATAGTTATTACAATATTATTGACTATATTCCCTATGCTGTACTTTACATCCTTGTGACTATTCTGAAACTACCAATTTGTACTTTTTAATCCCTTCGACTTTTAACTTATTCCCCTCCCCTCTGGAAATCCTCAAAATGTTCTCTATATCTATGAGTCAGTTCCTGTTCTGGTTGTTCATTAATTAATTTAGATTTGACATTTAAGTGAAATGATATAGCATTTGTCTTTCTCTGTCTGACTTATTTTACTGAGCACAATGCACTCTGGGTCCATCTATGCTATTGCAGGTGGCAAGATTTTATTCTTTTTATGGCTGAGCCATATTGTATTTTATATATTCACCTCTTCTTGATCCATTTATTTATTGATGGGCCCTTTGAAAAATAGAATAACATGTTTTACGTGATAAAAGAAAAAAAATTCTAATTTCAGTAAAAATATCCTTCAACAGCAAAGGTGGAATAAAGACATTCTCTGATGACAGAAAAGTCAAGGCGAGCATGAAGTAAGTGCTAAATGAAGTTCTTGAGACAAAAGGGAAATGATACCAGACAGGAATCTGGGAATGAAAGAACAACAAAATGGTAAATATTGGGGTAAAAATAGCAGACTATTAATAGTCTGCTATTTTTACCTTCTTGTGTTCTTTAAAATAAGCTTAATAGGAAAAGCATATATTATAACAACGTCTGATGGGATTTTTCAAGAATGGAGAGATACTATGTGAAACCTTAGCATGAGGAAGAGAGGCAATATGGTAATAAAGTGTCTATATTCAACCTGAAGTGGTAAATTTTATAAGAAGACTGACAAATTCTATAAGTAGGCCGAATGAATTTAAGTATGTAGATTGCACTCTCTAAAGTAATCATTGAAATAACTATAAAAAGATATAATAAAAATTACAATAGCTACATTACAATGAAATACCAAAGAGTGTGAGAGTGATTCAAATAACCTATAGAAAGGAAGAAAGGGCAAATGGGAAGGGACAAAAACCGGGGAAGAAACAGGAAAATTTAATAATGGTAGACTTTACTCTGAGCATATCCACAATTGCATTAAATGTAAATGTCTAAATATACTAGTTAAGAGACAGATGTTGTCAGAATATGTTTTAAAATATGACCCTACTCTATGCTTTCTCTGAGGAATTTAAACTATCAATAAATTGTTATAACTACTTTCATACCAAACTTGAATTACAGAAAGCCTCATAATGAATTCTCCTTATTTCCTTCTCTCATGAATATTTCTTACTGCCCACATTCAACTTTCTCAAATATTATTTTTGTTAGACAGTGTTCTGTTGCTTGTCATAGTTTCAGACTCATGAATTCTCAATACATCCTTATTAAAAGGAAAATGAATCTCTTCAAATGTCATCCATAACAAAGTGCCTGCACAGACTTTGCTAATTTTCTTTTTTTTTTTATTTTTCTTTTATTAAATTTTAAAGAGGAGAGAGAATGAGAGAGAGAGAGAGAGAGAGAGAGAGAGAGAGAGAGAGAGAGAAGGAGGAGGGAGGAGCAGGAAGCATCAACTCCCATATGTGCCTTGACCAGGCAAGCCCAGGGCTTCGAACCGGCGACCTCAGCATTCCAGGTCGACACCCCCTCTACTGCGCCACCACAGGTCAGGCGCTAATTTTCTTAAATCAATGTAGTTTATTTCAGGTAGACCTCTGGGTCAGAACAGGCTCAAACTATTTTCTACCTTTCCATAATGGTCTGGCCTATGATGCAGAGTTAAAGGTGCAATGATGTCGTAACTACTAAATATAATAAAATACAAATTATGCACACCACACTGTGCTCTTTAACAAAAGACTAATGGATATTTTATGATTTTTTTTTAAAATGAAGCATGTCTAACAAAAGAAAGATTTGAGATAAGATCCCTCTTTAAGTAACAAATAAACTAAAACTAATCAATCTTTCACAAATATTTGCTTTCTTATTGAAGTTTTTACTACAGTCACAGTATCAACCTCATCTATCGTTACTATTTTCCATGACAGATGTGTGCTACCTGCTTGTCATTCATTTCCTCACAGAATGTACTAAATTTACAGGAGCGGTATGAAGGGATAGAGAATGAATAGATTTGCACATCAGAAGACCAGAGTTTGAAGTTCAACTACTTCATTTGCAAATCTCTTACATTTTTTTTTTCTCATTAGCTGAAAAACAAATGGCAGTGAAAACACCAGGTCCACGCACATCCCAAGGTCATTGTAAAAATTGTACTGCATTGATATAGTACTTCATAGTCTTTAAGGGGTTTCATCTGTACTGTCTAATTCCAGTTCTATGCTTTTTCTATATTCAGTAGCTATCTTTATTTAAGAGAAGAGCTCTTAAGTAATATGATGTAAGCTTAGCAATGTAGGTACTAAAACAATGGTTCTTTTCATGACCAGGTTGTTCTTATTTTCATCAATACAATCTCAGAGAAGATTGTCCTGTAGACCTTTGCGAATGCTTTCTTACACCCCTGGGGGAGTCTGTGTACAGTCTTGATAGCAGGATACACAACAGAAAGGCAAGGCAATGCCTGTGGGTTACCATGGCAAGTCACCAGCACAGATAATCCACGCTAAATCAAAATGGGGTCTAAGTGACACTCCAGCCAGAAAAAGTCATTTTGCCCGAAGAGAGCCCGAACTTCATTGGAAAACTAACTTCCTATATATTTATTAGGGCTGCCATAATAAACTCCTATAGCATGGATTGTTTGGAGAACAGAAGTCCATTTTCTCGCATTTTCTGCAGGCTGTAAGTCTGATATTCAGGTATTGGTAGGATTGGCTTCTTTGAAGCCTGTGTCTGTGGCTTGCAAATGGCTGCCTTCTTTTTGTATCCTCACATAGTCATCCTTTGCTCTGTGTTTTTCTGTCCTATTCTCTCCTTCTGATAAGAATTAGGGTTCACCTCAATTATTTTAGTTAACCTTAATTGCCTCTTTTTATGCCCTATATCCAAATACAGGCATCCTATAACAACCATCCCTGATGTCACCTTACCCATTTTCATGGGTTAATAACTCTAAATTTCTTCTTCACTAACACTCAGAGATTCATGACTCACTCAACATGTGCTATTAAACTTGAAATGATCCGTAGGATTATGAATATAGCTGAAATTGTGCCGATGCAAAGCCAAGATATGTGCAATTGAACACGTATCTCGGGAAACTGAAGTGCCCAGAAGATGGTCCTTTCAGAAGTTATCAACCTGAAAGCAAGTGAAATTTATATTTGATGAGAAACTTGGAGCAAACTCATTCTGTGCTGGACTGGAGCCTGTTCTTGGCCATGTCCAGAGAGGAGACGCTGCTGGGTATATTATTGGGGTGTTGACCCAGCAAGCATTCATGTCAATTACACTCAATGGGATTGAAATCACAGCTGAAGTCTCTCCACAGAGGGCAAACCACAGTGTGGAGACCAGGCTCGGTGACCCTGGTCACAGCGCCCTCCATTTAAAAGCCACATTGCCTCTCAGCACCTTCCTCTGCTATTAGTTGTAGAAGATGAGCATATTTCCTTTTACAGATTGTCCTGTTAGGATCTCTTTTCTGCCTTACTGACATTTTGCTTGAGAAAAAAAGAAATCAAGCTTCAAGAGCAGCTTCTTTCAGAGCTTCCAAAGTAACAACTTCTATCATTTTGCAGTTTCCAAACAGGAGCAGATCAGAGAATCTTTCTTCTGCACCCTAAAGAACAGAGCAAGTTGTACTCTGTCTCATTTTTTTTCTTTTAATTTCAAAGAAGAAATAGAAGGAAAGAGAAGGACCAGGCTTTAGGCTAAGCAAAAATCAGTACCATAAATAAATCAGCTTAAATCTAATACACCGCTCTTATGCTACAGCAAAACAAGTTTGCAAACTGATGGTCGTGTCCCTGAATTTGGTGAGGAATTGCATAATACATCAGTTAGGCCAAAAAGGCCCCAATAAATCAATCTTTACTAAACAGAAAACGAGACTTGGCCACGTCAAAGAAGCTGAAACATGTGCATGAAATTTCCACATTAAAAACTCATCGCTCTTGCCTGGGTCCTGATGCAATTTGAAAGGAAACAGACAATTCTATAATTTTAGCAAAAATATTTATGGTACGGTATACAAGTTCACCAAAACATTCTCTCCCAAGTTCTTTAGAAAAAAAAATATCATCATTCTTTACCCTCGCAAAGGGGCTGCTAAAATAAATTTATTTTTAGCGTATTTCAGAACATTCTGGATGCTAACTATAAAAAAATGCATGAGTGCTCCCATCATTTCTACCTACTCCCCCATCTCCAATAAAGGACACTTTGGCCACATGCCCTGTGGCCCTTCTCTACTTCTTTATAGTACACTATGAGGGAATCCTCTAGTTTGTTATACATAAACCTGAGAATCAAGGCCAGTTGGTCAGCATTTCAAAGACAAGGTCAAAAATCAGGTTGCAGAGAAAAAAAAATAAGTAATTTAAATCAAAATTGCTGTTTTTTAATTCTGGCCCGAAGAAAACTCTTTTAAGTCTAGGTTTTATGTATGCAATATTTGGGCAAATATATATTTGTGTAAATTTATATAAAGAATATATAAAATAAATATATGAAACATTATTACTTATATCATGCTAAGTTATTGTAAGGGTTGGATCAAAGGGGAAAAAAACATGTGGAAAGTTTTAAAAGTCATGTATTCATTCATTCATTTATACATTCAGCAAACTATTTTGGGCCAGGTGAGGTTGCCATGATCAGATGGAAGTCCTGGACCACAAGCAACTCAGAACACAGTGAGGGAACCAGAGGTGCCACTGGGATTAGTCGATTGGCGTAAGTGTTGGGACAGAAGTTTGCCCAGCAAGGTCAGGCGAGAACTAAGGAGGGCAGGTGAGAGTCAGCCATGCAAACTGTCACCCTAGAGGATAAGTACTTTATTTTTAATTCTGGAAAACAACCAAGGCCCCATTTTTATCAAACAAAAGGGAGATGAACATGAGTATTTCTCCTTGGGCCTTCTCTTACTAATTCTCACATGCATACACCTTTCACTGAGGACAATCCCAGCTGATGTGCAGAAACAAAAGGAATTTAGGCCTTTGTGGTGGACAGTTTCTAAGATGACCCCCAATTATTCCCATTTTTGATCTTTGCACTTGTTCTCTTCAGCCCTTGACTGTGGGTGACAGCTGTGACCTGATTGTAGCTCACATAACATGGAAAACATAATGGGTCGTCAGTTCCATAATTCCATTACATAAAATAATCAACTGTCTTGCTAGAGGGTGTTCCTCATTGTTGCTGAACTCAAGGGGTTCACTGCTTGGGTGTTCTATTCAAGAAAGTGACGCAGTTGTCGTTCGGTTGTTTTATTTACTTGCAGCAAGTAAAGGAGATAGGGGAATTCATAGCCATAGCTCTGCCTCTCCAAAGGGAGACTTGACCATTGCTTATAGACACTATTTGGTCAATTAATTACACATTGATTTCTTCCTTGTGGTTGGCTGCATTTATCCATTTGAGTACCTGTCTACTCACCCCCTTTACAGCTGCATCTGCAAAATACTGTGCTACATTTTAACATTTAGTAAGAAGTCACATTTAAAACTGCCAGGACTTTGAGACCCTGGCCTTAACACCCATTGCTAGCTTTGATAAAGCAAGCTCTATTTAGTAAGTTGCTCCCCAGACAAGAAAGTGGTTGTAGCCTCAGGCCAAGAATCTGAGGACCTCAGTCTAACTGGAAACAAGGGACTTAATTCTGCCAACAACCATGGAAGTGCTTGGAAGTGGATCCTTCCCCACTTAAGCCTTGAGGTTAGACTGCAGCCCCAGCCAACAATTTAACTGCAGCCTTTTGAGATCCTAAAGCAGAGGACCCAACTTAGCTATGCATGAACTTGTGACCCACAGAAAGAGTGACATAATAAATGTGTGCTGTTTCCTGTGGCTAAGTTTGTGACAATTTATAATGCAACATGAGATAACAAATACTATACACAATGGGAAAAAAGGGGAAATTCAATACATAGTTTCCCTCCTGTGTGAAAATTATTATTTAATTCACCAAAGAAAGTGATTTAAAGTAGAACTTTCTCAGGAGAACACCTGTGCATAAGGAGAGATATGCATTTTTCTTACCCTTGGTGTTGTCAGATGAGAAAGATTTTACCCAGATTTTCAGAGGAAACCCATTCTGACCTCAGGGTATTATATTATCCTCTTTCTGCCTAACTCCCAGGCATCAGCAGATGGTAAAATATGCCCTCAACTCCCTATATCTCCTTTGGCACAATTCATTTCTGAAGTCAAATCTCAGCCTGTCTCCTTGGACGCCTGAGAAATATGAGAGAATTCTGCAGCTGAAGTGACTTCAAACTCCGTGACTCTTGCAGATTCTTAACTCCTTTGTTTTTGAGAGGTATCAAACTTAGATGTTTCACTAAAGGTAAAACTCTAACACAGTGGCTGGCAAACCTGCTTTGTAAAGGGTGAGGTAGGAATTATTTTAGGTTTTGATTTGTTGCAATTCCTTGACTCTGTTCTTATACCAGAAAAGCAGTCACAGACAATCTACAAACAAGTGAACAGGACAGGGTTACAATAAACTTTATCCACATTGATATTTGAGTTTCCTATAATATGCACATCTTGAGAAATAGTCTTTTTTATTTAAAAATGTAAAAGCATTCTTTGCTCACGAGACACACAAAAATAGCGAGGTAGACCTGATTTAGCCTGACCCCTGCTCAAAACCATGAATTGCTCCCCCTTCTCCCTTCCTCTCTCTCTAAAAACAATAAGTTAAAAAAAAAGGAGAAGAAGAAAAAGAAGCCCCAACCAAATAGCTTGGTTGGTTTGAGAGCGTCATCCTGAAGGAGAGAAGTTGCAATTTCGATCCCTGGTCAGAGTATATACAGGAACAGATGGATACTCCTGTGTCTGTCTGTCTTTCTCTACCTCCCTCTCTCTCTCTTTCTCCTTTCCTTTTTCTCTAAAATCAATACATTTTTTTAAATATTAAAAAAAACAACCCATGAATTCCTAGGTATGAGGGGTGGCACTCCCAGTGACTTCTAGTGATCATAATATTTTTGAATTTTTATTAGCTTAACTCATATTTATTTTAAAAATTAGCATGAGAGGCAGAGAGGTGCTGTAGATTCAGGGAGGAAGAAAGGGGATAAATAAGGGATGAACCAGAGAAATGGATGGCACCCTGTATCAAACAGATGTTGATGGGACATTGCACTGTAAAAAAAAAAGGGGGGGAATGGGATTATTATTTTATTTTGTCATTCTTGAAACTGAAGGGAAATATTAGATGTTATGTAAAACCTGTATCATTTTAGTCAAATTGCCAGGGTAGGGACTTCTATTTTACTATAATTCTTCCCAGAGGTACAGAGAATTCTTCTAGTTCTCTTAAGGATTGACATCAGGTTGGGAATGAAGTGATCGTCATGTATAAGCAGACCACACACAGAGCTACACTCCTCGTGACCCAGACTTTGGGTCCTCAGCTTTGCTATTGACCCGCTGTGATCCCCCAGTCCAGCCGGCTAACCAGACTGCCCAGGAGATAAGTGGCAGCATGAGATGCCACAGCCTGGAACGGACAGTGCCTGTCCAAAGCATGGAAGGTCGTTGCTGCCAGGTAGAAATATGAAACTTGTCCTAAGATGTATGAAAGAGCAGTTAAACCAGGGAAAACATTACCATCTCCTGAGTGAACCTAGATAATGTACATGCTTTCATGTTTCTCTTGGAGTCTCCTATTTCTTCTTTCACTTTAGACTTTTCTTATATAAGAAGGAGGGAAGGGCAGGAGACAAGGAGTAGAAGAATGAGGTGGCTCTTGATTAAGAACCTTGACTAGAAGATGTGCCTGGTCTCAAGTTTCCTTCCAGTTGCAAGAATGGAGCTGCTTCCCTTTTACTTCTAGAATAACCCACCCCCTCCAGAGATCTTCCCCTATTTTTAACATGCCTGAGGCTCAGTCAGTGCTTTCTGAGTGTTTATTAATAGGTATGATCCCTGCTCCTTTGTGAAGAAACACCTATATTGTGGGCTCTGGGCACCCACACATGCAGAGACACAGATCTTGAATTCCCCTCTCAGAGAGCGAAAGATTTAAAATTGTAGCTGTTAAATGGACTGAGGTGACCTGTCTTAAAGCATAAGTTTGCACAGTCTTCCCCGAGCAATTATAAGTAAGTTACCCAGTAGCAATATTTTGTTATTTTAATGAAAAGGGAGAAAAATTAAAGACTGATATTAGAGAAAATAAATTACAGAGATGGAAGTACTCTCTACAGACTGTCATTTTATTTCTTTGATTCTGTATAGACCCGTGTTCAAGCCATCTTCTAAAAGAGTGGACACATTCAGACAGACCAGACTCTCAGTGGAACAGAAGCAGAATCAGGTGGTTCTTCCCAAGGTTTATTTTAAGTCCCTCTCCTTTTAATTTTAGACAGTGTGTGTCTACGATTGCACCATTAACAAATGACACTTAGCTTCAGACGGAAAGAACCCTTGTCCTTCCTGAAATGAGGGTTGCCTGTGGCATAGTCTCTTCAGAGATTATTTTTGTCTTCATCTACAAGCTAAAGTCCTGGCTTAGAAGGAGGATACTGGGTAAAATTACAGACACTTAAATAGACCTGGAAGGAACTTAAGGGAGCTTAGCTGGAGGGTCACTCATCTTGGAGACAACAATCTAGAGGCCTGGCAATGGATGCTGTCTGCTCAGCCAGTGAGTGGATGTGCTAGTTGGATTAAAAGACTATTGGTTTTTTCAGATTTCCAAAGTGGATCAATTCAATTTCTTTTATTCTTCCTGAACAGGCTTTTATTTATTTATTTATTTTTTCTTTCATTTTTCTGAAGCTGGAAACAGGGAGAGACAGTCAGACAGACTCCCGCATGCGCCCGACCGGGATCCACCCGGCATGCTCACCAGTGGCGATGCTCTGCCCACCAGGGGGCGATGCTCTGCCCATCCTGGGCGTCGCCATGTTGCGACCAGAGCCACTCTAGCGCCTGAGGCAGAGGCCACAGAGCCATCCCCAGAGCCCGGGCCATCTTTGCTCCAATGGAGCCTTGGCTGCGGGAGGGGAAGAGAGAGACAGAGAGGAAGGGGGGGGTGGAGAAGCAAATGGGCGCTTCTCCTGTGTGCCCTGGCCGGGAATCGAACCCAGGTCCTCCGCACGCTAGGCCGACGCTCTACCGCTGAGCCAACCGGCCAGGGCCATCAGGCTTTTATACAAAGAGAGAAGACTCCTGTGACAGAAATAAAACAAAAGACAGGGTTAATGCTGTCTTTCTTGTCCATTGACCCAGAAAAGGGGCATATGGTCAGTTCAGAAGGTAGGACATCTTCGTCTCTTTACTTTAAGGCAGATAAGCATGTTCTGGTAGTAGAAAGGAGGGTGGACAAGTTCTACAAGCCCACAGGTCCCCTAGAAACTGGGTCTTGATTTGTTTTAATATCAGAGGGTTAGTCATCCCAAGTGCAGGTCTCTTACCTGTATCAACGGCGAGGGACTAGTGTGGTCCTGTCATCTTTGGCTACTCTGGGAAGAAAGGGTCATACAATGAGGCTTTACCTATGGAGGGTGGTAGGTGAACATATATGGGCTGCTGAGTCCAGCTGGGCCACATAAATTTTAAAAGCTTAGTCAAATATATTCAGACTCTACTTCAAACATAACATTTTCTCCATAACATTTGGTGTTTAAGATTAGTTCAAGGTTAAAATGAAGAGCTATAATGACTAGGGCAGGGGTCCCCAAATTTTTTCACAGGGGGCCAGTTCACTGTCCCTCAGACCGTTGGAGGGCCAGACTATAAAAAAAACTATGAACAAATCCCTATGCACACTGCACATATCTTATTTTAAAGTAAAAAAACAAAACGGGAACAAATACAATATTTAAAATAAAAAACAAGTAAATTTAAATCAACAAACTGACCAGTATTTCAATGGGAACTATGCTCCTCTCACTGATCACCAATGAAAGAGGTTCCCCTTCTGGAAGTGCGGCAGGGGCCGGATAAATGGCCTCAGGGGGCTGCATGCGGCCTGCAGGCTGTAGTTTGGGGACCCCTGGACTAGGAGTTTGTTAATTGCACATTCTTTTGAAACAATTTTTGACCATGTACTGTCAGCAGGAGGTTAGCCTGGGACAAAGAGTTAAAGAGTTCTATGTGTGTGTGACTGTGAAGATGTTAGGGGAACATGGGTTAGCTCTGATATCATAGAAAGGGCCACTTTAAAAGCCTAAGAAAGCAGAAGACATGAACTTCTACCCCATTGGTGAAGATACAGAGAAACTAAAAGTTGTAAGTGCCAAATGCCGTGCCGTGTAAGGGACAGGAAAGTTGTCATGTCCTGGTGACAGCAGGGAGGGCATTCAGACTACTCAGTTCCATGCACTTCGGTTTTCACTTTGACAAAGTGATTTCATTTCTTTAATTTGCTCTTCTTGTAAAAGGGAAAGGGGTAGAGGTATCAGCTCACGAGCGAGAAGTAATATAAATGACTCATTGTCAATGGTATTATAAGAGCAAATAGAAATTTATAACTGGAAATTATTGTAAATAAACAGTGATACATTTGAAATTTGCAACAGTGGGTTCTCTTCCTTTTGAGAAACTTAGCAAGTTTGCCCAAAACTTCAGTTCACATGCATTTATTCCCACTGGTTTTTCTTGACCTCAGCAAACATACATGTACTCTAACCCTGTGCTACAAGTTTACATGAACATGTAAACACATAGAAATAGACTCTTTTTTTTTCCTTTGGAAGTTCCCAGACATCCTAGCTGCAAGATGGTTAAAATGTTTGCTCCATTGTGCCAATCCGCCTTCCTCCTCCACAATCTCTTTGGGAATATTTATCTTTTATGAGTTACAAAGAAGAATCCTGGCCTTGGAGGAAAGACCGATGCACAAATTAAGTCCTATGGGATGATCCTGGCTGCCTATGGTCATGCCGCCTGCTGAAACCAATCTCTTCTTCCTCATCTCCCTGCATGTAGGATGTGATTTAAAGAGGAAAATTATCATTAGTTGGGTATTTATTGAGAAACCCAGAGGTCAGTGCTATGCTCCCCTTTTCTCCTATTACTGAATTAAAAAAAATAAAAGTGCAGAAGCCCTATTATGTGGTGTTTGGCACTTACTGTATTTGTGAAGATGCTTAGCCATGTTTGTCGGAATTGTTTTTATTTCCTTATGTATCAGCTTGTGTATTAACCATACATTTCAAATTATGATCGCAGTAGTACAGCACTTAAGACAGAGTAGATTCTTTCCAACTATGTAGATCCTTCTTCTATATGACTCTGTTGTGGTAAATTTTAGGATTCAGATAAGATTAGGACCCATATACAAACTGTTCTTTAAATGTGCTGATAGAAATGGAAAGAAAAACAAAATGATGATGCAAAAACTCATTTAAAAAATTTTTGTTTTGGCTCCTGATGGTAATTTAGACTTATAGCCCTGCTGCTGAGTAACATAAGATAATGGTATGGAGGTGAAAGGGACCATGAGAGAGAACATGATCTTGTTTTCTGCCTGAACATCTAATGTCAGATGATTCTGTCTAAGAATCATATTCAAAATAATAACTGGTATGTTGTGCAAGTCGACTCATCAGATTGGACAGTTGCTCTAAAGAAGGATTCCAGAAGGCCCATGCTGTTCTACATGCTACTGCCATTTGTTGCTGGGTAATGGAGACACAGATGGAGGTCAACCCGAGGAAAGCGAGGGTGACTAGGGCATTGTGATGTAATCAGGGGACTGAAGACAATAGCTATGATCAACCAATTTGGACATCTTTTAAATAATTTAACAAGGTATATGAGTATCCTGGAGCAAGTCATACAAATATTAGTCCCAGAGATACACACTTCCTTAGAATGAGACTTCCCTTGACGGGATATTTCTCATCTAACACAAGGTTCCTCTATAGGTTAATCTAAAATCTCCCTAGATTAACTTTCTATTCCCTGAACCTCTTATAAGTACATTTCATTTATTTGAAAAGAGTAATTGTTTCTCATATATCTTCTATTTTTCCAAATGATGTGTGTTGATGGTGCTAAGAAACATTTGAGCATTGGAGTGATGTGGACTTGAGTTTGAATCAGTCACTAGCCTTGGGTCGTAATATACTATTTAATAACTCAGGGCACCTGTTTCCTTAGCTATGAATGTGGCTCCTTGTAGGAATTAAATGACTCTTTGGACAGTGTCTTGCAGAAAATGTGTGTCCCATAACTGTTCCATGTAATTTTTTTCATTAAGTTTATATGATTCCTGTATCATAACCACAAACATTAATTCCAGATTTTTCTCCATTCATACATAGCAGGGAGATACTCTGAGGAACTGTGCTTAGAGTATTTTATCTTCATTTCTGCCACCGAGAACAGGACCGTGCATGCAGTTACTTCTCAAGCAGCCAAAGAACGACTCTGATTTCATTCCATTTTAGTCCTAGCATTTATTTTGTATCCATTGAATCTGGGTTTCCTTTTTCCTGGATGTATTCCAGATTTTCAACGTCCTTCACATGAAACACAAGTGATGTTCTTCCCAGGGACACATATTTAAAGAATAAAACTGGGTCATTGGAATCCATCTAAATATTTGAAAGATAGTTATTTCCTTCGCTCTTCTCTTCAAATCCTGTTAATCTTGTTGATTTGGGCTGGCTGAACCTTCATGTCACTTCAGATGTCACCACATGAATCTCACACACCCTCTCCCCATCCAAAAACAAATGCAGACCTTGAAATCACCCAAGAACTTTTTTTAAACTACTTTATGAATCCCTTATATAGCCGCGCTCAGAGGCAGCACAGCAAAATCAGTTAGGAATGTAGGCTCCAGGAGTATGTATAGGTCCAAATCTGTTCTGTCATTCATTAGTTCTATGACTTAGCAAAGCAATGACTCTCTCTCTGCCTCAGTTTCCCCACATGTAAAATAAGGCTAAACATAGTAGCTACCTGATTGGGTCATTTTAAAGGCCATCTAGTTAATGCCTATAAGGAACTTAAAGTAGTGCTTGGTAAACAATTAGTATTCAACAAAAGTTGCAGTAATTACTATATATAACTCCTCTATATGGCTCTTCAGGTTAAATGAATAATGCATGTCATCTTTAATTAGGTTTGAATAAGCAGATTATCTGGAAATTTCTAAAACAAAAAAGCATCCACAAGATACCACTAGAGCAGGGGTCGGGAACCTATGGCTTGTGAGCCAGATGTGGCTCTTTTAATGGCTGCATCTGGCTTGCAGACAAATCTTTAATAAAAAAAAATAATAACGTTAAAAATATAAAACAACAGCCAACTAAATGGGAAATGATATTTTCAAACAACAGCTCAGATAAGGGCCTAATTTCCAAAATTTACAAAGAACTCATAAAACTCAACAACAAACAAACAAACAATCCAATAAAAAAATGGGAAGAAGACATGAATAGACACTTCTCCCAGGAAGAGATACAAATGGCCAACAGATATATGAAAAAATGCTCAGCTTCATTAGTTATTAGGGAAATGCAAATCAAAACTACAATGAGATACCACCTCACCCCTGTTAGATTAGCTATGATCAACAAGACGGGTAATAGCAAATGTTGGAGAGGCTGTGGAGAAAAAGGAACCCTCATTCACTGTTGATGGGACTGTAAAGTAGTACAACCATTATGGAGGAAAGTATGGTGGTTCCTCAAAAAACTGCAAATAGAACTACCTTATGACCCAGCAATCCCTCTACTGGGTATATACCCCAAAACCTCAGAAACATTGATACGTGAAGACACATGTAGCCCCATGTTCATTGCAGCACTGTTCACAGTGGCCAAGACATGGAAACAACCAAAAAGCCCTTCAATAGAAGACTGGATAAAGAAGATGTGGCACATATACACTATGGTATACTACTCAGCCATAAGAAACGATGACATCAGATCATTTACAGCAAAATGGTGGGATCTTGATAACATTATAAGGAGTGAAATAAGTAAATCAGAAAAAAACAAGAACTACATGATTCCATACATTGGTGGAACATAAAAATGAGACTAAGAGACATGGACAAGAGTGTGGTGGTTACCAGGGGTGGGGGGAGGGAGAACAGGGGGAGAGTTAGGGGGAGGGGGAGGGGCACAGAGAACTAGATAGAGGGTGGCGAAGGACAATCTGACTTTGGGCGAGGGGTATGCAACATAATTTAATGACAAAATAACCTAGACATGTTTTCTTTGAATATATGTACCCTGATTTATTAATGTCATCCCATTACCATTAATAAAAATTTATTTAAAAAAAAAAGAAAAAAAAATATAAAACATTCTCATGTATTACAATCCACTCATTTTCTACTGCTCATGTTCATGGTTGCGGGTAGCTGGAGCCAATCACAGCTGTCCTCCAGGAAAACACCAAATTTTTATTAGATAATGCATAACATACACGGGTCATTGTATGACTCTCACAGAATTACATTTTAAAATATGTGGCGTTCATGGCTCTCTCAGCCAAAAACGTTCCCGACCCCTGCTCTAGAGTATTTAGTGTGGCATGTTAGATTAGTAGTAAAAACCACCCAAAATATAAATGTATATTAATTACTAGGAAGATAGTAAAATATACTAGAGAAACACATACTGTAGATTATCATGCAACAATTTAAAATAAAAGTTTTCTAAGCTATGTTGCTAAGAATAGGGAAGTACATTATAGAATAATATATTATGTCACATAGGTAAAGATTTAAAAATACAGTGTGTCCGTAAAGTCATGGTGCACTTTTGACCGGTCACAGGAGAGCAACAAAAGAAAATAGAAATGTGAAATCTGCACCAAATAAAAGGAAAATTCTCCCAGTTTCATACCTATTCTGTGCAGTTAGATGTGGGCTCACACACAGATTTTTTAGGGCTCCTTAGGTAGCTATCCTGTATAGCCTCTACAGACTCATCACTGATTGATGGCCTACCAGAACGGGGTTTCTCCACCAAACTGCCAGTTTCCTTCAACAGCTTATCCCACCGAGTAATGTTATTCCTATGTGGCGGCGCTTTGTTATAAACGCACCGATATTCACGTTGCACTTTGGTCACAGATTCGAATTTAGCGAGCCACAGAACACACTGAACTTTCCTCTGTACCGTCCACATCTCGACTGGCACGGCCATGGGTTGCTCCGCTGTATACAGTGTTACATCATCATCTGCACATGCGCACATACAGCCACATCATCCTACAGAAACCGGGAGGGTTTTCCTTTTATTTAGTGCAGATTTCACATTTCTATAATATTTTGTTGCTTTCCTGTGACCAGTCAAAAGTGCACCATGACTTTATGGACACACTGTAGAAATATTGTACTATACTTCCAAAAAATATATAGAAAACAATTTAAAAAGACCATCACCAAAAAACTAAAAGAAGTGATCATCTCTGCAGAAAGCAGTAGATAAAACATTTTTGTGTGTTTTATTTTCATTATTTCTGTATTTTAAAGACTGTAATGCAAACGTATTTCTTGAGTAAAAAAAAAAATTAAGAATGGGTGAAGATTAAAAACAGAAAGCTAATTGGAGCAGCTTGGTTAAGCGGCATTGAAATCTATTGACTTTACTTTTCTAAGGCTGGACTTCCTTTCTAGTATTGGGAAAAACATCACCAAAGTCAGTTCAAGTCAGTTCATTGATTAATGAGTCAATAGGACTAATGAACTCAACTGGTTTTACTCAACGGCGTTGTTTCCTAAGCGTGTGCATGTAAACAAGTCAATTATATGGTTTCAGGTCAATGTTAGAAGGATTGAGAATTCATGTTGGGCTTCTTTATGAGCTTTTATATTCAAGCACCTGCATTCTATGGAATAAAGGAATCCAGAGTGTAAATACATCTAAGGAAATCGTTTCTGTAGCTTCTCTTTGTCAAAGAAGGAGACCTTCTTTCTATCTGTGGTTCACAGATTTTACTGTATTTAGAATGCAATTCTTTTCTTTAGTATCTGGGACCTTATTTCTCAATGGGGATCTTTTTTTTTTTTTTTTTTCAAATCGAAAATAAGAATATCACTATGTTTTTGAGCGTTGGAAATGGTGACATTATGACTGTGCTGATTTTTTTCTTCCATTTTATTTTTGGAAGGAGCTGTATAAACAGGCCTTGCTGTCGGTCACAAGTGTTCTAAGGCCAACAAAGTGTTTATGAACAAGGCCTGGGCTTGTGCTGCACCAGCTGCATTGTCCTTCTCACACTGATAGATTGTAATCTATTCTGTGGACAGGAACTCTGGCCTTTGTTGTGTTGAACATTCTCATAAACTCAGACAAGGAAATGTGAGCAATGGCAGTGCTCAAGCATCCTCCAGGGAAAACAGCAGGTTTCCTGGGATCCCGCTGAGGGCCGACTGAAGCCCTGCCCCCCCCAGAGAAAGGAGAGAGGGAGAATGCTGATGACACTGCGCAGTCCTATCCCCAGTCTGTCCCTGCTGCCGTGCCCACATCGCTCCCTCATTGGGCAGCACACTGCTTGGGGTGTTAACCACAAACTACTGCACTCTGGTGCTTCATGTCGGGAAGAGGACTTGGTCACTGGTGGACCTCAGGCACATCGTAATGTAAAAATACATATAGATTCTCAAATTAAAACAACCAATCATCAGATTGGAAAAAAATTAAAGTCTGCCAGTTCCAAATATTGGGGAGCATGCAGAACAATGGAAACTTGCATGACACTACTAAAAAAGAGGATAGAGTCAGTGTCACCATTTTGAAAATTAATTGCATCCTAAAGTTCAAAGTATGTACATCCTTTTTAGGTACACACCAAAAATATTAAACACACATACAAAGAAACATATTTGTATGTTTCTACAATGCAATGATATACATATGTTAAAATCAACAGAGCTATATATAAGAGCCTGGACCAGGACATAATACTAACTTGAACACAGACACACGCACATATACACACCCAGATTCAAATCCTAGCTTTGCCATTACCACATGTATAATTTGAGCCCAGTTTTTTTTTTATCTGTCTGAATTTTAGTTGTTTTATTCTTAAAATAGAATTAGAAATAACTTCCTCAAGGTTATTGTAAGCCTTTAAAACAGCGCATCTATTAAGGACCTGGACTATGTAGGCTTTTATTTTTTCATTTGTGAAAGAGTGACAGTAGAAGTGTTGCTAAATTAAAAAAGTGTGACCAATGTGACAACATTTTGATAAGATAAGGCTACTATGCATATAAAAATACTATGATGATATTATGCTTCAATACCCCACAAATCTCTTTATTCGATATTTAAGAGTCCATTAAAAGGAAGCAAATTACCCTCATTGCACTATTGTTTGTAACTATGATTTATCGTGTTATCATTGCATTTTTGAAAATGAAAGCACTGATATATCTAACTCCATCTCGTGTGTAGATAGATCGTGTTATCTATTTGTACTGAATTTATCCCCTAACCCAGGTGTTGAGTACCTACTGCCAAACAGGCATGTTGCTAGGCACTGGGAAGCCAAGGAGAAGTAAGATGTGCAATTTGTTACTGAGTAGCACACAGTCTAGTGTAGAGCTGAGCGGGGGGTGGGAAACATACACAAAACAAAACAAAACAAAACAAAGAAATAGGGCAAATATTCATGTAGAATCACAAACAAAGAGCTTGGGAAACGACGGGTAAAAACAACCAATTTATCATTTGATTCTCGTACTCAACTTGATTGAAATCTAGCATACAAATCTTTGTCTTGGCATAGAGGGTCTTCAAATCTCTTCTCACTCTAGCTAGCTCATCTTATTCTCCACTGTTGCCCAGCCACACCCCTTTTCCTTCAGTCTCTGCAAATGACGTCGAAGACACATGGCTTCTTAATAATAACAGTAACAGCAACCCTTGTGAATTATTTCGTAAAAAAAAAGTGTTCTCTATATCAACCCAAAATGTTTTCATCCTTCTAGGATAAGATTATGTCTCCAGTTTCCAGTCTTCTCAATTCTCTAATATCTCCAGTTGCATTTGGGTCAAAACAACTTAGTTTAATACTTTATTGTTCCCCAGATAGTTTATGTTTTATTTAAAATTTAATCATTTTCATTGTATAGTATTTGGAAGTTTTATTATAAATTGCCTCCAAGTCACTTTTTAAAAACTCTTGTTTGTTAGATCTGTGAGATCACAGAGTAATCTTTCTCCCTGCCTCCCTCCCAGATCCAGTTCCCACCCAAATCTCACAGTGTTGGGCCCAAGTAGATGTCATGTTGGAAAACGTGTGACTGATTTTTATTTTTTTGTCAGAGCTCACTGGGTCACTGAAAGAGACTAAATGAGATGTCTTCCATATTTGTGCAGTTTAACAAAAGAGAGCCCAGACAGTTTCCAATCTTTGTGGGGTTTTTTTTGTTTTGGGGTTTTTTTTTTTTTTTTGTATTTTTCCATAGTGAGAAGTGGGTATGGGGAGGAGGCAGACACTCTCACATGCCCACTAGGGGGTGATGCTCTGCCCATCTGGGGTGTTGCTCTGCTGCAATCGGAGCCATTCTAGCACCTGAGGCAGAGGCCATAGAACAGGGGTCCCCAAACTACGGCCCGCGGGCCGCATGCGGCCCCCTAAGGCCATTTATCCGGCCCCCGCCGCACTTCTGGAAGGGGCACCTCTTTCATTCGTGGTCAGTGAGAGGTGCATAGTTCCCATTGAAATACTGGTCAGTTTGTTGATTTAAATTTACTTGTTCTTTATTTTAAATATCATATTTGTTCCCATTTTATTTTTTTACTTTAAAATAAGATATGTGCAGTGTGCATAAGGATTTGTTTATAGTTTTTTTATAGTCCGGCCCTCCAACGGTCTGAGGGACAGTGAACTGGCCCCCTGTGTAAAAAGTTTGGGGACCCCTGCCATAGAGCTATCCTCAGCGCCTGGGCCAACTTTGCTCCAATGGAGCCTTGGCTGCGGGATGGGATGAGAGAGATAGAGAGGAAGGAGAGGGGAAAGGGTGGAGAAGCAGATGGGCGCTTCTCCTGTGTGCCCTGGCTGGGAATCGAACCCAGGACTTCCACATGCCGGACAGATGCTCTACCGCTAAGCTAACTGACCAGGGCCTCCAATCATTTTAATATTAAAAAATGAACATTAATAAGATGAGTATGTCTTTTACTTCCTAAGTGTATTCAGATATCTCAACTAGCAATACTCTGAATTGCAAAAAAAAAAAAAAAAAAAAAAAAAAATTTAAGAGGAAGAATAGAAGCACCTAAAGTGATATCCCAGGTGAGGTATATCCAGTGCAAGACAACAGATCTTTGTAAATTTCTTAAAGTTTCTGTTGATTAAGCCCTTTTATCAGTCTCCATCCACCTGGGGAGCTCGTCTGCTCTCATGTCTCCCTGTCCTGTAGGAGAACAGGCTGCCCTATGGAGCACGAATCAGCTGCTCAAGCGAGTGGCAGGGTAACGGATATATCAACTGACCTTTGAATTAATTTTCTCCTGTCTGTTCCCTCTGTCTGTCCTTGTAACTGCCGCCTCTCTCCTTCCAATATATTTTGCTAAATAAACAAAAGTCAGACACCACCCCAAAGACACCTTCAAATCCACTTCTCTTTAGTGTCTAGACACAGGTTTTTGTGAAAAGCATGATGGTTTAGTCATCTTTGTGGTAGCATAAACATGGGTAGTGACAGAAACACACTTTGTGTTATTCCCTGTCTGTTTTAGCGGTGCCTCTGTCTGTCACTGTTCTTGTCAGAATGCTGCTTGGATTCGAGGGAATGTGAAGATTGGCAATGAGTTTTCTTTAGTCTCTTTCTGATGAGTTCAAGTACATACATGTTAGAATACATACACAGAAAAAGCTGAGAACTGTATAGTTTCACTGAGATGTATGGACATAGATAAAAATGAAATGGTTACCAGGGGGACAAATATAAGGAGTGTAAGGAGGGACACATATAAAGGAACAGAAAATAATTTAACTCTGGGTGATGGGGATACAACCCAATCAGCAGTTTGAATGCTACAGAAATGTTTACCTGAAACCTATGTGCTCTTTTGTCACCGTGTTAAAGCTAATTTTCTAAATAAAATTTAAAAATTAAAAAAAAATACATACACAGCTGAAACTGGCCAAAGCAGGTAATATATGTTTGGATGAAGCTGTTACTGCTTCCTTTGAAATCCTTTTGGTGACCAGGCAGCACAAAAAGAGACTTAAAATCCTATTCTAAAGACCTCCAAGGATAGAGATGCTACATAGGTAAAACTTGGCTTCAGGGTCTGCTCATCCCTATTTGGAAGTCCCTCCACCTCTAAGCCTTCTGTGACTATAATTACACAGATAAAAGTTCAGAGTGTGAAGACCAATCCCAGTGAGAACAGCAGACAGAGCTCAGAGTGACAGATATGACAGGATGTGATGGGGCTGGGCAGTCCTCAAAGTTAAAACAGAGAAGGCAGCAGTGTGTTAAATGCTGCAGGGATAGCTGGAGTAAGAACGAAAAAGGAAGGAAGGAAGGAAGACAGGCTGTCAGGTAGGCAGGAAGTAAGAAAGAAGGGAGAGAAGGAAAGAAGAAACATGGTTATTCTCAGCTTATTTAGAATCCCCAAAACTGTTAAGTTGCCTTCATCCTGAAAAGAGTCTGGGATGTATTTAAAACAAATCAACAAAACTGTCGCCTTTCTATAACCAGGACACTCCTCTGGAAGTAGCAGTCATTTCTCTAATTACTGTATTTTTTCATGTATAAAATGCACCTTTTTCCAAAATATTTGGGGTCTAAAAACTGGGTATGTCTTCTACAGGGGTTGTAGATGTTTTTACTTGCATTTCCCACTTTTTCATGCTTATTTTTGCACTCATTGTTGAAGACAGTGATTCCTCCTCAGACAGATGAGGACAAGCTAATGGATGAGAGTTTTGACAGTGATGAATTATATGAATTTTATGAATTTTATGATGAATAAAACTTGAGCTCAATAACTTTATGTAATACTTTTTTTTTTTCAAATTTCAGGCCCAAAATTAAGGTGCATCTTATTATACAGGGGAGTGTCTTATACATGGGGAAATAAGTTACTATATGACCCGCTTGCTTTCGGCCAATGCTACATGGCCAGGAGCTGTAATCCAATAAGTGTTTTATGTTCAGTTGCATATTCACAAATTAAACCACAGATGTAACCCAGGTCAACCCGATTTGTTCAGAGAGGCATAAGAAAAGTCAATTTGTTTTTCCACTCTCGGAGGCCCAATAGACAATTAGGGTAGAGAAACTGTTGGGGTGGGGGAGGGAACTGTGACACTTTTGTGGACAAAGTAAGACATTGAAGACTGAAACATCATGTTAGTATGAATTAATCCAACAAAAGTGTGTCACTTTCAAAAAAGACATGTTTTCTTCTATTAAGCTATAAAATTCTGGAGGGTAAAATTTATATAATAATTGCCCTATATTCACCACAGTATCTCACAAAATAAATCTTGTATTGAAGGTTCTTAAATATTTGTTGGATGGATGTCTGAATGACAGACTGAAGTATAATCTTCCATGAAAACACACATCCGAGTAACCACATTCATTCGGCCACTTGCTCCCAGAAATCCTTTCCAAGCTCTTTCTCATTTCTGGTTATTGGATCACACTGTCCTATATTTGGAATAATAGGGAGCTGTCAATGTAGCAGATGTCTGGGTTAGCAACCCAATTGCCTCACTCTCTTGTGAATGCTGCCATCAAACAGGGGATGAGTTCTGCATGTGATGAATCATCCCCTCTTTGTCACGTGGTTTGCCCACCTGCTGACAGGGAGAGACTCACTCTTACTGAGAATCATCCCTTGCGAAGGTAACACATTTCCGTCTTATTAGGAAGAAGTTTAAGGTTGACCCTGTGACAAGTCCTGAGGGAATTTACTATTTGTTATGTCTTTTTTTTTTTTTTTTTGGCTACAAACAAAGATAATCTGTGCTTGAAAATGATGAGTGAAAGTGGAAATTTAGCTGTGTCCTTTGAAATATTTTTATCACAACTGCCACAAAAATTCTTTGGTCCGTTGGAAATCATCTTCCTTATTAGTTCCCACAACTTTTAGGGAGTAATGCTTAATCACAAACAAAAGTAATCAATCAACATGCCCTTCGGGACTCTAATTCCTTGGCCTGTGGTTTCACAAACTTTATAATTTAGCCACAATGGACACGTCCCATTTTCTTGCACATAACCTTCATTCTCCACTGCAGATAGGGTTCTCTTCCTACGTGGGTCTTTTCCTACCAAGTTATCAAACCTTAGCTCTGATGAACTAATTCATAAGTATTTCCCAGGTGTCTCTGGCCCTTATTCAAGTTTTTCTTCCCTTAATTGTGATACATTATTTTGAAATTTCTTTTTACTATTTATTACCAGTTTTTATTCCTTACTTATTGTATGAAGAAATAAGTAACTTCTGTCATTACTAATTGTTTTAGCTTCCTCTGACTAAACTCTGAACCCCTGAGGGCAAGGAATGTGTATTATGGTCTTTCTTTTACCTAGTTTTTACAAATTAGGCATTCAGGAACTATTAGTTGAATTGAATTGCACTGAACTGCTTTTATAGGGCTTTTAATCTAATTGGGAGGAAAAAGACAAGCACATTAAGAAGCATTAAGAGAATGGCAACACATTAGAATTAAGACAGCAATATAATGTGGTAGAAAATGAATATCTGAATTATGGGGATATGCCATATAGAAGCTATTTTAGTTGAGTGCACTTAATCAGGAAAGATTTTTAGGAGTTCCTTTTGTTTTTCACCCCTGACACTAACACATTGAATAAGTTCTTTTTTTTTTTAAATTGGGTGATAGTTAAAATTTCAGAAGATAAAAATTTAATAGACATCTTACAAAACAGTAAATTGGTAAAAACTTTCTGAAAAGTACTTTGGTTTTGTCAGCAAACTATGGTAAGTCCATAACTTTACTCCAATTATTTTACTACAAGCAATCTATTTACAAATAAATAAATTAAAATTGAAGCAAAGGTTTATATACAATGATATTATAATCACTTTGGTCCATACCACACTCTCTTCGTCACTTTGTCACTTTTCGATTTCTCCCATTGACCACACACTGACTGGGCTGCCTCAGGGCCTTTGACCTAGCTTTATTCTCTGTCTGTAGTTTTTTTGCCCCCAGCTAACTCCTATAGATTCTTTGCCTTTCACCCAGCTTAAATGTAATTTTTCCAGAGCTACTTTTCTTCTATTCCCCCAGAAGAACAGGAGTTATGGGTTCACCTACTCATTCAAAGTGCTAGCTTAGGCTGTGGGAGTCAGCAAAAAATGAGACAAATGAAAGCACTGATCTCATGAAATTACATTCGTGGTAGAAACAGATGGTTAAGAAGTGAATAATTAAATATACAGAAAAACTATTCTAAGTTTTAATGCTTCTGGGTGCTATGCAAACAGGGTGAAACAAAGCAGCAGAAATGAATATCTGAAATATGGGAATAAACCCATATTTGTTCTGAGTGTTCCTCTTGGTTGGGGGGAATGACAGTGAAGGCTGTTTCCAAGACTCAGTGATCCAACTGAAACCTAGAGGATAATAATGAGTCGAGTTTGGGGACAGTGTCCGTGTTCCTGAGAAGGGAGAGCATTTGTTGTGATTTCAATTTTCTTCCTTATACTTTTCTGTATTTCTATTTTTTATAGTAAGCATGAAAGTGTTATAGTTAGAAACATAACTCAATTAAAAGCATATACATAGTCATAAATTTTCATAGAATAGTGTGAATCACATAATAAATGCTTTATTAATTTAATTATTAAAGAAGGGAGAAGAGAAGAAGGCAAGAAAGAAGGAAGGAATAAAGGAAGGAAGGAAGGAAGGAAGGAAGGAAGGAAGGAAGGAAGGAAGGAAGGAAGGAAGGAAGGAAGGAAGGAAGGAAGGAAGGGTGGAAAGAAGGTTCCCACATATCTTTTATTACTATTGTTTTTAAAGCCTGTGTAACATTTTCATCATCAATATTGTATAATGTAGTTGCTTTCATTTCTCATAAAATACCACATTTTTGCACATAAAGCATTTGTATTTCAGATAAGTTTCTCAAGCCATATTTACAGAAGTACAATTATCTGGAAAAGAAATGTGAGCAGTCTAATGTCTTTGATATATTTTGCTACTTACTCTAACATATAAAAGAAAAAAAAACCTTCCCGATATTTTATTTTGATTGTATTTATGTTGGACATTTTTATTATATATATCACCTCTTATAAATGCCTTTTCTTATTTTTGCCCATTTATCTATTAATGAATTGTTTTCCTTATCAAATATTCTTGTATTTTTATGTTTTATAGTTATTTTCTAATCTTTTTAATTAACTGTTTATAAAAACAGTTTTCTATTTCATTCTTTGCTTGTTATATTTTTAACATGCATAAATTTAAAGATGTTATGCAGCAGCAACCTAGTGATTCTTTTTTCTTATTGTGGCTCTTCACTTATTTCTCCATTTAGAAACTTGTATTTCATCTAGTTTCAACATAAAATATTTAGATTTTTATAGATAGCTAGATTTAATTTACTGGATGGAGAGATTTGAGAGACCTAATTTTTTAATTTCCCAATTTGCCAACCACATATTTTAATATGTACTTTAATTGTGAACTCAATGACATTTTATGAACTATACAAATGATCCCTGAAAGTACTGTATAGTCTGTCTCAATGACATTTTAAAATAGCATTGCTAGAATTCACACTTACGCCTTATTTACTACTGTTGAAATATGTTTTTAAACTAAATTAATAAAGCAATGGCTACTCTGATAAAAAAAAAAACAAGCCATTTGATAAATACCATTCAAATAATTATATATATATGTGGCTCATATACATAGCAATGGTTTGGAAAGGAATAATATCTTTCCCAAACCAAATGATGATTTGTAAGTGATCATTTTGAGATTTTAGATTGTTCTATCTCATTTTCACTGGACCCTACTGTATTTTATGACTCATTGATTAACAAGAGATGCCAATTTTAATACACTTTGCAAATGTCTAGATAAACAAATGAACAAGAAGCATATGTTGCTCATTGTGGTGGAATATTGATGACAAACATGATTGGTGGCTTTCTTCATAGGAATATAATAAGAGAAATATACATAGATTTCTTTTTTTTTTAAATGGACCAAAAGACTATGACATGAATACAAAGATGAAGGGTCTTAGAAAAAGAACCTTAGGGGGTCACTGGTCCTACTAGCTCATCAAATTCATAACGAAAATGATAGCAGTGAATATTGGTTTGAAATTATGACACAGAGACCATACTAAGTGCATCGCCTCTCCTTTATTTCTTATAATTGTATTCTGTGCACTTCCAGTTTACACATGAGGAAATTTAGGTGTGATGCCATTGCGTCAGCATGCCCATGTGGAAACTGACCTCCAACCAAGAAAAGTGACTTGCCCAAAATTACAGGGTTGAGTCAAAAACCCTGATATGTTGATTCTCAGTGCAATTTTTATTTTGTGTGAGTAATGCAAGGCAGTTTTATAATTTTCTATTTTTTCTACTAGTTTTTTCCCTTGTTAACATTATTTACATTATTTGTTGAAGATGGAGATTCATAGTAGGAATAGAAGTGAAAAAGGATGATATATCTCAGCTTATCACAGTCACTGTGTCATCTCTGAAGGTCTTGGGTTTATACATGTTAGGAGCCAAAATGTGGCCTTCATTCAAAACTTTGTACATAATCTCTCGGATATACAGAGAAAAAAAAATCAGAGAAACAACAGCAGATAGATTTTTACAATTGTGAACGATGATGGAAAAGACTTGGGGCTCATCATTCAGAGAAGCCATTTGTGCCAAAGTAATTGTCTGTAGAGGGAAAAAAGTAAATCATTTTCAAAAACCCTGTTGCTCCAAGAGCTGGTCCAAGGCCACTGTCTTAAGTGCCAAGTATTCCCTCTGGCAAAAGCAAGTCATGGAAAAGCACAAAAGCAATTTACCCAATTGGCCTGGGCAGAAAGTTTATTCTTCAATTATTTTTGGTGAGTCTTCCCACAGAGTGTGGTTCAGACAGCGCTGCCTTGGGATCAATGGCTGGGCAGGGTTCAAGTAGACAAATACACAACTGAGGATGAGTTGCCGATTTGTAGCAGATTAAATTCACTGCTTTATTGGTTCAGTTTAGAATTCCTCTTTCCTAACAAGTTAACTCAATTTAAAATAGTGCTTTTGTTGTTGTTTTTTAAAGAGGAAATTTCTGGTACGATCATAGAACTATGGTATAGAGTAGCTCATCATTACCAAATATTAAGGAATTTTAGAAACATATAATCCAACAGCCTCTTGTTCTACACAGGCTTCTGGGGTGAATGCAATTAATTGGTGACTTCCTCATCATTATCATTTTTCTATTCTTTTTAGCCAAAGCTTCTTCATTTTTAAAAATGAGCCCACCTTCCTTTAGTCTCCTTGGAAACTAAACCATGCAAGAATGTTGCTGTGTTGGTGAGATGATCTGTTTCTCGGGAGATTGCCGTGTAGAGGATTAAATGATAAGGCCCTGAAGAAGGAATTTTTCCAACAGCAAGCCAAGAGTTTTCTAGAAATTTTCTTAAGAACAGCTGAGTAAATGTAATGTCATTTCAGGACTAGGATACTCAGCTCTGATAGCGATTCTAACCGGCATACTTTGAGAGCTATCACCAGCTGGTTATTTGCAGTATGTGGAATGCACGCTCTGTACTCTAGACACATGAATCACTTGTTAAATTAAAAATAGTGTATCCCTAGCAGTTATTTGATCAAGAATGGGAATAAGTTGTGGAGGTAATTGGGGCCACTTGCATTCCCATCTAGGAAATGTGCCTGTAGTTTTATGACACTATATACACATGCTGTTTAATTTTTCTTTCTGAAACATTAGCCCCTAAATTGGTGACTGCAGATTCTTCTAGGATTTCCTTAAAATTAGGCCACGTCTTTCCAAGGTGGGAGTTAAGTGTGTGCTTCTTCTTGTAGAATTTAGGAGGGAAATCAGAGGCAAGAGAAAAGTATATTAAGGACCTAGTGAAGAAGCAATTTTCCACCAAATTGCATCTGAGTCTTGCTTTGATTACTCCTCTGTAGGGTTATAGTGTGACAATTTTCTGATCAGTGACAAATTCCAAATTCCACAATTCAGCTTGAAGAAGCACTCTATTCAAACAATCAGATATGCCCATTCCATCATTAATGCATTAATTTTTCAACTCTTCATTAGGTCATCTCTAATGTGTCAGTTATTCTGTAGAAGCTCAGGATGGATTGTAATAGAAAGTTTTAAAAATGCCCAAACTATTGTTTGAAAAAGATGCATGTAAATTGCAAAGAAAACAGAACAAATCAGCTAACTCTCCTATACTGATTTGATCTCTGTTTTTAGGTTTGAAGCATGAAAAAGTAATAAATGGGAAATGGGTTAATTCTAGATAAATAGGAGGCAGCAAAAGTCACTGATTGAAAGCTTGGGATATTATGAAAAATTTGTAAATGATTTCACATCATTGAGTATGGGATAACTGGATACAAAGAAGGTTATAAAGGGCCTTCTATGCTAGGGACACTGTACTAACTTAATTGTCTGTCTTGGTTATAGGTATTTAGGGAAAGTTTTAAGCAGAGAGATGCTAGAATCCTGTGTGCATTTTAGAGATTTTAAAGGGGATAGACCAAAATATACAAAGAACTCATAAAACTCAACAACAAACAAACAAACAATCCAATAAAAAAATGGGAAGAGGACATGACACTTCTCCCAGGAAGAAATACAAATGGCCAACAGATATATGAAAAGATGCTCATCTTCTTTAGTTATTAGAGAAATGCAAATCAAAACTGCAATGAGATACCACCTCATACCTGTTAGGTTAGCTATTATTAACAAGACAGGTAATAGCAAATGTTGGAGAGGCTGTGGAGAAAAAGGAGCCCTCATACACTGTTGGTGGGAATGTAAAGTAGTACAACCATTATGGAAGAAAGTATGGTGGTTCCTCAAAAAACTAAAAATAGAACTAACTACCTTATGACCCAGCAATCCCTCTACTGGGTATATACCCCCAAAACTCAGAAACATTGATATGTAAAGACACATGCAGCCCCATGTTCATTGCAGCATTGTTCACAGTGGCCAGGACATGGAAACAACCAAAAAGCCCATCAATAGATGACTGGATAAAGAAGATGTGGCACATATACACTATGGTATACTACTCAGCCATAAGAAATGATGACATCGGATCATTTACAGCAAAATGGTGAGATCTTGATAACATGATACGAAGTGAAATAAGTAAATCAGAAAAAAAACAGGAACTGCCTTATTCCATACGTTGGTGGGACATAAAAGTGAAACTAAGAGACATTGATAAGAGTGTGGTGGTTACGGGGGGAGGGGGGGAAGGGAGAGGGAGAGGGGCACAAAGAAAACTAGATAGAAGGTGACGGAGGACAATCTGACTTTGGGTGATGGGTATGCAACATAATTGAACGACAAGATAACCTGGACTTGTTATCTTTGAATATATGTATCCTGATTTATTGATGTCGCCCCATTAAAAAAATAAAATTATTAAAAAAAAATAAAAGGGATAGAGTGAAGACTGAACAACCAGGTAGATACTAGGAGCCCCCAGAAGAATGAGGATGGGAGCTGAAATTAAAATTTGGGCAGCTGGAAACAAGAGAAAGAAACTGGTAACTAACTGTAAGTAATTGAACAAAAAGGTTGACAAAGGGTCAGAGATGTTTCTAAGTTTAGTGATGGTGAAGATGTATACAAATGCTGATGCCATCAACAGAAGATAGAGAACAGAGTAGTCAAATAGCTATTTGCTTGTTTTTTGCTCTTTGTGTTTTGGCATGCTTTAAATACTTAGTTATTTACTTATTAATATTCATTTATTTACTTAGATGAACTTGGTCTAGTATAAAATTGAGAGGAAGAAGGGAAAATGACAATGTAAGTTTGGGTGGGGGAGGGCTGCATTATCATTATGGATAATTGTAGTATTTGCTAGATTTCTGTCTGAGAAATTTGACTTACATTTATTCCTACCGCATTGTTCAGTGATTAGTTTTGAATTAGAAAGTTAGATTTTATATTTGTTATTTTAAATGTCACTGCTGGAGTCTGGTGGGATTACTCAGAGTTTAGATTTTGTGGTATCTGATGTTGGTCACATCTTCCAACTTTGTGTCACTCAGAGTTGTGGGACAACATTTTTGTGTATGTGATTCTATCCAAGTCACAGATACAATTATTACTGAATGACTCTAGGAACATTGTGTGGTTGCACAAAGTTAAGTACTTCACTCCAGTGAGACATAAAGAAACCAATTATTTCTTTAAGTGGAGTTATTCACGAGTTGTAAACCTATAAAATGCTGTAATTTGGAACAAGTCTCTATCGAGTGATGTTTTATTTAAATTGATATCTTGTAATTTCACAAGAATGATCTATCAAAATTCAGGGCTGGCAGCAGTAAGTATACTTCATATAACTGTTAAATGATTATAGCTTGGTGTCCTTATAGAAAGTTCAACATGTTATTTCTGTTTTCAATATTTATCTTTGTTCAGTAGATTAACATCAAGGAAAATCAGGTTTATTGTATCATTTAAAACAAATGACTAGGGATAAAGAGATATTTCACTATAAGCTTGATCTACCTATAATCTAATAATGTAATATTTTATTAGTTAAATAAAATTAGCTGTAATTATTATTTTCAATTGAGCACTTACTACACATCAGTCATTAATTATATAAAATTATGATTCCAGCTAATTCTCACAACAATGCTATTATGTAAGTACCATACGTAGTCCTGTCACATGGATGAAGAAATATGCCTAGAAGAGTATGGTAGTTTCTCAAGATTTTTAGGTAGTTCAAATCTGTGCATCCTCAGTACCTGAACACATCACCGAATAGTATGACACCTGTGAATAGTCCATAGAAATAACAAACACAATTAATTCTCAGAGCTTCTAAACCTAAGAAATATGAAAATATTCCAAAAGTTCAAAGACTTATAAGTACAACATAAAATCAGATATGAGCCTATAATTGGAATAAAACTCACTCTACTATTGTATAACTAAACAAACAAAAACAAAAACAAATAAACAAACAAAAAACCAGTGGACCAAAGATGGAGACAATACAGTTCAAAGATAGAAATTTTCTAAGTGAAAGAAGAAAATGGTAGAGTTCCTATAGACATTTCTTTCTGATAGCATATTTGTGACAAAAATTGTCCAATTGTGGATAACACCTGAAGTCATTTGCTATATTGGACACTCTTTTGAGAGCTTGCTCTTTATTTTGATCTAAATTTAGATTTATTATCCATCTCAGTAGAGATTTGAAACTCTGAAACATCACTGGTTACTGCTCCTGCCCTTGAATACATTGCAGGCTTTTATTCTGCCAAGTGAGCCATTCGTGGGGCTTTTCTCATAGTATACTCTACTTCTCATTGAAGAAAGGATTAGATAGCATTGTGATACTCATGGGGCAAGTACTCAGGAGTCATTTTAAAATTTTTATTGGGAGCTCTCTCCTACAGCTCAAGGCCCATAAATACATTTACCCTTAAGTGCAAAAATAATTTCCAAAGCCCAAAATGATATAAACCTTATGCATATAGATTTTTCAACAACCCACTCCCTCACATCTCTCCTTTAGGGGAAATAATGCCTTATCGGTGATCTTTAGTTTCAATCAGTGTCTGTGAAATTGTGGCATGGGCAGAGAAGACAACAGATCAATACCTACCTCCCCGAGGGCATAGTTACTACAGTAAAAAAAAAAGAAGAAAAGCGGGACATTTTACTCTTTTTAGATTTTCTTGTAAATGGAGAACTTAAAAGAAACATTCTCAACCACTGTGAAGCAAAGAGGAAGTGATGTTGAGAAATGGCAGACGTTTGAGGCATGAAGCAATGCCCTGTGCAGAAAAAATAAATAAATAATCTCACAAGGAAAAGGATCTTGGGAATGGAAATATATCAAACAATACATCAAAGTGGGGGGGAGAGAAAGAAGGAAGCCAGGTAGTTAACAATAAGATTGAGAGTGATAAAGTCCTGACGGTCTCACTC
Organism: Saccopteryx leptura; assembly: GCF_036850995.1. Taxonomy (NCBI): domain Eukaryota; kingdom Metazoa; phylum Chordata; class Mammalia; order Chiroptera; family Emballonuridae; genus Saccopteryx; species Saccopteryx leptura. The sequence continues at coordinate 168,546,000 of NC_089507.1, forward strand.
CGCGTGGTTAGAAAACAGGGAGGCAGCACGGAGCTCTGCACTCAGCATGTTCCCTGAGAACAAACAGGGCAGTATAAGAAAACAACACGAAACATTCCAGTCCTGCGGCCGCATTTCCAGCTGATCACGTTGCTCCCACCTGCTGCAGTTTATCAGAGTCACTCAAGTGGCATGTGAAGGACACCCTTGTGTCTTTGGCTTGGCCTGCACAGAATCATGTGGTACGTTGGAGAAACTTCCACCTATGTTCAGCTTTCCTGTGCAAATTCTGGAGCTGATATCCTTGAAGATAGACTTTCTTTCAGTGAAATTTTCTCTGTAGATGTGCATCTTCCTTCATTATTCTTTTTACAAGGAAGATTAGCTTTAGCAATTCTTTACTTCTGGCTTTGTCACACACCAGGGTTTGCTTTGGTAAAGATAACCAAACAGATCAGGATGAAGACTGCCTCATTACTTAACAAATGTCCCATGCTGTTGTCTTCCTTCGGGTAGGAGTGAAGAAATGAGGACAAGTCAATCATCTCATTCAAAAAGAAGACAGTTTGTTCTTCAGAGACAGTGGGAGATGAATCAGGGTTTCTGATCAGGAATCAAAGATCAGATTTCCATTCACAGCTTTGTCTCAAATTGGGTGACTTAGATCACGCTACCTCACTCCTCTGGGCTTTCAGTTCTTCCTCTAAAAATGAGTACATATCAACGCTTTTTAACCATAGCTTCCCCTCAGACACACATATAATTATAGATATAGGCTAACTATACATTCTATAGAGAGATATATACAGCACATAGATATATCAATGGGCAGGATCTCCTCCAAGATTTCAAATTTAATTGGTCAGAGAAGAGATCTGAACATCAGAGTAATAGTAATATTTGTTAAAAGTTATCCAAGTGATACTAAGAAGCAGCTAATGTTGAAAAGCACCGAAATGAATGGCATCTAAATGATCCCTATTCCCCAGGTATAAAAAGTCTATTTTTTTATTTATTCATTTTAGAGAGGAGAGGGAGAGGGAGAGAGAGAGAGAGAGAGAGAGAGAGAGAGAGAGAGGAAAGACAGAGAGAGAGAAGGGGGAGGAGCTAGAAGCATCAACTCCCATATGTGCCTTAACCAGGCAAGCCAAAGTTTCGAACCGGAGACCTCAGCATTTCCAGGTCAACACTTTATCCACTCTGCCACCACAGGTCAGGTCTAAAAAGTCTATTTAACATGATTATAGGGAGATTTTTATGTACATGGCAATACTACGAGGAGGAAGAGGGGGAAACAAAAGAGAAGGAGGAGGAAGAGCAAGGGAGTAAGAAAAGAAGAAAAATAAATGTAAATCATTATCCTTTACCTTCAGAGCCTTATAAATCTGATAAGGAATACCCCATCAACAATACTATCACCACCACAGTACAGGCATTTGTTAATCAAAATAGTTTATGGCCAAATCCTTTTTTTAAAAAAGGTGAAATAAGCCATTTATAACAGTTTATGAAGAAGGTGGGGATCAGCATGAACTAGAATTAGAGCATGAAAGATATTTACAGGTGGACCTGAGAACAACATAAAGATTATTACATGGGACTAATTAAGAAATAAATATGGGCCCTGGCCGGTTGGCTCAGTGGTAGAGCATCGGCCTGGTGTGCAGAAGTCCCAGGTTCAATTCCCAGCCAGGGCACACAGGAGAAGCTCCCATCTGCTTCTCCACTCCTCCCCCTCTCCTTCCTCTCTGTCTCTCTCTTCCCCTCCCGCAGCCGAGGCTCCATTGGAGCAAAGATGGCCCAGGTGCTGGGGATGGTTCCTTGGCCTCTGCCCCAGGCGCTAGAGTGGCTCTTGTTGCAACAGAGCGACGCCCCGGAGGGGCAGAGCATCGCCCCCTGGTGGGCGTGCCGGGTGGATCCCAGTCGGGCGCATGCGGGAGTCTGACTGTCTCTCCCCGTTTCCAGCTTCAGAAAAATACAAAATAAATAAATAAATAAATAAATAAATAAATAAATATGGACACAAAATGAAGCTGGAATAGAAAATGTTTACATTCTGAGTAGTGTCATATTTGGAGGAGACACAAAAAAATAAGTGAAGTAGTTTGAAGCTATTATGATTGGAATGATCTGTGCAAGAAAATGCTAGAGTTGGACGCTTAATTAGAAAAGACTAAGGTAAAGGGGAGGAATGTTCGAGAAGGATCACTGGGAATTGATAACTAATTAGTCCAGGAATAGACGGAGATTTCCAAATTTTAAAGTGGAGAGGCTTGTGGTCTTATTTACCAAGAAAGTAGAGCAGTGTCCAGAGGGAGATTAAGAGTGTGCGATCATCTTAAGATAAAATCAGTAGGTTTATTGGAGCATGTAAAGAGAGGTCAGAGAACCCCTATGAAGATGTTTTGTGGCCACTTGAGGGGTGAAAACAGACACTGAATTTTGCGAAAGAAGTTGTGGCTGGATTTGGAGATTTGAGAGCTGTGTTAACACAAGGGTGTTGACGAAAGACCCAGAAACCTAACTGAAAGAAAGAACTTTGAGAAAGATGAGCAGAGGGCTAAGCACCCTGGGAAATGATCAAAGCCAGGGCTCTGAGAAGGAAGAGTCACCCAATGAGACAGGAACAGAGACGTGAACAATTAAGAGAAACAGAAAGATAGGGTGTCAGAAGCTGAAAGGAAGAGAATTTCAGAAAGGAAGAGGTGGCAATTTCCGTTTATTTTCTCAGATAGTCTGGGAAAATAAGTGTAGAGAGCACACAGTCAGTGGGGTTAGCAAGGAGGAAGCTTCAGAAACCCCTGAAAAAGCCAAACTTTCTGTCGAGAGGGGCGTAGGGATGTCCAGGAGGGGGAAAGGCCACTGTGCACATCGGCTGAGTCATAGAACAAAGGAGGGGCCTGAAAGAAAGGGCTGGACCAGAAGTGAATTCGTTTCAAAGAAATGGGGATGGCATTTACCTAACAGTTACTAACAAAACAAACATTTTGTTCCATCAATCTATATGTCCACTACCTTGTTAATACTACAGGGTCTTGAACTAGGTATTATATATCCTTCACCTTTGTTTTTCTTCTTAAAAGTTCTTTTGATTATTTTAGGGTTTTTGTGTTTCCATGTAAATTTTTTAAATCATGTTGTCAGTCATCCCACCGCCCCACAAAACCCTTAAAAGATTTGGATTGGGATTATGTTCAATGTGTAAAACTGATTTAGGGAGAGGTGAGAACTTGATCATACTGAGTTCTGCTGATCAATGACTTTATTATCTTTTTATACTTTTGTAACTTATTTTTAAAATTTGGTTTCTCACATCAATGTTTTATGGTTTTTAGGAAAATATATTGTACATCTTTGGTCAAAATTCTTTCTGAGTGTTTCTTGCTTTTGATGCTATTGTAGCTTTCGGTACTACTTTCATTCAATTTATAGTTGTTCTTTGTTAATATGGAGAAATGCAGTCATATTGACTTTCATCCTGAAAGACTGATAAACTCAATTATTAGCTCTGGTAGCTCTTTTGCAAATTCTTTGAGGTTTTCCTGTGTAAATACAAAGTTATAAATAAAATTAGTAAAGGGAGACATTTTTTTTTTCTATATCTTAAAAGAATTGCTTTGCTTGCTAGAAAGTGACAGAGTTATATTTAACATTTCTGGTCCTAGGGCTTAAGAGGCTTGGCAGATTCCACCTTGGCTTTGTTGGAGCCTTGATCCACCTTATGAATAACTTTGGTTACCCTGTTAGAGAGCCCATATAAAGAGTGTCATGCTCGAAAGGGTGAAAATTCACAAGAAGAGAGAGGACTTAAAGGATGTGAGACCACAAGGAGAGAGAGGCCTCACTATACCACCATCCCAGCTGAGGCACCAGGTGAAGAAAGTCATTTTGGTTCTGGCAGCCCAGACCGACTCCACCTAACCAAGCCCAGCCTACGACACAGAGAGAAGAGACAAGTTTTCCTAGCTGAGCCCTGGCAAACCAGCCCACGCAATCATGGCCTAACTAAATGGTGGTTGTTTTGAGCCATTAAATTTTGGGCTGGTTGTTATGCAGCAATAGATGATCGACCAATATGATCTAGCTTTTCTTGGTAAAGAACCAAAGATTTGTTGAATGTTAGAGAAGATAAATCAATCCTGGGAAACAAAAGAGAGTCAGATATATTTGTTAGTCATTGTGGGAAATTTGCCAGAGAAATTCAACAGGAGATGAAGCCACCACATGGCACTATGGAAAGCTCATAGAAAGTAGATATTTATGTGTAAAGGAGAGATGGTGCAAATGTGGGGGTCCAGTTATATTAAAAGGATTGTAACAACACATTTTAGAATAGCTTTAAACCAAATGCATTGTCCTTGGTTTCAAAAGGCAGAAAGTGGCACTGGTGTTTTTATGTTCTCTATGTTATGAGGTCAGGGAGGTCCCTTCACAATTCCATTCATTCTTTAGGTAGCTGATTATAGGTATGGGCATTTTATTTTTCTGGTGAGACCTTAACCTCTGACCACAGCTGGCAAACCTTGTTCTCCTCGTTCACTTCCGTTCAAACCTGCCATTTTTAAAGCTAACCGACTCTTGGTGTATTTAGAGCATCAGGCCAGATGTGAGTGGAGACCATTAAAACCGAATCCCCGGTTAGAAACATAGCAGCATTGAAGGATACAGAGGAAAAGACAAGACTTTGTGAAGACAGGTTTAGAAATGTGAGCCTGTTTTTCTCCCCAATGTTTCTACTGTTGAAAATAGACAGCAGCCCTTTCGAGGCAAACCCCAGGCAGCAGCTGTCAGTCCTGGACCCCTGGCAGCCGGGCAGTGCTCTGGCTCCGAACCACCTTCTCCACCCCCAGCGCAGCCCTGAATGTTTGGAGGCTGAGCATTGCCAATGCCTGTACTCTGTGTATCGCCTTGTTACAGAGCAGGCCTGGAGACATGGGGGGAAGAACGGAGTTTTGTAGAAGCGTTTCCTGGCGCCTCGTGAGACAAGCGATGCAGACAGAAGATGAGGTGGCTATGATGGTCGACATCGCTCAGTTCTTTCACATTCATGAGACTGTGATCAGATCTTGTTCACTTATTCTCCCTCAAAAAAGTGACATGATAGGAACAGAGACGTGTAACGGAAAAATTTCTACCTGGATTTTTCCTTTATGATTTTCAGCAAAGATACAAACATCTTCATGTTTCACTGAAGGATAGAAACTGGATGACATCCATCCAAAAAGGCTTTGTAGTCTTTCAAGGTGTGGAGCCTCGCGAGCGAGTTTCTGCTTTGAGAGTCTGAATCTTTAAACCTAAAAGCGGCCACTCTGAGGTCATTTACTTTTTATGTCACTGAAAGCATGAGTGAATCTTTAAAAGTAATAAAATTCAAATAGTGCCCACTGGGGAGCAGGATATGAGCTTTCAGGGTAGGTCGATCCATTCAATTTCAGTCATGCTACGTTTAAAGAGAGAGCAGGAGAGGGAAGCCAAACAGAAGATGAGCAGGGACAGCATGGCTGATTTGAGGTAAATGACCTTCAAGAGTCACCCCTTAAATAGGGCATTGAAAAGCAAGTTCTGAAAGGATGCACCACAGTAAACCTTTCCCAACAATCTCAGTTTCTCCATCTTAATTATTTCCTTTTGTATACAAAAGCAGCAGAGCCTTAGACAAGGCTAAGACATATCACCTCGTGCTTTCTGAATAAATTATGTGAAAAAAAAGAACTCATGCCTTATACTTCATAATTCTAGAAAACCCAAAGTGGCTTGAGACTACAGTTTATACATTTTCAGTCATTTATTAGCTATGTGCTATGACATTTAGAAATGTAAAATAACTTTCCAGAACAGGAAAACTAATAAAATAAAGCAAAAAAAAATTTTTTTTCTACTTAGATAGCCAAGAACCTGGATGTGAACTGAACACGTGAGCTGAACGAAGCCCTAAGTTCAGTGAGGAAACTGTGGGCCATGGGCCTCAGGCTAGGTGGCTCTAACCTGGCTGGCCTTACCTCCAAGGCTGTTGGTTGCATGGTTGTTCTCTCCACATGACATTTTGTTATTCGAGGATGGTGCTGGGAGAGAGTCAGAATATTATTTTGAGGCTTGGGATTAGTACCTAAAACAGCAAGGGAGGCACTAGAAACATTTGATTTAACTCAATTGTTTAAGGGAATCTCAGCTCAAATAATTGAGTTACTAGAGGTGATAAGCTCTTTCTACCTTTACCTCTGTGTAACATAAATACAGACATGTCCCCAGTTCCTTCTCTCACAGGGGTATTCCTTCCAGAGACAGAATAACTGACTTTCAGAGTCATGAGGAAAACACAGAATATGACACCTTAAAACTCTCTCTACTCTCTTAGTTTTGCAGGAGTAACCTGTTCTCTTTTCCTGCCACAGAGTTTCTGCCTTTCAGCAGATTAATTTTACCACACAAACACAGAATATATGCAGTAAACATATTTGACATGAATATAAAGTAAATTAGTCAATATAAACTCAAGACAGCTAGAAAAAGTCTCATGAATAGATTGGGGGTATGAGATATGGTCTCACACTATGAACTTTATAGTATGATTTTCTTTAACTTTTGAACATGCTCACTGGTATACAAATAATTTGTACATAATTGTAAGTTATGTACAAATCTAGAGCTTCAGGCTTAAAATTTAATTTAAGTATATTTCTCAGGTTTTCCCTGCAGTGTATTGAAGTTATGGGTGAAGCCATATCGGAGTTTTCAGCTTCAAAGACTTGGAATGCTTCAAATTTGTAAATAACTTACAATTATTATTACCCCTATTTTAAAGCAGAGAAAAAGAAGACCAAGAAATAAAGACCATGATATTTTGGAGCTGAATTCTTAACTTCTACAGCACACTGAATATCACTAACATCTGTGGTAGGATTTTTGTCATTGACAAAATATGTATATATATTTAATTTTGGTATCATTAAATTTTGCAAAGGCAAAAGTGACCCCAAAAGTAACACCTGCCTGAGTCTCTTTTCTTCTCCACAGCAGATAGCCAGGGCCCAGGAATTTATTTTAGAGTTTGAGGTTGCAGGGGCAACCGCTAATTTTTTTAGAAGGATTAACTTCATGGCTCAAATTCACCAGCTATTTGTCTGATCTTCTCTTCAAAGAAAGGCCCTGATTCACCTGCTGTAGGTTCAACCAAGTTATAACTGTGGGGACCATAACCCTGTGATCAGAAATCTTTTAATCAGCATGCATCCCCAAAAGATCCCACAACTCCAGAGTCATGTTTGTATTATAAACAGAACATGAGTCTCACAGGGCATGAAAATGCCAACAGAAACTTATCAACCTACTTTTTAGAGGGTGCTGACAACCCTGCAGAGGTAAGACCAGCAACTTGGGCTGGCAAGCCTACATTCTGCGGTTTTTTTTTGTGAAGTGGTATATCAGGAGATTGACTCAGCTTGAGTTTTTGCATTTGTGTTTTGGACCAATGCCCAGACGTCTTAGGAGCAGAAGCATATTTGACACCTATTTATCTTCGTCATGGGGTTGTCATGGGAGCCAAGGTGATATTGACATCCACGAGGTCCTCTGAGGAGAGGTGGTGGGGAACTGGATAGATCTGCTTGGTTCTATTTTCATGGCTGGCTACTGTCTGCCAAAAGGTTAAGTTTCTCCCACCTCGCTGTCAGCACTTGCCCACGTTTTTCCTCCTGTGGTACATTTGGTAAGACTGAAGGAGCTGAGGCGCGACAGGTGGCGGCGCTGAAAACAAATATGGCAGAAATGCGCGCTTGTGTGTCCGCTTGCTCTCGTTAGAAGTATTTTTCTCTTGGTCTTTTAAATGTTTATTATGTTGGTATGTGGTGATGTAGAAGGAGAAGGCTGAGTCTTTTAAAAGAATAAATTGTATTATATTGTCAAATGTGAGCAAACAGAGGAAGAGAGGTAACAGATGCCAGAGAAGTATAATGGAATCCAGAGGAAAAGGACTCATACTAGCCTGGGCAGTTACTAGGACAAAGGCTAGAACCATAAGAACGCACTGGTTCACAGACCTTACATTCCAAGTCTTTGAAGCTGAAAACTCCGATATGGCTTCACTCATATCTTCAATACACTGCAGGGAAAAACTGAGAAATATATTTAAATTAAGTTTTAAGTCTGAAGCTCTAGATTTGTACATGAGCTTCCCAATGCTATGTTTTCTCGGCTTAAAAAAATAAATATCCCCATTTTCTGAAAGCAAATGCCCAAGATAAGATAATTAGGCAGACAAAGATATTTTTCAAAGAACTCTGGACTTAAGCGCGCGCGCGCACACACACACACACACACACACACACACACACACACACACACACTGTCTTCCCTATCAGTTTTTCTTTCCTACCTTTTTTTTTTTTTTTTTTTTTTACAGAGACAGAGAGTCAGAGAGAGGGATAGACAGGGACAGACAGGAACGGAGAGATGAGAAGCATCAATCATTAGTTTTTCATTGCGCGTTGCAACACCTTAGTTGTTCATTGATTGCTTTCTCATATATGCCTTGACTGCGGGCCTTCAGCAGACCAAGTAACCCCTTGCTCGAGCTAGCAACATTGGGTTGAAGCTAGTGAGCTTTTTGCTCAAGCCAGATGAGCCCGCACTCAAGCTGGTGACCTCGGGGTCTCGAACCTGGGTCTTCTGCATCCCAGTCTGACGCTCTATCCACTGCGCCACCGCCTGGTCAGGCTCTTTCCTAGTTTTTTTTTTTTTTTTTTTGTATTTTTCTGAAGCTGGAAATGGGGAGAGACAGTCAAACAGACTCCCGCATGCGCCCGACTGGGATCCACCCAGCACGCCAACCAGGGGCGACGCTCTGCCCACCAGCGGGCGATGCTCTGCCCCTCCGGGGCGTCGCTCTGTTGCGACCAGAGCCACTCTAGCGCCTGGGGCACAGGCCAAGGAGCCATCCCCAGCGCCCAGGCCATCTTTGCTCTAATGGAGCCTCGGCTGCAAGAGGGGAAGAGAGAGACAGAGAGGAAGGAGAGGGGGAGGGGTGGAGAAGCAGATGGGTGCTTCTCCTGTGTGCCCTGGCTGGGAATCGAACCCGGGACTTCTGCACGCCAGGCCGACACTCTACCACTGAGCCAACCAGCCAGGGCCTCTTTCCTACTTTTAAGGTTTGGATTCTTAATATGTGCCAAATACTGTGCACATATTAAGGTGGATTGTCTCAGTAACCCTCTAGAGTACACAGTGTCTGTTCCCATTTTACAGATGAAACAACCGAGGCATAGAGTGATGACAGAGAGAAGAATCGTTTAAATTGTGCTTAAAGTACCAAATAATTTCTCTTCCCAGCCAACAAGGCTAAACAATAACAATAATTCACACTTTATTACTTATATTTATTTACATTCACAGCCACATTAAGAAAACTTTTAAAAATGCTTGCTGTCTAGTTACATGTAGAAAAGTAGATTATTATTACCCATCATCCTCAGTGATGACATTTTATAGTAATTAACAGCCTCAGTGTGTGGTTTGGCATATAGATATGTAGATTTATGGATGCACAGCTATCTGAAAGGGTAAAAAAGAAAATGGGATTTCCTCCAAAGGGGAAAAAAGTAACATGAATGAGGGTGGGAGGGTTAATGTGTGGAAATTTCTTATATACTGTATACTAACATTACCTAATCAAAAGCAATTTTAAAATCCAATCCAACAGCAATAGAAATGTATTCTCCCAGAGAAAGATTGGCTTTCTAGTTGATGAACAATTATGTGTAATGACCTTTATATATCATCGATCAAACATTATTAGCTACATTCTTTTCTGCAAATTAACTGTCATTATTAAAAATTAATTGCTGTGATCAGTTAATTGCTTTTTAATTCTTCTAGCATGTGTCATACTTTACTGCCTTTACCTAAATATTAGTGGGTTTCCCTGAGATGCACGGAAGTGTGTGATTCCACACATGAATCCATGCATTCTGAAACCTCACTCAGAAGTTTGAATTTTTAACTTACAATGTTCAGCTTTATATTCTGAATGTCAACAAAGTCTACCTAACAGACTGCATGTGGGAGGACAGAAAGTGGTGACTTTGTTTCTTTGAAAGCTTTAGCTGACATCAAGATGCCAACACTTCTCAGTATCCATACTCGCTCCATTCTTTCTTTGACTTGAGCACAGTGTAAACGTTTCCCTTTTCCGCTGTCCAGTTTCCCTCGGGTCCTGACAGTAGATGCAGAACTATAGGAGCAAAGGTGGCACGTCAGCAGACTCACACAAAAGCAGTTCTAACCTGTGACATCCTGGGAGCCCCAGTTGCTGCTCCTCACAGATGAAACTGTGGTCCTGGCAGGCTTTCTCCTTGCACAAATGCCAGGCATTGTTTCATACTCAGATGCAACTTACGTAGCTTAGGTTTCTATTTGATCACTGAATCATGTGTTTTTGTAGCCAGCTGGAGTTTTCGGCTGTAAGATGTAAACAATTTCTGGATGGTCCGTGCTGTGGCCATTGTGGACATCTCACCTGGCCGAATAACTGCGTCTAGTTTTCAGTTTAATTTAAAAGGAGTTGATTACACATTAGTTTTTATGCATAGTCTCTGCTGTCTCTATTGCTGCCTATTAAAATAGACATTAATAAAATATTCTCCAGGCTGGAATAAACAGTTGCATCTGTGATTGTCGTGGGTGGCACTGTGTAAAATGACTCAGACTTGGGGCTCTAGGGTTTTGCTGCCTGGATTTGAACTACCAGATTTGCCCCCTAGTTAGGCAAGTTAATTAAATCTCTCTAAGTCTCAATTAGCTCATTTAAAAAAGAGGGTTTGTCATAAGGATTAAAGTATATAATGTCAATAAAGCTCTTAGGACAGGGTATGGGGTTTGCTAATCACTCAATGAATGTTAATTTTTATTTTAGTGGTTGCTGATGTTGTAGAAAAGGAGCAAGATGTTGTGATGTCATCATGGGTGGGGGCAATGCAGAAACTCAGAAAGCTGGTCTGGAAGGGAGAGTTGAGATAAGAATTTCTTCCCATAGCTTAAATTCCTCATCTTCCCTTCAAAATGCTCAAAAATAATACATTCTTAATCCAGATTCAATGCCAGTGCCTCCCCCATACAGCTTTCTGTTTTAGCGAGACGCCTCTACTCACTCATCCCTGTGAACTTCCCCAGGGGAAGAATGTCAGCTCCTCTTAAACCAGGTTCAAATCCCTTCATCCTCCCAAGCCAGCTCCCATTACATAGCAGTGAAGCTCTTCCTAAAAATTAGATCCTTCTCTCCCCTTTACCAAATGCCGATAGAATAATTACTTTTGCCACACATGTTGGTGGTGTATTTGTCTTCTAGGCTGCATGACCACTGACCACAAATGTGTCAGCTTAAAACAGCACCAGTGGATTATTTTACAGTTGTGTGGATCAGGAGTCTGAAATGAGGCTCACGTGGCTAAGACCAAGGTGTCAGCAGGGCTTTGTTCATTTTCTTGAGTCACTTGTCTTGCTCATTCAGGTGTTGGCATGATTCATTTCCATGCAGTTGTAGGACTGAGGTCCTCGTTTCTTTCTTGGTTGCTGGCTGGAGGCCACCCTTAGTGCCCTTAATTCCCAGAGGGCTGTCACAGGCCCTTGCACGTGACCTCTACATCTTAGAACACCAACGAAACTTGCAATCCTTCTCATGTTGCCATCTTTAGACTTTCAGCTCTACTTTTTTCTTCCAATTTTAAGAAATCTGTGATTACATTGGGCCCACCAGGGTAATCCAAGATAATATCCCCATCTCAACATATGTCATCTAAGTCATATTCGGGAAATCCCTTTTTGCTATTGTAGGGTGTGGATGCTTTTAGGAGTCATTATTGTGCTTGCCCCGGTATTTGTTCAAGTTCAGTTGCGCGTGGTCAGCTCTGAATCACACGTGTTTTATCAACTGTGTCAGCGTTTTTCCTCCCTGTCAGGATTGTGGAGGCTAGGGAGAGACATGGAGTGTCTCAAAGCTTTTCTGTAGCCCTAACCTGACCCACCCCAGTGTCCCCAAAGTCAAATAGGAATAGATGAATGAGAAGTATTCAGGCACATTGCTGAGTTGTGGGTTCAAGAGACTCTTCAGGTTCTTAGTTTATGACTTAAATAATCAAATTTATAAAGGATTTGGTTTTTATTAGAAGATACAGACTCTCCCTTCAACAAATTCTGTGAACTTGATTATGCTTGGACTTATTTAAATAACAGGTGTTCTGATCTTGAAGGTGAACTTCAAGGTTGAGTTTTGTAGCTTTGAAGAAATGTTCATCAAAGCAGCATTAATTAAGAGCATGCATTGCAGCAATGGCAAAGCAGATAGCAGTGCACTCTGCCCCGCAGACATTTGTTCTCTAGGAAACTGTTTAAACGTCCTTCATGTTTGCATAATAATGTTGAGTGGGTAATTAGTTGAGCTCACCTTGAGTAATCATTTAAAATTCTAGAACCTCCCTTCTTATCTTCTTTCTCTGACATTCCCTCATAATTCTCCCTACTTCTTCTATCTTGTATCTTTAGATATAGAAAACCAAGACATCTTTAAAAAGCGATTTCTAAACCTGTATGAGTTGTTTTTTTCCTCTAGAATTTTATTTTTTCATCCCATTTCTCACCAAGAATGCTTCAAATCGGCTGTTGAAACCCCCAATCATATTCATTTATAAGGAAGCTTTCCTCTATCTCTTCTCACCTACATAAAATATCAAGCATGCCAGAGTCATTTTGTATCCCTAGAAACAGTGCTGTATTCCATACCATAAATGCAAAATATAATAGACTGCGAACAGCTACCATTGAATGAATACATTCACAAGGTTATATCTCTGAACTTCAGCGATACAGTATAATCCTTATCAAGTGCTGCTTCCTTTTTTCTCAGTTTGTTTAATATTATTTGGCATTGTTTGCTTGTTCAATATTTATGATTCTTTAGATTATGAAACCTGATCGATGACTTTGAGTTTAGAGAAAAACACTTACTCTGGCACAAATGAATATTAGATATAACCAAGAAAACAATAATGAGGTACTATTAGCTCAAAGGTAATATTCTAATTCTATTGGTCAGCTGACCTTGTCTGTACTCTGAGTGTCCTTAACAGGTTGAATTCTACTTTCTACATAATGTAGAAATGGTCTAAGTCATTACACAACAGCATTTATGACTCTGACCAGTGACACAACATGTAATGCCATGATTATATCTACCTTTGATTCTAGTTTAAATATTTTAAATGGTTTTGACCTATTATTCAAATATTATATTACATAGTCCCAGTGCAAAATAAATTAACTGTTTGCCTTTTCAATAAAATGTTAAATTCCCTCATTAAGTAAGAGTAACTTATACAGAAACTCTAGAAGAGGGGTCCCCAAACTTTTTACACAGGGGGCCAGTTCACTGTCCCTCAGTCCGTTGGAGGGCCGGACTATAAAAATAAACTATGAACAAATCCCTATGCACACTGCACATATCTTATTTTAAAGTAAAAAAAACAAAACGGGAACAAATACAATATTTAAAATAAAGAACAAGTAAATTTAAATCAACAAACTGACCAGTATTTCAATGGGAACTACGCTCCTCTCACTGACCACCAATGAAAGAGGTGCCCCTTCCGGAAGTGCAGCGGGGGCGGATAAACGGCCTCAGGGGGCCACATGCAGCCCATGGTCCGTAGTTTGGGGACCCCTGCTCTAGAAGGTAAAACGGGGTTAGGAGTCACCATATTAAAATATATATTTATTTTTATATTTGTCTCTGCAGAACATTCTGTCCTGAGGCAAATCTTCAATATAATAAAATAATTTAGAAAAAATGACTACCACTAGCCTGAACTTGGCACCTGATCATGGATCTCAATATTGTATTCTCCCAAAAACCAAAAAAAGAAAAATGATCTCAGAAAGGCCTGTTGTTCTTGCTAGCAGTGAAATGCAATCGCATTTCTCCATATTGAGTAGCAGTTGGTGTTTTATAAATGGTTAATGCTGGTGTGATTCCAAGAGGCATTAGAAATATTAGAGCTGGTAGCGCATTACAGCTCAGCAATTCTGCACAGAGTCAAGGGTTGAGCAGCATCCACAGAGAGGATTTATTACGTCGTCAGGCACTTGAGAATATGTTTCTGGAAGCAAAATGAGATGATGATGAGGGAAATTATGTAATGAACAGCGCCAAAATAGGCATAAAGGAAAATTATTCATTGGGAAAGATGCTAAATGCATTGGGGCATGGGGGACATTTCTAACAATCCACCAACCTAGAGCAAGTAACTCCTGTTCAGATTTTAAGAACAACAAAGGCTATGGAAGTGCAATAATCTAGTATCAGGCATCCTCAAACCATGGCCCGCGGGCCACATGCGGCCCCCTGAGGCCATTTATCTGGCCCCCTGCTGCACTTCTGGAAGGGGCACCTCTTTCATTAGTGGTCAGTGAGAGGAGCACTGTATGTGGTGGCCCTCCAACGGTCTGTGGGACAGTGAACTGGCCCCCTGTGTAAAAAGTTTGGGGACCCCTGCTTGATGTTCAGTCATACTTTTCTTTGGGTTCTTCATTTCGGGATTTGGTTATCTGCAGACACACACACGTCCTTGACTACATGTATGTATACACATACATATGTACATAAACATGTTTCTATGTCTAGTTATGTAGTTCCAAATTAATGTATCTCTTAAAGAAGACCCATCTTTTTTGATTTTTTGACTTCCTGTTGAAATGTACCTTCTCTAATACCCCAAACAGAAATGCCCTGTACCATATACCTCGTCCTTGGGCTGGCTTAGAAGCTTAGCTGCTTTTATGGCTTCATTGTAAGTGTATCAACACTTAGATGGCTTTACATTGTTTTCTCTGGGGCCTCAGCTCTCTCCACTGCTCACATACTGAGCATACTGTTCTCTTTCTATTTTTTTTTTTTTTGTATTTTTCTGAAGTTGGAAATGGGAAGGCAGTCAGACAGACTCCCGCATGCGCCCGACCAGGATCCACCTGGCATGCCCACCAGGGGGCGTCGCTCTGTTGCAACCAGAGCCATTCTAGCACCTGAGGCAGAGGCCATAGAGCCATCCTCAGTGCCCGGGCCAACTTTGCTCCAATGGAGCCTTGGCTGCGGGAGGGGAAGAGAGAGACAGAGAGGAAGGAGAGGGGGAGGGGTGGAGAAGCAGATGGGCGCTTCTCCTGTGTGCCCTGGCCAGGAATGGAACCTGGGACTCCTGCACGCCAGGCCAATGCTCTACCACTGAGCCAACCGGCCAGGGCCTGTTCTCTTTCTATTTTTTTGTTTCAACTGCTCATCCTCATCTCCACCATAGATTCCCACCTTGTGGGATTTTTCCTTGTGGAGATTTCTGGGCTGGGTTCCTCTGTTGTGCCTCTTTCTCCCAGACATCAAAGCTCCAGATGCTCAAGTGTTCTTTATCTTCTTCTTTCTCTCACTTGTGATTGCTGCCTGGCCTCCAGAATCTGTCTAGGCCCCTGCAGTGTCCCTTCCATCTGTCCAAACTCTTTCATTGTTGTCAGTAACCTATTACTTCCAAACCAGTGCATCAGTATGGTTACTGGTCTTCCTGGCTTTACTGTTTCCCCTCTTTTACTTTATCCTGAGCATTACCATTAAAAAAATAAGCAATCACATGGGACACAAGCCTCATATTAAAAAAAAACTTTTTTGTGTGTTTTCAGTTTGTTTGCAGGACAAATCCAAATAGCTTTGCCTGTCATTTATCAAACTCACATATTGAATTCTATCCTTATTCAATATTTTTGGGGAAGGGCAATGAAGTTATTCTGTACTTTTGCTCATGCAAGTCATCTTTCCTAGAATGTTATTCCCTACACGTCTTTATTGGTCAAATGCTTATCTTTTTCCATAAAATGTAATTCTAGTCTGATTATGTTTGATGAAGAGCAATGAATTAATTCCATTTGGTTGAAGTTGAAAATATTTTTGAGAACCTCACTGTCATTATTAATCACATCTTTTATGTAGGAAACTTTTTTCTTGCAATGTGAGCAAACTGTGGCAGAAATAGGGCAGTTGTTTTCTGTGTCTCAATGTGGGTGATGAGTAACTTGTATGGCATTTCCTGAAGGGTGAGTGGCAGGTGACCAATGGTGGGTGGCTTGGAGACCAAAATCCTAGACCCTTTGACTGCCAGTCAACATCTTCACCCTATCATGTGAGTGGAGGTGCTGTGACATATTCATTAAGTACAGACACGGCCACCAGGCAACCTGGAATGCAAGCCTGGCTCTGCCCCTTATTAGGAATGTGAGGTTAGACAAGTCACTTCATATCTCTGCTCCATTTTTTAATCTATGAAATGGGCCTGACAGGTTTGTTGTGAGGTTAAACAAGGTAAAGCAGGTGGAGCATTAGCACAACACCTGCAATGAAGAAAGCCTTTAATAAGGTAAACAACTGTTACTATAACACCTTGACTGGATAAAACTGACTAGCAGAATGACATCCTCAAATGCTAGTGGCCTAAAGATGGAGTTTTTTCCAAGTTCTTGACTAAGATTATGTCTGTGCCTTAACCAACACCCAAGGTGCTTTTTCTCCCATTCTAGATGAAATGGTTTAATTAAACCCTCTGCAACCAAATAATATTACTCAAGTACATCAGTTCATTTGGCATTTGGCAGGTATTCCCTGGGCAAACATAATTTCAACCGTATTTTTTTAGTGGTTAGCAATGTTCACTCCTATAACTGAAATTCTTTCTTTGCTCCGTATGTCTCTTACCATCCCAGGCCAAGGAAATTAGAGCTACAGCTCGCACACACTTTCAGAAAACCATTTTATACCACAGATCATTACTTAGTCTGGAAAGCCTACAATTTCAATATTGGATTAACCCCGCTAATCATCTCCTTGAAAACTAGCTGCCTGATGGCCAAATTGTACCAACAGAGAGGAGTAACATTCAGTTTTTGGAGAAATTGTAAGTAATTCCGAGCAATTAACAGCAGGCAGTACATGAAATAGCTAAATACTTACTTTGGACTCAGCCTGCTGAGTTGAATCCTGACTTTCATTTACTGTTATGGGATCTTCAGTACGTAAGTAGAGAAAGTTACTGAAACTCTTTAAGGAAAATGCTATCATTCTCTTTACTTTGTAAAACTTTCTATGCTGGTTTTTGTTGAATTTTTATTTTGTAGGATTACTTTAACTAACATATAAGTGAGGTAATATATATGGATCATTCAGCACAATTTCTGTAATATAAGCATGTAAAGCCTAACTATGATTATTAGTAACATTATTGTTATCATTATGTTTTATCCAAAGAGGCGCTATGTCCAATAGCAGCTTCTGGACCCTGCTTTCTATCTTGTAGACTGATAGGTTTCTCCTTTTTTTCCTGGGCTGTGTTTTCCTCAATTGGTTAAGAAGAATCTGGCAAAATTCCGAGTGGGTAAACCTCAATCTGTTGAGGGAAGGATTGTACAGCAGCGGGTTGGAGGTCTTATTTGACATATCTATGACTAGAGGAAATATCAGATATGGAGCTAACTTCTTAGAACTCTGCAACAGCTGCCAGGGATGGTATTTGAATATCTATTTACTGGTAAATGACTAGAATTTCTTTGCCTTTCCATAAAGGGGATCTTGTTAAGTGAAATGAGTAACTCATGGGAGTTTAATATGATTTGGCAAATCAATGCTCTTATGGAGAACAGTGCTCTCTGGAACTAGACCACATGCACTCAGTTATCTAGAGGGACACTCGAGCTCCCAGCCCACCAGCTCATGGGCAGGGCTTGTGTGGTCACAGGGTGGCCTATCTGAGCTGCTAAGAGAGGGAACATTCTACATAACACTTTAAATGTGTAGCACGTAATGCCCTGCAGTATCTCCAGTTATCTTCTGGTATAACATTTGTCAGCATTCTTTAGCAGTACATAGATAAGGAAACACTTATATGCAGAATTTACAGTGCTTTCTATTACATGAGATTTTTCCTATTATACAGGAGACATTTGGTAAAAATATACTTCTGTGGGACTATACTTTTTGTGCTAAAAACATGTATTATTAGTTGAAAATGTGACAGTACAGGAAAACTAATCATTATCACGTCATGTGCATATTTTTGGTAGTCCACAAACCTTTGCACACATGTGAGTTTACTTGCCCCTTATGACCTTTGTTGATATTTGCCAGGTAATTTGCCAAGACTGTGCAGCTAGTAGATGACAAACCAGGACTTCAATCCAAGACTTCTGACTCTAAATGCTTTATAAGATCCCATTCTACCTTAGCCATAGATTACATCACCCATAGAATTGTAAGTTTAAAAAAAACCCCTAAATATGTAATTGGATATTATTTTTTATTTACTTACTGAGTGATGTTTTTAAGCACAGGTCATGTGTCCATTTCAGTGTTCTCTCCTCCCAAATCTCCTTGCTCTCTGCTACCTGCCAACTGCATGCACTCCCTTCACCTTTCTACTCCTTTTTCAGTGGACCAGTGGTTCTGAAACCTTCTTGTACAGGAAAAACCACTGGAGTGCTTAATAAAATGCCAACATCTAGGACTTCGTTCCCAAGAGTTTGTGACCCAGGTAGTCCAGCACCACATCCTAAGAAACCCGGCACTCAACTCTAATCCCAGTAATCACTTCCCTACATCCCTCCATGTAGGGTCCTAAGCCAGCTGTTTCAACACTATTCCATCATTCTTGACTCTATGTTTTTGGCCTTCAACAACACAAACTAAAGCCTGGATCCTCTTCTCCCTCTTCTTCTTACCTCCTACCACACTCTTTCTTCATCTCTATTTTATTATCCTGAAAGAAAATATTTCTAGAGAAAAATAAATTCAAACCCCACCTACTGTAAGCAAAATGCTATTAGGTCAGTGTCATAGATTATCCATTACAGTTTATTTATTACTGGGTCCAGAGTACTTTCACCCAGGAGCTGCTCCTCTCCTCCCCTGTGCCTTCACCAGTTCTACGTTGGGGTGATGTCATCCTCAGGCTTCTTTTAGGTTCTCTCAGAATTGCACAGACTATGCAACCTTTAATGGGAAGTATGCCCCACTCAGAGTTATATGACATTCTCAGCCTTGACTTTTGGACCACTTCAGTCCTGGTTAGAACATAACAGAGATCTGTTATGTATGAGAAATTATAAGACATTGATTTTATTTTTTCCAAAAGGGCCCAAAAGGTCCTTCCCACTGTCTCCCATGACCATGCTTTAGTTATTCAGCTCAGCTCACTGGTCCCTTCCTGTGTGTTCTGCCAGACCATAATTAAAAATGTTGGATATGTACCTAGTAAATTGAAATCATTGACATTCCATGACAGGTTATCTCTCACATAATTGCCAAGCTGGAGTCAGTCAGAGCATAAGAACCCCCCTCAGGTTTATCTTACCAACTGGAGGGATTTTGAGTTGTATCGTACTTGACTAAAAGTCATATACACCTGATATTAGAACATTCCAACACGGGCTGTGGGTCCTACGTGCCTGCTGAATCATCGGTAACTTCTAATCTGACACAGTGACTTGTTGATCTGACTACATTTCTGCCCTTATCCCCTTGCAGGTCTCTCCTGGAGCTATTTTGGAGCTTACTAATGATAGCTGATGACTGCCACATGAGAGGTCACACCTCTCTGACTTTGGCTCTAACCTACAGACTAGAACCCCATTTTTTATATCCCAGTAACCAGGTGTGACTTTCTAGACCAACATGTACCCTGCCAGCAGTCTTCATGTTCTTCCTTTAGACACATTATACATGGAAGAGTCTGGCTGTCTTTGTGGGGTCATGCTGTAGACCCAGGTTAGCCTCACGGAATCCTTCCCCCACCCAGCTTTTCCCTCTATTCCAAGACACTAAAGTCTTAGAATCACTCTAATATAGTTATACTGAATTTTGAGAGAGAGAATTCATTTTTCACCTATAGCACCAGTAGACACCATTCATTTTTGACAGAAGAAAGTCATTTTCCTCTCTATGGCATCTGTGTGCTAAAGGCTTATTCCAGGCATCTGTTCCAAGAGGTAGCACTATGAATGGGGAATGTTTAATTAGCCAATCATGGCTAAGAAAATAGAGCAAAGGGCAAGTTAATTTATGTGGAGGAAATGAAAGGCAGAGTAAGTCTAAGTCTTGTAGGGAGCAGGGAGAATGAACAAAATGCCAGAGTGGCATCTAAAACCAGTGGTTGGCTAAAATCAAAATTGAATTGCCACCTGAGGGTGAAAGAGTGGGTTTAGAGAATAGAGAATTTTGAAGGCAAAGCAGAAAGGTCTCAGAAAGTGACCATGCACAGAGAGTGTCAACCTTTTAAGAAGTGCTCATGGCTGAGCCTATAAGCTGGAGGCAGTATTTAAGCACATTGACCAGTTGAAAGAATTCTGGGTGACTTTACTCTCAAAGAAGCATCCAATTATCCTAGAGCTTTTTGATTACTTGCCAAGAGTGACTTATTTTAGCTGAGCAAACTATACCGCTGACAAGAGATCACTAAAATGACACAGGCTGCATTGTTTGAGTAAAGAAGTTTAATGTTTGGTTAAGCTATAACCCTACAACCTTCTAGTATAGAGGTTCTCAACCTGTGGGTCGCGACCCAGCGGGGTCGTCTAAAGCCATTGGAAAATACATAATGCATATCAGGTATTTACATTCCGAATCATAACTGTAGCAAAATTACAGTTATGAAGTAGCCACCAAAATTATTTTTTGGTTTGGGGTCACCACAACTTGAGGAACTGTATTGCGGGATCATGGCATTAGAAAGGTTGAGAACCACTGTTCTAGTACTTTAGTAATAATATACTTAGTAATTTTACTTTTTTCTCTGTTGAAGTCCAATACATTTAGCCCATTTGAACAGGTTATTGTCTCTAAGAGTATTGACTCCCTGTCATCTTGAAAAGTTTACCAACAAGCAAAGAATGAAAACATAGGGGCCGTTAATCTCTAGAAAGACAATGCATAGACAACTTTCTCTTTGCCTTACATGGCCTGCAAAGAGGTTTCAGCAGGAGGAATTAGGAACTAGTTACTAGTCTGTGAATGATTCCATTGCTTTTTGTTTTCATAACTTCTACCTACACCATATCAATGATGTCTTTACAGTTGTGCTGCCCATTGTCATTTCACTAGTGAGGGCTACCTACTTAGGAGTCTCTAGACCAGTGGTTCCCAACCCCTGGGCCGCGAACTGGTACTGGTCCGTGGGCCATTTGATACTGGTCCACAGAGAAAGAATAAATAACTTACATTATTTCCGTTTTATTTATATTTAAGTCTGAACGATGTTTTATCTTTAAAAAATGACCAGATTCCCTCTGTTACATCTGTCTAAGACTCACTCTTGATGCTTGTCTCGGTCACGTGATACATTTATCCATCCCACCCTAAAGGCCAGTCCGTGAAAATATTTTCTGACATTAAACCAGTCCATGGCCCAAAAAAGGTTGGGGACCACTTCTCTAGACCAAATAATTCTTTACTCTATTCAAAGACCTTCTAGTCTTGATTGCTATAACCTCTTGGGGGTAGACTCCAGTGAGCTGAACTGGGTTTGTGGCAAGGCACGAGTCTGGGAGATATAGAAAAATTAGTTTGCAAAATAATCAGGGTCCCCTGTTTCAGGATTGGGTACTTTATTTAGAAAGCACTTAAGATGCAGAAGGGATTTGTAAACAAGGAATCTCATTGATCAAGTCCTGCATTTATAAAGACCACTCTGATAGCAACAACGTTTGAGGGGATCAGAATGGCTATTAAGCCTCCATTTGGGAAGCCATTGTGATAACCTCCAAAATTGCAAGCGTGCAATATTCAAGTTTAAGTTTAGAATATATGTTACAGCAAAGACTTAGAAATATTCTTTGTAATACCTCTCTCTAGACTTAGTTACATTTCACTGAAACTTATCATGTTTAGGTGCTAGAGGTAGTGGGGACAGGTTAATTAACCCATTATCTAATTATTCTACAGGACAGCTTCCTTGCACAGAATCTTAAACATGAATATTCAGAGGCTTTAACCTATGTAGAGCTGTTCTGCAGCATCAAGTAGAATGCATGTGTGTGGGTGTGTATGTATGGGTGTATGTGTATCTTTGTGCATATGTGTTTGTATGTGATTTACTGGATGAGAAAGGTCCACCTAAGATAGAAGGTATTGAGGGTCAGTGTTAAATTCTTTCTTCCTATTTTAATGTTGATTGAAGATTATCAACACAATATTGAAGGGTTGCCTAAAATATAATCTGATTTTAACTAGCTTTTTTCCCCCTTGTTGCTTTTAATCGGATTATATTTTATTCTTGAAAATCAAAGTGTTTAATCCATTTGGGATAATAAATTAATTTCTTTTTGCATTAAAACCTACTGGGCCTGTTAAATGCAAATGCTATTTATTACCTATTATTACAGAGGTAAGCCATTTCAGTAGAAATCATATAAAATGAATTGAGTGAGCATAAAAAAAATCTGAATATTAGCAATTGCAGGAATGAAACGGGAGCTAAAACTTAGTTAAATCTTTTCTGGCTACCTGGTGGGGGTTGGGATCTGGCAGAGGTGTTCTAGTCCAAGGGAATATTGAATCACTTAGATGTGTCCTTTCACATGGCAAGAGAGCCATGCTAATTTCCCGATATACCGATTCAGCACATGCAGGTCTAATCAGGAAGTTCTGCAGACAGCCATTTCTGCTTGTTGATTGTTTGGGGTTCAATTGGAGTTCTCATTATCCCAGAGAACAGACAGGCTTATGTCATGTCCTCCACAGTTATCTTGCTTTTAAAAATATATCTGTGCATGCGCTGGAGAATCTGACACAAGCCAAAGCTTTCATCTGCTACGGAATTACATCTTGTTTGCACCAGAAGCAAGGTTGACATGAAGTCCAGGCAATGCTAAGTGCAGGGCCCACATCTCTTTCAAGGAGACCCAGTGGTGTCAAAGGCCTTATTAGTCTAAAAAGGGAGATAAACAAATAAGCTATTTTTATTAATGGCCCTCCCTCCTCATGACCCAGTGCAAGGAAGAGAATGGGAGGTATATCTCTTTGCACTTTTAAACATTTCATTTTACATTTAGTCCAACTCACTGACATTAGAATGTGACACGATCAACTTTGCCAGAAAATTTGGTGAACAATCTGCCTTTCTCTCCTGATTTGCCATGGAAACTTCCATTTCCCTAACTGCTACCTAACTTGCGCAGTCAATCAGTGGCAAAAACACCTGTCCCTAAAATTGAGTTTTCTCAGTGGGATGAAAACAGATCTGTTGGATAAAGAAAATGACAATCGCATCATGGTTATATAAAAAGTTTTTCAAGGTTAAATGATCAGAGGGTACAGCAGGATTAAATTAAATTAAATCTTCATATTTTTGAAATCACTCAATACCTTTGCTGACATTTAAATGGACAGAAAACACTTATTTTCTTTATTAAATCATAATTTCCAAGATCAGGCCTTGCCCAGCAGTTTCTCCTGCTCATCTATAATATTCTGCTTGTAGAGCTGCCCATGACTGCCAATGTCTGCATTTCATGATCATGTGGCAACTGATGGGAGTTTAAAATTTTAACTAATTCCATTCATTTTTGTTGCCACCCTTTGATGTGAAAACTGAAAGAGAAACAGAACAGTCTGCTGTAGATAACTGATGACCCACCGGATAAAGATAGTATTAGGTCAGGGGCAACTGCAGCTCAAAAATATTTAACTGAAAAATGTGACCTGCGTTTTGAGGTGCTGGGAGGTCAGAGCCCTGAAGCAAATCTAGGTCTGTTTCTTCTGGGAAGTCTATGTTCTCACCATTAACTGGGAATGAGTTTACAAAGAAAAAGTAACTAGGGGGAGACTTCTATTGTAAAGCCCTTTTCTTGTTTTTTGTTTTCTCCTGCCCACATCCGCTTTCAATAAATCTCTGCTAATTGACTACATTCAGATTGTTGTTTTCCTAAAAAAAAATGGGGATTGCCTATGTGATTCTTTCTAAGCTCTGCATAGGTGCAGAGATAAGATACCATCAGTGTAACCAGGCTTAGCCTGGAGTTGGGCTTCTGATACAGATCAAGAGCTGTAGTCTTTCCAGAATGGTGTGAAACAACTCTCAACATATTTGAATCGATGACAGAGTTCAGAGCACTGTGTAGACACTTTCTACTGACTGCAGCTTAAGGATACCACCTTGTTAATCAAGGTCAGGCGCTGATCTGAAACGGTAGGCACCCTACAACAAAGGAGTGCCAGACAATACACATCGCCACTCACCTGTATGAGGTGACAGCTTGAGCAGAGTAAGGTCATGCACAAGACTCCTTGAAATAGTGATAAAAGAGAGCCAGCTTGCTTCTGTCCCCAGTCATTCCTGACCTGTGTACAAGGAGAGAGAACTAACCTCCTGTGATTACCATACTCGAAGTTTCTGAAAGAGACAAACATTTTGCAATGGAAACTTGAAAGTTGTAATCATGTTAGAAATCCCTGTGAGAATGATCCTATTAATGTGCTTTAAGAGTCTTTGGCACTTGGCACTGTGTTGACCAAACCTCTTTTCAGTTCCTTTTTCTTATGATTATTTCCTTTTCTTATCTCTTCATCTGGATACTCTTCTTTTTAAGTTTCCAGTTGTTCTCTCAAACAGCATTTTTTTTTTTGCATAGACCAACATAAGTGACAAGAACAATAGCAACAAAAGATGTGCAAAAAGGCCAGCCCAGTTTTCATCTACACCCCTATTGACAATATCATCCATAACAGATTGAAGGCTCTGGTTGGTACTCACAAATGAATTCTGGTGCTTTGGGTTAGTAACACTCAATCATAAAGTCATTTCCTTTGAGTAATGATAATTCAATAACTTAACAAGAAGAAGGTTTCTAACAGAGGAAGACAGCAGAAAAGGAGCCTTCTGACCATGTTAGGTGGCTAAAATCGCAATGATGTTTGTCCACTTTCAGAGAAGAGAGATGGTGATATAATTGTTAAGGACTTTAAATGGTACAGCAGGTATAAATCTAATTGACACATTGCTTAGGACAAACAGTAAAAGAGAAGGTGAACAGGTATAGAGATGTTTAGTTACTTGGTTGAGTATCTAAACTGAATTACCTATTCAAATGAATAGTAAAGATTTTTAAAAACTTCATTGGCTTACCTTTTTAAGCCAGCTGGTCAAACATGCCAATCTGGAACAAATTTTAAATTTTAAATCTGGACATTTTTGAGTAAAAGCAGTTGGTTAGGACATATAATTTTGATACTAAAATTTGGGCATGCTCTTGGTTTATTTAAAAACACCTAAGTCCACTTGACAACGTTATATCCTGAAGCAGTCTGTGTCTATGGATGCTATAGTTATAAGAATTATATTCCATATGGAATGCTAATATTCGTGAGTAACATGAAGCTATAGATCAGAGATTGGCAAATCACGGTACACAAGCCAAATATGACCCACCACCTTTTTTAGGTAAATAAAGTTTTATTGGTAAAAAGCTATAGTCATTTGTTTAGATACTGTCTGTGGCTGCTTTTGCACTACAATGGCACAGTAGTTGTGACAAAAACTGTATGACCTGCCAAGCCTAAACATTCAATGTCTAGCAATTCACAGAAAAAGTTTGCCAGCTCCTGTATAGAGTGTTTGAGTGTGTATCATTGTGTTTATTTATAATTCTTCTTTTCCTTGCACATGAGATGACAGTAGAACCCCCATGTCTGTGTTTGTGTACCCAAGGCAGACATTGCACTTGTGAATACATGCCCCTTACAAGTGAGTTGGCATCACAGATAAAATTAGTCCACTGTCTCCTGACCTGTGGTGGCGCAGTGGATAAAGCATCGACCTGGAATGCTGAGGTCGCCAGTTCAAATCCCTGGGATTGCCCAGTCAAAGCACATATAGGAAGCAACTACTATGAGTGGATGCTTCCTGCTTCTCTTTCCTCTTTCTCATTCTCTCCCCTCTCTTCAAAAATCAATAAATAAAATCTAAAAAAAAAAAAAGAACTCTGTCACAGTTTCTATTTCGTCCCCTGGACAATATTTCACACAGTCACACTGTTATAAAAAGAGAACATACTATTGAGAGTAAAACTAGTCACCTAGAGAGTTATCAGCCTTATTTAAATGGACGACTCAAGTTGTACAGTTACACGGAGCCAAGATGATCATGGATTTATGCCCGTAGTGTGTGGTTATTGTGCGTAATAAACAAGCTGAGCATCCTTGGAGACTTCAGATCATGGTACATAATCAAACTCTGATCCTCTAGTCAAGACCTCTGCCCACTGTTTTTTTAGACATAGCATGGTACACCAGGGCCTGCAAAATTGGGTAATTGTTAATACTATTTTAGACTTTTTGATCCAGCTAAGGACTTATTGTTCTCTACTATTTTATCATGGTGGATAGTACTGAAACTGCCAAGCTTTATTATATACATACAATTAAGCAATTACTGATTCCACCTGCTCCACTCCAAGCCTGAGAATGGTTGTTTAAACAACAGAGTATGAAGCTGCCATTAAAGCTAAACCAACAGTCAACACAGACATAGATGAGAAGAGACTTCAGGTGCCAGCAGGGATGATCACTCTGCAGTGGTTGAGCTGTTTCATTTTTAGTAACTTAGAAACACTCACATGCCCGTCATCTCACGTGGCCTTACCATAACCCTGCAAGAGAAGGCAGGCAGAGACCTACCTCTCAGGGTAAATTCATGGAGACACACCAACATTTCAGAGTGAAATTACAAAGAATCAAAATCCTAAGGAGAAAATTAACAACTGACAGGTAGAAACCAAAAGATTTTCCTTTTAGATTTTCTGCAGATTCACTTGATGAAATGATTGTTTGAAACGGCAGGTGCAGCTAGGAAGTGGCCGAGCCGGAATTAGAACCAGGCACAATGGCTGCAGAGCAGATGCAGTTAATGCCTCAGTTGCCTCAAAATAATATATTTATTGAGCAAGTACTGGTTGTTCACATATTTATCACACAGACCCCATTTACTGAGTTTCTGCTTTGTGCCAGACACCAGGGACAGCACGAAAGAGAAAGAGAAACAAGGCATTAACCAGACCTGTATTCATTTAGTTATTTCTAAATTTAGTTAGAAATAACTAAATTGCAGTAATTCTGATGACTCTTTGAAAAGGAAATCAACAGGGTGCTGCTAAACATATAGCAGGAGGGCCTGACATACTTCACAGGAAGCCCATTTTCAGGTGTGGCTTCAAAGATGAGCCAGAGTTTTGTGAAGAATGGAACGAGGGAGAGGCACCGTGGCTGAGAGAACATTCCAGGCAGAGGGATTACTACATCTAATTCCTACCTTCTCACTGAATTCAAACTCCACCAAGTACTCACTCCTTGTTTCTTGACATACATTCTTCCTCTGGCTTCTTTCCTCATCTATTTCTTTCCCCTCTCTTTCTATACACTTTTATTTCTTTAGCAGTTTCCTTTTCCTCTGTTCATTTTTTTTTTTTTTAATTTTTCATTGATTGAGAGAGAGAGGAAGAGAGAGGGGGGAAGGAAGAGAGAGAGAAGTATCAATTCATTCCACTTAGTTGTTCCATTTAGTTGTGTACTCATTGGTTGTTTCTCGTACGTGCCCTGGCTGGGCATCAATCTCACGACCTTGTTGCCCTGGGATGACATTTTATCCAGTGAGCTACTCGGCTAGGACTCCTCTGTGTATTACTTAAAGTGGCTGATCCTCAGCACTCTGTCCTTGGACCTACATTTTCCTCACTGTAATTCTTAGATTGTATCATCCACTCCATGGATTTGGTGGCTATCTGGGCACTGATAGGAGCAACTCCGTGTCCAGGTCACACTCTATTTTGAGAGCCAGTCCTATGTATGTGGTTGACCAATAGTGAATCTGTGTTCTTCAAAGGCTTCCAGCTATTTTAACCTCCACCTGACCCCAAAGGGAATCATTAGTACGTCCCTAAACTACCATTTGTCCTCATGCTATGTGTAAATTGACTGAACCGGAGTATAATTCTTTGCAATTCCTTTCATTTTAACACAGATTTTCCCACTAATGCAGTTCTAACAATTCTATTTCCCAGGCTTCTCTCAAATGTGACACTTTCCTTCAATCCCCCCATTGCCATCAATTCAGTGTTTCCTGTGGCACCTGTCTAACTGAATGACCCCTTGCCAATCTACTCCCCATACCAAGAAAGCAACTCTCATGATGTCATTCCATTGCCCTTAGGATAAGATGGGGGGTACAGGCCTTCGTTCTCTGATTGCCACCTACCACCATGTCACTCCATTTTCTGTCACCCCTACACTACCTATAGTCCCAATTACTGGTAAGGCCATACTCTTTTTTAACCTCTAAGTCTTTTTTTGCTACTTCTTCCCATTCTTGCTTGACTGCCTCCTGCCCATTGTCCCTTTCAGGACACTTTCTAAGATGCTGTATCTTTAGGAAGTCAGATTGTTCTATTATGGCTCTATAGCCCTGTCCTCCCCTACCCCAACATTACATTCATCATTATATGAAATTGCTTATTTACTTATTTTTTTATACAAGACACATTTCTCTAGCTTATTGCTACTACTACTAATACATCATTTAGCATTGGCACGTAGTAACCAGGTGATAAACACTTGTTTATTTACACGAATGAATGCTATGACCCTCAGAGTCTTATACTTGCAGTTATCCACAGAATAACCCGAGTGTTTGAATGAGAGGCCAGTTTAAATCTAGGGTTTGGCACTTATTTGCTGTATTAGATTTGAAGAATTATTTAACTTCTTTGAACCTCAAACTGAATCTGCAAAATAAGCATTATACTATCCAACTCATAAGGTTGCTGTGCAAATTTAAAAGGTCTACAAAGGACTGGACACATTTAAGTGCTGGACAGACGGGAGCTTTTAGCTGATTAATTCAGTGCTTTATAAAGTGAGCTTACAACAAAAGCCCATGAATTTGGAGAATGCTGATGCGATCCCATGTGAGATACTCCTTTCTCTGCTACTTAATTTCTTGAAGAGCTCTCTTCATTTTAAATTTGATTTTCTGTAATATCCTAGCCAACCTTCCAAAGAAGCTCCACTCAAGGAGTCGTTAGATAGCCCATGTCATTTATTTATTTACTTATTTGCTGTATATATTTATTTATTTGTAATATTTTAAAAATTGAGTTGATTGGGGTGACATTGGTTAATAAAATCATACAAATTTCAAGTGTACAACTCAATAACACATAGACACAGACAACAGTATGGTGACAGCCAGAGAGAAGGGGTGAGAGGGGCTGGAAGAGGGCAAAGAAGGCATAAATGGGGACAGACAGAGACCTGACTTTGGGTGGTGAGCACCCAATGCAGTATCCATGTGTCACTCTTACATAGAATTCACTTTGTTCACAATGATAAGTCCCGTTTACTGGTTGGTCATGTCTTAGTTTCCTACTGCTGCTGTAAACTTGGTGGTTTCATACAAATTAAATTGATTATTTTCTAGTTCTGCAGATCAGAAATCTGAGTTAGTTCACTGGGCACAGAGTCAGCAGGGCTGTGTTCTTCCTAAAGGTTTCAAGGAAGACCCATTTCTTCATCTTTTTCAGCTCCTAAGGGTTACCCACATTCTTCAGCTCATGGGCACTTCCGATGTTCAAAGTCAACCATGGCCAATCAAGACTTTCACAGAACACATCCCTCTGACATTGACTCTTCTGCTTTCTTCTCCCACATTTAAAGACTTGGATGATTCCAATAGGCTTGTCTGGATGGTTCATGATAATTCCCCTTTCTTCTAGTTATTTAATTAGTAAGCTTAAGTCTATCTGCAGCCTTAATTCTCTATTACCATGTAAGGAGACCTAGTAACAGGGTCCAGGAATTAAGAGGTGAATATATTTGGGAGGGCATTATTCTATGCTGGGCATTGTACTCAGTGCTTTATTGACAGAAGTCCCATTAATACCCCAGATGTACTTTGAGGTAAGTGTTATTGATCTTCTTTATGGATAAGAAAAAGGAAGTTCAGAAAGACTTGCCTTCTCGCTGGGCATATCTGGTCATCAAAGGAACAGGGTTCCAACCTCTTTCTGTTGCTTGCCACTGAGTTCTTTGTTCTTTGCTGGAGGTCCTGAAGCCTCTTGGGTGGGACCCTTCCGTCCTGATCAGACACTGGGCCCTGGGGTTTGTCCATTTCACTGTGAGATGAATTTATCTGTGTTGACAGTCAGCATGTTACCTGAGATGCATTTTACTCACCCGTTTTGGGAGCAAAAACATGGGAGAACCCACATACTCAAGCCAGCATTTATTTTCAAATAAGAAACATGAGTATTCCCGTATGAAAAGATAAACACTCAAATCTATAATTTGTGAAGATAAGCAGTTTTATAGAATGAATTGGGGGGTGATTGTTTTCAATACACTCAGGGCTACTCTGAAAGGGCACCTATTTTTTTTGCTTCTTAACATCAGCAGAATATTGGAAGATCTCGTGTATGAATGAAATTACTCCCTTCTTATTGTAAATGCCATTGGTATGCATTTCAACGTATTTGACTCATTTATGGAGGTGTTTAAACCCTCTGTTTTGTGAATCAAATATTACTGTGTTAATAAGATCTGTACCAATTCAATTCTAGTTCTGGAAATTAAAAAAACACACACAACACAAGAAATATATAAATTAATTTTACTGAGTGACATCTCAGAAGCAATCCAAATTCTGTTTTATGCACCCCTCCATGTTTTTAAGCATAAGCAAATGCTACATCATATTCCTACGCCTACAAGGTAATTCTGCAGATTAAATGAAATTTGCCAAGTTCAGAGTGAACTTGCGAGGTAACCAGGAAGAACTGAAACTTCCCTTCTCCCTCCAATTTAAGATTTCTGATCTAATTCCTTTATCGAATGTTTCCTTTCCCATGGAGCAGGCACAGTGCTAAAAGCTTTGAAGACAGGCTTTGTTTTAGTCCCTGTTTCCTGTTACCATGAGCTTTGGGGCTGCACTAATGTAAGGGGGAAGACAGGGAGTCAGGCTCACAGTTATTCTCACGAACTTAAAGACAGGCTGAATGAACCTTACTCAAATCAACTTAAACGAGTAGAATGATATTAAAATTCTTTTCTTTCTGTTCCCCTCCCCCCTCCCCCTTGAGGAAAAGAGAGAAAAATAATCTCTCACTGCACTGGGAAATATACAAGTCCTCTTAGGGTAACAACTATAAATCATGTTCACTCAGGCAACCGGTGAGATCACTTCCTGGTTGCTGAGCTGATAGGTTATTGAAACCACTGGGGTTTTGTTAAAAACAGCCACCTGATAAACCTGTCCTTTCTTTTCATTAGGATAATGGTAATAACGTTCTGATGGGTTGCTTTCTCCCTTTTAGAGCAACTTAAAAAAAAATGCCCAGTAATGCATATGTCAAGCAGAGTGAACGGAATTGATAAATCTTGCAGGAATTGAAAATCAATAGCCCAGGATCTGTAAGAGAAGTTTCGAGGTAATTCGAGCATAGTGGCAGTGGCTAATGCTTCCGTTGGGTAAATTTAAATTTGTCTAAGATGCTGGGTTGTTTTGAACTACATGTATTTCTTTAAAACATGTCTGAAAGGGAAAAAGCCATTTTTCCCAGTGTATTTGCATATTAAATATATATAAGCGTTGACGTCACTTTAAGAATAGTCTCAAAATTGTGTTAACACTAAAGTGACCCTGAGAGTGTCGGGGCACTTTCTTATTTAAAGGAGGCAGGTGGTGAAACAGAAAGTTGATTTCTCCTACAACATCACTAGATCCCCTCTTTGTAAGTCACTGTGACAACTACAACATCATCACAAGTCCCTGGGCCTGAAGCCAGGGAGCCGGGGTCCCACTTCCCCAGATACCTCCTCCAGGTCCAGGACTTGGAAATGGCAAACCCTCCTGACCTTCAGTTTCCTCTTCTAGGAAAGGGGAAAAATATCACCAACTGCACAGAATCTGTGTGACATATCCATTCATTTATTTGCTAGATCAGCAGCAATATTTTTTCAATCAATGTTTGATATAAATCTATCCATTCTCTCAGTGGTCAAAAGCCATGGTTGTCAGAGATTTTCAGAGTCTATAGTAATAAACGGTATATGTGCTTCTCAGAATTTCTCTTTTTACATAAAAAGGGCCATAGATGTTGATGAGAATCACTTTGATCTGTAGTTTAGTTTCACCATCTCTCACCCTAAAATGACTATATGTAAAAATATAACATAAGGTGAAAGGGCTCTAATATATCTTTCAATATTTATCTTTTCCATTGTCATAAACCTCTATCTATATAGTCTTATATGATGGTTACTCTTGAGTTACAATCACTGAAGCCTGGTTTTGTTCTTTATCTAAATAATCAATCCAGTTTATCCTAGTTTCTACTATTATAGATTACTGAAGATTATAGCTGAGGTCATTTTTACATAGGGCTGAGACAGCACAACTATGTTATGAGATGGAAGGCATTATAAAATGTCCCCTTTGCATAAATATGTTTGAATTGTCTGCCCTAGAGACTAACATTTACTGCTGATGACCTTGTTCTTCCGATTATGCAGAATAATTAGCAGTTAGTGCATGTTATTGTGTAGTTAGCCAGTTACTGTGTATATTATTTAGTATGTACTATGCTAGTTATGCTACTTATTATGCATATTGTTTAGTATATTTTATGGTCACTTGCTATTATAAATACCATACATGAATTATGTCAGTGAGTTCTCAGGCAAACTTATTAAAAAAGCATATTTATCATGTTCATCCAACTTCTTTAATAAGGAAACTGAGGCCCAAAGAGACTCGATAATGTGCCAAAGTCACAGAGTTAGAACAGATAAATTCAGGATTTACACCCAAGCAACCTTTTATTTATTAGATTGTGCAGCTAATCATTCAAGGTATGAGTTTCCTGGAGTCCTTGAGTAAAGAGTAAATAAACAATAAAAAAAATCACTAAATTGTTATTAGTTATATTTAATAAATCTTTGTTATTTAATTATTTACATGCCTAGGATTGACACATGAGTTAGAATTAATTTATCAACTTCTCTAGCATTGCTTTGGGAGACAGGGTCATAGTGAAATTGGATATAATTGTGAGGGGGAGGTTGAGAGGGGGAGAAAGAGCTCTCAGGAAAGGGCCGTTTTGAGGAGAAGCTGCACTTGAATGTGTTCCTTGGGGCCAGGAGAGATAAGCGTAGAGACAGTGAATGTCTTGTGACATGGAAGGGGGGTTTGCTGCTTAGAAAGAGAAAGAGAAAGCAGCCTGGTGCCAAGAAATGACTGTCATCCTGGCTGGTCTTTTCTAACATTGTTTTAATTTCTCTCTATAACACTGAATCACAGTGACAGCATGATAACTCACTTTGAATTTTCAAATGGACTCAAAAGCGTTCGGAACTCTCGAGCCATGGAAGAATGTTTATGTGACAAAATGATATGTGAAAAGTATTTACTTCGCCTACAAGATGATAAAATTTGGGTATGTCAGTGACTTAATGGTTAGATAACTGGAGGTTATATAGTTAAGTGAGTTTAGTTTCTAATTAAAATTTAAAATGCAAGTTCTATCGGTTTTTGTGTGTTTCGTTAGTCAACATACACTGTTTTAAAAAGCCATTGCTGTAATTCTTCGAGCTGTAGCTCTAGACGAGTCACACATTTTAATAATTGTTTTCATTTATCAACACATTGGCTCCTTGGAAAAAAAATTGAAATACGGTTTCCCCCCTATGTTATCAAAGAAAACCAAATTTAAAAACATCTAGGATGGATTTGCATAGCTGAGATTATCACTTATCTAACCTACTCAGTTCCAGTTTCACTTTCCCCCGGACATTTTTTATGGTTGAGCCAGTCCTGTAATAACTCGCTTTATAGAAGGGGAGACTTTCACATGGGCTGATTATGATGTTGATTTACATACAAAGTTCCATAGATCTCTTTCTAGAGACAAGAACTCTTACTGTTATGATTTTGCCAAAACTGTTTGATGCTCTGATCTTTGTAGTATAAAAACAAAATGTCTGTACTGAATCCTGACATGTTCATGAGCTTCAGGTGCTAAATTACCTTTCAAAAGTGGCAAATGCTTTAGCATGTCTTCTTTTTTTAATAGTCTGTTTTAATTTTTTTTCTTTTTCTTTTTTTTTTTGTATTTTTTAAAGTAAAAGGTGGGAAGGCAGACACATAGACTCCCACATGTGCCCGATGGGATCCACCTGCAAGCCCACAAGGGGGCAATGCACTGCCCATCTGGGGCTATTGTTCCATTGCAACCAAAGCCATTTTAGTGCCTGAGGTGGAGGCCATGGAGCCATCCTCAGTGCCCGGGCCAACTTGCTCCAGTGGAGCCTTGGCTGTGGGAGGAGAAGAAACAGATAGAGAGAAAGGGGAGGACAAAGGGTGGAGAAGCAGATGGTCACTTCTCTTGTGTGCCCTGACCAGAAACCGAACCCAGGACATATACACGCCAGGCTGACACTCTAGCACTGAGCCAACCGGCCAGGGCCCTGTTTTAATTTCTTAATTGCTAAAAGAGAGCTTTGCTCACATCAAGTAAGACTCATAAAAACAAATCCGTGGCCTTTCTTGCTTTTCTCAATGCCCCTCTAAAAATTGAGCATGTATGCAATACTTTCTGATTAGTTGAAAATATGATAAAATTCATGAGCAGAAGGGGAAGGTATGTTTTGTTCAATTTTTCATGACAATTCAGCTAGCCATTCCAAGAATTGGGGAAAGAGTTTATAATTATGGTGTATAATGGTATTACAATGTATATACCAACCACTTATCACCAATTTATTTCTGTATGACCAATTAGCTCTAAAACAAGTCATTGTTTTAAAAAAAATGCTCCTCATGGGTTGGGCTTAGGGTTCTACAGTCACTGCTTTAAGCTCAGGTCTCTGGGAGGGAAATGCACACACGTGGCAAGTAGTAAACCCACTTCCTTCCCTTCCCTTGTTCACCTATTTTGTTTAGAAATACTGACAGCTGTTCAAATAGCTTCTTTTCTACTCTCAGTCCCAGACAGTATTGGGGTTTAGGAATAAAATTACATGTACACTCCCCAAAATTCTGGGATCAGTGGACAGTAACCCCAATAGGTAACCAAAGCTACTTAAGAGGCTTGTCCCCATTTCAAACAATAATCAGCGTGGCTGATCTGATGATCTGACCTTTGATCAGAAAGCAGGGTAAGGCATATAAACATGCTTTTTCCAATTTAATGTCAACATGGCCTTACTTTTATTTTGATGTATAATTAATGAACACAATTCTAATATTTACATTACAAACAATACTCATTGAGTAGTTAGTTGTATGTGTGCCAGTAACTGGGCTGGACTCTACTAATAAATACATAGGGGTTAGACATATTTTCAACTTGGAAAGCCTCTGTGGATGTCCCTTTTAAAATCTACTGGATCTAAGAGACCATAAGCAAAGAAAGGACTTAATCTTTGGTGTGGGAGGCCATTTATAAAGTCTAAAGGCATTGTTGTTTGTAACATCTGGGGAAGGGATTGGTGCTACTGGCATCTAGTAGGTAGAAACCAGAGATGCTGCCAAACATCGTGCACAAGGCAGCCTCTCCTCACCAGAACAAAGAATGGTCTGGCCTAAAATTTCAGTAGTGGTGAGGTTGAGAGAACTTGTCATAACACAGCACCATAAATGCTAAGGATAGAGTAAAAATATCTGGCATTTCTCTAAATAAGGAAGTTCTTTAAGAAGAATAAAATCTTACATTGATCTTTGAGGACAAAAGAGGCAACAAGTGAGCAGGGATATCCCTGAGCATAATTGAGAGATCTTTCTGATGGCTCCGACCCTCTGCTTTAAGAGACCATAATAGCTGCATATAAAACATGCTCACCGGCTAGTCCTTAAGATAACAACAGCTGTAACATCAACACCAACAGCTCACCCATATAGAGCACTTATCAAGAGTTGACCACTGTTCTAAAAAGTGCTCATCTTAACTCTACAACTACACGGTTGAAGTGGGCTCTATAGTGTTATTATGCTTGTTTTAAAGATGAGGAAACTGAGGACTATAGGGGTTCATTAGTGGTCTTGTGGTCCATCAGCTGTAAATGGTAGAGCCTTGATTGTAACTTATGTGGTTTGGATTCAGTCTGTTCTTGAGTGCAAACAGCGACACTGCCTCTTCTGATGCGAGTTGTTGAGACTTTATTTCATCTCAGCTACATTCCAGGTATGTGATCTTGCACAAGTTATTTTCTCTGGGTGTCATTTTCATCATCTTATAAGATGATCTACAATTTGATTTTGGTTGTCATGTAGTTTCTAAGTGAGTTAGTACATGCAAGGCATTTACTATGGAAAAAGAATCAGTTCTCAATAAATTTCACCCGTAACATTAACGATAATTCTCCCCTGTGGCATGTGTGTTTTAGGAGAGCCTGGTGGAATGGGGAGCGCAGACATAGCTTTTGGAGTCAAGCAGAGTTGGACTATATCCTTTCACTAACTGTAATCAGCTTCTGTGACTTTGACCAAGCTCAGAAGCTCTTTGGGTCTTGTTTTTCTTTAAATCTTTTAAAAGATTTGCTAAGTGGAAATAACCTTTGGGAAAAAGAAATGTGTTTTGTTTTGTTTTCTTCTGTAGAAATGCACAACATAGTCTCTAAAATAGTCAACAGAAATGCAATTTTAAGTGTTAGGAGCCAGTGGGGAATTATAACTTCACATGAGCTTTTCTACTGTCTGTCACCTGACCCATGCTATTTTAGTGCATTTTCCCTTCTGTAAAATCATCGCTATGAGAATATTGCCTTCTGTACTTGGAGAGTCAGTGTGTGGTCACTAAGAAGTCTTGTGTGAATCACGTGTACCTATAAAGAGATGTGTGCATTCAGAAAACCAAAGCAGAGGGCAAAGATTAGACATATCTTGTCTCCTGGAGCCAGTAGGCGCGAATGCTCTTAACAGGTGATCTAAAAGAGGGCATGATGTGTGGCGGGCAGTTAAAGCTGGTTGTGTTGGGTGGTTTGAGAACTTATCAGCTGCCAGAGAATGCACTTGGTATGTTTGAAAACCAGGAGTTTATAAAAATGATCCTTGGCTTTTATTATGAAAATGTCTATCACCTAATATTTGTCCTATCTTAGATTACTGGTGTTTTCCTCCAGCTTGTTCCTGTTTTACACTACAGCTTTTTGCTTTCTAAAGGTTTTAAATAGAACACCCCCCCTCCCCTCTAAATATGTAGGTTCAAACAAGGTCCTTTTAGGAAAATGATTAGGATGAACATGTAAGACTTGGAGTCATCAGGACACTCAGTTAAGAGACACCTGGGAAGTCACCAACTAACAATGCTGGCTATTTTATGAATCAGTTATTGCGGCGTGAAGAGTGAAGAATGTGACAAGCGCACATTCCTTTTGGGTCATTAAGTGCTGTTTGATGCACTGTTTAAAAAAATTATAGCAATACAGGGAAATTGTTTACTAAACAGCTTGAATCATTTTATCAGCTTATGTTATAGTTTTATTAATATTGATATACAATGGTTTTGATTAAAGATTGAGATTCTGAAGTCTGATCTTAAAAATCATTTGTTTTATTTAGAAGCAAAAGCATGATTTATAATTTATTCTATTCTAATGCCCAAGTTTTAGAGAAAATCCATGAATCACCATTGCAATATAGTTTGTGAATGTCTGAGTAAAGTGGCCACATTATTCTGCAGCTTCTAACTTGGTAGAAGTTATGTCAATGAGTGGATCAGCACTGTGCAAAAGAGGTCATTGAACTCAGCCTTCTTGGGTTTCTCTGTCAATGTTTGATGGTCTGTTTGTTTTGTTATCCTGTCCTCTATTGATTCTACTTCTGAATCTAGTCAAAAGTCAAAGAAAGCATCAGACTCAATAGGGAGGTACACAGACTGTCAGATCTTCCTTATAAGATGGGTTCTTGCTTTTCCTAAAACTCTAATTAAGATTGATTTCCTGTCTTCCACTAGAGTCCATCAGGATGAATGGCATCAATCCCAGTGACCAGCAAAGGTCGCAGTCTCCAGACACCCATTGCTACCTGGATATGTATATTCTTCAGTCTCCTTTGGCTCCATCACCCTTATGCTGATCTGTGGAACATTATACTGTCATCAGTTAAAGTCTTTGTTCATTAACTCTTCTCTCTGAAAAATCCTCTTATATTTTTTGCATTAACACAAGTGCTTCTTAACTGTAAGTGTTCCCAGAATCGCCGAGAATGTTAAAGCACAGATTGACGGTCACTTCTCCCAGACTCCCTGATTCCGTAGGTCTGTGGCAGGGACCCAGAACCTGCATTTCCAATGGCTTCCCAGGTGATGCTGATGCTGTTGGTTTTGGATCCACACTTGGAAGATCAGTCCTGCAATGCAAAGTTCTTTACCCCTCAGTCACGGCTTCCCCCACTTTCCTCTTTCATGGTAGCTGTTGTTTCATTCAGTTTCCAAGTTCAGTGATAATTTGCTATGGTGCTAATGTTTGCTTTGCTATTTCCATACTATTCCCCTTCATTACTTACTCAGATACATTAGAAAGTCATCAGATTATGTCTCCTACAACACCTTTTGCAATAGTTTCAACCAACCTTTCAATCACTCCCCGTCTTCTTGAAAAGTTTTAGCATCTAGACAGCTGTGTTCTTCTCTTTTATTATATCTACCAACATTCTTGTTATCATTACCATCCACATATATGATCCAAAACCCTACTGCTATTTCTTTATCACTTCATTCATTCTTCTTCATCTCTTCTTCCTACACTTTCGATTCCAAGCCTGAAAACTCCTTTAACTTACTTTTCAAGTAAAACCTTCCTGTATTCTCCCTGCACAATGTTAGACCTGGTGAAACCTAACTCAGCCCATTCTGGGTCTGAACCCAAAAAACTTACACAGCTGGAAAACAAAACAAAACAAAACACAACACACAGAACCTTTCTGTTAGTTCCCACTTTAAAATGTATGATGAAACAAATCTCTAGTGGGCTTTTAATACAATTGTAATGCAATTCTCTATTTAGACATCTGGTAACTGGGTAGTTGAGAGGGACACTCAGAATTTCAGATAAGATGCAGAATAAAATAATGGCTATGAATTTGAATTGTGGAGTCAACCATAGCCTAGTCTAGACCTGTCTTTGACATTTATCAATCAAATGTCTTTGAGCAACATGTCTAGTTTATTTACAGCTTTGTTGCCTCATCAAGAAAATGGGAAACATGATAGTTTATACTTAATTTTTTTGTGTGTGAAGAGTAAATGATATAAAGCATAACAAGTATTAGCATAGTGCCTGGCTAACAGGAAGCACATGGTAAATATTCACTGTCATTATTGTCAATAATGTCATTGACTTATAAACTACACTCTAAGTTTTACAAAGGCAGACACATCTTTGGAACACATGATTAAAGTGTTCACAAATACAGGTCCTTCTTTATTGCTAGTTTTTCCAATGTTGTTTCCTACAAATGGTATCAGAGTGAGTGTAGGTGTGTGTTATCACTGCACGATCTCATTGGCTAAACCCAAGGATTCAGTTCCTTCGATGTTCTGTAGCCCTGGAATAAACTTTATAACTTGCTATTTTAGGAGAGTCAGTCTATCAGCACATACAGTATGTGAGTGTTGTTCCTGGAATAATTAAATGTTTTCCAAGGCCAGCCATGCCTTCTGCCCGACCCTCTAACAAACACAATAAAATGAAAACAATTTGGAGGAAACAGTAACGCACCAATAAGTAAGTTTCTTTATTTAGCACGTTCTGGTTTCCTAAACGACCATGAAGTGCTCCATTCATGAAATGTAGGCAGATCATTAAGTGGAGAGCTGACAACAGGTGCAAAGCCTTGTTTCCAGCATTCAGTTCATCATAGACACAATTAGATTATTTTTAAGTCAATTAAGAAATTACATAGGAAATGGTGGAAGACAGGGACATAGAGGCAGCTAAGAGTGACCAAAAGTCGGGTAATTATTTTTTAAAAATTTATCAGAAAAAAATCTAGCAAACATGAAAGGACAAACCACAGGTAAAATTACAAAGTCACTATTGAGAAATTCCCATTAGAGGTGGCAAGAGAAAGATGAGGAGGTAATGCTTAGTGATAATGGCTATGAACTTACTAATGGCTGTTCTCCATCTGTCCCCAATGCCACGAAATCATAAACATCTAATTATACTAAGTTTAATGTCTTGATAAAAAGCCCTTGTTTATTCCTTTATACTTCCAAAGAGCAAATATTTCATTTGAGCAAAGATTATAAAATTGAGATCTCTCTGGATAGTTTTGTTAGGGAGTTGGTTTTCTCCTCAGCAATAGATCCTTTCAAATCATTTACCAACTGACAATTTTTATGAGGTTTAAAACATCGCCAACAGTAATTTGTAGATATAATGTGAAAAATTCCTGCAGGGTACAAATGTCTCCTCTAGTCACAAAACAAAAAGGAAAATAACAGACCCAGGAAATAGATGAGCTAATGAGAGAAGCCAATGGAGGAGCTCCTATATTCAGACAAACCTTTTTTTTTTTTTTAGAGTTTAAAGTGAAAGAGAGTTTATTAGAGAGGCAGTGAGACATAGTGTGGGCTACTCCACAGACAGAGCAGCCCTTCCCCAGTGGGGTTTTCTTCTTTTATTAAGGCTCAGTTATGCAATGGGTAGGGCATTCAATAAGGGGGAAGAATATTCATGACAAGGGGTGGAGACTTCTCAGAAGAGTACTGTTGGCCATTGTGTGTTCTTATGTGGGCTTTTCTTTTCTTCTTCTTCTTTTTTTTTTTTTTTTTTTTTTTTTTTTTTTTTTTTGCATTTTTCTGAAGCTGGAAACGGGGAGAGACAGTCAGACAGACTCCCGCATGCGCCCGACCGGGATCCACCCGGCACGCCCACCAGGGGCGACGCTCTGCCCACCAGAGGGCGATGCTCTGACCCTCTGGGGCGTCGCTCTGCCACGACCAGAGCCACTCTAACGCCTGGGGCAGAGGCCAAGGAGCCATCCCCAGCGCCCGGGCCATCTTTGCTCCAATGGAGCCTTGGCTGCGGGAGGGGAAGAGAGAGACAGAGAGGAAGGAGGGGGGGGTGGAGAAGCAAATGGGCGCTTCTCCTGTGTGCCCTGGCCGGGAATTGAACCCTGGTCCCCCGCACGCCAGGCCGACGCTCTACCGCTGAGCCAACCAGCCAGGGCCTTATGTGGACCATGGAAGGACTTTAGAAAACTAACTTCATTCTCAAATACTTCCATCATTTCTGATTACTTTGTGGTATGCTGTTATTTTACATATCGTGAACTCCTATATAAGATTATTGTTATTTAAAGTCAATATTTATTTAGGCTTATCCACATAATTACTCTTTTTTTCCCCCTTTATTCCTTAAGTTTTGTACTTCCAGCTGGGTTCATAAACCTTTGAAAAACTATTCAAAAAGTACTCCTTCAATTTTCTTTAATGTTGAGGGGTAAAAATTAATTTTAGAATAGTAAAACAATATGCACTCAGATCAATATTATTTAACTAACAATGAAATATTGCAAATCCACTCTCAAATTAGTAAAATTTAAAAAGGAAAGATAAAGAATGAGTAGCCATTCTTGGTGAGTGTAGGATAAGCTATGAAATAGGCATTCTTACAGAAAGAAAAAGTGTATGAATATATCTTATGGGCATGGTAAAAAAAATGTTTAATTTAGGTAAATATAAGAAAAGTTAAGAGAAAGGAACTGCAAACAAGGATTAAATAAATCATGTAACCTATAGAGTACAATGCTACATTGTCATTGTAATGATGGTTATTAAGATTTTTGCCTTCTTTTCATATTTCCATATTCATTATATAATGAATAAGTATTACTTTGTAAGTATTTTTTAATGTCAGCATGCCCATTTTTCAGAATAATACATCTCAATGCTCATATTCACCTGTCCATCGGGACTTTCTCTGAACGCTCATTAGAAGCATGGTTCTGCATCTCATATATTAGATCCATTTTAGCATGCTCATTTCTTGGATTCTTTAGTCCCTTCTTCAGCACATCATTAAGGCATTTCTGGACTCTCTCTGTCATTTAATACAAGCCATTTAATTGTCTCCAAAGCTTCCTGTGCAACCTTAGCTGCATATTAGGATCAGCTACACCGACACCAGAAGCCCTCACCAAAGCATTAAACCCTGAACAATGGCAAATGCATCCTATTAACTAACTCTCCCCTCATCAAGTTCATGTCCTGCCTTCCTTCTGGAGAGCATCCCCAAGTTAGCTTCCGGGCAAGTTCTCTCTGTTCCTAGTAGTACATAGTAACAGACCCTGCAGCTCAGTCTGTATAATGTTCTCTTTGCTGAGCAGAACCCACACTTCCCAGTTGGCCATGCCTATATTTTGTCCTAACTATAGACCTAGTTTCCAGGGAGGTGGTGGGGTAGGAAAATCTTGAGGTGAGCAAGTACTGTATTGTTTTTGAAGACATGAGCTCCCTGCTTCACCTTCAGGTTAAGTGAATAGTTGCTGTCCTCTAGCAAGAGGAAGCAAGCCATCATCAATCAGTCCATGCAGGCTCTGGGGTTTGCGAGTGGGGAGACGCAGCGAACTTGACTGCATTCACCTAGAGAGCCCATTCTACATGTCAGGGTCCCATGTCTTCCTTGCAGGGCATGGCTTTGGCTCAGGAGACTTGGTAAGATTGACTGGAGTCTTTTTTTTTTCTTTTTTCCGAAGATGGAATCGGGGAGGCAGTCAGACTCCCGCATGCCCACCAGGGGGCGATGCTCTGCCCATCTGGGGCGTCGCTCTGTCGCAGTCAGAGCCATTCTAGCGCCTGAGGCAGAGGCCACAGAGCCATCCCCAGCGCCTGGGCAAACTTTGCTCCAATGGAGCCTCGGCTGTGGGAGGGGAAGAGAGAGAGAGGAAGGAGAGAGGGAGTGGTGGAGAAGCAGATGGGCGATTCTCCTGTGTGCCCTGGCTAGGAATCGAACCCAGGACTTCTGTACGCCAGGCTAATGCTCTACCGCTGAGCCAACCGGCCAGGGCCTGACTGGAGTCTTTTTGAAGTTGTTCTCTTACAATGAATTCCTTGACCTGTTCTTCATCTGAGTCTGCTCCTCAGCTGCAGATAATTGGGTCCCTTTAAGAATGACATACAGGGGTTTTTTTACTTTCATACCATCCTGTAGGGTAGTAATTGGTTGAACTGAACTTGACAATTTTTTTTTCTCTTTAATGCATCAATAAATTTTAATAACCTCAAACAAAATTCATGGTTCTTGTAATTATTTACTTTTCTCCCCCCCCCATACTTTTTAAATGATCAAAATTTTCCACAAGACTGTGCAAAAAAACCTCATTTCATGTGAATATAAATAAAATGTTTATGAAAGAAATTTAATTTACAAATAAAACATTAGTGAGAAAAGAGGCATTGGTTTTTCTCCCCTTTTTGAGGTAATTTTGAGACAATTGTGAACTTTCTTTGATTTTACAGCAATAGTCAACAAGTGGCAATTTCTTAAAGGTTATTTGCAACATGGAAGCTGAAGTCCCATCAATGAATGTCTTGTGCTCTGTTATATTAAAATCCATTGCTCTATCCTGCTCTTTGAATGCACCTTTTTTTTATCATTTTGCATCTTTGCACAATGGTCATTTAGAAAATATTGGTGCACTGAGTAATACAGATCTTTCAAAAACATTGACACATTTCATTTTTTAATAAACGAATATGATATTTGTTAATGTGGCCATTAAAATCAACAAGCATCTAAATTATCATTAACCTTCGGGTTCACAGTGGCCAGTTCAAGGTTTCTGACAGTCTAGTTTTTTCATGAAAGCTCAACTTGTATCACTAGCAAAAAAATACTGTCAGTTTTATTCCTTGAACTGACAACCATCCTTTGTTCATTTTTCGGGGAAATTTCTGCCAAATTCCAAAGCCTGAATAACCAGATTTGTCTGTCAATTGTTCTTTCAAGTACAAATAGTGCTCCTTGAAAAAAAGAGCAAGTGTAGCCCACCTCTCAAACAATTGCACAAGCATATGGCAGCCATTGTCCTTCATTAAGCAGCGTAGTGTTTCAGGAGTGCTTCCTATTGCATTACACAAAATAATTAAAAATATGTATGCTGACTGGTGGGAACTTAAGACAATTAGTGAATTTAATGTTTCCTCAAGAATGTTCTTAAGTGCAACTGGCATTTGTTTTTAACTGCATGTGCATACATGATCTTGGAAATGCAATGACTCCAAGGACAGCCCAGTGGCACTGCCTTAAGTCATACCAACCACCAAGAGCGTTCCCCTCCATGCCTTTTCAATGACTGGTGAAAGACACATTTAAACACCTTAACATTATTACAAAAATGTTTTTATCTCTGGTACCTTCTGAAAGGTTCTTGGGATGT
The DNA here is from genome assembly GCF_036850995.1 of Saccopteryx leptura. Lineage (NCBI taxonomy): Eukaryota > Metazoa > Chordata > Mammalia > Chiroptera > Emballonuridae > Saccopteryx > Saccopteryx leptura. Next base: position 168,590,462 of record NC_089507.1, read on the forward strand.
CCAGGAGTCTGCTAACCAAACTTTGAGAACCTCTATAAAAACTCATTCAATTCCATAATGATAATATTCCTATATAATAGATGTAGAAAGAGCAACATAAGGAAGTTATAACATCCCCAAAGTTATAACTGTAGTTACAGTAGTGTGCACTTCACACTTGAAGAGGGTAGCTCACATGTTAAGTAATTTTGTTACACACACACCCATACATATACCCATAATGGGACACAAGGAAACTCTACGAGGTATTGGATATGTCTATTACCTTGGTTGTAGTGATAGTATGACAGGTATTTGCATAGGTCTAAACTCATCAAGCTTTGCATATTAAATATGGACAGTTCACTATATATCAATTACATCTCAATAAGGCTGTTTTTTAAACAAGAGTCTGGCACTATTATCTGAGCTAGTAACTACTGTACTAGACTAGACTACCGACGTTTCCAATACTGAGATTTTTCCACACTTTAACTCCAGTCTTAAAATATTACCTACACTATTATTGGGATGCGTTTTCTGTATTTTTCATCTTTAAATTCTATTTGTATTGTATAATTTTAGTTTCAAACTTATAACAATTTCCATTTTTTTTAACCTGTAAGATTTCAGGTTTTTTTTCATTGGGCTTTTTAATGGCTGCCATAATTTTCCCATGAAAATCTACCTGACAGTTTTATCTCTAAGATAAGTCTCACTTACTTAATCCTTACTAATGGCCTCGCTTGAGTGCCCTCACTGCCCATGAACACTCACTGCATCTTCCTGTGCAGGTTCTTTTTCCTATTATGTACCTTAATAACCATACCTTGACTTGATTTCTCTTTCTAATTGCATCCTCACTTCCTCCTGTCCTTGACCTATGTCACCCAGAAATGTCTGCAACAATTTTAACTGAGAGCTCACAGTTTCACCGTATTTTGCTTCCTTATATTCAGTTTTTAAAATGTGCTTTTTGAGCTATGCCATATGTGGCCTCCCATGGAGTCCTTGCCCACTTCTCATCTCCTTTTCCTTTTCTAATCCTCGCCCCTGTCGAGATGGGTCCCTATCCGTCATGCCGGAAGCTGCCTTCCATTCCTCAGCCACATATGCCTTGGTTGGAGTGAACCCTTAACCAAGAGCAGGCCAATCAGATCTCTCTCTGGCAAATTTAAATTTTTACAGAGCTGTGCTAACTGGTCTCTGATGGTTGCTAAAATGAAGAAGATACAAATTTAGAATCCGCAGGGGTGGCCGTATTTAGTTCTGTGAGTTCTCAAAAAGAGAAAGCCAGTGTTCCAAAAGGAGAGAAAAATCACGTAGATGAACAGAAACGAGAGCTGGACAACATTGCGAAGCCGCTGGGTGGTTGTCCCAGTGTTGTTCGAGGCCTTTCGGAATTAACTGCTCTTCCCACTCTTGTGTTCTATGATGCACCGTGGAAGCAGGAGTATTTTTGAAACAAGGTCTGCGACTCATCAGCATGCTGTTTTTAGGCTAACAGAGATTTGTCCTTTAGAGTATGTATCGTATGTGTCCTACTAGATTGATTCTTCTTTTACTCATAGCAGAGGAGATGCTTTTTCCAGAAACTTATGTTGGGAAGAAAAAGATAGTACTTTTTGTTACAAAGCTATCAGACTAAACATGAACCATACATGGGTGCCTGAGTTAGGAAAACTTAATTTTGAATCTCTGATCTGCTTTTCACTATCTATGAGTCCCCAGGGAAGTCACTTCATTTCTCTGAGCCACCAATCTTTCTACCTCGTTTACATGCTTCCTCACTCTTCAGCACATTATTCTTCAGATAGTATCTTAGATGCTCCAATACAAGGACATTAAATTTGCCAAGAACATTTTGGGCAGAAGGAAGCGTATTTTAGTTGCCTCACATATTTTGAGTACTTGAGAAAAATTAACAGAAACCTGAGAGACCTGCAGAGGTTTCTGTGGATGGGAGTTTAGTAAATGGTCATGGATATGGACAAGATGGTACACAAACTTTTGAGTAGAATGGATGTCAATGTAAACTTAGCTTTTCTCTTAGACATTTTCTTGTTAGAAAAAAATTACCGATATTTTTGAGTAGAGTCTCCTACTTGGGACTGATATCCTGAATGACCATCTATCTATCGACAGACTTGGAAGATTCCTAAACCAGTCACCATTTCCAGTTTTTAAAATCTATACGCAAATTAACATTCACAGCCAAGTTCCATTTGATGAAGACAGACACAAAGATTTTTTTTCTTTTATTTTTTATGAAATTTACTCTCATAGAGTAGTACTTCTCCCCCCTCGCCCCTTCCCCCCAATTCCCCCACTGAAGAACATTTTTCTGCACTTGTAATGACATGTTCATTAGTGTGGTTATATGTTAATGTTCACCCTTGATGTGTCCATTAGACTGGAAGGTCATGAAAGCAGAAATTTTTCTGGTGCTGGCTCCATATTTTATTGTTAGTGCAGCCAGAGTACCTGAGACATAGCAGCTGTTCAATAAATAATAGTTGTTAAATTAATAAATTAATACATGAATGACTTAATACAGTAGCTTGAATTTAGGGGGTGACATGACATCTTTTTGACCCCCGGATAATACATTTAGTTTAGAGATATGTATATAATTTATTTAGATTTATCAAACTGCCAACACATGCCTAGAACAAAGTCCTTGTTTTTTAAAGTTGGCCACAAATAACTTTTCCCAGAATGGAAATTTTAATAATTAGCTTTGCTTCATATCTCTGTTAAACAAATTTTATAAAATAGTGCATGCATTCAATTTTTAAAATTCTTAAAGTTTCATTTCAGTATATATTAGCTGGTGTTAACTACTTAGCAAGTCACTTTATCTAAGCCTTAAATTATGGCTGAAATGAGTTTATAAACAGCATCTGTCTCATATATTTTTAAAAACATTTTAAAGTAAAGAAAAATGCCAGTGATAAATGAATTACAATAATTGAACCTGTAGTTGAGAAACGAATGATTAAAAAATAATTCTGTACAGGAAAGAATGGAAATATGAATAATTCAGTGTAAACAGATATAGAAATATATAGCTGATGCCAAAAATATGAATGACAGTTAAGCCATTATTTTCAATGGTCTAGAGCCAAAATACCACGTAAAACAGACTCCCAGACTGGCAGATTTATGAGAGTCATAAAAACTCCTGATCATAAAGTTGTTAGAAAAAAAAATGACCTAACATCATTTCTTTGATTAGATTCAGCATCAAACTGAACTGAATCTCAGAGGGGAAGAGAAATGTGGCCCAGTAAATGGCCCTGTAGGATTCATAAACTCTATCAACCTGTTTGAGAGACAGCCACTGGGAGATGTCATTGTATCACCCAGTTCCTTAAAATGATAGTAACTTAGACCTGAATCGGAGTGTGACTTTCAGGCCAGGTTCTTTAGTTTCAGTTCTGTTCATATCTCACCATCTTAGACTGGACTCCCCCATAATTCCTTGCTTGAATGACTATGCTAGTCAGTATGGTCCCTGCCTCTGCCCAGCCTATTCTACTAGAATTTATTCTCAGAACAACAAGCAGAGGAATCATGTTAAAACCATACTTCAAATCATGCCCTGGTTTTGCCAAAACCTTGTGATTATTTCCTATTTCACTTACAGTGAAATCAAAGTCTTTTCAATGACCTTTGAGGTCCCTATGACCTGGCACTCCATTCATTCTTTGACTCTATCTCTTTGTCGTTTGCTCCCATTGGAGCCTGTTTTTCACTTAGATCTTGAGCTCTTCTTTTCTCCACCTGGGATGCTGTTCTCCCAGATCTCGTCATTGTTAATTCCCCGTCCTTTGTAACATCGTTTTGTTCAAATGCTACCTGTTCAAAGAGGACTACCATTGTGAAACACTGACCTCCCCTCTTCAACTTCCCCCAAACATTCCTCATTACCTTTTAGCCTGTTCAGTCATTGCTGATCACCCCCTAATGTGCTAGATATTTTACTTGTTCATTAATGTTTGGTCATTGCTTTCCTGCCCTCACCGGTTGGCAAGTTCATCAAGAACAAGGAATACATTTGGTTATGGCTATGTTCCTAAATGCTTAAAACAGGGCTCGACACTGAGCATGCTAAATAAATGTTCAGTCAGTGTTTAGATTGTCTCATTCAATCCTCACAACCATTTTCTGTGAGGTTCTAGAATTGTTTTATAATCTATGGTTAGGAACCTGTGATTAGATTTCTTGGCATCTCAATGATTTCAAAAGGAAAGTAGAAAATTCATATCCATGACTCCGAATTATTACTATAATTATAGCTTTTATGAGAAGATTTGGATTATCATTTAAGGAAACTTAAAATATGAGATAGCTTTATTTATTTAATTAAATTTGTTTTGATCACAAATGGATTTAAAATTCCTGTGGCTAATGTGCAGCTGATAGACATTTTTACTTTGAAAATTGTAACATTGTGTTGAAAAATTCCCTTCAGAATGTTGTCATCGATCTTCCGTTTGTGTTTATACCTGAGAAGCCCGCTTCAGCACATGCACTGAAGGCTGCAGCCACCTGCTCCCAAGGGGCTCCTTGAGGACTCTGTTGCAGCTGTAGGACAAAGCCACTCGGAGTGTCTCTTTGTGAGGCAGAGAGCTGGCAGTGAGCTCCTTCTGCAGCCTTTATTTCTGCCAGGAAAGGGCTTGGCTCCTCTGTCTTGCTAATGGTGTTCTAGACTCTTAATTATCTCACATCAGAAATCTCCAAATACTTAAGTGTCTTCATCAGAAAAAACCGAAAAACAAAACAAACCAAAAACAGCAAACTGAATGTTAAACCCAAAGGTCTGCTGCATATTCTAGAATGACCCTCTCACCTGGCTTGCCATTGGCCCAGGGAGATGGAGAGGAAGCCTGCTAGCAGCTGTGTCACTCTCTGAGGAGAGACGTTACCTGATCAGAGGACCTGATTGTTTTCTGCTTCTTTTTTCTCTCCCCTCCCCTCCCCTCCCCTCCCCTCCCCTCCTTTCTCTGTCCCCTTCCCCTTCCTCTTCCCTTTCCCCTTCCCTTTTCTCCTTCCCCCTTCCCTTTTCTCCTTCCCCCTTCCCCATCCCCTTCCTCTTCCTCTTCCCCTCCCCCTCTCCCTCCTCCTCCCCTCTCCCCTCCCCTTTCCCTTCCCTTCCCTTCCCTTCCCTTCCCTTCCCTTCCCTTCCCTTCCCTTCCCTTCCCTTCCCTTCCCTTCCCATCCTTTGAGTTGCATGTGAAGATTTTAGGGCCATCTGGAAGGCCAGAGGAGCTCAAGGAATTTTTATAAGTTGCTGCCCCGAGTGACAATCTCTGGCAAGTGTGTTTTCCAGATCAAGAGAATTTTGAGGAAAAATCCAGGAGCTGCTTCCCTGTGCCCCAGATAGAGACACCTTTATGAGAGGTGAACAACACAGGAATGATAGAGGAAGACGTTTGAGTCCAGACAATTATTTTAATTTATTGTGTACAGCGGTGAGGAGTCCAGGTTCTTAACATGAGACTATACCCTGTTTGTTCAATTTAAGTAAGTTAATATATGTCTTATAACTTAGAACAGTCTGTGGAACACAGCAAATACACAATATAGATTAGCTATTACCAGTAGTAATAGTAGTATTACCATATTGAACAGTAATTGTGTGCTGGGAGTTATGCTCAATCTTTTTTTTTTTATATAGGGACAGAGAGAGAGTCAGAGATAGGGACAGACAGACAGGAACAAAGAGAGAGATGAGAAGCATCAATCATCAGTTTTTTGTAGCGACACCTTAGTTGTTCATTGATTGCTTTCTCGTATGTGCCTTGACTGTGGGCCTTCAGCAGACTGAGTAACCCCTTGCTCAAGCCAGCGACCTTGAGTCCAAGCTGGTGAGCTTTTTTTTTGCTCAAGCCAGATGAGCTTGTGCTCAAGCTGGCAACCTCAGGGTCTCGAACCTGGGTCCTCCACATCCCAGTTCGACACTCTATCCACTGCTCCACTGCCTGGTCAGGCTGTTCAATCTTATTTAACCCTTTCAATAACCCTATACAAGCACAACTCAGAGAGTACAGGTTCACTTCTAGACCACCCCAAAGTGAGCATCCCAAAAAACAAGCCACATGAATTTTTTGGTTTTCAGTATTTATAAAAGTTACATTTATGCTGTACTGTAGTCTACCAAGTATGCAATGGCATTGTGTCTAAAAACAAAACAGAAAAAAACAATGTACATACCTTAATTTAAAAAGTACTTTATTGCCAAACAAAATGCTAACTATCATCAGCTCTCAGTGAGTTGTCCTCTTTTTGCTGGTGGATGTCTCGCCTAGAGGTTGGTTGCTGCTGACCGATTAGGGGTTGGCTGCTTACAGTTGAGGTGGTCGTGGCAATTTCTTCAAATAAGACTCTTCCTTTTACTAGAGCACTTAAAGGCCATTGTAGTTGTGTGTGTGTGTGTGTGTGTGTGTGTGTGTGTGTGTGTGTGTGTGTGTATTTTTCTGAAGTTGGAAACGGGGAGGCAGTCAGACAGACTCCCACATGTGCCCGACTGGGATCCACCGGGCATGCCCACCAGGGGGCGATGCTCTGCCCATCTGGGCGTTGCTCTGTTGCAACCAGAGCCACTCTAGCGCCTGAGGCAGAGGCCACAGAGCCATCCTCAGCGCCCGGGCCATCTTTGCTCCAATGGAGCCTTGGCTGCAGGAGGGGAAGAGAGAAGCAGAGAGGGAGGAGAGAGGGAGGGGTGGAGAAGCAGATGGGCGCTTCTCCTGTTTGCCCTAGCCGGGAATCAAACCCTGGAGTCCTGCACGCCAGGCCGATGCTCTACCACTGAGCCAACCGGCCAGGGCCCATTGTAATTTTATTAAAAGACCTAATTTCAATATTGTGTTTCAGGAAATAGAGAGGCCTGAGGAGAGGGAGAGAGACAGGAAACAGTCTCTCTGTGGAGCAGTCAGAAGAAATGCATACATTTATCAGTAAAATTGTCTTGAATGGGCGTGGCCCATAGCAACCCCACACAATTACAACAGCAACATCCAAGACCACTGATCACAGATCACCCTAACAAAAAGAACAATAATGAAAAGGTTCGAAATATTGCAACAAAACTACCAAAATGTGACACAGAGACAGGAAGTAAGCAAATGTTGTTGGAAAAGTGAGACCAAAAAGTGACAGAATTGCCAGAAAACTTCAATTTGTAAAAAAAAAAAAAAAAAAAAAAAAAATGCAATGACTGCAAAGTACAATGAAATGAAGTGTACCTGCCACATAGATCCTATTTATTTTTTTCAATTTTACAGGTGAGAGAATTGAAACTTACTTAAATGGTCATGTCACTTGCCTGTGGTCACACCACATGAGAGTATCAGTCATATTGCTACAGTCACATTTCTGTAAACTACAGAGTTGGTCCACGGACACACTGTGATGGTTCACAAATATGGTTATTTGATTGTTTAACACTTTGAGTAGAGTATCCAACATTCATTTGGTTGCCATCACGATCACTTCCTAATATGTACCATGCTTGCTGTCTTTAGTCATTGTTTTTGTGGGTTTTTTTACTTTTCTAGCCTTTGTTTTCAACAATAATTTCTTCAGAGGCCTCCTGATGCCAGGCACTGTTGTAAGGTTGGGGGTGATAGCTTTGAATATCATAGGGGTAAAAATGCACATTCTTTTAAGAAATTTGCAAACTTGGTTGTGGCATATTCATCGTTTCACAATGGGGATAGATGATGTAAACGTCTTACAAATAAAGACAACACTAACATATTACTCATCCAATATACAGTTAGAACCTGGTTCTTTGAGAATTTCTCAATAGCTCCCCTTAAACTAAAAGCTCAGTTGGCTGCCTCAGAAGTGTCAGAAACCATTTTTGTTCTTACATAGCTTCTGTATTTATATTTACTACACTAAAAATCCCCACTTCAAAAATGTATTTCTTCTGGTTAATGCATATCTCTGGTAATACAATGCTAAAACAGTTGTTTGTGAAGAATGTTATTATGGGTATAGTAGCCGTCTTACATATGCATAGTTAATATATTTGGATAGGTATCTATAGTGAGTCTAAAGATTTAATCACTGCACAGTCATTTTAAGCACCATAATCATAAATTGATCCTATTTGCAAAACATATCCATTTTTTTTCTTTTTGCATTTTTCTGAAGCTGGAAACGGGGAGGCAGTCAGACAGACTCCCGCATGCACCCAACCGGGATCTACCCAGCATGCCCACCAGGGGGTGATGCTCTGCCCATCTGGGGCATCGCTCTGTTGCATCCAGAGCCATTCTAGCGCCTGAGGCAGAGGCCACAGAGCCAACCTCAGCGCCCGGGCCATCTTTGCTCCAATGGAGCCTCGGCTGCGGGAGGAGAAGAGAGAGACAGAGAGGAAGGAGAGGGGGAGGGGTGGAGAAGCAGATGGGCGCTTCTCCTGTATGCCCTGGCCGGGAATCGAACCCAAGACTCCTGCACGCCAGGCCGATGCTCTACCACTGAGCCAACTGGCCAGGGCCAAAACATATACATTTAGATGGCAGAATGAAATGGGAAAAGCCACGGGTTGAACCTGGGGAAGTGGGGCAGTTGGGGATGCTCGATGGTGTTACCAACATAGGCTCCATGAGCCACTGTCAAGGTGAGAACTGGAGCAGGTGTGCTTTGTGTTCACTGCTACTCGTCTCCTTTTATCCCCAGACTTTGTATGAGTAAAACTGGTAATGGTTACTGTGTGAGTGGTATGTGGCATGATGACACCTATGATGGATTTTGTGGGTTCCCTTTGTTGAGGCCACATGTTTCTCACTGGGACAATGATGGCTGGGATGCTGAGGAGCAAGTCAGGCACATGGGCTGCCTGGTTCCCTCTGGCACCTTGAGATCCATTCTTCCTCAGTGCACACCCTGCTCAGTGCCTCCATAGGATGATTTTTGTAGCCTTCCTCAACAAGTTTTTGTCTTCTGGCTTCCTATTGGGTTTATTCCATGAGGGCACTGGCTGGTGCTAAGGGGGTTGGAAGGAGAGTGAGATCAGCTATTGATTCTATTGGTTGTCTCCCTGCAGGTCTGTGGTTAGAGACTGGCTGGTTTCCTCTTCAAAAGACCATAGCTCCTCTCTTAGTCCTGTCCTACCATTCTGATTTTCTATCACCACTCAGTAATCTTGTTCATTTGCGCCTGGGCTACTAACAACTTTATGCTGTTGTTAGCCCCAGGGTATGTCATCAATACTATGGTTTCTCTTAACCTCATATACCTTTGAAAACATCCCCTTTTATTAACTTTCTTTAGTTTCCCCATTTGTTTTCAGCCTTGTCCCTGATTGATTCATATCATATTCAAACTATTAATAATAAATTATATTAGCTATTTGTGACACTAGCATACTCTTAATAATAGCTAACACTAATTAAGCAAGGGCAGTTTGATATTTAAGTATTCTCTTCCTCTGAACATTGCTATTTAGGCATTGTCTCATTTTGTTCTCATAACAGCAAATGAGAAACATTGATTAGTCTCCCCATTTTTCATTTGCACACAGAGGTAAGTTAAACAGTCTGTCCCAAATTAACCAAATGGTGAGGAGCAAAAAGACATGAACACAAAAAGTTTTATTCCCAATCCACTATGATTTGTAAAGCACGTCACACTGTAGGAGAGAATAAGTATAAAAAAAAAACAAGAGGAAAATTAAAGGACTAGAGCCAGCAAAGGGTGGCCCAAAGAACTAGAAAGGAACAAGATTTTCAATTTATATGGCAAATGAAAACGGTATCCAACACCCTGTCTAAATAGGAAAATGTGATAATGCATTAGAATGAATAAGCTAAAAGGTGTTGAAAGTACTCAATGCCAAAGACTTCAGGAGCAAAGGCATCTGTTGGTTGAAACATTATTGTTTGCAAAGTAAGTACTTTCAAAAAAGAGGCTTTGAACTATCCCAGGGTGAAAATCTTACTTCAGTGACGTTTTCACATTCTTGCTCTGTTTAAAAATTTCCTCTTACATTCTCCACTTGTCCTGAAGCACATTCTCCTGGACCGAGGCAAATAAAGGAAAATTGAAAAGGAATGTTTTCAGATTTAATGCAGATTTAAGTAGTCGCTTCTTTCTTCTTTTTTTCAGTTAGCTATTATCACGTGAAACACATTTTACTCAATTTCCCATAAAAATGAAGATATTCTGATAAAATATCAGGGTCTTAGAATAAAATAATATCAGAATGTCCAAGTAAACAAAACTTTCTATTTACCAAGACTAAAGAAGACACAGTTCTGCTTCCTTCCTGTGAAAATATTTTCAGTTATTTATGAATGATCTTACCTCACTGATTTCAGCATAATTAACATTATGAAAACTGGTTTTTGTTTTTGAAAATACATTTAGTGCTTTAGGAAAATTACAGATTGGATTCTTATTGTTATAGGCAAAGCAATAAAATCCAATGGTATATGAGCCAAGAATGAGCTCTTAAAATACCTGCTGAGATATATATCACTGGAGATATTTCAGTTTGTTTTGTTGTGTGTGTATTTAAATAATTATTGAAACCCACTATTTCAGTAATTGAACATTTAGTGATGATAGAAAATCATACGTTTATTCTGTGCTTTAGTAAATATACCAAGTTCAATTTGTGTGTTACCTTGTATATATAAGGTGAGAAGTTCAATGTGGTCTATTTTTTTTCTTTCCTTTGTATAGGTTGTCAGTTAAGTCAGCAAGTCAGCATTGAATTGGAACTTGATTTCTCTCTAGTTTCTTATATAATTCTCCCTGCCCCTTTCCTGCAATTAATATGAAACAACTTGAGTCAACTTGGACAAAAATTTATAAAAAAGATTTATCAAATAAAACTCAGAATTAGGCAGAGTGTTGGGTCTTATTAAAGGCCATGCCCTGGAAATGTCTCCAGGTTCTGTTTGGAATCTGTTTCTTTTACTGAGTCTGTCTCTCTCTCTCCCTCTGCCCCTCTCTCCTCCCCTCCTCCCCAGGTTTACTCTTCTCACCCTGCTCTTTATTTGTGATAATTCCAGCTAAGTGGACACCCTCTCTGTCCCCATTCCAAATTCTATGCAGAGATAAATGGACTGGAGCACCCCTCAAGAACAAGTGACATTAACAGAGAAATAAGAAGTTTTAGAGTGGACTGGGAACATACATAAGTTTTTATACCTGCCCACTAATGAACTGTTTCTGAGCTCAACAGAAAACTGTTGAGGTATGCTGCTTTAAATCTTTTTTTTTTTTTTTTTTTTTTTTTTTACAGAGAAAGAGAGAGAGTCAGAGAGAGGGATAAATAGAGACAGACAGACAGAAACTGAGAGAGATGAGAAGCATCAATCATCAGTTTTTCATTGCAACACCTTAGTTGTTCATTGATTGCTTTCTCATATGTGCCTTGACCTGAAGGCTACAGCAGAGCGAGTGATCCCTTACTCAAGCCAGCAACCTTGGGTCCAAGCTGGTGAGCTTTGCTCAAACCAGATGAGGCCGCGCTCAAGCTGGTGACCTCCGGGTCTCGAATCTGGGTCTTCCACATCCCACCCAGTCTGACGCTCTATCCACTGTGCCACTGCCTGATCAGGCAAGGTATGCTGCTATAAATATGTTTTATTGCCTGTCATTTAAAACTGCTTTTGAAAATAAGTGGGCTATAAACCTTAAAGGCACAGGTAAAATGTGATCATCTTATATTGATAGCTGGAATATTTAAAGTAAAATATTTTAAATGGGGAATAGCCATGTCAATGGCTGATAGATGTTAATCACATCAATTTATTCTAATTTATTTAAGTGTTTTATTACCTAACATTTAAGATAGTTTCCCCTTTATCACTACAATGATTACCATCAAAATCAGCATATTCTGTATAAAGTTTTTCCTGTAGATTTTGATATTTTTGTCTTGATTATCAAAAACATACATATCAAATCAAACCATAAATGCATTTAATAAAATTTCAAAATTATTTCACTTACGTTTTTGATAGCGATGCACGGTGTCAATTTTACCATATGTAGTTAGAGATAGGTATTATAATTTTTTTTTCAAAAAAGGTGTTAAATAGCCTGACCTGTGGTGGTGCAGTGGATAATGCGTCGACCTGGAAATGCTGAGGTCGCCGGTTCAAAACCCTGGGCTTGCCTGGTCAAGGCACATATGGGAGTTGATGCTTCCAGCTCCTTCCCCCTTCTCTCTCTCTCTCTCTCTCTCTCTCTCTCCCTCTCTCTCTCCTTTCTAAAAATGAATAAAGAAAAAAAGAAAAAAAAAGGTGTTAAATAATAGATTAAAATGTCTTATTTTAATTTGCACACCTATTTTAAACAGTTCCTATTGGATAACCATTTAGTCATTTTATTAGCAAATTTGTGAATTTTTTAACTTTTTATTTGTGTTTTGAATAAGTCATAAGGGATTGGGTCATGCTGTGATAATGTACTAGTCCCAAAAGATCAATGATTTAACACATAAACACTTATTTCTCATTTATGTAAAGCCATTTTGTATCTGACAGCTCTCCTGGGCACGCACTTCCAAGTGGGGCCAGGAGCAGCTGGTGTGTCAGGGGAAGAGAGGGTCTAATGTCGGTTTTTTACTGCCTCAGCCCAGAAGGAACTCTCTCCTCTTCTTCTCATAGCCCATTGGTCCGAACTGGTGACAAAGCTCCTCCAAGATAACCAAGGCACAGAGAGGAACAGGATTATTTCTAAGCACCTGCAATCTTGCCAGCCTCATACATATTCTATCTTTCTTCCTTTTACTCATAAGCAATTTAAGATGCACAATCTCTTTGTGTCAAAACATTAACTGCTGACTCTTCCTTGCTGTAGACTTTTTAAAGTTTGCTGTTTGCCTTTTCATTTGCATTCTATTCTGAATTTGCCAAGAGAGCTTTCTGTCACAAGTACAGAAATGGCTTAAGAAGCATCAAGTGTCATTATATTATTTGTAAAGAACATGTCAGAGAAACTCATGTCAAACACTGAGTATTTCTTTAAAGAACTCTTTATCAAGTTATGTCCTGAAAGAAGTGAAGTATCTCATCAAAGCAACTGCCTTCGAGATCATGAAGGGAAGGAGAAAACTGCATAGAACATGAACTAGGAGCCCCACATTTGTACATTTAGATAGGTGAGTAGAAAATAGCAGTTCAGAAGCTGAACTGTTCACATAGTTCTAGAACTTGTTTTGCTTGCATTTTGGCTAAAATTTCCCTGGGAGATAATTTGGATTCTGTCTTCTGGGAAGATCACCCACACAAGTGAATTAAAATATAAGCTAAATTCAGCTTTGTTCCCATGTGCCTCCACCTAGTCTCTCTCCTCTGTTCTTCATCTTCTGTCCCTCCCACACCCCCGGGAAAAAAGGAAGACAGTGTGAATTTATTCAGGCTTAAAGGTAAAATGAGCTTTGAAATCTTTATTGACTTCCTTGATTCTCTACTGGCTAATAATGAGGGTTGCATTTAAACATGGACAGTTATTAAAATCCTTCAAGAGCCAGAGCTCTGTCCCGAGTCAGGCAAAGAATTGGATGCAGACACTATTCCTATATTTTTGGGATCAACTTTGCTAAGATATCTCCCCGTGCCTTTCTTCTGTTCCTTCTTTTCTAGTGTCTTGCAAAGAACATTTCATTACATTTAACATGCCGTCTTCCTGAAGCATGTATTATGGAGGTCAAAATCACATGCCACTTTTTAAAATGAAAACAGCAAGTTAAGCTGAGATAGTCTTATGCATTTACTTTGGGTTCTTTTACTGCAGATTTTGACCTAAAATTTAGATTGGACTCTTTGTTTCTGAGTTTGCTTCCCTGTGCTTCTTTATGTAATCTTTGCTTGATTTGAATGACTTCTGCCATTTCATTTTCCACTGAAGTGCATGGAGTAACCAAGGATCAGATGTCTCTATCACGCTTCATAAACGGGACTCATTACTGACTCAGTTTTGCTAAAGGAATGATTGTTGAAGTAGGAAAAAAGGAATAAAATCTGAACGAGGTATGTATGATTCACACTGGTTTGTATGAACTTTTAACCAGCAGAGCGAGCTGATTAAAATCAGAGTTGTTATCTAGTGGTAGGAGGTGTAGGTAGGAAGATGGCAGTTTCTCTAATAAGAGAGCCTGTATTAGCAGCTGAGTCTTATGGAATCTGTTCTCCAGAGATGTGCTTAAGGCATTCATAAATTTAAAGGGAAAGTGCCTGATGATATTCTAACTGAAGAAAATCCAAGCTGAATTTCAAAAGCCTAACAAGACAAACGAGAGAGGAAGGGAGCAATCTCAGGTACAGCTATTTAGTTTTTCAGAACAGAGCCCCTTGGCCTGTGAAATGAGTCAACTCATGAGGGATTATGGGTGACTTTGTTATAAATTGCTATTAGGTAATCCCCACTGTTACAAGTGCAGTGGTTTTAGGCAGAGTGCTGCATGTGGAGGAAGCCACCAGGAGAGTAATTACAAACTTTACCTAAATTGGGTAACACAATTCTGGAAAGACAGTTCATAGATTCACATTTCACAGTGATTAGGTTTAGGAAGCTCATTAAGATCTAGCACCCTAGTAGGAAGAGTAAGAATACGGAAGTTTGTCAACTTGCCAAATTCCTAAATGTTTTTAGCTCTTTGGTGGCAGAGGGGAAGAGAGTTTTGTTCACAAACATATGGCCAAAGTTGATAAGATCTAATTATATGTTTGCAGCTGTTTGAATCTGTAAATATCTAAAGTTGGTCAACATTATGTGCGCATGACAAAAGCAGTATAAATAAAGGAAACTAGCTAAAAATTGAAACAACAACAACAATCCTTTTTGAAAGGAGGAAATTAGGGGCTGAGTTTTCTGAGTGTGACTTAAACAGGATGAAGAGCGGAACAATAATGCTCTCCGTACATGCACAGTTTGCACCTCATTAACAGGGACTCTGGAACCATTTTTGTGTCCTTGAAAACCTGTGACAAAATTCTCACCGCTTGGATATAGTTAATAAAATTTATCAGTCTTATTAAAGGACTATATTGGTCATTTAGATCAGTTAGATAACCTTTAAAAATACACACAGAGTTTGTAGGAGACTCTCATTGAATGAATTTTAATAGAATGTGACATTTAAATTGACAATCTGTCCAGTGACAGATTATATTCCGCCTTAACTAAAAGTGGCTAAATATACAAGAGTGATAGTTCCAAACAGGAGATTATCTGGTTTCCAAAGAACTTATTCCTCATAAGAACAAAAATAGATACAAATCAGGAACCATTTGTGTATTTCTCTTTCTTTCTCTCTTTCCCTTTCTCTCTCTCTCTTTCTTTCTTTCTTTCTTTCTTTCTTTCTTTCTTTCTTTCTTTCTTTCTTTCTCTCTTCTTTTTATGCCATTTGTGTGTTTAAACACAGGAATGTGGATGGGAAAAGTAGAGAGAATGACGATGTAGATAATTCAAATTTAAAACAAAATTTTAAATAGTAAAACTAGATATTTTTATTTATAATTGTGAAGAAAAATATTTGTGGGAATAGAGTAACCTGTATTTTAATCTTTTCTTCTTCTCCTAATGTCGCCTACCAAACTTTGTTTCCATATCTGAAACAGAATAAATATTCAAAAGATTTGCCAAATAAAGATAATAATTACACTGGACTAAAGTAATCACTGTTATAAGTTAAATGTCAGTTACTTTTCTTTCCTGACACCATAACCATCCATCAGGAGGTAACATAGACACACTCAGATACCTGAGAGAAACTAGATCAGGAAAAGAAGAAACCTATATACCCTTGGCTCTGAGAGGTCATGTTTTATGCTTTGCTAATGATTCAACGTTTATTCAATAACTGTTACAGTGTCTATAATGAACAGACCCTGTGTTCAGTGCTAGAGTAACTACCAAAAGAGAATGTATTCTCTTGTTTTTAAACTGCGTTTCTGTTGAACATGCATGTTCTATCACTTGAAAAATAGCTCAAAAGCTATCGAGAATAATGATCAAGGTCACACTTATGCTGGTAGGCAGGGTAGTAATCACAATGCTAATGGAAGAGAGTTAGCACATGCAAATTGAATAATGAGAACAGCTTAAAACTGGTGTGTGTGTGTGGGGGGAGGGGTGCTATTTGCAAAGGTGTGAGTAGAGTTTAGAAAAAGTAACAAAGGTTGCTGGAGTACTCTAACCCTACTGGGGATCTGTAAGTATACCTGAACAGTGAAGGACCACAGGAAGGCACCATCACCAGAATAGAGTCAGAAGGAGCAAGGAGGAACTCCTGAAAGAAGCTGTGGTCTTCAGTAGATAGGTGCAGCCAACCTGTTGGAACACACCAAGCAGAGAGAAGTGGACCTCACTCCCTCACCCCTCTCACATCCAAAAATGTCAGTACCCACCAGAAGCCAGACAGCAACATGATCCATCAATACAGTCTACATGGGTCTGCCTCCTCGTGCCTATAGCAAGTTGGGCAAAGCATGGGTCTGGAGGAACAAGCAGTATATACAAAACAGAAAGAATTATTAAGATTGTACACTTTCCCTAAAATGTGGAATTTTCCCAATTTGGCAAAAACAAATAAACATAAAGGAAATTATGCAACATATTAATGGTTAACGATTTTGTGTAAAGACTGTCACACCCTCCCATTGTTTGTCTGCAGGGTATAGTTATAGAACTGGCTTATATATTTCTAAGCATAGGTCCTCGGACATACTCTCTAGATATGAGTTTGATACTGAGCTCATTTCTAACATTTGCAGGGCTTGGAGCAAGAGTAGAAAGGGAGGCCCACATACCATATGTCAAATATTTCAAAGTTACATATCAAGTTAACAAACTGTTAAATAAAATCTGTTCTACTCTCTATTCTTGGCAAATATATCTTCATAATTACAAAATTGAAAGACACGTTCAAAGGTTTAGCTTTTATATGACTGAAAGTTGGCAAAATACCAAAGATGAGTGAATTTACTTATTGTGCGTGCCTGGTGTTTTGTTCATAAGCCAGAATCTTTGGATGAGTAGTGAAATGGAGATAAATGCAATTTATAAATGATTATATATTTTAATAACATCTCTTTTGATTGCTTTCATCCTAGTAGAATCAGTTATGTTTTTATAATCAATATTTTCACCTAATTGGTACACTAGTAATATAATTTAAAGTCTTCAAAATACAATGTAAATGTAGTGAAAGTATTCAAAATTATGTTTTAATATAAATTACTTTATTATTTAATAACTATTTGAGCCATAAAGCTTTATATGAATGTAATCCAAAATATACTTTAAATAAAATTAATTTTCTTACTCATTTTAAAGTTATTTTTCTCATAAAACATTCAAAAGGCTATATTAAAATTAAAAGGATGTGCATACAAGTATGCATGCCTATATCTACCTTTGCTTTCTGTATCCTGACTATGCCTCTAGTGAGGTTTTCACAAGCTTTTTATTATCATGTAAATGCAGATTTACCTGACGAATATGCTTAACTATCCAGATGTAAATCTCATTAGGTAATTCCTCAATACTAGAAAAATGACAACTATGCAATGAATTTCCATCTCAAGCATGTTCCTGAATCAGTTAACTAGTAATGGTCTTAAAGAGTTAGAAGGCTGTAGTGGTAATTGCTCAGAGCTCAAAGCTTTCCTAGCTATCAATTAATGAGGGATCTTATTTGAGAAGGAAAATTGATTCGTTAAGCATTGATGGGAAGATTTTGACACTGCAAAGCTCTTTTTGTAACTAGAACTCCATTCCCCAAAGTTAGAACTTACTCAGAATTCGTATGTTTAGAGTTACAACTAAAACCCTGTGTCTCAGTGTTCCAATTAGTTTATGCTCAGCCAAATGAGTTTCCTGTTTTTGTTTTTTTAGGAAAAAGCTACAAAGTTGGCATGGGCATCCTCTTCCGCTCTATGCCTCTCAGAGAGAAATCTTGTCAATTACTTAAAAATAATTTAAAAGGTATATCTGTTTCAATCCTAAGAACTGTAAGTAATAATCCACAATCATTTTGGTTTTAGTGGAAAGTTTCCAACTCTTATAGAAAATCTTTGGTAGTCTCAAATTGAACTGAAAATATAATCATTTATTCTTTCTGTAGAACTATGGAAAAGAACTTGGGCTAATTAAAAAAAAAAAAGATAACAATTACAAAATACAAATGATATCACCAAACAACAATTTTATGTATACCTATATATAAAAAAAAAATCAGTTCCTTAGCTGTGGAATTTACTTAATCTGAAATCCTGCACATGAGTAGTTCAAAAATATACTTTCGGTTTAGAAGGTCATTTAGGGATTTGAGCTTGACCTAAATTTCCTACTAAAACTCTACTTTTCTTCTGCTTTTACTCTTTTTTTTTATATAAGAAGAATTTAACATAAAGGAAAACGAAACCAATATGATGTAAATTGCAAACTAAAAATCTCAAAATCTTTTGGGGGAGGTGGAACAAAACATAAATTATACTCGTGAATGAAAACAGTTGGAACAAAAGTTCAGAGTTGTTTTATTACACACAGTTCATGACTAGTAGCTGTTTAAAGTTCTTCTATTATGTGATGGAAATAGGGTAGAGAGAACAAGAGGCTTTAATATGAATTTCCTTGCTGAAAAATCAGCTTTCCTAGACTCCTAAGCATTTATGATGTGTGTAGGGCTTTGCTACTAATAACACAAATTCTATGATGGCTGAAACAGATTCCCTGTGTTTCAGAATGAACCAGGTAGTACTTTACAAGAAATAACAAGGTTCTCTGTCAGCAGCTGGGCATATGTGTGATTCCAACATATAGAGCAAATCAAATTCAAATTTAAGAACTATAACAGAACTAATTATGGTGAGTTTTTGTAGGGCTTCTAAGATTTTCTTTTCCATTTTAATTCTTTTGAAGTGATATTTACTGCAAGTTCTGAAAACTGGTAATCTACTGGCCAAATTTGTCCAGCATTCCTATTTCGTTTGGCTTACTCAGCTTTAAAAACATAATTAATGTAATTGCCATCAGGTAGTTCTGCAGTCCCCACAATGCCCTATTTTATAATATCAATCTCCTGAAATTTTCTAGCAATTATCTCTGAGTTTTATCTCTCCACTATTTCCTCTTTCTCTCTTTATGAAAATCTATTATCTATCTATCTATGCATCTATGTCTTAGTCTTTCCTTTATGTCTTGAATGGTAACTTAAAAAATAGTTCTTTATATCTATCCTGAATTGTGGGTAAATTTATCTGTACTACCCTTCAATTTTTCAATTTCTCATTTAAAATGTCTATTTCAGAGTTTAATCACTGTAGTTTTTATTTCCATGATTTCAAATTGTTTATTTTTTAATTTTATTTCATTTTACTTTTTTGACAGAGACAGAGTCAGAGAGAGGGACAAATAGGGACAGACAGACAGGAAGGAAGAGAGATGAGAAGAATGAATTCTTCGTTGCGGCATCTTTTTGTTCGTTGACTGCTTGTTCATTGATTGCTTTCTCATATGTACCTTGGCGGGGTGAGAGTGGGGGGCTACAGCAGAGTGAGTGACTCCTTGCTCAAACCAGTGATCTTGGGCTTCAAACCAGCAACCTTTGGGCTCAAGCCAGCCACCATGGGGTTGTGTCTATGATCCCATGCTCAAGCCAGTGATCCCACGCTCAAGCTGGTGAGCCCAAACTCAAGCTAGATGAGCCCATGCTCAAGCCAGTGACCTTGGAGCTTTGAACCTGGGTCCTCTGTGTACGAGTTCGATGCTCTATCCACTATGCCACCACTTGGTCAGACTCGAATTGTTTATTTTTTATAGATACCTATTTGTTTCATTTACACCTATATATTTTTTCCAAGAGTGATGCAGTTATTATTTTACTTCATCTCTACACAATCCTAAGTCTTTTGGGTTGCATGAATCCAGAACTTAAATTTATACTTTCTATTGAGCTTCCCCACTGTAATGACAGTGGACATGTTTCAGGCTGTGTGGATAAGCTGGCAGGGAATTAGGCCCACAATACTAAGACGCAACCCCAACCCGGGTTTTCTTTCTAAATATACTGCACTATATATTATATATATATATAATATATAATATATATATATGTGTGTGTGTGTGTGTGTGTGTGTGTGTGTGTGTATATATATATATATATATATATATATACCTTGCATAGAATGCTTTTAGGCCCTGTTCGCACTACAAGAATTGAAATTCCCATCTGCCTCTGCTTTGATCACATCACTCCCTTTTGTATATGTTAATTTTTTTTTTTTTCTTTTGCACTTTTCGGAAGCTGGAAATGGGGAGGCGCACAGACAGACTCCCGCATGAGCCTGACCAAGATCCACCTGGCATGCCCACCAAGGGGCAATGCTCTGCCCCTCTGGGGCGTCGCTCTGTTGCATCCAGAGCCATTCTAGTGCCTGAGGCAGAGGCCACAGAGCCATCCTCAGCACCCAGGCCATCTTTGCTCCAATGGAGCCTTGGCTGTGGGAGGGGAAGAGAGAGACAGAGAGGAAGGAGAGAGGGAGGGGTAGAGAAGCAGATGGGCGCTTCTCTTGTGTGCCCTGGCCGGGAATCAAACCCGGGACTCCTGCACGCCACGCCAACGCTCTACCACTGAGCCAACCAGCCAGGGCCCTTTTGTATATGTTAACTCATCAATTATTTAAGATACTTTTATGTCTCTTCAAGTTTACCTTTTCATTAAGCCATGGATAGTTCTACCCATTATTCTCCATGTGGTCATTCCTAGTCCAACCTGTCTGTTTTAGAACTATTTTAGTATGTTTATAGATTGTGGGTTTCAGACACATTAGGTATTAATCCAGAAAAAAATCCCGTTGGCAAGCAAATGGAGTTATGATAAATACTATATTTGTAAACCGTGATAGAACAATTAATATAGTCATAAAATAAAATGCTCCAGATGTGGTTTAATTAATGAAAGTATTAAATATTGATTAGAAGGACAGGCAGAAAGGGAGCCTTGAAGCAGGCTAAACTTCAGTAGATCTGACCTTGAGCTTCATGATACACGGACAGTACTGATGACATCTGCTTAACAGCAATGTCAGCAGCTTCAACACCTCATTCTATATATGCATCAACTTCAAATCCAAACAATTTCATTAGTGACCAAGCTAGAGTCAATATTCAAGCCTTTAAATCATTTAATTTAAAGGAACAGGTAAATTACCATATAGTTAATAATCTATATTCAGACAAAATATATAGATTTCAAAGGATATTGTAGCAAAATGTGCCATTTGAGATGGGGTCTTTTAAATTTTCACAAATTCACAAAATATGATATTGACTTTCTTTTGTTAACAAATAATGCTTGAAACCAATATCTTCATTCCATCTTTGATATTCATCTTTAGATCACTGCAGAATATCAGAAATGAGGAATGGAGTATGGTTTGGAGATGGTTTGAAAGTCTAATTGACAAAATTTAATTGGTGTTTATTTGACATTTATACACATAAACATATATAAAAAGCTTATATGGTAAAGGTTTTGGTGGGGGCAAGGTGTCAAATAGAGTCAATATAAAAAGTGTCCTATCAATATAGCATGTCTGTGACATTTGTAAAATACATCAAAAATAATTTTCATAATTAAAACATTGATAAATCAAATTTTAAAAAATAATGAATCCGAGATATTATGAAAATTCAAATTAAAATCGTGATGTGGTTCCATTACACATACCTTCCAGAATGGCTAAAATGAGAGAGAATAAAAAGACAAGCTGTTGAATTTTAGTAAAATTCCTTTGGGGAAGTGGAATGGACCCACGAACATAAGAATAAAAAGTCTTATCATATTTCTGGGTATTAAAAACCTGGTTCATGTATTACTTAACTAGAGAATGATTCTTATCAAATCACTTTGGAATTTAAGTTCTGTAGATTAAAATAAAAAGAGTGAGGGTGGGGTGTTGGTTAAAATACTGACATTTACAATCCACTAAAAATATATTCTATACCACTACTTAAACATTATTTGAAAATTTAAGAACCTCAACCTGTCTACTTAAAAATGTGAGGCTTCATAGTTCTTTAATTATTTTTAAATAATTTTACTTGAGGCTAGGGTCCAGTTCAAAGCTCTGACTAGACACATGTGAAACCATGGCCACTTGCTAATGCTGGCCTTCACTGTGACCGTGCCTTCTACAGCAACTGTAACCCCTCAGCTGCCTGTCTGAACCATGCGGCACATGCCCATGAAAGCTGGAAGAGGCCTCCTTGGTATTTTATTGGCAATAACTCAAAGCTTATTAAAAGCCAGATGGAGAGAGACCTGCAGCATATTTAAGCACGTGTGCCCACGTGGGTACTGCACTGTTTAATTGCTTGCATGTTAATCATAATTTCTTTCTCTTGTCCTACTTTGATGTTCTCCAACGTGTTTATGTAATCTTTCAGTTGATGTCTCCCCATATCATCTTTAAAACTGGTTCTAATGGTCATCCATAAAGCAGTTAGGTTAAATTCTATGAATGATAATTTTACTATTTTTATATTGGTGTTAAAATCGAACCATGAAGAGGCAATTGGGTGAGTCATTGATGACTTTTTGTATGTAGCTCTATTAAATTAAAAATGTCTGGTTTTTAATCCAATAATATTTTCCTAAATACATTAAGGCTATTATGAACACATGGTATACCATCTCTGTAGTGTGGATAATTTGTAAGAGAATTCTGTCATTGCAAGTACTGTGTTCGTTAACTGATACCTACATTATACATCATATTGGTCAGGCAAGCCATAGTGATGTATATTTATGGTCTGTTGGGCAGATAAAATATATTATGCTCACTTTGTTAAAGATGGCGCTGCCCATGTGGAAGCCCATCGTCCAGGTGATATTAGTTGCTCTTATGCTTGGAATGGGTGTAATTATATTAATCTGCGTTGGGGGCAGGCTGTGGGCAGGCAGGATCCTTGTTGCCTCGGGCTTGGTTTTGGGACTAAGCCTTTCCCACCGTTTTTGATGTGGAGTGGTGCACTCTCATGAGGAATCCCATTATGCCTCAGATAAGTGACTTTGTATCAGAGACTTCCTTTTTGTATATTGGATTAAATGTTCGGATTTCTACACTATAATGTGGGCAGACCGAGAGCTTGTTCTCTCTCGGTTCCTGAGATTAGCGTTAGAGGAGAGAGCAGGGAAAAGAGAGCAGAGAATGGCCACGATGGCAGCTCCTGGCTTTACACTGTCTTAATAGCATGAAATCAAAATAAATATAAATAAAAACAATTCATTTTTTTTCTCCATGGCAAGAAACTGAGACATTATAATTCTATACACAGCCATTGGCCTTTCTGTCCTCAGCTGTTGCCAGTGACTCAATCCCCAATTTCCTATGTTCTACTTCTTCTATTAAATTTTTGCTATAGGCCAAGCTTCTTTTCCTATGAATTCCTATTACATTTAAAGAATCTGACCACTCACTTTGCATTTAATCTTGAACTCTCCTGAGTTGTTATTTACCGCTTCCTGCCTTTGTTTTAACTCCCACACTCATACGCTTCTGCAGGGACAGGACACTGTCCTGTTCCTCAGTAGCACAGAGTGTCTGTGTCCTATGACTTACAAAGCTTGCAAGATGGTGCAACACTGAATGTGTTTCCATAGCACAACATTTACTTCTATACTAGTTTATACTGTGCTATCTTGTACTTGTCCATTTACTACTCTGCAATGCTCATTTGATGTCATGTGTTTGGAGAGCAAAGTCTGCATGTGTGCTTGCAAATTTCTTTTTTGTTATTTTGACACCAGTTAAAATGTCCCAGAGATATAAATATAGGTCACACGTGTCTCTAAGACACTTACTGAGAGAACATAGGCAACCATATGACTTTGTTAGTTTCCTTGTCTCATTATTGAAAAATCACCAAGTTTTCTTAAATATGTTTCTTTGAGTGACTCTCTTTATTCTGACCATTTGGAGATTTTAGTTAGTAGGTAAAATCATTCTCAAACCATAGAAAAGAAAACAATCACTCTCTTTTAACTCAATTTTAAAATTTTTATTCCTTTCATTTCTACTTCTGACATGGCACCAACTGAAGATACACTTTAAGGTGACTTTAAAGTCTTTGACTCGAGAATGTGGTTGCTAGAACACTGGCATTTTAAATGTAGTGCTAGAGCTTACTGACCTACATGAAACTTCACCAAAATTGTTGAGAAAAAGAATTTTTAAATAAAAGATGTCTAGGATAGATTAAAAAAAAAAGAGGTAACAAAGTCCTTGCACTAAACCCATGGAAAAGGAAAGGTAAGCAGTTAAGAAAAACAAAAAAGGTAGAAAGGAACTTCTAGACACAAACATACTGACCACAGTTAGAAGGTAAAATTAACTGCAATTAAGGTTATGGACAGGCACGTTTTACTTTTTCCTAAGTGTGATAGAATTGGGGAGTCATATCAGTTTTTCCTAAAGAGTAAATGAATGTTACATGTCATTGATATGCCAAGGAACTAGGACCATATCTTGATATGTGTCCTTCAATTTCCCCCAACCCTCTATAACCAGGTTCTATGAATTGAATTATGCCCATCACACTCCCAATTATATGTTGAAGCCCTATCCCACAATGTGATGCTATTTGGAGATGAGGCCATAGGGGAATAATGAGGATTAGATACTATCATGGCATTAGGATTTTATGATGGCATTATCACCTTTGTAAGAAGAGAAGGAGACACCAATCTCTCTCTGCCATGTAAGTGAAAACACAACTGGAAGGCAAGTGTTCTGCAAGCCAGGAAGACAGCTATCATGTGAATCTGACTGTGCTGGTACCCTGATCTCAGACTTCCCTGTTCCAGAATGGTGAGAAAATAAATTCCTGTTGTTTAAGCCACCCAGTCTCTGATACTATGTTATGGTGGCCTGAGCTGACTGTGACACCAGGTGACAATTGATAATGATGACCTATGTGCTATCAGTGCCCATAAATAATGGGACCCTCCATCCTGTTTCCTTAACTGCATTCTTTACTGAATCCACCACACCATGTTGAACTCAGATATTCCATTGTCACATCCCCTTTAAGGAAAAGGGTCTTGGTGTATTCATGTGTACATTCCCAGACACTAGCACTGTGACCTACACTTAATAAAGCTGTCACTGTGGAACCTAGGACTTACTCAGTAAACCTCACAAAATGACTGTCGCTTAATGAATAAGTAAATGACCAGACTCCTCCTCCTTGTTAACTTACAGTTTATTTGTTGGCAAAAATCTGATTGTTGACCCTTATACTTCTCTGTAGTCCTGATTTTGTTCACTGTGTTTCCATGGTAAAGTCTAACATGGCCTGCTGTGTTTCCTGAGCACCGGTGGTTGGGTTTGTATCTCAGTCAGACTGTGGTCTGTTGATCTCTGCAAGACTTCCTCATTGGTGGTGCGATTATTCAATCAGGCAGGAGACTCAGCCCTGCTTGTCTTCTCTTTGTGAGATCTATTGTAGTTGTTCTGAGGGTTTTAAAGTTAAATCCATTGTGATGGATCCCTTGAAGATCCTGCTTTGGTCATAATAACAACACTTAACACCTCATTTGTTGGTTTGTTTCTAGTTTGAAGGTATTACAACAGTCTTGCTAGGAAAACTTTTGTGTACATCCTCTTGTCAACATGTGCTCCTATGTGTGTTTTATGTAGCTAGGGGTGAAATCACCAAATCATATGGGATGCTTGTGTGTACATTTAGCAGGTATACCGTATAGTTTTCAAAGTGGTTGCACCAATTCACTTGCTCAAAAGCAGTATACCGACTCCTAACAATTGCTCTACATCCTGGTCAATAGTTGGTCGTTTTTGTTTTCTAAAAAAAATGCTATACATTCTAGTGTGCCTTGTATATATTTGCAAATGACCCTATAAGGAAAGTGCTAGTGTTAGTCAAGGTTTTCCTGAAAAACAGAACCAAAATGATATGTATACAGACATATAAGAACAGACTCATTATGGAAATTGGCTCATGTAATTATGAAGGCTGAGAAGACTGAACATCTGCACTCTGCAAGCTGGAGACTCAGGAAAGCCAGTGGATAATTCAGTCCAAAAACCTAAGAAGTGGGGGCTGGGGACAGGGTCAGGGTTGGGGCTTGGGAGTGAGATACTGGTATAAGTACTGGTCCTGGAGGTGAAGGCCCGGCTTTCCATGAGGAAGGATGGGAGATATTGTAGATGATGGGCTCAAGAAGAGAGGAAGGATTCACCAGCTTTCCACTTCTTTGTTCTATTCAGGCAGCCCTCAAGGGATAAGATAATGCCCTTCTACATTGAAGAGACCATCTGCTTTATTCAATTCACCAATTCAAATGCTAATGTCTTCTGGAAATAATCTCCTTGACACACCCAGAAATAATGTCTTCCAGCTATGGGAGCATCCTTTAGCCCAGTTAAATTGACACATAAAATTGATCCATCACAGTGGTACCATTATCATCCACCCTATTTTATAAACATAAAAATTAAAGTGCAGGTTGGTTACCATACTCACCCAAGTCTGCAAAGCTGGTGGGCAGTTTTGACTGCTGAAGGTGACAGGTTTACCCAAGGTTGCCTTTTCTCCACTCTCCCTCTAAGCCAGTGGTAGTCAACCTGGTCCCTACCGCCCCCTAGTGGGCGTTCCAGCTTTCAGGGTGGGCGGTAGTGGAGCAACCAAAGTATAAATAAAAAGATAGATTTAACTATAGTAAGTTGTTTTGTAAAGATTTATTCTGCCAAAGTTAGCGAAAATCTGACATAAAGTACTTGGTAAGTAATTATTATTATATGCTTTAACTCGCTGTAACTCTGCTGTATAAATTTTATAAAGTAAAGTTACTTTTCTACTTTATAAATCACCATTACTGTGGAACTGGTGGGTGGTTAGAAAATTTTACTACTAACAGAGATACCAAAGTGGGCAGTAGGTATAAGAAGGTTGACTACCTCTGCTGTAAGCCATCTTCCTGGCACCTTGATGATGTTCTGTGCTGGGACACAGCACTTGCTTCCTCCTAGGAGCAGCCGTTTTTAGATCTGGCCATAATAATGGGCACCCTACCTGTTTCTGTGTATAGTCAAGCCCATGGAACATACCTCAAAATGCATTGAAGCCAAGGCCGTTTCTCATGGCCACAGTCCATTTGGCAAGAGAAACATTACCCTCATGGAACTCTGAAGTCAGGCAGCTGGGGATGTCTCTGCCGTCTTTATTTCTAGAGACTGTTAAGGACCAATATTTCTGGAAGATACATTATAAAACACTGGGCACCCTCATCTTTTGAATATTCATGGCCATGAAAGCATTTCTTCCTGCTCTGTCTTTTCTCCATGAAGGTAGTTTACGTTCTACTGAGTGATGAGCTGAACGTGCTAGCATGCTAGGTTCCTTCTTTAACCTCATTCTTTCTTCCCTGGCAAGCTGCTAGTAAGAAGTAGAGAGTGGTGAAGATATTTAATATAACGGTATCTTGTAAAAAGTTGAGAGAGAGACAGAGAAGGAGAGGGAGAAATTGGTTGAGATGCTTAACCCAAATGTCCTGAAAAGACAAGGTGGGTTGCTGAAAGGTGATGTTAGTTTGAAGACTTTTGTTGCTGTTTAATAATTGTAATAACAACAACAACAAAAAGGTAATGTTTAAAAAAAAATAAAAATAAATTAGTTGACACAGAGAGACTGATTATACAACTGAGAGAAGAGAAAATTGGTAAAAAAAAAAAAAAAAAAAAAAAGGTTCGTAGAAAGGTGATACCTGAACTGGGTATCAGATAGAGGTGAATGGGCGCTGCCACGTGTCAGAAGTGAGGAAGGGAATGGGGATGGCACAGGGCTGATTCACATGGACAGCAATGTATATCGGAGATGGAGGGATGATGAGAAATTTTCCATCATGTGTCTTCTCCTTTGGAAAGTAGCAGGTGAGCTCTCCGCCCAGGGACTAAAGATAGAGAGGCAGTGGTGGCAGCTTCAGGGGCATCACAAAGTTAAAACATAAATCCATTTCAACTCAGAAACGTGTGTCAACCAGAGAAAGAAACCCAAGTACACTTTATCATGAAAAACATAAGAGAATTGTGGGCCACATTAGAATATGTGAAGTTCTCTGTAACTTGGACTCGCTATTTGATGGAGTTTTAATTAACGTTGTTCTATCGCCAGTTTTCAGTTTGTTATCTTTCAATTCTTCATCTTTTAATGCTGTCTTATGTCTCTTTGATAGCAGATGCTGGGAGATCTATTAGGAGGTCATTTTTGAATATCAAATTCTGTGTGTTAATAAAACTAATTATCTGAGAAAAAAAAGCAAGCATGCTCGGTGACGTAAGCCAGGGGCTGCAGCCATCTGTCTAAGCCAGTGACAAAGTGTGCATTTCTCTTGCTGAGTATCTTCCCCTTTCCTGCTTTCTCTCAAAATCAATTTCATTTGAAGGGGATCTGCCCTCTCCATCTGGGATCTGATTCATAACTTTGTGTCTCACTGGTTTCTTCTGACCTGAAATTCTATTTCTGCTTCAGTCACACCTCAGAGGTAGTTATTACCCAGCTCCTGGGCAAGCCTCAGCTAAGTTCTGAAAAACTTTTATTCCCTGAGAAAAGTCAGCATGTATTTTTATAACCTGTTATTCTAAAAATGATCTTCATTTTAACCAGACCTTCTTTTAATGTATAGCTTAATAGTATAAACTAAATTAAGGAATACACACTATGATGTATTTTAATCCTAATTTTTCAAAAAGGTATTTTTCATCACATTTATTGGGATGACATTGGTTGAGAAGATTATATAGGTTTCCTGTGTATATTTCAGTGATATACAATCTTTATATTGCATTGTGTGCCCAACATCCCAAGTCAAATCATCTTCTGTCATCATATACTTGACCCTTATACCTTCTACTACTCTGCCATCCCCTTCCCTTGGTAACCACCATGCGTTGTCTGTATCTCTGAGTTTTTGTTTGTTTGTCTTGGATTTTGAGAATATCACGCTAAATGAAATAAATCAGACAGAAAAAGTTAAGAACCATGTGAGCTCACTCATATATGTGATGCAAAACTGACAGCAGCGAATGAACAAACAGGAAAAACGTGAGAGAGTTGTAAAGAGCAATACTGAGAAACAGCCAGGAGGGGCGGGGTCAGGGGGCCGCCCTTCTGCCGCTTGCCTTGTCCCCCTAAGGAGCCAGCCCAATGGAAGAAAAGCCGTGAGGAACTCACGTCAGCGCCCCCTTTCGATCCCCAACCGGTGAGACAATGATGGGTTCAGGGCCGTTACCCTGAGCTGTGCTTCCTAAGAGCTCAGGCAGCCCTCCTTTCCAGGGGGAGCTGGGGAGGGGATGCAGCTGGGGTGGGGAAGGGAAGAAAAAGCCTGTTGTGTTCGTCAACAGGTGAAGCCTAAAAATTTCACTGGAAAAAGTTACGGAAGAAGTGACAGCTGCAGGCCTGTTTGGAGAAAGTCAGCAAAGAAATTTCCATCTGACGTCTGTTTCATCGGCAGAAGAATTTGTTTATTTTCTTTTTTAAATGAGGCTTGAGCTGGAAGCCCACTTTATTTAGGAGATGCTAAGCCCGGGGATACTGAAGGCTTTGCAAGCTGCCAACATAGCCTCTCATCTCCCTCTTTGCAAACCTCCCACCAACCCATCCATATGAGTGTCAGTGGACAAAAGAACCTGCAGAGATGAAAACAGCGCTAGTCCAAGGCGAGGAACTTCAAGCTACACGTGTTCTCTCCTTTGCAATGACAGTTCCAGCCAGAGATGAATCAAACAAGATGGGAAGCCTGCAAAAATTTACTTTGTAGTCAATATATATGGCCCTGTACACAGTAGACATTCAATAAACTTCTGTGTTTTGAAATCAGTGAAGAAGAAAAAACACTAATAAACCCCTTATTTTGTATGACGAAGAGGAAAAAGCCATGTCATTTTGCAAAAGTTAACATAAGATTCAAGGATCTAAGGGTAATATTGTCCTTAATGGAAAAAAGCAGTAGGCCAGCTTAAAGATGATCTCTTAAAGAAAGAATGTTTCATAAGGTTAATCTGGTCTCAAAATTCAATAAATAGAAACAAAATAAAAGCTTCATGCCATAGGGTGTTAATTATCACAAAAGTAACTAACATAAGCAACAAAAGAACAAGAAAGTAGTTGAAGAACTGAATCTACCTAGAAAATTTTACTACCTTATAATTTTAAGAATGGAAGGCAAAGAAAAAAATCTCATTAACTTTGCTAAAATAGAAGAAATGCTGATTTTTTTAAATAGAGATGTACTATTCTTAGGGCTATCTTCAATCAACTTTAACATTTCTCTTTCACATAGTATCTGAGGTAGTACAAGGACAGGTGCCTTACTGGATTCTTGGTTAGGCAGAAATGATCTTTATTTTTGCTAAAAAGGTGCAGAGAGATAATAGACAGCAAAAGCAGTAAGGCTAATGAGGGATAAAACTCCATCAGAGGTGATATGGCCATATATATATATATATATATATATATATATATATACACTTAAATCTTCAAAATCAATATTTTCTCTCAAACTAAGAATTGATTTCAAATCATTTGGAACAGGATTATGTAGAAATGACATCATGTGAAATATTATCTCCTGTGGTTTGTTTTGTTCTGATCAATGTTAAGTTGGTAAGATTCACTGAAAGTAAACTTGTGCAGTTGGAGGTCATTACCTTTTTCGCTACTGAACAACAAGGTGTTATATGACTATAATAGTTAATAGTCCACTTGCTATTGAAGAACATGAGGTGTGTTTCCAAGTTATTTTGTTTTTGTTGTTAAAAGTAATGCTTTTTCTAAACACATGACTTATTCAACCAGTTTTCTCTCCATGTTAAAGCCATTCCCACCCCACTTCAGTTCAATAGTTCTCATCCTTGGCTGCATATTAGAATCAATTGGGGGATATTTTAAAAATTCTGGTGCCCACATTGCACTCTAGACACTGGTGTCAGAATCTTTGGAGATGGGACTCAGGCATCAGTGTTCTGAAAAGTTTTCCAGGTGCTGCCAATGTGCCGACAAGGTTTCATAATGTTGGATAAATTCCACCTCATTTGAATGGAAAAATTACCTTCCTTGCTCTAACTGCATTCAGCATAATTTACCAGAAACCTGGCCTCAAAAATCAGGAGCTACATGTCCTATCACAAGCTGAGAACTCCATTATCATTAGTTGTATTTTTGTTTTGTTTTGTGGTTGAGCTCAATGGTTTGCATGTCCACCTATCTGCTCAGGTCGTATGTGCCTATTGGTAACATGGTAGCCTAATCAACTTCTAAGCAGTGGCTTCTTGCAGAAGCATTATTTATTCCTGGTATGCTCTGGGTGACTCTGCACAATAGAGCACTTGTTTAACCAGGAACCATAAGATAAAACCCCAAATTCCACCCAACCCTTTCCAATTCTGAACAATACAAAAACATCTCAGCGTTTTGCTCTGCCTGCAGTCGATAAATATTAAACATAGAGTCACTGGATGTGCCCCAATCCTTTGCAAACCACACATACCATCCTTTTCCAGGAAATATGTTTCTTTGGCCACTAGCCACTTTTAAAAGCAGAACCCTTGGTAGATAGGGTGAATGGTGACTCAGGCTCCAAGTAAAACAGAAAATGAGTTGATTTAGTGCCCTGAGAAGTAGCTTGCTGCCTAGTTATGCAAACTGTAGCCCGATATCAAGAAAACTGTTATCCAGCATGACCCGTGGGTTGGAGCTAATGTTCTTGTTACCCCAGTGGGACAGCATTAGGTAAATGGCTATTATTCATTCTTTACAGAGCTTGATAGTAATAACATGGAGGTAATTTGGAGTAGTAAGCAACCAATACTCTCTAACAGCAGTGTCCAGCAAAATTAATCAGTTTGTTATGACCTATATCTTTTGGAGTAGGGCTTTCATTGATGTCAAGAATTCTCCCCAAAGGCTGCTACTTCAGGAAACCCTGGCATTAAGAATTACTCTCATCCCTTCTCTCTATCCCAAGCTCTTTCTTCTTGACTTCTAAGCCATTTTTGAAAATCAATTTTCATATTTTTCCAAGAGTAAAGATATTGGGTAAAAAACCTACTGAAACATATAATTAAGACTGAAATTATAGCTACACAGATCTATTGTGGCTATGTTAAGTTTACAGAATATTTAGACCACAATGAATCTAATAATGCTCAACCTAGGAGTTTATTCAGTCAACACATTTCATATAGTCTATATTATTTGGTGTTAATGAAACAGTAATTTGACTTGGCCCAGTGACTGTGTTTTTTGTCCTTCAAATTCTCTTGGATATAGAAGTTTGTTTTGTAGAGACAAGGTAAAGGATACCTACTAATTTTTTTTTAAATTTCTGTAACCAGAATGGCATGTGGCCTTTACTGAGGTTTTTTTGTTGTTTGTTTCTTTTTGTTTTCCTACAGGCTATTTGTATCATGAAAAATCTTAGATAAGCCCAGACTAAAGGCACACCTGACAGGCATACCTAAACCTAGTCTTGGATAGATGAGTTTTCAAACATTTCTACACACCGCAAAATATGAAGTCCCTAATGATGCATACCAGTAGAGGAGAAGAAAAATAAAAATAACTTAGAAGGGGTAAGAATGAGGGCTCATTTACTCATCTGTTTTCTTGTACTGAAAATTAAATGTCAGGTTGATAATGAGCATTCTGCCAGGTTTAAGTAATGTCGCTAGGTATCATAGTTTTTCTTCTTAGTCACATATCTGAATGAAATAAAATTCATGTCTATTAATTATCCAAGGATAGTGACATAAAGCTATCAGCTATATAATCTCTTGAGGATCATTTAGCCACATAGAGGGTGGGAAATTAATATACATTTCCATAAAAGATGGTAGATGGGAAAGAAGCACATTCAAATAAAAAATAAAAACAGAAAAGGAGAATCCTTATTGACTATTAAATTTTTTTTCTTTGTTTATTTTCTTGTTAAGTTGCTTGATAAGTAGTTTCTGGCTAATAAAGATGCATAAAGATTATTCCATTCAGCCTGAATATTTATTTATAAGTATTAAGACTAAAAGGATCTGTATGCACATTTTTATCTGGAGGCTTTGGAATTTAAACTTTGAAGACTGGCAAAATTTTTATGCAAAATGAACAGGAGAACAAATCCCGCTTGTGTTTAGGGTTTGCGATTCCATCTGGCTACCTGCCTCCCTACTGCTATTCAGTAAGAGCTGTGTGAACATAGAGTAGCCCCATAGTAAGCAGTTGCTTACATCATTTTAATACTATTTTATTTACTATATGTATGCCATGTGATCTAAATGTAGTAAAGTGTAGTATTAGACACTTGGCTTTGTATATCAAGATTAGCTATTGTTAAGTGGTTTCCACTGATGTAGTTTAATGGCAGAGATATAAAATAATTTATGGCAAGTCAGATAACTGTTGTGTTGCCTGTGGCATAGCCATCTAGCTCATTTTATTTATTTATTTATTTATTTATTTATTTATTTATTTATTTATTTATTTATTTTAGAGAGGAGAGGGGAAAGAGAGAGGGAGATAGAGAGGGAAAGAAGGGGGGAGGAGCAGGAGCCATCAACTTCCATATGTGCCTTGACCAAGCAAGCCCAGGGTTTTGAACTGGCAACCTCAGCATTCCAGGTCGACACTTGATCCACTGTGCTGCCACAGGTCAGGAACTTAGTTGATAGAATATACACTGAGTATAATATTTCAGGTTCAGTGCAAGTATATACCCCCAATTTTGCTCTATTTTTGGCCAGAGACTTCCATACTCCTCACCCCTCTGGCTGTCTTTCAGATGAAGCCTTTGTTTCCTAAGAGAGGACGTAAGAGAGAGAGAAAGAAAGAAGGATGAAGAGAGAGAGAGAGATGTGAAGATGGAGCAACATACACACACACACACACTCCCCTTAAATAAGATACATTATTGGATGGTCGGTCTGAGTTATAATCCACTTATATATGACAGCACTATTAGTATGTATCATACACCATTGCTCTGATTTAATAAACACACTGCATTAAAAACAGAATCCAACAGAACCTTTTAATTTACTACCCTTGAACATTAAGGACATCTTATGGGAACCTAGGCATAGTCTTTGGAAACAAAATGCAGTGGAGAATTGAGGCTGATTCCAGTAAAGTATATTGATCCTGGCACTGGAACATGTGAGCCTAATATCTGTTTTCTCTTCTCATCTCTTCCTCAATCCCATCATCAAGACCTCTTCATCTCATTTTCTTTCTCCCCTTGATACTTACTACTAATAGTCAAACACAATAGCAAACATTGGTCTATTATTATGATTCAGGCCTTTTCCTATACCTGTTCATGCGTTAATTCATGTGATCTTCATCATAAATTTATGAAGTATTATCTTTGCAGATCAAGGAAGTGAGATTCAGACAGACTAATGAACATTCTTAGTGTTAAGTTGCTAGCTAATGTCGGAGCTAGGATTTGAACCCAGGCCATCTGACTTTTATCTGGAGCCCATGCTCCTAATCCTTACCTTTTTTCTGGATAAAAACAGATTAGACTAAACCACAAAGTGAAAGAATATTTGTACTAATTAATTTAAAGTAAGATTGGGTATTCAAATCCTGCTTGAATTGCTGGCATGTGTTTTAAATCATGTTTTTATATCTCTATCATTTTAAAACAATACAGTTACTTCTAACTTAATAATATTAAGTATAGACAGTAATTGCTAAAAGTGTTATTTTCTATACTTGTTTTAGATAAAAATAATTTAAAGGCTATATGTACTGTTGGCATGTCAATAAATGTTAACATGAATTCTAAAAGCTAACAAGTCTTTGTGATGGAGATTAAACATCCTTCTGTCATCTTTCTCCTACCTTCCCTTAAAAAGTGTCCCCCTACCACAGATAGAGCACAAAGGTAGATTTTAACCTAACATTTCTGAATTTGTATAATGTCTTAATTAGCAAGATCCAAATAAATGAGATTTAATTTATAATTTTGCTATTAATGCTGCTTTGGAGATATCACAATATGTGAGACAAATTACTAATGAAAATTAATACTCTCTAGGTATCTGGAGAAGCAAGCAAATGTTGAGCTTTAGTGATGGATTCTAAATAGACTTTTTATTTTTAATATTTAAGTCTTTTTTGTACCACTGTATATCATGTGTCATGTGTGTGACAAAGCAGTATGATATATATATGATAGCAAACAAGAGTGTTAAAGCATGTCCAATTATGTCTGTGCAAGAAAATTTGATGGCCATTTGAAACAACATTCTATTTTTTTTAAATCCAAAAGTTAATGGTGTCATATGAAATGAAAATTTATTTATTTCTTTTCTTTACCTTAAAGCGAGTGTCCTGGAGTCACTAAAACACTTATTACCAGAGAAGGACTGGTTTTTGATGTTCAGATAATTACAGGAGAAGTTTAACTCACTCAGCCTTAGCGGATTTTATGTATTATAGCAGAAGATTATTATAATTCTCTTTAATTAGTACATTGAAAAAAGTAGCTCGAAGAATATTTTCTGGTCTTTGCTCAGGGACTGTTGTCAAATTGCCAGCATAATAATTGAATGTCCCCTGAAATGTAATATGCCAACATGATATAGTATCATTATAAGGGTACCATTTTGTACGAGGCAAATGGCACACTCATTATGTTCACTCAATGACAATGAATGCAAATGCATCTTCATTGAACTCAGTAGTTTTTGTTTATTATGCACAATGAACCAGGCGCAGTCCACTGGAACACTGCATCTCACGTATATCTCATACAGTAACAGAAATCACTCTGCCATCTATATGCTTTATTAAGTTCCATTTATTTGGTAAAGCTATGGAAGGAAATAAAAATAGGTATATCCCGTAACACAACAATGCCAACCTCTTTCTGAGCAGCCTTGAATTGTTTAAGCAGATCCACGTTTTCTAAATATATTCCCTGGGGAATATTTCCTCTTGAGTCCAATTAGAGTCCATTCAGTATATTACAAACAGGAAGCAACAAGGCTGTGACCTCACAATCTTCACTCAGAGGCCTCCTCAATTAGCAGGAGGAGGTTATATATTTGGGAATGAACATTAGAGGCATCTTAAGTTCTCTGTGTCACAAGAGCAAATGAGTTTATTTTAAAGATGACAATCAAACTATTATTTCCTTATTATCAACTTGACAAATAAAGACATTTTCTAGACGTTTTAACAACACAATCCAGCAGTCTTCAAAAATGAGCAGCTAATAGTTGGCCATCACAAGGTAGAGGTGAACTACCATATTTTTTGCTCCATAAGAGGCACTTTTCTCCCCCAAAAGTGGAGGGGAAAATGCCTGTGTGTCTTATGGGGTGAAAAATACAGTATTTTATTAAATATTTTAACACACCATTTGGTTCAGAATATTTTTTTTTCTTATTTTCCTCCTTAAAACCCTAGGTATGTTTTATGGTCAGATGTATCTTACAGAGCGAAAAATACGGTATCTGGGTTAACTCTTGAAGAATGAGCTGAGAAATAATGGCATTACATCAAGATAGATGTGGACAAAGTCATATGTCATAAAAGCATGCACATTTTCAAAGGATGGAGAAAGTAGTGCCCAGCTATAAATTGATACCATCTTCATAGGTTTTTGATAATACTTACATGTGTGAAAAACTCCCTGAAAAAGAGATAAGGACTTCAAGATAGTTCAAGAGAACAACAAATATTTTTCCATTGTTTAGTATAGACCAGCATTATTTTAATAGTTAACTTCAATTCTTCACAACCTAAAATATTATTATTATAAGTCTGATTTCACTACAAGAAATTTTTTCTTTACAATTCCTTTTACATTTTGTAGGCCATAACATATCTACATATTATTTGAGAAACTATGTTTTGTATTATTTGGGGAGACATTAAGAATATGTGCTATTTAGGCATAGAAAAACCCAGGTTAACACTCCTATTGATGATTATAAATTAAAATTGCCATCCCATAAATATCAATAATATTTATTATTCCATGTTAATAACTGTGTCCCAAATAATCACTGCAAGCCTCATAACACAGTATTCTCCTTTCCTGTCCCACCTAAAGTGGAACAAATAGTGACATGCCCTTTTTAACTATTAAGCATTAACATGTCCGTGGTAATTTTGCCTATCATTAAAACAACCTAAATATGAATCTAGATTGGATTTGGTTACTGCATACAATGCTGGAGAGACAATGAGATTCAAAAACATTACTGAAAATTAGCAAGCCTAAACACTTTAAAAATATCTACTTGGGCCCTAGTCGGTTCACTCATTGGTAGAGTGTCAGCCCAGTGTGAGGATGTCCCAGGTTTGATGCCCAGTCAGGGCACACAGGAGAAGCAACCATCTGCTTCTCCTGCCCTCCCTTCTCCTCTTCTGACTATCTCTGTCTCTCTTCCCTTCCTGAAGCCATAGCTCGATTGTTTCAAGTGTGAAGACCCCAGGTGCTAAGGATGGCTCTGTGGAGCCTTCACCTCAGGTGCTAAAAATAGCTCAGTTGGGAGCATGGCCCCAGATGGGCAGAGCATCAGCCCCAGATGGGGGTTGCCAGGTGAATCCCAGTCAGAGCACATGTAAGATTCTGTCTCTCTACCTCTCCCACACTTGGAAAAGAATAAAAAATATATACACTTGTGTTTTTTTTCCCAGTTGCATTTGTTGGAATTCCACAATCCCTGAGAAGGCCAGGTCATAAATCTCTTGTGTATGCATCAATTTAATATTCAAACACACTCTATGTGTTCTCTGCTCTGGCTTTTAGCAGCTTAAGGTGCATGTGACACAAAAAGAAACCCTGAATGATCAATATTTTTTGTTGTTGTTCTGTGGTGAGAAAACTTCTTGTCACTAAAATTAGTAAGGGTATATCATGTACCAGAAACTGTACTAAATTCTTCCCATGAATTTTCTCCATCTCCTCATTAATTCGTAAGATAGTTTCCATTTGTTTTATGTGTAAAGTAGCAAAATTCTAGAGAGAGTAAATAATATGCACAAAACTA
Source organism: Saccopteryx leptura (assembly GCF_036850995.1). Classification (NCBI taxonomy): domain Eukaryota; kingdom Metazoa; phylum Chordata; class Mammalia; order Chiroptera; family Emballonuridae; genus Saccopteryx; species Saccopteryx leptura. The sequence goes on from NC_089507.1 coordinate 168,628,498, forward strand.
GGAAGAGGCATGGCCACACCTGAACTGAAGCAACATATATGTCAATCTTATTTTCTTGACTACATGTTAGTTGATTTTTCTCAAATTCAGTCGCTTCCTGTGCACTTGACTATAATTTAATCTGCCATGAGGTTTAAAGAATTATGTTTTTGAAAGGCCCTAAAATGTAGGCAACATAAAACCAAAGGAGAAAGAGAATTCTAACTGTGGATATTCTAGAATAAAGTTTAGGCCCATCTGATGTTGAATGGAAGAGGTGGCATAGAAAACTGCAAAGCAAGGGAAGAAAGGGAAGATCTTTGGAAGTGCCATAGATAATTAAATACCCATAAGTAGATGAAACAAACAATACTTTGGAAGCTTAGAAAGAAGTGTTAAGTGGGAGCTACTGGTAAGGGTTGAATCCAGTAAAAGGTGATGAAGGGTTAGGGATAATGAGGTGTTGTTCCCTGGAATTAAAGAGAAAGGGAGGTTGTGAAAAGCAACACAATTATTATATCCATAGTAATGACTTTTTTCAATATTTTGCTATTTCAGAAAGACAGGCAGATGCCTTTCTTTTCATCTATTTAGCTTGCATCAGAATTGTGCCTCCCAGTTCCCATTAGAATTGAGCCATACTAGATATGAAGATTATAAGATAGGCTCTGGCCGGTTGGCTCAGTGGTAGAGCGTCGGCCTGGCATGCAAGAGTCTCGAGTTCGATTTCTGGCCAGGGCACACAGGAGAAGCGCCCATTTGCTTCTCCACCCTTCCCCCTCTTCTTCCTCTCTGTCTCTCTCTTCCCCTCCTGCAGCCAAGGCTCCATTGGAGCAAAGTTGGCCCGGGCGCTGAGGATGGCTCCATGGCCTCTGCCTCAGGTGCTAGAATGGTTCTGGTTGCGGCCGAGCAATGCCCCAGATGGGCAGAGCATTGCCCCCTGGTGGGCATGCCGAGTGGATCCCGGTCGGGTGCATGCGGGAGTCTGACTGCCTCCCCATTTCCAACTTCAGAAAAAAAAAAAATTGATAATCATAGGGGATATATATACTTCTATAATGACCATAGTTTAGACACCGGGCATTTTAGGGCATCACTATACTTAAACTCCTGGATGGCTGTATTTTTTTAATTTAAAATTTATGAAGCAAAATGTGCTTCCTGAAGGCTTGGTGAGAAAACACTGTTCACCCTGGGATAGGTGTTAGAAGAAATGACATTTCTGATGTGGCCAATGAAAGTTTAGAAAAGGTTCTTTTTTCCAATGGCTTTCCCATGTGAGCTGAAGATAATACAAGAGACCACCACTGAGGAAAGGTGGTGAGATTTGAACGCAAAGCGTTTTTACAAATGTTAGAAGGGGGAAATGTGATGAGGACATAACTCCTAAGACCAGAAAAACCAAATGCATAGAAATTTCTTTGTATGAAAAAAAAAATTGAAATTAGTAACTGAGGCAAGTTATAGGCAATTTTAAGAGGAAAAAATGTCAGAATAAAAGAAATGTGTGGTAGCATGATTTAAGAAAGGATTTATGGGCACTTGATGCTGAGATAATAATGTTTGATTTTATTTATACTCTTCATGTTTGGAAACCCGAGCCTTCCTGGCTCCTGTGGCCTTCCCCTAGTTAAAAAAAAAAAAAAAATCATTTCAAAATATTCTATTTTAACCCCTAAGGTTAACACTAGTGATGAACAGGAGTTTTTTTTGTGGTTTTTTTTTTTAAATAAAAAAGAAAAATAACCTAACCTTTCCCAGGCTTATTTTGAATAAATTGATGCAGTTGGTGAAAGAGAAAACAAAAAAATAAAGAGAAAGCCACATGGATGACCCGTCATGTGTTTCCACTCATAAATGGCCTTGTGACATTGACTATAACATAAAAATTATTTACAATAGGATAGGTTTAGTAAAATTAAGTGACTCCCCTTATCCATTCTTCACCTTTGAAAATAATGAGCTAAGTGAAATATTTTTACTCACCATTTTTGCTTATTTATTATTAATTAGTTCCTGGTTGAAAGTGAAAAGGGAAATTTTGGAAGTGGCCAGAGGAAAGTGATTCTGAAGCCTAGTGAAGAGATCTAGAGAAAAGATATCTATAGGCACACTGTAATGATTAGTCAGTGAGTAGGCTAAATCAACACATAAGTACCCAGACTGGAATTTGAATTTAGTTTTTCAATTTATTAGCTGTGTGTCCATTTAGGCAAATTAACTTCTCTCGGCTGCGGGTTAAAATTGTTTATGCACCATATGATAGATATAGCCCTGTGAGCTTTAGCAAGTCCCTAATATGTTGGCGCTGTCAATCTCCTCATCTGTAACATGGAGAGCATCATAGAATGCTTCCTACAAATTTGTTATGTGGGTTCAATGAAATGATAAGCTAAACAGCAGCCAGAACAGTGAGTTCTCAACAGTGAGTCTATCATGATGGAAGGGAACATGGCATAATGATTCATTCTTATTAAAATAGTTAGCAATCATGATGCATGCTTGAGGAAAATAATTATAAAAATGCAATTAAAAAATAAGAAAAATGACACTAGGGAGGCTGCTCTAGATGAGGACTCAGGAACAGCCTCTCTGTGGAGGCGATGTTTGAGCTCGGACTTCAAAAAGAACCAAATACAAAGATGATCACTCTTATGGTAACCAAATAAAAGCAAGTTGAGCCAATCAAAGAGTATCAGTCTATCAGATTGACAAAAACAAAAAGGTAAATAATGAAATGTGGCGTGTGGGGGACCTGGGTTCGATTCCCGGCCAGGGCACATAGGAGAAGCGCCCATTTGCTTATCCACCCCCCACCCCCTCCTTCCTCTCTGTCTCTCTCTTCCCCTCCTGCAGCCAAGGCTCCATTGGAGCAAGGATGGCCCGGGCACTGGGGATGGCTCCTTGGCCTCTGGCCCAGGCGCTAGAGTGGCTCTGGTTGTGGCAGAGTGATGCCCCGGAGGGGCAGAGCATCACCCCCTGGTGGGCAGAGCGTCGCCCCTGGTGGGCGTGCTGGGTGGATCCCAGTCGGGCTCATGCGGGAGTCTGTCTGACTGTCTCTCCTCGTTTCCAGCTTCAGAAAAATACAAAAAAAAAAAAAAAAAAAATGAAATGTGATGGCGGGAAATATGAATACAGGCTCCTCTAGTAGAATTTTTCTAGAGACCAATTAAACTGTGAGTATTCTTTGACCTGCATTCTTCACAGTGTTAGAATGTTGTCTAAAGACATAATTTAACAAATGTTCAAAATATACATACAATTTTATGGCAATAGTTCTTCAGCGTGAATGCTTTTATTTTCACTTTTAATTTTTAAATGCTATTTATATATTAAGAATGTTTATATTAAATAATTGAAAACAGCATAAATAGAGGATTGCTTAAGTGATATATGCAATGCAGCTATTCCAGATGTGTAATAGCTACTCAACATGCTATTACAATTCTTTCAGGTAGAGAAGGTTATATACTTATTAATCTTTTTGACACAAATGATAATAAGGTCATTTATTCATGATTGTTTTCCTGCTTTTTCGTTCATTTTGATGGATTATTGGAGATGGGGGTTTAAATTTGTGGTCCTACCTTGCTTGTGTGTTTCCCTCAGTGCTTGCTATTGCGGAGCCGAGCTGGTGTTCCAGAAATTAATTTCAGCAGTCATTCTGTTCCGAGTCATTGTCTGAAAAGTGTGTTTGATGTCCCTTTCTTGGAGACAGTGGTCAGGACACCTGTTTTCTTTCCCTTTCTAAAAGAAAGCCATGACATCATGGGGAAAGTCATTTTGCCAAAGATGCCTTATGCCATAGCATGGGAGCTGTGCTTTTACAGTTTCCCTTGAGGTTTACACTGGCACCGTCCATATCCAGGTCTAAGCCTTGTGTAAAGTTTGATCTGGTGACCTTCAACCACACTGTGCAATTTAAGGAACATATATAAGTACCAAGCATGGGTCAGGTACAGATCTCTGTACTGTGCTACTTGAAGGGTTTCCCTTCACCACTCTCTTTCAGGCATACCTAGGGTGGGGCCTTTCCAGTGCGTTCTTGGCTTGTACCAACATATATCAAGTCAGACCTGAGTTTTTCCTTATCTTCAAGGTCATGGGGTAAGCTAGGGATGAGATATTAGTGTGACACTTTTAGGTGACAAGAGAGTCTGGGCAACTCACTTGTTCATATAACTTATCTGTGCCTTCTGGATTACCCTAGTACCACTTCTCAAGGGACCTCTTCATCGTACAATGTATCCTTGTTGTGTCTGAACAATGTTCCAGCTCATCGCTCAGTACATGAGAGGCGTTTCTGAGATGATAGCCATGTGATGTTTTTTTCATAGTGTGTAGCCCAGTGCAAGGTATCTATCTGCCTCTTGGACAGTGACTAGTTCTCCACTGAATACGGCATAGGCTTATTGCTCGAGAAATCTATAGGTCTTTCAATGATGTGTTGGAGGTTGTCTGGTACCTGCTCATGAGAACTGATTGCCTGTAACTCTTGCCCAAATCTGCTTTCAATGACATCAAATTGATAGTTTGGAATTGACCATGCAGAATATTAAACCATGCATGTTGTTCAACGCTACACAGAGGGCTTTGTTTCAGGGTTCCAGTTTGCCAGCACTCCTTTGAGTTTCCTCAGTGACTCTCTTTCAGGAGCTTCCCAGAGAACCAAACAGCTTACTTCCGGACCTGTCATAGAGCTACGCTCCAGTGAAGGATCCAGTTCTGGAATCCTCTCCCCTGGGGCTGCTTCCAAGGGCCATTTCTAACACCAACTGCCTTGGTTTGGATTTCCCAAGAACCTATGCCAGAGACGGTGATGATGGCACAAGTGCTTTTGTTTGATAAGCAATTCCAGGAACCACAGTGGGAGAGTAAGAAATGGAAATAAGAAGGAGAAAAGGACAGTACCCCGGGTGTCATCCAGCCTGTTACCACTGTGGGAAAGGGAGGCCCATTCCTGTTGGGAACATTTAAAAACTATACAAAACCTTTCTTAAAATTATCCCAACTAGGACAAGGACCCTGGGCTATAGTAAATTAATTTTTTGTGCTTCTCTAGTAAAGAGCCACTTCTGGAAACTTCCAGCTTCCATTGAAGCACAGGCAGCTTAAGTTTTTTGGGCCTGAAATCAAACCTCAGGCAGAAGTTTGTACAGGAAATGACCTTTGATGAGTAAAGGTGAATTCTGAGTGTGTATGAAGGCACCAACAGTTTTGCAACAGGAAGTAACACATTGATTTTTCGTGTATTTAATTTTATATATTTGGCAAATAATTTTCATTCAATTGCTATAAACTCAAAGCCCTTGAGAATCTCAGCAAAGGGAAATTGACCTAGAACAGAAAGAGCAAGTAGTGAAACAATAAGGCTCTCTGAAGGGAGAAAACCATAGTAATGAAACAACATAAAGAGTGAGCCTGACCAGGAGGTAGTGCAGTGGATAGAACATTGAATTGGGATACAGAGGACCCATGTTTGAAACCCAGAGGTTGCCAGCCTGAGCACAGCCTCATTCAGCTTGAGCGTGGTCTTACCAGCTTGAGCTCGGGGTTGCTGGCTTTAGCGTGGGATAATAGACATGACCCCATGGTCACTGGCTTGATCCCAAAGGTCACTGGCTTGAAGCCCAAGGTCACTGGCTTCAGCAAGGGGTCACTCACTCTGCTGTAGCCCCTGGTTAAGGCACATATGAGAAAGCGATCAATGAACAACTAAGGAGCTGCAAGAATTGATGTTTCTCATCTCTCTCCCTTCCTGTCTGTCTGTCTCTATCTGTCCTTCTCTCTTTCTCTCTGTCTCTGTCACACACACACACACACACACACACACACACACACACACAGAATGACATTGTCAGCAGGAAAAGTCATTTTGAACGGAAACTACATGCCAAGAATTGCTTCTTGTTAAAGAATAAAGTTAGCTTGTGTCGAAGGAACTACAGAAAAAGTGTTAACATCTATAACTTCCCTAGAAAGGGGTATGAATTTGAACCAGAGAACTTCCTTCCAAACATGTGACTGTACTTTAACAAAATAAAAAGCAAAATCTTGGGAAAGTTATTTAGATTTTAGAGGCTTTGACAAATAGCAGCCCTGAATGGAAAATCAGACTTTGGATGTTGTATCTTTACTGTAAATGCTGACTGATAGACTGCCTAGAATATCAGAAGCAGTCTTTGAATGGTATCCATTAAAAAAGTTAAGACAGGAGGATTAAAAATGACTAAATCCAGGTATGCAAAAAGATAAAAAGTTCCCAAGATGTATCACTAGCATATAGTTTAAAAACAACAACAATGTGTTATATATTGTTTGAAACACTCACATTTTCTCTCCCCCCACCCCATGTGTGTGTGATGGAGAGAGAGAGAGGGAGACTATTGTTCTCTCTCAACATGGAAAGTCCTTTGTATTATATTTTTGGCTTTTCAATTTAGGGAACATTTTTTTTCCACATCTTAAGTTCCATTTCTTTCCACTCTTTTGTGTAAGCAGGATAGTTATCTGTATGTTTGATCAATCTTGTCAGTTCTCCACATTTACCATGCATTTCGAATAGTCATTTTCTCTGGTTTCCAGCGCAATCAGTTGGACTTATCTTCCACATGACTTATGCACCTTTTTAGAGAGTTGATTCTGATCTTTATTGCTTTCAATAGCATTGTCTCCATCACTTCCATAATTCTCTCAGCTCCCCTTTAATTTCCTCCTAGTTCCTTAACAACTCATCTACGATGAAGATTAACCTAGCAAAAGCACCACGGCTATGATCACAAACAGCTTCATGAAGGAGGGACGCAACTAGTTCCAGACGTTTTGACATAAAGATAAAAGTAGAAGATGAAGAGATAAAGATATTTTGGGGGAAGAAAGGACGGTTGAGCAGAGACAGAGATAAAATAGCATCTGTTTAGGAATTAATATAAGTCTAATTTTACCTAGAATGTTAGGTGAATCAAGTGCAGGGAAAGAAATAAGATGAGAAAGATTTGGGCCAACATTATGAATATACACCTTTTATGCAAGGTGCAGTAGAAAATAAGACCATAGCTTTAGACTTTAAAATAGACTGCTGGTAGTCTGTGCAGTGGAAAGAAATGAAGAGGAAATCCACTGATCAAAAGTTAGGTAATTTTAAGTCTCAGTTTTTCAAAACAACAATATACAGGCTTTCTATTATGCAGTGACAACCCAGAGTATGTCCAGGAATTGGACTGTTATTAATCGTATCAGGTGACCTTCAAGTCACAGGTTGACAAACTTCAAAAGGCTCTTTTCAGGAGTGTAAAAAACAGGCATTTCTAAGAGATCACAGTATTTGTCTGGGTTTTTGTTTTGTTTTGTTTCTAAGTAAGACTCTGGCAGTTTTCTGTGACTTCAGCCTTATGTCCAACAAGGGGGCTACATTTCACATAGCCCTGTTCTTATGGTGCTGGTTTCCTCCCAAAGACAATGAAATATAAATTTGATTTGAAGCTTAATTAGAAGCCATCATTTATGCACATCTAACATCACATTTCAAAGATTTCAAATGTCCCTGATGCAAAACACCTTAGTCAAAACAAAAACACAGGTACACGAGTTCAACATAATCACAGGTATTCCTTATTGTGAATTTATTCCTGTCTTATAGAATTCACATTTAAGTCTTGAGAGCAACTAAGCCAAGGAGATAAACCTACATTCAGACTCATACCAGCAGGAATAGGTATAAGCTTTAGAAGAAAGTTTTCCTTGAGCCCATTATCCCCTTTCATGGAAACTTTCTAAGGTATAAAAATAAAACAAGCCAATCGCATTGTAGAAAATATGATATCCAAATAGAATTGTTTATAAATAGAATGTTTTACAAAGTTTCCATGAGGCATCAGCTGTCCTTTAACCCACTGCATGCTGACATTTTCCAGCCCCCTGGCTAAATTAAGGCTTAGGAAAAAATTACCTATGCATTGTATTTTTATGTGGCTGTTAATCTTTTTATGTGCGGTGGATATAAAACATCAGTTCATTATAAATATATCAGAAGACACCCACCCCCAGACATACCTCCACCTATGTAGGTGGGCACACATGAGGAAGAATATAAAATAGTTCTTCATTTTTATGTTGCCAAGAACCTGTAACCAAACCAAGGTCTAGAATGAGTAGGGGGAGCAAGTGCACTTGATTTTCTGGGACTGTTTCAGGGTAAACCTGTTACCTTGATCTAGTTAACAACAGCTCCCTCTTGTTTATTCCCAGGGGTCCCACTTCAGGGGGTGAAGTCTGTGACTATTCCTGGGTGAGACAATTTTTCAGTTCTTTGTGAGTTCCCAGAATACTCAGAGGAAGCTGGCTTAGAAATACTTGACTATGTTAAATTTCTAGAAGAGAGTATACCATTCAGTTAAAACCAGATTTCAAGAGAAATAGAATTATAAAGATTGTTTGGTCTGCTTGAAGAGTATCATCACTACTTCAAAGTCAACTACATTACTTTCATTCTCTGCCCTTCTACTCCTTTCTGTCTTTGACACACACACATACACACTTCAGCGAGGGGATAGTTTGCTACACACAATGATTTGGCTTGTATAACTATATTCTGGTATAATAAGCCTAGATATAGAAGAGAAAACAAAGCTTCTTTCTTAATATAAGAATATCAAATCTGTTCGCTGGATTCTGGTCCTAACCATTTTTGCTTTCAGTTCACTATAGACATCCAAACACTGAACAAGTAACCATAGCTGTAGTGAGATCGATGTTTCTGGCCTATGGTGTCCAAGGTAGAAAATGAACTTAGTGTTTGTTTTTAAAAGTTTATTAATGTTAATTTCCCCCCATTAGTTTAAAATGACTGTATAGATGTGTACATGAGGATGAAGATTTGTTAACATATACACTGCAACCAAAGCTCATGAACATTTCATGTAATTTTCCTTTTTTTTTTTTTTTTTGACAGAGACAGAGAGAGTCAGAGAGAGGGGTAGATATGGCCAGACAAGAAGGGAGAGAGGTGAGAAGCATTAATTTTTTGTTGTGGCACCTTAGTTGTTCATTAATTGCTTTCTCATATGTGCCTTGATGGGGGATGGAGGGACTACAGCAGAGCAAGTGACCACTGGCTCAAGCCAATGACCTTGGGCTCAAGCCAGCAACCTTTGGTCTCAAGCTGATGAGACTGTGTTCAAACTGGCGACCTCAGGGTTTCAAACCTGGGTCCTCTGCATCCCAGTCTGAAGCTCTATCCACTGCACCACTGCCTGGTCAGGCACATTTCATGTAATTTTAATACTTGTAGTTTTTGAAAGGTATGTGATTTATTTATGTAGTGTTTATTAATCGGGTATTCTCTCTGGTTGTTTGACTTGCTGCATAGTCCATAGGAAATGAACACATGCAGATGACTGACCTGTGACAGTTGGGTGATCACCCTTACAATCAGGAGGATGAAGCTGAGGATGTGTGCAGATAAAATCAATTTACTTCCATGACATTCAATAAAAGCTGTCATCCTCAAGGAGGGAAATCAAGATATATGAATGAAAACGTTATGGATTTTTCTCTTTCGTTGGTGGCAATAGGCTGGAGACACCCCATTTTGTGTGTCTGAATTTCGTGAGGGCGGAACATTGCCTACAGACTTTTCACAATCGGACCAAGCAAGGCTGGAAGATTCAAACTTGGTGTCAGAAAATATCAGAAAATTCACAGTGTGAGATGTGCACAGTCTTTGGCTCATCTATCAACCCCAGAAAGAATTTTCTTTTGAAAGTGAGCCTAATACGAACACATTATATACCACATCATGTTACGCACAGAGCACTGACGTTGGGTTAAGCGGTCATGAGTCCGAGTGCCATGTCTCTGAACCCACTCACCATGTGCCCTGGACTGCATTTTTCAATGTCTCTCATAGTCACCTGTAAGATGGTTTGAATGAGTTATTGCTATAAAGCACCTAGTACCGTGCCTGCCACCTAATTAAGATGCAGCAAACGGTGAATCTTCTTTTTTTATTTTATTTTTTTGTATTGATTGATTTTAGTGAGAGAAGAAGAAGAAGAAGAAGAAGAAGAAGAAGAAGAAGAAGAAGAAGAAGAAGAAGAAGAAGAAGAAGAAAGAGAGAGAGAGAGAGAGAGAGAGAGAGAGAGAGAGACAGGAACATAAATCTGTTCCTGTATGTGCCCTGACCAGGGATCAAATCAGCAACATCTGTGCTGTGGGGTGATGCTCTAACTGACTGAGCTATCCAGCCTGGGTTGGTGCATCTTCTTTGTAGAGTATTTCTAAGAAGAGAGAATCCTGCTATTCTTATTGCAACAGACCTCCTAACTTTGGTTTCTAAAGGACTTTCTAAAACAAAGAATAACTAGAGTGTATCAGCAGTGTACGCTTCTCTCTTAAAGCCAAATAGGTTAGTGGATCAATACTCATTTATCTTTTAACTGGTCTACCGGCAAGCCTTGTTAAACTGGCAGGCATGTTGCCTCCCTTACCAACTTAGTAGGAGAACTGATAGGTCCCTGAAACTGTTCTGATTTTCCCAGACATCTGCTTTTCCTATAATCTTTATAATTACATTTGCTGGGCAGATTGGGATGTGACCTTGGCTTTGGGAAAGCAGATTTCAAAATATTCATAGAGAAAAAATAAGTATGATCCCATGTCAGAGAGATTCTTTAAAAAAATATAATAATGATTTTGAAATCACAAATAATTCCAATAAGAAAGAATTCTTTCAGAAGATATGCCAAGCACAGCCTGATCCCATACTGAAAAATAAAAAATACATTTGAAAGGTCAGAAGTCGAATCCACTTAGAGAAAAGTCCAAAAGGTCTACCCAGTTCCCTAGGAGAGCAAAAGGACTTCGAAAGCATTGATGAGAGTAAGAACGAGGTAGGGAGAGGCCCTCAGTTTAAAGAAGTTGGTGTCAACCTCACAGGTGACAAAAGGAAGGCAGAGCAACTTAACCTGGATTTTAATTTTTGGCAAAGGAAAATAAATAAGTAAGTAAGTAAGTAAATAAATAAATAAAATGGGAAGTCCAGAGAGAAATGTGAAGAGAGGAGCATATAAGTAATAGGAGCTGATCAGTTTTTGTTTTGTTTTGTTTTGTTTTGTGACAGAGAGAGACACAGAGCAGGACAGACAGACAGGAAGGAAGAGAGATGAGAAGCATCAGTTCTTCGTTGTGGTACCTTAGTTCTTCACTGATTGCTTTCTCATATGTGCCTTGACCGTGGGAGCTACAGCAGACCAATTTATCCCTTGTTCAAGCTGGTGAGCTGTGCTCAAACCAGATGAGCCCGCGCTCAAGCTGGCGACCTCAGGGTTTTGAACCTGGGTCCTCTGCATCCCAGTCCAATGCTCTATCCACTGTGTCACTGCCCGGTCAGGGAGTAGCTGATCAGTTTTAATTCAAGAAACTTCCTACACCTCAAAATATATGGCTAATGCATTCGGTATCTGCCAGGCCTCATTCTAAATGCTCTACATTATTAGTCCTCACAACAACCCCATGAGGATAATGATATCCTCAGCTTATACACAAGGAAACGAAAGCACAGTGATGTTATACCACCCCAGCTTACCCAATATGACAGCCTTCAAATTCTAGAAGCAGAAAATAGAATTCCCCACCGTTTGCTCATTTCTAAATGTGAAGATATTTTCTCAGAAGTTCTCCAACAGACCTTTTAACAATTGGGTTTTCCTTGGCTTTTCTTACGGAAGATGAGACCACCATGATTGGCTTATATCAAACAAGATTAACCTCAGAGCAGAGAAGGAGCCCAGTGCCCCCCGGAAGAATGTGCCCCAAAAAGCAGGTGGACAAGATCAGGAGTCTAAAGCCCCCAGCATACACTATTGCTATTTTTAACAATAGCATCAAATTTAGTTTCCTGAAATTTAATAGAAGGAAGAAAAATGGAAATAAAATGGAGGGGTTTGGTAATTTCAAATAACTATTTCTTTAACACAAGGGTTACTTGTTTTTCTAAGATCTCTCCAAGGTTAAAAAGTGTAAAAAACTTTAAGAGATTGGACCTTTTAATCTTATATTTTCTAGTTTCGTGCATTTATATTCTATAGTAGTAATTCTAGTTTCTGTTGTTGTTTGTGTATTAAATGACTGTACTACTCATTAACAGCTGTTTTAACATTCCTAAAACCTTTATGTTAATTATTACTTGATTGATTGGATTTCACTGTTGATGTATTATCTTTGTACCTTTATACTGAATTCTCTTGTGCACTTTATTTCCAATCTCCATGCTTTTTTATTGTCTAATTTCTCTTTCACAGTATTAGATTTATCTTTCTAAGTTTTCTGAATGCGGTTTGCCATATCTCACATATCTCCCTTCATGAACACTTACTTCACTCCCCTTTCCAGGAGCCCCTCATAATCATCAATAAAAAAATGAAAATGGAAGGTACAGACAGGAATTTACACATCTGGGAGGAGGACCCAGTAACAATAGCTGATCAAAATAATAGATGGCGTATTCTGCTTATCGAACTTCTGACAACACCCATAATTTACTCTCTACGGTTGAATTTATTGCTTCTGGGAGGAGTACAAAAGTATGCCTTCTGAGTTCTCAGATGACTGGGAGTGACTTTATTTAATCCTTATTATCACTTGATAATTTAGATGGGGATTAAAATTCATAGTAAAGAATTGTCACCTTGGAAGGGTTGAGGCAAACAATCTTGTTTTCTAGCAAGAAATTTGATTTTGATTTCTTTATGACTTTTTCTCCCTTCTCTCAGTGGAAGTTTAAGGGCCTTCTGTGATACAGTGATGAGTACACAAAGCATCAATCTGTCTGAAAATGCCAATCTTTAAGTTCCTAGATATTATTATTCTGATCATTTTCTTCCCTCCATGTTCACCAGTCTCTTTCTGCATCTCCTATTACTAATAAGTCAGGTCACCTAGATTTATTCTCTATGCATTGCGTTTTTACCATTCACATCTAAAACAACATTTTATTCTACTTTATAGAAGAGTTCTCCTCAGTATATAAACTTTCCATTCCTTGGTAAGAAATTGTTTAGGGTATTCATGGAGCAGCAAGAAATGGCTAGATTGTGGTATGTTTTTGTAGTATATAACCATGAAAAATGAAAGAGATTAAAGAATATTATACATCACTCTATAATAACACATGGAAAATTTAAAGAAGATAAGTGGTTTCCTGACAAAAAATAAATTGCCAAACTGAGGCACAGGTTTTTTATTTATATTCAATGACTTTGGATTTTTTAATACTGTATTATATACCAAAATTTTGCTTCCTAATAAAATAATATAATTCCTTATTTTATTAATTTATAATATAGTACATTTATCATAATAACACTTTGTAATGACATATTAACATTACTGTTTAAAATATTTTTAAAAATAAAATTACAGAAAATACTTATTTTCAGGTTTCTCCAATGCACTGAGGATCTCTGTTCACAGTATTGTATTTTAAGTCAGTTGAAATTATTCCTGACAGAATTTTTACACCTCTAATTCAAAACAAAACAAAAAAGTTCAATTGCTTTATGTTTTTTTTTATTTTCATGAATTGACTTTAACTATAATTTTGTTTTACAGCTACATGAACTAAAAGATTTCCAAAACTAAATCTACAAGACAAATTTAGAAAATTTTAACGTTTTCCCCTGTTTTCTCTACCATGTTTCCTCCTTTCCCCTCTTTAGTAATGTTTTCTTTTTTTTTTTAAAATAATTTTATTTTTTTAATGGGATGACATCAATAAATCAGGTTACATATATTCAAAGATAACAAGTCCAGGTTATCTTGTCATTCAATTATGTTGCATACCCATCACCCAAAGTCAGATTGTCCTCTGTCACCTTCTATCTAGTTTTCTTTGTGCCCCTCCCCCTCCCCCTTTCCCTCTTCCCCCCCCCCTAACCACCACACTCTTATCAATGTCTCTTAGTTTCACTTTTATGTTCCACCTATGTATGGAATAATGCAGTTCCTGGTTTTTTCTGATTTTTTAGTAATGTTTTCTTAAAGAAGATAATTTATCTTTTTACTCTGACTTTTTCATGAGAAATGTCTTTATATGCTCAGACCCGCCCTTTTATAGATAAGTTGTATTCTGCAACCCCCCACTTTGTTTCACCTGCTTTTTGTCATTCAGGTCTCTAGCCTGGAGCTTATGCAACAGAAGGGTTTTCCTTTCTACAGGCGTACAATACTTAGCCTTCTACAATACAGAATGCCATAATTTATTCCACCTGTCTCCTATCAAATAATGATAAAGTTACATATTGCATGATTGTCATTATGTCAAAAAACAAACAACTAAAAAGAAAGAAGACATTTTCTGTTAGCAATTCATTTATAAAGCTCAGAGTTTCAGTTGACATTGATTTTAAGTGAAACCATGTAGTTTATTAATTATGCAAAAGAACTAGTTGTATGGCATTGAGCAGACTTCTTAATCTTTCTGACATTGGGTTTTCACAAATATAACTGAGAATCATAATAACATCTGTCTTGAGGGCATTCAAAGCTATTAGAGAGTCAAGGATATACAAGGATTAACACAGGCCCTGATTCACTATGAGCCAACAATGTGGTAAAGCTGTTAAGAAATTTTCAGTGATAGAATCTACACTGATAGAATTATAATGTTCCAGTAAGGAGCTATAGTAAACCCCAGTAAACTATTCCAAAAGAAGATGACATCTTTCAAGATGTACACTGACAAGGTCCTGACCCGGTAATTTGGTTAGAGCATCTCCTGGACATGCCAAGGTTTCAAGTTCGGTCCCCAGTGAGGGCACATACAGGAATAAACCAATGAATGATGGAACACGTTGAAGCTTCTCTCACCCTCCCTCATTCTATCTCTCCCTTTCCCCCGCCTTCTCTGTGTCTCTAAAAGTTGGTTAAATACTTAAATGATGTATAGTGACAGGCTTTTTTCACTAGAGGAGAGGAATGATTGAAAGAATCCAAGTTAATGTCAGAAAAATGGAAGACTAAAGAGTGTGAGAGATACGACAGCTTACAGCATTGCATAAGGATGTGATTTATCCTGCTGTCCCCAAGGCGGGGCTGTGACCAGCCTGAAACACTGTGGGAAGGCAGATTTCATCTCGGTGTTAGGATGGACTTCAGAACAATGAGAGCAATCCAGTGATACCGTGGCCCAGTTTGAGAAGTAGTGAGCGCCCTATCACCCAAAGCTTTTCAGCAGATGTTGACTCACTTCTGCTGAGGATTATTACGGAGGAAATTCCAGCACTTGGTAGGAAGTTGGACTAGGTGGCCTCTTATGTCCCTTCCAACATTAAGATTTAACTTTGTGGAAATTCCATATATGGGCTTTTTTTTTTTTTTGTAAGTTATATTCAGTAGCTTTTTTCCATGTGGATTAAATGGATATAAATTCTTCATTATTTAAAAGATGAGTCAAAAAGAAAATAGCATGTACAACAGCACAGCAGCCCAAACAGTTCATCATGTGTCTTAAAAACACAAGTCCGAAGCAGTAGACAACTTCAAAGAGGACCACACCATTGCCAGAAGGGCTCGCCAAGAAGCCAGCTGCTCCTGGAAAAATACATTTCCCAGCTTGGCATCTGAGCCTCGTGACTGCTGTCCAGGGAGGTGGAAGAAGAATGGGTTTATGGGCAGCCATAAATAACTAAGGCACTGACATTCTGAAAATGGGCCAGTTTCTTCACCATGATTCAAGACCCACATAGAAATGAGCTCCTGTTCCAGTTTGAAGGTAAGAAAGCTTTAATGACCCACTTTTATAATACCTAATGAAAATTATTAAAAGCTCTGTATTCATTTCAGTCAAATGCTTTGCAAAATTTTTTACATTAAATCTTGAGTTGATATCTGTCTATCTATCTATCTATCTATCTATCATCTATGTATCATCATAATCTATCATCTATCTATCTATCTATCTATCTATCATCTATAATCAGTGAAGATATGAGGAGGAGGCAATGGAGATATTTTTGTATGGGCTCTCCAGGAATACCAGCCATAGAACCATATAGCTATACCTATATAATCTAACATTAGGCTTATGTTCCTGAAAAGATAAGGTAACACATATCTTTCCAACACTTGTTTAGAAACCTGCACTTTTGGACCAAGGAGTACTCATGACTCAGCCCCTAAAACTCTTCCAGAATTTTAGCATTTCAAATGTGCATCTTGTCCTCTACATAGAATTCCTTGCTCCCTATATTTGTTCATTAAATATTTATTTATTATGTCTATGACATTCCAGGAACTTTTCTAAGTACGTAGTATTCAGAAGTGAGTAAGACTCTCTAATTGCAAAAAATAAAATAAAAATTAAAAAAATCAATGCTTAGCTCAGATTGCTTTGTTATCTGCTTGGAGGTTACCCAGTTTGAGTTAAAGGGAATTTGATATTAAGGAAAGGAAAGTGAATGGAGAGTCATTTGCCTTCTCCTATCTTGTAGTATCTTTTCACAAGTGGAATAAAGCCCAATAAGTAGAATTTTAAAATATATGAGAGGTACCCACAATCCAAAGGTTATTATCAGTAACCCAGTTGTCAACCAATGGTTGTTGTTGCCAACAGGAATCACCAATATGGGGTGAGTCAAAGAAAAAGAGTTTATTCAGTGCAAACAATTCAGTTGTGATGCAGCGCAGCAGTGAAAAGTAACTCAACAGTGTTAGAGCTGAGTTAAGAGCACAACTGTGAGGTGGCCCAGAGGCAAGGCCCCACTCCTTCTGGACAGCTCTGCTCTGCTCCTCTCTGGTCTGGTCTGATCTGGCAAAATGTCTTCTGTGTTTCCTCCTTGGTGTTTCAGCTGTTTCTGGGGGGAAACACAGTCTTCTGTCTTTGGTGGAAAGGGTAATTGCTCTCTGAACCAGAGGGGAGCTGACTTGTACAAATGGTAGTCTCCATCCCTGATCCTTGATTGGTCCATCTTCACAGAGGTGAAGACTTTGAATCCTCCTGGTTTAATTGGTCAGACTAGAGCTTCATTGATTGGATGGTGAAGATGCTGATGGAGATATAGCTATACTGATACAATTGCATGGGAAAAGTCTCAGTACTATTGGTTGAAATACAATTCCAGGAGCTTCTTTGTAAGGACTCAGACAGCAGGAACACAGTGCAGGCAAGGCAGTTCAGTGCAGGCTTCTCCCTGGAGTGTAGGTTAGAAACCACACTTAGAGGACCTGGCTGGTTGGCTTAGCAGTAGAGCGTTGGCATGGCATGAGGATGTCCTGGGATCAATTCCCAATGAGGGCACACAGGAGAAATAACCATCTGCTTCTCCACCCCTTCTCTCTCCCTTCTCTCTATCTCTCTCTTCCCCTCACACAGCCATGGCTCAGTTGGAGCAAGTTAGCCCAGGACACTGAGGATGGCTCCATGACCTTGCCTCAGGCACTAAAATAGCTTGGGTGCTGATCAACAGCCTTAGATGGGCAGAGCATTGTCCCGTAGGTGGCTTGCCAGATGGATCCTGGTTGGGGCACATGTGGGAGTCTGTCTCTCTGCCTCCCTCCTTCTCACTTAAGGAAAAAAGAAATCAAAGTTAGAAACAGCAGGGTTGCTAGGCTCTGCTTTGAAAGTCCAGCCCAGTCAGCCGCCAGGAGCTCTCCTTGGTATCTTCTTTCTCAAGGTCCACACCATGAAAGAGCAATATGTTTTAAGATCATTCACACAATAGAATAAATTTTGACTTAATCTTCTCCTGCCAGATTGGACCATACATCCCCAAAATCCCCTCTATCTTTTTCCCTGCCTGTTTTCAGTCTTCAGATACTGTGTTATGCTCCTCGGTGCTACATCAAAGTCAGGATCGAATTTTCTACCTTGACTTCATGGAAATAATTCAGTCTGCCCAGGCAAGCACCTCACATTCCTTCACAATCCAGATAAGAGAATTTAAGATTTTTAACACATTAAGCCAATTTATCCAAGTTATTTTTATTTATTCTATCTATCAATACTTGAAGCAAATTATTATTTAATGCAGAAAGTATGTGGAAAGCAATCAGTAGAACACATTCCATATCTTGTAGCACAGTGGTTTTTAAATACGATGTAATATCAAATTTCTCTGTAGAACATTGTCAGATGGTATGTATTACCTGTGTCTCTGTAGGTAGTGTTAGTGATAGTCCATTTGGGCTTAGGAAACTTTTCTTAAGGCAGAGGTTTTCAACCCTGGATTCAGGTTAATCTTCCATGGGGAATTATTAACAATGGTGATGTCTCGGCTGCAACCTAGACCAATTAACCCCAAGTCCTCATGGATCTGACTGAGCATCAGTATTTGCTGTCTCAATGGAAGGAGAGGAAACATCTTCATTGTCCTGAATTCTGAGTTAATGGTAAAGAGAAGAAAGAAGATCAGGAGACAGCAATTTAGAGAAAAGAAAGTGTAAATGTAATGTATGTTTACTCTTTCCTTTTCTCTGGGCTTTTCACTGTCTTTCTCAATTGGAGGTCAGGTACTGGCTACTTTTTAAGTGAAGTCTTATGTTCTCTAGCATGCAGAAGACAAAGTAGGGAAGGTCTTTGCTGAAAGCCTGTGAGACCCTTTATTTCACTCCTTCATAAGTTACGTGGATACAATCACATCACCATAGAAGGGAGTCAAAACAGGCTCAGGGAATACGAGGTCTGCTCACCTTTTCACAGATCCTTAACCTAACAAGTACAGATAAAAATCTATGAAAGTGCAAACCTGGACTTGAATTCAGACCACAACACTTGAAATTCAAGGATCATTTTCCATTAAATACAAGAACAAGATGATTACCCCTCAAAAGAATCAATGGTGGAAAACTAGTGAAAAGAAAACAGAAAACCCAAGCCTTTGATCTTGAATCATTCTACTACATTACTTCTTTACTTTTTTTATTTTTCACCTCACATATTTGCTTTTTTTGTGGTAACATTTAAGTTCTACTGTCTTAGCAAATATTAATTATACAATATAGTGCTATTAACTATAGTCACCATGTTATATATTAGATCCTCAGACCCTAAAATTTTGCACCCTTTACCAAATTCTCCCTATTCCCTCCATACCCCCCTCCAGACACTGGAAACCACTTTTCTATTCTGTTGTCTATAAGATTGATTGATTGATTCATGGATTGATTTTAGATTTCACATATAAATGATACCATATGGTATTTGCCTTCCTCTAATTTATTTTTACTTAATATAATGCTTTCCAGGTTCATGCATCTTATAGCAAATGACAGAATTTCCTTCTATTTTAAGGCTCAATAATATTCCATTGTGTGTCTGGATAAATAGATAGATAGATAGATAGATAGATAGATAGATAGATGGATAGATAGAGCTATGTACATAAACATAGAAATAGATACATTTTTTTTTCTTCAGTGAAAAGCAGGGAGGCAGAGAGACAAACTCCTATATGCACCCCAACTGGGATCTACCTGGCAAGCCCTCTATAGGACAATGCTCTGCCCATCTGGGGCTGTTGCTCAGTAACCAAGCTATTTTAGTGCTGGAAGCAAGTTCATGGAGCTATCTTCAGTGCCCTGGGCTAACTTGCTCCAACTGAGCCATGGCTGTGGGAGGACAAGAGAAAGATAGAGAAAAGGGAGAGGAGGAGGAGTAGAGAAGCAGATAAGTGCTTCTTCTGTGTGCCCTACCTGGGAATCAAACCCGGGACATCCACACACTGGACCAAAACTCTATCACTGAGCCAACTGGCCAGGGCCCTGAAATAGATATAATTATAACCTATTTACCTATACATATATGCTGCATTTTTTTGATCCATTCATCCATTGACAGACACTAGTTATTTCAATGTCTATTTAGGTCCTTTGTATACTTTTTAAGTTGGATTATTTCTTTTTTGCTATTAAGTTTTATGAGTTCCTTGTTTAGTTTGGATATTCCCCTTATTAGATATGTGGTTTGCACATATTTCTTTCCATTCCAATAGGTTTAATTTTGTTAATCATTTCCTTTGCTATGCAGAAGCTTTTTAGTTTGATATAGTCTCACTTATTCATTATTACACTTGTTACCTTTGCTTTTGGTGTCAAATCCAAAAATATCATTGTCAAGACTAATGTTAAGGAGCTTACTCTTATATGTTTCTCTTGGAGTTTTATAGTTTTAGTTCTTATGTTAAAGTCTTTAATCCATTTTGAGTTGATTGTTTTGTATAGTGTAAGATAGGGGTTTATTTTATTCTTTGTATGTAGCTATCTAGTTATCCCAACTCCATGTATTGAAGAGACTATCCTTTCCTATTGTCTGTTCCACTATATAACTATTCTAATACAGTAAATTTCCTCTTTGTTTTAAGGTAATATTCAAAGATATATAATCAAAGACACATAAATGATTATAAAACTTAAGTTTAGTAGTAATCTAGGTGCTCTGAGACATCCTTTTTTTATGACTTCAAAATTGGGCCCAGTTGAACCCCAAGTAGAAGACGTTTGTTTTGTCATTTGGCCAAGATCTGAGAAGAGATTGACCTATGTGGGCATTGATTAATCAATATTTTGGAGCATTCTTGTAGGAAGACAATGGAATCTGGACAGGACATGGTGTTTTCAGGAGACTAGAAAACAGATTTTTACAGCATGCATTCTTTTGCATCACCTTTCAGAACACTTTGCTATGCTGGTCTTCATACTTGAACACTTTTGGATACAAGGAGGTCAAAGGATATCTTAAAAGATGTTCTAAATCCTTACATGTAGAGTTGCTATTATATTTTAAAAACAACCATACCACAAAAGAATATATTACTCTTAGGAAGGAAGGAGAAAAAGAACTGTTGTGCTGGGAAATAATCAATTTATTCAGCAAACTTGTTTTTAAGTTATTCTAATATCACAACTCAACTCTAGTTCTAGTCTGACCTCAACTCAATCCATTCTAATCTGAGGTATGAAATATTGTGGATAGCAACACTAAAACAGAAAATGGATGTAGTACCACTGTATGCACAACCAACCAGGATTTGACAATGAGCAGAGACCTATAACTACAAGAGTTTGACAATGACCAGAAAACTGTGAAATCCCTATTTCTTAACCATTTGTATTCATCCCTTGATCCTGCTTTATTTCTCCAACTCTGCAAAACAATGCTACTTTTTTTCTTACCCCATGGGATTCCCTGCCTTCTTTGGCATGGAGTTTCCCTGGTTGTGTTTTCAGGATACTCTGAAGGACACGAACAATCACATAACAGAAAGGACACAATCCTCATTCATGTTCCCATTAGGTTAAGTGCCCCTGGATTATGTTTTTTGTTCTCCTGTTGTTTGTTGTTATTACCCTTCCTGTATTTGTTCCCAGACACCTTAAAATATGAGTCAAGATCACTTTTTAGGTGTTAAGAAGGTGGAAAGCGGAAGGAGAGTAGGCAAAAAGGCACAGAGAGTTTTACCTCATTTCCTGTATTAAATTAATTAAACACAAATCCCAGGACTTACACTTTACATCTGCTATATCATTATCTTTATTTGTGCATTGAACCCATATGCATAATCTCTCAGTACTTAGGCAATGCTATTTTTATCTTAATAACTCATTTACTGTTTTCGGTGTCAAAGGACTAGCTTTTATTCGCCCTTAATGTCCCATCTTTTGTGCTTTGGATTATTTCGTGAAAGTAGATCTGTTGTATATACAATGAAGAAAAGATTTGCATCTGCTAGGACAGGGGTCGAGAACCTATGGCTCACGAGCCAGATGTGGCTCTTTTGATGGCTGCATCTGGCTCGCAGACAAATCTTTAATTAAAAAAGATAATGTTAAAAATATAAAACATTCTCATGTATTACAATCTATTCATTTCCTACCGCTCATGTTCGTGGTTGTGGGTGGCTGGAGCCAATCACAGCTGTCCTCCAGGACAACATCAAATTTTTATAGGATAATGCTTCATGTACATGGGTCGTTGTATGGCTCTCATGGAATTACATTTTAAAATAAGTGGCGTTCATGGCTCTCTCAGCCAAAAAGGTTCCCGACCCCTGTGCTAGGAATACAGATTCTCTCTCTCTCTCTTTCTCTTTCTCCTCCTCCTACCCATGTTTGGTGTGTGTGTGTGTGTGTGTGTGTGTGTGTGTGTGTGTGTGAGTGTACACATTGTTACTATAGGCAATAATAATACTGATCACATGGAATTTTATAAGGGAGTACGTTTTAGCTAGATTTTTACCATCTCCCCCAGGAGCAGCAAACTTTTCTTGTAAAGGCCAAATAGTAAATATTTTCAGCTTTCAGACCATATGATGTCTGTCTCAAATCCTCTACTTGGCCCTGGTAGGTTGAAAGTAGCAATAGACATAAATGAATGGGTGTGTCTGTGCTGCTACAGAGCAGGTTACAGGTCAGATTTGGACTGCCACCTGTAGTTTTTTGACTGCGGAGCCTGAGTTTGACTTATACTCAGGTAGGGTCAGACTCTTCAAATACACATATGGAGTATAGATATATATTTATGAATAAATAAAAATGAGATTTAAAAAGGTAAAATAATAGATGGTGTGAAATTTACTGAAACCATTCTCTATAATGAGAGTTGCCCACATCTACAGAAAACAAATGACAGATGCATTCTGTGGATTTTAGAATCGGTTTCCTTCTTCACTCAGCCAGAGCTGACCCTTCTGCTTAGTGACAAAGGGAATAGCTCTGGGACATTCCAGTTGTGTGTCCCACATGCTTTGTGGAGCATAGATTCTGGCCTCAGCACCATTCTCATGGATCACAGAAAATTCTTCATCCTTACCTATCTCTCTCCAAAATCAGTGCAGCAGGTGAGCACTTCTGGACTTTGATCCCTATTGGATTGTTGCTCATCCATACCCTAAAGATGAGCTAGATGCATGTACCATCTTTAGTTAGTAAAGACCCTTTCTTTTTGAAAACAGAGTTAAATATAAAATCCTATTACACAGAAGCAAGATATGCCTTGTGTAATGTGTACATATAGTTCCCAAACCCCACTTCCTCCAATGCCAATGGGAGCTTGGGAAGCTAGTCTTAAGTAGTTAATGGTTAATGTGCTCTATGTCTACTTACTAAAATCTCCTCAAAAAGTGAGAAGGCCATCCCGGCTTTGCTACTCAAAGAGCTGTCAGTGAGCCAGCAGCATTGGCGGTATCTGAGAGCTTGTTAGAAACACCAAAGCTCAGGCTGCATCCAGAACTATTGAAACACAATTTATACTTAGCAATATCCCCTGGTTATTCATATATATGTCATAGCTTAAGAGACAAGAGTATAAAGAATTCATATCTCCAGCCATCTTCAATAAGTTGTAGATAAAGCATGATGTAATTAAGAAATGAATTAACAAAAGAATGGATGAATGAATTTTGTCATGACTAAATAGACAATTGCTGTCGTGGATGTGGAAATGAGCGAATGAATAAATAATTGTCCCTGAACTATCTAATCAAGTGTATAGAAAAACTTAGGTCATTTTATTAAGATGAAGTGAAGAAAATTGTGTGAACCCCATTACTAAAGTGAAAAGACCTACACACATGGGCAGGGTAGTGTAGCATTTATAGCACAGGCCATGTGGCTACATGTTCGTAATAATGTATACAATCCAGGAATAAATTCTAAGAGTGATGCTTTGATAACTGTGTTCATTTACCTTGTACATAGCTTAAAATTCTTACCTTTCATTGGCAAAATGCATGGGAAAGTGTTCTTTAAGGAGATTGGTTGGCAACTATGCAAGTTATTGTGTATATGATCATTTCCAACTATTGTTCCCCCTGTGTGAATTGAAGACTGTTTACTGTGAGCTCTTTCTCTCTCTCTCTCCTCTCTCTCTCTCTCTCTCTCACTCACACACACACACACACACACACACACACACACACACACAGACATATCCATATAACTCTTGATCTCTCTTCTGCCCAGGTGTTTGGAACACAGTAGCTTCTGTGTAAACCACAGATCTTGGCTTAACAGAGTGGTTGATTGAAAAATGTCAGGCTGAAGAGATGACATTTTCAATACTTTGGGATAAAAAGTACATATTGTTCAGATCATAAATATAATGATTTTCAAAAAAGATAATTTTTTTTCTGATAAGACTAACAGGGATGATCTTAGACAAAGTTTAGTTTAGGCATATAGATAAAATTGCAATGACTCTATTTTAAAGAAAGACACAGTTTATTTTAATAGGATCAAGGGTCATTAGACTAAGGAACAGGCAGAGTAGCCAACAATTAGCATGACATGCTCAGCAGTAAAGAAGAAATAGAACATTCGTTTCACTGAATAGTCAGGAGTGTAATTTAGAGCATATTCAGGGTGTTTACACTCTAGCTATGGGTTATATTTCATTCAGGATGATGAGTGAATAAACACTGCTTATCTCTAATACACTGGCAGTTGGCTGAAGAGGGAACCCACATTTAGAATAAAGAAAAATGTTTCATTTTAATAACATAAACATTATTATATATATGAATAAGTTTCCCATAAGAGTAGGAAAGAGGTAACCCAAAAGTAAGGCTGGACAGTGCTGTTGATAAAGGTTAAGAATGAAGTCTGCATTTTAGGTTGAAACTGGAATCATGCATTCATAATATAAATATAACCATGTGTCTAAGAGTGCCTATTTTAAATGAAGGTACTGCTGTTATATCTTTAGAAGAATATCAGATTTTTAGCAGAAAGATAATCAGTCAGCTGAATACATTTGCTATTCTTTTGAAATTATACTGAGTGCAATAAAACATTCATAGACACGAGATGGTTGATAAATCATTCAAAGTAGACTAAGTAAAATTAATAAATAGGATAAGCAATTTGAGATATCAAAAGTATTCAAACTTAAAGGAAAAGTGGCATTTTTCCCCTCTCAAATTAACCAAATTTAAAATCTCCTGATTCATGCTAAAAAAAAATAAATAAAAGGATGCTATGGAGCTGACAAAGTTATTTAATGCTGTTGACACTGTAAGTTAATTCAACCATTTGAGGAACATATTTTGAAATACATTTAAAGAAATGATAATGCATATCTGGGAAATGATTCTAATGTAATAAAGAAATATATGAAGTGGCTTAATGCAGCCTGATGTATAATAAGAATAGTTAGAGGAACTTAAATTCCTTATATTAGAACCACATAATTTCAGAGCTATGTTGTAAAACTATCTAAATGATTATTATATACACCTGTAACAATATGGAAAATGTTTACATGTAAAAGACTATAAAATAAAATTGAATCAATGAAGATTAAATATGTAGAATAAAGGAAACAAAAAATATGCAAGATTTATGTGAGAAAAAATTTCAAAACTACTGAATGACATAAAAATAGACTTAAATGAAAAGTATTCATTCCTTGTTTTTCTTTTTCTTTTTTTTTTTTTTTGAGAGGAGGAGAGATAGAGAGACAGAGAGACAGATTCTTGATGCGTGTCGTCTGGGATCCACATACCATCCCCCATCTGGGGCCGATGCTCAGACCAACTGAGCTATCCTTAGTGCCAAGGGCCAATGAGCCACTGCCTGTGGGAGGGGAAGAGAGAGAGAAGGGGGAGAAGGAGGGGAAGACAAGTAGATGGTTGCTTCTTATATGTGCCCTGACCGGGGATCAAACCTTTGATGTCCATAAGACAGGCTGACACTCTAACCACTGAGTAAACTGGCAAGGGCCTCATTCCATGTTCTTAGGAAGATTGAATATTACAAGGATGTCAGAATTCCCTAAATTAATTTATAAATTGTAGGCAATCTCAATGAAAATATTAATTTAGTTACTTATGGACTTAGACAAGCTGATAATAAAGTTTATTTAGAGAAGCTAACAGGCAAAACTGTCTAGAAAAGAATAAACAAGACAGAACAAAAAAAGTGATCAGAGAAATTAGCTCTAATCTGATACACTATAAAATTTTCATAATTAAAAGTTGTGGTATTGGTATAGGAACAGACAGATAGACTATAAGTAGAATAAGAGAGAAAGCTCACTGATAGACTCAAGAACATATAGAAATGGTGCGTGATAAAGGTAGGGACTCAAATCTCGGTGGGAAAGAATGTCTTTTCTATAAATGGTGCCTGCATGTCCTCTAGTCAAGTGGTCCTCAACCTTTTTTGGGCCTCGGACCGGTTTAATGTCAGAAAATATTTTCACAGACCGGCCTTTAGGGTGAGATGGATAAATGTATCACGTGACCGAGACAAGCGTCAAGAGTGAGTCTTAGATGGATGTAACAGAGGGAATCTGGTCATTTTTTAAAAATAAAACATCGTTCAGACTTAAATATAAATAAAACAGAAATAATGTAAGTTATTTATTCTTTCTCTATGGACCGGTACCAAATGGCCCATGGACCAGTACCGGTCCGCAGCCCGGGGGTTGGGGACCACTGCTCTAGTCTCCCAGACATAGCCCTTGATTGGAGCATCATCTGACTTCACACTCTGCCTTCATTTCCTGAAATGTGTTTCATGCAGCTCTTTCTCTAAACCATCTAAGATGCTTCCAATTCTGTTTTCAACTTCTTCAAAACCTGCTATCAGTTGTTATATTGTTATCAGAGACTAGCTCACAAAACTAAAAGCCAAAAATAGAATTTTAAATGTTCACCTTGCATTTTGTGCCTTTCCATGGAGAATCCAAGGTTAGCTGAAGGCAATTTATTGCTAATAGAAGGCAATTTATTGCTGGTAGTTTGCCATATTAAGTGGTTGATGTAGATTTTTAAATTTTTATTTATTTAATTTATTAGGTTGACATGTTTTATTAAAATATCCATTTTTCAAGTGCACAACTCAATTTAACACCAGCTACACCCTGCATCATGCCCCCCTGCCCCAAACCAAGTCTTTTTCTACCCCCATTTCCTCCCACTTTGCCCTCCTCCCCTACCTCTCTCACCTCTTCCCCTCTGGCTATTGCCACTGTGTTGTCTGTACCTGTGTGTTGTGTGTATATGTTTTTGGGTTAATCCCTTCACCTTCTTTAATCAAATCCCCTCTTCTCCTTTCCCTCTGAGAACTGTCCATCTATTTCCCGTGTCTGTCGCTGTTTCTGTTTTGTTCTTCAGTTGATTATGTTCATTAGATTCCACATATAAGTGATATCATATGGTACTTGTCATTTTCTGACTGGCTTATTTCACTTAGCTTAATAATCTCCGGGGCCATTCATGCTTCCACAAAAGATAAGATTTCCTCCTTTTTCACGGCCATGTAGTATTCCACTGTGTAAATGTAGCACAGCTTTTTTATCCACTTGTCTACTGATGGGGACTTGGGCTGTTTCCAGATCTTGGTTATTGCAAATATTGCTGCAATGAACATGGGGGTGCATATCATCTTTTGAATTAGTGTTTTAAAATACCTAGGATATATTTCTAGAGGTGAAATAGCTGGGTTAAAAAGCAAATCTATTTTTAATATTTTGAGGCAACTCCATACTGTTTTCTACAGTGGCTGCCCAAGTCTGCATGGCCTTTTTAAGGGGAGGGATAATCATTTCAGATTAGCCCAATAACACATATATACCTAATAAAAGATCTTTTATTGCTATCTTTTCATTGAAAATATTTTTTTTTCAGCAAGACAGAACAGTAATAGAATGATATTTTCTTTGGGAAAACTAAATCCGAGAACATTACATATACAGTTTATAAAAACAGAAACCTTTCTAAGAGAGCAAAACAAAAATTCAATTTATTCTTGTTCCCTCAAAAGCAACTACTGCTTACTGGGCATGGTTTAAAAAAAAAAAGTGAGCCATATTCAAATGAGAGAGGATTGTGGGTTCTCAAAGCTCCTTATCCCCCATTATTTACTCCACCTCCTGCCCACCTCAAATGCCCAGGGATGCTCAATATGTAAGTTTTCAGAGTTATATCTATGTCTGTAGGTATGTTCTAAGTCATTTTCCAGTAGATTTTGATGATACTTGGCTACATAGTTTTTATGAAAGTCATTTTACTGTTTGGGGAAGACCAAAAGAGAATTCAACCTGTGACCAAGCTTATGGTTTGTATCATTAAAAATTGGTGCTTTAGGCCCTGGCCGGTTGGCTCAGCGGTAGAGCGTCGGCCTGGCGTGCGGGGGATCCGGGTTCGATTCCCGGCCAGGGCACATAGGAGAAGCGCCCATTTGCTTCTCCACCCCTACCCCCTCCTTCCTCTCTGTCTCTCTCTTCCCCTCCGGCAGCCAAGGCTCCATTGGAGCAAAGATGGCCCGGGCGCTGGGGATGGCTCCTTGGCCTCTGCCCCAGGCGCTAGAGTGGCTCTGGTCATGGCAGAGCGACGCCCCAGAGGGGCAGAGCATCGCCCCCTGGTGGGCGTGCCGGGTGGATCCTGGTCGGGCGCATGCGGGAGTCTGTCTGACTGTCTCTCCCTGTTTCCAGCTTCAGAAAAATAAAAAATAAATAAATAAATAAAAAATTGGTGCTTTAGTTGGTTGCCAGACCATATACCCCCACCTCCCACTGCCATGACATCAGTTTCTTTGGCTGACACTCTAACCTTGTCAATTTCCTTCAATTCCTCTGCTCTAGCAAAGTTATTTTCACCTCAGGCCTTACCATGGCCATTTCTTCTGCCAAGAATGTTTTGCTAGCTATTTCTGTAGATAGTTCTTTAGCGATCTTCAAGTTCAGCCCAAATATTATTTCTTCAGACTGGCTCTTTCTATATAAATCTCTATAAAGTACCCTCAACTCCGAGTTTACACGTTGTTTTCTATCACAAGATATTATATTTTCAAGGTATTTGTCACATTGCAAAATCATCTATTTATTTATCTTTTGGCTTAGTTTGTGAGAAAGTAAGCTCCATTAAATAGAGGCCATGTCTTCTTACTCTGTTCTTAACACTGTCCTATCAGCTATGCTGTGAAGTTAAAACTCTTGAGAAAAATGTGTCAGAATTTAAAAAATATGCCCAGGGTCATACAGCCAGAGTGGTGGAGCCAGAATTCAAATACAGAGAGACTTGAGATGCACTAGCCCCTTTATTAAACTCTAAAATTAAGTACATAGAATACTTAGTATAGCATTTGACACACAGCACTTAATAAATAAATAATTGATCTCATAGAACCCTCAAAATTACCCTAGGGAAAAACAAAGTATACTCCATCTTCAAATACTAAAAAAGAGACTAGTTACTACTCGAGGAGGTAAGCTGATTTACCCAAAGAAGTGGTACAGATGAAGTGACAACTGGCTCTGGTTTGCTCAAAATTTTTTCAGGACATTCAACCCCTGGTAAACAAGGATGGTTGATCAGCCTCGTAGAATCCATATTGACATCAGCCATATTTGTTTCCCAAACTCTTCCTACCTACCTCCCAGTATTATAGGAAATATGCTTGTGCTTAAAAACCTACACTGAATTGACTGTCTGCCCCTGTTAAGACTGTGTGTTCCTTAGAAATATGCAAAAATTAGAGATGTTTGTTTTAAGACAGATGCAGAGAAGTATTCTGGTATTAAATCAATCCTTAGACCCCCCTCCCACCCCTAAACTGTAATTTTGGAAGTGTAGCATTATGTGCAGAGAACAATTTGTGTCTGGATATTAGGTCTCCATGCCACTTAAAAATTTATTTTTTCTTAATATCTTGGCAGAAAGATCTAAAGAATTGAAATAATTGTATTTGGAATTCCGTGCTATGTTTCAACACTGATGATAAAAATTATTTCCTAAGAGCACTAAATGTTCAGGTTTATTTTTCTCACTGTTTGTCAGGATAGGAATCACTGTAAAACCTCTGATCTGCTTATTTGGAAACTATCAAGATGTTTACTTCCTGAAGACTAATCAATACCATCAGGTTCTGGAAGCTTATCTGTGAGCCGCTCTGCCTCTATGAATTATCTCTGGCAGGCCTTGGTGCCACACACTGCCTTGTCATCCTCTTTTGACCTTGAGTTCCTTTTGTGCTGATAACACACCTGTCATCTTTGAAATCTACTTAAGAGTTTGGAGTCCCAAGATTCAGAAGTTGGTTAGATTCTCCTGAAAGATATGTACAATAATTATATACCAATCATTCAACCAATCTTTGTTGAATGCTTACTATGTTTTTCCGGCACTTATAAGATGTTATTTGCTTGGGACATTTTGTTCTGGAATAGCCGAGAGATAAAGTCATGCATCATATACTTTTATGGTTATTTCTGAGAAAATGGTATGGTAAAAGCTGTTTAAGAATTCAGCGTATAGTTAAATAAATATTTAAATATTCAAAAAATTGAAGCAACAAAATTATGTTGTTGTACCTATTATATGAAATAGATTATATGTAATATTTTATTTATAATATAAATTTATTAAAATGTATTACATACTTATAGTATGTAGAAATACAGTGTATTTGTTTTTAATATGTGAGTTGGAAAAAAATTCTAAAATGATCCCATAAATTGAAATTCAATACCATAATTATTCTCCTTGAAAATTACTTAAATCATCCAGTATATATATATATATATTATGATTAGTATTCTTCAAACACTACATAAGGCCCCTAAAATATAGATTAGAGTTAACTTGTATATATATACATATGTCATTGTTTATACTAAAGTATGTTAAATGTATAGTGGTGTACAGATAAAATAACTATTGCTGAAAACATCAGAGAAATTGATCTCTTTAGTGAACTCTAACTACCCAGTCTGCTTTTATTTTCCTTCTTTCAGGATCTGTAGGTAGACCACTGTGAATCTCCTGGAGACGTCAAAACACAGTGTATCATTCTTTCTCTTTTCATCTTAAATACATCAGCATCTACTGGTTTTCTTCAAGTCAGGAGTGACTTCTGAGAGACGAGCATATTTCTGCATGTGATTCTCCAATCAAATGACTCAGAGCCTTTGGATTGGCTGTTCGTAGTTAAGAATGAGCAATTCCCAAGTCCTGTAGATACCACATCGAATTGGTCACTGTCACACTTACATTAAAAAAAAATCTAAATAAAATTCAATCTCAGTTTCAATGAGTGATTTGAAATTTGACTGCAACCATTATCAGGGCTACTTCCCTTCATCAGAAGTAAACTGGAAAAAGGATTGTCTTACACAGCACATTGGGGAAGGGTCTCCGGCCCTAGGTGGAAATGCAAGGCTCTATGGTCACTGTCCCAGCTGGTTCCCTCCTGCCATGAACAGTGTATCCAACATCTCCTTTCAGCAAGAGGATCTGTGTCTTAAGTAAAAATATCAGTCAAATATCTACAATATAGGGAAAGCCTACATATTTCAAAAATATAAATATTTAAAGATTTTCAACGTTCACTATTTATATGAATGCTTGGCTTCATAGAGCATAAAAATAAAATTTTAACCCAATAATTATTTATTAATTAGAACTATTTGTTCTTTTCTCCCACACCCAAAATTAAATGTTGATAGTTTCCTAAGAATATCAGTTATCCAGATTTGGGGAGAAATCAGATTATTTATATATATCAACTATGGACATTTAAATAAAAAACATTGTATACACCTTGTCAAAGATGATGTGATCAATTAAAGGAATTAATTATGGAGACCAAGAGTCCCATGATCTACAATCTGCTGGGCATCTGAGACCCAGGAAAGCCAATGGTTAGTTCCGATCTGAATCCAAAGTCCTGAGAATCAGTTCTGCCAATGGGGCAAGCCTAGTCTGAGGGCAGAAAGTCGGTGCCCAGTTCCAACATTTTAACAGAATACTCCCTTCTTTGCCTTTTTTCCCCTAACAGACTGGAGAATGCCCAGATACTTTGAGGGCCATCGCCTTTACTCTGTCTCTGGATTCAAATGCTGATGTCTTCCTCAAACATCCTTGTAGACACACCCAGAAATAAAGTTTAACCTAATATTTGGACATTCTGTAACACATAAGATGAACACCTCCTGTTGACAAATAAAATTAAGCATCACACCATGTTGATAATAATGCTGTAAATGCCAGGTGCCCTATGGCCATGACAGTGAGGTAGCTCGTGTCCACAGCTTGTCCCTCCCTGGTAGGGATTGTTCTGGACAAGAACACCACAAATTCATGTTGTTTTTACCCCATGTTTTGTAGACTTCATAAATGAAAGCGACTCACAGTGATGTATGACATTGATTTCTAGATTTTTAGCAATCTGAAATGATTATGTTTGGTCATTCTGCCTAGTTTCATGGTTGCATCGTGTCAGAGAGAAAAATAGTTAGCTTTCTAATCTACCCAGGCTAGGAAGGATATTTACTAGCTATAAATTTATCTAGAGTGTATAAAATAACTCCTTTTCAAACTTTTTCTTCATCATTCCAAGTCTGAGAAGATGAGACCCAGAGAGAAAGAGAGAGAAAGATTTATCAGTGATCCAGAAAATGTGTCACAGCAGAGTGAGTGAAAAAAAAAGATTTTGGACTCAAATGAACCTAGATTTGAATTTTGGCATTACAACTTCTTGCTACATGAACTCTTCAAAAATCACCTCCTTTGTAAAATAAAGACCATAACAGGGTTTTGTAAAGACTGAATGCCTGAGTTATAATATGTACCAGTGTATGCTTGCTTTTATGTTTTTCTTTCATTACTGTTTGTCTTTAACATTATTTTGTATCAGTTGATGCTAGTTTTTCTTTATTCTACCACTTCCTATTTTTGTGTTCCATAAGCATGTTCTCTGTGCAACTGCCTGGCTTTATTATTAATATACATTAGATGATGATGTTTAAAAGTTCATATCTGGGGTTATTGGTAATTCAAGAGACACAATAGAGAAATGGCTTCTAAAGCAACCAACACCCCTCCAGTTTGATTATTCCTACTCTTGTGTTTTTACAAGCCTTACGTTGATTTATGTTTGCAAATGTACTTTTGGTCGTTTTCTTAGGCTGTATTCCCAGCGTTTTCCTTTAGATAAATATTGTGTGTGTGTGTGTGTGTGTGTCTTTGTATTTTTTGCAGTATTTTCTAAGTGTTACAAGGAAGAAAGAATGAAGAGAATAAAATGCATGTTAGTTTTTAGTAGTTATGGGATACTTTTTAAACCAATTTATTCTAGTAGAAATTCTTTTTTATTTTTTCTTTCAATTTTTGGGGGTTAGTTATCATCATTGATATCATTACAGCCCTCTCACCATTTTAATTTGAATTAACTCACTCTACCACAACTAATTATTAGATTAGTGTTTCAATTCTAAGTACTGATCATGATTAGAAAGTACAGAAAAATAATGTAAATAAAGGTTATAATCTGACTCAGACAAGATATCCATTTTACTTGATCTTGCTAGTACATACCTTGTTTTGTGTATGTGCCCAACTACTGGTGCGTTTGGGAATTTACACTGCAAGTTTGAGCACTGATCATGCCTATTAAATCCTAATAGTAAGAAATATGATTTATTTTCTCCTTGCATATCAACTCTATCATAGCAGCGAGTACCAGATATCAAAGATCTACCTGGTTTTGCAGAAACACCACTGGAATTGAATATAGATTTTGCTTTATTCTTCACCAGCTGTATTACTTTCTTGAAGTAAATCAAATTCTTTGAATTTTTATTTGGCTTAATTTTGGTTGTAAAGTGGTTAATGGCCAAATCTTCTTTTGCTGCTAAAATGCGATGATTCTGTATCCATCTCGCATCCATCTGAATTTTACTCTTGTCTGTAACTATCTTATCAATGAAATGCTGTTATTGTCTGTCTACCTGATTAAGCCAAGGGTTGTTTATCTGGCTCCACTAGGTGTTGAGTCTTGTTTTCAAAAAGATGAATTAGGATTCCAGGCAGCTAAACTTGACTCTGTTGAGATTGGGACTTCACTTGTTTATGGTGTCAGATTAATGATCATTTTATAGTGGTGTGAACTTCTCCATTGATCTATTATATATGTGTGTTTGCATAGACATACAGATGTACAGTATATGCAATAACGATAGGTCCATTTCTGTATACATTTTATAGATATAGATCTCAAGATCTATACTTTTACTTTATTTGGAAAATTTCTCTTCTCCATGTACTAAGTTATCTCATCTACCTTACAGGCATTGAGAATATCTTAAACATGTTCTGTTTACATCTAATGAGCAGAATAGGCCTGGGGAAAAGAAACTATGGGCCAGACTCTGTGCTGGATTCTTCTATTTGCTGAGCTCAATTGAAACTCCAGCCAAAGTTAAGCTAAAAAAAAAAAAAATCAAAGCCTTAACTTGTTTACCCTCCGCATTCTATGGACCCAGTGCTGCATGCAGGAAAGCAGTGCATTACAGGCCTCCTCCAAAGGGGCAGCTCAGGTCTGCATATTTTAACCTCACGCAGTCTCAATTTTATTAATGGCTTCGTTTTGGCAGCTAAGCACCCAAGAGTGAAAGAAAGAAAATCTACCATTTTACCAAGGCTGTTTCCTACTTCCTCCATAAAAATATTCAAACTCATTGTGGCATGACGGGAAGGGATGAATGGGTGGTTTTCCAAATAAGTGACCCCCTGCCTGCTGTGTTGTTTACAGAAATACTCACTAATTGCCAGAACGATCTTTCATAATTAGCTTTCCCCATCTTGATATTTTAACACAAGGTCCATTCTCTGTTCCCACTTTGTCATTCTTGACACCTAGTACAGTAGAAGCAGATATTCTGCAAAAAAAATATGGAATTGTTTTAGAAAGCAAAGTGGATTTTACTGAATACTCTAAAATCCTTTTGAAAATCTCATCTTCACTAGGGAGCTTTAGGATTGCATTTTCAGGATTTGGAAATTTACATTTTCTGCCAAAAAGTTTTTCTTTCCATTTTTTTTTTTACAAGTAGCAAGCTATCCAAACTTATGTTTTAAAAAACCATTTGGAAGATAGAAAGTCCAGATTTATAATAAAATCCAAAGGAAATTGAATTATATAGTGGTAATAAGAACAACCCTACCTGGTCACCTGCTACTAATGCCATGATAAATATTATTTCAATAATAAATCCCTGTCAGTACAGCGATATTCGCCCTGGCCAACCACAGAACACATACATATGCATGCAAAGAAGTGAGAGAGGAAGGAGGAAAGATCTAAAAATCACCACGTATAATAAATCAATTTGTACAATACTAAAATATCAATCTTTGGGACAATAGAAAGCAGGAACAATAATTGATCTAAAGTCAGTTATAACCTTGTATATTTCTTCCATTCATAAAGAGATTTTGAAGCTGAAGGTATACTGGAGAGAACATATATTAAAATGAACTCTGCTACTAAGTGTAGAATTTTAATCAATGGTGTAAATGTCTCTTTTTTTTTTAATGAGAGAGACAGAGACAGAGAGAGGGACAGACAGGCAGGAAGGGAGAGAGATGAGAAGCATCAATTCTTCGTTGTGGAACCTTAGTTGTTTATTGATTGCTTTCTCATATGTGTCTTGATGGGGGGAGGGGCTATAGCAGAGTGAGTGACCCCTTGCTCAAGGCAGTGATCTTGGGCTCAAGCCAGTGACCATGAGGTCATGTCTAGAATCCCACACTCAAGCCAGTGACCTCAGGGTTTCGAACATGGGTCCTCCGCATCCCAGGTCGACACTCTCTCCACTGCATCACCACCTGGTCAGGCAATGCCATTCTTTTTAATTGAAAAAGGAATGTAATAATTCTTTATACATCTTACTATTATATTAAAAATGTATATGATCATGACTAGTGCTTGGGATTTTTTTTTTAAATCAACCCAGAAGAAACTTTATTTTTATACTCAGAGTCATGTACTCACAGGGAAATTTTAAAAAGTCACTTTTAAATACATATTTCTGTTGCTGAGACCTATCAATAAAAAGGCTTTCAAACATAAAACATACCACGTTAGGATAAAATTCAATGCCCAACTACAATGCTGTTTCACCTGACACTAATACAAAATAATATTGAATTCAACTATCATTGAAACATAAAATATAGAAAAAGAGTAATCTGAATATTCAAGAGAATGACACGAACAGGATCTTATTTCTCATTGGAGAGTTGACTTTATTTTTATTTCTTTTCAACTCCTATTTCCATCCCCACTGAGTTGAGTCATTTTTTAAAACACGTGAGGGTGAGAGGCACTATATGTGATGTTTGCTCAGCACAAAATGACTTTTTGTTGTTGTTGTTTTCCTGCTCACATCACCCCTTGGAATGTGTCCCCAGCAGCCAGATATGAACATAGTTGAATGAACGAGGGTAAGCACTTGGGAGAAGTGGAAACGATCAAATCTTCCTTCCCTGCAGGTTGAACTTGTAGCCAGAAGGTTCTCAGCAGCCTGAGCTGCTCCCCGGATGATCAATGGAAGATTCCGAGGCTGGCATGACCATTTCACACCCAGCCACTATCAGTAAAGAAGTACAGTTGGTGAAAAGGTCATAATGAAGGGCATGCCCAGAGAGATTACACACTTCTCCAACTGGATCCCTTATGATTTTCATTTCTTGGTTTGATTATTGCCTTCATTCCAGCCCAGACTCCCTGCAACACTGCTGCTTTCTTTTTTTTTTTTTTTTTTTTTGTATTTTTCTGAAACTAGAAACGGGAGAGACAGTCAGACAGACAGACAGACTCCCACATGCGCCCAACCGGGATCCACCCGGCACGCCCACCAGGGGGCGATGCTCTGCCTCTCCGGGATGTCGTCGCTCTGATGCGACCAGAGCCACTTTAGCGCCTGGGGCAGAGGCCAAGGAGCCATCCCCAGCGCCCAGGCCATCTTTGCTCCAATGGAGCCTCGGCTGCAGGAGGGGAAGAGAGAGACAGAGAGGAAGGAGAGGGGGAGGGGTGGAGAAGCAGATGGGCGCTTGTCCTGTGTGCCCTGGCCGGGAATTGAACCCGGGACTTCTGCACGCTAGGCTGACGCTCTACCACTGAGCCAACCGGCCAGGGCCAACACTGCTGCTTTCTTAATAAATCCCTACTCTTAAACTTAAACAGACTGAATATGTATACTCCCAAGTTTCTGCCTAACAGGAACATAGTAACTGTCTTAATCTAGCTAAATCTGAGTTTACTAATGGGAATGAAATTTAATGTAATGATAGGATGGTGATATTGAGAAATGAGAGATTTAAAAAATATATTTGTCTTTTATTAACACGTTGAACAAAGTTAGTAAAAACTGAATAATTCTTGAATTATATTAACCCAATTTAAAGTAAAAATAATATATATATGTGTAAGATATCTTGAGAAATATGTGTTGTGTTTGGACTATCAAACCACAAGTTGCCTTAGAAAAATATTATTTTAATATTAATCTGGTTTTGTGCCTAATTAGTATGAATTAGTGTGAAAAGGAATTCTGAATTCCTTTTCTCCCAACCAATATTCCCTAAAGTTTCCTGCTCTCAGAGTTTGTAACAAAGAAAATATATTATTCTTTTCTCCAAGTGGAATTACCATAATGTTGGTTAGGCTTTTATTTCTCCTGTAAAATGTCTTTTATTTAATAGAATCTATTTCCCAGGTGTTAAATTTTCCAGAAGAATAATTTTCTTTGTTTTAACTCCCAGCCTATTTAGTATTGGGATTGCTTGACTAGTTACTTGCATATAACAAGAGTTCATTTAAATTCAAGTCCATAACCTACTTTCCATGGTTTGTAGATGATACTACAGAATAGAAGTTAATGTAGGTCCTCTTTCAAAGTGATGTTATTTTGAATTCATTTGTCTGGTTATTAATGATAGCTAACATTTGATACAAACATGCTATGACTTACTAGTAAGGTAAATAAGTCCATTTAACTGGGACACATTTCTGTTCCAGAGGACTGGGGCAGAAGAACTTTACACGGGTAGAATTCTTTTGTCATTTTTACAGTAACTAATGTAGTATCATAAAATTCAGATTGGTGTAAACATTAGTCACTAAGCCACAGACTTCCTTTTTCATTTTTTGCATGTATCATAGTCATACAGAATGTGTTATACCAGGAGGAACCACTTGTTGGAAAAGAGAACACTGAGATAAATCTTTCACCCTAAGTCATCACACAACAAGATCTTTCTTTTTCTTTCCTTCTTTCCTTCC
This sequence comes from Saccopteryx leptura, assembly GCF_036850995.1. Taxonomy (NCBI): domain Eukaryota; kingdom Metazoa; phylum Chordata; class Mammalia; order Chiroptera; family Emballonuridae; genus Saccopteryx; species Saccopteryx leptura. Next base: position 168,666,535 of record NC_089507.1, read on the forward strand.
TTCTTTCTTTTTTTTTTTTTTTATTTTTTTATTGGCTACAAGTGTGTAAGTTTAGCCAAGAGGGAATTGAAAGTCTCTTCCTGTTACATTTTTTCCACATCTGCAGGGTCTAAGCTTAGAAGACTTAATTTTAAAAAGATTTCCTCTTACCTCTTACTGTGAACAGGTTATAACATAAGCCAAGTACTAAATTCTAGTTTAATGTCTTCTTAAACAGAACAGAGTTTTCTTAGAATCTCTATGAATTTCTTTGCTGTTTTATTCTCATCTTCCCTTCTTGCCCGTCACTTTACAAGACTTTCCTGGGACCTTTTTCTTGCAATTTGTAATTTGCATTATGATCCAGAAGGCCCTTACAAGGTCTCCATGAAAATTTCCTCAACAATTCAACTCTATCTTCCTATACCTGAATTACCATGGTATAATCTGTGATTTTCATTTATAGGTTCTAGAAAATATAAAGTTTATTAATGAATGGTTCCTATATAGAACATAGTTTTTATTTTTATTTTATTTTTCAATTACAGTTGACATAATATATTACATTAGCATCAAGTGTACAACATAGGAATTAGACATTTATATATCACGCTGGTAAGTCTAGTACCCACCGGGCCTCATCCATAGTTATTCAATATTATTGACTATATTCCCTACACTGAATACATACCTCCATGCCTATTTTGATAATTGGCAATTTGTACTTAATCTCTTTTACTTTTCATCTCCTCAACCCCCATTCTACCTGGTGACCATCAATTTGTTCTCTGTATATATGTTTGTTACTCTTTTGATTTTTCATTAATTTCATTTTTTAGATTCTACATATAAGTGAAATTATATGGTATTTTTCTTTCTCTGTCTGACTTATTTCACTTAGCATAATACCCTTTAGGTCCATCCATGCTTTCACCAATGATTAAGATTTCATTTTTTTATGCCTAATATCCCATTATATATAAGGTCTAACGGAAAGTTCTGTCCGTTTCTATCACAACAAGTTTCAACACGTAAGCACGTTTATTTGGCGCATGTGTGCCTCTCTATTTTTATCACTTAATGTATACATACTGATGTAGCAAATTAACTAAAACAAAGTTGATTCACATTAGTCTTATGTGTGAAGTGATAGTGTACCCATGGCTACTGATAAAGTTCATTTACACCACTGTAATTTTTACGAATTTCAACAAGGAAGAAATGCTATAGAAGCATGTCTGTTGCATCCACTATATTCCCCGACTTAGCACCCTCTGATTATCACTTGTTTTTGTCCTTACAAAATTTTTGAAGGGCAAAGAACTCAAAAATGAAGAAGATATCAAACAAGCACTGGTTCAATTTTTTGCATCAAAAGATAAAACATTTTTCAAAAATGGGATATACAAATTGCCCTCATGCTGGAAAGAATTCATTAATAATAATGGCAATTATATTATTTAATAAAGTTTATTGACAGTAAGAAAAATTTGTATTTTGTTTTATTCCAAAAACAGACAGAACTTTCCAGTAGATCTTATATAGAGAGAGATAGATAGATATACATATAGACATAGATATAGATATACCATACCTTCTTTAGCCATTATTTTTTTTTCAGTAAATCGCATTGGAAAAACTGAACAGATATATGCAAAAAATAAAATAAAATAAAAATACTATTTTCCACCATATACAAAAACAAAAAAAACCCTAAAAAACTCAAAGTAGCTAAAGACTTAAATGAAAGTCCTGAAACCATAAAACTCCTGAAAGAAAACACAGGCAGAAAATTCTTTGACATCACTTTTAGCAATATATATTTTTTTGATATGTGTCCTTGGGCAAGAAAAAAAGAATAAAAAAATAAATATAACTATATCAAACTAAAAAGATTTTTTGCACAGTGAGAGAAACCATCAATAGAACAAAATGACAACCCAATGAATGGAAGAAGATATTTGCAAATGAGACATCTGAGGAAGAGATGAAATCTAAAATCTAAAAGAATAAAACACCAAAAAAAAAATCAAATAATAATCAAATCTGATTAAAAAAATAGGCAAAGGACCTGAACAGACATTTCTCCAAAGAGGACATGCAGATAGTAGGCAAAGAAAAAGATGCTCAATGTCACTAATCATTAGAAAAATGCAAATTAAAATCAAAATGAAATATTGCCTCATACCTGTTAGAATGGCTACCATCGCATAAATTAAAGCACAAGTATTGGCGAGGCTGTGAAGAAAAGGGAACCCCTAGTGCACTGTTCGTGGGAATGTGCAGCTACTGTGGACAAAACATAGATTCAAAAAGATATATATACCTCTATGTTCATTGCAGCATTATTTATAATAGCCAAGATGTGGGTGGAGTGCAGAGCGCATTCCTAGCAGCTGTGGCTGATGCAATGCTGTGAGAATACTCCAGCTCCCAGAACCCTCCTGGGCATACCAAGGAAGAGAGCTCACCCACTTTAAGGAAGTGACTTAGTGCCAACCACGCAGCTCCCTGATCTTTTCAGCCATTGGCTATGAAGGACATGCTGTAACATCCTATTGGCTGAACCCATGTATATAAGCTAGCTTACTTCCTGAATAAAGTGGATCCCCGGAGTCGGGTCTTTGTGTCTCTGTCATTCTCACCCCCGGCAGGACTTGTCCACACCAAGATATGACAGTAACCTAAATATCCATTGTTAGGCAAATATTTTTAATCTTATTGTAATTTTGAACTCAGCTCTGATTAATCAAATTTGGTATAGTAATAATAAAATGCTTTCTCAGTGTGCTAATACTGTAATAACAACCTCTTCTGTCCCCTGCCATTACACAATTATGCTTTTAAAGACATTTATGTTTGTCTTATAGATCTAGTCCACTTTTGATTAGGCCTCAAAATTCTCCTAATTCTACTAAACAACAATTAAATTTGTAGGACTTCTGTATTCTTTTGCACTCCCTTAATTTGATTTTTCCTTCTTTACTTCATAACTCATTATTATTCCTTGAATTAAAAAAGGGATAATGAAAGTCAAAAGAAATAACGCATGCCAAAAAGAGAGGAATCTTTCATTCTAGAATGATTTAGTAATGAAGATTTATTCCCTTCCAATGGAGAATTCACGTAATGTGAGACTGGAGTGCTTCTTTCAACTGGTAGGATTTTTATTCACTTGAACCATACTCTGGATGTAAGAAACATTCTCTAGCTATTGTTTGCATCAACACAGCTCCCAATACTGAAATGCTGAGATGTATTGAATGCATAGCACACCTAACTGTCAGAAAATATCCTTTCTTATATGGGGAAACTTTCTAAAATAATATTAAAAGTGTATTCAATTCATATACTCAGAAACTTGATATAACATTCCTCCATTTCCTCAACATCTGATCTGCCCCAGTGGCTCCTGACACACGCTTTCTCTCTTTCTTTAAATCAATTTTTTTAGGCTGCTGCAAATCCCCTTTGCAGGTCTGTTTGAGGAAGTTGTGAACGAGGAGTGATCACTTAAAATACGTATTTTTCTTCATCTGAACTTATTAAAATTTTAGCCATTTACCTAAAGGAGCATTTTTGTCCCAGCTGTGAGTCCGAGTCCCTATTGCCAATCTAAATGGAAACTGTCAAAGCAAGAAAAAAAAAGATGTTAGTATAAAATTCAATATTTTAAGAAAAAAAAATCTCTCTAAATCCTGACAGTTTATAAATTGAGATAATGAAAAAAGGAGTTTGAAATCTTTGGAAAGTTTGGCTCATAATATTTGATTTAAGTGCATTATGTATAAGACTATGTGTGCTTTTAAAAGGAAAACCAATGTGCTTAATTACTCATGAAAGAATAAATAATTAACAAATCTATGAATGCATCTCTTATCCTTTAATGTTTGGATTTAATTTTGAAAAGTAGTATAAATAAGAGAAAACATTGAGCAGGAAAAATAGACTCTTAATCTGAATTGTGTGTGTGTATAGTGTGCGTGTCCTAGAGGTGGAAGTTTGAAATGCTTTTACAATTATTTTTATAAATAGAACTTTATCAGGAATTAAGTGACAAGATAACCTGGACATGTTTTCTTTGAATATATGTACACTAATTTATTATATGTCAGCCCATTAACATTAATAAAAATTTATTTATAAAAAAAATGAATTCAAAGAAAACAAAAAGTCAGAAAATGTAACTCTTCCCCACATGGCAAGTTAAGAAAATGATGAAGACTTCAACTGAAAAGAACATATTAAAAAGGCTACTCTGTTAAATCAATAGTGTGGACACCTCTGCTCTCCATGTCCACTGATGGTAGATGTGACAACAGCATAGGTGTAGGATGAGTAAATTCCTGTTCTCAAAGTGTTGAGGGCAAATATGGGTACTCAACAGAATAAAAGTCTAAAGTGCTTTCCTCAGCCACCTTGCTCATTTCGTTGTTAAACCATGAGTTAGCTTTCCACTGTAGCATCTCAGAAAACCTGAGTTATCAAGCAGGAGAGTGGAAAGAGTCCTGGGCATAATTTCAGGCTAAAATAATCTGGGTGCTGAGAGTCAGTGAAGCAACAGAGATGAATGAAAGGAATTTCAACTGGAAATTTATCTTAGTCGCACGTATGTGTTTCGGGAAGCATGAACAAACAATCTTGATCGTTCCTTTATTATACTGCAAGGTTATCTCTTATCTGTACTGATATAATGCCAGGAGCAGTGTTCTGAACAATTCACTACATACAAACTGCTGAGGCACACTTTTGTGACTGAAAGGAAGGCTGCCTCTACTCTAAAAGTTTTGATGGCTTGCTCATTTGTTTGTTTCACCCAACACCTTGCATGACCACTCTTGGATCAATTACCTTTGTACATATTGGGCCAAGTCCAGGGAAATCTGCCCAACTGCTTCTCTATGGAGGAAGCAGAACCACGTGGTTTAATGACTTGGATGTTTTGGACAGACTAGCTGGTTCACATACAAATCAAATTTTAATATAAGCTATGATGGTTTTATTGCATGTTATTGCTTCAAAAGAATAAAAAAGTTTTCTGCCCTTTTGAAACTCTCCCTAATTAGTTTGAAGAGAGGTAGTAAATCTGTCCATTGCATCCTGCTCTAATTAAAAAAAAAAAAAACCATAATCAATCCCATGATTTCTGCTTTATCTATTATTCCACAGCGCATATTGACATCAGATCGATGAACATGACGTCAGTGTGTCAGTATGCAAAGGATGTCAATGGATAATGTTAATGTATAAGAATATTAATGCAAACCTCATTTAAGCTTTAGGAGAGTATTATAGGTCAATTGCTAGCTTATTGCTATCCTAACGGGAGGATAGTATTTACTGCACATTCCAGTACCCTATGCAGAAATGATGTTCCAAAGGGCTGATTTTGCCCCTTGGGGGGACATTTGGGAGGATCGGGAGAGTTTTTTAATTACCAAGGCTGGATGGGGGTTGCTACTGACATCTAGTGGGTAGAGGTCAGGCATGCTGTTAAATGTTCTGACCTGCTCAGGACAGCCAATACCCGCCCCCCCCCCAAAAAAAAAGAATTACCTGGTCAAAACGTAAATAAGGCTGAGGTTTAGGAATCCTGGTAAAATAATAGCATTGCTTTCTATTTTAGGGTGTTTTGGTATGTGTTTGTGTGTATGTGCGTGCCTGTGTGTGTATGACTTACAACACTGAGAATTGTATAGCCAAAGACAACATACATTCTCTGGACTTAGACAAACCAGAGGCAAAAGATGTCTTCCCATCGTTGCCTCCTGTAATAATCAAAATTGCTGAATTAAATTTGAGAAGAAAAAAGATTATATGTTCTCTGCAGACAATTTTATGAAAATGTGTTGTGTCACCATTAAGTGTTAAATGAAACTACAAATAAGATAAAAGCAAACGTTTAAGTATCCATATGTTTTTCTTATTCATAAAATGTTATTTTCCAGCAATGGTGAGCCCCGAAAGGCGAGAAGAACAATGGGAAAGCTGATGTTCCTCTGGGTGTAACTAAAATTTTTTCTTAAATAGAAGCCCAGCTGGGACTATTTATAAAGTAAACTGTATTTCAAAAATCCTTTGCCAAACTAATTTACTCTGACAGAAAGGAACCCAGAATTGCTCTGGGCTAATTGTGGGCAGAAACTGACTGTACAGAGGCATAAGGGAGCTATATAGAATGAGGAAGATAGTTTATATCTTGATAGGGGTAATGATTTGATTACAGAAATGTACAAATTTATAAAAAATCATTAATTTATACATAAAATGGGTACATTTTTGGTGTATTTTAATTATATGATAATAATTAAGTGACTGGTCTGGAAGGTAAATCCTATGCCTATTTTACCCCTCGACCAGACAAAAGGGCATCTCACACTCAGCTTTCACAATCAAGCAACATTTTATGTGGATAATAGCTACTAACTTTCTCTGTGTACTCTGCTCACACGAAGTCATTTAATTCTCATAGGCACTACTATTATCTTTGTTTTAAAAATGAGGAAACTGAACCCCAAAGATCCTAATAAATTTGCAAAAAAATCCAAAGGGTTCACTCTATTATGACTATATTATTCATAAGTGAACTACGGGTTTGGAAACTAGCTACCTTGCTGAAGGACGCTCAGCCAACACAATAAATGCACCAAGAAGAAAATGTATGTTTTTCTTAGCTTTTCCCCACGATACTTACGATGACTCTATAATACATTACTCCAATGAGATGGAAAGAGCGTGCTATGAATAATTAAGCTGGATCACACACGTTCCAGAACTAAACTGGCACAGCCAGGGTGTGTGTTTTATGGTCCCTATAAGATGGCATTCATCCTGTCAGCACTGATACAATGTATCACATCCTGGAGCCAGAGGTAGTACAGGCAGGCTTTTTTTTTTTTTTTTTTTTTTTTTTTTTAACATCAGCGTGAATCATGACACCACAAAGAGACACCTAATATTGGTTTATTTTGAACTAAGTTTGTTGCTGAAAAGAATGATGAGAGACCGTGTCCATGAGGGTCCAATAGGAAACAACAGCTACACTCAAAGAGAGAAAATTTGAGGAGGGTTTCATATAAAGAATCCCATCATAGCATATAAGAGGGAAACCACAAAAATAAGCCATAAGAGAAAGCAGCAAAGCTAATTCGTCACCCCTAGGGAGGTCAGACAAAACATAAGGTGGAATTTTAGATAAATTACAAATGCTATAAATGGTTTAGTATATACGTGCTTCCCCCATTTTTTCTTCCTTTCTCTTCTTTCTCCCTTCCTTCCTTCTTCCCTCCCTCCCTTTCCTTTCCTTTCCCTTTCTTTCTTCTTTCTTCTTTCTTCTTTCTTTCTTTCTTTCTTTCTTTCTTTCTTTCTTTCTTTCTTTCTTTCTTTCTTTCTTTCTCTCTATCTCTTTTTCGTTCTTCTCTTTTTCTTTCTCTCCCCCTTTTTTCTTTCTTTCTCTCTCTCTTTCTTTCTCTCTCTCCCCTTCCTTCCTTCCTTCCTTCCTTCCTTCCTTCCTTCCTTCCTTCCTTCCTTCCTTCCTTCCTTCCTTTTACTTTTCTCTTTCTTTTCTTTTCTTTCACTTTTTCCCTAAACTTGCAAACCTAGGCCTACCCCCAAAAGGGATAAAAGAAAGAAACAGAATAATATTTCTGAAAGGCCAGAGACAGAGATTTGAGTAGAGTGCCTGAGACATCATAAGTGGAGTAAAGAAACAGAGAGCCAGGGATGAGGAGCCCGGCCTCACCTCCTACCTACCTCCTGAACAGGCTTCCTAATATCTGCACTCCAGAAGATCAGCTTCCTAGGGCCTGGATCACAGGGGGAAATGGACAAAGTGGATCTGCAGAAACAAAAGGAAGCTACCCAGCCTGGATAGGGTCACCTCTCTAGTTCAGCAAATGTGGCTGGGCTTTGAGAAAAAAAAATCTGCACTTACAAAGACACCTGACTAATAAAAGAAACTTACAATGAATTTAAAATCAAATCAACATGATAGTATAGTATAAACAAATGCACATTGGAGACTGATTTTTAATCAAAATACTTAACCTGGATAACACAGTTCTAAACAGAAAACACAAATTTTGCCCAACATATATAAAGAGAATCAAAGGAATGCTTATTGAAATTGGGCTCCCACTTCTTTCAAAAGGAAAGAAAACCAGATAAAGCACCCAGACGACAGGAAAAGAATGAACTGAAGCTTATTGCATTTCTCTTACAAAGACAGATAAGTGAAGATCAGAATGTCTGTAGAGTATATTGAATGTTCTCCCCCGGATAAAATTGTTGTAAGAGATAAAGATTTTGTGAAACCTTTTCAGATGTCATTCTTTTCTGATATTGCTTATGGTTCACCATTGCTGATAATTATAAACAAATACTTTCTGACCCAAACATTTTGTAAAATTTTATCCACATCTTTGACTTTGCATATCTTAACAACGTTGAGTAAAAACCTATTAATTTACACAGTGTGATCACAAATTTGGGATAAGGTAAACACACAAAAGCAAAGACACAAATAATCTATGTGCATACATATGTAGCTGAAAATAAATGCACAGATATGATGACATTGCTTCTAATTCTGGACATAGGAATTATAGGTGACATTTTATTTATTTATTTATTTATTTTTTACTTTCCTCTACTTTCTAAATTTTAATTCTAAATGATTCTTTATAATCAGTGAATATAAAGATTATTTTCATATTCTCTTCAGGAGGGCTTTATGTCCTAAAATAATAATTATAATTTGTCTTTTACATTATTTGTGACTCTGATAGAAAAATGATTGCATAGAACATATCTACCCGAGGATAACACACTGTATTTTACATTGGAAACTCCCCAGAGAAGAAGGCTGCCACTTTGTGTGTTCTTTTAGTTTTCATAGTAAAATGGAAATTGTTTGTAGTCATTGCCAAGAATAAGGCTTTGTAACTTTGAGTTTGGCACAGACCATATACTGCATATCACTATCCAAATGTTGCTGGAAAATTTGAAGGCTTTTTTTTTTAGATACTTTTATAAGAGTGAGTGAAGTATTATCTTATCATGGGGAACAATTATCTGTTCATTCTTTTGAATGAGTGCAGGAGAAAACATCAAGGGACATTTCTGGCCTGACTTCTCGACTCCCCATATTTGGCATGAGAATGACTATCGTTCCATGATTGGGCCAGCGCATAGGCAGAGGAGAAATGGCTCACGGTAGGGGACACACACTTGGCACTGTTTGGGCCATTTCTCAACATTTCAGTAACTGGAATGCCTCATTTCTCTGTGTCGACAGTCCTGAGTAACATAGTAGTACCCAGGAGATCACTTAAAATCTCATTTTTTTAAAGAGGTAGCTTTTCCAGGCAAGCATAGCATTTTGCATTTTAAGTCCTGTCATCGCCCATAGGAAAAAAAAATATATGATGTATTTCCTTTCATGCATTTAAGTTCAAATATTTGAGGTCATTCTTTTCTCCAAATAATCGTTGGGTGCAGGCTTTACTTTATTCCCTCTAAGTTTCAACAACTTGCCTTTAAAAGACATAACAGATTAAAGAAATGCTAAGATTTGCATTTTTTTCTAAGACTAAAGTTAGCAGTCACTGTATGAAGCTGATATCCCTCTATAGGGAGAAAAAATAATTTGAGGGTTTCTAAATTGTTGAATAAGAACATGGAAAGTTTATTTTTTTAGATCTATTCCAAAGTCCTGAGTTTTAGCCTTTAGCAAATAGAAAAAAAAACATTATCAATTTAACAGAGAAGAGAATATGGGGTCAAAATTGTTCATTTCAGTTTGAGATTCTGCCATAGATCTATAAAAATGGTTTGTGAAGAGTGTCACTGGAAAAGCCTCATGTCCATTTACTCACTGGGGACTTGAGAGAATAATGTATGGCCCTGGCCAGTTGGTTCAGTGGATAGGGTGTCATCACAGTGCGCTGAGGTCATGGGTTCAATCCCTGATCAGGGCACATATAAGAAGCAGTCAATCAATCAGTGAGTGTACAACTAAATCGAACAGCTAAATGGAACACCAAGTTGATGCTTCTCTCTCCCTCACCCCTTTACCTCCTTCCTTTTTTTCTCAAATCAATGAAAAAAAAATTTAAAAGAAAAATATATGGTCCTTCTGACTCTGTTAATTACAAAAGTAGAATAGTGTTCTATTTCTTTTTTCTTTTTTTTTTTTTAATTTTTCTGAAGCTGGAAAGGGGAGAGACAGTCAGACAGACTCCTGCATGCGCCCGACCGGGATCCACCCGGCACGCCCACCAGGGGGCGATACTCTGCCCACCGGGGGCGTCGCTCTGTTGCAACCAGAGCCACTCCAGCGCCTGGGGCAGAGGCCAAGGAGCCATCCCCAGCGCCCGGGCCATTTTTGCTCCAATGGAGCCTCCGCTGCAGGAGGGGAAGAGAGAGACAGAGAGGAAGGAGAGGGGGAGGGGTGGAGAAGCAGATGGGCGCTTCTCCTGTGTGCCCTGGCCAGGAATCGAACCCGGGACTTCTGCACGCCAGGCCGACGTTCTACCACTGAGCCAACCGGCCAGGGCCTAGTGTTCTATTTCTTAATGAACATGAAACTATTTGGGATAGTCAGGAATATTAGTCTTGGAGCAAGAAGACATAACCAGAGTAACGAATTGAAGGGAGAGGTCAACTCACATTCTTAGTTCTTTCATTTGTCTTCATCTGAAATGTGTGGGTAATTGTTGTGAAACAAATAATCACCAGTAATAATTTAAAACTATTTTTAAATAATTGTTCAAAACTTTGAGCACACATGCACACACACAAACGTATGCATTCGTCCATATGTTTCATCTATTAGAATGCCTCTTAAGACAAAGAATGAAAATGGGTCCAATATATTAAAGAAATATTGGTGCTAGAAACTAGAAAATACTGCCATATCAAACTTTAAATAATATTTCCACCCCAAGGAATGGAATTTGAATTCATCAGGGAGTATCTTACTTCTTCCTTGTGGAAAAATCAGCTCTATAAGGTTTTAGTTACACAAATCTAGGACCTGCCCGTTGATTTCAGATAGGTGTTCAGGACGCTTGACACAAACTTTCTAGAACTTCAGCTTCATGTTGGTTATACTTATCAGAGCTAGGTCTGCACCACCTTCTCTTTCTGTCACTGGATTGCTATTTGTAAGGAAGTTGTGTGAGTGTGAGCTAGGCATTGGTCATTGGTTATTTGGAGCTGTGACGCTGAGACACAGTGAAGGGTAATGGGATCCTGCTATTCCTCTTAAACGAGGTGACAGGCTTAGAAAAAAATGGGACTCAGATTGCCACAGCTCCACACTGTGCTGTCCCATGTACTATGTTTATCATGATTGGACAGCCTTCTTTTTGAAACATGCCAAGGTACTTCCTCAGATGTACTAATTAATCAGTGGGCTGTAGGAGGCCAGGAGGCAAGGCTACCTCTCTGGATAAAAGGAGAGTTTTCTGAGAGGGACATGGGCATTGCAAGATTTGAGGCTTTCCATCAGATTCCTGAGGATAATACCTGTTTTGAATATGGGTTTTTCCCTGCCTTAAGAATTATTGCCTCTAACTATACTTATTAGTTAAGCCTTGTCTTTTATTTTTTTTCTATATTTGATAAGTCAAGAAATCTTAAAAGATACTTCCTGTGATGTAGGGCAATACAGAAACTGTCCTGGTCTTGTCCTTCCATGGGATAATAAGGGTACAGAGACAGCAGGAATAACATGAAAAAAGGAGATATTTAATATTTCAAGGAGAAAGGACCAGTTAAATAAATATGGCAGGTGACTCAGATAAAACTTTGTTTTTTCTCCCTCCCCATACCTCCTTAAAATAATAATAAAACAGCATAAAAAGAAGGGATAAGCCACAGAGACAAAGAGTATTGGAGAGGAGTCAAATGCAATTCAGAAAAAACAAGACACAGGAGAGGAACTGACTCAGCAGCTAGTAAGAATTTGTAACCTCAGAGTCTGATGAGATTTTGAAAAAATGTCACAACCGAACATAAAAACTCCTAAGTGTTAGGCCCTGATATGACAGGTGCTATCTGAGGGTGGGATGAGGGGTAGTTCTGAATATGTTTTGAAGGTGATTGAACTCCTACAAAGAGTTGGAATAGTAGAGCCTGCAGAATCAGATGGCTGCCTCTCACACTTGTCCTCTTCTACCCTCCCCTGCCCAAGGGGCTGAAGTTTCCTGTTTGAAGAAATTAAATCTGAGAGGACCTAGATATACAGAGCTTGCCCTTGAATTCCAAAATATAAAATCAGTGCATAGTTAACCATTATCTTCCCCAACGGTGTTATCTTCTGGTGTTGATACCCTTGTAGTATTGACACAAGCCAATGAAACATGGCCATATTATAGGTCAGGCTTCCCAACAAACACGCTCCTCAATTCAGATCTGTGTAAAAAAGATTTACAGTGGAGAGAGCTGTTGATACCACTATCTGTCAGGATGAATGGGAGCAGGACTAAAGGGAGAGCTTGAATGGAGATGCAGGGGCTACAAGGGCTTCAGCCAATCCAATGGGCAACTCTGGAAGGGTTCACTCTGCTTTTAAGGGTTCTTCAAAGATGCCCCAAGTCAAGGAAAGAGAGCCAGACTTGATGCATAGACAAGTCACTGGACATGGGCTGTTCTTAGAGAAGAGATATAAAATCTCTTCAGACAAGGGCAATCCAGAGGAGGGAGTCAGATGTGTGAGCAGGCAAGGATATGAGCCTAGGTCTCTCCAAAGTGAGTCAGAACACTATGTGTGCAATCTCATTTGACAAAGAACCTCTTTCCTTAGATCTACTTCCTTTAATTATTAATGTTCTATACTGCTCACAAAAATTAGGTGATATTTCAAAATAAATAAAAAGTGATAAAAGATCTCCTAATTTTTGTGAGCAGAATATTTCAATCTTTTTGAAGCAGATACATTTACTCTTACTCATTGACATTCTGCTTGGAAAGAAATAATTTCTCTATATTTAATTATTTCTAGAAGTATTTTCTTATGGAGTATATCATTCCTGATCATAACATGTTTAAGCCAGTACATGAAAACAAATAATACTGTATTTAAATGATTGCTGTGTTTGGAGAAGATTATTTACTTTTAGTGTTTTTAAAAAATGAATCTGTTAGAGTGTGCTTTTTATTACAGTCAATTATGAATGGTAAAAGGACAGTAAAGCCCTTTGATGTTAGCTGATTAGGCAAATTCAAGGCCAATTTTAACTAAGTTAGAAGGCAACATCAGTGGGGCCATAGAGAGTGGGTTGTATTTCACAGGAGCTAACAATAATCTTTTAAAATCAGCATGTCCCAAGGGTACATCTTGTGAACTAGCCATGAAGCTTTCACGGTAACAAGATATGGAACAAGTATTAATTGGATAGGGAAGCACATCCAACATGGATTCTAGTATAAATTTTTAGTGTTTTCAATGTGGCTGTGTGCAAGCATTTTCTACATAAGGAACAAGATACAACTCAGGAATTTATCTCTTCCAAGTGCTTATGTTCTAACGTATTTCTTTAAGCTTGTGTATGTATGTGTGTGTGGCAACTCTGGCTTCAGTTTTATCTGTCAACAAAGATAAGGTAGTGAATATCAATCTATAGTTTTCTGTAACATTAACAGCATGTGATTCTCAAACCGGGGAAAATAAAATAACTCTTAGGCTGAGTGTGGTTAAAGAATCTTAGGTCTAGATAATAGCCTTAGTTTCTACAGTTCTTCCTTGCATACTATCTTCAATTTTAACTTCACTGCTTTCTAGAGTAAGTATTTGAAACACAAAAATTACAGCTCCTGACATATGTAACGTTAACAAAATTACTGGTGATAGTTTTCAAAAGAAATTTCCTAATATCATAATTGATATCTTGCATGATCATAAATAACCCAGAACTCTGAATTTCCCCGAGACAGCTTATGCTCCCAGGTAAATGTAATAATTCATTACATTCTTTCTGAATAAATATTGACATTGTATTTATATTAATTGGGAGATAAATTTCACATTGTTCTCAAATATTCTGAATGCATTGAAAAAATATAGTCAACATCTAGTGGAAATCTCTCACCAGAAGTAAGTTTCAGAGTGAAACATTACATTTGATTGCTTCCAAGAATCTGCAACCATTACCTTGCTGATAATAGTCAATTGGACACAGAGGAAAATAAGAGAGAATAATTTCCTAGGCGTTTCACCAGGGAGGAAAAGAGATTTCCACTGGGCCTAGAGTTGTTGGAGAGGAAACAAAGAATAAAATTTTCTAATCTATTCTGTTTTTCACTTCTAAAATGTTCAAAAAACAAAACAAAACCAAAAAAGTCCCAGAACAATTCTCTATCACCTCACACTATTTTATTTTCATTTCAAATACATCATCCACATGTTCTCTATACGTTTATTAATATTCCTTCCACTTGTTTTAGAAATTATTGAGAGAGGGCTATTTAAAATCCCTATAAATGTGCTGGAATAACTGGATGCCAATATTGGAGAAAATGAAACTTTGTTTCATGCATACTCTATATACAAAAATTAACATAAAATGGAACATAAATCTACATATAAAATGTAAACTATAACATTTCTTAAAGAATACCTAGGAGAGAATATGTCTTACCTTTGGCTGTATAAAAATTCCATAGGCTCAACACAAAAGCATGAACCATAAAATAAAACTATTTATAAATGATACTTTATCAAAATTAAAATATATGTGCTTCATAAGACATTGTTAAGGAAATAAAGTAACCATAGATTAGCAGAAGATACTTGCAAACCACACAGGGTTGGGCAAATGTAGGTTAAGAATAATAATAAATAATAGTGAATAAACTCCATGGTTTGTGTGCTCACAACTGTAAAGCAACTTTTGCCCGCTTCTGTATATCTGATTAAGAATTTGTATTCATACTATATGAAGAATGTTTAACACACAAATTTAAGAAAGCAAACACTTGATTTTTAAAAATGAAGAATGTATTTAACAAACACTTTACTAAATATGATATACAGATAGCAAATAAGAACATGAAAGTTTGTTCAATGTTATTAATCACTTGAAAAATAAAACTTAAAAATGCAATTGAATATGACTCCATACCTCATAGAATTGCTAAAATTCAAAGACTGATTCTCAAAAGTTTTGACAAGGATGTGGAATAACTGAAACTCTCATACACAGCTGATGGAAATATAAACAGTTACATCCACTTTGGAAAAACCCTTTGACAGTTATGTAAATCTATATAAATAAAAATAGAACATAACTCAGCCATTCTAGTCCCTGTCATTGACCCAAGGGAAAGCATATATTCATACAAAAGCATGCACAGAGTATTTACAGTGGGTTTAGGCATCTTTACATGTAATGACTTAAAACTGGCCAAAATGCATTTGTACATCAATAGGTAAATAGATTTAAAAATTGTGAAACACGGCCCTGGCCGGTTGGCTCAGTGGTAGAGCGTCGGCCTGGCGTGCAGGGGACCCAGGTTCAATTCCCGGCCAGGGCACATAGGAGAAGTGCCCATTTGCTTCTCCACCCCCCCCCCTCCTTCCTCTCTGTCTCTCTCTTCCCCTTCCACAGCCAAGACTCCATTGGAGCAAAGATGGCCCAGGTGCTGGGAATGGCTCTTTGGCCTCTGCCCCAGGCGCTAAAGTGGCTCTGGTCGCGACAGAGCGACGCCCCGGAGGGGCAGAGCATCGCCCCCTGGTGGGCAGAGCGTGGCCCCTGGTGGGCGTGCCGGGTGGATCCCGGTCGGGCGCATGCGGGAGTCTGTCTGACTGTCTCTCCCCGTTTCCAGCTTCAGAAAAATACACACACAAAAAAAATGTGAAACACACACACACACACACACACACACACACATACACACTGGAATACTACTTGGTAATGTAAAATAATGAGCTATTAATAAATACCACTGCATGGGTGAATCTCAAAACAAATGTACTTATTGAAAGCAGAAAGACAAGAAAGAGGACAACTATATGATCCCATATATGGAAAATTTTAAGAAAATGAAACAAAAATATAGAGATAGAAGCGAGATGATTGGACACCTGAGGATAGGGGTAGAAAAGGAGCTGTAGGAAGAGGAATTATAAAGTTTCCACTTTAATCACAATCACATTCCTATATGAAGTACTTCTAAAAGATAAACCAGGAAATGACAATTAAATCCATATCTCTCTGACCTTGTTGGTGGTCATGCATCATGGAAATGTCTGTCTATCTGTTCTGATGCTGCTGCTAGGTTTATAGCAACATTTGGGTGGGTGGCTACCAGGAAGAGAACACTGTTTTATCGTATTATTTTTGTGGCTTGACTATATTCTGTAGCCATCAGGTAAAGTGCCTCTGTCATCCTCTGGGGTACAATATTGTATTTATTGTATACATTTATCTTGTCTCCGCTGGTTTATTTTTTTCCATCCCTGGTGAATTCCCTTTTTGCCTTCCATATCATATCTAGGAGTGCTTCCATTCACCTGCTCAAAATGCATTATCGAGGAGTGCAGTCTATATAAAGAATCTGAGACTAAGTGTTTGTGTCTGCAAAGGACTCTAAAAAATGTCCTAAGCACTCAAGGAGAATGGTTGCAATTTGTGTCTCATAGAAAGAGAAGACTAGTACAGAATTTGAAAGGCGGAAAACATCTTCTATCATAAAACAGTAACAGCCATAGGAAAAAATGAGAACCATACCCTAACATTAGGAAGGACAAATGTAATGGACAAAGGAAAAGAAACCTTTTGAAACAATAACAAGGAACTGCATTCTTGGTGACGGTCCTGGTCTTTTGAATTAGAGTATCATTTTTCCTTTGAATAGTCTTTTCATCTTATGCATACATAATTTATTTCCATTTTAAAGTAGGAGAGTTAAGCCAAAGAGCCTTAATGCTAAATCCAAGACAACAGAGAGCATCAGGTTCTAAGTGGAAGTTAGGATTTTTGTCCTCTCAACTTGGTCCACACAGTAAGAGTGTTAGTCATTATACACAGCACAACGCCACCTAATAAGAGAGAACATGTAAACCTGAATAGAAGTGGAGACTCCCACAAGGAACAGGACCCTTCACTGAGAACCAGAAAGCATATTCCAAATGGAAATATTTCCCACTTGTGCCATGCATAAATTCATAAAATCTAAAAGTCATGTTTAAATAATTTTCTGCTGTAGAGAATTCACTCTTCTTCTTCATGCACTTGCTTTTATGTATGTTTTTCACTTATCTATCATACTACCATCTTTTGAAAGAAAGTTAAGAAGAGTGTGTGCTTCAGGCTTTCAGATTACTCTTCATATAAAACGTACATGTTCAGAAAAGTGACAAGGTCAACCAATTTATGGAGATTTTTAATTTTTTGGTTTTTTAAATTTTTTGGGCAACATGCACTTCAGAGAAACTTTTCCTTTATTCAGTGAAATAACTCACCTCTTCTGTTTATGACGGAAAGAATTTTACATAAAAATTTTATAGACCTTTCCCAATGATTATTCCGCTTCTAATCTCCAGTGCTAAAATCTTAGTTTGGGGCATTTTGAAAAGCTATGCCAATTCTAAGAATCTCAGTAACTATATATTACATATAAATTAATTGCTTTACAATAGATACATGTCTATGGAAAGATCAGAGCAACACGAGTTAGGGAGGCAAATATGTGCAATAGTTCATTTTTATCTGAAGCATTAAAAGACTACTTTTGATGTGGGCAACATCTAATACAAATTAATTTTCTATTATAAAATAAAGAAAAAATAAATTGAGATTTGTCATAATTCTAGAAATATGTACCATTGCTGGGCAAATGTCAATATTTTTATTTTTTAATAACCATGCAAAATAGGCTACAAGATGCATTAAATTGTATTACTTTAGATCAATGCAGATCTTTGCAAAAGTTTGCTCGTGTGCATTGTAGGGTTTAGATATAAATATTTTTTTTGCCTCACTCCCTACATGAAAATTCAGGAACATGACATAATTTTTCATTAAGCTTATGTGAACTATCCATTTAACAAATAGATTGACTATTTCTATCTAAAATTTTTTTGCTAGAATAATGCAGAACTTTTATTTCATTTAGAAAATAATACAAGTAATTGCATTGTTTGAAAACCATCTTCTGAAGACTGTTGGGTTATCTCTACCCTCATGACTGGTTAACAATACTACCAGTTTAGTAACAGTTTGTGTCTTTCTTGGAGAATGATAGAATGAGGACATCAGAAATTGTTTCTAGATTACATTATTTTTAGTATTTTAATAAAATGAAACTGACCTTTTTTCTAACAGTCATAGAAGGGGCCACTGTGCAGAAGGCTATATCTATAAATCTGTAAGAAAAAAGTATTTGATGAGCCCCTGTATCATTTTGTGTGGAAGGCTCTAGCAGAGGCATAATCATGGTAGAGTCATATGGGGCCATAGTTTCTACCTCTTTGGTCAACTGTGTGAGAACACCAATGAGATGCTGTTTAATAGTAGCTAAGATTTCTGAAAGACCTACACACACTACTTAACACCCTTGAAACATCACAGCCAGGGTCAGTCTTAATATCTAAATTTCATGGATGAACATACTCTAGATCAGATATATAGTTGTTAAAAGAGAGAACTGGACTCTGAGTGTGTCTGACCCCCCAACACCTCATCTTCCCATTATATGATTCTTACTGCTCCTCGCTCTAAAAGTAATATAAAGAAGTTATTTTAAGAGCAGGTGAAGAGGTCACTGACTCTGAGCCTCCCTGTTGATTAAAGTGTATATAAGTGGACAGATTAATTACATGACCAAATAATACACCTTACAGCCAGCATCTCAAAGAAGAAACATCTTAAGTGGGATGCAAAAGTGACTAGAACGTTCTTAGAGTTATTTCATGGCTATTCCTTTTGTACTGGTACACTCTTAACTTTTTAAAGAAAGCAATTGTGCCTGACCAGGCGGTGGTGCAGTGGATAGAGCGTTGGACTGGGATGCGGAGGGACCCAGGTTCGAGTCCCCGAGGTTGCCGGCTTGAGCGTGGGCTCACCTGGTTTGGGCAAAAGCTCACCAGTTTGAGCCCAAAGTACTGGCTCCAGCAAGGGGTTACTCGGTCTGCTGAAGGACCGCAGTCAAGGCACATATGAGAAAGCAATCAATGAACAACTAAGCAGTCGCAATGCGCAATGAGGGACTAATGATTGATGCTTCTCATCTCTCCATTCCTGTCTGTCTGTCCCTGTCTATCCCTCTCTCTGACTCTCTCTCTGTCTCTGTAAAAAAATAAATAAATAAATAAATAAATAAATAAATAAATAAATAAATAAATAAAGCAATTGTAATCAGGATGGTGATGTTGTCAAAACTTTACATTTCTGTTCAAATCCAATTGATGCCTTTGAAATCCACATTGATGCATAAGATATTTTATAGTGGTTGGAGAGATTACAGGCCTAAAAGCTTACTTCAATGAAGTAACAATAGACTCAGTAGGTAATCCGTGACAAATATATTGAAATGTGGAATAAGGGGTATCGTCTAGGCCAACTGCAGTGCCAAAACATGCAACAACTTTATTTTTAACTTATTTCTAAGAAATCCTATTTTGTTGCAAAGCTAACATGATTTTATGTTTATCATCACTTTCTAAGCACAACCCAAGGAAATGATGAATGGTAGTGCAGCCACATCTATGAACTTGTTTATCTGTGAGTGACTATGTCTCGGGTCTAGTCTACGCATTGTTTTAATGTTGGCATTTTCAAAAAATCTTATGTTTTTCCAAGTTATGTTTTATCCTCTGCCAGAGAGCAAGGCTTTGGTTCTTTTATTCAGTTCTCTTTTCATAATTTCAGAGAAATTGGAAAATTAAAAAGAGTAATTAATTGCTGATGTCTTACAAATGATTGACGCAAAATAAGAAAGAAAAGAAAATCTATTTTTCCAAGTTTACAGGCTGGCTGATGGGATTGCAGAATCAAACGTGCTTGTGGATTGCTTTTCAATGGCGAGCCTTGCTCCTAGGTTGTCCTTTTTCCATTCACCATTCCAGGATTTATTTTCCAAAAATATCCTGTGAGGTCCGAATGGTAGCCAGGATTCTGTCTTTGGTTAATGAGCCTGGACGTTTTCTAATCCAACACTTCTCTTGAAAAAGAAATAAAGTATATTGTAATTAATAGTCATGGGGGTATCCTACATTGTGTAGAGAAAATTGGAAGCTTGCCTGCTATTCTTTTTTCATCTCTTGGCTGAAAGGAAAACATTTCAAATGCAAAGAAGGAAAAGGAGGCCCAGGAACCAGAATGTGAAACTGCTTCAGACTGTCTCACAGCCTTCACTTCTGTGTGGCATCTTGTTTTTATGCCACTTAAGTCTATTGGTGAATAGTAACCCAAGACTTTCAGAAGGGCAGCCCCCTAACCCCCATGCAGAACAAATGTTCCAATGGCTGGAACATGACTTTGTCTTTCTCATTCTGTGAGGCTCTGTGTACATCTGCTGCTACCCATCACTCGTGTAGCAGAGTTCAAGTATCCTATCAAGTCTTTGGTGTTTTCATCCTCGCTCAGCACCTCTGTGTCCTACTTTCTCTACTGCTACATTGATATCCTGTCCCTCTTCCTCCGGCTTTTCTAAGAATTTAGTTTTTTATAGTCATCGTTGCTTACAATGTGGAAACTCAAAATGGCAACAGTGCTGATGAGCAACTCACTTGTCTGCTCTGAAGCCTGAGCAGGTTCATTCAACTATAGACTCCTGGAAGGGTTCTCAGATTCTGGTCTTTCAGTCTCAGGGGTCCTCCAGCGTCTCAATGAATTGATGGGACAAAGGACAACAACCTTTATTCAACTTGAGTTTACTAAGCGCCTAACATGAATCTAATACTAATACTATGTGAGGACAGCTGCTCTCATTAGAGGTATTTCGGTGGTTGATGCGCATAGGCTGACATTTAAGGCTCACTGGGTGGATTTGGTAAGGGCTTCTATGTGTGCTAGAAAGTCCTCCAGGCCAATGGAGGGGACAAAGAAGGTGGGAAAACAATTGCACCAGTAGAAAACAGAACGTTCCTCCAGCCTTTGGGAGAGGAGTTTGTCAGCTTTAGGAACTTGACCTGGTTGTATAATATGTACCATACATGTCAGCTGTGGCACGCAGCATGCAGTACTGTCAGGTGTGAGATGGGTCTTGGGGACTGGATGTCCTAGCAGCACAGCCTGTTGCTCCAAGTTCAGGGCAATGGCTATTTACTGAGACTTCCATACCTTTATGGTGTCAGGTGTCCCTACAAGGGCCCCTGCAGTGGAAGATGAGGCAGAGATCTTACCCCTGTGGCAGAGACAAACAAAAGATGATATAGAAGTTTAACTGTATATTAAGAAGGCACTTTGTTCCCACTTGGCATTTTCTCTAGAGACTTTAAGTTAAGATTTACGTTGCTTCCAAATGTAATTTCAGTGAGATCACTCTGCCCTTGAAAGGTAGGCCATTCTCATCTGTAAGTGGGACGTACCACTCTGTAGGAATGACATGTCATGAAACCGACTGCTTATGAAGTAACTTCTAACCATCAAGAGATACAGAGCTTCCATGAATGACCACTGTTAAAGTATACATGTTTTTTAAAAAAATACAACTTACATACAGTGAACACATAGCAAAGATTTTATTCAGTGCATTAATTAATGAGGAAACTTATAAGATAGTAAAAGAGGTTCAAATAAGAATTTGACTTACAGAAATAGTCTATGAGACAAAAATCATTTGCATTGCATGAAGAAGAAACATTTGCATTGCTCCTAGTTTTTCACTATTTAAAGAAAGTTGTCATATAACCTAATTAATGACACATTCATTAAAGATGCACACTCTTCTAGAATCAGTTCCTATGGGGATTCTAGACAATGCTCATCCCTCCACTGAATTGGCATCCAGTAGCCTCTGTTAACCACCTATTCCCAAGACCGGGATATATTTTTTTTTCTGACATGTAATTCTTAATAATTAGATTAAATTATAGGAAGAAACTATGGGAATAAATTAAACTAAGACAAAAACATAGCTATCTAACAACATATATATTATTGGGGGGAAAATAAACATAATGACAAAACTTTATTTAAAACCAGTATGTAAATACTGATTTTAAACCATTGCATTATGCCATATTGAATTGCTATTGCTATTGTTACTGTTTTTAAATCTAAGACTCTTCCTTCATCCAAGAACCTGGTAGTATCCTGTTGTGATTTACTCTTCTCTCCTTTCTAGCTCTCCCAAGACTAGACATTCTCAGGATGTGAAACTTTTCCATCAGGCAGATCCAATAATAATAATAATAATAAAAAAAAACTGGAATGACTAAAAAGGTTCCACCAAGGTTTGAGTGAAAAAAGAAAGATCTAGACATTAAGAGGAACTCAGTGGCCTAAATTCTCTAAGCACTGCGGGAAGCTTTGTTCCCATCATCACAATACAATGAAACTCTGAGTGACCAAGAGATTTTCTAATTTCACAGCAATTTTAACATGTGCAAACCCTTGTTTTACTGGGAGCAACTCCAATCACGCATTTGAAGGTCTTCACTTTATACATTGTCAAAATGTCAGAATCATTTGAGATGAAAGATTTCTATTTTCTTCCTGGTGTATATAAAACAAAATTAAAGACTCATACCACCACCTTTTCATTTCAACCAGATAAGGTTTAAGGCTTGAAAAGCAATTGCCTTTATGATTTGCCATGTTTGGCTGAAAGTTTAAACTTGAAATAGAGTTGAGATTGATAGCACTTTTATTCTGCCACAGTGTAATGATTATCTGGGTTCTGGAAGTCAAACAGAAGCTGAGAATAGTGCTTATATTGAGGTTTTTTTTTTTAAAAAAACCCTTGATTCTTTTTTCTCTCATTCAAACAAACCCCACACATAAGCCCATCTAAAAAGTATATAAACAATATTTAATGTATGATTCAAAGCTTATCCTTACTTTTAACTGCTTGGGTGGCTAAAAATAGGATTGATTTGTTTTTTTCTATGTTAGAAAAGTACCTTTCAAAAATGGATTTCATCTCATTTGAAATGTCGACACATAGCTTATTTTGTTTGGAATTAGCTTTTCTTCCGTAGAATTGAGAAGTCTTTAAATTATCTTGCCTTTTGGAAAAAATTATTAAATTATCAAAAAATTAAAATAAAAATTTCACAAAAGCATGAAATAAAGGTATAACACCTAAAGTTAAAGGATAATCACCAAGAGAGTTTAAAAAGAAAAACAAAAAGAAAAATGATCTTAAATTCTGGTTTCTTCCACAGAGAAGAAAGAAAAGCTGGAGCAATTGTTGGGAAGGA
This sequence comes from Saccopteryx leptura, assembly GCF_036850995.1. NCBI lineage: Eukaryota > Metazoa > Chordata > Mammalia > Chiroptera > Emballonuridae > Saccopteryx > Saccopteryx leptura. The sequence continues at coordinate 168,689,885 of NC_089507.1, forward strand.
GGTCAGAGAGAATGGGACTGTTTTCATTTTGTAACAGCCCTCACTTTTAGTTATTTTTAAATTTTTCTTTTCTTTTTAATTAGATTTATTGGGGGTGATAATGGTTAATAAGTTTATATTTTTTCAAGAAAATAATCTACATATTGCATTGTGTACCCTAAGTCAAATCATCTTCTATCACCATATATTTGACTCCCTTTATACTTTGGACTATATATACACATTGTTTCTATATAATACAAATAAAATAAACTTAATAAAAACTACCTAAAAATAAAGAAAGATTAGAGCATGTCTATAGAATTAAGATTTCTGTAGATTTGTATGAGCAGTCCTGGCAAAGTTGTCATGATATTTGACTGAGAACTTCGAGCGGCAAAAATAATATGTATATTTTAAATAACCAAACTATACAAAAACAAAAATGCATTTATCTATGTGTACAGATGTACAACATTCTAGAAGGATATGCTTCAAATTATTAACACTATTTGTGAGGGCGAGGATTTGGCTGAGGCCAAGAAGTTGAAGGATTTATTTAATAATCTGCCATGTTGTGTGGAAACTTTCATAACAACAATGAACACAAAGTGTTTGCTATGGGCTAAGTACTTTTCTTAGCACTTGGCTTATATTAACTCCTGCACTACTTGTCTTAGTTGGCTTGAAATGCTACAAAATATCATAGACTGGATGGCCTAAATAAAAGACATTTATTTATCAAAGCTCTGGAAGCTAGAAGTCCAAGATCAAGGTGCTTACTGATACCGTGCATGGTTAGAGCTCTCTTCCTGGTTTGTAGATAGACTTCTTTTTTGTATTCTTACATGAAAAGAACAGCTCTAATTCCCCTTTTTCAGCATGTTTTTAAATTAAATTTATTAAAGTAACATAAAATTTTTAGAAGTGCATGATTATAATTTGACATCTGTGTACCTAGGTTGTTTTCTTATGAGGATACAGGGGGTCCGCAGGTTATGACACAGCTTCATTCCTATGACTGTGACGTAACCAAATTTTGGTGTAAGTTGAAACACACCCTAGCCTTAGTCACTCACCTATCCTAACACAGTTGTAAAATCATAATCTAGACCAGCAGTAGTCAACCTTTTTATAACTACCGCCCACTTTTGTATCACTGTTAGTAGTAAAATTTTCTAACTGCCCACCGGTTCCACAGTAATGGTGATTTATAAAGTAGGGAAGTAACTTTATAAAATTTATAAAGCAGAGTTACAGCAAGTTAAAGCATATATTAATAATTATTTACCAAGTACTTTATGTCAGATTTTTGCTAAGTTTGGCAGAATAAATCTTTATGAAACAACTTACTATAGTTAAATCTATCTTTTTATTTATACTTTGGTTGCTCCGCTACTGCCCACCATGAAAGCTGGAATGCCCACTAGTGGGTGGTAGGGACCAGATTGACTACTACTGATTTAGCACATAAAAACACAAACATGCCTCGTTACTGTGTATTCTTCCACTGCGCACAACCAAGCTAGTTCACTCACGCAGTCTGTAAGTACAATGCTAATGGCATAAGCCAAAACACTCACATCTCAATTTTTTAAAGTTTTATGCTGGTGAGAGTCATACAGTTTATGTCGTCATAAATGTCATAGGTTAAGACTGTTGTAACCTGAGGATAATTCCATCATGTCAGTTCCCCCCTCATTATTTCATCTAAACCTAATTACACCTTAAAAGCCCCACCTCCTAATATTACCCCACTAGAAATTAAGGTTTCTGTCTGTCTCTCTCTAAAGAAAAGGAATAAATGAAAAAAATAATAAAGTTACTTTTTGTTTAATAAAAATAGTGGAGGACCCACACATGGAGTCTGTAACACTAATTTAGTAATGAATTAATATACAAGTAATTCAATTAAAAAATTATACATAAATTGAAAAAACCAAGAGTCTACAAAAATATGAACATTCTATGATGTTTTTCTTCCTCTTTCTCCATTTTTTACCAGTCTTCTCCAACTCTTAAGAGTTCTACAAGTATTAAGTATGAACATGAGCAATTTAAAGTTTTATCATAAGGATAAAGAAAACTATAAAGTTTCAAAAATATTCTCATGAATGATTGGAGCTAAGTTATATTTTGTGACTATTACAATCTGTTTGAATTGATCTTTGATACATTTAGACCAGTGGTTCTCCAAGTGTGTGCCTGGTCCAGCAACCTCAACATCACCTTAAGAGCTTGTCAAAGGCAAATCATTCTGGAGCTCTACTCCAAGGGACCCATATGATTTCTCAGAAAACCATGGCAAAAAAAAAAGATTGGGAACAGTGCCCTCAAGGCCTCATTCTTTGCTTTCAGCACATCAGGTACATTTTTTTTCAAAACTTTAACATAATACTTTAAAGGAAATAAAAGCAACTTCTATTTTTACTCACAAGGTAGATTACTGTACTTCCCAAACCCTATTTTGCAAAACAGCAGTCTCAGAAGATTTTTATAATACTTATATCACTTATTTAAGAAGGTTGATACAAAATCACTGATTATTGTGAAAGCATATTGGAAAATAAAATAAAATACTGTATAAGTAGAAGGTTTAATTTACTAATTTGATTTTTCTAATTTATTAATGCTATATTAGAAAGTTAAAAGATATTCTATTTATGGACAACACAAATTTTAAAAGTTAATCTACACCTTCATTCCAACTCTGTAAACATTTGGTGCCACTTATCAGGATAACACTTTTCTTTTTTATATTTTTTTATTTATAAATTAAATTTAATGGGGTGAAATTGATCCATAAGGACATATAAGTTTCAGGTATACATCTCTATAGCATTTGAATGATTCAATGCACTGTATGCCCATCGCCCAAAATCAAATCATTTTCCATCACAGTATAATGTCCCTCTTTACTCCCCTTTTCCCTCCACCCCCCTCCCTCTGGTAACTACTTTATTTTTGTCCATGTCCATAAGCCTCAGTGACATATTCCACCTATGTGTGAAATTATATAGTTCTTAGCCTTTTCTGATTTACTTGTTTTACTTAATATAATATTTTCAAGCTCTGTCCATATGGTTGTAAATAACAATGTGTCATCATTTCATATAGTATCCCATTGTATATATGTACCATGTCTTCTATATCCAGTTCTCTACTGTCGGACACTTTGGCTGTTTCCATGTCTTGGCCACCATGAATAATGCTGCGATGAACATGGAGGAGAACCCTTTTGCCTTGCTGTAATGTTTACAGAAATAGGGACATTTACGTTTTTTTCTATCACCATGCCTCCTCTGAAGCACAAAAAAAGGAGGCACTTCCAGTGTGTCTGCATTCACATCTCTCCACATATCCTTTGTACTTTGAACTTCATCAATGTTGTGTAACAAACGACTTCTTCCAGACTAGAAATAATGGCTACATGCCTCTGTGTGAGGCAGATCAATGAAAAGCATTATGATTTCACTGGAAAAATGAAAAAAATAAACATATTATGAGTAAGATATTAGAACTATTTGTTTTTCTCTGTCACACTCTCTGGTAAAAGTAATCCTACACCAAAAGCTGATAATTAGTTTATAAAAAGAGATTCCTTATCACATCTTCAACTGAATATTAAACAAAATAAGGCTGTCTTGTTCAGAAAATATCTGACTCATAAGTGGACTGTAATGAAAACAAAGCGAATATTACTAAAGATTGGATACACCAACAAAGTTTCAAACAGATTAAATACACACACAAACACACAACCAGACATGTGCATCTACAAGTAATTGATTTCAGAGAGGGTATTGTCTAACTTTGCTGTTTAAGAGATATTTTTCTGAACCAAATAGTCTCTACTTTTTTGAAAATATAAAAATATTCATTAAACCTCACACACACTACAATACATATATTTAAAAAGCCTAAAAATGCAATGCAAAAGAAAAGATTTTAAGTTTAAAAGGTCAATTGCCTACACAATTCACATATTCCAATTAATTTTTTTTTAATTCTGTGGTTTAGTTTGTTCATTTGGAAGTGACTTTTTAACTAAAAAATGCACTGAATATTTACTGCAGTTCTACACAAATCCAGCAGACTTTCACACACACAAGAACAACAGTATCCAGTTTCTAATGGTCTTTTTTGTAATATATGCAAAGAATGACTTATTACTTGTCACTTAAAAAAACACACACTTCCTCCAGTGTTGAGCATTTCATGAGACTGTCTCTATAACACACTGCATGTCCATATGTAGGCAATATGTAAAAGAGACTTTGGATATTTTGCCATGGTTTGTAGTATATATGTGTTGGTGTTCCACGCCAATTTTCCATTCTCTTTACTGAAGAAGTTGCCTAAATTGTTAATGCAGAATATTTTAAGCATAAAATGCCATCCAAATCTATTTTTCCCTAATATACTTTTTAAATGGGAAAAGGTCAGAATATTCCAATCAATTGGCATGCTTTAATTTATGCACCACGGAGATCAAAATTCTGCATCGCTTCACATTTTTCCATTTGTTTCTAGTGAAATTAGTGATAGAATTCTAGCTAAATTTATAATCCAAATTAGAGTAAAGAGAGAGAATAGATTATGGAAGACTAGTAGCCACTGCAGTGTTTTGGTTAAGGGTCAATTTTGGGCACCTGGAAACTGAATTGGAAAAATTCTCATAAAGAAACAGAGTCCAATCATTAACCCTTTCTATCTTGTAAGAGTAACAGAAACCTGAGATTGGTTAGAAAGGAATATAGACTGCTTTTGGAGGATATGGCTAGTGTCATCTTTCCAGAGTACTATATTGGCCTTGCAGAAGTGATGGGCAAATGCTAAAAATAGATTTTCACCACTTACTGCCATTCCAAATGAGATGCTATGTTTCCAAAGAGTCTTCCATGGAAAGAAAAAGTGAAAATAAGAATTTCCATGTGTTTATGAAAGAACAACACGTTCTTGCCAGTAGAACTGCTAAAACGCCCCCTCCTCACACACACACACACACACACACACACACGAACAACAAAATCAACAACAATTTTTAAAAAGATGAAAAGTGAAGAAAAAAGGCAAGGGAAACAACAGTACCATGAACCCCATTGAAAACCAGATGACCAGGCATAGTTCTGTCTGAAAAATCTAAATAAATCTAGGCCTTTTTCAGATGTATTTAAGGTTTTGAGTTTGTTTTTCTGGTGGTAGTTTTTTTAACTGTTGCTTACAATAAAAGAAACATTGACAGTCTTTGAAAACAACCGATCCTTGCTACACAAATAGAGTATGCCATAATTTAAAAATCTTTTGAGAGTGTACTGCCCAGACTCAGAAACCATTTTCTACACGTTATTCCCTCAAGGATCATGGATTCAAGTCATTCTACTTCTGCCATCTCCACCTGTTAGTCATTTATCACAGTGAAGATGGGAAGAGCATTTAGTTAGACATCCATAGGAAGACATGGGTTTTAATTTCACATGCAATGTTTTGAGTTTATGATGCTCACTCTCATAAAACCTTTAAGAAATTGAGACATGAGTGTTTTGGCTTATGCCATTAGTGTCATACCTATGATCTATGTGGGCGAACTAGTTTGGCTGTGTGTGGCGGAAAATTATGCAGCAACATAGAGTATGAGTGAGGGAGTGTGTGTCCCCCAGTATGCTTACCTACTCCATTTTGAACTGTTAAAAAGCACAAGTGTTCCATTTGTGTTGCTTTGTTTGGTGACTTTTTGACCCTTATCATGCCTCCTAAATGAAAGTCAGAGTCTTCAGATGGTAGTGCAGGGGACGGGAACCTATGGCTCACAGACAAATCTTTAATAAAAAAAATAATAACGTTAAAAATATAAAACATTCTCATGTATTAGAATCCATTCATTTCCTACAGCTCATGTTCATGGCTGCGGGTGGCTGGAGCCAATCACAGCTGTCCTCCAGGACAACACCAAATTTTTATGGATAATGCGTAATGTACATGGGTTGTTGAATGGCTCTCACTGAATTATATTTTAAAATATATGGCGTTCATGGCTCTCTCAGCCATAAAGTTTCCCAACCCCTGTGGTAGTGCTTCAAAGGAGAAGAAAGCCATCATGATGGATGTCACAGAGCTACTGGCATCACATGGAGAGGAGCTGTCTGCTGAGGACCTCATTCAGCTGGAGAAGCAGCTGATTGAAGAGGAAGAGATAGAAACCCCATAACTCAAGAGATTTACTACCAAGGGCTTGGAAGAAGGTTTTTCTATGGTAGAGGATGGGTTGGCAAAGTTTCAGGCTGAGGACTCCAGTGATGACAGATTCAGTAAGGTCTTCAGAGCTGTTATGGATGCCTTGCAATACTATAGGCATGTTTTGGAAGAGAAGTCATTAACCTTCCAGACTATCTTGGAACAATTCTTTAGGAAGGTAGAGAGGCCTGAAACAGATCCTGTACCCTCCACACCAGCTGATTCTCGAGATGAAACACCTGTAGTACAGGTAGAATCATCTCCAGCGTCTCCTGCATGTTCCTTAGGCAATCCTGATTCACCTGACCCAGTATCTCCAGCACCTTCTGCAGGTTCTCCTGCCTCTCCAGCTTCCTCCTCCCAATAGGCCATTCTCTCCCACCTTGCAATGCCCCTTCCAGTGTGCAAGCCAACCACAGGAGTAAAAATAAGGAATTTCTTTTTTCACTCATTTTCTGTTATTTTTTCTGTTACTACAATATAGAATATTTATGTCCTCTTCTGTTTTCTGTGACTTAGTTGTATTTTTCTGTTCTAGATTATGATTTTACAACTGTTTTTGGATAGGTAAGTAACAGGCTAGGGAGTATTTTGACTTACACCAATATTCAGGTTATGTTACCATCATAGGGATGGAACTGTGTTGTAACTGAGGACTCCTTGTATTTTACTCCATCACCTTTTAATAGTCCAGTTACTTCTACTAGATGCCTGGGTAATATTGAGAGAGGCAGTGTTGTCTACGGCCTACCACCCTGAACGTGCCCGATCTCGTCTGATCTCGGAAGCTAAGCAGGGTCGGGCCTGGTTAGTACTTGGATGGGAGAGAGGCAGTGCCACTATAGATTCTTTATAGCCCATTATCTGTAATCTGGGTGGGACTAGATGGGCTCCCTCTAGTTCAGTTCCTCCCAATTTTAGTTTCTGACCTAAGACATCTCAGGGGAAACAGGAATAAACTTTGTAAAGAAGCAGCAGTTAAGTTCTCAGTTTTAATACACAGCTACTTAGTTCTGCTTCCAGAATTCTGTGCCCTTCTTCAGATTTCAGGTACCACAGAGATAGGCCCTGGAGAAGTGACATAGATAAATGGTTAAAGGACTCAAATAAGAAATCAGATGACTAGGGTTTGGATTCTTGTCCCTTATACTTTTAGCTCTGTGACCTTACTAAGTTTCTTCACTCCTCTGAGTCTCCATTTTCTCATTGCAAAGTTGGGAGTGTGAACCTCATAAAGTTAGGGTTAAGAATAATGTGTTAACATATGCAAAGTATTTAAGGAAGTGCGTGGTGAGAAATAAATATTATTGTTTTTTCTGATATGTTAGGCAAAATAGACAGCATGAGGGCAGAAAAGGGGAAGGAATTATAAAGGGTTTATTTCACTCACTAAATAAAAATAGTCAGCAGTCTTGAGACTGGCCAAAACAAGATAACCAGATGTCTCTACAGTTACAAGAAAAACCACAATGACACCAAGGGGGAGTCTTGAAACCATGTGTGCCAATTCCAGTATCAGGGAAGGGAAGCCTTGAAACTTACAGTTAACATTATATAACTTTTAAAAAAACCCTACATGTAGGGCACTCAGACAGACTAAACTGCCCAATTACGCTTTCTGCCACATGTATTTCTCTAATACACAATCTGCTTTGCTTGAACACTGTACCTATCTATTGCCTGAATTCTTCTTTGCAGGTATGACAAAAATTGAGGAAGGAGAAGCCCTGTTGGTGTGGGATCTTCTCCAGTGACATCTTTCCCTCTAAATAACAGAACTGATGGTAAAAAATTTATACTTCACACTATTCTTAAAAGTGCTGATTGGGAGATGTAAGTGTGGGGAAGGGTGTAAAGAAGGACAAATATAAGGTGATGGAAATTGGTTTGGCTTTGGGTGATAGACATACAACATAATTGACCATTAAAATAATGTAGTGAGAGAGACAAGATGGCACTGGAGTAGGCAGACGTACCAACTTCTACCTCCCAGAACCAAAGTGGATTACAAACTAATTTTAAGAACCATCATCTGGAAAAACCAACTTTGGACAAACTAAGAGGACTCTTCAACCAAGGAACACTGAAGAAGGCACACTGAGACTGGTAGGAAAAGCGGAAACGGAGAGAGGGCTGCCCAGCTCCCCAGAGTGAATGGCAGCTGGGAGAGACTCATGTGGTGGGAAGTGAGTTTAACAGAGAGGGGAGGGTCATGAGTCCCAGGAACAAAGCCCCAGCCTGCAGCCCCAGATCCTAGAAGAGGTGTATGGACAGTATTTAGCTGGAAACAAGACAGGATACTGTTTGTGAGAAAGAGACTGGTTTCTTAGACCCAGGATTCTTCTTAAAGGGACCGCGCAGAAAACCTCTTTCACAACCACTCACCCGGGGCTCCAGGGGACAGAGGGAGGGGAGAGGACCGGAGTAGCAGGAAGAGAGTGTAATCTAGGAGGCACAGGGAAAAACATTTTGAGACACAGCCACCCTAACATCTGGGATGAGTTCCTCCCCAAATCTGAAGTGAATATTTCCCCTGGAAACAGCAATACCAGCAAAGGGAAGCAGGACACCAGCCAAACAAGCTCTCCTGCAGCACTCAGAGCAGAGTCACTTAGAAGGAGGGAGCTTTTGGGACTACAGTAGTGAGTCTTAGGGTCTGAGCTGTAGCACACCCACCCATACAGCTGAGGGCTCGCCCGAGGGCAAGTGGCAGCAGGACACAGAAGTGCAGTTCTGTCAGCAAATGAAGAAGCAGGCTAGCCACACAGAGGCTCAGGTGTGAGCACAGTCTTGCCTGGCTGGGGAGGAGGGGACATGCAAAAGTGGTCAAGCCCAGCTACAGACCACCTGCAATCCAGCCTGCAGGGGAAGGGCAGGAGCCCCAGAAGGGGCAGAGACCCGCCCTTGAGCAAGGGTGCAGGAGAACAGCCTTGCCCCGCCCACGGAACCAAGGCTTGTGTCCTGACTTGGGAGCCCATTCCTCCCATGGGGGTGGAGCCAAAAGTCCTGAACTGGTGAAGTCCCACCCGGCCTTTGGAGCCAACACTTGCAACCACCCCACAAGCAGGCTCCTCCTGCAAGGGCAGGGCAAAAGCACGGAAACAGGTGGAGACCCGCAGCTGAGCAAAGGTGCTCACCCCTGCCCTCAGGGCTAAGCATAATGCCATCCACAGGGGCGGGGCAAAGGCCAAAGCCACTGAGGCTTGTACACCTGAGCACCTGATCATAGCCACTCCCACAAAGGAGAGGCAGAAACCACAGCAACAGTCCCAGTGGGCAGGCACCAGCAACACCCATACCCAAATGCCCTAGGCAGTAACAGCAGAGGGGTGGCAGGCCTGCAGACAAACCACACCTAGGGAACACAGAGGCCACACCCAGTGGACTCCAGTGGCCAAAACCTTCTTTTACACAGATAAAATGAGAAAGCAGAGAAATGCAACACAAATGAATCAAGAGAAATCCTCAGAAAAGGGCCTGAATGAATCAGATATAACCAAATTACCAGATGCAGAGTTTAAAAAAGCTGGGATAGCAATACTTATATCAGACAAAATAGACTTTAAAACAAAGGCTATAGTTAGAGATAAAGAAGGTCACTACATAATGATAAAGGGAGCAATCCAACAGGAAGGTATAACCGCTATAAATATCTACGCACCTAATATAGAAGCACCTAAATATATAAAGCAGACTTTGATGGATTGAAATGGTAAGATCAACAGCAATACTATAATGTAGGGGATTTCAATACCCCACTAACTTCACTCGATAGATCCTCAAGAAAGAAAATTAACAAAGAAACAGCAGACTTAAAGGACATATTAGATCAACTCGATTAAATAGATATCTTCAGAACCTTTCACCCTAAAGCAGCAGAATATGCATTCTTTTCAAGTGCTCATGGTACATTCTCTAGGATAGACCACATGTTAGGACACAAAAGTGGTATAAACAAATTTAAGAAGATTGAAATCATATTGAGCACTTTCTCTGATCACAATGGCATGAAACTAGAAATCAACCACAATAGAAAAACTGTAAAATACTCAAACACTTGGAAACTAAATAGCGTGTTATTAAATAATGAATGGGTTAACAATGAGATCAAAGAAGAAATAAAAAAAATTCCTAGAAATGAATGATAACGAGCATACATCAACTCAAAATTTATGGGACACAGCAAAAGCAGTCTTGAAAGGGAAGTGCATAGCATTATAGGCATACCTTAAGAAGCTAAAAAAAGTTCAAATAAACAACTTGACCATGCATCTAAAAGAACTAGAAAAAGAACAGCAAGTAAAGCCCAGAGGTAGAAGAAGGAAGGAAATAATAAAGATCAGAGTGGAAATAAATGACAGAGGTTAAAGAAACAATACAGAGGATCAATGAAACCAGGAGCTGGTTCTTTGAAAAGGTAAACAATATCAATGAACCTTTAACCAGACTCACCAAAAAAAAAAAAAAGAGTGAGGACTCAAATAAATAAAATTAGAAATGAGAGTGGGGAAATAACAACTGACACAACAGAAATATGAAATATTATAAGGAAATACTATGAAGAACTGTACGCCAAAAAACTAGACAACCTAGATGAAATGGACAAATTCCTTAAAACATACAATCTTCCAAAAATCAATCTGGAAGAATCAGAAAACCTAAACAGACCGATTACAACAAAGGAGATCGAAACAGTTATCAAAAAACTCCCAACAAAGAAAAGTCCAGGGCCCAATGGCTTCACAACGGAATTCTACCAAATATTCAAAGAAGAATTAACTCCTATCCTTCTCAAACTATTTCAAAAAATTCAAGAGGAAGGAAGACTTCCAAGCTCCTTTTATGAGGTGAGCATAATTCTGATTCCAAAACCAGGCAAAGACAACACAAAGAAAGAAAATTATAGGCCAATATCTCTGATGAATATAGATGCTAAAATCCTCAACAAAATATTAGCAAACCGGATCCAACAATATATGGAAAAAATCATACACCATGATCAAGTGGGATTTATTCTGGGGAGGCAAGGATGGTACAATATTCGCAAATCAATCAATGTGATTCATCACATAAACAAAAGGAAGGACAAAAAACACATGATAATTTCAATAGATGCAGAAAAAGCATTTGATCAAATCCAGCACCCATTCATGATCAAAACTCTCAGCATAGTTGGAATACAGGGAACATACTTCAACATGATAAAGGCCATCTATGACAAACCACAGCCAACATCACACTTAAGGGGCAAAAATTAAAAGCAATCCCCTTAAGATCAGGAACAAGGCAGGGGTGCCCCCTTTCACCACTCTTATTCAACATAGTCCTGGAAGTCGTAGCCACAGCAATCAGACAAGAAAAAGAAATAAAAGGCGTACACATTGAAAAAGAAGAAGTAAAACTATCATTATTTGCAGATGATATGATATTGTATATAGAAAACCCTAAAGGCTCAGTCAAAAAACTACTGGACCTGAAAAGTGAATTTAGCAAGGTGGCAGGATATAAAATTAATACTCAGAAATCAGAGGCATTTTTATACACTAACAATGAACTGTCAGAAAGAGAAATTAAGGAAGCAATCCCCTTCACCATTGCAACCAAAAAAATAAAGTAACTAGGAATAAATTTAGCCAGGGAGATTAAAGACTTGTACTCGGAAAATTATAAAACATTGATAAAAGAAATCAGAGAAGATACAAACAAGTGGAAGCATATACCGTGCTCATGGTTAGGAAGAATAACTATCATTAAAATGTCTATATTACCCAAAGCAATTTATAAATTCAAGCAATACCAATTAAAATACCAATGACTTACTTCAAAGATATAGAACACATATTCCAAAAATTTATATGGAACCAAAAGAGAACATGAATAGCTTCAGCAATCTTGAAAAGGGAGAATAAAGTGGAAGGTATCACACTTCCTAATATCAAGTTATACTACAAGGCCATTGTACTCAAAACAGCCTGGTACTGGCATAAGAACAGGCATATAGATCAATGGAACAGAACAGAGAACCCAGAAATAAACCCACACTTTTATGGACAACTGATATTTGACAAAGGAGGTAAGAGCATACATTGGAGTAAAGACAGCCTCTTCAACAAATGGTGTTGGGAAAATTGAACAGCTACCTGCAGAAAAATAAAACTAAACCACCAACTTACACCATTTACAAAAATAAACTCAAAAGGGATAAAAGACTTAAATATAAGCTGTAAAACCATAAGCATCTTAGAAGAAAATATAGGCAGTAAGCTCTCTGACATCTCTCACAGCAAGATATTTGCCGATTTATCTCCATGGGGAAGTGAAATAAAAGACAGGATAAACAAATGGGACTATATCAAACTAAAAAGCTTCTGCACAGCTAAATACAATAAGAACAGAATAAAAAGACAAACTACACAATGGGAGAATATATTTGATAATACATCTGATAAGGGGTTAATAACCAAAATTTATGAAGAACTTGTAAAACTCAACACCAGGAAGACAAAGAATCCAATCAAAAAATGGGCAAAAGAAATGAATAGACACTTCTCCAAAGAGGAGATACAGGTGGCCAATAGGCATATGAAAAAATGCTCAACATCACTAATCATTAGAGAAATGTAAATTAAAACCACAATGAGATATCATCTCACACCAGTCAGAATGGTGCTCATCAACAAAACAACACAGAATAAGTGCTGGTGAGGATATGGAGAAAAGGGAACCCTCCTGCACTGCTTGTGGGAATGCAGACTGTTGTAGCCACTGTGGAAAACAGTATGGAGATTCCTCAAAAAATTAAAAATCGAACTGCCTTTTGACCCAGCTATACCACTGTTAGGAATATACCCCAAGAACACCATAGCACTGTTTCAAAAGAAGAAATGCACCCCCATATTTATGGCAGCATTGTTCACAATAGCGAAGATCTGGAAACAGCCCAAATGTCCGTCAGTGGATGAGTGGATTAAAAAGCTTTGGTACATATATACTATGGAATACTACTCAGCCATAAGAAATGATGACATTGGATCATTTACAACAACATGGATGGACCTTGAAAACATTATACTGAGCGAAATAAGTAAGTCAGAAAAAATTAAGAACTATATGATTCCATACATAGGTGGGACATAAAAATGAGACTCCGAGACATGGACAAGAGTGTGGGTGTTACGGGGTGGGCAAAGGAGGAGAAGGGGGTTGGGAGAGGGGAAGGACACAAAGAAAACTAGTTAGAAGGTGACGGAAGACAATTGGACTTTCGGTGATAGGAATGCAACATAATCAAATTTCAAAATAACTTAGAGATGTTTTCTCTGAACATATGTACCCTGATTTATCAATGTCACCCCATTAAAATTAATTTTAAAAAATAAAATAATGTAGTGATGTTTGCCTGAAATCTATGTATATTTATTGATCAATGTCATCCTGTTAAATTGAATTTTCTTAATAACAAAAAGTGCTGATCAATTTATTGGGACTTAACCTTTAATGAAAGATTAAAAAAATGAAATGGTGGTGATAAAACTATCATAATTTTCAGAAGAGTTGTCTATTTTGAAAATCGAAGAGGTTGAAGTGTTGAGCTATTCCAAACACTAAAATAATTGAAAAAGAGCAATAGCTTTTCTGCATAACTCTTATAAAAGAAAAGCCCATGTGACAAGAAATAAGGCTTCCTGCCAAGAGTCAGAAGCTACTGTCAGCAAATTCAGCGTGTCATCTTGGAAGTGCATATCCAGCCTCCATCAAGCCTTCAGGTGACTATAGTTCTGGTGACACTGACTGTGACATCGATAGAGAGTCCAAGCCAGCACCATTGAGTTAAGCTGAGCCTAATTCCTAAATAATAGCAGCTGTGAGATAACAAAGATTTATTGTTGTTTTAAGCCACTATGTTTTGAGGTAATTTATTATGAGTAGGCAATTAATGCACATATATATTAATAATGAATAAATAATCACATGAATTGCACTTGATGGGAATGGAGAGTCTATCCAATAATCATGTCTTATCAAGAATTAATTTACAGACATAATATAGATATAAATTTTGAGAAGAAACATAAAACCATATAAGTATTTGAAGAACACAGAATGTACAATTCTGGATTTAGGGCTTTTATAAGCATTATATCAAAACAGATCTCCCTAACATATCATGCTTTTTACTTATAAAAATTTTTAAATTTCTTTTGAATGCTGATGAACAGAAGATGCCAAATCTTTTTCTCCTGCAAACTACTACCTTCTTTATTTGATCCAGCTAATAACACTGTTTTGTCTTTTTTCAAATAGCTCCAGATATAAGGAAAAGATTTATATAGGCAGATGGGGATCCTCAAACCCCTCAGCAAGATATTCTGAGCATGACTTTTAAGATACCAAGAGGCAGAAAAAGCCCAATAGAGATCAGGGTATCTACCAGCTTTTAGGATACACCCTTAAAGGCTCCAATGCCCCAAAGGGGTCTCATAGGATGCCATCTGGGTCCTGCTTCAATAGTGGAAAGGAAGGTCATTGAGCTAAAGCCTGCCAGGCTTACATGCCTCTGCTGTGAGGAAACAGGAACACTGGAAGGTAAGATTCCCCCTCGTTCCTCTAAGGGAGGGCTCAGTCTCTTCCAGCCCTGCTTCAGCCACCTATGACCTAACCTTGCCCAGAATGCTGGGGTTTGCCACAGAAGGCTGAAGGTGCCCAGGGCCGTTGGCCCCATCTACGACACTGTGGACGAGCCTAGGGTATTTCTTCCAAGAAGCAGGTAAACTGATCTCATTTGCACAGGGCCACTTAACTATGTCTTGCCTGAATAGTCAGGTTTTTTATTCTTCCCTCGAAGATCTCTGTTGTGGGTGTTGATAGTCCTATTTTCTGCTACTTTGTTTAATATATAGTGTTTCCTTTATTCCTCCTACCTCAATGCCCCACTCATATTTCAGGCTGAGACCTACTCCTAATTTAGAGCTCTCTTTCCCCCCTTTGCCAACTTCTATTATGAATCTACCTTTGCCACCCAGCTTAGTGTATCCCAAGGTTCTCTTTACCAAGCCACAGTTGCAGAGCTCCAGGGAAAAGCAACCTGGTCTCATCTCTCCAGGCAGAGAAGAACAGAAGCTCCATCTCCACACATGCTGCAGATGGCTTTTCCAGTCTACCTGAATCATTACCAGCTAGAAGCAGTGGTCATTGGGACATGGACGTGAGCTGCAAAGTATAGAATTGTAACAACAATTCCAGTGCCATGAGGACTTTTCCTGGATGTGGACTTTTCCTGGACTCCTGCTCCTTGTGACAGCTCCTAACAGACTGAACTGGGGTTGGTTTGCATTTTTCAGGGATTTGTCATGGTGTTGGGGCCAACTTGGACTTGGTGAACATGTTAAGGACACTATTCTTTTATGGATTCTTGCTGTATTGGCCAAGAGTTTGCTTAAAGGCTTTAATCACTGTAAAAAAAAATAGAAGGCTGAATAAAGAAGATGTGGCACATATACACCATGGTATACTATTCAGCCATAAGAAATGATGACATCGGATCACTTACAACAAAATGGTGGGATCTTGATAACATTATACGGAGTAAAATAAGTAAATCAGAAAAAAACAAGAACTGCAGGATTCCATACATTGGTGGGACATAAAAATGAGACTAAGAGACATGGACAAGAGTGTGGTGGTTATGGGGGGTGGACGGAGGAAAGGAGGGAGAGGGGGAGGAGTGGGGGAGGGGCACAAAGAAAACTAGATAGAAGGTGACGGAGGACAATCTGACTTTGGGTGATGGGTATGAACATAATTGAATGACAAGATAACCTAGACATGTTTTCTTTGAATATATGTACCCTGATTTATTGATGTCACCCCATTAAAATAAAATTTTATTTATTTAAAAAAACAGATCTCATAGAGAAATATATTGAGATATTAATCATAAATATAGACTATTTTTGCATTAAATGGTACAATAAAAATTTTAAAAAACACACACACACACACACACACACACATATATATATATATATATATATATATATATATATATATATAGGCAGTTAGGTCAAATACACACACACACACACATAAAACCATAAATTCAACATTTAAAAAATTTGCATATGTAATGTAGCATTAAATTAAAAAGTAACTATATCAAGACCAATGGGGTTTTTACTAATAATAAATGGCTAATTTGCATTAGAAAAATGTTTTTGAACTAATGTTCTGAAACTAGGAATAGAAGTTGAGTCTTAAGTGTGATAAAGACTATAAAAATTAATTAGTGTACAAATCTTACTAAAGAAACATTTAAAACATTTTCATTTTAATATGGAATCAAACAAGAATGCTAATGTTACCATTTTCATTTAACATTCTAGTTGGGGTTCTCTCTAAGGCACTTAAGAAAATGAAAATAATATAAATGGTATAAAAATGAAAAGAATAAAATAAATCTGCCATGTTAATAGATGCTGCCATTGTCTATAAAAAAATAAGGTGTAGAAAATTTATGAGAATAAACTTAAACAATTTTGTTGGATACGCAATCAAATAGAGAAATCAATTGTACTTCTATATACGAGAGATAAACAGATAAGAAATTTAACAAAAAATACAATATAGCAACAAATATGTAGGGATAGACCTTACAAAAGGCCTTTATAGAGAAATTTGTAAATTTATCAATAGATATTGAAATGAACCTAAACAAATAAAGAAAAAACTTCATTGGTAAAAAGTTCAACATTCTAATAATGTTCATTCAACCTGGTTTAATCTATAGATCCAATATAAATATCAACAGAATGTCAGTTTTGTGGCACGTAAGGAGAATAAAGTATATGTTTGAGTGTCATAGAAAACAAACCCGTGAATTTAATCATTATGTTGTTCACCTAAAACTCACATAATACTGTATGTCAAAAAAAAACAAAACCCTCAATAAAAAATAATGGCACAAAATTTTCAGGTTTGAAAACTACCTGTAACATTGCAAAGCAAATATTCATGGATTTAGAGATAGAAATATTACCTTTCTATGGCTGCCATGACAAAGTGCCAGACTAGGTGGCTTACATAACAGACATGTGTTTCTTCATGGTTCTGGAGGACTGAAGTTCAAGATCAAGATATTGTTATGGTCATTTCTCCTGAGTCCACCCTGCTTGGCTTGTAGATGGCCATTTTCTCTCGTCATCTTCACATGACCCTTCCTCTGGGTGAGACTGCGTCCTAATCTCCTCTTCTTATAAGGACACCAGTCATATTAGATTGGGGTCCATCTATATAAACTCATTTTACTTTAATTGCCTCTTTGAAAGCCCTTGTTCCAAATAAAGTCCCATTCTGGGCACTGGAGGATGAGACTTCAACATATAAATTTGTGGGGTTAGTGGGCACAGTTTAGCCATAACAGAAATTAAACTTAAAGATTGTCACAATCAAAAATAAAAGACTGTCTCAATCAACTGATAAATTTTTGTTTGAAGTGTTTGAGGAATCAATTACTAACAGAAGAAAATTTAAAATTAATATCCTTTTAGAATTAAAGATACAGTGATAAATAGGAATTTTGAATCATATACAAATCATAAAAGCACTTTGAGTTTATTGTGGAGAAAACATTACACAGCCATTGTATAAATTCACATTTAAAATTAAATTCAAATGGACCTGAGTAACTGTTTTCTTAGCCTATAAAATACTCTTACCAGCTCCAGTAATGTTGTATCAGTGGAAAAACCCTTCCCCCAAATTCAAAATTTTCAAAAAAGATTTGCAAATTTGCATTTGCTCAGAGAATGTGATTTTTTTCAATCTTTTCTATTGAAAATGGGGCTGCTAAAGTATAACTTTTGATAAACTAGTGTATACATTTGTAGAAAAGTGAGCCAGGGAAAACCTTATAATCAATAAACCCCATTGATATAAGTGTTATTTTTTAGTGTGTCATACAAAATGATGACATCAAAATATTAATTATATGCCATTTGTAAGTTGATGTTGTTACTCGTTTATTACTATCATCTTTTACATTTAATACATAAAAATATGTTTTAAAGGATAACATTTTATATTTTACTACTTTCAGTAATACTTTTTCTGTGCTTTTAAGAAAGGCTCCCCATCCTTGCATTTTTGTTCTGTGCCCCATACATTATGTAGCTAGTCCTGCCCGGTAGGCCTGGGAAGTTATTATGAGATTGACCCCTAAATGTTCTTTTTACATGCATGTGATAACCTAACCTTGGGACACTGATACATTAACATGACAAAAAGATTTATTCTTTTATAGAATTACAAAATAGATCAGGGTAAAGATATTTCAGTCAGAACTGCTCTGTGGTTGGTAAGGCTAACCTAATTTAAAATATTTAGATATTATATGTGAAAAAAAATCTATTCAAAGAAAGAGATCTTCAACCTGAAAACACTGAAAAAATCAAATCTTACAAATCTTCCTGGGCAAGTTTCATCCAAACACATTTTATTCCAGAGACGGTCGTATTCAAAGGACTTTGTGCCTATTCCGGTTTTATTAGACAGGCTTTTGTGCTACTGTGATCTACTAAGCAGCTCTCTCACTTTCTGTAAGGTTACATGCTGGGACACAATTTGCCAAATGTACTTTAAAGAATATTCCATTTTATTGTATCATTTAGTAGTCTTGTTTCTTTTATAAAAAATGAATAGAGTATCCGGACTGGTGGCATGAATTTAAATTCACTTCTATCCCTGCAACTATGTAAACCAAAGGAACTGATATTGAACAATGATGCCAACCAGAGGGAAAACTATAATGTAGATAACATTTGTCAGTATTAATCCTCTCTTTGATTTTATTCGTTTTTTTGGGTGGTTCCCAGGCATATAGTACCCTACTAGATATAGGGTTTTATCTAAGTCAGTCGTTTTTGGGGGGTTTTTTTTGTATCTCTAGAATAAAAACCAAATAAGTTTCCTAGTCTGTGTTCCCCAGAAATCTTCAGGATGGAGTGGAGTTTGCTCTCTCAGCCCTTTGGCGTGCCACTTACAAACACACCCTCAGTAGCAGCCCTGCCCTTTCTAGAGGGGTGCTCAGCCAGAAACCTCATAGCACAAGTTCATCAAACCACACTCTGTTGCTAGGTCCCAGCAAGTAATATAACCCCCTTTTATTCATTGCCCACAAAATAAGGGCATTAGGAAACTTACACTGCTGAGGTACAAGCTGAACCTCTCTTGCAGTTCAGGGTGAACACCAATAAGTAATTCATGAAATGGAGACATAATGAAAAAATATCCTAAGTGGAAGGGGATGTAGAAATGAAAGAATCAGGGAGACAAAAGCATGGGAAGATTCAATCCATGAGCAGGGAAATCTAGGGGAAATCCGGGCAGCAGGCACCGTTTTTAGTAGTGGAGTCTCACACACCCATCTTTTTTAAAGTACAGGACAGTTACATACTCAGAGTGAAAAAACTCTAAGATCACTTCCAAATTCTAAGTTATGGGTTACTATTATACCCTCAACTCTTCTCAACATTTGATATCTAATATTCTGAAATAAATGGAAAAAGAATTTTTTCTCTTCTCTATAGTTCCCAGATTGATTATTCTCCTCCAATATTGATCATCTATAATTTTGAGACTACTGTCTGCATAGGTTAAACAAACATCTTGTGCCCGTTTTCCTAACTCTGATTGTTCAAAGCACTGTATCATTTCATCTTATAAATTGAGTATCTTTTGTTAGCCTTATAATAAACTTCCTGAATCACAGCAATAACATGACTCATGCCAGAGAGACTGTGTTTTATGGATGTGTCGGGAAATTTTAAAGTTAGGAAAAGAAGTGATTGTTGAAAGAAAGAGACATGCTGATAAAAACTAGGGCATGACTTGCATTCATTTTTATAAGGTGCTGGTAGTAACAGATCACATTATTAAAATGAATAAAATGCCATTCTATCTTTCAAAATCCAAAATGAGGAAAACCTGTTATGATTTTGGAAGTAATTCTGGAAGTGTCAGTACCTTTAAAAAGTAAATATAAACATTTTATTTCTTGGGACTCTTTCTAATGTCATCTAATATAGACAATGAAAATTGGACTCCCCGCAGGCCAACAAATAGTATGATAAAATCTTTTAGAATTCTTCAGGGTTGAAATGGACTGGACTAAAATGGAACTATGTGGGTCAAAAATCAAAGTTTGGTTAATGTTCATTTAGATTTTTTTTTTTAAGTGGAAGCACTTTCTATGTTACCTGCTTCTGGGACCAGGATACAGACTCTAAGATTCCAAGGTAGAATGTTAAGCAGAATGTTTTGCCATTTTAATAATGAAAACACAAGTAAAACAAAATATCATGTTGTATAAAATTTCCACCATAGATTTCCAGCTCTTGAAGCTTAAACGACTGTTCACTGGTCTGCATTTCCCTCATTTTTCTGTATGAGGGTGGGTGAAGAAAGGGTGACCACTTGAAGTATTTGGAACAATGACCAGTCACAGCATCCCTCTGTCTCTTTCCTCATCATTAGTGCCATCTATTCCTTTTTCTCAGGATTCTATGGACATCTACAATGTCCAGTATCCCCTATGACCTGCTATCCTCGACTTTCACTAGCCTTTTTTACCTCAAAGAGTGGCTTTATTTCTTCAAAGAAAAAAAGAGCCCTGGCCGGTTGGCTCAGCGGTAGAGCGTCGGCCTAGCGTGCGGAGGACCCGGGTTCGATTCCCGGCCAGGGCACATAGGAGAAGCGCCCATTTGCTTCTCCACCCCTCCGCCGCGCTTTCCTCTCTGTCTCTCTCTTCCCCTCCCGCAGCCAAGGCTCCATTGGAGCAAAGATGGCCCGGGCGCTGGGGATGGCTCTGTGGCCTCTGCCTCAGGCGCTAGAGTGGCTCTGGTCGCAATATGGCGACGCCCAGGATGGGCAGAGCATCGCCTCCTGGGGGGCAGAGCACCGCCCCTGGTGGGCGTGCCGGGTGGATCCCGGTCGGGCGCATGCGGGAGTCTGTCTGACTGTCTCTCCCTGTTTCCAGCTTCAGAAAATTGAAAAAAAAAAAAAAAAAATTAAAAAAAAAAAAAAAAAAAAAAAAAGAAAAAAAGAGCCACTTAGAGATGATCTCTTTCAACATTTCCTCTACATTTATTTTCATTTAAAAATGAAACCTAATGCTTTGGTGGACAGAAAAAAAAAAAAAAAAGACAGACCTTGGTGTTCAAAATCGGGCCTGACCTTTTGAAATAAACCAGGTCATGTCTTTGCACTTTGGACAAGCAGCTTCCACACAGTGAGGCTGAATGCCACGTGACAGCAGGACCAGAAGATGAGGACTCCGTCTGGAATTTTAGTTGAAGGGACTTATGTTTTAAAGCCATTTTAAGTTCACAGAAAAACTGAGAGGAAGGTATTTTCCATTTACCTACCTGTCCCCACATGGGGACAACCGTCCCCATAATCAATCCCACCCACCAGGGTGGTACATGTGTTACAGCTGATGAAACAACATGGACTTTTTAAAAAAAATAAAATGTTTTTCCACCCTGGTTTTTAAAAATAAAATGTATATATTTAAGGTATACGACATGGTGTTTTGGCATATACATAATGAAATGATTACTATGTCAAGTGAATTTGCACATCTGTTCCCTCACATAGTTACTGTGTGTATGTGTGCGTGTGCTGAGAGTACCGGCAATTCACTCTCTCAGGGAATTTCTAGTATTCGGTACTGTGCTATTAATTGTAGTCATCATTTTATATGTTAGATCTTGCGTCCTTTTTATGCTACATTATGCTGTGGGGCTCATTTCACGGAGCATAATGTCCTCTAACTTTATGTTGTCTCAAGTGGCAAAGTATCTTTGTTTTTAAAGACAATAACATATCACATATATAGACCATGTATATATCACACACACACACACACACACACACATCTAGGGGGTTCTTGGGTTACAACATTCTCCCATTCCTACCACAGTGATGTAACCCAAATTTTGGTGTAAGTCAAAACACACACTAGCCTTAGTCACTTACCTATTCTAACACAATTATAAAATTATAATCTAGAACATAAAAACACAACTAAGCCACAGAAAAGGGAAAAGGAGATAAATATACTGTACTGTATAAAGTACTGTAGTAACAGAAAAAAATGACCAAAAATGGGTGTAAAAAAATCCCTTACCTTTATTCCTGTGGTTGGCTTGCACCCTGGAAAGGGCATTGCATGGTGGGAGAGGGTGACCTATTGGGAGGAGGAAGCTGGAGAGGTAGGAGAACCTGCAGAAGGTGCTGGAGATACTGGGTCAGGTGAATCAGGATTGCCTAAGAGACATGCAGGAGATGCTGAGGATGATTCTACCTGTACTACAGGTGTTTCATCTCGAGAAGCAGCTGGTGTAGAGGGCACAGGATCTGTTGCAGGCCTCTCTACCTTCCTAAAGAATTGTTCCAGACTAGTCTGGAAGGATGAAGACTTCTCTCTTCTAAAATCTGCCTGTAATATTGCAAGGCATCCATAACAGCTCTGTAGATCTTCTGAATCTGTCATCACTGGGGTCTTCAGCTTGAAATTTTGCCAACCCATCCTCTACCATAGAGAAACCTTCTGCCAAACCCTTGGTAGTAAATCTCTTGGGTTATGGGATTTATATCTCTTCCTCTTCAAACAGCTGTTTCTCCAGCTGAATGAGGTCCTCAGTGGAAGACCATGTAGTCTATAAGTACAACGCTAATGGTATAAGCCTGAACACTCACGTCTCAATTTTCTTAAGTTTTTATGGGAGTGAGCGCTGTAAACTCAAAATGTCATATGTATGTCGAGACTGTCATAACCCGAGGACCCCCCTGTGTATATATACAACATACCACAATTTATTTATTCATCAGTTCATCCATCCATTGTTACCAAGGTTGTTTCTGTTTCTTTGATGTTATGAGTCATACTGCAACGAACATAGGAGCACAGATAGTTTTCAAGTTCTTGATTTCATTTTCCTTGGCTTATACAATATTTGTTTGTTTGTTGGTTTTGAAGAAGGCATTCTGTTTTTTCTTAGAATAAATCACTTTCTGTATACATATCTCTGTGCATAAATGAACACTAAGCAATAAAATGCAGTTGAGGCTATAAGGCATGTGTTTTACTTGAGAGAATCTTAACACAAATTCCATAATATAGTAAGTTTACTGTGGCTTAAAATTATGTGGCCATGCATATTGAATGCTTAGGATAGAACTATGACTCCAAAATTTCAGTCATGTATGTACAATCATGTGTTTGCTTTTGTTACGGGTTTAATGATGTTGTAGGACATTTTCTCTAAAGTGAAACTTTTTCTGTAATAAAAATGCATTTCTTTGTCATGTGATTACTTATTGTACCTATAGTATAATGAAATTATAAATTTAGCGTTATTTAAATATTTTCTTGTTTATACTGCCAGTCCACTTTCTTCAAAATTAAATGCTCCTAGGTTTTCATTCATTCGAACACTTTTGACATCATGTCTTAACAACGATCATGGGTGATTTTCTTTCCAGGTGATTGAAAAGTTGGCTTCACTGGTAAGAACAGATGTCACACACTGTTTTCTAACTACTTTGGCAGCAATGAGATTTTGTCTAATAATAAAAATAGGATAAAATCATTAAATATATTATGCTAATATTTATTTTAAAGAGAAGTGCTGTTAGGGGGAGTGACACCTGTTTACCTCATATGAGAATCATGTTAGGATAAGCCTTCTTTCCCCCACACTTCATGTACACTCTTGTCCACGGTATACAAAGGCATCACAAAAGCTTAGTTAAAACCAGACAATTGCACAGCGCTGTTTTTGTCTGACTCCATTCTCATCTGTTGACTTTTAATATTGAATGAGAAGCATTGTTTCCTGATGAGAGAGGACAGCATGAAAGACTGGGAGCACAGGATAGCATTACTCACCTTGGAATACACAATTGCCAGGTGCTCGCTGCCGGATTATTCTTGTCACAGTGTTCACAGGGTTCAGCTGGTAGTAGCCCTGATTCCTGAAGCTAATATCAGATGAAGTTCAGGGGAGGACAATCTTACAGAGGAGAGTGAGAGGAGTGAATTGAGGAAAGAAAATAAATAAATAAATAAAAACAATGAAAATTAAAAGATTGAAACGAATAAGAAAAGTTTACATTAAAATAGAGAATTGTTTCTATTTTGCTTGTTAAAGGAAAAAAAATCCTCATGGACACAGAAAAACTAAAAACAGAGTTGCAAGGTAGCCGTTAAAATGAGGGTAGAAAGAGAGTTCGTTTGGGACAGAAGGTAGACGACGCGGTCTGTAGATGGCATTATATTGAGTTATATACATGACACCTGTATTATTTGGTGTGACATGTCATCCCAATTAATTAAAAAATATATATTAACCAAAAAAAGATACTAATCTAACCCAAGTAATGGATTAGTTTGGTTATATCTTCTAAAACTCTGAGGCTAAAAGTTATTGTTCATGATGATAATTCAAATGTCACAGGGCCATTTAGAAAATATCATGCTTTGGAATTTCATTAAACTTACAGAGAACTTTGTGAATAGTATTTGGGAAAACAAAATGGAAACCTAAATTAGAAACGAAGGCCTCTGTAGCCAAGTAAGCCAAGTGTATGAAACAGGTGATGGGCATCTTCGGAAACAAGTTAGCAAACCTTGAGTAGCTGTTGATGAATCCTGACGTGGTCTGTCCTCCCTTTCTCACTTCACCCCTACAACACCTTGGGAGGTTTCAGTACATTTCCCAAGGCCGAGTGTTCTTGCTGCTGCCAGTATGGATGTGAGAAATACTCATTTTCAACAGCATTCCCTTGTCTAGTAGTACCTATCTTTAGTGTCTACACCGGTCACTCTGTGCTTCCAAGTTACTACCTATAGATAGATACCTTATCTCCTGCACAGTAGAGGTAGTTTATCCTTCAGTTTTAGTATTATGAATGTCATGTTATAGTTAGGGAGATATAAACATTGAAGTTAGGGATCTGATACTCACATAAGGTAAAGGAAATATTTTGATCCAGATAGTTAAAAGTTTTACTTTAAAACTTTTGTCATTCATGCTTATCATTTAGGCAGCTGCCTAGAAAAAGAAAGAGGGTCAAGCTGTTAAAAGTAGAGTTTCTATAGTCAATATTCTTGGGTTGAAGCTTGCTTCACAATTTACTGGCTGAGAGGTTGCCCAAGTTACTTGCTTCATCTGTAAAATGGAAAAAGTCATTGTTGCTACCTCATAGGATTGCTTTGAGTCTATAATTGAGATAATGCAGGAAAATACCTGGCAGATTGTTTTAGCATGCAATAAGTATTCACATGTAATAACCTATTATTATTTTCTGTTTCTATGATGGCTACAGGCTACAGATAAGGAGGAGTTGAGTAGAGTGACCAATTGTACAGTGGTGGCAATGGAGAGACCAGACCAAATGTACCAGGTAGGCAGGGTTCTGGGAGGGAACAGATACAATACACTCAATTAGCTCGAATGATTAATTGAAAAGAATTCAATGGAGGATTTTTTGCCTCTATAAAGGAAGAATTAACAGAATCATAAAGGGATGGCCCAGAGCTCAGAGGCTCACAACAGTGGGAAGGCCAGCTATAAACACACTATGCCTGAAGAAGAGAGAGAAGAAAGTTGTGTTATGGAGACCAGCAAGAGTTGTCCATGTTGGAGAGGAGTCACTCTGTAAAAGCTATGGGTTGAGAGTGACAGCCCAGCAGAGAAGTGGCAAAAGGCTAGATGAGCACTCTCTTCTTCTGCTGGTGACTCTGACTGAGGGCACAGCCAGGAGCCAGAGTGACAGATGTGAGGGGTTGTGCAGTTCCTCTAGTTAAACTCGTTGGGTGGGAATCACACAGAGAAATGAATCTGGAAGAACAAGCATAGAACACTGGTGGACAAGCACACCAGAATTTGGATTTCTTTTCATGAATCCTTGCCAGTATTATGAAAGCAGGATTTTGCACTTGTTATTTAAAGAACCTCTAAAGTTGCTCTGTGGGGCTCTGGAGCTTTGTGGATTGAAGCCTGTATCTTCGACTTTCATCTGTACTGTAGGGTTGATATCTCAGAATCCCTGGGAGAGTACCCTCTGAGTACTTAAGTTTTGCTTTTGAACAGTAAAAGAGCACAGTTTCCTGTTAAAAAGGACGTCACAAATTTATATATATAGTTCTTAACTGAGTTTTTGTCAATGTATTAATTTAATAATCAGATTTGAAAGTTTAAAGTGATAAAGTAAAAAAATTCATAGAAATTCAATTTTCTTTTTGGACATGTGTACCTTGTTTAAACAAAGTTTACTGCAGAAAAAGTCACTACTAGGATCTCAAGATTATACCACCTTTCAAATAAAGCTCTCAAATTTTGCTTATTATATTATTTCAAAATAAATGTAACCCAACTGGAAGTTTTGCTGTTAACTATCTTAGTATGAATATTTGACAAGTATTTTTTTTTCCTGAAGCTGGAAACGGGGAGAGACAGTCAGACAGACTCCCGCATGCGCCCAACTGGGATCCACCCGGCACGCCCACCAGGGGCGAGGCTCTGCCCATCAGGGGGCGATGCTCTGCCCCTCCAGGGCATCGCTCTGCCGGACCAGAGCCACTCTAGCGCCTGGGGCAGAGGCCAAGGAGCCATCCCCAGTGCCCGGGCCATCCTTGCTCCAATGGAGCCCCGGCTGCGGGAGGGGAAGAGAGAGACAGAGAGGAAGGGGGGGTGGAGAAGCAAATGGGCGCTTCTCCTATGTGCCCTGGCCTGGAATCGAACCCGGGACCCCCGCACGCCAGGCCGACGCTCTACCGCTGAGCCAACCGGCCAGGGCGAATATTTGACAAGTATTTTTAAACCACTTTGTCTGCTTGGACTTTCATGTTGGCATCTAATGGTAGCATTAATTTTGGACAAATGCTAACTACTATTTAACATTTTCATTTTAAGTTGTCTCTGCAGTATTATAAAATCATTGCAAATGGGCTTTTAAAAAATTCAAGTTTGCATATGCATGATACTGAACAATTCATTGAGATTTGCCAATATATTGGAACTTTGTTTTTTTCTAAAAATGGAACTTGAAACTTCATGGAATAGGACACCAACTCAGAATGACAAACAACTGAAGGTAAGAAGAGTCTTTAGCTAGGACAGGTCTTTATACACAGTGGTTACAAAATACATAATTGTCCACTTAGTAGACTTTAAGGTAGATACAGAGTAAGAATGATATCAATACTGGCTTCTTTTAATAGTTATAATATTATTAGAGAGCAATTATAATATAAAAAGGTAAATATTTGCCACATATTAGAAGTCATGTGCTCTACTACAACCTACAGGAAAAAAAAAACAACTAAAGGGCAAAGTATGGCTAAACTATGTGTAAAATATTCCAAATAGCATGGCTAATGTCAACATCCAAAATGTCATTCATTCCACATATTCTGACCAAACCATGTTCCATTAAAAAATAAATAAATAAATAAACCAGTTCAAAGAGAACTTCAGGAAGCACTTGACATAATGATTCAGCCACAATAAAATATTTATGATTCTCTCTTTCATTCAGGAAACTGCTTGATATCATCATGGAGTATATTAAGTAGAAAGCAAGCAAAGGGTATTGACGTCAACATATATTGTAGCAGGGAAATAAATATTGAGAGAAGGTTTAGAGACTCATGTGACAATGAAGCACATTCACTTCAAACTAACACACCCGGAACAATGAACAGTTTTATTTGACAGCCGGTGCCTTTTTAAAATCAAATAAATATATAGACATGGTTGACATTAAGAAATCATGTTTTTATTGGAAAAATAACCTTAAATGTTATTGCTTAATTTAAAAAAAATTATAAATTTCAGGTTCTTTAACCACTTCCACCCATAATTCTGAATTGATTACAAATTTCAGGTTCTTTAACCACTGCCACCCATAATTCTGAATTGTCTCTCCAGTTCTATCAGATGTCCTATTTCATTTGTCCATTTATAGTTGTGTGATGAAGGCCAATACAACTATAAACATTATCAGAAGGAATAGTGAAAAGAGTCTAGGGGATTCAAGAACATGTTGTCCCCTTTGTTTATGAGCTGGAAAGGGAAAAAAATTATTAACTTGGTTAATTAAAATTTTTTAAAAATCTGTGAGAGAGAACAGAGAAGAAATCAGCCATATGTAACTCCAGGTAGATATTACCAATACCAAGATTTTCTCATTCAATTCTGATCAGTGTACCAATTCGAACGGCATGGCTCTTCCTGGGAAGCTGCAGGTATCTCTGCATTGCAGCTATCAGGGGGCACACACTATTTTTATTTTTATGTTCTGGTTTCTTGCTTTCAGTGACTGGATGAAGAGGTAACTGTTCCAAAGAAGGTAAGGGCTGGAAAGCCATTTTTCTTGTTGACCTTTCTTGTCGAGATGCAACACGTATTTTATGTGATAAAAAATTTACTTGAGAAATCATGATGGATTTCAAACTCTTTTGAATTTCCTTGGACTGTAACGAAAGAAGACATAGTCTCAAAGACCGAGTCT
This sequence comes from Saccopteryx leptura, assembly GCF_036850995.1. Taxonomy (NCBI): domain Eukaryota; kingdom Metazoa; phylum Chordata; class Mammalia; order Chiroptera; family Emballonuridae; genus Saccopteryx; species Saccopteryx leptura. Next base: position 168,718,673 of record NC_089507.1, read on the forward strand.
CTATGCCTTGGCTTCAAGGTACATGAAAAGGGCTTAAAGAAGCAAGCAAAATGCTTACGTTTGATGTGTGAATCCCACCATTTGTGATGAATTCTTCTGGATTCTTAAGAAAATGCATTTATGTTATAGATTCTTTTTCCCCAAGTCAATCTGCCTTTTGGAAAAAGGCTATACAGAATCAAATAAGTTTTGATAAGAACAAGAGTAAAGTTGGGCAAAATTCAGAACCATGCAGACTAGAGAGACACATACCTTTTAGGCGTTTCTAGGAAGAAAACTGGTCACCTGGAAGGAGGGTGACATCTCTCAAGTGAAAAATTAAATGATAATCTCAAGGTTAAAAAAATTTTAAGAAGGTTATGCTCTGAGAGAGGATTTAAGGACATAGATTATACTTGCACACTCCTACCCATTTGTTGAATAAAAAGCAAACATGCAGTAGGTTTCTGGGAAGAAGACTACAGCAGTGGGATAGGGTTTGAAGCTTCCAGAATCCCTTTACATAAACAGGCAAAGCAACGGGGATTAGCAAACAAAAAAACAAAAAAACAAAACAAAAAAAAAAGAATGACTGAGAATAGTGATATCTGAGCAAAGAAATAAAGAAAATGAAGGAATTAGTCACATGAATACCAGAGAAAAGAGTGATTCGGCAAAGAGTAGGCACTTCCAAGAAGCCTCATGGCTAAATGGAGTCTTGTGGGTTTGAGGGAGATCATGGGAAGCAATGTGGCTAGCAGATGAAGTGAGGATGAGAGGTCGGAGTTGGAGTGGGGAGGCGAGCTCATCTGGGACTTTGCCTTTTCCTCTATCTGAAGTAGGGGCTCATGGGAAGGGAGCATGGTCCTTCTAGCTGCTATAGTAAGATGTGAACATCTCCAAAACAGCTATGAAAAAGAACACAGAAGAAGGATGGGATGGACACTAAATTATTTACACTGGGATTTCATGGGACAGGAAAAGGACAATTTATGTTTTGTTCTTCATTCTACACCTCTGATTTATGTTACTTATGACAGTAAGAATACATGACTGTAGGGGTTCAGAATGAATCACCCCAAGATATGCCTCTATGATATGTGGATTCTTTTGAGCTAATGGTAACCAAGATTATGCTAGCTCATGAGAAATTTCTCTCCCCTTTAACTACCCAGAAGAATTTAAATGAAGAACCCCGCCTATAACACAAAATTATCAGGATAATCTTTATGACCTATCTATATGGCAAGTCAAAATACTAATTACTGAACATCTGTGCTTTTTTCCTCCTGTGAATGACAGTCCTTCCTTCTGAAGCCCCAGGACACCTTACCTCATTTTTGGCTCATAATGGCACATATTCCTCACTTTTCCTTTCTGTCTCTGAGTCTCTCATGTATGTGAGATGCCCATATGTATGTATGCATGCAATTAAATTATGTATATAATCTGTATTTTTTTTTATTTTATTTATTTATTTATTTATTTATTTTTTACAGAGACAGAGAGTGAGTCAGAGAGAGGGATAGACAGGGGCAGACAGGAATGGAGAGAGATGAGAAGCATCAATCATTATTTTTTATTGCACATTGCAACACCTTAGTTGTTCATTGATTGCTTTCTCATATGTGCCTTGACCGCAGGCCTTCAGCAGACCGAGTAAACCCTTGCTGGAGCCAGCGACCTTGGGTTCAAGCTGGTGAGCTTTGCTCAAACCAGATGAGCCCACGCTCAAGCTGGTGACCTCGGGGTCTCGAACCCAGGTCCTCTGCATCCCAGTCTGACGCTCTATCCACTGCGCCACCACCTGGTCAAGTTAATCTGTATTTTCAATTGTTAATCTGTCTCCTGTAAATTTAATTACTAGACCAGCTGAAAAAACTTTGAAGGGTAGAGAAATATGTCTTCCTTCCCCACAGTACAATATCATATATATAACTCTCTCTGTCTCCAGCCATCTTTCCAGTTGTCACCCAAAAACTATCTGTGTCTTCCCCAAGTTAATCTTCTAATTCATGGACAGCTTTTGTTATTTGACGAGTTTTCCTTGTTCTAATCTAAATTCTCTATTCCTCTGACTTCTCTCCAACCTGTCCTTGTTTTCATTGTTAGGAGATATACAATAGTAAACGGGCTGAATAATTCTTCTACGTGACATCTCATCCACTTGCAGTAGAGAAGGGCCAGAAGTGGGAGAAGCCTAAAGGACACTTCATAAATTTCACAACTTAACTGAAGGCTGGCCCTGCCTAGTGGGCAGAAGTAAACAGTGACAATAAAAGGAAGAAAAATAAGCGATGAAGGAAGTGTAGTGGGGACATGTATTTATCTAGGATATAAAAAGAAACTTGCATCTCATGTTGAGCAATCTTATAAAATCAGTTAAGTGACACAGGGAAGTTATTGAGAAATGTGAGGTAGGTCCTAGTCTGCTGCTAATGAAGAACAATTGAGAAATCCAGCCTGGAGAGGACTTAGCACCCTCTTATTGGTTTCAAAGTGGGCTGCTTCTGTTACAAGAACTATTTTTAGAAATGATATCTCATATTTTCCATGCTTATATTACTTCTTTCCCTTCTAATTTTACACCTGACTGCTATGAGTGGGTGTATGTGCCTGAGGGGGTGGAATCCTAACGAAGGAAGTAGTTGTTTTAAAATACAAAGGAGTGGCCCTGGCTGGTTGGCTCAGTGGTAGAGCATCAGCCTGGCGTGCAGGAGTCCTGGGTTCGATTCCCGGCCAGGGCACACAGGAGAAGCACCCATCTACTTCTCCACCCCTCCCCCTCTCCTTCCTCTCTGTCTCTCTCTTCACCTCCCGCAGCCAAGGCTCCATTGGAGCAAAGTTGGCCCGGGTGCTGAGGATGGCTCTATGGCCTCTGCCTCAGGTGCTAGAATGGCTCTGGATGCAACAGAGCAATGCCCCAGATGGGCAGAGCATCGCCCCCTGGTGGGCATGCTGGGTGGATCCCGGCCGGGCGCATGCGGGAGTCTGTCTGACTGCCTCCCCATTTCCAACTTCAGAAAAATACAAAAAAAAAAAAAAAAATACAAAGGAGTAAAATTTTTAGAGGCTCAGGCAAAAGAAACCAACAATCTCTCTTCCCACTAAGTCATTCTGCTGTCATTCAGTGGACTTATGCCACTCTACCCACCAATTGAAAAGCACCTGATACATTGCAAACTATTATAGAAGTGGTAGTTAAATAAAACTAAAGGAATGTTACACTTACAAATAAAGGGTGGATGCATTGATCATGCTCGATGAGCAGAACTTAGAAGGTGTGAGACAGAGAAGAGAACCATGAGAATGTTTTTCTCTTACCTATAGCCTTGTTTTTCGTACATACAAGCTATGCCTCTCCATGAACCAACAGTATCCTATCATCTCAGAGAATGCTCTTATAATAAGAAATTTGACTAAGAAAGCATTTATTTTTTAGTTTTTGTGCGAGATGCAACCAAAGGTCTAGAGAACAGAATTTTTTTTTTCTGTTTTCCAGAAGTCTCTCACTGTAAAATACTTGCACACACAAAATACGTATGATAAAATCTATAAGTGCAAAGAGTGAAATCACAAATGCTGGTGGAAGACAGAGGGATCAGGACAACATCGTGGTCACTGAGATTGACATTGTGGCTGGAGATAGACTGAAAATTAAAAATATATTCCTTTCCCAAGAATGACGTCTCTTCACTTAACATAAAGTCCCTTTTTTCTCCAAACAAGGCTGAAACCCAGAGCAAACACAAACAAAAAGTCCAGTATGGTTTTTAGACAAATATTATAGTAATAACCACAACTACTCCCTTAATATTGGTTAAACTCTGTCTCATTTCCAGGAATAGTGTTGAGTATTTGATGTTCACTAATTAATTCACCCAACAAACCAATCCAATTTGTCAGAGATCACAGTGGTTAATAGAGAAAGACCTGTCCACAAAATAGTTTTACTTGCTTCTATCAGTCAAACTTTACTAACAGCAGTCTCCAAATTGGCCAACACAACTCTGCAGGTATATAAAATGATCTCTTGAAGGGTGAAAATAAATATAAAAGAGGTTCATTTCAACTTTTGTGCTCTTTTTTTCCTTAAAAATGGTTTTTCTATATGACATACAATGTGCATAATATAGTAAGTTTATATCGTATAAAAATATAAAAATTTACATATACCGTGGGTTGTGCTTAAAATATGTAATGATAGGAAAATGTCATTTAAAAGGCATGGAAAAAATGTTTAAACTATTAAGCCATAGGGGCCCAAAATTCAGACCAACCAAAAAACCCCTTTTTTCAAAAACTAAATTTTAGTACATTTTTATCTATTTGTTGAGCTAAATAAAAATCCACTGGCAAAAATCAATTACCGTGTCACATTTTAGGGAAGAAAAAAACTTGTTAACAATTCTTCTACTGTAGTAGCTCAAATCTTCACAGATTTGCAAATTTAAAAGACTGAAGGGACTAGTGGAGGCAAAATGATATTATCTAGAGGTTTGAACTGATATAGATCAAGATACCTTTTAAAACTGTTATATATAAATATTACATCCTTAAATAAGCCCACATGGGCAATTTAATATATGTTTCATTTTATTGTAACATAATACATCAGGCAATGAACAAACTGGGGCCCCTTCCTCATGATGAAATGTCTCCCTGCTGCTCAGTATTCACTGTTTAAAAAAAATAGCCTGTATACTCTGTACAAAAAAATTATCTATCGCTACAGATAAAGGTCTACAATAAAAGGCACAATAATAAGTTATTGTTATTATATTGTATTAGTGTCCTGTTATTGCTATAAAAATTACCACAAACTGAGTGGTTTAAGACAATACAAATTTATTATCTTATCCTGTATTTGTGGAAGTCAGGCATCCTAAGTGGGTTTTATGGGCTAAAATCAACGTGTCTGCAACGATGTGTTCCTTTTATAGGCTCCAGGGGAAAACACGTTTCCTTGACTCTCATACTTCTTCTTCTCCTCCTCCCCTTTCTCCTTCTCCTCTTCTTTTCTTCTTCCTTTCTTCTTCTTTTAGATTTTAACGAAGAATTTTATTTTTTTAAATAAAATACATTTAGTCATACATACAGGTTATGGCAAAAGGAGGCTTTCAGTTGTGAGTATGTGAAACACAGAGTTCATTCTCGCACCATCATTTATTAATTATTGTCTTTTTTCCACATGAACAGCTGTAAACCTATATCTGCCCGGACCTGCAAGCCAGTTCTACATTTTTAGGTGTTGACAGTTGCAGCAGCACCGCATTTGCAGGAACTCAAATCTGTCTGCCCTTTGTGGAAGGGCTACCATCTTCCAGCATCAAGCTAAGCACTTCATACACGCCATATTTAATTATCCCAACATCAGCGGTTGGCAAACCACGGCTCGCAAGCCACATGCAGCTCTTTGGCCCCTTGAGTGCAGGCGCAAAGGCCAGCTTAGGAGTACCCTAATTAAATTAATAACAATGTACCTACCTATATAGTTGAAGTTTAAAAAATTTGGCTCTCAAAAGAAATTTCAATCGTTGTACTGTTGATATATGGCTCTGTGGACTAATGAGTTTGCTTTTCAAATGTGTTGAATAAGGCTGAAAACTAATAAGTTTGGGAGGTAGGCAGAGGTAGATTCCAATTCCAGCTTTGTCACTCTTTAGTTTCATGTTCTTGGAAAAATCGTTGACTGTTTTAAAACTTTCTGAGCTTTCATTTCCTCAAAAGTATAACAGTGGAAATAAAACCTATCATGCATACAGATTTTCCTTTCCTTTTTTTCTTCTCTTTTATTATCTTTTTAAAATTTATTTCTCTCTCTTTTTTTGGTGAAACTTACACAAGATAATATATGTAGTATGCTTACTTAGTGAACATGTAATAGGAGTTGTTATTCTAAAAGTTTTGTATCGTGCTGCCAAATATGGAATTAACTCATATGGAAAAGTATATTACCAGGCCTTAGCTGGTGGCTCAGTGGATAGAGTGTCAGCCCAGTGTGTAGATAACCCAGCTTTGATTCCCAGCCAGGGCACACAGCAAAAGCCACCATCTGTTCCCCTCTGCCTTCTCTCCCTCTGCCCCTCCCGCAGCCAGTGGCTCAATTGGTTTGAGCATGGCCCAAGGCACTGAGGATGGCTCTGTTAGAAAATATGGGCCTCAGGTGCTAAAAATAGCTTGATATTTGAGCATTGTCCCCAGATGTGGTTGCTGGGTAGATCCCTGTAGAGGCACATGCAGAAATCTGCCTCACTATCTCCCCTCCTCTCATCTATAAAAAATCAAATACGGGGGATATTACCAGCAAAGAGTAGGTATATGTGATCAAGATTGCCAGCAAAGCAGGATAAAATTGATATGTGTAGAGAGAGAGGCTATTATAGCTGGTGAAGTTTTCGAAAAACCTATGGTGGTTAAAAGACCTTTTACTATCCATACATTCCTATTGCTTTTATTGAAATACCTAATAGTTAAGATATCAGACCTCATGACTTGGTTAGAGAAAAGGTATTAGAATCAGAATTGTTTTAATTTGATGGAAACTAACACGTGGAGGACTCTGCACGTCAATGACAACTTATTGATCCATAAGTGTCGACAATATTGGCTTGAACAAAGAGAAAGCGTTATTACAATACTTAAAATATCTATTCTAACTATTCCATCTCTCTAAAGTAGTTTATTCAGGAAAACAGTACAATTGTTGGTTTGTCAATTTGGGGGGAGGGAGTTAAAAATTCAATAAAAACACGACATTAAGTAAATAGGAAAAAAAGGGAGCCTCTGGGATAAAATTATTACTTGCTTCCTCAGGAAAGAAAGAATTGTTTAAAACAGTGAATTTTAACATAAACCAACCCAGGAGTCATCTCAGAACGATTCCCTTGGAATCTGTCTGAAAATAGAAGTTTTATCACTTGTTTTTTGAGAACGGCACCCAAAGAGGAAGAGCACTTGTAATCTGCAGTTTGGAATCCTTGCAACGTAATTTGTTGATTATTCTTTTTCAACTAGATTTTTAAGTTGTCAGAAGATGAGGACATTAATTTATATGTTTATGTGTAAATGTGTACTGTGTTGGAGACCTAAACTAGATATTGCTTTGTAGCTCTAAACAAGAATTACTAATGAAAATGTTTGCTCTCTGTTATTTTTTAAATGCTTTATTTGTTAGAGCAGTTTTAGGTTTATAACAAAACTGATATCCCATATACCCCTTTCCCACACACGTCCAGAGCTTACCCCAATATGCATATCACTTACCAAAATCATACATTTTTATCAAGAATGCACCTACACTGACACATCATAATCACCCAATGCCCATAGTTTCACTTAGGTTTCTCTCTGGGTATTGTACATTCTATGAGTATAGAAAAAGTATAATGACATGCATTCATTAATATATCATACGGAGAATTTTCACTGCCCTAGAAATCCTCTGTCCTACCCCTGTTCTGCTCTTCCCCCATCCCCACCCCAGCAATCACTGACCTTTACCTGTCTCCATAGTTTTATCTTTTCCAGAATGTCAAATAGTTGGGATCATACAGGATGTAGCCTTTCCAGATTGGCTTTTTTTCATGTGTGATATGCATATAAATTTCCTCCATGGCTTCTCATGGCTTCATAGCTCATTTCATTTTAGCACTAAATCATATTGTACAGTCCTTGTCTGAATGCACCACAGTTCATTTGTTCACTCACCAACTGAAGGACATCTTGGTTGATTCCAAGTTTTGGCAATGGTGAACAAATCTGCTATAAACATCCATGTGCCGGTTTTGGTGTGCCCCTATGTATGTAGCTTTTTGGGGTAAATTGCAAGGTACATGACTGCTGGATTATACAGTCAGAGTATGATGGTTTTGTAAGAAACCAATAAACTGTTTCTAAAGTGGCTGAAAAATTTTGCATTCCCACCAGCGATGTGTGAGGGTTCCTATTGTTCCACATCCTCAAACACATTTGATGTTCTCAGTATTCCAGATTTTGACTGTTCTAATAGGCAGGTAGTAGTATATCATTATTGTTTTAACAAATATTTCCCCTGACAATATATGATATTGAGCATCTTTTTATACATTTATTACCATCTGTATATCTCCTTTGGTGAGGTGTCTTGTTCCATTCTTTTATCCATTTTTTAATTAGGTTTTTTTGTGTTATTATTGTTGAATTTCAAGAGTTCTTTGTATATGGTGGATAACAACCCTATATCAGATGTGACTTATGCTAATATAAGATATTTTCCCTGTGGCTTGTCTTCTAATTATTTTGACAGTGCCTTTCACAGAGCAGATGTGTTTAGTTTTAATAGAGTCCAGCTTATTAACTATTTCTTTCATGTATTGTGTCTCTAGTGTATCTAAAATGATATCATCATACCCAAAGTTATTTAGTTTTTCCCCTATGTTATTTTCTATGTGTTTCATAGTGTCTTGTTTCACATTTAGGTCTATGACCCACTTTGAGTAAATTTTTGTGAAGGGTGTTAAGGTCTGTGTCTAAATATAATTTTTTTGTGTGTGGAATCAAGGTCAGTTATCTATGCTATTTTTTCACCTATACTTCTCTTTAAAACATGCTCTGGGCTGTAAGCTGGCTATTCTGTCCCATGGGGTACCACAGGCTCTGAAACAACCACAGCTTTGCTAAACGCTGTATGGTGCTCTAGTTCTCTGTTGGTTTTCCTTCCTGCATAACTGGATGAAGACTCCATCCCTGTGGTATCTGGGGTTTGTACAGCTACACACCAGGCTAGATGTCATTTCTTATAAAGTAATTTTTCAGCAGTTTCCAATTCCAGACATAGATAGAAAAATCATTACTTTTTATTTTCTCAGAAAACAGGACATCTACCTTAGCCAATCACGCTTGACCTCAGGGTACCTTCCATTTTTTTTTCAACAAAGTTAGATTTCCATAGAACGTTGGGGTCTTCTGTTAAATTCTATTATAGTATAGTAATATAAACCATGAGAACACATCAACAGTTGAAAGAAGTCTGTTATGGTTTTGGTTTGTTTTTTTTTTTTTTTTTAAGATGTCTGATGTCCTATCAGTCTTGGTGTTTTTAGAAGAATAACATTTCATGACTAGAAGATAACTCAGGGTTCTTTCTACCAAATAATTCTTGAAAGGCCATTTCTTTCACTTTACAATTATTTTTAATGTTCATGCTGTTCAGCTCTAGAAAACTTATATTGCCTTTCTGAGCTGATATGTGTGTTGTCAATTATAGAATGTTTCCTATTCAACTCAAGAAAACATATACTGCATTTGTGAGTTAAATGACACACATTACTAATTGTTTATTTTCATTTATTTTTATCTCCCTCTTGTGGGTTTAGTTGCTGCCAATGTGTTTAGCTCAATAAATGTTCCTTTCCTAATCCTCCCAGCCTCATAATCAACTTGTAGCTTCTAGTTGCATCTCAGATAAATATTGGCAAAGCAATTCAAGTCCCTAAAATGCCTCAACAGATTGATACATTCTCAGCTAAAAAAAACAAACAACAAATCCGAATACTCAGTGTGCATCATGATTGTCAGCCTTTATCAAAGGTTCTCTGACTACTGGATTCAATGAGTCCAAAAACCTTTTCCATGTTTCTCTAAGACTCTAAAATCTTAGGCTAAATAAAAGTGATGTTTAATATCCTGCAAGCATATTTGTATTTGATAGTAATTTCCTGTGAAATGGAAGAGAATTGGGGATAAATGAGCTAATGTATTGGCTCTGACAGAACACAGTATGGTACATTCAAAAGATGCTGGATGGCAAACATAGCTGTTGACCTGGCAGATTGCCATGGTCAAGAAGGCTTTCTGGAAATTCTACTCAAGAAAAAAAAAGTCAAGTTAATAAGCTACTCACAACCTGGATTTTCCTCTTTTGAGGCCTTGGCTGCCAATGTCATCCACCGACATCAAACCAAGAAACCGCTCACACTTGTCATCATCAGGGTCTTCATTTCCTGAAAAGCCATAGTCAGATAAACCCTGTTATTTTCTCAATAATGAAATAAAGTCATAATGAAAAGAAGACAAAAGGAAGGGGGTGGGGGAAGGGGAGTAAAGAGGGACAAATATACAGTGGCGGAAAATGATTTGACTTTGGGTGATGGGCACACAACACAAACAACAGTTCAAATGCTATAGAGACATTCACCTGAAGTTTATGTACTCTTATTGATCAATGTCACCCTCATGAAATTTAATTTCTAAATTAAAAAAAAATGTAAGCCAGAACTCTAGAATTTGGAATGAACTGGAACATTTATGGTCTGACTATAATGGTAGCCAATACAGGTATATTTAATTTATAGTAAGATTCTTGTTGTCCTGCTTCCCCTCTTTCCCTTTGATTGGAAAAATTTCTTTTCAAATCCAGCTTCTGAGTGAGAATAATGGATGTTCACTTAGAGACCAAAGACACAGGCTACCAATCCTGTTTCCTGCCCATGCTCATATTTCTTTCTTTTCTAAGCTCTACTTTCTATATCTGTCTCTCAATCCAAAATGTAAATGCCTTAAAATCCATAGAAAATGTCAGATGTGAGGGCCTGCTTCAATTACTCCAGAGGATAACGGGATGTTGCTTCGCTGTGTCTGGAATTTGGAGGGTGTCAAATAACATGCAGAGCTGCTGTGCACTGCCACGTCAGGACACTCCCATTGAATTTGGCCGTTTGAGAATTTAACCAAATTCTCCTGTTCAGGAGGTCATTACATCCCAGCATTTCCCACATATTCTGTATGAAAGCAGGATAATATTTGTTCATTGTTTTTATTTAATTTTGCTTACTTAAAGTACTCAGAATCCCTTATGGAAAACAAATCTAAATATATATATTTAAAACACATGCATTTCATTTCTAAAACAGAGAAGCTGTACTGCTGGTCTACGTAACAATTCAATGGGAGAAAGTGAAACCTCTTGACCTAATAAATAAAAGAAAATGCTGAGGGTTTACTGCCATTATGTGGTGGCATTTTTATCACTAAATCCCTCTTCCTGAAGGACCTTTATTGCAAAATCATTGACTTTGAAAAGAAGACTCAAAATAATGTCTTTAAAATAATGTGATTAGTCTGTCCTTTACCTATTTTGCATTTGGAAGCAAATTGCTGATTGTCTCTTAAATAAGAAATAAGCAGATAAAAATTGAAACAGTGCTATATTTCTTAATAAATTTCTCCTTAAACCAGGGAAAGAGGAGACTATAAACCGTAATGCTTGCTGATCAACACGGCAGGTAGAAAGCAATGTGTCAAATTCTCAATTTTCATTTGATCACCGGAGAAATATATAATCTCTTATTTGAGATGCCTGGAGATTGACATGTCAATTTTATCTTTCCTGGTAGTAAAACACCAGGAGGTCTTTTTGAGAAATGAAATCTGAGCCATTAAGAAGGGAATTGAATCACCTTTTGTGGATCGAAGGTATCAGAAACCAATATAGACAAAATATTCATACAGGACAAAAGCATGACTTTCAACAGTTGCAAGCATTTGGGTTTAGTTCTCCTATTTCTGATTCTAGTGAGTAAAAATGTCAACCAGATTACTGCATGTATGGGTCTAGCATTTCAATTACTTGGTAAAGAGAAAGATGGACTTGCACCTCAAGTGCAAAGAAGAAGGAAGAGAAGGAGAGAGAACGGGAATCTATTTGTTTTTAAATGTCTTCATTTCTTAGATGTTGGCAGGATGAGCAAGAAGGCTGAGAGTACTGTAGGAACTATTCCTATCATTCCACTTGGGAGCTGTCCCTGTGTGCTTCCTCTGCACAACCAGTAGCTCCAACCACACCTTGAGAAGCTCTTTACAAAACGTGTTTGATCTGACACACAACCTGGAGGCCGCAAAGAGGAATCTGAGGCTGATCTCAGAAACACCATTGACCTTTTCCTTCACCTCAGAGCACTTCTTTGAAGACACTTAAGTCTCCCAAAACAGGAGGTCAGAATGTTATCCTGGAAAAATCTTTGTGAGAGTACATTCCCTAAGGTCATTGGCATAATAATGGGTACAGCATTTCATTGGTTACTAAAAACCATTAAGGATCTTCTTATGCATTTAGATACTTGAGAATTTATTTTTCTCCAGTTTGATGCCCAGACTGAGCACAAATGGGTGCACAATGTATGCAGATATATGCAAAAGCTCTGCCAACAGGTACATGTAGGCGAATCCCCGTCTGCTGTCTCCATGCGTTCCTTTCCCCTCCACCTCCACTCCTCTTAGCAAGTACCCTGAGCTCTCAGTTGCTTATTTTCTACCGTTTGGCTCACTTTTCCTTTTGTACCTCACCCCATGATATCTCCCCCTTTTGCCTGCCCCTTTCTTCCCTTTATAACCAAAGCGTATCATCTATAAGTTCCAAATATAATCCAAGGGCCTCCAAAAGCTTTCCTGTGTGGCCACAATATATTATCTCATCTCCAGAGCATTTAGGATACATGGTACAATCTGTATGTGTTGTGTTGTGTGTGTGTGTGTGTGTGTTCTTCATTGTACTTTTGGTGCTAATTTCCCCTCATTGCAAATATTTCAGGCATCTTAAACAAAAAGGACCATATTTCAATAGTACTTACTATCAACTGAGTGCTTGCTACATAAAAGTAGCAAAAAATGTTAGAGCAAACATTGAAAAGTGATGCAAGAATCAAATTAAATTTTCTTATCTGATATGTGTGTGTGTGTGTGTGTGTGTGTGTGTGTGTGTGTGTGTAATGTCGAGTAGACATTTGGCCCATTCACATACCTGATTCTAAATGTCACAGTGACAAAATGCTGGTTTTCACTGGTATTGTCTGTCCTTCATTTGTAGTCAGAGAATCACTTCTTATCACTTGATGTGGCATAACTAGTTCTGACTAATGGGAAGTTAGCGGAAGTGCTGTGTGCAATTCCTGTGATATGTCCTCACAGAAATAGGCTGTTGTACAAGCAACGCTTTTGGACCAAGAAAGTGCCTGGGGATTGACTATCATAGTTGGCCACAGATAGCAACATATAAGTGATTGTGTTAAAAATGAATAAAGAAAAGCAGACAATTTTTTTTTAAAGCTGCTGTTAGGTAGGTTTCTAGCATTCATAGTTGAATGTTATTCTGATATCTCCATTTAAACCTAGGAGAACCATATTTTTGTCACCTGGGGCAGTCTTGGGTTACCAGAATGTCTCCTTGTAATTTTTCTCCTACTTCTAATTGTTCTCAAAAGTATCTGACTTAAATGATGTGTTATATGATGATGCTACATAATCCTCTAGACTCCACATGTTTCTAGCTGCAGAAATATTTATGGAAATGACATTTCCCACCCTAGGAGTTTAAATGTAAAACAGCTAAAAACGGAGTTATTCTGGCTTAAACAGGGTTGAAATGGCTACAGTTTTGCCTTATAACTACAAATCACAGATTAGGCCTGAAAGAGTGTGTGTGTGTGTGTGTGTGTGTGTGTGTGTGTGTGTGTGTGTGTGTGTGTGTTGGAGAAGGGGGAGCATCTTTTCATATGTCTACTTGCTTGGTATTTATTTCACAATTGATAAAAATTTCTACAAATTAAAAATATAGCAATGTTCTTAGAGATAAATATAATGATAAATAAAAGGAAAAAAATTAGGGGCCCTGGCTAGTTGGCTCAGTGGTAGAGCATCAGTCCAGCATGTGGAAGTCCTGGGTTTAATTCCCGGTCAGGGCACACAGGAGAAGCACCCATCTGCTTCTCTACTCCTCCTCCTCTTGCTTCTCTCTCTCCCTCTTCTCCTCCCCTCCTGCAGCTGTGGCTCTATTAGAACAAGTTGGCCCCAAGTACTGAGGTTGGCTGCATGGCCTTCACCTCAGCTGTTAAAAAATAGCTCTATTTGCAACAGAACAAGGGCTCCAGATGGGCAGAGTACCTCCCCGTAGTGAGCTTGCTTGGTGGCTCCAGGTCAGGGCACATTCAGGAGTCTGTCTCTGCCCCTACTCCTCTCATTAAAATATATTTTTTAAAAATGGAAAAAAAAAATAGGACGATCCACTGGACAGTGTTAAAAGCTCTTTCTTAATTGTGTTTTGTGGAATTCAGCTAATGGACTAAATTTACAGAATCCTTCACACTCGGGGATAAGTTCTTGGATTATCCTAATTTTCCAAGAGAGAACACTGGGGTCTAAAGAAATTCAGTGACTTGCCTTGGGCACAGAAGCACCTCATTGGTGAAGCTGAACTCAAATCCAAATTCACTTACCTCCTCTCATAAAATTTAGGGACATTTAGTCCAATTTTGAAACCTATAGGTGATGGCACTGAGACCCAGAGATGGCTAAAATAGACAAGAATCGAGAAAGCTTGCCTCATTAGAGCCAAACAGTGGGATTCTGGCCATCTGGGAAAGTTCCATTGTAAAACTGTTCCTACAGATGGGAAAGAAGACACATCTTTATTTAGTTTTATGTAAAGGGTCTTAGACCTTCCACCCTTTCTAAGGCAACTGAAATAAGTATCTCTGAGTGAATCCTTCTTTTGAAATTTTATCTTCCCAGCTGGAGACAGACTGGTTACTGATACGAGGTATTCTGAGTCACCTGAAGTCTCTGTGTAATCCCCTAATGCCATCTTTGGGTGTTCTATGAATCAGGATATCAGGAGCAAGATGACTAAATGAGAACATAAAAACGGGCGAGAGCCAAGAAGTAAAGCCTTCAGCAGTGTTTCCTATCCAGGGCTGAGGTTGACTGTATTCGGCTTCAGATGTGCTGATATGCTGACTTGCTTAGCCTTTGGGATGGATGAAGCTTGAGTAGTCCAGGGACCTGTACAGTCTTTTTTGTTTCTCCCAATGTTCAGTGTGCCATGCACTTGGGGTCAAGTATGTGGTAACGTGTGACGTGGGTAGTCCTAGTCTAGAGCACTTAGAGCTGCAAGGAACCAGTGAGTAGGGGACTAGGACAATGTTTTAAGCTGAAGAATATGTGGTTGTGGGAATATTTGAATATTGTTTCTGTACGTATATGGAAGCTTCCCTGCACATATAAGGCATATGCTAGGGATATAAATGTGTGGCTGGGTAATTCAGAAATAAGACAGAGACTAGTTAACAAAGCTGGGAACATGTATAAATATGGCCCATCCTGGGGAAACTGGAATACACAATCACACTAGATGGGCATCATCCCTCCTCTCAGAGCTCTCCTCCCAAGCAAAGTTGTCTCAGGGGACAGAAGCCCTGAGACAGTGCCCTTCACAGTATTTTCTGTGATGAAACTTTTCCCATAACTGCTAACGTTTCCTGTCTGAGTCTCTCCCAACACACCAAATTCTTTATGGTGTTTCTATGAGTCTTGTAGCTACTTGACGATGTATACAGCTTCCCCATGTGAGATTTGCAGGGTAGATTGCTAAAATAAAGGATGGCACACAGGACATGTAAGTCAAGAAAGTCAAAGCACAGAAAGAGGAGCTGAGGTCAATAGCTGTTAACATTGCAATGATGTTTTGAGGTTGCTTAGATCACTTATGCTGTGTTATATCGACAGATGCTGTGTACTTATTAGAAGAGCAGGCTGGTAGCGTTTTTCACATAATAGCCACCCACTGCATTGACATACTTTAGATCAGTGTTTCTCAGAGTGTGATTTGTAGACAACTGTTTACCAGGACTAGAAAATTAGTAACTTAAAGAGATTAAGGTTATCTGCTTTAAGTAACCGTAAGCCTGGAGGTAATCATTTAAGACTAAGAATGGGTGCTTCCCTTTTTTCCACCAATCATTCTTTCCATGTTGGCTTGTGTCCATATTCCTCCTATTTACCAGATGACTACTGTGTCTCAATTACTGCATCTTCCTTCCAGAGAAGAGAAAAGAGGAAGAAGTTAAAACTCATAGTAAATGAGTCTGTCCCTTTTATGAGGGAAACAATAACATTCCAGAAACTGGCCTCTTCCGCCTCACTAGGCAGGATTGTCTGGTGACTACCATCAATTAATCCTTGGTTAAGGGGAACAAGATTATGGTGATCAGTCATGGCCAAGTTGAACAGCTGCCCTTCAGAGAATTTTCCTTTTTCTTCATAGTCTAGTAAACAACTTTACTGTAAAGTGTCAAGAAGTGCAACCCATAGACCCTCAATTTGATATCCTCTTCCAAAACACTGGTGTCTGAGCAATAGAAGTATTAGAAGGAGAGGCCATCATGTCTTGAGAAGGAAGATAGGGACAGCGAGCCTTGATGATGATGACAGGAAAAAGGAGGAGGATGTCTACCATCACCTGCATGGTATCATAATTATGTGACAATAAATCAGCCATGTTGTTTAGAAGGCAGTTATCCTCAAAATAAGACAGGATTCTTTCTTCAAGTCACTAAAGTTTGCCATTTGCCTAAATGCAATTGCCGTAGAGGACTACAGGTTATTGTCCACCAACAACAACCTGCATAGCTCATTCAAGTGTTTGAGAGCCCAGTACCTCGTAAGGATGCATCATGAGTTAATCAAGGCATGGGCCTCCTCGGCACACAGTTCAGAGCTCCAGAAGAGATGATGTAGAACCGGGAACTGAGAGAAACTTTGAAGCAGCAGGGCAAGTTAGATAAAGATTTCCAAGCTGGTCACTATGTGGGCTGGTAAGCTTGGACTAGGTCACTAAGTTCCACAAGGTTAATACAGCAATGGTGAGCAAATGTAAAGCAAACACAAAGAAACAAAACAAAAAACAGTGAAGCCATAAGAACTGAAGTGGGTATGTACATCAGTAAAGGAACCAGGAAAGGGAGGCATGGAGGAATTCAGTTAGCTAGGGAGCGTACGCAAGCATCTTTTCAAATGTTTGTTCCTACATTTGGGGTAGAGGAGGGCCCTGAAGGTATAGGGACACAGCCTAAAGACCCTCAGAATAACTCACTCTTTCTTTGAACTCCAGGTGACGCAAACTAGGGGATAAGGAATAGCTTAGTTCCATGAAAGTAGATGGTAAAAAAAAACGGAGGGGGGGGTTATAATTTATTTGGCAAGCAGAAGAAATAATACTGCAGTTGGAGGCTCTGGCGAGATAGGAGATGTGATAAAGAGGCTGTGTTCAACATGAAAAGGCGCCATGGGGACATCAAAAAACTACATTGCATAACCACACATTTTCACCTTGCAAGTCTGCTTGGGGAGAGCTTGAGATAACTACTTTTCCGCACTTTGAAATGTAATATCTTCTGCCCTCTGGTGGTGACAATTTTGTTTCAATTTCAAGGAAGCAAATGGAATGAGGAAATCACAGAATGCCAAATAACAGGAATAACTGGGATCAAAAGTATCGCTTGACAGAGCCAGAATATTCACGATGCCCCCACTTGGTTGTAAGTGTTCCCTTTTGAACGAGAAAGAAGCACGTTTCATCAGTTTAGCAGAGTGCTGGGGAGTCCGCTGCCTTTTCCGGGTTCTCTGCAGCTGTCTCCTGGAGCTTTTGCACTGTGCTTCCATCCTGAGGATTCTTTAGAGATTCCTAAAAGTCCGGCCCCATTTGAGATGTCTCTGAAGTCCTGATATTCTCAATATTTTAATAGACAAGCCTTTGTTACTTGAAGGGAAACATCCAGTCCATCATCCTCAAATCACACTACGAGTAAAAGGATAGTAATGCATTAAATGATGCCCGGCCAGTATTTAATCAATCGTTTCTTTCTCTCTTTGGTATTATCTGGGAGAGAGAAAAAGAGCCTGTTCATTATCATAGCTAACTGTCATTAAATTATGTCAAGTGCAAATAGTTGTGACTGACACTGGCACACAAAGAATAGGTGTCCAGGAATAAAAGGCCACTACAATTAAGATTAGATGTTCCCTTAGCAACAGATTTTAAGGACCTAGATGCCACTCAATTAGAATTCCACATATATATAATTTTATTAGAACTCTAACATATATATATATGTGTGTGTATATCCATAATCAAGAAAGGTATAATACTAAGAAGAAATTAATTAATATATTTCTCTTTTGCAAAAAAATAAAATAAGGCCCTGGCCGGTTGGCTCAGTGGTAGAGCGTCGGCTTGGCATGCAGAAGTCCCGGGTTCGAATCCCGGCCAGGGCACATAGGAGAAGTGCCCATCTGCTTCTCTACCCCTCCCCCTCTCCTTCCTCTCTGTCTCTCTCTTCCCCTCCCACAGCAAGGCTCCATTGGAGCAAAGATGGCCCGGGCGCTGGGGATGGCTCCTTGGCCTCTGCCCCAGGCGCTAGAGTGGCTCTGGTCGCAACAGAGCGACGCCCCGGAGGGGCAGAGCATCGCCCCCTGGTGGGCAGAGCGTCGCCCCCTGGTGGGCATGCCGGTGGATCCCGGTCGGGTGCATGTGGGAGTCTGTTTGACTGTCTCTCCCCGTTTCCAGCTTCAGAAAAATGCAAAAAAAATAATAATAATAAATAAATAAATAAAATTGTCATATCCAACTTGGTCCACAAAGGGTCTATTCAATGAAAATCTCTCACCACATTATAAGAATAAGTTTTGTGGGAAGTATTTTATATATATTGCTATACATATATGTATATATAACCTAATATGATATTATATTCACATAATACAGGCCATACATGTTTAATAAATACTTAGGAATGAATTGAACAATGAGAAATCTGAAAAAGTCTTTTAATTTGTGCCTGGACTTTTCTGAAAAGAAACTTCCTGACAAACCACATAATGTTTCTGATTTTTAATATATATATACATACACACACAAACACACATGCACATATGTGTGTGTATTTGTGTGTGTGCAATTCAGAATCACAGCAAAGTAAAAGGTATTTCAAAAAATTTTAATAAGAAAATTTATATTATGCAAATTTCAAGAACTGTATTCATTTTAACAGTCACTGGACAGGTAAGTGCTCCTAGAAAGTACAGTACTGGAGTGGAACCTTGGCAGAACCACAGTAATGCTCTAAGAAAGCTGTGAAATGGAACTGAAAAGCCCTGCTCTTTTCTAGTGAAGGGAACCAGAGCTGCCTTTGTGGGATAGTGACTTAAAGCTGTTAAGAAACAAAACTCAGAAAGAACCTTTGACCCTCACCCTGTCTTGCCCGAGAGATTCAGGTAGAAAACCTGCTTCAGGAAAGAAATGATAGGCTGATGTTGCCTTAGCCTGATTTGAAGTAAGTATGGTAGATAGGAGGGATTCAGACAGGGGCCTGACAGCGACACGGCACCCCACGCCAACCATTCTCATTGTTTCTGCGTCCCTTAGCAAGAATTTGCTGGCTGTGTGTGTCCAGCTCTTCCTCAGCTACCTGTAGATCCTCCGTTTCTCCATTATTATATCTCCTGATATCCCATTCCCCATTATTTTTTTCTCTTTTATTCAAAAGGGCATAACTACCCAGTGTTGCCTTGTTGTCTTTGATATTTTTATGCTTCTATGAATTCCCCAGGTGTATGTATTAAAATTTTTTTATTTTCTCCTGTTCATCTGTCTCTGTTAATTTGATTATTAGCCCAGGTAGAAGAATTTAAAAGGCAGGAAGAAAAGAATTAATTTTTTTTTTATCCCCACATTAGTTTGGAAATAAAGAACCCTACAATCAAGCCCTCAGGATGTCCTTCACACCTGCATGATTCTGCGTGCTGTTAGGAAGCCTTTCTGTTCCCTCAGCCCAGCTGACTCCCTTACAGGATAGATGTGCCAGGGCTTTCCCATTCACCAGGAAAACCTTTGAAACCTCTCAGAGTTACTAGTTCTACCTGAGTTATGTTAGACCTGTTTTTAAGGGCAATATGGTACTTTTATAGCTTTTTGAGTCTGTTTCCATGACAGCTCCATATACGTGTGTTCTACTTCACCCCAATCAAGATCTAAACTAGAACATCCTCATCTTCCCAGAACTTTTCCTCTGGCCACATTTGGGTCAACCCCCTTACCTGAGGGTACCATTGCTCTGAACTCTGTCACCAGAGATGAATTTTATCTATTTCTGAATTTCATATAAATGGATTTATAGATGCCCTTTTTTTTTTCATGCTTCCTTCACTCGACATGCTTTTGAGATTAATCCATGTTGTTTTGTCCATCTGTTGCTTGTACATTTTTTTTATTTTTTTGCCCAAGTGGTCATTTATAGCATGCATATAATTCAATTTATTTGTCCTTTCACCTGTTGATAGACATTTAGATGATTTCCAGCATTTGGTTATTATGAATAAAACTGTGATAAATATTTTTCACAAGACTTTTTAGGGGGGCACGTGTTTTTATTTCTCTGGGGGAAATACCTGAGAGTGGAATTGCTGGCCATGGACATGATACATTTTTAAAATAAAATGTTGTATGTTAAAGCAAAAAGAATCCACAAAAGGATTCTTCTTGAATTCCTTCAGTACCGTCTATTTTTTTCTTGGCTGGAGCCTTGCCTGACTCAGTGGGAATTTGGAATTGCCCTTGGCACTGCATGTGGCAACACAATTGTATAGAAGCTTCAGTGAAAGTTTTTGTTTCCATGAATGTTGAGAACAGCCAAAATGAGAATGATGTACTCTGAGTGAACTCACATAGCTCAGGCTGGTGTCACCAGGTGGCAAGCCCAGGGCTTAACCAAATAAGTCAAGACAAAAGTTTTGGTTTTTGGTTTGTGGCTTTTTCCAGAATGTAGCCCAAGGACCGCCTGGGTACCTAATTAGACACATTTCTTATCAAGCCTCTTGGGGACCCTTATAACCAAAGATGGTTAAGAATCACTAGATTGATCTAGACCCATGATTTTTAAATGTGAATGCACATTGGCATCACTTAGAGCAGCGGTTCTCAACCTGTGGGTGGCGACCCCGACCATCGTTCAACCCCCGCCAGGGTCACCACCCACAGGTTGAGAACCGCTGACTTAGAGAGTTTTCAATATCTCCATGCCCACGACCCACCCAAGACCAATAAAGTCAGACTCTCTGGGTAAGAACATCAAGTATTGGTAAGTTACAATAGAAGGGTCCAAAGATGAGAACAGTCAGGCTACTCTGTGCCATGGTGAGCACAGGTGAGAGCCCCATGCTTATATCTGGGACATGGTGTTGTACAACCACAGCATTCTGACAGTCCTGGATGGGATCGGGAAAGGAATGTTTTCATTGTCTTCATACAAAGATGCCTTCTGGAAGGAAGATGCTCTCAGAGGCCATTGTCATTATTGTTTGCCTTTGTCTTGTGAAAAGGCACACATCTTTGAAAAGTTAATATGTGCTCTGAATGGCAGTTAAATAATTGATATTGCATTCACTTAAAGTAAGATTTAATGTCAAGTCATACAGGTAGTCCCTTCACTTAGCACTTTTATCCATGAATCAACATGACTGTCTTTGTTGAAGCAAAGAAATAGAACCAGAAGTGTATGCCACATGAGGCTCTACTTTTCTTTAAGCAGGTTCAGAACAGGTAACTAGTTCTCCTGGGGTCATGATAGTATATGTCTAAATAATGAATGTTCCTAGTGCACTAAGGGGCAGTGGCAGCAGCTATGAAAAGTTACAATATATTCCAATTTTTAGGAATGTGTGTAGTTCAGAAAATAAAATTCACTTTTTGGGAGTGAACTTATGTATGGCCAGTAGCCGCCGCCGTTGCGGCCATGCAGGTTCTCATTGCATTCAGGCAGACGGTAAAGAAACAGTGGAACCAAAAAATGGTGGACCATGCTCTTTATTAAGGTGACCAATCATCCTCCTTTAGGGAGGACAGTCCTTCTTTTGTAAGTTCTGTCCTCTCTCATAAAGTGTCCTCCTACATGTCTTCCTTTTTAATATTGGAAGACTAATCCGTAAATGTCCATATTTGATCAATGCAGAGTTGATCCATTGCATGTGATGTGACATATTTGTATTTGACATGACGATTCGTCAAGGATCAGTACAGTGCAGCAAGATAGGACTATGAGAGGCATGCGCTCTGCATGGGGGACCTTGAGAGAGCACATCATATACCAAGCACGCAAATGGCTTTGTGTACTTCTTACTGAAACATGACACAGTACATACGTACAACATTATAGACTCACAATTATTTCTTTCTCAGTGAATATTTTATCGTAGACAGGTAAGCACAATTCACGTTTTATTCATTACCTATTTAATAATTTCCAAATACATATCATTTTATTTACTAGTATTTTCTTAAAATTTGAGTTTTAAAGTGGAAATCTAAGCTCAAACTATATCTATTAATAACATATTTTGATTAAATAATTGCATAAAACAGACTTTTTAAATTAGAAAATGATAACTATACCCAAATATCACTCCAAATTAGTGGTTTTGTTTGATATTTAGTTTTACTAAATGAGTACTTTTTTCTTAAAATTATTATTAAAAATTAATAGGCATGTAAGCATAATTACAATATAAAATATTGAAAATGTTTTTATTATGCATTTATCCTATTTCAGTGTATTATTGCAATGAATAAAATGTTTCTTTTATTTATGATATTGTTTTCTTCAATTTATTTTTTTCCTCCTTTTCATTGTAAAAATGTTGGTCACCTTATGTTTATTAAAGTCTCGTACTGGTGGACTAGCAGACAGGCAGGGAAGACCACTTCCCTTCATTCAGAGCTCCCAAAACCCTGACGCATTCTCCGGCTCCACAACCTGAAGAATCTTCTCCGGTTCTTCCTGGAATCAAAGGCTCCAATCAGTCTCAGTGGAGCTGCCAAAACCCTCTCAGCTCTCTGCATCTGCACTCCTTCTTTCCCTGTAAAACTGGCTTCTTCTTCAGCACTCTGCCTTCTAACTCCACTCTCCCTGAAAATTGACCTGGGCCCACAAAGATCCCCCCACACACACCAGGAATTATTAGCAAAACAATGGCCCCTCCCAAGCAGTAATGCAATCTACAGTTTGCAATCAACTGCCCAGATCTGAGGGCAAGCACACATGTGGCTACCCAGGGCAATTTCTTTAACAATAAAAGTGAGCAAACTATAAAAATACAAATTTACAAACTCCTTTGCCTAACAACGTACTAGAATATTCCATTAGAATTTACATGATGAAATGTACTTAAATTGAGTGAGTGCTGCAATACATAATTGCATTACTAACCTTCTATTTCAAAGAATTTTTCTGTTTCATATGTGCAAATGCAACATTCTCTACTTATCATGCCCACCCTACTTTGGTCTCTCTCCAAGTAAGTAGATTTTCCTTTTTAATGAAATACAATCACCTAATGTTATAATCTAAGCAAATACAGGAGTCAATTTAAAATACCTCATCCTAGCATGCTAACCGAAGGAAAGCAGAATTTGTTACCCCAGAATATGCCTCTTTGTCAGAAGGATCATGTTAGTCAAGTAAGTTTGTAAATATGATATATATGCAAGCTAGGATTAAAGATAACGGCCCACCAGTTCTTCGCTCCATTGTTTCATTACTGTCTGTCCAAATCAAATGCAAACCTGCATGGGCCAGGTGGCTGTGATGGTGGCCATGGATACTGGCTTTACAGATCATTTTAGGCTGATTGTTTTTGAAAAATAATTTTTATTCTAGAACAGTTCTGGAAACCAAGTATAAATTACCCTTTTGTCAGAGCAATTTACATTTATAAGGGAAATTACTAAACCTGTAGGAACTCTTATCAAAGGAGATGATGCAGTCTTCTATTTGCATAACAACCATACCCTGTTTACTGGGCTTTGCCTGAAGACCAGGCTCTCCACCACTCCAGAAGAGTTTTGCCTTTAGCTGCAGGTGGTATTTAAAGCAATGACTTGGGCCATTTTGAGAAATAACTTAATTTCCATGCTCTGTAGAAGCTTTGAAGTGTAAATGAAAGAGCTATTTGATTGGCACTGAGTATAAGCAATCCTTGAGAGAGGCCAGTCGCTCTCCTTCTGTGTCACCATGCCAATCACAGCTCTTTGGAATTTCACAGGCCATAGCCTTTGCTCTGTGCCCTCGAAGCAACCTCTGTCCATCCACTATGCTGTTGGCCTCCTGCCATCCTTTTTAGTACAGTTAAAACAAACTAATACAGGCATTTGCTTGGCTGGAAGTCAGTTTATTTTCTTGCTACCTGTCCCAGTTGCCTTAATCATCAAATGTCTTGAGTGTTGACAAATGGAGACTGCAGATCTGATAATGTCACATAAAATCTGTTGGGTGAATATTTTCCTTTAGGAAAGTGTGAAAGTGAAATCTCATCCTGACCCACCCTTTTTCCAAAACAATAAACATTTCCTGGCTGCCAAGATTCCCCTCATTATGAAAAGTAGCACAGTTGTTATGGAATGGGCAGCTGAACTTTATACTTGTCTGGACCATCTGTTCTGGTAGTTAGTTCTTAGGAAAATTACTTAAGTGTCTGCAGTTCATTATACAGAGAGGGTGGGCTTCATCAGAGAGAGAGTGTTATGGCACCATGTCACAGATAAACGTAGTAATACTGAACATCACTACAAAAAATGAGGCATCTCCTAAGTACATAATTAATGCAAAAACAAACCTGTCTTCAAATTTATGACTTTGTGTTAAGTTGTTGTTGTGACCTGGGATACAAGTGAGATATGGTGGATGAGACAAGTCATTATTTTGATTTCTCTATTTTCTTGTGGCATATTTTCTATTGTATGATTACATCATAAGTCTAAAAGTTAAGATAAAAGAGAAATTTACACATAATAGAAGTCATGAGTAGATAGGGCCAAAATATTGAGAGAGTAAATATGAAGACTTTGAGTAAAACTACTCAACACAGTCTTTCATTATTACTTTCCACTATACTTCTAGAGAACATGAGACATTTCAGATAATGAAGTACTTTTAAAGTTGGTTCAAAAGATTTTACCACAAGAACAAAAACTTCTAATTTTCTTTAAGGTTTTAGTAGAGAACAAGTTAAAACTGTACAGGATGCACAACATTTAAACTGTGTATTAACAATATAAACATTGTAGGTTAGAACTCTCACTTAGAGAAAAATAACTTTTTTTTTTACCAACTTCACCAATTTCAACCATCCCCTCCACTGCTTCTGAGAACCACCAATCTGTTCTCTGTATCTATGAGTTTGTTCACTTGTTTTTGTTTTTTCAGATTCCACATATAAGCAATATCATGCAGTATGTGTCTTTGTCTGACTTATTTCACTTAGCACAATGCCCTCAGGGTCCATCCATGTATGCAAATGTCAGGGTTGCCTTCTTTTTTTATGGCTGAATAAAGTTCCAGTGTGCATGATGTGTAAGTCTGTCTATATACATATAATATATATAAATATATAACATATTTATATATGTATAAATTAGTAACCAGGAGGAGAAGAAAAGAAATCAGACAAGATAAACAATATATTATGGAGTAATCTTATGGTGCTTATAAATATTTTTTGTATTGTGACTAAAATGTTTGTGAAATGAGACATAATTTAGAGTGTAATTTCAAGAAGGTTGTTTGACACTCCTATGAAGAAGCCACAGTAGGTCAACTTCTTGGACTACATAAAACTAAGCAGTTTGGAAAGCAGATTTGCAATATTTCCCATGTTCAAGGTAAGGGCAGTTTCTGCAGCCATTTCTAAGACAACTAAGGGGGCAGGTTAATATAAATATTGAAGAAAGGTAATATGTAAGAGACACATATTCTCTCCTACTTTCCCTTGAGATTTTTTTAAACATTGCCTCATTTGATTGGAGGTGATAATGATCTACCTTAAAAACGATATTTTCCAATTAAAACCACAATGAGATATCTCCGTATACCTGTCAGAATGGTTATCATCAATAAATCAACAAACAAGTGTCAGCGCTGATGTGGAAAAAAGGGAACCCTGTGCATTGTTGGTGGAAATAAAAATTGATACAGCCACTGTGGAAAACAGTATGGAGGTTCTTCAAAAATTAAAAATGTAACCACCTTATAACTCAGCAATTCCACTTCCAGATATATATCTGAAGAAATGTAGAACTTTAATTCAGAAAAAATATATGTATCCTTATGTTCATTGCAGTGTTATTTAAGTATCCCAAGTGTCATCAATAGATGAGTAGATAAAATATTGATTATACATATATACAGTGGAATATTACATGGTCATAAATAATATTAAAATCTTACCATTTGCAACAACATGGATAAACCCCTAGAGGGTATTATGATAAGTGAAAGAAGTGAGACAAACACCATATGATTTCACTTATATGTGAAATCTAAAGAACAATATAAACAAGCGAACAAATCAGAAACAGCCCCATAAATACAGAGAACAGACTGATGGTTGCCTGAAGGGAAGGAGATTGGGGGACTGCATGAAAAGATGAAGGGATTAAGCAGTAAAGATTGGTAGTTACAAAATAGTCATGAAGATGTAAAGCACAGCATAAGGAATATGGTCAATAATAGTGTCATAACTATGTATGGTGCTAGATGGATACTTGAGACATCAGGAAACACTTTGTAAAGTGTATGATTGTCTAACCACTGTACTGTTCAGCTGAAACTCTACAAAAAATATTAAATGTCAACTGTAATTGAAAAAATAAAATAAATAAAAATAAAACCTATATTTTCTAGCCTCACTTGCAGATGGAAGTGTCCATGTGATTAAGCTTTAGCCAATATGTAAGTGGAAGTCCCTAAAGTGAGGGCTACTAAAATGCTCTGTAAGGGACTAATCCATATGCCAAGTTCTCTTCCCTTTTCCCTTTGCTTTTCCATTTTTGAGGGATATAAAAACCAAGTGAAAGGATAAGGAATTGGGCAGCAGAACTAAAAGGAGACTGAGTCTTTAATGGCATGTGTGCTTGCCGTTCTAGCCCTGGGTAGCCTACTGCTTGCCATCTTTTATGTAAGAGAAAAATACACTACTATTTTATTTAAACCACTGTGTTCCATTTTTCTGCTTCTCTCAGCTGAAAGAGGTCTCTGGCAGATAGCATCAGACTTCTTTCATGAGCTCTATGACAAGTGTTTCGTTACTCTACTGTTTGGGAGAAACAGCATTGACATCTGCTCTAACTGCAAGCCATTCTCTCTTGTTCTAAGGAGGAAACATCTCTTAATAATCCAGTTTACCGCACAGAGTAGACTTGATAATAAATTTATGAAAAATGCATGAAGAAATGAATTGTGAAGTCATGTAAAAGAAATAAAATAGGAGACTGTTTTGGAACACTTTAACTTATTTTAATAGATCTGGAAAATTTTTTCCTATATCTTGAAAGAAACTGTGTTTTTGAAATGTGGGCATCTCATTTTCTTATACACTAAATCTCTGCTCAGCAAATTTTTTTTTTTTTCTGAAGCTGGAAACGGGGAAAGACAGTCAGACAGACTCCCGCATGCGCCCGACCGGGATCCACCCGGCACAACCACCAGGGGCGACGCTCTGCCCACCAGGGGGCGATGCTCTGCCCCTCCAGGGCATCGCTCTGCCGCGACCAGAGCCACTCTAGCGCCTGGGGCAGAGGCCAAGGAGCCATCCCCAGCGCCCGGGCCATTTTTGCTCCAATGGAGCCTTGGCTGCGGGAGGGGAAGAGAGAGACAGAGAGGAAGGAGGGGGGGTGGAGAAGTAAATGGGCGCTTCTCCTATGTGCACTGGCCGGGAATCGAACCCGGGTCCCCCGCACGCCAGGCCGACGCTCTACCACTGAGCCAACCGGCCAGGGCCTGCTCAGCAAAATTTGATCTAATATTCAGATAGTCTGTTACTTATCTGAAGACTTTATTGTAGGGAATTTTCTTCACTCTCTTGGTTCATTTTTTTCACTGTCCCTTTTTTCCGCATCCAGTATTTAGATGCCTATAAAAGCACTTAAAGATATTAAATAACTTTCTCAAATTTATGCTAAGCATTATGGAGGAATCTGTAAGAAAACACACAAACAACATAATGCCTCTTTATTTTGAAGATGTCAAGGTTCTCTGCTGTAGAGCTTATGTGGTGCTTTACAGAGCAGAATAATAAATAATTTTAAAAGTTTGGATTGCTTTGCCTATGTTTTTCCAAGTTAGAAATGATAAATGGAGAATTCCGCATTTTGTGCATAAAGAATCAACTTCTGGAATACAGTTTAGGAGAAAAGTGAACAGAGTAATTCAAGAAGACAAGAACTCTCTCCCACCGACTACACAATACAAACAAACCAATAAATAAGCACAAAACTGAAAACTCAAAGTAGAGGTTGCACTTGACAATGAGGATTATGTCTAACATGCTGGTTCAATAGTTAATCAAAAGCGGTGATGATAATAAGGACTCCTATTTATTGATCTCAGTAAAGGCTTAACATATTCTCTAGTAAACTATATGTATTACTCGTTTAATAACAGACAGTAATAACGTCACTGAATCCTGTGCTTGTCAATCAGTAGCTAGCGAATAATGCACAACAGTCAGTGGTAGTATTAAAAGTCCAAACAGCCTACTTCTCAGGGAACAAGGAATGATTGAGATGAGGAAAGGTCAGATCATGACACGTGAGGTCATGTAAGTGAAATGAGTACATTCAGAACATTCACAAGTAGTGTGTCTGGATCATAACTCATTTACTACTTAATCCAGTAAGAGCAGCTGATCTTTAAGTAATCACAAACTCCATCAACTTAAAATATCTTTGAGACGTGCAAATCTTCATGGTCATCTTATTTTGGAAAGTGTTACCTTGACACAGCTTGAGTAACCACAGTTATTTTCTAAAAATGGCAATCACAGTTTTCTATAAGTAGTTCCAGGCAAAATATAGAACCTTGGCTCTTCAAAATATACCATAGAACCTTAGACTTCCTGGTTTACACTCTGGGACTCTGAATGATTGAACAAAAAGTTATATTGATATTTTTGATTAACTAGAAAAATTGTCTCCTTGTGATGAACAAATTTACAAAGGCACAGATTAGAACCGGTTGTCTTGGCTCCACCTGTTGACATTGATCAATAAGCTGTTTTAGCACTCAACTACATCAAAGATTTACACTTTCTTTCCGTTGGGAAACATTATTTGAAATCTACATTGTCATTTTAGAATCTGTCATAAAGACCCTGTGTGTGTGTGTGTGTGTGTGTGTGTGTGTGTGTGTGTGTGTGTGTGCGCGCCATTTATGGAAATATAAAACCAAGTATTGAATTTTTTTGGCATAAAATAACAAGTGAAAAATTATTTTAATCTAGTCATTAACACTTTTATTGTTCAGTCAGTTATATTAGCATGCAGTTTTTAGATTCCCAGAATAAATCTGTGAATAATAATAACAGCAATGTTATACTAAAAATAAACATATATAGATTGAATTTCAAAGTTTTGGCAAGGAGAGATTTCAGAATAGTTTGGTCAAGAATGTTTCAGATTCTATTCTTTTAGTTCTAGTTATGCACAAAAAGTGCACATGTTGTGCATATTTTATTAATAAATGTGTAATCAATTTAATTGTGGGAAATGGTATAATCTTGCTCCCAAGGAGGTCACACAGCCAAGGTTGATGAATAAATAGGGTATAAAGTTAAGCTGTATCATTCTGGCAGAAGAGCAAAACAGAAAAACCTATAGAATAATAATACCTGTAAAACTAGGATTCTTTGTCTGCTAAAATGACTAAAAGCTAACCCGAAAAGGGAATTAAAAATACAGGGTGGGAAAAAAGTATGTTGACATTTGTGAGTATGTAAAACACAGAGTTTATTCTTGTATTATTATTTATTAATTATCATATTATTTTCCATACAGACAATTGTGAGCCTATTTTGCCCCACCTTATCTTGTTTGAATGATAAGAGATCCATTGGATGATTGGGAACATTCAGATCTCAATTTAACACCTTATTATGCTTGGCCACGTGGTGGCACAGCTGATAAAGTGTCAGCCTGGGGCTCTGTGAACCCAGGTTCGAAACCCTGAGGTTGCTGGCTTGAGTAAGGGGTCACTGGTTCAGCTGGAGTTCCTCAGTCAAGGCACATATGGGAAAGCAATCAATGAACAACTAAAGTGCCACAACTATGAGTTCATGCTTCTCATCTCTCTCCCTTCCTGTCTTTCTCTTGTGCGCGCTAAAATAAAAGACTGCATTATGCTGAATATCTAAAAACAAGTCACCTTAATTTCCAGAGACTTGTTTTTCTCACTAAAAAACAAAAAAGATGTAAATATGCATAATCTAATTAATATGATTTTGAGATGTCTTTATGTAATTGACCTACAATCATTTGGACACATATTCTGAGTGTTAGACTAATAAACTATCTTTAAATATAACTGAAGTTACTTACTTTTTGTATTGAGATAAATCTTCTACAGCACCCTCTGTGTGTGTGTCTACGTGTGTGTGTGTTTGATTATGCTAATGTCAGGTTTATCAAAAGATGATAATAATTGACTTCTTTTACTTGAACTGGAACATTCTGTAAGGGGATACACCCATATTAATAAATCAGAGGAAGAAGAATTTTAAAACTATGTGTACCTTACCGTGGTTATAATATCCAGGCCATTAAAGTACAAAACATGTTTAAAGGTTTGAAATGGTATGGAAAGAAACAGAAGAATCCTCTGTGACTCTCATCTCATTAATCACCAGAAACCCATCTGTGCCATTCATGTTTTAAAAGGAAGCATCTTGTCAACTTAAATAGTGTACAAGATTGAATGGCACAAAAGACAGAGATTGATTTATATTAGTTATATTTTATGGAGGAAATATTTTCCAGGGCAGTAACTCAGACGCTGCAGTAAGCACCATAAATCAAAGGCACTGTGATATTATGAATTGTCCTTAAACCCTGTTGATAGGCTAATTATTGTAGTGTGGATACATTTCTTCCACTCCCATTCTGTGTTTGAATAGACACTCCCATGGAGTTCAAACAAGAGCAGGAGAAATTATATTATGGACTCACTCAGTCCGTGAAAAGATTTGAAATATACAGCACAGTTTTCTTTTCAGTGGAAATACTTTTCTTGGACCTCTATGTGCACCCATTGAAATGAATGGTCATTTGATTAAATATCAAATTTCTGGAAAATAGTCTTTCAACTAATATAATTTTAAGTAACCGATATTTTAAAGATGAGTTTATCTAGTCTGTGGAAAAATAGAAACAATTGATTAGACCACCATAAAACTAATAACATTTTACTGTATAGCATTATCAGATAATTTTATATGAATGACAGCAACTGCCTGACCTGTGGTGGTGCAGTGAATAAAGTGTCAACCTGGAACGTAGAAGTTACCACTTTGAAACCCTGGGCTTGCCTGGTCAAGGCACAGATGGGAGTTGATGCTTTCTGCTCTCTCCTTCCTTCTCTCTCTCTCTCTCTCTCTCTCTCTCTATTCAATAAAAAGAATAATTAAAAAATATTTTTAATAAAACAACAAAAAAGCTTTAAAAAAGAAAGCAACTACTTATTTTATTAAGCACATATTAATTTTTTTATTTCAAACGTTTGTTTTCTGATTTATTCATTTACTCTGACACTATTTTTTAGTGCTAATAAGTGTTTTTTGTTTGTTTGGGGGTTTTTTGCAACAGAGACAGAGAGAGAAAAAGACAGAAAGGGAGAGAGAGATGAGAAACATCAGTTCTTCATTGTGGTTCCTTTGTTGTTCATTGATTGCTTTCTCATATGTGCCTTCACCAGGCAAAGCAAGAGACCCCCTTGTTCAAGCCAGTGACCTTGGGCTCAAGCCAGCGACCTTGGGCTTCAAGCCAATGATCTTGGGCTCAAGCCAGCGACTATGGGGTCATGTTTATGATCGCATGCTCAAGCCAGCAACCCTGTGCTCAAGCTGGATGAGCCCAGGCTCAAGCCAATGACCCTGTGCTCAAGCTGGATGAGCCCAGGGTCAAGCCTGCGATCTCAGGGCTTTGAACCTGGGTCCTCTGCATCCCAGCACGACACTGCCTGGTCAGGCTAGTGCTAATAAGTTTTTGAGCACTATTTTCCTATGCCAAAACTCAGCAAATGTGCCCCTTGTGATAAATTAACACAGTTAACATTTCAGGTTTAATTTACAGGTAGAGAAGGAAAGCAGAACATTTTGATAGCCTTTCTAAATTCACTTTTTATTATGAAATATTTCAATCATTTTAAATGACATGATTTGGAAAAATAAAGTGTCTTCTTTTTAATTTTGGTAATGGAACTTGCTTCTGATAACAAATATGTTCAAATATCTCATGCCATTTCAGACAGACACATACACGTGGTGGCCAATACTACAATAATTGTCATTTTTTCACACTTGAAAAATTGAATATACATTATTCATAATGCCCTACCCGATTGCTTGGAGAAAGACATTTATTTTATTTTATTTTATTTTATTTTATTTTTTCAAATTAAAAAAATTTTTAATGGTGAAACTGATTCATGCATACCCTCTTTTGAATCTTTTGTTGCTTTTATACAATCTGCATTTTTCATGATAACTATCCTTGACCTTTGAAGAATGGAGTGGACCCTGTTGCTCTTGAAGTTCACTGTAGGATTCTATATACTGTTTATACCTGGTATCTTTTCCAACTATCCAGGCATACATATGTTTTTCCCAAAAAGAAAATGCAAAGAAGAATGTCATCTTCCAAATGATTTTTTTATTTCACATTTATCATGTCATCTAACACGTACAGAATATGACCTTCTATCTATAAGAATAATGCATTGTTATTATAATATCGGAAACAAATACCATAAAATCTATTGGACCAAACAGTCTAAGTCACAGCGTGATAGTTGGCATATGTAGACCTCAGTGAGAGTTGGTGTACCCAGTGTCTCTTTTTTGCTCTTAGGGACACAACCTATTTTCAGTAAACAAATTAAAAAAGGAATCAGCAGACAGGAATGTATGGCAGTGAATAAGAAGGGAAATATTTAGACCTCTGTGACTAACATCTAAGTTGGATGTGATGCCATTTCTGGTTAGGCAAATCTCTAAGAGTTTTATTCCGTAAAGAAGGGAAAAATGTTTTCAGTTTAGATCTTCAAAATATAACATAAAATAAGTCTAAGTTGGGGGTTTTTTTTAGCAGTTTTTATTGGTTTCTTAGGTTTAGGATGAAGAAGGTCATTTATTTGTTCCAGATTTCACAGGCTCACTTGACCTTTTATTTTCAAAGAGTTGTGGATACATGATAATTGCGATCATGTATTGCAATTATCTGGCTTATGAAAAAATGATTTCCATTTCAATTTGATCAATAGTGAATGAGTCTGACCAGGTGATGGCGCAGTGGACAGGGCACCGGACTGGGATACAAAGGACCCAGGTTCAAAACCTCAAGGTCACTGGCTTGAGCACAGGTTTACCAGCTTGAGCGTCGTGTTGGGTTGCTGGCTTGAGCCTGAGATCATAGACATGACCTTATGGTTGCTGGCTTGAGCCCAAAGGTCACTGGCTTGAGCAAGGTTTCAATTGTTCTGCTGTAGCCTCTGGTCAAGGAACATATGAGAAAGCAATCAATGAGCAACTGAGGAGCCACGATGAAGAAATGATGTTTCTCATCTCTCTCCCTTTCTGTCTGTCTGTCCCTATCTGTCCCTCTCTCTGTCTCTGTCACACACACACACACAATAATAGTGAGTGAAAACCTAGCGGGCAGCTCCTCTTTTAAGTAGTTGAGCAAGAATGTGTTCTCAGTAAGAATTTAGATCTATACCGGGGTGGAGGAAAAAAAAGTAGGTGTACAATTGTTCTTATGGAAAATAATACAATAATTAATAATAATACAAGAATAAACTTTGTGATGCATATATGCACAACTATAAACTTACTTTGGCCCACACCTGGATATACTCTGACTTTTAGAAACACATAATTTATTGAAGACTGAAAGCATGCACCCCATCAATTATAATGCAATGTATGGCAGATTGTGGATATAAAAGCAGAATGACTTGAAAAAATAATGTGCAACTAATACATCACAGGAGTATTAAAGAAAGCTTTGGAAGAGAGGCTGTAAATGAAATCACAAGCATGAAGGAATTCCAAATACATCAGCAGGTATTTCATGAGCTGAGAGAGCTTACGATTCCATGACACATTTGTGGAAGAGAAAATAGTTGACATGGTTAAAATAATAGGGAATGAGGCTGATAATTAATGGCATGCAGCAAGTGTGGCAGGTCCTGAAAGTATGAGGAAGACGAGCGTCTAATCTTGTTAACTGTGGAAGTTTTCTATTTTTTGAGATAATCATTTATTAGTACACATTTTATGTGGGAAGTTGAAATCAATCCATGTGACAATAACAAGTTCTTTCCCAAGATATTAAATTAAGTTATCTGAAATTATGCTACTTAGTGGCAAAGCCACAATTCACATCCTGGCATTCTGATACATATATTTAAAAAATGAATTATTTGAATGGTAGTACAATAACATTGAAGAGATATGGTTTCAGTGGTGGGATTCAAATAATTTAACAACCAGTTCACTTTCCTAATGACTATTTTAAGTATTAAAAAGGATATACTGAAGGTAGTTTATTATTTCATTATTTAATGCTATACTTAAAAAAAAACAATAAAAGAAGTATACAAAACTAGATTGAGTTTTAAAATATTAATGAAAAAATATTAAATAATACCTGACAAAAAAACAATAAAACTGTTATTTAACATATTTCCATATTGCTTTTTGATTGATGTCCTCACTTGCAATTTTTTCACCTGTGGTCAGAATGAACATTACTACAGGCACTTAGAGTACACTGCTGCACAGATGAACATTAAGAAAAGAGTAAGGAATATAAATTTGTGATTTCCATATTGGGTGGCTGCCCAGGCACCCACCTTAGAGAGAACCCTGATTATAAGTGTCATTTCAATGACCAGTTCACAAAACTCAACAAAAGATTAAGTATCAGTTCTGCAGAACCGGTGCGAACTGGCTGAATGGTATGTGTAGTGCATGCGTATGCGACTGTGTGTGGTAGTGGCTGTTAAAAGATCATTAAGACACTAAGCTGTTTTTGCATTCATTCTGAGAATTACTTAAATTTCAGTGTCCAGAATGAACTTATTAAAGACCGTATTTTTAATCAGTTCCTGAGATTCACATTCAGTAGATCTGGGACAGGTTCTGGGACTCCCATTTTAACTAAGCATGCCAGGCAATTCTGAACCAGAGGCTTCATGGCCTACATTGTAAGAAATAGTATTTTTAAAAATTTCAACCATAAGATGATATCTATGATGAGATAAATAAAATATTTGTATTAATTGAAATGAATTCCATAAGGACATTTTAGGGAGGCTGTTGTCTAGTGTTTGAGTTAGCCTATACTTTGAAAGTAACAAAATTATTATTATTATTATTATTATTATTATAATTTTTGAGCCTAAAGAAAGATTTCTTTCTATTTTTATGAATGTCTGCTTTTCTCCAGCCTTCCTGAACTCCCACTAATCTCAGTCAGGGAGTGTGTGCCTTCAGAGTGTAAGGTATCTACCTAGTGCTCCTGTAAAGATAATCTTGTTGGCTGAAGACTAAGATAGATGCTGATGACTTATTTTTCTTTAAAAATTAAAGGTATATAAACTGATTTTAATTTTCCTATACTTTATTTTCTCATATAATGTCTTTAATTTTTTTCTTAACAAAAATTAGATTTGCCATGATAGTTACAAGTCAATTTGAATCTAACACTGTCTAAAAAACACCCAGCTTTTATGGCTACTTAGGCCAGAGAGCTGTACTAATTTGTCTAATATTTCAGAATTATTACAGAAGCAATTATAAAGATTATACTTGCTAAATACCAGAATCATGTATATGTTTCTTGATATTGATCTTATAGTTTCTTCCTATTACTAGTTTGTGAAACTGAGAGATGAAAATTATAAAAATATAAAATTATGATGCATGCACATTTGCTCTTTTACAATATGTGTGACATTCTTACAGAAGTTAATAACTACTCTTATCACCAAAGTGCAGACAGCCTCAATTATGTGCCAATGGACTTATCAAATTAGTGAGTGACTACCTCTGTAATTACCAAGTTGCAAAGATGACACACCACATGCCATGGTCAAATAAAATTACCCGAAATAAAAAATGAATGGAAATGAAAAAGTGAATGTTTTTAACAAACAAATAAATGAGCTAGACCTATGTGATTTTATTCCACATGTTCTAATAGTCAAGCACACAGGATTGTTTTTAGTACATACAGACCCAGGGAATGGCCCTGGACTGGAAAATTTTACCTAACTAGTAGAGTTTATTAAGGGAAAGTTACATTTGAATTGTATCTGGGGTGCCTGAAAGATGAAATTAACCCCAGCACCACTTGGCAAGAGCCAGAGAATTATACAGAACAAGACTGGACAGTCACTAGTAAGAGGTGCATCCCAGGTACCTTAAATGTTTTATATGCTTGACCAGCTCAAGACAATGGCCTGTTCCAGAAATCTGCACATAGCAGGAGGCAGGAAATGGGTGCTGATTTATGTCAGAACAAATATTGATTTCAGGCTGACAGTGTCTAAGTTGGGGTTCGTGAGAAACATTCCTCATTCTGGCCTGGATTGTGCTTGTGGGCGTGGTAGCAGTCACATCATAGAATGGTCTTGTCCCAGTAGAGCTCGAGCTCTACGTCACTCAGGAGTCCCTGATTCGACTTCCCCATGCTGTAGGACACTCCTGCTTAACAGCAGGGCTGGCAGTCTCTTTGAGACTGCTCTTAAGATGGCTATGAAGATTTTACTTATTGGTATCGAGACCAATCCCCACCAGGGGAAAGACACAACTGACACACAAATTAGTTGCAAGAATCACACAGGCAGTTTATTACTCACAAATCCTACGGTGTGCCTGGGCACAGCTTATTGGGGCCCCATCGGCGTGCTTCTCTTGGCTGTCCTGGATCAGAGCAGCATGGAGACAGTCCACATTCAACATTGGAGTCTGGACAACTGACTGCAGCAGGGGCCCCACTGGCTTTATAACACTTTCTGGCATATGCCATCTAATAGGTGTTAGTCTACAGAATTACTACATCAAGCCACTTTTGGGGAGTTACTTGCAGGAGCTCTTTTTATCTATATAAAATTTCACACACACACTGACTGGGCCCTGCGCAGAGGGCATGGTCTTGCCTATCACATCTCTATACACTAGATTAGTTCTCACCCAGAGGGCATAACCTTATTCACTTGCCTTAATAGCTTTTAATATTATATCCTAACTTATTTCTATATATCTTCTATATTTCTCTATATTTCTATATATTTAATTACTATGATATTATATTACTGTAACAGGTCTTTCCTCCATAGTCATTTAAACATAAACTAATTTGTTTATTAATCATCTTTCCATTTAATCTAAATATAATGACATATGAAAATGTTACCAAATTGCACGCTGGCAATATTTTGAATGGCATATTTCTGCCAGTTGCACAATTAGTAAGCTATATGAAAGATATAAAGGTAGTTAAATGGTTTATGCAGAGAAGCCAAGTCCACGAGCAAGTCATTCATTTGTTCTTTCAGCCAATGTTAAGCTAGTATAAGACACTGTCCTCAGCAAGGGAGATGCAAACACACACACAAAAACACAATCCCTCACAGGGGTGATGACATCGTGTTTGGAAATAACCAGGAGTGAGGCATCAAATCCAGTACAGGGTAGGTACTGAGTGCATCATAGAATGTGGCTAGAACTTTCCAGTTTAGTGGGAAGGGTAGGTTGTCACCAGCACTTTCGGCACATAACATGGAAGCTCTCATCTAAGGCCATGATACCAGCTGATTTATGTTGACTGTATTTAGTTTAAGTTTTTAATTTTCTTTCCATTTTATCTAAGCCCTTTCCCACATATTACATTGTGAATTTCCTCCATATGATAAGCTTCATTAAGGCAGAGGATTAAGTCTATTTCTGTCCACTTAGCACAGAGCTAAGCACAGAATAGACACACAACAAATATGTGCTAAAGAAATGAATCAATGCATCTCTTGTGAATTCTTGTCACCAAAATATAAATATGATAACTAGAAGTGACAGATTCCAGAGCCATATTTTTTCATTGTTAGCACAAGCCGTTGTATAAATATTAGTGCATTTTCTTGAACTAAAATGAAATCTGAAGTTACTCACAAGTATGTTCTTCTGGAAGCTGAATACTCCATTGTGATGCTAATGAACCTTATCGCTTTAAGACACCTGCCAAACAATTACCTCAGTGATAAATTTGAACACAGGAAATTGGTCTTTTATCTGGAATTGAAGCTGCTGATAAAGAACTAAATGCATTTAAATAGAGGATTTATTTCTTAACATGTTGATAACTTTGACCACTGAAGTGCCCATGCCAAGTGATTAACCGATGGCCCCAAAGCAGGGAAGACTTTATTAATGATCATCTAACCAATGCAAGGTTTTGAAACCCACCCCTTTCACCACAACAAGATTTTTACTAATATAAGTGATAGAGGTCCGGATTGTTCAGCTAATGGGCGAAGGCATTTATAAGTGCTCTTAAATGTATGTATTTATGTATTTAGTTGATAAGTATGTTTCAAGTACCTATTAGTATAGAGTGTGTGTTGAACACAGAAATAATTTAAAAAGATGAGTAATGTATGATCCCTCCCCCCAAAATGTGCAGCTTAGATAGGAGAGTAAGATAAGTATCAAAGAGCTCAAGGTAGGATAAAATGAACACCATAAAGATTAAAGTTGTGTGAAGATTCCAAAAATAAAAAGATCACCTCATGGAGAACTTACAATCTAGTAAAAACACAAAGAACCTTTGGGCTCAGAGAAGCCCGATTCCTCCTCTCACCATACACACGTGTGACTGTGATCTGTTTTCTTGTGTGTAATATGAGAATACAAATATAAGCCTGTTCACAGATGGCTTTACAGCCAACAAAATCTGTACACTTAACTCTTTTCACTTCTGAAAGGGTGAGGAGAAAGGCTATGTTGGGACATGTTAGTCCATCCCTATCCCAAAGTGATCATTCCTCCGCTCTGAAGCTTTCCATGGTTGTTCATCTCTCTAAATAAGCCCACACGGTATAGTGAACAAGTATCTTTATCATTTGAGTCCTAGTGTCTCTTGAATGTCATGTCCAGTCACTCAGTCCTCTGGATAAAAGATGTACTCGCCTGTTTGAAGGTCTTCAAACACATCTGGAACCTTCGACATTTGCATAT
Source organism: Saccopteryx leptura (assembly GCF_036850995.1). NCBI lineage: Eukaryota > Metazoa > Chordata > Mammalia > Chiroptera > Emballonuridae > Saccopteryx > Saccopteryx leptura. Next base: position 168,757,793 of record NC_089507.1, read on the forward strand.
GTAACGCCTTCTGTTAAAAATCTTCCCCAACCCAAGCAGGCAAACACCATGTCTTGCATAGAATAGTTCAGAGAATTTCTTATTCTGAGCTTCCTTCTTTACCCATCAGAGAATTTATTCCTCACTCCTTTTTCTATCATGTCCATTAACTTCTACCTACTTTCATTTAAGCATGGATGTTGCCATTATTTCTACTCTTAATTATAGTCTCTTTCTTTTCTTTCTTTCTTTCTTTCTTTCTTTCTTTCTTTCTTTCTTTCTTTCTTTCTTTCTTTCTTTCTTTCTTTCTTTCTTTTTTTGTTGTTGTGAGATTCAGAAAAGCCATATACTAAATATTATAATTGTTGATATAGTTTCTCTCTAATGAGACCAAGATTTTGCAGGTAACATGTCACTCCTTACTTAACTTTGAATTCCCAGAGTATCTGATTAATTGTTGAAAAGTGAAAGAAACAATCAACCAACCAATTACACCACATACTTTAAAGGTGACACATTGGTAGTTCTTCTGCTCTCTCAGTACATACAGTGGACCTCCAAAATATTCTTGGACCCAAAGTAGGACCCAAAATATGTCTTAGTGAAGACATGGATCATTCTTGAATTCCAGGTGAGGTCCATAAGGACTCTTGTTAGTCAGTATACATAAAGAGCCAGGAGAGACTCTAGTTAAAGAGTCCCCTGAGGATTTGAAGAGAATATTCCTTAAATCTCAAAAATTTTAACTTTCCATCCAATACTAACATCAAACTAGGAACAAACAAACTTCTTTGGAAAATTTAGTCTATTTACATGTAAAGCAAATGTTGATAGGAATGTACTTACTATTGCCATTTTTTTTTTGTTTGTTTTATGGTTGCTTTGCAATTTTTTCTTTTTTTTTGTTTTTTGTTATTTGATAGCTTTCTGTAATAGTAGGCTTTTATTTTTTTTCATTTATCTTTTGTGTATCTAATATAGACTTTTGCTTTGTGGTTACCACAAGGCTTACAGAAAACATTTTATAATGTAGGCATTTATTTTTAATAAATACTGCCCTCTACTTTCACCAAACATATGGGTAAACACTTCAAAAATATAAATTGCTCAATGGAATAGATTATTTGACCTTACTTTGTCTTTCTAGACTATAAAAACTTATAAAAATAGTTTAGATATTGTATTTTTGTATATTCTTATAATCTTTTCCAAATCACTTGGCATATTACATTTGCATGATATTATAACTGATGATATCTGGAGTAGTCATTGTTTTAAATTCCAAACTGACACTTTCCAGAGTTATCACTTTGAACAAATTGTGTGATTCTGACTCTATTTTTCACCTAGAAGTATACCTTTTCACCTAGAAGTATACCTTTCTCATACAGTAATTGTGAGAAATAAATATTACTCTATATAGAATGTTCAGAATGATACCAGCCCCCAAATAAGATGTATGTAAATGTTAACTGGCATTATTATAACAAGAAGATTGTAAACGTCTCTTTTTCATACCTCTTCTTGAATTTCCATGAGTTTCTAATAGAGCGAAGTTCAACCAGTATATCTATAGCAATAGACATTGAGTACACAGTTTTGTGAAAAGCAAAAAATAGCTCACCTTAAAAGTCTACTTGACTCTTGAATCTCACTGGGTCTCCATGAAGCCTGTAAATGTTATTTGAAGATCGAGAAGACTGGCTACCATTTCTAAAGATGAGAAATGCACTTTTTTTCCTACAGATAAATGGATAACTATTAAACACGTATTTGTTAACTACATTGGAATAAGGACTTTGTAAGAACAGAAGGCTTGCAACTAATGAGACTCATTTAAAATCCATTATTTAGCTTTTAATTAGACAAAAAGAGAAGGGAGAACAGAGCTTCACTGTTATCTGATTAAGATGGAGTTTGGAAACTGGCATTTGCAGAAAAGCTTGATTTCCTAGAATGTAATATTCATTAGTTTAAAACTAGTTATTTTCTAAGTCAGGTGTTAAGAAGTACAGTAAAATCAAGCTTGGTAATTGTCTTAACTAAGAAAAAAACATTTTTTTTTTATAGAGGTAAACCCAAATGACCAACTGGCATTTTGGGACTTCTCATCTTTCATGATTTAGACCACCAGTCAGCAGAGAGTGAAACTGCACACCTACTTGGTTTTGGAGCACAGAGAACAACATAATGAGTCCTACTAATGTCACACATTATTTTGTATGCATTTATTTAAGCATTCTTCTTGTGCTCAATGAAAAAAATTGTATTGTAGATCATTCAAATCCATATATCCGCTAACTTGCAATTTTCTTTTATGAGCATGTAGTGCTGAGTGATTCAACACGCACACATGAACACACACTCACGTTTAAGAAAGTGACTCAGTCTTTTTTGAGATTGTGTTTAATCCACTTAATACTTTCCATTAAATGACTTAAATGACTATTAATTTCACATATTGAAAAATAAGCAGACTTTTATTTGGCATCTTCAGGCTGTGTTGATGGAAAGGAGCGAAAACAAGGAAGCTGTCCTGTAGTTGCTTGCTGTCAGGTAACGTCTGTAATCTCCCATGTGATTCCTTTGTATGTATTGACTCTCGAGCGGACATTAGCCAGGTGACTCTGAGTCACTGCAGTTAATGTCAAAATGAGGACTGAGCCCATGAATTCTACTTCCTTACCCATTGAGTCTGTGACAGATGGATAAAGCTTACTCTTTCTGGCTCATTGTGTAGTAAATCCTTGTTAATAATAAACAGCACCTACCTAAGTAAATTTCACTTTCTTTATACCATTCTGTGTCTCAAGTGTTTTACTGTAAGCACTTATGACTTTCTCATCACTAAACTATAGTTTATGAGTACATAAATAATTCCTACCTAAGGCAGGTATTAAGGCAATGCAAGTCAAACAAAATTATAGAAGTAAAACTTTTAGAACAGGGGATAGCAATGTAACCCATGGGACAATCCAGTTGTCTGCTATGTATTTTTGTAAGTTAATGTTATTGGAGCACAGCTGTGCCCATGCGTTTGCATATTAAATACGGCCGCTTTCCTACAACATAGGCCGTGACAGTTGGAGGAGTTACCACTGAGAATGTATAAACCACAAAACCAAAAATATTTACTATCTGGCCCTTTACAGAGACAGCTTGCTCACCATGACTTAGCAAGAACAGCCTGGCATGACAGCATCTGGTGAACTTATTTTTGGTTAACTTTGGCACTTTGGGTTAAGCACCAGATAGATTAGAAAACAAAGTCAGCAAACAAAATGAAGCAATCGGGAAAATAATAAAAACACATGGTTCTGACAATTTTATATCAAGAATATGTGTGTCAAGACATCATTCACGAGAAAGAGAATTGTGTCCCCAAATGCAGAAAGTATAAAATTACTCCTCATAATTATTTGGTGCTTTATATGAATGAAATTGAGTAATATGCCTACTTTGTTTTACTTTGCTAAATATTTTGATTAGGAGATTCAAATATACTGTTGGATGTAGTTATAGTGTGTTTACTGCATAATCTACTGCACATGTGTATGTTGGATTCTAATGCTGGTGAGCCTTAGAACATCAGGATATTACCCAATTTGGGCCATTGTAAATAGTGCTGCTCTTAAATTCTAGACTCTGTCTTTGGTAAAGATTGTGACCATGAACCTTGCAACATAAGCAGAAATTGCATGACACTGTTTTTAATAGATTCAGAAATGATGAAATTAAACCATGTTGTAAGATTGTATGTGTATGAACCAGTAAGAGAGAAAAGCTATAGATTAAGTAGATTTAGAAGAAGCTAGGGAAATTGTATTATGTAGGGAGAAACCCAGTAGTATTGATGGGCAAATGTTCTGGGGGTTTTTGTTTTGTTTTGTTTTGTTTTTTGTATTTTTCTGAAGCTGGAAACGGGGAGGCAGTCAGACAGACTCCCGCATGCGCCCGACCGGGATCCACCCGGCATGCCCACCAGGGGGCGATGCTCTGCCCCTCCGGGGCGTCGCTCTGCTGCAACCAGAGCCACTCTAGCGCCTGGGGCAGAGGCCAAGGAGCCATCCCCAGTGCCCTGGCAGTCTTTTGCTCCGATGGAGCCTCGGCTGCAGGAGGGGAAGAGAGAGACAGAGAGGAAAGAGAGGGGGAGGGGTAGAGAAGCAGATGGGCGCCTCTCCTGTGTGCCCTGGCCGGGAATCGAACCTGGGACTTCTGCACACCAGGCCGACGCTCTACCACTGAGCCAACCGGCCAGGGCCAATGTTCTGGTTTTTAACATGACTGGTGGATTTCCGGTGTTCACTGTATTGTTTTGTTTCATAATATACATATATGTAACACATAGTATTAGGGATCAACTAATACAGACTTCAAAAGAAAATAGAATTGGATGTGCTGTCTCATAGTTTTCTGTTTCTTATTCAAAACTTTAATGCCATGCATTACTGATATTTTCTGACACTAGCATATTCTCAAATGAATCAGCAAAACTGGATTGCCTTCAGTAGCTTTGAAAATTCTTGAGAAGTTGGCTTTTTAATCTTGAATATGCATATCTTAATCTACCCTGCATATTATGGAAACTTTCTTTTATTTTTTCCCTTTTCTGAGTGATAATAAACTTGTTCCTGCTGGTTGTTTATGAGCCTTCTTTACTGTACCATTAGTAATAGGAGGATGCATCTTAACATTATCTGTGAAAATAAACCAAAAACGGACTACATGTAGATTCCTCCATACCCTCGGGTACATTGTAATATCCCTGGAAGGATAGCTCTCTCTCTTTCCCTGTTATTTAAGCACAAGAACATGTAGATGGTTCTACTACTGTCTGAAGACATCTTGGTGGGAGAAAAGCTAAACTTCAGAGAAAGAGAAGCAAAATGCATTTGTAGCCCTAGTACACTCTCTTTTTTTTTAGATTTTACTTGTTGATTGTTTTTTTTTTGGGGGGGGGGGGGAGAAGCAGAAACCACCAGCTTCTAGTGGTTGCTTCTCGGATGTGCCTTGCCCAGGCAAGCCTGGGTTTTGAACAGGCAACCTCAGTGTTCCCGGTCAATGCTTTATCCACTGTGCCGCCACATGTCAGGCAGCCTCGGTACGCTTTCGATCAAGCCAATCTTGAAGCTACTCTCTCTTTAGATTTCTCAGGAATGAGTACAAAATGTTTTTTATTTTTATTTTGAAGGTTAGTCTAGCTTAAGAATACATGCAATATAAAGATTCTAATACAAAACCTAAGAATAATTGTGATGGACAAAGGTATAAAAAATTGTCCTCAAGATATTTCATTTTCTTCAGCAAGAAAACTAGCTTCAACTCGCAGGAAATTAATTGAAAATCCTCACAGATAGACCTGAACCAAAGGGAAAACATTTGAAGGACAATAAGGCATTTCTCAATTCCTTAGGTCTTCTGATTAACTTGCAGCCCCTTTGGCTCCCTCTGGCATTCATTTTTCATTAACAATTGCTAAAGCTTATTAATTCTTATATGTATCATATATTTTTCCATTCCACTTCATTCTTCTTACTAACAGTAATCATTTTCTCCCATGACATATGTGTTTACTTTCTAATAAAATAATTTGATTTTTCAAATATTTTCTTTCTTAATCTTCACAATGAAGAGAGAATATTCTAATATATCATTTCAATGCCTTTAAAAATGAATCCTTCGGGATCACGGTGTGGCAGTAACTGCAGTCATAACTAAAAATAATTTTGAAAGCTCCAAATGAATCTATATTTCCTTCTAAAACGTTAACTGCAGCGGTTGGGCACTCCTGATGACCTTCCTTCTTCCCAAGTGTTTGCCTTGGACATCAATATGTTTATGTATCTCAGCTAATTTACATACGAATTCCTTTCCACCCCAGTCCCAAACTCTGCCACGTTTCTGTCTGCACCCCGCCTGTGACAACACTGAGGGCTTCTGATTTTCAACCTTAACTTCTGTCCCCAAACGCAGCATCAGCATTTTTGTGCTTGAGCAAATAGAGTGCCAGTTTAGACTTTCTCTCTCTCTCTCTCTTTTTCTCATTTGCACATTTCCTATATTTCTTTTATCTCATTCTCCCACACACATTTTGGGAAGAAATAAAGTATCTCAACTGGTTCAACTTTGAGTACTGCCTTTGCCAATAAGACTTTGAAAACAAAAAACTCTCAAACTGCAGGGTATTTTATAATCATAAATTTGCTCATTCCCAGCATCCCCCAGGGGATAAAGCACATATTATTATTCCATTAAGGAAATGAAGACTGTCGGAGCCAAGCAATTCTCTCTTTAGCTCCCTCCTCCCATTTCAATGTCCTAAAACTTTCTCTGCATAAATGGTTCTCAAATCTTGTTAGCCATACATAACCTTGGGAGTTGCTAAAGACTCTTTAGGCAAACTCACTGCAGGGGTTAAGAGGGAAGACAGGTAGGTAGGGGTCTAAGTCCATGCCCATCCCAGAAACAAAGCAGCTCAGCCCTTGAATTGTTCGTTGTAGTTGTGGCTAATACTGTGCTTGGTAAAAAGGGACTTGGTGTTAGCAATGGCTGAGAGTAACTCTTCTATTAAAAGTTTGTAAACATGTATATCACTCCAGGTTCTTCCTAGAGAACTATCCAAATCGACAGAGAGCGAAACAACCGGAACAAATAAAGAAAGTCAAAGAAAAATTTAATATGTAAACATTTTCAAATGAATATAATGTAGAAGAGAAAAACTTTTTGGAAGTTTTTTGAATTTTTATTCTTTTATGAGCTTAGAAATAAAATATGCTTCATAGAGATTATGATACAAAATAAACCCAAGCCAGAGAACTGGACCATGCTGCCTTGAGCTATATCTACCATCTATATCAGGTGTCCCCAAACTACGGCCTACAGGCTGCATGCGGCCCCCTGAAGCCATTTATCCGGCCCCCACCGCACTTCTGGAAGGGGCACCTCTTTCATTGGTGATCAGTGAGAGAAGCATAGTTCCCATTGAAATACTGGTCAGTTTGTTGATTTAAATTTACTTGTTCTTTATTTTAAATATTGTATTTGTTCCAGTTTTGTTTTTTTACTTTAAAATAAGATATGTGCAGTGTGCATAGGGATTTGTTCATAGTTTTTTTTTATGGTCCGGCCCTCCAACGGTCTGAGGGACAGTGAACTGGCCCCCTGTGTAAAAAGTTTGGGGACCCCTGATCTATATAATTATACTACATTTCTAAATTGAGGTTGGGTCTATCTGTGCAAAACCCAATGAGAAAATCATAAAAATCATCTAAGAAATGCTTTAAAAGTCTCACTTATTTAAAAAAGTCTCTGCATGCAAAAATAGTACAGAGGGGTATGTCAGACCGTTTATTCAGCTTCTCCTAATGATGATTCCTTATATAGTACAAAGATCAAAAGCAGGAACTGGACATTGATACAATACTATTAACTGAACTACAAACTCCACTTAAACATTGTTGGTGTTTCCAGTGCCCCTTTTTCTTTTCCAGGATCCACTCCCGGGTCCCATGGGTGGCATTTAGTTTTTGTGTCTCCTAGGTCTCCTTCCATCTGTGACAGCTAGCTCCTAGGCTTCCTTGTTTTTCATGCTCTCAGCAGGTTCAATGCACACCGATCAGTTATCCTGAAAACCTTATCAGTTTGGATTTGCCTGATACTTTTTCATGTTTGATTAAAGTTCTGCACTTTTGGCAAGACTACCATAGAAGAAGCAGTGTGCCCTATGCTGCACTGTATCTAGGATGCATGCCATCAACGTGGTATTATGGGGCTGTGAGGCTAGGTGTAGGGGCCAGGCAGATTCTCATTGGATTTGGGCAGATGATAAAGGAATTGTGGAGCCCAAGAATGATGGGCCATTCTGTTTATTAGAGTCTAGTAACAGCAGCCAAGCAAGCAGGCAGGGAAAACCGCTTCCTCTCTTAGGGCTCACAAGCAAACAGTTCGGGGTGTGGTAGGGAACCCTTCTCCCATAAACAATAGCAAAAATGGCCCCTCCCAATGGCAGCAGGCAATCCACAATCTATAATCTGCTGCCCTGAGGGCAGGCACCCGCAGCCTACATAGACTATACACACACAGGGCTGCCCAGTACTCATGTAGCAATCAGGTAAAGTACAAGCAAGCAAGCCTAACACACTTGTTTGCCCAACATAGGGCTCAATTGGTGAAGGTGCTGCCTGCCTGCCATCTTTCTCCATAGTAAGGTTATTATTATTATTTTTGTTGTTGTAAATAACATTTCAGGAGAGGTTCTTTGAGACTATGCACATGTCTTGTTTCTCTTCAATCCTTTCACATGCTGATTTTTAGCTTCCATGGTTATTCTTTATATATTTCATAATATACAGATTTTATTTGATAATATGCATGTATGTGATTTTCTATATAAGAATTCTTGGTATTGGTGAATTAAAAAATCTTTAAAAAATATATGGATTTTTATAAGGATTTTATAATACTTTAATATGTAAATATATAAATTTTAAGTTATCTGTATAATAATTATTAGCAATTATTACTGTGGTGTCTGCCTAATAATGATTTAATATTTTTTTCATTGCATCTACATTTATGAATTGGAATTTTTCTGTAAAGAAGAGCTGTTTTTAATCTACCATTTATTAGTTACTTATGCATTTATTCATATTAATTTCTAAATCCATAGACTGTTCTGATCTAATGAGGTCTGACTTTTCTTTTAGAGAAATGCCCAGCGCACGTGACTTTTAAGATCTAATGTTACTATTCTGAGGTTAATTTAAATCTAACATTTCCCTGATGATTACCAGTGGTATTCTAATTCTTTGGAATAAGCCCATAATAGATGTATATGTGTGATGTGTTAGATGATGTTTGAATTAGAGGCTCAGAGAAATCTTTCCCAAAGCTTGTTCTGAAGACCATTCCTCCATGGAATGCTCCGTCCAATGTTCTTCCTTGACCAAAGAAGTTTGAGAAACACCACATATCTTATTGTATCTGATACTTAGAGAATCACAATGTATATTAGCAGATTAACGATTCTTACAAATCCTGCCAACTACATTTGTCTTCTTTTTTTTTTTTCTATTTAGAAAATTAAATGTAACAAGGTGACATTGGTCAACAAGTGTACATAGATTTTGAGCAAACATCTCCACATCATTTGGACAGTCAATTATGTTGTATACTCATCACCCAAAGTCAAATAAATCATCCTCTGTCACCCTATATTTGTCCCTCTTTTTACCCTTCCTCCAATCCTTTTCCCCCTCCCTTCTCCCTATTCCCCTCCTTCTGGTAACCACTGCATTCTTATCTATGTCCACGAGTCTCAATTTTGTATCCCACCTATATGTGGAATCATAGTTTTTAGCTTTTTCTGATTTACCTCACTCAGTATAATGTTATCAAGGTCTATCCAGGTTGTCATAAATGATACTATGTCATCGTTTCTTATGACTAAGTAGTATTCCACTGTATATATGTACTACATCTTTTTTATCCAGTCCTCTATTGAGTGATACTTTGGTTATTTCCATGTCTTGGCCACCAGTGAATAATGCTGCAATGAACATGGGGGGGGGGGGGAGCATGTGTCTTTATGTACCAATGTTTTTGAGTTTTGGGGATATATATCCAGTAGAGGTATTGCTGGGTCATATGATAGTTCTATTCTTAATTTTTTTTTTCTGATGTTGGAAATGGGGAGGCAGTCAGACAGACTCCCGCATGTGCCCGACCGGGACCCACCCAGCATGCCCACCAGGGGGCAATGCTCTGCCCATCTGGGGCATTGCTCTGTTGCAACTAGGGCCATTCTAGCGCCTGAGGCAGAGGCCATGGAGCCATCCTCAGCGCCAGGGCCAACTTTGCTCCAATGGAGCCTTGGCTGTGGGAGGGGAAGAGAGAGACAGAGAGGAAGGAAAGGGGGAGGGGTGGAGAAGCAGATGGGTGCTTCTCCTGTGTGCCCTGGCCAGGATTGAACCTGGGACTCCTGCACACCAGGTTGACGCTCTACCACTGAGCCAACCAGCCAGGGCCTCTATTCTTAATTTTTTGAGGAACCATCATACTTTTTTCCATAATGGTTGTACTAATTTACATTTCTACCAACAGTGAATGAGGGTTTCTTTTTCTCCACAGCCTCTCCAACACTTGTTGTTACCTGTCTTGTTGGTAATAGCTAATCTAACAGGTGTGAAGTGGTATCTCATTGTAGTTTTGATTTGCATTTCTCTAATTGCTAGTGAAGATGAGCATTTTTTCATATATCTGTTGGCCATTTGTATGTCTTCTTGGGAGAAGTGTCTGTTCATATCCTCTCCTCATTTTTTTATTGGATTGTTTACTTGTCTGTTGCTGAGTTTTCTGAGTTTTTTATATATTATGGATATTAACTATTAACCCCTTATCTGAGCTGTTGTTTGTAAATTTCATCTCCCATTTAGTTGGCTATCTGCTTGTTTTGTTGTCAGTTTCTTTTGTTTTGCAGAAGCTTCTTAGTCTGATATAGTCCCATTCATTTATCTTTGTGTTTAGTTCCCTTGCATTTGGGGTCAAATTCATAAAATGTTTTCTACGGCAAGGTTCATGAGTTTAGTACCTATGTTTTCTTCTCTGTAATTTATTATTTCAGATCTTATATTTAGGTCTTTGATCCATTTTGAATTAATTTTTGTGTGAGGGGACAAACTATAGTCAAGTTTCATTCTTTTCCATGTGGCTTTCCAATTTTTCCAGCACCATTTAGTGAAGAGTCTTTCTTTTCTCTATTGTCTTTTTGGCTCCTTTGTCAAAGATGATTTGCCCATATATATATATGTGGTTTTATTTCTGGGCTCTCGATTCTGTTCCATTGTTCTGTGTGTCTGTTTTTCTGCCAATACCACAGTTTTGATTATCATTGTTCTGCAGTATAATTTGAAGTCAGGTATTGTAATGCCTCCAGCTTTGGGGGTTTTTTGTTTGTTTGTTTTTGTTTTTTTTCTCAGAATTACTTTGGCTATTCAGAGTTTTTTATGGTTCTATACAAACCTGTTGATATTTTGTTCCATTTCTTTAAAAAAATGACATTGAAATTTTGATTGAAATTGCATTAAATTTATATATTGCTTTGGGTACTATGGCCATTTTAAATATATTTATTATTCCTATCCAAGAACATAGGATATTTTTTCATTTCATTGTGTCTCTTTCAATGTCCTTTAATAATGCTTTGTACTTTTCAGTATATAGGTTCTTTACATTCTTTGTTATGTTGTGTTGTTTTTTTTTTTGTTTTTTTTTTTTTTACAGAGACAGAGAGAGTCAGAGAGATGGATAGACAGGGACAGACAGACAAGAACGGAGAGATGAGAAGCATCAATCATTAGTTTTTCATTGCGCGTTGCAACACTTTAATTGTTCATTGATTGCCCTCTCATACATGCCTTGACTGCGAGCCTTCAGCAGACCGAGTAACCCCTTGCTCGAGCCAGCGACCTTGGGCTCAAGCGGGTGAGCTTTTGCTCAAACCAGATGAGCCCTTGCTCAAGCTCAGGGTCTCGAACCTGGGTCTTCCTCATCCCAGTCCAACGCTGTATCCACTGGGCCACCGCCCGGTCAGGCTCTTTGTTATGTTTATTCTTAGGTATTTTTTGTTGTTGCAACTGTAAAAAGGATTATTTTTTTTTAGTTCATTTTTCAAAGTTTCATTGTTAATGCATATAAAAGCAATAGACTTCTGAATATTAATTTTGTATCCTGTGACCTTACTGTATCAGTTTATTGTTTCTAATAGTCTTTCTGTGGAATCTTTGGGGTTTTCTATCTATAGGATCATGTCATCTGCAAAAAGTGAAACCTTTTCTCTTTTTCTCTGATATGAATGCCTTTTATTTCTTTAACTTGTCTGATTGCTCTGGCTAGAAATTCCAGCACTATATAGAATAGGAGTGGAGAGAGTGGGCAACCTTGGCTTGTTCCTAATTTTAGAGGAAAAGGCTTTAGTTTTTTATCATTTAGTATGATGTTAGTTGATGGTTGGTCATATATGGCCTTTATTATGTTCAAGTGTTTTCCTTCTATAGCCATTTTATTGAGTGGTTTAAACATAAAGGGATGTTGTATCTTATTGAATGTCTTCTCTGCATCTATTAATAAGATCATATAATTTATGTTGTTTGTTGACATGGTATATTATATATGTATATTGAACCATCCTTGTGCTCCTGGGATGAATTCCACTTGATTGTGATATATTATTTTATTTAATGTGTTGTTATATTTGATTTTCTGGTATTTTGTTTAGGATTTTTGTATCTGTATTCATTAGAGATATTGGTCTGCAGTTTTCTTTCTTTCTTTTTTTTTTTTTGTATTGTTCTTGCCAGGTTTTAGTATGAAGGTTATGTTGGTCTCATAAAATGTATTTGGAAGTATTATTTTTTCTTCAGTTTTTGGGAGACTTTGAGAAGGATATTACTAGTGTTGAAGAAATTACTAGTGTTGCTGTATGGTCCTGGGCTTTTATTTTTGGGGAAGTGTTTGATAGTTGTTTCTATTTCCTCCCTGCTTATGAGTCTTTTTAAGCTTTCCATTTCTTCATGACTTAATCTAGGAAGATTGTATAACTCTAGAAATTTATTCATTTCTTCTAGATTGCTGAATTTGGTGGCATATAGTTTTTCATAGTATTTTACAATGACTCTTTGTATATCTATGGTATCTGTGATAATTTCTCTTTCATTTTGGATTTTGTTTATATGAGTCCTTTTCTTTTTTCCTTAGTGACTTCAGCCAAGGGTTTATTTTATTGAAATTTTCAAAGAACCATCTCTTTGTTGTATTAATTTTTTCTATAGCTTTTTCCTTCTCTATCTCATTTATTTCTGCTCTAATTTATCTGGTTTTCTTTCTCTACTGGTTTTAGGTTTTTTTTGTTCTTTTTTTTCTAGTCCCTAAAGATGTGATGTTAAGTTGTTTACTTGGCCTCTCTCTTGTTTTCTGATATAAGCCTGTAATGATACAAACTTCCCTCTTACTGTATTACTGCTTTTTCTTTTTTGTATTTTTCCAAAGTGAGAAGCACGGAAGGGGAGACAGGGAGACAGACTCTCGCATGCACCCGACTGGGATCCACCTGTTATGCCCACCAGGAAATGATGCTAGGCCCCTGTGAGGCTCTGCTCCACTGCAATCGAAGCCATTCTAGCACCTGAGGCAGAGGCCATGGAGCCATCCTCAGTGCCCGGGCCAACTTTGCTCCAATGGAACCTTGGCTGTGGGAGGGGAAGAGAGAGATAGAGAGAAAGGAGAGGGGGAGGAGTGGAGAACAGATGGGCGCTTCTCCTGTGTGCCCTGGCCGGGAATCGAACCCGGACTTCCACATGCCAGGCTGACGCTCAACAACTGAGCCAACCAGCCAGGGCTATATTACTGCTTTTGAAACATCCCAGAGATTCTGATATGTCATGTTGTCATTTTTATTTGTGTGTATATATCTTTTGATCTCTGCTTTTATTTATTCTTTGATCCAATCATTTTTATAAGTATTTTGTTTAATTTCCACATTTCTGTGGGGTTTTTTACTTCTTTTTTGCAGTTAAATTTTAATTTCAAGCCTAATGGTCAGAAAATATACTTGGTATAATTTCAATTGTTCTGAATTTGCTGATGTTAGTTTTGTGGCCCAACATTGGTCTATTCTTGAGAATGTTCCATGTACACTGGAGAAAAATGTATACTCTGACATTCTTGGATGAAATGTCCTTTAGATGTTTATTATGTCCATTTGTTCTAGTGTTTCATTTAAGGTCGATATTTCTTTATTGATTTTCTGTTTGGATAAATGATCTAGACTGTCAATGGTATATTAAGATCTCCAAGTATGATTGTGTTTTTCTCTGTTTCTATTTTTAGATCAGTTAGTAGATATCTCATATATTTTGGTGTTCCCTGGTTTGGTACATATACAGTGTGTCCATAAAGTCATGGCGCACTTTTGACCAGTCACAGGAAAGCAACAAAAGATGATAGAAATGTGAAATCTCTCAAATAAAAGGAAAACTCTCCCAGTTTCTGTAGGATGATGTGGCAGCATGTGCGCATGCGCAGATGATGACGTAACACCGTGTATACAGTGGAGCAGCCCACGGCCATGCCAGTCGAGATGTGGATGGTACAGAGGAAAGTTCAGTGTGTTCTGTGGCTTGCTAAATTCGAATCCGTGAACAAAGTGCAACGTGAATATCGGCGCATTTATAATGAAGTGCCACCACATAGGAATAACATTACTTGGGATAAGCAGTTGAAGGAAACCGGCAGTTTGGTGGAGAAACCCTGTTTTTGTAGGCCATCAGTCAGTGATGAGTCTGTAGAGGCTATATGGGATAGCTACCTAAGGAGCCCTAAAAATTCTGTGTGTGAGCCCACATCAAACTGCACTGAATAGGTATGAAACTGGGAGAGTTTTCCTTTAATTTGGTGCAGATTTCAGATTTCTATCGTCTTTTGTTGCTTTCCTGTGACCGGTCAAAAGTGCACCATGACTTTACGGACACACTGTATATTAAGAAGTGTTATGTCTTCTTGATACAATGTCCCCTTTATCATTATGAGATGACCATCTTTGTCTCTGATTACCTTTGTTCTCTTGTAGTCAGCATTGTCAGATATGAGTATGACTATTCCTGCTTTTATTTGGATATTACATTGCCGACAAAAATTAGGGGATCAAAGAACATGCAGATACTCCAGTAGTTTTAGTCTTTTGTATAGTGTATTTTCACCAATGTAATAAAAGTTGATTTTGCATCTCATTTGCATAATTAAACAACTTTCTTTGACTTGTCATTTGCTTTTCTGATGTTCTTGTTTAATAAAAAAAGTCAATTATTCTTTTATTGCTTTATATTTATTTTAAAATATCTCTAATTTTTGTGAGCAGTATATTTGCTTGGAGAACCATTTTCCAACCTTTCACTTTGAATCTATTTTTATCCTTGTAGCTTAGATATGTTTCTTGAAGGCAGCATATAGTTGGGTTTTGCTTCTTGATCCAATCTGCTACTCAGTGCCTCTTTATTGGTGAGCTAAACTTTTTTACATTTAATGTAATTATTGACACATGATGATTTTCTATAGCCATTTTATATATTGCTTTCTGATAGCTCTGTGTCTTGTTTGATTCTTCTCTTGTTTTTTGTCATTTGTTTTTGTTTGGTGGTATTCCATACTTCTGTCCACTGTTTCTTCTTTTTTTAAGCTATATGTCTCAGTAGTGACATTTTTAAGGATGGTTACCATTAGGTTATTAAAAAAATTGTGATATTTACAAGAGTTTATTATCTTGTGATTGCTTCTGCACTCCATCCTCCTTTTCTACTGCTGATCTTTGTCCTCTCCCCTTTAATGTTATTGTCACAGATTATCTTTGTTTTTATTGTGATCTTGTTGGAAATTTTACTTGTAGTTTTGTTTTGTTCTTTGTATCTGGTCAGATAACCCCCTTTAGTATTTCCTGCATTGGGGATTTTCTGGTGATAAATGTCCTCAGCTTCTCTGTGTCTGGAAATGTTTTTATTTCTCCTTCATATTTGAAGGATAGTTTTGATGGATATAGTATTCTTGGCTGGTAGTTCTTCTGTTTCAGTACTTTAGATCTTGAGGGTCCACTCTTTTCTGGCTTGTACAGCTTCTGTTGAGAAATCTTATGATAACCTAATGGGCTTTCCTCTATATGTTATATTCTTCTTTGCCCTAGCTGCCTTGAGGGTTCTTTTTTTGTCATTAATTTGTGATAATTTTCCTATGATGTGCCTTGGAGTAGGTCTGTTTGGGTTGAGGTAACTTGGGTGTTCTGTTTGATTCTTGGATTTGAGACTAATTCTTTCTACAGGCTTGGGAAGTTCTCATCAATTATTCTTTGAATATGTTCTCCATTCCCTTTCCCCTCTCTTCTTCTTCTGATATACCCATTATTCTTATATTGCTTTTTCTGGTGGAGTCAGACAATTCTTGTAGAGCCTTCTCATTTTTTTTTTAAATTCATGACTCCTCTTCTCTCTGTAATATCTCTACTTTCCTGTCTTCTTTGTCACTAATTCTCTTTTCTATCTGGCCTGTTAAATTAGCTAAGCTTGTCACCTCATTTTTAAGTTCATGTATTGAGTTTTTCATCTCTGGTTCCTTTTAATAGTTTCAATTTCCTTTGTGAAGTACTCTTTTTTTCATTAATTTGTTTTTTAAGTTCACTAAATTTCCTGTCAGTGTTTTCTTGTATCTCATTTAATATTTTTAGAACTTAAATTTTGAATTCCGTGTCATTTTGCTCCAAGATTTCCATGTAATTGAGTTGTTTTTTTTCTGGAGATTTTTTTGTCATCTATCTGAATGATGTCTCTTTCTTGTGTATCCATATTATTTGATTTCTTCTTTGATGGCATTTTAGAGTGGTATTGTTAATAACCCTAACAAGAGATAACTAAAATTAAAATTAAAATTAAAAAATACAGTGAAAAAAATTCTATACATAATAATAAGTAGAACAAATAGTACAGAGAACAAGGAGCAGAAACTGAGGAAATATGAAAAAAGAGAGATAAATATTGAAATTAAAAACAAGCAAAACACCACAAAAAAGTAAAAGTAAAAAATATAATAATATGAAGAAAAATGAAATTTATATGAGATGGAAAAAAAAGAAAGAAGATGAAAAAGGAAGAGAGAACAAAAGAAGTAAAGAGAAAGTATCAGAAATAAAACCCTTGCCCTGGCCGGTTTGCTCAGCAGTAGATTGTCAGCCTGGCATGTAGAAGTCCCGGGTTCAGTTCCCAGTCAGGGCACACAGGAGAAGCACCCATGTGCTTCTCCACCTTTCCCCTCTCCTTTCTCTCTATCTCCCTCTCACAGCCAAGGCTACATTAGAGCATAGTTGTCCTGGATGCTGGGGATGGCTCCATGGCCTCTGCCTCAAGTGCTAGAATGGCTCCAATTACGGCGGAGTAATACCCCAGATGGGCAGAGCATTGCCCCCTGATGGGCATGCTGGGTGGATCCCAGTTGGGCACATGTGGGAGTCTGTCTGAGTGCCTCCCCACTTCTAACTTTGGAAAATACCAAAAGAAAGAAAGAAAGAAAACTCTCACATAAAATAAGAATAAAAAATATAACCTCTAAGGATAATAAAGTTCAAATGGGAAAAAGAGAAAGGAGAAAAGAGAAAGAAGGAAAAATGAGAAAAAGCAAAAAACCCCAAATTTTTTTCAGTTTTGAAATATTTTTTTTTTTTATTTTTGCAGCAGTTGATGCTATACTATAAGTTTTGCCTATGTGAGGTTCTTGGGAGGAGTTCTGCTGAGGGGTCACTGTTTTAATGATGTAGGCAGTGCTGCAATCATGTTGGTAGGAGGGGCTTGTTGTTAGGGCTTTGCAATTAAATGCTCTAGCAATGATGGTCTGAGGTCTCCAGGTGCCTTTTTCTATGGGGATCTAATGCAGGGCGCCACCAGCTCTTACAGGAAAGAGCACCTGGGAGAGTCAGCTATGGGGGATCTGCCACCGCCACTCTTTGCATAGCGAGGGGAGCAATGTGGGACCTGGGAGGTTGGAGGAGCCAAAACCTGGTCGTCCCTCTGAAACCACTCAAATTGCGACCAGTGGGCAGGGGAGGGGCTGTGCACTGTGATCCAATGGTGCCCAAGTGCCTGAGTGCCTGAGAATCGTGAGCACCTTGCCTCAATACTAGGCAGGTCACACTTTGTGGGCCGAGTGTGTGCAGATGGAGTGTGTCTCAGCTCCGTGCTGGTTGATCTCCATGGGCTAATCACATGCAGATTGAGGATGCACTGCAGGCTGTGTGAGTGCCCAATGCCAGCAATGCAGGCAGACCTCAGGAACTGGCTGTGTTTCTGCTCTTGATTGCATGTCCACCTTAATTCAGCTCCTTCCCTTCGCCCCTCAGTCTTTCCACTTCTCCCAGATTAAAAAAAAAACAACCCTACACTAAAGTGCCTCCTTCCCTCACATCAGTGAGAAAAGAGAAAAACTTGATCCTCTGGCTTTTGTCCATTCCAGAGTCTCAAGTGAATAAGTCCTATTTTTCACCCCCCTTTTCAGCTAGTTAAACCTTTTGTCCATTCAATGTGTGAATATTTCAGGTGCACCTGCAAGCCCAACTAGGGCTCCTTCTCTGCATTATAGTTGTTCAATTTATTGAAATTTCAAGGGAGAGAGATCAGGAATATCCCTCACACTGCCATTTCTCTGATGTTACCCTACATTTATCTTCTTAAGTCAAGTATTTCCCACATTTACTGTACCATGAAACCTCTTCCTCACCAAATATTTACTAACAGCTAAGCAAAGCGTTAAACTCCTTGCCTTTTATAAATGTTTTGGAAAGTCTTCATCAAGTTAGACTATTCATGTGTGATAATATAGAGATTTCCCAAATCTATGCTTTATTTTTCACTTTAAAGAAAAGTATTCTTATTCTACGAGTAGCATAAAAATATCTCTGCAAGATAAAAGGACATTATAGACTGTTCATATCTAAATACCAATTAAACTTTAGAGTAAACACATTTGTTCCCTTTAAGTGTATTTTTTTTCCAGGAAAAAAAATGCTTTGCTTCTGACTCATTTAGCATAAGTTAAATTAACATCAGAAGCAATCCCTCCCTTCCAGGGAAAAAAAGACTAATCATGACAGAAAAGTAAAATTTTAAATTTACAATGGCTGTTGCTTTCTTTTATACAAGTCCAAACTTGTTATTTAATTCAATATTCCCAAACATAATTTACTTGAAGTACAATAATTCTGAATTTTGAATAATTTAATGTGCTAGAGGAATTTGGGAAAATTAACTTTTGTAATACTGGTGAAAAAATAATATATAAAAAGCAAAGTAATATCATGGAAGTAACAGTTCAATGGATGCTGTATTTTTCCCTTTTGTGACTAATAATATCCTAATTAAAAATCTCTCTTATCTATGTGCTGAAACATTTACAAACTCTAAATTATGTTGAGCCTGAGTAATCTTCCTCATGCCAGCCAGCATACATGAATTGAAAGGGACTTTGCAGATAAATGCTTTCAAAATTACTTCTTTAATTACAACACAATATTTCTTTTTATTTCTTTAAAATACTTGTTTAATCAGGGTTTTTTCTAAGTCTTTGAATTCTTCATCATTTCTCTTCCAAGATCAGGAAAAAATGTGCAATAAATATAAATAGAAGCTAATATTTATTGAGCAGCTACTATGTATTAGCACACTGTTAGAAATTTCATATGCCTTTTAAGCCTTACAAGAATCTACCAACACTCCATTTTTCAGATGAGCAAAAGCCTAGACAGGTCACTTAGCCAATAAGTGGTTAACTTGAACATTAACGCAAACTTATCTTGTAATAAATACTATGCTGTTTTTCACCTTACCACATGTTTTAGGGCATGTATATTTCTCATTCTTTTTAAATGTATTTTAACATCTCCATAACTACAGTTCTTCGAAAAATATTTGAACTATACTGTGTTCTTTACAGAGAAGAAAAAAAAGGTCACTCCCCCTTTTTAAGCTCCCTCCCCACAACAGTGCACCCTTTCTTAGAGGTCAATTCCATTGGAGACCAATTAATTGCTGAAACTTGATCTTCCTATCAGTAACTAGAGTTCATTTCACTCATCTTATAAGCCTCATTCTGTCTTTTGAAGAAACCCATTGTTATTATTGGAGCCATTTGGTACCATAGAAAAAGAGGTTGAGGGATTCAGCCTGGGTCCTATTGTTCACGGTTATTAATTGGGGGGGGGGGATGGAACCCATAGAAAGCAGGATGCTTGATATAAAAATGTGACCAGAACAGATAAAAATGAAAATAAGATGGTACAAAGCATCTGATGAGTTAATTAGTGTATTAGGTACCTGAATGAATGAATGAAAGAAAGAAAGAAAGAAAGAAAGAAAGAAAGAAAGAAAGAAAGAAAGAAAGAAAAGAAACCTCAGATTTTTCTTTTCTTGACTTCCATAGTCAGTACGTTTATGCATTTTTCTATTCTCACCCTATTTTATATTTTTGTCTTCCTGTGCCTGCAAAATATTATGATAAATTGAGTTGCTCTCATCTTTTGCTAGGATAGCCTAACAAATATGCCGATTCATTTTTAAAAAAACAACAAACCAACAGCTGAGAACAATGCGTCATTGTACTTTGTTTCGTTAGGAAGGGAATATAAAACACTGTTTTGTAATGAATAGATGAATGATAATGTGCTCTTCAATGGGACACTGTTTCAAAATCTGTTTTATCTCTGTGCCTGCGATTTTCTTTGTGTCCCGTCAGCTGGTTGATGGGCACTAGGTGCCAGGGCAAGACTTGGGCTTGCCTAAGAATGAACTTGGAACTATTCCATAGCCCTCGGCATCGATGAAAAACACAGAAATTGATCCACAGCTGGTCATTTTCTACCCCTTTTAAAACATCCAGAGAAATAAAATGTCTCTATTCATTCACATGGTCCAGGTTTTAAACTCTAGATCATATTTTTAAAAATCTTTTATTTTCCCCATAGAGTATGTCTGCAAATGAGTGTTTATTATTATTTTTGTTTTAGCAAAAACAGCTAACACTTACTGAATACGTATTTTATTCTAGGCATTCAGCACAGGAAATAAAATATGCATTCAAGCAGGAAGCAAACACATTTTTAAAAAATCAATAAGGTGGCTAAAGTTCAGGCTGTAGAGACAGCCAGACTTTGCTTCAAATATTGGCTTCTTTTCTTTTTCAGTGATAAAACTTTAGCCTGTTCCTCTCACGAAGTTTCAGTCTTCTTATCTGCAAATTGAAAATCATGCGAGTTGTCTGGGAATTTTACACCCTTAACACCAATATCTTTCTTTCCTACCCAAGTTTTTAGGAACTTGATACATTATTAAGAAGTGGCAGTGGAGTCTAAATTGTCATTTGAATTAATGATAAAGCTTAAGGAAGAGGGAGAAGTAGCAGAGTCAATGGCCCTAGTAAGTGAATCTCAAAATGAAACCTATTCCTATCCTGAGCATGCCAGACGGGGCCTGGGAGGCAAAGACCACCAAAATTAGACCTAGGGCACAGAGAACTTTACTTTCTATAGTCGAGGGAAGAGCTTTAAAGAATAGAAGAAAAGAGTAGGAGCTGCAGGCCCAATTCATTATTAACGAATTATTGATCCAATAAATCATGCCATGGGGGGACCTTGTGAAGCTGGGAAGAGCCATTTCCATATGATGTTCCTTCAGGTTTTCGAGGTCCTAACTTGTTTCTGCTTAGACCTTATGCTTATTGTCAACCAGCAGCTGTGGATGGGTGCGGCTCCCCATCCTTGTGAGGTGTGACGTTCGTGTGCCGTCTGTTTCTGGAGGGCTTCGTTCACCTGAGTGCAGTTTCCTTTATTAAACTCATATTCCTCAATGATAAAAAGCACAAAAGCAAATGCAAAATCTGTGTTATGCAAAATCTGTGTTATTCCCTCACTAGTCTTTAACACACCAGTTACATTGGAACAAATTTACATTTTCAAAACAGGGAGAACTGACGACACATATTTACAAACCAGAAGCTACATATCTCTTGCCCTGCCTTCAAATGGGAATAATTTATGAGCATGTGATCTCTGAAGTGCAATGGCTACAACCTTGGATTTCAGCTATGGGTGTTGGCCCAAAGAAATCTATAACAGAAAAGAGAATCCTAAAGGCCCTTGTTAGGAGAGCGGTCACCTCCTCATGAAGTTACTTAATATGCTGGCTGAATTATTTGTGAAGATACAGAAAATACCTATAGCTCTATTGTGAGGTTTATAAGCAGGAAGAGGAAGAGAAAGAGGAAACAATGGCCCTGACCAGTTCTTAGAAATGACAAAGAAGCTATGACTCACCTCACAATATCATATGTTAGATTTGAATGGTAACTGGTTTTTGTTTTTTTTTGACAAAACGAAACAAAACATGAAGACATAGGATCTTAGAAAAAGATCAATATGCTTACCAAATCTATTAGTCAAAGCCATCACACCCTAATTCTTCTTCTTCCAAACTGATTAAAAAGCCATTTCTACCTTGTTTTTTGGATGAGAGATAACAAATCCAATCTGCCAGTTAATACAAAGGCTTATTTTTAATTATTAAATTTTGAAAAGTAATACATAAGATATACAGGGTAGGGCAAAAGTAGGTTTACAGTTGTTTGTATGAAAAATAATACAATAATTAATAAAAAATAATATGAGAACAAACTCTTTCAAGTACTCACAACTATAAACCTATTTTTACCCACCTTGTATATAAAAGCAAATTGTCAGTTATGCCCTGGCTGGTTGGCTCAGAGGTAGAGCGTCAGCCAGGCGTGTGGAAGTCCCAGGTTCAATTCCTGGCCAGGGCACACAGGAGAAGCGCTCATCTGCTTCGCCACCCTTCCTCCTTTTCTTTCTCTCTAGCTCTCTCTTCCACTCCCGCAGCCAAGACTCCATTGGAACAAAATTGGCCCAGGTGCTGAGGATGGCTCCATGGCCTCCACCTCAGGCACTAGAATGGCTCTGGTTGCAATGGAGCAATGCCCAAATGGGCAGAGCATCACCCCCTGGTGGGCATGCTGGGTGGAACCCGGGCGGGCACATGCGGGAGTCTGTCTCTTTGCCTCCCCGCTTCTCACTTCAGAAAAATACAAAAAATGCCTGACCTGTGGTGGTGCAGTGGGATCAAGTGTCGACCTGGAACACTGAGGTTGCTGGTTTGAAACCTTGGGCTTGCCTGGTCAAGGCACATATGGGAGTTGATGCTTCCTGCTCCACCCCCTTCTCTCTCTCTCTCTCTCTCTTTCTCTCCTCTCTCTCTCTAAAAATCAATAAATAAAATATTTTTAAAAAAAGAAAAATACAAATAAATAAATAAATAAAAGCAAATTGTCAGTCATTAAAAGCACGTGACAGAAAAACTTCTTATCTTTGTAATAAAAACACTGTAAAGAGTTGAAATCTAAAAACAATAATAACAAAAATGAAATTTCATACCTTTATCATAGTTTAGTTTCTGCATATTTCTATATTCTTTCGAATTTCATTTAAAAAAAAACAACACTGTGTGTAGTGTCCATTTCTTTAGACCAGAGGTTCTTAAGAAATCAGAATGGCTTTAATAGTTATGTTCACATACTTTTAAGACTTCCCCTCAATTTCATCTACAGTCATCTCAGTGAAATATATTTTAAAATGAGTTATTTGGCATAATGTAGCAAAGCAACTGGTTGCTTAATTTTTTTTTTCTTTTTTGCTTGGTATCATGTTGAGAGGTTTTGTTTTGTTTTGCTTTGTTTTTTAAGAACAAACTCTACAATACTTTTCTCCAGTATTCTGCAAGTGCCATGCTATAGTAGGCATTTCAGAAATACCCAGGGAGAATCAGCGAGCCCATGTTAGAGTCACACTTTGGTCCTCCTCACGGACTCTGAGTCATTTATTATATTACATCAGCCTTTCGTGTCTCTTATTTCCTTTCCCTAATCAATGTGTTCTAGCAAGGAATACTGTGATCTTAATCTCTCGCTGTTTCCTCAAGACTGAAGACAGTATTGAGTACAAAGTTATCTCTCTATACCAATTATATGGAATGAGTACATTACAAGATTAGGGCTTAACGGTCGGTCGCGGGTTGCTTTTGTTATATATTAAACGACTCACATAGTAGTTGGAATCGCTACATAGTTTAATTTTTATAAATTCAGAAGAGGAAACATCCTGGATTTTATTTCTTCCTCATTTTTAATGGACTAAGTCAATTTAGGTCACTGTGGATGAGTGGACGAGGTTGTGAACTACAATCCAGTGTTGCTATTTATATTATTTAAAGAATCACAGCCCCTTCAAGCTGCATTTCTGTACATTCGAAATGCAAATGAAGCAAACTGGCATAGTAGTTGTCTCCGGGGTTTCCTGCTCCCGCCCACCCTCCATCCCTCCAGAGTCAGACTTTGTCTTCTCATTTCAGGTCAAAGCCAAGCTGGATGAGCATCCCTGGTTTCCTAGGAAACCCTGACAAATGATCTTTACCTAACTTGGTTTGCCCACTGTTGGAATTCAGCTGTTTCTGGTGAAATGCAGAGCAGCTGCTGGGCTGCCTCAATACTGTCTTCAGTCTTGAGGAAACAGCGAGAGATTAAGATCACAGTATTCCTTGCTAGAACACATTGATTAGGGAAAGGAAATAAGAGACATGAAAGTCTGATGTAATATAATAAACGACTCAGAGTACGTGAGGACCAAAGTGTGACTCTCTAACATGGGCTCGCTGATTCTCCCTGGGTATTTCTGGCTACACATCCCCACAGTGTGGGCGGGAACAAAGATGGTACTTGCACTTCAATTAACCTGGGGGGGGGGCAGCTGGTGATAATGATTAACTTAGAATCGTGATTATCTAATTAGTCACGAGACCTGCTCTGACTGGAAAGGCAGTGAATATTTAATAAAAACCAAGAGAACCTGCCTTTGGTTTCTTCTGCTCCTTGAAAGGCCACCAGACACATTTAAACGCTGTTATTTAAAGAGTCCTTCTGTTTTAGGTATACTACCAAAGGTGCATTATTTTTTAATTTGATGATTTTTCTTTCCAAACAGCACTACTTTAAAGGACCCGAACAATTAACATCAATAACAAAAAGTCAACAGGGTTATGCTTTTTACAATTCCTACTATGTTCTCAAAAGTTCATAATATTTCAATCACCCATGGCTTTTCCAGAATCACCAAAACCCAAAGAACAATGAAAGAAAGCATCATTTCAAACTGGTCTCTTCTCCTTTTAACACAGACAACAAGAGCCATCTGGATAACAGACATTCTTTGAACCATGATTCATCACTTTGGGTTAGAAAAAGAGCAGATGAACCCAAATTTTCAAATAGTAGGAGGAAAACATTTGAGCAGGTAGAATCAAGACTGCTGTGCTCTGCCTAAACACACCTAAGCAAGGACCCAATGAAAACTTACAATCCAGCTCCAATTCCTTTACCCTTACTGTGTACTCAGGACCTAGGCCCTACTTCCCAAGGAAGGAGTACCTTTCTCCCCAGCACAAAGGTGCCATCTGTTGGCCAAACCCACAGAGGGGCTATATTCTTTTAGTGGGCAGTGGTCACCCAGGAGAGCCTATTTTTCTAGTAGAAGCCCTCTACAGACTGTTAAAACTAGGGGCCCTAAGAGAACTTCTTGTAGAAATACTTCATTTTTGAGACAAGAGAATGAATACCTGGGTTGGCTATGTAACTCACAGAGCCCAGTACAGAATGAAAATGGAGTCTCCTGGTTTGGAAGCAGGAAAACTTGCCATGGTGTTTTCTATTTGCTTTGTGTTATCTGTTTAACAATGTCTTATGCAAGGAAATTTAAAAGTCTGATTATTAGCATGAACTTCCCATTCATTTTATATGGTTATAGTGCCAGTTTTTTTAATGTAAATGTGAGAGCATTTCTGGTATGCACAATCACTGGACTTATACAATTTGTATTTTGTAGGTCAGATATGCCTATGCATTGCCTTCTTATCAGAACAGTGGAACACAACAGCAAACAATCTCTACTGTTTTTACTTCACTCCTTAATACCTACATCCTCTCAACATTCTACCTGTGGCTTACTGCTGAGTAAAGAAGGGCTGATAAGAAAAGGGACTCTGGACACTATCACCGTCCCGTCTCTGTCATCATTGTCAGCATAGTGTTTGGCTGATACAGAGAAGCAACACAATAAGCAACACAATATGATAAGTTTCTATTTTTTTTTTTGTATGTATCTGTTTCCCAGAATATCAGCCTTCTTTCTTCATTGGAAAGTAACTTGTGGTTTGAATGGAACATGTTAACATCTCAGGGATGTCAGAGCCACTCTTTGCTTATTAGGAGATGAAACACGTTGGATACTTGCCTTAAATTCTTGGATCTCGCCTGACCGGGCAGTGATGCAGTGGATAGAGCATTGGACTGGGATGCCCAGGACCCAGGTTTGAGACCCCGAGGTAGCCAGCTTGAGCGTGGGATCATCTGGTTTGAGCAAAAGCTCACCAGCTTGGACCCAGGGTCGCTGGCTCGAGCAAGGGGTTGCTCAGTCTCCTGAGGGCCCACGGTCAAGGCACGTATGAGAGAGCAATCAATGAACGACTAGGGTGTCACAATGCGCAGCGAAAAACTAGTATTTGATGCTTCTCATCTCTCCATTTCTGTCTGTCTGTCTGTCCCTGTCTGTCCCTCTCTCTGACTCTCTCTCTGTCTCTGTAAAGAAAAGAATAAAAATTCTTGGGTCTCCCTGGATTCCCATGCATTGTGGGTCCACTAGAACCTTATGTCATAGGCTTCACAAATGCGATAGGTTAATAGGGTAGTGAGAAGCCAGAACGGACATATGCATTGTGCATATCTCCTCCATTTATCTGTATGCGTCATTATTTTATTGGAATTTGCTTACAAAACATAAGCTCAAAGATTAAATTTTTAAAAGCTTTAAAGACAAGTGAAAGCAGAATATTAAACCACGCTCAGGGCCCTTCTAAGTGTGTGTGATGACAGTGGTGATGCAGGGGGCTATGTAATTGCTCAGGTATCAAGTATATAAACCCAGCCATAGCCATGGCCCAAAGAGATATTCAGTGATTTGAATAACCAGAGAGAAATGTCTTCCAGATTCCATTCATTTTGAGCATTAACTTCTATTCACACTTCTTTTGTTTAATAAACTGAACTTTCTAGTAATTCTTCAATGTTATACTTAGATCAAAGAATGATAGACTTATACAAATGTTTGGAGAACGCAGGATATTACCAGTGACTGAGTACCTGCCATGTGCATGCCATTTTGGTAGGTACTTTTAAATACACACACTTATCATGATTTATAGTGAGATAACGTGTATTTAATTTATTCTTAAAGTTGGATACTCAAAAAATGCAGAGTTATTAAGTAATTCATCCAGTCACATAACTTATCTATTGAGTAAGAATAATCAAAGAACTGAAATGTTATTTATGTTTCATCTGTTCCTTTAGAGCAGTGGTAGTCAATCTTTTTTATACCTACCGCCCACTTTTGTATCTCTGTTAGTAGTAAAATTTTCTAACCACCCATTGGTTCCACAGTAATGGTGATTTATAAAGTAGGGAAGTAACTTTACTTTATAAAATTTATAAAGCAGAGTTACAGCAAGTTAAAGCATATAATAATAATTACTTACCAAGTACTTTATGTCGGATTTTCACTAAGTTTGGCAGAATAAATCTTTATAAAACAACTTACTATAGTTAAATCTATCTTTTTATTTATACTTTGATTGCTCCGCTACTGCCCACCATGAAAGCTGGAACGCCCACTAGTGGGCAGTAGGGACCAGGTTGACTACCACTGCTTTAGACTCTCTTTAGTGGTAATGTCTTCCCATCACTCTGGCTGAAAACTGGGCAGGCCCTTGAGTCTCTACCCAGTCTTTGGTAGCAGACAGTTCTTCACTCACTTTACATAACACACATAGATGGAAGCTGGAATGTCCAGGTTTATGTAATATTCCCACATCTGAATGGATTTAGCCTAAAAATTTTCTCCATCCCCAAGCTGGGCTGCAGGATTTAGCCACAGCGGTGGAAGAAAGAAGGGGCATTGTGATTCCCCTTTCTCACTCACCTTTTCCTCCAGCTGGAAAGGGGAGCGGTCAGAAAGAGGAGGAGAGCTGAGCATTAGTTAGCATATCAAAGGGAAATGGGGATGAGAAGCTTATTCAGATGAGCTCTGTGCTGGTTTAGTGGTCTTTATCTGAAGGATGATGTTTTTTAGTCATGGTTCTTCGGAGACTGTAACCTCAGAGCAGAAGTGACAGGCAGAGGTAATGACACAAAGCAGGACAGAGAACCTAAGCACGAGCGTTTTCATCAGGTTGGTCAATGCTGGCATAACTGCTTGTCCGCTCATAGGAGACCTTCTGAGAAGCCGTATGGCAGGAGCCTTTGAATCAAACATTCATCAAAGGGAGGAGAAGCTTTTATCCATTGGCTTCTATCCACTTTTGTTAAAAGGCCCATCCCATGGGACATTAACTTCCCTAGCGGTCAAGGGTGAATATGGATGAGCACCAAACGAGTTTCTGCTGCAGTTATCACAGGAAAGCCCCAGAGCAGGCCAGGGAAATGCTGCTTAGCCCAGAGGTGAGGTGAAGCCAGGAAGCACCTGTAGGAAGCCATTTGGAACGCATGCAAAACTCATCACGGAAACTGTGGCCAAAACCAAGGAACAATAAAATTGGGAGGATCTGTTAGGGTGCATTAGAGGGTCCAATACAGGTGCATGCCAGGTTCTTGGAGGATCTTCAGCTTGGCCTCTCCCTCTCAACGGTGGGTGTAGGCTAGGGGTCGGGAAACTTTTTGGCTGAGAGAGCTATAAACGTCACATATTTTAAAATGTAATTCCGTGAGAGCCATACAACTACCCGTGTACGAACGTTACGCATTATCCAATAAAAATTTGGTGTTGTCCCGGAGGACAGCTGTGATTGGCTCCAGCCATTTGCAACCATGAACATGAGCGGTAGGAAATGAATGGATTGTAATACATGAGAATGTTTTATATTTTTAACGTTATTATTTTTTTAATTAAAGATTTGTCTGCAAGCCAGATGCAGCCATGAAAAGAGTCACATCTGACTCGTAAGCCATAGGTTCCCGACCCCTGGTGTAGGCAATACTGTCTCTTTATCAAGTGCTCTCCCTTTAAGACCCTTTCTTTGGGAAATTCACTTCATACCACCTCCCACCTATTCCACATTGGAGTTCCACTTCCCCCTTACTGATAGACCTTTGGGCAGGATGTAAATGACCTAACCCTGCTCTCTGTCCTACCGAAGTCCACACCTGGTCCTGTGAAAATAGTCACATATTCTTTGACATGTTATGGAATGAAAAGGCAGTTACTTTTGAGACAAAGAAGCAATTCACCTCTTCTCTACCAGCCGAAGCAGCTCCGTTATACCCTCCAGATTCCCTTGGGTAGAAGTTAGATCCCACTCCACCTTATCTTCCAACATTAGGACACATATCAGACTATATATCTGGTTTTATTGGGGTCGATTCTCTTTATGCTGGGGGCAACTGGGTAATCCTTCACCTTCATGACAGTAGCTCTCTCCAAAGAATTCTCACAACCCCCACCCCACATTTTGTGTCCACAGAGTGTGAGAGGGTATGAGAGGAATCGGATAGACTCCTGCACCTGCTGTGACAATGCCTCCAGAATGCTCTGTGTCACACTGACATGGGTCCATTTTCTCTTGGTACCCAAATGGGAGCTTTCATTTTAGCGATCTGGTATATTCGCCCAAGTCTTAGTTGAATAAGCCTTCACAATTGAGCTCATCTCACTTTCAATCTTCTATTATTTTCAGAAAACAAAACAAAAACACATTGTTTGGTGATTGACTGTGACAATAAACCTACCTGAAAGAATGTGTAATGCATGAAAAGAAATGCATCTTTTCTAAAGTGGAGCACATGTTATTCAAGGGCTGAAATCCTGAAAATACTACAGATTGTTTCCTCCTATCTGGTGACTAACCTCCATGCTTTCAGACTGAGAACTAGTCTTTTCATACTCTATGGTGATGTTCCCATCCTCGCTGGCTTCACCAAGTAGTTGAAAGTTACCATATATTTTACACTAGAAAATTCACATACATCTTAATCTCTGTTAAGAATATATCTTTAAAATGCTTAGATGGAAAGCATTGCTATTAATTTTAATAATATAAGAAACAACATAGAGTTGAGGATTTTTGGTTTTATTTTGACAATAGTTTCTGCCAAAATGTATAAAATTATGTGTAATATACTGTCATGATTACCTGAAAAAAAAAAGAATTTGAAATTTGCCTCACAGATTCCTGGTTTTACATTGATTTGAGAAATTTGAGGGTCAGCTGAAAGTAATAGTACCTTTTAAGACTTTAACTCAGTTATTGCTGTCTTGATTGGGGGAATTGTAAATTCCAAGACATCCAAAAAAGCAAAACATACTAATCTCAGCTGAAGAACAAAAGAGCAAAACATACTAATCTCAGCTGAAGAACACCCTAGGATCAGTCAAAAAGAAAGGGCAAATGCCAAGGAGGAGAAATTTAGGACCAGTATTCTAGCATGATAGTGGACTGTTTGTGTAGTCCTGTGAATTATTTTCACCATTGGAAATTTGACTTCATGAGGCTAGCACTATAAGCACAAATTTGGATAATATTAAACAATGGTATTTTATTCTAAAAAGACTCAGGTAGGGTTAAGAACAAGCAGTGCAGAATAACAGTGGCTTTGGGCAGGTTAATCAACAAGCTATTGCCCCTGCTTGTAATGGGGTTGATTGGAGTATATACTTTGTCCTCCAATAACTTTGGGTTATTTCCCAAGCAAGCTATTAAAATTATTTATCTATTTTAATCTTGCTGAGGCATTCCCTCAATGATTTATTCTGCCAGTGATCACATTCACCTGTGTGTCTAAAACAGCTGTGAATAAAATGTGCTCTTTTCCCAGAAACCCTGTTATCTTTACTATTAATCAGTAGCTACTTTTATTAATCCCAGACGGTTCAATAGACATCACTAGAGGGTATTTTATTCTCTCCCATGCTAATGATGTGTGTGTGTAGGGGGGAATCGTTTCATTATTTCTTTCCTCCCAAAATAGTATGCTATTTGAGCAATCACAGCAGTGGAATCCCTGATTTGGAAGAGGCCCCTGAGCTGGATTCACTCATTGGAAGTCATTGCAATTACAGTGAAACCACTACGGAGGAATCTTGCTTCTGAAAGCAATTAGCATCCCTTTCTCGTTTGTACTTCTATAAATGATACATTTAAGTTTTCAAAGGTGTGCTACATTCCTTTGGGCATCACATCTACTGAGTCCCGTTGAGTTCCACTGGGTCAACCAGAAACTTTTCCTGAGACTGGCTAGTGCTCAGTGAGCTTTTGGTTCCCACACGGACCACTTCAGTTCCTTGAAGTGATTCTCTGTTGAGTGCCTCACTGTCACCAGGGGTGAGAAAGCCTCAGCCAGCGGCATGCTGGTTGCTCAGCAGTGATGAAAGTGAGAAAGGTAGACTACTAATGACATACGTTCTGTGTCTTCATTTGTGGAAGAGGTGACGGGGCAGGGTGATTCGCGCTTTTCCCTCTCCTACCTTTGCAGCACACCTGCGATGGCTCTGGCCCAACCTTAGACACTTGGAAGATTCAGCTTCTACCCACCATTTAGCGTAGAGCAGATGTCACTGCATGTCGCAGAAAGTTAGCTGCTGCTAAAACTACCGGCTCTCTTCTCAGAAGCAGATTTAGCGGCGGGCACACCACACACATGCCCCGGGCCCAAACTTCTGAAGTGCCCTGCAAAACCCCAACTTTACAATTTTTCCAATGACACCAGGTTTGGTTTCATATGTGCAATTTTAACATTAATAGTACATAATACTTTTTATTTATTTAAAAATATGGTTAATGTATTTTTATTTTCCCTGTCTCTCTCTTTTTTTAAGGGGCCCATTATTTTCTTCTGTGCTGGGGCCTCAACCGACCTTAATCCGCCCCTGTCTTCTCTCTTTGTGGAGAAAAAAATACATATAACTTAATCTGCTACATGGAAATTGTATCACAGTGTAGGGTTCAGAGAATTAGAGGGTCAACTAAGGTGTTTTTTAAGATTAAGTTTTTATTGTCTAATATTATTTTCCTGAACAAAACAATGATAACTTGAAATATTCAGCATCTTATTTTAATATCTTGAACATTTTGCTTTTTATTAGAACTATAATTTATATATTTAAGTGAAAGAAGTATTATTAGACATTTATTAAAATTTAAAAATGCAAGTTTCCATTATTCAGTAAATAAATTTCTCAGCGAGTTGGTGTTTCCTTTCTTCCCTCTACTGATGAAGCAACATTAGAAGTTTAATTATATTAGTCAATAATATGCCACTGCAAATATTAACCCTGTGATGCAGCCTGGACTTACTTTCCGTGTATATCTGGGTTGGTTAGAATGCACTGACAATTGCTCGAACCATCAAAAGCAAGATGCATTAAACTTGGGTGTTCGATAAAGGTGGACTTCACCCATCTGCACTGAGATGTCTGACAGATCCTGAAGAACAGGCGCTCCCCGGCGGTTCCTGAAAGGCTGGCGCTGAGCTAGCGACATCTTTTGCACTTCTGTTACGTAAGGACAGTTGTCCCTGCACCAGACCTGGGCTTCTTCTGCAGACACTTGCTGTCCACGTAGGTCCATCTTATAACCCAGAATCGTAAAAGCAAAGCTCTCAAGTTCGTTGACATCTGCCTAAAATAAGATTTCTTTCTTTTAGTTATTCAAGTCCTGGACACTGAGAATTACCCACAGTAAAAGTGAGATGGCAACATTCAGTGTCTCTCAAAGGATGCCCTCAGGTTTCTAGATCACTCTTGACTGTGCCAAACCAATGCGGTTAAAACAAGCCAATCATTTCTAAGTCCTTTTTAAAAAATCCTACACCTATGGTATGGAATGCCTGGGTTATCAAACAAAAACATGTGTGTGTGTAAGATAACTCTTCCTAAATTCACCATACTGAAGTAGAATTGCTTTTAAAAGTACTATTTTTTTTAACTTTGCTGATCACAAGCTTTGACTTCAGAGTTTAATGATCAGCATTCACACCATCATCTGCTCCTAACCAAAGGAGCTCAGAGGAAGCCATGGGAAGGCTCCTGGCTCCTGGCGGGGCCCATCCTGGAGAGTGTGGGGAACAGGGGAGCAGGGAGGGTCACAGAGAGGGAAAGGCCCATGTACGGTTCTGATGGCAGGAGATCTAGTGGTTTGGCCATGATGTTATCCTTCTAAAGCAGACAACATTAGCAAGATAAGACCTCATGGAAGAACACACACACACACACACACACACACACACACACACACACACGCCCCAATGGAGACAGAACAACCTACCATATAATGATTAATTTTGAATTTAAAAGATTTAGAGACCTGGGTTTACATTTAGCTCAGAATTTTATGAGATGTTTTAAGAGGAGGGTGTTAACATTTCCTGGCTTCAAATTCCCCTTAGAAAAACAAAGATGTGCCCTGGCCGGTTGGCTCAGCGGTAGAGCGTCGGCCTAGCGTGCGGAGGACCCGGGTTCGATTCCTGGCCAGGGCACATAGGAGAAGCGCCCATTTGCTTCTCCACCCCTCCGCTGCGCTTTCCTCTCTGTCTCTCTCTTCCCCTCCCGCAGCCAAGGCTCCATTGGAGCAAAGATGGCCCGGGCGCTGGGCATGGCTCTGTGGCCTCTGCCTCAGGCGCTAGAGTGGCTCTGGTCGCAATATGGCGACGCCCAGGATGGGCAGAGCATCGCCCCCTGGGGGGCAGAGCACTGCCCCTGGTGGGCGTGCCGGGTGGATCCCGGTAGGGCGCATGCGGGAGTCTGTCTGACTGTCTCTCCCTGTTTCCAGCTTCAGAAAAATGAAAAAAAAAAGAAAAACAAAGATGTAACCGTCCTATAGGACAACCACTTGCTTCTAGCAGCTGTGCATCAAATTGTAGCTACTGAAATGCTAGGAAGGAAAAAAGAAACAAAAGCCAAGGAGGCTAGCGATTCTATCTTGGATTTTAGCTAACTCAGAAATAGGAGGAAAAGTTCAGCCAGATTTCCTTTAAACAAATCCAATTTATTTACAATGATAGGTATTATTTATTCAGAAAGAACATGACCTATATAATGTATCTAAAATATATTTATGTCCAATGACAGGCATAGTACGACCCTGCCACCTTGTGGTAGCATGGAATTTAACAGCTATATTATTTTCTCGTGTGATGAGTTTTATTCTCCAAAATAAATAAAGCAAAAGTTAATAAATAAGTTTTTTTAAAAAAATCAACATACATATTATTCAACAACTTTAATGTTTTTATTTCTTTTTGGAAATGACCATATGTAATTTTTTTTTCTTAAGGAGAAACCTATTAATTGATGCCTTTAACAACATATTACAAGTTATACAGTGTGGTTTCATTCATACTACTGGTAGGAATACAACAAGACATAGGCACTTTGAAATAAGTCTGGCAGCTTATTATAAAGTTGAACACAGACTTCTTATATTACCCATCAGTCTCACTTCTAGTCCGGCCCCTTTGTAGTCTTTCTAGTCTGCATTTCTAGAAATTTTAAATTAATTA
This sequence comes from Saccopteryx leptura, assembly GCF_036850995.1. Classification (NCBI taxonomy): domain Eukaryota; kingdom Metazoa; phylum Chordata; class Mammalia; order Chiroptera; family Emballonuridae; genus Saccopteryx; species Saccopteryx leptura. The sequence continues at coordinate 168,792,011 of NC_089507.1, forward strand.
GAAGGATGCAGTAAGACTCCCTTTTCATGTCTTTCACTCAGCCCAACTAAGCCGCTGTAATTCACTCATGTTGCATGCATTGATAATAGCTCATTCATTTTTATTGGTAAGTAGTACTCCACCATATGGACATAGCTCACAATTTTATCCATCTGATGCTGATAAACATTCCGTTTCCACTTTTTGATAAGTGTGAATAAAGCATTCTGTGTATGGACATGTGCTTTAATTTCTTTCTTTTAAATACCTAGAAGTAAATTGGTTGGGACCATATGGTCAGCACATGCTAAAGTTTTTAAATAAACTGACAATTTTTTCCCCAAACTGATTGTACTATTTTGTATTCCCATAAAAAATATCTGAGGATTCCAGTTCCCTCACATCTTTTCCATCACTTATTATAATTAGTCTTTTGCCAACCTATGTCTTTATTTTTTTAATTTTTGGTTAAATATCTGTTCAAATCTTTTGCACATTCTTACTTGTGTTATTTGTAGGGTCGATTTAAAGACTGCTGACAGTTCAGGTCAATGAATCATGCTTCTGAAAGCCAGCTAATCAGGGAAGCCGCCTGCTTTGGATACTCAGATGCTGTGCAGACTCCCATGAACTCACTTCTGAAGGCTGGTCCATCAACCAGGAGCTCGCGTGGATAAGCATGCTGTCATTTCTGTAGCGGGCGTCTCCCTGTTGTGAGTGGGCAAGGCTGCCAGTCTCCCAGTCTACCTTTCCCAGATCCTAGATAAACTTCTGCCTTGCAATCAGGAAAACCGTACCTAACGGCCATGGCTCCACCAAACTTAAGTAAATAAAAAACTCAGCTTCCCCTCCCCCTCAAATATTGAGTGATGTCTTCTTTTTCAGCCCATTTAATTGATCTAAATTTTATTTTTTCTCGCTTGTGTGACTTAGGAAAAAAATCTGCCTTTTCTTTCCTCAAAGAAATGTCTTTATCAACATTAATTAATAATGTCATCCTTTCCATCTTATTGGAATATATTTTCTTTATTTTGGGGGGCAGAGACAGAGAGAGTCAGAGAGAGGGACAGACAGACAGGAAAGGAGAGAGATGAGAAACATTAATTCTTCGTTGCAGTTCCTTAGTTGTTCATTGATTGATTTCTCATATGTGCCTTGACCGTGGGGCTACAGCAGACCGAGTGACCCCTTGCTCAAACCAGCGACCTTGGGCTCAAGCTGGTGAGCCTCGCTCAAACCAGATGAGCCCACACTCAAGCTGGCGACCTCAGGGTCTCAAACCTGGGTCCTCCACATACGAGTCTGACACTCTATCCACTGCGCCACCGCCTGGTCAGGCTGAAATATCTTTTTATTAGAAACTAAATTCTGAAAAATTCTTGATTCTACCCAGAGCACTTTATAATAGTTTTCTTTGCATCCACAAGAATTTTTTTCTGGAAAAGCAAGTGCAAATTTGCTACCAAACGGTGCCATTTTCCTCCCCATGGATTTAGGGAGGAAATGTAATTTAGGAATCAAAGTCTTACACAGTCTCAAGTAATTTAGGAATCAAAGCAGGATACCAGTAGAAGCAGTTCGCTATCTATTCTTAGAGCCGACACCTTACAACTCTTCTCTTTAACCATAGAGCATCTTGTGAAAAAAATTTTGGGTTTTCTCATGGAAAGCTGTGACGGAACAAACAGCTTGAAAAGTAGTGAAAAAGAGAAAAGTATATGAGTTCTTTCATGGCCAATCTAAAGGTTTTTATTTTCAACTTTATCTGTGATGCTTCATGAAATCAAGGATGCTGTTTTTCTGTTTTTTAGTTTTGCTTTGTTTTGTTTTTTTCCACACCACATGCCTAGAAACTAGAGCATGGCTTGCATCTGGTAAACATTGAGTAAGTAGTTGGGGAATGAATGCATGCATGCATGCAGGCATGAATAAGTTTTGTCTTCCTTTATGTATTTATACTAAGCATAAAGCAGGATAGAATCAAAAGACATTATTCTTTATTACAAGTGATTACAAAGTGGTTGGAAGGACATCTTAACAAATAGTACTTGTGAATTAAACATAAAAGTTACAGTGTTGCATCACCAGGTGAGAAATTATTATTTGTCAATCAAGTGGAGCAGACCACAAATACCCAGAGAAGTATACATTACCGTGGGCTACAAATGTTAGTTCGCTAGATACAAATCTATACTATTTGAACTCTGAATGGACGTTGGTTATTTTAACCAAGAAATTGTTCTCTCTTAATCTTCTTTGATTCAATTTTTTCATGCAGTAGCAGCTTGGTCATTTAGCAGGTTAGCTATCCTACGCCCTGACTTGCATCTCCATGGTAGTAATGGTCATGTGTTAGCCATGCTAAAAGGTGGACTGGAAAAGAACAAAGAAAATGATGCTCCCATGAGTCTATTTTTCAAATGGACTCAGCATATTTTCGTTGTTTTTCCAAACATTGCCATTTCCCCAATAGTCTTAAAAAATCTTCCAAACCGCCTGACCAGGTGGTGGCACAGTAAGGGTTGGACTGGGATGCAGAAAACCCAGATTCAAAACCCTGAGGTTTCTGGCTTGAGTGTGGGCTCATCCAGCTTGAGTGTGGGGTTGCTGGCTTGAGTGTGGGATCATAGACATGACCCCATAGTCTCTGGCTTGAGCCCAAAGGTCGCTGGCTTGAAGCCCAAGGTTGCAAGGGGTCACTCACTCTAATGTAGCCTCCTGGTCAAGGCACATGTGAGAAAGTAATGAATGAACAGTGAAGGAGTGGCAACAAAGAATCGATACTTCTCATCTTTCCCTTCTTGCCTGTCTTTCCCTCTCTGTCTCTGTTACAAAAATATATATATATTTTTTCCAAACCTTCAAAATAACTCATAAGAATGTAACAGTTAATCTCCCAGAAGAGATACATACTGTACTCACTTTCTCACTGCTATTGTTTTTTTCATTACTATCTAAATAATTGTGGTAGGTTATAATAATTTGGAACATTAAAAGCACAAATGAAGAAGAGGTTAAGGGGACATGGTATGAAAGGTAATGTGGTATCCTGAGTTGGCTCCTTGAACAGAAAAGGAATGCGAGTGGATCACTGGTGCGAGTCAAATGAGGTCTGAAGTTAATCTGTAGTAATAGTTAATAGTAGTCCAAGTTAATTTCTTTGTTTTGGCTAATGCATATGGAAGAGTAACATGTTAACAAGACCAGTATAAGTATAATACTGTTCCAAAACATTTTGCTTATTAAAATTCAAATGTGTAACCATATATTTTAGTAAATATATTGGAGTGTTTTTCTTAATATATTATCTTAGCATTATTTCTTTTTTATTGAATTTATTGGCGCGACACTGGTGAACAAAATTGTCCAGGTTTCAGATGAACAATTCTACAACACATCATCTGTACACTGTATTGTGTGTTCACCACCCCAAGTCAAATCTCCATCTATCCCCACTTATCCCTCCATAACCTCCTCCACCTACCCACAATCTTACCCCTCACAATCACCACATTGTTACTTATAGATTGAGACTATTTCATTTATATGTTTTGCTCACCGTGCGTAGCACATGGAACATACTCAAGAAATATTTGCCAAGTGATTGAATTATAGGCGATGCAGGCATTTCGCTTTCAATGAGAAGAGAACTGTATTGTTCACTTTAGCCACTAGGTGGAAGTATCGGCACTTCAGTTCAAATTTGTTCTTCATCCAGAGGTAAAAACAACCACTTGATATCCACTGACATTTGAAAGATGTTATGACATGACTTTCTTTTATATATATAGTAGCAGAAAGAATTCCTAGGACTGTGATGAAGATCAGAAAAGATATGAACTGGCTGTGGACAGGAATCCAGGATCCTGAGATATCCAGAAATAAAGTGGAAAAAAATCCAGCCATTTATTTAAACATTTCCAGACGCGGATATAAGTGCTGTTGGACAGATAGCACATCTGGAGAATTAACGGACATCTATCTTTCCCCCAGACATAAGTGTAGCATGCAATGTCTGAAACTAGCAAGGCGTGGAAGGTGAAAATGATCAGAATGGAGCTGTCAGGGCTTCCATACGGAGATATGTCTCAGGGTAGGAGGACCATGTGGACCGGATGCTACCATTCACAAGACCAAGCTGCATGTTCCCTGCCCCTTTCTCTTTTATAGCAGGCATCATCCAGGAAATAAAATCACTTTCTAATGTTGGCCAATGCAAAATGTAACTAGGAAGGCAAATTCTAAAACCAATAGAGAAATTAGAATAGATTCTTAACTGAAAAAAAAGTAAGCTTGCTTTGTGGTTTCTAGTTCATCAATTTAAATTGTTAGTTTGAGTAATCATATATTCAGACCAGGTATGAGTAGGTAGGTCTAGTATACTATGCCCATTGACTTTGCTGTTCTCTGTGTAAATCCTCAGTAAAGACTGATACAGGTACGAAAGGAAACATGATTTTTTTTTCCAGAACGATTATAAGAGACACAACACAAAGTGAAATGTAGTGATTCCGTCTTCCTTTGATAAACATTTACTGACTCACTGCCGCATTCCACGTTTTAGATGCTAACGGAACTGAAATAGACAAATAAGGATTTGCTCTTGTCCATTTTGTGAGTTGTGTGCCATGTGTACAGTATATCTGTACATGCTTCTCAAGTTAAAAGATGCTACAGGTCTGGGAAATTCCTGTCCCAACTATAAGAAGAAAAACTTAGACCAGGAAAGAAATGATGCTTTGAAATAGAAAAGACTTACCGTCAATACTGGAGAAAGCATTGTCCTGACAATGAAACTTTTCCTGCTGAGGAATTGTTAATGGGCCACACTGTTTCTAACAAGAGGGTCTACTTGTTTTTATTTATGTGTACACATAGTCTCTGCAGTTGGAATTTAGAAAATGTTTGAGCAATGCTTTCCATGGTGACTTGACTACCAGCCACATACATGGCAACAATACAAACCTCAAAAAGATTCACTTGGCTAGTGATCTACTACAAGACAACTTTCTCTCCTCTTCTTTCCTTTATGTCTATATCCACTTTTTTCAATCTTGATTTAGCTTGTTTGGAGCAAAAATTCCAGTTAGTGGCATTTCCAGGAATTCCATGCAATAATAGATCAAGGCCTTTTGTGTTTGCAAGCTTAAGAGTATAGTCAGAAAACACTTTGTCAGGAACACAGACCACTCTGTGAGTCACTCTTTTCTGCTTGTAGGAGAATTGTCTCTGCTGTCAAATTTCCTTATAATAGCTAATCAGCATCCACAGCCATATGCAACTTTTTGGCCAGTTGTTAGGCAATTACAAAACAGCATTTTTGGTCAAAGAACACCTGTGTGATGACTTGTGGACACTTACCATCCAGGAAGACAAGGTAAAAATAATAGATATTCTGGAAACGTTCTGCCACACACGACTCTGTGGCTAAGAGGCAGTGCAGTGACGTCTGCGGATCTGTCGCCTGAGCAGGACAGCAGGACAACTCTGCTGAGGTCGCAGCATTGAGGAGGGGATGCTATGGGGGTACTCAGAGATATGGCAATGCCGTATCAGATGCCCCTGCAGGTGCTGTCTGCCACCTATCTGACGGACATGATGAACAAAGTATAGACTTAGATGGTGGTTGTTTTGTTCTATTTTTTTTTTAAAGGCATTAATTGCTATTGCTTCTATGGTTCCCACAACATTTATTTCTTTAATATTTTTATTTATTCATTTTAGAGAGGAGAAGGAGAGAGGAGAGACAGAGAGAGAGAAGGGGGGGAGGAGCTGGAAGCATCAACTCTCATATGTGCCTTGACCAGGCAAGCCCAGGGTTTGGAACCAGCGACCTCAGCATTTCCAGGTCAACACTTTATCCACTGCGCCACCACAGGTCAGGCCGTTTTGTTCTATTTTTATTTCGGTTTTCTTTATACAACAGAACAGTGAAGTTACTAGATGATATACTTAAAGCTGTGCATGGAAAATATATAATTTTTTGTTCTATCATTTGAATTTAGAAATACATCAAGTTTGTTTGGGGATAGGCAAAATACTGCAACAACAACAACAAAAACATTTTACTCTTTAAATAGTTTTTCTCTGCTGTGTCCCTGGACTTGCCGAGTTCCCACAGAAAATTAAATGTTTCTTTGTTGAGAAAGAAAAAAAAGAAAAAAGGTAGATTTTGCATTTTCTTATGTTTTTCTAAAGATCATTTCTTGACTGATTTTTAATCAGGTCTGTATATATGCTATTTAAAAACTAAGCTGAAGCTAATCAGTTTGTGAACTACAACTAAAAAAAAAGCTTCTGAAAAAACCCAGAGATAGCTCATTATTTGCACTATTAACTACCAGATCTTTCTGATCACTGTTCTCTACTATAATGTTTGGTGTGTTCAGCTCATTCTCATGTATTTGTTTTTTTTGTTTTGTTTTGTTTTTTTGTGTGTGTATTTTTCTGAAGCTGGAAACGGGGAGAGACAGTCAGACAGACTCCTGCATGCGCCCGACCGGGATCCACCCGGCACGCCCACCAGGGGCGATGCTCTGCCCACCAGGGGGCGATGTTCTGCCCCTCCGGGGCGTCACTCTGTTGCGACCAGAGCCACTCTAGCGCCTGGGTCAGAGGCCAAGGAGCCATCCCCAGCGCCCGGGCCATCTTTGCTCCAATGGAGCCTTGGCTGCGGGAGGGGAAGAGAGAGACAGAGAGGAAGGAGGGGGTGGGGGTGGAGAAGCAAATGGGCGCTTCTCCTATGTGCCCTGGCCGGGAATTGAACCCGGGTCCCCCGCACGCCAGGCCCACGCTCTACCGCTGAGCCAACCGGCCAGGGCTCATGTATTTGTTTTTAAGTAGAACATGTTCTGCTTAATCATTGTCTGGGAGTCTTTGAGAATTTGCTCTTCTGCTAAAGTTTTTCCTTCTTGATAGAAGATGATATTTTTTGGAAGAGAAATGACCTGAACTGTCATAGAGCAAAACACAATCTGTGGAAGGTGAAGTTGTATTGGAAACACTGAATCAAAGTTTCTGCTGCGTGCAGGCATGTGTTGGGGCGTCGCTCTAAAGCCCACGGCTTTCTGCTGGAACATGGTTTATACCTGCCGGAGAAGGAATAAACAGAGGAGAAATGATGATGAATGTGCACTTGCCACTGCAGAAACCCCTTTCAAAAGGAATAACACTAACAAAAACAAAAGGCGACTTAAAAATGCAGTGGGCCTCACCCTTAGACCAGGTGAGCTTACAGATTCCCCCATCCCCTGGCCATGCGCAAAGGAGGCTGGGCCATCCCTGAATTCGCAGTCCGGGTGGTCGTCTGTGTGCAGACCTTAAAGCAAACAAGGGCGAGCTGTAGCCAGATGTGGGGGCTTTCAGGTTCACTGGCGGTTCCTGGGGTACTCGAAGTCAAAGCAGCTCCCGCACGTTCCTGCTCTCCACCAGGAAACCTGGAGACATGAGGCCCCCCAAATTTCATCAGCCCTTGGTCCCCAGATTGGCCTTTTTTTATGCTGCAAAAGATGCCATGTTAGTTCCTTTTGCAAACTTATCAGAAAATACAAACACCTTGAAAATATCAGCCACTGTTTCTGAATTTCTAATTGTTACAGCAAATCTGATAAGCGAATGGGTCCACTTTATGGTTCCCAGATCCAGTAATATATTTCCTACGAGACCACGTCTGCACCCCCGTCTTGCACATGGGTTTCTAGAGATTTGGCATCAGCCCTCTCTATTAAGTAGAGAGGATTTTTTTTATTACATCTTTGGAAAAATAAAATTAGTTTTTCTAATTTGATCTCTCTTTCTTCTCCACATACCCAGGTCCAAAAATCAGTCGTATTCTTTCTTCTACTGGTTTCTGAGCTGTTCTTTAGTTGTAACGGCCTTTCTCACTCACCTCACACCCATCGATAAGCAAAACCCAGCACATTTAAAAAGCTCATTTATTAACATGGTTTTGCAATGTAAAATCAGCTTCTCTGAGGGGTTAACATTGCGTCATTCACTTTCCTATGGATTTAGTGAAGACATGGAAGTCAGTTCTATTAATTTCCAGAGGATCCAGCTCAACTTTGATGTGCTCAGGGCTCAGAGGTCAAGGTTCATTTGAACATTTTTAATGTCCTATTTCCACATTTCTAACATTACGTCCTGGGCGGGGGCGGAGAAATAAAAATATACAATTACTACTGAACATAACAAAGAATTGATTTTTACAAACAATTCCCTAGGCAACGGGGCATTGAACTTATCTTTGAGCACTGAAAACTTTATTGATGTTCTCTATAGACTGGTCAAAATGAAACTCAATTTTATTTTAACCTCATTGAGCATCTGTTTACTGAAGTCACTAAATCACCGTTTCTGACCTCAGAGAGAAGTTCAAACCCTTTTCTCCCAGCCATTAACTTTTTCAGTGTTCCACCAAGCAGATGTGTGTTCTTGGTGACTTAATCTTTTCCATACTGGATGACACCAGGGGCCTCCACCTGACGTGGGCTTCGCTGCTGCACGAAGCCTCATCCATCACTTCCAATCTCTCCGCGTTGTTTACGTATGATAAGTTAAAATAATTTTTTCCCCATGGCACAGAGTCACAATTTTGCTCAATAATTAAACTAAGGGACACTGGGATTGGAATGGTGTAGCCACGGTGGTATCCTTTCAAGTTAAGTCATGGGTGTCCTCCGCCCCATTAGTTCTTAGACACTTGTTACATTCCCATATGTGAGTCACATTCACACACTGGGGTGAAAAATGATCACTTATATCAAAATGTCTTTGGACTGGCACAAATTTTTCAGTGCTCAAAGTCTTTTTTTTTTTTCCCCCAGGAAGCTATGTCAAGGGCTATCTTTGCGTATATAAACAGCAAAGGAAAGAAATAAAGCAATGAACTCCAACTGGAGACACACACTTACACTTCTGCATATGACTAGTGGAGACATGTTACAGTTTGTTGTTCTGAGTGAACATGGCACTAATTATCTCCCCTCTTTGGAAAAGTAACAGAAAAAGGCTCCCTTTGTTATCACTTATTGCCAGACCTGAAGTGTTGAGGTATTTATTTACAGTGTCTGATTTGATTCCCCCAAACATTATGAGATACAAGAATTACTGTCTCATTTACCAGAAGAGAACATGGAGAAACAGATGTTATAAGAAAAATAGATTAGCTTCCTCCTCTATCCTATTAGGCCCCCATATTATATTTATTGTGCAGACTTTGTGATACTCTTGATGATGATAGAAAATTCAGAAGGCATAGAGGATCTACTTTGCATTTCTTTTGGGGAAAAGATACTTACACCACCCTTCATCCTTTTAGGTCTGAATGACTTATTTCAGACCCTGGATGGCTTAGTTCTCCCCATAGAAAGTGTTGCTGCGTTGATCTTTAGGATCCACAAAATAGATGGCTTTTATCTGCTCTGCCTTCTCTGCTTCCCTTCCCCCTCCCACACTTTAATCCTATAACATGTGAAATATGAGTGACTGTGCGGATAACTTTTGGGAACCCAGTGGTTCTGCTCCCTACAGAAAGCATCACTGCTAACGAATTCTCAACCGATCGTTCCAAAGTTAAATTCCTCCTAATTTCCCTTTCTTTCTAATTGGGGGTTCCAGCTGCCATCGGATTGAGTTTTCCCTCTTGTTTACTTGTCCCCAAAGTCTCTCTGTAAGAGATTTTATTTCTCTAGGCAACCAGCTGGTTTTTCACATAGATAAGGTCAATTAATTTGACCTTGGTTTCAATATGAAATGCATAATAAAAACTGGTGCCCCAAAGACCGGATGTCGCCTTTCAAAAAAAAAAAAAAAAAAAAAAGCTCCTTGCCAAGACAGGGAACAATAATTTATGACCTCATAAACCCCAGTTGAAATGCTTGTTGCTGAGCATGGCAGTGACAAGGAGCCTGTGTGTGTCTTTCTTTATTTATTTCTGTTCTGGGCGATAGTGAGATGGCAACAAGGACCAAGCACCTGCGCTATTGAAGCATGGGAAGGGGCCAAGGCAAGAAAGAGAACTGTTGTTTCTTTAAGGATCTGCTAAATGCTATTTGAATTTGTGTTTTATGCCATTGGTTTTCCAGTGACAAAAAAAAAAAGAAGAAAAAAATTATAAAGCCGTACTCAGAGAGGGTATTCTTGACTTTGGACTAGGGGATGTGACTAGCGAAACATTTCATAGCTCAGGTGTTTGAGAGCTGAGGAAACTGGTTGTGAGCCAAGAAAAAAAAAAAAAGCAGGAAATTTAAATCGCTAGTTATGGTCATGGCCCAAATGACTTCTATTAGCCATCAGATTATAGCCATTATCTATGAATTCAATTTTATCAAACTGAGGAAGATGTGGAATTTTGTATTTCAGGCTTTCTTGAGCACTGTGTCTTCAACATTCTGCAGGACATTTAGCATCCGTTAGGTGTGGGGTGCATATTCGTCCTATGAATGTGCTATTATTGCCATTGGTGTCCACTTTTGGTACGTATTTTAAATAACCATGGATGGCACCCTTTTAACTAAATCTTCAGTCGCACCCCTGATTACATCTTAGAAACAGGCAAAGCCAAAACTATGGAAGTATCATTAAAGCTATCAATAACGGCTTTCCCAACGTCATTCATCTTCGGCCACCACACCTCTGGGAACCCATTATTTATTTATTTTATTTTTTTCATTTTTCTGAAGCTGGAAACAGGGAGAGACAGTCAGACAGACTCCCGCATGCGCCCGACCGGGATCCACCCGGCACGCCCACCAGGGGCGACGCTCTGCCCACCAGGGGGCGATGCTCTGCCCATCCTGGGCGTCGCCATTTTGCGACCAGAGCCACTCTAGCGCCTGAGGCAGAGGCCACAGAGCCAACCCCAGCGCCCGGGCCATCTTTGCTGCTGTGGGAGGGGAAGAGAGAGACAGAGAGGAAAGCGCGGCGGAGGGGTGGAGAAGCAAATGGGCGCTTCTCCTGTGTGCCCTGGCCGGGAATCGAACCCGGGTCCTCCGCACGCTAGGCGGACGCTCTACCGCTGAGCCAACCGGCCAGGGCCGGGAACCCATTATTTTAACTGTTCTTTTGAAATAAGCCCTTTTGTATTTCCTACATTGTGGATAAAGAACACTGAGAAGTAAGTGCCTTTGCTTCTTAAGATGCTCACTCATAAAACAAACCTTTTCTCAGCAACAGAGATACATTTTGGGAGATGTTCACAGATATGGAAACCCAGTGGTAATTTCGGATGAGGGGAACTTTCTGAGTAATAATGCAATAGGGTGAGTAAGAGGGCAGGAGAGTCGTAGGCTGCCACTGCGCAGGTGCCGTGGAGAGGTTCTCAGAGCCTGGAAGGCACCAGGTCTATTCAGGTGGGAGAAAAAGGGGGGAGGGTGGCTTTAGGAGAGCTTATGAAAGAAAATCAGACAGTGCTGAAGATAAACTTTTCTCAGCCTCTTTGCCCAGCTACTCCCTTACACTCCTGGTGAGACTATTAATTAGCACCACGTTGCTCGAGGGCCGCTGGTACTTCCCATCCAAGGGTTTACATAGCAGTTACTCTCTGTACTGCCAAGTGTAACTTGAAGCATTTGCCCCAAGAAAAGCTTCACAGATATGCCAGGGCACTATTTTAGCAAACCCTACTTATACAAATGATAATTTATTTGTATCTTTTCAGAGTTTTTCATATGGGGACAGAGAGAGAGAGAGAGAAAGAGAGTGGGAAAACTTGTACCGTGAATTTTGTTTGCAACCCACTTCTTCACTTATTCATAAGTTAATTAATAGTGGTTATTCCTGGTTTGAGATTTTATGAGGGATGTTCAATTTTCTCCATTTTCAAAACTTCCAAATGAAAAAATATAGTTTTATATTTAAGTAAAAAAGTCTTCCACAAATGCCATTTTGCAATAGCTGTGGTTTTTATATTGCCTCATTTGGGATGGCATCATCAAAAAGAGAGAGAGAGAGGTCTCTGTTCTCATGTTCCTCCCTCCAGTAGTTCTCATGGCCCCTAGCCGCCAAGACCTGGCTCTAAGGTTAAGGCCGTTAGTGCTGTCTCAAATATGTTATTGATTAAATAGATTATTTCGTTGACTATCCTAAGAACTTAACCGTAATTTATATCATTGTTTTCACAGGAGAAAAATGTATTCCAAGATTCAAACAGCTGACATAAAAACAAATCCTAAACACCTTGCTTGTAACATTAAAGATTATCTCCTCTTTATATATATATATATATATATATATATATGTTTTTTAATATAAAAATAAATAAATAAATATTTTTTTTTTCTTTTTCTTCTTGTTTTTGAAGCTAGTTAGTACCCTGATGTCATTAATTACCTGAGAACACAATACACCAGCAGCCGGAAATTGTGGCCTGGACTGTTTTGACCTCTAATTAAGAAAGGCTTTTTCTAGATCTTTGTCCTGCTGTGTTTAGCATTCTTTCTGTGGCCATTTTTTTACTCATTTATTTCTAAGGCTGTCCACTGAAAATACAAATATTCTGTTACGTGTATGAACTATGTCTGACAGAAAATAGGAAAGTCATATTTAACACTCTAAAGTTATCGCCTTCTTTCTTACAACTTTTTGTTTGTTTGTTTGATTGTAGTAAAATCTCCGAATCACTCTCTCTCTCCAAAATTCCAATTATATTGATCTCCGGAGATTTGGCTAGCTGAAAAGGAGACCATTTTGGGCTGCTCGCCTCAGTCCCACTGCAGCAAAAACTCACCAAAATATTGTCAAATGTGTCCCAGCCATATAACTCAGGCAATAAGCTGAATTTCCAGCTGTTTGTGTCCAGACTTCTCTCCATGATTCTGATCAATATTTGTGGCAGGTTGAGAAGAGGTTGAGTTAGGTGGGACTAAAGACAGAGGGGGAAGAGCTTATAAAAGCTCTGTGAGTCTTGGGAACATACAACTGTCGGTTGTATGCAGCAAAATTCTCACAACCCCAATGCTAAGCTTTATAAATAAGCTTGCCATCAAACATGTGCCTGCAGGAAATAAAGGAGAAAAACCAGAAAATAAGAAAGAAGACCCTTGCACTACTCTACACATACACACACACAAATGCACACACATATGATGTGAGCATGCCACTTTGTGAGGATGTTGACAATCAGATTATTGCACACTGAATGAAAAAACATGGTACTACTGACCACAGGGTTAAGCCAGTGTGCTCTCATTTGAATTGTGGTCTTTCTAACGCAGCGCTGCTTTTCAATATCCTGACTAGATTGAGTTTGGCTGAATGTTGGAATAATTTGTATTGGTCCATCATCTCTGGCTCTGTTTTCTTGGAGAGGTTATTTCTAATTTGTTGGTATCACAAACTCCCTCATATGTGATGGGGAACTATAATGCATGATAACAACCATGGACGTGGGTATTACTTGATACGAGCCTCAATTGAACTAATGTACCATCCATGTATAAGATGCTCCCATGTATAAGATGCACCTTAATTTTGGGGCCTAAAATTTGAAAAAGAAATGTATCTCACGAAGTTATTGAACTCAAGTTTTATTCATCATGAAATTCATACTCTTCATCACTGTCAAAACTCCCATCCATTAGCTTGTCCTCATCGGTGTCAGATGACGAATCACTGTCTTCATATTTTGCCTCGTCCTCAGTTCCATCTATGGCATTTGAAATGCCACAACCACTGTATAAAATGCACCCAGTATTTAGACCCCAAATTTTTTGAAAAAGGGTGTGTCTTATACATGGAGAAATACGGTACTCAATTTCCATCTAATTAATTGTTTGTTTTATTTTTGTGTTTTTTTTTAAACTGTTAAAACAGTCGTATGTGCCCCTTTCAATTGAAAGATGTGCATACCCAGTGATCACACATGTGGAAAGCTTAGCTCAAGCCATGGCCTAAAGTAAATATACAAATATTAGATAGATACAATTAGTGTTGTTGGTGTTATTATTCAGAAGGTATTGCCAGTTGAAATCATTGCCTTGGTAGGAATAAATCCCTGGATCTATGAATCTAAAGCTCAGTTATCTCTATTTTTTTTTCAGTACAAAAAAAGGGGGTTTATTTTAATGCACAGGAGGAAACATACTGCCCTCATGTGTTCCATAGTTACAAATTTAAAACTATGTCTGTCTATGACAAGACTGGAAGTTGCCTGACCAGGAGTTGGCACAGTGAATAGAGCATTGGACTGGAATGCCGAGGACCCAGGTTCGAGACCCCAAGGTTGCCAGCTTGAGTGAGGGCTCATCTGGTTTGAGCAAAAAGCTCACCAGCTTCGACCCAAGGTCACTGGCTTGAGCAAGGGGTTACTCGGTCTGCTGAAGGCCCGCAGTCAAGGCACATATGAGAAAGCAATCAATGAACAACTAAGGTGTCACAATGTGCAACAAAAAACTAATGATTGATGCTTCTCATCTCTCCATTCCTGTCTGTCTGTCCCTGTCTATCCCTCTCTCTGACTCTCTCTCTGTCTCTGTAAAAAAAAAAACTGGAAGTTTTCATCAAATAATTTATAGCTCAGTTTCAAATACCATTCTTAAAGCATCTTCCAAAGTTATGATCATATTACATTTAAGCATTTTATGACAGGTCAGACTGACAGATACAATGGTAATTGTATTGCACACAATGCACATGAATAGCTGAGAAATGTGACGTAGGCATATGAGCCAGCATCTGTTTGAACATTTCTCAGAGGACCTATATATTGTATTTATTTATATACTTATTTATTTTTTAGTGAGAGAGAAAGAGAGAGAAAAAGGCAGAGACAGACAGGAAGAAAGAGACATGAGAAGCATCAATTCTTCGTTGTGGCACTTTAGTTTCATTGATTGCTTTCTTATATGTGCCTTGACTGGGGGGCTCCAGCCAAGCAGTGACCTTGGACTCAAGCTAGTGACCTTTGGGCTTAAGTCAGCGACCATGGGTTCATGTCTATGATCCTACACTCAAGCCAGCGACCCCGTGTTCAAACTGTTGAGCCTATGCTCAAGCTAGAAGAGCCTGCGATCAAGTTGGTGACCTCAGAGTTTTGAATCTTGATCCTCAGTGTCCCAGGCCTACACTCTATTCATTGCACCACTGCCTGGTCAGGCAAGATCTGTGTATTTTAAAAATGACTTAGAGTTTTCTATTTCAATGCTAAACAAGTCTTTCTGTTTTTCATAGATATAACAGTTAAATCCCATGGTCATGAACATCTTGGATATTTCTATATAATAAAATTAATATACCCTAGCATAAAAAGAATAGTTTAAGCTAAAACATTATTTCATTTTAATAGATAAAGCAAACAAACTTTTAAAAATGATAAGAAATATTTTTTAAAAATAGAAATACTTTAAGAAAAAAATTTTTTTTTCTTTTCCTGGTTTGTTCATATTATTTATAATGGGGCCAGAATTTGCCATGCCAAAATATGCCTTTTAGGATATAGATTATTTTAAGTTAGTTATTAAAAAATTTTTTCAGGAAAAACTATTGACCTCCCCTTAAATGCCTAAAAAAATTAGATAGAGGACATACTTGAGGAAGGGAGCCATCATCATAGATAACTATAGTTTTATATGAATGAAGTCTGATAAACACGGAGAATCTAGCATGGCCCCTTGATCAAAGTCCCCTCTGTGTCTCATTGATAGAGATGACTCAGCAAACATTTATTCACCAAACATTTCCTCTTCTATCTCCATGTGAATAGCCTTCCTAAACTTTGAAGTCCCAAACCACGAATCCCTCTTTCTCCTTAGCTCAAGATGACTTAGAAGCCTCAAGTGTCTGATGTGTAGTTGGGGCTCCATATTCTTATGAAACTCCTGTATGCACATACACAATGAAATTTGGTTATGTCAATCTGTTTTGTGTCGTTTTAATGATTTGACCAACCAGAAGAACTGAGAGGGGAAAACGGAGAAATTCTCACTCCCTAACATATTCATTGACTTGGAGTCTTCTCCCATATCATTTTGTCTGTGTCAAAACATTTTTTTGATACGGTAAGGTGTCATTTTTTTGTGTGTGTGTATTTTTCTGAAGCTGGAAACGGGGAGAGACAGTCAGACAGACTCCCGCATGCGCCCGACTGGGATCCACCCGGCACACCCACCAGGGGGCGACGCTCTGCCCCTCCGGGGCGTCGCTCTGTTGTGACCAGGGCCACTCTAGCCCCTGGGGCAGAGGCCAAGGAGCCATCCCCAGCGCCCGGGCCATCTTTGCTCCAATGGAGCCTCGGCTGTGGGAGGGGAAGAGAGAGACAGAGAGGAAGGAGAGGGGGAGGGGTGGAGAAGCAGATGGGCGCTTCTCCTGTGTGCTCTGGCCGGGAATCGAACCCGGGACTTCTGCACGCCAGGCCGACGCTCTACCACTGAGCCAACGGCCAGGGCCTAAGGTGTCATTTTTTATTTCATTAGCTAAAAAGCTAAGACAAAGAGAAATTTTAGAATCTTCCAAAGGAAAAAAGAGATCACACTGGGGGAACAATGACATGAAATCAATGGATTTTTCATTAGTAACAAAGGATGGCAGCATCTTTAAAGTGATGGGGGGGAGAATTAACGATATTACCTTGGGATTATACATGCGGTGAAAGCACCCTTCAAGAAATGATGGAGAAATAAAGACAATTCCAGTCAAACAAAAGCCAAGATAATTAATTGCCAACAATATTCGAAGAACGTTGAAAGGATTTCTGAGACTAAAAGACAATATCATTGGATGGAAGCAATTACAAGGGAAATATGCTGTCCTTAGAAATGTATAGTCTGGTCCATTAAGAATCATCCAATCATGGCCAGTGAGCCAAATCTAGCCTGCTGACTGCTCATGTCAAGGTTTATTGGAACAGAACCACACCTGTTTGTTTACATACCATCCTTCTACGCTTTTGTGTTCCAATTCCAGAGTTGATTTTCAACAGAGATCACATTGGGTCTTTTATAGAAAAAAAAAATTGCCAAGTTTCATCATGGAGAATAAAAAGGAGAGACTAATAAAACATCACAGGACAATAAAACAAAGTACAAATTTGTACATTGAGGAAACCCAGGGTTTAATTTAAAAAGAAAAAAAAGAGAGAGAGAGAGACCCACCTGGAGATTTTCATGGGGAGAGAGATTGGATGTGTGAGAATGTATAAGTATGAAGTTACTTACTTAGTTAGAAAGTTAACTAAAAAGCCACTCCCCGGAGTCCATGCTTCTAACAAAACAAAACAAAAAATCCAAATGGTTCTTAAATCCCATGCAGGGTTAGGATTCAAGAGGTGGTATGAAAAGTAAAATTCCATTGATTTTATTAGTGTTTCAGATTTACTTCATGGCTAATTGAATGTTGAATTATGTCCCTCCTTTCTCCACAAATGAAGACAATAAATAGAGCATCTGTAAATGTTTTATCCTGTGTTCAACATTTACAAGGCTTATTGCATAAGGCATACATCCCTAAAACTTTCTTTCCCCGAGTGGAGATTTGTTGCCAGACTTGTCTGGCTATCAGGCTTGCAGAGTACAGGTGGGGGTTTAGGGAAATAAACAGTACCCGTAAGGACCTGTTGATAAATTGGAGCTCAGACTTTTCCACCCCTTCCATTCTCTTTCCTTTCTCCCACTTTGCACATCTGTGATACTGGAGGTGAGCCCAGAGGAAGAACACACATTTGTGATAAAGAGAATTGAGCCAAGAAAGTCGACGATTCAGATCAGATGGGATGCAGATGGACATCTGTGCCGAGAAAAGCGAGCCAAGGACGATATTCTTCAACACTGAAATAACGATACAGAATTCTCCCTTCTAAAAGCTCCCACTTTATTGGCCGTGAGTTTTTCAAAGAAATAGTGTTTCTGGGCTGTGCGTAAAGGTTATTGGCCCGCTCTTCTGCAGGTGTGAGTTTGTTTCCGTTTACCAACTCAAAGGCACAAGCAAAGCTCCTATTATTTATAACCATATTTAAAGTGGGCTTGACAGTCAGATTTTTTGCACTTGACAGGCACACAATAAAAATCATGTACTGTTACCAGTTTTCTAGGCAGAATTATTTCATAACAATTATCTTCAAATCTCCAGTGTTCTGTGTGCTCAAAACCAATTGTCTTTCTTTTAATAATTAAGTTGAAGTGACAGTGGATGACAGCTGCAACTGGTTTCATTTGTGAAGCCAGCCCTGCTCACCATGGAATCATTCTGGCTGGGTGTCAGCATGTTTGAGTCATTGAATGTTACCAAATTTGTAGTCAGACAAGGTTCATGGTTTCAGGCAAACACCACCCCCCACTTTGGTGTGTAACATCGTAAATTCTCTCACCAAATCCCAATCGTTTTCACAAAACTTGTAATGTACACATCGGCACAATCTTTGAGGGTGTTTCCTACAAAATGGCTTTCTTCCTATGCCATCACTGTAAGCCAATGATTGGCCAAAATTTTCTGTAACAAACCAAATAGTAAGTAGGTTTGGCTTTGCGAGCTGTATGGTCTCTGTGGCAACGTCTCAGCTCTGCCCTCGCACAGTGAAATCACCATTGACAATATGTAAATGAGTAAGCATGGCTCTTGTCCAATGAAAGTATATTTACCAAAATGAGTAGCAGAGAGAAGGGGTCAGTCATCATATTTTATTTATAGCATAGTACATACCATTTTAAAGTTCTTATTCCCTTTGACAATTAAAATGACAAAGAATGAATAGAAATGGAGAGAGGGTGACTCTGTGTGTGTGTTTTAAGTTTGAGAGTTATTTATGAAATCTAACAATCTGAAATGTATTTTATACCACCAGTGTAACAGGTGATATTTCCATGACATGTAACAAATGATCGCCATGTAGTTTATCTCATTGAATTCCAGCAACGAACTTGTGAGTCAGGAAGAACTTAAGCCTCATAAAGCATCCAGAGCTTAAGTACTTACCCAATGTCAGCGATGTAAAGTGTAGATTCAGGATTCTAAACTTTCCATTTGGGTGCCAAAGCTTTCTATTTTGGGCAGCAGGCCACCTGATTTTTGGTGGTAATTTGGATTGCCAAGAAGTGGTCCTTAATTCATCTCCCAAGATGCAATTACTGTTAGATTGTGGAAAAGTAAATATTTTCTGTATTATCAAATTAATGGAGACAGCAAGAATGAATCGTTTCAGGCAAAACAGAAACATGCCTCAACTACTCATTTTTCCTTAATAACAGTATTGCTCTGCCTGAATTAGAGAGGTAATTGCTTCAATGATCCACTTGGCTTTCCTTTGGAGACAATACCTAAATAACCCTTTATGCACACACAGCTCCACAAATTCAGAAAAGAGACGCTAAAATGAGTCAGTCCTAGCCAACTGACATTAGAGCAATCTGTTATGCATGCTTTTGGCTTCTGTACAATTTTACCGTTACAACTTTTATTACATAAAAAGCTAAAAGAAGAGATAAACTACTGCATTAGGGTTTTGTGATAGCGACACTGAGCCATCGGCACAGGAAAGCAGGCTCATGGATTATATCCACAGCTCTCCTGTCTGGCTAAGAACTAATCACCTTATAATATTACCTCCTAACTTTCATCTATATTGATGGTTTTTCTCCAACAAGAGCATAATGTTTTGGAGAAACTGTCTGAAATATCTTTACCACATTGGTCTAAGATCACAGGGTTTACCATTTCCATTCTTTAAATTTTTTTTTCTTAAATGGCTCTTAGGAAAAAAACATCAAGTTAAACTATTTCACAGTTGTATATATATACATACATATATATATGTATGTATATATATATATATATATAACAGGAAAACATTGGCTATTTCTGAATGCTTTGGTGATGCTGAAACTACATAAAAATGAGATAAAAATGACTTGTAGAAGAAGACATAAGGATTGGGGGCACAGCTGCCCACATTGCAAAGATGCTATCACTGAGATGCAAAACAACAGACACAATCTTTCCTATGAAAACAGAAGTCAAGGATGAAAAGTGAGACTGAGGGAAGACTAGGAATTTGAGAGTGACCTTTATTACCCAAAACACCCAGATGGAGGCAAGTCACTAATTTCCATGGCTGTAAAAACTAATATTATTTCAGGAGACAATTTTTATTTCTCCACCTATTTAAGATTTGACACCCTAACTTGAGTTGCCGATAATTTCATCTATCGAGATTTATAGAAGTGACCATGGAGAAATGATTTTCAAAAGGACATACGTTGTTTTCTGCATATTTTATCTCTATCCACAGTCAGTGGGAATAGTGTCTGAAAAACCAGCATGATGCGAGTTTTCTCTCCCTTCATTTGTTGAACTCATATCAGCAAGTTCATTTACAAAAGCATCATCGGTGCAGAGCACATCCAATGAAAAGACCTCAGAGGCTCTTGAAATTATTTTCAAAAAGTAGAGTCCATAACCTGGCTAGTCAGTATTGAATGAGTAAGTACTAGAAAGCCCCACAAAAATCATCACATGTCAACACAACACAGGTTGCAGTAGTGATGAGTATGGCGAGCAGGGTTATACATGAGGGCCAGTACAGAGGGACGCAGTGCGAGTTGAAAAAGTCCTTTAACAAAAGGCTGTCAGATATGATTTACTGAGCTGGCCCCCATTGGGCAAGCCTCACTGAGCACTCTGAATTCGAGCTTTCCACGCGGCAGACGTTTCTATAACCCAACAAAGACACAGAGTTATAGGCACTTCATAAAAGTGATGTCTTTTGTTTAGTTCTAACAGGGTCTCTCAACAGGGGAGGCAAAATCAATGAAGTGCAAAATATAATATGAAAACAATTTCCATTCTCACATGACCCCGAGGAGAAGAAAAGATTCTTGTTTTCCTGGAGCTGCTGAAAAACCCCCATGTCTTCCGGGTGGTTGGAAGAGAAGACTAAGAGAGTTTAAGAATATTTTTAGCTTAATTAATTTAGGCACTTCATTTTGAGACAGATTCAGTACACATTTCTCCTGTTTAAAGGATCACCGGAATCTGAGTAAGATCGTTTTTCCAGATAGAGGGTGAAGTCTTTGGAGAGAGGGGTTATGCTTTAACGAGAGTGACACTCCAAAAACATTTCCACTAGTAGCCAGAGAAAGGGGGCGTCAAGCAATAATCTGGGACCAACTGGAGCCACTTAGAATGGTTTCTGAACACTGCTATCGTATATAATGACTTGAGTGAGTGTTTCACAGCCGAGATTGTGGCCAGTACTTGAGACTGAACTTCATTGCTTGAAGGTCATGCTTGTGTCTGAGTATGTGGTTCTAGTTCCAGTGGAGCTCTGGCTATGGTGCTGTTTGAAAACAGAGATAACATAGAACGCATTTGGTTATTTTCATTAATAAAACGTATGACACAAACAAGGAAGAGTTACTTGGCGAGGACTCTTGGGGTGTGAAAGTTATTTGTGATTCTGGTATCTGACAGGGACCATTTTACTTCATTTGTACACTCTAGATCTTTCTCTAATGTGTTTCTAATATGCATGTTCTATTTCATCTAAAATAATTTCTTTACAAGTTATAACTTAGTCTATACCAAACCATCTGAGCTTATTTGTGACATTAAGTATCTTTTTCAAGTGATCACTTATTCAAAGATAGAAATAATATCATCCACAGATGGATAATTCTTAACATGAAGAGACAGAGTACCTGAGTATCTCTGTATCAATGTGAGTCCTCCAAGAAGCAGATGTCAAGATGGAAGAAGATATGAAAAATGTATTGGGGAACGCCTTTGAAGGATAAAAATAAGAGATAAAAATAGGCAGATACAAGGTCTGATGTCAGTGGAAGGAGAGAGAAAAGGAAGGAGGTTAGGGCAGGAAGAGTTTCACACTATAGGGTAGGTCTGACTAAACCTCAGCCAGATGGATGGGAGCTCCTGAGAAAGATGGCCTATAAGCAGAATCCTGCATTTAAAGGGAATGGCTGAGCTCTGATACCCATCCATACTCAGGTATTGTCGGAGATAAACCCAGAGAGAGCATGGGCTGCAGCCTAAGATGTGACCACTGGAGGCCATCTGCCACCTCTATAGTTCTCTCGGGCAATTCTCTCTTGAAGGACAGTATGAGCCTGGATGTCTCAACTTGGAAGTCTCATTTGTGGAATGTGATAAAATATTGATATGGTAAACCAGAAAAAAGTTACATGTGCTATCATATTGCAGGTGTGGTCACAACATATTAGATAACGTACATGCT
The DNA here is from genome assembly GCF_036850995.1 of Saccopteryx leptura. Classification (NCBI taxonomy): domain Eukaryota; kingdom Metazoa; phylum Chordata; class Mammalia; order Chiroptera; family Emballonuridae; genus Saccopteryx; species Saccopteryx leptura. The sequence continues at coordinate 168,814,167 of NC_089507.1, forward strand.
ATTCAGGAGTCATTCATTAAAAAATCTAGACTTGAAATAATTTCATCCATCAATTGTTTGTTTTTCTTAACACAGGAAAAGAATGTTAAATCCAGTTTTAGCAGCAATGATTCTTGGACCATCTCCAAGCATATCCGAGTTCAGCGGGGTCATACTTTCATAAATATGAGTCTAGGTTGAAAGTGTCATTTTAGAAAATAAAAAAGTAATCTATGAGTGAAAAAAAAAGATATATAGTGTGTGCCAATGGTGTCCTGCTGGCTGTGCTCTTCAGGGGGAACACAGCAGAACAAAAGAATAAAGAATGTGTCTCACCGCCTCTTTATTCCTTTGCTACGTGCCAGCCTTCTTTTAGCTGTTCAGATTCTGTGGAGTTGCTTAGGATTTTGTGCTGCTCACAACTTATAAGGATTCCTGGGAGCAACATGTTTCCATAGACTTTCTCCAAACATTTCCTTTCTTCCTACTCTACACTCTTACCCATTCCAATTCCTTAACATTCATTCCCTTCGTGAACTGTCTTTTTAGTCCTGCAAGGCGTTTTCGCTTCTGAGATTAGATGAATGCATTGACAACAACATGTACTCAGGAGACCTAAACTAAAAGAGCTTATTTCTCCAACAATGGGAGTTTACTACAAGGATACACGGAAAGGCAGAGTAAGGCGCTCTGCGGCCAGCACCTCCAAGCCTCGGTGGGATGTACCATGTGCTTCGTGGAGGGCCAGAACTGGAGCTTGGATTTATTTATCTGAGGCTAAGTGATCGTCGCCCCTTGAGCATACCACCCATTCTCACTTCTCCTAAGAGAAAATTAGTTCGGGTCCTTATGTCCAGTGCAATGTCAACTTTCGGGTGGAGTCATTGCAGAGGCGATTGTCCTGCAGCTGGTCTGAACTATTTATCGTTATCGTAACTTGGGCGCCTTCCCTGGACCAGTCAATGGCAGCTATGGTAGCAGGGCTTATTTCCTCATAGCACTCAAGTCACGAGTCAGAGCTGCTTTGTACATAAAGAACCTCTTGAGGCTGCTTTTTGCAGAAGAGGGCAATTAGAATTTTATGGACTCTCCAGTACAAGTGTTAATGTTTGATAAAACCTAACTATGTTACTCCTTGCACTTAACTGCATTCAGCCATTGTTTCAAGGCCTATAGCTCAAAGAGCTATGCTCACCTTATAGTCACAATGCTCTCACTTGCCTTAAACCATGTGGCATGTCCTTATTCTGCAAAAGTCCAGACTTACTCATCTCCCACAGGCTACAAACCTTGTACTCCTCATTGCACTTTTGGAAACTAAAGTGAACTTTATCTTCCGATCTTGTCATGGACATTAACTTCTGTTTCTAGTTCACAAACGTGGGATTTCATTTTCGTTATTTATTTTTTTATGACAACTTGGCTCTTGACTCAGATTGCTCCGTGATTACTTAGGACACCACATTCTTTGCAGCTCCTATGTGGCTCAGCACCATGAACAAGTAAGGGTGTAAGGCTGTGTCTGCCAATAACAGGAGCCCAATAAAGTTAATTGTTTCTCCGTTAGGTACTTTGCTAGTGCCCTGGACACATGGAACCGATTATCTGGCCCTGCAATGTTGTTAAATAAAATGTGCAAAAAAGAAAATACAATTATTGCTAAAGTAAAAACATATCACAAGGGGTTATTAAAAAAAAAAAGCAAGATGTTTTACATTTTAAGGATGTTTCACTGCTACATGCGTGTGTTTGGTGGAAAACTATTAGGTCCAAGACACTGCCATGCCAGCCTTAAACTTTTCCTTGCACTCTGTTGCCTCCCAGTCACCTGGAATAAATGGAAGCAGATTTTTCATCTGAAAGAAAATATATTTTTTTTAATTAAAGGCATATTTTGGCATCCTCAGAATATAGATCACTCACTTCAATGGTCTATATTCATTCATCTTATGCTGCAACTAGGATGATTCTTTAACAGAACTCAACCTTCCGGGCAGGTTTGAATTCCTTATGAACTAACCCCATTTACTCACAAATGGATAGCATCACCTAAAGTGACTGCACTCTGGTATCAGGCACAAGTGACTTTCAGGAGCACGGAACAAAAACTATAATCCTCTTTTAGTTACGCTTAAGAGAACCATGGGGACGTAATAAATACAATGTGTTTATAAGATAAAGAGTCATAATCAGCTTCCATGTACTTCAAAGGTTTTCCATTTCTTACCAACACTTTGAAATAGTAAAACTGGACTAAATTTAATGCAATTACATTGACGTGGACCACTGTCAATTTTAAATTGTTTCTCCCATATTGCAAATAACTGTGCTCATAAGATAGTTAGCCAGCTGATGTCCACTCCGTATACAAGAATGTTTTGTTAGACTGGAATATGTGTGCATACCCCATAAATAATCAAGCTGTGTAAAGTTTAGTAAAGCACTACATTAACTCATTACAGACTGTTTCAAAGACTGGCCTAAAAAAATCTGATGATCAGAAAAATGAAAAGCATTTTGGATTTTAATATTGAAGTCTTCCATTAAACAAAACAAAAAAAAAAGATTTTTATTTTATCTCTAACATGCCAAAATCAAGCCAAGTGCCAGGAAGAGCATCTCCATAAACAGATCTAAAATCTGGCTGTTAATCATACTACACAGTCAAGTACAGTGTGGACGTTAAGTCCCAATGTGTGCACATCTTCGATAATCAAAGAAGATATGTCCATATCAAGCCAACACTTGGTTTTATTGAGTTTTCCACATCTTGGTATGAATGACTAAAATGAGCAACATTGAGAGGTGACTTCAATTTCCAAAATAGAATATTTATCATTAAAACTTGTCATGGAACTTTCATTACGAGTGGGTTTTAGTAAAACACACCAGAACCTTGTACTTTCTAAATGTGACATTGTTCACAGTTTGGTTTTTTTTAAACTAGTTCTGCACTCTGCTCATCTGGTCAGGCAGGCAAAAACCTTACAGCACACAGAAACATGTTTTCCAATGGACAGAACCAGGAGGCTCGATCTTTGTAGCTCACTAAAGATGAACTCTGTGGCCCAGGAACACAGTTCTCTGGCCTTGTTTAACTAGAGAAGTATTATGGCCTCCCCCCCACCCCCCTTTTCGTTAGTGGAATTTGACTGCTACTTCTCTGCTTTTACTCTCAGAGTCACTGAGATAAGATTGCCTTATGACCATAATTTTAAGTAGGACTTTTGGTGAGATCTGAGGATATTTATTTATTTATTTATTTATTTATTTATTTATTTATTTTTAAATTATTATTATTCTCTCTCGTTCTCAGGGAATGTTTTTCAGAGAAGGTCAGCCCTTGCAAGATCAGAGGGAAGCAAACAGCACCTTCAAGGAACTGGATCTACCTGCAGGGGACTTATATGTGAGCAGTGTCACCCCTCCTCAACCAGAACTTGGACAGAGCCTTGCTGAGACACTCAAGTGCCGTGCCTAGCCATGTCTTCAAACTGTTAAATATAATATGCTTACAGCTGCATCGTATAATTTCAATGATATAAAACATAATACCACAGCATTTCCAAGAGGAAGTAATTTAGGGTAATGGCTTTAACTCCTCGGTGCTAAAAATACAGTCCGTTGCCAGCAGCTGAAAAGGGACTTTGTTACCATCCAGAGGCAGGTCCATCCATTTCAATGAGATGACGCTTCACTATTGATAACCCTGATTTGTTTGAGAGTTTGATGTGTAGAGAAGAAGATGATGATTTGGCTAGTATTAATAAGCATTTGTGCAAAATAGAAACAGTCATTGTGAAGTGTGTAGCCAGGGGCCATTTGAAAGGGACTCTGGGAGGTAGTGATGGGATTCCATAAATGACATAACTCGGTTTTGGCAACTTTTCTGAAAAATTAGCAGACAGATATTGTATGTTAAATAGGTTAACTAAATCATCCAAATTGCTCTTTTTAATTCATGTTACAAGTGATATAATCTAACTACCATATATTTTAGAGATTTGACATAATCAACATGATTTAATATACTTACATTCACATTTACACCCAACTTTTATCCTTGAGTGAAATTAAAAGAATCTAAATTTTGAAGTTTAATGTATAAACATATTATATGAATACTGCAACATTAAAGAACAAATATTAAGACATAGTCTATGCTAGCTCCATGATTTTCAAATGTTTCATAGGGAAATATAATCTTACTTGAAATCTTAATATATACAAGTAAATTATTTTATTAGTATGTTCATTTTATAAATTTGATGTTTATAACTTCTGATGATTACTGAATCATTCAGTGGGAACTATGAAATTACTTTGATAAGCAGGGTCATCTCTGAAATTACAGTTTATAGATGACAATGGCAATTAACTTATACTAGTCTACTATTTATTTCTGTATTTTATTTGGTTTTGTACATTATTCAGAAATCCTTGATAGCAGACCAAATATGCAGTAACAGATTTAAATAACTACTCTAGAATTTCAAGAAAAGCATCACATCATAGAGATATCTTATGATGAAATTTTCACCATGATCTGTTCAATTCCCATCACAATGAACATGGTGTCTTCAAAGGGCAAGCGTTTGCTGATGCCTTGATTTCAGTTCAGAGAAACCCGGTTAAGATGTCTGACCTTCAGAACTGTCAGATCATATGTTTATGTTGTTTGATGCTACTACATTTACCGTGATGTGTTACAGCCCCAACAGGACACTCATACACTCTGCACGAGGCTTCTTTGGTGTAACTCACTTCTGCATGACTAATTTTTCCTATTGTTCCATTGGGAAATAGAGGGTTAGCCCAGTCTCTGCCTTTAATTTCTTCTGGGCCCACATGTACACAACAAGTCAGCTCCAGAGAGTAGCTTTCGGGGCTTCAGCTGGGCACAGAAGCAGCTGCCACCTGCTCCACTGTCCTGCAGGACAGGAGGAAGGGCCTCATCCATGGAGCTGTCTCCCCATGAACGCTAGCACCGACTGCCTCCCAGCCTTTGAGCTACCCCAATGTCACGTCACCCCCCCCCCCCCCAGCTTCTCTAGCTCCTTGAAGAAAAGGACATCAGCTCAGCTTCAGGTTTTGCTTTGGCTTTAGTGTATCTGTCTAAATTATACTGCATGTTTGTTCTTTTAAAAAAGTGTTCCATTTTTTAAAATCACTGACAGCACTCTTTATCCTTCACTCTTCCTATGCTCATGGATTCACTGTTTTAAAATAGCTTTACCATTGTTTCAGTGGTATTTGGGGAAGAAAATGAGGCAAAGACATGTGTTTGATCTCTTATCCTGACTTGGAGAGAGATCTCTTTTATACTGCTCTTTGAAAACAACAACAACAACAATAAAACATATTTGTTTACATTTTGCTCTACTCATCCAATGTGCCCGTACTTGTAAAGTATCGGAAGAGTCTGTGAGGTTTTCTATTTGTTTGTTGCAGTGATCAAGGTTTCCTGGGGCATTGCCTTCATTATCTGCCAGGCCTGGCATCTCTGATGAAGAACAGGTGAACCCAAACCTGTGGATGGGGACAGACAGCAGGAAGACTAGCTGGGTAATTCCATGACTTTATCTGTTATATTAGCATTATTGGCAACATCAATAAACTAAAGATAAAACTGCAAAACCACCTGCCTTATGGATAAGCTCCTTTGCAAGTTTTATGGCTTTGTTGGTAAAGTAGTTAAAGTTTACTAACAAGTTGAGCTCAGAGATGTGTACCCAGAATATGTATGGCTTCTTTAAGCTAAGAACATTCATCTTATTTTGAATGGCATTGATTATAAAGACTCAAAACCCTATTATCATTATCAATAATATTTTTAAAAAATTATTCAGGCACCATAGACAATTACTTCTCCTGAGTCAAGTAGAGATTCTTCAACAGACAAACACCCAGCTGTGCCCAATTTTATCACTATTTTACATACAGGATTCCCGACAAACATTTGAAAGAAATTAGATGCCTTCCAGGGATAGGCAGCTGGGAAAGAGGGAAGAGATGAATCTAGAAAAAGCTGTGGACCATCCCATTCCTATTCTTCAGGTCCGTGATTGAAGGCATTAAGTTTTATTTTATTAACTTCTTTCTTGCCCTCCCAAAGTTGAGGGTGCTCACTCCAGGGCTCCTGCCGAACAGCCCCAAGGAGCCTCGGTGCAAAGGTTGGCGATCACAGCTGGCTGTGATTAGAAGGATTGGGGGAGATCAGTGCTTGATTAACTTTCAGCTGCTATTGGTTTGCCTCAGTTCCTGCAGGAGAATTAATCTGTAGGTTCGAGTAAATTTTGGATCTTAATGGATACCAGATACATCGAGCCTACCCAGACCACCAAGATTGAGCAATCGCTTTCCTCACATTTAAATTGTACAAATGAATTCATTCCTCCTGACCCAGTGGCCCAAATCACTCTCCCGCACTGTTTGCTCCCACGGAATTTTCCTTTATTATGTCTTCTTGTCTAAGGAAGTGTAAATTCTTTTCTGTAAGGTCCAGGTCTTAGTATTTATATTTTCAGAAGTGTGAATTTAATTCCCTCCCCTCAAAGAGTTTGCTAGGTGAATAACAACACATTCTGCTTCTTTTCTATTAATTTGTGGTTGGTATACATGAAATCATCCCAGCTCTATAATGGATGGTCTCAACTCTGCACTTGTATTGTGCAATGGAGATTGACCCCCATCCTCAAATGAATTTATGCCATCCTAGTTCAAGATTCTTGAATTAGAGGTATAGACTTATCACAAGTCATCATTGCCTTGATCGCATTCAAAGCTATTAGGTCATTAAATATGTTTACAAGAACCCATGTGTTAGGATCCTTACAACCTTCCCTTTATTGATAAATTTTAAAACAAGGAGAGGTTCTTCTTCTAACCCCTTCCTTGCTCACTGAATATTCTTATTCTTGTAAAATGAGGGGCTCACCCAAAAAAGAAAATCTGGCTCAATAACAATATACACATTTTTTTTTAATTAAAAAAAGAACTTTTATTTTTCTGATAGACTCTTACAAATAGGGTTGATATAGGAGCCCAACACTGTTTAATATCAGAAGCATGTAAATAAAAATAAGGTACTAATCAATCAAACAAAACTGTTCCTAACAAGCATGTAAATCATTTCCTTTTGTAGGGTCTAATTGCAGGAAGTAGTAGGACCAAAAATAAATAAATAAGTAAATAAATAAAAACAGCTGAGCAAATGCAAAGCTTATTGAAATGCTCCGGTGTTGCTCTGAGAATTTCAAGGACACAAAGGAGGTAAGCTTCTTATTTGTGACTTGTTGAGTTGGTTATGTTCCATTGCTTTGAGAGTCCTATGTTCATCTTATTATCCTCCACAAATTTTGAATTAGCACTATACTAATACACATTTGCAGAGCTAAGTATTTCTTAGAAAATTGTATAATATTTATCTGCTGCAAGCAACATTCTGTCTGCCAGAGCTTCTTGACCACATCAGACCAATGAGTGCAAACATCTATATCGCTCTATCACTCCCGCTATCTCTATCATACTCACTTTCTCTTAATCCTCCTCTCTCAGAAGCCTGGCTTTAGGTAAAAGTGGCTCCTTAATTTTTTTTTTTATCTCTATGGATGTGGTATCTATTTCACATTTTTACTTTGCTTTGATCACTGCTCCCACCAGCAGTGGCCTAATCCTGACTACCTGCTACATTCTAAGTGACTTCCAGGCTTCAGTGTAGGAAACCTCTTATCTACAGTTTTTCTTGATGTTCCCAATGATAATGCCCTCTTCTTCGCTTTAGTGTAACTTATTTGTTGTTGATGTTTCTTGATTTTTAATTGATTTTAATTTATTGTGTTAACATATATTCAAGGGTCTCATTCAATATAACACCCTCATCCCCCAACCATGTGTCCTCCATTATACCCCCTTTTCTCCCTTACCCCCACTTCTCTCCCCCCCTTCCCTCTGGAATTTGTTGTCCTGTGATCTAAATTTATGTGTTATCTTCTTTATTATATGTGGCTTAAATGTCTGTTTGTCGCCGATAGATTATTGGTTGCTTGCGTAACTGTACTAGCCAATGGGTGAAGTTGCCATGGCTGAACACAAATTGAGCGTGTCAGGGGGAAGGTGAACATTTGTTTGCATTGGCAATCATCTATTTTACATAAAAACTACGTCTTAATGTAATTTCTTTTAAGAATGCCTCTTAGAAAATACAGCACTGAAGAGGAGAGAAAAGGAGCTAAAGCTGCACAAAAACAGCTTTCTCGACAAAAAGAAACCACTGAGCAGAGAAAGACAAGGCTTGCTTCAGTCGCAGAGCAAATGCGTCTTTCTTGGCAAAATGAGACTGATGAGCATAGAGAAACAAGGCTTGCCTCAGATGCAAGACAAAAAAACCTGTCTCGACAAAATGAGTCCCTTGAACAAAGGCAGGAGAGAAATGCAAAAAAAAAACAAAAAAAAAAAAAACAAAACACGACAGAGTAATGCTGACCGAAATGCAAAAAGGATTAAAACAGTTTCAAATGGAGAAACTTTAATTTCTGAGCATTCCTCTGGTGACATGAATATTAAGTGTGAACACTGTCAGTCCTTAAACTTCAAGTTAGAAACTAATCGATTTGACCGTGGCAAGAAAGGATTTTCTCAATGTTGCAAGTACGGAAACATTAGAGTTCCACTAATTGAGAATTATCCACGTAGACAATTTCCTGTAAAACTTGCCTTTGCTGACATCGGGTCATTTACAACAACATGGATGGACCTTGATAACATTATACTGAATGAAATAAGTAAATCAGAAAAAACTAAGAACTATATGTTTCCATACATAGGTGGGACATAAAAATGAGACTAAGAGACATGGACAAGAGTGCAGGGGTTATGTGGTGGGAGGGAAGAGAGGGAGGGGGTTGGGGGAGGGGAGGGGAGGGGCACAAAGAAAACCAGTTAGAAGGTGATGGAAGACAATTTGACTTTGGGTGATGGGAATGCAGCATAATCAAATGTCAAAATAACCTAGAGATGTTTTCTCTGAACATATGTACCCTGATTTATCAATGTCACCCCATTAAAATTAATTAAAAAAAAACAAAAAAACAAAGTGAACAGAGGAAAAAAAAAAACTTGCCTTTGCTATGACCATCAATAAGTCTCAGGACCAAACGCTTAAGCATGTTGGCATTTTTTTACCTGAGCCTGCATTTTGACACGGTCAACTTTATGTTGCCTGTTCAAGAGTTCGTGAAAGAATGGACATAAAATTAAAAATAATTGATGGTCCTCTGCAAGGTGAGCTTAAAAATGATGGAAAGATCTACACAAGAAATGTTGTGTACAAAGAGATCTTTGACATGTGAATTAACATTTTATTATTTAAATCACCTTTATTTATTGAGCTAGCAGTGGCTCTTAAGAAATGTACTGCCAGTGGTTTCCTTCATTGCACTCTACTTTAAGCAATTAAGCAAGTAGAAGGGGGAAACTCCGTGGGGCACTAAGCAAAGGGACCTCCTCACCGCCTGCCCTGGGTAATTCAGTTTGAATTAGCAGACACCTTTGCACAAATCATTTTAATAACAATTTATAATATCTAGAACAGCGGTCATTTTGTATGACCGCTGGGCTTTCTAGTGTATATATAATTTCACTAATCCCTTCACCATCTTTGATTCTATCACCTTACCTCCCTTTCCTTTGACAACTTACCTCTGTTCCCTGCGACCCTGCCTCTGCCTCTATTCTATTCCTAAATTTACTTTGTTCATTAGATTCCACATATAAGTGAGATCATATGATATTTTTCTTTCTCTCCCTGGCTTATTTCACTTAGCAGAATAATCTCCACATCCATCCATGCCATTGCAAAAGGTATGATTTCCTTCTTTTTCACAGCTGTGTAGTATTCCATGGTGTATATGTACTACAGCTTTTTAATCTACTTGTACATTGATGAACATTTGGGCTGTTTCAGATCTTGGCAATTGCAAACAATGCTTCAATAATCATGGGGGTGCATATCTTCTTTTGAATCAGTGTTTTGGTATTCTTAGGTTATATTCCTAAAAGTGGGATAGCTGGGTCAAAAGGCAGTTCCATTTTTAATTTTTTGAGGAAACACCACACTGTTTTCCATAGTGGCTGCACAAGTCTGCATTCCCACCAGCAGCACAGGAGGGTTTCTTTTTCTCCACATCTTCACCAGCACTTGTTGTGTGTTGATTTGTTAATGAGCGCCATTCTGACAGGTGTGAGGTGGTATCTCATTGTGGTTTTTTAATTTGCATTTCTCTGATAATTAGTGACATTGAACATTTTTTATATGCCCATTGGCTATCTGTAAGCCCTTTTTGGAGAAGTGTCTATTCAGTTCCTTTGCCCATTTTTTAATTGTTTACCTTCCTGATGTTGAGTTTTAGAAGTTCTTTATAAATTTTGGTTATTAACCCCTTATCAGACGTGTTGGTGAACATGTTCTCCCATTGTGTGGGTTGTCTTTTTATTTTGTTAATAGTGTCTCTTGCTGTGCAAAAGCTTTTTAATTTGATATAGTCCCATTTGTTTATTTTTTCCCCTTATTTCATTTGCCCATGGAGATGTATTGGCAAAAATATTGCTACAAGAGATATTGGAGAGTCTACTGCCTATATTTTCTTCCAAGATGTTTATGGTTTTGTGACTTACATTTAAGGCTTTTATTCATTTTGAGTTTATTTTTGTGAATTGTGTAAATTGGTGGGCTGGTTTCATTTTTTTGCATGTACTTGTCCAATTTTCCCGACACCATTTATTAAAGAGACTGTCATTACTCCATTGAATGCTTTTACCTCCTCTGTCAAATATCAATTGACCATAAAGGTGCGGGTTTATTTCTGGGTTCTTTGTGCTGTTCCATTGATCTGTATGCCTGTTTTTGTGCTAGTACCAAGCTGTTTTTATCACAATGGCCTTGTAGTATAACCTGATATCAGGAAGTGTGATACCTCCCACTTTATTCTTCATTTTCAAAATTGCTGAGGCTATCCGTGTTCTTTTTTGGTTCAATATAATTTTTGGAATATGTGTTCTATATCTTTGAAGAGTGCCATTGGTATTTTAATAGGAATTGCATTGAATTTATAGATTGCTTTGGGCAGTATAGACATATTAATGATGTTTTTTCATCCTATCCATGAACACAGTGTATGCTTCCACTTGTTTGTATCTTGATTTTTTTTCAAGGTCTTATAATTTCTAGAGCACATTCTCTAGGAAAGATCACATGTTAGGACGCAAAAGATGTTTCAATAAGTTTAAGAAGATTGAAATCATATCAAGCATCTTCTCTGATCACAATGGCACAAAACTAGAAATTAACTATAATAGAAAAGCTAAAAAATATTCAAACACTTGGAAGCTAAATAGCATGTTATTAAATAATGAATGGGCTAACATTGAGATCAAGGAAGAAATAAAAAATTTTCTTAAAAGAAATGAAAATTAACATACAACAACTTAAAATCTATGGGACACAGCAAAAACAGTCCTGAGAGGGAAGTTTATAGCATTACAGGTATACCTTAAGAAGCAAGAAAAAGCTCAAATAAACAACTGTTTACCTAAGAGAACTAAAAGAAGAACAACAAATAAAGCCCAGAGGAAGTAGAAGGAAGAAAATAATAAAGATCAGAGTGAAAATAAATGACAGAGAGACTAAAAGAAAAAAATACAAAAAAACCCCACAAAAGATCAATGAAACCAAGAGCTGGTTCTTTGAAAAGGTATACAAGATTGATGAACCTTTAACTAGACTTATCAAGAAAAAAAGAGAGAGACTCAAATAAAATTAGAAACAAAAGTGGAGAAGTAACAATTGACACTGCAGAAATACAAAGAATATAAAATTATACTATGAATATCTATATGCCAAAAAATAGGACAACCTAGGTGAAATAGATAAATTCCTAGAAACATACTATCTTTCAAAACTCAATTGGAAAGAGTCAGAAAACCTAAACAGACCAATTACAACAAATAAAATTGAAGCAGTTATCAAAAAAAAACCTCCCAGCAAACAAAAGTCCTAGACTGGATGGCTTCACAAGCAAATTATACCAAACATTCAAAGAAGAACTAACACTGATCCTTCTCTAGCTATTTCAAAAAATTCAAGAGGAGGGAAGACTTCCAAGCTCATTTTATGAGGCAAGCATTATCCTCATTCCAAAACCAGGTAAAGACACTACAAAGAAATAAAAAACAACTGTAGGCCAATATCCCTGATGAACATAGATGCTACCATTCTCAACAAAACATTAGCAAAGCAGATCCAGCTATACATCAAAAAGATCATACATCATGATCAAGAGGGATTTATTCTGGGGAGGCAAGGCTGGTACAATATTCACAAATCAATCAATGTGATTCATCACATAAACAAAAGAAGGATAAAAATCACATGATTATATCAATAGATGCAGAAAAAGCATCTATTTGATAAAATCCAGCACCCATTTGTGATCAAAACTCTCAGCAAAGTGGGAATACAGGAAACATACATCAACATAATGAAGGCCATCTATGACAAATGGACAGCCAACTCATACTCAATGGGAAAAAATTAAAAGCAATCCCCTTAAGATCAGGAACAAGGCAGGGGTGCCCCCCTTCACCAGTCTTATTCAACTTTGTTCTGAAAGTCCTAGCCACAGCAATCAGACAAGATGAAGAAACAAAAGGCATCCAAATTGAAAAAGAAGTTAAACTATCATTATTTGCTGATGACATGATACTGTACATAGAAAATCTTAAAGTCTCAATACAAAAACTACTAGACCTGAAAAATGAATTCGGCAAGGTGGCAGGTTATAAAATTAATATTCAGAATTCAGTGGTATTTTTTTTCCAGAGGTATTTTTATACACCAACAATGAACTGTGAGATGGAGAAATTAAGGAAACAATCCCTTTCATAATAGTAACAATAACAACAACAAAAATAAATAAAGCACCTAGAAATAAATTTAACCAAGGAGGTAAAAGACTTGTACTCAGAAAATTATAGTGTAACTTTTTGTTTGATACACACATTCAGCTCTAAATTAATAATTTATTGGGTGATTATTTAACCTTGTGTGAAATTAGTCTCTGTAACTTGCCTGTTATCACTCAAGGTAGGAGAAAACCTTTTTATTTTAAATAGGACTTGGGGTGGTAAACACACAATACAATATACAGATGATGTATTCTAGAACTATATTCCTAAAACCTGTATTATTTTATTAACCAATATCACACCAATAAATTTATTTAAAATAAACTAAAAAATAGGGAGCACTTTTTTCATACAAGTAGCATATTTGAAAATATTTGAAAATTATGATGGTTATGGTACTGACAAAATAAATAGTATTACATCATTTAAATTTTCTTTGATTTCAAATACCTAGAAAAATATTATGTGCTTAAGAAAAATAGCATTACACTGTACCTACAAATATTACTGCATAGAGTTCTGAAAACTGAATGACAGAAACAGGGATAGATTATATATAAGCTTCCTGCTAGAATGCAAGTGTCATGTGACAATGGAAACATTATCTGTCCTGGTTGTTACTTCATTTTGGTGCATAGGGTAACACACAGTTCATGGCTGGGAGTCAATAAATAATTTGAAAGAATCAAATGAAAGAACAAGTAAATAAAATAATCTAGATAAACCACAATGTAAGAGGCAACCTTCCTTTCCTATTGTTGAAAGTAGTTATGAGGGATAACAACAATAATGGATTGGTTTCCTATAGCCTGACATGAGGACCCTTGCGATGAGTATCCAGTGATCATCTCAACTTGCTTATCTCAAGACAATGGACATGTTGGTGTATGTTAAGTACATTGGTAACCAGAGAAAAAATGAAAAATCAATTTCTCTGAGTATCAACATCTTTGCAGCTCAGCTTGGCCAAAATTTCACATTCGCCTAGGGAATTAGGATTTTGAGGGTGTTAGAAAATTTGTAACTTTCCCAAGGCAGTTTCCACTCACTCAGTCGTGGCAGCTGAGCTCGCAAGTTAGCAAGTGAAACTCTCTTTAAGCTGAATAATGGCTTCCCTGGTTTCCTTTACAGTCGATGGCCTTTAACAAGGTGAGTGCATCACTGACAGGGCATGAAGACTAAATCCCAGAAGTGACTGAGTGATAAGAATTTAAGGACTTGAGGAGATTATAAGGGACAAATGATGCTTCTTCCTGCCCTCACCTTTGCTAGAATGGCGGAGACCATTAGTATGGCTACACCTGCTCTCAGTACTTACAACTTGGACCTAAGCTTACCTAATTTCAGGAACATTACCTCTACTCTCTTTCTCATCAAAATTTTAGTCCTCCAAGTGCAGCTAATTTGATTTTATGATTGAGAGAACTGACTTAACTCATTCTCACTAAAGTGTAGGAGTCTGGATTGTAGCTTTCAGAAGTCAGCGTAGACAGAAAGGACAAAAGTGATAGTAAACTATATTATGAATCACTGCTGTGTTGGGGACTTCCAGAATACAGGTCCTGCACAATTTCTCTGTGGTTACAATCCAGCCTAAGTCATTAAATTAATAAGGTATGAAGTAATTAATAGAAATAATATAAACCAGCCTTCTAGAAAAAGTAGCCAGAAATTTTGAAATCTACTAAAATAGTTTCACGCCAGGAGTCAAGTAATATGGACCTAGTTAGCCATCTCCTAAGATCGTTAGACACAGATATTCAATCTCAAGAAAAGACACTTTAAAAAGACAACAATGTAAAAGAACATATAGTAAAAATCAGGAAATGATGTTGAGGCCCAAGATTCCAGTTTGGAGAAGAGGAGAAGACATGCAAATAAAGCCTCTGTCATGACTTACTCTCACACCATTTTCAGCAGCCAATGAGGTGAAAACTGTTGATCATAATCCATTTTTTGAGAAAAGATGATATTCCTCATTAATTTTCTGAAGAGCTACAATCTTCTAACAAGATAAAAACTATCTTTTGGAGTGTTTTTAGCCCGACAGGAAGTGGTTGGCATGGAGGATGAGGAGGGACCTCTGTCTCACTGGAAATGCTGTGTGATACATTTGCTGTGCTGTCGGCCTCAAAAACCCCATTTTGCTCATTTCTCCACATACGAGAAACTGCAGTCCCCATTTCCCTGTTCCTCATTAGACACCTTAAGGGTCACTGGCAAGCGGTGGTCTTTGTACAGAAATAAAGGTCTAGCATGAATGTGTTATGGCGTTTGAATAACTTTCTCCTCCCCCAGGATCTGGCAAATCAAGGTCCATTGCCAAAGCCTCTGGCTCAGCTGGGGGCAGCGCCTGGAAGGAAGAGGGGGAGGTTATCTTTGCACTGGAGGGTGTCCCTGCCGTATCTTCCCTGCTGTTAGGCTACAGTTTTCAGAGGCTACTGACCCAGGAGCTTTCATCAGCCTTAAACTCCCTTTTAATAACAAGCTATGGGGAAGCAGGGGAGTTTTCCACCAGCGTCTGGAACTCTGACAACATCACCCGGCATGGCTGTGCCTGGTAAGGTCCTCGACGGCTTCATGGGGCATGTCTCCTCCCCTGCCCCAGTTCTGGAGGCGAAACCAAACATCACCTCTTGGAATGAAACCCACAAATAAAAGCAAATTAACTCACCTCACCTCCAGCCCCCTCCCCGTCCTCAGAGGTCTCGTTGAGCACCGTGCACACTTTAATGTTCTGTTTTACAGCTTTCTGTGCTGAATTCTTCAGACAGCCACCATCCTCAGAGTGGGGGCTGTTTCTTTCTCTCTCTCTCTCTCTCTCTCTCTCTCTCTCTCTCTCTCTCTCTGTGTGTGTGTGTGTGTGTGTGAGATTCAACTTCTTCATTAATCATAACGGAGTGTTGGGCTCACAGGATTCCAGCCCATGGGCTTGCTTCTCAGCTTGCAGTCCTGCTTCTTGCCACAAACAGGCTGCAAAAATATGTTTACTTTACATGTCAGATATGGTTAGCCTCGAACAGGGGCAGGGGACCGGGGACGCTCCTGTGAACTATTCAGCAAGTTCAACACAGTCAGTGTCGGGTTTCCCTTCCTCGCTGGACATGACATCAGCTCTTTGGGCATTGTGATAGTGGTTCAGACAGAACTGCTGGCTGGCTGATGTCTGCAGATTGAAATGATGGTTGAGCTTCCTGTGGAGCAGTCCTTATTCTGAGTGGAGTGTTTCTTTGGGGACTTTTCTAGGTCTGGATCGAGACAGCCAAGTGCGACAGAGGTGTTGTGATGAACTCGCAGGCTTGGTTACTTGGGAGGCACTAGGTTCCTATTTCTAATGTTTATTCTCATTCTCCAACATGTGGATTTCTCTCATGTCCACTCCTCCTTATTACAGGGAATGTGGCCATACTGCTCTCCTAGAATTGGATTATTTTCCTATACTTTATATTTCCAGTTATTCAAGTGATTTCTCACTTTTGTGGGGAGTTCTGCTGCACACCAAGTCAACATCCAAAAAAGTTCAACTTTCTATGTTCTCTGATTATTTCAAGTGTGTTACTTCCGTCCCACCAGACAATATGCTGAGAACCTAGAGCTCAGAAAATTCCCGTTGCAAGTTTAGCTGGAGAGAAGGAGAATCTCTATGTTTTATATCTATACTTATCTGGTAATATTTGAGGCATAACAACTAAGGATCCCGGAGTAAAAGAATTTTTCTGTTTTCATAACAAGCATTAGTGTTCAAGGGTGCCAGAGGAAAAGTTCTTCTATACTGAAGGTTCTAGTGCAGAGATAGTATTGTTTGTTTTTTTTTATCTCTTTAATCCATTGACTCTTAATGAAAAAGATTGTGCAAGCCCCCTGCCTCCCCCCGGGGGGAGGCATTAACAATGACCAGAGACATCTTTGGTTCACACAGCTGGGAAGAAGGGTTGCTCATTACAACCAGTGGATAGTGACCAAGAATCCTGCTAAATATCCTACCTTGCAGAAGAACTGCCAGCCTCCAAACCAAAAATTATTTGGCCCCAAATGTCCACTGTACTGGGTCTGAGACACGGCTTTCATCTATGTTTAAACTCAGTGGTTGATGCAATAAATGCTAGAGGAATAAAGATATGGATAAAATAAAGGCTTCTGAACTAACGTTGGCACTCAGTGCTGCTCACCGGGGCTCCGTATTAATCTCTTCGATGCTAGAGCTCACCTGTCTGCCTAGACGTATGTGACTCACTATGTCTTCCTGCCATCCCTCACTCGCTCCGATGGGCTCGCTGCAACCAGGTCTGTTAGATTCATCTCGCTCACGGCCCACGCCGGCTTAGCTCTTAGTCTCCAAGTTGACAGCTTGCTGAGCCAGAAGACCACAGACACGGGATCGATAGACGATCTGGAATCGGGAGCGGCAACAGTCGCCACCACCTATTCTAAACATTAACGTCACTTGATGGATTTCGGCAGCCTTCCCATTTTATGCCAGGCCCTGTTGATACAAGTGCGAGAGCTGTAATGAAGTTAAACTCCATGTATTTTTTTCTCTAGTTATAACTGGCAATAATTTTGCAAGTTCCCAGCTACTGTGGAATCCATTTGGGGCAGGCAAAAGAAAGCAAACAGGCTCCCGTATGAAATGTAATTGTGGTTGCCACATGTGAAACAGGTTAGCTACCAGCTTCCCTTGTTAACCGTGCTCTAGTTTACAGACATGCGCTGTTGCTTAAACCAAGTTATGTTTCACTAACAGGAAATGGAGACAATTATCTGGGCATTACATTTAAAGAGAAATGGCTTTTCCTGGAACCATTCAGACGACGGAGACAAAGTGATTCCTAAAATCTGCTGCCAGAGGGTGTATTAACATTTTCAGATTATTTATCAGAAAGATGTAGAAATACACTCTTATGTCCGGGTCTGGAAATGTGACTAGACACAGTTAATTGATTTTGAAAAACTGTATGTGAACACACTGAACGTGTTGAGTGCACTACCCATTTAATCATCCCAATGACCCTATGAAGTATAGCGTCATATCTTCATTTTTGTAGTTAAGGGCAGTGGTGTTCAGAGAGGTTAGGTAACTCCCAAGATCACATAGAAAAAGACACTAAACTGAATATGAGGACGTAAAATAAAACCTTCAGTTCATTAAGATTATAGAAAAATCTTAAATAGTACATAGAAAGTTTAAATGCTGTTGACATTCTGAGATGTCCTCAAGTCTTTAGCAATAAATGAAGTTTTCTTTGTTTACCCATGTCAAGTTACCACCAGTATAAAGCTCTGTGCTATCTTTTAATAAGCCAACTTTATAGGAAATATAATTTATCTTTCAAATTTATAGTTCTCCCTCATCCTAACAAAAGCAAGTCATCTGCTAGTTTGTTCTTTACAGGGTAGATGAGTTCTCTGAAAATAATACATCAGATGCTGAGCCCTGTTCTAGCATCTCATTTAACTCTCAATCTTCAGTATAAACCCTTCATTGTATCATTAGGTAGAAGCACTTGGCCACTTTCAAACATGTATTTGAATGTGACTTCATGAGGGAAATGTTTCCATGGGGTTGAGAAGATAGTCTGGAAAAATAAATAAGAAAAACTTGAGGCACTTGTAATGACTACAAGTTTCTTTTCTTAATCATACTTAATTCATCTTATAAGTAAACTATATTTGTACAAGCAAAAAGCACACGTATTATTTAAGTAGACCCAATTTGCAGAGAGCCCTGTACATACATCTGTAACCTTCTATAAACAGAACACACAGAGTCCTTTTATACATATTGTTTTTTTATATATTTTCATTTCATATCAAGGATTTCTACTGACGTCAATGGCAGTCTCGGGATTGGAATGAATCCTACAGAGTTACCAGGCAGAGGCTTAGAAGATTTTAGCGCAATCACTGAAAAGAAAAAAAAAAAAAAGAAAAGAAAAAAAAAAGTGGCCTAAGTGATATAACAGTGAATCCTAACTTAGGAAATTTTACCCATTTCAATCTTTATGAATGCAATAAACAACATCAGTAACAGGAATACTTGAACAAGGATTATGGTGTTGGGCACCTGAATGTTTTAGTTGAGTGGAAGCTTATAATAAATCACTTCCTAGCTCAACCTAATATAGCATATTATTCCACTTCCAAAAACATAGAAAAACAAAGATGAGGTTACACCTACAATTCACGTATGAAGTCACATTTTGTTGACCCTTTACAAATTAGTCTCCATTCAAACACCCTTTTCATTTTAAAATTTGCATCTTTTGCCATTCCATTTGCCCAAATTTTTTTTGTTTTGTTTTTTTATAAATAAATTTTTATTAATTTTAATGGGGTGACATCAATAAATCAGGGTACATATATTCAAAGAAAACATGTCCAGGTTATCTTGTCATTCAGTTATGTTGCATACCCATCACCCAAAGTCGGATTGTCCTTTGTCACCTTCTATCTAGTTTTCTTTGTGCCCCTCCCCCTCCCCTTCCCCTCTCCCTCCCTCTCCCTCCCCCCAACCACCGCACTCTTGTCCATGTCTCTTAATCTCGTTTTAATGTTCCACCACTGTAAGGAATCATGCAGTTCTTATTTTTTTCTGATTTACTTATTTCACTCCGTATCATGTTATCAAGATCCCACCATTTTGTTGTAAATGATCCGATGTCATCATTTCTTATGGCTGAGTGGTATTCCATAGTGTATATGTGCCACATCTTCTTTATCCAGTCATCTATTGAAGGGCTTTTTGGTTGTTTCCATGTCTTGGCCACTGTGAACAGTGCTGCAATGAACATGGGGCTACATGTGTCTTGATGTATCAATGTTTCTGAGTTTTTGCCCAAATTTTTTTCAGCAAGTTTCTCAGAGATAGTTGGATGTTAAAGTATCCCCAAGATGTTATGCTATGACTTCCAGCATCATATACGGGATCTGTACTTTCATAACAGGGATGGGATTATACTAATGTGCTCTTGGTAATCAATACTATCTTAATCCCTTCTGGTCTAAAAATCATCTTTGTGTACATAATTTAGTCTCTGGCAAGGAAAAAGTTAGATTTCCTATTTCCTCTCCCAAACTTCTTTAAAGTCTGTCATGGTGTGCATACTGGGGCAGGAGACTATTTCAGTGACCCAAAGAGATCAGAGAAGGGGTCACAGTGAGCCTGCACCAAATGGAAACCTAGCACCTTTTTACACTCTTTTCAGGGGACAGAGTCAGTGCAATAGCTGATCAAACTTACTGGAACCCCTGCCTTGTTTCTGATCAGAAAAGCCATCAAAAGTACTGTATACTCTCAGCAGGAATGCAGGACAGAGCTTTGTCTTCAGAGAGGGAATCTGTTGGAACCCGAGATTTTCAGTCATGTTATTAATGCACAGAAGTGTTTTTGTTCATGGAAGGGGAGATGAGAGTACACTAATTTTCATGCACTTTTTGCTTCTAGCTCCTCTTGTAATGGCTGCTCCAGAGCGGCTGTGAATCTATGCTTCTAGAAGCAGAGACTGTTCCTTCACTACATCTCTATTATTATCTGTTATCTTGGGAGCAGCAGAGAAAGATCTGGCTTTGAAATGAATATGTGTCTTTGGGTTAGAGGGGTCTCGGGTTCCTTATGTGGAGTCCCTCATGCCCAGGGCAGCTGAAGGCAGGCTGCATTGCTCCTTTTCACTTTGTGTGAAAAGCAGTATTTTCCCTCGAGCTCTGTGGTGAGACTGAGGCAACAAACCTCACAAGCCGCCGTTTCCAGACTCTTTCCCCTTACCTCGGCATGCCACACCATCCCCTTGGCCCAGCGAGCCGCAGGTCCGCTCTCTTACCATCAGCCGATTTGATTCCAGTGGAAGATGAATGGCTTTGACTAAGAAAATTAAACAATGGGAAAACGAAAGGGTAGCACCAAGTGAAACCTCCCTGCGCTGCAGCCTTGCCTTTCTTTTTCCTGTTCCTGAAACCAGGTCTGGGGTTTCCTGGCCATCCACTCATAATTGCTGGAATTCTTGTAATCACTGGTGTTCCTTTTTCGGCAATCTGAAATGTGGCCATTCGTCTCTCAGTGTCCTTTGCACAGGGAGCGCGCTGTGTCGGATGCTCCTCTGGACACACGTGAAGAACTGGGAGGGTGTCCTGGCTCTGTCACTCTAACTAGTTAGAGCTTGCTCCCAGGCCTGGCACTTGAGAACACTGGTTTGTCTCACTTGCAAAGTGCAAACACTCACCGCCTTGCTTTGACTCTCAGCCTTGTTGGGAAGATGCAAAAATGTCATGTATCTAGAAGCAACTTTAAAACTTTAAAATGGATTAACTATGAAAGGAATTAGACTGATAACACCTTAGAGCAAATGTATTACTATTGTTCACTATTTTAATATACATAAGCTTACTTATTGAATATTGAATACACGTGAGTTGAAAACAAGCCTCCGGGAAATGTCACCAAGGTCTGAGCCAAAGTTTCACGGACTAATTAGTTGTTTCTTGGCACAAAGACACTTAATTTTTAACTGGGAAGTAGCAGTTCTGGGTGGCTGTTGCCACGATTACATTTCAAAATTCCATTTTATATACTATACCATATAAGTTGAGTGAGGACCAAATCCTCAAGTAGCTTGCCACCAGTTTGCATCATCTGAAAACACCACCATTAAAGTACAAGTTGTTCAATAACCAACAAAGTTTCTAGAGAACAATTGTGGGTTTCACCACTCCTCACTCACAAACATACAGGTGAACTATATCCTGTTTGGCTGCCAGGATACAGAGCAGGTGGTATGGGTCAGCGGCCGGGATAGATGGCTCTTTATGGTGGAGGTAGGGTACCTGGAGAAGGCAGCATGTTTTCCACTATGGGCACCTTAGGATAATATTCAGTTGAGCTGAATGACCCTCCAACATGCAGCCCAGCAATGAACTAGCTCACCAGGCACAGCAAGGCTGCTAATAGGCAAATTCCCCAGACAGCTGGCACCTGGGAACATCGTGTCTCTCATGCTAGCACACTTGAAAAGACAAACTTGAGATCTTCCAAATCTATTGGGTGATCCTGATTCCTTCCCAAATCCTCTAAACATACACAAGGAGGCCGGGAGTTAGTGACTACAGTCAAAAAAACAACCCATGGTCACTAGAGACACATCAGTCTAGACAAAGACCTCATGAATGGTGGGAGTCTAGAGAACATCATTTATCCTTGAGTCAATGTGGCAAAGAGAAGTTAATCAAGAGTCAGCTGCTCAGGGGGCTGGAGTTTGATCCTTCCCTTCTAGCAACATTCCTCTAGGGACTGTATCCCAAACTTCTAAATATGGATAGATATATTGATAGATATGTTGTTATAATTATTCTCTTTTATTATTAGTTACAGTTGTTAATCTCTCACTGTGCCTAATTTATAAAATAAATTTTATTATAGGTGTATATTTATATACTAAAAACACCTCCAGAATATATAAGGTTCTGTACTGACTGCGGTTTCAGGCATCCACTGCAGGTTTTGAAACATATCCCAGTGGATAAGGGGGGACCACTGTAATTAGAACATTTCAGAGGGGTACACAGGTAGAAAGGCCAGAGAAAGGTGGATGTGTGCTTAGCATGAATCAATGGTTCAAGATCTCTGACGAAGAACATTTCGCATGTAAATTCCCAGAAGTAATTTAAACTGATTTATGTCTGCATAGCCTATCGAGAGGAAAGGAAGTGAGAAGAGCTGCCAACACGAAAACGTCTCACCTAAATACTGGTGACATGGTGTATGTTTTTCCTTGTATTTTTCTAGTACTCCAAAGAATCTATTTGAATAGAAAATAATAGAAGTTCATTACTTACACCTGTGGTTTGGTGGTTTGGAGGTTGGATAAAGCGTCACTCTCCATACAAGTAATTTAGGTTAAAAGGAATTTAAGTAGCTGAAAGCGGTACTCTAGGATCTGTTGCTTTGGGGTTCACTTACTAATCATTTATTTATAGCAGATCTCCTGGATATTTCTCAGTAGGTCCCATGTTGAAAGCAGTCCATTCTGACCGCATTGTTAGGGGAAATAAAACATGGTGGTGATCTCTAGGAGGCTCTTCAATAAAGGTCATTACTAATACTCACTAAAGCAGGACAAAGATGTGCACCTAGGCAAAATTCAGGACTTCAAAATGGACAAGAACATGAACCCGATGCCAGGAGAGTTATGAAAATAATTCAGAGAGATTCAGGCAGTACATATAAGAGTATCATTCAATCAAACAACTGAATAACCTAGTTAGATTCTAACAAAAAAAAGTGAAGCCATGTAGGTTAGTGTTTCAGCTTTAATTCTGGTACTTCCTATCACAAAATCAACCCATCTGGAGGACAGGCACTTGGAATCTAAATCTGAATGATGACTGTCCTCATAAGCACAGGTTTCCAGGGAGTGTCAGGTGAATAATTACCTTGTAAATCAAAAATCTTCTGTCACTAGGGAGCAACAGACTAGTAAGAGGGCACCTCAGAATTTCTTTTTTTTTTTTTTTTTGACAGAGAATGAGAGAGTCAGAGAGAGGGACAGATAAGGATAGATAGACAGAAAGGGAGAGAGATGAGAGGCATCAATTCTTCATTGTGGCATCTTAGTTGTTCGTTGGTTGCTTGTTAATTGATTGCTTTCTCATATGTGCCTTGAGGGGGGGAAGGGCTACAGCAGAGTGAGTGACCTCTTACTGAAGCCAACGACTTTGGCCTCAAGTCAGCAACCTTGGGCTTCAAGCCAGTGACCTTTGGGCTCAAGCCAGCAACCATGGGGTCATGTCTATGATCTCACGCTCAAGCCAATGACCCTGCGCTCAAGCTTGTGAGCTTCCGCTCAAGCCAATGACGTTGGGGTTTTGAACCTGGGTCCTCTATGTCCTAGTCCTATTCTCTATCTGCTGTGCCACCACCTGGTCAGGCAGTGCCTCAGTATTTCTGAAATGATACCATTATTTCTAGAAATCACCTCTAATTCTGACATTTTTGAGGAGAGATATAAATATGCAAAGTTAATTACACTCACAATACAAATCCATTTTGTGTGCAACACTTGCACTAGCATCCACAGATTTTAAAATGATTAAAGCCAATTTTATATTTTAGAGAATTTAATAAATTAGCTTTGGAATTCCAATTTAAAATAAATATATAATTGAATAGCTAACCTGAGAACTGACTGGGATTTTTAAAATGGATTAATTTTAAAATGGATTAATTTTATTTCTTCAGTATATTTATAAGTTAGAACACATTCCAAGATTTATTTCTGAAGATTAGTTTTTCAATCAGTGCATGAATGAAAGACAGTTAAAGAGACTATGCAGAATGAATCATTCACTAATTCCCTGTTTCCGGATAAGGGACCAGGGAGGAGTCACAATTGATGAGATAGTGGGGATCTGATGATTGGAGACTAAATGATTTAGTAACATTTAGTTAAAGATGGAGGCTTGAAATTTCTAAAACTGTTGTGGTTCCTTACATATCAACTGATTCAATGCAAACTGAAGAATAAAAATAAGAAACAGAGGCAAAGAGAACAGATAGAAGATGAGCAATGACAGACATCACAGAAAGGAAAATAGAAAAGATGCAAAGCAAAAGCAATACATAAAGGAAAAGAAAGAAAAAAAACTATAAAAAACAACAATAAAACTCCAAGCTTAAAATGAATATATTAAAGGGTCACAGCAAACACTAAGAAAGGAAAATGGAAAGCTACAGAAACAAATTTTGCATTTTAAAGATAGATTGGGAAAAATCCTATAAATATCCACGTGTGTTGTTAAATCTATCACTTAGGTATAATGGGAACATTTAGAATGTTCAGAAATACAAGGGCTCAAAAGGTAAGGCACACAATTACCCTTCCAGAAAGAAACACTCTGCCATCTAATCTGTGGTGGTGCAGTGGATAAAGTGTCGTTCTGGAATGCTGGGGTCGCCAGTTCAAAACCCTGGCTTACCTGGTCATGGCACATACTAGAAACAACTACTATGAGTGATGTTTCCTCCTCCTCCCTGCCCCCCACTTGTCTATTTAAAGAAAACAAAAGACACTCTTGCCAAGTGAAAAATAATCAAAAACAAGTAATCCAATGATGGGAAATATATGATAGAAGAGAAATGATGATAAATAATGCCACCACTGAAATATAATAATATAAGAAATTGTCAACATCATTATGACACTTCAAGAATATGTACAAGTGCCTGACCAGGCAGTGGCGCAGTGGATAGAGCGTCGGACTGGGATGCGGAGGACCCAGGTTTGAGACCCCGAGGTTGCCAGCTTGAGCGCAGGCTCATCTGGTTTGAGCAAAGCTCACCAGCTTGGACCCAAGGTTGCTGGCTGCTGGCTTGAGCAAGGGGTTACTCGGTCTGCTGAAGGCCCACGGTCAAGGGACATATGAGAAAGCAATCAATGAATAACTAAGGTGTCGCAACAAAAAACTGATGATTGATGCTTCTCATCCTTCTTCATTCTTGTCTGTCTGTCTCTATCTATCCCTCTCTCTGACTCTCTCTCTGTCTCTGTAAAAAAAAAAAAAGTACAAGTAATTAGTTATTCAAAGAATATGCAACATGGCAGTATTGTCAGGACAAAAAACCCCACGAAGTTTACTAGTTTTTGTATTTTTTTCACATCAGAGATAACATAAACAGTTTATCCTCATTAAGTATAGAGAAATAAATTGATATTATACTGTATTTACCTGAATAATTGTTTACAAACAGCAACATTCAGCTTTGGCTAACTTAAGTGGACAAAGGATTATCACCAGGGTGTTATGTGACTCTTGTGGAAAGACTCGGGCAGAGACAGAGAGAGGAAACCATAGCCAATAGTATGACACTGAGACATCACTTGTATACTCTTACCAGAACCATCATCCTGGGGTATCTGCCAGCATGGTGGCATCACTGCTTTGAAAACCATGACCAGCTGTGGGGTCTAAATTACCCCATAACCATGGGAAAAAACACTACCTGAAAATCTACCTTGAGAGAGGGACCAACAGTTCAAAGCTTCCAGTAGGGACATCTGACTATCCTGAGGACATTTGCTCACCCCCTTGCTACAGGGAGGATGTGGCCACTGTCCTCTTGACCCTGCCTCTCCCCTGACTGGGATGTCCATAATTTGGAAAGGGTGAAATTACAAATGTCCATTCCAAGAAAACACACCCACCCACACACACGAATGCACATATACTTCCTGATATATATATATATATAATAACGTACTGTGAATTGGAGCCCTTTGCTAGAAAGGTTAAAAAGCATGTACTAGGCAGTTGTATACACATAAATCATAAATGAAATGTAAATTTTTATAAGAAAGGGTTGCATATATATTATTTCAAGGCTTCAGAGAAGCATAAAGGTGACTATTCCAGGCATATGTATGATTAGAGCCAGAATGAGAGCTCTCATTTTCTCTGCAGCGTCTCCTAGGGCACTTGTCTAAGGACCACTGTCTCATCTACATTTGGCTTGGAGGCTGAATGCGGTACTGCAGGAATGAATGCTTATGTCTCTAATATAATGAGACTTCAGATTCAGGTTAACCTAAAATGACTGTTTTCCCAAGGAATTTTACCTAAATGTCAAAAGTTGCGTGCCAGGACCAGCTCCACATGTTTTCCTTGCCACCCTGATCTGGCCGAGAGACAAGCACATAACTTATAGAGGTTCCCGTGGCAGTGAACTCACAGGGGATCACTTTCATTTTTACAAGGATTTCCCTGCCAAGTCCGAAAACATGGAAACTTCTATTAGCATGCTTGTGACGGCACGAGGGCAAGTGTCTGGAGGTTCTCCTTGACTCCTACTTCTCAACACTTTTGGAAATTAAAAATGGCCGTGGTTTTCAACTTTTCAAAATATATGTATATTTTTTATTCCTTTCTAAAATCTTCTCATTCAAGGATGTCGTCAGGATTATATTAAACTAGTGACTTTATGCATGATGTAGACAATTTTATAATCACACTCCGCTTTTGTAGATATTTTTATCCTGATGCCAACATGCAGAAAAATGTCTTCAGAGTGGAGAATTTTCATGTTTTTTGATTGTTATTGTCTAAACTTATAAAAATTATTACATGTCCTGCTAGGGCTATAGTATGCAACCTACTTATCCAAATGTGTGATGTTACGGAAAGGGGGTTGATGGTGAGTTATTCATTGGTCAGCAAGTACTTGTTGTGTTTACCTCTGAGGCAGGCACACTGGCACTGAAATCACATCCTTGCACAATCAGTCAAACTCCTGCCCATGCACAGCTTCCCTTGGGGAGACACAGAAAGTAGTAAGATAACCAAATAAGAGAGCAGGTCATAACACAGTGACTGATGTGGTGTAAAAGGCACAAGGAAGTGGGAAACAGATTTTGAGACAGAAGTTTGCAGTTTTCTGTGAGGTGGTTATGAAGGTATAACTTTGAGTTTGACTTTCACAGACAGAAATGAATGTGAAAGACACGACTACCAGATGTCTGAGAAATAGCCCATGGGAATAGAAATAGAAGAGCCTGTGGCTAAGCACAGTGTCCGAAGATCAGGGAGGGACCAGTGTGGCAGTAGAATGAAAACAGCAGGCAAATGATAATGGTGATGATGGTGATGTACCTGAAATGTGCCCTGACTCAGAAAATGGCATCAGGTTCCCAAGACCTAGGAACATGGTTCAGGTGTCCTTTGTATTTAACTCAACAATAAAAGGGGACTCATTGCCAAAAGGAATCCTGCTGTTACATCCATGTGGATGAGGTGGTGCCTTGAATACAATAGAGCTTAATAAACATTTATTACATTAATTTAAATCAATCACCTTTACAAAACTGTGCATTAGACCCTGGCCAGTTGACTCAGTGGTAGAGTGTCGACCCGGTATGTGGAAGTCCTTGGTTTGATTCCTAGTCAGGGCATACAGGAGAGGTGACCATCTGCTTCCTCCCTCCCCTTTTTCTCTCTCTCTTCCCCCTCTGCAGCCATGGCTTGATTGGTTCAAGTGCATTGACCCCAGGTGCTAAGGATGGCTCCATGGAAGCCTCTGCCTCAGGTGCTAAAAATAGCTTGGTTGCAAGCATAGCCCCGGATGGGCAAAGCATCAGCCCCAGACAGGGGTTGTTGGGTAGATCTCGGTCAGGGCTTATGTGGAGTCTGTCTCTGTATCTCTCTTCCTCTCACTTATAAAAAAACTAAAAACTGTTCATTAAACTTCATGATAATATTTATGAATTATTCCTGAGGATCAGAGAGAGAGAGAGAGAGAGAGAGAGAGAGAGAGAGATTGACAAATATTTGTTCATGTCATTGTGTTAGAACTAGTAACTAGCAGAGCTGAGACTGGAAAAAAGTTCATTTGTCCTCAAATCCTTGACATAAATGTTTTCACCATGTTAATAATCTTCCTTATTTATATTCTTTAGTTCTCTGCCTGAATTCACCCAGTTTTCTGAAGCCTTTGATATTTTTTAATGCTTTTAATTATAATAGAGAAAGTCCTCTGGTAACAAAGCATGTTCTCCTTGAATGTGGCTGGGTGTCTGCGGCAAGCATGTTTAAGTGCCTCTTGAGGAAACAGGGCAGTTGCAGCCTCTGCTTAGCCAGAGTGATCAGAGTCCTCAAGACCAACCTACTCTCAGGGATTGAGGCAGCAGTGGAATGTGTCCAAATATTTACAGACATATTCCCATTCTAAAAGTAAACAGACTTACAGGCCCACATGTAGAAAGACAAAAAAAAAAAAGTAAGTTAGACAGTGAGCATCACTCAGATAGCCAGTCCCTCTTTGACTAGGTTTGAAGTTAGAATGGCTAGTCCTTGGGACTTCTGCATTAGACTCTGGGACATTGGCAAACTGGTTAGCACAGATAACCCCAGCATTTGTGGCCAATTCAGCATTTGTGGCCAATTCATTCATAGCTCAAGGAAGAGAATACACATGAAAATTCCTATGAAAAAGTATTTTTCACATAAGAAATACTATTTATAATGCAAAGATATACTCATTGCATTCTATTAAAGTTATACATAAATTCTCTCCACAAGCCTCTCAATAATAGGTAACAGCTGTAAAAAGCCTGGTACCTGCTTTATGAAAATCAGTGAAAAAAGTGTAAAAATGTAATATGGTATATATTGTACTTCAATTTACAATATTGTATGGTATAACATAGTGGGAAACTTCCTGTTTTGTCATAGATGGGAATAGCTCGTTCTTTTCTGTGACTGCATTGTATTTTATTATTTAGAGTTATCATTTATGCAAATTTTCAGTTTTCTATTTTTAAAAATAAAGATGGCATAGACCTACTTGTATATGTATCTTTTGTTTTTATATTGCTACAGGATACTAGAGTTAGGGATTGCTGAGTAGGTGTGTGATATACTGTAATTAAATAGATATAGGCTAGTTGCTCACCAAAATTTTTACTACTTTAAACTTCTACCAACAGTTAAAAGAAAATAACTGTTTTTCCTAAAGTTTTTTAAACTCAGTATTATACAGTATAGTTCCTTTAGGTATTTCCAGCTGGGGTGTAAAAATATATCTCATTGTTAAATTCATATGGATTTCTTATTATTAAGTTTGAGTCTTTTAAAAAACGTTATTACCAATGTTTATTTTTCTGTGAATTGCCTATTCATGTCCTAATGTAATTTTATTATTGGAATGCAGACTGATTTCTAACTGACTTTCTGGTTGTTACTTACACACTGTAGGCATTAATAATTTATTGCCACATATGTTGGAAATATTTTCTTTGGTTTGTCTTTTCAGGGAGCACCTTAGCTTTTGGTCTTTGTTTATTTGCTTGTTTTTTTGTTATAGAAAATATTGTTTTAATTCAGTTAGAATAATGTATCTTGCCTTGGTGGTATTTGATTTAAGGATATTCTCAGAAAAGAACTTTTCACTAGAAATTTATTTTAAAACATTTCCTCTATTTGCTTTTATTCCACTAAAGTTTTTATATTCACATTACACTGCTTTGTACATTTAGCAAGGATGGAATTTTAAATTAAAAAATTTTATTTATTTATGTACTTTTAATATATTATTGTTTAAGTCTAAGAGCTCATAACCAGGACAGTACCCTTTCACCATAATTTAGGGTGGATAATATCACAAATGTTATATTTATATGTATATCACTTTTAACAAATATAATTATGCAAATGCATATATATGCATAGACATTATTTTATTTTATTTTAGGTTTATGTACATATATATATATAAGAATAATATTATCTATCCACCAAATATTTTAATTGTCCTTGAACAAATAATTCTTTACCAAAATATGAATCTTAGAATATAACAAAAGTAAAATAATTATAGTCATAGAATTATATTTTAAGTTTTGTATTTAATGTAGCTAACTAAAAATTTATGGCAGATATTCTGAGTTCAACAAATTTTCAAAAAATTTTTTTACAAATCTTATAAATTAGTTAGTTTCATGGTCTATTTCAGGAACCAACCTAAAGAAATATAAAGGTTAAGATAAATGGATCTAATTACTTAAAATGATATATTCTGTTCTTTTTTTTAAAAAGTTGAATATATACTTTATCTCATCCTGTTTAATAACAGAAACAGACATACCTGAACACTTTAGTAAAATAACACCCTTTATAATTCGTTTTCCAGAACTTAAACTTAAAGCATGTTTATTTTTCAAGTTCTTATGTAAACTGATTTTCAAATAGTGATATTTTCATTCTGAATAATATCTTGATACATTTTCTTTTACAAAATCTGGCTGTCCTGTAATAGAAAAGTGACTGTTAACCTCATCTTGTGCTGAGGAAATTTCAGAGATTTGTATAAAAGAGTTTCAAACAATTAACCAAAACCAAAATTAAAGTCAGAATAACCTCAGATCATATCATTTTCCCCCCTTTAGTTGCTATTTGTCAGAATTATACCAGGAACTAAAGAAAAGAGAAATGCCTGCTATGTGAACACAACTACATATATACTTCACCTTATACGTAAAAATTGACCAAGACTCATTAAGCAGGTAAGATCCAAAATGCATTCTAAAAATGAAAGACAGCCTGGTTCTACCAAAATAAAAAATAAAAAAATTAAACAGATGAAAAATAATTTTCACTCTGCATTAAAAAAAAATGCCAGTATTAGCCCTAATAAAATAGATCCTGTAACTTACTGTTCCCTTACAGTTGGGTCTTAAGTTAATAAACATGTAAAATAAGTGAAAATATTTCTTCATGAATAGTTGCTCAAATAATGTCTAAGGGAGAAGGCATAAATATCACTTTATACAGAAAGAAATGGTTTATTTTACTATGTTCTTGCAATTTAAAAGCCGTATTACAGAGACTGGCTTAAACATCCTGTAAATTGTTTTTTCTGTCTCCTCTTAGCCCTGCATTTTAAATTAACCAAGAGAAATAAAAAGAAGAACCAGGGAAAACCAGGGCATTATGACAGGATGATTTTATTTTATGTATGAGTCTAAATGAGATTTTAGAAAATGGATACCGCATTCCTTAAATGGGTCTGTGTGGTCAAAGACCATTAGGCAACTTTGGAAGATTCCGCAGGGACACCTGGGGCCAGACGTTTCAGTCCCACCGGACTGAGTCCACTGTTTGTCTTTCTGCATGGAGAATTAATAAATGTATCAATCTTCTACCAGCGGCTCTGAACAAGGGAACAGAAAGGAAATAGAATAAGTGGGGGAAAAAAATCACACATGTGCTTTTTCCTTTTCCCCACCTCCTGATCTTCTCTCTTCTGCGTGTTAAACTTATTTTCCCTTCAGCCTTTTTCATATTATTCTCCCTCCCCCCCTTGTTATTAGTTATGTCTCTTAGCATTCCTGACTGCATTGCACTTTGTCTGCCTCAAACTGATGCCTCACTACCTGGACAGGGGCTGTAATTTAAAGGAACTGGCCACCTTTGCATACCTTCTGCTCTGAAGACCAGTCGGTGGCCTTGACATATCAGATTGCATTAAGTGATTTTAGTTTCAAGGGAAGAAAAATAAAACGGAAAGTACAGTCAGCACACGTGAATGTGCCTGTAGCCTTACAGAGTGGGATTCCAAAAGCCATTTCAACATTTCTCAACTGATAAGCTAATTAATTATTAAAACAGAAACACTCCTAGGATACCTATGACCATGGTTATAAACACACTCTTTTTCAATTTCTTTCTTCCTATTCTGTAACTGCAGAGGGTTGCCTCTAAATTGCACGAAGGTAATTCTAAGATGTCCATTACAGGGGTTTTAAATCACAGCAAGGAACGAGAGATGTTAAAAAGAAATACCAACTGCATTAAAAAAAAAGTTACAGGACTTAATTATTATTTAATTTTGCATTAGACCATCAGGTTTAAAGCTCTTTTGAAGTAGAAATTTGGACATATGACGGTGGACCATAAATATATTTCTTCCCTATCCCTCTGCTTAAAACTACAATAGTTGCACGTTCAGGACTCCTTTCGCATAATGGCTGGAGTGGACGGTAAAGACAGTGAAAACACAAGGTCTTAAATCAAATCAAACAGTCCTGCGAGTTTATTCATCCAAGTTAATACATTCTTAAAAGCTGGCATCCCAAGTCCCCTTAGGGGTTCTTGTCTTTAGTCCAATGCAATGGTTAGTCATTTAGGTGTGAAAACAGCAAGGGCAAAACAGATGCAGAAGGTCAAGAATAGAACAAGTGCAAGAGCTGAGTTGCGACTGCACCAGAAAGATTGTTTCTCCAAAACTAAGGGCAGCAACAACCCAGGGGTCACGGTTAGATCCCGGAGGCTACGTTTGCTGAGACAGTCGAGGAACAGGGGTCACGATTAGATCCCGGAGGCTACGTTTGCTGAGACAGTCGAGGAACTGTGAGAGCACATAGGTAGAGCATTCAGTTCTGTATTCTTGGCATCACTGTAGTGAAAACCTTTCTATCTGCCCACATGTTTAAAAAGTCTATATTATATGTAAAAGAAAATACAATGCTTTTATATTATCCATTTGGTTTTATGCTTTGGGGAGGAGAAGGGTCCTTTGAATTTTATGGAAAGAAGGGAATAATATTGAGTGCTCTTCCTGGAATCACAGGCCAAAAGGGACAGCACAGGATGTCCAAGAGGTACATTCAGGACTGCTAGTCAGGTTCACAGAGATCAGAAGGCAGAGGAGGAACACTGAGGTCACAGTATGAGAAGAGGTTGCATAGTAAAATTGCAGGAGACGCTTGTTAAAATTGGCGAAGCGGATTTAATTTGGATGGCTGCAGTGAGGGGATTGGCTTCAGGATGGACTAGCCTCACTTTGCTGAAACAAAAGCAGGCGGGTTTTTCAACGCAGAGTCCAGTGGGAAAGTAGTGGAAAACATTAAGGAGTCGGGGAAGATTGGCCAGTGTCATTAGGCGACCTGTGTTTGCTACTGGTCACTTATCCAAATTAACCTCCTACCCTCCAACAGAGTCTAGGAGATGAAGGGGTGATCTTCCCTGATAATTTCTATACAAGGGGTGGCTCCCAGGTCCTGGAGAAAGACATTCCTGGGTTGTAAATCTGGCAAAACATTGCAAGAAGATTTACATCCCAAAAGGGAGAAGAGGAATTGACAGTTGCAAGTTTTCTAAAGTAAATGCTGTAGGAAAAGAAGGTCCGAGATCCACAGTCAGAAAGAAAGCTATCTACAGTTCAGTCAAGCTGAAGAGAATATGAAGGTCACGTAGGACAAGATGCAGGAACAAAGGAGAGAAATCCCTGCACATTTCCAAAAAGACATCTCCTGTGTCTGCTGCCGACCAACACCTACCTGATTTCCTGGTTTCGTTAATCCACAATATTCCCCTACTTCTTCAAGATGGGTAAAAAGCCCGTTTACACTCATCCTTTTTTTTTTTTTTTTTTGTGACAGAGACAGAGAGAGACAGAGAGAGAGACAGATAAGGACAGACAGACAGGAAGGGAGAGAGATGAGAAGCATCAACTCTTCTTCAACTAAGCATCACCTTAGTTGCTCATTGATTGCTTTCTCATATGTGCCTTAACCGGGAGGCTATAGCAGACTGAGTGTCCCCTTGCTCAAGCCAGTGACCTTGGGCTCAAGCTGGTGAGCCTTGTTCAAAACAGATGAGCCCGCGCTCAAGGCAGCGACCTCAGAGTTTCGAACATAGGTCCTCTGAGTCCCAGTCCGACGCTCTAGCCATTGCAACTCTGCCTGGTGAGGCAACTCATTCTTTAATTTACTATTTATTAAGTGCTTACTATGTATCAAACATTGTTGTATGAAAACTTTTGCTTGAATCATATCAATAGTTAATTTTAATTTTTTATATTGCAAACACACACATATATTCCTGGCTCCACCTGATATCTGTGGTAACA
Source organism: Saccopteryx leptura (assembly GCF_036850995.1). Taxonomy (NCBI): domain Eukaryota; kingdom Metazoa; phylum Chordata; class Mammalia; order Chiroptera; family Emballonuridae; genus Saccopteryx; species Saccopteryx leptura. Next base: position 168,848,494 of record NC_089507.1, read on the forward strand.
AAGCAAAGAGAAAGAGATTGTTAAGGAAATTCAGAAATTTTTTTTTTTCAAGGAAAAAAAATATGCTCAACAATAGTTTAGGTTTTAAGCTAAGTTGTTTCGGCTTCCCCAGTTCCAAGTCACCTGACATAAATACAGGATCCAGGCTGGCACGTTCCTCACTGTTCACAGAAGTAAGCAAAGTGGACTTAGGCGTGTTTCTAGATGCATGTCTACATCGAAACCTAAAACTGCCTTCGGAGACAGCACGCAGGGATGCAGCTGATAGACCTCTGTATCTTCCCTGTTCTACCCTGGAGCAAAAGCTGACAGTACGTTTGTTGACAGTGTTTTTTTGTTGTTGAGATATTTATACTATTTGCTTTATTTTGCTATATATTCAAATGCACCACTGTTTATAAGTAATCAACAGGTAAGCAAAGCCTTTTTGATACAGACTTTTATGTGTTTTCTACATTGTTTTCCATTTATCTTGGAAAACTGTTTTATCATGCATGGATAAATAATATTCATAGTAGTTATTTTTACTGAGCGCACGTTATAGGCCACAGAATATTCTAGTCACACCCGATGGACCAGTTCATTGAATCCACCTGATGACCTATGAGCTCTACATCTTGGTTAAGGAACTAATTTGCTGAAGTTCCCACAACAAATCTGATCTAGAGAGCGTGCACACCTGTCTCTGTCTCTAACTGTTAGTACATAATGACAGACTTCCATGCATGTGCCATCCTATTTATTTCTCATAGGATTCCTATGCATTAGAGCATATCATTACTTCTTGTGTGAATATGAAGAAACTGAGGCCATAGCAGATAAATGAGGTCACACAACTTGCAGTCAGTGATGGTGATACTTGAACCTGGCTGACTGCTTCAGGAGTGCGTCCCCGCCCTCAATTGCTACACCAGAATAAAGAGCAAAAGAAAACCAATTTAAATTTTTCAGGATATTTTTTCATGTCAGTGAAGCCAAAAAGAGCAGTTATCATTTTTATCTTGGTATTAGAAATGAAAAGAAAAAAAAATCTAATGATTAGAAGGAATACACTATCCACCAAAGAGAGAACCTCGACGGGGTTAGTAGATCAATGATGCATCCTTAAGAACCACCACAAGGAAACTGTAAGCAAAGGACAAAACTAACCAGGAAGGGCATTGATTAATTATCTGCATAAGGTCCTAAGACCTGCAGTATACTTAATAAGCAAACAACCATGGAGCTTCTCAGTTAACATTTCTTCTTTTTTTTTCTATCCCTATACCCAGAAGAAAAAAAAAGAAGAAAGAAAGAAAGAAAATTTCAAAGGACAATTATCAAGTGTATTACCTTAATAAATTGTAATGCTCAGATTATATAGAGAAATCTGATCTGCACATCCCAGAAAAAAGGTCATCCAAGGAAACAAGTTTCATGGGAAGAAGTAATGTAGCAATCAAAATCAATACAAAAGATTGTAGAAGCTTAATTCACAAGCCCCAGAAAGGATCACAGAATTTAAAGGCCATTGTCCTGATTCCCAGCCCGTTTTCTTCTAGAAGTCTCCTTTTGCTGCCCTGTCTGCAGGCGTCCTGATACCCAAGGGCAGTCACATATTCTTTCTCTTTTGGCATCTTGTAGATTTAACATTCATTCATCTGTTGCGGCGCATTGAGGTGATTTGCCAAATAACTTCTTCTGGCAAAAAGAATGTGCTGGGTTATTATTCTTTGGTCCAAATGAGCCAGACTGACTGTCTACACGGTTGGAATATGCCAGATAATTACTTTAACCATGTCTTTCCCTTTAGCTGTGTATACACGGTCCCTGTATTCTAGATAAACCTGGTTAAACCTCATATTGAATAATTACTGGCAAGGAGCCATGGGCTTGCAGTAATTTAATGTTCATCTTTGGTTTCTACAGGGTGCTAGTGACAAAAGCAGGTTTTGTTTATACTTACGTTAGAAGGATTTTCTTTTCATAATTCAAAAGAAAATCTCCAGAACATGAAGAAAGGATCATTCAATTAAAAAAAACCCAACGTTTTGGTTCCAAGTTTTCCCTAGGAATCATAGTCACAGGGCTTAACCCCCTCCCCCCAAAACGAAGCTGATGTAGTTTAGATTTTAGAAACAGAAAGATACTAGAAAAGAGAACCACAGTCCTCATGCCTTGCAAGTCACACAATTTTTGTTACATTGAAATCGCCACTGATGTACTGTGCCCCTCCCTTTCGAAAGTGGGGTTGGAGGGCAATGTTGCTGCATTTTATTACATAAGGGAAATAATATTATAGCCCATGAATTTCTATATCCCGCAGTCACAGAATAACAGAAGAAGCCTTAGAATAGGTGGCAGAAGGTAAAGATCCAAATTCCAATTGTGTTATGAGTTAGTTGTAGAACCACTACAACTCACTTCTCTCTTCTTTGCGAAACTGCAAATAGCATCCTAGTCATGCAAAACATGTTTAGGAGGATTACACATAGAAAGCCATTTCATAAGACCCAGAAGACTAAATGCTCTGAAGTAAATGACAGACAGGAAAGATAGTTTAAATTGAGTTCAGATTGGCAGATGTTTTGCAAACGAAACACAACTCTGACAGGTTCCCGTAAATGCGGATTAGGATTAGAATCTAATTGCTCAGGGGAAAGTCATCAACTCAATCCTCCAGAGTAGCAATCTCAGACACAGTCCTGCTAGAAGAGAAGACCCACCACCTTCCACTACTCTCTTATTTTCTTCATAGCATTTGTTTCCATCTGAAATTATGTCACGTATTTGTCTATTCAGTAATTATCGCTCTTCTTTACCAGAAAGCAGACTCCTTAAGAGCAGAGACTTTGACTGTCTTCCTCGCCATTTCTTGTTAAACTAGAACACTACCTAGAACATAGTGGGACCTTAGTAAATATATATATTTGTTTAGTGAATGAAGGTATTTTTATGTAGACAGATTAGCCAAGCAAAGATATGCATGTAGAAGAATGTGGGTTGCATTAAGACAATGGCAAGTTGGAGAAAAAGCTATATGAAGAAGGAGAGTGGCCAACAAAATGGAAAAGGGAGTTTAAGGTCATGTGGGAAGCATCCTAAAGCCAAAAGCAATATCTCATCAAACTTTGAGATGAAGAATCTTTAGTCTAATTATGTATCCACATGTATAATATGGTTATGACCCAATTTTAAGGGGAACAAGCTGACTAAACCATCATGAATGAATGACATCAGGGAAGAATTCCTTTGGAACACTGTAATTCTAAGGTGTCAAGTATGGCCTTTCAAGCCTGCCCTTAAGGTTCCTTAAACAAATTCTGAGTTTGCCTGACCAGGTGGTGGTGCAGTGGATAGTGTCAGCCCAGGATGCTGAGACCTCGGTTTGAAACCCTGAGGTTGCCGGCTTAAGCGCGGGATCATGGCATAACTGCATGGCTGTTGGCTTGAGCCCAAAGGTTGCTGGCTTGAGCAAGAGGTCTCTGGCTTGGCTATAGCCCTCCCCTCCACCCCCGGTCAAGGCACGTATGAGAAAGCCACCAATGAACAACTAAGGTGCCTAACTATGAGTTGAAGCTTCTCATCTCTCTCCCTTCCTGTCTGTCTGTTTGTCCTTGTATCTCTATAGCTTGCTAAAAAAAAGGAAAAAAGAAAAAGTGAACTCAAGAAATCATGAAAATTCCTATGTTTAACATGAATTAAATGACACATAAACAGATATATGGTATTTTACTATAAAATCAGTCTATAAGTAGAGTGATATTTTGAAAACTGCCTAGTTTACATGGAGAATTTTAATCAGAAATTATAAGACATTGCAATAATGTATTTTATCTCAAGAGAGATGAGCATAGTTTCTACCACGTACATTTAAGTATCCATAGATATTTGAATCATGTTGATTTGATGTAATAATTTGCATTTTTGAAGAAATTTGTATTATACCAGTTATTTTGTAGCAGATAACTTTGCACTGAGTTAAGCAACTCTATACTGAGGGAAAATTGGAAACATAACATTGAATTTGAGAAAGAAAGGAAATGTTGCTTAATACACATTCCAACATTTAGAAGCATCTCTCTACCTCAATTTAAGAAATGAGCCGTCTTTCAAATTACCAGCTTTACCACAGGGTCACAATTAACCTGAAATAATCTTCAACAATAAGAAACAGTCCAACTATCTGATGAAGTGGAAAAAAGGAGCCAGGAATATTTAGACCCTTGTTTTAATCACAATCAATTCTTACCCAGGTGTTTGGTAAGAAATGTAGACCACTCAAATAAACACAGCATCAATTTTACTACGGAGAAGCTTCCAATGTAGATATAATTTATGAGCTCAAACTGGATGCTTCACTGACTTCAGATGATCAGTTAAGTGTCTCAAAACTTAAAAAGTATTTGATATAGAGTTAATATTTCTAGGCTAAATGTGAAGTGGATTGGTGGAGGAAACAGATGTAGCCAAATTTGAGTGATCTAAGGGACAGTTCCAAAAATATTATAATCCAGAAAGGAAGCTCATCAGTTACCAAAAATTTTTAAACTGCCTTTAAAAGATCTAATATTATGCTAAGAAGCTGTGACTCAAGTTACTGAGCCATTTTAAATACTATAGAGAGAAACCAAGAATTAGGATTTGTCATTTTATAGATGAAAATCATTGCAAATAGACTGCAGAAGAAAATTATTACTGACTTTGTGGACCTATTTTCTTGGATATGGCTCAGGATTCTCAAAATCATCACGTCCAAAATGAATTTGTTTTATTCTTCCCCAAACTTGTTTCACTTCATATGTCCCCAGATCCTTAATCAATTTTCTCGGCCTCAACTCAGCCTTTTCTCAAACACTCCCTACTTGATTGATCACTAAGTCCTGAGAATTTACTTCTTAACTAAAGACTGTTTCTGCAACTCTCTATTCCTGCCTTTACCACATTCATCTGGTCTACCAACATTTCTCAACTGTACTTCAACTCTAACTCATCACCAATCCATTTCCTATACTGTATTTTATTTTATTTTTATTTATTTATTTATTTTTGTATTTTTCTGAAGCTAGAAATGGGGAGAGACAGTCAGACAGACTCCCGCATGCGCCCGACCAGGATCCACCTGGCACGCCCACCAGGGGCGACGCTCTGCCCACCAGGGGGTGATGCTCTGCCCCTCTGGGGTGTCGCTCTGCTGAAATCAGAGCCACTCTAGCGCCTGGGGCAGAGGCCAAGGAGCCATCCCCAGCGCCCGGGCCATCTTCGCTCCAATGGAGCCTCAGCTGCAGGAGGGGAAGAGAGAGACAGAGAGGAAGGAGGCAGGGGGTGGAGAAGCAAATGGGCGCTTCTCCTATGTGCCCTGGCGGGGAATCGAACCTGGGTCCCCCGCACGCCAGGCCGACGCTCTACCACTGAGCCAACCGGCCAGGGCCTCCTACACTGTATTTTAAAGGGCACGACTTTCTGCAACCAAATTTACATAAGATGGTTTTAAATTCAAAGAGACACTAGACCCTTTGCAGGACCAGGTGAAGGCAGTCCACCTTAAGTAGGCAGAGAAGGTAAGACTATATCTCATTAGAAGCTATGGTGGGAAAAAATACTCTCTTCAGGGAAGTACAGAATAAGAAAAGACATCCAAGTTAAGTTCAGGGACTGTGTCTGCTAGTCAGGAAAAATTCTCAGTACTCAAGACCTTTTTATTCAGGGGGCTAGGTTAAAATGGTTGCCCTCTCAATATAGATTGCCACAGCCAAGAGCAGAGATTCATGCCTCTAGTGAATGGTTGGAGTGCATAGAACTTCAAGGTAAGTTTTTACAAACAAGATCTAATAAAGGTCATTATTTGAATTTATAAATGGTAGACAGTCCAATGATCATATTTTAATTTTCTTTCTAGTATCACAGTACCAGGAAATTACATGTTAATTGGGAGATTATGAATTAAACACTGAAACATAGAATTGGGAGTAAGAATGTTGAATGAGTTAGAAGAATAATGAATTGAGGCTGGTAGTTTCCAGTCAATTTAGAATGAAAATCATTAAACTCTTTACATTCTCTCTTAAGAGACCTGTGGATGAAGAAAAGAAATAAAGTGAATTGCAAAATCTGTGGTAAAAATGGTAAGAGGGAAAGTTTTCCAATTTACCTATAGTAAAATCGGATTAACATTATGGTAAAGCCCAATTAGCTATCTATTTTCCAAAAGCAGTGTTTCCTATCAAGATCCAGTTTTGCCTGTATAAGTTAGGTGGGCAAGAACGTTTTTATTCTCCTCTAGACTGAAAATTTTTATAACATTCATTAACTCAAGGAATACAGCTCTTGCGTATACTCTGAAGGACTCCTTCACATCTCCCTTGTGCTTTCTGTGAAATGTTTGTTTGTATGTGTGTGTGTGTGTGTGTGTGTGTGTGTGTGTGTGTGTGCCTGTGTATGCATGTGGTTATTGTTGATGTTGTTTTCCTTCCCTTTCCTTTCTGGATTCTTCTTCCATGTCAAGATAATTTATGCTGACAACAGTGAATGTCAGGTTTCTTCTTTCTTTGCTATTTTTATTTTGATTACAATTATTTTATTGATAGATAAAGAAGTAGAAGTTGGGGAAGCTCAATCTCCTTTCTGTCAGTGTTCTCTGAAGACTCTCATTCTGCTGCCTGTGGTGGTTTTCTTGCTCACCTGGCAACACTGTGGTGTTGCACATGATGGTCTTATAATCTGTCTACTGATCTTTTAATACGTTGCAGCGTACTTTGGAGGTATTCCAATTCAGGATAGATTTTGTCTTTACTTTTTTTTTCACCCACCATCTTTTCATTGAGCACCACTGGTATGGCAGAACGGGGCAACTTACTATGTATATTCAGGTGTGAGTTTCTGTAAACCTTCAGCAAATACTTGGCAGCCAGCTACCATACTGACATATATATCTCCTATGTATCACACACATACTTGCAAAACACTTAGATTTCCACTCCAAACGTTAATAAAAAAATCTAAAAAATGTACTGTCTCTATAACATTTTCTTTTGCTTGGTATAAAAAACCCTTTAGCAATGATGACATCTTCACATAAAACTTTGTGAAAAAAATGTCAGTTAAACAATTTTGTCATGAACTGAAGGAACCCAATCAAAAAGGAAGACCAGTAGTGTAGAGGAAAGAGCATCTGTTCCCTCCTTTCAAGCCTGCAGATTTGCTGCTTCATTAGACTGAATGTCATTCTCCACATGGCAACACAGATTTTTTTAATATCATAAACATTCCTTACAGATCCTAATACTAGTCTTATTCTTTAATGACAAGCATTTTTATTTTCTATTTGTGGCTGTCAGGTTGAATGTTTTCTGAAGTGTTTAGTGGGAAATTATTATGGGTTACCCAACATCCTTTACAGCCTGGTCCCATTTTAGAGTAAAGATTGCATTGTACAATTCTTAATTTTTTGTTGTTTTTGTTGCTTGTTTATGCCCTTTTATCTTTCTGTTGGATGCCAACCCAAGGTCAGAAATGTTTTGCCAACATCTGTTTATTATTTTATTTAAACCCAAGGAACATAAAACCGTACACATGCTCACTGTTTACAGGTTTGCATAGAGCCCTCAGATGAGTTCTTCATATTTATTCTTGATGCTTTTTGGCTTCCAACCCATCTTTCATATTCAATTCCCCCCTTTTACCCTTTGCCTTCAAAGCTAAGAATGTTTTTAAGTAGTATTGGTTGGATGATCAGAATAATGTCTCAAAAAAGGCCAGTGTTTTATGTGTTATACTCAGAACTAACAAACATATCCCACAGCTTATACAAATGCCTTTACAACAAAGCCAGAAGGGCATCAGCTCAGTTGCGTTTACCACTCACTCTGAAGAGTGTGGAGAAATTATGGAATTCTTATAGAAGTATAGTGAGAATTACAGAAAATTCAGATGTTCTTGCCTTCTATCTAATTTATTGATCAATGCATAAAGTGTCAGGCCCTTTGTTTTTCATTTTAAATGTCTCTATGATAAGCATTTTATGGTGGTAGCAGGTTATTTTATTTATATTTTCAAGTCATAAGTAAAAAGCTTCTATAGCACCTCCCTGGTCTGTAAATTTCGGGATGAGTTTCCCAGTCTGTCCTCAAACCCATGTCTTTCTCCTGTGCTCGGTCAGTAACAAATCTGTAGGATGAACTGATAGATAAGTGAAGTTCAGAATGGCCATGGAATGAAGGAGTTTCTTTTGTAATCCTTGGATCAAGTTAGAAATGTAGATTTCCACACTATCCAGTCAGCTGGGACTAGAGGTCCTAGTTGAGTTCAGTAATTCTGATTCAAAATACTTTCCCCAAATTATTTGAATAACAAAGATGGTATAGATAGTCTCTGACTGCACAAACCTATTTAAATAGCACTGCAATTAATTATGTTAGTACCTCCCAGTGCCACTCTGCTCCACAAAACAATAGCATAAATGTTATTGTCAAAGGGAAAATATTACTATGAAACTTATCTTTTAAAAAAAGAGCTGTAATTTATATTTCTTAATATTTTTTGTAGATAGATGACAGTTATTTGGGGGAAAAATCACATATTGCTCAACATCAATAACTTTTAAAAATTAGAACAAACCACTTTCCTTGGAAATTTTGATTATAATATCTTAGTTTCTGAATCATTAAGTTGTTATCATAGACATTTAAAATAGCACTATGGTTATAAATTTTTTAACTTTTATAAAATACAGAATCCCAAACTGACCAAAAATTTACACTGCAATATTTTTGCAAAATTAGGGCTAGCATTTTGGACAGCTTGGTGATTGATCAATATTAAGACATCACCTAACGTGACCAGGCAGTGGCACAGTAAATAGACCATCGGCCTGGGTTGGTGAGGACCCAGGCTCGAAACCCTGAGGTCACCAGCTTGAGTGAAGGCTCATTTGGTATGGCTTGAGTGGACTCACCAGCTTTAGTGTGAGGTCGCTGGCTTGAATGTAGGATCATTCACAACACCCTAGGGTCACTGGCTTGAAGGCCAAGGTTGCTGGTTTGAAACCCAAAGTTGCTGGCTTGAGCACAAAGCCACAGGCTTGAACCCAAAGTCACTGGCTTTAGTCCAAGGTTGCTGGCTTGAGCAAGGGGTCACTGATTCAGCTGGAGCCCCTGTCAAGGCACATATGAGAAAGCAATCAATGAACAACTAAGGTGCCACAACAAGGAATTGATGTTTCTCATCTCTCTCCCTTCCTGTCTGTCCATCCCTGTCTGTCCCTCTCTTTCTCACACACACTAAAAATAAATTATATATATAAATTTAAAATATAAATATAAATATAAAAATAAAATATATATATAAATAAGATAAAATAAAAATATCCATATTTAGTTAGATTTAGATGATGTTTATGTTTGTGGGTATTTTTAAATGTCTTTTTTTCTCCATGAAATAAATTATGCTGAAGGCTGTGCAAATTTATATTTACTTATATATCCAGGGATCATCATAAGATTTTGCTTTACAGCATAAATAATGGCTCTAAATTGTCTCTTTCAAGATCATAGAGACTTTGCAAGTAATCTAGTCTAAGTGAACTGTCTCTGCTCAGACAGTTAGTGAGGAATCAAATTTGACCATAGTAGGTTATTGAGTCCTGGTCAACAACTCAGCAGAGGTAGCATGATTTATTCTAAGATTGATAGATTAGAAAAAGAGTAAAGGAAAATAACCAGCCTCATAAATACCCCAACAATTCCGATTCTTCCAGTGACTATAGTTGGAAGACATGGGTTTCAGAATCAGAAAGAATTGAGTTCAAACATCACCTTACTACCTCTGTGACCTGGAGTAATTATCAAACCTTATTGTTACTTCACTTTTTCTCTTGTACAATGAGGTGGGAAAAGTCTAATGATTTGATAATATAATAAATGCTTGTAAAGCCCTTGTCTGTCAGAGAGTAACTGTGTGACACAGGCTTTGTTTTATTATTCTTCATACCTAAAATTCTAAGGTTATAATTTTAATGCTATGCAACTTTGTTTGGATTTGGCCTAAGAAGTTTGATATCTGTTGCAAATGGTCACAGGAGAAACCAATTAATACAATCACCCTCAGTTCTCAACTGAGGGCTGGGAAGCCTTTCAAGGGATATTGGACAATGTCTGGGGACAGTTTTGGTTGTCAGAATGGAAGAGGGAGGGTGCTATTGGATTCTAGTGAGCAAATTTTAGGGATGTTTTTAAAAATCCTACAATGCACAGCACAGACCTCACTACAATGAATAATCTGGCCTCAAATACGAATAAGGCCAAGGTTGAAAAATCTTGGAATACACCAAAAACATTCCAAACTCTTTCCTTTCAAATGATCTGATGACAAAAAATGAATTCTGATGTTCATAAGATAAATTTCAGTGAAATTATGGCTTGAGTTTTGTTATAGTCAATTAAATTCATCATGACTAACCTTTTAGTTCAGAAAAACAATTTGCCAGTATACTGTTTAATTTTCATCCATTTTACATCATTCTTATTAAATGTAATTATGATATATTACATATAGAAATTTAGGACACAATTATCAATGGCATAATGCAGGAAATGCAGCTTGTAGAATGGATGAGTTCTTATTGAACTGGTTGGCTTGGGAACATCGCCTGAGCCAGTGATGCTAACATAATACATCCTCAATACACATCATCATAGCTCTACAGAGGAAGATCTGTCATAAGTAATGTCTGAGTTATTAGTTTAAAATTAAAGATGATTCAGGAAAAATATTTCCTTTTAGGTTCAGTAAGTGTTAGTTTGCTCAGGCCTCTTAGAGCACTACAGAGACTGATTGAAAATTTCCTAAAGTTACTATGAACTGAGTTACTAAGAAGTTCTGAGAATTTCTTTGTAGAGCATTTTAACAGTGTAGAATGTTTTTCTCAAAGAAAGAAAAAGACATATCTTTTTAGTACTTTTTTCTGTTGTAAAAAGTATTCAAAAGCCAAAGTCTAATATTTCTACATTGGCAAAATATGCTATTAGAGTTAAAGAAAAAACAATAGATAAGTAAATACCTCACCTTTCATCTGAGACTTCTAAGAACATTACACATTATAGAGAAGTTTCACAGCTTCATAACAGAAGACAAAACCTATAGTCAGGAAGAAAATTATAAATGACATAATTTTTAAAATGAGAAATGATTGCAAATCTTGATATCCATGGTAGATTGTTTACAAAACTGGTTGAATTAATGGTCTTCCCTGTATCTACACCATTGAGTTGGCCTCCCCCGCAATGACTCTAAATTTAGCCAATGGAACAATAACAAATGATATAAGCAGAGACTTGAAAAGTACTTGCATTGTGACACCTGGGTATGCTGTCACCACAGCCATGTCTCCAAGTCTTGGCTATCCTTCTGGAGGATGAGAAACATGTGACTTAGTCACATCATCCCCTCACCTGGCCTTGAGTCTAAGTGATAGGGCCAGAATGAATGGATAAAGAGCACACCTCACCCTACCTGGATGACTTTGGGAATTTTCATAGTCAGAGACATGAGGTAAATCAAGTTTAGGGGATAGGTGCCAGATTATAAACCACAACATCATAGGAATGAATGGGCAAAGATATGAGGAAGCCAAGAGAATGTGGCATAACAAAAGGCACCATAGGGAAGTGTCTTAAGGAGACAGTGCTCAACAAATTTATTTACTCCTGAAATTCAAGAAAGATGAAAACTCTGATACAGTGTTGTGGTGACAGCAACATGTGGCCGGTTTCCAAAGGTTCAGAGGTATACCATCCGTCTCATGAGACTGCCCATGAGATAAAGATGCAGAGACCTCAAATCACTTTCATACACTTGTCTAAAATTAGTTTTGATGAGCAAGTGGTATATAGTGATAGATTTGTCTATACTCAAATTTCACATTAAGAACTTGCCAATAACAGATATTGATATTTTGCCAGAGTAGGAGATAGCTAACTGGAAGCATTAAAAAAAGAATAAGTATACATTTTCCAATACTCAACAGGAAGAGAGAAAGATTATTCTGAACACGTTTTGGGATCTGTTTGGACTACCCCCATAAGAAAAGGACATAGTGAAGGGTCTGTATTCATAGAGATTTTTAACATTCTCATAGTTATTACCTCATTCAGGGTTCCAAAAGGAATGAGCAGGTGCACACAGTGGAGATTTTTGAATAGAATTTCATGCCAGGACTATTTACAGAAGTGTGGGCAAGGATGAGGCAACTACTTTGTAATGCTGAGACTTCCAGAAACCAGCAACCTCTCTGAGGCTTGGAGCAGGAGCAAAGGAGGAAGAGTTCAGCAGGATCCAGTGATAGTGGTGGGAAGGGGTAGCAGGAGGAGAGTACGGCAGAAAGTGAAGCCTTCTAGCCTGACTTGTGGTGGCACAGTGGATAAAGCGTCAACCTGGAAATGCTGAGGTTGTCGGTTCAAAACCCTGGGCTTGCCTGGTCAAGGCACATATGGGAGTTGATGCTTCCAGCTCATCCCCCCGTCTCTCTCTGTCTCTCCTCTCTCTCTCTTCCCCCTTCTCTCTCTCTGTCTGTCCTCTCTCTCTCTCTCTCTCTCTCTCTCTCTGTCTCTGTCTCTCTCCCTCTCTCTGTCTCTCCATCTCCTCTCTAAAAAAATGAATAAATAACAAAAAAAAGAAATTATTCTGAAAGTGAAGCCTTCTAACGGGGACCATTAGGGAAACGTAATCATGGCTGCTGATGTAGGGATGGAGTAGGGAAGGAATGCTCAGCTTATTCTTATTGGCCAACCAGATCAGAAGCCAGAAGAATAGCAAGGCTGACTGATGCCTCCTTAGAGCAAGAGCCTTCCAGGGTATAAGGCAGGACAAAGAGAGAGCCTATATCTGGAGGCGGAATAAAGAAGTAGCAATTACACCTGGGGGCAATGTGCACCACCATTCTGTTCACTTGCTCAGCAAAGAATAGCAACAAGTTCATGGCAGAGTCTGCTGTTGGAAGGAGACTTGACCTTGGATGTCGGGCACACAATGCCATATACAGATGATGCATTACAGAATGGTACACTTGAAACCTGTATCATTTTATTAACTAATGTCATCCCAATACATTTACTAATAATTTTAAAAAATAAAACAAAATGGCAACCACTCAAAAGTATTGTAATCAGATTTTGGTCTCTAGTCTTTTACCCAGAAACAGAAAGGAGCTAGTTTCATGTGTGAGCCCAGAGAGAGATAGCCTGGGATCTGAGTGCTGTTTCTGCTACAAACAGCTGTGTAAGAGGCAGATGGTCCAACCTGAGCCTCAGTTTCTTCAGCTGTTAAACTGGAACAATAAATTGTAGAAGTTTTACAAGGATGCTTGGCATATAAATACTAGTTTCCTTTTTAGTAGAAATATGACTTATATTCACAAGTGCCCTTTAAAAACATAACATTGCATTTGAAAAATGTATAACTGGGTAAATGAAAATCCCTTGATCTCAAGCCATAAGCTATCATGGTTCCAAAATGTTCACTACCAAAGACTTTTTTTTCAATACTTCAAAGTCATAAAAAAAAACATACTTTTATTTGCACTTTTAGCCTATATTGTTTCAGAGATTCATCCCCTAATCCTTATTTTTCTTCCTCAAAGTTCCCACATGCCCACACACCAAGATGTATACTTATTTTCTTCTATACTTTAGGTAATAATTTTTTTAGTCAAATGCAGTTCAATACCGAATCACAATTTTTAGGTAAAATGTGATTTTAAAAGAAGCACATTTCAAAAATCATTGTATTGTATATATGCAACTATATCCCTTACACTTCATTATTAATCAAATGCATTTGCGTACTACTAATATTCTGTAGACTTCTAGTATAACTGGTATTCATTCTGTCTTTTGGAGGCTGTGAATTCCATCAAACCCTGTTGGTCAAAAGAGCCTAAGCAGCATATGAGCATTGCATGTTCTATGTAGCTAGGACGTAAAGAAACAATCTCATAACCTCCAAATCCTTCATAAAATTGAATATTATCTTAAGAAATCCTAATTAATTGTAATCTTCTAGTCCATCTTCACTTTCTTTTCTGTGACTTCATTTCAGGCTGGCCTGCCTGTGACCTGGGGCACATTGGCTTCTCATTAGATGAAATGCTACTAAAGCCTCAGAAAAAATAACCCTTGCATTACCTTCTAAACTCTATAAAGAGAATGTGCTTTTCGGGGTGACATCATCCCATGGTGGTTTTAGCACACTAATTGTATTCCCTTGCCACACTAATTTATCTTGGTTTACACAGATAACCAGCCAGATGTGGAAATATTAAAAAGGGCGACTTGTACGCTTCTACTCATATAAAGAGGTGGCAACCCAGGACCTCCTTGGCATTTACTTCACGGGTTCAAACTTTTTAATTACACATTTATTTTATAGAGCCTAGAAAAGAACACCAAAAATAACAGTCTGGTTCACAGAATAACGAAGTTCTGATGGGGCAAGAGTTACTTTTAGAGACATAATGATCAGCGATCATTTTTAAAGTCATCAAAACAACGTCAAAGCAATTTTGCAATGGCACATATACAGTACCAGATTGTCCTACGAAGCCCTGTTCTGCCGTAAAATGAGGTTCATACACCTTGCTCTAAATGGTACTTTATTTTTTTCTAACAATCAAACATATGGCCTAAAAATAAAGGTGGAGCACACCGATTTCAAAATGACAAACTTAAACATTTTAACTTTAAAGTTTTATTTTAATAGTCCCAGATGTGAAAGCAAGAGCTTCACAGATTTGCCTCACTATTAGTTAACTGTTAAATCCATGTATGTTTTCTCCCACTAATAGAAACCTCGTCCAGATAGGTTATTTAAACAAGTTAGAATCTCGATTGGTTTTACATATACTATATAAATGGAAGCAGAAATGTTGCACAGAAAAAAAGTTGATTTATTCAGCAATGTGTTTAAACATTCTCTTCTAATCACTGCGCTGGTAGTGGAGGATAAATAGAACAAAAAAGTCAGATTGAATTTAGTCAAAAGTTGTAAAGCAAGAAAGTTTAGGTCCTTCCAAAATAATGAAATTGACTAGTACAGGTATGAGTATATTTATTCTGCTGCGCTGGCCTGAACTGTCTTGTAAGAGACATTGTGGCCTTGGAGTTGTGCTCTGAGCATGGGTAGGATGTTGGTCACCTGGGATAGGTGATACAGTCATTCCAGATGTGGAAAATAAGTTTAGCAAAGGTGGCAAGAGACTTGATGAGTGTTGAGTGGTTCCATTTGGGCAGAAACAAGAGCTCCATAGTAGAGAGCTCTCTGTCAGCTTAGGGACCACTTACTACATGCGATAGTCTCAAGGCAATGTGGACTTGTGCTTTAGAAATGCATATGGGATATTGACTAGAATAAAAGGGAGATACTGATGGCATCAGACCACTAAGAGGCTAAGCCAATGTCAAGTCCAGGTCACAGTCACCAAACTACTTTGCTGTCATACTTATATTGGATTAAATATATATATAATATTATAATATAAATATGTGTGTATATATATGAGTACATCCTCAATAAGTATTTTAATTTATTGATAATAAATATATAATTTATAATATATATATAATTTCATCAATTCAGTGTTTTCCAACCACCAGTCCACTGATTGGGCCACCAGAAATTTCCAGCTAGTCTGGAAGAGTTAACCACCCTGATGTTGTATGAAGATCATAGACTCAATGATCTTAGTCAAATTCACGTATGTCCAAGGTGATTTTTGCCTTAGCAGTCCCCAAAACAATTATCCTATTTTCACTGGTCTCCAAGAGTAAAAAGATTGAAAACCACTGAGTTGTACATTGTAAAATGCACATATAAATAGGAAAAAAATGAAAGATGAAATAAATTACAGAGAAAACATTCTTTTTTTGTGTGTGTGTCTTCAAGATTATTTCAAGCATCTTTTGAGATATACTTGAGACCTTTCTTTGGTCTAAGTCAGAGATTTTCACCGGCGTGCCACAAGAATTTTTGAAACATGCAATACCTGACTATTTTGTCAGGGGCAGTGACCCCTTTTTCCTTAGATTGTCAAATAAAAAAAATGACTACAGCCAACACCACAATAGCCATCCATTATGAATGATTCAAAATGATATCTATTCTTTTCTGCCAGATTGGCAAAAAATATATTTTTTGGTATGTAGCAGACTTTTAGTGATTAGTTTATATGTGCCATGAGATGAGAAAGCTTTAAAATTGCTGGTCTAAGTAATAAATAAGAGAAGGAATGAAGTCATAAATAAGACAGGGAAATGGGTTGATGCAAAAGGCATGGCCATGATTATGGTTGCTGATGACAGATAATGACATTAAATGTGGTAGTCTAAAATGAGTAAGCAAGTCAAGATAGCTAAACTACATATACGTGAGGCATCTGTTAAAAATCCAAGTAAGGACCTTCGGAAAGTCTCTCCTTGATAAAAGCTGCAAGCTCATTGAAAACATTGTCAGTTTTGAAACTCTGGCTATTAACCAGAGGCTTGCAACATTTCGACGTGCAGAGATGTGTTGTAGAATTGGGCACCTGAAGTCTGTTTAATTACGTTAATAAGTATCACCCTGATGTAATCAATTAAAAAATAAAATGGAAGACAACTAATAAGCAACTTTCAACAAAAAGACACAGGGTATAAGTTCTGATTAGTTACCACATATATCTGTAGTTAATGTGATTTCCACCACGCATATGTATGAAGTGCCGATATGTGTATGTACAATACATGTGTTTATATATTTTTCAAAAAACTCAACTAAGTGAACCAATTAAAGTGGGTAGTTTCAACACTGGCAGCTTTAACAGTATGTGTGTCCTATTGACTGTACATGTTGGAAAAGATAAATGAATTAATTATCAAAATGAACAAAAAGGAGTGTTTTCCAATCATAGAAAGTAATCAGCCCCTCCAGGAATTCTTTCCTAATAGTAGCTGCAAAGTCATGTGTGGTGCTAGTCAACATTAGGTATAACAGAAAGACTCTATTTAAAGAGGAAATCTTTGGAGATGTCCAGGGGCAATCAAGAAAGGATTTGAGGAACCCTCAATGCAGAAATACTCTGCCTAATCAAAGTCTTATATTTGATCAATTATTAAATCAATTATGACACTTGCTTATTACCTCTTATCTCTGTGTGTTTCTTATTATTATCTATATACAGGATCCTGTTATTTGTAAATAGAGATAGATTTACTACTTTCTAAACAATCTAGCTGATTTTTATTTCTTTTTCTTGCCTAGTTGTCCTGGCTAGAATCTATAGCACAACATTAAATAAAAGAAGTAAGAGCAGATATTATTGTCTTGTTAAAGAGAACACTTTCAATTTTTTTTATCATTATGTATGATGCTAGTCGTGGGTTATTCATAGATACCAGTTATTAGATTAAAGATGACTTCTCTAGTTTGTTGATTGCTGTTACCATGAAAGGGTATTGACTTTTGTCAAATGCTCTTTCTGCAGTATGTTGATATGATTATGTGGATTTTGTCCTATATTTATTCTATCATTATGGTTTATAACATTGATTGATTATTATAAATTGAACCAGCCTTGAATTTCTTGGATAAACCACATTTGGTCATATTTATAATTCTTTATAAATATTTTACTTGATTCAGCTTGTTAGTACTTTGTTTTGGATTTCTGTGTCTATATTCATAAAGGGTGTTTTTAATACTTAGACTCTAAATTGTTGAGGTTTCATGAAAGTTTGACTCTATATTGAAAATATGTATACATATGTATACTCTTTCACTGAAATTGATAAGACCTGATTTAAACACAGAAAGTGGGTTTAATTTGTGGTTTAATAATCTTACTCTGAAAGTAGCAATAAAGAAATGCCATAAGGAACCACAATGTACCAACCAGTGAGCATTCTAAGAACTCTGAATAGTATTCAACCATGCATATAATCTATAAAATGCCCAAAGAGTGAATAAACTTTTCTAGGTATTTTCAAAGGAACCTTGTAAATCATGCAGACTGTGCTAGCATGACATTCATCTATTCCTTAAATCTCAGGCGTTAGTCCATAACATACCTTCTAGGGAAAACATTTCCAAACAGAAGTCATGCTAACAGTTTATCAGACATGCACCGAGCACCTAGTATGTGTTTGGCATGAGGCCAATGAAAGGAAAAACAAAGATAAGACAAAACATATTTTTAATTAATGTCCAGCTTAGAGATAGATATTAATCTTTTTTGAAATATCCCCACCTTTTGAAGTCTTGTGATGAACCATTACCTTACTTTCATCCAAATATAATAACTATTAAAATAAAGTTTAAAAATCACCCACCCTTGAATTTCTAAAACTTTTAATTATATCTTTTTTACATTATGAATTGTAGGTATCACCAAACTTTCTTATCCCTGTTTTATAGTATAAATTATTTACGAATACATAGCCTGTTTATAACCTAGCTTTCTATCATTTTAGTATGTATTTAAACTGCAATAAAATAGGTTTCACGCAATTATTTGTTTGGTGTCTGCTTCCCTGACAAAATGAAAATGCCACAAGCTTAAGATTGTGTCTTATTTATCTTGGAATCCCCATCTGTTGAAGTAGAATACACATATTAAATTCCAGAAAACACTTTTCAACTGTGTATCCAATAGAGTCATTTGAGAACTCAGAGTCCTTTGCTTAGCCCTGAGCTAATCAGCAGATAAATTTTTAATAAGTGAATTGAGCCCTTCATAACCTCAGGTATGGTGACAAGTCAAGGTTTCTTTCTTTTTCTTCCAAAGAACCGTTCAGACAAGCAGGTGATAAATGGGATGTGAATATTGGTTTATGTAGATTCGCTACCCAGGCCATTGAGATAATGATTTCAGGATGTGCGTTCCCTCCACTCTGGACCCTGAGCACATGGCTAGGTCTTCTCTTTATTCACCAGGCTTTGTGGAAACACGTTTTCCTGCCGTCATTGTTTTCCTCTTGTGTCAGCCTATTTTGTCCTACCAGCAGAGGCAATCAAAGGCTATCCTGAGTTGGAGATAGAAACAGAGTTTAGTAATGTTTATGGCTTGGGAGGCAGGCAGACAGAGTAGATTTTCTTTGAACTTAATCAGGTGTATGATCTTGGATATGTTATAAAAATCCCCTTATTTTTTCTTACCTTAACACGGTAAGAATGATAATAACAATATGCATCTTACTAGATTCCTATGAATAATAGTGTCTTGTATAAAATAATTAGTAATATGAATAACAATGACAAAGATTGATTATTATTATCATTTAATGTATTAAATAAGGAAACTTATCACTGTCATAAAACTACTTTCATGTGTATGAGAACAGTACAATTCAATGGCAGAAAAATAGATACCCATAAATTGCTTATGCATTTTCTTGCATTCATCTCCATGGTGCCAAGCCCATTTCTGGAAAGTAAGCCATCAGTCCTGGATTTTCAATGAAAAATTATTCACTCTGGGAGCTCAGTTCCTGCATTATTCATGCCATTCTGCATGCAACTAGATTTATGTGTCAGGAAAAACATACAAATGGAATCCGATTTACTTGCACAAGTTCCTGGGCCATTTGATTTATGTTTGAGTAAATAAAGACATATGTCTTCTAGGTATTGGCTTCCCTTCTCTTTAGAAATGGAAGTGCAATGCTTCAACGTCTTTTTCTGGCAGGCATACACTTCTGAAGGTTTGCAAGCAGTGAGACCTCAAATCATACACTTACAATTTTCAACTGGTGTTCATTGTACTTTTATTTTTGCCTTTATCCCTTTCAGTATCAAGACAATGGAAAATCCATAACTCTGGGACACTGTGTCCTCTGAGTTCCTAATGAGGTACAAGTGATGGAAGCAACTGAAATAGGAAATTCAGATATAAAAACTTATCCAAACCTTCATCAAGCTACCTAGTGTTGTGGCTACAAATAGCTCCCAAAGTCACCTGAGCCTCTAATGCATTGAACATGGCCAATAACTGTTCTCAAGAGGGTCCTACATTGGCCTGAACACTGTCATTTAGCTTTTTTATATTGTATTATTTTTGTATACATATCCTAAATAGGTGAATATCTAGATTAGTGGTTATTTTCTTGAACTCAAAAATTTTTTTTTTCTCTGAAGTTGGAAACGGGGATGCAGTCAAACTCCCGCATGTGCCCGACCGGGAACCACCCGACACACCCACCAGGGGGCGATGCTCTGCCCATCTTGGGGCGTCGCTCTGCCACAACCAGAGCCATTCCAGTGCCTGAGGCAGAGGCCACAGAGCCATCCTCAGCGCCCAGGCCAACTTTGCTTCAATGGAGCCTCAGCTGTGAGAGGAGAAGAGAGAGACAGAGAGGAAGGAGAGGGGGAGGGGTGGAGAAGCAGATGGGTGCTTCTCCTATGTGCCCTGGCCGGGAATCAAACCTGGGACTCCCGCACACCAGGCCGATGCTCTACCACTGAGCCAACCAGTCAGGGCCAAATTTTTAATTGTGTTAAAATCAAAGTCTTGGGACAATTTTAAAAATTTCTTATCAGTTTTGTTTTTATCTTGGTCAAGGTCATGAAAAAACAAAGACAGAGAAACTGTCAAAGGAATGTAGATAGACATAGCAATCAAAGGCAGTATGGCATCATGAATTAGATCCTGGGACAGAAAACAAAAATTAATGGAAAGAGTGTGATTTTTCAAATAAAGTCTATGGTTTAGCTAACAGTGACATAACAGTGTGCATACTTTAGTTTTCACAAATATGCATTGGCAACCTGAGAGGATCCAATAGGAGACACCTGAGTGTGTGTGTGTGTGTGGGGGGGTGTATGAGATCTCTATATTATCTTCACCAATGTTCTACAAATCCGATATTATTTCCAAATCACAACATTTATTGAAAAGAAAAGCAACATAAAAGTTCTTTGAGCCAGGCCAGGTGCTGGTGCAGTGGTTAGAGCGTTGGCCTGGAAAACAGAGAACCAAGGTTTGAAACCCCAAGGTTGCTGGCTTGAGCATCACTCACCAGCTTGAGCGTGGGATCATAGACATGGCCCCATGGTCCCTGGCTTGAGTCAAGGTCGCTGGCTTGAGGAAGAAGTCACTTGCTCTGCTGTAGCCCCCTGGCCAAGGCATGTATTAGAAAGCAATCAATGAACAACTAAGCTGCAAGGAAGAATTGGTGTTTATTATCTCTCTCTCTTCCTGCCTCTTGGTTCCTGTCTGTGCCTCTCTTTGTCTCTCTCACTAAAAAAATAAATAAATAAAAATCTTTTTGAACTTGAAATATAAGGAAATTAATGTTTTGTTTGTTTTTTATGGACAGTTTTACAAAAAAAAAAAAAAAGAGAAGAAGAAGAAGAAGAAGAAGAAGAAGAAGAAGAAGAAGAAGAAGAAGATACTTCCAAGTATATCATTTCCTTTACCTCTTGTCCCTTGATGTCTAAATTATTGTGAACCTCAAAAAAATTACTGAGCCTATTCAGGGCAGCAACTCTTTTCTAGAATCACTCAAGGTGAGTGAATGTTTATCTGGTGGCTCGTACAACCTAGAGCTCCCTTTGCTGTTACTTTATACTAAGAGCAAACACCACCCACACCTGGAAGCACATTTAATTAGCAGCCATGGCAACAGGTTTATTGACTCGCTACAGTTTAAGCCATAATTAAAAAAAATTAAATTAGAATTAATGACTGGTAATATGTATAATACGAATTGATTTTTTAAATTTCACATTTTATATAACAAGCATAGAAGACTATTTTGATTTCTTATTTTTTAAAAAAGCACTTAGGGAAATAAGCAACGTGAGGTATAGGGAACACTCCTTCCCCTGCTACATGCAAGGTTTGTTCTGAGCATATTTAGGCTAGAGAGAGCTTTCTAGAGTATAATGACATTTGTTAGTTAAAATGCCTCTGTTTATAGTCTAATATTTGTTAAATAGTCTAACACTTGACGAGACAACATTGGGTTGTACAAATCTGTCAAAGAATCTAAACAATACTCTGAGTGGCAAGTAAACAGTGAAATATATAATATTTTGCTTCATAAGAATAATTTGAAAACAATCATTTTAGAAAATCAGAGGCCTCTACCAAAGGAATATAAACATACTGTAAATTTGTTCAGTAGGTATTTGTCATCTCTACTTAAGTTTTAATGATGTCCATAAAATTTGCACATCGATATCTCAATTGCAAAATGGTTCTAAAATACCAATTTGGGTTAAACTTTAAAATATTTTTAAAACCCCCTTCATTCTAAGTATTGAATGTCACACAGATGTTCCAGAGCATTTTATCAATGGTTTTACAAAACTAATAAAATTACAACAATAATAAATAATGAATTATAATAATAAAATGCCTGAATTCAGTAAATCATTTATGTGTACGAAAAGGCTGGAATACAACACAACTGAACTTAATCAGTGTTAGAGTTACACTTTTCTGCTTTGCAGCTTGTTGTCAGTTCAAGAAAAGACTAGAATTTGAATTTTCCAAATTATATGTGAACAGAGAAATTGAATCCCTCCAGTTTCAGTTAGCAAACGGTGTAATTTGGGTTCAGACCTCAGTTTCCTTTGTCATCACAGAATTCCTGGAAAATAACATCTGTGCACCTATTACGGAGTTTAACATAAATTTGCCCAGATCTCACAATAAATAGCTCAGAAACCAAATCTGCATGTGAAAGTGACACTTTGATTTTTAGGAAAAGATGGCTTTTCCCTGTTGTTTACATCTCAGCTAATAAAATACTAATTCTCCACTGAGTTACATTTCAAACTAAACTCGAATCCATTTAAACATACACTTTGTCAGTGACTCCAAATTATGATGCTACTTTAAGCTTTATGAAGTTAGGACAATAAATCACATCAACAAGTGTAGAAACATTGATCCACAGCTTTTTAACAGCACCTGATTTAGGAATCAAAGCAATCTCCCTAAAGTGGCTCCTTTTTTCCCTCCTCATTACTCCACCTACGACTGCCAGTACTATGCTGAACAGAAGTAGTAAGAGCATATTTTTTTATTGACATTTGGAAATGTTAGATTCACTTTAACATATTTGAGTTCTGGACTGAATGCACTTACAACCTTTAGTTAGAAAACAACACACTGATTTGTTTATACCTTATAGTTACAACTATGTTACAAAGGGGACAGAGTGATGAACCCTATTTGACAGATGTCATGAGAAGATACAGAGAGAATGAGGGACTCACTGAAGACCCGCTTATGTGTCTGACATCTTTCCATGATGCTATATCTTATCCATTGTTGATCTAAGGGTTCAGAACTAAGAAAGGCTAAATGTTTACATTTCACTTTCTTTAAATTCTGATTTAAATGTCATTTTCTTCCTTGGATGAGTTCCTTGTGTGAATGACATCTGGCTAACTGGGGATCATAAAGTTTTGAACATCATTAAATAGACATTTTCTAAAATATGCCAAGAGTGTGAACAACTTCAAGTGGAGAATGTGCACACTGAATTTTTGAGAGGAGATTTAAATCAGAGGAAAAGACTCCACTGAAACTCTGGCCCTATTCCTTTTGCTAAGCAAATGCCTCCTCCAAGGAATTAGTTTCAAGTCTTATTCAGATGTTCATTTTCAATTTATCTGAAGAGGGCAGCAGCAGATCCTAATACCCCTCTTACTGAGTGGGAAATACTGTATGGAATTTGTCACATCCACCACCATTTTTTTTTTTTTTTGTATTTTTCTGAAGCTAGAAACGGGGAGAGACAGACAGACTCCCGCATGCACCCGACCAGGATCTACCTGGCACGCCCACCAGGGGCGACACTCTGCCCACCAGGGGGCAATGCTCTGCTCCTCCGGGGCGTCGCTCTGCCGCGACCAGAGCCACTCTAGCGCCTGGGGCAGAGGCCAAGGAGCCATCCCCAGCGCCCGGGCCATCTTTGCTCCAATGGAGCTTTGGCTGCGGGAGGGGAAGAGAGAGACAGAGAGGAAGGAGGGGAGGTGGAGAAGCAAATGGGCGCTTCTCCTATGTGCCCTGGCCGGGAATCGAACCCGGGTTCCCCGCACGCCAGGCCAATGCTCTACCGCTGAGCCAACCGGCCAGGGCTTCCACCACCATTTTTTGTGTAACCTCCCACTTCAGCTGTTGGCATTTAACGTTAGTGGGTAGTCTGGCATGCCAGTGGACTTTTACATCTTCATCAGTTCAGTAAGCTCCAAATAAACTTGTTCTGTCTTCAGAGTCTGGCCTGGGAGGTAAACTGTTCTGAAACCCACAATGTGGAGAATCTGTTTTCTGAAGGGGTGAGCTCATCAGACAATGGACTCGATGGCACTTGATGAACCTGTAAAGAGGAATCATTCCTGCTCTGCTCTGACTACATGAAACGCTGAAGGTATCTACTTCCCATACATGAAGAGTTTGGGTCTCATGCCATTCTACTGAAGCTGCACTACTCAGACTCCTTTCTTCACTCTAGACTGTTTTTTTTTAAAGTTGTAAGAAAAACGCTTGTCGGTATTTTTCATCTACTTAATGCTGGCAATGGAAAGATAGAAAGTTCTCTTATAGGGTTCTGAGGAGATTAGCGTACACAAATTGAAACGGGAGATGCTTATATGACTCAATGCTATGCTTGATGAATAAATTCAAAAATATAGGCAGAGACTGATTCTTAATAAAAAAGTAATTGAAAGCACTAATGATGGCTGATGCTAGTAAAAGTTTGTGATATAGAGAAAAGTGTTCTTTTTAGGCAATGTCATGTGTAATCTTAAATTAAGGAAAATAACCCATCATGTATAATGTTCTTCTATGAATATTAACACCTTGACATGTCAATATTAAATGTGAATACATGGATTATGCATTTTTTTCTGAATATACAAAGTTACTTATTAGTTCAGAAGCAAATACCATATTTTTCGCTCCATAAGATGCACCTGACCATAAGACACACCTAGGGTTTTAAGGAGGAAAATAAGAAAAAAAAATATTCTGAACCAAATGGAGTATTAAAATACTTAATAAAGCCCTGGCCGGTTGGCTCAGCGGTAGAGCGTCGGCCTAGCGTGCGGAGGACCCGGGTTCGATTCCCGGCCAGGGAACACAGGAGAAGCACCCATTTGCTTCTCCACCCCTCCGCCGCGCTTTCCTCTCTGTCTCTCTCTTCCCCTCCCGCAGCCAAGGCTCCATTGGAGCAAAGATGGCCCGGGCGCTGGGGATGGCTCTGTGGCCTCTGCCTCAGGTGCTAGAGTGGCTCTGGTCGCAACATGGCGACGCCCAGGATGGGCAGAGCATCGCCCCCTGGTGGGCAGAGCGTCACCCCTGGTGGGCGTGCCAGGTGGATCCCGGTCGGGCGCATGCGGGAGTCTGTCTGACTGTCTCTCCCTGTTTCCAGCTTCAGAAAAATGAAAGAAAAAAAAATACTTAATAAAATACTGTATTTTTTGCTCCATAAGATGCACATTTTCCCCCCCAAAAGTGGAGGGGAAATGCCCATGCATCTTATGGAGCAAAAATATGGTATTTAATGAATGTCTGTTGTGTTGAATATTGCTCAGTGAAAGTGGAATTAAAAAAACTGAATAATCACATTTATTTTTCCTTTTTCTGAAACCAAATTGAAGAAGACAAAATTCAAAAAGATTATTATTATTATTATTATTATTATTATGTATCATGCACCTCAACCAGGATTCACCTGGCAATCCCCTTCTGGGGCTGCTGCTCTGTTGCTCAGCAACCTAGCTATTTTAGGCCTGAGGCAAGGCCATGGAGCCATCCTCAGCATCTGGGGCCAACTTGCTCATTTGAGCCATGGCTATGAGAAAGAGAGAGAGAGAGAGAGAGAGAGAGAGAGAATGGGGAGGGGAAGGGGTGAAGAAGCAAATTGTCACCTCTCCTGTGTGCCCCGATGAGGAATCGAACTCAAGACTTCCAAACGCTGGGCCAACACTCTACTACTGAGCCAACAAGCCAGGGCCAAGATTGTTATTTAAATACTAATTCCATGGAGTGGAATGTGAATATATGGACAAAGTTACTGGAAAAAAAGCATTCAGAAAGTCAAAGGGGTTAAAAAGAAAGCTAAATGACAGCTTCTTGCAGGAAATGTTTCCTGAGTTGTTCAAAGATTGTGTACAAATTACTCAGAACAAAGGATAAAGGCATTTCATGAAGAAGAGTAAGAAAAAATCAAAAATCTCAAATGCAAAAAAGGAAGAAACTCAAGTATCTTCTAAAATCAAAGGAGCAAATAGGAATCATAGATTAGAAGAGTGACACAATTATTTAAAAAGATGTTCCTATCATAAAAAAATTAATGAAAATTAGTATAGATGTAATTTCTCTCTATAGATGTAATTCAAAGAAGAAAGAAGAGTCTTTCTTCTTCTAGTAATGTTATATAAAGACTATTCTTAACACAAACTCATTCTCCTTGTGTGAATACCAATTTCCACAGTTATTTTTTAAATGTTTTAACTTCTTTGTATAAGAGTTTATTATTGGACTGGATGTTCCCCGTTTGGTCACTAGAATGATCTACTTTTCAATGGTTCAGTATTTTTGCAGGTATCATTTTTCTTCCTCTCCTCCTTCTTTTCCTTCTTCTGCTCCATCATCTAAGCTCTGTTATGACCTATGTTCACATTTGTGGCTTTCGGAGTGAGCCAAAATGTACAGCAAAGAAAAACATCATAAATTCATTATGAAATTCAACCCTGTGTTTTTTATATATTCTCCAGTCTACAGAGAGTCTATTAATGGTGATTTCTAATTTTGTTCTTCAGAATGAAATAGTGTCAAGTTGTTGAGTTCCTAGACTACTAATACATTTTCAAGCCCGACACTGTCCATTGTGTATGTTGAAAGATACCTTCAATCCACGTTAAGTCAGATAATATTGTGAAAAGCTGTTGACCACTCCCCCCCCCCCATCTCTGAAGGTACATCAATACACTCTTGGGTCAAAATGGAAAAAAAAATACACATTCTTCTTTTTTCTTTTACAGAGACAGAGAGTCAGAGAGAGGAATAGATAGGGACAGACAGGAACGAAGAGAGATGAGAAGCATCAATCATTAGTTCTTTGTTGCAACACCTTAGTTGTTCATTGATTGCTTTCTCATATGTGCCTTGACTGCAGGCCTTCAGCAGACCGAGTAACTCCTTGCTCGAGCCAGAGACCTTGGGTCCAAGCTGGTGAGCTTTTTGCTCAAGCCAGATGAGCCCATGCTCAAGCTGGCAACCTCAGGGTCTCGAACCTGGGTCCTCCGCATCCCAGAGCCACTCTAGCGCCTGGGGCAGAGGCCAAGGAGTCGTCCCCAGCGCCCGGGCCATCTTTGCTCCAATGGAGCCTTGGCTGCAGGAGGGGAAGAGAGAGACAGAGAGGAAGGAGGGGGAGGGTGGAGAAGCAAATGGGCGCTTCTCCTATGTGCCCTGGCCGGGAATCAAACCGGGGTCCTCTGCACGCCAGGCCGACGCTCTACCGCTGAGCCAACCGGCCAGGGCCGCCACACATTCTTCTTAAATCCCAGAATCTTTGGTCAAAATGAACCTTTAATTATCATCCCACAATTAATTGTCTAAGGAGCTCAGTAATATTCATTATCTTCCTTCAGCAATTTTAATCTTTGCGAGTCATAACTCTGTATCTCTTCAAATGAAACAAATATTTTATTGACTTCCTACCTATATTAGACAACATGCTGCTTAGTACTTATCTTAGTTTGTATAGGCTGCTATCACAAAAATACCATAAATTGGGACGGGGCTGCTTATAAAGAATGAATATTGATTTCTCACACTTCTAGAGGCTGGGAAGTTCAAGATCATGGTGCCAGCAGACTGGATGTTAGGTAAGAGCCCTCTCCCTCATTGATGTCTGTTTTCCCACTGGAACCTTACCTGGCTGAAAAGCAAGGGATCTCCAGGGATCTCTTTTCTTTTCTTTTTTTTATTTATTTATTTATTAATTTTAGTGAAAAAGTAAGGGAGAGAGAGAGAGAGACAGGGACATCAAACTGTGTTTGTATGTATGTGCCGTGACTGGGGATCGAACCGGCAACCTCTGCACTTCAGGACAATGATCTCACCGACTAAGCTATCTGGCCAGGGCTGGGTTTCTTTTCTAAAGAAATCTTCCTTGATGATCTAATCACCTCCTAAAGGTCTCACCTCAAAACACCATCACACTGGGGATTGTATTTCAACATATGAATTTTGAGGCAACACCAACATTCAGTCCATAGCAGTATTTTCACATATTTTTGTATTGCTATTTATTAATTATTGCATTATTTTTCACATGAACAACTGTGAACCAACTTTTGCTCCACTCTATATATGAGCAAATGGGGACACGGGGGAATCTTTGTTTTTAACTATAAATATCCATATAGCCAACTTTGCTTCTTTCCTTAAATGGAATAAAAATGACTTAACAGCTCCATTCTATACATTAAAATCGAATTTGTGAAAATTTTATTAAGGAAAACCAAAACAACTTTCCTTTTCTGGTTTTATACATAGAGCCAAATATCTTCCCCTAGATGGGTGGGAGAGTGAGGGAAGCAAATGAAGCCTTAAAAAAAATAATGTTCTTGATAAAAGGGCAGGCTTCAATTGGCTATTTGGGTTTAGTTGTTGTGGGTCTCCAATATGACCTCATGAGATACAGCTCATTGAGCGATTATATGAAAACATACGAAAATCATTTTATCCAAGCAGTAGCCACTCCAAATGTTCATCCTGAGTTAACCACAGTTCTTAATGTTCCATTAGTATGGGGGAATGTTCAAATTCAGAAATGCATAAATGAACTCTCTGAATGAAGGCCGACGTCCTATTTGGTTTCCCGTTCTGGGCAAAAGTTCAGACAACTGTGTGTTTTATCAAAACTAGCTATAAATACCTTTCAATGCACATTCAATTATCATATAGATTGCTGCAATTGAAATGCATGCAATATTCTGGAGCACCCTGGCCCCTTTTCTAATCATTAAAAGCAATTGGCTTAAGTTAAACCTCTTTTCTATTTCCATCATTAGAGTTCTGCATGGCCTATGCTCTTGGACAGAAGCAGCATTTAGAAAAGACTATTACCATTATAGCCCATACCAGTTACATACGGATCCTGTCTGGTTCAGATAAATGGCAAATACTCTTGGGC
This sequence comes from Saccopteryx leptura, assembly GCF_036850995.1. Classification (NCBI taxonomy): domain Eukaryota; kingdom Metazoa; phylum Chordata; class Mammalia; order Chiroptera; family Emballonuridae; genus Saccopteryx; species Saccopteryx leptura. Next base: position 168,877,656 of record NC_089507.1, read on the forward strand.
CATATCAGTGTTACCAAAATTATTCCAATGTTTCATTCTCTCTTAAGAGATTAGTGCTATGACCTACCAATCAAATTGAAAAATGGTAAATTTATTGAAGACTTTGATTTTCTACCTGGAACATTAGTAAACTTTAAATGCCTCAGGCTAATGGAAATCTCTCTAGTATCCAACACAATGAAAAAATACCATGAGAGGATATAAGATAACCAACCCTGAGCCTGGTTTTATGCTAATAGACAGACCACATGAGGTAGGCAAGGAGAACTATTTTACAATGTAGATTTATATCTACCCAAATAAGCAGGGCAAAATCTCTTTAAGGACACAACCATGATAAATGAGACTTCAAATGACTTTACATTGAAAACCAAAAACCCAAGGATGCTTCAAAAGATGAAACTTTCTCAGAAACACTCGTTGTAATTCCCTCCCCATCGATGTAAACCTACTATCTGGAAACTAAGATACTTTGTATTGGTGCTGATTTCATTTTCATTTAAAAAAAGTTATTAAATGATAGACTTTTCCACTCAACCAATTTTGCCACATCCGTAAGTCATTAAAAATTGATTCAGGAGTTCTGAATCAATTTTTAATGACTTACGGATGTGGCAAAATTCTTGGATGCCTTATATTGATAGTACAAAAATCACATTGTAAATCCTAAAATGTATGATGGAATAAATGAAGGTCCCATCGATGTCGTAAGTTCGTCTCTTAACACTCCTGTAGAGATGTCCACCTCCTTCATTTCTTTTGCATTCTTAGTTCAGGTTGCTGACATCACCCCCACAAAAATCTGCCTCCTCAAGGGTGCCCTAGCCTTCAGGAGTACTCCTGAAAGAAATTCCATCTACACTTCCACGACTGTTATCTTTAAACAACTCAGAAATGAACATGTCAATCCTTAGCTGGAAGCTTTTCAATAGATTCCCATGGCCTATAGAGTATAAAGTTCAGTCTGAGCTCTTAGAATTATGGATACTGTCTTTGGTGACGTCCCATTTTATCATCTACTGTCTACCTTCCCACTACCGCTTACACACAATGATCTCATAACACCAAACTGCTTATAGCTACTTAAAGATGCCGTATTCATTCAATTCCTACTTGTCTTCAAAGCTCACTCTGGCTTCTGTCTGAAACAAGCCCTTCTCTCTCCCTCAATGAACTGGCCCTGTTGTATGTTTGGGAAATAGCTATTGTTCAAGAGTTAGACAACTCAGGTATTCATGGTTTTATGAATATCCTTATGTGCCTCATTCTGTTTTACTCACTCCTCTAGACCAGGGGTCCCCAAACTTTTTACACAAAGGGCCAGTTCACTGTCCCTCAGACCACTGGAGGGCCAGACTATAAAAAAAAACTATGAAAAAATCCCTATGTACACTGCACATATCTTATTTTAAAGTAAAAAAACCAAAATGGGAACAAATACAATATTTAAAATAAAGAACAAGTAAATTTAAATCAACAAACTGACTAGTATTTCAATGGGAACTATGGGCCTGCTTTTGGCTAATGAAATGGTCAATGTGCTCCTCTCACTGACCACCAGTGAAAGAGGTGCCCCTTCCGGAAGTGCGGCGGGGGCTGGATAAATGGCCTCAGGGAGCCGCATGCGGCCTGCGGGCCATAGTTTGGGGACCCCTGCTCTAGACTATTTCTACACTTGACTACTGCATGAAGCCCTTCAGTTATAGTAGTTCATGCACAGGTTTGAGTTCTATTAATTGAGGTGAAAATCTCAGCATATGGGATTAGTGTTTTTATTTTATTTCATTTTGTATTATTTTGCTCTACAGTATCTTAGAGAGTTCATATTTATTAGTTAATGAGTCATATTCATTGCACAAAAATTAACAATTAGGGATGTTTTTGTTAATTTAATGTGTACAACTGTCTACTTAGGTGACCTTCTGGTTCATTTGTCTGTTTGTGATTAAAAATCATTCTCCACAGCTGATAGACTAGAGATTCTCTTAGGAAAAGGCAAGATGTAGAACAGGATAAGCATCTGTGATGAGAGGCCACTGCAGCCTCCTCATTACTTTAAGGATATCTTCCCTTGTTGTTGATTTTATTTAATAATTGATTTATTTTTATTTTATGTTTTATTTATTCATTTTAGAGAGGAGAGGAAGAGACAGAGAGAGAGGAGAGACAGAGAGAGAGAAGGGGGGAGGAGCTGGAAGCATCAACTCCCATATGTGCCTTGACCAGGCAAGCCCAGGGTTTCGAACCGGTGACCTCAGCATTTCCAGGTCGATGCTTTATCCACTGTGCTACCACAGGTCAGGCTAATAATTGATTTATTTTTTGAGAGAGAGAGAGAAAGAAAGAGAGAGAGACTTGTTGTTCCACTTATTTATGTAATCATTGGTTAATTCTTGCATATGCCCTGACTAGGGATTGAACCCACAACCTTGACATATTGGGACAATGCTTTAACAACACTTGCTCCCCAGTCAAGGCCTTAAATACTTTAGAATTAGATAAAACACAGTATTGTAGTTTTTTATTTTTAAAAAATGAAGTATTGAAGGGGCCAAAGTGGTACGAAGAGTGTGCTTTTGAGTGGATCTCCATTATTGACACGAAATGACAAAATTTTATTTAGGAGAAGACAATAAAAAATAAAGTTTATCAGATAATCCCAACTCTATGAACAAACACATATACAAAAACCTGGCATCATTTTTTGTCACATATATATACTCATATGTGTGAGCTTTCACAAACTGAAATCATCAAAGGTAACCACTATCATTCAAAATGCTGTCTTTGCCATTCAATATAACTCTTCATTCATTCTGGAGGTATGATGATATTCCTGACACATGCCAGGCCCTGGTGCTGGAGTGAGAACATTGCATGTGTTTGTGTGTTTAGGTGTGTGGGAGGAAGGTGGGGCAAAACAAAACAAAAAAATAACAGCAAAATTAAACAAGGCAAGACTTTGGCCTTGTGGAGCAGACCTTCCAGTTTATTGAAATAAGCAAACTATTTAAAATACAAGGGAACTGAGAATGGAGAATATGGAATGGGTATGGCTTGAAAAATTTATTTTCAAAATGCCTAACTCTTAATTCTTAAAAAAGTAACTCCTGTCTAAATCTTCTTCGCATTCATATATTCTTCAATTTGTCATTTTATTTATCTTTTAATGTTTATTTATTTTTAAACTTTGGGGGATGTCATTTTAATAGCTACATATTTTTGTCATGTTTTTTAATTTTTATTTAAACTATTTTAAATTTTAATTTTCATTATATTGCTTTTAAAAGAAGAATGCACAATTGACATACTTTTACATAAGTATTTGACCACATCTCTGCTTATTTTTATCAGGATGGGTTTCTAGGGATAGAATTAATAGGTCAACTCTAAGTCTGAATTACATATTTATTACCTAATTGCTTAGAGAATGGCATCCCAGAATTACATTTCCAAGAGTATAGGAGAATGCACCTCTTGTTTAATTCATTTCCATATTTGTCAATATTACCAAGAAATGAATTGTGTATTTAATTGACATAAGATCCTCATGGAGCACTTCTGAAATTTCTTATCCCCCCCAAACGTGAATTTTCATCTGCGAATACCTGTTTATGTCTTTTTCCCATTAGTTATTTCATCAGGGTGTATTTTCCCCTTATTTACTTATTAGCAAGCTTTATAGATGCAGATATGACCCAAGACTTTATAATTTGACTCTCAGTTTTTTTTGGTTTTTTTTATTAAGTAATTGGTGGGGAGGCAGAGACAGACTCCCACATGCACCTGACTGGTATTCAGTCAGCCAGCCACCTACTGGGCAATGCTCTTCCCATCGGGAGCCACTGCACTGTTGCTCAGCAACTGAGCTATTTTAGCACCTGAGGTGAGGCCATTGAGTCATGCTTAGTGCCCAGGGCCAACTTGCTCAAACCTTTTGAGCCATAGCTGCAGGAGAGGAAGGGAGGTGGATAGCAGTGGAGAAGTAGATGGGCGCTTCTCCTGTGTGCCCTGGCTGGGAATCAAAACTGGGACTTCCATATGCCAGGCCGATACTCTACAGCTGAGCCAACTGGCCAGGGCTGACTTTTTGTTATAATTAAGATAGCTTTCTACCATTCTGCACTTAATCTTTCATGTGTGCAAATATCTTCACTGATGAAATTGTTGTCCACTGTTGTTAATGCTGAAATAGTCTTCCTTCTCCTACAGTTCAGCAAATCTTTAGCTTTATTTTCTTTGAGTTATATGTTGGTTCTTTTTATATCTAATTGTTCAATCGATGTGGTATTGATTTCAGTGTATGGCACATGGTGACACTGTGGCAATGTGTTGTTCAAAATATTCCAAATCTCATACAATGTTAGGTTAATCATTTTCTTTCCTACAGATTTTGTTATTCCGCATTTTAAAAAAAATAACAAAATTCAAGTATCCACAAGGATTATTTATAAGATAGCCCTTTTAGCTGCTTGACCATGCCATATATTCTTGCTTAAGTATCATACTTTTAAAATGAATGTAGTATCATAATATGTTTTAATATCTGCTAAGACAGGCCCTCTCTTCTTTTTTCATTGTGATGAGTATGCCTTTTAGATGTGTTGTTATTGGTCCCTCAACCCTCTGTCCCCCGGAATCTTGGTGGTCATAGGAATGAGTGACGGCTGCCCTGTTACCAACCCAGTCCAGATTTTAGACTTTTAAGTAAAGCAACACATTGGAGAGAGAAAGAAGGGGAAAGTGAGTCATCTTTCTTTCTTTTCCATGGCTTTCATTAGGTATAGTGTTTATATCTCACCTTTTAAAAAATCAGCTTTTAGAAAAGTGAAAGTAAGTCCAGATTCTAGCAATATGTTACCTTTTGGTTTTAGTTTTTAGTACTGCTAGAAGTTTTCAGCATTTCTAAATTATGATTGATTTGTTATGAGTAAATAGAGAAAATTTACCCAGAAAGCCCTATGTGGGTACATGGCTTATTATAAAGGTTGGTCACAACCCACAGGATTATATCAGATGTCAGGGGGGAAATGTAAATGTAGATTGTTTAGAAAAGATCAGCACAAAGAATGGTAAAGTCTTTTTTATAAAGGAAAGAAATTGGTTGTAATCTGTTGGAGTTACAAATCTCAGTATTCCCATTCGAATAAACTAGGTATTCCAGTTTGCTTTTAATGTGCCTATGAAATACTATGAAAATCATATAAAATGTTCTACACAGAAAAATATTTGAACTATACATTTTAAATGATAGAATTCATTAAATCCTAATGAATGCTATGCATGTGAAATCTTGACATTTTTTTTTAAACCACCAATATTATCCTTCCCCCTCTGCCTTGGTCTGAATGTGTCCATGTCTGACTAGCACTGAGGTTGTGGGTCCATTTCTTCAGGGTCTGATTTCTTGTGCTCAATTTGCTGATGTTGAAACGTCTCATATTCTACGGGGCACAAATATTCCAAACATTACTCACAGAAATGAAAGGAAAATAGTCCATATTGGAGTGGAATTATTCATTCAATTCAATTCAGTCTAACATGGCTAATTCCATGCGGGAGTCTTAAGTTTAAATAAACTTTCCCTAGCAATCTATTTTCTGAAGACTTTTGCTTTGTTTAAATTCTTTTATAGAGGGACATTTTCCTCCATGTGTTTATTCTCACAGACAAATACAGGAAAAAGCCCACTTGCTCCTGTTGACCTTTCTGCTTAGCAACTATTACTTTTCTTAGCTCAAAGGTAATTCTTTATTCAAGAGGGCCTTATTTAGAACACATGATAGGTATTCAAGGTTTTCCAGTAGCCTCTGAACACCACAGAGTATTTATTTACATTGTATAAAATTAGAGGAAATGAAGGGTGTGCATTTGAACTAGAAGCAACAGCCTCATTCTCTTTATGGAGAGATTTCAGTCAATGTCACTTTAGGGGCAAAAAAAAAAGGAACTCAGATTACAGACATTTTAAACTTTATAGATTTCTGTTACCTAACAATAAAATATATCATGCTGCTTTCTAAATAAAGACCCAGGGTATGAATTATGGGCTATTTCTATTTTACGCATTGTCTGCAAGTATGTTTTCATTACTGTCTTAGCAAACTAAGACATATGGAGCCATCTTTGCTAATCTAGCCTAAATGAAACCCCTTTAAGTGAAAATATTATTCAAAAAGACTTAGATGCATCTAGTAGGATATCTTATATTACATAAGATCATGTATTTGTACATAGATCTTAATATAAAATCAGCTAATAAATAACTGGTGTCTAATATGATAGAAATGGTTTTGTACCAGAAAGGCTTTGATTAACACAGATCAAATGCCTGTCCATTCTATTGCTCAAAAAGTGTAAATATTACTTATTTAGCTTGAGTTTAAATGTCTTTGAAAGCAAATTTTGTAGAACAAAACAATCAAGTTTAAGCTCAGGTAAAATGTAAAGATGCACCTTCAGAATTTCTAAATGCAGCATGAAAACATAATATTCCAATTTAGGGCAAAATTACTTTATAATGCCTATTTGTGGGATGTCCATTAAGTAAAATAAATGATAATTACAAGACTGATAATATACCTGGAACCAGGCTTATGTAATGGTTAAGGACTATGAAAACAGATGAGTTTGTGTACATGTCTTATTGCATCCAATTAGGAAGCACATAATGTTAATTGTTTCTGAATTATTGAAACTTGGTTAGAGTTGGACTGCCTCGTGGCTTCACTGTAATATACATTTTCCCATTCATAATTATTATTCAATGTCTTAAACCCATTATTGTAAAATGTATATGAAGTCGATTTTATAGAATGTGCCAATTTATTGTTGGGTTATTTGAGGCTAACCAAAATCATTTTTGCTTTATTAATATCACTTTATTTATGTCCTTTTGTTCCATGAAAAAACTGATTTATCATTTTTTTCCCTTCTAACTTGGAGAATGAGTTCTGCCCATTACAATCCACTTTCATGCACCACCTGAGGTGCCAATCATCTATTACTCTAACACGACAATCTTATCCTGCTTGTCACATCATTGTTCTTCTTACCTACTCCTTTCAGCTCACTGAAAGAAGAGGGGAGAGCTTACAGCTTTTCCCTGTTTCTCAGTTGAGATCATGGAAAGAAAGAGCTGGCACAGACACATGGCTATTGACATGGTGTAAGCAGGGGTAAGGAAGTGACAAGGGACAATGTAGTATCCTATGGCTAGTAAGATGATGGTTTCATTAGCATCCCTGAATACAAAGAGGTAAGGAAGAGAGAGAGAGTTGTGACAACAGGGTCAAATGCCAGAACCTGTGACCACTGGTGGTAGGCTCTAGCTAGCATGTGATGGAGACTAAGGCATGGACACTTAGACAAACCTTCCTTTCTCCCTCCGATCTTCTTCTATTGTTTCCCATTGGCTTATCCTAACAGGAATCCAAAATCAGCCAATGGAGGTCATCCTTACAAGCCAACTGCCCCAGCCCAGGAGTACTTTGGGGAAGAACTGAGAGAGGAGCTGCTGGGTGAGAGAGAAGATACCCAACACTCTTGCCTTTGAGATCTGCCTTTGATCTAACAAGCACTCCAAAGCAGGGTTATTAAACTTTTGTGAGCTTCAGATCATTTTGAGAACTCAATGAAAACTGTAGAATAATCTCTCAACCCAGAAAAATACACATGTACACACATGCTCACACACGTGCACACACACGTGCACACAAATGCAATGGGGTACACACTTATTAGGGAGCCTTGAGCCTATTCAAAGAGCCAGATTAAGAATTTCTGTTGTAATATTAATAAGATTTTGTCATTTTTTTCTGACATGAAACTCTTAATTCTACTTTTTTAAATGAAGTCCATAATGTCAAAATAATGGTGTGTTGCATCCAACTTTGATGTCTGGGCCATTCAATTGTACGGAAGAAGCAGAGTATTAAGTAGATCATCTTGTTGGGAAGTTCATATGTGCTTATCACATCAATAAGGAAATGGTTTGCATGTATTTATTTTAAAATGCATTCCCAGGATTTAAGTGTTTTAAGTTAGGGCATATATTCAAATAATGGTCATAAGTTGTTTACACTTAAAATATTCTAATTCTCTGTAGCTATAAGCCAAAGACATACTTCATGTTCAACATCTTTTGTTATACAACTCTTCCAGAAAATAATGCAAGAAGTTGTCTGAATTAATTATATTTTAAAACAAAATCTTCCAGATTTTGTAATACTGTTGAAGTATTGTTGCATTATAGGAAAACCATCCCTTGTGCCTCTAATAGAAACCCAGTGACTGGTGCTTCTTTAAAGGGTGTATGGATCATGGTCAGAGGTCCTCAGGGACAGCCTGAAATCTGAAGTAACTGTCAAATTGACACAGGAATGAGTCTGTTGATATTAGCCTTGCTAATCATTTTGCTAATTGGACGGCCAGTTGCACCACAGTGCGAAGTCAGATCGGTTTTCACTTTAACTACTCACACAGATGATGTTTGACTCAAATGTATTACTTTATATCAACACACTGAATGGCTGTAAAAATAATACCACATGTGCTGCTGCTTCTTTTTAATAAGTGTCTTCCTCAATTTTCCCTGTTATAATAGAGATTTTAACACAGAAAAAATTAAAGGTTATTTGAAGGATATCAGCTAAAAAATGCACCCCTAAGATTCTGGGAAGTAATCCAGCAACCAGCTCCTGTCACTTGTCTTCAAATAAGCAACCCCATTTAAATGGACAGAACTTTGATTTCTTATTTAAGAAGCAAGGTGGCATCATCTCAAAAAATAAGTTCACATATTTAAATAAATTGATTCCATTTCTTCTTTTCTAGATATCTATGAATTAGAGGCTCGTAGATATATTCATGTAGCAAATGGAATTCTGGATTATTTTGAATATACCTGAAAAAGCTCAAGGTGTCAAGTCAAAAGTAGAATCACTTACTGGCTGATGGTTTTGACCCTTCTCTTCTTTGTATTTGTGATTTTTATTTTCAGCATTAAAAAAAGGATTGAAAAGTTCCCATTGCAGAGGTGGATCACTAACTGAAGCCAGTGTAGTATCTACCAGCTGCAGAGGAAACTACCCAAAGCAAGGTATTTTATCGTGAAAGAAACAATCAGAATTACTGCTTGTATTTTAAATCCATTGCAATGTGACAGCACCCCAAACTAGGAGGTGTTTTCCTTTAAGACACAAAGTCTTAAAACTAGAAATGTGGTTTGACTAATGTCCAAAAGACTATTAAAAAGAGGCCCTGGACAGTTGGCTCAGCGGTAGAGCATTGGCCTGGCATGTGGAAGTCCTGGGTTCGATTCCTAGCCAGGGCACACAGGAGAAGCGTCCATCTGCTTCTCCACCCTTCCCCCTCTCCTTCCTCTCTGTCTCTCTCTTCCCCTCCTGCAGCCAAAGCTCTATTGGAGCAAAGTTGGCCTGGGTACTGAGGATGGCCCCACGGCCTCCACCTTAGCACTAGAATGGCTTTGATTGCAGCGGAGCAATGCCCCAGATGAGAAGAGCATCGCCCCCTGGTGGGCACACCAGGTAGATCCTGAGCATTGCCCCCTGGTGGGCACGCTGGGTGGATCTGGGTTGGGCGCATGCAGGAGTCTGTCTCTCTGCCCCCACCCTCTCACTTTGGAAAAATATGAAAAAAAATTTAAAAAAATAAAAAGAGGTAAACCTTTGAAAGTGAGTTCTTTGGTGATAATTAAGATGAGGTATTGCATTTTCTGGTTTGGGAAACTAACTGTTTTGGGGGAACAGAAATACTTCTTAAATCAATTTTCTTAAAGGATTGCTTGACACCTTTAGTTTTTTTAGGTGATTAGGCTATCTATCATGCTAAATAGAATAGGCTTTAAACTAATGATCAAAATTCCTGCCATGCCAATCTATGAGCCAGGAATCTGGAAAATGGGTCTGTTTGTGCTTTACCTTCTCTCTTTCTCCTGCTTCCCATCTGCTGAAAGTGCAAATGAGCAATAAATAAGTAACAGAATGAGAATCTTGTGATAACATCTTGGCACTGTGGAAAAAGCTTATCTATGTGGAAAGTTATATATATTGCTCCTGAAAAATACATTCTCCTGAGTGATTTTGGGTAAGCACCTTGGATTGAAGAGAAGACTATAGCAAACTGTTCCCATTGTTTCTTTAATAAGAAAGAAAATGGAAACATATATACTCATGTTATAGCTGTACATAGTTCCATCAGTGCTCTGCCATCTGCTCTTTATGACTTTGCTTCTGCTGTGTTCTCTACCTATAGTTCTCTCCTATTTCCCACATTTGCTCTGTCCTCAAGTCTGCTTGTTTGGCTGTAGGTTCTCTAGACCAAGGTTCAATTCACTTCTCTCCAGTGAGAGTCCTTCTTGCATTTGTCTCAGGTCCTGACTCCCAGGCTGTTAGGAATTCCTTCTCCTTTAACTTCCTAGGTCTCAAGTGCTTTGTAGCAAGAGCGCTTGTAACACTGCCTTCCAATGGCTAACTTGTCTTCCTCCTGTTGTAAAACTCTTGAGAACATCTTCTATCTCAGAATTGCTTTTGTCCAGAATAGAACTTGCCTTTCATACACTGAGCTCACTAATAAATTATGAATGCATAAACTTGGCACACAATTATGAGGACAATTTTTCAAAATTTAAACTTGAGTTTATGACTATAATAATTCAGACTTCCCCTCCCTGGCAAGACCAGGTGGACATATTGACATGCTTGGTGTAACTGCTGTGGACGTCTACAGGTGGAAAACTGGATCTTCTTCTCAGAGCTTCACATGTCATGTGCTATCATTTTTGTGATGTGCAGCCAATAACTCAAAGGATTCATTTTTAAGTGAGTAAATTAAAGGATAAAACCAAGTTTCACATTCTACTGATATAACAGTTTATATGGTGAAAAAAAATGGGTGTTTATTCTAAACCCTTGAAAGACTGTAACTGGTTTCTTTATTTCGGTGTCCTTAGTGCTGGTACCTTGTTTGTGTTATTTATATATTTTTTGAATTAATGAACATGTAGTAGGACTTTCCAAGATTGTTGCTATCAAAGATGATACATTTCGTAAAAATAAGATTTTCCTTTCTCCTGGAGATAAGGGGGTTTGTCTAGTTTAGACAAGTAATATGCTAGCCCCTAAGAGTAAATTGGCCAATGGGGACCTAAGGTTATCTTTAGTTAAAATGGAAACTAGTATTACAATTGAGTGTGTTCACTAGCAAGCAGAGCCCTGTTCAACCACATTGACAGCCCCCATGGAACACTCACTCTGGCCTCCAAGGCCTCATACAAAACCCTTGAGTTCCCCTGAGAAACACCTTTTTCTTTAGTCATGAGGTCCAGCCACATCTGCCTTTATGCATTGTTTGATGGGGACACTTGTGTGTGGCCTAAAGCTTTCATTTTATTTTTGTCCTCACATCTTCGCAAAGTTGACTTTTTCTTGTCACCCAGATCTCAGGGCAAATATCTCTTCAAAACAGTTTCCCGAAAGAGACACATAAGTGGCCTCCTTCAGTCTTTTCCTATCACAGCACTCTGGAGCTCACCCTACTATGCTTAACACCACCTAAATCACCTAGCTTGCTTTTACTTTCTGGTCCCAAGGAATGCATTTAGATTATAACCTCCACAAGAAGGGTCCTCCCTTCTTAGAAGAGTGACATTTATGAATAAAATCGATTTCCAAATAAATACCAGTTTTGTATTTTTGTCTGTCCCTAGACATTAAGTGACAACTGAGAGTATATGAGGCATACTCAGATATAAGTATATGTATAGTATAGAAGTCTATCATATAATACATGACTTTGTTCCAAAGTATACAGCAAAAGTCAATCGCACATCATCAATGACTCTGGTTACATATAAGCTGAAAAAGAAGAAAAATTTGTTTTTAGCACCTAATTCAAATTTGGAAGGAATAAAAAGAACAGCGTGCTGTGAATACCTCTTATAATTTGGTTGAAACTGATCTGATGTGGATTTAAGGTGCATTAGAGGTGTTTGGAATGGAAGACAAGGGTCTGTAAAGATAATATATTATTCCAGCCTTCCAGCTCGCCTGGAATTGAACGCGTTTTCTCCATGATCCTCCTTGGGGGAAAGGAGAGTTACTTGGAGTGGGGGTCTGCTGCATATGATTGTTCAGCTGTATCTCAACCCGCACGGGTTCAGCAGAGGTCTCTGCCATTTTGCATTCAATCCTCCAGAAAATCACCACCCAAATATCCTACAACAGGGATCAGGCTTCGGTTTAAGTGCTGCTCCCCTCACATACTTGTGTTCTAGTCATTTAGAAAAGTGTGATTAAAAACCATTATGTGCCCTAACAGATGTGACCTTAAAGGGTCTACTAAGGTTTAAAAAAAAAAAAAGGAAAAAAAAAGGTGCAAAGCAATAGTGGTTAGACTAACACCAGGAAAGTATTATATGAGCTGAACCACATTGAATAACCCCTCATTGATTACTACCTTCTGTTTCAAGAAAAATACCGCGATGTTTAAGAATGAGCTGCAGCGTTCCCTAAATCAGCCCCCTTTGCCCAGCTCTCTGCACTCCTGGTTTTAATGAGGAAGAAATTAAACTTAGACGGTTTCTGAATTTTAAATGCTCTTCGCTGAAGAGAATTATTGGATTGTTACCATCTTCATTTGCTCTACTCTCACATAATTTAATCCATGTGGCGAGAATATACAAAACAAGAGAGAGAAAACTGTGCAGGCCATTTGGAAAATGAGATTCCCTTGCTTGAAAATCTCTCTTGTAAATACTCCAGCATGTTTAATAATCTTGGAGAAATAAATTTGTCACCTTTTCTCAAGCTTCTGTAAGTCGACAGTCTTGCTAATTTCCCCGAGAGTTCCTAAGAGCATCTCAATGATTTCTGTAGTTAATATAATTTTCTATGTCGTGCCTGCAAATATGCTGCTACTGAGCTACCAATGGTAGACGCTGTTCATAAAATAAGAAATCTTTCTGAAAGTGATGCTCCCTCCTTTGTGTAAGAAATGATAGAGTATTCTCCTCTCTGCCTGCTCATTTCCTTGTCCTATTTGCGAACTCGGACTCAGTAATATTAGGTACAAAATATAATATATTTGCTTGGAAAAGTCTATTAGCAATATACATACATGTGTTTCGCTATTATTTACAGTAAAATTAGAATAAGCCATTTTTTTACCTCAATTCTGAGCCGCAATGACGTTTTTAATGTTGATTTTATCCATTATTTATATGGAAGCATAGTGTTTATATTTATTTTAAGCAATAGGACAATAAAATAAGGTTGCTGTTTATCTAAAATGTACCTTGAATCTCTTGTGTTGTAAAGAATGAAACTCAGAGAATCGCCCCATTGGGGGCTTGCCAGGTGGATCCCAGTCGGGCGCATATGAGAGTCTGTCTCTCTGCCTCCCCGCTTCCCATTTAAGAAAACTTAAAAGAAAAATAAAAAGAAGAATGAAACTTAGAGCAAATGAATCCTAGACAATTAAGGTTTATAAACAGCAAAAATATTGTTAAGTTATAAGCACTTTTGAGATATTCTCAAGTAAGAAGCTATTTTAACATAAAAATAAATTTAAAAAGCTTTAAATTGGTCTTCAATATATCCTGAGTAAAAAGAAGGTTGGAACAAAGATGCTTGATCAGCGAGTAAGCCTGTCTCCTTTTTTCTTCACTTGAATTGACAATCTGTTATCTCTCAAACAGAAAACAGAAACATATCAAGTAGTGCAAAAGAATATAATATGATGTCTTAGAAACAGGAAGCTAAGCTAAAGAATTGCATCCAAACCAAAAAGTTCAAGATCATGCTTCCCATCAATTTCTGAGTCCACAGCCCCAACCTACCCAGGCTCTTGTGAAAGCTAGCAAAAAGAGTCAGTGGTTAAATGTAGCTCATAAAAATTGGGGTAATAAGCATAACTCATTTACATGCAGTATCCAGGATTGACTTGGGGTGATGTGAAGATTTCCTAGGATGGCAGAGCAATGTAGGTGTATACTGTGACATGTAAGGGCTTTTGAAACTGAAAAGTAGACTTGAGATGGGTCAGGAAAGATTAGCAAGACTCAGGATTTCTTTTTCTTTTTTTTTTCGGATACCTTGGTGCAAATATAGAGGACTGAATGAAAACAAAGTTGAAAGGCATTGCATTTTACCCAGCTCAACAGAAATTCAGTCTTGAAATCTTACCTACAAGAACTCACTCTTTTCCTACTAAATTTGTACTTCTTATCTAAGGGATATATTTGTTCTCTTCAAGGCCTAAAATGTTCCTTAATAAAATGATTCATGTAGGCTTTTTTGATGGGGAAGAAAAAGATTTTGATGGGCAAGTGGGAAAACAGAGGAAGAGAATGTGGTAAGAAGGTTGCAGTGGAAAACATCTATGTCTGAAGACTGCTCTACTCTCGTTGGCAAGTCAGTTTCTCTACATGAACCTCAGTTTCCTCATCTGTGAAATGGAAATAATGATAATGACTTATGGAAATACTGACAAAATCGTATGAGATGATGTTCACAAAGGGCCCAATATAATGTCTAGAATATAGTAGACTCAATTTTTATGAAAAAATTATTTCATAAATTCCCTTTTGAAAACTAATAAATCTATCTTAACTGAAATGAAGAAAGAAGAATTTTAGTATTATTTTCTCACTATCTAGTTTGGTTAAAATGTAAGTGGGAACAGCATGGACCTAAATAATTGAAATGTTGAGATACCAGGAATGTATGTGTCTACAAGATTAAGAATTAAAAGGGCAAGAAGGCAAATGCCTCAGATCAGCTCTAGAGACAGCACAGCCTTTTTTTCTAAATAATCCCACAGAAATTTCTCAGTTTCCATAGGAGTTTGTGTCACTGATTTTATATGCAATCACTCCGAAAAGGAATGGGTGGATGAGCGCTATAGTGGAAGAGTTACATAGTACCAAGTGCCTTCAGCACATAGGATGTAGTTCAGGGCAATAGGATACTGTTTAGACATATCTCTAGACTAAGAGAATGAGAGGGTAAGGGAAGAAGTAAAACTCTTATATTCTGATCTAGCTTTCTGAGTTGAAGTTGGACTGAAATTCCCCATGAATTGTTACATAAAGCATTAGTCCAAAATGATGGGAAAAGGTTAGGAATACATGCATCCCAGCTCCACCCCAGCCCAGTAAGCTTTGGCTAGTAAGAGAACACCCCAGCCCAAAGACAACTAGATTACAGAAATACCTGATTTTTCTTTTCTCTTTAATTACTATAAGAGAACTTAGAAACCTTTTATTAATGCATTTTCTCCTATTCTGTTTTATACCTGTCATCAAATAATGTACTTAAACTATACATGGCAGTAGGTTTGATTTTAAACAACGATAATTGATATTTTAGGGTCTGCGTAAAAAGATTTTTAGAATATTCATGAATTCTGACCTCACACATTTTCAACAATAATACTCTGTATTTAAGCCAATTTTATCACCTGTGGAGTAATCATTAATCCCTATAATAATGCATACTTTTAAAAAAGTATTTTAAAAAATACACATACATGTTTACAACTTTTATAAAATTATTGACAATGCCTCAGTCCACATTTTGACATCATTACCCATATTATGCAAGGCATATGTTAGTAGAGACACCGGGAACTCTACATTATAATGTCACTTAGTGTTTGGTCTTCTTAAATTAAATACATTGATCTCTTTTTCCTCTAACTGTGATGATATTTGTATATAACATGTCAATTACATTCATGGGTAGTTTCAAGTATATTAGTCTTGGTAAAGGCAAGAGGCAGAAGTACACAATGTTATGGGGAAGATAACTAATAATTGACAGATATAAATATATTTTTTTCTATTGTCAATTTGTTCTGCTTTGTGCATTTTAGTTGAATGTAAGACTCCCTCCAAAAAAATGTAAAATTAGTTTTTCAAACCAAAATTTCATATTACTGAAAAAGCTTTCATTATTTTAAGAAATTTTACATTGATAAAAGAGCCATACAATGATTAAACTTTTATTATAGTTAAAATTAGAGTGTCATCAGAAGTGTTTCCCCCGATTTTTCAACATTTAAGTCTTATGAATGAATCTAAGTTCGGATCTCTTTGCATATTTAACATAGTAAGCACTGTTTGGAAACACGTTATTGAAAAACTTAAGAATAAGCTATTGTAAATTAAAATACAGCCATGAAGCATTCAAATATAGGAACTTAAATTATTTTGTTCCTTAAATGAAGAAATAAATTGAACTCATTATAGTATTTCATATATTTTGATGTAACAAATGACTGCACAGGCTATAAAAGGGAAGCAAGCTAATTTCCCATCAGTTGCACCGTCAAAGATTGTCCTCCTGTAATATTTTGGTTTCAGGGTATTAGGACTTATTTCTAGCAGAATACTGCAGTAGAACTATTCAGTTCTGACATGGTCATTCATTTCTGTCTCAAGACCTAGGTACATTTTAATAGATGGGATGAGAGAGAAAGGGCTGTTTTGTCTCTTAAGGAATTGCTAAACCAGATGTTGAAAAGGGAGGAGAGATTTTCAAATGTGAGCTGAAAAGCACTACCCAACGAATTAAAAACTGACATCCAATCAGTAACAATGCCTCCACCCAGATAGCTTTGAGCCCCTCTGTGTCCACCTCTGGCCACTTCTGCACTCCTCTCTGAGGTGACTTTTCAGGTCACTTCTTATTGTATATTTGTGGAGGATTTGTGCTAGGAGCGTGCAGCTCACCATCTGCTCCGCAGATCAAAGCCATCTATTTCCCAAGTTCCTCACTGAAACCAGGGTCGGTATTGGGAAATTTCATTCAGAGGACGTCTTTCAAAAAATGATGTGCAGATTTTATTGCATTTTAATTTTAAAAAGAATCTCGTCTTTACAAATAGCTAAAAATTCAAATATAAAGCATTCTATTGTATTATAATTTGTTTCCCTAAATGATTCTATTTTATCTCTGATTTCTTAGACAAAAGAGAAAAAATAGGACATTCTGGATTTCAAAGACATGTTTTAAGAAGACTTTTCTTCTGTCTTAGAAGGCAAAACCTTTTACAAATACTATTTACAAAATATGGTGGTTATAAGGTGTAAGCTTATTTGCAAGTTATAAATAAATGTTTTCGAGTGAAGTTTGCCTGTTAGGGAGTTGAGCAATCTCCCTTAACTTCAAACTTTTTCTAACTATCTCATCTCTAGGAGATTTCTATTAAGAGCAGAAAATAACCAAAACAAAGAAAAAACTGAACCCCAAATTTCTGGTCTCATAAAATGGGGAGCCACCTGCACTTTCCGAGTATTCCAACAGAGGGCAGTGGAATTCCACAGATTCATCTGGTGGCTATTCTGGAAAAAGATCCTCAGAATGTAAATCTCTGAAGAGAAATCTGTCTTTACACAGCTACCTCAGGAAAAGGGGAATTATTGCACTTAATTAAACTGTATTGACACCATATGGAGCCCCACCTCCCCACCTCTACTTTTTGGATTCATTAATGAAAAAAAAAAAAAAAAATCAGAGACGAGTAAGGGCAATAGTACTTGAGAGTCAGTGACTTAACACCTAAACATGAATCTTATAGAAATTACATTTACACAAAAAGTTAGTTAGCAAACAGAAGCCTTTCAAATGAAACTGTTTATATTTATTATCTCTATAGCTCAAAGAAATGTCATTGCACTTAATTTTTTTAATATATTATTCTTTAATGAGAGTTTGTATTTTCTTGTGGAATAGTTTATACAACTTAAAAAGTCATAAAAGTTCTAGCTATTTTTGCCAATGAAGAATATGCAAAATTGTAAATATTTTTGCATTCCTCAATTGAGAAAGTAATAATTTTACATGTCTGATTTTCTCAGTATCTTAAAGTCTTCGATATTTAAGTAGTTGGAAATAAAATCTTTTTTTTTTTGTCATGATTTGGACATCTACAAAAAAATTAAGTTAAATTAAATTCTTTTGAAAAATCTACCAAAAAATTTGATTTTGAAAACATGTCAACACATCCCCTTTTTTATTACCTTTATTTCTCAGAACACTTTTCCAGTGTCTTTTTAAAATTTGTTTTCAAATTGAGTTTTTACTTTACAATGCTTAAAACACACTTGAAGGTGGAAATACATATTGCCTTCACGTTTCAATCTTTCCTAGAATTAACACCTCAACTCCGAACTTATTTTGTATTTACAAAAAATCATTTTTTCTCTTCATGATTTTTAAGATTATAGCATCAAAATGTCTACTTATTTTCTGATTATAAAATTACAAACAATATTGCACATATTATAAAATATAAATATCAATTTAAAATGACTGATACTTCTACATCTCAGAGATATACCATCAGACTTCATTTTTTTGTTATCTTTTTCACATATGTGCATATGAAATATTCATAATTTCAAATATGTGAATACATATTTTTCACATATATCACAATATATATTTCATATGCAAGTGCATATATACAACTATACTTAACATTAGATTATACCAGCTGCAAAATTTTGTGATTTGTCTGTTTTACTTAACATGGTTTGGAGACTTTCTGAGGTCTTCAGGTTATTACTATATAATTGAAAATAACTATGAACTATTGCATCATACGGATTTACTATAATTCATTTATTTGTTCTTGTAGGTCACTGATTTATCTGACACTTTAATATTCCAGTAATTGAAAATTGATTGCAAAGTCTAAGGATTCTATGATACCAATTTTAAGTCTTTTGATTTGAAGGTTGTATCTTTTAAATTAGATTCATCACAAGCCTAAATAAATAGTAACTGCATTGAAGAACTCATAAAAGATAAGGAAGAATATCGATTATGTTTTAAGAGACAATATAAATATTTTAGTGCCTATGTTTTAATAACATGAATAAAGAAACATTTGCATCTCCCACTTTATATAATAGTTTGTTACTGATGAATGCTTTTGTGTATAATAAAAAAAAAATCTCTTGATCTTTTCGTTCAGGGAAGACAAAATAAATTCTGTTTTAATCAATATTCATGTAGCCAAAAGTATTTCAGATATTTTTTCTGCTACAGTAGAAAACTCAAAAGATAAATTAGCTATTTCATGATATCATTCAAAATCATATTTTCAGTACCTAAACTTGAATGCTAGGTACACAATACTTAAAAATCTTACAAAGTTGGAGAAAGCTAATGTCGAGGGAAAGTCTTAGGGGAAAGAGCTGTTTCTGATCCTAGCCTATTTCCCAGAAATTCATTTCCAAGCAGCTGTATATTGACTCATTTTATCACATCAATATAGGACTCTTGCATGGCTTATAAAAAAAATTGTGTATTTGACACCACATATATCTGACACAGAACACAGAATTCATTTCAAATAGTAGCTGCCCTTACAAATTTTGTAGTACTTAGTTTATCTAGGTATATATCTATATAAATCCCTGTTTTTCTATATTTTCTATACTTGCATTTTTAAAAGGCCTTTTATAATTTCTGGAGTGGGCAGAGAATATTAGGGTATTAGTCTAACATTATATAGGAGAAAACTTAGAATGGGCTGAAGTATTGATAAAGTTATTACACCACAGTTGCACCGCAGGCTAAGAACTGGATCTTGTTTCCTGATGCATACTCAGTCATCCCACCGCTACATAGGAATATGTTTCTTTAACCTACTGAAATCTTTTCATGTGTTTAAATGATTGTATAAACTATACTTAATTATAAGTAGATTACATATAAGTATGTGTATATATACACACATACACATATATGTATATATAGAGTGAACATACAAAGAGAGTATTAAATGTATACAAATCAAAACACCTATGTATACTGTACATTGAACTATTTTCAGCTCATAATTAGTCAAAGAAAAAATAAATAGCAACTTTAAGGATCCTACATTTCTTCTCACTCTGGCCTGGGGATTTTTTTTTTTTTTTAAACAAAGAAACATTTTCAGCCCTCATCATAACTCTGAGTAAATGAAAGCGTTCCCGCATATTTGAATTTCACAGGTTTTGTGTTTCACACTGGGAATCAGGCTTTCACAGTTTTTTAACTACCTTAAAACCTTGTTAACTTTCAGCTGAAATTGCCGTTTAACAATGTTATGTGCTTGTGGGAATACAGGATCTTTCAGAGAGCAGTTTCAGAGCAACTCTATTCCCAGAGCAATCTGAGTCTAAGACTGGGTGGAAACAGGGCTCGTTGGTCGGAGGGACTCCGCTTGAAGGGCGATATGTGTTCAGAATCAAACTGTGGAGTGGAACAAAGCCGAGCTTTCTCAAGAAAATAAGCATTCGTCAGTGTATGAGAATGCTTTTCTGATTGTCAATGGCAGGGACCACCTCTCTTGCCGCTGATAGCGGGGTATACCAGCTGGTGGCCATGGTCTCTTTCTGCTTCTGTCCCCTGAGGAAGGGGTGGCAGCTTCCTGGTGACTCCAGGGCAGTTGGGCAGTCCAAGTTCTCCCTCTGCTCCCACCTACTGCTTCTCTGGACAGCAGCACGCTGGAAAGAACGGGAGGCTGAGATAGGGCCCGCCCGCAGCTGGGAGCTGATTTAGAGTGTTGAAGGCTTTAATTCTAAGTGAAAATGAAAAGCCAGGCTGGCAACCACCTGAAGGTTTCAACAGTCAATAGGTAAGGAAAAGGGCTCAGGACGTTGCTCTTTGAAGTCCACCAACGGGGAGAATGAAAACAGAGTGAAGATTGTGTAGGAATCAGAACGATTAAGGGTTTGCGATCAGGGGTTTAGATCCCTAGGATAAAATACCCTGGGCTCTAAGAATGTTGTTTCTAGATTTTTTTTTTTTGAAAGAAGTGTGTTTGTGCCCTTTTCTTCTCCCTGTTTCTTCTAACCAGTGCTTCTCAGCCTGGGTGGTTTCACTCCCAAGTGGCGCTGGTCGTGTGTGGAGACGTTTTAGGGGGGCTGCCGGCTAAGGGTGCTGTGAAACCTCACGCAGGGACTAGGACAGCCCCCAAATTAAAAATGATCCCGCCCCAAACGTCCCAGTGTCCATGTTGAGAAAACCCCTTTTGGAAGCTCACTTTTCAGATCATATGATTATATTTACTAATTGATTGCAGCTATTGAATCGTAGAAATAATGTCAAAATAGAACTATGTGGCCTTTTATCAATGGGCTTAAGTGGCACACACATTTGTAGAATTACTATAAAGGCATCAAAGCCTGAAATTACGGACACATGTGAACGGTCCGAACAGATTAAGTCTTGCATTTGTCATTTTTCTATGCTTTCTCGGGACTTTGTAAGTCACTCAAAAAGTAGTTGCCTTAAAGAGAAAACAGTAAACAGGAGACAACAGTGTAAGTCTCCATGAACAATAAATACAACAAAGTAAAAAAAAAAAGCCATTTCAAATTAAGTGAGGGGGAAAAACAGCTGTAAACATAGGATGTAAGTATGCCTGGTAATGTAATATAGGTTTTCTTTTTTCTTTCCTAAGGCACATATTAAACTGTAAAAGAAAAGGTTTTCGGTCAGTCAGAGTTGTGCTGCATTCCTCATCCGGGCTCTCCTCTCCTAGAAAGCTTTCTAGAGGGCTATGAAACAGACATCGTGGGGTGTGAAACTGTCAAATGGAGACAAAGGGCTTCCAAGAAAGCACTGGGTTTCCATCTCAGAGCTCCAGCTTGCATGGGATGAAGTCTGTTTTTTCTAAAACTTGGCAGCAGCTGACCAGTAAAATTTGGTCTTCGCCGGAAGTCTTAGCTACAGCGGTGGCAAGGGTTAATATTAAACCCACCACAGCATTTTGTACAATCTCCCAGGAGATCTCTCAATGGATTTCCACTGCCACTGGAAATAATGGCTCGCAGCTGCAGCAACCCGTGCTAACACTTGATATTCCCGTCGCAAGCCGGCCGGTGCTTTTCAGTGGAAATGAGAAAATCACGTTGTGCCTGGGGTCAGAGTTCTCAAGCCACAACCTAAAACGACCTCTCAGCCCAAACCCCCTGCTCCCCTGTCTGCGTGGTTGCGGGATGGGCTCATTATCTCCATATTTTCTGAGAAGGGCACTCTGGCCGGCCCTGCAGAAAGGGAAAGGGCCCATGAAGAGCCACAGGGAAATGGGAAACAGGTACCAGAGGGAATTATTTCTGCTTCACACACAGGAGTCCTCCTCTGCTTCAAGAGAATGGACGGTTGGTTATTCATTCAAAGTGGAGGGACACGAGGCTAGATATGTCATGAGATTTAACGGCAGTAAAAGGTGTCTCTCTTCCCAATACCCACCTCCTAATCTCTTTAATCCATTAGTGGAAGCGCTAAAAAGTCATCGTTCAAGATACCATTCTGTAGGGATAAAAAACAAAAAAAAACAAAAACGCAGAACGGGGAAATAATAGGTAAAAATGGCACTGACTCCGGAGAAATAGGATAACTCATTACCTTGGAGAAGCAGCCCAACAGGGAAGGTTTGGGGATTTGTGTATCTTCCTCACTCCCGCCATCATCCGATAAATCAACTGTCACTCAATTCAGCCTGCATCCCATGCCTTCGGTTACTTTCCCATGCCTTCGGTTACTTGCTTATTCAATCCTTCCTCCACCCGTCCTTCGTTCACTAGACTCGTGTTGCACACCAAACTTTGGCCAGGTCTGTGGCTGGCATCATTTCTTTTTTCTTTGATTTAATTAATTAATTGCGGTAACGTGGCTTTGTAACATTATGTAAGTTTCAGGTGTGCCACATCACAGTTTGACACCTGTATGTCTTACACTGCGCTCACCACCAAAAGTCTAGATTCTATGCATCACCATAGAATTGCCCTATCCAGCCTTCTCTCCACTCCCTTCCCCTCTGGCAACCACCGGTCTATTGTCTGCCTCCCTGACATTGCTTTTGGTTTTCTGTTTTTGTTCATTTATTTTTGTTTTTCCTATGAGCAAATCCCTCATTCAGACCAGCTACTTTGGAGAAGCAGCCTCAGGAACTAAACTGATTTTAAATGAGCCTAACCTTTGCCCCACCGCATTGCAAATTCTAAATAAATATATGTTTTTATATTTTGTACGATATACTTCAAACTCTGTATGTTGCATATATGTACCTATATGTATATATGTATATGTGCTTCTTCTGTAAGGGAGCTTTGTGAGACTTCCCCAGAAATCCCACAATCCTCTGCAACACTGAAAATTGGCTGTGACAGAATTTTAAAGTTTCAGGAAGCACTGGGGCTATGCGATGATGTCATGAGGGTCCCTGGAGAAAATGTGGTCATTAAGTGAGTTGCATGTGGTGATAAGAAGCCATTAAAATAAACAGAACTTCTCTATAATTACTAAATTTCCCAGAAAAACAATTAGAGTGCTTGAGACATTTTGTGACTGTCTTCCGCCGAGTTCAAAGTTTCCGCCCCGCCCATTTTCTCAAAAGTGCTCGCTGAAATTGTGCAGCAGAACCCACAGAGAAAAGAACTGGAGGCCCCTCTGGAGTATTTGACAGCAATTTTTGCTATGTTTAATTTTCTTTTAAACAGTCGGGAGCTCTGCAAGAGAATGGAATAAATGGAGCCGTTCTACGTGAAAAACATGACTACTTTCAAATCATTTTGCATGACGTAATCTCTGAGAGTTGTAATACAGAAAAAGCAACTTTTGATTATTGCCAGTCATATATATGTGTGTTCTGTACTATGCATACATAATATTGATCAGAGTAGTTTATGTATTTGTGTGTATGTGCAAACACAGTTATCATACATAAACTATCATAATGCATTCTCTTCCTTCCTCAAGAGCCATGCTATGAGCACCTGGAATTCCAGGATTAGAAATCCATCCTCATGTCATCAGAATTCTCATGAAAATATGAAAATGGTAAACATTAAGCTTCCACAGGAGATTATTCTCAGGTGAATTAAATGTAAAGGAAAGAGACGTGGATAGTTTGAGTTTGCATCTTTATATGTAAGACGAAGATGGAAGTTGAAAAGAGATAGAGGTCTCGAGAGGTTAGGAGGGAGAAAGAAGCTGAAAGGGGGCATTGGAAGGCAGGTAAGCCATAGACACGACCCGTGGACTTTACACACTCGCTCTGGCCCTGTCTTACTGACTGACGTTCTGCAGGTGCTGTGACTTAAACCCTAATTAACTGTTCCCCTGTGTAAGGAAATAATGTATTTCTGGACTCCATTTGTAAATTAGATATTCTTGTGCTTTCTGTATATAGCTACTTCAGAGAAGCTTGATTTTTAAAGTATAAGAAAATATTAAATTATGTCGATTTGGGTTATGTGGTAGGTTCTCATTCAACGAATGGCTTTGCTTTTTTTTCACTGCCTCAAAATGACCTCCTGGAGAACCTTCATGGGACAAGAACTCTCCTCCCCAACATGCTGAAACACTTCTCTTTCTTTGCATCTGAATAGCACACTGTCTTTATTACTAAGATAGCATGCGCATCCCTGGCTGTTAGTTTTTATTTTCTGTTTTGCCTTTGCCTCTGAAGTATGTGCTTCTGGAGGACGGGGTGAGGTTGGACTTATCGGAGTTGCATCAGGGTCCTCCGGCCCAGGGTGGACACTCAATAAAATTTTGTGGAGCGAATAAGCAAAAGAATGAATGGATGGGTTGTTTTACTGTGATTTGTGGAATGCATGGGCTTGTGGGATGCTGACTAAAGAGGAGTTTTGCTGTCGCTCTCCCAGCATGGACGGCATTGAAGACACATGCTTATAGCACGTTATACATCTCTGGGAATACTGATGAGGGAAGAGATGGCCATTCTCCTAGGATGTCGGAGAGGAATGTCTGGAAAGTTCTCATTTTATAAATAATCTAACCAAATTTAAACCTTGTTCAAATGTTTATAACAGAGAACATGTTTTTAGTGGTTGCAAGAGAGCAATGACCTCTAGCATCTATTAATATTCTGCCAACTTTTGGTTACTAAATTTATCATCGGGGATGAATGTTATTTTCTGCACCATATAGAATTTTCTGGTAGAACTGAAACTAAACTTAGAGAAATAACATACAGAATTCTGTGTATGCTTCACTCATATGTGTATAAAAATAAACTCAGGGCGTGCGTGGACTCACGTACTGAATGTGAGACATTTTTTTTTAATTTGCATAGATCTCTATTATGTTTACTAATGAAGAGAAACAGACGTGTAGATCATTTAAAAGTGAGTCCTGGTTCCCTCTGGAGTAAATATATAAGCTTTACTTTTCACAGGGTTTTGTTAATTTTGAAACCAACTTCAAACAAAAGGATGAATTTACCTTGAAGGCCTCAATCCAGGTGAAGCTAAAACCTTTGGTGTCTGATCCTGTTTCTTGTTGGGACTAGGAAGCTTCTTCTCTCCAAGTATTGTACTACCCAGCATCAATTAGGACTCATTTCTACTTAGAATTAGGAAGCCAATAAAGGATTTTGGTTTTATGGGAATGCCTTCAGCTCTTTAGTTAAAACAGGACTAAGCGAAGTATAAAGAGATGCTGACAAAATCAAGTCATAGCAAAAGTCCATTAGTACGTGTTCTCTGTCCCTTGCTAATCTTCTGGGTCTGAGAGCAGCTGCAGACCTCTCCTGGGAGCAGCCGGGCTGACTGGCAGCTGGTCAGCACCTGTGGGGTTGTGCCGGTGCTTATAGTGTTCGTTTTGATTGGACGGGGCATCTGGTTTTGATTGGTTGTTGCCCCTTCTCCACCAGTCATTAAATATTTTCAGCATAAACCCTGGGAATAGATAACCATGCTGTATTCTTGATACTTAGACATTACATTAATATGATGGAGAAGATGACCTTTATCAGAATTTGAATGAGGGAAAGTTCTGTTTGACCAATTCTAGTATGGTGCAAAGCACTGCAAAATAGATTAGATGTCTAAAGTTTTAGAATGTTTTCAAGAAAATAGATAGAACCTCAAACAACACAAACTACTAATTTAACGAATTTATGTTAAGTAGGTCAGGAAGGCAGTCCATCTGTTGTATGACTCATTGGCAAATTGATGCTGCTAATGACTTGAAAAAGTGATGATCCCAACAGGCAGTTAACACACTCATCGAACTGTAAGTTTCCATTTTGACAAATGCATCTTTTTTTCCCCCCACGGGGAGTGTAAGTGAAATTTCATCGCCATCTGTATTTGCAAAAGAGTAAATGAAAGGAGTAAAAATTACGGAGACTTCATCCAATTTTTGACTTCCTACTCTTGTCAGAAATCGAAAATCAGGACAAATGGAGAGGCATAAAGTTCCAGGAGAGAGGCGATGGCGCTGTGTAGAGAGCTGAGTGCACCTCCGCCCGACATTCGGCGTTCACTTGAACAAATAAACGAATCGTGGCACTTCACAACTATTAAAAAAAAAAAAGTCAGGTTGTGAAGGTACGCTTAGTGGCTAGACACAGCTGGAAATAATTGGGAAACAGAGTACAGTGCAAAAGAGTTTAAAAACCACATGGTCTCAGTGATATTTTCATAGTGCTCCAAGTAATTTTCTTCCACAAGTCAAATGGTTTCAAGACTCTCCAGCTCAAAATTACCTACAAAACAGAAATGCCAAAAAAGGTGAACTGCTATGCCGTGGGACAAAGCAACCAGGAACCCTTGAGGAAATTCCTTGTCAACTTTGGAAAAGGGACACTTCGTGGTACAGACAGCCACTGCGCAGCCTTGAATTCAACTGTCCTTGTCTTTTGTCAGTCCAGTGAAAAGAATAAGTAGTGGTTCACACACGATGCTGAGAGAGACACTTCAATCACCTGCCTCTGCTTACTTTGGGGTGTGTGGGGGCAGTGATGGGGAGGAGTTCTAGAACAAACCTATCAGAGTGTTTGTAAGAGTCAATAACCATTTATTTACAGGTTATTGTAGGAGGTAATTGACATGTTAATCAAAGACAGGCCAATAACATCTTTCCCAATAATATGTACAGTCAATATCTTCATTATGAATAAGACAACCATCATGAAACTACCTAATACTAAGAATTCAGCAGTTCAGTGTTATGCCCAATTCACATCTCTAATTTTGTTCCTAATTGATAGTGCTAGGAATTCTATTTAATTAGCTTTTATAGGGGCATGATGCCATGAATTTCTTACTTTTAAACTTTAAAATCTCAAAATAGAATGATGTCACATGACAATATGTTGCTCTTTCTTTAGCTAATTAAATATATTAGCAGCTTCTAATTTAACTTACTGCATGCAAAGAACATAATAAGCACTTTTCATCTAAAATTAATTTCCACTTTATACAAAATAATTTATTATCTTCCGTCTCACAGTTAAACTCATTTAGACAGAGACAATAAGCAAATAGCACAAGATGGTAAAATTTATCATTAGCGGGACCAGTATCTTTAATTTTCATTCTCTTTTCAAGTGCATGAAACATAGACATGACAGAAAAAAGTAAACATAGACTATGCTAATTATTTCAAAATTAAAACAACAAATATGTTGCATCGTTGCAAACTCTCATTCATATCTCTGAAGGCCACATACAAACCCTCAATTTCTCCCAAATTAAAATGTCTTCAGAGTTTATTATTACACAAACAAGGTTGGGACATGGGCATGGGACTGAACCAAAAACTCTGGTAATTGATCATATTGCATGCACGACACCCAGAAATTACAAGGGACATTGAAAATGTTTAAGTTCATGCAACAGCACCAAGAAATATAGCTAGAAAGCTTCTGAAACTTTCTTCCACTACACAGATGTAAAGAAAAAAAAAAGAGACCATTTTAGCCTTCTTCCTAAGAACTTTTGTGCTTATCTGCAGTCATAATTCAATTACTTTGGTGTTTAAAGATAATTAAAAGAGGTTGTAACTCCATGAAAAAGTGTGTATCTGTTTTCTCATAACTTTTGATAAGGATAACTTTATACCAGGAATTCGCAATGACAGACCTCAGGCCAATCTGACCCTTGGCCCACTTTTATAAATAAAGTTTTGTTGAAACACGGCAAGGCTTGTTCTTTTATGAGTTGTCATTGTCTACAAGGGCTTTCACTCTGCCATAGCAGAGTGGAGTAGATACAACAGAGACTGGCCACATGGCCAAAAATATTTCATGTCTGGCACTATCCAGAACAAGTTTGCCAACCCATGACCTAGACGATTGTGGTGTATATCTAAAAAAAAAAAAAAAAAAAAAATGAGAGAAAAAAAAAAGAGAGAAGGAAGGAAAATCAAGACTACTGAGGACTTCATTGACAAAAGGATACAGAGTTGAAATGTTATGCTCCTGCGTCCCAGTGACATGCCATCTGTCATTGTACCACCATGACCATTATTGCCAAGGACAACTAGTTGGCCTAATGGCAGTAATTCCACAGACAGAATTTTCAGAAAGAAAAGAGAAGTTGCCAGAGCCCATTAGTTTGAGATAACATTTTATTGAATCTTCACCCTATTCCAGAATTTCAGCTCCCTCACCACCTCCTTGCCCAACAGCCAACCCCTTCCAGTGTTTTTAGTGGGAGGTGACTGTTTTCCTAGTGTCTTCAACAAATCTCTGTGAATTTCAAACATTTTTACAACTATCAAAGGTATTAAATTTTAGTCTAGAATCAATGTTGAGTTAGCTAGTTCACATAAAAAAAGCAGATGTTAAACCGATTGAAATCATGAGAGAAAGTCACCAGCAGACACAGAAAAGTGACTTACACAGGCCTCCTCTCTCAGTATTTGTATGGTGATACAGAGAAGTTACAGAACGTGAGGATGGGAGATGCTTTTTCTCTCGCTGACACAAATCAACACTGTACTGTCTATACAGAGTTAGACTAAGAAAATCTGAAGTCAAAATGAAAAGAATGAAGGTAGATTATCGGCCCTGTGTGTGGAAGTTCCAGGTTCGATTCCCGGCCAGGGCACACAGGAAAAGTGCCCATCTGCTTCTCCACTCTTCCCCCTCTTCTTTCACTCTATGTCTCTCTCTTCCTCTCCCACAGCCAAGGCTCCATTGGAGCAAAATTGACCCGGGCGCTAAGGATGGCTCCATGGCCTCTGCCTCAGGTGCTAGAATGGCTCTCGTTGCAATGGAGCAATGCCCAGACGGGCAGAGCACCGCCCCCTAGTGGGTATGCTGGGTAGATCCTGGTAGGGCACATGCAGGAATCTGTCTGTCTGCCTCCCCAATTCTGACTTCAGAAAAAAAAAAAAGAATGAAAAGAATGACTCAAAATCCCATGCACTGTCACTTCTGAATGCCAACACAGGTAGTTTTAATATTTCAGCTCCTAAAAAGCTCAGAAACAATCTTGAAGAATGATTAAATAATATCAGCACCCAATTATCTAGCCAGTTGTGTTACTATATTTATTAAAATTCTGCATGACTCAAATCACATTTCATCAAGTACAAACCATATGAATGTTTAATAGAACATGGCTCTGACCATTACAAAGGCACTAGATTTGTCTGTAATAGATGTGAAAACAGATATTGTGATGTATTTGTGAAACAATAAGTTGACATATTTAGAATTGCTTTCCACTATTGATTCACTGTCTTTATGTAACCTGAGTAGCCTAAGATTGGTTTCGTTTGTTTCTAGCAAAAGGACTGTACCGAAAGGTATTGGCTACATTCAGGACATCAAGCAGAAAAATAATTTACTTTTTGGTTGTCTTCTTGAACTAGTAACTATTTCACATATTTAGGCAATCCAACTACCCACACATCATTAAGACTCACAAGTGGGTGTAATTTATATTCTTTCATCCTAGTTTATACTAACACAGAATTGAATTACTTTATTTTTCTGATGATATTAAAATCACCCCATGTAAGGTTATAGAAGAGCAAGGAAGAATAAGCTAAAATACACATTTTGTTAAATGCTTGCACAAATATATAAAGCTTCCATTTATTCTTAAGTTTTGGGGGAGAATTAAGCAGTTTTGGGGGGAATAAGATGATAAAGCGATTTCACTAACATTTTTGTATCTTTGAAGACACCTTTGCAACTCAAGTAAATTTTTCAAATCTTGGTCTGAAAGCGCATAGTTTAAAAATCTGTCCATTTTCCAGAACCAAATATGATGTGTTTTATGAGCCTTTGGTTAGATGTTTCATGGACCACCCACACCAAAGGGCATTTCTACAAATCTTCTGAGATACACCCATCCATTAAAAGGCCACAAAACAAAATGCCAAGTAGCACATCCCAGTCAAAGTGGATATAGCAATGTCCTAGAAATTATTAAATGAATCGTCTATTTCTGGTTTTGTGAATGAGCTATTCTATGTCTCAGTAGCTCTTACTCTTAAAATAGGGAGAGAATTGCCGCCCCCACAACCCAGCTGCTGTGCTGGTTATTCTCTCTACAACCAAATTCCATTCTCTGCTTTTTTCTGCTTTTCTGCACCTGGACACTGACCTTGCAAGATTCATTCACCTGGACTCCTTGAAGCCTGAGCTTCTAGCTTTGTTGGGTCACTATACAGCTCTCGCATGAGAAGAGAGGACAGAAAGAGAGAGGCAGGCATCCTTATTTCTC
This sequence comes from Saccopteryx leptura, assembly GCF_036850995.1. Classification (NCBI taxonomy): domain Eukaryota; kingdom Metazoa; phylum Chordata; class Mammalia; order Chiroptera; family Emballonuridae; genus Saccopteryx; species Saccopteryx leptura. Next base: position 168,908,173 of record NC_089507.1, read on the forward strand.
TGACTCTTCACAGCTGGGCTGTGATATTGCTAACCCTATTATGATAAATGGCAGGGTTTTCTTTAATTTTATGGTTGAATAATATTCTGTTGTGTATATATATGCCACAATTTCTTTTTCCATTAACCCATCAACAAACTCTTAGGTTGTTTCTGTATGTTGGCTACTGTAAATGATGCTGCAATGAACATGGGGGGACATATATTCCTTGGACATACCCCAAGAGGTGGGAATGCTGGGTCATACGGTAATGTTGGAGAAAAGGGAACCCTTGTATACTATTGGTGGGAATGTCAACTGGTACAGCCATTGTGGAAAACAGTATGGAGATTCCTCAAAAATTAAAAAGGACTACGTAGAAGAAATGAATTGGCTATTATTCAAGATATCCTCTCTATATCCAGATAATTCTGTGACCATGTTCGTATCTACTTCACATATGTCAATATTTATATTGCTATAATATCCATGTGCATAAATAATGTAGATATTTATAAAATGTTATATAGCTGGTGAGTGGATCACTAATTTATTAAGATCAGTAGTATAGTAATATTTTCTTTGGTGAAAATACACCAAATACAATTACATCTGTATTTTTAGCTTTAGAAGACCCTGGGCGAATCATGCTGTGACTCATGTCAATATTGGAAATGCTACAAGTTTTCAGATGATAACCATATAAATGATGTTTCAGGTAAAACTATGTTCATTTGCCAGTTTTTTTTAAATATAAAGGTACTTTTTCATCTATAGCATGATTAGTAAAATAAAATCGTTCTCTGACAAGCATGGCTGTAGGTATTTTGCCAGCTAACGGCACACAGTGAATGTAATCTGAGTGTCGCATAATAAGAACTAAAGGTGCAAGGGTGGATAGTCCGCTAGTATAACATTGATGATTTTGGTATGATGGTAGAAAATCCAAGTGTAGAGTTCATTTACTGCCTTTAGTCACCCATCCCACTGCTCAGAGTGAAGTGCTTACAAATGGGTTTCATCAACGATTATGCCTCCTATTATCCTCAGCCTCCACCTTAGAAAAGGCTGACTTGACCAATCAATTTGCAATTTTTGCGTTATTAAGAACATACTCTCTTCATACCACTGAAAAAAGTAGCTGTATATCAGGTTTTCATTCCAGAACATTGCCTCTGGCCAAGGCTTTCTTCTCAACAATATAAAAAGGAAAAAATGCAGAAAACATCTAGTCCCAGAAAATTCAGTTTAAATGCCCAGCATTCCTTTAAATGAAATTGCAGGTAGAATTTCATCTGTATTAGTCAGGGTTTTAGAATAGCAGGTAGTGTGTGGATCTAGCTGTCGAATTTCTATGAGTAATTCAATTGGCATAGAATACATTTGGTTATATTTTTGACTGCTTGGTATTGCAAGGCTTTTAAAAATGCTTTCCATTGTGGAGATGGACCCAACTGTAAAAACAATTAAGTGTGGCAATTTCTCCCCACTGATAACCTAATCACTATATCTCCTTTAACACATCCTGCTTTTAAAAACTTCAGCATAATTCTGGTTACATACAATGAATTGAATGCATCCGTTTATATTTTCTTTCTCCCAAACTTCACAAATAAGAGTGAATGAATCCAAATGACATAAGCTCTGAAGTCCAGCCTACAAGATGGGTAGTCAGAGCCTGGGTAGTCTACCCACCTTGTAGCAAGATTGGACTGTTTGACCAATAGCATAAGGCAAAAGTCATAGTATATCATTTTTTATATTAGGTTATAAAATAATATGGCTTCAAGACCTCTCTATCTCTCACTCTGGGTGCAAAAAACTATTATATAGTGATCAGCTCAATGGAGAGACCCACATAAGGAGAATCTGAACCTCCTGGCCAACTACCAGTGAGGAACAGAGACCTGTCACCAACCACGTGAGTTAATCTTGACTGGAATTTTCAGCCTCACTTGAGCCTACAAATGGCTTTCCCAGTTGAAAGCTTGACGGCAACTTCATGAGACCATGAGCTACCACCACCCACCGAAGCCACTCCCAGATTTCCTGAGACTCCGAACCTATGAGATACAAGGTTTGTTGTTTACTCAGCAGAGCTTAGGGAGCTTTGTGACCCAGCGATAGATAACCACTGTATAAGTCCACGCTGGGTAAGAGATCAGGAGTACATTCAACGGGAATTCAGAGGAATGTGGATGCTAATTTGAAGTGTTTGCAGGTGGAGCTGCCAAGGAGGAGCAAGCCAACTCCTGTCACAGTCCCTCAGAAAGACTCAGAGGCTGCAGTCACAAAACCTCAGTGAAAGTGACAATAGGGCAAGGGACTAAAAACGGGAATTGGATGCAGGTGTGTGTAAGCAGCAGCCAGATCTTGATAGTATACCCTCTTCTTAAATAAGAAGGAGAAGATTCATTGTATGGAGAAGGAAACCAGAGAGCTGCAGACTGTGGGAGCAGCCACAGTAGAGGGTTGGTGAGAGGTGCTGCAGTGGAAAGGGGGTGGCAGGTCAAATGAAAATCCATGTATCAGATAAGACTATCAGCCCCCTCTGACTCTAAGCATAAGCGTATATTATCCAGACTATCTAGCTAAAACACAGACAAGAGGTTGTTTGATTCTTTCCAGAAAGACAGAGAGAGAGGGAGATACATAAAGAATCTATTATTTGGAGATCCTCAATAAAACAGCAGATCTCTACAGGGCGCCTTTGAAGCAAACTCATAGTTGATAAGCTTCTGTCACCAGCATTGAACATTGAATCATTTTTTCAGTGTCTCATCCTTAAAATGTCACTTTTCACCAGACTTTGAATGAAAGCTTGAACACTGGAAAAACAGAGTTTAAAAGAATCATAATTGGAAAAAGAATAATGCAGTGGAGAGGAATTCGGTGCAGGGATTAGAAGAAAGCTTTTAAAACACATCATTTATAAATCTGAATCAATAAGATGATATAACTATTCAATCTATACACAAAAACAAGATGTAAGAATTAATAAATAGAGACAAAGAATTTCTGTAAATGAACATATGAGAACCACTTTGTAAAAATAAATAGTGGGCTGGGAAGATGATGTTGAGGTAAGTGTCAGATGGGAGGACAAACTTTAAATGATCGACAATAACAAAGGGAATATAAATAAATTAGAAAGTTGGTAGATGAATGGAAAAAGTCAATTTTAGGAGAGTAAATGATCAAAGATACATTACCAAAAAAATGTTTACCAAAACAGAACTTGAAATTTTTATATTGAAAAAGACCATCAAGGACAAGGAAGAAAAAAAAAAGAGGAAAAAGACACAATAAAAAATCAAAGTTGTTGACAAATACTCTTACATGGAAATTCATATAGAGTTCACTGACAGCTGATAACATTTTTTATCTCCCCCAAATGGTAAACTTTCTATTTATAGTATATTAGCAATTTCCTTACATAATTATGTTTAATTATTATTTATATCTTCATTTTGTTTTAAATCATTTTCCTGACTTTGTCAATATGTTACTTTTCTTTAAAACTTAAGTAGCCACTATTTGTTTAGTTTCTGGTTGGCCACCCACGTGTTGAGCACCACGGTGCAAAGTCTCGCCATATTTACTTAGGTCCAGTTTATCATCAGCCAAGTGGTAAAAGTTATTTTCACATTGGGGAAAATGTTGGAATATGCAACATGTGATGCAAAACATCTCTTCCCACTCATTTATTTATGTGTTTTTTTCTTCCCTAAAGTATAGTACATGCCTAATGCCTTCTCACATGTATTAATTTAATGAAATGCTTCTTTACAAGAATTGCTTGCTAATGATAGGATTTGAGTTGTGGCAGGGACTATTTAGAGTATTTATTTTTAAATAGGGATGATATGTGTATTTATGAGCAAATGGTCCCATTTCCCCTGGAAAGACATAGACATTTTTTGAAGGTTATTTTCTTGCTAGTACAAGCTCCTTCCTGGGTGTAGAGCCATTAAAAATGAATCTAATTTCAACTCACATTTAACACATTTAATATTTAAATTCATAGTAATCTATTTTTACTAAAGATTAGTAGTCAGTGTGGTTGAAGTTCTATAAGCTTTGCATGGAGTGAACAGGAAAATAATTATATATGTGTATACTCATATATACATAATTTTTATTTACAAATATAACTTTTGATATGTTTATATTAAAAGTTTAGTAATTTAAAGTGCCGGAGCAGTTTATATTTTTTTAAATACTATAAAGACCAGTGACAATGACAAACTGATCGTTTCTGCCTTGCCTCTAATGAAAGCATAATTAATCTTTTAGAAGACATTTATTGACCCAGATAATGGCTTCACAATGTGGATTCCACCTGATGTACTTTTCCATTAATATGTGTCTAACTCTGACACTACCTCATATGGAGTAGACACAGCATAAACATGACAAAAGAGCCTCTGAGTATTTTTGCTGGGGATGACCACCATGGGCAGGGTAATACCATAGTGGTAACGTCTGTGATGAGATGCTGACTTGGATAGCTTTCACCAAATTAACCAAGCATGACAGCAGATCTTCCACCAAATCTGTCATGGTGGACAGAGGGAATTTGAAGGTAACCCTCCACAGTTGATTTTGAATGAGTAACAGTTGGTTAGTGCATTGTGTTTTTGAGAACAAGATGGTAGATATAATTCCAGCCCCATCTGGTGAATGGCATTTATTTCCATGACTACTGATGGCACCATTGCCCCTGTCAACAATATTAGACATATTCACATTTGGTTTGCAAAAATAGTTGGGCAAGAAGCAGCTTAGTTTAATTGTATTTAGTGATCAGGATAAAAAGGCTTAGCCAATGTGGTCAGCGTGATTGTATTTGCATTTAATCATTTTTACTGATGCTGGATTTATCATTTTAACTTTGGCTTAAGTGAGTATAGGGTATAATTGAGCAAGACAACATTATAGGTCAATAGACTGATTTTTATGGTAGGGACTCCTAGGGAACTTCTTGGAAGTTAGCAGATGGGATCCCTACATTCTGCATGCTTTCCTCCTCTAGTTAATGCACAACTGGGCTAGGGTGCGCAGGAAAATCTAAGTTATCAAGTAAGGGTTAAGATCTCCACCATCATCAAGATTGTCATGAGTGAAATAATATAACTTATGGGAGAATATACTTTCAGTCTCTCTTCTATTTCCCTGATACTTATTTTAACCATAAAACAAGGGTAAGGGGAGAAGTTTGCTGATATGAGTTTCTCTTTTAACCAAATAATAAAATAGCAATTTGCAAGCTGTGACATTATTTTAGGAACCATATGGACATGCACTGGGGACAACAGCTGTTCTTCACAGTTTCTTTGTTGATAAATTGTGGTGATGAAGTTGTTGAATGGTGACTGGAGGTGACAGTGGCAATGATGGTGGTGGGAATGTTGGTGCTGGCATGTGTGAGCAGGTGGCAGTGGAGGTGAGGTTGAGGCAGGGGACTATAGATTGTGCTTGCAGGAGATGGTGGAGCAGGTCATGGATATGGCAGCAGTGGTGGAAATGGTGATGGTGTAGATGGTAATGAGAAAAGTGTGATGATGAAGTGATTGGAGGTGGAGCTGTTCAGAGGTGATGGAGGAGAGTTTGATGATAGAAGTGAGGGTTCAGGGGGAGATATTATTAGAGATAGAGGTGGAGATATTTGTGCTGAAAGTGGTAATGTGGTAAAAGGGGTGAGTGACTACCTAATCCTGTGCCTCTCTTTTCAGTGAGAAAAGCAGAATGGAAAATCAATACTCAAATACAACTAGTTTTTTGTTGCTGCTGCAACAAATCACCACCAACTCTGCCACCTAAACAATGTATTATCTCACTGTCTATCCTTCAGGAGGCCAGACTGGCTTATCTGGATTTTTTCTCCAGGTTTCACAAGGCCAAAATTGAGGTGTCCATTTTCTGGTCTCTTATAGGACCATGGTGGGAAGGATCTTTTTTCAAATTAATTCAGGTTGTTGACAGAATTCAGTTCTTGACAGTTGAAGGACTGTGGTTCCCATTTCTATGCTAGCTGCTTTGCTTTTAGAGACTGCTCTCATTTCTTCTCACACTACCATGCCACATTCCTTCTCATCCTAACCTCCAGTTGCAGGGGGTCAAGTCCTTCAGATTCCCAATTCCTCTGCACCCCTTCTGCCATATTTCTCTGGCTAATTCTTCTGCCCTCCTCTTCTGCATTAAAGGGCTCATGTGACAACATGGAGCCTCCAGATAACCTAGAGTTATCAATCTATTTTAAGAGCAGCACATTAGTAATTCTAGTCACATCAACAAATTTCTTATGGCAGTCCTATCTTAGGGTAGTAGTGTTTGGTTGATTAACAAGGGACAGGGGACTCAAGGGTACAGCTTTAGAATTCTGATATATACAGGTGGCTCCCAACTTACAAGAGTTCAATTTAGAATGTTACCACTTTACGATGGTGTGAAAGTTATATACATTCAGTAGGAACCATACTTGAGATTTTAAAATTTGATCACAAGAGTAAACAACCAATACTTTACACAATGTCCTGTGTTGCCAGTGTTTTTTGAATACTGTGCTTTGTGCTTTTGTATCCCATCATGTCTTCAAAATACCCATCTGTGACTTCTACCTTAAAGTCATTGATTGCCCAGTAAGAAGGCAAGCAAGCCATAATCATGAAAATTATATGAGATATTCAACACTTTATTATAAAACAGGTGTTGTGTTAGAGGATTCTACCCAACCTGTAGGCTCCTGTAAGTGTTCTTTTCAACTTACAATGGGTGTCTTGGGATGTAACCCTGCTGTAAATTGAAGAGCATCTCAGTTTCACAGACTTTCAATTTACCAAATTGGATGGGAATTAGGGCATCTGAATTTTCATTGGAAACTGAAGGAGTTTGCCTTCTAAATGGCCTCCCTACTTCCAGTTACATAAGAATATAGTCAACAATCTTCCTGGACCTTTACAGCCTACCATCTCTCTGCCTGATCGTTATTTCCAAGGTTTTCGTTTCATCATGCCAGGCTTGTAGGCACACACCTTCACAATATATTATTTCTTTTCTAGCCCTCTGCCTCATTCATTTAGAAAGAAGCAGACACTTTTTTGTATTAGTATCAGTCACATACGTCATGTCACATAGATTCTAATTTTCTAGAATATGGTATTATATTTTCTATTTATTTACTTATCACTAGAGAGAAGGGGAGGAGGTGTCTTAACAGCATTATTAGCATAACATTAAGAGCACTTTGTGCTATTCAAAATGTTGTTATTGTAACAAATCATGGTGACTATAAAATCTGCAGACAGTCTGGGGAAAAGGGCCTTAGCAATAAATACAATTACGGTCACAGAAAAAAACAAATAAAACAAAAAACCAAAACCAAAAAATAAAATAAATACAAAACCCGAGAAGAAAAGCCCTACCAATTCTCTGAGCCTTTTTAAAAGTCTCCACCATGACATGACTAGATGGCTAATTAAAGCCCGGCTCACACCCATCTTCTTAGCGGAGCCAATGCCCTTCAGACAAAGACCACCACACCACAATAGCACAGCATACTTGAAACTCTTAGGTTTCCTGCAGGAAGCAAGAACACCCTAATAGGCATTAATTAAAACTATATATAATACAGAAAATTATATACATACTTGGCATTTCGTTTGGCACTTGGTAGTTGTCCTTGTGTTAGGGCCGAGAACCAGAGTGGCACATTTTCCCAATCTTTAACCAACTGGTTTTGGCTTCTGAGTTCTGATGCCCCACAGGCTGTCCTAGGGTTCTCTGTGCTCTGGCTCTCGGGAGTTGGTTTCAGTTTCAAATGGCTTTTTAAATTTAATTTAATTTTTTATTCAGTGAAGGTGATTATTTCTGAAGTAGCTAACCAAACTGGATTTAATGTTTTATGACTTTATAAGACATACCCTGTGACTCAATTCACAATTCATAGAAGATCAGTTTATGAATAACTTGTTCTAAATGTTGGGTTTTAGGGAGCAGGTTGCTATACCCAGGACTATAAAGTCTCAGTTTTTCCCATCCAGGCTTAAGCCAACAAGAGAGTTCCTTGTCACACTGAGCAGGAGCACAGGTAAGCAGGAATGTTCTGGAAAGGGTTTAGGACACAAGTGATGCCAATGCAAAGTTTATCTATGTTACACTTTTTCCTATGGGCAGTAAGAATAATCCTTGTTCTATGCTTGACTCAGACAGTACAGGGCTTTCCACATGTTTACACACAAATCTTCACAGCACCTAGTGAGGTAAATACACGAGGGCTTGGCAGTAGTGAAGTCTGTTCCATGCATTTTTCATGAGAGAAATTTCAATAAAGTGAAATAACTCGGTGTCCCAAACACTATGCCAACAAATGACAAGGAAGGCTGTTTACATTTGGATTGTGCAACCGGAGCAGCTTGGGTTTCCTACATTCCAAGGCTTCCAGCCAGCCCTTCGGTTAATCCATTAAAAAGAAAAAAAAGTTCAATTAAAAAAATGTTTTAAGAACTACCGGGAAAACACATATCTTTAAGAAATTTTATTTAAATGGAATTCCTTGAAAAACAATGACCATCATGCATAGAATTTCAGTATATACATGCAAAATTAGTTGGGACTTGATGCCAATTAGCTCAATTATTTAAATACCTTGACTACCAGAAACATCCATATAGGTGAGGCGAAATATTTTGCTCTTCATTTTCATGAATAAGAGCCATTCTTCCATGCCCACTGAGCACTGTGTGTAATCCTGTAACCCTCTACATGTGCAGAGTAGATATAATTTTAAAATAACCATTGATTGGAAATGAAACAGATAATAAAAATATATTTTCCAGTGTCTGCTAATATTCTTCTGTAGAGAGTAGTGATTCTCAAGTATGATATCTCGATCAACAATGTCTGCCTCACCTGGGAAGTTGATAGAATGCAAATTCTAGGGCCCCTGCCCAAACCTACTGAGTCAGAAACGTTAGGTTTGGGGCTCAAGATGTGTGTTTAAGAAGGCATCCAGATGCTTCTGATTCAAGTCAAAGCTGAAGAACTAGAGACCTAGCAGATAATACTCAGTGATTAAATAACAGTACAATTCAGAAAAGTATATAGTACGAAGTGGCCCCACAACAAAAATAAACATTTTATTTGTTTTTGTTTTGTTTATGTAAGTATGTGCATAAATAGAAAAAGAAAGAAACAAGAAAGGCAGAGAGAAGGCAAAAGTTTCACAGTCAGCATATAGGTTATTTAGTTTTTGGCACATGCTCTTTAGTGTTTTCCAAGATTTCTTTATTGAATATGTATTAGCTTTGTGATCATAACTATGGTAGTGAAGAGACAAACTAGAGGTATTCTTATAGGCATTGTGGTGCATTTAGAAACTGCCTAGTTTTATTGCTGCAATGTACAAAGCAAAACCATCCAGTTCACAACAGCTATACACGATTAGCTCTGTTCTCTTCACAGAGTATGGAAAGTATCATTGCACAACTTATAGGCACATTTTCACTTGTTCTTAACACTGTTGGCACAAAGCTGATTGAAACCTAGGGAATCCCTGGCTGGAAGGGGCATTGCATTGCCCCTGGAACTTTCTTATTCACATTCCTTCAAGGAGTCCAACACATCCCTTACTCTGATTTGCAAATATGATATTCACAGCTGGTTAGGTCATTTGATACTTGACCCTTTTTTTAATGACTGAGATGGTGAATGCTTACTTCAGGAAAATATCTGATGTCTTCCTTGCAAAAGTAAAAACAAAGAAGTCAGAGAAGGTCTTCCTGAATGTCTGACCTGGTACTACAATGGGATTGCCAAGAAATCCAAGAGGAAATTCTGTCCTTCCAAGAGTACGAGTTTCCTACTGCTGCTATAACAAAGCATCACATATATATGGGCTTGAAACTACACTTATTTATTCTTTTTTGGTTCTATTAGTCAAAAGTCCTAAATTCAAGAAGATAGTAAGGCTGTGTCATCCCTCCACCTACCTTCCCTGGTTTATGGGCTCCTTTGGTTATTCTACCTTCTGCTTCCATTAAAATGTTTTCTTCTTCTACTCTGCCTCCTTGGGTTCGCTATTAAGGATCCCTATAATTGCAGGAGGCTCAATCAGACAATCCAGATTTTTCTCCCCATCTCAACACCTGAATTTACTCACATAAGCTAAGTCCCTGTAGCCTGGTATGGTAACAGATTTGCAGGTTCTGGAAATTAAGACATGGACATTTGGGGCAGGGCAGGATTCTGCCTACCATATCAAGGAGGCAAGTTCTCAATATTGAACTATATTGTTCTCTATCCCTATAGCAAAAGAATATTGAACACATTACTCCGGTCACATTTGCAAATGATGGAGAGACAGACCCTATGGGTTGTATCCTCGACACTGAGGGGGCCCATGCAATATGCTAAGTAAGAAAACCAAGCTCATTTGGCAATATTCAGTTGCATTCTGAACCTATTTTATATTAAAGAAAATTACACTTATGTTTTTACATATTAACAAGTTACACACTATGAATAAACATAACATTAGAAATGCAGATAAAAAAACAAAAGAGAGAGTGATAGTCTCTTAGATATTTATATGCATATCATTTGCATTTTTATAAAATTAGACTACAATGTATGTCCTGTTTTGCACCTCTTATTTTTATTACTCTATCATAAAAATCTTTTCTGACAGCATTATTAATTTACTAAATTCCACAAAATCATATAGTATTACAGGTAATAACTCTATGCATAATTATAATTATTTGCACAAAGTAAAAGGACTAAAAATGACTGAATATTTTAAAATATTTACCTCTATAACTGATGATATCAGTGTCCTGAAGTCATACATATTAATAATATAAATATAATGCTTGGGGCCATTCTAATAGTTTTAAAAGAATTTTTTCCCATCAATTCTTTGAGGATAGAAAACTCAGAATCAAGTGTGATCATCCATACTTTATTTAAAGAGATGGTAAGTAGATATATTTCAGCTCTAGGACTTTTAACTTCCTCCATTTAAAGTGTATAGCATGTAAATGTATCTCTACGTGGAGGGACTTACCTTGCACAGAGGTGGGCAGAGATGACTCTCAGTAGTGAGTGTAAGCAGACAGGGAAAGGCAGACCACTCCAAGGAATCACGGGAGTACTTGCAAAAAGCAAATGAAGCTTATTTCAAGAAAAATATCTGCAGGGTGATTTTTCTAAGGCATAAAAATTAAAGATGCTCATTAATTCAGTCATGAGATGCTCTTACTCTCCTAATTTACACCCTTGTAAGAAAGAAATAAAAACATATTTTATTGGAGTTCATTATCATTGAATAATTAGGATTTAGTAATCATTTGGACAAGTTCTGTTGAAAAATTATGGTATACAAATAATAACAGCTAACTTTACTGAGCTAGTATTTCATTCCAAATACAATGTTGTAAGTACTCCTGATGGCGTATTTTATAGAAAGGAAATTTCCCCATTCTATTAATGTAAAACTGATGCTAGGAGGCATAACAGTTTATAACTGGAAGATCATCACAGAATTAATAATGTTGGCCCAGCTCTGAATAACACCAATATCTATCACCTTAGCATGCTCATGCCAGAAAGCAAAAGAGATCAATGTGTAGAAAGGAAGATTTTTAAACTAAATTCATAATTAAATACTTTCATGAAACTATATAAGTAAACCTGATATCATCATGATATAAGATTAATAAGAGAAAATAAGCCAATATCTCCACTAATATAAAATCAATTTTTAAATCAATGTAAAATTTTGCAAAAGATACATTTATGTGTGTGTGTGTGTGTGTATATATATATATATACACACACACACACAGTCTTAAATACAATGATGGTCTTTGAATGGTAGAGTCATAAGTGGTTTAACTTTTCTACTTTGTCATTTTATTTTGTATTTTTTTATAATGAAGGGGATAGTATATTTTATAAATTACTTTTAGAATAATCAACCAAAATGCATCATCATTTATTAAAACAGAAAGTAGGGTTGCCAACTAAGAGGTTTCCTCAATCTTCCACAAACACACGCAAAGGAAAGTGATCACTTTTTCTTAGTGATGTAACAAGTATGATGCTAGACATAAATACATTCTGTGATGTATTTAACTGATGAAAATGATAAACTGTATAACATCCGAGGAAACTTATGACAAATAAATCCATGATACATGTTATCTTTCTCTTGAAAAATATAGTAAATACCCAGGTGCAGGGATGAAACCTAACCTCACATTGACTTCTTATTACAGAATTCCAACTTTGAATCCTGCTACCAAAGATTTCAGTTTTGCAAAAAAGTATTTTACAACAGTCAGCATACATCAAGACCTGATTCTCCTGACTTCAGTCATTACACATACTCCAACTGCAAATGGCGAAAAACACGTTTGCTTCAGTCAAATCATAATAGACCTTAGGCTCTAGCACATGTCTACAGAAACCAGAAATGGCAACGTAACTTGAAGTCTTAGGCTTTCCCTGAGACATAGACAGCCTTTGAACATTATATTGGTCTCAGCTTGCGCACTGAAAATCACGTGTAATTAATTCAATTTCTTTAATCTATGAACTCATAGAGTAATGCAGGTGAGGTTATTTGTTTTCAATAAGCCATTTAATATAATGAAGGAGAGTTTTTGTAATTTCTAATTAATTTTTGCCCTCAGCCCACCAATTGATTAATAACCCAGGGGACTGAACAGTCAGCCACCTCCCCCTTCCAAATAATTGCTACCCTGGGAGGAATGTCACATTCAAAATCACCATCGTTAAATAATAACAAATCTGAATAAATGGCAGTGGCATTCATGACTCAAATGAATTTCAGTTCTTATTGATTAATTGGTGAAATTTATATCATAAGCACCACAAATCTACCTTAAATAATTGTAGGATTGGATAAGGGAGCTGTGGATTTTATTGAGACTACTTCAACTATCCAAACAATTTTTTTTTATTTTTTTTTTTAGTGAGCAGGCTATAATATAGGACCCTGTAAGATGACTGGCTGCTATATTTAACTCAGACAAATACATAACAAATCACTATTCTGCAGTGAGAAGGCTCACCTCATAGACTCCTTTTTCTTTCTTTCCTCTTTTTTTTTTTTTTCCTTTCCTTGGGGCCTGGATATAAGACCACAGCCATCTAAATAATCCTCCAGAAATAAACCAATGAAATTGTGAGTCTGACAACAGACACAGTATTATACCTGCAGCTGGTAAATGTTTCCATAGTCCAACCACCTTTCCAGTAAAAATTTTATCCCGGGGGAAAGTCAGCAACTAAGATTTTAACTACTTTTCTGCAATAGAAAAGTTTGGAGCAATTGAGCCTTCATAAATTTTAATATTTACGGCTTTTATTTTTCTTCAAGAATTACCCACCCATCAAGCATATTGTGAAAATACTACTACTGTATTTCTATAGCCCTATATAAGTACATTTTTTTTATTTTTAAATTAGATGATTAACTATGAGTCTACCTCATAAGGACATGCATAAATCAAAACCATTTTGTTGTTTTCTCTGTTATTTGCTGTGTTAGCAATTGTCAAATGAGTATGTCAATTGCATGAATACTGGAGTCTAAAAATGTGTGTAAATGTTTTGGCCACTTCTGAAGTGTGAGGCTCATAGGTTGGCCCATTCTGTGTCGATTGAATTCCTAAAGGTTAGAATGTCTGGATCTTGTAACCCACCCATTCTCTCATAGAAATAATATTCATTTTTGCCTAGCTTTGGAACTTGTGAACATAGTTCCAATAGACACGATGATAAAATTGTAGAGATGGCATAGTGAATTTCATCGTAGCTACCACCGTTATCTACTGTGGTAATGGAAAAAAAGGACATTTACGATATAAATCGCAAGCAACTCCCAGAACTTTGGTGAGACTATAGTTACAACTGTTAAAAGGAAAATCTGAATTATTTACCAATATTTAAAATGTGTGCCTGACCTGTGGTGGCGCAGTGGATAAAGCGTCGGCCTGGAACTGCTGAGGTCGCCAGTTCGAAACCCTGGGCTTGCCTGGTCAAGGTACATATGGGAGTTGATGCTTCCAGCTCCTCCCCCCCTTCTCTCTCTCTGTGTCTCTCCTCTCTCTCTCTCTCTCTCCCTCTCCTCTCTAAAATGAATAAATAAAAAAAAAATTAAAAAAAAAAACAAAACATTTATAAAATGTGTGAATCCTTTTACCTAACATACTAGAGTCCCAGGAAACTATCCAATATACACATATATATGTTTGAATGGCAAAGATATATGTATATATAATGATGTCCACCACAATATTATTTGTAGCAAAGGATAGCAATTTTATAAAAGAACTACTGAAAGGAAAATCTTTATAATCTTTTCTTATCTTGAGTTCTTCCAAGGAACACAGAAATGAGGAGATTGCTTGCCTGCAGGTTTATTCTGGGAACTGACTCCAATCAACAGGAGTGGAAGCATCCATACGCTGGCATGAGGAAAGGAGATATCAGTCCTGAAGCATGTTACTGATACTGCCAATCTAGGGCAACCAATTGTGTATCAGTCTTGTTTGGGAATCCATTGGGGGAAAAAAACTGTGAAAACTTTACCTTGGTATTATTTCTTGAGGGTTGGAATCAGATAGCTTTGCCTCCAATATTTATAAGTTTCTCTATGAAATCTCAACTTCCTTGCACCCCCAGGTTCTGTCATTTCCAGGGAGCTTGAATTCTGAGCAGTTGCCACAGGCATGCAAAGTGACGGCCGAGAAATCCAAGGCCGGGGTGAGGGGTGGGGGACATGCAGCGCAGCTGAGACACGGGCCTGTCAGCTTCAGTCTGGTCCCTGCGGAGGCAGATTAATCACTGTGTCAGCTGTGCCCCAGAAATGTTATGTTTGTTTTCATTTATATTCCAATAAAAATTTCATTTGCCTTTTGATTTTTTTTTTCCCAAGCAGGTCTTTGATGGAGTTGTTTGATTTCCAAACATTTGGGATTTCCCAGATATCTTTCTATTATTAATTTTCAGTTTAATTCTGTTGTAGACAGAAAGCAGACTTTGTTGGATTCCAACACTTTAACATTTTTTATTTGACTTAGTGGCAAACAAGTATGGCTCATCGTGGTAAATTATCTATGTGATCTGGAATGTGAATTCTGTGTGTTGAGTGAAACGGTCTACATGCCAATTAGGTCAAGTTGGATGACAGTGCTACCAGGTTTCCATGTTCTTTTAGGTTATCAGTCTAATTTATTATTACATCCTGAGACAGAGATGCTAATATCTCCAAATATAACTGTGGATGTGTCTTTTTCTCCTATTCTATCAGTTCTTGCTTCATGTATTTTGAAGTCCTGTTTTAAGATATATAGATATTTAAATTATTATTTACTGGTATTATTACTAGTAAGCTTTTTGTAACAGTTAGAGTTACTTTGTTTTTATCAAGTGAACAAAGCTTCAGTTTGACATGTCTTAGATAAGAGCGACCTACATGCCTATAGACATGGCTTAAATGAGTAGTGTTGACTTTTTAGACTGCTTGTATGGGGTTGAAGCCATTGGTGGGAATGTATTAAAGGGAAAGTATTAAAAATGCTACTCCAGAAGTTTGTATTTTTAACATGCCTTGATTACATTATAAGTATTAGTTTCTACCTTGACCTTCATGCATTTCATCACTACATATTGTTGATATCATTCATTCCTGATATTCTTTCTTTTAATGAATTAAATATCTTACACTAGCTAAGATTTGAAAGCAGCCAAGTGCCCATCAGTAGATGAATGGATAAAACAGCCATGGTACATTAACACAAAAAGAAGGAAATCTTATCTTTTGTGAGAGCATGGATAGACCTGGAAAATACTATGCTAAGTGAAATATGTCAGTCAGAGAAAGAACATTATCATCTGATTTCACTTACATGTGGAATGTGATGAATAAAATAGATGAACAAAACAGACACAAACTCACAGATACAGTGAACAGACTGATAGCTGTCAGAGGGGAGGAATTTAGGGAACTGAATGAGTAAAGGGATTAAGGAAAACAAACAAACAAACAAAAAGCACACAAGACAACAGTATGATGATTACTAGAGGGAAAGGGAAATGGAGAATGGCAAGAGAGGGTTGGGGGAATGGTGGTGGAGGGAGACATGACTCGGGCTGGTGAACACACAGTACAGTATACAGATTTTGTATTATAGACTTGTACACCTGAAACCTATATAATTTTATTAACCAATGCCACCCCAATAAAGTAAATAAATAAATAAATAAATAAGTAAATAAATATCACCAGTCTGATGGCTATTATTTTCAGGTAAACTAAAAAAACACTGATATTATGAACACACATGATTTATTATATCCTACAAAACTATAATGATCAAAGATGGTTTTCATTACTTTAATCCTCACCTTTAGCAGCTTCAAATATATTTTTTCAAAAAAAAAAAAAAAAGTAGGGATAAATAAATAATGAAGTAATTTTCCTTTGGGCTTTGGGAAAAGATAGACTTTCACTAAGTGCACATTTCACACTTTCTCATGTTTCTTCTTGCGCCTGTTTACATATTGTGCCATGGCTGACTAGGGCGTCTGGGTAAATTATTTAGCTATGGAAAAGCCTTTCTTTGTGCAACTCCACATCGCCCAGTTAATATAGTTATTGAGTTAAATTTGCATACTAATGCTAGGAAATTTAAGTCTTTTCTAGGAATTTCATGTGCTAGCATGTTTCGGTGTCCTGCAGATACATTAAAACAAGTATCTGAAGCTGTTGTAGGGTCTGTTGACCTTGGAACCTGTACACTTTGAGCCAAGTAGGTGTGTGTCTGGCCGCTGAGCTAAGGTGACAATAACTTTGGAGCCTGAAGAATCTGGCCCATGTAGAATGATGTAAATGGACCTTCTAAAGCTATTTCAGAGGATAATGAGAATTATCCTGGGAGAGATCATTCTTATGATATCATTATCATTTCTTGGTGGCATTGAAGTAAGTTAGTGTAAAAAAACTCCAGTAATAAACTTTGCTAGATATGAGAGGAGAAAGGCTCTATACCAAAAACTAAAAATTTAAGGATACTGTGGTGTGTCTTTGGGACACCTGATTGCCAAGTTGTTAGGAAAAGAGAGCAGTCAGACAGAGTTTGGGGTCAAGCATAGCCTCCGACCTGGAGGACTCTTGCATTGGAACATTTAAGACAGCATATTCCTCCTTTATTCCAGTTATCTGGTTCTGAGGAGCAACTTCAAGTCTTAGTGGCTGATAACAATAACCATGTGTTTTGTGCATGTGGGGGAGAGAGAAAACTTGGCATCTCTCCCTCTTTTATAAGGACATCGATCCTATGGGACCAGGGCCAACCCTCATAACCTAATTACCCTAACCCTAATTACATCTCAACTAAATGCGCCATCTCCAAATACCACACATTGAAGTGTAGGGCTTCCAAATAAATTTTGGGGGGATAAAATTCAGTCCATACCAGATAGTCATCTGTTAATTCCTTTTCTTACAATGTCTTTGTTTGATTGGAGCACTAGGGTAATTCTGGTTTCAAAATGTGCTCAGGTATGCGCTCTCCTTTTTTATTTTCTGGAGGGACTGGGTACAATCTGTATTATTTCTATATGAATGTTCTGTAGAATTTACCAATGAAAGCATCTATGTCTATATATATATATATTTTTTAATTTTTTAAAGTACAAATTCAATTTGTCCTTTTCCAAAATTTGGGCTTAGTTTCAATTGATTCTAATTGACAGAGTTTTATGTTTTGAGTTTTCAGATGAGGCAAGCTTCTTAATCCTTCTTGCTCCCCACCTTTGACACACACACACACACACACACACACACACACACACTTTAAAATGACCACTAGGAAAGTTGTGGTTGTAAGTTCACATTTGAACTCAGTGTAATTCATTTATAAGAGGCATCTATGCTGCAACTCAAACAATAGACAAAAATAGTGGGGAGGGAGAGGTGGCTGTTGCATTAAGAAAGAAGGGCTTTCTCTCCCTTAATCCATCACAAATGGGCATCGGGACTATTCCCGGGGGCTCACCCCACAATTGGTGAACAGAAAACACTTAAAGTCATAATTGTTTGCTGGGTCTATGAGGGATTTACTCTGTAAGTCAGTCTTAGATGGAGAGAAAGAATGGGGATTTTGCTAAACACTAAATAGCCTTGGAGACTCAGTTTTCCCCCTAAATTGACTTTGCCACACAAGATCAGCCTGCAGAATGCCAACATAAATGTCACTTGCTGGGATTATCTGGACATACTCAGTATTTATACTGGAATACGTGTAAATATGGGCATACATGGATGGGCTTTTCCCTAACACTTAGCATTCAGAAGCTTAAAATTGCTTGAGTAAAATGTAGTCTTTCTTTCTAAAGGAACTGATTTAAATGGATGCTGTTTTACAACCCCTTATAGAATTCATAAAGTAGAACATGTCCTAAGTCTTACAACAGTAACCGTGAAGGCCATGCTGCCATTGTTTAGGCTACTCATTAACTATTTGCATCCAAAAGTATAAGGCATGTGTTTTATCTTTTATACATTCACGTTTGGAGAAGTCTGTGACTTTTGTCTTTTGAAAATATACTTCATGTTACTTAACCCTTAGATTTTTATCTAGACCATGTGAACATAAACAGATAACAAATATATTCTTGAAATAAGCCACTTTGTTTCTTTTGTCTTTATTACACCAAATAACTAGCTTAATACTTTTTCTTCCCTGAATAGATGGAGTATTTTCACCTTTAGGGCATGGTCATTCTGAGAATTTTCCTGAATGATATATGGAATGGAAGGCATTTCAGTATGGTTCTTAAGTTATCTGACTATGTGAGGCAACAATTTAATCATTTTGAAGTGTTTTTTGAGTATTTTTAAATGAAAAGCTTTTCCCACAATTAGAAATTTCAAGGTTACTTCTGAGAAAGAACATGAAATAAAGATGAAAAGCCCAGCAGAATCATCCAGTTAAATAGCAAGTTGGTCCTAAAGCTACATTTACATATTATTTTAATTGAAGACTTGTTGTTCATTAAAAAGTAAATTATTTTGATTCTTTTAAGTGATAAGTGAATAGGCATTTTTATTTTTGAAAAAAGTTATATATTAAAATCTTGAGTAAAATTTTATCAGAAATAATTCTATCATTTCTAGGATTATTCTACAGCCAGTATTAACCATGGCATATATAAATACATGTACACATGAAAAATTGTAGATAATCAAAAATATAATATAGTATATATACTATAGAATACATATAATATAGAATATATATGATGTAATATAATAGTATATAGTAAATATAATATAGTATATATATATATAAATATAATATAGTAGACACTTGTAAGACTGAGTCTTCAAATCACCTTTCTTTCTAGAAACTGACACTCTCAGTTACCAAGTGCACGACCACATGAATATGATATGATCCTGCCTCTTAGCAATACCTGATTGCCCTAGGTTGGTCACTCCACCCAAGAATGGCCAACAAGACTCTTTCTTTGTCAATATTTTGGAATAAAACTAAAACAATCAGACAGTTTTCCTCCAGATGAAGAAGATTCCAAAAGGAAAAGATGTATTAGTCTTGGTTCTCTTGTCAAACAGAACCAATAGCATAGATAGATAGATAATAGATAGACAGGTAGATATAAAGGTAGAGTTATTATAGGTCATTGGCTCACATGGCTATGGAGGCTGAGAAGTTGAGATCTGCAATCAACAGGCTGGAGACTCAGGAGTGCTGATGAAATAGTTTTAGTTTGAATCAGAGGATGAAGGCAGGAGAAGACCGGTGGACAAGTTCAAAGACCTTCAGGCAGAGAGAGCAAATTCTCCTTTGCTCAGTTTTCCTATTCTATTCAGGCCTTCAAAGGACTGAACGAGGCTCACCCACACCCAAAAGGGCAATCCGCTTTATTCAGTCTACAGCTCCAAATGCTAACTGCATCCAGAAACGCCCTCATACACATACTCAGCCATGATTTTAAACAAATATCTGAGCCTCTAGTAAGGTAGACTCCTAAACTGAACTCTCACAAGCATCATGAGATGAGCTGCTATGAGGAATTCTTTCCCCTAGAATGAGAAAGGTATTCTGCAGTGGGAGAAAGGGAGGCAGCTAGCACACACAAGAAAGCAGACCGCCAAGGAAGGAAAAAGCCCTGGACTCCCACAGACCCTGATTCTAGATGTTCCTGAGCCTCACTATTGTTCTTGGGGTTTAAGTGCCCTAAGAAATACCCCAGGGGACCATTGGTTTAATTCCCATCTTTGCTTTAGTTGTTTGAATTTGTTTTCAATTATTTAGACGCAACAATATGGGCAGTATGGGTGGCTGAGTCTGCTGAGAAGAACTTGAATTGGGAGGCAGCCACCTGGGTTCTAGCCCTGAGGATCCAAACTGAACTCTGGGAAATCACTTCCCCTCTCAAGATCTCAGGCATCTTCTCTCAACGTTATTCACTAACTCATTTTTAAATAGATGCATATTAAACTCAAACTATATACTATATACACCTGTGATGACACAATGTTTATACTGGTAAACAAGGAAATAAACCAGGTGATTATACAGGGTATAAGAAAAATAGGCTAGAATTGGATCCCAGCCTCTCTGAACCTAATGCTTTTCGACATGCTAGTACAATACTCACATGAACTGATAGTCATTTAAAGCCCCATATTTTACCCATTATATCTGTTCTTTTTAAACATAAAAGAATAGTGCGTCCCCTAAATAATTATTCAAAGGTAAGCAGATATCTCAGTATAATATTTATACACAGAAATATAAATTATACATTCCCATATGCTACTTAAAATATGCTTTCACTTTAAAGTTACACATGGGGGTCACTTGGTGAAAATAAAATAACTTGATTTATGGGTCTTAATAAGTGTCCGATCCTTTTATATAAGAGGTGTTATTTATGCTGTTCCTGTTAAGACAGGAACATTTCTCCATGGGGGGAAAGCCACTGATTTCCCTTTGGGGTTCTTAAAAGTGATTTTCTCTTTCAAAGCTGGAAAGGAGACAGCTGTGTCTTCCACATTATGTGTTCAAAGCTTATCTTCCCCTCAAAATCCATTCAATCCCTCCGACTTGTGCCTATGAATCTTGCCTTGATCTCTTCAGCCCTGTGCTTCCAGGCTGTTCTAACCCCGTGGCACCAACTTCCCTTTAAACAATGAGTGGGGGAATGCAGGATGGAAGCATAAAGCCAAATTCCCCAAACAGGAAAACTGAGGCACACACAGGTGTACACCCTGAAGGTTAAGCATTGTCAAAGGGTCAGAATTATAGAGCAGCTTTCTAAAAAGGTTAAGAGAACTGATTCAAGCAAAGGCTGCTGCGTCATGTGTGATTCCAGCCTTTAGAGGGCCTTGATCTGAAAGGCTGCTCCTGCTGGTTCATTCATGCTACCCCTGGGAAGAGAGAAATAGATGGTTGTGTTGTCATCATGAAGTAAGCAGGTGGAGAGAGATGACTGCTTTAGTGGAGTAGGGGAAATTCCAGGATATGGAATCTTAACTTTTCCACTGAGTTTTTTTTTGTTATTACTTTTATTTTTAATTAGTTTTAACCATTTTTATTTATTATTTTATCCACAGTGCATATACACTATGAATATAAAGTATTAAATAATTTTTGTTTAACTAGCCAACCTCAAAATTCTCAGTGGCTTACACTACTAATTGCATTTCTCAGTGGCTTGTTCCCACCCACCAATCATTTCCTTGCTCAAAGCTTGGCTGTGGACATCCAGGCATCACCTGGAATCTGCCAGCCTTGGCTCCATGATGAAAGTTAGGTTCCAATGGACTCCACAGGTTTCCTCATTCTCCTTGAACCAACAGTTTCTTGATATACTATGATGGACCTAACAGAAACATGTGGGCAAGCCAAACCATGAAAGTGTGTCTAAAGTCTTGGTGTATTTTTTTTTTTTTTTTTTTGGATTTTTCTGAAGCTGGAAACAGGGAGAGACAGTCAGACAGACTCCCGCATGCGCCCGACCGGGATCCACCCAGCACGCCCACCAGGGGGCGATGCTCTGCCCCTCCGGGGCATCGCTCTGCTGCGACCAGATTCACTCTAGCGCCTGGGGCAGAGGCCAAGGAGCCATCCTCAGCGCCAGGGCCATCTTTGCTCCAATGGAGCCTCGGCTGCGGGAGGGGAAGAGAGAGACAGAGAGGAAGGAGGGGGGAGGGGTGGAGAAGCAGATGGGCGCTTCTCCTGTGTGCCCTGGCCGGGAATCAAACCAGGGACCTCCGCAAGCCAGGCCGACGCTCTACCACTGAGCCAACCGGCCAGGGCCAGTCTTGGTGTATGTTTGATGTTTGCCACCATTCTACTCGCAAAAGCAAGTCACATGGTCTTATGTTCAAGTCCCATACAAGAAGATGAAAGTGTCTCTGTCCATAGCAAAAGGCTCTGCAGTTATGTAAGGGTGCAGTTATTATAATAGAATGAAGAGTGGACAATAATTCAGTCCAACAATAAATAGCACCAAATGCTTATTTAAAAAATTACTATCTCCCCATACCAGTTCTTCAGAATACCTAATCCTGCTTTCTAAGAGACCAGATTTTCTTTTTGGTGTTTACTTTCATCTCTCTGTCTACCTACCTACTTAACTATCTATCAAATATATTTAGTAAATAATATTTATATTTAGTGTAAATTGGTATTAATTTATAATTATCAATTTTAGACACTATCAAATTCCTAGGTGAAAGAAAGATAAGAGCAAATAAGGGTTTGGCTTTGTTGCATACTCACCCATACTTTCTCTTCTCCATGATATTTATAATATCACAATTTGTTGGTTTAATCTGTTATCCATGGATACATTCTGTTACCGATATAACATACTGCTTACATAATGATTTAAAACATTTTTACACTTATCATATTATATTTCCTTAAATACCTATTTTTTCATACCTATTTCTATTTTTCAATGTTCCAAAAGACATGTCAGACTCTTGTCACTAAATTTTCCTGGAATTCAAGCGCAGAAGCTAGCACTCTGCTGATTACATGCCCTGCCCCCCCCCCCCCCCCCCCCCCCCCCCCCCCCCCCCCCCCCCGCCACACACACAGACCCTGGAAGCGGCCGCTGACCACAGCGTTCTTTCCTTGTCTCCTGTTTAGACCAACGCTCCCTACTTCTAATGCAACACTGTCATCCCTGGATAGGTTTACTCCCCTACTTGAGCCACTCTCTGAATAAGAAATATCCTATTAGTAGTCAAAGTTCCCGTTGAGAAATCGTCAGATTCTTAGCACAGATTTGGTTTAGTTCTGTCATAAGTTTTTTCTGTATCCACTTTATTTTTTCAAGTCTGAAGTTCACAAAGATATACTTGTTGCTGATTTCTGTTATAAATAGTGACCTTTTTCACAAGCTGAAGACTCATTTTCAGGTGTAAGAATTTGTCTTTTTATTATTATTATTATTAATTTATTTTATCCCCTTTCTGAATCTCTAAGAGGTAGCCCTACTTTTATTACCTCTTCTCTCTCATATTTCTTTGTTTATTTTCTTCTGCATTCTAGAAGATATTTTCTGTATTATCCTGGTCCACATTGCCTCTCACCTGGATAAGTATAAGACTCTCTGAGCTAACTGTCCTGCCCTTACCCTTGCTTTGTTATTGGCCAAGCTTATCATAACAAACTCAGGGACAATTTAGTTTTATGTGAGAATAAATGCTCTCTACAGTCCTTGCAGTGGTTTGTGTTCTGTGTTCAGAGTAGGGGCTAACATCTTTATAGCATCCAGGCCCTCTTGACCTGGAACTTCATTAGACCCCTGTTCTGCTTTCTCACAGGTTTTCCTTTCTCTCATTCTGTCCTCGAAACACCAACTGTTTTGCTAGTTCTGTAGTACAGACCTTGTCTTATGGATATAAAATGTGAGCCACAGGTGAACACTACATGTGTGATCTTAAATTATTCAGTAGCCAATTTAAAATAATAAGTTAAAATAATTTTAATAATATATTTACCTGAGCCCAATATGTTTAGAACTGATTATTTCAATAGGCAGTCAACACTGTAAAATGAGATAGTTTATATTCAGCAGTCTTCACTCTGGTGTGTATTTTCTATGTATAGCATATCTCCATCAGACTAGCTCTTGATCTGTAACTATCCTTCAAAGATGTCCCAGATGGAGCCCAGGGGCAGAGCTCTGCATTGGCCAGTCATTGCATTTGTACCCTGAGGCAGGTACAAAGCACAGAGCAGTTTCCTTCTTCCATGGCTAGTGCCCGGGTGACACAGCACTCTCCTCAGCAGGCAAGGTCCTTGACTTTGGAGGCAGGGTGAAGCTCCTGCACTAGAGCATCTGCAATAGAAAATAAGATGTAATAATGATGATAAAAAAATACTATTTTACAACTAACACTTCATTTGGATGAGACATACTCTTAATTGAACAGACAATGGTTGTTCATTATTTTTTAAGTGTTAAGAGTTAATCATTTGAGCACAGTTACCTACATAATGCCAGGTTCAAAACCTTGATTGTAAACTCAAAAATAATATATAAATTTATAAAATATAATAAAATAATATATGAATATTTAGGAAGAAAACTTGTTTGATGAAGTAATAGAATAAAAGATTCTACCCACATGCTAAAGATTTTCCCCAAATTTATAAAGTTATGGTGAGATGAGAGGATGACACTAATTCTTCGTGCTGATAAAGCAGTTTAGGAAAAATTAAATTGAGGCGATCTTGGTAAAAATCTTGCTGATAAGCAAAATTCAGACAGAATGGGTCTGAGGTGTATGGCCAAGACATTTCTTGGGAATGGTATTGAGTGCTTCAAATGAGTTTCCTTTTGTGTCCTAGACCGGGAGCATTTGGAAGAATCTGTGAAGGAGAGAGACCAGGCAGAAAGTCCTCTGAACAGTGAAGTTCCTCCTGGATGGCGCATAGCCTGCCAGTGATGTTTCAGGCAGCACCAGAAAGGGTATCAGACATAGACATATTGTGTTCGGGGACTGAAGGCAAACAGAAAAGAACAGGGCTTATTGATAGCTGTCCCCGGGCAGGCAGCTCCCGCAGGCACACGGAGATAAGATGCCCCTGCTGGGAATGCCGACTTGTCTTACACTCCACATTGCTGAAGTGGCAATGACAATGCCTGTCTACTATGTATATCAATTTCTGCTAAAAGGTTGGCTGCCCAGCAAAAAAATTTGAGTCAGAATGGCTTAAGTGAGATGCATTCAGTAAAAATTACAGACAGTAAGAAAGAGCATATGGATGACTGGAATTCCAGAAGAAAAAACTGGGAAACAATGGAGCAGGAGCCCTAAAATCAAAACATAATAACATGAACTCTTCAGGTAAAAGACCTGCATCTGAAGATTGCAGAAGTGAACAACATAACAGGAAAAAAATCATTGAAATTGACCAACACAAGTCACCCCACCTGAAGAGGACAAAGAAGAAATCCTCTCAAAATCTGTTTCAAATCACAGCAATGTATATATTGGGCAGATAAAATATATTATGCTCACCTTGTTAAAGATGGCGCTGCCCACGTGGAAGCCTGTTGGCCAGGTGATTGCTTGGCATGGGCGTGATTGTATTAATGTGTGTTGGGGGCAGGGTATGGGCAGGCAGGATCCTTGTAGCCTGGGGCTTAGTTTTAAGACTAAGCCTTTCCCAGCCTTTTTTATGTGGGGTGGTGCAATCCCATCATGCCTCAGATAAGTGACTTTGTATCAGAGACTTCCTTGTTTGTATATTGGATTAAAGATTTTGATTTCTACACTATAAAGTGGGGCAGACCTGGAGCTTGTGCTATCTAAATTCCTGAGATTAGCATTAGAGAGGAGAGCAGGGAAAGGCCATATGGAGGAGGCTAGGAGAAGCAGCCAAGATGGTGGAGTGCTGAGTGAGAAGCCAGTTTGTGCAGACTTTGTGCAGAGAGAAGGAGATGCGGAACAGAGGTGAATAAGTCTGGTGAGCTAGAATCTACCTTTGATTCTAGGAAACTCGGATAAGTCAGTAGATTTGTAAGCACTGAATGAGTGGGTCTTGGAGGCCAGTGTGTGTTTTACTTGCCCGCCAGGTACAAGCTAGGATTAAAGATAATGGCCCATCAGTTTGTGGCTCTGTTGTTTCATTACCATCTATCCGATTCTAATGTGAACCTTCATGGGCCAGGCGGCTGTGATGGTGGCTGTTCCTATTGGTGATAGATATATGAATTTACCAGAAATTCCATCTGCCCTTTGGTTGTCCCACCTGGCTGCCTGACCTCACCCTTACTTACTGGATAATCGCCCCTGAGGCAGAAAAGTTCCAGAAAGCTGATCAACCACCCAAGGAGGAGCATTTCAGAAAGCTGATATCCTAAAACCATAAAAAGGAACATAGCAGAACTTTTGACTCAGTACCCCCTCAGGCTCTCCCAAACCCTATAAAATTTGCCTCATAGTCTATAACCAGTGCCCTTCTCCCTGGAGAAGTGCCCAGGAGGGTTCCTTTCTTCCTTTCAATAAAAGCCTGTTACTCTGTTCTTTTCGGACTCCCATGGATTCCAACATTTGGTGCTAAAACCTGGGACAGGGTACTAACTGCCTTGACGATCCCTCTTTGCTATCCAAACTTACAACCAGAGAAGCAATGGGCAGCTCATCACGGGCTTACTCCCTGATTCTGTTTATGTGTAATTTTAGGTTGACTGGCCGGTGACCTGTCCCTGTCCCAAACCCCTGCCAGATCAGGAGGTAAGGAGTTTCTTCCTCCCTTCCCTGTTGGCCTCCAAATTTCTCTCTAAAAACACCCCTTCCTGGTCAGACAGTTTTGACTTTGGACCCCATATCTATGAGTGGTCTGCCTCTACTCCTTTATGGACTTCTACGAAAATCTAGGCACGCCTAGCCTGGCCCCTCTCCTACATCCCGGGATCTCAGCCTTGGGGTGATGACCCCTGGTCTGAGACTCTCTTTCTACGGAGATTTTCTCCTCTCATAACTGTGACTGAAGGTGGGGATGCCCCTTTCTCTCACCAGTCTCCTCTACTGTGGGCTCCTTTCAGTCCAAACCATCCAGTCAGGCTCCCCTCAGAACTCCTCCTGATCTCAGGCCTCAGAGACTATTTCTCTACTCTCTTGGGACTCACTCTGCTCTCTGAGGTTCACAGTTTGGGAGGTTTCTACTCCAAGCAGCCTGCTTTTATGAACTTCCTCAAAAGTCTAGGCACTTAGCCAGGTTGCTTTCTACTACCATTACAATATCCTAAGAGATCTTGACAATTTCTGCCACCAGACAGGGAGGGCATCAGAAATTCCTTATGTGCAGGCTTCCTTCTACCTTCACTCCTGTCCTTAATTTTTGTGCTGCTTGTTCTATACGCAGGCTGTTTTTGGCCAAAGAAACCTCACCTTAAACCTCCGCTCCTAAACTTTCCTTCTCTGTGGACTTCCAACACTCTCCCCTCCTGCATGACCCCTGGGGATGCCCCTCTCTTGGGACCCCTCTCTGGTCCCTCTGCAAATCTCTTCCACTTGAGTCTCTCCCCTCCAGAAAGCCCCCTCCCCTCTCTTTGCTGAATCCTGTTCCATCCGTCTGCTTTCTCTCTTCCTCTCTTCTATGCTGATAACTCCTGCCATTTTGAAAAGCTTAAAAAAAGCAGAGTTGTCTATTGAGCTGTGTGAGTGAATAATCTGTCTTATCTCTTTGTTTGTCAGAAAATATTTCTAGTATAAGTTGAATTGAAACAAGTAAAGCACGCTCATTTAAATTCCTTAATTCATAATTTGTACATGAAGTCTTTGTTTAATGTGTAACTGTGTCTGTTTCTAAGGCCTTAAACCAATAATTACCCACCTTTTAAATCAAGGCTTACTCATCCCCATGGACTCTCCCTGCAATATCCCCATCTTTCCTGTTTGAAAACCTTCAAGGGCTTATCACCTCATACAAGACTTACGCCTGATCAATGAGGCAGTACTTCCCTTCCATCCAGTAGTCCTTAATCTCTACAGGTTATTGTCACACATTCCCTCAAACACCACTCACTTCACAATCCTAGACCTCAAAAATGCCTTCTTTACCATTCATCTACACCCTGACTTTTACTTTCTGTTTGCCTTTACCCAGACACTAATGCAGCCCAGCAATTTACATGGATTGTCTTACCCTAGGGGTTCAAAAACAGCCCACACCTGTTTGGGCAGACACTAGCTCAGGGTTTAACAGCATGCAATCTCAAAACTAGTACTCTCTTACAATATGTAAATAACCTACTCCTCTGCAGCCCCTCCCTGCCTGCCTCAAGGAAACATACCTCCACCCTTCTTAACTTTCTCGTTATGAAGAGATATCGTGTCTTCTCTGCTAAGGCTCAATTTCACTCTTAGTCCGTAGTCTCTCTGGGCATTGTCTTAACCCCCATCACCTGAGGTCTCACCCTAGATCAAACTCAGAGCCTCCACAGTCTCCAACCACTTACCACCACAGATCAAATCCTTTCTTTCCTTGGTCTAATAGGCTTCTTTAGACACTGGATTCCCAATTTTGCTCTCTTAGTCAAGCCCCTCATGAGATCTTCTGAGCATGGCTTTTAAGGTCTATAATGGCCAAGGAAGTAATAGAAAAGACAAATAAGGCCCAAAAGAAGTCAGGAAATACTAGCATTTTGGCATATGCTTTTAAAGGCTCCAGCACTCTAAAAGGCTTCATAGAATTCCATCAGGGCCCTGCTCAAGAGTGGAAAGAAAGGTCATTGAACTGAAGCCTGCCAGGCTTCCCAGCCCCACCAGTTGACACCTCTGTGCTGTAGAAGAGGGACACGAGAAGGTAAGCTGCCCCCTTGCTCCATGGAGGGAGGGTTCAGTCTCTTCTAGCCCTGCTCCAGCTACCAGTGACCTGACCTTGCCCAGCATGCTGGGAATTGCCAATGAAGGCCCAAGGACATTGTTCATGAGCTTAAGGTATTTCTTCCAAGTAGCAGATAAGCTGATCTCATTTCTTGTAAACACAAGGGCCATCTACTATACTTTGCCTGAATATTTGAGTATTATTTATCCCTTGAAGATCTCTACTGTGGGTATTGACAGTCTGATTTTGTTAGTTTATTTAATGTATAATATCCCCTTTATTCCTCTTGTCTCAATGCCCCATGCCTATTGTAGGCTGGGACCTGCTGCTAATTCCAGCTAGAAGCAATGGTCACTAGGACTTAAACTCTAACTACAAAGTGTAGAAATGTAACCACCCTTTCCCTAAGCACTTGTAGGATTTACATGTTACTCAGCAAACTGTTCAAAGACTGTCCAAGAGGTGCTTCCAGCATTACATCATCCAAGGACTGACTTTCACGTAGACAGGTCCACACACCGTAATCCTGACAACTCCCACTGCTGCTAAGGGCAGCTCTTTCCTCTACCCTGAACATCTGGAGCTCAGAGAAACTGAGAAACAAAACCAACTCCTTGTCCTTCTATTCTCTATTCACCTCTCAGCCTGCTTCACCCAATCAGGGGCTTTCTACTCATGTGGGATCAACACCTATATGTGTCTCCCTACTAATTGGACAAAAACTTGTACCCTGATCTATCTCACCCCAAATGTCAACCTAATTCCACCCCATGAACCTCTTCCAGTTCCTAGAACACTTCCCATCAATCTAAGGACCAAACGAGCTATACAGGTAATTCCTCTCCTTGTTGCTTTAAAAATTTCTATAAAAATAGGTCTAGGGGCAGGGGGACTGGTCACTTCCCTGTCTTATTCCTACTCTCTCTCTCTCTCTGAAGCCCAATGAATTTGTAAACATGGAATCAGTGGTTTCACACAAACTGGGTGTCTTGACTATCGCCTTTCATTGGTCCACTCACTCTCCTATTTATTTTTCTAACTTTTGGACCCTACCTCTTATATTTATTCACTAGTTTCTTACAGAACTGCATGCAGACCTTCACTGATCAGAAAATTGGAAAAATCTACCTAACCCTACACACCAAACCTGAAACCTGCCCTTGAAAAAAAGAAAAATCTGGAACCCTATAAATACACCCCTACTCTGAACAATGGTGGAAAAATCCCTTGTTCTCAATGCTAGCACCAATTATAGGACCAATCCTAATTTTGTGCCTAATATTAATGCTTACCCCTTTCTTTATCAAGTTCCTGCAGGCTTGAATGAGAGAAATCACTAGGATTACCTACAATCAAATGCTTTTACACCCCTACTCCAACTACCCCAGGGAGAGGTTCACAAAGGAGGCCCCCAATAGGGATAACAGCAAGAAGTAGCTCCAGAAGATGGCTGGTCTGAGACAAACCTCCTTCCTGGACCTCATACCCTCTCCTCTCCCCACCTCTTTTCCTTTTTATCATACCACAGAGTTGAGAAATGATAGATATATGAATTTACCAGAACTCCAACTGCCCTTTTGTTGTCCCACCTGGCTGCCTGACCTCACCCTTACTTATTGGATAATCGCCTCTGAGGCAGAAGAGTTCCAGGAAGCTGGTCAACTGCCCAAGGAGGAGCATTCCAGAAGGCTGAAATCCTGAAACCGTAAAAGGGAACATACCAGAACTTTTGACTCAGTACCCCCTTAGGCTCTCCCAAGCCCTATAAAATTCACCTCATCATCTGTAACTGGTGCCCTTCTCCATGGAGAAGTGCCCGGTAGGGTTCCTTTCTTTCTTTCAATAAAAGCCTGTTACTCTGGTCTTTTTGGACTTCCATGGATTGCAAAAATTGGCTTTACATTTGGCGTAGTCTCTGGCAGGATTGAATACAGATGAGTATGGAGCCACCACCGCCTTTGAGAGGTGGAATAGAGGACTGGCTGCTGTTATGGTTCCCCATGGCTATCCTTTTGGGGGCTGTAGGCTGGCTGAATTTTACAGTCATGCATGAGGAAACCGAGAGCTCTGTGAAAGAGGCTTCCCAGGACCTGTAAACTGAGCAGTGGAAGGAGCTGGAGCAAACGTGGGAGAAACAGATGCTGACCCTGGAGCTGGAGGAAGTGCTAGAGGAGGAGGCTGACCAGGTTTGCGAGATTTACCTGGAAATGGAGCAGTGGTTGGAGGAGGAATCACAGGTTTGTGAGTTGCAGATTGCCCTGGACATTGTGGAGATCCAGCAGTGGCAGTAGGCTGGGGCTGGGGCCGCAAGGTCTGCAGAGCAGAAGGCGGCAGCTGCCCAGGGCTTGAGCCCAGTGACGAGAGCTGATGTTTCCACTTTCTCTTTGGAGGATGAGGAGAATCGGGCTGGCATTGCAATCTGCAGTCTCCAGAAGATGAGAACCCAGCTGGAAGGAGTACCTGCTACGCTCCTGGTAGGTCTGCAATTTTTGGATATAGGGGTGGGTGCCATCATGCTCTCCGGAGAAGAGATGGAAATGCTGACTGCCATTGACATGAGCTCTTTGGACAGTGTAAGACCTGCCAGGATGGCAGGGATGAGGGAGGTGGTTGAGGTCTCATGTGCGTGGACTGATTTCCTGGACGACTGGAGTGGGCACTGGTTCCTTTGTTGGATGGACTTACGAATTTTGGACAATATGAAATATCCTGATAGGGGTGGGGGGTGGCTTTGCTGGAGGCCTTTCCCCTGCCTCGGGAAGGTTTTCAAACAGCAAGAAAGAAGACCGAGGACATTTTGCGCTTTTGGCAAAGTGCTCAGAGACTGGTGAAATGTACCTTTGTAATTGTTGAAATTGTATAATTTGTTATGTTGCTGTAATTTGTGTAATGTGCCTAATTTTCTTGTATAGGGATGTCGGTGGTGTAGATTATGGGTAGTAAAGTGAGCATAGGGGTGGATTGTTGGGCAGATAAAATATATTATGCTCACTGTTGGTCAGGTGGGTTTGTGAATATGATATATATGTTTGCTCGCTTGTGACTTATATTGGGTGTGGGGGACAGGCTGTAGGCGGGCCGGGTCATTGTAGCCTAGGGTTTGGTTTTGGGACTGAGCTTTTCCCCACACCCTTGACTGATTGTATGGTCTGGGTGGTGCACTCTCATGAGGAGTCCAGTTATGCCTTGGATGGGTGACTTTGTGTCGGGGACTTCCTTGTTTGTATATTGGATTAAGGGATTTTGGTTTTCTACACTGTAAAGTGGGACAGACCAGGAGCTTGGACACACAGTTCCTGCTATCACAATTGCAGGGGCTTCCCTGATCCCTGGCCCTTCATGGGAAGAGCTGGTTTTCTGCTTTTCCCTTGTCTTCTTTTGTGGTTTGCCTGTCTTGGTGAGACACCAATAAATAGGATGGCCCCCCATCCTCTGACTCCGCCATTTCTTTATCGTCTGCCCGAATCCAATGGGAACCTGCATGTGAATGGCCACGATGGCGGCTCCTGGCCTTACAACTGGCGTAGTTTCCGGCAGGATTCAGAGATTGGTATGGAGCCACCACCCTTGATGGGTGGGATAGAGTACTGGTTGCTGCTCTGGCTCCCCATGGCTGTCCTTTTAGGGGCCATGGGCTACATGTTTTTTACTCAAGAGGAAACTGCCCGAGGTCAAAAGCTTCAGCATGAATTGCAAATAGAACGGCAGAAAAGGCTGGAATTGGAGCGAGCACTGGAGAAGGAATTACGGGTTCGCGAGTTGCAGTTTACCCTGGAAGCTGAACGTCTTCACCGGCAGTTGTTGGAGAAACAACTGCGGATTCAAGAGCTTGAGTCTCAGCTTCCAGCCAAAAGCCAGCAGCCACAGGAGCCTAAACGGTCACCAAAGGAGCAGCAGCATCCGTGCCGGTGGATTGGCTTTGAGTCAGCGGGAGCAGGCGCTTGCGACTCCTCTTCTGAGGATGAGAAGGCTCAGGCTGAAGCTGCCATACGCACACTGAGAGCCCGACCAGTTGTCGCCAAGAAGGTAAAAACCCAGCAACAAAGAGTCCCTCAGGGGCAGCCACAGCCTCCTGCCCAGGTAATGGAACACTCTGTGGTCCGGCCCTATACCCAGGCAGAGCTGATGGAGTTGGGGGCACAATTTAGGCAGAAACCTACTGAATCCCTGGTAGCCTGGTTACTACGATTATGGGATATAGGGGTGGATGGCATCATGCTCTCCGGAACAGAGATGGAGAAATTGGCCGCCATTACCACACACTCTTCCTTGAGGCAGCGCCTTCAGAACTGCCATGGCAACCCAGGAGACCATACCCTATTAGAATGGGTGATGGCTGCCATTCGTATGGTCTGGCAGAAGGCTGGAGAACTGCCGGGGGCAATGAGTCGGTGGCAGTGCTACAGTGAGTTAGTAAAGGTCCTTCGAGAACTAGTTATGAAGAATGCTGTTTTCAACCCTGGGTCTCGTGGGCCAGATGAGGAAGTGTTTACGGCCAAAATGAGGGAATTTGTCCTTGCTAGCGCCCCGTCAGCCCTTTTTGGGTCACTTGTGGCTATCTTGGGCCCCTATGTGGGGCAGCCCATCAATGCAGTTACACAGATGGTAGCAGATTTGGGAGAGCTGGAGGCCGCTCGGGATCATAAAGCAGTGAGGGCTGCTGCCTATGTTTCCCCCCCAACTAACAAGGGAAACGGGCCTGTAAAGGTTACCCGAACGCAGATGTGGGTAGACTTGATTGCGGCTGGAGCAGATAAGGGGAAATTGGATGGCCAGTCTAATAAAATTCTTTTGGAGCTTTGGCGGCAGCTTAAACCGGAACAGAAGTTCCAGCCACTGAGACGAAAGGCCCCAGCAGCTACCAATAAAACGTTTGGTGCGCGCACAGCTCGGTTACAAGATTATATGATAGAGACGGCCGAGGGAGAGGGGAACTCCCAAGACCCATTGTACCAGTTTGAATAGGAAAAAGGCCGAGGGACCCGTCTAACGGGGATGGGCGGGGACTGGAGGCCACATGTGGAACTGGCTATCCACTGGTCCCCTTCCAATGTACAACAGGTGTTGGCCTTGGTGGATACAGGTGCAGAATGTTCCCTTCTCTATGGAAACCCAGAGCGGTTTGCTGGGACCCCAGTGGCCATTGACGGTTATGGGGGCCAAACTGTTCAAGTGAAGCCAATAACTATTCCATTGGGGATAGGGAGACTGCCTCCTAAGCCATATAAGGTGTATGTATCTCCTATTCCTGAATATATTTTGGGGGTAGATGTCTTGCAAGGACTGTGGTTGGAAACTACAGCTGGGGAGTTCCGGCTGCAGATCAGGGTTGTGAAGGCAGTATTGCGGGGACATGCATCACATTCCCCTTTGCAATTACCCGTCCCTCGGCGTGTGACTAACACCAAGCAGTATCGCCTGCCAGGTGGTTATGAAGAAGTCACAGGGACAATCCTTGAACTAGAAAAGGTGGGGATCATCCGGCCAGCACACAGTCCTTACAACTCCCCAGTATGGCCTGTGCGCAAAGCAGATGGAACCTGGAGAATGACAGTAGATTACAGGGAACTTAATAAAGTTGTTCCCCCTTTGCACGCTGCTGTTCCCTCGATAGCTAACATGATGGATCG
This sequence comes from Saccopteryx leptura, assembly GCF_036850995.1. Lineage (NCBI taxonomy): Eukaryota > Metazoa > Chordata > Mammalia > Chiroptera > Emballonuridae > Saccopteryx > Saccopteryx leptura. The sequence continues at coordinate 168,942,701 of NC_089507.1, forward strand.
GCTAAGCCATGAGTTGGGGACATACCACTTTGTGGCAGACTTGGCCAATGCTTTTTTCTCTATTGATATAGCCGCAGAGAGTCAAGACCAATTTGCCTTCAGTTGGGAAGGGAGACAATGGGCCTTTACAGTGTTACCCCAGGGCTATTTGCATAGCCCCACCTTGTGCCATGGGCTGGTGGCTGCTGACCTGGCTAAATGGAAACAGCCAGAGGTAGTCCGCATGTACCATTATATTGATGATATTATGCTAACTAGTGATTCTCTTTCAGAATTGGAGCAAGCAGTCCCTACCCTGCTATCCCATTTGAAAGCATGTGGCTGGGCAGTTAACGAGAACAAATTACAAGGACCTGGGTTATCTGTTAAATTCTTGGGAGTTGTCTGGTCGGGTAAGACAAAAGTTATCCCTGACGCAGTTATAGATAAGATTCAAGCATACCCCGTGCCCACTACGGTAAAACAGTTACAGGAATTCTTAGGTTTGTTGGGGTATTGGCGAGCATTTATACCGCATTTGGCTCAGTTACTACGCCCCTTGTACAACCTTATTCGAAAGGGGGTTCGCTGGGACTGGACTGAGCAGGCGCAAGGTTCATTTGCAGCTGCTAAGAGAGCTGTCAAGGTGGCACAGGCCTTGAATGTGTTTGATCCTGCCAGGCCCTGTGCGCTGGATGTTCATGTAACCTCGGAGGGGTTTGGATGGGGCTTGTGGCAGCAGACAGAGTGCCTACGGCAACCTATTGGATTTTGGTCCCAATTGTGGAAAGGTGCTGAAGTTCGTTACTCATTAGTAGAGAAGCAGCTGGCAGCTGTGTATGCTGCCCTCCTGGCAACTGAGAGTATTACAACCACAACACCAGTTACAGTCAAAACAACATACCCTATAGCTGGATGGGTGAGAGATTGGGCAACTAAACCACGTAGTGGTATGGCCCAAATGTCTACCCTGGCCAAGTGGGGTGCCTATCTGCAACAACGCTGTGCTCTTAGCACCAGCCCATTGAGGGCAGAACTGCAGGAAGTCTTGGGTCCAGTCACCTATGCGACCTTAGAGTCAGGTGCAACTGGGGCTCAGGAGGCAGAACCTGAGGTCAGTCCCTACCAGGAGGGGTGGGTGCCCATCCCCGAAGATGCCTGGTATACTGATGGTTCCACCAGGGGCCAACCTGCCAAATGGATGGCTATCGCCTTCCATCCGGCCACTGAGACTATTTGGATGGACACGGGTACAGGCCAAAGCAGCCAATGGGCAGAATTAAGAGCTGTTTGGCTAGTTGCCCATAATGAACCTTCACCTCTGGTGATCTGTACTGACAGTTGGGCTGTCTATCGTGGACTGACCCTTTGGATTGCTACTTGGCACATTAACCAGTGGATGGTAATGCACCGTCCATTATGGGGTCAGGCCATGTGGCAGGACTTATGGGAAATAGGACACCAGAAGCAGGTGACAGTATATCATGTCACAGGGCATGCCCCTCTAGCCCATCCTGGGAATGATGAGGCAGATACGTTGGCAAGGGTGCGATGGTTGGAGAATGCACCTGCAGGTGATGTGGCACAGTGGCTCCACCGGCGCCTGCTCCATGCAGGACAGAAAACTATGTGGGCTACGGTTAAGGCGTGGAACTTGCCTGTGTCCTATGCAGAGGTACTTGCAGCCTGTGAGCAATGTGCAGTATGTTCCAAGGAACACCTCGGAGACCACTGGTGTCACCTGGACAGATCCAGAGGGGTCATGTCCCACTGACACGATGGCAGATAGACATCATTGGACCCTTACCAAAGTCAGAAGGGTACCAGTATGCAGTCACTTGTGTAGATACTGCCACCGGGCTGCTTGCTGCTTACCCTGCTCATAACCCTGACCAGAGGGCAGTCATACAGGCTCTGGACCGCCTGAGTGCTGCATATGGGCGACCTCTGGTCCTTGAAAGTGACAATGGTACCCACTTCACTGGTTCAACGGTGAGGCAATGGGCTCAAAAGCTGGGGGTGGACTGGAAGTACCATGTTCCCTACCACCCCCAGGCTGCTGGTATCATTGAGCGGTATAATGGACTCTTAAAGCAGGGACTGCGACAGGAGGGGGGGCACCGGCTCTCTTACTGGATGGACACGCCGCTTATGGACAGTACTTCGGATTTTGAATGAGCAACCTCGACGGGGAAGCCCAGCTCCAGTAGAGGCCCTCCTGCATCGGACAGCTGCCCCTATTCAGTTGCAGATACGCACCAAGGACATTTTACTCAAGCCAGGTTTCAGGCAGCAGGGCAACGTGCTCTTGCCTGCTCCAACAGCCCTTCTTAAAGGACAACGGCTTCAATGGACTTGGCCCTGGACTGTACAGGCCCCCCATCTGAGATGGGTGGCCTTGTTGGCACCATGGGGAAAGGGGTTAGAGGTGGATCTCCAGTTAACCCCTTGGGCAACCAGTACCTGGCCACCTAAGGTAGAAGTGTATTATCCCTTGAGTGCTCAAGGGGACAGTATTTTGAAGGGCACCTTTGTAATTTCTTTATGGCCAATAATGAGTTCCCCTATTTTACTACACATAGAACCAGCAGATGCTGGTGTATTGGCCAATAAGGTTTGGTATGCCCGCTCAGGGCGGCCTCTGGTGCCAGCTACGGTGCTGTCTGCAGACAAAACTCTGGCCTGTATTCTGCCAGAGGGAAAAGATTTGCCTCTCTTGGTGCCACTGACAGCTCTCTCATTTCGCCCATAGTTTTTGATCTGTTAATCCTATTGCTGTAGCTGGTACTATTTCTGTTTATGCAATGTATCCTATTCCTTGCACAGTGACCATCATGGAAGATGCCTGTGGTTTAGATTGTAAAGCGAGCAAAAGGGGTGGAATGTTGGTCAGGTGGGTTTGTGAATATGATATATATGTTTGCTCGCTTGTGACTTATATTGGGTGTGGGGGACAGGCTGTAGGCGGGCCGGGTCATTGTAGCCTAGGGTTTGGTTTTGGGACTGAGCTTTTCCCCACACCCTTGACTGATTGTATGGTCTGGGTGGTGCACTCTCATGAGGAGTCCAGTTATGCCTTGGATGGGTGACTTTGTGTCGGGGACTTCCTTGTTTGTATATTGGATTAAGGGATTTTGGTTTTCTACACTGTAAAGTGGGACAGATCAGGAGCTTGGACACACAGTTCCTGCTATCACAATTGCAGGGGCTTCCCTGATCCCTGGCCCTTCATGGGAAGAGCTGGTTTTCTGCTTTTCCCTTGTCTTCTTTTGTGGTTTGCCTGTCTTGGTGAGACACCAATAAATAGGATGGCCCCCCATCCTCTGACTCCGCCATTTCTTTATCGACTGCCCGAATCCAATGAGAACCTGCATGTGAATGGCCACGATGGCGGCTCCTGGCCTTACACTCACTTTGTTAAAGATGGTGCTGCCCACGTGAAAGCCCGTCGGCCAGGTGATTGCTTGGGATGGGAGTGATTATATTAATGTGTGTTGGGGGCAGGCTATGGACAGGCAGGATCCTTGTAACTTGGGGCTTAGTTTTAAGACTAAGCCTTTCCTATCCTTTTTGATGTAGGGTGGTGCACTCTCATGAGAAATCCCATCATGCCCCAGATAAGTGACTTTGTATCAGAGACTTTCTTGTTTGTATATTGGATTAAAGGTTTTGATTTCTACACTATAAAGTGGGGCAGACCAAGAGCTTGTGCCCTTTCGGTTCCTGAGATTAGCATTAGAGTGGAGAGCAGAGAAAGGCCACGTGGAGGAGGCCAGGAGAAGCAGCCAAGATGGTGGAGTACTGAGTGAGAGATAGTTTGTGCAGAGTTTGTGCAGAGAGAAGGAGATGGGGAACAGAGGTGAATAAGGCTGGTGAGGTAGATACCTTTGATTCTAGGAAACTCGGATAAGTCAGTAGCTTTGTGAGCACTGAATGAGTGGGTCTTGGAGACCAGTGTGTGTTTTACTTGCCCGCCGGGTGCAAGCTAGGATTAAAGATAATGGCCCACCAGTTTGTGGCTCTGTTGTTTCATTACCATCTGTTCAAATCTAATGCAAACCTGCATGGGCCAGGCGGCTGTGATGGTGGCCTTGGCTACTGGCTTTACAGTATACTTTAAATATTTTATAATTTTATGTCAACTATACCTAAGTAAAAAGTGAAAAAAAGAGTCTGTATTTGGTGTAATTTCTGTGTGTTCTAAATCGTTTTAGCTTCTCTTCTCTTCTCTCCTGATGCCTGTGTCGGTACACTTATGTTGTCCTACATTTCTCTGTTCCCTTCATTCTTTTTTCTCTCTGTTTTTCAGATTGTATAATCTCTATCAATCTTATCTTCTACTGTTTAGCCCCTCCAGTGAATTTTCATTTCAGTTATTGCATTTTTTAACTCCATGATTTCCATTTGAATCCTTTAATAATTTCTATCTTATTATTAATATTCCCTATTAAGTGACATATTGTCATGGTTTCTTTACTTTAAGCATGGTTTTCTTTAATTCTTTGAACATATTTATGGTGGCTACTTTGAAGTCCTTGTTAAGTCCGACATCTAGTCCCTCTTACAGGCAGTTTCTGTTACCTTTTTATTCCTATGTGTAGATCACAATTTCCTGTGTCTCATAATTTTTTTGTTGAAAACTGGACTTTTTAGATAATGTTTTAGTAACTGTGGATTGTATTTTGCTTATCTAGTGACTGGCTGGACCATTGTAGTGATATCTTTTTCTGCAATATGAAGTCCCTGATATTGATCCTCAGAGGGCCCAGCCCGGAGTACATGAGTGCAGGCTTGTGGGAGCCCCTGCCTCTCTGTTGACATATGTACAACCATGGATGTTGGGGGTTTTAGGGGGTCTCTCTTTGTGCTTTCCCTGAGCATAGCCACCTGCTAGGATTCCCCAGATGCCATCTCTCTTCTGTATTGTTTTTGTCCTGGGGCATCAAGTGCTCCATAGACTGATCCAATTAAATTTGAGCTCCTTTAACAGGGTAGCTTTTGAGTTCAGTGTTTGAGGTTTGTTCTGACCCCAGGAAGCCCCTTTTTTTTTTCTTCTTTTTCTTTTTTTTTTAAGGGAGAGGAGGTGAGGGGGGAAAAAAAAAGAAAAAAAATTAAATCATTTTAGCCAAATAATGTTGTTAAATGTTTTGCATATTTGTCTTTTTTTCTTCCTTTTCTCTTCTTTTTTATTTTATTTATTTCTCTTTTCTTTCTTTCTCTAGTAGCAAATATAATGAGAGTTCTATGTAAGCTGGGAAATCACTGAATCTGATTCCTATCCTACTACAGCCCTTTAATTTTGCTACAATATGAAATAGTTAAGCAGATGCTCTACCCCATCAGAGGCCCTTGCTAAGGGACAAAAAGAAGCTGTAGTATAAATGTACAATGGAATGCTACTCTGCCACAAGAAAAGATAAGATGAAATACTGGCATTTGCAACAACATGGATGGTTCCTGAGAATATTTTGTTAAGTGAAATAAGTCAGACAGAAAAAGTTAAGAATTATATAATTTCACTCACATGTGGGATATAAAATTGAAAGCAACAAATGAACAAACAGGAAAATAAACAAAAACACATAAACACAAACAACAATGTGGCAGCTACCAGATGGAAGGGGGTAGGAGACAGCAAAGAGTAAAGGGGTCTATAGATGATGACAGAAAATGATTTAACTTTGAGTGGTAGACACACAATACAGTATATAGATGGTGTATTGTAGAATTGTACACTTGAAACCTATATAATCTTACTGACATATGTCACTCTAATAAATGTAATTTTTAAAAAAGCTTGGGGAAGATAATTACATAAATATCATGGTCTTACTGACTAGAATATTCCCCATTTTTTTAAAAAAAACTGGACCAACTGCCAGAAATCAGGCAAAAGAGGCTGAACCTGGTATTTTTTCTCCAATTTCATCATGTTTGTGTTTATCCAGCCCTAGTCAAACCTGAATTAATCTGCATGTCTTTGGCCTAAAGATCAAATGAAGAGATTACTGATATACTATCTCTTGAGAACTCATGAGCATTTCCTCTTTTAATTCAAGATATAAATAACTAAAGGTTAGGCTGTCTTTATGGATTACTGCCTTGCATTTTATTATTTTTATTCTTGTATTATTATTATTATTTTTTATTAATTGAGTGGATTGTGATGACATTGGTTCACAAAACCATATAGGATTCAAGCACACGACTCAATAAAACACCATCTGCACAGCGTACCATGCACCGATCATCCAAGCAAAATCTTCCACCCTCACATTCCTACACTTTGCCCACCTGCAAGGCCCCTGCCCTCCCAGTTTAGAAATGAAGAGATTCTGGGCTGGTTCATCAGTTTAGCAGGTTTACATAATGCCCTACATTCACTTGTTCAAATAAGTCTAAATTGTATGAAACTCTGGTTTTATCTATTATTTATTTATAAAATAGAGAAACCAAGGAATCATATCATAAGGATATTTCTCTCCCTCTATCCAGCCCACATGTCCTATTTTATTCCTTTATCACATTAATTTCCTCTACTTCAACATTTTTTTTCTTATTCCTTTGTAGTGCTTATGTAATTCAAACAGATAGTCATCATGGCTCCTTCTGAGTCACTGCTTGGACCAGAGAAGCATGTGGGCTGGCTTCTTTTGGTTGTTTACTTTTTTTCCTTTTTCCTTCAGAATTCAGTTGGTCAATATGATCACTTGTTTTTGTAAATACATTCTTTATTTTGTTTTCTTTGAAATAGCCTGAACCAGAACACCTTCTTTTTCTGGACACGGATAACCAGATATGGCCCCCTCCTTGTACCAGAGAGAAATCCTGGATGTGGCGGCAATGCACGCAATCCAACTTGTTAAGGTTAGGGTTTGAAACTTGCTTCTACTTTCTATAAGTTTTACAATCATAGACATTTTTTTTTAATTTTAGCAAATTCAGTTTCCTCAAAGAAAAATACCTAACCTCAACAGTCTATCTGGGCCTGACAATAGAAGCATGCCAGACTGGTAATGTGTTAAAAGCAGTATTGTTTTTCAACCTTCAGTGGATTTATCCTTCACATACGCTTTATATATATGTTTTTACATACTCTGATCTCCCTATATGACTCACTTCTTTTATTTACAAATTTTTAATTAACTTTTAATTTTGTCAATAATTTTGTCAATAACTCAATATGATTTTGTGTTAGTTTCAGGTGTAGAGCATAATGGCTAGATAATCATATAGTTTACATCAAAATGTTTCCCCTGTTATTACCAGTACCCAACTGGAAACAAACATAGTTATTATAATATTATTGACTCACTCCTTTTTAGAGATGTGGGGAAGCTATAGTAACAAGCTGGGGAAATAAGCCATAGGTTAATAGTAAGAACAATTTCTACTCAGGCACTATAGTGCTCTAACTTGAAGAGGCTATTCATAAATATTGATATATTTCCTCCTACCAATTTTTCTTGACCCCTGAAAAAGAAATTTCAAGGAAATGATGAAGTTACAACTCAGACTGTCATCAATTAAAGCAATAAACGAAGACCTGGAAAGAAGTAATTTGTTTCTATTTTAGTTTAAATTTATATTCAATCGTTAACATCAATTTCTTTTTTATCTGCCGTTTTTCCAATTTGGGGAAGTTATGCCAGGTATAAATATGCTTTGTGCATCTGTTTGCAGCAAACTTTTGGCTACTCTGTAACCCTTACCTAGGAAATAGATAGCTCATCTATTTCTCAGTGTTGGAAGTGATCCAATGATGTTTGTTTTCTAAATCTCTAATGTTAGGGTTATCAAGAACAACACACTAGATCAAGGACTTGGTGTGAGTGCTATGGTTACAGTGGCAAAGGAGCTGGAGAGAAGCTTAGCTTCTGACAGTAGTCACAGGCTGTTAAAGGGAAATGCAGTAGCCTGTGAGGAAGTCACTCAAGGTGGGGGTGGGGAATGTATTATAGAACAGGAAATTGCTAATACAGAGGTTTTAGGAAAAGGTATCATGTTGAAAAGTTAAGTATTTAGGAATCATAAGGCAGACCAAGATTTTTGTTTGTTTACTTAAAAATGGACTTTCTTGATTTTAATCTGTCAATAGTTGTTACAAAAAGTTTTTGTCTCTCTTAAATTCACACAGAGAAACAGAAAGTGACAGCAATGAATAGTGGGGAATGATGAGTACATTCGTCTTCGTGTGTGTGTGTGTGTGTGTGTGTGTGTGTGTGTGTGTGTATGTCTCAGTTCTGTTTGCATAACATTGGAAAACTCCAAACCTGGAATCCAGAACCCCAAATATGCAATGGGAGTGTCTTGAGATGGGCACATGGAAGTCAAGAGTGTTTGTTTGCCCTTTTGGATGCTGTACATAAACAGCTGGGGGTTTTATGCCCTGTTACAGCGCTTTGACATATCATATATTTCCAGTCCTGGTGTGAAAGAAAAAAATGGGGGAAAAATCACAAAATTTTAAGGCTAATATAAAGATCATATTTAAACATAAAATAATATAGTCTATGGATTTGTTTTCCTCATAAATCTGAACAAAATTATCAAGAAGAACACAGCTTGGCACTAAGTGATTTTGATCAGTTAAATAAGCTTTTAAAAATAATATTGGGGAACAGTGACAAGTAATTTTTTGCTCTCCAAGGATCGATGTACAGTATTCGACAGCAAAAGGATGGAGGAATGGCTGGACTGGGAGGCTAGAAGAATGTCTTACACAGAAAATGCTCAAATGACTGTTAAGGCAATTGAGTGAGACCTTCTCATTTTCTCTGACTACTCTGGGTGGCTCTTGCTCTACAAGCAAATACTAAAAATCAAAGCTGCAAACCAGACTCTGTGACAAGAAGCTTTCTATAAATCAAACAGTGAAAAATAATAAATATCTACAAATAATTGGTTGAATGCATGACAAGGAGTTTTCATTATGATTGAAATTTCATATGTGCATGCATTGGGCGGCTCTGTGATTTTAAAGGGGCTCTGTCTAAGAGGGCTTTTGTTAAAATAAAAGCTTTTCAGTACACGTGGCGCAGGGAGTCCCCAGATCCATTTGTCAGAAGCTCTCATTTTGGGTGCCAAACTGAGATATCGAAACGGTCAGCCTGCTGATCTGTTGATAATTTTACATCCTCCAAGTCAGGTTTTATGATCTCATGCAAGAGTTAACGGCACGATCTGAAGACATCAAAACACAGAAGGCACCAGACGGCGGCAGTCACTTGATATATTTCTTCTCTCGTTTTTGCTTTTTGTTCGGGTTGACGGAAAAATGTAAATGTGGGTTTGGATATCAGGATGTTAGCACAACCCTAGGAGGAAAGGCTAGTTTTCTTTGTAACTTGGCAGGCCTGAAATGGCTGCTTCTGACATCATGGGTATTTTTAATGAAATATTAATGACTCTGATTTTAATAGGAATTTCAGCACAACCTCAATTAAGCCATTGGAAAAGGGATATGGTCCCGTTAAGAACAGTAAAACCGTAAGTCCCCTTCCTGAAGAGTAGCTGTGGGCAGTTAAAGTGACAATCAATTTAACCAGGCCATATTGCTTTGTAAGTCTCTGAAGTGTGAAGTCCCAGCATGCCTGATGTATTTCATTTTAATTTCCTTTTGGACAGAGCTATAGTTAGCGGGGAACCTCAAACACAAAAAGAAAAAAAAATGTGCAGAAGAGGAGGAAATTATTTAACCCTTTCTAAAAGCTAGGCAATGCACTTAGCGAAGAAAAATAAGTGAAATTAGATTTCTCCTTTTGTTCTTAAAGAAAAACAGAAGCAGGTTGTATGTAGTAAATAATGATGACTGATCTTTCCGATAATTGAGGTTAAAAGACCTAACATGCTCTCTTAGCACTTATGTTGAGGTTTTTATTTTGAATGAAACTAAATGGTTCAAAAAATAAATCTTCCTCTCCTCTTACTACATAGAAAGGTAAAAATAATGTTATTTTTTTACATAAGTTTCCATCTTTAATTAGAATTAGATATAGAAGTGGTAAACTGCTGTTCTATTGATAACTTTACACCCTACCAGTCAGGTTTCAAGACATAGCTGTTGGAGGCAGACTAGCTTGGATGTTTCCAAGATGGTGGCCTTGTCAATTCTTACGAAAGTTAGATAAACATACTTCAAGATAAACTTGGAGGTCTTTTCTTCGATTATAAACGTTTCCTACACACAGGATGCTTAACTACCTGCAGAAGTTCCTGTGAGACTCCTTTTGCTCTACAGCAGCCCAAAGAGAAGACAGTAATTGTGTTGTGGAATGTGGACGGTAGGGTTGGATTCAGAGTCATGAAAGCTAAAATTGACTTTTATTAGTTTTGACACACATTTATAATTTGATATTCTTAAAGTCATTTGCTCTGCCTTGGTTTCATTTCTATTCTCTAAATGAAATACGGGATGCACATTAAACGCAAAGCACCTTTTGAGATGTTTATGTGTTAAAGTCCAAATTTTAATTCAAATAAGATATTAACTGTTGAAAAGCAAATACTGTTATGTGTGTGGTATTTTTACCTTAAAATGGGTTTAAAAGTGGCTATATGTATTAAAAATATGCACAGGAATAGTTTTACCCAAGAGGTATTTTAATACAAAAAAAAATTGAAGAAAACTGTTCTTTGTGTCCTTGTATATATAAAGAATAAAAATATGACCATATTCTTTTAATAAGAATAGCATATATATAACTCATAATTTAATAAAAGATTGTAAAATGAATGACTCTGAGGCACAATTCTGACAATATTACTCACCCTGGTCAAAAATTTCTAATGGCTGTCAAGACACACAGACACAGACTCAGGACTAAATTCCTTTCCTAGCCTGGTCTTCAAAGCATTCCAAGATTTCATCTTAACCTTCACTTGCCTTCTCAATATTTTTTTCCCATTATTGCCAAACTGCACTCCCTTCCACACTGTTCTCTCTCTTTGGGATTCTCTTTCCTTAATAGACATCAAAACATACCCAACTCTCAAGGTATATAGCCAATGCCATCTGTTGAGCTAATCTATTCATTGCACACAATTTCTTTTTCCTGGATTCTCATAGTAGCTGAATTAGTGGTCTTACAGAGTTAGACTTGTATGGCCCTACTAATATCAGGTTAGTGACCTCACTTATTCCTTGGAACTATGAGGCTATCTGAAATGTAATTGGTACCTTCCATGAAGAGTTTAGAGGTATAAGGGTTACATGATGAGGCATGTGATAAAACTTGCACATAATATTGTACAATTTCTTCTATTTCTCCTGTTGTCTTCTATTATTTATTGCTTCTTTGATGTATACATATATCACATATGTTAATATTATATATTATCACAATAAACATACAGTGATAGCCTGATCAGACAGTGGCGCAGAGGATAGAGTGTCAGACTGGGATGCAGAGGACTCAGGTTTGAAACCCTGAGGTCACCAGCTTGAGCACAGGCTCATCCAGCTCGAGTGTGGATTCAGCAGCTTGAGTGTGGGGTTGCTGGTTTGAGCATGGGATGATAGACATGACCCCATGGTGGCTGGCTTGAGCCCAAAGGTTGCTGGCTTGAAGCCCAAGATTGCTGGCTTGAGCAAGGAGTCACTCACTCTGCTATATCTCCCCGGGCCAAGGCACATATGAGAAAGTAATCAATGAACAACTAAGGAGCCGCAATGAAGAATTGATGCTTCTCCTCTCCCTTCCTGTCCATCTGTCCCTATTGTATCCCTCTCTGTTTCCCTCTCTGTCACAAAAAAACAACAAAAAAACATACAATGATATTTTATTACTGAATCGCACAGTAAACACACATTAGCCTTTTGGTCCTGGGAAGGCAGTGCTTTTCCTGTTCTACAGAATCAGGAGGAACCAAAGCCTCCTTCTGCTTCAACATATAGGCACATGTCTTCAGGCCTTAAGCAATCAAGTGCTCTTCTCCAGGCTTTACATCTTGAGCAGGCAATACAAAGATGAAGAAAAGGATGAAATTTATATGCACTTGTAGCAGTGGCTGTGTCTTGTGGCAACATCATTCTGGCCAAAACGTCTCTCCTAAAAGATAACTGGATGGCTTCCTGCTTCTTGGCTACTTGAAGTAGCCTCTACCAAGTCTATTTTCCAAACCTGTTCCCCTAATATTCCGTGAATTGTTTCAACCACTTATTTGTTACTTGATTCCCCTTTACTTGAGAAAGTCAGCGTTGGCTTTGTTTCTTGAAACTCAAGGCACTCTAATACAGATCTCAAAGTTCCTGAGACAGCACGAGTGACTGATTTGATTTTTTGTTTTCATTTTTTTGTGTGTGTGTGACAGAGAGAGAGAGAGAGAGAGAGAGAGAGAGAGAAAGGGACAGATAGGGATAGACAGACAGGAAGAGAGAGATGAGAAGCATCAATTCTACGTTGCAGCTCTTTGTTGCAGCTCCTTAGTTGTTCAGTGACTGCTTTCTCATATGTGCCTTGACCAGAGGGTTACAACAGAGCAAATGACCCCTTGCTTAAGCCAGTGACATTGAGCTCATGCCAGCAACCTTGGGCTTCAAGCCAGTGACCTTTGGGCTCAAGCCAGAGACCATGGAGTCATATCTGTGATTCCACACTCAAGCCAGCAACCTCGGGGTTTTGAACCTAAGTCTTCTGCATCCCAGTCCGATACTCTATCCACTTCAGTGCCACCTGGTCAGGCTGTTTTCATTGTTTTAATTAGCTGGATACCTTTTGTTTACAAATCTGTCAACTACTCAGTTACCTCAAGTCCTGTACATATAGAAATGTCAGGTTAATTCCTGAGACTTTCTCCTTATTTACCAGTTTTAAAGAGAATGCATTTTTTCTCTCACTGTCTTCAAAGATAACTTATGTAATATATATATTTATTTATATATAATTAGTATCACTGAACTCAGATAATTTGAATGTTTCTATTAAATTGCAGTTAAGGTGCTAAGGAGTCTCAAGAGTGTTCTGCATAGGTTTGGGGAGGCCTCTTCAATTTGACTTCTGAGTTCTTACCAAAACCCATGAGTTTAGGAGAGCTTCCTACATTTCTGCTTTGACAAGAATGTCTTTAGGCTTATCTTATGCATTTCTTGCTCAGACCTAAAATCAAAAATTTCTCCAAGGAGGCAGATTTTGCTTGTGACAAAGGGTAAGCCTTTTGGGGGAATTTTATCCAAATGTATCACATCTTCTGGTTTTTTATCTTCCCTTGAAAAAGAAAAATCTTTTTATTTAATTCTAAATATTGAAAACAACGTAATAGTAAATGTTCTCCCACCAGCTGCTGGTTGTGTGGTAAGAATTAGTGGATTAGATCACCATTTGTTTTTGGTTGAGGGGAGTTCAAGAAGAAGAAAAAAATGGCAAGAGAAAAAATCAATGAATTCAAGTAATGGAGCTATCAAGGTATCTTGGCGTGATAAATGCGGAACAAAGGGAATACTTAGCCAAATGATCTATTATGTGATATAAAAATTTTAGACTGGATAAAGAAGATGTGGCACATATACACTATGGAATACTACTCAGCCATAAGAAATGATGACATCGGATCATTTACAGCAAAATGGTGGGATCTTGATAACATGATACAAAGCGAAATAAGTAAATCAGAAAAAACCAGGAACTGCATTATTCCATATGTAGGTGGGACATAAAAGTGAAACTAAGAGACATTGATAAGAGTGTGGTGGTTAAGGGGGGGAGGGGGGAAAGGGAGAGGGAAAGGGGGAGGGGGAGGGGCACAAAGAAAACTAGATAGAAGGTGACAGAGGACAATCTGACTTTGGGTGATGGGTATGCAACATAATTGAATGACAAGATAACCTGGACTTGTTATCTTTGAATATATGTATCCTGATTTATTGATGTCGCCCCATTGAAAATAAAATAATATAAATACAAAAAAAAATTTTAGACAAAATTGAAAACAGTGTTTGTAAAGTTATATCACTTTACTGTAGGAAAAGAAGTCTATGTTTCAGTCAGTTAAAATGTACCAGCTCAACCTGATCTTTAAAAAAAAACCAGGAAATATTTATAACTAACATGTAAATGAAGAAGCCAGTCTCCAGTTATGGCAGACATCAGAAGCCCAGGAAAGTCATCAAGGACCCTTGTTTTTGTAAACTCTAAGTCTTCTCGTCTCTAGCTTCATCCTAAACCCAGTTCTTTTATTCTTAGAAGAGTTGCTAGGTAATCCCAACCACTCTAAGCATCACAATTAGATATGACAACCTTCAGGAGGTTAATGGAGATTGTGGGAGAGTGACTGAGTTTCCCCTAAAATCCATTTCCTCTTCTTCCATAGCAACAGAAGGTTGTACACTCCCACCTAACAACCTTATTTCCCAGCCTTGTCTGCAACTGCGGGTGAGTAGGTGACAAGGTTCTGTCCAAGGAGAGGTGAGCATATACTGTGTCGGGGGGAAGAAATACATTGCCATTTTTTTAAAGTCATGATCATTTGAGAGTTCTTTCATAGCCACCAAGCCTGGTTGGGTACCTTCACTAATAGGCGGATCCTCTCTACAGATGTCCCCTTTAACTTAAGAAATCTTATCTCATAAGTTCTCTAAAAAAAAACCTTAGACCTGACATCTCTTTTCCTTGGACTAGTTTACACACTCACTGCTGAACCAATAAATGCAGCAAGAATGAGAGTATTTTGATGATTATCATCACTTCTTAGTTATCAGAACCTGTGAACTTGAGCTGGGTACATCTTCCTTTTTTCCCCCAATTTATTCTCATTGAGGTAACATTACTTTATAAAATTATATAAGTTTTGGGTGAGAATGTCTCTGCAAGGAGCATGTAAGTGTGTGGAATACCAAACATATTAACTTTTTGAAGGAAGAAAGTAGAAATTGAACAAACAACCCTAATGCAATTGCTGTAATTTAAAATTACCTTAATGTAATTGCTGTAATTGAAAATTACCTGTCTTGTATCCACGTGAGTGCAATAGTACATGCACACACAATTACATACATGGGTGCTTCCATTATAGCTTGTTTATAGAGTTTCGTGTTTGTGCACGTGTGTGAGAGAGAACACCCAGATAGACACACATCCAGACCCCATGCTCATGGCAATAGCACTTCCTGAAGAGCGTCCATGTACTTTCTATTCTGCTTTTTTACTTAAACTGTGGGTGCATTTCCATGGCATTACGGCTTTTAATTATTATTCTGTTAGTATGGGCACAACAATTCTCTGAATAAAAGCATTGTACTCTCATTTAATTACATCACCTTATCTTTATACTCCCTAGCTTAATTCTCACTTGTTTCCAGGTAATGTTTTAATCAGTGCGTTCACGTGTCTCCTTTTTTTTTCTTTTAGATTATTTCATCAGGATACATTCCTGGAATGTTCACCAAATCACCGGTTCATTACAGTTGTCCTTACTGCCTACTGCCAAATTGCTTTCCAGAGGCCATGCCAATTCTCACTCCAAATAATGTAGGAACACACTATGCAAGTGTAACCTTGCTTTGTTGCAATTGACTTTTTCATCTGCTATGTTAATAAGTGTAAAATGTCACATCATTAATAGTTCTGTTTACCTTTATTTAAAATAATGGAACAGAATTTGCTAACTATAGAATTTTCTCCCCAGTCTCTTGTTTCATTTTCTGCCCCAGGATTTTAACCTTTTTCTTAACAAAGTTTTAAGTTACCTTCAAAACAAACATAGTTCCCTTTTTTTTATTATCTTTTATATACATGTTTAAAGATGATCTGAAAAATAGGAAACTATTGGAAAGTATTTGGCAGTTGGCCATTTTTATTTATTTGTTTGTTTGTTTGTTTCTTGTGTCTATGTACACATGTCGATCATTTGTCCCTTTAGAATAAATAGTGGTATTTTAAATTGCTTATTCTTCCACATGCAAATTATTAAAAATAAAGTATGAAGTCATAAGAAAAATTTCATTGAATTTTAAGTAAGATTGAATCTAATATATAAATTATTATTAGGAGAATTGACAAAAGTATGATCATCTCATCTTCCTGTCCAAAAGACATTTTACCTATACTAGTCATAATTTTTGGTATCTCAATTACCAAAAACATATTCAGGAGGATACAATATTTTCTTTTCTCTACCTAGAAAGAAAACTTTAGTGCAACTTTATGTTAATAGATGTTGAGTGGTCAAGGACAGTTTCTTTTGTATATTTTGATTTTTAAAATGTTTTAGTTAGTCTTATTTTCATCTTTCTCTGTAAAATATATTTACATTTCTCCCCAGAAATTCTGATTTTTGCTGTATAATTTCTACCATCACTTCTCAATAACAGTGTTATTGATACATATTTGAATACATTTTTCTATTCACTATTTCATGTTATTTTTGAAACCATCCTACAGTTAGCAAAAACTATGATTTCCATCATTCTGGTAGCATCAAGAAAGCATTAAGAAGTTCTAGTCGAGGCAGGGCTGCCAGGCTGGGGCTGCATTTGGACCATGTGTCACCCTGATTTAAAACCATGAATTTCTCCCAACTTCCTCCTTCCATGATGCCCCAACTCCTAAGGCTGAAGTCACTTTTCCAAGGTCTTCCCTGTGCAGCCAGAACTCAGGTGCTCTAAGGCCTGGTCTGCCCGGGTCACAATGATTCTCCAGGATATAATACATCCTTCCATCACACGCCTTGCTCTCACACATCGGTTCAATTTATTTATACGCAGCTGGTCCAGTCCTGCCTGTCTATCCCTCTGCTTTCTCAAACTGCCCCTCTGCTAGGACATCCTCTACCCCATGCTTAACTTAGTGAAATCCCGTCCCCAAGACAGTTGAACTATGAATATAATCTTATGGTATTGATAGTGTCTCCCTCCCTCACTAGGTTCTAGGCCCCCTTTGGACAGGGACAGGGTCTATCTTGGTCATCCATGAATCTCCAACATTTAGCTTGGAATCTGACACATGGTGGATATTAAGGAGAAAATAAAGATCAACTGATTCCTTTAAAAAGATTCAAACTGAGCACCATATTTTTTGGAAAGAGTTCCCTTACCTGACAACAAATCTAAGCCCATCAAAACGATACATGCAGAACCCAACCTTCTAATATCACTTTCCCAACTTGACTGAGAACTACTTGTTTTCTTTTCTTTGTAACCTTGACAACTAAGAAAGTGCCTAATATAAAGTGCTCAGTCTCTCTATACATATGTGTTACTATATATATATATATAGTATACCTATATAATACATATATTATACATATACATTCATTATACTCTCATACATATAGTCTAAGTCAATGTAATAAGCCATAGTTTTGCATCTTTTTGGTTTTTTTTTTACTTCAGATATGTCAAAAAGTGTGACCAATTGGAATGACCAGGAAACCTCTTGTCCAAGAGAGGTTAAGGTCTATCAAGACCCTGTTGGCTAGAGTCGCTGTTCTGTGACACATTCATTCTGCAACTATCCTCTCTTTTGTCATCTGCACATCCAGCCAGCATGGAATGTGCAAAGAGACAAGTAAGAAAAAGCATTTGGATATATGAATCTTAACTGCTTATCTTTGTGTTTCTAAGACAATGACCATACTTTAATTTTTAATGTACAAACTTGGTTTTTATTTTAGAGGAGATATATGTCCGATAAGGTAGGATGGGACTCACGCATTGTAGGATTTTGGGCAAGGTGAATTGCTGTCTTTTTGAAGATGCAGATGCAGGAATAGATGAGCATGTGACAGAGGATGATATCAAACACTAAACACATGTCAGCTCCATGAGAGTACTTAATAAACAAAGGCTGGATTCTATGAAATTGGAATGTGGAAATGTCATACAAACACTTCACTTCTTTGGGAAGATGTTTCAGTACATTGTAAAAAAATTACTTAGCTCCACACACTATCTATCTAAGTCTAATGTATTTCTGAAAAACACAACAATTAATTTAAAATAAAATAGACAACGAGAAGTTAATTGTCATCATATATTTTGCTTTATGACTTTGACTGAATAATTATGAAATGAACGATGCTTAATCATGGCCACACAATCTGAGGTTTTATACCTTTTCTCTTTGTTAACCCTAGACCCTGTTATTGAAATAGAAAGTTAAGCTGACATTTTTGCAAGTTTTTTTTCTTTTTTATAGTCTAAAGGTTAATGAGCTGTGGTGCGGTTTAGTGCCGCGTGTGCTAAGCTAGCACCTAATATGTTAAGTTGGGCGTGATTCAAGCCTTCCAAGAAAAGTAGTCTCTTACGTTACAGAGGGGGGAAGGGAGGACAGAAAGGAAGAAGCCCATACCATTGTGCTTGTTTGCTGCTTAAGAAAGGGGGGAGGGGTTCCTGGTCAGCGTGTGTGCTATTTTGACTTTATATACAAGCTGTTCTCAGGGGGGACGTAAATTTCCCACATTCCATTTCGAGAGGTGCTGGGTTATAGGTTATTGACCAGTTTAGGGATTTATAGCTGGAGTCAGTAACTATTAAGGAAAAATGGCTTGACAATTTTATTATAGCTGAGGCCTGCTGGAAAAGTTAAACCAACTTGATCTTAGTAATAATAAGTGTGTGTGTGTGTGTGAGAGAGAGAGAGAGAGTGTGTATGTGTAGTTATGTCCATATACTTGGGACTATGCCCTCATTTTCATAGAGAAGTATTATAATATCAATTCATGCACATGCATCACAGGAATAAATATACTATGTACCATTTCATGACTATAATATTATTGTATATAACCAAAATACTGTCAAGTAAACCCTTTTGAACAATGAAAATATTGATTTGTTTCATATTTCAGATCAGCAGCAGAAAATAAAAAGTACACCCTTGGGGGGCCAGCTCCCATTTGTAAGCAGGTGTTGTATCTCACCATCTGCTATTCCCAAACATATACCCATACCACTGTTCACCTCTAATTAATCACCTAATTTTATAAAAATCTACAGATTTTCAAAAAGTAGAATTAGAAGTTGAATTTCCATCCTGATTCTTTCTGGTGCTTAATCCAAAAAGAACTCATAGATCAAGATTTAGTTCTAAGAACTACTTGGATGTTTTTATAGTGATATAAGATATAATAAAAAACTGCAACCCCTCCACAACAAGAAAATAAAAAGAAACTTTCAACAAGTACGTGCCACTGAAAATGTCTGGGACAAGTTTTAAGTAAGAGTTTTGGATTTCTGCCCTCCCCAAATTTGCGAATGACTGCCAAGCACCTGTGTTCATCTTTCTGATGAGCTGTAGGGCCACAGTGTCAATACAGAGGCCTACACCGCTTTCCTGATACCCATAAATGAAACCAGTAGAATAGAAAAATAAAGCTATGTTTTGGAATTCTAAGTTAGGAATGATCACTCCAACCATACTGTGTTAACCAAAGAGTTTCAGGCTAACTCTATAAATAAAGAACAAAAAGCACTTATTTGAGTACAAAGGGTTACAATCTGGGAGACCCAGATTCAGGTAGCAATCCAAACTTCACTCTTGAGAGAACAAACTAAGGTAAGGTTTATAAAGGCAAAAAACCACGAAGTTTTCATTCTTTCATGCAAATGAGGATTGCTGGCTAGGTTGACAGGGATTGGTTAGTTGGAATATGCAAATGAGGAGAACATTACACAGAGGAGGTCAAGCCCATACATCCATGGAACAGTGGTTGTTCCTGGATCTTTATGACTCAGCTTGGAGCAGAGTTGAGCAACAGGTTAGCAACTTAATAGCAGCTCTGAGAACTGGGGCTCCAAATGTACACAGGTGCCCACTTCCTCAATGGCCTCCTGACTCTATTTTAAATAACCATCCTAGGAATGCTGGTTCCGTTTTATTTTCTTCATTACCTACAGGATGCTTGAAAGGATTTCTACAATCTGTAACTCTTCACCTGCAAAGGAACAACCTGGAAAGGGCCCTGCAGAACTCGACTCTCCTCTCTACTGGTGCACTTCTCACCTTCACCCCCAAAACAGACCAAGAAGAAGTCGAGGCAGGAACCAAGAGTTGTCAGTAACAGACCTTCGAGAAAAAATGTGGTTACAGGCAAGTCCAGGTAGAAAGAGAATCAGAGAGGACTTCTGCCTAACAAATTCTTTTGCTGGGCAGAGATACATGCTTTTCATTGGAGAGTATGTTATATTACACACCACTCAGGAAATAGGTGTTAAATGCCTCCCATGAGTCCAACTTTACCTGTGGGGCCACATTGATCAACCACATAGGCAAGGTTATTAGTGCACATGTAGAGTTTACATTCTCCTTAGAGAAGATCAAACTAAATCAGTGACACATGACCAGGGGTGATTTCAACTGTTGTAAATGAAAGGAAGAAAATAAGATGATACTAAAATCCAAAGTAGGTGGAGTTGGTCAATGTGTGAAGTTCATAAGGAAGCCCCTTCAAAGAAACGGGCTTCTGAGCAGAGACCTGAAGGATGAAAAGAAGCCAGGAGGAGTGGAGCAGCTCACAGATGGATGTTCCTCTCACATTCAAGGACAAGGTCTGACCTGTTGTCACAGCATCCTTGTTCTACCTGCACTAATTACACTTTCAGTAAGTAATCGTTGCGATTAATTTAGGTTTCTGCTGAACTATGGAGAGACTTAAGGAAATGCATGGGGTTTGGGATTCTTGAAAACAGGATGTTATACCTATGGATAGATACAACACAGAGAAAGAAGAAACCATAATTTGTAAATAGTATAAAAGTGATATCATTGTGCCCTGGCCAGTTTGTTCAGTGGTAGAGCGTCAGCCTGGCGTGTGGAGGTCCCGGGTTCGATTCTGGCCAGGGCACACAGGAGAAGCGCACATCTGCTTCTCCACTCCTCCCCCTCTCCTTCTTCTCTGTCTCTCTCTTCCCCTCCCACAGCCGAGGCTCCATTGGAGCAAAAGATGGCCCGGGCGCTGGGGATGGCTCCTTGGCCTCTGCCCCAGGCACTAGAGTGGCTCTGGTCGCAACAGAGCGACGCCCCGGAGGGGCAGAGCATCGCCCCCTGGTGGGCATGCCGGGTGGATCCCAGTCGGGCACATGCAGGAGTCTGTCTGACTGCCTCCCAGTTTCCAGCTTCAGGAAAAAAAAAAAGTGATATCATTCTATGGTAAAGCCCATTATATTCCTTTTATCAAGTTGGAAGACACATGAGTTATAATTGAATTGATTGACAATGTGAAAAATGAATGGATATAATAAAAGTATTACAACTCATAGCCTTCATTTTCTTACCTGTCTTAACAATGAGATGAAATCTATGCTTGCAGGTTTTGTATTTTTCTGAAGCTGGAAACGGGGAGAGACAGTCAGACAGACTCCCGCATGCGCCCGACCGGGATCCACCCGGCACGCCCACCAGGGGGCGATGCTCTGCCCCTCCGGAGCGTCGCTCTGTTGCAACCAGAGCCACTCTAGCGCCTGGGGCAGAGGCCAAGGAGCCATCCCCAGCGCCTGGGCCATCTTTGCTCCAATGGAGCCTCGGCTGCAGGAGGGGAAGAGAGAGACAGAGAGGAAGGAGAGGGGGAGGGGTGGAGAAGCAGATGGGCACTTCTCCTGTGTGCCCTGGCCGGGAATCGAACCCGGGACTTCCGCATGCCAGGCCGACGTTCTACCACTGAGCCAACCAGCCAGGGCCGCAGGTAGGTTGGTTGGTCTTAAAGTAAGGTCTTTACTCTAGGTAAAGTAAACTAGGTCATATCTTCCTCCATTATTTCCTAATATTTATTTGTTCATAGTGGAGTAAAACGAAATACCCTTTGTCTCATGATTAGGTAAGCCTTAGTCTTTCTGAGTTCCTATAATAAACTACTATAAATGGGTAGCTTATAAACAACAGAAATTTATTTCTCACAGTCCTGGATGCTGGGAGTTCAAGATGCCAGCAGATTTTCTGTCTGGTGAAAGCCCACTTTCTGGTTCACAGAGAGATCTCTTTTTGCTGTGTCTTCATATGGCAGAACAGGTAAGGGATTTCTCTGGAATCTCTTTTATACGGACCCTAGTCCTATTTGTGAGATCCTTGACCTAATCTCCTCCCAAGGGTCCTACCTCCAAAATCCATCACATTGGGGAGCAGGTTTCACAAATGAATTTTGGGAGGACATAAGTATTCAGTTCATGGTGTCTTCACTTTCAAGTTCATCTGCAGCACATTGGGTCTTGCTTGTGCATCACTGTGGCATGTCCATGGCACAGAGTACATGAGGCCACATCACAAACACAGCCCATCTTCCTGGAGTATGTCCTTTAATAATAATAATAATAATAAATAGCATTCAATCCAAAATTTAGTTTCCAAGCATGCAGTTTCACTGAACTCAGCAACCTAACATGGGGAGACTTAAATAACATTAACAACAGCCAATATTATCTGTTTTTTATTTATTGTCTGTATTTTCTTCTTAAAATGTATTCCTGGTAATTTTAAAATTATATCTTTTTAGCTGAAAACACAAAATATTATTCAACAATGCTAGGTGCTAAGTGTTCACATGTAGGCTAAAAACTACTGAACAGTCATTGTGCAGTGTGCATTTATTAAGCTCTTTTCTTTCAGAGTGAAATCTATTCTTCTCAAAGTAAAGGATGATTTACTGTGCAATGTGGGGTCAGGACTCTACTAGCCACATTCCCAGTGTGCCAGTGCCCCACTAGGCAGTGATCATGAAAATAAACTAAGATACTGGAAAAAGAAGGAAGAGACCTGCTTTTTCCTATGAGCTTCCTGTTGTTATTTTATTTTCCTGACAGCTTCCTTCTGGCCTTTACTCCTCAAACCCAGGCAGCCATCATTCATTTATTCCAGGAGTGGCTGTCAAATCTAGTGTTCAGTTTTTCAGCACTTACAGATGTCTTCTCTCACAGGTCTAGGTCCCTGTCCTACCCGGTCCCTCATCTGAGCTCAGACAGACATCAGCACTGGCTGAATGACATCCCCTCCTCTGAGGTCTGCAGTGTTCACTCTCCAAGCTCTTAAGTGTCAACACTGCCAATGCTTCCCTTAACACAAGGGTAGTAGCTTTTAACTGATGTTGACACATCCATTATTCCTTAGGGTTCTCTTTTTGTCCTTTCTATACTTCAATACCTAACTTCCAATTCTTTATTTTTTCTGTTTAAATCACTAATGTAATTTTTTGTCTCCTGTCTAGGTGCTGATTGATATAGAAATTGATGTGAGAAGTGATTCCAGGAAACAGATCAAAAATGGAATTAGGGATTGATTAGGTAAGTTGACTGGAGCAACATATTCAAGAGATGTATGTGCTGCTTCCATCCTCAGTCCTAAACGATCTACCTTTTTCCCCCCAGTGATAGGTGATAACATTTCACCCACTTTTCTTTTATCATCAATGGGTATCCTGATATTTTCAGATATCTGGACCTGAATATCTCAACTTCACTGAGAATGTGAGGCCCTAAAATTGTGCACTGTTCATTTACCTCTCTCTCATAACCATAGCTACGGCATCTGGACTATGTGGTGCTGAAGGTCAAGTCAATGTAATCAAAATAAAATATACATGCTATGGGTGCTATGGCAGGATGGAAATGACAGGGTAAAGGGTCAATGAACCTGAAGACAGACCAATAGATCTTATCCAACATGAAGAAAAAAAAATAATTGGAAAGCATTAACAAAGATGTAGGAAACCATAGGCTCATACCATAAAGACTCCAAGTTTTTTATGGTTAGTACACACATTAAAAACATCTAAATAGTACTATATAGGTTTTAAAAACTGAATGGGTATTGAAAGATGGGTTATTACTTGTTCTGTAAACCTAACTGAGCCACACGACTTTTTAAAAACTCAGAATCTCATAGTACAATATTAAACATTTTAAGGACACACTCTACAGTTACTTGAATGTGATCATGAAGAACAAAGAAAACTCAACAACTCTCAGGGAAATAGACAGATAACACCAATGTGGAAATTATCAAACAAATAAGTGAAAGCAATTACCATAACCAGGCTCCAGGAAAAGTAAGATAAAATGCCCTTGAAATACATGGAAAGATAGGAAATCTCAGCCGAAAAATAGCAGCCATGAAAAAGAACCAAATAAAATATTTAAAACCTAAAAAATAAAATTATTTCTAAATAAGTAAAATTTTTTTTTACAAATTAAGATGAAAACAGAGATGGAAAGTGGAGTTAATGAAGACAAATCAATAGAAATGATACATTCTGAATAACAGAAAAAAAAATGGGAAAAATGAACAGAGACTCAAGGACTTGTAGGACAATTCCAAAAGTCTAATATTAATGCCATCATTGTTCCAGAAAGAGAGGAGAAAGAGGATGGTATAGGAAATTAGTTGCAGAAATAATGGCTGCAAGCTTTAAAAATTTGGTATAAGTTTTTAGAATCAAGGAGCTCAGTGAATGCCTAATAGGATAAACCAAAAGAAGAAAACAGCTACACTCAGGTACATCAAACCGCTGAAAGCTACAAACAAGGGAAGCATTACTGACAATAGCCAGAGGGGGAAAATGAGATCAATAATTACATGTAGGGAGGCCACCATCTGAAAGACTGCAGATTTCTTATCAGAAAACAATATTGGAGAACAGATCTAGTGAAAATGCATTTTATATTATTGATAACAGTATACGAAGTGAAGTAAGTAAATCAGAAAAAACCAGGAACTGCATTATTCCATATGTAGGTGGGACATAAAAGTGAGACTAAGAGACATTGATAAGAGTGTGGTGGTTACGAGGGGGAGGGGGGAGAGGGTAAGGGAAAGGGGGAGGGGGAGGGACACAAAGAAAACTAGATAGAAGGTGACAGAGGACAATGTGACTTTGGGTGATGGGTATGCAACATAATTTAACGACAAGATAACCTGGACATGTTATCTTTGAATATATGTATCCTGATTTATTGATGTCACCCCATTAAAAAAATAAAATTATTAAAAGGAAAAAAAAAGAAAATGCATTTTATTCATATTTCCTAAATGATAGATCAGTATATAGGATGGTGATGAAAGCTTATTTTTCTAAGAAATGAAGT
Organism: Saccopteryx leptura; assembly: GCF_036850995.1. Taxonomy (NCBI): domain Eukaryota; kingdom Metazoa; phylum Chordata; class Mammalia; order Chiroptera; family Emballonuridae; genus Saccopteryx; species Saccopteryx leptura. The sequence goes on from NC_089507.1 coordinate 168,967,683, forward strand.
GAACAAATAAAAATCCTCTGTTGAAGGAAAATTGAAGCTTTTATTGTTTTTTTTTTAAGATCAGCACTTAGATAGAAATTAATACAGATACTGTGAAACTTCCCTTTTTTTTTACTTACTCTGAAATCTTCTCTCTCAATGAAATCTATAGACTTTAATTCTACCTGTCTTAAACTGCATGAATTGGAATTATATATAACAGCCTGATATTCTCAATGTCTACCAAACCTTTAAGAGGTTTATCTTAAATCTTGTAACTTTATTGAAGAGGGACACTTTTCTATATAATTATATTCTATAATGGTTCCTAATTAAAAAATAACCATGTTGCAGTGATTTGCTAAATCCAAGAAAGAATGAGTGATCCTCATAAATGAACTTATGATACAATTATATTGCTTTCCAATATTCTCAGCATTTACTATGTTAAAAGTAACAGTTAATGCAAAGGGGGGAAAAGGATCAGAGATTAAGAATTTAAATCACAGAACTCATGTTTGTTTGTTTGTTTTTTTAAAAGCTCAATACTGGCACTGGAATGAATAGTCTGGTTTAAAGTGACACTGATCCTCATAACCACATGATATAAAAATCTCCTAATAATGCATTGAACTGGCAAAGGCTTCCTGCAATATTTTCCTCTACGAAGATGTAAATCAATCTCCTCTTTATTGTCCAGACTGATATTTTTGTCTGATGAAAAGCACAGCAAATTGAAATCATTTCATCAGAAGAAAGTTTTTAAAACATGTTTAGAAAGTGACATGTCAATCTTTCTTTTTAAAAAAAAAATCCGTATCTTTAATTATTTCCTTAGGAAAACAAATTGAGAGATGGACACTAATACTGCAAGGAAACAACAGAGGAAGCAGCGTGTTTTCCAAAGTCTCCCGGCCGTGTGGCTGCTGCCCTGGGCCTTTTGTCTCAATGGTTTCCTGAACATGGGTGGAAAATACGGCTCTCATCATATTACTTGAGCCTTCTCTCTCCTTGGTCCTCTTTCAGGTTGTCCATTGGGGGAATCACCAGATGGGAGGAACCCTTTCAAGTCTACTACTCCTTTCCTACCCCTTCAACACCTTCTGGAGTCCAGTGGGGTTTTCACAGGTTCTAATATTACTGCCATGATTTAACCAGCTCTTTGAATTGTGTTCAGGAAGGGAATAGTATTCTCTTCCTAATTCTCCTAGGACTTCACCTTTCCTTCCTAAGAATACAGACAAAAAGCCAAAATATTACTCCTGGTGAATTAAATAAAATAATCATTATGGAGTTAAATGCTATATAGTAAGGTCTGGGTTGGTAACAATAAAACTAAAGTGGGCAAGCAAGTCATCAAGCAATATAGATTTACTGAGACAAAACACTGCTGACGTGTCTTTGGTGCACAACCATATAAACATAGAGATATCAAAAATTAACAGCAGGTATACAAATCAGACCAACTCTGACAGTAATCTGTCTTGTAGGACTGAACCCTTACCTTGTTGAATCTGACACTAATTCCAGGTAGTGACAGAATGGAATGTAATTGTAGTACAGTCAACTGGTGTTGTAGGATTGCTTGATGTTTGGAGAATTCATACATCTGGTGTCAGAAATGAATGGTAGTGTGAGAGTGAAGGAAACTCACTGAGTTTTTCATAGATACAGAAGCACAAAAGATTATTTGAGAAGCTTAATGGTGGCTGTCTTCTGTAAGAGGTGGTTGTCATCTGCTAAGAAGAGATATTGTTACCAAATTTGCCTGATTGAATGTCGGTATGATAGAACTGGGGGGTTGTTTAACCACCAGGGACAAAGTTGATGGAATATAATGTGAGTGCAGCAGTGAGAGCGACATCTAGGGGCCTTGTCCTACACAATGTTTTATAGTCGTGTATCTCCATCACCAAAAGAATATGATGACTGGGAAGCCAATAAAGGTATTGCTCAAACTTTGAAATAGAATGTAAATGAAGGGTCGATGATCAGGAAATGGAAGTTAGCTACAATAATGAAATGTTAAGATCCCTTGCCCAGTGTTTGGACTCGAGTCACTTTTCAAATCTTGACTGATGAAGAACTTGGGTTTCCATGTCAAATATATTAATATCAAACATTTCAAGGATTTTTGGATAAAGAGTCTAAAATGACATGGATACACAGTAACTTCAAGCATCCTCATGGCCACCCATGTAGATGGAGTATTTGGAAGACATATAATTAATAGATTTCTTGCAGATATCCATCTCTCAATGAATTCAGAATATCTATGGGCCCACTCATTACCTACGCACTGCTTGCAAAAGTGTAATTAAATAGACATAGTTGATATTTGAAAAATTGTCTACAATGCATTTTTTGATATGTGTAATAAGAATTATTAATAATTAGCCAAGATAGTAAGTCCAAAACAATTGGGCCTCTCAGGAAGAAAGGAGAAGGAGACTGACACCACCCTTCATGACCTAAAGAGCTCTAAAAAATACAGATGGATTTTTAGGATGACACTAAACCATCATGACTCAACCAAATAACAATGCTTATTCTGACTGCTGTTCCATTTATAGTACAGTATCTGTGCTTAAGCAGATGAAAATGGACTCAGGTAGAAGGTATGCAGCCTCTGACCCAGGAAATGTGTTCTCTTTCATTCCTATCAGGCAGAAGGCTGAGAAACAGCTCAAATTCCCATGGGATGAGTAACAGCAAATATTTTCAGTCTTGTCTCACAGGTATGTTATCTCTCTTGCCCTGTTTTCTATCATGGTTTGAGAGAACTGAATGCTCTGGACTCCCTGAAGAATAGTATATTGATTTACTCAATGACATCATATTGACTGGAGCAGAAGTGCAGGAACTAGAAAGTTCATTGGACCGGACAAACAAAGGCTGCACGTAGGTCACCAGGACATCTGCTCAGCATAAGGTGTGAGACAAAAGCTAGACAGTTATGGCCCCACAGCTCTGTGAATAGTGGCCTGAAAGGCAGTGAGGAAAGGAGAACCCCTGGCCAGTCACTTGTGGGAGAAGAATTGTCACCTATCTCTTCATCATGGGTCTGGAAGTGGAAATAGTGAATAATTAGTCTTTTGGATTCCCCTCAAAATTCATGTCCATTCAGACCTTCAGAATGTGATTTTGGGGGGGGAGGGGAATATAGTCTCTGCAGATGTAATTAGCTAAAATGAGGTCATACTGGATTAGGGTCAGTTCTTCTCCAATGGCTAAATGTCCTTTTAAGAAGAGGACAGGCACACAGAAACACAGAAGGATTAAGCCTATAAAGTGACATAGGGGCTCAGAGGAGAGACACAACCTGACACCGAAGCAGAGATTGGGCCGATGCACCTATAGGCCACAGCACACCAAGGGTTGACGGCCACCACCAGAAGCCAGCAGAGAGGCACAAAACAGCCTTGCCAAGGAACCAACTCTGCCAACACCCTGATTCCAGACTTGGGGTCTCTGGAACTGTGAGAGCATACATTTCTGTGTTTTAGGCCCCCCGGCTTATGGTACTTTGTGAAAGTAGCCCTTGGACACTAAGATGGTTGGGGACAAGGAAATCTGAAGAGGCATATGGAAAGACCAATGGAAAAGATCAAACGTTTAAATGTTTTGTATTTCATGTTATCACCTACAAGAGGGCGTCCGCTCCACAAGGCGCCTTAAACAGCCACACACGTGGTGAGCTGATGTCAGCCATCTGACAATTTACTTGTATAACTGCTCTGTAACTGGCTACCTCATTAGTTTATTATATGAGTATTATTTTTGTTCTAGAATTAGATGACAGAAGTGCTCACTTCAAGAAGACAGTATTAAAGTTGCATGGGCAAAACAAACTCAAGAATTAGATGTAAAATATAAAAGCCTTTAGAAAGTATAACATATACTGTATTATTATGTATATCACACACACACATCCAAGTGCAATGTGGAGAAGGAGGCAACATTGTGCAGATTTGAATTTTCGGTTGTTTTGCCTTGGGTTTGACTTACATAAGTGTGTGCTGAAAAACAACTTCAAATATATTTGTTGCCTATTATTTATGCAATCATTTGAAGGCATGGGAGGCTCATGGCTTGAGCCCCGTTTTACAGTCATTGTTTAGTCTACTCAGTTTCAAGTTAAAATTAGCTGCCTTTTCATTCCCATACCATTATGCTTAAAAACAGGCATTATCGACCTGTGGTGGCGCAGTGGATAAAGCATCGACCTGGAATGCTGAGGTTGCTGGTTCAAAACCCTGGGCTTGCCTGGTCAAGGCACATATGGGAGTTGAAGCTTCCTGCTCCTCCACCCCTTCTCTCTCTCTCTCTCCCCCTCTAAAAAAAAAAAAAAAAAATTTCACCAAAAACAGGCATTATAGCTCCATAAGTACAAATAAATAAATAGGTAAATAAGTGAATACAATTTAAAAAACCCATACTGAAGAATAAGAAAAAAGAACTTATAGGACACAGACAAGAGTATGGGGGTTGCAGGAGGGAAAGGCAGGTGGGGCGGGGGGTAGAGGAGGAGAGATGGTGACGGAGGGAGACTGGACAGGGAGTGGTGAACACACAGTGCAGCATACAGATGATGTGTTGTAGAACTGTACCCCAGAAAGCAGTATTATTATATTAACCAATGTCAGCCCAATAAATTCAATTAAATTTTTTTAAATATAAAGAAGAACGAAATTACATATGAATTACATCTAAAGAAACCACGATGGCTTCATAAGAAATTCTCTCTCTTAGTATCAGGATTAAATGAGGCAGATTTTAAAGACCTTATCATTGTAGAACAATTAAGAAAATATTATGTGAGGAAAACAATGGCTGATTAAGATCAATATTTTCCTACAAGGAAAATAATAAAGTTTGTATAGCCATGCTTGCCACATTGAGTTTGGTCCCAAAGCAGTGTCACAGTTAAAAAGACTCTGTCCAAGCAACCAAAAGTAATTTCAAAATATATAAATTTTGCATGACAATTTTTTTAATCACCCATAATGAGGACTACCTCATTTTGAGTTTTAAGCTGTTATCATATGCATTTTTGAATATATAATTCATAGTGATGTATATAAAATACAAACAAAATGATGCCAAATTTAATTTTGCATCATTTTAAATTATATAACAGAGGCTATAAAGCCAGGCATGTATAGAGTTTAATTCCTTTCACATTAGTAACTGCATTCTTTGAAGCTTGTGTAAGTCAAGTCCTTCACCCTGTTTTTTTTTTTTAAGTAATGAAATGGGTGTATATCCTCAGCAAATCTACCTAACATCCTATTCATTTTGTTTCAATAACCCACGTCCCTTCCCCAAATCAGCTGTGACTCCGCTTTGCTTTTTCAGTCCATTGATACAAAACTTCTGGCCTTCACACTTGGGGGCTTCTCAAAAGCATGACAGAGTTTGTTGCTGTCAGAAGAGGGCAAGGAAAATGTAGGAATGCTCAAAGGTTCATAATTTAAACCCTGTAACGATAGCAGCAATAACAGAAGAGTCAAGTCAGAAGGCCACAGTGTGTGTGGCAGACTCACTCTGTATGCTTTTTATTGTAAATCACGTAAATCGCCATTGTAGTTCATTAAAAATGATTGACTGTTGGTTCTGTCATATGATGCAGCTTAATACAATAAGGTCCGTGAAGGAATCAAAAACTACTTTCATCTTTGGTTTTCTACAGTAAAAAGAGAAAAACAGTGGATAGAATAAACATCAAATAATCCCACCCCTTGTCTTACATCTCATTCTATAATTCTCTGTCTTTGTATGGGCCATCATCTGGGCCTCTCAAAAGTGTTGAGGCTATTTATCTCCATTATTTAATGATTTCTTATCCCCTAAGTGATTTTGCCACTCTCGACTTAAGGTAGAGACCTACCTCATTGCCTATCCTATCTCGATATCTCATTAGAGCATCTTGATTGTTCTGTAAATCCACACAGGCTCCCAACTGACACCCAAACTGACCTCCCTGCCCTAAACCATGTTCCTCCTAACATTTTCTACTCTGCACTCTGGAAGCTTTATGTCTATCATGTCCTACAAACTTTTCATTATTTTTGAAAACTAAAACTGTATGTGCTCTGCAAAGCCAAATAGTTGATCATTTCTTATTGTGTTTTCATTTAATTTATTTCATAACAAAATATTATGATAATGTTTTAATGCCAACACATGATGTCAATGTCTTAGCTGAGAAGTGATACCCAGTGATGTCATGAACTTTATCAGTTGGAATAAAACAGTTTGATTGTAGTTTGCGGCTTAAAGTTGGTTAGTAATGGCAAGTGCAGTCCTTGGAAATGTGTGTAAAACTCCTTTCACACGTGCCTAATAATTCTAGAAAGATTAATCCAAGAGGGGAAAAATTGCCTTCATCACTGGGCTACCAACAAAACAAGCAGGAGTGGATTAAGGTAATTGCTTAATCAACAACATTCAGCCAAAAGTCTCCCACTGTGTAGAATTAATCATCTTATTGTAAGATTCATTAAAAAGTAATGGGCATAGTGAGAACATTACACAGCTGGGAATAATTTTGTTCCATTAAAAATAAAAATAAATATACCCTGGAAAACACTATTTTGACAATATTTTGCTCCATGCCTCATCTTGAAAACAAGGATTTTGTTCACTCATGCAGTGAGAAGGCCATCATCAGAGTTCCAGGAATAAAAGCGTGTGAATGACAAAGAGTCACAGGCATGATCAATTTCAGTAACACCCTTTCCCCCTAAAAAACCTCTTAGCTCTGGTTAATGGTCAGTAAAAGTGTGAAAATCTTTATTATTCTTTACTCTGCAAGGATTATATTTTCAATATACTGGTTTATAGTTTCAACAACCTGAAATCTAGTTAGCAGTTTATGAATTGAAAGTTTAAAAATTATGTATGGAACTGATTTTCCAAATATAATTAAATAGTTAAAAATGAAGTACTATTCACTGGGGTGGGGGAAGGAACTAGCAATATAAGAAGGGGGCTGGTTGTTATAATCTTTACATTTGAACAATCATTATTAAACTACCATTAACTTCCCGAAGAAAATCAAGTATGAAATTGTTCCTCATAGATTGTATTCTGGCATTTTCAAAGATGCATCATTGGTCTGGGGTGCATTGCATAGTTGTGATTCAACTCTAAATTGACAAAGACATTGGACTGGGCCAACAAATTATCTAGAGGGAATGCTTCTGTTTTACTCTCTCTTGTGCTTGGTAAATAGTCACTGGGTCTGAAAATCACTGGGTTTTGCTAGTTATTAGATTCGATCCCTTTGATGATTATGGTTTTGAAAGAAGAGGTGACATGAATGTACACACGGATGAGGACTTCCAAGCTAGATCGCTAGACCTTGTTATGTAACTCAATTGGTTATCAACATATGATGTTTGAGGTCATGATAGTCATAACAATGATAATAGCAATCAATGATTGCTGAGTTTCATAAGTATCTGGGTACCAGGCACTGAACTAGCTGAACTAAAAACCTTTTGCCTTTACCCCTTTCCTTCCATATACAGCCTTTAAAAAATTCTCCTCTTTGGTCTACCATAATTCATCTCATACCTTTAGTTTATATACCCCATTCAGCAAGACTGAAGCCTGGAGTATAGCCAAGAACCATCTTTTGTTCCTCAAATATTTCCCTTGAGCGTTTCCCCCACCCCTGCCAAGTGGTTTATCAAATATTCCTATAACATAAAAGAGGGGGAAAAATCCTCCTGCTAAGAAAATAACATTTTTCCATATTGTTACATTATTAATGAGTCTAGAAGGTTCATTTGAATTGTACGGCAGCTGTCTCCAGCTCTAATTAGAATCACCTGAGCAACTTCAACAACACATTTTCCAGGAACCCCTCCCAAAGCGACCACTTCCAAGTCTCCCAGGGTAGACCAGAAACCCTGGATGCCTTGCCTCTGTCTCAGGTGATGCTGGGGAGGGGCCAAGTTTAGAAACCACTAAGCTCTGGAAATAGCTTTATTATATACCCGAGGCCTTCCATTTACCGATATCTACCAAAATATTTTGGCCAGAGACCAGAATTAGGCCACACAGAAAATATCTTAAATATGTTTCTTCATCTTTCAGTTTCAATAATTTCCTTATACAGTATACCATAAAATGACACAGACAATATATGTGTATATATGTATGTATGTATATATATACACATATATACACATGTGTATGTATAGTATATATATGTATGTATATGTATGTGTGTGTATATATATGTACATATATATTTTTAAAGCATTTTTCAGCATACCATGGCAGAGATAATGAAGGAAATAATTATCTAGCATTTCTTCCTCCAAAACCATTTTATGTCTCCTTGGTAGGGTGTGTTAAATATTACAGAAGACCTGTACTCCTTCTCAAGCTGCTACTAAGAAACCCATCTTATATTTTAAGTATGAAGTAGCAGTTAAAATAAACAGGTGTCCAATATAAGTGTCATTTTGTGATGCATGGTAAAATAGCTAATAATATAACACTTTGAAACACTATATGAAGTTTGTTAAATAATTTAAATCATTTGAGTGAATCTTGGTTCATAAAAATTTTGGAAAACAACTTGGGTAATCTAGAGTTAAAATGCAAAAAAAAAAAAAAGAAAACTATACAATTTTACAAGATAAAAATCAGCATCTCAGTCAATCGTACAGTGCCATTTGATTATCTTATTTTGATACTGAATATTTGAAAATCAATGCTATAAATATAAATTGTGTGCCTACCAGAAACAAGGCCTAAATGATAGTATAAGTTTCCATAATTTATTTACAAAATGTATATGCATTGGAGCAAAATGGAATCAGGTTGAAGTTTTGAGGGTACTTTTACTAAATTACTATTTTCTTATATTCAGTTGAAATAAATTTGTGAGAAATTTATTTTATTTTATTTTATTTTAATTTTTAGTGTATGGAAATACAAGTTCCACTTTTGTAGATGAAGACTTTGTGTTATTCGAAGCTTTAAAACTAGCAGTGTATTAATAATTTTATATTATTCATATTAGCAGTCTGACCTAATTGTTAACAATACCTTGCATGTTTCTAGTATTTTGTGGTTTATAAAAGGTTTTCAACTTATTACCCTGATTGCAAGGATCCAACGTTTATTCACCTTTTAATATTTCTCAATTAATGGGACTAGTCTTAAGACCAATATACTTAATGCGCAAAAGATGTTCTTCCCCCAAAAGCTTTCAACAAACTTCGTTGCAATGCATAGCACATTAAAATCAAGGAACTAGGAACTTATTTCAGTTGATTCTAAAGACAACAGTACAGAATTTACAGGGTTTCTATTTTTCTCACTGAAGCAACAAAGAACTTATGACACAATTAGAACTTAGGTCTCTAAAGTGCACCGTCCAATGGCTCGGACTGCTTACTAACATTATTATATGCATCGGTTATTATGGCAAAGTATTCAGTCTATCTCCGAACACAAACATACAGAGGAAAGAAGAACACAGTGGAGTGCAGCCGAGTTTTCCTCTAGCCAGAGTTTCCAAAAGGAAATACAATATGCTTAGTTTCAAGTGCCCCTTTTATGCAAAGGGTCACATGGTTAGCATCTCGGTGAGGCCTGTGGCTCAGGCACACCAAACGCCATCCCTTCCATTTCTTTGTTTGCTGCAGCCCGCTAGCTACCTACCTAATACCCCGTGATAATCTCTGGCCCGTGAAACATGCCAAGCTCTGCCTGTTTCTCTCAACGTGGTGGTGACAGCTTCCAGCTGGACACCTGATCAATCATACCTGTCATTGGCCTCCATGTCTAGGGCGCGATTGCTCTTGTTTGTTTGTTTTCTTAGCTTGCTCCGCTGCTTTACTGGCAGGCTTGCTTGCTTGTCCATTAAAAGCCAAATGTGAAAGTAGCAAACTCCACCATCTGGGAGGAAGGGAAAGGGTCTGGCACATCTCACTGGCCTTGATTATATCAAGGCTCCTGGAGGCTGCCGACATTTTCCTCTGCAGACGTGTTTTGGCTGCGGTTGGGAGTGATGAGGGAGAGGTGGGTTTGGGGTGCTGTTTTTGTTTTTGTTTTTGCTTTTTTCCCCTAGATGGCTTTACAGTTTTTTTGGTTTTAGTATGCATTAGACAATAAGATAAAATGTAGGCTATTTTTGAGAGAATTCCTCCTGGACTGAAACTTGTATCGACACTTACCATTCAAATGAGTACGTCAGTACCTATCGAGCAGAGAGCATTCACAAGGCTTTTTCTAAATGGAAGGAGCTGCTTTCTCTGGTTCCTAGAAGAAGAGCACTGCAGTTTATATTTACATATGCACGGATCTGTGCAAGATGTGACAAAAAACGCATTCCTTTCCAGAGCCTTTTCTCTTTTTTAAGCCTCAAAATGTGAAGTTTCACAACAAGCGGGAAATACAATAGAAGATGCACGGGTTAGTACTCAGGGTAAAAGTGACATGTCAGCATAGCTATCTTTCCCCCAACGTGTGGAACTTGACATTTTTAGAGCATCCCTAGCGAGGCGTCCTGAAGAAGTCATTCACAGATGAGCCTCTTGAGTGTGTTTCCCTTTCTTTTCTCGCCAGTTTCTTTGTCAAACCAAATTCCCAACTAAAGGATCTGTTGTGTATGTCCACGGCCAATACAACATGGTAGGCGCTTTGGTCTCTGCAGAAACAAAGGGGGAAAGATCCGTGTCTGCACAGTGCCTGTTACATTATGAAGACTGAAAAGGACACGTCGCTTGAGGGGAATGTAAGGAAATTATAGACCATCATGCAACAGGTTGTACGAGTTAACAAATGGTTGCAGAACAATTACACACAACAAGGACCCTGTCCCAACAGCATCGCTCAAAGGCACAATATTCCCATTTAAATTCAGTCTTCAAAATAATGATTTAAAGGAGTAGGAAGAGCATATATGAATACATAAATCTTCTATCTTCTAGAAAGGCAAAAGGAACAACCCAGGAAACACATTTCCTGATATAGCGTCTAGGGATACTGTAATAACTATGGTACTGACCGACAGAGAGCTCAGACTATGTCTTTTCTGAACTCACTGAACAGAGTAAAAAGGAAAAAAATGAGTCCAAAGCATAACGCTCAACTCCCCTGAGAACTAGGTCAGCCTGGGGAAAAAGAGCACCAAAAGAAGCTTCTTTTTCAGACTTATTTCATTCTGGAACTTAGGTCAATCCAATGCAATACGAGTATTGCTTAAATCACTGGTAGGGGGCAAGCAGTGCACAAGTGATGAACTAACAAAATGAGTGAACCATTCGATCGTTTAACAAAAGAAAATGGCCAGGATATTATGACTACAGTACATTATAGTTGTACAAGGCGATGTGTCATTTTTGCAATAAAAATTAGACATTTCTGAAGCTATTATTTTCTATGATTAAATTTCTTTCACATAAATTTATGAGATATATTTTCATCATGACTATGGGAGATTGTATTCTTATTTTCAGACATTCCTATAACCATCAGATTTCTGTATCAGAAAAACCTAGCAATGAGATTTAAAGTATAACAGGATAGAAAGACAGGATTTGCAGTGTGATGATTAAGTTATAATTACAGAGAATTCTTCTTTTACTCTCCTGACTGCTGTCATCTCATGATAGCCCTCTGCAAAATGAGTAAAATAGTGCATAAACTAGTTAAAAATATACCTACAGATATAAACTAAATAGAACCATGAGCACTTGATATCTTTGAAAAGATCATGAAATTTATCCATTAATACTGGTTTTGAGGGAAACTGCGAGAAGATAAATTGCATCAGTGTTGAACTCCATCAATTAGTTCATTTCCTATGTCATTACTACTAAAAAAAAAATTACCAGCACAGATTGTATAGAGAATGCGAGAACTGGTCAGGGCCTGGGAGAGAAGTTTGTATCCCATCTTTGTTAGATAATAGAATTTAACAATAATAACAGCTCATACTTTTGAGCACATCGGCTGTCACATGATTTATATGTATGTTGCATTTAAACCTGGCAGCACAGCAGTGTAGCTTATGATCATAGGTACCATCTTTGGAGACATACTGCCTGAGTTTACTTCAGCTCTTGAGCTTGGGCAAGTAACATATCTGAACTTTGGTTTCCTGAGATATAACTGTAGATTACAATGTTACACATCTATCTTAGGATTTAGGTAGACATCAGATGAATTAATGCACATAAAATACCAAGGATAACCTCTGGTATGCAGTCAACATGCAGTGAATATGGTCCATCATTCTACATTCTCCTAACCAGCAGACAAGAAGCCTGGGATTTAACTAGGCTAAGTGACCTGCTAGGTGTCACAGCCTGGATAGACTCGTGCAAGAGCCTTCCCGCTTAACTATAACATGAAAATGCCAATTCAACATTCTTTTTACAAACCTTTACCAGGTTGCTAATATGTGCCAGGCACTGTACCAAGCACTGAAGATGTGAAGATGAGTAAAGTTCATCTCCAAATTTAGTGTTGAAAATACAACATGGAAGTTGTATAATTTCCAAGTGGTTGCCCAGTCTTTATCTACCCCAACTCTCCAGCGCCACTTCTTCATTGTAATGCTCATGTCCTTATAAATAATAATCTGATCACAGAGAGTAATGGGAAAGATGTAACACTGCAGTGTTACAAATCATGAGAGAAACGTCATACACAACAATACATTAAATTAGTTAAGTACACCATGAAGCATGTCTTGGTACAGCTTGTTTTGTGGCAGTGTTTCATACACTCAATTCTAAGTTAAAAACTTTTGGCCCAAAGGCAAGCAATAAACCCACATTAAGAGAAGTTCCATCACCTATAAATTTCTAACAAACCTTCATTGTTGGTGATGTTGGGAAAAAGCATCACAACATAAGGTTGTCAAACTTCCTTGTTTTGTAAAAATTATGCATAACTTTGCAAGGCTTGCACACATCAGGAGAAGAGGGAAAAAGAAGACTACATAGAAATAGACAAAGATTTTATTTCCTTAATGTAAACTTTAAACTCAGTGAAGTAGATGGCAACACAAGACTGAATAATTTTAAGTCAGATAGGAGCATAAGCAGACTGTGGGACAGTACTCAGACAGCACGCATGTGGCTGATGAAGACACAGATGGGGAGAGTTTGGGGCATAGCACTGATTTATTTAGGAACAAAGTTGCAACAACCCATGTAAGATATTTGCCCTGTGGCAGTGATTATATAACGAGAAATGTCTTCCCAAAATAGCTAATACTGATTTTAAATGAAGCATATTATTACAAAAATTCTTCCCCGGTTCCCAGAGAAAGAATAAATGAGCTTGCGGTCTCTTGTAAAACTTTCTCTGGGCATATTTAGGTTTTGTTCTGTTTTGAACATGCCTTTATTCTCCAACTTCTCAGCCAGCTAAATCTGTGCTTTATCTTCTTGCTTGGTCTAATGCCTGAACAAGGCCTTTCCAAACAGCTTCCTGTCTGGCTTTTTTAAAACATACCTCTTCACCGTCTCTGGGCTGGGCTGAAGGGAGGATATGAAGTCAACAAGCATTAGGTGAAAATAAATAACCCCCCAGTTCAAACAAACCACTTGCCTCAGTCAATAGTTTCTGGCCCCAGTTCAGTTGTACCCAGCAAAGTTCCTTAGCTATCGTATTATCATACTTCCTTATGATTAACCCTTTAAAGATGATCTTGTTTTGAAGTTTGAAACATCATGCCTGTCGCAGTGACTCGGGTATCATCATGTATTGAGGATTCTTGATGGCCTTCTAAAGGATGAGAACTCAGGCAACTAATCAATAAAATAATTTTGAGTCTTTGAACTGGTTCCAGGTCCATTTTTCTTGGCAGTTTTTTGGCTTCTGAATTATACTGACCGTAACCATGAATAATGATCTTAAAATTGCACAATATACAGAAACCATCTGTTCGATAGGAACAAGAGGGTGATGTCATGGGGCCATTTCTAATCTCGATTGAATGTCCTGCCAGTGCTGATGTCACTGGCTTGGCAACACACTGGCAGACTCCCATTTGTTAAGGATGAGTAGTTCAAGAAGAGAATCAAATCACTGAGTGGAAAGGAACTTCTCTTTTTTTTTTCTGGATTGAAGATGGACTAACAGGAAATGGTCAGAGCTGACACTGGAATGACTAGTGTACTCTTCACTGCAATGATGTAAGCATTATAGTTCACAAACACATCCCTGCCTCATTGACATTTGCCAAGAAATGAAGTCCCCGGTCTTCTAAAAAGGAAGAGGTTACAGTTTTAATGGGGATAAAATACAACACTATATTATTCACAGTGGCCAAGACATGGAAAAAACCCAAGTGCCCCTCGATAGATGATTGGATAAAGAAGATGTGGTACATATATACAATGGAATACTACTCAGCCATAAGAAATGATGACATCGTGTCATTTACAATAATGTGGATAGACCTTGAGAACATTATACTGAGTGAAATAAGTAAATCTGGAAAATCTAAGAACTTTACGATTTCACACATAGGTAGGATATAAAACTGAGACTCAGGCACATAGATAAAAGTGAAGTTACCAGGGGAAGGGAGATAGAGTGGAGGAAGTGGGGATGAAGGAAGTAAAAAGGGACAAACATATGGTGACAGAAAATGGTTTGACTTTTGGTGATGGTTATACAGCATAATCACCAGTTCAAATGCTATAGAAATGCTTACCTAAAACCTATGTATTCTTATTGATCAATGTCACCCTGTTAAAGTTAATTTTCTAAATAAAATTAAACACACACATACATGCGGGAGATGGTAAAGAGTTATCTTTGCTTAAGGATCCAGATGAAATTCAGGGAGTCAAACAGAAGGAGTCTGATAAATGGATTAACAGCATATAAACTACAATGTTATTGATATCTATCTATCTATGTAATATATATAATAATAATATATCTATTTATATAATATATATGTGTATGTGTATGTGTGTGTGTGTATATATAACCATAAATAATCACCTACACTCAGCCCTAACAGATTTATCCTTTTAGAATCCAACAACAATACCAAACAAATGATTTGAAGAAGTTTGAGAGAATTCAGAGGGTACAACAAAAATTATTAAAGGAATAGATGATCCCTTCTGGGATAAAATGTTAAAATACTTCATGCAGCGTTGGGGAGATGAGTAGTAAAGGGACGTAGAGACATATAAGATGCTTTGCTGCAGAAACTATTTCCTGTACACCAAAAAATGCTACAGCTTTAAGGAGTTAGCAAGGAAAGCAAACATTCATGCTCTTCTTTTTCTGAAGGTAGCTTTTTTGTCCTAATTACTGGTGTACGCAAATTGTGCTCATTGTCTACACAAAACTGTGTGAGAGGTTTCAGTTTTCATATCAAATTGCTTGAGTGAATGAAGTTATGAAATTCAGCTTATTTATTATTTAAGGTTTTCTATAAGGAAAATTTGAAGTGCATTTAATTAAAGGCTAGATATGTTAAAGTGTATATTTGCTACCTGATTAAAGTAAGGATAGCTTAGAGAAGCTGATACCAATTATAACTGCAACTGAATAATAAAATAACACAGTAAGCAATTGTGAGTTTTTAGGTAAATTTCAGACATGTATAAAAGTATTACTAATTTAAAATTAAGGGTTATATAGTGCATGTTCTCTTTTAAAGTATCATATAAAAGGCTTTAGATTTTCATTTTTCCATTAATTTTTAACTGCAAACAGTTCATACTTGTAAAATGACATAAATCATGTTCATCTCATTTTTAGATAATGTACTTTTCATTAGATTCAGTGAAGAGAAAGTTTGCAAGTCTGAGAAAACAAAGAAACAGATTCTACATACATGTTTAAACTTCTGAGGAGGGGAATTTTACCTTTCATTAGCAATTATAGGATTTCCCCAAATAAATCATAGTCATAGGAACTTTGGAAAGGGCTTAAAACATTTCATTATGAAAACATAGAACAAACATATTTAGAAGAGTATAGTTTATGAGATTAAGTAGATTTGCTAAACAATTGTAAACCAATACCAAGACCCAGAGGGGAGAGTCAAGGAAAGACAGTTTTCTTGATTGCAGCCTCGTTAAGCAATTTAATTAGAATGGCTGTTTTTAAACTATGTGCAATTTTGCCGATGGGAAGCATGTTTTCTGGTGATAGATGGAAACACTGATGAGTCCCAGTAAGGATACTATTATGAAGAGGAAAGGTCACTGGGCTTGCCTTACAACAGCACATGTTCTCCACTGCATGCCTCCCCCATGGCGAATTGTCCTGCCACTCATTAGAATGTCTTGACACTTAATTCCCCTGCAAGAGAGCCTGTGGAAAAGGAGGTCTTCCATTATCTGCTGCTTGTCTCTGTGGCTGAAAAACTGAGTGCATGGAGTATCCCGGTGGCCATTGGGTGGTGGCGCAGTGGAGGGGAGGAGAGAGAAGGTGGGCTGTGCGTGCAAAATGTCCACGTCCCGGTTTGAAGCATATGCAGACCTTTCAATGCTTCACTTATCTCATATTGTAAACTCCAACTCAGGGAGAAATATTCACCAGACAGGTCATAAATCATGCCCAGAGACAGGTGCAATAAATACCAATGTCAAAAAGTTACAAAGTAAAATTATATTGTTTTGACAAGGCTTCCAGATGCGCTGACAACAGGTCAAGTAAATGTTCTCTTTTCTGAGGGTCCACATTACTGGCCCATGGGTGGGGAGAAAGACCCCAGGCCATCACGAGAAGAAAAATGTCCCGGGATTTTAACACTTGTCATCCTTACTACGCTCCAGGAGATGATGAGCACAGATTCCTCCACCTGTAGAGAAGTTATCACATGTTCAAATCTCATCTCTGAAAGAGCATTTAATGCAATGTCAACTGCCACAGGGAAGATGTTTAACATGTACAAAATGCCCCTCATAGAAAATTTGCTTATAAATCAAATTGTTGTAAATTATATACATACATTTACATATATACTTAAATATGTATACATGCATATATTTAAATATATATTTTATATATTCTTGCATATATATTTAAATGTAATGTATTAAATATTTATTATGTAATGAAATGACCAAGTGATGCCTTTGTAAATAATTATGTAGTCCTTACATTATGCATAAATGTGGATATCAACATACTTATATAAAAACAGTTTTATATGAATTGTATTATTCCTTGTACACAATTTGATTATTAAATTTAACTTCAAATACTTTCCTATCCTAATTTTCTTAATAGAGCTATTAGCTATAATAGAGGTTTTGTTGACCAACATTACATAGTCTTACACATTAACACATATGAACACACAGGATGTCAAACATTCTCTCCTCTTTGTTATATATTTCTTCTCACTCACAGTTGCATGGAAAGTACCAATATCATCCATTTAACAATTGACTTAAATTTCTATTTATGCTTATATTATAGATATATTCAGCTATTGGCAATGTATTAGGGCCATAAGTACTTTCTTAACTAATTAACTACCTTAAATATTTTTTAAAAAGATGGGCAAAAGTTGGTTCATATGAAAAAGTATATAATACAAGAAAGAACAAATTATATTTCCTATACTCACAACTCTAAACCTACTTTTGCTCATCCCTGTAGCTTAGCCTGAAATAAGTAAATAATTGGGATTCACTTAGCAGAACATTGAGTGATAGAAATAATGGCTTAAATGATATGCCCCTATGCATAGAAATGTCGAGTTTGTTCCTGAATGTTTCAATTGTACAGCTCTGTTTTAATTCCAATCTCTATTTGTTAAATCAAGTTGTCTCTACCAATCTACTATCCAGTACCAATCTACTATCCAGATACCAACTTAACTCAAGTTGTGCTGAATTCACCAATTGGCCAAACACATAATAACCAAAAGTATTCTGAGTTTGTATTCAATCTGAAGATAAGGAAAGGTAAGCACAAATCATCTTAAAAACATTTCCCCCAAACACCTCTAGTTTGACATGGAATCTCACTTCTGTCTTCTAACCTCCTGGACAGTTTAGAGTCCCACGACACTGAGACTGGAAGTTTCAAAACAGTTTACAAATTTCCACCCTGCAGACTGTTAAAGAAGTCAACTCTAAGTCACTTATGTAATCTCTCTAGAAATGGCACTGTGAAGCTAATTCAGCTCTATATTCCTAGGTTCACATCTGATTTTTTTCTTTTCTTTTTCTCTTTTATGAAAGACAAAAATCATGTCTTTATTGCTCCATTTTTGCTATTCTAAAGGGAAACGGGAGTTATGTTATCTTGTATTTCTTCCTTGGAAGTCAGGGGAATCCCATACCTCCACTGACAAGAAAACAAAATGAACTCTCGTGCTGAGTTGTACGTGGGGTTAGGCTCATGACCTAGGGAAGCAGAAGTCAGGCGTGGAAGGCCTGGTAGCAGCATCCTATAAACCTGGCCAATGTGTTGCCCGGGAAAGGAATGTACTGCCATAAATGAAGGCACTTGGAGGGCAAGGGTCATGGTATGTAATTAGCACAGGCCATTTAAGGAAGAATAAGAAAATAATGTTTTACAAGCTGGTAGAAAAAGAAGCAAATAATCATTTAAATGTTCCAATTGTGAGTTCCGTCAGTGTGTGTGGTTTGTTTTATAAGCAACTTTCTTTCCTGGTAAGAGGCAAATCAATACTGGAAAATTAAGTACTCATTGGTACCTTACAATGTACACTACGTGGCCCTTTCTTTGAGTTTACCTGCACAGAGTTTAATCCCAGGACTCTATCCTCTTTCTTTACAACTCATTCTGACATTTGACGGTTATATGTAGAATAAAATAAGGCCTGGAAATCTCTTTAGTCTATGAGAGACGTTTTAAACCACTTTCTAGAATGAAGGTGCTGGATTCTGGTGTAGAAAAGTGAGGCATTCACAAAGGAAGCTGGGAAGCTTTTCTCAGGGCGGCCCGATCACCTTATGTGTTAGTGACCCTGTAATGTCACTCTTGGGAGTATTAAGCTGCCCATTTCATTTAAAATAAATGAAATGCATTTTCAGCTGTGCATGTAGTGTTGCAACTGAATTATTATTTGATGCAGGAAGTGACTTCTGTGTAAACAGAGGTAAGTTAAAGTCACGTGAAGTGATCATTATTGCCTTCAGTGCATGTTTATAATTCCGCTTACTGCTTTTTGCATAGGAAAATAGAAACATTAAACTAAATCTTTCTCTTTTTTTTCTTCTCATTAAGATATTGGGGCAGTAAAACTTCCTTACATTTATGTGAACTATAAAAAATGACAACTAAGCAAATAAAGGCACCCATCTACTAGAACAGGGTTCTAGAAAGGTGTATTATCATTCCCTTTGGTATCCTAAGTACAGTAACATGTGTGATATTGTATTCTAAAACATTGGTTGCTCTACCTATACAACTGGCCAACCCATAGTTGTTTCTATTTTATGTGCAAGTTAAATATTAACATGGTTTTATTTTGAAACATTTTTTCTTGGCATCTTTACCAAAGAAGTTGCAATCTTTTATCAAAAAGTTGATAATGGAAGAGTATCTTACTGGTAAGGATGCTTTGAGTTTATTAAGACAGAAACCTGGAAACTGGTTTCCATTCTTGGCTTCCTATTGTAGGCAGTAAAAAGAACAAATTAATGGAGTGAAACATGATCTCTTTTCTGCTAAATTCTAAGGAACCAATGTGAAATTTAATTACTTACAGATACTGAGCCATTTTTCTACTAATTTTTTATTTGTCTCTACTTTTTCTCATTGTGCAGTTGTGTTGTGCTTTATTTTTAAGTTTGAACTTGTAGGAAGATGATACATAACCACAGGGCATGAGGATGTGCTATGAAAGAGTCACCTATAAAGAACATTATTCCCACTGGGCCACAACAGTCCTATCCTGGACCCAAATAAATCACCAAACAGTTGACAATTAATTGTGCCTAAACTGATTCAAGTTTGAGATTGAATCCTTATTTAAAATTTTATCTTCATTGTAATATCTAAACATGTGCCAAATCATGTAAACTGGATGTTTTTATTTTAATTCCCCAACAACTAAAATGAAATTGAAGATGTACATATTTCACTTCCGTGTTTTGAGGACTTCCTTTGAGCTGCACTAAATGCAATGCAATAAATTTAATTGTGGCTTTATTGTATTTTTGTTGTTAATTAATTCTACAAGATTCTCTGGCCTCTCTCTGAAGTTTTAACTTCATCTGAGAAGAGGCATAAACGCAGCGAACTGACCACACAATTGTTTGGGGACCACACAAACTGTCTGTAAATACTTCTAATAGTACATGTGTTCTCTCCAGCAAGATAGTACACTCCCTGAGGACAAGAACTGTAAACTTGTAAAATTCCTAGTAATGTCTAGGGAGCCAAGTTGACTCTATCAATTTGGTGTTTATTCATACTTTTGATTGCATACTTGAGGTTTCCTCTCTTGGTTGTCGGAAACACCGAAAATGAGCAAGAAACCAATGAGTATGCAATTTATTGCCATATACTTTCTTAGACACTGTAAAATATACAAGATCTTGGTAAATTCAATAGGTTTTCTTGTGTGTTCTTAAAAAATTACTCATCAGTTATCAAATCAATATATGGTCTTAATTTTAAAAATAAAAACATATAATAAGAAAAAGGAAAATGATCTGTCAACCCAACACCAGGGAAACAGGGCAATGAATTTGCACACTTTAATCTATATGTAATTTATATATTGTACACATGATAAAACATGTTGACATGCTTTTTTCATCTACACAAATACATTGATCATTTTCTCAGTTAATCTGATATTCTATAAAACATTTTAAGTGGCTCCATCATTTGTAAGAAACAAATATAATTTATTTGTTCATTTTCCTGGATTTTTTTTACTTTTAATGTTATTTCTGTAAGGGATACAGTTCCATCACCACCAAAGATATTGCCTGTGTGTGTTTCCTTTGTTATTTCATGTTGGTAAATTTCAAGAAGCAGAATGACTAATTCAAAAGGATGTGAATTTTTATTAATTTTGAGATATTCTATCAATTGTTTTGAATGACATATATTTCAGAAGCCCTTCCTAAGTAAAGCATGATGTCTCTTGTGATATCACTTCCCTCCTCTGCCCTACATATCCACATGGCCTATCTTCTGCTCTTTTACACCAAAGAAGTTCCTGCTAGGAATCTGCCTTTCTCAGTTAATGCACACCCTTTGCAGTTATTTCTTTTTAAGATATAATCATCTAGAACAGCAGGTCCCTCCAGAGAACTTGAACATTTGCTTTTAATCAAAAAACAAAGTTTATATTAAACTCAGTAAACAAAATCAGGGACTCATATAAATAAAAATCTGTGCATATCATTTTCATTTTTGTGGATACTTTTGACTCTGGTATTGATCTTTAGCCAGGTTGTGAAACTCAGAGGGCAAAGGGCAAAGTTCAAAAGTGGCTTTTTTGCCTCGAGGTTTATTGAAAATAAAACATCAACGGAAGTCCGCTGAAGTAGTTTGCGGAAACATTTTTTTCTCCTCTAGGAAGGATGTCATTATTTGGTTTGTAAGGTTAAGTCTGCTTAGAGGAAAATAATAGAGTGAAAACAGGCTTGAAACCTTAGAAAGCTGGCAGACAGCATCTATAGAATTGTGTGACTTAATGCAGATATGTTCGATTCTCAAGGAAAAACATCTCATTCTATAGTCAATATCCATTTATCCATTTATCATCCAAATATTGAAGCTATAGTTTCTTGTTGCCAATAAAACACAGCATGTGGATAAAACAAATGTTTTCAAATGAATAAAGAAAGAGAACATTGAAGGACAGGTTATTTTTAATTTAGATTATACTAACAAATTGGTCTTTAAAAATCAGCACAACTGATAGATTGCTATCATGCAGATAACAACAAAGTTAATTTTTTGATAATTTATTTTCAATTATTATTCTGCCTTCGCAGAAGCACTTGCTGGGAGTATTTCTATATTTAAACAAAACAAGTGCACTGCCGACAGAGCTGTTTTTAATTTTTAAAGATAACTGGAAACATACAGAAAACTGCTCCAGCCTTGACTTAAAATTGTTGTCTTCTAAGATTCACAGTGCATGTATTAGAAAAGTGTCCATCCATCTTAGGAGAATTGTAACAGCCCCCCTTAGGTCAGACTGCAAATTAAGCCAGGAGTCAAGAATTTCAGTAATCTTTTCCCAGTGCCATGAAGTGGATCCTGGTTATTTTCAACCAAATTAGACATCATTTTGATTGTTTATTCTCCCAATTAGCTGCTTCTTTCCTAATTATTCTAACTTTCTTTATGATTTTTTTAAAAAATCCCTTAGTTTCTGATTACTACAGTGACTAAAGTGTGGTCTATTGGGAATCTTCATCCCATGCACATGAGGAACACAAAATTATTTATGTAATAAGACTCCAGCCAACAGGCGCCCTTAAGCAATCTCCGTGCTTATGGAATGATCCCAAAAATTAAGCTAAAGGCTGGAGAAAATACCAAGTACAGAAAGCTGGGCTTTTACAAGGCTGAACTGTCTACATAGATAAAGCCTTAGCTTTCCTGGAGCTTACATTCTAATAGTGGAAGGCATGTAATAAACAAGTAACCAAATAACTAGACAAGAAAATTTCAGATACTATCACAAGCCAGGAGCCAGTGAAAGAGTACGTAGTATGAGTGGTGATGATCATTCCTTTAGAAAGGATGGCCGAGGAAAACCTCATTTAGGAGATGGCAGCTGAGGGCCAACTTGTTGAAGGAGAAGAAAGTGACTTTCTAAAGCTCTTTGGGAAGAGAGGACAAAGAGAAAAAATAGGAAGCAAATGGCTCTAGAGTGAGAATGACTTTTCTATTGATGTTTTGTTCCTCTCTTCTCCCCCCACCCCGGGGGGAACAGAAAGAAGGTCAGGATTGCTGGGATGCAGTCGTATAGAGGAGAGGAATATGACATCCATTGGAAGGTGGTAGGGACTAGAGCAGGGGTCCCCAAACTACGGCCAACAGGCAGCATGCGGCCCCCTGAGACCATTTATCCGGCTCCTGCTGCACTTCCGGAAGGGGCACCTCTTTCATTGGTGGTCAGTGAGAGGAGCATAGTTCCCATTGAAATACTGGTCAGTTTGTTGGTTTAAATTTACTTGTTCTTTATTTTAAATACTGTATTTGTTCGCGTTTTGTTTGTTTTTTTACTTTAAAATAAGATATGTGCAGTGTGCATAGGGATTTGTTCATAGGTTTTTTTTTGTTTTGTTTTGTTTTGTTTTGTTTTGTTTTTTTTTTTGCATTTTTCTGAAGCTGGAAACAGGGAGAGACAGTCAGACAGACTCCCGCATGCGCCCGACCGGGATCCACCCAGCACGCCCACCATGGAGCGATGCTCTGCCCATCCTAGGGGTCGCCATGTTGCGACCAGAGCCACTCTAGCGCCTGAGGCAGAGGCTACAGAGCCATCCCCAGTGCCCGGGCCATCTTTGCTCCAATGGAGCCTTGGCTGCGGGAGGGGAAGAGAGAGACAGAGAGGAAGGCGTAGCGGAGGGGTGGAGAAGCAAATGGGCACTTCTCCTGTGTGCCCTGGCCAGGAATCGAACCCGGGTCCTCTGCACGCTAGGCCGACGCTCTACCGCTGAGCCAACCGGCCAGGGCTCATAGTTTTTTTTATAGTCTGGCCCTCCAACGGTCTGAGGGACAGTGAACTGGCCCCCTTTGTAAAAAGTTTGGGGACCCCTGGACTAGAGAATGCATCAGTGCAATGAAAACCATGGCAGCCTCGGGACAGTGAAATGGACCACTTTTACACTTAGACCATCATTCTCACGGCAGTGTTGAGTGTGGGTTATTGGAGAAACTTATCAGAGACAATATCACACTAGGATACATGAAATATAAGTGAAAGAGAACCAGTTGTAGTTGCTTAAATGAGATTAAAATATTGTATTCTTTTATGTAACAGTAAGGAATTTAGTGTTAATATGATAGATCCTTTGATGTTGAATCTACTGTTTCCAGATTGCCATTCAGCTAACCCTACTGGGTACAAGAGGGATGGAGGAATATAGGAGAGGCCCCTTCTGGAAGTTGCCTATGTCACTTTCATATATGAGTGGTCAGAAAGGAGTCACATGTTTAAGCTGGCTGTAAGGAAGGTCATGGCCCCAGTTAAAAATCAGGCTGATCTTACAGCCGTCATATGAGGCTGTGACTGGGAATAACAGGAAATACACTAAGAGTAGTAATGTGAAAGGTAGAAATCCTTAAGTTACTGAATTAGCCAAGCATAGAAATATCCTCTTCTGGGAGCGCCTGTCATGCAGATAATAAGCACTTTCTACTTCAAACATCATGAGCTCGGTGTTCTCTAACTTTCATACAGTTGGCTCCAATGTGATAAGTCTCAGGTGAAGCAGGGAGAACAAGCAGTACCCATTTTCTCCAGTTCCTCCATCCATGTCATGAGGTTTTGTGGGTTTTTTCCCCACTCTTAAGGTACTTAGAGATTGGTTCCTTTGCTAAGTTGATGTCATTTTTATCCCTCAAATCATACAATGATCAAAGAAGTTGTGTCTTCATGGAACAAGTAGAAAGCTGAGGAAAATATGTAGAATTCATGTCCAAATCTGTGTGTGCAAAGCTTTAGAGATTTGGGTCTGAATCATACACTTTGCTTACACACACAGAAATCACAGAAATGTTCTTAGGTTGGCAGGGTCTTCATTTTGGTTTTGCCTTCAAAATTATACTGTGTGGTATCCTGGTTCAGTACTTGGGCTGTGGAGTCCAAGAGACAAGGGCTTCAAATCCAATGTTGCATAATATTTCACATGTGAGTTCATGTCACTGAGATTCAGCTCTTCATGTGAAATGCTAGGATTGAGAAGAGTACCTTTTTCATTGCACTATAATACGATTAATAGTTTATGCTTACTGAGGCTTTACATGGTGCCAACATTGTTCCGAGCAGTTGATAAATGTTAACTGTTAAAGAGCAAGGTGCTGGTCTTATTATTTCTCTTGCTCCAGTCTGCTCAGCTAGTGGGAACCATATAGTTGGGATTTGACTCCATGCTGTCTGGCTCTAGAATGTAAGCTCTCTGTTCCCTCTCTGTTTAAATGAAATATTGCCTGCAGAGTGTTTGGCACATACACATGCAATAAATGTCACATATTATTTTTATTTTGCATTTTCCTATTACCTTATTTTGACTTCAGTGTGGGAGAGGTGATTATCGAGAGATGTGAATTATCCAAGGATTGTGATAGTTAGAAGCAGAGGAAATATTAGATTTTTCTGAGTGGGAGTAGGGTTAAAGAGACCCAGCACTTGAACCAGTCCAAAGCTAGAAACAAATGTCCAGAAAACCTTCTCTTCTCCACATCTGTTTTTATTTTTCAGTTTATCAGCCTGCTGGTTCATGACAGGATTTTGCAATATTCGGCTCCCCTGGTGACTTATAGGATATCAAGGGAAGAGAAATAAAGAAAAGATTTTAGCCAAACTCAGCTTTTCCTTCCTTAGAACTGAAGATAAGCTCTGGGTGGACACTATGAGGTTGTTTGAAAAGGCCAATTCATGCATCGCCCTGTTATCAGACTGAGAGGGGAGTGCTGTCTTTGCCAGTGCCCAGCACGGTCGATAGTCCTTGTCCCATGGGGTCAGGATGGTGGTGTGTAAAGATAAGACAAGACTGTAACAGATAGAGGGCCCTTCTTTTCTCCTGGGGAGCAGGTGTGGGCATCTTTGGTAGATGATATCAATGTCATCACATCAAGAGTGGGTTTTGATGGGAACATGAAGAACAGGGAGTATAGTCACATTGCTGCTGGGTTTATCTCTGGCAAAAGCAGCAGCTCTTTCATAAACTATAAGCAAGGAACGACCTGCAGCCTTTGATTTCTTATAGGAATTCACATAAACCATAGCAAAAGTTAGGCCACTGCATCTAACAGTCAACAAGCTCTCCTCCGGGAGAAACAGCCCATTTTCAGGTTGGTATTAGGACATGGGTCAGGCTCAAGAGGTAGTGCTCATCTTCCATAAAACTTTCATAGGCAATTGTGAATTGCTGATGATTCTTTCCTAAACTGAGACAGATCGACTCCAGATGTTCACCTTCCACTGGAGACCAAACCAATGTTTCTCATGCCAGAAAAGCCACCAAAATAAAATGAGAAGTGACTCCAGCTACTGCTCCCCACAATCATCGGTGGAATGCTAAGTGAGAGTGCTCCTCACTTCCCCCTCCTGTGTGTTTCTCATTGACCTGTTTCACCTGGTTTCTTATCAGTGGTACAAATACAGATTTTAAAAACTAGAAAACACTTAGGTGTCTTTACAAAAACAGTTTGTTGTCTGGTTAATTCTATCCATAGAACACAAGTTTACCTCTGTAACCCAGATATTCTAGATGAATGAGGTTAATAAGAGCATAAAACAGCTCACATGCTTGCTTGTTCTCTTCAATTCATATGTAATAGAAATATGGAAGTTGCACAGGGAGATTCACAAATAAATGAGAAACTTTGCTATAAACCTGATTTGCCATAATGAACAAAACGTGCCATTTGTCACGAGAATAAGCATTCAGCATTGCAAAACTCACTCCTTCTATAGCATTTGGCTTTGTTAATGCTCCATGTTTTTTTGTTTGGTTTGGTTTCCTCATTTTGTCACATGAATAAGTTCACCTCTTCTATGCAGTACCTAGTCTGTTGATAACTTTGTTCTACAAACTTAATTTCAGAGTTGTATTTTTCAGTTCCAACGTTTCCAGTTGATGCCTTTTGGAAAGGGATTCCTTTTCCCTGTTGAAATCTGCAGTCTATCTTTTCTCTTTTTGTACATGATATTTCTCTCTTCTTGAACATCTTTACACTAGTCATTTTAAAGTCCTCCCTAGCCGATTGCAACATCTTCGTCCATGAAGAGCAAGTTCTCCTCACTTGCTCTTTTTCTCAGCAATTGACACTAAACCCTGGAGATTTTTTTATGCCTTTATAGCCAAACTGCAGCCTTCCCCTCCATTCCCACTATTCTACACTTAGAGAAATCTGGTGGCTGAGATCCAGTGGGTTAGAGAAAAGTAACATTGATTTTAGAATGTCTCTAGATGCAAAGAGATTGTACCAGTCTGCTTGGCTGTTAAAATTTCTATTGCTTTCTCCTTCCCCCAGCAGAGCCCCTCTGCCTTTGGCAGGCTCACAGCTCTGTGTGCAGGTGTCCAGCCCCTGACCATGGCCTTAGGGAGGAGACATTTTTTATTACAGCTCACCCAGGAAGTGAGCTTCCTGTGGGATTCAGTGCCTTCATAGTTCTGTGCATTTCCAGATGCACAATGTCTGTAGTTTATCTGCTCTGTGGTTTACAGGTAGAAGATGTCTCTTGTTTCTACTATTGCAGTAGTCATTGCTGTGGTAGAATGAACATCCCCATTCATCATACCACGAGGTGATGACCTCCACTCCAAATCCGGGCCACATCTGCCCTACAGCTTGGTTTTGCACAGACAGAAAACTAAGACTTCTTTTGTTTTTTACATTTCTAAATATAGGGTGTCCTCAGGTTATGATAGTCTTGACATACGACATTTTGAGTTTACAAAACTCACTCGCATAAAAACTTTAAAAAACTGAGACGTGAGTGTTTTAGCTTACGCTGTTAACATTGTACTTATGGACTACATGGGCAAACCAGTTTGGTTGCGTGCAGCAGAAGAATACGCAGTAACACGGTGTATGAGTGAGGGAGTTGGTGTCCCCCAGTACGCTTACCTATGCCATTTTGGACTGTTAAAAGCGCAAGTGTTCTGTTTGTGTTGCTTTGTTTGGTGACTTTTTGGCCCTTATCATGGCTCCTTAATGAAAGTCAGAGTCTTCAGCTGGTAGTGCTTGGAAGAAGAGGAAGGCCTCATGATGGAAGTGAAATTAGACATCGTAAAGAGATCAGAAAAAGGAGAATCAGCAACAAATATTGATCATGTGCTAGGCCTTAGCTGCTTTACTGTAGCAACCATTATCAAGGATACAGACCCTAACCTAGAGCATGTAAAAGGCTCAGCCCCTATGAAATCGACTGTGATTACTAGACAGTGAAGTGGCATATGATTTAGATGGAAAGATCGCTAGTTTTGTGGCTAGAAGACCAGCATCAGCGGCATATAACAGTTGGGATAGGTAAGTGACTTAGACTAGGGTGTGTTTTGACTTACACCAAAATTCAGGTTACATCACTGTGGGTAGGAACAGAACTGTGTCATAACCCGAGGACCCCTGTAATTTTAAATTCAAGCAAACCACCAAATGAAGAAGAATAGATGCAATAGATGATGCATGATGCCCAAACTAACCTGTTTTACTACCTGAGTTTTTACAGAAAAACTCAACTGATCCCAATCGATCTCATACATAAAATGCTAACACTCTCTGTTTGGTCCTATTCCATTCTGATCTGCAGAACAATCTAACTGATACCCAGGTGCGGCCAGCATTCTGGGGGGCAGTGAGTGGACAACTGGGGCTCTAAACATTCCCAATAGAACCTCATCCTCCTTGCCTGTTTTCCACGCGAAGCCCCATGGTTGACTGATGCCTCCAAGGTCAAAGCCCATTTGGTTTACTCCATCCCGAAAATATGCCTCCAGCAATGCACCTGAAGCAGGGCAGAATCCTGGCTCTGGAAATGATGAGAGGACCTGGTTGTCTAAATGTTTCCTTTTGTTGAACCTATTGACCAGTTCCTCTGTGGTAACCCTACCTTTAGCCTCATCTCAAGACTCCCTTTGGCTACTAACTCTAGATTTGAAGGGGGGGGGGAGAGTTCTGAAATATACATGCATTGTTTCATGGCTTTTCCCAGAATCAAATTAGAATTTATCTGTTTCGATCTTGCTAAGTCCATTAGCACTCATCTGTCTTAGTGATGCCCTAACATTGTAATGCTACTCTCTCTTGACACATTCTCTTTATTCTTGTGAAATGTGTTCCCTTTTCTCCTCTGCATCTTTACATTATTATGTTGGGGCTTCTGGAAGGAAGTATAGTGTAGTCATGTCTTCTTCCTTCCATCTTTAACCAGGTATAACCTCCACCCTTCATGATCTCCATGCAAAGGAAATTTACATAGGCAGAAACATTTGAAATCTGAACCGGAGGGCAGACACGGGCCACTGCAAAGCAGCCATCGCTATATTTATTGGGAAGATATTTGTATAGGCAGCCTTAAGGGAACTAAGGAAGCTGCAAATAAAACGCATCTTGCCAAAACAATAATACAAAACACATGCTTATTAAAATTAAATGACACTGGCAATTATGCATTTCTTTGCTATGTTGATTTGATCCCAGATTGTGGATGAGAGCTAAAATAAAGTCAAATGAAATCTTGGCGTTCCTTCAGAAGCGATGTCACTGCAGTGGAAGAAACACCTCCCCCGCTTCTGCACAGGCTGCCTCTCTGTGACAATGGACAGGACCCCGAGCTCTCTGAGGCTCTGCACGTGAAGAAAATTAGTCTCGCATATCACTACCTTCCAGGTCAATCCTAGCTTCGCAAACTTAGCATTTGTCAAAAGAAAATATGGACTTGTTTGAATGGGTCAGCAATAAAGAAATCACCTTTCTGCTTTTCTAATAGCACCATCACTAGGTTTTATATCTTCATAAGTATTAAAAATGTTTCTTGTGCATACGGAAATTCTCTTTATACAGTTAGGTTAAAAAAAGAAAGAAAAAAAGAAATGTGAGTATGTCAATTACATCAATTCAGGCAATTCACCAAATGAAATCAATTAGAATCGCAGAGATTTACGCTGTCTGTGATCCTAATCCTACAGTAATCCTCTGATGATCAAGGTTTTGTCTCTGTTTTTTTTTTTCCTTTACATAACTGTTAAAGTTGAAGTCATTAGATAATCATAGCTAACAAAACTACACATCCTACTACAGAGTATTTTTGTATACAATTCTGGATAAGAAATGCCTGATTAAATGTTGTCTGACAGAGCTAAGTTGATTGGTGGTTGATTTACAAGTTTTTGAAATAAGAGAAAACACGGAGGAAGGAAGCAATTTAAGGACATAATTTCTAATTTGCAAAGTCCATTTATAATATTTGTTGGGGTAATTTGCTGATGACAGTAAAGCTTAAGGAGATAGATCAAGCTAATTCATTAACTGCTCTATCTTCTTGGAGAGGATTAGAGATGGGGGAGAAACTGGTCTGTAGAATTTCAAGTACCAGGGAATTTTTGACTCAGCCTGTGGACAGAACTAACAAACCAAATGATAGATCACTTGGCTGAATAACATCCTTAAGTCTCAATAGGATAATCACAGCCATCATTCCAAGAACAGGATTTTTCCAAAGCAGTAACAACAACAACATCAACAACTACTGACATGCATGACTCACTTGCCATGTACTAGTTTATTTTATCTTATACGCAGTTTAGCAGTAGGATCTCATTTCTTCTTTATCAAAAATTATGAGAAAAGTTTTATTATTTCTCTGCCTTTTCTAAAAAGCTGAGGTGCAGAGAGGTGAACTAATTTATTCACATTAGCAGGCAATGCCATGATTCAAACCTAATCAGTCTGATCTCAGAACCAAGTTTTTTTCATTTATAGTGTATTGCCTAGTTGAATGTATTGTTCCCTGTATTACTATTCTCTAGAGAAATTGAAAAATAGTTTTTCTCTCTAAAGACAAAAGGTTACTTTGTAACACAAAGTCATGCAGTGAAGAGGAATAAAATAGGATAGAAAAGTAAGAAAATGAATAAAAGGGGAACTGGAGTTTAAATTCAAGATATTTTAAGAGGCATGGACTCTCATTACTGTAACAATGGTGACTCAGACCATTTTTACTTATTTTTTTTGTAAGCCTGGCCAATGAGCAAGTTACTTAACCTTCTTAAATTACAGCTTCCTCATCTACACTGTTAGGAGAATTGTCAGGATCATGACATAACATAGGTGAATAAGCCTACAGTGCCCAATAAGTGATCAACAAAACAGTGGTGATTAAATTAGCAATGTTAATATGAGAAGTTCTCTCAGAACAATTAGAGGCAAGCTATGAAAAATAATCACTTTATGGTTTTTGAAAATTGCTGCGGTTAAATCACAAAGTATTCCGGAGGCATCTAATATCTTCCTGCACAAAGGGTGGGGGGTGCTGGGGAGCAGTCAGACAGCGAAACTCCTGGGCAAAATCCCCAGTTGAATCATAGAGTTTGAACTTTGAGAAGCACTGTCTGTTAGATCTGGATAATTAACTGATTAATATATAAGTATCTTAATATAGCCTATATAAATAAATCTATATTACACACATATATTTTTACTTTTGAAAGGTTCATTCATGCAAAAGTAAAACCCCTAAAGAGAACAAATAAGCATTCATTAAAAAGCATGTTTTCTTTCTACCAATATCTTTTCGTCTCCTGTGTCCACACCCCGGATACAATCACTATCACCAAGTTTTCATGTAAAAAACCCAAAAACCTACAGGAAATATGGATACATGCTGAAAATTGTATAACTTCCCTTTCATACAACTGCAATTTTATACACACTAGTATTCACTTTGTCTGGGAAGTCGGTCTAGATTGGTACATATAGATCCTCCCTGTTCTTTTCTGACTAGAGCGCTGTGTTACTCCACTTAGTGGGGTTACCATCATTGAAAGCCATCACCAGCCCTGGCCAGTTGGCTCAGTGGTAGAGCGTCGGCCCAGCATGTGAATGGTATGGGTTCAATTCCCAGTTAGGGTACACAGGAGAAGCTACCATTTGCTTCTCCACCCCTCCCCCTTCTCTCTCTCTCTTCTCCTCCTGCAACCGCAGCTCCGTTGGTTTGAGCGCGTTGCCCTGGGCACTGTGGATGGCTCCATGGTGCTAAAAAATAGCTCAGTTGTGAGCCTGGCCCCAGATGGGCAGAGCATCAGCCCCAGATGGGGGTTGCTGGGATCCCGGTCAGAGTGCATGCGGGAGTCTGTCTCTCTATTTCTACTCCTCTCACTTGGAAAAGAAGAAAAAGAAAAGAAAAAAAAAAAGAGAGAGAGAGAAAAAGAAAACCATCACCTCAGATTCTCATCTGTCATATTCCATATGGCTTCAGTTGTCATCCAGGTTAACTGTAAACTGTTTATAGACTTATAGCTCATTTTTCTCCAACTAGGGTTTCTAAGCATGCTGGAGTGGAGCACACACACAGAATAGAGATTGAGTCACTGCATGGGAAGACCTGGCTAGGAGTGAAGGCAGAGGGAAGGGGAATGAAGGGATGCATTCAAGGGGCCATGTTTATAAATAATTGGCAATGTTCAGGGATGGATTAAGATAATTTACAGTGACAGAGGAGTGAGGGTCTGGGAAGACCCCACTCTGGGAGCTCTGAAGTCACATAGTGGCAGAGCCATCATCATCTGTGAAAAGATGAGGATCCCAATGGAAAAGGCAGGAACATGTTTTTCCAATAAAATCCCTTTTATGATTAATATGTGCTCAGATTTAGAACCTGCTTACATAAGTCATATATTGAAAACCTTTCTAAGAAACAAAAATATTTAGCACTAGCTGAATAGCTCAGATGGTTAGAGCATCATCCCACTACACCAAGATTGTGGGTTCTATCCCTGGTCAGGACACATACAAGACTCAACCAATGAATGAATACATAAGCAGAACAACAAATAGATGTTTTTCTCTCTCTCTCTCTCTAAAATCAATCAATAAATAAAATTAAAAAGAAATACTTTTAGACCACTTAGCCTGAACTGTAGGGCCATATTATTTTGCAACAAGTCGTAGCAGCCATGTTTCAATAGTGTCAAGATCCCTGATCTATATGGATTCATTCATGAGGCCAAGTGATGATGCTCTGATGATGTGAAGGCCAAATACTGTTCCATTGTCTCAGCTAAGTTTGCACTTGATGTGGAGACCCAGCTACACAGACCTAACAGCTATGGGAGACCTATATTTTACCAGCTTCATGTAAGTTTTTATTGAGCTGGACCATTTCTTTAGGATTGCTTTGTGGCTGGGAAGTAATGCCTTCTCAGTCACTCTTGGAGGAGCCCATGGTGTTGGGAGAGTTGCCAGAGAATGACCAGAAAGCTAAGATCAGGAACCTGTAGATTCTTACTTTTAGGGTTTTGACACAAAACATTTCTGAAGGCAGTACGCCATTAACTAGAACATGCAGCAAAGCACCTGGTACTGAGCCATTTGCCAGCAAAACAGATGGGTAATGAATGGGAATGTCCATAACAATGAGGTAAGAGTGAAACTTCTCTACAGTATAATCTGGCTGAGTTAGCATTAATGACGTTTCAATAGTGTGGATACCTTGGGGTTTCAGGTGTTTACAGGTGACCCACCTCTCTCTTCTCAAGCCATATGAGCCCACACTAACGCTGGGACCTCAGAGATTTGAATCTGGGTCCTCTACGTCCCAGTCTGACACTCTATCCACTGCGCCACCACCTGGTCAGCAACCTCTGTCTTCTTTAGTAGGAAATATTATAGGCCCTAGTCAACCATGCATGCACTTTCAACCTGCAAGACCCCAAAACGGCCATCAATCTCTGTAGTTGATGGGGCAAATTTTTTATCTCCATGATAATTATTGTTGTTAACCAATATATTTACAAGAGTGCATGCAAGAGTGGATGTGTGTGTCAAGATCTATTTAAAAACCTATCAGTTAGGGCCCTGGCCAGTTGGCTCAGTGGTAGAGCATCGGCCTGGTGTGTGGAAGTCCCCAGTTCAATTCTTAGCCAGGGCACACAGGAGAAGTGCCCATCTGCTTTTCTACCCCTCCCCCTCTCCTTCCTCTCTATCTCTCTCCTCCCCTCCTGCAGCCAAGGCTCCATTGGAGCAAAGTTGGCCCGAGCACTGAGGATGGCTCCATGGCCTCCCCGTCAGGCACTAGAATGGTTCCAGTCACAATGGAGTGACACTCCAGATGGGCAGAGCATCACCCCCTGGTGGGCATGCTGGGTGGATCCTGGTTGGGCGCATGCAGGAGTCTGACTGCCTCCACGCTTCTAACTTTGGAAAAATACAAAATAGAAAAAAAAAACATCCCATCAGTTAATCATTTACATATGGTGATTTAATTAAATGTTATCTGAGGTATTATAACTCTACAGTGAGTCCATTTGAAAATAATATTACTTTTTAAATAAGCTTAGCCATTTGTCCTTCAGCATTGATATAAGTTGATTCAGAAAGAAGTAAGTTTCTTAAACATCTGGTCACTGAACTCCTCAGCCATGATTTCACTATTTAATTTTATCAAAAGGAACCTCACAAAGTGTCTACCTACCTATTTCATCTGACATGGCACCTGGAGCTGTATATTATTAAATTATAAATGAGATCAGATTTAGACCTGTAAAACATATAGGCGCTATTCTATGTTGAGCTCATCTATCCCTAAGGCCCCCAATCCCTCAGTACATACAGTGGAATTCCCATTTTGCTCTGAGTGTCATGCTCCATTAATCTCTGGATCTCAAAGTGTATCTGACAAGGGTGATGTTGCACATTATAAAATAAGATTTCTAAAACTCTGCCCATCTGTTAGTGATACAGGCAATCTAAGTGTCCTATATATAGAACATATATACATTTCCTGCATTGCATATTCTTTCAAATATTTGCTCTTGGCATTGCAAGGTGTCCTACTGTCATAACAGACAAGTCATTCATTAAGCTGTCAGCACCTTGCTACCCTGCTCCCATGGAGGGTCCATTTCTATGTTTTCTATTTCTTGTTGGATGACCTATTCACTCATCATGAGCTGAGCAGTTACTCTCATAACGAGTGCAACTGAGTTGTTCATGTCAACATGTGTAAACCAAAGCTCTGCCTCTTCATTTTCAGCGGTCCAACATTTGACTGGGGGAGGGCACTAATGGGTCAGAAAAGCAGCTTGCATTCATGAGAGTTAAGGTGGTGTCAATACGATGCAGCTCTTGGCTGAGATATCTAAGGAAAGGGCATTAAAAGCAAAGACGCAGAACAAACAAGTGATGGCAAAAATTGTGATTAATTATAAACATTGTTTGAAAATCCGAGAGAGAATCAAGAAAGGCAATTAGCTACCCAGACCTCTACACTGTAACTATTTGGAACAGATTTGTGGAAAATTATATAAATAGATTTAACCTAAAATAAAAGCATGTAATATGGCACATATTTAGAAGAGGAGAAATAATGAAAATTAAGTTCTGGAAAATTAGAGCTAAAAGTCTATTGATTGTTTTTATATTTCAATTCATTGTTTGTATTTTAAGAGGGCTCATGTTTATGAAATATAATATTCACTGAAAAAGTAGAAAGATAATTCATTTTTTTCTTTCAAAAATATAGCCTCTGAGTTTTCCAAGACCTTTTTTTGTTTGTCTTTGTTATGTTTTACCTAATCCATGATTATTTTCATTTTAGAAAAGAGAAAAAGGAGCAGAAGTTTTAATTAGCTGATTTGGCTTCTAATTAATAACTTTGATTCAATCTTGACAGAAAGCAAATTAAGGCCATTAACTTCAATGAATCTATCAATAATCAGTTAATTATGCATTCTGCTTCATCAGCTCTGATAGATATTAAAAGATTGATGATCAAATATAGGAGCCAAATACTATCTTCCATCATCTTTCTGAGTATGAAGGCTTGGTTTTTATTAGGGAGTAGGGCTGTTGATGCATTATGTTACACAGGGTATATGATGCTGGGCTTGTTCTGGCATAAGGCTTGAAAAGACCACCTCGCTAATCAATTAGGTCATTGAATATTCTCTAATATATTCCTTGCCATACTCACTTGAAGTTTAGTCCTCATAAAAGTGAAAAGTCAAATTTCTCTCCATAACAAAATATCAGATAGGGCCATCTCCATCTCACAAACACCAATGGAAATAGTGATATAGTGGCACAAAAATCACTACAATAATTTATCTAACTAGTACTGCATTTCTGTAGCATAGTACATCCAGAACATTATGGTTCACATCAAAGGTATATTTTTTTCTTCATTATTTTTCAAAAGAAACCATTTTTTTAAATAAAATGAGACAAAATTCTTGCCCCATTAACTTATTACGTACTGTCACTATGTTGTTATTTTGTAACATAAAGAAGCTTAGCTTCTCTCAGACATTGACCACCATAATGACCCCCACCCCATGATTTGAAGATTTAACAGTACAGTCATAACTAATTAGTCTAGGCTACAAGAGAGGAGTCCACAGGTTTTCACTGTGTATGTGTGTGTGTGCATGTGTTATTCTCTACCAGTCAATCAACTTGTGTTCTGTATTTAAGTTGAAATGTGCATGCCGCTGACCAAGTATGTCAATGTTCTTTTCTCTTGGTGTATATGGTGATCCGAAATTCTATATGTGGGCAGCATGGGGTTGAATCAAGATCTTGGAACAACTTGCTCCAAAAAAATGATGTTCACCTCTTCTAACATATAGCTAATGGTTTCTGGACCTTAGATAGAGAAAAGAGGCAGGGTAGTAAGGACATTCAATTGTTTAAGAAATATTAGTTCCTATACCACTATTTAAATAAGAATGGTTAAAAGAAAAGCATTGGTGGAAAACTACTTGTTTGCAGCAGGATGGGAAAATCTAATGGAAAGGAAAAGAAGAGGAGAAGGGAACAGAATGTGAGCCATAGATTCCATCAGGTTCAGGTAGATCTGTGGGTTCAAGTCCTACTTACAACTCTCAACAGAATGGAGAGCAGGTGCCGTCATTAGGGAGAGAAAGAGGGACCCAGGCAGAACCTTCAGTGACCAAGAGGGGTTGGATTCAGTAGGTTCCTCTGGTTTGTCAAATTCCTGGCAGATTATTTATTTAATATTTTAATATATGATACCATTTTATGTCGGTCAGAATCGTATTTTTTAACCTACGTATTATTTATTCTGTGAACTGTTAAGTCCCAATTATTTCCTTCTGCAGTTTAACTCTCTCACTTCAAATAAATTGTCTTTTAAAAAAATGTATTCTTTGATTTATAATCTCACCGTTAGCATGAAATTCTGAGATTATTTTTCATCTGTTTTTTTTTCTCCCAGAGATTTTAGTCAGTGTCTTCTTTGTGAAGGAATGATGTCTCTTTGACTCACCATCAAATCATCGAGACCTAGCAGATTACATAGAACATGGTGGAGGCTCAATAACTGCTTGGTTAAATGAATACAGGAAAAAATAAATAAAAGCAAGAGCAAGAGTCTGAGGTACATTTCTAAAATTTGAAAATTATTTCAAAATGTTAATTTTGTTCAAAGATCAAATCTTCATTAAACAGTTCTTTCAGAAGATACAGTCTCTATGACCAGATCCTAAGAAAAAAAACAACTCCAGTACCTAAATGATGGTCTCCAAGGCTCTTGGTCAGTCGGTCATTTTGGTTTCTTCGACCAAACCCTGTAATTATGGTGAATGCATGATATAGATTTCCCAACACATTCCAATTTCAGATATCCTCCCCTATTGTTCCCAGAAATACACGTATGGTTGCCAAACTATGTAAGTGCCTTTTTTCTTAGTTCAGAAAATATGACCACTGTGTAGGGGGGTGGGGAGTTTGCATACCAAAATATGGTGTAAAAATATTTTCAAAGCTGTGTTCTAGGTCAAGGAAATTAGGATAACTCCCAGAAGATGCACAACATCTTGAACGAATAACACCAGGGAATAAGAATTAAAGTAGCAATGCAGTCAAAGTAATTAATTAAAGTTCATAGGGCAGACCCACTTTAAATATAATTATTATAAAATGGACAGGTAGACAATTCTGTCTGAGAAGACTAGAAGTTATGAAGGTATGGAATAATGGATTAGCAACTTGAAATTTATTTCAGTCAATCTCATTGCAGTGGTGGTTGTTATGTTTTTGTTGTTGATAATGGTGGTGTTTTTAGTCAACTTGATATATAGTTGAATTTTAAAATATACTTTAATTAATTAAATTTGAATGAACATCTCCATCCATCAGCTTTTGTTTACACACCCTAAAAATGGGTGAGTTTCTAAGGGTCATATTTAACAAATATATACCTTTCAATAAATCTACTTTCTTAGGTTTATCAATTTGTAAGAGGAACAGTGGCAGCCAGATAATATGCAGGAATCCATACTCTAGTCACTTACTTAAGTACAAACATTAGAATTATTTTGGGTTCTGCTTTCTTTTAGGGTTAAGGGACTTATGAACATTTTTTACAATGTCTTTTTTTTTCTATAAAGTTGTCTCTTCCTGGGTAGTTTGATAAATACAGGGTCAATATAAATACAAACCAAAGAAATCTGTTAAACAAGATTTTGCAAAAATCAAAATTTCATAGAAATATAACTTCTTCATAAATAACAGTCAGTCACTCACACAAAATGATTCCCCAATTAGTGAATATACAGAAACTAAAAACAAGTTCAAAATATCTATTTCAAAATTTTACTTTTCTGCAAGAAAGATATATCTTTCTATTTTTTACTGACTTACTACTCTACCTCAAAAAACAAACAAAAAAACAACCTGAAATGAAACAAACATAATACAGAGATGTGCAATTATTTCATAGTATCCCTTATATCTCTTATGCTACAAGGCTCTTATATCTACAATATTCAAAATTCTTAAACGAAAATAATACATAACATTCACTGCTGACATGTTAGAGTTTATTTTTATTTGGGGGGTCACAAATCACCCCAAAAAGAAAACTGTAGGAGAAGGTAACCTGTTTTTGGAAACCTTAGAATTCTTAGTTTATAATTCTATGCGCTTGTTATTCAATAACATACTATATTTACTTAAGGCGTAGTTATTCCTGGATAATGTTCATATCCAAATTTTTAGGTTGAATGAATACAAGAGCCAAATAAACTTGGCAATTAGGTGAACAAAGTTTCTGGTTTAAAAATGGCCTCTGTCTAAAAGCCCTGTGCAAAGCTTCTCCTAAACTCCCACTAAAAGAACTACAAAAAGACAGAAAAGATGTAAATGTATGACCTTATAAACTAAGATTGACAGACAACCGAAGCCTGAATCTGGAAGGAATTTTCAATAATTGGAAGTCAGGCAGAGTTGAGTGTATTAACCAGTTGGTGCCCTGAGTGTGTGTGTCCTCTCGTCTAGTACTGAAATAGACCAGTCCTAACAGAATGGAAGATCATGGGAAGACAGCAGCTTGAGCCACACTTCCCCAGCCTCAGGCAGTGAAGCAGGGTCCCACAGTGATTAAGAATCTCTGCAGGTCATGTTCTTTTCTCTTCTCTCCCTCCTCAGCTCATTCATCCTGAATGTTCTTCTAGAACATTGGGTCAGGAACCTATGGCTCGCAAGCCAGATGTGGCTCTTTTGATGGCTGCATCTGGCTTGCAAACAAATCTTTAATAAAAAACATAATAACGTTAAAAATATAAAACATTCTCATGTATTACAATTCATTCATTTCCTACCGCTATGTTCATAGTTGCGGGTGGCTGGAGCCAATCACAGCTGTCCTCTGGGACAACACCAAATTTTTATTGGATACTGCGTAACTACACGGGTCGTTGTATGGCTCTTACATGGCTCTCTCAGCCAAAAAGTTTCCCGCCTCCTGTGCTAGAAACAGAAAGTCCAGATTCTGCCTTTATGAAAAGAGAGAGGGGAGCAAGAGACATGTGGGCTGGTGATGAAACGTGAAATCCTTGACCCAGAAATAAAGCTCTTAACCCAGAAATAAAGCTCAGGAGATGGCACAGCCCAAGGAGGGTTGTCATTTCTTCACAAAGAGATGTGAGGGGCTCTCACACCACCTAGATCTTTAGCTCAGACCTGATGGTAAGTTTTAGTCAGCAGACAAATGGTGAGTAAAAAAGTCAATCACCTCAATATGATCACCATGTTGGATACATTCTTGTTTATTTGATGACTTATAAAAGTAATAATAATTATAATAGCAGCAACTAAAAAGTTACTATGTGACAGGTGCTATTTTTCCCATGTAGAAATACTTAATTATTTCATCCTCATAAAACCTATGAGGTGGGTATGACCAATCCCACCTCTCTGATGAGGAGACCAAAACAAAGAGAGTTTTATTTGTAACTTGCCTAAACTTATATGGTAGTAAGTGCTAGAGTTATAATTTAAACCCAGATGTACTTAAAAAACACGCACACATAAAGCCTATGTATGAATACTATAGGATGACCTAAAATAAATATTACCCTGAGGGTTTTAAGGATGATACATGTGCAAATAATTTACTATAGGAACTATGAAAATAAAGAAATCCCTGTGAATGTTTAGCATACTAAAATAAAGTTGGCCCAAGATAACATGGCATCTCTGAAAGAGGAAGAGAAAAGCAAAAGGAGAGAGTAGGTTGGGGTCAAATGACACGTGGCTGAACTAAAGATGCAAATGTGACAGATGATTGCACTGGTGACACCAATGCATGGCCTCTCTTTAGCCATGCCCTTTGTAATGTGACTTGGATGGTCTTGCCACAAAGAGATGGAATCTATTTCCCTGAACTGGAAATGGACTTGGCCTTGACACATGCTTTGACCAACAGAACGCTCAGAAGCACCAGCATGCCAGTTCTGAAACTAGTCCCCAGGGGGCTACCTGTGTTTTTTCCCTTTCCAGCTGGCTCCTCTGTCAGCCATGAGCAGGAGCTAAGACAGTCTGCTGGAGGGTGAGGAACTACCTGGGGAGCAAATGGCTGGCCCACTGAGGCCACCTTTGACCAGCAAGGTCCCAGTCAAACTGCAGCCGCCAGCTGCCACATAGAAGTGCCCAGGTAAGATCAGCCAAGCCTAGCTCAGAACAACAGAACTTCCCAGCTGCCTCATGTACACATGCAAAATAAATTATTATTCTTTTAGACTGTATGTTTTGGAGTAGTTTAGTACTCAGCAAAGCAATAACCATTCACTATGGAAACTAAACATATGCACCTGGGAAAACAAATAGGTGGATTGT
This sequence comes from Saccopteryx leptura, assembly GCF_036850995.1. Classification (NCBI taxonomy): domain Eukaryota; kingdom Metazoa; phylum Chordata; class Mammalia; order Chiroptera; family Emballonuridae; genus Saccopteryx; species Saccopteryx leptura. Next base: position 169,008,660 of record NC_089507.1, read on the forward strand.
ACAAGAAATATCAATATGCTCTCTACCAATTCGTTCTTTCTTACACTCTGCTCCCTTTATAAAAAAATTCAATTCACATACTTTTTTTTTTAATTTTTTTTATTTATTCATTTTAGAGAGGAGAGAGAGAGAGAGAGAGAGAGAGAGAGAGAGAGAGAAGTGGGGGAGGAGCTAGAAGCATCAACTCCCATATGTGCCTTGACCAGGCAAGCCCAGGGTTTTGAACCGGTGACCTCAGCATTTCCAGGTTGACGCTTTATCCACTGCGCCACCAAAGGTCAGGCCTTTTTAAAATATTTTTATTTTATTTATTCATTTTTAGAGAGGAGAGAGAGAGACAGAGAGAGAGAGATGAGAGAGAGACACAGAGAGAGAGAAGGGGGAGGAGCTGGAAGCATCAACTCCCATATGTGCCTTGAATAGGCAAGCCCAGGGTTTCGAACCAGAGACCTCAGCATTTCCAGGTCGATGCTTTATCCACTGTGCCACCACAGGTCAGGCCACATACTTTCCATGACCATCTGCCTCTATAGCCCTGCTGAAAAACATCATGTATATGACCCTTTTGTCCCAATCATAAATATGTGGATCAAGAATAAAATTTGTATCCCAAGCAGGACCCATCAGAAATCGTTTATGAGAATTTCAAATATTTTTTCAAAAACAGCATCTGAGGAGAGAGAAGAGAAGGCTATTCTGAGGACAAAAATAAATCAATGCACAAAATGAATCAGAGAAAATAAAAACATATAGCACCAGAGAGAGAAATAGGTGGACTATTTCTAGTATCATTTTCTTTTTTCCACATGAAATTCATCTCTAATTTCCATGCTCTGAGAATAGCCTGCTCATTCATCAAAATATATTATTTGTTAACATTTTCATGTTTTTCAACAGGATGCAATGGCCATGACTTCACTCATTGAAAGATTACAAAACAATTTATGACAACAGCGTAGACATTCTACAAGGTACAAAGGGTTTTGGTTTTCTAATCTCTACTCTCAGCTGTTCTATTGTTAAGAAGGGCAATAAAAATACAGACTTTCATTAGAAAATTTAAAATGAGTCATTTCTTTTTCAAATTTTATGATGTGGTGTGTGTTTACACACAAAGAGTAAAATGTGGGAATTGATACACATTAAAAAATCAGCCTTCTGGTCAGCAAAGAATATTGGGAAATTATGCGAGTTCTATCTCTGCCTTCATACAATGGTTCCTGCTGGGGAGAGTCTAATTCTGTTTCTCCCAGTGTCCTGGACTGTCCTTCTCTCCATGGAGTTAAGATCTCCACAGCAGGAATCAATAGACAGAGCTACAGAAGGACGCCATGGTATTTCCTAATACTCTTCGCATGAGTATTTCTTGTAGTGGTGTAAGGTGATAAACACAGAGATTGTGAAAACCATTTCCTCTCTTCCCTCTTTTCATGTGTTCAAGTAAACTACTAAAAAAGAACAGATTGGAAGAGCCTTAGTATTCAAATCAAAATCCACTGGAGAAATTGCATGTCTCCACATTATCTTAAATTTTGAGGGTAAGATGGGTGTCCTGAAAGGGTTGCCAGTTTACACTATTGTCTCCTTGGTGCCTTTTGAAAAATAATATGACTTTCCTGAATTTGAGTGACCATAACAGCAGATGCCAAGAGACTGAGATGCTGACACCAAAGCTGCCTGAAAGGTATTTTTCATTTCTTTACTAAAAAGGGGATGGTGATGGAAAAGAAAAGATGCTGCCTTAACAGTTACTTCCCTTTCTCTTTTGTTTCTTATACTCAGTAACTGGCACTGCACTGGCCCTTTGAATGGCTGCTTATCTTCTTCCCCATTCCCACTCATGAACAGTAGGTGCTGACAATGCCAGTCCTGGAAGTCATGATCTAGATCAGGGGTAGTCAACCTTTTTATACCTACCGCCCACTTTTGTATCTCTGTTAGTAGTAAAATTTTCTAACCACCCACTGGTTCCACAGTAATGGTGATTTATAAAGTAGGGAAGTAACTTTACTTTATAAAATTTATAAAGCAGAGTTACAGCAAGTTAAAGCATATAACAATAATTACTTACCAAGTACTTAATGTTGGATTTTTGCTAAGTTTGGCAGAATAAATCTTTATAAAACAACTTACTATAGTTAAATCTATCTTTTTAGTTATACTTTGGTTTCTCCACTACTGCCCACCATGAAAGTTGGAATGCCCACTAGTGGCAGTAGGGACCAGGTTGACTACCACTAATCTATATCCTGAAGCCATCTTAGAAGATGGTCTAAACACTTAATCATGCTGAGTAGAAAGAAGCAAACAACAAGAATATCAACAGCAATGAATGATCCCAGGAAAGACCTATAGAAGAATGTCCTATGTTGCCAAAGCACAGAATCATAGAAAACAATAAATTACCATTTAAAAAAAATTTTTTTAAATTACTATTTTTTAAGCCACTCAGTTTTGAGTTGATCTATTAAACTACAAGAGATAGATCACTCAAATAGAAATTGGTACCTGGGAGTGGGCTGCAGCCATTTCAAAAACCTAAAATATTAGGTATCATCTTTAGGCTCATGTGGCTATAAGTCATCTGATGACATCTGACATCTGTGAAGCACTGGATTATGAATTGAGCCACAAGCAAAACATAGTCTTTATTGTCAAGCTATTTACCATCTCATCAAGAAGATCTAAGTAGAAGGCAGCATAAAATCATTGCTATGGAAGAATCCTACACAAGTCTATGATAACAGAAAGAAGAAGGAAGAGGGGTTATGGGAAACTTCATGAAGGACCAGGCAATTGAAGTGGACTCAAAGAGCAGTCAGGGCTGCAGACAGACAGGGATGGGGCTGATGAGCATTCCAGCTGTAAGGACATCCTGAGCAAACACACAGAGGTGCAACGGTGCTGGGGAGGTTTTGGGAAGAGTGAGCAGTCCCCGCTGACAGATGTATGATGTGCAAGAGAGGCAGGCTTGCAGGAGCAGGGACTTGGGTTGGAGGCAGAGTGCCAGGCATTGAGGTCAAGCTAAGCAGATTGGACTTTCAGGCATGAAAATAGCATAAATATGAGGAGGTGTGTCCACCTGATTTCATCAATAGTATGTCAAGGAGCTAGATCCAGGAAAGAGCTAGAGACCCTTAACTTGTCATTAACTTGTCCAGAACTACTTGGATTCAAGATTCTTTGTATGCATTATAGGTACTTGCTGTTTTGGAAAACAAAATATTCTGAAATGATCATTGCTTTTTTCCTCTGGACAATGTTAAGCGATATAAATAATGCTATAAGCTCAGAAAGTGTGGCAGATTTTCTTTGTTCCAAATTAAGGAGCTATTTAATGAAGTAAAAAAATTAAAAAAACAAAGGATGTTTTATAGTCTGAATTTCTGACCACTGGTTTGTCTGATTTGAATGAGTTGGTTAAATTTACTTGCTGCTTAGATCACATCACCACTATTTCTTCTTCTAAATTGACCAAATGTAACTTGATGCTCTCTATTAAGTGTATTAAACAAGGAGGCCATTAGACTGATGTGACCCTAAAACTATGGCAACCTACTTAAGCAAACCCAAATCTATGCCTGGAAATGCCTCAAGGTGACAAAATTAAAATGCTAAGGACAACCAATCACAAACAGCCAACTCAGCTTTAAGCTACTGCCAATCAAATCATATCCTGTCTCTGCTTCCACTCTTCCTCTGTAGTCTTTCCTCTGTTGTCCATCAGGGGTGCTCCTAACCACTTCCGATTCGGTGCTGCCAGATTATAAGTGATTGCTATTCAAATACACTTAAAATTTCTTTTTTAATTTTTTGATAACTTCAGTTTATCTCTTAACAGCTCTCTTTAGTCTGGGTACCCTCTCCCCTATCATCATATATTCTCTTGTTTATAGCTGCTTCTACAAATAAATTTTATATTAAAAAAAGAAACAAATCGAGACAAAAAACGATCTCAACACTTACATTGAGATATTAGAAATCTAGACATACATAGAAGATGAGATGTATCAATAATGGGAACAAACAATCTCATTTGTCCCATTGTGAAACAACCAAATAATAGTTTGACCTTGGACACCAAGATGCATACAATAAAAGATAACAAAGACAGCCTATATCTGTTGGATAATCCGTGATTTATTATCTAATAAATGATTTAATTTAACTTATATCTTCAGATACCACTCTGAACAGGCACTCCGTTGTTTCTGACAACATTGTGTGCTAAAATGAAATATTCCTTTAAAACCTCCAAAATAAAAGAGGCGAACACCAGCTTGAGGCCAGACAAGCAGCCTGTGAAACTTCAGACAGTTTTCATCACAGCTGGCCTGGCCTGGGCAGTTTCAGACAAAGGACTTCCGCCTTTATCTTTCCCTTATTTTGATGTCTCATTCAGCCAAAGATAAAAGGAAAGATGTGCTTTGAAATTTAACCATTAGGGCGGCAAAGAAATCAACATGCAAATGTCACCCATACATGAATTCGAGATGAAGTCTACATTTGTCATTGCAGACTTAGAGCTTGTCGGTATTTTTTCCTCCCAAAGCTGTAGGGTAAAGAAATCATGGCTGAAATATGATTGTTGGATTTAGTACAATTGGAATTCTTTCACTTACACATTTTATTTACAAAGTACATACCCATATAAGAGAGAATACATAATATGGTGTAAGCTGTAAGGGATCAAATATACATATGAATGAGAGATAATGTATTATAGGTATATATATATTAAGAGTACACATTTATGTAAGATATACATATATGAGAGAATATATATGTTTATGTGTGTGTGTGTATATATATATGTATATATATATATTAAGAGTACATGGAAAAGCTCCTAAGAGATAACATAAAAAATGGAAAATCTGACATATGATACAATTTGACTTTAGACAATCAGGAAAGCTAGAAAGACCTTATATTTTTGTTTTTAACATCTTATCAACTTCCGTCATGAAAACAAACTAGTTTCTCAGGAAGAGTGAAGAAGCTTGGATTCCTAAAAAAGGTAAAAGTGACCTAAGAGTTATAGACGGGGTCAGGATTTGTTCTATATGTAATGACGAAAAGAATTTGCAAACTGAAAAGTATTCATTGGACTCATTTTAAACTTCAAATAATTGCACATATATCTTCTGTGTATAGTTTCTCATCCTCCTGATTCAGAAGTAGTTTTCTGAAGTTGTGATTCCAAATAGTGTCGTTTTATGAGAAGTTTGTGTTTGTTCTTATATTTTTGCCATTAGAAATTCTAAAAAAAAAGACTTGTCACTCTCCCCAACTCTTAGCATTCATATCTATAGTTAAATAAAGAGGATGATTAAAAGACTGGAAGGAATCTGAAAACGTCTGTTTTGGAAAGGCTATGATGTTTGTGTAAAAATAATTGGAAGACTCTCACAGAAAGGATAAACTTCACTTGAACTAAGGTAGAACTAGGAACAACGTGTTAACTGCAGTGAAGAAAGATATGTCGCCATAATTTCACAGAACCAAACCTGAGTGGTCCATCTTATAAGGTAAAGGGGCTGTAAGGTTACCTTCCTGCATTTGTTCTTTCTGGACTGATATTTGGAATGTTAACTTTGGCATAGAATCTCAGAGTCCAAGGATAAATAAGATAACAATTCTGCCTGAAGAATAAACATTTTGGAGGGAGTCAAAAAGAATTAAAAGTCCAGTGTATAATGGTGTGGACTCTTGAAGAGCTCAAGAGTGAGTCTTTTTAATCCATTCACAACAAGTATACGTTGAAAGGGAGGTGTCCTGGAATGCTTTCAGAGCATAGGCACACCTCATTTCATTGCACTTCATTTAATTATGCTTTGCAGAGCCTGCATTTTTTGAGCACATTGAAAGTTTGTGGCAACCCTTGTGTTGAACAAGTCTATCAGCACCATTTTCCCAACAGCATTTTCTCACTCTGTGTCTCTGTGTCACACGTTCAAAATTCTCTCAAAATTTCAAACGTTTTAAATTGTAAATCATGTATCTGATAAGAGGTTAATATTCAGATTATATAAAGAACTTCCACAGCTCAATAACAACAACAACAACAACTAAAAAATAACCTAATTTTAAAAATAGGCAAAGGACTTGAACATTCTTCAAAGAAGATATACAAATGGCCAATAAACACATGAAAAGATGCTCAACATTACTAATCATTAGGGAAATGAAAATCAAAATCACCGCACACTTGTTAAAGTGAATCCTATAAAATAAAACAAAAAATAGCAAGTGTTGGAGAGGAGATGGAGAAACTGGAACTCTTATGCCCCACTGGTGGGAATGTAAGATGGTGTAGCTGCACCAGGAAACAATATGGTGGCGCCTCAGAAATTAAAGCCAGAATTTCCATATGGTCCATCAATTCCACTTCTGGGTATATACACAAAAGAACTGAAAACAGGGATCTGGCTAGATATTTGTACACCCACGTTCATAGTGACATTATTTGCAATAGTCAAAAGTTGGAACCAACTGAAATGTTGTCAAATGAATATAAGAATAAAATATGGTCTATACATAAAATGGAACATATCCAGTCTTACAAAGGAAAGGAGTTCTGACACCTGCTACATGAATGAGGCTAGAGTATAGTATGCTAAGTGAAATAAGCCAGTCAATAAAAGATGACTACTGTATAATTCCACTTATATGAGGTACTTAGCATATTTCAGTTCACAGAGACAGAACATAGAGTGGTGGTCACCAGAGGGTGGAGAGAAGGGAGAATGGAGAGTGATTGTTCAATGGGGACACAGTTTCAGTATTGCAAGACAAAAAGAGTTCTGTGGATATAGATGGCAGTGACAGTCCCACAATGCTAATGTACTTACTGCCACTGAACTGTACATTTTAAAATGGTTATTATTGTAAATTTTAGGTAATGTGTGTTTTACTGCAATTTAAAGGCTTTGATAAATATTTTAAAATATAATAAATTAAGGTGTTTTTCTTTGAAAACGCTTTAGAAGGTGTAATGCTGGTGGCCGAGACCAGGCAGGTCCACATTGGATTTGGGCAGACTGTAGAGAAACCGCGGAACTGGAAAGCATTGTGCCATTCCTGTTTAATTGAATCTCACAATGGTGGATGAACTAACAGGCAGAAAAAACCTCTTCTCAGGCAAACAGCAAAAAATGGCCCCTCACAGCGGCGGGCAGGCAGTCCATGTATCCACAATCCCCAATCTCTCTAGAGGGCAAGCACCCATAGCCTTATATAGTCCATACACACATGGTGCAGCCACGTACTCACGCACCAATCAGGCAAAGTGTCTGCAGCCAGTAAAGTAGCAAACAAGCCTAACACAGCTGCCCCACAGAAGGTTTTCTTTGTTTTGTTTTACTCTAAGAATCAGTAAATAAATGTATTGGGAAGTAAGGGGCAGCCACTCTATAGGATAATCTATAGCTTAAATGTACAGTGAGTGGTTTTATATGTCTCTACTTAATTAACTTCCCCAACTACATTGTCTGTGGACAAGAAATTCACGGTAGTTAAGGGCAAATTTGTCCTTATAAGACCTTTACTGTTCTATTCCTGAGTCTGAAAAGTATTTCAAAGTGGTTTGGGGGTTGGGGGGGGTCATTTTTTTTTTGTATATGCTTCACCTGGTCCTAAGGCTTCAGAATTGAAAAGGTGATCAAGCCATTACACTAACTGGCACAAATAAGTGTTACTGTCATAACTATCATAACAGATTTAGTTCATTAAGGGTTGCCCAAATGTCAATAATTGTGCTAAGTACCTCAAATGCATTACCTTACTTAATTATAGGGTTTTTTCCTCTACATGCTCTAAAAAGAGTACTTGAAAAGTATCACACAGCTTCAATCCCCTCTGGTTTGAAAAAAAAAATTGCTACATGTATGTGTTTCTTAAAAATAAAAAAAAAAGGAGAACCTCTAAATTTTTCATTAGTCTGAAAGACTCTCGAACTACATTATAACTTTAGAAAAAACACTACCAAATAAAATCAAAACTTCCTTTAAGGAAAAGAATGGCAATTTATCTGAATTCAGATGCTTTCAGAATTGCTAGAAAATTCTGACTGTCTGACAAAAGTAATAAAAACAAAACAAAACACTAGGCATATTTAATCGTTTAAGCTATACAAGTCTTATTATGGTAATCTTAGTAGATGTGAAACATTTAGCCTGAGACAACAGAAAAATGAGTTAAAAACACAATGTCTATATTGAGATTGGAATTGTAAGAAATAAACTTTCAGTTACCCTTTTGAACTACCATTTTTTTTTTATCACCTATTGGCTACTCACACACTAAGCAATGTTCAAGTAAAATATTTTTAATTGAATTTACTGGGGTGGCATTGATTAATAAAATTATACAGGTTTCAGGTGTACAGTTCTATAATATATCATCTGTAATGTTATATTGTGTATCCACCACCCCCAAGTCAAGTCTCGTTCCATCACCATCGATCCCCCTCTACCCTCTTCTACCTGCCCCACCCCCCACCATTCCCTCCGGGAGTTACCATACTATTGAATGCAGTGAGAAAGGAAAACCTGTGAGTCAGTGGCTTGCTGGTTACAATCAGATGAAGTTACACTGTTTAATTTCAAGTCATCTAAGTAGACAATGGACAGAGGGGAGGAATGTCCTGTTCGAAGATCTTCAAAGGCCACTTATTGTACTAAATTTTTTTTTAAATCTTAACACCAGCCTAAAACATTTTAAATGATTTGAGTCCAGTCCTCCTCCTTAATCTGGACCACCCTTTCCCACCCACTCTACTACCAGTAAACTCTGTCCCTATTGTCACTGTTTTCTTGCTGGAATAGGACAAGTTTGTTCAATCTCAAACAATCGTCACTTGCTCCTTTGTCTCCAAACATTCAGCTCCAAGGCCTCCTCACGACTGGCTCATTTTCACCCTCCCTAGAAAATCAACCCTGACTATTGTGTCTTCAGTTAGCCTGCCTCCTTTTCTGTCCTGTTATTTCATTGTGACTTTTATTCTTGTCACAACCTGTAGTTATCTCAATCGGTGCTAATTTAATGTTTGGTCTCCCCACATGAATTAGAGATTCTACCTGTTGGTGGATATAAGCTGAGGCATTGACGCAGGGCCTGCACATAGTTTTTTTTTTTTTCTTTATTTTTTCTTTTTCTTCTTTTTCAAGCAAGAAGAGAGGAGATAGAAACATTCCCTGCATGCACCCTGAGCAGGATCTACGTGGCGACCCCTGTCTGAGGTGGATGCTCTGCCCATCTGGGGCCATGATCGCAACCAAGCTATTTTCAGGAACATCTGAGTTGGAGGCTCCACAGAGCCATCCTCAGTGCCTGAGGCTGATACCCTTGAACCAATTGAGCCATTGCTGTGGGAGAAGAGAGGGAATAAGAGAGAGAAGAAAGAGGGGGAGAGGTGGAGAAGCAGATGGTCACTTCTCCTGTGTGTCCTGACCAGGAATTGAACCCGAGACATCCACACACTGGCCAGCACTCTACCACTGAGCCAATCGGCTTACAGCCACATATTTCTTAAAGAACTACTGAATGACTATGAGTTTTATTCTGTCTGATTTCTCCTGTAGGAATAAGAAATCAACTCTAATTCCTAATATGCAAATCAAAACTATGAAATGTTATTAAATCTCTTTTATTATGCCTTTAGCAGCCTGTGTCTCAAATTTGTTTGAAGTCATAAAAATTACCTTGCCTAAACCCATTTAGGTCTCTTTTATTTCTTTTTTCTTTTTTTTAACGAATGAATCCTTGGTTGTATGAAGCACAGCATGCCAGTTTGGTTTGTGATGAACACCCACCAATTGCAGAATTAACCCCAAAAGCACTTAATTTCATTGTCATTTGAGGGGTGACTCAGCCAACTGTGTATATACAACCAAGGGGCCATCAGCAGAGTCTTTCAGCTCTCTCGGGAGAAAAGGATACAGACTGATTTTTGTTTAAGGACAACAGGCATGACTAAGTAAATATCATGGATTCTAGTTAAATTGCCCAGTTTCTAGATTTAAATAGATATATATTTAAATATATATATATTCATATGATTTTGTATTTTTGATACAGACACTGTTAAAGACTAGAACCCATACAAGGTGGGATAAAAGTAAGTTTACAGTTGTTCATATGGAAAATAATACAATAATTAATAAAAATAATGCATGAATAAACTGTGTTTCACACACAACTGTAAACCTACTTTCCCCTCACCTTATGTTAAAAAGAAACGCATGCGTAGTATTCTTATCATAAAAATATGGTCCCTTTTCCCCATCCTGCTATATATGCCAATCTGTTCTAAAATCCCACGCTCTACTAATGAAGCCTCTGCAAATTTTCACTTTGAGAAACATCACCTTTCTTTACCCATTTGTGAAAAATCCCCGTGGCCTTAATCCAAAAAATCTATGCAAACCTTCTTTTTGAAAAGGATTCCAAATCGTTGTTTTGAAAGTGAGAAATTAAGTGACCTCAGGAAAAATTCAGGGTCTTTTTTTTTTTTAATCAGGGAGTCATTTTTAATTGAGAAGCTTACATTCATGATCATTTCTTGTCTGTTTCCTCCTCAACAATGAGAGCCAGATCCTACCCATTAAAGATGGTAATGACTTAATTAAAACCAAGTTCTAGGTTCTGTGGGGTCTGGTGTGCAGGGGATGGGCCTGTCTACCATTTTGTTATATGAATTCTGATAATCTATGCCAGATATATATATAGGCATGGGATAACCCCCATTATAAAGCTTCCAGTCTACAAACCGGGAGAAAGCTTGTCAAAATAAATCTTAACTTCTGACCATGGTAGAAGACCTACTACGGGGTATTACCAGAGGCAGAACTGCCAATCACTGCCTGGTCTCAATGTTTGTGTTATGAATTCCAACTCTGGTGGCATGAACTTCGGATAGAAACCATCGTTAGCTGTGCAAGTCCAAAAAACACAAACCCGGAGTGAAATATATTTTGGGCTGAAATGACGTTAGCGATGTCTGAGATGGGTTTTCTTTCTTCCCCTTCCTTCCCCCTACCCCCGCCTTCTCTTTTGAAATGTGATGCTTTTATTAGATTATTTCTACTGCCAAAAGACACAGCTACTGTCTGGCTGAATTTGCTGGTTTTCTCTTGAATTAAAATACATAAATAAATGAAAAAAGTCTAAATCTTTTAAATAAAACAAATGGGAATATTTTCTTTTTCTTCTTTTTCCTGCCAACTGAACAAAATCTATACATTTAGATAGACCTCTGGGTCACATAATATATAATGTATACTGTTATGTGCCTGTATAGCGGCTATGACTAGATGAGCTTCTTAAACTAAACAAGTATTGTCTATGGGTATATTGATAAATGGGCAGTAGCCTTTTGCTAGAATGCAAGAGTTAGCAGCTAGATGTGACTGACAGCTGCTTAATTCTCAGCTCTGCTATTGAGGATAGGGTGTAGGCGCCTATCCTATCCCACTTTTGTTATTCTGCCTCCCCGTTCACCCTCTTGATCCTTGATGCCATAGCCACCCTTCCTTAGTGCTCAGTGAAAATCTAGATAACATTGCACATCCCTCTTACACATAAAAAGTGAGCCCTTCAGAAATGAAGTCACCACCGCATATTCAAAGCCATACAACTAATTAACGACCAACCTCATGCTGGGGAACTTTCGTACTTACATATCAGCACCCTATGTTAGAGGTACTGTCAGCACTTTACTGACATATCCAAGGGGTCATGGAAGGTCATCCCAGTCTTTCTATTTAAATAAAACCGGAAGGAAAGACATTTTGCATACGGAGTTGAAACTCCTTTACGGAACAGTGTAGATTCTTAGGGAGAGCAGAGTGGAGAATGGGTGGTCCTTATATTTTACCCATTGTCTCTGGCCCTGTCTTTGCAAACTTCTTGGGGTTTCTTGAAATTCCCCTTTTATGTTAGTACCATTCTCTGTACTTTGCATTAGTTCCTAGATCACCACATAATCTATTTGTCCTTGACTTCCTACCGTGGAAAATTAACTTTGCGTTGGCTTTCAGTACATTAGTATGTGTGTGACAAAGGGCTAGCATTTGGGGCCTATTCTGTGCCAGGTATTCTAATAGACTTGCAACTTAAGTTGTTGTTTGTTTGTTTGTTTGTTTGTTTTTTAATCTTTAAATATGTCTTTGTGATTAGGAGAGGCAGCAGCAGCAGAGCTGAAATGTAAACCTGGATGACACGGATTCCCACATCTGTCCTCGTTTCACTAAGCAATGCTGCTTATTCTATTCTTTTTTAAGTGCTATTTTTTAAAAACATAAATGATGCCATCAACAGACTCCAGTCAAGCCTGGTCTTGTAACTGTGGGAAGTACTGAGGTTCGTTGACATTCATCTCCTTCCCTTTGTAACCAAGGGTAATGGTATGCCCAGGTTCAAAGTGCCCTCTGTGTCCTGAAATAGACTCTTTTCTACGAGGAAACTGAATTAACTTCTAAAGAGATGAGTGGCTGCAGATGGTGACCTTATTAGCATAGATTTTAAGGTTTCCTTATTTCCTACATTATATCAAGTGTCCCCCCAAAACTTTTCTAAATACTTACCCATATTACTCAGATAATGCTTCATGGAGATCGTTGTGTTGAACTTGGAGTTGTCTGGGATGAGGAAAGGATTTGTAGTTTATTCAATTTCCCACCCCATCTCAGCTCTTTCATTTCTGGGTAATGCGTTCATGCTATTTGCTATGTGTGAAACCAGCACTAATGGTCGATTCTATTCTAACGAGAGACATGCATGCTAGCGTAGATTGGACCTGAGTCAGACCACAGAGCAAAACCTAAAGCAACAATCATTTGCCAACCCTCAATCCCTTGAGGGATTGTCGGCTGACTAACACTGTCCTGCTGGAGTCTGGGAGAGAATGGGGCTATCATTCCTGATAATCCACATCACACACAAATGTCTTAAAGGAGGTTCTTTCTCTTTCTTTCTTTTTATCTTTCTTTCTTTCTTTCTTTCTTTCTTTCTTTCTTTCTTTCTTTCTTTTTATCTTTCTTTCTTTCTTCTTTCATTTTTCTTTTTCTTCCTTCCTTCCTTCCTTTTTTCTTTCTTTCTTCCTCCCTTTCTTTTCTTTCTTTCTCTTTCTTCCCTTTCTTACTCTTTCCCTCCTTCCCTGTCTCCCTCTCTCTCTCTCTCTCTTTCTCTCTCTCTCTCTCTCACACACACACACACACACATCACACACACGCTCAGACTTATTACAGTATTCAATATATTCCAGTTGGCTCGAGGCTCTTATGAATTACATGTTTATTTTGTCTTCTTGATGGATATTTCCTCATGTCTGCATATTGTGCCTCTAGGAAGGAAAAGTTATATGTGTATTTTTTTTTTTTAAATAAGGCAGCTTTTCTAAAAATCTTGCCAAAAAGAAAGTGGCTGAAATGGAAAGCACCCAGAGCTTTTCCTTTGACAAAAGAGAATAATTTAGAATAATTTTATTTAGAACAATTCCTATTTTCAAGCAAGTGTTCTAAGGCAGCTGTGAGACTTTAATCTGAATAAGATCAGAGAAGACAGATTCAAATGAGAGTGTCCAGTGAGCATGCAGTGATGGTGAGGGCTTCAGTATTTCTGGACATATAGGCATAACTATTCCACCTATCATCCATTGTAATTCCCCACATCTGCAGCAATTTGGAATATGAATTACAAATAATCGTTTTGGATGACTGTCTACTTATAGACACATCTCTGGGGACCTATCCCCCTCATCCTCCATTCAGAATGCTGTACTACCAAATGGTACATATACTCTCATTTCTACATCTCCCAGCCATTGTATCCATGGTTGACCCGCCTAGAGTACCTGTTCCTGCCTTGGGTGGTTCCTCCAAACCAGGTCACCTCTCTTCATTTCAGAAATCTGACCCTCTCTCCTCCTCCCGAGAGGAACTTACTCCATTTCTCCTTGAACACGTCCTGATTCTAGTCTGCCTGGTGATGTGGTACAATTATTTGCATTACATCTTATGTACATCATATCTCCAGCAGCAAGTACACGGCCCGGCAGAGGGAAGTTGCTTGGTGGACACCTGGGATTCGCTCAGTGAGTTCTATCTTTTCCACTTGTCTTGCTCTAAATGATATATATATATCCATAGACATTTGCAAGAAAATTTTTCTCCCCCATGAAATGGAAAACTTCTTTAAATTATGGAAATGTTTGCATGAAATTCTGCATGTTTCATACTGCTGAGCACAGTACTTAGCAAGTAGGGAGTGCTGGATGCATGAAAGAAATATTAGGGCAATTGCCTTAGGGCAAATAATAATTAAATTCTTAAGAATTTAATATGTAACCTCCATTTCTCTATGCATTTTTAAAATTTTATTTATAATTAAGTTTAACAGAGTAACATTGATCAATAAGAGTACATAGGTTTCAGGTAAACATTTCCATAGCATTTGAGTTATGTTGATTATGTTGATTATGTTGTATACCCATCACCCAAAGTCAAATCATTTTTGGTCATATATCTGTTCCTTTCTACTCCCTTTCGTCCACTCCCTTCCCCATATCCTTTAACACATGATTTCATTTGATCCACAACTATAAGGGGAAAAAAGGTACTATTATCATCCTTGATGTATAAACATGCAGAGAGAAGATAAGTTGCCCAAGGTCACACAGAGTGGAACCTGTTGGTTCCAGGATTTGGAAACACTTTAAGTCTAATCACTCTCCGCACTCTTAGTCAATAGCCTATAAGTATAGGTATACATGCTGCAAGAAGTTTCACCCAAGAGGCAGTCAACAGCTGCAGTGGGGAAGACACACCACACCAGGAAAGGCGGGAGGATTCACACGACAAACTACATTTTAGAAATCCATAGCCCAAAGGTCAGTGAAGTCCATATCCTTGTGCCCCTACCTGAGCCCCCAAATGGTAGCAGCTTTACTCATATTTGCTCATCCTTCAATACAACGTGCATCCTGCTCATGGTAATGATTGTTTCAAATAAAAATGTAAGTGTGGTGAAAACTTATTTGTTTTTCACTCGTTGGGAACTTAAAATTATGAAAGTGGATTGAATGGGGTTTTATGTCATCTTAAAAATATTATTTTTTAAGATAGAAAGTTTAAAAAAAGCCTCTTCAAGCATTCTTAAAACCAGCTGTAACAAAGTGTAGCTAAGATGCTATTTTGTTAACTACTTTTTGTCTGTGTAAGTCTGTCTATTAATACTCGTCCTTGCTAACACCACCAGCTGCTTTTTCCTATTATTGTAGATTCCTGAAAGTAATAAGACATCATTTTGAAAATGGCTTATGATTCAGATGTCCAGAGTTATGTCTCTCTCTCTCTCTCTCTCTTTAATATACTCCACACATGAGTGGTTTTTCCCTAATTTATTTACACAGTGCCATCTGATCTATAGTCTCTCTCTTTCTTTCTTTCTTTTTTTTTTTCCTGAAATTATCAACTCTTAGGAAACTATTTTCTGAAGTTTTAGAAAAAGGCTACGCAGGGAGTACTAACTGATGAGTAACCATAATTATTGGTGAACTGCTGGAATCTGTCTTTTATGAACTGTTGCGAAAATGTTAGTATTTCTTTTACATTAACATTTTTGTTAGATTAGACATTGTGAGTTGAACTTGATTTCAGGCAATGGGGCTATTAAAGAGCATGGGAAATACATCTCTTGAAAGGAGAGGGATCAGAAATTTGGGCCCTAAAATTGCAAAGAATGGTAGCTATCATGCATTGGAAATGTAAAGTCACCTTGAACTACACCTGCACTGTCTCCTTGGTGACGTAACCATCAGTCTTTTCTTCTGTGACTTGCTTATAGCCTTTGATAGAGCAATCACAGCTACAGAGAAAAACAATGCCATTATTAACAGATCAATGCTTTTGAATATGGAACTTTTCTGAAGCTCTTCAGGGTTGACCCCTCTGTATTTTTTAACAGGTATTTATCTTTAAGCATAAGGATAACGAACTGTGGGAATTGGCTGTGCATAGTCATCCTTTTTAATGATGAAGAAATCACTCATTGGAATGACTTTCCCCGTTTTCTTTAAACATACCCACAGTCACAGGTTTCTGCCTCCAGCTCTCACTATGCCATTTCACAGCAAATGCAATCCCACAGTGCAAGTGAAGTAGAGAACATCTAGTGAATAAGTCACAGAATCTAGTAAAGACTGATTACTGGGACATCAATAGTTCCGAGAGCCGTCAGGGAAAAAACCCAGTCTACGTCAAACTCTAATATTTATTGGGAACATGACACTGATGTGGTCGCTTTTGCTTGTTTACGGTTGGAATGCCGTTTACTAAGATTTGAAATGACTGGATTTCTTTTCCACAGCCAGTCTCGAAGGTGAAAGGGAACAGAGTGACTGGGAAGAAGAGGCAGCAGGAACCCGGAGAAAATAGCATGAAAGGGCGAAAGGATAGAAACAACATTTAAGAAGTCTTCCTGCATCTGCATTCTCTTATTAAAGAATGGTGTCTTTACTGTCTAAATTTTGGGAGGACTCTTAGATGATGCAAATCAGATCTGCACAGTTGGGCCAAGGGAGAAAACAAACAAATAAACCAACCAACCAAACAAACAAACAAACAAAAAACCCCAGCATGCACATCTCCACTGTTGGGGAGCTTGGGGCACTCTCAACCTGGTGTGAGAAGGGATCTCTCCTGTTTCCTCAAACCCATGTCAGTACAATAGAAATGCCTTTCATACTGGCTCCTACGTGACATGCAAAACTCACCATTCTCAGATGACTTCGTCAGTAGAAGAAGTGATTCATGGAGATGAGATTCCAGAAAGGGTTTTCAGATAACAGCATGCTGTCACCAATCCTGCCACATGGTAGTGTGACTTAGAGACTCAACTGAAGTGAGAAGGATACTATAAAGCAGTCAGGGAAGTAGCTCTGTAGATCTATTCCAGATTGGTCAACAAACCAAGAGTTTGTTTCAAAATTCCCTGTCTCGGCTAGAAGAACACACTCATGAGACAGGGACCACTGAAATCTCTCTGTGTAACGACATGACAGTGCTATCCAGCCTGGAGAAGCCAAGCCTGGAGAGCATAAGCAAGTATGGGCACTCTGCTGTGAAAAATTAACTCTATTATCTACCAATGACTGAGCTGGAACCCACGCACAAAAGTTAGTTAGGCACACAATCTTGTCATTTCCTAGGTTTCCTCATAGGTGGACTGGGCTTTTTATTGGAAAAATATAAAACACCCATCCTAGTACTATTCAGTTTTACTTCTAAGTATACCATTCAATAAATATTTTTCAATTATTATTCAAGCACCAATCATAATACAAATTGATGTGTATGTTATTGGAAGGATTCAAGCATTGAAGAAGAACTTGAGCTAAATAATAACAATAAGCATTATTTGTAATGAACGTATTTTCTGTTTAATCTTGTTGTAACAATACCTGTTATTATTGCTAAGCCTTACAAGAATTTCAGAATGTTTGTTTTATTTATCCCATCCCATAGATGAGGAAACAGAAGGTCAAGAACACTACACAGCTTCCCTGTCCCTGGTTAAAATATTAGCAGATAACGAAACCAGCGTTCAACCTAAATCCTTAACATCGAACTACAAAGTCTCTATTTTACCCTGATAGTTTTTGATGCTAAAAAATCTGACTATGAACAGTTATCTGTCCCAGCTAACAAAGCTGTTCTTTCTCTGCCTTTATTCCATGCTTAAGACCTGTCCAAATTCCCTCAGATATGCTAAAGACCATGTTTAATTAAGCTTCTGAAAGACTGGGGATGAGCCCTGCCACGCCACTGGTCACCCCGTGTCTGCTCCGCAGCCCAGCCTGGCTGGCTCACACTCTCCCTTGCAGATCCTCGACCATCTACACTGTGGTGTCGCGCCTGACCTCCTTCTGAACCAACTCTTTTGCTTTGAGCTCAGGAATGGCTTTCTCTTTCCATCTTCCTAAACACTTGGTTTGCCACCTATGAGTGGCTTTTCTTCGCTCCTTGACTTCGAGGCTCTCTTTTGTGCTGTGCCCCACTCTGGGAAGGGTCTTGCATTCCTGAGGCCAGCCCCTCTCATGACTTGAACCTTGAGAAGCTGTAGACTGCAGAAAATACAATTTACTGCCTCTGCATTTCTACAGTGATGGATGCAATCAGGCAACAAATTGTATCATCTCTTGTACAGTGTTTCTAGTTCTCTCATTTTCCCTGTGTCCATGTCCTCCCCTCAATAAAAGTCAGTTCTTGTGGAAAGGGTGATAGCTGCAGACATATTTATTATTCAAAAGTTGGGCTTACAAATGGAACTTAGACGTTGGTTTTTAACTTGTTATATATTCAAGTTGGGGTTTTTAGTTGGTGCTAATAGCACCCCATGTTTATTTTATTGATCTGAATATTAATGGAGATGCCCTTGGTTGACTTTGGTTAACTCCAAAATAATAGCCTATATAGATTTATGTTTACATGACTGATTTATTATAGAAAGTGACTAATTCTAGAGTTATTATAGTAAAAAGAAATAGATTGACTCTTAGCGGGAGAGTCCTAAGTCTTTGTCACCCCCAAATCAACTAACATACAGTAGAACTGAAAAGAGAACCAAACGAAATAATCAAATATTTAATACTAGAGAAAAATAAAAACATGACTAATTGAAAATTTATTATGTGTTGGAAATCTAACCACCCATTTCATATATCTCTAAGGAGCGGCTTGCTAGAACATCTGTACGAACCTTTAGTCAACACGCATCAGTTCAAGGTGTTTAACATGAAGAAAAAACTTCCCAGCTCTTAGGAACATTTCTGCCTACAATCTTACATCATGTTTTCCCACCACAGTTAAAAAATATACATCAAAACTCTAACCTTATTTTTTTATAGAATCTTGCTTTTTTTCCTCCCTGGTCTACTTAGATATTTATAAAAGTAAATACAGCATGTGCACATACATAGAGATGCACAATTGACCAGAAACTCAGGTAATTTTAACATTTGCACGCTTCTGTGTTTTTCTCGTAAGCTAAGATTTGTGGAAGTGATAGCAGTTTTTTTTCCCTCTGAGATTATGCTCTATTATGAACACAAGGCATTTTTATTCAAGTGGGAGGGACATGCGTGTGTCTCCTGGTTGTACACATGCCACGGCTCAGACAGGCTTAACGCAAATGTGGAAAGAACCGCTGTACCGAGCATGCTCACAGATCTACCCTTGACTTCAGATTACCTCCACGCTCAGAGTTAGAAATATTTTTGAGGGTCTGCCAAAGATGCAAAAGCCATAGCTTTCCCCATTTTGCAAGCAAAGGAAACAGCATTTGAACCTCTTCTGAAAACTTTTTTTTTTTCACATTAAGAGGCGCCACACGAACAGAACGTGCCATAAATAACGTGTGCTAATATTTTCCAAAAACTGGACATCAATTAATGCTAATTTATGAGCAAACTTCTTTGGAGGAGCATAGTCCAGACTCATGACTACTGAAAAGACTCATTAATGTAAATGTTTAGGCGGTTTTTCTTTAAATGGGGGGAGCCTTAAGGTAAATGCATATCGTTACATTGAAAGCTCATAATTTATTGGAAAAGCAGTGGAAAGGAAACTTTACACTGTGTGTTTCCAAAGGTGATGTTTTAGCACATTAATCAAGAAAATAAAAT
The DNA here is from genome assembly GCF_036850995.1 of Saccopteryx leptura. Taxonomy (NCBI): domain Eukaryota; kingdom Metazoa; phylum Chordata; class Mammalia; order Chiroptera; family Emballonuridae; genus Saccopteryx; species Saccopteryx leptura. Next base: position 169,028,344 of record NC_089507.1, read on the forward strand.
AAGGATAAGGATGTGATCGTAAGAGGGATATGTAGTGAAATTCCAGCTGAAAGACACCTAACATTCGTTGAATAAGTACTACGTGCCAGGCATTATGCATGCACAAGCTTGATTATTTTTCCAATCAAACTATGAGGTAGATTATGTTATTATTTCCATTTTCCAACAGAGAAAACTGAAAATTAAGCAGTTGATGTACTTATGGAAACTCACAAATTTAATAACTGAGAAAACTCAGATTCAGAACTTCATCATGCGATACTACATTATACTGCCTTAGACAATTATCAGATAGGTGTAGGGACACATTTATGTAGGCGTGTGTAATGTTTTACTCGCGAGGATCTGTAAAAATAAAGTCACTATTGTTTTTTCCAGTAGGTAAACTATACATTTCTATTCACAAATTAATTTGTGCATATTAAAGTCCAATTTTGTTATTTCTTTTTTTAGATTTAAACATGGTGATAAATATTTGGCAGTTCTTATCTTTGCTGAATTTTTTTCTAACATTTTGATTCACCCAGGCAATATTGATGACAATGAAATTTCTACCCTTTTAGATGTGGAATTGTCTTAAGTAAAATTTTTGCTGACATGAAAGTAAAAAAAAAAAAAAAAAGGTTGTCTTAACTTGGTTTCCTTAGAGTTTGGGCTGAGTGTGTCCATGTAAATATGCTTTGGTAGAGAAAAAATGGGGAGAATGAAGGAAAGCAAAAAAGAATAATTAACCCAGAACTTGAGACTCAGTATCTATTGCCTCATCACAAATGTTTCAGATCTATTTGACTTTAATGTGCAGTTTTCCCCTCCAACCAGCCATAGACCCAGTGACTGGGCAAAATTCTAGCATTGCTCATACAACAGCAGCATCTGGAAGGCTTGCTTGTTAAAGCACAGCTATTGGGCTCTCTACTTTCTGTTTTAGTACGACTGGAGTAGGGCCCATTAATTTGCATTACCGACAAGTTTCCGAGAGATGCTGCTGGTGCTGCCCCTGGACCCCACTTTGAGAACCACTGTAGGGACCACTGTTAACATATTATTTATAGGCCTATAATGTACTTCAGTAGTAATAGTTAAATATTCAATAAATAAGTAGTTGTATATATTGTTAGATCAATGAATGAAACATATTAAGGAGTTATTAAATGATCTATATATAATTGTTACATTCAGCTCTCAGGCCAAACCAAAAGACTAATCTTGAATAATCACTTAATATGCTGATTGAATAACTTTAGACTTGCCAAGTCTTTCCTGTAACCACCAACAACCTAATCAGGCACTCAATGTAACTTTGGGTTAGTTAACAAGTTAACTCTCAGGGCCATTCATTACTGAACTCTCCATAGGAATTGAAAAATTTCCAACTTATTTAAATTGAAGCAGGATCTCATTAGAAACCAACCATACTCAGCATAGAAAATTAAAGGAGGTATATTTAAATGATAAAGCATTTATAGCTTATTAATGAGAAAATATTGGTGATTCTAGGATAAGCAAAGAGCATTCTCAAAAAAAATGGGAGAAAAAAATAAGGATGAAGTTAAGTGGAATAAATGATGCCATTTTTTTAATTGTGAGAGTAGAAATCTTTCCTGTTTCCTCAATAATTAATTCACTTTTAGAAAAACCTCTCTTCACAAATTGATTCGGTGATAGGTGGTTGTTGGCACAATGAAGTCAGATTTACCTAACATCAGTTCCTAAAAAAATAGCCCCACCATAACCGTGTTCCCAATTTGAAGGGAAACATTTGTGTATTGGGCATGGAAGGTTCTCCGTACCAACAGAAGGCATATGCATTTAACATGCAAAATTCCCTGCACGAAACTGTGTGAAATGTTTCAATTATTTCTATAATAACATTTAACATGTTCCAGATATAGTGCATTAAGCACACAGCCAAGAAATGTTCCAAGCCTATGCTGTTTTTCATTTGGGTGTATTATACGTGTATGAAACACATGTTAGGAATATATTTCATATTCTGCATTTGTAAAATATCAAATTTATATCAGCAGAAACCACAAAGGCAGCACAGAAGCTGGCCCCAGAGCAAGGGTATTTTGCAATCAAACTTTTAACACCACATTATCATTTTAAAGAACAAATCTCCTGGTTGAAATGAAGAAAATGATTTTCACAACTCATGGCCATTTTCTTTATGTATTTATTACACAGGATTCAAAACACATACTCAACAAGAATTAGTCTCAAGTTTCTACTTTTTGTAATGTGTACCATGTTCAAAGTACATATTACAAATGAAATTAATTTACCTGGGTTATTATATTCCATTTTATAGCAGAGATATAATTTTGTAAAATTTTTAAAGCTTATTCAAATATAAATAATTCATATGTATGCTATAGTTCTTCAGATTATTCTATGCTAAAAAAACTATTAAGGAAGCAAATTATTCTTCTCATGAGCTAAATAAATGTATTTTCTGAGAAATCGGTTTATGCTACATAATTTACCTTCCATTCTTAAATATTTAGCCTTTCCCCTCATGTCTTATTTTATAATATAGACAATATGATGTTAACATCCTGTTTTATTATAATAATAGATGACAATGATTTGGGTAGCACCAGTATGATTTACGTTGAATTATTTTCTAATAATGCGTACTTTGGTGCCTGGGTTCCAGTATCACAGGATCACATTTACAAATCCTAAATTATGTATTCACTGCCTTGACCTGACAAATCCTGGTCGATTTAGGGCACATTTGAGATTAATTTATTTCAAAATCTTATCAGAAATATTGACGCAAAGCTAATACTGCACTGGTCTGTGTCCAGCTATCTTACCTTGGCACTGAGTCCCAATAGAAGAAGCTGTTTGATGAGTGTGTCTCAATGGCTCATACAATTTGATCAAATTCCTCACCGTCTCTGTTCCTCAGTTTCCTCATATGGCAAGGAGGGATGACAGCAATACCTACCTCACCAATTTTTTCTGTAGATGTAATGAATTAATGTACTGAGAATAGATTATAGTCCATAGCAAACAAGGCCTAGGTGACAGTGAGCACTATCACTTGCTGATGCTTAATCAGTGCCTGACTCAAAGCAATATGCATTTTATAACTAAAGAGCAAATGAACAAACAAAATTAGAAAGCCTCTCCTTTGAATCCATCGCACAGTTTTGTTCAGACCTCTCTGATAAGTGATATTCTATATTATACTAAAATGTTTTCCCTCACATTATGTTTGCCCTACACGACTTGAGAGCAGAGTGTGTGTCCTATTGGCCTTTGTATCCCTACAAAGTCTATGCCTGGAACACAGGATGTATCTATTATGAATGTGTGTGGAGTGAATTAGGGACAGCAGAAGAGACCAAAGAAATGTAAGAGGACTGCTGATCAATCATGAATTTCTGAAATTCATTTGTATTACATATTTGTGGAGTAACTAGTCTGTGGATGACATTTCGCTGTGTGCGATACAAAAATGTATCATAGTCCCTTACTTCAAGATAATTTTTAATGAATAAGGAAGGCAAAATAACACAAAACACTTACACAGGAGTACTAGGTGACTCACAAAAGAGTATTATATGAAATACTATGAGATTCCGGCAGAAGACCTTGCTCCCAGCATTACTCAGAGCCAAAGGGCATGGTGAAATTGCACAGAGTCATCTGCCTCTAGACCAACCTCCCTGCAAACAACGTACTTGGCTCCATTTTCCCCTCTGGATTGGTTCAATTGACATTGCGTTTGTTTCGTTATGAATTAAACTTGTGGCAATTTCTACTCAGATTCTTGAAACCACCTGTGAATTTGATCAAACCAACGAAGTGGATTAAACAACTTTCATGGGCTTCTTCGGATTCTTGTAGGCCTAACTCGGATACTAATATCAGTTTGTTGACTTTTGGGTTATGTAGTCAGAAGCCAAGAAATTAGTGAAACTGCTTAACCTCCTCAGAACGTTAGCCTTTAATAAAGTGTTCCCAGCTATCGGTAAGCAAGGCCCCGTGTTCCTCAGCAAACACTAACCACAGGGAGAGCATAGTTGATGAAGAGCCAGGAGCAAATATAACCAAAATGCTACATCTCCCATGAAGAATGGCTCGATCATTTTGAATGTCATGATCACTTAAAACAGCTAACCAGGTAAGTTTGTGTAGACTCAGCATTGGCTACTATGACCTACTGTGCATGAGTGTGTTTCCATTCTATTTCTCCACTTCTTTTTCTTTGTGAGCAATGGCTTGACCCAAATGCGAATGTACCTGGCAAGACCTGTTATACTTCACAAATTTCTAATCAGATTGGAAGATCCAGGAACCTAATGCCAGCGTGGGCCTGTGGCATCCTGCAATTACCATCGGCAAGCCTTCGCTGCCTGTAAACAGTTACCTCGCATCACCTCAGAGCTCAAGGCCATGTTTGCACAGGAGAGCCGGCCGCCGAAGGATGGCTTAGCTAAAATTCTGACTTCTGGAAGTCATTTTCTACCACGTGTATGTTTCAATAAATCTGCAGAACAACTTAACCAAAGAGACCCAGGGTGATTTTTCTTCTTTGGTTTTTCTCCCCGCCCCTCCGCCCAAGCTAAGCTGTAAAACTAAGTCCCCTTTATCACAAAAGTCTCCACTCTCTAATCCAATTGGCTTTCGGGATTTGCTTTCCCATGTTTGTCTCTTCCTAGGCTACTAAGTCGTATCAGCTGCTCTGGATTTGGGTGTGATGGTGATTGCTGAGATGGGAGAGACAGTGACTGCATTTGCTGGTGACTTTTTCACAAAACAGAGGGCTCCGGAAGTACAGTTTTTGGCATTAGAAGAAATATAGGTTATTTTATTAGCTTTTTATATTTAATTTGGTCTTTGGTTAATTTTTCTAAGATAAAAATGTTGAGATCAAAACTTTATTGCACTTTTTCCTTCACATTACATTTTATATAGATATAATATGGCATTATGTTTATACTAATATATATGTGTAGTCATACATAACATTTACATACAAGTGAAATATACATAACTAATAATACTATCTAGAGTAATAATGCTTATGATACATTTCTAATACTAAAATTATTGAGTGGTTATGTGCAATAGAAATAGTGTTGTCTAAGACTAATAGGGCCCTGGCCAAGTAGATCAACTGGTTGGAGCACTGTCCCAGTACATGAGGATTGTGGGTTTGATCCCCAGTCAGGGCACATACAAGAGTGAATTAATAGATGCATATGTAAGTGGAACGATAAATTGATGTCTCGTTCTCTCTCTACCCCTTGTTTACTTTCTAAAATCAATTAAAAAAATTTTAAAACACTTTGTGTGTTGTTTTCTGAGTGAATTTTATCAAGTCAAATAAATGTTTTGCATATATTTGCGTGTGTGTCTGTGTGTGTGCAACACTTTTAACACAACACATGAGATAATGTGGCCAATCCCGGTTATTAAAAGTATTCAGTAATAAGAACTACAATACAGTTTTTACAGAAACTTGGATTTAACTTTCTCAAAATAATTCATCCCCTTCAATCAGACTTACTTAGTTGTATGCAGTATAAGCTAGGTCTACTAGGGTTAAGTTTTAAGGGAGCTAGATTTTAATTCTAGCTCTAAGTCTTACTAGCTCTGTGACTGGACAAGTCATTACATCTTTTCAGACTTCACTATTTTTCAGTAAAATGAAGAACATCATGCTTGAATTACCTCTACACAATTGTTTTGGCCTGAAAAAATAAAATAGCGTATGTGCTATATTTTGAAAAATGTCAGCAGTACTGTAAGGAGATAGTGCTAGCATTGTTGGAGTTACAATTTAGTGATCATTATTTTTATGTTCCTCTTCTTGGTTTTTTTCTCTCCTTTTCACATCTTCACTAATATTTCTGTGCATGTTCACACACTGGCTGTAAGCTACAATTTGGCAGATTTTTTTTTTCTGTAATCAGCTAGATTGTAAGCCTTTGGAGCGTCGTAAGCCATGCTCTTTTTGCAAGTACTGGATTCTGTCATCACAGCATGAAAAGAGTTAGAGAGAAGAGTGAGCAAGTGGGTGTGCCTGTGTGCCAATAAAGCTTTATTTATGGACCCTGGCCAGTTTTCTCAGTGGCAGAGCATCAGTCCAGCATGTAGAAGTCCCAGGTTCAATTTCTGCTCAGGGCACACAGGAGAAGTGCCCATCTGCTTCTCCACTCCTCCCCCTCTTGCTTCTCTCTCCCCCCTCCTGCAGCCCTGGCTCGACTGGAGCGAGTTGGCTCCACTAAGGATGGCTCCATGAGCTTCCGCCTCAAGCGCTAAAACTAGCTTGGTTGTGAACATTGTCTCAGATGGGCAGAGCATTGGCCCCAGACAGGGGATGCTGGGTGGATCCTGGTTGGGGCACATGTGGAGTCTGTCTCTCTGTCTTCCCTCTTCTCACTTGGATAATAAGAAAAATAAATTCCAAGGGAAAATTGAAATAAATGTTATAAAATAGAATCAATAATATATATTTCTTTTAAACTACTCGTCTTCAGGAGTGCACACTGCTCCTTTTCGACTCTTACATTCAGCTCCCTGTAGCTGCCACCTCTTGTATCCTTAATGCTCTAGTAGTTTTAAGAGTGAAAAGATAAGCCACAATTCACTTACCTCTTCTCTCTCATTGTACACGTGAGCAAACTACTGTTCACCATTGTGAAATAATTGGCTCAAAATGAGTGCTGAGCCAAACTAGAACTCATGTGACCAGGAAGAGGATCTTTTCACTGCACAATTGTAGCGTTAGGACAATTGTTCCTGGAAGCTCATCCCAAACAAAGACAGAACCAATAAAACAAACATTTGAGGCCTTCAGTAATTCTAGGACTGGTATCCCCCCCTTATTTTAGACATGCAAGGCAACGGGTGGTGTTTGAATAGATGCCAGTGGCCTGCTGAGTGTTCCATAAGTTTAGGGCAAGCAATTGTTGACTCATTGTTGCGTTAGACTGCTGTCTCTGTTTATACCAGATGTATTTTTGTAAACTCCTAAAAATCTTTAGGCTATCGTCCTCAGAACACATGCCCCAGCAGATATGGCACTGTAAGAGTTTCTTTCCTGATGAAACCAAGGTGATCCACGCACAGCAGACTCCACAATCCAACCTGGGGCCAGGTCTCTCCGAGAGCTCACAGCTGCAAGTCACCTAGGGCCACATTGAAAATCCTGCATTCTTTCATTCTCATGCAAACAGACACCGGAATGGAAAGGTGGTGCATATATTATCCACATCTGTCTGCTACAAACCCTGCTCAGTTTCATGCTTTTAGGACAAATTCCAGGCAAAGGGCCACTGGGAGAGGCTCCATTTCTCAGTACCCCATGCCCAACTCTGTCAGTTAGGCGGCAGAATAATTTCTTTCATAAGGTCTGTCCTAGCCAAAGAAAACATACCCATGCCCTGTGGCATGGGATCTCTGAAGGGAAGGGACTGTGTTCTGAATTACACTCCAAGGGGAGCTGACCTGAGATCAGATGCCTTAAGACCTGGAAAGCAGTGAGACAGGAATATATCAAAGATGGACTTTATCATTTGGTATGGATGGAAAATCAATTTTCTCTATATGCAAGCGTGGCACGGATCAAATCCACGGCTCCCATCCACCGGCTCTGCTCTCCCCGTGGTATAAATTAGACGGGCTGCATTCATATTTGGGTATCAACACTAAAGAAACAAGCATCTCAAAATTGGAGCCAATCATTTAAAAGGATGGAAAAACAAGCCTTAAAAAAAATATGGAAAGATGTCATTTATATGCACAGATTAAATTAGCAAAAAATATAGCCCCATTCAAGGTCCCTGCTGTGCATCTAATGGAAAAATTGTTCCTGATCCAGGATTTTATTATTATTGTTATTATTTGAAATGCCACCTTAGAAAAAAATATTTCCATTCGATACCCACCTTACTAGGAGAGGCTCATACAAAAATAAATAGTTGAAAATGTGCTGTGACTGAAATAGTGTTAGCCAAATTAATGCTAAATTTCCATCTGGATTTCACCATGCTGCCACCCAGAAATATTTTCTGGGTCTCATTTCTATCTATTTCTTCCTTCCTTTCTCTCTCTCTCTCTCTCTCTCTCTCTCTCTCTCTCTTTCCTTCTTTTTTTCTCTTTTAAGACTCCCTCCATTTTATGAGATTCTGTTGCAGTAGGGTTGGATAATCAGTATAAACCAAATTATTTTTTTCTATGACATCCATTGAGTGACCTCCTAGTTAGGAGGTGTATAATAACATGTCATTCCACTGGAAGGGGACTTTCTTGGTGGCCTTTCCCCCACAGTGGGCTGCTGGAGATTTTAGCAGATTTATTCTTGGCCAAAATTAAAAAAAAAGGGCCTTGCACATCCATCTTACATTTCTTCATCATGCCTTGCGTATAATCTTGACTCTGCAACTTTTCAAGACTAAAGAAATGGGGTGCGTGATTCCAATACAGAAATGCTGTTCTGAACAAGTAGTAAAATGGTAATGTAATTCTCATATCTTACAATATTCTTCTGATTGACTATTCCAGAAAAGCTTTTAGTACATAGAACAACCAACACCCACCATCTAAACTTCTTTGGAATGAATGAAATTCTCACTATTAGGGGATCAGGAATAAAAACAGATGAAAAGTCCCAAAGACTAGGCTTTCTTCCAAGTTGAATTACTAATTTATTCAATGACCTTGTATAAGTCATACAACTATCTAGGTATCTAAGTCTTTGTTTTTTTAATGAGACTAATAAAAACACTCCTATAAACCTTTTAGTTATATCTATGCAGATTATTGAATAGTTGCAAATAGTCTTTGAAAGCATTAAAAATGCTCAAAAATATGGTGACAGAAGGAGACGAGTTGGGGCAGTGAACACACAATATAATATACAGATAATTTATTATATAATTGTAAAAAGTTTTAAAATATTATATATATGTATATATATGATAAAATAAAAGTGCTCTGTAATCATAGCATTTTCTTTTGCCAGGGAGATCAGTACAAATTGTTTTGTGGCTTAAAGACATTGTCTTTTGAAAGTCCAAACTAAAATATATTGGGTATTTTTTCAATGTGAGGCACTATACTCGACACTTCAGAAATATTGTCTTGAATCCTCACAAGAACCTTGAAGGTTAAGCATTTTTTCTTTAATTATATAAAAGCAAAAGCTGAATCTTACAGAGATGAAATGACTTGTCTAAGTGCTTTCAGATCCCGGGCCCGGCTGACCACAAACCCAGGTGCCAATCATTCACTGCACAGTACACACCTGAACCTACTGCTTCAATCAAACATCACCATCACATCCTGTATCCATTCATCTTGGGTCAAGTTATAATTTTGTACAAAACAGGGAAGGTGGAGGGGACTTTTTTCATTAGATCTGAAGCAATACGTGTCAATAGTATCCGGAACTAGTAGTCTCAAAATATGTCCACTGTGGTCCTTACCTGCAATCCACAGCCTCTCTGTAGAAGAATAAATGTTTGTAATATATTTATGTACATGTGTTTGTGTTGTTAGTGGATAAAGAAATTAAAGTGTTAAAGATAGCATCATCTTCTCTACTTGCAATTTATAAATTCATTGGCCAGGGCTCCTGCCACTCTCTCCCCCTTACTAAATGCCAGGTCCTATCCGCGATGCAGGGGAGCAAACCCACCTGGTCTCTTTCCTGAACATCAGAGAGTCCAGATGGTGAGACAGAGTCAGGAGTTTCTGATTATTCAGAAGGCAGATGGTATTTAGCCTGGGGTCATGGTAAGGAATGTGGGAAGAAGTGAACACCTAGAAGAGATACTTAGAAAGTAAATACCAACAAGCCTTGATGATGGGTTCAACAGAGAGGAAGAGACGAAGGGAAGAGAGAGGGTAGCAGGGATGACTTCTAAAATTTAGGCCTTGGAACTGAGAAAGGAATCTCTGGAGTATGGAGGCAATTCCCTTGTCAGAGAATCGTAGTGAGCACCACGGTCATGAGATGAGGAGGTTTGTGCAAACTTGATTACATAAATGGGAATTCCTAAGAGGCATTCAATACATGCTAGGTGACTTCCTCCATGAACCATTCATTGTTAACAAACAAACAAAGCCTCCTACATATCCCAGAATAAAAATTGCATGGGTAGGTGTTTATCGGAGTGGAACTCATTTCTTATTTATCAAGACACATTGCTAAGAAAGGATCCAAAATTGCACTTACTCTTTTCCTAAGGTCTGGAATATTCTTTTCATCCTGCCCTCTCTCTATCTTATCCTCCCAAGACTGCATTAGCAGGAAAAGAAGTGGCCTCCTGGAAGTATTTATTCCATGTTCCTTCCCCTCAGGTTAGGATTCAGGACAAGGTGCTAATGAGTAGTGAGGCAGCCCCCAAGCCACAGAAGGAAGAAGAAGGAAAAGAAAGGGAGCAGAGGTCAAATACGACATATTTTTTTCTGATTATTTAGAAGTGGTGTTTTGCTGATATTCATAAGAATTTAAAATGAAATTTAAAAAATAAAGATACTCATTATGGCACCGAGTATGACAGATTTTTATTGAAGGCATCAACTTTTCTTCAAACTGGTCCCAGGCAATATCTGTTTTTACTAGAATGACTTGCTTCTGGTTATCATAAGAATGAATAGGAGATTTGTGGAAAAGGAAATAATTTTAGGGATATAAGAAATAATCAGAAAATATATCTACCTTAGCTTCTTTACTTCCAGATCTAAGTCAGGAAAAGGGAGCAGAAATCCTCAGCTCCCACAATGAGTGCCCCAGGTGGGCTAACAAAACGGAAGCTAAAGGGATAAATGAAATCAGTTAACTGAAAATTTCATCACAATGCAACTTGTTAGCCTCTCAGATGGACTACCCTCTATGTGAACAGTAATAGAACATTAAACAAATGAACTCCAATGATTAAAATGATAGTCATAGCTTAAGCTATAAGTACTTAGAATAAAGAAATGATACTAAAGAAAAATTTGAAATAAATAACCAAATTTAATTAATTTAAGTTTTATAAGTCACATCTTTTTTTTTCTTTTTCACTAGTTTATTTTACTACAACTTTAGTTCTAGCTTCAGCTTTCTCTTTATTATTTCCTCAGTTTTCTTAAATAAAAATACTTAAATTTGAATTATTTTTCATTTGACCCAGTTTTTACTTTTTAATACACATGACTGAGGCTTTGCTGTTCAGTATAGGCCTAACCTATTTTTCACGTTTTCAGAATGGTTCAAGAAAGATTTAGGTGAATTCTTAGGTGGAAAGAAATATAATTTTTCTTTCCAGCCATTTAAGTTAAATAATAAGGTCCCTTTTCAAGTACAAGCTGAACATGCCACTTTAGGCACGTGTGTTGAAATAGGCTCAATGTCACCATTAAGAGAGTCTTTCTGTCCTGGAGTCGTGGGTCAGCCAGAGCCACAGGGTGGGGATGTGAGTCTGCAGATAACCTGCCCGGGCCTGAACACCCACAAAGAAACATTCAAGGGTCTGGTATACCAGATCCTGAAACCACAAACCCAGAAAGTCAATCAAAAAGCCCCTTGACCAAGTTTAAATGGAGGGTGGGGTTGTGCATGTGTGTTCTGCCTTCTCACACATTTCCTCCCTCCGGTTAGAGCTGATGCAAAACTGACATTCATGTTCCACTAAAGAGGTTTTATTATCACAAGCCCAGTATCAGCCAACTGACAAGAAAGAGAAATTCACCTACCGAATTACCTAACAGCTATTTTTCAGCACTTAATCTTTTGCATTTCCATTGGCCCAGATGAAATAAGCAAAAACTGAATTATTCAACTAGCTGGCTTCCTTGTCAGTACATCTATTGCTCAGGAAACAGAAGTAGGAGATACAAAGCAAGTCAAAAGCTAAGGCATTGTTTCCCTGAATAATGATGACTAAGCAGGACTGAGAAAGCTGGGTGGACCATGCCAAGGTTTCAATAATTTGCCCTGATTTGCAGTGTTCAAAATGCCTTAAAACAGATTCAAGGCTGCCTTCTGCAAGTCCACTATTGCTACCTAGGAAAAAAATGTCAGATTTTGACAAGGTTTTTAATGCTTTACTTTACATTCAATTGTAATCTAGAACTTGACAATTGTGTGTGATTTTTGCTTCTTCTTGGTTCCGAGTTACAGTATTGGCTCTCTCTTAAAATCCCAGCACCAGAACTAGGCCATGAGGATCATGTTGGGCCACATGGCCAGGCCAGCTCTGAGGTTCTGTCAAAGGAAATTTTCCTGAATCTTCCAAATCATACCTTCTGTGGACCAGGTCCCAATGGTCAATTGGGTCATATTCATGATTTGAAGGAGGATTACATACTTGATAGATGGAAGACTATATTCTTTATACACACATGGAAAAATACACATGCAAGTTGTCCTGGAAACAAGGCATACAGTAGAGTGAACTTATTTTTGAGATTGTAAACAATGACAAAATAGTAAGTTATTCTTCTTTGCATAACTCTAAATTTTCTCTTTCTTCTGTCTAAATAATCACGATCCTTTTAATTTTCCTCATGAGTTTGATATTAAACTTTGCTTTCACTCTCCTTCCCCTTTGAGTCCTTTATACATTATTTATAGAGTCCTGCACTCCCATGAGGATGGAGCAAATGCCCATTTGTATCTTGCATTTGATACTGGGGTGAAGAGGGGGATAACTGATATGCATGGTAGATATGTAATTATTTAGAAAAAAGCAGACTCTAGATCTAGGGAATATTTTGATGGTTGCTGGATGGGTTGGGAGGATGAGTGATCAAAGGGAAGAGATTAAGTAGTACAGACTGGTAGTTACAGAATATTCCAGGGATATTGGTTAAAAATATTGTAATATCTATGTACGATACCAGATGAGTACTAGACTTATAGGAGTGATCACTTTGTAAGTTATATAAATGCCTACTAACTATATTGTACAACTGAAACTAATATCATATGGTATGTCAAAAATGATAGAAAAATAAAGTAATTTTAAAAATGTTTTGATTTTGTCAACATATCAGCAGTTTTAAATAATTTAATTATTTCAAGTCCTTGTGTACATGCTGAAGTTTAGAAATATTCCGACATTTACATGGTCGATTTCTCAAACTAACTCAGTGTATGTCTTTTTGGGTATCATACAGGGAAACTTGTACCTTAAGTATGATATGGCTTAATGCCTCTTTACAACAGAAATGTACTGAATTGTGATAACTTAAGGATGATGTGCATGAGTCTTAGACATCAAAGAAGTATTAAAACATTTTAAGACCTAGCTTACAAGGAAATCAAAATGTAAAATCAGCAAAATTTAGAGCAAAAGTCAAGAAGTATGAACTCCCACATGGTAATTCCAGCAATAACTACCTACCCCATGATAAACACAAACAAAACACTTAAAACACATTTTATGATTATTATTTGTATTATGTTGTTGGCTTTGCAACAATATTTTCAGCATTTAGTATATTTATAAACTCGTTTAAAAATGTCAAAAGAAGAAGAAGTTTATTTCTTTAATTATACAACTTAAACACACCATTTTATATGAGTCATGAGAACAAAATGAGAGTCAGCAATTTATGGGTAAACTATCTATTTTCAAGAGCAGGAGAAAAGAAGAAAGCCCTATTAACCTACTAATGTTTCCTTTCGGGGTCCTCTGGTAATTTTTTTTCAACAAAACCTAAAGTTCCTGTCCAATCAGTGACATTCTTGCCTTCATGCATTACTCTCTGTTGCCTTTCTTTGCAACTATAACTTTTGTCTATGAAACATAACAGATGATTCAGGGAAGAGGCTGAGGTTCAAAGATGTTTTTAATTGAAGCATAGAGGTGGTTTCAACTGAATGAATAACCTTCTTTTTTTTTTCTTCCATTTTTCCTCCTTCCCAAAATTGATGTTTAGAATTGGGTTTGGTTTTAGCCACACACCTGTCTTTGACTCTTTCCTTCACACCTGCCCTGGGGGAGATAATAGTGTGGCAAATGCATGTTTTAAAAACAGTTACAGGGGAACAGGTGTCAAACAAATCGTTGTAAGAACGAAAAATAAGACGGCTATAATGTTAATGCTTGAGCAGTGGCAATACGTTTGGCTTTTGTCTTATACTTCGCCTGTCCATATTTTCTTTGTAGCATTAAACTCTGTGAAGGAGACAATACATTTCCATTACTACTTTGAGTGTTAAGAGCTATTAGTGTGTTTATACTTCATACTTGTGGGGGAGGGAAATGCCAAAATTCAGTGTATCTAGTTAGCTTAGTTTCACTATTTATATATAAAAACTATTCATTAATATATTATACAATGTGAAAGCTATCTAAAACTAGGCTGGTCCTTTCCTTCCAAACAATATTTATTTGGAGATAATCTTTAAAATGATCTGCAAAGTAATTTAAGTAAATGTATTAAAATATTTAGAACACAACCCAATGTTTAGTTTGCTTTATTTCAGGAGGTGAATTATATAGAGAAAAAATACCGTAGTATGAGTATTATTTTCCTACAATAATCTAACAAGCTTTAGGGGAAAGTGATGTATTCCCAGTTTCAAAACTAATTCTGATTCCAAGATTATGTATTATTTTGAGAGAGTGTATTAAAACATAGATCCTGCACCATGTAGAGAACCTCCTTCCCTAGTAGACTGCAAATTTCCTCTTGAGCCCTATTCATTGACTTGTGTCTGCAAAAGCGATTCAGGAATATGAGACCCATCCATCCAGGAAAAGGCTACAGTAGTGTTGCTACAGGCCACATAATTGTTTATTTTAACTGTTTAGAGTTCGTCTTTGGAACTGAATCCTCACAATGAATTATAATTTTTACATATCTTCAAAATTGGTGTGCAAAGTTAGGAAGCAAAGGGAGATTATTGGAGGGTAAAGCTTGAGCAGAACCACGGAGGTGAGGACTTGGCCTGGGCAAGGACCACAAGGGGGTTAATATGTCCAAACAGGATCTTGTCACATGGTGAGCAGCCCAGACCATTGGCAAATGAGAAGGAAAGAGGATCTATATACATGCTTCTGTTTTATATATATAAGTGAATAAATAGATTGTGCATTTACTCTTTAGGATATGGCTGGATATGAATGTCTTCTGATGTTATGGGTCATTTATGGTTATAATATAATAATCAGCATGAGTGTATAGCAGACAGTCACATGTCATGCACAGTCCAAAAGGAATCCTAAGGCAAACATGTGGAGTCCACAGTATTATCACCTACTTTCTTTCTGTTAACTACAAGGTGCTGGGAAAATATACAGTTTAAATACGCTTGGGAAGATGAATTTGCAAACGGTAATGTTTACATTTAACTAACCCAATACTGGTAACATGGACACATGGTTTAGGTGGTTCTTACAAAGAAACCATAGATAGACTATCTTGTTATGAATCTCACCTCTACCTTGGCCACTTTTTAATTATTTGATGTGAACACCTGAACAGTATTTATATCTCTGGACTTCCATTTCTCATCTCTGACATTGGATAATGGCCACCACAGTCAAAGGCTGCTGGAAGGTCAAGTATGATGATGACTAAGAATTAGTCGATGGACTTAGATCTATGGAGGTCACTGGTGACCTTGGCAAGAGCTACTTCAGTGGAGCAATGTTTGAGGTATAGAAGGTAACAAGGGAAGTGTATATAGAAAACTCTTTAGAAGAGTTTTGTCGTAAATATGATGTGGAGGAGGAAAAACAATTCCACTCTGACTTTCTGGGTCCTTGGCTGAGACAACCTGTAATAAAAGATAGATGAACAGGAGAATAATAAACAGAAGTTTAATAACATGTATACCTCCTGTATACATGGGGTATACTCAGAAAAACTGAATGACTCTCCAAAAATGGCCCAAGCCAACATCTTAAATATAAGCTCTAGATAAAGACAAAAGGAAAAGTATATACACAAAGGTAAGTTTGTTATATAGGTTTAAGTCTTTGTTTTCTTCATTGATAAGAGTTTCTAGAGATTTAGAGTCATCCTCCTCTTCCTGGTACAGAGAGGGAGACACCTGTACTAATGGAGATTGCCTTTAATGGATAGTACACCCTAACAAATGAGGTTCATCTCAGGAATGCAAAGCTGGTTCAACATTTTAAAATCAATTAGTATAATTTATCATATTAGCAGATTAAAAGTAAAAAAAAAATAAACTACTTATCACAACAAGTGTGGGAAAGCATTTGAGAAGACTAAAAAGATTTATGATAAAATTCAGAAACTTAGGAATAAAAAAGGACTTTCTAGATTCTTTTCCCCTAAAATTGGGAACAATATGAGAATGTGTTCCTTTTCTACTCTTATTCATTACTGTACCAGAAGCCTGGCCAATGAAATAACACAAGAAAAAGAAATAAAAGAAGTAGAGACTGTAAAGGAAGAAATAATACTCTCTTTTCACAGCTAATATTATCTTAGAGAATCCCAATGATTAGTTAAAATGAAAGTACAACGCGATATCACTGCATAACTATAATATTAGACTGGTGAGAAACGAACACCTGATATTGCCAAGTACAATGAGGACGCAGAGCAATTGGAATTCTTATGTACTGCTGATGTGGGTAAAAACAATACAGCAATTTTGCAAATGCAGTTTGCCAGTTTCTAATATATTTAATCACACTTTTTTACCATAAGAATCAACAATGCTGCTCTTAAGTATTTTTTCAAGAGAAATGAAAATTTATAATCATTCAAAAACCTGTAATTGGATAGTTTAAGCAACTTTACTCATAATCACCAAAAACTGGAAACAACCCAAATGTCCTTCAACTCATGAACACATTAACAAAAGATGGTATATCCACACATTACTCAGTAATGACAAAACCAAACTATTATGCAATGACATTAATGCATCCAAAGGCATTCAGTCTTAAAAGGCAACAAACTACATAATTAGATTTAAATGATATTCTGGTAATAGCTACACTAAGTAGATATCAGTTATTAAAATGGTTTAGGGTGAGGAGAGGTGTTGACTACAAAGAGTAAGCAATAGGAGACTTTTTGATACCATAGAAGCATTTTGTTTTTTGTAAAAAAAGGGACAGTCACATGATTTTTTACTTTTTGTTAAATTCTGTAGGTGCTACCAAAAAGAGTACATTTTATAATATATACACTTAAAAAATATATAATTTCATGCTTCTTTATTATCATATCATTCTGCTAGTATCCTTTTTTAAAAATTAAGTATGAATACCCACTATCTGAGGGGTTGGTATTGGTGATTAATATTCCCACCTTCCTAAAGAGCATCAAACACTAGTCACTGGATGAGTCAAGAATTAGAGAGATGATCTGGTTAGCAATCATCACTTTAGGTTCTAAATAAACTGATTTTGTATTCCTCAAGTCCTTTCTGAGGACGGGTGGCTCCAGTAATTCCTCACCTCCCTCGTCCCATTTCCAGTAACACTAACAACTTGGGTTTTCCTACATCCGCCCCACCCTTAGGCAAAGACAACCTCCCGTGGGGACTAGCTTCATGGTGAGAATAGGATGTTTCCACCCACCACTGTATATTGACACTTGCTATGCTTCTGGCTATAAATCACTTGATGACATCACATTGTTGCTATAAATCCATGAACAAATAAGCTATCTTTCCATTAGGGAACATAAAACGGTCCATTTTCAGACTCAGTCTGCATACTGTTTATGGGTTGCTTGCTGCTTTCAGGGTTTTTACAAGAGAACATCCACTGTTTCTTTCTGGCCCCACTCCAGAGAGCTATGTTAACATTGCCCATTTTCCAAGATATTTGGTGGGAATGCTGCATAGCAGAGTCACATTTTCCATCGGGGACCTGAACCATATTTTCGTCTCCATTTCCCAGACAAATTAAACCCACTGTTTTATGAGCTTCTTCAAAGGGACTACACAGTAGCTCATTTTATTAAATATGGATGCTGCTGCTAAGAAGACTGATCATATGATAACAGAGCCTAGAGCTTAGAGTCTAGAGCACATTAATTATTACCCTAGGGTTTGACTCAAAATTACTTAACTTCTTTAGGGGCAGTTAGGCAGTGGACTACCCTATGATGTTAGACTTGCAAGCTCGATGAGCTCACTGAGGTTATCTGCTTGGTCAGGTGGGGGAAGGATACAATGGGATCGGAAATACATCCTCATGACATTCATTCCTTCATTTCTTCATTTGAACTGGAAATTGATGCTCTAGTATCAACAGCCTCAACATTCAGTTCTTTAATGTTTTTTCCTGTTTTTAATGTCAGCAGCTTGGTTTAGAATTCTAACCCAGGAATAAATCAAAGTGACAGTAAGTGGCTAAGTTAACTCAGTTTTGCTCTGAGATAGATGATAGATGATCGGTAGATGATAGATAGATAGATAGATAGATAGATAGATAGATAGATAGATAGATAGATACATACATACATACATACATACATACATACATACATAGATGCACAGATAGGCAGAGATCTATATGTACATATTTGTACATACAAATATACATGTACAATAAGTACATACATTTATAGAAACAAAAATATCTAAGTACAGTTTTGAATTGTTACTTATTGACCCACTCAGTTCTTATTGATGGGTTAGCCAAGCCATTCCCTGATTTTGTTTTGTACTTTGTTTTCCACTCTTGTTATCCATATTGAATTACTTAGATGGAACAGGTTTTGGATGGCAGTTTGGTTATTTTCTGTGGTTCATGTTTTTGACTTCTGTTTAACAAAAAGCAATTAGAATGATACTAGAGAAAATACACCAAATGCGTTTATGACATGATAGGCACTGTAGTAAGGGTGTGACATGTTTTCTTACTTTAAAATGACACCTCTATGAGATGTACTCTATTATTATTCTTACCTCATAGATTAGGGAAGTGAGCTTCAGAAAACTGAGCATCTACATAAAACTGTTCAACTAGTATAAGGGAAGGTCCTGGTTTTGAATGCATGTTGAGCTGACTCCAGGGAATGTTCTTGTGAAAACGACCCAACACTGGCACAGTCACTAGTGATGTAAACAAAGAGTGAGCATGTTACCGTTAGGTAAACAAAGAACCTTCCTATGTGTAAAACAAGAGCACGTGCAACTTTACCTTAGATGACACTTTATTTGTTACTCTTCTTATTGCTGTTCTTAATCTAGGATCCATAGCTAAAGGTGTCTTCCTTGGTATTTGATAAATCACATCACAGAGTTCCAGACAAAGGCACTGATGTATTATTGGTGAGCCTCAGAATAAGGAACTGTTTGAGACTTGGTGGGAATTGTACGTGTGACTCAAATGATGATAACATTATTTGGGTTTCAATATTATAATGCCACGTCCTGTAAAAATATCACCGTGGACAAAGTGAGTAAATAGGTAAAGGTTTCTGGTTTGCTGCCACCTTGATTACTGGTGCAAGGATAGTTCAGGAATTTCTGGGATGTCAGTAACTTGAAAGGCTATAGGTGTTTGTTATTTAAGAAAATAATTGAGTGGACAGCCCCATAAGGTATAAGATAGTGGGTGTTGGCCTGTGAGTATCAGAGGCAACCACATACACTGATTCCAGTGTAAGAATATGTTTACCAGCAGGGTCTCAAGAATTATGGAGCAATCAGGGGCCCGTGCCAAAAATAGCCATGGAGGCTGAGTTCATCGCAAGGTTGAAAGAAACTAAATGACTTATTAATGAATGCATATTAGGTCAAACAAGATCATAGACGAATAGGTTACATGACTGGGGTAGGGTGGTCTCGAGTTTCCAGGTCTCTAAGAAGAGTGAAGGCAATAATTAGCACGTTATTTTATTTATTTATTTATTTATTTATTTATTTATTTATTTAGGGACAGAGAGGGATGGATAGGGACAGACAGGAACGCAGAGAGATGAGAAGCATCAATCATCAGTTTTTCGTTGTGGCACCTTAGTAGTTCATTGATTGCTTTCTCATATGTGCCTTGACCATGGGCCTTCAGCAGACCGAATAACCTGTTCCTCGAGCCAGCGACCTTGGGTCCAAGCTGGTGAGCTTTGCTCAAACCAGATGAGCCCACATTCAAGCTGGCGACCTCGGGGTCTCGAACCTGGGTCTTCCACATCCCAGTTTGACGCTCTATCCACTGTGCCACCACCTGGTCAGGCTAGCACACTATTTTAATACTATGAAATTTAAAATCTAATGAGAGTGGGAAGCAGATCTAGATTACATGGTTCTATTCACACGTATAAAGTTAGATCCAATACAGAGCAACAAGGACATGGCATATATTTTTAAATTTCATGGCAACCTGGGATCAGAGGAACATTTGGAGTCTATATACCATGAGAAGAATCAGAAGCAATTAATTCCTCTAAGAATTGAGAACCCTCCATGTTCTAGAAAGAATGTAATTCTAAGGTTATACAATGGAAGTTTGAGGATCTTTATGCAGTATCTGGACCTTAATGTTTTAAAATATATACCTATATATCTATATATTTAGATATATGTGTGAAAGAGAGCTAACAAAAAGCATCAGTGGCATCTTTACATTTATATATTCTACACAGAAAAGAATTCATACTTCTGTCAATGGATTTGAGACTTTCTAGAAAATCCTTGACAATAAGGAAGTGTAAAAACCTGTACTTACCTATTTCCTTTCCTATAAATGATGACTCTTCATTAGTCAAGGTTTTCCAGAGAAATGGAACCCATAGGAGAGACATTAGTATTTGTTTATCTGTAAGGAGGAATTGTCTCACGCAAGTATAGAAACAGAGAAGCCCCATGATGGGCTGTGTGCAAGCTGGAGCTAAGAGAACCAGCACCAGTCTGCCCCTAAAAGTCTGAAACCAGGGAAGCAGAGAGCCAATGAAATACATCACAGTCTGAGTTTAAAAGACTGTTGATTCAGCTCAACAGCAGAAAGAAAAAAGAGCAAATTCTTCCTTCTTCTCTACTGTTAATATTATTCAGGCTCTCAACAGACTGAATGATACTCACTCACTATTTCACCAAATCCACAGATTCAAATGCTATTCTTGCCTGTAAACACTCTCACAAACCCTCCAAAACGAGTGTTACCCTGAGAGCTGCTCATTCCCTGATCAGTCAAGTTGACTCATAGTTAGCTGACATATCCCTTACATTTCAAATGATTTTGTATTTTTCTGGATTGTGTTTCTTTTTTTTTTTTTTTTGATTGTGTTTCTTTATGGTAGTAAATCTGTCTTTCAAAGAGTCAAGGCCATTGTAGATTAGGAGGAGAAGTAAAAAGTAGGCAGCACAGATTACCATTAAAAGTACAGGCTTTCTTGTCAGATAAACTTATGTGTAAATCCAACTTTCTCATCTTCTAGCTGTGGGAATGTGAGCAAATTATTTAAATTTTCAAGAATCGGGTGCCTCATTTTTAAGAGAGCTTTAACTTTTTCATGTATTTCAGTTAGGGGTCAATAAGAGATATTTGATAACTAGGTACATGCAAATTCCTTGGGACATACTAGGAACTCAGATATGGAGACCAAACTTCAGTGTAGGGTGTGTGTGTGTGTGTGTGTGTGTGGTGAGAACTCTATTTCCTCTCATGAGGATATTAAAAAGAATTATATAAATTTCCATGAAATGCAATCTTTTTGCGAATTTGCATTGGAGAAACTTTGAGAAATTTTATTGCCCCTTGGGTAGCGATGATGGTGGTTGTGACGTGTGTATGTGTGTGTGTGTGAGAGATAGGGAGGTATTCTCCCTTTCCAAATAATGGAGGTAAAAATGCTTTTTTTTGTTCAATGTGGATGCATACCACCACCACCACCAAAAACAAAACAAAAACAAAACTCTATATCATTAAGAGGGATTTCAGATTCAGAATATTATCATGGTGGCCCCCACTTGCAAGTACATACATCACTTTCATAAATTAAAATTTAAAGAAAAGAAAAAGTGTGTAAAAAAAACGGTTGAGGAGGTGCATCAACACAATTGCCTTGTATTAAATATCAAATAATTCACTACACTAACGACACAAAGATGCACATGGAAGGTGGTCAACAGAGCACCAGCTGTGACAGTCACCACTGGTGGACTAGAGGTCAGGAGACTCATTGGTGACAAGAGTGAATGAGAATCCTCAGTAGATACAGAGAAAGCCCACTGATAACAGCATTTGCCTTACTGGAGTTCCCTGTCATAGAGTTTTAATTGATCAGAAAAAAATTAAAACTGTCTTTTTTTTTATTCATTTTATTTTATTTATTTATTTTTTTAATAATTTTATTTTTTAATGGGGTGACATCAATAAATCAGGATACATATATTCAAAGATAACAAGTCCAGGTTATCTTGTCTTTCAATTATGTTGCATACCCATCACCCAAATTCAGATTGTCCTCCGTCATCTTCTATCTAGTTTTCTTTGTGCCCCTCCCCCTCCCCCTTACCCTCTCCCTTTCCCCCCTCCCCCCATAACCACCACACTCAAAACTGTCTTTTTAAAAAATAAAATTTAGATAATCTAGTGCATGGAGTGACATTGGTGAATAAGATTCTATAGGTTTCAAATGCACAATTCTATGATACATGATCTGTAGATTACATTGTGTGCCCACCACTCAAAGTCAAATCTTCTTCTGTCACCATATATTGACCTCCTTTACTCTTTACTACTCCCACCCCCACCTTCCCCTGGTAACCACTATGCTGTTGTCTGTTTCTATGTGGTTTTGTTTGTTTGCTCATTTGTAGTTTTCAGTTTCGTATTCCACATATGTGTGATAACTATGTGTTTCTTTTGTGCTTTCCATGTGGATAAAATTCTGAGATCACACCATGACAATGATGCCACTGATGATGCTGTTATTTGAATGAAGGATGGTCTATAGGCAAAAGCCACTTAATATCCTCTGACTAAATTGACCTCTAAGTAGGTATATGTCTGGGTGACCCAGAAGAACTATTCTGTATCTAGCTTTAAATGAAGACTTAAGTGTGACAAGTCACTTGCATCAGAGGTACATCTTTAAATTAAGATTAAAGCTCATGCCTTGGAGGGTTGTTTTTAATATTTGGGGACAAAAGCATCTTGTCAGAGTATTAGGAAAATTGGAATGGCTGTTTTCTAGTTCATCGTCACTCAGCTGCCCACCTAAAAATACCTTGAAGAGTGTGTTTCTTACAGATGCTTCATGCTAGCCTAAACCTCACTCTGAAACCCTGGTCTTTCTAGAGGGAGGCTCTGTCTGCCAAGCATCAGCGACGAAACGTAATTATTACTAAAACTGAAGCAGGTACTATTAAATCTTTTCGTTTCAATTTAGAAATAGAAGATGAAGAGTTTAATATCAACTCAAATCAGTCAGTTTCACTTGGGTCACTGCATATTACCATTAATAGCATTAAGATCACCAAGACAGCTCCTTGAAAAACAAGTAGAGTATTATAGTTAGTCCAAGTGGACATATTCTACAACGATTTGATTATATTTATATGTTTTCTTGCAAACTCCAGTGGTATTTCTCAGGATTTTTTAGGTGTCAACATATGGTTTCAATTTCTCTGAAATCTATAGCTGAGCTTGTTCTCAGAGAAAATGCTGCCAAACAGGACTTGTAAATGTATCTTGAGGTAAAACCTAACATCTCGTCCTTTCCTATAAGGCTCCTTGGCTAATGCCTGCATAACCACCTCAGATGGAAAATCGCACCATTACCCAAATGAAGTTTTTTCTACTCGAAAGGGAAACAGGTTTCCCTTTCTTATACACTCTTAACCTATACTCTAACAGGGTCTTTTTTTTCCATCAAGAAGATAAAAAGGTAGACATGTTTTCTACTTTAAATAATTGCCATCATGAGCAATTTCATATCATCTACTAAACTACAGGAATCAGGCTACCAAAACTGATCAAATAGAATATTTACAGCAGAGGAGATTTTTAAATCATTCTGAAATTTCTTTGTATGATTATTCTAAAACAGAAATAAGACAAAAAAATTGCTTTTGATTTTTCATAAAAATATCACTAGAACTTGTGACAATGCTGTATATTCTGCTGCCCTAAATATTTGTATAGAATTGTTTATCTTAAAGGTACATTTCCAATTCTCTTTTTGTGCATTTACTTAATACACATGCAAAATTTTCTGTTTATCTTTAGTGCGTATGTGTGGATGCATGCATGTATTCATACATACATCGTATGCGTGTATTTGTTTTTTAAAAAAACGTAACCCTAGAATGTAAATTTAAAAGCTCAGTTTAACATTTGTATGTTTTATCTATATTATAACCCAAATCCAAGTACTGTATGGTTCTACTTTATGCTTAAGGAGATAGCTCCTTAAATGATAAATTCTCGGGGAACATGTATTTCTTGTTGAAGCGAGTGGGCTTGTTTTGAATTTGTGTACCATATATCCCTGGATAATATGCTCCTACCTATTGCTGGTGAAGAAATTATGTGATTTTTATAGGGAGAAGGTTTAAATTTTTTATTTTTGTTTTTATGTAAACAAGGAGACAAGACGGGTGAGAAAGGGAGAGATATTTGTCTATGAAAATTTCCCCAAAGTTCCAAATGATTATCCTGAAGTCGTAAACAATCCAGCCATCCGTTAAACCATATCCCTCAATTACTCGAGATTGACATGCTTGGCCACCTTCACACTATTATTATTTTGTCTCGTTCGGATGGTGTTTATGAAAGGTGTGTATAGAGACAGACTAAATAGAGCTGCACCATGCTGTGCTTCACTGAGGACAGACAGGACTGCCCTCCCCAGTATTAGGAAGATGTCTTAGAAAGACAGAGAGGAAAACAAGTACTTGTATCTGTTTAGTGTTTTCTTTCTAATGATAAAAATAGGTTACAGGTAGAAAAATACCTTAAAACCCAAGTAAGCACAGATAACAAATGAAAACTCACCTAAGTCACTTCAGAGGTGTGCGAATATTCATGCGTGTCTGACCTCTTTTAAATAAATTGGACTCATGATCTACCTGCTTTTGTTAACACAGGAAGATGGGTCAAGAGCACCTTTCCTTTCTAGCAAAGACTTTTCAGTTTGTTGTTGTTGTTTTTTTTAACAGCATTAGATTAAACTAATTACAGCGATGACATTTCTGGAACCTGCCACATTGTATTTAGTACAACTGTCAGATTTTAAGTTATTTCCAGTCCTGTAGTTATTTTATTATTATTATTTTTGAAAAGTCACAAGAAAAACACTACTATTTATTGAATGTTTATGATGTGTCCAACACAGTTCTTAGTGCTCTGCATGGATAATCTAGTCCAGGAGTTGGCAAATGACCTATAGCAAGCCAATCCACACCCCCGCCTGTTTTTGTAAATAAACTTTTAGTGAGACACAGCCACACCGATTTGTTGACATACTGTCTAATGGTAAAGTTGAGGTATTCCAACAGCACCAGATGGCCTACAAAACCTAAAATGTTTATGTGCTAACTTCTGATACAAGTCCAGCAAGGCTCTCCGTCATGATGGAAGGGTTCTATTTCTGCTCTTTCCAATATGGTAGCCGTCTGCCCCAGGAGAGAACTGAGCACATGAACTGTGGCAAGTGTGACTGAGGCACTGAATCTCTAAACTTATTTAATTTTGATTAACTTCAATTTAAACAGCCACATGAGACTTACCAGATAAGACAGATCTTTAAGTCCTGGTGTATAATATCCCAAAGCCTACTCTTCATGTGTGATTCCTGAAAATTTCTTGAAGTCTAAAGATCTAGTAGCTCACAATGCAGTAGCTTAATCTTCTGCAGTTTCATTATTTTTGCATTCATGTTTTGTTCACTTACTGATAGGTGGCAAGTTATTAGTGCTGATCTTAACAATGGAAGTTACTTAACCACAGGTTAAACTAATTAAATTTTTTTTACACTGAACAAAATCAGTGTAAAAAAATCAGTGCAACACACAAACAAAATGTTACTTCTGTTGCTTCTTTTATTCATGTTTGGTTATTAGAATGAATGAGGCACAAAGATAAAAAAAACAAACCTCTGAGTTTTTTGCAAAATAACAAATCAGAGAAATGTGAAAATTCTTACCTAGTCTCTTTATGACACCATAAATAAAAATCTTATTTTTAGGTTCAATTTTTTTTTTTTTTTTTTTTTTTAGCACACACAAGTGCAAGAGACAAAGGGACAGGCAAGGACAACAGACAGGAAGGGAGAGAGATGAGAAGCATCAACTCATAGGTGCAGCTCCTTAGTTGTTCATTGATTGCTTTCTTATATGTGCCTTCACCAGGGAGGCTGCAGCCAAGTCTGTGACCACTTGCTCAAGTCAGTGACCTTGGGCTTCAAGCCAGCAACCTTTGGGCTCAAGCCAGCGATCATGAAGTCATGTGTTTGATCCCATGCTCAAGCTAGTGACCTCAGGGTTTTGAACCTGAATCCTAGGCATCCCAAGCTGACACTCTATCCACTGTGCCACTGCCTGGTCAGGTTTAGGTTCAATTCTTAATAAGACCTAAAAGGTCTTTGTTTTTTTTAGTTTGATGTTTTCTTTTTCTTTCTTTTTTTCCCCCTCTTAGATTCAGTTACTTGTTAGGAGAAATTAAAAGCATGAAATTGAATAGTTATTTTTTCTCATTAGTAACCAGGGCTGCAGTGTGTCTTACATGATTCTAGATCTTCTTGCCTTCATGATTTTTTTCTTCCAATAAATAAAGAAATAAAGGGAAGAAGAAAGAGAGGAGAGGGAGCAAGAGAAAGATAGGGAGAGAGAAAATAAGAGAGAGTGGTATAAAATAATATTTTATAATTTTATTGGTATGAAAATGAGTATTAGTATTATATATTGAAGCATTTTTTTTTTACCTTAAAGTATATTTTGTTTTTCCTGATTTCAAAATAATTTAAAACAGTTTTGTGAGTCCCTAAAATGATTATGGGTCCTGGTCCCTTGTCTCTTTTTTTCCCCATAAGCCATAGGTCCCACAAAGTATGAATTGCCTTTCATGGCTAGATTTTAGTAGTTGCCTTTACCTTCCAGAAATCTATCCTGTTATTTGTAAAGAATTCTTCTGGGATAAATTTCAATGTATCCTTTAAACTCAAAATATTTGAAAGGGTTAGATAAGCAATGGAAATTAATTAATTATGATTGACCATAGTTAATGCACAATTTTATGGAGTCACTTCCAGAGAATAGCAGTGATGGGGAGAAAGGTTTGGGATAGAGGTTGGGGGAAGGGGGCCACAAGGGTGTGGAACCAAACTGGCGGGTCTTTGTCATCTGCAAAGTGGGGATGATAGTCCCAACTCTCCTTTGTTTCTTGAGAAGCACCCATGACTTAATAAATGATGACTTAAAAAAGTGCCTGGTAAGCACTGATTACGTGCTAGCTCCTATCGCTAAAAATACCCTCTCTCTGGATTGAATGAGAGGAACCCTTGCTCTTGAGGGGGTCACATCCAATGTGTGGATTCATTCTGTCTCACATGCTGATGTCAGTGGTCAGTAATAGCTGCTTGTTTCTGGTCGTTGAACATTCTGAGTTTTTTATTCAAGTTCACAGAAGAAAAAATAAATAAATAAAAGCATGTCCTGAGTCGAGAAGAAGTTATATTGCCATACCTATCATGCATTTGCATTCTTGGTTTAATAAGATGAAAAAAGACACCTAACATTCTGTTGAATTATTTTTACAATTAATGATCTCCCCTAAAACATAGCTTCATGTGACTTAATACTCTTTTTTTCCATAGGGTTTATCTAGTTGAGCTATTTCCAGAGAATATTCAGTCAATGATTTGCTCTAAGTTCGACATACAGTATTTTCTTTCCAACCCAAACACAATGTTTTTAGTTTTACAAAATCAAATTGGGAAATTATAAAGGAGACATAAAAGAACAATCACTGAGAAGTGATGAGTGTATTTGGGAAGAAAGGCCAGCTTTTCTTACAGCTGTCTCTTTCTGACTTGGCTCTCTACAGCTGTGCCCATCATGCATTTCAAGGCAAAAATGCTTGGCTTTATACTGATTGGAAAGCCCAGGTCTGTTTGCTTCAGTCTGCCGCAAGCAATTGGAGGCAAACAGATGCTTCGTAAATGAAGAATGACCAAAATGGCCCTAATACATCAGCCTAACCAAAAACAAATGCCCTCTCTGGATAGCCATTTACAAAACTACTGACAATGCAAATGTTGATCAGAAAAACAAATCTAGAAGGTACAATTCTTTTAACTTCAATTAATCATCCATAAATCTGTAGAGTTACCTGGCCTTGAGTATGTGCACACATGTGTACATCTTTATCAATCTCCATCCACATCTCCTATTTCATTCCCACAATAGGTAAACATCTGTTGGAACGATATCGTTCTGAGTTTCCTTGAATTATAGCAAAAAGTTTAACTTTGGGTATTATTTTATCATATTTCATGTACAAAAACATTAAAAATGGAAAATTCTTACCACATAATTAATATTTATATAAATAGAATTCCTCCATATATAACTAGACAAATAAATCATTGAAAACTTAAAATGTATTCTTTAACTCAACAACTATACTGTGCACTTTAAATTTATACTTTGTGACTAATTTAACATTACTTTTTCCAGTTTAGCAAAAAATAACAGTAACTTAGCCACAGTCACTTTACTGATGAGATACAGAGATACTAAAGTTAGATTATCATTTGATTTTTATTAAATGCATTTTAATGATTGAAGTGTTATTTTGGCAAAAATACATTTATATGGATTTTTAGTGATAAAGTTGGCTAGATGTAGTCTTTGGAGCCTTAATTAGCAGAATACAGTTATAAAATATGAGTCCCTTGTTTAACGTACCACAGCCAAAGTGTAAAAACAATTCAACAGAATGTCATACAAATCAGTTTTATTAAAACATTTTTTCTAATTACCTTTCCTCTGATTTTCTAGTTTAAAGACATCTCAAGGAAGCAGGGACGTGGGTGCCAATTAAGTATAATTTCAATCTACAGTCAAGTGCTGTTAATATTTAAGCACACTTCGTTTTAGGTAATTTATTCACTTAGATTTTACATAATCATTATTATACAGTATATAACTTCCCATGGTGCTTTGATTTCCTGAACTGCAAGATACAAGCAGCTTCTTTTGTCACCAAAACAAATTAATGATGAAAAACAAATCTGCACATAGGACTCTAACAGCTATATATAATTTGCAGGGCAAAAGCAGACTGGTTTCACATAAACAAATGGATGTGGTTGTGTTCTAATAACACTTTGTGGACACCAACTTTTAAATTTTATGTAATACATGTCACAAAATGAGATTTTTAAAATGCTTTCTTTTAACTATTGAAAAATGTAAAAAAAAGTGTTTAATTCACAAGCTGTACAAAAACAGGAGGCCAGCTGGATTTGCCATGTGGGTCTGAGTTTGCGGATGCCTGGTCTACAGCATTTTGACTTGCAATGTCTCTGAGTATTTCCCAGGCTGATCTCTCCTGGGGCAAAGCAATGCTTCTGTTTACCTGTTTTGTTGCGATATCAGAGTGTCTTATAACATCTGATAAGAGTATCAGTGGCTACTTTACTTTTAGTGGAAGCATTTAACAAACTGGAAGATTTTGGTGAAAGGAACCTCTAGAAATGAATTCTAAATTTGGTGTCTTCCAGGGTCTAAAACCAAGCTTATGTAGGGGAGGACAAGTTTCCCTCCACCCTGGCTGGAGTGAAAACTAAACTCATGAAGACAGGTTAACAGGAGAAAAGCACAGGAAATATAAGTTTTACGTGACACAGAAGCCTCCATGAAAAAAATGAAGACTTACCCCCAAAACAGTAAGACCTGTGTATTTCTATGCAAGGTTGGATAAAGTGTAGAAAGTTGGAGAGGAATGTGATCAGTTAAGGAATATGAGGTAATTGTGGTGAACTGGGGGATATTTAGCAAGACCTGTTTGTTAGGATTCTTCTTGACATCCTTTTGTTCTCAAAGATTATGGTGTTCCTGTCCTCTGGGTACAGGGGTGTCACCTCTTACAAGAGGGTTTTATGGCCCTTATGTTTCAGGAAGGGGTCTCAGAAAAAAAAGGAAAGGAGGGGAAAGAGGTGAGAGTGAACTTTCTTCTTCTACTGTTTGCACCAACTTCTTCGGCTTAACACATCCAATATACCAAGCAACATATTTGGGGGCAGCATGTCCTGAACCCTATCTCTAATATATGAACCTTCATCTTAGATAGCTATTGTTCTCTTAAGTAATTATTTTCAAAATGATAGATAACAAACAAAGAATAAGATATTCTGCTTCTGTTTAGGATATTTCTTAAGCTTAGAAATAAAAAAGAAAACATGTAGACTCCTGTGGAGGAAAGACACCAAGGGCACTGGGGCATCAGACTCGACTTCAAAATGCCCACCGTGACTGTAAACGAACATTTGAACGTGGGCTTCAGTAACTAGTGTCTTTCAGCTACTCTTTCCAGGAATAGTTGGCCAAAGATGGTTCCTGGAGGCTGGAGAAATTGTCCTGTGAATCATCAGCCAGTTGGGAGAATCTGGATTTTATCCAGAAGAACGAATAGGAAAAGCTAATGGCTATGGTCAGGTGCAACAGGAGGTGAGGAGGAATGACCTTGGAGGACACACATCATGGCCATGATGGAAATGCACTGCCATACTATGCACCAGTTGCCTGTTATTTAATTTATATTTAAATTATAAATACACCTTTACAATAATAAAGCCATCTACAAGTCTGTGTCTTTTTATTTTTCCTATTGTTTCTAAGGTAAAACGAGAATTATAGTGCTGGCTTCAATATCAGAGGAAAAGTTATTATTAAATTATCTAGTCAGTCATTATATAATAGCAGGCTGATGGAATGAATTCAGCTGCAATTGATTGGATCCATGATGCAGAAATCTGTCATTAAGAATTACCAGATCCTGCTAAGGTTGTAGAATATTAAATCAACTACTTATTTTCCCAAAGCAATAAAATAACAATAACAACCTTCATAGAAAAAATGCTGGTCATGTGACAGAGACTATTACCTTGTGCTAGACTTGTAACAATCCATAAACTAAAAATTATAATCTCAATTCTAAAGAAGAAGAAATCAAAACTTAAAATTTTAAGTAACCTAGATCAACTACATTGTCAATGAGAAAGAAAATTTTAACTTGGGCTAGTTTTCCCCTTACTATATTCTTTAATTAAAATAAATTTATTGGGATGACAGTGGTTCACAAAACCATACAGTTTTCAAATGTATAACTCCACAAAACATCATCTGCACACCGCATTGTGTGTTCACTGCTCCAAGCAAAGTCTATTTTCATCCCCATTCCCTCCTCCACGGACCACCCCCAACCCCCCTCCCTGTGGCTATCACTACACTGTGGATTGCATCTATGTGCATTTCATATATATTTATTTTAGCCACAGATAAAATATATTATGCTCACTTCGTTAAAGATGGTACTGCCCACGTGGAAGCTTGTCTCCCAGGTGGTGATATTAGTTGCCCTTCCTGCTTGGGATGGGCATGATTGTTACAATGTGTGTTGGTGGCAGGCTTTTGTGCCAAAAGGTTTTAAAAAGGAAGAGAGATCACGTTGTTCCAGAGAAGAGTGATTGTGTTTTAGGAGGAGGGCAGAGAGCAGGGAGGAGAGCAGAGTAAGGCCACGTGGAGGAGAGGAGAAGCAGCTAGGATGGTGGAGTGATGAAGGAGAAGCCAGTTTGTGCAGAGTTTATACAGAGAGAAGGAGATGGGGAACAAAGGTGAATAAGTCTGGTGAGCTAGAAACCTTTGATTCAGGATGAGTCAGTAGCTTTGTGAGCAGTGAATGTGAGTGGGTTTTGGAGCCCAGTGTGTGTTTTACTTGCCCACCGGGTGCAAGCTAGGATTAAAGATGATGGCCCACCAGTTCTTGGCTCCATTGTTTCATTACCATCTCTCCGAATCAAATGCGAACCTGCATGGGCCAGCTGGCTGTGATGGTGGCTGTGGATGCTGGCTTTACAATATATATATATATATATTTGGCTGATCCCTTCACCTTCTTTCATCCAGTGTCCCCTTCCCCCTCCCATCTGACTGCTGTCAGTCTGTTCCTGTGTATATGCCTCTGTTTCTATTTAATTCATCAGTTTTGGGTCATTAGATTTCAGATATGAATGAGATCACATGGTGTTATAAAGTACTCAATCCACAATTTTGCAGATTTTTGTAGAGGCACGTAGTCAAAATAAGTTTTTGAAAAGTTTTTTAAAGGAGGAAATTTATTAAATATGCCGGCAGCATATATCTTACACAGGGCAGTTCCAGAGTCCTAAATCGTGTGTCTCATTAATATTCTAGAGGTTGGTTATATACCGTTAATTATACATGGGTGGAGAAATAACCTGACATCACGGTGTAAGTCTATACTTTTTGTTTTCTCCTATACTGGTTTGGGGAAAGGATGAAGGGAGGAGATGGGATACAATTCATTAGCAAGTTTATAACATTTGTCTATAGAATTCATAAAAAAACGCTTCTACATTAAAACTTACAAGGCAACACAATGGCAAAAATATCTCTTTACATACTAAAAGACATTCCTATAAGTTTCTAGTGTTCATTTGCTATTCCTTTGTCTAGAGATGCATACATTAATTACATGCTTTCAGGAGGGGAGAGGTAGTTTCCATGGGGACAAATGCCTATAAATGGCCCATTAGTATAAGAAGAGGTTTAATTTAATCTTTTCTCTTCTGACACCTGGCTAGCTATTCATCCATTTAGGTATGAGGGAAGGTCAGAGAATCCAAGTCTCCTTTCTCTTTCTGCATTTACAACACAATGTCATCGGCCATCTTGATTTTATGCTAATCATACAAGTACAGAGATCATTTGCAAAATCTCTCTGTACACCTAGCCCAAATTAATAAAATGTTCTTTAAGCTTCCTAAAATATTAATATTAATTCTGTAGCCTTTTGTACGTTACAACAATGGTATTTGTCTTTCTCTAACTGGCTTATTTCACTTAGCTTAATAATCTCCAGAACCATCCATGCTGTCCCAAAAGGTAAGATTTCTTTCTTTTTTACAGCCAAGTAGTATTCCTTTGTGTATATGCACCTGTATGGACAGAGGCCACCATCATGGCTATGCACATGCAGGTTCACATTGGATTTGGGCAGACAGTAACAAAACCCTGGAGCCAAAAAATGGTGGGCTATCCCTTTATTAAAGTCTCGTACTGGCCGATGAGCAAACACACAGGGAAAACACTTCCCTCCAGTTCTACAACCAGGAGAATCTTCTCCGGTTCTTCCTAGAATCAAAGGCCTCACCAATCTCAGCGGAGCTTACACAGCTCCTCACCTCTGGTTCTTCATCTGCACACCTTCTCTTTCCCTGACAACATGGCTTCTTTCTCTGCAAAACTGGCTTCTTCTTCAGCACTCTGCATTCCCTCTCTCTCACTTTGCAAACGTGGCTTTTTTTCTCTTTCTCCTTCTCCTCTCTCTTTTCAAAACATTCTATCCTGAAAACTTCTCCTCCAGCAAACATTAGCTAAACAATGACCCTTCCCAAGCAGGAAGGTAATTTGCAATTTCACAGAGCACACATACCTGGCGCTACCCAGCCCCCAATGCAAACTATAAGCGAACAAACATAAAAATCATATTTTACAAACTTATTTGACCAATAGTACCACAGCTTTCTTATCCACTCATCTACTGATGGACACTTGGGTTGCTTCCAGATCTTGGCTATTGCAATTAATGCTGCAATAAACATGAAGGTGCACATATTCTTTCAAATTAGTGTTTCGGGATTCTTCAGATATGATGGTCAAATAAGTTTTTAAATATGAAATATATGTTTGCTCGCTTTGGGTGTGAGAGACAGGCTGTAAGCTGGCAAAGTTATTATAGCCTAAGGCTTAGTTTTAAAACTAAGCTTTTGCCCACACCCTTGACTGTTGCATGATAGGGGGTGGTACACTCTCATGAGGAATCCAATTTATGCCTCAGATAAGTGACTTTGTATCAAAGACTTCCTTATTTGTATATTGGATTGGTTTTGATTTCTACACTATAAAATGGGGACAGACTGGGGGCTTGCTCTCTAGGTTCCTGCTACCACCATTGCAGGGGCCTCCCTGATCCCTTGCCTTCAATGGGAAAAGCAGGTTTTCTGCTTTTCCCTTGGCTTCTCTTGTGGCTTGCCTGTCTTGGTGAGACACCAATAAACAGAATGGCCCACCATCCTCCGACTCCTCCATTTCTTTACTGTTTGCCTGAATACAATGTGAACCTGTATGTGTATGGCCATACAAGATATATTCCCAGAAGTGTAATTACTGGGTCAAAAGGCTACCATATTCTTAACCATTAAGTCACAGAAATAAGAATGGACCATTCATCACAGTGACTTAAAACTACTTAAACATCGCATTTGCAGAATTTATTTCCTGGCTAAATTTCATTTCTAGCAAAACAACTGGCACCCATGTAAACAACAATGACCAGTTTCTCAGTATATCTAATGAATTCTTCAGAAAGCTCACCCCATCATTTTACGTGTCCCTACTCTAGTCCCTCAACATGTACAATTCAACCTCATCAGAAAATCTATCATTTCGAGAACAGATTCACAGGGAGAACTCACAGCCACTGTTATTTCCCCTCCAGTATTAAAAGCCAAACTCTAACATGTTTTCTTTTTATATTTCCTAAAAGGAAGAGGAGAGGAAAAATGACCCATGAGAGAGCAAGAGAGAAAACTTAATTTGCATATCTTTACAGCCTCCTGGGGTGCCGGGCAAATGGAGAACAGTTGAAGGCTATAGAGTTCCTTTTCACAGGCTGGCCAGCGGAAATGAGCACTGATGTTAATTTGAAACAGAATGAGATGGCTACACTGAGAGGCCTTGAGGGAGCACACAAAGAAAGCCTTCTCTGGTCCCAGGCAAGGCGAGGCAGGCAGTGTGGGTGTCGGTCCATCCTGTGCAGCTGATGTAGGGAATGGTCCATCCTGAAATCTCAACACCTGGACAAAGCTTGGGAGACGTGGAAAGAAAGCCAGACAGCCGGGTTCTCATAAAGACAAAATCCCCAATGCCTCTGCCTGCAGCTGGCACACTTAGGAAATGAGTTTAAAAAAGAAAAAAAAAATCTCATTTCAGAATGACTCATTTATCAACGTGAATAAAATTAAGCTAGCTAATAAATCTTTTCTAAATTCTTATTCAGGGTAGTCAGTTTTGCATTATTATGCAAAAGTATTATGGGGCATCGCAAGTTACTGGTTGCCATCAACCTGCTTTAAACCTAAATACAGACTGAGCACAGAGAAGCATCACTCTATATTTAAATCAATGGATCCTTCCTTGCAGAATTTTATTTGCCACTTTGTTTTTCCCCATTACAAAGACCATCTTCCCTTGAATGTCTATGGAATTCAAAATGGAGTTCACTGGTAATTGTATGCAAATTGTTAGCATTTGATAACACATGTGACCTAGCTACCTTTCTGTGAGCCTGACTTCACCACCCATCTCTTTGCCTTCCCAAATCATCAGAGTTGGCGTGTTCAATGCACTGGCACTAGATGTCTCAGAGATGTGGGGTGGAAGTACTGGCCCAGGGAAATAGCCATGTGTTCCTCCTGAGCACTGAGAGGCATACTTGGAAGCTATACAGAAAAGAAAACTTCCTATCTCAGAGCAGGATCTGATTTTCTCTAACCAGCACAGCCATGACATATAAACCCTTGATGCATAGACTTGGCACGAGGTGAAACAGAGTGACAATGATAGGGAGTCACTGTGTAAGTGTATAGTGCAAAGCCATTCATTACAAAATAATGTACTATTCAGGCTCAGATCTGCTGCCATGAAAGCTACCTTAAAAAATATTTTTTTATAGTGAGATAAGAATAAATAATAAAGAGAAAATAGTTCCTTCTGGTTGCATCATGGGTTTCTAGCCTGCATGATTCATGTACATTAAAAGACTAAATTAAATTAAAAAGGAAAAATAAAAAGAAAAAAGAAAACCTTGGGGCTCTCATCCTAGAAGCCTTTATACCTAATTTTGGGTTAAAATAATATGGAATCAACTTGTGGAATCAACAGTTATACATAAAAGAACAGTTCTCACTAGACAATGTGCCATTGAGTTTGGGGCAGTGGAATTCTTCAGAGAAAGGAAGTATCTCTAAAGAAACTAACCATCCTGGCTGACCAGTCTGGGCCTTAAGGGTAGGATGGAACTTATCTTGATAGAGAGGACTTGGGCAGTCCATAAAAGAATCTTTATGAGATAAGACATCTCTGTGAGAAGGAAGAAGTGTACAGGGTTGAGCCAGGCTATTGCAGGAGATGTGTGGACAATGGAGAGTTCCGTGAGGAAGGACTGAAGTTCTGTAATGGGAGTGGGGGGAATAGATGGGCAGATTAGCAGTGTTTGTGTGTGCAGGTTTCTCCCTAAATTCTTCCCTTCAGGAAGCACGTTAATACAAGTAGACCTTTGATGCATGGAGAAGAAGGACAGACCTCTCATTCCACTTGATCCTCGCTGGTACTCCTTGTGAAGGGCATTTTTATCTCCATCTAACAGATTCTTGTGAGATCAGTTAGCAATGGGGGAAGGTCATGTGAGGAACCAGGCCCCAGGAACTTTGGCTAGAACCACCTACACCCATGCCCGCCAAAAGAAACTTCCCAGGAATCCTTTGGAAAAGAGCGACCGTCTGCCAGCCAATGAAATTTCATCACATCATATTAACTCGACTACCCTAAATGACCCTTTAAATTTCCCCCATGCGGGTTCACCTATGCGACTTCTCTGGCCCCTGTCTCCCGAACCAAGAACCTCGTGGGGCAGGATGCGCTCTACTAAATAAAGCTTTTGCTGTTCCATACTTTGTGCCTACGCCCTTCCTTCTTCCTTGGCGGGGAAAAATACCTTACAATACTGAAAGTCACTCTTCCCCAGGATCGAGTGCAAGGTGCACATCCAGGAGATGGCAAAGCCCCAGAACTTGACCCAGGTCTGGCTCATTTCAGAACAATTTTATTCAGCATCAAATATTTGTCCTCAAACATTGAATGATTGCAAAATGTGGAGAACAATGGGAAATACATTTAGATAACTGGGAAGGATGCAGTTTTCTGACTGTTGAGAAAATGCAATCACAACACGTACGAGGGTAACCATATTACAGGGAGAATTCCGAGGACCTTTGTATAATCTAATTGTTTAAATCCATCAATTCTGACAAAATAATTTGGGAGGCTGAAACTAAAAAATAATAATAATAATTAAAAGAAAAATGTGTTATAGGCTGTGTATTGGACCAAATTATACTGCCACATCTGTCCAGCTGAAACCTAAACTGTGGTGAATAAAATGAAGACATTAACATTTAATTACTTGCTTAAAAGAAAATGCCATAGCATGGGAAAATAAACTTTCGCAAAATAAGGATTAGATTAAAACTGTAGGCTATCACCCACTGCTTCAGTGACTCCTGTGAGCTCCGACAGCTTTCAAATTGCTTAAATAGTTAGTAAGGTGACTGTAACATTGACCAGCAAATGACATAAATCCAGAATTAATTATAAAGACTTAAATAAACAACAAGAAAGGGGTTCACTGGATCCAGGTTTATTGTGAGATGTCGGCATAATGAAATTTTAATCAGTTTGTTTATTTAAGGAAGAATTAATTGCATATCATATTGCAAAAAATCTAGTACCATAGGAACGTTACCTGACTTCGGACTATTATTTAAGTGGATCACTTGTACCTCAATTTTCTTGGACAATTTATATAGTTTTAGGGCTTTTTTCAGGCCTGTGTTTGACTTGTCACATTGACTCCAATTAAGCAATACGTAGGTGATCTCTCAGAAGGGCTCGTTCATTGTTAAGGGCACTGCCCACCTTTCCCACCTCCACATCTCCCGAAATGTTGTTCTCCCATCTAATTTGGAGTAAGTCATTATTTAGGGATTGTTTTTAATTTATGAAGCGATGAGGGGTGCCATACTTAACTGGATGCCCTTGAGAAAGTCCACAGATCAGCGCCGAAGTCCTCTACTTACCAATTGACTTTTAACCTTCTTAGCTGACAAAACAGGATTTATTTCCACACAGAGAGAATGAGCTCAGCCTTTGACTAGAGACAGATTTTTTTGTGTGCAACCTGAGTACTCTGCATCTGAATACCAACCATGTCCTAGAAACCCAGCATGGATCGAAGTTAGCACTAGCCACGGAAGGAACAAGTAGAGCAATAATGTTCAAAGTCAGAATCCCTGTCTTTATTACACTTCACTCAGGTCATTTCCTAACCAGTTTCCACCCAAGAAGTAATTGCCAATACACACATTATAGTTTAGAAGAGTACTGAGATTTTCTTTGCTATCAAACTTGATTCCCTTCTGGATTTGAGCCTGGAATTTAGTGTAAGTAATCTAAAAATGGAAACCAAATAGACAGAATCTTGTTTTAAAAGAACAGAATTCTGTACATGACATTAGTAATTCTGTAAATTTTTATTTGAGCAAAGACTTATTGAAACCACCACACCCACCCACAATTTGACCAGGTAGTGCTTGGTCAGGAATCCAAAAATGCATAGTATTAGCATAGTTTATTATTGAGTCCTGAAGATGCCAAGCACTTTGTAAGTGCTTTATAAAGATTATTTCCTAGTTAGTACTCAAGGCAACTTGATAAGTTAGGTGTTATTATTATTCAAATTACAAAAAAGGAAAAACTGAGTCTTCAAGAGTTAAATAACATCTGGGCATTAAAAATCTGTAGGAAATGGTATATGCTATTAATCATGCTTCTTATTTTCTATCCTTGATAATGTTTTGATCTTGGGGTTTGCAAGCCCAGGAGGGAAGAGACAGGCTTTCCTAGGGTTAGCTAATTCTTAGAGAGAGCAAATACTTGCCAGTGACCACACAATTGATGAACAAACCAACCAAGGGCCGTCCATGCCCCAACTTGCTCCTTTTTCAAATTCTCACACACCAAGCCATTATTTTCCCTCCTTTCAATCAGCCCAATGCCTGGTAAAGAACAATTTGGGCCACCTCTGTCTATACACCAGAGTTTGACCCAATTTTTCTAACTACCCAATGCTAAACCTGCTCAGCTGTTTACCCTGTCTCATCCTTTTCATCTGGCTAGAACCACAGGAAAATCTGTGTGCACCCCTTCCCCACACGCCATTGGCTCTGGGATGACCATGACGCTGTCAGGCATGGCCTGTCCTGCATGCCTACCACTCCCTCCTCTTAGGAACTGTGAGTAACAAAGCAATTTTTCAGTGAGCATCATCTCCTGATCTGTTGAACTGACCATACTGGACTACAGAATCCTAGGTCCATTATGAAATGGGTACCCAGGGTTGAGCCAAAGTCTTCTGACTGCTGAAACTTCCCCTTACCCCCTTTTTAAGCCCAAGGGGTGTTTTCTTCTTCCTCTGTACTTTTAACTTAAAAATAATTAATGCCTCACAGAAAAATCACAAAGAAAATCACAATGATAGGTCTCATGTACCCTTCACCAAGCTGCTTCCAATGTGTACACCTTGCACAATGAAGGGATCCAGAACAGGCCTCCCCAAAATGTGTCCCTCTGGCATGTGAATATTTTGAGGTACAGGTAATTGAGACCCTGAAGGTTCATGAGAAACTGTTACTTTTCCCTTAAAGGTCTCAAATTAGGGGCCTTGCCCATAACAAGAGTTATTACCAGAAATCACTTTTTAATGGCCTATCTATAGGGCAAGGCAAATTTCTAATTACTGAACATCTGCTTTATTTATTTACTTAATTATCCTGAGAAGGATCTTCCTCCCCTCTGAAGCCTCAAAGTTAACCTCATCCATAGCTCATAAAGTCATCTATACCTCAGTTTCCCTTTTTGTCTCTAAACTTTTTATATCTGTGTGGCCTCTGACTGTTGTATGAGGTGTTCCCATATGTATGTATGTAATTAAATATGGTTATTTTCTCTTGTTAATCTGTCTCATGTCAATTTAATTATTAGAGCAGCTGAAGAAATCTATCAGGGTACAGGAAAGGTTCTTTCTCCCCCACAATATCTAGAATTCCAAATCAAAACTCAGAGATTACATTGACACAATCCACAGAATTTATACTTTGCCAAGTATTCATTTGTGTGTGTGTGTGTGTGTGTAGGTACATGCAATTTTATCACATGTGTCATTTCTCTTATCACCACCACAATCAAAATACTTTAGTATATCCTCACCACAGGCTCCTTCCAATGATCCATTTATAGCCTCACCTACTCCTCCCCATCCCTAACCCCAGGCAAGAACTAACCCATTCTTCATCTCTATAAAATCTTATTTCAAAAATATTGTATCAATAGAATCATGCAGTACATAACCTTTTAAGATTAGCTTTTTTCATTCAGCATTATCTGAGGTTAACCCGGTTTCTGCACTCATTCCCTTGTATTGCTGACTAGTAGTCAATAGCACGAATGTTCCACGATCTGTTTATTTGTCTGTTGAAAGGCATCAACATCATTTCCAGAGGAGGGCTGTTAGGAATAAAATAATGAACATTTGTGTACAAGTGTCAGTGTGATACATTGATGGGTCCCAGTAAAACATACCTCTTGATGTTCACACCTTGGTGTAGTCCCCTTCCCTTGATCATAGGTTGGCTTTGTGAATCATATTAGCCAATAAAAGGCAACAGAAGTGACATTGTGCCAGTTCTGGCCTATACCTCAGACAACTTCTGCTCTGGTTTTCTTGAAAATCAACTATCCTGGGAACCCAATGCTATAAAGAAATCCAAGTAAGTCACCCAGAGAGGCTTAGGAAGGAAGAACCAAGAAATCAGACAAAACTGTGAACCAAGGCCACTAGCCAATTCATACATCTGAGTTTGAGCAAATAAAATGGTTATTCTTTTATGCCACTAACTGTTTGGTAGGTTTGTCCTACCAAAAAATAATGCATAACAATACATCCTTGGGTCAGAAATACACATCCTACTATAAGTATGTCCTGAATCCATATTAGTTTTTCATTAATTTGTTACAACCATAGGCTTTTAAAAATAAATAAATGCATGTCCTAAATCATTTTCATTTTCTGTTAATCACTATTCTTGTATTATCTAAAGCTATTAATTAGTTGAAGAATCAAGACATAAATATTGTAAAAGTTCCCATTTTATTAGTAATAAGCTAATTAAAAAATAAAACATTTTGCTTAAAGATAAAAATAAATAAATAAATAAATAAATAAATGCAGCTATCAACTACATGCATTTAAATAGGTAAAGTACAAAAATGTATTTATATAGCATAAGCATATATTCAATTGGGATATTTAAGCAATGCTTTAGATCTGGAGTCAAGAGACCTAAGATTAACCCATAGCACTATCATTAATGTGCATGGAAACATTACACATCATGGGGAATTGTCAGAATCAGATACAAAAAAATTGATATAAATTTTTTTTTGTACATTATGAGCCATTAAACAAATATAAGTTACTTTTTATAGGCTCACAACCAATTTAGTTGTTGATTGATAAGTAAGTAAAAAGAAAACCAATGCTAATTATAGTTTAAGGAACACTAAATTTCACCTCACTATCAGTTGTATTATAAAACTCTCCCAGTGTGTTCAGATATTTTACAGAGTATATTATTATATTTTTATTAATTTGTATAAAAATCCATGATTTTTAATACATTGGTCATATAATAAACTTCTTTTGAAAATGCAAATGAATACTAATGATGTAGCTAATTTGAATTCAACAAAGGATTCTAAAAGATAATTTTATTCTGTTGTGTATGTTTTTTTTTTTCAGTTTAACAATATGCAGCACCAGACAAAGAAATGAATAATTGAGCTTGATTGTACCTATACTCCTAGAATTTTAATCATTTTCGTTTTTCTTTTTTTCCTGCCAACAAAGGAAAAATTGTGACTTGACATATACTTTCTAAATTTGTTTGTTTCTAGGTTATTTTTGGCTTTCTTTTTGTCATTTAGTCTAAATGAAGTGTTGGTGAACGTGGTTACATTTTACTGGAGCTACTAAAAGAAGGGTTACCTAAAGCAGAAAATGGAAATAAAAGTTTACAACAAGCTTCATTCTGCTTTCTTTCTTTGAAGCTCAGTGGAAAGTATGACTGCATTTCACATTCAAGTCTTTGCATATTATTAAAGAAAAAAATTATGAAGAACATGACAAGTTGAAAGGAAAAAGAAGGACCAGCCAGAAAAAATTCAAACTGTTGATTATTTCTCAAAGATATTCCCTTTTGTGGTCCATGGTGAAAAGCATCACGCATTCCATCCAAAGTCATGTTTACCCAATGTCCAAAACCTGAAAAATTCAAACAGCGAGTTTCTTAGGGTTTGTATTGTGCTAACTAATCAATTTGGGGCCAATTTTTCTCCTCACCTAATTTCCCAGCTGTTTTGGTATTTATCACATGTGTTCTCTAGTCTTCAGAGTTGATTAAAAGCAAGTCAATGACAAGACACAAATGGGAACACTTGATCCCATTTATTACAAAACTCATTTCAGAAAAACATGGTCACAAAAAATAGGTGAATGAAGAAAGACATTAAGGGGATTAAAATCCTGCCACATATCAATTATTTTGGGGAATTCCTCAATCTAAGAATTCCATGGCTAGGAGCATTTATTTTCTTATAGCTATTTTTTGACAAATTATACAGTTTCAAGTTTTTTTTGCTTGTTTGTTTATATTAGCCTGAAACTTCATGTCTCTGAGAAAATTTAAGGCTAGAATCTATTTTTTGCCAATTTACATTGTTTATAAAAATGAGATAGTAGTGCAGAAGAAGAGGATAAAAATTATTTGAATCTGAACTAGAAAAATAATCAAATTCATTGTTCATTTGAGGGCACTTTGAAAATGGTTCAATTATAGAAGTGCTTCCTGACAATTTACCTATGCTAGCCTATGTTAAAGAAGCCACCATCTGAACATACAAATTGTATCCCATCATAAAAGCTGAATAGAGAAATAATCCAA
This sequence comes from Saccopteryx leptura, assembly GCF_036850995.1. Classification (NCBI taxonomy): domain Eukaryota; kingdom Metazoa; phylum Chordata; class Mammalia; order Chiroptera; family Emballonuridae; genus Saccopteryx; species Saccopteryx leptura. The sequence goes on from NC_089507.1 coordinate 169,071,388, forward strand.
GCTGTTCATAACTTAGGTCAAAAGGCTGTACATGGCACATGATCGGGCATGGGTGCTAGAGGGTGGTGGTCATTAATAACTCTTTGGCTAATTGGTTAAGTTCACTGATTTGTCTTTGAATATGTAGGCATTACTACCTAAACACAGTTTATCCACCTCTGACAAAAAAAGAAAATGTCTCAAATGACCACAATTTAAAAAACAAATAGCAGTGAAATTAAGATGAAAAATCTTTCATTCTTTAATAGTCCATTTATCTATCTACAACTCTAATAGATTAGGAATATAAATCTGACTTTGAACTTTAAGAAGTCTGTCTGGAGTTTAGATATATATTTAAGGGAAGTCTAGATCTCTCTTTGATCATAGACTCTTCATTCACTGAGTGCTGTACATACAATATTACATACAGCATATTAGCACAGAGAGTGGGTGTAACTACTTGGCAATTAGCTAGTCAAAAGTCAGATATCTTTAGTTTAATAAGACTGTTGAGTTGGAGAAATAAAGCAACTTTCAAAGAGCAAAAACTTTGCTGGATTAACTTTAAAAATTTTTGAAACCATATTTTTATACATGATTTTTAGTCATAAATATTAGAGCTATGAAGTCTACTCCATCCCTCAGATTATTAAAAAACAAAAAAGAAAATAGAAAAGTCAAACCAAAAAAACTACTCACCTGTCTTTTCTCTTAATCCTTATAGTACTTTTAAATTTTTTATCATCTAAATTGCTATTTTACCTGCAACTTTATGTAACTTTATTTCATTCATATTTTAAACAGTTTCTAAGCTCTATAATCAAATAAAACACCATTTCCTCAGTGTTTTTGAAATGACACTTTTACTGTGAACAATGTCACTATATCTAATACCTCTCCTGACTCACTACAGGCTTTCAGCCTGTTTCTTACTCAAGTTACTGCTATTACAACCAGTGAAATGTCATCTGTCTGCAACTTGCCTCCACCAGAAGCAGAAATCTCTCCCTTTTGGTCCCAGGACTTTTCTGCCACCGTTGCATAAGATGCTTGATGAAACCATCAGCTACTTTGACATATGCACAAACCTGGAAATGTCAATGAATAGCATCCTTGACCAAGGACAACCCTGGACCAAAGTGTGGGATGGGAGACTCAAAAAATACACTGCTCTTCTATCCCTCAATGAAGAAAATTTATCCTATGTGATTGTTCCCAGTGTCCCCAGTGAGATCAAGCCCCAGCTGCCCACTTGAATTATCAGCCAAATAATCTGTCCCTAGACTGGCTGACTCCTTCCTTGTTCAAGAATTCCAAGTTCCCCCCTCTTGTCCCTTGAGATGACTCCCTGCATGCAACAAGTGATCTAGACTCAAGCCTTAGACTCTGATTTTAAAGTGATTGCTATCAATCTGTCTGCCCACAGCTTTATAATACCTGAAAAGATAATTGTATAATATATGTTACTCTTTGAAAACTAACCTTGGCTGCTCTCAATGAATTAGCTTTTCCAGATTAACTTTGAAGCAGGGAGGCAATTTCTAAATCCTATTGATTTTTTTTTTCTTGTGGAAGAGACAGAGAGAGTCAGAGAGAGGGACAGATAGGGACAGACAGACAGGAAGGGAGAGAGATGAGAAACATCAATTCTTCGTTCCGGTTTCTTGATTGATTTCTCATATGTGCCTTGACCAGCGGGTTACAGCAAACTGAGTGACTCCTTGCTTGAGCCAGTGACCTTGGGCTCAAGCTGGTGAACCTTGCTCAAACCAGATGAGCTCACGCTCAAGCTGGAGAGTTTGGGGTCTCGAACCTGGGTCCTCCGCATCCCAGTCTGATGCTTTATCCAGTGCGCCACCGCCTGGTCAGGCAGTCCTATTGATTTTTTAAAAAAATGTTTATTGTATTGATTTTAGATAGAGAGAGAGGGGAAAGGAGAGAGAGAGAGAGAGAGAGAGAGACAGGAACATCACTCTGCTCCTCTATGTGCCCTGACTGGGGATCATACTGGTAATCTCTGCACTTGGGGGCTAGCTCTAACCAACTGAGCTATCCGGTCAAGGCTTGATTCTTCAAATTAGAAATATAATAATTATATATTTTTATCCAATGTCACTTTCCTCCAGTTGCCAGCTGTATGGCCTTGTGTTTTTTACTCCAATAAAGCCTCAATCTGCTCTTTTACAAACTAAGCAAAACAATTCCTCCTTCACTGGGTTGATATGAATAGTAATTGATATATATGCACACTTTAATTATTATACAGATAACAGCACTCTGAACATTCAATCAATGAACTGTATATCTGCTGACATCAGTATAATTTTGAGTTTCCTAAGCCATAAAGATAGCGTATAATTTCATAAGTGAAAGCACACCTAATGGTCCATAGTAAAATCTAATACTTTTCTTCTTATTGGTCCTACATTTTTCCCTAAAATTGTTCTAAGAACTTTTTTTTAATATTTCAATGGCAATTTTGGATAACTTTAATTGTACTTTCAAACTAATTAAAAATAATAGGTTATTTTTATTAGGTACTTCCATGGGAGGTAGAGTGCTGACTGCTTTATATATGCTATGTCATGTTAAATTGCAAACTATTATTAGCTCTATATTACAAACAAATGGGACACAGAAAGGTGGACTATATCCCCCAGCTAGTAAGTAACTGATTCCAAATTTAATTTAAGGCTAATGTTGATTTTTAAGAAAGCAGTTCATCACTTTACATTGTTTTGATAGCTAACCACCAACAACTTAGACCTGTTATTATTATTTTTGTTGGTTCTCCTATTTTTTTAAGACAATCCTGTTAATTCAACTATTAATAATATTGCTTCTATCTTTCTAATATTTATCTTGCTATTTTTTTAAACAAATAGAGCTTTGATAAATGAAAAGCAATATTTTTGTAAACTCATAATTTATGGAGTTAACAGAAATAAAAGACAAGTGACCCGGGGACAGAGCGCCTTCCACATTTTCAAATTTAAAATATTTTGCTAAGTTTGTTTGCCAAGCCCTGAACACCTAGGGGGTTCTCCATCTCTTTTTTTAAAATAGGATATTGCTACTACCATACAATGGTCTCAACCTCATCTTGTAGACATTTTCTGATACTTGGCTTGTACGTCACACTCTAAGATGCTTAGGACAACATGCCAGGCTAAGGTGTTTGGGACTCAGGTTAACCATCCTTCCCACCCAGAACACCACACTTGGCTCACAGGTCCCCACTGGGTGCCTTCCCCAACTCCAAGGATGGGAATCTGGAGGCTAAGCTCTGAGTGAGCAGTTTAAGATTTAAAGGGCACGTGACTAAGAGGTGACTTAATTTTTCCAATAAGTCCTTCATCTTCTCTTTGCTTCAAATATATAGATGGGGACACTGAAATGGGGTGCAGGCAGGATGGTCTCGCCGTTAAATGAAACTTGATTCACAAACCCCAAGGCATTGTGGTAATAACCTGTTCTTAGAAAGTTACCATGTCCCCTCCTGGGAGCCAGAAAAAGCAAAGAACACCAGCACCCAGATGTCAACAAGGAGCAGATGCACCCTGAAAGCTGAACTGGATGAAATGGACAAATGCTGTCAAGCAAGAGAGGATTCCAACAAGTCCTCAAGGTCATCTCATGCTCACTTTTTGAGTGGTTGTCCCCCGATGATGCATTTGGGTTGACAAATTAGACTGAGAGACCAGAGTGTGTCTTGGTTACACACTTGCATAGTGTTCTCTAGTCTACTCCTTTAAAGACCATTCTCAGAAGGGTATGGCAAGTGTTTCTACAATAGCAAGAAGGTTAAGTGAGTTTATATAGAGTTTCTGAATTAGAAAAAAGTTGGTGTTTTATCTGAACCTTGTAAAGTGACATAGCCAGAAATGGCATTCTGAGAACATTGTTCATATTGGAAAAAAAAAAAAAGAAGAAGATTGCCCACTTTGTACTGAATACCTATTTCCTGATAGAAGGTGCATGTGTGTGGTTCCCAATATTTACAATGCTCTTGCCACCTGATTTTAAAGAAACTTCCATCTTACAGAGAAAATATTATAGAAGCACAGTAAGGTTCACTAATATATATTCACACTATAGACACATAATTCATTCTATATATATTGTCTTCTGATAAAGAAAGAGCCCAGATGCCATAATAGCCAGTCTATCATCCATTAGTCTTGCAATAAACAATGTATGAAATTGACCTATATGTCTACAATCCCCCTATGATAGGAGAATCTATGAGCTGTAAATACATGTAACAATAGAGCATTTTTATTCTATACCAAAAAAGAGCAACACTAAAACTACTCAATTCTTTTATGGCAAGTTCCCAGACTGGTGATCATGCTTACTTAAGTGACAGTGGATTATCTAGTCGCTGAACGAGGTAACATTTTCATTCTTTCTTTCTGGAATATAGTGATTTGAGCTCTTTGGAAAAGATAAAGGCACTTTGAGAGACGATCAGATAAGACAGAATGACAAGAGACACCAGGAACATGGAGGGGGAAGCGCTCGGGACAGGGAGCAGGGGCTCTAGGTGAAGAGTTTAAGTGAACATACAACTGACAGAGAAAATACACGGCAGCCGTGAGATTTCGTGAAGGACATGGTTTTCCAAAGAAATAATAGTAGAAAGGTGGCACAGCTTGGTTTAAGGACTACCAGAAGGCCCAAATTAAATAGCATTTTCATTAGCTTTTTAAGGGTAGTGACTCAATAAATGGCTTATTTGAAAAACATAGACATCCAATTAACTCGACTGCTGAGATGGAGGGTTACAGACCCACGAGTCTTAGCAGGGGATTTCCCACAGGCTTCTAGACGGGGTCCTCAGCTGTCCGTGCGAGGACACACGTGTGTAACGGTAGGGTGTGGACATTCACATCCAGGCATAGACACACACCTAGACCATGAAATTGACCTGTTTCCAACAATGGACCACTGATCAGAACTCTCCTCCAGCAAGTGGGTGAAAGTGAATTCCCTGTTAAGAACCAGGACACAGGAGGGGCTAAAAGATGCTCAGGGTCCTCCCAGCGTCCCTCCAGCCCCCCTCCACCTGCGGTTTCTGTCTCCCCGGGCCTTCCCCACAGAGCCGCAGTTACCTGCGGAAATAGCCAGGCTCCGCTCTGAGCACCAGGCTGTCTCCGGGAGTCCCTGGGTAGCCGAGTGGAGCCTGAGGGTTGATCCCCTACTCCCCATACACAGCCTTCCTTTCACCACCTTCCGTTTATACAAAGACTGGCTTATCCCAATTTTTTTTTTTCTGTTGCCTTTGCAATGAAAAGCTCTCCACGCGCAGCCTAATAAAGTTCTCCGCCTACCCCACCCCCCTCCCAAAAATCCCTGCCAAAAAAAAGAGAGGGGAGACTTAAAACCTGGAACTCATTTAGCTAAAGGGACTTTAGTTAACAAGAAAGTTACCCATCATGAACTGCAGGTAACACCTCCCGTGATCCTAAATCCATTACCTGGAGACTTAGCCCAGGCTGAGTTTGATTTTATGAACTGTGAGGTTGCAATGTTGAAAGTCTGCAAATTGGACATAAATTGGACGCAAAAGACTAGGGGAGCCGAGTGATTTTCTTTCTAATGGTGTAGCAGGCTTTGGCTCTTAGGAGAGATTCCTTATAATCAAGGATGAGTGCCTGTGTCTGTAACTCTCTCAATCCAGGGTTTCCTTCTCCCCCTCCCTCCACACACAAAATGTTTGATGCCTACGGAAGCAGCTCTCTCAAGAGCAACCCCCTATACTGCTGTGTGAGTTCCTCATGATCACAACGAAGAATTTGGCCAACGAGTGCTCGCACGCACACAGATGAGCGCACACACAACATTATTAGATCAATAACAGAAAGTGAGTTCTCTCCTTCTTCTGGCCCCTCACTGGCAACAACATCCTTTAATGTTTGTCTATTAAATCATTTTTCATCTGGTCCCCTTGGCATTCTTTCACAATTCTATTCTAGAGACAGCAGCTGATGCCATGACTTAGTGGTTTCTGGGTGTAAGAAACACAAGCACTACTTTAACAGTATTGATATCATCGTCTCCTCTCTTTAAGCATTTCTTGATTTTTTTAGTTTTATTCATTTATTTATCCACTTATTTTTACTTTGTGAAAGGATCCCTTGGTGATTGAAATCTGGATAGGCACATGTGTGTCCTAACCAAAGTGGAAGGTCAAGTCAAATTCTATAATAGAGATGACAATATGACAATGCAGAGGAAGGGGGTTTCAAGCCAACCCAGGACTGGAAAAAACACAAAACAAAACAAAACAAAACAAAACAAAAAAACAGTGACAATCTGGGCTTCGAAAATTGAATTGTGACTCACCAAATGGATTGTGGTGTTGGTCTAGGGTGATGAGGAAAGATAGGTACCCCAGAAAGAATGAAGGGTTTCAGAAAAAAACAACAGCAGAAAATTCCATAGGAAAGCCATCTGGTGGCACAGACATGGTCTGCTGGACACTGGGAGGAAGAGGAACCGTGGATTAACATCTAAAAGTGGCATTGTAACCAGTGCCGATGCCAGGCTGAATGGTTTGGGCTCTAGTTCATGTATAAAGGGAGTTTCTGAACTACTTTGAACATGGGAAGTATACCAGGCACTTGTATGTAAAAATTTGCTCACATCAACAATAATAGTATATATGTCAGTGTCTCAAGCGCATAAGTTAATTAAAGCTCATTCAAATAATGGCATACTAGGCAACATTTTAAACAAAATAACCAGATCAAGTATTTAAAAAAGTGTAAAAAAATTTGAAATTTGTGTACATTATTTTTAAAATTAAAAAAAAAACGCACTTAGTATTTTTTCACAGTCACATATATAGGCTCACTGATGGGGAAAATTGGTGTCTCAAGGAAATAAGACAAAATATTAACATCTCTTTCATCTGGGTCCTAGCAACTTGAATTTAGTATCTTTTGAATTTTCCAAAGGATTTAAGTATTTATATTTTGTGACTTTGTAACCTGTGAATCCCCTTACCTCTCGCCCTTTCTGCACTCACTCAATACTCGAGCTCCATCTAAAGCATCTTCAATTATTTTTCTGAATCTTGAGAAGCATGTCACACACACTCACAAATCCATGTGGTCAGCCCCCAGTGTTAGCCCTATAGCAGGGACCCAGGGCTGCTTCCAGCGTCTCCCTGCCTTCACTGAATGCCACCATAGGGCAGGGACATCTCCTTATTGCTGCCCGTCAGCGCTGCTTGGCAGGGAAGCCATCCTGCTTTGCTTTGAGCACTGCAGGTGTTCCACCCAGACACTGAAACATACTTGCTTCTAACGTTTGTCATGGACCACAGAGAAATGAGGGCAAGTAAACTGTTACCCTTGTCTGTCACCCCACAGTTTTCAGGATACCAATTAATGATCGTCTTGCTCTTAGAGTATACAGGATGTTAGTAAAATATTTCTCCCAGCTTCAGCCACACAGCTCCCCTCTGGCAGCAGACTCAGACTCCCGGAGAATACTCCAAGGCTCCTGGCTGAACTCAAAATCATCTCTCACCTCTGACAACTAGGGTTTTATGACTTGATCAAGCTTTACTTTTTAATTCTCTTTTCCCCTCCAGATGAGTTTCTCCCCAAAGGCTCCCTGAGCCCTCCTACAGATAAATGTCTTGTTGTAACTGTCCATCAGTTTTAAACGACGTGCCCAGACGGAGTTTAGGCTCAGGGTAGGTTCTCCACGCCACTAGGAAGTTTATTCTGGCAGGAGAATGGGGGACAGGCTGGAACAGGAAGAGGCTGGAGTCAGGGAGACCAGGGAAGAAGGAAGCCACCGCAAGCATACAAGCAAACTTTTATTTTCACATTTAATCATTCACAGCAGTCTTTTTCCATGATGTATTGTGGATGCTCTACAGTGTGTGTGTGTGTGTGTGTGTGCGCGCGCGCGCGCGTGTGTGCATGTGCTTGCGCATGTGTGTGCATGTGGTATTCTCCCTGCAATATATATGCAAAGGTATGTACTCTTGTTTAAGTCTTAAAATCAAAGTATTGAGAAACTCAGCCTTCCTATAAATACCTCAGTATATGACCTACAGCCTTGGCCCTAATACAAAACTCTCAGGAAGGTAAGAGAAAGGTGGATGAAAGGGTTACATAATATTTTTTGCAAACATTTGATGAGTATTGCCTTTAAATATGCCTTTATTTATTGAACACACCTCTGTATTCTACCCAGAACTACCACTTTTAAGGTAACTGAACAAGAGCAAACAAACAAAAGAATCATGGAACATGTTTAGAATCAAGCTCTCATCTCTTGCAATTTATTAAAATTTTGAGTTCGAAAAGCAAAATACCTACAGTCCTCATGAATGAAGACTTGAACTTCATTGGTTTCGGCAAGGTACAAAAGAAAATAAAATAGAATTTCAGTATTATCTTGAAGTAGATAATTTCATGATTAGTTCCCATTATTACAAAAGTAATGCTTTCAGAGAATGCTATTATTATTATTATTATTATTATTATTACCAATATAGTCTAGGAATGTTAGGTTTCTATAGTTTTGGATTTTCACAGAATTTGCCTGCAAATGTTGGTAGCCAGAGTATAACAGGAGGAAAAATAGATCAGCCATTGAATAGAATAGTGGACAGCATACATCTGAAAGTAGTCTGTATTTTATGAAGTGAAGGGTGAAAATTCAATCTTGGTTGGATGGGGCAACAAGAACACACTTTTATCCTGAGTATAAGTGTTCAGAGATAAGAATGGATTGGACAGGCCCATATGAGTGGTTCCAGTCTTCAGCATATTTATGTGGATAGCACAAATAACTCTTTGCCCTGATTCTCCTAATTACTATAGAACAGAATATGAAAGAAGACCTTTCCTGTTGTTTATAATGACTGTCATTCCTACTGCCACCAATACAACAAAAATGCACTTCAAAATGGTGCCCCCATGTCATAGGTTGCCATAATATCAATTTAGGGAGGGCCTAAAACAGGGTTTCTAATAATCCCCATTTTCTTTTTAAACTTTAGGAAAATGGAAGCACTTTATCCACATAGCATGAGAATAATCCTCCTTCATTCCTCCCTTTAATTTTGACCAGGTTAAGTCGATCAGTAGAGGTCAGTCATTGCTGATATCTTCACTGTAAGGGAAGAGCACTTCGCTCTGATAATAGAGTTAGTCATTTGAATGTCTTTGTGTCCCAAATGCAGTTGGAAATAAAGAATAACCAAGAGCATAGGACTCTACAGTGAATTTATAGCTGTACAAGAAGTACATTTGCTTACCTCTCCCCTCTCCCCCTCTACCTCACAAAGTAAAATAGTGTTTCATTCTTATGTAAAGACATTTTAAGGAATGAGATGTTATGGGAGGTCAACGTGATGACTAACTTAAGTACACTTGTTAGTAAGTACTGGGTTATTGTCTAAGCAATTGCCAGCTAAAATAATGATACAAGTGAAATCGAGTCATCTGCTGAGGGGTATAAGCTGAGCAGTAGCAGTGTAATGAGAAGGTATTTCCTTCTGCATTATTATTATTATTATTATTATTATTATTATTGCTATTAGACCCTCCAATTGCAGGAAAAGCCTAAGGACATAGGAATAGCTATATGTGGTTTCACAGAAAGGATCTTTTTTAAAAATCTATCTTCCTTCCTTCCTTCCTTCCTTCCTTCCTTCCTTCCTTCCTTCCTTCCTTCCTTCCTTCCTTCCTTCCTTCTTTCCTTCCTCCATTCCTTCCTTCCTCTTCTTTCCTTCCTTCCTTATTTCTGCATCTTACAAGGCCACAGAAATACAGGAAATGCTACTGATCAACAGTACTTTTGTTGCTTGACATGGATTATAGGATGTTGATCTGTATTTATGTGGATTTTTCATCACCTTAAGAATGCTAAGGGCCAACTTTCATGAACACCATGTGTATCTGCTTGAAACTTTATTAGGCTTTTATTGTCACAGTACAAACTCTATTATTCCTGGCTGAATTAACAGAGGAGAACATAAAGAGGAATCCATGAACATATGTAAAAAGAAATAACATCCTCTGTTTTCCATGCATGTATTTTGGTTACTGGAGATGATATAAAGCTGTTGTGTAATTTTTACAGGTGTTGAATAAAGAGTGTGAAATTATAAGATTCATATTGGGACAGTACGGTTATGACAAGGCACCACATGGCCTCGTTCATGTGGGGCACAACACTATTTTGATGAAGAAAAACTTTCTCTAAGATTAGTTTCCAAACAGTGTTTATTATATTCCATGGACCCTCCTGATGCAGAAAGGGCTTTCTGTGAGGTCAGCAGCCAGCCGTGTATTCCACTTTAGTTGGACAGCAATCCATTTGGCAACTGGAACTTGATGTAGAGTTTGAAAGGAAGCCCCATAGGAAGGTTCCTAAGAGCATAGTCCTTAATGTTAGGAATTTATTAAGGGCAAAACTTTTAATCACAGAAGTTGCCCGGGCACTAAAGCAGTGGAGGTCTAGTTTAGTATTCTGATGACCATTAAGCTGTACAACATTATCAGATACCTTCATGTACATAAGTGTGAGCCTCCGCATCTAAGTCATTCGTGTTCCTCTTTATAATTTTCTACTGCCCAACCTGATTCTCATTTCTACAAAAAATCATTAAATGCTGCAACCACTCCCAATAGAGCACTTATGATTTTTTTATAACAAGTAATTGCATAATTTAACTATAATTTTGGGGAAAATTGCCTAAAATAATATTTTCAAAGATCAATGCTAACAGTAGTTGAAAACATGCATATGCAAATGAGTCTTATTGTGGCCCTCACCTAGTTTCGAGTCCTAAAAATGGAGTCTACTCTATCATTGGTTTCAAAATGTCTTTCAAACAAATTTTATGTTTCAAACATTTCCCTTTATCATAAAGAGATTTCTCTCTAACATGGATTTTAATATGAGTTATGTAATTTAGTTCAGCAGCTATAAATTTTGATATTCCCAAATTTTGGTTAGCATGATGTCACTTTTCTGAACAAGCCTGTATGCATTACTGCTGTTATTTCCTGGAAATAGATAACAAGATTGGGGACTACCAACTCAAGTGATTATTTGTATGGTCTTCAGTGAAGACCACCAATGCAAGTGTAAGACCACATACATTTTTTTAACCTCTGTGAGCTTCAGTTTGCTCATGTATTAAATAAGTATAAGTTTTCCTTTGTATTATCTTTATTTTTTAATTTATAAGGATTTGGGAAGATAAAGTGTATTTATTATGACCTGAATGTGAAATAACACATATAATTTTGTAATAAAATAATTATTAGAAAGAAGTGTAAAACTGCATAGAAATGCTAAATATGAATGTATTATTCTAGTTTCTTCACAATGTTCTTATTCATCGGCAAATCTCAAGTTTTAACAGCATACCTGGGGCATCAAAGAGCCCATTAAATAATTCATTTAGTTTGATTCAAATCTTCAATGATATTAGAGATAAATTGTCCGGGCAAGGTCTTAGGGTCATAGAGATAAATAGCTCACAATTTTACCGTGTGAAGCACTGTTTACTAAGAGAACTAATATTTAGTGTTCATTTAATAACTGTCCAAATACAGGATGAGGCAAATGTATGTTTACAGTTGTGAGTGTATAAATACAGAGTTTATTCATGTATTACTATTTATTAATTATTGTAGTATTTTCCATACAAACAACTGTAAACCTACTCTTGCCCCACCCTGTAGAGAAAAGTTCTCATCTCATTTATAAACCATTCGTGAGTTAATAATGAATCACTGCCTGGTTTCTAGACTAAATGCATCTAACTCTTTGTCTTTTATCACATGAAATCTCAATTTCTCTCCTTATTGTTTTTGGGCTTACCCTGGGCTTTGCCAGCTTTTGTTTGGAAGGCTAGCGTGTCCAAGGTACATGCCCCACTCTTTAACTAAGACTTCGGAAGGAATTCTTAGTGATCTGGGAATAAATCACTGAAATTAAAGATTATCCACAAGCATTCCAATTTTAAATTCATATTAGCATGTTCATTGGTTTAGCTAATTATACACTTTGTGGAAACAAATGGGATATTTACTTAAGGTTAGACTAGCAAGTAAAAAATAATTTTCAAATGCCAAAATAAGTATTTCTTGTCCTAGATTAAAGTGGGAAGGAGCTAGATTTGCAGAAGGCTGCTTTTCTTCAGGTTGGTGGTTTGGAACAATCCATCTCAGAAGTGACGTAGAGAATGCCTTCTCTGAAAACAGGAGAGAAGAGCTAAGCATGGAGGCAAAATGACAGGGTGACTTCTCTTCATTAAATGTCATTATATGAATCATGAAATTATTTTAAGGACTGAAAAATTCTACATAGGACGTCACTGTCCTCATATGAAAATAAAACCTTCCAAAGACCAAATCTGAGGCTAATTCTCTCTCCTGAGTCCACTGGTGCATTTTTTGTTCCCCTTCTTTTTTTTCTTCCTATTAGGGCTCATACCTGGCAGTGGATTGTGTGGAATGTCAGGTGGGATCTGGCTGAACACTTATCACTCTCCTTGGCATATAAGTGGGCACATGCATGCATGGTGACAAAGGAGGCATTTCTACTTTGTGTTCTGTGACCTTGCGCATAGGAGAAAACTTTGACCTTCCAGTCCTCATCTTGTGAGAGGGACCAGGATAGGGAAGCTCCTTTCTTTTCCCCCTCCACTACTGGCTCAGTTCTCTGAATACTAGAGCATTGTTTGCAGGGTAATTTATGTTATAGATGTTTGAATTTAGCTTCTTTACTTTTTTGCAGTGTTTCCTTAGGAGGGATTGAACAGAGGAAGGAAAGAAAAAGAGAAAAAATACACACTTGGGTGAGTAACAGAATTAGCACACACTGGACCCTTTGATAGGTGGCAGCGAGGGTTTTCAGGGCCAATTCCCCTGGAATTTTGAAAAGGAGAGAAACACTAAGGTATTTCTGGTTCACTTTCGGTGGCATGTTAATTTTCAGTTTCTAATTAATTTGGGGCCATTAACATTATGTAGAGAAAAAAATAATAAAATCACCTGACAACATCTCAAGTCTCCTTGTAGGAGTATATCCCAAATAAATACTGTCCTTTGGTACCGTGAAATATGTTTCTAAGAAACCTTTGGCGCCTTTTCCTTGAGTTTCCAACATCATCTGCTAAAGAAGCTCTTCAATGAAAGCATACAGGTACCACCTCAGAAAGAAGAAAACATACACACACACACACACACACACACACACACACACACACACACACACGGTCCCAGAGAGCTTTTACCAGCCAGTTAGATGGATGTCTTCACATTTTTCCTATTAGCCAAGAGATGTTTGGGATCTCATCTGTACCATGGGGATTTCGTCTAATACATATTTTAGACATATTTTTCTAATGAGATTGCATCTTAACCCCTGTATCTTTGTCTCTCTGCATCTCTGTATACATTTCTCTCTATCTTCCTGTGTCTCTCTCCTTGACATCGGGGTCTCTTACACAACTTGGAAGGGAGGCATTCCTATACAACCAGCAACAGAATCAGCCATAACCAGGATTAGAGAGTGTTTATCTTAGTGCTGCTTTATGATATCATTTAAATACATTATTTAATAGCACTGAGTCTATTGTTATTGATTCATTTTACAGAGGTATGAATCAAGAAAACCTACCATTTACAATGGAAGACATTATGCAGGGAAAGGGTCTGAAGCATATACTAAGAATATAGAGCCTGACCAGGTGGTGGTGCAGTACATAGAACATCAAACTGGGATGCAGAGAACCCAGGTTTGAAGCCCTGTGGTTGCCAGTTTGAGTGTGGGCTCATCTGGTTCGAGCAAGACTCACCAGTTTGAGCCCAAGGTCACGGGATGGAGCAAGGGGTCACTCAATCTGCTGTAGCTTCCGGTCAAGGCACATCTGAGAAAGCAATCAATGAACAACTAAGGTGCTGCAACAAAAAATTGATGCTTCTCATCTCTTTCCCTTCCTGTCTGTCTGTCTGTCCCTATCTGTTCCTCCCTGTCTCTTTCAGTCACACATGCGCGCGCGCACACACACACACACACACTCAAAAGAATATAAATATTTACCACTACCTAAAGTAAAAACATGCAGATGTTCCATAGCAAGAAAGAATTCTTTCTCAGGTAAATTTAGTGCAGTTGGTCAGAGGAAAAACAAACAAATAAACAAACAAATAAATAAAAACATAACAAAAGTCACAAGCAAATGGTATTAATTACGTGCCATTTTTATAAAAATGAATCACAAAAGAAATGATACTGGTAATACTAAGTTATGCTCTCTTTTTATCTACAGTTAGTACCCAGAAAGCCGAGGGTCCTGCCCTGGACCTTGAGCTTCAAGGTCCCCACACTTTGAAATAGCTTGTAAGCGTCAAGTTGTAATAGCCAGAAAGGAAAACACTTCCTGTTTTCCCACTTTGAGGCATGTTGGGGTTCTCTGTTCAAATGTAGGGTTGAACAGGCACCTCCACAGTCATCTGGGCCTTGGTTTGGGGAACACTGAATCTAGAAGAGCCTGGCCAGCAGAGCTTCAGCACTGGGATGACTCTCTTCCACCCCTGTGTCTATTACTGTTCTTGACCACGTTGATATCTACACAGATGGAACATTGCAGTTTGTCAGTTTTTCACTCCTGCAAATTCCATGGCATTTCTTCACTCATCTGATTTACATGGCTGTTTACTTACATGGCGTACCCAAGACGTTGTCATTATCGATGACTAACCAATTCTAAAATGTGAAATTCAAATGAAGCTGTCTTTAATTACCTATCAACTGCCAACTTTCCAGTTCCCTACTCCAGCACTGACTGATTCTCCTACTCTGACATTGACTGACCTATCAATACCTCTAATTTGTCTAGAGCATTGCATTTTTGTTATTCATAAAAATCTCTTTGCATCTAAGTTTTTTTCTTTACAATGATATCTTTATTCATTTCTTTTTTCATTTGCAGGTCAAATGGAAAACTTTATTTACAGCAGTAAATAAAGTCCCTGTCCATGAGAAGCTTATATATTTTATTTGGTTTGTCTTTCCAGCACATAGCAGAGAACACTGCACATAGTAAACATAATAAATGGATAGAAAGGACAGGTTAGGTGGATTTGTTATTGATTAGGAAAACTCTGAGAACAACCTTGCATGGGGCTAAGAGTTGAGAACTTTTTTTCATTTCTCTTCTTAAACAATCTATATCCTTAGTACCATGTCCAACCCTTTGTATACATTCTTGAATTTGCCCAGCAATACCTAGCCCTGGTTAATCCGCTCAGTTTACTCAATGCCCAGATCTGAGGGTTAGAACACTCCTTGAAGTAACACGGGTGACAAATGCATTATCACAAATAAGCCTCAACCTAGAAATACACTATTTTAACATTTTCATTTCATTTTTTCCTTGTCAAAAATAACATCTTTCTCCACTGTCTCACTCCTGAAATCTTTAACACCTTTACTCCTCATTCTCAGATTCATACTTCATTCATACTTGATTCATACTTCATAAAGAAAATAAATCCAGTCAAGTAAGAATTATTTTATCTTATTACAACCACATCTACATACTGCTCCCTTTAAAATATATAAACTTTCCCTGATCTTATATAAGACCTTTTATATATTTTGGATTTATTATTCCATACCCTATTAGGAGTCACTCTTGGAATTTTCTCCTTTCCCTCTTTCTACAACAACCTTCCATCACTCCAGTGAATCATTCCTATTAATACTCAAAATGTCACTTAATGTTACCCATCTTTAAAAGGAACTTCCTAGATCCCGTACCCATCAAGTCCAGTGCCATTTCTCCATTCCCTTTGCTAGCAAGAGTCATCAGAAGAGTTGTTGTCTATAGTCTGTGTTCCTACTTCCTCAGCCACTATTGAGTCCTAATGTCATTCCAGTTGAACTTTCATCCCATTGTTCCATAGATATTTCTCATATTCATGTTGTTAACAACATTAATCTTTTCAAAGATGTTCAATTCTTGGTGTCCATTTTAAACCACCTTTTAGCATCAGTTGACTCCCTTCTTCCTTTCTGTTTTCTAGGAAATATTTCCCCCCAACATCAACACCTTTCTGGTTTTATTTTATACCTTGTCTTATCACCCTTACTTCTTTTCTTTAACTTCCTTTTTTCCCTTCCTGGACCTCAAAGCATTAGAACGCCCTTGAGTTCCAGCCTCAAATGTCCTTTCTTTTTAAGTGTTAGCTGATTCTCAGGAGATTTTATAGAGCCTCATGGTTTAAAGTCTTCAGTTTTCGTATCCAGAGCTGTCTCTTGAGCTCGAGAATTACATACTGTGCACAAGAATTAGGGGATATTTTATTGCTTCATATTCATTTTTGAATATCCCTTAATTTTTGTGAGCAGTATATATCAGACTGCCTATGTGAAGGCTCCACCAGAATACAAAGTTGCCATCTCAGCAGAATACAATAGAAAAACAAAAGTACTGGTTTTGCTCCATGAACCTATTCCCAAGTTTTAGACATTTTGGTAAACAATGTCACCACCACTTTTTCATTTAGAAATAGAATCTAAGAATCTCTCCTGGTTCTGCTTTCTTCTTTATACAAAATATCACTCCATGAATAAGTCATGACAGCTGTGCCTTTAAAATAGTCTATAAATCCAAACTCTTACTATCTACTGCTTAAATTACATTGCAAGGTGAAAGTCATCCCTTGTCTGGGTATTTCAGATAGATCTCTAACTGGTCTCTTCACCTCTAGTCTTACCTTCCTGCCAGTGGTGTGATTCAAATAATTTAACAACCAGTTCTCTGCCCTAGTGACCATTTTAAGTATATAACAAAATCAATATACCAAAAGGTAGTTTATGATTTCATGCATTTAATACTTAAATAAGAACAATAAAAGAGGTAGACAGAACTAGATTATAAGACAGAGTTTTAAAATATTAATGAAAAATATTAAATAATACTTGACAAAAATAATAAAACTGTTATTTAAGATATTTTCATATGGATTCTTGATTGGTGTCCTCAATTGTGTTTTTTTCTCACTTATGGACAAATTGAACATTACTATGAGCGCTTAGAATATGCTGTTTTGCAGATGAACGTTAAAAAAGAGTAAGGAATGTAAATTTGTGATTTCCATATTGGGCGGCTGCCCCGGTGCCCACTTTAGAGAGAACCCTGATTACAAGTGCCATTTTAACAACCAGTTCGCTGAACTCAACAAAAAAATTAGGTATCGGTTCTGCAGAACCGGTGCGAACCGGCTGAGTCCCACCCTTGCCTCCCACTCAACCATGCCTACCTGATCATCCTCTCCATATAGCAACAAGAATGTTTTGTTTTGTTTTCAAATTGTGACTCTTCTCACATCCTTCCCCTGCTTAAAACATTTTGCCTGCAATCCCATAATCAAACTCCTTAGCATGGATTACAAGTCTCTGATCTGAAACTTGCCCATCTATCTGGTCTCTACTATCTCAGTTCTTCCCATGTTTCTCTTGCATCTGTACAGGGTTTCCCTTCCATCTCCAATCTGACACGCTTATTACTGTTGGATGACTTCACAAGTGTTATTCCTCTGCTTAGGGTATTTAATGCCTTGAAATTTTCTTCATGATTGCTTCTCATCATTGAGGTCCCGAATTATAAATAACCTCCTTTGCATGCCTTTCCTGACCACCTTAGCTACAATGGACACCTGATCTCTATCACATTACCCTGTTTCTCTCTCTCTCTCTTTTTTTCTGTATGATACTTATCAAAAGCTAGAAGTATCTTACACATTTTATGGTCATTTTTAGGATCTCTTCTTAACACCTACTAGAATATAAGCTGTTAAAATGCTTTGTTAATTGCTGTATCCCAAAACCTACTATAGGTATTGATGTTTTGATTTTTTTAAAACCTTGTTACATTTGTATACCCACCTCCACTGAGATATAAACTGCTAAGCACCCTTCACAAATTCCAGCAAAACTAATGCACCCTAAACAGCTACTTATGGACAAGTAACAAGGTGGCTACCACCTCAGACCCATGTTCATAGATTAACACCAGACATGTTTATGTCACAGGGAAGATTGGCCAGGCTGGACATTGTGAGAGTCCGGTCCAGTCGAACCAAAATGCCTGGATTTCCTTCATTTCTTGTGCAGAAATGCTGATAGTGCACATCAACAGGGGACCTCAGTGGCTTGGGGTCTTCGGCAAGCCACTGGGTCATATGAAAGCCTCCTCTGTCTCTCCTTTCTTGAGTGTCAATCTTTAATTTAGAAGAAAAGAAAATTACAGCTCTCTCATTTGGCTGTATTAAAATTTATGGGGCAGGGTGGTTTCCCAGCGGCTGCTCCTGCCGGGTACTGTTCGAATGATGTATGACCGCGAATTGTCACCAGGGCAGCCAGGCTCTGATGATCCATTGCACCAACAAGTCATTTGTCATACATCAGTGCCCCAGCAGCTGCCCCAGCCCGGCCTCTCCTGTCCAGTCCAGCAGGGAGTCCTGGCGAGAAACAAGCTCTGCGTCCTTGCTGCTCTCCCTCTGTGCCACAGTCACTGTGCTTACTGTTAGTGGGAGACAAGAAAAATCGTTTTTAGTAGCAAACTCTCCTGGAGTGTCTCAATACTTCTAAAAGGAAAGGGTTCATATAGTCCAGTGTTGTACGCGACTAGCAATGATGATTGCAGGAAGATGCTTGTGCTTTCTGGATGCCATGCTAACGCAAAACACCAGTAAATAGTGATGGAGCATGCATTCACTGACAGCCATTCTTCTAAAAGCCACGTGTATTAACTAGCTTAATCCTTGAACAGCCCTATAAGGACAGCTTTATCACCTATTTTACAGATGAGGAAAATGTGATCAATTTGCTCACCGTCACCAAGTAAGTAAGGAGAAGATAAAGGATATAGATCTGAAAACTTTGCTCTCAACCACTATATCATTCTGCATATACTTTCATATACAATGCAAGGGGTACTTCAGATAGGCTTATATCAAACCCCACTTCCCAGGGTCAAATAAACACACAGACACAGCACAGGAACTTTATTCAATTTTTATAATTTACTTGTTATTTCAGCACAAGGAATGAGCCTTTAGAAATCATTGAGGAATCTCAGGATGTGGCCAAACTGCATCTTAAATGTATAAATCAACCTTATTCAACAAGGTAGAGGGAAGAATTACCATTCCAAGTAACTTTAGAAACAACTGAAATCTGTAAAACTAATGGCGAGAAGGACTGTTCTTAAGTACAGCATCCTAGTTGATAGCATTGGCTAATATTGCAAAGTACAAAAGACATGCCCATGAGTGCACCCTGATATAAACATGTTATTTAATAAATAAGCCACATGCAGAATAGCCAAATCTTCCATGCAGAAGAATTCCAAATAATTTACATGGATACTCCACCCTCAAGGAAGTGGAACATAACTCCCACTCCTAAAATATGGGCTGTCCATACTTCTTTTCAGAAAGTACAGCAGGAAAAGGAAATAATGAGTAACTTGACCATGGAGGAAGCTGACAAACACCATTGCCCCAGTGATCTAGATTAATAATAATAGTGACATATTCTGTTGATAGAATATACCCTTTGATATGATGAGATGTTAACAGTTCTTCACTGATTCAGAGCTCCTGTCAAAAATCCATTACACCATTACATAAAATTAAAAAAAAAAAACAAAAAAAAAAAACAAGTAAATAAACAAACAAATAAACAACTTTAGTGAAATACCATTTGAAGGGCATTCTACAAACTGCTGACGTGTATTACTCAAACTGTTAAGGTCATCACAAAGTCTGAGGAAGTGTCACAACCTGGAAGAGCCCAGGGAGTTAGGACAGCTATGTATATAGCATGGAAGAGTGGATGGCCCCCGGGAACAGAGAGGACATTATTAAAAAGTGAGGACATACAAATAAAGGTGGGATGTTCCTTAATCATAATCTATCAATATTAGTCCATCAGCTGTGACAAACATATAACACTGAGGTAAGATGTTCCTAAGAAGGGAACAGTGAAGAATACAAGGGAGCTGTGCTAGCTTCACAATTTTTCTGTAAATCCAAAGATATTCTACATTAAAAGGTTATTAAAAATGGATTAGCATTTTCTGACTTACTTATTTCACTCAGTACAATGTTCTCAAGGTCCATCCATGTTGTTGTAAAATGACAGTATGTCATCATTTCTAATGGCTGAGTAGTATTCCATTGTACAGATGTACCACATCTTCATTATCTAATCCTCTATCCAGAGACACTTTGGTTGTTTCTATATCTTGGCCACCATGAGTAAATCAGAAAAACTAAAAACTACATAATTTCACACATACGTGGGACATAAAACTGAGACTCATGGACATAGATAAGAGTGCAGTGGTTACCAGGGTGAAGGGGTCATTGAGGGAGAGGAAGAAGACAGGGGAAAGGGTGTAAAGAGAGACAGATATAAGGTGAGAGGAAACGATTTGACTTTTCGTGATGGGTATACAACATAATTAACTGTTCAAATGCTATAGAAATGTTTACCTGAAACCGATGTACTCTTATTGATCAATGTCACCCTGTTAAATTAAATTTTCTAAATAAAAAAATGGATTAGCATTTCTCAAATTTATTGCCAATAAAATCATTAACAAGTTATTTTGCAGAACACAAAACACACAGAAAAGAAGTTCCTGACTGCTTGGCTTGACAGATATTATTTTTTTTAAAAACATTTTAGCTGGAAAAAATTAATGTGTGAAAGGAACACTTGAAAAAATGAGCATTTTTCAAAAAGGGTAGAATAAGTAAAATAAAGTCAACTCAATCCATTTGCCAAGATAGTCTGTTATGTAATTATATTCCAAGGAAAGGGACTCACAGTCAAAAGCAGAGATGTTTTCCTTGTCTCCTGGTAAAAGGTTAAATCATGAAGTTCACTGCTGTCTAATTAATGGGATTTAATTACCAGAGGGGTTTGGCATTTGGGTCACGCTGCAAACCCCCTTTCAAATGGAGAAATGATTACCATGAGCCATTAGGAGAAATTATTTTAAAGAGAGTGTCGGTAGGTGATATTTTTACTTGGCGTCCTAAAATTGGTAATGAATAAAGAGCAACCGGGCAAATTCTATTCTGCACATCTAGAAACCCTTCCGCACTTCCCCCGGGGACTTTCCATGCTCCATGCATTTAGTTATCAGTGTATCTGACTCATTCGGGAGAAGGTGGGAATGTTTTGTCAGGATAATACAAACACCCCTATTTTAATATGCTTCACATATTTTAAAAATGTTGCCCGTTACATGTTCCATACTATTCCATCTGTTATGTAGATTGGCCCATGGCATCCTCATTGGGTACACGACCTTCCCTCTGACCACTCTCATCCAAGAAGATCAGCTCTGCATTTGAAACAAAAAACAAACAAACAAAATTTAAACAGATCATGGTTATGTCTTAAACAGTACAGACTGCTGATTTTATCGTCTTTGTATGCCACTATCTGATGGAGAAATGACAAATTCACCCTCCATGTCTTCAAGGAGGCCTTTTCTAATGGGACAGCTAGCAGACTCTTAATATCTGTGTTGCTATGGCCTCCTGAAGTCTGCATTCCTCCTGAATATTCCCTCAGGCCAGGCCTTTTCTTCCAGGGGAATACAGGGGCCAGCAATCAATAAGTTGGCTCTCCATCTGCCTTTGACAGAGGAAACACCAGGCTGACACCAGCCAGTCTGGGATCAGCTGTTTCGCTGCCTTTGATCTCCTGGGTCAGGGCTGTCGAAACTCCCTGGGCATCTGCTTCAGCTTAGATACAGGCCACGTCCTGCTGATAGCTCCTCCAAGGCCTATTGGAGCCATTGTATCTGAAGAGATCACCTGTCAAAGTGACGGGTTACAACCCCTCCTTGACTGCGGGAAGCCTTTTTGATGCGGGGCAGATGATAATGAGAGTCTAATTGAGTGATTAACTACCTCCACCACTCAGAGGTTTTAATGACACCTCCTACATTAAGGTCTGCTTCTCCCAGTGGCCCCGTGGGTAACTGCATGGCCCTCATACTCAATTAGAAGCCTTTCCTTTAACCAGCAGGAATTTAACAAATGGACATGGTTAATCACAGCTTGATGGCCCTCACATCTGACTTTGTTGTGCAAACACATGTATAAAATTGAGCACATGATGGAATTATGAACACAGACCATTCCAGATCCACAGGTAAGATAACAGCTGAGCTTCAGAAGATAAGGGAAAACTCACCAAACTGTATAATAATCAAGGTCAGCTTCAATAGAGTAAACATACCTGAATGTTGAGAACTGGTTTTTAAGAGTTGCCATATATGATCATTCTCAGCAACGAGAGTCCGCCTAGATATACTGTCTTTAATTAACTGGGTCTGAAGAGCCTATTAATGCAATGTTAAAAGGAACCAGACTCAGCGGGTTCTCACAGTGGGAAAGGTATCCAGGACTTTCAATTTACAAGGTCTTATTACAAAAGTGCCCTGCTGTTCTGGTCCACGGTCTTTCTGCCTGGGAGCAATTTAATGATCTACTTTCGAGCAGAGGAATGGTCAGAGAGAAAATGTTCAGTGTTATGTGTTAGTGATCAAATACCCAATGGAATTTACAATGGTAACCAGACACTTCCTTTTCATATCAAAGTGGAACAGGGATAATGACATCAATACATTTGATTTAAAAGAAGAAGGAGAAGAAGAAAAGAAACCCTAATTGAACAAACGGGTAGTCCTTTGTGATTGTGTGTTGATAACATGAGGCTGGTGTTGAGCGTGATGTCCACACAAAGGATGTGGCTAATGAGGACAATGGAAAAGAGAAAAAGGGAAGAGAAGAAAAAGAAGGAGAGAAAAATTATTTAAGGATAAAAATATGGCATTTGATTAAAAATCTCTTCATAAATTATTTTCTGTTTATTCAACACCATTTAAGAAACATTTATAGTTATCTATCATGTCCCAGGGCTGGGGAAATGGCTGTGCACACAGCACTTCGGGGCATGTGTTGAATTCACTCATTTTTCTTTTTCTTCCTCTATTCATTTAGGAAACTGTTGATACATGGCTATAATTTGACAGCTATTAAGGTACTGTGTTGATAATATTTCAGCTATCTTTATTATGCAGATCTAAAATGCAAAGGCTTAAAAAAACATTGGTGAATGAACAAATAAGTGAACATTTACTGAAAGATCTCTAACTCAGTCAGTGTGGTTCTCACTGAAAGCAAAGACACAATGCGACAATATATATGTATATGTGTATGTAAAATTTGTAGACAGTGTTGAGGAACCATGGAATGGGGGGTGTTAGTAACTCTAATTGAAGTAAGAAAGCACAGAGCATGTGAAATTTCAACTGAATGTGTTGAGGTTAGGGTATTATTAGAGATGGGAATATTTTGAATCTGGGATGAGCTTTGGACAACTGTTCTTTTAAAACACAGATTCTAAAATGTGTGAAGCTTGCATCTTGCAGACTGGAAAGGTCATACTTGACGAAGGAACTAGCATAAACTAAACAGCATAGGTAGTTTCAGAATCTTACATTTTCAGCCCTCAGACTACAGCTACCCCTCAGCGCTTTGTCTTATCTTGGAATAACATATTAGAATAACAGAAATGTAGGTGGATGAAGTGACTGTTTACACTTTCAAATTTAAGGAAGCACTGTAAAATTTTAACTCTGTATTCTTATCTGGCCTACACTTTCATCACTAGAATTATTCTTTCTTCCAGTAAAAGTGAAAACGCTGTCTCAGGCATGTTTGTACAGCCATCCAAACAACTTGGAGGTTTCCTCCAGTCTTGTCCCAAAATCACAGTCTAATTTCTCAGATTAACCTCTTTTGATCTTTGAATGTACTATCTGGCAGAGACAGTTCTAGAATAAGAGGATTGAATCCACTGCCTTGAAGGTTAACATGTCAGGCTTCTCTCCAGATTAATGGCTTCTGGCTGGCTCACTAAACACTTTCACCAAGCTTAACTCAAGAATTCTTCGCATTCAAAGATGGTTGACACTTTACATAATGTGCATAAACTGCATTTTACCAATGTTTAAGAGTGAATATAATATATTGGAATATCAAACTCGCTGAGGTCACTGTCAGGTCTTTATTTGAAATAAGTAGAAAACATTACATATTATGTAAAATAGAAAATATAAAGAAAATAAAACACTGCTTCTCTACAAGAGCAGTTATTGCAGCCTTCTCATTAGAGAATGAACATTTCTAAATGTTTAGGTTAACCAGACAACTTGAGAATTCAACCCTGGGGACACTGCCAAGCTCTGACCACAGGTTTGCTACTCATATAAAGTGCTGTTTGATGACACTATAGATCAAAACTCTAATGACATTTTACCAGCTAATGCTGTGGCACCACAGCAAGGACAGACAGTGAATAAGCAAAGTGGTGATGATGGTACCTCCACACATTTATAAGGTATGATTGTCACATAAAAAAATAACACCTTCCAGTGGGAAAGTTGATAAGGGCAGATACTTTCTACCAGGTGAGGCAAAAAGGTCAACATTGATAGCTTTGGGAAGATGCAAAATGATTGGCCATTACTTTTGCTTAAGGTCTCATTTGTGCTGGCACTAAGAGAAAATGGTGTGCAGTAGATCAGTTTTACCAAGTGAAGGAAAATAGATAAAGAGTGACCAAGACAATAATGGGTTTCAAATAACTATTTTGTCGCAGAAAATATTCCTGAACTTTCTTTGCTTTTTCTCAACACTTTCTAAAAACACATTTACTTCTATCCTGGATATCTCTTATTTGAGACTCGAAAATGTCTGATAACACGTCTTGCCTTACAAATGTACCCAGAAGAGGATTCTATTACATATGCATTTTCTGTAGTCCTGTGAGGTTTTCTGTGGTTAGATTTGACATCTCTCTAGGTTCCCCTAAGGAGAATGAGGATGAATAAAAATTAAGTTATTGTAATGGATACACATATCATAACTTATAAAGTGTTTCTTTTAAGAAGCATCCTTATATTCAAGTTTTGCATGTAAAAAATTTTATCCTTCAATGATATTAGGCTAAAGCACGTGCTAGATTCAATCCAACTATTTTGTCTATTCAAATATTAAACATCCATCGAGGCAGCAACGCTTCTCATCTCTCAATGAACCCTTGTCAGGATCCTTAAGAAAATGAAGCACTCATATTAGTCTGGACAGCCTTGGGACTGACTCATACTCTAGCACAAACCAATAACGATATTAAAGCAATAATTTCAAATGACAAGGACACATATTTTCTCCTTTAGAAGTACAGCTTGGAGAAGCATATCTGGAAAATCGTATGCACACACACAGACACACACTGGATAGGCAATTGCGTGATGAGACGTCACACGAGGGAAAACGTTCAAATAATCTGTGGTGGGAATAAGTAAGACATGAGAGATTTTAGAGAACATTCTTTTTATAAATAAATTTTTATTAATTTTAATGGGATGACATCAATAAATCAGGGTACATATATTCAAAGAAAACATGTCCAGGTTATCTTGTCATTCAATTATGTTGCATACCCATCACCCAAAGTCAGAGAAAAAAGTGAATCTCTGTCACCTTCTATCTAGTTTTCTATGTGCCCCTTCCCCTCCCCCTTCCCCTCTCCCTCCTTCCCTCCCCCCCCCCATAACAACCACACTCTTGTCCATGTCTCTTAGTCTCATTTTTATGTCCCACCAATGTATGGAATCATGCAGTTCTTGATTTTTTTCTGATTTACTTATATCACTCCGTATAATGTTATCAAGATCCCACCATTTTGTTGTAAATGATTCGATGTCATCATTTCTTATGACTGAGTAGTATACCACAGTGTATATGTGCCACATCTTCTTTATCCAGTCTTCTATATATATATTTTTTTACAGTGATTAAAGCCTTTAAGCAAACTCTTGGCCAATACAACAAGAATCCATAAAAGAGTAGTGTCCTTAACATGTTCACCAAGTTGGCACCAACCCCAGTTCAGTCCGTTAGGAGCTATCACAAGGAGCAGGAGTCCAGAAAAAGTCCACATCCAGGAAAAGTCCGCATGGCACTGGAATTGTTGTCACAATAGAGAACATTTTGTAAGAGATTAAAACCACTGACTATCCATTTCTTTACCCTGTAGGAAGAGAGGGTGAATATTTTAGTTCATTAGGCAAATCACCAGCCATGATTTTTTGTTGTAAAACCATGGATTGCTACAGCCTTGAAGCAGTAAGGAAAGACCTTGCACAGTAACAGTACAGAAAGGACCTGGATATTTGATATAATAAATGGTGAAATGAAAGCCCAAGGAGAGAATGTGACTTCTCTGATCACAGAGCTGTTTAGTGGCCCAGCTGAAATGAGAAACCAAATGTACTTGATATACAAACCTGTTGTTCTGTGTTCCTCATGCCACCTTGACTTCCACTTAATGTGAACCTTGTGGGGGAGAAATAGCATTTCTTTTGGAAGTAAGACACTGAAGTCCACCAGCAAGGTTACTACTGATCCAGGCTGGGTTCGATTGGAAGATGGTGGAATGCGGTTTGCTTTATTTGGCTGGGAGCATTTCTCTGTAACCTGAGGATTCATTAGTTTGAAGTGCTGGCCTTTTGCCTCTTTCCAAGGCCATTTTCGATGCAAATTGTACCCCAGACATCATTTTTAAGTGACAGGGAAATCTCTGGAGATAACAAGAATCAGTCTGTTAAATTTATGGACCCTTTGCATTTTCTAATCCTTCTTGATAAATAACTCAGTTTCCAGCCAGGGTTTGAACTTGAGAGTTGATAAAGCATCAGTTTAAGCTGCTGACTACTAAATCAAGGTAAGCGATGGCTTAATCAGCCTTCCTCCACTCTCCACTACCTTCCCACAGAATCCCATCAGACTCCCATGGATCCAGGTCAACAACAGACAGACATCCAACTGCCATTTGTAGCCATTAGATAGCATGGGAAGAGGATGAAGTCCAGCAAAAACGATTTGCTTCTACTATTAAAGATGTTGGTATTCTGCAGAGCAAGATGGAAAACCTTGACTTAGAGCTTGCTGCAGTTGGGGGAGGGGCTGCAGTCGGGAATGTGAGGAGTTGTCATGACAAATGAAGAGGAGAGAAGTTACAGTAGAAGTCTCACAACTTGGGTCGTTTGTAGAGAAGACACCTTGGGTGACATCGTGTATGTATTTTGCTGGCTTTTTAAAGCCATAGGAAGAATTCAAGCCTGGGAGCAGAATACTCGACATATTAGAGAGGCAGTCTGTAAACCCTTCTGAGAGCAGACAGAGCAGGAGAGTAGCTTTAATTTTCCTTTACAAGATTTGGTGATGGAATTTTCCTCCACAAAGGCCTATCTTCTTCTGGCCAATTCAGACAGGTTTTACCTCTCCTTAAATGAAAAAATTTGAGCCAGTAGTTTTATGTGTATGTGGATGTAACAGACAGAGAAATCTCTATTGCCACTGACTAATCATCCAGTGTGATCACTTGTTGTATTGGAATTTTGTTTTCTATATGTGTGTAATAACAAAGGGGCCCATTGTTAAACTGAATAGGTGTCTCTCTGTCCCCAGGTCCATGAAGAGGCATCAGCTCTGCTCTGGCCTTTCTGCTCTTATGCACGGGGGAATTGAGAATGTGTGACTCTGCAATTACTTTTGAAGCCAGGTTCCAGGACAACATGAAGACCATAAGGATGAACTGTCTGAGCTGAGAGATGGGGTCATTATGCTAAGACTGTGAGTTTTGGGAATAGGGGTGTGGGTTTCTCTATTCTGTTTCTCAGGTGGTTGTCAGGGAAAAGCCTCTTAGTAATAAGTGGGTTTTAGGAAGCACTGTACTTGACTAAGAACCCACCCACTGTGAGGGGAGAGGGTACGTGTTTCCATCTACCCTCTATGCAGAGGTTCACCTTCCCTCCTAAAGTGCAGTTTCTGCAGGTGAGGCCCATGGGCCAACAGCAGTAGCATCTCCTGGGAGATTGTTAAAAATGCCAAGTCTCGCCTTGGCCGGTTGTCTCAGTAGTAGAGCGTCAGCCCGGCGTCTGGAAGTCTTGGGTTAGATTCCTAGCCAGGGCACACAGGAGAAGTGCCCATTGCTTCTCCACATTTCCTCATCTCCTTTCTCTCTATCTCTCTCTTCCCCACCGATAGCCAAGGCTCCATTGGAGCAAAGTTGGCCCGGGTGCTGAGGATGGCTCTGTGGCCTCTGCCTCAGGCACCAAAATGGCTCCAGTTGCAGCAGAGCAACACCATAGATGGACAGAGCATTGCCCCCTAATGGGCATGCTGGGTAGATCCTGGTCGGGTTGCATGCAGGAGTCTGTCTGTCTGCCTCCTTGCTTCTCACTTCCGAAAAAAAAAATTAAAAAGCCAAGTCTCAGGTGCCAAGTCAAACTTACTAAGTAAGAATTAGCAACTTAAGATTTTTCAAGTGGTCCATAAGCACCTTAAACCTTAAGGACTTTTGTAAGGACAGCACCAAATACAGCTTTTCTTCCTCAAGGGCGTGAGGTCTCTTGTGGCAGTCCAAGGTCCAGTGGTCAAATTCCTCTCTTTGAAGAGAAGTTATGTTGTAATTTAAATTTTGCCTATCAGTTTTCATATGCTTGAGACACTGTGTTTTTAAAATTATTCAGGTGAGTTGAAACACTCTCTCCCTTTCTCTCATTCTCTCTCTCCCCTCTTTCCTCACTCCCTCCCTTTTTTTTATGATATAAAAAAATAAAATCTATCAGTCCATAAACCTTCAGTGTTTTTGACAGAAGACAAAACCATTTTCTCTTACTGGTTTTCGGACCTCCATGGAGGTCCAAGTTTGAGAATCTGTCTTCTTCAAGCACAAATGTAAGATTTTACTGGAAGAGTAATTGTTGAAGTGGCATCTATAATCCTCACCTGGACCAACATGCAACATCCTCAAAACTGTATCTATTGCTTGACAAGGCAGTGGCGCAGTAGATAGAGCATTGGACTGGGACGCGGAGGACACAGGTTCGAAACTCTGAGGTTGCAGGTTTGAGCTCAGGCTCATCTGGTTTGAGCAAGGCTCACCAGCTTGAGCCCAAGGTCGCTGGCTTGAGCAAGGGGTCACTCACTCTGCTATAGCCTCCGGTCAAGGCACATATGAGAAGGCAATAAATGAACAAACAACTAAGGTGCTGCAATAAAGAGTTGACGCTTCTCATCTCTCTCCCTTCCTGTCTGTCTGTCACTATCTCTCTCTCTCTCTCTCTCTCTCTCTCTGTCTCTATCACAAAACACACACACACACACACACACACACACACACACACACACACACCAACTATCTATTACCAAAAACTTAATATAGTAGGATCTGTTCTAGAAATGTAAATACTTTTTTTTTTCACAATTAAGAATTTAACATTTTTAGTTTGGGTAGTGTTAAGGTTTCCCTAAATGGGTGGACTTACAAAAACAAAACTTATTTTTCATCTTTTTTGGGAAATGTACTTAAGTAGGTACAAAGAACTTTGTGGCCAGATGGGAGTTTGTTTAATAAACCGAAAACTTGCTCTAAAACCCAAGTTCCTTTTTTTAGTAGATTTTAAATAAATTACTGAATAAACAAATATTTACTTTTAGTCAATTGCTGCAGCAGGAGAGAGAAATGATAGGTTTTTCTAGTAATAATTTTTGGATTTTCATGTACACACTTAGATCTGTACTGCCTCACTTCAAACTCAGGGAAAATATCTGTGACTATAGATATAAACCAGCTTCCCTGAGGTTTTCCAAATATTTTCTTCCAAATGATTTTCCACATCTAAATTTAGAGAGTAAATTATTCAATCCTTACTTTTGATGGCAAAAGAGAAACATTATGTATAAAAATGCAAATTAGACATACTCAGAATCAAACTTTTTCTGAATAACAGTAAACAATAATCATTATTAATGATAACAATATTTAGTTAAAGAAAATATTGTATCTTTAGTATTTTATCCATATTGTGTCCTTTGTGGTTAGAATAGCAACAGTACTCTCCCTGGAAGAGAAGTAATCTTATGTATCCTTTAGCTAATTCAATTACAAAAAAGAAAAAAAAAAAGGAGGAGGAGAGAGAGGAGGAGGACGAGAAAAAAGAGAAGAAGGAGAAGAAAGAGAAGGAGAAGGAGAAAGAGAAGTAGAAGAAGGAGAAGGAGGAAGAAGAAAGGAAAAAGGAAAACGAAAAAGAAGCAGATCATCTTTCAGTTTCTCATTATAATGAGTCTGCATATTTTGTCATTTATGATTCTCCTATGACAAATGACACAGTGACAAATCTGGAATGAGACAATCAGATCAGTAGTGACATGGCAACTCACCTCATTCTTGTTTATGTCTTATCTCTAAGTATTGAAATTCTATGGTGGCCAGCTGTGTAGTCAGGGAGCATTCATCTCTCCTTTCTTTCTCTTTCTTTCTTTCTTTCTTTCTTTCTTTCTTTCTTTCTTTCTTTCTTTCTTATCTATCATTCTCCTCTTTATTTTTAGGAGCCATAATTGGGTATTATCTTGGTCTTCAGGAAAACCCAAAGAACTGCTTTTGTGTATCTACTGCCAATAAGGAAACTGGTTTTGTACAATGTACCTGAATAAACAAATATAGAATGATATAGCTTAATGAAGATGCATTTATGATTATTTAATCATTCTACATCTTCTGCCTGTAGCATTAAGTTTTAAACTTATTATTGACATTGCATTACACACCCAACAAAGTTCATTGGAATATAACCCACAATTCGGAGGCAATGTATTCTGTAGGTTTTAAAGTATGGGGAGAGAAATACTAACATTAGAGAGTTGCTATGAGAAGGAGAGAAGAAAGGACAAGGCAGGAAGCAGCTGTTTTCATGAAGTGAAAAGCCATTGGTTCAGTATCACTGGCCAGCATCTTACACTCACTTTCTCTCCTAATCTCCAAACTTCCTTCTGCTCCAAAATTTCACCAGGTCTTGTCTTTGAATTTCTAACCAGCATTGTGGTTAGGATATTTTTTCCTGAGAAATTCTGATGAGAAAACAGATAAATTAATACTTTAGACTGACCAAAAAAAACAAAACAAAACCTCTTTTCCAAATGAAAGTTTATGGTAGCAATCCATCAGCAGAGAGAAGGTTAGAAGAACAAACAGAAATGGAAAATTCAGAGGAGAGGCAAAAGGCAACAGCTGTGGAAGAGTCTAGAACCTTGAGTTTTGCTGGGAAGCATGAACTCAGCTAGAAGTCCGGAATTAGCTCCCCAGGGCGGGAGGGAAGGTTTATAAGTTTCTCAACACCCTGAAGTAGGGCACCGGGAGACGAGCGTCGCTGCACACAGGACTTTGCCGTCGCCACCTCGACAGAAATACACGAGAAGAAAAGTGAAGTTGATGAAATGCTTTCGGAACAACCTGGTTCATAGGTTTTGAAATAGTGCATTCATGTGCCACCTTTTTAGTCATTTCTGGCTTTCAGGCCTCTGGGCCAGTATGACTGATCACACAGACGGTACACAAAGTAATAAATGTTATGAAGGACGAGCGAGTCACTGTGGTTTGTCTTCTATGCAGTGTCTGCTCTCCAGTGGCTCCACCTGAGGGTGGTTCCTGAGCCATGAGCTTCCAGGGCCTCCCCATCCAGGAGCTGTGCCTGCGGCCAGCTGCCCAGGGATCTGAAGGACTTCTGGGGTCTTCCCTTATCACAGAAAGGGATGCAGACATGGCTTCATAAATAATTTGGAATTGGAGGACCGCCTGGGTTGGCATTCAGAATTGCTGCACTAAGAAACACATTGACACAGAGATCATTGAGCTGCCTGGCGTTGCAGAGACATGGATGCAGAGATGTCGTAAAAACAACTTGCTTCTTGGTCTATCTCTTCTCGCTGGCTTTACTCAGAAACCCTGAGCAGCACTGAAGCAACTTGAATTGTATCTAAATAGATCGTAAAAAGTAAACTGGTTCAGATATTTGGAACAACCTTATAAGGAAATGTATAGCCTCTGTTACACTTGATGAGAAAGTGGTTTTTTTCCAAAGGGTTAATACAGATGAGTCATCTCACACTCCAATGCCAGGTCTCTGGAGGCGGGATTCCTGTAAACAGCCAGACACTTTGAACTTATGGTTTTCACTTTATGTCATATTCCAACCACTAAACCAACACACCACGACGGCGTTCTCCTCTGCTAAACCAAACACACCCACCTCATGGAAACTTACTCTGGAAAAATGAGAGAGAGAAGTAACTTCCTAGAGAAAACTCACGTCCATCTTCTGGACATTGATTAATCATCTGCTGCAAATAGGACCTGGCCACACCCAGCCCACAAGCTGGAGGTCAGGGCCACAGATCCTGGAGGGACAGGGAGTTGCTTTGCAGTGTGACGTGTACCTGGAAGACGCAGTTAACTCTTCCAAGAATGACCTGCTTTGGAGATCTGACGACCTTGCAACTTGGCTTAAGAAATGACTAAAAAAAAAGATTTTAAAGTTCTTCAGTGTTCTTATTCACCTAATAAATGGCTTTATTATAATGCATTAATTATTTTTTCATTCACCTCCCCCAATTGCCTCTATGCTGCTTAAAGGCAAGAGTCTTGTCCTATTAGTTTTCAAGGGTCAACTCCAACATAGCACTCTTACACAGTAAGCACTCACAAATCTCTGTAGAATGCATGCATGAATGAATGAATGAACATCTTTTCATTATTTCAATCTGTTCAATTTAACACAGCAACTGTAAGAACGGTAGTTGGTGTTCTATTTGAGGACAGTTAGTTTTTAATCTAAGACTCCCACTTACTACTTGTGTAACTTGGAATGATTTATATAAACATTGGTCTCAGGGTTTTATTACTGTTTTTTGTTTGTTTGTTTGTTTGTCTGTTTGCTTGCTTGTTTGTGTTTTCCTCTAGAGCACTGATAGCACCTAGTGGATGGCTCCTCAGAGTATGGTCCCTGTGCAGCAGAAGTGCACAGCAAGTCTCCACGAAAGTAGTTTGGTAAAAATGGAAATTTTTCATCTCCTGAGGAGACAGTGTGAAACCCTGAAGTAATTGTTGGCCCAGGATGAGTGGCTGGGAACACCGGAGTGCAGTGTGGAATGTAATCCCCGCCACAAGTGCAGGAACACCCTGGGCATGGTGCACATTGCATTTTATTTGCGTGGACAATGATTTTATCTAGACATTTCAATTGATGAGTTAAGGCAGTTAAAAGAAGCAAGATAAAGAGAGACAGGGAAGGGATATAAAGCTTGAATTAATCAGGATTTACTGCTTTTCACTGCCATGTCCCTACCATGTTTTAACCATTTGCAATATGGGTCAAAGGAAAACACTGATGCATAGACATTTGTGAATGATTTATTGACAGCATAGATAGAACTGATCTAAAGCTCTTTACAAAAATCTCTTTCTCTAATTTTCTGGGGGTGGGAAGTTAGTTAAAATAAATTCTTTTACATCTTTTACATTTTTTATTTGAGATTATGTTCCATTTACTCTGAAATACACAGATCTCAAGTTCAATGCATTTTGACAAAAGCATCATCCACAGGTCCCACATTCCTATCAGGAAATGGAACATCATCGTTACCGGCACCACAGAAAGAAGACCCATTCTCCTTTCCAGTCCCTACCCCCCCAACCCCACTTATCACCATCTTAGAGAAATTGCCACCACTCTGACTCCTTGAACTGAAGGAGACTGTCATTTATATACAGCTTCCACTCAAGGGCTACTAAGTAAATCACAGCTGGTGTTTATAAAGTGAATGGGTTGTTATATAGACCTTCCAAGTAAGTGACTTCAAACCTATTCAAGACCAGGTATGCCATCATGGTCCTAAGCACGGATTATTCATCCATCAATGGAGGAATGAATAAAAAGATGTGGAGTACGTACAATGGAATAATATTCAGCCATGAGAAAGAAGGAAACCCTGCCATCTGTGACAACATGGATGGACCTTAAGGGCTTTATGTTAAGGAAGATAACTTGTCTTTCTCAGACAGAGAAACACGAGTACTGTACAATAGCTCTTACAAATGGAATCTAAATAAAAAAGGTCAATCTGTCAGAAGAGATGAGGGTGGGGGGCTGGGTGAATAAAGGTGAAGGGATTAAGCAAAAAAAACCCTCATAGACACAGACAACAGTACAACAGTAGGGGGATTACAAGAGGGGAAGGGGAATTGGGGAGCTAGAAGAGGGGGGTTACATGGTGATGGAAAAAGACTTGACTTAGGGTGGCGAACACACCATACAACATACAGATGATGTATTCTATATAGAATTGTACTCCTGAAACCTATATAGTTTTATTTGTCAATGTCACCCCAATAAATTCTATAATTTTTTTTTTTTTTTAGAAAAAGTGAACTCATACAAACAGAGAGTAGAATCGTGGTTACCAGGGGTTGGGGTTGAGGGAACTGGGGAGATGTTGGTCACACAGTACAGAATTCCAGTTGAAAGATGAATAAATTATGGTAATCTCATGCACAGCCTGGTGACTACAGTCAAATATATTGTATAATATTTTTACACTGTTAAAAGGCTAAATCATAGATCTTGTCACCATGATAAAGAAATGATAGTTATGGGACACACTAGCAGTATTAGCTAACACCGGGGCAGAAATCATATGGCAGTACGTAAGTGTACCAAATCAGCATTCTGTATACCTTAAACTTACACAATGTTATATGTCAATTATGCCATAATTTTAAAAAATCTTCGTATGGGAAATAAAATCTGTGCAGATTTAAAAATTCAATTACAAGAGTTTTCTTTCCTAGATGTCCTTCCATCATACATTGTTAAGATCCTTACAACAACCTTTTATCATTTCTTACATTTAGCGACAACTCCATTCTGTATGGAAGGACAGTTATTCTTTAAGCCTTTTCTGTTCACTTTCTCTTTGTTCATAGAAGAAAAGGATGTACTGAGGACTAAATCATATTAAAGAAGGGTCTAATAATGGCAAGAGTTAGTTCCTTTATGCCAGCAAAGAAAGATACCTGGCTTTTGGGGACCTTTTTACTTACCTTTTATAAGGTAACTAGAGGGCATTTCATTTTCAGGTGTTTGATAAACAGTCAATAACTGATTACCTAGGTTTCAGTTACAGTTTATGCCAAAAAGGGGCTGCTGCTTTTCTGCACAGTGAATATATCTGTGGAATGCAGATGTGAGTATATATTTACTGATGTACCTTTCTCCTGGATTTAGAGGGAACTTGAGATGACTGTATACTTTCTTAACAGGTAGGCTGTATTGTTTTGGCCAACACATCTTTTTTTTTAGCTGACAATAATTTACTATCTCTATTTCAATATGTATTTAATTGTCAATTTTAAGGAGATGTTGGTACACATGGGTAATTAAAGAGGAGGAGTAATACTTGAATCTTAAATACAGTTATCGTAGAGTTCATGACTTCTTTTACCTCAAGTTTCATTATAAACACTAGCTCTTTCCACTATTTTGAAATGATTTTAAGAGTTAAATAGCAAAAATAGTATGTACATCAACATTAACAAAGAAAGCAGTAATAATAATCATTTATGAGTGTCAGATACGGCATCATTGTGAATAAGTACTTATAGGAATACTGTAGGAGGGATAGCTTATCCTGAATATTTAGATAAAATCTATTAGTACATAAAACATATCAGTTTATCTGCTCTCTCCATATTAACTGTAGAGCTCGTGACATGTAGAGGAGTCAGAACACATACACACTCTAGGAGTGAAGGTCAAATGATGCAGCCACTTTGTAAAAACTGTTTGGCAGTCCCTCAAGAGTTTAAACATAAACTTGCCATTGAACCCAGTAATTCGTTTCCTAGGAATAGACCCACGAGAAATGAAAATGTATGCCCACATAAAAACTTGTACACCAATTTTTATAGTTCTCTGTATGTATAATAGCCAAAATGTGGGAACATCTCAAATGTTCAACTGACAAATGGGCAAATAAAGAGTAATGCGTTCATGCCGTGGACTATTATTTGGTAATATGAAGGACTAAAGAACTGATATGTGCTGTAACAGAAAGGGATCCTACAGAATGTGTTCCGTAGGAAAGTCAGCCAGTCACAAACCACACACTGTGTGATTCTATTTATTTTCAAAGCAAAAGCAAACATCACCTTTAGCTCAACTTATGCTGGAATCACCACACATTCTGGTACTTAAATGTATAGCTTTTCTTTAAGCTATACCTAGGAGCGACAGAAGGAAAGGCATACTAAATTCTATTGTCACATTCTCAGTGGTTGAACTAGAATGTTCTTTTTTAGTAAAAAAAAAAAAGTACTTATGGAAGGAACAAAATTAGGGTTAATCTATTTTCCTAGATGCTAAGATTATTTTGTATTTTGTGGAAAGGGTTTGTAAATGCTTAACCATTCTTTAAAAATTCTCTGACCATTATGTGAGAAACGGAAAGATAGATCTTTCTCGAACTCCCCCCCAAACCCTGTGACCACGGGAAGAGCTCGCAGAAAGTATCAGTGTGCGTGATGGAAGTGCTCTTGACTTCAAGTTGTAAATTTCTCCCTGACCTTGTTCCTATTTAAGTAAATGCACCTTCCATAACAAAATTCACCTAAGAGATTATTGCTTTTCTCAATACTTGGGAGCTACTATGAACTACTGTTAGTACCCGATACTACAGATGTAATATTTGATAGACACAGAGCTAAAAACATAAAAAGTATAAAAAGTATAATAGGGCCTCTAGACTAGTAGATTAAAATTACTCTGGTTGGGTACAAGCTGTGTGAGAACAGCTACAAAAGTTTTAGGAGCTCAAAGACACAAAGCTAACACAGTTGTGGCTGGTCAGGGAAAGCTTCTAACAGGCTTACAGTTTTTATCTTCAGGGCCAAGTAGACTCTAACTAGGAAGGAGAGAGGAATAAGGCAAAGGAAGGGCATGCTCAGCTGGGCAATGAACAAGATGCAAAGGCAAGATGACGGGAGAATACGCAGTGTGGCTATTGGTGGGTAGTGCGGCACCAAGAGAATTAGGGTACCTAGTGGGTGGGGCTGCCGTGAGCTGAAGGAAAAGATTGACAACACTGATGAACTTTATTCCAAGGAGCTCAGAGGTAATGCAAAACTCATCTGTGAGTTTTGGACCGACCACATGAACTACAGAATCGAGGATGAGAGGGAACTAAAAATAAGGCCAGGGAGAAAAGTGAAGTCTGTAGACTTATTCAAGGGAAACTTCAGCCTGAACTGAAGCAGAACTAGAGACACACAGCCAGGGAGGGATCCTCGAGCAAAGAGTAGACATAATTAACCTCATGGTCATCTGGATCAGGGGACGTGGGAAAGAGTTAAGGTGACTTGTGGGTTTCTAGCAGCTGAAAACAGGATTCTATAGTTTTCAAGGAAGAAAGGTGGGAGAGGCAGTGCTTTTTGGTACATCTTGCTGTGTGAACACACTGAGCTGTGCTCTGAACCTGTTTAGTGGGTGGTAGCTGTCAGAGGTCAAGAAGTTTGTTGAGCACAGGACGCTGTCATATAGGAAACTGGACCACACTCAAGAGAACACTGGAACGTTATTAGTATTTAACAGATTATGGAGAAGTGTTGTCCATAGAAAATACTAAGGGTGACCAGAGAAGTTTTGAAAAGGATCATAAGTGAGAATTCAAGAGTCAATGGAGTTCCAAGAAGGGAGGCATCAAGAATGTCAAATCACGGAGCTAAGTCCTGTTACCGGAAAACTGAAAAAATGTCCACTATGTTTTTGGCAGCAAGTTCACTCCAGAGTTTTGTGAGGACTGTTCCAGGGAGGTGCTAGAGTCAGGCTGAATGGATGGAGGTGAGGGGCATGGACTGGCAGATGAGTCAATGAAAAGTAAGTAATCATCCTAAAAGTTTGGTTGTAGAAGAAAGGAAAATTATGGTGGTAGATGGGAGTAGTGTGGACATCATTTCTTTCTCTTTTCACATTTTAATATCTATTTAGATTATTTAATATTTAGAAGGAACTAGTTGTGGGAGGTGGGCGCTTTTGTTTCAAGATTGAAAAGAAACACCAGAAAAAGTCCAAGAAGAGAAATGCCACAGAACCCAGCAAGGTCTCTTTAAATTTGCACAGAAGAGAAACCATTCTTTCTTAAGGAAGGGAGGATATATGGAAAGACAGATAACAAAACTGTCCTTCCTTTCCTTTGGAAATACCAAACAGTAAAGAAACACAATTTTACTGACCAATAATTGATGATTCCATGTCGAAGTGTCTCCATGTGGCAGGAAGAGCCTATGATTTAAGAGAGAGAATCAGCCTCCCTGTTTGCTTTGGGACCATTAGATGGGGGGAAAAATAGGTTTGTTGAGTGGGGGAGAAAGGGGACAAATGAACTCTCCCTTGGTCCAATCTCACTGTTTTTTATTCTCTGTGGAAGAGAACAGATGTTCGCTTTTTCACTGACAAAGCACCGTGTTTCCTTCTCGACTTCATTTTAACCAGGAGGTTTCCAGAGAGGCCACCCACAGCTCCGAGTGTTCCCACTGAGAGAAAAAATAAATGTCAAACCCATGTGCACTGAGCAAGGAGGAGCAGCTGAAAAAAAATGTACTCCAACTCTCTAGCCAGACATGCTTAACTTAACTGGATTAGAGGCAGGGATTGAGTTTATCAAGCTTTTATTTTTTGAAACCACTTGTAGTTCATCGCCACTGATAACATTGGGGAACAAAATTTTTGTTGCATCCACAAAAACACTTGTTCTTACCCAACTCGAGTGTGCTGATCTCAAATCTGACTCTAGTTTTTCTCTGTAAGCTACTGTTTTTTTTGCAAGTCATGATTTTAGGTTTCCATCTCATTGTAAATTTTTCAACATTTAGTTTAACATAATAAAGTAGAATGTCTTCTTGGGTATCATCTTTGTGAAAATATAATAATTTATATAATGCAGTAAATGCACTAATACACTAAAAGATGATTGCATCAGAATTTGTCTACAATTTCGAAATAGAACATATTAAAACACTTATTTTTTTTAATTATTTATTTATTCATTTTAGAGGAGAGAGAGAGAAAGAGAGAGAGAGAGAGAGAGAGAGAGAAGGGGGGAGGAGCAGGAAGCATCAACTCCCGTATGTGCCTTGACCAGGCAAGCCCAGGGTTTCGAACCGGCGACCTCAGCAGTCCAGGTTGACGCTTTATCCACTGCGCCACCACAGGTCAGGCTAAAACACTTATTTTAATCATAAAATGTGCGCAAAACTTACTTAAATTCTATTCAGGCAAAAATTTGTGTTTGTAGCTCTTGCATTTGTGTACTTGTTGAGGACAATCTCGTTTGATGCTCCAGCAGTAGTCTGTTCATCACTAACAGCTCCAAGATTTTTGGGAAACTTATCAAGGTGACTGTTCAGGAAGTGAATCTTAATGCTCATGTTACATCCAATGTCGTGGAAAGCCAACAGCATCCTTTGAACCAGAGTTCATAGTTTTCTGCTTTTTTGTTGCCAAAGAAGTTCTTTGTAACTGCCACAAAAGACTGCCATGCTGCTTTTTCCTCCTTATTCATCTTCCTGGCAAATTCTTCATCATGTTTGAGGGTTCGAATTTGAGGTCCATTAAATACACTTGCTTTTATCTTCTCAAAAGACAAGGCAGGAAAAGCAGAAATAATATGTTGAAAGCATTCACTTTCTCTATTCAAAGCCTGAACAAACTGCTTCATTAAACCAAGTTTGATGTGAAGTGGGGGGAAAATGATCCTGCCTCAATTAACTACAGGTTCATTTGCAATATTTTGCATCCCTACTTCCAGAGCTTCACATTTCGGCCACTCCTCCTGTGTCCAGTGTTTCTCCCAAGCTCAGCTGTCCCACAAACACAGAAAGCAAGATTACGTCGTGAAACCTCTCTGTTGTCCTAGCAGGAAATTTACCATTTTAAGATCCACACAAATGATCCAGTTATGCTCCTCATACTTCAGAAAGTCAAGGACAATTTTTATGTTATTCTTACTAAGTCATTCAATTTGGGTTGGCTAAACTGCTGAGGGGTTAATGACTGCCTGGCATCAGAAGAAGACCCTTCAGATTCTACAACCATTTCCTCATGCATCTTATCAAAATACACTTGATCACCATGTTCACTTTCTTTGTCCTTAGGAGAAATAAAACCATTGAAAACTAGAGTGTCTCAGAGTGTGGGATAGGTAGTATTACTGAAAGAATATTAGGATATGCAGTCATATGCCTTTTTTTTTTTTTTTTTTGCTAATGCCCTTGGTATGGATCAGACAGAAATAACAGTCACTGCTGTGGTCCTTAGGTTCACACCAAACCTTGGGAATACCAAAAGACATTCCTTTGCATTTTCCTTTTGTCCAGTCATGAAGTATTTCCTCACAATTATGACACACAATATGAGGAGCCCAATTCTTGTCTTGATTGCCAAAGGGAACTTGAAAATAAGCAATATATGCACGTGTCACAAATGATGAAATATTGAGCCTTTGACATTGAAGTGTGTAACAGCCACATATATAACAGAAGGCATCAGGAATACTTACATTTACGCCTACTCCAAGAAGCCATGATTCAATCTTAAAACAAAATAAGAGGGTGTTTTTATCAGATAATAATTTTTTTACATTTAAAAACAACTACAATTATGTAAAAGTGATGTTTGTAAAACATTAATTGCTTTGTGGTTATGTTCAATCCAAGAGTCATTGCCCTTTAATTCCAATTTAAAAACCAATGCATGCCATTAATTGTAACAAAAAGAAATTAAAATTGCATAAAACCTGGAGCATGCACCAAAAAACAAATTTCAGATTTAGAATCAGCGATGCAGGAATATATAGAAACAGTTCTAAAACCTCATGCAACAGAAAATGAAAAAAAAATTGTTCCCCAGTGTAACAGGCAACTTATAACACATCAGTAACGGTCCAGTTGACTGAGCCCAGAAAGGCTGGAGGTTCGTAGAGAGTATAATATTTTTGTTTGTTTGTTTGTTTGCTTTCTTAGGGGTTAATTTGGTATTGGGAATGGTATAGAAAGAACCCAGATTATAAAACAATAAAAAATTATGAGTATGAACACTAGTGCCCATGGGTTTTATCTCGTAGGAGAGTAACTGGGGACTGAAAGTCTCTGAACGGAGGGTGGAGGGGATGTGAGAAAGAACCCGGGTTAGAATACCAGCTCCTGACTTTGCCAAATAGAGCTCTGTGTAATTTTGGAGAAATTATTTAACATTTTTGTGCATCAATTTTCTTGACCATAAAATGCTGGGTCTAACAGCACATTCTTTATAGGATTAAATAAATAAATATGTATGTTACATACATGTATATTATTATAATTAATAACATTTATTTGTATACGTATTTTATACTAGGCTTATTTATTTATTACTATGTTTTAGTTCATCCAGATCCTGCCAGGAAACAGAATTCACAGAGAGTTCAAATGAAGACACCTTAACAAAGGGACTACTTACAGAGAGGTGAAGGTGGGATAAGGGCACGCAGAGGGAGAGGAAAGTATGAAGAGACTTGGTGACCAATCATGGGAAGTCATTACTACCCTAAGAGACACACAAAGAAAATAGTGTTATCAGAGGTAGAAAAGCCCTTGAACAACTGAAACCCTCAAACAGGGGATACCATAGTGGGGTCACTAGTCATGAAAGCAAATAGCCCCCACCAGAGACTTAACATCTATGAAGATTTGAAGCAGAAGAAATTTCTGATCTTCCTTCCTTCCACTCCACATCCTTTTTTGATTTCCACCATTGGCCAAAGCCAACAGAGGGAATGGCGACACTCTCTGTGAAGGTCAAAATCCCAGAGCATAGAGCAGGACAAAGAAGAGCAGTGTCCTGGATCAGAATAACAATAAGTAAAGCACTATTTTCTAGATAGTTCCCAGAAAATAGTAAAAGCTTAATAAATATTACATAAAACTACTGAAACGATCAAACTGATTTTATAGATAAAGCAAAAGGTGAGGATAGTGATGACAGTGACCACGTATTATAGAAAAACCCAAGGATGGCAAGTGTGAAGTATGCATATATTGGTGTTTTTCCTTATGTTTTCAAAGAAAATATTTAAGTACTAGGCATGAGCTAGTACTTATTTTGAAGGATTATATAAGATGAGGGGGGGACAGATATTAAACAGTTGCAATATAAAGTGATATGTCTGTTTGGAGAAGTATATGTTCAGCCTTTAGGAAAGTCAAAATTAAACCATCAATGAATAAAATAATAATTAATCTACCAGGAAAAATTGGAGAGGATTTTATATAAACTAGTTTACTATGTTAGCTTGAGATTAACATTATAATTTATTGATTTAGTAATGAAAGAATTGGTTGACATGGAATTGGGTACGGTTTTCAAGAGAAATTCCAATATAATGCATATCACTAAAATACTGGAAATAATAAAATAAAAACAATATTGAACAGAAAAGTAAGAAAAGTTTCCCTTTTTATTTTTTGAATAAAACCTTATCTTCCTCATCTTTAACTTACAAATCAGAACTATCTAAATTGTTATTTTTTACTTACTTATGGCATTGTCTTCCTTTTGTATTGTATTACTTACTAACCATAAATAAGAAGAAAAAAATTTTTTTCACACTTGCTTAATTTAAAATATTATAAAGGAACAACAATAGATAACTATTCAAATAATATTTAGTAAGGAACTTTCATACATATAACTAGAAACATTTTCATGGACATTTAAAATATGATTGAATTTATATTTAAAAATGTATATAATCTAAATAATAAGGATGAAAGATAACTAACAGTCAACTCATAATTTTTTTTATTTTAGCAACAGAGAAAATATAATAAGGAATCCAAGTACCCAGGATCTCGTAATTATGTCTGTAATTTCTATGTCAATGGTGACATAAGAAAGAATTTTTGCTGTATTTCCAATTGTCTCTTCTTTTATTTCGCAATGTCTTCCCGTTGGAAAACAATGGCTTATCTGCTTATTTCCTGAAAGTTTTAGTGCATCTACACAGTCAGGTAACTCTACCCCAGGATCTTTTGGATTTATTTCCTTTGTCTCTTCCAAGCTGCACACCCTCTTGTTTGCCTGGGGAAAGCAGAATAAGGTATTAAAGCCACTGAACAGTGCTCCTGTCTTCCTGCTTCGCAGCTTTGCTGAAATCAACTCTTCTACATGAGGTATTTCATGGATGTGACTGGCCAGCTGGGTGTATGCATACTTCCAGAATACTTTATAGAGGAAAAAGTTAATGTTACACTACAATTAAAACAGTTGTTAAGTATAGCTGGATAATGAGACACCAAGGAGTCCCAGGGTCTTTGTTCAGTCCTTTGGAGAGTTTTGGAGAGTAGACTAGAAGAGTTAAAAATTTTAGTCACTCAGGAGTTCACAGGGAAAAAAAGATGACAAAGGCCAAAATTTTACATTCTAGCTTTTTATACCCTGCTGCAAATCTGATATTAACACTGTTGCTTTTCATCATATTATCCCTTCTCTTTGCTTTTCATCATATAAATCCCTTGTATATGAGTAGCAGACATGTCTTCTATACCAACATTTAATGCGGACATATTGCCTTTACTTGAGACAGAATTGAATAGTTATAATTAACCTTAGGTTTGTCATGGAGTTATAACATACTCTGAGCAATATATGTTTTGAAAGATACCTTAAATCACAGATAAACTTATCTACTTAAAAAGATACAGTAATCTACTTTTAAAGTAACCAGTACCTTTTAAAATTAAATATTTCTATTTCTAAAACTATAATTTGCACATAGCTTTTATGTTTATAAAGTCAAAGTTCCTTTAGTGCCTCTAGTCTGTCTCTCCCTGGCCAATTTCCTCTCTTCAATAAATAGAAAAATAAATATAAACCCCCAACACAGTGGTAATCTTTATGGTTTAGTTTCATTAAGCGTGATATTTAAATAAAATGTATTATGCTACATTTACTATACATGTATATAATATATTTATTATACTAAGTTTAATGTGCTTTCAGAATCAGAATATGTTTATAAAAAATCTTCAAAGTATGACATCAGCTCAGAAATAAAATTAGAATGGGAATTGGCTTTAAATATTGACCCTTAGTGTATTCATCAGTTTAGAC
Source organism: Saccopteryx leptura (assembly GCF_036850995.1). Lineage (NCBI taxonomy): Eukaryota > Metazoa > Chordata > Mammalia > Chiroptera > Emballonuridae > Saccopteryx > Saccopteryx leptura. The sequence goes on from NC_089507.1 coordinate 169,115,564, forward strand.
AAATCAATAAATGTTAGAAATTTCTATTGTGTGTTAGAAAAATACATAGAAATATATTTTGCATATAAAGCAATTCTTAGATAATATTTTCATGAATTTCTGTATAAAATTAAAATAGGAGGTAATAACGACATCAGGATGAGGTTAACATCTTATTTATAAAACGTCCTTATATAACTTTAACTGGAACAGATCTTGCAAGTTCTTTGACCTTCATCAAATAAGCCAAGGTAAAGAAGGTGGTCTTTGTCTCATGCTGACCATGGTCCAATATTTTGCAAGGCCTAAAATGCTACACACGCATGTTGAAGGGTTAAGATATTACTGTTGTCATGACTCTAAGAGGAAGAAGGCACAAACAGGAATTTAGAAGGGAGGATAAGATGAAGGCAGGCTAAACAATTAGGCGGTAGGTTGATGCTTCAATTATGCTAATGGTCAATCCATTTTGCTCAGCAATTTCTTTTCCTAAATAACCTGCATATCTTTCAGTTCACTTATCTCCCACCTCTGTCCTGATCTCAGCCAATGGTGGTTCTTCTTAATTCATTGAAGAAATAGAGACACCAATTGGGAATAGTCTCACATGGTTATCCACCTCTCCTTCAAAAATATGCAGGGGTCTCACCCCCTATTACATTAGATGAAAATAAATTTCTCTCTCTCTCTTTTTTTTTCCATCTAAAATTTCTTTTTTTCTGTTCAGGATTGTAATCTCTCAAACCCTGACCCTATACGTTCTCTTCCTTTCTATAGTTTCCTTCCTCCATATAATTATGTTGTAAAACAGCATCAAAACTTACTGAACTTTAAATTATGCTTCCTCTGATCAATTTGTTCTGAAAGAATAGTCCCCACTCGTTACCTATTCTTCACCCCTAATGTGCTTCACGTTCCTTTCACCTTGGGTTCTTCCACTATAAATGGGTTAAAATTGCTCTTTTCAACTCAACAATGTCCTATTTGTTTAATCCTGTGAATGTTTTCCTTTCCCTGGGCACTTAAGAATTTGTGCAGAATTTGACAATTGTGAGAGCTTTTTCTTCCTTTAAACTATGTGGTTAAAGTCTCCTGTTTTATTTTATCAGCCTTTCTAGAGTGATCATTGCACCCTGACTTCAATGAACACTTATAGAACCACACATTTGCTCCAAACTTGAAACTACTCTATTGATTCTCTCTACTGACATAGCTGATGAAAGACCCCAAAATAACCCAAACTCCACGTGTCTAAAGTTCAACTCTTCTTATTTCCTCTGCCTCCTCAGAACCAATGCTTTTTTTTTTCTTGATCTTAAGGGAGTTGCATTCTTCTCAGCTGAAAATCCAAGACAAGTTCCTCCTCGTTATGATCCTCTCAGACACCACTCAGTCCCATGGTCTGTGGCTTCTCCTTCAAAAAGACTCAAAAATCTAGTTTCTTCTCTGCAGAAGTTTGATTTCAGGTCTTTTTTTTTTTCTTTTTTTTTTTTCATTTTTCTGAAGCTGGAAACAGGGAGAGACAGTCAAACAGACTCCCGCATGCGCCCGACCCGGATCCACCCGGCATGCCCACCATGGGGCTACGCTCTGCCCACCAGGGGCGATGCTCTGCCCATCCTGGGCGTCGCCATGTTGCGACCAGAGCCACTCTAGCGCCTGAGGCAGAGGCCACAGAGCCATCCCCAGCGCCCCGGCCATCTTTGCTCCAATGGAGCCTTGGCTGCGGGAGGGGAAGAGAGAGACAGAGAGGAAAGCGCGGCGGAGGGGTGGAGAAGCAAATGGGTGCTTCTCCTGTGTGCCCTGGCCGGGAATCGAACCAGGGCCCTCCACACGCTAGGCCGACGCTCTACCGCTGAGCCAACCGGCCAGGGCGATTTCAGTTCTTTATTACTTCTTCTCCAAAACAATGCAAATTGTCTCCTGTTTGTAATATACAATTCATTAGGCCATTACTCCATACTACTGTTATAAATATAAACATCCCTGTTGTTTTCTCACTTGCAATCCTTCTATTGTTTCCTGAACATGATAAAGCCAAAACTAGTAAGCAGAGCTTATGCATTTGTCCATCTGTTGGCCTTGGATTACTTCTATGACCTCTTCTCTTCCCACCTAATATACGAAACATCCAATATTCTAGCCATACTAAATTAATAGACATTTCTTAACTGCACCACGATCTAACGGGCTGCTAAATACTTTGTGCCTGCATTGTTTCTTTCTGGAACCTTCTCCCACATTCTCTGCTTGACTCATTTCTACAAGTTTCCAGAATTCAAACACAGGACAATCTTCTCCAGAATGACCTTCTGGTGCACTCCTGTCAACCTGGATTTCTCTCTTTTGCCTTTTCACATTACTTTTTGCATTTATATTTTTATATACATTTTATATTTACAACCCTGCATTTTAATTGTTGAATGAATTATTTGCCTTTTCCACTAAAATGTGAAATCTTCCAAGTGCTAGCCTCCATCATTCACATCTGCATCTTAAACACCTAGTGAAGAGTCTGACACAAAGCAATGACCAGCATATATTTATTGACTGAATTATCCTATTATAATCTCAGAAAACACACACATTGGCATTGCAATTATAGACTATATTGAAGTTTATGTCAGCAGCTGGATAAAACAGGTCAATCCATTAACAAGGTCTTATTTATTATTATGCTGCCAAGGTTAATTTTTAGATGTTAGCTTACATCCAAGTTATTGTGCTTAGGATAAAAACGGTGACCTCCATTTGAATTTCACATATTCTGTCTTTCACAGCAGGGAACTGTACTAAGTCAGCATTTTTATGTCCTAAACTACCTTCAAGGCATAAGGTCTTACTTAAAATAATAAATGATCATCCTTCAAGAGTCAATCAGAATCAGAATCATAACAATTTCTTTCTGGAAAGGACAGTCTTAAGAGACGTGTATTTCAACTGTAGTTCAACTGACTCATGAATTTGATAATTGTTCTTCCTGCTGTGAATGTTAGCTTCTATTCTGTTTTTAACATACATAGCATACTGTAACATGCAACTGCAGAATCTGTTGAAATCGCCCAAAATTTTTGTATAAAAAATGTACACTTATTTAGTGGCTGTTTCAGTCATTCAATAACAGTCTGGAAACTATAAAATTTAGTCATATGAAAACTTCAAGGCTAGAAGTCATGTTATTGTTTTTCCTCAAACACACTGATTTTTGCTTAAAGTAAAAGTAAACTTTAAGTGGTTCCTGCGGGGACATATGATATGAAGTGTTTCTTAAGCTGAAGAAGTACCCAGCAAGTACAGTGGGCTTTCCGTGGTATAGATACTTCTTCATTGACATCCATGCAAAACTTTTCATATACCAGATAGTAGGTCCTGGGGATGTAAGTTTTAGATCCTGGGACAGGTCTCCCCTTCGAAAAGATTACCATATAGTGGCGAAATTTGGTTTTATTTTTTATTACTTCCAAATATAATATCATATACATATGTTATAATAGATATCATTTGCTGTTAATTTATATCTGATATATTTGATGATATGATACATTATGGACAGAGTCCTTTCGAAGCACAGATTAGTGAGTCAACTCAGGTCAGAAAATAGGCCTGTAAGGAACAAGTAGACAGGCACAGTTACAGTGGAGAGGTGAAGAATGGTGTGATGGGTTTACTAGTTACAGAGAAGTGTGGAGCAGAAGGCATGTGTGGCGTAAGGAATGGAACAGTTAGGGCACACACCTGGGCTATTTACAGGTGCTTTGGTCTTCTTACAAAGAAGTGAAGGCCAGAGAGGAGCTGGGCGGTGGAGGGAGGACAGAGGGAGAAGAGGCCGGCACCCAGAGAGTCTCGAGGTTTTGCTTGTAGGTAGTGAGATGGCCAGGGAAGGTTTTCAGCAGAAGAAGGGCATGATCAATGTTCTGTTGGAGGAAGACACTGGCACGCAGTGTGGAAGATGGATCGGGGGAGAAAGCTGGAGACTGGATTGGAGACGGCTTCCCAGTTCAAAGTGGCTGCTGTGGAACTTGGGAAGTGGGAAGAAAAAGATGGGTGCACATCTGAGGACTATTTGAGTTGCAAGGGTCAGAAATTGTTCTAAGAAATCTAAAATCTACCCCATTTATCTGACATTAAACACATGACAATAATTTGTTTCACAATGCAAACCCATTGCTATGATCCTGCTCGCTCTTAGAGTTTCCCACTCAAGCTGTTTGACTCCAACACTGCCCAGCAGGCCTGATTCTCTGTCTCTCTGTCTGTCTCTCTCTCTCTCTTTCTCTTACACACACACATACACACGCGCGCGCACACACATACACACACCAGGCTACATCCCGTTTCTAATGTTGTGCTTACACAGTTACAGAGCGCTCCTAATTATATCACGAAATGAAGTAGAGAAATTCAATTTAGGGCCTAGGCATAGCGCTCATGAAGGTCACCTCAACTTGGGAAGTTAAAAAAAATGTTGGCGATGGAGATAGTGGAAAAAAAGAGTCATAAGGGGGCTGACTTATCTTCAATCTTCCATCTCACTTTGAAAGTAAGTACATGGGCCTTGGGCTCCATGCTACAAAGAAAATAATGGGGAATTATTCCGTTACTATGATCGCAGTAGACAGTGAAACCAGATAACAGCCGGGAGGCTCTGGACTCTCCCTGTCTGTACCTTTTGTTTTGTTTACACAGACATTTCAAACTCAGCCCTGATATGTTGTTTCGGAGTTCAGTGGCTCCACAGCTCAAGGTTTGTCTGTGGGCCCAGTTTTGCATGGTACAATGTCTCAGTCAATTACGGAACGATTGTCCCCTGCCAGGTAGAGTTTGTGGAGCACCGGAGGGAGTTCCCTTTCTCCTGTAGCAGTGGGAATCCATAGATTTGGTTTCGAAAAGGCTCTCATGACAAACTGTAATGGGGAAACAAAAACGTTGATCCTTCCGTTTTTATGGTATATTGAGAGCTGTGTATTTGGTATAAATTCTACTTTATTTCATCTTCCTTTCTCCCCCTCCCTTTTATTTTTGCTTCATGAAACTGAAGAATGAAGTTGATGTAAGAACTACTTAACCTGTTTTGAAGGAAATTTTCAAGGTGCAGAAGTCCCTATTTTTCAGATTGCTCTTTAAATTTTTTTTCTCAGATTTAGGCAGAAAGAAGAAATTCCTTTCTTTTTTTCCTTAATTTAAGCAGACTGTTCCTAAGTGCATTTTTTAAAAGGCTGCAGAGGTAAAACTAGGCCACGGCGGTGATATTAGCTCCAGGAAAAACAGTCTGATTTACACTTGAATGCAGTTATTTCAACTTTTCAAGTAATGCAATCTGAGGGAGACCTAGGTTCCAAAAATATGACAATGTATTAAGTAGAAAATCAAACTTCACAGGCTCATTGTATTTCCATTAAATTCTGCTCTGAATATTGAAGAAGGTGATATTTGGTTTTATTATTGTTAATTCCAAATATAATAAATATTCATCTCAATCTGAGTTGATTTATTATCATTTAAAGAGTAGAATATTTGAAGCTTTCACTGTATAGAAGATATCATAGGATTCAGTCCAAACTACTGTTTTTATAATGTCTTTTTTGCTAAAAATAGCATGGTCTAAATTCTTAGAAAGCATACATTATAGACATAACTTTTTTGAGGAAACAATAATAATTCAACCTGTAGTTATTGAGTTTACCATAGGAATTATTGTTTTGTGGAACAAAATAATATGCACATATATTTGTTAGAGAATATGGCCATTATATGCTATGCATGTGTATCATATTTTGTTATTAATACTGGGCTTTTCTTTGTCTTGTAATTTCCCATGATTAGATATTTTCAGAGCTTGATATGGCAGCTTTCAAATAAATGCTGAAAAGTGCTATCAAAAATGACTTTTAAAATACTTTTTGAGTCTAGTCTATCCAGTCTGATATCCTGTTATTCTTAATATCATCTGTTAATTTTGCATAAGAATGCAGTGTTTATTATCTCTAACATACTTAGAACAAGATAAAGTGTTTGAACTTTATTATCACCAAGAAGCTGACTCCCCCAGAGAAGAGGCAGAATGATGGTTCAGGAGTCTGAGTGGTGGAGACCAAAAACCTGGATTCAAATGCCATCTCTCCCACTTACGTCTTTGACCCCTGGCAAGTTACTTGACCTGTCTATGTCTCATTATCAGTACCACATGGTGTTGACCTTTCTCATTTTTATCAAGCGTAGAAGGAGGCTCACAACAGACTGAGATGGTAGAAACTTAAAGATTATTCAAATTTGTGGCAGTAAGTTCCTTGACCTGCATCTGCTATGTAATGTTATAAATGGTTGCCGTTATTATTTTTGTATGTTGCCTGGTTCACATCATTGTTTATATTTTTTTGTGTGTATGGGGGGATGGGATAGAGGTATGGGAAGTAGACAGCTGAGATAGTGTTGTTTATTATACTAAAACATATTTAAATGGAACATGTCAATATTTGCCTCATGTTAATTAGATGATCTTAACTAGGCTGATGTAGACTTAGCAATGAGAAATAAACACTGAACCTAAAACCTACCAGGAAGGTAGTTGGGCCCTCCTCATTATATATGCCAAATAAACAAAGGCAAATGCATACAGTCCCTAGAAAGAAAAAGAAATAATCTCGAGGCAGAGAACATTTTAGGGTTTAAATGCTTCGATCAGTGTTTTATCATGTATCAAATTTCAAATATCTGCACTATTCTTCTCAACACCTTTCTAAAATTGTCCAAATTGACACTCAGAAACCAAGGTCACATGCAGATTCGGCGTCCTGCTGGCCCTCGCAGAAACAGAGCACCGAGCATAGAACCCACGCTTCAATACATGTGTCACCGTTCTTGCTCATGCAATAAGAGGACCCTTTGTGGAAGGAACTTCTTAGGAGCTGTAGTGTTGTTCTAGGTGTAGCACCTTCCATTCAAAGAAGAGTGTAGTATAACAGTGAGTAAGAATATTAACGCTCTTTACTTTGGGGGCAAAAAAAGACATCTTTGCCAATATGATGGCCTTGAGAATTAGTGAGCATCATGTTTGACTATCTTCAATCTGCTGCAAGAATTGCATGCCAGACTCTTTATCTTCCCTGAACTTGATTAATGTGAGCATACATCAACACCAGGGGCTTCTACCTTCTCCGCTGAACTTCTCTGAGGAGGATCGTCTACCATAGGGAACAATAAAAGACAGCAGGATCTTTAAAAAAAATGGATAGGGTGGGGAGAAAATCCATCTATTTCATCACTAAATCTCAAATAAATAGAAAGCCCTGCTAGTGGCTCCCTTGGAGCCCTAATGTGATACAAATTTATCGACAAATGTTCTCGCTACAGAGAATGGTAACCTATTTAGTTCAGCTGAGCCAGAGACTGAGTACAGTCTCTTAAAATATCACACCCTTGCTGCTTCAACTATTTTCCTTTGTTGCTCTTTAATTTGAGACATTTGTCAAGGAAAGAAAATATATGTCTTTTGGGAATTCCCCTGTGGAGTTCCAAAGGATGCAAATCTGGCCTGAGATACGGTCAGCTTTCCAGGCACGGCAAAACATCACGCTGTTGCTTTTCTCGTTTGTTGCCCAGTGTTTCGGCTGGAGCTGGGACACGTTCCCCAACTCCACAGACAATACATTGCTTAATGGACATGTACCTTATGTGACGAACCCTTGGACTATCTGTTTTAGACACTTGTAAGGTCACTGCTGGAAACAAGAGACTCATTTTTAATCCTCAAAAATAACAACAACAACAAAACAAAAATGGTCAAAGGCATGGCATCAAAACAGCATGAAACTATGAATCCTATGGTTTTTGTTGCTTTTTTATCCACAGGAATGAGATCCTTCCTTGGGATTTTTTCTCCAGCTTTGTATTGTTAGGAACAAACTGATTTCTACCCGCAAACCTCAACTTCTTCCTCCATTATATGAAAAGATCAGTGTATAGGGTGGGCAAAAGTACAGTTGTTCATATAAAAAATAATGCAATGATAAACAAATAATTCAAGAAGGAACTCTGTCTTGCGTATTCACAACTGTACACCTCCTTTTGACCTGTCCTGTGTATTGCCTCAAAAGTCGATTTTGGGTCTGTGATTTTTATTATTAAATCTAGCTGGGGGAGATTTTAGCCCTAAAAATTAGCAAACAGGAGTTATCAAAGAGTAAAATGTGTGAAAAAGAAAATTGTCACAATGACTTATAAGATAATAGAAATTCCAGGCACTATACAATGCCAAACACTCATCATGTTTTTAGTAATACATGTCAATTAAATTTCTTCATTCCAGCACTCTTAACCAAAAGAAATCTTGTGGCCTACGTCACAGAACCTTAAGTTGCCAATAGATCTTTTTCTGGCCCTACTTCCCTATTTCACACAAGAAGAAGCTGTTGACTAAATTTCAGAACTCCACAAATGCAGGAGATGCCAAGGTGAATAATAATTGCAAAAAAAAGCGGGGACATATACTACTTTTAAGGCATGCATGTTCACACACTCAAACACACAGTCATACACACACTTTCTTCAAAGAATACTTATTAAAATGCTACTGAATGAAAGGATAGAGTTGAGACACACTTTATGAGATGTTGATATGAGGGCTATGATATATATAAGGGAATTCAATAAATGGAATTCTGTCATTAGAGCAGATACAAGGAGATGAGGAGAGAGAGCCATTTCCCACCAGGAGTGTCAAGGAAGGCTTTGTAGATGATGTCATTTGAGATGGGCCATAAAACATGGATAGTGTTTATATTTAAAGACATTTTGGGTGCAGGAAACAAAACCCATCCATTTATCCACTCATTGATTCATTCACTCATTTGCCCAACATCTATCTATTAAGCAATTAGAGTAAAGGAGGCATTGTGTTTGAACCTAGACTATGAGATCAAATGAAACAAGGTCTTTGCACTCAGGAGTCATACTTCCTTAAAAACAGCCAGGCTGTCAGTTCACCTAGATCATAAAATATGTGTGATGGAATGGAGACCATCAAGCAGCAAAGGTGGGTGGGATGTAATTGTGGAAGTTCTTGCATCTCAGCTTGACCCTTCCTCGACAATGAAAAGGTCACAAAGGTTTCTGAGCAGATTATAGTTGCCATGTGATTGACCATGTGCCTTACATGAAAGACACTGAGTGGCCGTATGCAAAACCAGTAGGCAAAAGTAAACCAGATGGAACTCACAATGGAAACAGGAGAGAAAAACGAGCAAACACAAACACAGGTGGATAGTGATTTAGTATCAGAATTTGCAGAGCTTGGCTCAGAGAAATCCAGAACCAGTATTTCTTCTGAAATGGTTTTCCTGAACAGTTCAAACTCTTTAAAAATGTCTGAAGTCTCAGGGAGATCAGAAAGACTAGACAGAGGCAGTGAGGGCCAGAAAGGTAGAGGGACATGTCCAAGGTCATAAAGTGAGTCAGAGAGGAGTCAGGAAAAGGCTCCATGAGTCACGGCTCCCAGCTTGGTCTCTGACCACGAGACAAAGCTCCTCCCTAGCAACAGAGGGAGGACTCACCCTGGATGCAGCCAAACTGGCTCTCTCTCTACATCCTTGGCCTCCACTCATGGCAGGATGATGTCCTGTTACATTTTGTTCCAAAGCCCAGAATAAGTTCCATTGACCACTTTTTGGCTAGGTGGAAAGTGGTAGCAATGAGATGGCTTACCTACATTAGTGTGCCACGACCACCCAATGCAGGTAGGAGGGCAAGATCTGGAAATGGAGTGCGCTGAGGCCAACAAGTCTGAAATGCAGACTGTTGACTGGGTCCAGCAAAGGAATTCTGCAAGTCAGGAAAGGTGGTCAAAGAAGTCCATGGGTTGAGTGAGATGCTGGAAGTGTCTTCTTATTAATAAGATGCTTTTGCTCTGGGATAATATGTCAGGAAGGGAAATGAGTATATTAGGATCAAGATGACCTGAAGAATTTGTTGACAGTATCATGCATGCTCACTGTTTGTTAAAATATGTCTGCTTGCTACCATCTCCCCACCACTGAGGTTGCAATTTACCCTCTCTGGTAAAGAGGATGGCTTTTACTGGGATGTTGGAAAACCTCCAAAGTCAACTCTGATACTTGCCCTAGATGGAAACCATTGTTTTAAAATACCAGATTTGTGTTATGGGCCTAAACCTTAAACCATTTTTTTTCTAAAAGTGACTTGTCCTTACCATTATTCTTCCTTCAAATCTTAGCCTCTTCTTTTCTTCTGAATCATGTATGGCTCATTGAGATTATTGTTTAAATTGCATTTTAATATAGTTTTTAATGCACAATATTAAAAACATACCTTGGTCATTAATGGTATAGAAATATAAGTACTCCTTGTACAAATCTGTAGGCATTTCTCACAGCTCCAAGGTAAGGTCTATTTACAAGCGTCTGGGAGAAATGAGTAATAATACCTTTTTCTTATGAAAATATCACTGTGGGAAAGCCAGTGTACTTAATAATTCTTTACAGTGAAGGATTCCAGGTTTTATACCTGCATGGGCAACATAGCGCATTTAAAAATTTAAATTTTATTTAAGTAAACTCCATACATACTTAAAAATTCAGTTAACAGCATGCAAAGCTAAACTATATCGTTGAGAGATGCACGCATAAGTGATATAAATATAAATAAATGCAAACACTGTCATCACAAAAATCAGGATAGGGTTGCCTGCACGGGTCGGGCGGGGGTCCTAGAGGCTGGCAATGCTCTGTTTTTTTTTACCTAGGTGGCAGTTACCCAGATGTTTGCTTTATTATATTGTTAAACTGTCCAAATATGTTTTATGCAGTTTTCTGTATGGATGGTATAATTCACAATAAAATTTTTTTAAGTTGAATGGTACGAGAAGACTCTGTAATAAAAAGCAGCTGTTTCTTGCCCCACAAGCCCCCACCTGTGACTCCTACCGAAGCAGATGAAGCCCCTCTAGCTGTTTTTAATACTGTTGATCTTCCTATTTCCAAAGCGACTGCTTATGTCTATTCTTAATGTTTAAAAAACTCATAGACATTGTTTTCACATTCCTCTATAGCTGACATAAAATTTACTCTGGTCCCCTCTCAGCCCCCACGGGTGCAGGTGAGTGCTTCTCCACCTCCCTACTGCTTCTAAAATATTTTGGCTGAATTAATATTCAGTGTATATCTTCTTATGACTGTGCATATCCTGTGCAGAGATGAGCCACCCAGCACCTTAGGCTTGCATTTCATTTGGTTCTGTACATTTTATGCTCTTCTGTTAATTCATCACTGCGGCATCTGGATTTTTTTTTTTTCAGAATTTTGAGGCCATTTTTCTGTTGTATATTAGCTCCTAGGAATCCCATTCATGATTTTTTTTTTTTTGCATGTACCTTATGTTGTTATTTTTCTCAAAACTTTTAGGGTGATTTCTCTACATCTCTTTGCATTTTGTTCTTTGTAAGCATAACTTTTCTCCCATGATTTCCAAAGAAGAACAGTGAGACTTCTCTCACTTCTCTCACTGTATTATCCCAGCATTAGTCTATCAGTTTGGTGTGTGTGTATTTGTTGGTATCCCTGTCCCACTGCCTCTACCTGCACAAGCTATTGTTTAGGTCAGCAAGACCAGTTTTCTTCTTACGACTTCACCATCATCCTCGGAGTTGTCTTCACATCCTCCTACCTATTTCTCTATTATGGATTATGGCCTTGGATTTTGATGCCAAGAGCTTCCTGGGAAAAGATGGCTGGCAAGTAATTTATTTATTTATTTATTTATTTATTTATTTATTTATTTATTTATTTATTTTTAGAGCTGGCAGGTCTGAAAATATTTCGAGTCTATTATTCCACTTCTGGATGGTGTGGCTAGCATTGTCATTATACTTCTGGATTTTTTTTTTCTTCAGAATTTGAGGCCATTTTTCTGTTGTATATTAGCTCCTAGGAATCCCATTCATGATTTTTTTTTTTTTTTTGCATGTACCTTATGTTGTTATTTTTCTCAAAACTTTTAGAGTGATTTCTCTACTCTTGGTCTCCTGAAATTTTCTTCTGAGGCAACTTGATGTATATCTATTTTTTTTTTTTCATTTTTCCGAAGCTGGAAATGGGGAGGCAGTCAGACAGACTCCCGCATGCGCCTGACCAGGATCCACCCGGCATGCCCACCAGGGGGCGATGCTCTGCTCCTCTGGGGCATAGCTCTGTTGCATCCAGAGCCATTCTAGTGCCTGAGGCAGAGGCCACAGAGCCATCCTCAGTGCCCAGGCCATCTCCACTCCAATGGAGCCTTGGCTGCGGGAGGGGAAGAGAGAGACAGAAAGGAAGGAGAGGGGGAGGAGTGGAGAAGCAGATGGGCACTTCTCCTGTGTGCCCTGGCCGGGAATCGAACCCGGGACTCCTGCACGCCAGGCCAACGCTCTACCGCTGAGCCAACCGGCCAGGGCCGATCTATTTTCTTTAAATTAGGATGCTGGACATCTAAATTAGGTGACAGGTTTTCACATCAAGCTCATGCTTTCCAAATCTGTGTAAAATTTTCAAAATATTTTTTTAAATTTTCTGATTTATTCTTTTATCTTATATTTTTCTTTTTTATCGAATTTACTAGGTTGTTGCCATTCTGGGTAAAAAAAAAAAAGGTGAAAGGATCAAGCAAAGAAAAAAGAAAACAATAACAAACAAAAAATCCTCACAGACACAGACAACAGTGTGAGGATTACAAGAAGGAAAGGGGGAGGGGTGCAGAGAAGAGGGGAAAAGAACTTTTTTTGAAATTTTTCTTTTTTCTCTTAAATATGGAGTCACCCTAGTCAATCTTAAAATTTTCTTTCCTCCTCATTTTCTTCTCTTTTTCCACTTCCTAGTTATTAACTGAATTTCCAGTTATCCTATCAATGTTTAATTTCCTCTTTCCCATGTCCCTTTGCTCTCTCTTCAACATGGAGGCATCACATGCTCTTACCACTCATAGCCTCACCGACTCCTGACTAAAATTTTCCAGTGGTCTTTTTACTCATCTCAATGTCCTTAATTTATCTTGACTCAATTTGCTCTTCAAACTGCTCCTGTCTGTGGACAAGATTCCCTTTTCCACAGTAGGTGCCACAGTGGCAGAACGGGCCTGTTCCTCTTTTGCATCGAGAATACCGTATTCTGATGCATCTGTAGACTGCAATTGTTATTCCTTCTATCAGATGGGAGTCTTTCAGTCACAGATGACAGAAAATAACCCAAATTCATTTAAGAGGAAAGGAGGAAAAACTTGTTTTGTAATAATAAAAAGTCCACAGAGAGCTCTTGGTTTTCAGGTCTGGCTGAAGTCTGGACACAGAAAGTTATGGGCACCCAATCTCAGTGCTGAAGGCCATCCTCCCTGCCGTGTTGGCTGCACTCTCACACTCTACCTGGGACTCCAGCAGCCCCAAGCTCATGTCATTACAAAACCATGTCCAGATGGCCACTGCTCCTGCTTCTTGACTTGTGATAGTAAGTGTCCTAAGTCATATAATAATTCCTGATCTGAGACCGATTCAGCAATGGGGTTTTCTGATTGATTTTGCTTATAGTTATGTACTACATTCTGAACACTGGAGTGGAATTACTTCTACCTGAACCCTATAGATAAAGATCAAAGGAGATGGATCCTCACTTCACTCTAACAGTACTGTTATCACAAGAAAGGGGAGCTGATATTGAAATGATCCTCTCTTTCCCAGTCACGTGGGTTGCTAAAATATTGAAACATTTCCATATTTGTTGATAAAGAGCCTCTTTTCCAAGTTCTCTGATATCTCCACGCTCACCTTAGCCAGACTGGCTATGCCATAAAGTTACCTTGACCTCTACAAGATCTATCCATTATAGGGTTAATGACAGGCACAGCAGAAGCTACTCCAATTCCAAAGTCAATGTTCATTTAGCTTAGTTGGTAATTGTGCCTTGTTGGTTGTTTATAATCTTTTATGACATCTGAGAGAAGAAGGTCCATCTTAGGTTTCATCTTTAGAAAAATTGAACTTTTAGTGGTAGTTTTAGGATTAAGTTCGGTAACAACAAACACAATTATCAGTGGCTTAAACAATATAGAGGCTTCTTTCTTGTGCATATAAAAGTACAGGTGGACCGCCTGGGGCTGCTTTGGCAGCCTCTCAATTATTGGAGATCCTAGCTTTTTCTATTGTGTTGTTCTGCTATTTTTCATGACTGACTACCAGTTTTGATCCAAGACACTGTTCAAGCCCCAGCCATAATATTGCATCCCATACAAAATGCACATAAAAATGGAAGCAGAAGGTCATGCCCCCACCCTTTAATGATATCTCCTGGACACTATTATGTCTCCTAAAAGTTGCACACACAATTTACCTTATATGTCCCTTGGTTGGAACTTAATCACTGCATCTAGTTTCAAGGGACTATGTAATTGTAGTTGTTATTTCAGGAGACCATGTGCTATAGTAATATGTTATTATTGTGGATGAAAAATATCCCAGGTATGAGTAGACAACTAAAAGTCTCAACCACCGCCAATGATTTCACAGTCTTTGACTTATCATGGGAAAAGGGCTTTAGGAAGGAACATAATTCTTCGAGACAAGTTTGATGGGAGATTGAAAACTTAGTAGCAAAGAGAAAGAAGGAAGGATAGAGGGCGGGGAGGAAGGAAGGAAATTAGGAAATAAAGAAAGGATTCTTAACCCTTAATTTATACCCCAAACTGGTGATGTGGGACCATCTAGAAGCCATGACTTTTATTCTGAAGGGAGAAAGTCTCTCTCTCTTCTATTTTCCATACCTCCATCCAATGTGGGTGTTTTTCTTTCTGCTTGATCTCAACCACATATGGCACATGAAATACAAGCAGGAATTGTGTATGTTCAAAACATTCACTTGTCTGGCTAATACTTGTCTCTCTCTCTTCTCCAAACTCTTAAAACACTTATAGTTTATATGAAGCAATACAATTAATTAATTCAACAAATATATATCAGGGCATCTGCTATATGTAGAATGTTCTGCTAGGAGCTGGGGAACATTAGGGAACACAACAGATACACTTTGTAAGTGTAGAAAAACTAGAAATAAATAAGAAAATAAGAGAGTGTGTGCTATATATTGATAAGTGTTAAGGGACAAACTAGAGTAATGTATGAGAAATTGGAAAGACTTGAATGTTAAAATAAGGTGTCTCACTAAGAAGAAGAGTCTTAACAAAGGAGGCAGAGAAATAATCTAGAAATCTGGGAGAAGACTACCTCAGATTAGGGATAAAGAAGTTCAAAGGTCCTGAGGTGTGCACATGTTCATCCCATGAGTAGTGATGAGCTCTTTACTTATAAGGTTCTACTAGAGTGAGAAAGTAAGAGATGAGGTTAGAGACCACATCATAGAGTACTCAATAGGCTATTAAAGAGGTTATCTAATACTTTGAGTGAAATCTGAAGCAACTGGAAGGTTAGAGCAGATGTGGAGCATGATTTGCTTTAAGTTTAAGTTTTAGAAACATACTACAGGTTGAGGTATTGAACTAAGATTTTAAAGGAGTGTGAGTTGAAGCAGGGACAGAAACTTGGAATCCATTGCAATAATTTTAGAAAATATTTCATAGATAGTATGAGAAAATAGATGATGCTAACAATATAGACGAACAGAGTGGAGATGAGCTATTTAGGAAAGGAAGGAATCTAGAATGACATGAAGATATTTGAAGGAGATGTTGTGATTTGGCTGAGATGGTAAGAGGCTTTGGGAGAAAACTCGGTAGTTAAGTCTATTCGATTTCCAGATAGATGTGTTGGGTCATTGTCTGGAATGCAATGGAATATCCTGAGTAAAAATGTAAATGTGGGCATCCTTAGCATATAGGTGGCACTTCATGCCACTGGCTGAGCCCTGGCCAGGTAACTCTGTTGGTTAGAGCTTCATCCCCATACGCCAAGGTTCCTGTTCAATCTTCAGTCCCACAGAACATACAAGAATCAACCAGTGAATGTATGAATAAATGAAACAACAGATCAATATTTCTTAATCTCTCTCTCACTCTCCCTTCCTCTAACTCTATAAGATCAATAAATAAAAATAAAACCATACTACTGGCTGAAATCATCAAGAGATTGAGTATAGGTAAAATTAAACAAAACAGAAAACCCATGACTTTGGGGTCATATTTAGTATTAGAGGTTGAGGATAATAATAATAAAAAAAGAAGTCACAAAGGAAACTGAGAATGAGCAGCCAATGAAGTGAGTTAAAAATGTAGAATATTATTCAGGATATTATTAAAATATTCTGGATAAACAAGAATAATATTCTAGAGCCTGGCAAAAAAATGTTTCCAGGATGAGGGAGTGATCAACTGTGTCAAATGCCTGATGACAAATCAAGTAAGATAAGGACTAATCACTGACCATAAATATTAACAATATTAAGTCTCTAGGATATTAACAAGAGAAATTTCAGTGGAGTATGCTTAGAGTGAGTTTAAAGTAATATGGAAAGAGAGGATTGAGCACATAAATATTTTTCTGAAAATTTGCTGGAAGAGAACAGTTTGTTTTTCCAAGATGCAAGAAATAGCAGTGTGCTTGAATTATGATGAGAATGATCTAATAAAAAGAGGAAAATTGATGTTATAAGAGCAAGAGGAAATTATTGGCTGAAGCAAAGATCTTGTGGCACCAGGTGGAAGGGTAGCCGTTAGATAGGAGCCTAAAGAGTTCACGTACAATCAAGAGAGGGCAGAGTATTTGGGTACAGAAGTGGTAGGTTGGTGAGTGGCCTGGAGAAGATTTAGTAGGTGTTCTTTATGTCTTACCTTTAATTAGTCTCTCATTTAAGTCATTGATAGTATGTTCGTTTGTCAAGACTGTAAATTTCTCCAGGCTCCAAACTGGTCTATGTATGTTTTCAGCACTTGTTCAGCTAAGCTATGAGTAATTGTTTACTTAACTTTGATACATAACATGACAAATGGGCACTCTATTACTGCTATCAGGGAATAATTATCTCTTTAAAAAAAAAGGCCATAGGGTTCTTATAAAATCTTAAATGTGATACTCACTAACAAAACATATTCCTAAAGTAGGTAATAAAAGAATTGATAAAACCAATTATATTTTTTGAAGTTCTACTCTTCTTGGTGTAGTTATTTTTTCATTTTACTGTAAAAATGTAATATGCATGAAAAATAAATAAAACTGATGTTTAGCACAAATCTCATATAAAAAAATAAATAGAACATTGTCTGCAGTAAAAATAAGAAGAGCATCATCTTCAGGAACCCCGAGGTTTCTTCTCTGATCATCATGATCTCCCAGGGACTGCTCTCTGGGCTGTGGAACAATAATTGCCTGTTTTCTTCATTGTTCCTGCACCTACATATGTAACTTTAAGTAAGGTGACCAACTTTTTTACAATGAAAAGGACGACAAAAATAAATTGAAGAAAACAATATTGTAAATAAAAGAAACATTTGATTCATTGCAATAATAATACACTATAATATGATAAATGCATAATAAAAACATTTGTAACATTTTATATTGTAATTATGCTTACATGCTTATTAATTTTTACTAATAATTATAAGAAAAAAGTACTCATTTAGTAAAACTAAATATCAAACAAAACCACTAATTGAAGTGATATTCAGGTGTATTTATAATTTTCTAATTAAAAACATCTGTTTTATGCAACTATTTAATCAAAATGCATTATTAATAGATATGGCTTGAGGTTAGATTTCCACTTTAAAACTTGAATTTTGGGAAAATACTTGTAAATAAAATTATACATATTTGGAAATTATTAAATAGATAATGAATTAATAAAACATGAATTGTGCTTACCTGTCTATGATTGAATATTCACAGAGAAAGAAATAATCATGAGTCTGCAATGTCATATGTGCCGTGTTGTGTTTCAGTAAGAAGTACACAAAGCCATTTGCACACTCGGTATATCCTGTGCTCTCTCAAGGTCTCCCATGCGGAGTGCATGCATCTCATAATTGTGTCTCACCTTGACGAAACATCATATCAAATACAAATGCATCACATCACATGCAGTGGATTGATTCTGCATCGATCGAATACGAACATTCACAGATTAGTCTTCCAATATCAAAAAGGAGGACATCTAGGAGGACACTTTTCGAGGGAGGATGGAACTTAAAAAGGAAGGATTATCCTCCCTAAAGGAGGATGATTGGTCACCTTACTTAAAGGAATAGAGGTTAGCTTTATCTGTCTTTGAGCTTTATATGAATGGAGTCACATTGTACTTATTTCTTTCTGTGTGTATTGTATTCAGTGTGTGTGTTAAAAACATTAATATTTGCAAAGTCTGGGTGAAGTCTATTTGGGCAAGTGCCAATTTTGCAACATTTCTGAACATTTAAAATTAAAAAATAAAAATAAAAAATTAATGATAGTAATGTAATCAATAACTTAAAATGGAAACTATTTTTAAGTGGGTAGTTTCTGTTTTAATTGGGAAGTACCACCCTTGACATTCAATAAGTGAGTATATTTTGGTCTATTGCTGAGTTAGCAGACACTATTGCATTTATGCATATATTATCTCTGTGCAAGTTCCACATAGTCTTAATTACTATATAATTATAACGAGGTTTGCTATTAGGAAGAGCAAGTTCACCTACCTTATCTTTTATTAGATTTCTTGTCTATTCATGATTGGTTGTACCTACATGTGAATTTTAAAATCTGCTTGTCTTTGCTCCTTTATCAAAGATGATTTGACCATATAAATGATTTTATTTCTGGGCTCTCTATTCTGTTCCATTGGTCTAAGTGTCTATTTTTCTGCCAATACCATGCTGTTTTGATTATCATGGCTCTGTAGTATCATATGAAGTCAGGTATTGTAATTCCCTCAGCTTTGTTTTTTTTTTTTTTTTCCTTAGGATTTCTTGTGCTATTCAGGGTTTTTATGGTTCCATATAAACCTGATAATCTTTTGTTTCATTTCTTTAAAAAATGACATTGGTATTTTGATGGGAATTGCATTAAATTTGTTTATTGCTTTGAGTAATATGGCCATTTTAACTATATTTATTCTTCCGATCCAAGAACAAGGAAGATTTTTCTATTTCATTGTCTTTTTTATTTCTTTTAATAATGCTTTGTAGTGTTCATTATATAGGTCCTTTACATTCTTTGTTATGTTTATTCCTAGGTATTTTATTTATTTTTTGTTACAACTTGTAAAGGGAATTATTATTTGAGTTAATTTTCTGAAGTTTCATTGTTAGCATATAAGAAAACAATAGACTTCTGTATATTAATTTTGTATCCTGTGACCTTACTGTATTGGTTTATTGTTTCTAATAGTCTTTCTGTAGATTCTTTGGCATTTTCTATATACAGGATCATATCATCTGCAAAAAGTAAAACTTTTACTTCTTCTTTCCCAATATAAATATCTTTTATTTCTTTCTCTTGTTTGATTGCTCTGGCTAGAACCTCCAGCACTATGTTAAATAGGAGTGGAGAGAGTGGGTAGCCTTGTCTTGTTCCTGATTTTAGAGGAAAAGGTTTCATTTTTTTTGCCATTTAATATGATGTTAGCTGATGGTTTGTCATAAATGGCCTTTATTATGTTGAGATATTTTCCTTCTATACCCATTTTGTTGAGTGTTTTAAACATAAAATGATGTATTTTATCAAATGCCTTTTCTGCATCTATTGATAGGATCATCTGGTTTTTGTTCTTTGTTTTGTTGATATGGTGTATTATATTTAACTGTTTTACATATGTTGAACCATCCTTGTGTTTCTGGGATGAACCCTACTTGATCATGGTGAATTAGTTTTTTAATGTGTTGTCGTATTCAATTTGCTAGAATTTTGTTTAGGATTTTAGCATCTGTATTCATTAGAGATATTGGTCTGTAGTTTTCTTTTTTTGTGTTATCCTTGCCAGGTTTTGGTATGTGAACCCTACTTGATCATGGTGAATTAGTTTTTTAATGTGTTGTCGTATTCAATTTGCTAGAATTTTGTTTAGGATTTTAGCATCTGTATTCATTAGAGATATTGGTCTGTAGTTTTCTTTTTTTGTGTTATCCTTGCCAGGTTTTGGTATGAGGGTTATGTTGGCCTCATAAAATGTGTTTGGTATTGCTTCTTCTTCAATTTTTTGGAAGACTTTGAGAAGGATAGGAACCAAATCTTCTTTGAATGTTTGGTAAAATTCACTAGTATAGCTGTCTGGCCTCAGAATTTTATTTTTTGGGAGGTTTTTAATAGTTGTTTCTATTTCCTCCCTGCTTATGGGTCTATTTGGGCTTTCTATTTCTATTATCTTCATGATTCAGTCTAGGAAGATTGTTTTGTTCTGGGATTTTATCCATTCCTTCTAGATTGTTAAATTTGGTGGCATATAGTTTTTCATAGTGTTCTACAATAATCAATAATCCTTTGTATAGCTATGATATCTGTGGTAATTTCTCCTTTATCATTTTGTTTATATGAGTCCTTTCTCTTTTTATCTTAGTGAGTCTTGCCAGAGTTTTTTTTCAGTTTGTTGATCTTTTCAAAGAAAACAACGGCGAAAAGAAAGCCTCTTCAATAAATGGTGCTGGTAAAACTGAAAAGTCACATGCAAAAGAATGAAACTCGGCTACAGTTTGTCTCCTTGCATAAAAATTAACTCAAAATGGATCAAAGACCTAAATATAAGATATGAAACAATAAATCACATAGAAGAAAACATAGGTACTAAATAATGGGGCTTGGCCGTAGAGAACATTTTATGAATTTGACTCCAAAGGCAAGGGGGAAGTAAAGGCAAAGGTAAATGAATGGGACTACATCAAATTAAGAAGCTTCCGCACAGCAAGAGAAACTGACAACAAAACAGACAGCCAACTAAATCGGAGATGATATTTTTAAACAACAGCTCAGATAAAGGCCTATTATCCAAAATATACAATTCAATAAAAAAATGTAAAGAAGACATGAACAGACACCTCTCCCAAGAAGAAAAACAAATGGCCAATAGATATATGAAAAGATACTCATCTTCACTAGCTATTAAAGAAATGCAAATCAAAACTACAATGAGACACTACCTCATACCTGTTAGATTAGCTATTATCAACAAGACAGGTAATAACAAGTATTGGAAAGGCTGCAGAGAAAAAGGAACCCTCATTCACTATTGGTAAGAATGTAAATTAGTACAACCATTATGGAAGAAAGTATGGTAGTTCCTCAAAAAATTAAGAATAGAACTACCATATGACCCAACAATCCCTGTACTGGGTATATAATCCCCAAAACTCAAAAACATTAGTTCATAAAGACACATGCACCCCATGTTCATCGCAGCATTGTTCACAGTGGCCAAGACATGGAAACAACCAAAATGCCCTTCAAAAGAGGATTGGATAAAGAAGAAGTGGTACATATACTATGGAATACTACTCAGCCATAAGAAATGATGACATAGTATCATTTATGACAACATGGATTGACCTAATAACATTATACTGAGTGAAATAAGTAAATCAGAAAAAAAAAAACTAAGAACTGTATGATTCCATACATAGGTGGGACACAAAATTGAGACTCATGGACATAGATAAGTGTGCAGTGGTTACCAGGGGAAGTAGAAGGGAAGAGCGGGGAAGGAGTGGGGGAGTGGAGGGGTATAAAGAGAAACAAATAAAAGGTGATGGAGGAGGATTTGACTTTGGGTGATGGGTATACAACATAATCAAATGTCAAAATGATGTGGAGATGTTGTTTCTAAATCTATGTACTCTAGTTGACCAATGTCACTCCGTTAAAATTAATTGTCTAAGTAAAATAAGATTTCAAAAAATTAAAAAACAAACAGAAATTCTGAAAATAAATTCAATAAAAAAGTAAATAAATAAAAAATAAAATAAATAAAATAAAATCTGCTTGTCTGCCAAAGAAAAAAACAATTGAGAAAATTTAATTGGGATTGCATTAAATTTAGAACTCATTTTGAGGAGTTAAAATTTTTTTCAATACTAAGGTTTTGATCCATGAATATTGCCTACCATTCTATTTATTTATTTAGGTTTTTAAAAACATTTTCTTCACAACATTATATTTTTTTTCTAAAAGATATACATTATTGTAGGTTTATTTCTTAGTACTTGCAATTTTTGTTGCAAGTGTAATATTTCAACAGTGTATACATTAATGTATATGTTATTCATTCAACAAATTAATAAGTGCATTTATTAGCTTTTATTATGCAGAATTATTATTTATTATGCATGAATAGATTGATGCATTTGCACAAACTAAATACACTCATGAGGTCAGCACTCAAATGAAAGACTCGGACATTATCATCAGTTTATGATTATTTCTTGGATGCTTGAAGACTACATGAGTTTTGTAGTTGTTCACAGCAGTGTGCTGCATGGGTTTAGCAGTCAGATTTACTTATCGTGTTGCTCACACCCACCCTGTTCTTTCTGATATCATTGTCTTCATATTCTTCAATTACCAAGAGAGCTATGCAATAGCCACCCATTATAATGATGAATTTGCCCATTTCTCAGTTAACTATATTTACATTGGCTTATATCTTAAAACCATGTCATGTCATTAATATGCATTTAGAATGGTGATTTTTTCTGGTGAATTGTATCTTTTATCACTATAAAGTGATTTTCTGTAACACAAAATATTGCTAGCATAAAATCTATGTAGTCTAGATCTGCTTTCAATGAAGAGATTTGAGCTCAGTAACAGAATGTCACTACTAAAAATGGAAGCATGCATTTACATCTTTACTCATTTTGAATTTTTTTTTTACATATGGTATAAAATATGGATTCAGTTTTATTATTTTCCAATTGGTTCATGCTATTTATTGCTAATTCTTCCTTTTCCCAGTAATTGGTCAGGTCATCTTGTCATATGTGAAGATTCCATATGAGTGTGTTTGTTCCTATATTATGTTAGTTTTATTGCTGGGACATGTGTCAGTGGATAGCAACACTAACAAGATATTCGGGAGTGACTGTGCCAGTATTTATGGGGAAGCTGAAGCCCAAATGGTTGCACACCAAGCACCGTGATCCTACGCTGATAGTGTTTGCGTTCCCTGGCAAACCTGGTCTCTCACTTTGGCAGCCACAAGGGGGCAGGGAAGGGTATTAGTTGGGTCAGAAGTCAAGTCCCAAAGGCTTCCCAAAGTAAAAATTCAAATCATTTTCATATCAAGATAAGGAGCGCAAGAAGATATAACATAGTAATGTCGGTATGAAGTAGAAAAAAGTTGCAGGAAAAAGTATATAATTACAGGCTTATTTGACTTTTGCTAAACATTATCAATGTTCATTCAAGATGTACTTTTTCTATTTTATGGAGACTTTTATACTCTTAACATGTAAATACTTTATCTCATTTTTCTCTTTGCCCTCAAGCAATTGTCCACACATATAATTTATTTTCTTTTTTTTGCTTCCCAGTGTGATTTCTCTCCATTCTGCACTTATATGTAAAAGACGTAGTTGGAGGTAAGCAGTAGGTTTTTTATTATCTCAGGTTAGAAATATCTTAAAACATTTTATAAATTTGCATCCTGGTATATCTTATATCTAAATGTTTACTAACTCTTCAATTTTTCTGTTACCCTAACTCCAACAGAATCTCCACTTCAGGAAGTCTTGTGTATTAGTCAAGTCAAATTACTATTACAAACTCTAAAGAAGGCCACAACTGAGTGCCAATTATAACAATGTATTATTTTTACTTCTTAGCTATGGGGAAAGAGGTAGTGACAGAAACTTGGAAATCATTTTTTTTTCTGTGCATTGAAACCAAATAACTAAAACTGAAGATGATTATTTCAGCCATAAAATTAGCCATGCCCCTCCTGAATGCCTGAACCATGAAATGAAACAGCTTCTTGAAAGGGAGCTCAAATATAATACTGATTATATCAACCTCAAAAGAAACATCTGATAAATCATTGTCATGTTCATGCTGTAAACTCCCAAAGCTGTTTTCTCCACTGGTATTCTATAGAAAACACCTTCAAATTATAGATATGTTAACTTGTAAATGAAATTAAAACTTCCATTGCCTTTCTACCCACACAGTCACTGAAAACTTATGCTCTAGAGCAGGCGTCCCCAAACTGAAGCCCCCTGAGGCCATTTATCTGCCCCCCTGCCGCAGTTCCGGAAGGGGCACCTCTTTCATTGGTGGTCAGTGAGAGGAGCACTGTATGTGGCGGCCCTCCAACGGTCTGAGGGACAGTGAACTGGCCCCCTGTGTAAAAAGTTTGGGGACCCCTGCTCTAGAGCTAAAATTTTAGGATGAAAACACTCAACTTCAAATCCAATCCCTGATCAAGCTACCCTACCAGTGGGGTGGCATTTTCTTTCTCTACCTAAGTGCTAGAGGTTTTTTGTTTGTTTGTTTGTTTTTGCCTTGCTGAATTTATTTTCTTGGGCTCCTTTTTCTCCTTATTTCTTTTCAGTCAGAACACAAACTAACCTTGTTTCAAGGTTTTCTCTCATCTCTTTTTATTTTCTGAGAATGTTTAACTAGTGGCAGAGGTGACTGAAAATAATGTATGAAAGGTCTGATTGCTAGACTATCACTCAAATCATACTTTCAAACCTCCTGTAAGTCTACCTTTCTTGGCTTCTGCTCTAATTCTGTTTTTTTTTTTAATTTTTTTTATTTATTCATTTTTTAGAGAGGAGAGGGAGAGACAGAGCGAGAGAGAGAGAGGAGAGACAGAGAGAGAGAAGGGGGAGGAGCTGGAAGCATCAACTCCCATATGTGCCTTGACCAGGCAAGCCCAGGGTTTCGAACCGGCAACCTCAGCATTTCCAGGTTGACGCTTTATCCACTGTGCCACCACAGGTCAGGCTTCTGCCCTAATTCTTAATCACTTTTTCCTTCTTTTTTTTTTTTTTTTTTTTTTTTTTTGGTGCTTCTCAACATGAACAGCCTCTACATGTGTTTTAATTAAAACACTTCTGTTTTTCAGAAACTCACCAATTTTTCATTAAGTAAATTATGCATTGTGCATAGAAGTGGATCTTGTGTTTTTAATATTTTCACATAGAGGTTTTCATGGAGTTTAAGAAAAAAAAATGGAAATCAGTTCTAAACTTGGCTCACTGCCTAATTTATTACTACTTTATTTTCTTTTATACCCAAACATAAGTTTGTTTTCATGGCTAAGATAAAGAAACTGGACAAGCAGGTCCCTTCTATGAGGATTAGGTCTCATTTATATGACACCACCCAGATCCCTCACCCCTTCCTTACCACCAACACTAGACTCGCCTGATGTGAGCTAAAATATTTATTGGGTTATGAGAGTAAGGATTCCTTTTTCTAAAATTTCATATAAAATAACGGTGCAGTATTGGTCGTGACCAACAGAGTCTAAGGCTCCTTTGTAACCACTAAATGTAGGAAAAACCACAAATTACTGTTGGAGAGGGGTTGGTCTTGGGTTCTGGCTTCAATGACCCCCTTCCCCTAAATTCAAATACCCTGCATCTGTGTAAATAAACATCTCAAGGTGTATGGTAAGGGAATATTTAGCACAAATATGTTTCATACAAAATTAGCAGCAAAGAAAAACTTTAGACTTGTAATTACATGAAAAAAAATTTAGCCATTAGTGTAATTAAGATGTTTCTTCCTCTTCCCTTAAACAGGTAGAATGTGATCCATCATTCCTTTGCATGGATACTCTCATTGATTGAGTTTCCAAAGCACTATTTTTTTTTCTTCCTCCCATGAAGATTTATAATGATACTTTTATTATGGCAAGAAACCAAAGTCTAGCATTAAATGTTTATTGATTATAAATACTAAATTTAGAGTAGTGTTTCTGCTAATAGGATCCAGGAAGCCAACAGATAAGCTTCTTAGGAAATATTTGCCAAAAGTCTATAGTCAATTCATAAATAGAAAGGAAATGAACTCAGACCAGATAAAGACTAAAGAGTGTGTCTATTGCTTTCACCCTCATTTTCTCTTTCTTGGTTGTTCTTTCTTTCTAGTTTCTGATGTCAAACTACCTTATGAAAGCCGCCCTGAAAATTCATGCTTGAAGGTTTGTGAGTTAGTGAACTCAGTAAAGTGTGTCTCCAGGTAGGTGATCATGGGAACCCTCTACTCTGTCTTCTTCTTTCTGAGTTTTTAAAAAATAATTGCATTTAACATCCTTAATGTTTTGGAAATAATGAAAAAAAGTAACTTCAGTTCAACTGGATTTTGGCCATCATCCCCAGAGAACTCAGAAACCCCTGCCTACTGGTTTATTCTCCTAATGTAAGGAACAAGAAGACGCACAATCAGCTTGTTATTAGTCTTGCAATATGAGAGATCTATTTCCATCAAGCTGAACTTATTGCTTCTCTTTACCAACATACCTACCAAACTTCTTTTGTTCATCCTGCGCTGGAGTGACCAACCCTCCCAGTTTGCCCAGCACGGTCCTGGTTTTAACACTGAAGTCCTGCGTCACAGGAACAACCCCAGTTCCATGCCCATTGACTTAGTTTATTACCCACCACATACACGACTTGGGTACCATCCCTTTAATCTGCTCATCCGCAGTTTTCTTCCTGCATATCTAAATCTTCATGGGGATTAAAGCCAGCTCAACCCCTCTGTCCTTCGGGTCATCAGTCTTCGAATCTCATTCTCTAACTTGCTACGGTTCTTAAAGTGTGTGTCACACAATGGAGCCTTTAACTAAAAGCTGTCTTTCCTTGCTTGAGAATTCTTTTGGACAGATGCTTTTTCTTTCACAAAGTAGATACTATGGAACAGAGTCAAGGAGGTGAAAAGGAGCTTGTCTCTGTGAAGAACTGGGACGAGACTCGCGTTGCACGGGGTAATTGGTCTCATTAACAATACTGTGCCCTGTGAGGTTGGTATTATTACATTCATTTTATAGAAATCAATTAAGTTCAGACAGGGTAGTAATTTGACCATGAACATTCAGATCCAGACCTATCTGGCTCCCTCTGCTACACCACACTTACTGCATAGGAAGCATGGTTAATGTTTTTTTGAGTCCCCTCCCAGCTCTTCACAAAGTGCCAAGCTGAAAGCACATTTTCTGAGAAATACTTGCTGTTCTAAATTGCTCTTCCACTTAGATCTACAGAATCATGCTAAGGATGGCAGGGAAGAGAATGTTTTTTTTAAATAACAGTGAATAATATAAAATATGTTTTTTATCTAAACTAAGCATAGTTGTATTTCATAGTTTGATATTCTGATATTTATAAATGAGTTTATACTTTGTCTTGCTCCTTTAGAATTTAAAAATAAATAAATAAATATCCCATATTCATCTATCTATCCATCTATCTATCTATCTATCTATCTATCTATCTATCTACCTACCTACCTATCATCTTATATGTTATATGCATATGTGTGTGTTTGTGTGTGATATTAACTTTTCTTCTGATTTTCTTATTTTTCCTTTTAAAAAAATTCTTTAGCCCTAGTCAGTTGGCTCAGTGGTAGAGTACTGGCCCAGCGTGTGGAAGTCCTGAGTTCAATTCCCGGCCAAGGCACACAGGAAAAGCACCCATCTTCTTCTCCACTACTCCCCCTCTCTTTTCTCTCTGTCTCTCTCTTCCCCTCCCACAGCCAAGGCTCCATTGGAGCATAGTTGGACAAAGCACTGAGGATGGCTCCATGGCCTCTGCCTCAGGTGCTAGAATGGCTCTGATTGTAATAGAGCAATGCCTCAGATGGGCAGAGCTTCGCCCCCTAGCGGGCATGCTGGGTGGATCCTGGTAGGGCGCATGCAGGAGTCTGTCTCTCTGCTTCCCCACTTCTCACTTCAGAAAAATACAAAAAAGAAAAATAAATTCTTTAGATCTTCAGTACCCAATACAGTAGCTACCAGGCAAGTGTGGCTATTAAGCACTTGAAATGTGGTTAGTCCAAAATGAGACATTCTGTAAGTATAAAATACACTCGAGACTTTGAAGATATGATACAAAAATAAGAATGCATTGTAGTTTATTAGTGAGTTTTTAAATTGACTACATGTTTAAATAATATTTTAAATATATTGGGCTAAGTAAAACACTGTTAAAATTAATTTTGCCTATTTTTTTTTACCCTTTCAAAAAATTTGGCTACCAGAACATTTAAAATTACATATGTGGCTTGCATTATATATCTATTGGGCGGCATTTCTTTAGATAATTTCTAGAGACATCAGGAAATGAATACTTTCTATTAATTTTCTTTTGAGATAACCCCATGTTTTAATATAATCTATAGGATTTTTTCAATAAGATTATATATTTAAATATTATACACTAGAGGTCTAAATTATTAAATGTCATATGTCCCAACATATGATCAGTGATTTTTTTGATAAAATAAATCAATGTAAACAGAAAGTTATGTAGCTCACATGAACAAAGTATTGCTGTGAAAGTCCAGTATTGTTTTTGAGCCATGAATCATGATGTTCAAATAAATACATTTAATCAGCCTTTTTATACTTCAGATTTCTATATGTTTACCATGGAACTTAACTTTAATCAAACTGACAACAGAGAAAAATAATACAGAACAGCCTGACCAGGCGGTGGCACAGTGGATAGAGCATCGGACTGGGAGGCAGAGGACCCAGGTTCGAGACCCCAAGGTCTCCAGCTGGAGCACGGGCTCATCTGGTTTGAGCAAAAGCTCACCAGCTTGGACCCAAGGTCGCTGGCTCAATCAAGGGGTTACTAGGTCTGTTGAAGGCCCACGGTCAAGGCACATATGAGAAAGCAATCAATGAACAGCTAAAGTGTCACAACAAAAAACGGATGGTTGATGCTTCTCATCTCTCTCTGTTCCTGTCTGTCTGTCCTATCTATCCCTCTCTCTGACTCTCTCTCAGTCCCTGTAAAAACAACAACAACAAAAAAAAAACCCAGAACAAAATAAAGCACAGTTCTGAGGAAAACACAAAACCTTTTTTTTTTTTTTTGGCTGGGGAGTAGATACTGCACAGTTCAACCATTTTTAAAAACCTTTTTAGACCTGGAACCTATTCTATTCGGAGCAAAGTCATAAGGACTGTAAAACGTACTCAGTGAAGAATGGCACTAAGTTGTTTTGTTCAGGCTCTTTCAGGAAGCAAAATGCTGCACCCTCTCGCAACTGGTGTAAAGATTTAGAAATTATGACCAAAAGTATTAATTATATGAGACAGTCTTCCATAGTTCCATTTCCAAATCCTCGCCAAAAGTCTGACTGAAGACCATAGGAAAGATCGGGAGGGTGTGTATGGGTTGAGTGTGTTTGTGTTTGCATGCGTATGATTCTGAGGGCTGAGCTAGAGTACCATTTAGATAGCAAAAGTATCATTTAGATACCAAACATTTCAGAAGCCCCTTTGGTCACTGAATAAGTACTGCATGATAGTTCAGGACTTCCTGCTCCAGGGAACCCAACAGAGTATCTGTTTTAATGGCCGAGGTGGCTTGGAGTTCAATAGTGCAGACAAGAAGCTTCATTAGCAAGTTTCTGCAGTTTGATTATTTCCAGCTCTTATTTAGGAGCCTATAAGACAAATAAGGTTCCTTGCATGAAAAACAACAATTAGTGTCACTGGTATAGATAGACTTGAGTCACTAAAGAAGCAATGACTATTAGAGTCATAAACTGATTATTTGACACATCAAAATGTTCCTTGTCAACAGAGAACCAGAGCAGGCACTGAGAGAGGGCCGCAGGTGCTCGTCTCTCTCAGCGGCCTTATCAGTGGGGTGGCATTTGGCACTATCTCTAGGGATGTGGTCACGTCACTCCGGCTCTTTGATCTCAGAACCTTCAACTTTGAACAAGAGAAAAGCATTGGTATTTGCTTTCACTTGCCAGGCACCTAGAAATTACTCTCAGTACACTCATAAAAATCACTGACGAGGACAGCTTCCTGAGGATCAAACACTCCGGGGGTATTTTAACAAATAAAAGCTGTAGTAGTGACAATGCATTTATCTCTTTCAGGAAATGGCTGCTACAGCAATCGAGGTTTCCAGTCAGAATTAATAACATAGAATTTCTGATGCAAGTGCCGAGGGGCATTTGGTATCAGCAACAACTGTCTGCTGGGCAGGTAGCCTCTCTCTCAGGAGTCGTAACAAACACAGATATTCACTGAGCACTCACTGTGCCTTTCTGCTTGGCCTTTTCTTAAAGTTTTTTAAATTTATATTTTATTTTTTATTCAGTGAGAGGAGGGAGGCAGAGACAGACTCCCACATGTGCCCGGACCAGGATCCACTCGGTGAACCCAGTAGGGGGCGATGCCTTGCCCATCTGGGTCATTGTTTCCTTTCTCAACAACCAAGCTCTTGTTAGCACCTGAGGAGGAG
This sequence comes from Saccopteryx leptura, assembly GCF_036850995.1. Lineage (NCBI taxonomy): Eukaryota > Metazoa > Chordata > Mammalia > Chiroptera > Emballonuridae > Saccopteryx > Saccopteryx leptura. The sequence continues at coordinate 169,145,933 of NC_089507.1, forward strand.
GCCAAGTAGCCCTCCTCAGCTCCCTGCGCCAACTTGCTCCAATCGAGCCATGGCTACAGGAGGGGAAGAAAGGGAGAGAGAGAGAAGTGAAAGGGGGAGGGATGGAGAAGCAGATGGTCGCTTCTTCTGTGTGCCCTGACTGGGAATTGAACCTGGGACATCCACATGCCCAGCTCACACTCCACCACTGAGCAAACCAGCCAGGGTCTGCTTGGCCTTTTACCTGTTCTATTTTATTCAATCCTCATTAGAGATCTATTGTAATACAGCATTACAATCCCCACTTTAATATTGAGAGACTTGGAGTCTGGGGACAAGAAATGAGCCTGCGGTCAATATTTAGTAACTGATGGTAGGTGAACAAGCCAGAAGGAAGTATTATGTGGTTCATACACCTTGGGCTTGCATCCCGATTGCTGAGCCAGCCTATGAAGTCACAGATCCCTGGGCAAACATCAGAGATTCTGATTAGTGTCTGGGATGGGGTCTGGTCATCTGATAGAAGCTCCTTGCATGAATTTTGTGTAAAGAGAACAACGGATCTGCTATCTGTAGTGCCTGGAAACCGGTTTCTTGGCTGTTGTCATTCTGCGGGACCTTGACTGCTCCGGAATCTGATTTCATTTCTGGAATGCTCTAACAATTAATGTGGAAACCTCCTTGTTCTGGCAACGTGCTCAGCAGTTGACTGGTTTTTACGTTTCTTCCTCTTGGCAGAACTGCATGTTTGCATTGTTTACTAGCCTCCCTGGGGGAGAGATTTGTTATTTATTCCTTAGCCTTGGCTTCAGTGATTCTGCTGATAGGACTCATGCCAGAGAATGAGTGTGGACTTTCGTTCTTGAATTAGAGGCTTGATCTGCTCTATAAAAATGATACTCTAGCTCTGCCTTCCAAATCCACAAAAGGGCTTTTCAACAATTCATATACACCTAATTCCATCCCCCACTTCCTTTTCCAGTCTAAAGAAAGGATAAAATTTTTAAACCACCTGGTAGCGTAGAGAAGATTAGACACAGAGGGTACAATACAGAAGGAGGGAATAAAGTTGGTCACTTCTGGCCACTCTCCAGCTTCCTTTGCTGTCTGTTCTTTGAGATCTTGTAGTGTAGTAGGCTTAGATTAATGTATTCTTGGAGTTGTTTCCTGTTTCAAAGCAAGAGAAGGTATGTCAGTGGTGTCTGATATCAAATAATTTATCCAGAAGGGTAGGTGAGCTAAAGCAAAGAAATGTCTAGGCTCATTTTTCAACAAGTTGAAATGAACTTCAGATATCATTCATTTTGATTCAAGGCATGTTGACTAAACACCTACTAAGCACTCTGAAATGTTCTCGCTATATTGTGGGCTGGAAGTTAATGGGCATTGAATGCATTTATTACTGAAGGCATTGTGTTGTATACAAATATGAGTGAAAGCTGGTGCCTGCCTTTGAGGGTTTTAATCAGTTGTGGGAGGAAGGCAAAAAATGTTTATGCAATAAGCTCCAATTTAATGGAAATTGTGACAGGTGTCATCAAGGCAGAAGGTCCTAAGAAATGACAAGAGGCAGAAAAAAAATATTTGTTTCGACCAGAGGAATTAGATGCCAATAGAGTTGGCTTCTGCTGTCCAAACTGACTATCACAAAAGCATCATTTACATGGTCTCCTGAAATAGTTTAAGGGTCCTGATGAAAGAGCAGAGAACAGCCTTGTGGAGAGATGGTGAGGGGGGAGCCTGGGTAGCAAAGCAGGCTCTTAGGAAAACTTTCAAGATCTTTCATAAAAATAAAGAATATGGTTGTGACTTTTTGAGATGTGTCAAGAATTAAAATTACAAAGGAATCCAAACAAGTGTGCAGATGTGTTGTGATCTAAATGAGATGACAGTTTTCTGATCTCCTGGGTGGACCTACTGTCTGAGTCTCTTAGAGCTACTGTAACCCAACACTGCAAACGGGGTGGCTGGAAGGAGCAACGTTGATTCTAGAAGGCTAGAAGTCCAAAAGCAATGTGTCAGCAGGCAGAATCTATTCCATGCCTCTCTCGTAGCTTCTGGTGGGCTTGTCAAGCCTTAGTGTTCCTTGGCTCATGAACAAATCACTCAAATATCTGCCTCCATCTTCACTGGACATGCTTCCCGGAGGAGTCTCTCTATGTCTTCACATGGCCTTCATATAAGGACACCAGCCATTGGATTTAGGTCCCACCCAAATCCAGGATGACTTCATCTTAACACCTTAATTACATCTGCAAAACCCCTATTTTCAGGTAACATCACATTCTAAAGTTCCAGGTGAACATAACTTCTGGGAGATGACCCTATTCAACCCCATATTCTGAGTCAAGTTTTGTGCCTGCTGTTTAACTATCACAACATTACAAGTTGATCACTCAGCAATGCAGGTGTTAGGGATGCCAACCACCTCTACAGTAGAAAACCCTCAGAGGACTAAAGTTGTTCCTCTGCCTACTTAAATCTCAACTCAGGCTGGAAAATATAGTTGACCTTAGACAACGTGGGTTTGAACTGCACAGGTCCACTCATACGCAGATTTTTTTCTAAAAAAAACAACCCATAATTTAAACCCGCATTGTTTAAGAGTCAATTGTACTGTTTTTGGATAATTTCCAGAATTATCTGCAACCTGGGTAGAGGGGAAACAAAGATGAGATTAGTAGCTTAAGAATTGAAACTTGAGGGGGATCAAAGAGATGATGGCCCTTTTCAGAGGTCTGGGAATCAGGAAGTCTATTGCAACAGTGATGAGGTCTTGTCAATAAGGCGCTGAGAGAAAGGTTTACAATTACATGAACTCCCAGCTGGAGATACAAAATAATAAAATGAATAATATATTTAACCAAGAAACAGGAACCCGGAGGAGATTATATTTTTGTGATATTTAGTATTTGTGTGTAGAAAACATTTGATTATACATATATTGAATGCCAGTAAACTAATCATAGAGAGATGTTCAGGTGGAAGCTGAAATAGAAAATCCAGATCTCGGAAGGAATGCCAGGATTCAAATGCACGTTGGGAGAGAGCTACAAGTTTTAGCTATGTGAATAGATACATTTCTGAGGAAGAGGGTTTGACCAGAAGAGAAAGAGTATCCAGGTTCTGAAACTTCAGTAAAACCTACAAAAAAAAAAGGGTAAGCTGAAGGAGGAACCAATTAATAACATTAAATGGTTACAGATGGTAAAACAAAGAAAACAAACCCCAAAATACTGTGTCATGAAAAATGCAGAAGAATTTCTGGTAGCTTCAGATATAAATGGGATCAAAAGACCTGGGCTTGGGACAAGTCATCACTTACTGTTTTGGGGTACCCATGAAAATCATTTTACATCTTCAAGCCATAGATTTTACATTTATAAAATGGAAGCAAAACTAATGCAACTTGTGAGAATTAAATGCAATAGTTGATTAGAATGCAAACTATTATGAAATGCATGAAACATTACTATTGTAGAAAGTCTGCGGTGGTCGAGAACCAGGGAGAAAGCACAGAGAGTGTGATATACTAGAGGTCTTGTGTCTGCTTACAGAACATTGCACCTGACGTAGTGGAAACTCCAGGTGGGAGCAGGACAAGGACCACAGGGAACACAGGTAAATGCAGAAACAGTGAGGGCAAAAGTCACTTCTTAGATGCTCAGCAACGAATGGAGGGAAGATCATGAGAACAAATTTAAGACAGTAGCAAGATGGAAGGAGGATGTTTTTTGTTTGCCTCTAGGATCTGGTGAGATTAGAATGTGTGTGGATACTGAGCAGAAGATGTCTGGAGACTAATTATAAAACAGAAGAGAAAATTTATGTGGCATCTAACAGGGGATAATATAATGGAGTTATAGGAAAAGAAGGAATGAGCTCTGGTTAAAGGTCAACTTAAAAACAGTAAAAATTTATCTATCTATCTATCTATCTATCTATCTATCTATCTATCTACCTATCTATCATCTATCTATCTATCTAGATATCCATATATATATCTCTGTCTATATCTATTTATAGATATAGATACATATATCTCTTTCATATAAGAACAACAACCAGCCCTTACTCAGTTTGCTCAGTGGATAGGGCATCAACCTGGTATGCCAGAGGTCACAGATTTGACCCTCCTGTCAGGGTTGTTTGACCCCTAGTCAGGGCACATACAAGAAGCAATTAATGAGTACACAACTAAATAGAACAAACAAAGTGAAACAAGTTGATGCTTCTCTCTCTCTCTCTTCTTCACCCCCCATTTCATTAATGGAAAATTAAAAAAAATCTTTAATTAAAAAAGAATAACCACTACAACTAACCAAAAGAAAGGAAAAAAGGAAAAAAAAGAACTAGAAACGGTTGGTTGGTTTAAGAAAGAAATGTTAAGATGGCGAGAGAGGTGAAATGTGGAGAGATTTTATAACGGATGGAATCTATACTTTCAGGAAATTGAAATAGGATCAAGGAAGTGGGGGATGAAATGAATGGGGGCTTCTGGCGATAGCATGTTTGAAATGCCTGTCACTAGTTCACAGCTGGGCACACAGCCAAAGGAAGCTCAGAAGACTGGGGGGAGGGGTGTAAGTTAAATGACGAGAACTTTCCATCATCCTTAAGAACAGAGTCAGAGGGAGTGGAAAAGCTGGAGAGGTAAAAGGAGACAAGAATTTGATCAGGCATGTAAAGCATTTAGATTACACAGGTCACTTTAACACTGTGTTTTCATGTTTTATAGAAATGCTATCAGGTCTTATATGTGTGTGTGTGTGTGTGTGTGTGTGTGTGTGTGTGTGTGTGTGTGTGTATGTGTGTGTGTATTCAGACACAAAATTTAAAATTTAAATAAATATATATATACATTTTAAATTATATATCAAATTATATAATATATATTTTATTTTTTATTTTTTTAAATTTGCACAGGATTGAATACTAGCCATAGTAGGAGTAAAGTCCAGGAGACATCCTCAGTGCAGAAAGAATGGACCAAAGTGGGTCATGCTAAACAGGTAAACAGTAATATTAGCTTGTTCTGGAATTTGGCTAGAAGAAATGGAGATAATCAGCCAGTTGTTATCTAGAGATGGAACAGGCATGCCGAGAGGGCCGAGAGGAGTTGAGAGAGCACAGAGAGAGGTCATCCAAGCCTTGAGAAGAGATGGCATGGTGGCTCTGTGGCTCTGATTCGACGTGTAGCTTCACATAAACCCTATTTTTTTAGGGAGATTATTGAAGGGGCAAACCTTGCAATAAAAGGGTTGAAAACAAATATATGAAGAGCAGGGACCACATAAGGTTCGTGCGTTCCATGGACGCAGGCTAATGAAGCTGTTTCATGAACCTAAGTCTCTCCGTAGATTCACCTCCTATGGGACCTGGGAACATCTTTTATCACCTTGGAAGCCATCTGCTCTCACAATACGTTATACATGGTTCAGATTGGTTAGCACACATAACCTGAATTAGAGACACAGCAACAGGATCTCAGTGCCTCCTTAAAATCATGCTTTCCAGTCTTTGGAGAGTAATTAGCAAAACAACAGAGCACCTATTTCAATTTTTTTTTTCACATTAGAAACAAAGCATTTGGAAAACAGCACTGAAAAGCCTATTATTCTTTCTGTAATCCAGGGACTTGGGTTGTTGTTAGCTCACCTAGAATGGTGGTATATATTATCTACGGAATCGATGCCCCTGGCAAAGTCAATAGAGATCTGGGGCATTTGGGTTTTGCTTGCAAAGTGATACATCTGTAGTATTTCCAAAGAGAGGGGAGGAAAGCAGAGGCTCTCAGATTTCTTTCTTCTTTGTTCATTTCTCCTTCCTGTTGCATGTTGGGAGGGGTTGACCAGCCCTTAGGAATTAAGACATTCAACGTGGTCGTAATTTCCATAATAGGATTCAGTGATCAGATTCAAAAGCAAAGAAGAGCTAACAGGGAAGGATAAGAAGGATGAATGACCATGATACAGCAGCTCTGTGAGCCGGGCCTTGGAGGAGGTGTTATTCAAAGCTGAGGACACCTTGCCATCTGCCTGTCTTAACAGAATAATTTCTATTCCAGTAATGGGCTACACTATTGGGAGAACAAGACAGATAATCGGAAAGGGAGAAAAACAGAAGTGGGAGGGGGGGCTTCAGCCATTCAACTGTTGGTACAAATTTTTGTAAGAGCAAATGGAGCCCTCCCTGAGAACAGGCAGGAAGAAGGACCCTGAGGCCAGATTCATTGTTGAGCTTGACTTTTAAAGACTCAGTGATGAGTAGAGAGATGTTCACAATATTTTCTGAAAAAGGTATTAGCTTACTTCATTCATGCAAGCAATCCTAAATAATGAATTTAGATTGCTCTCTGTGTCTGTCTCTGTCTCTCTGTCTGTCTGTCTTTCATTTCAGACACACTGCTTGTCCTCTCGACTGTATTGCTGTATTTTTATGTTTTAAAACATAGTGTAGAGGTTAAAACAAGGCTATAGAGTTGGACAAACCCAGTTTCAATCCTTTATCTATTGATCTCTACTAAGTCACTTAAACCTTTTAGCTTCAGGTGTTTGTTTTTTTCTTTTTAAGAATTTATATTTGAGGTTTTGGCCAGTTTGCCCAGTGGTAGAACATCAGCCCCGCATGTGATGTCCTGGGTTTGATTCCCAGTCAGGGCACAGCCGAGAAGTGACCATCTGCTTCTCCACCTCTTCCCCTTGCCCTTTTCTCTCTCCCTGTTTCCCTCCCTCAACCATGGTTTTCAGATTGGTTCAAGTGCATCGATCCTGGGCACTGAAGATGGCTCTGTGGAGCCTCTGTCTCAGATGCTAAAACTGCTCGGTTGCGGGCATAGCCCCAGATCAGTAGAGTATCCACCCCAGATGGGGGTTGACAGGTGGATCCTGGTTAAGGCGCATACAGGAGTCTGTCTCTCTATCTCCCCTCCTCTCACTTGGAAAAGAGGGGGGGGGAAGAATTTATATTTGAGAGCACTTTTAGGTTTATAACAAAATTGAGAGCTAGGTAGAAAGATTTCCCATATATTCTCTTTCCGCATACATGCTTAGCCTCCCTCTGGTCAATATCATTCATCAGAATGGTATGTTTACTACCAAGGATGATCCCATACCAACAAATCATAATCACTCAAAGTCCACAGTTTACCTTACAGTTTACTCTTGTGTTGCCCATTCAATGAGTTTGCACAAAACTATAATGAGATCATTATATCATATTGCATAGTTCCACTGCAGTATTGATACAAGAAATAAAATATTTGAAAATCCTCAGTCCCATTTCTCTTTCCCTTTCCAGAAGTAATTTGCTATGGTGACTTTGGTTACTAAACCAATGATCCACATGAAAGCTATAACATAGGTACATTTTGTTATGTGCCTATGTGTGCATGTACACACACATATTGTACTTTGAGTTTTACTTAAACTATAAAATAATGTTCATTTCCTTCAGTACCCTGTTTTCTCACTCAATATAGTTTTTGAAAATTATCCATTCTTAAACATATGGCTCTTGTGCATTTCTTTTAAGTGTCATGCATGAAAATTCCATACTTCATTTTTCTTGACCTTTTGATAATCTTTTAGGTCATTTCTGACTTGAAACAGTTATAAATAAGGTTGTCATAAATATTCTTACACATATATCCTGTTGCATGTGGCTGGGTTTTTTTTTTTTTTTTGGTAGTTTTCTGAAGTTGGAAACAGGGAGGGAGACAGACTCCCGCATGTGCCTGACTGAGATCCACTCAGCATGCCCACCAAGGGGCAACACTCTGCCCATCTGGGGTGTTGCTCTGTCGCAAACAGAGCCATTCTAGCGCCTGAGGCAGAGGCCATGGAGTCATCCTCAGCGCCCGGGCCAACCTTGCTCCAATGGAGCCTTGGCTGCGGGAGAGGAAGAGAGAGACAGAGAGGAAGGAGAGGGGGAGGGGTGGAGAAGCAGATGGGCGCTTCTCCTGTGTGCCCTGGCTGGGAATCGAACCCAGGACTCCTGCATGCCAGGCCAATGCTCTACCACTGAGCCAACTGGCCAGGGCTTTTCCTAAAAATTAACTAAAAACCTATAAATTGAAATGGACCTTCTAAGTATTAGACATGGCCATTTTTAATTTTGCTATTTCCACAATCCTTCCAAAGTGGCTGTACCAATTTATATTTTGGAAGTTTGTTGGACGTTGCTGTCTACTTACCCTTCTGAACTTAAGTGATAATTCCACAAAGGTTAAATACTGTAATTTTTTAAAATGACATTTTATTTTTGTTTTGATTTGCATTTCCCTGATTTCAAGTTAAAATGAACATCTCTTCATATTCTTTGACTATCTGAGTTTATTGTTTTTGAAATGCTTTTTCAAATATTTTGCTAGTTTTTCTCTTGAGTGATATGTCATTTTCTTATTTACCTGTCAGTCTTTATACTGCATATGAATCTCCTGTTGTGTGAAGATTATGGTTTAACTCTGATTATTATATCTGTGTTTATACATTGTTTTTTTTATTCATCTCTTAATTAGCCACATTTATTAACCTTTTATTTTACGTTTTAAACCTTTGCTTGAAATTGTGTTTTGGTATAGTTTTATTCTAGTCCAATGACTGTCAAAATTTAGCGTGCGTAACAATCATTTGGAGAATTTGTTTAAAGAACAGAATTTGTGGCCTCTCTTAAAGACTATGGACATAGGATATGAGCATAGTAAGTTCTTTAAAAAAAGACTCATGAAAGGTGATCTGCAAGCACACTTTGAGAAATGCCGGAGTGTACTATATTGGAATTATCCTTGGTCAGAAGATCAGAAACCTGCCCTCCATGGAGTCCTTTTCCTTTTTTCCCCTTTCTTTTGGGTATTCTTGTCTGAAGCAGCTGTGAGTCTGGGGAAATGCATGGAGATAAATCACTTTGAAAACAAGGAGGGGATTGCTTTTCCCCCCAACCCTTCCCAATGTTCCTGAAACAAGGAAATATTTGAAATCTTACAAGCCCAATACCCCCAGTGGAAGTAAATCCATGTTACAACAAGAAATGTGGGCCATTTATTAAAAATCCTGCTAAGATATAGTTCCATTATTTTATTCATGCCTTCAAGTGACTTTAAACAACAACAACAACAATTTCTCCAAACAGCGATTGTGAAATAAAAATTAAGTAGAGCATGAAGTGTTTAAGGCATAGGTTTCTAATGAGAACAATGTGCAGGGTAAAGAAAAGCTGAAGACTAGCAGAAACTTTGGGGCACCAGGAAAGTGGTTTTTTTGTTATTGTTGTTCAAAATTGAAGGAATTTAAGAGAGATTTGATTTAGGCGTTTTTCTTGTTCTCAGCCAGATTTATTTCCCTTTTGTATTTATGTGCACTATCAAATGTTGTAACACTGTGGATTTGTTCAGAACTCCATTACTAAAGTGGCTTCCTGTCTTAGTTTAGGTAAGCTATGCACCCAATTTAGGAAATAACTGATCCATGTTTTGAGACAAAGGTCTTTTGTTTAAAGGACCTAAAGATTAGCATGACAACCAAGAGACATTTGACCCAAATCCAGAAAGTCCTGAGGATGGATTTTCCCTGTTTAGCACATCACCGCAGTTGAAAACATTATGGCAGAAGAGAGATGGCTCCCATTGCCCAGCAGTAATAGAACTGATCTATTCTTTCCAACAGCCTTTGTTTATACTCCTTGGAGGAATAGACGAATTCTAGTTAGTTGTTTTGGTCAGTTTTATTATGGAATTGACTCAGGTCTGCATGGCTTATAGAAGCCAGACCGAGGGAAAGAGCCCTACTCGCAAATCTTTAGGAGGTGTTGAAAGCTGAATCATTTCAGACGTGTAAATCCTATTGCAACAAATAGTCCACACTTGCTTATTTTGGACAGCCAGAGATGGAAAAAATCAATGTGAGTCAAATATCAAAATGGAAGCTGTATGAAAAGAATGGAGTAAGTTTAGAGAAGGACTTGTTTCTGTGCTTTGGGGGTCCTGCTCTACCTTAATTAGCCCCCACTCTTATCTCCTCCACCTCACTCTTGTCCATCTATCTGGAGGAATCAATAGTCAACCTGACAATCACATAGGAACCGATAGAGAAAGTTATATGTTGTACACTTTGGAGAAAAGTGTACTCTAAACTCTAGCATGTCACCTTTATACTAAAAATGGTAAAAGGATTCCAAAAATGTACATTATAATGTTTAAGTATATATTATCAATCATTGCTGCATTCCAAGCTGATTTAAAAAAATTATGTATGTGAGTGTGTGTGTGTGTGTGTGTGTGTGTGTGTATGAAAAGTCTATGACTCAACTGAAGGAACAAAAATGCCTTCTAAATGGACAACCTAATTATTACTTTTATCACAGAATCTCAAAAGCCTTACAATGCATAGGTTTGGCAAGTGTTTTTATAAAACATATCATTTCTGCTTAAGAACTCATTGACTGACAGAAAAGGCTAAGGTGATTTGCCTCCTCCCCCCCCACCCCCCAGACAAGGATCCAGGCTGTTACACAAAGACAAAATTTCGGGATGTGACTCCTGTCTGGCCTGCTCAGACCATCACCCCGTGAACGCCACATCTCTCACCTCGCTCCTGAACTCTGACAGTAAATATTTGACTGGGGGAACTGGTAAGGACCTGAATAGTAAATATTTTACGAGGGGAAATGGGAACTCCCCTTTGCTCTGTCCTTCCCTTACATTAAACATATTAATTTATATTAACTAGGAGCCAGATAATTCTCTATTTGCTCCTGTCAATAATTAGTCATCACTTTGAATGCTGAATCCTGCTTCTATCACAAATAGGGTACACTTTTTCCTTTCTTGCCAGAAAGGCATACATCTAAAAATCAATAAATGGAGTGTGCAGCTACTGATTGGGAAAAATCAGGAGCCTTAGATAATATCTAGGAGTATATGTATATGTATAGACATGTGTATATATGTACATATATATTTTTTCTTCTCTGATAACAGGAGACTTATCGAAGTTCATCTTTCTGTAAGTGACTTAATGAAAGAGTCCGAGGCAGCTGAGCCCCTGCCTCGCCGAGCATTTGGAATCCTCAGCGCTGACTTCCCGCTTTTCCTCTGAGGGCAACAGCTGGTTTCCATTATGCATCAGATTATGATACACACCAAAGAGAAAAGGGTCAAAATGAATAAAAAGGGAGTTCTGGTAATACTGTGGTTTGTTCCTGGGGGTGTCAAGGTGAAGAATCCATCCTGTTCCTCAGACCACTGTAAACTTAATCCATTCCATCATCCACACAAGTGAAATCCGGTGGTGTTTTCTTAAGAGTCTCTGTCGCTTTTATTTACTGTGGGAGAGGCCCCTTGGTTTTCCTTTCTTCTTCCTTTGGTAGAACGCTAATGCATTTTATATGTCTTTTAATCTCAGTTCCAGTTCTGTCAATATTTGAGCTTATCTTAAAATGAAGAACTCCAAAGGAGGGTCAAAGAAAGTAAATTCTCACTCCGGAAGGCAAATAACAATTATTTCATTAAACATCCAATTCACAAAGCACCCCTGGGACTGGGTCTTGATATAAACAAGAGGGTGCACTTTCCCCTCAACTCGTCCCTTGGGCTGAACATTTAAAAGTCCCAAGTTTTCTAATATGGGGTGAGCTTTCTAAACATGTATTGCTCTGCTAACCAATTCGGTGACAGATAACTGTAAGAGTGCTGATCCCTGTGTGAAGGGGTCCCTATTCCTGAACATGAGAAGTAGGTGGCAGGGACCTAGTTTGATCCCAGGTCAGTCCGCCATGCTTCCCTAATGAAACATTGCTGGAAAGAGAAGCTCAGAAATTGGCATGCACACAAGCCACGCCATTCAGATTACTGTGATGCCGACAGAGACAAGGAGTCAACTGTGGCCCATGGCTGCAGACGCCACCAGGACTGTCATAGTTGCTCAGCCTGTTCCAACAGGTATTTTTTTCCCCATAAACTTTGGGTTTCAAAAACTCTGGCAATTGTATTCTCTTAATCAATGGGAGCCTAACCTCAATAAAAGCATTGTAGAAAGACTCACTTTTGATTTCTCATACTGTAGCTTTTAAAACTATGGCACAGGGGGTGGCCAGGTGTTCATGATGGACATCTGCTGATAAGCAAGGCTTTCACACTCTCTACCGGGCTGGAACACACGCACATACACAGACACACACACACGCATGACAAGCATGAACACAAAGCTATGGAGATGGCTGGAGGTTTTTCACACTTGCCCTTCCACCTGGGTCCCAGAAAGGCTAGCCAAGACATGCAAACATTTTTTTATAGCATAACAACTTAGGGGACTGTCTAGAAGGACAGTGTGAAAATTCGGTTTGTTTGCAGATTCCACACCTTGAGGTCAGATTCCACACACCGTAGTGGCTTTTCCCTCTGCCCCATTTCGGACATTTATACTATTGGAGACCCAGGTTCTGTCCTACCAAGAAGCAATTAGTGCTAAAGCAATGACAAGCAGCACACAGGCGCAAGGCTGGGAGAGTGGGGAGGAAAAGGAAGAAAGGGGCCACGAGGGGACTGAACAGAGGAAGCTGGAGGTGGGGGCAGCTTCTTCTGGGTGAGGGGATGGAGTCGCCACTTGGGGGTCCCGAGAGTCAAGTACTGAGACCTTGAATTTGCATCAAAACTAAAAGAGTCAGATCTAGTGGAAGAGGAGAGGGCAGGGCTGTCCAGGTGAACTTGCTTTCATGAGGCAATATCTTACACTATTGAGTGTCCATTAGCCACGTGAGGATAGTGAGTGTGTTAAATATGGCTAGTGCACCTGAGGAAAGGAAATTTGTGCAATTTGGGGGTGGAACTGAGACTTCTATTAATTTCATATAATTTGGACAGGCACGAGTGGTGAGTATGGACCACCATGCTGGACAGTGCACTAATACAGCAACCACTTATAGGTCCCTAGTTTCTTTTGTTTTTTTGTGACAGAGACACACAGAGAGAGACAGAGAGAGGGACAGATTGGGACAGACAGAAAGGGAGAGAGATGAGAAGCATCAGTTCTTTCTTGCAACTCCTTATTTGTTCATTGATTGCTTTTTCATATGTGCCTTGACCTGGAGGCTACAGTAGACCAAGTGACCCTTGCTCAAGCCAGTGACCTTGCGCTCAAGCTGGTGAGCCTTGCTCAAACTAGATGAGCCCGCGCTCAAGCTGGTGACCTTGTGGTTTTAACCTGGGTCTTCCGTGTCCCAGTCTGATGCTCTATCCACTGCGCCACCGCCTGGTCAGGCCTTAACTCTTTTTGTGAACCCATTTGCAAGTTGATACCAAGACATGAACTGCAAATATAGAACTATTTGATATAGTATGAGAGATTCTACATGTTTGACTAACACACCCCCACACAAATCGAGATGTGGATTTCTGTTCTAGGGAGCCTCACTATGTTAATAAATGTATGTATCCAAATAAAATGATATCAGAACAAGGACCGTGGACTTAGATGGAATTGACCTTACATCCTAATCTCACAAAATTCTGGTTCTGTAACTTTGGACAAGACACTGAGTCTATCTCAGTCTTTGCCAAAATGGAATTACAATTCCCCCATTCATTGGAGTGTGATGATGAGTAAAATAAATTACCAAATATTATAATAGATTTTTTTTAATTGACTACATCTGGTGTTTAATTATAGGCAATTTATGCCAGGATCATTACAGACTTAAAATAATAATAACAACCACAACAACAATAATTAAAACCAACAATAATAATGATAATAACAACAAAATCATAATCATTCATCCATTTAGCACTTCATTTTATTGTATTCTGTCTGTACCAGCTAATTAGCATCCTTGTAGTAAAGAAACCTCAAAATACAATGGCTTAAAGAAGAGACGTATTTATTTCTCCTCCACGTGGCTGCCCTGAGTTGAGCAGTACATGTTGATGGGATGACTCATCTTTATGAGGTCCTTCAAGGATTCCACTTTTTTCCATCTTGTTCCTCCATCATCCCCCGGAGCAGGTACAGACTCACTGCAGCTAAAAGTTCAAATCCAGCCAAGTCCCTGTTTTTGAATACAAAGTATTCCTGGAGCACAGCCATACCCATTCATGTAAGTGCCATCTGTGGTGGTTTGGACGCTACAGAAGCAGAGCTGAGTATTTCAATGACCTCATGGCTTCCAAGTTTGAAATAGTACCGATCTGACCCTTTACAGAAAATGCTGGCACACCCCTGTCCCCAAGTGCTTTGGTCACTTGCATGATCAAAGCTGAATCACAGGCTCACCCACCAGTCAGGGTTCACTATAAGGTGGCAGGTTTTTTAAAAGAGAGGCAGAAGTTGTACACATCACTTTTTAAAAAACATTCCATTATTTTATTTGTTCAACAAATGTTTGAACACTAATTAGTGCTAGCCACAACACTATCTACTTGAAACACATCCTATTGGTGGAAATGTGGTCACATGGCAACTTCTTGCCATGAGGAGGTTCAGAAAAACAATATAATATCCAGGTGAGACTATGTGGCCAGCTTAAGCTCATTATTATTCACTTTCCACTTTGCAGCTATAAAGTGTGTTACCTGATTAAGAAAAGAATTAGAGAACAAATAGCTCTGGATGAAAAGCAAGACATCAAGAATGACATTGTCATATGGTTAAGATCCATAGTAGAAGAATTTTTTTTCTAACTTGTATTTATTGATTTTAGAGAGAGAGGAAGGGAGACAGACAAGCAGACAGACAGAAACATCGGTTTCTGTATGTGCCCTTACTGGGAATCAAATCGGCAACCTCTGCGCATTGAGACGATGCTCTAACCAACCGAGCTATCCAGTCAAGGCAAAGATTGGGTTTCTTAACTAACAAATGATTATCAATCTTCTGCTATATGCACAACTTTGGGAATATAGTGGTGAAAAAGCCACATATCTCCATGAACTTTGAAATATTGCAATATATTTCACAGTCTGAGAAGTTATTGTGTGATATCCATGTTCCTTCTAAGCTGTCACTTCACACAGAGAGAACACTGATCCTTTTCCAACTCAGCAGTAAGTTTCCTCTCAAGCCAAAAATCAGAGGTATGTAAAGACAAGCTTATATTCTCTTCATCGGCTTACTCCATCTTAAGTCTGAACTGCACATCTAGTCTTTCAAAGGCAAAAAACAAAATTTCAAACACAGATATTGGTGTATATGTGATCACCTGTAAAGAACTTATAAGTTAATTAATGTTTTGGAAACAGCATAAAGGATATACTATATCAAAGAGTACTAGATTTAAAAGGAAGCCCTTCACTAAATTTATAATTTTCTAAGCATTTGGCTATTGACTACTTTATGGCTCAGACAGGTTCCCCAGCTATCTAAAAGTAGAGCCTTCCTATGGAACCTCTCATAAGCCTAAATGGCATCAAGCAAAAAAGTAACTATCATTAATTCATATGGAAAAATTTTTGAGTGATCCCAGACCCCCACAATAACATATCAAATAAAACCAAATAATACTTAAAATGAAATATACTACTGACCTATAGTAAAAGCAGGAATGATACAATAAGTACACACCATGCTCTGTATACTCATCAAGTTACTCAAACAACAATACACTTGCCATTTTACCTATTTTGGGTGCTGACCAAAAGGGACAACATTGCTACTAGCAGAACTAAGAGTAATTTCGGCAGCTTTCAAGATTTTTTTCTGTGTGTGTGTAAATAGTACGAATGGTGGAAACAGGCAAGTTCAATGCACACAGAATGTCTTTATTTTCTTCACCACGATCAAAATGCTTAACAAACATCCAGTTTTACACTAAGCATAACACCTTTATGCATTCCCGTAGGGCTACACTTTTACCTTACAACGCCTCTTGCTAATGGGCACACCATAAATCAAGATACAACACAGACGCTCACAGACGCAATTCAAAGCTCTGGTGCTTGATGCTGAAATGCTGAGTGTACTTCCCAGAGAAAGAGCTCAGAGGGGACCCTCTTGCTGCTGCTTGAGGTGTACGCTGCCTCTGTGACAGCTTGCTGCAAAACAGCACTCAATTATATTTTCACTTTCACCTTTTTTCATAAAAGCAAAATTCTGCTTCATATTTCTTTGGTTAGTGAAAATAGATATATGTCTTTCATAAGACCAATGTGGCAAAATGTGACCGTTAGAAAAGTGGGGGACACCTGTATTATTATAATTACAGTAGCAGCAAAATACCAAAACAACAACAACCTAAAATGCTCACTGGGTGTTTTCCTCTACAAGTCAATTTAATAAAAATTATCTTGTCTGATCCTCCCACCAAGCACCTGGTGCAGATGTGTTTTAGTAAGTTAAGGGGACAGAAAATAAAGCTAAGAACCTGAAACCTGATCTTTTCATTACGCCCCTGAAGTGCATCTAATTTGTTTGAAAAATTAAAGCGAATGAGAATGAAAGCCTAAGAGGGCAACTGTGTATAGATTTTAAGTTTCTGGTTACAATAGACTTTGTTACAACTTGGATGGAGGTTTACAATAATAAACTAGGACAAAAAAGGATGATAAAATCCAGGACTCTGAATGAAGCATTATGCTCGCTCCATCGTTGGATGTCTCGTCCTAGTGAATCATAATATCAGGAAATGGAGCCCCCAAAACTAGGCCATTTAATTAGCCACCTAAGGTGATTTTGATCAATAGTCAAATTAGGAGGCTACCATCTAAAAGAGGGTTGCTGTGTTCTGGGATAAAGTAAAAAGGATATGACACATGCTGGCAGTCCAAATGGAAAAGGGAAGAGGTTTGTGAGTACTTTTTCATTTACATATCAACAAATATTTATTAAACATGCATGATATGCCAAGCCCTGTGCTAGGTGCTAGGAGACAGCGGTGAGCACAAGAGGCAGGGCCTTGCTGCTCCTGAAGTTTACGCATGGAATAAACATCTTAGGGGCAAAGGGAGCATGTGACGGCAGACTGGCTGAAAACAAGAGCGCGGGGACTTCATTTTGAATTACTCCACCATTTCTCACGCTGCAGGTTCAGAAACTGGGCCTTCCTTTACGTGGAGAACCTGCAAAATGTGATGAAATCTGTTCCTTTCGATGATGGTGGGAGTGGGTTTCCGCTGATGGAAGGCGATATTGAATTTCGGATAAACTCTGAAAAATGGGAAAGGGAGACAAGGGCCCGGGCTGGACACAGGCCTGGAAAAGCAGATATATCCGTCCTCTCAATTTTTGAAGCCATGTGAGTACACGGCTCGATCTAGAAAATGATGCTGCAAAGGAGACAAGACTGATGATAAAAGTTTCATCTTTTTTACTCACAGATAAGAAGCAAAGCTAAGCAAAGAGGTCCTTTTAAGCAAAGACAGGAGCAACAAGGATAGCAGAAAGAATAGGATTAGGAAAATATACCGTTAAAAACCGAGGAAAAATCCCAGTGTTGAAGATGAGGTCACAGAGAGGTCAAGGAGCCCATGGATGGGGGCGGGGCGGAGGATAGCTATTTGAGTTGGTCACACTTCACATTGGTGAGAGATTTAGGAAGATGGGACATGGAAGGGGGGTTTCAGAGGGCGTGGCAGTAAATAGGTGGATACAATTTAAGGCCACAGATGTAGCTGCTCATAAGGAAGAAGAATTAAAAAGTTGCTCATCAACATCTTCAGTGAAAATTAAGAAGATATATATAATTTGTGAGCATTACAGAGAATTAGAGCAAAAAAAAGCCCAAGTGGAGGAGGGAAGTCAGTGAAGATTATGGAGAGTGGAACATTCTATAAATGGGGGAGAAATGGGTTCAGAAGAGTTCTAGTAATTAGGAAGAATGGGGACATTTTATTTAAAAAAAAAAAGGAAAAAAAGAAAGAAAGAAAGAAAGAAAGAAAGAAAGAAAGAAAGAAAGAAAGAAAGAAAAAGAAAGAAAAAGGTTACCAGAAGCAATTGTTAACTTTTTCCCTACATTTACTTGTGTTAGGCTCTCAGCGTAGGCGGAGGTCATTTTCCATAGCAAGCAATGCCATGCCAGCCCCCAGGGAGAACTGTCCAGTCCATGTGAACGTGCTGCTCCATGCTTCCCCAGGTGACCATCGAACCCCCTCCATATTTTTTCCACCAGGTGGCAATGCCCCCTTACTGTTGAAGAGCTGAACACTCAACAGGAGGGAAACAGTGCATACTTGAGATTTCTGGAGAAAAAAAAAAAGCATTCTGACAACTGTCTTTGCTTAGAAAGTTGACATTTTCATCCCAGTTGCCTCCTGGAAAGCCCATCACAGATCCCAAATCACTGGTTCTACACAACCAGAGCAGAGGCCCCCAGGGAGGTGGCAGGGGGCTTCCTACCAAGAGCTCACCTGATGTCTTCAGCTCAAATGGAGTTTTTCTAGAAAGAAGAAAAAGAAAAGGTTTTTTCATAATCTGAAACTTTGGGAGCCCCAGACAAATAATAGGAACTCTGAGACACTTGCAAGAAAGAAAGGATGGGGGATACAATTGATTAAGAAAGACCACAAGAGCCTGACCAGGTGGTGGCGCAGTCGATGGAGCATCAGACTGGGAGGCAGATGACCCAGGTTCAAAACCCCAAGGTCACCAGCTTGAGCGTGGGCTCATCTGGTTTGAGCAAAACTCACCATCTTGGACCCAAGGTCGCTGGCTGGAGCAAGGGATTACTCGGTCTGCTATAGCCCCATGGTCAAGGCACATATGAGAAAGCAATTAATGAACAACTAAGGTGTCGCAATGAAAAACTAATGATTGATGCTTCTCATCTCTCTCCATTGCTGTCTGTCTGTGCCTATCTATCCCTCTCTCTGACTCTCTCTCTCTGTCTCTGAAAAAAAAAAAAAAAAAGACCACAAGATGATGGAACAAAGGGAAAACTCAGAGATTCATAAATATTCCTTAATTAATAATCAGTACATATTTGTTGAACAGATGAAGGAGAAAAAAAAAAGAGATAGAGACCCTTATAAAAAAATGCAATTAGGATCCAGTGCTCCACAAATTATTGGAAGTATAAATGGAAACTTGTTTTAAAATCAAGTTTAAATTGTAGATTAGGACAGGGGTAGCACCCCCAAATGGCCTATTACCTGTTTTGCAAATACGGCTTGGTGGGAGAGCCACACTGATTCACTCACATGTTGTCCATGGCTGCTCCCAGGTGCTACAACAGCAGAATTGTATATTTGCCACAGAGACCCTCTGACTGGTAATCTCTAAAATACTATTTGGTCCTTGACTTTAAAGTTTGCTAACCCCAGGAGTAGCTTTTTAAGAGCATGAGTTTGGACCAGGACCAATTTCTGCCCCAGTTCTAGCTTCATGACCTTGAACAAATGCTCTGGACTATGGAAAGCCCTGTTTTTGAAACAGTGTCCTGCTGATACATGACAATCATTATCCATCAGTATCTTTTACTCTTAAACTAAATGAAAGGTGAGATTATGTCTTTGCTTCCTATAATCCCTCAAACACCAAAACCAAAATTCTTTGTCATTTACAGAACAATGGCTGGGCACAAGACGATCTTTTTTTTATTATTTTTTATTTTTTTAATTCTAGTGAGGCTGCTTTCTCTCAGTGTCATTCTCTGATGGCAGAGTCAAACTTTGGGTGATGGCATTTGGCATGAATCAATGCCTGCTGTGCTTGTGGCTGTCCGGGTCTGATTACTGTCCACAGTTCTGACCAGGAGCCTGGCTCCTGAACCTCACAAAAAGCACTGGAAACAAGACAAGCAGAAAGGAGTTGGGGCATGCGTCCAGAGCCTACCTTCCGTGTTTCTGACCTTGGCCATTGAAGGTCCAAATCTGGCTTGCAAAGCATGGAAAGATGGTTTTGATGGTTCTCATTCTCCCTCCTAACTAATCCAGGCCTTAGCTGCCAGTAAAGGTCCTTGGCAAACACCTATAGGAGAAGTGTCTAAATGTAAAGTGTGAATCACTGGAAATGGGAACCCTGTCAAAATAAAGGAATTAAGTTCATTAAAGGTGTGGTGGCTTAATTTGCAGAGCCAGCACATGATGATCGGGGCTGGCACCCGGCGCGGCACCGGTACAAACCCACCCAAACTTGGCAGAGGAAATGACCCCACCAACCGGCCTCTTGGCTTTCCCTCTACATTAAATGTGCTTAAATGAGTAAAAATTGGATTTGGACCACGGGCCTTTCTTGTCTTCTCTATTGGGCTTGCGTTGTGTCAACACCATTAGGACAGAAAGCAAAAACAAGTCCGCCCGTGGGGTGGAGAGGTTGACATCCGCAGGTGACAGAACCCGCTTCTAATGCCACGGGATCTCAGGAGCTCTGTCAGCCCCCGGGGGGATTTATGTGCAGACTCTGTAGACCCAGGTTTCCAAGGCTGCATTTAGGTCCCTGCCTCTAGACAGAAAAGTTAAGCAGGTTTCCAGAGAAAAAGACCCGAGCTCCAAGCGAGACAGCTCTGGGCCCTTATGACCACAGTAGTGTGGCACAGAATCCATGGGTCATGGGGGAGTTGTGACAGTGGCTCACCCTTTGACACCCACCTGAAAGCCTAAATGAGGTTGATATGGGCATGTGGCAAGATGTCAACACACAATGTATCTGTTACTTCGCATGAGGAGCAAAGCTTTCCCTGGTCATGGGAGGGGCAGCTGTACCCGTCTCAATGGCTATGTTCTCATATCACTTCAGTATGTCTGAACCCTATTTACACAGTTGGATGTGTTCCCAAGAAATACATTTAGCGCTTGTCAGAGAGCAAGGGGTAGAACAGGAGAGTGACCACGTGCCCTCACAGGACTTAGATTCAGGTACAGGAGATGGTCTTCCCAACAGACTTCTACTGTCATCGGAATAATGGTAACTAGAAAATAAGGGCAGGGTGCTAAGTAAACAGAGAAAGAAGTCAAGGAAATTAAGTAATACTCCACCAAATGGGGACGCTGGACCTGGACCATCAAGGACATGGCAAGAGTCAAATGTCCTTTTATTCTCTGGCCCTCTGCTCCTCACTGTTTTTCCCCAAAAAAGATGCACTTAAGAAAATAATAATAGCTACAGACAGTCGCTCTTCTCTCCCTTTCTTAGCAGTGTGTTGTACTACTGTGGATGAATTTTCTAAAAATCCAGATGAAACAAGCGAAAGTTTGGGGAAAAAATATTCAAGGTAAATATTATAGCTGTGTTCCATTACATGTGGATTATTTCTTTGACACTTTTGTCTGTTAAGTTAGAAATACACAGTGGAAACATTGTATAACACTCCCCCCCCCCCCCGACCCCCTATATCAGTGTCTTTAGAGTTACACCTGAGCTTTATTATTTAAGATGTGGTTTTTTTTTTAATTGTTTGCTTTTTTGTTTTTCACAATAAAATCTTTACACTCAGATTTATTTAGGTATCTACGGTCCCCGATTATCATTTTGTGATGCCTTGCACACCACAGCTGGCCGAAATAATATTTCCTAATCAACTTTAAGCCAGACGAAATGAGTTGCGAAAGGTTATTTTCTAGGTAATCCACTCAGTAAACATTCCCGGAGCGGCCAGCACATGCAGTGCGTAGTGCAGTGGCAGAAGAAAAGCAACGGTGAGCAAGACAGACCCCAAGTTTCACCCTCTTCGCTGACAAAACACAGACGTTTTATCATGATAGTGACAGTTATTTTAAAAAGCCAAAAAAGCTTTTCAACTAAGATGCGAAAGAGGAAGAAAATGCAATTAGATGGAAAGTAGAGATGGGAGGAAGAATGGGAAGGGCAGAAAGGATATCCAATGGAGAGAGAAGTGGTTTCAATTGTACTGGCAGGAGAAGTTCTCATGATCTTTGACTATAGCCCTGAGGGTGTGGCTTAATTAAAGGATTCACACCAATGCTCTCATTTAAAATTTTTATTTTTAATTTATTGTGTTGGCATGGTTTCAAGTGTCCCCCTCAATAAACAACCTCTACACTCCACATTCTGCGCCCCCAAACCTTATGCAAAGTCTCTTTGCCCTTGAGTTTTAAAGAAGGAAAAAAATGTAACAAAGACAAGTAAATGTGGAAAATGGCATGAGGAGGCTAACAGAACCTTAACCATAAAGAAAAAAAATTTTTTTTGAGAAAGAAGAGAAAAAGATACAATGATTGTTTTCTCTTTTAAAAAAATGAACAGAAAAGTTAAAAAATCTATCATGTCAGGGTTTTCCCGAGTGGAATGCAGAGCTTCCAAGGTCAGTGCATCGGGGGCCATTTTCCTTCCCCTCTCACCGCCCAGTCATTCTCCCCTGATCTTCTACCCCCTGCACTCTGTGCTTAATCTCATTTGCTGAATCCAGCAAAAAGCGTTGACTATTTCCATTTTTGGAGGTCTTTATGCAATTTTTTTTTTCTCACCATATTTGTAGAGAAATTGGAAGCAGAAAAAAATCTGTTAATCAAAATGGGAAAGCTCTTTCTGGAGTTAATTCTAATTAGCTTCTCTAGTGTGTACCTCTGGCTATTTACAGGGAAAATATGTGCCTTTCTCCAACTTCTATATTCATGGTTTGAGTAACTGGGCGTCATGTACGTGGGTCTCATGAAGGTGCCATTCGTAAGAAGGTCAGAGGTTTGCTATAAAGTAGCATTTAGGAAGCGCTTTTTAAAAGTGTGCAGATGGTGTTATGTTGAGTTGTACTGTATGGTTTTGTGAGCCGATATCATCCCAATGAATTTATATAAAAAAAAAAGAAATCAAAAATTAGTGTACTAACATGAACCTTATGTAAAAGGTGTAATATTTAGACTTCACAGACACCTTTTATTACATTTTGGCCATTTCAAATTCATGTTATATAAAAAAATAGAGAATAGAGTTGCTTTTCTTGTTGTTGATGGTGGTGACGGTTATTTTCCCTTTAGTGTTATCTCCAGGCAAACCTTATGGCAAATGGAGATAATATTACCAAATAGCAACATTTACTTTGTATTTTTTTTAAAGTTATAAGTTGGGAAAATCCAACTCTTTACCAAGTTTTCTCACGAAACCCCTTCAACCTGTGGTGGGAGGACTGGCAGGTATTCTTACCTGCACAGGTAAGAAAAGTGAATTGTAGACACTGCTTCTGTACAAATACTCTTCGGAGAGCTTTACATATAATAGCTCAAGCTTCTGGAACACCCCATTGGGTAACTGTTCCTCCTTATCCCTGTAGACAGAAGAAGAATCTGAAATAAGAAGCAGTTAAATGACTTGATCCAAGTGCCCAGCTGGTGAACACTGGCACCTGCAGTCCAACCCAGGCAGTCTGGTTCTTGTGCATCGAAATATAATGTGCTGTAGATGTAAGTCAGCAAATACTTTACAGTGACATCATGATCTGGGGACTTTACTCTTTATTTTACCCCCTTTTTTCTTAGTACAAAAGTAAAATATGCCAAATGAAAAACACCCAGAAAACTTGCAAAAACCATAGGCATCCACACAGGCACAATCTAGACATGATCCTCTCTTAACAGACTCCCATGGGTTCCTGAGGTTTTATTAACTACATGGTCATATTGTACCATGGCTTGCTTTTTTATTCATCAATATATTCCCAACTTATTCTCAAGATCATAAGTATCCTTCTAAATCAGCCAAAGGTAGCCTGTTGTCTTTATTGCAAGTGACATTTTACTGCAACATGGCCATGCCTTTGTTTTCATGTTGTCTCAGACTGCTTTCACAAGCCCCATGGCAGCGGACATCTTATAGCAGAGAACCACAGCTCAGGGATACAGAAGCATTGTCTGTGTTGCCAGCTCCTGGTCTACACCTTGATTCCCAATAACTATTCCAATATGGTGTGAACAAAATTCCAAGTCTTTTAATAAGAAGTGATGTGGCATAGGATCTGATGTTTTCATGGCATAACAAAACTTCCCATTGCTTTATGGGGAAAAAAATCTGGTTAATATTTCCTATGACACCCCCCATGCATTAAAATAATTATGCATCATGGGCTTCCTAAAATAACAACATACAGGATTATCATGTGATTTCTCATCTTATTTGTGAGACAGAATAACCATCATGTACCTGGGCTGACCACAGCAAATGAAGATCCATGGTTCCCTGTCTCCGTTTGACAACCCAGTTATTATTTCTTCATTGTCACTAAGTCTACAACTGCACTGCATTTTGACCCTCGACCCTCTGGGCTCTGTACTTATTCCCGTTTCTTTCTTCATCTGCATAGTCCTCAAAAGAAAATAATTCTTAGAGAGAGAAAGAACTGGACACCTGACTGCTCCTATCTCCTTTCAAATGTTCACCTTGTGTTGCAAATAAAAAAAATTTTTTTAAATGCAATTTTACAGCTAATCTCTCTGATCTTCACTCCGTGTCTCTGGATTCCTGATGACATTCTCTGCACAGTTTGTTCACTGGAGAGTTCGCGAGTTTTATGTAGTGCTAGAGCCGTTCAAGTGAACATGGGGAGAAAGAAAGAAAAAAAATGTTAAAGAAATAAAGGGTTTCTTTCCCCCAGAAAAATGCTCCATGGTGGCTTCCAACGGGCCCCTGCGTGGAAATGCTGAATCTTGTGTATGAAGCCTTCCGTGGCAAAGGAAAACAGGCCACCCTTATTAGAAATTTGCTACAGCGAAAGATGTAACATCATAGCTAAATTCAGTCGGAGACAGGTCGAGCAACAAAAACCAGGAGCCAGGGCAGTCTAGTCGGCTCTGAAATTTGATTCAGGCACCAGATTATGAATAGATTTAACTAGTTTGCCAAATGAAAATGTAGATTTTGGCACCGTCTGAATTTTTTGGGGGGAGGGGACATTCTATATGTGGAGTCCCAGTACACACTGAGGGGATTGAAAAAGAGGTTTTTATGTTATAGACCGACTCAGTGTATGTTAAAGGGGGAGAAAACAATTAACCCAATAAATGCCAAAAAAAACCCAACTCAACCTTTTTTTATTGCCTAAGCGTCTGACATTCTCTCGTTCCCTTACTTTCTAATGCAAGTGTTTCCATTATTCAGAATGACGCGGCACCAACCATCCGCAGTCAAGTAGTTAACCCGTGTAAACTTATTATTAAATTGCTTACATCTGTTGCCGTCCTTTTCCGCAGAAACAGTGATACGAGGGCTCAAATCCCACAGCAGGTAAGTAGCACATTGTCAGTGAGGATATGAAAATCAATTTTTAATTGTCCTGAGGTTTCTCAGGTTCCCTTCCCTTTCCTGGCGAGAGTGGCAGTGTGTGCCACTGACACAATGAACTTCCACTTCCTCCTGTTTCCTCCGCATCGGCCCTCGGAGCACTATTATTCCAGGCTTGGTGATGATAAACACAGATTAAAACAAACGAAAATAAATGATGGAGCATGGGGGATCTCTTTCAACCTCAACAATGCAACCTACTTCTCCTCAGCCTCCGGCTCAACTCCGCTTTGTTTTAATAAAATGTCCCAGTTGTCTGTCGGGAAAGCATACCGTTCCAACAGCAGACAGAAAACTGTGCCGAAAAATTTTCTGATGCTCTCTTGATGCACATGCAAGAGATTTCAATAAAAAACCCATTTGACTAAAAAGGGATGTATTACTAGAAGTATCCTCAGCAACTTTTGAGAACTCTCTTTTTAACTATAACATGGCATTTCCAGATGGATTGAAAAGCTCGTAGGCAAACAAATTGGCTTCTGTTTTGTATGTGTGCTGCGTGAGTTTCTGTGTGCGCACTGTGCAAGTCCCTGAACTGGAGTTATTCTGATCCTTTCAGCTGAAGGATGGACTGTCAGCTGCTGCATCTTTAAAGATAACAGAGGAAGGTGAGGAGGACCAAGTTCCAGGGTCAAATTCTGGCTCGACTACTATTTTACGGCCACATGACCTTGATCAAGTGTCTTGACCTTTCTAAGACTCAGGTTCCTCATCCCAACATTAAGATGATGATGCTAATCTCATGGGATTTAAAAACATGCTATTATGAGGACTTTTTGCATTCGGAGCACATTCTAGGGGGCTATGTTATGTGCAGGTGACTGAGGGGGATATAATAGGTAAATGTAGTTGTATGTGTTCTTTTAAATTTTATTCATTGATTTTTGGAGAAAGGGGAGAGAGAACAAGTACGAGAGGGAGAGTGAGAAGGAGGGGAGAGAAGCAGGAAGCATCTACTCGTAGTAGTTGCTTCCTATATGGGTCTTGACCTCACAAGCCCAGGGATTTGAACTGGCGACCTCAGCATTCCACGTTGATGCTTTAGCCACTGCATCCCACAGGTCAGGCACATGTGTGTGTTTTGAGGGACACTCCTATATGATTCTGGATGGGAAATCTTGAAGATAAAACAGAAGTTAAAAACAATTGGGCATATGATCCACCAAACGGTCCCTTGATCTTGTATGTCAGTGGTCCTGCAATGTAACAGCTTTGCTATAACACAAGCTAATGTTTTAAGAGGACCTAGGAGTTCTTTACTTTCCATAATCACTCAGAGGTAATTGCAGCTTGCATTTTACAAAGGGTGGGCTTGGCTTTGGTGAATAAAAACTGAAAATTGTAAATCTCTTTTCTAACTTCAAATGAAACGTGGGAAGGGAAAATATGTTATTTCTAAGACAGTAGAGCATAGTAAATATGATTTTTATTTTAATGTCTTAGAAAGGCTATTTTTCTCTTCATTTTTCACACGTTGAAGAAGACTGATAGGGGTATTTCCCCCATCACCCCCCCTCCCCCTGCAAAAGAGCTACCTTGACATGATAATATTGCATTAACTATTTAAATAAGTATTTTCTACATTGTATTTTCTCCCTAGGATATAGATATGCTGGCACTATCATTCAAACCAACATGCTAAGGCTTGTTGCCTTCATGAGAAATGTGTATCTCTTGTTCCCAAACACTCTCTACAGCAGTGGTCCCAAACCTTTTTTGGGCCATGGATCAGTTTAATGTCAGAAAATATTTTCAAGGACCGGCCTTTAGGGTGGGATGGATAAATGTATCATGTGACCGAGACAAGCATCAAGAGTGAGTCTTAGACCGAAGTAACAGAGGAAATATGGTCATTTTTAAAAAATAAAACATCATTCAGACTTAAATAGAAATAAAACAGAAATAATGTAAGTTATTTATTCTTTCTCTGTGGACCAGTACCAAATGGCCCACGGACTGGGGGTTGGGGACCACTGCTCTACAGGATTCACAGCGAGAGAACTCAGAGTGAAGAATTGACTCACTTTCTGTGATTCCGTTAATAGTGAGACCTGATTCTTAGCATCATGCCTGATCTAAGATGTTGCCTATTAGTGATGATTTTTAAAGTAGTTTAAATATTTCACTTTACTTGCAATTTGTGCATACTGACCAGGCAAAACATTTATGCTAATAGAGAGACTCAGTGCCTTCTGTGGAATAAAGGGATATTTTTGTCAAAGACATCGAGGTGGGTATTTCACTCATACAGGCTTTTAAATACCACACATCTATAGACCACATGTGTACAGATAGAAAAACAAACACAAAACCCCTAGAGGTATATTCTGATTACAGACGCCAGTTACTTGTGGTTGGATTTCACTCTGATTCTGTTCAGGTATGTGATCGAGGAAGTGGTAAAAGGTAGATATTTAAAAATTAAAATAATAAAAAAGAAAAGAAGAGAGAAAGAAAGAGAAAGAAAGAAGAAAGAAAGAAAGAAAGAAAGAAAGAAAGAAAGAAAGAAAGAAAGAAAGAAAGAAAGAAAATGTCAAGGAACAGCGGACACGGGCATATTTTCTGTCTATTAGTGGTGAAATATGGTGATGAAAGGGGTCTAAGTATTTAGGGTATTTCATTAGCAGAGAAAATACACAGACCTTTTTGCTCGCTCACACTGGTGACACCACTGAGATGGCAGCCCAAATGTCACTGCCACCTAAGGGGCGCTGGGGTGCTAGTAGCGGGAGCAGTCGCTGGCAAGGCGATGCTCCGATGGCGCTTGGATGGTTTTGTTTCCCATCATGAGTGTGCACTAACTCAAAAGGGACAAATGAAAGTGGGAAAGAACGCCAATTCAGAAATGGAAAAAATGATTATGTAACTGTGTCTTTCTCAGATCAATTCATTTCCAAAGTTTCTGTAACTGATCAGTAAAAGCCTATGAAAAGAGTAAAATCATTCATTATCTCTTTTTATTGGGTGACATGGAAATATTGGGTATACAATAATTTGTTGGAACAAATAATAGGAGATGTTAAACATGGCACAGTGATGTTACATGACACTGTCAGAGCTAAAGTGTGGATTCAATATAGCATGCCTTGTTAGTGAGTAGAGTATGAATACAATTAATATGTTTATGCATATGTTTATATATATACATCTAAACACAAATGTATACAAATATATATTTTCTATAACTTAGAAAAAGGAATTAAGAAAAAAAAAGCTGAATGTTCATTCTGTGCTTTGTTATAGCCATTTTGTTTAGGGTAAGATGGCCAAGCTTGTCTAAGAAAAGTCTGATGAAAGTTAAACAAAACAAATCACATCTAAGGTCAGAAAGTTGTCAATTTTAATTGATAATATATTTAAGATGAAATAGTTATTTAAAAGGAAATTATGAATATAATCCATTTTATTATGTTCAAAAATACACTTGTCAGATGATATAAGAACTCATTTGAGAGAATCTAAACTCATTTCTTATTTTAAAAGAAAAGTTATAGAACTAAGAGTATCAACTTTTTCCTTAAGATGGTGAAGAACATCTTTCTCGAAACAAAGAGATCCAAAACAATTCTAGAGGTATCAATACTTACACTAAACCAAGCACAGTTGATATGGAGACAAATATCACCACTATTATTAAAAGGTGTGGCACCCACACACACAGACTTTAATTGGAGAAGTGATTTAATCTCCTCCATAATTTATAAAACATAAATAAAAAAAACCCACTGAGATATTACTCTTATCATCAGCCAGGTAAAAAATGAAACCGATTCTCTTAGTGAGGCTGTAGAGAAATAGACACTCTCACCTTGAGAGTAGACCATGAAATCTTGCCCAACTTTCCAGTGGCAGATTCAGTAATACCTGTCAAAAACTACTCAGACACCTCCTTCTTGTCGCAGCAACCCCACTTGTAGAAATTTATCTTAAGGTTGTACCTTCAACAGTACAAAAATACAATTATTCATGCATTATTGTTTATAATAGCAAAATATCAAAACCGAACTCAGTGACTAAATTGAGAAGAGTGGTTAAATCAGCTACGGAACACTCACACGGGGAATACTATTCAACTGTAAAAATAACAAGGAATATCTCTATGAAGTATGATGGAGTGATTTCTGGGACGTGTTGTTAAGTGAAAAAAAATTAATAAAATTTTCTACAGTATGCTTCATAAAAAAGAGAATATAAGCCCAACCTGTGGTGGCGCAGTGGATAAAGCATCTACCTGGAATGCTGAGGTCACCGGTTTGAAACCTTGCCTGGTAACCCTCCTCTCTCTCTGTCTCTCTCTCCTCTCTAAAATGAAAAAAAGTCTTAAAAAAATAGAATATAAAAGTATGCATGTATCTTCTCATTTGAAGAATAAAATTAAAGAAGCAATAAGCCAGAAACTAATGTTATTGAGTGCCTAAGGAAGGTGGGGCTGGGGTGAACAGGCTGGCATGCATGCTTTGGGAGACTTTGAAGAAGGTATCAGAGAAGATGAGGGTACTTTATTTTACTGAAGATGCTTTTTTTTTGTATATGCCTACACAAATTAACAAATAAAGTCAACCAGATTTTATTTTTTAAGAGCCCTAAGTGGGAATACAAACAGTAGCAAACAACCCTAACTGTATTACTAACAAATAACAGGACCAAATTGAATGAAGCTGGGAAGAACTAACACAAATAAGTAACTTGGGGAAAAAAAGTAACTAAATATCTGTACTGTAAAGCAAAGACAAAAGAAGTTTATACAAATATTGTTGTCTGGTTAGAACTAGGTTAGCAACACTAAAGCTATTTTATGTGTACTCTCAGACTGAGAAAATAAGTAAATATATTGTAAAAAAACGAGTAAAAAATATACATGTATTTTGTTCTACATTTAATAAATGTGAATCTTACAGTTTTATGAAGCTTACTTCAAGGTTGATTCATTTGCAATTTTATAGTATACCTCTGGATATTTACTGGTTACAAAGAAGATAATTGGAGCAGTTTTTTTGTTTGTTTGTTTGTTTGTTTTGCCAGTGGAAGTGTGGTAAGGGGATATCTATGATCTTCAGCTCTTACTGAAGACCACGCTATAATGTGTTTATAAATCTGTATATAATATTACAGGTATTTACTCTTCAAACTTTTTACTCTGGACTGAATCTGCTCCATTTTTTGATGAACTAACCTCCTTCTGTTCCTAAAAAGAAATAACAGGAACAAAAGCAAATACCCTCATTTCTGTCTTCCATCTGTTAGGGAGCGAGGGGCATAGTCTGCCCGGCCAACAGATGCGCTTCAGTCATCAGAAACATTTTCTACATGCTTCTGAAGTCCGTAGGAGCATTAGTGGGTCCAGAAATTATCTCACTAACTTGGAGGCCAGTGGATTTCACACTGGGTGAGACTTCAGCCCAGAGAATCCACACGCTGTTTTTGATATTCATTAATCATCTAGCTAATTTGTTTTAACATGGGTGCGTTGACAGCAAATGAAATGTTATTATAGCAACAGTGACTGCATAATTCAGACTATGATGGCCTTAACATTTATGAAGCTGACAGTTCCATGTTCAGATAGGGGTAGTGTTGTCTTTCAGACTAATTGCAAATATATCTATATTTAATTCACATCTGCTATAATCATGGGTGGATTGGATTAGTGAGATTAATGGATTACAACTTTGTTTTTTCTTATTTTGATCATTATACCAATAAATTTATTGAAATTCTGGGGTTTAGGAATCTGCTTGATGTATAGATTTTGTTTTAACATTCTGCAGTTTAAAGGGAAAGTAACATTTACTGTGCAATATACTATGTATTTATAGCATGAATTTAGATATCTTGCATCGGATAGAAGTAAAATTAACCCAATTTTGGAAAGACTTTGTCTTTATAAAAACGAGGTAAGTATCAAGTTTGATAGATTACTATTTTAGAATTCTAGAATCTGTACTCTTCTGCACATAGATTATTAATGGCTTACACAGATATTTTAATATTTTAAAATATCTCTCTGCTATTTTACATATATTACTATCATTTTATCTCTGAAAAAAATCAACTTTATTATGTTGTTAATAATGATGCTTAAACAGGTTAAATAACTTATCTAAAGTCTTTCAACTTGTTAGTGCTTGATTTGGACTCTAATTAATGTCCCTTAATTCCTAGATTTAGAGACTATCCATTAACAAATACACTGCTTTAGATACACCATGGCTTCTCACTTTTAATACAATTATAAAGCATCCCTTCATCCTTCCTTCAAACATGGAACATGAGCATCCCCTTTCTTCCATCTTCTTGTCAATGTCACACAAAACATTATTCCTAAGGAAGGAGATATTCTCCTTTTTTCATGACTTGTCATTTGCTAGGAGTCATTACTGGGAAGGATTTAACAATGTGCTCCTTGATTCACCTTATTCTCTGAAAGAAATATAGTAAATGCCTTTAATAAATTAAAAGACATTCAATACCCCCCCCCCAAAAAAAGGGAAATCACAGTGTTTGAAAGGACTGCTGTGCACTGCCCCGAAGGACAACCTTCACCCAGTAGGGTAACAGAGGAAATAAATGGTTCTTTTCCTGGCATGTTTACATTGTTATCTCGAGTCTTTTAAACAGTAGCAGAGCTGTGGCTCTCTTGATTTGCTCACTCATTCTGTTATTGGAGAAATTCTTAACTTCTTCCGTGGGGAACGATTTTTCTGTCCTCACTCTTTTCCTAGGCCCACTCCCAGTTCATCAGGACACGGTCAGGACGTTGACAGTACATCCATGCGTGGTGCAGGTGCTCCGTTACCCTCCCACCTGGTGAGCCCATAGGCTTTGTACGTGACAAAAGGCAATTCAACACATAGTCATTTTGCTTGTGGGTTGCTAGTCATCCAAATGCTGGTAGTATTAAAAAGGAAACGTGTGTATAAAGCTGAAAAAAAATGCAACATGGACATAGAGGAGAATTTTTTCTTCTTTACCATGTAGAATAAAATACTTGATAAAACAGCAAATTTAAAAAAAATAATTTCTCTTAAACTTGAATTATTACTTCAGATGATTATAAGTAAACAGCAT
Organism: Saccopteryx leptura; assembly: GCF_036850995.1. NCBI lineage: Eukaryota > Metazoa > Chordata > Mammalia > Chiroptera > Emballonuridae > Saccopteryx > Saccopteryx leptura. Next base: position 169,178,128 of record NC_089507.1, read on the forward strand.
GCAGTCAGATGATTATAAGTAAACAGCATGCAGATGGATATATTTTTTACTAATTTTTAAGGAGAATTCTCACTAAATTAAGCCACTTAATTAAGGAGATATTACAACAGTACTTTGAGCTGTGTTATTTAGGGCAAATGGAAGGTATACATCTTACACTTGTACTTAAAGGAAAACTGACAGTCTAGGCCCTGGCCAGGTAGCTTAGTTGGTTAGAGCATTGTTCTGACATACCAAGAGTGTAGACTGGACCCCTGGTCAGGGCACATAAGAGAATCAACCAATGAGTACAGAAATAAGTGGAACAACAAATTGATGTTTCTCTCTCTCTCTCTCTCTTTCCCTCTCCTTCTCTTTAAAAATCAATCAATAAATAAATTTAAAGGAATACTGATGGTCTAGAACCAATAAGTTGTTTAAGATATATTATTTCACAAGGTAAAGGCAAAAATTAGGTCCTTGTATCTAGCTTTTATACAAATATCTTTTTTAAATTTTTTATTTATTGATTTTTAGAGAGAGAGAGAGAAACATTGATTTGTTGTTCCACTTATTTATGCATTTATTGAAGAGTTCTTGTATGTGCCTTGACTGAGGATCGAACCTACAACCTCGGTGGATCCGGATGACACTCTAACCAACCGAATTATCTGGCCAGGGCACAAATATTTTCTTATATCAACTCCTGCTTTTTATCTGAAATTCAAGTCTATGGCTTACTTATTTGTGTTCACTAAACTTGCAGTGACTATAAATACAAAATAGTACCCAAAGGGCTTTAAAGACAGTTAAGAATTTTCTTAGAGATGATTTAAAAATAAAACACAGTTCATAAAAACATCATTTGAATGCGCACCAGTGAAAATGCTCCCTGTGTTATAAACGAGAAAGGGCTAGTTGGATGTGATCCTTTTATTCTTTGTTTAGTCATACTTAAGTTTTACTCTTCCTGTTACGTGAGGCAGAGTATCCACCAGATAATTTGATAATAATTATTAGATAGAGAAAATAATTATTTTAAAGTATATTTTGGAAGCTGCAATTAGCCTCTTATCTTGGAATTTGAGTATTATTATTATTTTACTATGTAAACATGGATTTCAGTACATTTATTTAATTTGTTTAAGCAAATTACTCTTAAGAAAATAAACAGAATACATGCTTTTGTCTGGAACCAGACAGGGACGTCCTCAGGGCAGTTTCCTGTTTACTTCCTTCCTTTCATCTCAGGTCCTAAGAAGGAGACTATTCCAAGACTTAGAGCACTCATCCTTCAAATCTACGCATAAATCAAGGGCAAAAGGACAGGTCCCTATTTTAAGATGAGAAGACTAGCTGATCTGAAAATCATTCTGCAGTGATATTATTCAGTGTGCGTAGCAAGACAGAAGTCAAAATTAAAAATTGTTTTTTTCTATCTGTTACTTTAAAAATTTTTTTTTTTATTGAGGTGACATTGATTAAGAAAATTATACAAGTTTCAGGTGCACAGTTCTACAATAAATTATCTGCATATTGCATTGTGTGTTCACCATGCCAAGTCAAGTCTCCTTCCATGACCATCTACCCCCTCTGTTGCCCCCAGTCCCTTTCCCACACTTTTGTCTGTGTCTATAAGGTTTCTTTCTTTACTTAGTCCAAGGAGGAATTTTTTGAATGCAAGATATTTTTGTTTCTATACATTTAAAAAGTTTTTCTGATGAAACTTACTTTTGCCATCTTAGGGATCTCTTTTATTTCTGTTGAATAAGAATATCAGAACTAACATTTTAGCATTATTATTAACCAAAAAGTATATACTGGAGTAATGATTGCTTATGGAAATTCTTGTTAATGTTCGATATGGTAATGATCAAATTTTGCTTCTGCTGAATCACAACAAACTTCCTTCATGCTCCTAAAGTTTTATAATAATAACATATGTGAGAAAATTGCAATGTAAGTAGTAAAAATGGGTAAGTTTCTCTTAAAAACCATCAGCTGGTTTCTTGTTTTCAGTTAAGACATAAGAAAGCTAAAGCTTAGCTAATACAGAAAGGCAAGTCTGGAAAACCTAGCAGAATCATGACTTGCCTTCTCATGGTATTATCTAAGCTATGGTAATTGATTATTTTAATATAAGATCTTTGTTCATAATGTAAATATATTGTATTTATACTTTCCAAAATGTAAAGTCAATACTTTTTCTATCATATTGTAATTCACTTTAAATTGATTTATATCAAAGTAATTTAATATTTTATATAATTTCTAAATAATTGCCCCCAAAGTTACATATTCTTTTTTTACCATAGAAAATAATAAGTAAGTGTAGATTTCTATCACTTCTGGATCTGAGGAAAATTAAAGTAAATAAATAAAGCTGTGTGATAAAATATTTTATTTCAAAACTACCATCTCCATATGACTCATAGTCTTTATATAATAAAAACATAGTTTGCAAAAGTGATTTAAGTTTTACATATAGTATCAATTTTGATATTTAATAATATGCACCATTAAAGGCATACAGGGTAGGGCCCTGGCCAGTTGGCTCAGTGGTAGAGCATCGGCCTGGCATGCAGGAGTCCCAGGTTCGATTCCCGGCCAGGGCACACAGGAGAAGCACCCATCTGCTTCTCCACCCCTCCCCCTCTCCTTCCTCTCTGTCTCTCTCTTCCCCTCCCACAGCCAAGGCTCCATTGGAGCAAAGTTGGCCCGGGCACTGAGAATGGCTCCATGGCCTCTGCCTCAGGTGCTAGAATGGGTCTGGTTGCAACAGAGCAACGCCCCAGATGGGCAGAGCATCGCCTCCTGGTGGGCATGCCAGGTGGATCCCGGTCTGGTCTGGTGCATGCAGGAGTCTGTCTGACTGCCTCCCTGTTTCCAACTTCAGAAAGAAAGAAAAAAAAGGCATACAGGGTATATTTATAATGCTCATATGTAAATCTGTATATGTTAATGATCACAATATACTTCTGGAAATGACATAAATAAAAAGAAAAGCTCAAAGGAGACATTAATTTCAAAAGGGAATCTTTTTTGTTGTTGCTGTTACAGAGACAGAGAGAGAGACAGATAGGGACAGACAGGAAGGGAAAGAGATGAGACAATTCTTAATTGTGGTACCTTAGTTTTTTATTGACTGCTTGTCATATGTGCCTTGACTGGGGGGGCTACAGCAGAGTGAGTGACCTATTGCTCAAGCCAGCGACCTTGGACGCAAGCCAGCAACCTTGGACTTCAAGCTAGTGACCTTTGGGCTCAAGCCAGCGACCATGGGGTCATGTCTCTGATCTCATGCTCAAGCCAGAAACCCCACGCTCTAGCTGGTGTGCCCTAGCTCTAGCTGGTGCCCTCGGGTGAACCTGGGTCCTCTGCGTTCCAGTTTGATGCTCTACCCACTGTGCCACTGCCTGGTCAGGTGAAAGGGAATCTTTGAGATTATTTAGCTTTGGCCATTTGACAGAGTGAGAAACACCATACATAGTACATCACCCATATAAACATGCCAGTAAGTGCAATTCAAGCAGAGGTGAAGCTTAAGGACATCATTCATATTGGAAATATGATCATTTTTCTTTTCTTGTAGATATTGGCTGGTTGTCCTGAGTTTATGACATACATAAGTCTGAGCTCTTGTATGCTCAGCTTAGAGATGATTTTTCCTGTTTCCACTGTCCCCTCTTCCATGACTTATCTGAGGCATGAATGAGTCAAATAAAAAAACGCAAGATCAGTACTCAATACCATGTATAATCGAGTTAAAGTTTTAAATAAAGTTCTTCGTAGAATAACTCCAATCAAACAAAAGAAGGAGAAAAGAGAGAGCTTTCTTGCAGTTTATTTCCAACTGGTCTGAAAAGAGAGAGCACAAGGGGGAGAGAGAAAAAAAGAGAGACTGATTAGAGAAACCTCCCATGAGAACATGGTCTCACGGCACTTCTAACCTAATTTCCAGGCCAGAGAAATGCTGATGGATACGCGAACGTTGAATGGCTAGGCAAATCAAACTTATGAATCTTTGGAGAGCCATCCTTCACGGGGCTGACTTCAGTTGGGACTAAGCAGTAAGAACAGATGAGCTGCTAGAGCAAAAGGTCTCTGTGTTAATCACATCAAGAAAGACCCAAACCAAGGGAAGGCTCTCGTGGTCGATTCCTGACTGTTTCAACCCTGTCATGGAGAAGGCTTCCCTATGGGCCATCGCAGACGCCAGCTGCCCCGTGTGGCATAGCTGAATTAAAACCTGCAGGCCTGCATCTCCCAAAGTTGACTGGTCCGATCCCAAAGGTCCTCCAATATTCACTTATAAATTGGAAAAGCTCTGTATCTACTGGGCATTTTTGTTTTCTTCTGCATGTTACAGAGCAGTCATTAGAGAGACTATTATTTGCATTTTGTATTCTGCATGAAGGAAAAGAAAATAACTTCTCAGAACCCTCCTCCTAGCTCAGCACAGCAATCAAAGTGAACGACAAAAATGCAGCAAAAACAAACAACAACAAAAACCTATGGATCTAAGAATAGGATTGGTGTTTTCTCTTCTACATTATTCATTTTCTTCCACCCTCCCTTCCTCTTTCTGCTTTTTTCTCTCCTTATCTTTCTTTCTTTCTTTCTTCCTTCCACTCCTCCTCTCTCTCTCCCCTTTTTCTCCCCTTCACTCTTTGTTTCCATTTCTTCCTGTTAAAAGTTATTTCGTTTCAAATGACCACTAAAATAAAACTGCAGACGTGAACACTGGGTTTCTGTCTCTCTCTTCAGGCTCCTTCTCTCCGAGTAAATGATTTCTTTATTAGGACAAAAAATAATTTTTTTAATTTTAAAAACACCACCAAAACCCTGAAATGGGATGTGACTTTTTTTTTTTCAAGCATTATCAACATGATGACTTGACCCCCGAGACAGGCTAAGGGACAAAAAGGAAGGAATCCTTCCTAGGCCTTTCTTTGCAAGTGCGGGACCCCGAGTACAGCTGATCATCAGTGACATTATGAAATTGTGAGCCCAGTCCACGAAGCTTTAGTTAGAAGCAGACTTTGGCCGAAAATGACTTAAGCAAACTTTCCTTCTTCCCTCCTCCCCTTCTCCCTCGCCTGTTTTCGGTTGTTTTCCCTCCATCCATTGTATGACATCCAAGATTTCACATGGAAACACCCCATGGCTTGTTTTTCATTGCAGGTTAAAAATCAACTTTAATTTTGTTATTTTTTCCCCTAAGATGTCGCCCATCCCATTAAAATGATTAGGCCTTTCTTTTGAAGAGTTACCTGAGGTAAAAGTCTAATTGGCACATCAGCCACCGAATAATGATGCCAAAGGCAGGGCTGGCACCAGCCAAGCCAGTCCATGGCAAGGCTTATGGCACGGGGCTCAATTTCACGCAGCAATTGAAGACACCACGTGCTCAGCTCTGGTGATCAAGACTCCGTGCTTAGTCAACATCGGCAGAAAGAGCTGTGCTTCCTCCGCAGAGAGGAACTAACCGACATTAAATATCACATTTATGCTCATAGAGATGTATAGTGAGCGAAAAAACGTAACCAAGATTCCTGCTAGGGAGACGTCTAACGCCTCTTTTAGCCGCGTTCCAAATTTCGGGCTGCCTTGTGTTCATTATTGGATGCTCCGGTTCTGCCAGCAGGGGTTACAAAACCGTCGATTTAATGGTTGCAATGAAATGATGTTTCACAAACTGCGCTTTCAATGTGGTAACACGAGGCATTCAACAGTGCTGAAGGAGGAGACGGAGGGCAAGATTTCAATAGCAGCCTCACTTGTTTCCTTAGCAAAACAAAACGGTAATTCACACTCAATGGTATATTATACCTGGACCTGACCAGTGATAAAGGGATTGTTTTGCACTAGACTGGAATAAATGTCTGTACTACCAAAAAAAGGTTTTTTTCCAAAAACAAGCAAAGAAACAAAAATACTATATTCAACATTAATGAGGATTAATTAGAAGATCTTCCTTTTTCTACTTTTTCAACTTTTTAAAACTCCCTATCAGAGAGTACCAGAGGTGATCCTGGCAAATCTGTCCCCACAGCGGTGACTGAGGTGTTGAGTGTCAGGTTCTGAATGTTCACGTGACAGGTAATTGATGTGTGCACCAGCAGCAGCCTCAGGGGTCTGCGTCAGAATATTCCCCAGGATCATGATATTAGGGCATTTTCCAGTCTCGCCTTCTCAGCCAATCAGGTTTGAGTCCTTTTCTTTGGAAGTCAATATTTGATATCACTTGGACATGAAAGGACTTCCCATTAAGTAATGATAAAAAATGATTAACTTGCTAGCCCATTGGTTTTATGAATTTAAGAAGAGAAATGTAGAATCATCTTTGCATATGAGTCTTTGGGCCTCAGCATCCCAATTAAAGGATATGCATATGCCAGTACTGTCCATTAAAATAAGTCTTGTTCTCAAGGTTTAGAAGGCATACTGCCTTTTAGTCTTTGAAGGCTTAGCAATGTTAGATATATCTCCCTTTGGTCCATTCCAAATTTTTCTTATTGCACAATAAGTTGGTGTATGTATGTATGCATGTGCATTTGTATGTCCTAGGCAGCCTATTGTTTTAGTTTCCTTAGTCAGTTAGTCTTTGTTATAGTCTTTTTAGGAACACAAAGAAAGGAATACATTTTTGGAGATATATATTGGAATTCTAGTGTTATCTCTTAGTAATTACAGCACATGAGCGAACTGACCAACACCTCCCCTCTGAACCTTATTTAGTTTTCTCATCAATAAGATCAGGATAATTTGATGAGAAGTGTAAAAATGCAGGATGGTAGGGTAGAGGGGAGTAAAGAGGGACAAATATACAGTGACAGATAATGATTTGACTTTGGGTGATGGGCATACAACACAATCAACACAATAACAATCCAAATGTTATAGAAATGTTTACCTGAAACCTATGTACTCTTATTGATCAATGTCACCCCATTAAATTTAATTTATAAAAAAAAATTGCATGTAAATCACCAAGCAGAATTCTTGGCATATATTAGACACAATAACAAAAGTAATGTTAATAACAAAAATTTCAGTACCTATAATGATCACTTTTACCTTATTAAAAGTTCTATTTCAGAAATTTGGTGAGCTGGTTTTCTCATGGTAATATTTAACATCAATAAAATGGACAAACTTTCTGTCTGGTTTTATCACTCATGGATTGAACTATCTCATTAAGTGTGCTAAAAATGATGTCCTAAGCCCAGAGCCTCCTACGTTCCATCACGTTGGTTTCAAACCTCATTCGAACTTTCAGACACTCTCTTCTGTTTATTAGTAGCCCTGAACTCCCAGAAAAGCATTCTATACATATATAGGCAGTAAGAGAAAACGGTAAAACTGACCAAACAGACATCAGTTTTATCAATGACATTTTTGCCATGAGCTAAGTCCTGGAACTTCTTTAGTTTGCACTGCGCTCTGGACTATCATAAGTATTTCTGGTTTCCTGTAAGCGCATATTGAGGGAAGCCTCCACCTATAGACAAAGACCTTGGAGTAAGGTTTGCCTGGCTTCTGTCATGAACAATTTTTGCCTCAGAGGCTGGACATGTTCCTTTTTTTAAACAAGCTCTCTAATTTAATATCGTGTTGTCACACTGCCATTGCTAATATTTTCCAAAAACAATTTCATCATAAATGCTCATCTATGGATGAATGGATAAGCAAAATGTGGAAATATAGTATAATGCTACCCATTAATAAAAAAGGAATAAGGACCCCTATGACATAGGTCAGTCTCAAAACCATTGTTCTGAGTGAAGGAAGCCAGACACAAAAGACTATATGATGTGTGATTCCCTTTCTATGAAATGCCCAGCAATCCAAATTGATAGGTTCAGATAGTGGATGACTGGTGGCCAGGGACTGGTCTTGGGAAGGGAGAGCAACTGAAGACGAACACCAGGGACCTCATACTGATGATGAAAGTGTGCTAAAATGGGAACGTAAGGATGCCTCCACACTTGGTCAATTTACTAAAAATCCTTGAATTGTACACTTAAAAGAAGTGAATTTTATAGTAGGTAAGTGATGCCTCAATAAACCTCTTAAACAACAACAACAAAAAATGCACATTTCTTCTTCTCCAAATTCATACAGATGAGAGAAAACACTACCTTGTTTAGTATTATTGTCCTGAATATTTTCACTGTAGCAAATCCAGGAAAAGGTTAAAAGACACTCATAAGGAAAGCCCCAGGGCCGATAGCCTTATTTGTGACATCAGCTCGGTCAGACTGCTGCCAATGACATATACTCGCACCACCACATAACTCTCAAACTTGATATTATTGGAACGAGCAGGGAGTCTGTGTAGTAATCAGGTTCATAAAGCTTTCAGCCTCGATTTTGGAACTTCGATGCAAATTATCTTCACTACACTTTATATTTAACTTTCTGTCTGAAATGTTGACCCCCTCCCAAAAAAATCGAGGAGCGCCCTGGAGAAGTATTTATTTATTTGTGTTTGCAATGCCCTCTCTTGTCAGATGTTTTACAGATTAAGAAGAAGGGAGGGAGAAGTTCTGCACGAGGGAAAACAAAATGAAGGCCAAGTTTTCTTTCTGTCATTACTCTACTCCCCTCCCCCCAACTCCATACCCCTTCTCTCTCTCTTTTTTCTTCCACCCCATATTGTGACTTTGACAAATGACAATGCAAGAAGAGGATTTATGTTGGGTCTTGGAGATTAGCACATTCTCACAAGCAAAACAGAGCCCTCAGCCTCCGCCACGAGGGAGCAATTGCAAAAGTCTTTGAATGTGATGCATGGGTCAAGACCCATTTCTGAAGAAGTGAGGAGACTGCTCTGCAGGGACAAGTCTGGAGAAAAGCCCTTGGAGAGCCAGGCGAAGACACTCAGGGCTAGATGAGGCACATTTAGCCAGAAAGCTCATTCTGGAAAGGAAAGAGGAACCGGGTAGCTCCCCGAAGACCTCCGTGTTGAATGATTTAAGGCTACCTGTAGGAAATGCCTTTTGCTTTATTGCTTTTTAGTCTCCCTTATTTTTAGGGGAGGGGGAACAAAAAAGAAGCACAATGCAGACCTTCCCTGCCTTGGATTCCCGTCAGCATTCCCCAGGAAGTTTTAGTAGGAACTCCGTCCCGCCACCATTCTGGTACGGCTCTCCCACAATAACGAGACAGTCTGCAGGGGGGGCCCCAGAAGAAACCACAGAGGGCAGAGGAGGGTTTCGGTTTCTGAAACACGTTCAATTGCAGACACACTTCTTTTCAAAGTCGGCGTGCTTAGTTTACAACATTGGGCTCAACCATTTGAGGTCATTAGACACAAAAGAGTTTTGGGAAAAAATAAAAACAAATAGGAATTTTGGGACTAAAACAGACTTGGGGCCTCTACAATGTTAATTCATTCTTTTACTCCTTTCGTTATCAAAAAACTGGACACTGGACAAAATAATTTCGAGAAAATATATCAAAAAAGAAACTGTTTCCAAAGGTTATAAATAGCCAAACAGGATTGAACATCTAGTTGGTAGCTTGATATTCACAGCATATCATGACTAAAACATACGTGAGGATGAAAAAGATAAAATGGCAAATAATGCGGCAAGATTCATAATACGACTGCCCAGAGATTGTTGATGGGTGCCTGTGAAATTCCCTTTCATGGACCAGGGTTTCTCAATTGAAGAATGATTCACATTGTGGGTCTGCTCATTCTTCACTGTGGGGTTTATCCTCTACACCCCAAAATGTTAGCAGAATCTTTGGTCTCCACCCAGTAGATATTTGTAGCACCCTCACCCCCTTCCCAGTTGTATCAAAAATGTCATCAGACATTGCCAACTGTCCCATGGAGAGGGAGGTGGAGAGCTAACTCAGGCCTGATTGAGGACCAACGATTTAGACAGAGTGGTTATACACTCCAGTGTCCACATCGTTTCTTTGTGTGTTGAACGGAGTGGTTGTTCACACAATGGTAAGAACAATAATAGTACTGAATGCTTCATGTATGCTAAGTACTTAGCTGGAGACTACGTGTGTAATGATTTTTAATCTAAAAGTCATTTGATGTTGGTAACTGTTAAAATACCCGTTTTATGGATGTAACTTAAATAAATGTGCCAAGGTCATTCATTAATAGATGAATCTGGGATTACCCATTTCAAAGAAGACATTATTAAGAAGATGAAGTGAAGGGCACAGGAACAGAACAGACACATTTCTATAGCACCCATTTAAGTTAGAAGACAATCTCCAGGAATGATGGGCCACCCGTGGGAAAGAAAAGATGTTCTCAGTGACTGTAGGAAATATTCCAGCTACTCTCTTGTGCTGCTTAAGCCTGCAGATCTCAAAATGATTTGATAGCCTAAGAGATCCTGTATGTCCCCCACATTTCTGCCATGGCCATGTCTTCTCTGCTTGTTTCCATTTTCTCTTGTAGCTCCCTAGGTACTCAGACTAAAACAGGGGTACTTTACCAGTGCCCAAAGGAACATATGGGAATGGCTAGAGATATTTTTTTATTGTCACAACTAGAGAACTGCTACTGGAATCTAATGGGTCGAGGTCAAGGGTGCTACCGAACATCTTACAATATATAGGATAGCTTCACACAGCAGAAAGTTATCTAGCCTTAAATGTATCAAAAGTCCTAATGTTGATTTGAGAAATCTTGGACTGAACTGTTCAGTCAGCTTAAAACAGTAAGCAAGGGTGCTTGCTATAACATCTTTGAGAAGCAAAAGTTCTCATAAATTAATTTGGATATATTGCTAATATTGGCTTTCTGTGGATGGCTAATTAATCATACCACTCACCACTTCCTCTTGGATTGTAAACAAACTGAAAAATAGATTCAGATGTTAGCTACAACTCCAAATACTCATTCTACTTTCATTAAGATTGGACGGCAAAAAAATCAGCCTAAACCGGAAGCTAACACACATTTTCTCCATCTTTCCTCTGGCATTAGACTCACTCTTGCACCAGTGGAACACTCTGAGAAGAGTGAAACCCTCCTCCAAAGGGGCCCCTGGCAGTTAATTTTACTTGTCAACCTTACTGCCTCATGGGGGGGCATGAATTCAACCTTATTTCTGGTGTGTCTGTGAGGGATTTCCAAAGTAGTAGATTAGGATTTAAATTGGTGAATTCAGTAAAGCAGGCCCACACCACAATGGATGGGGAGACATTTTCTGATTCAAGGAGGGCCTTAATAGATCAGAAAACAGACAGGGGGTGGTTCATTTCCTACCTGCCTGCCTGCTTGAGCTGGGACAGTGGTCTTCCTTGGACCAGGACGTATGCCATCAGCTCCCCTCATGCTCAGTTCTTTGGACGTGGGCTGGAACTACACCAATGGTTTTAATGAGGCTCCAGTTTATAGACAGCAGGGATTTCTCAGCCTCTATGACCATGTGAGGCAAACAGTCAGAATAAATCTGTTTACGCATGTATGCTGGTTCTGTCTCTGGAGAATTACTAACCTGGATGGTTAAAGGAGAATTAATATGGCCCGCTTTCCAAGGGGGGTTGACTCTGCACAGGCGGTCATCCTTGTCATCAGCTCACCAATCCATGCAGCCCACACTCATCCTAAGAGTGAGAATGGGGTACACAAGACCAGCACATTGGAAAGGGGGAAGCTTTTGCTGTCAGGGTCACGAGCCCAGAGAAAGGGGATCTCCTTTAGCCCCCAAATCTTATTTGACGGTACAGAAACAACTCCCTATGTTCAAAGGGGAAGGAAATGGGGAGTTGATCAATGCCAAATTATTCATGACTAGAAGAGATTTAGTCAGATATTTCTCAGAGAAAGAAGACAACCATGTCAGCATTATTAAAGCTTGGTGTGGGTGAGGCTGCAGATAGATTTATTCGAACATGATTTTCATGCTACTGGTGAGAAATGGTAGAGTCTAAAAGGCAATAGAAGTAAAATGAAGAAGAGAACTTGGCTGTGAGGATGATTAGCTGTGGAAGATAACTTAGAAAAAAAAGTCTAGAAAAACTGTCAGGTTGTTAGTTTTTAGCTCTGGGGGTCTAGAAGGTAATGCAATTTATTTAACACATTCTTAAAGAGCCCTTGCTATGTAGCAGGAGCTATGGCAAGAATTTTACAAATATTAGCTCAGTTAATTGAAATAGTGGTTCCTATGAAATTGGAATGATCAGTACCCATCCCTTTTTACTTAAGGAAATTGAAGCACGTACAATAACATCACTTGCCCGGTGTAACACTACTAACTAGTAAGTGATAATAAGCTCAGGATTCAAACCCAGAAAGTGAAGCTCCAACATGTATGACCTTTCCACTAATAACTCAGGAGTAAATAAGGAGCAGCTTTGTGGAAAATATAATGCATTTTCCCAGATGTTAAATATTGTTTTTAGTTTTTTTGTGGAACATTTAGCAGTTTCCTTAACACATTCAAATGTTGCTACATTTTAAGAAAATATGAAGCAAGTGGTTCAGTCAAGCTTGGAGTTAACTTTCAAACATTTGGCAGGAAGAGTCATTCTGTAAAATATACATTTAGAATTAAATTTTAAAAAAATACAATAGACCACAGGGAAATATTTCTAACCCAATTATAGTAGTTATAAACCAGAATAACAAGAGTAATTTTGTGATCTGTTTGCTAATAAGAAAGGTCTAACTCTATACAATAGATTGGGCAGGTGAGCAAAGCATTTAAATGTATTTTAAAATTTCCTAGATCCTTTTAGAGTCTTTACTGGGAAGAAACTGCTCAAGATGTTAATATTGGCCACTGTCTCCTCACCACGCTCTCTGCCCCACACACATCCTCATCTACATACTATCTAAGTCTATGAATTCATCTATATCTATAGTTCTGACATCTATATCTATGTCTATAGCCACATTCTATTATCTGCTAGAGCCATAAGGCTTTTTCAAATTGCAGAATTATGTATCTCTAATCAGAGTATCTTTTTGTATATTTTTATTTTAAAGAAGTAGTCTTCTTTCTTCATATTTAACTAGTCAGATAATTCCAAGCTAGGATATTAATAAAACTATTTTGTTACCCCCTTAGCTCTTGGTAGCAAAGCCTTAATTGAAAAGGACAATGCAAAAGAGTGAAAATTTGGGAAGTTTGGTAGGAGAGGAGGGAAATAGTTAGAATAGAAAGTACCCAAAGCCGACATTCACTCCAAAGGTAACTCACACAGATAGATCACCAGAACCCAGACTTACTAACTCTCCAAGAGTAGTAACTTAATTTCAGAAGCATAGGAAGTAAAAGACAAAGGGGCCCTAGCCAAAAATTTGTAAATGTTACTTTGTTTATAGTTTGTCAATCAGTAAAAGAATTGGTTGAGTCAGTGGGTAGCCAGGTTGGGTGAAGGTCTAATGACCTGATAAGAATGCATGTCATTTTTTATAAACACAGGAATGGTGACCAAGGCAGAGCACATTTTTGGCAGCTGTTTATGTCTGACAATGTAAATTAAATCCCTCTTGTGCAAGAAGAGATGTAGATACCTTTTAAAATTGACATTCTGAATTTTATAATTATGTATTCTTTTAATGTAATTACCTACCTATTAACTCTTGTCTTTTAAACTCTGTCTTTGCTTCTATTGCTTTCTGTGTGTGATTCTGAAGAGGCACAATGTAAGTATATGTGTGTTTCCTAATGCATAGTCAGGTAGATTGTTGACTGACATGTTATTTTGGCTTTAATAAAAAAGTGAATTTTTGTTTTTAAAATGTTCTCCATATTGAAAGAGTTTTAAAATAATGAATATTCAAACTGATCGCTTTCCATTGTGGAAGTTGTGCTCTTTGAAGAGATAACTGACTCGTCCAATATCTCATAAGGTTTGGATGAAAAGTGAATCGATGTTTTGAGAAAGTGCATTTGTGATTGCGAATAGTTGCAGTAAGGGGAGAAAAAACGTGATTTGTCATCAATCTCTTCGTGTGGCATACAAGGGCTGACTTGTTGAAATTTTGGAGGCTTTTATTTACAAAGAAAACACAGACCCTGTGCTGCTCGGAGTCCTATCAGCCCACACATTCAGGGAATCACATCTGAAAAAGAGACTGCTTAAATCATAACCTTGATGGATAATCTAATCCATAAGGAGACCCAAATGACTCTGCTCCTGTGAATAAGAACAAAACCTAAAGAATTTAATTATTTGTGAATTATTCATGAATATTCTGGACCTGGCTCAAGGCTACAGTTGGAAAAGAGAGACAATCCCTGACTGTTGCCAATCAAGGTTTTGTGGAAGAAAAATATGGAATATTTCAGCCTCAGGATAACACCCCATATTTCCAGGTTTTGTTTAAAAAAAAAAAAAAAGAGGTGTTGCTAGAGACAAGTGAGCCCTGGGTGGAAACAGAAATGAAAGCAGACCCTCTGAGAAAGAAATGGGATATAGACTGTTGCTGGGAAAAAAATTGTTCCAATGATGTGTGTTGTTTAGTTATAACGCTCAGATTATAAGTTACATTTTGTGAGAAACATATGGCCACGTGTTAAACATCCATATGCCATAGTTAATAAAACTGAATTTCCCTGATATATCTTGTACTACTGATCTTACTTAGTGGTTGGAAAGTCCATAAATGTACATGTTATATAACACGCACACACATACACACACGATGTATCTGGCAGATACAAGCAATTCATATGTACTTATTGGTTGATATGAATGATTTTTGCCAGTGTTATGGAAATTAGCCAACCTACACTGCTCACAAAAATTAGGGGATATTTTATAACTTCATCTATGAAATATCCCTTAATTTTTGTGAGTAGTATATTTTGGGGCATGATCTGTGTTATCCAAACCTTAGATTTCAAACAGTAGTTAGTATAGTGGAATTTAACAGCACATAGGTTTGCTTTAATATTAGCTCCTCTGCCTTTTACTTGTCATCTTGGGTAAGTAATTTCACCTCCCTGACAGTCCATACCTAGAAGATAATACAATCTACATTTTAGGGTTAATAAAAAAAATGATATTAAAGAAAATCTAGCATAGTCTCAGGTATATAATACATGCTTAATAAACAGTATAGGCCATTTTCCCTCTTTATACATTGGTTACCATTGGGCCGAGCAGATGAACACAGAGTTCCATACAGGGAAGCAATCCACAGTCTGGGTCCATAGCCAGGCTCTGCACTTTGGGGAAAGTTTCTTCCAATAGCTAGTCTTTAATAAAACTACACAGGCCCTGGCCGGTTGGCTCAGGGGTAGAGCGTCAGCCTGGCGTGCAGGGGACCCAGGTTCGATTCCCGGCCAGGGCACATAGGAGAAGCGCCCATTTGCTTCTCCACCCCCACCACCTCCTTCCTCTCTGTCTCTCTCTTCCCCTCCCACAGCCAAGCCTCCATTGGAGTAAAGATGGCCCGGGTGCTGGGGATGGCTCCTTGGCCTCTGCCCCAGGCGCTAGAGTGGCTCTGGTCGCGTCAGAGCAACGCCCCGGAGGGGCAGAGCATCGCCCCCTGGTGGGTAGAGCGTCGCCCCTGGTGGGTGTGCCTGGTGGATCCTGGTCGGGCACATGCGGGAGTCTGTCTGACTGTCTCTCCCCGTTTCCAGCTTCAGAAAAATACAAAAAAAAATACAAAAAAATAAAACTACATAGACTGAAAATACTTCTTAGGTAAGAAATGTGCCATTGACATTTGAATAAATCATTGACTATATCATATGTAATATATAGGAACCATCTATTATTTTTCTCAAGCTTAGAATAAACTAAGAAAACTTTTCTGTTTGAGGAACATTAAATAAGAACACTTGTTATAAAAGATAGATGCACTTCATTGAGACTGCTTAGCCATATGTACCAGGTCAACCCATTGCCTTTGTTACTAGGGAATCTATACACTAAAAACTTCAAAAGTAGGACCATCATTTTTAAGTTGTTGATTTCCACTACTGAAATCAATTAAAATTATTTATTTTATGCTATTGAGTAGATAACACTTTTAGAAAGCTATGTGACACATACACATATACCTTATATTATTTATATTATTTATTTATTTATATAACATATATAAAGGTAAATAAATATATATATTTATTATTGATTATCTCTTTGGGGTAGACATTATGTTCATTGCTGAAGTTCCAGCCCTGAATATATAAGAAAAGGTTGTTTCTTAAGGGACTTACATTCTAATGAAGGAAGAGAGGCAATGAATTAGTAAACAAATAAACAAGTTACATTTAGATAATGACAAGCATTGAGAAAAGTTTTTTGTGAAAGCATGGATGGAACTTGAGAGTATCATGCTAAGTGAAATAAGCCAGGCAGAGAAAGATGAATGCCATATGATTTCACTAACATGAGGAATCTAATGAACAAAATAAACTAACAAAAAAAAATAGAAACAGACTCATAGACACAGAGAACAGACTGACAGCTGTCAGACAGAGGTGTAGGTTTTAGGAGGCTAGCTGTAAAAGGTAAAAGGTTTAAGGAAACAAGTCATAGACACAGACGACAGGGTGTTGATTACCAGAGCAGAAGGTGGTGGGGAAGGGAGAAGAGGTTCAAGGGGGGATCAGTGGGGAAGGAAGGAGACTTAGCTTGGGGTGGTGAACACACAGTTCAATATACAGCTGATATGTTATAGAATTGTGCACCTGAAACTTATATAATTGTATTAACTAATACCACCCCAATACATTAAAAAAAAGGTAAAGAAATAATTACTCAGCTGTATAAAGTGGTAAAACCTCATTCAACAGCGTAGCCTGATTCTTAGCATAGTGCTTGGTACGTAACAGTAAGAATGTAGTCAACATCTGTTATATTAACCAAAGATAAGCTCTTTCCTGAAGGCTCTATATGCATCATGTCATTTAATTCCTACAAACTTATAGGCTAGATTCTATTATTTTTCACATTTTATATAGAAAGACACTAAATTTAAGTAATCTGGTTAAGTAATTTTTTTCAAAGTTAAGCAACCAGGAAGCAGTGGTCCTGGGCGGCAGACTCAGCAGTTTGTCTGGCTTATGTAGAGCTATTTGTATTTCTGGAAATAAAGAGTAAATACAAGTCTTTAACATATTTTTCAAAAATTGTCGACATAGGGTTCATGTTGAACAGAATTCCAACTTCTTAAATCTGTTTTAGTCTTGCTTCCTTGTGTTTGCTGGGTCGTTTTCATGTGTCAGGCACTCTGTTAGAACACCTTTACCTCCTGTTAATTTTCTTCTAGCACAAAAGCTATGATATAGAGATGAGTACTATTCTTATTTTATAGGTGAGAATGCTAAAGGCAGAGTGTTTATGCCAACCTATTTAATGCCAAAGCCAATAACTTTCGCCCAAAAGTTATTAGAATAAGCTATGAGTATATAAAAGTAATTAACATCATGAACATGCAGATTAAAATAACAGTAAGACAATTCTATACATCTATCAGAATCACTCAACTTAAAAGACTAAGCCCTGGCTGGGTAGTTCAGTTGGTTGAAAAGTCATCCCTCTAATGCCAAGGTTGTAGGTTCTATCCCTGGTCAGGGCATATGGAAGAGTCAACTAATGAAAGCAATCAATAAATTATATAACATATTAAGTTTCTCTCTCTCCTCTCTTCCCTTTCTTTCTCTCTAAAATTAATCAAACAAAAAAACTTCAAACAAAAATAAAAGACTGACTAAATCAAGTGTGGTAAACGTGGTGAAGTTATAGAGAAGCAGAAACTCATGCGGAGCTGCTGGGGAATTAGAATGGTATGATTAAATTAGAAAACTTCTAAATTAGAGATGGAAATTAACTTCCATCTCTAAAATGTCAAATAGACATTGGCTGATTGGCTCAATGGTAGAACGTCGGTCTGGCATGTGGATGTCATGGTTCAATTCCTGGTCAGGGAACATGGAGAAGTGCCCATCTGCTTCTTCATCCCTCCCCCTCCTCCTTCTCTCTCTCTTTCTTCCCCTCCTGCAGCAAGGCTCATTAGTTCCAGCGAGTTGACCTCGGGCTCTGAGAATGGCTTCATGGCCTCAGCCTCAGGCACTAAAAAGAATGGCTCAGTTACTGAACAAGAAAGCCATGGCCCAGATGGGCAGAGTATCGCCCCCTAGTGGGCTTACCAGGTGGATACTGATTGGGGTGCATGCGCGAGTCTGTCTCTGCCTCCCCTCCTCTCACAAAAATAAATAAGTAAATAAAAAATAAAATACAATGTCAAATAGACACCTATTCTGTTACACAGTCATTTCAGTCTTAGAATTGCATCTGGGAGAGATGCAGACATTTTGTGGCTGCAATACTGATTTGTGTAACATGGAGTACCCACTACGTAGGAGGTAGGATGCTGCATTAGTTAGGCTTCTCCAAAGAAACAGAACCAATAGGGTGGTATTAAAAAGATTTTTTTTTTTATGAGGAATTGGCTCATGTGATTATAGTGGCTGAGAAATGCCAACCCAGGAGTGCTAATGGACGCAAGTTTGAGTCCAAAGGCTGGAGAGCAGGACAGCTGATGGTGTAGGTTCCAGTCCAAGCCCATGTCCGAAGGCAGATGAAGATTAATATCCCAGCTCAGAGACACTCAGGCGGAGGAAGAGAATTCTTTCTTACTCAGCCTTTTATTATATTCAGGTCTTAATGGACTGGAGAAGTCTGCCCACACTGGGAAGAGCAGCCTGCTCGACTCAGTCTAATGACCCAAATGGTAAGCTCATCCAAAAGCAACCTCACAGACACACCCACAACAATGTTTACCCACATTTCTGGACACCCCATGCCCAGTCAAGTTGACACATAAAATTAACCAACCCAGAGGTTAAGTAAACTTTAAAATGTTATCTCATTTTATACACAGTGAAGACCTCCCACTAAGGTGAGCATATATCCCACTGTGTCTGTACCTACTGCCCTTGGGTTACTAGTAATAGCAGGGGTCCCCAAAATTTTTACATAGGGGGCCAGTTCTCTGTCCCTCAGACCATTGGAGGCCGGAGTATAAAAAAAACTATGAACAAATCCCTATGCACACTGCACATATCTTATTTTTAAGTAAAAAAACAAAACGGGAACAAATACAATATTTAAAATAAAGAACAAGTAAATTTAAATCAACAAACTGACCAGTATTTCAATGGGAACTACGCTCCTCTCACTGACCACCAATGAAACAGGTGCCCCTTCCAGAAGTGCGGTGGGGGCCGGATAAATGGCCTCAGGGGGCCGCATGTGGCCCGCGGGCCGTAGTTTGGGGACCCCTGAGTAATAGCATGCCTCCTTATTTTCAGCATTAGTTTGGTCACTCGAATTCAAATCCATATCTTTTTTCCTATAAATCTGTTATCAATTTTATAATTTATATAATCTGATGCTAAAACTTTACACCATCCTTCATCCTCCTGCTAAGTGATGGACTCAGCCTAATGATGAAAATGCAGTTAACTTTTTGCACACTGCTCAGGAATCACATATCTATATTAAATTGAGGAAGGCCATGTGAACACATCTTCATATCAAAAAAGCCTTTTCAAATGTCCCATTGGCTTCCCAAACCTTGAGCAAAAAGAAAGTCTCTCTCGTTAACATAGTGACAGTCTCACTGTATAGATGGTTCTATACCCTCTTTTCTTAACATCATAATGTGTTTGATTTTTTTTAATTGTATGCATCATCTACTATGATTCTTGAAAGAATCCCTAATGTAAATTGAGTAGCCACCATCTAACCAGGAATCTAAACCGTGAGATTCTGTGTTCTCTCTTATCTAATGAGCGTTATTATACCTCCTAAACCAAGCATGGCCACCATACAGCCTGCAGGCCGGATTCGGCTCACATAATGAGTTTATGTGGCCCGTGATTAAATTTTTAATATTCTCCACACGACGCACTGTGAAAATGAAATAAGTGGTACTTTTATTTTATTTTATTTTTTTATTTATTTTTTCTTTTTTCATTTTTCTGAAGCTTGGAAACAGGGAGAGACAGTCAGACAGACTCCCGCATGCGCCCGACCGGGATCCACCCGGCACGCCCACCAGGGGCGACGCTCTGCCCACCAGGGGGCGATGCTCTGCCCATCCTGGGCGTCGCCATGTTGCGACCAGAGCCACTCTAGCGCCTGAGGTATAGGCCACAGAGCCATCCCCAGCGCCCGGGCCATCTTTGCTCCAATGGAGCCTTGGCTGCGGGAGGGGAAGAGAGAGACAGAGAGGAAAGCGCGGCGGAGGGGTGGAGAAGCAAATGGGCGCTTCTCCTGTGTGCCCTGGCCGGGAATCGAACCCGGGTCCTCCGCACGCTAGGCCAACGCTCTACCGCTGAGCCAACCGGCCAGGGCAAGTGGTACTTTTAAATCATTATACATAAACTACAATATCTAACCATTGTACAACAATGAAAGTTAAAACCTCAGCTACTAAGAAGCGTCTTTGATTATTGGAAATCGAGATGTTTAAGAAGATAGTAATATGCAGAAAAGAATTCCGCGTGTGGCTAATCTAGGGTTAACTTCCAATAATTGGTTGAATGGATTTGCTATACTTCCTTATTTTTAAAAAATTCCATTATAAAGATTTACAACTTTTGTACTCATCTGTGCAATTTTTATAAGCAATTGAATATGGAAAATATGGAAATTAAAAAAAAAACTTAACAAGGAATATTTAGTAATCTTCAGCTCAACTTATATTTGTGAACAAACTTTTTCTTTAATGAATCTAAATAAAAGTACAACAGATCAAGATTGAATGATTTACATTTGGAGGCTGTGTTAAGAATAGCTACTACAAGTATAGAGCCAGATATTTAAAAAATAATAGGTAGCTCTGGCCAGTTGGCTCAGTGGTAGAGCATCGGCCTGGCATGCAGGAGTCCCAGGTTCGATTCCCAGCCAGGGCACACAGGAGAAGCGCCCATCTGCTTCTCCACCCCTCCCCCTCTCCTCTCTGTCTCTCTCTTCCCCTCCTGCAGCCAGGGCTCCACTGGAGCAAAGTTGGCCCGGGTGCTGAGGATGGCTCCATGGCCTCTGCCTCAGGCGCTAGAATGGCTCTGGTTGCAACAGAGTAATGCCCCAGATGGGCAGAGCATCGCTCCCTGGTGGGCATGCCGGGTGGATCCCGGTCAGGCGCATGCAGGAGTCTGTCTGACTACCTCCCCATTTCCAACTTCAGAAAAATACAAAATAAATAAATAAATAATAATGATAGGTGATGCAAAATGCCTCAACATGTCACATTAGTTTTTTTGTTAATTTGTTGTACTAAATTACTTACATTTATTCATAAACAAATTACATAATAAAACTTTGTTTACTTAAACAAATCATTTTTGTATTTAACATTTTTTAATTTTAATATTTCATCCGGCCCATGAAAAAAGTTTTCTTTCTAATCTGGCCCTGGGGGCAAAAACTGTTGGCCACACCTGTCCTAAATCATTTTTAAGATTTATATATTTCTTTCTTTCTTTCTCCACAGCCACTTTGCTGGATGACTTTTACCTTCATCTTGGCTCATCCAGTTGGCATTCCTGTATCCTTCATGGTTTCCCATGCTTCTCGAAAGTTCTTTCCAGCCCCCTTTTGTTGATTAATCTCCCAGACAAATATCTGCCCATGCTCTTTTCTCTCTGAATGGAGTCAGTGATCCCCAGAGCATGGTTTCAGAGAACCTCTATTGCCTAGTTCATTGCCGCATTTACTTTCCCTCTTTTCTGCACTCTCTGTCCCAGCTATTCGGAACTAACGGAAATGTTCTCAGGATGCCCTAGTCTCCCTGGCATTGGGGTTTGGGGCCTTGGGATTTCTATTCCTTCCATCTGAAACACGTTTTCTAAATATTAGATGTCACCTTTGCCTGGAACTATTCCTGATCCTCCAAGACTCCAGCCGCCTGTCACACTTAGCAAACATTATGCCCTGGCACTTCTTATGCTATCACTGCCTCTATATTACTCTAACTCACCTTTACTCTTCCATGCTTTTCTGTCTCTAGAAAACAGACCATTGGGTAACAAGAAGTTATGGTCAATTATTTACTAGTATATATCTCCAAGGGCCTTTGGCATAGCATGGTGAACATTTCTTGAATAAACTACTTCATGTTATAGAAGTATTGGAGAGTAAGCCAACTACTCAATTACAAAACTATCATTATCTTAGTGCATAAATAAATGCATGCAATGATATAAAGATAATAAAAGAGCTTGCAAGAATAGATGGGGGTTGGATGGGTGGGTGGAGGGTGTGGTGTAATCCTTTAGGTAAATTGGTCATAAAGGTCTTTTCTAAAAATGTTCGTGCTTGAAGCCTAAATCCTAAGACCCAAGGCCACACAGGACTAAGTAGAATTTGTTCCTCATGTTTGCTCTGGCAGGAAGAAGAAATTCCCTGAGGCAAAGGGACACAGGGCAAATAAGTTTGGATGAGGAAACTATTAGAAACAGTTCAGGAAATGGAGAGGGTCTAACTCTGGAATTGCCTTAGTGGAAGAATGTCGGCTTCCGGGCATTCCACGAAATAGGAAGAAGAAAAGAGCTCAAAGACGCCAACCGGGAAAGGAAGATGAGAAAAGAGATCTAGGGTCTTGAGGATGAAATTCCAGCGATACTGATCTTTTATCTCTACACCAAAAGAGAATAAAGCGATATTTACTTTGCAAAGAACATGGGATTCACTTGTTTTCTGGAGAGATCATTGTTTGGGTGTGTTTCCCCTCATAAGAAACCAAAATGGCCAATAAAATATAGAAAGTGAGTACAAAAATATATATTCATACATTTCTCTCTATAAACAAAAGTGAAAGCTAATGTAACTTGGAAAAAAAGTTGAGTCTTTTTTTTTTTTTTTTTTTTTTGCACAAAACCTAAATGTCTGCTTTCCAAAAAGGAATATATCCTTTTTGTGAAGATTTTGAGACCTCATGCCAATAAATTTGTTCTTTTCACTGAAGCAGATGATTACATTTATTTTTTATTTAGAAGAAAACATTAATAAAGCGATGAGATCATTTATTGTTGCTAAACTTTAAAAGCGTCTAAATCAAGGGGGGCCGGGGATGTCCGTATTTTTTTTTTCTTGTTTGTTGCTTTTCCGCTCCCTCTGGACCCATGGCAGCCTCCAAATGACATGATGCGAAATCAGACCCTTTTTTTTTTCTTCTTCTTCGCTTGCTTGCTTTCCAATTTAAAAGAAAAAAAAAAAAAGCTAACCTCACCTCAGCACCAAATGAGGCAGTTCATGCTGGTTTTGGAAAAGGAATTAGCTCCGGAGAGAAAAATAACAAATTCAGTCCTGAGGTCTTTCCTATATATTGAAAAGCCCCGTTTGGAAAGGCCGCGCAGAAAAACAAACAGAAGGTGCCCAGATTTCTTTATCATACCTGGAGAGGGTAGGTTGAGCCGGCTCCGCCATGCCCTGGCGCCAGGTCGCCATCATTTTTCCTGTTTTAAAATGGTACCCACTGCTCTATAAAATGATCTATTGGGACTTCAAAGCGGTGGCAATTGCATGTGGCACAGGATGTACGCAATTAATTATGTGATGTTTAAATGACAGGGTGTAGGAAAAATAGGAGAGAAGGAGAAAAAAAGTTTTTTTTTTAAAAAAAGCAAAAAAAAAAAAAAAAAGCCCAAAGTAAACTGAAAGGCCTGGTTGTCTGGCTGCCAAGAACCAGTAGCAGATAAGGCCTCCAGTTGCTGTGGAAACTTGGGCCTCCAGGAGCCAGAATCCAATTTCAGAAACCACAACGTCAACAGAAACGTGTGCAAAAATAAAAAGGTTTGTTTGGCAAGTAATGAGGAGAAGTCTACCAATGTATAAAACACATGAACCAAGGTGACCTCAGCCCACTGAGGCTATAATGACGATGGTGTCCACGGCAGGCCTGGCACCTCCAAAATGAACAGGAACAAGACGCAGTCCACGCTGCTCCCTATGTTATCAGGTAATTGCTACCTTTTTTGAAATATTAACCAGCCACCACCTCTTCCCATGCCGCACCTCAAGAAACAGAACACCACCCTTCACAAAAGTGCTGTTAGGGACCTTCGTTTTAAAACCAAGAGGCCAGGAAGTAGAAAGCTAGACATTTCCCTTGTTCCTTAGATCATGAATTACATGCTATACCATCCAGGAAAGAAAAAAAAAATAGATGATACATAAAGATTTCCTTACCCTTTCTGTGACATCTGCAAGGAACAGCTTAAAGTTAAGAAGCAGGCTTCACATGTGAACTCAATAATCTCAACAATTAATCTTATTCTGAACTCTTTATTTAATTTACTTAAGAAGTTGCATCTAAAACAAATGCCCTTGGATGGATGGACAGCTTTCAATTCATCCTTACACTCCCAGAAATCACTGACATATGCAACATTATTTGTAAGTCTTTTCATCATCCCCTCTAGAGACTAAATGTTCTCCCGGGACTCACTTCATCGATAGGTTGATTATTTGCTTAGCGAAAAGCAGCTCTGTATTCTATTGGGCACTAAGCCCAGACTTCCAAGGTAAATTTCAGACAATTCACAAGCTTGAGATCATATAGGTCTCATATAAGTCATATAGATTTCATATAAGTCGTATAGATCTCACCAACATATTAGATTCTGAGAAAGTGACCTAAAACTCTTTTCCCAGAAAAAATTACAAAATAACAATAATAATAGTAATTGAATTCCAAACTGAGAAATATGTCAAGAAAGAAACCAAACCCAATACATAGAAATGTTAAATATGTATCAATTCACTGTAGAAAGATCCCCCATTTTTTTATTTCTCTCTTCATCCTATGTTTTTGCTCCTTAAATTGAGAAGGAAATTAAAAATATATAAATGCATTTAGAATAATCTAAATTGTCTGCTGTCAGTATAGAAACCCCACCTCTGTGAGAAGAATCCTTTCTTCTCCCGGGGTCACAGCTAAGCCGTATCTCCTTGTGACTGAGTTCTGGCGAGTGCCATCAACGTAGGCAGATGTGTTAAATAGCACTTTCAAGACTGGCCTTACTCAAACTTTATGATCCTCCATACTCTACATTGCCCATTTATCAGTTAGATACCAAAGATCCACCCAAAGCTTCCAAGTTCCTGGGCAGTAGAATACATCATAAAAGAGGGAGTCAGGCTCTCTGGTTTATCACCTGGACAAGATCCAGGAGGGCCACCTGATCAAGAGCATCCACACTAGACTTAACAGGGATGACAAGTTTTTGATAGGCAGAGCCACTAAGCTTTGTAGCATTGGTTACCACGCTGCATGCCCCATCTACTGCAACATCCCTCACAGAACCACGTAAGCATTACCAACACTGTGAAGCTGGCTCAGGCATCGCCAGAAAAGCTTCTATGCACACTTTTGCCTGCTGCGTCCAGCCCTGTCACAGCCCTAGTAGCCCTAGTCACATATCATTGTCATATAACTCTTACTTCAGTACACATGCTTTTTAATTCATCAGTGCTTTCCAGATATTGCACAATACTCAAAACGCATGTTGACATTTAGAACCCAGAAAACATATTCATCAATCTTGAGCTACCCAGCAAAGATGAAATTTAGAAAGCCATAAATGTCCAGGAAAAGGTATTTTCTTCTTCCTCCTGCCAACAGCTCTGTTGGCAGCTCTTTAAAAAGACCACTGGGCAACCTGGACAACTTTTAGGGAACACTCAAAATCTTTAGTTTATGTTTTAAAGCCTAAAGGAACCGTCAGCCTCTGTGATGGGAAACACCTTCTCTCGGGAAACCCAAAGCGGCAGAGAGAAAGCTCAAAGCCCTAAGCTATTCGGCACTGTGCTGCATTATGACATTTAAGTATCTGTTATTATGAGCAAGGTTTGCCCAATATAAAATTCTACCAGGAGTGGAGAAAATTTATATGACCAGAAGCCCGAGAACCTAAGGATTTGAAGAGTCAGGGGAAATTGAGAACACTTCTTTTTGTTTTCATAACTACTTAGGGATTATAAGAAAGGGAGCCCATACTAAAAAGGTGCTCATTCGACTCAGCTCGTGAGCAGATGATGCCACATCATTTTCTCATTAGAAATTGCAACTTTAACTTTTATAAAAAATTTCCTTACATGGAATACCCACTTGTTGGAGCTATTATTAGAGTCATCATACAATGAAAGTTTATGCAGACCTTAAAAATGATACTTTTAAGAATATTCAATGATTTTAGAAAGTTTTGATATACTGTAAGTGAAAAAAAAAATTGGGATATATAATATATAATAAATCCAGCAATAAAATAGTTGAGAAAGGGGCTAAAAATACAATAAAAAGTAAAAGCCATTTTATTGAACAGAATTATGATGATTTTTAAATTTAATTTCTTCTTTGCAATTCACTTTAATTCCAAATTTTATATACTAAATATACATTGTCATTTTATTGTTAGAATAGATTAATATTTGTCATTTGTTACACTAATTCAGACAAACTGCATGCAAGATAAGTTCAATGAAGGCTTTAATATTAAAATTTGTTTAAATAGTGTATTCAAAAATAGGAGAGATCATACGCAATTAATGAAATAAAACCCTATAATAATAATACTCATTAAATATGTTGGGTGTTCTTTCAAGTATTGTATATAATTAATTTATTTAATAACATCCTCTTAACATTAAAAACAAAGGTACTGATATTACTTCCTTTACAGTGTAAAGTATATACAAACAAGAAAGCTGAAGCACAGAGAGGTTGAGTAACTTACCTAAGGTCACTCAGCTAAGTGGAAGGCCTGGGATTTGAACCCAGACAGTCAAACTCCAGAGGCTGCACATTTTTGCAAGAAGAAACATGGTGCTTGACCTTGGGTTACCCTCTCTCAAGGCAATCAGAAAATACAGATAATACAGCTTCATCTTTCATAAAAAATAGATATCAGCATCTATCTGGATAGAAACATGCTTTCCTAGACCTACATTTTAAGAGGTATGGATTGTTAACGTTATTGAGTGCCAATGTGGGCAGGATTTTCAACTGTATTATTATAGAATACACAGAAGTAAAAGGGAGTTTAGAAAACAACAGGAAGCAACAAAGCCGTATTTGAGCTCTTGATGCCCCACTTTTCAAATTTGTCATCTTTTTGTGGGCGAAGGTGGATAACGATCCGTGTTTTTACTAAGAAAGGGCTGTGTCTGGCTATATAGCCTTAGCTTTTTTTCTTCCATTTTGCTCTTAATGATCAAAAACTACTACAAAGGCCAGAGTAGAGCAGAGGAGCAGACTTAAACAAAATCTCTTTGGCAAGATCATTTCTTCCAAAGGGATATGATTAATCTAATAAGGTTGCACATTAAATCAATTTGCACCAAGAAAATGAAAGCCACACATGGTGATATATATATATAGCTGGTGGGAGCTCCCCCAAAGAGCCCCCAGCCTCAGCCCATGTTTCAGTCTCTTGCTACTTCTTTTATTTTATGCAGAAAATTAAATTTTAGCAGTTGAGTTCTATTTTCGTTTAGAATGTCCATTAAAAGTCTGGCTGTAATATTTATGAATACCAAAACAAGACCACCAGGGCACATATCTGCTAAAAGCAAGTCTCAGTTACAGATCTACCAGGCAGTTCCTCAGACATTTAATAATAAAAAAAATAATATAAAAATCATGATCTAAAACACACTGTAACAAAGAGGTTCAAATGGAAAGAACAGATAAAATAAAAAGTAAATAAAAATGTTTGCGTATTATAGTCAAACTGCCCTACGTGACAGAGTAGCCATTTTCTTCCTATTACATCAATCCTCAGGTTAGATGGTGCTGATCAGATTAGATGAATGCTCATGAGATTTCATTATAAAACCTTTAGAAAGATACTTTAGAGGAAACACTCAAATATTTAGTCAACAATATGTTAAAAACTTAAACTGCCAGCATGTCAACCTTAAATTTTTTTCATCCCAAGGTTTTTTGTTTTTTTTTTTACCAAAATTTTTGCTGAATGCATATTGGATTTTTGTTTCATTTTGTTTAGCGTATGTAAGGATTGGCTTATAGGATGGCTTGGGATAGAGTAACTAGAAAGACACAGAACAAATTACTATGACATTGTTAGTGGTCAATGCTGAGTGTAGATAAATAATGATAAAAACACATTAAAGATAAACCATGTCATAAATAATAATGTGAGCTAATGGAAAAAGAGGATTAAATTGGGGGAAAAATGTTTTCTGTACTGTTTTCCAAGAACATTTTACCATCTACCACTTAACCCATCCAAGGTAAAACTGAAAACCACCCTTGGCAGTTGGAAATACAAATATATTTTTTACATGATAAATTAATCCATATCTACAGTTTAAAAAACTGTCCATCACTGACTGCAGGTTCTGCTTTGTCTGTGAGGGGGTCCTTGTCATTTTCCAGGATAAACTTGGCAAAAAGATAATATTTTCTGAGCAGTAACTTTTGAGACTGAAAATTCTGTGTCATTAAATTGTTATATTGCACTCCCAAACCCAAAGCAATGGGAAAGAGACACAAAGGAGAAAGAAGAAAAAGAGTCTTGCTTTGCACTTTCCCAACTCTTAAAATATTGCCCCACCCTCTCCTGACAGTAGCAAACTCTTCTCTTCCCTCCCTGCCCCACTCTGCTAACCCGCTGAGAGTGGGGATTCATTTATTCACCCAGGACTGAACTCAATCAAAAGTTGCTGTTCTTTTACATGTTTCTGAGCACAGGAATGAAGTTATGCAAAGCCTGGCCTTGATATTATAGAAGTCTGAATTGGTTTCTGCCAACAAACTGACTTTCTCCTAAATATATAAAGAAAGCCTCTCATTTAAACTACAGGCATAGGGAAAAAAATGAGGAGAGAGGGTGCTGATATGGAGAGCAAACTGATAAAAAAAAATGCACCAGAGTTCTTAATAGGTGTTGCTCTTTAGCTGAGTTTAATTGTGTAGCATTTTCTGTGTGGCTGGATCAGCTTATTCAGAGAGGATTTGGGTGCCACATTGTGCTGTGAGTCAGACTGAGTGTGTGTGTGTGTGAGTGTGTGTGTGTGTGTGTGTATGTGTGTGTGTGTTCATAGCATGGTAACTTTTACACTGCAGAGAACTGCTGAGCTAAAAATCTTTCTGCAATGAAAAGGGGGCATGGTTTTCTTCTAGTCAACTTTCAAAGGGACTGCTCTGTCATCTGGATGCAGAGCGAAGGTGGCCCACCTAGACGTGGCAGGCAGCTCTGCTTGGGTCCATTTCTCACTCTGCCCCCAGGATGGCAAACAGCCAAACACTCTTGCTAATCACACGCTCTCTGCAGCTTCGGAGTTTTCTCTATCGTTTAGCTCTGCAGACCTTTTGAAGTGGACTTACTCTGGCTTCACTCACGTCCCTGCCGTGCCTCAGAATGCTTCTGCAGGATGTTCGGAATGTAAAGGAATGTCAGATTGGAGACTCAAAATCTTGGGACCAAAGTTTTAAATCTACACATTGAGGAGAGTCAAAGTTTCTGGAATTTCCCCTCACTATCTTCTTTGCCACCAAAAGAGAAGTCCAACTTTTGAGGACTATAATTAATTCAGCCTTCAAGTATTGCCTTTTCTTTGGATGGGAGAGGAGCTAAGACCCAGTTAGCTTGATTCTGAACTTGGCTGACTTTAACATTTAGTGGATTCAGCCATCAGAGGAGCTATGGATGGCTTCCCCACAGTAAATTCTAGAAAGAACTGATTTTTTTTTTATTCAGGTATATGAAAACATTAAACAAAGACAATCCATCTGAGTTTATAAATTGGACAAGGGACACCAGTTCAGCTGGGCAGAGAAGAGGCAAGCCAAAGGTGAAATGTAGTTAAAACCAGACACCAGGTTAAAAGAATAAACAGGTGGGACACCCATCGTGGAGGAATGGTGGAGTTGAAAGATGATGTTTGTTTGGGCTCCTAAGGCTCAGAGTTCTTACAGACATATCAGACAGATGTCATTCCTCCAACTGCATCCAAAAAGGCTCTCTTGCTGGTGCTGGTTCTGTATAAAACTGAGCTACACTTAGGTGACTGTCAATGCTGCACTATTGAGGAAGGAAGGTAGAGAGAATCAGGAAGGAGTCAAAGTGCAAAAAGCGCCCCCATGTGTAGGTGGCTGTGACAAAACATGGAATCCTGACCTCCAGGGTGGGGGAATGGAGTTGACAATCAAGAATGGAAGAACAGTAGTCATTTTGTTGTTGTTGTTCATACACTATTTATATAAACATGCTATCCTGAAAATCATGCAAACTATTAAGACAGCTTCTTCCTCTTCAATAAAAGGGCATAATATTTATTCAGATTGCCCCAATTATATATACACTTCAAAGTGATGGTTTCTTTTAGAGTCTTAAATATGACTGGGCAGTTAGCTAGGAAATTATGTCTTATCTTTTGTTTCCTTTATGTGTTGTCTTTGGTGATGAAGAGAGAGTGATTGATTTCAACTTAGTGTCATTAAATTTGCAATTAATCCAGCACACATATTACTCAGGGTCATCTATTAAAATAATAAATCTTCTAGAGCTACATAAAATATTCAGTCAACTAGTTTATTAATTGTTAATATCATTTCTATTTTATGTTGCTCATACTCAATAGCAGACTATTGCTTAAAAATGAATTGACTATATAATCATTTGTCAGGCATTTTTATTGTATGTGAGCCCTGAGGATTGTATATGAAGTATATTAAATACCTATGATTCTTCTACCTTGTGAAGAATATATCTTTAACTATCCTAGGTCCAATATCCTTTAATCACTATTGACAAAAAGAATGGGGTCATATTTTTATAAAACTATAAAGAAATAATACAAATTTGCCATACTAAGAACATTAATGGTGTTATTTTCCAATAGATTTCCAAATATTAATGTATTTAGGATATTATCTAATAAATGTGATAGCTCTATGCCAGTTTTTAATCATTACAATTTTTTTTTACTGTGACAGAGAGATATATAGGGACAGACAGACAGGAATGAAGAGAGATGAGAAGCATCAATCATCAGTTTTTTGTTGCGACACCTTAGTTGTTCATTGATTGCTTTCTCATATGTGCCTTGACCACAGGCCTTCAGCAGACTGAGTAATCCCTTGCTCGAGCCAGCAACCTTGGGTCCAAGCTGGTGAGCTTTGCTCAAACCAGATGAGCCCGTGCTCAAGCTGGCGACCTCGGGGTCTCGAACTTGGGTCCTCCGCATCCCAGTTCAAGCTCTATCCACTGTGCCACCGCCCGGTCAGGCTAATCATTATAAATTTTAAGTGCTAACTTATAATAGTTTGATAAGTTCCAGGATTCCAAAAAGTGGGAGAAGATTGAAAAATTATTCTATAACTACTTCCAATTTCAATCAAGTTTGTATACGGAAAGCAGTATCAGAAGACATCTTGAAAAGGGTGGGCATCACTGTGAGGAGCAAAGAGAAAGCCTGAACTGAGGTGAGAAAATGATGTCAGCTTGGATAGCATGGTGAAATCTTACCCAGGATAAGATTTTATACTTCCTTTCCTCACAGAGAATTAAGTAAAGGTCCAGGTGGTTTGAGACAGGTAAACTGCCAGTTTACTAGCCTGCAGAAACATGAACTTAAAGCCCTGTGAGATCTTTTATGGCCATGTGAGTCTGTGAAATGTTGTAGTCAATTCCCTGCTATCACCTCACACACAGAACTAAATGTATTTGCTGGCCGGCTGCCCTCTCTTTGTCAATGGCACCGCCATGTTTCTAGCCACCCACGCATGGAATTTTGGAGTTAGTATTCACTCATTCTTTTGGATTCCTACCTTTTAATCCAGTCACTTGCCAAGCTTATTAAATGGTGTTTCTTTACCATCCATGCCTATCTTGCTATCTTGCTTGTCTCACTGAAAGACCCTAATTCAAACTCTTAGTATTTTATGTCTGTTCTACTGAAGTACCCTTATAAATGGACCCATTTTCCCATTCATCTGGGCCTGTGTATCCTCACTTATTAATCTTATTTAAATATCACCTTGATCACGTTATTCATCTTCAGCATCTCATCCTTGTGTTTATCTGTGTTGCCCAAGCTGGTGATGTGATCAGCAACAAGAGTCAAGAGATGAAATACATTTCAGAAAGTCGGCCTGGGCCTCTGCAGGAAATGGACATTGCTTCTTAGCATATGACTGTTTTGAAAAAAATCTTCCATGCAAAAACCTGATTTATTTTACTTAACACTCCCATTATTCAAAATTAGTTGCACATGGCAAAATTATTTTTCATGTAGAAACCATTAATATCTCTTAAATTGAATATTTTCAATAACATACTTTGGGAAACAGTTTTATCATAATATCCCAACTCCTCAGCTTGACATGTTCCTTCATAACCATGCTCCATTCTGTCTAGTTTCAAGTTGCACAACTCCCCAGCGCACATGAAAACCACCAGGAAGACTTATCCACTTCTTAGTCTACTCTCTCTGCTCAGACTTATGCCTTCCCCAGTAACTTTTACTGGCTAGTTAAAAAAAAATTATTTGTATCCTTCCAGATCCAATTCAATGCCACCTTTTTTTAATGAAGACCTTGTAATACTCCAGTTTCAGCTCCGTATGTTAGATCAGTCTCCCATGACAGGTGGGGCACAGTAATGATAACAGTCATAGAGTAATTCTCAATTCATCCAACTCAATTTACCTCTAGTTGGCAGGCACTGGCAGATAAGAAGTCAATCACAGGATGCCCTATATTAGGTACTTATTGGAGTATTTGAAGAATTGGAGATATAGCTATAATAGTGACATGCAAAGTACTATGGAAACCTAGCTCATTCTGCCTGAGAACTGAGGATGGTGGATTCTTTGTACCTATAGAGTGATGGTCTCTGGGCCAGCTATGAAGGTAGTCAAAGTATTAAACAACTGTCTTTATTAGACAATGAATTCTGGTTAACCTATATCCCCATATTGAACTCAGAAGTTAGATTCTCTGGCTGTGCTTCATGGAACAGAGGACCCTTAGTCACCATCATCTATTAAGAGTTCTTCATCAAGTTGAAAGCTATTATTAAGTATCTTTTCAGTTATTTCATCTTCAGGTTACAGAAACCCAGTTCCTTTTATCTTTCCTCAAAGGTCTGATTTCCTCACCTTTAATCATCATTCTGTTTCTCTGAACTCCCTCCAAAGTCTTCATGCCCTTCTTCGCTTGTTGGTTCTACAACCAGTTGCTATACTGCATAAATAGTCAAGGAATGTCCTGGGCGACCATACAACGTGCTGAGGTTTGAGTTAGTTAAGAACCCAACTCACAAATGCGTATTCAGACTATCCCAACCCTGTAGTGCAAAACTTGGCTGTGGCTCAAGAGTGTTTTAATAGCCTGTTCATACAGCATTACATGAGGGTGATGATTTTTTAAAAATTCTTCTGGGCATAATATTAAGCTACAGAAACCCCCAAATAAGTACATCCACACAGCACCCGATATTTAAGAGCTATTTATGATTTCCACTATTTACTTGTTTAAATAAATGACACATTAAAAATATTTAAGCTATATATCATACACACATACTATACTCCAATATACTAAATATCTACTTATATAAAATTAAATAAGGCATGTAATAGTTTTTTTTATATGGTTCAAGTTTTGTGGCTTTGTATATGTGCATGTGTAGTCTTCTGTATTATGTTTGTTACCACCAAATAGGGAAGGAAAGTTGACTACATCTTTGAATATAGGTTGGCATCCCTAAATAAATCAAATCTTAATTTATAAATTTATGGTATATTAGGTAGAGGAAAATGACACCTCACTGATAATGATGAAACGGGCTGGTAGTAGGTTTCCCAAAAGTAACGGCAGAAAGAAAACATCAGTGGAGACTTCAGAATAGAGAACTTGAGAACATAGATATCCAACTAGACTAGCATACTAAGCTAATCCATCTTTACAGAAACAAGAATAAAATAATTATATTGTCAGATTAAAACAAAGATTTTTCACTAATGGACTGAGTTGAAAATATGTTTTAAAGAGAAGAAAATATGTCTAGGAAGAAAATCAAAATTTGGAAAAATGAGTACAGTAGTAAGAAAAAAATACTAAACATGTTTTAAATCTAGACAAACATTATCTTGTTTAAAGGAATAATATTAATACTACTACTTAAAATAATAAGTGATTTTTGAATGACAGCAATAAAATACAGGAAATTGATGGCACATAAATTAGAGGATATCAGGTCTTTATGAGATCCTTATATTTTTTGTTGGGAAGAAGGGGTTGAAAAGAGGATTTAAGATATTAAGTTTTGGCCTGACCAGGTGGTGGCGCAGTGAATAGAGCATTGGACTGGGATGTGGAAGACCCAGGTTTGAGACCCCGAGGTCGCCAGCTGGAGTGTGGGTTCATCTGGTTTGAGCAAAAGCTCACCAGCTTAGACCCAAGGTCACTGGCTCAAGCAAGGGGTACTCGGTCTGCTGAAGGCCCGTGGTCAAGGCACATATGAGAAAGCAATCAATGAACAACTAAGGTGTCACAACAAAAAACTGATGATTGATGCGTCTCATCTCTCTCCGTTCCTGTCTGTCTATCCCTATCTATCCCTCTCTCTATCTCTGTAAAAAACAAACAAAAAAAGATATTAAGTTTTGTACTTGAGTAACCAAATATGCATGATAATATTTCAGAAGGGATTTCTAAAAGAGCAGTAATATCATGATAAGTTCTAACTTCAGTTTAAAATTTTTAAATGTTAATCTTTGGGCTTAATTAAATATTCATGATATAATTTCCAGAGCCACTTCTAAAAGGGTAGATATAGATTAATCCAAAACTCAGTAAAATATTATTACTGTGGAAAAATAAGAAAAAATAAACTGCAACACCTTAAAAAGAAACCCAAATCAATCTTAATGAATACAAGAAAGGAGATAAAAAGAAAAAAGAAGAGAAATATATCAGAATAATAAAGTTAGAACCTATAAATGCATTCAATTATATTGATAGGGTAAATGGACAAAACTTGCCATTTGAAAGACAGAGGTAATAAAATTGTACTTAAAAAATTCCCAGTTTATAAATATATATTCAGAATATACCAACCCTGTTCCCAATGCTTCTGATAAGACATTTTTTTATAGCATAAAGACACAGATTATTTTTAAATAAAGTGACTGTAAAAGATACATTGAGGGTCTATTAACCAAGAGGTAGCCAACAACTAAATGTTACACAAAAGATACATTAAAACAAATATATGATCACAAATAGATAGCTACTATATAATAATAAATAGTTCAATTCATCAATAAGATAAAGAAATGAAATGTTTATTCATCTATTAATTTAGCCTCAGAATATAAATCAAAAATGGATAAAGCTGTAAAAAGAAAAGAAAAAATTCATTTCAAAGAATCATAATGGGAGATTCCAACATACCTATCTCAATGATAAGTTACAAACAAAAAGTTTAAATCCATAGAATATTTACCAACACAAATAATAAGCTTCATTTAATGAACAAACATGCAATTATGCATCTAACATCTAACAATTGGAGAAATAAAACTTCTTTTTAACCATATATTAAAACATTAGAAAAGCTGAATATATGCTACTAGGTCATAATGCAAGGTTCAATAAATTTCAGAAAATAGGTAACATATCAGACTTGTTTTTGGTAAATAACACAATTATGTTAAAAGTTAAGAAAAACAAAATAAATCTATATACATTTGGTAATAAAAATGCTCAGTGGTAGAGTATTGGTCCGGTGTGTGGATGTCTTGAGTTCAATTCCTGGTCAGGGCACACAGAAGAAGCACCCATATACTTCCCTACCCCTCTTCCTCTTGCTTCTCTCTCTCTCTCTCTCTCTCTCTCTCCTCCTGTAGCCATGGCTCGATTGGAGTAAGTTGGCCCTGGCACTGAGGATGGCTCTATCACTTCCACCTCAGGCACTAAGAAGAGCTCTGTTGCCAAGCAACAGAGCAATGCCCCAGATGAGCATAGCATTGCTCCTTAGTGGGCTTGCTGGGTGAATCTTTCTCTGGGTGCATGTGGGAATCTGTCTTTGCTTCTCTTCCTCTCATTGAATAATTAAAAAAAAATAAATGCACTCCTGTGAAAACAATGGAAATTTGACATAATTATTGAACAAAAATAAAAAACAATTGTGGAATGTATCAAAAAAGGAGATTCAAGGAAGATTCATAGTTTTAGGAAAAACAAAATCTGGAAATGAATGCGCTAAACATCTATTATTACAAATTAGACAAAGGATAAGTGAGTAATCCTTAAAACATAGGAGGAAGGAGACAGTAAATGTAAGAGCATAAATTATCATAACACAAAAGAAAGATTTAATAAAGGAATCAACAAAGCCAAAAATCATATTTTGGGAGGGAAAAAACTGGCAAATAAATTTCTCTCAAGATCAAAAATTGAATTTGGAATAGGAATGGTTGGTGCAGTAATACACACATAACAGAGATTTAAAGAGAGGGCATAATGAACAACTTTTTACCAATCAATCAGAGATAAGATAAAAGCTATAATTTTGTATATTTTAGAACACAAAGAGAATATCCTGAAAATCCCTATAATTACACTGAAACAAATGCATACCTTTAAAATAAACTCTCACAAAGAAAATACCATGGTGACTGGATTTAACAGGAGAGTTTTTCTAAAATCTCAGGGATAAGATTAGTCCAATCCTATTAAATATTCCAAAAAATAAAAAGCCTACATTTCAACTCATTTTTTGAAGCCACTATCATTTTGGTATGCAGGCCATGTAAAAAGAGAAGAATATAAAAAATAATAATAATAAAAGGAAAAGCTCATTTATTCATGAAGTTAGATACAAAAAAATTCCGAAAAACATACCATCCAAATGTTTTACATTTTTTAAAGAGAGATTCCACCATGATTCAACTA
Source organism: Saccopteryx leptura (assembly GCF_036850995.1). Classification (NCBI taxonomy): domain Eukaryota; kingdom Metazoa; phylum Chordata; class Mammalia; order Chiroptera; family Emballonuridae; genus Saccopteryx; species Saccopteryx leptura. Next base: position 169,214,993 of record NC_089507.1, read on the forward strand.
GTATTAATTTGGGAATGCAAGGGGTGTTGAACATTTTGAAATCTATAACCTTAGCTCGTCACACAGCACTGATTAAAAAGACCTGAGATGTGGACAAAGGCAGCTACTCAAAGACTTGCATCCACTAAGAGGCTGAATTGGGACTTACACAGGAAGCATTAAAGAGGACCTGTCTCCCATGAGAAAGATGAGAGATCTGAGATAACTCAGATAAGGGACAGTGACTAACACATAGAATAGGGTCTTCGAATAGAAAGAAATAATAACTTTTTAACTACTTCATATTTTGCCCAATCCTTCAACCCTCCCCATCAGAATCAAGGGTGGAGAAAAACAGTGGCAACTGCAGGTTGTATTTTTTTAAAAAAAATACAATCCACCAGATTTTAGATAACCCAGTGCTCTTTCTTTATTGTGGGGTGGGGAGGGGTGAGGCTTTGAGAGAGGCAGGGCAGGAAGGTCAAGCAGATCATGGGAAGTTTATGTCAAACAAGAAGGTGAATCAAGGATGCCAAACTGACCCAAGCTGATCCCAAACAGCCAAACAGATGTGTCACTCCCGTAAACCAGGCTGTTTTTAAATTGCTCCAGATCACAGCAGTGGCATCAGAATGTGTTTTGAACCCTGGTTTTAAATGTGTATTATCATTTTTTAATTAATTAATTTATTTATTTATTTATTATTTTTTACTGTGTCACATCTAAATCACAAAAAACATGGTTTTGTGTCATTTCACATTTCTGAGTATTTTCTCTAGGCCCCTCTGCTAATTCCTGGACTCTCTCCATTCCGAGTTGAAAGCATAATCAGATTTGGCCCTTCGATACCAAGGCAACTGCCTGTGTGTTTTCTTTCTTTCCACTGCAGCCCAGGACGCCAGCACACAAGCTTAAGGAACAGTCAAGAAAAATGAAGCCTGTTTCTTGAGGGGCTGATTAAGCAAGACAAAGTCAATTAACATCTGATTTCTCACAGGTTTCTGCAAGCAAATTGTTCCAATTACCAAAACCAGTGAGCAAATTGTGAGATAATTAAAAGGGGCAGTCATGACTCCACTGACATCGTCCTGCCACCACGCTGCTGGGGAATTCTGTCGAAGACTGACTCAACTTTAAACGTGCAAATTCTGCTGCAGGGAAGTTCTCCTTCGCAGTGTATATATATTAAAATACAAACCCCTCTCTATTTTATTGAATTTTAAGTACATTTCAAGTGTAATGTGAATGTCTGCATTTTACATTGTTTTGTTTGAACCGTTTATGGCTTTCATTGAAATATAAAATAAATGCAACATCTTTACAAAGTGTGTTCAGTATACATGTTGTCACAGCCAGGACATTTTACAACTCTATGGAATAAAAGATAGACTCCACTGTACTGTTTATAGTCTGTAATAGGCAACATAAAAACAAAGTCCACATTAGTTATGTAGACAGCATACCTTTATGAGCCTGTTAAACTTTGTTTTCACAGGCTACTTAGTCATTTCAAAATAGAGCCTAAATAAACTACCTGTATATTTACTGTTTGTCACCAAGAATTAAGATTTGATCTCATTATGTAGGTGGTCATTACTGCAGAGTTGCACACATTTCTTTATCATGTTTTTGGAAGAAGCTACCAAGAACCCAAATGGAATGGACCAGGAGGTAGGAAGTGACAAGCTCCTTTCTCCAATTAGATTAAATGGCATGTTCTATGACATCATATGAGGCTTCAGAGCAAATAGAAATCAAGCTTTTATAGCTGGCTTGGTTTGGACAAAGAGCTTGTGATGGTGCACTTACATAAACTTATAAGAATTTCCATCTGGGAAGGGGAGGGCATTATAACTATTTTGTTTGATTTTGTTTGCACTCTCAAGATAATTCAAATGAAACTTGTGGTCCACAGTTTTTGGAAGGACGTGAAATAGCAAGCAAATGCTTAAAAGAGTATGGCCAGAATGGTGAATAATCAAGATGACAAACTGTATACAGGATGTTTTCCAAGAAACAGAATTGTTTAGGGTTGACAAAATAAGCCAGTTGGCTTCCAACACTTGGAGGAATGATATGTGATACATTAGACTTGTTTTGTGGGTCCCCCAGAATACAAAGGGATCTCCCCTCATGATAAAGTATGATAACGCATTACCTGATTACACTTCCACTTACGGCATTTTAATTCAATTTGCACACTATGCAAATTATTACTATACTCTATTATGTAATTTTAAAGGATTAAATACAATTTTGGCATGCATTGAGGTAAAAAAGAATGAACATTTATTTTGTGTCACCTGGGCACAAGAGAGTTTGTGATGATTGATATCCATGTACCTTATCTGATGTTTACAGGAATTTTATGCAGTGAAAATTGTTATTTGTTCTGTGCACATTAGAAATACAAGGTTCAGAGTACTTAAGTAATTTGCTTCAAGTCACAGAGCTAGTAAATAAGGGAATCCAAGATTTGAACTGGCTTGCTATTAGCATATCTTTGTGTTTTGTTACCATAGTGTGCCAGTTCCTGCTTGCAGCCTGTTTTTGTCAAACATTATTTGTAAATAAATCTCTATCACGTGCCTATTTATATTATATTCCAGGTACTAGTCCCAATGTGGGGAATATATCAATGAAATAAAATCAGAGAGTGGACAAACAATAAATTAGTAAGCAAATTATATAAGGGGCTAGAAATTGATAGAGACTATGAAAAACACAGAGGATGGTAGAAAATACCAAGACGGGTGAGTCGCACTTTAAATATAGTGCGCAGGGTAGACATCCATGAGAAGACAGCATTCATGCAGCCATGAAGGAAGTCAGTCAACCAGGTGTATTTCTAGAGGTAGAGTGTTTCAGGCAGAGGAATCAGCAGAGCAGAGACCGCAGGTGTAAGGTGGCCAAGCATTTAAGAGAAACGATCAGAAAGACAAAATGGCTAGAGCAGACCAAGTCACTTGAACTTTATACTGAATATTTATGTGATCAAAATATAACCTATGTGGAAATTCTTTAGAAGAGTTATGAATCTTCTTATAAGAAATGCTATTTTATCCTCTAAAGCAGGGGTCCCCAAACTACGGCCCGCGGGCCGCATGCGGCCCCCTGAGGCCATTTATCCGGCCCCCACTGCACTTCTGGAAGGGGCACCTCTTTCATTGGTGGTCAGTGAGAGGAGCATAGTTCCCATTGAAATACTGGTCAGTTTGTTGATTTAAATTTACTTGTTCTTTATTTTAAATATTGTATTTATTTCAGTTTTGTCTTTTTACTTTAAAATAAGATATGTGCAGTGTGCATAGGGATTTGTTCATAGTTTTTTTTTTTATAGTCCGGCCCTCCAACGGTCTGAGGCACAGTGAACTGGCCCCCTGTGAAAAAAGTTTGGGGACCCCTGCTCTAAAGAATTGATATTTCTTGGAAATTTAGTTAATATTCATTCACTCAACAAATGTTGACGAAGCACCTACTAACAGACTGGGCATGAGGTGCACTGGAAAAAGAGTAACCCAAGGCTCGTATTTTTATGCAATTTTCCAATGACCATGACCATGCAGGGTGTATCCCAGATTTAATGTAGATTAATATCAATAATTTTATTTATGTAACACATTTCATGATTATGTCAAAGGACAAATCTCTCCATATAGATCTAAAATAATTAGTTCTATAAAACCCATTTGCATAATAATAAAATAAGTATCATAAAAAGCAATGGATGACAATATACTAAAACACAAATGGAAAAATTACCATGGCAGTCAGGAAAGAGACAGGGATATCCATCATTACCTCCATTATTCTAAACATTCTAGTCAATGCAGTAAAACTTAAAACCCAAATCATCTAATTTTGTTTATTTGTATTCCCTAAATAAAAACCTCTTTTAACACTTTGGGCCACTGTATGTGGGGATGGGATTAAAATATAATTTAATCAACAGATTTGATCTGTTCCAAAATATTTCTCTAAAAGATCATTTTAAGCCCAAACTACATTGAGCTATATTTACAATAATTATTCAACAAGAAAAAATCATAATTACCTAGAACAACTTTGGTTCTCAAATCACTTGACTACTCATGGAAATATTTTTTCATAATACTCTTCTATATTTTTAAACTAATGATTAGATGTATATACAGTGGTAGGATTCAGCCAGTTCCCACCAGTTCGGCAGAACTGATACCTAATTTTTTGTTCAGTTCAGTGAACCAGTTGTTAAAATGGCACTTGTATTCAGAATTCTCTCTTAGGTGGGCACCTGGGCAGCTTCCCAATATGGAAATCACAAACTTATATTCCTTACTCTTTTTTAACATTCATCTGTGCAACAGTGTATTCTAAGCACCTGTAGTAATGTTCATTCCTTCCATAGGTGAAGAAATGGGATCTTACCTTATGATGAAAAGATGGTTAGGGATAAATCACACAGCCAATGATGCTTGGATAAAAGTAAAGAAAATTGCAAGTGAGGACCAATCAAGAAGCAATATGGAAATATCTTAAATAGCAGTTTTGTTTTTTGTCAGGAATTTTCATGTATTTTTTAATATTTTTATTAATATTATAAAACTCATAACAATCTAGTTTTGTGTATCTCATTGTTCTTATTTATTAAATGCATGAAATAATAAACCACCTTTCTATATATATATATTTTTTAGACAGAGACAGAGAGAGAGTCAGAGAGAGGGGCAGACAGACAGGAACAGAGAGAGATGAAAGCAGTAGTTCTTTGTTGTGGCACCTTAGTTGTTTACTGATTGCTTTTTCATATGTGCCTTGACTGGGGGTGAAGGGGTGAGGGATGGGGAGTGGGGAAAGTGGGGAAGGGCCGTGACCCCTTGCTCAAGCCAGCGACCTTGGGCTCAATCCAGAGACCTTGCATTTCAAGCCAGTGACCTTTGGGCTTAAGCTAGTGACCATGGGGTCACATCTATGATCCCACGCTCAAGCCAGCGACTCCACACTCAAGCTAGTGAGCCCATGCTCAAGCTAATGGGCCCACGTTCAAGCCAGCAACCTCAGGGTTTTGAATCTCAGTCCTCTGCATCCCAGTCCCATGCTCTTTCCACTGCGCCACTGCCTGGTCAGGCCTGTATATTGTTTTTTTTATATATACTTAAAATGGTCATTAGGGCAGAGAACTGGTTGTTAAATTGTTTGAATCCCACCACTGGATGTGTACCTAGGAAAAAGGCTAGAAGGATGTTACTCCAAGTCTAACAAGAGGGTGTCACAGTTTCTATTAACCTTTGTTTTCAGGTTAGACATTCAATCATCCTATTTAAAATGCACATGGATACAGAAATGAACAGAGTGAATTTATTCATCCAGGTAGCCAAAAGAATATAGGATTTAATGATTTGTTCACTGATATTATACAGAGCTATCAACAAAAGAGCCCTATAACTATTGGCCAAGCCCCTCCCCCTTCCTGAAGGGCACCGAATAAATAGGATGTGGATCCAAAGTGTGGCGAACCTAGAGAAGGCAGGAGAGTTACCTGTCTGTAATTTTCATCACTGTTGGGCTGAGACCGCCGCCATTAGTTTTTTGCCAGAGTATCACATTTCCCTTTAATATTCCTAAACCACTTTGGCTCTCTGAATCTGTTTCACCTTAATGTTCCAGCTATCTTAAATAGTATTTATTAACTTGATGAAGGCTACCCAAAAACATAGCCTCTCCAGGATCATATCCTTTGGGTCCCCATCCAACCTGCCTTGTCATAGAGCCGATGAATGAAGTGAGCATGTTCCTAAGAAGGAAAGAATCTGTCCACCTTCCAATAGGCTTGTGATTCATCCTCTAACAGCTCACAGGCCTTTCTGGACAACAGCGATTGGCCATTTGGTTTTATTGAGGATGATAAATTCAGCAATAACATGACTCTTGGTCTTCTGTCCCTCTAAACCCAGGTCACAAATAGCATGAGTCAGATGCCCCACCCGGCAACACAAGGGCTCCTGAGCTCAAATGCTCCTTTGACACCATCCACGCCACCCAACTTCAGTTATGCCTGGGCTACATTTCTGTTGGAGGCACTACAGATTTTTTTTTAATTCAACACCACACACACACACACACACACACACACACACACACACACACACACACTTTTTCTTTTTTTAAGGAGGCAGAGACATCCAGCCAAATAAACTATGTTAAGCAGCGGGTTCCATTTTAGGTGTTGACAGTGTATAATAAATCCAGGCCTACCTAACATTTACAGGAACATTATAAAATGAGTGAAATGGCATGAGCTGGTTGCCAGGCCAACCAGACAAACACAATAAACAGGCAGCTATGACAGGAGTAAGTTACACCATCTCTCCGGTCTGAAATATATCACTTTACATTAGTCTTTGACCACTTTGAAAGCTCTTTGTTTTATATTTTTCAAAATGCTCTTTTATATCAATAGATTACCATTAAATCTTTTCAGATGAGGAAGTTCCTTTTTTTTTCCTTCCCTAACTTGCGTAGCTCTAGAAGGTGAGCATTTATTTTTATTTTAACTCTAATTAAAAAACAAATTCAAGTTTTAAGAACAATGTTAAGGCTCAAATCCTGACGGTCCCTTCTGGCAGATTAAAAAAAATCTCCCTAGACTAGAAAGAAAATAAACAATAACAGTAGTTAGTGTATTTCACTGGTTTAAAATGTTCTATTAAAATGGCAGCATTCTATGGTACTATTTAACTCTTTAAAAGTCAGTCTGCACTCTGAGGACCCATCTCTTTTACTGGAGGATGCATTTTCTTAAAAGGCATAGATGCTAGAACATCATAGCTGGAAGGATCTTAGAAATCATCGCATAACTCCTTTATTTAACAGAGAAAAAAGAAACGAATAAATTATGGCTTTCTATAATCACTGAGAACAATGACATTTCATTTCTGCTGGTTATACTAGACGAATGTATTTATTTTTATTTCTTTAGCCAAAATGCATGTATGTGAAAGAAGCCATATCTAACTTCTAATTTTCAGCTTAGACTTTCAGCAACAAAATAAAGTAGCATAATTTAGAATTTTCTATAGAAAATGGAATAAAATGACTACATCTGTAAAACATATAAAATACTTCCATAATCAGTTTAACAAAATTTGCTTGACTCATACAAAACATTGCCGGATGATCAACTATCGTTTCCAAGGGCACACTTGTGAATAGGGTGCCCAACTTGTCCCACTCTGCGTGAGACATTCCAAGACACTGAAATCTCATGTCTCATAGAACAGCACCAACCCAAGGAGACAGGTACAGTTAGTGGTTTGCCTACTTGGGATGGAAATTTATTTTGTGCTCATGATTTTACAACATAATTAATGTGAACTTGTTCGTGAGTTATTCAGAGGAAAATTTTACCCTTGCCTAAAAATATCCAAAGTGAGGTGAGTTCTGCGATAAGAGTTCATTTCTTTACAGTCCATAGAATGTGTATTTGAGATTTATTTCTGTAACTGGAGCAGTGTCTTTGATATGAGAGGCTCAGAATAGTTAACTCATGCATTATGTTCAAGTTTTTCAACTGTAGCTACAGCACTTGAAAAATTTTATTGCTGATAGGGAGAAGCCAGCCCAGTTTCCCATAGGGTGGCTATTTCTCTTCTACTTGCTCTATTAGAATTGGCTCTAAAGAAAACAATGCAGACATTAAAGAAAATTGGAAATGGGAGAAGGAAAATAAGGTTAGAGGAATCCCTGGCAGAACCTGGCTACAATATGCCATAAATCCCACATACCTCTTAGAATGATGCCATATAATTCTTTGACATCTCCAAAACCGAATGATATTTTAACAGAAATGGCACAAAATTTATGATACACAAGAAAAGGCTTTAGTTCTAGCTCTTCTATGGGTACGGCAAAAATCAACTCTAAAGCTATCTCTTCAATAGCTTCTCTTGCCTAATTTTATATTTTTGGCATTTTTATATCTATACACAATTTGACATCCTAATAAAATAAAGCTTGAAAAAGTAGAAATGTTCTGATCAAAATGTTTCTGATAAATGAATACATGTCCATTAATGGTAGTCACAGCCCCAATTTTTCATCCCTTATTGTTCTCATGTCCTTTGCCATATGACTTTGATGTTCCTTTCTCCAAATAGACAAGGTCCATTTCTTCATCCTTTAAATCTACAACATGCTTATGTTAACAGAGGGCTATCAGAAGTGGGTGCACCACTTTTAAGTCAAAGTCACTTTTTCTTTTTTGATTTTCTTTTCTTTCATTTTTTTTTGAGAGAGAAAGAGAGAGAGAGAGAGGAGAGAGAGAGAGGCAGGGAGAAAGAGAGAGATGGGAACATTGAGCTGATCCTACCAGGGGATCAAACCAGCAACCTCTGTGCTCTGGGACAACGCTCCAACCAACAGTGCTATCTGGCCAGGGCTTTCTTTTTTTAATTTTCTACCTTTGCCATAAAAACATGTTTAGTACAAAAATTGCTCAGTAGTTAGTCTTTGAGTAGCTGTCCACAGCTGAAGACAGAGGCTTTGGTGCATGAACCCAGCCCCAAGTTGTGCTCAGATTCATCACTACATGTTATTCCCCTCAGCTACCCTGCCCAGTCCTCGCTTACCATGCTGTTTGGAAGTCTCCAAAGGAAGGGTGGAGTGAGTCCCATGACTCCTACTCTCTTGCCATTTTTAGCTGCCTGCAACCTTTCCTGGCTGCTACAGTTTATAGACTTGGGCTCGGTGGCCCTGCCAAATAACAAGCGTCTGGCTCATGAACCCTGAGGTGGACTCCTATAAAATGGAAACGTGTCCACTCCACCATATGAAAGCAAAGAAGGGGCTTCAAACATCAATGTGAGAAAAGTCAAGGTTAATGCAGTGCAAGATTTTTACAAGAGAACCACCACCCTGCAATGACTAATTAAACTGAGCGAGGTCCAGATGGCAAGCATCTTTAAAGATGCCAATTATAGATGCAAATGTTTTTTGTGTGACACTGTTTTCCTAGAAAGATTAAGTAGTAATGAGGATTTGCTTTTAGCATTAGACACCATTTTCTCCTGTCAGAGATCTGCCAGTGACCACACGGATGTGCACAACTGATGCTGACATCATAATAGATCATGGGCATGGAACAGTCACCAAGAAAACCCAAGTATTTCTGTCCAACCTTGAAAAAGGAGGGGTAAGAATCAATTCTTTATATTTGCATTGCTGCATTCTGGCACAGTTACATCAGGCTGGGCTTTAGAGGACTTAATCAAAAGATACTTTTGGATGCCCACTGAAGTCTGGTAAGTTCCATCACCATAGTCACCTGCTCCAGAATGAGTCTTGGATTGATTCAAGGGCATAAAAAAATAAGAAAAAAAAAAAGTACCCCAAAGATGCAATTAAGATTTAAAATTATTAGGCACAAGGACAAGTTGGAATGAGGTGTAACCGAATTCTTCCATTTTGGACTACAGACAAGACAAATTAATCTTTTTCCTCTTCTTCTGAGTCTTGTATTTAGATGCTATTCCTCAGTGTAATAATTTTCTCAATAGTCCTGCACAGAATGATTCTAGAGGTGTTATTAATATATTCCATATTCAGAACACCTGAGAAAACTCTGCATTAAACTGAATTTAAAAGGTTTCTTTACTCCAAGACTTCCCGGCTCCTCTATCTCACTATGATGTGCCATGTATTTCCAGAAAGGGATGCGATATTGTCTGCTTATCCTACCCCAAAACACATGAGACATCAAGGGCTTTTTAGATGTTAATTTTTTTAGATTTGGAAATATTTTTAGATGTAGATAGAATGCAGTACTAAATAATCACAGTTTCTGGGGAGAGAAAAAATGTCAAAATCTGACATTTGGAGGCCTTAATCTGGCAAGGGAATTGGGATATCACAGAACAAAGTCCGAGAGCCAGCAGATCAGCTCCGCGTTTGTTTCATTTCTCACTCTAATCCTTCTAGAGGATGCGGAAAGACTGAGGTTGGTGCAGAGGGACCGAAAGGGGAGGCATGGGTGCCAGGTTCATTCGTAGCAAAGTCAGTGGGTTTGTGGAAATTTCTACAGGTGGGGTGCGAGGAAGAGGTCAGAGATAATTATGACGTTTCAGACTGAAAAAAATATATACATGAATACATCTGGAGTGGGAAACTGGAGAGATTCAGTTTTGTCTTTGAGGAATTTACCTCTGTGGGGCTCTTTTGCAGGTATGTTGGAAAAATCGAAAGTTGAGCCTAACAAAAATAATGCATAATCTTCAAAAAGACAAGATTTGTTCCACAAGGAAGGGATGCAAGGCTTTGGATGCCAATGATAGACTTATAGGGCTGCAACGTCTGATAAAAAAAAAACAAAACAAAACAAAAAAAAAACAGAAGGAAAATGACTGTTGAGACAAACTTGAAGGGAAACATGTCTTAATGGGTTTCATGCAACTTCAGGGTCACCTAACTGAATCAGATACAGGGATTAAGGTGTGTACACACATGCACACGTGTGTATGATAGCCAAAGAATAGAAGGACACATGGAAATGAATTGACTTTCATAGAAGTAAATAGTAACCATTTTGGTTCACACTACAGAGCACTTATTAAAGTCTAGGGTTGGAAAAAGTAGGTTTACTACTTTTTGTGTTGTCATACAAATAAATAATACAAGAATTAATAAAAAGCCTGACCAGGTGGTGGCACAGTGAATAGATTGTCTGCCTGGGACACAGGGAATCCAGGTTCAAAACCCCGAAGTCGCCAGCTTGAGCGCCAGCTCCTCTGGTTGAGTGCAGCTCACCAGCTTGAGCTCAGAGTCACCGGCTTGAGCATGGGATCATAAACATGACCCCATGGTCGCTGGCTTGAGCCCAAGGTCACTGGCTTGAGCAAGAGCTCACTGGCTCAGCTAGAGCCCCTTGCTCAAGGCACATATGATAAAGCAACCAATGAATAACTAAAGTACAGCAAAAAGAATTGATGCTTCTCATCTCTCTCTTTTCCGGTCTGTCTGTCCCTATCTGTCACTCTATCTGCCTCTCTTGCAAATATATATATATATATATATATATAATACAAGGATCAACTCTTGTTTTGCATATTCACAACTGTAAACCTACTTTTGCCCACCCCTGCATATTTTGTGAAGATGATGTCAGTTACTCATCAAAAGAATCTTCTTATGCAGGTATCACCCACCTCCTTTGTGAAAAAACAATTATAGATAGAGCTATCTTGACATCTACCCTTTTTTTTTTAATTTTTTTTTATTTATTCATTTTAGAGAGGAGAGGGAGAGACAGAGAGAGAGAGAGAGAGAGGAAAGACAGAGAGAGAGAAGGGGGGGAGGAGCTGGAAGCATCAACTCCCATATGTGCCTTGACCAGGCAAGCCCAGGGTTTCAAACCGGCGACCTCAGCATTTCCAGGTCGACGCTTTATCCACTGCACCACCACAGGTCAGGCACATCTACCCTTTTTAAAAATGTGCAATTCGGTGATTTCTATCCAATTATTGTCCAGTGCAACAATCACCAGAAATAAGCCTGTTTTGGAATATTTCTGCACCTTAGTCATGTTTACAGTTACTGACTGTCCTATCTCCAGCTCTCAGCAGCCAATAGTCTATGTTTTCTCTGCACATTTTCTGCAGGCACCATTTTATCCCCATTGTACATCTGAGAAAATTTCACCTTATCTCTTTCCTAGTTCTAAATACAATGGTCGTAATTGATATATAATAGAAGAAATCGAATGCCTTTGAAAAACCATCCAACAACAGCAGCAACAACAACAAATTTGCTGGGACCAGAAGTACAATATCTATAGCAGGGGTCTCCAAACTACGGCCTGCGGGCCACATGCGGCCCCCTGAGGCCATTTATCCGGCCCCCGCCACACTTCTGGAAGGGGCACCTCTTTCATTGGTGGTCAGTGAGAGGAGCATAGTTCCCATTGGAATACTGGTCAGTTTGTTAATTTAAATTTACTTGTTCTTTATTTTAAATATTGTATTTGTTCTCATTTTGTTTTTTTACTTTAAAATAAGATATGTGCAGTATGCATAGGGATTTGTTCATAGTTTTTTTTATAGTCCAGCCCTCCAATGGTCTTAGGGACAGTGAACTGGCCCCATATGTAAAAAGTTTGGGGATCCCTGATCTACAGTAAGGGAGATGGAAGAGATTTCTAATGATGTTTAATATTTTTCATGTTCAAGAAAGTAAACAAAGAGCTAAAGGAGATGTTTTGGCCTAAGAAGCAAGATCCTACAAGAAAAGAAACGATGCTTTATTCTGAGCCAAGTGTTCAGACATCAGGAGCCTCGCTAGGTGAGTCTGCGGAAAACTGGGTTTGGCATTCCCTGGGAGCGACCCTGATCAGCAACTGCACTCGGCGAAGACAGCCAGTGTTCAGTGAGATATTTGGACTTGGCCCACGGTGGAGAAGGGGGCAGAAAGGGACCACATGGAAATTGGCGCTCAAAGATATTGCATCTGGAAGGCAAACTTTCCAGGCGGCTGTCAGCTCAAAATGTCAGATTGTTTGAAAAAACAAACACTATGACATAACAGACACACGCAGTGAAGTTTTCAAGATGTTCCCAACAGAACAGCATGCGGTACTTGGCACAATGGACCTCCTCCCCAACCCCCAAATACCGTCCCAATAACCAAAAGAAGAAGGAGGAGGAAAGGAAATTTTGAGACTCAAGTAAAGGAGTTGAAACACTAATTCCCCTGGCTGGATTTGTTCCCTGCCCATTCCATTTGCACAGTAATAATTGGATATTCCCTATTAGACTCAGCCTTGTTTCCAAGATCCCAGCCTCCTACAACTGCTAAGTGTGCATTCCTAAACTCTGAAAGAAAGAGTTTGAATCTTTTACACATATTGAAAGATTAAGCCTCAGGGATGTGACCAAGATAGGGCTCAGACAAAAGGACATAAATCTGTTCAAAATTACCTTAGGAATGGAATTTTCCTTCAATGAGCTGATTATTGATCACTGAGCCAGTAAAGTAGCCACTAGATATTCGAGATAAAAAGAAAGTTAGGAAGAAGAATGAGACGCTAAATCTTCCAGGAATTTTTAAAATGTCTGATTATACAAAGTCTGCTTTGCTCTCGAAAGAGATTTGTGGCTCACTGGTAGGCTGCTTGGCATCTCAATTGTGGTTTCCTTATTCTCTCTCATCCTTAAAAAATGTGATGAGTGTGAAAGTTTTGTGTCCCTTTTCAAGGGCCAGTATACACGAGGTCTACCCAGCTCCTATCCGCAAGGGTCCTTCCTGCTTTTGAAAATTTCCTTTATCATTCAATCTAATGCCTGGCATTTCATTATCTTCTCAAATCACCTGTTTATATCATTCTGGTATCAAGTCTATCCAATTTCAAAGCGTTTTTCATTTTTACACCTTCTCTCTTTGGTTTTGTGTTTATATAAATGATAGATGAAACAAAAGAATGAAAAATACGAGCATAGACACTGATAAAATGTCATTTGCGTTAGACATCTTAATTTTCCCATTTTTTCATTGATGTAAAGAAGGCAGAGACCTAAATGTGGGGAGAAACATAAATGACACTTGCCTATGTTTTGAATCTACCTTTCTTATGCTTTTTTAATGGCACTGTTTTCATTAAGACTTTTTTTAAGAGTACTTTAAAGTTTACTGCAAAACTGAGAGTGATGTAGAAACATTCCCCATATACTCCTTATCTGCCTTTCTTCATTTTCAGCATCCTCCCAAAGAGTGGTACATTTGCTACAATTGAGGAACCTACATTGGCACATCATAACCACTCAAGTCCATAGCTTCATTATTCTTCATTCTTAGAGTTGTACATTCCATACATTTAGGCAGAAGTATAATATAATGGCAGGCACCCATCATTATGGTGTCACAGAGAGTATTTCCATTGCACTGAAACTCCTCTGTGATGTGTCCATTTACCCTTTCCCCCCACAACTCTTGACAACTACTGATCTTTTCACTTTCTCTATAATTGTGTCTTTACCAGTGTCATGTAGTTGGACTCATACAATATGTAGCCTTTCAGATTGGCTTCTTCAACTTAGAAATGTGCATTTATGGTTTCTCCATGCTTTTTTTTTGGGGGGGGGGGGGCTTGATAGCTTGTTTCTTTTTACTGCTGCATAATATCCCAATGTTTGTGTGTACCCTGTTTATTTATCATTTCTCCTACTGAAGGACATCTTGGTGTTTTCCAAGTTTTGGCAATTATGAATAAAGCTCCTATAAACATCATTGTGCAGGATTTTTGTATGGACCTAAGTTTCCAACACTCTAGGCAAATATCAATGAGCCCAATTGCTGAGTCATACGGCCCAGTATGTTTAATTTTGTAAGAAACTACCAAATTCTTGCTACATGGCTGTACCATTAGGATACCCACTGGCAATAAATGAGAGTTCCAGTTACTCCACATCCTCACCAGCATTTTTTGTTATCATTCCTCCTACCCTTTCTACAATAACATTTGGTGGCATGCACATCAGGTTAGTTAATAGAACTGTCAAGAAAAATTTACTTGGAATATTAGGTGAAGAAACCAATCATACCTACTGGTTAGTTCTTGACATTGTCTTATTTCAATTTTAGGTTTTTTTCTTTTTATACTTACTTGTTTGTTTTTAATCATGTATTGTAGATAAATAATGATTGATTGATTGATTGATTGACTTTAGAGAGACAGGGTGGAGTGAGAGAGAAGCATTCATTTGTGGTTACACTTAGTTGTGCATTCACTGTTTGCTTCCTGTATATACCCTGACAGAAGACCCTATCTGCAACATCCGTATTCCAGGATGACACTCTAACTGACTGAGCTAACCGGCCAAGGCCAATAAATAATTATTTTGAAAAAAAAGAAAAGTACAGGTAGACAAGAATAAAATTATTTCATCATTTCACCTCCCAAGATAAAACAAAATGCTGCTTCTGTTGATATCGTTTCAGAGACATAAGCTTGTGTATGCGCACACGCGTGCACACACAAACACACACACACGTGCACATATATAGAAGCATCCATTAGTTCTTGTTGTATGACATACCATCCCACGACTTCAATTTGGCTTGGACTCACCTGAGAGGTTCTGCTACAGTAAGCTATGTGGCTCCATTTTGGGAGTTGTTTAGTGGTGATGGGGCCATAAGTGACTCATTATCCAGCTGACTTGTACAGCTTTGTTCTCCTGGTGGCAGTAACAGAGTTCTCAGGAGACACAAGAAGACATAAACCAATGGACAAGTTTCTTCCAAGCTTCTAAGAGGATCACCTATGCCAATGGCCTTTTGGCAAAACAATTCACACAGCCAACCAGAGTCTGGTGGTGGAGAAATAGACTCCACTATTTCACAGGAGGATTTAGATCGAGAGAATGTGTGGCCACGCTTGCAGTCATTAATAATCCCATTGCTTGGGGGCAAGGGGGAAACCTGCTAACATTTTGGTTTATATTTTTTAAAAACACACAAACCCACAGTACATTAAAAAATGTTGTAAGTGTATCCCCCTATCAATGTGTATTGGTCTACTTCATTGTTTTAAATAACTATACCATAATTTATTTGATCTACTTTCAGTAATTCAACTTTAGAATGTGTCTAATTTTTCACTCTTAAGCTATCATAAACATTTTCATGCATTCATCTTTCCATCTATCCGTGATTATTTTCTTACATAGCCCCTTAGCCAGCTCATTATTCTCACCTTTCCAAGGCTCCCAAAAATGCAGCCTTTGTTCATTAGGGGATGTGGAAAAAAATTAATAAAGGCCAGATAAAAACCTTGATCTCTAAACACAATTTGTCACCTATACGTGTCACCTATACTAAAAAAAAAAAGGTAAAAATGAAGATGAAGATAACTGTAAAATCATTATGTTTACAAAGAATAATTTGTAAGGATAGCTTCAAATTTTTCACTTCTAGTGCATTTAATATATTGCTTCAAACATGCCATACAGGACCATTTTTTGACTTCTGATGGCATCAACCATGGTAGCAGGTCTATTTCCTTTAGCAACATGTGTCTTTCTCTTTTTATTACTGGGATAAAGGTGTCAAACATCCCACACATCCTAATCAGTTGCTTCCAGTTCTTTCTTGGTCTGGATACCTGGGCTAACCAACCTTCACTGCCTTTGCCACCTGACTCCACAGCACAGAAGCAATCTATTCACCCAGTCTGGTTTCATGGGTGATGATAATGTTGGTTTCATAGCTCAGCTTCCCCACCTGCTTTCAGGCCTCTACAATTCCCTAAGTACTTCCTCATCACTTTCTTCTGTTTTGAGAACAAGGGAAGAACTAGAGCTCTGGATGTGCACCTGGATATTGTGGGTCCCTAACAAGCAAAACAGGAGAAAAAAATAATAAACACCTTACTATAGTCAAGCTGGACCAGGTCCAAGGAGAAGTCTGAAAGCTTTTGTCTGCAGGAAACTAAACTCCCAGGGCTCCTAATGATGACTGGCTATCAAAGACATGATTAAAAAAATAAAGTTCTTGAAAAAACAAGCTACAAACACCATAAAATTGTATTGTTTTCAACTTCCCCATTCAGTGGCTTTGTTATGCGGGTGTATTACAGCAGACATGCATGTCAGGGAAAGACAAGAGTATCCTAAGCTTGTCATGTGTTTTATACATGACTTCCAGGATTAAGGATGTGGGCATGAATTTTTTTTGTCATTAGCATAAAAGTATGGTATGTTGTTTTTGTTTTTTTGTTGTTGTTTTTTTTTTTTTGTCATCAGCATACAAGTAGGGTAAGTCTGGAAGAATAAATAAGTAGAGGGTTTGAAAAAAATATGCTTCATGTCATTGTTTTCATTCATTGCATGATAGTTTCATTTTCAGGAAAAAAAATTCCATTCTTTTCATTGCGTTTTTAACTTTTTTGCTTATTTTTTAGATTCTTAACTCCTAGTTTGTTTATTTGTTCCTTTGTGTGTGTTATTTTTACTAGAGAAGCTTGACAAGACAATACTCTATTAGACAATTAAATTTTTTTTTTATAAAAAATTCTTAAATGAAAAAATTGAGGCAAAACCAGGATGAAAGACCTAAAATCCAACTGTGACCTAGGGTTATAAAAATAACAAAGATTATCATGCTTTATTTTAATCTGAATAGATTAGAGAATGGAAGTCATTACAATTACACAGTTATGTTATTATTTCTTATTGAAAATGACTATAAAGATTAGAAAACAACCTGAGTTTTCATTTACCGGTTACTCAAAACCTTGTTCGAAATCAAGTGAAAATTCTCAAAGCCTATGGCTGATGTAGCTAATTATCAGCACTGAGCTCATTTCTTCAAGGGAACAAGGAATGTATCCACCCATGGAGAAAAACCAGTTTTGTTTCAAGCATGACTATTGATGTCCATGGCAAGTCCGCTGACTGAAAAGAAAGTGTTTATTGATTCAACCTTTCCCTAACCCTCTATGAAAGTAAACATGTCTGAGATAACTAAGCAAAACATCAAATTTCACTCAACTACCATGTGGTCCTCTTTGATTAAAGAACTTGGCATGGGCCATTAGTCCAGCCAAAGTCCCAGCAGAACAGAGGATATTCATTTTATATGGTACGTTAATCCTCCCCACAACCAATTTTCTCTCCCATCACTGTGAACACCTTCCCCCATGTCTTCTCTCATGTCTTGCCTTCTCTTCAGTTCATTGCTGTTGCCTAAAAGTTCCGTGTCATCCTCACTATCATCCTGTCGAATTACAGGTTGTTTTCATCTTGTTATACGTAAGCAACTTCTTTTTAGAAAGTGAGGAAGTAGGTTTGCAGTTTCATCCTCTTTGGAAAATTTCACTTTGTTCATAACAGTGTAATCAGGCATCACCCAAGACTTCTAGACAGGATCCAAAACAAGAGTTTTATCATTTAAATGTCAAAAGTCCCCAACTAAACATCTAAACGTCATCTCTCAGTTTTTACTGAACCTCCGATTTTACCCGATGTGGAGAAATGAATGAAATAGCTTCACATTCTGCAATATAACTTTCACAGACTATCTACCATCGCAGAGGCAAGAAATGGTTAAAGACATGTACATATCACAGAGAGCATTCCATTGCCTTTGCATTTGCGCCCCATGGGTTTATTAAACAGTAATGGCTGTGTACTCTGCATGAGGCACCAAGCAAGGTGCTGGAAACACAATGCTAGATAAAACCTGTTCTCTATGAATCATGGCACTCGTGTCCTAGGACAGAAACAAAAAGGTAGTTATCATGCAGATTACGTATTAAAATAGTCCTCAAAGAAAAAAAAGGAATAATTTGTTTTGATGCATGTATGTTTTATTAAAGAAAGGCATGGTTTCAAGTTTTTCTGTCTTAAAACTATTTTTAGTTTTCACTGTTCCCTAAAGCTATTTTTGGAATACTACTAAGTGCAAGCTGACATCATCCTTATAAAGGAGGATTTAAAAAATGTTTTTAAACTTCTATTGCAGTACAGCCATATATCAGTTAATTTAAAACTATGTAAAACTACAAAGACATCAACTTCTTAAAGCTCTCCGGACATATCCTCTTGTACATCATTGGAAAGTATACGTTTCCAGAGTCTCTACGCCCACTTCATGCATTTCATGATGGTAGAATCATAAATACCCTAAATGAGATTTAAAAGATTTATATCAAAACTAACATCTTTCAGCTTGCCCTGCATAGAATATCTGGATATAAACATTTAAGTTGACAATAGAGTGATAAAATGCTGTTAGCAATTTTAATTTTGTGCTTCTCGTTCAGTCACATGGAACCATGTGATCAATGAGAAAACAGCTGTGGTCATAATACCCTCTTCATTTGGAATATCTGATAGACGTGCCCACACCTGAAGTTACTAGTTTGGTGACATTTATCAAATGTCCAGTGAAAGGGGAAATAGATAATGTTTTTATTATTTTTCTATATTAGAAAAGTCTGCTCTAAGTGAAGTCTATATGAGTCAGAGTATGTAAGGACAATGGGCTACAAATAGCAAGATTTAAATAGTTTCAGTATTTTCTAAACATCTCTGGGAACTTTTTCAAAGGAATATCAGAAAGTATGTTCAGTACAGTCAGACTGGTGGATTATAATACATGTTTTCATTGATTTTACTTCCCTAACCTAGTACCACATTCAGAGAGTTTTCTCCCAAAAGTCCAACTCATTAGAATACAAATTGTGGTATCTTGTCCCCTCACCACCACCTCATTATGAAAAAATAAGTATTGGATATTCAACCCCAGGTGTTCTAGCCCAACCACCATACTACCAAAATGGTATTTAAGAATCTGTGTCTGACTAGGTTAGAATTCTGATTCTATTTCTAGTTATGTGGCCTCAAGAGGTATTCAATTACTCTATACCTCAATGTCCTCATCTATAAAATTGCATGATAATAAAACCTATGCATTGTTGTTATAAGTAAATGAGAAAATAAATTCAAGAGTTTAGAAAAGCTAATGGAATATACTAAAATCCACTAATTACTGCTATGTAATTTAGCTCTGTTAGCATCAAACAGAGAAGATATAAAGGGGGTAGGGTGGAACTCTGTCAAGTACAGGGAGAGAGAAAGAGGGTGGGGAAGGGAGAGACACACGATCTACAGATATAGAAGGACTGAACTAGACACAGAGTAAAAGAGAGATGAAGAAATGAGATTATATCAGGCAAAGTCCAAGAAGAAAACAGATGCTACATTCACATAGAGACAATTTGAGTTTTTTTCATTTTGTTTGTTTGTTTGTTTGTTTTGTATTTTTCTGAAGTTGGAAATGGGGAGGCAGACAGACTCCTGCATGCACCCAACCGGGATCCACCCGGCATGCCCACCAGAGGGCGATACTCTGCCCATCTGGGGCTTTGCTCTGTTGTGACCAGAGCCATTCTAGCGCCTGAGGCAGAGGCCATGGAGCCATCCTCAGTGCCTGGACCAACTTTGCTCCAATGGAGCCTTGGCTGTGGGAGGGGAAGAGAGAGACAGAGAGGAAGGAGCGGGGGAGGGGTGGAGAAGCAGATGGGCGCTCTCCTTTGTTCCCTGGTCGGGAATTGAATCCCGGACTCCTGCACACCAGGCCGACACTCTACCACTGAGACAACCGGCTAGGGTGACAATTTGAGTTTTTAATTAACAGGGTTTCATAAAGGGCATGTGAGAAGATCAGTGATTACTGCTGGAATGATGGAGTCCAGTGACTCCACATAGAGACCTGCTCATTTCAGGAAGACGTGGCCATTGGCTGGGAGATGAAGTCACCAGAGTTGAACCTATAGAAAGGTACCACATACCCCAACCTCACCCCACTGGCTGAATCCAACAAAAACTCAGAGGACAAGAAAGCTATGAGATGGCATTCATACTGGCCATTTTCAGGGACATAGAGCTCATAGAGCTGAGTAGAGAAGGGTAGAGCATCTATCTGAAGGGTCTACACAGAAGGAGACCTGCACAGGGACCATCTGGGTACAACTCTGACACTTCCTGCCTCTGGATGTATATGCATCCTTGTAACATATTTCCCTTTCAGCCTAAACTATAATAAGTGATTTTCTATTATTTGTAATGAAAGCAACTTTGGCTGAAGCAGAAAAGTTCTGGCGACTACAATCTCTGAGTAGAAAGTCTCTGGGCATAAACTCAGAGGAGAAATAGCATCAGTCAGCCTCACTCACCCCGATTCCTTCTGATAAAGTGATGCCAGGGGCATGCATACAGCAACATTCTCATTTGTCATCAGACACAATCGCTAGGCTTTAGGCTTTGCCTGGATACATAAGATACTTGGAGAGGAATTTTGTACACTCTTTGGACCATAAACTACTCCTTTTGGCATCAAGGAGGCATCTGTGCCAAGTGTTCCACTTTCATCCTTGAATTTTACCATTCTAGTGACGACTGGCTCTGTTTTTGTAATCTACAATTACAAAAACCATTTTTTATTGCGTCTAACTTATGATTGAGTTAGGGAGAATAACTGTGATGTATGTGTTCTTAGACACAAGCCCTCAGGAGTCGAAGAAATTTCATCAAGAAGCATAACATGGTGAAAGATAAACTCTAAAATGGTGTAAACAGCATTAAAAGTGGTTGGTACTCAATATGGCTGTGAAAATAAATTAATAGGTGGCAACATCAGGATCTGCACTCATAGACTAAGGGGAACTGGAGGGAGAGAGTCACTCAGAGAGAAAGAAAACATGGATAAGAGCAAGTTAGCATCTATTAAGAGAACAGAGGTCCTCACAGAGCCAATATTTCAGCTGAGAATAAAGCAAAAGCAGACGGAGAATGGAGATGAAGAAAGATCCGATTAGGAAGGTTAATGCCAAGCCGAAATGTCCTCCACAAGTAACTTTTCATTGTAATGCTTATGGTCAGCCTGAATTTGGGAACAAAGTTTAAAAGATTTTAGTGCCCAGGACACTTCCATGGCCATCCGGATACAACATGTGCGAGAAGTACAATAGTTAGGCAAGTGTTCTGAATCTAAGGACTTCTTAAAGGGGCCTCAATTTAAGGAAAAATTGCTATGAGCTTTCTGCTTGGTGAGAAGGAAATTTAACAACCAGATGGCTGCATGTCTATGCACTGATGTTAGGGTTTAACTCTCTGAGGACAATTCCATTTCTCTCATTTCCAGATTCTTTGGTGTTCCTCTTTGTAACTACCGAACACTAACAATAATCACAGCCGCTGATCTAAGGGGTTTTAAGACACAAATATGTCATGACCCTGAGCCCCGCATTTTTCACTTCACCTCAGTCAGAAACCCAGAGAGAGTAGAATCATCTCCTTACACCAATGGCTCTTAACTGAGGGTGACTTTTGTCCATAAAACTCTTTGTCCACAAGAGCCGTTTGGCATGTCCAGAGATTTCTATGGTGGTTACACGTTAGTGAGTTAGTGACAACAGGGGTGAGAGGGTGGAGTGGGGGTGGAGTGGAGTGAGAGCAGATTGTTGTCATCAAGCAGTTAGAGATCAGGGATGTTGCTGTACCTCTTACAATTCGAAGGGCGCCCGACAGAAGAAGGATGCAGCTCCCAAAATTCAATAGTATTGATGCTCAGAAACCCTGCCTTGACATATAGTTAACTTTAAAATTACACTTACAATGTCCCTCCTTCACTATCTCAATAGCGATGGTAACATTGCTGGCTGGAGATCAGGGCAATGCTTTCTTCATCTTTCTATGATTTCCCTAAGACTTCAGTGGCTTTCTTTTCATTTGTTGAAAGTGTTTTCAATGGTTATACATCTATCAATACCAGGTATGTCAATATATATTTTTCTTCATATTGTTATTTCCTTCTAGGCTAAGGCAGTTAGGTAATGCTGAAAAACCAGTACCCACCTAATACTGAACATTTTCAGAAGGAAAAAAGAAATACCCCTTATCATTGACTAGATGCTATGAAAACATGCAGGACAACGTCTCTCGCTTCTAAATGTAGATATCTTCAAATAAAGAGCCAGATAAGTTCTCCTTCTTACAGAGACCTGGGTGAAGAAACTGAATATTTTAACTGGTACAGAGGAGAGACTGGGAGAAATGAACACATCTGCCTCATTACAGATGAACGTAGCCCAAAGAAAAATCATCAAGCTTTACTAGCATGAGGATTAAAATCCTAAAAGCAGATTAGAAGCACTCATTATTTCGACAGCAACAGCTAAACCATGACAACTATGGATTAGACTCTTCACTTTTACTTATTACCTCTAAAAAAAAATAAAAGTAAAAAAAAAACTAGAGAAGACCAGATTACTGGCATCTGAAAAGTTTACGTGATTAAAGATGCTGTCCCAAGCTCCCGTCAGCTCACTTCTCTCCATGTTTGCTACTACCAAAATATTGCTTTTAGGGCTCACTTTCCAACTTTAAAGTTATCTGAGGCCATCTCTGAAACTTCTCCAAGTTTCCTTCACCTCAACTCATTTTATGAGGCCAGAAAGAACAAAAGCGCAACAAGCCCAGTACAGTAAAAGTCTAACTAGTTCATTACAGAAGTCTGAGTTTATGACTTCTTCTGGCTTAGCTGCCAAGAAGCTCCCTTAAGTTCCATAGAGACACACACAGAGTTATATTAATGTAGATACAGAACACACACACACACACACACACACACACCTTGGTTGTTGTTTTTTCCCCACATTGAAGCTTTCTTGGGTGAGAACCATGCTTGACTAATTATACTTCGTGCCCCATCCCCCGCAACAAAAATTTCCAAAGAAAACAGTTGACATCTCTCCATGGCCAGTGTCTGGGTGAAGCTGTCTGGAGAATCATGGGCTAAGCAGCTCCCCTGTGAGGAGGTGGGGGGTTATTATGTTGTATGCAAGGCCTTTAAATTGAGGGAGAATTAACTCTGCTTATAATAAATCACTGTTGACATCCCCACGAAAGACTTCATGCTCTCCCAAGCCAGGGGGAGTTTGTAGCTGGCCAAGAAGGACCTTCACAATTGCTGGCTATGATTTGCATGTGCGGCCTTCGGATGGAGAGCTCCTGAAGGGTTTTCCCTACACGGTCTGGACAAATCCCATAGAGAATAGCTACCTTAACTAAAATAAACAGACATTGATTAATAACTTATCATATTTTACAACTGAGACTTTGGAAAATGTGTAAGCACAGGAGGCCCTGTCTTCGCCTCACTTGTGTTTAACTTATATATTGGTCTTGCAAACACATGTGTACACACACACACACACACACACACACACACACACTCAAACACAAAATCAAAGGAAAAAAGATTGAGGAGAGCAAGCCTTCTCTCCATGGTCTGCAGAAAAAGGTGTTTTCTTTTTTCTTTGTACTTTTCCAGTAGGAATCCCTAGTGGACAAAGTTTCATGGTATTTTAGAGACTTGGGGGCCTATAGCTTGCTGTCTTATGGATTATCTCATTTGCTCCCTGCAAAGTCCCTAAAGAAATAAAGGCACTTCCTGTGATGCCTATGTTTCAGGGAAGGAACTTGACGTTGAGATGTGAAAAGACTTAAGGACACCTGGGGAAGAGAAGGAGAGGTGGGCACCCCACCAGGTGGCTGTTCAGAGCTGCCCTCTGTCACTTCCTCCCAGACAGGGCAGATTCCCGTGTCGGTAGAATTGTATTTTGCATGAACGGTCTCTGGAAACATTTTTTAAAAAGCCCTCACATACAACTAAGTCTCCACTAGAGTATTTTATCCTTCCATTTCTGTTATTACCAACATTTGTCAAAAAGTATGAGTCAGTGAAAACTGGATTCGTAAGGATTCATCTCTGCATTCCCAAGAGTGTGAGCCTATCTTAGGGGGAGAACAAACACATTTCAGTGTTATTGTTTTCTGGGGAGAGAGAACTGATTCAGAATTTGGTATAAATTAAATGTGTATACATGTGATTTGAATGATGTTTTCAAACTTGTAAGATTTACTTGAATGAATAGGGAATTTCAAAGAATAATAAAGGAAAATCAGAATAATTAGAGGTCACTTGGTACTGACTGGGTAAACATGCTGATTTTCACATACTGTGATACTACCTTAAAGTAATTATCATGCCAACACTTAATTGTATTAAAAGGCCACTTTGAATAAATTAAATTACATAATTATAGAGGGATAGGTAGACAGATGTAATAAAAATGAACACATATAGAAATACCAACTGTTTACTTACACTTTCTACTACACAACTTACAAATGCAAGTATTATACGTCATTATATATGATTTTATACTCCCAATAAACAAACAATCAATTAACAAATAGGCTTTTAAAATATAGTCTTCAAAAAAAATCTCATAGATACAGACAATAATATGGTGATGACCAGAGGGAAACAGGAGTGGGGGGAGTTAGAAGAGGGTAAAGGGGGATAAATGGTGATGGAAGGAGCCATGACATGGGGGGGTGAACACACACTACAATGTACGAATGATGTATTATAGAATTGTGCACCGGGAGTCTAAATAATTTTATTAATCAATGTCACCCCAATAAATTCAATACATAAAAATAAAGATAATCTGATGTTAAATAATATATAAATATTTTATATTAGTTATAGCCCTTAAAGGCAGGACTTATGGAGCTTAATGAATGCTAATTATTATTTGCTCTTGCAGCATACTGTGGCATTTTGGTAAACTATTTTGGCATGAAGGCGTTCCTAAGTATAGTCAATGGGCTCCTATTAATATAGTAAGGTATTTTGAGCATAAGCTTCAAACTTCTAAAAACCACACTGCTGAAAGTGTCCCCTTACAGAAAAAAAAATACTATATTGAAGCATAATCCCCTATGTATGTCTACCCAAGTCTTTTGGCCTATGAAATATAAACTCAACTGATAGAGATAAATATATATAATATATTTAACATTTATAAGATTATCAACAATAAGTTCATTTTATGCAACAGAAAATTTTTTTTATCTATTATAACATTTTTTTTTACCTTTCTGGAAGGTGTGAGAAGCACTAGCAGAAGTGCACACATGACATGAGTATTTAATGAAAGGATGACATTGCCAGGTTAAAAAAAGGATGGCCAGTAAGTTCTGCACATCACGTTGTAGTGTATGATGTGTCTATGAAGTCACAATAGTGGGCTTCCAAATAGGATTTGCTTAGTAGGTACTGCTGCTTGTGTGTGTGTGTGTGTGTGTGTGTGTGTGTGTGTGTGTGTGTGTTTCTTGTCTTTTCTTTGCAAAGTATTCTATTCAGACAGCCAGAGTAACAAGTCAGACAAGTTCTCCTACAAACAAACTCAACACTATTAATCAATCACTCTTTGCACTTTGAGAATTTACTTCCTCCTGAAAACCACTTGTGAAATGAACCATTTTTCCTCTTCTTCAGATTAAGGAATTGGAACAGGGGGATCAACACACTCCTGGCTCTATATTGACATTTTGAGGCCAGTGAAATGAAAGCAGCAACTCTGGCTGATGGGGATTCAGTTCCACCAAGCACAGGTAACACAAGTAACACGGGAGCCATTCATCACCAATTCTTACTTATTTGGGTGTTACTTTCTAGCTTTGTGTACTCAAACTGACAGCTGAATCCTAGGTAGTTGGCAAATTCGAGGCTAGCTCCCTCACCATCTCAATGATCCTAAGTGAATCCAAGGAATAGGGAGCAAAGAGGACCCTGAACAATGGATTTCAAGCACTTCACTCAACAGAGAGCCGTGGCATTTCTCACTCAAGGGTCATTCATGTTCAAGTTACACCAGCTTTTCTCAGAATATGGGCAATGGGTGTTCACTTAGCAAAGAATCCTTTGGGGGAAGATAGGCACAGGAAATGAAACACTAAACAGAATTTTATCAGGCTTGTTTACTACCTAATTTCTCTTCTCAGCATCTTGAGTCTGTTGCTCCACTATGTGAATTTCTGGAGGGTGTTCTAGGTGCTGTTTCAGAATTCATTTGCACCCTCTTCTCTTGCTTCTTTAGTAAACATGGCCATAGCCAGTTACATCAAAGTGATTAGAAGTTTGGAAGAAAGTAATGCAGATTGGCGGGGAAGATCATTAGAAGTAGGCTTAATAATACCATCAATTTATAACAGCTACTACCCAGATGAGTATATAAAACAGGAGTACTAAAATAAACAGCAGTAATTCATAATATGTGGGGGGCTGAAGCCATTTTGGGCAGTAACCAACAATTCTATGAAGTGAAGTTCTGAAGGATTTGCTGAGTACACAAAAGAGTTTCTGTTCTTAAAGTGTGCCTTTGATCATCCTAACAAGTGTCAGTCATCAAATATTCAAAACTGAAAGTTGGGTGAGACGTGAAAAATTACCTACTATGGCTTCCTCAGTTCACAGAGAAAGAAACAAAAATTCTAGACCACTCAGTGGTTAGCATAGTCAGTTAGTCTTTTTTTTATTTTTTAAAGATAGAACCCGAGTCAGTCATTTGTCTAATATCAAGCCGTACCTCATATATTAAATATTAGCGAGGGAAACCGACGAATGAGTAATGAGTTTGGTCACTCTATTTACCTGAAGTAAAGGTTAAAATCTGCCACCAAATATATGTATTATTTACTAGACATCAAATTCGTTGTTGGCTGATATTTTCAATCACTTAACCATATAGGATATTGTGAGGACATTTTGAAATTCTACCTAGATCTTGTCTTAGGGAAGACTTGTGTCAGAAGCCAGACCGCCTTGGCGCTCAGTAATGCTTCTGGAACTCTATTAGAGCTGAAGCAAATAAACAAACAAACAAACAAATAAATAAATGTATGTGTGCCCTATATACACATATCAGAATACCTTCCCATATTTTGAACCAACTGTTAAAAGTTAATAAGAGCTCTCTAATAAAAAACCAAAAAACAAAAACATGATAAAATACAAAGTCTTATTGCTCAATCTATTTGCACAATATTGTTCACTGTTTGAAACTTACTCTGTGAATATTTAACACGGTGGGATTTGAGAACCACCATCCCAGAGGAGACCACTGTCTTTATCACAGGGCCAGCAAGCCAACAATGGCCTGTCTTCATTTCTATTCTAATATTTTGTTCATCATGGGTTTTTTGCATAAATTTTAATTTTATATATATACACATATATATACACTTGCATGTGTATACTATATAAATATACAGTATTAAATATATATACTATGTATAAATATATTATATAAATTATAAATATATAAGTAGATTTATTTATATTTATATATTTTATAGAGTATATTTATATATAGCATATATAGTATAATATAAATTTATATATAGTATATATATTAACTTTATACTATGTAGTATATAGTATTAAATAATTAGTTATCTTGAACACTGAGCTTTTGGTGCCACCTTAGATTCTGCACTAAGACTGCCATCCCTACCTCCTTCAATTCCTGTTACAAACACGCCCTCCTTTAAAGATGGCCTGAGGTGTGAGCAGCTGCCTCACCAAGGCCCTGCTCTCCTGTGGCCCACACTCAGTAACTGATGGATTTGGAAGAACCCTGGCCACCATGTTCAACTGGGGCCAACTCGAAAAAGCCAATCTAGCTGCAGAGCTCCCTGAAAGTTTAGCCAGAGCTGCTTTGACAGCTGAGTTGTCACTAGACATCTCCCTCTTCCCACTCCCTTCCATAGGTGTTTATTTCAAGGGCCCTTCATAAAAACATGCCACACACTGAGCTTTGCTTTGAGGATGCTTCCCAGGGAATATTCCCAGCAACAAAAATCAAGTTATATTAGCTTTAATGTATCCACTATATATTTATGTACATTTTTATTTTATTCTCACAATAACCAATAAGAGCAACACAGACTTTTTTTGTGGAATAAAATCAATTAGACACCATGTAATATCCTTTCAATGGATAAAGTGACAGAAATCGGCCCACATGAAACCAACATTTCCTATCCTAACACAATATAGTCAAAGTCCTCCCTTTCCTCCCTGGCCAGTGGATTGTAAAGATAGCCTCATAGTGAAGACTAATAAATACCAGAGCATGGACTTTAAGAAGATAGGGGAGGGTTTCGTACATTTTAAGGTTCTAATTCCAAATATTTCAAATTCAAAATAAAATTCATCCAAAAAGGTATGCTTCAGCTATGTAAAAAGTGCATAATTTTCATTTTATTCTCTCATGATATCCAGGATATATGAGGGCTTAATATTATTTAGTAAATGTTATTGACAGTGGTCCAAATTTTAAATGTTTCATAATCTCAACATTTCTACTTACAGTGGTCCCTCGTCTGTCGCAGGGGTTAGGTTCCACAACCGGCTCTCCATAGGTGAAAATCTGCAAAGTAGCAAACTTATATTTATTTTATTATTTATATATATATATTAGGGCTTTATAAACGCTCCCCATATTCTTATAAACTTTCCCACATTGTTATTAACCTTTCCCACACTTATTTTGCTTATTTAACTGCAAAAATAATTAAAATAATAAATATATAAAAATACCTATATACCACAAAATCCCACGATATAGCAAAAAATCCTGGATACAAAATTAGATATATACAATTAAAAAGTCTGCAATACAGTGAGACTGTAAAAAGTGAACTGTGATATGGACAACTGTATTCTGAAATACCATTAAAAACTGTAATAATATATGGACACCAATGATCACCCCTGCATAGAAAAATGCTAATGCATTTGTTTTGTCAAATATAATAAAAGTATTCTCACTCAAATCAGGAGAGTGACTTGGTGTGGTCCAGTGCAGGGTCTCACAAATTCATGGTAGCTTTATAAAAATACAAATCACCTGCTTTAGAATTTGCTACGGTGAGTAGAGCTTTCTTTTCTTGCCATGCTCAGCCCACCTGCGCACCACTGCAACCAGAGCCATTCTAGCACCTGAGGTGGAGGCCATGGAGCCATCCTCAGTACCAGGGCCAACTTTGCTCTAATGGAGCCTTGGCTGTGGGAGGGGAAGAGAGAGATAGAGAAAAAGGAGAGGGGGAAGGATGAAGAAGCAGATGGGTGCTTCTCCTGTGTGCTCTGGTTGGGAATCTAACCCAGGACTTTCACACACCAGGCCGACGCTTTACCACTGAGCCAACTGGCCAGGGCCGAGCTTTCTTTTCAAATGCTTTTTGGTCTGCATCATTTACTACATCATATTTCTGACCTCACCGTGGTCTACCTTTTCTTTCTGTGGTTATGGTCTCCATATTTCTGAGCCTACTGTATTTTACAATATGTTCAAGCCTCCCAGAGTGCTGGTTCACATGAAGTGGTGTTATTTATTTATTACAAAATCTCACATTTGTTTTATCCATCTCAAGCTAATGTTTGCCTGAATTAGGCCCTCGAGATGTAATATCATCTTTAGAAAGCTGCCCCAGAGATGAAAAGCTGAGACTAAAAAGCAGAATATGAAATAAGGTGCACAGCCTGAATTTCCAAGTTCATATTTCTTGAATGTGAACAGATTAGGTCCATAATCTCCACCCACCCACCCAACCATTTTCGGTCAGAAATAGGCATTAGAGTCCAAGACCTTGCAAACCATTGTAATACCTGGATAGAGGTGTCTGGCCAATGACTGAGTTGAAGCCAAGTGAAAAATATGGTAAGTGATGCTAGGAGCTATGACCTTCTCTTAACCTGCCCTTACCTTCATATCCTTCAAGCTTTTCAAAACCATGGTATTTGAAGACAGCATCACTGTACCAGTTGATGTTTGAGCTGCACGTGCCCCCTAAATATATCACTCTTCAGCAAAATAATCTGAGATGGTAAAATTGTTGAAGGCAGCTAGCCACAAAATTTAATCTATTCAGGCATTATTAGAAAGACCCAGGTACCACTCACTTTAGTCAACAATGATATTGACTTGCAACCACTTGGTTTTCCAGGGAGTCTATCATAAGGCCAGAACAAATCCATTTAATCAAGCATTTACTAAACATTTTTGTGGGCCCAGCATAATGCTACGCACAAAGATCATTCCTGGTACCTGACCTTGAAGAATTCAATATTAATTGAAGAATTTCTACCAAATATAGGCATTAAATGATTACTACAGCTAATAACTTAAAATGTTAGGCTAAGTGTTCATGTCCCGAAGTGTTGGGGTTGTATACATAAACCACATTCCAAGCTATGTCCATTTAGTTTATTATAGGAAACCCCACGGGAGTGTGTTCAATTGCAATCAATTCTGTGGAGATGTTCAAGGAGAAAAAACTTACCTTTACTCTGAAAATGCCAAGATCCATCAGCTGGATATTAAGGTGAACCCTTAAGGTCAATCTGGTCAACTGGTACAAATCAGTTTTTAGTGGCGAGGTATAGAAGTCTAGATTCTAAAAATGGAAAGATCCACGCAGGATGACAAGAAGTTATGATAGAACCTGAAGGCGATTCTGGAGATTCTTAGGTAGTTCAATAACTTTAAGGAAGTGGACAGGACGGTAGAGGAAACATTGTATTGGAAACCAAACATCAGCACAACAATAACAGTATCATAAAAATGCTTTATTTCCCATCTTCCGGTGACAACTGGCCTCTGCTTTGTTTCCAGACCATTTTGAACACTATGTTCCAAAGTGACTCGTGTCAAGGATTTTTCAGGAGTCGAACAAGGAGCTGACAAAGTCACATCGGAGGCTGCCTCTCGGAGGCTGATGGATTGATGACATAGCTGCCACTGAGCTCGCAGATGATCCATACCAAAACCCAGCACATGATGTGTGTGCCCGGCCCAAACGTGTTTCATATGCCAGGGGATGTTGAAACGATGTCCTGTTGGCGCAGGCTCTGTTTACCACACTGCCTTGACTTCATGAGCTGGGGCACATTCTATTTGGGTTGTGAAAGCCAAGGTCATCATTGCATAAAAGCAGGAGTCCACAAATTGCTGTTTCTTAGGTGATCTGATGGCCTCTGTTCACAGCAAAGGCTGAGTGAGGGTTACCCTGGGTTTCTCTGGGACGTGGCAAAGCAAACTTACTCAGACTTCCTTGGCTGAATCCAGGAAAAAAAGTCAACTACTAGAATGAGTCACTATTGAGCAAAAGCCTTGTCTGCAACTCTCTTTAGAAGTTATGTGCTCTTCTAAAATTACATAGTTGGATTGATATATTAATGTGGCTGTATTGTGGTTGCCTGGAGACAACGTGTAAGCTGCTGAGTGGGAAGATGATGCTCTTTGTCACTGATTATATCATCTCAGGCATCATGCTTCACTCACACTTTTCACAAACGGAACTGCAGTTGCCCTTTCTTAATTTTGAGAGAAAAAGCATTTTATACATTGCCTCTTCATCCTTATTAAGAGACCTTTGAACTCAAGGGCATTTTCTTCATTTGATAACATCTTCTCATGGAGTTTAGTGGCTGTGCACATCATTTGGCTTGAAAGTTTCATTTATGAAGAGACAAAGGCCATGGGAGAGACAGGAAATAAAGATGAATCCTATCTCAAAGCAAGCTTTGTGAATTATTTTTCCTTTTCTTCATTCATTCAACAACTACTGCATACAATGTGTGTGTGAGGGGGTGAGATTTTAGGAAGTAAATGAAGATAACTAACATGCCTGTTTTATTCTCCAAGAGCTGCCATTGGAGATGTACCACATATAAAACAACGATAGGAAGTTATTGAAATAAGATATGTGGTCAGCAGTAAAGTACTTGCCTATTTAGGTAGAATCAGCAAAACCTATGCAGAAGAATTTCTTTGATCTGTTCCTCCAAAGACCATAATTATTGATTATCTGGAGATAAGAAGGCAGGCTTTTATGTTGCATATGCCAAGGCACAGAGGTGGAAAATTGATGATTCAGAAACTGAATGATTCTTTGGCTCAGGAAGGCTGGTGTATTATTAATGGATCACAGCAGGTATCCAAAGGTGACAGAGAACATGAAGAAAAATATTTCCATGGTTAAGGACCTTGGCTAATGCAATGGCATAAGATATTAAAAGCAACACATAAGTGTGAGGTAAAAGGCAAGGGGAGGGATGAGGGCAGATTTGGGTGACAAAGTGGACTGGGGCAGCGAAAGTGGACATTCCCAGGAGCAGTTCTGAGAATGTGGGTATGTGAAACTGAATCATCAGGCAAAGAAATTGAGTGACTTGAAGGTATAAGAAAAATGGATTTATTTTTGTTTTTAAAGAAATTTTCCATTGATTTCAGAGAAAGGGAGGGGGAGAGAAAGGAAGAGAGAGAGAGAAGCATCAACTTACTGTTCCACTTAGTTGTACACTCATTGGTTGCTTCTCATATACACCCTGACCAGGGCAACCTTGGCATGCTGGGATAATTCTCTATGTATTGAGCCACCCAGCCAGGGTCTACTTGTTGATTTTTATTTTATATTCAAATGGGATGACTCTCAGTTGGTAATGGGCCATCTATATAAATATGTTTATCAGATATTTGCATTTGTGGGGCATAAAATGGGAATAAATATCAAAATTTGAGAGTTTTGCAAAGTACAATTTGAAATTGTGAAGCTATAAAGAGTTGTTCTGGGCTTAAATGAGGCTATATCTGTAAAGTACCACAGTTTAGTAGTTTTGGTCATTTATCTTTGGATCAAAAGAGGTAGAAGAGATTCCTAATTCTGAAAAAACTGTGTATATATGTGTGTGTGTGTGTGTGTGTGAGTGTGTGTGTATGATATATGTAAAGCAAATGCAAAAAGATTCTGAATAGTAGAAAGAAAAAACCAATTGGCCAGGCACCATGGAATCCCAGGAACAACTAAAGGATGTATTCTTGGCTCAGAGTATCCCAGACCTGGAGCTAAGAAGTCAGTGATCTAGAAATACCAAGGCCCTGGCCAGTTGGCTCAGCGGTACAGTATCAGCCTGGCATGTGGAAGTCCCAGGTTTGATTCCCAGTCAGGGCATACAGGAGAAACAACCATCTGCTTCTTAACTCTCTCCCCTCCTCTCCCGCAGCCATGGTTCAAACAGTTTGAGTAAGTTGGCCCTGGGTTCAAACAGTTTGAGTAAGTTGGCCCTGGGTGCTGAAGATGGCTCTGTGACCTCACCTCAGGTGTTAAAATAACTCAGTTGCCAAGCAACAGAGCAGTGGCCCCAGATGTGCAGAGCATTGCCTGGTAGGGGGCTTGCCAGGTGAATCTCAGTTGGGTGCATGGAGGAGACCATCTCTGCTTCCCACCTCTCATTTGACAAAAAAAAAAAAAAAAAAAAAAATTAGAAAAACCAATAAATACAGGCACAGGAAACTCTGATAAAAGCCCACTTCTTTGGTTAAATGACTAAGAAGAAAAGGGTAGCTTCACAAGAAAGAACACCTTTAGACAGTAACACTCTAGTCAAAAAAACATAGAACATTCTGTGGCCCTACCCTCAGCCCTGTAGGCAAAGGATGATTAAAACCTAGACTTCACCTCTGTGAGATAAACCTGAAGGGAAGGGGGGAGGGTGCTGTAAGGAAGGGGGCAAGGGAGATGTTGAGGGGAATATGGGGGAGGGAGATGCATTTGGGGTGACCCTAGAATCTATGTAAACACAATTAATTAAATAAAAAATAAATATATAAAAAAACCCTAAACTTCAACTATCTCCTGGCAGTAATGAGGCGGCATGCTCTCCCTTCCTCTGCTAACACAGTGTCAAAAAAGCCACTTAAAACAGAAAGATAGAAATAAGATCATGATGCTAATGCCATCATACCCAAAATGTGCAAGTTGCAAAATGGAGGCGGCAGAGAAAAGAATTAGTAAATTTAAGGAAATAACCTGATCTGAAATTACCCAATCTGAAAAACTGACCTAAGATAGACTGAAAAAGTAAGTGACCAGTTCAGAAACATGTGAGACTACAGCCCGAGCCCTAACACACATGTCATTGGTACGCCAGAAGGGAAGTGGGCGATGCAGACACACCTAACACACATGTCATTGGTACGCCAGAAGGGAAGCGGGCGATGCAGACACACCTCACCAGAGAAGGTACGCTGAGGGCAAAGGGGCTCATTAACACAATTGTCATCAGACACCAGGAAGGCTCTGCGAATGAAAACAGTAATGAAATGCACTTATCCCAATGGCTAAAAGAAAAATGAAAGAAAACTTGACCACACCAAACGCTGGTGAGAATGTGGAGCAAAGAGTTCTTGGCCACTGGTGGTGGGGATATAAGATGGTACAGCCACTCTGGAAAACAGTTTGACAGTTTCCTTAGAGAACTAGCCTATGACCCAACAGTGACGCTCCTGGACATTCATCCCAGAGAAATGAAAACTTGTTTTATGCAAATAGATGCTTAATTTTGAAAAGCCCCAAACTGGAAACAACCCAGATATCCTTCAACAAGTGAACAGTTAAACAAATTTGTGCATCTGTAACATGGATGGCTATGCAAACAATACCTAGGAATAGCTGTGGGCACATACAACAATTTTGATGACTCTCCAAAGGATAATGTTGGATGTAAAAAATCCAAAGGTTATATATCATACTTTTAGAACATTTATATATAACTCGGTTGAAATAACAAAAACACAGCATTGAAGAATAGGTTCGTGGTTGCCGCAAGTTACATTAAAGAGGGTGCTGGGGTAGGAGGGCAGTGGGTGTGGCTATCGAAAGGCAATGTGAGGGGGCCTTGGCTTTACGGAAATGTCTTGTATCTTGACTGTAGCAGTATCACTATTCTCATTGTAATGTTATACTATAGTTTTGTTTTGCAAACTGTTACCATTGTGGGGAGCTAGGGCAAGGGTCTCTGTGTATGATCTCTTACAACTGTGTATGAATCTATATTGCAAAAAAAAAATTTAATAAAAAGCCTACAAACAAAAGACAAATCACAACATAGGAAAGTTAACAACGGGTCCAACATTGATGACATATAATTCCTGGACTGCTGGTTAGTGTTCTAAATGGACATTTGATTATAAGGCATTATTAAAAAGTATAGGGAAACCAGTGCTATTATTGTGAAAAGCCTATGCTTCACTTTGTTTGAGTTACAGAGATTTAAATTTGCAGTCCTCAAACTGCATCAGCACGTGAATGTCTTACTCCTCCCCTTGGCTTTAAGTTCCCCTGTTCTGGTCTTTACTTACCAAGGCACCCAATTTCCTGAGAGACCCAGTTTGAACTTTCCAGCCTCAGCAAAGCCTTTGTAGTGTCTGCTACACTCCCTGATGGGTGGATTCTCCACTACATTTAACAGCAGCGATTTTCAACCTTTTCCATCACATGACACACATAAACTAATTACCAAAATTCTGTAGCACACCAAAAATATATATTTTGCTGATCTGACAAAAAAATAACAACTAGGTACAATTTTTGATTTACCCCCCTCCACACACACAAATAATAGCAATTACCTACTTCTTTTAGTTCCAAAGTGACTTTTAAAGAATTCAAGTGCTGACCCTGGCTGGTGGCTCAGTGGAAAGAGCATTGCACTGGCATACAGATATCCTGGATTTGATTCCCAGTCAGAGAACACAGGAGAAGTGACCATCTATCTGCTTCTTCCCTCCTTCCCTCACTCCCTTTTATCCTCTTCCCCTCCATCAGCCAGTGCCTCTATTAGTTCTAGCATTGCCCTGGGTGCTGAAGATGGCTCAGTTGGTCTGAGCACATCAGCCTCAGATGCTAAAAAGAGCTTGGTGCCCAAGCATCAGCCCCAGATGGGGTTGCCAGATGGATCCCGGTGGGGCACATGCAGAAGTCTGCCTCACCATCTCCCCACCTCTTACCTAAAAATATAAGAAAATAAATAAATAAGAAAAGAATTCAGGTGCCTTTATTTGTATATAAGAACTTCTGGTACCAAGAATTAATCAATCAGGTGCAACCTTATCATATGACTTGACCATAAGATGCAACTCTATGACCAATATATTTATTTATGGTTCAAGAAAGGGCATTCACACTGGATGGCTATGGTTGTGCTGGCTGTTGTCATTTTTTTTTTGTATTTGACAATCTAAGGGAAAAGAGGCCAGTGCCCCTGACTAAACAGCCAGATATTTGTGTTTTAAAAAATAATTCTTGCATCACACTGGCTGAAAATCGCTGTTCAGTAGCAATCTTTGTTCATTATTTTAGCAAACATAGTTTTACCTTAAAATGTATTGGTCATTCGTACATATGTATTCTGTCTCCCCAATGAAATTTGTTCTTAGAAAGCAGGAACTGTGCCTCCCTTTTAGCTCTGTCTGACCATCTAGCACAGTGCTTAAAATGTGGTGAAAATGCAACAAGTGTTCATTATTGTTGAGGGATAGATCCTGTTCCCTGAAAGTTGACTATCTTACATGGGTAGATGATCATCTTGTATGCTGCTTAGAGCAAGTGTGAGGTGTAGTCTAAAAACCCAGGGTACATAATTGTGATGGCTCCAAAAAAAGATTGCTTCAGTTTATAATAAAAGGAATAGAAAAAGTACAGATGTAGATTGTGATGTCCCTTTGAAAAGATATCTGATATTCCTTCTCTTGTTCCATCCTGAATATTATGAATCCATGTAACATCCTTTATAGAGTTTAACTTGGCATCACACAATGCCAAAATATGTGATAATATTTGGCAGCAACCTATTGACCAACTGAAGTTTTCACGTTTCATCTGGCTATTTCGGTGCTGCGTAGACCCAGTCCAAGCACTGCAGCAGTAGGAAAATTGCCACAGTAATGCTGAGTTTTACTGGCTTAGTGATGAGGGGAAACTCGCATATTGCTTGCCAGAAAAATAACTGGCTTTCATTGGTGCTATTAGTCTCACGCTTTTTAGGAGCACTTAATTTAAAACAAAATTGTGGGCTTAACTCCCACCCCAATGTTTTGAGACGGCTGTAATAAGCAAATGTTCAAAGTGTTCTTTATCCAACCAAGTGGGTGAGTTTCTTGTTCAGGCTCCATCTACAACAAAAAGATTTTCATTTGGTGAGTGGTGATGCCTGAGTTAGCACAAGCAAACACATCAAGATACATTCAGGCTCCCAGTGCCGAAATCTCTGGGCAGTACGGTTGAACCTGACAAAATCATCACTATGGAAAAACAACTTACAAATCACACCAGCCACCGAAATAGAAGTTTGGTTTCCTAGCTGGCTTGTAATGGAAGCCAGGAAACAATATGAGGGATTGTTAATAGAGGTTTAGAGTTACTATCTTATGCCTGCACCTTAAACATTGATTCTGGCTTGTTGCTAGAGAGCATGTACCACATCAACATTTGAAGGATGTTGGGATTAATCCCTCCCATACTCTGAGTATCTTAAAGGCTAGATTATGTTACAGTATGTATAAACCTTTGACTCTTCTGTAATGATGTTCTGGCTTGAATCTATGTTTCAGCTCCATCAGAGATATGGTTTACTTGGATAAGAGTGTATTGAGAAAATATGGAAAAGAAAATGCCTCCTAAGAGGGGTGAAATAATATAAATTCTTTTTTTTTTTTCAGAAACTACCATGATTTCCTTCATCATGTCAAACCCAATCTTTTCATAGAAACAGTACTGATAATGTATGTCATTACTACCTGTACTACTACGAATTATCCTATTAACACAGCATCTGTAATAATAAAATGCCATACTTAATGCTTCATTCATTCCTGTAAGGTGCCCGGTATGTGCAAAGGAATCACCATATCCTTAGCTCCAGTGGGTTGAGGACAAAAGAACCACATGTACATAAAATAATATTCATGACCCTTTCTTTTCTTTTTTTTTTTTTTTTTTGTATTTTTCTGAAGCTAGAAACGGGGAGAGACAGTCTGACAGACTCCCGCATGCGCCCGACCGGGATCCACCCGGCACGCCCACCAGGGGTGACGCTCTGCCCCTCGTCGCTCTGCCGCGACCAGAGCCATTCCAGCACCTGGGGCAGAGGCCAAGGAGCCATCCCCAGCACCCGGGCCATCTCTGCTCCAATGGAGCCTCAGCTGCGGGAGGGGAAGAGAGAGACAGAGAGGAAGGAGAGGGGGAGGGGTGGAGAAGTAGATGGGCGCTTCTCCTGTGTGCCCTGGCCAGGAATCGAACCCGGGACCTCTACACACCAGGCCGATGCTCTACAACTGAGCCAACCGGCCAGGGCCTCATGA
The DNA here is from genome assembly GCF_036850995.1 of Saccopteryx leptura. Lineage (NCBI taxonomy): Eukaryota > Metazoa > Chordata > Mammalia > Chiroptera > Emballonuridae > Saccopteryx > Saccopteryx leptura. Next base: position 169,253,556 of record NC_089507.1, read on the forward strand.
CCCTTTCTTGAAGGCCAACTATTTTTCAGACACACTATTGCATACTGTGAAATATGATTTCTTACCCTTATGAAAATCTCGTAAGGGAGGTGTTACAAATGAGAAGAGGAAGCGTCAGCATCTTGCTTAACCTTTTGGATCGCCACAGCACTAAGAAGGGGGGCACAGAGTAAAGCCACACCTGACTGCTACCTAAACCCTCCCTCTTTTCACTCCACAGGCCACCCACTCTGTGAGTGGGAACTGTGCTTGAGAGAAAACAGTTACCGGGCGCCCTTGGAATAGCATCCTGTCCTCCACTATCTAATTTGGAGACAAGTCCACGTCTTGCCTTTCTTCTTCTTTTTAATCGCAGTAAGAACTTTGAACATAAGATCTACCCTGTTGACACATTGTTTTCAGTGCACAATACAGTATTGCTAAGCACGGGCATGATGCTGTACAGCAGATCTCTTGAATTTATTCATCTGGCATACCTGAAACGTTATACCCGTGGAGTAGCAACTTGTTGCCTCCCCCTTCTAGTTTCTGCTTCTATGATATTTTAGATACTTCATCGAAGCAAAATTATACAAGATTTGTCCATCTGAGACTGGCTGATTTCACTTAGTATAATGTCCTCCAGGTTTCTCCTAACAAGACCATAGATGCCCAGCATGAATGAGAGTATCATGTGGCAGAGCCATGCTAAATGAACTGATCCTTCAGGAAAGCAAACCAAACCAAAAGATGAATTTTCTGATGAATCTTGTCAACCTCGGGAACAGAGCTGGGATAAAGGGCTCAGATGGGGCTTTTGGACGGTGTTAGTCTTTTCGTGTGTGTGTGTGACGTCTGTGGCTCATGTTTTTATTATATACTGTAATTTGGTTGAAAAATGCATAGTCGAGGTTTATCTAATTGAATGAAAGCTATGGCCTCAAATGATTGGAATGTCTCAGGGGCCACTAGTAAAATCCTATGTTCATTTCCCACCCTCCAGAGATAGTGAACAAGATGGGAATTAGTCAGCTCTTTCCTGACTGCCCAGTCCCTTCAGTTTCCACAAGGTCAGCCTCATAAACAACATTCCTAGAGGTGACACAGAATTCTGATAGGGATAGGGATAAATGTTTCTGGTAATGATTGAATCAGTCAGACCAAAATAATTTGAGAAACAAAGATACAATATTTTCTCAGCCAGATAAACAAACAAACAAGAAATGAAAGCTATTGTTTTCCAGAGACCCAGTAAGACAAGTAGTATCAAAACATAGACATGCTTTTCTCTGAATAACAGGTTTGGGGGAAATTTCTCTTTCTCTCTCAGTGAACACTTTCTATCTTCTATTTTAATTAAGTAGTGAAGACAGATTTGGTACATATTCACCATAAAAAGTCTAATATCACTGATGAAAAGTGTTAGAAAATGTGAGACTCAAAAGCTCCATAGGCAGAAAGGTGGCTGGTTAATCAGAGACGCTCTATGCACTCTTTTTGGCTCATTTTCTGGCTCTACCAGCTGGAAACCTTGCGAATAACTGTGGGTAAGATTCTTTGCCCTTCTATGCCTTCTATGCCTTCATCTTCTCATCTATAAAATGATAATCATAACAATGATCACCTCACAGGCTGTTGCAAAGATTAAGTGAATTAATGTCATTACTTAGAATAGAACTGGAACATATTAAGTAACTTCTAAAGTTATGATGTGAAGAATTTAAACACAGTCATATGTATGTTGTTCACTTCAAAATAAAACATATCAATGGAGAATATTTAATATTATGGCTGGGTTGTTTTTTTTTTTAACTTCAGTTTTAAGCCCATGGGGTAAATAAACTGTAAGTCAGGATAAGGGAGTAATGGAAAAAAAGGGAAGGGGTGATGCGGGGGAACTTGAGCAGCTTAGAAAAGTTACATGCCATAACAAATATCCTGAAGTAAGAACAGTGTCTGTGACAAAGAGCATCCTTCACTTTTTTATTAAATTAAAGCCTGCTGCATTCAGCCAATTCAAGCTACACCGCACCAGACTTTGACTTACTAATAATGTTTCATCTCTGTTTAAAAAAAAAAAAAAATCAGCTGCAAAATGTATAGACAATTTACAAGTCTCAAAGATTGTATTTGTCCCGGGGTGTCCCAGCATAGATGATCCTAATGGAGGACCCCGTTGTTCCAACGTCATTAATCACACAGCCATGGCCAAGGAGGTGGGTGGCTGCTGATAGTTTTGGCCCATTGGAAATGGCTTTGGATGACTGCCAGGTTGTGTGTAAAATTTTGAAATGTTTGAAACAATACAGTCTTTACAATGTTATAAAATACTAGGGTGGTTAGAACAGGCTGCAGACTGGCTCAGGGCCAATAAAACCTCAGGATTCCAGTCAGCTGTAACCTGGAGTTTAATGTTGTCTGAGGTGTTCAAGGTCATCTCTCCCCAATGTCTTGTAGGTCAGCTGAGTCCTTATAAAGCTCCCTCATGGAGCTACTGCTCTCCAGTGCCCCCCCACACCCCGTGCAAAAATACTGCAGTCAATTTGCTTCTTTCTCACCCCTCCTCTCCTCCCCCAAATAAAATTATTTGAGAGGTTGCCTTAAAACATTTTAAAAATTGAACTTGCTTTTTGTTTCTCCCTATTTTAATACTGCATGCTTAATATGGACATGTTGCTAAGGTTGAAAAATCGAGGAAGACTTCTCCTCTAATTCCATCACCCTAAGGCAACCAGCTTTATTCATGGTGAATTTTATTCCAGCTATTCCCTTCAATGTATATTTTCACATACTTAGAATCATATAAAATATATACTGTGTAACCATTTTCTCCCAAACTTCATAGCAAAATTCTATGTCCTGTGAATGCATATTATTTCTTAAACAAAAGGCTAACAGCATAACCCTGTTTCGTTTTGTATCTACTGATGTTCATAATCTCGAATGCTTATCATGTTTTCTAAGTGGTATTACTGTTTACCTCCAACTGTTCTATACTTAGTATTATTTACTCAGGATGAATTTCCAGAATTAAATTAAAGGGCCAAGGGAGATAGACATTTTCAGAGTTTTCACAGAAGTTCAAAAAGGCTTTCAAAAAGATTTCTGGGCCCTGGCCGGTTGGCTCAGTGGTAGAGCGTCAGCCTGGCGTGCAGAAGTCCCGGGTTCGATTCCCAGCCAGGGCACACAGGAGAAGCGTCCATCTGCTTCTCCACCCTTCCCCCTCTTTTTCCTCTCTGTCTCTCTCTTCCCCTCCCGCAGCCGAGGCTCCATTGGAGCAAAGATGGCCTGGGCGCTGGGGATGACTCCTTGGCCTCTGCCCCAGGCGCTAGAGTGGCTCTGGTTGCAATAGAGCGACACCCTGGAGGGGCAGAGCATCGCCCCCTGGTGGGCAGAGCGTCGCCCCCTGGTGGGCGTGCTGGGTGGATCCCGGTCAGGCGCATGCGGGAGTCTGTCTGACTGTCTTTCCCCATTTCTAGCTTCAGAAAAATGCAAAAAAAAAAAAAAAAAAGATTTCTGTCCTGCCCCAATTAGACAGCCACTCAGCAAAACATGAGAGGGTGCATTTACTTCCCTCATCAGCCCTATAGTGGGTAGCACGTGTTTGTCTAGAGATAGCAAATATGTTAGTATTACCAATGAAAAGTCCTGTTCCAAAAACGTAGGTATCCGTTTAGGGTAGGGAAGTACACAGTAGTGTTGCATAGACAAAGTCGTGGATCTACTTCCTGGGTGATTAGTTCTGAGTTTGTTCTTCAGTCAAGAAGGAATTCTTCTAAACAAAAGGAAATTTCATTCTGGGCATCACCACAGTAAACAAAATATTGAGGACAGAGAGACATAAGATAGACTGCTTCAGATAAAGAAGAAAAGCATTACCAATGTATCCCAGATAACGTGTCAAGCAGCTAACTTTGGAAAACTGTTGATAAATACCCAGCATCTGAAAAGCAGAATTTGAGAAAATATACAAGCAAAAATCTAAGAACATTCCATATTGTAACAGCGGCCTTGAAACCAGAGGAAGATGTTCCTTAGCAACAGTGAAGGAGAAGGGAAGAACAGGACATGAGGGAAAGGGGCCCAGATGGAATACCCAGACCAAATCGTGAGAGAGACATTATTCACTCTCCTGTAGCTTAAAGAACATGGCCAGTTGCATAGAGGGAACTGATAACAACATTTACTTAGACAACTGTATAGCAAAACTTACGTAATAGCTGCCATTTTAGAACGTTCTTTGGTCAAGTCCCAAGTTGATAAATCCCTCTATATCCCTGGATTAGTGGGAATGCATCTGACACACACAGGTTTGATTTTGCTACTTAAAATAAAAAACACAAAAAAAACTCAAACCAACAAACACCTTCTCTTGAGGAATGTTGACTCATGTTGTCCAGGCGTCCTATAATTACATTACGTTTGCTTCCCTGGCCACGGTATCCCATTTTTGCCCTTAGTAGAGACTCTAGCTCCAGAAGGGACTTCCTCATACTAACTCTTACTCTTTACTTTTCTTCTGAAGGGGATAGTTCAGACCCTTTTGGAAAAACTAACCATATCAACTTTTGAGTGTACGTGCATTCAAGAAATGCTCATGGGAATCTCCATGTATTTTAATGTTTGTATTTAATCCACTTCCTTAAATTCTAGGATTCTCCTCTGAGTATGCCAAATACTTTCTTCATCATCAAAGCTCTGGTGACATATTTGGGGGGGGGGGTTTGCCCCCCTCTCAGGTTTACAAGATGCTATTATTGTCCATGAGTTTTTTGGTGAGTTTGCTTTTTGTTATTTTGTTTTGTCTCTTGCTGATAAAAAATGAAATATGTCAGTTCCTACTCACGATTCCTTCATTTTAAACAAAAGCTAATCTACAAGGAAAATTAAAATGATATCAGATATTCTGGTTTCAGCTAAACTAGACATTTCCCAGTGATTGGTCACTTGAAATTTTCCACCTGTAACACAGTGTGTCTTGATGTGGTTCTGATGTCTGTTGCTTAGCTGAGCATTAACCTCTCTGTTTTTTGGTCAGCTCATCTCTAAAGCAGAGATGAACATCATCCCCATCCTATGGTACTGGGGAGAATGAAATGAGTTAACAGTCAGAGTGCTCAGAGCAGTGCTGACACAGAGAAGCACACACTCGATGTGAGGTACTATATCGACTGCTGTAAATCACCCTCAGGTCACCCTCTCACATTGATCACCTGCTTTTCTTTGCCCTGAATCTCCTTCAAATGTTCTCCATTGGATGATGGATTTCCAGAAACTTTTGTATAGCTTCTCACTCAGCAATGTTTCCTCCTTCTCTTCTCTAGTGAATCGTTATAGTTCAGTTTATGTATGCCATTCTATTGTAAACAAAAACTCCAACCCACTAAGTCTCCTGACATCGATGAAGCCATATATATGTGATTTCACGAGCTGAAGTAGCAAGTTTACTTTATTACCTGAATGCACCCATAAAAATAAGAATAACTTAGTATAAAATCAGTATGTAATGAAATCAATACTTAATATGTTAAGTATTCCTCAATGAGCCTTCAAATCCTTGTTTCAGGTAAGCCTAAAATTATATTTTAAAGTGCCTTTACATTTATGACACACTGATAGGCAGTAGAAGCCAATATAAAAACATCATGTCTCGTCTCTTACTTGTTAGTATCCATCTAAATCATAGAGTATATGTTACTGCTTACAGGAGTACAAGTGCTTCCTTTAATTCAAATCCATGACCATGCCGGCATTTTAATGACCCTGTCCATGTTTTGAATTTCTTTAAAAACAATTCTACCATAATTAAGCAAAAACAGTGGATTGATGACATTGCAAGGCAGCTGTGTGAAAAATAAACAAGGCTTTGAGCTCAGTGAGCTTTCCTTTTTCTGAACTTCACTGTGTACACAAACACACCCCGTGTCCCCATGTCCTCCCCCTACTGCACACACATAGAGCTAGTCCCAATGAGGTGTTCTCTATTTGCCTTCTTGTTATCGTTAAAACCATCCCTGGAGCTTAACCATCTTCACTCTCAACGTTGTCTACAAATCTTCTGTACTGTCAAGACTGTACTCACTAAAAGTCCACATTTGCAGCAAACTGACTCAGTAAAGTACACTTTGGAAGCTCTGGTGAACAGCTCAGCCCAGTGCTGGTCTTGATGCCTGGCCAACAGGCTCAAACAACAGACATAAAAGCTAAATCTGTACTTCCATTCAGTTATGAGGTTGCCAAGTTAGTTTTCCTGATACTGTACCTACACTATATCCATCTCCCGATGGCTCAGACTCACTTCATTAACTTTGTGACATCAGCCTCTGATGTTATGAACTCAATTTTGCTAATATAAATGATACAGTACTATATAGAAATTTAAGAGGTTGTAACATTAGAAGTCTCTTCAAGATTCCCAGAACCAATTCTTGCTGGGAAATAATTCCTTACGTATGATCTTAAAGCTATTTCGCCCTTCCCCCAGCCCCCTGCTTCTGTTCCCATCTATGTTGCAAATAGCTTTTAATGATAGAACAGGGAAATATATTGTGGTTTCACACTTTCAGGGATTTTATGGTCACTTATTCCTAACTAGGAGATAGAGACACATAGCAGAAAAGTTTTTTTAAAACATTAACTGGTTTAGAATATTGTGTTCTTTGTTATAAGGATATATGTATTTAAGAAATAACATGATTCAAAGATCAACTAATAGAATAATGTTTTTTTTCCAGTAGTGTTAAGTATATTTATATGGTCGTACAGCTATCACCACCCTCTCCAAAACTCATCTTACAAAACTGAAACTGTTCTCATTAAACAACACCTCCCTGATCCACCATCACTATTTTGTAGTTTTCAGCATACAAATCCTGTTTGATTTAAACCTGCATATTCATTTTTTGAGTGATTGTAAGTAGTATTGTATCTTTAATGCTTTCCTAATGGTAAGCCTCTAGATCTGTAATGCTTACCAAAAGATGGCTTTATAAGCATACTTATTAAATTGGTGTGACAAACTAATTTGGAAACTCCAATCTGCCACCACGGATCTATGTTATATTCCATGGGGAACACAGAAACTGGGTGCCATTGTTCCCACAAAAGTAATGAATATTTGTCCAACATCAATTATGCTCACAAAGTGTGGCTCATTTCCAAAAGCCAAATGGAAGGAAGGGGCTTTTCTCGTGTGGTTTAAATATCTTGCTCTCTCCCTCACTTCCAATCTTCTCCCCTATTTGATTTTAGCAGTTCAACAGCTAGTGCGAGTGTGATATCCCGGTTCACGTGCACACACTGAAAAGAACGTGGGCAGGCAGTTCTGTGAAGTTAAGACATCAGTCTGTCTGGTGCAACACCTGGCTTTACTATTATTTAATGCATGACCTTGAACAAGTTATTTAACAGCTCAGGGCCTGAAATTCCTCTCTGTAAATATGGAAAAGAATTAACCAAGGGCTCTGATGGAGATTAAACGGTATTGTGCATGAGAGGCAAGTACAACTGCCCCTATAAATGTAGATAGATAGATCAGATAGATAGATAGATAATAGATATCATAGATAGATGATAGATAAAGACATAAAATTGATATTAAGATATCCTTACAGATGAATATTTACTAAATGAAAGCAATGAAGAAGTAAATAGCCTTAAACATTTCTAATGTTAACATGGATCCTAACTTAAATTGATATCTCCTATACACTCCTTCAACATCCAAAATATTGTCCTTTGGACATGCGTGTGATAAAGTCCTTATTGTCTCTTAAAGTCAGTATGTAAATAAACTAGAGCAGTAGATGTTTGTGATCATTAGCAGTCATGGCCCAGGTCTTCAAAGGACCCATGTACTCTTAGAAATGTCACAGACATTTCATTTTTAATATGAATTCCTTTTTTAAAAAATAATCTGCCTTTACTGTTTCACTAGGTCTTTTATAATCAAGTTCCAGCCTAGGTGCCCCTCTTCCATGATAGCAAAGTGCTTCGGGCTTTCCACTGAGCTTGTATTGGGAGCACTTAATAGAATCCTCCCAATGCAACTCACTGCTGTTGGGTTTCTATGCTGTTCACGGCCTCTAGAGAGGAAGTGACTTAGTAGTAGGCTCTACCTTTATGTCACACTAGAACCTATCATAGGCCCCTGGGAAAAGGTTCTGTGGACATTTGTTGAATTGAATTACACAATAAAAGTGAGAGCATCTCACTCTAACTACGCAGAATGGTGGCTGAGGTAGAAACCTAGACTGTTGGGTTGGTACTTTAGTGGAACAGGTGTTTCTTTTTCACTGAGGATGCCAGACTCCCACATTTGGATCCAAACATTTGGCCCTCGTTATTGATTTATCCCAGGTATTTCCTATACTGTTTTTATTTTATGCTGAGATTCCAATAGTGTCAAAAACCTAGAATCGTGCTTCCACCAAAAGATGGTTAATTGAATGTTTTAACCTTTGAAACAATCACAGGGAAAAAAAAAGATGTAAACTATATTGGGAAATCTATCTGTATGTCTTAGTACAACTATGATATGATTGCTTTTTCTACTAGCCCAAATAATTTCATGGCAAATCATAACAACCATGGATATTAAGCACAGGAGAGTAAAGGCTTAAATTAAGCAGACTGGATTTATTCCATCATCGGCAGGATTCATGGGACACATCCCAAAAGTGCACATGGTGTCATCTTGTCTCCAGCAGATTTCACAATTGCTACCCAAGATCCCCAAATAGCATTTATTATTGCCACTAAGTGGGAGAATCAGAAGTCAGGAAAAAGTATCAGCATATGCTCCTGGCAGGCCTCTAATTCTATTTCCCTTTTGACATATCATTTTATTTCCATTTTCCCTAAATGTAACATAGGAACTTTCCATAATAAACAGTTTTCTAATTTGTAACTTTTTTAACTGGCAGTTTTTTTTTATTTCAAGGAGCCTATCAGCTATACCTTCACAAGTTGCAAAAATAACCAAAAATAAAAAAGAAAGAAAGAAAGAATAGAAACTACACCACATGACATCGTTGGACAGAATTTTTTGAATGTGTCTTGAAGCCAAGAGAATGAAGTCAGACCAGGGGTGGTGCAACGAATAAAGCATTGGACTGGGACACAGAGGACCTAGGTTCAAAACCCTGAGGTCGCCAGCTTGAGTGCAGGCTCATCGGCTTGAGTGCAGGCTCACCAGCTTGAGTGTGGGGTAGCTAGCTTGAGCGTGGGATCATAGACATGACCCCATGGTCACTTGCTTGAGCCCAGAGGTCACTGGCTTGAAGTCTAAGGTCACTGGCTTGAGCCCAAGGTCACTGGCTTGAGCAAAGGGTCACTGGTTCAGCTGGAGCTCCCCCCCCAAGTCAGGGCACATATGAGAAAGCAATCAGTGAACAGTTAAGGAGCTGCAACGAATAACTGATATTTCTCATCTCTCTCCCTTCCTGTCTGTCTGTTTTTATCTATCCCTCTCTCTGTCTCTCTCTCTCTCTCTCTGTCTCTGTCACAAGAAAAAAAAAAAGAGAATGTAGTTGACCATCTGGGGAGTCCTGAGATCTCTTCGTCTCAAACAGATACCAACATTGCTTAAACAAATGGTTTGTGTTAGCTGGAGAAAGAGAGTGAATCTAAACCATGTGCCTCTGGACCTTGTGGTTTCCAATTGAACCACAAGCAGAGGGAAGAGCTATCAGTCTCTAGTGTTGATTTCAGCCATGCTGGTGGGGAAGAGAAAACCCCACGGCATCGACAGTGTTGTCTTAATAGGTCCTGTGAACTCCTGCACAGGCGAGTTGAGAGTTGTGTGAAGAATGAAATGGGACCTAAGGCAGCACCTTGTGGGACAAAATGATGACACACAATTTTTCTTTACAGGCATCCATCTGTGCATGATCCATGTAGCAAAGCAAAGACTTTCTGAGGCACAGAGACAACCCAGAAAGGCAAAGGCCCTTGGAAACCTGCTGTCTCCTCCTAGCTACCATAAAGCTGAAGAAAAACATCCCGGAAGAATGAGAGATCCAAGATGGTGAAGATTACTAGACCAGAAAAACAGGAAAGACAAATTTCTAAGTGGTTCCATTGATCGAGCTCCAAAAGCAATATGGGGACGTTATAAAAGAATATTAAGTGCTATTTTATATCACAAAGGCAAGAGAATCGTTTAACCACATGTAAGTGTGGCTTCCTCTGTCACTATAGGCATATGTAGCTTAACCAAGCTATCTAGATTCTGGAAAAGGATTCTTAAAAGTGGAATAAGGTTTGAGTTTGAGTTCTCTAGCAACTGGGAGGGATACTAAAAACCTTTCCTACTTCCTCTCTCTTCCTGCTGATAAAGAACCTCTTTATCTCAAAGGCATTGATTGTAAGCAGCCAGCATGCCCCCACTTATGTTATTACTCTAAATAGAATTATTATATCAGACTCTAAACAACTAAACCATGAGCAGGTAAACTCTGACATGTTATATACCCCTTGGGTTGTCATGCCATTACAAGTGCTCTGACCAATATAATAACCAACATAGGTAGATTTATCTTCCATTGTGTGCATGGTAAGAATTGAAATAATTTCTGATAATTTTAATTAACTGTAGAGCAGAATCAGATAAGTCATTACTCCGAAGTACATTTCAACACATAAATGTGTTCAAACAAAGCAAACTAAAACAATGCACATAGAAGGCTCCCAAAGAGTCAACAACAATCCATACAGACCCATAAGCTCCAAACTAAATTTGAGCCTACACGTCAGGGAGGACTCATTAACTACCTACTATGTGTCAAGCACATGTGGAATTTGTCAGTCTACATCTTAATGCTACAGAATGTTCTCAAGATTGCTAACTCATTCCAAGACCTATGTTAACTATGTCTGATCATGCTAAAATTCTGGAAATATCTTAGTGCTGAGCACTAAGGCAAAGCATTCTCAAACATCAACATACATTATCTCTATTTAATCAACCAAACTGCAAACATTCAGTTGACCTCTGATATAATTCTCAATATGTCAGGTGAGCTCACAATCAATTTAAATTAAATCTACTATTCTAATATTTAGTGTTCTTAAATACTAAGGTGCATTCTTTTTTCCTATTTTAACATTTCTGGGATTCAGATGTGTCTTATGCTTGAGTAGACAGACATTGGGTGTGGGCTTACTCACTTTCTCATTAGTCTCCCCAGCCCTAAAAAGATGGTCATTCAATCACATTTACATCTTAAAATGGAAGTTTGTTCAGAATACAGGGATGCAGGAGTTTCCTTAACTAGTTAAACAACCCTCTACCTACACCACCCCTGTCAAATAGAGGAAGGAAGAAGAGGTGTGAAGAACATCAGTTGTGCAGTTCTGCTGACAGACACAGCCCGTGCATGATTGCAGAATATCTTGTCCATATTATCAGGTTCCAGCAGATGGCATCTCACACTTTGAAGTCAGTGAGGACGGAGCTTCAAGAATGATGTACCCTCTGCCTGGGGAACACATGGAACTCAACACACTGCTTGTGTTTCACGGGAGGGCCTGTGCCAGCACAGTCACCTAGATTGGGAATGTTCTGCAACCGGCCTCAGCATGTGGTCATGGAGATGGGCCACAAGCATTTGGTATTTTCAGCAGGACCAAAGCCTAGTGCACATTTTAATGATAGTACTGCCTGTTTTAGAACCGTCTGCACAGCATAATTGTAGAGTAAGGTGGGAATTATGAGTCTTAAACAAGACCTGTAGGTGGGGAGAACATGTGTATGAAAATAACCGAAACCATCGGCTCTGCTGGTCTGCAGATAAGCCTCACACTGCTATGATTCATAGCTCTATAAAGTGTTCCTTTTGGAAAAAAGTCTTACAATATTTAACTGTGCCTTCTGCTATTTCCTTTTTTTTTTTTACCTTTGTTAAAAATGCTATCACAGCAATATCTGAATAAATGATGTCATTTTAACACATGATCTTTTTTAAAATTTATTTTTAATTTATTGAAATGATATGGGTTCATCAGACCATTCAGGTTTCAAGTACACAACTCAATGTAACACCATCTCCAGATCTTTTTCTGCTAGGGGCCTCTTCTTCTCTAATAGTTGTAAACTTCATGCAGCCATAGCTAAGTGTACATTTTTTCTTTTCCCCTGCATTTGTGGAATCCTTCCTTCCTCCTTATTACTATGACTTTTTCTTAGAAGTCTATTGGTTCCTAAATTTCAATTAACAATGTTAATGAGCATGAGGTTCTTTAAGAATAAATGAAACCTCATTTGACTTAATAACCCACATGGTAAACCAACAACAGAGATTGGCATAACAGTGTATATTTTGAGCTGTGCTAGACTTTCAGATTAATGGGAGTTCTGGAAGGCACTTAGAGTCCAACTGGGGAAATACAATTATGCTTTCAGATAATATAATTCTAGATATTCAGGTTTATGTGACATTATCAAAAGTGGTATGGAACAAATTGCTAACCAAACAGACCAAAGAATAGAAACAAAAGCAGTTAGCATGGGAAGCTATTAAAGCAAGTACAGATAAAAGGTAAACATGGTTTTAATGCTACAATGGAGAGAACAATTCAAGTACAATATTATTCAGAAGGAGGCAATCACAGAATTTGTCAACCAAATAAATGAGGGAACAGAATGAAAAATTATAGATAAATAAATGTTGGCAGAATGCCAGTATCACACATCCACAATGTAGTGCCCATTTATAGGAAGGATTAATGGACTGATTTAGGGTTAGGTGTGCTGAAGGGAAGGCTTAGCAATAGGAACATCTAGAGGCCAGTTGCAAAGTTGGATCTGGAATTCAAGAGAAGTTGGTGGAGTCACAGCGTGTAATTCAGGAGCCCTCCACACACAATAACAGGTTGAAAACTCAAGGCTGGATCAAAGCTCTGATATAGAGACTCTGAGATATAGAGTGAGAAATAGAAAATTATAAGGACCATATAAGTAAATGAAACTCGGACTACAATGTTCCACTACATGTATGCCTTGAACTTCCGTAGAGTGAGGCCAACTCTACTATAAGTGCATTCAATAATGAGTTCAGAGAAAATATTTTCAGCACCCCATTCATGGTACATGAGTCTGTATGACCCACTTACTAATCTTCCCAGTCCTCCTTGAAAACTAAAGGAGAACCTAATTACAATGTATTTGTTTGGATCGACTATTCATCATTTCCCCAAATATATTATCTAATTTTCCCCTTCTCCATCAATGGCCATATCCCTTCCTGGAGAAAAATAAAAGATGCTTTTATTTTTTACATTCAAGGGCCACCTGTGTAACTGTCTAATTAAATGTCCACTATATATGTTTCTAGACAGTTCTGGTAAAACCAAAGTATCTATATTCCTGTGTAGCATTATCTATTTCATTTATCAGACAGTAAAAATGTGCAACCTGAATGAGTTAAAGGGGTCATGTCTGTCTTTTTAAAGCAATACTTTTTAGGATCGTCTGGGGACAACGGTAGGAAGTGACTGCAGCAACCAGAAAGAAAAACCTCAGTCCACCTTTATTCCCAGGTGGAGCCTGAAGGGGACTGCGTGAGCAGCAGTGGGAGGCAGGCCTCTTCCCTACCCTCAGGGTCATTCCACATCACACTTTCAGAAAGGACCTGTGTCTGAAACTCACACCCCAAGTAAATGAAACAATTTACTCTGAGTTTCATTGGGTTGGTCAGAGGACATGGGGAGTGGCACGGTTGCATTTTTATCTTGAATACAATAAAACTACAAGGATTGGCCCTGGCCGATTGGCTCAGTGGTAGAGCGTCAGCCTGGCATACAGGAGTCCCGGGTTCAATTCCCGGCCAGGGCACACAGGAGAAGCGTCCATCTGCTTCTCCACCCCTCCCCCTCTCCTTCCTCTCTGTCTCTCTCTTCCCCTCCTGCAGCCAAGGCTCCATTGGAGCAAAGATGGCCCGAGCGCTGAGGATGGCTCTGTGGCCTCTGCCTCAGGCGCTAGAATGGCTCTGGATGCAACAGAGCGACACCCCAGAGGAGCAGAGCATCGCCCCCTGGTGGGCATGCCGGGTGGATCCCGGTGGAGCGCATGCGGGAGTCTATCTGACTGCCTCCCCGTTTCCAGCTTCAGAAAAATGCAAACAAACAAACAAACAAACAAAAAAAAAAACTACAGGGATTGAACACTGTGAACCTTTTGAAGAGAAATTTCCAGCAACTACCCAAATTGGGAAGATTTGGAGGTGGGGTGGACAAATTCAACCCAAGTAGAGTTTCACTGATTTCTACTGGGCAAAAGGGAACTCAGGGCCCTGTAGTAGCAGAGAGTAGTAGGCAGGGAAGGAAAGTGGGGGTTTCAAACAGTAATTTTGACAATTTGGGGAAGAGCTCACTATTGACAGGACTTGGAGTAATATGCTAGCCTGCATCCCCTGGAGCATTTCTTGCCTGGATTATTCCATGATCCACCCAGATTAGATTTTTTTTTTAATGGCTGTCACACACAAGTCATGTTTTAGATGTTTATTCTCTTAAGGATCCTGATGCTGTTCTTAATTTACATTGATAAATATGCTGTCACAGTGGACGTCAAACCGACCAAGGCTAAGGGGGGTTTTCAGAAATGCATTGGAAACCACGGGCAACGTAAACTCCCATGGCACCAGAACCGTGGAAGGGAGAATTCTATGACCTTACTGCTCACTTTATATTTACTCTGTTTAGAAAACCTTGGGGGAGGAAATATACTTTCTTTTTCCACAGAAGAAATAAACACCAGTGCATTAATATGTTACACAGAGGAGTTCAATGCCTTCACTGTCATTTCCCCACAGACTAGTGGGTGATGCCACTCTCCGAGCAAAGCAGACGGCAGACAGAGATTTCTTCCTCTCTGGTCAAACATCCCCTACCTGAGGCACTAGGATCTTGTTCGGTGCTGGAGTCCAGAAACAGCAAATTCAATCTAGCTGTGGCAGGCCCAGGACGAATTGCAATGCCAACTCCAGGCCAGGATTCCAAACCACGAGCCTCTGGAAATAAAGCTTGGACTTGGAGAAATGACCCAAACCTCTGGCCAAGAAATCTCACCCAGTTTTTGTAAAAAGCTTCAGGACACAGTGAACACAGATAATCATTAATATCACTCCTCTTTGCGCTTCAAACTTATCAACCTCCAAGTTTAATGTAGGGGCCAAAACCCAGAAAGCAGCACGCTGTCTCGGGAGGCTAAGTCTTCAAGTTATTTTGGTTGCCAACTGGGCTACAAAGTGTAGCAACAACTTGTTGTGCTTTAGTGTGTTCAGAGAGTTTTATCTCATTTATCTACTTGTCAATGTCTCATTTTATGAATTAGCTACAACTACAAAAGGAAAAAATGAAATGGATATTAGAGGTATATGTATAGATGATCTATGTATCTATTAACATAGGCAGGTAGCCAGATATTGGTAGGGAAAGAGAGCAAAGGGAGTTGAATATTATGTTTTATAGAACTGGAAAGCTGGCTTCAGTAAGACCCTTCAGCCTCCCATTTACTTAATTTGCTAGAAGGCAAAAGTATCTATGGACTCATTTGCATATTCCAGGAGCCCACTGTGCCAGGTTTTTCTAGCCCTACCCAGGATAAAACCAATTCAAACCCAGACTATAGGAATGGTGCTCCTGTGTTTCCACTTTAAGGCCTGTGCTGTGCAAAGCAGAATGGAATCAGAGACCTGTCAGTCTAACGGAGAAGAAGGATCAGATGATCTGATGGGATAGTGGGAAGAATCAATGCACGCCCATGAAGTTTTAAAGAAACTGATTGGTTGGCTTAAAGGAAAGCTTATTTTCCCATCTTCCTTCCTTCCTTCCTTCCTTCCTTCCTTCCTTCCTTCCTTCCTTCCTTCCTTCCTTCCTTCCATCTATCCATCCATCTTTTCAGGTTATCACTAAACCCTTATCTTGATTCTTCAGAAATCTCCCCAAAGTATTAATGGCAGGCAGGGCCAGACAACCTTGGACTCCATTCCTCACATCTTTCCAATCCTGTCTCAGTCAAGTCACCCCAGTCTCTCAGTTTATTCATGATTACAATATATAGCACAGAAATTCAAGAAGATAATGCAATACAATAGATTGCTGTCTTAAAGAGCACATTTTCAGAAACATATTAAAACTTGAACTTCTAAATTGTTTAATGCAATGTTTCTCTTGTTTTTAATTTTTTTTTTAGTTGTATTAACCATGATAGTGATTTGTCTATTTGTGTGGGTGCCATATTAGTAGGTTCCTTTTTATTTTTGTTTGTTTGTTTGTTTTTTGTTTGTTTGTTTTCTGTTTTGGTATTTTTCTGAAGCTGGAAACGGGGAGGCAGTCAAGACAGACTCCCGCATGCACCTGACTGGGATCCACCCGGCACGCCCACCAGGGGGCGGTGCTCTGCCCATCCGGGGCGTCGCTCTGTTGCGACCAGAGCCACTCTAGCGCCTGGGGCAGAGGCCAAGGAGCCATCCCCAGCGCCCGGGCCATCTTTTGCTCCAATGGAGCCTCGGCTGCGGGAGGGGAAGAGAGTGACAGAGAGGAAGGAGAGGGGGAGGGGTGGAGAAGCAGATGGGCACCTCTCCTGTGTGCCCTGGCCGGGAATCAAACCCGGGACTTCTGCACGCCAGGCCGATGCTCTACCACTGAGCCAACCGGCCAGGGCCAGTAGGTTCCTTTTTAAAAAATAAAATAGATATATCTTGAAATTACTGAATTGTTGGGAAGAAAACACACATCAATCAGGAGAGGTGCATTTGAATGATGATGGTGGTAGAGATGATATTGATGTTGACGATGATATATTTATTTGTTGAGTGCTTAGTCTGTGCCAAGAATCATATTGAGTTTTACAATATATTATTTTAATTAATTGAACATTCTTAGAGTTGATCTTATATATACCCTTTTCTTTCCTCTATTAACTGCCAACACTTGGCTTCTCAAGCCATAAGGAGTATCATATCAACTCATAATATGTTCCCTTTTATACATTAATGAATGATCTACCTTTATTCAATTGGTGGACACAAGTTGCAACTGGTGGCAGTGCTAATTAATTTGTAGAATCATCCAACTAATGGAAGAACTAAGAAAGTTAAAATGGTATATAATTCACCCTTAACAGGCAAGATAATGAATTACCTACTTCTGTCTTCATTAGCTACTACATGAAAACTTGCCAGGCCATGATAAGCTTCATAAATAATCTTTTATTTTGGCATTTAATATTCTTGGCTCCTTGTTTTAGAGAATACTGTTGGCTGAAGTTAAGAGGTGGAGTATACCACCATTGAATCAATTCTAGTTTAATCTTGTAGAGTGCTTGCTATAGTCTCCATTCATGATTATTGTTTTTTTCTATTCCATTTGGATTTTTTATTTATTAACATTTATATTTATAGAGTACTTAATTTAGGCTTGACATTGGGTGAAGTACTTCCTATATGTTATCTCTTTGGACCTCACAGAAAGCTTAATCTACAGGTTCTAATGTTATTCTTTTCATGTGACAGATAGTAACAAGGGAGACTTAGTCACTTACTAGGGTACAGCTAGATAACACAGCTGGGAGCTCAGGTGGTGTTTACCTTCCTAGCTTCCATGTGGATCTGAAGATCTACCTTACCCACTCCATCACTCTAAGTGTATTTCTATGAATATATTAGGTCAGTGTATCTGACACTGATTACATTTTCTCTCTCTTAAACATAAGAAGTAGAAGCAGTAAAAACACAGTAAGGAAAAGACCTCAAATGGCACACCCAAGTGGAATGTGTGCTTCACAACTTACAATAATGGTAATTGACACCAGTGTGCAGGAGGTTAGTAGCATTAGGCTGCCCTAGACACACCAATCACACTTCAACCTGAGAAGTTCCCTTTTTCATCTATTTTATGTATTACAGGTCCAAACAAGATATCATTTTGCTGAGAGTGGGATGGGGTGTGTGTGGGGGGTGGGGAGGTAAAATGAACCTTTTTTTTTAATTCAGTGAGAGGAGGAGAGACAGACTCCTGCATATGCCTTGACCAGGATCCACCTGGCAAGCCCACTAGGCAGCAATGCTCTGCCCATCTGGGCCATTGCTTTGTTACTCAACAACTGAGTGCTTCTTAGGGCCTCAGGCAAAGGCCATGGAGTCATCCTCAGCACCCAGAGCCAACTCACTCTAATTGAGCCATGGTTGCAGGAGAGGAGGGGAGAGAGAGTCAAGTGAGAGGGGAAGGGGTGGAGAAGCTGATGGGTATTTTTCCTGTGTGCCCTGACAGGGAATCAAACTCTGGACAGCCACATGTCAGGCCAATGCTCTACCACTGAGTCAACTGTCCTGGGCCATGATTCTTTTATTTGTAAGAAAGAAATAAAGTTTGAAAGCTCTTGGTGTTGACAATGATGTAGTAGCCCTTTTAAAGTCCAACATATTTATGGGCAGAATTATCCCATTTTCCAATTATCCCAAAATTAACAGAAGGGGTCTCAAGCCAGCCATTCTTCTTAAACACGTATACACATTTCTTTTAATAATTTTATCTATAGGGATAATTTATATAATTAACATTTCTAGAATGTCCTAGTAAAGCTATGACAGAGTGCAACATGCTCTATAACTGCCACAGTGGTATCTCTCTCTCTCTCTTTAATTTTTTAATATTTATGGGGGTAACTTTGGTTAATACAGGTTTCAAATGTACAATTTTATAAAACAGAATCTGTATTTTGTATTGTGTACTTACCACCCAAAGTCAGGTCTCCTCTGTTACCATATATATAACCCCCTTTTCTATCTCCTCCACCCCCTTTCCCTCTTGAAATCACCATACTGTTGTATGAGCAGTGTTTTGTTTTGTTTTGTTTTTTTGTTAGTTTGTCCTTGTTATCTCTCTCTTTAGCATTAATAGGGAGATTCTATATCCACAAATCAACACAACTAAATCCTCAAGTCAGAAAGGGAAGACATTGCTTTTGAATCCTTTTCCCTAGGTTTGCAATGAAACAGCAATGAACTCTGAAGTTGGACACACTACATATTTAGATTCTGAAACCTATTTGACAATATGCTATATTTTGTACACAAAGATGATGCTTTGCTCTCATCACTATTAGGCTCTGAACTTAGAATTACTTTTTTTTTAATGTTGCCTAGTGGGGAATGATTGGTAGCATTTAGCTAAACTCTCTTACCCCTTGTACAAATAAGAGGCATTACAAGATGGACTTTCAAGATACTGTTCTCTTATTTTGACAGTGCAATGGATTAAATTTAACTACTTTATGAGAAGGTTGACCCAAAAGCATGCTTCTATTATTGAATGATTCTATTTATCTAAGGTAAGTGGGCACCTGGATATTAGTAACCTTTGCTTTTCTTGTTTAATTGGTTTTTAACAAGTCAAAAACTTACTCTTTTGATGACTGTCACATGCTTTAACAATAGGCCGCAAGCATATTATGTATCTAGGTTCTTAAACATAAAGAAATTTTGCTAAAAAGAAAAACACACTAATCAACATCTACAACAGAACACCATTCTTTCAACCACCAAATAATAGAAAACAATGAAGATTTATGGACATGCCCAAGATCGGTTTCAGGAACTCCTTTTTTCTTTCTCTCTGCAGAGTAGAGATGTGCTGATTCTGCTCACTTGCAATGTTGACGTGGCCCTCAAAATGGGAGGAAAACCCAAAGCAGATGGTTTCTCTTAAGGATACAATAGAATGATGTGTAGTCCCATAGCTGAATGAATTGTCATTCATATTTCTCATAAGAAAGGCCATCGCGATAAAACACAGTAGTTCATCTGCTTGACCCACTCCTGGTGTGTCTCAGGGGGTAAAATCTTAAGTCCTTATTGTTAGTGGACATTGGTCAGATGAGAGGGGGGGGAGGTCACTGAAATTGGAGATTAGGAAGTAACAAAAGAAGAGAAATGAAAACCAGGCTCCTGCAACTTTTGATCATTTCTAAACACAGCAGGATCCACAATTATGAAGGGAAGCAAATCTTGTGGAAATGTGAGGGGGACACGTCTGTACTCTACATTGAGTAATTTCCCATGGAACAGAAAAGGGAAGGTTTATTTTCCTGTGAAATCATGTACTCCACTGGGCTGACCTGCCAGCAACACACCAGGAGAACTGCAGAAATCATGTTTGCTCCAAGAATAAGACATTGGAGGACTTTACTAAGCAGAAGAGGGATCTGGGTCGAATGCCCCTTCAGAAATCACCTTTCAGTGGCACAAGGAGATTGATTCCACTGGACATTTCAGAGCCAAAAGTTACCTTTCCCTTCCATGACCTCCTCCTAACCAATGTCAAGTCTATATGAAGAGGTCCAACATATCTATGGGCAGAATTCACTTTATGAATATTAGTGGGAGACACATTAAAATTATGGTATGATTTTAAGGGCCCCAAAAGGAAGATTCTTCACTGTCAATGTACATCCTCTAAGCTGGGCCTTTCAGGATCTAAATTTCTATCCATTGATGATGTATATATAGCTTTAAGAGCAACCTTTGGTTTTCTCTAGAAGGCTCAATTTAAAATAGCAATGCCTGGGAAGAAAACTAAGGCTATATTTTAAGTAGTTGACAAGACTATCTCTTAACATGAAAGGTGGCTGAGTGCAGACCCTTAAGAAGATGTGATTCAAGAACATTTTACACAGATAAAAAAGAGGACGACTTACTTCTGCCTACTTGTCCAAGGCAGAAGCAGAAGGTTCTAACTGGAGAAGTCTGAAGCAGGACCTGTATCATTAGTTAGTAGAAGTAAGCAGATAAAGGGGGGGGGGCACCTTCTAACTTGCCAACATGACTAGAAGCATTATCTCCTGAATCCCTCCCCCTAGATGCATCATGCCCCAAGCAATGATGTGGCAATAACATATTAATGCTGCTTTGTCTACTGACCATAGATCATAGACTTCCAATAAAAGGATAGCTTGTCTTCCATTCTCTTCCAGCTATATTTATGGCACAGAACAGAGGAAAACATGCCCAGGCCATAAAAACAAACAACAGAAAGACCTTACACACCTTAGAAGAAGAGGAAGCAGCTGAAAAAAGAGGGTGCTCACATGGGACATGTGCATTAAAGATGAGACTTGGTTTGGAAAAGGTAACAGGGCAATGTCTGCACATGGAGTGGGCTTGATGGTGTCCATTTTCCCTGAAACCTCAGTACTTGGTCTTCACAGGCCTGCAGTGAGACCACCAGACTGAGACTAGAGATCATGCATGGTTCCAAATGACAGCAATCTCCCTATCAAGGTTTCCTGGAGCTGTTTGGTTAGACCAGGGGTAGTCAACCTTTTTATAACTACTGCTCATTTTTGTATTTCTGTTAGTAGTAAAATTTTCTAACCACCCACCGGTTCCACAGTAATGGTGATTTATAAAGTAGGCAAGTAATTTTACTTTATAAAATTTATAAAGCAGAGTTACAGCAAGTTAAAGCATATAATAATAATTACTTTCCAAGTACTTTATGTCGGATTTTCGCTAAGTTTAGCAGAATAAATCTTTATAAAACAACTTACTATAGTTAAATCTATCTTTTTTCTTATACTTTGGTTGCTTCGCTACTGCCCACCATGAAGGCTGGAATGCCCACTAGTGGGCAGTAGGGACCAGGTTGACTACCACTGGGCTAGACCCTCGAGATTCAGGACAGTGAGGAACAATGTTATCTCTATACTAAGAAAAAAATATATAGAAAGATATACTCAGTGGGGGTGCAGGGGAAGAGATGAAGGCTTATTATTCTTTAAAAAAGAAAGCAGACTCATTAACGTTGGTTGATTGTTTAGTGACATTGGCATTTAGGATACCTGGAATTTGGAACAAAGGCTTTGAATTCCTTCTTAGTGGTGCAGATGAGTTTTCTATGAACCATCCATACTCTGATCACAAAGTGAATTGAGCAAAAGTTTTGCTCGATGCAAGTCCATTTTCTGTGGTTAGAAATAGGAGGAAACTTCCTAAATACAAAGTTAAAGATACCATTGAGAAGACAAGCGAATGACCTCGGCCTCATTAGCACAGTGCTCTAAACAACTAGGTTGACTGGCTTCCTGCAAAGCGATAGGTAATTAAATTCTTGAGTACATTCCTTTCATTAGCATTAATAAAAATCTGTGTAAGTTGATATGAAAGGGATTCCAGCATTGCTCTATCAACTGTAGAACATTGGGCATGTGCTCCAAAATCTTTGGCTCTGTTTCAATAACAGTAATACATTGATATTATATTTTAGCATCTGATAAAATATTGGGAGACAGAGAAGAGAGCAGTTGGGAGAAAACAAAAAGAGTAGATTTTTGCCTGACCACTATGGCTCAGTGGCTAGAGCATCAGCCTGTGATGCTGTGGACCCAGGGTCAAAACCCCAAAGTCACTGGTTTGAGTTGCAGGCGTACCAGTTTAGTGAGTGGTCTCTGGCTCGAGCATGGGATCATAGACATGACCCCATGGTCACTGGCTTGTGCAAGGGGTCACTGACTCGGCTGCAGACCCCAGTCATGGCACATATAAGAAAGCAGTTGGTGCTGACAGCAAGTGAATCTCATCGCCTTTGGGGACTGTGGCTGTGCCCCTCAAAGTGAATTGGGAGGTTCTACACTCTTGGTGTCAAGATACTTTGGGCCCTCGGGCAGGCAACTGATGGGAATTTTGAGGAACACCTAAGAGCTTAATGCATGTTCACCCTACCCCCTCCTGCTCCCTGCAAAAGAGAATAAGTAAATAAATAAATGAATAAATAAATAAACGAATAAGAAAGCAGTCAATGAATAAGGTGATGCAAGTATGAGTTGATGCTTCTCATCTCTCTCCTGTCTGTCTGTCCTTTGTTCTCTCAAAAAAAAAAAAAAGAAAGAAAAAGAGTAGATTCTAAAACATATATCTTAAATCCTTAGAAGAAAATATTATGCAATTTCCATTTCTATCACCATTATTTTAACTATTATCACATGTAATTCACCCAATTTGGTAGACTTTCTGAAATCTCTATGCAAAAACTAAAAATATTCCCAAATTTCTGAAACTTGCAGGAATGAAAACAAATTGGTTAGCAAATTTTCTACTTAAAAATACTGAAGGGTAAATTGCACAAAGGGATGGTTTGAGTTTGTTTTCTTCTTTAGTTGTGTTGCAAATAGTTCCCCCAATGAAGTGCTGGAATTTCCTCCAGTCTGTTCCCCATTACCTCTGTGGGAAAATTGTGAAAAATCAATCTGTTTTCTGCATAACCATATTACATCCCATTATTTGAGGAATGCCAAATGCAAACCCCAACCACCACCGGCAGTATCAATCTTTTCCCTTTCTTTTCCAAGTTTCATTTCAGCAGTAGTCATGAAAAAGTGCATGCAGAATATCATTATACTCCAGGCAATTGCAGATTTTAATAAGAATTTATATAAAACAGGAGAGCATAGTCTTTTTATAGTTGATTATATCCTTGTCCTTGGAAGTCGCGTCAGCGCCCAATGACTGTGATCTGTTTTAGTAAAAGAAGACTTCAGCCCATATCAAGCAGAACCCAATATTTTCACTCTGATTGACAATACAAAATGCAACGATGCCAGATCAACAGTGGAGTTGTCTGGAAGAAGAAAAACAACAACAACAACAAAACCCAAAAAATTCCAGAGAATATAAATACTGTTTTGGCTGCATTTGGTGTGATCTCATAAAATAGTTAGACTGTTGGCTTAGGAATCAACCATGCCTTATCGTTTAACCTTTCGTCACACTTAATTTCATATATATGTTTTTCATTCTTGAGCAAAACAAAAATGTCCGTATTTCTTTTGAACTTAAACAGAAATGCCTAAATGCTTTCTTATAGGGTCCTACTGTCACAGATGGTGACTTCTATCTTAAAAAAAAAAACCTTTATGCAACCATGGAGATTTTTTTCCAAGAAATGAATTTTCATGGAGGTGACTTTTGTCAATAAGAATACATAAAGGTTTTTTTTTTAAAGATAAGCTTTACCAAGACGTCTAACTTTATTAATTTTTAAATAACTGTTAATTCAATATCTTCTATTTACAAATATTTCATTAGCCATATTTTACAAGAGTTTTTGTAAGAAAATAGAAATGCTGAACATACCATGACCTTTGGGAAGCATGGGACAAGAAGAAGGACTCTCCCAGGGTCCCAGTCAGAGTCCCTTCCATCACCACTGTTTGTTGTTGTTGAAGTTGATCTTTTTGCCTCATCCTTTTTTCTTTTCAAAAGCCCCTCATGCCACCAGGGAATCCATAAAGATAATAATCACCTTAAATGTTTCTCTACGAAGAGAACCAAAATCTACTAAAATGATTATTATCTTTCAAGCTAGCCTGGAATCTTCTCATATATTCTCTTATGCTGGTCGGGAAGAAGAAAAGATGTAACTTCAGTGTTAAGAAAAAAAATGGATGCTTCAGTTCTGGAAGGCAGATGGTCTACCTTCAGTCAGGGTCCAGTGTCCCACCATAGTGGAAACAACTACTTGGTGAGTTTTTTTCAGATAACGTCTATGAACATTTTCTTCAAAACCCAGGTACTAATTCTACAACTCCTAATGATCCAGAACCCGCACAGTACTGAAGTTGGTGTGAAATAGCTGAGTCTGCATCCGCACCATTCACGGACTCCCCAGACACTCACATGGGTGACTGGGGCTCTCTGATGCCCTGTTTCCATAGCTTCGAGACAGATAAGAGAATTGTACCTCCCAAAAGGAATCAGCATGAGCATGAGAAAATGCCATGCGTGTGGAATAACTTGGTGCCAGCCACGTGGTAAGAGGTCAAGAAGTATAGATGAAAATCATTATAAACTTGCACTGAGACGAACCTCTGACTCCCTTCTACTCACACTCAGAACTCCAATATCGGGAGCAGTCAGACTTGGAAAACCAAGCCCACTATTGGTCATCAACCATTTTCATGGTTTAGTTGTGATAACAACCAAGGGAAGCAAAAGCCTCAACTGCATGAGTACTGGAGACCCTTCGCTTCTACGCAGAGTAAAACGTCCTCATTTCATTGACATCAGGTCAGAAAAGATACATTTCTGAGTCCATAGTATGTTTCTTTTATCCATGAAAGAGAATTCTTTCAGATAACACATCTTTCGAGGCCCAACCTGGCAAAGTGCGGTGGAGATGTCGTCAGCAAGATGGACTTCAAGGACTTTAGATTGAAAGGAAAAAAAAATATGTTTAATTTGCCCTTTCAGCCCTTCCCCAGCCCACAATCTGAAGGAGAATAGAGACCTCCTTCCAGCTGTGGTGGGGACAGTGGTTTTGGGGGTTGAGGAGTGGAATCTGAGACCTGTCGTGAGGCTGCATCATCGTGCGGCTGTGGGAGGGATCGCCCCACTCCCATGAAGCGCGTGGACTTTCCAAATAATCTTTCCACCGGCCTGAGATGCAAGCACAAAGGGAGCTTTTCTTCACCTCGTCTGAGGGAGTCAGTGTTCTGGGGTTAGAGTGTTGGACCAGATTAACCAGCAGGGATCCCCAGGTGCCAAGCTATGCAGAAGCATAATGAATGGGCAACAGGAAAAAGCTTGATTCTCTATTTCTATAAACACCATTGCTTTTTTGGCTTCCACATCTCCAAATTACACGAAGCATGAGCCTCTCTGTAGAGAGATTACTGCAGAGCATATTCCCAAAATGATCTGTGCGTGGCGATGGATGGATGTCCACTGTCTCCGGGCTTCCCCGCAATGCTAAACCTGCAACTCTTGCCCCGTCTCACTGTTTCGTTATACTCTCCTGGGCAACACCACCCCTTCCCTCTTTCCCTCTCTCCCTCTCCCTTTCTCCTTACCTCCTTTTCTCCTTTTTTTTTTTTTCTAAATCATGTAAAACTGTAAAAATAAAAAAAAAAGAAAGAAAAAGAAACAAAAAAGAAACACATTTGCCTCTATTTTCAAGGAGGAAGGAGACTAGCCTCAAGACAGGGAGACTCCCTTACAGCCAAGATGACTGACAAATTCTTGTGGCTTTCTCCAAAAGTCAAACCAAAATCTCACCAGCAGCCAGGCTGAGCGCTGGCAACCCCGCTCTGCCTGGAAATGAGAGCAATCATACCCTAATAGCTATTTGGATAATTGTTCATGGGAGCGACCTGCCAACTCATGTTGGAAACAAGTCCTTATTACAAATATAGCATGCAGCCTAATCTGGAATATATTAAACTGTTATTTCTGTAGCTGCCTATTTCCAAACTGAAATAATAACCAAGCCATTTATCACATTTGTTTTTAAGAAGAACTTTGAAGGTACAATGATAACGTGTGACTGTGTGAATGTATAGTTAACATGTGTAATAGTCTGAACTCAAAAACATGTGGCTTAGAGTTAATAGTTTATGAGCGAGTCCTATCTTCTGAATTAATATGACTCTAAAGCACGATTCTATCCTGTTTTTAGGGCATGACCATAATATGAACAATTAAAGTGACCATTATTCATGTTAACCCTTCAGACTGGAACCACCTGAAAGACTGCATGACTCAGGGACCTGTGGATGGACACACATGGTGTCAACAATCAAAGGCATGTATATAAAGAAGCCACTTCTCAGAAATCTGGAACCAAAGGCAATCAAAAGTAAAATTCCCCCAAATCAAAATTACTTCTTTATTTTGAGGTTAAAGGTGGTGAGTTTAATCGCTACCATGGGAATCTTGAGTTGTTCTCATAAAGGTTGAGTGGAAAGCCTTTGCCTTACTTTTATAAAGAGGCATTTGGCACAGGAAAGAAACAGGGGCTCTGGGAGACTTAAGATAGCCTGGGTTTGAATTCTAACTTGTCTTTTGAAAACTGGAGGCCCAGACGTAACTTCCGTTCTTTTTTCTGAGCCTCGGTATCCTCATCATTGAAATGGTAATCATAAAATCATTTCACAACATGGTTGCAATGATTCACTAAAATGATATAGGTTGAGTGAGGCTAGTACATACTAGGCATCTGGTGTATAATAGCTCTGTTATGTCCAAAAGCAGCATAGTGTGACATTATGGGCACAGGCAATGGAGCCATAGTCTCTGGTTTTACATACCCCTGTATCAAGTCAAATCTTTTTAGCAGGGAAACTATGGATGAACTCCCCAAGTCCATGTGGCTCAGTTCCTTCATCTGTTAAATGGGGTAATTATGCTACATATCTCAGAGAGTTGTTGCCAGGATCAAGTGAGTTAATAGGATAAACTCCTGTACTTTATTGAATAAGCATTCAGTAAAGGAAATACAGTGTTGTCACAGCTACTGCTGGGATTGCTCCATTGGGGACAGAAAGGCTAGCTCCCTGATGCTTCCCTCCCTCCATGTCCAGTCTGTCATTTTCTCCTTGTTTCCTCCTTTCACCTTTTTATTCTGTTTCTTCCTAAAAATAAAAGGCACATACCCACTTCTAGTGGTTAAACTTTAATTCTATGTGGATCAACCCTGCATGAGGCAGAAAGAAGGAAAACAAGACATGCTTCTAAGCTGAGTTGCTGCCAGAAGTTAGTTTTGTGTTTTGTTTTTGTTTTTTAATATTTTAACCTATTTCCACTTGCCAGTGTCAGTCATTTCCACAAACTGACTAGTGCTACACTCAATGAATAGCTGTCGAAGGATGCCACAGACAAGGTGCTGAACTAGGTACACTGATGATAAAACGGTGAGAATGATCATAAGAGTTCAGAAGGGAAGACATTACAGAGAAGTAACATAGATGTTAAGAGGAAGAGGTAGTTATTTTCCTCTGCTGCTTGGAGTAATTACATACTTCTGGTTACTGTCACTTTAGGAGGATACATGGTAAATGACCAGCACCTTAATAGAAAGAGAAAAATAGAACATTCATGAACAGAGCCAGAATGCACAGAGACCTGACAACTCAATTCTCATGTAGAAACAAACTCAATGTGTTCTACATACCTCAAGTACCAAAAATGACTTCTGTGATTCTCCAAATCAAAATACACCTCTTTGAAGTTCCTCTTGACAAGATAAAGGTAAAAGTTATCAATCATCACAGAGGGACCCTACTACCTTTAGGAAACTATATGGAAGGACCAACAATTTGGAATCTGTCATGGGACTCTCTGAGAAGGGATGTTCTTGGTCTTCAATGAACACAACACTGACAGACAACTCCATCAGAAGCCTTACCACCCCAAGGTGCCACATGGGAGGAGTGTAGTCCATATGCCCCTACCGCTTGCATAATCTGCCCCTCTGTCCCTTTTCCCCTCTTGGGTTCTACTACTCATGATCAAGTCAACCTCCAACACCAGCCTCGTGTCCTCTCTCTCAGTTGCTGTCCCACATTGGTCAGATATCCTAGGTTCCAAACAGAACCCTAGACCTGGTGGTGTGTTCTAGGTGCCTACTAATCTCTCTCTCTCTCTCTCTCTCTCTCTCTTTCTCTCTCTCTTAGAAACACATTGTTGTTAAAATCCCCATGAATGACTAAAAATACTCAAACAGCAATATGAAAGCTGAGCATTCAGATCCATGGGGTAAAGAGACAATATTCCTCATTTTTCATTCTCTCAAGTCTGCTATAACAAGAAGAGAGGCGTATAACTTAATATTTCATGAGTAAATCCAGTTCACACTTTGGAAAACCTACTGAGCTGAATCAGGCAACAGCAACATGGATTCAAATAGGCCTCACAGGGCCTGGGGGGTTTGCTTGTTTGTTTGTTTTATTTTTGAGAAAATAAGTTTAATCTTTGTCCCAAAAATTGGGAGGAGGAAGCTATCTATGGTTTTACTGGAATGAGAAGATGAGACTACAGAAGCTGGTCACCCTGAATAAACTTTCAGGGTTCAGTTTTCATGATACTTTATGTGCAAAACCTTCCATTAACCCTACACTAGACAGTAGCATGGATCGGTTTACTTAATTACTGCTATTGAGACTTTTTAAAAATATATATATATTTCTCTCTAACATAATTCTGAAGACAGGAACCTCTTGTTATTATTTGTGTTGTATTATCAATGTGTAGAGCAGTTCCCTTCTCACAAATTCATTAAATTACACCTGTATGAATAAATGAACATGTTTATTTATGGGAAAATGAGACAGGTAAAACATGTTTAACTAACAGGCCTCATAAGCAAAGTCAGTTAGGAGCCAACCCAGCACTTCCCAGTTTCTGAAAGTCTCAATTCAACTCAGTTGAACAAATGAGTTTCGAACATTTTCTACACTCAAGCCATTTGGACAAGGGTTGTTACAGACAACAAGGAACCTGATTGGCCCCTGTCTTTGGAAAACCTTCATTGTTCTCATGAGGGTAGATACCGATTTTGAACTATTTTCACTCTTAGCTTTCTCTCTCCTCAGCCCACCCTTCCCTCCAGCTACTCACAGATGCCCTGATGGCTGTATCAAGCAGCCTCAGTTTCTTCCCCAGGACTTCCCTTCTGTGCACTGTGAGATGCCTGAGTCAACAGCTCTGTCAATGGGACTCACACAACCATGATGTACAAATGAAGACCCCACACGGAGACTCTTAACAGATGGGAAATTGAGCCATTAGAGACACCCCTCTTCTGTCTTTTGGGTCTGATCATCTTCTGTACAATGGCACAGAGGGGTCCCCCAAAGATGGAGCCACAGCAGTGCACCATGGGGATCAGTGTCTCCCCTATTTCACCGTTCATGTCGCATCGGACTTTTTAGGATCCCATCCCAAAATGAACTTCCTGAACACAAGCCTTAGTCTCCACCTCTGACAATATAAACAAATAATTATAAAATGGGCAGGCTATAAAAAATAAGCAAGGAGTGGTGAATAAAGGAATTACGCTCTACTTGGAAACCCTTTGCCAAATACCCTACACAGCTCTGAAAATCTCACGATCCCGCCTGCAGTCTCACAGTGGGTATGCCTTTCTATACTAATTCTGATCACTCAGCCTGATTTAGTTGAAGGCTTTAAGAAATGATGCAGATAAAATCTGTCTCTTCTCAATAATTCCTGAAGTTGTTAACAGAGTTGGTGAGATAGGAAGTGAATGAGATCGTTGCCCTCGTCCGCAGATTAATTCATATCTGTCCTTTACTTAAAGTCTCCACAACTTCAGACAGCATTAGTCCTGAAAGAATGAAAAAATGTAAGAATGAAAGGGAGGGAGAAGGGAAGAGAAAAAGGAAAGGAAAAAAAAAAACCACCTCTGATAGTGCTTTATTTTACTTCTTAGATTTGAATGCATTATTGGGTGAAATCTAAGCCTGGATCTTAACCATAAAACTGAAAGAAGACTGTATAAAACAAGGTGATCAACTAAACAGTAGTTGTTGACTATTTAAATGCTAAATAATTCCAAAAACAATGTATCACATCTACCTTGAAAATATACATATTTAACTACAAAACTCAGGCCACTTTCTACTTCCCTCCTATTGAGTTGGCTCTATCCGATTACTTGAACTCTAAGCTGGTGCGTAACAGTCCGTCCATTCACTGACACAGCAGATCCAGAGTAAGGAGCCGGAGCTAGTGTTCCCATTTCCATGACATGCCCATTAGTGTCAATGATCCCAGCACGAGTGGATGGGCCTAATGAACTGTCCTAGTATTCTGGAGTCTCAGTTTTGGGGGTGTTACTTCAGACATCAATTAATTTCACCATTCAATCACTTCTTTTTAGGTGGAATATATACTAGAGTAAGTGCCCCTACCTTGGTCCTTTGTTTGCATTCAATTTTAGAACAAAGTATGGACCCATATCAATTTCAGAACCCTTCCCCAGGAGGGGCCCAGCGTTTGTCAGTAACACACCTCACACTGGGGCTCCTCTGCGGACAGGCCCCATCTCCCTCAGTCTCTCACACGTGGATGAGGATTTGTGACTCCAATGATGTTGGGTCTCCCTCAAGCTCCCTTTCCCAGCTTGTGATTTAAAACAATGCCTTGCACATAGCATGTGCTTAAGAAAGGGTTGCTAAAAGGCTGACTAAAACCATCAATGAGAAACTAAGTGGTATCTTGAAATAGTAAAAACTGAGGATCAGGAGTTACCGACAAAAGCCCAGGAATGCCCCTGGGCTCCGATCCCTTAGTGGCACTACAGGCATCGGCATCGATGCTGTGAATGCCAGGGCTCGTACGTGTATTTTCAGTAAGATGCGTGCTATCGGTTTAAGTGTGTTCTGTCCGCTGCAGATGTGCGGTAGTCACCATATTTCAAGTCCTCACCTTCACACCTCCCACCAGTGTCAACCTCTTTTCCCCGTGATTTATGTCTTTTTTTATTGTTCTGCCTGGAGCCATGCCAGACCCTAGGATCAAACACCCCCACCTCACCAAACCCTAGGGTGACGGGTCGGAAATCAGACCTGGTAGAAAGGCCTGTGCTCATGATGTGGGAAAGGAAATGGCTTACTTGTCTCCATGGAAACACGGCACACTTTCCAATTGTTGCTGAATAAATGAAAGTTGTGTTCTTACTTCACAGACCTCGGTGTCAGGCAGCCCTCGCAGGGCTTCTCAGGGCCAGCACACAGAGACCCTCTTAAAAAAAGAAGATTTTGTGGTGCCTCGCTGGAGCTGCAGGGAGAGTGGCCCCGTTCGGCGGCGAACGCTCCATTTCTTGTTTTGCCTTCCTATCTTCTAATCACATAACTCGGTAACAATGCCCTTTAGGTGGTAACTGCAAAATAGCCAGGAAGCACTTAAAAAAATAAACTATAAAATTATTGATTACAACTGCTTTAGGATTGTGTTAATTCCTTTAAGAATTATTAGAAAAACTGAACTGAATGTAAGACCAACGACCACACAATGAGGGCACAGTATTATTTCACCAAAGATCCAGCCAGACACAAAAGACTTTCATTTTGAGAACCATGCATAAACCCTCAACAAAGGTTTCTGGAAGATGGCTTATTCAAATAAAATCAATATTTACTCACCACTGTTGGGTTGTGAAGAATGCTGACCATGATGATGTCATATAGGTTGGCAGTGTACCTCACAATTAGCGATGGATCTTTCGGAAAATATAGACCTCACGACCTCACTCAAGACACAGTAAATCATTGCCTCTAGAGGTTACTGGAACCTACAGACTTTATATAGCGCAAGTTATGCTGTATAGAGGACTTAATGACAAGCTTTGGAGGGGCCCAGTTACTTCCTAGTTATGCAGCTTTGAGTCGATTACTGAACCCCTCTGTGCTTCATTGACTTTATCAGTAACATGATAGTACAAATAACTATTAAAGTATCCAGCATAGAAAGTGCTCAACACACATTACCTTTCTCCTTTACCACCACTTGCTAGCTGTGTGTTCAATGACCTTCACAGGCGATCTGGAGGTACAGTGAGGATTTCAATCCTAGACTCTAGAACCTACTGTCCAATTTTATAGCCACTTGGCCACAGGTGGCTACTGAGCACCTCAACTACTTTCAATGGGGTGAACAAATAGAACTTTAAATGTTATTGATTTTAATTATTTTTTATTGAAAGCCAAATATTTAATTTAATTATTAGAATTTCTTAAACCCTTTTAGAACAGCTGAGGTACATGATTGTGTTTTCTTTTTTCAAAGACAAGCAAAGTTTATTTAGAAAGTCACAGAGGTAGAAGAAGTGAGCCAGTTGGGCTGTGTGGCCCAAGAAACAAGTTACGGAGGCAGAAGAAGGACCCGTTGGAGCTTAGGAGGGAGACAGACAAGGAAAACGCACCTGGGGAAAGGCATCAGAGTACTCCATAGAGGCACCAGTAGCCATTTTTAAACAGGGTATTTTACAGAATATAAATACAGATCAAGTGCTTTTGTAAAAGCTTTAGCATCTAAATCGACATGTTAATGTAAAGTACACACCATATTTTGAAGACAGCACAAAAAAAAAATGAAAGAGTACTTCATTAACTTTTACATTAATTACATGTTAAATAATATTTTGGATATATTAGACAAAGTAAACTCTTATGAAAATTAATTTCACTTGTTTCTTTTTATGTGTTTAACATGGCTGCTAGAAAATTTGCAATCATGTATGTGGCTTACAGTATGTTTTTACATCCTCTAGTTAGTGTCGACCTAGAGGATGCCAGAGGCTCATGACTTAAATGAATCAATTCCAATGTCTTATTACCCATTTTCCCAATCTAAAAATGTAAATCCAACAGCCTTGGCAGGGTAGTTCACTGGTTGAAGCCTATTCCAATATACCAAAGCTGTGGGTTCAATCCCCGGTCAGAGCACATACAAGAATTAACCAGTGAATGCATGAATAGTGGAATAACAAGTTGATGTTTCTCTCTCTCTCTCTCTCTCTCTCTCTCTCTCTCTTTGAAATCAATAAAACAAAAATTATACTTCAATAAAATTGGAAAAAAATAATTTTTAAATAAAATAAATTCATCAATAGACCCAAAGACTAATAATAGCCTTTGGGAAATATGTTCAAAAACAGAAGTGGATGATACACAAACCAATAAACTGTGTGAAACTGTGTGCAAGTGTGTGTGTGTAGTATAGTGTATAACTGCAGTGCAGAATTATTCACCAGGAAGAGAATTCAAGGTGTTCCACTGCCATAGGCAAGCCACATGGTAAACTATTTACAGACCACTTAAATCCCTGCATGCAGTTTCTTACTGCCCAGGGAGCCAAATCTTTTCCACCCTTCTTCAGCAACGCACCCAACCCTACCAAAAAGTCTAGCCTTCTCTCGTTCATTAGCAGGACTCTTCTTTCCTGAAAAATCTGGTGCGAACATTGATGTACATCCCATTCTCTGTTCTACTTTATGGTGTTTTCTATTAAACTCACGCAATTCTTGGGGAATAGTAATCAGTTGACTAATAAAAACACAAACTAATTAAGCTGAAGATCCCCCAAACTATATCCTGGATCACCTTGTCCTAGGTGTCAGCCCCTTAATCTATTTTCCGACCTAATGCTAATAAAATAAAGGATTTATAAAACCAATGGACTTGAGTCAAGCACAAGCCCTCCCAGACCCTGAGCCACCTCCACACCTCTACCCACAGCCCAGACTTTGCTCCCTAGGGTTGACCTACAGCCTCGGTCTGTTATTCCCTCTCAGGTGGCTGCCAGCCGCACCTGGCCAATTGTGCTTGTTGGTACCCAGGGATGCCAAGTCAGTTTATTAGATGGACAAATGCCTGCTGACATTAGGGAAAGACCTTGTAAACATTTCCCCTCAAGACTGAAAATGTTTTGGAACTTGTGTTTTCTGAGATAAATGGTTCAATCTAAAATACATTAAATGTGCATACTCATCAGTAACCAGATAGAAGCCTAGAGAAAAATGATAAATAGTCCATCAATGGAAAAGTACTCATATTTTGTATATCTGAAGCCCAGGGTGGGCAAACGTTGGCCCTCAGGCAAATCCAGTGCACCACCTGTTTTTGGAAGGCCCATGAGCTGAGAGGTTTTCTGTTTTTAAAGGGTTCCGTTTTTAAATGGTTATAGATGTACCAACATAATGTCCCTGATTCTGCTTCTGTCACAGAAAAACATGCTGACACTACCTTTTAAACTATAAAAAGTAGGCTTTTATTGTTCTCTTAGTTCAATTGTTTATTTGTTTTTCACAGACAATTTTTAAGATTAGAATTAAGTGGTATTCCAAGTAATAAATTTCATTCTTCAAAGATCTGGATAACAAAAAATATAATTATAATACTTTGAAGGAACTGGGTTATATATTATCTGATAAATGTATAATAGGCAAGCCTCTGATTTACAGGAAAATTCTTTGAATATGAACCCTTAACCATCCAGGAAAAAGAACATTTTATATTATCTTCCTGTGGAAAGCCCAAAGCACTGGTATGTAATGAAGTTTTCTTATTAGCTTCTCTGCTTTCCTTATGTACAGTGCACACACACGTCTGTTTTGCATTTCAGCATGTAGTACGCTTGATGAGTTTTATTCTTTTAATATTTTTCCGACAGTGGAAACAATCACTTTAAAATGATTTCTACAGAGGTGAATTGTCCCTGGCTTCATGATATAGGTGTATGAAAGTTTCTAATGCAACAATAAAGCAGAACCATAGACCCAATAACAAACAGCTGAGTGGATCAATAACCTCTGTGTTTTCAGTCCATGCTTATTTAAAGTGGTGGATGGAAAAAAAGGCTTTCTATTTATATCTGGAACTTAATGAAGTGAAATTATCACAGCCGACAGGCGCTAGTGTTGTAATTCAGAGACAGGGCTTGGCTTAGAGGGATTTGTAAGCTGTTTTGATTCCAATTTTTAATTTTTTTTTTTTTTTTTTTTTTTTTTTTTTTTTTTTTTAGTGAAACTTAATCCCCTAATCAGTTCCAATTTACATATTTTCTGGTCTTTTTTTCCAGCACGATTCTTAAAGGAGTGGTGTTGGAGGCACGGAACAATTATTTGATTAAATAATTATTCAACACAACATGCTCTGTTCTGTTCTGAGCAGGTGGATCAGTGGCCAAGTTACAGATAAAGTTGTAAGCACAGAGCTGAGGACTTCTGTAACCGTCCAGAGCTGTCAACTAGCCCTTGTGCATGTGTAGGCATGTGTACGTATTTGGGGGTATGTGTGTTTTTAACCTGATCTACCCTGTAATGCTTTGTTCACACTGGCTCTCATTTCCAGTCTTAGGGGATGAATATTCTGCTAAATGAAGTGTTGCAACATTTGGATTTTATTCGGGGACTAAACGGAATACCAAATGCTGATATTTATAATCATGGTGGAATTATGTTCTGTCATCAAATATCCTCATTCCCTGTGTCAGGAAACACGCCGCTGAAGTGACCTTCTTTGTGTGAATTCATCACCAAGCCCTTCATTTATATAGTTTTTCTTTAAATTTCATTAAAAATTAGAAAATTTCAAGAGATCAATGATATTTTCCAGAGTTAATTTTATTTTCCTTGTTCAGAGTTGGTAGTTGGGACTCTGGGAAGTTTCTGAGTGCAGAGAGGATATAAAGACAACCACACAATAGTTATGTATCAATCTATCACTTTCACCAGGTTTCCTGAAGAATCATCAATTACCTTGAAACACTTAGAATCTTTATGAATAACAAAAAGATTAAAAAAAAAAAAAACCAACAACCAGAAAATTAAGAAAAACTTGGATAAATCATTTTTTTTTAACTGGACCACAGACATCTATATTATTAGTAACTGAAAAACTGCATTTTAGCACCAAAAGGTAATATTATTCACATCTCAAAATTAATCCTAGATTGTCAAGCATGTACTTGTCCACTTGATAACTATTTACTGAGCACCTACTAAGCACAGGCAGTGTACTAAATTCTCTGGGAACGTAAATGTGACAAGTACCCAAATATGAATACCAACCTCAAAAACATCTCCTAATAGAAGATGGAATATATAGAAACCTAAAATAATTAGATATTATTAGATCTTGATATTTCATCAGTTTTCATAGGAAGCCATTGTTATATTTTTTTTAACAATAGAATGCCATTTTGAGGCCCTGGTAGGTTTTCCCAGTGGTAGAGCATCAGCCTGGCATGTAGAAGTTCTGGGTTCAATTCCTAGTCAGGGCACACAGGAGAATCAATTATCAGCTTCTTTGCCCCTTCCCCCTCCTCTCTCTCACTCTTCCCCTCCAACAGCCATGACTCGATTAGTTCCAGCGAGTTGTCCCCAAGAGCTGAGAATGACTCCTAGAGTCTCTGCTTCAGGCACTAAAAATAGCTCAGTTTCCAAGCAATGGCCTTAGGTAGGCAGAGCATTGCTAGTAAGGTGCTTGCCAGGTGGATCCCAGTCAGGGCACATTTTGGAGTATGTCTCACTATTTCCCCTCCTCTCACCTAAAATAAAAGAAAATGCCATGTTGAAAATATCCACTAAGTGGTCATTCTTTGCAGGATGTGTTGATATTGTGAATAGGGAGAGATTAAGAGTGGCCAGACCAATGAGTAGAGTACTTTCAGACTTTAGGTGGGAGATACACAGCTGAGAAACAATAACAGTAGCGAGAACCAGGAGAAAAAACAATGGCATCGATGTGTTCCACACCAAAACCTTTTTGGAAAAATAGCATTAGGGAAATAAAAGGTATCAGGCTGTAGTTTTAGAAAGAAATGGATGAGAAATTCTTGTGGACAAATTCTTGAGCTCAGCTTGTCTTCATGAGCCCCCCCACCACTGGCCCTCAAAATAAATCTTCCACAAAAAACTATATGTACCCTTGCTCATCCCAGCTAGAAAGGGAACAGCCCAGTGGTAATGAGCAGAGGTTTTGGAATCAGACCAATCTAAGTTTGAAGCCCAGGGAAGTCATTTCTCAGCCACGTGCCTTTGGTCATCTTATTTTAACTTCCTCGTCCTCAATTTTCTTACGCAAAGGAAAAAAAATTCAGTATCTATCACAAGTAGGGAATAAATGAGATGGTACATTTAAACCGCTTGATACAATGTCCAGAACACAGTTGGCACTCAACACAGTAATTCACTGTGATTGTCATTCTAGATGCTTAGGCTGAAGATAACCAAACCCATGAGCTTTAAATACTATACCCTATAAAGAAATTCAGAAATTTCTCAGGCTTTGATTTGCAAGAAAACGCTAAGTAAGAAGGGTTAATCTTTGGAACAGGTTTTGCAAAATCTCCATAAGAAACGTTCAAACATTTGATATGAATTATATACTCTTTTCTAAATTGTTTTCCCTGGATGCTAATTCAATTAAAGCCAAAAAAGTATTTCTTGATCATTCGCTGTGTGCCCAGAAGCATGGCAGGCACCATGGGAGATATAAAAATATTTTTATAAGCTCTCTTTGTGGTTAAGAATATTATAGTTTTGTTAGAAAGATAAGAATTAGGCCTGTGAAACGAGGAAGAAATGTGAAAGTAGAATATAAGGAAACAGTTGGCGTATTGCTGCAAACTCGACAGTGTTGCTGTGAGAATTCAGAAATTCAGAACAGGGGATCAACTCGGCCTGATCAGCAAAGTCTTTGGTTTATGAATCTGGGACTGATTTTCTGAAGAAAAAGACAGAGAAAGCCATTTCTAATCAGAAGAAAATGCTGACCAAAGGAATGAGAACAGGGGGCAGAAGAGTATGAAGATATTCTTAATTATGGAAGAAGAGGTCGGTGAAAAAACAGGTTGAAGAAGCCAGGTGACATGGATGGACTGGTCAAACTCTTCAAGAGCAGGTTTAGAAGTTTTGACTCTGTCCGCGGATTATAAATGGCAATAAAATTTGTAGCAGGTAAAGGGGTATGTATGCCTTTGTATTTCTCAGGGCAGGAAATTCCGTGTGGTACAAGATGGTAATAGCAACGACAGAAAGCTAATGGTCAGGAAAGGGAAGCAGACAAGTAATGGACAACTGTCAGTGTATTACACACAGATTTGGAGAAGGTGTCCAGAAGGCTGTGGGAAGGCAATTCATGCGAGGAGATTAGCACAAGAGAAGCAATGGGTAGCAAAAACAGGAGACCAAAACAGCACTTTTCAGTGATTTCCTGTATTTTTCTCTTGCAAACATAAATTGATTATCATGGTTTTCAAGTACCTTTATTAACTGGCTTCACCCTCTACAAGCAATTACATTTATGTTATTCCGTAATGTACGCCCTTCTCTGAAATGTGACCCATCTCTAATTTTTACAAACAAACCGTAGCTTTTCTTGTCCCTATATCTTGATGTCCTTCCTTTTTAGAATTTCTACATTAATAGTTAGGACTGTCAAATAAAATTCAAGATGCTCAGTGAACTTCAAATTTCAGACAAGCAATGAATTATTTTAGCATAAATATATCCTAAATATTGCATGGGACATACTTATACTAATAAAAGTATGGTTTTTTTTTCATCTGTAATTCACATTTAACTGAACATCCTACATTTTATTTTGCTGAATCTGTCAATTTTACTGATGGCGTATGTCTTACTCTCTAACCCTGTTATGCATGGTCACAGGCATCTGAGTCCGGAAGGCGGCAGAGTGCTGACTATCTGGAGGTCCTGGCTTGTGTTGGAGACCAGTGGGCAACATGGCATACAGCACTGTGGGCCCAGAATTGTGATGAGCCCTGAACGTGACGTTATGAAACTTCACCTTTTCAATCATCACCAACTAAAGATGGTGACAGAGAATTTGGGGTCCAGGACCAACATCTGGTAAAAAAAAAAAAAATGAGTTCATTAGGAAATTGTAGTTTATGCTGGGGAAATTTTGGAAAAAAAATAACTGAAGAATTTTACTTCAATGGGGCCACACTTTCAAAACCAATCGTGGTAATCAGGTAATCATGATTTTGATTCCACCTGAACCAGGCCACTCCCACAGCTGTTCCATTCCCTCCGGAGCTGTGGCGATTCCCCACATTACGGAACTCTACATTTTTTTTTATGTTAACATCACAGCCTTGATAGCTCCCAGTTTTAATCCTTCCTCTTGATCTTGTGGTCAAGTCACAGGAGTCCCATTTTCATCCTGGGCCACTCAACTGGAAATTACATGCTGAACCAGCCCCAGAAAATGGGATACAAGAACAAACTGAATACGTTGAGAACCTATCTTAAATTCTGCGGTTCAGCATTTGGAATCGAACCCACATATTTGGGGATTGGGTTTATTTCTTCCTGGCAAAACATAGCCTTCTGTTTTAAAGAAGTGAAGTGGTGGGGGGAAGGTTTTACAAAGCTTATTAAAAAGTCTCGAAATGCTTCTTCAACATCAAATCGCTCTTAGAAAAATATTTTGATGAGTTAAGTGTAAATGAATCAGAACCATATGGATTACATTTCCTTTTGATTACACGTGGGTTTCAGAATTAAGGGGGAAAGTGCTCAGGGAAAAATGCATTTTGGATTTTATGGAACCCAAAATACTTAAGAAATAACTCACAATACTCGAAGAACCCCAAATCCTTCCAGGCTTCCCAATCCCTCGTGACAAGCAAATTAAATTTTAAAATTCTTTTTGCTGTAGTGATCTATGGGGTTACATGAAATGTGGATGAAAAACTTCTTTTCTATATAAGGCTTTTAGCCTGGATATTTTCATTTACAATGTTGGCAAAAAAAAAAAAAAAAAAAAAAAAAAAAAAAAAGAAATCGAGACTCTGAGTGTACTGTAGATTGGCTAAGTTGTCTACATGACTCAGTCCCTTGTGGCCCCGCTTAGAGACAAGAATGTTTCCTGCATCCTGTGCAGAGTCATAGAATGCGGGGATTAATCAAACACCATCAGACAGTTTCACAGGAAACAGTAACCGACAGTCCTCACCATTTGCCATTAGGCAGTTGGTTTCCCACTGATGTACCCGGCATTGGCGAAAACATCGCGATCATTTCTCACTTCCTTTATAATTTGAGGCGGCTTGTTTCTAACGTCTATATTTCAAAACCATACAGCGGCCCATGCCTATTTATTAACTCAGCCTCTTGCTTGCACTAATGGCCAGGCTAAGTGTGGCGAGAGGAGCGTCTTCGATCCCTACGATCACCACTCATCCAAAGCCATGTCCAGGTGAAACCAGCACACGTGTTAAGCAAAAGCTTCAAGACAAGCCTACCACAGTCATATTCCCAAACAGTTTATTATTCCCAAGCCCCTCCGACATAGACTTTTGAGAGAATTAATATTTATTTTTTTATTCCTTCATTGAACAGATTATTTTCTAAATCATTTTTTTTAATTCCAGTTGACATATCATATTATATTGGTTTTAGGTGTGCACCTCAGTGATCAGACTTTATACAACTTACTAAGAGGTCATCCCGATAAATCTCACACCCATATGACACCACACAGCCATTAGGCTATTACTGACTACATTCCCCATGCTGTACTTTCCATCCTCATGACTATTCTTTTTTTTTTTTTTTTTTTTTTGTATTTTTCTGAAGTTGGAAACGGGGAGGCAGTCAGACAGACTCCCGTATGCGCCCGACCGGGAACCACCCGGCACGCCCACCAGGGGGAGATGTTCTGCCCATCCAGGGCTTTGCTCTGTCGGGACCAGAGCCACTTGAGGGCCTGGGGCAGAGGCCAAGGAGCCATCCCCAGCACCCAGGCCATCTTTTTGCTCCAATGGAGCCTTGGCTGCAGGAGGGAAGAGAGAGACAGAGAGGAAGGAGAGGGGGAGGGGTGGAGAAGCAGATGGGCGCTTCTCCTGTGTGCCCTGGCCGGGAATCGAACCTGGGACTTCTGCATGCCAGGCCGATGCTCTACCACTGAGCCAACCGGCCAGGGCCACGACCATTCTGTAATATAACTACCAGTCTGTGCTTCTCAGTGCCTTCACCCTTTCACATCCCCTCAACCCCTCTCCCATGTGACAACCATCAAAACATTCTCTGCATCTTTAAGTCTGTTTCCATTTTGCTTGTTCATTTAGTTATTTATTTTATTCAATTATTGATAGATATGCTTTTATTGCCATTTTTTTGTTCATATTTTTATCTTTTTTTCTTATTATTATTAAAGAAGACCCTTAAACATTTCATCTAATACTAGTGTAGGAATGAACTAGTATTCACTTTTTCTTGTCTATGAAGCTCTTTTATCTGTCCTTCGGTTTCCACTCTAACAATATGTACAGTAGTGGTTATAAGGGCCACACATCAAGGCAGTTCCACACCTCTTAAAGGAGCATCATATATACACATGACCCTCCAGGAAAAGAGAATCATAAATACATGGTTCTCAAGAGCACACTGTGCCAAAGAAGGGGACACCAAAAAGGAAATTGCTAGCCAATATCATAACTACATAACAGAAGTTGTTTAAATCTAATCTATGTGATACTGTTCACATCATTTTAACGTGAAGATAGTTCACAGTGAGGTATGCCTGCTTTGTCTGTCTGACACACCTTCCTCTTCATCTGGCAAACTCTCACTTGTAACTCAAACTCAGCAAAATTTCATCTCTTCCTCAAGGTTTTCCATGTCCATCATATCTGAGTAAAATATTACTCTGAATTTATACTACACATTAAAAATATATCATTTTTAGCACTTTGCTTTAGTTAATTTAGATTGAAAGCCTCGGATTAACCATTGACATTTTTCAGGAAAAGAACTGCAACCTAGTCTTTTACTTTTTCTTAGTACACAGTGCATTGCCTGGAATATAGGAAACACTGAAATGTCATTCAATGAATGAATAATTGAATAAATGATGCTATTAGTGAAAA
Source organism: Saccopteryx leptura (assembly GCF_036850995.1). Taxonomy (NCBI): domain Eukaryota; kingdom Metazoa; phylum Chordata; class Mammalia; order Chiroptera; family Emballonuridae; genus Saccopteryx; species Saccopteryx leptura. Next base: position 169,295,732 of record NC_089507.1, read on the forward strand.
GGGAAATGGAGAAAGACTATAGTACACCACAGTCCCAATCTCAGTTACATCACCACAGGGGTTTTAAAATCCCATTATAAATATACTCGTTATAGTTTATGTAGAACAAATGACTCACATTTACTAAATTTGGCTGCTGGTGACATGGATAGTGCAAGTTAGAAGAACAATCAAAAGCTAACGTGTGGATTCACTCATAGAAATGCATCCATTATCCTATACATGGTGTACCTAAAATTTAAACTATATCCCAAATGCACAACTCCGATTTTATCAGGTGGGAAATGTATCTCAAGAGTTCTGGGTTGGTGAAAATACCCACCAGGTAAATTCTATACATTATCAAAAGACCCTTTTTAATAGCAATTCACAAATTTTAAGTTTTCTTAGATTTTTGTGTGGTTTCTCAGCTTATAGGTGACACTGGTGCCCATGGTTATCTGTGAATGGGTAAGGACATTTCGCTCTGAAACTTTTCAGGGATGATGTCCTTCCGACGCCTATATAGCTGGACTAAAACAGAGAAGAGTAGCACATTGATTTCAAGCCCCAGGATACTATTACAGAAAGAATAAAATAATTTTTTTATTTGAAGTATATAATCCATAGTTCATGGGACCACTGGCCTCTCAAATATACTCATAAAAAACACCAAACAGGACTCGATGTCGCGTCTCTATTTTTCAGTTTCCCCAATCTTGGGCCTTTCTCGATTTGATTGAAAGCTTCTATTAGTTTATTAGTTTGACAGGAGCCCAGGTAATTATGCCAGCTTCTAAGTCCTACTGTACGTTATGTCTGCATCTCCCTGAACGCACACAAAATTTAGGGCTCCTGCTGCACGTCTCAAAACAAATAAAAGATTTGTGAACTAGTCAGCAAGCATCCGACGCAATTAAACTGCATTTGTTTCTTTTTTGGCATTCTTACACAATCGAGGCCTTGTACGAGGTAGGCACGCCTCAGATCAGACCATGTTTTCTTTAGAGGAACTTGTGCCAAAAACCCTCCTACCCTACGCAACTGCAGTCTCAACTCGCAGGAGGGGGACAGTTGCAACACCACACACACACACACACATACACACACACACACACACACCACATCCCTCCTCCCTCTCCTACCAATGCTAACATCATGATATATACATAAAGAAAAGAAAGCACAAACCTATCACTACAAAAATACGAATGTGAGGAACAGAAATAAAACTTGCTACACAGTGAAGTTGCTGCCCACACTTCCAATCCATTGCTATAGCATTTTACTTAGAATAACACAAACACAATTCATTTACAAGCATAGACCCTAGTAATGGTGGCTAGTAAAAGCTGACACAGTAAAATAGGACCTGTTTTGGAAAAAAAAAAAAAATCAAATTCTTGATTGTTTTTAGTTTTGGGGACACATCAAAATTGGGTTTACCTTGAGGAACCTAGATCTCAACAGCTTGTCGTTGCCAAGTTCAAGCTGTTGCACTGTGGAAAAAAAAATTGTTTTTAAAGAAAAAGTCTTTAAAATCTGGTTAATTAGAACTGACCAGCATTAACTGTCTGAGTGATGTAGGAGCCTGGTGGGCTGGCTTGTGCCCACGGCTTCCCCACAGACTTCCCCGAGCTGGTCCCCCACATTGTGTGGCTATAGGTATGGACTTGGAGCCTCACAACAGTCCTTGTTATAAAAGTCATTTATCAGGGAAAACCCAAATAATGTATATGTGTGGTCTAGGCAGACTCAGGGAGTTGCCAAGACTTACACCTCAACTGAATGTCAGACAAGCACTCTAACCTCTTCATGATTCTGTTTTCTAATCTGTGTGACAAAATACAGATTAGAGAGAGCATCTCCAAGCAGCTTTGCAAGGAAATGAAACTCTTTGAGTACTTGCATTAATTAATACTACCATCTCTTGAGCATTAGAATCACATCCTTCAATAAACATTTTCTGTATTTTATCCTTAAAATTCTATAAAATAGGTAATGCCATTCTTCTATTAAAGAAGATAAACCTGAAGATTAGCAAGCTTTAATTAACTGGCATCTAGTAAGATACTGAGTTTTCATTTAACCCCAGTGCTGTCTGGTTTCAAAATCTAGCTTTTCTATCATTCTACACTGTGCTTGTCTGCTAAATTCTTACAATCCCACATGTTTGAGTTATGGCTCTTACTCCATTATCTTAGAGGAAAAGAAAGAAAGGGGAGAAATGAACCTTTAACTAAATAATTAATAGAAATAATAAAATCTTCCTCCTCTTCCAAAAAAGTGCTATCTTCAGAAATATAGCAACTTTTTCTCCATACACTAGTTTGCTAAAAGCTTTATTAGGGTTGAAAGAGCAACAGTATTTCTTAGGGTGCTTTTCTGAATACTGATTGGTATACTGAAAAAAAATCATTTTGTAGAATGATAAATTATATAGTTATCAAAAAGAATGTTGTAGGCATGTCTTGGGAGATAACTTTCTATATAGCTCTGGCTTTTCCTCATGTTCTGCAAGCAGTGCCGCTGATGAGCCTCTGTTCCGAGCCCTTCTCAGAGATGTCTGTGGAAAGCACAACGTTGGGACTGTTCCGAGCCCTTCTCAGAGATGTCTGTGGAAAGCACAACGTTGGGACTGTTCCGAGCCCTTCTCAGAGATGTCTGTGGAAAGCACAACGTTGGGATATAAAGGTCATGTCTGCCTCCAGAGCACTGGCAGGCACCGTTATTATTCAGTATAAAAGATTCAGATTTCGTAAGTTCAGAGCTCTTCACCTGTAGCATAACCTTTGTGTGGCCCCGTGGGAATTAGAGCAGAGAGAATCATTGCGAGCCTCCTGGTACTATGGCTGAACATTTGTGTCTTCCCAAAATTCACAACTGAAATTGTAAAGCACAATTAGATGGTATTTGAAGATGGAGACTATGGAAGGTGATTGGATCATAAGGATGGGGCCCTAATCAATGAGATTAGTGCCCTTATAAAAGAGACTGGAGAAAGCTCCCTTGCCCCTTCTGACAAATAAGGACTCAGTGAGAAATCTAGAGTCCTGCAGACGGCCCTCACCAGAACTCAACCATGTGAGCGCCCTAATCTCAGATTTCCAGCCTTCAGGACTATGAGAAATTTCTATTGTTTATAAACTATCCAGTCTGTGGTACCATGTTAGAGCAGCCTGGACTGACTTGGAATTGGGGTCACAGTTGTTACAGATTAAAATAAACATATTACCCAATTACAGATAGTACAGTTGGGCTGCCTTTTTGTTACTTATCTGCAAAAGTCTTATATCTGCTAACAAAAGTATAGCCATCAAGCAATCACTAACACTTTTCAGGAGAATGAGATTTCCTTGATACTAGCTGGTGATTTTTTTTTATTGTAAATTACTACATGTACATGAAATTAGAACAATTGTGTTTTTAAATTATCTCTATTCCTGGGGTAGCCCATCTTGAATTTTATGGGAATATCTTCCAAAAAGAATTATGGACTTGAAAGCTGTTGCTTCTGAGCAAAGGCAATCTTACAGCACAAATATTTCTTTAGCAATCACCTCCTGATCCCGACCCATCAAGGATCCCAGGAATATTCATTTTAACCTGCTCAGGGTTATATGAGAGGTGGAAGGAACATCACACAACCTGATTCCCTTGGGGGGGGGGGGTGATGGGTAAGATCCCTCAGCCTTCAACAACATAAATTATTACTGGTCAAAAGTTTTATGGGAGGAGAGAGAGGAAAGAAAGGAATTTAAGGAGAAAAGGGTGAGAACATAAGCAGAAAGGTGTTATGGAAGAAAAAAGGAAAGAATACCAAAGAAGAGTAGAGATAAAATGAGATTTCACACTTCATGATACCAGTTTTCTCTGGGTTTTCTTTCTTTCCTTTTTTTTCTTCCCTTCCCTTCCCTTCCCTTCCCTTCCCTTCCCTTCCCTTCCCTTCCCTTCCCTTCCCTTCCCTTCCCTTCCCTTCCTTTTCCCTTCCCTTCCCTTCCCTTCCCTTCCCTTCCCTCCCCTTCCCTTCCCTTCCTTTCCCTTTCCCTTTCCCTTTCCCTTTCCCTTTCCCTTTCCCTTTCCCTTCCCTTCCCTTCCCTTCCCATCCCTTCCCTTCCCTTTTTCCTCCCTCCTTCCCTCATTTGTTTTTCTTCCTTTCTTTTTTCTTTTTTCTTTTCTTTCCTTTTCTTATCTTTCTTTCTTTCTTTCTTTCTTTCTTTCTCTTTCCTTCCCTCTTTCTCTTTCTTTCTTTCTTTCTTTCTTCTTTCTTTCTTTCTTTCTTTCTTTCTTTCTTTCTTTCTTTCTTCTTTCTTTCTTTCTTTCTTTCTTTCTTTCTTTCTTTCTTTCTTTCTTTCTTTCTTTCTTTCTTTCTTCCTTGCTTTCTTCCTTGCTTTCTTTCTTTCATCTTTCTTTCTCCCCATGTCAGTTGAAAAGCAATAATCCTACCACCTGCAGAATGAGCCCTTTCATGACTCATACACAGTAACTTTCTATAGCTTGGAAATATATGTGAAATTTCTCCTAAATTACTGGGGATTGGAGCTATTCATACACTTTGTGCCTTGTGCCTGATGCACTGTGGATGAAGATAACCCAGAGCACACATGGGTTACACTGAGCTGCATGTTAGTCTTCCTGGTGATCCTTCTTCCATAGTTCTTGTTTTAATTCATTATTCCATAAGAGAAAACTGCTATATTTAATTTTTATATTTGAACCATATATATTTCCTGCTATTTCTTGTCAACCAGAGAGGTGTGCCCTCCTTTTGCTAGTACTCTATAATCCCAAACCTTCTGTGCTCCAAGCTCCTGTTATCACCCATCATCCTACTCAGCCCCTACTGTGAATTAGATATGTTTTTGTCCTACAGTTGATACCAGAATGGTTACAGTTTATGGGAGTTTCCAACTCATCTCTAATCATTTATGACAAAAATACCAGAATATCAAATATAGGTCAAGTATGTGAATGTTATGTGTCCCTGTGGAAGCAATGAACTAAATGATATAAATGCACTTTAACAAAAAGTAGCCTAGATCTATGACAATAATTTCAAATAAAGAGACATAAAAATATTAACAAGATCTCATCATTCATTCATTCATTCACTCACTCATATTGTCTATTGCCTGCATTTGCTCTGCAAAAAAATATCAGTTAATGAAACAAAGCCAGTGCCAGACCTCAAGGAATCTAACAGGAGGATACAGCAGTAGAAGTGATTCAAACTTAGAATGGGATTATCCTTATGAGCAGAGAATAAAACAGATAATATAAACCAAGAAAGACCCATCAAACAGAGGTCCAGAAAAACCTTTCCCAGTTCGTGAAGAACACAGGCATGTACTCAGGCCGTTCTCGATCAATAAAACCTAATGTGCCCTCTTAAACTGAAAGAATTCTGCGCAGAAAGTCCGTGAAAAGCACTGATCCAAAAGAGAATTAAACTTACAAATGAGCTGGGAGTATTCTGTAAAGAAATAACTGTTTAAACATGCAATCCCATAATTAGCCTGGATCTCTCATTCAAGTACAGCAGGTCAAAACCACCAACTTTTCCAAGTCAATGGGGAAAAACCTCCCATCTCTCTCCTGTGTATTTGGATGTGTGTAATTAGACTTCTCCTATGCCAACAAAAACCCATGAAGGCTCTCTCTATACAAGTTTAGATTGTTCCAGCTCCAAAAATGGGATCAGAACGTGCTGGTACACCATCAGCAACACCACCGGATGGGAAATATCACTGTGCCATTTCAGCACAGAGGTTACTGCTCTCTGCTAAGATAAATGGCCATAATAAAAAAGAAATTGAATAAATGGAGCAAAATAGAATGCTATTAGTCTAATGACTGCCATGAATTTGGTGCCAAATTGTGTCTGCTCGCTTGTGCAGATTCCCTTGGTGGTAGATGTTGAAGCAGCTCCTGTACTTGGATGCACTATTAATGAGGTAAAAACAGAAGTCACTGGCCACTGGGCCGGTTAGCCTTTGGTCTGACTATGTATGACATAAAATCAAAATAATATTTTAAACAGGAGAAAAAGTCCTCTCTCTCTTTCTCTCTCTCTCTCTCTCTCTCTCTCTCTCTCACACACACACACACACACACACACACACACGAGGTTTGCAAGTTGACAGTCTGCAGTGGTTGGCAAAGTCATCAGTCAACAGAGCCAAATATCAACAGTAAAACGATTGAAATTTCTTTTGAGAGCCAAATTTTTTAAACTTAAACTATATAGGTAGGTGCATTCCTTACTGAGGTAGTGCCCACACGTGGTATTTTGTGGAAGAGCCACACTCAAGGGGCTAAAGAGCCTCATGTGGCTCGTGAGCCGCAGTTTGCCGACCAGAGGTCTAGAGCCATTATGGTGACCCTACAGAGTTACTAGAGACCCACAATCCTATTATTTTGTCCATCCTGGAGACAGAGTGGAGTTTTCAATGATGGTCCCAATGTGTGATCCTATTACCACATGTCCTTATACAATCTTTCCTTTCAACCCCAATAAAGAGGTGGAGAAAGGACATCTCTCCCTTGGAATCTGGGGTGACATGTCTGTAGTCAAATGGAACAGGAGTGACATTGTGTGACTTCCAAAGTTAAGTATGTAAAGATCACACGGCTCTGCCTGGTGTGCTTAGAGCATCTGCTCTTAGAGTCGAACTCCTGTTTGGTGAGAAGCCCCAGTACACAGAGAGGTCACAAGCAGGTGTTGCGGTTGACTGTCCCAGCTGAACCTGGTCTTGAAATCATCCAAGCATACTTGATTAAAGAAGCCTCCAGGTCACCCCATGCCCAGTGGCCAAGCAGCTCAGGTCTCACACATCATGCAGCCTTGCATAGCTGAGACAAACCATCTCCGCTATGCTTTTTCTAAATTTCTGACCCCCAGAATCCAAGCATTATCAACTAGCTGTCATTTGCTAGTACCAAATTTGGAAAGGTTTGGTAGACACTAAGACATCATGGGAACACACATGCTGAGAATGCACTGAACTCTGAAGATGAGTGCTGGAGACCCAGCCATTGTGTCCCAATTCCAGGCACAGAGAAGGAGACAGAGAAGCATGACGCACTGATATCATTTGAATGAATGTCATCCTGCTTACATTTTGCTGGTGACTGCCTTGTCATATGATGAGCCTACTTTCAAGGAAGGCTGGGAAATGTAGTTTGGAAGATCAACAATGACATTTTGAGTTAAATATCATTTAACTGGAGAGGGTCAGCAAGAATGTAAGACCAACAGTAAGCCTCTGCCATACGCATCTATTTTGTTGTTGTTGTTCCTCTATTTTGTGGTAGGCCTTCCCACTTTTTTAACCAGTCGTTCCATCAGAGAAGGGGTTAGGTCTACTGAAAACCCCTGCCTGTGTACAAACAAAGAACAGAGAAGAGCCACATTCCAGCGCAGGTGTCATTCTCAAATCACTGTTTTCTTACAAAGCAATCCCATTGAGAAGACAAAGTACAATATAATTAGGAGAAATCAAGGACACAGCCTCAGAAGCAAGGAGACATTGGTCTTGGAAAATCCCACTGTGGCTGGGGGCTACCTAGGCTTATGGGAAATAAAGGAGAAATCATCATAAACAAGACTTCCATTAAAAGTAATAATTACCTAAGGATGAGACAAGAGGCCAAACTTTTATTATTTTTATCTAGATAAACCTGGTTAAAATAATGCTGGTAGGCTGTTCTACTGATTTTTTGTTAGAATCATATATTTTAATAAGATAGTATTCTCATTTCTACTATATCTTCAGCTCAAATTATTAACACCTTCATCCTCTTTGGATGGGTCTCAAGTCTTAAAGTTGTACAAAGATATGCTTTTTACATAGCCAAAGCCCAGCTAATGCAGCCAAGATGGGGAATGATTAGCTAGGTTTAACCTACGGCATGGATTTCACTCACATTGTACCAAAACCTCAACTCAGGGCTTCCTCCACACTAGACTGAATATTGATTTACTAACAGCAGAAAATGTTTGAAAGCCTAGTCAGTGTCTACCCTGAACACTAGTATCTAAGGAATCTAGTCAATTGCTAAAGGAATTCCGGGTGCCTGGGCTTCAATGTGGACCTTCTACCATGGAGGATGCTTACTCAACAATAACCTGGTGTGGTCTTGGAGTCAAATTTTTAATTCATTCTATGGCAGCTGGACCCTGAAGAGCCTCAGAGACACTCTTTAGGGTAAATATGCTAGTAACAATAGTAACAATTATTAGTGATATTTAGTGTGATAACGTATGTTTTCAACACTCATTTACATCAGGTACTTTGTGAAGGATTGTGCAGGGATTATGTCACTTGGGCTTCACCACAGCTTTAGCAAATGGGCTCTAGTATTGTCCTCATTTAACCTGTGAGTGGTGGGAAATAAACAATGGAGCCAGCATCAAGCAGAACTGAGATTCAAACACAAGCCACTAGGAGATGACAAAGCAAGGGGATCGTTCTGGGAATCTTGAGTCTGTTTTTCTGTTTCATATTCTATCTCTTTTGTCCTGGGTTTATTCACAACATAATGTCTGAAGCTTTTGCAACAAAGTGAAGCCACTGGCCAAGACATGAGCATTCTAAATGCAAGCACCCTATGCAGAGGGAGCTACAAGGTGACAGGGACAGGCGACTATCTTGCCATCAGAATGTAGGTGAGTGTGTCATAGGGAGGGAGTCTCCTGCCTTCCTTTTTTTTTATTTTTTTTTCCTTTTTGCAAGAAACATTGCCCTAATAGAGGAGTGGGGCTTAGAGGCTGCCTTACTTGAATGTATGTGCTTTGGGAGAGAGCCTAATACCTCATATTTTTAAAAAGAAGTACACACATCCACACACTCACATATATAGCTACGCCAAAAATATCAAGCTGCTCATGGCTGTCCAAATGCCAGGGAAAGCTGAGTCGCACCCTGCAGTGTTTTTCTTTCAAACACACTGACCACCCTCTCTTCACAACATCTTATTTACCCAAGCCCAAGATGTCCAAGTGGAATAAAACGCTGCAACATTGAAATGCATATTCTGCCCCAAGTTTTCCTTTATTGTGATGCCTCTCTGTGTCTGTCTTTCTCTCTGTCTCTCTTTTTCCCTCAATTCTAGGCATCACAGTAGAAATAGCTCTGTAGAGACCCAGAGGGAAAGGGGTTAATGTCAGAGGCTAGGAGCCAGGCCTCTCTTAACTGGGGAATTGGCAGCAAGCAGGTTGGAACGCTGACTCCAATGTCTGACTGAACGTTTTTATTATCCTTTTTGCCCAAAGGTGGCTCTTTTAGACACCCACAGCAGCACAGGGCCTTCTGATGGGGATTCGACAGAAGGGAGCCAGAAAGCTGTCTGCCCCTTCTGTGATGGCTGGAGAACCCCATGGAGGAAACCAATGCCCCACCTAACCCATGGGCAGACTTGCCCTCCCTCACTCTCCAATAAACTTCAGCCCTCCCAAGGGATGGGTAAAATCAGTAGGGTGTTCTGAGATGTAAGTTGGGGTAGGGGCAGCGAGAGACCCAAGGAAGAGTGAGGCAGGCCCAGAGACCCACGCCAGATCATCAGGGAGAAAGGGGAGGAGAGGAGAGCTGAAAATATAGCAAGAGTGAGGCCGTGAGGGCATGAACGCTGAAGACAAAGATGAGTAAGGCAGGGAACAAGAACGTGAGGGCAAAGGCCAGAGATAAAAGGGACAGAAAGATCTGACACCATCCTCACTGAGAACCTCCCATTTCTAACTGGCCTTTGTCAACAGTGATTATGCCATGAAGGCTCTGAGTTACCATTTTTATGGAGTTATTTTAATTGCTTCATCCTGAGCTGTTCAATTAAAACTGATTGGGTTTCGCCAGAGTGAAAGCGTGTGCCTCCTTGGAAATCAGGGATTGGAAGAGCTATAGGCTCAGAAGCAGGATTTTATTGTTTAGTCTGGCTTTTCCATTTCCCAACAGGGAAGACAGTGCACCTAGGAATTAGGAAGCAGCAGGCGGGAGCTAAACATGAACATGAGGCTGTTCTTAAATAACACAAAGGTTATGTGCATTCAAAGAGAGGATGTGTGGCCCTGGCCCGGGAGCTCAGTTGGTTAGAGCATTATCCCAGCATGCCAAGGTTGCGGGTTCAATCTCCAGTCAAGGCGCATACAAGAATCAACCAATGACGGCATGAATAAGTAGAACAACACATCAATGTTGCTCTCTCTTCGTCTTTTTCTTTTCCTTTCTCTCTAAAATAAAAAAACCAAAGAGGTGGTGTGTGTGGAGGAGACCAATCACATACCCAGTGGCAAACAAGGCCCGTTGGGGTACCATCTTCAGTCTCCTTCCATGTAGCCCCCCGAGATCAAAGTGAGAACATACCCATCGATGCCCAGCTTCCTTGCTTAGACACACCCTGAAGCTCTGCTGCTCACAGGTAGAGAATCAGTATTCTCCCTGACCAAAAATGCACTTAAGACTAGGGAATTCTGAGGCATTGAGCATTTATTTAAGAAATATAAATAAAGTTTCAAGGGGCTTACTACCCACAAAACACCACCTCCTCACACATCACTTCTTTGGGTTACACACTGCCACATCATACAAAGAACGGGAGGTGTCATTCATAGTCCCAATGAGCAGAGACTGAGAACAAAGAGTGTCTCAAGGTGTGGTCCACAGACCACAGTCTTTTTACCTTGTTAACAATGTAAATATCCTGACCTTCCCGTATAGACAGAGGAAACTGGGCTCTCTGCTGAACACTGGCTCTTCACCTGCACCCGAAAGGTTCCCAGTGCACTGAATTTAAGCAGCACAGGCCTAGCAAACTGAAGAAGTGTATTATTCACAGCTCCATGGGGGTTTTCCAAATGTGAGCTCACTTAGTTCCATTTTCATGGAAGATAAAATTGAGATTCAAACAGGTTAAGCGACATGGCCATGGTCACATCAGCACCCAGTGCAAACTGGTAAGAGGGGTAATAGAAATATATAACAAATTATAAATGAATGTATCACTAGAAGTGACTAGAAATAAAAGCTAGATCTGACCTGTGTTTATCTCTGTTATTTCAATGGTAGACTGCATCCTCCTGACACAGGAGAGCCTACACTGCTCCTTTTGGGATCTCTGTGATGGAGGCTCCCAGCATGGGTGGTCACAATCGTGTGCACACTCAGCTACACTGAATAGCACTGTTCCATTAGGAACAGTCCCTGATCGTGGTCCCCCTTCCTTACATGTGTTCCTATGCAGAGCGTCCAGTCTCTCCGCTGACACTAAGTTATTTTAGTTCTGAACCAAAATCTCTGAGGCAGGAGAACTGGAAGGATCACTATTCTAATAGCCAATGTGTAAAAATATTAGATGTGCCAGGCCTCATTCTAAATTCTTAATATATGTATTGAATTAAACAGATGAGTTCATTCACTTTTTTGAAAGCAAACCACTGAGGTAAGTACTAGCATTACCTAATGAAGATGCGAGACTCGTTGTGACTTGCCCAGGTTTATACAGCCCTGAGTTGTGGAGCTGGGCTATGAAGAAAGGCTGTTTGACTCCACAGGTAGCAAACTTAAACCCAGGAATCCTGCCTCTCTGTCATTTGGTCATCAGGGTGGGTGGATCTTTGTAGGTGAGTTATTTTTTTAATGTTTTCCATTGATTTAAGAATGAGGAAGGGGAGGGGGAAGAGAGAGAGAGAGAGAAGCATCAACTCATTCTACTTAGTTGTTCCATTTAGTTGTACACTATTGCTTCTCGTGTGTGCCCTGACCAGGGATTGAACCAGAGACCTCAGTGCACCGGGATGATACTTTATTCACTGAGTGACTTGGCCAGGACCAATGTAGTTAAATTTTAGTGGAAAGAAACAAAGTTACCCTTAATTGTTCAGTATGTCCCAGCAAACTAGAACCATAAACCAATGTTTGCAAAGACATCTAAAGGTGCATTCAAAATAAGTCATCACCTTTAAAATCCGTTAATCAAATAATACAGATGTAGAAATGACCCAGAAGCCGATGTGTCTCCATGACTTTTTTCCATAGATAAGGAAATCAAGGATCTATGAAGTCAACTGATTTCCTCCAAAGGATTAGTTTACTCAGCAATAGCAGGTATTAGCCAAGCTGCATAAGTTGCAAAGCCTCTCTTAAAACAATACCTTCTCTTAGCTCATCAGGAACTGATCAATCTATTGTTGTGATAATGCTCCATCCTGAATGAGCACAAAGCCTCAGCAGGATGCACCAGGAAGTGTTTCTTGCTCAGGAATCTGGTGTGGCTGGCTGGTGCCTCTGCTGATCCAGACCTGCTTTCATGTTTCCAAGGGTCCGCAGACTGCTAGCAATCTAGCTGACTGTTGGCCTCAGCTGGGGCAAGCGGGCTCTGTTCCACATGTCTCTTATTGTCTAGCTTAGAAGAATCCTTGTGATGATGGAGGTGATACAAGAGGACAGTGGAAATGTCAAGTGTCATTTTAATTCTCTGCTTGCCTTGTCAGGATTCCAATTATCTCATTGGCCAAAGCAAGTCACATGGCCAGGTCTACTACAGTGAGGCAGGAGGGACGGTGCCGATCAGAGAGACTTAAAAGTGGGAAAGAAATCAAAGAAAGCCAAACTATGCAATGTTAGTTCTCACCTCCTAACTTTGCAGTCACACTTTCCATTTGGGAAAACATTTGCTACATTTAATAAATCAGCAGAAACAAATCATTTGGCTAAAATAAGAAAAGTCTCGAATTTGAAAAGGGTACACTATTTTTTTTTTAATTAGGCTCACCATGCTGGTACGTAGCATATTGAATCTGAAGATTCTCATCATTTTTGTAGATAAATACATGTAGGTCTTTTTTAAGGAAAATCTGAGAAAACAAAATTTAACTTCAATTGAATATATTATACAATTGAAACAAAATATTGTAAATATATTTTTATATTATAAATTACACATATGCTGAAATGTGAATTTGCTTTGATGATATGAATATGTTTTAACTTATAAAACATTAATGTATTAGCAATTTATAAAAATTGAATATATTTGTAACTTTTCCAGAATTCATCTATGACTAATTTGGATACATGTAATGACACATTAAATGGTTTACTTTAGTTAAATTAGAAATCCATTTTTTTAAACAGAGAGCTATGGTGCATGTATGTACGTGAATGAGGGCGTAGGGTGAATGCTGTTTAAGAATTAAACTATCTTCCTTAAGAAGTTAAAATTCAAGCATCATTTTAAAAATATACTGTAGCTATTATTCCTGGTAAAGACCAAAACTATTTGTACCTTTTTTCCCTGCTGGTTAAACTAATTTCATAACTTCTTTTTTTAAATCAATTTTCAAGTCTCTTGAAAGGAGTCTTTAAAATCACACATATACTCACCTAGCCTCTCAAGCATGTAAGCACCCATAAAAGCAAAAACAAAACAAAACAAAAAACATAAAACTAAAGGCAAACAAGCCACCAAAATAAATAAACACAATTCTACTAATACAAACTCTTGTGAAATCTGCTAATAAAAATATCTCACATGCTGTATTAAAGCCTAGCTACAGAATAAAACACAACTGTCACATCGCTGCATTACAGTTGTGGACTTCTTAAGAAACTAAGATTATAGAGTTTTGTGTGTCTTTTCTATTTTTTTTTCTTTTTAAATAAAATTGTTATAAACAAGTTGCTATTGTACTATTACAATGGGTCCCTTGTGAGCCCACTGTAAGAGGTTAAATGTTCAAATTTTGATGTTACACTGTTGTCATTTAAAATAAAATAATACTTTAAACATGTAAAGTGCAATGCAACATCTAAATTTAAGAATTTCAATTTTTTTTGTCAAAAATCTCCTCTCCAGATATATGTTTTTATTTTTTTATACTTTTTTAATACTACAAGGAGATCCTAGATGTTGTTTTATCTGAAGATCTTTGACTTATTAGAAAAAGCATGTTTTCTTAATCCTGGAGGCAAAAATAACCTCATTAACCCGTAGGTGGAGAAAAGTAAGTTATAAAAGTACGCATTGAACAAAAGGAACAACGTAGCTGACAGACTGGATCAGCTGTAGGGTTCTTTTCCCATGTTCAGCAGCACACGGCCTTGACTCCTAATGAGTAATTCAGTCTACTTGTGGGACCTGCCCACTGGCTCTTACAAAGTTTAATTATTAATCTCCAGTCGCTATCTGTCAACAACTGTTCCACTTGGTGATCTGTTGGGACACAGGTCCGTTCTTTCTAGCTCTGCATTTTCTTCTGTTGCTTTGCAAACTCAGGAGTTTCCCCAGTGAGATTCAAAACTGGCCCCCATACATCGAGGGTGAGGAGAGACTGAAGAGAGAGCAGACCACTGCAGATCGGTGGCTGGAGGTTCCAATAAGCAAGAGGCTTTTCTTGGGTAATTTTTAGATGAATAAGATCTCCACACCTGCTACCAGGATTTTAAAGTGTATGTAGAGGCCTTAACAGGGTGCAGGCAAGTACACCATCCGAATAGTTGAGACTATTGAATGATGCTCAACAAAGCATCATTCTCTCAAGACTGTGTCCTTGTGATGACGCCCACTGTGGAACTGTGGATGGAATGAAGCTTCCAAGGACAGGGGTAGGGGAAGGAGTCTCCAGTTATCCAGATCAAGCTTTTTGGGTCAACCGGCAGTTATGTCCTTTCCAAACCTCTTCCAACATCCTTGTATTTGATTACTATCTTCTAAGAATTTGTCTGAAATTGTACGTGAATTCTTATGTGATTTCTGGGGAATCAAATTTTCTTCAGAAGACATCATCAGAAAAGAGACAGATTTCATATCACCAATCTTCCTAGACATTAGAGTTTCCCCCCACCCGGGCTGCTTTAACCTGTCACTCTGTATGCGGCCATAAGTATCTGATGGTATGCAGTCACGAAGGGCCACAGAGCCCAAACAACAATGTCAAGTAAGCTTTTCTATCTCTCTCTCTCTCTCTCTCTCTCTCTCTCTCTCACACACACACACATACACACTGCATCAGAAAACAGCCCTCATTTTGTTTTTTGTTTGTCATTTTGTTGATTTGCTTATGTTTGCATAATTCTGGGACTGAATCCATAGGTGAGAGCTCTCAGACACAGGCTTCTGTCATGTGTATTGCTCCTTGGACATGTATGTATCCCATTTGATTACCTGCCCCTTCTGGAAGCAAAACAGCATGTCCCTTTGAGTCCCTTATTTTTTTTTTTCTAGTAATAGGATAGATGGAAGAAAAAGGATTCTATAAACTCAGATGGTTATTTACCAAATACACTGTATTTCATGTGAATAGATATTTTCTTCCACCTGCTTTCATAAACATGATCTGTTCTGTCCCAAGCTGGAATATGTTTAATCCTTCTAAATCCCTATAGCATATTTCTATTTCTTTCTGAAGAGGCATGGACTATTAGCTTGCATTGTAGGTATTCATGGATATAGCTTTCCCACCCAAGGCAGTAAAAATTTTACTTAGCACAAAAAAGGACTTGGCTCTTTACCCCTAGTTCTCATACGATAAACAATAAGCCCTTGGACTGTCATGCCTGGAAAGTGACTTTGTTTACCCGGGGTTGTTGAGCCACAGCAGACAGGAAGGAATTTGTTGATCATTCTAAGTTTCTTTCCGGTGAAATCTTTAGTTTTCTATATGTGAAATTATGCTACCTGAGACAATTTCAGACTATTTTGCTTCTTCCTTTTAGACTCTGATACCTTTTTCTTCCCTAATTTCTTTGGCTAGGACTTTCAGTGCTATGTTAATAGAAGTGGCAAGAGTGGGCACCCTTGTTCTACTCCTGATCATACAGGGCTTTATTCATTTAGCATAATGATTTTTAAATTCATCCAAGTTGGTAGCATATATCAGTAACTGGTCCTTTTTTATTATTAAAAAAAAAGGTATCTAATCATATGGATATGTCAACAGTTGATGGACATTTGCCCCGTTTCTACTTGGGGGCTATTTGAATAATATTGTTAAGGATTTCCATGTACAAGTGTTTTTGTGGACATATGGTTTCATTTTATTTTTGATATATACCTAAAAATGGAACTGCTTGACAACATAGTGCATTTATAAATTTATATTAACCTTTAAAGAAATGTGTTGGTCCTGGCAGGTTGGCTCAGTGGTAGAGCGTCGGCCTAGCATGTGGAAGTCTCAGGCTTGATGCCTGGTTGGGGCACACAGTAGGAGTGCCCATCTGCTTCTTCACCCTTCCCCCTTTTTTTCTCTCTTCTCTTCTCTTCTCTTCTCTCTCTCTCTCTCTATCTCTATTTCTATCTCCACCGCATCCATGGCTCAAATGGTTTGAGCAAGTTGGCCCCAGGCACAGAGGAAAATAGCTCGGTTTCCAAGGCCCCAGATGGGCATACCATTACCTGGTAGGGGCCTTGCTGGATGGATCCCGGTTGGGGCGCATATGGGAGTCTGTCTCTACCTCCCTTCTTCTCACTCAGATAGGTCACTTTTTAATTAATTTTTTTTAGGAACCTTCAAATCTTCCAACACTTTTGACTTTTCTCACTATACCTTCAAAGGAAAGAAAAATGTTTTGATAGACAGTGAGTCTTGTTATTCCTACACTTATATATGTGTATATCCTTAATTCCAACATACAAACCAGTGTTGTTGTTTTTATTGCTTTTCATTTTCTCTACACCAAAATCTATAAGCTGACTTGGAAGAAACCCGCATAAATCTAATCTATTTTCATTTAATGATGATAGAGTTTTAATGCCAAAGAAAAAATAGCATAGAAAAAAAGTATATTTAAATATTTACTTTGAAAGTTAACTGGGAAATTCCAAGAGTCATAAGAAGTCTTGCTTTACAGTGATTATTCACATGGCACTTGGTGACTGTTTTTGAGAATTAGCTCAAAGCATAAAGGATGCTTTCTCCCCTGAGGTGAGGCAGAACTATCACAGCCACCATTACTTATATATTTAAATATCTAAAAAAGAGGAAAAAATAACAGTCTTCAACTGTTTAGCAGAAATTAAGCAATATTGTTGGATCTAGTTGGATGAATAAAAAAATTGACATGTAGTCAGATGTGGTCTGTACAAAACATCTTTTGTTTGTACTAGGAAGTGCCCTATGCCTTTCAATTATATCCTGGTACATATGCGTGTGATGGATTATTTGAAAATATTATGTTGTTCAATCGCTGTGCATTAACGATACACTAAATATCATGAGAACAAAAAGACTGGGAAAACCAGTTCTGGTAAATTAAGATCCACCTTAGATGTCACTCCCATGAGCAACCTTCATGTGAACTTGACTAGAACGATTATAAGGTTTTGTTTAATTTTTGGCCCAGGTTGTATGTATTTCACTAATAGCAGAAATAGCAACAAACATTTCTTTTTTTAAAAAGCATCCTCCCCCCCCCCCATACCAACATAGTTTATGAAATAAATCAAAGAAAGAATGTGCTCATTTTAATTCTTGAACTTTACTGGGGATGTTGCTTTTGACAGGGAGACCTCTTTATTTAAATCTTAACTTGACATGACATTGCATGAAGCATTTGAGAGGATCATTCAAGCTTCAAACTTGGAGCAGAAAAAAATCAGTGTTGGTGATGTGTACCATTTCTTTTTGTAGAGAAAGAATTACTCATGTGGCCCCATGAAAAACGTAACATGCTTCTGAATATTCAGAAAGAAAAATGTATAGACTGGGAAAACTAGACTTATTGTCCCTTAAATATGTGTCGTTGTCTCAGAAATACGTGGCAGCATAATGTTATCATTTTTAATGACAACCAGTGGCAATGTGGATATCACCGTCATCTTTGAGATGTTTTGCAAATATTTCTTTCCTTGGCCAAGCCACAAATTCAATTTGTGCCCAGTTAAATCCTCATAAAATAGTGTCTTTGACAAATGATTGTTTTTTTCCTCTTCAACCCAGAGAAATGCCAGACTGGGCTATTTTCACTTTTGGTGGGAAATGTTCCATTTAGACTGACGCACAATTATGTGGCAAATATCCTGATGTTCTTTTCTTGTCACACGGCTGAACTTTAGGGAGCTGTGAAAGTGACCTGACAATTATAATAAAAATAGCTAACTTAGTATGTTCCAGGCATGCTACTTGAATTATTCATTTATTTGCTATACCTGTGTGGAGATAGGTACTATTGTTATTTTTATATTACATGTGGGGAAACTGAGACTAAGAAAGGCTAAATAATTTACCTATAATCAGTAATTCGGCAGCCTTCATTTTTATTTTTACTACTTTAACTCATTCTTCATGAATACTGAATAATAAAACTTTGACACACTCATTTCAAAAAATTAAAAGTATTAAAATTATTTTTAAATAGTTTTGTGGATTATAAAAACAAAACTGAGGGTTTCTAGTATCAAGAAAATTCTTCTATGAAACCACATTGTTCCTATGGACAAACACAAAGTATGTAGGAAATTAATTTTTTAAATGTTGAATATCCAGCCCTGGCCAGGTGGTTCCGTGGATAGTGTTGTTCCAGCGTGCCGAGGTTGCAGGTTCAATCCTTGGTCAGGACACATGCATGAAGCAATCAGTGAGTGTACAACTAAATGGAAAAACTAAGTGGAGCAACGAGTTGATGCTTATCTCTCTCTCTCTCTCTCTCAAATCAATGGAAAATTAAGAAAAAAGGTTGGCTATCCAAAATATATTAATAGCATAAATATAGACTATATTAAAAAAATACTTTGAATAGGTAGATACATACATACATATACATAGCCAGAACGAACTCTTGGACTATTGTAAAATTCCAGGCGTTCCCTAAATATCCAGTGAAGTTAAAAAAAAAAAAAGACAAAACGTCTATGATGTACCCACAGGGAATTAGAATAACTGAAAAGCAATGATCTCCAAGTCTTTACCATGGTAATGGAGATAAATTTTTATTGGTTGGTGAACAGCTATAGACCAGGACTAAAAGAGGAATCCCGGCCCTGGCCGATTGGCTCAGCGGTAGAGTGTCGGCCTGGCGTGCAGGAGTCCCAGGTTCGATTCCCAGCCAGGGCACACAGGAGACGTGCCCATTTGCTTCTCCACCCCTCCCCCTCTCCTTCCTCTCTGTCTCTCTCTTCCCCTCCCGCAGCGAGGCTCCACTGGAGCAAAGATGGCCCGGGCGCTGGGGATGGCTCTGTGGCCTCTGCCTCAGGCACTAGAATGGCTCTGGATGCAACAGAGCGACCCCTCAGAGGGACAAAGCATCGCCCCCTGGTAGGCATGCTGGGTGGATCCCGGTCGGGTGCATGCGGGAGTCTGTCTGACTGTCTCTCCCCGTTTCCAACTTCGGAAAAATGAAAAAAAAAAAAAAAGAGGAATCTCAAGAATGGATGTGACAAAGGTACCTTTACTCACTACCTATTCAGTTAACCTTGCCTCACTTTTCTCACAATTTCCTCTTAGCCTCTTTGTTGATCCCTATACCATATACCAAAAATGATCTGCAGGACAATTTTTGAAATCATTTGTAGTGATTACCACCATCAACATATCTGTTTCTAATTTTAATACTTTTAAAAATTTTATTGATATTAGAGAGAGGAAGGGAGAAAGTGAGTGAGAAAGAGAGAGGAGCATCTGTTCCTGCATGTGCCCTGGCCTGGGACTGAGTCGGCAACCTCTATGCTACAGGAGAGAATACTCTAGCAAACCGAGCTATCGGGCCAGGGCTTTATACATTTTGAATGGCTTCCTCATGCCCACCCCACCTCAGACAAAATATTGCTTTTCCCCCTATGACAAAGAAACTGGGATTCAGTGACCAAAGAGCATAGTTTTAAAGACTAGCCACTTTTGATTTAGAATAAGCATTTCCTGTAAAGGTCCAGGTTAAAAAAAATTGAGTTAAGGGTCATGAAGTCTCTGCCATTGTAGTACAAAAGTAGCCATAGACAACTCATAAATAGATGAGTTTTGTGGTGTTTTAGGAAAACATTATTTTTAAACACAGGCAGCAGGCCAAGTTAGGCCCTAGGGCACATAGCTTGTCACCCCCTGGTTTGGAATGATGTACCATGCGATTGTGTGCCAGGCTCTTTGTGCAAAGGCTGAGAGTCTGAACCTCCCACGTCCCAGGTGGTCCTTGTGGCTGCAGCCCTGGCCTCTGGAAGTCTTGTTTAGAAAAGTCATCCTCAGATAATTTTGCCCAACAGTGCCAGGAAATCAGGTGTCAAAACTATTTATAGCATCCTCTCCAAATACTAGTTCTGTGAGAAAAAAAATGCTTTATCTCTGGCTAAGAATTGGTGGTGTCATCAAAAACAATTAGTGTGATAGTTTCCTTAACGGATCCTGTTTTTGGTCACTTTCAGGGGGATGATTGTCTTAGTTCTACAGAGTGGCCAGGCACTGTCAGACTTCACACATGAGTCTGTTTGCACAGTGACATGTCTGTGGCTTCTTGGTTTATGTGTTTAATAGGTGGGTGGACTCGGCCCCACAGAGTTTGGATTTTTTAAAAATTAAAGGCTTGTCATTGTTCATGTCAGAAGGTTTGAGTCATGGAAAGGGAGAATGAAGGACTCAAATAGTAAACATATCCATCTTTTTTAACAGTCCCTTTTTGGGTATAGAATTTGAAGGCAGCCTGCTCTGGGAGGGAACTGACTGGGGATGGAGATTCCCTGGGCCCAAGCGAGCAAATGGTAAAGCACGGAACACAGTCGCCCTGGGGGGAGGGGGGGCGTCTCTGCCTTCTGCAGGAAGAGCAGCAGTGGAGCAGGGAAGGCTCTTGGCACAGCTCGGGACCTAAGCTTTCAGCCCAGCCCCTTCCCTAATCCTAAATCAAACCACTGCACTCCGTCTCTCACTTTAATAAGCACTAAATCCACATGTTAGGTTTCAAAAGAAAGAAAAAAAAAAAACCCAACTCTCACTGTTAAAACTTCCCTGAAACTTACTCATGGGAACAGGGAACATAGAGCGTTGCAATTTTTTTTTTTTTTTTTTTTGAGCAAGACATCTGCAGTATTCAAAGAAATGGCTACAATCCGTTGGATCTCAGTAACCCTTAGGAGTTGAACTACAAAATAGATAAATTATTTTTATTAGGTTGAGCAATAGTCAAGGCAGAAAGAAAATTCTAGCTAGACAACAAGTTTTCCAAAGAGGAACTTTGGTCAAGTGTATGCACCTATGTTAATTTCAAATAGCAAGTGTTAAAAAAAATTACTTTAGTTTTCAACATAAGGATGATTGAATATGGTCACAAAATTTCTGTGCATGAAAAGGGAACACCATGGTGATGAGCTCTCCTATGGCCTCTTTAAAAGTAACATTTCTGAGTAATTGGTGCTGACTCTTCATACAATAAATATTTTTTGAGCACCTACTATGTACCAGGCATTGTGCAAGGAACTTGGAAGTCAGTGCTACACAAAATAGTAGTCCACAGAGAGCTGAAATTTAGAACAGATATTAAACACAGCAGATAATTAAATTGACTAACTATGGGGCCTGGGAAAACCTACTTAAGAGACTGGGTTTTACTGGGAGACACAACACTGAAAATGTGGGAGCTGACTCAGTGGCCCACTGGGGAGTCCTCTATGCAGGGAGGCAGACCATGGGGAGAAGAACTGAGATGTATCTGAGGAGAGCAAAGTGGGTCAGCATAGCTGGAACAGGGAAAAGAAGACAGGGAACAGAAGCAGAGAGAGCGGAGGGCAGTGTGGAACAATGTGCACCAGTGTTTGGGTGACACAACGAGGACTTCAACCGTCATCTGCAGAATTTTTTTTCTCTCCTTTCAAAAACAGATTTCCCCAAAGAACTCTGGTAATATAGCCATTTCTAGAAAGAAACGTATTTTATGATATTTTGTAAGTTTTATTTGGAGTTTTACACTTGGATATTATGTTTAAACCCATCTTTGAGGCACATGGTACAAAACATACATCTTGGCTCCTCTGTTCTATAGAAATAAATAGGGTAAGTTACTGAAGAGTTTATCTTAGAGAAGACAGTGTGAAGAAGAGCAAACAGGCCAAGTGAGGAGCAGCGCTTAGTGCAGTGGTTCTCAGACTTTTTGAAGTCGGGGCATATTTAAAATCCTACAAATAATTGTAGGCACACTATATACAAATTTCTGAGAAATGTTATAATAAATAACTCAAATATAAAAGGAAAAATATAAAGTTCAAGCATGCTTTTATGGTAATTAAATGAAATAAATATGACAAAATTAAATTTATTCTGACATTAAAAAAACATTTTTATGTTACATTTTTTGTTATGCTTTTTAGAATTTATAAAAAAGAGGGGTTAAAAAATTTTAAAAAACTGACAAAAAAGTTATCATTCATATATATATATATATATATATATACACACACACACACACACACACACACACACACACACATTCTTAATAAGATTTAGTAAATTCAGCAGGTCCCAGAGCAAATGTGTTAAGTTTTTTCATTCTTGTGTTTATGAGAAACATGAACCTGATGTGTCCTAGCAATTTCTTTAATATTTGGCATATATTTGAAAGGCAAGCTCTCATTCCTCATCATTACATTAAAGATTTCCACTCTTTTAACTCTTAATTGTGTTAAAGGTAGAAAATCCTAATTCACATAAATAGGATGTTG
Source organism: Saccopteryx leptura (assembly GCF_036850995.1). Lineage (NCBI taxonomy): Eukaryota > Metazoa > Chordata > Mammalia > Chiroptera > Emballonuridae > Saccopteryx > Saccopteryx leptura. The sequence continues at coordinate 169,318,334 of NC_089507.1, forward strand.
AAAATTGTAGTAAAATGTTCAAAGTTTTTTTTAGATATTGCCACATATTCTTCTTTTATAGAAATCTAAAAGGCTTCAAGAGACAATTCCCTATGTTTAATCATCAATCCAAAACCCCCATCATACATATCATCTTAACTTTACACCAAACAAAGGATAGAAGAAACTTGCCTCCAGTCTTTCTGGGGGACATGGGGGGTAGTGTAAACAATCCAGCACCACAGCTTAACAGTCTTTTGCAACATAATCAGGCAAGTGAGGTGGGGGGTTGGGCAGACTGTCAGCTTGTAGCCAATTCCCCACAACTCTGTCCCCCAAAAATCTAAACTCCAAAAACCCTGTTGGTTTTTGGTCCGCAACAGGCACATATTTCTCTGGAATACCATAGAGCACACCTGGAAATCTAGGGTACACCAGTGTGCCCTGGCACATACTTTGGGAACCACTGGCTTAGTGCACAGTGAGTCATCTATGAAAATGTACAGATAAAATAAAACTTTTATAACAATAAACTACTTTTAACCAGAAAAGGACTGAAATAACTTTACAATGAAAAAAAAAATCAATAAAATGCAACAGAACAAGGCATTTCATTGAAAAAAAAAAAAAAAAAAAGAGCCACTATAAAAATTCTATATAACAGGGTGAATTGTTTTGGAACACAAAAGAAAACAAAGTTTCACCACTCTAATAGCAACTATTATTTTGTGCCAACTATTTCAGGTTTGAAAATCAGTCCTCTATTTTGTATGTTTTCACTTAATGTTACTTTCCAAATTTCAAAAGATGCTATCTCATTAAAATTCAGAATGTCTGTGAACACTCCTTCTCTAAGTAATTAATTGTGATGGTTCTGATTAAGCATCTGTGTTAGATGACTGATAAAGTTGTTGAGAAAGTTTTACTTATCTATAGTGATTCAAGCACACAATACACCATTCTGCTTGCCTGCTTGCCTGCTTGCCTGCTTGCCTGAAGGAGGGTGTAACGTGTGCTTGAATCACTATAGACAAGTAAAAAGAAGTAAACCGTTTGAAGGAAACTGTCCAAACAGTGCATGGGCCTTTCACCTCTACAATTTGGCAATGCCAAAATGAAATAGAATTAAATTTCAGAAATCAGAATATCTGCTCAAACCACTTATTTAAATACTACCAATTATTATAAATAGATCTTGTTTCTTAGAGAAATTTTAAGTTCATAGTGCTTGAATAGAAAGTACAGAGCTCCCATACACGCTCTGCTCCTCCCCTCACCACAAGAAGTCTCCTCCACTATAAATCCCCCACGTCACAATGGTATGTTTGCTCTGACTGATGAACCTAAATTGGCATGCCATTAACATACAAAGTCCATAGTTTCCACAAGGGTTCCCTCCTGATGTCATGCATTCCATGGGTTTTCACAAATGCATAATGACATATACTACCCAGGATCATATGAAATAGTCTCACTGCTGTAAAAATTCTCTGTACCCACCTAGTCATCCCTCCTTCCACCCTAACCCTGGGAAACCATTGATCCCTGACTGTCTCCGTAGTTCTGCTTCTTTCCAAAACGTCATATAATTCAAATTATACAGTTTGTAGACTTTTCAGACTGGCTTCTTTCACTTAGTCATATGCATTTATGTTTATTCCATGTCTTTTTGTAGCTTGATAGTTCATTTCTTTTTAGTGCTGAATAATAGTCCACTGTATGGATGTCACATCATTTATTTATCTAATCATCCACTGAAGGACATCTGGGTTACTACTTAGTTTTGCAAATTAGTAATAAACCTGTTATAAACATTCATGTACTGGTTTCTGTATGGAAGTAGGTTTTAACTCATTTGGGTCAATACCAAGGAGTGCAACTGTTGATCACAGAGTAAGAGTGCGTTTAGTTTTGCAAGAAATTTGATTAACTGCCTCTGAATGTGGCTGCACCATGTTACATTCCCACCAGCAATGAGAGGTGCCACTGCTCTACATCCTCGCCAGCATATGGTACTGTCAGTGATTTGGATTTTCACTATTTTAATAGATGTGAACAATACTAGTTATGATATTTTTTAAATAGAAGAACAAAAGTCATGCTTCAGCAAGAACTTGGAATAATTTTGCCAAGTTTCTTTCTTCATACTTTTTGTTTTCACCAAGAATGCCAATAGTATTGATAATGCAAAGGAACACCATTTTCCGTCACGCAGGATCAGTTTTCACCAATCCAAGAGTAATTTTTTTGATCTTTCTTTTTTTTTATATTTTACTTATTCATTATAGAGAGGGAAGAGAGAGAGAGAGAGAGAGAGAGAGAAGGGAAGAGGAGCAAGAAGCATCAACTCCCATATGTGCCTTGACCAGGTAAGCCCTGGGTTTTGAACCAGCAACCTCAGCGTTTCCAGGTTGATGCTTTATCCACTGCACCACCACAGGTCAGGCTGATCTTTCTTACATAATATTTTTATCATGAATATGGGTGAAAATAGGGGGGGAAATGTATAAAACTTGCAATTGACTCCCTGCACTCTGTGACCTCTCTCTCTCTCCCTCTTTCTCCGTCTTTCTCTCAGTGGCTTCGGGCCCCACCCATCACACCTCTGCTTCTACCACTTCATAGAAACTACCATTGTCAAGATTTCTAACAACTCCTTCTTGCCAAACACAGAAACCAACCTTCTGTCTTCTTTCTGGACCCGGCAGGTTCCACATGCCTTTCCCCACAACTCTGTTCGTCCCACTGGGCATGTCTCGTTCTGTGTCCCTCACTGTTCCACCCCTGATCAAACTCTACACTTTGGACTCAACAGAATTTGTCCATGGAGTATCTACTTTTCACTAAGTCCCCTTTTCCCCTACATAATCTCATCCAATCCCATGGATTTAAAATTTTCCCTCTGCTGGTGCTTTCAAAATTTATAGCTTTAGTTCTGAACCTTCCCTGAACTCCAGACTCATAAATCCAACTCTGAAACATAAAATGCACAGAACAATTCATTCATAAATCTTCCCTGTACACACCCTTGTCCATACCATACATGCAATATTCTATGGTCTCCTACTTCTTAGAAAATGGCCCCTCTCTCTGTCCACTGGCTTGGGCCAAAAAGGCCAAAGTCTACCTTCATTTCTAACCATCCCCAACAGTAAATTCCTGAAGCTCTACCTTCTAAACATCCTGAAGCCCCTTATGCAACACCACCTTCCTTCTAAGCAACCCCATGTCTCACCTGGACCGCTACTGTCGCCCACCTGGTCTCACTCCATCCTCTTTTCTTTCTTCCCAGTGTATTCTTCCCACAGTGATGTCATGGAGTCATGTGATGTGATGTGATGTAGGAAATGGACTCACGTGCCCCAGAATCCCTGAAACATCAGTATCAGTCACTAATGCAACTGTCAGGCAGATAAATACTCACTTGCAGTTTTTACAAAGAAATCCCTGACCACTTGTCCCAAATATCTTGCATCTCTCTGAAGTGTCCTGAGCAAGAAAGAGTCCTGAAGAAAGAGGATTTGGGAAGAGATGTTCGGTAAAGGGATGTCTTTGCCTCCTGTCCAATATAGCTGCCAGGAAGACTGGGAACTTTCAGGAGAAAGGGTGTGGAGGTGTATTTCTGGACATCCTGGCACCCAGCAAGAATGTGGTGGTCAAGAGGAATAGACACATAAATATCCTGGTCAAAGAATACAAGAAACATGGACACACAGAGGAATCTCATGAAAGCTTATGTTTTAATCATGTTCCAGTCCTAGAGAATGCAAACAGTCTCCTCCACCTGCAAGACCAGTGTGGAGGGGCCATGGTGAGAGGAGGAGAGCTGTTGGTCATACTCCCTTTCCCGTGCCAACAGGCTGCGTGTATGGTCTAGCCTGACTGGGAGACAGGTGAGAAATGAATAGTCAGTCGGATTCAAGCTTTGGACTGTTACACAGGGCTGGAAAGTCTCCTGAATTGAATCTCTGTTTGCAATTTAAAGTCATTATGGCACTGTGTGTTACGAAGCAGCAGAAACATGGTGGGCCTGCCAGGGTGTTCATCTAGGACAAGGGCAAGATTACTCCCATCAAATACATTTGAAAGAGAAGGTGGAAATAACATATAAAGGCATTTGACTTTGTCACCAGATATGCTTCTTTAAAAATGCAGTTACTGGTATGTATATGGAATCTATTAGAAATACTAATAAGATCGTTTCTCTTCTCTGTAATTCCCTCCAAAGCCTTCCATTCTATTGAGATTAAGATCCAAATTTCTTCTGTTATATTTAGAATAAAATCCAACTAAGATCTATCTCATACCCTTCCAGGTCCTACTCTTCAGGGCCCTGTTGAACTCCCTCAACTCCTCTCCAACCATTTCCCCCCTTGCTAACTTCTCTCTCAAACTGGTCTTCCCATTCTTTTTATTTATTTATTTATTTTTTTACAGAGACAGTGAGTGAGTCAGAGAGAGGGATAGACAGGGACAGACAGACAGGAACGGAGAGAGATGAGAAGCATCAATCATTAGTTTTTCGTTGCGCATTGCAATGCCTTAGTTGTTCATTGATTGCTTTCTCATATGTGCCTTGACCGCGGGCCTTCAGCAGACCGAGTAACCCCTTGCTTGAGCCAGAGACCTTGTGTCCAAGCTGGTGAGCTTTGCTCAAAACAGATGAGTCTGCACTCAAGCTGGCGACCTCGGGGTCTCGAACCTGGGTCCTTCCGCATCCCAGTCCGACGCTCTATCCACTGCGCCACCTCCTGGTCAGGCGGTCTTCCCATTCTTGAAGAGGTCAAATGTTACTCTTTTCTCAGGGATCTTCTGTTTGCTGTTTCCAGACTTTGGAATCACCTTCCTTTAAAAATATGTAAATCTGAACCCTCATTTCTTCTACTTCTGTCAAAATATCACTGTTTCAGAGAGATCTTCCTCAATGAGATTATCTAATTATCACTCTTCCCCATTCCACCATGAGTGAAGGACCTTCCATTAGCTGTTTTCACACCACTTATTATTCACAGAGTGCTATGTTTTGTTCACTGGTTGAGTGATTGATTGTATAATCCAGTCCCATAACTTTTCATTGCTGTGGTTCCAGCCTCTAGAACAGGGGTCCCCAAACTACGGCCCGCGGGCCACATGTGGCCCCCTGAGGCCATTTATCCAGCCCCTGCCGCACTTCTGGAAGGGGCACCTCTTTCATTGGTGGTCAGTGAGAGGAGCCTAGTTCCCATGGAAATACTGGTTAGTTTGTTGATTTAAATTTACTTGTTCTTTATTTTAAATATTGTATTTATTCCCATTTTGTTTTTTTTTACTTTAAAATAAGATATGTGCAGTGTGCATAGGGATTTGTTCATAGTTTTTTTTTATAGTCCGGCCCTCCAACGGTCTGAGGAACAGTGAACTGGCCGCCCGTGTAAAAAGTTTGAGGACCCCTGCTCTAGAATAATGTCTAGGACATAACAGACTCCCAGTAACTCCTTTGTAAAATAAATAAATAAATATATAAGTCAACTGACGGAACTGAAAAGTTAAGATAGATTTTTTCCAGCACAAATTATTGTAAAATAGCTCTTCTTTTTGCTGCCCACCATTACAGACTAGATTGTGTCCCTGTCCTCAAATTTCTATGTTGAGGTTGTGAAAAGTAATAAATAGAAACCTCTTTTAAATGGAGTTGGGAGGCTAAAAGAGAGGACTGTCACTCACATGTCCTTCAAGGTATACTGCTGACCCCAACGGGAAGAAACATATTTTGTATATCCAAGAGGATTTGATCATATTTACTACATCAACAGGAGGAACAAAAAAATTGCTCTTTGTCCAGTAATAGCTCAGCCAAGAGGGGACTACCATAATTCAGCCCATGGGAGTTGCTATACTTCATACCTGTAATTTCTTTCAGTGAATTCATTTACAATAGCTACCCCTCAAGTCCACAAAAGAGGTTCCTGTCCTTTGTTCAATATTCACCATTAAAACACATGTCCTCAATTCAAATTCTTTGTTGTTCTTGAATAAACCCATCTTGCAGGAGAAATATCTGGCTGTCTCTTTGTTTAATTAAGGTCAACAAAACCCTTACCCCCAGTACTTCAGAATGTGATTGTATGTGGGGGATAAGACCTGTGATTAAATAAAAATGAGGTCTTTAAAGTGGGCCCTAATCCAATCTGACTGGTGTCCTAACAAGAAGAGGAGATTAGAATCTGGGTGGGGGGAGACACAAGACATGCATTCACATGGAGGGTCAACCACATGAACAGGCATAGGATGAGCAACTGTAAGCCAAGGACAGAGGCCTGAAATATTTCCTTTCCTTGTGGCCATCAGCAGAAATCCACCTTTATTTTGAGTGTCCAACCTCCAGGACTGTGAGAAAATAAAGCAACCCAATCGTTGGCTTTTGTTATAGCAACTCTAGCAGACTGGTATCTTGCCCCCCACCCACTCTCTTCATTAACATTATACTTTATAGTTCTACAAAGGAGAAATCAAAATGAATTAATAACTTCCTCATCACATCATGACAAAAAGTATGGGATATTTCAGGACCTCTCTTAGGTTAGAAGAATAAGTTCTTTTGCTTTTTATTTTAAAGCTACAAAAGACTAAGAAATTAACTGTTTAGAAAAAACTACTTTGGCCCTGGTTGGTTTGCCCAGTGGTAGAGAAACAGCCTGGTGTGTGGATGTCCCAGGTTCGATTCCTGATCAGGGCACACAGAGAAATGACCATTTTCTTCTCCACCTATCCCCCTCTTTCTTCTCTCTCTCTCTCTCTCTCTCTCTCTCTCACTCTCCCTCTCTCTCTCTCTCTCTCCCCCCAAACCCTGCAGCCATGGCTCCATTGGCTTGAGTGCATTGACTCTGGGTACTAAGGATGGCTCTGTGGAGCCTCCACATCAGGTGCTAAAAATAGTGTTTGCGAGCATGGCCCCAGATGGGCAGAGCATCAGTCCCAGATGGGGGTTGCCAGGTATATCCCAGTCAGGCACATGTGGGAGTCTGTCTCTCTATCTCCCCTCCTCTCACTTGGAAAAAGAAGAAAAAAATTATTTTTATCAAGATAAAAAATATATATCATAAATGTGTCATTTCAAGCACTTTTTAAAAAATATATTTATTGATGATTAACGAGAGAGGAAGGGGGGGAGAAAGGGGGGGGAGAAACATTGATTTGTTGTTCCACCTATTCACGCTATCACTGGTTTAGTCTTGTATGTGTCCTGACCGGGGATTGAACCCACAAACTCGGCATGTCAGGACAATGTTCTAACCAACTGAACTGCTGGGCCAGGGCTTTTAAGTGAACAGTTTAGTGGCATTAAGTACATTCTCATTGTTGTGCAACCATCACCGCCATCCATCTCTAAAACTCTTTTATCATCTCAAACAGAAATGGTGTCTACTAAACACTGACTCCTCATTTTCCCTCCCTCCAGCCCCAGGTCATCACCATTCTACTTTCTGTCTCTGGAAATGTGACTACTTTAGGTATGTCATGTAAGTGGAGCCACTCAATATTTGTCCTTTTATGCTTGGCTTATTTCACTCTAATGTCCTCAAGGTTCATTCATATTGCAGCATATGCCAAAATTTCTTTCCTCTTCAAGGCTCAGAAATATACACATTTTGTTTACTCATCAGTGATGGACGTTTGGGTTGTTTGTACTTCTGGCTATTATGAATAATGGACTAGACTTCAGGTCAGCCTGACTCCACAGCCTCCTGGACTCTGCACTGCCTGTAGCCATTGTCACAGGGTTGTTCAGAGAGAAATGTCACCAAGCTGCCTATCTGTAACTTGCCTTGTAAATATGTTCATCTTATAAAAAGATATGATAATATAACATGCTATAACTTCCAGAACTCAGAGAAACTCCTGGAGTCATGAAAGGTTAAGCCCAAGAACATAGGATACATATAGCTCATGTTGTGCCTGTAAAAAGGAAAATGATGAAGTTTTGTTTTTCACGTGGCAGATTATTTAAGGTCATTTTCCGAACTTCCTTCTGATTAAGATGGTCAGTACGTTAGAAAAGGCAGATGGATAACTGTTTCTTAGAAGAATTGTATATGAGCTAGGGTATAGACACACATTATGGTGAGTGAAAAAAAAAAAAAAAAAGGAACAAAAACATACAGACTCACCAGGTTACCACCAATGAGATAACTTATTTTTTCCAAGTGCAACCATGGTAAACTCTCCTACAGGAAGATTAACACAGAGGTCTCCCGTTAACCCGGACAAGGCATTCTTCCACATTCTAAACAAGGATTATTGCATCAAATTAGACTGAGACTCAGACAATATGCCAGAAATAAGCAGCCCAAAGAGGAAATCCCAGTTTATATGACTCACTGTTTTGAGCAAATATTAACATTGGCTAGCCAACATTTCCCTTTGTATCACTTTTCCAGATCACCAAAAAGTTATATAATACTTCAAAGTAGCCAATCCAGGCTGAAGAAACCAGATGAACTGCTTGGATTATTAGTCTCATCATTACCAAGAGCTTTAATCAACTTAGTATTTCTCTGAAACATAGTTGAAGAAATATCCCCCCACCCCCACCCAGCAACTACTCCAAGAAGAGCCGAGCTATGAAGAGATCCAGACAGTGTCTCTGGATGTCCACTTGTCAAAACCAGCTCAGTGTGGACAGAGCTGGAGTCTCTCAGGAAACAAGCCTTCCAATCAATGTCCAAGAGCTCTTTCTCGAGTTGGTTGAACCAAGACGGGCCCATTGCTTCAATGTGTGTGACAGGTGAACACATCCTCAGTGACGATAAATCTAAATAGAATAAACTTCTCTGACGAGATGGGTAAATGAGCATTTTCCTGGAAATTACAGAAGGATAATACCCTTATTCAGCAAACAAATGTCCTGGAGCAAATGATAACCTGATGGACCGTCAACAAAGGAAGAGATTAGAGAGCTGGAATCTGCAGGGAACCCTTCTGAGACCTAAATCTTAATGGTTCTCCATGTTCCCGGAGAGCCGAATTTCTGGGATTTTTTTTCTATAGTCTCCCAGGAAAACAAAAACGAATAAATTGCTCCTTATTCAGATCCAAATGCAGGTTGTGCAGAACTTTTCCTGTGAAGCAGTTGGGGGTCTCCAGTGAAGCCGTTCATGGATAAGGAGTACTGAGTGGTACATCCCATGGACTTCAATGAGCCCCCGTTGCTAGGATTTTCATGTGTTATTATTTTCTCAGGGTTGTTCAGAAATGTCAGTAGGTCCTATGCGTTTTCAGCATTCGGTATGTTCACAGAATCCTGCACTGACTGTGGTGTAAGTACGCACGAGGGGACACACGTATTGCCAGAGCAGAGGGTTTGTGGGACAGAATGCAGGGGAATGGGTAAGGTAGGAAAGCAGGAAGGAAATGAGATTCGGTGCTTGGAACACACATGTGACTTGGAAAACATCAAGCAAAATGAATTCTTTTATTTTATTTTATTTTTTTACAGAGACAGAGAGAGAGAGTCAGAGAGAGGGATAGAAAGGGACAGACAGACAGGAATGAAGAGAGATGAGAAGCACCAATCATCCGTTTTTCGTTGTGATACCTTAGTTGTTCATTTATTGCTTTCTCATATGTGCCTTGACCAGGGGGCTACAGCAGACCGAGTAACCCCTTGCTGGAGCCAGCGACCTTGGGTCCAAGCTGGTGAGCTTTTGCTCAAACCAGATGAGCCCACGCTTAAGCTGGCGACCTCGGGATATTGACTCTGGGTCCTCCGCATCCCAGTCCAACACTCTATCCACTGCACTACCACCTGGTCAGGCGCAAAATGAATTCTTAAGCGCAAAGTATGCAAAAGCCAAAATGATGGAAGAAAAAAAACTCACATATGTGTGTGTATATAATAAAAGTATATATTATCATGTGTTGCAACGTGTATGCTTGTATTGTAGTTCAAGGCAGAACCATTCAATACAAATATTCTGGAGAGCATAATTTCCAGAATGCAGTCAACACTGAAGAGAAGAAAGAAGGCGGCAGAGAAAAAAGTGAATGATTAGCTAGGTCATGGTTTGACTTTGCTAGTCAATTTTGGATCGCCTCCACCTAGATTTATCATCCTAGGCTATTGATTTAGCTTTGATTGCGAACTCTCCTTTGGATGCTACTTGCTTTAAAAACGGGGGAAAATGTCTATTGTTTTTCTTTCTCATGGACAGTCTGTTTCCCAGACCCTTACAGCTAATCAGTTACCACCTCCTCCTACTTATCTTATCATGTTTTCTAATTTCCTCCATTAAGAGATGTCTGCCTCTGTAGCTGCTGAAATCGCTCAGTCTGGGTACACAGGGAGATTAAATTGAGTCAAGGAGTCCCCTTGATCTTCTCTGCTTCCCCTTGTTGAAGGCGTGTCTCTGTTTGCCATCCAAGATAAGGGGGGTGCAGACAAGGCGGGGATCGGACATTAGAAAAGGCAAAGGATTAAGATATTTGCCTTGTGTATACAGTAGGTGACAAGAAAATCCCAGGAGGGAAACTATAAAGAGTTCTCCGACTATAGTTCATTATACTCAGTTTATGAAAAACCGAAGCCCTGATGATGTCGGAGGGTGTAACCAGATCCTGGCCCTTTTAAAGAGTGGTGGTGAGCTGAAGTGTTTCTGACAGCTAAATAAATATTTTCTAAATAAAAATATACTGTATGTTTTAAATGGAATATCAGAACCATTTTTAGCAGTGAGGATTGCTACTCTGGAATTCCCCAACTGCCAGGTTCGGCTCTAAGTAGAAACTGCTATTTTGTGACTGTCGCCAGCTGGAAGCTGCAGTTGCCCAAATGAAGGGCATTGTAGTTAAAGCACATAAGGTCTAGAGCAGCAGGCTGCAGAGGGCAGCTGATCGAGCGGTGAGGACTTTAGAAAGGTCGTTAGACAACCCGGGCAAATAAGGGTCATATTCCAGATTGAGAGTCAGGGGTCGGGAACATTTTTGGCTGAGAGAGCCATGAACGCCACATATTTTAAAATGTAATTCTATGAGAGCCATAGAACGACCCGTGTACATTATGCATTATCCAATAAAACTTTAGTGTTGTCCCGGAGGACAGCTGTGATTGGCTGTAGCCACCCACAACCATGAACATGAGCGGTAGGAAATGAATGGATTGTAAAACATGAGAATGTTTTATATTTTTAATGTTATTATTATTTTTTTTATTAAAGATCTGTCTGCGAGTCAGATGTAGCCATCAAAAGAGCCACATCTGGCTTGCGAGCCATAGGTTCCCGACCCCTGGTCTGAGTCATCGGTAATAATTGAAGGGACTCACATCTAAAAAGAGAGTCTTGCACAAGGAAAGAAACTGTTAGCATTCAGGAACCAGTCCCAACAATGGGAGGTGACATGGGAACCCCAAAAATCAATGTGGCAGCATTGAGTGTTCTTTTACAAGATTGAAAAGAAAAAGGAATCACACATACAAAAAAGAAGACAAATAAAAAGAAAAGTGGGAGGAATGAGATATGATCAAGGGTACGAGAAAAATTTACCAAACTGTGAAAGAACATCATCAGGGTTACTTAAATGACCAGGGTGACTTGAGAACATATATATTATAGATACTGTAAATGGGTATATGATTAAGTAAGCATTATATACACACTGAGGAAAATCTGCAGACAGCATAGAAGTTACTCTTTCTCTGCTTGCCAACCCAGAAAAGCAGCCACTTAGTGTCTTACGTTATTTTTCTAGAAATTTTCTACACTGAAAGGCCATGTTCCAATTAGGAAACAGAAGTTACATAATTATTTGCATAAATAACTTCTACAACATTTGGAACAAGATAAACTATAAAGTACAAAGCAATAATCTCAGGGCAACTGTCAGAAATCTTTAGAATCACGAAGAACAGGAGACAAAAGTAAAATCTCTCCTGATTTCAAAGTGAGAGACTGAATTATTTCTTATAACCACATGCTAGAATCACAGTGTCTCTCCTTTGACAAATTCTGCAATAGTCAAACACATGGTTTATAGACAGAAAAAGTGTCACCAACACTAGAAATGAACGTGGGTCCTAAAGAACAAATCACATGAAGAAATTCCATTTTACTAAAATTAATATGTAGGTCAGAAAAAATATAAACAAAGCAACTTTATTCAACAAAATATTTGGGTGCTTTCCATATTGCAACTATGAACATGGTAAGAGACATTTATATAGCATAGTATTATTAGGTAAATTTACAACTGAGGCCCTGGCCAGTTGGCTCAGTGGTAGAGCACTGGCCCAGTGTATAGATATCCTGGGTTTGATTCCAGGTCAGGGCAAACAGGAGAAGCTCCCATTCTGCTTCTACACCCCTCCCTCTTTTGTTTGTCTCACTCTCTCCTCCTCCTATGGCCATGGCTCGATTGGAGCAAGTTGCTTCTCTCACACCCTCACGCTGCAAATAGCTCCATGGTCTGACCTCAGGCACTAAGAAGAGCTAGGTTGCTGAGCAACAGAGCAATGCTCCAGATGCACAGAGCATCTCCCAGAATGGGCTTGCCTATTGGATCCGGTCCAGGGCACACAGGAAGTCTGTCTCTGCTTCCCCTCCTCTCACTGAATAAAAAAATTAAAAATAAAAAACTTAGGCTCTGGCCATTTAGCTCAGTGGTAGAGCATCGGCCTGGTATATAGATGTCCTTGGTTCAGTTCCCAGCCAGGGCACACAGGAAAAGTGTCCATCTTTTCTCCACCCTTCCTTCTCTTGCTTCTCTCTATATATATTTATCTACCTCTCTCTTCTCTTTCCCTCCTGCAGCCATGGCTTGATGGAGCGAGTTGGCCCCAGGGACTGAGGATGGCTCCATGGCCTCTGCCTCACACGTTAAAGAAAATGGCTTTAGTTGCAACAGAGCAAGGACCCCAAATGGGCAGAGTATTGCCCCCTAGTGGGCTTTCCAGTCAGGGCACATGTAGAAGTCTGTCTCTGCCTCTCCTCTCACTAAAATTAAAAAATAAATAAATAAAAAATAATACATTTATAATTGAATGATCTGTAGTATCTAAGAAGTGTCAACTGAAAATGTCCAAGTAAAAGTTTAGTGAACAATGCAAACCTTATCCTGTAGGATATTTTTATTATATTTTCTATTAAAATAATAAACAATCTTTAGAAAAAGTCACATTTATTTAACTTTAAATGAGTTCCATAGTGGGGCAGTTGATTCATAATAAAATCTCTTCCATGTATTTGGCACTTAACTATGTTTCTTGCACTTAAATGCATTGATATGTGTAGTAATCACAAAACCTTATTAGAATAATCAAATCTGACACCAAGACACAGAGAGGTTAAGTAACTTTCCAAAAGTCACACAGAGAATAAGTTTGGATCTGAACTATGAGATCATGTTGTCTGCAGAGCCTGTGTCATTAATTCTGTTGCTTTATTGCCTGTAGAATATAATTATGTCATAAAAAACAAAGTCAAATTTCAACAGGTCATAATATCACAAGTTTATTAGAGACGAGTATGAAGGCTCCTGCCAGACTCCAAAATAATTCACTATTTCAATTGTAGCCAGGATGTTGACACCACATGGGACTAATGGAGCAATTGGCAATGCATGGCAACAGTCTCAACTATCTCTAGCTTTTTTCAGCTCACACCAGGTAAGAACCAATGCTGAAGAGGTCAGTGCTTAGGTTAGTTAACAACCCCATGCCCACCAGCAGTAAGAGCTCTATCTGAGCAAGCCCATTGGTGTACATAGGCTCCACCCCCTAGGCGCACATGTCCTCAGTAAAGGGTTTAACATATTGATTATCCAATATCCTGTCAGATAAATTTTAAATGCTAGTACAGTTTTCACAGGAGTGTTAAACTAGTTTTCACACATTCTTTTAGTGTTTTCATTCTTAATTTATTTTTAAAATACCTTACCATCAAATTACTCAAGAGATTTGAAACACAAATTTAAAAGGCAAAAGAAGGAGAATACTCCTATAAGAAGAAGAGTCAGACAATCCTTTGATAAGGCAAATATGAATGGGCACAAACAAAAATATTTAGACTTCCACCATAGTAGTCTTACAAAGCTATATTGTTCTTACGGACCATTTGTGTCCCTAGGATAAATCTTTTTTCATCTGTAGCTCATCCTAATAATTCAAATTTAGATAATTAAGGAAGGCTGCTTTTTAGCACCTTAGTAGAACATATGTTTGGAAACAGCCTTCCCTCAGCATAGGGTTTCTTAGTGAGTCTAACTCATGAGACCAAGCTCAAATGTAAGGATCACACCTTAAAACTTTTGTTCCCAAGATCTTTTTTTTTTTTTGGAAATAGAAGATTCCAAACATATTTTGATATTACAGTTCCGTTGTGACTGAAACATAATTGCAGTAATAATGGAAATAAGAGTCCCTAAGAAGCATTGTATGGCTTTTAATAACCCCACTGACTACCTAGATTTGATGTCACAGTTTAATGAGTAGTTGTTATTTTTTCCCATGAGAAAATACGTACTGTCTCTTCTGTTAGAAAGTACTTCTCCACAACTACTATTTACAGAAAATGGAAAAGCATTCATGAATGTTTAATGAATCAAATGACTTGCAGCAGTAAAAAGAAAACAAAGAAAGATAAGAAAGAGGGTGAGCTAATTGAAAGGTAAAGAAAACCTTTCTGGAAAACTGAGGACGTGCAGTGAGTTTTGGATGACACAGGCCATGTTCCTTTCTTTAAGTGACTACTATTTCTCATTACAGTGTTCATGAAAAGTGATGTTGAAGCCCAAAGCACAGTAAAGCTTCACGAATTTCCAGGGCTTTCTATCTGACATTAGAGTGAAACAATGGGTATTATTTATCACTGACTCCATTCTTAAAATTCAAGGCTGCCCCAAATCCTGGCCCAGGTGAATGGTGAGAAATGATGAAGGTTTAAAACTCAGTGGAAGCCCTGGCTGGGTTGCTTAGTGAATAGTGTCATGCCAGTGTGTCGAGGCCACAGTTACAACGTCCTGTCAAGGCACTTATGAGAAGCAATCAATGAGCACACAACTAAGTGGAACAATGAATTAATGCTTCTCTCTCTTTCTACCTTCCTCCCCCCTTCCTCTTTCTCTCAAATCAATGGGAAAAGAAACTTGATGGAAACAAATTATTTTACAATATGCTTTATCATCCAACTATTGGGTATATAATTTTGGAAAATGACTTCCAAAATATTAAAAAATAAGAAAAAAATTAACTGGAGAACTATAACCTCTAGACTGGACCAAAATGCTAAGCATTCTATATGCCTTTGAAGCAAGCAACTTAGGCAAGTTTAAAACAACAATTAGAATTAACAGTCAATCGAAGAGGCTTAGAATCATTAATTAAAATCCAACCATCCTGTTACATCATACAATTAGCACCAGAAACTGACTTATCCCTTGTCATCCATTGTATAGAAATTTTAAAATTGAAAGAACATTAAGACCACTTCCATTGTTTTTATGGCTATTTTAGGATTAAAAATTGAATTAAAACAAACCTAAAATTTTCTCTCTCGTTCATAACTTCCTCTTGTTTTATTTCTTCATTAGAGACCCTGATGGCCAGCATGCATACATGTATCGCTGTAATATATTTGCCCCCCTGATTTCCAAGTCATAAAAATGATTCCATTTAGAAGTAGAGCTAATTATAATCCAAGACTTCCTACCTAGAGTCCTGTTCTTTCTGTTCTAGCATTTCCTCAGAACTTATTTTAAGCTTCATTTTTGCCAGGCTAATGCAGACTGAATTTTGTTTCTCTGAAGAATCATTACTGTGTTGGAAATTTGATTTGAAGGAGAGGTGGGCAGAAAAAGGAAAAGAAAATTCTATATTGCTTCAGGTGAGAAATTATACTTCCAGACCTCACACGAGCTCTTAATAGCCATGGTTTTCATGGATGGAAATACTACTCTGACTTTTGCATCAAGTCTGGCTACGAGATTTCATTTTCTATGAATTCCAAAAACCATGGATCACCAATAGGAAAGTGACCCTCAGGCCTATGATCACAAAAGCTGAATTGCTGAATCTGGAATTAGTTCAAACCAGGATCATTAACTGACACTTGGGATCCTTCTTCTCTTAACCTTAACTCAATGAACTGCAGTTTGGGTTGACATACCCCTTTATTGCTAAAATCACTGTTACCAAACTCAAGGACTTCCCTGGTTGGGATGTCCTATTCAAGAATGAGAGGTGATTGTCACAAGGCAGTTTTTTGCTCTTGCAAGAGGCTTAGTCATTGTTTATATACACTGTTCAGTCAATTATACATTGATTTCTTCTTTGCAGTTGGCTACCAGTCCATTTCTGTTCCTGTCAACCCATCCTGTTTACAGTTGCATCTGCTAAATACTGTGTTACATTGTAACATTTGGCAAGAAGAGCGATTAGTAAGAACTGCCTAAACCTTGAGACCTTTGTCCTGAGATTCTTTTCAAGGTCATGACTGACCTCTTTGTGACCAAACACAATGATTATTTCCGATTTCCTTATCTTACTGTATCTCTCAGCAGCATTCAGGCACTATAAGTGAAACTACTTGCTTTGCTGGCTTCCATAATATGACACTCTCTGTTTTAGTCTCATCTTATAGACCACCTAAGGGTCTTCCTGCACCCCTCCTCCATAGACCCTAACTATGGGGATAGCTTTTCCTTTTACCTACACACATTTCAGGAGGTTGAGACATTTAGTTCCTTTATGTTAAATGTATCACAGGTGCAAATGACTCCTAACATGTCTCCAGTCCTAACATCTACTCAAAATTCCCACCACTTTCTTGATATCTATATTGCTGCCTAATAGGTATCTATGATGTATGTCAATCAAACTATTGGTATTTTCCATTAATTCTAACCTCTCACAGATTTTTCTTTTCCCAATCAGAATGAACCACAACCCCATCTACCCTATTGTTGATGCCATCTAGAGAGGAATTGCCTTTGATTTCTCTCTTATTTCACCCCTTTCATCCAGCTCATCCTCTACCTTCAAAAGATAGACACTAATCTATTAATTTCTTCTCTATTTTCCCTTTCCCGTCCCTAGCCAAAGCCTCCATCACTGTCTACTTGAAATTCTGAAACAGTTCCCAACATGCACTCCTCTCTTCTTCTCCCACTGCCTTACAGCTGAACCTCTCTCTGCTCAACTTCCACAGAGCAGTGTTAGAGGCATAAACTAGATCATGTCTCTTCTTAAAATCCTGTGCGTGCATCACTCAACAAGTAAAATCTATGAAAGGTGCTTCCTCTAATGGACAAAGCCCTCCAGGGTTGTATCCATATTTCCCCATGTATAAGACACACTTATTTTTGAAAAATTTTGGGTCTAAAAATTGGGTGCATCTTACACAGTGGTTGCTGGGGTTTTTTTTACTTGCATTTCCCACTTTTCCATGCTTGTTTTTGAGCTCATTGAAGACAGTGATTTGTCATCAGACACAGATGAGGACAAGCTAATGGATGGGAATTTTGACAGTGATGAGAAGGAGTTGTATGAATTTTATGATGAATAAAACTTGAGTACAATAACTTTATGTAATACATTTTTTTTCAAATTTTGGGCCCCAAAATTAAAGTGTGTCTTATACACAGGGATCTTAAACATGGGGGACATCTTATACATGGGATACACGGGAACATCTTATATATAGGGGCATCTTATACATGAGGGTGTCATACATGGGGTGTCTTATGCAGGGGATACACAGGAGCATCTTCTACAGGGGGTGCCTTCTACATGAGGATGTTTACTACACGGGAGCGGCTTCTACATGGGGGCATTTTCTACATGGGAGCGCATCTTCTACATGGGGTCGTCTTATACATGGGGGTGTCTTACACATGGGGGCAGCTTATACATGGGATACACGGGAGTGTTTTATACACAGGGAAATATGGCAGGTCTCACTTTGCACCTGTCTCCCTTTTGCCTACTGAATAGCAACCATTGGTCTTCTTGCTGAGCCTCAAATACTGCAGGTGTTTCCTATTCCCATCATCTCTTCATCTATGACTTCCTCTGGATACTCTATCACTGTTAAACATCTGCTCAAACTGACTTTCCCTGAACACCCACGTTTCTCACTGACCCAGTCACTCTCCAATGAGTTACTACTGCATGATTCTCATCACTATTGCTATTGCTTGTCTGTCATTCTCCGTGAAGAGGAAAACCTTCCCTAGTGACTTTCCTCCCGAGTCCCCAACACTTGGTGCAGGGGCTGGTGTTGAGTAGGGTGTCATTTTCTGACTAAATAAGACTCGGTTTTAAATGAGAAGACAAGACAAACAGCAACTTCCATAGAGATAGCTGACTGTGTACTTAATGGCTGGCAAGCTTACAGCCGCTATAAGATGTTAAAGCCTAGATTTAAAGGCTTAAATTAATTAAGCATTTACGTAATTCACATGCATGATGATCTCCTCCAAGCAGGCTTTATCTGTGGCTGGGGAAGTGTCTTTCAAAACTGCACCAATTGTTTACAAGAGAGAAAAAGGGTCAAATTTATATTATGTAGGATAAAGAAACAGACATAGATAGAAAGAAGAGAAGGAGGGAAGGAAGGAAGAAAGGAAAGGAGGGAGGAAAGAAGGGAGGGAGGGAGGGAGGAAGGTAGGATAGAGAGAAAGGGCTAAGAAAGAAAGAAGCTATGGGTAGAGGTATGATTTTGCGTATTTGAGTTTTGTTTCTTTCTTTTATTCTTTTAAAATTTTTTATTGATTGACTGAGAGAGGAAGGGAGAAAGAGAGAGACAGAAACATCAAGCCGTTCCTGTATGTGCCCTGACCAGGGATTGAACCAGTAACCTCTACATTTCGGGACAATGCTCTAACCAACCAAGCTATCTGGCCAGGGTGTGATCTGTTTTCTAAATGAGCCTGTCTCAAACTCCTGATCTTCTCTTTTAGCTCTTTTCTGCCCTAACAGTGCCTTCTCCATTCCTTTGGGGTGTGGGGGACTCATTCATAGCCCCCACTTCTACCCCGGTATTTTAGAGACAAACTTAGGAAGGCAGAACAGACCTTTTTGACCTGGTGGGCACCCAGAACCCTCAAAGGCTGCCTACCCATATATTTCCTCCCACTGCTCTGTCCCAGGGTCATCAAATAATTTCTTTTCTGAAGGCTTTCCAGGTTTCTGAGCTGCACAGTAAAAGGCTAAAACCTCTGTATTAATACCTCGGGGAGTCAGAGTGCTTTAAGCCATTATCACAAACACCTAAAAGGAAGTACTTGAAAAATGAGAGCCAGATTAAAACCTGATGGGGTGAGGAATGAAATGCCCAGGAAGGGGAAGGAGAGGCACCAAATGAGGAGAGAGGGTGCCAAGACAAACCCCACCTCCCTGCCAAATGTCTCAAAGGTACTCAGTGGAGTGAGAGATGCTTCTGCCTACACCAAGCGTTTCTGAAACCAATACTTTCCGTGGGAATACAAGAAAGGGAGGATATGATGTTGCAGGGGATGTATTCATATATATTCATATATGCACTCACTGAAACATAATCAAAACCTTCCCATCGCAAGTTGGCAATGGGTTCAGTTTTCTGCAGTTGTTAGGGGCAGCCTTTTCTTCCCTGGAGCTTGTTTGTGCTGGTGAACTCCTTGGCAACAGAGCCAGGTCCTCTGAGATCACGTGGTGGCGTCAATTTCTAGGGCCTTTCCAGCATTTTCTGATGCAACCAAGTGTAACAATGTTGCATCCTAGTAAGCAAGGGAATGGAGCAAGGGAAACATTACTCTACTTCTGAAAATAATAGACTGCATTGGGAAGTAGGCATTTGCGTCCAGGAATCTGATTGAAGTCTTCATTTTTTTTATACCAGGTTTCTTATGTGCTGTTTGCATACAAGATGAAAAAAAAAATTAGCAAGAAGAACGGGACCCAGCCATGCAAAACCCATTATGTACTCAGCAGTAGGGATTTCGGAATGGACAGGTGCCAAAACAGGCTGAAAACATATCTGATCTTTGGTCATTCCAACCACCCCTCCTACAAGGCAAAGGCTGAATTTGAGCCCCTGCTATGCTAATGTCTTTCCTTTTCATGCTGATCTTTCTGGCTAGGTGGCAAAGAGGAAAGACCTTCTGCATGTCATTAAATCACTCACCAACGTGTGACCTGAGGAGGTCTCTCATATCTCCGGGCATCAATCGCTTCATGTATAAAGTAAGATAATTATATTAGGTAATGGCCAAACACTTGAGAATATGAAACGCTAAAGAAACAGGCTTCAAACTTTATTTTAATCACGTTTTAAACTTTGCACAACTTTTTCTTTTTTGCTTTGTTTGTTTTAAGAAACTATTTTTTTCCATATCAGAGAACATACTAGATTTATTTTTTTTTTTAATTTGGTAAGAGTACTTAACAGGAGATTTAGCCTCCGAGCGGCTTTTTAAGGGTACAATAGAGTATTGTTATTTGTAGGCACAATGTTGTACAGCAGATCTCTCGAATTTACTCATCGCGCTTAACTGAAATCTTACACATGTTGATAAGGAAGTCCTCATTTTCACCTCCGCCCAGTTTCTGATGACCATTATTCCATATTCTTTGCTTCTTTGCTTTTGATACTCTGTATAAATGCAATCTGGCAGTATTTGCCCCTCTGTGGCTGGTGTATTTCACTTAGCATAATGTCCCAGTTTTCCTCTATATTGTCACATATTGCAGAATTTCTTTCTTTTCTAAGGCTGAATAATATTTTATTGCATGTATCTACAACACCGCTTTTTTCATTCTTCCACTGGTGGACATTTTGGTTGTTTCCACATCTTGGCTATTGTGAACAGTGCTATAAAGTACACGGGGGTGCTCATGTCTCTTCAAGATCCCGATTTTCATTTTTTGGGATAAACAGATTCAGGAGACACATGAGTATTTGCTTGGTGCCTTATGTACCAACATTAAATCGTAGGTTAACAAGAAACAAGGAGCTTAGCCTTTCAGAAAACAAAAAGGCAGTACAGGTCTCAGGTAATTTGGAGAAAGAATGCCTTAGAGGTATGAAGTTCCTTCCATGTGCCAAAAATTGAGCTAAGTGATTTGCTTCTACTGAATTATTTGATCTTTGCAGAGACATTGGTTTTAGGAACAGACTGAGGAACAGAGGTTGAAAACTTTGTCTTAGGGTTCACAGACCTTAGGCCACCGAGGCAGCCTTCAAACCCCAGGCCAGCACACATTTAGATGCTGTATTTTTCATACTGCATATGTTCAATACCACATGTTCATAACCATTTATTTGTGTTGCTATTGCTGTTGCATGTGCTGCAGAATGTATAAAACACCAATATCTCCATTGTTTAAATGTTTGAAAACTACTATTCACAAGCAATGAACACAAACTACAGGCAGACTCTCGCAGAAGAAAATAATTCACTTTCATTTTTAAAACATTTTTGGGTCATTCATATTTCATGATTAAATGGCATTTAATAATAAAATACCAGATTAAAAGATTTGGTGGGGTTGAATTACATCTCAAATGTGCCTGATAGATTAAAACAGGCTTCTTGCATGTACCTGTTGCTTGCTCAGCACTGTTTGGAAAAGCTTTGGGTGGAGATAGGAAATGGGCTTTTGAATGTCAGAGGTAAGGATCGACACCCATGAACTTGATGTTCTCCGCCAAATGTGTTACTCAGTCTAGACCTGTGCTTAAGGTAGACTTTTTGAACTAAAGCCCTCTTAGAAGAACACTCTGAGGCTTAAGTCAATATACAATGATTAAATGCCTTGGCATTTTTAAGTATTTTACTAAACATGAGCGATTAAGAAAACCAGGCATCATAAATCTCCCTCCTCCCTGGCCTACATATGTTCTAATAATAGAATTAAGCATTTGAAACATCTTAATCCTTTCAACTGGAAGAAGATGAACTCATGCCATTGGACTACATGCTCATCAGCCAGACTATGTGATTGTACACTCTCACTAACGGAAATGTAGGCTCTTTAAGGCTGCTCTAAGTAGAACTAGGTATTTTACAAGTCAAGACTTCCTCCTGGAATATCAGTGAGATGGAGGGGACAGCTTCCTTTTGTCCAGTGCTCTCATGTTGCTAGTCTTCCTTCAAGGTTATGATGGGAAAAGAAACCAAGTAAACACAGAGGCTTTGGATTTCATTGTATACAGGATTGTTGTTATGTGTGACTCAGGGGTACATGTTAGTCAAGGTGCTGTTGGTCAGTTTCTTAAATTGTATCATTTCCTCTTTATATTCCTTTTTAGTGAAATGTTCTCAGGAGAACTTGATTGCAACAAGCCTGATGGGAAACAAAGGAAAACAAAGGAATGACCTGTTCTTAAAGGAAGTCTCTTCTGATGGCAACATCATTATAATTAGGAAAATTAAAAGCCTGTAACCCTAACTTAAACAGGCAGAATTGTCCCTGCTGGGACTAATTCTTCCATAAATGGTTCACTATAGTCCTCTGTTGTTACAGGTGTCTAATTTCTATCTCTGTACTCTTCCAGAGGTGACTGGATGTGATGTGGGAAGGGATAGTCCCTCATCTGTAAGAATTTACCACACCACTGTGGCTGATTGTCAAATCTCACCTTGTAAGTTTCCTTCTTATTTTTTAGTTACTCCAAACATAAGTCGCCCTCTTTCCCACTTCCTGCATTAGAAATTGTCTATCCCACAGCCCAAAAATTGGGCTTATGTTCCATGCTCACTATTTGCATAATAGATTGCTAAAAATTTAGATACAAAATGACTGACAATTGCCAAATATCATGGTCTTTGTTTTAACCAGTCAGGAGTGAAATGTGGAACCTCGTTTCTTTTGGCAGAGTCAAAAACAGCCCTCAATTGTAGGAAAGCAGACCAGGGTGAACTACCACAAAGAGAAGTCGAACAGAAGTGATAATTATGTAGGCTACAGGTTCCAATTAATTCATCACCGTCCTTACAGATATTTACCAAGTTACAATTTCAGTTAAAATGATAGCTGCCTAACTAACCGAAAACCCTTATACTTATCCTTCTATACTTTTCATAAAGAGACTAATGCCAAACCTTTCTGGTCTGGACTATTTCATTTAACCCTCAAGTATAGCCCTAGGGAGGCTGACTTTGGAAACAACAAAAATAGCACTGCCATCTACCACAAAATAGAATGTTTCTGCTACCAGTCGGGTCCTTTTCTGACCCATCAGATTTGTTTGAGGTGGGGTGGGGGGTGGGCAGCGTTCAAACTGGGATCTGAAAGGTGTTAGGAGGGATGGAAGATGCTTTATCCTAATTACAGCAAATAAGCAAAAGAAACAAGGAACTGGTCTGGACAAATGCGACTCACTTATGTGAACCTATTTGATTTCCCAACTGTCCCGTGTTCCTTATAGCGCCTTGCCTTAGCCGTTTGTTGCCCAAAGATCTGTTGGAGTACAGGATGATACAGATTAAAATGAATAAATAAAAGAAAGAAAGAAAAAGGAGGGGGCAGGGCAGCCCCGTGTTTCCTTATTTGTGAGATACATATTACAAAACCCCTTCTCAACCCGGTGCCAGGACAATGCTTGGGGCACAGGGGAGGTTTGTCAGGACACGACTCTTCCTCTGACAGAGGTATTCTTTTGTACGGCAGAGAACCCTCCTTGGGTTTTAACGACTCTGACAAGAGGTAGAAAAGGCTCTCATCACGCCTCACAAAGGGCGCATTGACAAAGGTTTATGATTTTTGTTCGAAAGCACTTCCTACCAAGGAGCGAGACTTTGAAGTGTATCTTTGTTCAGTCATGCTTGTTATGGTTTCTTGAAGAAGAAAAAAGAAAACCAAAAAAAAAAAAAAAAAAAGAAAAGAAAAGAAAGAAAGAAAAGGAAAAACCCTACTACCTTCATGGCCAATTCTTTGTAACTAAAAATTTTAAACATGCTTTTGCTTAAAGGACCCCAAGCCAAATGTTGAATCCTCCTATCAATGTTGTTTATATCACGCCTTTGATTGCTAAGAATAAAGTAAAGTAGTTAATGCAGTTCTTTGTATTTATAGTTTTTTTCCATTTCTTGTGAGTGTGTGTATATGTGCATGTGGTGTGTGTGTGTGTGTGTGTGTGTGTGTGTGTGTATTGGTGCTATTCAGCATATGAACAAGGTTCTGTAACAACCTTCATTTTATTTTCTAGAGCTGTGTCTTTCAGTGATCTCCCAAATTTTCACAATTTCAAAGAAATGCTTACAATGATCCCTGTTGTGACTCTTCTCTTCTATGACTTTTTTTTTCATTTTTGCATCATTTTGGACATGACAACAGCTTTTCAACTCAAATCTCAGTTAAATTTCCCGAGGGCAGCAGTGACACTTTAAATGTCTAATCTCTGGAAAAGTCTGGTTGTTATTTATTTACTTTTAATGTTTGGTGCACATTGCTGACAATGATTTGCCACTTGTGTAGGTCTGGTTACCTCTGTGGATGTTTTGCTTTCTTTTTTGTTGTTAGGTCCTGGTGGTCTAACAATTGTTTGCGTTGTTCTGTCCACCTGGCCCCCAGCTGTCCCCTGGTCCTATAAAACCATGCTGAAAGCTCACCGTGTGGATTACAAATTCCAGTCCAGGAATCAAACGTGTCGGGCAAAGGGTCTCACGGAAGAAATGCACACGCACATGTCCTCCCATGGCTGAAGGTGAGAGGTTGTGCCTTGAGGAGACAATTCAGGAGCAATTTTATTTCAGACCTTAGACATTATAAAATTGCAGTAGAAAGATTTCCTGTATTTTGACACCCTATTACCTTCGGCTGAGGGTACTGAATGTATTTGACTTCTTAACTTTCTTTTCATATTGAACCTCATATTGTAAACGACCACCCCTGATTGTTATCCACCAAGGAGCAGTTTCTTGGCATAGAATGAGGGTGAACCATTGCCAGAAACATTTTTTGGCATGGGGCATCAATTAAAACTGATATACCAACCTAGTGAAGAGAGATTAGAGAATTTCCCAGCACCGTTTCCGTGATTATTTCAGGACAAGGCCACGAGTTCTGTATGCTATTTCTTTGGAATGGACATCACGCCTGGATTTATTCTTTTGAATCCGTTCCTAGCATTATCATTATCTGAGTGCGGCGGTATCTAGATTTGAAGCAATTTCTTGTTAAATCAGTAGTTGTCTCCATCTCGTGTTTTTTATTGTTTCTTTTCCATGCAGCCATATATATATTTTAAAAATTTGAAATACAGATGACAAGTAGAGTCAGTGCTGTTTTTAAATAGAGGTGGTGAGAATACAAGATAAAAGATAGAAACTGGACGTAGTTGAATACTTTTAATATTAACAATATGTATGTCATTTAAAAATGTCCTCAGAATCCAAAGACTAGGGCTTACGGGAAGTGCTAGGGGTGATGGGTGCGTGCAGAGTGGACTTGCTATAGCAGTTCAGATACAGGGCTGCTTAAATACGTAGTCTATAATAATGTCCCCTCAGTCAAAGCTGTTCGGTTTTGTTGTTTTTTCCAGTTCATTTATTCCTGTCCTGGCACTGTGAAAGCCTGTGTAAGTGTGGTGGCTTGGCCTGGGTTCTGAAGCCAGAATATCTGAGTTTAAAGCCCAGGCTCACTATTTTCTAGTCATGTGACATTTTAGCCAGCAATATCAGTTCGCTGAGTGTCCATCTCCTCGTCTAGAATCAAGGGCAGGAAGAGCAGCTACCTTTTAGGAGTCTTCTGAGGATTAACTGGGAAAACGTGCGCTAAGCACACAATGTGAGCAATGATTACACTGAGGTAGAAAAATTGGTGACTGTCTTCAGTCCTACATCTCCTGTGATTTCTGTTTCGTAAGAAATTTCTCTTATTTCTGTGACAATCCAAAGGGTGCTCTGGAAATCTGAATTCACTCCATTTGCAATTATTCTGAACTGAACAGGTTCTCTAAAGGGTCCTCCCACTGCAAGACTTCTAACATTTAGAGAAGACTCATGCTGGGAGACCTTGAAGGCCATACAAAAAGGGCGGAGTGGGTCTGGAATGTTGGGGTAAAAGAGCATGGCCTACTAAAGGTTGAGCCCAGGCACCAGGTTGGGGAGGACACCCTGTGAAGATGGGGTGCCATCTTTCAGGATGTGGTATATGTCTTCAACCAAAGTCTCATGTCTGGTGCTAGTTCCCAGTGGGCAGAATACAGCGTCTGGGAATGGAGGGCAGGAGCAGGAGTGGCCCCAGTGCCACGCCTGGTGACTCACACAGAGAACATATGCAAGTTCAGGCTCTGTGATTGGGTCATCCTGGGCTTCAGAAGGGATGTGTCAGCAGGGAAGGCAGAATTGCACTAAAACTAAAGCTGAAACTGTCACATATAATTTTGGGATCTTCAGGACAGTCAACTGCAGACCCAGAAAGTCATTAGCATGAGGAGGTAAAACTACTGATACTAAATAAGGGCAGGCAGGAATATGCTCGCCCTTGGGACTTCTCTTGGTATCCTCATGTTCACTTTCAACTAAATGCTTCAGTACACCAAACTAACAACAACAACAAACAAACTCAAGGGCTCAGACACCTGAGGGACGAGAATCTGTGTTACTCCGTGGGGTAAGCCACCCAGAGCAACAAAAGTGAAGAGGGGAAGGAAGGGGCCCAGAAAGGGGGGTGGAAGACAGGGATGACAAGTGTCCATTCCTGCCTCAGGACGACAAGTAACCTCACAAACACTCTTTTTCTAGTATTGCTGAGCTGTAATGGGGTCTGGGGATTTGGGAAATGAGATGTGTTTAAGTCTGATTCATTCCCTTCTGTGTATGCCAAGTCTTCCCTAATCAAAGTAATACATATTATATGACCTAACTTTTCCAGTTCTCTCTAGTCTTCAAGGATCACATATCTTTTTTGTGATTAAAATGCATATATATATATATATATATATATATATATATATGCATATATGCTTTTGTTCTGTTCAAACACAGGAAGTTATCTTTTACCAAGGTGCCCCCCCCAATGTTAATGATAATCTTTCTAAGAAACACTCAAGTGTTGCACCAATCAGTCAGCCAGCCCCCTGGAACCAGGCAGCTAGTTTGCACTTTTCAGGTTGCCTAAAAGTGCTTGTATTTCAAGCATGGCTTCAATCATGCTAATGCCACTCCCCCTATAAAACAGAATCTGTCTCTTAAGACGTTTTATGCTGCACGTCACACAGAAATCATCTCAAACTGGCTTACACAATAGAGGGGATTTATCAGCTTCCATCACAGGAAGTCCATCTACAGCGGGGGCTTCAGGCTTGATGAACCAGCCATTCAAGAGTGTCATCAAGTACATAGTTTCCTTACTGTCTTTCTCCACCTCTAGGGTGTTAGCTTCATCCCTTGTCTGTCTCTCTTCCATTCCCACTCCCCATGACCCCATGAACATGGATGTCTGCCAGTTGGTGATAATGCCACATGCTTATATACTCTTCATAAACAAGAAAGAGAGTGCTTCGGATTCAGCATTCCAAAGTACGGCACCAAGACTCACCCTGACTGGTTGGCTTCAGTTAAACACCTTCTAGAGAATGAATGTCTGTGTCCTTCCTCCCCAAATTCATATGTTGAAACCTAATCCCTACTTGGAGGTTAGACCTTTGGAAGATGATTAGGTCATGAGGGTGGAGCCCTCATGAATGAGATTAGTGTCCTTAGAGAAGAGACCCCAAAGAGCTCCCTCCCCTCCTCTGCCAAGTGAGATCACAGCAAGAAGATGGCCATCAATGACCCAGGAAGCGGGCTCTCACCAGACACCAAATGTGCCAGCACCATGATCTTGGACTTCTCAGAACCAAGAAAAATAAACTCGTATGGTTTATAAAGCCACCGAGTCCATGGCATTCTGCCATAGAAGTCCAAACATATTGAGACAATACCCAACCCTTGACCCAGTGAGTACGGCCAAGGAATAATATACACTATGGGCTGAACCAACCAGGACCTGCCTCTTGAACTAAGATAGCTTCAGCTGTACCCAGACTGTGCTGTGTTGAGAAGAACTGAACATGCTAATTGTTAGAAAGTTAAATGGATGGTATATCAGAACCAACAATGTTCACTAGAAGCACGTTTTCCCCAGGCATGAAAAAGGTCCTCCCCTAAATGCCCCATGGAACTGAAGATGTAAAAAATAACAGAACACAGGGAATTTGCCAAGTAAAACCAAAGAAATTTTAAAAATTAATCTTAGATATGACCACTGCTGGCCTTCCTTGGCTAACCTCTACCCCTTGGAAAATTCTTTGTGCCAGTTCTTCCTGAACACTACTGTGCACATGTGTCCTCGAACACCCTGTGCAAATGCCAATTCTGACGGGACCCGAGATTTGGCAGTTCTAACTAGTTCCCAAGTGATGTTGAGGATGCTGATCTAAGGACCACACTTGGACAGCTTCCACCATGTTCCTGGTCCCCCACAGTGCTCACATCAGAGGGGAGGCATCCTTAACCTCACCTCTTTTCCTGAGCTATTTCTTTGAACCCCACGGAAAGGAATACAAGTTACTCAAATGAAGCACTTTGTAAAATGTTAAGTTTACCTCCAACAAAGACAAACCTTATATTATTGAAAGAAGAGTTGAACTTGACATCGTTTCCAATTTTTCATTTTTGAGTATAACAAATATTGCTTTACCAAAGCAGCTTCAAAGGAGCCCTTCCATCTTTGTGCCTTTTCTGTAAACAAAGATGCATATTTCTGCAATTATAAATTTAAACTTCTATGGCTAGCAGGAAAACCAAAATGCTATTCAGTATCTCCTAAGCTTTAAGGAACCCAGGAGACTTGCAACCATGGAAGCAGCGGGCAGCAGCAGCTCATCCTGGGCTTACCCCTTAAACTTGTCTCCAACACCCCTTCTCTCTGCTCCTTTCTTTCCCATAAGGGTTCTAGAGCCAAGGCAGCCCTGCTGAGACTCTCCCCTGTTGCTTCTTCTCTTCTAGGTCCTTTCTTCTTTCATTGTCCCCAGACTTTAATAAACTTACTCTCAAAAAAAACAAAAACTGCACAAACCAAAGCCTTAAAAGAGAATTTTCACATTTACAGTTTAAAAAAAATTTAAATTATAAGGTCTAGTCTTAATAAGGATGCACACACACAGATATTTACACACCAGGACAAATTATACCAATAGCTAATGGCATGTTTATTTCTCTCCTTTTCTGGTTTTTTGTTTGTTTGTTTCTTTTTAGGCTTTGGGTGGCTGGTCTGAAAATCTAGACAGCATTCATAGTAACATTTCTACCTGAGTATGCATTTCAATTCTAAACAATTGACTTTCCAACTTTGCAAACACAACCTATAGGCTCAGAGCAGACCAGCATGAGCAAGCAGAACTGTAATACAGGCAGCGGGGAGTACATATCACACAGGCACAGGAGGACCATGAGGCATGGTAAGACAACTATACAACCTGTTTTTCCCAGAGGAAGTGAACTTTTGACTAATATAAGCAATCAGTAATCTTGGTGCATGTTGGTTCTATTTACTGCTTATTTAAAGCAAGTGTTTTGATATTTGAATCTCTTGCATTCCAGATAATATTTAGTTAGCAACAGAGAAAATGATTTCTCTTCTTAAAGAAGGGCGAATTGGGGAGAACATGGGCTTCAATGGAAGAGCCTCACATTGAATCTGGAGCCTGCAGAAATGCCTTTCCAGGGGTGAGTGGCACTTCTGTATTCATGAGACTCTCATCGTGTTCCACCTTTGTCTATAATTAAAGGGCCAGAAGCTAGTTTTATATATAACTCAAGGCAATTGTAAAATATAAGTATATTTCCCCTCTGTTTGAATGAATGGAATAATTTGTCCCATAATCACTTTGGTCTCTGTGAGCTCTTGAAGTTTTATTAAGGTGTAACTTGTGAGTCACACTATTACTTGCTTATTAAACTGGAGTCTCAAAGCACTTTTTAAAAAATATGAATCCTAACTTTGTGTAACTTATAAGAATGGAAAGATCTGAAGACCCATTGCTATGGAAATCATGAAGTCCAGGGACACAGATCCTTCTCAATGTGAATATAACCTATGTGGCATTTCATCATGTGATTGAGAAAGAGTCAGGAAGCAGATAAACATGGTGGGTAAGGGTACACATGATGAAGCTGGCATATCTGGGTGTATATCCTGGCCCTGTCATTTATCAGCTGGTTACCATGCTTTGGAAAAGGTGCCTGAAATACCTTGACCTCAGTTTCTTCTGCTGGACAACAAGGAGATGAAAGCACCTTTATTTAGGGACGTTGGCAAAATAGTTAACACAGGTAAAGACCTTAGAAGACAAGCTTGTACATAATACTTAATAAATGTGAGTGACTATTATCGCCACAGTTCAGTGGTTCTCAACTGGGGTCAATTTTACCCAACAGGGGACATCTGGCAATATTAGGATGTATTGGATTGTCAAAAATGGAGGTGGAGGCTGATATTGGCAGCTAGTGGGTAGAGGCCAGGGATGCTGCTAAACATCCCAACTGGCATAGGACAGCCCCACTCTGTCACCACCAATGACAGAGGATTATCCAGTACAATGTCAGCAGCACCCAGGGTGAGAAGCCATGCCACAGTAAAAGATGCTTCTTGTATATCAAGTGTACATCTCAGAAAGATGTTACAAGAATGAGTAAAAAAAATGAGATAACATTTACTCTAAACTCCTACTCTTGCCTCTTTTAAATATGATATAGAGAACAGTCCATAGATCATAAGTGAACAACTCAGAAATTTCACAAACTAAACATGCCCATGTAACTAATACCTGGATCAGAAGTTAATATATGCACACAACTCCAGCTAAGATCTTTCCTAAAAGTACACATTTGTCCTGTCCTGAAACATAACAGAATATGTTTCTGCAAACATGGAATTATACACAAAGTATATTTTTTTGTGACTAGATTTTTTTGCTCACATATTATAGTTATGAGATTTATCCATATTATTACAAAGAGTCATAATTTGCTCCCTCTAGTTGCTATGTAATATTCCTCTGCAGGAATGTACTAGAAATGCTATTAGCCATCCTATTCTTCACAAGCATTTTGGCAGCTGGCAGCTGGCAGCTTGCGGCAATTAAGAATAGTGCCGCATGAGTGTTGTAAACCACATCCTTTGGGGAACAAATCCATGAATTTCTGTTGGATGTATACAACACAACCTTTTGAAAGTAACAGAAAACTCAATCATGGCTCTTCATTACAGTTCAAATGAATCCAAAGTCCTTTCAGTGGACACACTCCCTAGACTGCTTGAACGAATGTCAGCTTGTGCCTGTATGTCCTGACATCTGTCTTCACTCTCAGAAGCGTCCCACTATGGGCAATAAAGACATCTCTCATCCTGTCTGTGTAGCATCTTGCCTAACTTCCCTCACTTATTTGCCTGACTCTGTACCTGCAAATCTTCCATTGCAGACTCTGTCTTCTTTCTGGTGTCCCAGACACACTACACATTGTTCGTGGCTCAGTGCCTGTCTGTCATATAAAGTCATTCCTCCACTGAGAAAAGGGAAACATTCCCATCTTTCAGTTCTGAGTTTAAGTGTCAGCTCACAGGAGGGGCATTACCTAATCAAACCACGTGTGTTCTGTATGTCCTTCCCTTGCTTGCACACTCCTGTCTTCGTAGGATTCATCACACCAAACAATCATTTGTGTGCATGAGTGTTTATGCTCTCTGAAGGCATCTGTGTGGGATGTGGGGCAGTAAAGCTGAATACTAAGATTGTGAAGGCGGGAGCCAGACAGTCACACACAAATCACAGCTTTGTCATTTACCACCCCCGAGACACGGGACCAGTCCTGTAACATCACTGTACCCGTGTTTCTATATCTACACCGTGGGGGTAATTCCTGAAGCACCTACCTCATCATGTTGTGAGAATCATAACAAAATCTAATAAAAGGTAATTAAACGAAACAGGTTTAGAACAGTGCCTGACGGATGTGGACTGCTGCTTACATGTTTTATATCGTGACCCTCCTCTAATGCACCAAGGTTATCGTGTTACCAAGGGGCAGAGCAGGCACCCAAACCAGGCACGGGCTGATCCCTACCACCTTCCTGCCTTCTACTAGTAGGGGCCCCAGTCTAGAGGGGATATTCCTGTGCTTTTTTACTCTCGGGTGATCCTCTGGAAATATCAGATTCCCTTGAAATATTCATTGACTGAGGCTGGACAGGAGAAGAAAAATAACGTGAGGAAGGAGAAGATTAAACATCCAACTGACAAACAAAACCTCTTCTTTCTACCTGAAAAATAAATAAATAAGATCACTTCTCACACCTCGTCCCCAGCTCCCTAGACCAGCCATGAGCACCTGTCTCCTAGGCTAATTCCAAAGAGGCTTCTCCCACTCCCTGCCACCACCTGCACAGATTTGAATTTTTAAAATGTAATGTGAAGATCTATCACTCTGGCGCTAAAACCTCTAACAGCTTCTTTCTGTTGCACTCACCCCCGTGGCCCAAAGTCCTTGCCAGTGCTCACCAGGTCTGTAGGCTCTTCCCTCATTGATTTCACCTCCTGCTCTCCTGGCTGCTAATCCAGCCCCACAGGCCCTGTGACATTCCACCATACCAACAGGTCTCCCCAGGGGGCTCTGACATCCATTGTTCCCTCTGTGTAGAATGATCTCTCAAAATCCATCTGGCCCAATGGCATCCCTTCAGTCAGGTTTCTACTCAACTGTTGCCTCCCCAGCGGGCTCTCCTTGGGCCACCCCACCTAAAACAGCAGCGTCAGCCTACGGTCCCTCACCCTTGTGGTGTCCACTGCCTGAGACACTCCTCTTCATTTGGTTTTGATTGGTCCACGTCTACCACTGGAACATAAACTCCACAGCAGGAGGCACTTAATTTTATCCTCTGCCTAATAGGACATCAGCTGACGGGGAGTCAGTATGACTTAAGAGAAATAAGGAGTCATTATCATAGCTGCATTAATAATAACCACAATGGTGAACTCATTTAGCACATATTATTGGTTGACCTCTAGGCTGGGTGCTTCTTATGTATTAATGCATTATCCAATTTAATTCTGCTATCGAATTAGTGTTACTACTAACCCTATTTTACATTAAGGAAACAGAATGAAAAGGATCAAGCAATTGATTTCAGTCCCACAGCCTGTCACGGGCTGCCTGGGGACTTTGTCACACCGTGGCTTGACTCACAAACTCTTCATTACCACACTGTACGAAGCACCCATGAGGAGCTCCCATGAATTCTGGGTTTCCTCAGGACCAATGAGAAATGTCGGTGATGAAACAGGAGGGGTTATAAAAGCCTATCTGACTCCCAGTTTCTCCTTGACTTCAGAGTAAAATTGCTGGTTCCTAAAAAGGCAGGCGGTGACTTGACCTTTCATGTCACAATAACGGTGAGAAGGAAGGGAATGGGACCGTAGCAGAGAGGGCTGAATTCTGAGTCCTCTGCGCAGGAGACGCTCGGGTTCAGAGAGAGCCTTGAATTTATCTCCATTTTAATGTCTTTCCACATTTTAAAATATTAGTTGAAAAGGGGGATTTGAGAAGGCAGGCAGCCAAAGTAAACATTCAACACACTGTTACACTAGAATTTTATTATACTCAAGTTCATAGGCGCCTTTGCTGCCGCTGCCTGTCCAGCGCCTGGTGAATCACTCCTTGTGTCTGAAAAGGAGACAAATAGAATGGAAAAAAATATCCATTTCTCTGTCTGTATGTGTATTTTAACAGTCAGGACAGTTGCCTCATGCACTTATGATAACAAAGTGGTAAAAAAAAATACCTAGTTTAAGTATTGAATTAACTTCATTTTTTATACCACCATGACACAGGGTTTTTTTTTTTTTTTATTCTTTTATGCACCAGACATTTATATTTTCATATTGTCATGGAGACCAAATGTGATTCAACTAATTCTGGACATTATTATGGAATCATTTGTCTTCCGCGATGTCATGTGTTCAGTGATATATATGGTGGACAGAACAGATTAAAGAAGCGAGCTCACGAGGGTCTGTGTACGCAAGGGGACAAGTACATACACAAAGAAGGATGCTTTAATAATGGAAGTAATTTAGAGGTTCTGGCAAGGACATGGGTGGTAAGCCAGCAGGGCAATCGACGCTCAG
The DNA here is from genome assembly GCF_036850995.1 of Saccopteryx leptura. Taxonomy (NCBI): domain Eukaryota; kingdom Metazoa; phylum Chordata; class Mammalia; order Chiroptera; family Emballonuridae; genus Saccopteryx; species Saccopteryx leptura. The sequence continues at coordinate 169,352,431 of NC_089507.1, forward strand.
AAGTTGGACTGCCTGCCCCCGTGGAAATATTGATGTTTTTCCAAGAAGCATTGGGGCTGAGGCAGGATTCACGCAGCGGTAATAACTGCTAACCCTCCAGCTCTCCAAGAAACAGAGACATGCACGGGAGTCCTCATTCTGCCCGTCTGTGAATTTGGATTCACTTATAAAATGTAAAGTTTCTCCTCTGAAAACAAAAATGATGAAGCTGAGAAGCAGGTATAAATCTTTCTCTATCAGCCCCCTGAATGATGTCTCTAGTGCTCTCATGCCCCTACCCCACCCCTTCCATCCTGTTTGACTTTCCAGTTGCAAGACCATTTTGGGGCTGGGCGTCAGCAGCAAATTGCTGACTTCCGCAGAGTCCACGTTGGGGACACGGTCTTATACCAACTTTGATTAAAGTCGCAGAATGCCTTTGCTGTTCTGTGACTTTTTTTCTTTTTGTCTTTAGGAACATAAATTTTTATTTTGGAATCATTTTAGCTTTCTAGAAAATCTGGAAACATCGCAGAGCGCGACCGTGCCAGTTTCCTTTATAGTTATCATCTTAGATTACTATGAAATGTGTCAAAACTAAGAAACTAACATGGGTTACGTTATTCTTCATTAAGCTTCAGTTTTTATATGGGTTTCACCAGTTTTTCCATCCATGTCCCCTTTCTGTCCCGGGATCCAACCCAAGAGACCTCATTGTAGGCTATAGCTCTTTCTTTCATTCTTTCCAGGGTGGGTGGGCATGTGGTAGACGCAGGGGTCCCCAAACTTTTTACACAGGGGCCAGTTCACTGTCCCTCAGACCGTTGGAGGGCCGGACTATAAAAAAAACTATGAACAAATCCCTATGCACACTGCACATATCTTATTTTAAAGTAAAAAAACAAAACGGGAACAAATACAATATTTAAAATAAAGAACAAGTAAATTTAAATCAACAAACTGACCAATATTTCAATGGGAACTATGCTCCTCTCACTGATCACCAATGAAAGAGGTACCCTTCCAGAAGTGCGGCGGGGGCCGGATAAATGGCCTCAGGGGGCCGCATGTGGCCCGCGGGCCGTAGTTTGGGGACCCCTGCTGTAGAGCCTGGATTGGACAAGTAGATCCTGCGCCCTAGACCTGACTCTCACTCAGGACCTGGACAACCTTGTGCTGTTTAACCTTGCAGAGCCTCTAAACTCCCTACATGGGCATCTTCTGCACAATGAAGACCAAGCATGTTGTGATCAGCCAGACTGGGGCACTGACTTTCTTTGGCTGTGTCGCTAAGACAAGTGACAGAGAAAGATCACCATGTGAGCCCTCTTACCTGACCTCTGTTTGCATTTGCCAGACTTGAGTGGGCTCCGCCATTCGACGAGACATGACCAATCTATCCAGCTCTATAAAAAGGATGACACTGCCTGGGGGAACCATGGGCGTGGACCATCCCCAAGTCCTTTCTCTGAAGGAACTGGCGTTGGAGTTGAGAACCCGATGGCCCTGAGGCAGGAGGAAAGGGGGGGTCATGCCTGGAGGAGGTGCCGTGGAGGGAACCTTTCAGCGACTGTGTCTATCCCTTCATGCACCCCACTACCCCAACCTTCCTGCCCTCTGACTTCTCCATGCTGCCTTCTCTGTCTGTCCCTGCCTCTTACAGCCCCGCAGTGGCCCTCTCCAGCAGCAGGACACTAAGCCTGCAAGCTTGCAGAGGCCAAACAGAACCGGGACTCACAAATATGTAACTGTTTTCCTTAGCTCGTGGCATAAATCAAAAAAAAAAAAAAAAAAAAAAAGGAAAAAAGGGGAAAAAAGGAAAAAAGTTCTGTTAGCACAGGGCTCCAGAGTGTTTATTTTTTTGCTAGCTGCAACATGCTACCCTCACAGGGGATCACCTAAAACCAGTTATGGTTTAGGTTGGGGGGGGGATGTCAAACTTAAGCTGCGGGCTTGGCCTCTTGCAATGAATTACGACCTTGTCAGGAACCTATTTTTTTAAATCAATGCAGGTTTTCTATCAAATCAAATACCTGCACACTAAATTATATTTTTGGTGCCAGGCTGGCTCTCCAATTTTTTTTCCCTTCGCTAGTTTTTTCCAGTCTCCTCCCTCTCTATCCCCCTACCCTCCTGACTGTGACTGTGATACAGACAAGGTTTTGTCTATAAGAAGAAATTGAAAAGGAAGCCTTACATTTGGGGGGAGAAGGGAGACTGTCCTTTGTCATTCTGTGTGCATGCACTACCACTGTTTATAATCTATCTCAGTGGCTTAAATGATAAAAGTGTTCCTAGACTAATAGTGTCAAAGGGGTCCTTTGGGACCATCCATCTAGTACCCGTGAAGACATTTTCTTTGGAAGAAAAAAGTTTAGTTGTTTTTTTTTTTCTTTTTAAAAACTTTGGGTGGAAGTGGAGCTGAGATGCGGGTTGGGGAGGCCTCCAGTAAAGGTGTTGAGATGAAGAGTTAACTATTTAGATCTGCTTTTAAGTATAATTTTGAGATGTCCCTTCCCATCATCAGACTTCGTAAATGTGAATCAATTTTAGAGTCACGAAATTTTTCTTCCTTTCTTTCTCCTCACCTCTCTCTCTCCCTCTATTCCTTTCTCTCTTTTTTTCCCCTCCTTTTTGTCCTTCAATTATTAGTTTGAAACAAGGAAGCAGACTCTTCTGCCTTGGATGCCTGCTCTTCCTGGTAAGTTAGGTCTCTAATTCTAGAAGTGAGTGTGTCTCCTACTCTGGTAGCTTCGTGGAGATATTCAAGGAGGAATGACCTATCCTATGGCTCCCGTGCAACTAGCAGAGACCTGGAGTTCCCCTCTTGGAACTGTAGCAAGGATAATTTTCCAATAACAGAATCTCCGTGTCTCCAAGTCTACTTGCAGCAAAGCCATGGAGGCCAACAGCCCAATGCTGGCACAGAAAGTAGCCCCTTTACACAGCCCGGAAGTCTTTATTTGGTGGTTTTTCAATTAAATGCCACATATATTTCAGGGCTTAAGTAAAGAATTCTCAAATGCATTGCACATGGTTTTCAGGCACAACTGTGATGAATAAAGCCTCGACAAGGAAGTCTCAGCCGGCGGTACTTGCGTCTTCCCAACTCAAATCAAGTATTTTCTAGCTGGATGCTGGGTGTTTTTGATACGGTGTCCTGGTACCAATGCTGCTTTCACTGCACCCTGGCAGCTGATTGGACTGTGACCCCTCTCTTCTCCTCTCTCCCCACTTTATTCAGCTGGAAGACCCCTCGTCTAGTGCCATCATAGCTGATGTAAGCATGCTGAGAAGTCTCTTGCTCAGCCCATCTTGGTGGTGAGCTATGTTCCTCCCTTGAGATAGTCAAGATGGAAAGACACACTAAGAATCATTCTGAGCCCTGGCCAGTTGACTCACCCGTAGAGTGTCAGCCCTGCATGTGGATGTCCTGGGTTTGATTTCCAATCAGGGCACACAGGAGAACTGACCATCTGCTTCTCCACCCTTTCCCCTTCTCTTTCTCCTGTCTCTCTCTCCCCCCCCCCCTCCCCATAGCCATGGCTCGAATAGTTTGAGCAATCTGGCCCTGGGCACTGAGAATGGCTCCATGCCTTCACCTCAGGCACTAAAATAACTTGCTGGAAGCAACGGAGCAGTGACCCCAGATGGGCAGAACATTATCCCCTAGTGGGCTTACTGGGTGGATCCCAGTTGGGGCGCAAGCAGGAGTCTCTTTGTCTCCCTGCCTCTCACTTAAAAAAAAAGGGGGTGATTCTGAATGGGAAAAACAGAGGAAGATATTCATTCACAAAACAAGGTCAAAAAGCTAAAACACGTAAGTATATTAGATAGAATTTAAGGTGCACCAGGGCCATTTGCTTTGACCCTTTCTTTCTTACGATTTGTAATTCAACTATATTACAATGTCTTACAATGCCCAAGTGTCTAGGCATGTGGTTTCGAATCAGAGAAATTTTTAGAATGGAATGTAAACCATCAATAATAAGTAAAACAAAATAGATTGCAGCTCGTGATGAGTGTAGAAGTTACATCTGAATTTGAGCATCCCATGACCTCATCCCACTGTTGCCTCAGGAAACCGCCTGCATGTGGAATCTTCAGTCCATCAGACATGGATGGAATTCATCTTGGTCTCAGTTTCGGGTATGGGCTCTGATTGATCTAAGCTAATTAAAGGGTCCCATTCTCTTAATTCCAGCGACTGAATCAGAGACCAGGTTAAGACCTACTTCTCACTAATGAGAAAACAGCATGTGAACATCAACTAGGGTTCAGTTCCAGGAGGAAGTGGCCTGGAGTTTGCTTTACGTAAAGTCAAAGACTGATCATAAAATCATTGTAAAGAGTAAATAATGCCTGTAAAGCTCTTTGCTTAGATCCAGGCAAACGGTAAGAGAGCAATAAATATTAGCCAGGAAAAAAATAAAAATAAAAATTATATATAATACACACACACACACACACACACACACACACACACACACTTTTCACCACTAATAGGATTTGAAGGTTAATTGCATTGAGGAGGATAGAGTGGAAAAATTAAAAGTAAGTCTTAGGGATTTTTGTTGTTGTTGTTTTCAGTTTTGCTTTTATGAGGTTAATTGAATCATGTTCTATCCAGGCATCTACGACAGAAAATACAAGTGAACATTCATCCCATTAGCACAGCAAATTCTTTCACTAAATAAAGGCAGGCATTGTGTCCAGGGAGCCTCATTTCATGAGAAGGGACAGCGGACACTGAACTCCTTCACTTTATGGTTTTTGCCTAGGGTCATCCTCACATTGGTTCTCAACATGCCATGTCACTAAGCACTCCTGGGACTAAATTATTTCTTTAATCTCTTCTTATCTAGCCTTTGGATTTCTAAATCTGGTATTTCCAAAGGGAACAAATCTCTCTTTGGAAACTAACAATGGAAGAAGACAGAACCCTGGGATAACTCCTTTGTCTTGGGGGATTTCAAATCTCTGTTAATTAGGAGACACCAGAAGGTGCCCTTGCTTACCTTAACTGAAAGAATAACTCAGGTCTGTTACTAATTACCTACATTTTATTTCCACTTGGGAGTTGGTGCTTTGGAACCACCAGGAGTATAAGCATCATGCAGTCATATGTTCTTTCTATTCTGGGACTTTTATCAAAAAGGAAAAAATTGGATTGCCAACTCTGGCTGCTTGGCACCAAGAGCAAGACAGTGAAGATAAACATAATTTTATTATGATCATTATTAAATAAAGACTTGGGAAAACAGCAAGGGTATTTATTTGTGATAGGAATTATAAGAAATGTATGTAAATAACCATGTAGATTTTATACATCCCTTAGGCTCCAAGAAATATTCCAACCCCCAACTACCCCTTTGGAAACTTGACTTTTTTCCTGTTTTTGAGGACATATCAGTCCTAGGGTTCTCATTACATTAGATCTAAGTTGAAAAAGTTATTTTTGAGCTGTTTACAGAGAGATGTTCTTTTCTTTCCAGGAACAGGATTTTAAATTCTAGGATGATGAGTTTGTTTGTGTCACAGCACCTAACCCACTGACGTGTTCCTACTGTCTCTGGTAGCTAAGGTGCTTTCTTTCCTGTTCACAAAGTGTTATGTCCATGTAGCGCAGTGCAAGCAATACAAGGTCTGGAGTCAAGGGTCTGAATTCAAATCCTTCCAGTCTTCCTATCTGCTGTGGTATTAAGCAAGTTGTATTACTTCTCTGACCTCCCAATGACTCCCCGTAAAGTAGGGATTATTATTGACGTTCATTTTGCCTGCCTCAAAAAGGTGGTTGTAAATATCAGATGAGGACATGGACAAGAACTTGAATTGCAAATGACAAGTTCTTTGTTGACTAGTCAATAGTTAATACATACTGAACACTGATTAAGACCTAACATTTGACTCAAAAGTAGAACCATAAGACATCCGGATCGTGTAGCAGTCTACAGGGAGAAGTGGCTAAGCAGTGTACTGTGATAGTGGGTAGGGTGAAGGAAAGAAAAGATTCTAAGAAAGCACAAAAGTAGGACACCGACAACACAAAAGGAGGCAAGGGAAGGCAGAGAAGGTGATCCCAGAGCTGAAACCTGAAGCTTCCCTCCCCACCTCATTACCTCTGTAGAAATTAAATTTGCAGTATTCAGCAATGGGTGACTCCACCGCCTGGTTTTTCCTAGCACAAAAGGCAGTGTGCTTCATTAATTACCCAGATAGATTATCTACCCTGGCCAAGTCTCCCTTACCCCCCCCTCCCCACCAGTGCAGCATTCAGCCCTCTATTCTGTGCAATGTGGAAGGCTTCCTAAGTGTAGGGAAATTGCCAAAATGCAATTTGAAGTCCAAATGAGTAAAAAAGGTAATATTTTTCCTCTCTGTTGTAAGTGTACACTGATGTGTGCTTAGTAATTCTCTTGTCGTTTTGTATTAGAGCACAGATACTTAGCGTCCAGAAGTTATTTGACTTAAAAGACATGTGCAGCTTCAGGTTACTTTCACATTCAAACTCCGAAGGTTTTGGCTGTGACCTACACTCAGGTTGGACCGGCCTCCAGGATGAAGGATGGCCTTGGGCAATAACACACTCATATCAAGATGGCGAGGACAGGGACAGGAAAATGGCTGCAACAAGCTCATCTGGGCAAATGCAGCTGTTGAGTCATGTTCTGTTTAAGAGTATCTTTCTGAAAAAATTATTCAATCACTTGTTACACAGTGGGATTTATTTGCAATAATTCAGAATCCTCAGATCATCGACATTTCTCCACTCCATTCACTGTGTAACACCCTTAGGGAAAAGAAAGAAGAAAAAGAAATCCTCTCCCCACCCAAGTTCTGAGGGTCACTGGTTTATTTTTCCTGTTACTAATATCAACTTTCTGCTTTAAACTAATAAAGAAAAAGTGGCCTATATGAATCTCTCCAGTATATTATTTATAATGTTGTGGCCAGATCTCTTTATGATAAAAATGCGAAAGCTTCCTGTAAAAATTCCTTATTTTACATAAAACATTGCTCGTTGCTCCTGTTTAGACCGGTTCTTACTTCATTCCATACTTGCCAAACCTGGAAAACCTCATCGACACTAATCAATGGACCAGTCTTCAACGTGCTCCTAGCTTTAAATCCACTTCTGTAATTGCAAAAGGCCTTCTCCCCCCTCCCCTGTCTGGCTGATTAACTGATACGACAGTAATCCTTTGCACGTCTGGTACTAAATGTCCTCTCTCGTGGGTTCCCCAGTGAGGAAGTGTGGCCAAACAGCGATATTGACTGTGCTTGATTTCACTTTTAAATCTTCATTCCCTGGGATTAAAATCTTGAGATAAAACATCTGGATTTCAATGGTGTCCCCGGGGAATGAAAGTTATAGTTCTCTAGAATACATATTGCCCATAATATGGTCTTGTTATTTCTACATTAGCACTACTCCAGCCGGTGCCCGCCGTTAGCATGTCAGTCTCCTGACACATCATTAATAAACAGGTAATTTCATAACTGATTTCCACCTAGTGTCATGTTGAAAACCACCTGGGTTTTCGTTTTCACTGACATTAAAGGGATAGGCTAGAGGGAGGCCGTTATTATTAAACTGGGGCTAATTTAATTGAATAATGGATCGAATCAGCAAAAGCAAATGCATATGCAGAAAGCTAAAAAAAAAAAAAAAAAAAAAGTACAGGCCAATGGATAGGTCTGGATCCACTAATGAAAAGTGCCTGTTCCCTCCCCTTCCTCTGGGCAAGTGTACACATTAGGAATTATTCTAAAATGATTCCCACTGCCTCCAGGAAAGTTCCAAAAATCAGCAAGGAAGCAACCACTAGGGACTAATCTACACTTTTTTTTTATTTGGGACATGTGAAATTAGGTCTACAACATGCTTATGTACTCACTGAATTGTCAACTAATACTGCATATTATATGCCCTTACAGATTAAATACATTCACCAAAGTGAGCCATTGTCACAACTGGCCTATAGATACAGCAAAATGCATAGTGACAGACAGGGAAATTGTTCACTGTAATTGAAAGTGGTAACCGAGGTATAATCCACATTTGGCCAATGCTAGGCTTTTTTTTTTTTTATCCTGATGTTATCATCTTATCAACATTATTTCTATTACATTGGAAAGCAGCTAAGAATTGCTAGGCCTGCCTTTACATCCTTAGGAAGAGGTCCATCTAGGGTTTCCCTGGGGGCCTTTCAGTTTTACAATGTATTTCTGGAGGAACTTTTAACTTTCTTCATGAACCAAGGCTAATAATTTAATATCTTGGGCTTTGACTCCTGCTTGTATGAAATGTCAATCACAACAGGGAACCCAGTGAATGTAGAGTATTATTTTGGCCTTTGTGATGTCCTGCCCATTTGTACTTCGCAGACAGAGAAAAAAAATGTTGTGGGCACCGACTTCTCTTTGACCGTCCATTCCATTTTCACATCCATAATGACCTGGTACCCTTCTTCTTCCAACCAAGGTTTCACAAAGGACAGATTACACAAGATCTACTCTTCACAGTTTAAGAAACATTCTAAGTAGAAACTGCAAGATCAGGAATCTGATGCCAAAATTTTCTTAGTTTTGTGTTTCCATAACAAAAAATTGTAAGAAGTGATTCACTTTACATGCAAACACTGAATCCTGCTGGCCATTTGACCCAACGGAACACATGTAGCAAGAAATGTGAACATACCTATGATATCATCTTTATTCTACCACAGAAAAAACCAGAAGCACAACAAAGATAATTATCTACCGTCAATAACTGCCCAGAACCCCTCACAGACATTATGTTGAAGCCAAGATAGAACCCAAATGCTTCCAATGTAAAAATAACACTACACAAAAACATGAAACCATCTGAACCGTGCTTCTTCTATCAACTCATGCTTGTAATCTATTTAAATACTTTCCTCTGCACAGTTCTTCATAGGTCTTGTGAAGGACTTTTGTTCACACTCAAAAGAATACAAACCATTAAATGATAAACTAGTGAAAAGAACCAACTTTCCTGACACTTGCAAGATTCACTGAAATACATACCAAGCTAAGCCCTTCACTAGACTAGTGGTTCTCAGCTGGGGCTGACTTTCTACTCCAGACCTGAAGATAGTTGGTAATGTCTGGACACATTTTAGTTGTCACACTGGATCGATGCTGCTAAACATCCTATAATGCACAGCACAGCCCCCCACAACAAAGCATTACCTGTCTCCAAGTGTCTGTATTGTCAAGGCAGAGAAACCCTGCTGTGGTCTACTTGTCAGGCATTGATACAACTAACCAGCTTGTAAGACCCTAAGAACCAGAGGCTTCTATAGGTCATGTCTATTTCATCTAAGCCCCACATTGTTCCATTTCCAAAGCAAAATGTTATGCTCTTCAACATCTCCAGGGAAGCTAGAAGCATAAAGCTTTGGGTGAAATGTAAATTTCTTAAAATATTTATCCATCCATAAGTGGCTACATTTTTGACATTATTATAGGATTTCTCAGTGTTCCATTTTATTAAAAAATATTTATTTGGTTTCTAAGATTACTGCTTTTCTGACCACAGAAAATTCAATTACTGAAAACTGCAGCTATCAAATTGGTTGAAAATAAATAGCCTTTTATCCAAATCTGGCAATGACTGGTTTGCTTTTCATATGTAGCCATTTCAAAAAAATAAAATAAAAATAAGAAAACATTTCCATTGCTAGCTGATGGGCTGCAGAGTCCAAAGCCAAACAGTCGTTTGCATCATCGGGTTTTATTTAAAGTAGGATGAGAAAGGAGTGGGGGCAGTTTAAGGAAAGAAGTCATCATGAGAGTAATTCACCATTATTTTTCCTCTTTTGTTTTACAAGACAGGAGAAATGTGAGCCCTTTTGCCAGTGGAAATCACTTTCTCCTGCTTTCTCTCTGTCTGGGTTTGAAATGTTTAGTAATATACAGGAAATGTGGTAAGTGAGATCTACAAACGTGGGCTCCCAATATCAAGGCTAATTAGGTGCTAAGCTACGGTTGGCAGCATTATTGCCAGGGAACCACAAAGGAGGTTGAACTAGGATGCTAGATCTTTCTCTCATTTGCTTCTCATTTGCATTTTAATCTTCGACACATTCTTTTCTTTTTTCATTTCTAGAAAGAACACTTGTCCACATTTCCTCTGTGAGACCCAATCAACCCACAAGAAGAGGTAACTGAAACTCGGCTAGAACCACACATAAACAAAGGCACAGAGATTAGGCTCCCTGTGAATTACAGCTGACGAGACTTCCACCTCCACCCTGCGGCCCTCTCCTCCAGGCTACCTCTGTCTTCAGTGAAATGGAGCAGCACACAATTTGAGCTCATTTTTATATTCCTGCGCAGAGTAAAATATCATTGAGAATTTGAGGCTATTACGAAACTCGATGATGCTAGAAACATCAGTGGAACCAGAGCATCGCTTGTCCCCTTGGGGACAGCTGCTGAGAATTATTGAGATTGTGGATTAGGAGAAGCCCCAGGCAGATGAGAATCAGGAGACCTAGGTTTATGTACCACCCTGCTATTCATCAGTTGGGTGAACTTCACCACGTTGTCAAACCTCACTGAGACACAGTTCCTCTACCTGTAAAATGAAGCTGTCGGGGAAAAGCGTCTAAGAGCCTCTCTCCCTCAGTAATTCTTTGCCTGTTTGGACAGGCTTTGGTGCTGTTCACCTGGTACAGTATGAGCTCCGGGCTAAAGACAGACCACCACTCTCAGAAAGCCTCACTGTTACAAATTTGGGATTCTGTGTGTGTGTATGTGTGTGAAAGCTGTTACCAATGGCAGTGATACCGGGCGAATCTTATCTTGCCATTTAATTTTTAGAAGCAGTGCTCCTTTATGACAAAAGAATAAATGATGATGCCTGATGCTGATCACAGCTTTGGAAATTGAGATGGCCTTTGGACGTAAGAGCCAGTGCACAATGTGTGTTTAACACAGGAACATTGGCTAAAAGGAAAGGACTCCACCATACCCCCCATCTCTCTGTCTGTCTATCTCTCTCTTTTTTTTTTCCCTCTCTTTCTCTCACACACACACACACACACACGCACACCACCCTAAATTGACTCTTCTTGGAGGGTGGGAAGGGATTGGCAGAGGAAAGCTTAACCACAGTAAGCCCATGGTGTCCGTGACAAAGCACACGGCACCTAGAGAAGACAGGACAACCGCTGTGTCGTGGTCAGGGCCAGGCTGAGCAGGGAAAGGCTGACTTCATGAGGAGTTCCCTAAAAAAAGTCAAAGGAAAACACAAGCGCTCCCTCTGTTTTCTCGTCTCCCTTGGTTAGGAGAGAACCACAGGCTCCCAGATTTTACTGTCTGGTTTTGTGGTCTTATTGAGGGCTAACGTGACGACAGACAATAATGGTTCTGGGGCCTCCCATTTTGAAAATTCTTTACTGTTTCCCTTAATCCTACTTACTATATTAGAGTTGTGGGTGCTGGATAAAAGTACTACTTCTTGCAGCTAATCCCACCTGTTCGAACCTTTCTTAGTTTGTATATAATAGACCATAGCTGGAAAGGCCATACCAGCCACTTCTTCTGACAAGTTGGAAAGATGAGCAGGGGACATAGCAAATTCTGAGAATTCAGGGTGGGGGGAAAGAATGATGCTTTTATGAATCTTTAAAAAATTTTTAAATCAAGACAGAGTGATTCCACTGTCATTGGGCTGTCTATTCCAGCCCAGTGGCGTCAGAGGAGGGGCTGCTGTCTTCCTGTCAAAGGGCAAAGGGCATCAAAGGATGGAATTTAAAACATCTTTAAAGAGCACGGGGTCAGCAGATCTTCGCTAACAGCTTCTGTTAGCAGAACTGCCAGTGTGGACCCCGTGCTTCTGGGGGGGGGGGGCACCGTGGCTGATGATGGACAGTTCTGTGATGATGGGACCTGACAGTGGAATGTCCCATCAAGGCAGGACTTCAGGGGGATGAGAAGAGGTGGGGAAGGGGCTCACACTCTGTATTCAAAATCTCTTAAGCTCTAAACAGATGAGTAGCTGCTGGTCCTAGCTGGTGAACATGATTACAACGCTGACACCTGCAAGTTTTAAAGTTAACAGTCTGACACATTTTATAAATTTAACATAACACAGCAAAACTCTAAAGCCACCTGCAGATTAGGAGACAGGGGGAAAGTTTAAGTGTTTGTCAAAGAAGTGCCCTAAATGGAAGAAGACACTTTCAATCTAGGTTTTTATTCACCAGAGAACAAAATTAGGAAGATAATTGTCAGAAATGACAGACTGGTAGACAGGATTAGCTGATGGGGGGATGAAATGTGCTCTTAAGTCAGAAAAGACAGGCAGAGCACAGAGGATTTTTAAGGCACTAAATACTCTATGATGTTAGAATCATGGGTACGTCACCATACATTTGTCCCAACCTATGGAATGTAGAGCACCTAGAGTGAACCCTGAGTGCACTATAGACCGGGGTGATTATGATATGTTAAGGTAGGGTTCATCAATTGTAACCAATGTACCACTCTGGCAGGGGGCGCTGAAAATTGGGAAGCAAAGGTTATATTGGAAATCTCTATACTTTCCTCTTGATTTTAATGTGAACCTAAAACTTCTCTAAAAGAAAAAGTTAAAAAAAATCAGAGTAGACTATCTGCACCTTTTAGACAAAACCCAGACATTAGGAAGATGCCTTAAGACCCATCTCGGGATATCTGCTTACATCTTGGATACACACAGGCAAATCTGAGTACAAACTATAGGCTGTTGAGGGGCTAACGTGTAGGTGGCGGGTTGAAAGGACCACATTAATTAAATTCACCAGAAAAAAAGAAAGGGCTACATTTGCCACTGAGCTTTGCAAAAGTGAACCTAGCTTTTGGGATAATTATAGAAAGAAAATATCTTTCCATTTTAAGAAAAACTATACTAGTTTCATGCAATTAGTAACACTTAAAGCAAAAATATAGCTCAAAAAGCCTATCGGGTACCGGGATTCAAACTTAAGTGAGACATGTCCTCAAAGAAGGCTTTCTCTTATATGCATGCCAAAACTGTGTTATTCTAATTATGCTTCTGTCTCCTCTCACAAATAGAGCAGTTTACAGAATCGGAAAATCAAGCAATCACACAGGAGACATTTAGTTTTTTTTTTTAGAAGTCAAAGATTTAGGGTTACAGGGGAAAAATCTTAAACCATATTTTCATGTGTGCTATTGCCATTAACAATGTATTTGCATGTTTGTTGAAACAAGGTTTAAACACAGGAGAGCCGAGATCAGGGAAGATCAGGGGCACAGTCAGCTGGTGAGTACACACGGCAAGAAGCAGGGGGCTTCAAAGACAGACAGATATATTGTTTGAACGTACATGGCAGGGGAAAAGGTTGAAAACTCCCACTCTAATCTACTGTCGATACGATTTCCAAGTTCATCTGGTGGCTGGTTAACGAAATCCAACTGCTACACATTTGAGACATAATTATGTGGAAGTAGGAAGAAAGTTTGTAATTTATACCAGTGCCTACCCTGTGTTAGCTTCCAAGAGACCTGACCCTTTCCCTGGCCTCTCTTTGACCAAGCCAACTTGACGCATTCCCCAGTCACACTGGAAGCTATGGGCTCCACTGGAAACATGGTTTATGGATAATGTATCTATAATGGACTCTCCACTCAAAACCAATAGAGCAGTAGCATAGCCATCAGCAATCAGTCCATAAAATCTGCAGTTACCTTCTTTTTTTTCTTACAGGGGGCAGGAAGCTAATGGATTTGAAATTGCAGAAGCGGACCACAGACCTTTTTAATAAATGAAAATAAAATTGAGTCTCAGGTTTATGTTGATCTACAGAACTGTGAGTCCCAGAGTCCTCCCACTGTTTCCCTCAGGGTTGGTTTCTAGCCTAAACCACCCAACATTTATAGCTGATAAGTGTCTACTGAAGGGTAATAAAATACAGTGTGTGTAGTTGTAGAGAATGTAACTTATCACTTTCATCAAAAGCTCCCTGAAAATGTGTTTATCTAAAAGGCTTGTATGTTTGTGTATATTTCAAATATCTCTGCCGTTAGATTGAGCTCCTTGGGCATTTAAAAGCTATTCCTTGAAAAGACTTCTTTGGAAAGTGTTTAGCTGTGGGTTAATGGTTACATTTCCCTGGATTGGAGATATCCTCTAGGTTACAGAATTCATACAAATATATACAAATGAGACATTGACTATTGCCCAATTTTATTTTCTCACTAAATCAAGATAAAGATTTAAAGCCCAATTCATAAAGAAGAAAAAAAAAACTTTATGTGGGTGTTAGGTGATTTTTAACTCCGGCACAACCGCTGCTGGGGAATTTCCAAGCGTGCAGCTGCCTAGTGGCGGGAAAAAAGTTTGAGATGTTGAGAAAAAGTTTAAAAAGCTTGGTAATAGCCGTGGCATATGACTGTACGTCACTTTTAAAAGCCAGCCATGCAGCACGTGGTTTATAGCTGGGACAGGGTGAGTTGGATCTGAAGAGGATTTGAGATCACTCAAGAAACATACAAAAAACAGGTTTTTTATTTTTTGGGTTTTTTTTTTTTTCAGTCAAAGACTATGTGAGTTATACATGCCTCTAGAACACAGTGAGTTTTCCTTGAGCAAGGGGCTCACTAAATAACAACAACAGAACAGCTGTTAAGGGTGTCGGAAAATAACATATTTTCTATGTAGGTATTATAGCCTGGAGGTATGGATAGGCCTGTGTCTATGCAGACTACTTATAAAATAAGGTGTGCAGGACGTTCACAATGTGTGTTCAGGGTTTAAAAACTTTGTCTCCAGATGCCGCGTAGCCAGAACATCAGACCATTTATCGAGCCTCTGCTATGTCACAGTGACAGTGGATGAGTGGGTTTGGACACACCATGACCAGAAAAAGGCATCAACACAAAAGGTCTTCCCCGAACGTACAGTCATGGGATCCTCCATGCAGCTGTGTTCTTTTTGGTCCAATTTGTTAGTCACAGTTTTTTCTTGATTTTTTTTTTCTACTGAGAGTTAGAAAAACTCATTCCTTCAGCTAATGTGATGGCTTCTACTTCTAGGCTGAACCAATCTAGAAGGACGCCAAGAATGCCAGTCTGGGGGTGTTGCACGAGGCTTTTGATCTAGAAGGCTTTTTTTTTTCACCCAGTTTGAGCAAAAGGTCATAGGGAATAAGTTGTGGCCACTCTTGCTTGTTGCTAATGTATTTTCACGAAGAAACTCTTGACAGTGAAGCCACCACTACGTTTCATTGTTGATCTTTCACAGTACATAAAAGAGCATGCTGTTTGCAATGGGCACTCATAAATGGTTATCATTGACTAATAATTCAGCATCCTCTCAAATTCCATAAGCTAAGGGGAAAATGGCTAGTTGAGATTTTAAATTTGGATTGAGATATCACCTCACACCTGTCAGAATGGCTGTCATCAATACATCAACAAACAACAAGTGCTGGCAAGGATGTGGAGAAAAGGGAACCCTTATTATGCACCGCTGGTGGGAATGCAGGCTGGTGCAGTCATGGTGGAAATCAGTATGGAGGTTTCCCCCCAAAACTAAAAATGGAACTGCCCACTTATGGGAAGGAAAGGTGAAACACTAATTCAAAAGAATATATGCACCCCTATGTTCATTGCAGCATTATTTACAATAGCCAAGATTTGGAAGCAGCCCAAGAGTCCATCAGTGGATAAGTAGATAGAAAAATTGTGGTACAGTTACACAACAGAATACTACTCAGCTGTAAAAAAGAGGAAATCTTACCCTTTGGGACAGCATGGATGGACCTGGAAGGTATTATGCAAAGTGAAATAAGCCAGTCAGAGAAAGACAAGCACTCTATAAAATCCTTCGTATGTGGAATCTAATGAACAAAAATAAACTAACAAAAAACTCAGAAACAGATTCATACTTAGAGAACAGACTGACAGCTGTCAGAGGAAAGGGGTCTGGGGAGCTGGTGAAGAGAATAAGCGAAACAAACAAACAAACAAGCAAAACCCTCATAGACACAGGCAGCAGTACGGTGATAATCAGAAGGAAAGGGGGGAGGGGCAGGTAGAAGAGGATCCAGGGAGACAGGTGGTGATGGAAGGAGACTTGAATTAGAGTGCTGAACACACAATACAATGTACAGATGATGTATTATAAAATTGCACACCTAAACCTATATAATTTTATTAACCAATGTCACCCCAAAAAAGAAACAAAAAGGATCAGGAATCTATATTAATCTAAGCAGTTAGACAACTGTTCACTTTTTTATTTTTTTCCACATAGACACATGCTAAAATTAAAATATTGGTATCTAATTATTTTAATGTGCTTTAAAAATATAGTAAAACACTAAAATATAACTTGTAATGTTAAAAATAATAATCTTTAATAACATTCATTCATGCTACAATTTTGCCAAGTTCACAGCTGTCAGTGATGGAAACAAGATTGAAATTCATAGCTTCAGGCTTCGGCACATGAGACAGACTATATTATACCAATATTTGACACAAAACCCCAAATCGGGCCACTCTAATATTGGAGCTTCATAAACAAGGGTACAAAGTTATAGTTGCAGGAGAACTAGAGGTTAAAGCAAACCAATAGTAAATTTGACAAGTTAACCCAGATCCTATGTAGCGCCTTTCTTCTTCGGAAAGCAAAAACTGGATGCCCAGATAGGGTTTTCATCTTCTGGGATAGGTGACAATAGATGTGGAGAAGTCCCATTCATATGCCTTGTCATTCTATTTACATCATCCCTAACATGAGCTTGCCAAATGAAGTACTTGGGTAACATAAATACAGTGGGGGCAGTGATCACTGCATTTTTACTTGAAAATCTGGTATGTGGAGACTATAAAAATGGTAACAATGGCAAATTTTTTAACAGCCATGCAGCAGAATGGAATATAATATAAAGACTTCTATCTTGCTTGACCTGTGGTGGCGCAGTGGGTAAAGCATCAACCTGGAACACTGAGGTCGCTGGTTTGAAACCCCGGGCTTGCCTGGGCAAGGCACATATGGGAGTTGATGCTTTCTGCTCCTCCCCCTTCTCTCTCTCTGTCTCTCTGTCTCTCTGTCTCTCTCTCTCAAATAAATAAATAAAAAAAAAATCTAAAAAAAAAAAGACCTCTATCTGTACCTCATTAAAACCAATCCTACAAGAGAAGTACACCCAGTGAAGTCCTTTTCATCTGTGGTTCTTGTGTGTGTGTGTGTGTATGTGTGTGTGTGTGTGTGTGTGTGCACACCTCACGACTTGATTTAATGTTTTGATTTTAATATATGTATGAATATAATATATATATATATAGTGGACCCTGAGAAAGAAGATACCTATTAAGAAAGACTTCTAACTGATGCTAACTAGACTCAAATTAAAAAATAACAACAAAAAACAGCCCAGCAGCCATTTCTACCTAGGGGTCTTTTAGGAAAATTGCACTTCAGGGAGAGGCCTGAACCTGTCTCCACACTGCACTGCCTGCATACACTGCCTTTCTGCCATCTGAGCCAGCCTTTATAAAATAATTGCTGGAATCCTATTTCAACCAATAGAATTGCGACTTTCCCCATGTAATCGGAGCTAAGCAGCTATTCCCCATCAGCTTCTTCAGTGACTAGTCAGAGCAGCTCTATTCTGACCAATCAGGACAGTGCCTTTTAGACCAGTCAAACTGCGAGGATTTGGAGTTCTCATTACATGAAGATGGACCAATCAAGGACCAGGGGCAGGGACTTCTGTCTGTATAAGTCAGCTACCCTCTGGCTCTGAGAGCACATGTTCCTTTTTCACTGGAGACTGTGTTTCTCCCATTAAAGTTGAAACATCAAAGATATGTCATAGGAGCAAAATGCAGCAGACCAGCATGGAGCAGAGCAGAACTGGCTGGAGAGAGGCCTGAACCCAGGGTTCCTCCCTCCCTCTCAGCTGTAATCACAATTGAATTGTTTGGTACTGAATGCAAGTTTCCTTTTTTACCACACCCCAAATTTGGGATTCCTGTTGGTGTTGACTGATGGCAATGACCATTGGTTGATAATATGAATTTCAATTACTGACAAATTACTACTATATTTCAATTCCATTTTAATTAAAGTGTCAAATGGAACTTTGGAAGTAGCTGAAGAACCAGAATCATTTTTTATAAATAGTGAGGTGAGAATTCTTTCATTTTCAAGTGGGAGATCTATAGCTCTAAGGACACAATTAAATGAAACATTATTCCCAATCTTCAGATCTATTTATTAATTAACTGAAACAAACCAGTTAAAAAAATTCTCTAAAAATTCAAAATAAGTTCTTCCAAATCTGCAAGTCATATTCTGACTTTCTGTTTGGAATAATCCCTTATCTTTCTGAATTTCAAGATGTACTTAAGAAATTACCTTTGGCCTCGTCAAAATGTTCAGAGAATGGATCTTTTTGTAAAAGACCAATTAGCCAGCATTAATGTAAAAATAAGATCACAACAGAATGATGCTAATAATTTTCTTTTAACTGAGAAGGAGATAGCGAGGCAGACTCCTGCATGTGCCCCAACAGGGACCATCTAGCAACCCTTGTCTGGGGCTGATGCTTGAATCAACCAAGCTATCGTCAGCACCTAGGGCTGAAGCTCAAACCAGTTGAGCCACTGGCTCTGGGAGGGGAAGAGGGAGAGAAGCAGATGGTCATTTCTCTTGTGTGCCCTGACCAGAATCAAACCTGGGACATCCTTTTGCTGGGCCAATGGTTCATCCACTGAGCCAACCAGCCAGGGCCACTAATAATTTTTAAAATTTTAGAATTCTATGGAAATTATATGCATTTCTTGTTTGAGTTGATGTCTCTCCCTTTCTTTCTTTTTTTATTGATTGATTTTAGAGAGACAGAGAGAAGGAGAGGGAGAGAGAGAAGTTGGGAGGGAGGGAGGAAGAGAGAGAGAAGCAGTCATTTCTTGTTCCGCTTAGTTGTGTCATTCTTTGTTTGCTTCCCATATATGCCGTGACCAGGGATTGAACTTGCAACCTTGGTGTTTTGGGATGACGCTCTAACCAAATGAGCTAATCAACCAGGGCCTCTCCTTCTCACTTTTCCCTGTTCACATTCCTTTCTTTGCTGCTTCATGCCATCCTTCACTTCCTGTTTCATCCTGAACTTCGGTGACCTAAAAAAAAACCTCTGTGCCAAGGGCATATCAAAGAACAGGGTCCTGCTTTGATTCTAAAGCTACTATTGCAACTTATTTTTATAGAGTCAAGCCAAACCAAATGGAACTCATTTCCATAGTTGACAGATTCTCGAAAAAGCCCATATTCTAAATTGTGTCTCCTGTAATACACTGAGCTTCTTCCGAAAGAGGAACTAAGAAATAGATTCCATTTTAGCCAGTTAGGATATATCCCAAGTACTTTTAATTTGAGACTCAGGCTGTTAAACAAATTAAAAGTCCAAAAACCTCTGCAGATTCTGGGCACACATATCAACCAGTGTGATTACAGATAGGAAACGTCCATTTTTTGGTGTCCTGGATGAAACCCCTTGTCTGGGGGGAGGGAGGTTGGTAAACAACCATATTTCTCTCATTTAGGGATTCCCCTCACCCAGCAGGGTATGGAGGGTTTCAAGTCTGACTTTCTCTGACAGGCAGAGGGAGGCACAGTTGAAGTTAGTTCAAAAGAGCTGTCAAAGCATCTTGTCGCAGGTAAAACCAAGTGCTCGGCTATTAGCAACAAAAGCAGCCAACTTTCATGAGTTCTCTGTCACGAATGCTGTAATGGGTTTGCGGCAGGGTTTTCTTGCTTAACGTATAACTCCATGTGCACACACACACACACACACACACACACACTTTAAAGAGGACTGTTTTTCATATATGTTTTTGTTATAGTTTTTGAAAATGAAATCAATGGCTTGAAATCAATGGCTCCTTGAAATCAATGGCTAATGGGATTCCTAGCTCTGGTTATATATATTGTTGATTTACAGAGCTTTGGCTGGTCAGATGGATAGCTCTCCCCAAGAAAACAATAATATCTGTGCTAATTACTTCCTGAATAAGTTGACTTTTGGGCCAATCTCTCACCATGTTAAGCCTCTCCAGGCTTTCGTGATTTGCATCTTTTCTCTTTTCTTCACAGGCATGTCAGCTAGCTGTATACATTCTTATTCCAAACAGGTACTCTTAAGACAGTTTGAAATAAATTAATATGATCATTCTATAATAAGTCTATCTTAGACTCAGTTAAAATAGATCAATTCCTTGGTCACAGGTATATTACTCTTTTAATTCCTATAGACCTGGGCAAGTTGGTCCAGGCTTGGCCAATGACTGCCAGTCTGCACTATGCGTCACGTGTAACAAGGGATCGTGAGCCACGCCTCCCCAGGGACTGGTGTTAATAGTTTTGATTCAAAGCTGTGATACACACTTAGCATCCAGATCCTGGAGAAAGCAGCCTGATGCAACAGTTCCCAAAGATTTTTTTTTTCAGCTTCTCAGACAACCAGATATCAGCCACACAGAGCGAAAATCAGGACCAGACAACTAGTTGGGAACCATATCCACATAACCTTCCTATAGTTCACTCTGTACAGAGAAGCAATAACCTCTCTAATAAATCTACCATGAGCACATCTCTGCCTCCACCAGTAACTGCAACTGCAGGGACTCACTTAAGAATTGAAACAGCTATTTTAAAAGTCTATCTGTATAGTCCTTTCTAGTATCACTATAATACATGCACAGACTGGATGCCAGCCTTTGACAGGGAAATTTAGTTTTAGGTCACTCAATTTATGCCTCTGAGGGGTACAAATTCCCCAGAAGATTAAACTTTCATTAAGTTCTTTCTTTTATTTCCTGCCTTTGCACCCATCATATCAAAAGCTCCATAACTGATGTCTTACTGTGGTCGTCAAATGGCTGGCCTTGAACTTGAGGGACCTGTCAAACACCTCCCCCTCTACCCCTTCCTCCCCCCAATAAAAAACCTTTTAGAGAACAGTACTTAGTCGACAGTCTCAGTGGGCACCCTCCCCAGCTGATGTCAGTGAGAATGTGCCTAGAAGGAACAGAGAAGGTAATATGCACTTTCGACAATCACATTGTGAGGCCCGTACCCCACACACTCCTGCTCCCGCCTCCCCTATTGTTATGACTAGACAAGGGATCATACTGAATAGATTAACCAGTCAATGACTTGGGACACCTACTGCTTGGAATGCCATTGCACTTAGAGTGAAAGGGGATAAAAATGTCTCCCTTCCACCCCTGATCCCCTACTCTTGTGGCAATATTTCTGCCACAGAAATACTTGGCTGTCAGCTCCAGCAAAGCAACCCTGGATAGGTGCAGTAGTTTGTTGTCAGAATGAAAAATGGTTCTGTACAAAAGGTCTCGCGGCTGCGATGCTAACAGTCAAGGAGCCCTAAGTCAGGCATTTGACAGAGAACTTTGGTCTTGCTGTTAAATACCACTTAATACTGTCCTGCCTGATAATCCCTGCTGTTTAACAACTGTGAGATCGCGGCCCAGCCAGGGCAGAAGGCCTTTTCGACAGGGAGAAAATGTCCAGATGTCCTACATTTGCTTGGGAGCAAAGAAAATACATCTCTTTATATCCAATGAAAATAATAATGCTTCGGAAAAAAAGACAATTGTAAATCCTTTATAGCCTTGATTCATCATGAGAATTCACGGTCAAGAGAGAAATGAAATTCAATCTGAGGTTAGCACTAGGTGGAAAGCAGAGAAGCTTGAAACAGACAGTACAACTCCAGACAGTGCCTATTACTTAAATAGTTGGCTGGCAGTAAAAATAAATAAATAAATAAAAAGGAAGAAAAGTTATTTATTTGGATCAGGGCATTAAGTAATCAGCTGACTTTTTAACACATTGCATGGACTTGGACTTAGAATTGTGTACCAGCTCATGCACTTTTTGGGTTCCCCCCCCTTTATCATTGCTACAATTAAAAGTATATAGGAGTTAACTAATAATACTAATAAAAATTGCTTCTTTCTTGTATTTAAAGGAAGATTTAATTATTTTAGCATGAATTCTTTTACATAGAGTCATAGGTAATACTTATGATTGTTTATGGAACCTAAGACAGAATTAAAATATACTAAACTTTAACCAGATTATCACACCTTTCTGATGGTTTTTTAGACACTATGCTTAAAATATAACTATGTATATACCTATTCTGTAATCTTTAAAAGAAGTACTTTTAAAAATCAACAGGTTGTCTAAAAAAATAAAACTTCATTCAGTTTAAGGAAAACAGAAGTTTATCACCATAATGGTTCAAAGAGCTAGTCTAGTAGAAGCATTATTAAATGGAAATGTCTGAGTTACTGAGAATGTTCAGATAGGCAGGTGGCCTTTCCAAAGCCATAGAGGATGAGATGCTTTTCTGAGGTAGAGGCTACAATCTATTATTTGTACACAACTTCTTAGGATACTAACACACTAGAAAGATGCATGGAGATTATGGGTGTTTGAATGTCCAGAGACGTAGAATGATTTTGTTATTGGTCTAGATAGCATTTCCTTTTCGAGTCACCTTGATTCCCTAGTTGGAGACTGACACCACACTTTTTTATGCATAATTTTTTAAGATTATTCCAGAATAATTAAGACACAGCAGGAGAATTTGACACCGTTGAGAGGATAACAGATATAAAGTCTGTCGTAAGTTGATGCAGCGAATCTGGGATGGCTAGTTAGGCATTTAAACGTGAATCTAATTTAATGAACATCTTTGACACAGTAATTGACATGAGTATGTTTCAAGTCATCCTGACTTACTCTCCTCACTAAACCTCCAACCTCAAACAACCAAAGAAACAGAGGGGAAAAGGGCAAAACAAATACTTGTGGTTTATTTTGAAATCTCAGTGAATTCCTAAAATAGTTCACTTATAACTTCTCTTATGACCTTGTCACGTCCTATCATATATAATCGCTATTTTTTAAAATATGCCATATCTTCCCTACCATTCTTGAAGTCAGCACTGGTATCTGATTAAAATTTTAATCTGTAACTACAGCTAATTTAGCAGCTTGCATTCAGCAATATTCAGTATCGTACATCTTCTAAAATGTGTTAATAAATGTTCTTGGAAAGAAAAGAGATTATTTTTTTGTTTTAAGTTTTAAGAAGAAAGATAGCTTCTTTTGTTATTAATTTAATAATATATTTATAACTCCATATTATATTACATTTGAAATTGAATCATTCCTTGTCCACTCATATTTCATAAAACCATTTCTTTCAAAACTCTCCAACAGGATCTATTTTTAAGAAAAAAGAAAGAGCTTTTTTTAGCCATTCGTCACATTTTTTTAAAAGCATGTGATTTCAACCTTTTGGTAAGTATTTGTGACTGTGCTTCATGCATTCATGGCTAATGTTGTTACTGGAAGTTATGTCACAAGTCATACATCCTTGTTTAGATTATGAAAAGAGAGTTGTTTTGTTTCAGATTGAAATATAGATGTATGTTGTTGGGCAAACAAGTATGATACAAGTGTGTTAGGCTTGCTCACTTGTGCTTTGCTTGATTGGTGCGTGAGCACAGGGCAGCACCGCGTGTGTGTAGTCTATGGAAGGCTGCCAGTGCTTGCCCTCAGGGCAGCAGATTGCAAATTGCAGATTGCCTGCTGCCACTGGGAGGGGCTATTGTTTGCCACTGTTTGCCAGGGAAGGGGACCCCCCTGCCTTTTTTGCTTGGGAGCCCTGAGAGAGAGAGAGAGAGAAAGAGAGGGAAGCAGTTTTCCCTGCCTGCTTGTTCCTCCACTGTTGTGAGACTTTAATAAACAGAATGGCCCACCATCCTCCAGCCCGAATCCAGTGTGAACCTGCATGGCCACAGCACCTGGCCATACATATGTTTAGGATCATTATACCAGACTTACTTTTTAAAGTGACCTATAAAGGCCACATTTACAAGGGATTCATTTTTAACTTTTTGATAACTTACTTTCACGAATAGTCCTATAAGCATTAAAGAGTAGTATTACATGATTTTCTTGTAAATTATACATCTTTCCAAATTACTAATTGCATTTCAAAATAGGTAATTAATAACGTACCCTGTTATAGGATGGGTTTTGCAAAAATTGGAAATTTAAGGTGAGTTTTATTATTTTTTGTTATTCAGATTAATAGTTTTGTCAATAATGTGATTCCCTCTTAGAGCCTACATTGCCCTTAGGATATTAGAATTTTTAATGCTCTCAGTGACCTTGCTGTAAGGGAAAAAATAACAAAAATCTGACCATTTCTTCAATCATATTTTACCATATTTTTTTGTGAAAAATAAAAGTAATGTGTGTAAAGTGTCTGATATAGAATAGACCTGCAACAAACAATATAGTTACCAATTTATAATTAGCAGTTGCTCAGTCATGTCTATTTAATGAATGATGCTGTCAACAGCCAATGAATACTTACTAAGTGCTAAATGATTGCTTACATAGAGCTATTTAACAATTAGCATCCTTGGGTGAGGAAGCGACTTTTCAATCCCAGGCTTTCCCATGATGCAATTGAGCTGCTATTTACATACAGAGAAAGTGGTGGTTGCAGCTAAGTACTGACTTAGAGACCTACCTAACATAACTAGGTGTACCTGACTCAAAGCCTGCTACATGATTCTTAATTGATGCAGTTAAAAAAATAGTTTATATTGATGCCATATTTGCAACAATCAAGAGTTAACTGCATGTAAATTTGAATTAATAACCACTATGGATGGGAAAGGCCCTATTTCTAGCTCAGCCCCTCAAGGCCTTTAGTAAATATGACAACTGGGCCCACGTATATATATTAATTATACCCCAAAAGTGCTTGTTTTCTTTTCTGGGTGAGTTCTCCTGCACCTGGGGCCTCTAGACCCGGGAGCAGAAGAGAGCTCAGGCCTGTGGTCCTCTACCTGCACAAGTGACTCACCTGGACTGAGTCAGCAGTGCTGCCTCGGGCCTGCAGGTCCCCTCCCCTGGCTCCTTTGCTTGTGTTTGTGGTGCACACAATTGCTATCTGGCAGGATCAGCAGACGGAAGCCATGTGACTTGCCAATTAGATTTCCCAAAGATAGTGTCAAATTAAAACCTCTAAATTCATATAAACAGCAAGGGTTGCAGCAGCCAAAGTTTGGGCTCCCTTTGAGAACTGGCAGCTCTGTTTCCCCTCCAACCAAGCTCTTATCTGAGCCTAAGAGACCTGCCTCCGGCAGAGGACTGCCCTGAGCACCCACACATTGGAGTAAACAGGCCCGGTGCTGAGCTCAGGGTGTTCTCCTGGGTGGTGCTCTGCAAATTAAATCCAGTGCTGGGCAGATGGAAGAAGTAATACCTCTGCAGCCTAGCCCCATCAGCGCCTCTTGAGTTATTTCTCTGGGTGGCTAAGCCACCTGGTTCATGGAGCTGTTAGGGATTGCCTTGGATTTGACTCCCAGCTCTGCTGTGCCACCCTAGGCGAGTTATTGAAATCAAGTCTCCTGTCTAGTCCTCTGTGTCATCATTTGCATAATGAGGATATCTGATCTCCTACAGTTCCTGTGGGTTTGGAACACTCAGGCAAAACATTTAGCAAGGGCCTGCTGTCCTGTAAACCCCCAAACAATTTCAACTCTTATGCACTGCTCTTTCTGGTAGAGATGTTACCCAGATTGCTAGAAGAATTAAAGGAAAGGTGGTCAAGGCGTTCCCCAATCCTATCTACATCAGGAGGACTTGGAGTGAGCATGGGTAGCAGCCCTGACTCTGAATGCCTTGTCTCAGAACTCCCAGATGGGCTCCTTGAGACGAGCCCAGAGGGGGAGCTAGAAACCCCACACAGATACCTCCATCTCTGCTTTGATGGGCATATACTGTACTTGAGAACATGTGTCAGAGGCGTGTTCAGTAGGGAAATACAGTAGCATACAGAGCACCAGGTTTTATCATTTAACTTTGGATGACAACGTTCCAGGTTTGATTTCCGGTCAGGGCACACAGGAGAAGCACCCATCTGCTTCTCCACCCCTCCCGCTTTTGCTTCTCTCTCTCTCTCCCTTTCTCTTCTTCTCTTGCAGCCATGGCTCAATTGGAGGGAGTTGGCCCCAGGTTCTGAGGATGGCTCCATGGCCTCCATCTCAGATGCTAAGAACAGCTAGGTTGCTGAGCAATGGAGCAGCAGCCCCAGTTGGGCAGAGCATCACCTCCTAGTGTGCTTGCTGGGTGGATCCTGGTTGGGGCTTATGTGGAAGTCTATCCCTGCCACCCTTCCTCTCACTGAATAAAAAAAATTTAAAGAACCTCAAATGCCAGCTCCATCACCCAATGTATCTGCTGCTTTTACTCAGTTACTTAACTTAGACCTCAGTTTTCTCTTTAAAAAAAATGATAGGGAGAATATTTCCCTTCTCAGGTTATTAAAATTAAATGAAATAATGTTTCTAAAACATTTAAATCCTTGTTTCCAGGAGCTTGTGAGCAATACTGTTTTTGTTGTTGTTTTTCTCTTACTCTCCCTCTCCTAGCACTAGTGTCTTTGTGTGATGAGACAGACAGTAGTAAAAATAAGTTTCAATGATGTGAGGATGTTGGTCAAATAAGTTTATAAATATGAGATATATGTTTGCTCGCTTATAGTTTGCATTGGGTGTGGGGGACAGGCTGTAAGCAGGCAGGGTGGTTATAGCCTGAGGCTTAGTTTTAACACTAAGCTTTTCCCACCCTAAGTGACTTTGTATCAGAGACTTCCTTGTTTGTATATTGGATTAAAGGTTTTGATTTCTACACTATAAAATGGGGCAGAGGAGCCCATGCAGGAGGAGAGCTGAGAAAGGCCACATGGAGGAGAGGAGAAGCAGCCAAGATGGCAGAATACTGAAGGAGAAGCCAGTTTGTGAAGAGTTTGTGCAGAGAGAAGGAGATGGGGAACAGAGGTGAATAAGGCTGGTGAGCTAGAAACCTTTGATTCTAGGAACACTCAAATAAGTCAGTGGCTTTAGGAACCCTGAATGGAAAGGGAAGTGTTTTCCTACTGTGTGTATTTCTTGCCCGCTGGGTGCAAGCTAGGATTAAAGCTAATGGCCCACCAGTTCTTGGCTCCGTTGTTATATTACCGTCTGTCCGAATCAAACCCAAACCTGCACGGGCCAGGTGGCTGTAATGGTGGCCATGGTTACTGGCTTTAAGAGGAAGAAAGAGTAAAAGCTGTGAGTAGAACCAATGGAAAGAAAGCTGGTAAAGATGTTCAGAAGGTAACTATTACATTTTGAGGTTCATATCATAGGGGACAAAGGCTATATTTTCCCACAAAGCATTTGCTGTTGTTACTGGAACAGGAGGGATGCTATTCTGAGACCAGAAGACAGATTTCTTGTTCTTCATTAGATGTATTCTTTTATGCTATGAGGTTCTGGCTTTTCAGCCATTCGCTCGGATAATTTCACGCTTCCACAAAACTCATTCATGGTTTCCCAAAGACTGTGTTTCAGAGACAAGTTGAGAATGCCTTTGGTTGATTATGTCTCAGCTCTGATTTGAAGCAGTTTGGACTTCTTAAAAGGAAGAGAATGCTTGGACAGCGAAAGAATTTGTGGCTGAATCTATTTTTCAAGACAATAAAAACACCAAACACTTAGACCCTGAGTCCCAACAGGGTTCCATTCTCATTAAGTGGGACAATCAGAGGACATGAACCCGCAGACCTCACAGTGAATTGCTTCCTGATGCGTGGCTCCCCCAGGCACCTGCTCCATTGAGAAACTCCAGGCATGTCAGCTCCAACTCACTCCCTGATCAACAAGATACCTCACTCACCTTTTCCAGAGTGGGCATCTGGGTTTCTGGGGAAAACCTCCAGAAGGAAGGGATTCCTGTGTTCCACATATGGTCAAATGTCTAACTCAAAACCATCCACATAATTTTCAAATAAGATTTGGGGACCTTAGTTTTCTCATGTTCATTGAGATAAATTTTCTCATGTTAACTGAGCTTTAGTTGAGCACTCCTTTTCTGTCAGGACTTTAGGTTGCGCAATCCTCACTCACGACGGTCCTGCTTCGCATATGATACAGTCAGTCCTTGTTTTGTAGGACAGAGAACTGAAACTGAGAGAGCTGTCATCACACACCCATAGCTAAGTGGATGGGCTACAGTTTAAGCTTCAGTTGTATGGTCATCCTGTTCTTCCATTCTTGTTTTGAAACTCTGATGTCTTTCATTTTTCTTTCTTCAAATTATGCTCTTGACATGTGAGACATAACCTTTCTGAAACCCACAGTCTGGCAGTGTTGCATTAAGGGATTGAACACGTCCCTCAGTCACTGTAAGGGCCAAAGGTACACAATTTCAGTGAGGGGATACCATCCAGAAGGGGCACAGACTTAGAAGTCTCATTTGCTCTCCTTCGGAGAGAGGCAGGGTTTTCTATTCAGAGAGTGTGGAGAAGAAACAGAGATAGGAACCATCAAAAAATTTTAAAGCAGTGCCAAGCCCCCAAAGACCAGTAGTTCTGAATTAGGGGTGATTCTGCCCCCTTCAGAAAACATTTAACTTCAGGAGACATATTTTTGAATGTCACAATGAGGTGTAGGTGATACTGACATCTGGATGGTAGTACCAGGAATATGGTTTATGCATTCTGCAAGGCACAAGGCAACCCTCAACACCCCAAAGAAAGGCTGATCTGGTTAAAATGCCAATAGTGCAGAGAAACCCTGCCAGAAGCTGTAACTCCTTGAGAAAAAGGACTGGGAGCAAATGAAAGGAAATTGAATATTAGTAAATAAATGAATAAGTGAGTGAGTGAATGGATGGATGGATGAAACAATGACACACAAACTAACAATCAGGTATTGAAATAAGTACATCTGCTAGCACTGATGAGACATAAAAAAGTGGCCTTAAATTGTATCTTTTTTTTTTTTTCTGAAGTGAGACCGGGATCCACCCAGCATACTCACTAGGGAGCAAGGCTCTGCCCATCTGGGGCATTGCTCCATTGCAAAAGGAGCCATTCTAGCTCCTGAGATGGAGGCCATGGAACCATCCTCAGTGCATTGGCTAACTTTGCTCCAATAGAGCCTTGGCTGCGGGAGGGGAAGAGAGAGAGAGAGAGAGAGAGAGAAAGGAGAGGGGAAAGGGTGGAGAAACAGACGGGCACTTCTCCTGTGTGCCCTGACTGGTGGTAACACCTGGGACTTCCACACACCAGGCCGATGCTCTACCATTGAGCCAACCGCTTCTTTTTCTTTTCTTAAAAAAATTTATTCAGCCTGACCGGGTGGTGGCGCAGTGGATAGAACATCAGACTTGGAGGCAGAGGACCCAGGTTCGAATACCCGAGGTCCCTGGCTTGAGCGCAGTATTGCTGGCTTGAGTGTGGGATCACAGACATGACCTCATGGTCGCTGGCTTGAAGCCAAGGTTGCTGGCTTGAGCCCAAGATCACTGGCCTGAGCAAGGGGTCACTCGCTCTGCTATAGCCCACCCTGTCAAGGTTGGGCTCCACGTTATGTGGAAGCAATCAATGAACAACTAAGGTGCCACAACAAAGAATTGATGCTTTTCATCTCTCTCCCTTCCTGTCTGTCTCTCCCCATCTGTCCCTCTCTTTGTCAAAAAAAAAAAAAAAAAATCTTCAAACTTAAGTTTACGGTGCTCCTGACTTCAGCTGTGCTTCCAAGGGGGAAACAGCTGTAATGGAGGGTCCACTGTAATTAATACTGCTTCTGCTATTGGCGTCTCTTTCTTTCCCTCTCCTTTAATTAAGTTCAGGCCATATCCTCAGCAGACATTAGTCAACCCAAAAGCGCATAGAAGGAGGGAAAAATCAGAGTAGTGAAACTTATTTCTCCCCGATCCATACGTAAAAGACCAAGCAATAGCCTTGCTTCCTGGTATGATCGGTATTATTATAGCGCAGCTCCTCACGCCGGGTTTCATTACAGTAAACCTGCGGTTTCACTGAGCCATTTTCCCACGAGAACACTTTAATTAATTTATTCATTGCAAATTAAGCTACAGGTGTTTGAGTGGGTTGGTGGTGGTGCTGTGTGTGTGCCTGTGAGTGAACCAGAGCACATGCGCGTGAGTGTATGTGCATTTTAATTGCTTGTGTATCCACCTCCCTGGCTAGACCTGCCCAGGCCAGTCAGCAGCCCCTGCAACTGGTTCCCAGACAAGTCTGTGCGGGTGACTTGTCACGTGATGGGATGAGCCTGTCAGGCCCGCACAGCTATGCAGGAAAAGAACACTGTCCTAATCAGGCTCTGGCTTCTTGGCACCTGGGCCCTGGCACTGCAGTAGAAGTTGGCAGCAGTCTCCTTAGAGATTGGGGTGTGATTTCTGACAATAATCAAATGTATAGGTTTTTATTAAGTTTTCTTTTTATGCCAAAGAGAGAGAGAGAGAGAGAAGGCTGATCACCCAGCCTATGTTAGCAACTTGCTAATAATTTTCAGATAGCATTTCTAACCTGGGGAGAGCAGCTGGGTGGTGGCCTCTGTGCACTCAGCACAAAGCATTGCAGCTGGGATGCAACGTGCCAGCCAACCAGGCAGGCAAAGATTTGGATAGAGCCACTTCTTAGGAAGGCACTGGCAAGGTAGAATTTGCCAGGCAAGGTAGAATTTGCCAGGCAAGGTAGAGTCAAGAATTTGGGGTTAGACTCAGCTGATTTTTAATCCCAGTTCTGTACCCAATTAAATATTGAGCAACCTACCTAAATACTGTGGAGTCTGGTTTTGCCCATTAATGAAATGGCCATAAAAGCAGCTACCTATTGGACCAATGTCAAGATTAGCGAAAGGTGGAGCTGTCTGGCACACAATAGGCACTCGGTCTATGTCTATTGTTTCTTAACATCATCACTCTTATTCTTCTGTAAGTCCCACGATAACTGTGGGCTCGACGGTTTCCATTAAAAAAGTTATAATGATAACTCGTTTCCATTTTTAAAATCGAGTTTACAAAAATAAATAATCAAAGCCAAGCAACTCAGTTCTGTTTCCCTTTCTCCTCCCACACCACCTGACGGATATGATTTACTATGGTTAATTACGTACCTGTTTGTTTCCCTGCCTTATTTACATGAAAATGTAAATCCTTCTAGGGCAAGAGCTAGGTGTTTTCCACTCTGTGTACACGCTCCTCCCTTCATTGCACTCAGAACTGTTAATGAATCAGTACAGCTTTCTGATGCTTTACTGATATATTCTGGGGTCATAATCAAAAGCTTACACTTTAGTTAGGAACCAATCTAGTCCCATTACCTATCGGGCCTATAACTCTTCAAATGTCCTGTATCTATAGTTTCACCTCAAGTGGGGACTGTAATTGGCAAAAAATAAACTATAAAAATAATGAAAGTCATGGATGACAATTTTAGCATTTATCTTGTAGGGATGGAGTTCAATATGGTACTATATATTCAGTGTGTTTTCCTTTTCAAAAGCTTATTGCTAATTAAAATAAACATCAGATTCCTGAGGTTTACTGAAACTTTATTGCTTTTTTTTTTTTTAAGGCAACCGTGTGTGTGAGAGAGAAAATGAGCAAGAGAGAGATAAAAGTTAATTAATAGAATCTGGCTTTCCTCCAAAGTATACTCTGTGAGTCTGAGGTATTTGAGATTGGGTAATTCAGGTTGGTTGGTATGTGAAAAACATCTGTCATGATGGGTCTTGCCATAAAATGCCACTCTCCGGGAAGGCGCAGGGAATCTTCGGCAGCATCATGATGACTTTCAAAAATGTGCCACTTCCTATATGATACCATTAAGTACCCGGGTCCTGGTTGGGCAGTATTCTGTATTGATTATAGTGCTTTCCACCTTCTGAGATTGCCCTGGAAAGTGGAGTGGTGAGTGAAGTCATTAGTTCCCCTCGGAGTTGATTTATACCTCCAGTGGGAGCTAGTGTTTCCACCACTTTTTCTTGAACGGAGTTGGGAAAGTTTGATTGAGTTTGAAGTACCCTATCTGGTACTATTTATAATCTATTAGTCCCCTTTTACTACAGGGCCTGGAACTAATTGCACATAAAAATTCCCAACTAGTTTCTGAATTAAAATAGTTATTTTTATGGCAAGAGCTGGGTTTCCCAAAGGGTGTTCCATAAAATACTGGTTCCATGAGATGCTCCTCCGAAAGGGATTTATTGCTCAAATAAATGGGAAGGGAAACAGCCATGGGTTCTCCTTCTGGTTGGTACATTGCTAGATTTAAAGGTGCAAAAAAGCAAGATCAATGGAAATACCGTTTGTCATGAAAGCACCTAGCACAGTAAAGAGCAAACATGAGACATGCTCAATTTGGTTGGTAAACGAATAAATGACTGAAGGCTCGGAACTTCTACAGGAAAGAACCCATTTAGATTTGCTCCACCACATATCTTCCAACTTAGTAAGGATATGGAACCATTCCTTTTGTACACAACTATTAACCTTATGTAGAACTAATCTTTCCAAGAACATACTTGAGTTAACTCTGGTCTAAAGTGTTATACACATATACTCAAAAGGAAATTGTTATATACATCAGTGCATTCAACAAACCTTTTAGTACCTATTATGCTCTTTATCCCGGGGTCAGATCAACCAACAAAACAGAAGCTCTCCCATTTTTGGACAAATAACCTACCAGGGGGATATGACATGTGCACTATTTTAATACCAGGTGCCATGTGATATCATATGAGAAGTACCAATTAGGAGACTACAAAGTGAGAAATGGAAAAAAATCCTACACATGGATATTCTCCTCCTGGCATAAAAGTTAAGGAGTATGGCTTGTTTGTGGGATTCATGTAGGGTCACTGCTTTAAACTTAGCTTATAATCTGTAAGATTTATAAAGAAGGAGGCCTAGTCCTTCTGGAGCGAGAAAAGAGAAAATGTGAGGCTGCTATGATTTCAGAAACTTTTAAAAATTTTTATTTATTGGTTGATTGCAACAGAGAGGAAAAGAGTGTGTGTGTGTGTGTGTGTGTGTGTGTGTGTGTGTGTGAGAGAGAGAGAGAGAGAGAGAGAGAGAGAGGAACATTGATTTGTCCTTCTACTTGCTCATGCATTCATTGGTTGATTCTTATATATGCCCTGACAGGAATTGGGCCCTCAACCTTGCTGTACTGAGATGAAGCTCTAACCAACTGACCTATCTGGCCAGGGCCTGACTTCAGAAATTGTTAATGAACTGCCTCCAATGGCCTCTCACATGTTTTTCTTCCAGAAATATAATGATGGCTTTATTCAGAGTCATCAGGACCATCCCCACACAGTGATATCCTTGCCATCAGCTGATATACTTTATTTTCTTTGACCATAGGGGCTACAAAATTTAAAATCCTACAGAGGTCAAGCAAGTACTAGGAATGAGTGACATGCTCTGGGTGTAAGAAAATAGGGAGCAGTGGGGACAGTGTTTAACTATACAGTACATGCTCCTTTTAAATGAGGCAGTTGTCAACCAGATACAACTAAATGTTGTCATAGGCTTGGTGTCAGTAAACATTTCTATTTGTCAAAAGAAGTCATAAATCTGGATTTTAGTCTATACTATTTCCTTAGTTGTTGACAACTAATTCTCTCTCTCATACACACATACACACCCCTAACTACACATACATGGTAGATTAAATAGACATAGTAATTTTCCTTTCTCTCAAAAATTCCATTAAAATTACAAAAGAACAATTTAAAAAGTGATGTGAACGTCAAAGATGTGAAAAACTGAAGAAGGAAAATAGAAACAAAATTTTGGAATCTGAGACTAGATTTATAAAAACCTTCTTAAGTATTTTGCTTAGGGGAATAAACCGTGTTTCATATAATGACACAAAATTTAAAACAAGAGGTGAAAACTATACAGTAGGCAAATATGAGTAAAAATAAAGATTTGCAGCAACATAAATATAGAAAAATATATTTTAATGAGTTTCATGCACAGCATATAAGAAAATGGTTCTTTTTAAATCATTAATGACTTTGTCATAACTATATAAAAACTATGATAATAGGAATTACTATATATCTATAAATAAGCCTTAAAATATAGAAAGCAATAATGGACAGATTTTTTAAAAAGATAATGACAAACCTACAATTAAGCTCAGAATTTTAAAGTACTTTTCTTTAAAAAAATGATTTGACTGGCAAAAATTAATAATGATCAGAGGATTTGAAAATACATGATTAAAAAGCCTGGCCTGATTCTCCACACTTGACATTTAAAAGATTCATCACTTTTAAGCACACATAAAATATTTGCCAAAAAAATATTGATCTGAATGTCCAAAAAGGATTTGAATAAATTTTAAATATTACTTAAAGCCATATGCTTTATCCATGATGAAATAAAGAAGAATTTATTTAAAAAGGACCCCCAAACCTACATGTTTCTAAATCACGAACACAGAAAACACAATAACATGGCAAAACACCTATTTACAAGAAAATAACTAAAATACTACAAACCAAAAGCAATGCAATAAAAGTCCAGTTGTAAGATATCAGTGTAGAGGCAATTATGCTTCTTTTACTTCTTGGAAGTCTCCCCAACACAAGAGTGAGAGAAAAAAAGAAATGAATTCAGACATCATCTTCAGGAAATGGAGAGGCATGTGTAACCCCAAGCCATAATAAATGTTCAAGGGCTGCCAACCACACTGCTTATCAGCTAGGCAGCTGGAAGGACTCAGAGTACACCTGTGTCTATGTTACCTCTGACAAAGCCAGCAGGATGTATTTTTCCAAAGAAGGTGGGCACTCAGAAAGGGAATAATCATTGCCTATTATTTGGGTAGTTGGATTGGCAGTGGGAATTTATTGGATCTGTTTGGCGGGACAGAAATACAGGAGGTTAAACAAGTAGGGAAGTATATAGCTATATGTACCCCATATTTGTCAGTAGGATGCTGTCAGTAAATGAGGCAGGGTAGGAGACAGAGAAGTTAAGTTGTAAGCAGCCCTACAGTTGCCATCTCCCTCTCTCTCTCTGTCTCTCTCTCTCTCTTTCTCTCTCTGTCTCTTTTTTTCTCTCTGTCATCAGGAGCATTACTGTCCATCAGGGAGAATTGCCTCCTCAATGGGACACAGTCTGGGCTCTTTTCCATGATCTCCAATGCTCTTCCTGTAATAAGTGATCCATGGACAATTGGGAACATTCAAGGATAATACATAATGATGCAAAGACAACCCAGATTGCCTCCTCTGTGCAAAGACAGGTATACAGCTATGTGAAGATTGTTGTCTGATGTAAAAGAAAAGGACAAATGCTGTTCTAGATGAAAAAAATCAAGGAAAGGCTTTTCCTAGGCCTTTCTTTGAAAAACAGCTAGTGGTGGACTCAACAACCAAGAGATAAATGGCAAAATTCTGGCAAAAGTATTATCCGTGAGTATTGATTCTCCTTAATTGTAGGTCGAAGGCTGAAATGACTATGGGTTTAGAACTAATAGAATGCAGTGCAATTTACATAATGTAAGTGTTATATCTATCACTTTATCAATCTATATATATGTGGTATAGTATATAGAATATGATATGAAACTATATATGCAGTATGATATAATAACTAAATATATATGTGTGTGTGTATATATATATATGCATTCAAGACAATATATCAAAGAAACTAAAAATTTGGGAGAGGGACAGGGATAGAAGTTATGAGAAACTTCAAACTGTTGATTTTTTTATACCTATAGTAAAGGATACTATTTAAAAATATGTGAAGCATATAACAGTGTAAAATTATATTTAGAAGCACAAATGTGACTACTGAAGGAATGACAAAGATGATCTAATCCATATTCTGATAAGAATGCAGAGATTGGAAAAGTAAGCAAAATAGGAAAAGAGAAAATCTAAAACCTATTTTAGTAGCTCAGTCAATAGATACTGTCTAGAAGTGGGAGTTGAAAAGAATAGGCAAGTTCTCCTAGCTGAGAGGCCACAAGGGTGAGGAATAGCAAATGAAACTTTGAAATGATGAGGAACACATGTGCTTGCACACACACAGACACACGCACACATGCGCACACACGCACCAGAGTGAGGCAGGAACAAATAATATTGTAAAAGTTGAAACAGAAGAAGCAGCAGCAACAAATATGGAGAATATGACATAAATTATGGCTTATATGCTTAGACTTTATCAGTAAATGTAAATTGTATAGAATTATAAAGGCCCAAAGAAAATGCAATAGCACCTCCCAGCCTAGATTTCAACTCTATACTCTAAACGTCTATCCAAGCGGCAGCTCTGTATCCCATAGCAGTGGCACCAAAACAAACTGAGTTAAAGGGGGAAAGGGTGAAAATAAAAACGTGGAATGAGGAATAATATGCAAATGCGTCATCAAAGAAAAGAGGAATTCTAATCTTTATATAAACAGAGTTGAATTCAGAGGGAGGAGCATTAAAAATGTCTATAGATGGCCCATGAAAATTCTCAACCCATAATGAATATCTAATACACTAAAGTGGGCACCAAAAAGAAGAACGAGGCCCTGGCAGGTTGGCTCAGTGGTAGAGCGCCGGCCTGGCGTGCAGGAGTCCCGGGTTTGTATCTAGATACAAATGTTGTGAAATGGATCTTAACAAGCAAAAACCAACAGTAGAATTTTCAAGATTCAGTAAAAATATTTAAGACAAACAATTTCTTTAGCATATATACTAAAACTGTTAAAAATGAGGAATAAAAATAAAGCAATCAACTCAATAACAAATAAGTAACAAAAATACAAATAAAATGAAAAAGTAGGAATTTCAAAAATAAAGTTATTAATGAATTTAGGAATATGAAATAGTAATATTAAATGATAAAATAGATTTCAATTATTATATAATTAATCTAATATAAATATTATTTTAAATGGTTTCAATGTATCAATCTAATTTGAATTCACAATCCTTAACAATAAAAATTAAGAAAATTGAAACTAAATTATGAATACAAAAATAAATCATTAGAAAGAATAATTAGAAGCCCTGCCAGTTGGCTCAGTGGTAGAGCATCAGCTCTGTGTGTGCAAAACCTCGATTTGATTCCAGTCAAGGCACACAGGAGAAGTGACCATCTGCTCCTCCAGCCCTCACACCCCCCACTCTTCTCTCACAGGCATGGCTGGAATGGTTGAGAAAAGTGGACTCCAAGCACTGAGGATGGCCCTATGTTCCACTTCAGGCACTAAAATAGCTCAGTTGCTGAGCAACAGAGTAGTGACCCAGAGAGGCAGAGCTTGCTGGGTGGATCTGTTTGGGGCACAAGTGGGAGTCGGTCTCTGCCTCCCTGCCTCTCACTTAAAAAAGAAAAAAGATAATAGACATAAAATGAAGGAAAAAGTAAAACTATAAGAAAACTAGCTATGAAAAGAACAAATAGAGAATTTTAAGAACCATTAGAAAGTATACAGAGCATTTTCTGGGAATTTTGAAATCTTAGATTAAATGGTTACTCTTTACTCTTTTCCTTCCTTCCTTCCTTCCTTCCTTCCTTCCTTCCTTCCTTCCTTCCTTCCTTCCTTCCTTCCTCCCTCCCTCCCTCCCTCCCTCCCTCCCTCCCTCCCTCCCTTCCTTCCTTCCTTCCTTCCTTCCTTCCTTCCTTCCTTCCTTCCTTCCTTCCTTCCTCTTTTTTCCTTTCTTTCTTTCCTATCTCTCTCTCTCTCTACTTCCCTCCCTCCTTCCCTTCCTT
Organism: Saccopteryx leptura; assembly: GCF_036850995.1. Lineage (NCBI taxonomy): Eukaryota > Metazoa > Chordata > Mammalia > Chiroptera > Emballonuridae > Saccopteryx > Saccopteryx leptura. The sequence goes on from NC_089507.1 coordinate 169,390,103, forward strand.
CCTTTCTTTCTCTCTTTCATTTTTTTCCTCTCTCTTTTTCTTTCTGTCTTTCTTCCTTTTATTTAGTGAGAGGAGGGGAGGCAGAGAAAGACTCCCACATGTGCCCCGACTGAGATCCACCTAGCAAGCCCCACTATAGAGCGATGCTCTGCCCATCTGGGGCTTTTGCTCCATGGTCATTTTAGTGCCTGAGGTGGAGGCCATGGAGTCATTCTCAGCACCCAAGGCTAACTCACTCCAATTGAGCTATGGCTGCAGGAGGGGAGGAGAAGAGAGAGAGAGAGAGAGAGAGAGAGCGAGAAGCGAGAGCAGATGGGCACTTCTCCTATGTGCCCTGACTGGTAATCAAACCTGGGACATCCACATGCAGGGCTGATGCTCTACCACTGAGCCAACCAGCCAGGGCTTTTTGTGTGTGTGTGTGACAGAGACAGAGAGAGGGACAGATAGGGACAGAGAGATAGGAAGGGAGAGAGATGAGAAGCATCAATTCTTTGTTGTAGCACCTTAGTTATTCATTGATTGCTTTTTCATATGTGTCTTGACTAAGGGGCTACAGCAGACTGAGTGACCCCTTGCTCAAGCCAGTGTCCTTGGGTTCAAGCTGGTGAGCTCAGCTCAAACCAGATGAGCCCGCACTTAAGCTGGTGACCTTGGGGTTTCGAACCTGGGTCCTCTGCATCACAGTCCAACACTCTATCCGTTGCACCACTACCTGGTCAGGCTTTTCTTTTCTTTTTTTAATTGAGATAAAAAATAACATGTAATATTATGTTTGTTTCAGGTGTATAATAGAATGACTGACTAAAAATACTGACTAAAAGAAAAAAGTATGAACTACCAAAATTGACTTGAGAAAAAAATGGAACAAATAAAAATATCAACATTTGTTAAAGAAATTGAGATGGTTATCAAAAGTGGCATCCACTCCTGAACAACAAAACATAACAAAAGAAAAAAATGACAACATGATGCAGCTCTGATCATTTTAGAAGTCATTTAAATTTCCATGTACAAAACATAAAAGTGCTGTTACATTATTTGAAAACTATTTCAGACAATAGTAAAAAAGTTAAAAGTCACTTGATTCATTAGAATGTGGTACAACTCCATAGCAATACCAAATGAAGGTAGTAAAAAATAAAGAACACTCAAATGTATACATCAATATATTTTATAAAATATTTTAAAAATATTTTAAAAATAGCATATTTAATCCATATGAAATATAGTCACTACATAGGACTTATCCCAGAAATAAAAGTTCAGTAAACTTTTGGAAAATGTTAAGATTGCGGGCAACATTCTGGTATGGGATAAAGAGGATTTCTCATGGTGTAAACACATGAAACTTGTAAGCAAACCATTTGATAATAATATTAATAAGACATAGTACATAGCTAGATTTCAAAGAATAAGATTTGTGTGCAGTGGTTTAGGTGGAGTAAAATTTTTTTTTTAATAAAATTAAAGATAAGAAGAAGCCAAGATATTCTGATTGAACCCATACTGCAGCTTAGAGGGTAAGGGCTGGAATTCCAAAGCCCAATAAAGAAAGAAAAGTCATCCTGACCCACCCAGACTGGGTGGAGCTAGGATTCTACTTCCTCAGGAAGCTACCCAATCAATGAAAAGCTTAGGACTCTGACTCCTCCCACTTGCCTTGATTAGCAGTGAAGAAGTTCACCATTGAATAGGAAACCCTGAATGGAAAATTAATAATCTGTGCCCAAGACCTTAAATTTTTTGTCATGAGGCATTTAATGGTACTTTCCCTAAATGTGTGGGAAGTCTTTCCCATAAAATTAACAACTACAAACAAGTGAACTAACCAGGAAAAAAATCCATAACTTTAGAAATCCCCAGAACTCTAGCAGAAAACAAACACAAAAGCAGGCTGGGAGGATGTTTTCACCATCAGGCTCTCCCTTCCTTAGATGGGCTTTTAACAACAACAACAACAATGGCACACTGTGTGAGGACTTTGCAAATACAATCATTTCCACAGAAAAGGACAAAGTAGTCAAAGCAACAGTTTTGGGAGCCCAGGATAGATCTGAGAAACATAATGAAATTTTTATGACATAGGTGGCCTTACACATTAGTAAGAATAAAATGAGTCCTTGAGTGAAAGCAACTGGGACAATTCACGAATACATGTACTGATCGAAAACTGGAAAAAGTAGAAATAGTCGGTTGAAAATGGGTAAAATACTGTAATATATAGTTCACAAAGGAGGACACCTGTATGACTGATAAGCATATAAGATAATATTCAACATGCTCTAATAATTAGGAAAATGCAATCGAGCAGGATAGCATTTCTTATTTATCACGCTGGCATAACTTAAGTGAAATACAAGGTCTGAGAATATCAATTGCTGGAGGAGAGATGGAGAGATGGCAGTACTCACAGACTTAGCCCTGTGAGAGAGATCATGCACTCACCTAAGGACCAGTTTATTTTTATCACATCCTAAATCCTTTCCCTTGATGTCCCTGGGCTTACCATGTGTCCCCAGACTTATACCTTCTAAAACCCTCACTCTTCCCAGATAATATTTGCATTTTAAAAAGTCCACCTGTAACATATTTGCATTTCAACCACACCCTCCCCATATCCAGCCAGGTGGGGCATGAAAGTGACTCAAAAGTTATGATGGGACCACACAATTCACGGAAGAATACACCTTTCCCTATACTCTGTCATGGCGCTGGCTGGTTTGTGACTTTGTGGAAATATATTTCAGAATTAAGCACACGTCCATAGATCAGTTATTGCATGTAATATACAGACCACCTCCATAGCAAGCTCACTTTGGCTGGTGATAAAGCCTCTCTGTAGACTGCCACCTTCTCCCTAGGAAGAAGGAAATGAATGTGACCCTCACTCCCCCAAAATCCTCTGTACATATCCACCAGGTTCAGTTGGTGTGGCTCTGAACTTGTTTTATAACTGACCCACCACGTGGGAAGACTTTTTCCACATTGAAATCAAAATGGGTGGGATTGGTTTTGTTTTATTTTAACTAGTTTTCCTTCATATGTGAGATTTCTGGCATATAGCCTGAGAAGTCTGCTGTAATGAAATGCATTTAGTGTAGAGAGGGGAAATAAAAATTTTTGTCTTCTTTTTAAATTTTTTTCCATGCCTGTAAACACTCCATTTCACCTGGCAGAAAAGTTGTTCATGACCAAAGGCTTATAGGCTAAACAGGTTTGGATCCAAAGGAAATAGAGTGCTCTTATCTTTCCTATGATGCACAGTGACTTCACATGCACTGACCCATTGACTGAGAGGAGGATGTTGTCCCCGATAGCTTACCCCAAGGGGACCTGCCCTGGGTGGACCAGGTATAATTTACAGGGTAAGTCCCCTCCAGGACCCAGGCAGGGCTGTCATTCTCAGCAGACACTGCTCTTGCAATCCATTTTTATCTGGGAATCCTTTCCAGGGACATAAAAGAATAACAGACTACAGCTTCCTGTCCTGTTTGCCACTTCTCCCTGTGGATGACAGCTTAGCGTGCAAGATGTACCGATTTTTACAGAGATGGATTTACAGGCTGGTGGTTCATGCTGTCTCAAAGTGTGATGGGGGAAGGCAATGGGGAGCAGTGTTTCCGCCTTAATCACTCTCTTGGGCACAAAACAGAAGAGCACAGGTGTGTCTGATCTCCCCAGGGGCCTGATTATCTCATGATAACCACATCCTCTGTCTTCCCTTATTGCTATTTTTTTTCCCAGGTTCAGATACAAAGAAGTGATTTAGATAATTGGATTGACTGACAAAAAACTGTCAGCCAGCCTGTACTGTGACATTCTAAAGGACAATATCCATTTTCTGCAGATTCAGCCACCAATAGGCTAGTGTCAGCAAATTCAATGTTTCCTGGACGAAGCAGGCTTCTGCAGCAGCTGCGGTGTTTACGTTCCCTGTGTCCTTTTACAGGCAATTCAAAACCTAAAGCCTATAAGCTTTCACTGCTCTTTAGAGAGATAAAGGGCACAGAGTGTGCATTACTACTCCAGAAATACGGGGCCATCAGTGTTTTATGATGGAAAGTCAGTGGCTATATGCAGATTGACCTAGTAGGTCACATGCCACAAGAATTTATCTCTTAGATTTGGGGGAGACAGGAAAAGCCTTGTGGCCAGAGGGTTGTAAGCAACAGATGAGTCACCTGCGGGATAATTTCATAACTGACTCTCAGAGAACATGATTATCAATATTTCAATCTGGTTTAATTCAAAATGAGAGATCATAATAATGGTTCTCTCTTGTTTTTTTGGGGGGGTTGGGTTCTTTTGGACTGAGTACTTTTAAAAGTCTGCTGATTAGTATAATGCTTCATGATATTTTAGAGAACAAATTAAATCAGGGGTTATGGAGAAATGAATACTAATTCAGCCAAGTATTGTTTTCTATCTGAATTAAGAGTATGAGGTGCGTGAAGTTCTAATTACAGCCATATTTAAAGGAAGAAGGGTATATAAAGCTTCCAGCTTCTATGTTCTCTCTGGTGGATATAACATAGCTTAAATTTTAAATAAATAGTCCTCTTGTAAATAAATGGTTTATTTCTTTCTAACTTAATAATTCCTAATCACTAAGAATTCTTGTGTTTGGCCCTGTCTGGATGGCTCAGTGGATGGAGTGCTGTCCCAGCATACCGAGGTCTCTGGTTCAACCCCTGGTCAGGGCACATATGAGAAGCAATCAATGAGTGCACAACTAAATGGAACAACTAAGTGAAAAAATGGGTTGATGCTTTTCTCTCTCTCTCTCTTTCTCTCTCTTACCACCCCCCACTCAAAAATGGAAAATTAAAAAAGTGAAGAATTCTCATTTTTACCTTTAAGAAAATAAAAGTCTGTGTCTGTTTTGAAGATACACTATGTGCTAAGCATACTCTATTCTGGAGGCAGGAGATGCGTTGGCAACATGAAATCTGCTCACACACATTTAACATCCTAGCCTTGTCTGTTTACTACTAGGGCTGCGATTAGGGTTTGGTTACTACCTCAATAGTGAGGACCAGGACTCTTCTGATGACAGCTCTTGGCAGCACCAAGATGTTCTGACAGCAAACTCACTCCCAGGCCATTTCCCCGGACCAATGTGCAATGGCACAGGATAGTGGAACTCTGAAGCAAAGCTCTGCAAAAATCCCACCAAGCACTGGTGGAATCAACCAAATTGATGCAATTGAAATGATGGTAACCAAGGGCAACGGATAACTCAGCCTAAATGCATGTGGATAGAGCGATTTAGTATGCCATCCATTCAAATACCAGGTGTTTTCAAGGTTTCAAGCTCGAGTTTACCTTTCTCTAAGGAGACCCCTGCATTTTCCAGTTTTTCCATATCCTTGTGTAAGTCCTCCTATAGACACAGTGAAGTCCCAATACATATGGTCAATACTACCAAAAATAACACTAATTATAATAACTAATAATACTAACCAACATTGCTACTAACAAATCCTCCCTTTTCCTCAAAACAGAGAGTTTGGGTTTTTCCCTGGTATTAAGAAAAAAATACTAGCAAGAGAGATAAATATTTAAGATAGTCACATACTTAAGCAACACGGATTTAGAGATGGATTATGATATTAAGAGTGAAGCCCCTCCCCTGGTTGAAAGAGAGTTCAGCCAGAAAACAAACATCACAAGAGAGTCATGTGACTAGGAAATAATGTGAAACATGGCAGGAGAAATGACCACCTGGGTCCTTGCAGGTGGTAACAGAAGGGCCACAAGAAAACATTCTCTTTGTACTTACAGCCAAAGAGGTACAATTGAAATAGGGTAGCATGCAAGTTCAACTGCTCTGTATCTGAGCTTGATGAGTAGGTTTCAGTCAGCTCTGGTAGCAGAAAAACAAAGGGATACATTCATTTTACTACATGAACAGGGCCGCTACCCATGGCTAGCATATTTTTGTAAAGAATATAAACTATTTTATAGTTTATCTTTCTAATTTTCCAGTAAGTCCAGGTTATTGATGGTAAAATGACTCCATGCAAATACATATTAAGTTTTCATTTATTTTTTCTGCACTATTCCTGAACACCTGAACGAAACATTTCATGAATGGAAAGTTAATCTACCTAGGCCTGGATGCCTACAGCATTATAAGAAATTAGACCCTGTCTTGGATTTAGTCGACCACATAGGAGCGAGCATTGTGCAGAAAGGTTAGGAAGGTTAGGATACTGACTTGATCTCAAAGTCCAGAGCTTGATCTATAGTTGAAATAATCAGGGTGCTTTGCTTTTTTTTTTTTTTTCTTTTCATTTGAATGAGTTCAAATCACTGGCTTACTCAGTTTTCACCCAGAGCTTAAGACACTGAGGAATGCTCAGGGCGCAAACCTTTAAAAGCAAAATGATTATTTCTGATGACAAACGTTCTTAGTGACATCAGAGATGCAGCCATTGTATAAGTTCTGTGTCTCTGGAAATGCACTTAGGTATAGCTGGATTTGTGCACAACTGTTTATAATACAACTTACTCATTGTTCTTTATTGAATTTTTTTTTTGTAAGCATACAAACAAGAAATTTAGGTAGACAGGATTTAAAATATTTAAAGTCTTTTGGGTTTTCTTGTGAGAAGCTCCATTCAAAATGATTTTTTTTTTTACATTTTAAGATATAAATATGTTTGTAGACATTCATTAAAGGTGAAAGAAACAGGCGAGATCAAGATTAATAGTCATTACTCAACAGTGAATAGTCATATTCAAACAGTGGTCGGGACTGTAATGTAAACTCTAAGATGACATGCACCTTGGCCATTTAATTCATGCCTCTGGAGAAATAAGTGGCTTCACAGGAGGTCAAGTAAGAATGCAATGCAAGTGCAAAGCAATTATAATTTGAGAAGTGGGAACAGTTGTGTGCATGGACATTAGTATCTTGGCTTCCTTTATGCTTTACATTAAATATCAGATAAAACAGATAAAAAAGTAATGCTTATGAAACATGTTCAGGGTATAATAAAATCAATACAACCATGATTCATTCTTCCACCACCCTCTTTAGGAAAATAGCATGTTATAATTGTTCTTCTGCCAGGAACCTTATGTGTACGTGAAAAGCTTAAAAACACATAAAAATACTATTTGATTGAGTGATGTAGCTAATGAAAGGAGAGTGAATTATATTCCTGCTGATATACTTATTTGTCATATTTTTAAAACTAAGTTAATGAAAGGAGATTTTGGCTTTGCAAAGCTTTGGTATCTCATCAACACGGATGTCCACAAGCAGACGATCTCCCAGAGTCAGGCACAGCCAAGGTCCTCACACTTACATTCAGAATCCAGTCAGAGATCCCTTCGTTTTTATAGCAATGCACAGAAATCAATCTTGTTGCGCGGATCATTCCTTCCCATAAGCACAAACCACCAACAGTCAAGCAACATCCAGACTGTGTTGATTCTTTACTCTGAAGTTTTCACATTGGTACTTTTTTTTATAATCTATGTTCTCTGCATTGCCACTTTCCTATTGTCTGTTCTCCCTGTTGCCTCTCTATTATTCCACCATAAAGAGTCAGCGTAGGGAAGCAGGCCACTTTATTTCAACTCTTTCTCCTGCGGGATTCCGAGCTAAGCTCAAGAGTAAATGGGTTTTCTTGGCGTTACCACATGGATGTGGCTCCCTCTGAACCGGCCCAGGGCTATGGGGGAGGAGACAGTATGGTCTGACTGTAAATGAAGAAAAACAGGGAAAATTAAGCAGAGCATCCTGTTTACTTGCAGTTGGAAAGCCCAGCAGAACAACCTGCTATGTAAGCCACAGCCTTGTTTTTGGACAGATTATGCATTTCGTTAGCAAAAAAGGTGGTTTTTAAAAGCACCTTTTTGAAAAAATAATCACTGGACATGAAGAAAAAAGATCATCATTTTAGGGACCATTCCTGGAATGGGCAGACCTCTTGATTTATTTTAACTGCTTGGGCAGGGATATTTCAAAGACACAGTCTCTGGGTCCTTTGGCACCAGGACTGAACTGGGCAAGCGTTGTACCTTAAGTTCTTCCCTTGAGGAGCGTCAGCCCTAGGCTCCTTCAGCCATTCTTTCAGTGGTTCTGGGTATGAGTAAGTCGGCTGATTATCCCGCCTCTGTAAACAACTGGGAGTTATTACAGATGGAGACAAAAATTTTGTGGGGTGGTGTGGAAATTTACAGTGGAAACCTTGTAAAGCTATGCACAGACTCTATATGTGGGGGGGCAGTCTCAGCTTGGGACGGTGCATAGGACATTGGCCTTGCACTTTGGTCCCTTCTGCAAGGCAGATGGAATAATAGGCTTAATTTCAAAAGAGACTGAAGAATTTAAAAAAAAAAAGCCTAGGGAAAGAGAAAGAGAGTTGAGGTCTATTAAGTTTGGCTTAAAGTCAATCTCAGAGTAGAAAAACAAAGGGGCAATTTCCCAGATGGGCTTGAGTCTATGGATTTCTAACTGGTAGAAGTAATTTTTAATAAAATGGTAGTAAAATGTTAAAATACTCATTTCATAAAACATCAGGAAGCTAATGAGAGGCCCAAACAAACATTGAACATAGAATGGAGGTAAACTGATGGTTAAGGAAATGTGCCCCAGGTTAAACTGCAAAAATATTCAAGGTTGCTAGAGTGGAGAATGTACTAACAACATTTGAACTAGTGAGGCACAAAGGATAGGCATCTTTTGGGGAGCATTGGGTGGTGGCATTACTGTTAGAGTGAAAAGTGACAAGGCACATTGCTAAAGGAGCCAGAAGGGCAAATAAGCACAACAGAAGAAACACCATGACAAGCAGTGGGGACAATTTTAGGACCAGCACACCTGAGATACTCCCTGAGGAATTCCTAAAAGCACTAGAAAGAATAGTTAGGGACAATTGCCTAGCAAGTAGCTCCTTTGTTACTATTTACTTTTCCCTGACTCTCTATCCCATTCCACTGTCTCATCTTGGAAACCAGTTGAAATATGTGACTGTGTGAGCATGTCTCTTGACTTGTCTATTAAAGACTTATTGAAAAGTAAAAGTGTAACCAATCAGCTAACTACTAATGTGTCAAGTAACTTCCCTGACAAATCCTGGGACAGATTTGCCAAAATGTAGCTGTTATTTTGGTCCTGTGGAGCTAGGTTTTCTTGAATTTTCATACTTCTAAAGCAAATGTTTCTATATAAAGCCTTATCTCAGACCCTTGTCTCTCCGCACATTGCTAAGCCAGAAAGTGCGACGTTCGGTCCTGGAGTAGAGTGGCATGCACAGGGAGCCACTCTTAATGACCTTCTTGCATTGACCGGGGTCCTTACTGATTTTTCCCAGCTCAGGATTCTGCATTATAAAAGTTCTTCAATCCTTGAGCCCAGATTGGACTCATACTCATTCTTTAATTTCCAGGTAAATTAGTGGAATCAAAACTCAACTAGAAATCAGAAAAGTTAGATCCTAATTCTATGACTAATTTCACTCACTGTGGGATCCTAGGCAACTGACTGGTATTCCCTTTTCTTGGCCAGACTTATCCGGGGACTGGAGATGTTAAAAGTTTGAATGAGAGGCCCTGGCCTATTGGCTCAGTGGTAGAGCACTGGCCTGGCATGTGGAAGTCTTGGGTTCAATTCCCAGCCAGGGCACACAGGAGAGGCGCCCATCTGCTTCCTATCCTTTCCCTTCTCCTTTCTCCTGTCTCTCTTTTCCCCTCCCACAGCCAAGGCTCCATTGGAGCAAAGTTGGCCAGAGTGCTGAGGATGGCTCCATGGCCTCTGCCTCAGGTACTAGAATAGCTCCTGTTGCAACAGAGCAACACCCCAGATGAGCAGAACATCACCCCCTAGTGGGCGTGCCGGGTGGATCCTGGTTGGGCACATACGGGTGTATGCCTCTCTGCCTCTCCTCTTCTTACTTCTGAAACAAAAAAAAAAAGTTTGAGTGAAGTGAGAAGAACTTCTCTTTTAAAGAAGTTAGAAATACTCGCCGTAACTTAGAGAATATATTTTGAATTATATATTTAAATAAAAATATTCATGCATATCATGATTATTAACTTTCATTGCCATCATAATAACCAGAACCACAGACTCTTAAGAGCTGGGAGAAACCTTAACATTCACAGAGGACAATAGTCTCCAAATTCTTTACTTTGTCAGCCAAACCCTTCATCAAAGTAAGTCCCATTGAGAAGTTGGACATTCACACCTGGTCTGGGTAGAACAGATCTAAGATTAGAAGTCAGCGGAGTGAACTTTCCATGAACGCACAAAAATCCATTCCTTCTCCCAGTCCTAGCAACCCCCCAGGCATCCCCATCTCCTGCACACACTGAAGAGCCTCACTTCTCCTGCAGATAAGATTCTGAAATGCAGGGAAATTGCTGTTCATTCAACACATGCATGCTCAGAGATAAACTGCTCAAAAAAATTATCCAATTAACTAACAACAGAATGAATACTGGGCCTCAGCATGTCTCCTCAGAGCTCTGCACCCCTTCCTGTTTGTTCACTGCTTCGCTTTATGATCACGGAAAGATATGGACCTAGAAGAAAAGTAAACTCTTCAATAGTTTGGTAGCAGAGTAAGTTGCTAATAATTTATTGGACGTAGAGACTGCATTCTTTCATCTTTATATCTAAGATGTGTCCAATCAAAAAGGAGGTCTATCTGCAGCTGTCCCTGACAAGGAATGGTTATCCATCTAAGCAGATTGTGGGAAGACCATGCTTTTCTGATGCATCCCCATTCACCAAGGCAATTCAGCTCCCTGAAACCTGCCTGAATATATGTGGGGCTTAACTATTTCTGTTTTTTTAAATCACTTTTCTTCTCAAACAAACAAACACAAGCAAATCAACTTCCCATTTGTGTCTTTTAATATCTCTAATAAGACATGGTGAAAATAATTGTCAAATCCATATTCTGTGTATAATGCCGTAAAAACAAACCCCTCTGAGAAAGGGAGTGACTGGACCCTCTCTGATGGAGGACATGCTAACAAAAGGAGGACATTTCAACACATGTGTAATGCCTACCATATGCCCAGTTAAAGATCCAGTTAGAAAGTATCTGGACTGAATAAGCAATGGGCAAAGATTTTCTCTAGCTCTTATTTCTCTCTAGGAATATCACCCAGGAAAATGTGTGACTTGGTTTCTACGGGATCAAAAGCCAATAATTCAAAGGTTTGGAACGCACTAGAAAGAAGAAGATCTTACAAAGCCAAGCAAAACACAACCAGAAGGTCCTTAACCAGGTCATTGGTCTAGGAGTCCCACAGAACTGTACATTTACATCTCTTTCTTAATTTGTGTTTTCTGCTTTCAACAAATGTCCAAACAGCTAAAGGGGGATATGATACCACTAACATATGTTTAAAGATATATTTTGTTGATAAAATGTTTGTAAAACGATTACTGCTTATGAAAAGAAAATAAATAACAAACTTTCTAAAACTAAAACAAGATCACTGAGATATTGAATAGAAAATTTTCTATCTCATTTTCTATTTGAAAATCTGGGTTTAGAATATTTCTCCATGATGACAGTAAGGTAACGTGATGATACAAAGCACTCTGTTGGGGCAACACTAGAATCTATGTAAACACAATAAATTTAAAAAAAAAAACACCACAAAGCACTGTGGACTGGGAATTAGAACTGTGATCTAGATTCTTCTGCTGCCTATTAACTAGATGAGTGACCCAAGCAGTTCTCACCATCCCCTGGGTGTCAGTTTCCTGTTTTGTGAAACAATAAATTTGGACTAAATACATTAACAATCCTTCTAGGTTGAAAATTATTTGAGGCTTGTTATTATTACTATTGAAATGACTAATATCCTATGGCATGATACATATTATACATGGTAGAATTATTAGACTCAAATAGCTTTCATGTGTGATGTCTTGATATGACCATGAAAACCCCATGGACTTAGGTAAGAAAGAACTTAAAAATGAGTAAAGGGAATCTCAGAGAAGTTAGGTGGTAGGTCTTTCAGATGCCAATAAGGAAAAGAAAAATCATGGCTTTAGATTTTCTATTGAGATGACTGCTGTGCAAAAATCACTTACTTCTGCCACATGGACTGAAATCCAGGTCTAGTGCCAAAGGGAGAGAGTCACACGGTCTCCCTTAACCCTGCCCGCTGTTCCCTCTATTGCTCCCCAACCTAGAAATTATACTTATGAAGTGACTGGCTGCCACAAGTTCAATAGGCAATGAGGAGGAGAGTTAGAACAGCTGCCATTCAAAAGTGGTTCAGTACCAGCTTGGTTCTGAAAATGACACATAAGAACATTCGTATATTTGGAACAGACATTTTTTCCCCTATGCTTACCTAATTCTACACCAATGAATCATTTCCTTGGGAATGAAATCACTAAGGGTTGGGTAGCTTTTATTCTGAAGAAAATGATCCAAAGCCTGCAGTAAGATAGACATGCTTCTTTCTGGGAGGCGCAGGTAGCGTTTGGGGAATGTGGGTGTAGGTGGAAACCTTAGGATACCTGCTTCCCCTTCTACAAGCTTCAGCATGGTGCTGTGTGAGGAGGTCCAGTGGGTGACTGGAAATCCCCTTACACCTCACACCCAGAAACATTCTTTGGAGTACATTACGTAAGAGTGAAGTCATATTTAAGAAGTCTCTGACTATGAGACTCTGCACTATCTTTTCTGTATCAAAACTCCGTTAGAGAAAGGCCCTAACTCCAGATCTTGGCAGTTTTATGTAGTACCATCTGACACACAAAAGCACACATGCACACATTCATGCACATGTGCACGCAGGTAGGCATACCCTTACCCTTTCCACATCCTCAAACCCAGGAGGACTAAGGGAAGGGAGTCTGGGTGCCCTCTCAGGTGCCCCGGCTCCATGCAACTTGGTAACTGCTATCCTCCCACCTCCAGAATGTCCTCAGAACTCTGAATTTCAAATTGATATATCCATTTCTTTATTTTTTCACTGAAACAAATTGTAGTTGGTCAGAGGCTGCCATATTCTGCCTTAAGACTGCCGAATTTGAGGCGAGGGCCTTCTGGAAAGGACATATCAAAGGCTGCACTCTTGGGATGGAAGTAAGTCACTAGGATATCTAGAATAAGTGCTTAGCTCTCAAACCAAGACTGCTGACGGTGGACAGCCCTCTCTCTTGGCTTGACATGTACTGCTAAACACTTGGGTTTACTTGAAGTATTCTTTGAAGGATCTCTGATGACTATTACTTCTTTTTGTTGTACAGATGTATTGTTGAGAAAACAAAATGGGGCTTATAAATTTCCATGATCTTGAAATGATGACACATTTAATTCCTAAGAGTAAGACAAAACATGCCAATTATTTTAGTCTGCATTTTAAAATTATTTTAAAAACATCAGGTTGTAGGTACACTTTTATGGCTTAAACTAATTTAAAAATATGTACAGGGCAGGTCTACCTCCTGCCCTGTCCACAGTCACTGTCCCACACTTCACCATCTCATCCCAAAGGTAGCCATACTTAGTCGTTTTTGTATATAGTAATACTTCTTCACAGACAAGTAGAAGCAAATACAGAAATTCAATTTTTTAGTCTTAATTTTATTGGGGTAAGAACAGCTTTTCAAGTGCACAACACATTACTACACAACAAATCTCTAGGATTCGTTCATCCACATAACCAGAACACCATACGCAGTGATTAGCAGCTCATTTTCCCGTCTCTCCTGTCTCTATCCCTTTGTACCTGTTAGGCTGGCTATAATAACAAAACAAGTGAAAAGTGTCAGTAGGATGTGGGGAAAGTGGAACCCCTGTACACTGGTGGTGGGAATGCAAATTGGCACAGACACTATGGAAAACAGTATAGAAGTCTATCAAAAATTAAAAATAGAATTAAAAATTAAAAATAGAATTATCATATTATCTAGCAATTCCACTTCTGGGTTTATCCAAAATATTGAAACGAAAACCGTAAAGATGTGTGAGCACTCCCATGTACACTGCAGCACTCTTCACAATAGCCAAGAGGTGGAAACAAACCTAATATCCATCGACAAATGAATGGATCAAGAAAATGTGATATGGACCTATAACGGAAAGTTATTCAGCCTTAAAAAACAAAGGCGATCCTGCAATATACAACAACATAAGTGAACCTCGACGATATTATGCTCAGTGAAATAAGCCAGTCTCCAAAGGATAAACACTGCATGCTTCCACTAATATGAGGTATCTGAAATAGTTAAATTCATAGACAAACAGAGCAGAAAGATGAAAGATTTACTTCCTCCCTTTCTTACATGAATGAGAATATAGAATATATTCTGTACTATACCTTTCTGTTTTCCACTTAAATATATCCTAGGTATTCTTCCAAACTGGGGCATAGAGTATTTTTTTTTCCATTCCTTCTTACACCTCTAGAGTATGTTTAATGCAGTTGTTTATTCGGCAAACTCTTCCAGAGAAAGGTGATTTTGATCAGGGTGGTTTTGAGATCTTAGCTTGTAGGCACTTAGACTTTTGAGATTACAACTCACACAGTATAAAACACAATAAAATGACCAACATTCGCTATGGTATTGTAACTAACAGATTTTATAGAATTTAGCTTTTGATATTATTAATTTTTTTTTTTTTTTGTATTTTTCTGAAGCTGGAAACGGGGAGAGACAGCCAGACAGACTCCCGCATGCGCCCGACCGGGATCCACCCACCAGGGGCGACGCTCTGCCCAGCAGGGGGCGATGCTCTGTCCCTCCGGGGCGTTGCTCTGCCGCGACCAGAGCCACTCTAGCGCCTGGGAACCATCCCCAGTGCCCGGGCCATCTTTGCTCCAATGGAGCCTTGGCTGCGGGAGAGGAAGAGAGAGACAGAGACGAAGGAGGGGGTGGGGGGTGGAGAAGCAAATGGGCGCTTCTCCTATGTGCCCTGGCTGGGAATCGAACCTGGGTCCCCCGCACGCCAGGCCGACGCTCTACCGCTGAGCCAACCGGCCAGGGCGATATTACTAATTTTGATTTTATAATTTTAATATTTTGGAACCAAATACATACTTTCTCCATTATCAAATAGATTAACAAGGTTTTAAGGTTTTCATTTTCTTTCTTTTTTTTTTTTTTTTTGAAAGGGTATAGGTCCCAAGCCCTCAGCAGGAGAGAGTTTCGATTTTATTGGGACATCGCTGGTCCAGGCTCATCCATAGATATTATAGTCACGGTTGCAATATTTTAAACCCTTCACTTTCATTTCTCTACAAAATACGGCATCCAGGATTCCAGATTCATAATTTGTTTTGCTCTACTTTTCTGAAAATGTGAAATGTAGAACACTTTGATGCCTGGGTAACCATCACCCAGCAAGGGGGGTTCTGGAAGGAAGTGGCTTGCTCTGCCCGAAGTGAAGATGGCCGCACACCATCATGTTCAAGGGAATTAGAATACGTTTAAAATAGATCTCAGGAGAAATAATTTGGTTGAAACTCATTACCAGCTCCAAAAGTCTGAAATTTGGTGGCTAGTTATTTTTAACTTGTACATATGTGTCTAAATGGCTATCTATCTGTGACAAATTTGTGGGAACTTCATTCTGAAGAGCTTTTCTATTGTTATTGGCTGGGGCTGTGCTAATCTATTGGAGAGGAAGTAATTTTTATGTCTGCATGGATGTAGGTTTCATTTCTACTTGGGTCCGATAGGTTTCTGCAGCAAATCTGCTACAGATTTAGTACGTAGGTTTAGCGCATTTCAGCAAGGAGAGGGGACCAGGAAAGAGAAGGGAAGGTGGGTGGATGGTATTAACTTCTCTATCCCTGATCCTGTGTTGCAACAGCTGAGATACAAGCTCTTCTGATGGGGACATGATTTGTCTGAGCATAAAAATGACTCAAATCTATAGCTTTGACTTTTCTCATATTTTTCCCACGTTCTTATTTAATTATACTATTATATGTATTAAAGTAGTAAGGGATACTAGTGCCCGCATGATGCTGATATATCCACAAGCTATATGTGAGATCTAATAAATGACACGCCGAAGAAGTCAGCCAGCAGCATAGGTAGTCTGATTCTTTTCTACGTCTTTATTCATTTTACCTTCTTCTGTAAAGTAAAATTGATTGTGCAAATCTATCGCTAGGCCCCATGTCCATGCTAATGTTAATTATGTAGAAATGGGGAAATCCAAAAGTCATATGAAAAAACTTTGATCAAAGTAATCACAAATTATTGGTTTCTTGTTAAAGGAACCTCATAGAGCATTCAATCTGTGACCACAAGTTACTGTGACAAATAACAGCTTTAGTCTTTAGGTTGTTTATCTTTGAACCCAGAATGAAAGAGAGGTGTGTTTTTCATTTTTTGGTTGTTTTTTCTTTTTTGAGGAATTTTCAGAAAACAACTGACTCAGAGCTTATAGTAAAGACCCCTGAAGACATGGTTAGTTCACGGTAACTTCTTTTATCAAGTATTTTTTTGAATATAAGCAGCAATTATCCCTCCGTCAGAACTCCTTATTTCTGGAAAGTTTAGACACAGCACAGAATTCATAAAATACCCTTGTTTTCTATCGAGAGTCACTTGTACTTAAAGTATCAACACATGGAAGATATTGTTAGAGAGCCTACTAGATGCCTATGATGTGTCAGGCACCCGGACATTGAGATGCAACTTTCTGAAAGAATCCAAGTTCCCATATTTCCTTCTCCATAGCTTTACTGTCTCACTGAAGTGTAGCAATGCCTAGCAGACGCTGGGGTGGAATGCAGAAAGCCAGGTAACCTTTCCAAGCAGACATACAGGGATACTCTGGATGGAAACTCTTAAAATTCCATACTGTGTGTTCAGGCAAAACAAACCATTTTAGAATGAACAGTGACAGATCAATTTTTAATGGTAACTCTATTATTTTTCTCTATTATGAATACTACTTTGTAGCAGACCATGAAAATTATGTTGACATTTGAAAACCATGTGATTAATTGTAGCAGAACAAACATTCGGAGCTAGGCCTCCATTTAGGAAGGTGATACCAAGCATGGGCCCTGATTATAATATTACTGGCATACTACAGCATTTGCCTTTTTTTATTCTTCTTCTTAAAACTCCACTCAATGTTAAAGATCCTAGGTGTGCCAATGATGAATTGATACACATTGGTGGCACAACGGGTTGTGGAGGTGCCGTTCTGAAAACACAGCAATTCATTCAACTAAAATCTAAGTACATCTCAGAAATGAAACCGAATAGCCTTGCAACTCTAACGAGATGTAACACAGGCCAAAATGGCCAAATGATGTTTATAGCTTCTAATTTCCAATAGTCTCCCAATTTTGCTGAAAGAGTACACAAAGCAGTCACTGTGTATCAAAGCACACATGTAAAAAATGTTAGTTTTAATGCAACACAGCACTAGCATCTGAACTTTTTTTTGTTTTATGAAAAATGGACATTTAGAACTGTAGCCATAAAGTATGAAATGGGCTTTCATAACTTTAACTGTCCAGGTTAAAGAATAGGGAGGCATCCACTATGTAAAGACCTGTCTAATCTCCAGATACTCAGTCCAATTGCCCCATTTTCTTTGCTAGTCGTACCACTTTTTAAGGGTTTTGAATATAATATGAAGCAGAGCACCAAAGTGTAAAATCATATACTTATTACTGCCATGCACAAGTCACTGAAGTTACAAGATCTGAAATGCAGGCCCTGGCCAGTTGGCTCAGTGGTAGAGCGTCGGCCTGGTATGCAGAAGTCCCGGGTTCGATTCCCGGCCAGGGCACACAGGAGAAGCGCCCATCTGCTTCTCCACCCCTCCCCCTCTCCTTCCTCTCTGTCTCTCTCTTCCCCTCCCGCAGCGAGGCTCCATTGGAATAAAGATGGCCCGAGCACTGGGGATGGCTCCTTGGCCTCTGCCCCAGGCGCTGGAGTGGCTCTGGTTGTAACAGAGCGATGCCCCGGAGGGGCAGAGCATCGCCCCCTGGTGGGCAGAGCGCCCCTTGGTGGGCGTGCCCGGTGGATCCCGGTAGGGCGCATGTGGGAGTCTGTCTGACTGTGTCTCCCCGTTTCTAGCTTCAGAAAAATACAAAAAAAAAAAAAAAGATCTGAAATGCACAGGGTTTGTAAAATCTACATTTTGCTTTCTTATTTCACAAGAGAGAGAAGAAAACTGGGTTAATTTATGAGAAAAAAAAATTCTGAGGAGAAAAATCAAACTAGATGCCTGACAAGGTGGTAGTGCAGTGGATAGAGCATCAGACTGGCACTCGGAGGACCCAGGTTCAAAACCTTGAGGTAGCCAGTTTTAATGCAGGCTCATCCAGCTTGAGTGTGGGCTCACCAGCTTGAGCATGGGGTCGCACTCGAAGCCCAAGGTCACTGGCTTGAGCAAGTAGTCACTCACTCTGCTGTAGCACCCCCACCCCCAGTCAAGGCATATATGAGAAAGCTATCAATGAACAACTAAGGTGCTGCAAGGAGGAATTGATGCTTCTCATCTCTCTCCCTTCCTGTCTGTCTGAACCTATCTGTCCCTCTCTTTGTCTCTCTCTCTGTTTCTCACACACACACACCAAACACACACACACATGCACATACACACACAAATTAAGCTATTATAGAACCTAGATTAGGATGCAGCCACCAAATTAGCTTGCTCCACTAGGAATATGGCAATCTCTTGGAGTCTGTGTCCACACCAAAATTGAGTGCATTTATGATCTCTGCTTTCAATCTAGGTTAAAAGAAAGCATCGCATACTAAAGAAGTGAGAATAAATAAGATCGTACTCATAGTGTAAGGGGAGCTATGCTGAATGGTACAGTTTTATGTGAGAAAAAATACAGTTATTGAGACAATCTCCATAAAGCCCTTTAATGTGTTTTTTTTTTATCAGTGACAGAATTAGATCTTTAGTCCATAAGTCTAGGATGTATATGTGTAAATTTTTAAGAGTAAAAATTTTCTACAGAAAAATAAAACATCATATTGAAGAAAAAAATAGTATGTTTCTATGTAGGTTTAGGCTGGTGATTTAATATCAATATGTCCAAATTCTAGAAAAATGTTTTAAAAAACTTATTTTTATTGGCTGTTGATGAGTTGTCACCCTTCTAGTAGTATTCAAAGCTTCACTAGACCATTAAGGGAAATCTTAAGAAAAATAGTGTTTGGAGAATAAAAGAAGAAAAAAACTATTTCAATTCTTATATTTTATTGCAAAACCATGTTAATGTTTATGAATCACTATTTCTATTTTTATTTTGGCACATACTTTTGGTACAAACTGTTTCCTTGTCATACAAATGGGAGTTTATATATTCATATGTATCTTTCGGTAGTGAACAAGATAAGAAATCATGAGACCTGCTGTAGCTCAGTGCCTGAATATGGAATGAAACAAAATGAACAGAATTTAGAGAGTCAAGTTATCATTATAGTTTTATATACGTTATTATGCTTAGGTCAAATGTTTTATATATATCAAGATATTATATTTCTTATAAAAAAGTGGAAAGCAACCTGATGTGTTTATTTGCTCTGTTGTCTCTATAAGAATCAGCCTGTAGAGATTCAAGGAAGCTTCACGTTTGAACTCTGTCTGTGTGTCCTGTGGCTTTTAATTACGCACGTGTGGATGACTTTCTTCTCACTCTGATGGTGGGGAAGTACTTACTTTTGTCTTTGGCGTTCCTTATTCACTACAATGCTCCTCGAGGTAGATTAATTTTTAGTTACATTTTTTTCTTTTCTTTTTTTCCCCCTCTTCTACCTCCTCTAGCCTCCTTCCCTTTTGCAATCCCCACACTGTTCTGTGTCTATGAGGATTTTTTTTTCTTTTGCTTAATCCCTTTACCATTTTCAACCAGCCCCCAACCTTATTCTTGCTACAGCTTTTGAACTTACAGTTTTAGAATCTGAGGAGCATGTGCCCACGAATTCTGCAAAAATTCTGTCCCATTATCTCTTTTAACATTGCCCATGAAGGAGGGTAATTTGTTTTCCTAGTGTGTTTCATACTATTGTATTGAGAGTTCTTTAGTGGGACTTAGATCTCTCTCTATCTCTCTTTCTCCCTCATTCTCTCCTTCCATTTCTCCTCTTCTTTATGGGATGACTTGTAGGAAAATCATTCTAGAACAGTTTTGCATTCACTTTTGGGACACACTGCAGTGGCACTATACCAGCAGTGCCGTGGCATTGACCTCAATAACAGTTTGGGGGTTCAGACCTGTAAAATTCTTAGGAGTTGTTGTGTGATTTTATCTAAGTTGTATTTTTATTTTGTTTTGTTTTGTTTTTGTCGTTGTTCATTGCAGCCAGAGCCTTTGCAAATTTAGATGAGTGTCCTTAAGTTTGACTTTTTTCTCACCTCCTGAAGTTGCTGTCTTTCAAGAAGCCCAGCTTTACGTAGTGGTCTCAGTTCTAACACATTGATTTGTAACGTTTCTGATACAACATAACATCCCAAGTTCTAGGTCACTGGGCCTAATGAAGACCTCTCTCAGCTTCTGAGGCCTCACATGCCTGTTAACATTGGTTTTCAGTTTCTAATTTGTTTCTTTAACTAGACAACATTCTTCTATATAGGCTCAGCCCCCTCCAAAATGTTAAAAACAATTTTGTCACATTTACCCAGAATGTACAGATGATTAGAGTAAAGGATGTTTTGAATTACTGTAACTGTCTACATTGCCTACAATATGTATGATTTGTATATTACTCAACATACTCACCTTCGACTCTCAGGCAATAAATAAAGGTCCCCCTGGATGAAAGAACCCTGAATTCATTGTGAGGGTAAACACATGCTCCCCAAGGTGAATTGACCACATTTCTGAAGCAACATCCTATGAGCCATCTAGTCAGTTGCCAGCAACCTTTGGTGGACGCAGCTCCTGCCATGTTGGCGGTCAGAGACGAGGCCAACGTGCTGTGCTCTTCCAGGGTTGAAGTTTGAGACTATTGCTATGTTTCTCTTCCTATTAGGTCAGGCTGCCATGTTCTGCTCCTTCCCCGGATGCTTTTTACACATCCCGTCCCTGGAGAGACGTGAGAGGCAGTCTGGAAAAACATCAGTGCTCTGTGTGTCAGAGCCTGCTTACACAGGATGCCAACAGATGGCAATATTTTATCATTATTACACAGCCCAGGGACCCTTCATCTGTGGCCTCAGGGAGCAGGAGGAGTCGGCTCTTTGGTGTGGCACATGTCACCGAAGCTTCACCCCCCATTAACTGTACTGTTGTTTGTGATTGTTAAGCTGCGTGTCTCGCCGTGTGTCACATTCTTGACTGGTACAAGGGTCCATTAGTAAGTAGCCTCTGAGCACTGTGAGTCATAGAAGGCCCTGTCCTTGGAAAAATAAACACTGCACATTCGGCGGAGATTAGAGCCACTGGCTGGTAGTGAACTGGATGGCGTTTCATGTAAAAGGCTGTTTCTGCGATTCATCAACACCCCCCCACACCTCAATCAATACACTAAAATTCACATGGCTGCTTCATAGCCCTTCCCACTCACAAACCCGAGTGGGGCACCCACACTGTTTCTGGTGCCAGGCAGGGCTGGGTCATGGCAGTGGCAGGAAGGGGGGTGTGCAAACGTGAGCCAGAAATCTTAACACTATCAGCAGCTCTTAGGAAGTCAATGTTGTCATTTCAAATCAGATTTGTTTTGGATTTTTAGACACATTTTTTTCTTTTCCAGAGATGTTGTCCTTATCACCTCCTCCTTCCTGTCGTTCTTTATATTTGTAAACGACATTCCCTTCCTTTTTTCTTTTTCTTATATCTCTCGTGACTTCCTTGGCTTTGCCTGTTTCCATCGCTGCGTTTTTGGTCTTCCCATATCATTCTTCATCCGGGTTCACTTTCTCTCCAACTTGCACATCCAAATCGGGTCAACCAAGACTTCGGCCTGAGAAAGGCTTTCCGGGTCTTGCTAATTGGCATCTTGCCAACCCCACCCACCCAAGGAACTGGAGTGAACCAGAGAATCCCCTCCAGCCACTACGCAACCTGTGTTCTAACTGCAAGTCACCTACTGGGGAGACACTGGCCCCGGGACTAAGAAATGCAGTCCCAGCTGAGCTAGGGCGAGTGCGGGGTTTCTCTATGGAAATGCAGCTTTGGAGGCTGTATTTTAATCCTGGAGCCCCTTAGCCATCTGCCACATGCTCTGTTTGCGTTTTTCTTTTCTAATTTCCTTCTCTGTTTGGATGTGAAATCCTGGCATCTCTTCCAGGAAGCCAGGGGCAGGGAGGGGCGGCAGGCCTGCTGGGAGGCATGCGGGAGGCGGCAGAGTGTCTTCACAGACCATCTACCCCACTCCATGCAGGGTCGTGACCATGTAGTCAAACAACCCAGGGTCAAAGGGGAGAAAACAGATGGGGCCCATTGGCGCCCAGCTCCCACACCTTCTCTCCAAACCCGTGCCAGAAAGCGGTTTTCCGTGAAAGCAGATTTCCGAAGCCTGTGCTTTTGCAAACATTCATTTCTTCGGCTTCTGAGAAGTGGGGTTGCGAGGGTTGGGGGGGTAGGCGTTTGCCATCACACAAGGTTTTATTGAATGTCCCCCTTGTTGTTGTTAGAACTCATGCTGATAAAACCATGCTCCATAAATCGCCCCGATACACATCCCCGGAGCAGCACCACGGGGCAAGCTCAGGCCGACGCTCCCGGGGCAATAAACCGGGGACCGCCAGCAACCGGCCGCCATTCATTTCCCGGTAATGCGCTCTCTCCCTCTCTCTCGCTAGGCAGATTTTCCTCGTGTTGAAAGGGAACCTCTGGTCAAAAGTCAGCAAGCAAAGCTGTAGAAAGCTTTGATAGTCAGTGAAGTGAATCATGGCTACACAGGGCAGAGGCATGTACCAATGGGGCCTCTTGCTGGGCGGACCTCCCTCTAAGAGCAACTTCTGGTCATCAGTCACAGGGGCCCCCAACGAGGTCTGCACAGCCAATGGTTTCGCCAGCTCCACGGTGCCGGGGTCCCAAGTTGCCCTTTTCCACAGGTATTGCTAAAGCAAATAGCAGACGGTATTTACTGGGTGTGATGCTTTCAATCACATTAATCTAGCCAGTAAAAAAATTTATGACCAATAAAAATTCCACTGTGACATGGTTGATTGGAGGGGAGGCCGCAGGATGAAAATACAAGCCCCGCCCCTGCCCCGAGCTAGACCGTCAGAAACCTTGGAAGGAAGTAGGAGTCCGGATCGAGAAAGACAGAAAAATCTCTGGGGTTGTTAAAACTAACTCAGGGGTAGATGGATAAAACTCTTAAAATTGTTTAATAAGTCCAAAGGCTTGCAGTGTGGGAGGGTGACTGACTGAACACCTACTTTGAAAAGCTACCTGGGGAAAAGTTATAGACGTTGCCCACTTCCATTAGAAAATTACCCTGGGGTTCCTTGCAGACCTCTGACGGCATGATTATTTTTTGCTCATAATGAAATAAACATTTCTAAATGCAATATATCGAAATGAGCTTGAAGGATGCGTGGGTGGGGACTCTCTATCTGGTTTGGAGCCAGTGGGGAAGGGAGCTTCCCATGGCTGTCTGTGGCTGGACTGATTAGCACATGGCTTGCACAGCCCCGAAGGGCAATGACTAAGCTCTGCTAACATCTGTGAGTCATTCCTCCTTTTCCCAATCCACGGGGACAGTCCTCAGACTGCATGGTATCCAACATATGCTCTCCAAATTCCAAATCTCACTGTTGTGTGGCTTCTCCCTTGAGTGGGCAGCTGATCCAATTATTTGTTAATGATCCCAGACCACACATGGAGATGAGGATGCTATTTTAATGACTTTATATTGGAAGTTCTGACACTGACAGTGAGTGATTAGTTCATTGTGACTGTTTCAAGTCGCTTATCCAATATCCAGATCCCATTTTTTTCTCAGTGCTAGAACCCAATCATTAATCGTCAAGGCGTTGTGCTCACCCTGAAGACTTTATTTTGCAAAATCCTTTGTTGCTACAGGTGGTCAGTCAGATGAAATTTGAAGTTTGTGTGTGAGATTTCTGAGAAAACCCCCTAAGGAGGTCAGATAGTTGGCACTTGTCTTTCTCAAACTTTCTTCTATTTCCTGCCTAGAACACAGACCCAATAGCTAGACCTCCAGTAGTCATCTTGGAGTGTGAGATGAATTTAAGGATGGAAGTCTCTCATGCTTTAAGGGGATGGGAATGGGCAGAAACAAGAAGGGGATTCAGAAGTACAAACTTGTACGTATAAAACAAACCATGGGGATATAAGGTACAACATAGGAAATAGAGTGTATAATAGCATAACTTTGTGCAGTTACAGACGGTTACTAGACTTAGTGTGGTGAGCCCATCAGAAGGTATATAAATGTTGAATCACTATATGGCACACCTGAAACTAATATAATATTGTATCTTAACTATAAAAACAAACTTAAGAAATAAAATACATTTTTTAAAAAGTAAAGGGACTAGAGAGAGAAAAGGAGAAGAGCTTGGGTCTCTGATGACTTGATCAGACTGTGGGATCTCTAGATTGCCTACCCAGACTGCTTTCTTTTGACAGAAAGAGAAACTCGTGTTTTTTAAGTCAGTCTTAACACTAAATTTCTAAGCAGAACTAAAGCCCTAGAGATCTCCAGAATGACTTTTATTTTTTTAATAGCCCTTGGCTCTCAACAAATGAGCATTCAAATCTCCCAAAAAGATTGACAATCTTTTTTAAAAAAATTCTTTTTTCTAGCAATAAGCAATTTCCTTCAAAAAGCAGCACATTAAATATAACCTCTTACATTTAACACACTTCAAAATGTTTGCTGCAACAGGACTGGCAACACGGAGTACTGGATACATCTCAGTGTTTATAGCTGGAGAGATCATGCCTTTGAATTTGAGTTATCTCACTTAATATTTATGACCCTCAATATTTGTGACTATAAAATGAGTAAGACAATGTCAACCTGGTAAAAGTATTGACAAGATGGCAAAGCATGTATTTAAAGTAGATATAACATAGCCGATGCATGAGGATTTCCACGCTTCTCTGCCTTCCCCTTCTGAGTTTGACATTCTATACTCTGAGTGTATTGGTGTGGTATTCTTTTAGTTCATGCTTGGTGACAAATATAAAAATCTTTCTACCTGCAAACATTTCACCAACCATTGTATGTACTCATCCCTGTTTCTGTGGTTACATATCCCTCCTCTCCGTATCACTATTGAATGGAGACATCAACATATTAAAATTAAGAAGGAAGAAACAACAAAAAATACAAATTTCTCAGCTTGTTTTCATTGTGTGTATGGTTGTGTGTGTGTGTGTGTGTGTGTTTTAATAAAAGGGTAGGCAAACGGGATAGGCTAAGATGAGTCAATTCATTCTGAACCCAACAGCTGACTTTCCTGTAACACATATTTTCTCAGGTGAGACCTGGCATCCCTCATGACCAAGACAGGTGATTACTTCTGCTGATTTTGATGGCAGTGCCACACACAAGAAATACCAAGTGTTCATTGAAATCTCTCTGAAATCCTATGATGTTCATAGACTAAGTAGCATGGGATTGCTGTTCTTCAAATGTCAAGACCATAATCCAGCACATAGTGGTGAGGGGTGAAACCATGGATTCAGGTAGATGCATGCGCATAGGACAAATTAATTGACCTCTCTCAGTTAATGAATGAATGAATGAACTAATTAATGGTAGATGCCGCATAAGGTTGTTGTGAGGATTTCGTTAGACTATGCGTGTAGAGAATATAGCACAGTGCCTGCCACATAGTGGTCGCTCCTATATTAGTCTTTAAGATAATCATCTTTGTTCCCCTAACTTTAGGAAACAGTTATGGCTTATCATTGTTACAAACATTCATCTATCCCTTCCCTGACCCCATGATAAGAGTTTATGTCCAGTATTTAATAAACAACCATATCAAAGTCCTCTGCTCCTCGTCTCTCTAGCAATTTCAGAATTATTTCTTTTAGAGAGAGATGGGACAATGAAGTCGTAAATTGGGTTTAAAAAAAAACATCTATGCAGGTCTCTATAAGTTAGAATTTATAAAATTCCATTTTCATTACACTGAGGTATAATGTTGTAAAAGGGCAGATAGTCTTGGTTAACAGACCTGGATTTGAAACCCAATCGCACTTTTTAGCCACTATGTGACTTGGGCTAGTCAACTAACCTCCAAGTTTCAGCCTGTCTCTCCTGCTCTTAGAAAAACTGTATGAATTTATATATGTAAAGTGCCCAAACATCTACAACATGTTTGTCACATGGGGACATTTGCTTTCTTCCTCCTGTTATTTTTCTTTTTCATGTCCTTGGCAACCAAGAAGGTGTTTATATCTAACAGGAAGAATTTAAAGATCTCTCTGATGAGGAAGTCAGGAATTTGGTGGATTTGGAGAGAAGAAGGAGGACGAGGAAGGAGAGGAGGAGGAAGAAGGTAGCCAAGACACACTGCAAACACAAACACTGCTATATTTTGCTTTGTTTATACTGCTGTGCCAGACCTAATGCTAATTTCAGCCTGGCACCTTACTGCAGTCTAGAGGTAGTACTTGAAAAACCACACCCAGGCCTGGGATTATATCGCAAACTACCACGTCTTATAATAACACTCCCTATCCCCTTAGCCTTTGTATTTCTGAAAACTCAAACATAGGAAATCATCAGGGACAATTCCCCAAATTAACCAAAATAGTCTACCATAAAGGTTTTCAAACCCTATGATTTGGGACATTTACAATCAAGATACTGCACCTTTAAACATCTAAGGTAATTTTACAAGTATTGATAGGCCGCGTTTCAAGAGAGACACAACGATAACAAAAATTTGTCTATCTATTTAGAAAATTTCATTTTCCTTTGTAATGGAGTGTAAAGGGCTGTTAGCCCAGTCACCACAAAAGGAGGCGCCTTCCTACGGAGAGTAGATGGTATGTAGATTGATTGTTCACTGTTCACACTCCAAAGTCAAGAGGAAAGCTGTCCTGATTGGGGCTCACACTTTCCACGACCCCTCGGATCATCCTGACCTGCAAACCCTAAATGCATTTTGTGAGCTTGAAATGACATCTTTCCTTCAGAGCCCTGCCATCACTTACTGGGTGCTGCCTGGAATTGGGTGGCCCTTAAAGCAACTGAGAGAACAGCCTAAATCCATTTCTTGAATGGGGAATCCAGCTTCCAGTGCTCATTAGTACTTGAGACGATTGCCTTGATATCACCATCTGAGAACGTTAAATCAACTCCAATTGTTGAGTGATGGCTGGGGTGGTCCATTAAATTCTCAGCAACTTAGAGGAACACAGAACATTTTTTTCCACTCTAGCATAGCTTTGGCCAGTACCTGAGACTCCACATATTCAATGGAGCCAGATATAAATACCATACAAGCAAAATTTGGTATTGCTCAGTCCATCAAATTCTCTTGGAAATGGCCATCCTCCAAATCCAATTCTGTGCTATTGAAGAGACAAGAAGATACCAATTCTAGGAGATAAGAGGCCTTCCTAGAGGGCTTAGAACAATCTGAAGCACACATGGTCATGTTATAAGGAAGCAAAATACAATATCATTTTGGCTAGAATAGTTTGTGAATCCAGTGCTAGAGTCTCCAACTCACTTGACGTTTCCCATCATCACTGTGCTGATGTGGCAGGTCATTCACTGTGCACCTGTCCAAGTTCGATGGGAAGCTAAGTATCCACCATGTTTCCAGGCTCTTCATGGTTTGAGGGCACAAATGATCACATATCATATGATATCCATCTGACGTCATGGTTAGGCCTACATGTCCTCAAAGATTTGCAAACTTTAGCAAAACTCTAGACTTCCCTGGCCTTGGGATTAGGCCACCATGGATGTGGTGGTCATACCCGGGGAAGTGAGTATTTTCACTCTTTAAGCAGGTCCTAGATGGGCAACACTTTCAGAATCGGTAGCGAAGAGGAGAATACAAGCACAGAAAGAAGAAAGAGAAGGCAGTTGCGAGACCATAAAAATTATATTTTAATTCCTAACAGTAGGATTTTGCTTTTACAGAAATAGGAATTTCTGAAAGTTTGGGTTAAGACTAACTCATAACTCCAAACAACCAAAACTCTAAGAGCTCTGAGATTTTCTGTAAAATATAGCTGTTGATTTTGCCACAGTCTGGGATTATAACCCTAACTGGGCCAGAGTGCCAGGGAGCTGAGTAGAAGGTTATTAGCCATTTCTTTCTTATTGGATATCAATTAATCTCTCAAAGTGCTAACTTCTGTGTAGGCAATGTGGTGGTATATAGCCAGGAGTGGGATCAGTTTGGAATTGTTTGAATGGCCCCTAAAAGGCTATGCTGTGACAGTGCCTACAATCTCTTCATTACTCTCATTAGCATGAAAGCAGAGGTCTTGTTAACTTGGAAAAAAAACACCCCAAAAAAACAAAAAACAAGGGAAAAGGGGAAAACAAGGAGGGTAAAGAGTACACATGCTCCCCATTTTGTTGACCTTGACCACTACAATTATTGAATAAGCTTCTACTTTAGCTCCAAGTCTACATAATTCATAATAACAAACACACATTATTCTTAAGAGCTATCAGGGTGTTGGCTAATAATTTATAGGAATGTATTCTAGAGTGGAAGTCTGTGAAATGTGTTGATGAGGAGGATTACATGTATGGTTGAGTTGCCAGATAAATACAGGTGCTCCGTGTTTGTCTTTGCTACATCTGGCAGCCCTCCGTATGAGGTAGTTAAGAGTTATTTGGAGTAGCAACTGGAAAGAGAAAGGTTGACCCCAAACGAGTTGGACTGAACCCCAAAGACTTTTTTGTCAGTTTTAACATGTACACATTCTTTGTTTCTTCCATATTCCTCATGACCCTCTTGAGTCCATAGTAGACTCCCTACAAAAGCTAATTGATTGATTCATTGATAGATAAAAGAAAGATGCCAAGACTAATCCAAAGTAAATAAAGCTTCTGGTTTGAACGTTTTATTTCATGGGCCAACTTTGAGCATGCGTCTCACCATTTGGAACTCATACTTGTGAAAATGCAAAAATATCATGCATTTGAAAAGTCAGGTCCCTTTTACAGCCCCACTCCACTAACTCGCAGGTTATTATTCATGCTTACATCTTAATGGATTCCACAAATCAATTTTTCATGTTTTTTTCTGGGTGAATGTGGCTGATACTTACAAATGAGTATCATTTACTCCCTCTCCCGTAACTGCTTATGGAGCCAAAGCCCAAAGCTATAAATACAGAACAGCACCGCTGGAGCCCACCTCCGCCCCCCACCCCCTGTCCTCCCCAGCATGTAATGGGCTTCTATTTTCACCGTGTTAAAAGGATCAGTAAATCACTGGGTCGCCTATTGATACAAAAGTCTTTACATCTGAAATCATTATTGTTTTTAGCAAATTGCAGAAGGAAAATACAAAGGAGCAAATAAATCAAGCAGAAATTGTAACAGGTTTTCACAAAGTATGGGTGGAGTGGAAAAAGTGATCCTGGCTTAATTAACCACACTTAGTCATGAGATGCAGGAAGCAGAGGTTTTAAAAAGCCCAGTTGGAGCTGTGCTTCATACACATGCATGCGCACACGCACACGCGCGCACACACACACTTTTTAAGGTGTTAATTTCCATCACATCATTCTGTGCTGAGTTACCATGAAAGAAACTGCTGAATCTTGACCTTGGTGTGAAATATTAAAATCACAGTCTCTTGGAAGGCCTAGCTGCCATGAAACATTTTCTTTGCGTAGCCACAGAGAAGGATCTCTGTGCAGGTAACAGATGTTCAAGATCTAGGTGTATATTGCCCGGGGGGAAAGGGGCATGATTATCTGATAAATCCGGATTTCCTTTTTATCAGTAACATCTCATTTTACTTCAACTTGTTGACTCATACCATTGCCTGTGCTTTTAATATCCTAATCCCTACAATCTCCTGTGTTTCTAAACTCCAGCCATTCCAATGTCATGACTCAAGTCCATCCTCCCATCTATTGTGACCCTAAATTTCCCCTTCCCTAATTAGTTACCACACTTATACTTGATACTATACACTTTTTAATATACTTTAACACATGATTATCTAATTCCTTGTATTATTTGATCTTTTCTTTCACATGCACCTCATTCTCCACATTACTAGATGTACATATCCTCAGGACTCATACCTTTCTGTGGTGTTTTGGGACTCATAATTATCCATGAAGAGTAATATGTACCATACTTGCAGAATGATGCAACACACACATATTCCTAGTGGACCTAAGATTATTATTTCAATCAAGCTTATTTTAAGGAAACAAGACACACATTAGAATGAAGGGAGAAGAAGCCTCAAATATTAACAGCATTTTTGGTCAATGGCGATCATGTAGACAACCTTGACCCTAAAAGATATAACAGAGATGAACTTCCTATAAGAAATGGAAGGGTATGTGGTTCAGGGGGATTTTTTTCTCTGATGGGAGCAGTATGTGCGGCTGGGCCATAGATTCCCTCTCACTCCAGCACCTCAATTCTGAGGGCACAGGGTAAATCTCAGTCCATTGGTTGTGGACCTGTGCTCACACAGAGGAGGCCATCCCCAGCCCTACATAGTCAGAGGGTGCTACGGCTCTTCCATATCTCACCTAATGGTCTTCAGAGTACCTTGCTGTAAATTCTTTGAGGATCTAAGATCATATACAAAGACATAGGTCCACAGAAGCAACTCTAAGTATTAAGAACCACTGCCACTTTATAAAAGCTTCCTTTCGTCATGTGAAGCCACCCTGTTCCTGTCCTTTGGAAATATTTTCAGGTAGTATGATGTAAGGAAGAAATAAGTTTTATTTAGTGTATCAATTCAATCTCAGAGAGATCCCCTTGTGCCAGATAGTCAATGGGACCAAAACCAAATATCTCCAAGGTCAAACATTGTGTCCTTAGTTCTACACCCTCTCTTTTTAAGAATCCCACAAAATTTCTTAATTTGGCACAGCTCCAACACAGTAGCCAAAGCCATGTTGCCACGGCAACCCCCCTGTCCCTTTGTCTCTCCATCTTGATTTTTGATTCCTACAGGTCCTCAGGCCACCTCCCTCTCCCTCCTGACAATCATTGCTATGGCAATCAATGTCTTACCTAGCTTGTTTCTCCCCCATATTTCCAATCAGTCTGCCCCAAATACCTCTTTGTGGAGCCTCATGGACAGACTCGATGTTCTACTCTGAGGCTGTCAGAAGGAAGCAGGGGGAGGGCTTGTGGGACAGTGTTTATGAAGTCTACAGTCATGTTGGTAATGACCTAGGTCTTCTCAGCACTCACTGACTTACCCAGAGCAACTTCCAGTCCACAAACTCCATTGATGGTAAGTCCCCCATATAGGTGTTCTCTCTTAAGTATTTTGCACTATGTTTTTACTGAACCTTTTCTGTGTTTAGATATGTTTAGATACACAAATTTTATCGTAAACTTACCATTGTACTTCAACTGCCTACAGTATTCAGCAATACGCTACATGGCATCGCCTAGGTATGTAGTAGGCTCTACCACCTAACCTTGATTGGAGAAAGTGTTGGCATCTATTAGGTCCAGGGAGGAAAACACCAGAACCTAAAAGCACTTAAGAAATGGTAAAAACAAAACAAAACAAAACAAAAACAACCCAACAACTATGCCCTCACTTTTCAACATGTGAATGATGAGTCTTCAGCCTACAAGGCACAGCATTCATCTTGAGGAGCCATTTAGTAATAATAATAATAATAATAATAATAATAATAATAGAAACAATATCTTCTTTCCAGATTGAATAAAAATATTTACCTAGAATTATCTGGGTATGTGCACAAAGCTTCATCCTGACTTCAGTACCTAATGGTCAACAGCCACCTGTTATTATCCTTGACTCCCCAAACACTAGCACAATGCTATTGGCAACAATGCAAGCTGAGGGTGGCCAACCAGAATAAAGGAGTGTGTGTGTGTGTGTGTGTGTGTGTGTGTGTGTGTGTGTGTGAGTAGGAAGAGTTGGCTTAACTGCCCAGTAGGATCCACATCTCCTGAGAGATTGTTAGAATGCAGAGTCTCAGGTGCCACCCCAGACCTCCCTTACCAACATCTCAATTTTAATAAGATGGCAAGATGATCTGCGCACACCTTAGGATTTGAACACTACTTAGAGCATCAGTGCATTGTCAGAGTAGGAGACATTCCTGGCACCAATTGTCTTTTTCAGCCTGGGAATGTTCAGCTTTTACAATGAAAACTGAGGTTGACTAACTCATCTCTGCCCTATTTGACATCAATAGTCATGTAAAAGGCTACCAGTGTTTGAACAGTATACCACACTGTGAATATCCTCACACCTTTCCTTTCATTTCCCTTTCCCCAGGTAAATGGGGAAGCCCCCAAAGAAAAGCAGATTTCACAGCTATTAGTCCAGTTTCCTAACCATTATGCACATGTGTGTGTGTGTGTGTGTGTTTAAATCGGAGTCACTGAAAAGTGTAGAAGCTATGACTAAAATTGGGCTTCATGTGTACAATACATTTGGGCCCTATTATTTTATGCAATGGAAAAAATTGTAGCCATGATGTATGGTTAACATGGCATGAATTTTATCAACATATTTAGCCATAAATACCAATAATAAGTATAGTGATACTTATGGTTGTCACTACATGCCTTTGGCAACTGTTAAGCCATAGGCGAAGAAAGAAAATGTGGGTAACAAAGAATAAAAGAGAGAAATAGAAGTAAAGAAAAGAACAAAATGAGAGGTAGTCTTGTTTTGCACAATAATATAAGCATAATATATAATTTTTAGAATGCTTTAACGATGACCCTGATTGGCTAACCATGATATCTGGATTCAGACAGATCAGGATTTGAAACTCACTTCTGTTTATTCACTGCATGTTCATTAATGTCTCTTTCTCGGCTTCCTTCATTGTGAGACATGATTTTATATATATATATATACACACACACAGTTCAGAGTTGATTTAAAAGATAAATGTATAGAAAGTACACGTCACAGTGTATAACATAAAATAAGGGCTCAATTAAATAGAGACTCTATAATTATAATTTGACTCATGTATTTCCTGTATATTTTATTTGATCTTCAGAAATTAATTTATTAAGAAGGCATACACCACCACTCGTAAAATGAATGAGGTTGGCTTCAGAGCGTCAGGAGAAGTCATCAGTCTATAAAGCTTCTTGAATTAAAGCTGGCATTTGACAGTCATGTAAAAAAGATAGTAATTGACATGAGTATTTTAATTCCAAAAAATTTATTCAACATTTTTCTGGCAACATACCGAAACTGCAATTTGGTATCTTCATTCTCTAACTGAACAAATTCCTTAATTGTGATGCCATTGATTGATTACTTCATTAATAGTGAAGAAAAAGAGATTATATGTATGTGCAGTTAGCTGCCACAAAGAACAGTAAAATAATCATAATAAAGTGACTATTTCTCATTGATAGTCAAAGACAAACAGAATATAAGGTAGTCTTCTGAACATCACCATCCCGCCTGATTGGGTGGTGGCACAGTGGATAGAGTGTCAGACTGGGATGTGGAGGACCCAAGTTTGAAGCCCCAAGGTCATTGGCTTGATTTCAAGCTCATCTGGTTTGAGCAAGGGGTCACTCGGTCTGCTGTAGCCCTCCAGTAAAGGCACATATGAGAAAGCAATCAATGAACAACTAAGATGCCACATGAAGAATTGATGCTTCTCATCTCTCTGTCTTCCTATCTGTCTGTCCTTCTCTCTGTCTCTGTCACACACACAAAAAAAAATTGTGAGATGAACATCACTGTCCCACTGAGGAGGCCTGGCCTGAGACAAATAGGTCATATTTTCAATGACATGGTGAGGATCAAACCATGACCTAAGGTGACCATTCGCATACACAAAACTGAAAAAGACATAGCAGATTGTCATCTTCAGGGATAACCCTATGAAGAAAGAACACTGGGATCATGGGGACTTGGAAGTAGAAGAAAAAAGAGGTAAGAATAATTTCAGTGATTGGGAAACTGTGAATAATATTTTCCCAAGCATATTCAACTGCAGAACAGGGGTGTGATTCTGGAGGACCGATGTCAGCATGGGAGGGACGGTGGTGAAAACAAATCTAGCCTTCTCTAGGATTGGCCCTAACGGGGTTTTGTCATTGCTGTGCCCAGGAAAACATGATGCCTGCTGAACTGGTACAGGTGGAGGCTTCAAGAAGGAGACCATCTTTTTCAAAGTAGAATCCTTGTTAACCAAGGAATAGGATTCCAAGGTAAATGGTCAAACCACATAAAACTAGTCAACCTTCAAGAATAGATGAGGAGGAGTCACCTAGCATTGACTTTGGGATGACGGAGATGACATAATAAACAAACACAAATAAGTTTAACTTTTTATAGTCTGACGTAGTGTCTATTCTCCCAGGGGTTTCTGGGCAATCTCAACAACATGAGT
The DNA here is from genome assembly GCF_036850995.1 of Saccopteryx leptura. Classification (NCBI taxonomy): domain Eukaryota; kingdom Metazoa; phylum Chordata; class Mammalia; order Chiroptera; family Emballonuridae; genus Saccopteryx; species Saccopteryx leptura. The sequence goes on from NC_089507.1 coordinate 169,424,567, forward strand.
AAGATACTAACAGCATTGAAAATAGTATTTTTTAAAATGTTTAATGTAAAAAACCAAGGACCTAGGGCCCTCTTAGACAAACACATTTCATCGTCCTTTCATATAAATTTCTCTACAAAAGGGAAAAAAAACATACAAACTGTGAAAATCCATTGCATCATCCACAGTTTAAACAAAAATGTGATATTGAAAATGAGGCCAAAGGGTCAGATGAAGCAAAGTTAATAATTCAGAGGATTTATAATGTTTATAGTCTACTGATACACAAATATCTTTCTATCCAAGTCCTATAAAACTTAGGGTCACAGATATAGGCCATCCCAAAATATTATTTTACTGTTCTTTTAATTTTAAAAAAATATTATGACTTTAGTCACACATTTTAAGTTTGCTTATGTTCAACTAATTTCAAAACCAGAGTCTATGAGATACAGATTCTGAACTATCTAAATTTATGATTACCCACTATACAGAGTTTAGGTAATTTTTCTGTGTACCTAATACAAATGTATTATATATGCATATACATCTAATGTTAAAGAACAAATGTAAAGAATTTTGAAGGAGAGAAAAGTTGAAATGGGTGTAAAACTGTAGATAAACAATGAGACAAAGTTGACCATCTGCATTTGTTAAAGAGAATTATATTTCCAAAAAACAATAAAGATCTGGAGGATAAAAGTATCATAGAATAACATGGACCCAAACTCAGACTTGGTATTTATATTTGAAAAAAAAATACCCCACTATAATATTTGAAGAAACTGAACTGAAAACTTTGAACTACAAATAAAAGATTACATCAGTCGAGTCTGTTTGATGTTAATTCTGCATTCAAATTTTATTATTATTATTTTTAAATTTAACCATTACTTAATCTGTTTTAAACAGAGGAACTACATCAGGGTGGTGCTTTTTCAAAAGTAAAAAGTGAAAAATAACCTGTTAAATTGTCACAGTCCCATTACAGCAGAGAGACAAATGGAAAGTTCAAATACTCAGAGGAAATCTAATTTTATAAAAAATTGGTATCAAATAGAAGGTTGTGAAAGGCAAGGCTAATTAAAGTTAAAAGCAAAACAACCTTTTTACTGAAATTAAAATTTTAATGTTGATTGAAAATATCGGCTTCTTTCTATTATGTATTCGGAGTCTAGGGAAAACTGGCCTCAACATTTTGTTTTTCTTTCTATAGCCATAGGAATAAGCTATTAAGCCGTTGAGTTATTCTTTTCTTTCCTTCTTTCGATGTATTTCAATATAATTTTTTCAAGATTGAATGAAAAGAACTGTACAATCCTTACCCCACCCCTTTTCAAGAATGTCTGGCCAAATGCGGCTGTAAATTATGAAATAATGTCCTGCATTCATAACACTGTTCACACATGAGTATAAAAAATATACCCACCGATCAAATGAGTCTTCCAGATCGGTTGCTTAAACTGCCAAGTAGATATAAATATGTTCTTAGGAAGCATCCTCCAACTTTAAAAACTATATAGATTTTACCCTAAATATCTCCCATTTAAATCACATAGTAGCCACTATTCATATTCCAAAGAATAACTGTTAAATTAAAAATAACAAACTGTTAAGTCCAGCAGATCCTCCCCCCCCCATAAACCTTGTTATTGGTCCAAAAAGCAGTTTTGTCCACAGAAAGCCCCAGTGCCCCTTGTTCATGACCAAGTGTAGTCCTTTGGAGTGGACCCAGGGAGAACAGTAACACCCAGAACTCCTCCCACCAGTATCCCTTTCTGACATGTAGACAGAACTTTATCAAATATATTCAGAAAAATAGTAATATTTTAAGAACCTGATTCTAAAAGACTAAAAGACTAGATCAGATTTTTTTTTTTTTTTGTATTCTTTGGCCTTCCTGTTAGATGAGCTTATGTCATGGTTTCCCCAGAGTAATCCCCATCTATACCCATCATCCTGGTGTAACTATTCACAGTGATGGTTTTCACTCTCAAAGCATTTACGATTGGATAGTAAATTATACAGTTGCCCACCTTTGCTATTATATATGAGGTATGGGTTAACAGTTCACAAAGTTTGGTCTTTTATCTACACAAACCAGTAACACACAGAATGAACTATTCGAAATCATTAAATTTGGTTTTAATTTGGCATTGTGTGTATGTGTGTGTGTGTGAGTGTGTGTGAGTAGACACACACACATCTAATTCCATAGATTGTAAGATAAATACTTTTAAAATAAGAAGCAATGGAGTTAATTCTGCCACAATCATGTGGCCCGTCATGGGTAGATTTCCTTAAAGAGTTATTTTGGGGCACTATCCACATATCCCAAAAATGTCATTTCTAACACAACTCCAGGTACATACTGATTCAAGTTATATGACATTCCAGAAAAAGTTTCATTATTTGTTTGCCACACTTCTTTTCAATCAGAAACTCTGTTATCAGACTCGATACCAATTTTAAGTCCAAATGACTTTTATTTGGTTTAAGAAAACACATATACTGGAAGCAGACACATTCTTATTATTATGCTGATACATTATTAGTTGTTTACTATCTCTCTCCCCTTTGACTTTTTTGAAAGCACCTAAGGGTAGCAACTGTCCTTTAGTCATAAGTGTATTCCTAACAATTGTGAAGAACACTGAGGAATTTTTAGGCACTTAGTAAACATTTGTTGAATCATGTGAGTGAATGGATCAGTGAATCCTTATCATTGAGTTCTTTGGAAAATTCTTTTTTTTTATTTATTCATTTTAGAGAGGAAAGGGAGAGACAGAGGGAGAGAGAGAGAGGAGAGACAGAGAGAGAGAAGGGGGGGGAGGAGCTGGAAGCATCAACTCCCATATGTGCCTTGACCAGGCAAGCCTAGCGTTTCGAACCGGCGACCTCAGCATTTCCAGGTCGATGCTTTATCCACTGCGCCACCACAGGTCAGGCTGGAAAATTCTTTATGTAGAGTTCACATAGTGGAAAAATAGTTGCTAATTGTTTTGAATGGAACAATACTAATAGTAATAAGTAAATCCCGGTATAATTATTTTTTATTTGTATTAATACCTAAACTTAACAAATCCAGACTAAGGCCAGAAAGGCCAGATAGAAAGAAGTGAGGAGAAGTCCTGACAAGCGAAATGGGGAATTAGAAGCCAGCACTGCAGGTTGCTAAGCCTCTAGGGCAGTGGTTCTCAAACTTTTTGAAGTCGGGGCATATTTAAAATTCTACAAATAAATGTAGGCACACTATATACAAATTTCTGAGAAATATGTTATAATTAACTCAAATATTAAAGAAAAAATACATAAAGTCCAAGTGTGCTTTTATGATAATTAAACAAAATAAATATGACAAAATTAAATTTATTCTGATATTAAAAAACATTTTTATGTTACATTTTTTAAGTTATGCTTTTTAGAATTTGTAAAAAAAGAGGGGTAAAAATAAAAAAATGACAAAAAGTTATCTTTTTATATATATAAATACATTTTTAGTAAGATTTAGTAAATTTGGCTGGTCCCGGTGTGAATGTGTTAGTTTTTTCATTCTTGTGTTTATGAGAAACATGAGCCTGATGTGTCCTAGCTATTTCTTTAATGTCTTGGCATATATTTGAAAGGCAAGCTCTCATTTCTTGTCAATACATTGAAGAATTCCTCTCCTTTTACTCTTAATTGTGTTGAGGGTAGAAAATCCTAATTCACATAAATAGGGTGTTAAAAATTGTAGTAAAATGTTCAAAGCTTTTTTAGATATTGCCACATATTCTTCTTTTATAGAAATCCAAAAGGCTTCAAGAGACAACTCCTTATGTTTAATCATCAATCTAAAACCCCCACCATACATATCATCTTAACTTCATACCAAACAAAGGATAGAAGAAACTTGCCTCCAGTCTTTCCGGGGAACATGGGGGTAGTGTAAACAATCCAGCACCACAGCTGAACAGCCTTTTGCAACCTAATCAGGCAAGTGAGGTGGGGGGTTGGGCAGACTGTCAGCTTATAGCCAATTCCCCACACCTCTGTCCCCCCAAAGTCTAAACTACAAAAACCCTGTTGGTTTTTTGGTCCCCAACAGGCACACCTCACCTAGAGGGTGCACTTGTGTGCCCTGGCACACACTTTGAGAACCACTGCTCTAGGTCCTCTAGCCAGAGCCCCCTACCTCCAGGCATGATCAAAGGGGAACAGTTTCTGGCAGGGAACCCCTGTGGTGATCGCCGAAGTCAATAAGGACTGGCTAAAACCAGATCAATCCAAGATGGAAGGAAAATTGAGCAGAGAATGACTCCAAAGTGCATTATACCATTTTTATAATGAAAACTGACACTACAAGTAGAAGGGCCAGGTGGTAAAGGGTTTGAATGCCATGATACTTTCTGAATGGACCATATTAAGAACAATACCCCTCCCAAACAGAAAGTAGAGACAGAATTTGGCACCACAAAGTCCAGAAACAACCCACTCTTGGAAACACATAAAAACCCCCAAACTGACTGACCTGGTGTGCAAATCCTATGTGAGTTTGTCTGCATCCACTCTGATGTGTACTTTTGCAACTTTCAAAGCAGCACCTTGTGAGACTTGCAACCAGCAGAGAGCAAGAGGTGGCAGGCAGCTCATTCAGGACTCACCCCCAGATCTTGTGTCTAGGAACCCACATCCGAGCCTCCTTTTCTCCACCTAAATAAACCTTGCTTTTGCTGAAACTCCAACTTGCTCTTGAATTCTTTCTTGCACAAGTCAAGAGCCTGGAGGTCCCAGATCATGCTTGGGCAGGGTCCAGTGACTAAACAATTACACTGTCTGTCATGAATGATTCATTTCCATGCTAGAAATTTATCTGAGTTCATTAGGGACCCAGAGAGGTATACACTGTAGACCTTTGCTCCACAAAACTTGGTCCACAGCTGATCAACATCAATGCTACATGTACACTTGATAGAAACAGCTCCCAACCCAGACCTATGGAACCATATTCTGCACATTACCAAGATTTCCAGGTAATCCACATGCACATAAAGTTTTAGAAGCACTGCTCAAAATGTTTAAACTCTGAGTGTTTATAATATGTATGTCAATACTCTGTGAAGGACATAAAATGAGGGAAAAAAGGATAGAATAAGTGATATAAATATGACAAAATGACACCTTGATTTCTGAGGACTATATAGTCTAGTGCTGTGATTTTCAACTGGAGTGCCCCAAGTTTTTTAAAACATGTAATACCTGACTATTTAGTCATGAGCACTGACCTCTTTTCTCTTGGATTGTCAAATTAAAAAAAATGACAAGAACCAACTCATAATAGCCCTCAGTGTGAATGCCCTGTCTTGAATCATAAATATATAAGTCATATAATAGAGTTGCATTTTATTGGTCACATTGCATAAGTTGCAACTGATTGGTTAATTCTTGCTACCAGAAATCTTTATTTACAAGTATAGGCATCTGATTTTTTATTTTTTTGTGATGGAGACAGAGAGAGGGACAGACAAACAGGAAGAGAGAGAGATGAGAAGCATCAATTCTTTGTTGCGGCACCTTAGTTTCTCATTGATTGCTTTCTTATATGTCCCTTGGCTGAGGGGTTACAGCAGAACAAGTGACCCCTTGCTCAAGCCAGCAGTCTTGGGCTCAAGCTGGTGAGCCTTGCTCAAATCAGTTGAGCCCTACGCTCAAGCTGACGACCTTGGGTTTCGAACCTGAGTCCTCCGCGTCCCAGTCCAACACTCTATCCACTGTGCCACCGCCTGGTCAGGTGGCGCCTGATTTTTTAAAAAGTCACTTTGTAGCAATAGAATAGGTAACTACTGTTACTATTATTTTTTAAAATCAATCAAAATTATAACTATTTTTTTTGTATGTGCGTGAGATCATCAAAAGATATGTTTTGGTGTGCCACAGAATTTTGGTAATTAGTTTATGTGTACCATGGGATGAAAAGGGTTGGAAATCACTGATCTAGTGAGTTAAACCTATTTAGATCAAACCTAGCAGACAGAATAACATAAGAATAAAATTAACTTACACAGTTAGAATAAAGTTGTTGCTAGAACAGAGCAACACCAAAGTTTTCTGTCTTAGAGAAATACCTACAGATCAAAAAACAAAATATGGATCTCTGGTTTTGTGTTCATGAATACATACACACATGTGCATTTTCTCTCTCTCTCTCTCTCTCTCTCTCTCTCTCTCGCACACACACACACACACACACACTTATGCTTCCTGGCTTCCTAAGAGAGATTTGATGTGGCTAAAATATGTATCATGGCTATTCTCCAGGTAGTTATGTTTCTCCTAATAATATACTTAAACCCCAACTTCAATGCCCTCATTAGTAACTTGAATATCTTAAGGCTCTCCACAGGGAAATAAATCTCAAATGAAAATAACTGCTTTTGACATGCACTGACCTTGTTAACCTTGCAGGTAAAAACTCACCAAGCAAATAAATGTCATGTTGCTAATGCGAGGATCGACACACAAGACAGAAATATGATGAGATTCAGCTGTTGCTCTTTCTTGTGGAGATATAACAAGGCTGCTGCAAACCTTGTGCACAGAAAAATAACCTCATAGGGATGGTCCTCGGCTACCAAAATAAGAACATCTAACGCCCGACATCCAGAATTTCCGATTCATCAACAGAGAGCATCTCCTTACAAAATAACTGTGTCTTTTGATCAGATATATAAAGTACTGTCTTAAGCATCTAACTTCAGTTGGCTAGTCTCATCCCAAAGCCAATACAACTTTAACAATAAAATGTGACTACCTTCTTATATAAAATCATGTATTCTGAGATAAACCCATGGAGCCTTTGCAAAACTTTTGATCCTCAAATATATACATTTGTAAAAGGTTGAACCAGGCAAATCTTGCATATGGACTTAGTTATGACATGTCATTTATACATTTTTATATTATTCTAGAACAAAAATTAACTCAGCAAATACTTAGTACCCTGATACTATATATATATATATATATATACAAAAGGTGCTGCACTATATATAGAAAATCGACACTGAAGTCTCACTGGGAAGATTTTTCTGGACTCCTTCCTGCCATGCATCTCATCTCTGTAACAATAAACACAACTGAATTAAGCCTACAGTGTAGTAAATAATTTTCTTATATGCTTCTGATACTTTATTATGAAATCCTTATATCAGAAAAACCTTTATGGTTTTTTTTCTCCCTCAGATCCTAATATAGTTTTCTGCGTCAAAAGTGTTCAACAATGTTAAACGAATGAATTCATAGTAAATAATTCAAACATGCAGATAATTCAAAAGTAAGGTAATGGGCTACTTTGATAGTTATGCATAATACTGGGCTACTCTTCATAATGCTTCTTGGAAATTAGAGCTGTATAGTCGAAATTTGCCACCAAAGTTCACAAATATAAAAATATTAGATGTGTACGTTTCACCTGGAAATGATGTCTATTCTGTGGAAAATATCACCTAAGATTTCACGCAAGAATGCTTCCTGTTTCATGTCTGAAGATTAGCCTTTCCTCCAAAATGAACCCGAACCTTCTGGTAACATTAAAAAAAAAATTCTCTGAAGTGCCAGCTGTCCGTGTTTTCTAAGTATGGTATTAGAATCCCTACTTTGTTAGAGGAGGCCGTTAGGTTTATGTCATAATCATCTTGCCAAAGTACAAGTGCTCTGAAGAACACGTGAACGATACTGAAACAGCTGCTGATAACATGATAGGATGAGATGACTAGAATTCACTTTAAAATCTTTCATCAAAAATAAATTTGAAAAATCATGGAAACATGCTTTTTATTGATATCCTTAATTTTTTTCCTCCAAGTCTTTCTTAGAGACTTTTGAGAAGATATAACTACATGGCTCCTTGTGCTAGGTTACAGAGATAAGTCTGTTCATCAAATATCGTTTGATTATGCATTGCCTTTTCACTTTCATCTGGGCTTACTCCCAGTCTAGTGGGCAAATGTGCATGTTCGGACATTCCCCCCAAATCACACACATCTGTAAACGGGTGGGAAGAGAGGTGCCTGGTCTGCAATGCAGAATAGAGGCGATGAACTATTTTATACTTGTTTGCTTGTCCCCATCTACACACAGCCTTGTTTACATAATGCTATCAGTATACTTTGCTAAGAAATTGGCCCCTTGCTTTGCACTTTTGTGTCCTGTTTACCAAGGATGAAACATATTTCAATCAGAGTGACTCAATACAGCAAATTTATCTGATTTGACTCAAAACTTGAATGTGCTGTGGAAGGCTGGCTCTCACTTCTTGGCTGAACATAATGAGTTGATTACAAGAAATTAGAAATTCAACACACTTCCTTTTTTGACTCACGAAGTTGAATTCAGATTTGCTCATTTTAAAACAGAATATAATTTCTACCTATTTATACAAGTATAGGTATCCTCTAGACAAACTTGGACATAGATAGATGAGCCAGCAAAGAGAGAACATAGCTATAGTTTAAAAATTACGCAACATACATTCATATGGCCATTCCTCAAATGAAGTGTCTGTTTTCTCCTAATTAATTGTTTATAAATATTTCCAGTACGCATAATTCATACTGGATGTATTTCATAATGAGAGACACAGAGCTTTAAAACAGACATACATATATTAATCTAAAAATAGAACCTGTAACCATGTTTCAACATTCATATTTTAAAATATTGGCTTCTTCACCATGAATGACAATTCTAAACTGGTTTTATTACCCCGGAACTATTACCAGTGCTATTATTTAATCTTATTTCAGATCAAATTATTGTATGAAACGATACCACTTTGAAACTGCAGACCTCTAGCAACATTTGCTAAAGGGGACATGATACCTTCCACCGTGAGAGCTGATGGGGGCCAGCAGTGGTTTGAAGAGATTTACATCCAAAAAGAGAAAATGTTTCTTTGGACCAAGTGGACAAGTAGTCACAATGTAGTCACAGCCTTATGACAATAGGAGGTAGTATGATTTGTCAATTACAAAAGGCAAAAATTAAAATTATTATTGGTTCTTTTTTTTTTTTTTTGTATCAAGACCAGCTCATTTTGTGACACAGTCCTGTTCTTTTAAGAAATGGATGGCTTATTATTCATATTTTTCCCCAAGAACCGAGAGACGTTATCCAGTGGCAAATGGTTTCCCAAATGTTAACTGCACTCGTTCAAGAGGGAGAAATGTTCATGAATGTAAGGTAATTGTATTTTTTCAGCCACTCCAAGCAAAGCAATGGCTTACTTGGGTTGGCACCTGTGAGACCAAATATTGTTTTAACTTAAGTGAATTAGCAATTATGGATCAGGAAAGAAATATCAGGACCAACCAAGACCTGATGCCGGGGTGATGTTTTCCCAGGTTGGTCTGACTGGGGGCCAATGGAAAGAAACTAAATTATATCCACCCTTAGGTTTTCTCCCCCCACCTCCAACTATTTTATGAAGGTAATTAGTACTTTCAGTAATTGGACCGCACACTCTCCATGGCTTAAGTCCCAAGTTATAGGTACTGCAGCTGAATATCTTCAAGCCTTCGTGGGGAAACATTTCCCTAATAAGAATTATCAAATTTAATAGGATACTTGAGTTTTTGACTTAATGTATTTTTCCAGAGGACAAAGGGGTTCCAGTTGTTCAAGTTCATTATGTGGGCTGCCTTCTGGGTTATAAAGTAGGGAGGAACTGGGTAGCAGGTTAACAGGGAGGGGGGAGCAGAGGACACCCACCACACCTCGTGCCCCTTGCTCCTGAGGGGTGCTACCACAGTGCCTGGCCTTCGGGCTTTCCTAAATGCAGTTAGTCTTAAACTCTTCTACAGAAATCACTCCAGACTTGTCTCGGCTTGTCCTCCAGAAACATATTCCCACACACAGAACAACTGCAGAGGTTCAACGGCAGGTTACAGACTTCCAGCCAGCCAGAACCTGACGGTCGTCATATCAGATGGATAAACATGGCTGGTCCAAGTGTAATATAACTTTAAACAATAGTATGTGGATAGAAATCGGCCTTGATTGGTTTTCTTTGTTGTTTCTCATTTGTTATGTGTTTATCTATTGTAATAGTTTCATTATCTAGAAAATCATACAACCATTACATTTTACTGACTACCAAGATTTTTAAAAGTTAACTTTGCTGCCATACTTGCTCCAGAGATCTCAAAAATGTTTTTTATATTAAAAAAAGTATCTTAAAGAAATGTGGGGCCCGACCAGGCAGTGGCACAGTGGATAGAGCATCTAACTGGGATGCGGAGGATCCAGGTTCGAGACCCTGAGGTCACCAGTTTGAGCACAGGCTCATCTGGTTTGAGCAAAGCTCACCAGCTTGCACCCAAGGTTGCTGGCTCGAGCAAGGGGTTACTCGGTCTGCTGACGGCCCGCAGTCAAGGCTCATATGAGAAAGCAATCAATGAACAACTAAGGTATCGCAAAAAAAAAAAAAAATGTGGGTTGTCAGCATGATTCTTAGAAACACCCTCTCCTAGTAGGGGAAAGTCTCATTTCTAGTCAGTTGTGCTTAGATGATTTATACATATGCTATATATATGATATGTATATGTGCATATAATTATAGATAATTTTAGTTATATAATATTTATTATACATAGGACTGGTAACTGCTTAAAGATGGTTTAGTATCTTATAAATAATGGTTGCTTAATGACTACTGTAGATGAAGAAAAAGTAGAAATAAAATAGCTTATGAACTACCTTGTGTTATTACTTAATTTCTAATTAGCTGTTTTTATACAGAACCATTGTGTTGGTTTGACAGCAACTCAATCAAATCTTTTCGTTCTTTTCCCTCAAACCATTGACTGGGTCCTACCACCTTCCCTGGGCTCTGAAGAGCGGAGTGGAGCGAGTGATGGAATTGTTCTTTAAAGAACTCTTATTTTCCCTGAATCAAAAGAGAAACAAAGGAAACCAATAGAAATGGAAGTGATAAATTAATCTACATGGTATCTCTTCTGCTGTTCTCAAGGATTAATGTTTTGGACATTTTTTTTTTTAACAGCACTTACATCTTTTCTTCAATGAAATCCTGGGTGGAAATTGACTAGGTGAAGCCAGTACAAGTGATGATGCTGAGGTTGAGGCTGGAGGTGAGGGGCCCACAGCCAGTTCAGCCCCCTCTGGAGTTCCCCTCAGGCAACGCACAGGCCCTGAGACACAGACCACTGGACTGCTTGAAACTCTGAGATGCACGTATCAGAAACAACTGTCTAAGTTTATGTTAATTGTCATAGTTTAAGCTCCACTAATCTTTTCCTTTAAATAATTTTTTTAATGTTTTTAAATTGACTTGAGAGAGGGAGAGAAACATTGATCTATTCCTGTATGTGCCCTGCCCGGGGATCAAACCCACAACCCTGGTGTATTGGTGCAATGTTCTAGCCAACCAAGCCATCCAGCCAGGACCCACTAATCTTTCCAATGAGTGACTGTCCTCCCTGACTACACTTTGAAATCATCTAGAGAGCTTCTAAAAACTGCCTGTGTTTAGGCCTCACCCATAGAGAGTCTGTTTTAATTGTTCTGGGGTGCTCCCAACCAGGAATCAATATGCTTCAAAAGCTATTCAAATAATTTCAGTATGCAGCCAGCTAGCTTCAAGAAACACTGACAAAATGCTAAAAAAACAACTACAACAACAAAAAAATGAATTTTGAGCCTACCTCTATCAGATCTTAATTTCCCTGAAGACAGAGATGGTATTTTATATATATTTCCCTGTCGTCAATATTTGAACGCATGAAAGACTAATGTTACAGCCAATCCAAATACCCAAGAACACTGATTTTTCCACGGCCTGGGCATCATCCCAAGCTGGAAATCCAAGCGCTTCCTCCCTTCCTTCACGTCTCCTATAGCCAGGCCCAGAGCCATGCTCATTCTTGTGTTTTCCACGATGGCAGACATTTCAATAAGTAAATCAATATTGACAGCACCTAGTAATTACTCTACATGCACCAGAAACACAGGTGTCACCATACCAACCTAGAAGACTAGGGAGGTGCTTCCTAGAAGAAGGAACCCCTGAATTTGGTTCAGAAGTGCACAGAAGAAGGAACAGACACTGCCAAAGGATGGAGAGGAGGAGGAGGAGGAGATATCACATCTATTCCTCTATATGATAATAAAAAATAAAAAAAAAAGAGCTAAGTTATAGAAAGTGGCCGAAGATGGGAAAACAACAGGGACAACTAAAAAGAGCAGTGAGGAGCCCCGCCCGGTTCTGCAGCAGCCCTGGGCAGAGCGGACAGGGCTGGAAGCCTGTGCTTCTCAAACTTGACCATGAGTGGGATACGCCAGGGCCTTTGGGAAACTATAAATTCTCCCTCAGCAGGTTCGGAATGGGGCCCAAGATACTGAGTTTCTAACAAACTCCAGGCTGCTGCTGCCCAAAGGATCACACTGGCAGCCGCCATATTGTAAAGTTGAGCACAAAAATATGAGTTTTAATTTGTTCAAGGGCTACAGTTTTTTTCGTTGTTGTTGTTTGTTTTTTACAGATCTTTTGCTCCATTTCCTAAGTTTTTTTATTTTTAGTGTGCCTTTTTTTTGCATGGGTGATGTTCAGTCACTGATGTCTGTGACATAAAAAGCCTGTGTACATTCCTGTAGTTATCTGATAAAAAGTGGTTCTTTCCACTAATCAATTACCCCCAACAAGCGTCACCTGGGCTCCCCTGAGGTTGGTCACCTGGTGCGCACCATCTCTGGTGAGGCTCAGAAGGGAATTATAACATATGTTCTCTGCCTTCAAGTAACTAACTGCAGACCTAAGCAGAAAGTACTAATGTGCATAGCGCATACATAATGACAAAATGTCTAAATAAGGTGAGCCATCTGTGGCATTAGAGTTTTGGAAGAAAACTCTATCAATAAATTTCGGACATCCAAGGAAACTATCCTTTTATGGCGCCCTCTAGCTGTAGCTTTGCTAAAACAATGAGGAAAACCCTGCCAGTTCGACCAACTTTCTTTAGGAAGCATGCATTTTTTTTCTCCCCCTAACGGTTCTGAGACCATGAAAGAAATAAAACAAATCAAAATTAAGCCATTGGATATTTTATTGGGTAACCAGAGTTTGTGATAAGAGGAAGCGTGGAGCATAGCCACCAGGCCTCCTTCTCTCAATTGTATAAATCTCTGAGCCACGGGAAGCGTGGACAAAGAAAGATTCTATTAAGCAGCTCCCTAGCACTGGGCTCCAGACATATAAGTAGCTCCTTGGTGTGATCCTTTGGCCTGCCATACAATTAATTAGGCCACAGTTGTTTATTTGGAGACATTTAACTAGAGACCTTCTCGATAGAGGCCTGCCCTTGTGGTTTGTCCTGCTCCTTCTTTAAGTGTGGGAACTTTTGTCTAATTGGATTGACTGGAAGTGTAATGATCAAGGCGTGAGTTCTCTTAGCAGCGCGCACACCAAGGACATTCACATGGAAATGAGGTTAATTACACAGCATAGATGCGTCTAATGATTGCACCTGCAGTACCACAACAACCTCCCTTTAACTCAGTTTCACAAACAATTACAAAGAGCAGCTGCATTCGTTTCCCCAGTTAAGAGTTTAAAAAAATCTGTAATGATCCCCAACAGAATAGAGGTGCAGGGGGTGAGAGTGAGGAAGGAGAGGATTCTTCCGGTTCAGATGTCCTTCTCCAGCCACCTGCTGATTGTGCAAACACCGGGGGCCTTGGGCACAGACATGCAACCACAATAGGCTATTGCCAGCCTTGGTCTTTGCCCCCACTACCCCCACCCCTGTTCTGACTGAGAGTCGATTTTCTCATCTGTCAAGATTCATTAATACAGTGATGGAGAGTTATGAAGGGCCAAGATGGCAAAACACCAGACTATAGGGTCCTTATAAGTAGCCAAACTCTATTAGTCAGAGTTCTTTGAGAGAAACAGAACCAACAGGATATCGATCGATCTATATCTCTACATAAAGAGTTTTATTATAAAGAATTGGCTCCCATGATTAAGTAGCTGACAAGTCCCAAGATCTTCAGTCTTCAAGCTAAAGACCCAGGAGAGCTAATGGTATAGATGCAGTGCGTATGAAAACCTATGAATCAGGAGAGCCTATGGCATAAATTTCAGTCTGAAGTTCAGGAGGCTCAAAACCCAGATAGATCTGATGCTTCAGTTTGAGTCTGCTTCAGTTTGAGGAAAAAGGCAATGTCTCAGCTTAAAGACAGGTGAATGGAGTTGCCTCTTATTCAGGGGACATCAACCTTCTTGTTCTAGCTGTGCTTTCAATTGATTGGATGAGGTCCATCCATGCAAGGGAGGGTAATACTCTAATCAGTATTACCATCAATTTAAAGGTTATACTTATCCACAATACTCTTCCACCCAGAATAATGTTTTACCAAATATCTTGGCCCCTGTAGTCCATTCAGGTTGACACATAAAATTAATCATCACACACACCATTCCCCAAATCGTGAAAGGACTGCTTGGGAGAGGATTGTGGCTGGTCCTTTTCTCCACCCCTCCCCACCACCACATCACCAAAAATGTCTTCTTCATTTTCTCATATTTCTATTATTTTCCATTTTCTATTTTGTGTTTTATTTTTCCTTCCACGTGTTTATCATTATCCCCACACTTTTTAGGAATATCAGAAAGACATTACATAATAACTGTGGATTCCCACTCCTTGACATAACTGAACCTTTGCAGAGCTGAGCTGCTTGCTATAGATGCATCTGTAGCATACAGAGCTTCCAGGTCATTCACATAGAGCAGCTCTGTCTATATGAAAAATCCATAGATATTCACATGTCCATATTGACAATCCTCTTGGCTTTTAAGAAACTTATTATTATTTTTATTTATTTATTTTTATTCAGTGAGAAGAGGGGAGGCAGAAAGACAGACCCCACATGCATCCCGACCAGGATCCACCCAGCAAGCCCAAGGGGTGATTGCTTTCCCCATCTGGGGGCATTGCTCCATTGCTCAGCAACCACGCTCTTCTTAGTGTCTAAGGCAGAGGCCATCGAGCCATCCTCAGCATCTAAGGCCAACTCAGTTCAATTGAGCCATGGCTTTAGAGGGAGAGAAAGAGAGAGAGAGAGAGAGAGAGAGAGAGGCGAGATGGGGAGAGGTGGAGAAGCAGATAGGTGCTTCTCCTGTGTACCCTGACTGGGAATTGAACCCAAAACTTCCACATGCCAGGCTGATGCTCTACCACTGACCCAACTGGCTAGGGCCTTTAAGAAACTTTTTATGACCCATGAAAAAAAAATCAGTCCCATTTCTATAGTGTTGCAGCTCTAGTTTGGGGATCCAAGTGGGATTCCCTAGCCATGACTATGAAAGATAATTGACTGCGGCTAACTGGGATCTGCCCTCAAATATTTAAACATTAACATTTAAGGAATGTGCTTGGGGCTCTAAGAGCAATTCTGAAAAGAAGAGCTCTAAAACACTTATAAATAATTGTCTAAGCTTTTCAAAGGGACTGAGTTGAAGGTGAGGACACCCATGGGGATGCCTTAACTTGCTATGTTTGTCAAAATAACTAGATATCTGTGGGTGGAGCGCAGAGCACATTCCTAGCAGCTGTGACTGATGCAATGCTGTGAGAATACTCCAGCTCCCAGAAGCCTCCTGGGCATACCCAGGAAGGAAGCTCGCCCGCTATAAGGAAGTGACTTAGCACCAACCAAGCAGCTCCCTGATCTTTTCAGCCATTGGCTTTGAGGAACACGCTGTAACACCCTATAGGCTGAACTATGTATATAAGCTAGCTTACTTTCTGAATAAAGTGGATCTGTGTCACTGAACCTGGTCCCCGGAGTCGGGTCTCTGCGTCTCCATCATCCTCACCCCTGGTAGGACTTGTCCACAACTGGCGCCCAACGTGGGGGCTCGAGCCCAGCAGCGCAAGCTGGTGTTTTCAGTTCATCTTTGGAGGATGAGGAGAATTGGGCTGGAGTTGTGATTTGCAGACTCCAGAAGGTAAATGGCAGCAGCTGTGGCGGGAGGATGAATGAAATCCAGGCTTGCATTGCAGAGTGGCCGCTGGAACGGCAGGGAGTGCCTGCTAAGCCGCTGGTGGGTTCGCTGACATTTTGAAACATAGGGGTGGATGCCGTCATGCTCTCCAGAGTGGAGATGGAAATGCTGACTGCCATTACACGTGCTCCTCTTTGGGACAGTGTAAGACCTTCCAGGACAGGAATGAGGGGGGTGGCTGACGCCCCATCTGCGTGGACTGATTCCTGGACTACGACCCGAGTGAGCACTGGCTCCTTTGTTGGATGGACTTACGAATTTTGAACAATGTGAAATACCCTGATGGGGGTGGAGGGCGGCTTTGCTGGAAGCACTCCCCTCCCCTGGGAAGCTTTTCCCATGGCTAGAAAGAAGGCTGAGAAGTTAAAGTTAGTGAAAAGGATCTTTGTACCTACTGGGAAATCCTCTCAGGTTTCAACCCTTGGCTCTGGTACGTGCCTCTCTGGGACCCAGATACTTGGGCCCGAGCTTTCTGGAGCATCTGTTCAGCCAAAGTACATGGGGGACAAACCTTCCCTCTTGGCCTCACTTCTGCCTTACTGGCAATACACACCTACTTGACCGGTGCTCCTGCTGGGGACCCTCCGCTGGTCCCTAAGGTCCTGCAGGCTACTCCTCTTTCAGAGGAGCCCCTACCTCCCTATTTTCCCCCTCCACTGAGGAGGAAAGTAGTTTAGCCTCCGAGTTTGACAAAATCACGGCTGAGTGTGCAGAAATGAAACCAACCGAATTGCTAACTGCACCATCAGCTCTGCGCCTGAAAAAGCAGAAGTCCCTACTTCCGCATTCCCTGCCAGGGCTCAGTGCCCCATCCCAGCCTCTCAGATGCCATTTTCTCCAACACGTGTTTCTGCTGCAGACCCATGGGCCAGCCTATATGCAATCCATATGTCTTTTTTCTTTCTATCTGTATGTCTTGTCTATTTTTCTGTATCTCTCGCTTTCTCTCTCCCCACCCCTCTCTCTGAATTGACGCTGGAAGGACCCAGCCATGGCACAGTGGCGGGGATCACACCCTCTTCTAATGTAAGGGAGAGGTTATGCTTGTGGCTTTTAGCCAATTTGGATCCCAGGAACCCCCCAACCTGCTTGACAGGGTTTCTTGGACACCCACTAAGTGGTTCAGTCTTCACCTGTCCAAAGCCATAGCCCTGGCCTTCTCCACATCAACTATGCCTAAGGGGAAGAGGTTCTCAGCACTCCAGAAGAAGATCTCACGGCTGGCGTGTGTGCCCCATCACCTGGGGGGATGTGGAGGCTTTGGCGGGGTGGGCCCAGAGAATTGCCCCTGGTCTCCCAGGCCCTGGTGCTCTGTTCTTGCTTATGTGTGCTATAGTAACCGCTGACTCCCAGACGCAGGCGGCGGCAGCGGGGGCTCAAGCCTGGCAGAGTGAGCTGATGTTTTCAGTTCATCTTTGGAGGATGAGGAGAATTGGGCCGGAGTTGCGATTTGCAGACTCCAGAAGGTAAACGGTGGCAGCTGTGGCAGGAGGATGAACAGGAGCCAGGCTTGCATTGCCGAGTGGCTGCTGGAATGGCAGGGAGTGCATGGACTTATGGATTTTGGACAATGTGAAATACCCTGATGTTGCTGAGGGGGCGGCTTTGCTAGAGGCCCTTCCCCTGCCCTGGGAAGATTTCCTATGGCTAGAAAGAAGGCCGAGGACATTTTGTGCTTTTGGCAAAGTGCTCAGAGACTGGTGAAATGTACCTTTGTAATTATTGAAATTGTATGATTTGTCATGTTGTTGTAATTTGTGTAATGTGCCTTGCAACCATATATAGTACGCAGCCCATGGCAAGCCATCCATTCTGTGTTTGGATGCTGGGACCTTTGTGGGAAGGGGGTGTACATTGACCTACATCCATTTTTTACACTCAAAATGGAACTGTGTTTCACGGCACCTAGAAGGTCTCTGTAACACAATGGGAGGGAAATGACATCCCAACCCCTAGGAGGAATCCCCTGTTTAAGACCCCTGCTCTATTTCCTAACTAGTCAAACATTACAGAAGTTTGCCTCATTGTTTAATCCAGCTAATCTATTAGCATATAGTATAATAGGTATTATAGTTGTTTTAGTTCTACTAGGGTTCTGTTGCATAATGCATAGCATTCAGAAGCTACAACAGCAAGCTCTCATTCATCAAGTCCAATTGGCCTTAATTAAAAGAGAAGGGGGAGATGTGGGTGGAGCACAGAGCACATTCCTAGCAGCTGCGGTTGATGTAGTGCTGTGAGAATATTCCAGCTCCCAGAAGCCTCTTGGGCACACCCAGGAAGGGAGCTCGCCTGCTATAAGGAAGTGACTTAGCGCCAACCAAGCAGCTCCCTGATCTTTTCAGCCATTGGCTTTGAGGAACACGCTGTAACACCCTATAGGCTGAACTGTGTATATAAGCTAGTTTACTTCCTGAATAAAGTAGATCTGCGTCACTGAACCTGGTCCCCGCAGTTGGGTCTCTGTGTCTCCATCATCCTCACCCCCAGAAGGACTTGTCCACAGATATCCTTACCTTTCAATCTTGCCTCATGTTTCTTTTCATACCATTTTGTCTCCAAAAGACAAAGAAGGGGCCAAAGACATTAGGCATACTCAGCAGTCATCTACACCGCAGCCAGAAATGGTCTCTTTCTTGCTGTTCTGACCTTGCTGCTCCACATTAAGCTAGCTTCTGATGGGTGAGGGGCCAGGTTGGCAGGAACTGAACTGCAATTTAGGGAAAAGCCATCGGAATTCCATTGGCCACCTGTGTTGGTCTCCACGTACCAAGCTCGGCTTAAGAAAACTGTGCTGAATCCTCTGTTCTTGTTGAATAGGGGAAAGGGAGAAGAAAGAGTAGGACTGTGTAGGGAAGGAGAGTGATAGTTTCCTACTGATCACTTTGTTGAGTTGATCAAGCTCACATGCAGCAGACAAGTGAAATTACTCTCCAAACATGAAGTGAACAAGCAGAGACAAAGCAATGAACTTTTTATAAAATTGATGAACTTCCTATTTCTTTGACTTTCAAAGACGCAATCTGACTTGATAATATGATGAAAAGAATACCTGATCTCCATTTTGGATCAATCCAGAAAAGATAAAGTGAATTTTCTTTCTTTCTTTCTTTCTTTCTTTCTTTCTTTCTTTCTTTCTTTCTTTCTTTCTTTCTTTCCTTCTTCCTTCCTTCCTTCCTTCCTTCCTTCCTTCCTTCCTTCCTTCCTTTCTTTCTTTCCTTCTTTCCTTCTTTCTTTTTTTTAAATGTTTATACCCAGACTTGTTATTCATAACTTACCCTCTCCAAGGGTAATGACAACGTGATGTTCAGCCCAGTGAACCTAACCTCAGAATGCACTGCCGTCACTAATAATGGTTTGAGAAGGAGTGAGAAGTCACAGCGTGTGATGGAAGGCGTGATACCAGCCCTTGAGTAAAGTGTACTCAGGGTGGGAAAACAGACTTGATTTAATTACTGGCAAACAGACACTAGGAACTTGCCCATCTCTATACACACGGCAGCCCCCAACTGGTTTCTGCCAAGCTGTGTGTCACCAAGATTGGTCCCTGGGTATGCTGAGCCATGTCTAACACACAGATGCCTTCTGTTACACCTCAGGACTCCAGAATCGTGTTCCTGAATATATGAAAACCATTTATAGTCAGGATAACTGCAAAACCACAGCCTAACTGGACCATTTGGGAGAAGAAGAAAAAAAGAATTGCTGGAACATAATATAGTTTTAACACCAAAGGTGAACATGCATGTACTTTAAAAAGGATGCTACAAGGTTTAATTTGGGTTCTTAAAAAACAGTCCCTCCAAACAAGACTTCTGTTTACATTTGGGGAGGCTCATTTGACTCGTTCTGTTTTGCAAAGCGCAATGTTTCTGTAATATGTTTGGTGGCATCATTTCAAATCAAAACAAGGAAAGTGGTTCTCAAAAATAAAACCAGCAGCCAGCTCAGTCAGGATTTGCGAAGTCAATTGGTTGTTTGCTTATTTATACTATACTTCTTTTTTCCCTCCTTTGGGAATTTGTGTTGAAACGCACTCACACATATGCACAAACACACTCATACAGGCAGATCTTGGTAGGGAGCTAAATGGAAGGGAGTACCCTATCGTCTGGTTCCTGTGACAATCTGAAAAAGAAGATGAGCAAATACTATGAAAATATACACACACACATATTATGAAAGAGACATATATATCCTATTATATACATAAGCAAAATATATCTAGGTATACTTTTTGGTATTGTTTTTATTGATTCCAAGAATAGAAGATACCTAAAAGCTGAGTGAACATTTAGGATATAAAACAAAGAGACTTCCACCCAGCCTCGCCTGTTCAAACATGCTATCTTTTTTTTTTTTTTCTTTTCTTTTCCTTTAAGGGCAAACCTCTGAAGCTGATTTGCAATTGTTAAGCTAATCTGTGGCCTAGGGGAGAGAAAAAAAGCCACCAAACCCTTACAGAACAGAAAGAAATTACACAGACATGCCTACTCCTAGATTTAATGTTCCACGTCCATGTGGTTTTGGAACATAGGAGAAGTTTGAGTTGAACTTGGAAAGAAAAAAAAACGTGCACTGACAACATCTGGAAAGGGCGCCCCGGTAAATGCAGTGAGATCCTGACAGGAGTAGGAACGTGAGAGCTCAGGCCAGCCTCAGCTGAGTTTTATACTCAGACCATTTGATTCCCTTGACCAGACACTGGCAAGGGAAGAAGAACGTAGATGTAGGCTGAGGATACCCATTAAATGGAAGAGTTCTTAAACACGTTCAAGTTCATTTATTCACCATATGGACAATTCTTTGTTAAGCACCCACTATGTATGAAGTCTTGGGTAACAACCGTGACAAGGCACCCCTGCTCCCGCAGTTCATATCCGAGAAGGTAACTCAGACAATACCTGTGTTAAGGTATCAGCAGGCAATGCTAGAAAGTAATTTTTTTATTATTAGAACAACACAGAAAAAACATGTAGTGCATAATAGAAGTAACTGAAGAGAAGGCAAGTGGCCGCTTTAATCTGAGCAGTGAGAGAAGTCTCGCTGAGGGGTAGCATTTGAGCTGACACTTGAGTGCCAATGGAGCCTGCCAAGCTGAAACCTGCTGAGTCAGCTTGACATATTTTAAATTCCCCAGGGCCCACCAAATACATTTCCAACTCCTGATCCTGACATTCAAGCCCTCCATGGTCTGACTATCAGCTGTAGTCCCACTACACTTCTGTAAAAATTATTGGCTCCAGCCCTAATGAGGGTTCTTTGTTTATGACCTTCTGCTTTTCTCATCGAGTTCCAACTCAATGGAAGGTATCCTCCATCTCACCTTTTCATATTTAAATGCACCCATCTTTCAAGAGCTTTTGTAAACTTCACCTTCTCCAGGAAGAAGTCTTTCCAAAACCTCTTATAGCATTTCCCCTTCCTTGAGTTATTATCTCAATGTGAAGATATCTTTTTCATATCGTGTTGTAATCTCTCCTCTGCACCTTATACCCTATTTATTCATATATATAGCCTATTTCTCCTTCGCCGGTGAAAGTAATTTGAGAACGGCTCTTTTTGTCTTAACCATTTGTATCTCTTCTGGATCCTTACTGACATTTTTGCCAAATCCTCAGTAACTATCTATAGCACAAACAATGGAATGGAAACTCATCTCTAAATATTATACAAAAGGAGGAGTGCAGGGCAGAGAGAGAGGGAGAAAGAGAGGAAGAGAGAGGGGGGAGTGTGTGGTTAGTGGGGGCCTAGAACAATGATCTGGGGTCACAGTAACATGGGTTAACAGTACATAGACTAAGATCACAAAATAATCATAATTAAAATGGAATTGTTTTCTGCTTCCTTTTGTTATATTTGTCATCGCCACTCAATGTTTGGGTCAATCAACCTGAATTGCAGTGTTAATGTGGCCCAATTCTCCACTGGGTGCTGATAAAACCAAACAAGTTTGCTTATGAGAGAGGAAATTGTTTCCAGCCATAATTGCAGCCGGCAGTCCCTCCCTAAGCATGGAAAAGCCGGGCATGCGCAGACTGGGCGCAGCATCTTGGGAAGCAGAGGGCAAGTACATGCTTACATTGGCTTGGCTTTCCCCACTGATAAATAACTTCACTGAAGAGGATGCTCACCTGGCATTGCCACTCAATGGTCTGTCTCTCTCAACATAGAGAGTCACAGAATACAAAAATGAAAAGGGACCTCAGGGAACCTTTTTGAAAAAGATGCATTTGAAGGTTTGAGAAGCAAGGCCATTGGCCCCAGATCTCCTCGTAGATTCGAGACTTTCAGCACAGTACCTTTTGCTGTCATGCTGTCTGAATCTCCATCCCATCACAATTGCAAACGAGGAGAGTGTTTTCTTCTGCCTTGTCATGATGTCTTTTCAGGATTTAGATAAATTGCTCCAGGGGGAAGGGGGAAGCAATCCCTTAATTACTAAGATACACAAATATAAAGAATCCTCCAAAAAACAAATAAATAAAAAAACTCCCAATTGATGAAGTCTCACAGCAGTTTCATCATTTCTGGCTCCGGGCCACCCAAAACAGAGCAGGTAGGTGGTGTTTATCTCTTTTACGTCTCTTTATGTTTCAAAATCACCGACTTTCAGGAAGAACTACAACTGAAATTGTTCCCAACATCACTCAGAGGGAACCGGGTGCAACGAGGCGCTATGGGAAAGTGAGAAGAAAGAAAGAGAAAGAGGAAGAACACTGCACTGGTGCGTAGGGAAGTCGGGAGCAGGACAGATCTGCAGGGCTTGTCCGTTCCAGCAATAACAAGAGTTGACATTTGTTACATGTTAATTACACGGTATTGTCTCTTGGAGGTTAAATCAATCAGAAATTTCCTGTACAGCTAAGAAAACTGGCACCCACCTGTGGTTTGCCAAGTCACGTTCGACACCGTCTCAGGACAGTCAGAAGGCTCGGGCTCTGATTTGTTCTGGGCCAGAAGACATGAGAAACCACTTTTGTCACTGAATTAGGCTGGTTCGTGTTGTCCTCCCATCAAGGGCCAAAGGGAATAAAAAGTATTACTATAGCGGCCATTGATTGAAAGGGTTCGTGGTTGCACTGGGCACTTTTCTAAGCACTTCACAATGGAACCTTATTTGTCTGAAACTAAACCTGAGGTGGTGCTATTCTCTTCGTTTTAAGGAAACAGAAGCTGGATCTCAAAGAGGTGAAGTAAGCTTCCAAAATCACACAGCTGGTAAACATTGCACTTAGAGCTTGAACTCAAGTTGGTTTAATACCAAAATCTCAGATTGTACTTAATAAACCCCAGGGCACACAGTTAAGTAGTCACCTAATAGTTGGTGATTTCAATTGACACTAGTAAGACATATCAGAAGGGTAAATTTTAAAGTATCTACCAAAAATGTTCATTTATTTGACTGTTTTCTAAAAACCCTTCCCATGACTGAGTTGTTTTGAACATTTCCATCGTCAAGTGCCTCTCAAAACATTTGGCTATTTTGTTGATTGCCAAGTTCACACACACAGGCAATTCCACAGGACAGATTAGGTGAGCCTCCAGGGGTCTCAACTCCAGCTATCTTGACACTGAGATTGGTTTAAGTAAAATAATCAGAAAATGACTGACTGGGCTCACTGAACAACCCCCTTTAGGTTGATTCTTATATACATTGGTTTTGAGGTCTATCCCATGGAAACCAAGACAGAGATCCCCAGATCCATTTGTTTGAACCATTTTGAAAATTCACTCTTCCAAGAAGTTTCCAGTGACTTCCTGTACCGGAGGCACTCTCTGTCCCATCCTCCATGACACTCCACGCTGAATGTCATGCCGCTTACTTATTTAGGATTAAACATTCTCAAAGGCCAAAACTTAATGTATTGCACAATGTTTCATGACCCCATCAACTGTCAAACTTGTCCCCCATTCAGATATGTTAAAGTGTAAAATACAAGTACATCCTAGAAGCCATGAAATACATTTACATATTTTTTCCCTCATGACATGTCCAGGAACTAAATCCATGTTGTGAATTAGCTAAACTGGGGCTAGAAAGTATTTACTATTTCAAGATGAAAAGAAATTACTACAGAGAAATTTCCTTGGCCAAGGTGATCACAGGGCTGAAGATCTGTGTATGACCCTGGTTGGCAAACCGTGGCTCACGAGCCACATGCGGCTCTTTGGCCCCCTGAGTGTGGCTCTTCCACAAAATACCATGAGCAGGCGCTACCTCGATAAGGAATGTACCTGCCTATATAGTTTAAGTTTAAAAAATTTGGCCCTCAAAAGAAATTTCAATCGTTGTACTGTTGATATATGGTTCTGCTGTCTAATGAGTTTGCCCACCACTGGTATGAGAAGGGTTTTGAGGACACAGAATTGTTCCCATTCCCCAAAAGTGAGACTAGGAAGATGCCCCATCAACTTGTGTTCATTCTGCAGACTGCCTCGGTTACGGAGAGGAAGCCCAACAGAGTCACGGGATTTTTGTCCTTGCTTTGTTTTCACGTACTTATTTCTTTTTATTTCATATTTTCACAACTTCTAAAGCTACCCAAGGCATCAGAGATACTGGGAAATACTCCGAACACTATCTCATAGCTACAGAACTATGCAGGTCATTCAGAGTGACCCTCCTACAAATGGGAAAAAAGAATTTAAGCTCACTTGTAACTTCTTGTTCCCATTTCCCAAAAACTCTTGTTCATTCTGCAGACTGCCTCGGTTACGGAGAGGAAGCCCAACAGAGTCACGAGATTTTTGTCCTTGCTTCAAAGCCCCATTTTGGTAATATCAGCCAAGTTAGTCATGCCCTCTTACATGTCCTAAATACATTCTTGTCAAGGAGAAAGATGAAATATTACCAATGCCTAATATTTTGTAAATTAGGTCCACCCATGAATCAGCCCCAATGTACTCTCTCAAATTCCCTGAAGGCCCACACGAACTTGGCCCCATCCTGCTTCATTTGTGAGAACTGGCTTCCAGCTATCCTGGCCCTGCTGAGGCCCTTTAATTGGCTGCCTGATAAATGACACTGTTTTCTTTTTATAGGGATAATTCCCAGACAACTGATTGGATACATGGAAATGACAGTTACCAGTGGATTACTGACTGGGCTGGAGTCTTGCTTATTAACCAACACAGGTGGGACTGGTATTTGTCAGCCTACATTTCCTTCGGCATTCGTCTTTGTTGCTGTTAGGCAGACCTCTGGCTCACATCAAGATGTTGAAAGTGAATTCTTCAACATGTACCAAGCCTGAAACTTGATTTTTCTCTTAGGCAATGTCTTTTTTGGACAGCACAAAGGGGAGAATTCAAGAGCATTATCGGAAAGACTCAGGGTTCCGAAACTGGTGATGAAGGAAAACTAAGTTTTGAGGAAGGGAATTTAATTACACAAGCTTTCAGCTATCTAGACATGTACATTCCGAGGTCCAAGCAATTATGCCACTCTCCTGACAGTTCCCAAGAATCAACCCAATCTTCACGTTTCCTTTTAGGGCTTGGAAGGAACTTTTTTTTTTTCTTTCTCCTTCCAATGGGACAAGTAGAAATGTGCTTTTCTTTAGTTGAAGTTTTTGCTCATCTATTTACACAGATATTAATTCAAGACTGTTTCCTTGCCGTTTCAAAGGATGAAACTGACACATTCTATAGGTATATGTTATGCTTCATTCTTAGACACTTTTCCAAGCCTTTTCTATGCACTTTGGCTCTAGCAACTGACGATATCAGTTTTACATACATGCGTGAAAGGACAGCTAAAATTTAGCAAGAAGTTACAAGTGAGCTTAAATTCTTTTTTCCCATTTGTAGGAGGGTCACTCTGAATGACCTGAGTAGTTCCCTTTAAGCCATGCAAGTGTGTATGTAGCTTGTCCCTGTCATAAACTAAACTAGTGCGATGGACACCTTCTATGAACGTGCACGGCCAGTCTGGGTCTGCTTCCTGTGCCCAAGCTTGTTATCATGACACGATATGCTAACAGCACCTTGTAAAATGTTCTTCCCTACTTTAGAACTGTTTCATTGTTCCAGAGGGACAAAAAAAATTATCATGAGGATGAATGTAAATTATACATTTAAGAAAACATATTTTTAAGTAAAACTAAAAAAGGGGCCAAATTTGACTGACAACCATTCAATAATATTGTTTTCCTGTAGTAACTTTGTCTTTTGACACTTCATTTCTTCCATTTCCCTGAGTACCCATGACTTTATTTAATTGGTCAGAGTGCTTAATGGCAGTGTTTTGTCTAAGCTGCTCTCTTTTAATATCTCTAAAGTTTCCATGTCTCCTCCTGGCCAGGTAGCTCAGTTGGTTAGAGCATCATCCCAATATTCCAAGGTTGTAGATTTGACCCCTGTTAGGGCACATACAAGAGGCAACCAATGAATGCATAAATAAGTGAAACAGCGAATCAATGTTGCTCTCCTTTCCTCCCTCCCTCCCTCTCTCTCTCTCTCTCTCTCTCTCTCTCTCTCTGTCTCCAATCAATAAAGAAAAATTAAAAGGAAATTTAAAGTTTCCAAATCTTTCTTGATTCTTCTTTTGCTCAGTTGGCCCGCTCCCTCTAACAAGATTCCAAGCTCCCTTACAGCATGTAGGAAGACCTCAGTCCGATTAAGCACAGGTGCAATGTTACACGAAAAGTGGTTAACTCCGAGCTTAGCTCCTGCTGCTTCACTTCCTCTTCTTCCTGAACTCTTCCAACTTCCTCTCTTCCTACCCAGCTTTTCTAAAGCTCTTTAATGCTAATTCTAATGCTCTCTTTCCCTTGAAAGCTTCTCTGACCCCCCCCCCCCCAGCACACAGGGAGCTCTCATTTTCCTCTACATTTCTTTCAAAACTCTGAGATAGATGGTGCCATGAACTTTATAACTGGCTCTCTTTACCACTCTTCTGCTCTCCCTAAATATTATAAATTTGGTTGTATATTCTTGGAAGGCAGAGGTTACGGTAAGTGGAGAGTGCCTAGGAAATGGAGTTAGGATGATCAAAAATCCATTTTTTCTCTGCCAATTTTTGTGTCACCCTGAACATATCTTTTCAAGATTCCTTTTATATCCAATATAAAAATAGGAATAACATAAACCACATTGTAGTGGCATAGTGATTAAGTAAGCTATGACATAGTCTTTGCTTAATGTTTGACTGGCAGGGACTCTGTGCAGTGCTAACTTCCCTATGCATCCTTTTATTCCCAGTCCATGGCTCTGGGCTTGATTTTCAGCAGTGAATAACTTTGTAATTGATATTGCTGTAATCATGAAATTCTCTGACCCTCTGTCACTCCCCTACAAACTTGTGCATCTTCAAAAGATAGCTGGATTCTCAGTAAGTCAAGCTCCTTATAAGACACATGTGATGTTTCTGTGAGGGGCTGCTTCAGACGTCATGCAGTATTCAGCAGCAGACTGGAGGAGGCCACTGCCTGGGCTCTGCCCTCTGTGAAATTCATCCATTAGCCATTATTTTGAAAATGGACTGCATGCTACGTTAAACTTTCCCATTTGATATTATTTTATATGTTGAGGATCAGTACAGTTAGAATCACTGTAAGATCTGATGGGAGAGGCTCAAGAATGAGGCAGTGGAGGCACACACTCTTTCACCTCAAGTACCTTCTTCCACCCTTTTTGTGCTGGGCTAGGAATGAGCAGTATGATTTGTTTGGGGTAGTTGTACTTTGGGAGGTTTTGCAACAAGATACCCCTAGAGGGCGCAATAACTCTCTTCCTTGTGTTCTTGGTGAGGGGCAGAGGTGAAATAGGGAAATTAATCCGTTCTATGCAACAGCCAGACTCAAATGATATAAAATTTAGTTGCAAATAATTTAGATCAATTTCCAATGTCTAACCTCATCCCCTAATACTTATAAAATGCCTACTGTGTGTGTGTGTTTTTCTGTTGACACGATTTTGCAATTGAACAGGATGAACATTAAATGGACCTTTGGTCAACTGGAAGTGAAATTTTTAGATGCGTTATTTAAAAGAAATGTTTGTATCATTCATAAAAGAATGGTAAAAAATTGTATCCCTATTTAGTAACTACAGCTTTTTTAACTTTAATATTAATGCAGAGTATCCTAATGTTCTGGGATGAATTCAGCTTTTATATGATCACTTCATATATAGATTTAAAATTGTTGCATTTTTTAACTCAGACATCCATTGTAAACATAGATGCTTCTTTAATCATGAAATACATATACTTTCTACAACTAATATAATGTTAAATTTAGAAAATGTCCTCTCTAAGCCTGTTTTATTATTTATCATATGGTTGTTCTAAGAATAAAATGAGACAATCTATGTGAAGCACTTAGCATAATGTCTATCCTACAGCAAGCATTCACTAAACACCAGCTATTATTATAAAGCACACACTTTTGGCACCTTATTCTAAAACCTGTAAGAAGCCATAGTTTTATCACAAAATGGCATGTGATTCTCATTATTCTAATCTTTTGGATGTCACTAACTGATTATAGAAACATATATCAGTGTAGTACACACACAAAGAGTGATTTGAGAAATAGACAAGAATGACTGCCCCTGGGAATACACACTCACACACACTCACATATACAAGTGCACACAAATCTCACCAACCTAATCTGAATGGTGTCAGCCAATGACTTTAACTGGGAAATTATATAGCATTTTAAAGTTGTATTTTAGTAATCCTGGTGCCAATTTATCTATAAACAACATTGAAAAAAATTTTTTTACCTTGACAATTTTGTTATCAAATCTAGATAACAAATTACTCCTAAAAGACATAACAAATGTTTGTGATTAAAGATTTGGAAGATGAATGAGATTTATGTCCTCCACATGTCCTTGCTCAGTTCTTCTTTCTCTCTAACATGGCCAATATCACATAAAATAACTGCCGTCAACACCTGATTCTCAGTTTCTCCGCTCAGAAAGTGAAGGGCATCCATCTCAAGTTCAAAGGGAGGCACTCTGAAGCACCTCCACATAGCTCCCTTCAGTGTAGCCCGTTCGCGCACTGCACGTGACAGTGCGTGGATGAGGAAATGACCACGGGATTTGCGTTCAGGTGCTGGAGAGCCGCACGACCCCATCAATCCTGCCTCGCCTCCTAATTGGTACCTGAAACTCCTCTTGACTCCATTCTTCCCTTCTCTTGCAGGTTTTGATTGGTGTGAGGAATAGAACTTTCTGCTGTCCTTGGTCATTCGAAATCTCACACAAAGGAAGAACCTGAAGACATATCAGTAAAAGAGGAAGGTGGAGCAATGCAAAACACAGGTCTTCTACTAAAGGAACTTGAGTCCAACAGTCCATTGAGGGAAGAAAAAGACCCACAACTCAAACCTGTTATCAGAGGGAGATAAGAACAATATCAAGTTTAGTCAAAGAAAACTCTAGGTGAGCGGGTCTGCCTGTGTTTCCGGTTCCTCACTGTGTCTATCAAATTTGACTTCCTGGGTAACAACTGACCAGGGTCTTTTCTTGGTCTCACAACCATCTTCAACCCACACCTTTGCTTGAACTTTTGGTGTACAAGCACTATCCATAGGCACATGGGTGGGTGGTCCTGGGTTTTGTGGGTATGCGGCACAAGCTTACGTGAGCTGTGGCTTTAGCGGCCTGATTTGGGTTTTGCCCTTGAGAGAAACTCTGGTTCTCATGTGTGTATATAGTAAATGAAGCATGTTAATGGCATAATTGGCACGCAGAGGATCATGCTGTAACCCCAGATAACGTGGATACCTCAACAGTGAACTGACTTAGGAACGGCACGTTGCACCTTGCCTCCGGTGACCTCCCCGAGTCTGCCCTCCCAGGTGAGATGCGTAGAGTGGGGGGGTTATCCAGGTTCTTGACAATAGCTTTTGTTCCAAGCAAACATAATACACTTACATAATAAGAACTGTGTGCTACACCTGAAGTCAGAATTATTACCCTGGAGATTATCTCTGCGTCTCCTCCCCCTCCCCCAGGAACCACTATATCAAAGCAAAGACAGGCTTTGAAAGGTGTGAGAATATCCATTTCACCCACTGAATACAAAGGTGCCCTTTGTCAGGTGGGATGGCAGATAACACATAACCTTGTCCCACTTAAACTTAAACACAGAAAGTGACTTATGAAGGATACTTCAAATGTCTAGCTCAAAACTTTAACTTTAGAGGAAATGACTAGATAGTCTCTAGGACCAAGGAATAAATCTTTGACTGGCAAAGAAACTTTTCCCAGAGTGTATTACACCAAAATAACTAATTCCAGGTACCAAAGGAAGTCTGGTATCCTGGAAGCAAGGAGTGCATTTTGCTTCACAGAGACTCTGGTGGAGAAAGGGAAGTGTTCTTCTAAGGTATTTTGCTCCCCAAGAAGCAAGCTGTTTTCCTCCAGGGTTTAAGTAAACAAGGTCTAGTTTGCCGGAGATTGAGGGGGTTGCTGAGTCTCAGGACTTTCACTCCTAAAACTGGGAAAGTCCTGAGCACACTGGGGTAAGCTGCTCACCCTTCAGGGCCCCAACAGCCCGAGTAGATTAAACTGAACACTGGGAAGAATTCAGTGAAAGGCTGTTCTAATGGACTGGTGTCACAATCCCATAACCTCTCAGGAGTTAACTTTACTGCTCCAGTCCTTCCAACAAAGATTTTGAGTGGTATTCCATTTTTTCATGGCCCTTACATATTTCATTGTCACCTGGAAATCCACATTCTCAAAACTACTTAAATCCCCAAGTAAAACTAGTGTGGAACTAACTCGACAGCTTTCGTTATCCCAAGGTAGTTAATTTTTGGCCACTGACGACAGACGTTTTGAGTTAAAGTGAACACAGCCAGAAAAAAAAAAAAAAAAGTGCAGATGTCTAATTCTTTGCAGGATTTATACTATTACATAGGGACTGTTTTAGATTCCATTACAGTAAAATGAGTTGGATTTATTACACGCTAAACAACAATAACAAAAGTCACAAGTTGTCCAGTGATTAGCTTGAATAGACATTTATTTTATCCTTTGGCTAGGAAAACAATTGTAATTTTCTGCTCCAGAAAAACTCATTCTTACATTTTTCTGCCTGAGGTTGCTTTGCCAAACTGACACTAAGATTGTTATTAAGGAGACGGCAAAATGTGCTCTGTGGGCCTCTGCCATGTAAAGGACTTACAGCTAATCTGCGTCGAGTGCTGATGCTTGCTCCGCTGTATGTGTGTAAGGTACAAAATAGACTGGGTTGTCTACAGGTGTGTCTCGGCAGGCTTGGTGTCTCAGAGTGCCTGTCTCGCCCCTGAATGAATCCAGCCAATGGCATTGTGAGATGGGCTATAGGCCTGTTTTTCTGGGCTCGTGGTATCATATCAGGTGTTTTCTGTTTACATTTTTATGGTATAAGGTAGGTTATACAATGTCCAGATTGTATTTGTATCTATATATTTTCAATGGCTTCCTTGGTTATAAGAAGTCTATTTTATTAAAGCAAGTATCTAATAATGCCAGTGAAAATCATTTAGTCAAGAAGTCACCCTATATTAGTAAACAAGCTCTCTCATTCACCCCTTCCTTTAGTTGTCCCCTAACCTCCTCTTGGAATGGGATTAAATATGCAGATTTCTTACTTCCTGCTAGGTGCTTGATGATATGCATATAAGGTTCAAGGAAGCAGTCAGTTGGAGGGGGATCAAAGAAAACTTGAGATAAGGTATTTGAATGGAAGGAACAAGGAGGTCTCTCTTCTCCCAGAACCAGTCTGAAAATAAAAGTAAATTAGTTCTGAAAAGAATATACTCAGACCACATGTACGAAGCATGACTGACCAAGCACTGAGTTGATAGTCAGGTGTGACCCTCTGACTCCTGGGTAGCTGGTCAAACTTAGGAACATAATTTATATTGCTTATGCTGAAATCACTTTTGGTATCAAAACTGTAAGACTTTCTGATATTTTACCAAAAACACACATATACCTCTCTGAATGTCAGATACCGAAATTAAAATTAGAAAAATCTAGTAACATTCGTACCACGATGATGTTTATCCTCTTTAGCATCACTGAGGCCAGAAGATCAATCAATTGTTTCCACTGAATATATACATACATTTTATAACTAGAGACAAATTTAATTAATTCAGGTAACCAATTACATTGCAAACAGAACTTCACTGCACAGTACAGTTCAAAGAGCTGATATATGGCCGCCTCATTATAAGACATGAAAAAGGCTGATTTCCTAAAACATACTGTTGTATCGTCCAGTCTTGAAATGCTGATTGCCTGCGTCCTGTGAGCAGGTTCTAGTCTCTGAGATAGAGTATCCTCTCAAAGTTAAAATAACAATCAGGGTGATTAACAACCTCTAGGTAGTGGTGTGGACTTCTTCCCACATACACACCCAGTTGGTTAATATCCACACTCCAAACCAGCCCAGCAAGCACAAAGAATACATTGAGGGAGGGAGAGGCAATCACTGGGAAAAGAGATCTGCAGAGGAGGGTGGAAGATGCCTCAGGGGAACTGGCTTATTGTAAATACCAAGTCTTGAGTGCCACCATTTCTACACTTGCCTGCTCTCTTTCTGGTGGCCTCACCAAAGTCCTGAAATGATCATGGTGACAGTGGTTGTTTATAGGATGCAAGTCATGCTGGGCTAAGAGGCAAACATCCCCAAAAGTGTCATTTGTGGTATGCTGGTGACTTTTTAAGAAGATTGTATCTTGGTTGAGGTCTTTTGATCTCTTTGGTTACGGTAGATCTATATTACGCCATTTAAAGTAAATCAACCTTTCCGAAGACCCAACCCCTGATGTCATTCATATAATAAACACTGTGATGTTTAAATCCTTCCTGATATTTTATGTTCAGAATTGACTTACGTACTGACAACAATCAATGGGACAGTACCGATCACAAAGGGCCTCTCACAAAGGGAGAGTTGATGACTCTCCCCTTCTCTCCCCCTTTCTCTCATGAGGACAATTGTCAATGAGCTTAATTTAAGATGGGCTAAAGTTATAAGAACGTATTTTCTTTGTTTATTTTTTTTTATTTGTTTACTTAGTTTTGTTTTCAAGTGGCAAATAAAATGAGGAAATTATATGAACTTCAGTCATTCATTCTGTAGATTTGCACAATTGATCCAATCTTTCTGCTATCCACCACAAATGCTGTAACAGTCTTTTAATGCAAGATGATTGATAGAAATGTGTGTGTGTGTTTACACACAACTTAGTTCTAATTAGAACACCAGTAGCCTCTTTAAATCATCCAAACAGATTCAGACTAGCCTCCTTCATTAATTTGGCAAAGGATTGTTAGCAGTCTTGGAGTAAACACCAAGATTTTTATTGCACAACAAAATTATATCATTGGAAATACAACATAGCAATACTGGAGAGTGATTTATGTATTAAAGGGTAGTATACTTAAATTCTTTAAAGCTACTTAACAAATCATTTAATAAAAATTTCAGTATAAGGACAAACATATATTCTACAACAAAGTCTTGTGATTATTGATAAGTAAAAGATGAATTGGTTGTGAGATTCCTACTGATGAGTTTCATTCAAAATTTCTCAATCTGGGCACCAATAACATTCTGAGTCAGATAATTCTTTGTTGCAGAGGGTGGTCCTGTTCATTGCACAATCATAGCAGCCACCATAGGCACTATCCACTAGATGCCAGTCATGACCCCCTTTTCCACCCCGAGCCCTGGCAACCAAAAAGGTCCTTAGTTGCAGAATATCCCCTAGGGTGGAAAGTCACCTGCAGTTGAGAACCAGCATTTTAATGTAATATGAAATAGAAGCACTTTTGTATGACTGTTTTATCTCAAAATCTTTAAAGATGGAGTTTATAATTGCATCTAAGAAAGTATATGGGCACTGTCTTCAAAGATTATAGAGATAAACAAATGACATTGACTTTTTTTACCCCCATGTTGGGATATTAGAATCAAACTAA
Source organism: Saccopteryx leptura (assembly GCF_036850995.1). Classification (NCBI taxonomy): domain Eukaryota; kingdom Metazoa; phylum Chordata; class Mammalia; order Chiroptera; family Emballonuridae; genus Saccopteryx; species Saccopteryx leptura. The sequence goes on from NC_089507.1 coordinate 169,458,558, forward strand.
GAGAGGAAATACTGAATGAGGGCAGGTACATAGTAGGACAACCTCCTTAAAAGTAGGCTTGACACATTTTTAAAAGACTTAGGTTGAAAGTCTTCTTCCACTTAGCAAGTAATGGCAATTGCCAATGTCAAATGCTGGTTTTGACAGCTGCCCGCATGGGACCCAAGGACAAGCTGCTGCCTTCTTATCCAAACAAGTTTTAAGAAGGAAGGGATGGAATTCACGGGAGACTAAAACAGAACCAAACAGAAACACAAACGCTCTCTTGGTTACTTGTAGATTCTGAGAGATGGCTTACAGGAATGTGGAACTTAGTAGAAGATTATAGAAGAAAGCTGAGAAGATGCTTTGGCAGTTTGTACCTGCTCATCAAGAGTTCAATGAAATAAAAGCTGAGGGGAAAATGACTTATGCTTCTCTGTGTTTCTGCTGTCTCAACCACATTTTAGGAATTTAATGCTATTGCTGAGGACTGCGATCCCCTTTCTGGCCCAGGACTCAGTAGTGATCAAGAAGAGTTTGATGTTATTGGTAAACAGATGAACCTGTCTAGCAACACCATGGTTTCCTGCTTGAAGAGTCCTAGGCAGAAAGTGTGATGGCCACTGGAGTCAGGAAAGCAGCTTTTTTACCAAAGCCATGTGCCACTGATACCCATAGCTTGGATATAACCTCTTCATTACCAGAAGATACAAGAGGCTCTCCTCATCATTTTTCTTGGGGAGGATGTGCCACCACATTTGCAGCAACTAGATATCATAAGAAGTCATTCTCAAATGGCTTAAATGAGAAATAGTCACTAAATATTTTTGTGGGTGTGCTATGAAAACAGGAAACAAAAAGACAAGCTTCTAAGATTTGCTATATTATGTTAGTTTCTGAGCTTGCTCAAAGTTCCAGTTATTTGATGTCAGTTTGTATAAAATAAAATATGGAATACATGGTGTCAGGCTGGCATCCCCAGACTTGTCTAGCCGCTACCCGAAACCCAAGTGAGACACGGAGGAGAAACAGTGTGACTTGTAACCAGCTGATATATTATGGAGCTGGAATTACTTCTGACAGTCAAATAGTTAGAAAAGGTCATTTGTGAGCAAAACATTGAAGATTTCAGACAGAAATATCACAGGGTGTATATTTTATGTGCCTCAAGGGTCAATGCTTTCCCATTGTAATTGCCAGAACATCGCAAATCCTTAGTATGGTCTGGGCACCTACCTCCCCCCTCTTCTTTCTTTTCCTAAGAATTTTCTCCTTCTTCCACTACTATTCATCCACTTAGCTATTCTCTCCATTTCTCTTCTAGCCTCAAGACTTTGCATCTGCCATATATTTCCCTAGAACGCTCTTCTCTCCAATTTCCCACACCTGGTGCCCACTTGACACTGGATGCTCTTTGGGCTGAAGTGTCACCCTCTTGGGGAAGCTTCATCATCCTGTCCTTCGAGTGAAAGTTTTCACTCGCACACACCTGCATTCTCTATTGCTCGTGTTCAACTCTAGTGTCTGGTATTATTTTTCTCCCACAAATGATCATTACCTGAAATAACTTACATGTTTATTTGATCACATGTTCATGGCTGACCTCTGCTGGAAGGAAACCTGTAGGCAGCAAGGATTTGGTCTCATGGACCGGTAAGAATTGTTTCTGCCTCACACCTTCTCAGCCCTGAAAAGGAACTAAGACTGGATGAGGGCAGAAAGTCAAGGCTGAAATGTGATGAGATCTGGAATGGAGAGGCGTAAAGATTTCTTCTCTTTACAGTTATATGGAGTGACAAGTATATGAAGAGGAAAGTGTACCAGGTCAAGAACTGAGTCTCCAGAGCTAGCTTTAGGACTGCCTCAGTCCCCAGTGAGTCTCACCCAACGGTAACACAGACATTGCCCAGGGTGCTGATGCACTATAAGAACAGTTTCCATTGGGGGCCACAGGCCCAGTACACTCTGACCCACCATCATGAAGATCTGTGTAACCTGCATCACTGTTCCAGTCCTTGAGGGATATAATTTAACAAGCCACTTGCTTTCATTTTCATCGCAAAGGACAACTAGGCAAAACCCAGTGTGTGTGCCCCATTTCTGAGACAGAGGGGGATAAAGCAGTGATGGTGAGATGAAAAGACTTTAGAAGTTCAGATATTCCATAGGAAAAAGCTGGACCTGGAGGTCCTTCCTTTCATAGAAGTTATCTGCTTTATTGTTACGCCCTCAGGAGTGTCATCAGAGAAAGAGATAGAACAAGAGACTGAGCCTTCAGCGCTACAATGCCCACAGACCAAGAGAGACGGGTGCTGCAGCTGCAGGCAGATAGCTGAGGAATTAGAAGGCCATGTTGGCTGGTGAGGACAGACCACAACAATAGGACTTTGATACACACACTGAAAGAATCTTTATACTTCAAACTGTTTGCTCTGAAACCGGGAACACTGCCTTGATGCCCAGACAAACGTATCTTCCGACGCAAGGGAAACTGGGGCCAGGAGGGAGAGGAAGATAGTTGGGGAGAGAGCAGCATATCAGAGGGATGGTGTCACATGAGAGCAGCTGTAGGACTCAAGTGGAAACACACAGCTGGAAGGGAGTGGAAGGATGTCTGAGAAGTGCCCGTGCCTCCTAATCACCCACGGGAGAAAGGGAGGCAAAAACACTGTACTTTCTCAACGGGAACAAAGGCTGAGGTTTTGATGAAAGCTCACCTCCATGTGGGGCTTTGGGCAAAAGATGAAGGGAGGCTAGGTACCCAGCAAACTGTTTGAAGATTCGGAGTTGAAATTCAGTTGAATCATTTATTTCCCATTGCATATCCAACAACTCAGTCTTTTGGCCAAAGACTGGGGTTGAGGCCATTATTTAAAGTTTTTTACAAATTTCACTTACTATTTTTAAATTGCGTGACTGTAATTTAGGCCAACATTGTTATATTTTAAAATGCCTTAAAACATTTGCCCTGTCATCTGTATTTTTCAACCACATATTTCATACCTGAAATACACTTAGTCAAATCATCTTAATTCAGTGACTGAGCTAATCAAGCATTTAGGCAATGATTCTTGTCTGTTACCTCTTGGAGTGCCAAGGCTCCCTCTGGTTTTGTTCACAGTGTACCCTGGCAATATTCACGATGTGGTAGGCATTAACTATATGGCCATTAATAAAATGAATAAATGGATTAATTCATTTGAATTGCCAAGCCACACATTTCCCAAATTTGCATCTCCTTTAATTAGATGGTGTGCCCTTGGAGGCGCTGGAACTATGACCATAGATGGACCCTAAAATCAAGACAAGTCCTTTTGGTAATTCCCCATTATTTTCAGTAGCAAGTTTCTTGCCACCGAGAAAAGAACATTTAAAGACTTCTATCGAAAGCTAAAGCAACTACAAGAGTATTTCAAAGCTGGGGTACACAAAAATGCATTTCTCAGAGAACTCCGACCTTCAACTATGGAGGTACTTCCTCGGTATTAAATTAATGAATAAGAAGGGCAGAGTCATCTGGGTCCATGTGATGTATCAGAAGGAGGAGCACTATTGCTCATTTAATTAATGACTTTTGTCACCTTTTAGGACCAGAGCATTTGTGGGAAGCGGCATGGAAGTTGAAGAACTTTATTTATTGATGTATTTATTTCCAAAATGAAACTGGCTCTCAGTATGTGGTTACTCATAAAGAAAGGGAAACTTTTTTAGGATAGCCATGGGTATTTTTAAAAATGGTACCCATAAAGGGCCTTCACAGTGACACGTTTCTCCAGGGCTGTTTCAGTTTCCCCACTGACTGGTAATTAGGTCATTGGGCCAGTCCTTCTCTCGACTGACCCTTATGATTTCACCAGGTTTGCTTCTAAAAATAGTGCTTTGTAGGAATTGTTAGTCACTATCAACTTTTCCCTGTGTTAATGTGGCTTTCATTTAATGTGCCAAAAGTACCTCCCTGGAAACTTAAGTTTTCCATGTGCTCATAGAACAAGGATACGCTAATTTGCCCTACCACAGGCTGCATTTTCTGCCTTCTGATTTGGCTGAGCTAACAGCGGAAGCTCATTTATTTCGTGGTCCTTGGACCTCGCTGCAGGGGTAACCACTGCTGAGCCTTGTTGTTTTCATGTCAACAGTAATCTTTTGGGAGTAGGGAATGAACCTCTTTGATACTTAGAGTATGTGTCCTAAGCCACTTGGACTTGGGTCTGTTGCCTCACCAGGCGGTGGGGCAGTGGACAGAGTGTCAGACTGGGATGCAGTGGACTTGAGTCTGCTCTATGGTCTGCTGTCTCCTCCTTGTCCCCAGCTTTCCCTTAAAGTCAAAGGAGCTCCCTTAGTGGGAGAGTTGCCTGTGTTTGCTCAGGGATATAAGAGGGAGGCCAGTCTGGAATAAAGAAGCTGGTATCCCAGGAAGCATGGTCTACACAGATAGACACCAATCGGATTAAAGCCACCCTGGGAAGTTTTGTATGTAAAAGTCCAGGTAACTACGATGATTAGGGATGGTGAGTATCTTTCCATGTACCTGTTGGCCATTTGTATGTCTTCTTTGGAGAAACGCCCATTCATATCCTTGGCCCACTTTAAAATTGGGTTATTAGGTTGGGTTTTTTGTTGTTCTTCCTTTTTGTTTTTTTTGTTGTTGCTATTGAGTTGCAAGAGTTTCTTATATATTTTGGAAACTGATCCTTTCCCAGAGATATAATTTGTAAATATTTTCTCCCATTCTATTGATTGCCATTCTGCTCATATTTTCTTTCTATAATTCCACAGAAATAAAACATAGAAATAGAATAATAGCAGAAGCAGATGTAAAAATTCAGCTGTCTTCTTTTATGCCAGACAACAAAAATATTTCCCCAAAGGTAAAACAGTACCATCTTCTTATTTATGGGAGGAGGGGAGAATATAGTCTTTTTTATTAAAATACATTACTCAGTCTGACATGTAAATATTCATTATTGCTACTGTAGATACGTGAGTATTTTTAAATGTCTCATTTTTAATGCCTAATATAAGTTTTAATAAATATGGCCCCAGTAAACAAACAGCTCTTTGTTCTCAATGGTTTTTAAGCATGTATAGGAGCCCCAGGACCAAAAGGATTGAGTAACACTACTTTAAAGTCATGTTTTTCTGCTCTTTCTCTCTTTAAGTGGTAATAACAGAGAACTTAGAAGAAGATACTGGGGAATCCAAACACTCCAGCCCCTGCTGCTCTCTGTAACATCCTGGAAGGACAGTTGTCCAAGTACAGTAGTCACTCTTTGTCCACGGCTTTACTCCCCACGATTGCAGTAACCCGCAGTCAACTGTGATCCAGAAGTATTAAATGGAACATCTGGGAAACAAACCATTCATAAGGTTTAAATAGCATGATGTTCTGAATAGCATGATGACATCTCGCACCCTCCCACTCTGTCCCATCAGGGCCGTGAAGCAGCCCCTGGCCACTGTATCCATGCCATATGGGCTACCTGCACATTAGTAACTGACTGGGCATGTCAGTTACCAGTCAGATTGATGGTGACAGTACAGCAGCATCTATGTTCATGTAACCCTTATCCTCAGAAAATGAAGTGTAGCCTAATGATATATCACAATGCTTGTGTCAGTCGCCTCACTGCATCTCACCATGTGAGTACTGTGTCAGCTCATAGCACCACAAGATGGGGTAGGTGTGGGACCAGAAAATAACATGAGAAAGAGAGAAGCCTCCTTCACATAACTTCTATTACAGTACTTATTATAAGTGCTGTAATTTATCATTAGCTAGTGTTATTAATCTTGTACTGTGCTTAATTTATAAATTAAACTTCAACATTGGTATAAATGGATAGGGGGGAAATAGAATATACAGGATTCAGGACTATCTGGGATTTCAGGCATCCATCCATTGGAGTCTTTGAACATATCCTCGTGGGTAAGGGGGACCCACAGTACTCAGTCTCTGCACGACCTCAAGACTCACCAGGTTCATCACTGTACCTGGTTGGACCCAGTAGTAAGATATCAGAATGGTTAGTAACCAACTTTCAAGATCTTGTTTTAACTAAGGTCCTCATTTCCCAATGGTATATAATCCCTTTTCTTTACCCATTTGGCTTCTTAATAACAATCGCGTATTGTTTTATAAAAGGCAGGGGATATTCATTGCAATTCATCAAAAACAAAGCCAGTTTTGACAGCTACTGAAGTGATCTCTTGTTTGGAGTGCTTTCTTTTACTTCTGAAGAGCCCTTGGCTTTCCTCTCTGGACGCCGTTGAATTGTCCACAAGCAAGCATGTGTAAATATTAAGCATGAGAGCTTCAGGATGTCCTGAACATATTTCTATTCACAGTGTTCCTCATACAACAAGTTAAGGGTTTTATAATCCACCTATTGGAAATGAAACTGGGTTTTATACCTGATCTATCATATTGTGTACCATTAGCTTTAAAACCATAAATAATAAGCTTAGTTGAAAAGTTAAACATTAACCAAAGTGTTTTATAAAAGAAATGTCTTTTATAAAAAATGTGTTACAGACGTACTAAGCACAAGGTCCCCAAGTTGCCATTTAATCCTTACACCACCATCCCCGTTCTTCTGAAATAGGCATTGTTACTTCAATCTTACAGATAGAAAACAGAATCATACAGTAAAAAATAAAATTAGAGCCAAGATTAAAAATGATTTTGTGTGACTTCAAATTGATGTGCTCTGTTAGATAACGCAGCATGGATACATTAGAACAGGGAAAGGTTTGGGACAGCAAACCAGTTAGGAAGTCACTACACTGTCCCAGTGAAAGGAATTAAGATGACATTTTCTTTCTCTTTTTTCTCTTGAAGAAAGAGTCAGAAAATGTCCATGAATTTTCCTGATACAACCCCTCCACAAATGATTGACAGAGTTGACAGTATCAGTTTAGAAGGACTCCCAGTTTTTGGTGTTTCCTGTTTATTACTGATTGATCACTAACCTTGAATAATTGCTAAGCGAAAACCAATTTGGGCTAGATCTAGTGCTGTGGTTTTGGCATTTAAAAATCATGAATTGATGTATTTTCACTTGATGCCAATATATTGATAGTTAATCAACTTATATCTTCCTGACTAAAATCACTTCAATCTACATGGTTTGTTTGTTTGTTTGTTTGTTTGTTTGTTTGTTTCTAAAGCCATACCACCCTGAATGTGCCTGATCTCGGTCTCTTTGTTTGTTTGTTTGTTTATTCCTTCTTCTCGCATTTATAAACTGAAGTCTGGGAAACAAAACCCATTCTTTTGTTGTAACCCTCATGAACAGGTGACCTCTGAATAGTGGATGGCTCTTCCTCTAGGGGTAAAAAGTGGAATTTACTAATTTAATAGAGACCTAATTTTAAATGCGAAAAGGAGACTTTGATAGAATGAAAGAATTCATTTCCATTTGTAGTGTGATCTTATTTGAGTGTTATCATTCCCATTTGTTACAAAAAAATAACAGAAAAAATGCTTATAGAAGAAAACACAAATATTTCTAGGTTTCTAAATTTGGGTTTTAAGAGTTTGCAAACTTTTTAAAAACAGATTTAAGTTTCTAGTAATTTTTGGAAGATGATCTTTTGCTCCAGTGCATTAGGCCCTCCTGGAGTTCCTGAACATATTTCTATTCACATGTATCTACAGTCATGGTCAGGATGGAGTTGTAATCCTGGCGTAGAGGACAAGAGACTATGTACACCTGCCATGCTTCCTCTACAGACTCAGGTATCTGACACCCAGCTTGTCTCTTTGGCTCTAATTATGGTGAGATATTTCTAGTTTTCTAAATATAATGTATTGTTTCAAATTTATTATCCAGTGCTCATTGTGTTTCCTTTCCTAGTAACGTTCTTCCCCCTCTTAGTTTTGTCTGCCTGAGGACATACACACATGTTTTGAGATTCAACTCAAGTGCCATCTACTGACATGAAGAACCAGGACTAGAATACCGAAAAGTCTTTGAAGAATTTTAGTGACAAGCCTCCTGTCCCCACCCGACATCCAGCCAAACCTGAACCCATTTTTTCCTGTGCTATAACTACTATACCTGACATTCTTCCCCTGGAACCTGTCCATGTTTCTCCCCATAAATCTATAAACCTCTCAAAGACAGAGGCTGCTTCTGTTGACGTTTTTATCCTGGGCATATATTATTATACAACATGAAGCACATATTAGGTGCCCAGTGAAGATTGTTGAACAAACACATAGACATCTTTCAGTCCAAACATCTGCCAGATCTGCTTACATGTATGAAATACGCATAAAATCAGTATTCTGACTTACATAAAATGATAAACACTGAGATGGAACCCAGAAATCTTAGTCCATGACCACTGGGGGAACTGATTTTTTAAGATAACTTGATACAAATAGTGTGGTTTAGGGGATAGATGTGATATAGAGACTAAATGTTATTATCTTGGTTTGAATTATAGTTGATTTGTGCTTTTAGCAGCATAATTTTAAAAAGAAGCATTGTTAAATTAGCTCTACTGACTACACAAATATAAACTGGTTTTTATTTCCACTAATGTAATATTTTAACTAAACAATGTGGTATTTTATGCTTAAGAAGATATCTGGTTTTATGTCTGGGGCAAAGCATGTTTTGATATATATTAATATATATCTTGAATTAATGAATGAATAAACTCATAAATGAATGAAAGTAAATAAGTTCAATCCATTCTTTTCAGTTTGCAGATGATAACATTTATATCCTAGTAGTTATGGAACAATGACAAATCATCCAACATTGTGGCTCTTGGATAAGTATCCACTATGTTGAATATATGTCATAAATATTATAATACATATTGACATTGGATGGATGGAACACACAGTCAAGGGCATAGAACCATTCTAAAGACACGAAACATTCATCATAAAGCTAATATGAACCTCACATTTTGCCATATCCTGTAGATACAAAGAAGAAATGAATATTGATCGTGTTCAATACTATTATAATTAAAACCTCCCATGAGTACAGACTCATAGAGGAGAAAGACAATAAATATTTGTAGTGTAATATGAAACTTTAGGAAAATACAAATGAAAAAACATTTCTAAGTATATCATATTTAGAAAGCTACAAGAAATGTATAATTATTGGAGCTGCTTCTTGAGGAATATTTGGCATTCATCCAAGTAGACGAGATGGAGAAGAGCATCTCAAACACAATCACAAATGCCAGTTCATCTGGCATCACTGAGATAACAGAACCATAGAACAGAATGCTTTAAGAACAGAACCAAAGCTGACCTCAGCAGAGGGTACAACTACCGCACAAATAGAGAAAAACATTTAGTTCCTTCACAAGCCTTTCCAGAGTGGGAAGCCAACATGTCAAGAGACATAAAGAGCCTCAGGAAAATAAGAACAAAGAAAAGCCATCTGTTAGAAGGGGATATGTTCTTTCCTATGTTTAAAGTGTTAATCCTAATCCGGAGGGACCCGAAACATTGAAGACATGAACAAGGTCCGTCAATTCCACACCAAAGCTTTATTGTCTAGCTTGGCCAAGCGGCGGCAAACTCCGACAGTGGTCTGAGGGAGCGCGCGCTGGCCCTTTGTTCTACTTAGTTTTTATAGTTTTGTAAGTGGGAAGTACAGAAGCAAAATTTGTAATTAGGAGCCCCTTACCACTATTGGGTATAGTCATATGTCCTTTAACATGATAGGACCACGTTCAATTTGAAAGCCATACATTATTTTGGAGAAAACAAAATTTACAAGCCAACATAATGGTAGAAAGATGTCTCTTTACATATTAAAAGGCATTCCTCTATTATCTAGTGTTTATCTGCCATTTCTCTGTCCAGAGTCACACATGTTAACCACACGCATTTACATAGGAGAGGTAGTTTCTGTGGGGACAAATGCCCGCAAATGGTTCATTGCTATCAGAAAAGGTTTATTTTGGCTTTTCTTTCCCTGGCTAGCCATTCACCCCTTGGCATTTACAATACAATGCCAAGGGCTATCCTGGTCATGCCAATCATACAGTACAGAGACTATTTCTCACAATTTATCTGCACACCTTAACTCAAATTAATAAAATGTTCTTCAAGCCTCTTAAAATATTAATATTAATTCTGTAGCTTTTGGTACTTTACAACACCTGCGGGTGAGGTGGCGCAGTGGCTCCTCAAAAGCATTACTTACCAACAACACTTGGTTAGAAATATCACAACCCAAGCTGATATGAGAAAACAGTCAGTAATGCACTATAAGTTTCAGGTTAATATCCTATAAAAGCTTACTTGCTAATTTGCTTGTTTTATTTACTCTGCCAAATTCATTTTTGCATAGGTTCTTTAATATTGTGGTGGAGATATTAATATTTTAATTTACAGAAGCATTCTTTATTCCAAGGGATAATAAAAAGAAATGAGGTTTCAATGGTATCTATATGTACCTGAAATCAAAATTCATGTTTCACCACAGCCTTAGAGAAAGATCACACCAATATGGGTTGCTTTACAGACTTGATCACATGCAACATTAGAAGTTGAGAAATGCATCACCAAACTGATGTTGTGTATTGACCATAAATAAGTAAGCTCCTGGGGTTCAGTCTCAGTGATGCCCTCATATTCATGAAATATGGGAGCCTTTCAGTGAACTGTCTTATAGAGCAATTACTGAGAAAGGGTTCACCACCCCATTTTACCCCACCCAAGTCAATTTCTTAATAACCACACAGTGTGAGAGATAGGAGAAAAAAATAATAGATTAGGATGAAAAAAAATCAAAAATAGGCATTAGAATAAAGAAAACAGACATCTGAGATAGGTAAGAAAAGGAAAGGAAAGGGCTCAGATTCAGGAGGAAAGAGAGCTATTTACCAAAAAGCATATGAGATTGAGAAGCAGGCTCCCCAGTTCTCTTATTATTACCTTTCACTTCTTTATTACCACCACCATCATCACCATCTTCATTATCATCACAATTATCATCACCACTATTATCATCACCATCATCATCATTACCATGACCATTGGCATAATTATCATCACCATCAACATCTTCACCGTTGCTATCATCATCATCATTACCATCATTACCATCATTATCACGTAGTACTGCATATTGTTTCCAGCCTCAAGAATAGTTTTCCAAAGCACTGATCTAAACTTACTACTGTTATCCCTAAAACCCTCTAATTATTAGACCTTCTAACTCTCAATTTTCTTATCTATAAATGAGGAAAATATAGTACTGAATTCAAGAGATGTTGAGGAGAATTAAATAAGATCATCCACATAAATTTTTAACACAGTAACCAATCACAGCATAGACTCAATAAATCTCACTGTCATCATATTCATACAGAAAAACTTCTGATTACTAGTTTTGTGTAGCACGAGGCAGCTCAAAGAGAGATTTGATTGTGTCAGACCATCCATCTGGTGATGGTCAACAAACAGGTAAAAGGACATGAATGATCAATTGGACTGCTTTTTCATCATGTGGAAATTGTCTTTAAATGACAAGATGGTCATAGTCTCCAATGTAGTTCTAGAATTTTCTACAAAATGCCAATGAGAGGCATTTTTTTTTCTTGGTGAAACATTATAATCCTGGTCCCTCTGAGAAATTAAAGAAATTGTTTTTGTTTTGTCCACTCTGCCTCACTCGATTATTTTTTTAACTCTAATACACCCTTCTTCTTGGGCAAGCTCCAGCCAGACAGATATTTGCCATTCCATTATTGTTTTAAAGTGTTCGCCCCAGACACATAAGCATTGTTGGAATGCAATGGAAAAAAAATGTTTTAAATCTCAAATGGGGTAATAAACTGCAGCCAGAAGCTAATTGTCCTGAAACTTGAGCTTTTATAACATGTTACTACTGTAGAGGGACCACTCAGCACTCCTTTGGTGGGGTTGTTGTGTAATTGGTAGTAGATTACATTGCAGACATATTAAAAAAAAAAAAGATGTCAAATCAGACATTTCTTCTTATTACTAAGACCTCAGCATAATTCTCAAAGCAATCAATGCATTTCATCCATTAAACTATTGATGGAGGGTATTAATTCATATAATGTTTAACTACTCACTGTGGACTTTCCCTCTGCCAACTTTCTTCCACCCAAGAAGTCCTGAAATGTTGTCGCTCCTGTCAAAAGAAATGAATCGTTAATAAGAACCAGCAAGGCCAGGGGCGAGCGAGAACCTGGGCCGTGATATATAAGGCTTCACATTCTTCTAATTCGGTGCTGAATTGTGTATGTGCAAAGGAGCCCAGTAGGGTTTTACCGAGTCTGAAAGAAACAGGGGCATATTCATCAAATCTATTTATTGAATGTTTAGGGATCTGAGAATAGGTTTTGTTTTAAAATGATACATTTGGTAGACATGTTAGAGTCAACAGTAAGAAGGACTTACGAGTAACACTCCAAACCAAACTCTAAACCCACAGGAGGCCAGCAAAATGACCACACTCGCCTGCCCAAGTCCAGGTAAGAATAGTCCTCCATCCAAAGAAAATTTTGTGATTAGAAATAGTTTTTCTTTCAAGTTTTAATCTTGATGTTATGCTCATTTCTATTGTATTTTTATTACTTTTATTTTGAGACTCCCTACCTTTCGGGAAACTCCATATCAACAGGGTTTACAAAATGAAGGCGTCTGGAGATTAGAAAAGACACCGGCGCAATCACTAAACCATGAGCTCTGAAGTCAGATTTGAGTCCGATGTCTGGTTCAGTCACCTCCTTATTGTAAAATAATTTCAGCCCCCTGTGTTTCAGTGTCCCCCTTTGCAAAAGAAGGACAATAATACTGACCTCGTGGAGACTTGATAAAATTACAAAATGAACAGCATATGTAAATTGCTGGGCAGAATTCTTGGCACTAAGTTGCCAACCAGTGATGGGTAAGTGATGAGGACAATCATAATAAGGAAAAAAATAAAACTCACTTGGATCACTATGGACAGTTATTTTAGTTTAAGTCCCAAAGCCGATTTGAAGCCTAGGTCAATATCACTATCCTTAACTTTCCTTCAGTCTTATGTGTGTGTTTTGTTTTAGCCACTGGTTGGGCACATTCCAGACTAATTTTTAAAGATGTGCAGGAGTAAGCCTGGTTGGAGGAGGAGCAGAGAAGCCTTGATCTGACTTGTAGCTGGAAAGCACAGCTCATTTAGAGAACTTGGAAATAATGTGGGAAACCTAAATAGTATCAAAACATTTCCAGTCTATCTAAGGATTTTCTAAAACAGGTTGGAACAGTTTCTTCAGGCAAGTTTTGAGTAAATCTTAAAGGTAGTAAGAGAATCATAGAATTGAACTTCTTCTGATATGTTTTCCTGTTAGCCTGAAAACAGGGTCCTTATCCTTCTGTTGGTACCTCCCCCCCCCCAACCGAGGTTGCTTATATTTGTAGCACTTTTAACATTGTTTAAAAACATGTCCAGATTCTCAGCTGATCCTCACCACAGCCTTGTGAGATCCTTATTATTATTTCATCACCAATTTACAGCTTAAGCTCAAAGTGGATTAAGCAAGTTGCCCAGTTATCTCATCATGGGCATGTTGCAAAAACACACGTACAACACTGCACTACAGCTACCGAGGCCAGAGATATTCACCAGAGGATTAGAAGTGGTTTCTAATCACACTCATGAAGGCCACAGATCAATCTACACGGGCACCCTTTAATCCTGACTTCTGAGGGAAGTATATTTTGGCTCTGGAAATGTTTCATAGAAAAGCATCTCCTGGTTTGTGACAATCTTCTGGATCTAAAATATTTTTAAATATGTAAAGTATAACTGATTTATTAGTAACCACACTCATGTAACCTTAGGTGTATACTGTTTCTCACAAGGAACACTTTGCAAGTATTCCAGACATACTGCCATTCCCTCGTGCATACAAAAACACTTTAAGCCTTTATTAGGTTCTGGGCACTATTCTGAGATTGGTAGATACAATAGTGGGGGAAAGAAAGCAGACAAAAAACTCTGCTCTTTGAAAGCTCACATTCTAAGCAGGGAGGAGACAAATATACAAACAAGTACACTGTAATATGTATTTGTCTAATGGCATAAAGTTTACAGAAGAACACACAGTGAGGACTGGGGATTAGAAAGTGCTAGGATGCTATTTTCAGTAAGGTTGTTTGGGAAGACCTCACTGATAAGATCATATGTGATCAGAAACCTGAAAACATGACCAAGTAGGTTGACCTTTTAGAAGGCTATTGTGCCCTGGATGGTTGGCTCAGTGGTAGAGCATCGACCTGGCCTGTGCAAGTCCCGGATTCGATTCCCAGTCAGGCCACATGGAAATGTGACCGTCTGTTTCTCTACCTCTCCCCCTCCCCTTTTTTCTTTCTCTCTCTTTCCCTCCTGCAGCCATGGCTCAATTGCTTTGAGCAAAGTTGGCCCTGGGCACTGAGGATGGCTCCATGGCCTTGCCTCAGGTGCTAAAATAGCTCAGTTGCAGAGTAATGGAGCAATGGTCTCAGATGGACATAACATTGCCCAGTAGGGATCTTGCCAGGTGGATCCCAGTTGGGGTGCTTGCAGGAGACTGTCTCTACCTCCCTGCTTCTCACTTAATAATAATAAAATAAAATAAGGCTACGTAAAAAACTGAGTCAGAGATGATGGTGGCTTGGACAAAAACAGGGACAGCACAAATAGTGAGAAGTGTCAGAATCAGAATATATTTGAAAGTTCTAGCCAGTAGAATTTTCTAACAGATTAAATGTGGGTGTCAGAAGAAGACATCGTATTTGGCTTAGACTTTGAAAGGTGAATATCCACCAACTAAGACAGTGAAGACAGAAGTTTGGGAAGGAAAAACAGGTGTTCACAGTATTGAATATGTTAAGTGTTTTTAAGTGTCAGCTGGATACCCAAGTAGGAGAATCTTGATGCAGGCAGATATTACTAGAGTTTACAGAAGTCCTGGTTAGAGAGAAAAAGTTGAGAGTTGTCTGATAAAGCCATGGAACTTAATGAGTCCAAGGAGTATTTGTAGATAGAAACAAGACTGAGGTAAATCCTGGGACATTCTCCTGGTTAGGAGTCGGGGAAATGCAATTTGCAGCCAGGGAGACTGAAATAAAGATTGAGAAGGCCGTCGCTCAAATATGTTGGGCCTACTTCGCTATTTCCTCAAGGAGAAACTATTTACCTTCTTTTTTGTTGAAGGTCGGGAGTGAAGAGGAGATGGGTCAATCAGGTAGGGGTGGACAGCTTTGAGAGAATAGCGGATACCATTTGCAGCCAACTCCAAAGCAACAGATAGTCGACCAAACCGAGAAACATGAGAAGTGTGGTTACGTTGCTTCTGTCGCTTTCCTTCTGTCGCCTTCACCATGACTCAGAAAGTAAGCAGGTTTGCAAATGTGTGAGACCTTGCTAATCACAGAAATCCTCATCCTTGACCTCTGATCACTCATTTTCTTTGTTCGGAGCTCCTGTGTCCTTCAGAAGCAGTGACGTCTTTCCAGGTTCCTTTATCTCCACCTCTCTTAAGTCATTGTTTTTCTAATTTCCCCCCAAATCTCCTAATACTGAAATAAGAATTCCTTGAGTGCTCGGTACAGGTTTCAGCAAACTCTGTCTATTCCTCCCAGGTCCCGCTGATGACGTTTGTGTGAACAACTTCTGAATGTACAACTACTGACATTCGGAGACCATCTCTGCAATATGAGTTCACCTGTCTCACCCCAACACCAAGTATAAGTAGGAAAAAGACAATTGCCCAGAAAGTGAAACACAGAATTTCCATATGACCCCGCAGTTCCACTCCTAGGTACAGACCCTCAATAATTGAACAGTAGCTCTTGAACACATGTTTATATACAAATAGTCACAGAAGCATGATGCACCATAACCGAAAGGAGGAAACAACCCAGGTACCCACCAGGGGATGAAGGAGGTGCCAATGCAGTACAGGCATACAGGAGAGTGTTATCCAGCCATCAAAAGGAATGAAGCATATTGCAACAATAGGAACCACGAAACCCCAAGCCAGACACAAAGAAGCCAGAGTCCATTTACATGAAATATTCCAAATAAGCAAACACACAGAGACAGAAAGCAGACTGACTGTAGCCAGAGCCTTGGAAGTGACTGTTTAATGGGAATGAAGTTTGGGAGTGTCTGAGGTGGAAGGGAGTTGACATTTCCACTCTTGATGTGTGTGACGGCCGTATGAGACAGTGGAAGAACTGTGCAGTGGTTCTCAATGCTTGGAGGCCTGTGAAAATAGGAGAATTATTTTGAGGACTGCTAAGGAAGAAATCACCTCGAGCATAAGCGAATCTGACTAAGATCACTGGGTCTGTAACCTTTGTACAACATCAGGGTGGTAGACTCCTTCGCAGACCAGCACGAAATTTCTCACAAACCGGCAGTTGAAACACACTACCCACGTATGTTAAAACAATCACTTTTGAGGCCCTGGCCAGTTGGCTCAGCGGTAGAGCGTCAGCCTGGCGTGCGGGGGACCTGGGTTCGATTCCCGGCCAGGGCACATAGGAGAAGCGCCCATTTGCTTCTCCACCCCCCCTCCTTCCTCTCTGTCTCTCTTTTCCCCTCCCTCAGCCAATGCTCTATTGGAGCAAAGATGGCCCGGGCACTGGGGATGGCCCCTTGGCCTCTGCCCCAGGCGCTAGAGTGGCTCTGGTCGCGGCAGAGCGATGCCCCAGAGGGGCAGAGCATCGCCCCCTGGTGGGCAGAGCGTCGCCCCTGGTGGGCGTGCTGGGTGGATCCCGGTCGGGCGCATGTGGGAGTCTGTCTGACTGTCTCTCTCTGTTTCCAGCTTCAGAAAAATACCAAAAAAAAAAAAAAAAAGTGAAAACAATCACTTTTGTTCTGTGAATTTTACCTCAACTAAAAAATGAGCGGGCCAACTCTAGATGAGAATTATGTGAGCATGTACATAATATACTTGTGAATAAAATAAGATATATATAGTTCTTACTTTGTGTGCCTAAGCTTCTTTTCGTTGCTTTCCCTACACGACTCTCACAGACTTGCTGGCAGAAGCCAGAAATGTGAATGGAGTCTCGCAAGCATAAGTTTCCTCCATGAGAAGCCAGGGCCTCTGTGTGGGTTCAGCCTTCACCTGACTCCACAGCACCTGGGGGAATGCAGTTTTCTCAGGAGGCTTTCAACTATTTTCAATGTCAAATTTATTATTTTTATTATATTAACTGAGAAGCAAGGAGGCAGAAACAGAATCCTGCATGTGCCCCAACCGGGATCCACCTGGCAAGCCTCCTATTAGACAATGCTCTACGCATCTGGGGCCATTGCTCCATTGCTTGGCAACCGAGCTATTTTAGGGCCTGAGGTGAGCCCACACAGCTATCCTTAGCTCCTGGGGCCAACTTGCTCAAACCATTTGAGCCAAGGCTATGGGAGGAAAAGAGGGGGTGGAGAAACAGATGTTCACTTCTCCTGTGTGCCCTGACTAGGAATTGAACCCAGGACTTCCACACACGAGGTTAATACTCTATCACTGAGCCAACTGTCCAAGACCGAATGTCAAATTTAAAAGTGCCCTCAGACATCTAAAGCAGTTTCCAAACAGTAAAAAGAACTCTTATAGGTCAATCAGTCCAATTTCTCAAATGCCAACATTTTTATGTAAAGTATAAAAATGTAAAGCATATTCTAGTGATAAAACTAATGGGTAAAATATGCATACATAGGCACATTCATATATATATCCATATAAGCTAGATATGAATAAACTATTTATTTTTGCATGTATGTGTATTCATATGTCTTTATATGTGCAAATATGTCTGCATGCATGTAGGCATGCACATACTTGTATGTAGATGTGTATACGTAACTCATGTATACATGTATATGTGTACATGCACAGGCATACATCATATGCATATGTACATGTATACATATATATGTATGAATATATATGCATTCTTTCTGAACCATTTGAAAGACACATTGCCCCTTCACTCTCATGCACAATGTATTATTTCTTAAAACCAAAGACTATTGTATAAATGCATCACAATGATTAAAACCAGGATGCTAATATTGACAGTACTAAAATATATAGCTTTTTTTCAAATTTCTTATACTATACTACTTATACTAATAATGTACTTTTTAGTCAAAGCATCAAGTTGAAATATATAAGAGAAGTTGAAATAAAATTGGAAACCAGAAGTTTTTGAAGACCTTCTCTTGTACCTAGCTCATTGTATTTTTAACCAGCAAGATAATATATTATGCAGCACGCCTGGGGCACAAGAGGATTAAATTCAGGAATTAACTGCATTCAATAACTTAATCCCAAATGTGGGTGCATTTATATTGTGAAACTATTAATCACTCTTTTAAGAACGGAAGGAGAGCCAACAAAAAATATCACGAGGGTCTAAATATCTCTAAGCCTGAAAGTGTTCTCTGTTTACTTTTTCTTTGATCATGAAAATCCACAGGCAGCCATAAAAATTTTACTGGAGCTATAATTATTTGAAATTTTCAGGGTGTCTTTAAAGTACTTTATAACAACCTCAAGTATCATAACTTGGTATTATACCTACTTTTCTACTCATAATGAAAACAAAAGTTGTGAGTCCTAGTCATCATTTCCACATGAAAAAACAGTAAAAAAAAAATGATGTTTATTCACCTAGAAAATGCACAGCTGCGCTATATTAAACCACATTTTAGTTACTCATCTTTATGACTCTCAAATAGAGATAAGATAAAATCACAAAGACCTCCCGGGTGACAGGTCCAGCAAGGCCACTGGATTAGAGGGAAGCTGGGATCTTCAAGTGACTGACTCATAATCAACCACAAATTATTTATGTTTGAGATATCAGTTCTTTGGCATTTTTAGCAAATTAAAACCTCCAGCCAGTTTCATACCACCATCTATCACCTAGCTGGTGTAGCCTCTCAATATAGAGCTGTTGAGGACACCAGTCCTACAAATGCATGTTAATATAAGTCGTGTCCAATAAGATATAAAGATATAGAAATAAAATATGACTTAAGGTATGTGGTGTGTATGTATATATTTCTAAATAAGTCTTGCTTATTCTTTCTTTCTCTTTTTTCTCTTTCTTTCTTTCTTTATTTCTTTTTTTTTCTTTCTTTCTCTCTCTCTCCTTTCTTTCTTTCTTTCTTTCTTTCATCGATCTTTCTAGCTCATTATCTAGCTATCTAGCTTTCATCTGTCTGTCATTTAAAAGTCTGCTCTAAACCATTACAATAAATCATACCCTCTGCTAAGAGTATATTGCATATTTTGCCATGAGGAACTCATAGCTAAGCTTGGATTACTGACCCATAGAGAGATAAATCACAAGTCAGCTCCAAAAGTTGTCTAACATTTGTCTGAGCGGAGTGCCATGGGATCATGAAGAAGAGTCTGGCTGAGATATCCTGGATTTATCTAGGGAAGGTTCACAGCTGAGCTGTGAAATCCTGTTGGCCAAACAAGAGTGTGTCAGGGGGGAAAGATCGTGGAGGACATTTACATAGATACATATGTGTTGCGGAGTAAAGAATTTAATCCATAAGCAAGTTATGTTTCTTCATTGGGTCAATCAGCTTCTCTAGTTATTATTTGTGTGTGTGTGTGCTGGTAAAATATGGCTTTTGAAACAGATCACAATGGCCCCTGGCCAGTTGGCTCAGTGGTAGAGCAACAGCTCAGTATGTGGAAGTCCCAGGTTCAATTCCTGGTCAGGGCACACAGGAGAAATAACTATCTACTTCTCCACCCCTCTCCTTCTCATTTCTCTCACTCTTCCCCTACTGCAGTCATGGCTCAATTAGAGCAAGTTGGCCCTGGGTGCTGAGGGTGGCTCCATGGCTTCTGACTCAGGTGCTAAGAAGAGCTTGGTTGCTGAGCAACAGAACAACACCCCAGATAGGCAGAGCATTGCCCTTTAGAGGGCTTGCTGAGTGAATCCTGGTCAGGGCACATGAGGGAGCCTGTCTCTGCCTCCCCTCTGTCACTAAAATAAAATAAAGAAAAAAAAGAAACAAGTCATAATGACTATAGAATGGGATAGCAGAGTGTGAGAAGCAATTAACTCGTATAATATATATATATATATGTATATATACTATAGAAAGATTTTCTGTCTGTCTGTCTATCTAAATGTCCTTCACAATATTTTTGTGTAGATATACATATCTCTCTATAAGACACATATGTCATCTAGATATAGTTAGATATAGATAAGTCCAGCTATAAGTATATAGATATATATACATTCCTAGATAGAGATATATAATATCTAAATGAGAGGTGATGGTGGCTTGTCATGATATATATATAAATATATATATTTAATATTTATATTTATAATTAGCAGATAAGCTGATTAGGTTGTCAGGAAGAGCTAAAGGGCCCAGAGTACAGGAGAAATGAAGTCAAGTGATTTCTGATTTCATGGCTCCTTCTGGGAAACCTTGATGAGTGCCACCATCTTTTCTAGAGAATTCCTTATGCATCAGCCTCTGTGCCCTATCATATGTCCAAATACACTGGCCAAAGCTGACTGTCACAGGAATAGACATCACAGCCAACAACAACAACCCATCTGTGAAATGGAAGGCATCTTACTAATTGGTCGAACACAAGAAAATCAGCCCCCACTAGATGGTGATGGATATGTCTTTGAGCCTCCTTTTCCTGACTACCCTGCTCCCCTCCTCTGCACAGCATCTCGTCGCAGACAAAACACAAATGAGAAGCCAACAGATGGGGAGAGAAGCCATGAGTCACACAGATGATCTAAGTCAAGCTCTGACTTCATCCCCCACGATTCTTCACCCAATCACTCCTCTATAGCCACACGGCACCATGCCAAACACCTGCCTTCTGCAGGACTCAGCACTTGCTGTACCCTCTGCCAGCAACACTATTCCCCAAGCATGGCTCATGGCCTCCTTTTGATAATGCCTTTTAGACAAGATCACCTTTGGAGGGATCCCTTCTCAGTGAAGGGTAGACCCTCTGGCCACTCTCTATAACTCAACTGTCCACACTCTTCAAAATCCCCTTCCCAGCGTCATTATTCTCCCCCTCAGCACTTACCACTCTGTAATACATTATCTCTCTCACTTCCATCATTCTTTTCTTTGCCTCCATCCTGTATTAGACTGGAAGTTCCTGGAGGGCAGAACTTGTGTCCCTGGTGTTTATGGCTCCACCCCCAGTGCTTGGGTCAGAGCCAGGCACTTGGCTGGCATCTGGGCTAGGAATTCATCCCCAGATCTTTGCAGCCCTTCTCTGCCCTCCTCGGCATCCTGGGAGGTAGACTCATGCGGGTGTATCCACCCTCATATGCCTTCTAGTGCTTTCAACCCACCGGGAGGCACTGTAGTAAAAAGAGTGTAGGGAGGGGGAGGAGAGAAAGGTTGTGGCGTCTCCTCTCACCTGATCACCAATTCAGTCTTTCATCTCTAGAAGTAGCTCCCTCCCTCCAGAGCAAGAGCTTCTGACAGGTACTCTGTTCCTCAAGTGAAAGCAATCTCTTCTCAAAGTTCTTCCCCTGGGAGAGTGTAATGACTTCCTGCTGCTCCTAATTCCTGGTTCTGCGCCCTCTCTAGACATTTTTCCCTGTAACCCTGCCCATGTATCATTAAGTAGACCTTAAAATCTTTTCATCTGTACCATCTGCAAGGAGCTCTCTTTGTTGCCAGGACTCAGCCTGATAAGGAACTCAATAAGCATTCGTTGAAAGACTGTTGAATGAATGAAACATCTTGGCATTCTTTGAAAACTTGATTGACTGGCTCTGGCACTGGAACCTCCATTGGAGAGACAAGAAAGGAGAGAAGGGTTGAAGTCAGCAGTGGGAAGATAACTCCAGAATGCCTAGCCAAGCCTTGAGTCTGTGTACGTAACGCAATAGCACTGGTTGCGGAGTAAAGAATTGAATCCATAAGAGAGCTACTTTCCTTCATTATGCTGATCAGTTTGTCTAGTCGTGTGTGTGTGTGTGTGTGTGTGTGTGTGTGTGCGCGCGTGCATGCGCGCGCACTTACACGCGCATGCACGCGCCCGTGCTGGTGAAATACAGTGTTTGAAACAGATCATAACAATTGCTGAACGGGGAGGCAGATCATGAGAAGCAGTTAACTCACTGTGGAATTCCAATTTGCTACTGGACTAACTTGCTTAGTCTTTCTGAGCTGAGCTTATTCATCAATACATCTAACATTTGACAAAAACTTCCTGGAGACGCTCTATGCATAAAAACAGGACTCACATAAAGTGCTTCTCACCGTGTGTGACGTAGTATTTGCTCAATAAAAATTAGTTTCTTCCCTTGCTTCTTTTCTTCTTCTCTTGGCCTCTCTTCTTCCTGACTGAACTGCCTCAAGTAAAATGAGCTCAGAGAGATTTCCTCCTAAAATGTTTAAATTCCCTGATTTAAAAAAATCTGTGTGATAATAGGTCTGGTCAGGAACAGAATGCACTTATTATGTGGTGGGCATTCAGACATGTAGGTACAAGGGGAGATTCCGGGGAAAAGAAAAGAACTCAGAGAGGCCACTCTTTAATAGTCACTCTCCCTACAAAAGCCACCGAGCAGCTCTGCCCACCCTGTATAATCAAGTCGTTACGCTTGATGGTGAGTTACACAATATTCCACAAGCCTCAGTTACATTCCGCTGGATTGAAACTGAGCCCATTTTAAGATAGTGAACATGAGAAATTTAGCTGCTTCTCTTTGCCATGGGGGAGAAGAGAGAGACTTTCTTGGAAGATTACTGGGGTGCAATCGTTAGTTATCGCTTTAAAATTTACCACTTTATGTGCAGGTTAGGACATACAGACATATTTCCATTCCAACATACACCTTCCCCTTGTCTTATGCGTGTGTGCATAAATCAAAGAGCATGCTACAAAAGTAGGCTTTGCTTGCCAAAAATTTGACACACTACAGGATGGAGTAACAGAATGGATGCACTTTCAAACAAGATGCCATGTTTAAAAATACACCAATCCTGCAAGCCCATGGACAGGCAACAGCATTCCAACGGCCATGGCTATAGGTGTGCCATATTGATTTTCTTGCATTCCTATGTCCTTTTGGTGCTAAAGCAATGAGAATCATCCCACAAATTAAAAATCTGCGATGATTGCTATTATCTATGGAGTCGCCGACTGGAGCAGATGTGATTATAGAGACAAAATCAGTGCTGACATTTGAAGGTGGCAATAAAATATTTCAAACCCTTGCAAGACAACACAAAACAAAACTAGAAAATTAGAACATCCCAAATCATAGCCTCCACTTGACTCCTGCAGACAGCCTTGCCCCAAACTGTCTTTAACCAGGGCCTACACTGCCTTCACTTGTCAAACACTCACAAGTGTCAGCACAATAGTAACTTCTCCGTGACACCACACCCACCTTCAGGGGAGAATTAACACCTATCTAGAATTATTTGCAGCCCCTATAACTTTTTATTGGACTCATCCGTGCATGTGACTCTCTTTAACCACACTCTAAGACCCGGGAAGAAAGGAACCATCATATGTTATCACTAAGCCTTCCACCCTCTCTCATATCTCACGCTTGCCAGATGTTCAATAAAATTAATAAAAGCCTGTTAAAATGATTTGCCATGTTATTCCCCTTTTTTAAAAACATGTTTTAATGATTGATTTTAGAGAGAGGGGAAAGGAGGAAGGGAAAGAAAGAAGGGAGAGAGGAAGGGAGAGAGGGAGGGAAGGAGAGAGGGAGGGAGAGAATAAATTTATTTGTTGTTGTTCTTTTCTTTTCTGTTCATTCATTGTTTGACACTTGTATGTGCCCTGACCAGGAATTGAAACCCAACCTTGCTGTATCCAAACAACGCTCTAACCAACTGCCCTCCTAATAATGTGAGATAAATGGTTGCTTCCTGTCCGTGTGTGCTGCCCTTTGCAGAAAATGGGTCTATCATAACTGTAACAAAAAATTCTGTAGAGTTTCTGGGTTTTGTTTGCTTCTTTCCAGTGGCAAGAATGGATTTGCTCTGCTTAACTACACTTTTACTACTTACTTGACTTTTGTCCCATGTTTAGATTCACTGAGTAACCAGCTGGCTTGAAGCTGGCAATCTGTGAGACCAATTTTAGAAGCATGTGCAGAAGGGTGGAGGCAAATGTTAATGAACATTTAGTCCCTTCTCCAGAGGGTCTAACTCCCATGTGAAAGTGCTACCCAGAAGGGCTCCGGTGAGACTGATGAATTAATGTCTAATTTTTTTGGAGAAATTCTTGAGCTAACATATGTCCTTTATCTGAGAGAAACCCCACCTGGTAGAGGGGTTAAAAAGGATCATAATGACACCTCATTTATTGGCTGTATTATTGTGGTATTTCCTAATAACAAGTTCATCATACATTTGAATTAAATTTTTTTCATTTTTATAGACTTTATTGGGATGACATGGGTTAATGAAATTATACAGGTTTCAGAAACACAATTCTACAGCATCATCTGTACATTGTATTATGTGTTCTCCCCCCACACACACCCAATTCAAGTCTCCTGTCAATATAATATTCTATGAAATCAAAAAGGAAACATGAAGGTATAAATGCTATTAAATAATTAAAGAAGACACATTTTCACAGTGCCAGATTAGCCAATCTTTTGGATGTTATTCCCCCAATGCCTCTGAGGATGCGCCTCCACTTTCCTCTACGTGGCCCCTAGGCATAGTGTCACCAACAGCTCCCCCCCCCCCCCGGGCGACTGGCAGACGAGAGCTTCATCTCCTCCTCTGCTGCTCTAGCCAGAAGGATCTTTTCAAATACAGGTAGAAGCAAACAATTGCACCTCGCCTCTGCTCTGGTACCCTCCCCATTCCACTTATGTAACAAGAGCCCATGGCTTCCTATTCTGTTCAGTATATAGAGATGCAAATTCCTGATATTTCTCCAAGGCTCTACATATGGAACCTCCTCTCCCGCCTCATCACATGGCTGGTACTAATCATGGTATTGATAAACTGTAGAATGTCTTTGCCATGTTCTCTACTTCTCTGCATAAAAAGTAACCATTACTGAAATATGCACATGCATAGCAACCCAGAACAAAGCAGGGCGCTGTACAAAACCAGAAGAGAAAGCTGAGGTCTGCCATTTTTCAACTCTCTGGGCATAACAATATGCACACCCACGCACACAGGGTCAGGGGACAAGTTCTATGAACTGACACTTGATCTGACACTTCTCTTTCTTGGCAAATAAAGCAGTTGGTATGAAAAAATCACTTATTTTAATAAACAGATGTCAAGACTGCTCTGAAAAAATTGCCTTGTGTTTTATACACACACACATGCACACATGCATACATACGGGCGCACACACAGTCCTTATACCTTAGCACTGTGCTTATTGTAAGATTTATATAACCTGTCATAGAAATAAAAAAATTGTACTCATTATACAACAAATATTTGGCATCTTGAATGGTTTTGTTTTGTTTTTAATCTCTGACTGACAAGATGATGTCTAAGGCACATCCCTAACTCTAAGCAGTTTACAATGGAGGCATATTAAAATCAATGACAAAATAAGCAAATTTGTATGATATATAAAATGCACTTTCCAATTTAAGAGAAGGGAACCATCACTTCCTGTAAGGGAATGGGGAAAAGAAGAATATTTCACGTTTCACGCAGGAATACATTTTCAAGTAGGAATTTGGATGGTGACTAGAAATTTGACAGGTAGAAGCGAAAACAGGGTGAAGAAAAGGAACAACTGTTCTTAAAAAAATAAAAAGGAAAAGAAAATTAATATCATAAATTAAAACAGAAAAGCCTGCATGTGCTGTGGCATAGTGAGAAATAGGCCATTTCAAAGGCTGGCTGGAGGGTCCGTCCGTAACTGCAGCACAGCCTCACATGCCCTAATTGAGACAGCAGTGAGACCTGAGTGTGAAAAGTCTGGTGCCCAAGCCAGTGCTCTTAATTCCCATGCTCTGTGTCCTCCCTTTGTGGGACATGGACTCACCCCAGACAGTGTCCTAGTGTCCTGAGTCCCAGGCATCTTTGTCGCTGTGACCAGGAGTCACCTCAACCGCGTTGCCCTTATTCAGCTCTCTCTGCATCAGAGCACGAGCGACGCGTTGCACTGGGGTGAGTGAGCTTCCCTTTCCTGGGACCTTCCGCTGAGTATTCACATGAGACAAAAATCAGCTCAAACAGTCGGTCGTTACAGAAAAGCCCCTCTACAAACCCTTATCTCAGCACCCCTTGTCATCCATCTCTAAGGTCTATTTATTTGTTCCTTTTGCAAAAGATCATAGTGTTTCTCTAAGCCTGTGTGGCAGATGCTGTCTGCGTCCCGCTTGCATCGTGCACTCTTGTTATTTCAGCGCACGCTGCCAACTGCTAACCGCCAAATGCTGCGGATTTTTTTTTTTTTTTTTTTGCCTCATGGGCTTTCTTTTGCAGCTGGAGCAAGTTTTGCCACCCAACTGGTAAGAGCAATTGACCTCAATTATCATAAAGAAATAATGTTAAAAAAATGCAGCCGAAAAGTATGCATAGAGCTCAGTGAATTCACCAAATGCTTCTTGGTGCTTCCAGAAAAGCGCCCAGCCCAAGCGGAGGACTGCAGCATGTAGAGCTGCTACAGACCGGCAAGGGTGTGATGGCCAGAAACACAGGTGGAGCGTGCCGCTGAGCAGGCCACCAGCAGGGATGTGAGGCACAGGTAAGGAACATCCAGCACACGTAGGAGAAAAGAAAGAAAATAAATACACACGGCAACCTTGAGACCAGTTGAAGCTCACCATGTCTTACCCCACTAACCCACCTGTTGTCTTTTATTTATCAAACTGCCTCGGGCCACCACCTTGAAGAGTCAACACAGCATAGAACAAAATGACCATGGGGCCCCAGGGACCTGAGTGGTGCAAGGGTCAGCCTATTTTGGTGCCCACCAACATCTATCTCATCACCCTTACTCCTCAGTGCCATGGCTGATGCCTGTATGTCTTTGCCCGAGGGCCCTCTGTTGCTTCTGGAAGGTGCTTTGCTGTGTGCATGGGCAGCTGGAGTTGTCAAAGTATTAAAAACCCTGGGTATTTGAGAGTCTACCTGTAAGTGATATCATGCAGATTTGTGTCTCTGTCTAATTTACCTCAGTTAGTGTAATGCCTTAAAAGTCCATCCATGTTGTTGCAAAGGGCAAGACATCGTATAAGTCTATGATATCACCTATACTTGGAATGTGAAAAAGCCTAACTCATAAAAACAGAGGGTATGATGGTGGTTACCAGTGGCTGAGGCAGGAAAGGAACAGAACAGATGTTTAAAAGTACAAACTTGCAATGAGTAGCAAATAAGCCTTATAGATTTAATGCACAGCACAGCAAATATATACAACATTGTATTATAATCCTTAAACTTACAGGAGACTAGAACCTCATTCCAACCATGAAAAAGAAATGATAATTATGTATTATGGTAGAGTTGCTATTTATCACTATAAAGGCCATCATACTACAACATATTCAATATATCAAATTAACATGCTTTATACCTTAAATTTACACAATGTTATATGTCAAATATATTTCTAGTAAAAAAAAAACAACTAGGAACAGTCTTCAATCAGTATAATTGATTAGAGTTTGCTTATAATTTCCCCAGTGACCTCACTCTTCTTGGGGGGTGACTTAAGTCATGGGCTTCGCACTGATTCCCCACTTCCCCGGTGGGATTAATCTCCATTTACCCGCAGCTGTAACTGGCTTGGTAACACACTCTTTACTGGCTGCCTTCCCTTCCTTGTCTCTCTTCCTCACTCTCATATGGGTGTTTTCTGTCATCCTCCAAATAAAATACTTTCACTCAAATCCTGGCCCGAGGTTCTGCCCAAACGAAGGCAGTCTGGTACTTGTCATCTAGTCATACTATTGGCTGTGGCCCAGGGAATGGAGTAGATCTTGACTTCAGGTCAACTATCCTCCCAGAAAATACGGACAGGAAGATCGAAGGTTCATAATTTCACTGGCAGGAATTCCCTTCCTCGCTCTCATTCATGGCCACCTGTGAATTGGGCTGCCACGCTGCTGCAGCCCATTTCTGGCTGCTCTGGGCAAAGCACTTAGATTCTTAGGAGAAATAATAGATTATAAAAAGCAGTCATGCCGCTATCAAGAATTGCATCACAGTGCATGCAGTGGGGGGATGGAAACCAAGATTATTTTCCTTTCTGAGATTATTATTTTTTCAGATGTTGACTAGTTAACTGTCTTCCTCAAAACCTCCCAAAACAGTTGTGTAACATCTCCTACCTGTAACTTCAGCCTTAGGGTACTTTAAACAACAGTATGCATTGATACTGGAAATCCGATCAACTAGTTGTATCAATGGATTCCACTGACTTCCTATGCTTGAAATTAAGCCACGCATTTCAGATTTTGAATCTTGCAAAGAGCATTAACTGCTAAGGGTCCACATCAGACCTGAGTGCATAAATTCTGAATTGGGATGAACAAAGGCTGGTAATTGAAATAGAGGTCCCCGCTGGGCAGTTGAAATGGAAAGCTCGCCTGAGAAGACCCAGTTTCATTCTGTGCCCAGCCAAGAATGAGAAGCTAAACCCTAGAAAGATGAGAACAGGAAGAACAAAGCCCTCTGTCCGAGAAGGCAGGGACTACAGCAGGAGATTGGGAGAAAGGGGTCCTGTTTCAAACAGCTTCTTAGCGCCTGCTTCCACGCTTCTGTGTGGCCCTGGTCTATTTCTCCTCCTTGGCTCTATGGATACCCAGTACCTTACAACAAGTTTCTACCTTTGGCCTTATTTTATTTTTTTACATTTTTATATATTTTTAACTTAGAAATTAAATTTAATGAGGTGACATTGGTCCAAAGAGTCACACAGGTTTCAGGTGTACTTCTCCACAGCACGTGATCTATGCACTGTGTTGTGTGCCTATCACCCCAAGTCAATGCACCTCCATCGCTGTATATTTGGCCTCCTTTACCCCCATGACCCTACGAGGCCCCCTGCCTCTGGTAACTCCCCTCACTTTTGTCCATGTCTATGA
The DNA here is from genome assembly GCF_036850995.1 of Saccopteryx leptura. NCBI lineage: Eukaryota > Metazoa > Chordata > Mammalia > Chiroptera > Emballonuridae > Saccopteryx > Saccopteryx leptura. The sequence continues at coordinate 169,487,602 of NC_089507.1, forward strand.
GTCTCAGTTTTATATCCCTCACAAGAGTGAAATACAGTTCTTAACTTTTCCTATCTGACTTATTTTGCCTTATTTTAACTTGAAAGGATTTTTCAATTATTTGAAACCAAAAGAGGCTTGATTATCCCAAGCACACCTGACTTTGCACTCAGGTGAAATGGGGACCGTTACTTTCTTGGTTTTTTAGTGTATCTCATTTGCTACATCTAGTATACTTACTATACTATACTAAGTATTGGTTGGAAAAAAATATAATAAACTTTAGCAGATGTACCAAGAGGCATATGTACTTTGGAAAGTCTTGCCACCAACAGTAAGCAGCTGACCGGTGTTCACCCGTGTCATGGGGCTGGAATGCCCATGCCTCCTCGGGTTTATTTTAAATCTGTAATTGCCCACTCATTTAATCCATTCGAAAAACAGTCTTAACCGCCACTCAAATTATCGGTGTGTGTTTCTCCAGGATATGTAGTAGGGTATTAATTCACCTTGAAACATTTAGGCATCTTTATCACTCTCAGATGTTCCAAGTGTGTCAGCCGCGGACAGGGACGAAGTGGCATTTAGAATGGGTAAACCAGAGACCCGAGGTCTCAATCTGTGGCCGATCCAACCCTTCCTCGAACCCAATCGGAAGAGTAGAGTGTCATGGGCTGTTGTTTCTTGACATATGCATTAAGGAAAAACCGAATTTAGCAAACGCTAAAGCCCCCTTGTAATTTTTTATGATTGCTACAGTATATGGTAACTTCTGTTCCCCTCTGGCTGTGATGTGAGAAGCTCCCCCCGCTATGCCTTCCCCCCATGACAGCAATCTCTCGTTGTAAAATGCTAAGACCGTCAGCCAGCAATAATTTGCAATCCAAACAGACTTGACGCTCCCTGACATTTATTGAAACCTCAGACCCCGCGCACTGGTTTCAGTTTTCCTCCCTTTGCTCTGTTTTTACAGACAGACAAGTGCTTAGATTTAGGCTTAATAATGAGGAGAAATTTCTTCTTGGCCTCCTCTTGCTTGTGTTGGCTGCCATGGGGCTTGCAACAGACGGGTGGTTGGAGTTAATTACACTAAATGGTGAGAACATTATGTGACCCCACCGGTCCGGCCCCAGAGGCAGAGTGCCTCCTCACAGACACGGGCAGATGGAAGGCTCCTCGGGCCCGGCACCAGCCAGAGCCATGCAGAGAGAGCTCTCTGCTCAAGACCGAACTCCTTATACAAGCTCAGGACCCTGGGCTCTTTCATAAGGACAACGTGAAGTTCAAAACAAACAAACAAACAAAAAACACAGGGTGACCGCAAGCACTAGGAAATGTGCACTTTAGCCAACAGAACTGTTCTCATTGGGGGCAGTTGTCTTCACAAATGACACCCACACATCTTTTCAGAAAATAACAATACAAAGACTTCACCACAAACTAGACTCTGAGAAGCCTAAGGGGAACGTTTGTCACATACACTATTTGTAAGATACCTGGTGACATATCACAATGCTTGAGAGCCAGGGACAACTGCATGTTTTCTAGCTAGTACACATTCCTTATTTAATACCTGCAAATGTTCTTGTTGTTGCTGTTTGTAATGAAGGTGGTGACAAGGATAATAGTCCACTCAAGTGCTCTTCCATGAGATAATTGGGCACGCATGATGCTCATAAAGAAAAATTAACCCAAATGCTTAGGTGTAGTGGAGACTCCTCTAGAAATAGTTTTTGAGCCCTCGTGACCAGGCCTCAGGTGTGCTGAAAGTGTAACGTGGCCAGATAGAGACAACGTTAGGTTTTCAACTTCATACTGTCGAGAAGATTTTTGTTGTGAGACTTGCATGTCAATACTATGCAGGTAATTTGGAAGTTCTAGAAGTCGCTAGGCAATAATTGCCTACCTGACCTGTCTGGCAATGCTGATTCCAGAAAACAACATTTGCAATACCCTGCTATGAAAAGTCTACTAGAGGAGCTGCTTAGAGTTGCACTGTCAAATAATTTCTGGTCCATGACACCGTTTGCGGCACCCACCAGCATAACAAGGCAGGAAAGCGGAGAGTAGGTAGTCCCCCCCACAAAGAAAGTGGTCTATCCTTCGTCCTTTTTCTATACTACAGACATCCTCCTTTTTGCATTCTGTGGGCTATCTTTTTTCCCCCTTTTTGTCCACAGTATGAAATGATCAAGGGGAAAGACAGATGGTATCTCACCCCCAAGGGTTTCTTGATAATGTGTCAGTTGGGAAACAGTGAACTGGGAGTGGGTTCTAATTTGTGCGAGAGCCCTTGCTGCACCCCTTCCAAAGCAGCATGACTTGCTCTGTTCGGTGATGGCTAGTTTTCCCCACCACACACGCGCTCAGTGTTCACAGCATTATGGGAGTCAGCACGCACAGTCAGCGCACTGCATCTCCTCCTGTGTGAGTGCTCCTCAGAGCAGGTGTGCATTGTGAATCAGCAACATCTCTTCCCCAAGGGTGGTGCTCAAATGATACAGGTACAGAAATTACCCTGGGGTGCTTAAAGCTCGTAAAACAAGGACGACAAATCCTAAATGAAGATGGCTCTGGAGGATGTTTATACAAAACAAGTGGCCAATGTTGTGTCTTCCCAGCAATAGATAATTATACATAAGACTGGTAGAGTATGCTATTAAAGTATAGGAAAAAAATGAGATGTAGGAGTTTAAATATCATTTTATCACAGTCAACTGTATGTACATAAGGAGCAAATGTAGACATAAGCTATACTTAGTACAAGAGTTGGCATATTTTTTTAAGAAATGGCATCCACTTGAGTGATGGCTTTCAGAACTCAAGTGATGGTAACTTTTACTGCAACAGAGTCTGTGAGGCAGGATCAGGGTCCAAGTGAAATCCAGGACTGAACAATGTGTAAAAAGCAAGGTTGGGCAACAAGAAGACAAGGGCGGAGATTAATAAAATAAATGCCATTTCTTACAGAATTTATTTGGGTAAGTCCGGTTAACAAAATTATACAGGTTTCAGGTGCACAATTCTGTAACACATCATCTGCATACTGTCTTGATGCTATTTTAAACCAAAAGGCAGGATTTTAGCAAAAAAAATAGTGGAGGAGCATTGTGATTATTTCCTATTCTTATCTATCTATCTATCTATCTATCTATCATCTATCAATGGTCAGAAAATCTTCCTAAAGAGTCAGTGCTAAGTCTCAATATTCAAACTTTTGTTGTTATCATTGTTTGTTTTATTTTTGCTCATGGCTTGTTGTTGATTTCCACAAAGAAATCCCGGGAGAGGTTCGCAGTGGAGGAAGCAATGTGAGAGAGGCAGCAGGATGAAAGATCTCAGCCCATTCAGAAAACATGAGTGTGGCTATAGCTGGCGCGCTGGGCTGAGGGCTAGTCAGAACCAGCCATCAGAGATGTGAGGGCTATGCTGAGCACCTGGCATCCTGCTGTCGGGAGTAGTGTGCTCAGGAGCACAACATGGTCAGATTGCAATGGTAGAGAGCTCACAGGAGGGATGTTATGAAGGATGAATGGATGGGTAAAAAAGTCAGTCACCCAGGCCAGCTGGTGAGAAGGCAGGCAGGTTCCAGGACACGAAACCAGGTCTGAATGAAGAAGTAGTCGACAAGCAAAGCAGCTGGGTTGTAACAGCCAGAAATTGTGGCAGAACGAGAAAAGACAAGCCCATCGTGGTAGATGAGCTTCTAACTTGAGTCAGAGTGGCTGGTGGAGAAAAAGAAAATGGGAAAGAAGAAATAGATTTTAAGGGAAAACAGATCTGAGTTCAGATTCAAATGTTATTAATTTCATGTTCTTATGGGCACCTACACTCGAGTATCACACATCTGATAAATATCAAAGCCAGGATTCCATATTGGTTCTATTGGACTTCAAACAATGGTCTACTTATATGCCCTGTTCTCCCTATAGAAATAACTTGTAAATAAAGACATGTAATAAGTTATTATAAACCAGTTATGAGATATGAGTGGAGGCAACAGTTGGTTCAGTATATGTATAGAGACAGACCATTATCTATCAATTTATATTTTTGCTTTTAAAAGACTTTTTCTAACATTGCAGAGATAACTGCATATGAGGTACTGAGTATCTTTACAAACAATTTGCAGTCAAGGCAGACTAATGTCTTTACTCACACAGCAAGGAACAAGAAGCTCTGAACAGAGCTTCCTAAGGCTCATAATTGTAAAAATGATGTTAATAAAAATCAGTGAAAGCCCTGGCCGGGTAGCTCAGGTTGTTAGAGCATCATCCTGACATGCCAAAGTTGTAGGTTTGATCCCCGGTCAGGGCACACACAAGAATCTATCAATGAATGCATAAATAAGCGAGACAACAAATCAATGTTTTTCTCCTTCTCTCTCCCTTGTTCTTTCTCTAAAATCAATAAATTAAAAAAATTTTTTTAAATCAGTGAAAATAGAAGGATTCACCCAATTTAAGTATTCACTCCTCTGGCAGAATTCTATTTCTTAAGGCATCTTCATTTTCAAGCAAGTAGATTTTATCTTTTAAAAATGATCTGTTGTAATGCAAACTTTCTTATCTTTTCAACAATGAGATTTAATAAAGATATAGCTTCAACACTGGAGATTTAATTGCGATTTAAAGATTTAAATGAGGACATAGGTCTCAACATTCAAGGAGAGATATTAGAATTTTAAGAAGCGTGAAAGATTTATTACCACACTTAGAAACACGAGCCTTTAGACTGCATGCCCAAGCATGACCAAAGAGCGGGTAATAACACATTCTCATCAGATGCTGTTTATTTAATTTAACATTATTCTGTCAGAGATGTTTTCCTTGCTGGATAGAGCCCATTTTGGGAGGTAGTTTAAATAATCCCCAAATACAGAAAGATATGTTTGTAATAATAGAAGGCTAGAAATGCAAATTCAGAAAGTCACTAAATCATCCAATCTCACTCCCTACAATGTTTTGGAGGTCTTGATTTAGGTTTTGTGCATCTGTTTTCATCTTTCTCAAGAGCAAGGAAATAAGTCATACATTCTAGTTCAGAGAGAACCTTAACACGGGACTCTGCCAAGGGGGACACTAAGCCTCCCCCTCATTATTTTTTCTCCCTGTATTTGTTTTCTTCTTCTTTTGTATTGCTGCAACACACACACACACACACACACACAGACACACACACATACACACACACACACACACACACACACACAATCTTTTCCTTTGAGTGTGTACTGAATGTTCCAATGAATCATATGCTTACATTTGAGATTAAAGTAACATCCGGATAGAACTGTACAGAGTAAGATAAGCCAATATTAATGATTTTTTTAATAGAAACAAGTATTTTTGAATATTCAGCTAACAAAAATTGAAGATGACCCTGGAGAGACCACACTGCGTGTACGCCCACTAAATTATCTGTTCATGTTACTTCCATCTTCACCCAAAACTACGTTTTAAAAAATGGGTCACATTACTTTAGTTTATATAGTTTTAAAATATAATTAATAACATTATTGGGATAATGGAATTTAACCTTAGTAAAGCTATCAGCTTTTATTAGGCATTATTAAAGCTAAAACAGCAGGAAAGGAATTAAATTAAATTCTCCCCTGTGATATGATCTCCAATATGAATGTGGAAGTAGTAAAAATTGTGGAGCTAAAAATATTGCTCTATGATTAAAACTTCTGAGTACAATGAGAATAGATAGTGTCAGGAAAACCTTTATAAATTAAGAAATGACCTGCCATAATCTATGTTTTGACATTGATAATGTGGTTTAAAATCTTCTCATAAAATATATTTTCAGAGATTAAGGGTTCACTATTCAGTTGCTCAGCTGGTTTGAAGAGATTATATCATTTGCATGGCTTGGCTCAGGAATTAAGTCATCCTAACTGGAGAACTAAAGTTTAGGAGCAAGTTGTCAATGCAGCATGGTAGGTAGTTAGGCAAGTCAGAAAAGGCCCACAGTTTGACTTTGATTCAGTGCTAGAACTCACCTTGATCCCCAAAATACTGTAAATGATTGCATACCCTTGGAAATGGGATGGTAAGATTTTTAAGTTCTCTATGATTTTCTGGGAACTTTTAGCCAAAGATGCATATATCTATTTACTCTTCAGAGTCTATCTTTCCTAACTTCATGATGTCCTCTGATGTCATTGTCCTTCTAGACAGACAGAACTGAAACTTCCTGTTTATTTTTGACTCTTCCTCTTTCCCCTCCTTTAGATTGGTCCACTTTTAGGTTATGTCAACACTAGCATCTCTGAGTTGGAACAGGCACTGAACAACTTTTTTTTGGTAAAGTACCAAATAGTGAATAATTTCACCTTTGTGGGCCACATAGTCTCTGTCACAGCATTCAACTATTTTTATGTAGCACAGAAGTAACCACAAACAATATGTACACAGATGGATGGTTTCCAATAAACTTTATTTACAAAAATAGGCAACACACAGACTTGGTTCTAAGGGCCCTATGCTGCCATCAGCTGAACGTTCTCCCCACACCTGCTGTCATACCCTATTTAAACTCTCATTCTTCTCACCTATATCACTCTGCTCTTTCCTCCCTTTCATTTCCTGTCTCTCCCCAGCCAATACTTCCCTAACATGTTGTCATAGGACCCTTCCTTAAGTGTAACTCACTTATCTTGTTACCCAATGGGAAAAGCCTTCTATGACCCCCAGTTAACTATAAAACTCAGTTTTATTGTCCTTGCAGAATAAAGTATCAATTTAGTTTCATGCCTCACCCCTGACCTTGAAGGGGAATACCTGCTTTACAAATAGTCTTGCTTCTTCTTGCAATGATTTTTCTTATTATACTTTTCTTTTTCTCATAATGTAGTTCTCTCCCTATTTTCACCTGTAATTTAGGCCTTCACTTCCTTATCACCTACTCATGACATACTCTGTGCATTATACACAGGAGAGAGTTAAAGTTCCATGTGTAGAGGGGATGGCCATGGATATAAAATTTGAGTTTTAAAAAGATCCAAGACCCTGGCTGGTTGGCTCTGTGGTAGAGCATCAGCCTGTTGTGTGGATACCCAGGGTTCAAATTCCAGTCAGGGCACACAGGAGAAGTGGCCATCTGTTTCTCCACCCCTCCCCCTCTCCCTTCTCTCTATCTTCCTCTTCCCCTCCTGCAGCCATGGCTTGATTGGAGCAAGTTGGCCCTGGGCAGTGGGAATGACTCCATGGCCTTGCCTCAGCCACTAAAATAGCTGTTGGCAAGCAACAGAGTAATGGCCCCAGATGGGCAGAGCATCGCCCCATAGGGGGCTTGCCAGGTGAATCCCAGTCAGGGTGCATGAGGGAGTCTGTCTCTCTGCCTCCCCACTTCTCACTTAAGAAAATAAGATCCAAGAACAAGATTTTGGAAATAATTATAATTAGGTGACAGGAAGGAATTTAACAAAGAGAACTAAGAATGGCAGCAGGAAAATTAGGGAAGCATTGCATAATAACTGAACATATAATTATGTCATTGTATCTATGTTCAAGTATCATTTTGTTGAATGAATGCATTGTAATACACTTAATTTATAATATTCTAATATTAGCAGTTCAAGTTGTTTCATATTTTTTTCCTGTTGTAAGTAACAGTGAAGAAGAAGTATACTTATTTACCTAACAAATACTTGAATACTTATTTAGTGACTACCATGTGCCAGTCACTGTATAGTCATCTATGAAACTTACAATTCTTCTTGGTAATCTATTGTCCTGGAAATAACCCCCGAAGATGGGCTTTTCCTCCAATGCCTAAAGTTATACTAACAATGGGAAAACTTTACCACAGGGTTGACTCATGCTGAAGAAGCCAGCGGTGAGAACACTGGCAGACCTGTCCTGTGGGAAAGTGAGGAGAACTGGTTGAGAAAATGACCCAGGAGATGATCATCTGGATATGTTAATCTTTTGGTTTTAGATGCCCCAGGGGAAAATCAGAGAATATATATGATGTGCTCTGTATTGTTGTGGAATATGACAAGATAGCATCGTCTAGTTCACAGGGAAAAGTCCCAACTCACCAGCTTTTTCAGATGAAATGCTTCAGGAAGTAACACAGGACTGATTGGCACAGGGGGACTGTTGATGTATCCTGGAGACATGCCCATGCCTTAATATCCCTGATGTTACAAAACGTGTGATGCCAGTGATGAAGAAAAGCTTTGGACTTGAGCACCATTTCAGTAACAGAGGAAAGCTTAGCTAAATTAAAGAGATTTGGGAGGAAAGGATCATGTAGTCCTCTGAGGACAAATATCAATGACAGAATCCCTTGACTACAGTTGACTCAATGGGAACAACTTCATCCCTACGAAAGAAAGCTGCCAGGGTATCTCATGGCTGTTGAGTGTTAGCTGAGAGTGACACATCTGGCAGGTCATCTCTCCTATGAGCATGAAATTTATCACAGGGACCCTGAGTTCTTCCTGATGAAGGGAGAAAGAAGATGTGTGATAGATACACCGCAGAATATTATTCAGCCATGAGAAAAGTGGAAATCCTGCCATTTGTGACAACATGCATCTGGAGGGCATTATGCTAATGAAAATAAGCCAGGCCAATAGACGTACTGCATGGTGTCTTGAATATATGGAATCTGAATAAAAAGTCAAACTCATGGAAACAGAGAGTAGAAAAGTAGTGAGCAGGGCCTGGAGGGTGAGGAAAAACAAGGAGACGCTGATGAAATGGTACAAACTTTCAACTATAAAATGAATAAGGTCTGAGGATCTAATGTAAAATATGGTGACTATTGTTGATAACACAGAATTGTATAATTGAAATTTGCTCAGACAGTAGAACTTTAACAGTCTCACCAAAAAAAAAAAAAAAAAGAATAAACTTGTGCCTAATGACACAGATGTTGGATTTAACAGACATCAAAGCATCTATTGTAAATAATGCTAAAGAATTAAAAAAATATATACTAAGAATGAATAAAAAAGTAGGAACCCTCAATGGAGAAATGAAAATTATTAAAAAGAAAAGGATCAAATGAACATACAAAGGCTTAAAAATACAATAACTGGAATTTAAATGTTAACTAGATAGACTAACCAGCATATCTGAGACAACATAAGAAAGATTCTGGGCCCTGGCCAGTTTGGACATCAGTAGAGCATCAGCCCAGTGTATGAACATCCCAGATTTGTTTCACTTTCTGGACACACAGGAGTAACGGCCATCTGCTACTCTACCCCTTCCCCTCTTCCTACTCTCTCTCTCTCTCTTTCTCTTCCTCTTACTGTAGTCATGGCTCAGTTGAAGAAAGTTGGCCCCAGGCACTGAGGATGGCTCCAAGGCCTCCCCTCAGATGCCAAAATAGCTTGGTTGCTGAGCAACGGTGCAAGGGCCCCAGATGAGCCAGACTGTCGCCTGATAGGAAGCTTTGCTGGTGGATTCTGGTCGGAGTGCATGTGGGAGTTTGTCATTCTGCTTCCCTGCTTCTCACTTAAGAAAAAAAAAGAAAGAAAGAAAGACTCTGAACTTGATAAACAAACCAATAGAAATGATCAAGTCTGAAGAAAAGAGACAAAATAAACTTGAAAACTATACCATCCTTAGAAATCTGTGAGGCTATGTCAAGAAATACAAAATGTATAGAATTGGGAATGGAAGAAGGGGAGGAGAGGAAAGAGCGAAGAAAAGATACTAAAAGAAGTAACTACAGTACTGGGAAATCTCCCCAATTTTGGTGAAAGCGTTATCCTTTGTGTCTAAAAAAGCTTCACAAACCCAACCAGCAAAACAGAAAGGAAACCACACAAAGACGTATCAGAATCAAATGGCTGACAAATTATAAAAAAAAGAAAGTCTTGAGCAACAAGAGAAAAACAATACATCACACATGGGATAAAATAGTAGCTCAATATATGACATTTTAGCAGAAACAATAAACTACAGAAAACATTGGTATGACATGAGTTGGAAAAAAAAAAAAATATATATATATATATATAACAAAAGTGTTAACCAATAATTCCAGATCCAGCAAAACTACTCCTAAAACAGGAGGTAAGATAAAAACATGTCCAGGAAAAACGAACAGAATCTGTTGCTAGCAGTGTTGTGCCACAAGGCATCCTAAAGGAAATTCATCAACTGAAGAGAAACAACAGTAGAGCATACCCCAGATCTATAAGAAACGGTAAAGAAATGTGTAACTATAAAATATTAATGTACAATACACTAATTGTAGCTTCTCTTAATTTCTTTAAAAGATATAAGACTGTCTAAAGCAAAAATGAATTTGAAAAATCAGAGCAAACACTTTACTGTTGGTTTATAATGTGTATAGGTATGCTATGTATATGAAAACAGTAGTATAAAGCTCAGAGGGGTGAGTTATTCTAATATACTGCTCACAACAATTAGGGGATATTTCAAAAATGAATATAAAGCAATTAAAAAAAGGTATTATTTTATTTTAATTTATTGTGTTAACATGGATTCAAGCATCCCACTAAATAAAACCCCTGCCCTCTCCCCCATGTCCCTACCTATATCCCCTTTGCCTCCCTCCCCCCAACTCTCACCCCCTTTCCCTCTGGGACCTGTTGTACTGCTATCTGTATTGCTGTGTTATGTATATATAAATTCACTAATCCCTTCACCTTCTCTGATTCCATCCCCTTCTCCCCCTTCCCTCTGACAGCTGTCCCTCTGCTCCCTGTGACCTTGCCTCTGCCTCTATTTCATTCCTCAGTTCATTTTGTTCATTAGATTCCACATATAAGTGAGGTCATATGATATTTGTCTTTCTCTGCCTGACTTATTTCACTTAGCATAATAGTCTCCAGGTCCATTCATGCTATTGTAAAAGGTACGATTTCCTTCTTTTTCACAGCCATGTATTATTCCATTATGTATATGTACCACTGCTTTTTAATCCACTCATCCACTGACAGACACTTGGGCTGTTTCCAGATGTTTGCTATTCTGAACAATGCTGCCAAAAACATGGGGTGCATTACTCCTTTTGAGACAGTGCTATGGTGTTCTTGGGGTATATTCCTAAAAGTCGGATAGCTGGATCAAAAGGCAGTTTGATTTTTAATTTTTTGAGGAATCTCCATACTGTTTTCCACAGTGGCTACACCAGTCTGCATTCCCACAAGCAGTGCAGGAGGGTTCCCTTTTCTCCACATCCTCGCCAGCACTTACTGCATGTTGATTTGTCAATGACCGCCATTCTGACAGGTGTGAGATGATATCTCATTGTGGTTTTAATTTACATTTCTCTAATGATTAGTGATGTTGAGCATTTTTTCATATGCCTATTGGCCATCTGTATGCCCTCTTTGGAGAAGTGTCTATTCATTTCTTTAGCCCATTTTTTTAATTAGATTGTTTATTTCCTGGTGTTGAGTTTTACAAGTTCTTTATAAATTTTGGTTATTAACCCCTTATCAGACGTATTGTTGAATATGTTCTCCCATTGTGTAGTTTGTCTTTTTATTCTGTTCTTATTAGCTGTGCAAAAGCTTTAGCTGTGCAAAAGCTTTTTATTTTGATATAGTCCCATTTGTTCATCCTGTCTTTTATTTCACTTGCTCGTGGAGATAAATCAGCAAATATACTGCTGCTAGAGATGTCAGAGAGCCTACTGCTTATGTTTTATTCTAAGATGTTTATGGTTTCACGACTTACATTTAAGTCTTTTATCCATTTTGAGTTTACTTTTATGAATGGTGTAAGTTGGTAGTCTAGTTTCATTTTTTTGCATGTACCTGTCCAATTTTCCCAACACCATTTATTAAAGAGACTGTCTTTACTCCATTGTATGTTCTTATCTCCTTTGTCAAATATCAATTGTCCATAAAGGCGTGTGTTTATTTCTGGGTTCTCTGTTCTGTTCCATTGATCTGTGTGCCTGTTCTTATGCCAATACCAAGCTGTTCTGAGTAAAATAGCCTTGTAGTATAACTTTATCAGGAAATGTGATACCTCCCGCTTTATTCTTCATTTTCAAGATTGCTGAGGCTATTCATGTTCTTTTTTGGTGCCATATAAATTTTTGGAATATTTATTCTATGTCTTTGAAGTATGCCATTGGTATTTTAATAGGAATTGCATTGAATTTATAGATTTCTTTGGGTAATATAGACATTTTAATGATGTTTGTTCTTTGTATCTGTGAACATGGTATATGCTTCCACTTGTTTGTATCTTCTTTCATTTCTTTTATTAATGTTTTATAATTTTCCAATTACAAGTCTTTTACCTCCTTGGTAAAATTTACTCCTAGGTACTTTATGTTTTTATTGCAATAGTGAAGGGAATTGTTTCCTTAACTTCTCTTTCAGACAGTTTATTGTTGGTGTATAAAAATGCCACTGATTTCTGATTACTAATTTTATATCCTGCCACCTTGCTGAATTCATTTATCAGGTCTAGTAGTTTTTTTGACTGAGACTTTAGGGTTTTCTATGTACAGTATCATGCCGTCAGCAAATAATGATCGTTTTATTTCCTCTTTTTCAATTTGGATGCCTTTTATTTCTTATTCTTGTCTGATTGCTGTAGTTAGGACTTCCAAAACTATGTTGAGTAAGAGTGGTGAAAGGATATTAGAAAAGCAAACAACAAGTCAAAGACAGCTGTTTGATTATGCAAAAGAGATACAAAACCAACTTTTATTTTATTGGTTAAAATGCACTATTTATTCAAAAGACTGAAAGTACTGGAGTATCTGTACATTCCCTGATCCCCTACTTTTTGTGAGCAGTAATGTAGATTTTCCATCCTTTACTGGAACCACTTCATTTTTAACTCAAAACACATTGGAATAAGTTAAAGCTACCTACAATACCATAACAGCAACCATTAAAATAATAACATGAAGAAATATAGGTTAAAATTTAATAGATGGGTTAAGATAGTCAAAGACTCTATATAGTGTATGATTTCACTTATAGGAAGTTCAAAATATAAAAAACGACAAAACAGTGGTGATAGCGAACAAATCAGTGACTTCCTTGAGCCTGTGTTGGTGCCGGTGAATGACTGCAAAAGGACATGAGGGAAATGTTGGGAATGGACAGAAGTGGTGACATCAGCTGTGTCTTAAACAGTGTCAACTGCAGTAGTAACCAACACAGAAACAGTGGGGGAATTATCATCAAAGAGCAGCAGGCCACCATATTAGTGTTTTACACAAATACCTTCTGTTCCTTAAAGTCCTCTGCACATTCATCACTGTCATTTGCTTTCAGACTTGGTCACCCATATGTTGGGCAAATAAGTTTGTAAAATGTGATTTTTATGTTTACTCACTTTGTTAAAAATGGCATTACCCACGTAATGATGCTGCCAGGTGAAACTGCTAATTACCTTCCTGCTTGGGAAGGGCCATTGTTATGCTAATGTTGCTGGAGGAGCGGTTTTTCACACCAAAAAGTTTTAAGAAGAAGGAGTAAGGAGAGAAAGGAGGTCATGTTTTTGCACAGTGAAAGCAAGTAGGAAGAGTGCTGGAGAGAAAGAAGCCAAGATGGAGGGGAAGGAGAAAGAAGCCAGTTTGTGCAGAGAATAAGAAGCCATGTTGGCAGATGGAGAACCAAAGGTGATTTAGACTAGTGGAGGCCTTTGATTCTATGAAAACCTGGATGAGTCAGTGGCTTTGGGAACCCTGAATGGGAAGGGAAGTGTTTTCCCACTGTGTGTTTCTCGCTGGCTGGGTGCTAGGCTAGAATAAAGGAATGGCCCACCAGATTTTGGCTCTGCTGTTTCATTACCGTCTGTTTGAATGTAATGAGAATCTGCACCTGAATGGCCGTGACGGCTGCAGCTACTGGCCATACACCCATCCATTCTCCATGACTGTCCCACGAAGAAATGAAAAAGGTCAGTTCAGCTGGCACCTCAACACTGCTCTTCAGGCCGCCTCCTGTTTTAATGGGTGCAGCTCCTCCAGTAAACCTGTTCACTTTGTGTTGTTGACACTTTACCTCTGCGTACAGGAAGAAGGTCATGGACAGGAAATGTACACCTGGCCATACTGGCGCTTAATCCTCAAGACTCTCCCTGGGAAACCACTGCATCGACATGCTTCATTGTGGGACTGTGCCATTTTGCTGTGTTTTACTTTGTTTCCTTGGAGAACAATGCTTTTTTGGTTTGGGCACTGTATTGCCTGGGGAAGAAAGGGAAATGTATGTCTGTTACTGCTTGCTAAACATCTACCACATAACTGGCCAAACCACAGGAGCTAATCTCCCGTCTGGGAGTTAGCTTCTCAAGGAAGGAGTCCCGAGGCTGGCATTCCTTTTGAACATGGCCTCCCAGGTCTCCCTGCTTCCACCTCGGAGCTCTCTGGGTGTACATTCAATATGGAGCATCTAGCTTTGGGTTTGGTGCTTCAGCAATCTAGGTGTTTTATATAGAATTTTCTGTAAAAGGAGAAATAACCACTAGTTTCAGTTCCTCTGTCTTGCAATGGCAAGTAGATGGGGGACAGACCACACATTTCCAAGGTCTATTTCAAAGTTGTTTTGCCTCTGCCTGTGTTATTTCTGCATCCCTCATTCTTAAAATAGCATTCATTCATCTATTCATTCACTCTTGCAATAAACCTTTTAAAATACTTTCTATAAACTAGTTTAAGGCTCCAAGGAAATAAAGGTATGGTTCTTATCCTTAAATAACCTATGGTCCGATATAGATTCTGTCCATTACAGTACCAGAAGTAAATAGATAGAACTGAGAAAAGTTTAATGAAGACACAGTTGACAAAGGATTAACAGAAACCAGAGAGGTATGATAAGCACTCCACAGCTAGAAAGATCAAAGATCCATAACTATCCTAAGACTGAAGAAACAGGGCTGTACATGTACTGTAGGGTTGGACAGGTACTGTGCATGAGGAAACACAAGCTATAGAAAGAGAGTGATGCTCTGTTCTTAGGCAGAGAAACACAGCCATTGGAAGCTTGTGTCCAGCATAGAGGGAACTGCCAAATGAGCTACCTCACTGTCATTCCAACCCCTCATCTCTTGCCAATGATTCCCATTGGTCAAAATGGAAGTAAAGGGCAAGAGAGCTTGGTTGATGTAGTCAATAAACATGAGCCTCTTAAGACAAAGAGGCAGGGGCCCCGGCTGGGTAGCTCAACTGGTTAGAACGTCATCCTGATACACCAAAACATGCAGGTTCAATCTCTCATCCGGACATATACAAGAAATCAACCAATGAATGCATAAATGGTGAAACAACAAATCACTATCTCACTCTCTCTCTTTCTAAAATTAATAAATAAATGAAATTTAAAAAAGACAAAGAGGCAGGAACAAGGAAAATGTAGAACGAACCCAAAGGAATGAGGAAGAGACATCCAGAATACCGACCATGAAAACTTATCCTTAAATCTGCTCTAAGAGAAGATTGACGTAGTTACATATATAACCGAATAAACTGATGCATCTATCTATGATGCATTTTTTTATGGGTAGGAAAAAGACACCAAGGCAGAGCAACACATTTATAAAAACAGAGAAGTAAGCAAGCCAATTGGATTCTATTGTTTTTACAATAATTAGTCCTGTAAAATGTGACCCATTCACAGTTGTTCTCTTTTTTATTTTTCAGACGCAATCCAAACTTCAATTTGAATTTTCCTAAACAAACACTAAGTGCATATTACAAGAGTATGAAAAAAGAATGAAAGAACTAGACAGAAAAAAGGACAAATGAGACAGAGGAAAGAGAAAAAAGAAAAGACATGCTGAGGAAAAATGGCAAAAAAGGGAAATACAGTGTGTTCGTAAAGTCATGGTGCACTTTTGACCGGTCACAGGAAAGCAACAAAAGACGATAGAAATGTGAAATCTGCACCAGATAAAAGGAAAACTCTCCCAGTTTCATACCTATTCAGTGCAGTTTGATGTGGGCTCATGCACAGATTTTTTAGGGCTCCTTAGGTAGCTATCCCGTAGCCTCTACAGACTTGTCACTGACTGATGGCCTACCAGAACGGGGTTTCTCCACCAAACTGCCGGTTTCCTTCAACTCAACTGCTTAATCCCACCAAGTAATGTTATTCCTATGTGGTGGTGCTTTGTTATAAACGCACCGATATTCACGTTGCACTTTGGTCATGGATTTGAATTTAGCGAGCCACAGAACACACTGAACTTTCCTCTGTACCGTCCACATCTCAACTGGCATGGCCGTGGGCTGCTTTGCTGTATACATGGTGTTATGTCATCATTTGCACATGTGCACATGCTGCCACATCATCCTACAGAAACTGGGAGGGTTTTTCTTTTATTTGGTGCAGATTTCACATTTCTATCGTCTTTTGTTGCTTTTCTGTGACTGGTCAAAAGTGCACCATGACTTTACAGACACACTGTACTTTGTGCAACTGTAGATAATTTTGATAACCCTACCGGATGAGAAATCAGCGGTTCTAGCAAATAACAGCTCATCCTTCCACCTCCTTTGCTCCTGCCTGGTCTCTTTAAGTTGCTGTCACTCTGAGTTCTTGCCTGTCTTTTTCTCTTCTTGCTCAATCTAATATCATCACATCACATATTCTGAATATCACCTTGGTGCTTACCATAGATATATATTGTATTTCATCGTTATCTTTTCCACGTGACTAAGACTCACCTCGCTATGATATTATTGGACATCTCCACTTGCACCTCAAATTCAATTTGTTTAAAATCATATCTGCCATCTTCGTCATCAAACTTTCACCATTTAGCTAAGCCAACAAGAAAGCAACATCACAGAATAGATTTTAACCCTCATTTTCACACCTATTCCAGATCCAATCAGGTGTTGCGCCTTTTGCATTTCTCCAGGTTCTCTGACCCCATGCTTTCTACTGCCTTCACAGCACTGGAAATATTGTCCACACTTTCTTCTTCCTTGCTATCCTCCAACACTTGTCCCCAGCCTTATACTTTGCCTGAGCAACTGCAACTCAAAACTCTGGCATTCATCCTGCATCTTTCATAACCTCCCAAGCCTGATCTGAATAACCCTCTTATGATCTTACAATGGCATCTTAAACTCTTCTTATTGTGATATTTCACACTATATCATGACGGTCTAGTTTTGTGTATGTCTCCTTCACCATGTTAAATCTCCAGGAGGCACAGGGTTATGTTTATTTTGTCCTCACTGGCTTCCTATCCCTACTCTTATGTCTGGGTCAGCATAGACCATCAATAAATATCACTTGAATGAGATGTTATTTGGTTTGGTAATTTTTGTTGTCTTTCTTTCTTTCTTTCTTTCTTTCTTTCTTTCTTTCTTTCTTTCTTTCTTTCTTTCTTTCTTTCTTTCTTTCTTTCTTTCTCTTTCATCTTTCTTAACCATTTAGTTATTGCATCCAAACATAGAATCCTAATTTTAATAGAAGATTTTCCTAAACTGTTTTTATACAAAATAATTGCTAAGCCCCTTTCTAGTTGGAAATCAAGCTCCAATTAAGTGAATTCTAGACTGTTGGGCATATTAAAATGAGTCTATGACATGTTTCTTTGGCCCTTGTGAGCCTCAGATATGAAGAGCCATATGATCAAGTTCTGCTTATCAAAGTATACCCCTTACAAGTACCAGGCGGGTTCACAGGTAAACCATCCAAACAAAGACCAGGAATTTCAGAACCAGGGTCTGACCTAAAAGTTTGATGACGAGGCTGCTTAGATTTGGTTGGAGGTCATCTCAGCTGACCCCTCTCACCTGTGCTCTGGTTTCACCTGGAGGTACAAAGACAGTTCCAATTCCCCTGTGACCTTTCGAAACGCAAAACCTATCTTCTGAACTCACTACATTTTGAGATGAGGACGCAGCCACTTTGGGCACCTGGTACAATGAGCTTGCTCAGAAAAATCTCTGGGGAAAAAAAGGACAGCTGAACCATGTGCTATATTAACAAGCTAGAACTTGGGGTGAGTGACTCCTGATTCATTCTCTGGCATCGTCACTGGTAAGAAGCTTTGCCTCTCTTTCACCTCAGCCGAAGCCGCAAACACTGTCTGATCTTGCTGACACTCAGGTTGCTCTCAGCATGATGAATGCAGAAACGCTGGAGAGGCAACAAAATAATGTAAGCCATGATCTGTAATCAGCTCAGGGGACAGCCATGACTCACCTGGAAGACCTGGTGAGCTCAGGGCCAGCCAGCAGCCTGAACGTCCCATGTCTATTGCTACCACAAAAGGATCTAAGTCTACCTGCGCAGGGGAAGAGGGGACAAAAAGCACATTTAGGTTCTGAATGTATACAAAAGGCATCTTCTTCGGGCTTTCATTTTCATTTTTGTTTTTGGTGGTGGTGGTGGTGGAGGTGAAGGTAGAGGAATAAAATGGGCTCGTTCCTGGTTAAAGTTTTCTTATTTCAGTGTTTCAGTGAGTCATCTAATAAGTTAGCCCATATCTATTGGATACTTACAGGGGGTGGGTGGCAGTACAGTAAGTAGGAAGGGCTATTTTATAAGAAATTATTAAGTATGCCTCTTAATCTTTGATCATTATCCATTGATATTTGGTCAAAGTTTAGGTAGAGACGATGGTTATGAGAGCATAATAATTCAAGGCAGTGGTCCCAGTCCCCTGCCTCGTCACAGGCTGTCTGATGATCCAGGATGCTTCGTAGGACACACTCGTAAACCCTCTGCCCCAGAGCACCAGATTCAGTGAGTCCGGAGTGAGGTCCTGACCCTCCATTCCAAAGCCCTCTTGGAAACCTAATGTAAGGGGTATGCTTACCTTTTCTGTTCCAGATTCCATAAGCCTCTATATCAAATCAGATTTAAAAAAAAAAAACAAAAAACTATACTGTTCTGTAGTGTAACTTTAGAGATAACCAAAGTGCTGTTATAGTTATTTAAATAATTAACATATATAATACTCCCTATATGTATCTTCAAATGTATTAGCATACACATCTCTTCATAGAGACACACAGAATATCTCTCTATGTACCTGCCTACCTCATCATTCAATACCATATAATTTCTACTATGACAACTCATTCAATGGTTTAGTGCTATAAAGTGGTAGCTCTCCCTCAGAGAGTCATCCGATATGTAACTAGAACAATGCTAAGTAATGCTTCTCCTCTTTACTTTCTTTGACAAGGTGATGAAATTTGAGCAATCATTTCTTTATTTGAGGGGTGGTTATATTATTTTCCATTGCTATTCATTAATTGGCTCTTTAATTTTATGGTTCTATTGAATACATGCTTTTAATTATACCTTCATTGGAAATGGATGTGGCATCAGTTATAAATGCATGAGGTGTGGGTAGACGTGAATCAGCCCGTGTGAGAGACACGCTGGGAAAGACAGCCAAGTTCAGTCGTTGCATGCCAGGCTACACTGATTTGCTATTTTGATAGTATCTTCACACTACTAAATAATGGAAAAGTTTGATAACTCAACTTTCATGAAGTCCTCTGCCTTCCAGAGTTACACTTTCCTTTAATAAATAACAAGTAAAAAATATGGGACTCTCCACCCAAAGGACCTCAGTGTGTTCAGGGCCTTTGAAACAATGGCCAAGGGTCCCTTAAAAAGACTTCTATGTCCTGATGGTTGTTTTTCCCCTCTGACTCCAGGCTTCTGTCCTGAGCTTCCCAGCCAGTAGTCATCTCAACACTTTCACCTGACTGCCACTCCCTCTGACTGCTGCTCCACACTTAGCTTTCCAAAGCGCAGCTACCACACAACAGGGAATTAAGAACGCCTCCGATTGCCATAAGACAATTACAATGTCAAAAAAAAAAAAAGAGAGCGAGAGAGAGAAATGTAGACGTATCTCTTCCCATGCCATGTCTCACAGGATGTTCTCTCCAGGGCTCCTCTCTCATTTGCATGGCTGCCCACGACATGATGGTTGGCCGCCCACTCTCCTGCCCAGCATAAGAGCCCTCTCTCACGTGACCCTCCTCAACCCCATTCCAAAGCCTCTAGCAGATATGATCCAATGGAGTAATATCAGGTACAGTGTAAACTGTTCCAAGTGCAGCTCCCTTCTCTCCCCCAAAACAACACCATTTGTATCACAATTGGAAGCATCAATGTTTTCATTTCATGACCCAGTGAGCCCACCTTGGGCAAAGAAGGTTCTGCCAACAGGCGCCTTCCAGGAACACTCTTTCTCCATGGAATTCTGAGTCTTATGAAGAAGAAGATCAATTTTTAACTCCAAATGGTACTGGTTACCTGGCTGTAGTTATGACAGACGCAAATCTGAAAATTTAAAGATGGCAGCTTACAGATAGATATAACTGGAAAGGGCTCTTTTCATGAAGTCCTCGGGAAATTTTAGAAATATAACAGTGCTGCTCGGAAGGCTCTCTGTGCAGTAACAGAGAGAAGAGCAGAGTCCTCCTATGTTAGATCTGAGCACAATTCATTGCTGTGGACTGGGAGACTCAGACACCACAGATAAACACAGGTGTATATAGACATCAGCAGTGCCCTGAGCTCCAGAATGCTCTGCAGCGGTGGTGACATCTCTGTATTAGAAAGTTGACCCATTGGGAGTATCGACACTATTAGCAGGTAGTTTCTCTGAAGTCACTTTTGAACCTTCAACCAGTTTGAGGAAGAAATGTGAAAGTGTCTGTGGGCATGGGTGCCATGCTGAAGGGTTGGACTACGTGCCACAGTTCAGCAAACTCCAGACACCTGGGCAGCAGAGCCTGAAGGGTCTGGGTCAGAACAGGAGAGACAGAGTTACCTAACTTGAAATAGCCATGATCATTCTTGCCTGGAAGCCAGGACGAGCATCCTCTCAGAATTCCTGGAAGAACAAAATTTGTTGGATATTTTGACAAGGCTTTGCAGGGGACCACAGGGCACATTGTATGTAGGAGGGCATACTTGATTTTTATGGAAATGTGGCCCTATTCATATCTTTAGGCTGGTACAGTATGAAGAAACAATGGTTACATGGTTTGTACTGACTCGGGCAAAGTCTTAGCTATTGTTTTTTTCTAGATGGTCATAGATAGGGCCGCAAGAGCCAGTTAATGTTAAGTGTAGTCAAACCAAGATGAAAAGTTATATCTTAAGAACACTGATGAACAACATTTTAGCTTTCTGCAAGAAATTTCCCAAGAATCTGTCATGGGATGCTTCTCCTGCTTCTGGTTTTTCAAACAGCTTTATTACTGATCTGGACTAAATAATGTATTGTGTATGTGTGAGTGTCTGTATGTACCTGTGTTTACCATAGCAGCATAATTATTTAATTGGCTAATGATACAAATCTGGAAGGGACATTTAACACTCCACTTGACCCAAAGATTTAACACCGGCTCACTAACTTGGAATGATGAATGAACACTTATAAGAGGAAATCTCATGGAGATAAATTCAAAGTCATTTTTCCCTTCAATGAATTACACAATCTTGAGCTGAAGAAACAAGCTCTGTGGTAAGAGCCCAGTTTCCAGCCTGTGCCTTGCCATTAGTTGGGTCAATTTAGACACAGTAGATCCTGAGTGATAAAGTAAATCCTTTTATCTGTATATGACTAGGCTATGAATAGGTCAACTCTTCAATCTTAAAGACTATATTATGAGTGTGAAGTTTGTCTGGCTTTGCGTATTGGGGGAAAAGCACAGGGTTTGGATTAAACCAATGTCAATCTTATGTCTAATGTTTAGTAGCTACATAAATGTGAAACCTACTTTAATTCTCTGAGCATCAGTTTCCTCATCCATAGGATGGTAATTATAACTACTGTCCAGAGTTTGAGAAAGTATAAAATAAGATAATGCATATGAAGGTCCAGACAGGATATTGACACATAGTAGAAAATATATCATATGTTCATTTGCTTGTCGCATTTTCCTATTTTATAGCCATGTCTTTTTTTCTTTTTAAAGGAAAAAGAAGAAAAGGAAAGAAAAAATAAAGATTTAGAGAGAATTTTCATTGTTCAGAAATTTAAATGAGCTAACAATATAATATTCATTGCCTCATATCCTAACATTAATTCTTGTTCACAGTGCAGAAAAAGAGTTCTCTGTTGATTTTCATGTCCAGCAATGAGGTCTCAAATCAGGTGCTCATACATTAAGAAGAACCATAACAAACTAGAGCTTATTAAAAGAAACATCCTAGGGAGAGAAAGGAGAGTTGTGGGAAGCTAAAATAGACAAAGAATCATTGAATAAAAAACAGTTCAGCCTGGGAGACATATGAGGTATAGAGGAAGACTGAAACATTTATAGAATTATTTTTGATAATTGATAGCCATGACATTGAATAGGGAATAGTCTAGTTTTGTGTTGTCTTTGAGAGCCAACCTAGAACCAAGTAATATCTACTGGGGCCAGAAGGTGGGGGGAAGATTTCAACTTAACATAGAAGAAGCATTGCATCCATGAGATAGGTCTCCTATTGAAAGGATTGCTTCACAGCTCAGTGACGTCCTTCTCACTATAGACCTCAAGAAGATACACATGAACTTTAATCAACATGGAAGAAAAATTTTTTTTCACTGGGTTAGAGGTTGAGCAGCTGAGATTCAGACTTCCTTGTAACTTTGAGACGCTAATTCCAAGAAGGAAGTGGGTTGACAGGGATTACATTCTGCAAACTAGTTTCATCAGAACTGCTATGTTGTGACCTGAAATGTGAAGGCGTTTTTTTTGCAAACAATAAGACAGCCTTCCTCCCAGCACAAGAATTTCCCCTGAGGAATTCTCGGATGCTGGCACCTTTTGAAATCATGCTTTGGCAACATCCATGGGCCTGGAGCACAGAGACCCAGACCCATCTGCTGGCTTCCTCCTTGTCACCCTCCTAGTTCTCATTTAGCCAACACGCACTGCTTAGCCTTATTAATTAGTTAGAATTACTGTATATTTACCCAGATTTTCAACTCCCTGATCCTCCTCCTCCCCTCCTTAACTCTGCAGTGCTCAAGTGCCTGCCCAGTATGGGCACAATTACTTAAATATAATTGTTGGCTTTGGCTTTGGCTTCAACCGCAGACATTGGGTTATTTTTTATTGTCGTGTCTTGAGTAGTGACAGAGGAATGTGGTGAGGGCTGGGACACTTGGGCAGTAAAACACACACTTGGAGATCTCTGGTTCTCTCACTACAGCTAGAGATATGAAGCATCGTGAGAAAAACTATAAGTTGATGGCTGGGACTGTGATAACTTCCTTTTCTCAAAGACGAGCTTCTCTGGCCATTCATTGCCTATCCCAGGGCTTCTTATTAGGTGAAGTGTTCAAATGCGTTTTCTTTTTAGAGAAACTGATGTGCCTAAGAAGGGAATTAATAATCTGCATTTGCTAATATTCACACTTTTTATACCCCTCTCCCCTTTAGTGTGGTCTTGACCCATTGACTTGCTTCTGATGCACAGACTATGATAGCAGTGATGAGATGTCGCCTCTGTGATGGCATTACAAAATTTCCCTCTCTTTTTTGTCTCTGATTTTGGGGAAGCAAGTGGCCAGGTCCCCATGGCATGGAACTGGGGCCAGGGTCTACCCAAAAAGCCAGCAAGAAACTGAGACCCTCCAACCAACAACCAACAAAGAATTGAATTTGCCCACAAAGTGTGTGGTTGGAAGTGGGCCTTTCCCCAGCTTTTACCTTTGAGATGAGACCCCAGCCCCAGCTGACACTTTGCAGCTCACAGACTGTCCTGAGACACAAAACTCCAGTGGACATGCTGGGACTCCTGACCCAGAGAAACCATGAGATAACAATATATGTTGCTTGAAGTGGTTAAGTTCTTGGGGAATAAGCTAGGTAAAAGCAGATAACTAATGCACGGGCTGTAGTAGATAAGAAACCAAGCCAAGAACACAAATAGTCGAGGTGGAACTTATTGATGTTGCCGCAGACTCATCTCCAGGGTTCCTTTTAAACTCAGTGTCTTGAAAGAAATTAAGTGCTGTGTGTGTATCTTTGACTAGTTAGAAGCAGAAAGATCGAGAGTTCAAAGACAAAATTCATTATTTATTAACTATTATTCAGAAAGTACAATAGGCATCTTTGGAAACTTCATGTGATTTCATCATAACTTCACTAGAAAAGCAGAACCAATAGGAGGCATATATTAAGGAACTTACTGAAATGAATCAGTTCCCATGACTCTGGAACCCGGCTAGGAATCCATAGGGCAAACCCAGGAAGGACAGACCGAAACTCTCAGATATAAACTGAGGCTACAATGCACAGGTAGAATGAAGCCCAACAAGGTGATCTAAAACAATCTCTCTGACTTAAAGTCAGCTCCTGTATACTTTAATCCCATCTACAAAATACCTTCCCATACACACCTAGATCAGTATGTGATTAAATAACCAAAGGCTACGTAAAACTGACCATCACTTCATGTAATTCAAACTTGACATCTAAACTGACCACGGATCATTTAAATTAAAAAAAAAAAAAAAAAGGGAAATGTGGTTTATAAAAATTTGGAATGTTCCTAACATACTAGTAACTCTTTCCTGTGAGAATTAAAGCAGATGTTTTGTTTTAATCTTAATGGAAAAAACATATATATTCTACTCACAAAAATTAGGGGATATTTTATCTTCATATTCATTTTGTAATATCCTCTATTTTTTGTGAGCACTATATTTGAAAAGCAAACATAAGCCAGTTCTATGATAAAGCTTAAAATGTGGTTTTTGTTCCCCAAACTGTTATTTTATTGTATTCAGACTTCTGTGAGGCAGATTTGAATTGTTCACTTCAATTATATAAAACTATTCAAATATTTAACTTGATATTTAATTATTTTCTAAATTTTCAATTGCTGACATGGAAGAAAATGTTAACTAAATGTTCTGTACATACTTTTATATAATTTTTCTTGATAAAAGGAGGGAAGTGTAGTTCAAAAACCTGTCAAATTGTCAAATCAATTAATAAAGTTTCCTTTGAGTTGTGTACTAGGTACTAAAACTTGTTCTTATCTAGAAATTGAGGGAAAGTGGTAAAATTTGTTCCCATTTTTCTAGTCACTACAGATACTGACCTTAAATAAGAAGTGACTGGACCACTAACTATAAACTCTGGGTGGTTTTATCCCCTATCGTCACCAAAAGTTAAGGTTATTTTATGTACTCATTTGTTTAGCAAATATTTATTAAATGCCAGGAAGAGGTCTAGACACTGGAAATAGAAAGATCTGGCTCTTTATTTTTAAGCTAAAAAGAAACAAAATTTAAATGAACACAAGCAAGATGGTTACAGAGCTAGAGAGAAGGCTGAATTTCTAGCAAGTAATCATGACTCTTCTGGATTCTTGTTCTTATAAAGATACATCTTCAAATACCCCATGTGAACAAATTATATCAAGCATTAACTTTCCTTGAAAAAAGAGCTACAAAAAAAAAAAAAAAAAAAGACAACAGTGTGGTAACTTGGGAGGAGGGTCTGGGGGATAAATGGGGATGGGGATGGAGACTTGACTTGGGGTGGTGAGCACACAACACCGTGTACAGATAATGTATTGTAGAATTGTGCACCTGAACCTGTGTCATTTTGTAAATCAGTGTTACCTCAGTAAGTACAATAGAAAGGATAAAAAGATAAGTGGCTAGAAAACTCAGAGGGGAAACATGAAACATCAGGAATAAAACGCAGCAGAAATGGTAACTATCTGGGTAAGTATGATAGGCTATTGAGTTATTTAGAAGTATATAAGTTAAAACCAACATCTGCTGGCAAGTTCTGGAGTCTGTGGAGGTAGGACCTCTGAATGCTGAGCATTTTCTGCTTCTGCAGAAACAGCCTTGAGAGGCCCCCAAAGGCAACTATGTTACACCAGGTACAATGAGCAGCTGGAAACACACCCAGATACACGGTGAGGGGCATGCTGAGATACTTTTGTTATTGAAGAGACCTTGGCTCATCTTAGAACGTATAAAGACCTTATCAGAGACAGTAACATTCTCCCAAGTTTCACACAGGTTGCAGTGTGTGGCATCCACCTTGTGTAGGATGTGGGTGGATTGTACTCATACTTTTCCCTCCCTCCAGTTTCCACCCCAAATACATGAGAGAAAACAGCTAGTTTAAGTGATATAAGGTGACCTACTACATGAGGGCTACCTGTAGATTCTTCAAGTAGTTTGCACCGGAAATCATTTTGTTCACTTTAAGTAAAATACAGATATAAATATCGATCAATAAAATAAAACACTCTGGTAGCAGCAGGAAATCTGGAATAGATTAGAACATATCTTTTTCTTATAATAAAACTCAAGGCTTAAAAGCATGTCCATCTCTTAATGACTCACAAAAAAAACATTCATTTTTTTAACGGTTCCCCTCCCCCCTCTCCTTGGAAAGGCAGCAGGGAGCCTAAACCAAGAACGTTAACATTTTAAAAAAGACAAAAGAAAGAAAAGGAAGGAAGAAAAAAGGGAAGGAAGAAGGGGAGGAAGGAGGAGTGAAGAAAGGAGGAGGAAAAAAAGGAAGGAATTAAAAGGAAAGAGAAATGAAGAAATGAAGAAGTTTGCATATTAGACAAGATGTTGGACATGGTCACAGTTCTTGGACCCGTGGCCCTGTTTCCTCAGATTGACTACAATGGATGATGGAAAGGATAAAAAATAAATAAATTAATTAATTAAAAAAACCATTTTCAAGACTTTCAACCACCCTCTGTCCTTCCTTTGCTGGCTATCACCCAACATTGTAGTCTTTGTCCTATCTGGTCATTACATTTGAAATTAAATAGCCATCTGAAAAGTCAATCAATCTCTCTCTCTGTCTCCTATCTCTGTCTCTATCTCATCCTCAAGATGTCTCCAGTATTTCTCTACTCTTTATATTTACTCTTGGATTAAATCTGTCAGGTTAACAGTATAAAAAGCTGACCCCAACCCACCAGGCCTCAGAGCACATGTTTGGTAGCTGTCAGCTGTTGAACAGGATTCTGGAACTTGTCCTTGAAAGCCAGTGCAGTGGGAATGAAGGGGCTGATGTCAGTGTTCACACAGGCCTCCTGCTCCTGACATTCCGCTCCCCCTCCCCACTTATGTGGGCAGAAAATAGCCTTATCTTTTCCTCAAAGAATGTGTAAGTCTGTTGGGGCTTTAATAGCACCATTTCACTCTTACAAGATCAGAAGATCTTAAAAAAAATAAATAAAAGGATGAAACCTTCCAAATTGTTCTCTAAAACAAATTAATATTCCATAATCTAGTCTCCTGTATTGCAGAACCTCAGTTAACCGGGGTCAGCTACTACAAGTGGAGTCACTCACTGCAGAGCACACATCACACTCACACACATGAGCTACTATGAGGATGTTTTCAAAGGTAAAAATGCCCCCAAAATTTGGCAGATGAGATGTGATCAGTACAAATCACTGTCATGTCCTTCCCCCATTCTTCCCTATAAACCCAGGGAGTTACGCTCCTCTCAGTCTTTAAGGGCAATTTTCTATGTAAGCTGTGATCTATCCTCCCTTGCGAGGCTACGAAGTGTCTGCTATTAATGTTTTCCCCTCTACATCTTGTGTTTTCACCCTTTTATTTTTACTTGATTCCTTCTTGAAACCCTAGCATCAGGATCAGTTCTCCATGATGTTAAAAGAACATCTTCACTAATCCTGGGTCCCTTGTACTTACACCTCTCTTTTTCATCTTCTCTTCACACCCTAAGACTGGTGCAAGCTGTCTCCCTAACTCCTTGGCTCCTAGTCCCTCTATAGTTGGTTAGTTGTTAAAATGCTAACTCTTTCAAGCACACAGAAAAATGTAATGAATGACATAATGTACACTTCTGTACTTCAGACCAGCTCAGTCACATGTCAATCTTTTTCCACTTTCTTGTTCAGTCTTTACAAAAGGAGGATGCTACATACAGGTGCAGCAAGGTTCCCTGGTTGCTCCCTCCTTTTTTGAAGAGTGTCTTACTCAGATGTTACCTTCAGAAAGGTGGCCTACTAGAGACAGATACCTATCAATCCCTTTTTGGAAAGTTTCTCAGGAGATGAAACATTAAACAACTGGAGATTAGTTACTCCACAGGGTATAATGAAGGTCAAACATCTTTCACCGGTGTTAAAACTTAACTAACAGTGTGCAGTAACACATGTGCATATGCATTGGTGATGTGTATTTGATGTTTTCTAGGTCTTCCCGGCCCTATATTCCCCTAAGGCTCAGGGACAGCGCTCAGAAATGTGTTTCATGGCCTACGTGATGGTGTTCTCTCTTCCATTCTGCTTCTGAAGTCGGCTCAGTGGCCCCTGGAGTTTTGAGGCTGTTTGTGGTACTTTATAAACTGTTGTGGGAAACTAACACCCCTTCCTTTAAAGTACTGATCCCCTGTCTATACCTAAAACCCCACCATCACGCAGGCAATCATGTGGGCTCTGGATTTGATTGTTTTAAGAAGTTATGTTTTTAAAGTCAGTTAAAAATATAAGCTACGTGAAGTCCAGGGTCCCTGTACGTTTGGTCCCTGCTTTATCACTAGACCCTGGAATAAAGCACAAACAGTCAATGTTAGGGGACCCGCAAGAGGTTTTCAAGCATTGGTAATAAAAACCGGATCCCTATAAGCTGTTGTTTCTCAGCAAGACAGCAGTCAAGAGCTGATCACTTAAGGAGTGTGAACTTTACAGAGGAGGAGAAAGGGGTCAAAAGGAATGCATGAGAGTCCTGATTCCTTAAACTTGGAAGACTCTCTCACATAACAAATGCACATCATCAAATGTGCCTCTAAGCAAAGGCCCCAGCCTACTTCAATAGCAACGAGAGGGGTCGGGGAGCTTGGACTTCATCTCTTCAGTCCCCAGGCCAATTTCTGACATCTCTGGACAGGCCTAGGCCTCAGTTTCCTCACCTGTTAACTGAGAAGCTTGGATAAATGATTATTTGGGGCTCAAGATCACGTCAGCCTCAAAGACTCCTGCAGTGAAGTGCCAATCACCAACAAGGAGAGTCAAATGAAACTTAACTCACTTCAAAGTTCTGTCTGAGGACTGGCCACCTAGGCTTGCATCAAAATTAATTTTCATCACTTTTGGGAGTTGGAGGAGGGTACAGGGGGATAAGATGGTGATGGAGGGAGACTTAACTTGGGGTGGTGAGCACAATACACTGTACAGGTGATGCATTTTGGAACTGGGCACCTGAAGCCTGTATAATTTTAGTAACCAATGCCACCCCAATAAATTCAAAAAATAATTAATTTGCATTTCCGGAACATATCATTATTAAATGATGAAGCCAGATATATAAAAACAAGAACTACCTAGGTTTGAACCTCCTCTGTGGTAGCTAACCCCTAATTACAAAGTATGTAGGTACACACACATGCAGGTTAGCAAGAGAGTTAAGCTGTTGACAAAAAGACAAAAATCATCTTCCTTTATACTCCTGTTCCGGGTGAGAACTGATGGTACAGTGCAGTGTGAAAAACCCTGCAGCAGCGTGGCTATCTAGAAACATCCCCAGGATTTGGAGTTTATTTGGCATTCACTACATCATCCCCACCCAGGTGGGGGTGTCTCTAAATAATGGAAATGCTGACCGAACAAAAGTAATGGATATACTAATAAAAATCCGAGAGCAAAGTTCTCCCTGACAGGTTCTGCCAGCTAACCCCCCATAGTCTTCCTTTTGTTTCTAGAAATGGCATGAAAGCCACCCAGTGAGGGACAGGAGAACTATACAGACTCCTGTTCATTGTGGGCACTCACAACCTCACCACCAAATGTAGGTTTTGACTCTCTGCCCAGCACAGCTTTGAAAGTTTTGCCACAAAGTTCTAATTGCTAAGTAAATGTTCTCTCAATATTTCTCCATCAAGGGGAGAAAGACAGAAAAAAAAAAATAGAGAAGAGAAAGTGGGAGAGAACCTGTATTATTTTGCTAGCGAAAGTGCGTAATCTCGGTGTGTTCTTAGACTGAGATTTTTTTCCTCCTGCCTATGAAAGTGATGGTTTCTTTATTAAAACATAATACTTTCTGCGGGTCAGGGACTTTCTGTAAAAATGTCATCTCTTTCCCAGCTCACAGCCTTCCCTCCTCTAAGCCTACCCCTCCCACATAAAGGAAACGCCTTTCTACTCAGTACTATTTACCAAAAGGCATGGCTTCCAAACTTCTCTTGATATTTTACAAACTGTGACTGCTTTACCTCTTGGAAATAAAGTTGGTTTCCAACCAGAAGTGTCGATTATGGACCTTCTGAGACCCTCTTAGCCTCATGGCGGACACCAGCAAATGGAAAATGTGGGTCTTTCCCTGAGGGGGTTCTTGGTCTCTCTTGGGAGGCAAGGCGAGCCAACAGGAAGGTTGGTGCCAAACTTTATACACAATAAGGAAAGACATGTAATAAGTTTTACGTTCATATGGGATTCAATATAATCAGGAGCATAAGCAAGGATAGAATAAAGAATTCATTTAAAACCTGAATGCTTTTTCTACGCTTTATGTCTTGACTACTATGTAATACTTTCACTTAAACCATGGTTTCAAAATCTCACCACTGTTGACATTCAACCCAGATAGTTCTTTGTCGTGGAAGGCTGGGTGTTGCAGAATGTGCCACAGCGTCTGTGGCCTCTACCCAGTAGATGTCAGTAGCCATCCTGGTGCATCTGTGACAACCAGTCCCTAAGTCAAGAGACTGCTACATTGTACTGATTTGCTTTTGAATCAACTTGTCAGTATTCTCTGGTAACCTCATGGCAACAAGAATGCAGAAACTGTGGTAACTGCTGAGTAGGTAGGTAGATCTCGATTAGGTGGAAGTCCTCTGCTTTCGTTCAGAAACCTCACAAATGAGAAACTGAGTCAGATAGTAAACTCTGCATTGAGGTTGCACGGATGTCAACACATGGTTCTACAGACCCTGGGTGGGGGGGGAAGGCCCCCCGATCATTTTTTATTTAACTCCTGAATCTTCCCGAAATGGAGGAAATACCAGTTCATGTAAAATCTATAAATAGTTGTATAAGTCAAAGTTTCTTTTCAGACAAGAAAAAGGAAAAAAAAAATTAAAAAGGGGATTAAAACACCCTCAGGAGAAAAACATGATCTTTTCCTCCATGTTTGAGTTGTCAGTTTTGACAAGAATGCTACAAGCTAATTAAATTTTTGTTAATTTATTTTGTCTGATTCAGTGACTGCCTGTCACACAAATCCCTCAATAAGTAAGATTTCTCTCTGCTATAAACTTTCTCCTCTTTCTCTGAAATACCATTAGGTAAACGCACGAAAAGTGGACCTGTTTTACTCAAATAAACACTAAAAGCACTTAAACTCAATCCGCCCTCAATACTTCAACTCCTCATGTCTGTTTTGGAGAGGACCTAACTCTTTCCAGCTTATAAATCTCCAATGGGGACCATTACCCTGTAAAAAATAAAAGCCTTTATGCAGATAAAATACAAAGATGAAGTTAAGAAATTGATGGTCGATGAAGCAATGATCCCTGGCATTCCAGTTGGCCTTGACATTCCTGAGGACTATTTTCTGACATTGTTTCTCTTTGAATGAGAATTTGAGAATGACACTGTGTAATCAGTTCAATCCTACTTCTCTAGGGTGGCTAAAGTCTTTTTTTTCTTCTTCTTCTTCTTGTCAAGAGTGATATGAACAAGTCACATCAGCAGTCAAGAACAGAACTTGATGTTGGAATCAGTATTGACAGATTCCACAGCTAGGGTTATCCAGTT
This sequence comes from Saccopteryx leptura, assembly GCF_036850995.1. Taxonomy (NCBI): domain Eukaryota; kingdom Metazoa; phylum Chordata; class Mammalia; order Chiroptera; family Emballonuridae; genus Saccopteryx; species Saccopteryx leptura. Next base: position 169,519,259 of record NC_089507.1, read on the forward strand.
GATCTGTCTTTTCTGCACCATTTTCATGGAAGGTTTGATTCTTCCTCATCCTTCGAGATTTAACCCAAACATCACCTCCACTGTGAGTCCTGCCTAGACTGTCATCACTCTAGTCTTACTGCCATGGACACCCCAGAAGAATATGTCACATTTAGTTCCTGTCTCTCTACTTGGCAATGTCTTGTTTGCATGTCTGTTAGGTAACTATAGTCCTTTGAAAGCATGTCCTCAAATCACTCACTCAGAGAATAAGAAGGAAAAATGAAAGGGCAAAAGTTGAACAAAAAGAGGAAAGGGGTGGGAAGAAAGAGAAGAAAGAGCCTTAAAATTTTTTTTTCTGTTGATTTGTGAGAGAGAGAAAGGATGAGAAAGAGAGAGAGAGAGAGAGAGAGAGAGAGAGAAGCATCAACACATTGTGTCACTTAGTTGCTCCATTTACTTATCCACTCATTGATTTTGCTTTTTGTATGTGTCCTGGGTGCAGGTCAATCTTACAATTTCTGGTGGACCAAGTAGACACTTTATCCATGGAGCCACCCAGCTAGTTCTCCACCTCCTTTTTAAAAAAATATTTGAACTACTGATCTATCCTTTAGACAAAAATAAATTTAGCATTGACACTTCTCTGCCTCTTTGGAGCTCATACACTACTTTGTCTATACTTACTATCATTATACAGATCTATATTTCATCAGTGTATAGTCACTAGGCCCTATTTAGGTTTGAGAATAGTTCAGAATCAACATTTAGAATCTCATCAGAGTCTGGTTTGGTTGTCGCTGTTTTCTTGTATATTCAAAGCAGAAAATTATTCATTACACATAAGCTATGATAATATTGCAAAGGGAACTAAGTCATTGAGTACTTGTTTGTCCCACTTTCCTATATAAAGCTTCCTGATCCTCAGAACAACCCTGCAGGGTAAGTATTGTTATCATCTGCATTTTAGATATGGGGAACACTGAGGCAAAAAGAGACTAAAATTAATTGCCTATGGTCACACAGTTAGAAAGTGTCGGAGACCAGACTAAACCCCAGCAGACCCCACACTCTGAACAGCATAGTGATCAATTTCATGATTGTTAAAAGTAGCTTCAGTAGAGTCAACCAGTAAGTGCTGTATTTGTTGACATTTGATGAGTCAGTTTGGTGTCACATTTATGATTATGATGTAAATTAAAATAGGCTGTCAAGCCACCATGCTCTGAGCCCTCCTTTTCTGCTCTCATGGTAGATACACTCTGCTGTCACCTCATCATGCTTTGTGGATATCTGTCCCTCTTTTCTACACTCGAAGCTGCATCGGAATTTATTCCTTATCCCATCTCTCACAACTGTGTTTGCTGAATAAAATAAAATTGTTTAAGATACAGCAAAAACATTCTTTCTCAAAGTAGAATTCTTAACCCATGTATGTGTTTATCTAATTCTATCCACTGCCCTATTCAGCAATATAATATTAACTCATTTTTAGCATTATAAACCTCTTTTAATTTTATATTGGAATGAGCTTTGTCGGTCTTTGGGAATACCTTTAGAAAAACCAGGTTGAGGATTTTAATCCAGAGAGGTAAGCAGGGGCTACGATGCTCAGACAACCAACTGAATTCTTCAGACACACTTAGGAATTTTTTTTCATTTGGGATTAGTCATTTTACAGAAACCTCAGATTCAAAGAACCTTTTAACACCAGTAACAGGGTTTTGTTATGTTGTCTTGCATAATGTGGTCACTTCTGCATAAAGGCATCTGTATGTTTTAATTCTTCTTGGCAGCAAAACACTCCAGTACGTGACTTTGCACTCATAGGCACACTGGCACATTAGCAGCCCCGCTCCCCCACGCCTCACTTCTCTCCTGTCTCTGTACCTGGAATTCGCTCACAGAACATACTGCACTCTCCCTCAACCCAAACGGAAGATCCAGCAGCAAGAAGTGACAGAACAGTCCATTACCAAAAAGACGCTGTCCCAGACGTGCTGAGTCACCCTGTGATACGCACGGATTTTCCTACGTCCCAGGAAGCAGAGTCCCCATCAGCATGGTCAGCACAGCTCAGGTGAGGCGTGCTCCCAGGTGATGCTCTCTCTAACGGAGTCCTTTTCTTTTACCTCACTTGATGTCTGACGTTGTTCATGGCTACCCCTCCATTTATTCCAAGAGTTTTACAAGAGAAAAAAAAAAAGCTTCTATGTACATACTCATTGAACAAGCATACCCAGCTCTCTAAACTCATAATTGGATTACTGTGGAGCTGCGATGGACCTAACACAGCACCAGGAAAGAGAGCGTTTCGACATGAGAAGAAGGCAGGGAGCAAGGCTCTGCACAGTGCCAGCCGTGCCTGACCACCTGGCACCTGAGAGGATGGGGAGTGATGCCCGTTGCTCTCTTGAAAGTCTGCCCTCTGCTTCTGTCTTCCAAAGAGGGTCAGGCTCATTACTTGACGGCGTAAGCTTGCAGAGGAACATAAATGTGAATAGCTTTTCCTCTAACCAAGCTCCTCTCCAGGAAGGACGAGGCGCGGGAGGTGAGCTATGAAATGCGGAGAGGCTCTGGGCAGGGCTCAGAGTGGAAGGCTCCCTGTAGCAGTCACTGAGCTATCCATATCACGGGAAAAGGAATATGACTGTATGCGTATAATCTCCATTTCCTCTCTGACCTCGCACGGACCCTATGGCTCTGACGAAAGCCGCCTGGGGAGAAGTTAATGTCCATTCCAGACCGGGACCTCCATGGCTTTGGAGTGTCTTCACAGAAAGCTCCTAACAGGGTGGCTTTGCCCAACTGAGCAGTGAGCCCTGCAGTTGGATGGGAAAGAAAAACACAGCCTCGTCTCCTCAGACAGGACAGGAGGCAGGGATGGGTCGGAGTGGCTCCCCTCCCACGGACATAGTCTTCTTCTTCCCTCAAACCCACCCCAGTGGCTTTTCATGTTCAGTAAATTAGTCTCCGATGCGATTAGTCACTTCATAAGTGGCCTTTTTGGGGGGGAAATTTGCCAGGACAACTGTTGAGTGATGTCTCAATTTATGGCCGAAGAGGGACAAGGCATCTCTGGTAAGGCCATTAAGTGGAGAAAGACGAGCGTAAATGTGCCGTTTTCTCTTTTCGGTGGTAACTTTAAAACGTTTTTAAGTATCTTTGGCCCCACCGTCCTGGTATTCCTGCTGCGGGGGCGGGGCTCCCGAGGAAGAGAGAAAACACTGAAACCAGCTCCTCGGATTTCTTCCCTTTGACTGTATGAGATACTATTTTTTATTCCTGCCCTCTTGCACGGAAAATAATAATAATAATAATGGTCTGCTCTCAAAACTTGGATTCTCCAGGAAGGACTCCTGAAGACTTAATAAAGATTCAATAAAATTCCTCAAGGGACTCTGAGGGGTGACTGCCCGAGCAAGACGCCAGGCAGAGACCCTGCAGACAGGCGACGGGGCCACCTGGCCTCACGCCCTCTGCATCAGCAAGCGCTCAAGTCGGCGGGGTATTCAAGGGCACGGATCTCTGGTGAGCTTTCTGGCGACATTGCATGGTGACGAGCATCCAACGTGTTCCTGTTCTAACCCCCTTCCCTCCTTGGGCCCCTCTGACTCCTCACCAGGCAAATGGAAATCAGAAGTGAGCCAGGGCCTTGAGGTGGGAACTAAAAATATGAAGTATGGATTTTGGTCGCAGGCAAAAACAAACTCCATACTTCCACACAGGGTAGAAAAAAAAAGAAAAGAACAAAATTGGCCAAAGCGTTCTGAGATTCACCAGAGGAGAGCGTGGGCTTCGCAGGCCACTGCCCCGTCTAGACTTGGATCCCAGGGCTGCTGCTTTCACTCCGCAGCCCCGCCTTACGAATCCCATCAATCACCGGCTCCCTGCGGAGGTGGCTGGGGCTCAGGAATGGAGGACCTTGGCCGGCTGTGGACTTGGGTCGTTCTCAGCACCTCCGCTCCAACGGGAGTGAGTGGAGCCTTTGCCTTCCCCCACCCCACCGCGTCCAGTTGACTTCTTTTCACTGAGTGGAAGGCCACCCAGGCCTGTCGATTGCCCTGCCACACGTGACATGGCGAGGTGCAGAACAGCAGACCTACGGGACTTTGCATGACAGGAATAAAGCACTACCATTCCTATTTAATAATGATAATTATTATTATTATTATTATTATTATTATTATTATTATTATTTTACAAAGAAAGATCTATTTAGAAAGCCACAGAGGTAGAAGAAGTGAGTCGTAGAAGAAATGGGCCCAGGAAATAAGTTATAGAAGCAAAAGAAAGGCCCTTGGAGCTCAGGAGAGAGAGAGGCAAGGAACATGCGCCTGGGGTGAGGGGGAGAGGGAAAGGCCCGCGGGTGTGTTCCATCCAGCTACCACGTGATTTTATTTCTAAACATATATCACATAACCCTAAATCCTGATTTTTATTTTCAAAAAATATTCTTTTTAATTTTAGAGAGAGAGAAATATCGATTTGTTGTTCCACTTACTTATGCATTCATTAGTTGTTTCTTATATGTGGCATGTCCTGGGATTGAACCCACAACCTTGGTTTATGAGGATGACACTCTAACCAACTGAGCCATCTGTCTAGGGTCCCAATTTTTAAATATGGTCCTGATGAGAGGATGGGGATGAGATTCTCTTGCAGGAAGTTGTGGAACAATGTATGTTAATTATGAGACCTGCTATAATGGGGCAGGGCAGCTGTGGCTATCACCCAGGCCGACACCTATGTGCAAAGATTTAAAACAGGGGTAAAGCTACATGCTGTCTTACCTCATTCAGGAGCATCTGTTGTCTTTTGTTGTGTATTTGTGTATATTTGGAGGGAAGAGATAGAGATCTCACAACTGTGGCACTTAGCACTGATATATGTCCTGCATAATCAGTTGTCAATGCAGAACCTAACGCATCACCTTGCTATTAACAAAATGTTTCTGATTATTACTGCCAAACGGTCTCTTTTTAGAGCTAGTCTCCAGGAGCAGACTCAGGACACAAGCACTAAAGATGGTATGAATAGGCAAGGAGAGTCCAGAGCTTGGCGTAGACACGGGAAGCCCACCCAGTGAGTAAGAGGCAGAAGGCCCCCATTCAGCATTGGACAGGATATGCAAGGGCAAGAACATATGACACTGATGAACTTCACAAACCAGTGAGCTCAGATCCTGTATCCTGTTACCCAGATCTTGTTCCCTCTAGATCAGTGGTCCCCAACCTGTGGGCCACGGACTGGTATCGGCCCATGAGCTATTTGGTACCGGTCCGCAGAGAAAGAATAAATAACTTACATAATTTTGTTTTATTTATATTTAAGTCTGAACAATGTTTTATTTTTAAAAAATGACCAGATTCCCTCTGTTACATCCATCTAAGACTCACTCTTGACTCTTGTCATGGTCACATGATACATTTATCCATCCCACCCTAAAGGCCGGTCAGTGAAAATATTTTCTGACAGTAAACCGGTCCGTGGCCCAAAAAAGGTTGGGAACCACTACTCTAGATGATTTAGTAAATCTCACACATTTCTTATTTGATGCTCACATTCTATGAGATGGTCAGGGCAGATATAATTATCACCATTTTATACACAGGGAACTGATCTAGAGCCCAAGGTCACCCAGCATGTTATCAGTGGAGTTGGGACATGAATAAGTCTCTGAACCACTGGGAGCCCAGTGCCTTTCTCAGCAACCAGTTTCTGCAACCTTCTAGCTGAGATGGCTAAGCTGTCCAAAATAGCCATACACAACTAAAAGCCTCCCTTTTGATCCAAGCACGAGTTTCTCAAGAGGCCCATGACTCCACTCCGAAACATCACATGAAACAGTGTGGCACGTTCACATCTGCTTCCATTTGTGGGGTAAATCCTTCATGTTCACCAGTGAACTGGAATCCCAGTGAAGTTTAAGAACGACCATCTGATGAAATGTGCTAAGTTGTCCCTGCACTGAATTTTCCTACTGTCTCCACCCCAGAGTTCCTGAAGAGGCCTTTCAGGGCCAGGAGGAAACAGCACAGCTCCTGTAATTGGCTCCCTGTCTGCCTTGGGAAAATCCAAGGCACACCCCCGAAAACTCAGAATCTATACCGAAGACCCGCCTGCCCCCAGCAACACTTCCTTGAATGGAAGAACACAGCCATGAACAGAAGAAAAAGCAAATGGTGGCTTTCATGCCTAACCTTTGGAGCAGTATGTTTTTCTCAGTCAAATATTGAGTTCTTGGAAAAAGTGGCGAATGGACTTCACAAGGATCACAGAGTTTGAGACAGGGTGGGCAGGGGTAGAAGAAGGTGAATTGAGGCAGTGGGCAGAGAGATTGCTCATTGACAGGATGTGGTCTGATGTTTATCTTTCAAGCCACCAAAGGCATAAACTGGCCAGGTCTGGCAGGGGCTGGCATGTTGCATTTCCCTCTCCGTGCCTCTGCCAAACCACCTTACTCCTGACATGTAGAACATTCTCTGCCTTCGCCTGGGGCCTCCCCGGGGATCAGCAGCAGGGCGGGAATGCTTCCTCTCCTAGGTCAGGCCGTCCAGACAGGGTCCTTCAGGGCCCCGGTCTGTCTGTCACAGTCTTTTCCATCCTCAGTTATCAGGGTTCCAAGTCACGAATGAAAATACCCCCTATAGCTCTTTGGTTTTCCTGTGACCCAGCAGTCCAGGAAAAAAGGATGTCTACCGTGAAATGACTCTTGTGTGTGAGACACAACGCAATCTGGTGGGACACCGGCAGGGCTGGAAACGCAGAAGCCTTTCGTTGTGGTGGTTGTTGTTCACATCCAGACTCCATCCCTGGTTCTGTGACCTTGGACACATACTATAAACCAGCACTTAAAGGAGAGTGAATCTAAATGGTGCTGTTGCCCAGCCTTGTAAAAGCTGCATATCTAATGAGAAAACAAAGGAGCTGAGACCCTAAGTGACTAAAAAAACAAAAGCCACATTTATGGCTAAGCTCTTGTAAATGCACTGCCTGCGTTTTCTGTATTGACCGCACACCTGGCTTCAGCTGATCTTCCCAGTTCTATATGCCATTTGTTCCCATTTTCAATATGATTCCTTCTCATTTCATTTATATCACTTTATTACGTATCTCTCCAAAGACTCCTTAAATCATTTTTTAAAGACATACAATGTGGGAGGGAGAAAAGCAAGGAAGGGAAGAAAGCTGGGTGGCAGTCAGCAATACCCGCCATCATTTCATCACTGGGGTCCATGAAATTGCAGTCGGTGCTCCCTTCTCTACACACTTGTGACCTAACTTACGGTTCTGCTTTACCCAGTCCCCTAGGATCGCGAATGGCACGGACAGCCTTCAGCACCCTGGCCCTGGATTGCCACTGCTCTCGACTCTGTGTAACATCGCCATTGCTCCACACCACAAATCTAGATTTTGACTCCTAGAACTTTTCCATCTCTGAAGTCATATCTCCAGATTTGTCATTTATGTCACTGAACCCTTATGAGGATTTATTGGTTTATGAAATGGGGGGGAAAGCCCATATGGAAGAGAGACTTCAGGACTAGAGTGCTTCTGTGACTTGATATGTTCATTTTGGACCCGGTGTATTCCCATATCTGTCCCCTGGCTCCTTCAGTGGCAAACTCAGAGTGGTGAATTGTGTATATTGCTGGGTTTCACGCCGTGTGCCACACCGTCAAGGAGGAAGAGAGCACGTACCTTCCTAGGAAATTCCAGAAAACCGTCTGCTTCATGCTTACTGATGCAAACTGGGTCCTATGATGAGCCCAGAACTAGGAACATTGACTTCTGATTGGGTTGCTCTGTGCTGATTAGCAGACACATACCTAAACTCCCAGGGCCAGAAAGAGAATTAGCTCTGCCTACCATGTGCAGGCTGCAAGAGGGAGGCATAGATACCCAAATCAAAGCAGAGGTACTTACAAAGAGGAGGGAAACAGATGTTGGGCTGCAAACAAAAGTGGTACGCATCACGTTTTAAACACTGTTTCCCATTCTTTGACTTCGCCATTAGTTTATTCTAATACTGGCTAGTCCATCAGAATCTCCACTGTTAAGCTGTCCAAGACAGTAGCCATTAGCCATGTGCACCTATTTAAATTAGTTAAAGATAGATAGAATTAAAAATTCAGTTTCTTAGCCCCACCAGGCACATTTAAAATTTTTTTAAATTCATTTTAGGGAGAGAGAGAGAGAGAGAGAGAGAGAGAAAGGGGGGAGGAGCAGGAAGCATCAACTTTAATATGTGCCTTGACCAGGCAAGTGCAAGGTTTTGAACGGGCAACCTCAGCATTTCAGGTTGATGCTTCATCCAATGCGCCACCACAGGTCCAGCTTCACCAGGCACATTTTAAATGTCCAATAGCCACATGGCTAGGAGACACCGTATTGGACAACACAGATCAAGGGAGGGAGCCCCACACAGCCATCTAGGCAGGAAGTAGAAGGGATGAGAAGACTCACATCTTTGTCACAAATTTTTTTCATTTTCGTATTCTTTGTGTCTCTTAATACATTTCCTTCTTTGAACATATGATGCTAATGCAATAAACATAGAGAGGTATTTAAAAAGGCAAATTAGGTTTAGTATGAAAATTGGGAATCTCAGTAGCAGGATTTCCCTTGTGGTCAAAAACACAAATGTTTGAAACTTGGATTTTTAGTAGTGTACCTACCTTGCTACATGTCATGAAAAAAATAGCTACATTTGAATAAACATAAAAGAGAACATGTGACATCACTTCGACAGGTTTTCTTTACAAACTCCTTTAAAAGTTGAAAGAAAGCAGTAAGAAACTGTGTATCTCTGCACTTCTCTCCATCGTCTTCACAGTCCCAGTGCCCTGCAGAGTACCAGCGACTGTCCTGGTAGAGAGACTCGATCATATAAAAGCACGGTTCGACAGGATCCGGAGTTACCGATATAATGACCTACTGATCACTATGCAAGAGTTACATTATATATTTAAAAAGTTGTTTTGAGCCTAACCAGGTGGTAGCACAGTGGATAGAGTGTCAGACTAGGACACAAAGGACCCAGGTTGGAAAACCCGAGGTTGCTGGCTTCAGCACGAGCTCATCAGGTAGAGCAAGGCTCACCAGCTTGAGCCCAAGGTCGCTGGCTTGAGCAAGGGGTCACTCCATCTGCTATAGTTCCCTGCCCCCATCAAAGCACATATGAGAAAGCAGTCAATGAACAACTAAGGTGCCGCAATGAAGAATTGATGCTTCTCATCTCTCTCCCTTCCTGTCTGTCTATCCATATCTGTCCCTCTCTCTGTCTCTGCCAATAAATAAATAAATAAATAAATAAATAAATAAATAAATAAATAGTTGTTTTGAACTTTGAGGGAGAAAATTGCACATTAGCTTTTATGACAATCACAAGGACTTAACTGTCTTCAAGCAAAGCATACAATTTATTAAGACACATGAAAGTATCAGAAAAGTTAACCTTAAAAGTAAGGCTGTCACTGGTACTCAGCTGACCTGGCCTTCCCCCAGCACCCCCCCCAAAAAAAGAAAGGAGACTGTACTTGTAAATGTTTTCATGTATAATATTTACATTGCGATCAGTAAGAAACAAATGGGCAACTTGGACCCAAATGTCTACAATCTGTGGGCAGATGTCAGCTTATGGGGTCACTTGAATGGCATTTTATGGCCGAGGACACACGGTTCAGCTTGTTTCAGTCCGTTTGAGCAGCATGGCAGTCCCATCACTCTTTGCTCTTGGGCATATGGTGGGATGTCATTAACCCGGGAGACCGTCAGAACCAGGAAAGTGGAACCATATGTGTTGTAGCAGGAAAAAAATTTATTTCCCTCGCTATTCCATTGCAAGTATGAATGTACAATCTCTGCCAATGGTTCCCCTATAGATTAAACATTCTGTTAACACGTGGAGACATGTACTGTAATTAAATAGCGTTTGAGTGCTCAGACTTAGCACTGGGCAGGTCAGGGAGAAACCTACTGGGTTTGAACTAGAGAACTCCAAGATGAAACACTGGGGCAGATGCACCTAAGAACACAGATGCCTTTTTCATCAGCGTGTTCAACTAATGCATTGCAACGAAGGGAAAGCTCTTGGTCTGTCATTACAGGGGTCATATCGACCAGGACCTTGGATACTTGACACCATCTGGAGCCACTCCTAGCTACTATGAAACAAGGCTCCTTAATGAGTGGAGTTGGAATATGCTCCTGAACATTACAAGTTATTCTTTTGCCATTTAATGTGGATGCGGGATCCCATTGCCAAATGAATTCATGAAGTTATCATGGCCTGATAAGTTATTTTGTTGCTACTCTGGACCCTCTTTGTCCTAACTTCAATGGACTGCTTTGTGTAACTAAAGGTGGTTTTTGTTAACAATGCCTTAATTGTTTGTTTTCTTTTAAAATGCTGGGTGCCCTCCTGAAAGCTTTGGGAATAATGACTAATATCTATGAAGACTCTCCTGGTCTCTCCAGGCAGCTGACCACCTATCTCAAAACAGTCACACTACTAGAACTTGCCACCTGATTTTTCAGTGTTTGATAATCAGGTCAGATTCACGTTACATAAAAACGGGGATGGCTGATTGTTCCAAAAGATTTGAACGGTGTCATTTAAGTGAAGGTGAAGTCATGTAAACATATCTGTATTGATTCTTTGTCTAGTTTCCCTCCTACCCCCGCCACAGGCTTCCCTCAACTATTTACGACAGCAAATGCCATGTGTCTTTTCTCTAGACAGAAGCTGAGGGAGATGCAAAGGCTGAAGTCAGAATGAGTTTGGAAGTAATTCTTAAGGTGTCTTCATCCAAATACCTTTTTTTTCTTTCTTAGCTATTTCATATTCCAAAGACTATATTCCCTTTTTTAAACATCGGATTCGTAGACTAGACCTCCATAAAAAGATGATTTGTGATACGTTTTGCAAGCTTATGAAATGCATCTCAATGCAGCTTTGTATGATGTACATTTATATAGTTTCTGTTTAATCTTCTTTGCCATAAAATGGTTCAGTGCATCATAAAGAAGGCAACAGGGCCCTTACCCATGCTCCATTTTTCTAACAACACTGAGTTTACCTTCTTTTGAAAATGATTCCTATGCATAATCCTAACCTACTTTTGTTAAATTTCAAAAAGATCAAACCTCTTCGTGTCATGGTGATTCCATTTTCCGCCCATTTAAAAATACTAAGGCTAAACACAAAGAAAACATATTCTATGATCCTAGTTCTATGAAATGCCCCAAAAGCAAATATATAGAGGCAGAAAGTATATTTGTAGTTGCCTAGGACTGAGGTAGGGATAGAGAGCGACTCTAAATCGGCACAAGATTTCTTTCTAGGGGTATAAAAGTGTTCTAAAATTAGATCGTGGTGATGATTGCACAATGCTGTGACTATCCTAAAATTTATTGAACTGCATATATAAAACAGGTGAATTTAGAGGATTTAAATTATATCTCAGTAATACCATATGGTTTCAGTTATATATGGAACCTAAAAAGAAAACCAAAATAAATAAACAAAACTGAAACAGACTCATAGATACAGAGAACTGATGGTTGCCAGATGGGAGGGGTGTTGGGGGACTGCGTAGGAAAGGTGAGGGGTTAAGGTGTTCTAATTGGCAGTTACAAAGTAGTCCCAGGGATGCAAAGTACAGCATGGGACATGTACTCAATAACACTGTAACAGCTATGTACGGTGTCAGGTGGGTACTAGACTTGTCGGAAGGATCACTTTGTAAATTATAGAAGTGGCCAACCACTATGCTGTACACCTAAAACTAATATTGAATGTCAACTTTAATAGAAAAAATAAAAAAATAATAATAAAAAAATTGTATCTCAATGAAGCTGTTAAAAAAAAATAGGAAAGGCTAAAAGCAAGTAAAAGAGTTGAAGCTGGCCCTGGATGGTTGGTTCAGAGGTAGAGCGTTGGCCTGGCATGTGGAAGGCCTGGGTTTGATTCCGATCAGGGCACACAGGAGAAGCGCCCATCTGTTTCTTCTCTGCCCCCTCCCCTTCCTCACTATCTTTCTTTCTCTCCTCCTCCTCCTGCAGCCACTGCTTGAATGGTTTGAGCAAGTTGGCTCTGGGCATTGAGGATGGCTCCATGGCCTCACCTCAGGTGCTAAAATATCTAGGTTTCCAAGCAACGAAGCTATGGCCCCAGATGGGCAAAGCATCACCTGATAGAGGGCTTGCCAGGTGGATCCGGTCTGTTGGATGCATGCAGGGGTCTGTCTCTGCCTCCCTTCCTTTCACTTAAGTAAAAAAAAAGAGTTGAAATTTTTCTCTCCTTTCAAAATATATAAAATTATATACTTTTTCCTTACTGACTAATTACACAGTCTATTTTAAGAATATTTGAAATATCATGTCCTCTGAGATCAGTCACCCTATTAATCTTGTCTATAAAAATACATTATTTTTTTAAATTTATTCATTTTTTTAGAGAGAGGAGACACACAGAGAGAAAGAGACAGAGAGAGGAAAGAGATAGAAAGAACAGAGGGAGGAGCAGGAAGCATCAACTCCCATATGTGCCTTGACCAGGCAAGCCTGGGGTTTCGAACCAGCGCCCTCAGTGTTCCAGGTCGACGCTTTTACCCACTGCACCACCACAGGTCAGGCCTTGTCTATATAAATAATGGCCCACTATCTTGGTTGGCTGGTGCCATCCCTCATGCAGCCATGGACCATTTCAGGTCAGCTGTGCTCAGCTGGAGTGAATCTGCTGCAGCTGAACCAGGTGGTGGCTGCACCAGTCTGCCATGGGGTGTGATAGAAGTGAAAGAAAGTGGATAAAAACAGGCAAGGTGTCTTCCAGGCATGGCTTTGATGAGGTACCCAGTCAGGCTCACCTCGTTCTACTGGTCAAGGCAGGGCACACGATCGAACCCCAAATCCAGCAATGTAGGAATACACTCCACCATGTTATGGTGGGAGAAACGGAAAAGTCCAACTTTAAGGGGCATGGATGCTCTAGGAATCGTGAGATACTCTGGCCGTATTTTATAAAGCAAGGTTCTGAGGAGGATGGGGATGTCATCTAATGGAAAAACTAGTCAACAGGAGGGCTCAGTCCACTTGATTCACTCAGAAACCCTCTTGGGATTTCCTTGTCCTCTTGGAACATGGGTTTCCCATCCAAAGAACAGAAACAAACATGTTTGCTTAATCATTTCGTAATTGTCCAAGAACGTATCAGCCAATGTGTGACTGGTCCCGGGGCATCGCCATGGCACCTGTAAGTGTACAAAGCTGAACGGTCTGTCCCCCAGCTGCTAGGTGGGACAAAAGCCATGGGTTAAAGCTTCTCTTTTTTTGTCATAAAAATAGGTCATAGAAGTCTGAATTCTTTGGAAATGGGGTGTTCACAGATATTAGAAGCACCATTTTCCCCTTTGAAGAGTTCAAATAACCTGCTCATATGTCCTCTGGTCCTTTACTACTTTCTAAAACACTGAGCTATTTCCCCAAGACGTAAGAGTGTTAGTCCAAAAAAATCCACCAGGGTCTGGCCATTCAACAGAGGAGATAAGGAACTGGAGGGAGGCCTCCTTATACTTGAATGGTTTGATTTTCTGAATATTATGGTGATCTGTCCTTTCAATGGCTAATAAAGTCTTGGGCTTCTCATAGGACATATGGACACCACAGACCCATCGTTTTCTAATTTCCACCCTCACCCCCCCCACACACACTGTCCCTATGACATTCTCCTAATTATTCTAAGTGTCCCATCCTGGAAGAAGATTATATGGCTTTATATAACACTTTCCTCCCTTCCTGACCCTCTGTCTCTTGTTGAGGCCTCTGATGCATGTGAAGGTTGCTGACGTCAATGAGATAAAGCCTTTCCCATCTAAAATACATGTGGTTCATTGCAGAATGACCAAAATAGTCACTATCTCAGAGCTTTAAAAAACGTGAAAATAAACAGTAATTCAAGTCCATTTGGAATCATAGGAAGACAGAGGGTTTATTCCTGCCCTGACTTTGGTGACTTCGTTATGGTCTGACAAGGTGAAGGGACCCTGTCTGGGTAACTGCTGACTTCTCCTTCTGTACATATGCTGGAATGCCATGTGCAGGTCTGCTGCCATTCAATGACCTGTGACATCGGTTGTCCTATGGCAGAGCTGATCTAATAATACCGCACATCCATTCTTCACAGAATATCTTATTACCCCTATGGGTATTTGTTATTTTTGCAAACTGACCATGGGCCAGACTGGTCAAAGATTCAGTAAGACCTCCAAAGCAGCTTCCCAGGGGTCCCAAAGGAAGGTGTGAAGATTAACAGCCTTGAGTTGAGGCTGTAAGAGGATGTACTTAATTAACAGCGACAAGGGATGACTGTCCTCATAGCCTTTGTAGATGTTATTGAATTGCACATACTGACATTGGTTTATTTTTGTTTGCATTATTGAGTAAACCCTAGACACTCAGTAGACCTACAGTCTTTCCTTCCTTGATTCAGCAGGTCATATATGCCACTGGTGTCTCCTGAAATAAATTGCTTCTGGGGTTGTGGGGGGGGCTGTCTTGTCCATTCTCTGTTCTTTCACGTTTTTTCCTTGAGCTTATAGTACATTCTACCCCTCCTTTGCCCACATCCCCTTATTACTATCTGACCAATGTCTTACCAATGATGCCAACAGGTTCTAAGGGTGGTACTTTCCTTACTCCTTCCACCAGTCAACCAAAAATATTCTAAGCTTCTACATAAGATTTTCTTTGGTGAAAGTTTTATGTCAAAACAACAACAACAAAAATCCCAGCATTTAAGGTTCTGGCCAGGTTGCTCAGCAGACAGAGTCTCATCCTACCACGCTGAAGCAGTTAGTGGCTTCGATCTCTAGTGAGGACACATATGAGGAGCAATCAATGAGTACATGACTAAATGGAACAACTAAGTAGAAAAACCTGTTTATGCTTCTCTCTATCTTTTTTAAATCAAGAGGAAAGCATTTAAAAACTACATTAGGAGACTACTTGCCCTTGCTGTGTGGCAAGAGGTTTGATATGAAAGAATATCAGAAACAGACACGTAAATTAGCTGAGAATCAAGTGAATCCTGCATCTTATAATTTAGTGTGATTACTTCAATATCTGACGGTTTGAAAAAGAAAAAAAAAATCCTAATTGTATTCAGAAGAAATGTATTTTATATGTTTATATGTTTAATTGAACCAGGAAGAAATATATTATATAAACCAACACTACTAGAATCAATGAGGAAATATGTATATATTCAAATGTAAATCTCATTTCTGATATTGTATGCCACATGCATTTTAAGATACATATCAATAGATGTTGACATTGCTCTCCTGTGTGTGTGTTATTGGATGCACCTAAAGAAGAATAAAAATATTTGAACATGTTATATCCTTTATATAGAAATATGGCTCTTTGAATAAAGGAAGATCTCTTTTTAAGTGGATGGAAAAGCCAAAATTGTATCACAGTACCCTCCAAACAAAACTTCAGTTGACTCCAGCTCTAAAAATAAACACATTTGAATTCACCTACTGCAAATTAGCAGCATAAATCACACCATGACGTCTATTTACTTCTGCGACTTTAAGAAATCCGTTCTTAATTTTTAGGAAAACAACAGAGGTAACAAGAACTTTATCTGAAACCAGAACAAATTATCCCAGTTGTTTGAGCTCCTCAGGTCGGCTTATGGGCCAAAAACAACACCTTTTCAAAATGGACTCATTTCAGTGTATACAATATAAATACATGCATTGATATCTGTTTATATTACGTTAGCAGTATTGACCTATCCATTTTCATGAAGGTGTGCTATTTCAGGTTAGAATAGGAAACAGAGAAAAGAGACAGTCATAGCATAACAAGGTTCATACCTAGCATTAGGGACAAAATGGGGTAGCCGTGTTTATAGTTGCACTATTTATAGGCATCTAAGAGGAAGAAAGAGTCCAAAAGAAAACGGAGGATGGAGACTGAGGACAGTCTTGGGCACCATAGAGAAGCCTGCCTCCAAGGTGACAGTGTCCCCCCTCAGCCTCTTCCCAGGGCGGCGTCTGAGCAGCTGCATTTCTGAGGCTGAGGATCCAGGTTCCTGAAGTTCTATTCTAACTCCTGCTTTTAGGAAAACAACATTCCTGCTGTAGGCACCAAATATTCATGCACACAGTTCATAAAACATCTTCCTAAAGGGCGCTGGAAGGGGAGAGGGAAGTGGGTGGGGGGAAGCACTGGGCTGGAATGAATGGGCCCTTAGAAGAGAGGGAGGCTTGCTGGTGCCAGGAGCCTGCTGGTGGCCTCCTCCAAGCACTGTGGGGCACCTTTCGGTGAAGTGCTCTGGGTAAATATTTGAGCACCACTCTTCCTCAGAACTTTAATCAATACTATGCTCATTGGCAGAATTTTCTATCGTGTGAATGTTATCCAACCGTTCACATCTCCCTAGGACTTTCCTGGAAAGGGGAAGGGTTGAATGACATTTTTTCAGCACAGATTTTAAACAAGGGAAAATGGTTGTGACTTTTCCTCCATGACCCTCCAGAAAGTTTTCTCCAGGAACCGGGGGCTTAGACTATTTCCTCGATGTTCTAGCAGTGAATCTATCTGAGGGACAGGTGCAGAGGGGCATCATATGGAAACAGACCACCAGGAAAAGTTTATCACAGGGAAGAAATCACCCGAATCACAAACACACATGACATGTGTGTGTGTGGGGGGGGGGGAGCTGGATATTTTCCCATTATCATAGCATTAAGCTTTTATTATATTTTCTTTCCAGGATCTCTGACTTTATGTATCTAGAACTTGGACTGGAAGAGAGAGTCCAAGCTCTAAATTGTGAATTTGAAGGCATTAAAAAAGGAGTCAAGTTCATATCTGCATGCTTCCTTCTGACTACACAGAATATATTGCCGCCTCCATAGGATGTCTCAAGAAGTCTTCAAATGGTCGCGTGTTCTCTGTCCATGGCTTGGTGCAATATCTCAAATATTGGCATCTGAGCTATTTGGGGGGATAAGGGACACAGGCCTAAAGGATGAACCTGAAAACCCAGATAGAGATGAAGTGCAAATAGTACATCTACCCATTACTTTCTGGTTCTAATACCTTGTGATTTGATGGTGCTTTCTCTAGTCCTGGACCGGAAGCCTGGGAATCTTGTCCTGACATGCGGCTCATGTAATCCAGAGGCTCTAAGACACCACTGACCAACGTCCAGGCCACAATATGACCCACATATGCCCCAAAGAGGAGTTTTGCCCAAAAGAAATGGAAAACTTGAACCAACCAAACCAGTTAGTTTTTAGTGTGGCAGCCATTTTTCTGAGTATTAATATGGATATGGACGAATTTATCTCTCATAATGATGCTATGAAGTAGGTTTCATTATTTATTTATTTTTTATTAAGTGAGAGGTGGGGAGGGAAGGAAGGAGGGAGAGAGACAGACTCCTGCATGTGCCCCAACCAGGACCCATCCGGCAAGCCCCCTATGGGGCAATGCTCTGCCCATCTGGGGCGGCCGCTTTGTTGCTATGAACAGAGCTATTTCAGCGTCTAAGAGATGGCCATGGAGCTACCCTCAGTGCCCGGGGCCAGATTGCTCGAACCATTCGAGCCATGGCTGCAAGAAGGGAAGAGAAAGAGAGAGATGGAGGAGGGGAAGGGTGCAGAAGCAGATGAGTGCTTCTCCTGTGTGCCCTGACCAGGAATTGAATCTGGAACTTCCACACACCAGGCCGATGCTCTACTGCTGAGCCAACCAGTCAGAGTCAATAGATGTTATTCTTAATCCTATTTTGCAGGTGAGAACACTGAGCCCCAATAACTGGTCTGAGGTCACTTGAGCATCGGCAGAACCAGCATTCTTCCCTGGGCCATAGGATGAGGAAAGTGGATGGCAACTTCAGAACCAGTCCATACTTCCTCTTCCCACATGCACAGTAAGGTTAGATGAGGAGGTGGCAACAAAAAACTGTTGTCCCAGAGAGGGTAAGCTGGGATGGAAAGGACAAGAAGAGCACTCCAAGGACAGTGGAGGGCAACTGGGTTCTTTGAAGGAAGGCGGGGCTGCCAAAGATGAAACTCATTCTCTTGCACACTGCCCTAAGCTTCGACCAGCTGCTCATCCCCACACCCCATTTCTCCCTCTAGGTGGAGTCACCTTGATGTCAAAGAAGAAAAGTGTTCTTGGCACATGAATGAACGGGCTGTGGAAGAAGCAACCGGTGTGACACTCGTGACCAGATGGAATTTTCCCAAGTCCCAGGTCCCTGTGTTAATGCAGCAGCGAATGCACTCTCATTCCGGTTGGATCACAGCAAGAAATAACCCCCTTGCTCAAAGCCTCACAAGGCACTGTGAGAAAATTTGCCAACCCACAGGGTCCTTCTGCACCAGCAGTAGTTCCTGTGTCTGCAAGTGATGCCTCTAAGTAGGCAATGTTCCCTTTCTGGGGAGTAGTAGGGAAAGACCAGTTTGGTTTCTGTAGCCTCCTGAGGTACAACTAGCAATTCTGATTAATGTGTTTACTTTAATGTATTTTTTAAAAATTTTATTTATTGATTTTAGCAAGAGAGAGAAGGAAGGAGAGAGAGAGAAAGAGAGACAGGAACATCGATCTGCTCCTGCATGTGCCCTGACCAAAATCAAACTGGCAACCTTTGTGCTTTGGCACGATGTTCTAACTAACAAACTGAGCTATCTGGCTATGGCTACTTTCTCAGCTTTTTCAGTGACACAGGGCTGGGACCTGAATGGGTTCATGGCCTTTCCAGAAAGATACACAGCCTGACAAGGACATGGATGCCCTCCAGAAGTGATCAGCCTTCTATTCATGAGTGGGATGGTGGGAAAATCAATAGTTAAACGTATGAGGTCAACTCAAGGTTCCAAAGCTGCTCAGGAAGAGACACGAAGTTAGGACCCAACAAAGGCTAATATGAATTCAGTATGGGACCCCTAAGATCCATGGTTCGAGGACATGATGGTAGCAGGTCGTTTCTGAGCCTTGCTCACTTGTGATCCCTCTTCCTACGGACTCCCTGGCCCTGGGCTAGATCACTAAGGATGTGTACATCACTGAAACACTGGAGCCCCGTAGGCATTCTTTTTTTTACTTTTTTAACCTTGGGATTTAAAGACTATTCTTAATGAAAGGTAAGATTATTTGCTTGTTTCTAAGGGCTGGCAGGTCAAAGCCAAGATTTATCAGGCAGCTAACTCAAGGTGTCAGGGAATATACCAGCATATAGCAAATTAAACACTGATATGGAAAAGATGTTAATGAAATTACACAAAAATGCTCATAGTGATGAGATCTGAATAATAAACAGATGGGTCATTTTTATAATAAAAAGAATTCTAGCACATCCCATGAGAAGACACACTAATATAACAAGCTCCTGTACATTCATTATCTTACAAAATAGTTTATGTTCTGACTTAGGCTTTTTTCTTTCAAATTTTCTAAATATATGACTTTTGTAACAATTGAAATCAATGATTCCAAAAAAGTGGATTCCAATTAACAACTTTTTTATTGTAGATGGCTATACTTTATATAAAGACAATAGTACAGTTATCTGAATGTCTCACCCCCCCCCCCTCCAGTTCTTTCCACCAGGTTCATTTCACAAATGAAAGAAGTGAGATTTGGCAGGAAAGAAAAAAACAAAACTGTGAGTTGCAATTCTCTGTTTCCTTCCTGGGTCTGGAAGGGTGGGAGGCTTGGCCAGCTCCACGGACTCACCCAGCAGCTCGAGTCCCCCACCCCCACTCAGCGGTTCACCTCCTGGCTTCACAGGAGAAGTGAAGTTGGAGCCATGCACGCGGCGGTGGAAAAGCGAGTGTGCAGCACCCACCTCGGGTCCTCCACCCACAGGGAAAATGGGGACATGAATCATGACTGTGCCCCATTTAGAAGACGGTTAATTTAGAAATGAGCAATATGTTGAACAGGCACGGAACCAAACCAAATGTTTGCAGTAATAGAAATTTCCATATGCTGTACAACATGTAAAATATG
The DNA here is from genome assembly GCF_036850995.1 of Saccopteryx leptura. Classification (NCBI taxonomy): domain Eukaryota; kingdom Metazoa; phylum Chordata; class Mammalia; order Chiroptera; family Emballonuridae; genus Saccopteryx; species Saccopteryx leptura. The sequence continues at coordinate 169,539,278 of NC_089507.1, forward strand.
TTATTTGCCTACACGGGCCTGCAACAGCGGGACCTTTCTCTTGGGCTGAAATGACAACCTCTACCCAGCAGCCAGGACTAACACTGATGTTACACACTGTGCCCTGTGTGCAGCATGGCTTCAGGCATGGTCTCCCTCCAGGACGACCCATCACTTACCAACTCATGCAGCCCTCCCATAGCAGGGGCCCAGGAAGGGGCCTGAATGTAAGGATCCAAAAGAAATGATTTTTCCATGGAGAGCTGCAAAAAGGAGGCTTCAAAAAATTTGCTTGGGATCCCATGATTTGACAGTGAATCAGTTTTCTAGAGTTATGATCAACAGTGTAGAATTCAGTGTTAACAACTAGAATGGCATCAAGCACACGGAGAGAAGTTAACCTTTATGATGCTCGGCTCATCCTCCTCTCACAAAGAAGAGAACTGAAGCAGGGGGAAGATAAAGGAGCTTCCTGGCATCACATGGCTAGCCACCCAAAATGGAAACACAACTAACGGAGCCTCAGTGACAGCTGACTGCTGAGGAGTAACAAAATAAAATGAGTAAGAATTGAGCCTGTACACAAAGCATGCCACATCTCATGTGTGTGTGTGTGTGTGCGTGTGTGGGGGGGGATGATAAAGTCAGGCACCAACCAAACAATGGCATGAGCAAGGTGACATTGCAAAGCAGCTTTTACACTTCTAAGCAACTCTCCACCTAAAACTTCCTCACTCCTATCTAATGAAGCCACTTCACAAACTAGCCATCTCGGTCCCCGGGACTCAGTCCTGACCAATGAGTATGTCTTTCTTAAGCACAGGCTCTGAAATCAGCATTGTACTACTGTTTGTTCACAGGTGTGCCTCTCAAGTCCAGTCTTCCGTCTATGCCTCTGGCTTCCTCCTACTTACCCCAGCCACCTGGGAAGGAAGCTCCCCCTTTGCTTTCCTCAATGCTAAACTCTGGCCCTTTGAAGGGGCCTTTGGGCCCATCTACATGAAAATGTAAGGGAAAGAATTAGTAGAAATATCTAAACCTGGTCCTACTTTCCAAAGCACCAGCTGCACATTTTAAAATTTTTATTGTAAATAAAATTATACATGTTCAGAAAGGGGCACATAGAAAAAGCACACAGTGCTGTGACTCCACACAAAACCAACACACTGGTGTAACCAGTACCCAAACCTAGAAGCAGAGATGATGAGCCCCCCAAAATGCTCCCGCAGCCTCTTCCCATTCTCTCAGCAGGGATGCCCACTATCTGACTCCTAGGAGCAGAAATTAGCTTTGCCCATTTTGTCCTTTATATAAGTAACATTATAAGATATTTGTTATACATCTGATTACCTTCTTGCAACATAATTTTGGTGAGATTCATTTCTAGTATTGTGCAAAACTGTAGGTCCTCCCCCTTAGTCTATGGTGTGCAAATTGTGTGACTACTTAACAATTGATTTACCCATCCTACAACTGAAGGTCATTTGGGTTATTACCAACTTTGGTAACTTCCAATAGTGCTGTTATGAACATTCTATGAACACTTTTGAAGAATATAGTACAGCCCGACCAGGCAGTGGGGCAGCGGATAGAGCATCAGACTGCAACACAGAGGACCCAGGTTCAAAACCCTGAAGTTGCCAGCTTGAACGTGGGTTCACCAGCTTGAGCATGGGGTCGCTGGCTTGAGCATGGGATCATAAATATGACCCCATGGTCGCTGGCCTGAGGTCAAGGTCACTGGCTTGAGAAAGGTGTCAGTCTGCTGTAGCCTCCTGGTCAAGGCACATATGAGAAAATAATCAATGAACAACTAAGGTGCTGCAACGAAGAATTGATGCTTCTCATCTGTCTCCCTTCCTGTCTGTCTGTCCCTCTCTGCCCCTCTCTGTCTCTCACACACACAAACATACAAAAGAATATAGTACACATTTTGAATGGGCATACACTAAGGAGTGGAATTGCTGGGTCATGGGGCATGCATATGCTCAGCTTCATTAAATCCCACCAAACAATTTTCCCAGTGTTTATGGATATACTTGCCTTTAGAAAAAAAGAGAAAAAAGATAAAGTTGCCTTCACCCCCAAATGTAAATGAAGGTTCAGGTGGCTACAGAGCATGCTCAGTCCTAGTATTTCTCTTCCTTTTCATTTTATGTCTTTGGCTAGGTGTGCAATGGTATCACAGTATGATTTTTATTTACAAGACATACTTGTGGAAGTATTTATCTTAATTCAGTGGTTCTTTCCCAAGATGCAACTTTCAAAAAAGGAAGTACAGGTATTCTAGATGAGGGTTCTTCAACAGGAGAACAAATAACGCAGGCTAGATGATCCTTTCTTGTCAGGCATAGTGTGCACTGCGAGATGTTCAGCAGCACAACTCACGGTTGTGACAACCCAGAGTGTCTCCAGACATTACCAAACGTCTGTGGTCAGAGGGGAGGGGTGTGCCAATCTTCCCTGGTTGAGAACCATTGCTCTAGATCTCTTTGGTACATTCTTGAAAACACGTGGGTCTCTGCAAGGTCTATGCGAGGTCTCAGAGGTAATAGTATGATGGGAAATGTCTACCCAGAACCAGCATAGCAACAAAGCAGGGCATGGCCCAGAGAGGGAAGTCCATCAGAACCTCTGTGTTTGCCTCGTGATCAAGGGGCAAAAGTTCATTTGCCATAGTTAAAGAATGTGCGGTTACCCTGCCCCCACTGTTCCAGCCAAAAATCTCTGAGATCTTTCTGCATGTTCTGCAACCGCACTGAATGGGAACAGTCATTCAGAAAACTTCTAGCCAGCCAGGACCTGCAGATCAACACAAAGTAGGAAACCAGGCCGTGGGGTTGGACTCCTTTTATTTTGTCAATTTGCAATATAAAAGGAAAGGCAATTTGCCAGAATGTGTTTTTCTCATTCATCTTTGCTTAAAGCAAATATACTTTGAAGCCAAAAAAGAAAAAAAAAATTTTTATCAGCAAAAATGTGTGTACGTGTGTGTCACAAGAGCGGCAAAGGGGTATTCCAGTCCGGAGGTAAACAATGTGCCGCGCAAACCTGGCAGCTCGCCAGCAACTCTCCCACCTGTGTTACTAAGTGCGGAAGCCTCGGGCCGGCGCCCTGATTTTGAACCCGGGCTCTGGCAGAAAACACTGGGGCATCTGATTTTACTTCCCCTCCTTGGACCCCAGTTTCCTCATCTGTAAAACAGGGTTTATAAGACTGACCTATCTCTTTAGGGGTCTTGGAGGATTCATGAGTTGATTGGTAGAAGGCACATGTTTTCCTGCCTAATAATAGAAATGCTTCCACAAAGTCGGCTGCAGCGTGTTATAAAGAGACCCCTCGACAGCCCCTTGAGTAGGTATTATTACTGTACACAATAAAAAAGGAACTGGATCCAGGAAGTTGGAGTGCACCACCCTAGGTCACCATCCAGGCTCAGAAGGGCTGTGTCTCAAACCCAGGCCGTTTCTCAGGCTTTCTGTGAGTCAAGAGGCCTCGGTGCTAATGCATGGGCCTGTGGCTATGTCAGCTGCACTGTGCTTCCCACAGAATCTCTAATAGGAAATCCCACTGCTGTTCCCCAACAGAAAAACCCCAAATGCCTCAGTCCTATTTTCCACTGTATTTCATTTTTAAACCTTAAATTTTTCAGTGACGTAACATGATAGAACTGTATCAATGTAACTGATTTTTGTTATGTAAGCAAAGCACTGAAGCCACATCATAAAACCAACTACTAAACATCAGGGAGGCTTGATGGAAGTGAATTCATTAACTCATTGAATAAATTCAGCGAATACAACCTTCCCTTTTCCACACCTCCTGAGGATGTGTCGGGGTGGTTGTTATTTTTGGGGGTTAATCAAGCTATGTAAAAAACATCATGTCTGCAGGCAGATATTTTTGTGTGTTATTTTATATCAGAATGACATGCTGGGGTGGAGGGGGGCTCACAGGATTTAAAGTAACCGAGGGAAAGAAGAAAGCCATGGCCCTGATGAATATAATTTTATTCTGTGTGAACTCTGCGAGACAAATGGAATCTTTGGACCTGATGATTTTTGAAAACATTTTGCAAGACATAATTATATTCCCACGGAAAGTATTGACTTGAGCCAATATTCCACTGCAGAAATCAAAGAAGAAAAATCAGTGGGCCTTTGGGTTGAATAAAGGCTAACAAGAAGGCCTTATAAGCTAATTAAAGTCAGATTTATATCCCTAACACCCCAGATCATGCTGGAGACTTCCTAGGGGCAACTCAAGCTTTGTTATCCATGAACTTGGCCGTGACAATCGTCTTTTGCTTAGCACTAAATCTGAGCTGTCTGAAAAACAAAATTAAGCACGTGGAGGCTTTTGTACTGGATTGCTTTGGAAAACCATGACAACTCTTCCCAAAATAGGGATCCCATCAGGGTTAACAAGAACTATTGGTCACCCCGGGACTTGTGAGCTGGGATTCTTGATCTGGATCTCTGGCTTTGCAGAACCTCAGTGTTTATCTCTGTATAGGCTTCACCCATGTGTTTCATAGGAATGAGGCCAACAGTCAGTCACAGACAGCACAGAACAGAAGCTGAGTGCTTCCTATAAGGACAATCCTACACACCCATGACCTGGAACAGGTGTCCGGATCCAGGTCAGTCCTCTATGTGAAAGGGCATCTTCTGTCTTCTGAGCTGGCTTCCATTGCTTGTATTTTCCACTACACATACCTGGCCCAGAGGCTCTGCTGCTTTTCCTACAGCTGACCACTGTGGCTGTGATACTGCCAGGAAAGAGCCCTTATCAAGCCATTTGTTCCCCAAGGACTTTGCTCAAGTTACAGGGGAAAGGAAGCCTTCAGAGTTTCTACTGCTCAGCTTTATAAAAAGAGAGAGAGAGAGAGAGGCCCTGGCCAGTTGGCTCAGTGGTAGACCATCTGTTCAGCATGTGGATGTCCCAGGTTCAACACAGGAAAAAAAAAAACATCTGCTTCTCAACCCCTCTCCCTCCCTCTTCTTTCTCTTTCTCTCTCTCTCTCTCTCTCTCTCTCTCTCTCTTTCTCTCTCTCTCTCTCTCCTTCTCTCTTTTTTCCTCTTGCAGCCATGGCTCCACTGGTTCAAGCAGGTTGGCCCCTGGTGCTGAGAATGGCTGGGGGGGGGGGAGCTCTGCTTCGGGAGCTAAAAATAGCACAGTTACTGAGCAATGGCCTTAGATGGGCAGAGCATTGTCCTGAGGGCTTGCCAGGTAGATCCTGGTCAGGGCGCCTGTGGGAGTCTGTCTCTCTGTCTCCCCTCCTCTCACTTAAAAAAAAAAGAAAGCAAGGAAAGAAAAAAGAAAGAGACAGGGGAAGGGAGGAGCAAATTCCAACAGCCCTCCCTCTTCCTCCTCATCTAACTTGCCCCATGAAAGCAGCACCATTTGTCAAACACAAGCTGCAAATGAGCAGGTCTGATTAAGCTGAACTGGAGGAGCCTCAACTCCAAGAGCTATGGGGTCAGTCACCTCGGGAAAGCTGAGTCAGCTCTTTCAGATGACCAATCAATGGAGCATTATTTACCAGGAGGATCAGTGCAACGACTCTAGACCCCAGCTATGCATTAGGGTCACTGGGGGAGTGAAAAATCTCCATCCCCATATCATTCCCAGACCAATGGAATCCCTAAGGATAAGACCTGAGCAATGGGTTCAGGGTTTTGCTGTTGTTATTGTTTATAATTTCCCCCAGGAAATTCCAATGTGTAATCAAGACCATCAACCTCTGGTTTTGTGCACAACCTCAGAGACAGCAAGCAACCTCATCTAGAACAAGTGACACCCGGGGGTCTCGTTCACAGTATTCTTATTAAATCATGGACATATCTGAAGATCTGCAAGCAACCCACACCCAGTGATCATGTTCTTCTTAGTAACATAACTTACCTGTCTCTAAATGCCTGCCTTCCACATAAATGGCTTTTACAGAAAAACTTACTGCTCAGGGAAACACACGACACTTTATAAAAGATCATAAAGATATTATTTGCAAGAATTTTCCCCTTGAGGAAGAGCTTGATGATAGAAATCAAAATTTTCTTCAAGTTTCTCAATTTCATGAGACTCAGGAATACATATTCTTCTTTCTCATGGATAACTTGACGTGTAAAAAAATTAAAATGTCACTTTAAAATAGAATTTTCTAAATGGGAAACATGAGGCTTGACAGTGGAGACAAAATAAAGAATTCTGTTTTATCCATTACCATTACACTAATTTTATATTTTTAAAAACCCAGATAGGTATATATCTAACCTTTCCATGTTTGCTAATGCTGGTCCAAATGCCTTGACTTTTCCAAATTAAAAAAAAGAAGAGATTTCCAAATTAAAAAAAAAAAAATAAGAATTTGACTGTCCTTATCTTTCTGCTCTAGTGCATCATGGATAGCTCCCCAGATAAAACTTGCTTGCAAATGTTTAAAGTTTTTCTGTTTGTTTTTGTTTTCCAAGTTCATTCAACTTTCTCTGATTGCTCCGAAGACTGCATCTGGAAAAGACCGCCCAGGATTAAAACTGGCACATAGCCCTGGCCGGTTGGCTCAGTGGTAGAGCATTGGCCTGGCGTGTGGAAGTCCCGGGTCCGATTCCGGCCAGGGCACACAGGAGAGGCGCCCATCTGCTTCTCCACTCCTCCCCCTCTCCTTTCTCTCTGTCTCTCTCTTCCCCTCCTGCAGCCAAGGCTCCATTGGAGCAAAAGATGGCCCGGGTGCTGGGGATGGCTCCTTGGCCTCTGCCCCAGGCACTAGAGTGGCTCTGGTCACGACAGAGTGATGCCCCGGATGGGCAGAGCATCGCCCCTTAGTGGGCGGGCCGGGTGGATTCCGGTCGGGGGCATGCGGGAGTCTGTCTGACTGCCTCCCCATTTCCAGCTTCAGAAAAATACAAAAAAAACAAACAAACAAACAAAAAAAAACAAAAAACCTGGCACATAGGCCAGGCCGTAGGGATTACATCTTCAAAAATATCAGTAATAATAATAATAATAATCAACTATGATTATAACAAGACCAGGTTGAAAGCTGCACCATCTGACGGCTGAACCCATAGGCATCACTGCTACCATCATCTGTGAGAAGGGTCTCCTTGTTCACGTCAGTGGAGCCTAGTGGCCCTTGAGGTTGGTCACTGCATCAGGGCTCAGACTTTCCTCATTGTCTTGCAAAGTTTCTGACAAATTCTCTGTGGTTACATCCTGGACATGACAGAATCTAACTCCAAAATGATCCTCAAGTTTTCTGTCTCTGGATTATTATTACAAATCCTATCTTGAGTGAATTATTGACATCGTGACATTCTCAGATATGCCCAGAATGTCTCTGCCTGCTTTGTTTTTTCCTACTATTTTCTTTGGAAGGAAGGATTCCCTTCTTTCCTGCATCTATAAAAAGCTTACCTGTCTTTCTAGATTCAGTGTGAAAGCTGCTATTTCTATCAAGCTTAATTAATCTGAGCTTTAAGAAAAAACAAAACTAAAAATATTTAACACGTGACATTACATAAAGTTAAGGTGTACAACATGTTGATTTGACACATTTACAGATTTTTATATGACTGGCCATTATAGTGATTTTTAAGTGAAAAGTCTAAAATACCAGAACTTTATATACAGTGTGATCTCAATAAAAAGAGAAACAAAATTATAAAATGTCTAGTTATCTTTGGGTTTGGGGATTAGAAGTAATTTTTCTTTTCTTTTTCATTTTTGTATCTCAATTCAATTTTAATTAGTTTAAAGTTAATTTATTATACTTAGAATAATTAATCAAAATTATAGATAAAAAAGTTGACATTATTCACTTCATACCATACTTGAAACCTCAGTCACATATAGAAAGTTCTATAACAACTCTTGCAGGGTAGATCAATGGTCCATTTGTTAATAGGCTATGCCCCGTATAATATTGTGACTTCCGATGTTTTTATTCTCTTAAATGTGCTATATCTCACTTCTGTTTAATAGATAACGTAATGAATAAGAATTGTCTTCCAGGTCTCACTAATTGTCTTTACCTTATTAACATCAACACTAAGGCTGTATCAACATAAGGTAGTTTAAAATAATTAGCTTAAGAATTTAAGCCAAACATGCTTTTTTAAAATACTGAAGTTTGGGGTGAATGCCCAAGATTATTTGTCAGTACCAATCAAATTGACTAGCTAGTAGTTTAACCTCTGCTCTTTTCTGCCTTTGAACATACACACAGCTTTGGGCAGTCAAGGGAAGAAACATTGCTCTATCTTCCACTTTCTCTGCATCTGTGTTGACACTCAATTTGTTTAGATATCATGCCAAAATAACTAGTTCAAGAGTGAAGAACAGAGCCAAGGAATGCAAGGATTGTTTAACATTATGAAACTTACTAATATCACACATCCCATTAACTGGTCAAATATCAACAACCACAAACCCCATAATTGTCCAACTAGAAGACAAAAAGGTATTGGATCATATTTGATACTTAATCTTGACAAAAAGAAAAACACAGGGATACTACTTAACATAATAGAGAATTTCTATCATAAGCCAACAAATAGCATCATGCCTAATGTATATAAGTAGATCAGTATACAAGTGAATTCCAAAAATCCAACTAGCATTATTTAACCTTATTTTTGAAGTCCTGGGCAATAAATACTCTGTGAAATATAAATGCAAATCATACATATTACAAAGGAAAAAATGAGAAGTTTGTCATTGTTTTCCAATGATATATTGGTTTTGTTAGAAATTCCAGGCCCTGACTTGTTGGCTCAGTGATAGGGCATCAGCCCAGTGTATAGATGCCTTGGGTTAGATTTCTGGTCAAGGTACACAGAGAAGCAATCATTTGCTTCTCCACCCCTCCCCTTCCCGCCCCCCCTTCTCTCTTCCCATCCTACAGCCATGGCTCAATTGGTTCAAGCACATTGCCCCCAGATGCTGAGGATGGCTCCTTGGAGCCTCAGCCTCAGGCATTAAAAATAGCTTGATTGAAAGCCTGGCCCCAGATGGGCAGAGCATCAGCCCCAGATGGAGGTTGCTGGGCAGATCTCAGGCGCATGCAGGAATCTGTCTATCTCCCTTCTTCTCTCTTGGAAAAGAAGGAAAAGAAAAATTTCAAGAGGATCTACTGAAAACATATTAGAATAATTAATGGATTCAGTGACTCAGATGAATATCTATGTAAGTCTTGATCAATAAACACTAAGTAGAATGAATAAATTACCCACTTATAACAGTACTAAATAAAATACCCTTAAGTATCTAGAAATAATATTAATAGGTAGCCAGTTATATAATTTAATGTAGATAATTATAGTTCAGAAACTGAATTAGATTGTTTATATAATGAGAAATCAAATTTATGAATTATAAAAATAGTCATTAAAAATAATATAACTTCTGGTTTAAAAATATTTTAAATAAAAATTTCAATGAGTTTCAGAGGAAGCACTAACGAAAAACTAATGTCAAACCTGTTAGAATGGCTATTAATCAACAAAACAATAAATGACAAGTATTGAAGAGAATGTGGAGAAAAGAAACCCTCACTCACTGCTGGTGGGAATGTAAACTGCTGAAGCCACTATGGAAACAGTAGGGACATTCCTCAAAAGTTCAGAATAGAGCTACCACATGACCCAGCAACCCCTTCTTCTGGATATCTACCTGAAATTTTTGAAAACATTTATTTGTAAAGATAATAACAAATAAATGTAAAGGTAATAACACATACATTTTATTTGCAAAGATAATATATGAACAGTGATGTCCATTGTAACATTATTTATGGTAGCCAAGACATGGAAACAACCCAAGTGTCCTTTGATGGATAAACATGGTACATATATACACTGGCTTACTACTCAGTTATAGGAAAAGATGAAATATTGCCATTTGTGACAACATGGACAGATCTTGAGAGTTATCACACTAAGCAAATTAAGTCAGATGAAAAGGGACAAGAACCATATAATTTTATTCGTATGTGAGATATAAAACAAAAAGCAACAAACTGACAAATGAACTCACAGACACAGACAACAGAATGTAGTCACCAGAGGGGAAGGAGGATTGGGGAGACAATGCAGATGATATGATCCTATACATCGAAAACCCAAAAGACTCCACAAAAAGACTACTAGAAACAATAAACCAATACAGTAAGGTCACAGGATACAAAATTAATATACAAAAGTCCATTGCCTTCCCATATGCCAACAATGAAACATCAGAAAACGAGTTCAAAAAAATTTTCCTTCATGGTTGCAACAACAACAACAAAAAATATCTAGTAATAAACATAACAAAGAATGTACAGGACCTATATAATGAAAACTACAAAGCATTGTTAAGGGAAATTGAAAATGATATAATAAAATGGAAAAATATTCCTTGTTCTTGGATAGGAAGAATAAATATAGTCAAAATGACTATATTACCCAAAGTGATATACAAATTTAATGCAATTCCCATCAAAATTCCAATGTCATTTTTTAAAAAAATGGAACAAAAAATCATCAGGTTTATATGGAACTATAAAAAAATCCCCAAATAGCCAGAGCAATCCTAAGGAAAAAGGAACGAAACTGAAGGCATTACAATACCTGACTTCAAATTATATTATAGAGCCACGACAATCAAAACAGCATGGTATTGGCAGAAAAATAGACCAATGGAACAGAATAGAAAGCCCAGAAATAAAACCACATGTATATGGTCAAATAATCTTTGATAAAGGGGCCAACAAAACACAATGGAGAAAAGAAAGCCTCTTCAACAAATGGTGTTGGGAAAACTGGAAAGCCACATGCAAAAGAATGAAACTCAACTACAGTTTGACCCCTTGTACTAAAATTAATTCAAAATGGATCAAAGACCTAAATATAAGACCTGAAACAATAAATTACATAGAAGAAAACATAGATACTAAACTCATGGACTTTGGTTACAAAGAGCACTTTATGAATTTGACTCCAAAGGCAAGCAAGGGAAGTGAAGACAAAGATAAATGAATGGGACTACATCAGACTAAGAAGTTTTTGCACAGCAAAAGAAACTGACAGCAAAACAAATAGACAGCCAACTAAATGAGAGATGATATTTCCAAACAACAGCACAGCTAAGGGCCTAATATCCAAAATATACAAAGAACTCATAAAACTCAACAACAAACAAGCAAACAATCCAATAAAAAAATAGGAAGAGGACATGAACAGACACTTCTCCAAGGAAGAAATACAAATGGCCAACAGATATATCTATATGAAAAGATGTTCATCTTCATTAGCTATTAGAGAAATGCAAATCAAAACTACAATGAGATACCACCTCACACCTGTTAAGATTAGCTATTATCAACGAGACAGGTAATAACAAGTGTTGGAGAGGCTGTGGAGAAAAAGGAACCCTCATTCACTGTTGGTGGGAATGTAAAGTAGTACAACCATTATTGAAGAAAGTATGGTGGTTCCTCAAAAAAATAAAAATAAAACTACCATATGACCCAGCAATCCCTCTACTGGGTGTATACCCCCATAACTCAAAAACACTGGTACATAAAGACACATGCAGCCCCATGTTCATTGCAGCATTGTTCACAGTGGCCAAGACATGGAAACAACCAACAAGCCCTTAAATAGATGATTGGATAAAGAAGAAGTGGTACATATATACTATGGAATACTACTCAGCCATAAGAAATGACATCGGATCATTTACAACAACATGGATGGATCTTGATAACATTATACTGAGTGAAATAAGTAAATCAGAAAAAACTAAGAACTATATGATTCCATACATAGGTGGAACATAAAAATGAGACTCAGGGACATGGACTAGAGTGTGGTGGTTACAGGGGGCGGGGCAGCAGGAGAGGAAGGGAGGAGTGGGGGGAAAGGAGGGGCATAAAGAAAACCAGATGGAAGGTGACGGAAGACTATATGACTTTGGGTGATGGGATGGAACATAATCAAATGTCAAAATAACCTGGAGATGTTTCCTCTGAACCTATGTACCCTGATTGATTAATGTCACCCCATTAAAAATTTTAAAAATAAAGATCTTCAAATACATGGTGATGGAGGGAGACTAGACTTTGGGTGGTAAGCACACAATATAATATACAGATGATGCATCATAGAATTGTACACTTAAAACTTACTTAATTTTAGCCAATGCCACCCCAATAAATTAAATTTTAAAATGTCATGATATATAAAACACAATGGAAAGAAAAAATATTTAATTCCTGAAATTAGTCCATATGTAAGCAAAATTAATAATAACATATTAAAACAAACTGCAGTAAATGTGCAACAAATGCTCTTCATGAAAAATATTGTTATTATATATAGAATTCACAGAAATCAATGAGAAACGTCATTACTATCCCAACAGATATGTGAATACAGTCAAAAGGGAACACAAATTTCTCACAAAATTAGCATACAGCATTTATTTTTAAGTGAGAGGAGGGAAGCTAGAGAGACTCCTACATGCACCCTGACAGGGATCTACCTGGCAGCCCCTGACTGCGGCAGATGCTTGAACCAACCAAGCTATCCCCAGTGCCCAGAGCTGATGCACAAACCAAGTGAACCATTGGCTGCAGGAAGGGAAGAGGAAGTGAAGGGGGTAGAGGACAGGGAAGAGAAGCAGACAGTCACTTCTCCAGTGTGCCCTCACTGGGAATCAAACCTGGGACATCCTCAGGCCACGCTGACACTCTATCCACTGAGCAAACTGGCCAGGGCACATACAGCATTTGAGATAAGAATATTCACGATTCAGAAGAATGTGGTTAAATTAAAATGTCTTTTTTTTTTATTCTTAAAAAAAAATTACTGAGCAAACTACTTGTGTCAAGTATTTTCCTAGCAGCTGAAAACATGGTGTTGAACATGACAAAGACCCAATCTTCCCAGATTGAAATTCTAAAGGAAGAAACAGAGAAAGAAGAAGTAACCATGAGTAAGACCGTTCTTCTAATGGTCAGCACTGAGGAGAAAAGGAAAGGAAGAGGTTATAGCAGGGGTCCCCAAACTATGGCCTGTGGGCCACATGCAGCCCTCTGAGGCCATTTATCTGGCCCCCGTTGCACTCCCAGAAGGGGCACCTCTTTCATTGGTGGTCAATGAGAGGAGCATAGTTCCCATTGAAATATTGGTCAGTTTGTTGATTTAAATTTACTTGTTCTTTATTTTAAATATTGTATTTGTTCCTGTTTTGTTTTTTTTTACTTTAAAATAAGATATGTGCAGTGTGCATAGGGATTTGTTCATAGTTTTTTTTATAGTCCGGCCCTCCAACAGTCTGAGGGACAGTGAACTGGCCCCCTGTGTAAAAAGTTTGGGGACCCCTGGGTTACAGCGAGATGGGGCTCAGTACTGGAGCAGGTTTTCACGGGCTACTTCAAGAAATGATCCAATCAAAAAGACTTTGGGGCATGTGGCCAAAGAGTAAAGGAAAAATAAAACCTTGAAGTGGGAATGAAGGTGGGGGACCGTCAGTGAGTAAGAAGGACAGCAGAAAGGCCTTTGGAGGGAAGGCAAGGGACAGATTACGTAGGGCTGGCTTGGAATGCTGTCTTGCTCTAAGGCTGGAGTCGGTACAAATGGCAAGCCTTTTTTGGGAAGCAGCATTGGCAATGCTTACTTTTTAAAAAGTAACATAAAATATATTCTATTTAACTCAATAGTACCATTTACGGAAATATACTCCAGGAAACTTATTCTTCCCCATGTCCTCCATGATTCTTTCAAATACTTCCTGTCTCCAAAATCTACCTATGAAAAGGTCGTTCTTTCAAACTCCTTCCTCTGACAGGATGACCTAATGCACTTGCAGAAAACCTAATCTGCAAGCTAAAGTGTCCTGAAAGCCTGCACGATGAACCAACATCTCATGCTTCTCCTGTCTGGGCCTCGCGCCCTCTCTGGGGAAGGCGCCCTCTTGGTGACCGAGGCCCCTGTCCAGCAAACTCCAACTCTGGCCTTCTCCTTCCTCCTCTGGAATCCCATTCAACTATTTCTGCTCAAGGAAGATCTTCCATTTCTCCTTCCCTTTGAGAGCTCAACTCACTCAAAAGCCATCCATTGTTAAAGAGACTAAAGAAATAACTTCCCCTTCCCTTCTCTCTCCTGTGCCTCTTAGTCAGATTTTCTCAAAACACGGTCAGTTACTTGTACTGACTGCTCCCATTCACACCCACAGGCTCTGCTGCCTGGCTCTTGCGCCCAATGTTTGTGCTGGGAACTGCTCTGGGAGAGCCCACCAGTGTCCCCATTGCCACTACATCCCTTCGTACAGCCGGCCTTTGCTGTGGTGTGTTTCAAGAGTAAGTAGCCTCATTCAAAGGGCCCAAACAGAGCCACCAAGGAAGGAAGAAATGTTTCATTTTTCCTCTTCACAGTGAGGCCCAAAACAACCTTCCTTTGCACTATTTTTGGTAGAGGTATTCTAAGCAACTTTCAAAATAACGTCTGCACTGTCTCAGCTGGGGTGAGTTCTGTGTGCAATTCCTAGAAAAACACACTTGGCGTCCAGGGAATGGGTCAACAAGCAAACAACCTGTGATTGGAAAAGGAAATCTTTAGGGCGGGGAGTAGGAAAGCTTGGAGAGACGCTGATTCCAGAGCAAGAAGGCTGGAAACCTCTTGGACATGGCAGGATAGTGTGACACAGGGAAGGGGCTACCCATTCAATGAGAGGAGAGAGCACATTAAACATAGAGGAGAGTGATGGCACACTTTCACTCTTCATAATTGAGTCTAACAGCACACTGAACGATGGAATATGGATGAGCCTGTTGGGGAGACCTAGCCCGTCTATGTTCCTGTCTGACTCAAGATTCCATGCTTATGAATCTGATATTGCAGATAGACTGTTTTATGAAATGGAAATCCCCTTCCCCACCGCCAAAAAATAAAAGTATTCACCCAGGCAAGAGATGCCACTTCCTGTTCATTTCTGATGCATCCCGTCTCCTAATGCGTTCAGCCTGCCAGGCTGCAGGACAAAGTACATACGGTAAAATTATACAGACTTGCAAAAATTCTGATTTGAATTCAGGGTATTAATAGCAGAAGGAATGTTCTTCTGGGAGTAATCTAAGTGTTATATTTACCTTTGGTTTGAGAATATTTGCAGTGAGGAATTTCAAATGCAAATATTTTAAAAGCACAGCATGCTGGTGGGGAGAGACACTGTGGGTACTTCTGTTTTCCTTAAAAAAAAGGTTTTTCTTGACTTTTTATTGGAATCCTAATGAGACCATAATTACGACAGCAAAAAGAGAGAAAATGCAGCTGTTAAAAGCTTGGTGTTACTGTATATATATATATATAGTCCCTGCACAAAATTTAAAAAAAAAAATTGTGAAGCCAGTTCAGGTAAGAAAAAAAAGGTGATTTGGCAAAGTAAATCTTGAACCCTTATATCCTTGCTGCGCATGGATTTTTTTTAATGTAGATTTTCAAAACTTGGCAGTTTTGTTTCCTCTTATCTTTCCTTTTCATTTAAATTGGTCCACAGTATAAAACTCTTTAAATGAAGACTTACCTTTGAGTTTTGTCTGTTCCACATACATCTAACCTCCCCAAACATGTGAAGTGTTACATGTATGAAACTAAACATCTCCCGGGGCTAAATTTCAATTATTTTCCTGGTTTCACCCTCTTTAGAAGTTCTAGATGTCTGTGTGTGAGAGAGTGTAGCTTTTAATACACAGGACTTGGGATTGTAGGGACTTTCACCTTCTGGTTCAAAGCAAATAGGAAGTATTTTTTCTCTTGGCTAGACGATCAGGATAAAGCAGAGAAAATTTAATATTATTTTTAATTAAATGGTTCCAAAATGGCACCCTAGTCCTTCTGGTGATCTGGACACAGGCAAATTAACACTTTTTACAGACTGCAGGGGTCGTTCAAAATGGTGCTCAGGTTGACTCGTTGTGAATGACATTTGTTGATTTGATTAACATTTTCAACAGGAAGTTGCAGTAGCAATATCCGAATCCGAATTCTCCCTCTTTTCCTTTCTCTGTTTAGAATAAAAATGAATCCCTGCACAGTAACAAAAACAGTGGAAGACTACAGACTAGCAAAGAAGAATGTGTCTTTGCAGGACTGAAGTGGAGGGGGGTCCACTGGACCCCCACTGAAATCCTGAGCCCTTACCCAGCACTTCCTCAAGGGCACCAAAACTAAAGGGCATTTCCTCTAGGGTGATACCCTGCCTCTTGAATTGGAGCCTTCCTGAAGCTGTGAAGTCAAGAGCCCTGAAACCCTCCTCACATCACATTGTGCCCTTAACGGGGAAAATGCTATTATTGTGTCTAATGAAATACCTCCCTGTCTCAAACTCTGATCAACAGGAATCTCCACCACACAGCAGAACAGTAACCTTTAAGATTGGTATCTTAGAAGCCTACATTTCTCAGCTCTGTGAGCCCTGAACTGTCATTATTTCCAGGGCTTGCAAAGTGTTACAAAACACCATGCTCTTAGTTTGTGTCAGCTTCTATTACAGATGAATAATGTATGTCTAAACTAGCTCTAGTCAGAGGGCTGTTATCTTGTCACAAAGAACACAACAGAAGCGTCTTCAGAATGAGCTGAGGTTATGAGAGTACTGGGACTGAATGAACAGGAAAAAAACTGAGTATTTTTTTGTTTCTTTATGGGTATTTTTTGTTTGTTTGTTTTACTGATTCTACAGTCGTATTTATTTCAGAATGGTTTTATAAGTCAGTTACTACGTCAGATGGAGGTCATATGTTCATTCTTTACGTATGCTATTGCCAATTTATTTTCTTTTCAGATTCTGATACACCCCACCCCTCTGCTGCTCACCCCCACAACAGCTCCCAACCCTGGTATCCGTTACTTTTCCACTTAAAGACCCTTACATTTCACAAAAAGTATACCAGCTCCTAGGCAAAAGATATTTACATGGTCTCTCCCACTTTCTTAAAACTGTGTAAGTGATCAGACATTTTTTAAATGTTGACTGTGATGGTGCCAGGGCTATGATACAGGTATGAGAGGTAATGTCCACCTTTGGCTGCCAGATGGGATTATACAGCTTTCATTGCCTTCTCCAGTTTGTTACTCTGTTCTAAACAAATAAGGAAAGAAAGCAATTGTATGCCAAACTTGTAGAGTTGTGCACTAATGAAACAAAAGGATAAGACCATCCAACTTTTCTTGAGGGGTGTAAAATGGTCAAACACCTTGTTTTATCCTCACCCTGCATCAGAGTATATATATAAATGTGTGTGTGTGTATATATATATATATATATATATATATATATATATATATATGCACATAGGGACTCACAAAACATTCACAGAATACAAAAGAAGCAGTAGTAAGACTGATAGGGTCTTCTATGGTAACCCTGGTGCTAGTTCATTCTTCATCCCCATAAAAATCTGCCTTTTTTTTTTTCTGGGTTCTCTGTTCTGTTCCATTGATCTAGTTCTTATGCCAGTACCAGGCTGTTTTGAGTACAATGGCCTTGTAGTATAGCTTGATATCAGGAAGTGTGATACCTTCCCCTTTATTCTTTTTTAAGATTGCTGAGGCTATTTGTGTTCTCTTTTAGTTCCATATAAATTTTTGGAATATGTTATCTATATTTTTAAAGTATGTCATTGGTATTTTAATTGGTATTGCATTGAATTTATAAATTACTTTGGGAAATAAACCCACAGCTCTATGGACAACTGATATTTGACAAAGGAGGTAAGGGCATACAATGGAGTAAAGACAGCTTCTTCAAAAAATGGTGTTGGGAAAATTGGACAGTAACCTGCAAAAAAATGAAACTAGACCACCAACTTATACCATTTACAAAAATAAACTCAAAATGGATAAAAGACTTAAATGTACGGCGTGAAACCATAAGCATCTTAGAAGAAAACATAGGCAATAAGCTCTCCGACATCTCTCGCAGCGATATATTTGCTAATTTATCTCCACAGGCAAGGGAAATAAAAGACAGGATAAACAAATGGGACTATATCAAACTAAAAAGCTTTTGCACAGCTAAAGACAGTAAGAACAGAATAAAAAGACAAACTACACAATGGGAGAACATATTTGACAGTACGTCTGATAGGGGTTAATAACCAAAATTTATAAAGAACTTGTAAATCTCAACACCAGAAAGACAAACAATCAAAAAATGGGCGAAAGAAATGAATAGACACTTCTCCAAAGAGGATATACAGATGGCCAATAGGCATATGAAAAAATGCTCAACATCACTAATCATTAGAGAAATGCAAATTAAAACCACAATGAGATATCACCTCACACTGGTCAGAATGGTGCTCATCAACAAAACAACATAGAATAAGTGCTGGCGAGGATGTGGAGAAAAGGGAACCCTCCTACACTGCTGGTGGGAATGCAGACTGGTGCAGCCTCTGTGGAAAACAGTATGGAGATTCCTCAAAAAATTGAAAATCAAACTGCCTTTTGACCCAGCCATCCCACTTTTAGGAATACACCCCAAGGACACCATAGAACGGTTCCAGAAGGAGAAATGCACCCCCATGTTTATGGCAGCATTGTTCACAATAGTGAAGATCTGGAAACAGCCCAAGTTTCCGTCAGAGGACGAGTGGATTAAAAAGCTTTGGTACATATATACAATGGAATACTACTCAGCCATAAGAAATGATGACATCGGATCATTTACAATAACATGGATGGACCTTGATAACATTATACGGAGTGAAATAAGTAAATCAGAAAAAACTAAGAACTATATGAACCCATGCATAGATGGGACATAAAAATGAGACTTAGAGACATGGATAAGAATGTGATGGTAACAGGGAGTGGGGTGGAGGGGTGGGGAGGGGGCGAGGAAGGACAGGGAGGGGGTGGGGGGAGGGTAGGGGCACAAAGAAAAACAGATAGAAGGTGACAGAGGACGATTTGACGTTGAGTGAGGGGTATGCAGCATAATCAAAGGTCAAAATAATCTGGAGATGTTTTCTCAGAACATATGTACCCTGATTTATCAATGTCACTGCATTAAAATTAATAAAAATAAGATTAAAAATATGCCTTTTTTAATAGTAGGGTTATTTTTTTCTCATTTCTGAGACATATTTATTTTGAAAAAAAAATTACGAAAAAGGAAAGGGCCTAATAAGAACAACCTCAAGATTCAGAGATAACTCTGGTTTCCCATTGTGGGGATATGTATTTTCATCTTGTATGTGTGAACATGTAAAAATTATTTTTATTATAATTAAGACACTAGTATAATGATATTTCCGAGGTCCTGTGTCATCCCCTAACAAATACCAAAAAGGTATTTAACTTGTTTCTTAAAGACATGGACTTCTATACCATCATTTATGGAGTCGCTCCCCAATGTTTCGGACAGTGAGTTTCTCACACCAGCACCTCTGTTTGTGTGACTTCAGAAGCAAAGTCTAATACAACTTATCCACCTTTGAATACACCAAGCTCCTGTGGCCAGAGGACAACCACAGCCACAAAACGATCAACACCAGGCAGAGGTAAAACAGCTTGGGGATTAGAACTCAACAAACTTGCCCCTTCCTGCTTTACCTGGAAAGTCTCTCCCCTCCCCACTCTGGGGCCTACCTGTCTCTCTAGAAGCAGGTCCACAGCCTTCTCCTTCAGCTCATCTCCCTGCTTTCATCTCTGGCTGTCCTGTATCTGCAGTCCAGTCCCTCCTCACTAACCCTACTCCATATGGCCCAGGGCCACCTACGACACCTACGACAATTACACAGCTTTGCTTTATCTCTATGCTCATTTCCCCTGAGCCCCTCTGTCTCTATCAGTTCGGACTTCCATACTAAAACACCATCGACTGGGTGGCTTACCCAACAGAAATGTCTTTTCCCACAGTTCTGGAGACTGAGACATCTGAGATCAAGGCACCGACAGGGTTGGTGTCCAGTGAGACCTCTCTCTCTTTGGGGCTTCTCCTTGTGTCCTCACATGACCCTTCTTTGGTACATACACAGGGAAAGAGAGCTGTCCTCTTCTTTTTATAACGTCACTAATCCTCTTGGATTAGGACTCACACTTATGATCCCATTTAACCCTAAGTACCTCATAAAAGCCCTGTCCCTAAATCCAGTCACGCGGCAGATTTGGGCTTCAACACATAAATCCACGGGGAGACAATTCAGTCCACTGAATCTCCTTCAAATAAAGGACAGAATTTCATCCATACCTTGACTATTTCAAACTTCTTTCCCATACTCCCCAAGTGATGGTAACACCACTCCGAAAGCAGGTCGGGGTTTCAGACATAGTGTGACCCAGCTGCATAACAAAACAATTCAACTCCAACCAAAGGTCTTGTCCTCCACACCCCAGCACTCCTCAGCTGCCCAGTCCCGAGCCTGTCCCTTTGACATAACAATGGCACACCTCGGATGCCGCTTCTGGTCACACACCCGTCTGGCTCCCCAGTCATGGAACAGCAGCAAATTTTAACTAATCAAGGTTTTATGGCTATAATTAACCTCCACACTTACAAATAAAATGTAACACTTAAAATCGGGTCCCCGTTTCTCAAACTTGCATGAATATTTATAAAATGATTACTGCAGACAGGCACATTCTTTTACGGCTTATTAGGGCACACAGTCCACACACAGGGGCAGTAAATCCTTAATTATCATAACAGCCAAGGGCTAGGTTCCTTACTTCCTTAGCCTTGTCCCAACAACTTCCGACCTTTGGAGGCTACTTTTATGGAAAAGCCTCTGGTCTTTTTCACTTCCCTGCCTTTCCATCCCTAAGAGAGGCTGTATGAGTACTTTTCCTCTGAGAGAGAGCTGAAAAAATAAATCGTGACTTTACCTTATAAAGCCATATTATAAATGAAGCCAAGTGATCCATCCTCAGCTAGGAGACACTGGGCACCACCTTCCTACTCCTCTATGAATTCCATAGTCCAAGCGGTGACAATTTCTCTTCCCGAAATCCTAGCCACAGTTGTTTCTACCAGACCACCACCGTAGTTTATTATTAGCCAATATAAAGCCTGTAATATCTCAATAGAATTTTTGTAGGGGTAAAAAAAAAAAAAAAAAAATTACATACTTATATAATAAAGGTGGGAATTGATTTACATTGCAAATAATGTGGACTCTAAAGCAATACAATATTTTGGAAATATTCATTAGTGCCCCCCCCTCAAATAAACTTGAAATGGTAAAGCTGAACTAACCCCACCAGCTGGCAACGGAATGGAACAGAGAGGGGACAACCTATCTGGCCACATCCATATCCATCCGAGCTCGCAGACTTCACATTCTTAGCCCCTTTCAGAGCCTCGCGTTCCTTTTATACTTGGCAGAATGTTATTTCCTGATGGACAGTGAACAACAAAATGGTTTTTGTAAAGTACACAAAAGTTCCAATAGTTTCAAATAGCTCCTTATAAAGCATTTTGATGCACTAACTGGAAATTCATCAGAAATGAACTGATTATACTGACTTCATGAAATTACTAGGAAAGGTAACTTTGGTGTCATTTAGTCTCAATCTCTCATTTTACCGATGAGCCCACCAGGGCAAAGCAGAATTGATTGTAGTGGATAAATTCTATGCTCAGAAAAAGTTAGTTGATTGGAAAAGTATTACTGCTTCTCTAGAAATGGACTCAGCTACCACTTGTATGTGTGAATGCTTAATAGGAACTGTTGACAATGGCAATGATGGGAGTGAAAGGATCAAACCTGCCGATGACATATGTATTATGGCTTCAGAGCACACAGATGTACAAAGATCCCATTATATACCCAGAAACTTCTATTGGGGCTCAAATTCCCACCACTGAAATCATCCCACAGAATTTAGATTTCTGTAACTATGCAAATTTTCAGTGATGTGCAAATATTATACATGTAGAATGAAGGCTACAATACATTAGTTCATTCTTATGTTACTATAAATTAGATTATCAACATGTATAAGAATGAGACAGACAAGTGGAAATACTGATTGGGGGGGGGGGAAGAAGGAAAATTAAAGGGCCCCAGTCTCTGTTCTGTCTGCTTAGAAAAGCAAACAGTGCAAAGGATGAGCTGTGCTGAAGAACTGTGCCGTAGAGACTTATGTGTCAGAAACAGAGAGAAGGAATATAAAAGTCAGAGATGCCAGTAAAGAACTCTGTCCTCTTGGTCATTCAGATAAGCTCCCAGGCATCTGTGTGATGAATAGGAAATACCAATTCATTGTAAGCCAGCAAACATAAAAGCCAATCAGTAGTGAATGAAATAGCGATCTGTTTAAGTTAAAGATTGTGGGATTGGGGTCAAATATGGCTTTAAAGCATATATTTTTCATCTATTTGCTACATGGTCTTGAGCAAGCCACTTCAACATGAACATCAGTCTGTCTATATTTAAAACAAGGGTAATCGTACTTTCCAGGAGTTGTTAAAAGAACTGTGTCTGACACACAGTAGATACCCAAGACCCAGGTACATACAAAAAAGAGGAGGCAATTTTGTGTTGCTGGAAACATAACTTGCAGGTCCCTCATTATACATTCTGAGTGTTATGGATGCATCAATGTTCACGTGATATGTATGATCTTGTTATTGCTACAGCACCGCTATAGCTGTCCTCCTCACTCCACTATGTCATCTACAAACTGTACGCAGCTAAGGCCTTGCCATGGAGAATTTGAAATTCTAATGTAGGAACAGAAATGCCAAGAGACCAACACTCTACAGTACCTGGCTTGTGGAGAGAAATGATTTAGGACCTGCATGCCCACTTTCCAGAGGCGGGCAGGCACCCGCAATTATCTGGAGGAATGTGTGCGAGGCTGCTGTTGCGGTTTGGCAGACGATGTTGGCAAGAATGCCTCTAAAGACACAGCCTCGCTGGCTCAAGCAATTAAAAAAATAAACGTCACTAATAAAATTTTAGAAAAATCCTTTACCTATTCATTTTCTACACTATAATTTTGTAGCCCTACAATGGCGGTTTGATCAGTGATGAAACGAATAACATTTACATTTTACTCAAAAAAGGAGAACTTCGTAAATTCCCTGACTGCCCAACTGATCTCTGCCTATGTGTTTGGGTTTTCCTAATACATCTAAAAAAGCAATCTTTATGTAGTTGGATATTGCATAGAGGTAGTGTGATTAAGATGAGATTTTTAGTGTTGTCTAATGTCACTAGTGAATACCTTGGGATTATCATCTTTAGACCCCATAGTCCTCCAATCCACCATATAATGTAAAAAAATAGCTTATGAACAACCTAAGTAGTTATTGGGAATTATTAAAGGACAAACTTACATATCACCAGGCTTCCATTTGTTATATCAGAAAAGCCACTTATTAAGGGGACCCAGTTCGCCTCTTTTGCCATCGCCAGTGGTTCCTTCCAAACCCACAGGGGTATCCACAAACCCTAGCCTCTGTGGGAACTTTATCAGAAACCCACCTGAACCAGCCTGTTCTTCTGAGTGTTTTACATCCACGACTGTTCTCTCAAGCACAGTGTCCACCACTCCACTAGTAACTACAATTCTTATTCTTATTTGAAGATACAGCTATGTCTGCATCCATCTATGTGTCTCTCTATAAAATAACTTTTCAATAGTCAGAGTAAATATATTATTTGTTGTAAAACTTCAAGAAGGTGAAGAGAAGCACAAAGTTAAATTATTATTCATAGTTCCACTTGACCCCAAAATAACTACTGTGAAGTTTTTGAGTATATATTTGGGGCTTTGGACTTCTACATGTATACAAAAACAGATATTTATAAAAATGAAAATCATAATATTCTGAACGTTTTCTTCTTTTTTACTGATTTTTAGAGAGAAAAGGGTAGACAGAGGGGGAGGGGAAGAGACAGGGAAAAAGAGGGAGAGAGAAGAGAGAGGGAGAGTGAGGGAGAGAGAGAAACATCCATTTGCTGTTTCACCTATTTATGCATTCACTAGTTGATTCTTGGATGTGCCCTGATTGGGGATTGAACCTGCAACCATGGTGTTTCGGGACAACACTCAAACCAACTGAGCTATGTAACCAAGACTGTATTTTTTATTCGTAACAAACAGAACTCCATGATGATTCCTTCTGCATACCGGTACATGCTTATATCTTTGTTTTGAACAGCTAGTTCCTTTGGTTGGAATGCTTCCTGGTTAGCTCTTCACTCTACCTTCCCTTGTTCAATGTCTCCCTATTTTTTTTCACCCTTGGTTCCAAGCCTGCAAATTAAGGCTACTAAAATGTGACTCCACAGAAGAACAAACTGAAATGTACACTCCTGGATTGGACACAGGACTAGCATATATTAGTATAAGGACTTCACGGGGACAAGAGATGAAATGTGAACAAGCTACATAGATAAAGTGTCAATGAGTTTTTAAAACTCTGATTTTGGTTTGCATTCTTTAACATATGAAATTGAGTGTCCTCAGCCTGACCAGGTGGTGGCACAGTGGATAGAGCACTGGACTGGGATGTGGAGGACCCAGGTTCGAGACCCCGAGGTCACCAGCTTGAGTGCGGGTTCATCTGGTTTGAGCAAAGCTCGTCAGCTTGGACCCAAGGTCGCTGGCTCGAGCAAGGGGTTACTCGGTCTGCTGAAGGTCCACGGTCAAGGCACATATGAGAAAGCAATCAATGAACAACTAAGGTGTCACAATGAAAAACTGATGATTGATGCTTCTCATCTCTCTCCATTCCTGTCTATCTGTCCCTATCTATCCCTCTCTCTGACTCTCTCTCTGTCTCTATAAAAATAAAATAAAATTGAGTGTCCTTATTCTTAGAAAATGCACATAAGAATGTAGAAGTAAACATTTCTGAACTCACTTTCAAATTATTAAAAATTAAAAATCAGTTGATAGAGATAAAGTGTAAGTGGCCAAATATCAATATGTGATGTATTTGAGTTAAAAGAAATAGAGTTGTTATTCTTGAAATTTTCCTATGAGTTTAAAATTATTTCAAATAAAAATTGAAAATTAAATGCCAACTTCCTAAGAAATGAATATAAGCAAAACAACAAACAAACAGAAACAATGAAACACACACACATAAACACACACACAGAACGAGAGAGAGAGAGAGAGAGAGAGAGAGGGACTTTTGTCTCATGATAATGGTTGATTTTTGCCTGTTGACATTTATTTTAGGATAAAAATCCCTCGGAAATCGCCAAGTGCAATTTGTCTCACTTGAAGGGAAAAATAAAGCAGTTGTCTTGTTTAGGACAAAACAATACGCAGTATTCTCACCTCCCTGTCTCAACACACCACACAGTCCTTCATCTCTGTTGCTGAGAAATGTATGAAATTTGATTACTTAAGATTTTCCTATTTCGGGATATATACTAAGATTTAGTGGAAAGATAATGGGCAAGCTCATAATTTCTTTTAATTGAAAAGAGGACAGAAAGTCAATTCAGATTCCAGACATCATAAAACCTATTCAAAAAGGAATGGAGGGTAGATTGAAATGTACACACACACACACACACACACACACACACACACACACCCTACCTTTAAACCCCAAACTACAAAGTTCCACTTTTGTTAGGACTGATATCATGTGTACAGTTTATGGTTTTTGGTAACATAGCAACATTTGCTATGTCTGTAATAACAGAATCTAAAATGACATAATAAAAAAAGAATTATCTGTGATTAGAAGTCAACAGTTAAAACTACTCTGGTCAGTGCCAAAAATCAAGGGAGTTTATTATTTCAGTAGCTGCAGTGAAAAAAACCCCTGGACGCTTAGAAAGCCTACCCTCTTGAGCTCTCCACCCATCCTCCTCACTGACATGGTAATGGGCTTTGTTAAATTCAAAGACAGTTACGTCAGCAATTTTGTGGCCTCTCCTGGGTTTTCCAGGCCCATAAAGCACACAAATTATACCCAAATATTGGCCTGAAAAATTAGTAAGCTATAGGGTTTGTGTTATTTTAGCCAAGCTTTACTGGAGTAAGAGAAACCCAGGGACCCTAAAGCTCAGTAGTTTCTTTGCTGCTTTATTATTTACTTTTTTTGGTGGGCCAATTCTGATATATTAATGCTGTTTTTTTCTTTTCCTTTTTTTTTAAAGTCTTTATTTTTATTTATTTATTTTTATTTATTCATTTTTTAGAGAAGAGAAACAGAGAGAGAGATAGAGAGAGAGAAAGGGGGGGAGAAGCAGGAAGCATCAACTCCCATATGTGTCTTGACCGGGCAAGCCTAGGGTTTCGAACCGGCAACCTCTGCATTCCAGGTTGACGCTTGATCCACTGCGCCACCACAGGTCAGACTCTTTTTCTTTTTTTTGCTTCATTATTACATTATTTTTATTATTTTTGTCTTATTTTGTTTTCTCTGACGCCCAAGGAAAACGCGGCAGATGTTGACTAACGTCACATGTTTGGAACCTTTATAAAATTCTGCTCTTTGGTGTTTGCTTAGATTTGAGTGATTAAAAAAAATATCTAAAATCATCTTCCTTTTTTAGATCCTTCCATGAATAGCCCTAAAAATGATAACGTCCTTTGTAACGAGTCACAAATTCCTCGTTGACACCGTGTCCACACAATTCCATGTATCAGTGCCATATATAGTAGTGGAATGGGATTTTAGCTTTGGCTAGGCCTGGTGAGACCACTGACGGGAATAAAACCAGTAATGGTAATCAGAATCAAGCCCTGCATTGATTTAATGGAAAAAATAAAATAAAAACAACTAAACTTCGCGTCTAAACACTTGAATCCAACATCAGACCTGCACATACTAGCTTTGAACAGCTGTTGCCAATTTTATTTTTCCCTTTTTAGTTTAATTATACTTTTAAAAAATTTTACAGTAAAATGCAAATATGGGAAATCACACAAAATGCATTTGGCTGAATGAGTTATCATTAAGCTGAACATCCTTGCAAATAGCCACCCCGGGAAGATCCCATATGCCCCTTCTCCTAATCTTCATCTCCATAAATAACCACAATTCTGACATTTATAGCAAAGAGGTACAAGCAAGTGCTTGTTATAAGGTCGGAATAGAGGTTAATTTCTAAGACTTATTTTTTTCATTGGAATAATAATAAGAATAATATCATCATTAGTGGACTCACAGTGGTATTTGTAAAAAATAAAGCATAGCAAACCAACAACAAAAAAGACAATATTTTCAAGGGTCCCACAGGCTATAAAAGCTTTCTACCAAGAAAATGATTCTTATTACACATATGCTCCTCAGGTGGGGGTCTGGACCAACCTAACTGTAGCACATGAGACAGACAAGATGTATTGCTCACCACTCTTACCATTCATATTTATGTGCCGTGTGCGCTGCAAGGAGTTAGATTCGGAAGTTTTTTATATTACTATTTGTCAAGGAGGAAGATAGCCATAAGGAGCAACTGGGAAACATAATTGTTAATAAAGCTATGTTTATTTTAGATGACTTACATTTTCACTAGACATATTCCTGTAGATCTTCACACAGTTTCCAAACTTCTGATATTTAATGTTCGTAATTTAATTCCCACAAACATTAGTAAGGAGCTTCAAAGGTCAAACTCCAAGGAGGGGAAAAGAAGGCTTTGTTGAATAAAGTTATTTACATAGTTAATCAGGAGCTAAAATCCCAGGAGAAATGCAAATCACCTTGTTTCCAGAGAGGGAACAGTAGTATAGTCTTTGGCCAGCATTCACACCCTAGAGACAAACAAAAGCTTTGACTTTCTTCCCTTGAACTTCTTTTGTGTATGTGATCTTACTTGGTTTCAGTTTTCAAGTTTATAGAAATAATCTTCTGGGTGAACCAAGGTCAAAATATCAACCTGGGGTTTAACTGCTGATCAAGCAAACAGGATGTCCAAATATTTCTCCGAAGCAATAAACCATCAGTTAATGGTGTCATTTCCACCCAGAATGCCCTCTTAGACCAACAGGAAATGTACCATGTGTCATAGTATCCATGCTGGCCATGTGTCGTAGTATCCATTATAACATTTATAAAAAGGATCACAACAGGATTTCTAGCTCCATCCAAGGGAACTTTTTCAGCAAGTCACCCACTGGCTTGGTGTCTTTCTTCACCACTTCCCCTCTCCCTCTTTCACTCAACTGTTACATGATCCTGTGGCTCCTTTATGTGAAAAAGACAATGAGGAACACAAGAAAAGATCTTGTCTAGAATTTGGAAGACCTTGATTCTAGTCCAATTTCTGCCTCACACAAGTCACTTCAAAAGAACGGGTAACATTCTAAGAGGTTTGCTTTCAATTCTGTGCACATTATTTATAACCTGCCAGCATGGAAAGGGTTTTGCTCTAGGTTATAACAACGTATATCATCAAAATAAACTATGGGGAAGGCAGATGGAAAATGAAAAGACAACAGCCAAAAAAAGGATTTCAGAGGGTGGATAAGATCTCAGTGGGTACACATTAAGGAAGCATTTCCATTTCTGAAATGTAGAAACAGTCCTTAAAGGCACTGCTACAATACTTGTCTAATATCCAGTCAATACCATTCACCTAACCTTTAAGAAATATTTTGTCAAAAGTTATTTTACATCTATATTAAATTACAAATCTTAAGGTTTTCTTTCTGAATAAAAATGTAGCCCCCTTTTGCTATTCTAGTCACCAAACCTGATAAAACTACTTACCTTGCACTCTGTTCTAATTATAACCTTTAAGTCCTGAGTCACCCGATTTCTTCCAAACCAGTTCTGGCTTTCTTTTTAACTCCTACCTAGCCCAAAACCCATAGTCACCTCTTCTGATGTATTCTTTCTAGCAATTCTGGAATTCATTGCCTTTCTGTTTTTCCTTGATGCGAATTACCACCTAGCTAACCCTCTGCAGGCTTCTGAAGACTGTTAAGAACAGTTAGGGAATACTGCCAGTGTGAGCAATCCCAATTTAGTCTGTTGTCATCTAATCCTTCAGCCACCTCCTAACACATTCCTCATAATAACTGTCCTAAACTTATTATGCAGTTTTAAAGCTCAAATACATTTCTTCCAGCTGATCATCTACTCTGGTAGCTCAACTTATTAATGAATGTTTTATTCCCTATCACTCTCATCATGAGTGCTCTGAGTTTTACCCATATTCTGTAAATCCTTAATGTCATCCTCTCCCCATCACTCAAGGCTCAAAACCTCCTCTTCTGCTTTAGAGATGTTCAAGTTGCTGGCCTCAGCATTCTACTTTTACCTATTTTCAATCATCACAGTATCCCCTACAAATTGATTCAATATTTTACCGACTCTTCACAAAAACTTTTTTTCTTCCTCCACTTTTTAAACATTTTCTATTATAAAATTTTAAGATACACTGATGAATATAAATGTTGTGATTGAAAAGGACACACAGAAGTATGTCTTCTCCCCTTGCCCTAGCTTCCACTTAACCTAATCAAGTCCTAGCGTTTTTACAGTGCCTTCCAATTTATTTTTAAAAACAGTAAATAATAGAGAAAAATCAGGTTCTCTGTGAATTTTTCCCATCCACATCTCCTTCTCAATGCAGAGATAACCAACACCCTCATGTCAGTAACTATCCCCCCATGTGTGTTTAGTTCAGTGGGACCTATACTAGACTTCCAAGTTACAAAATTAAAATAATTAGTTTGGTTGTTTTAAACCACTGAGCTTATGGTAATTTGTGATGATAGCACAAAAAATTAAATATAAATTATTGTTTTGTATCCTAATGCTTTAAATAGTATGCACATTTTTGCTTTCTTTTTTAACCACATTATGTTTTGGAAATGAACCCGTGTTCATTTATGTAGCTCTAGCTCATTGTATGTTCTGATGTTCTATATGTATTTCACAACTTATTTATTACTTTTTTATTGATAATTAAGGGGTTTCCTGAATGTTCTACTACTAATATTTTTTAGATTTTTCCCCCTAGCTTTATTGAAGTATGATTGACAAATAAAAAATGTATATATCTGGATTGTACAATGTGATCTTTAAAGTTTACAACACTATGATTTAAAATACATAGACATTATGAAATGATCTATCATCTCACATCACTCATATTTTTATTTTTGTAATGAAGACATTTAAACTCTCTCAGCAAATTTCAAGTAGATAATATAGCATTAACTATAGTCACTATGCTGTATATTAGGTTTCCAGAATTTATTCATCTTACAACTGAAAGTTTGTACCCTTAGATCAACTTCTCCCCAGTTCCCCCACTCCCAGCCCCTGGTAACTCTGCTGGTAACTATTGTTCTACTCTCTGATTCTGTGAGTCTTACTTTTACTACATTGTTGAGTGTTCCCACCCACAAACATGGCATATTTTGTCATTCAGTTAGCGTTTATTTTACTACATTTATTCCCAGATACATTACAACCTCTCTCTTATCACTTTTTATTATAGAAATATAAAGATGCTAATGGTTTATTTATGTTGAGTATTTATCTCAATACCTTTCTGAACTTTTATAAGTTTTTCAACAGTTTATTTGGTCTCTGGATATTTTTCTAGTTGACAATCATATTGGATAAGAACTATTGTAATCCTTATTCCCCCCTCCCCACTTTTTAAAAATGCATTGCTTTATTTTAGACCACAATTCAATGTTGAACAGCAGGAATGCTAACAGGGATCCTGGTTATGTTCCTGTGTTGAAACTAACAGATTCGCATTTGTTGTATATTTCTTAAGTAAATGGCTTTTCTTCTGTTTCCATTGTCCATGGAAAATGTACATTAGTTACAGATAGTGATTTCCTTAAAATGTGGTAAATTTTGCCTTTAAAAAATGCTGAGCTATTACTGATAGCTATAGAAACATAGCAGTGATGTAGTCTTGATTTGGGAAGCATGTTGGGTACCCCTATTGTATTTTCTCACTGAGAAGGGAACCGCATCCTGTAAAAGATATTCTTTCACCTTTTAGTCACGAAAAATATGTGTTAAAAACTTGGAAGAAACTCTAGCACCAATAATTTTAATAGAAAATAAAAAATAAAGAGATTCAATCTTCTCTATTCCTACTGTTTAATTCTGAAAACAGATAAAAGAAAAGTAATAGAAATAGCTACTCTTGATGAATTTACTCTCACTACCCACCCCCACATATATATTCAATTAGTTCTATGATTTATATAGTGTGCTTTACACTATATTTCTACCCACTCCCAGTATTACAAATATTAATCATTTTCCCCTGGGCAATTATAGGGTTTAAAGCCTCATACTGTGTATGTCCATAAGCAACATGACATCAAATAGAAACGTGCTCTGCTTCTTGTTCCCTCCACCCCCACACCAGCTCTTCATACATTATGTTCTGGTCACTGAGAAAAAGACATGAGTATCCCAGGAAAGAGCTCTGCTAGAAAAGCAAACAAATATACCAAGAAAAAATTTTGAATCATTTTGGAAACACCAAATCATATGGGAAGCTCCAAGAAAATAAATATTTATTCATGCATGAACTCCGGTTCAAGATATCAGAGGATAATCTTTATACTCATGTTCTTGAACTCAAGAAAGCAATAGCTGAGTACCTACTAAGGTGAGCCCAAGAGCCCACTCTCCCTGGCATTGGCTACATTCCAAGTGGGACATGTTATGGTCTTGAGGTCAAAGACATTGAATATAATTAAACTTATCTAAGTTTAAACCCCTGCTACATCTTTATTTTAAGTGTGACCCAGGTGGGTGTCTCTGTTGTCCAGACTAACACGAGCAGAGGGATGAGTGAGACCAAAGCTGCAAGGCAAGCTGGTGTGTTGTATTTAAAGAAGTGGTTTATGTCCTTTCCTTTCCTATTGAGTCAGTGAAGACACTGTCACTGTCCTCAGCTGCTCAGCCAGATATGTAAATAGTATCTTTTCTTTAGTAGAATCAGAAATTCAGAACCATCCCAGATGTGAGTATATGGACCAACTTCTCATACTTCAGTGAAGCCTCAGATCAGGAAATCATGTATGTAAACATATCAGTAAGCATTAACTAGGTTATTCTGTAATACTCAGTGGGTGAATACAATGAAAATGTGTTTTTTGTTCACCTTATATATTAAGTAAAGAAATGACTGGCAGGAAATGTGCATACCAAACTTAAACAGAGACATAGGTTGAAGGACACTCCACCTCAATGTGTACTCCTAGGACCACCCAAGCAGTGGGAGGAAACAAGGTGTACGGTGCTTGCCCTGGCTCTTAAAGCTTCTGCCTGGAAGTGATACTCCTCACACTTAGTCCTTTTTTAGGGCTTAAATTCAGAAGGAGTAAGAATGTGCAATCTTATCATATGCCAAGAAGGAGGAATAGGAATAAATGTGAGCAACCTTAATGACCTCATTCCAATCCATAAAGATTGTCCAAGTCATGTCCTTTACTGTTATCCTTAACCAAACTATGAATACTGGCTGCATACAGAAGTCATTCTAGAGGGAACAGAGAAGAAGATGAGTGTGAATACTGCATGCCACAAAAGTATCTCCCAAAGCATTCAGGAAACAGAAGCGTGGATGATATCCAATTCTATTTTATTAGTCTTTTGCTTGGCCTTTCTTTCTTCCTTCCTTTTCAATCAACCAACAAACCTCTTCCTGGTCTATACCCTTGACGTTTTCTTACTCATATTTTTAAAATATTTCACTTTCAATCTCCTACTGTTACCATATGAATTTTTTGGAACAGAGTGATACTGTCAGTAAATTCTCTTGTGATATTTTCAAAGTTTTCAAAGCCTTAGTAATATTAATTTATTAATTTCTTTTTTACTTGAAATCATTCCAGAACTTATCAGTTTTGAGTCTTGACTATATTAGGGCAAAGAAAATAAAGATTTTCATTCCTGCCTTTTTAAAATTACAACTCTTCTTAGAGAAATAGTGCATAAACAATGAACCAACAGAAGAAAAATATAATAAGAAAAAAAGTTCAACATAATATTGTTTCAAGTCCCTATTACTAATATTAACTACTGGCATTTTCTTAAACCCTAACTGATGTAGATGAACAGACATAAGGTTAGGAGAGGTGACAAAATGAGATCTTCCAAAGCTTTTTTTGACTATCAATAGATTTAGTTAATGAAGAATGTAAGAGTTAATTATGTCAGCAAATGAAGTGAAGACATTAGAGATAGAGAAATAAATACTTTGTGAAAAGGCAGAGAACTATAATGTTTTATTCATTTATCTACAGCAAAGCAAAAATGGGTTTTTGGTTTGTTTGGTTTTTACCTAATTATCACAGATAAATTAAGGAATCATGTTAAAAACATGAAATCAATCAGAATTGTCCTTCCCTACCCTTTTGTGTATATACCAGAATACACGGACCTTTGTTTTCTTTTTTATTCTTTATATACCTACAGGTTGTTACCTTCAGTCCTTTACCTAAATCATGTTTCAAAATTGTGTGTGTGTGTGTGTAATATTTTGAAAATTTTCATCTTCCCTCTGGAATCCCCTGCAGTGACTGGCTGCCTATTCTGTTATTCCTGTGCTACCAAAGGCTCAGAAGGACTGTGGGAATTGGCTGTCCAGAAAAATGAATTTGCCGCAATAACAACTTTTTTTTTTCTTTTTATTCTGATATGGGCATGAGAGGCTGTCAAAGTAAATGGGGGAATAATCTAACTCATCTCCTTGGCATTTGTCAGTGGCCACGAAAAACCCAAGGCTTCACTTCTACACAATTTTCAAAGAACCCATGGCTGAAGATGACCATAGCCTGTGTAAGTGTATTATGTAGTTATAATCTCATCCATATTTGAAGAATTAGTCTGATTCTTCAAAGCAGGCATCCCTGGAAGAAGTCAGAAATTATGATGCCCAAAGTGTAGAATTAGAAACAGAGAGAAAATAGAAACTTTATGCAGCCACTCAGCAAGGCCCTCCAGTTTCAAGTTTCACTCATTCTTTGCTTATCTACTGAGTATATGAATGGAGGCCATTAATTATAATCGACAAAGAGTTTCCGTAGTTCAGAGTGGTGCCACCACCACCTGTCACAGCAGTGGATGGAAGCAACATTATATTACAAGGAAATCTGAATCAATATGGTTTTATTAAGATCCAAAATGACTGATTTCCGGTCAAGATGGTGGAGAAGGTAAGTGCTGGGCTAGCTTCCTTCCATGGCAACATCAAAATTCAAGTCCATCACAGAACAACGATTACTAAGAACTACCTTAAGGCTAGCTGCACAGAATTCCTGTAACTGAGGCTATAAAGAAGCAGCCACCTTGAGACGGAATACTCTGTCAACTGTAATTGAAAAAAATTTTTTTTTTGTAATGATCCATAGTAAAATGTGAGATATATTACTGGATACCTCTTTTTGTTGTTGTTGTTCTTTGAAAGTTAGAGAGGTGCCATTTCTTTTGAAAGAAAAATATATGTTACTAAAAATAGAGATATTTTCACTGTAGTTCTTTCTAGGTCATTCTATTCCATTCCAAACAGGTAACATTCTCGTGATATCATTCCTCTCAAATATACATTTCATAATGTTCTAAATGTTACGGTGGTGGAGTGAGTAAGCACGGGGCCAACAAGCAAGCTTGCAAGGACTGTGTCCCTCTGGGAGTTTATGGCTAACTTGGTCTGACATCAAGTTTCATGTATGAAGAAGACTGGGACAAATAACTTCTAGTGCTCACATTGTGGGGTTTCCTGAGATTATTGGCTTCACCTGCTGCTCCTATATGGGCATACCCATCCCTGGTGACTCTTCTTCACCTAGCTTTCAGAATGCTTCAGTTACTAAGGAGATGCCAGCTTATACCCAGGTCCTTCATTATTACTTTCTGGAAATTTAAAAACTTCTCTTATACAAACATAAGCAGAAGGGAGGAGACAAGGCTCTGTGCTTTTGCCACCTAAGCATAATAGAATTGCCCATCCTTTAAACTATGCTTCATTAAAATGGAGATATATGTATTAGGTAATAGGAAAGTAGAATATGTTTATACAACTGCTTTCTCCCCATGTTCTTACCTGTTCACACCTGATCCAAGAAGCCTTTCACAAATCCTTTCACTGATCCTGGCTTTTTGAGAACACAGTCCAAGTCTTTCCAAGCTTTGGAGTAACTTTCTGCATAAATAGGTATAGCATCGCTATGTTTGGGGCTATATATGTAAAAAGAAAGCCCTTGGTTGAGCAGTAAAGCTGAGTTATTTTTACGGAAGCTGATGCCAAGGGCTGGAGCCAAAGACTTGGAATATTACAATAGACCAAACATACACACACACACACACACACACACACACACACACAGAGAGCCAAGGACTTTGTGATATTTATGTTTAAGGACCATACCAGCAGGACAGCATTTATGAGGCTTTTCCAAGTGAAGTAAACCAATAGTCAGAGAAGGCTCAGCTCAGTCTAACAACACTCTACCCTTCTCTTCGTCATTTATGGGATCCCTGTTGGCCTCTGAGTGTTGCCGAAGGGCTGGAAATGTGCGACATAAATCTTTGCTGGTCTTTTTAAATGAGACTGCAGTTGTTTCAGGGGAGCATGGCAGTGGGTTAGTTCCAGCCAGGGACCTTGAGTGACGATGGACTAGGGAACACAGACCCTATTTATCCTCCGAGTATGGGGACACTTTTTCTGAGCACGATTTCTTCAGTTTACTGGGGAACAAATATTTCTTCCCTAATTGCTAACCGTGTGTTTAGTTTTATTCTTGAAGGAACCACATGTTTAGTGCAATAAAAGCCAGTATCTTTGTGGTTCTTTCCTTTTATTATTTGTCTTCCTCCTTCGTGTCACACAACTCTCCGCTGCCCGTGGCTCTGCAGCAGGAGTGCATATAATTTATACCCTATCACCTTACACGTTGTTTCCTAGTTTTTTTTGGCTCATATTTTTTTCCCCACAAAAGAGAATATTTCCTGAGTAGCTGGCTCACATTTAGAGTCGACGCATCTATTGTTTTCCAAAATGTCTGCCAATAATAAGCGTACCATACATAATTGTTGACGCTAAGTTCAAATAAATTTTGCTTTTTTAAAATATGTCACAGACACACATCTTTCTTAGAAAGAAAAAATTCAGGAGACCCTAAACCTTTACTACCCCTGGACATAATACTAAGTCTTTTATAATCCACCCTTAAATCTTTCTACCTTCCTTTTCCCATGTTGAAGAATGAATGTTTGTGTCCCCACAAAATTCATATGTTGAAATTCTAAGCCCAAGTGTGACAGTATTAGGAGGGGAGGCCTTGTTTGGGAATGAAGTCATGAAGGTGAAGCCCTTATAGGATGGATGATGAACTCCTAAGAGAGCTCCCTCCCCCCTGCAGCCATGTGAGGATGTGGGGAGGAGAAAGGAATTGCTGAAGCAGGAAGCAGGTCCCCACCAGACACAGGATCTGCCAAGACCTTGATCTTGAACTTCTCAGCCTTGAGAACTGTTAGAAATAAATTTCTGTTGTTAAGCCACTCACTCTATAGTATTTTGTTATAGAAACCCAACAAGATTTAGACACCCCATAATCCCACAGTGTACCTTGTGTTTCTGCAACCCGAATATCTTCCTATTCCCCAAAGAGAAGATGCTCTTTTACCACTTGCAAAGTTTTTCCTCCCCTTTCTATTTGTGAACTTTGATTTATTGTTCCAGATACAGGACAACTTTCATGTCCTCTGTGTATCCTTACTTGATATTCAAGAGGAAGATTCATTAGTACTTAAGTGACACTTACAACTATCTCTATCATATCAGCAATCATACATAAATGGAATAGTGTAGTTATTTGTTTATGTGGCATGCCATTACACATACACACTATGCATCCTTTCCTGAGCATAGATTAGACCTTATTCCTATGTCTAAGCAGCTGATATGATGCCTGGAAAATAATTACATATTAAATATACATAATATGTTTGTGGAAAAAAAGAATAATGAATGAATGAATGAATGAAATGAGTAAGAATTTAGAGAGCAGCAAAAGACTGACCACAGTTTGGATCCTGTTTTAACCAATTCTAACTTATGATTTGGAGCAAGTTTCTTGCCTTTCTCAAGGTTCAGTTTTTCCATTTCTAAAACTGAGTCATAGTAGTACTTTCACAATAGGAGTGTGATGAGATTACATGAAATAACTCCTGGAAACAATTGGAAGCATCTTGGAGATGCAGGAAAAAAATGGAAGGAGAGGGTGAAGAAGGCAGAGGAGAGAGAAAGAGGAGAAGTGGAAGAAGGGGGAGGAAACAATGGAGAAACAGAGAAAGGGGAGGAAAAAGAGGAGTAAAAGAAAAGTAAGAGTTGAAGAAGAAGAAGAAGAAGAAGAAGAAGAAGAGGAGGAGGAGGAGGAGGAGGAGGAGGAGGAGGAGGAGGAGGAGGAAGAAGAAGAAAGATAAATAAATCTTCACCAAAAGTGAATGGGGAAGCAAGGACAAATGATAATTCTTGTCAGGAGAACTTTCTGGGTTGTGTGTGAAGGAAAAAGAAATGGTGATGATAAAAGACAGTTGTTATATTCCTGTGGAGTTCATTTGTCCATTCTTGCATCTTTTCAATGAATACAAATATTCAAAAGATGAAAACTGAATGGGAATTTAAAAAGAAAACTACTTATAAAGTGATAAAAGTATGGGATTTTTGGGTCTCTTTTCAAATATTCTAACAATAAATAAAAACATCACTTAACGATACTACTTTTATGGTGTACTTCATTGGGGGGGATGCCAACAGTGAGGGTAAATCATCAAAGTAGTATTCGTTTGACATTAAGAATGAGAGCAACTTGAAAAAGCTTACTACAAGGTGATTTTTTTTTTAATTGCCACAGTGTGTTTCCAACACCATTATGGGCATGTTTGAAGAAGGAAGGGAGATGTGGGGCTTTCCAGAGAGTTACATTTAATCATTCAAAACAATTTCTGAACCAATTGTTATACCTACTTCAAAGCCACTGAAAATCATTGAGGTCTCACAAACAAACTGTTACCTGAATTATTAAGGGGATTTTGGTGTGGGGGGTAGGGAGTGTGGTTCAGGACCCATACCCCAGGGAAGGGTGGAGAGGAAAGGCAGTGCTATTGTCTTTTAATCTTTTAAATAATACTTATCCCCCAAATAACTGAAACTTAGTTAAATGTGGGCTAGGAGTCCCCAATGGTAGCTAGAAGTACCTCCTTAGTTATCAGGTCCCCTTTGCTAGAAATAAAGTAAATCTGGAGAAAAGGGAATCAGCATGAATCCTTCATAAATAGCCACTCTGATGCTCATATATTTGTCATCACCTGTGTAGAGCACTCTTATTGCTCAGAAGGTTCTGAAAAGAACTTTACACACACTGAACAAAAATGTTCCCTGTAGTCTCTCTACTCCCCCAAATCTGTTGACAAACAAATACTATTTGTGCCAATGATTCTGAAATACAAATACCATGAAGTCATTCTGATGTTACAGGAACTCAAGAGAGAAAACATAATGGAGGGACAAGTGGTTTTCAGACTCTTTAGTGGCCACTAAGTTGACTATTTATTTCCAGAAGTATTGTGAGTGCTGAAAAAAAAAAGTTCTTTGGCTTATGTTATGTTTCCAAAGGATTCTTCCCAACATAAAGGAAGCAAATTATCAATTTAGTCTGCAGAGCTGACACACACACACACACACACACACACACACACACACACACACACACATGTACACTTCTATATAAGAAACGAGCCTATACCAATAATAGATAGGTAAGTAGATAGACAGACAGAGAGATGGTAGATAGATAGTTGGGTGTCAAGACAATATCTATTGTCTTTCATCCCAGGAAGCTCAAACAAGTGATTCACATGCAGTAGAGGTTTAATAAGTCTTTTTCTTTTTTAATGAACCCAAATTGTAACCAAAGTGGGTATGTGCACCCACATATGTGCAAGTTATTGATGTCATTATAAAAGTGATTAATATCTCCCCACAGATCTTTCAGTTTCCAAAGTATATGCCAAAATGGGTGGGCTCTGAGCATAGTGAGGAACCGAGGGTCGGAAAGGGTCCATTTTCCTCCCCATCACAGACCCAGTACTATTTTCTGAAGGCCAGTACCTGGCTTGGCACTGCACAGCAATTGGGAAAGCTCTGCTGTCTCTGCCCAGTGCAGTTTGAAGAACAAGGCTTGTAAGACATAAAAGGCACATAAAAACTGGCAGGCGCAAGGAGCAACCTAAGCCCATGGCTTAAAATACCGTTAAAAATAATCATTAAAACCAGGCACCTAACATGCCCCACAATCTAGGCCAAACACAGAGGAAAATAGGAGATTTTTCATCCTGCAACCATCTCCTTCTCTCCTGCTTGGTCGGCATCAGGAGCAGATCAGTAGAATCCTTCCTAGACATTCTATAAGGGAGTTCTATTGTTGTTGTGAATGTTGTCATTACAAATCTTGTGTCCACAGTTTCATGGCTTAGTTGGGATATATACAGAATAATACATGATGGAATTGTATCAGCAAGCCAAAAGATATTCTCCACATTGTCTGAGATAAAACTTGTCTAAGAAAACTGAAGCCCAGGCTGATACCCCATAGTGCCATGTAAGAGCCATAGATGACTTGATAGGTGGACATAGCTTTCAAATGCTAATTCCCCAAATAGGGAAAGCACTTAACCAATTTCCTGTGAAAAGAGATCAGAATTTGTTATCCACAGAATAATACTTCTCAAAGAAGCTCATGGCTTAATCCCTAGAACCTATGAATAGATTACTTTACTGGGTAAAAAGGTCTTTGCAGACATGATTAAGGATCTTGATATGGGGGGGATTATTCTCAAGCACAATGGTCCTAATAATGAGGGAGGCAGAAAGGACACAGTCAGAGTAGGAGATGTGAAAATGGGTGCCCAGGATGAAGTGAAGTGAGACAGAGACCACAGGAAAGAAATGCAGGAAGCCTTCAGAAGCTGGAAAAGACAGGGACACAACACCTCCATCGAGCCTCAAAAAGAATGTAGTCCTGCCCTGGCTGGTTGGCTCAGTGGTAGAGTGTCGGCCTTGGCGTGCAGGAGTCCCGGGTTCGATTCCCGGCCAGGGCACACAGGAGAAGCGCCCATCTGCTTCTCCACCCCTTCCCGCCTCCTTCCTCTCTGTCTCTCTCTTCCCCTCCCGCAGCCAAGACTCCTTTGGAGCAAAGATGACCCGGGCGCTGAGGATGGCTCTGTGGCCTCTGCCTCAGGTACTAGGATGGCTCTGGATGCAACAGAGCAACGCCCCGGATGGGCAGAGCATCGCCCCCTGGTGGGCATGCCGGGTGGATCTCAGTCAGGCGCATGCAGGAGTCTGTCTTACTGCCTCCCGTTTCCAGCTTTGGAAAAATGAAAAAAAAAAATGCAGTCCTGACAAAACCTTGATTTCAGGACTTCTTTTTTTTTTTTTTTTTTTTTTTTAATTTTTTTTTTAATTTTTTTATTTTATTTTTTTATTTATTGATTTTTTGTGAGAGAGAGGAGTGAGAGAGAGAGACAGACAGAGAGAGAGAGAAGGGGGAGGAGCAGGAAGCATCAACTCCCATATGTGCCTTGACCGGGCAAGCCCAAGGTTTCGAACCGGCGACCTCAGTGTTCCAGGTCGACGCTTTATCTCACTGCGCCACCACAGGTCAGGCGATTTCAGGACTTCTAAGAGCATGATGATTTGTGAGAGCAGCAATAGAATCCTAATTCAGAGGAAACGTTGTTGTTTTAAATCATCCTTTCAAAAGAGTCTTAGTAATGGGCATGTCTAAGGTTCTGCTGCTGATTTGGACCCTTTTGGAAAGCATCTGGGGACACTGTCATAGTAAATGGGTTTTTGCACCTTCTCTAGGAAAACATCAGCCTGCAGGTGTGAGGTATGCTGATAATATCTCTATATTTAAGACACTCCCCAGAGAATTTCTAGAAAAGAAGCACTTTCCTCTTCTGACTAGACCATACTCATTTAAAACAGGAAATCCATTACATATTACAGAATTTTGGTTCAACATTCAATAAATTAGTCATTCAAGTTTGCCATAGTAACAGAATAAAAGAGAAACATCCTATGATTATCATCATACATGCAGAGAACATAACTGGCAAAATGTGACAGCCATTCCTGAGGCAAACTTTCAGAAGTTACAAATAGAAGGAAATTTCTCCAACCAGTGAGAGGGCTTGGATGAAAGTACAAAACAAGCTAACATTATATGATGATTACATTTAATGAGCAAGGAGGCAATGCTTTCTCTGAGACTGGGAGCAAAGCAACTCTATCTCTTCTCATCATTTCTATTTCAAAAGATTGCTGGAAATCCTAGCTAACTCAGTAAGACAAGAAAAAGAAACAAAAGGCATATATATTGGAAAGGAAGTAATACAACTCTATTTATTCAGATAAAACGGGATTGCCAATCTCAAATATTCCAAATAATTTACAAAACAAGCTATACAGTACAAGGTGAATTTATCAAGGATATGAGTAAAGACTAATACACAAATATAAACTATTCTTCTCTATACCAGCAAATAACACGTGTTAATTAAAATAAAAACAGCATTATAACTGCAATAAAATATCTAAGTATAAATAAAATTCACAATCTGTGTGCTAGACCTGCAATTAAAAATTACAAAACACTGCACTGCATAGAGAAAATAAAAAGCAATGCTTAAATGGAAATAAATGGAGAATTACAATATGGTTATCAATTGGAAGACTCTGTATATTGTTAAGAGCTCTGTAATTTTTAACTATAAATCTAAAACAATCTCCATCAAAATAACAGCAGTCTAC
This sequence comes from Saccopteryx leptura, assembly GCF_036850995.1. Lineage (NCBI taxonomy): Eukaryota > Metazoa > Chordata > Mammalia > Chiroptera > Emballonuridae > Saccopteryx > Saccopteryx leptura. Next base: position 169,581,039 of record NC_089507.1, read on the forward strand.
CTTTTAGCAAGTGACAAACCAATTCTAAAATTGATATGGGTTAGCAAATAACCAACAGGGGAAATGATAGTCTTTTACACAAATGGAGTGGGAACAAGTTTGACCCACACCGAAAAATAAACCTTGACTCTTACCCTCCATAATGTAAATATTAACTTGAAATGCATCATAGAACTAAACACAAAAATTCAAAATGTCAAACCTTCAGAAGAAAACAGGAAAAATCTGTACAATCTTGGAATAGGTTAGAATTTCATTCAAAAGTCACAAAGACCACATCTTTTTGAAATATACTGATAAGAGAAAGAAAAAAAATGAACTATCAAATAGACTTGAAGGAAATATTATATATATAAGATATTATATATATCACATATATATGATAACAATAGATCACTCATATAGAGGAAACATTTTTACATCATTCTTTCATTTATATCAAATAATCCTATAAAATTAGGCAAACACTATCAGATACTTCACAAAAGAAGATAAACAAATAGCCAATAAACACATAAAAATAGGTGCAGCATCATTTCTTATCAAAGTAATGAGAGTTATAAATATAAACAGATACCACAGCATACTGGAATGGCTAAAACTCAAATAATTGCAATACTCAGAGCTGGCAAGCATGTAGAGAACTGCTACTCCCACACATCACTGGTGGGAACGTAAAATGATACCTCTACCTTGGAAAAGAGCTTGTCAGTTACTTATCAAGCTAAACCTACATTTACCATAGGGCAGGCCCATAACGAACAAATACTTAGCCAAAATAAGTGTAAATATACACCTACAAAAAGAGCTGTAACTGAAAGTTGATAGCAGCTTCATTTGCCATGGGCCCATCCTGGAAACAACCTAGGTCTCCTTCAATAAGTGACTGAATAAACAAATTTTAGTACAGACTTCCTACTCGGCAATGAAAAAGAATAAAGACACACAATGTGGATAAATCTTAAAAACATTAGCAGAGTGGTAAAAGGTTTGCACACACAAAAAAATGTACACACTCTGAGATTTTAAGTCCATGAAGCTCTAGAAAAGACAGATCTAATCAGTATCTGCTTGTGGCCAGAGGTTAGGGGGAAATTGTCTAGAAAGGGCCCAAGAGGATAAGAGAATTGTTCTGTATCTTGGTTGTCGAGGTGATTACCCAGATTAACATGTTTCTCAAAACTTCTCAAAGTATGCATTGAAAAATCGGTGCAATTTAGTTTATGTCACTTCCACATCAACAAAGATGATTTTTTTTCTCTTTCTAATACAAAAATCCATAAACACTTACCAACTGCACATCCCTTTTACTCTACCTGTGCCTTGTGTTAGATCTGTGTGCCCCCATTCTTTTCCTGGGTGACTTCCTACCCACGTGGTGTCTAAACAATTCACAAACATAGACCCCCTAAGTTCAGGGGCACAGCATGACTCCTACCAAGTGTGTTCGGTCCCATGAAAGGTTTCAAATACTATATACGATTCTGTTCACACAGGGCCCTTCTACTACAGGTATCCAACCCTGCGGAGTAAGGACTAACAGCTGGGGACAAAAGCTAGGTATTTAAAGAATGGCAGAAACAGGAAGAAACAGACGCCTGGGGAGAGTCATTAAAGTCTTTCCAGTGATGAGTGACTTCCAGAGACTAATATGTTGCTACATCAAAGTGTCCCTGTTTTCTTTTGAAAGAGGTTATTTCTGTCTGCTCAAAGATGTTATGAAATGCTACATTTGGCGATAACAGTTACAGCTCCTCCACCCCCTCGCTGGTATAGAATTACAACACAGGGGGATAACAATTAAATATTATTAGAGTCTGTGGTTTCCATCATTAGGATGCATATCTTCAGGACTTTAAAAGTTCTGAAAGTAGGTGGCATTCACCACAAAATGACAAGTGAAGGCTTTAAAAACTAAACGGCCTCTCCATCAGATGTCTAAAGTCTAGTTAGAATATTCACTATCTGCAATCTATTTTGACTTTTCCAGATCTTCCTTTTTTTTTAAAGAAACATTACTCTAACTCACCTATCATTAGACTAAAAACAATTCGAGCTGAAACAACAGGCAAGAGGCCAGTCAATAAAAATAATCTTTTTTCCCCCAGTTAATGTATACACAGCTTGATTATTTGGATGAAGTGAGGAGAGTCATGTGACTATTCCAAAAATAGTAGAATATAAAACAGTCACTTCTATCCTGGCTTGAAATGGGTGTGTGTGTGTGTGTGTGTGTGTGTGTGTGTGTGTGACTGCCCTTATCCTAGCGTCACTTTATCAAGTGCTGCTCTCTGGATAGCAGAAGAAAACATTAGGTAGAAAGGGAAGCCATCTGAGATGACATGTTTTCCAGGAAAATGTCCAAGGGGACAGTACGTATATAAATAAGATGAATAGGAAAGATGACTATCTGGGGGCTCCAGGGACAGAAACTTCTAAGCAGCATCAAATGTGTTATCATGATTCCTGCTGGTAACTTGAGCCAACTTCAAAGCTTTCTTGGGCAGATTATGCCAAGAAGGCTCATTATCAGAAAGGAGCAGTTAATTAGAATGAATTATTAGAATGTTCAACCTGCATTAAATGGAGTACAGCTGCTGAGTCACACTATAAAAATGAAATTTGGACCACTCATCTGCTCACGTCATTGATAATTTTTGTTTAAATTGGATATCTGATTTGTAAAGCTGGAACAGAGTGACAGCGGGCAGGGGGAGTAATCACAGAGTTTAGCAGGCATCACATTTAAATGATGTTTTCTTGACTCATCTTAATCATTCAGCATACTTTTCTAGACATTTTAAACAAGTTAGAGATTAATCTGTGGGGTTTTTTTTTTCAGGGTGTTATTTCTTCCATCATAAAAATAGCCATTGTCCCAGCTGTTTTAACTGTACTGATAGTATTTGAAATCCTTGGAGTCTTTCTATCTAATGCCACTGCTTCATAAAGCAGAATTCAGACTGAAGGTCACAATATAATAAAGTCATTTTCTTCGTCCCTCCTGAGGGGAACTTGAAAGAAGCAGGTGCACTGTCTGGGAGGAAGACTAAGTTGATAGTCTGAGTTGATAGCAGACAACCTTTATTTTTACTTTCCTTCCTCGTTTGCATTTCCTTCCTTTTCCTTCCTTCACAGGTTCCAAAAGAAATTGCAAGAAAACAGTTGGATGCACACAGATGGATCTGACTCGAGGAAAAACACAAACGTCAATTATGGAGGAACAGAATGATTGCAACCGCTGATAAAAGAAGACGTGCTGCACAATTTTTCCCCCTCATTCTTGGTGTGCACACATCTGGAAACATGGTAAGTTGTCATGAGGTTAAGGAAGTAAACAGATGTCGGCTATTGATAACCATCTCTGGTGAACGTTCAGAGCCCCACGGTGATCTACCCCGCGGCTCTTTCCTTATCGGAATGACATTATAAACTCTCACCTGGGCCAGCACTCAGCCTGCCCAAGCAGCTTTCATCTGGTTTCTATCGTGGCCATAAAACAAGCCCATGAGTAATTCTACAGCCCAGGTGTCTACAATTTCCAACTTCCATGCCACCTGACGGCATGCACCCCCTTTCCAGTGAAGGTTTTCCTATCTCTATGTGAGGACAGTGAAGAGAACACTAAGAGTTGTAGCTTAGTCTCGAAAGCACTTAAAGTTGAATAAAACACTCTTACTCATTTCCCAGAAAGTCAGCACATACTGTGAATGATCGCAGTGGAATGCCATATGCGAGGAGTTGTAAATGCAACTGCGCAGATACGGGCAAGGCAGCTTGCATAACCAGCAAACGCCTGATCTTGAAAGCATTGCCCTGACTTGTGAACATGCTATTCATTCAACTGCAGGGAAAGTCTGTTGGTGGTACCCAGGTTTTAAGCCTCAAATGTCTAAAGGGCTTTTACACTAAAGATAAGGTAACAGTTATGATCAAAAACATTCCTTGTTGGGTCTATTTTCTTTTGTCCTGCATTTTAAGACGTACAATAACACAAAGTAACAAAAAGTTTTTACTATTTTGAAAGTTAGATAAGAACTAGATAGAGGTGATGGTTGCACAACATAATAAATATATGAAACACCACTGAACTGTACGCTTTTACATGGTTAATTTTATGTCATGTGAATTTCACCTCAATAAAAAGAATAATTTAAACTTTGGGGAAAAAAAAGCTGAGGAATAAAGGCAAAATATTCCAGAAACAATTTTTAATTCATTCATTTTCTCCACATTTTTTGCACACTTAGTAAGGGCCAGACACTTTTTGCTAGTGGGCTTAGAAAATTAAGGTACTTACAGTCCCATATCTTAAAATTCCCAAAGGACTTATAATCAAATTATTTTTCTCTAATCAAGTCTTCTGGAAAAGAAAACATTTTCTGTCTCATCAGCTACAAGGTTCCAAGGTCAGTGAATTAGATTTAATGCAAGCTTGGACCCTTTCTAACAGTATAATTCTAACCAAGCTGTTCAATCTAAACCTCGTGTGAAAATGAGAACAATACGGATATCCTGAGGATCTTACTAGATAATGCAGGTAAAACATTCAGCGTAGTACTAGTATTGGAATTAGATCAATGTCAGGCTTGATTATTGATATTATTATTATTATTATTATGTGACCGTCATTCTTCACGTCATCATGATGTTTTAAAATAGATTTTGGATTCCTTAATTGCTTAGGACATTCCCATGATTGTGCAATATAGTTTAATAATAATAGAGTCAGCAGTTCTGAACCTAATTTCTCAAAAGTTCTAACTTTGAACCATGAAGCTATAGCTTCAACTGACTAGTGAAAGAGCTAACTCTTTCTTTTGCCTTCCGAGTTAAAAACTAGTCAATCTCTGGGCATGTGAGAAAATCCTGGTACCTTCTAAGTTAGGCTCAATGTCATGTGATATAGCCTTCAAGCTAATCAATATTTTTTGAGAGAATAAGGAAAAAGAAATCCATCTGTCTCTAGCTGCAGTTTATTCTTTCTCTTTACATTTTTGAAAAACCAACCTTATTGAACTATAATCTAAATGTAATAAAATGGACTATTTTGAGCATACAGTGAATAAGTTTTAACAAATATTTAACAAATAAATATGTGTATTCTTATGTGACAACCATTCTCCTTAAAAAGAAATTTCCATTGCCCCCAAAATGTACCTTTGCAAACAACCCTACCCCACCCCTGGCCCCAGACAACTGTGTATCTGCTTCCTCACATTTATATTAGCACAGTTTGGTTTAGCACAATGTGTTTGCAAACTATGGCCCACAGGACAAATCTAGCCCACTAATCTTTTTTGTAAAGCCCACAAGATAATATGTTTGCTTTTTATTTATTTGTTCATGCTTAAATGGTTGGAAACCCCCAAATAAATAAATAAATAAAAGAATAATGATATTTTACTATACATGAAATGTTGATGAGATAAAAATTTCAATGTCCAAAGTTCAAGTTTTATTGTAATGCAGCCCTGCTCACTCATTCACATATTGTCTATGTGGTACCCTAACAATGGCAGAGTTAAGTAATTCTAACCAAGGCCCATGGCCCCCAAAGACTAGCATACTTAGTATTTGATATTTTGCAGAAGAGGAGTCATAGAGTATGTAGTGTTCTGAATAGGGCTTCTTTGACTCAGTGTAAGACTTTGAAACCCATGCATGCTATTTCATGGAACAGTCATTCAGCCTTTACATTACTTAGAATTCAACAGTAAGAATATACCACAAATTACTTATCCATTCTCATGTTGATGTACACTTGGGTCATTTCCAGTTGGGACTGTTACTCATTAAGCTATTACAAACATTCCTATTCATGTCTTTCTGCATACATGTTTTCATTTGGAGAAAGGGACTTGATGAGTCCTGTGATAAAAGTATGGTTAACTTTCTAAGGAACTACCATTTCTTGCTCCTAGACTTTTGCCAAACATGGCAAAATGTTCACATTTGCACTCTTGAGGTTTAAAGTGGAAAGCATTTCTGAGCAAAAACATACAATCCACCTTGTGTTACCTTCCTATTTGTATTGTTCTAACTATAGTTATGCTTGAGTTTATACCTCTTACTTTGTCTTTACAAAATGATGTTGTCTTTGGATTTTCATCTAACAAACGTATGCCTTTTATAGATGACTGAAAAGTACAGAATTTTTTTAAATTTATTGTGTTTACATAGATTCTAGTGTTGCCCCAAATGTATCCCCCCTCCCCCGTATTCCCCTCAACATCTCCTTTTTTTTTTTTTTTTTGTATTTTCTGAAGCTGAAAATGGGGAGAGACAGTCAGACAGACTCCCGCATGCGCCCGACCGGGATCCACCCGGCACGCCCACCAGGGGGCAACGCTCTGCCCACCAGGGGGTGATGCTCTGCCCCTCCGGGGTGTCGCTCTGTTGCGACCAGAGCCACTCTAGCGCCTGGGGCAGAGGCCAAGGAGCCATCCCCAGCACCCGGGCCATCTTTGCTCCAATGAAGCCTTGCTGCGGGAGGGGAAGAGAGAGACAGAGAGGAAGGAGAGGGGGAGAGGTGGAGAAGCAGATGGGCGCTTCTCCTGTGTGCCCTGGCCGGGAATCGAACCTGGGACTTCTGCACGCCAGGCCGACGCTCTACCACTGAGCCAACCGGCCAGGGCTCCTCAACATCTCCTTTGCCCCCGTCCCCATAGCGCCCTCCCCCATTCCCTTCAGGTTTATTCAATCCTATCATCCCCTTTCCCTCTGTTAACTTTTCCTCTGGTCCCTTTGATCTCTCCTCTGTCTCTATTTTATTCCTCAGTTCACATTGTTCATTGGATTCTTCAAGCGAGTGAGGTCATATGATATTTTTCTTTCTTTACCTGGCTTATTTCACTTAACATAATAGTTTTCATGTCCATCCATGTTGTCGCAAAAGGTAAGATTTCCTTCTTTTTCATGGCCCCATAGTATTCCATTGTATATATGTACCACAGCTCTTCAATCCACTCGTCCACTGACAGACACTTGGGCCGTTTACACATATTCGCTATTTTGAACAATGCTGCCATAACATGGGGTGAATGTCTCCTTTTGAAACAGTGTTATGGTGTTCTTGGGGTATATTCCTAAAAGTGGGATAGCTGGGTAAACAGGCAGTTTGATTTTTAATTTTTTGAGGAATCTCCATACTGTTTTCCACAGTGGCTGCACCAGTCTGCATTCCCACCAGCAGTGCAGGAGGATTCCCTTTTCTCCATACCCTCGCCAGCACTTACTGAGTGTTGTTCTGTTGATGAGCATCATTCTGATTGGTGTGAGGTGATATCTCATTGTGGTTTTAATTTGCATTTCTCTAATGATTAGTGATGTTGAGCATTTTTTTTATATGCCTATTGGCCATCTGTATGTCCTCTTTGGAGAAGTGTCTATGCATTTCTTTTGCCCATTTTTGGATTGGATTGTTTATGTTCTTGGTGTTGAGTTATACAAGTTCTTTATAAAGTTTGGTTATTAACCCTTTATCAGACGTATTGTCAAATATGTTCTCCCATTGTGTAGTTCATCTTTTTATTCTGTTCTTATTGTCTTTGGCTATGCAAAAGCTTCTTAGTTTGATATAGTCCCATTTGTTTATCCTGTCTTTTATTTCCCTTGCCAGTGGAGATAAATCAGCAAATATATTGCTGCAAGAGATGTCGAAGAGCTTACTGTCTATGTTTTCTTCTAAGATGCTTATGGTTTCACTGCTTACATTTAAGGCTTTTATCCATTTTGAGTTTATTTTTGTGAATGGTGTAAGTTGGTGGTCTAGTTTCATTTTATTGCAAGTAGCCGTCCTATTTTCCCAACACCATTTTTTGAAGAGGCTGTCTTTACTTCATTGTATACTCTTACCTCCTTTGTCAAATATCAGTTGTCCATAAAGGTGTGGGTTTCTTTCTGGGTTTTCTGTTCTATTCCATTGATCTATATGCTTGTTATTATGCCAGTACCAATCTGTTTTGAGTACAATGGCCTTGTAGTATAACTTGATATCAGGAAGTGTGATACCTCTCACTTTATTCCTCTTTTTCAAGATTGCTGAGGCTACTTGTGTTCTTTTTTGGTTCCATATAAATTTTTTTAATATGTGTTCTATATCATTGAAGTATGTCATTGGTATTTTAATTGGTATTGTATTGAGTTTATAGATTTCTTTGGGTAATATAGACATTTTAATGATGTTTATTCTTCCTAACCATGAGCACGGTATATGCTTCCACTTGTTTGTATCTTCCTTGATTTCTTTTATCAATGTTTTCATAATTTTATGAGTACATGTCTTTAATCTTCTTGGTTAAATTTATTCCTAGGTACTTTATTTTTTTGGTTGCAATAGTAAAGGGGATTGTTTTCTTAATTTATCTTTCTGACACTTCATTGTTGGTGTATAAAAATGCTTCTGATTTCTGAGTATTAATTTTATATTCTGCCACCTTACTGAAATCACTTATCAGGTTCAGTAGTTTTTTGCCTGAGACTTTAGGGTTTTCTATATACAATATCATATCATCTGCAAATAATGATAGTTTTATTTCTTCTTTTCCAATTTGGATGCCTTTTATTTCTTCTTCTTGTCTGATTGCTGTGGCTAGGAGTTTCAGGACTATGTTGAAGAAGAGTGGTGAAAGGGTGCAGCCCTGCCTTGTTCCTGATCTAAAGGGGATTGCTTTTAATTTTCGCTAATTGAGTATGATGTTGGCTGTGGGTTTGTCATAGATGGCATTTATCATATTGAAGTATGTTCCCTGTATTCCCACTTTGCTGAGAGTTTTGACCATGAATCGGTGCTGGATTTATTTTATCAAATGCTTTTTCTGCATCAATTGAAATTATCATATGGTTTTTCTCCTTCCTTTTGTTTTTGTGATGAATTACATTGATTGATTTGCCTCCCCAGAATAAATTCTACTTGATCATGGTGTATGATTTTTTTCATATATTTTTCATATATTGCTGGATCCCATTGGCTAGTATTTTGTTGAGGATTTTAGCATCTAGATTTATCAGGGATACTGGCCTATAATTTTCTTTTTTGTGTTGTCTTTGCCTGGTTTTAGAATCAGAATTATGCTTGCCTCATAAAAGGAGCTTGGAAGTCTTCCTTCTTCTTGAATTTTTTTGAAATAGCTTGAGAAAAATAAGAGTTAGTTCTTCTTTGAATATCTGGTAGAATTCACTTGTGAAGCCATCAGGCCTGGGCTTTTGTTTTTTGGGAGTTTTTGATGACTGCTTCAATCTCATTTGTTGTAATCAGTCTAAGTTTTCTGATTCTTCCAGACTAATTTTTAAAATATTATATATTCCAAGGAATTTCTCCATTTCATCTAGGTTGTCTAATTTTTTGGCATACAGTTCTTCATAGTATTTTCTTATAATCCTTTGTATTTCTGTTGTGTCAGTTGTTATTTCTCCACTCTCATTTCTAATTTTATTTATTTGAGTCCTCTCTCTTTTTTTCTTAGTGAGTCTGGTTAAAAGTTCATTGATCTTGTTTACCTTTTCAAAGAACCAGCTCCTTGTTTCATTGATTCTCTGTATTGTTTCTTTAGCCTCTATGTCATTTATTTCCGCTCTGATCTTTATTATTTCCTTTCTACTACCTCTGCACTTTACTTGCTGTTCTTTTTTGTTTGTTTGTTTGTTCTTTTAGATGCCAGGTAAAGTTGTTTATTTGACCTTTTTTAGTTTCTTAAGATATGCCTGTAATGCTATGAACTTCTCTCTCAGTACTGCTTTTGCTGTGTCCCATAAATTTTGAGGTGTTGTATGCTCATTATTACTTGTTTCTAGGAATTTTTTTATTTCTTCTTTGATTTCATTGTTAATCCATTTGTTATTTAATAACATGCTATTTAGTTTCCAAGTGTTTGAGTATTTTTCAGTTTTTCTGTTGTGGTTGATTTCTAGTTTCATGCCATTGTGATCAGAGAAAATGCTTGATATTATTTCAATCTTTTTAAATTTGTTGAGGCCACTTTTGTGCCCTAACATGTGGTCTATTCTAGAGAATGTACCATGAGCACTTGAAAAGAATGCATATTCTGCTGCTTTTGGGTGAAAGGTTCTGAAGATATGTATTAAATGGAGTTGATCTAGTGTGTCCTTTAAGGCTGCTGTTTCTTTGTTAATTTTCTTTCTTGAGGATCTATCAAGTGATGTTAGTGGGGTATTGAAATCCCCTACTATTATAGTATTGCTGTTGATCTCACCCTTCAAATCCATCAAAGTCTGCTTTATATATTTACTTGTTCCTATATTAGGTGCGTAGATATTTATAACGGTTATATCTTCCTGTTGGATTGCTTTCTTTATCATTATGTACTGAAGTTCTTTATCTCTTACTATAGCCTTTGTTTTAAAATCCACTTTGTCTGATATAAGTATTGCTACCCCAGCTTTGTGTGTGTATGTGTGTGTATTTTTCTGAAGTTGGAAACAGGGATGCAGTCAGACAGACTCCCACATGGGCCTGACCGGTATCCGCCCAGCATGCCCACCAGGGGGCAATGCTCTGCCCATCTGGGGCATTGCTCTGCCACAATCAGAGCCATTCTAGCACCTGAGGTAGAGGCCACAGAGCCATCCTCAGCACCCGGGCCAACTCTGCTCCAATGGAGCCTTGGCTGTGGGAGGGAAAGAGAGACAGAGAGGGGGAGGGGTGGAGAAGCAGATGGGCCCTTCTCCTGTGTGCCCTGGCCGGGAATTGAACCCAGGACTCCTGCATGCCAGGCCGACGCTCTACCACTGAGCCAACCAGCCAGGGCTCTCTAGCCGCTTTTAATATTTTCTCTTTATAACTTAGATTTGGTATTTTAATTATGATGTGTCTTGGTGTAGATTTCTTTGGGTTTTGCTTTAATGAAATTCTCTGTGCTTCTTGAACTTGTGTGACTTTTTCCTGCATCAATTTAGGGAAGTTTTCAGCTATGATTTGATTGAACAAAGTCTCTATCCCTTGGTCTTTCTCTTCTTCTTCAGGAAATCCTATGATGTGGATGTTATTTCTTTTCATGTTGTGACAGAGCTCTCTTAGAGTTTTCTCAGACTTTTTGAGCCTCTTTTCTTTTTGCTGCTCTGCTTCTGTGCCTTTGTTTATCTTGTCCTCTAACTCTCTGATTCAATCCTCAGCTTCATTCATCCTGCTTTTATTTCCTTCCACTGTGGTCTTCATTTCTGATATTGTATTTGTCATTTCTTACTGATTTTTTTTTATTATTTCAATGTCCTTTTTTATACTTGCTATCTATTTATTTGTTTGTTATGACCATCTATTGTTATTCTAAGATCTTTGAGCATCCTAACAATCATTATTTTAAACTCTGCATCCAGTAATTTGATTATATCTGACTCATTCAAGTCCTTTTCTGGGGATTTCTCTTGATTCAATTGGGTTTCATTTCTCTTCCTTCCCATTTTGTCTGTGTATAAGAAGGGTGTTACCAATGGAGTCCAGTGGTTGTGGCCTCTGTGTTCCCTAGGTGTGGTCTGTCTGCAGACCCACCACCCCTTCTGCCACTGCCTTGGGCGTTTGGGTATGGGCGTTGCCCACCCCGGCTGGCTGCAGCTGTCACTGTGGTTTCCACCTGTCCTCCATGGGAGGGGCTGTGTTCACGTGCATGGTCTACAGGCCTTGACCTTTGCCCCACCCCCACTGGTGGGGCTGCATGCCGCACTGAGGGCCGCAAGCCTCAGCATCACAGGCAAGGGTGAGCACCTTTGCTCAGCTGCGGGTCTCTGCCTATTCCCAGGCTTTCACTCTTCCCCTGTGGGTGGGATTGCAGGCGGGCCCACAGCTGGCCAAACTGCTTTTGTGCGCCCCTTCTGCCCCCACCCTGCGAGACTGAGCTTATCCTGGGCCTCAGTTGTGGCCGGCCCAGCTTCCACCCCCACTGACAGGACCGCTCTTTCATGTCCCACTGCCGCCCACCCTCCAGTGAGCCCTCAGCAGTGTGGGTGGGGGTGCTGCAGCTCAGACCCTCGCACTCAATATTGTATTGCTTAAGGCTCCCTCCTTCTAAGTGACTCTGCTCTGAGTGCCGCAGAAGAGCTTGTTTGGCTGGTGTCCTGCTTCCCTTTGCTGGTATTGCTGGTTCCAGGGGAAATATTCACTTCAGATTGGTGAGTGCCTCTCAGCCCAAGGGTTAGGGTGGCTGTCCCTCAAAGTGTTTCTGAGTGTGATTACACTCTCTTCTTGCTGCTCTGGTCCTCTTCTCTCTTTCCATCCCCTGGAACCCTGCATGAGTGGTTGTAAAAGAGGTTTTCTGTGCGGTCCCTTTAAAAAGAATCCTGGGTTTGAGAAATCTGTCTCTTTCTCACAAACAGTATCCTGACTTGTTTCTCAGCTAAATACTGTCCATAAGCTTCTTCTGGGCTCTGGGGCTGCAGTCTGGGGCTTTGTTTCTGGGGCCCAGGACCCTCCCCTCTCTGCTAAACTCACTTGCTGCAACGCGAGTCTCTCCAGGCTGCTGTTTGCTTCAAGGAGCTGAGCAGCCCTGTCTGCATTTTCGCTTTTTCTACCAGTCTCAGTGTGGCTTCTTTGGTGTTCCTTGGTTAAAGAGTCCTCTAAGTTTAGTCCAAAGTTATTTTTCCAGATGATGGTTTTTAAAATTAAGTTGTAATCCACTTTGGTTCTGGGAGGTGGAAGTTGGTATGTCTGCCTACTCCATCGCCATCTTGCTGCCTCAATATTATATTTTATAATCTCCTTAATATTTTGTACTTTATGGCAAAAAATGTAGAGCACAGAGCACAGTGTAAACTTCTTTCCTATACATTCCTTTTTATTTAATGGAAAATAAATAAAAGTACATAAGGGGGAAAAAAAGCAAGAGGCTTATTAGAAATCCACTTGTTTTTTTTCTCCCTTTCAGACCTATGTTTCTTCTCAATCTTCCTCATTTTTCATAGGTGAAATGATGAACTTCATGTCTCTCACTCCAGATACTATAATGTGGGCAGTTCTCCAATATTTATAAGCTCTAGATCTTTAAAACAAGATAGGCCAAAAAATTTTTCTCACTGGGCCAGGTAGGGCACCCCAGAATTGAAATATAGTTATTGACACAGAAGTCCTGTGCTTTAGGTGTTTACATGTTCAGTTCAAGACAATTTTTTGAGAATTTGTGACACCTGAGGCCCCATCTTGTCAGTCTGAATGCAGTCTGGATACTGCTTTAACTATAATAAAATATTTAAACAAACAACCACTCTGAAAAGGATCCGTTTCACTTAGGCATACCTCTAAGCCCCCATGTCTTCTCATACTTAACACTCTACCAGTTTGCATGACACTTTGCATGATACTTTGCACGTGCAAAGGAGCTGTCTGACGAACCTGCTAACAGAAGAGACTGCAGATGGAAGTGCTCCTTTCATCTTGCTACTGTTCTCTCAGTTATCCCCCCCAAAAGCAAACAACAGCTCTGCTCAATTCAGGTAGCTGTGGACAGACATCTACTCATAAGTGGTAGGAGGCTCTGGAGCCAATTACAAAAGCCAGGCCCTTGGTTCTGCTGCAGTTGACAAGCAGCCCGAGTTGAGTGTATGGGACTTGGAAGATATAAAGATCAATGAGACAGCGGTGGGAAGAGCCAGCATAGGGCATTCCAGACAGAAGAAGTACAAGTTCATGGCTCTGGAGGCAGAGGGATGGGCCAGCCTGAGGATCAGGAAAGATGAAGGGCCTGCCTGGCCAGTCAGCAGGGAGGACAGGAGAGCACTGAAGGATGAGGTAGGCATATATCAGTCACGTGGTGACTGGCAGGCCACAGAAAGAGCCTAGAGATCACTACTAGAGAGCAATCTAAAACCATCAGAAGTGTTTCAAGAACATGCACACTCAGTGGCTACGACCTGGTAGATGAATGTAGGCAGGTGAAGAACCAGAGAGACCTGCTGGGAGGGTCTTGCAGAGCGCAGATAATGCTGGCCATGGAGAAGGGGCAAGAGGACATATTTCGAATATGTTGTTATTACTGTCAGGATGTGGGCAGTAGGCTGGTGATGTTCTGCTTTTTCTGTGGAATTCAATGAGGAGTCAATGAATCTTTCATGGGGAAGTAATTCTAGGCCCCATATCATTCTCCATGTACATTTCTTAAGGAATGATAATGCCATTGCTTTCTTGCACCACTAATGAGTAGTAACTGTTATGGACTGAATGTTCGCATGCCACCAAGGTCACATGTTAAAGCCTAACCTCTAGTTTTATCATATTTAGAAGTAGAATTTTTGGGAGATAATCAGGAAACAAGGGTGAAACCCTCATAAATGGGATTAGTGCCCTTATAAGGAAGAAACCAGAGAGCTAACTTGTTCTCTTTCCACCGTGTGAGATAACAAAGAAGCCAACAGTCTCTAACCCTCTAGAAGAGGGCTCTCACTAGAACTCAACAAGGCTAGTATCCTGATCTTGAACTTCCAGCCTCCAGAACCATGAAAAACAAATTTCTTTTGTTTGCATGTCAGCCAGGCAATGGTACTTTGTTATAGCAGCCCAAACGAACTAAGACAGAAATTACTACTTCCTTACCTTTAAGGTTGGTACTCAGTTGATGCTTTTTCACTTTTTCACAAAGTGGAGAGGTAGTAGCTAAGGGATATTCCTTCCATACAGACTCTGCTACAAGGAGAGTAGCTAGCTGACAATATCCATCTGCCACCTCTTTGTGAACCACCACAATGTCCACATCCAAGTCATTCAATTGCCCTGGGCAGGTAGCTCCAAGCCAATGACTGAGCACTGCCTAGCTGTCAGAGCTAGACCTTTCCTGCCTGAAGTGAGCCTCTGCTAATGGGCATTCTGTAGTGATACTGCCTGTCAGCCAGGATAAGCTTTCCTCAGAACTGGGCTGCCATTGCAAGCTTGTCCTACTCATAGCTCCTTCCTTTCTTCTGGCCTGTCACAGGCATAAGACCAACATCACACTTGAAGGTCCTTCCCTCCTATACCCACTCCCTTCCCTTTTATCCTTCACAGGTAGTTTCTGCCATAAATCTGGGTCTACCCTGGTATCTGCTTCACTGAGGATGTGAAGGGGCAGTGGCAGGGGTAGGCTGAGTGGTAGGGTTAGGTATAGGGCTAGTGGGAGTGCTAGGGGCAGGGGTAGGGGTAGGGGAGTGCCAGGGGTAAGGATGGGGGTAGGGGAGTGCTAGGGGCAGGGATAGGGGTAGGGGAGTGCTAGGGGTAAGGATGGGGGTTGGGTGAGGAATACGGGTGGAGGGGAATGATTATAAATATTATAAATATTAATGTTATTTAGAACTACTATCTTCTGAAAAGATAATGAGATGACAAGAAAGTAAATTCTTTCATGACCAAACATCCTACACGAAACACCAGGACAGGCGAAAAGGTGAGAAAAGTTTATATTTCAACTGGGAAGTATGTGGATGAGTCGTAAGTTAGTTGAGACACCACAGAAAGCTGAATCAAAAAGAGATAGAGCAAAAGTCTACATAAAAAGGAGCCACTTTCTTTGCCATATGATATCCGCAGTCTCAGGACTGGGAAGCACCAGTTATTTCTTGTATTGAGGTGTGTGTGTGTGGAGGGAGAGATAACTAAGAAGTCTACTACAGACAAACTTAGAACTGCCCCCTCTCCAGAATTACCTTCTCACTGGTGACGGGTAGTTATGACTCCATCTGCTGCAAAGCAAAGGTGTACCCCCATCCCAGGAAAAGACTTGAGATTTATGTGCTAGGGAGAGTGAAAAAGAAATACCCTTTGCTGAACAAGACCCATTGATAAAATGGCACTTCCTGACTTTCCTTGTCGATTTAGATTCTAGAAAATTAGACACTATTTAGATTATAGAAAATTCCTTACCAACATGTAGGGACTAGAACATCCCTCTTATGGGAAATCTCATAATCCCAAGAGTAAAGATTTGAAGCACTGTCTTTGAGCTCTTGCAAATAAATTACCTCATCAAAGTCATTACACGGGATGACCACAGTCAACAAGTCCAACAAGTAGTCAAGGGTCCATCTGAAGGTATAATATATTAAAAATAGAAACAAGGAAATCAGAATGATGGAGAAGAGAAATCCCAGTAGAGTAAGCTATACATCCAATAGAGAGCAATCAATCTTGATTACAGTATGTCAGAATGTTTTGGGAGATCATGTCAGAAAAAGAAATTTATAGACTATCAAGTATCTATAATCATATTAAGAAACATACAGAGCTGAGGCAAATATAAAATTTGAATTAATGACTCAGACCAAAAAAAGACAATTATTATAAAGAAAAGAATATAATATACTATATGGCTCATCTGCAACTAATATTTTCATAGTTATAATAATATAAAAATGAATGTTGATCTAATAATAAGTAATAAATAATAATACTGGCAAAAAAAGGTGATAGGATTCTTGTGGGACATGGAAAAGAGTGGTCGAATCCCCGTATTCCACAGTGAGAGTCCAAGCAATAATACTAAAAACTAAAAAAAATCGAGAACAGTGATATTATCAAACAGTAATTAGAAACATGTAGATAAATATTGAAATAATCTACTTAACCATGATTGGCAGGGAGCAGAACATGGAGGCAGGAAACAGCTGTCTTCAGCCATGAGATAAAAATGTATGCAGAAAATCATCCCCCATACATGCAGAAGCACACAACATTGTCTTAATATTCATACCATCACTGCTATAATTAAATTAGCCAATCAGGTTTGCTAAAGAAACTCAGCTCTGGGAAAATGTTGCCACTATCACTGGGCTCAAGAATCCCATAATCTTATTTTGAATTCCATTACCTTTTTTTATTTTTCCCAAAGAAATCCTCTACACAGATGATGTGAATATCATTGGAAAGCAACATCTGTAAAGACCCAGATCTTAAGTAGCTCCTAATGAATGGAGGAGGAGAAAGAGGGAAGAGTGAAAGTAAGGAGGTTAATGTGGACACTCTAACTTCTGATAGGTAATCGCTTATTTTCCTGAGGATTTTTTCCATGCCAAGTGATCTCACACGCACACACTTATTAATTTATTTACTTTTTAAGTGAGAAGAGGGGAGGCAGAGAGACAGACTCTTGCGTGGGCCCCTACTGGGATCCACCTGGCAAGCCCACTTATGGGTAATGCTCTGCCCATCTAAGGCCATTACTCCATTGCTCAGCAATGGAGCCATTTTTTAGCCTCTGTTGAAGAAGCCACAGAGCCATCCTCAGTGCCTGAGGCCAACTCATTTGTACCAATTGAGCCATGGCTGTGAGAGGGGAAGAGAGAGAGAAAGGAAGAAAGAAAGAAGGAAAGAAAGAAAGAAAAAAGGAAAGAAGGAAGGAAGGAAGGAAGGAAGGAAGGAAGGAAGGAAGGAAGGAAGGAAGGAAGGAAAGAAGGAAGGAAAGAAGAAGGGAGGGAGGGAAGGAGGGAGGGAGGGAGGGAGGGAGGGAGGAAGGAAGGAAGGAAGGAAGGAAGGAAGGAAGGAAGGAAGGAAGGAAGGAAGGAAGGAAGGAAGGAAGGAAGGAAGGAGAAAGGAAGAAGAAAGGAAGAAAGAAAGGAAGGAAGGAAGGAAGGAAGGAAGGAAGGAAGGAAGGAAGGAAGGAAGGAAGGAAGGAAGAGAAAGAAAGAAAGAAAGAAAGAAAGAAAGAAAGAAAGAAAGAAAGAAAGAAAGAAAGAAAGAAAGAAAGAAAGAAAGAAAGAAAGAAAGAAAGAAAGAAAGAAAGAAAAGCAGGAGGGACGGAAAAGCAGATGGTTGCTTCTCCTGTGTGCCCTGACAGGGAATTGAACCCAGGACTTCCTTACGCCAGGCCAATGCTCTACCACTGAGCAAACTGGCCAGGGCCACACAGACTTTTTATACACACTTATTTTTTTCCTTTTCAACTAACAGGACAATGACATGGATAGAGCTGATCTGCCCCGAAATCACTATGAACCAGTGGGTTGAAGTCCTATCTGTCGATGTAGATGGGAAGCTGCAATAATGCTAATAATATAAACAGAGACGTCATTCCCGAGTCAAGACTCTGAAACGAAGCACCATGAGACACACTGCCAGACACAAGTCTCAGCAACCTTCCCCTGCTAATCTCTGATCAATCCCACCTACAGAGAAAATGGCCACCACATTGGCACTGAGACTCCTTGTTTATCTCCCCTATAGGCTAGGTTCTAGAAATGGGAAGTAGATTTGGTTTCACATATACTTTTTTTCTGTTCAGAGAAGGAGACTCCTTTAGGCTTTGGCCTGAGAAAACCCTGTTCTGTGAAGCGTTTCCAAATGAAGGCAGGGTGTGGTGAGCAATGCTGGCACTTGAAGCAGCTGAACAGAGATACCCTGTGGGATCCTGCCACACATCACACCCACACAGTCCATTGTCATTAGTGCGTATCAGACAACACCACCACGCCCTGCCATGCACTACTTTCAATTAAAGAGCCTCCTGAGGTTTCAGTGCAGATACCTTACAAGGGTGACATGAAGGCCACTGCTGGTGACACCTGAGACCTTGTGCTACCTGCCATGGTTTCACCTGGATACAAAGGGGGGAAAATGGAGTCGATGAAGATGTCGCAGGAGACCAAAAATTGGAGTCTGTCTCATAAATAAAAGATCTTCAGAACTTTTAAAAAAAAAATCGGCCATACTATACTGCTTTACATTTTGGTGTCTATTAACACTGCTTTCCATAGTTCTATCTAACCCCCAGAATAACTAATCTCAAAAACATATTATATTTTTGCACATTCAGAACAAGCTATCAGATTAGAACACAATGTTGCCCATTTGTCATGTGGCCACGATACCATGGACCCAACTAGAGGGAAAATAAGAAAAGTCAGATGACAGGATTTGTAAGCTAACATTCTGTTTATATTTACCACAAATCCGAATTAGGAAAAGTTGGGACTTTGTAGAAATTAAAAAATATGAAAGAGAAGTTTTTAAATTGTCAGCATACACCTAAGTTTCTAAGACGCAGAGCTCCTGAGAGTTCACAGTGCCGGGACCCTCTCCCTTTCTGTGAATGAGACAAGCATCTAGAGGATGCTGGGAAACTTTCTTTTCTGATGAAATGAATCCAATCTTCATGTAAGATGTGACATCAGTCTATAGTTCCCTAGAAAGAAGGTAAACGGAATACGCAGTGTGTAGAAATTCATTGTACTGTGAATTTTTCCATATGGTTTCCTTATACTAAGTATTCTACCGATCGATACAATAAAGGTTTAGGTTGAAAATAACAATCAGGAAAAGATGACAAATTTGCCAGTGAACCAAATTATCTACTCAGTTTGCATCCTTTAGCCTTCCTAATGCAATCTCTATGTCTATCTGCAGAAAAACAGAACTCCTAATTATAACCTCATCTCTTCCCCTGCCCCCCAAAATGTGGAAACAAGGATTCAAATCAGCAACCTTCCCCTACACAACCCTTACCCTAATTAATGACCATAATGACACGAAGGATTGGGACTCTTGCCAATTATTAGCTTCATCTCGGAGTTCTGTTTCTCAACATAGATTCAATAAACAATTTAAGACTTGCTGGAATTTGAAATCAAGAATTGAAGCCAAAACCCTGGGTATATTAAAACCATTCCTGCAACAATAGCCTCCAACTGGGGAATGAACTAATCATTCCTGTTGTTCAACTAAGCTCCTCACTGAAGAGGCTGGAATCACAGACCCCTCAAAAAGGAAGCCTGGGCTTAGCTAACAAGAGAAAAGTACTTACTGACCTCCAGGTACCCTTTGTTACTGAGCTTCTCTGACATCCCCTCTTCTTCTACATCACATGCCTCTCATTCCTCCACGCCAGCATTTGATAGCTGAGCTTAGGATGGTGAATGGGATGAGTGACTCATAACCCATCATTTATATTCCATTAGGGAAAGCACAGGATGGAATGTCTGGTAACATGCTCTTAGCCAGATAGTTTTCCCTATTTCCGTCACCTGTGTTTTTTAAAGGCACCAATCAGGACATAGTAAAAGCACTGTTAGGAAGAGGGTATTCTATGTGTTACAATCACAGTGTAATTGGAAATCACTGAAACATGAGGAAGTTTTGCCCAGGAATCTATCTTGCTCATACTTCATATATACTAAGTGATAAGAAGACCTCTATGCCCTTAAATCATTTCTTCAGAATTATCTGGCCTTTTGAGTGAGTGTAATCCTATTTAGATACAATGAAAAACTTGGAAAAGATAACATAGCCATTCAACAACTCATTTGTGAGATTTAAAATAAATGTATGATTCTAAGTGACAGTTGTCCCAAGACAACAGACAGTTCTATGTCAAAAAGCTCAATAAAATGTGATGAATGATGGATGGCTAGAACAAGGATACAGGACTCTTTCTCTAGTGTCAAAAGAGAGTCAGTATATGATGCCCAGATACCACAATGCTAGACCCTTCTAATGCAGATTTTATGAATGGAAGGTTTATCTGCAAGAGGATGGCAACTCAGGCTAATTTCACACTGAATTCTTGACTTTGCAGAACACTGTATAAGTGTTTAGTCTCATTTACACAGGACTCAGTCCCAGAGAACGAGTAAATATTTTGGCCTGAAAACAGTCCACAAATGAAATATGTCTTAATCCACCAGTAAGGTCTGAATGTACCGATTTCTTTCTGCCTTTTAGAAATATCTCTTTGTCCTTCAGCAAAAGAATAAGATATACACATGCCTCCAATCGCCTAATTGATTCAAATGCACAAATGCCAAGCAGGGTATTGTAGATCTTTATTTTAAAAGATAGCATTTTAGTGAGCTGAGAGTTTTGAGATACACAAAGTTTTGCATACACAACAACCATGTTTTGTCCTCTCAGTCATACAGAAATAGTTTTCTTCCCCTGAGAGAAAGAGAGAGAGCAGGTGCAGGTATTCATTTACCCAGCTTCCCTTGCAGCCAGAAATAGCACGGTGGCCAATGAGATGTAAGGAAACATCTGCTCAGGGACTTCTGAGATAGAATCTTCCACTTTATATAAAGAGAAAAAATAAGAAGCTAGGTCTCTCCCCCATATTCCTTCTCTTCATATCTGGGTAAGAATAGAATTGCTGGAGCTGGAGCATGGAGGTGAAGCACATTAGCTCTTAGGGCGACAGAGAAAAGTGGGATGAGTTTGACTTTCTCATGACATTATTAACCTGACAACTCCATCCAGGACTGCCATCACTCTAGTCTTCTTTATATGTGCAAGGACTCTAGACTTCTTTCCAATGAGAGAAGAATGGCTTCTATTATATAAGCCATGTTCGGTCTAAAATTCTCTGACTTGCAGCACAAACCAAGTGATTGCTTTGGAGAAGGAGAGGCACAAACTAACTTGAACCAGCACAATACAAGAAAACCTTTCTCCAGGCTCCCGGATAAAAGAATCTGTCACATGTGAACACTGCAGCAGGTTTCTCTAATTATCCCTGAGAGTCATTGGAGACCTTGAAATAAGACAGTCTGAGGATGATCCAGTGGAGAGAAAATGACTGAGAGGAATGATGGAAAGTGTCCTTATCCTTGATGACTTTATTGAGTCATTCAGTCAACCAACTCCATCATCTACACTGAATCTTGGCTTGCTACCATGTGAGAGAATCACTCCATGTGATGTTCAACAGTCTGATTCTGTGTACTGTGTGCACTGATGGCAATCGACCTCATGACATCCATGGATTCATTTTCTTTGCCTTGTGACTCGATAGAATCTGCCCACTCCAACTATGAGAACTGCTTTCTTCAATGGAAAGTGACACAAGCGATGGCGTGCTGGTTCTGAGCCTAGACTGTGAGAGACCTTGAGTCTCTCCCACTGTCAGGACGACCAGCCTGGGCCTGCCTGCAGAGAATGAGAGACACATGGAAGAGAGCCTAGCTGTCTCAGTTAAGGCCATCCAAGTCCACAGCAAGCCGACACCCAAACATGAGAGCGAGCCAAGCCAAGGTCAGCAGAGCTGCCTACCCAGCCTCCAGCTAACCACAGACATATGAGTGATCCTAGCCAAGACCAGAAATCCTGCCCAGCTGACCCACAGAGTCATGAGCAATAATAAATGCTCATTTTTTGAACTGAGACTTTTGAAGGGTATATTATGCACCAAGAACTAACTGACTCAGTGACTTGTCCTATTTGTAGATAAAAGCATCCTCACTGACAAAGCAAAAAAAAGCTGGAGAAACAGGTCAGTGATGTCCTTAAGTACAGTTTGAGCAGTAGGAGATCTCAGAGAAGCTTTAATTAGGGAAAATTTCAGATTTATCTTTTAGAAAAAAATATCTGGGCATAGATGTGGGGGATAATATTGAGTAAGATCAACATGATCTAAAAGAGAGGTATCTGAGCAGAAAAAGGATCAGAAGGTAAAATTTAAGTTAGAAGTTGTAGAGATTTCCTGAGTCCGGGCCACTCTCGGCAAAATTATCTGCAGCCCAGATCCTGCGCTCTAAGTGAGGCTTCCAGACCAACAGCATCACCACTACCTGAAACTCAAAAAATGCACATTGTCAACCCTCACTCCAGACCTACCGACTCCGAAACGGGATGGGTTCCAGCAACCTATTTCCACAAGACCTCTAGACATAGGCCCTGTGTTAGAAACTGTGAAAAATGCCCAATTATCAAGGATTCAGCATCTCTTTTGGATCCTCTGGACCATAAGGAATGGAGGAGACAAGATGTCACCAGTTTTATCTGTTTGAACACTTGAGTCAACTGCTACAAGGCCTATTCTCAGGATTCCTTTTCTGGATGCTAATTTCTCTGTGACCCCAATGTCCTCCCATGGATTCTGAGCTTCCTTTCTGACATGGCTCCCAGGAGTGAGTTTGTGAACCACAAGCAGAGATCATGTTTTTTCCCCCTAAACCACAAGCAGAGGCCAGAATACAGAATGAATACATAGGAACAGAGGAAACTGAATTTGCAAGAATACCAAATTAATGATCTTGCTCACCTCAAAGGGACCCAGGTTTGGCCCTCCATCTTCTGGCTGGGGAAGGTCAATGATGTGCTGAATGGGCCTGTCATTGAGATACTCCACAAAGGGCCTGTTGTGAACTCCATCACTGATGTACTAGATCTTACTCAATCGGAAATTTTCTGGAGATCTGTTGAATTCTCAGTTTTCCTAAATGTGGGGTGGGTTGGGGGGGCAGGCATAGTAATGATGTAAATCTATGAGGGAAACTGCAAGAATGGAAGTCATATGCTGTCAAGTGCAATGATGTCAGTAAAAAATAAAAGAATGAGTTGTGAGGAAATTCTGGTGATGAAAAGACAAACATCCATCTTCTGTTATTCTAGGTGTTATACTCACAGAAGAGAATTTAGGCATCCTTCTCTGTAGGAGGAATCAAAGATTGTATTTTTTTTTTAAATGAATTTTTATTAATGGTAATGGGATGACATTAATAAATCAGGGTACATATATTCAAAGAAAACATGTCTAGGTTATTTTGTCATTAGATTATGTTGCATACCCCTCGCCCAAAGTCAGATTGTCCTTTGCCATCCTCTATCTAGTTCTCTGTGCCCCTCCCCCTCCCCCTAACTCTCCCCCTGTCCTCCCTCCCCCTACCCCTGGTAACCACCACACTCTTGTATATTACCTGATCCAAAGGAAATGGCAGAAATGTAGCTATTGTTAGTGTTATGGTATAGTTCATATTATTATTATTACTTAGTTTTAGTGTTAATAAAAGTATATGAATAATTACAAAAGGTATTAGGAAGAAAAACATAATAGGACACTGTAGCTGGGATGACTGTTACTTTGAGCATGGCTGAGTTTCATCAAGAAGTTTAACAGGTGGGCAACAGGGGCTCAATCCCGCTGGGCAACTCTGAGAGACAGCACAGAACATAAATGCAGAGTTCCCAAACAAGAGGAGGTGGAGCTACAGTATGATGCACCTCCTCCCTTTTGTGATTGGGCGAGGGTTATTCCCAGGGTTTTTCACTCAGAGTACTCCTAGCCTCTCTTGCATGTGAGCAGAACAAGCTAAAGCTCCAGTGCCCAGGGGCCTTGCTCAGACAGAGTCACAGTAGTTCTTGATGGGACGCCCTTAGCAGATCACATTTTTCCAAAGAGGGGCAACAATATCACCAACCCAAAGGCTCTTTTGCATCATGCATCTAGAATGTGTTTATAGCTAGAAGGGTTCTAGATTAGCTCCATGTTCTCAACTGTAATTAAACATACTCTATTCTTCTTCTTCTGTGTTGCACCCACTCTAGAGTTCTGACAAAACAGTCTTCTCAGTGTAGACATACAAAATTAAGAACAAACTTGTTTCCAAAGAAATCACTGTCTTATTTGATTTCTAAATCCAGAATATAAATTACTGACACAGGACATACTTCCCCTAAGGATTTCACAACTAGAACAGCAAGCGACTATGTCTCAAGAAGACCAGATTATAGTTTTTTATTATTGCTCCAGGGATTAGCAAATCTCTGATTAAGATTCAGTTGCATATTTTGAATAAAGCAGCCACATAAATGTTGAGGTACATGAGTTACCAAGTATTAGGCTAAAACCTTTACATGTTTCAATAAAAGCATCATTACATTTCTGCAAAATAAGCAACCCCAATTCATAATTAGAAATTCTCCAAGTCAGGGGAGAGGGATTGACCTGTGGATCACGGGATTTTTAGGGCACTGAAACCACCCTGCATCATACAATAATGGTGGATACACATCTTAAAACATTTGCCAACCACCTGCCTTTTTTTTTTTTTTTTTGTATTTTTCTGAAGCTGGAAACGGGGAGAGACAGTCAGACAGACTCCCGCATGCGCCCGACCGGGATCCACCCGGCATGCCCACCAGGGGCAACGCTCTGCCCACCAGGGGGCGATGCTCTGCCCCTCCGGGGCGTCACTCTGCCGCAACCAGAGCCACTCTAGCGCCTGGGGCAGAGGCCAAGGAGCCATCCCCAGCGCCCGGGCCATCTTTGCTCCAATGGAGCCTCGGTTGCAGGAGGGGAAGAGAGAGACAGAGAGGAAGGGGGGGGGTGGAGAAGCAAATGGGCGCTTCTCCTATGTACCCTGGCCGGGAATCGAACCCGGGTCCCCCGCACACCAGGCCGACACTCTACCGCTGAGCCAACCGGCCAGGGCACCCTGCCTCTTTTATAAAACGAAAGTCCCCAAGGCTTATATTCAGATGGGGCCAAGAAGTATGCATCAGGTGTATAATGTAGGTGTAACGGGGGCAGGGGAGCAGGGGAGTGGGCAAGATGTAATACGAGGCTCTGTGTGCAGGTTACAATAAAAGGAAGATGAAGTTCCAACAAGCCAAAGAGCTGCACTGTAGGCTTAGAAATATTAATACTTTATTTCCAGCAGAGGAAACATTTATTTTAAGACAAGCAGATAGAAATGTTCACATCTCTACTTTTGAGAAAATTTTTTAAAAAAATGAATATTTCATCTTGAACAGACCAAAATGCACATAATGCTTCAAGCCCAAAACAGAAGTAGCCCAGACAGATTTTACATAGAGGATCAGAAAATCACAACATAAAATAACATTAGGACCCAAGAAATACCCATATTGGGAGAAGTCAGTCCTGGTAACTAAGATCCTGAATTGCACAGGTGTTTATTCAACAGGCCCAGACAAAGCAGGTTCCCGGGAAGTCTTGAGAAGTTGGGAACTGTGTCTTAGGCCTAACCTTCTAGAACTCAGCTTTAGTTGACTCTGACTTTTTGTATGCTTTTTCGCTTTTTCAAAAGCTATAATATCCTTTGTATTTTTAAACAGCAGACCCTGCTAATTATAGAAAAATGAGGAAAAAATGAGAAAGAGTAGATAATTAAAATCTCCTATAATCCTGCCACCCAGTCAGGACCACTGTTGGTATTTTGATGTACATCCTTACTGGAATTCTCTCGTTATATATAATTTTAAGGGAAGTCATTGACCATAATATTTTGCACACTGTTCTTTGCTGAATGCAGTATAGATGCAACACCAGAAAAACTTTTAGTGAACTTGAACTCATAACCTGAGTGTTGACTTGGGAGAAAGGACTTTAGGAGAAACTACAGAATGCAAGTTAACATGTTTTATTCACATACCATCTTTGTTAACATCTTACTGAAAAGTAAAAAAAAAAATTAATTTGGCAAAGAGTAAATTGCATTCGAAGCCTGTATTCCACCTACTGTATATAACTATAGACTTTCTCCCGTCTTGTTCTTTTCCGTTCCCCTCACTCCACCCGGAGAGTGCTTTTGGTTCTCCATGATTCTTTCTGCCCTTCTTTGCTCTTGCTCTTAGATTTTCCCAATGTTTTCTCACTCCAAACCCCAGTTCTGCAGCAAGCAGCTTGGAAGGCTCACGCGGAAGTTACCGTTGCCTGGCAGCTTCAGCCTGCGTTACCATGAGGCCATGTTTTCCATTGTGCGTTCCCCTCCGTGCGCCATAGCCACCGGCCACGGTGCCAGGTGAAATACCAGCGCACGCTGATGTGGAAGATGGTTCACCCGGAGGCAATCAGCCCCGCTGAGAAATGGGAGAAAGAAAAACATGTGTGGTTTTTCCCGCCTTCACCTTGGCAGAGCAAAATGGATGTAGAACTGGGGCTGGGGGGTACAGCCTTCAGAGTTCTGGACGATCAGCAGAGCCAGCCCGAGCCAAGAAAGAACACATGGTACTTGTGTGTGGCAGTGACACCCCAAGAAAAATCACTTTGAGTCGTGCGCCTGACCATTTAACTGCTGTGGGCACGGGCCCAGCTTTCTCCCCAAATGGAAATGGTTTGAGGAAGCTGATCTTTTTCTTTTTCTTCTTTTTTTTCCCCCTGTCCACTTTTTACCGTACTAAATGTCTGACAGCCATTTTACTGTGTTTACAAATTATGAAAATTCTGGGCAGCTAATTATGAAAATATTGAGAAGGCGGGGGAGAGCGGACTCTTGGAGCAGGTTAAGTCCTTGAAAAACGAGCTGCTTGCCCACCGCTGCTGCCAGCAAACGTGGGCGTTCCTGCGTATTGCTGTGCTGATCTGAACCCAGAAAGAAAAAAATCAATAAAAACCCGGGAGAAGGGGAAGGGAGGAGGGGAGGAGGCGGGCCGTCCACGTTGAGCGTTGAGCGGACCTAGCCGAGCAGATCAGCTGCGATGGTCCATACGGTCCCGTTCCGCTGGATCAGAAGCCAAACAGAAATCCAGGGAAAACTATAAACATGAGTTTTGTAACTTAAAGGAGAGGTGATAAATTTTAATTTCTATGTAAAAAAAAAAAAGGGGGGGGGGAAGGACAGCCTTTTTTCAAGTTTGACCTTGCTGTTTTCACACCATCTGGAAAGAAAATCTAGTTGTCTTACGCCATTTGTTTTAGGTTGAATAAAAATAAATGCATGGGCAGAAATAACAGAAAGCATATAAGTACGTCCTAGACTGATTATAAAGTTGGTTCAATTTCCTGATATATCATGATAATTTCACAAATGTTGTTTTTCTACAATGGTGCTCTTTCTTGCAGATTCCTTTAGCTATTAATTTATTTATTTTGTTAAGGAGATCTGGACAAAATAAGAGTTACTGCCATTCTCCCTGGGTACAAAAGATGGCTTGTGGCATTCATGTTGGGTTAAAGTTGGTAAAACAATTTTAGAACATAGCTATTTTAGTATCCATTCCTATAATCTTCCAATCAGAAAACGGAGTTTCTGAGTTTAACTAGTACTACTGTGCGTTTACATGCTATTTCATACTACGGCCTTGCAGACTGCCGTGCCATAAGATGATTACTAACGCCACGCGATACACTCAGATCTGATGTACATTTGGTATAGCATTATTATAAGCAGTCTCTGAGTTAAATTATGCAGTTCGAGTTTCCAAGTGGACCTAACACAAATACACCTCTTAAGTTCAGACTCTTGTGATAGTTAAGAAAGTCTACAATAAATCCTGACATTTTCTCATTCTTCTGGACGCTCATCAATGGACAAGCTGTGAATAAGATCATAAGGGTTTTACTGATTGATAAAGGGTAAAGCACAATCACATTTCCAACCTCCCCTGCTGTTTGCTTCCATAAGAAATAGGCTAAGCTTGCATCTTGAGCTCCTCTTTCAATATTATACGCCAAGAAGTTTACCAAGTTTTCCCTGACTTTTCCATTGGCAGAGAGTTTTATAAAAGCTGTGATTTATGTAAAGTACAGAAAAGCAAGGAACACACACACATTAATATGTGTGAAAGAGTGAAAAGAAAAAAAAAAGGGAAAGCTACAAAATGAACTCTCCGTGCACATATTATTTGACTGAAATGCACAGCTCTATAAATAACATATGCCTTATATTCTCCAGGGACTTTTCCATTTGCCATTTGCATAAATAATGGATATCTATAACTTCAGGGCTCTTTGGAACATCACCTCAATAACATGCAACTTTATGATAAAGGCCAATTCCATGTAGGTCTGCCATATCACCTTGTTATAAAAGTCAGGTACCTTTTTTCTTGGGGGAGGGGAGTGTGATATTGCTCATTCTCTGTGAAGCCATGCTGTTTACTAGTGCACTCATTCTCTATGGGTCTGAGAAGTCATTCCTTTTAGTCATCCCAGTTCTAGGGTTTCTCCTTTGAACGCGAGGCTTGACGAATTTGTTTCACAGGCTTGCCTGTTTTCAGTCTTCGGGCCTTCCTCCCACTTTCCATGGTTTTTACAGATACCAGTTTGTCAATTTTCTTCCTCGCCAGTTCACTGCAGGAAGTCAATCAACACAGCCCAAGACTTTGTCCTGATTCAAAACAACCAGGGACATATCTAAAATATTTTGCCTGTCTGTGGTAGTCCGCCATCCCTCCTCCACCAATGCCCACCCCTTGACATTCCAGGGCCCATCCCTCTGGGCAAGGGAATACCAAAATCAAACGAGACTTGAAAACAAGAAGTGTGACACAGTTTGGTGTATGGCCACTAATGACACTCATCATATTTATTTATTGAAACAAACTATTAACTTGGAAATTGGAGGAAAAAGAGTCGGTCACAGCAGAAAAAAAAAATTATTCTTCGGCGCAGACATTTCTCATGATTTTGTCACAAGCTGGATATCACCCACTGGTATTGCCTCTGCTACTAACTAGTTCCCTGCTTTTGATACAGGGAGACAGTATTCAGTATTGGAATGTAATCACCATTTTCTTCTTTCAGGCTAGACATGCTAAGTTGAGCAAAGTCTGTCTGTGTCTAATTCCAAAGGAGTACAAGGTGAAAACAGTCTGGTTAAGTTAGAAAAAAAAAAAAATTGCCAAATAGAAAGGCAGGTTCTTCCTTAAAACTAGGAAGAACCTCTTATGCCAAGACAGGATTGCTCTGTCTGCCTCTCGCTCTCTCTGAAAAGGAAGCATTCAATGCAGTGAGGCAGCTAGCTGCCTCTTTTAAACTTGCTGTAATTTCTGTTATGTTACATTCTTTCTGCTAAGGTATAATTTAGAAATCAACAGTGCACATCTACCCACATGGAAACTTCTTGAGAATTTGGGAATGGACCAAGAACGCCTTGTATCCTATCATCTGCTATCCAGCAGCTTTGGAAAGGTACACGCTACCAAACAGCCCTTTCAGCAGGCTCAGCTGTACCAGGCAGAGGCATGCTGTCTAAGGACACGGAAACCATCTGGAAGCCAACACACCCATCACTCCGCGGGGATCAGTTAAACCACGAGGCTTCAAGCAGGGTTTCTTTCTTTGGCTTTGACCATGACATCCTGATGGCTTGGAATTAGATCGATATTGCCTTCCAATGCATCACATTTTATGAGCACTACTCAGTACTAAAATATACACGTTTTCATCGCGATTTCAGAATGGATGCCTCCCTCACCAAAACTCCCATGAGTATACAAGCTGTGTTAACATGTTTCCTGACGTACCTCCGGCATGTTCCACAGGATTCAGCAACCTTTTTCTTTTCTTTTTTTTTTTTTTTTTTGGTATAGAGGAGCTTAATAAATAGTCTCAGTTTTATGGATCATATGGTACTGTTGAAACTACTCAATTCTGTGTTTGTGGTGCACAAATCTGCAAACCTCTGGCCTAGAATGCAGTCTGGCATCTAGTAAGCACTTAATGATAAAAAGCTCTGTTGATTAGGAATAAAACCAATGCCAGTTACTATCTCAATGGGTTTAGAATAGAATGACACTGTACTTTCATTCTTACCAGACTCTGTTAGGGCAGGTTAGTAACAAGCTCCCTCCAAGACTAGGTAAAGAACTGTTTGAAATTTTATCTAATACCCAAAGGTCTGAACACCATAGCATCTTGAAAGAATGAGGCAGTGCCAAGCAACACACCATTAAAAATGAAAACAACCAGTGAAACAGAAATAGCTACTGATTGTCCTCAACCCTTTGTCTTGACAGACACCTCTTCCTTTTTCTCCCCTTTACTCTCTGTTGTTCTCCTCCTCCTTCGTCATCTTTACTTTCCCCCTGTTTTATTCTTCCATTGCAACAACAGCACTGCCTCTCTATGAAATCATCACATAAAGGTGTTTCCTCAGGGTTTCTCTTCTGGAACCTTTCTCTTCTTGTCTCGTGCACCCAGTCCCTTTGCAAACACCAGCTACGGTAGAGGATCTCCAGTTTGCCTTGACCTCATAACGCTGCAGAAATAAGTATGTTCCAACCCTGCTTTCTTCCACTTCCAAATGTCAGTACCCCCCCCCCCTTCTCTCCTGTCTTTAAAAAATGTGTATTTCACTCTTTTACAATTCAGCTTTTCCCCACAATTCTTGATTTCATGCCTTCTGGTCTCCTCTGACTTAGATCTTGCCAAGTCCATCATTCTTTTTGTCTTTTTTATATATTCGATTTTTCTATCTCTCTGGCTCCTTTCCCTTAACCCATGATTGTATATTCAAGTGTCCCTTATTTCAAAAATTCAAAAACAGTTGTTAAGTCTGTATCTTCTGTCCCCTTCTTTAACTTCTTCCTCCATCACCACTAAGTTCCTCTTCTCAAGTCTCTGCTGGGGCCCATCTCCTCTCTCACAGAGTTTAGTATGGGCCCTAATCTGATGACTTCCAAATTTGTACCCCACCTTGATGTTTTTCCACAGTTCATATCTAAATGTCTAACTCCATGGGATATGTCCAAAAGCATAGTGTGCTGAAATATGGACTCAATATTCCCTAAAATTAACTAATTAGTTTCTCTATCAACATCATACTTTCTCTTCTCATACCTGCTTTTATCTCTTTTCTTATAGATAAAATTAATCAATAGGTCATCCCAATGTTGTCAATTTGTGCAATGTATGCACTCCTTTTTCCCTTCAACCTGTTTTAAACTGTATCTCATTTTTTCTTATCTGGCTTTTTTTTTTTTCAAGAGATTTCTCACTGGTCTCCTAAATTCACAATCTTGCTTTTCCAGGACATCATCACACTATTTTCAAGAGTCATTTAACAGGTAGTTCAGAACATGCTAAACCTCTCTTCAAAAAACCAGTAACACTTTCCCCTCCTTTATAGTGTGACCTGGTATTTCCTTATTAACTAAAACCCAAGGTTGTCTCTAGTACGCAACCCAAGTACTCATTTTATCCACCCTCCATTCACCCACTACTCCAATCACACTGATCTATTTCCCAAACCTAATATGATATAAATGGTATTTATCATTAACTTATGTTTTCTATGGAATCCTTACTTCATAATATATGAAATCTAATAGCACAACTCAACATTTGTGACTTCCTTTTTCTGCATAACCTTCCTCTCCTTCTATATTTGTATAACATTGTATCTACCATCAAATCATCTGGTTTTTCAATTATCACACAAATATTTCATGTTTTTAAATAATTCAGATAATTGTGATTTTATAACCTTTATAGAATTCATTAATGTGTTAGGTAAGCCAATAAAATGAGGTCATGCTTGCCCTTTTCTGCTTAGTCCTGGCACATAGCAATGAGTTGTTTCCTCTACCACCACCACCATCACCACCACCACCATCACCACCACCATCATCACCATCATCATCATCATTGTGATTCAGATGATCTGGAAGTTTTTTAACCCAGTATCTTCTCAGTGGGCCTGCGCTTTTTCTTTTAGCTTATCTGTTGTGCAAAATGTTGTAATAATATCTTGCGTGTATACACAAACAGATTTTTAGTTTTTGTTAAAATTATTTCTTTAAGATAAATTTCAAGAAGCAGAATTATGAGGTCAAAGAACATAAAAAACATGAATATCTTTGTTACATTATAAATAGTCTCACCTCACTGATATTCACTATTCTGCATCCTTAGCTTAGAATACCACCCCAAACCAAATACACTCAAACATATCTTCCTTCCCTCCCTTCCTCCTTTCACCCCTACCTCCCTTTCTCCCTTTTCCTCCCTTTCTTAAGAGGGATTAAAAATACAAGGAAGATAGGTAAGAATAAAGTCTCAATTTTTAATCACAGTTGAGTAGCATCCAACACTCTATGGCAAAGTATGAGCTCTAAAAAATCATTGCTAGTGCTAAAAAATGTGCGTTTTGTATCATAGAAGTTATGAGTAGAAAGTAAAATAAACATGGACAGGTCTACACTATGGATTTAGCATAAAACATGCTCTGGAATAAATCCTCAAAAACTTAAAGGATGAATTAGTAGTACCTAAATGCCTTTGAGTAGTATCTTGGAGCCTTTGAGAGTACTGCTTACTCCATCATGAGTATGACTGACTGCTCTACCCAGCAGGTCACCCACTGACTCCAAAGGTTTTAAGGACTCAAGAAAAATATAACTGTTACCTTCTGGTCTAACAGACTGGGTGCTCCACATTGATTTTCTGTGAGTGCCTTTTTTCTTTTTCTTTTTTTAATGAAAAGGTAAGAACATTGAGTAACTCTGCAGGAGACAGATATTTGAAGACTTCATTCTAACAAATCATCAGTGTTCATGTTTTAAGGCATTGCAGAAAGAAAGTTTAGATGAAGGAAGAATAAATACCAGTGGTTACATCCACATGTCCTCCTGGTGATGAGAGCAGTTGCCGGAAAGCCAGCCAAGCCCACAGGGAAAATACCACATTGATTTGAACATGGCACAAAGCTGAGCTCCAGAAATCCATCCCTAACTCCCCCCAGCAGGTCAAAGATGGAAGATTACATGTGCGTAGAGAAAGAGGTGATACCTCTCCCTCCTGGAGCTGCTGACATTCTCTTCTCTAAAACCCATGAGATAGCTGCTCTCCTGGGAAATATTTGGAAACAGAATGCTGTGCTAGGGGTAGAGAGGACACATGGGCTACTATTCCTGAGCACGTGGAAGAACTGTATTCTATATAGTGCATGAAATATCAGTTTGGCTAGCGCCATCTAAAGCTAAATTGATCCATATGATTGGAATTTTGCCCAGACCCTTTAACCAAAGGGGATAAAAAAAAAAAGCATCATTTTGAAATTAGCATTATCAATACAGTAATACATTTTGAACACTAGTTGGGCCTGACATAGGAAGTGATGTAATAAGAGAGTGCTTACTGCTCCTGCCCCTTGAACAGGAAATATTTTCCTTGAGGAATAGAATACTTGAAAACTGCAGATTGCATTTTAATATTAACCAGATTTCTACATTAAACATGATTTCCGAGAACAATTTGATTTTTCTTTTTTTCTCTCTCTCTCTTTCTCTGTCTTTACCCCCACGGTACTCCTCAAGCAAATGATCAGAACTGCGTTCAACCACGGGCAGCTCCTGGAATGGACCCAGGACTGCCTGCAATTTAAATGTCAAACTCCGTGCTGTTGAGCGGCGGCGAATCTCACTCAGCAACACATGTCACTCATTACTGCCCTGTTGATAGTTATTGTTTTCTTGATGCGCGTTCAGATTGTTACAAATTCTCTCCTGATTTTCTCTGATTGTCTCCAAGTGTGAAATTTCAAAGCTGGTTTCTTCTTCACTACATTTAAGACAAGTAAGTGTAATCATCATCTAGAACAAGCAAGGAGCAACAGGAAAATTACCAAATCTGTTTTAAATTTTGAAAGGAGCAGAAAGAGTTTTTTTGGGGGGGCTCCTAGAACTAGTTTCTGCAAGTAAGTGCACAGTCAAAAGAAAAGAAACTATTTTTTTAACTGGCTAAACATATCTATCCCCAGTGGACATATACACAGGAATTCTAAGCTACCAAATATGGCCTCTCTCAGGAAAGATTTGACAACAGTGACAGCACCTGATTGGCTAATGGAAGCACTTTGGGATTTATCAGTTTTGATTGCTATCGTCTTTGGCAGCCAGTAAAATAGTGAAATAAAGATCATTTAACCACAGTTGTGCAGGGACAGGGAAGGGTGTGTAAGGACTGCTACAAGTAATGTGCTGTCATTCTTAATTTGTTGAAAGCCTATGGCTGTGAAATTGAGGCCACAAAGGAGGGTAAATAAGGAGATGAAGAATACAGAGTTGCCAGGTAGCTACCCAAAAGCAGGAGTGTTTGGTGCAGGTAATGGTATCCATGAGGATATAGCCTTATAAGATAATTAGGATTAAATGGGTATAAACAGATTTTTAAAAAATCATTTTCTATAGCATAAGAATTTCTACAAAAATGGGTAAAGTAAGAAATAGGAAAACCATAAACAGCCCTGAAGTCTCTCTGAGGATCTAGGAATATGTTCCCTTACTCTCCATCCCCGGGGATGGGGGCAGCAGGATTGCGGCATGACAGGCAAAGGAACCATAAGGCACAACTGTCAGTAGTCACTGGCTTTCTTCAACATGGAAAGCAGTCATGGGCAATCAGTGGCATCTGCCCGAAAAGGGCACACTGGCCTCTCTCAACAGTGGAACTTGACTTTTCCAGCAGGAAGAGAGTTTTGGTTAAGAGTAGTTCCTTCTGAGAGAACAATAGCACTGTTTTTTAATTCATTATTTCCAGTTAGCATAAATGCCTCAGAGTCATACATTCTCCGTTTCTTTAATCATCCGAAATCTAGCTTGACACAGGAAGAAAAAACATCTAACATTTGTACAAAAGTAAACAAATCACCTACAATATGCTGGGCTGTATGTTTTATATGTTCAATTTCATGATATTGTACATCTAACTACCTTGTGAAAGAGACATCATTTTGGTTTGAAAAATTAGAAAACAGACAAAGATCAACTATCTCTTCTATGATCAGAAAGCAGGGAATATGGATCTATGTGGTCCTAAGTCAGAGAAGCACAGTTTGAACTCAAGGTTGCGTGACTCAGTAATTACTGCCTTGTTCCCATTATATTCTATTTATTACCCAGGTTAATCTACTCATAGCTTGACCTGGTATCTAGTATTATCAATAACTACCACTGGGTATCCGTGGGTTAGTGCTGTCAGCCTGTCTCATTGCACTGACACACTGTTGGTCCAAAGTGAGCCTTTTGCCTTAGTATCTACTTCTTATGCTAGTCAGTTACTCAGCTAGTAAGTGCTCTTGCCTCTGTGCCTACAGTTAAAGTCCTCCATGGATCCCCTGCTCTGTTTGATTGAAGACCTACTTGGACATAACACAGCATCTTTCTAAAATCATCGCCAATCTTCCCTCTACATTAGCGGTTTCTACAAAGTATAGGTAAAGATCCCTGATGACTTTTTCTTGCCTGACTTTTCCACTGGGTGCTTCATTCCACACACTGCTCCTACCGCACATATCCTCAATTAGAAAGACTTTATTTTCATTCAAAAGCATGTGGTACCAGTACATGATGTTCTATCAGAGCTTCTATCAGAATTTCAAATAGAAATTTAGTGGTTTATTTTTCAATAATCAAAACAACTTCAAACAAAATCTGACAGTGAAAGAAAAATAAAAAAAAATAAAACAAGTGCACAGTTGTAGTTAAATACTTTCATGTTCCCATCTCAATATGTGGTAGAAATATACAGATAGAAATTCAGTTGGTTGACATAACTATCGACCAATTTAGTTTGTAGAAAAACACTACCCAATTCCCCAGGGTATAAACTCTTTACAAAAGCTTGTAGACTATTCACCAAAAAAATTTGCTATGTTTGGCTCTTAAATAAGTTAACAAGGATTGAAATCAAACAACATATGTTCTGACAAAAATATGGAGTTAAATTAGGAAAGAATAATAAATATTTTTGTGGTAAAATAAAATATTTGGAATTTAAAGAACATATTTCTAAGTAATTCATGAAGAAAAACATCACAGACTATAATAAATATTTCTAATTGAATAAACATGAAAATAAAACATATCAAAATCTGTAAGATACAGCTCAAGGAAGTATTTAGAATTAAACAAGTAGTTTTAAATGTTCATATAAAAAGAAAATAAAAGAAGAAAGGAAGGAAGGAAGGAAGGAAGGAAGGAAGGAAGGAAGGAAGGAAGGAAGGAAGGAAGAAAGAGAAAGAAAGAGAGGGAGGGAAGAGAGAGAGGGAGGGAGAGAGGAGGGAAGGAGGAAGGGAGAGAGGGAGGGAGAAAGGAAAGAAAGGAAAGGAAAGGAAAGGAAAGGAAAGGAAAGGAAAGGAAAGGAAAGGAAAGGAAAGGAAAGGAAAGGAAAGGAAAGGAAAGGAAAGGAAAGGAAAGGAAAGGAAAGGAAAGGAAAGAGGGAGGGAGGGAGAAAAGAAGGAAGGGAAGGAGGGAGGGAGGGAGGAAGGAAGAAAGGAAGGAAGGAAGGAAGGAAGGAAGGAAGGAAGGAAGGAAGGAAGGAAAGAAGGAAAGAAGGAAGGAAGGAAGGAGAGAGAGGGAAGAAAAGAAGGAGGGAAGGAGGGAAAGAAGGGAGAGTCCAAAATGAACGATACAAGCTTCTACCTTAAGAACTGAAAAGAAGGAAGAGGAAAAGAAGAGAAGCAGGAGTTTGGAAGCAGTAGAGGGGGAAGAAGAGCAGGAGGGGAAGAGAGCAAATTAAATCCAACATAAGTCAAAGAAAGGAAGTAAGATGACAGCAGAAAGCAATGAAACAGAAAATGCACAAATAATAAAGAAAATCACTACCACCATATCTAGTTCTGTATTTTAATGAATAAAATTGATAAGCCTCTATCCTGGTCACTAAAAATTACCAAATTCAATAATAAAGGGGGAAATCACTATATAGTGTTCAGAAATGAAAGGATCATAAAGAAATATTATGTTAAATGATGCTAACAAATTTGAAATTTTAGGTGTAATGGATCAATACTTTGAAAAACAAATTTCCCAAAACTGACATAAAAAGAAATAGACCAAAAAAAAGAGAGAGAAAGAAATAGAACATCTAAATAGCCCACTAGCTATTAAGTAAATTAAATTTGTAATTAAATAACTTTCCCAAAAGAAACTTCCAGACTCATATGGATTTCCTGGTGACTTATATCAGAGATTGAAGAAATAAGCTAATTTTATGCAAAATATTTCAGAAAGAAAGCAAGTAAACAGCATTTTCCAAAACATTATATAAGGCAAGTGTTGATCAATTTTCTTCACAAAGAAGCAAATTTTCAAACGAATTTCAACAAATCAAATTCAGAAATATATGAACTTGATGGTGCATCATCAAATAGATTTTATCCCATTGTCGTAAAGATGGATTTTCAAAATTCAGTTGGTATGATTCACAATGCCAACAGACTAAAAGAAAAAACATATTGCCATCTTAAGAGATGAGAAAATAAATTTTACAAAATTAAATGTCCATTTATTATGATCTCAATAAAATAGGAATAAATGGGAAATTCCTTAACTTTATAAGAACATTAGTTTCATCTTAGCCATTAATGAGTTAAAGGCAGATGTTTCAAATTTAAGGCCTAGATTTGTGATATATACATAAAATACCAAATGTAATATTAAAAGACTAAATATTTTCCACCTGAATACAGAAGCAATGTGAAGGTGTCAGTTCTCATCACTTCTAGTCAACATTTTACTGGCATTCTTAGCCAATGTAATAAGACAAGGGAAAAAAGGCACACAGATTAGAAAAGAAGAAGTAACACTCTTTACTCATGATGAAATAATCATATTCATAGACATTTCAAAGAAAATCTATCACAAAGTTATGTGAACTGAAATAGTGAATTTACCAGGTTCACACTGTATAAGGTTACTATCATAGATTCCTATTACGGGCTATAGTTTTTATACTGAATGTCAAAGAAACTTTGAAAATAAAAAAAAAAAGCTAGATGAATATTTTATACAGCTATTTTTCAAATATTTGATATGGTCTATTTGGAGAGAATCAAAAGATATAGATAAATACAGATTAGGAGAGATATCCTCTATTGAGAGTAATTGAGCCAGCTCCACACTAAGGACAACTTGAAATCCTAATAGACATTACTATTCCAGAGAAGTTGAAAATGAGATACAATGACAGACCCATGTTACTTTCAATTAGGAAAGGTAATATCATTTTCCAGTTATTGAAATGGAATTCCAGGATGTGAGACTTTAACTGCCAATCAGAAAAGAGATAGGCATATATTAAGAAGTTCTGGAGAAAAAGAATAATAATATGAGCCCTGAATCAGTTATGCTAAGGGATCTAACATCATTT
This sequence comes from Saccopteryx leptura, assembly GCF_036850995.1. NCBI lineage: Eukaryota > Metazoa > Chordata > Mammalia > Chiroptera > Emballonuridae > Saccopteryx > Saccopteryx leptura. Next base: position 169,619,546 of record NC_089507.1, read on the forward strand.
CAGCACCTGTAATTTGTCATTATTATTAAGCCATGAAATGAAAAGGTGAGCCAAATGGTATGTGCTTTCCAGTGGTAAGTTTATGTTGGAATGAGATACTGGGCCACCAGAGCCGCTAAAATATTTTTTAATGAATTCATAAAGAAAATCCAGACACTTAAAAATAACAAGGCCTACAACAGTGTATTTCAACAGAGTTTGCTAAAGGGGGAATCAATATTTTTCCTCGAGATGTACTTCCTCTGATTCCCTTTTGCAAATGCAGACGTTGGAAACTGAGGAGATCATTAGTTTCACCTTAATCATTAATGAGTCAAAGGCAGATGTTTCAAATTTAAGGTCTAGATTAGTGATAGTGCTGCTTTTCAGGCTTCACCCATAATGGTCCAGGGAACATGGCAGCAGGAATTATTTCTCATATGTTCCCTAAGCAAATAGCATGACACACGTGTACACAAAACTTTAACACCGAGTTAAGAATGATCACAGCTCTGAATAAATTATTAAAATCATATACAATTATTTTAGTTACAAAATTTTATTTTCTATTAAACTTCATGCAATAATGGTTAATGATTCTCTTGAGAAATGCTAGGTAACAGAATTATAAATAATATTAATAATAATAGTCAACACTTTACTCTTACTAAGTATTTATTATGCACAAATACTGCAGCACAATACCTTCCATCCTCCTAACAGCCTCTTGAAGAATGTATTATTATTAGTTCCCACTTTGGAGGTCAGATGATCAAGGTCCAGAGAGTTTGAATTGTTGTGAGGTCATACCACTAGTAAATGGTATGGCTGTGTGTCATTAACACATTTGTTAGGGTTGAGATTTGTAATTGAGTGTGTCATACACTGAAAACTAAGCTCTTAAACACTCTGATATTCTGTATCACAGTGGGGAGGGGGTAAAATATCTAAAAATATTAAACGTTCTGTAGCTATTCCCCAACTTTAAAAGCTTTTTGCATGAAATAAAAGTGTATAAAGACACTTTGGCAATTTAGAATGAATAAAAAGTAAGCCTTTTACTCTTTTATAAGTTAAAATCTGCTGTCTATGAGCCAAATTCTAAGATATGTACAAGTTATACAATTTCACTGAAATAGTGACATAGTCATTAGAATGCAAACATCTTTTAAATTCAATCTGAAAAGGATCTCTAGATTAAAAGCTCAGAGGTTTATATATACTTGCACGCACACACACACACACACACGCACACACACTACCCCTTTCTTGCTATTCCTTGAGTTCGTGAGCCATAATTTCACACAATCAACACTTTCTACATTATTGGTTTCCAGTCAAGGAATTAGAAAAGCTGCCCTAAAAAGATCCTTGGAGAAGGGAACACCAGATATCTTCTAAACACATTTAGCAGTAGGGAAGGAGGCTGTCGTGGGGAAGTAGTATTGGGGTGAGTCCGTGGAAAGAAACCTGGCTAATTATTCATGTAGAATTATGGAGACAAAGCTGAAAGGATCCCTGAGGATGTCTGAACCCCTCCTCCCACCCCCTCGGTACCAAGGAGCCTTAATCTAAACAATTCCAGATAAATGGGTCTCTTCTTTCTTTTAAGGAAATCTCCAGGGTCTCAGATTTCAAAATTGCCCTCACTCACACATTCCATATTTTCCCCCAACTTTCATAAATCTCTCTTTTTATTAAAGTAAATCTAACTTTCCCATATGAGTACTGGGTTTGGAGGAGAAATATTACACAAGCCTTCTATATTTCCCCAAAGTTGCAACACAACCATAGGAAAATACTTGGGATTTTGCTACATCTAGAAATCAAGAGATTCCTTGCCTACAATCTCTACCTACACATATCAACTCTCTAACAATGGCTCTCACAGATACACACAGAGGCCTTCCTTCATGAGATTTTACTCTCAGGTAAATATTGGAATAATTTTATTCTAAACCAATCCTGTTTCCAAAGCGTTATCTTTGCGACCCATTTTCATCTTCATGTGTAATACTTATTAAATACACAGATTTACGGGGGTTTCTTTGTGGGGTTATTGAATTGGAATTTTCAGGAATTAAGTCCTGGATCCTACAATTTTAACACACTCTCCTAGATTAAATTCAATCCCAATCAAAATCCCAGCTGGATTTTTGTGGTCTGTAGAAATTGACAAGCAGATTTGAAAACTTATGTGGAAATGCAAAAGACCTAGAGAATCCACACTTCATGGGGGGGGGGCAAAGTTGAAAACTTACACTACCTAATTTCAAAATTAATAATAAAGTTACAGTAGCCCACATGGTCTAGTATTGGCATAAAGATGAACATATAGCTCAATGAAAAAGGACCCGGAGTCAGGAGAGCCACACATAGGTTATCAATTTTCAACAAAGAAACCAGACGACTGGATGGGCAAGAGATCATCTTTTCAACACATTTTGCCGAAACAATTAAATGAGCATAAATAAAACAATGAGCCCACATATAAAATTATTCTACATACAGAACTCAGGTCGAATCAGATCTCAGACATAAATGTGTGTTCAAGTAATAATTTAAGAGAACGTGTAGAAGCAAATATTAATGGCAGGGGTTTGGTTAAAATTTCTTAAATAGAACACAAGGAGCACAAACTTGAACATTTTTAAATATTAAATTAGATTTCACCAAAATCGAAATGTTTTGCACTTGAAATATTACTACTATAAAAATGAAAAAAAAAGCAATAGGCTGGTAGAAAATATTTGCAAAACACAAATGGGACAAAGAACTAGCGTCTAGAATGTATAAAGAATAAGGATGGTATTGGCAACAATTTGCCTTTTTCAAATATCTTCTTCTCCAACAAAATTCGAGTGCTTCTTCTTTTGACCAACCATGTTCCCTTATCATAAATGTCATTGTCTATTCCAGCTTACTTTAAGTCATTACACAGCAAGAAGGAGAGTGAAGGGGTCCATTCAACAGACACTGTTAAGGAAAAAAGTCTACAGTTTTCATGTGACTATACAGACAGAAAGAGAGAAAACATGTATGTTTTCAGCCTCTGGTATGATGGTGATGCTAAGAACGGAAATAGGGACCTTGGTGGGGGGAGCTACATATAAAAGGAAGTTAAGCTGGGATTTGAAACCCGTCCAGTTGGCAGAGTTAGCACAGCTTGTCTCGAAGTGGATGGAAGCAGAAAACATTAGTAGGGGGCAGAGTTCCACATTTCTGCTCCTCCACAGATAGTTTCCGTTCTGTTTAGAGCAGTGCTCACCAATAAAACCTCTGCGATGCTGGAAGTCGTTTACGTCTCTATTGCGCAATATGGCAGTCACCAGTCACATGGGGCTACTAAGTACTTGAAATGTGGCTGGCTAATAAATAAATTAATCTTATTTAATTCAAATTAGTTTACATTTAAATAGCCACATACGGCTAACATACTACACAGCACGGGTCTAGCGAAACATTACCTGTCCAAGATCTCAAACCTAAGAAATTCGGATAAACTTATCTCCTTCATTTTTCATTCATTTATTTATTTAATGAATATTGCTTGAATATCTACTCTCCTTTGTTTATTATCATATTCCCACCATTAAGCCAAAGCAAGGTCCTTGCCCTCATGAAGTTCATGTTCCATTAAGTCCCATTCATCACATTTATCACCAAATCCTAAATATAGTCTCAATTGAAACTTCATTCAACTTTTCCCACCTCGTCTCTGCTCATTTTAAATATAGTCTCCAACATCATTAAATTCACCCAGAGGAAATGATCTAAATATTTGATTTAGTGTCTGTTGTTGCTGTCTGTTCCCGCTACCACGGAAAGGGAATAAAAGTTGCTTTACAGCTGTTATTGTGGTATCACACCACTCTGAAACGAAAATACTAAGATTATTGGATTATCAACCAGAAGTTTTAAACTGTTCAAGGTATTGTTTCATAGGATGCTGCTCCCCTCCTTTTTAATTGCCAAAGGTCTGCTGACAAGAAATATTGGTTAAAATATACAGCAAATTTAAATTCAGGCATCTTACTGTTCATGCTGATGAATGTCTGTATACTGTATTTCTATATATCACTTATCTATGTCTATATTCGTGTTTTATGTATTGTCATAATGTATATCAAAACAAGTAATTTTACCCAGGTTAAAAATCATTTTACAGAAAGGGAGAAACAAATCATCCATTGTACTTAAAGCGCTGGTAGGGATGTATGCACTTCCTCCCTATGCCAAACACACAGCATCGTTTCTGGGTCACTTCTCAGCAGAAATTGTCATTAGCGCCTTAGCAGTCAGATTGAAACTCTTAATTAGCAAAGCAGTTTCAAGCCAAGGGTGGGAAATAAAAGAAACTTGTCAAAGACTTTATCTTGCCACTGTAACTCCATCCAGGACCATAAATTTTATCAGGGAAGCCCACTGCAGGATCCCGAAGAAAACCACGCCTGCTTACAAAGGAAGCACCAACCCCATACAAGTCTCAAAAGGATAGGAAGTCAACGTCTGTGATGACTTGAGACTGTCACAGAGACACACTGCGGGCAGCCTGGCTCTGACTTTGGGACACTGAGAGGCATTCTTAGCGCCTTGGAACAAGCAAGCTACATTGCCATCGATGGAACAAAGGTTGGTTTCCTGCAGACTTCTTTGTTATCAATAGTTAAAGTGGTGAAAGGCTGAACCCCCCAGTTCTCTCATGAAAGACAGAGGAACTCAATCTAATTTTTTGAGTCTAAAACTACTAACTTCCTCATAGAGCCAACAACAATGACCTAAATGACTTTGACACTTGTAATGCAAACTAACTTCTTCTATCAAAAATCTGTTATAGTTTAAGGGAGTGGGAACATATATAAATATATATATAAATATATATATTTATATACACATATGTATACATATGTATATATATGTATATATGTATATACATATATGTATATGGACACACACACATACACACACACATATATATTTGACCTAGTATTGAAATAGCATCAAAATAGTTGGACCTAATGAGTTGCCCAGAAAAAGTACCACGATGTTTCGTAGCAGCGAATGAGCTTAGCATATGGCTGCGTGTACAGTACATTAACCAGCACTTGGCTCTGCTGTTTGTAACCTAGGGAACAAACTAAGAAAGAGCATCAGTCATCTGGAAGAAACTTGGGAACTTCAGGAGGCACCGAGAAGGAAGAGCTCATGAGCTTATCTGCAGAGGTCAAGCCTCAGGTTCAATCTACACAGACAGGCATTAAAGTTACTTTATCATCAACGGTGGTCCCAAATCCAGAGCACAGGGGGAAGACACTGAGTAATTCGCCTTCCCAGACTCAGAGGGATTCCAGTGCTCTATCACTAGGGGGCCTTCACTTCCATCATGAACAAATGAAGCTTGGAAACACTGCACACCCCATTTCTTTATTATTTTGAATTATGTGGTTTTCTTGGTAACCAAGTCTAGAGAAGTAGAGGCAGTTGTTTGGGCCTCAGAGCCTGTGAGCAAGGTGGCTGGTAACAAAAGGGGGCTCTATGCAGATAATTTGTTATTAGTCCTATAAAAATAGTTTCAATAGCAGCATCTGATAGATTTTATTATTATTTTTAAGTCGTAGTTTAATTTTCCCCAAATTTGCCTGACTATAGGAATCCCCTGGAACAATTGTTAAATACAGATCACCAGGTGCTCACGCAGGGATTTCCATCATGTGAGGAGGGTCTGGGATGACCGCCTGTTTGATTCCTGTTTGAGGAGTGACTCCTGTTTGAGGACCACTTCCCTAGGTCATCACCCTGCTGCCACCATGATCAGAATGTAAAGACCCGGTTACACCCACTACCACTCGGCTTTCTTTCTTAACAACTCTCATAGTTTTAGAGAGATATTCCTAGACCAGAGGTCCCCAAACTATGGCCCATGGGCTGCATGCGGCCCCCTGAGGCCATTTATCCAGCCCCCGCTGCACTTCCGGAAGGGGCACCTCTTTCATTGGTGGTCAGTGAGAGGAGCATAGTTCCCATTAAAATACTGGTCAGTTTGTTGATTTAAATTTACTTGTTCTTTATTTTAAATACTGTATGTGTTCCCGTTTTGGTTTTTTACTTTAAAATAAGATATGTTCAGTGTGCATAGGGATTTGTTCATAGTTTTTTTTTTATAGTCTGGCCCTCCAACGGTCTGAGGGACAGTGAACTGGCCCCCTGTGTAAAAAGTTTGGGGACCCCTATCCTAGACAGTTGTCTATCTGGCTGTTTACAAAAGGAGGCAGAGGAAAATTGTACCATGATCTCTTGGAGCTGTCTGTCCTGTTTAGGATCGATTCCACCCTTCTGATACCTTCAGAGATAGCTTGTTCTTCTTCTAAACACTCTGAAATGGGCTTCATGTAGGTGGTCCAGGAGCGAGGCTGGGAGATGGAGATTTGTCTGCAGGAAGTATATTGGGGGTGCTCTTGGGATCAATGCCTTTGAAAGAGTGGGAGTGCAGGCGCAGGCAGAGGGAAATGTTGAACAAAAGTACATTGTCACAAAGGCAGCCGCTGACGCCAACGAGCACTCTGGGGTAAGGAAGGCACTTCAGAGTTGTTCCAAACGAAGGCGAGATTACCAGGCCTTTATGCTGCCCTGCTGACTTTGTGTTGACTGTGGGCTGCCCGCAGGTTGTGACCCGGGGCAAGGCGGTTACCTTCTCAGAGCTGTTCTCTCGGGATCCATCAGCAGAGAACATCAGCTGTGGAAATGGTTTGGTCCTGAAGGCTAGATCAGGGAGATGCACCGCAGTATTGACGACAAAGACCAGATATCGATTCTAATCATCACCTTCATTCACTTCTGGTTGCTCCACATTTCAACAAGAAAATCAACAGGCCAGACCCATGATCACCTTGAAGAAACCTAAGCAGCTCTAAACACTTTAAGACTAGTGATTTGGCAGAGAGTTTATGCACATTTTCAATGTACAATAAGGGCTGAGGGGGAGAGTCAACATATTTTAGCACTAAGACGTCAGGTTTCATTAGGGTTAGTTGTTCCAGGAAAGCAAAGGGAAATAAAACACAGAGAAACACTAACAAAGACTCACATTACCAGCCTCTTAAATACACTGACCATACCCTGGGAGTTTATATTGAAAAAGAAAAAAAAAAAAAAGGAAATGTACATTTTACACATTTCAGTGAATCAACATTCTCATCCACTAAGGCCCCTCATCAATCATTTGGTGGTCAGACAAGCCCACAAACAAGGAGTGCATCCAAGCTCGCTTCTGGAGTCATTATGAATTTCAGGTGTTGTGCACTAGACTTTCACAGTGAGCACTTTCATAGAGTCCTCGCCAACATGCGGCACCAATCCACAGATAAATGGCCTGGTTCTCAAATTTTCAACTGGGGATAATCACACTTAAGTCAAGTGTCAACAGAGGTTTTATTTAACCACGAAAAGCCAGACAGTGCAATCTGTGCTCCAGCATTTCCTATAAGACCCCATGTTGTCCGGGACCAGGTTTTCCCCTGTCCTCCCAAAGTCGAAGGCCTTGAGAAGAGGCAACCGTAGCTGGGAAGGAACAAAGTCTCATGCGCTTGCAGGGTCCGTGTGAGAGCAGGCCACACTAGCACCTTTGAACATGAGCCATCATTGTTTTTGGTAGATGGTAAATGCTTGACGAGCCAGAAGATCCTAGAACCCAAATCTAAGTCAATGGTCCCCCACACAAAGCACAAAGGTCACTTGACCTTACTGTTTATTAATACTTACTAATCGTTGATATAATTCCAGGCCTTCATAATTAACCCCAATGTCAGCATTTGTTTCCATCGGGAATGGGCGCCTGTCCCTTATTCTATGTTGGAAAGAAGGGGAGGAAGATCTCAGAACCAGTCCTCCATTCTCCCTGTAGGATTTGCTTCTCAGCAAAGTCTGCTCTTCTTCCTGCCCCCTCTCACCACCCATGCGGACACGTGTGCCCCTGATGATTCGCCTTTTCACTGACTATTTATGTTCACATGATCCAGGCGCAAATGCAAAGATAAAAAAAGGGAAGCTTGTAACCCTGTGCACCACACCCAAACTGCATTCTCTTGACGACTCCTGTCATGACACAAATCACAGGAAGTATGACCAACCTTAGTACAGGTTGCCTTAAATAGGAATTATACTTTCATGTTATAGCTTATCAATACAATTTTTTCTACAAGTAAAATGTAACCAAAATGTTCCCCCATTTTGCAGGTGGGTTAGCCCTATTTCCCTGTCTTGCATACATATTCAGAGAGTTTGAACGTTCTTGTGGGGGAAAAAATATATATTATTTCTAACTTCTGCTATGGGTCCCTTAATTACCTTTCAAAAAATTTACCCCTCTGCACATGAGTTGGTTTTCTCCCAGGATCCAGTTTTTACCCCATAGGATTATTTTGAGTAAGATTAAACTATTTGACTGGAACAAAATTCGAGAATAATTTTTGAATTAAAAATGGGATCAGAAAAGAAGGTAGAGGGTCATACCATCAGAATGAATTACAGATCCACTTTCTTCTTCTTCCTCAGAAACACACCTGAATAAAGAGTCCACACAAGTGAAGGAGTATATACCTACACTCATATATTATAAAGAAGCAAAGTACAAAAATTTTCTTCATCGAATCACTTGATAATTTGCCAGGTGTTTTCACGAGTCTCTCAGGACTTCTTAAGATCAGGCATGTCTCTCAAGCCACAGCTCCGTTTCTCTGCTCACTCTCTTTCAGTCCCTGGATACCTGTGCAGTCTCTGCTCTGCATCTTTTGTGTTTTCCTCCATCAACTGCAATCAAACTTACATCAACATTACTCCATAACAATGGCTCTTACCATGATCAAGAAAAAGCTTCCCATTGCCAATCCCAGCAGCCAACTGTCTAACTTCATCTCCCTCCACCTCTCAGAAGGATTTGGTACCTCTGAACTGTCTCTCTTTTGACTTTTCTATGACAGCTGATTTCTTTCTATTTCATCTGCACCCTCTTTTCCTTCTCCTTTCTCAACCTAAATGTCCTTGGTTCTGGTATTTTTGTTATATATCCTCTCACTAGGTGATCTTATCCTGTCCTCTGGCTTAACCACCACTTATACATGTATGACTTCCACATTCGAGGTCCCAGGACTGCGTGGCACATCTTCCATGCAATCAACGTCAATAGTTGGATGCGAAATATGCGTACAGTTTCTTACTTACACCTGGACAACGATTATGATGTTTCCCTCCAAATCTTTCCTTTCCCCAATCATCAACCCAATTTGATCATCAGAGATCTGCACCTGCACCTCAATGTGTCTCTCACTCTGGTACCTCCCATCAAACCCATCAGCAGGCCATCCTTCCCTAAATGCAAAATCCAGCCCAACACAGCCCCTCATATCTAGCGCTTGAATTCTCAAGATGCTGTCTCACTTGCCTGATCACAAAACCCTCCAACTTGGCTCCTGCTCTCAGTCTTGCCAACAGTCTTTTCTTCACAAGGAACCAAAACAGTTTTAAGAACACAAATCAATCTCTTTTCCTAAAGATCCTTCAAAAGCTTCCATACCATGTAGAATAAAACCAAAATGACCTATGCTAGCCATTCAGGCCTGCATAACCAACCCCCTTTTCCTCAAGTCCTCTCCTGCCCTGTTCTACCACGGTCATGAGAGCGTGCTGGCTCTTTCTCAAGCACGCCTGTGTGTTTGTTCATGTTTCAGGTCTTTTGAACTTGCTGTGCATTCTGCCCGGAACATTCTTCCTAGATCTTCACATGACTGGTCTGCTAAATAAAACTAGTCCGGGCTCAAATGACACTTTGTCAGAGAGCCTTCCTTGATCACCCTCCCTAAGTAGTCTTTCATCCCTGCCATCACTCCCAATCGCCTTCCTGGACTTCATTATCATAGCACTTACAGGATCTGAAATTACCGTCTTTATTTTTTGTACGTCTTAGTAAGGCAAGGTCCCTGTGTGGAGGTGTTGAATCCCAGAACACAGATCAGGGCCTGGCAAGGAACAGACATTCAATAAATACGTGTTGAATGAAAGACATGGTTCCCTTCTCTGATGTTTCCCTTTTGAAGTGTGTCCTTTCATTGGTAACAAGAATCAGGCCTCTATTTAAGCCATGTTCCTTCAACAATGTCTGTTACAAGTTACATAAAGATCTGACTCCTTGGTTAGGCTTATTATTGGATGAGCCACCTTGTCCATCAAGCAGTTGGGAGGGTCATAATTGCCTCCTTCTTATCACACAGTTATGTTACAATTCATTATGGTAGGCAACATATGGGTAGTAAAATAAATGGTTAATATCATTTAAAGATAAAATAACATCAGGAAGCACTTTCTCTAGAACTCATCCTTGACTAACTTAACTACATCCTGTCCACTAAATATGCTCTTTATGTTTGCTATTCAATTAAAACTAAATATTACTGTGCCCATCAGTAGATGAGTAGGTAAAAAAGCTGTGCTACTTTCACACAATGAAATACTATGCAGCCATAAAAAGAGAGAAGTCTTACCTTTTGTGACAGCATGGATGGACTGGGAGATTACTATACTAAGTGAAATAAGCCAGAAGGAGAAAGACATATAGTATATGATCTCACTTATATATGGAATCTAATGAACAAGATAAACTGATGATCAAAACAGAATAACTTAATATTATCAACTTGTTAGCCCCCCTATATTCTCTTATATATAATTCTAAAAACCCAATTTTGTTCAAAAATCTAATTTTATTTCTGAAATACTAAAACTATTTTCTAAGTTTGTAACAAACTTGTTAGCAAAAGTACTTGTTTCATTATATATTATTATATTATATTATATTATATTATATTATATTATATTATATTATACCACTATAATGGTATAGTTATGGCTTCTGGGTATTGAATGCTTACAGTGGACCCAACACTGTTCTCATATAAGCTCTATGTACTTGTTTCATCCCCACATTATCTGTGGGGTGGGCGCCATTCTTAGTTCCTTTTACAGGTAAGAATATGGAGGCCCAGAGAAGTCAAAAAGATTGTCCAAGGTGGATATAAAGTTATTTATAGTCTTACATATTTTACTTAATGTGAATAATCATATGTTTACCTATAAAATTATTGATATGTTGGATTACAGGGTACAGTCTCAGAACCTCCTGAGTGTGTGACGTGATATTCAGGAAAGGCACCAAATTACCTTTGTAACATTTTTAAAACTTCCTGTTTCAAATGGAGCAGCGGGGTATCTCTTGCAAATGCTATCAGTTCTGAAAAGGTGACCAGAGCATCACCTCTAGCTGCTCCTGCTCTCAAGGTAAAATCCTCCTGTTTCTTATCACCTATTCTTAACCCTTGCTCTTTCAACATGCTACTGCACTGACACTCTCGAATGATGCCTAGCTCAGCTTTGGATTAATCATTATTAACCATCAACAAAACCAGTTTCCACGGCTTTCATTTCAAATAACTTTCCCTGATTCCCCACAAGGTAAACTTATGCATGTTTGTGAGCCTCATCAAGCCCACAACAACTATGTTAGACTGAAATATTTTATCCTCACTTCATACAGGACTAAACTAAGCATCAGCGAGACTACTACTATGTTTGTGTGAATCAGATCTCAACAAGGATGGGGTGAGGCTTTGACCTGGTCTCAGGAGACACTCATTGAATATATGTGGAATGACCACTAGTGTTTCACTGTAGTATTAGTTTTTGAATGAGTAATGTTTCCACCTGGTACTAAATTCAAACAATCCAATTTCATTTCAAAATCAAATCTCATTTCTGAAATACTAAATTATATACATTGGAGACAAACTCATTAGTCATTAAAACCTAGCCTAAAATGGACACGAAGGTATGTACAGACTAATTTTTATCACTTAATGTGATTATTCAGATGTTCAGCTGCAAAATTACTAAGGTGTCTGACTATGGGGACAGTCTCACTCAAAAGTCTTCCCGTCTGCTCCTCTGCATCTAGTTTCCTCCCTGAAGAGTAACAATTGTTACTATTATTTTTTGTTTTTCTCTCTAGAGATATATGCATTTAGAAGAAAATATAAGTGTCTTTTACACAAATGTAGCATTCTAGAAATACTACACACATGCATATTTCTGCAGCTTGGTTTTACCTTCACTTAACAATGTATCATAGACAACATTTTATGTCAATGAAATAAGGCCTGTCAAAGTCTTTCTTTACAGTGGTATTTTATTTTATAGGTGTGTTATATTTCTTTTGATAGTCCCTATGTACATATATTTCAATTATTCCTGATACTTTATCATAAATTATTAATCAGAGTTTATATGATCAGGCATATCTATCAAATAAATACTTATAAAAGAGCAACAACCTAATAATATAGACCAATAATAGCGACAGATAATACGCATAAAAAAATAAAAGTATCTCTTTTCTTATTGAACATTAGTAAAAATATTAAACTTTTGTTCCTAATATACTTGACAAACATATTCTCCCAATTTATTACTTGATTTTTGTCTTTATGGTATTTTTTATAAGAATTAATTAAAACTTTTACATAACCAAACTGTTGGCTTTTTTATATGATACTTTTAATTTTTGTGGATATTACATAACAGGCTGGCCTTTCCATTTTTGTGTGTGGATACTTATACATACGCATCTGTGTTCAGATTTTGATCCCTCTGGGTATATTTTGGGGTAAGTCGTTGAGTGTGATGCATTTATCCCTCATGATGGCTACAAAGTATTCCCGATACCATGTACTGAGTGACCCATTTTTTTCCCAGTTCTTTTTCAGATTTCTTTCTGTGACACAAAGTACTTCAGAGTACAGCATAGTAAGCAGTGCATGGAATTCTAGTTTTTATTTTTTCATACTGACCAAGCCACCGTGCAGCTGCTCTGAGGCTGGCAACTTCTCTCCTCTGCTCTAGGGCTGGAAACTCATATTAGGTTGCCTGAGGGTACAAGAGGGCACGGCTGGGGGGGGGGGGGGTAAGGGACTTTGTCCTTGCCCATTTGCATTTGAGACACTTGGACATGTGAGCACCGTCCAGCGGTTTTTCTTTCCTTTGCTCCCTTGTATGTCTTTTGGGATCTCGAATGTTAGAAAACAGCTGAAGTAGTAAAACAAATAAAAAAAGAAATTTTGTTAGGAAGTTATTCTTCCTTCTCACTGCAAAGTGTTAGTGCTGTTTTATTTTTAAATATTTGAGTATGGAGGCCTCTATAATTAGAGCTCATCAACAGTTTTATTAAAATATTTATCTTATTTTATAAAATCAGCTGTGTTTCAATCTTTACCCAGACATTCTGAGTTGTCTGATTCCAACTTTCAGTTGACAAATTTCACCAGGAATGTATTCATGCATTCAATAAAATCCTTGAGTGTTTTCTATGTGCAACATGATCTGCAAAGGGCTGTGAAGGCCTCAGAAGTAAAGATTTAAGTGTTTATTTCTAGTCGGTCCTTCTGGCAGCATTGGGACAGACCTGCTTTCTCCGCAGAGCAGGACATACCTGTAACACATGGGACAATGTGACAGGCGTTGCTATGCAGATTCGGAGGACATCTCTAGCATGTAAAAGAATAATTCCTAATGGTAGAGGTAAACTGTCATGGAAGCAGTGACAATGGACCTGTCCTTAAAATCCATTTACAGTTTTTTATTCACTTAATTTATGGGGGTGACATTGGTTCACAAAACTATACAGGTTTCAAGTGTACAACTCAACAACAGGATATTTGGGAATATCCCAAGAAGTGTGACCTTCAGTAATGTGTTGGTTAATTTTATGCATCAACTTGATTGAGCTAAGAGATGCCCAGGTAGCAGGGAAGACATGATTTCGGAGCTGTGTTCATGAGGGCTTTACTGGACAAAATCAGACCTGGTAGACAGAGTCACAGAGACCCACCCTCAGCAAGGCAGAAGGGCATCTCCAGCTCACTGAGGATGGACTAGAACAAAAGAGGAAGAAAGGGTGGGGTCTCTTTTTTTTGAGCTGGGACATCATCTTCTTCTGCTCTCAGACCTAAGGGCTCCTGGTTGTCTGACCTTCCCACTCCAGGTCCGCATCCAGGTTAAGCCTCCGGTTCTTAAGCTTCATACTGGACTGAGTTAATTCTACAAATGGCTCTCCAGTGTGCCAGGGACATGCTGGCGGCTCCTCAGCCTCCCTAATCACATGAGTCAATTCCTAGAATCTCTCTCTTTTCTCTATCTCCTCTCCCCCATGGAGAATGCTGACTCATGCAGAATGGAAACAGAACGATGTTTTGGAAAACAAAATATTAGAGGGTTTTAGGCACTAGGACCAAAACAGACTTCCTCTCTATTCTTCACCCCACCTGCCTCAAAGCTCCACTGATCTGCCATCACTATTATTTCATACCACTGTGTTCCATTCCATCACCAGGTTGCTGCCTTAGCTCAGAGCTGGAGCCTAACTGTCTTGTGTTTCCATGACTTAGGTACCTGAAGCTCATAGGTTTCACCCCTTGTTCCTCACAACGCTCTCATTTAACACAAATATAACCACATTAAGACATAATGTGGAGGACCACATAGAGAGGACCCTTTTGTGGCTCCTCACGACCTATGAGATTAAGTTGGAATGTACTCATGGGATGAGCATCGTTCTCATGCGTGTTTTCATTCTACCCGCTCATGTTCACCTAATGTCACTACCTCCCCCCCAGTGCCGCCTGAGGGCCAGCCACCGCAGAGCACTTCCAGTGCTCGACTTTATCACAAAATAAGACAGTCATCCTCATACTTCTCTCTGCTGGCAATTTCCACCCGAACTCTTTTGTCCCTCTGACACACTTTTGTTTATCTTTCAAAATCAGTTCCACTTTGTTCACCTGTGTGAAACATATGCTGACAAAACTAAGAATAATGAATGGCTACCACCTGCACAGCGCCGTCATCATAACCCAGCCATTTCTGCCTCCATGGAACTGAACTGCTTGCTTATAGTCATGACACATGGTCTAGTACAGCCCAAAATGGTACATAGTAGGTTATGATCATATTATTTCAGTGTTCCCTGGATGATCTGTCCTTTATTGCCTGTTTTTTTTTCATAAGGGAAAACACTGAGCTTTATGTGGGGTGGAATGCCCCACATAATATAATACCTATATACATATATATACATATATATATATATATGGTAGTATTAGATCTAATATATATATATGGAGTAGTATTAGATCTCCTATGTAGTTACTTGGGATTTGAGGACTTAGTAAAAATGCAAAGAAAACCAAGAACAGATAGAAAAAACTTATTATATTAACTATATAAAAAACTTACTACCACAATATGAGAAAATAGTCATCTGAGATCAGTCTTCCTGGTAACATTTGAGAAAGGCTGGTTCTTTGTTCATGAGCCCCAGGTAGAGTCCTATTTGGTTTTCTTAGTTTGGAAGAAAGTGTCGCTGCTTTCTTGCTCACTGTTTATAAATACGGGAGCCTCAAGAGGGTTAGCTTGAAGCAGGGCTGTTACAAGAGTTGGATGACATGACAGATTTCTTTCTCAATGTGCTTCTGTTTCTAAAATGTTTAAGGGATGATGTCAAGGCCACCCCAACAACTAGCCTGGCAGGTTTAACCAAACATCTACATGTTACAGGGGTTGCAGACAATGGATACCTGAGAGTTGTGACTCCAGCTGTGAAGGTTTTTCTTTTTCAACCATCTCAATTATTTTAAAATGAACTTATGGGGATGACACTGGTTAATAAAATTATAAGGTTTCAAGCATACAATTCTGTGATACCTCCATCTCAGTTCTTCAATGGTCTAGTCAAGATAGCATTTTCTCATTATATTTGAAGCATCATTTTTGTAATGAATCACAAAAGGCAGCTTAAAATACAGTAGGATTTACATCATAGACCACATACCATCACCAGGAAAACATCACAGTGCTTCAAATCTCACTGCAAGTGATGTGGAAACATGTCCTACCAAGTGTTCAACGACTCCGCTGTAGGTGACACATCCTGATTTCAGTCTGGGGGGCAGGTGCACAGCGCCAGGCACTTTAGATTTAGCCAGTTCTTCAGTCTCGCTCCCAACTTACTACCTCCCTTGCAGCTGCAGTGCCACGAGACCCAGAGTGTTGAACAAAATGTTGGGGATTATTGGAAGGGGACTCATGGCAAAGCTCATGATGAACCAATATGTTGGGATGACCGATTTGCTCTTTTTCCCTTCACCCACATCTTCAGAAGCCAAATTATGACCGAGAGGCAATGAAGGCTGTTTGATATGGGGGAGCAGAAAGAGAGGACACATGTAGGTTTTCTGTAATTTTTGTTGAACCAGGGAATCAGCCCAGCCCCCCATTTTTGTTACATACAGAGAACAAAAGCCGCTCTTAGGGGGATACGCAGTCATTGACCACCAAGTGCATCTCCACAGATACAGGGTGTGAGGGGTGTCAGGCAGCTGAGAAGAATGTCTCTCATTAGAGTCTTCTCTCTCTGACACCCCCTTCAGAAATTCTATGGAGGACCCCTACAAACAAAAGCTTACTGATATATAAACAGAAGGATGTGAAGAAGATCTCCTGCTGTATGGTAAGACATCATACATTAAAAAAGAGAAAGAGAAAAAACAGTTAATTATGATAAACTCAAAACAATAACAAATTCTTTTGTTCCTTCAATTTTCTCTGTAAATTTTAAAAATTCCCAGAACCTTGCAACTAAGCAATCTGGTTTTAAGGCCCCAAGCCCTGTGCTCAGAAACACTTAAATCTATCTACTTAACATTAAAGTAGCCATGCATGGCCGTGCTGAGACTACAGAACTAATGGAGGCAATGTTCAGAAGAGAAGGTTCTGTTTCTCATTGGAAAAAGCACGGTTTTCGGCTGGTAACTGTGTTTGGTGAGCCAGCCTTCTAATCCATGAATTGAAGGCAATTAGTTGCCAAGCCTTAAACTTTTTTTCTTGCTCCAGACGCTTTGCCTTCAAGTTATTTTCATCTTAAATAGTTTGGGGACCCTGAGCAGATATTTTGATACCCTGATAATTTGTGGTCTTGCTAAAGACTAACTCTTTGCACAGTCTCCCTGTCTTGATTTGTTATTTCAAAGTTCCAATTATTTTACACCTTCTGTTGAGACTTTTTCTAACTGAGTTGTATTTTCCCAGTTGAAATGAGGACTGGCCCAACCGCTTGCCTTAGTCAAACTGGGAGCCCCGTTTTAAAGATTCAAGTTCTACAATGTTTTTTACATAGATGTTGTTTTTACAATCTTCCTAATTTAATTTTGTGGGACAAACTAGAACCTTAAAATAGTAAGAAAATATTTTCTTACCCAATCCCCAGTCCCCATTTTTACTTACATAAAGTTCCCATAAATAAACACATTGCACAACATTTATAGCTTTTTAATGTTTAGCAGCTGTTGTGATAATTATCTATGAACCAACAAATGAATTTTATGATTTGTGACTAGCACTCTTTCTAACTTCATCCTTTCCCCAGGTAGAAAAAGTCACATTATAGCCATGAAGCGATCACCAAACAGCCTTCAAAGTCAGCTTAGTCTAAACCCAGGATCTATGTTCTCATTAGAGAGAAAATAAGAAAGAAAAATTCAGCTTTTCTTACAAGACCTGAGCAGCAAAATGTCACTCCAAGAATAAAAGGTCCTGTTTTAGTTCCTTATAGACTGAGAATAAATGTTTTGAGTTACTGGAACTTGATGGGTGTGATTTGCCATTATTTTCCATTTCCTGAAAAAAATCTTTAAATAATAAAATCACAGCTCATATGTTCCACTACTTTTCCCTAAACTGTTAGGTGTTTAAGCCGCCTTCTAAAAACATACCTTAATTTCCATGTGTACGTCTGTCCATTCACGTGGATATTTGCAAGCCTTAACAACTGTTTCTGTAAACGTCTCCTCAATGAATCAAATTTCCAGAGCTGAAAGTTGTTTGGTTTAATCAGTTACTTCACAATAGTTTATTGAACCCCAATCAAAAAAAATTTAGTTGAAGAATATCCAAAAAAGGTTTTATTGCCTTCAAGGGAATAGTCTAATGAAAAGTATAGAAAAACACTCCATTATGTCTTATCTAAGAGTTTTCTTACCGTCACTATTGTTATTTTAGTTTATTTTTTAATACTGTACTTTTCTGACCAAAAAACAAAAACAAAAAAAAACGAAAAACGATTCTGGGGATCTTAGCCTACTAGTATGTTGTCTAGAAAACAAAGGTAAAAAGTTTCAGCAAAATAAAAGAACGAACAAACTATGACCATCCAAAATAGATTTCACAAAGTTTCAAATACTTTACCCTTAACAGAGTTTAAGCTTCACTCAACCCTAAGTTGTTTTATTAAGATATGAAAGACCAAACACTTTGTTTCTGGTTGTATAATATATGGATAGGTTCATGATGACAATTAGAAAAGGGATAATTTCAAGAGAAGCTGGCACTGAGAAAGGGAAGGGTTAATATCTACAATAGGAAAAACACAGAAAAACTAAACTATTATTGAAAAACATTAAACAAATTAACAAATAAAAACAAAAACCGTTATGTAAGACTACATAAAGCAGAACAAGAAAAACTATATCCTCAGTAGTCATCTTTTCTTTCCCTTTTTTTTAAGTACCAGTTCAGAAATTGGGACCAATAAGCAAATATAACATTTTTTCCCACTTATTATATTAAGAAAATAGGGAAAAGGCTAAAAAATAAATAAATATCTCTGGCCAGTAATTACCATAGGTCAATTTTTTTTCTACTAGAAACAAATGCGAGTCACTAATGGAAGCTACATATATATTATATTTTAAAATTTGTATTAGCCTCATTAAAAATAGTATAAAAAAGAGGTGTAATTAATTCAACAATATATTTTATTTAACCAAATATATGATTTCAGTATAATCAATATAAAATTATTAATATATTTGATCTTATTTTATGTCTATTATGTCTTTAACAGCTGGTGTGTATTTTATCTTAATTGGGAGTAGCCACATTTCAAGTGCTGGAGAGCCACACGTGGCCAGTGGCACCTGCATCAGTCAGGACAGGTCTAGATGCCAGCAATAAAGTGGCAAATGACATATTCAAGGTCCCTATTTTTGTGGCATTTACTTTCTGCATCAGGGAAGAGACAGAAAACTATATAAATGACTAACAGAAATGAAAAAGTGATGTTAAATGCCTTGCAGAACTCCAAAGGTGGATGAGATAGAAAATGCTGAGGAAAGGGGTGGTCTGCAGATGTGACATTGAACCTGAGACCTGAATGGAGGGAGCAGGCATGCTGCACAAAAAGTATTGGCTGGTTGGCTCAGTGGTAGAGCGTCGGTCTGGCGTGCAGAAGTCCCGGGTTCGATTCCTGGCCAGGGCACACAGGAGAAGCACCCATCTGCTTCTCCACCCCTCCCCCTCTCCTTCCTCTCTGTCTCTCTCTTCCCCTCCCGCAGCGAGGCTCCATTGGGGCAAAGATGGCCCGGGCGCTGGGGATGGCTCCTTGGCCTTTGCCCCAGGTGCTGGAGTGGCTCTGGTCCCGACGGAGCGATGCCCCGGAGGGGCAGAGCATTGCCCCCTGGTGGGCAGAGCATCGCCCCCTGGTGGGCGAGCTGGGTGGATCCCAGTAGGGTGCATGCGGGAGTCTGTCTGACTGTCTCTCCCCGTTTCCAGCTTCAGAAAAATGCAAAAAAAAAAAAAAAAAGTATTCTGGGCGGAACGGGGAGTTTTTACAACAAAACTAAGGCGAAAATAAGCCTGCGTATTTAAGCAACAGCAACAAAACAGTCAGGTTTGAGTTAAAGGAGAGTGAGAATTCCAGGAGATATGGTGAGAGGGGTAGGTAGAGCCATGTCAAGCAGGACTTTGCAGGCCAGGATAAAGAAGAGCTCAGAGGGACACAGGGGAGCAAGGATCCTGGAAACACTCCAAGTGTTCAGCCACACACCCTGCAGGACTGTGCCCTAGCCATGAGAGCCACAGGAAACAGCCTTCCCAAAACCGGAAACAGGCCTGACCTGTGGTGGCGCAGTGGATAAAGCGTCGACCTGGACTGCTGAGGTCGCCGGTTCGAAACCCTGGGCTTGCCCGGTCAAGGCACATACGGGAGTTGATGCTTCCTGCTCCTCCCCCCTTCTCTCTCTCTCTCTCTTTCTCTCTCTCTCCTCTAAAATGAATAAATAAATAAAATAATTAAAAAAAAAAAAACCGGAAACAAAGCCTGCGGGAGTTTCACTACTTAATTAGATAAAGGTGATCTTCCCAGATCAACTCTCCTACTACTGTATTAAAAAAAAAATCCACTTTGGAAGAATGGATCTAGAGCCTTTGCACTTTTTAATGCAAAATCTCCAGCATTTAGTCTCCAAGAATGACAGCAAATAAAACCAAATAACCATCAGGTATGACCAAAATCTGTGGTGATCCAGATTTTTTGAGTTGTCAAGTTCTTTCTTTATAATAACTAGGATTAATATGTCCAAGAAAACAGATGGTAAGAGAACTGAAATACATGAAAAATTACCTGGCAAATTACCCTAGAATTTCAGAAGGGGAAAAGGCTACAAAAAATATGTGATTCAATAGAGGCATTCAAGGGCAGATAAAATCGAGCAGAAGTAGAGATTAGGAAAGTGGAAAATAGATGAGCAAAAACAAAACAAAAACAAACAAACCAAAACCAGATCAAAGGAGAAAAGAAATACAAATAAATAAATAAATAAATAAATAAAAATTAAAAAATACATATATATAAAGAAGCATAAAAAAATTTGTGGACTAAGGAAAAATGATCCAAAATGCATGTTACTAACATCTCATAAGGGGAAGAAAGAGAACATGGGACTTGGGTGTGGTCTTTATCTCAATGCTCTTTTTTATATTCTCATGTTTTTATTACTTTGGAAAAAATAAATATAAATCATTACCTCACATCGTATATCAAAGAAAATCTCAGCTGGATTAATGAATTTAATGTAATAAAATCATATATTAATCAGAATAAAAGGAACAGGCAAATATTTATTTTGCCTTTCCAATCACAAACACAAAATCTGAAACTTTTAAGTCAAGACTGTTGTATTTGTCTACATATGAATTTTCACTCATGAAAAACATCATAACTAAAGTTCAAACACTAAGGACCAGATGAGAAAATAGTTGAACCAGGTGTATGATGGAAATATATGCAGTAATTAAAATCATATTTCACAAGAATATTTAATGACATGGAAAGTACTCAAATTTTTTTATTTATACTTTTTTAAAAAAGGTTTATTGACTTTCTCTCCTAGTGAATATGAAGTAACAAGTGCTGGATTTACTCTTTTCACAATAAGCAACAAGAAGATCAAACAAGACATATGAAACAAGGCATTTGGATATTGGACAAGTGGCATCGTGGTGCCACAATCCTTGAGAGGTTGGGAAAAAACAGTCTGTATGTCCCAGTTTACTCCTTGACGAGTAAACTTTTCATACCACACTATAAGGAGGGGGAACCCAAAGAGAGCCAATGACCTCACTGAGTGGACAGAGAACAAACGTCAAGGTGGCCATGACAGGAAAGAGATAGATATGCAGTGAAAGCATGGGGATCCTGAGAGGGGTCACCTTGGGGCTCTGATGGTCGCCACTCTGTGTGTAGGGGAGGGAACACTACCACCGTGTGGAGACAAAATTCTGTACTCAAGTAGGCAGAAGAATTCCCAGAGTCTGCACAAGACAGGGAATAGTGCTAGTCTCACAAGCTAGAGTGACACCTATACACCTCTCCTTCAATTATAATTAACCTTCAAATAGAGAAAATACCGAGGTCATGTTTCTTCCTAACACGATACAACTAGACTGCATACAACTAAAACACAAGTCCTTCCACAGTAGAGGAAAAGTCCTTTGGTGAGGCAAACTCTTCTTGAATTCCTATAATAAATGCAGAGGACCCAGGTTTGAAACCCTGAGGTTGTCAGCTTGAGCGTGAGCTCATCTGGCTTGAGCGTGGGCTTACCAGCTTGAGCACGGGGTTGCTGGCTTGAGTGTGGGATCATAGACATGACCTCATAGTTGAGCCCAAAGTCGCTGGCTTGAGCCCAAGGTCGCTGGTTTGAGCAAGGGGTCACTCACTCTGCAGCAACTCGCTGGTCAAGGTACATATGAGAAAGCAATCAATGAACAACTAAGGAGCTGCATGAAGAATTGATGTTTCTCATCTCTCTCCCTTCCTGTCTGTCCCTCTCTGTCTCTCTCTGTCTCTCTCTCTTTGTCACATAAATACATAAATAAATAAATAAACAAACAAACAAACAAACCTTATATTACTTAATAGTGGAATAAGAGAGGGAAGTAACAAAGATATCTGATATACACATATGCAAAATATTCACAGCAAAATGAGAAATGCAAAATATACACGACAATTAACAGTTTCTGTAATTGGTCACGTGGCTGTAGCTGGTACTTATAACTACCCTTTCCCACTATCCTCTGTTACCTTTGCCTTCAGTAAACCCTCAGATGAGTGTGGCTCTTTACCTAGTGGAGTGACCCAAACCTGCGTTTCTGAAGGTACTGGGCTATTAGTAGCCCTGACTGGATGGGAATGTTGTGCTTCTCCATTGACCTAAACCATAGGTCACCGTAATACTAATAGAGGCCCTAAGGGGTCTTCGTATCCCAGACATATTCTTCCTTATCTCCACTGTGGAGCAACTATTCAACCTCCCCTTGCTAGTCAGGATCAGTCACCCCAACTGGCACACTGACTCCCTTCTGTGCTGACTCAGTGACATAAGGAGTCCACAGTGGCTGAGCAGCAGTCTCAACTTCCAGTCCCACTGAGTTATTGTTTCTCCTGTTTGAAGCATTCCTCCCTTTGGAACTAAGACCTCTAGGCCAACTGAGTACCAGGTCATGAGAATAGAAACAAAACTTCTGCTAGTCAGTTACTAAGGTTAAAAGTGAGTGATGCCACTCTTATCTCTACCCCTTGATTCCTAGACCCATAAATTCTGGGCTATGGAAAAAATGGCACATATAATGGATGCTGAATCAGAAAGTATACAGCCTTCTGGAGACCCCCCATCCCATCCCTGCAAGGCACTGCCACCCAGCAGCTCACACTGTAACTGAGTCTTCAAAAGGCCATTCCCTCGTGCTATGAAGCTAACTGCTCCAGGATGATGGGAACATGGTAAGACCAATGGGTCCACTGCCACAATTCCTTTGCTATGAAGTGAGTTCCTGGGTCTGAATTAATTCTGTGAAATATCATGATAATAGATATGACATTTTTTAAGCCCATAAGAAATAGTTTTGGCAAAAACATTGTGTGCAAGGAAGGCAAATGCATATGCTGTGTCTGTTCCAGTAAGAACAAAGGCTGCCCTTACGTGATGGATGCTGTCCAAGGTAATTGACCCGCCACCACTAGCTTGCTAACCAGCCTGGGGAGTGGTGCCATATCAGGGACTTAAGAGTTATTCTCTGTTGTTAGCAGATGGGGGCACTCAGGACTGGCCATCTCTAGGATGACTTTGGTGAGTGGAAGTCCATGTTGTCAAGCCCATGCATAACCCTCATGCTCACAACCATGGCCACTTGGCTCATGAGCCCACTCTTTGAACAATGATTGCAGTGCTGGGGGGGGAGGGGGGAGGAAGAGGCTGACTTGTATCCACAGAATGCATCACCCTATACACTTGATTATTAGAATCCTTCCCTGCCAAGGTCATTCTTCGCTAGGCATTTTTGTGAAACACAAATATCTTCACATTTTTTTGGCTTGTTCAGAGAGGTCTATCACATACCTCCTCCTCCTCCCCAAATGTTTTTGTTGCCAGTTTTCCAAATATGTTCCTTTCAAACCCCTCATAATCCAGCCAAACCAATGGCTGAAACACATGAAACAAAATAAAAGAACACACCTGGCCATTTCTTCTATGGGAAGCAGTGCTCAAAATTCTGCCCATTGGGAAGATTTCCCTTTACCACTGTCTTTCAGGGAAGTCCCAAGAAGCACCATAGCTATTCACTCACGGTTGGTGCCTGCATATCACACAGAACCATCTCCAAACCAGACTCTGTCAACTGATTGTAGCTTTATACCTTAGGGAGCTAGAAGAAGAAAGACAAGCCAAAAGGTAGCAGATGGGAGGAAATAATAAAGAATGAAGTTGAGAAAAACCAAAAAGAGAATAGAAAATAACACATAGAATCACAAAACCAAAAACTGGTTCTTTGAAAAGATCAACAGAATTGACAAACCTTTAGCTAGAATAAGGAAGAGGGAAAAAAAAAAGACACCAGTAACTAAAAATCAGAAATGAACCTAGAAATGTTATAATCAGCATTACAGAAATAAAATAACAGAAGCCTACTAATAACTGTATGCCAACCATGTAGACAACCTAGATGAAGCAGAAACATTTTCAGAAACACACCAATTACCAATAAAGACTCAAGAAAGAATAACAAATCTAAACAGGTCAATAACAAGTAATCAAAAACCTCCCAACAAAGAAAAGATAGTTTCTCTAGTAACTCCAACATTTATAGAAGAATTAACAACTCTTCAAAAACTCTTCCAATCAGGAAAATAGCACAGAACAGTTTCTAATTTAGTTTATGAGGCCAGCACTACACAGATAGCAAAGCCAGATTAGGAAACCACAAGAATACTATCAACCAGTATCCCTTATTACTACCAATGCAGAAATCCTCAACAAAATACTTGCAATCTAAACCCCAAATCATACTAAAAAAATTATACACCATTACCAAGTGAGATTTATTCCCAGGAATGCAAGGGTAGTTCAACGTAAGAAAAATCAATCAATGTAAAAGATCACATTAATAGAATGCATGAAACCTGAAACAAAACACATGATCATCTCAACCGATGCAGAAAAAACACTTGATAAAATCCAACACCATTTCATGATAAAAAAAAAAATTCAGAAAACTAGGAAGAGAAAGAAAATTCATCAATATGACAAATGGCATTTATAAAAACCCACAGCTAACTTCATACTCAATGCTGAAAGACTGAAAGCCTTTTTGCTGAGATCAGGGCTTAGAGGCAGATGTCTGCTCTCACCACCGCTTTCTAACATGGGACTGGAAGTTCTAGTCTTGGAATGAGGCAGGGGAATCAAAGGCATCTAAATAGAAAAGAAGGAGGAAAACTATCTCTATTCACAGATAACCTGATCTTATACTGAGACAATCCCAAAGAATCCAGTGAAAAATAAATAAATAACAAGAAAACATTAAAACTAACAACAGCAACAAAAAATTCAGCCAAGTTGCAGAGTGCAAGATCAACATGCAAACATCAGTTGTGTATCTACACACCAGTAGTGAACAATCTGAAAAGGAAATTAAGAAGCAAGTTCAGTTGTTGACAGGCGCAAGGGATGCAGGAGAGAATTTACTGCAAATGGGTGTGAGAACCATTTGGGGATGATGAAATTGTTCTATATCATGATTGCTGTGGTGGTAATAGGAATGCACATTGGAGAAGAGTCAGTGAATCAAACATCTTAAAACGGGTTGATTTTATTGCTGTAAATCAATCATAAACCATAAAGCTGACAAAACTTTTAAAACCAAATGTGTAATTTTAGATGCTCTTTTCTCAGTAGTTGAATACACAGAGAAAAATATGGAATGAGGGACAGCAAGGTCTAATATCCAAGAGGTGGCTCTTGAGGGATTTTTAGTCTTTCTTTTTACTCTTTTTATATGCTTCTTTTTACTTTGAACTGCTTCTATTGTCTATAAATTCGTATACAATCAGAAAAAAAACTATTTAAAAATATGTAAAGTGTGACACAACTTAGTTTTTATTCCATTTAAGAGTTAACATTTTAAAGTGTTGGCACTTAGCATGTGAAACGGCTTGACTTTTGACGATGGCAGATAAAAGGAGGTGTGACAATATGCTAAGCTGACATCCATACTTAAATGCTTATTTTCACATTATATCTCCTAAAAGTCTGTGTACTAGAACTCCACTTTTATATGAATACAACTGAAAAGACTACAGAAACCATCCAAAGGCCTTTTTTTCCCCCAATAAAATTGTCCTGGTACATTTAAGTAGAAATCTGGAAAGCAGTTTGGTAACTAAAGGCCCATCAAAATTTTAAACCAAGTCAAACAGTAACAAGATAGTTTTAATAGAACCAGTAAACAAACTTCAAGTGATGGAGAAGCAAAAAGTTGGCGTGGATGTTAATGATCAAGCCCCATGATATCCTTGACCTCATAAATAAAGATTCACTGTCAAAAGAAGAGAGGCACCCTCAGAAGTGTGGTTGAGAATAGACTAAATGACAGGGCACAGGAAAGACAGAGGTCGAAAGGACAGAGTTACAAAACTAAACTAGACCAGCTCGAACACAGATCTGGCATCAAACCCTGAAACTTGAGCATTTAGTATATAGTACTGGAGCAGTAACAGGAAGCACATCTAACAGATTAAGTAAAACTGTAAGGAATTGATCATCCCAGGTGCAGACACCGGCTGAAGGATGAATGGAAGTGGAGTCAAGATGTTTATGGATAAATTTACAAATTACCCATCCACAGAATAGCTCCAATACATGCATTCAAATTCTACCATAATGGACGACACATCCCTTTGGTAAACTACCCTAACTACTGGGGTAAAATAAAACTAAAAATAGCTTTCATGTCTTTTAAAATATATAATGCTTAAAAATATATAATGTATATATATAATAATATAATAATCACTATGTACATATTATCACTAATCAAGACCTCAAATGACCTATGAGTTTGTAGTGACTGAAGTCTTTACAGTAAGTAAATATTAGAATAGGGTTACATT
This sequence comes from Saccopteryx leptura, assembly GCF_036850995.1. NCBI lineage: Eukaryota > Metazoa > Chordata > Mammalia > Chiroptera > Emballonuridae > Saccopteryx > Saccopteryx leptura. The sequence continues at coordinate 169,646,406 of NC_089507.1, forward strand.
TCAGATCTGTTTCAGTAAAAACTCCAGGCTCTTTTCAGTCACATGTTTTTCCCCCCTTTGCTAAGCTGAGAAAACATAAGTCTGATTCTATCTGGAGAGCAGAGAGGACCTGCTATGTCCCTTACATGTAGCACCTAAAACCTACTGACTCCAATCTGTTCTCTAGAATAGCTCAGTCTGCATTTTCGCGATGAGACAGTCACATCTATGTTCACATTCGGTGAAGATTTTTCTTCCCATAAATTTACAATGGGTGACTACTTGCCCAACATCCTGGGTCAGGTGAAAAATAAAAAAAGATTCTTATTTTAAATCCATTCTTTTTCAATTACATGATGTAGAAAGGAAAGAAATCACTTTATCTGGCTCATTATTTGTCTATCTAGGAAACAGGAATAAATAGTACCTGCTCTATACGATGAGAAGAATTCACTTTCACACATTTAAAAAAAAATTCTTTGCATGAGACTGGTACATCATAGGTACTCAGGTTACGGTAGCTATTACTAATGTCACTTTTACTCTTCAGTCTGATAGGGCCATCAATGTGTTAAACCTCTGAGAGTCAACATGGAAGAAACCACCAGAGGAACCTGGCACAGTAGACTTGAGGTTCCTGCTATCTCTACCTCCGCCAATGTCATATTTAACCTCATTTGTAGATAATTCTTTGAGTTACATCACAATGTGTCAACTTCAACACAGTACTGGCTGATTACAGCTCTCGAACACTCTCCCTTCCCTTCTGCATGTCACGGCTTGATCTGTACCTCCCCAAGCAGCTTATTCTGCACTTATGAGACAAAAAGTGTCAACGTAGCTCAGGCATATGTTTTTCATTTAAGTCACTTGTTTTTTGCATGTGCGTCTGCAAAGGAGAAGATAAGGGGGTAGAAACATTCCTGCCTGTACTAACCCTGTTAGCTCAGAACATCGGACGGGTCCATAGCAATCAGGATACTTCTCAAATATAAGGCGAAGTGAGGTGAGGTCTAGTATGGTGTAGTATGGTGTGGTGTGTGGTGTGGGGTGTGGTGTGGTGATGTGTGTGTGTGATGTGGTGTTGTAAATGGTGTGATCTGTAGTGTGGTGAAGCGTGTGTGTATGTGCGCATGTGTGGTGTGGTGGAGTGGGGGGGTGTGTGTGGTGGGGTATGGGTGTGGGTGTGTGTCTGTGGTGGGGTATGGGTGTGTGTGCATGTGTGGTGCGGTTGGGTGGGGTGGGGTGGGGTGTGTGTGTGTGTGTGGTGGGGTTAGGGTGTGTGTGCATGTGTGGTGTGGTGGGGTGGAGTATGTGTGTGTGTATGTGTGTGTGTGTGTGTGTGTGTGTGGTGGGGTATAGGTGTGTGTGTGGTGGTGTGTGGTAGTGTGTGGGTGTCAGAAAGAGGCAGAGAAAGACCAAAAAGTGATTGCCTTGTTACCCTGAACATAGTTTTTCAAACCCAATGTGTGATACATTAGACCTTTTACTTTGAGTTTTTACTGGCAATGGTACTAGAACAACCTTCTGAATAGCAACTACTGCTGAATTTTAAAATCTTCTTGGCCCTGCTCTGAGCCAAATTTGAAGGTCCATCAAGCTTGGCTCACTTAATATTCAGGAACCTTATCTTTTTTTAGTATAAATTAATTTTACTACTATCAGACAGCATATCCAAGTAACTACTACAAGGCGACAAGATTTATGCCCTCTAGACTGCTAAGTAGAAGGAAAGGTCACAGATAAGTCTAAATTTCTAAAGAAAGACTTATGGACCTACGCCAACTTGTATTTGATTTCATCCCCTTTACTATTGAGGAGCCCTTTGCTGCTAAGTGAAATGAACTGTATAATTTTTAAAGTTTTTAAAGCAAACTCCTCAATATGTTAATTGAACATACTTAACAGTATCACATAGAAGACCTCTCTTGTATAGCCACATCTTCTATTTGACTTATCCATCCTGGCTGGTGCCATTTGTCCTTGTAAAATACCTGCAGGCATTGGTCCCTGCTAACACACATCCTTTTCATTGACCACTGAGATTTCCACATCAGAATGTTTCACGGAAAAGAATTTCTTCAGTTTCATCAACTGGCACGCAAGACTTGCACATTCCAAGGGAGAAGGCGATATTTATTTTTGCAAACCCTATTCCAGCCAACTACCATAAACTCAGTTCTTCTGAGAGCTCCTTGTTTCCCTGTTACCCAGAGTCTGCCAACAGGTGACAGGAGACTCGTGCACATTTGTCTCCTCCTTGGGGATTCTTCCAATGGGGACTGTAACTCGGAACCAGGATTCCCAGTGGCAAGCCGTTAGTCCAGAATCAGCGGCCCCTTCGAGCGCCTCTTCCCACATTCGCACTAGGAGGTGGTGTTTCAAGGTGGTCTCAGCCCTGCTTTGGCTAGCTCATTACTGGATCCACAGGAAGCTAGTTAAAAAGGGGGGGGGGGGTTTCAATGAGCATCAGGTATCCTGCATCGGGTGGGCAAACAAAAGTTGAAAGTCGTAAGGCAATGTCACCTAAGGTCACCCGCTCCTTGGAGATTTAAATAAAATTGGCTTGATCTCCTAGTCCACATCCTGTGGGACATGCCTGGCTTTTTTCAAGGTTTCTGCAAAATACCGAACTCTCATGTTCTTCTGGTCGTATCTTGCTCCAAATTGTTTGTCTTGTTGAACTTTTGATCCCAGCTCATTTTTGTTTGTGTCCCATCTGCTGTGAGCATTGTCTTTCCTCCATCCAGACATGGAAACAGCTGTTTATCTTTTCTCCCTACCAAAATTTTTTAAAATGGCATTTATATGTAGAATTTCATGAAGGTTTTGACTGCGAGGACAGTTATGGCACATACTTAAAAATAGCCATGAATACTGATTATCCTTATTCTTAAATCAGGGGTCCCCAAACTACGGTCCGCGGGCCTCATGTGGCCCCCTGAGGCCATTTATCCGGCCCTTGCCACACTTCCGGAAGGGGCACCTCTTTCATTGGTGGTCAGTGAGAGGAGCATAGTTCCCATTGAAATACTGGTCAGTTTGTTGATTTAAATTTACTTGTTCTTTATTTTAAATATTGTATTTGTTCCCGTTTTGTTTTTTTACTTTAAAATAAGATATGTGCAGTGTGCATAGGGATTTGTTCATAGTTTTTTTATAGTTCGGCCCTCCAACGGTCTGAGGGACAGTGAACTGGCCCCCTGTGTAAAAAGTTTGGGGACCCCTGTCTTAAATGCTGCCCAGACATCCTGACCTTTGAAACTGCTCACTGGTCACATTTCTTCTTTTGCTCCTGTCCTGACCAATCTTTACCTTTTCTTCACTTAGCTCTTTTCTTTTTTTTATATTCATGTTTATAGCAAAAAATAAAAAATTTTTTAAAAAAGCCTATAGACTGGTTGACTTAACAGACACTTATTGCTCACTGTTCCGGAGGCTGGCAAGTCCAAGATCAAGGTGACAGCAGGTGTGGTGTCTGAGGAGAGCCAGCTTCCTCACTTATCAAGGGCATCTTCTCGCTGTGTCCTCGCATGGCAGAAGGAGAAAGGGGGCTCTCTGGGTTCTCTTCTGTAAGGGCCTTAATCTCCTTCATGAGGGTTCCACCCTCATGACCTAATCACCCCCCTCCAAAGGCCCTACCTTCTAAAATGATCACATTGGGGCTGAGGATTTCAACACAGGACTTTTGGGAGGATGCAAACATTTAGTCCCTAAGACCTTTGTTTTACTCTCTAAACACGTATTCTCGGGACCTCACTTTTCCCTGTTGTAGTCACTTTCTTAAAAACAACAGGCTTACACTTAAGTAAAGTCTATTTGTTATAACTATTAAAATATATTATTTAAAATTTTTTTAAATTCTAGTACATAACAATAAAAAAATCTCATAAATACCACTTAACATGTTTGACTGAGGTCTTTCATACCAAAGCTATTTCTCCTAGAGTGGTATCCCCTTCAAGCCACGCCATACCCATCAATTCTTCTCCAACTCTGTAAACTAGGGTCCTACAAGCATGGTTTTGATTGGTTCTGTGTTTTGAAAAGCCCCAGAGCTTGTCTTTCACTTGTATAGTTTAACAGTGAGCACATCCTCATTTCCTGCAGGTCAGACAATTGCCTGTACCCACACACCTGGCATAATTCAACCACTTTCCTATCATGAATTGAACACCAGACCCATGAAATTTCTTTTTCTAAACAGACATCGCTGGATTCTGTTTTGGGATAATCCATGAAGTTTAATGATTGCTGGGTCTGCCAAGAGCATCTCATGTTCACCCAAACCTGGCCGAGAGGGCTCTTTACCCCATGACGACCTGCCCTCAATGTATCCTCTAGCTCAGGTCAGGTCTGCACTCTGATTCGTCAGCCAGCTCCCTTTACTATGTCTCAACTTGCCTACATCTTCCTTTTAAACAGATGCCACAAACCCAAATGCCTGCAGAGACCAAGTGGGTGACCTAATGAAGAAAATCATTATCTGGAGAGAAAAAGTGTCCCCCACCCCGGAATGACCTCCATTGCTGGGCTCCAGCCGCTCCATGACATGGTGGGCCCAAGCATGTCAGTGTGTACCTCCCTGGGACTTTTTTATTCAGTGTTATTTGACATTTCCACTTTCTTATTTCAAAATGACTATTTAAAAAAAAAAAGCGTTTTAGTAAAACAAACTATGTAGCCCAAAGAGGGCTCATTGGAGACTTTTGAGTTAGACTCAGATGTTGGGAGTCGCAGGAACATGTCTCCTCGCAGTACAGACTGTGCGTGGTGCCCCGCATGAACCACTCTGTCCTCTCCACGCCCACCTACAGTGCTAGCAGCGCGTGATGCTGGTCCCTCCAGTGATGCTCCAGCGTTGCTCCAGTGTTGCTCCAAGGAGCTCCTGCAGTCTTCCACCACTGGCTCTGAATTTGTTTCTGTTAGCAAGTCCCTGGCTTTTAGCTGTAAGATGTTCTTTCCTTAATTTCTAGATTCGATTTTTCTCCGAGAAAGCCATTTGTTTGCTTACTAAGATTTGCCTCCTAAGATCTGCTCAATGTTTTGGGCTACAGCTATCGCTATCACTACTAAAACATCCACAACTGAAAAATTCCTCTCTCCTGGCCCCATTATTTTAAGCAGTTACAGGGAGGCTTTTGTTTTTGGATATCTCCTTAGTCTGGATTCTGTGATCCAATGTTCCCCAAAAGTAAAATGTACTCCTCTTGATTCAATTCATGTTTCTTTCTTCATTTTTTAAATTCTTTATCTTACTCATGTGTTTTTTATTATATAACCCAAGTCTATTTTTAGATTGACTGTATTCTTTCCAACATCTCCAAGAACAATCTGGTCCCCTAGAGATAGTGTTATGGTTCAGTCCTTTAAAAAAAAAAAGGTTTCCTTTTTTAACTTTGAGGCTTTGCATAATCACACTGAGATCTGTCTATTCTTGAAGTCAAGTCAATGGCATAGACTCTCTAGTGAGAGCCCCTGGGTCTCTAATCTTCCATCGGCCTTCAGAGGTGCATCCTAGAATCCACAACCAGGACCAAGGCTCTCATGACTAATAATCCACAGAGAATTAGAGAAGTCTAAAAGTGTGAGTGTGGAGTGGTGACTTCAGGAATCTGCAGATAAGTCACTGAAGGCAGCAGGCATTCACTCAAGAGCACCTTTTTTGGGGTGAGATGAGGTGAAAAATGAGAAAGACAGGAACAGAAAGGAGAACTGATTTATCATTACCAATCAAAGGCAGGACAAGCATTCATAGAGCAGAACACCAAGTACACAGGCTTTCTGTCCTGCACAAAACCGTGTTGATTTTTGTAGCTCAAATCTAATAATCTAATTCCAGAATCAACACCTGAAATGCCAGCTATGACCATAATAGGAGTTCCTGCAACACTTTGGTCAAGGACGGCCATGGTGGCTACCCCAGGACCAGCCTCTCTCAAGTTGTACTGGTGCCTGTAAATGTCATTTTGAATTTCTACCCAATGGGGATTCCTGTGGCATGTGTAAGGTACGGGAGGTCTGGACAAGTCTGGGACTCCGCTCTGAGTGTATTTCACGGGGAGAAGAGGCCCAATGATTACCAGTCCGAATGAGATCAGAGGACTAGCTTTAGTCAGGGTTTCCTAATAGAGAATAGACTGAAGTAGCAGGAATGGCCTGATGTACAGCCCTGGCCTTTGTGTGCAGGGGTGAAACTGAAACTGGAAAAGGACAGATACCCCATGCCAAGAGAAGGAACTTCCCTGACCCGCTGATCACATGGGAGCAGGCAGCAGAGGAAAAACAGTGGAGTGTTTTCAAAGCTAGGGACCATAGCATGTACCAGTTCTCTTCACTGCCATGCTCTTAGTCCAGCATTGAGGATACGGTAGAAACTGAAAAGAGATTTTTTAACCAGAGAAAATGTAGAGGCAATTCTTAAAAACTCGATATTGCAATTTCCAGAAATGATGCTATTTATAATGCACTTGCTGCAGGGCAAGAAGTACTTACTTTTTGCTATTTATGTATAAATTGTGTCTTTGATGCAACACAAGAGGGAAGTAATCCTAACGGTCCATACATATTGTCGCAGACAGAAAACCACCACCATTCAAACTTGGCATCACCACAGTGCACACACATCTTTACTCGCAGCAAGATGGAAAAGCATTATGAATTCGCGGTGCTGACATCCAAACCCAGTCTCATGCATCATCCTCTGGCTCTCAGACAGGTCTCCCTCACTCTGATATCATTTCCGGCAGTCCCACAATCAGGCTAAAAATATCATGTATATCAAAGCAAGAAGATGATTTTATAATGACAAAATTAAGTATAGATTCTTTTGTTTTTCTTGTTCACTTTTGGGGGCTTGGGGAACTTTACTCTTAAACTGAGGAAATCTAGAAAGAACTTAAACCTTGTCTGTTATCTCAAGCAGTCCTGTGACTTTGAGTGGAGCTGTCTCCCTTCCTGTGCACTGGCTTTCTCGTCTGTCACCAAAGGATGGAATCGAACAGAATAATATCCACAGGACACTCTGATCAGCTCTTGAGAGATGGGAACTCCCAGTGAGATGTGAGGGCACCTGAAGAAAGTATCCCAGCTCGGTTCATCAAGGGAGGCTCTGTAGAAGAAACAGCACCAGTGATAGGCTTCAGAGAACAACTTAAACACTAGAAAAATACACTAGACGAAAGGCAAGGCAAGCAAAGGTTACGACAGGGAAACACGATGCACCTTCCTGGAACCTGAAGGAGTCTTACCTGCCTGGTTTTGCAGAGGAACCTTTCCATAGGCCCATTCTCTCTTATAGAATAAATAGAAAATGTTCTTATAAAGCAAGTAAAGGTCAAATGATTAATTTTTATTGTTATAGCATTCTTGAGATCTAATTTGTATTCGACCCATGTAAAGCATACAGTGCGATGGTTTTTAGTATATTAACAGATAAATATGTGCAGCCACCACCACCTTCAACTTTACAATATGTTCATCATCCCAAACTTTTTAGTCATCACGCCCAAGTTCCATCACCCACACCCCAGACCTAAGCAACCGGTAATCTACTTCCTGTCATTATAGATTTACCTGTTCTGGCCACTTCATATAAATGAGATCACATGACCCGTGTTTATGGCTGACTTCTCTCACTGAGTATATTTTCAAAATTCATTTATGCTAAAGCATGAATCAGCGCTTCATTCCTTTTATGGACGACTAACATCCCATTGGGTGAATCCAGCACATTTTGTTTGCCCGCTTTCCAGCAGATGGACATCTGTGTGGTTTCCGTGCTTGGGCTACTATGAATAACGCTGTTGGTTAACTTTCATGTGCAAGGGTTTGCGCAGATATACATTTCCATTTTTCTTGGATATATACGTACTTCTAGGTGGGATTTCTGGGCTACGTGGTAACTCTCTGTTTAACTTTTTGAGAAATTGCCAGACTGTTTTCCAAAGTGGCTACACCATTTCAGATTCCCATCATCGGAGTGTGAGTCCTAATTTCACCACATCCTCGTTCACAGTCGTCATCCCCTGTCTTTCGGCAAGCCCAGCAAAGGTGAAGTGGTATCGCACTGTGGTTCTGCATTTCCCCGGTGACTAATGATGTACCGCATCTTCTCATGTGACGACTGGGTGTTTGCATATTTTCTTTGAAAAATTGTTTAATTCTCTTTACATTTGTAATTGGATTATGTACAGTGGTGGGGTTCAAATAATTTAACAACCAGTTCTCTTCCGTAATGACTGCTTGAAGTATAAAAACGATATACCGAAAGGTAGTTTATTATTTCACGCATTTAATACTTAAATAAGAACTAAGAACAATAAAAGGGATAACCAAAACTAGATAAGAGTTTTAAAATATTAATGAAAAATGTTAAATAATGACTGACAAAAAAATGAAACTGTTATTTAAGGTATTTCCGTATTGTGTAACACCCCCAGATAATTCGGCACTTTTTCCTCCTTGCGTTATATGTTTGTTTACTGAAGTAACAAACGTGAGGGAATTAAAATGTAGAATTTCATCAGAAGTACAATGAGTTTCATGAAATGGATAAATAAATATTACAAGCATAGTTCTGTCAAATTTTTTTACCTATGAACAGAATGAACATTACTACGGACATTTAGAATACGCTGTTGTGCAGATGAACATTAGAAAAGAGTAAGAAATATAAATTTGTGATTTCCACCTTAGAGAGAACCCTGATTACAAGTGCCATTTTAACAACTGGTTCATCAAACTTGACAAAAAATTAGATATTAGTTCTGCTGAACTGGTGTGAACCGGCCTAATCTCACCTCTGGTTATATATCTTTATATTATTAAATTGTAAGCACTTTTTAAATATATGTTTTATGTATAAGTACCTTACCAGATCTATAATTTCCTCCCATTCAGAAGGAAAAGTCAGATTATTAATATTGTTACATATTGAAAAAGAAAAAGAATGGAAACAAAATGTCTTTCAGTACAAGATTATAAAGACAGCACTATAGCCTCTTCAAGACACTTCTGTTTTTATACAGTAATCTTAACTATTTTAAGCCATGTTTTTTCAAACTCTCACTCAAGTCATCCCTGATTTTAGGTGGTAAGAAAAATAAGGTCACCAAAGACATGCATGGATGTTCTCTGCAGAGAAGAGCCTGTGATTTCCTCAGACCTCTGCAACTTTTAGTAATCACAGCTTACGCACTCACGTCCGAGAACAGAGGTCGAGAACCTATGGCTCGTAAGGCAGATGTGGCTCTTTTGATGTCTGCATCTGGCTCAGACAAATCTTTAATAAAAAAAATAATAACGTTAAAAATATAAAACATTCTCATGTATTACAATCCATTCATTTCCTACCGCTCATGTTCAGGATTGTGGGTGGCTGGAGCCAATCACAGCTGTCCTCCAGGACAACACCAAATTTTTATTGGATAATGCATAACATACATGGGTTGTTGTATGGCTCTCATGGAATTACATTTTAAAATATGTGGCGTTCATGGCTTTCTAAGCCAAAGAGGTTCCTGACCCCTGTCCTAGAATGACAGTCCCAAAGAGGCCTTGGGCAGCATCTGGTTACATACTGCAACCGTCATGACATTCTCACTCCAGAAAATATAGTTTAGAAAGACCCTCTGCACAAAGTAGAACTAGATGGGTCAACTCTCACATGACTGACCAGTTAGTCGCTCCCCCAAAAAATGAGCACAACAAATCTAGAAGATGCGTAAACACTGGCTCATGAAAACAAGCCATATTCTTGTTAGGCTGTGGTCTCTGCTCTGTGCTGCATGGTAGAAGGTCATTCACTGGCCACGCTGCTACAAGCACCCAATGATTTCTGAAAATTCACCCAGGCAGGTAAAGGTGATTTTGGATCCCAGAACCCACAAACACATAGCTCACTCTGAAAAGTGGAGTTCAGAGTTGAGCAGAGCTTCCTCATGAGTCCTGTGGACTTCTTCCTCCGGTCTGACACTTTTTAACTGGTGTCTCAGTCCCATCTCGCCTTCAAATTCCCTCTCCGGGAGCAAGGAAAGCTGACATACCTCTGAATCTAGTGAATGCTACTCCACTGAGCTGAGCCACAGGCCTGACCGGGGAAGACCTGGGAAACATTAGCTTGCTTCTGGTCTGGCCGTAATGAAAATAAATGAGAGTTTCAATTTAAAGTCGTTACTAAAAATTTGTTCTTTCCTCCATTCTTATTCGGAGACCTGCTTGCAGCTAATTAGCAGGGTTCCCAGCATGATCTCTGAGCACACGGCCTGTGTTAACACCCACCATCTGAGTTTCATTACAATAAAGAAATCAAATAAACAGTGGACCAAAAAACAGTAGTTTGGGCATGGCTCATTACAGCACAATGCAGTGAACACTCCACAGTCGGGAGGCACGAGGGGGCATCGGGGCAGTGAGTCAGATGCCCAGGCCTTTCCATTCTTAGTAATAATGTTAGTGGTACTACAGGTTATTTCTTACTATTAAAATTTTCTGGAGAAAGAAAGAAGAGGAATTTTTTTTTTTAAATGAAAGGGGGAAGGACATGCTCTCTGAACCTCACTGTAAACAAAGAAAAAAAGTAATTATTTGCTTTGGACTCCTCACTGCTTCTCCAGTTCCTCGTAGGATATACTATTTACAATTAAAATAAGGAAAAGGAAAAAGAAAGAGGAATACAGTGTCCATTAATCTGCTTAGGACTTTTATTATTTATCCAAGACACAAACAAATCTCTGTCAACATAGGACAGGCATGCCTATATGATTCCTAATATCCAGGATAAAAAAAAAAAAAGAAGAAGAAAACATAAAAGTACATAAAAGAGTCATCCTTGTAGTTAGATACTTTATCATCCCATCCTACCTACTAATATTTGGAAGGATCCACATAAGTAAACAATCGTTGTGAAGGTTTATCTGCATTGTTAAGCATGACCCTTGGAAACTTTAAAGGGAAAAAAATAATCCAAACATGTCTGTCTCTCAAATTTAACCCTGCTCTTAAGGAACTATAAAAGTCTAAAGACATTTACTGAACTTTGTTCACAGATTCAACAAAGACATGTGTTTTCTGGTTAAAGCATATTCTATGAAGAAAATGTGAACAAACTTCAGCATTTCCTGCAATAACAACAGCTAATAAGAAAGCAATCAATGAACAACTAAGATGCCATAATGAAGAATTGATGCTTCTCATCACTCTCCCTTCCTGCCTGCCTGTTCCTATCTGTCCCCCACCCCTCTATTTCTCTTGCTAAAATAAATAAATAAATAAAATAATTATAATGAAACTGCTAAGTTTCATGCTGGGGGCTCAGAATTTACATCCTGCCCTTGGATCAGACCGTGCTCTCACTGCCCATGATGGAATTGAGCCTCCTAGTGATCACGCAGCTTCTGGGAGGTCAGTGTGGAAAGAGCCTTTATCTCCTGCCTTACACAGTCCAGGTCTGGGGAATCATCCCATGGCTGGTATTCACAACCCCCCCCCCCATTTGAATGATTACAGAAAGATTATGATACTTGTGGGAACATAGTTACTCAAGAGGTTCCAGAGGCTTTGGGCTAATATTAAAATACCTCTAAAATTGTTCCTTTATGTTCCCATTTAGACTGCTGTAAAACAAAAGAAAGAAAGAAAGAAAGAAAGAAAGAAAGAAAGAAAGAAAGAAAGAAAGAAAGAAAGAAAGAAAGAAAGAAAGAAAGATTCATGAAAGCCACTCAAACCAAAATCCTAAACCGCATGAATTGATAATCAAAGAAAAGGCACCCCCCAAAAAAAATGCAAATAGTATTGAAGTGTTCCCACCAGCAGTGCACAAAAGAGCTCCCTTTTCTCCACGTCCTCATCAGCACTTGTTAAGGGAGATAAGCCAGTCAGAGGAGGACAAATACCATATGATCTCACTTATACCTGGAATCGAATTAACACAATACACTGATGAACAAATGGAAACAGAGTTTTAAACACATGGAAGAGACTGACAGCTGTCAGAGGGTAGGAGGGTGAGGGGACTGAATGAAAGAACGTGAAGGGATTACCCCAAAAAAACGTACAGATATAACACACAACGACACAGACAACAGTGTGGTGACAGCCAGAAAGAAGGGGGGGCTAGGTAGAAGGGGGCAATGCGGGGAACAATGGAAATGGAAACTGACTTTGCTTGGGGCAGAAGGCACACGATGTGGTGTGCAAATGAGGTTTGATGGAGTTGTACACTTGAAACCTGTATGGTTTTGCAAACCAACATGATCCCAATAAATTCAATTAATAAGAAAAATACTATAGAAGTGCATCATGTTAGGGAAAAGAGAAAAGCTAAGTCAATGGCATTTAGAGCTAAAGTGCATGTTCTGACCTTGAGATTCATTTTAATCTGTGGAAGGAAACAAATCACTCATCCCTGAGCAAAAAGGAAACTGGAGAGAAACAGGGAGGTGTTTGCCTAGAGCAGTTGTCTTAATAAGGAATTAAAGGGAAAAAAAAAAACCTGCCATTGTTTTGGAATTAATTGTCTATCATCTACATGTTGAAAGAAAATTAAAGTCAAGGAAAAGAAATGTTCAGAGAAATGAAAACTTAGATCACAAGTTTTAAAAGCTGCACGCCCTGCCATTTCACATCTTTGGGATAATTTTCTTAACCTACTTTACCTGGAAACAATATACTTAGTTTCAAAAAGACACATACTTTCTTCAATTAGACAAATATTTATTCAACATCTGTCTGCTAGATGCCAAAACTATTCACTAATATTTCAAGTAGAATTTGGATACTCTTGTGTCCCAATCCGTAAAATGAGAGATTTAGATGGACTGTTAAGAGGGCTGTCCAGGTCTTACAGTTCAAAGCCTTGCCCTCACCCATAGAGAAAGCATGTGGTTTATGCTCTGCAAGGTGACCGTGGTCCTTCATGTGGTCAAGACATGCTGCGACAGAGCATCAGAACTGAGCAGCCTGCTTACAGCTGCGAGGTTTAAGGACTGTAACATTTAACGGAATTGAATAGGGAAACAACACGATTCCTTCAGAATTTCCGTTTGAGTACACACTCTCTCAAGACTACACTAATGTTGAAAATAGTCTAATCATTTCATGAATGCCCAAAGGATGACAATTACTATCCCCTTTAATTTTACTTTGTATTAGAATTTGTCCTTTCAAAAGCCTTTTTTCTTTTCTTTTTTTTTTAAATCACATTTTTTTTAAAACCCTTCCTTCCACACTCTCTTCTCTGGCCATCTTCTAGATGTTCTTTATATCTACCGGCCTATTTCTGTTTAGTGTTTTATCCATTTGCTTTGCTTTTTAAAGATGCCACAAATAAGTGAGATCACACAGTATTTGTCTTCCTCTGTTTGACTTACATCACTTACTGAAGACCTTCCAGGTCCATCCATGTTGTGGCAAATGGTAGGATGTCATTCCTGTTTTATTGCTGAGTAACGGTCCACTGCATGTACGCACCACATCTTCTTACTTCAAAGCGCTTTGACTATTAATTTCTCATTGCAGGATGACTCAGCCCAAATACTGAATTGTGATGAAACATTAAAGCAAGAATTGTTATGAAATATTATACCCAGCAAACTGGAAAGAACTGCTTAAATTGTTATCCCTCTTACCAGCAGCCTATAATGTATGATTTGATCCTTACACCCATGCTATGGGGTCCATACCTTACAAGTGATGTCACTGAGAAAAGAAAGACATGAAATTGCTTGTTTCATCTCTCAACATGGGGAAGTCCAGAGCCAGGATGTGACACCAGGTTGATCTATACTTAAAAAAGAAAAAAAAAGTTCTCTTTCCATCTCACATATTTATTTTATTTCTGTGTAGATATCAGCTACTTAGCCATAAACTACATTTTAGAAAATAAATACATTTAATATGTTTTAGAAAATAAATACACTTAAAGAAAACGGTATGCTGGAAAGAATTCACAGCTCTGAGGGCGAGTGGACTAAAGCCTACATCTTCCAGCAAATAAAACAGGAGGCAATTGTGTTCGATCCCAATAACTAACCCGTGAAACTTATAGGTGGACATTCATTGTTTAAAAACCTCAGGTTGAGTTTCCTCTCCCACAAGGTAATGTTTGTGGAACATAGACATCAGGTATCATGGGTTACCAGGAAAACTGAAGATAATCTAAAGAAAGCAAAATCCGGCATAAAACTTGTATCAGGAAAACAAAGAGAATAACGAATTGATTCAAAGATTATTTTCTGATTGGGGTAAGTCTCACTGTCTTTTAGATTGGCACTGAGGAAAAAAAGTGAATAGGAGATAGTATGATAAAATGAGTATAGAAAGGAAGTGGGGAGACTTGCCACCTGCGCCCTGCCACTAAGCAGTGGCCTGAGCCTGCGTGTGACAAGTCACTTCAACCTTCTGTGACTTGACATCTGTACAATTAAGAGTTTGGGCTCAGATTTCCCTTCCAACTCTCACATTCCATTAGACAGTGGACCATTAAAAGAAAAATTCCCAAGATTGTCCATCATAATTTTAATGCAGAAATTGTTCTGTCTTTGGCAGAGGGGAAATTCTTCTCTCTTTCTCTCCCAATCATATATCTTTCTTGAACCTCAATATAATTAATTGTCCAAAAGTCAGGCATGGCAGGAAAGCAACAGATGCTATCAGAATCTTAAAATCCCCAAATAATAAAGAGTGTGTATGTGTGTGTGCATGCATATGTTTGTGTGTGTGTATGCATGTGTTCAGGGTGAGTGTGTGTGTACATGTGTGTGTGTGTGTCCAGGAAAGGTCACAAAGCTGACCTCCTGAAGGCTGCAAAGGTTCCATCCACGGACCCTGCTGTGACAGCATCTGGAAATTCCTCACTTGGGTCCATGGGGAGACATTCTCTATTTGCTTTGCTTTTGTTTTATAACCATGTGGTGTTCAGCATATCAATAATATATTTCAATCTTATCATAAAAACCCTTTAATGATTTACTTTTCAAACCTCCCAGGCCCATCAAGCCACAGAAAAACCCAGTCTTTTTGTTACAATCCATTCTTTTTGAAAGGATGACAGTGAAAACACAGACGGGAGAAAAACCACTCCATGGAATCTGGTGGTGTTCCTACTGTTCACCCACGGTAGCCATTGCTGATCTCTCAACGTCTGGAGACAAACACAGGGAAGGCTGCTCACTTCCTATAATAACCTTTTCTGTAAGTGACATGTGTCAAAACACATCAAGTTTTGGCATAATTGGCAGGATCCATTGCAATATTTTCTGTGAAACTGAATATGGCAATAATTAGTTCTGGAACATCTCAGTGCATTACTGTCTAAAATGGTGATAGACCTTCCATGTATTTCACATTTCTTATGAAGATCATGCAAAAAGTTTACTTAGTTCTACATCATTGTTAGAAATCCTCTGAATGTACATGGAGTATGTTACTGATGTTTGGTGCTGCTCAACATACAGCAGTCATTACCAGTTGGGACAATTCTCAGTGAATGACTATTCTTCCCTCCAAAACTTCTAGCAACACCTTTGTCTCTGTTTTCCACTTATCCTCTGGCTCTAGTCATTATCCACATCTTCCCACATCTATTCATTTTCCTCTCTTCCATAACAATCACCATCCCTGGGACACCATCGTGTGTTGCCCAGATCACAATGACTGACCTACACTTTCTCTTACATGGCTATGTTCCCCATAAGTGAGACATAGTAATCATATTTAAATATAAACTTGTGTTGCTTCCATGCATGAACTCTTCAAATATCCTCTTTGTTCACATAGATGCTCAAAAATATTGTTGATGGTCTAGATGACTTGAATAGAGTAATCAGTGCTCTTGCAAAGGTGGCTATGTATAAAATAACATTAATAATATCTTCAGAAGTATCAGAAATTAAATAGGATGAGCAAACTGGGGCAAAGAAATGAAGAAAGGAAACACTGACTTCTCTCCACTGCCCCTGCCATCGTAGTGTGACAGAAGCGTGCTCTGGGCCATGGTGGCCATGAAGATGGACTTCCTCTGTGTTTTAGTTTCCTGCCTGTGGCGAACATTTGACCCTCAAAGAGGTAGATGGTTGGCATCGCTATATTCCCTAGCACCAGATTTCAGAACTGCTCAGGACCGATAGTTAAAAGAACTGGGTTTACAGTGTGTGTGTCCTCTACTAGGAGGCCGGACTAAGAACGCTAGATCATCCTATGACAGTTTGTTCATAGAGAATAGGTTCCATACAGAGAGGAGCGAGCCCAGAAGACCAGAGGCTACCACACCTGCCCAGTGCAGGAGTTTCACTCTGTAAGGAGGAGGCTCATACCCTTTTCCTCAACTCCAGAGCCAGCAGGCCATACAAAGGTTTCTCCTGAGTGTGTGTGTGGCAGTGGGGATGGGGGGGAGGTAACCCATTAGAACATAGAACTCTATAACTCTTCCTAAGAAGACTGATTTTATATGGAACAGACTATGGAAAAGTTTATGCCTAAGAATTCTGTCTAAAACAATGGAGACATTAGTCATGAGCTGATAGATTCAATGATAGCAACCAGTGAAATAGTAGAACCCTAGAAGTTTAATAGAGAGAAACAGTGTAAAGACAGTTCAGAAGACTCCTCCTGGCATTGGAGTAAGCCACAAAGACTGGAGACACACTAACCTGAAAGAGATGCCTGAATTTAATTG
Organism: Saccopteryx leptura; assembly: GCF_036850995.1. NCBI lineage: Eukaryota > Metazoa > Chordata > Mammalia > Chiroptera > Emballonuridae > Saccopteryx > Saccopteryx leptura. Next base: position 169,663,060 of record NC_089507.1, read on the forward strand.
GATCAGTCTGAGAAGCAACTTAAGCCACACATGTTGTTGAAAACAATAGAAGAATCAGCTAGCAATTTGTAGAGGCTAGCAGCTACCATATTTTTTGCTCCATAGAAGTACTTTTTTCCCCCCAAAAGTGGAGGGGAAAATGCCCATGTGTCTTATGGAGCAAAAAATATGGTATTTTATTAAATATTTTAACACACCATTTGGTTCAGAATATTTTTTTTTTATTTTCTTCCTTAAAACCCTTGGTGTGTCTTATGGTCAGGTGCATCTTATGGAGCGAAAAATACGGTACGTGTGATATCAATAGAGGCAGGCCAGCCAGAAGCTTCAAGGGGAAGTCAGGGAAAGGAATAGATGAAGAGATCCTGAATGAAATCACCCTTGTTGGTCAGGGAGATGATGCATGGGCCCAAGCTGCAGCTATGCCACAGGTTGCACACTGTGAAGGAATCAGATTTTTTCTGAACCAGTCTGGTCATAATTACTACAATGTGTCACTAGGTTTGCAACACAGATTTAAGCATACAATGTCTGACAATAATGTCATAAAAAAAAAAAAAAGAAGAGAAGGTTATAGACAAGTAGAGCAATACAGGAGTACAATTTCTATGTTTCCCTGGAATTAAATTTTTATAAATCTGAAGTAAATACTGATAAGTTAACAAATACTTGTTTTCCCCAGAGGAACCGCCATGAAAATAAATTTTTAGAACAATTTAAAAATTATTATAGGAATCAAAATTTATTTACTAGAAAATATTTACTTAATACAAAAGAAGAACAGAGGAATGAAAAACCTTTTTGAAACATATAGAAAACAAAAAGCGAAAGAATCTAGTAAGTCGATTCAGATAAATATCACTAAAGATAAATGAATTAATAATCCACTTAGCCTGACCATGCGGTGGTGCAGTGGATAGAGCACTGGACTAGGATGCAGAGGACCCAGGTTTGAAACCCTAAGGTCGCTGGCATGAGTGCGGGCTCTTTCAGCTTAAGCACAGTCTCATCAGCTTGAGTGTGAGGTTGCTGGCTTGAGCATGGGATCATAGATGTGACCCCATGGTCGCTAGCTTGAGCCCAAAGGTCACTGGCTTGAAGCCCAAGGTCACTGGCTTGATCCCAAGATCATTGGCTTGAGCAAGGGGTCACTCACTCTGCTGTAGCCCTCCCCCCGATCAAGGCACATATGAGAAAGCAATCAGTGAACAACTAAAGTGTCACAACAAAGAATTAATGCTTCTCATCGCTCTTGCTTCCTGTCTGTTTCTATCTGTTCTTCTCTCTGACTCTCTGTCCCTGTTAAAAAAATAATAATCCAATTAAAAATACAAACATTATCATGTTCAAAAAAAGCCCAACCAACTATATACTAGTTAAAGGAGCTACACTTTAGATTTAATTATTTAAGTAAATAAAATGGAAGAAAGATATACCATGCAAACAGCACCACAAGTGAGATAAAATGATATAATATGTACTGGTATACAAATATCAGACAAAATTTAATTTAAAAGCAAAAATATTATTAGCTATAAAAAGGAACGCTTTATAATAAAAAACAAAATCACTCTACCAGGGAGGTATAGCAATTATTAATATATATGCATCTAACAACAGAGCCTCAAAATGCATGAAGCAAAACTATTACAAAATTGAAGGGAAAGTAGACAATTAAACAAGACTAGTTCAGATTGCAATGAACTCTTTAAATAATGAATCAAACAGCTAGGCAGAAAATTAATGTTAAAGTCCTGAACAACAACATAAAGCAAATAAACCTAACAGACTTAATAGAACACTTAACGCAACAGAACACACATTCTTTTTTTTTTTTCTTTTTATTAACTGAGAGGCGGGGATGCAGAGAGACAGACTCCCACATGCACCCCAACTGGGATCTACTTCACAAGCCCCTATGATGTGATGCTCTGCCCATCTGGGGCCACTGCTCCATTGCCTGGAACCAAGCTATTTTAGCACCTGAGGTGAAGCCATAGAGCCATTCTCAGCACCCAGGGCCAACTTGCTTGAAACAATTGAGCCATGGCTGCAGGAGGAGGAGGAGAGAGAGAGAGAGATAGGGGTGGGAAGAGAGAAGTAGATGGTCACTTCTCCTGTGTGCCCTGACCAGGAATCAAACCCTGAACTTCCACATGCCAGGCTGACACTCTACCACTGAGCCAATTGGCCAGGGCCAATACACATTCTTTTCAAGTACACATGGTATATAGTCCTGCATAGACATATGTTAGGTCATAAAACAAGCCTCACTGAATTTAAAAGGATTGAAATCACACAAAGTATGTTCTTTGACCACATAGAATTAAGTTAGAAATCCATAACAGATGGAAATTAGGAAATTCACAAATTGTAGAAATTAAACTCATAAATAACCAATATATCAAAAAGTCACCAGAAAAATTAGAAAATGCTTTGAGATGAGTGAAAAAACACAGCATACTATAATTTATAAAGTATATTTAAAATATAGCTTAGAAGGAAATTTATAGCTGTCTATGCTTTTACTAAAAAAGAAAAATCTATCTATGATCAATAACAGAATCTTCCACTTTGAGTATCTGGAAAAAGAAGTGCAAATAAAACCCACAGTAATGAGAACAAAGGAAATAATAAAATATCAGCACAGATGTTAGTGAAATAAAAAAATAGAAAAACAGTAAAAATCAACAAAGCCAAAAGTTGGTTCTTTTTTTTTTTCTTATTTTTTATTAAGTGAGAGGCAGGAAGGCAAGGAGGCAGAAAGACAGACTCCCGTATGTACCCCAACCAGGGTCCACCTGGCAAGCCCTCTATGGGGCATTGCTCTGCCCCATCTGGGGCCGCTGCTCCGCTGGCTGGCAGTTATTTCAGTGCCTGAGGCAAGACCATGGAGCCATCCTCAGTGCCCAGGGCCAACTTGCTCATTCAAGGCATGGCTGCAGGAAGCATGAAGAGAGAAAGAGAGAGAACAGAGAGAGAGAGAGAGAAGGGAGAGGAGGAGGTTGGAGAAGCAGAGTGGCGCTTCTCCTGTGTGCCCTGACTTGGAATCCTTATGACCCAGCAATCCCTCTACTGGGTATATACCTCAAAACCTCAGAAACATGGATACGTAAAGACACATGTAGCCCCATGTTCACTGCAGCACTGTTCACAGTGGCCAAGACATGGAAACAACCAAAAATCCCTTCAATAGAAGACTGGATAAAGAAGATGTGGCACATATACACTATGGAATACTACTCGGCCATAAGAAATGATGACTTCGGATCATTTACAACAAAATGGTGGGATCTTGATAACATTATACAGAGTGAAATAAGTAAATCAGAAAAAAAACAAGAACTACATGATTCCATACATTGGTGGAACATAAAAACGAGACTAAGAGACATGGACAAGAGTGTGGTGGTTACCAGGGGTGAGGGGAGGGAGGACGCAGGAGGGAAGGAGGGAGAGGGTTAAGGGGAGGGGGAGGGGCACAAAGAAAACTAGATAGAAGGTGACGGAGGACAATCTGACTTTGGGTGATGGGTATGCAACATAATTGAATGACAAGATAACCTAGACATGTTTCCTTTGAATATATGTACCCTGATTTATTAATGTCACCCCATTAACATTAATAAAAATTTATTAAAAAAAAAAAAAACCCTGGAACTTCCACACACCGGCTGACAACTCTATCACTGAGCCAACTGTCCAAAGCTAAAAGTTGGTTCTTTAAGATCAATAAGATTGAATAAGATTCACAAAGCTTTAGCTAGACTGATCAAGTTAAAAAGGAGAGAGAGAGAGAGACAGAAAGATAACTCAGAACACCAAAATCATAAAATGTAATCAAGCCATGGAGCCTGTGGATGTGGGAGCATATAATGTTCACAGATCAAGGCAGGCAGGGAAACATGGGTGAGGACCCACTCAGGATGGTAGGTTGCAGAAAAGAGCACTGGCAATTACACAATCAGCTGTGACAGCTCTACAGGATTTGGGGGAGAAACCACGACAAACAGTGAAATGTGGAAACTGAGACAGGAATCAGAATTCCATCCCAGACCTGGCACCAAAGTAAGGGAAAACGCAGAACCTAGTAATCAGAAAAAATTCACAAATTCTGAGCCAGACAAACCACAAAAAAGGATATAAAACTAACACTTCAAACCTTAAGATGAAGTTTAACTCCCTAATGCAAAGTCGGGACTCATCCTAAAAACTTCTGCAATTGACATTTGGGTTGAGTGACCACTGGCATCAGAAAAAAATCAATGCTGGGAAGTGTAGAGTGCTGAATTGGCAACCTGCAATCTTTCTCTTTGAGGAGGTTATTTCAGTGCAATTCAATAAAGGACAGAAATACAAATGAGTAAGTAATATTTGCAAATACAGTTTTATATATATTTCAAATGACATCTAATTTAATTTTCTTCAAGACAAAGGGATCTCTCATTCTCTTCATTTCAGCTACATTTTTTTTTTTAGATCTCAGAAAGGGTAAAGAAGTTAAGTTATAATTTGAGGTGTAATATTTTAATTCAGAATTCCACATTACATTCTGTCTCAAGGGTCAATGATTCTTAAGCAGGGCTGAATCCCAGGTTTGTCAGGGAGTTTGTTTTGGTTTGAATACAGACTCCCACCTACTAATGAAAGCAAGCATTTTTTGAGTTCTTTCTATGTACCGAGCAAGTATTAAGTGTTTTTTCTACGTTACAGATGGCAAAAGTTAGGCAGGGAAACTAAATAACTCCACAAAGTTGTCTTGCTGGTAATGGAAGAGTTGGAACCCACACCAAGGCAGTCTGGCTCCGGGCTGGGCACCACACTGGCACATCCGTCAATATTTCAGGGAAGGTGCCCAGAATGTTGTATGTTTTTAAAAGTCCTAGAGGCTACTCATGCTCACCTGGGTTTGAGACCACTGTTCTGGCACATTTCTGTTTGAAAGTGCACTTACAAACAGATTGTGGTTCTCTTAACATCTGTACTAATATTGCATTAAGTGTTAGGCATTTAGGGAAAAGGCAGTGCGTGCTCCTGTTTTAATTTGTTTTAGAAAGTTTCCACACAGCTTAATAAGCATATTACTCTAATAATATAAAAAGCATCGATGTGTCGGGAATATACTTCACTTCGATAATAATAAAGATCATTTATATACTCATAAGTATGGCTAACCCTCATTGAGTTCCATCCATTCTAAGGGAGTGCGCTTAAGTGCTTTATATTCTTGGTCTCTAATTCTTACATCATTGTCAACATTACAAAGAGGAAAAAATGAAGGCTGTGTGAGAAAGTTCAAGGTGCAAAACCTGGGTTTGAACACTCCTATATTGATGCAAATCTTTTGTTATTCCCACTTAAGCCTCCAGACGTCCTTTTCCTATACTGGGTTCTAAGCAGCAACATCGAGGAGGTCTGCACCTGAGCCCGTTTTCAATTAGCCCCCTCTTTGTGTGGTTCTTTCTATGGTGAAAGCCAGTTAAAGCTCTACTTGGGTAGTAGGACTTTCTTCTGGGTCTTATCCTTTCTGGAAAAGACGAACAACAGTAATTCTGTTATTCGTAAGGTTTTTGGAGTAGGAAGGAGAGGATTCACGCAATCAGCTCTGGAAGAAAGTCAAGAAGAGATCAGTGGGCTGTCTGATGAAGGCATGAGGAGAATGCTGGCAAGGTTGTATGATTAAGTACTAATATAGCTTCTTGTATTTTACCCTTGCAAGTAAAAATAAAAACAGACACTTCCCTGAGTTAATCATTGTATGACTCCTTGAGTAATGTATGAGAAAACTCAAGTAAATAGAAATACATGCACGTGTACGTGTAAAAGTCACCTGGTTACCCTCAAGATTGCTAGTCTCAGCTCAGTCACTGATGCACATTAGCTGACCTTGGACAACTCGTCTAGTTTTTCTGGATCTTGAGACTCTAGTCACACATCATTAATGCACCGATATAGCCTATGTCCCTTCTTCCCGAGTCCCAATAAAAAATAAGTCATCTATATTTAAAAGTCACAAATGATAAGGAAAAGAATATAACAATAAACCAAGTTTCTAAGAACCTTAAATCCAGTACATTGGGTAAATCCCATAGTGATACTGGGGGAGTTATCTCAGTTTGCAAAAGTCTGGAAGGGCCCCCTAACTCACACTTCAAAAACCATGTTTGGCAACACCCATTCCATTTATTTGTTACCAGAAGAAAAATGTTAAGATTTTCTTTAGGAGACTTTTCACAGATCACGATAAGATTTTTAGACATCATCAAGGAAAGAATACAAGAAACACAAGATTCCTCCCTGAGTGTTGCACAGTTGGAACTCTTACACCTTGATATGGGAGCATAAATTGTTAAAAATTCTTAGGAATCCTGTTTAGTATTATCCACAGAGGCTAAACACTTGCATGACATATGGCCCATGTATTTGTCCTGTTGATGGTCTGTTTTTTCATCGAGGTGCTATTTACATGGTTGTGATCAGTTTGAAAATCAAGGTTATATTTATACTTAGAACATGGTCCTATGTATTTGTTAATTTCATAAAACCTTTAAAAACTCCTCTTCTATTCTAACTTTGCAAGTTTTGAGTGGCTGGCTAAGGAGCTGATATTGATGGTTTCAATGCATCACCTCATGTGATAATTACTTAACCCTATGCTATGAGTTGAATTATTTCTTGAAAAAACTCATTTTTTTTTTTTTTTTTTGGAAAAAACTCTTGATGCTCTAACCCCAGTTACCTGTGAGTGGGACCTCATTTGGAAACAGAATGTTTGAAAAGATAATCAATTTTAAATGAGGTTATACAGTATTTTTCCTTTCTCTGTCTGACCTAGCTCACTTAGCATAATGCCCTAAAGGTCCATCCATGTTGTCACAAATGACAGGATTTCCTTCTTTCTTATTCTCTAAATAACACTGCAGTGTGTGTGTGTGTGTATGTGTAACATCTTTATACCTTGGCTATTGGGAATAATGCTGCAATAAACAATGAGAGCATATATTTTTTTAATATCTTGCTTTCATTTTTTTTGTCTATACTTATATGTGGAATCTAAAAAAACTGAACTCAGAAAAACAGAGAGAAGGGTGGGGGCTGGAGGCTAGGGAAGGAGGAATTAGGAGGTATTGTTTAAGGGTGCAAATTTGCCACCAATAGATAAATGAGAGAGCTAGTGCACAGTATAGTGATTACAGCCAACAAGACTGTACTATAAACAAAGATGCTAAGAAAGTAGATCTTAATTGTTCTCACCACAAAAAAGAAATCACAATTGTGTGATATCATAGAGGCACTATCTAATACTAAGCTACAGTGGCAATGATATTACAGCATATAAATTTACCAAATCAGTATGTTGTACACCTTACACTTACACAGTGTCATATCCAACTGTGTCTCAACAGCAACAACAACACACGGTCACACCGAATTAGGGTAGACCCTAATCCACTCTAAACGGCATTCTTGTAAGAAGAGAACAGAGAGACCCACCAGGTGCACCCACAAGCCCAGACACACCCGAGTTTTCTGGCAACACCAGAACTGGAGAGAAAGGCACAGGACAACTGCTTCCCCAGAGCATTCAGACAGAATGGCTATGCCAACACCTTTATTTAGGATCTCCGGTCTCCAGAACCATGAGAGGAGAGAATAAATTTCTATTGTTCTATGCCAATCAATTTGTGGTAAGACATTATAGCAGCCACAGAAGCCTAACATACCCTACCACATAGGTGCTATTCTCAGGTGTTGTGACTAATGCTCAGTGAGGCCATGAAACCCCACCAGGCCTGCACATCCAGAGAACAGTGAGCCGATATGCAAACTCAGACTTGTTTGACTCTCGTCTAGGAGCTGCTGACCATCATACCAAGCCAGCCCTCAGTAACTTCCCCATTATAACCATCCTTCTGCACAGTCTTTGCTGATAGGAGTTTCTTGCCTCCATGCCTAACTCTGAACTAGTTGTGAAGCAACTGTTGGTAATTTTTAAAAAGATTTTATTTATTGATTTTAGAGAGAGGAGAGAGAGGAAGGTGAGGGGAGTGGGAGGCATCAACTCGTAGTTGCTTTCCACATGTGCCTTGATCAAACAAGCCTGGGGTTTTGAACCTGTGACCTCAGTGTTTCAGGTCAATGCTTTATTCAAGGTGCCACCACAGCTCAGGAAAATATTTTAGATTACATTTGTTGGAGTGACATTGGTTCATTAGATTATATAGGCCTCAGTTGTACAATTCTATAATACATCATCGGTATATTGCATTGTGTGTCTACCACTCAAAGTCAAATCTTCTATCACCACGTTTACCCTTTACTACCCTTCACCCCCTCCCCTCTAACAACCACCATACTGTTGACTGTATCTACAAGTTTGTGTTTGTTAATTTTTCTTGTTTTTATCATTTGTTGTTGTCAGTTGTTTATTACACATATTTTAAAACATTTAATGATGCTGAAGCTACCTTAGAAGGCAATATATCTTCTTTTTGCCACTCGTGAAATTCCTATATGAAAGTTGTGAATCAAGGCACACTCTCTTTCCCCAGGAACTTTGCTCCTAGCTTCTGGAACATGTGACAAAGCTATATACCCATCTCATGTCCCAGCACATAGTGAAGAATTTATAAATGGGTACATGCCCCAAGTGAGGCCAATCAAGGCCAGCAAAATTTCCAAAGCCTTCGTTCGATGTCTCAAACTTTCTCTATCACTAGACTTCCGTGAGGGAAGATAAAATTCCAGAGTGAGAAAGAACTGCCAAAACTAGGAAGTAAGGGCTCCAGTCGACACCGTGTACAGCTGTGTCACATTCAGTCATGGTTGAAGACAGACCTTTCAGTTTATGACAACAAACAACCTTTTGTCTCAAGACCATTTGTCATGGATTTTCTCTCTGCTGCCACCAAAAGAGAATCTAACCTCATACAACCTTCTCCTAATTAATCTCTATAAATACTGTATTTATTTTAGAAGATGTCTCCTCCTGACATTATTTCTGCCTACAATACCAGGGAAAGGTCTAGAATGTTGAGAACTAAGATGGAAATCGCAGGAGCTCTGTCTCCAACATTCTCTTCCAAACCGAAGAAAGACAACCAAAGGGCAGGTGACCGTACAATCCACTCATCCTTATTATCTTCTAGATGAATCCTTTTCTACGTAAAGCCCGTTCCTCTGTTCCTTTAGCCTTTACCAGAGACTAATATAGAAACATGGCAATGCAAGACTGCCCTTACCTGCCAAAAATTTAGTGGTCCAGAGGGTAGGGGGTGGTGGTAGGGGACAGAATCCATCTGGCTGCTGACAGCTTGTAAGGCAGGAGAGTGGAGCATGGAGACCCACGTGTGAGAAAGGAGAAAGACTTCACAAATCTCAGGCTCAGGAACATATGTACCGAGCATCTCATCCTTGGACCGTAGACGCAACCCAAGGCGTCTTAAGGTTTTCCGTGCATTTGGAAACTTTATCATTGGCAGAGGCAGTAAATAAATTCTCCTAGACGCCGCCATGAAGGAGTTAAGGAACACCCTGGCATTTTCCCCCCTTTCTCTTTGGTATTAAGATAATAAAAGGCACACATTTTAAAACTAATTTACCCTCTAAAAAATTAAAGCATTTTTACCACTGTTTGCTTTTCCAGTTTCTTTAATTTGGGTAATTGCTTAGTAAACTTTCAAAAATATATATTCTGTCTTAAAAAAACAGCCAAATATGACGGATCACCTTCATTTTCATTTCAGATTTGGCATGCTGGACCCAGATTGTGTATTCTTTCCATGGCGCCGCACCACCGTCGGATACTTAATTAATTTCCTTTCGTTTGTGCAGGCTTGCACTTAAAGAGACAGTGTCCCATTTTGATGGCTTGCTTTTGGCTGAAGTTCAAAAGTATCACTTCTTAAATCTTTTTTTTTCCCTTCAAAACTTCCCAGAGTGCTATATAGAAAAATAAAATAAAATAAAAACACCCTGGTGTTTTTTCTCTACCCTCACCCTTCTCTTCACCACCATTCCTTTCACTCTTATTTAAATCTTCATTTAAACCAATCTTTTCTTGAAGAGAAAGAGAGAGAAGAAATGAAAGAAATTGTAAGCCGCATGCACCCTTGATTCCTCCTCCTCCCTCCAGCCTTGCCTTCGAAGCTGGTGGCGAGGCTGCGTACTGCAGTCATGTCAATCGGTCAGAATCACATCACCGGGAATAATCAGAGACTGTTTGAACATGAGGGTCTTATCTTCCCACCGCAAACGAAGACCTGTGACCTTCTCATCAGATATTTCGCACCATTCACAGGCTAAAAAAAAATGTTCTTAAAGAAGACGGGTTATAACTAGGTGCCTCTGGGCATAGGTATGCACGCAGTTTGACGTGTGAGAGGAAGTGAGGGAGTGTTTCCAGGAGAGAAAGAGAGACTGATCACACCAGAGAACACACTTGCAATAATTCTTTATTTCGGTTGGAAAGTCCTTAACCATTCAGCATACCGAATTACTCCAGAACAGAATTTCCCAGTTCAGATGTACCATACCCCGTGACTCAAGTTATAACATTACACCCGGCCATTTTATGTGCCACATCCTGAACAAAAATAACATTTTTAACAATGGACAGTGTTTTTTTCTCTCTGCCTAAACCCAGCTGTCTTTCCAAGGATGGGAGAGGGGGATCAAATATTTAATCAAAAAGAAATCCCCCATGGGGAGTTTGGCTTCAGCCTAGTTCTGAACCCTACCTTCCTATTCCATTGTCTCTAGGTTTGTTGGTTTGGAAAATTCCTTGTTTCTTTTCTCCTTTCTTTTCTTCTCTCCCCCCCCCCCCATTTGATTTCACTGTGGTAAAAGATATATAAAATTTACCATTTTACCCACTTCTAAGTGTCCACTTTATTGTTATGAAGCACATTTACCTTGCTGTGGGGTACATCCACCTACAGAACTTTTTCATCTTAAACTAAAACTCTGTTCCTATTAACCAAGAACTACCCATCCATTTCCCCCTCTGTCCTTGGCAACCGCCATACTACTTTCTCCGTCTATGAATTTTACCACTTAGTCTTGGTACCTCAGGTCAATGGAATCATAAAACATTGTGTCCTTTTATTACTGGTTTATTTCACTCAACAGAATGTCTCCAAGTTTCATCCATGGTGCACGTACCATGTGTCAGAATTTCCTTCCTTTTTAACATTGACCTATATATAGTCCATAGTATATAGACCACATTTTGTTTATTCATTTACCCATTGATGGTCACTTGGGTAACTTCTACCTTTTGGCTCTTGTGAATAATGTTGCTATGAACATGGGTGTACAAATACCTATTCAAGTTCCTGAGATCAATGCTTCTGGATATATTCCCAGAAGTGGAATCGCTGGGTCACATGACAATTCTATGCATAATTTTTTGAGGGAGTGCCATACTGTTTTCCATAGCAGCTACGCCATTTTATATTCTCATCAGCAGTACACCAGAGTTCCTTGTTCTCCCTCCTCACTTGCATGTATTATGTTCTGGACTACTTTTCTTTTCTTTTTTTTTTTTTTTTTTTTTTTGTATTTTTATGAAGTGAGAAGCAAGGAGGCAGAGAGACAGACTCCCACATGCACCCGACCGGGATCCACCTGGCATGCCCACTAGGAGGTGATGCTCTGCCCATCTGGGGCATTGTTCCTTTGCAATCAGAGCCATTCTAGTGCCTGAAGTGGAGGCCATGGAGCCATCCTCAGTGCCTGGGCCAACTTTGCTCCAATGGAGCCTTGGCTGTGGGAGGGGAAGAGAGAGACAGAGAAAAAGGAGGGGGAAGGGTGGAGAAGCTGATGGGTGCTTCGCCTGTGTACCCTGGCCAGGAGTCAAACCTGGGAGAATCACTTTTCTTACATCAGAACATTATTCTGTTGCCTAGTAGCTTACTAACTTCTGCAACTCCATCTTTATTATGCTCAAGAGCCTTTACCCAACACTAACTTGATAGAACTTCTCAGTTGATTCTTCCTTCCTGGGCTAACCTGGAAGGTACATACAGAAAGCAGGAAGATCATGAAACTAACCTCCTGATTACTAAACCTAAAACAGCCCTCTATGGGCTGCAAGTCGAGGTTCAGTCTTTTATAGGTAAAGATAATTCTTCAGTGTAATCCAACTGTCAGTGGGCAGGAATCAACTCTCAAAATCATTTCTACAGCAAAAAAGAAGTGATCAAACTTGGAAGGAATGTTAAAGTAAAGCAAATCCTTGTTGGTGGCCATAAAACAGCCATCCCTCATACCACCTCCTCCCTCATCTTTATTGCCCTGGAACCCTGGACAAGGAGGAAACTACACTTAAGATTTTATGTTAGTGTAGTATTGGTTCTGCTATCTAGTCTATATAATATATATTTTGTAATACATAAATACACATATACACATTCAGCATAACAAACATAATGCATTTGGGGTTTGTTATATTTTTGTTATATTGCTAACAAAAATCAATACATTCTATACATATACAAATTACATATATGTTAAAATAATATTGTATGTTAGTATTGTATATCTAGAACTATTGTATCCCACTTGCAAAAGCAAACTCTACTTGGCCTCCTCTTAATGGAGGTGCCACTGTGTCTTTGAGAGCTTCAGAATTTCCTACCTCTGGCTCTACCCTGAGGTTCCCATATGAGCTTTATTTGCCACCATGGCCCTCATCATTCCGCTGTGACACGGACTTGTATCCCCCATCATTCATTCATTCATTTGCTGCCTCCAGTCTAAGATCAAGCTCCCCATGATGGAGTGTTCCTACCTATTTAAAATGTACCAAAGGGAGCTAGCCTTCAGATTCAAGGAAGAGAAAATGTCAAGTGTCAGGGAAGAAACAGCCCTTCAATCTATGCCCTTTATAGTTTAATGAGGACTGATTGCAACCAAAGATTCAGATGGCCTTGTGATTGGTAAAAGGGAACTAAAAGAGCCCCCTACTAAAGAAACACTGACAGTCTGATCTATTGGCTAATCAAATGAGGAGGTTTCCCCAATGCAGCTGGCACCTCACCTGAACATGCCAAGTGAAGATACCTACGAACAGGGGAGGCCGAATCCCGCTGACAATTCAACAGCCAAGTCGTGAATGGACAGAGATACTCATAGGAACGCATTTTTTGTCTGTAGTTAGAATTGTCCACACAGGAAAAGAGAAAAGATGGTGGTGGCTACTAACCACTCTCACATTCTTTAGCCACATACCTGCCCTCAGGGTTTAATTTCCAAGAGCAACCCCTTTTTCCAGAAAGAGAGAAAATGAGTAGACATTAGCATTTATTAAGTACCTATTGTCGAGCCCTGAATGTTAGTGTACTGGGTTATCACTAGGTGTAAGAATGGTGTTGTCTGCATTTTTACCATCATACGTGATCTTCTTACCACTTTACAGGTAGACGCAGAAAGGTCACATACAACTGTTCCAAGAGCCCAGAGAAAAGTCCAAAACTCCGATGGGAATATTTATTTATTAAATACACAAATGTAAGAACAATGCCCCAACCTTCCACTAAACAAAAACCTTGAAAACCTGGGGGAAATGATGTGTGAGCAGTACCCTGAATAACATAACATTCCAGCACAAGGGGTTGGCCAAGGATAGCCTATGGACCAAATCTAGTTCACCATCTAGTTTTGTATGCCCCATAAACTAAGAATATTTTTTTATATTGTTAAATGGTTGAAACATAAACCAGAAGAATATTTCACACCTGAAAATCATATGAAATTCATTTTTTGTGTGTGTGCCCATAAATAAAGTTTTATTAGAATGCAGCTCTGTGTGTTTACTTGCATGGTGTCTACATCTGTGTTTGTACTTCAGTGGGAGAGGTGAGTAGCTACAGTAGAAATAGTGTGACCTGCACAGCCTGAAATATACTGTTTGATTTTTTTACAAAAGAATTTTGGTAGCCCCTGGTCTACTGGTCTAGCCAACAGACGCCTGCTCTGAGAATCATTTTATGCAATAAAGTGTTGATTACTTCACTGATCAGTAACTCGAAATCTTCACAAGTGGTGTAACACCAACAGATACGCCAAATACATACATCTGTGCCTTACACTAAGATAAATTTGATGTCAAGTCTTCACTTTCCAAAAGGATTCACTGTAAGATGTCATTCCTCAGTCATTTCCATTGGAGTATTTCAGATCCCATCAGAGTGGCCAAACTCATTTTCCAAGTGCTCTTTCATGAACATATACTTTAGGTAAAATGAGGTATACCTGTTTAGTCAAATGTACTCTAATACAAATGTGTCTTGAATCCCATCTGAGGGAATTCAATTTCCAAAGGACCAGAGGAGACCTCCTTTTAAGTACTGTTCCTCCTGTCCCTGACGCCCCTGAGCTTAGACATCCATAAGTGGCTTCCCAGGATACTCAGAGGGAAGCTCAGCCAATCAAAATTTGGCTTCAGACAAGAAAACATCCAGGTTCTGGAAGGAAATTATTGGCTGGGGCAAACAAGACTGCCAGTAGGCTTTATTTGAGGAAGATAGGGGGATAAAAAGAATACAAGATAGGTGAGACAGTACAGAGGATAAAATGTAAGACATTCAAAATACCCCACTTCAAAGTCAGAGGAGACAGAAAACTGTTTCAGGGACACATTCAATGTTCGTTTCTTTAATGCACGTGGGCTCGATAATAAGTATTCACTCTGGAGCGCTGAGCAACGCAAGGTTAAGCCAATAACTAATATGCATACAAAACAAGCTCAAGGTCTCCTGGGCCCAAACTGGGATATAAAATCGGGCCCTACAGTGTTCTTAAGTTTTTTTGGAGAAAGTAACAATCCACGAGCTATTCACATGGGGTACTGGTTGTTTGGTTGTCACAACTCAGGAGACCTCCCTGGTATCTCTTCACACATGTCGAGTTTCCCCGAGCACTTTTCTAAAGTTGCAGTTCCTCTCCAGCCACTTCCGTTCCCTGTCCTGCTTCATTTTTCTCCACCGCACCCATCTGATCTCCTGTAAGTTTGCCTAAAGTCTGTCTCCCAGCTCTAGAACGTGAGCTCCAGAAGGGCCAGGCTTTTGTCTATCTACTGAGTTCTCCGCCCAGTGTCTGGCTCCCAGGATGCACTCAAATATTCCTGAAGAAATAAAGCAACTTCCAGGGGTTTCTCATCCAAATGCCAGAACGAATCCCCTAGATCTTGGAGAACTTCCTCAAAAGTAGGTCTGCACCTTCCTCCAAATAACAAGCATCCTAAGGTCACCTATAAATCCATAAATCAATAAAGGCTGATTTGCCCTCTCCTGGCCCCAGCGTTTGTTTGCTCTGTGTTATCAGCCAGAGACAAATGAATCAGTAATGTCTGAAAAGTCCAGCGCCTGACACTTCAGGGGGCCTGATGCAGGCATGTGACTATCTGAATTACTGAACAAATAAATGAACGAGAGAGATAATAAGCAAAGGAACTGACATGCACTGGTAACTGATCACCAGCAAGAAGGTTTGTTCTGCAGATTTCAATATTTAGTTTCCGTGATCTTACTCTTCCCAGGTTCCCCTTGACCCTCTCTGATCTTTTCCTCCTGTCTCCTTCCAAAGATTATTTTCCTTCTCCTTCCCTATAAATGAGAATATATTCAGTGGTTGTAAAACATGCTAGCATTTCACACAGTTTCCCACATCAAAAACACTTAGAAGGTAACACTTGTACAGTACATAAAGAGGGGAATGATAGAGCTGCTGGTGGCCTGAGGTGAGTTGGCGTGGGGTTCTGCCAGCCCAAGCCCTGCTCTGTGGTTCTAGGACGTCCAGGAACAGAACAGCCCCATAGTTGAAGGCATCAACACATCTGTATACTTGTAAGCGACCCAAGGCTCACCAGGGCACTGCAGCCCAATAGCTGGGAAGCTCTGTCTATTCTTCTGCTTGTATACCTCTCTGGTTAATGCTGTCCACTCACATTTAATCATTACCGTGTTTATACCTCTTCTCCAAATAGCCACCCCTTTCTTGGCTCCCAGGATTTGAGAATACACGTACCACCACTGATTGACCATGTTGTCAAGATGCTCCCCATCTGAGCTCCTCCTCTATCTGAAATATGCTTTCTATCTGATTTCCCTCTCCTGGGTGGCCATTAAGCCAGTGACCCAAACTAGAAACATGGGAGCTGTCCTTCTCTATTCATGTCTCATCTTCCACATTCAAACAACCCCCTAGACTAGCCAGGACCCTTCTCTCTCCTCTGTATGAGCCAGCTCTGTTTAGTTCAAACTCACGTTAGCTTTTGCAGGAACTATACAAGCCTCCTAGTGGGACTGAGTTCTTCCAGTCTATTTCCTCCAGTCCAATGTTGGGCTGGAACTGGTTATACCGGCTCATGAGAGTCAACTGGACTCTTGTCTTCCCAACTCTAGGCTCAGTGGCATCAAATTGGTAGTTAAACATCTGCCATGGTGGCAGTATTTACATCATGGAAATTGGCAAACACTGTAATCAAGACTTTCTGTTTTCAAACAGGTAGTTGTTAAACATTTACCAACCTATCACTGCTCAAATCTGTCCTCGACACAGAATAATTTATTGGAAACAAAAGTTAAGCCACCTCACACACATTTGTTTAAACTGCTCTTTGGCTCCTAATTTCCTAAAATTAATCCAAGCTCTTAAAATATCATAGGAAAGCCCTCTGGGGTCTGCTCCTACCCCCTCCTAAAGCCTCATTTGCTACTATCCCCCCTCCTTGAGTTGCCTTTTGTCAACACTGTGATCTCCCATATATCAGGAAATTCTCTCTCATGTGATCTGGCATAAACCATCCCAGAGGCTTAGAGTCGAGTCTCTGCCCTTAAATTATCCCCTTTGCATGATTATCTTTTACTCACAGTTTAAGACCTTATTTCCTACAGAAATTCTTTTCTGACCACCCCCTTAGGGCCTAAGCTATGATCCACTCATCCTCTTCTAGGCACTGAGAGTTCCATTGTTTCTCCATAACTGCCCTTACTATAGTATTCTATAACTCTGAGCCCCTATGACCACTCCAGTATCCCCCTATAAACTGAAATACTTGAGAGCAAGAAGCGTGTCTACTCACCTGTAAACCCCAGCTCTTGAACAGTAATTTACAGATATTTTAAATTCACTGTATATTTACTGCATGTATCAGAGCATGGATAAATAAGTAGATACAAGAATATTGGCTGTGATAGCCATTTATAGCATTCAAAATAACAGCAAAACTGGAATTTATACTTTCTGATTTACTGATTGGGATTCCTAATTCCGTGAGGATGGAAGCAGCTTAGATTTCAGCCACACTCATACTGAAGGTCCTTGTAGAGGCCGTCATAAATAGGCTCTTGGCAGGTTCACTCTATTTTCTATGTTGCTCTATTTCCTATGCATCTAGCCTAATGATAGCAAACCTCCAAATAAACTGGCCACTCATTTACAATGAGGAAATGTGTGTGACACTGTGTGTATGGGGACAGAAGTGGGGATGTAGGGAAGCAAGGGAGGAGGCTATGAAACAGACAGAAGGGTGTTGGTCAACTTCTGGTAACCAAGGTCAACAACATTTGTTTTGCTTCTTCCTTATAAGAAGCCAACCTACCAAGAGGGCTGTGTTTAAAAATGCATTATATAATGTTGTCTTGAATAGATTTTTAGAATTGGTTTTCTCTCCTGTTATTTTTACATTAAAATACAGTAAGTCTCCTATACATTAAATACTGCTGTGAGTTCTGAAATACAGTATTGTGGTTAGCAGGGGAGGCAGAGCATTCATTTCTAAGGGGCAACATTTCTTGAATAACTTTGTCAAAAGGATAGATGAGTGCTTTCAGAGCACTAGCAGTAGCTAAGATGCTTGACAATATTCCTTTTTTCTGGAAAAAAAATGATGTCTTTTATGAAACTATACAATAACAAAAAGAGCTTCTTTATTTTTATTTCTTTTTTTTAAAGGCACCAAAGTAAGTACTGAAAGCTGTGATTCCTTGAGTATATATGAGATAGACTTCTTTTATTAGTAAACATTTAAACATTAGAGAGAATATCAGCACAGGAGTATGCAACTCTGCTCAAAGCCATAGAGAGAAGCCACTAATTAAATGTAGAACTGATATAAATTTTCTGACATTAAGGAATAGCTATCGAATGTATTCTAAAAAAGCTTAATGAGAGATTTTTCTCCATTCAATGCCCACAACACCATCACCACTATCAACAGTACCAGGAACCATCTGTCTGTCCACAGCGCTACCAAAAAGGTGACATTTATTGCAAGCTTGGCATTTTCTAACATTGCCTAAGACCACAAAAATTATGCTGAACTCCCCAAAAAGAAATAAAGTTGTTTTTACTTTTTCTTCATCATTCTCCTTTTGCCTGACTAGTAACAGGAAGTCCTTGGAAACTTCCCAGAGAATGGCTGGTCTTGTAAGACTCCCAAACCAATCTTGTAGGCGCCAGAGTCTTGGCACATTTGAGGAATGGGTTTTAGAAGCACCTGCACTGCCCCTTTCAACCAAACTTCCCATCACTAAGTCCCAGAAATTCCCGTTGTCTATTAGTCATGAACCTGTGTTGTTGGAGGAGAGGGACATTCATGCAACAAACAAAAAATAACAATTCTTGCCCCAGGCAATCTTATACACTGTCCAAGAAAATGCAGAAAATGTCTATGCGACATCTTAAACATTTGCGGTCACATTAGAACCCTCAGTTGAACCCTGAGGTCAAACTACAACCTGTTCCCTATTTGGAGTTGATCCTCTTGACAAATAAAACTTACAGTAGGAGGGGGAAACGCATGGCATGACACCTCATTCGTCATTAAGAGCAGATTCTTTGTTCACCTCAGAGCTCCTCACAAATGACTGGTGAGGCAGGCAGCTCACGCACATTCCTGCTTCAGGCTACACCAAGTAATCGTAAACCCTCGGGGTCTACTCCTGCTCTATCCCCGCATTGTGGTGAGGATGCTGAAGGATCTGGAGACAACGCCAGAACAACAGTGATGGTTTCCTGCTACCTTCCCCAGTGTCTGGAGCTAAACGGGCTCTATCCAGTGTGGTCCTGGACCTGACAGTGACATTGGGAAATCATGGGCAGCTTGAGGGTTGCTAGGAGAAAGGAGAGCATCAGAGGTCTTTGGTACAGGCTGTAGGAGCCATAATGATCAGGTAATTCATGATGCTTGAAAAGGGATACTGGCCATGCTAGGGTTGAGAAAGTTTGTTCTGTTCTTTTTCTTCCTCCTGGCTTTCATTAACTTCCTAGCCCCAACAGTACTTGAAATTCTAAGAATGTCACTCCTCTCATTAAAACAAATGCATGGCCTGACCAGGCGGTGGCGCAGTGGATAGAGCATCGGACTGGCATGCGGAAGGACCCAGGTTCAAGACCCCGAGGTCGCCAGCTTGAGCGTGGGCTCATCTGGTTTGAGCAAAAAAGCCCACCAGCTTGAACCCGAGGTTGCTGGCTCCAGCAAGGGGTTACTCGGTCTGCTGAAGGCCCGTGGTCAAGGCACATATGAGAAAGCAATCAATGAGCAACTAAGGTGTTGCAACGCACAATGAAAAACTAATAATTGATGCTTCTCATCTCTCTCCGTCCCTGTCTGTCTGTCCCTGTCTATCCTTCTCTCTGACTCACTCTCTGTCTCTGTAAAACAAAAACAAAAACAAAAAATGCATGGATTCCTAGGAAGGTACCCCCAGCTCATGAAATAGACTCCTAATTCAGCTCATTGATATGTACAAATCTAACATGAAGTTATTGGTTATGTTGAGTTAAAGTTTCATGGCTCGTTGAGGCAAAAATGTTCCTAGAAAAACATAGCAAGCAACATCTATAATTTCATATTAGTATAAATCAGTAAAGTGATCAATAGCTAACAAGAGATGACAATTCACTGAGATTATCTTGTGCCTGAAATTATTTGAAGTGCTGTATGTGCAGTATCTCATTAAATACTTAACAAAACCTTATACACGGCAGTCCTGGTTTTTGCTTTCTGAAATCTATTCTAAGTGATTATCTTAAAATAATAATTGTAATGTCGTTCCTCTTTTTCATATTGATTTAAGGGTACACATGTGACCAAATCCTATCCAATAAGATAAGAAAGGAAATCTGATGAGTGACTTTTAGAAATAACTTCCTTACTCCTAAAAAGGATATAAAAAAACAATCTTTCTTCTCACATATCAGTATTCCTAGGTGTGACATCTGGAGTTAATACAATCACGCTGCCACCAAGAAATGGCTGAGTGGAGAGAGAGGAAAAAAATATTGACTGGGTGGAAAAGGTGAAGAGATTGAGAAGTATAGATTGTAGTTAAAAATAGTCACGAGGATGTAAAGTATGGCATGGGGAAGAAAGTCAGTAATAGTGTAATAACAATATGGTGCCAAGTGGGCACCAAAAATATTGGGGAACCACTTTGTAAAATATATGATTGTCTAACCACGATGTTGTACCCCTGAAACTAATACAAACAGTATTAAGTAAGAGAAATTGAAATTTTTTTTAAAAAACTGAGTCCTGAGTGGCACTATTGAGTCATTGGCAATATGTCCACTGGAACCAGACTATCTCCCTGACTGCCACCTGTGTGAGATAATCAATACGAGTAGGCCAGTTTGAATTAGGCTTTTCTACGACTTTCAGCAGGTAGCCCAACTGATATATAATAAGCTTGAAAACATCGTTGTCCCCATCCTACCAGTAAAAAAACTGAGGCTTAGAAAGGTAAGGCAGGTTGTTAGGAGGGCCCAAGTTAGTACATGATGAAGCAGTGATGTGAACTGAGCAATCAGTTTTCCATACTCTAACCAATGTGCTGTGCTTGAATAATATTAAAGAACAATATGTCAAAGAACACAGCTGCCTTATATTGGTTCCTTGGATCAATTAGAGCCAAATCAGGAGATGACAGGGCACTCTGAGCCCTTGAGGTTATTGGGTGATGAGAATGTTTGGTGCTTTCTTCAGAGTCCAACACAATCATTTCAATAAATCAACTCAGTACAAAGCCATTGACCCCATCAAGCACTTTCCCATAGGCTTACCACTTGCAGTATGGCAGACAGACATGCCGAGAATTGCACAAGAAAGAAAAAGGCATTAATAAAAAAAATGGCTACAAAACTGCTTTCCTTTCAGGGCATAGCAAAGAGTAATTAATTCTAACAGAGGATAAATCTCGTCATCCGTTGTCCCCCTTCATGAATCAGGCTAGTCAAGAATCTCTGTGTGTGTGTGTGTCACTTAATTCCAAGCACAGAAAAGCCCTCGGATCATTTATTTCTTCTCCATAGGCCTTGTGCCAATCAGTCATCCCTAAGGACAAGGCAACATAGCATCTCATTAAGGCTCCTCAAGTAGGAATGGAGTCTATCTCTTTCAATCAAGTGATGAGCTGGGCTGGTATTTCCGGCTGCAAAACTACCTATAGCAGATTGGAGCTAAAAACACAATCTTGACTCTCATTTATTAACCAACCATTTAAACAAATTCTTTATCCCTGTTACTCAAGGTCTTCCTCAAGACCCATGCAAATCACTTTAAAGGTCATAAAGTTGGTGTTGAATTTTTATTAAAATGCATAGATTTGTTACCAGTTGTTAACACAGAATGCGTCTGCTCCCAAGGTAGCCAATCTTCTGAGACCTGCCAGACAGTGGAGACCTGGCAGGACCCTGGTGGCAGCTATGTGATTATCCCCCAAGTAGAGTTAAATAAGAATGAACTCAACCACAACATTATTGAATATAACAGGGAATTATCATATTTCACTGTGAGGCAGTGTGAGGAAACAGCTAACTGGTAAACTCTTTCCCATCCCACATGTACTTATTTCTGTTCATTCTCAGTGTGCTAAATATTCATTTCCGCAAATACCTAATTGGACACAGAAGGGAAAATAGAGTTTTAGCGATCTTTATTCCAAGGAAGGTTGACATGAAACAGCAATTAAAAAATGATATTTAGTCTCCATGTAGAAGCATCCCTGTCTGACAGCGAAGATGAGCTGGCCACATTTTAGCCTGAGGACCTACGTCTACAAGCAATTCTTCTCCTAAGTGGTCATTGAGAAGCATTTCTTCACACATTATATGTCAAAGAGCTTTTTAAAGGGCTGCTCCAAGCGAGAGCTTTCAGAAACGCACATGCCTGTGTCGTAGACAGCCATCAACACTCTTGCAGAGCCATATGCCGGCTCTCGAGGGACCCCAAACTATTCCATTATACCAGAAAGTCTGTGGAATGTAAATCCAGGGGCCTGAAATGCTGTATATTTTTCAAGAAGTACAAAGTGGAAGCCATTGATTCCATGGATTCACCAAATGAATGGATTGTTTCATCTGCATAAATGAACTGTCAGAAACAATGGGCACATAGCAAACACGTTCGGTTCTGTTCCCCAAAGAGGAAAGACCTCGATCCCAAATAAAACTGCATTTTTTTAAAAATAAAACTTAAGCAAAGTAGCATGGGAAAAAGAAAGCTTGATTTATACTCTCAAATCTGGATGCCTGAGCTCAGAGAACATGGGCTCGTACTATGCAGCTCCATTCTGTCTTAACACACAGAAAGGTATCAGCTCTCTGCCTTCAGGACACCTATGGGTGAGCCCAGTCTATGCAACTCCATGGTGCCCTGAGCACATGTGCAAAAGCACTTCTTGAATTATGTCTAGTTTTATTTCCTCATTACTCTTTTAAAGTTCTGTTCTCCAAAGTTTTTACCCTTCATACTTTCAGACAACCTCCCCTTCCACTTTTACTCTCTCCCTTATTTTTGGATGTGGTCTTTCACGATGAAGTTTCAAAATACTCAGAAAGTTATCATCAATAACCTAATAGCCACCATTTTGTCTTTACTTAACATTATTATCAAATCTTAACACTTTTATGAATTGGTCTAAATTTCTTTTAAGAAATATCCTAAAGTTAATGCTTCTTGTCCATTTGTCTCCAAAATAATTATACTTCTTGCTAGTATTATAGATCTCTTCTTCCTGAGGTCATTACTGTTCAAAATGTAGTATTTATTATTTTACTTCTTATATATTTTACAGTATTTTAAAATAGTATGATGCAGTACATATCCTTATGCAACTTGTTTCATTGTTTGGTTGTTTATGGAAGACATTTTTTTTAGCCTCATCGATATGTTATACATAACCTTAAGTTATTCATTATAATGACTGTATTGTACTCCATTGTATATGTCTAACTTCTTCTGATAGAAATTGCATTCCGTTTCCATCATTGTTTTCCCTCCTTTTCATCTATGATCATTTAGGGTTTTTATGGACTGGTTGTAATGCTCCCTCTTTGAAGGGGTGTCCCCTCCATTTTAGGCAGCAACTGAATGTCACTTGCACATGTCTGCCTGGCTAATTTTTGGTACCTTCCAGTTTATTTGCATACGGTGTTATGAATGTTCTGCTATTATCTTTCTGCACGGCGTGTTTAAGCATGGAAACTCAGAACTAGAAGGACTCTTAGAAGTCATATAGTCCATTTTTCTCTTTATAAACTAGACACCAAGAAGAGATGAATGACTTGTCCATGGTCGTGCTACTGCTTATTGAAGAGTAGAGTTGAGGGCCTGGGTGTCCGGGCTCCCTGAAAACTGCTGCTCTCCCATTCAGTTAAACAATATTCTTTGTGTATCAATGGTTTCTCAGCAGGTCTAGAACATCTTACATCCTTCTCATCAGAGCAAAATAGACACTACAGAAATATCCCCAAAGGGTTCATGGCCTCAGGGATATTAAACTGTATATGGAAACACTAAAAACAAAGGAAAACATTATAGGTAGGCAATGATGTGAACTGAAACATGATTAAATTCCAATAGCAAAGGTTGCAATTTTTCTATCTGTACATCTATATAAATCTTAAAAACCTTTTTAAACATTATTGTCCATTAGATCTTTGTGTGTTTCTTAGGAATAAGGGCATTTGTTACATAGTGGTGAAATTATCAAAGTCCATTTCAGCACCACTAACACAATACTAATATTGACTCCATTATCCGATTGAAATTTTATCAATGGTACCACTAATGTTCTTTATAGCTTTATTTCCCTCTACCCCAGAATGGGATACAACGTAGGACCATACATAAAACTGTCATTTATAAAAAAAAAAATGTTTTGCTTTGAACTATCTTTGATTTGCTTATATACATAACCATTACTGAAGATCAGCAGGGAAGTAAGGAGACCAACTCTGTCTTCCACACACTCCAGCCACATGGTAAAGTATGGACGAAGTAAAACCTAATTCTAACACATTGTGCGCAGCATTGAGATAATCACTGGATACTCTGCTGAAAAAAAAGCTTCTAAGAAGAAGTTACACTGAAGCTTGGGTTTTAAGGAGTGGCAAATACTTAGAACAGCTTTCCTGGCTAAAACATCATGTACTGAACAAGGCAAATCATCATATGTTTAAAGCACCGTAGGCAGTTCAGTGGTTCAGTGTAGAGGGGTGAGGTGTGCACGTGTCACGTGTCTGTATCCATGGGTGCACATGTGTGCAGACAAGCAGGTGGATTTGGCACGATTTGGTGCCTGATGGAAGTGGAACGAGGTCTGAGCTAGACCTTAAAGACCTTGTAGGTCATGATGTGGAAACTGATCTGGAAGCAATGGGGAATTGTGGGGAAAATGTAAGCAGGAGGCAATAAGACAGTTTGACTTACCTTATCTCAAAGATGAGTCCGCCTAAAGCAATATATGTGAACACTGCATCCTGAGGAGCGGTTAAGGCACAAGAGCTTGACCTAGACCAGTATCACTACTGAGTGGATTTGAAATATCTTAAGGAAGTAAAGTGCACAGGACTGAGAAACTGCTGGGTAAGGGGTAGTGGTGAGAGGGATGAGACTGTCCACAAAGACTGCTTTGAGTCCCAAGACAAGCTCGGACCCAAATTACAAGGAAAACAAAGTCTATGATGTCAGGCAAATGGGCCTTATAGTCCTAATATTCTCTCTCTACTCTTTAGAAACATGGGAACAGCACACATTCCCAAGTCCTGTCCACACAGCCCCATCTCTTGCACACAAGCTTCCCTGTCTTCTAGCGGGGGCTTGGTCTGCCCTTGGTCCATGCCCGCCGGGTGATCTTGCCATTTTCCTTCTTAGGGCTGTTTTGCCACTTGTCTTAAAGTAAGCAGCACACCATTTTTCTTTCATTGTGGCCTGGAGCCTTCTGCATCCATGCTGACACCTCTTGCTGCTGAATTTCATGATGATGTCCCCACAAACCACTCTTTTTTTTTTTTTTTTTTTTTTTTTTGCATTTTTCTGAAGCTGGAAACAGGGAGAGACAGTCAGACAGACTCCCGCATGCGCCCGACTGGGATCCACCCGGCACGCCCACCATGGGGCGACACTCTGCCCACCAGGGGGCGATGCTCTGCCCATCCTGGGCATTGCCATGTTGCGACCAGAGCCACTCTAGCGCCTGGGGCAGAGGCCAAGGAGCCATCCCCAGCGCCTGGGCCATCTTTGCTCCAATGGAGCCTTGGCTGCGGGAGGGGAAGAGAGAGACAGAGAGGAAGGCACGGCGGAGGGGTGGAGAAGCAAATGGGCGCTTCTCCTGTGTGCCCTGGCCAGGAATTGAACGCGGGTCCTCCGCACACTAGGCCGACGCTCTACCGCTGAGCCAACCGGCCAGGGCCACAAACCACTCTTATTTGTTGTTCAGTCCTGCTTAGGGTGTTCATCCTTCCCCTTCTGCAAACCACTACGCTCTTTTTCATGGACGTGAATACATTTCCAAGCCAACAGCTTACATAAAGATGTTCAAGTTCTTGGACCAAGTTCAGTGCTGAGCTCCTTCCCTCGAGAACGCTTCCATTGCTCGAGGCTTTCGTGATGCACCTTCCCTAGTGAGTAGGGTTTGCTTTTAACTTGTCAAGTCTTCTCCAATTCTGTCAGCTTAGCAGTGGTTCTCAAACTTTTTGAAGTCGGGGCGCATTTAAAATCCTACAAATAATTGTAGGTGCACTATAACCAAATTTCTGAGAACTATGTTATAATAATTAAGTGAAATACTAAAGAAAAAGTATATAAAGTCAAGTGTGCTTTTATGGTAATTAAAATAAATACAACAAAATTAAATTTATTCTGACATTAAAAAACATTTTTATGTTACATTTTTTGTTATGCTTTTTAGAATTTGTAAAAAAGGGCTTAAAAATGACAAAAAAATTATCTTTATATACATATATATACATATATATATATATATATATATATATATATATACACATTCTTAGTAAGAATTAGTAAATTTGGCAGGTCCTGGCACAAATGTGTTTTTTTCATTCTTGCGTTTATGAGAAACATGAACCTAATGTGTCTTAGTGATTTCTTCAATGTTTGGGCATGTATTTGAAAGACAAACTCTCATTTCCTTATCAATATATTGAAGAATTCCTCTCTTTTTACTCTTAATTATGTTGAGGGTAGAAAATCCTAATTCACATAAATAAGATGTTGAAAATTGTAGTAAAATGTTCAAAGCTTTTTAAGATATTGCTACATATTCTTCTTTTATAGAAATCCAAAAGGCTTCAAGAGACAATTCCTTATGTTTAGTCATCAATCCAAAACCCTCACCATACATATCATCTTAACTTTACACCAAACAAAGGATAGAAGAAACTTGCCTCCAGTCTTTCTGGGGAACATGGGGGGTAGTGTAAACAATCCAGCACCACAGCTTAATAGCCATTTGCAACCTAACCAGGCAAATGAGGTGGGGGGTTGGGCAGACTGTCAGCTTACAGCCAATTTCCCACACCTCTGTCTCCCAAAAATCTAAACTCCATAAACCCTGCTGGTTTTTTGGTCCCCAACAGGACATATTTCTCTGGAATACCATAGGGCGCACCTGGAAATCTTCTAGGGCGCACCAGTGTGCCCTGGCGCACACTTTGAGAACCACTGGCTTGGGTAAATGCAATCTCTCCTCTCTGTTTATTACTGATAAGGATATCTCATCTGTCTATAATCTCAAAAACACTTAAGGCGTTAATGCTGTTATGGGAGTTTGAATAGAAAGGACAAGGTGTTCAAAAAGAAGTGAAACAAGAGAGAGAAAGAGGGAGAGGCAAGAGTGTGACATCGACTTTACTCTTAGAAGTCCGACTTTGATCTCCCCTAATATAGACACATGTCCCAACGCTAAATCCCAGCAGTCTCTGTTTTCTTTGCACTTTCACTTTCAAATAGGCTACGTTCCAAGAGTCCTTTCTTATTCTTAATACCATTAACATCTAGCACATCTAACTTCTGAGCGGGCTCTCTACACCATTTATCTTTGTTCTACTAAATGCCCAGGTTTACTAATTATTTCAAACCCTCTGTATGATTTCCCTTAAAGTCCATGCACCGCAACTCGGCAATTAGAATACAGCTATTCTGATAGGACACTGGCTATTCTAACAATAAAGTTGAAACACACCACAAAATTCTCCTTTTTCTGACCTGCCCAGAGGAGGAGAGAATTCTACACTGACTTCATTCCAAAAATTTATGGGCATGCTTATGGGTGTCTTGAAGCAGGAAGATAAGAGAAATCGAACAGGATAAGCGCCTTACCCTAAGTACATCAAAACAACACTTAAATTTCCCAAACATCCACAAAGTAACTTCTTTATAAAGTTAACTTGACAGGCGTTTCCTTACCTGTCCATGTCTTGTATCAAATTTCTAAAAACTAATAGACTTTTGATTCCTACACACAAGCAAACTCCAGAGAAGTCAGCGCTCACATATAAGAGGATGGACTCCTAGCGGGGTGTCTTTGTCTTGGGTGTGTGTGTGTGTGCGCCTGCGTGTGTGCATATGTGTATGTGTTTTAATGTGTGGGACTTGAAAAAAATATTGAAATGTCTTTCCCCCCAAAACAGTTTAAGATTTTAAGTCATGTAGAACTGAGACAACATTTGCCACACAATATAAACACCAGCACCCTGGCAGACCATACCCTTCTCTGATCTTAGCGTCTCTTGAAAAAATTCATGCATTTGGAAATGCTGGTTCCAGATTTTTTTATCTTCAAGCCTTCTCCTGTAAAGGGACACACTCTTGGCTCTCCGGGGTGGGGTGGTAGCCTCTCTCTGTCAGAGAGGCTGAGGCTGGTGAATATTTATTACCAAGGAGCTGATAGGTCCTCTCCAGGCAGGCCTTTCTTGTTTTATTTAACATACTCTCATCGGATATCTCTTACAGGAAATGTGTTTACAGATAGATAGAGAGATATTGGGCTGCCAGACTGTGATGTTCTAAGATCAGTAATCCTATCTTACTCTAACATCCCTTGGACTTTCTGCAATGTTCTGTACACAGCAGATATTCTATAGCTTCTTTTTAAATTCAATTGGAATATAAAAAATTTGAATATACTTTCTAAGTTTTGTTTTTCTTTTAATGGTGAGACCATGAGAAGTTCTCTATTTTTAAAATATAACCAAGTGATGGAAAAACGTTTGTAAAACAAGGCTATTTATTGGGTAGGAACTTATATTGAACTTTATTTCTATAAAAATTCTTATCAATGCATCTTAGATATTTTTAAGCCAAACATAGCTCTAAGAATACTGCCTTAATAGAAATACTTTGGTTTGATACCTCAGCAATTTTTCACAGGGGAGAAAGAAAGAAATTTCCCCAAATACATATTCATGTGTGAAAAGTAATTTGAAGTGATTTGATAAATTACATGCCATAAATAGATTTAAAGGAAAGGAGACCATAAAACCAGATGCTAATAATATGTTGCAGTTCCAAAATAATACCGATGACCAAGAATAGCACTTGCCAGTGTATTCCTAATAACAGGAATATTGAAATAAGCTCCTAGCGAAAAGAAAATATTAGCAGTCAAATATTTTTAGGAAGGAATATTTACTATAGATTCTTTTTCCAAAGAAGACACAAATTGGCCAACAGATATATGAAAAGATGCTCAAATTCACTAATTCTGAAAAAAAAAGAAAATCAAAACCAAATGAGAATTCACCTCACACCTGTTGGTTATTAGCACAAAATCAGAAGATAAGTGTTGGTGAAGGCACGGAGGGAAGGGAGCCCTTCTGAACTACTGGTGGCATTGTAAATTGGCATAGCCCATTATAGAAAATAGTATGGAGATTCCGTAAAAAATTAAGAGCAAAACAACCATATGATCCAGCAATCCCACTCCTGAATATATATCCAAAGGAAATAAAATTATCTCAAAGAGATATTTCCAACCCCTATGTTCACTGCGGCCTTATTCACAATAGCCAAGATATGGAAACATTCTAAGTATCTGTACACAGATGAATGAATACAGACAATGTGTTATATATAAAATTAGCCTTACAAAAGAATGAAAACAAGTCATTTGAGACAACATAGATGAACCTGAAGGACAGTATGCTAAGCAAAAAGTGCGAGACAGAGAAAGAAAAATACCATGTGAACTCACATCTGGAATCTAAAAGAGTACAATTTACAGTAACAGGGTAGAACGGTGCTTCCCAGGGGCTGAAGGTTGGAGAGAAGGGGGCGGTGGTCAAAGGTTACAAACTTCAGGTAACAAGATTAAGAAATTCTAGCCTGACCTGTGGTGGCACAGTGGATAAAGTGTCGACCTGGAAATGCTGAGGTCGCCGGTTCGAAACCCTGGGCTTGCCTGGTCAAGGCACATATGGGAGTTGATGCTTCCAGCTCCTCCCCCCTTCTCTCTCTCTGTCTCTCTCTCTCCCTCTCTAAAAGTGAATAAATAAAATAAAATAAAAAAATTTAAAAAAAAAGAAATTCTGGAGGCCTAACTTACAACGTGGTGACTATAATTAATAATGCATCGTGCACTTGAAATTTTTTATAAGAACAGATCTCAAGTATTTTCAGTGCACAGCTGAAAGCTACTATGTGAGATAATGGATATGTGAACAAGCTTGATTGTGGTGACCATTTCACTGTGTGTGGAGGGGGGGTGTACACCTCACGTTGTGTGAAAAGTACTAAAATATATGCAGGGAATTACCATATAATAATGAGATAAAGAGAAGACAAAACAAAGGAACTAACAGCTCAGAGAACTAGGTGAGATGTGATAGAAAAAAATTTCTTCTTTACAAATAAGATTTGGATATGCATTTATTGGGGGGAGGGGCTTTATGGACAAAATTGCTTCCTTCCCCAAATTCATATGTTTAGGCCCCACCATTTAGAACTTCTGAATGTAGCCATAGCTATAAATTAGATCCTTCAGATGGTGATTAAATTAAAATGAGGCCATTCAGGTGGGGCCCTAATCCAATACAGCTGATGTTCTCACCAGAAGAAACACCAGGGAAGGGGAAGCCCAGAGGAGAGACCCGTGAGGACACTGGGAGTGAGTGGCTGTCTTCCAGCTGAGGAGACAGCTCTGACCCATAAGCACACTGGAGGGTTCTGGATCGCAGACTTCAGCTCCCGGAACTGTGAGAAGATCCACTGCTGGTGTTTAAGTCCCCCGGTCTGTGGCATCCTATTGTGGTGGTCCCAGCATATCGACACAGAGGGAGGACAGGATGCAGTGACAACTGTGACTATGACCACACGTGGGAAAGAAACACAAGGGAGTTTGAAGAAAGGAAGGGGGGCTGGAGGGAGGGAAGATAGAGAGAGAAAGGAAGAGAGAGGAAGAAAGGGGAGAAAGGGAGAGAGGGGGAGAGAGAATGAGAGAGGGAGAGAAGGAAAGAGAGAGAAAGAGAAAGGCCGAAGAGAAAGAGAGAAAGAGAAAATGCATAGTGGCATAAATATACTAATACTTAACTTGAGTATAATAGATGTGGTGGGAGATAGGCTAAACTGCTACAATGTGGGTCTATATGTCAAGGACATAAATTTAAGATGGAGGGATATGGACTCCATCCAGTAGACAACAGGGAGCCACCGGGAGTTTCTGAGGAATGGCATAACATGATCAGACATAAGATTTTGGCAATTAATCCAACAGCACACCTAGGCTGACTTGTCATGGGGAAGAGGAGGCAAGAAAGCAAGTTAGTAAACATATAGAAAAGAGGCAAGGGAATCTGAGTGACAACAAGAATTAACATGAGGAGACAGAGACAAAGAAGTATAACGGAAACAGCAGTAATAGAACCTGACATTAAAAAAAAAAAAAGAAGAAGAAGAAAAGAGAAATTTCTGAAACTATCCAATTGGCTGAACCTAATTTTAAAGCATATTACTATTTTTTTTTCTTTTGAAATTACACAAATCCCTAAAATATGGTATGGGTTTCAACCTGTTGTAGTTAAGTCCTCTTGCAGGGTCATTACTCAGGTGTAATTTTCCCTCCTTGATTTAGTTTTTGAGGGAGAACAAAAGAGAAAGGGCGTCTGAGTCCTCAGTTCCCTGTTTCTGGATGTTTTTTCCCTGCAAAGTGAAACATCTGCTTCCCATCAGTCACAGATGTGGCCGGGTCTGCAGCGTGGCCCAGGGATGATTGCGGCAGAAGTCTAGCATCTCATTCATCAGGAGCTTCTCGACAATCTTCCAGCCATGGACCAGGCACCTCCAAAGATACCTCCCGCTAGCCCTCCTCTCCATCTCGGCCTGACAGCGACTGGGTTCTCAGACTCACAGTATTATTCTTGTCCACCTTCCAACTCGTTCTTCAGAGAGCACATTGACTGCCAGACCCTCTCTTCCAATAGAGGAGTACATCTTTAGCGTGAGAAAGAAGAAGAATTTCATTGCCATGCCATCTATGAGCATCTCTACTATCCTCTTCCAAGAGTAATGACTCTCGACTTGCTGTGCAAACTAAATAAAGAATGACACGGGAGAGAAAAATAATTAAACTTCGCTAGGAAACGCAGTAGAATAAAGTGAATGCCATCCGTTTTCCCAGCAGCAATGAGCAGTCACAAGGGTAACTGGTCATTCCATCCCTACCATTCACATCCAAATATTTCAGATTGGAGGAGAATACTGACTCATTAACACCGAGCCACTGGAGATAGACAGCTACTTCTATCCATCACAGGCTTAAAGGATCACTCCCACAGTCCACTCCCTGTTCAATAGGTAATTTGAGAGAAAAAAACACCTCTCCCTGAAACCTTTGGCTGAGCAGGTGATTATGAAAACAATTACATCTGTAAATATTTATTGAGCGCCTCCTAGGAGCTATTCTAGGTGGTAAGAATACAGTGGAAAACAAAAAATAAAAACCCTAGCCAGCCTGGCACTTAACATTTTAGAGGGTGATACAGACAAAAATAAAACATAAAATGGAGAGTGTGTTAAATGATGACAAGTGACCGATGAAAAAAATCAAGCAGGCTAGGAGGGTTAGGGAGTGTTGATGAAAGGGATTGTGTTTTTAGAAGCGTCGTTCAAAGTAGTCCTCACTGAGAAGGTCAAGGGGGAAATGGTGGAAGCAAAGCAAGCATCTTGGAGAAGAAAATCCCAAGAAGATGGACAAGCAAAAGTAAAAGGCAGGACGATGCCCGCTGGGCTCGAGGAACAGTCCAGAGGGTGTGGCTGGGGTGGGGCCAAAGTAGGTTTACAGCTGTTAGTACGGGACACACGGAGTTTATTCTCATATTAGTACTTATTAATTCTTGTGTTATTTTCCATATGAACAACTGTCAGCCTCCTTTAGCCCACCCTGTATTATTGAAGCTTTAACAGGATCATGCTGACTGCTTTAATGAGGAGGCACTGAGGAGTAAAATCAGCAAAAATCTCCTAAACTTTGTGACATACCCTTAAGTCAGATGCACCAAGAGCAGTGCAAAAGAAGAAGAATTTGGAGAGAGCATGACACCCATTTGGAGTCTAAGCATAGCTGGTGAGGTGACCTGTGCAGAACTCTGCTCAAAGTACAGTCCTCAAAGTGTGAACATGAGAGACAGCTGTGCCCATCCACAGTTCTTCTTATTCCGTTTCCGAAATTCAGGGAGACACATTCCACTCTTCTGTCCTCTAACTAACCAGGGCTTCACTCCCCTTTTCTTTTACTTAGCTTTTGGAAAGGAGTTTGCATTTTTTTAAGAGTCTGTAGCCTAATTTTCTTTTCCCACAGTACATGCTAAGCAACAGATCTCAGAACATCAGAGCAACCCAGACCGTGCTACGATTGCAGATCCCACAGGCTGGCCGTGATTAGGGCAGGCAGACGGATATTGGTGTGTCCCAAGTACATGCGTTATACCTAATTTTGAAGGAAAAAAAAGTTCTATGCTCACATAGAACATCTGGTGGAATTCAAGATTAAGTTACAAATGGTTATGAAGGCCAATTATTAGACAAATCATGCCCACTGAAACGAGGCTGTGGTTTCACTACCTGGTAAAATTTTACTGATTGCTCTAAAACTTCACATATCATGGGATCCCCAATATATATTATGTTTACAATTAATGAAAAGTGCTGAAGGTGGTTTCTTGTTGAAGGTGAATTGGGAACAAATACAACATGTTGGAGAAATGAGAGAAGGGGGCTAATTACTTCCTATATCTAGATTGATCTCCCATTAGGGAAATGTAATGTTTCATATCAGAAACCAGAATACCTGGGTAATATGAATAACAGTAGGAACAGTAATAGCTAGTATAAATTGTGTGCAGTATTCCACCAGCATTATCTCATTTATTCTTCAGGTACTACTATTATTCTCGTTTATTGAGTGAGTCAACTGAGGTTTTAAGAAGTCATGGTAACTTGCTAGTATTCAAACAAACTCAACCGTGGAGCTGAAATTCAAACCAAGGCATCCTGTTCCTTCCCTGTCATGAATAAACTTTATGTATGCTAAACTAATCTGCATTTTGCTGCAATGTGTCTCTCTCTTCCTGTGCCACAGTGATCCAATATGATGAAAATTTGTAACCTTATCAACTTGCCCTTGTCTATCTGGAGATTACATTTCTTGCATTGTGAAAGTGTAGCTCAGTACAAGCTTGGGTAAAAACTTAAACTATGCTGTGTGTTCTTGGAGCTCCTGATTCAAACACATCTTTCCACTGCTGAACTGGCCTTGATCAAAAAATGTCCTCGTGCAGAAGGAATTTGCAGGATGGCAATTCACCTGTGCCTAGACACTGACATTGTGTGAGTGTGGAACACATGCCCACGTGAATAGAAAACGTGGAAGTATCAATAATGGTGTTGCATTCCTTCTCATTAATCTTTTTTTAAAAGATTTTTATTTATTGACTTTAAAGAGAGGATGGGAGGAGCAGGAAGCATCAACTCATAGTAGTTGCTTTTCATATGCACTTTCAGCAGACAAACTCAGGGTTTCAAACTGGAAACCTCAGCAGTCCAGGTAGATACTTTATCCACTGTGCCATCACATTCCTCTTTAGTAATGACTACTATCTCCCATAAGACTGAAATCAATGAATGCTCAAGGGAAACTAACAGCAATGCTTCTCCTTATTTGTGAATCTGGAGTTGTGGTCTATTTTATTGAGAATTAAAGACTTCCAAAACATGTTAGATTCTATTATCCAATATTTCAGCTGGTGAGCATCACAGCCTCTAGATAGCAGGGACACTTTAAAAGGCAGTGATATAATATAATTTGCATATATAGCCAAAATGCTAGGTTTGACTTTTTACCCCCTACATTTACTGCTTGTCTGGGGGAATGTCACATTCATAGCTATGTCACAAGCTAGTGCAGGCGTGACGTAAGTGATGATGAATCTGAAAACACTTTTGAAACTCTAAAGCTCACTTTAAATGGAAACTGCTATAATCATTTTTATTTCAATCTTCACTGTCTCTTGGAAATACATATTTTAAATGAAGCTTCCTTAACATAAAATATTCTATCTAGTAGAAAGAGCTTGGATGAAAACTCAACTACACTCATTTCTACGGATATTTACTTTCTTGGCAGTAAAGTTCTCATTTCTTATCCCTACCATGTTGTGATATTGTGATTTATACTCAAACATACATGTGGTCTTTGTCCCTGTTTCCAGCACAGAGCTCCGAACACCAGTGGAATTTTGTAAGCAGTAAGAATGAAGATGGTGTCACGTTATTCATAACCGGCTGCAGTCAACCACACCTGAGTTTATGTTAATGGGGTGACTTTTGGAAAGCTCCTGAGGATAAGGGCCGATTGCCAAGAAAACCGACCAACAGTGATCAGAGCTGGAACTCAGTCTCACCACCTAACCTCCAGGGAGGGGCGTGGGACTAGAGGCTGAATCAATCACCAATTGATTAATTGACTTAATCAATTATGCTACATAGAAAGGAAGCCTCCATAGAACCCTGCAAGGGTGGGGCTGGGACCTTCCAGATGGGCAAACACAGCCACATGTTGGAAGCACAGTACACCCCAGGTCCGGGAGAACAGGTGATGCTGTACTCAACTCTATGGACCTCCTCACCTGACTGCTCATCTGCATCCTTTACCATTGGCTTGGGAATGAACCTGTAAATTAAGTAAATGTTTCTCTGAATTCTGCGAGACACTCTAGCAAATTAATCGAAGCCCAGGAGGGGAGGATGGGAACCACCGATGTACAGCCAGTGAGTCAGGAGCAGAAGCATAGGTGACAACCTGGACCTGAGACAAGCAAGTGGAGTGTGAGAGGGTGGTCCTGTGAGGCTGAGCCCTCCTTGCGGGACCTGATGACACGTCCAGGCAGTGTCAGCACGTCCTTGACCTTTCACTGTAGTCCATCTCTCCTAGGTAAACTATACAGGTGAGTACATTTCAAGAGCACAGAAAAAGCAGTGGAAAAGAAATCCAGATGTAGTTTCGATTTTCTCAGTTTTCAGTCACTTCAGCACCATCAATGACTCAGAGGCTAAGGAGGACTCCAGAGGGTAGGTCATAGGTCACTGACCCTCATGGGTGACTTCTCCCTGTTCCTGCTCGGAATGCAGGAACAAGATCAGCCTCTTGAGTTCCATTAGGGGCGCCATGCATCACCACAGTGAATCCAAAGTGACAATTTGTCACAAATTTACTCATGAAACACAAGATCATTACTCTGCAAAAAATCCTATGATAAAAAAAAGCGGCATAGATCCCAAAGACTACCAGAGCTAAACATCCTCCGGCTCTTCAGTAAGCACCACGGGCTGTTCCTGGTTTTCCTAACAGTGGGAGAAATGGAGTTTTCCATGTGGGAGTTAAATAGGAGAAGAGCTTCTTCTTTGAGTCTTGTTCCTACATTCCTATGAGGTCAAATCCCAGCTTTACTCCACATGAAACATATCACTACTTTCCTTATCCTGCTTGCTGCCAGCAGCACAAACTATTCTGGGAAGGGACTGTGACCATCTTACAGGACTTTGTATTTTAATGTGTGAATTGCCTTCTTTTTTGTGAACACAATAGCTGCAAGATTCTTTTATTTTTTTTAGCCTACTCTTCTTTTTTTTTATTAATTTTAATGCAGTGACATTGATAAATCAGGGTACATATGTTCAGAGAAAACATGGACAAGAATGTGATGGTAACGGGGGGGAGGGGAGAGGGGGCAAAGAAAGAGAGAGAGGGGGTAGGGGGAGGGGAGGGGCACAAAGAAAACCAGATAGAAGGTGACTGAAGACAATTTGACTTTGGGTGAGCGGTATGCAACATAAGTTATCTAACACACACACATGCACGCACACACACACACACACACACACACACACAGAGCTTAACAAGTAAGTTCTATTCTTCCAATCTGTTAGAATACTTTCACTACACTAAAAGTCTAAATTAAACTAGCTAAACAATAAGCCAATAGCTTTTTTATTGTTTGTATCAAGAAGCCCTTCACTATGGCAGATTCAGGACTGGACAATTCATTGGATCCAAGAGGCCACTAAAAACCAGTCACCTTCCGTCTTGCTGCTCTGCCATCAACAGGACACTGACCTTGCTCTCAGCTGGTCTCCCTCAGTGTTACAAGGTGGCTGCTGAGGTTCCAGCCATTACAAGCACATGCAGCAAGGACCAGCAGTGGAAGGCAAGGAAGGCTGTTCTTGCTTATACGTCTCTGTCCATGAGCCACCAGACCCTTTCTCTAAACTCACACTCTTCCTCTTGCTCCCCATTGGCCGCAATTGGGCCATGTGACCTTTTCTAAACGGGTCACAGACAACAAAAATGGAATTAATTTTACTTGAAGGGAGTAAGGGGAAGGTGTAAATAGTGGTTGTATTTAACCAACAACATCTGCTACATTCTCCAAATTTCCTATATAGCTGGCATATTGCTTATATGACTCACTATAAAAGGGTAGAAAAGTAGAGAGAGAGTTTAGAATACAATTCAAGTCTTGAACTTCAAAGTACACACACACACTCACACACACACACACAAAAATCCACATATGGGCATTTGTCTATTAAATAAACAAGTAAAGCTAATACTTTAAAAACACAACAAAATGTGTTAAATATTTAACTAATATAACTTTAGATATGACTCAAAGTTTTAAAAAAAAAGCATTTTCCAGTGCAAATGGTAAGAAAGTTATTTTTTGATTTGTCTTGCTTTTGTTTTGTTTGTTCATTTGTTATTGAGATTTTTTTTTTTTTTTTTTTGCTTTGTTCTGTTTTATATTTGGGCAATCTTCCATAAGATTTCTTGATACCTTTACTAACTAGAACTCTTGAAGACTCGGGCACACGGAAAGCAGTACTGTGCTATCCAGGTGTGCTCTCTCCCTTAGGTTTCCTTCCCCTGTCCTCAGGACAGCAGTTCCGGACCCAAGAGGACACAGGGGGTTGCCCTCAGGACCCCAGGCACTGAAGGATGGCCAAGACAGGGAGGAAGGAAAGAGCCGGCTTCCAAAAACAAAAAGGGAAGATTGACCGCAGTCTACAGCTGGGCTGACTCAGGGCCTCGGTTCACCCAGCATCCAGCCTCCCTTGCTCATGTCACAGAGGAATGGGTTGAAGACCACTTCCACCAGCAGGCCCATCTGCAAGATGCTAGGAGCCCCTGCTGGTGCTGCCTAGATTTAAGAGGCACCCTCCTTTTTTCAAGAAGCACATCCTTGAGTTCAATCAGCCAATTCCAGGGGTTACATCAGCACTGCCTGGCTGGTGATTTACGAGGCGCTGATGTCTCTGGCCCCAGGGACAGAGCTCTGCGGGCCATCCCCCCTTACCTCCGCCTTACCTGAAGAAAGGGAGCAGTACCGCAAATTCCCCCTTCAAATGTGTTGATACTGAGTTCGCTGCATCTGGTCTTAGAAATTATCCCAGTTTGAGTAGCCTGCCGAAAAGCTTGTTTCGTCCATTTCTACATTACCACTCTCTAAACCTCTCCCTTCAACTCCAAGAAGTTCACACAAACACAAGAAAATCAAGTCTTATGCTACTAATCCAGCCTAAATTGTTTCCCTCTGGAAAAGTGGACAGGCAGGATTGGTTTAAATGGACTATAGAGCTCTTAGTTAGAAAAAGCGAAACATACACACACATACAACACAGATACAGATAGGGAGATAAATTATCTGCTCCAGTTATTAATATAGCTTATTTTTATAGATAGTTGCTGTTCTGCTTTAAAGTGTGAAGAAAAATGAAGATAACATTTGTTCAACTGATAGAAGCTTTGTTAGTGTAAATGAAATCTTTGTACTTGAATATCATTCCCAGGCCTGGTTCTCAGACCTTAGTTAGTACAGAAGGATGAGGCCTGTGATTTTTAAAAGCACTGGGGCCTTTTCCAGGAGTCCCCAGCTCAAAAGCCCAGCCCTCAGTACAGGTAGGGTGCTAAGGACCCGGGCCATAGAAAACTGGGGGATAGGCAGAGGTGGTGGTGTGCTGTGGGGACAGATGGAAGGAGCTTTCAGACACTGCAGGCTGGGAGAAGACAGGCTACCCTGCAGGAGGGTCCACAGGAGTAAGCCGAGACCATGTGCCTCCTCCTTTCACCTGACCTTGGACTGCAGGCTTAGGACCAAACGCCAGAGAGAACTGGAACTTAGGAGATGGTATAGCTGCCTGGGCGGGAGTCAGTCACTCTGCAGTCCTCATTTTTAGACAGACATACGCAGGGAAGATTAAATAATTATTCCGGCAACCTGGGAAATGGATTTGATGACGCAGCCAACTGAAATTCTGCTGGTTTCAAAGAATAGCTATCTTATGAGAAATGATCATTTATTTTAGAGATTTATAATTTGTTGGAAAACATGGTGGAACATCTATTCAGCTTGATACCACCTCTACCAACTTTCCGGGGGGGGGGGTAAATATATATATCTGAAAAGACCCTCCACCCCTTCCTACAAAAGAGTAGTGAACTCACAATGACATAGAAACCTCAAATAGCTAGATAAAATTTTTCTGACTTTGAAAGGAAATTTTATCAAATACAAGGTGAATGGAGCCAAACTGGGGGGTGGGGAAGGGATGACTGTTTACACTTGATGACAGAGTTCTTGCCTGAATTAAAGACGGGGTGGACATGCTTTGCAGAGCTGCCATGCTGGGTACTCTCTAAAAAGGCAATGGCTACCAACTTCAAAAGGAAACCACCGTCCTTTCACTATGAGGTCCTACTTTTTGAAACACTAAGACATCTGTTGGGGTTGCCCTCTTCCACAGATTTTTACACTGTGGTATCCATTTGGGACTGTATTTCCAAGGAAATGGGTCCAGAATGGTGGGGGGAGCGTGTGGAGTAGTGATGATCTTATTCATGGCATCCACAAAATATGTTCAGATCAAAGCATGGTAGGTATTGATGGATACAGTGCCTACTTCATAGACATCAGATGTATATGTGCAGTAGGGACCCAGGCACAAGAGAATCGCTTATCTCAGCACACCTTTCCTAGTGCAGGGGCCTGGGTGAGGGCTTCTCTCCACCGACAAAAATAATAGAGTCACAAGTTTGTGTCTTTACAAACTATACTTGGGGAACAGAATCTCTTCATGGAAAGGTAGGAATGGGGGGGGGGGTGAAAACACTACATGGGACTCAAAAACAGGGGGACTTTGGAATAAGAAAAATGAAATGGTCATAAACTCGGGAGAAGAATATGGTCCTACAAATTAAACAGTCCAGGAGCAGAAAATACTTCTCAATGGTATACAAGAATTGTCTCCCATATAGAGAAGGTTAAATTCCTACATAATACGCAGACTCCTGTTGAAGGATGAGATGAAATAAAAAGACAGAAAGAATTAGCCACAAAGGTGGTAAGTAGACATAAAATAAAACAAACAAAACTTAAATACAGGCACAAAAACCAGTGACAGAGACACAGTGACAATGAAGAGAGAAAGAACACATGGAAACCAAAGTGGCAAGGGCAAAATTAATACCTCCTGGTGGGCCTTTCAAAGCAGTGATGGGAGGGGTATGTTGGGGGCAC
This sequence comes from Saccopteryx leptura, assembly GCF_036850995.1. Lineage (NCBI taxonomy): Eukaryota > Metazoa > Chordata > Mammalia > Chiroptera > Emballonuridae > Saccopteryx > Saccopteryx leptura. Next base: position 169,703,434 of record NC_089507.1, read on the forward strand.
ATAGTTCAGGGTTAAGGGCATTATATCGAGTGGGACACCTGAGTCCACATTAGCACATTATTTTTTTAATAAAAAAATAAAAGCAGTGATGACATGCAAATTTTCAAGCGGTGCTTTCAAAACACACTTGATAAGCTCTTCCACAATAAAGTTAAGGATAGAGGACCAAATTTGGTAAGAGCACCGAGGATAAATGCAGACGCTAGAAATTAGAATTATTCCCAAGGATGGAGAAAAAATGTACAACTACAACACTAGAAAGAAAGGCAGTGACCACATCCATAATTAAGGAAAATTATCTGGGACTCAAAGCACCTTAAAATGAAAGGTACACAGATTCAACCCGTTTTAACTAATATTCATAGAAATAGATCCACAGATGGATAAATTCAAACCACATTTTTGAATTATGAAGAAAAATGTGACTTCACAATAGACAATGCTGATAAGATGCTTGGAAAGAAATAAAAATCCTCAAGAAAAATGTATGCTGCCAAACTAGTATTAGTAGGAGCTGTTAAGTGCCATCCAGGACCAACGTCTCCACTATTCCTCTTGGATTACGCAGATTAGTTAGCACATTTTAGCACAACAGCCAACTCTCTACGTCCTTTCAACATTATGAACTTGATATTGGGTCCATGACAAATTTCTCTCAAACATATGTGAACTGATAAACTGTTAGACTAGCTCAGGGGTCGGGAACCTATGGCTTGCAAGCCAGATGTGGCTCTTTTGATGGCTGCATCTGGCTTGCAGACAAATCTTTAATAAAAAAAATAATAACATTAAAAATATAAAACATTCTCATGTATTACAATCCATTCATTTCTTACCGCTCATGTTCACGGTTGCGGGTGGCTGGAGCCAATCACAGCTGTCCTCCAGAACAACACCAAATTTTTATTGAAAATGTATAATGTACACAGGTTGTTGTATGGCTCTCATGGAATTACATTTTAAAATATGTGGCGTTCATGGCTCTCTCAGCCAAAAAGTTTCCCGACCCCTGGACTAGCTGATGGTGAATCTCCAGATAATAGCTCTTCACTTTAGTTTTATTTTATTTGGATTTTGTTTTCATACATCAAAACACCATGGATCCAAAGCTTCTCCTATGGATCATAGGTCACCAAAGCCAGGGTGCTGTGGTGGGATTTCCCTCCAACTGTTATGAATTAGCCAAAGGCCACATGTTTCAGGGAAATAAAACCCGGAAAGAGCAGGGATTTCTGTTTAGCCTCAGGCAGTGAAGCTCTGGACACTTTATGTAGTACCTTCTATGAGAGGTAGAGTCTGAAATACAGCCCAGTATGCACAATGACTCTAAAGTGTCATTCTCTCTGAGAAAAACAGAGGTCACAGGCTGTTGCACTGTTTCAATAGGAGAAAAAAAGGGAGGCAATTAGAGCATCCAAAAGAATTTTTTTAATAGAATTCATCACTAAAGTAGAAAGAGAGAGATGTATACCTTGTGTGACAAAAGCTGGGGAAAGAGGAGACCATTACAGATTAATCAAAAATATTAAGCTTTGATGAAATTTAAATTATATCAAGAATGATTAAGCATGGTTGGGTCTGGTGATGAGGAAGCCACTAATAACCATATAAATGTGCAGTTTTCACACAGAAGAGGCGTTGGCCATTGACTTGTGCAAGCTAGTTTGCACAAGTACCAGGTACAGATTTCTCTGTTATAGAGTTTGACACTAATAAATAGGTGAGAGATAGGGCGATAGCCTAAAGAGATGGCAGAATAAAAATTGAAGGAAAAAATCAGGACTCATCAAATACTTAGCATGTGTACAACTAGAGAAGTCTGTGGGAAGATAAAGTCTAAATAATTAAGAGAGTCTGAATGGAAATGAAACAATGCACCACATAATTAGCAAAGGCATGGACCTTGATCAGAAGAACAATCCAAGAGACATGCTTTTTAGTAAGGAAAGAAAAAAGATTTCTTACAAGATAGGGACACAGAAAAGAAAATGGGCAAAGATACAGAAAATGTTGAGAAGGGAAGAGTTGAGGAAGATTCCATGAATTGGCCACAGACCATTTTTGCCTTTTATTAACAATGAGTATAAATCCATTTGTCAAAATTGAAGAGACATGGGTTAGAGAGCAGCTTAAAGTGATGAAACAGGTTTAAATGATCGTAGAATACGTAGTCCACGAGAGATGAATAATGGGCAATCAGGATTTCCCTGAAACTGCAAATGAATCATCTTCCTTGGATCAAATTAACATGATTTCATGACATGATCTCCACATAGCCGACTACAAAAGGAAGGGACGGACGGGCAGTGCACAAGGAGGGCTGCCTGGAGACATGGGACATACCATTCCTAAGGCAAGAGAAGGAAACTTTATGAAGAAAGTTCTGGTGGATTCTGAAGAGAGTTAGCATTTTTGTGACAGGATGGGTCTTGTGATTCCAAGGGACAAAGGAGCTAGAATGAAGGAGACATTCAGGGAAGACCTCAGGAGACCTGGAACGGCAGAAACAATCAGTGCCCACCCAATACCCTCGGGGCTCTGTGACTGTCTCAGCCTCCATCACTGATTGCTGGGGACCAGATGTTAAGTTCAGTTCAATGGACTGTGAGCAGAAATGATGGGCAAGGCAGCAAAAAAAGTCTCTGTGTCTCCTCCATCCCATTCTACCACCACCTAGGGCAGGGATAGTCAACCTTTTTATACTTACCGCCCACTTTTGTATCTCTGTTAGTAGTAAATTTTCTAACTGCCCACTGGTTCCACAGTAATGGTGATTTATAAAGTAGGGAAGTAACTTTACTTTATAAAATTTATAAAGCATAGTTACAGCAAGTTAAAGCATATAATATTAATTACTTACCAAGTACTTTATGTCGGATTTTCACTAAGTTTGGCAGAATAAATCTTTATAAAACAACCTACTATAGTTAAATCTTCTTATTTATACTTTGGTTGCTCCACTACCACTCACCATCAAAGCTGGAACACCCACTAGTGAGCAGTAGGGACCAGGTTGATTACCACTGACTTAGGGCAATGGTCCCAACCTTTTTCAGGCCACGGACCAGTTTAATGTCAGAAAATATTTCACAGACTGGCCTTTAGGGTGGGATGGATAAATGTATCACATGACCGAGACAAGCGTCAAGAGTGAGTCTTTGATGGATGTAACAGAGGGAATCTGGTTATTTTTTAAAAATAAAACATCATTCAGACTTAAATATAAATAAAACAGAAATAATGTAAGTTATTTATTCTTTCTCTGGGGACCAGTACCAAATGGCCCACGGACCAGTACTGGTCCGCAGCCTGGGGGTTGGGGACCACTGACCTAGGGGATCCCGAAAGCCATGGCTTGAGTGAGACGACAATGCCACAGTGGAGGAGTCTGGATCCCAGAGGGGCCCCTGCTGGCCCACACTGGAGTGGTGAGAAGGAGAAATGGACTTCTCTTTGGTAAGCCACTGAGATGTACCAGTAATTACTCTGAGGCTAAGCAGGATGCTGAGCATGGGTGATGAGGTGGGAAACAGCGGGGAAAGAAGGCATGCTCTGAGAGGGGGTTTCCACATGCTGAGACCATGTCGGTGGGACGGTGCTGGCCATGATGAGACGTAAGCTGTGGCCAGATTTGAGAATGATTCATGGGAGAGAAAACTGAGATCAGTGGGCCTAAAGGAAAAAGAAGTAGTGAGCCCAGAATGTGCTAATGGCAACCAAGATGAGCTTAATGGCAATACTGAAGAGAAAGACTGACCTGCTCTGATGTGACAAACGAAGGTAAGATACGATCCTCAAGGTGGGACAGTGGGCTGGAAGTTGCCCTGGGTTCCTGAATATGCCAATTCCTAGTCTTGCCCATTAAATGCAAGGTGGGATTGGAAGGGGCAGTAATGAACGAAAAAAAACAGCTGCATTAGTAGCCTTAATTTTGGAAACCATTTAGTATTCTGACACCCAAGATCAGTGTCCCCACCCTCTACTGACCATGGGTGACTCCAGAAGGTGAATGGGTTTCTTTCGAGGCCCAAGAAAGGGCCACACAGCTCTGACAACTCCCTGGACGAACTGGCCCCCGTCCAGTGGCCTCTCTGCTTTCTTTTCTAGATGTAACTACTTTAGCATGTTAAGTTCTATTATAGTCTCTGTTTCCAGAAGGCCTTTCCTCTTGTCTCGTTGCAGCTCTAACTGTCCAAATTACCCTGGGCCATGGTTTGGTGAAGAGAATGCATTAGCATCACTCAAAAAACAAACAGGCAGAAATACTCTCAAAGAGCACACAGAATAATGAAGTCCCCTACATTTTCCCCTCAGTAGGAACCCTACTCCTACCTTGGGAATGTCCCACTAACCCTAAAATGCTTTCACCAGTGAATAAACAAAGTTGAGAACAGGCCCATTCTCTATCTAAAACAGGAATTCGCTTTCTTTTTTGTTTGTGTGTTTGTTTTTTAATTGAGAGGTGGGAAGAAACTCCCACATGTACCCTGACCAGGATCCACCTGGCAAGCCTCTTACAGAACTATACTCTGCCTGGCTGGGCCCTGCTCCATTGCTCAGCAACCAAGCTATTTCAGTGCCTGAGACGAGGCCATGGAGCCATCCTCAGTGCCCAGGGCTGATGTGCTTGAACTAATTAAGCCATGACTGTGGAGGGGAAGAGGGACAGAGAGAGAGAGAGAGAGGGAAAGCAAGAGAAGTGGAAGGGGAGGGGTGGAAAAGCAGATGGTCGTTTCTCCTGTGTGCCCTGACCAGGAATCAAACCCAGGACTTTCACACACCAGGATGATGTTTTAATGCTGAGCCAACCAGCCAGGGCCAAAACAGGGATTCTTAACCCAAGGTCTCAGAACCATTCAAAAATGGACTTAGATCTCCAGGAACTGTTACTCCTCACATCTCACCTCCCAATAAAGGGAATTCCTGTAGCTGTTACTTGGGAGGTAGATGGGTCTATGACCCGGAAGTATTTATTTTAAAATAACCTTTAACAAAAAGTGCCTGGGTGATGATCACTAAAACAGTGTTGAATCAAGGTACTTAAGATGTGAGTATCAGTTGTCCTATTTCCCAAAGTAAACAGAATTCATTGATAGTGCAGTAAGAAGCCACACAGAGTCTCTTTGGGTTGGGACTTCTCCTGGCATTATAGCACAGTGTCATAGCTCACTCTCTCGGGATACCCTCTTTCATGCCTAGGTATCTATTTTCTTTTTCTTTTTTTATTTATTCATTTTTAGAAAGGAGAGAGAGGGAGGGAGAGAGAGAGACAGAGAGGAAGAGAGAGAGAGAGAAGGGGGGAGGAGCTAGAAGTATCAACTCCCATATGTGCCTTGACCAGGCAAGCCCAGGGTTTCGAACCGGCGACCTCAGCATTTCCAGGTCGACGCTTTATCCACTGCGCCACCACAGGTCAGGCCTAGGTACCTATTTTCTTGCTCAGGAATACCTTTCTCCATCTTGGTTACCCCTCTGATTACTCTCTTGACCAAGGGATTCTGGTGGCACACAGAGTCAATGTTGGAAACTCTGATAAAGTAAAACTACGACAGATCACAAAAACATGGAGGCAGCAGGAACAGTGGGAGAAGTTGTGAAAATGTTAATCTTCTCACATTACATAGCACTACATCAATTAAGTTCAAAAACTGTTTAAAAGACACATAGATTTTGCCTCACCTGCGGTGGCACAGTGGATAAAGTGTTGACCTGGAACGCTGAGGTCTCCGGTTCAAAACCCTCGGTTTGCCTGGTCAAGACACATGTGGGAGTTGAGGTTTCCTGCTCCTCCCTTCCTCTCTTCCTCCCACCATAAAATGAATAAATAAAATCTTCAAAAAAAATATACATTTTAACTCCTGAATTTTTTTCAGAATTGATAAATTTTATTTTGAAATTAAATGTAATGGGCTGCCATTGATCAATAAGAGTACATAGGTTTCATGTCAACATCTCTATAACATCTGAACTGTTGATTGCACTGTGTGTCCATCACCCAAAGTCAAATTATTTTCTGTCCCTGTAAATTTGTCCCTGTTTCCTTCCCTGCTCCCCTCCCCCTCCCCTGGGTAACCACTTCACTTTTATCTATGTCCATGAGTTTCAGTTTTATATCCCACCTATGGGTAATCATACAGTTCTTAGCTTTTTCTGATTCACTGATTTCACTTAGTATAATGTTCACAAGGTCCATCCAGGTTGTCATAAATGTCAGTATGTCATCATTTCTTACGGCTGAGTAGTATTCCATTGTATATCTGTACCACATCTTCTTTATCCAGTCCTCTATCAAGGGACACTGGTTGTTTCCATGTCTTGACCACCGTGAATAATGCTGTGCAAATGGTCAAATGAATCAATGTACTTCTCTCTCTGAGGGTTCTCCTCTCTCTCTTACACAGATGAGGCAGAAATGCTGTCTGGACCTCTCATCTGTCTACCTGAGACTGGCCCATCCAGCCTAAGCTCTCTCTTCAGTCCCATTACACTTTCTCCATCAGGGGATTCAAGTGTGAGCTTAGAAAGATGAAAAACAGATCACATTCTATCATCCCATTTGGCAGAGCACCATGTGCTAGAGTTCAGGTGTGAGCTGGGCCAATAGTGAAGTAGGAATTTTTCCAGCTGCTAGTATCCCTCTATTATAAAACTCATGGTGACTGGTGGCTGCAGTTTAGGATCGAGTTCTGGTATTCCTATGACCCTTGCCAAAATGCCATGGTAATACCAGTGTAAGAAACCCAGAGCTTCCATTTACCAACTGGAAAAGGTAAGTAAACATTTTCATGGACAATAAGGTGAGATTATATCAACATCATTTGTTGAATGTGGTAACATGTTTGCGAAACTTGAATACAATAGATTCTTTCTATGAGAAATCACAGCACCAATTTTTATTGGAAGAATGAGGCCAAGAAGCTCAACCTGACAGCATACCAAGCATCCCTCTTTGTGGGATGAGTTCTTGGGGCCAAAGAACTGAAGTCACAACTGACCCATCCTTACTTTGATGATATAATCAAAGCAAGTTGGAGTCAGAACTAAACGACAGACATCCTTTTGCAATGATGAGTTGGCTGGGCAATGATGGGACCAGGCATTCCACACAGACGTTCACCTCTGCTCACACCAATAAGGAGAAAGGGGTGAGCATGCTTTCAGGTAATGAAGGCAGTCCTCTGCTTGTCTGCTGGACAGACACAAAGTGAGAGGCTGGCAAGGAGTTTGGTCTTTCTCTCCAGTTGCCTCTCCACCTTATCTTGACTCTCACTTCTTTGTTTCCTTTGCTTCCTTTCCACAAAGACTGAGGTCACATGCTGGTTTATCAGGACATCGTCCCACCTTCATTTGCTTAATTCCTTATTGCATGAAGGCTCTGACCACAGACATTACCAAGTGTCAAAGTGAAACTACAAAGATGCATGAATGCTAAGCCCTTCCAAGCCAATCCAGTTGACACTTGCAATTACGTCTTTGCTGGACTTCCAAGGTAATCTCTAACATTCCTTGACTTTATATCATTTATTGCTATTCATTTTAGACTGTGATTTCCTTTTGCTGATTCTTTTGCACTGTTGACAGTCAATTAGATGGGGAAAAATACAACCTGACAGATAGTACAGCTTTGTGTCTGACGCAAACAACAGGATTCACCTTTCAGAAGTACTCTCAAGTTTTCTCTTTGCATAAGCAAATGAAAGGTAATGCAATGCTTTTCATTGCCCATGTTGGCTTTTTTTAAAAACCTCTTATTAATTAAAAAAAATAAATGGTGACCCAATCAAGGTGGAGAGATTCAGTATGTCGAGGAGATAGATTTGTGCAACTTGTTTCTGAGAACTTAAACTAAGGATGCTGTCCAAACCCAAGATGGAGAATATAGAAGGAAGGCCCACCTCACAACTGGATAATCTGAACAAGGAAAGCTGAAAACCTGCAAACTCGCTTCTTGGCTTTTCTTTTCTTTTTTCCATTTAAGAGCCATCATCTACTACTATTACAACTGACATGATTTTCCAATTCTAGTCAAGTTAAATATAGAAGTTGATACCGTCTTTATGAAGAGAGAAAGAGAAAAAAAAAGAGTATGTTATGGTGGAATCACCTAAGATTTTCTTTAATTCCTAAAAATAAAGTGTTTTTCTGGAAAGACTTTGGGTGAATAACTCCTGTCTTCACCAACAGAAAAAATTTGTCTTTAAGAAAGCGGGTCAGTAAGAAAGAAAAATATCGTGGGCCAGCACATGACGTTCAGGCCCGCAGGGTAACAGCAGCTCCTAGGGTACATAGCTGTTCAGCTGGAGCAGAAGGACTTTTTGACTTCTTTGGAATTTAAGATAGCTTTGTGGGTTTCGTTCTCCTAACTTTGTATATCTTCATTTTCTGGAGTGATTGTGTAGAGTTGGCCCCGACTCTAGGACACACTTAAGATATTATGGGAGAGAAGACCACTGCAAATGTACGTCAGCATCTACGGAGGAAAGAAGGGTTAATGGTGCACACACACACGCTCACCTTCACATGGAAGGAAAGGAATGAAGAGCTGGCATTGGAAGTGGCATGTCAGGACCATCTTACAGAGAATGCGACAACCACAGAGTACACGTGTTTTAAAGCTGAGTCCCGCCCAGCCAGGCAGTGGTACAGTGGATAGAGTGTCAAACTGAGACACAGAGGACCCAGGTTCAAAACCCCGAGGTCACCAGCTTGAGAGCAGGCTCATCTGGTTTGAGCAAGGCTCACCAGCTTGAGCCCAAGGTTGCTGGCTTGAACAAGAGGTCACTCGTTCTACTATAGCCCCCCAGTCAAGGCACATATGAGAAAGCAATCCATGAAAAACTAAGGCACCACAAATGACAAATTGATGCTTCTCTTCTCTCTCCCTTCCTGTCTGTCTGTCCCTATCTGTCCCTCTCTCTCTGTCACACACACACACACACACACACACACACACACACAATAAATAAAAGCTGACTTCTTTTAATATGTTGGAACCAAGCCTTGAGCATTAGAGTGTTTCTTTCTCTCAATACAGTTCACAAGCTTTGTACATGAACATATAAATATCATAAGGTATACACACAAAACACCCAGGTTCAGTACCCCCCATGGGAGGCATGATCTGAAATAATAACAGAGACCTCATGTTGCTGGGGTAAGTAAAGAAATCACCTTGAGTTCTAGCCATTAACCTCTGTGAGTGAGCAAGGTAAGTGAAAGCTTGTGAATGTATTTCAGTTTCTTATTTTCTATCTTTACGGTTCCTTGATGATGCTCCCACTACATAAGAGAATGACCTACTTATTCATCTGATGAGAATAAGAAGGGAAGACAGACTTGACCAAGTTGGCTTGCACATGATTCCACGGCAGAAGGTAGAACTCTGACGTGCTCAGTCTGCACGAGCTCCCTCCTCCTAACAAAAATTGCCATACCATCAGAGACACATGATACCCCAGGGTAGCAATCCTTAACTTACTATTGTGGTATGATGACTAGTAATGACAAAGATTCATTCCTGGACACAGAGGTTGGTTATGGAGAATAGAAGTAGGCAATGGCCTAGAACCCTGGTTGGTAAACTGCGGCTCGCGAGCCACATGCGGCTCTTTGGCCCCTTGAGTGTGGCTCTTCCACAAAATACCATGTGCAGGCGCTACCTCAATAAGGAATGTACCTACCTATATAGTTTAAGTTTAAAAAATTTGGCTCTCAAAAAAAAATTTTAATCGTTGTACTGTTGATATTTGGCTCTGTTGACTAATGAGTTTGCCAACCACTGACCTAGAACATTTAGCAAAATCCCTGACCTGGACTTCCTCCAGAGGTTCTGATGAGAACTGTGGATTTACTACTGGGTACAAGGTTTCCCCAACTGTCAGCACTGGCTCAGCAGTCTCTCTAAGTCTCCTGCCTCTGGGTCTGGAGCTGGAGCTGGATGTTGAGCAGAGAGTTGGGACAGGACAAGGGTGTAAATTAGGACCGCTCAGGACTAGGTGAGCACTCAGGGGGATGCACTGTCACCTGGGTCAGTTTTTGTTGCCCCTGAACTTGGTGCTGAGGTTACCCTGGAGAAGCCAGGCCCTTCGTAACAGAGGTAAACACAGAATCCAGGTCTAGGAATTGGAGGAGCGAGAGGAGAATCCGGGGGAGGGCAGCGTAGATTCAGGTCATTCTGCTGCTTCCCACCAATGAGACAAGTCAGGGGACCAGTAACCACCATGTGAACTACCAGAAATGGTTGCTACCTCCTTTCTATCCTCTGAATCATCCAAGACTCTCCCTTGTCAATCTCACTAACCAGAGACATAAATACAGGACACTCAGTTAAATTTCAAATTTTAGATAAACAACAGAAATATTTTTTAATATAAGTATGTCTCCACTACTGCATGGGACATACTCAAACTAAAAAGTACTCATTGCTTATATAAAATTCAGACATCATTGTGTGTCCTGTATTTGTACTAGCTTCATCTGGCTAGCCTAAAAGAAATGGAATTCTGGGAAATGTAGTTCAGTTTAGCCACCCTGATACATTATAGACCCATCACATCATGATTTAGAAGATTTGTAAACTAAAATTGTAGTGGTCACAGGTGCTTTCAACTCTGGACCATTGCCAAGGATATAAACTAGAATATAAGAGAATACGTCCATCTAGGGACTGTCCCTTTAAAATGAGTTGTTGGTAGGGAAGTGTCCCTTCAAAGAAGAGATGGATACAGAGTCACAGTAAACATGAGTCGCATGCTCAGGAAGGTCTCCCCTTGAAAGGCTGGGTCGCATCCAAGGAACACACCTCAATTACCAGCACAGTTTGTTCAAAAGTATAGATGTTTGGGCTTGACCCCAAAACCTATGAAATGAGGATATTTAGGGTTGAGAGTAAAGCTTGTTTTCCCCCCAAAACTACAAGCTGTCTCAATGTGCACTCTTAAGAACCCCTGCTTTAGAGGAACAAGGAAAAGTGAATGAAAGGTAGAACCTTAATAGTTCATGCCAGGCTGTTACATTACACATTTGCCTCAACCCCACAGAAACTTCTTAATAACACCAATCTTAAATACCTGATGAAGTGTTTAAAATGCCCTACCTGTGCCCGGTGCCTTTGTCCAGTGTTTAGTTTGGGTTTTCTGGCTGATGTGTCTAATCACACACCACTTACCCACTGGCACGCTGGGCATATCCCTGTTAACACTTTTATCACTGCATTACTATAGTCTGTCACCTCCCTCCCCGTGTGGTCAATTGAAGCTGGAAGCCATGCAATGCCTTTTTCTGCACCTTTGACAGCCTGCAGAAGTCCCACGTTACATGGAAAGTACACACTAAGCATCAAATGGATAAAAAATAGAGGCACATTTCCTTCTCATTTTTTCTGTTTTCCTTTTGTTAGTCATTCAGAAGCCAGAAAATAACAATACTTATTGAGCGCTACTATAAACCAGGCTCTGTTGTGTGTTCTTTATATTACTGACTTGATCTCCAAAATACAGTTATGAAATACATGGCTGGGAAAGCAGACATACACAGAGACTGAACACTAGCTCTACATCACAACACTAATTGTACGGATTCAGTTACGACGCCCTCTCATAACTCTCAGGCCCACACGCTGCCCCGGAGAGCCCGTAAAGGACACTACTGCACTGGGTCCCACTCTTAAGACTTGGGGAAGAGTGAACCTATTAAAATAAAACCTGAAATCATTATTACTTCCATTTCCTCCCCCTGTGACAGGGTTTTCCCTGGGAAGAATGCCCTCCATGGTGGAACGAGAAAATATTGATAATTCACACTTTGTGGAGTGAGTCATAAACCAAGCCGTTGGCTTCTGTTGTCCAGCTGCTCAGTGTGCAGGAAGATGAAGTGCTTCATTCAAGGTCACATGGTCAGAGGAAGGCAGATCTGGACTCAAGAGGCAACAGTTCTAATTCACACTCAAGTGCCTTCCCCTCTGTGCACATCTTCACTGAGGGTGGACAACCCCCACGTGTGTGATGATTTGGTCACAGTTTGACTCAAGAACAGACAAGGCACAGGGCCACACCACCTCAAAAAGAGCCTTGCCTTATCAAGGTGTCTTTTCCTTCTTCCCCGAAGTGACCCATTCTTTTGACTCCTTTAGAACCTAGTCTTAGACAGTAAGGATGTAAGTGCCCCAACTGTTAAGGCTGAAAAAGATGGATCCAGAAAAGCAACTGCCAGGACTGGGGTGTTGGAGGGCCCCCAGCTCTCCGAGAAGGGATATGGGTGGCTGTGATTCTCCTCTCCTTGGCGTAAAGCAGAGGGCAGGCTTCTGGAACTTTCCTTAGGAACGCCAATACAGATCGCCTGACCTGACAAATACAATCAGGGGACTTCATGAGACAAGGGCCTCCATCTGTCCCAGATGCCAAGAATAAAGACGCACTGAGAGGATTTGCTTCTGACTTCCCTGGTGAATCGCTGCCCCCTCCTTCTCTTCAGAAAAAAAGTCAACAGCCACACACAGGCAGTTTTAGAGCTAAGGACTGCTAAGCAGAAAATAGAGACGGAGAAACCAAACAGGGAGATGGGACAGGGAAACAGGCTGCGTCAGGAGATAAGAGCAGTCATAATTCCCTGCCATAAACAAATTAAGGAACATTAAACACATCCATGCCCTTTAAAGAGCTGAAATGATCAGAGTGCATTTATTTTCTCAGTGTCCTTTAGCCAGGATGGAAAGCAAAGCCTTGAAATCAATGCCAGGATAACAGAGATGGGAGCAGAGCTTCCCCCCTCCCCATAATTATCTTACTATCTGTCCATCTTAGGTCAACAAACATGCTATGATTGACAGGTTAAAATGTTTAGGTTAGTCTGAGCTCACATAAACCATTTTAAGTTTTGTAGGATGGGGGAATGTTATAAAGCAAATATAGAGTCTTCTCTCCATCTTCCTCTTTTCCAACCATCTTCCCACCTGCCCTCCCCATTTTCCGGGGGGAGTATGTCCACAGAGCAACTTGGTCTCTGCCCAGGTCATCACCGAGCTGGCGGGCACAACTCATGGCGCGACGTAACACATCACTGCACTTTTCTAAATGCAAGAAGGGGGACTGCTCAAGGAACTCTAATTGGCTTTGGTGCGCATGATGGAAGGAAAAAATAAATTCATTCGCATAGCTACCGCGATTACTCCCTTGTACCCTCTTACAAATTCTGCGTCTCCCAGATGTCTTAACCTTTTATTGTGAAGAAATCAGGATGATGGACAGAGAGATAATTGAAAGAAGCCCGTTTAATTCACAGAGAAGCTGGTTAATTCACAGCGGAGAGAGAAGAATCACTCGTAAAAGAGAACAGACTCCATCTGGAAGGGCAGAGAGAGGCAGAGGGGAAAAACGAGCTTCAGGGGTAACTTGGGGGGAGAAATGTAAGAAGGGATTTGCTCGGTGGGCAGAGTGCCTGCACAAGGTGAGAGCGGAGGACATTAGAAACTCCTGCAGTGTGTAATAAGTGAACTAAAAATACACCAGTTTCTTATAAATATCAGCAGAGATAAAAATGTCTTTCCAATGAATGCCAGTTTGAGCTGGTGTTTATTTGAATGTGGGCCTGTGTAAAAACGGCTCAGGAGGCCAGATCTTATGTGGATTACACAGATATTTAAAGTTCTGCGTCAAATGATGGTTTAGCTTATCTGTGGCCCCCTTACCCTCAATGACGCCCTTTTGAGAGGAAAAAAAAAATTTGTGCAGATGATTATAAGTGGACTAGGTGAAGACTCCACCAAGAAATAATATTAAATCCTAAGGGTCACATGATAGAAAAGAAAAATGCTGCTATAACAATTTGAAAATTCAGGTTCTAGAGTTTACACCTACTAAAAAATGTGAGGAGGCATCCATTGATTCATTAAAGAAATAGATTTCATGTACTCTTTATTTGTGTAGCCCTCTTCTATACAGTATGATTACAGTAGTGAACAAAAGAGACAAAATTTCCTTGATTTTGGAGCTAATTTTCTAGTGAGGAAAGACAGACCATCCATAAACAAATAAGTATAGTGATATCATTGGGGATAAGTGATTAAAAGACAACAAAGAAGTTTAGGTGCTGAAAAGGGTAAGAATGTTGTTTGTAATTTAACCAGGATAGTCAAGGAAGACCCCAATAATTTGAAGATGTTGAGGCTATGAACCAAGTGACTATTTTGAGGGAACACACTTCAGGCAGTAAGTGCAAAGGTCCTGAGGCAGGCACTTGACAGGCATTCTCAAGAACCTACAATTTAGAAAGTATTTTATGATTTCTAAAGTTTTGTTTTCTTTGGTGTGTTCTCAAATGGGATAAGACTATCAACTTCACAAAACTGTTGTGAAATATTTAGAAACAATGTATGACAAGTGCTTGGTTTTTTTCAGCAAGTCATTCATATAAGTAAGTAAATAGCATTCTTCTAACTATGGTGCTGACTTGCCAAGAGATGTGTGCGGCCTTCCACCATCAGGTCACAGGAGAGCAGGCTCCATGGGCAAAATGCCACCATCAATGGATGTGAATTCAATCCCCTATTCCATAAACTTGGATAAATTACTCAACATCTCTAAGTTGCTGGTTCCCAATCTGTAAAATAAGGGTAATGATAGCTATCCTTCAGGACGTGTAAGGATTATGTAAAAGAGAGGACAAAGAACAATAGCAACGATAGCTAATGTGCATTAAGTGCTCACCATGTGCCTGACACAGTGCAAAGCTGTTTCCCTGCATCATCTCACTTCGTTCCCGTAAGACTAGCAAGTAATATTACTATACCCATTATACAGACGAATAGGCTGAGGCCTAAGGAAAGTGTCCGTGCATCAAAAACTGAAACTGTGGAGTTAGCACTTAAATGCCAGCCTGAAGACAGTCTGGCTACTATATTCCCAACCCTCTCGTGCTGTGCCTGGCACATAATTAAAGTGCAATAAATGGCAGCAGATGTTACTGCTGTCGATGTTCTTGTTTTTATTATGGTTGTGGCTGTTGCTATGATGCCATCTAGAAGAAGCAACTCATTTGGAAGGGGACAAAGCACAAATTTAAAATAATACTGCTGGCAGGGTTAGAAACCAATACACCCATCACTGGGTATAAACAATAAAATGATCTGCCAGCCAGACCCGCAGTTTGCAATAGTTAAAGGAATGAATCACAGATGTGAGCCGTTGGATAAAAACCAGAGGTGACACACAGCTTTACAGTGGTCCCAGAGATTCTAAAAGTGGAAGCACCAGGTCTTGAAAAACAGCAGTGGGACTTTTCTTTCAGGATGGCTATGTCTTGTTTATCTCCCTGCCCCCAATAGACACGTAGACAGAGGACTGTCAGACGCCTGACCTTCTTCCCTGAAACGTGAAATAAAAGTCATCTAGACATGCAGTCACAATTCCCCCAATTCCCAGGATCACACTGACTCCATCCACCATACACACACACACACACACACACACATCACACACATACATCACACACACACACACACATACACATATGCTTATGGCTTGCCTTCCTTTCCATTGCTCAAATAAGTTTGTACAGTTTTCTGAAATTGGCTTCTTTATAAACAACTCACACAGCAAAGCTGGTCCTTCTCCTGCCAACCCTAAGTAGGCCTGCTTCTGTGTGCTTCCTTATGGACTTCTATCCCAAGTGATTTTTCTATGTAACTAACACAGACACACATGCACACACACACACAATCATTCTGATAAACTCCTGTTCCTTCAGGGAATCAAAAGGAACCCATATTTTGACCTTTATATAGAAGCATCATTCTAGTATTTTTTTTAAAAATCCTCAGTTTCCCCACAAGGAAGAGAACAGGACTCTACCCACAAGGAAAGTTTATTTTGTGGAAATGTCTTGTAATATTGACATAAATCTTGAGCCCAGACAATGAGTCTCCTGATAAGAAAAATCTATATGAGCAGTAATAGGAGAAGGGAACGTTTTGTAATTGGACAGAACCAAGTACTATAGGGGAGTGCTCATAGCTCCTGGGAGTTCCCCGCTGCATGGAGAGATCCCCAGACCTGCTGGGCACATTTGATAATGGTCCCAATCTCACTGGACTACTAGACCCATGAAGTTCAACTCGCTCCGGCCAGTCCCAAACAGCACATTACTAGCACACATCTACACACATGTGCACCCTCGGCTCCAGGTTTACCTCTCACTCCCTAACTCCATTTTCATCCCCTGCTTATAGTCAAATAAACTTATTCTTGTTCAAAAAAAAAGAAAACCCACAGAAAACAAGCCTTTTGTTTTAAACTTAGCTTCAAACATCTCTACATCCCTATGTTGTTAACCAAGAAGATAGTAAGAGATGATAAAAAGTTTTCAAGTCTGGTGCAAATCCAAAGCATTTCAGGATTCAACAAACCTCAAGAGAGAATGGCACAGAAGCCTAGTTTGGACTTTCGGGTTCAGCACACTGTTGTGAGCAGCTGCCTGGAACCACTGAGCTCTCTTCGTGCTGAACATTTGAGCGTCTCCTGTCTAGTGTGCATGCACTGGCTGTTATTTCATTCTGGTTTCCCCTCTTACGCTCATCTTGTAAACTAAGCCTTGCTAGTCCCCACTCGCATCCAAGCTGGGCAAGTTTCTGTGGGCAAGTCAATAAAGAGTGAAACAGTTATCAAAGCAAAAGCAACCAGGGCTCCTCGAAGTAGGACCTCTACTGAAATAAGATTTTCTTTCTCCAAGGTGGAGTTCCGGCCAAACTCTCCTTCGCCCTCCCCACCCCCATTTCCCTCCTATGTCAGGAAGGTGAGAAATGGAAAGAAAGGTAGAAGCGAAGTATTTCACAGTGTCTGAAGTCAAGACACGTCACCCCTTCACTGTCCCAGGGCTTTCTAGTGGAGTCAGTGCTGCTCAGCATGTTTTCTCTCACCCAGCCTCCTCGCGCCTTCTTGCTGAGTGCTCTGAGCAAGGCAGGGAGCTGTGGTTTCCTCAGCCAGGCCAAGGCAAGCACGCAGATGCCACTCGGAGTGCTGAGAGACCCCGGGGTCACCCCATGGTATGCAATCAATCAGGAACTTGCTGAGGCACTGATTTGCGTTCGGGACATATAAAAATGCACACACAGCCCTTGTCATGATTTCTATATCTTATGTGTGGTCAGGATATTCAGGGGAATGCTCACCTACAAAAAAAATTTCAGTAAAGTGTTATGCTTAGATTCAATCCTGTTTGTGAGCTCTTTCCTCATCCAAGAGACTATCCTTCCAGAAATACATGTGCTTATTTAGTTTGATCTCTTTTGTGTTTGTGTTTTGCTGCTACTATATTACTATATCATGTGTGTATAAGTGAGTGTGTGTGCGCACATGTGTGTATGTGTGTTGTGAGTGTTGGGGGAGTGTTAAAGGGACTGTAGTCAACTATAATGGCACAAGGCTCAGAGCTAGAGATTAAGTGTGGAAATTAACTGGTTAACCTTCTGTGTCGATTGGGCCAAGGGGTACCCAGATATTCAGCCGAACATTATTCTGGGTGTGTCTGTCTTGGATAATAACAGTGGTGAGCTTTTAACGAGTCAATACCTTTCATGAAATGCACTTAGTAATGTGCTTGGTGCATAATAAGGCTTCAATAAATATTGGCACTGATCACTAGGGTGATGACCTATAAACTGATCAGAGGTAGCTGGGGTAACACTGTTCCCAGCTCTATCGACATGTCTACTAAAGGAGAATAACAACTCCCTCCTCACATTGATGTTCCTTCTTTCCTAAGCAAGGAGAATGGCAGGCAGGGCAGAATGGTGTAGGACAAACCACCCACCATGAAGGACACATTCTTCCTGAGGCCTTCCTTGGATGTTCTCAAGAAATACCATTGAGGAAACTGAGTCAAGAGTAACCCCAGATATGAGTGTGGAATACTGAACAGGACATGGGCTCATTTTTCCTATATAGATAATTTTTTACAAAAATGGATGTTCATGATTCAATTGAAATTGCAATTAATGTTAATAAAATATAGATATATAGTATATTATAAGAAATACTTTGTCTTGCTATTTTTTCAAACACAAAACTAAGAGTCATTGGTAGTTTTAAGTGGTTGCAATCCTATTGATTACACAGTTTGCTGCCACTGTACCAATAAAACACAAATATAATAAAGAAAAAGCAAACAGGTTATTAACTGATTGACGGCAGGCCCCGTAAGAGATGCTGGAGCCCTTGTGCAGGACGGGATGTTTAAGGTCTGAGGGAGGGGGGAGTTGTTCTTCATTATGAAAGCTCCAGATGCTCCACTGAGCACAGCAGAGATTCAGTGGATTATACAGTATCAGTCAAAAACTCTTTCTTGCACTTCGCACCATTTCCATTCCACCAAAAAACTCTGATCCCGTCTCTGAACATGGTAAAAATACACTGACCACTGTGTCTTGAAATAAAGGGAAATCATCACAATGAACTTAAAGAAAGTGGGAGGAGGAGTTGATGAAATAAGTAGAATGGAAAAGAAGGTAACTAGATGCTAGGAGTCCACTGCTTATAATATCATGAAATCCTACTCCAGAGATCAGTTCAGGTTTCCTCGTCCTAGAAATAAGATGAGGAGGTGGAGATGAAACAAGTAGAAAGAGATGGATTTTGCATTTCCTTATAGATTGAAATTACTCTTCTAGAACAAGACATTCTATAGTAGATCCAATGCAAAGTGAATGCATATACATTAGTTCAAGTTTCATGACACTCTGAAAAAGATATTATGATAACCGTTTACTATTGAAGAAACTGAGGCTCAGAGGAATTAAGTAATTTACTTCAAGGTCACATTGCTGTGTAAGTGGCAGAATGTTTGGACCAGGCCCTTGCCTTTTCCTGCTACTTCCTGCTGCCTCAAATGCATTTAGCACATGTTACTTAGACAGCATGTCCACGAGGCTTAGACATTCACAAACAAATTACAAGTTTACCAAACCCCTAAAGCTTATAAGAGACAAAATATATAGGCAGCTTTTCTACAGTATAGCATCCTTTAAAGAAACAAGCCACCAACCAACCGAAACAAAAAGTCCATCGACCACTTTGAGGGTCTTCTCATCTTTTAAACCAGGTCAGACTCCTCTAATTGGCCACTTCCTCTCTGTTCTCTAGAGAGTTCCGAATTGAATTAATATCTTATCTGATTCCGGAAGTGCCTTTCATCTCTGCGAGCAAACTCATCTGGATTTCCCCAGCTTTGATGCTGCCAATCTAGGTCCAAGAAGGAATTTTCTTTTTCTGTTCCTGGCTCTACAGGGTTAACTCAGATTAGGAAAAATGATCACCCTATTTTTAGAGAACTCTGATTTCACAGGGGCCACTGTCACGTGTCATGTTGGTGTCAGGAGCTCTGTCCTCTGAGGTCATGGGACACCGGAGCTATGTGGTGGAAGTAATGGATTAGAAGAGGAAAATGAGCTTTGCCTCCTCTTCCTCCTCATGAATATCTCCAGAGGTCTCCGAGCCATTGCCAAAACATGTGAGTAAGCCTTTGCATGGATTTTCAAGTTGGATTCAGTGTTTGCTTAAGTTAGATGGCAATTTTATCAGTTTGACTTCAGACGCCCATTGGAGTTCCGCTTGATTTTAGGTTTCTGAAGTTGACTTGGTAATTTCTAATGGATGTCAAATATTACAAAGGTTCAGATGTGGAGCCAAACATATTTGGGCTGCAAGTTTTTGGAAAGCTGGAACTGACTCTCTTGAGAGATTTCCAGTAGGGATGGGCTAGGGCTGTTGTGCCAAGTTTAGAACCCATTCCAAATCCTAGGGGGTTAGAACTCAGGCTTGGCTGGGACCTTCTGGAAGTTGAGGGGAGTTGTTCTGTTTTATTTTCCTCTAATTTAGCAAAAGCCTTCTTAGCTTTCAGACTTATGTCCCCAGGGAACAGTGTGTAGATATTCAGTGGCTCTGAGAAAACCTCCTTTAAGTGACTTAATGTGGTTTTTAATGTTTTCATGGTTATGGTCCTACACAGGCAAATCCCTCTGCATTTCCTACATTTCATTGTCTTGTGTGACTGACAGAGTTCTAGTGATTGAAGAAAAATCATCTCTAAACTTTAAACTGTAAGGAAATTATCTCCCCCCCACACACACACACAACTAAAGTTAGAGGTAAATCACTCCTCTTAACACAAATGGTTTGTGCCCAAAGTGAATACGTCCAAGAAAGCAAAAGTTGTTCCTTGGCTCCAGGTGAATTATACAAATATAATTTTGTCTAGGGCCCACACTCCTCCTGTTTACAGAGAAGATGTCATAGCCAGGGCTGAACCTATTAATGGAATGAGTGGCAGAAAGCAGGGAGTGCCCACAGGGACTGGAGAGGACCTGTGCAGACGAGAGGGGTCCTGGAAATGGGAAGCCCAGGTTAAAGTCCTGCCACTCACCCACCGCAATGGAGCATTTGCAAGTTATTTAATTGCCCATCTTGCCTGTAAAAGAGGAAAGACAATGCTTGTTTTATGTGCCCTCGGGGCAGATGATATATAGGAAAGTACTCCATAAAGTAAACACACAAACAGACAAAGTTCTAGTAACTATAAAAAGGGCTCTCCTACATTTTTTAATGTGTATCCATTTTAGAGGATATGAAATAGGATCAGCTTAGATGATCCAATGACATTATACTCCTTTAACATGATTCCATTCGTGGGGGGGGGGGGGCAAAATAACTGATGACTGTGGAAGGCTTAAAAGCCAATCTCCTTTCCCAAGTCTAACTCTGAGTTTCCCCCACAAAAAAATAAATAAATAAAATTTAAAAAAAAGATTGCCTTTTACAACAAGGACTCTGGACAAAACCAATGATGATGACTGTCCCAGACTGGCAATGAGCGAGGCCTCCCTCTTCTTTTTCAGGACCAATTAATATTCATGTGGACCCAACCTTGAAGGGATTTAGCCCCAGCCTTTCATAAAACTGAAGCCATCCATCATCCCAAAGGGCAAAGAGGCAAAATTTCTAAGCACTTTTCCTCAAACTCCATCAGTGGATGTAAGCTCACGTTTCTTCCCCTCCCTGATCCTTCCCTTCTTTATGAAGTGAGACTATTGTGGATAACTGTGGTCTCATAACGCATTTTTGGCTGGCCCAAAGCAATACCGTGGCTTCAGAAATTCTCTTCCGAAGCTGGCCAGGGTTCTATTGTTTGCATCTGGGACATGGCCAGTGGAGTTCGGACATCTGCCCATTGTGTTAGCTCCTTGGGCGCCAGTAGGCTGAAGCTCATTATCCCGCTGGGAATTATGCCTCTATTCCCTGAAAAAGGGGAGTGACTCACCAACTACCCTCTATCGCATCTGACATTTTGGAAGACGAAAAGCCCTTCTGCGTTCCAAGTTTAACCGTGAGTGAGTTTCTGACTCTGACCAAGCTGACGCAGAAAGGTACTTCCTGACCAAGCTCACCCTTGGTCATCTCACTGGAGTTGCTATTCGGGATCAGATTTGGGAAACCCATTTCTAAACATGCCTAGGCTTGTGCCAGTCCAAGGGGTCAGCCCCCTCAGCCAAAGCAGAAGACAAAAGAGAGAGCAGTTGCTACAAGTGGCAGTGGGGTAATTCTGGCATTGTGCAAATATTTGGGCACATTTCTCAGTCCCCTCAGTAATTGTACTCTTCCACTTAGTCCTATTGCAAATGTTCTCTAGCCCTTCCAGACTCTGTGGAGATTTACGTTCTAGTTTCCTACTTCTATCATAAACTAATTATGGAACACTGAGAAAGTTAGGGAACCTCAGGTTCAAGTTGTTTACTTCCCAAATGAGGAATACGTTAGCATTTACCTCACAGGATGATAAAGACTAGTACCAAGGATGAGAACATGGTGCATAATGAGTCCCCAGTAATTGTTAGAGAGAAACAATAATGGTGATGGTTACCCACATCTTCGCACAGTATTAGCACATGATAGTAACTGGGTAAGTGACGAGAATTAAGTCATTATTTGTTCTAAACAAAGGGTAAGAAGAATCTACTCGGCTTCTTTGTTACAGACTAGTCTCCATCAGGGTCAACACCTGATTTTAGCCAGACCCGAAATGGAGGCTTGGTCTTGAAATGCCATCATCTCCCCTGTTCTATGACCTTGCTCCCCTAGTACTCACTGACCAACTTTTTAGTTCTTTAAGGAGTTCCAACCTGGCCTTCATGGCTAACAATGGCCAATAACTTCCAGGAAAACAAAGAGCAGGATATTGGGGTCTTTTGGCCTCTGCTTCAAAGAACAGCTGGATTCAATTCAGAGCATTACCCGAAGAAAGAAAGAAAAATGGACACCCTTCCACTGGTCATGTGTCAGCCATTACGGGCTGTCTCTACCACCTGCAGGAACAGGTCCAAGTGGAGCAATTTTATTAAGGAAAATCTTCCAGTAGATCACGAGCGAGAAACCAATCCCATCAGGAACTGCTTGACAATATACTCTGGGGATGCTGCAAAGGAATGACCTTTGGAGTCGGAGAGTTCTAGGTTTGAAGCTTGACTTGGCCCCTTACTTTGGGCAGCTTTATTTATTCTTTCTGAGCTTCATTCAGGTTTGTCATTTTACATAAAGTGGAAGGAGGGTTAGAATAATCTGGGAGGGCTGTTCTGAGATTTGAATGAAAGCGCCTGTTTGCTGAAATGCACGGAGCAGCCTGCAGTACTCAGTATTCGATATGTGTCGATGTGTCAGTTTCCTCCTTCCTTTTCAGAGCTTCCTGAGCATACAGCTCAGCACAATGGTGCCCAACACACGGTAAATGGTACTTCCCTAAAAGGCAGTGAGGAACCCTGAGCCCTGACCTTCCTGGGAACGGTCCTCTGGTGCTGAGTGCCAGTGGGCAGCTGGACACCAGTAAGATGACATCAGGGCTGAGCTTCTCCAAGCCCATTGTTTCTCCACTTCAGCCTGCAAATGACTGCCATGGCCTACTGATGACTTCACCTCCTCCGGCCTCCTCCACGGCCCAGCGGCTGGCCTACCTGCCTGCCTGCCCTCGAGTGTCTCCAAGAAGGCCCTCTCGGCCCCTCAAGGGAGTCTGAAACACAGCCCAGATGCTCTCTGAGATTAGAACGGCTTTTAAAGTCTACGCTCAAAACCCATCCTGCCCTTCCTTTGTCTCAGGCCATTATTCCTTCTCTGCTCCATTCTGGAGGATGCGATTTTCCATTCTTCATTTATAACATGTCGCAGAGGGCATTTGTAGACCATCAGCCTATCTGTCACGTCTCCTGCGCCATTACACTACATAAATTCAGTGCTATTTATAAGCTGAAGTGACTGTAACTAGAATAGGCATCACATATATTTTTCGTCTTGGAGGCAAACAGAACTCATTTTTCTAACTCAGTAGCTCTTTGGATAAGGCATTATCCTCCACCTATAAATTAGAATTTTAGTGCCACAGGAACTGTCTCATTTTGGAAATGAAAAAGGTAAAGCCTCAGGTGACACCTTCTCGCCAGTGACAGGATCAGGACTTGGGCACAGTCGTTCCTCCCTGTGCTCCAACAGAACTGGGCCTGTCTCATTGATGAGACACAGTGCACTGAGTTAGAGTTCTTTGTTCACCTTAGTGTCCCCCCTAGATGGAATCGTTCAAGGTTAGGAATTATACTTTATTCATCCTTGTCTTTTCAAAAAACATTCCTGACATTCAGTGATTCTTAATAATGATCATCTTTTTTTCTGTTTTGCTAGTTTTGTTTTGTTAGCAGGTAATTTTCATCTTAGTTGCATTAGGTAACTAATAATGCACTTACATGGAGTATCACTATTTGATTCTGGTCAACATCTAACTATATCTGAACTTCTGAGGATACGTTGGAATTCTAGGAACTAGAAGTACTAAAAATAATAATAATTGGAAAACTCTGCCTGAATGGTTGGGTAACTTTGTACAAAGAGACTGAGAACAATTACTTGAAATCAGATCACCAAAGGGAACATCCAGGGGGTTTGCCTTTATTCTTTAAAGTAACTTAATTTGTTAATCGTCAGAATTCCAGAAGTTCTCACCTTTGACCAAAAACATACCTAAAAACCCCCACTTATGATGACTATACTCCAGTGCTTTAATATATATATATATATTTTTTAAAGATTGAATGTAAATTGTAGCAGAATAAAAATGTACTGTTTTGGAAAGTAGAATAACAACTTTAGTACCCAAACCTCCAATGACTTAAAATTAAGCCTATTAGCACAAAACAGTGATTAAGTCTCCAACTATAATTAAAATACCTCAACAGCATTTATAGTAGAATTCTTTAAAAACTAACGTTTTCTTTTTTACTCAATCCTCCACCCCTCCTACTAAGCCCCCCTAACTTTCCCACCCCTTTAACCACCCACCCCCAAGAGTTGTCAGCTGCTCTCTATGTATGAGTCTGTCTCTATTTTGCTTGTTAGTTCATTTGGTCATTGTATTCCACATGTGAGTGAAACATACAGTACTTGTCTTTCTCTAATACAGTGCACAGATGTGTTGTAGAATTGGACACCTGAAACCTGTATGGTTTTGTTCACCAGTGTCATTCCAATAAATTCAATAAAAAGGAAAAAAAAGTAATCTGAACTCAAAACTATCACTTGTTCTTAGGAGATATCATATCATGGAATTTCTCAATTCTGTCATTTATTCTTTACTATTTCTATTTCATTCAGTTCTTTAAAAGAAAATAGATGGGTATTCATACATCTAGAAGTGGCTAAGAAGCTTTGAAACATCAATAATGCCGAATGACCAAAACTGACTTCTAAACACTTACTGTTATATAGGCAAATTCTTACTTATTGGAAATCGTGGGAAGTCAGTCCACCCATCACCCATGACCCTCTCCAAGTTCCCTTTGGGCTAAAAGGATAGTAGCTTCAGTTGTATTCAGTTTCCAACTTCGCTTTCTCTGGGATAATCAGATTAATATTTTCAGTCACATTTGGTTATTCTTAGCACCCGACAATCATCGTTTCTACCCATCAAGTTATGATATGCTATAGCTAGACGATGTGATCTATTAAGTGGAAAACCAAAAAAAAAAAAAAAGGTTTTAATGTTTTTAATGCACAGAATCCATGTAACTCTTAGAGTAATAAAGGAAGAGATGTTTTAGGTGTGTATTTTGTTTTAAGATCCAAGCACAAATACCATTGAGCACAAACTGGAAAGAGATGGGGTGGAATATAATCCCTCCATGTTGAGAGAGGCAACAAAGGAAAAAGTTATTTGACATAAATGCTGCCATTTAGACTTCTTGAAAGTTTTGTGTGAACTTTTCTTACATTTGAGGCGGAAGAGGAGGAGAAAGATCAGCTCACATGCAGGATTGTTCCACTGATGACAGTTAACAATTCTCTTGGCTGGGAACAGAAATAAGAGTCACTCGGATGATGTTTACTGCTAGCTGCTGCGTGTGTGTGTATGTGTGTGTGTGTGTGTGTGCTCAAACTCCATGAAAAATACCAAACAGCTAGACTGTGATCACCAGTTACTGGTCAAAAAGACTCTTCATTCAAACACATCTAATCTAATTTTTAGGAGTTTTTCCCCCTCCCTCATTTTCAACATTTTTTTCTAACCTTACCAAAATTAATTTTCTTTTCTTTTTTTTTTTTTTATTTTAAGTTTTTGTACTCTCCTCAGGAGCCTTCCTATTTGGAATAATTATAAGTCACATAAAGACATGCATTGGCTAGTGGACCCAGTGGGCAGTTGTAAAGACAAAACAAAGGGAACACTATGTTAAGGTAATTCTTAGAATCAGCCAAGGTGTCTGGCTGATGCAGGACAGCACAGCTGAACCACATGACTCAGCATCAGCCTGATTGGAGGCTGGACCTTACTTAGCTCTTTAGTCAACTCCTTCAGGCCTCTTCTCGGAGAATGGTGAAAATCAGTATTTCAGTATATGGCAGCTAGACTGATAGAAACAATTACCTTATACTTGACTGTTTTACACTTGTTTATAAATACATGATATGACTATGTTGTGTATATATACCTTTATGTGCATATGTTTGCCATTATATACCATGGTTATTAGTTTTTGAATGTCATTTATGCATCTTGCAATTAGAGAGAGCAAATTAGGAAATTAGCAGACAACAACATTTAAATGAGGTTCTTTCTTTCCTGTCAGTTATAAATGGTGGGGGAGGTAAGGGATTCAACTAAAGAGTTCCAAAGCAATTGATAAGACAGAGCAGTTTTCCCTGGGTAGTCCCAGCGTGCTTATCAGTAGTCCCTTCTTTCAGAAGAGTGTGCTGACGTGATCAGTTAAATGCTCATACGCTAACGGTCACGCGTGGTCGGATAAACATGCCGCACCAGAAACATGCATAAGGGCACCTGGTCCACATGCAGAGGAAGAAAGGAGACACCTCCCACGGCTGGGTAAGAGCCGGGCTGAGGAGTGGAAGCAGGGGAGTGAAAGACGAGACAAGCATGGTGGGAGCACCACTTCCGAAAGGCGCAGTCGTGAGTGCCAACACCGGAGCTCAGAAGGGTACTAGGAAGCAGAGAGGAAGTAAAATACAGTCGGACCATGCATTCAAAGGAGGACACAAGATAGATCAGTAGTACCCAGAGCATGAGGGTTCAAACAGTGTGGACCAATCTCTTTTTATTTTTTTATTTTTCCATGACAGGTTACATTTAATACTATTTTGTCCTAGCTTCAGGTGTACAGCATTGTGGTTCAACAACCATATACTTTACAAAGTGCTCCCCCTGATATTTCCACCATACATGGTTATTTCGATATTATTGACTAGCTTCCCTCTGCTGTACCTCACATCCATGGGACTATTTTGACCAATCTGTACTTCTTAATCCCTTTACACTTTTCACCGAGTTACCTAAGGCCATTTCCTCTGGCTACCATCAGTCTATCAGAGAAGGACTAATCAAATAGCAAATGATTTCACACATATGTGGAATCTAAAGAACAGAATAAGTGAACAAACAAATGGAAGCAGACCCATAGCTTTAGAGAACAGACTAATAGACTAATCTATTTATAAAGCAATAGAAAGGAAGAAGGGTGTTCTGGTTAATGGACGGTACTCAACAGCAGAAGGCGGGGAGTGATGAACCCACAGAATAAAGAGCCTGTTTTATTTGAAAGCCCTTGAGGAACTGTTGATTTTACAACGCACTAATGCCACTTTGCTCATGGAGTTTTCTCCAGACCATAGGTGTGACCTCGCAGAGGGCCCCCGCACAAGTCACATCCCCTTCACCACGGACTTGACATTTCAGCAGAACAATTCCAGAATTAATCACTGTGCACACAGGTTGTTGTGCTGGGCGATGCCCAGATAAACTCCCATTCTCAGAGCTCTTTTCTACTTCGCATTCAAAAGGCTGAGTCTGCAGAGATTTATGTAAAGAGTTTTTATTCTTCTTGAAAAATATCAAATCTCTCACCGCAGTATTTTTCTCACTTGGTGAGGCAATGCTGGCCTCTCTGTTGTTATTCCCCATAAAGCCTTTTTATCTCCACCGACATCTCTATTATTTCCAGTTGAGAAAAAAAGGGAGGAGTTGAGAATGGATAAATTAGCCCCTGACGGGCTCTAAAAGATAGAATGGAAATGGAATAGAGCCCTTTGAAATCAGTAGAACACGCAAGAGAGAAACCAGTAATTCAATGAGACAAAACTGGGAGCTGTAAACTAGGGAGTTGATTTTGGGAGGATTCCATTTCTCAAACTCCTCTGTTTTCAAGAGCCAGCCTGAACTGGACTAGGGTCTAAGGAATGGGTTGTTGCCTACAGGCATGACAGTAATTCCATGTAGGGAAGGAAACCTTCTTAAGGAAAGATTTAGATCAAGGAGGTATTGTATACCCAAGGAGGGAAATGGCATCCAGTTTACAAAGAGGGGGTTTCCTAAGGGAAAGAGTATGGGGTATGAGCAACAGGAGTATTGGGTTGGAGAGCCATACTGTCTGGAACCAAATTAGGCTTCTTCAAAGTTCACAATGTGGCCTTGGCAGTGTTTCAAGTTCTCGGAACATCAGTCTTCTCATCTGTAAAATGGGGATAATGATAGTACCTGCCTCATGAGGTTTTACTAGGATTAACCCTGTTAATTCTTACTAAGTAGTTAGAACAATCCCTGACACAGAGTGTTTATTTACAACAATCACAAACATCTGTCACTAATTGCCACTCAAGGATGATGAAATCTACTCTAAAAATCTCTGTAAATTCAAAGTTTCTGTTTCCATGAAATGATTTAGTCTTCTGCTATGTTCCTTCCACCTACTTTGAATCTTCCTAAAACCAAGTAGAATCTGTGACTCTTACAGCGAAAACTACCACTTCAAATAAAATAATTCACAATATTCTTTCCAAGACTTCAGTGATATATGTACACGTTCACCAAGTCCTTCCATGAGGAGGTAGAAATGGGAAACCCAAGACATTATGGGGAGCTTAGCAGGGTCAGAGTTTATCTTTATACCTCTTTGTCTCTGTTTAGAGAAAAAGAATGATCCTAGCTCCCAGACAGCCATGCAAACAAAATAAACAGGCATGTAAATGAGATGTGTTTTGGATGTGGGTTTGTATATATTGGCAGGAAGAGCAGTGAAACTTAGGACTCCACTTTCTTCTTCTTTTTTTCCCTCTTCTGTCCTTCTCCAGTCCCAACAGAGTTATTTTTAAAAGCCTGGGTTCGTGTTTTTGATCATAATGTTATGGCAAAAGGGAAGATGACCTTTACATTTAGTTAGTAGCTGTTACACAATCAGTATCGGGAGAGGATGTGGCAGCTGAAAGGTTTCTATGTAGAACCTCCCGAGGAGAAAGAGACAACCTGTAGAAGCAGCCTGGTGAGATGCGATCCCACGTAACTAGAATAAACACCTGAGCTTTGAACGCAATGGGTTCTCATCAGCAGGAAGAAATTGGAATCCCGCAACTTCCACTGCGTCCTAATTTTTCAGCCTTTCAGTCCTTATATTTGGTCATTCCATGGGGGTGGGGGTTATCAAGTACTGGGCCAACTTGCCGAGAGGGAAAAATGGTAATTTCTCACAAACAACAACAACAACACATGCTGACTTGGTATGTTTTAGGCACTAATGTTGTTTTGCTGGGGAAAGGGGAAAAAACCTAATTACTTCTGT
Organism: Saccopteryx leptura; assembly: GCF_036850995.1. Taxonomy (NCBI): domain Eukaryota; kingdom Metazoa; phylum Chordata; class Mammalia; order Chiroptera; family Emballonuridae; genus Saccopteryx; species Saccopteryx leptura. Next base: position 169,732,574 of record NC_089507.1, read on the forward strand.
GGCCTAATTTTTTTTCAGCCTTTCCTTGAGAGACAAGGGAAAATATTGTCTGTATTATTCCAAAACTTTGACAGAAACCTGAAAAATTTAGCAAATATTCCTAATATTTTTCTTTATACAGAATTCAACAATTTGGAAAAATCTCACAAGGTCACTAACTGAATTTCTCCATTTTCTTTAGTGATAGTCTAAAACTGTCCATTAAACTGTATTCATATAAAGTATATATTGGGGGAAAGATTTCTCTGACCTTCATTGCTAACTTTTTGCTGTAAAACAAACCTTTGATCCACTAATGCTAATTTGCAGTGAGAACTGTATCTAACAACAACAAAAAAAAAACAAAAAAAAAAAACTGGCATTAAATTGGACTTGACCCATCCAAAGAACTGTAATATCTTTTAAGGAGAGAGCAAGGAATTGGATCTCATCATATTCCTATAGAAGGAGAGTAAAATTTAAATTACAAAAATGAGTGATGTTTAAAATTTGTATTTATTTGCATCAACAGAAAGATTAAGTAACAGTTTTGAGATCTGTGTTAGAACAACTAATATTAGCTTCTGAAATAAACAACCTCTGAATAATGGCGGTTTTGCCCAACAAAGTTTATTTCTTACACATGGAAAGCCCACTCACTGTAAGTGGCCCTGAGCCATCTCCCTCAAATAGCTCATAGATTTGGATGCTTCCGATTTAAGGACCTGCCATCTTGATGTCCTTGCCTTCAAACTGCACTGATAGTGGCAACAGAGAGAGTAAAAGAATGAAAACTCACAGAGAACAGTCTCAGAGAAGGTAACAGACACTTGAATTGGTTTAAATGACACCTGACTTGCTAGTGGCCAGGACCTTTGAGCCTTACTGGCTTTAGTATTTTATCTACAAACAGCCTGTTCCACAATTGCTGGATCTTTATAAATCACACACACTCCTCTTACAGGGTAAAGAAGCAGACAAGCATACAGGCCAGAACATATTTGCCAAAGACTGATTTATTGGTAAAGAGTTCATATACATTATCTCTAGAAAAACCAAAAATCACATTTGTAACAAAAGATCAACCACTCTCTCTTAAATGTTGTGTCCCCACTCTTCAGGGACTTAAGATATGTGAATATGCATGGTTTCTAAAGGACCTTTCTCATATAATTAAGTGACGGGGTTTGTTAAAAAATAATAAATAAATAAATAAATAAATAAATAAATAAATAAATAAATAAAAATAAACAGGCCCCAAATGAATTCATTATGTGCTAAGTCCCACATCACCACTCTGAAACTTAATCATGGTTTCAAGGCTCCCTGAAATGAAATCATTGACCAGAAATGGAATCTTAAAAAAGTCAATTAGGAATTACCCAATCAGCAGGTTAGGAACCTTGCAATAACCAACTTGCTTTTATTGCCTAATGCAACTTTCTTGTTCCCTTTCCTTCTGCTTATAAAAGTCTTATTTTGCACACTTTCTTTCTTCTACCTGCTAGGCGGATGCTGCCTGCTCTATATATCAACACTTGCTCAAATAAACTCTTCAGCATTTTCCTCTGCTTTAGTTTATCTTTGAATACCTTGGTGTCAGAGAGAAGACAGAGGAGACCCCCCTACACACACACACACACACACACACACACACACACACACACACCCCACTCCCACCCCTCCTACCCCATTGGTACCTGAGCTCCAGCATCTATGCTGCCCCTGGCGGTAGTGGGCAAATGGCGCTCGAATCCCAGCTCCACAACTTTTGTCAGGAGCTTTGAGAAGGAGCATTGCAGGAGCAGAACTGCGTCTCACTTAGAAAGGCAGCTGGGGCTGACATCAGACAGGCGCTTATGTCAGCAGCGTCAGTAGTGTCAGCAGCGTGCCTATGTCAGCTTACGGGGGGGATGGGTGGAGTCCCACATCAGCCAGTGGAACTGAGAAAGAGGACTGGGGTCCAGGTCGGACTGGGTGGTATCGGAGCAGGGCTGGGTCCAGCAGGAGGACTCAGGTGAGAGAAATTCTGTTTTAAGGTTGAACAAGGAGGTTAACCTTAGCAACCATAACCTTGAATGACTGGGGCCACAGTGGAGACTTTTCACCCATCTTAGACAAGCTTATCCAGGTACCGAGGTGCTCGAGAAAGAAAGGGGTCTCCGCCAAGCACTCGCTGTGAAGGGTAAAGCAAAAATGATTTTTCCTCCTCTACAGCTTCAGGTGACCAGAATGAAACCAATGGGGACATCCCAACTCGCTCCAGAACCTGCAGAAAGGATCCAGGAAAGATAGACAGAAGCCATCTCTCCGAGCTCTCTATCCGCGGTGCCTGGTCAAGAGAGAAAGATAAACTTTTCTGTTGTCCCTTCCTGTCTAAATTCAGATGGGGCAAGAAACAAACAAACAAACAACTTAGTAAGAATTCGATATTTAAATTGTGACTTGTAAATGTGCTGTTGGGTATGCATTATGGGTAAGTGATATTTTCTCTCCCAGGGACAGCCCTTGCCTCTTGTTTCTCTCTCACTTTTGTCCCCAGAGAACATGACTTGCTATGGGCCATGACCTCTGAGCCTTGCCATCGTGTTTCATCTACAAACAATATGGCCAGAAATACGGCCGGACAGAAATGTGTTTTGTGCTCCACTTGTGGCTGGGTTCTGCTAACAATTCTTGCCAGCTCTTGGATGAATTGTCTAAATCTTTCTTTATTTTGGCTATTTCTGGGGTTGGCTCTGGTTTTGGAGAAGGTAGTATCTTTGCAACCTTTTTGGGAATGCCACTGTGCCCATGCATGTTCAGTAGTGCCAAGAATATTTAGTGTTTGTCCTAGCTGAAACCTCACAAAGTATCCAAAAAGAGATATCTATACACATACATACATATACATATATAAACATGCATGTACATATATATTCACATATACGTATATGTAAGTAGCTCTATGATCTGAAGTTGGCCAAATTGGAAGGTGATGTTCAGAACTTAATAGGAATTTTTTCAAATCTCCTCCCCTGAGCTAAAATGAAATTATATACCCTGAGGGAAAGAAAAACATTCTGAAGCCTTTGTGGAAGGATTTACCAGAACATGCCCCAGGCACACAGTTCTGACTCTAGAACAGGAGGGTCTTCTGATTTTTATCTGAGTTGAGGATCTTCTCGCTGACAGAAAGGAGCAAGGTGAAGATATCATAGTTGGCTGAGTGGGTCCGCCCCTCAGAGATATATTGCTCTGGCCTCTTTTGTTCAGTCGCAAGCTTCCTGTCTTAACCCTTTTAAAAATGTTAGTACTAGTTCCTCTAACCTCGGAGCCCATGCTCCAGAAATGAGACTTAGAGTGTACCTTTACTTTCTCTACCTACCAGTTCACCCCAAGCAAGCACACAAACACGTGGTGTCAGTCCAGGGCCTCCGGGGACAGAGAACGAGACCGAGACGAAACTGGATAAGTTTTATTGAATGAAAGACAAAGTAGAGGTGAAGGAGGTAAAAGCATTCTACTCCAGGTCTAACATCAAGAAAAGGGCTGAGGGAAGGCAGAGCCACAGACTGCAGGGCAGCTCTGAGACGTCTCGACCCGTCAGCGGGGAGCCACAGAGCAGAGAGAGTTGGGCAGAAGGAGCGCAAGTCCAGTCCCCGCGCTGTGCTCAGTCACTGGGTAGATGCAGCCCAAGGGGAGCACAGCAAAGGCATGCACATACATGTGTGACACTTCCCAAATTGTGTTTGACACAATTTATTTACATTTCACTAGTATTCAGTGTGGCTTTGCATTTCATATATACACATAGGTATGTGTGTGTATATATAATTATATATATATACAACATATATTTACATATCTATGTAAATGTACTGAATTTCTACTCTCGTCCATATTTGATAGAAATAAGCTGCTTTCAGTTCCCATTTCCAGTCCTGATACTATCATTTATTTCTATCAGTTTTATTTACCTCTAATATTTCTGGAGTAAATCTAAGTAGTTTTATCATACATTTGATAAAATATTTGAATATTACCACTTGAAAGTCTGTAAGAATGCCAACATTATCTTACTGTTAAACATTACTAAGGAGAAAGGGCTTAGTGTTGTGCCTTTGTCCATCACCTAACTTTTCTGCTTGAGTATGTGAATACAGTAATTTTTTTAAAATCCCTGAAATGCAAACGTTTTGTTCGGTATACATTTATGGGTGAGCTCTACTCTTTTTAGTGTGTTTTTCAAATTAATCTTGCCTGGAAATTTAAGGGCCTCATTATTTATAGATTTGGACCTCCTTTTTAAAGCAGGAATTATTCCTTTTATATGTTTAATAATCCAATAACCACTTCTATACTCATTATTCAGTTCCTTTGCCTAGATGCAAAAGCGTGGTGCTATTACTTTTTATCTGAACACATACGGGAAATATATATCCTCATGCTTTTCAGTGTCAGTTTAAAAGTCCTGAGAGCCATTTTGCTGGCCCAACAACTAAGCCCAGCTTTTAAAGCATCGTCTTGACATTGGTCACCCCATTCCTTTATTTCTCTTTCTTAACCGGTCACAAGCACTCCTCTGGGAAGCAGAAAGAGGTCTCTTAATCATCTGTATTTTATTACGTGTCTAATAGACTATAGAAGAAAGCCAATTCTCTGTTTTCCTAACATTTCAGCTGAGTACTAGACTTTGGGGCCAAACAAATTACAGCAAACCATTTTCTAATAGGGAAAAAAAATGCCTCAGGAGTTCTATAATGTCCTAAACAAAGTAAAAGAAGAAAAAAGAAAGAAAGAGAAAACCTCCTTGGCTGTTTAGCGATCCTGTTTAAAAGGCTCTCCCACCATAAAGCAAGTACAACTAAATTTATCTCAAAAAAAGACGAAAGGGTGACTCAATGTGGCTGTAATTTGAACCGTACAATTCTAGGGAGCCTCCCCACTTCCAACCTGAGGCTTAGACCACAAAGCTGTCTCTCCCAGTGAATTCAGTTGCCTCTTACATTTCCTTGGTTAAAAAATGTCTGAGTCTCTGTAAACCAAACACTGCAAAAATCTTTACCTTAAATGCCGCATTAAAATGGTATTGATTGATTTGGTGGGAGGTTGGAAACTGTTCTATTCTCTGAAAATTTGGAAAGACGTTATTTGATTCTGAGACTATCAATAGGGGAGATTCCAAAGCACAGTCCTCTTCCACCTCTAAGCCTGTAAACCCTCACCATCACTCCTCCTCTCCTCCTCAGTGGACCTTTCCAGCTGCTCTTAAAAGTGTGGACAGAGCAGGAAACCTGAAAAAACTGGATGACCAAGGCTCTCCTTGCAGCCAGAGGTGGATTTAATGGCGGGCGCAGCAGGAGCGCACCCTGGGCCCTGACGTCTGAAGGGGCCCACAAAACCCCAAATTTACAGTTTTTTCTAACGACACCGTGTTTGGTTTCATATGTGTAATTTTAACATTATAATAGTACATAATATTTTTTATTTATTTAAAAATATGGTTAACATGTATTTTTATTTTCCCTGTCTCTCTTTTTTTTAAAAGGGCCCAATATTTTCTTCTGCACCCGGGTCCTCAACCAACCTTAATCTGCCTCTGCTTACAGCATGTCTAATCGCAGAACACAAGACCAGTGCTTTGTGTACAGGTGATATCATTCATTTATTCATTCACTGTTCACCAAGAATTTCCTGAGTGCCTGCTAGGTCTACTCACGATTCCAAAAGCTCATGATACAAAGATGAAGAAGACCTTGGCCCTTGATAACAATCCCAATGCCCTACAATCATAATAACAATAAAGAGGTAAGCAGAAGAAGGGACAATTGAGCTAAATGTCGAAGAATCTGTCACAATAAGGGAAAGGGAATGAATGGATTAGTTTAAAATTTTAAAAATTATTCTAAAGTTTAAATAATTAAATTTAAAAAGTTAAAGAGTTAAAATTGGAATGGCATTCAAGGTAGAGAGAATAGTTAGTACCCAACCATCAGACACATATTTTGTTCCTCTTTGGAGGGAAAGGTGCCCCCCCCCCCACCCCGCAAACAATAGTATTACACTCATCTAGCTGAAATGGAACTAGGTGATAAATCTAGCTAGATGATAGTTAGACCTAAACAGAGCTATGACCCAACCATACCGAGAGCATTACAGTTTAAAGCCGGCTTTTAAGGATGGCATGTTACAATGGAAGTCACTCACTAATTAACTAGAATTTATTTGATTATTTAAACTATCTTTCCCTAATTTAGGAAGATGACTCTCTTTTGTCCCATACTGTAGTTTCAATTTAATGAATTCAAAGAACCTGTTAAACTCTGCCTGATTTCTTGTTTCCAGCGTTCTACCTGACAACAGACAGAAAATTAATCGATTGGCCGATTGGATGTTGTGACTCCATCCAGCAAATAATCATATCTATTTCAGCATCTTTGAAGGACATCAAGTAACATGTTGCTGATACTTAACTAAATCTACTATTTCCTCTGTCCCCCTAATCTATGACCATCTCCTATCATTAATCACATAAATGTCTCAGTTTTAGAAGTATTCACATTCCTAATAAGACTTTATAAATCATAGCCTCATTTCAAGATGCTCACAAACCTCCTAGTGGGCAAGGAGGGGAGCACAGCTCCTTGTCCATCTTCTGCCTCAGTGTTTCATGTCACTGCACAGTCTTCCCAGATCTTTTGCACAAAGTCCAGGGTTCTCTTAGAAGGACCTCAGGACTCAGAGCTGGGGAATGAAGGGAAATGGGACTCTGCTCATTTCACTTGAGCAGATGGTAGGAAAATTAGGACTCTGCTCCAGTGACCTCTGCTTCTACCATGACAGCTTCCTTTCCTCTGCTTCCCAACACTGGGAGCTGTTTAACATTTCACTTGTTTAAATTCTGCTGACCAAAGTTTAAAACCATGATCCTAGCCCTGTTTCCCCCCATGTCAACATGCCTGCTTCTGCCAATGGATCTAGCCTTTAATTCGATTTTTCCTGGTAGTGGAATCACTGTCGGATGCCATTTTAAGAATGTTAAATTGTATTTAAGTTGGTATGTTTGTGTCTTGAATCCATCTCAGATGGACTTGGACTATTTTTCCTCCAATACATTTTGTATCCAATCCTTTTTGTTTACTGGTTGCAGAGAAATGCTCCACTGCATAAACAGAGGGACTACTTTAAGGAAGATAATGTTAAAAGCAAACTGTAGTAGCAGCCAAAGCTCTGGGCTGAGAATCAACTTTTTGCCTCTGCCTCGGAGTAACTGAGCAAGATTATGGTGCAAAGAGTCTGAGCTACTCCTCTAATTCCCACTCCATCCCTAAAATTCTGTTTGCACTGTAAATCTGATCGCCAGTTGGGCTGCAAACACCACCTCACTTTTAACTGGATAATCAGGAAGCCATTGGCATCACAGAGCTTCACATACTGGGAAGAATGAAAATGTGCTCCGTGAATTGTTTCCTTCTCTGCATCTGCCCATGACAAGAGTAAAAAGGAGAGTGAAGGGAACCAGAGCTCTAGAAGATTCAGAGTAAGGCAACACAAGAGAAGTCAGAGAAAGAACCTGCTGCTTCCAAGTCATCTACGCGATGTCCAGTCCACACCGAGGATATGTTCTCATATTCTATCCTGTGCAGTCCTCACAACCTCCCAAAGTAGCTATCATTCTATTCGACCTAGAAATGAGGAACTTTGGGGTCTGAGACAAGAATTAGCTTGCCTAAGGCTACACTGCTCATAGGAGGCTGAGCTGTGACTAGAGAAGTCTGTGTGATTTCAGAGCAGCTGGCCTGACAGGCTGGGTTTATTTTTTTTATTAAATGCGAACCCATAGGTTCTATCATTATAAATATGAAAAGAAGTTCTGCAGATGTTGATTCCTGGTTAAACTGTTAACAGTATTAAATGTCAGTAAAAACTTTTGGGTTACGGAGCTTCTAGAAGAGAGGAATAAAAATCTTTATGGAAAGTCGAGCTTAATTCATTAAAGATTAGTAACTGAGGTACCTAGTTGTATTTAGGACTTTCAAGGTTTGGTCTAATTGTATATATTTTTTTTTTGGAGTTATAATATTTTCATTGAATTGATTGAGGTGACATTGGTTAATAAGATTCTATAGGTTTTAAGTGTACCTTTCTATGATACATGATCTGTATATTGCACTGTGTGCTACCCACCCAAAGTCAAACCATTTTCTGTCCCCATATATTTGACCCCCTTTGCCCTGCACTCCCCTCTTAAACCTCCCCTCTAGTGAACACCACATTGTTGTCTGTGTCTATGAGTTTTTGTTTGTTTTCCTTGTTGGTTCATTTGTTGCTTTCAGTTTTATATCCCATATATGAGTGAAATTATATGTTCTTCTTTCACTTATTCCACTTATTATTGACTTTATTTCACTTAGCATAATATTCTCCATGTCCATCCATGTTGTCGTAAATAACAGTATTTCGTCTTTTCTATTTTTTATTTTATTTATTCATTTTAGAGAGGAGAGGGAGAGACAGACAGAGAGAGAGAGAGAGAGAGGAGAGACAGAGAGAGAGAAGGGGGGGGAGGAGCTGGAAGCATCAACTCCCATATGTGCCTTGACCAGGCAAGCCCAGGGTTTCGAACCAGCGACCTCAGCATTTCCATGTCAATGCTTTATCCACTGCACCACCATAGGTCAGGCCATCATCTTTTCTTATGGCTGAGAAATACTCTAGTGTGTGTGTGCGCGCGCGCACGCTCGTACCACATTTTCTTTATCCAATTATCTATTGAAGGACACTTTGGCTGTTTTCATGCCGTGGCCACCATGAATAATACTGCAGTGAACATAGCTGTGCATATATGTTTTCAAATAATTATTTCAGGCAGACACCTAGAAGAGGGATTGTTGGGTCATATGGTAACTATTCTTCTTTTTTTGAGGGATCCCCATACTATTTTCCATAGTGGCTGTTTGCCTTCCTACCAGCAGTGAATGAGGGTTCCTTTTTCTCCGCAACCTCCCCAAAACTTATTATTTTGTATTAATGATCCATTACAAAATTATTGCGTGCTGGGTCGTTTCAGGTTTTGTTATTTTATTTAGAAATCAGCCCTGATCTGGGAATGTACTAGGATTTCGACCATAACCATGGGGAGTCTTACCGACTGAATGAGAAGATGGAACCACATAATGATGGAAGGATATCCTATAGTGATCAGATCCTATACTCAACAGGGACAAATGGGCTCTTGACACTAGCCTTGCAAATAGATCCTCTAGAATGATAGTACGTGGCAAAAAACACATCATGATTTCTGATCTAAAAACTTTACCTAATGATTAACATTAGGCTAAAAAGAAATGATTTCCAGGAAAACTGTCTCCTATTCCCAGTCTTCAAAGGGTCTCTGTAATTTGGCCGGGGAGTGAGAATAATGGAGACAAGGTTGGAGGGAAGGATTCAATAGGCTGAGATTCTACCAGGGAGATTGGAGACCTGAGGCAGACCCACAAAGCCTGGCTGACTCCTCCCACAGCTGCAGCCCCGCCTAACCCAGCCCCACCTGTGGCAAACCCCCGAGGGAACAGGAAAACCTCTCCTGAGCCCGCTGACCTCCTTCCTCCTCTATCGCCCTCACTCACAGAACTCAGAGATTCAGCACCTTGAAAACTTCTGAACTCAATTTTGTCTGATCCATCATTCAGAAGACCCTTTTCTTTTATAGTAATGAAGGGGGAAAAAACTGAATCATTAAAAAAAATTCAAGCCAATCCCCCAGTTCCATTACTGACTTCCCACTCAACTTCTTGAAGAAGTTACAAAGAAACACATCTAGTCCCAAATCCAATAGATTTTAAATTTTTTTTAAAAAAAATCAGGACCTTTTATTATACCCAGCAGTACCAGAAACTATTAAAATGGAATAAAGACAGGACAGGTTGTCTGCCCGAGTTCTACAACGTGTGACAAGCCCCTCACTGGGAGACGAGGCCAGGCGGTGTGTGGATCCCAGGAGCTATACTGACAGACTCAGATGTTGGTTTCTTTCCAGAAATACTGAACACCTGTGACCCAGAGATAGAGGAGCCTACCATCCTCTGTTTTCAGAACAAGACAGAAGCCCACAGCAGCCCTCTCAGGAGCGCCTTGCTTCCCAGAGCTGGGTCTGCATGAGGAGTCCTGGCATTTCCTCTTTAGCAGAGAGTGCAGCCAGCTCGACAATCAAGCTGTGATGGGGCTGAGCACAGTGGTTAATTAAGGCTGCATCTTTTATTCTCAGGGCAATTCAGCCCGGCTTGAATGAGCCCCAGAGCCAGTCGGTGGTGGGAACGGCTCCCTGGGCAGTGGGAGAATCCAGTCTCATCAGCATGACAATAGCCCCCAGGATGCACTTGGACTGATGTAATGGGCAGAGCTGGAGAAGGGGAAGTGGTGGGGATGAAAGCCCTGTGGCAGGAGCCTGGAGCTTTGCAGCAGCTGACCGGGGAGCCATTGCAGTGCATGAAATTCCTTCTCGCTTGCTTTCTTCCTTTTGTAAGGGATGTTTGCTAATTGGTAGAGCTCAGAAAACAATATACCATTAAGAATCCCTTTCCTTTTTCCCACTCCCCCTCCCCAATCCTCCCTGCATTCCCGTTTTTGTTTTTTTTTAAAAGTCCCTTCTTTCTTGCTTCGCTGGAAATCTCAACGTTTGTTGTGTGCTTTGCATCATCGTAATTTTTCATGCTGTCGAACGTGGAACTTATAACCAACAAGTCACTCAAATGACCCTGCTGCCAATTGCTGTGTGTCAGGGTGTCCTGCCACGCTCTCCACCGTGGAGAAGCTTGGCTGTGGTCCTGCCGCAGGTTATACATCTGCCTGTACGGGATGTGGTGATACAAAACATTATGGAAAAATGAGTCACAGCCAGTTAGTCTCATTTTGTATATTTCTTCTTCATTTTAATCACAAAAACTTATTTAAAGCTGGAGCAATCAAGTCATCTAAGTTGATAGGGTCATGGTCAAAATGTAGGCAGCGTGGGAGGTGCCCGTGGGAGTCTGGCCATGGCTGTCCTCTGGCTTTGCCACCAACTCAGTAAGTGACCCCTGCAGGACACTGTCCTCTTCTCCTGCCTGTGTCTCAATTTGCTCATCTGTCCACAGAGAGGAAAGAACTCAGTGATGGCTAAAGTCCCTCCTGAGCAAGGCACTCAATGACTCGATTGTCACATTATCTTCATCAGCACAGTCCATAAACTCTGATAGGCCAGAATATTTTCAGTGAGTTAGTTCTTGAAAAGAATAAGATGTTCATATCCCATTGAGAGTGTTTAAATTAATGTTCTTCATTATTCTGGATGCCATTTCCAAATGATACGGACCACGAGTGCTATTGTGCACTGATGCTGACCCAGCCGCGAGGTTGGCCGCTGATGAGGAGGAATAGGAGCTCTGGGGCGAATGTTGTTACTGATGAGCGGGCAGCTTCCTAATGACCGGCCTCCTGGTGGCCCGGTCTGACCACCATTTCCTAGTCTGCCTCCTTGCTCCCCTTAGCCAGCATGTGGGACACCCCTAGAGAGATCAGAAAGGTCTGCTGTTTTCTAAAGTCAAGTTGCTTCTCTAAGTGGTCCGGTGGTCAAGAGTTAGTCTTGAAATCATAACCTGTCACTCTAGCTTCTTTTTTCCCATGCTCATCAAACTATGTGAGTTGATGATTACTGAAGTGATGCTGCCATATTCTTCCCCCAGGACTCATTCCTAATTTTCATGGAGATTAGAGTCATCAGGAGCCGGTGAGCCCCTTAAAATTGTATTCACTTTGAATATGTGTATGTGTACATTTTCCTGGGGAGTATGTCCAGGATTTTTATTTGACTTAACATGTTGCTGACAATCATTGTCTTAGAGAAACAGTCTGAAGGTTCAAGGTAGAACTTAGGAGGGGGTATGCAGGGTTCTTTGGAAAAATAGTAATGCTGGGAAAAATGGCAGCAGGAGAAAGAAGAGAAGGATCAAATAGGTGAATGAACCAACTCCATAAAAGAAGCTATAAGCATGAGTCTACAGGAACTGAGCAGGCTGTCGAGAACAAGACATCGCTCATTCATAGGGTCTCCAGGAGTCAGAGCTGACTCAAGGGCACATAACACACCTGGATGATGGAGGCAGAGGAACCCTAGGTCTGTATGGATGGCTGTCTCTTCTTTGCACTATTGAAATAAGCCCTGTGATGTTTCTTAAGGTATTCCTATAAAATTCCTGGGAATTACCTGCAGAGTGACTTCATCTTATTCCTTTCTGAAATTTAACAGAAAAATAAGCAAAAGAATAAACTCTCAGAAGCTGTGAATTTTACAGCCCCTGAACTAAAATGTCACACTCTGACTGCAAAAACCTGGGGCACAGTCACCAAATTATTTCAGGGATAGGGGTTATTTCAGGTGAGCCAGGAGTTTGACTTTATGGTCTTCCTCTTCACCCACAGCAGCAGAATTCCAGTGGATCCCCACTCTCCCCTCCGTGAAGATTCTGGTCGCAGTATCTGGTTGAAAGTGTCTTTGAACTTGGTAGGGGTCCACTTGATTATCATTATTATAAAACTTGAGAGAAGAATGCGGCTTGGTTTGGTATTTTTCTCAGGTCCAAGTCTGAGGTTGAATAAAGGGATCCGAGAGCGCTGTCTTTTTAAAGGTGCCAGATTAATTGTCAGAATTTGTCTTGGCGAGGAAATACAGGCACGTACGCACGCACAGCAAGCCCACGCACACTCCATGCACGCACACTCCATGTACGCACACAGCCAGACAGCCGCAGTTGTCTTCTCAAAAGGGGAAGAGCCAGTCCCTGGAGTGAAGACTGTTGCAGCTGGGAGAACAATATGGTAAAATGAAGACTGCACATCCCTTCCCCCTACCCCACCTCCTGGAGCAGCCAAAGAAATCTTTGTCCAGCCCAGGTGTTGGCTATGTCCTCTTCGCTGACATCCTGTCCTGAATTATTCAGGCGCATTCATTATGTATCCTGCATAGACACAATTAAATCGTTCACTTTCACCTCAAGAGAGCAGCAGAGCCCCCAGGGACTACAGGACAGTAGTGTTCCTCGTTCCCTGAGCCTCCTGGAGGAGCTGATGGTAACGGGATGGTTTTTGCAAAGAGGCGCTGGCTGGGGGCCTCTCTGCTCTGAAAGTCAGAGTACTCTGCCCGGCCGCATTACTTGCTGGCGAAAGCAGCTCCCATGGCGGTTGTCCAGGACGAGGAGCTTAAGAAGTACTGAGCAATTCGAATTTAGTTTCAGATCTGCATAAGTTCCCTGAGGTGCTTCGGAACTGCAGACGGACGTTATATTTTTATGGTGAACGTGCATTTGGTTCTCTTGAGTAAGGAGCTGTGAATGAACTCCAGATCTCTGGCAAAGAGACTCAGGGTTGGGGTCAGCAAAGTCCTAGCTGTGTATCTGCTTGAGACCAACAGTGTGATAACAACTACAGGCTTTTTCACACACACACACACACACACACACACTGTGCTTCTGTAGGAACACAAAAACTTGTGTTCCTTCCCAGGCTTTTTCACACACACACACACACACACACACACACACACACACACACACACTGTGCTTCTGTAGGAACACAAAAACTTGTGTTCCTTCCCATGGATCTCAGACAGTAACAAGTGGCTTCTCTAGAAACAACCATTGCAAGATGGTTCTGGGCATCTCTCTGCGAATCAGTGATAAAATTATACCCAAGTTAGGTTTGTGCTGGGAGGTAGCAGGTAGGACAGGGAGTCTTCCTTCCCTTTCCTGTATCCCCCTGCCCTGCTTCCCTGCCACTAGGGGCCTAGAACTTGGTGCTGAAGCTTTCTGACCAGCTCCATGTATCATCCAAATCAGTTACTTGTCACTGTCCACCTCTGCTGAGAATTGACCAGAGGCAACTTGATCACAATTCTTAGATTTTTGTGTGTGTGTGTGGTAGACATTGGTAGGCACCAAGAACTTCAGGGTGAGGGAGGTTTAATTATTTCCTCTACAAACTCTTGAACCAGTAACAAACCAAGTATCAGATCAAATCTGTCTCTCCTAACACACACACATACACACACAGATATTAATGTAAACATTTACTAGCAGGTAGGTACAAAATAGCTCAGAGGACCTGTCCAGAGAGCCCAAAGACACCTTAATGCTCTGCTGTTTAAGGGGAAAGGAATCTATCTGCTATGAAAGATTTACTCAAGATAGGCATAATAATGATCCATTATCAGAACTTGGTTATCCTTCAGTTGATCCCAAATCACTACATCCACTAAATAAGTCTTTCTCAATTGGTTTGATCCCCCACCACCACCACACAAACACATACCAGGGACATTTGTTAATGTCTGGAGATGTGGGTTGACAAAACAGAAAGGAGAAAGGAGAGTTTCTACTGGTATCTAGTGAGTAGAGACCAAAGATATTACTAAACATTCTACTGTGTACAGGACAACTCCCAAGACAAAACATTCAGCCCAAAATATCATCAGTGCCTTGGCTGAGAAACCCTACTCACAGCCAATAACTGGACACAAGGCCTTTTGGATATTAATACTTGGTTGCCAACCCTGCTGTAAAAGTCACAGCTGTTGCTTGATTCTTATGCCCTCTACCACAAGGGCTGCAGAAGTCTTTAAAATCGGTTAGCCGGCCTGACCTGTGGTGGCGCAATGGATAAAGCATCGACTTGGAAATGCTGAGGTCGCCGGTTCAAAACCCTGGGCTTGCCTGGTCAAGGCACATATGGGAGTTGATGCTTCCAGCTCCTCCCCCCTTCTCTCTCTCTCTCTCTCTCTCTCTCTCTCTCTCTCTCTCTCTGTCTCTCCCTCTCCTCTCTAAAATGAATAAATAAAAAATAAAAAAATAAAAATAAATAAATAAATAAAATCGGTTAGCCAAGTCACATACCCCAAATGCTCTAAGTCAGTGTCCCCTCCAAGCATAAGGGTATGCTGATTAAAAAACTACTAATTTACAGGCAGACTGGTCATTAATTAAAGTCTGGTATTAAGCAGAGTTTATGTGGCAGATGTGCTTATAATCTCCATGTCTAGAATTTGGTGTTTCCAATATATTCCCAGCATCCAACTGCTGGGTTGATCTCTGATTAAAGTGATAACGGTATGTAGGATATAAGATCAGTGCACACATGCACTAGCAGGCACACACAAACATACACAATCTCAAAATCTATGCTGAAATACTTTAAAGTACATTACAGACATCTCATAGTAGTCCTTCGGTAAGTATATATATGCCGAATGATCAAATAATGGGTGAGGACTCAATCTCGATCATTTAAATGCCTTATTTTTAGTTGCAAAGCCAGTTAGAGGGTCACCAGAGACAACTGTAGGCCAGCCAACCCTAAGGAGAATCCTGGAGACATTTCCTTGGATGCAGCAAGGACCAAACAATCCCTAAAAGTTAATTACTATGAGAGTAGAACTTTGGGTGGACTTTTGTTTATCCTCCAAAGATCTCAAAATCCTTTCCCTGAAAATTATGACCACCTGTCAATGGCTTAGTTCACACAGAGAAAATGAAACATTCAGCTAAAACAAACGATTCATTTTACGCAATAATTCCAACAACTTCTTGTTCGAACTGTTAGACATCTTCCCAGTGACCATATGCAGAGTTTACGTTCCCTTGCTCTCATTTTTCACTTTATATAGATGCCAGCATGCAGGGGGGTTTTAGCGAAGAAACACAGGAAGGCCAGAGGAAGGATCTCTTGATAATGCACAGGCTTTGTTATTCTATCAGCCTGTGTATTAAGGAAAAGGGGAGGAGATGGGCTTCAGCAAAGGGAGGAAGGGTCCAAACCTCGGGCATTCATCGCCAGCCTGCCATCTGCTCCATACATAAAAACACAGGAAGAGGAGGAATATTACCTGAAACACAAGTTAGAACTCTTTCTTCTCTTATATTGATCTGTGACACCACGTAAGCAAAAGCAGTGTTCTCACCAGCTTGAAGACATGACCACAGCAGTGACCCCCAAAACACTGATTCCTGTAAACTCTTCAGAAGTCGCCACCAGGCTTTCGATAAGAAGCCAAGAGGAGAATCAGAAAAGAAAATGGATCCTCAGTCTAAAAGTTTTGGTGCCACTGGTCAGAAGAGAAGGGATTCCAGAAACTCCAATCCCCTCTAGCATTTGAGCCCCACTGGAGGCCAAACTCTGCTACTTTGTGCACAGATGGGCTGCCCTGGCTTGAAAAGCCAGGAATACCACGGAAGATGAGTACTTTTATTCCCAGGTTACAGACTGCCCAGAATCCCAGGGCTACTAAATGGCAAAGGTAACCTCCCACCCACTTCATTCTAAAAACCATAGTGTCATCAATTGGTCACATTGGGTCTCACTCAGCCAAGAGTGGCAATTAATAGTATAAGAAGCAGAACTGGGGACTGCACAGCATCCCAAGCAATACAATGAAGGCCCTCGTTGTTATTATTTTTGTGTACGGAATAGGGCTAAGAAAGAACAGCCCCTCCCTCCCAGGTAGGTCTTCCTGTGAAGGAATCGCCCAAGAAGCTGCCGTGACACACCAGCCACTTATCCCACCTTTCATCTCAGCCCACGGACCCGCAGAGGGGGTTCTGTCTGAATGGCCACCAGGGCTGGAATGCCTCACTAGAAGAAGAGGCGCATAGACAGTCTGCGCTTTGCTTTCTTCCCCTCCATTCACCCCAAGGGCACCTCAGACCCTTCCTCAGACCCAGTGGAGTCTGAGGGTTTTACATCAGTCCTAGGAGGAAGGATTATTATTAAGAAAATGGGAACCATAGTAAAAGTGGATTCTGACCAAAAGGCAACTCCTCCAAATGTAGTATGTTCCATAACAGGAACAATTGGAAAGTCAGGAGAAGGTGGGCAAACCCAGAGGTCATGGAAAAAGTCTAAATTTAAGAGAAGTTCAAGGCTATTAAGAATTTTCTGTCACTGCTCACTTATAGCTTACCCAGAGACATGGATGGAGCTGAGATTCTGAGATTATTTTCACTTCTGTCCAAATCTTTGTTTCTACTAGACTTCAGCACGACCTGGAGACATGGGAGTGTGAATGAATCGACATGGAATTACTTACTATAATAGTTTCCAGAGCGGTTACATTACTTTTGGATTCTAAACTCAGGTTTTGTTTCTAAAAGAAAACTATATTGTTTGTTTCTAATACTAGCTTCTTTTTTTTTTTAATGCTTGTCTGGAGTTCTCTCCATAGAAGGCGGCAGTAGTAATATTATTTTTCTTTTAAATAAAGAGCATCCAAAGGACTACTTGGCAACTTATGGTGCAAAACTGTAGCCACATTGATAAATGCATAAATTTAGCCATATGGTCTTTACATCTCTGCATTAAAAATAAAATGTATTAGTTTGTGTATAAGAGTTTGCAAACTAACATTAGTTTACATATAATAGTTTTCTTCAATTATCTCTTACACTGATTACTAGCTATTTTTTTTTTTTTCATTTTTCTGAAGCTGGAAACAGGGAGAGATAGTCAGACAGACTCCCGCATGCGCCCGACCGGGATCCACCCGGCACGCCCACCAGGGGCGATGCTCTGCCCACCAGGGGGTGGTGCTCTGCCCGTCCTGGGCGTCGCCATATTGCGACCAGAGCCACTCTAGCGCCTGAGGCAGAGGCCACAGAGCCATGCCCAGTGCCCGGGCCATCTTTGCTCCAATGGAGCCTTGGCAGTGGGAGGGGAAGAGAGAGACAGAGAGGAAAGCGCAGCGGAGGGGTGGAGAAGCAAATGGGCGCTTCTCCTGTGTGCCCTGGCCGGGAATCGAACCCGGGTCCTCCGCACGCTAGGCCGACACTTTACTGCTGAGCCAACCAGCCAGGGCGATTACTAGCTATTTTCTAACATTAAAATATGTTCTCTGTGTAAGATGTTTAGGAAATGCAAAAAAAATTACTCAAGTCTTATATAAACAATATTAAAAAGTTGATTTATTTTTCCTCTTTTTATCTGTTTCCTTCCAGATAGATAGCTATCTAGATATAAATATTGGCATTAATGTCAATATATCTAGATTGTCATATAAATATGTCTAGATCCATAGATAAAAGCATAGAGATACAAAAACACACAGATATATATATATATACAGTATTGTTTTTTACTTAAAATGTCCTGGGCTTTATTTCATTTTTTTGACTAAACTAAAATTCACTGTATAATATCACATAAATGAGCAATTTGAACATACATTGCTGTCTGCGTCCTTTATGCACTCTTTCTTGTGGGACCCTAGCTGTAGATTGCTGAGTTATATAACACTTAAGGATAGGACTGGTGCTTGTGGTCAAAGTGCACCAGTTTCCATCTTCAGTGGTGTGTGAAATAACCATTCAAGCAGCAGCCTTGCCAGCACTGGGTGTTACCTAGTCTTCTAAAATTGTTTATTTTCAAAGGAGGTAAAGATTTTAATTTGCATTTCCTTACCAGAACCTTTCCCTATATTCATTCATAATTTGCACCTAAGGTAATCGCTCATATTTCAAGGAGTCAGAATGGATTAGACATGACATTGACTATATGGGATTCTCAGGGTACTGACCATTCCTCAAATATGACTATTGATTTGGTGAATCCCTGCTGAGACCAAGGCTGAGTCCTTCCTTCATTTCTGTTCTTCATAAACCCCAAGATATAAAAATATATCATGAGGGAAAGACATTACGCCCATGGGGGACAGCCAACTTCCTCTCTCCAGTGGTTTCAAGCAGTAATTTTAACCCTCATCGTCTCCTCTGCTGTGAGGAGTTTTGGAGACTGGATGAGAGAGTCTGCAGATTATTCTGTCACTCATTCATTTTATTGTCAATTCCAGAGTCATGGCCAAATGCAGGAGGAACTGGGTGAATGCTTGTTTAGTGACTGAACGAATGACCATGACACGTCCCCCTCACTTGATAAATGCAGGGTCTGGCTATAGAAATACAGGTATATACAAATCAATATTGCCATGTAAGACATGTTATGTGTAATAAATTTGATGCATATCTGAGAAGACTGCAGCGGACACATTGAGGCATATGTAAAATAGATAATATAATAATCAAGCCCAACCTTAAAGCAGGAGAAGGACTGACTATGAAGACGAGGCAGGTGGAGCTTCCGGGTACCAGGCACAGTACGCAGAGATCACCACGTGTCTCAAAGGTCTGCAGGCCTTGGGGTTAAAAAATATGGAAGGCATAGCATCAAAAGGTAGATAAGCAGGTAGAGGAGACAGTAAGGAGCCTGGTCCTCACACTAAGGAAGCTAGCTTTCTCCCAAAGCTGACTGGCGGCACCTGAAGGATTTGCACAGCACAGCTGGAATTGACTCTAGTCCTGACCCACAGAGTGGATAAGAGAGAAAAGCAATTGGAATCTGGGAGTCAGATCGGCCCGAGATGCAGCTAAAGGTAGATCCAGTAATAAACAAGTAAAAGGATGAATATGGATAAACGAAAGAAGCTTGTAGTCGATGAATGGATGGGTACACATGGCTTTGGAGGGAGTAGCTAGGCAGATAGAGTCCAGTTTTAGATCTTGCAGCAATGGGTGAGTTATTGGGAGAGAGGGCCTCACCAACCAATGTCAAGTGAAGTCAGACCAATCTCTTCCAGCCAGTATGAATAGCGGTCGCAAATAATGAGAAATTTCCAAGTTACCAACATGTTCACGGTACTTAGAGCTGGATAGTGATTTCTAATTATTTTCTTTCTTATTTTTATATGTCTTTTACATTATTTCATAAATCATATAGATATTATTTTATATATATTTTCATTCTGCAGTGATGTATATTACAAAAAATGTGTAACTAAAGGGGAGAATTATGATGGCTACCATGGGTACTCTCTATCCATAGCTTTTACATAAGAACCAGGGTTTTACGTGTGTCTCTAATCCACACAACCACCCTGTGGTACTTGCTACCCTTTGGGAAATGGAGGAACTAGCCCAAGTGCACAGACTAGTGTGGTAGATCACAAAAAAGCAACCCAGCAACCCAATTCTCCACTCTTCCCTGTGTCCACACTCTTTGCAACATGACTTTTAAACTCCTCCCGTGAAGACACAGAGTCTGTCTCTCCCCCCCACCCCCGATTCTTCATGGTCTGTGACTTTCCATGGCCCCCAGAATGTGGAAGATGTGATCTGGTGGCAGTCAGAATTCAAGCTTGGAGATCAGTTGGACGCCTCTCCCCCTCTCTTTCGCAGTCCTCCCGTGACCACATCAGTAAGGCCAGGCTAGGATGCTGGATAATGAAAGACAGTATCCCAGCCACGTCCATCACCCAGCCAACAGTGAAACCTCGTGTGGGAGTGAGGCATGGCCATCCTAGACCAGCCTGACCGTAGCTGACCTACAGGCTGACAGCACACCCAGCCTGGATCAGGTAACCTGCCAAACTCAGCAGAATCACCCAGCTGACCTCTCTTTATAAGGGTGGTTGTTTTAAGACACTTAGGTTGGGGAATTTTGTTACACATGGATAGCTAACTGATACAATAGGCAGTAGAAGAAGGAAGACTTGAACACAGGTTTAAGATTCCCCCATGTGTCTCCCAAACTCCTCTGGTCTATTACACAGTTAGTGGTCTCTCAGGTGATCTCAGCTTACTCTGACTTTCATTTCCCTGCCTCCCTTCCCCAAGCACTTTCAATAGGAAAGAACCCTTCTGTCTCCACTCAGCATCTAGTTTGGGTCACTGCATTTGAATTTGAAGACTCCTTCAAGACTGCCTAGTATTGTTTTGTTTGGCTTTGAATAATTTGTCAGTATAATTAAGTTGCTGGAATAGAGAGTTCCTACACCTGGGTTCAATAATAAAATTAGAATAACCTTATGAATGTATTTCTTTGTATGCCACCTTCACATATTTTATCTGGTTTTATATTTATATTACTGAGGATAAGAAAAAAAGTATCATGATGCCAATTTTGTAGGTAAAACAAACAAAAATTAGGACTGAGATAGATATAGGGTACTCGTGTGGGATCCAATTCAGCCTAACCTCACCAACAGACCATGAAATCTAGATTCTGACCCAGAATGATTTAATCCAGCCGGGAGACTTGGGAAGCTGTTTCACATGCTGGCTTTCTAGTTAAAAATAACCATTTATTTCCTACTGCATTTTAACCACTGCTGGTTTTCATTGTCCCCAGAAAGTATAAGGAAACTATCAGGAAGTGGAACCTTCATGAGGGCAGGCCCTTGACTACCCCTTTGTCACTAAGGGAAGCCTGGAATGAGTAAGGGTGGGTATTAAGCATCTGGGGGCTACATTGATAAAAATCCTCATTTATCTTCACATAATCCTATCTCTTGCACAGTGCCCCGTTGTACAGAAATGCATTAAGATTCAGGGTTTTTCATACTTTTCCTAAAGTAAACTCAAAGATTGAGTGGTAGAGTTCAGTTTTGAACCCAGGATTGTTGAGGTCAAAATGCACGCATTTTTTTTTTCAAACTGCCCTTCCCTCTCCCCAAAGAGACAGGTAAGCTTACCTGCCTGATGGCCCCGAGGGTTAGGGTTCTACATAAGTGACCTCAAGCAGCTATCTCTACCAGTGGTTAAAAGTGGGAAAGCAGGCTTGGGCTAACACAGAATCCACACAGTAGGCATTCATTTAAAAGGCACTTTCAGAATGAAACATTTTCGAGCCATCAGAGTGTATTGAAAGTGAAAATGGGATTTTCTGGTTTGTACGGTTTGATTTCATAGGGAAATTCTGCAGAGACCATTGGCCCTGTGACTGCGCCCAGAATCTGTGACCACTTCACATGGGGCCCTGGCGTGGCCCTCGGGGCCAGCTCCTTCGTTCCCTGTTTGCCTCCTGATTTGCTCTTCACCCAGGCCTTTCCTAACACAGCGTGAACACGAAGGTCAATTTCCTGCAGTCAGTTTGAAAAAGGGCAACTCTCAATTAACTTTGCAGAAGGGGTCAGAGGTGAGTGGCGAAATAAAATCAGCGAGTAGGGCAGGGCCCTGTTTCAGCCCTGAGCTCTCTTTGGCGCCGCTTCCCAAATGCTGACCAGAGCTGCTTATCCACAGTCACCCATACATTTGCAAGGTGTGGCTCAAGTCTCATCATTTCTGCGACTCGCCTCAGGCAGACCCCTCAGTAAGAAAAACGTCACAAGACTCTCAACTAACCAGAGAAGGAAAAAACGGAGAAAGAGATATGGGCACAATATGCAAACTGAATGTTATTATTAAAGCAATTATTATTTAGAATTCATTTGATTCTTTCCTCCAATCTCAAGTAAATATGCATGTTTTCCCATTCGTCTTTAACAGCCCTCCCAGAAGCCACACGGAGGAACCAACATTTCGAGCACCGAGAGGCCTCGGAGAACTGTTGAAATGCCGCCCTTCCCCCACACTGCGGAGTGGCTCCCTAAATCCAAACCAGACAGGGCCCTTCCGTGGGGAGGCTCCCTGTGGTCTACCAAAGTGAAGCCCCAAGTGAATGCTCATTGCCCTCCTCACTGTTGATACGATGGAACCAGGGACTTTCCAGTATGCCACGTTCTCTGGGGAACTGTCTGTTCAACCTTCTTGAGCAAGGGACACGGGGGGGAGGGGGGGGGGGCGGCGCGCTGGTAAAAGGCACCATTCCACCTTTGATACAAATCCCTCTAATCAAAACCATATCCAGCCAGCTCCATCTTACCTCCAAACTCCCTCCCAGACGCTATAAACATTGGCAGACAATGCATATAATTAAGGTGGAATATGTTCTCATAAATGTTTGTTTCCATCTGCTAGTTGTTTAGTGAATATTAGAAGATTTCTTGTGGTCAGTCTGGAGAACAACAGGAGAGATTCTCCAGTCCCCCCTCCATGTCCCCAGAAGCATGCTGCTCAGGAGCTCGGCGGGGGGACCAAGCCAGAGCCTGCAGCCCTGGGAAGCAATGAAAGCTTTGCGTCCAGCCTGTATCGTCCAGGAGCGGCTGGTACAGAGGCGTCAGCAGGCCCAGCCCCCCCCCCCCTTTCTGCTGTAAGAACCGCTGAGAGACTGCGGGCATTGTTGTCGCTGGGGGGGGGGGGGGCACGGAGAGCGCGGGCAAACGAAAGTGACAGTGTTCTGGCACCAGAATAATTTCTCCATGACCTCAATTAGTTCCAATGATGTGGAAAAGTTCTGTCTGGAGAAATCAAACTGAACGTAAAATCACCGAAGCACCGGTAGGTGTTGATGCAGGCATTAGTCAGCAATACTGATTGCAGTGAAGTCACTCCGGAGCCCTGTCACTGGAACCCGGGCTGAGAAATAAACTCATTAGATCACCCCCTTCCGTGAAGCACGTGGTGGTTTTCAGTGTGTGGCACCAGCACAACCTGGCACTAAAAACAGGTGGAGCCGTCTGCCCTTGGAAGGCGCAGTTTACTGAGCTGTCTGGTAAAGAAATCTGGATCAGGACCATTATTATTTTCTCCAGAAATGTACCTAAGTCCTCTTTCTTAAGAGCCATGCTTGCCATTCATCATGAAATGTTGGATTTTCCTTAGGGAAATAACTAGTTATTTGTGGCCACTGGAGCAAGGAATTGAGACAACTAAACAGGAGAGAGGGTAGGAGAGGTGTGAGCTCAGCACAGGGATGACTGTGTGATGCTTGGAGTTGGCCATGCAGTTACCGGGCCAGTGAGGGAGAGATTAAGCTCCTCATTGGTTGTTCCATAAAGGCTGTTTCGCACCTGCCAGTAATAGAGTGTACAGGAAGGTTTCTTGCATTAGACGGGCCATTAAATGGTCTAAAAATCTCTTTCCCAAGTTGTGATCCAGCTACTAGGAGTGGAGAGAAGAAATATATAGGTTTCTTTTTCTGACCTGGTGGTATCCACCTATTTCCTGCCTCTCTTTTTCTTTATAGAGTCATTAAAAAAACCCTCTAGATTCTCAAAAGATGTTGCTTCAGATGAAGAACGATGTTAGCATGATATGCACTCCGTTATATTGGAAAGAACTGGTAAAAAAGTGAGAGGCTCTGTGATGGGTCGCACTTCTTCCTTGGTGTATCTCTCTGTCCTAGTTTAACTACAGCCTCTTCAAGCACTTATTTTGGTAAAAGATTGATGAGCACAGCATGCAGATGGATGGATGGATGGTGGATAGATGGTGGATGGATGGATGGAAGGAAGGAAGGAAGAAAAGAAGGAAGGAAGAAAGGTAAGAAGAAAAGAAGGAAGGAAGAAAAGGAGGAAAGGAGGAAGGGAAGAAGGAAGGATAGAAAGAAAGTATTTTCAGTGTGGTTGACAGAAGAAAAACTACACTTACATGTTATATCTAAGTTGTATAACTGAGGAAACCGAGTCACAGAAAAGTTGAGTAACTTGCTGCAAATCACATAGCTAGAAAGTGACAGAAACGGGACTAAGACGAGGAAGAGACGTCCAGCTCCGCCCCCTCCTTCACACTGCCTCTGCAAGCCCGCGCGGGGCCATGGCTTATGCTTCTTTGGATAACCTGCTTTGAAGGACTTGCACATGAATCCCAATGGCAAGGAGTCGAAGGCCCCATTTCTTTATACAGCATCGTGTAGACATGGTAACTCATAAGTGGCTAATTGATAGGAGAGTTTAAAATTTTTTCTCAAAATGATTGTTTTTCTTTTTTAATATGATGTGGTGCATACTGATCTAATGTGGTACCAAAATTTCAATTTTTTTGCCCCAGTAGGAAACCTGAACTTTTGGCCTCGACCCAGTCCCTGCAAACTAAGAGTAGCTAACAGTAGCCAGAGCCCCCAGGGTCTAGTAAGGGAGACAAGTTCAGAATTATCCCGTAGGGTGTTAGAACCTCATTGCCTAGAAGAAACCTCTCCTCTGTCAAGTTTAAAATGTTAGAGGGTAGATGAGAGTGATGGAAATATTACTCCTCCACTTGAGGGTGTCAGCATCATAGAGATGTTTTTGGAATTGTCACTTGACTTTGCCAGTTCCTAAAAAGAGACGGTCTACTACAGCTTGGCATAGACTAGTGCCCTGTGCAAGGACCTAAGTGATAAAGAATCCTTCGTCCATGGTTTTCCCTCTGATTGAAAACTTTGTTAGTGTGTTTGTTCATCCAACTAGTCTTCACATGGCTGTCTTTTAAATTACAACCAGCAAGTTTTTATGAGTGAAAACAACAATTAAGTAATTGTGCTCTTGTACATACATCACTGCATAGAAAATTCCATAGAGCCCATCAAAAAAAAAAGAAGCGCTGTTTTCTGTTAGTGTTTAGATTCAAAACTTGATGATCTATATCAGTTTTGGAAGAAGAATCACGGGCTTTGATTTTCACTTTCTCCTATACTAATTCTTTCCCCGCAGTCATTTCGAGAATATCACCATGATTTTCATTATTGATGCTAAAATATCTTATACTCTTTTTACATCGCTCCAATCATCCCCAAACGTGGTGAGCAAGGACCACCACATCAGCCACTGTGAGGCATAGATAGCACGGTGTTGAAGACATTGGGCTCTCTCCCTAAAAGAAGAATCTGGATTCAATACCTGATGCCACCTCTTTATGACCTTGGGCAAGTCATTTAACCTATCTGAGGTTAATAACAGTTCACATCTCACTAGATTAGTGAAAGAAATACATGCGATACTTATTTAAAAAGCATCCAGCACTGTGCCTAGTTGAGCGTGAAGGCTTACAGATGTGAGCTGTTAGTATGCTTGTATCCTCTTGCACAAACAGTTTGGTGCTGAGCACTCAGGAGACACTCAATATAAAAGTGATAATTTGTAACACGAGGGAGAAACAATCATCACAAATTGGACTACATGGCAGAGTAATTCGGGAGTTAAAGATTACTTTATTTTTTAAAAAGTGTCTCCCCTGTTACCCAATTCTTTCCCTGACTCTCTTATTCCCTTATTTTAAACTTTGCCCAAGGCATCATTTAGTGTTCCACAATATGAGACTCTTACAGGTATTCAGAAGCCCCAGGAGAAATGGAATACATTTACAGACCCATAAACATCTAAATTAGTGCTATAAATGGGAAATATAGTCCATAGTTGGAGAGTGCCCAATACATAATATGTTGTGGCATAGAAGAGACTTCCTTTCTGGTGGCTGGAAAATCTATTTGCTTTAAGTATTCAATTTTAAAATGGATAATAAAAATAAATAATAGGCAAGCTTCTGCTTAAATTGCACCTTTCATGGGAAATCTCAAAGAGTTTTTCAACTGTTAATTTATGACCCCTGGGGTAAGGTAGGTGGCAAGTAATATCTTTCTTCCTTAAATGGAGAAACAGACATAAAGAGGCCTGAGTAACTTGTCCAAGGACACAAGGTAAGCCTCAGCAGCAAGCAGAGAAAAGAAGACATTGAGACATTCTCCTTAAATAACCAAAACCTGTATTGCCTATAAATTCCAAGATGAGCACTAAGTTGTGATTGCACAACTGTCATACGCCTAACACAGATTTCATTAGTATATCAGTTGTCTATTCCTACAAAGCATTCTACCATAAAAGTTTAATGGCATGTAGAGGCTAGTATTTAGTCCTGCTCAAGCATCTGCTGGTGGTCTGGGGTCTGACTATCTAGGCTGACCTCAAGGCTAAGCTCAACTGGGCAGTACAAAATGCAAGTGGAGTCTGGATCTTCCCCCTATTTCTCCCACTTGACATGGAGCAGGGTCTAGCCAGGACATGATCATCTCACGGTAGTGGTAGACAAGCCAGAGAGCAAACCCCAGCCAGGAAAGTGAATCATATTATTTCTATGATCCTATTGGCTAAAGCAGGTCAACAACTAAGCTCAAACGGAAGAGGGGAGGAGTACACTCTCCCCACCTTGAAGCTGAAAAGTCACATGGCCAGGCCCAAAATCAATTTTCTTGGAAGTGCACTCCTCTGTGAAAGTTAGAGAAGGGAGTGAATACTCTTAAACAATAATCCTAATTTACCACAATCAGCACTTCATCCTTATTAATATTTCAGACATTTTGGTAGGTGCTTATCTTTGAAACTATGGCAATTTCACATGATTCTGTAACTTCTGCTAGACCACTGGCTTGATCCTGGCTTAAAAGGGTGAAATTTAAATAAGATAACAAATACCTCTTGTCACGTATTAATTTCCTTGATATCAACTTAAAGATACTAATCAAGAGATTTAAGAGGAGCCTGACCAGGCAGTGGCACAGTGGAT
Organism: Saccopteryx leptura; assembly: GCF_036850995.1. Lineage (NCBI taxonomy): Eukaryota > Metazoa > Chordata > Mammalia > Chiroptera > Emballonuridae > Saccopteryx > Saccopteryx leptura. Next base: position 169,759,741 of record NC_089507.1, read on the forward strand.
AGAGCATTGGACTGGGACACAGAGGATCCAGGTTTGAAACCCTGAGGTCACCGGCTAGAGCGTGGGCTCATCTGGTTTGAGCAAGGCTCACCAGCTTGAGACAAGGTTGCTGGCTTAAGCAAGGGGTCACTCAGTCTGCTGTACCCCCCTGGTCAAGGCACATATGAGAAAGCAATCAATGAACAACTAAGGTTCATTGATTACATAATGAAGAATTGATGCTTCTCATCTCTCTCCCTTTTTGTCTGTCTTTCCCTCTCTCTGTCTCTCTCCGACTGTGTCACACACACACACACACACACACACACACACACACACACACAAGAGATTTAAGAGGAAATTGCCTAATAAGGAAATAATGTAGATAAAATTGTATGTGGAAAATTAGTATAAATATTTTGAGCTTATGAATCTATTCTCAGGCACTCTTTAGTCCCTGAGATTTCCAAGGAACCAGAAATACTTAACATATAAAAAAAAAGGCTCAGTGGATTATCTGTAGCATAGCGAGGCTCATTAAACTTAAGGCCCCATTAACTAATGGTTTTACCTCCACTAAACCTTAGAAAACTCAAAAACTCTAGCATGACACGTGAGGACTTTCTGGTTTGTCGCATCCTGGTATAAATCTACATTCCCCTTCAAATCATCCCACACTCTGCACCTCTCCTCCAATACTCATTTGTGTCAACCTAGTAGACCAAAATTTCCTGCTTAAACATTCATTTTGGATGAGACGTCCTTCACTGTCTATTTCATCACACTTTGCAGAACCAAAGAAAAACAACGGATTAGGGCTCCAGTCTAATCTGAGTTTTCTAGAGAGCGATGAGATTTAAGGATCGTTGTCATTTTAGACAATGAGTGACAGTCAGAAGAGCTCACTGCACAGCAAGGCACCATGGGGCAGCTTGGCTCTGGAAGGCCGAAAGGAAAACCAGTTGTCCCTTTGACATGACTTTGAAGTCCAGCTTTATCTCCAGGTTAGTTGGGTTCTCTCCCCATCCCTGCCAAGCACTGCCTCCAGGCTCTATCTGAGTCACTTTCCTTTTTGGTTAAATGTGTGGGTTCCTGCGGGGAGAAGAGGGGCTCCCACTGGCTCATAACTGTTTCTCCAGGTTATATATGTCACAATTTTCCATGCTTTTAACAAGACTCAATTAAAAATTAATCGGTCCAGCATGGCAATTTGAGAGGTAATTGTTTCTTTTCCCCGACTCTGTGGCCATAGGCTAAAAGCACACCCAGAACCTAAATTAATCATCTAATTGGGATTTTTCCATACTACAGCCACTCCGCCTTGCAGGGGTCCCAGCAATGTGCTGCCTGACCTCGATATAATTAGACGGCCCAAGTGTCCACTCTGTGGCTTTGTGCCCTACTTTTCTTTCCAGTTCCCTGTAGTAAAATGGAAAAGGGCCATATAGGCTGTTTACCTGGACGCTCTCCAATGGCCAACAGCCTTTATATCCAAAGATAAAACAGCTCTCGTGAGGAATCCTGGGACAATGGGGCAGGTTAATATATTCAACATGGTTTATAATAGCAAAACTTGGTCTCAACCTAATGGCAGCCTTGATTGGTGAAATAAAATATGGTCTACTCATACAACATGTAGTAATGCAGCTGAAAAAGAAATAAGGAAATTTTATGTGCACAACTACGGAATGTCCTTCAGGTCAAACCGTGTCTCGTTTAACACACACAGCAATCTGTAAGAGAAGTATCATTGTCTCTCTTTTTCTTTTTAACAAATGAATATATTGAACAAAAAAAAAGAAATTAGACTAATAGCACAAGTTATTCGTGGTAGCTAACACACACATGCTACTTCTGTATTTAATTTTGATATAAAAATATATTTTGTTTACGCTTCTCAATTTTAAGGTCAATGCCAGTCATTTTGTTTCTGTCATGAAAGGAGGTGAAGGCCTATGTTTTATTATTTAATTTTTAAACCTTGACATGAGTCTTGTGCTTTCTTAAAGAGATATTATGGAGGAGCCTAGGTATCTTTCTTAAGTTCCTACCTGGGAAAAACTAATAAAAAAGTTTCACTCTATTCTTCACATCATTTATTGTACTAAAGACCACAGAGTTTTTTTAAAAGGATTAGGAGCTATAGTTATTTAAATGGAAGATGATTTCTAATATAATTGATAGTCAGAAATCCAGCTGATATTGGAGCATCCTTTACGATAGAACTGAAAGTTTTATTTCCTTCTAAGAAACTGACCATAAAGAAAACTTATCTTTATCACACATTGTTCACTCCAAGTACACTCAGACTATGCATTTATATCTTCTTGAAAACTTTGCCATTTGTGAAAGCTTTGGATCTTCATCAAAGACACTCTTGTCATCTGGTAGGTAATTAAGAAATTAATCTTAATTAAATTGATCTGATCATACCCTCTAATTTCAAACCAATAACTAAGTATATTTAAATAATAGCAGCAATGTATGATTTTTGTCAACTGGGTAAAATAGCATACAAATATTAATTATCAACATTGTTAGGAATAATTAGAACTGTATGTCTGTATTTGCAATTAATTTAATAGTATCAAAAGAGCTATTTTTCTCTAGCCCCTAGGATTTTGGCTGCCAAGGCAACCAGTGTTTTCAAAACAGTAAATGGGGCTCCAATGAAACCTGTTTCTTATGGCTTAATTGTTTTATAAAGTTGATGAAGACCATCATTTTAATTTCTCTGGGATTACTTATAAGTCTATAAAGCACAGTATGAATATGCTTTCAAAAATTTTTGTTCATCACAGAAGTGAATGAATAAAGAAGTTATGCAAGTTTCATCTATTCTGGTACTTGAATCAGAACTATCAGTCTAAGACTCTATTTCCATTCCTGCAGGGAAAAGTGCTTAGGCCTCTTCGTCCCACTAGACACATTTCTCAAACAGGTTACAGTATGAATTCTGCTTTTTACTAGCCTTATCTTAACCTTTAATAAGATGAGCATTAATACATATACTAACCAACAGCAGTAGTATTGCACTTAGTCTAATTGTGATAGTTAATGCTTAGACATTTTAATAGTATCTGCTTTACACGTATATGGAAGGTGAAGACAAATGCAATTTTTAACTTATCTCATTTATTATGTTCCATAAAAATGTAGTGCTCATTTAACCAGTTCACAGATCCTATAAGAACGTAATAAGAATCACACACCCAGCTGCTAATAGCATATAGATGACGTTGTAATGAGTCTCCCAACTACCTGTCAATCGTACCAGTCCCAGGGTTCTATTAGCTGTCTCCAGGCAGGTCATCTCCCTGAAGAGAAGAATTTGCAGCAAGCAGGAAGCTCTGGCCTCTTCATGTTCCTATCATGAAAACTCAAGAGGACTCCCAAAGACCTCTGACCTTTCCTCCATGGTTGAGGTGGCCTTAGGGGCCCTTTCCCATGGAGAAAGAGCCATCCTCTTACTTTCCCCTCTTTTCTTGCCCCCTCCCTGGCCAGCCTCACCTGTGATCACCCAGGGTAGGAAGAGACGAAAAGCCCTCCCCGGCTCTGATAACAGGGTTGCCTGACCGTAATTACAGGCTTTCGCTTCCCGGCTATCCAAATGACAGTCACAATCGGGACTGCAACTCCTCAGTCAGATGGAATCAATTACTGGGCAAAATTGGGAGGTTAATTTTCCCCAGAATGAGATACGCTGTTTTGCTTTGCCATCTCTTTCACTCCAGCTGGTGGCTTATTTGGTTGCATTGTTCTCTGACCGTATGAACAAAGTCGCATTCGGAAGGATTTCCAAAAGAGTTGATTTGAAAAGGAAACTCCATCAGCCCCCAAATTCAATATGTGCTGAATAGAAGGTCTGTTATTAACCAAGCAGCATGGATGGCTAATCACTAGACTTTACGTTTGACGGGCATGGGGTTAATCCAATAAGAAGAAATGGAATCAACCGGTATAGTACCATTCCCTTCTTGAAGTTCCCCTGGCTCTTCTGTTGCATGAGTCAGCACTGACAGAGCCTTCCCATTGGAAAGAACTAGCGAAATAAACCAGTTCCCTCATTAAAATAATTGTCTAAGAGGGACAAAGTATCTCTTTAAAAAACAAAATAAACAATCATTATTCATTTTATCCAAATGGAATTGATTCTTGTGAATGAATTCACGGAAGTGTTAAGATATTTTCCAGTAAATCAGTGATAATAATGATAATTATTATTATAAGAACAGTGACAAATTTATTTTAACGTGACTGTGTTTTTGGAAATGCTAAATATTGCTTGTTAACTCAGTTTCCTCAAAACTGCCTGAAACTCGGGCACTAGGAAGTTAGACAACGTGTTGATGTTTGTCTGACTGTTAAGTAACAGAGCAAGAACATGAACCCAGGGGATCTGAATGCAGAGCCTACAACTTAACATCATTCTACTAAGTGAACCTTATCACTCCCTTTGTTCCTAAATTCTGAAAGCGAGATACTCTCATCACTTTGCAGGTACAGAATTTGTATCATGGAGATAATGACTGACTTGTTCAAGTTCACACAGCACATACTGCAATGATGCTGCCATGCACATCACATCTGTCAGACTCAAAAGCCTAAGTATGTCCATTACAATCCTAAGTTTTGCAAAGAGCCGCTTTTGCAAGGTCTTGGGTGATGGTTAGCTAAAATCAGTGGTAGTGATATTCAATTCTAATATCATTTATGTTCTTCCATTAGTCCTCTTTAGGAGTATGACTATGTCAAATTTAGTGGATTTATAGGATTACTATAATAATATTGTATTCTGAATGCTATTTAGCTGTTCCTTACACAATCTGTTTTAAAAGGTTACTCCATGAAATAGGTACATACCTCATCAGGAATCAGATTTTGAGAGTTTGAAGAACTTGTAATAAGATGTTTTGAATGAAAGTCTGGTGCCATTTCTACCACTGAGCCCCAACATCCCCATGATGTTTGACAGATTTGAAAGCTGGTACTTCATTACTGCCTGTCAGTTTCTGAGTCAGAGAAATGGAGCCAGTATCAGCTCATTGTATGCCATGTATTAGAAGTAGAGTTTAGTGGGTTGATTCAGTCATTCAGCAAACGTTTATTGTGTTTCTCCTGTCTGCCAGCCAGCATGGCAGCATGTAGTAGACCATGGGTACAGTCTCGGAACAAGAAGGACCATGCCCCTGTTCTCTTTATCGTCTGCTGATAAATGCAGCAAAAGTGTTCGCAAATGCTCTCATACACTCAATCCGTTATGTAACGTGCTGGGACAATCAGTGGCAAATAAGTTTATATTTTCTTGTTAGAAGTAAAATAAGCTAGATTTTTTTTTGCTAAAGAGTATACCATGCTAAGGGAGGCATTTATTATGACTGTGACCAAGGGGAAAATAATCCAAATTAATACTGGATAAAAAAAAAAGATTTTTTTTTTCATTTTGGGTGACAGGGAGTAGGAGGTGGTATTTGTAGCAAGACTCTTTATGGTTCATGTACATGTTGGTGTGTGGAGGTCTTTGGCTAAAAGAAATGTTACTACCGTGTTCATTTAAAACCAATTTTAAATAAGTGGAGTTTAAAAACTCCTAAAGTTAAAAAAGAAAATATATAGAATATTTTATATTATATGCTGTACATAATAGAAATCACATAATAGTATGTGACTCACCAGCATAATGTTCTAGATCTCAGATTTCATAAAGTGAGGCCCACTGCTATTTCAGAGCCCTCCTAAGGTGACGCCATACTGAACAAGCTAAGAGGAAACCCTGTTTGCAGTGGAGGCTGAAAACCATGTTTTGTGTAAGCCAAAAATAAAACACACACACACACAATTTTATACCCCATAATTTTTTTTCAAATTAACATAACATGATTTTACAATAGTATTTAGAGGGAATAAGATACCAAATAGCTTTGAATCTCTACTAAGTGGTCTCCATTCCATTTTTCTTTCTTTGCTCTTAACTCTGGCTTTTCTTTCTGAAAAATAAAAATTCTATTGATATGAGCGAACAAGGAACAAAGAGAGAGGGGGAGGAGAGAGAGAGATAGAAAGGGGAAGGGAGAGAGAGAGAAGCATCAAGTCCTAGTTTCACTTAGTTGTTCCATTTAGTTGTATAGTCATTGATGGCCTCTCATATGCACCCTGACCAGGGGGGTCAAACCCACAAACTCTGGATTGCTGGGCCAATGCTTTATCCATTGAGCCACCCATCCAGGGTAGCTTTTCTTCTAACAGACTATTTCCTTCTTTGCAAAAGGTCGTCTCTGATAAGAGCCAGGGCACAAGCACAGGCTGCGTGGGCACTGGCCTTCCCCCAATTACAGCATCTTTCATGAAGGTGCAGGAGCAGACCTTGTCAAAGGGCTTTCTCATTATTTTGTGGTCAAAAGGTTGCATACACTATTTTTTTTTCTGCTGCTAAAGCTTAGAAAGGGTGGAAAGCAAAATATTTTGATAATTATTCAGGCCATCAGGTTACATAAGAGGTTCCATAGCTTTCTGCATCAAACTTGAGCAGTTGAAACCACAAATTCTGTTTTTGCAGCCATAAAACATTCATGGCAAAAAAAAAAAAAAGAAGGGAGGGGGGAGAGAGAGAATAATAAAATCCATTTTCCATTCGCTTGAAACTTATAAAATTTAATGTGGTGAAAAATGACAGTTTACTCCCCGTAGGAAACAGCTCAGAGCCGTGTTTCACGGGTATGGTGCAGAGACTTCGGTGCACATCCCAGGCCTTGCACGAGGACACAAGATACGGCAAGGTGTCTAAATGGCAAGGTACGTGAGGCCTTGGTCTGAAAGGAGAAGGCTTGCTTCTCTTCTCAAATCATTAAGCTACATCTATTCAGTCATCACCATTTGATCCCACACTCAACTCATGAAATACAAACAGGTGGACAGTGAGTGTTGACTGTGGTGCATTCCCCACACCAACCCTGAAGACGTGCTGTTCATGGTAACGGAATGCGGTTATCGACACGCAAAACAGGGAAATGTTTTTTAGCGAGATATGGTGGCAGTAGTTATGCCCTCCACAAAAATATAGTAGCCACATAATATTTGTCTTTTTGCCATGGCTCACTAAGAGCAGAGTCAAAGGACCCAATTTTAAGTAGCCAGGATGGTAAGCTCCAGCTCTCTAAATAAAGGGAGGAGCAGCTGTACAACTGTCCTTTAACTGAACTGGCCTGGATTCCATTTCTATAAAGTGAACAGTTAGATTCTGTGACTTCTAAGACCCATTTTTAACGGATATTCTATAGAAAAATTTTAAAAGAATAACTACACAAATATCCCAATCAATGGAGCAGTGGCCCAGGTAACAGCTGAAAACAGGGGTTGCTTAGACAATATCTGGGTAAAGTTGGATATTATATGTGGTTTGTAGCATTCCTGGGTTTACCATCACTTTAGTCCTACCTTTAATGTTTGACTACTTATATCAGTTCTCTACTGCCACAATAATGTTGTTTAATAAACCACTTCAAACTTAGTGGCTTAAAATAATAAGCATCTATTCTTGCTCAAGGGTTTACAGATCACCTGGTTCCTTCTGTTGATCTGGGCGAGGCTTGGCTGCTTATAGCTGGGTGTGCTTATATTCCTTCAATCAGCTAGTAGACCAGCTGTGATGTGGCTGGTCTAGAATGGCCTCACTTGCCTATCTTGTGGTGACAGAAGTAACAGAGGTCCTGCAGCCAAGTAACAAGGGATCTGAGAAAGAAGAGACACACACAGGCCCACTTAAGTCACATGCTCAGAACTGGCACATTGTGACTATCTCTGCACACTCTACCAGAGAAAGCAAGTTGCAAGGTCAGTCCAGATTCAAGGGGTAGAGAGTAGAGATCATCTCTCATAATAGAAGCTGGAAATCAATTGCAAAGTGTGTGGCTTTACTTATTTATTTATTATTATTGTTATTTTGAGAGAGACAGAAAGGGAGACAGATGAGAAGTATCAACTTGTAGTTGCAGCTCTTTAGTTGTTCATTGATTGTTTCTGATACACCACTTGACCTGTAGGCTCCAGCAGAGCCAGTGACCCTTTGCTCAAGCCAATGACCTTAAGCTCAAGCCAGTGACCTTGGGATCATGTTGATGATCCTATGCTCAAGCCAGCAACCTCAGGGTTTCAAACCTGGGAACTCTGTCTCAGGTTGATGTTCTATCCACTGTACCACCACCAGTCAGGCTGTATTTTCTGATGGTTAAAAAAAAAATGTGTTTCCCTTTGTAGTGTAATATAATTTCCCATAGGTATTGTCTTCCATTGATTTTTTAATTTTTTGCCCTGTATAATCCACTCTGCTCACCTTTATTCACTATTACATTTGGTCAAATCATGGTTGGGAGCTAATTAATCCCAACTTTATTATTGTAACAGTTACTATCTACCTAATTTGGGATAAACAATGAGGAGGCTTTCACTGTAATTGAATTAAAAATATAGAATTATTAATTTGAAATGGGTCCTAATCTAGTTATTTACACAGAAAAGATAGAAATGAGTCTTGCACAGCTTAGAATCTAAAATATTAGAGTCACAGGTGAGTTCTGGAGATAGGGGAATTTTAGATGATATACTACCTGCCTGCTATTTTTTGTAGATCATTTAAATTTTTGAGTTTCAATTATCTTCCCTACAAAAAAAAGTTTATCTATATTGTCTTCTTTTTGTCCTGTATATTTTAATTAAATTTATTGGGGTGACATTGGTTAATAATATTATATAGGTTTCAAGTATATAATTTTGTGATACATGATCTGTATATTGCATTGTATGCCCACCACCCAAAGTCAAATCTTCTTCCATCACATATATTTGTCCCCTTTATTTTTTACTACAGCCCCACCCCCTTCCCTCTGGTAACTACCATGCTGTTGTCTGTGTCTATAAGCCTTTGTTTGTTTGTCTTCAGGGTATCTATCTGAAAAATTCAAAATCATTTATAGTATCTTTTCATGTTAAATTCTGCCATTTTAAGTGAGCTCAGTATACCAACCTTGTTGGACTCCTGTAACTTAGTGAAAACTTAGAATACATTAAAAAATATTTTGATACTCAAAAAAGCTAAATAAGTAAAAATATATATACAAGTTTCCCAATATAAAATGACATCAGCAAGGGGCTTTGAAAGAATTTACCAGTAGATTTAACCAGGGACTGATCTTAACTTTATCAGATAAAGGTGAATTTCATTCCATAGATATCTTATCAGTGCTTTTCTTCCCCTGTGCTTATAAAAATAGAGACTGTTTTTCCATACAAACCTTTTCTAACAATACTGTAATTACTCTCCACCAGTGATGTTCAAACCTTGCCTCATTATCAGTAGCCTTTTTAAGTCCAGGTGGATTAGTAGAACTAAAAGGAGAGACATACTTAAGATCAAACACGATAGTGCAATTGGTCACTCTTTTCTCCTATTCTGTGTCATCTGGAAACAATAGCTGGCAAATAAAAACAGGATAAAGTGTTTATTACAGTTGATATACATTGTGCCAGAGAAAAATATAATTGACGTACAGATATAGACCATTGATTTCCATCTTAGAATGAGTTCCGATAATGTTTATAGAAAAGAGATTTACCTTGACACTCAACATTTCCATAAACATTTCAAAACACTTCACATTATTGGAGAAACAAGATAAACACATTAGAAATTTCCCAATTGTCAACCATGAAAATATAGCATGACTAATTTGAAACCAATATCATCATCCCAATAGTATTTGGCACGTTTGAGCATCATAAACAATAATAAAAAAAATCTTTGAAGACTCTAATTGAATCTAACTTAAGAAAATGCAACACCTGAATACTAGCTAATGAACAAATATGAAAACTGAAGAGTGAGCAAAGATGAGACTGACACACCTAAGAATAACCAGTGGCCAAAGCCCCAGGTTTGTCGTTGTTGTACATGTGTCCTGAGCTTATTTCCACTTGGGAAAGCAGTAACAAGGTGCATATGAGTTTTGTACCTTTTGTCATTTGTATAAAGTTACTTGGGTTGATTCCACACAAATGAAAGGAAATCGAAGCTGGAGACTACTGCTGAAACTATTCAGAACACAAAGAAAACCCATGCGTTTCAGTCATGCAGTAATTTGGGGCAAATGTGGTTTGGGGGCCAGCGTTTTCCAGAAAACCACTTGATGCCACAGTTTCTCCTGAGTCTAGAGACACAGCCAGAATTCCTGCTGACTGGCTTCACCCAGTCTAGAGAGGCAGACTGGTCCAAGATATACATGCAACACTGCACTCCTGGGAAAGCAGAGGGCATTCACAGGTACTGGGCAAACAGGAAGCACTGGATACCCTTTGAATTGTCATAACACAAGAAATCACAGGCTACAACCCTACAGATGCACAAGGCAGTTACAGCAGCCTTGACTGTCCCTTGTTTTCTGCTAACATACCTGTGTGATCCTCTGGAACCAGGCTCCCTGGGTCACATCCTGACTTCACTGTTCACAAATAGTGAGATCCTGAGCAAGTCACTTAGTCACTCTCTACCTCAGTTTCCCTCATATAACATAAATAAAAGTACATAATTCATAGTGTTCTCATTAGCAGGAGAAAAGATTAGACACCGGAAACAGATTGACACAGTGTATGGCACATGGTAAGCACTCAGTAAGTGTTTACTATTATTATTGTCACTATATCATCATCATCATCATCATCATCATCAGTTATATGCAGCCAAACACATATAAAGCAGTCTGACCATAAATATGACATCAACTTTACATATCACATAAAATGCTTCTTACTAAGAAAGAAATCCTTAGAATTCCTCTTTGGTGAATTCCTGATATGGAGAACTCCCTTCATAACCCTGGGCCCCCATGCTCATCCATGGCAAATCATTAAAGGGGATTGAGGGTCCCATTATTTAGTTAGGCTCATCCTACCCTCTGAAAGCCCCATTCAGGCCCAGACTCATCAATCAGTCTTTATGGAGCACCACATCAGACAGTGATGGAATTAAAGAAGGAGAAAAGTCTTCTGCTCCAGACAGATGCATTGGCCAGAAAGGAGACAGCCATATTCACAAATAATTACCGTGCATTAATGCATCGCATTAGCACACAGACAGGAGCAGGGCCACAAAGAGGAGGGCACTTAAGTTGTATCTAAGGGGGCTGGAGAAGGCTTGACACAACCCGAAGGGTCGTGTGGTCCCAGTCTTGGAAGATAAGAAGGAGTCACCAAATAGTGAACAGAAAAAAAGGTCTCTATGTGTAGAGTAGCAGATATCAAGCAGTATGAGAGCTCTTGACATGTAAAGAGAAAGTAATTAGATGTGGCTTAAGGAAGATCTATCTATATTTCAGGGATCAAACAAGTACGTTTGATGAGGGAATGGTGAGGCTCTGTCTCTTGCCCTGACTTGTTATGCAGAAAACGAAAATGAATTAAAACAGATCACTTAAAGATGCCCACACAAACATCAAGTCTGAAAAAGAAGGCAAAAAAAAAAAAAAAAAGGTCAAAAGAAAAACACTTGCTTAAATAACTGTACATTTTACATGCCCTTGGAAAAATCTCCCCACGAATGCCTTTCCAGCACCAAATCCTTTTCTTTTTTAATGGACCAAAGGAAACGAAATAATATTTATTGTGTCTCCTGCATTTGATCCTTACGAAAATGACATTAGCCTCATATGGAAACACTTTGACGCCCCTGAAAATAATTCCTTAACCACAAACATGTCTTCTACTTGTCTGATCTCAAGTTATTCCAAGTGAGCGTCACAATTTCAGGTCAGGTTTGAGGATATGACAGGCACTATCAGTCCATTAAATATGAATGATGTATGAGGCAGAGGGCGGAGGTGTTGGCACAGGAGGGAAGCCCGCCGGTGGGAGCCCCATTCCAGGTTCTGTGGCCTGCCTGCCTTCTTAAAGAACTTTCCAGTCCCACCTGAAGACATTTAGCAGCAGCCCCTTGGCACAGATGGAGGGAGGAACAATGGAGCAGCTCTCTGTGCTCATCACCCAGATACCATCTCAGAACTTCAGTGGAGCCTGATTATTGGAGACAAAATAACACAGATAGGATTTCACATCCAAGCTTTGGGATATAAGAATAACAAAGGTGCAAGGGCACCAACAAACCCTCTCACCGCACTCCACCCCTCCTCGCTCCCTGCACCCACCTCCTTGTTGCTCTTTTGCTTCCAACTTCTAATTGGCAGATACTTGAGCCGCTTGGTCATTTCATTTTCCGAGTGCACAGGGGCCACTTGAGACACTGCCTGATATGTGTGGGAAAGTGGCGGCCATGTTGCTTGCACCTGTTGCAGGGAGCTGCCCATTGCCCCTCCCTTCCTCCAGTTCCCATTGTGTACAACCTTCTTCTGTTTCAGTAATAGCAGAAAAGAAGTCAAAGTAGCCGGCATTCAACATGAACAAATACAAAAAGGAGGCCAGAAAACTTCCTTGTATCTCTTTCCTTTCCAAAGCCTGCCTGATGGCCTGTTTCATTAGTAAGTGTAGCAATCCTATCTCTTTTCAGAGTGGCAGCATGTAAGAATCAGGAAAAGGCAACAACACAGGCATTTATGTGGCTGGCTCATTCAGCTTTATAGTGTGAATCAGCTATACACATGCAGGCACACACACACACACATTCCCTAATTCAAAACTATTCATATTTGGTATCCCCAAGTAGACCGTATCTATTACTTTTGTGAAAGTAAATAAACTGGAGATCAAAGGCACCAGGACTTTTAGCTTCCAGGAGAATGGGCTGCAATACCAATAAACTTTCACAGCAACCTCCTTGGAATGTAGACTGAAATTGAATAACTCTACGTACAGATCTTAATGACAGCAATGGGGAACACACTCAAGTTCAAAGGGGAGGCGGGAAGAAGTACAGCAGCTACTGTCTTGAGCAACTGGGCCGTCATTCTGAAGTTTAATGGCCAAACTGTTTAGTTGGTGTCCATTACCGATACTAAAATCTTAAGACTATAACCACTCAATGGTGGTAATAATACATCATCAGACCTAGAAATGGCAAAGACCCATTAAATCATCAAGTAATGCCTTTGCCAGCACTGGCTGCAGTTCCCAGAGAATATTCCTTAAAGCGCCCCATGGGATGAGCTCCAAAGACCAAGTCATTTTATCCACCTCTGAAGAGTGCAATCCATCTATCTACAGTATCCGATGGCTGTTATGAAATTAAACTTTGGCCTTAAAAGCATTGTTCCCTACCAAACTAGTCCTTGGTACCAGGTTTTCATTAAGGACAAGTCATAGCCCTTGGAGGAGGCAGGAAAGGTCATTTTATCCATTCCCCTACCTCTGGGCAGGTCTCGTGTGAAACGACACCAGCCTGGCTCTTATTATACAATTCCCAAAGCAGGAAGTTCAATAGCCCCTGTTGTAATAGTGCTTTCCCATGACACAAAACCCTCATAGAGAAAGTGTTTTCCATGGTCTAGACAAATTCCCTCCCACCACAGTTTAAAATCATGTTCCCACAGTAGCAGAGAACTCTTTATCACCCTCGGAGCATCCCGGGTACCTGGATAGGGTAATCTACAAGTGCTTCCCTGCATAGCATAGTCTTGATTTTAACTCAAATTTTATTATCTGGGTTTATCAAAGCAAAAGGTGATACAGGATTTTGGAAGGCAAGGGTTGTTCCTTTCTTTTTTTCTATTTTGGGCACTAGGGGGGCAGATTTTGATTAGTTATTAAGACAGCATTGGAAAACAGAAAAGCACTCTCCCGACTGAGGCAGTTAAGTCAGGTTTGGATTAATGGGACACAAATCCATTGAATTCTTCATTTCCTATTTCATTTTCATCATATCGAATCACTGGGATTTATGAAATCAAGTAATGTGTGGAATCTGGAATTTACAACCATTTTAAAATATTAAAATATTTATCAGATAATATGCTAGTTATACATCATTATTATCTATTCTTCTGTGACTTGAAATAGATAAGAGACCAGAAGTATTATCTTATTTTAAGTTCCTAGAAGTGATTGAAAGTAACGAAATAGCATTACAATTTATTTTTATTACCTTTCACTGATCTTTTCAAAATTTGTTCGGAGGAATGAGGCCAGAGCAGCCTTTCAGGAGGGAACCTAGAAATGTACAATCTGAGTGTATGTGTCAGACAATGGCCGCACTTGGCTTGGAATAAGTGAGGAGCATATGCTTGCTAACAAGATGCTTGGAGGAAAGAAATTTCATGATAGTCCTTTTTTTCCTCTGTTTCTTTTTTAAAGTGTTTCCACATGAACATTACAAAAATTTCTAAACTGTATCCCATTGATAAAAATAAAGCCATATAAAAGATAAGTTTACAGTTTCGTCATTTGCGTTTCATGTTTCTTTCAAATTTTCGACAAAATTTGAATGCATTAAATTTCTCAGGGCAAAAGAACGAGCTTGTCCCTTTTATAATACACATGGCACTGTTTCCTTTAACTCTGTTAGAGAGAAGGGAGAGCATGTTCCTGACATTAGCAAGGAAAGGAGCAGGCCAGTAAACATTCCAATATGAATTTTCTAATAAAGTTGTCAAACCAGAATTTCTTCACATATTGTAATAAGAAGGTTCATCCTTTTGAAAGTTCTGAAAAATACTTAAAGTGGGCCCATAATCTCACATATTTTATTTTACACTCAATGATGCAGCTCCCCTGGAAGCCCACAGTGCCCACACAGGAGACAGTGGGACAAACTGTGCTTCATCTTCACATAAGATTTTAGGAGACCTTCCTCTTCAAGTCCCCGCCTCCTAAGGAAAAAGTGCCTTTTGTGGATTTCTGAACTCAGCCAGGGCTGTTGGGAAAAAACTTATCTACATCAAAAAAAGAACAAACAAACAAACAAAAAAAAACAGCTAAAGTTTTATTAAGTGCTTACTTACCATGTGCTAAACACTCCCCGTGCAGCATATCATTTGATTTTTATAATCACCCTATGAAGTAGGCACTAGAGTGATTTCCATTTTGCAGGTGAGGTTCACCAAGGTTAAGTATCTTGCCCAAGGTCACACAGCTGGTAAGGAGCATGGTCCGGACCCAAACCTAACAGTTCATCTGCAGAGCCTCAGACTGTATTCTACACCTGGCTCTGCACACGAATCTCAAATGTCACTTTTACTGTCACTCCACTTCCTTGTGTCCCACAGACCCTACAGCTTCGAATCGTTAGAAAAATAAGAGCTCCCAGGAAAAGCACACCCAGTAAAGCCGAAATAAAAACGGCATTTTAAAATACCTTTTTCAGTCTCATGATCAATAAGAATGAGGGTGAAATGAACCCTTGGGTTAAATCTGCTTTCCTTTGTTAAAACGGAAAGGCATCCAAATTGCCTTACTGATTCTGGCCTGATCATCATCTTGTAACTTTGGGTCACGCAGAAAGAAGCGCCTTAGCCTCCTCCTTTCTGCTAGAAATAGCAACAATAATAGCAAGCAGCAGCTTTGGAATATGCCGATGCCACTTCTAGGAAAAATTTCCAACCCTCTGTCCTCCAAAAAAAGAGCATATTTCTTTACAGAACAAAAGAAAAAAGACAAACAGAAAATAATTAGTCATGCCATTAAAAAAAAAATTTATTGATTGATTTTTAGAAAGAGAGGAAGGAGAGAGAGAGAGCAAAATACGTTTTCTCACTTACTAGTTATGTATTCATTTGCTGATTCCTGTATGTGCCCTGACCAGTGATTGAACTGCAGCCTAGGTATATCGGGATGATGCTCTCCAACTGAGCTACCCAGCCAGGGCAAGAATACCATTTTCAATAAAAGCAATTTCTTATTTTAATTATAGATTTTTGCATCTTTTGTGCAATTATCAGTCATTTCATGTGAACTATACACAGGAACTATTCTGTAATCATGGATTGCTCCTTTTTAGAGTTGAGCAGAATATTGAAGAGTAGAGCTTCTGTACTGACTTCAGTGTGTTTTTTTTTTAAGAGGCACACAATTGTTATTCAATATGATTACATCCTTTGTGACACCAGAAGTAACTATTTGACACAGCGACCAGTTATGGTGGACTTTAGAAAGTTCATCTATCTCTGTGGTCAAGCACTCACGGCTAAGAGCAAAAGGATGAGCTTCAAAGCCTCGGTTTGGATCACTGGAAAAAGATCATCAGCAGATGATGGAGAGAAAATGTGCTCCCCCCCACCCCACCCCTTGTTTTGAGTTGTTGTTTTTTTCCTTCCAGATCTCCTTGTCAAAGGATGATTGATATGAGCTAAGCAGCCCTTCAAACGCCAGTCACTGCCTGAGGCACTTCCTATAATCAAAGCACACGCCCACCCAGAGCTAATTAGACATTAGATTAGTGTCAACTGATTGATTTAAAGCAGCCGTCCCTATGTCCCCACTCCTCCTTTCTCCCAGCAGTCACGATGGGATTGGTCTCCAAAATGGCTCAACAGACAGGCAAGTTTTTCATGAAACCTCAGGAAGGAAACACAGGGATTATGCCATGCAGCCAAGAACACAACCAGAATAACATTTCTAGAAAGAAAGTGAGAAGGAGGAGAGAGAGAGAGAGAGAGAGAGAGAGAGAGAGAGAGAGAGAGATTGGCAGAGAGAAAGGGAGAATGAATCATGTTTCCTAGAGCCATGAAACCCCTCGGTCCAATTTGTTGAATTAAGTTAGAGAGAGTGTTTGTGATGTTTGAAAGAAAATTATTTGCAATTTAACCTAGGAGAGTTCTGAGTACATTTGGCTACAATTTAGATACCATTTTTCAACGTCTTTTCCCTTCATTCTCCGCCCCACCCCCCACCCCCTTTATAAATATATGAGCCGGGAACATTCAAAGTTGTCTTAATGGATTAAGCAGAGACAAGGCTGCAAGAAGCAAATTAAAAATGAAATAGTTACAGCTGTTGGAACTGGCATTGGGCAGAGAGGGGTAAAAAAGATTTCTCTTCTCACAGGCCGAAGGAGCTTTCAGACACATGGAGCCCTTGCGGAGTTCAGACATGTACGCCTAGAGAACAGGATAAGTGACCCCCAGACTTTTTAGGAACTGCATCTTTCAGTGGCTACTTACCCTGTAGAGGGGCCCAAATAATTGTATTTCAGCTAAAAAGCGAGCCCATTCCCAGAAGAGACCACCAGAGTGGTGGGCAGCCAGGAGCCAGTTTCAGACTTTTCATCTGCAGATTAAAGGCGGTTTTCACTTGTCACATCCTGCTACTAGTACGCTCTGGGGTCAGGGCTGATCCAACACAAACACGCCTCTGAAATTATTTCTGTGAATGTGGGACCCCGAGACGTGCTGGAACGTCAGCAGAAACATACCAGGAAGATGGTACCTGCGGAGGGGACTCCAGGAGCCTTCACGTAACAACACTTCCTTATCTCCTGGATTGGGGGAGGCTGGAGAAGCAGAAGGGGCAGCTAAGGTTTGGGAGAGGCAGGTAGAGGTAAGAACAGGAGCAAGAGCCAGCCAGTGGAACTGTTGTAGTAGGTCATGACATCTGCTGTTTTTTTCAGTCTTGACTGCTTGTACAGCTACATGTATTATCTCTCTGATATCTAACAAACCCCTGGGAGATGATAGATAGGGCATGTGTCATTAATTTGCAGCTTGGCTATTCCAGCCATTACAGATGAAATGATTTAAGGCCGGTAATCCGTTCCCCACCCCCAAGATAGTAGGAAAAGTCAGTGAACCGCTAATAGATCTGAACTTTTGGTTTCTGCTTATCAGTCTTACCAATGCTCCATACTGCCTTCGAAATCTCTGAGTGGCATTTCTCATATATGTATAGTTATTTTATTATTATATATATATATTTTTTTAAATTTAACCATTCAATCCGTCCGCAAGCATTCTCAGCTTTGAAGAGCTAACCCTCTTAGCTTAAGAAATGAACCAGACCATAAGCCAGAACTCTAGGAGGTCATTGGGGAAGAAAGAATTCCAGGACCCAGAGGACGAAGTGCCGAATCCCGGATTAAATACAGAAGTAATAACTCAGGTTTTATTCTAGGCGGTAACTAAAGACAGAAGCGAGCTTCCCACCGATTCCCACCAAGGCCGTAAAGATGGAGGGATGTAGGCACTGAAAACTTAACACTGCACTGAAATATGTCGTGAAAACTGACGGAAGTTTCTGGAGTTCGAAATGGCAGTCCGGCACCAGGGCAGAATGGAACTGTTGTTATGTTTCTCTGTGTGTATGGGTCTTAGCATCATAATAACAGCTTTCAAGGGCTACTTAGGTAGAAATACAAAGCCCACAAAGGCCAAGGGGAGGTAAAGTCTGGACAACTCCATCCGTGTCACCGCTCCCCAGGCTCCTGTCTCCCCGTGGAGACAGGAATCCAGAGACCAGGGCTGGGGAGCCAGGCGGGGCGAGGCGCGCTGGAGAGCCTTCCAAATGCCTATTCGGCAAATTTTAACTTTTTCAGCTATAAACCTTTCAATACCTCCAAATAAATCCTTCAATTTTATATGAGATTTCGATTTCTGCAGCTGTAGATTTATGCAGTGTGCTGAGGCCAGGCCAAGAGACGTGAACATAAACGATGTGACAGATAGCGTAAGGATGTTATTCAGCTTTTCACTGCAGCCCTGCTCACGCAGGCGCTTTCCAAATGTCAGGCGTAGCCTCTCTCATTAATTAGCTGCGAAAGCCGCTGATCTTCTGCTCTGGACGTGCCTCTGCAGCCGCTAGCCCTGGGCTCGGGAGACGCAGGAAGCAGAGCACTTCCTTGCCCCTGGCCTGGATCTAGGACACTTAGGCACTCACCCCACCTGCCGCTCTGCTCCCTGCAGGCCTGCCCTGCTGGTGGGCCAAGTCATGTGCCTGGGTTGCTAGTGGGAAAGGGAGTACTAACATAGAATATGCTTCAGGAGCCAGCTGTAGTCACTAAGCAATCGTTTAAGATGCGTCCACAGCTTGAGCAGCCAGTTGGTTTGCATGAGAAGATGCTAGGCCTGTCACTATATTGCCTTTCTCATGCTTAAGAATAAATTTATTCGGCCTGACCAGGTGGTGGCTCAGTGGATAGAGCGTTGACCTGGGACCCTGAGGACCCAGGTTCGGAATGCTGAGGTTGCTGGCTTGAGTACGGGCTCACCAGCTTGAGTGTGCGGTCACCGGCTTGAGCTTGGAATCATAGACATGACCCAATGGTCGCTGGCTTGAGCAAGGGGTTGCTGGCTTGGCTGGAATGACCCCACCCCAGTCAAGGCATGAATGAGAAAGTAATCAATGAACAACTAAGGTACTGCAACAAAGAATTAATGCTTCTCATCTCTCTCCTTGTCTGTTTCCCCATCCCCCTTGCTAAAAAAAAAAAAAAAAAAAAGATATTAACAAATATTTTCTGAATATTGTAATGAATTGGTCTCTGTGCTTGTTTTTTTTAATAAATGTCTTAGTAAATCCACATAATAACAGGGCAACATAGATAGAACCAGTTTTATTCTACAGAGAAGGAAGCCTTACCTGAGAGCATCAGCTTGGCGCTGGAGGAACAGTCTTCCTTATCCTCAACAGTCAGTGATCACTTAAAGTACAATGATGATTCCCTCAAACACCTATCAATAAGAAAAAGGAGGCTGTTTTCCAGATGAAATTCCTGGGGGAACCCCAAGCTGGTTCTCTTCCACAAACACGACGGAGGCGAGGCATTGTGACTTCAGCCGTACATGAAAACACTGGACTTAAGTCTTAACAATGACTTGATTTTTTTTTTTAAATCTAATTTTGATATTATCAGTCTTTTCCATGTGTGAGTTCTGCTTCTGGCCAAGATGGAGTAAAAGGGACCCTAACTCATCCTCCCACCTGAAATAAAATTTTTAAATTGGAACAAAAAGATTCTAAAACAGTGGTTCTGAGGACATTGGACATCAATCAGTCAACAAAGGACAGTGAACCTCAAGTGAAGGGAAACAATAAGGGGAGCCCTACAGCTCACCCAGCTTGCTTCCCAGAAAGAATCTGGAGAGCCCAGGTGGAGCTTAGTAAACTCCTAACGGTGAGGAGACAGACGAGTTTGTCTGGGAAGGTTGTGCTGCTGGAGCTCCCACCTGGGTATAGAAACACACAAAGCAGAGCTCCAGGGGCCGAGCAGAGCTCTGGCGACCAAAGTCTGTCGCTGCTCAGTGCATACTAATAGAGGTCCATAAATGACCTAGTCCTGTGTTTTCCATGCAGCACATTCATTACTCTGGGGGCTCCCAGTTCTGTTTGGTATCCTGCCTCCTGTCAGGGATAGACGGTTGAGAGCTGTATTTTAGATTTTTCTCCTTACTCTTCACTCCTGCCTCCCCAGTGCCTTCCTTAGTGCCAAGTACCCCAAATGTACTATGTTTTATTAGAACAAACAAGCTTATTTTTAATTAGTACTTCCATCTACAGGCACATAGTCCTCAATTCTCTATCATCTGTTGAGTCGTTGACTGAAGTAGTCATCCATTTCCGTGATTGAACTTTTGAAGAAATTTCTAGTCCACTGTGTTCTCCTTTCCTACTTTTTTTTTTTTAACTCCAACTTTCTGTGAAATTATTTTACTGCTATGGGAGTAGCGATTTAAAAGAAATAAATATAGGCTGTACTACACATATTCAAATACCCATTTAAAGGCTGGTTAACCAGTGTAAGAGAATTCTTCCTAAACAGCCAACAGGCAATCCACGTTCGGAAATTTGACGTTCCCAGGCTCACGCACCTCCCGAAGTGTTTATTATCTCATTCTACCCATGAGACGCTGAGACATAAAAATGACAGAATAAGTGGTTCAAGGTCCCAAAATCATACTTCACACCTCAGGGGTTGTATAAGTATTAAATACGATAAACTGCTGAGCATAGTGATTGTCTTATCATAATTGAGCTTTAAAAAAATTGTTTTTTATGGTTAAGCATCTGGTCCTTATCGATTCTCCAGTTTCTGAAGACAGCACATGTAGGTCAGTAGGAAAGCAGAGAACACAGAAGGAGTCATGATAAAATGGGATGCCCTCCACTCAACTGGGGAATAATGGCATTCCAGTGCGAGTGATAGTTTGTAATTATATCAGCTCAGTTGTAGGGCTTATATTTGTTTACTGGGGAATTATTTTTTTCTTTTAGGGCAACTATGAACCAAATTGTGTGGGGAGAACAGTGATGGACTCATAACTCGTTCAATAGAGTAGGCTGAATAATCCCTTATAATGTGAGAAAAATGAAGTCTAGAACTGTCTGTCATTCCTAGGTCAAATCTCTTTAGTGTATATTAACATTGCATTTAATTACATTTTCCGAAATCCCTTAATCTGTTACTTTTTAAAGTTTTACTTTGTTTCTAAGTAATTTCTAAAAGTTTTTGCCTTCAACCATGAAGAAAGGATTAACTCATACCAAACTAGCCCTTCTACAATAAACAACTAGAAAATGAGACAAAATGTGTAAAAGTTTTCAGACGCTGGACAGTGGGTAGCCCAGGACTGTGATTCCTAGGAGAATGGAAACAAATAAAGTGAGACTGTGGTCACACTGGTTTTGGCCAGAGACAATTTCTGAATAATGGTGCAGGGAGTAGAGTGGGGGGCTGAGGAGCAGAACACAGTGGTCTTCTTAGCTAAAATGACAACGATCAGGGTTTAGAGAGGCTGAGGTGACTGGCATTTGTGTAGCTGAGTTCCAGAAAGGAGGAATCTACATAGAATCCAAGAAATCTTCCCAGGGTCTACATGCATCTTTGGTGGCATATGCTTAGAGGGCAACTCCACAAGGCTAAACAAGGAACAACAAACAGAGATAACTTACGGGAAGCTCTCCGATTGCAGTGTATTTCTCTGATAAAAGAGATGTATCCAAAATATATAAAGAACACTTACATCTCAATAACAAGACACATATGCCATTTGAAAATGGGCAAATTATTTGAGCAGGTACTTCACAAAAGAAGATGTATGAACGGCTAATAAGCATATTCTAGAATGCTTATTAGACACTGTGGAAATGCAAATTATAACTAAAAATGCAAATTAATACTTTATGCTTATAACCATGTACAAACTAGAATGGCTGAAATGAACAATACTGACAGTAGCAAGTGTTGAAAAGATTTGGGGCAACCAGAACTCTCACACATTGCTGGTGAGAGGGTACAGTCACTTTTCAAAAAATACTGATAGTTTCTTGTACATTTAAACATGTACCTACTCTGTGATCTAAGAATTTCACTCCTAGATATTTATTCAAGAGAAGTGAGAACATAATTCCTCAAAAAAAATTCCTGTGTGAATGCTCATAGCAGCTCTCTTCCTAATAGTCCCAAAATAAAACCACAAATATCAAACAATGGGTCAATAGATAAACAAATTGTGATATATTCATACACTACAATAAATTCAGCAATTTAAAATGAACAAAGTACTGCTACATTCAACAATAGAAGGAATTTCAAAATCTTTACAGTAAGTGAAATAACTAAGACACAAACGAATATATAATATTTGAGGTTATTTATATGAAATTCTAGAATAAGCAAAACTAATCTATAATATAGAAATCACATCAAAAATTGCTAAGAAAAGGATTGTCTTGAGTGAGCCATAATGGAGCTTCTTGGGATATATGAAAAAGTTTCTCATATAAATATAGATATTTTTTGTGCAATGTTTACATAAATATAGAAATTTATCATAACTCATCAAACATCAATGTTACCTTTAGATAAGACTGCTCTACCCTGCCTACCTCAAATTACTTTTTAAAATGTTTAATTGCAAACAGTTTGACACCTTGATCCATTTAAAAACAAACATCTTCTATAAAAAGAAATTTTAAAACTTCAGTGGAAAAAAATAGTTTCACTTTGTTGTATTTATATATAACTTAATAATGATTATTTTCATTTATTTATTTATTTATTTATTTATTTATTTATTTATGTATTCAGTGAGAAGAAGGGAGACAGAGATAGACTCCCACATGCACCCTGCCTAGGCTCCAACTGGCAAGCCCACTAGGGGGCAATGCTTTATCGATCTGTGGCAGTGCTCTGTTGCTCAGCAACCAAGCTCTTCTTAGTGCCTGAGGTGGAGGCCATGGAGCCATCTTCAGCACCTGGGGCCAACTCACTTCAATCAAGCCATGGCTGCAGGAGGGGAAAGAGAGAGAGAGAGAAATTAGAGGGGGAGGAGTGGAGAAGCAGATGGGTGCTTCTCTTATGTACACAGACCGGGAATCAAACTTAGGACATTCACACAGGGTCAACGTTCTACCATTGAGCCAACCAGCCAGGACCAACAATGGCTATTTTAAATGTTCACATTAACACTCTTCTCCAACCAAGAGTGACTTGAACTTTATAGGAGGACAGAAAAGCTTTGATGTGCAATTAAAGTATACTCCCCTGTCCACAAAAGACTGCCAGGGTCCTCTCCTGAGTGACTATGGTGGGAATTAACAAAGTCAGGCAGGGTTTATTCTTACATACATATAAGGATTTGATGAGGAGTAAGGATTAGGCAACCAGTTCATGATTAGAAGTGTCAGAGTTAGGATAAGAAATAAAGCATATGCATCTAAAAAGAATTCAGGGGAGAAATACAATAAATCTGCATCTGCTAAAGAGCAAAGACTAGAAATACCATGGGTCCTTCTTAGTAGAAAAGGAGACTATGTCATAACTTGTTCACACAAACATGGTAATTTTAAAGAACCTTAACCACCAACGGAGTATGTCTGAGAGCTCTGACGCCCTCCTCTGTTTTATCTGTCTCCTTTTCTGACTGACTTCCATTGCAAGTTACTCCTGTGTGCTCAAACCATTGGTTTCTACTCATAGTTCAGCCTTCTCTAATTGCAGATCTAGAACACACCCCAGAATATCTTTTTCTCTCTGCATTGAGATCATTTTAGAGACCAGAAGCAGTAGTAATCTATGGAAAGTTTGGCATTGAGTTACTTGAGACCAACAGTGAGTTTATTCTTGTATTATTATTTACTTGAATTATACCCGTAAACCTACTTTTGCCCACTCCTCTACATTAGGCTAAATAACTTGCTATTACTGAGAGTCGTAGGCGAGGCTATAGCATGAGTGCTAATCAGCCTAAACATTTTATTCAGCTATGAATTCCGGTCAAAGGAAAGATATTTTGTTTTGTTTTTCTTTAAAGGCCACAGATCATTAACATTTCAATACCCCAAGCTTAGATCTGGCAAAGGCAAAACATTTTTTCAGAGGAAAAGCACCTCATCCAAGTGACTCTCTTAATTATCTCCATCAGCCCAATTAATTTGTGGTAGATTTCAAGCTGAAACAAAGGCCCAGGAATGAGTCTCACTGTCCCAACCCAGCCAGAGGAGTCTGCGAAGCCTCTCCCTCCATCATTCCAGGGAAGAACTACAATAGGACGGAGATGAGCCCTGAGGGTCTTGGCAGCCAAAAGCAAAAGAGAGGAGGCTAAGCCAGAGTTCCTATCAGTGTGGAAAATCACATCCCAGCCAGCTCCAGGGAAGGATCCTTGAGGGTGGAAGGGAAGAAGGGAACACTGCAAGACATCTGATGCAGTGCGAAATGTACAAAGTGTCCTGAAGATGAGCTTCACTATCTGACACAACAGATTTCTGAAATATAGAAACTCCTCGGAGTTCCTTCCTAGCCTCTGCTTTTCTCCCCATTCAGCCAATATCATCACTCATTCTTCAAGATGCTGGGAGCACTCGCTGGCAATCAGGAAGTATCCACCCAACTGTCCGAGTATTCCTACTCCCCACTTTTTGGTCATGCTTTCCCCCACTGCCCCACTGGCTTAGGTCCCTTGCACATGGCCCTGAGTTTAAATCAGACCTGAGCTTGTTCTATTTGATGCTGTCATTTGCATTGTTTCTACTGTATAACAAATAAATCAATGCTGTGTCACAAATCAGTGTGTGAGGAGAATAGACAGGAAGCCAGATGGTATGTGTAGCAAGAATGTAAGAAGAATAACCACAGCCCCACCCCCTACAAGTCCCCCCAAGTCCATTTCTGATATCTAAAATTTCATCACTGAAAGTTTTGTTGTTGTTGTCGTTGTTGTCATTGGGTTCAAGAAGAAAAATCTGCTAACATACAAAGAGCATGTGGACAGAGAATGAAATCAGTATCAGTTATCAACCACTTACTAGGAATTTTCCTATTCTAAATGTCTTCAAGACAACACAGGCCCTAAAGATTTATGTATATAAGAAAGTATAATAGAAGCCCCATGCACCAACCAAGTGAAAGGAAGCCAGGTGGGAATAAAGAAATTGGGGCAGGTCAGGGCACTGAGAATCTTGAGAGAAGAAGCTCATCAAGCAAACTAAAAGGGGAAATAAGCAATTGCCTAAGACATATTTTACCCATTTCACAATTATGTAAATTACCCAACACAGAGAAAGGTCTGTGGTCCGTACTTTTGGAGGAACAAACGCCAGAGAGTCCCCTTTCCCAAAGTACTTTTCAGGAAACGACTGAAGAAAGTTGATGAGAAGTCACTGCAGCCCCTCTGGGAATGGTAAAAGGCCGTAGCTTTAGGCTGTGGTGTTGCACGGATGCTGGGTGACCACCTGCCCACGTGTTAGAGAGCTTCTGTTGGAAGTCTGGGTTGGGCCAGACAGTCTCCCGGTTTCGTTTAGGAGCCTCTGATAAAGAACAGATGATTTATTGTAGGAGAGCCTCAGCATGGGATAAAGTGATGTCGCATACCAAAACAAAGAAATGAGACAGCCGTCTATCTGAATTGGGATGCCTACCAGATGCCAAATGCGGTGCCAGTTCCTACTCTGAATAAACTCACAGCCTATCAGTTGACACCTAAACCAATGAGAACAACATAGGAGAAATGTTTGGTAAGGAAGTGCCCAGAATGCTAGATGAATCTTTAGAAGAGGGTCTCAAACTCATGCCTAGCGAAGTCTCCGCAGTGAAGAGTGCTTCTGGGCTAAGGCTAGAAAGATGAGGGACCAGGCAGATCTAGAGGAGAACGAAG
The DNA here is from genome assembly GCF_036850995.1 of Saccopteryx leptura. Lineage (NCBI taxonomy): Eukaryota > Metazoa > Chordata > Mammalia > Chiroptera > Emballonuridae > Saccopteryx > Saccopteryx leptura. The sequence goes on from NC_089507.1 coordinate 169,785,732, forward strand.
TCCATACAGAAGGAGTAGCACAACAATGTGTTCACAGGCACAGGGGCAGGTCAGGGTGCTTGGAGTATGTCAGGGGAGAGAGGGCAGAGGCCAGGCTACAGAAGGTCTCCCCTCCTGTGCCCTGCTCAGGAATCCATGCAAGCATGCATCCATGTTGGCATTCACACTCTCCACCCCACCCTCCACCTTATTGCAGAAAGGATTTACAGTGACTGTTGCTAAAGAGTTTGGATTGTATTATGAATAAAATTGAGTGTAATTGAAGGATTTTAAGCAGGGAACAACATGCCCAGGCATGCATTTAAGAAAGATTATTTAGGCAATGTAGAAAATAAATCGTAAGGGGTACAGGGAAAGGGCCAAAGACTTCGGGCAGTTAAGGCAGAGTAGAGGCAATTACAATAATCCAAGGGGAAAATGATGCAGGCCTGAACTGAGGCAGCAGCCCTGGAAATGGAGAGGACTAGATAGATTTAAGGTGCATTTAAGATTGGGCGGAAAAGTTTCTAAGTTCGAGGGTCTGATGATACTTGGCGCTATGAAAGTAAACTAAGGAGAAAGAAATTGCTCAGGAAATGTGTCTTGATCAGGAATTTGAATGACAGGCCAGTGGTCTAGACAATCTGCCTGATATTTGACAGTACTGATAGTGTAGAAATACAATATACAATTTCAAGTCCTGTGAATCATCAGCCAAGTTTCTTTTAAGCATAGCCTTATTTCTTTCAAGGTACAAACCCCAGGGATGGTCCGATCATCATAACTGCCCTGGAAACAACTTAGTTCATTTTTCAAAAGAGTGTTGTTGTTAGTAACACCTCAAGAATTAAAAATCCATCTCACAGTCTTGTGTAGTGTACAATATACCGAGATTTGGGGGGGGGGGGATTATTCTCCAGAAGGGGAAATGTCTTCACAGTTAAAGCAAACACATCACACAAAAATTTAATTGTTCAATAGCTTAAATTAGACATTAGGAGTGAAAATGTCTAACACAAAACCTGGAAGGTAATTAGTTCTCAGTAAGTGTTTATTGGATCTGAAACCACTTAAAAATTTTTTTTAGCCTGACCAGGTGGTGGCGCAATGGATAGAGCATCAGACTGGGATCCAGAGGACCCAGGTCCGAGACCCTGAGGTCGCCAGCTAGAGCACGAGCTCATCTGGTTTGAGCAAAGCTCACCAACTTGGACCCAAGATCACTGGCTTGAGCAAGGGGTCACTCGGTCTGCTGTAGCCCCACAGTCAAGGCACATATGAGAAAGCAATCAATGAACAACTAAGGTGTCACAACAAAAAACTAATGATTGATGCTTCTGATCTCTCTCAGTTCCTGTCTGTCTGTCTCTATCTGTCCCTCTTTCTTACTCTCTGTCTCTGTAAAATAAAAATAATAATAATAATAAAAATTTAAAAAAATAAAAAAATTTTTTTAGGTTATCATTAAAAAAACTGATATTATAATACAAATGCAAAAATTTGAGAACTCTCCTAAAGTTTAGTATAATAGAATATGACCTTCAGGGAAATATATGGAGAGGAAGGGAGAAATGAGAATGCATTTTGTAAATGGAGAAGGAATTTTTAAAAGAGACGGTAGTAAAAATTTGCTTTTATAGAAAGGTAGTATCTTTCTTCTAAGATTTTCAGTAGGCTCATAAAATCACTCCCAAATGAAAATGCAAGTTATGAAAATATAGACAGCTGAGTATAACTCTAACTGCTTTAAAGCATGTATGTAGCAGTGTTTATTCCAAAAACAGAAAGATGGTTTAAGGTTAGGTTATTTGTTAATGTGTTCAAATGCATAGATTTTAAAAAACTATTTTGTTCATCCGTTTATTGTGTTCATTAGATTCCACACATGAGTGAGATCATATGGTACTTGTCTTCCTCTGACTGGCTTATTTCACTTAGCATAATAACCTCCACATCCAGCCAATAAATTAAAAATAAATTTTAAAAAATCTAAAAGGTAATCTTTAAGGATATCTAAAAAAACTTTTGATAAAATTCAACACTACCTATTGATTTTTTTAAAAAAAAATTAAATATGGGTGGTTACTTAACGTAAAGAATGATAGCTATCTCAGACCAATCCTCCAGAGTGGCTAGAGGAATGTCCATGCAAGCTGGAGGACAAGACAGTGTGCTGCTCTTGATGCTGAATAACAAACTATAAAAACTACAAATACTTACAAGGAGAACCCAAAAGTATGATTATTTGTGGATGACATGATTATCTGCACAAAAATAACTCAAAGTTAAGAAATTAAAACAATAAAAGACTTGAAGGAAATAGAGTTTTATAAACAAATATACAGAATAAATCACCAGTCTGTAGATGTTGACAGTAGCAAAGTAGGCAAAGAGACCCAGGACCTCTCCATCACTTCCTTCTGTCTCATTGGCCCACACAGATTTCTTCATAGGTTGAGGCAGAGTAGCCACCTGCCCTGTCACTAACCATAATGCCTCACACGTCTCTAATTTGGGCTAAATTCTCTCTGAGTGTCATTGTAGGCATCGATTGTAAAGGGATGACAGTTGTGTGTATTGCTGGTTTTCTGCTACCCGTATGAGCAGGGTTGACTGCATGGATAGAAGCATTTTTATTTTAAAAGAAGAAGAAGAAGAAGAAGAAGAAGAAGAAGAAGAAGAAGAAGAAGAAGAAGAGCTAAAAAGATAAATTTTGAGTTTCCTTGAGAGAATAAAAACCTTCTGAAGTAGAGAACACACTAAAGATGAGGCCCTGTGGCATAGCTGTGGCATGAGAGGCAGAGAGGAGAAGCACACCAAGAGCCCGTGGGAATGAACGAGAGAACAGTGGAACGGCCGGGACACCTGGAATCCAGCCCTGCTCCCCCCACTAGTTAACTGTGTGACTTAAGCTAGTCATTTAACTTAACTTCCCAAGTTTTTATTCCCTCTTCTAAAAAAAAAAAAAAAGGATTGATTAGATGGCTTTAAAGATTTTTTTTTCCTACTTCTAAAATTCTACAGCTCTTAATACATTCAGACATTCTTTCACATGCTCTGACTACTAGAAAGCCCACCTCCTTTTAATAAGTTCTATTTACTTGCAGGTGGTTGGACTATTAAGAAAAGCAAATTGTTTAAATAATGTCTGACTTTTTGACTGGCTTGACTCTCCTAACGGGTCATATATATAATTTTTTTTTTCCTGGGGTAGTGATTTTTTGGGGACATCAATCAAGTAGCCAGTATTTATTGCATAGAGCTAATTAACTTTCAAAATGACATTTTCATTTGTACATTGGTGGAGATTTGAACTCAGATCTCATCAATGGCAAGCAGCTGCACTAATAACCCAGGTCCCAAGGAGCCCCGTAATTCTCCCAGCTCACCCTCGCCATAAATGTGTGATTAATCGCAGGTTTAAGGGAGTTCTCAGTTACTGTGAAAACAAATCATTACCAGAAACTGGCATTCCCAATTTATTTTATTTATTTTATTTTTATTTTTATTACTTATACCCTATTCTCCATATTTTCCATATGTTTTGGGGTCCTTTTCAACCATTTGGTACTGTGTGGAAAGCATAGCTCACCCCCATATCCTACTGGGTCATGCATAATAAACAATAATTTTGTTGTACCATATCCTTCAGCCTTGTGAGGACATCTTTTTGATGAATATTGACATAAATTTTCTCCATCCTCTATCTTACAAGAGAGGCAAAGACCACTCTCTTCAACTAGGTGAGTTTTCTAAAAGCATTTACGCGTCTTGTTGTCACTTCTTTCTCCAAGTCCCTGCTCTTGCTGAACTTAGTTGTATTTAAGTCTCACATGAGTCTTCTTTTTTCCCTGCCCAATAGAAAACTTGAAAACGTATCTCCCTTGACCTTGAATTTTCCCAGTACCGCCGTCCTGCACCAGTTCTGCAGAATCAGTGTCTAAGGGACGTTGAGGGTCAACAAGAAGGAAGGTAGTAACTTCATTGCAGGACATCCCAGGAATCAACTCAGCAGGTCCCCGCACTGAACTTCCATTGGCAGATCCAGATTCAGGAAGTTTCTCAGGGACCATCTCTCTGTCTTGGGCCTCAGCCCACTGCCCTGCGCTCTACCCCTCTCTCTTCTCGGGGTTGGCCACCATTTCTTCTTGCACCGGTCCATTTGCTTCTTAGACAAAACAGCACTGCCCTCTGCTCCCTATTTCAAAGGCTCTGGACCAGGTAAGCCTGTCCCCAAACTCAGCAAACAATGGTGCTTGAGAAAGCAGAGGTAGTTTTACTTTCTCCCATTATCAAATTCTTCAGCATCTCCAGTATCCCCACCAGTCCCTGTGAGTGAGGAATATGGAATGCCATCTCCCCAGTGTGAAGGATCTGAGCCCCCTCAGGACAGAGCACTGGCCTCAGTCAGGCCCGTTTGGGTTTGGTTTTATTCTGTTGCACATGGTATATTTTGCTTGCCACTAACATCATTCTCACAAGCGCTCACACTCTTATGCGCGCACACACACACACACACACACTCCGTTTCACTCACATGTTCTTTTGAACGTCCACACACCGGTGAGCACAGGAAATCACCGAACTAGCCAATCATTCCTTCCTCTCTGTGTCTACAGTCAGTCTGAGGGAGGGAAAACACAGGAAAGAAGACAAAGGAGGAAAGCCAACAAAACGCAAGATGCAGGAGGGCAGAAAGTGGGAGTAGTAAGAAGAAAGAAAAGAAAAAGTAACTTCGCGCCTGCGTGTTCGATTGCAGGGGATGAGGAGAGGTGGGCGCAGGAGCGCTCGGTGGCAGGATCCCGCTCTGTGCATGGTCTTTCCGCTCCTCTGCTGAGCCAGGACTCGGCCCTCGTGTGCAGGTCCTGGGCCGATGTGCACAGCACACACCTCTGTGTAGAGAGCACACAGACTCGCGTGTGGGTCTGGCTTTTGTGGAAGAGCTGCCCTCTCTTCCTCTGCAAGAATGGCAGCCAGAGGGGAGGGAGGTTAATAAGGAGTAAACAAAACAACATGCACACAGCACCAATTACTGACCATTTTTTAATTTAAAAAAACCAAAACTATCAGTGAGAAACTTAGCTGATTTTCTATGCATTAATAGAGAATGGCTTTTTAATGTGCTTCCCGCCATTCTGGCACGCTCTGGTCCAGAAACCGGGACTGCACGGAGGAGAGGCAGCGTGGAGAGCCCCGGTCCACATGTCCAGGCGAGGGATGGAAGACTGTCTGCAGGAGGTCCTTTCTCGTAACACGCCCAGCCTTATAATTCACCCTGCTGAGGTTCAGCACAGTAGCCAACGCCGGCTGCAGACTGAGCGTCAGCCCCTGTCATGGCTTCCTCCTGGGGACTCGGGAGATCTCCCATGGTTCCCCCACCCCGAGGTACCGCCACCCACTTGGAGACTGTGGCTTTGGAGAGGGTCATGCCCACAGACACATCTTTCTCTGTGTGTGACCAGCCTCTGCCAACTTGTGGTGAGAGCTTGGATGCCAAATGTAACTAACCAGTTACAGGAGTCCCCGTCCTGTGGCTGAAGGCCTCTCTTTGTGGGAGTGTATTCCCTGGATGTTATCAGAGCTGGCCTTAGAGACCCCTGGGCTCCCCAGATCGGCCGGACAGGAGTTTTTCTCAAGCTGGCAGTAACTCATTGCCTATCACCCTCCCCTACCACCAGTACCAACAACTGTATCCTTCAGATGGGGGTCTATGAAACCATTAGTCACCAAGAAGAGGCTTTTAGACCCCCCATGATCCATTACTTCTCTTTACATTTTTTTTATTGATTGATTTTTAGAAAGAAAAGTAGAGAGAAAGAGAGAGAGACGACAGTCTGTTGTTTCACTTTATTCATTGGTTGACTCTTGTATGTGCCCTGACCAGGGATCAGACCTGCTACCTTGCCATACTGGGATGACACTCTAACCAACTGAACTAAACAGCCATTATTTTTTTAATCTATTAGATACCACCACCTACAGAGAAACTGGCACACACAAAAAAAGAAAATGACTGAGTAGACTAAAAAAAAAAAAAAAAGAAAGAAAGAAAATAAAAAAGAAAGATTGTGAATAACTTGAGATCTGCCCTCAAATTAGATGCCAACATTTCCTTCAAGTTCATTCTGAACATTCTGAAATCTCTATCACATCGATTTCTTCTCCAATTCTGTGACTTTTTTTAAATCATCTTTCACCTGGATTCTTGCAAAATCTTTGCCAGTGTTCTACTTTCCTCTAACATCTCTAACTTCCAAATTATTTAGTTATCTTTCTGAAAACAGATGTCTAATTGTGTTTCTTGACTTTAGCGGCTCTCCCTTCCCTATAGTATAAAATAGAAATTCTTAACTATATGCCCTTCACAAACACTGGGATATTTACATTTCCTACCTGTGCTGCATGCACCCATGCCAACGTTCCACTCAATATTCTATTACTCTTTCTGGTATGTTCTTCTTGCCCTTGTGTTGGCAAAGAGCTACTCCTTCAAAGGCCAAAGCATTCAGTCATCTATTCTGTAAGATCTTCTAACACCCTTCAAATGATACTCCTTCTCCCTCTGTCTGGTTTCATCTTCCTTGATGCTTGCCTCTTTTACTGTATGTGTCCTGTGTAAGCTATTGGCATCATGAGTCAGTAGTTTGACTCCTATAATTTAAAATAAACACTAGGAGGGCACAGACCATATTTTTAGGTCTTCATATAAGACACAACATATAATAAATGTTCAACAAATGTGCAATAAGTATTTGATGAAAAAAATGAATGAATGAACAGAAGACTCATTCAGTGACACTGACGGGGAGCATGTTTGGCACAGGTGATGTAAAGCAGCATCTCACCCACACGTAATTCTGTATGCTGACTTACATGTGTAGAATGATACGATTCGTGTGAAACCTAAGGTACAAATAACACACATACTATCCAACCTTTTATATTTTCTTTGGGCATGCAACTTTGCATTTTATTTTTTTAAAACCAAAACATATGCCTGAAGGTCCTTATGAGTCAGGCCGGTATGTGTGTGTTTCCATTTTTTGTTGTCCTTTTTGCTTTTCTAATTACTACTTTGGATTCCATAGACCAGATATATCCCAGAGTTTTTAGCTATCCTCCCTGGTTTATAGATGTTTAAGAGAATTCTAATTTTTTTTTTCACTATTAGGAGCAATTGCTATTATGAAATCCTTGGGCAGATATGCCTGTTTTTCTTAAAGGTAACACCTGGGAAGAATTGCTAGGTCATAGGAAATGCACATTTTCCATGTTAATATATTTTTTTAAAGTGCCCTATGCATTGGTTTACAAACATAACTACTTCTATATACCCTCACTAACACTAAATACACTGAATGATTTTCTTTCTTCTCTTCTATTTTTCCACCTCACCCCCATTACATTCCTTACTGATATATTCTGGAAATTTAGTTCTAGGTATATAGGTATATATAATTTTTTTTTGCAATGCATATTTATTCAACTTAGCCTTAAGTTTTCCTGACATCAATGCCCACCTTTGATTTTTCTACCTCACTGTTTCCTCTTGGCTTCATCTTTCTTATTGCTGGCATATATTTTCTTATAATTCTTTCAAAATGTTTACAGGAGTTTATCTTATTACTCCTATGTAAAAAACAATCTTTCAAACTTATGCTTGAATAATAGCACTAAGAATTAAGCGAAAAGAGACTTCCCTTCAGCATTTAAAATTTTAAATTTCCTCCAGCATTCAGTGCTGATGAAAACACTTAGGTCAATACGAGCCTCCTTCTATTGTAGGTAAGCTTTATGTTTTTCTTACTCTGATGGCCTTTAGAATTTTATTCTTGATTTTTGACATTATAAAATTCTAATACAATATGTCTAGATGATATGGTGAAGGTTAGTAAATAATTAAGACACTCTTAAATATTGTCATGTTTTCTGTTCAGTGGATAAGGCATTTGAATGACTAAATACCTATTGGGTTTTATTTATTTTAGATGCAACATCCAAAGACATAGAATAACAAACTTCTGACTCTAGTTCTGCCCAAATAAGCGTGTGTGACTGCTGTCTAGGTTTAAAACTTCTACGGATATCAAATTTTTTTTTCTCATAATGAAATGAGGAGGTTATTGAAAGTCTCTAAGATCCTTTTCAGTTATAAAACAGTGTACTAGGAGTGCTGACTCATTATAAACTTGAAGAGATGTTTTTTGTGGTTCCTTCTTAAGACAATATCAAATATAAACTATCTCAATGATATTACTTACTAGTAGAAATATGTCATTGAAACAGTTTCTAGAAATCTCATATCTCTTAATCCCCTTCCATGTGTTCCTTTTCCTAACAACTATATTTTGTTTGAAAGTACAACTTTAAAAATCAGAAGAATGCATACATATAAGAATATTGTTCCTTCTCATCTTAGAGCTGAGGTAGAAGGGACTGTGTATAGATCAGTGAACTAAAGGATTCCATGTGAGACACTATAGATACTATAACTTTTGCCAAAAGGATACTTAAATATTCACAAAGAGAATTCTAGAAGGCTAAATGATTTCTCCCTTCACAAGGCATGGGAGCTCTCTGAATGAAAACTTCTGACCTCCTAGTACAGGCTGCCCCTGATTAGAAACAAATGGAACATGTGTTGGGGAGCATAAGACTACCTGATTTACGGCTTGGAAAATTAAGTTACTATTACTTATGGGGCTTGGAAGCCAAGGCCCAATGCAATAGCTAATTGAGAGTAGAGAAGGGGTATATGCTGAAATTGGGGAAATATATTTTAGAGAATGGCTGAGTGAAGACATCAGGGTATGTAATTAAATGGCCTTTAAAAAAAAAAAGTCACACTCCCACCAACCTCTTATATCAAACAATTGGAATGTGTTGGTTTTATTAACTGGTCTTCTGCCATTAGTTCCATCGAGCTTGGCACCACTGGGCACATTTTCAGTGTTGACTGACTGTAATAAACATTAAAAGTTCCATTACCAATTGTCTTCTAATAATGGAATATTCGTTTAGGAGAAACATTCATGGTAGTTCTGCAATAATTAAAATGCAGGCTATTGACTAGGTTTTGGTAAGCTACACAAATGTCTTCTTTTACGCTCTTCATAGTCATAAGAGAATGTTTTGGTGAGTTTTCCAATTTATCAAATGAATTTCCAATAAATTCTAGGGAGGAATTTTATTTTCATAGAAGTAAAGAGACAGGAAGTTCTGGTTGTGAAAGGTCAAGTGCTGGAGGCTTGGGAGGGCAGGAGAGGGTGCACGGCCTGCTCACCACCCGTTCCCGTTCCGGTGCAAATCCACTCTGCGGGCAGCTCAGAAAGCTGCATGGCAAAGAACTAAGAAATTAATGATTTCTTAAAGTTGGGCTGCGACTATATGAGTGATAAAATTGATGACATATGTGGAGACATTTTATTTTTATTGGACAATCCAACATTCCAGACTGATGGCTGTAGTTTAGAACAACTACTAAAACTTTTCGAAATCGATGGGTGATGCTGTCAAATCATAATGAAGACCACTTTCCTAATCACTGAACGTGGTTACTGAGGCTATATACGTGTGTATACTTACTTAAATACAGTGAAGGTCTATTTTGTTCATTGAGAGATATTTTTCTAATTGAGGCACTAAAAAAATATTTCCCTTAATTTTTTTTTAAATACATACACTTTATGGTACAGTTATAGTTCTCATTTTGTTCTGGTTATGGTTCTGATTTTGCCCTGCAGGAGAACACGTCACAAAGTTTAGAGACATTTTGGTTGTCACAGTGGGGCAGGAAGTTGCTGCTAACATCTATATGGTTAAGGCCAACAATGCCACTAAATATTCTGAAATGAAGAGAATATCCCCCCCACCCCATATAAATAATTAATCAATCCAAGACATCCCAAGTTAATCAATCCAAAATAGTGCCAAGGTTGAGAACCAGACTCAAGACAGACCTTTAACTGTAAATTATATAGATTATTAATGCAGAAAATTATAATCAATGGACATATAAAACAAATTATTATTCTAAATGAACTCAATTTATAAAAATTCTATTTACACATAATTTTTTTAGGAGCACATTTGTTGTTGAAAATGAGACATATATGTAGTTAAACCCACCCAACCACAAAAAGAAAGCCCAGTGATGATGCCATCTAGCGGGGAAGCACCTTCCCCAAGCCTGGCCAGCACTTTGCCACAATAAGAACTCACTAAATATCTATTGAATGTTTGTTTTTGTTTTCTTTTTTTCAGTTAATTATTTAAGATATATAAGGATAGGTCTTTTTAAGAATTGATGTAATTTCTCTTTAATAATGGTCCAAAATGCTCAACAGGAGAAAAAAAATCCTTCCTAAAGAAAATGAATTCTCAAAAAAAAAATAATAATAGTAATTTAAAAATAAGGTGACCAACTTTTTTACAATGAAAAGAACAAAAATAAATTGAAGAAAACAATATTTTAAATAAAAGAAACATTTTATTCATTGCAACAATGATACACTATAATATGATACATGCATAATAAAAACATTTATAATATTTTATATGCTTATTAATTTTTTGTAATAATTATAAGAAAAAAGTACTCATTTAGAAACAAATACATCACATCACACACAATGGATTGACTGCATTGATCGAATACAGACATTTACAGATTAGTCTTCCAATATCAAATAAAAGGACATGTAGGAGGGAAACTTTTCAAGGGAGGATGGAACTTACAAAAGGACTGTCCTCTCTAAAGGAGGACGATTGGTCACCTTATTAAAAAGAAACTAAATTCTCATCTTTTCCTAATGTAAATGAGATTAATTTAAAGAACAAGTGGTTTTAAGGGTCTGGGCTTGGAAGAAATAGTGTGTAGTTTTGTTGCAGTTTTAGTCTCAGATCTGGGTCTGTTTTAGTGAACTGCCAGGGCTGTTTGCAGATACAGAAATACGCATGTGACCTTCCGGGGAACATTCCACACTACAACTGTGTCTTCAGCCCAAGCTCTGCTGTGCCTGGGGACCCTGTTTTCTCCATCAATCACTAGGAAGAATAAAGTCTTAACTTTAGCTCACTAGCCTGAGGTAACAAAGATGTTTCACACCCACTAATTAGGGGCTGGCAGGTAACCCATCTAACCCCTGAGATGGAAAACACATGGTTAATAAATCGTTTGGTCACACTTCCTGCCACTGCAACTCTGAGATGCTCACAGAGCAGCTGCCCATCCCCAGGTCCCTAACCTCTGGAGTTTCCTGGTCAGGAATCTGAGGAGGGCAGGGAAGGCAGAGAAACAGTTGACAAAGAGGAAGAGGTCCCCAGAGAACCAGAACCAGAGAGACCACGAGCAAAAGACAGTTATCCAGGACAGATGTTTCTAGACTTTCTCTGGAGTGTCTCACATAAACACAAAGAGTACCATATTGTTAAACAAAGAATATTAATTATGTCTCTCTAGATGTATCTAAGTACACGTAGAAATCATCTTTCACACTTTATTTTATTACTAAGGATTTCAAAAGATTATAAGAAATAAAAGAAGAGTTCAATATTAGGATAAATGTTTAGGAATGGAAATTAAAGATATGACAAAACAATACTCCTCTCCATATATATGTATATGTATAAGTGTGTGTAAATACATACATACATATTTTTATCTATAAGAAAGTTATACAAACCTTCCTTCCTGTGGTCTGTGATATTAATTGTATTTTATTTTCCACAACCTTATCTGTACTTGAAAATATACTTGGCATGTAAAATGAGTTTCATTTCAAAAAAGAGCCAATGATTTCTGGACAGTAGGGCTGAGACTTGGCCAGTAGGGCTGGGATGTGGAAAGTAAGGCTGGGACTCTGTAGCCAGAGTCAGACAAAGCGCTGGGATCAGGACAAAGGGAACCAGGAAAGCTAACACTCACGGGGCAGGGCAAGATTCTAACTTCTCAACATGTATTTATTTATTTAAATCTCTCAAGCAACCAATGAGGTGGCATTGTTTCTAGCTCCATTTTTATAGATGTGGTAACAAAGGTGTGGGCCAGTAAAGTAGCTCAGCTAAGGTCACATCTGTGGAAGTTAAGAAAGGATTTGAACCTAGGCACTTACCCAGACATTCTATTTCTCCCCAAACAGCACCCAGTCCTTCCAGCTACAGCTCCCTTACTCTGATTTACATGTCTTCATGGGTATTTATACTCACCTGCTGAGTATATTTGCATGGGCTCCTTTATTTGCTGTTTATTTCTTTCTGCTAAATGAGAGGTTCCTGACTATGTCAATTGTGTCTATTTCATTGTTGAGGCATCTCCAAGGAAAATACTAAATAAATAGTAATTGATATAAATTATCGTGTGAATGAATGACTTAGTCGCGGTATTCCACCCGCGACTAAGGAAACAGGGAAGATTCAAAACAGACATCAAATTTAAGTTTCTAATCAAAGATGAGACCCAACTTAAGTGCTTGTGGGCCAGGCTGGAGGGCATTTGCATGAGCTGCTTGGGGAGTGAGGCTGAAAATTCCTGCCCCGCTTAAAGGGAAGTTGTGAGGAGCCACTTCACCCGCAGTGTTGTAAGGTACCAAAAACTACAGAATTAGTATTAATATTTTAAGAGGCTTGGAGAACATTTTATTAATTTGGGTTAAGGTGTGCAGAGAAATTGTGAGAATAGTCTCTGTACTGTGTGATTGGCATTGTATTGTAAATGCAAAGGGGAGGAAAACATGGATTCCCTGACATTCCACCACACCTGTGGGGAAAGGGGTGAATGGCTAGCCAGGTGCAGGGAGAGAAAAGCCAAAATAAAACTTTTCTTATAACTATGAGCCATTTGCGGGCATTTGTCCCCACGGAAACTACCTCTCCTATATAAATGCGTGTAGTTAACACGTGTGACTCAGAACAGAGAGATAGCAGATGAACACTAGATAATACTGGAATGCCTTTTAATATGTAAAGAGACATCTTTCTACCATTGTGTTGGCTTGTAAACTTTGTTTTCTCCAAAAGGATGTATGGCTTGCAAATTGAACATGGTCCTATCATGTTCAAGGACATATGACTATCTATACCCAATAGCGGTAAGGGGCTTCTAATTACAATTTTTGCTTCTGTACTTCCCACTTACAAAACTATAAAAACTAAGTAGAACAAAGGGCCGGCACACACTCTCCTTCAGATTTCTGTCAGAGTTCCCGCCGCTTGGCCAAGCTAGACAATAAAGCTTTGGTGTGGAATCAACGGACTTTGTTCGTGTCTTCAATGTTTTGGATCCCTCTGGATTAGGCTTAACAGTTGTTGCTCAAATAAGATTATAAATATGATACATATTTGCTCGTTTTGGGTGTGGGAGACAGGCTGTAAGCTGACAAAGTCATTATAGCCTTAGGCTTAGTTTTAAGACTAAGCTTTTCTCCACACCCTTGACTGTTGCATGATGTGTGATGGTGCATTCTTATGAGGAATCCCATTTATGCCTCAGATAAGTGACTTTGTATCATAGACTTTCTTATTTGTATATTGGATTAAAGCTTTTGATTGCTACACTATAAAATGGGGCAGACCTGGCCGGTTGGCTCAGCAGTAGAGCGTCGGCCTAGCGTGCGGAGGACCCGGGTTCAATTCCTGGCCAGAGCACACAGGAGAAGCACCCATTTGCTTCTCCACCCCTCCGCCGCGCTTTCCTCTCTGTCTCTCTCTTCCCCTCCCGCAGCCAAGGCTCCATTGGAGCAAAGATGGCCCGGGCGCTGGGGATGGCTCTGTGGCCTCTGCCTCAGGCGCTAGAGTGGCTCTGGTCACAACATGGCGACGCCCAGGATGGGCAAAGCATCGCCCCCTGGTGGGCAGAGCGTCGCCCCTGGTGGGCGTGCCGGGTGGATCCCGGTCGGGCGCATGTGGGAGTCTGTCTGACTGTCTCTCCCTGTTTCCAGCTTCAGAAAAATGAAAAAAAAAATGGGGCAGAGTGGGGGCTCACTCTCGCTCGGTTCCTGCTATCAGCATTGCAGGGGCCTCCCTGATCCCTTGCCCTCTATGGGAAAGCAGGTTGTAAGGCCAGGGGCCACCATCATGGCCATTCACATGCAGGTTCACATTTGATTCAGACAGATGGTAATGAAACAACGGAGCCATGAACTTGTGGGCCATTATTTTTAATCCTAGCTTGTACCCACCAGGCAAGAAATATACACAGTGGGAAAACACTTCTCTTTCCATTCAGGGCTCCCAAAGCCACTGACTTATCCGAGTTTCCTAGAATCAAAGATTTCTACCTCACCAGCCTTATTCACCTCTGTTCCCCATCTCCTTCTCTCTGCACAAACTCTGTACAAACTGGCTTCTCCTTCATCACCCCACCATCTTGGCTGTCTCTTCTCTCCTCCACGTGACCTTTCTCTGCTCTCCTCCAGCATGGGCTCCTCTGCCCCATTTTATAGTGTAGAAATCAAAACCTTTAATCCAATATACAAACAAGGAAGTCTCTGATACAAAGTCACTTATCTGAGGCATAATGGGATTCCTCATGAGAGTGCACCATTCCACATCATGCAACAGTCAAGGGTGTGGGGAAAAGCTTAGTCTTAAAACTAGCCTGACCTGTGGTGGCGCAGTGGATAAAGCGTCGACCTGGAATGCTGAGGTTGCCGGTTCGAAGCCCTGGGCTTGCCTGGTCAAGGTACATATGGGAGTTGACGCTTCCTGCTTCTTCCCCCCCACCTTCTCTCTCTCCTCTCTAGAATGGATAAATAAAATCTTTTAAAAAAAAGAAAAAAAAGGAAATAAAACTAAGCCTCAGGCTATAACGACCCTGCCTGCTTACAGCCTGTCCCCCACACACAATGCAAACTATATGTGAGCAAACATATATATTATATTTACAAACTTATTTGACTGACACAGGTTTTCTGCTTTTTCCTTGGCTTCTCTTGTGGCTTGCCTGTCTTGGTGAGACACCAATAAACAGAATGGCCCACCATCCTCCGACTCCGCCATTTCTTTACCATCTGCCCAAATTCAATGAGAACCTGCATGTGAATGGCCACAGTGGTGGCGCCTGGCCTTACAGAAGTAAAGGGTGATGAGCCTGTTGGATCAAGAACATGAGCCATGCCAGCCTGTGTGCCTGGCCCTCCCAGTGCCACCACTACCACGAGGACAACTTCGCTTTCTTCAGCTGCTCTGCAGCACGGTCAGTGCCCTGAACCATGGGCGTTCTTTCTCTGATGAGTTTCCAAGGGGACTGACCAAGATGCAGATCAAAAAATCCCCCCCCTACCCCGTGAAATCCAAATAGCCCAAACAAGGATTAAACCCATGCCTTGGTTCTAATTAGCACCAAAATGTAGCCAAAGTTCCCACTGTGGAGAGGGGAAGTAGGAAGGGGTGGGAGATTGCATAATTAAATGTGAAATGTTTCCATGAATATAAATGGGGATGGTTTAAACACTTTTACACTTTTCTGGCTAGTGATTCTGCGGGCTTACTAAAGTTGCAAGGGAAGAACACAGAATCAGTGTTAGACAAAATAGGATGGCTGAGCACGTTCTTTCTCCATTGTTTTGTACGAAGTGGAACCTAAAGGAGCAGTCCAGGTCATCACAGTTAATAAAAAGTGGGACAAAGTATTCGAGGCTTTTCTATGGATAGCCAGAGCCAGCGCAGACTCAGCGTAGACTCAGCTACACATATCTGTGTGGAGGAGAGGGGACCAGAGTCCCAGTGATTGTGCTTACTCTCTCACAGTCCTGTCGCCCCGAGAGATGGGAATGTTTCATCCCTCTCTTGGTGCCGGATAAAGAAGCCTTCATGAGTGTAAGTGTGGAGACCGCACTTGGTTCCCAACTCCCAGAGTAGAAAAAGCAATGGAGATGCGCACAAGGCAAGGTGACATCTGGAGCTCATTCCTCCCAACACATCCAGCTGTCACCCTTCAGAACACATCGACTGAGCTTCTGTTAGATATTACAGAAGCATTCCCCTGTGCTCCCAAGATCCAAGGATGGCGTAGGCAGGGTCCCTGCCCTCAGGACTCTACAGTAACAGGGGAGGAAACTGGTTAAGAAGGATGGTTGAGTCTGGTGAGTGCTGCAATCAGAACAAACGTGGATTGCGTGGGGACGGGGACTCATGGGGAGGGTGGGTTGCCTGGATGGAGATCGAAAGCCTTAGAGCCAGAGCTCCAGCCCTGGACCTGTATGTAAATATCTCTACCTATCCAGACAGATAGATCGGTAAATAGATGGGTAGATCAATAGATAGATAGATAGATAGATAGATAGATAGATAGATAGATAGATAGATAGATAGATGATAGAGAGAGAGAGAGAGAGAGAGAGAGAGAGAGAGATAGGTAGATAGATAGATAGATAGATAGATAGATAGATAGATAGATAGATAGATGATAGACAGATAATAGATAGAGATAGACAGACAGGAATTTGAGGACACGCCCACCATGAACACTGCAGTTTCCCAGTCCCCACCCACCTAATCAGCCTCTGTCTATTTGAGTGGTCATTGCTGGTGACAGTGTGAATGGGCTGAGTTTATAAGGGAATGAAGAAGTGATATCCACATTGGCTAAAAACCCTGACTATCCATTGACCATGCTGAGGAGGGGAAGGGGCCTCAGGAGAGCAAACTGTCTGCAGAAGGGAGCACAGGCATGAATATGAATGTGGGTGACTAGAGCACAAACCACAGGGAGTCCAGTGTTTCTGAGGAGGGATGGCAAAAAGTGTCTTAACCAAGAAAAAGGACCTATGAAGTTAATCATGTAAAAAGAACAACTTTTGAAATTAATCATGTAAACATATATATATACTGCTTTCTGAATGTCTGGGAGGGTGACCCAAGGATAGAGAGTGGGATGCTAACAAAGGGTGACAGGGTGACATGAGAGGGTGGGAAAGGGGACACAGACCAAACAGGAAGAGTTGTGTGGGCTAACAGAAGTGCGTGTGTACTCACAATATTTATATAAATATATTTATATATATAAATATATTTCTTCACTTGTTATATATATTTACTTGTTAATGGCTATTGGTTACAGATCTCAAACAAGAATTTTTTTTCATTCTTTTATTTAAATTAATAATATTTTTTAGTACAAGGGCTGGTTTAGGGCTACCAAATAACATACAGGATGTCCAATTAAATTTGAGTTTGAAATAAAAACAAATGGTCATTTAAAATATACTATAAGCCTGACCAGGCGGTGGAGCAGTGGATAGAGCATCGGACTGGGATGCCGAGGACCCAGGTTCGAGACCCCAAGGTCGCCAGCTTGAGCACGGGCTCATCTGGTTTGAGCAAAAGCTCACCAGCTTGAACCCAAGGTCACTGGCTTGAGCAAGGGGTTACTCGGTCTGCTGAAGGCCCGCGGTCAAGACACATATGAGAAAGCAATCAATGAACAACTAAGGTGTCGCAATGCTCAACGAAAAACTAATGATTGATGCTTCTCATCTCTCCTTTCCTGTCTGTCTGTCCCTGTCTATTCCTCTCTCTGACTCTCTCTGTGTCTCTGTAAAAAAAAAAAAAAATTATAAAATATAGTATAGTATAAGCATGTCCTGCATGTTGCATGGAATATACTTACACTAAAAAAAGAAGATCTTGTTGCTTATGTGAAATTCAGAATAAAGTGGATATCAATGGTTTTATTTGCTAAATTTGACAGCCCTTAACCTATACACTGGAGAACCCCTCCTCATAGTATTCCTGTTTCCATTCCATAGTTTGCAATTTGACGAACATTTAGCTGCTTTCAGAAAGTCACGAGGAGTTCTCATGGGTACAGTCACTTCTGTTAGCCCACACATCTCTTCCTGTTCGGTCTGTGTCTCCTTTTCCACCCTCTCACGTCCCCCTTTGTTAGCACCCCACTCTCTATCCTGGGGTCACCCTCCCAGACATTCAGAAAGCAGGCTAAATGGGGGGACAGGTGACCCTGAGAACTGGGAGGCCGAGTGGGAGAGTGGGTAGGTGGAGAGAACAAATGGTCAACAACGTGTCAACAGCCTGCGGGCGGGAGCTCAAGGAGAAGTGTGGCCCTGGAGCACTCACGTGCGGTCCACGCTCTTGTCTATGCAGGGAACCCTACAGAGGTCGCGAGTAGGGAGCCTGTTTGTCCAGAAGGAACTCAGTCACAGCACAGACGAGGTGGCTCTGGGTCAAGTACAAGCATGCCATCCCTCCCGAGCACTGTTACCAATGTCAGTGTACCGTTGCCACTGGCATTCCAAGCAGTTGACACTTTTACAACCGTTTTCCATCCCTTTTCTCTAATCCAGTCATTGATCCTGGAATTAGGGTCATTGGAGCTGTCTTCAGAGTGGAGTGAGAAGGGGCTCCCATCACCAGAGGCATTCTGCCTCGCGCTTCCCCTGCGGAATTAAAATTTTAATCTGATTTGACACAGTTATTTGGGGAATTTGCAGACTTGTCATGAGACCGATGATTAGAGCAGAACTAAGGGATTTGGGCTTGTCTTCATGAAGAAGATAAAAAAAAAAAGTTGGGGAAACTTGCTTCCTTTGTTTCTCCTTTGACATGTCCCTCACAAGAAAATTGCATTATAGGTGCTTGGCAGTGCACATGGCCCCAGTAGCTAGGCTGGGCCTCGAAAAAAAAAAAAAAAAAGACACCACAAGGAAAGATCCTTTCTCACTGAGCTGTTCGCAAGTGTACAACGTATCTTTCTTTGTCACTAGCCAACTTGGGGAGAAGAGTTACAGAAAACAGAGAAATGGAAGTTTTTATTTCTTTTAACCAAAGAGTCCTTACAAGTAATAACTAAATTACAGTAAGCGGGCAATAGGTGCCCCTTTAGGAATGGGCCACAAGCACAGAGAGGGTATGGTCTGTGATTCTCTTGGGAGTCCAAGAGATCTGATTCAGAGCTGACTCAGTTTGGTTGTAGGAACAGCTCATGCTGACCCATCTCCAAAAGGCCAATGCAGACAGCATGTGGTTGGCCAATTTCCGGACAATTCTGCTACCGAAGGTGGTGAGGTTGTTGTGGACCTTCCCAGTGTGAAAACCAGAGGGCATTCCCCCAGGGAACCGTGTCTGTCCCCATGTGACACATTCTTGCAGAGTTTCTGTTTTCTTTTGAGGTGCAGCAGGAAGGTGCTCAGATAAGAGCAAATTCCTTACTCAGATAAAAACTAGGCCAAAGAACATCTTTGGTCTCTAAATAATTTTTTGCCCCAAGCCCAAGAAAACACCCCTGTTCAAAGATGAGTCCCATATCCATTCCTTCCACCACCCACCAAGACTAGGACACCGAGACGTTAGAATCTCACTGGAGACACCAGCATTGGGATTTGACATTCCTCAGGCAAGAGGCCGCAGTCCCAGGACCCTCGTGCAGCCTGTGGAATGCGGTGGGGGTGGCATTTCCTGAAGTCCTGACATCACGAGACTCTTTCTTTATAGAAATCCTCCCACTCTTTGTCTAAGAACTTTATTATGCCCCCTGCTGAAGACAGCTCACAGACCAACAGAGGACTGTTGTTCTTGCCTGAGTATAGAGACTCCCAAACCTTGTGTTTGACCTTGGGCAAATCACATAAAGTCTTGGGACTCTGATTTCACCATCTATAAAGTAGGAATTATGCCATCTCCTCCTTCCACCTTCGCAAGGTTGTTTGAAGGGCAAAATATTGAGGCAATCAATTTAAAAGCATTTAGAAGTAAAAAGTAATGCATTTAGGCATTACTGTCATAACTATCATCATTCAGATAACAGTATCAACATCGATGCGTTTTGTCAGTGGACAATTGTATAATTCCCCACACACACATACCCCATCCCATTATGCAACAGATGTCCAGAATGTTCTGCCTTGTAGCATCGTTGCAAGCCCCCTTTCCTCTTTCAAGATTTGTTCAAATGTTATGTTCTCAGTGAGGCTGCTCTGACTATTCTATTCAAATTACAATGCATCCCTCCACCCACAGCAGTCCTGACACTCCATGGCTACTGCAGACTTTCCTGTAACATTTATCTCTTCCAACATACTATAAAGTCTATTATAATTAAATATTAATTATGACTGAAGTAATATATTGAATTGACATAATAAATGCCGTGTATTATGTTTATGGTCGATTGCCTGTCTCTGGTTCATGAGGGCAGGGATGCCTGTGATTTTGCTTATTAAAACATCCCAAAGTTATGCAGGACGACAGTGCTTGGCACAATACAGACATATTTTAAATATTTGTTAAATTAGATAATTAATTAAAAATAAACTGGTGGATAGCCACTGCGTGCCGACTACATGTGTTTCATGTTCCTTAGCCTCGAATCCAAGGCCAAACACAACTAGTCTGATCTACCTTTCAGTATCATCTTCCTCTCCACTTTATTTTGTTTCCCTGCTTAATGAACACATTTCAGCTAATGTGGATTGTTCTCAGTGGCCCCAGACGCCCTACAGAATTGTATAAACTGCCCTCATCCCGTGTCTCTTGTTTAGAATGCTCACGCTCCAAATGCCCTCATTAAAATCCTATTTATCTTCACATTAAAGTGCTTTTTTCCTCTATGAGCCCCTTCCTGATTTTTTCACAAGGACATAACCTTTCCCTCTCTTACCTCAGTATATAGCTATTCGGGGTGCTGTATTAGTTTGCTAAGGATGCCATAAAAAGGTACCACAGTAGGTCATTTAAAGAACAGACATTTTTCTCACCGTTCTGAATGCTAGAAATCTGAGATCAAGGTATTTAGTTTCCTTGGAGGCCTCTCTTGGGCTTATTAATGGCCATCTTCCCCTTGTGTCTTCATATGGTCTTTACTCTGCATGTGTCTGTGTCCAGATCTCTTCATAAGGACACTAGTCATGTTGAATTAGGGCCCACCCTGAAAACCTCATTGTACTTACGTCTGTAAAGACCCTATCATCAGGCAGTCATATTCCGAGACACTGGAGACTAGGACTCCAACATATGAATTTAGGGGGATACAGCCAGCGGTGGGATTCAAATACTTTAACAACTGGTTCTCTGCTCTAATGACTGTTTTAAGTATAATAAAACAATATATTGAAAGCAGTTTATTATTTCATGCATTTAATACTTAAATAAGAACAATAAAAGAGGTACATAAAACTAGATTATAAGAGTTTTAAAATATTAATAAAAATATTAAATAATACCTGACAAAAATAATAAAACTGTTGTTTAAGATATTTCCATATTGCTTCTTGATTGGCATCTTCACTTGCAATTTTTTTCACATATGGACAGAATGAGCATTACTACGGGCGCTTAGAATATGCTGCTGTGTAGATGAACATTAAAAAAAAGAGTAAGGAATGTAATTGTGATTTCCACATTAGGCAGCTGCCCAGGCACCCACCTTAGAGAGAACCCTGATTACAAGTGCCATTTTAACAACTGGTTTGCTGAACTCAGCAAAAAATTCTGTATCAGTTCTCCTGAACCAGTGCAAACCAGCTGAATCCCACCACTGGATACAGCTCAGCTGTGGCAGGTGCATACCCTCAAGGGACCTTACAACCTGCTCCAGGAGCTGGGAGTCCCGTCAGGGCAGACACTCCCTTTTGTCCATTTTTATAACTCCTAAGCAATATAGCATAGCTTCAGACCTAATTGGCTCTCAACAATTGGTGACTGAACCACACTTCCGAGCACAATCTTGCAGAAACCAGATTATGTGATGAAGATGGTCATGACTCCTGCATTCCCTGCTGTTTAGACCAGCTGTCAGATCAACAAGATCTCCCTCAATTCATCTCACCTGAGTTCCTTATTCCCTTTCCTTTCTTCCAAGTTTACACTCTTGAGGATGGTTTCCCAACCCAGGAGGGGTTTGCTTCTTCAGTTACTTGCAAATGAGAATAAATGAAGAAGCCTTTAATCTGCTTGGTAATCACTAAACATCTTGTAGATTTCAGGGAGTATAGATTTTCTGTAAACAGGTTCACATGGTAGTAAATGGGGTATAATTAAAACTCGGGGAAACTTTCTACCAGAACAATGCCATAACAAATTGTTATACTTAGCACCAATCTATTTTGTTTTACTGCTTGTTGACTTGGAAGTACATGATCTCCTTGACAACCCATATGTCACTTGTAGAATTTCTAAAGCTATTTTCAAACCATTGAAACTGTGTGTATTTCTCAAAATGTAAAATGTTGTTAGCTAATAGAAGATTTCAACTTTGGAATTCAGTAGTGGAGAAGACTAGAAAGCTTAAGAGATTGACAGTAAAGAATGCTATGAAGCTGGAAACTCAGAGAAATCTTAATTTTCCAGAAGATGGTTTTTACAGTATAGGTTAAGATCTTATATGTAGGCATTTAGCCCTCAATAAGACACTGAATTGGCTTATTAGTAAGAAAGCAGATCACTTGAAAATTTATGCTCAAAGAAGAATACCATCAACTTTCTGTCTCTGAGACAAAAAAATCCTCAAACCCTGAAATTAAATTAAATAATTACTGCAATAACTTTTAAGCATATGAAGTAGTGTTTTTATCAAGGAAAAAAGAAAACTGAATTTGGCCACAGAGTTGAATTTCTAGCACTGTTTCTACTAGACATTTGCTGAGTGAATTGGGGGAACTCACATATCATCTCTGGGATTCTACACTCTCATCATCTGTAAGAAGAAAAGGCTGATAAAATGGTAACCATCTGGAGGGAAGGCTGAAATATAAACTTTAGAGAACTCAGACTTCTTCATAAATTTGGATTATATTTTAAAACTTTTCTTCAATGTAAGAAATCTCTGTTTCATTTCATGGAATACTTGGATGGGACAGAGAACAAAAGCCAAGAACACACCACACTGTACAATGACCAGGCAAAAAGGTCTCAAGATTGCGTCATTTCTGTTAGGAGCCATGATTGTGAACAGGGTTCTCTCATCCTCTCCATCTCCCACCTGCTGAAGCAGAGACACTCAGGCCATTCATTGAGAGGTCCCATGGTGACAACAGTAAACAACTGCGAGACATTGCAGTGGTGAAAAGCATGTCAATAAAACAGAAGTATCCCCTTGGGATACACTATGTCACTCCCCAACTATCTTATAAGGAGTAAGGTATAAAAAATACAATGACCAGGAAGATGCTGAGAGCCCAAGTCAAGTTCACACAGGAAAAATAATAAAGTAAAGAGGGAAGTTGACTACTTTTTCACACTAGATAAATGGGGTATTCTGCATTTTTTAATGCACTCTTGTTCTAATAAACCCAATTTCCCCCAAATTCACTTCAAAGAGAGAAATCTTCCGAGCACCTTCCATGGCAAATCTGGGAGCTGCTGACGGAGCGTTGCCTAACAGCCCCCAGCAAAACCGGCCAGTTGTCATTCCTGATAGGTTGAGCATCCATTGGCTGTAGGTATCACCCAAACAACCTGTCCATCAGGAAAAGACTAACAGCCTGTCATATCATAATAGGCTCTGTTTATGAAATTGTATATTAGAGTAGCATTTTCTTTTTTTTCTCATTTCACTTGGCAAATCTCATCATGATGTAGATATGCAAAGCAAGTTGAGTTATTAAGAGTTTCCCCACTAAAACATTCAGACACATGGAAACCCAAAGACTTTCATTAATTTGGAGACCTACTAATTGGATCCTGCTAGCTGGTAAGTTCCAACAGAGAATGAGGCCCAGGATTATAGGAATGATAGTAACCATGTACCGTGGCGGGTAACAAATGATCTGCTGTGGGTCTTTATACACTGGCTTTGTTTTCTTTGATATCTTATATGAATAGAATGATATAATACTGTCATTCTGTACTCGTCTTTTGCATGTGACTTCTTTCATTTGGCATAGTAAAGATGCATCCATGTTTTAACATGTGTCAGTACTTGTTCCTTTTTAATGCCAAATAGTATTCCATTATATGAGATACTTGGCACTTTGTTTATTAATCAATTGATGAGCATTTGGATTGTTTTTATTTCCTGGCCATTATGAATAATGCTTTTCTTGAACATAAGTCTGTGTGGACCCTTGTTTCCAGATTGTAAATTTAACTGTTACAGACTGTCAAATTATTTTCCAAAATGGCTGCCCCATTTTACATTTCCCAGCAAAAATGGTGAAGATTTCTAGTTCTTTTACATTCCAGCCGATACTTATTCTTATTGGTTTGTATTAAACTAGCAAGGGTTTTACAAACTCAGCTTATCTTTGGGTTCACTGACATCTGGCTATTGTTCATGTCAATAAGTACACACAAAAAAATCTTACTGATAAGCTATCCTACGTGTGTGAAGACTTAAAGATGTCTTGATATTCAGTAATCGTTTACAATATTATATCAAAAGTCCCCTAATTACAACCTGTCATTTGCTTCACTATTTGAAGATAAGCTGCTGTTCTTCTTTCTCCCTCTTAAATTTTTAATCACCTGCAGTGCAACCTATTCTGAAAACTTTCCAATTGCAGACGAGAAGAAAATAACCCAGGACTGGTGAAAGAAGAAGAAAAAATGACAAACCAGAGTTTTTCAGCAGACATTAAAAAAAAAAATTATGTAGCCTGATGTTTCTAACAAGGAAGTGGAAACAGCTCAAGCCCATAGCAGCAACATCTAGGCTGCTGAGCTTGGCTTCTCATTTCTCGGTTACCAGTGGCTCCACTGAAATAAAAAGGTTAGTCATTACTCAGTGGAAATTTTTGTTAAAGGGAAAAAAAATATATACTCATGGAATCTCCTGTTCAGACTGCAAATTATTTTACAAGTGACAATTAATTAAGACCCACAACACACACATAAAGAAGGCAGTTTCATCCCATATGGTAGCAAAGCCTGGCTGAATCTCATAATTTCTTAGACTGTAACATTCGCAGGGAGAATGTTGGGACATGGGAGTTTCATATGAACTTTTACAACAGACACGGGCCATTGGGCACTGAGACGGGAGAGACCTTCCCTTTGTTGAAGGTAGATGGGGAAGTGGCGACATCGGTCTGATGGATTGGACTTATGTTATCAAAAGCTCATCCTCTTTGGGAGCATAGGTTAAGTGAGACTCTTACCACTGAGTTTCAGGACATTTAATGGTAAATTTGTCACTCACGATACCCAACTTCGGCCAACACAGCGAGGCCGTCCGTGGTGGTAGACTCTTCAGTGTCTGGTTCATCCAGCACACATGCACTGAACAGCAACGGCATGTCGGTCATCACATTTCTTGAAACCGTCAACTCGAGTATTTTTTAATAGCAGTGTCCCAGCACTAACGTTGCCGGCAGTGGGTGTTGACAGAGTTGGGTGTGGGAAGTGGAAGAACCACAAGATAAAACAAGAAATTAAATCATGGAACCTCTGTAAAATAAGAGAAGCAGATGAACAGAGAAATTCTACCTCCTGTTCCCTTAGGATTATGACATCCTCAGCCAATCCGTTCACTGCTTTGTTGATGTTGGGGTGTCTGCCCCCTCCAAATCCAGAACTTTTCCAGGTTCGGTCCATGCCTGAGCCCTCTGGCCAAGTGTTATTTTCGGCTCCAGCAGCTCCCTTGTTTGGCGAGTTCAGGCCAGACAGGAAACCACCCAGTCTGGGAGGATTCAGTTAGATCCCAAAAGAGCACACACACTCAGGTGCAGGGCCCGCAAGGCGGCGGGTGTTCCCGTTCATCACCGTTACATGGCAGGAAGTGAGCAAGCTGCCGCTGTTCCTCCAAGGGATGACCACCACTGTGTGTGTGTGCATATCTACACACACATGCACCCACACACCACATGTACATGTCGTATATGTGTACGTGCGTATATATGGGTATGTATGTAAGTATGGGGGGTAGATCAAAAAGGTCTTGTACAAATTCTGCTGCTCCTCACCATGTAACCTCCCCCCCTCAGGTTGTCCAGAGGGAACTTCTGGAAAGCTGAGAGATTGTCTTATTTTAGGAAGATATTTTATTTTGCTTGAAAGCACTGCTGGTTGGAAAGCTTTGGAGTGTGAAGAGAATAATCTACAGCCGATTTTGTAAATGGGGGAAAAACATCTGTCACAAAGTTTTTTGGTCTGTAATTTGGAGAACTCCTTTAAAGTGTCCTTTTTTTTTTTAATACAGGGACAGAGATAGAGTCAGAGAGAGGGATAGATAGGGACAGACAGACAGAAATGGAGAGAGATGAGAAGCTTCAATCATCAGTTTTTTGTTGCGACACCTTAGTTGTTCATCGATTGCTTTCTCATATGTGCCTTGACCATGGGCCTTCAGCAGACCGAGTAACCCCTTGCTCAAGCCAGCGACCTTGGGTCCAAGCCGGTGAGCTTTGCTCAAACCAGATGAGCCTGCGCTCAAGCTGGCAACCTCGAGGTTTCAAATCAGGGTCCTCCGCATCCCAGTTCGACACTCTATCCACTGTGCTACTGCCTGGTAAGGCTGAAGTGTTCTTGATTTACTCATCATTGCCTGTAATGAGGGACAAAGCTTACCTGAGTGATTAAGTCGGTCTGGCTTTCCTGGTCCTGTGAGTGCCCGTAGTGGCTTTAGAAATAAAAGAGAAGAGGGTGAGAACAGTAGGACATATAAAATCAACCAAAACTATATGCAATATCTGGGACATAGTTAAACTATATAAGAAATTACTTATTTTGTATCTGAAATTCAAATTTAACTGGCTTTCCTAAATTTTATCTGATAATCCCCTCATCACTCATCTATATGTCTTAATTTCTGCATGGGCACTTGTTTATTTATTTTTTTTTAATCTTTATTTCCCCACAGCACCTGTTAACAAAGCAAATCATCTACCAGTGTTTGTTGGATATTGAATGGATAGATGGATTAGTAATAGAACATGAATTGTTAGTTCTTATAAAGTCCATTATCTTACACAAAATGTTCAAATTAAAGCTAATTGAAGAAATAAATGTCAATGAGTTCTTTTAGTTGCATGAATTCAGACCAAACTATTTAATATAATGCTTAGTGTCTACACTTGGCAGGATGGTACCTGACTTGGGGTGAATTATTTATCTGGAGGGGTAACTAAGAAATTCCTTTCAACCATAGGCAGATAACATTTATCGAATGTTCACAATAGGCCAATACATATTTTTGTTAACATTTTAGTCTCACAAGACCCTACAAGGTTTAAGTACTAAAGAAATTTGAACCCAAGAAGTCTGGCTCCAGAGCTGGTTTCCTAACTACTTAAAGAATGATGCTACGTATTCCATGATGTGGAATTAATAGCTTCTGCTTTAGGAAGTAGATAAAGTCTTTGTAATCATGTAGGCCCCAGCTTTATTCCTCTACAAGCCAAATCTATTCTGGAACCCTCTCAGGATTCTCTACATCTACAACTCCCCTTTTTCCCCACTAAGCTTTAGGACAGCGTTGGAAATGGCTTTCCAAATGGTGGCAATGACATACAAGAGAAAATTCCATGGAATTATGCACCAAATTTAGGAGCTTATCAAACATGTTCTCCTTTTAACCTATGCCCCAGAAAAAAAGACAGAATAAAAAAAAAAAAAAGGGAACAATTAATACAGTATATGAAAGCTTCTATTTTGCAACTTTTGCTTTTGGATGAGGAGGGGAGGCTTTGTGGTACTGATTTCTTACGGACTAGAGAATCATATTCTGTAGATGAACGGAGACCCAGAAAGCCAGACACAATTCACTTTATTAAGAATGACTCAGGTGATTGCCAATGACATACCTGAGTGAGTCTGTGTATCTATGTTTTGGGGGAAAAGATATTCTTGAAAAGTCCCTGAAATTGTTGCATGTAGAAGGCTACAGAAATATTAAATGCCATGCTGTTTTATCTGCATTTGATAGAGATGTAATACATCTTTATTATCCAATTTAAAACTAATATTTTAGGTGATGACAGGTTGAGAAGACTGGATCCACAGAACTGGAACTGGGAATTATCAGCTGGGAAAGTGTAATTCAGCTTGACTGATGTCTGGAAGGAATGGGAGCAAGGCTGAAGTAACATTCTGGAAGGCCAGTTCATCAGCTGTAATAAGCCAATTTCCAGGGGGGAAATAATGTGTCAAAAACATAAGATGCTTTGGTTAAAAAAAAACAACACAAAAAAAACAAAAGGCCAATACCAAGAGAAATTCCCAAAGAAGCTTGTTCAAACGATGTTTCTAATCCCCCACCCCCACCCCCATAAACGTCTCCCTAGGCAGATAGGGATAGCCAAGATGATACTTTATTTCCTTAGATGCTTTGAATTTCCTATCAGAGGGCCCTCAGTTCGTGTTACAATGAATGTATTAACTTTTGTTCCACCACCTCCCCACATTGATGTACACCAGCCCACTGGACTTCGGTGTTCTGGGGCTTGGGAAACACAGCAGAGGGAACCAGCATGTTGGACATGGTGACCACCAGCGTCACTGCCTGGGGGTCTCAGTGCCCTGTCTTCCTTAATCAAATCACCAGGGGGGTCACCCCCTGCTCCCCGACCTTCTAATTACTGTTAGAAACAAGTGAAACCCCTGTTGTATTTGACCACCACCCAGGCCACAGGGCCGTTTC
Source organism: Saccopteryx leptura (assembly GCF_036850995.1). Lineage (NCBI taxonomy): Eukaryota > Metazoa > Chordata > Mammalia > Chiroptera > Emballonuridae > Saccopteryx > Saccopteryx leptura. Next base: position 169,814,239 of record NC_089507.1, read on the forward strand.
ATTGCCAGGCCCAGAGGCTACAAGCACACCCAGCACACGGCCTCAGTGAGATACGTGAGGCTGGATGTGTTGGTCAGTCATGCCTCCCCATGAGGCAAAACCTCATTTCATTCAAAGCAAAAGTCTCAGTTTCTCTCCTCGGTAGAGGGGGAGGGTGTCATACAGATGAGGGTCAAATAACCACAATGCAGAACCCCTGTGCCTTACCAACCCCCTTTGAGGGAAGGAACCTGGTAACCGTGTCAAGATACATTTGACGAGGAGATGCCATTCTTCCATACTTTGCATCTGAGGTTCTCTAAAGGTAAAATGATCAGCTCGTTAAGAAATAGCAAGAAAAGTTTACCCAGGAAACACCGGTGGAGCAGTACAAGGAGGGGAATAGAGGCAAGAATAGAAGAGAGCAGAGAAGAGAGAGCAGGGAAATGGGAATGAGCAGGAGTGTGGACAGGGAAGCAAGGAAGGTAGGGAGAGACAGACCAACGCCTCGCTCTGATGGGGCCGCTGATCCTCTGCCAGCTCACGAGAAGCTTGCTGCTGCTATTGTGTTTTCTGGTTTTTGTTTTGTTTAACTCCATTTCATTAAGACCAGGAGTTGGGCAAAGTTCCCTCCTGATCACTGGGCCAGTATATTTCTCTGCTATTGCTACCATTGAGGAGGAAAGAAAAAAAATGTTTGGCATCACTGCTTAAGACAAATTTGCATTTCATTGTGGAAGATTCATGGCTGTTCAACTCAGTTCCAATCTGTTGCAGCCAAATAACTTTCTTATCCTTCTTCTTCGTTTTTGTAGGGACAGAAAGGAGGAAGAAAAAGCAAGAAAGAGATCGAGATAATAGAGATGGAGGAAAGATAGAAAGGAGAGGCAGAATGAGAATGAAAGAGACTATGAGAACACAGCTTGTAGGGGCATTAAATTCTGCCCAGCCCCCGCCCTGGCCGGTTGGCTCAGTGGTACAGCGTCGGCCTGGCATGCAGGAGTCCAGGGTTTGATTCCCAGCCAGGGCACACAGGAGAAGTGCCCATCTGCTTCTCCACCCCTCCCCCTCTTCTTCCTCTCTGTCTCTCTCTTCCCCTCCCGCAGCCAAGGCTCCATTGGAGCAAAAGTTGGCCCGGGAGCTGAGGATGGCTCCATGGCCTCTGCCTCAGGCACTAGAATGGCTCTGGTTGCAGCAGAGCAATGCCCCAGATGGGCAGAGCATCGCCCCCTGGTGGGCGTGCCGAGTGGATCCCAGTCGGGCGCATGCGGGAGTCTGTCTGACTGCCTCCCTGTTTCCAACTTCAGAAAAATACAAAAAAAAATTCTGCCCAGCCCCCTTTGAAAGTGGACTGTTTCCTACATATGTACAAAGAATTGGAATTTGGATTAAACTGTTTCTTCTTTTATCCATGGTCCCAAAAATAGAAAACAAGAACCCAAAACTGCTTAGCTTTTTAAAAAATAATAATAATAATATTTATTTATTTATTTATTTTCTATTTTTCCAAAGTTAGAAGAGGAGAGGCAGTAAGACAGACTCCTGCATGCGTCCAACTGGAATCTACCTGGCATGCCCACTAGGGGGCGATGCTCTGCCTATCTGGGGCATTGCTCCATTGTGGCCGGAGCCATTCTAGCACCTGAGGTGGAGGCCATGGAGCCGTCCTCAGTGCCCAGGCCAACTTTGCTCCAATGGAGCCATGGCTGCAGGAGGGGAAGAGAGAGATAGAAAGAAAAGGGGGGGGGGGTAGAGAAGCATATGGGTACTTTTCCTGTGTGCCCTGGCCGGAAATTGAACCCAGGACTTCCACATGCCGGGTCCACACTCTACCACTGAGCCAACCAGCCAGGGCTTAAGTAATAATAATTTTTTAAAAAACTTTCGTGAAGCTGAATTCAACACAAGCAGGACTATCTTGGTTCCTATTCAGAAAACAAATCCTTATTTTTAAAATGCCAAAGGAACCTCATTTGTATCCATCAGACTACTTAATGTCTTGAACCTTGAAAAGAACGCTAATAGAATGCCATAGGCTTGGAGACAATAGTTATGCTTGTGAGGTGCCTTAAGATCCTATAATCAAATGATTCATGACAAGCCCTATTTTCCACTTATCAGAGTATTTGCCAGAAGAACAAACAGTCCCTAATCCAGGATAAACCTTCCCTATCAATCTGCCAACCACAGAAAAAGAAAGACAGCAAACCTGGAAAATATCAATCCCATCTTAGAAGTTGGTGTTAGCAGAGACTGTAATATTTGACAACAACAGCAGCAACAACAACAAAAGCCCTGCATAGATAAAGTAAGACTGCAAGACTTAAGTGGAAAGCAGAACCAATTGTCCACGTGCCTCATCAGTTATGATCCCAGCGTGGAGATGGAGGGAGAGTAAGTGAAGGAAGCGAACTAGGAAACCAGCATCTCCTCGCAGCAGGCAAATCCACTCTTCTTGAGTTTGTTCTCATTTGCCAAAGGTCAGCTTCATTGGGGATTATTTGACTTAAGAAAAAAAATTGGTAACTATTGACTTTATTTTCCTTAAAAGTGTAGATGGATGTGTATGCACGTATATACAAACATGCATTCCAAATAAATTAGGAAACAATATAGTTAGTTTAGCATAGTGTTTGCAGTCACTTGAACAAAAAAGAAAGACCTTTTGCCTCTTTCTGGCTATTTAACAAGGAATTAAAAGGACTCCATGTAGGTTTGCCTTAGTAATGTCTTCTGCTTTTGAAAATTGAGCCCCTATATCCTGATTTTTAAAAAAAATGGATTCGGTCAAGTCTCCTAGTTATGAAACATTTCACTAACCATAGTACCATGTGTGTGACTTAAATCCAGCCCTTCTACACTTGTGGCCCAGCAAAGGATTCTACCCTGGATCAAACCCAAGATACGAGTGACACAGGAATGGAACTTAAGAGGAATGGAAGAACCCACGCTACTCTCCCTTCTACTTGGTTCAAACTGAACCCCAAATAGTTTTCATATTCTTAGAAAAATCCTAAAGAACTGGCTGAACAACAACACTTGGAAACCTGCTGCGTGTCAAGAGGATGTCAACTCGAGGCACTGTACATTTTCCCTTTCAGTGCCTTTAACCACAGGATAGTGTTTAAAAACAACAACAGCCACAAGCACTTTTCTGTGCCCATATCCACATGGGCAGAAAACTTGAGAAATAGGAATTCTAAAAGCATGAGCACCTAATTGATATCAGTAAGTCGGGGAGAGACATTTGATCAGCACTTTCTCATGGTCTGATGCCCACACCTCTTCCACCTACTCTACATACTACGATGTGCTAAACTAAAACCAAAACCAGAGTAGAGTTCTGAACCAGCCACTTCCTGGGTGCCAGCTGTCCCGAGCATTGTGCTGACTGCTGGAGGCGGGTGTGGGGAGTAGCAAACAAGACGGACATGCTCACTGGTTCTGTGGATTTCACTTCTAAAAAGGGAGAGAGCCATTTGGCAAATAATCACCCATATTGTGTTGAATACTATGAAAAGAAAGTACTGGGTGTCATGGGGGCTCAGGGCAGAGAGGACGAAATAGAGAGAAGATGCCGTTCCAGTAATCTGGCTCTCCATTGCACACTCGGAATTGCGTAGATTGGACACACAAGGCAGGCTGAGTGAGCAGGGGAGTAGAGGTCGAGCGACTCCTTGGATTTTTAATTTTTGTCTTGTTTTGAAAGAACTTTTTTTCCCCCTCTAGGGGGATGGGATGCCGGATTCTTTGGAGAAACAGAAACGACAATGAGAGAGAGCAAGCCAATGCAGGTGACATGAACTGGACACCAAAACGAGATACTCACTATAAAGCCATGGAGTCATTGTCAGTGGATTTCTGCCATTTGGTGGGAAGAATTCTCTTTGTACGGAAGGGACATGAGGTCACAGAAGCAGGACCTCACCCAGAAGGCCTAATGCCGAGGCAAACGCTTTCGGTCTTCATTACAATTCTCAGGAGCCCACATCCTGTTTTCTCCCCAGCTCTGAACCCATCTGCGTGGCCAGACTAAGTCAGGGTGTTCCTTCCAGCTCTGGGTCTCGGTGTTAGGCTGGGAACTATTCTGGTAGCTACTTATGCATCATAGGTCTACATTACGTAAGAGGAGTCCAGCTCCAGGTGTCTGTGAGATGCTAATAGTTCACAAAGTCTGCTTTGCACTTCGAATTTCCATGTGCAGAAAAAAACATTAAGCCTTCTCCTCCCATCTTATCAACAGGAAAGCCAAGACTAGAATTCCTGATTTCTGGCCCAGAATCCTTCCCAAGGTCTTTATTTTTGTATCTGTGGGTAGCAAGAGGGGGGAAAAATGCACTTTCTCTTTTCCAAATTTGTGGTTTGTAAAATATTATGTGCCCTTATTTAAATTGCAATGTCACTTTATACAATATATTTGTATTATTAAAAACTAACCACATTAAATGACTGGTAAAATATGTGGAATGACACCAAACAATTTCTGGGGGCTGAGGAGGGGGTTAAATGCATTTCCAGTTCCTGACATCACAGGAGAGTCAAGAAAATAGTGAGATTATAGTTACCATTATAAGAGGCATCTTAAACAAATGCAGAATGCATTTAACCTAAGACAAGCTATCGGTGGAAAACCAGTTAGGCCAAATGGTTCACTTAACTGCCCCTATTAAGTGCAGTGAGAACAAAGGGTCTAGAGTCACAGACTTGGAAAAGCCATCCAGGCTGACCCTGCATCAGGTACTTACATGCCTCTAGTCATAGGGGTCTCACTATCTATAAAGAGGGCTCTCACTACCACCTAAACAGCCCATTAGACAGCTTCAAAATTTTAAAGCAGAAATCCTAAAGGGCATAAAGAGAGAAAGAAAAAAAAAGTCTCCAACCCACCTTCAATGTAAAAAATACACAAGTTACCAAGAATATAATATCGCACTTTACCAGACTACTCAAATAAAGAAATCATGTTTCAATAAAAAAAATTGCCTTAAAGAGGAACAGAGCCAAAGTAGACCTAATATAGCAAGTCATCAGTTTAACAAGTATTTACTGAGCACTTAGGATATACCTAGCACTGCTCTAGGCATTGGATAAAGCAATGAATGAAGTAGCCTCTGTTCTGGCAGCTGATATGTAATAATGGTAGCAAACATTTTGGTTATGTGCCAGGTTTTCTTCTAAATATCTTATACATATTAACAGATTTGATCTCATAACCACTCTGTGTAGCAGCTACTTTTTATTACCCCTGTTAATTTCTCTCTAGCAGAAATCGAAGTCTCTTCCTCCTAAGTTGCGCAGCTAGCACATGATGGAGTTGGTGTGCACCCAGGCAGACTGGCTTCAAAGCCATCATGCCTGGACATCTTTTAGAAAAAAACTTGTGTATTTGAGCAAGCAGAAGCGCTGCTTGTTTCATCATAGGGGAAATACCAATGTGAGGATTGTAGATCCCAAATTCCATTTTAGAGGAGGATCTATAAATGCTTCCTGGGGGGATGTAATCCTAAGCAGAGGCCTGACAGTCAAATAGGAAACTGATGAAGTTTGTTGCAGATGGATGGACTCATGGACGTGGTTTTGCCACAGGGGGCAGCAAGTACCCAGACCTATAGGAGTAAGACAGCACGACATGTGCCAGACAGAGACAGAGGACCACAATGAGAGTAGATCCCTGATGGACAGGCAGATTGTGACAAAACTAAGATGAACTCAGTTTTTTGTCTTTGCTATTGTTGCTTCCTTTATGAGTTAATTGATTTATTCAATTATTATTTACAGACTCTGACATGCCAGGAGCGCCATCTGTCACACCCCTGACATTCAATTGCTCCTTCCTCCGGACAAAGTGAGGACATGTCGGATCAAACAGTGCTCAGATAAACAGAATAAATGTTTTAAAGATGGAGGATGGCACTGGACATGTGCCATTACTTTCTAAATGGATCTATAATTAATACATAGGCTTAATGGTCATCCAATCAAAACACCACAGGTATGCTTTGAAACTTGAAAGGGTGATTCTAGAGTTTATCTGGGGGACAAAATGCACACAAAAAAAATTTAATAAATAACCAGAACAATCCCTGGAAAAAAAATACAGGCAATTTGGGTTAGAAAACTACCAAGTAAGAAAATGCATTGTGAAGCTATAACTTTAAAAAGTGGTGTTAGCATGAGCATGGACAACCAGCCTTCTCCTCATAGTTGACCTGCAATTACTGTGAAAGATGAAAAATCATTAAAAATCTCCAGATTTGGTGAGAACAGAATGCCATGTTAATTCATTCATTGCTATCATTGCTATTCAGACAGAGTGTTTTCCATATATTTATAGGCCATTTGTATTTTTCTTTTTGTGGTTCATCTTCCTTGCCTATATTTGTGTTACTTGGAGTTTACTCATGGATTTGTTTAAGATCTAATGTATCAAGAACATTAAATTTTGGCAGCATTTGTTTGTTGCAAATGAACCCTCACTATAGCTCCCTGCAGCCCCAATACCCACGCCTGGGTCCTTAAGCACACATATGTGCTTGTCTAAATTATCATTTGTTCTCATGCCACAAAGATAACGATGAATTTGTGGCCACTGAATCCAGAAAAATATCGTCCCGGCATACTTCTTGGTACCCTATATTAGCAAAGTCATGAACTTCAGGGGTGAAATCTAGGCTATGTTGCTTTCCTTTCAGGAGAAACCCCATATGACCTGAAAATATACATCAGAACTACATCTGAAAAAAAAAATGAGTGCCCTTTGAAAGAAAAATTTCAAGATAATTCACCCTCTTTCAGTAATCTATCCTTGACTATTTAAAAAGTGAACACCAGGCTTCATTTCTCTCCGAAGATCATCCTCATATAGTCAGTGATATCGGAGAGCAGACATGTAGCCAAGTGGAAGCCTGACTCTCCACTTGTCTGATATCTGAGCAAATAAACAGAGAAATCGCCCAGCAATGTCCCCATTCACAACACTAAATCCAGTGTCTGTAACTCTGCCTTCTTCAGACTTGATTGACTTCTATCCTCAAAGCTTCTTCCAAGACCGAGTGCCCAGCAGAATCCTGGATTACACCATGTAGTTATTTATCTAATGAAATACGAGCTGTGGGTACAATGAGCAATGCCTTACCACAGACACCCCATCCATCTGCTGAAAATAATCTCAGAAAGTACAAGTCCTGGGAAAAGTTAAAATTGGTTATATGCAGAGGATTAACAAGAGGTTCAAGGGCAGAACTGCAGTTATTTTATGGACTTGGAATCAGCGTTTGGGGAAAGGATTGGGTCGTTTACCATTGGTCCAAATACATTTATCATATAAATGCCAGGGTTGCTGACTGCCGCGGCCAGGCAGGTTACTCAGAGTTGCCTCTCGAATGGGAAATCATGCAGCTGTAGCGGTGGCCAAGTGTTCCCCTTTCTGGACAAACTGATGCTGCAGGTTGGTCACCTTTGTTTGAGAACCTTCCCGCCATCCCATGGTCCCACATGGTACCTTTAACCTTGGCTGAAAATAGTATTAATGACAAACTATAATATAATAACATATATAATATAAATATAATAGCAAGGAACATTCATTGAATGCCTGTGATATGCCAAGAATTTACCTAGAGATATTTCAAGTTAAAAAACCTCATTTACTCTCCCTAAGATCCTTTTGAAGTGCTTATTAGTGCTCCTAGCTTGTGGACCCGTGCATGATCCAAAGGTCAGAGAGGAGAGGGTTTGAAACCAAGATTCGAACTCTGTGACTGCAGACGCAGCACCATGCTATTAGAAAGTCAAGACAGATTGGGTTCAGTCCATTTCTCATAATGTAAAAACAGGAACTAGCCCTCGGCTCTACTAATGCCAATCTCAGATTGACAGGGTAGTAGCTAACCAGCGTGGGGAGGAGTGTCTCCAATGGCAGAGTCGGGCGTGGGAGGGTTCAAGTTCTAAGGTGGTTTTCCCAACGTTATGAGGCTCAGGATGGGATGCACACAGCTCTGGCCCCTTCACCTTCAGGCAAGGCTGGTTGTAGGCACTACATGTCTACTCTTGTTTACAGGAAGGACTGCATGAGCTGCCAGACACTCCCAACCAACACTTTCCAATTTAACTCTAGACATATTTATTCCCCCCCAAAAAGAATCGGGTTTGGGTGGGAAGAGATGAAACAAACAAACAAAAAAAGAGAATGAGACAAAGTCGAAGCAAAAAGTGAGCTGTCATGAGGGGCTCCCTAACTTTCATCCTAAGTAAGCATAGGAGCCCTGGCATCAGCTCGACTTCAGCGTGTACCCACACTCTGTATGTGTGGAGCAGGGGCAGGGCGGACTTATTGGACGCTTTTGACAATTAAATATGTAGTCACTGTCGGCCATGACAGGTATGCCAAGTGCTGTATCAAGGCTGAAGAAATGGCATATAACAGAGAACATCCCAAACCACAAGTCTGGACACTTGGGTGAGGATTCCATCTGGACACTGATATGAGTGGGACCTCCACCCCCAGTGAGCTATAAAAATTCAGGAGTTCTGATTGCCCAGTGCTGGAGCCTGACAGTACCACCGGTCATGCTCAGAGCCCTGCTGGGGTTCTATTTCACCTGATGTGATGCTGCCCCTCCACCTGCGGACACCGCCAGTGACTAGGACTTCACGCTGGACACTTGCTCTGCTCACTTCTGTTGTGTGAGCTCCCCCTCTCTGTGTGTAACCTGCATGTGACTCTATTGGCTTATGAGAGAGGTCTCCCCTAATAAGCCTGACCTTGTGGAAAGAAACAAACCTGTGGCAGTGATTCCTTTCAAGAATGTCCCCTTGTTCATAACACCCAAAGATCTAGCTATTCTCAACTCTAATTTTTTTTTTCTTCTTTTCCAAGTGAGATGAGAGGAGATAGAGAGACAGACTCCCACATGCACCCTGACCAAGATCCGCCTGGCAATCACTATCTGGGGTGAATGTTCTGCTTATCTGGGGCCATGTCCTCAACCAAGCTATTTTTAGCACCTGAGGCAGAAGCTCCACAGAGCTATCCTCAGTGCCCAGGGCTGACATGCTCAAATTAGTTTAGCTCTAGCTTCAGGAGGAGAAGAGAGAGAGAGAGGAAGAGAAAGGGAAGGGGGAGGAGAAGAGGAGCAGATGATTGCTTCTCCTGTGTGCCCTGACCGGGAATTGAACCCAGGACATCCACATACTGGGCTGACACTCCACCACTGAACCAACTGGTCAAGGCTCTATTTTTTTATAACAATAGTGCACAGCTCCTAGCTCAGTACATCAGCCACCTGTACTCAGCTATCTGATACGCACACAGAGGTGCCATCTCTTATAAAGGTCTCTTTCTTGGCACAAAATGTCAGGTCACCATCTTCAACATACTCTTACTATTTTCATCTACATTTCCTTAAAATTGATAGACTAATTGTTGAAGAAAATTGGGGGGGGGGGTGGCGGGGTATGGAGTCTGGCCTAATGTTGTTCTTAAGCACCAGAGCAGGAAATAAAGATGTTGAACTTGGATCAACAGAAAGGTGCTTCCACAGAAGTCGGAGGCTACAGGGCATAGAAAGGAAAAGGAGTCTGATTCCAGAGAGCCTGTCTAGGTTTCTGGGTGTTAATCCATCCTGCTCCTGCAAGGCATTCATTCCACTTGGATATTAATCACACTACGAGAATTCCCTAAGAGTAGACTTCTGATTATATTTGTACAAACTGGAGAATCATTTCCAGGTCCTTCATATTCCAAAAGGGTGTCTTTCAAAATGGAGTTCACAGAGGGGAACCACATAAACTAGCACAAATAAAAATATTCAGATCAGCAACGACTTTATAGAAACACCCATCCAAATAAAATACACCAGGGGTTTTTTCTCTTGAATCCCAGTTCGTATCTCACACAGAGAGACATCCCTCTGTGCAGCCCTGGAGATGAAGCCAAAGTGTCAGCTTCAACATTAGAATTTAATTCTACATTTCCTTCGGCGGATCGCTAATTCCAAGGTTCAGCGTGCCTGAGTGTTCTGTGGTTGAGTAGATTTCAGTGGTCTTTCAAGAGATTACCTCAAATGCACAAGCCTCTCCCTACAAGACCAGAAAGATTTCAAAAGAAAAGGAAAAATCCTTCCAAGTGCTTTTTAATTTAGCTTTCCAGAACTTAAAATTACTTAAAGCCATATTTTCATATCGAGACTGTGCCAGGTTGCAGGCATGGGGGATGTCTTACGCTTGCTTTTCAGACCAATCCATCATCAGCCAAGTACTTACTGAGCACTCCGGTGGGGCAGAGCAATGCGCAAAGGTAGTTGGAGAACCTACTAGACACAGCTCTCTTCCTTCAGGGATCCTACAGTTTAGTTGGGAGCCCCTTTGTTTCATAATTTGTTGTTGCTGTTATTTTAGGTCCTCTACACATGGAGTGGTTTGACCTACAACCAAATCACAGAAAATGACTTGTTTTGGCTCCTTTCATTTCATAGAATGACTAAGATCACTGACCATTAGGACTTCCTCTTTGCATAACAACTTTCTAATCGGAAGTTGGTGAAGCATGTTAATTTCAGATAGTTGGGGCCCCAGACGCAGTGGAGAGGAGATCGGAAGCCAGAATCGAGGAGCGTGAGCTAAGGAGAGGGGAGGCTGCAGAACAGGAACGGGTTAGGTCTGATAGGAAGTCATGGGCAGGCGGTGAAGCAGAGAAGAGAGGAAAGAGCACTCGTTCCAGGTGAGGAAAGTCATAAATGAGGAGTCATGCCATCAGAGAGCCGGGTGTGTGCGGTGGTGGTCGGCCAAGTGGGCATGCCCCTCTCTTTGCTTCGGCGGAGACAGCGCTGTGTGGAGATGCATTCAGACTGAACTTTCAAGTGTGGGAAACAGAAAGTGTTTTGTCCCCAGCGGAGAGTGTCCCATTTTCCACTCAGGCCCAATTTGCGTGCCACAGCCCTGAGTCGGCCATCCTCCTTTCAATGGGCGCTATGTTCTCGCCAGGAAGGGCAGCCCTTGCTAAATGTTATGGTTTGGAATGATCCTCGCCAAAGATGGAAAACTGAGTTAATTCAATTAAGGGCCCGGGGTCCTGGGCTTTGAACCAGCCACAGTCTCAATTTTATGAGAGGATGAAAAGTTAATTATTTGCCGAGTTTGAGTGAAGTCTACTTTGAAAATCCCGTTCCAAAAGACTAATTTCCACTTTGGCTTTCCTGTGGAAAATCAAGACAGGTTGAACCAGGGTCAGAAAGAGAACCCTGGGAGCTGGGTATTGGGATGGGGTCCTGCACCCCTCCCCCCCACCTGACCACATGTCAACCCACATGCGAAGGGCTGGACGGTGTCTGAACATGACCAAAGCCCATGTTTATGCCACAAAAGACTTTTGAAAATGGAAAATACAAATTGAATTCACGAAGTCAAGTTCTCAGGGTGCTGCTTTTAGGAGAAGGGTTCAGTAGTTCATTTGATGGGGGATCCCTTCCTCACATAGCTCCTTCGCTGCTTTTCATGTTATTACTTTCTTCAACTTTAAAAGTTAGACACACACACGTGCATGTGCACATATAGTAACTATGAGACAACTGAAGTGACATAGAAAGCACAAAGTGAAAATCATCTAATAGGTTAGTTAATGAGTCTGGTGTATATACTTCCAGAAACTTTCTCAAGCATGTATACACAGACACAAATACATGCGCACATGCACACAACTCAGAGACACCACCTGTAATTAAGCACACACACAAAATGGTTTTCATTTTTAGCCAGCTTAGTTTCGTTTTGCACAATAGACTTATTTCCACATAAATTGGGAGAACTAAAAGGAGACGTGCATGGGTCTGGGGTGCGGAGAACTTTAGAGTGAATTAAGAAAACTATCCAACCTTTCCAAGCCCCGGCGAACGTACAACCTGTCTATGGTGTGTTTCTCTGGCTTGAGTGAAATACTCTACGTAAGGCTTTCAGCACTTAAATTTAACAGACACTCAGTAAATATTAGCTCTCATCTTATTGTATTTATGGATGTGCCAATTTATTTAAGTACGACCTTCTTGCCAGACATTTCAGTTGTTTCTAATTTCTCACTCTCATTGGTAGAGATCAGTGGTGCACGTCCTACATATGCCACTTTGGTGGCTCTGGCGTTTATGTAAGAAACTAGAAAGAAATTCTGTCTGAAAATAAGAAACATCGGCCCTCACCACACACACACACACATACACACACACACACACACACTCACAAGTTGTTTTAACCTTATCAATGAGTTTGCTAGAAATGCTATCTGAGAACATTCAAAATCAATGGAACCCTGGCCGGAAGAGTGGACTTGAAGAGAAGAAACCCCAATTCTAATTCTGAGTTTGTTATCAGTCCCAACCAAACAGCTCCTGGAGAGTCCCAACTCTCCAGGCTCCGTGTCTCTTTAGTGAAAAGAAGAAGTGAACTGAAGCATATGGACACAGGATTTCTACTCTATGTGTCCTGCCATAGGACACCTAACCATTGCCACCAGGAGAAAGCCGCTCTTAAGAAGACATTGGGGTGAGCCTACAAGGTATCACAATGCTTCCTGTCTTTGCATTCAATGCTGATGAAATGAGACGAAATGAAATGCATCTTTTACTTAATTCCAAAGCTAAACTGCAAGCAGTTGATATTACATATTATACAACATGTCAATGACAGAAACTCATAAAAATGGAAAGAGCTCAGAAACATGGAGTAAACAAGTTAATCTTGTCATGTACAGAAGGAATTGCAAAGAGCTAGGGTACAGTATGACGAAGGTAAGATAGGATAGCTACCTGAGCAGTGCTATGAGCTGGAGGGAGAGGAGAGGCATGCCCATGGAAAGCGCTCTGAAAATATAAAGCTGGATTATTTATGAATTGAAGTACTTCTTTGTTTCAGGAAGAATTTATGGAAGTTTCGAAAATTGCATATAATACCCCCAAAATGTATTCAATAATTTAGGAAAACAGCGTTGACAGAATGACACCAAGGATGCAAGGGTAAGGTAGGGTTAACCTTACCGAATTCATTCAAAAACCCCTGCGCACTACGTCTCTAAACTTCTGGCAGCCAAGGCAAAGGAAAGGCTAGGCCAGGAGGGGCAGGCATCACGACGTTACCAGGGTCATAATAACCACAGTTAAGGCTTATGTGGGGCTGACTGTGGACATGACAGGCAAGGTCCTAAGGATTTTCCATACCGAGTTACATATACAGTTGACTCGAGCAACATGGGTTTGAACTGCATGGGTCCACTCTACACTGTTTTGTGTTTTTGGTCTTTTTTCATTAAATCCAATCTAGTCAGTCCTTTGAATCTGAGGTTTCACATCCTTGGATTCAACCAACCCTGGGTGGAAAACAGTATTTTCTCATTTCTAACCTTGATCTATTTACAGAGCAAAAATATGGTTTTTATTCCATGGTTGGTTGAATCTGTGGATCCAAAGGGCTAGCTGTAGTTAAGGTTTTCAGGAGTCAGAAGTTATAAGCAGATTTTTCAACTGCGCAGGAATCAGAGCCCCTAATACCTGGGCTGTTCAAAGATCAATCATAGATGAACTCACTTAACCTCATGATAAACTGTGAGGTAAGTCTGTTATCCCCAACCTACCACGGTAGAAGCAGGACCAGAGTAGTCAAGAAATCACTGAGGGGCACCCAGCTAGAAAGCTCAGTTTCAGTTCCACAAGTCACCAATCTTGTTATCCCACGCCTCAATCTACCTCTGGGCTCTGAAACGCAGGAAAAGGGGTTTTAGAATTTTGTTTTGTTTTTCATCCCCTAGACCAGTGGTCAGCAAACCACAGCTTGCAAGCCACATGCGGCTCTTTGGCCCCTTGAGTGTGGCTCTTTCACAAAATACCACACGCGGGCGCTACCTCGATAAGGAATGTACCTACCTACATAGTTTAAGTTTTAAAATTTTGGCTCTCAAAAGAAATTTCAATCGTTGCACTGTTGATATTTAGCTCTGTTAACTAATGAGTTTGTCGACCACTGCTCTTCTGAGTGCTCCTATTTTGCTGGAAATTGATATATAAAAGTATATGTACAATCAGAAACATAAATATTAAAAAAAAATAAATGAAGCAGAATAAACTCAGGGCCCATTCAGTAAAACTAGTTCACTGCAAGATACAGGGGAGGGGTCACCTGTGGAGGAGGGGCAGTCAGAAGGCTTCATGAAAGAGGTAACCCTCAAAGGGCAGGTGGGATGCGGGAGGCATCTCTGAAAACAGGAATTATGGGTGAGCTAGAGAATTGTTTCAGGGTCTGTCGACAAAATGGAGCTACCGAGCAAAGCTCACATAAAAATTTAACTTGATTTTCCCATAACCCAAAGACATTGACCTTTCTGTTCTGACATGTCAAAGAAAGAAAAATACGTGAGCATTTTCTTTGCATGTATTTTCATATGCCCACAAAGACTGAACTCCTCTGTGTTGTCTGCTTTCTCTCTTCTGTCTGTCTTCTCATTCATCCATCCCCAAAGCCACAAATCCACAGTTCAGATGAGAATGACCTAGCAGGGGAGGGTAGGAAGCTGGGAGGGGGAGAGAGAAAGGGAAGTAAAGCCAACAGGGCATCTGGATCCCACTTTTTGGTAATCCCTTCCATGAGACCCTCATCACAAAGACGCAAAATCCCACCCTCATTAACAGCCTGGTGACAGATCTGAGAAAGGTCACCCCTGTGAAGCCACTGGAACTTCCTGGTCTCTGAGAGTCTCGGCAAACAAAACCCTGCCAGCAGATATTTTCAGAACATTCATTTCCTTAAAATCAGATCAGTGAAGAGTTGAGAATATTCTTTAGGAAATCTGGTCGGCCTTGAAGGAGAGGTTCCTAAATGCAGCCATTGATGCGTTGATTAAGTGGAATAATTATCTCTCCCCTTTATCCTGCCACCGAGAATTGCTGGAGGCCAAGAACCGATTAGGGCTGGCTAACAAACGCTGCCCTGCGATACCCCTCCGCCCTGCCTCCACCGACTCCCAAATGCAACTGGCCAGAATATTTTTCAGCTGAACTAATTCATGAAGCTATAAAACTAGCAACCTTGCATTTGGGATTTTAAAAAACTCAAAACCTAACCCACCTAGAAGTCAGGAGTATGGTGTGTGGCCTTGATCTTGCAAAATGAGAATTTGTATTCCTCTTGCTCTGCTTTTCTTTGAAACTTCTCGATATGGCACTTGGAATAAAAAAAAAAAAAGGGAGGTTAGAGGGATTGGCTGTACCTACTGTTACTACAATTAAATAAACAACCCCTGAGCAAATTCATTGCCTCAGTGCAGCCTATAACAGTGCAAGAATCTGGGCAAGATTCTGAAAAATGTTGAGGCCAATTTGAACCAACTAGCTAGTGATAATGGTGCTAATAGCAAATACTTTCAATCCCTCTCCCAAAAGCAACCCCCCTGCCCACACACACACCTAAAACTCGGGGGTATGGTGTGTGGCCTTGATCTTGCAAAATGAAGATTTGTATTCTTCTCGCTCTACTTTTCATTTAAATTTCTCAACATGGCTCAGGAGGACCAAAGACTGGAATGCAGGTGACATTCCCTTTCCAAAAGTGTAAGCATATGTTTCATGTTTATTTCATCATGAGACCTTGGACCAGAGTCCCCAGGTAGTTGTCCAATAATCCTTAAAACAAGACATTCATGTGGCAGAAATGCTAAAGTTTACACAAGCATAGTCATAGATAAAAACTCTAAAGACTTCCAAGACTCCACCTAAGAAAGAAGACAGACTGGCTTAATAGCAGTGTGTGTGTGTGTGTGTGTGTGTGTGTGTGTGTGTGTGTGTGTGGTGTAGAAATAGCCATTTACATTAATTTTAATTAAATAGAGAGAGGATGGAAGGAAATCTTCTATCTTCTTATTAAGAGAGAAAATGTACCGAAGTATCAGCTCTCCAGAGGGGGCATTAGGAGCACAGCAGTGGGACTAGTGCAACTAAACTCGGTTAGCTTAACTTTCAAAAACACCAAAACAGGAAAACATTTTGACCACAAACAGTGCATGTGAGAGTCCTGGGGATTACCAAGGGGAAGGGCACGAAGAACAGGCTGAACAAGCACCATGAGAGCCAGGTAATGGAGAAGAGCGGCCTGCAGTCCGTGACAGCCCCAAACACGGCAGCAGGTGGAGATGTTGACTTTATTTAGCATTAATTGCAGGAAAGGGTCTATAAAATGTGGGAAAAAATGACTAACCCCCCCAATGTCATGCCAACACGATGCCATCCCCAGTTCCCAGGCAGGGGTATTATTCCTGGTCCCCAGAATTAAAGTAAAGCATGGCTTTGCCATGTATTCTGAATATTGCATTTCATTATTTTTTACTGAGCTGCTTCTCGAGGGTTCATGGCGTAAAAGGGACCGTTATGTGGAAAGTCATCGCAGGCTCCCTGTTGGGACGGGAGCTCAAGAGAAGATTAGCCCTTCAACATTGCCTCTTGGTCCTTAAATTCTTAGATGAACTTTCTCTGCACACATTTTTGGAAATGTCTCTGGGGTCAAATGTAGTTTCTGTGCTGACCACAGACAAATCCCTCTCAGCTCACCGACATTGGGACACCTGCTTAGATTTAGGGACTTAATTCAAGCCACTCCTCCACCAGAAGCCCAGACCGACTTACTCAAAACCCCAAACTTTCTTCTGGAAGCCACAAAATTATCTTACTTATTTCAGACGAAAGACAAAATGGATTCATCCTCGATTCCAAAATGTATCAAAACATCCTTTTGAAATTTTTATTTATTAATTTAGAAAACAAGGAAGAGAGAGAGAGAGACATCAATCTGTTCCTATGTGTGCTCTTGAACCTGGGGATGGAACCCACAGCCTCTGTTTATGGATCAATGCTCTAACCAACTGAACTATATGGCCAGGGTAAAAATATGCTTTTAAATCTGAATTTAACATCAACATGTCCAAGTAGCATTTTGCAGTAGGCTCTCTGTGCAACCCACTAAACTATATGAAGGCCCGGAAAAGGATAAGCTATTGTACAATTTCAGAGAATACAGTAATTTCATAAACTACAAGATCCCAGAGATGAGAGGAGAGGAACGAAGCTCTCCCAGCCTCTCCAGGTGACCCATGTGCCCACCAGCAGTCCACTGGTGGCCACCACACTCAGAAAACAGCACTCAGGCCTACCAGAACCGAGCAGCCTCCCCTTCCCGGGGTTCCTGGATGGAGGATGTAGCCCCTTCAAGCTCTTTCTCACTCCCACCCTCAACTTTCTGAATCTTTTTGTCTTTTAATCTCAGAAAGCAAAAGGGCGGGCAGTCGGAGGGTGGCCTGAGGCAGGCTCTCTGCTTCCCAGCACGCAAAGTGGTGGACAGGGAACCACTCAGAGCAGCACCCTGGTCCAGCCGGGTGAGGACCCCAGTGGACCAGGCCGGCTGCTGCCACGCGGAGGGGCTGAGAAGAGGACCCGCAATCGTGCTATTGCCATGTGTCCCAGCTTTTTCCTTTACTTCATTATCACTCCCTCCCTGGGAAACTTTTAGACTTTTATATCTTTAATTCCACCACCCTCCATGAAATCTCCGTATCACAGATATATATCCATTTACATACTGTATGTGTATCTGGGTTTTATACATAAAAGGGGATGAGTGTCTTTTTCCTTCGCCCAGAAAGAACCAAGTCCCCCCGCCCATCCCCACAGTATGACAGCACTCCATTGAGAAAACATCTGCCAGCAGTGCCAGCCTCTCAGACCTGGGGCGAGGCTGTGTGCACACAGCCAATTTGTTTCCCCGCTACAAAACAGGGCTTCTCAGCTTCTTAACCATTGATACTTGGGCCCTAGAATTCTTTGCTGTGGGGCCTTCCCGGACTTTGTGGCGTACTGAGCAGCAGCCCAAGCCTCTAGATGCCAGTAGCACTTTTCTCCTCCATCCGAAGTTGAAACAACCAGAAACGTCTCCAGATCAGGCCAGATGTCCCGTGGGGTGTGCGTGGGGAGGAAATGCCTTCCCACCATCTGAGACCCACTGCTCCGGGCCTGTGGAGGAGAGGCAGGCAGGTGAAGCCCCGCCTCTTCCGCTGTGGATCCAAAATGTTCTTCTCAACGCCTCCGGGCTTGACGTGTGGAAAAATAATCAAATATTAATAATATCCAAGAATGAAATTCTTTGATCCATTTTGAATTAATTTTAGTACAAGGGAACAAACTGTAGTCCAGTTTCATTCTTTTGCATGTGGCTTTCCAGTTTTCCCAGCACCATTTGTTGAAGAGGCTTTCTTTTCTCCATTGTGTGTTGTTGGCCCCTTTATTGAAAATTATTTGACCATATATATGTGGTTTTATTTCTGGACTTTCTATTCTGTTCCATTGGTCTGAGTGTCTATTTTTCTGCCAATACCATGCTGTTTTGATTGTCGTGGCTCTGTAATATAGTTTGAAGTCAGGTATTGTGTTGCCCCCAGCTTCATTTTTTTTCCTTAGGATTGCTTTGGCTATTCGGGGTTTTTTATAGTTCCATATAAATCTGATGGTTTTTTGCTCCATTTCTTTAAAAAATGTCATTGGAATTTTGATGGGAATTGCATTAAATTTGTAAATTGCTTTGGGTAATATGGCCATTTTGATTATATTTATTCTTCCTATCCAAGAACATGGACAAGAGTGTGGTGGTTGGGGGGGGGGGGGGAGGGAGAGGGGAAGGAGGAGGGGGAGGGGCATAAAGAAAACTAGATAGAAGGTGACAGAGGGCAATTTGACTTTGGGTGATGGGTAAGCAGCATAATTGAATGACAATATAACCAGGACATGTTTTCCTTGAACATATGTACCCTGATTTATTGATGTCACCCCATTAAAATTAATAAAAATTTATTTAAAAAAATGAAATTCTGCCATTTGTGACAACATGAATAGACCTAGAGTATACCTAGTTTTTCTGTTTTGGTTTTTTTGAAAGTTAAGCTAACCGAGTTTAGTTGCACTAGTCCCACTGCTGAGCTCCTAATGCCCCCTCTGGAGAGCTGATACTTCGGTACATTTTCTCTCTTAATAAGGAGATGGATGATTTCCTCCCGTCCTCTATTTAATTAAAATTAATGTAAATGGCTATTCCTACACACACACACCAACATGAATAGACCTAGAGTATACGAAGTGAAATACAAAAATTGTATTATCTTTACTTATAAGTAGAGAATCTAAAAAACTAAACAAATAAACAAAACAGACTCATTGATACAGAAAAACATTGTCATCAGAGGATTGGGCAGTGGGGGATGGGCAGAAAAGTGAAAGGGCTTAAGAGTTACAAATTTACAGCAGAAGGAATATAGTAATATCACAATAACTTTGTACAGTGACAAGTAGTTACTAGATTTCTCATGACAATCACTTCATAAGGTATATAAGTGTGACATCACTAAGTTGTACATCTGTAACTAATACACTGCTCACAAAAATTAGGGGATATTTCAAAAATGAATATGAAGCTTTAAAATATCCCCTAATGTTTGTGAGCAGTTGACAATATTGTATATCTAGTATACTTTAATTAAAAAGCCTTACATTCCTGAATGGAAAAAATAATAATATCCAAGGTCCTCTCCAATTTTATCATCCTACAGCAGGTGATTGCTCTGTGCTTTCAACTTAACAAACCTGGGCTGTTTAGGATACCTTTCTTCTCCCCTTAAAGGATTGAACAGAAATCACAGACACAATTAATTGCATTTTAAAACAAAGTACAAAAGCATTTCTTGATAGTCTTCCAGAATCAGTTTGGGAATGGTCTTATACAGGGAAAAGTTATACAAGTATCATCCTTATAGATGACAGTCCTGCGCAACCAGCTCGGGGTCTTGTAGAGAACAGAGCCACAGACAGTCTCGCATACGGTGGATGTCATGTTTTATGAGTATAAAGCCATTAAAGAGGGCAAGAAATTACATAGAGCCTTATTAAAAATTTTGTTAACATTTTTTACAAAAGGCATTTCTCTCCCTTCCTCCTTCCTTCCCTCACTCATTCTGTCTCCCTTCTTCCCTCGCTCTCTCTTCCTCTCTCTCTCTCTCTCTCTCTCTCTCTCTCTCTCACACACAGACACACACACACACACCCCTGATATTTTGTAACAAAACCCAGGGCTGAATTAAGTAATTGTAATGGTAATAAAAGTGAGAACTTAATTTAGTCTGCCACCTAGTATCATAAAACTCAATTAATTCTCACACACACATACACACAAGCCTTGCAATATTGAGAGTGAAGAAGGTATTGGTCCAGTGAGTAATATAAAGAAGAGAGGCTTAGAAAAGTTAAATCCCGATAATAGAGTCCGCTCATGGGCCCTGCAGGCAGGTTGTGTGGAATCCTTTAGATGGTGCTTTAACCTTCCCGGCCATTCTTGCTACTGCCCACTCCTATTTGCCCAGGGTCATTGAAATACTCAGGGTGAGAAGAAGATTGAGGTCATTTCGTACCATTCCTATCTCTTCAACCTAGGAGACTGTGTGATACCTTCATGAACAACAGTTGACCTTAAGCTGAAAATTCTACCTAGTGTGGAGTTGACTTAATGAGAAGGTGCACACTGGTTCTGGGACCCGTTAGCTTCTCAGAGTGCTGAGTACCACTCTGGCTTGATGCTTTCCATTGGAAAACAATCACCGAATAGTATCAGCGACTCATTTACTCTGGAAAACCTCAAATCACTGGAGAAGCACATGGAAGATCAGGATGAGCCCTAATTTTTTTAACTAATGACCCATGTTCCTCAAATGACTGTCAGCCCTAAAGCACACCGAAGAACTACCCATGAAGAGGTCATGGCTTCCTTTTCTTGCATAGATAAAGGGAGGGGCTTAGTGTCTTGTTTCTTGTCTCACCAATTGGAATGAGCCAGTTTTGGTGGCTAAACTGCCTTGAAAGGAGAGGTGATTTTAAGTTCTTAGCACTTACAACTTCACTTCTCATTTTGAGGCTGGGTCAGCATCTAGAAAACTTGTAAAGATTATCTGATGACTTCTTCCCAAACAAAGCTCTTTGGTGCCAGAACTCACTGAAGGACTCAAGGGACCCTCTCAGTGTCAGATTCCCATAGTCACCAGACTTTAGCTCCCTATCCAGGAGGGCCCAGGTAGAGAGAGAGAGAGACTATGTTAGCCAATTCACCTAATCCCTGGGGGTTACCTAAGTGCCTGTGTTGGTCAACATCTGGAGAACATCTGGAGGACATTGCCAGAAAGCCCAAATGGTTATTATCCTATTTTGGAATATTCTCACTCTCTGGCCAAAAGTTAAAAGAACTGGCTGAGGAATCAGAAATTTCTCCCAAAGAAGCATCCAGAGGGGAAGCCAGCTAGCTCATAAAACCTTACCCCAGTCTGTAAAACAGTGAAAGAGACACTTAGTATCGAGCGGTGTTTCCTTGGTTCTTGTTATTTTATGAGGTCTCAATAAGTTTCCCGGGGCTGCTGTAAAAAAAAGATTTCTTTTTAGTGGTTTGCTCGACTGGACCCCCTACCTGCCCTCACACACACCCCTCATTGCCACCTCCTCCCCACACCTCCCCTCCCTTTGTTGGGTTCACAAGTGGTTTTTCACGTCCCATGCTAGTACTGTCCCCTGAATTCTTTGCTCAGAATGTGTCTTTTCTCTCCAAGTCAATGTTCACTGCCAACTGAGCTTCCCACAGTTCAAACTGTAGGCTCATCCAGGCTCTATTTGAGACTTCTTTTAATAAAGTAAAATATGCTGTTAATGCCCCCTATTCCTGGGAGATGGAGCCTGTGACATGTCCCCTGGATGATGTTTTTCATATATCTCTAGTTGCTGGTTGTGCCAAGAGAGACCATAGCCCTCCGCCTCCTTTAAGAATTAATCTCTCTGAAGAAAGATGCCTCACCCAAAGCTGTCCTTGTCCAGAGCAGCTAATACTCAATGACTGAGCCATCTGAGGTATAAAAGCCCACCCTGCTCCCCCTAAGTCTGGACAACTCAGAGGTGAGTCCCTCTCCACAGGTCCCTCTGTATTGAAGCCCCGCTTGTCCTCCCAACCCCTCTCTGTCGCAAGATGCTAATCCCAGAACTCCATAATGGCCATCTTCTGCACGCTACTCCACTACTCTCCGCCTTGGAGTCCGCCTCCCAGGGCCCTCAGCCTGTGACAGCTGGTGCCAGGGGGCGCTGAGAAAGCAGCTGCTAAGATAGGATTGTGCAACTTAATCCCTGCCACCTGGCTGGCAATGAAGACCCTTCACTGCTGGCAGGTGAAGCCCAGTGAAGCAATGCCATTGTTGAACTTCCACCCAGGGTGGCCCAGGGGTGGGGTGCCCAGGGAAGGTAATACACTAGCTGGTGCAATGTGGTAGGCCTTTACAAATACAGGAGGAAGACAGTGGAGTGGGTTGGCCATCACTAAGCTTGATGGACACTAGAAAAAAGAAAAGCTGAATGTCATTGACTGGCAATTAAAAGTTAAGCAAGAAAACCAGAGACCCCTTGGTAACAGAGAAAGATGCCCTCATTTGCCTTCAGCCGGAGGCAGGGAAAAGAGAGGGAAAGGGGAGTAACCAAACACTTTCAGGATTGTGGGACGCGGGGTCTGAGTTCACATCACATAGAAAACCCACGTCTGAAGCATTATCATGGCCCCTCTGTTAAAATGGGAGCTTATGGGCATGAGGACATCAATGAAACCCTGCCTCAGATTCAGCTAACAGAGGGCCCGCGCTATCTTCAGCATCATTGCTCGTTTCTCCAGTCCTTGGATGGATCAATGGACTAGGCACACTTGGTACTTGGTCCAATCACCACAATGGCTTATGGAGGAAGAGCTATTAAAGTGGACAGGTGGACGCTTCTAACTACCCCCTCCCAACCATACACACACATGCACAGAAGATAGTGAATCAAAATCAATATTTCATCTTAAAAATGATGGCAGAAATAGTTGCCTTCCTTAAAAATTTAAAGGATTAAATCAGTAACCTATAAACCACACATCACTATGGTCTTCTATCTATGAGGGCCTGTAAGCTGAGAATGTGCTGGTAGTTTTAAAGGGTTACATCTTAAGTGGCTGCTTACTAAGGACCTACTAGCCTTAACTTTTCCACTTGACTCAGAAAGCCTAAACTATTTACAGAAAATGTTTGCCAACCTCTGCATTATAAGATAGTCTCCATTGTATTTCCTTTTATTCAGGAATTTTGCTCCTGCAAGGAAAGAAGGAGGAAAGGAAGGAGGAGGAGGAAGCAGGAAGAGAAGGAAGTAGAGAGAGGAGGAAGGAGGAAGAAGAGTAAGAAGAAGGAAATGGTGCGTGGAGATGGACAGGGAGGCACTGAGAATGCAGCCCAGGGGTGCCCCAGATTGCTGCCACCGGTCCAAATGCAGGAGCTGTGCTGGAGAACGTGGGCCGTGTCTTTGGAAGGAGGTTCTGGGACATGTTCTGTTCCTGCCTTATCAGAAAAGAAGGCTACAAAAAGTTTGCTTATCTTGGAAGGCACAATAACATACATTTACAGTGTTGCCCTAAGGCTAAATGAACTCTCCCATTCTCTGTCATAATATAGCTTGAATACACCTGGATAGACATTTCACAGACCAATACCCTAGGCCAGTGGTCCCCAACCCCCGGGCCGCAGACTGGTACCAGTCCGTAAGCCATTTGGTACCAGTCCGCAGAGAAAGAACTTAACTTACACTTAATTTCGTTTCATTTATATTTAAGTCTGAACAATGTTTTATTTTTAAAAAATGACCAGATTCCCTCTGTTATATCCGTCTAAGACTCACTCTTGATGCTTGTCTCGGTCACATGATACATTTAGCCATCCCACCCTAAAGGCCGGTCCGTGAAAATATTTTCTGACATTAAACCGGTCCGTGGCCCAAAAAAGGTTGGGGACCACTGCCCTAGGCCACTATATTGATGACATGTGTTCATCAGACCAGACAAGCAAGGAATAAATAACTAGCATTTTGGAGGCCTTGGTGAGACACGAATGTTCCAAAAGGTGTGTAATAAATGCTACAAAGATACAAGAGCCCGCCAGTAAGAGTTTCAGGGTCCTATCAGGGAGGCATTTCAGCACAGAAGTCAAGAAAACAATCCCTGGCTCTTCTCTGCCGAGTGAAGAGTAGGCACTCAGAAATGGGAGGTTAATGTGATTATATTACTGAATGATCATTTTAACTTTTGGAGTTTGGAAGATGTGGCCCAAGCTGCCGGAAGGCTGCCCATGTCTTTAAATCATTTATTTTGTTATTCTGTATGGCACTGCGATGCCTCAATTAGGCATACTGGAGCATAATCAAAACGTCGGCTCAGCCCCGCTGAGTGGTTGTGACCCCCTGAGCATGTTATTTCATCTCTCTCTGCAACGTGTATGTTATCCCCTGCAACCATCACTTCGATTAGATAGCACCCAAAGTATTTTCCATTTTGAATGCTCCATATCCCGGCAGTCTGTGCCGATGGATGCTGATCACATGTGGCTATTTATGTTTATGGTTAAATTAGTTAAAAGTAGGTTGAATTAAAAGTTCATTTCCTCAGTGACACTAGCCACACTTCAGTAGTCACATGTGGCCAGAGAAAGAACCTTTCCACAATCACAGCAGGTTCTACGGACAGTGCTGCTCTTCTGTATTTCAGTCCTTTTAGGTCCAGCCTATACATACACACCCACCCATGTAAATAAAACATAACATTTTTAAAAAGCTAACAAAGTACCAAACCAGTCATTCATAAGAACTAGGAGATTTCAACATATTATCTTAATTTCATCAAAGAACATCCCTGTGAATTTATGTTATCATTTATAGACAAGGCATCTACTTAGTTTCTTAAAGTGATCAAGGTCCTCACCCTAGTCGAACAGCTAGGAAGTTCTGGAGTGAAGATTCAAACCCTCGAGTCCCTACCTTTGAGCCTGAGACCCCGTTTTAATTCCTATGACTTTCAATGCAGATGCCAGTCACCATGTGAGCATCTTCTGAATTTCAACCTGGCAGATTCCTAGAGCCTGCAATTCAAGCAGCTAGTGACTGACTTATAGGCTCTCAGAGGCAGAGACTTGCCTCTTTTCTTTGTTCTCAGGGCAGCATATTGGAAAGAAAGAAAACACTGCCTGGAAATGCTTCCTTTATTCTGGCTTTCAAGTTAATTTTTGTTGTTGTTGTTGCCTCAAGCTGACATTTTTGACCACTTTGTTAATTTCCCTCCCCTGATCTTTGCTCATATCCTCCTTTGTGAATACATTTTCCCCCTCTACTGCAGTCAGAAAATAACACAGATGTCTGGATGCTGTGTTATTACATTAATTTAATAATCGTTCCAGTAATATTCTGCTTGTATCCTATACGCTGTTTTTAAAGTACATGTAAGTGTGTGTGCTTGTGTGTGAAAGAGAACAGCCTCATTTTTAGGACTGGAAGTTCAGAAGAATTCCTTGACATGGACAAGTTGAGAACTGAATTTTATGTTTTGAAAGGAGAAGGGGATTCCCAGGTAAGAGTTGTGAAATCTAAGTGATTGAAGTTCAACTGGCTTCAAATATTTTTTGAAATGAAACAGTACTGTACATTTTGAGGGACAATAGATTTCCTTAAAGGCAACTTGGCTTTGGTACCAACTCTGCCGTTCATACCTGTGGGGCTTCAGGTGGGCAATTCAACTGCTGGGTCCCATTCTCTGCCTCTGAAATGGTAACTATGGTAACACCAGCCTTATCTAGTGTAGTAAATGCTGTAGTGTACAACCCAGATCCCCACTAAGGATATGATTTCCCCTGGGGTAGGAAGTTTTGCCTGTTGACAGCTCACAGACTGATCTGTCTCCAGGAATTACCTTCATCCTAAAGGACTTACCTTGTCCAAAGTTATGTACCCTTTCCAAAAGCAGCCAACATCCAATGACGGATGTGTGTGCGATATACAAAAGTCCAGGATCCTTATTCCAATTTAGGATATCTCTGAGGGGTCATGAAGTTCCAGAGATCCCCGTGAGATCAACCAGTGCCTCCATGGTAACCACATTCCAGTCCAATTTCTCTCTGTCCAATCCTGCTTCCTCCACTTCTTTATAAATGATGCCTTCAAGAACTCTCCTTGATTAATCCCAGGTAAACAAATCTCCATCTCAGGGAAGCCTGGAAGTCACCTAGATCCATGGTATACATCAGAGTTTTATTTCTTCACTCCAATCCCATAAATATCAGGCCAAACAATTAAAAATATTTCCTGTGTGTTTTTATACTGAAATATTTTGTTATGAAATATATCAACTAGGAGAAAACTTTGTAAACCTTAACTCCTTGCCTGCCAATGAAATGTCTATAATCTGGATACAACCATTGGAATATTTAATACTGTGGCCATTTTAGCAGAATCTAAGGTCAGAATTAATATAACATGACCTGTTTTTAGAATGTTAAAACAGTATCATCAGAAAAAGTTTTCATTTGTATTACCTAAGGTATACCACATGCAACCCACTTTCTACTTCATGATGTCTTCCAAACCCCACAGTCAAAAGAGTCATTCTTATTGTGCCAGTAGAGCCCAAGCTTTACGTAGATCAGGCATCCCTGATTCGACTTCCCCGTGCAGTGGGACAGTCTTGCTTATCAGCAAGACTTGCTTATCTTCGAGATTACTCATGAGGTGGCTATGAGGATGCTACTGATAAGTGCCGATACTAACTGCCATCGGAGGAAAGACACAACCGACACACAAGGTAGTTGCAAGAATCACACAGGCAATGTACTTCTCACAAATCTTTTTGGTGTGCCCTGGTACAGCTTAAGGGGGCCCCTTTGACGTGCTCCTTTGGGCTGTCTTTGGTCAGAGCTCAGAGCAGAGTGGAGAAAGTGCACATTCACGTTAGAGTCTGGGCAACTACTGCAATAGGAAGCCCCTTAGTTTTAGTACCTTCTCTGGCCAAGGTCTTATAACAGGTGTCCATCTACAGGATTATCACCTCAACTTATCTTTTTGGGAGTTCCTCGAAGGGAGCTCTTTTTATGTTAATCTACTGAAATGTCACATCAAGCCACTTCTTATCTATGCATAACTTCACACACACACTAACTAGGCTGTGCTCGAAAGTCAGAGTCTGTTTATCACATGTGCACACACTATATTAATTCCTATCCAGACGGCATAACTTTATTTAATTTCCTTAATTAATTTTGATATTATATCTTAACTACTTTTATATATCTTCCATAATTTTTATATTTCTATATATTTAATTACTATAACATCATATTACTAAAATATTTGCCTACTCTGCGTCATTTTATAAAAGTTGGGCACAGTTATTTGTACATATGCTTTTCTTTCCCACTGGATTCTGATGTTTCTGTAAGACAGGGCCTATATATTATTCATAGTTCACCTGCCCAGTATCAACTACACGGCCTTTCACTTAGGGAGGGGGTCCACAAATATCGGCTGAATGTCAATATGGTAGTTGTATTTGTTATAGTTTATAAGGATTCATAGGACCAATGTTTGTCTTATTTCTGAAGACTAGGAAAAAGAGAAAAAGTCTTGGAATGGAAGCCTGTTACATTTAAGTGTAATATAAAAAGTGTTTATAATTGTGAAGTTTATTATATATTAAAAATAACTAGCATCGATATGTTTATGGGCAGTGGCTTCTTGACAAGAGTGCTAAGATTACTTAATGAGAAAAGAATAGTCTCTTCAATATGCAGTGCAGGGACAACTAGATATCCACAGGCAAAAATAATCAAGTTGGACCCCTACCTCATCTCCCAGTCAAAGCTTACCTCAAAATGGATTAATGATCTACATGTAAGAGCTAAAAGTACAAAATTTTAAGGCAAAGAAACAAACATAAGATGAAATCTTTATTACCTTTCACCCGGCAATGGATTCTTAGACATGACACTAAAAACATGAGCAACAGAAGAAAAACTGGATAAACTAGATTTTATTACTTTAAAAACTTTTGTGTATCAAAGGACACTATCAAAAAAGTGACAAGACAACTTACATGTTGGGAGAAAATATTTGCAAGTCATATACCTAATAAGGATCAAGTATCCACAATATATAAAGAACTCTTACAACTCAACAACAAAAAGGTGAACAACTTAATTTTAAAACAAGCAAAGGGCTTGAATAAATATTTTTCCAAATGAGGTATACAAATAGCCAAAAAATAAACTGAAACTTTGCCATTAGGGAAATACAAATCAAAACCACAATGAGATATTACTCCACACCCACTGGAATGGCTAGAGTTAAAAAATAACAACCTGTGTCAGTAAAGATGTGGAGAAATTGAAACCCTCATACACTGCTTGTGGGAATGTAAAATGGTTCAGCCACTGTGGAAAACAGTTTGGCACTTCCTAAAATGTCACTGATAGAATTACTACATGACTCCAAAATTTCACTGCTAGATATATGCCCAAAAGAACTGAAAACAGAAACTCAACACACACACACACACACACACACACACACACACACACACACACGTTCAGGTGGTGGAATTCAGCCGGTTTTTATCAGTTTGGCAGAACCGATACCTAATTTTTTGTTGAGTTCAGCAAACTGGTTGTTAAAATGGCACTTGTAATCAGGGTTCTCTCTAGGTGAGTGCCTGGGCAGCTTTCCAGTGTGGAAATCACAAGTTTACATTTCTTACTCTTTTTTAACGTTCATCTGTGCAACAGTATATTCTAAGCACAAGTAGTAATGTTCATTCATCCATAGGTGAGAAAAATTGCAAGTGAGAATGCCAATCAAGGAGCATTATGGAGCCTGACCAGGCAGTGGCACAGTGGATAAAATGTCGGGCTGAGAAGCAGAGGACCCAGGTTCAAAACCCCGTGGTCGTCGGCTTGAGCGCAGGCTCATCCGGCTTGAGTGGGGTCGCTGGTTTGAGTGTGCAACCATAGACATGACCCCATGATCGCTGGCTTGAGTCCAAGGTCACTAGCTTGAGCAAGGGGTCACTTGCTCTGCTGTAGCCTTTCCCCCCAACCCTCACCCGCGTCAAGGCACATATGAGAAAGCAATCAATGAACAACTAAGGTGCTGCATCAAAGAATTGATGCTTCTCATCTCTCTCCCTTCTTGTCTGTCTGTCCCTAGCTGTCCTGCTCCCTCTCTGTCTCTGTCTCTGTCACACACACACACACACACACACACACACACACACACACAAAAAGCAATATGGAAATATCTTAAATAACAGTTTTACTGGTTTTTTGTCAGGTATTATTTAATATTTTCCCCATTAATATTTTGAAACTCTTCCTTATAACATAATCTAGTTTTGTGTACCTTTTTTATTGTTCTTATTTAAGTATTAAATGCATGGAATAATAAATTACCTTTCAGTACATCATTTTTTGTACTTAAAACAGTCATTAGGGCAGAGAACCGGTTGTTAAATTATTTAAATCCCACCACTGCACATATTCATAGCAGCACTATTCACAATAACTAAAAGGTATAAAGAATGAATAAATGGACAAATTGCAGTGTATACATATAACTGAATGGTGTTCATCCATAGAAAAGGGTGAAGTACTGATATATGCTACCATATGTGTGAACCTCCAAAACATCTAAGGGGAAGAAGGCAGACACAGAAGGTCACATGTTGTGTGATTCTGTATATATCAAACATACAGAATAGATAAATCCCCTGAGACAGAACACAGATTGTTGGTTTCCAGGGGCTAAGGGAAAGGGGGAACAGAGAATGGTCGCTCGATGTGTTTTAGTTTGGAAAAAATGGAAATCTTTTAAAATTAGATATAGGTGATGGTTGGGCAATATTGTGGATGTAATTAATGCCACTGTAAAATGGTAACTTTACGCTATGTGAATTTAACCTCAATAAATTATTTTTTAATGTTTAAATGGCTACTAAGGGAGGTTTTAAAATGTCTCGTGTATTAGTCCTCTAGACTTTATAGCAGGGATTTTCAACCTTTATCATCTTGTGGAACACGTAAACTAATCACTGAAATTCTGCGGCATACCAAATACATATTATTTTGCCAATCTTACAAAAAAGAAATAGGACTACTTTTGATTGACTTACAAAAAAATAATAATAGTAATTACCTATCCCTTTTGCACCAAAGTGACTTTTTCAAAAATCAAGTGCTTATTACTTGTACTTTGGTGCCAAGAATTAAACAATCAGATGCAGCCTTATTATGTGACGTGACCAATAAGATCCAGCTCTGTTATATGACCTAAATATTTATGGTTCAAGATAGGACATTTACACTAGATGGCTACTGTTGTGTTGGCTATTGTCGTTGTTTTTTTATTTAATGATCTAAGGGAAAAAGAGGCCAGTGCCCTGACTAAATAGTCAAGTATTGTATTTTTTTATTTGGGAAAAATTTTGAAAAAGAATTTTTTTTCTTCTTTTCCAAGTGAGAGGAGGGAAGATAGACAGACTCCTGCATGCTCCCCAAACTGAATCCACCCAGCAACCTCCATCTGGGGCTAATGATCTGCCCATCTGGGCCATGCTCACAACCGAGCTATTTATTAGTGCCTGAGGCAGAAGCTCCATGGAGCCATTCCCAGTGCCCAGGGCCAATGCTCTCCAACCAATCCAGCCATGGCTGCAGGAGGAGAAGAGAGAGAGAGAGACAAGGGGGAGGGAGAGGGGAAGAGAGGCAGATGATCACTTCTCCTGTGTGCCCTGACCAGGAATGAGAACCAGGGCATCCAAGGCATTACATATTTTAAAAATACTTGAAGCACACTGGTTGAAAAAAATCACATATTGTTGATCTTTTTGAGAGGATAATTTACCCTTTTGGTTTCCTTTTAAGATGGCAAATAGCAAACATTAGTGCTATTTACCAATCTGACCTTCTTCTCTTCTCTTCTGGGGCATGTGAAGGATGAAGGAAGGCCATGCAACTCGCTCTGGCCTACAAACCATGAAGGAAAGCTACCTGCATGATTTTGAGTGGCAACAGATTCTCCATGTGCTCTTGTTTTTCTTTTCTTTGTTTTGTTTTTTGTTTGTTTGTTTGTTTGTTCTTTAATTTTGAAGGGTTTTATTAAAAGGAAGAGATTTATTAATATGCCGGCCGCATATGGCTAACACGGGGCATTGCAGACCCAAATCGTGCAGCCCATGTTCTCTTGTTTGATAATAAGGAAAGCATATGGGTGGCCATGGAGGTGTTACAACATTGAAACCATCCAGAATGCTGAGCTTCTGCTAGAAGGTAGCTATCCTGTCCCATTGCCAGACCTGCAGTACACTGAATTCTGCTGTGTCAAACCACCAAAATGTCGGCTGAACATAAGGGATGAGAAATCCCGCAGACAGTCTTCCCCAGAACAATCTGTAGGTGTCTGTGCCACTCAGTGGAACCCTCTGCAAAGCATGAATGCAAGTCCTCTCTGATCAGCTGCTCACCAGTGGGGTTCTCCTCAGACATTTGTCCCACAAATTATCTGTTTGCACAACACAAGGAAGAAATACCTAGGGGAAGTCATTGTCACCTTTTTCTAAATATAGCCCTTGATTTATTCTTGTCTCTATAAGATTTCAAAGTCATGTGGGTGTGGTTATGAGATAACCATCTTGAAAGGACAGAGAGATTTCCTTTGCCTCAGAGAAAACCTGGTTTCTGGTTGTCACTCTTTAGAAGATCAATGCCATGAAGTCCTTCACCCCTAAAGAAACTGCCAGGGAACACTTCATTTATCTGGAGGGTCTAGAAGAGAAAGGTGAATTTAGACTGTGAAGTCAGATGACCCAGGTTCAGAGACCTGCTAGCTCATCTGCTCACTCAAGGTATGATCTCAAGAGACAGTTAAACACTCAATGAGTCTGATTTGTCATCTAGGAAATGGGAATAATTATTCCTAATAGGGTTGTTGTGAGGATTAAGTGGATACGTGTTGAGTGTTTAGAATGATCCCTGGCACACAGTCTGTCCTGTGGAACGCTTTGCTAACTTTGCTAAGGAGCTATGCAAACACCCCCTAAACTTGAGGGCCGAGGTGCTGGCGACTGGCTTGGAAGTCATACCTGAGTTTAAATCCTGCTGTGGAACCTGCACTAGGCAAATTCTTCATAATCTAAAGGTTAGTAATAGGGGAATGAAATCTTGGGAGAGTTAACTATACAGCCAAAATAAAATAATTAATCCATATGTATTATCTACAGGTAATAGACAACTTCGGATTTAACTGGCTTAAGTAAGAAAAAATAAGTTCATTTCTTTAGCTATAAAGACAAAGTTAGATGAGGTCCCAGGCCAGGCAAGGTACAATGTGTGGCTCAGTGACATCAACAAAGGTTCAGATTTTTTTTAAAAAAAGTGCATTTGCTTGCTCACACTCAACATTTGTTACAGCCTAAGACCCAGGTCACAAGGTTGCTGCAAGTGGCTTCCTGCTCTTTGGCTCAGGTCTAGCACAACGAAGAAGGACTTCCTTCTAAAACATAAAATGTAAGTTTTTCCACTTGGTCTACCTGAGTTAAGTCAGGTCATACCATATTAGGAACATAGCTAAACTAAACAATTATTTATTATTTATCTGAAATTCAAGTTTAACTGAGCATCTCATATTGTATCTGGCAACTGTAGCCCTGACTGTTTAACTAGTGGTTTTCAACCTCTGGTCCGCAGACCGGTGGCAGAAAGAAATTTTGTGCCAGTCTGCGACAGAGTTAACCACCCTAATATTGTGTGAAAACCACTGTTCTAGACTAATGGTTCTCAACTCAGGTAGCACCACCTCTTAAAGGATGGTTTGAACATGGACTCATTACAATCTGAGGGATGGTAGAGACACGATGACAATGAGTGCACGGGGTTGGTGACATTGCTCATTCTGCAATGTGCGGCCAGTGCGTCACAGTGGAGACTTACCCTGTGTCCCCCACCAACCTCCACACAGTTCACTGAACATTCATATCAAACCTGCTAATAAGGATCTCAGCCTAGAAGCTAATTCCATCTCACCCATAAAAACAGTTCTTTTCTTTTTAACATCCCATGAATACTGCAGAAATGTAGCTTCCTTGTAAATTTTAAAAAAAGGGGGGTTATGCTGCTTATTATTCAGAAGTTCCCCAAGAGGTGTCTGCCAGTTCCCATCAAGAATGGAAACACCACCATGATACCAGAGCTGTTGCTACAACACAGTTTTATTGGGACTGCCACGTCAGGTAGTGTCGTGTGCACAGCCCTGTGTGTACCAGTCTGCACATGTAGCTGGTGCCGTCACAGGTGCACGTGTCTGACTGGTTCATTACGTTTGTGGTGAGGCGGCATCTGAGTTTTATATGCTACAACTGGCAGGGCTGGTTTCTTGGGTGTGGACCCTGCTCTTGCTTGACTGCTCTGTTATCACTGTCTTGAACTTCTTGACAATTTTTATTAGGATCCCACATTTTCACTTTGCACTGGGTCAGAGTAGTTAGCCATTCTTGAATAAAGAGGTTGCCAACTCTTTCCTGTAAAGAGCCAGATAGTAGTAAACTCTTCACACTTGGGAGGCCAAGAGGGCATTAAGGGGACGGTAGAGAAACTTCTATAATTATTTTAAAAATGAAAAGAAAAATCTCATATAAACACTGGTGAGCAGCTGTATTTGGTGGTTTAATTACCCCTGTACAAGAATATGTTTTAATATAAACTAATCACTCCATCTCTTCTTTATGTTATAGGCAGGACGTTTTACTTATTTTTCTCGAATTATATTTGGAGGTAGCTTATTTTCTCTATGAATATCATCTGAAGAAAGCAAAGTAGCATTGGTCAAATCTAGGTTACCAAAAGGGGGCACTAGATCTGATAACATTGCTCTAGGTCAGCAGTTTTTAGCCAATGTATCACAAGATTTTTTTGAAACATGCCCTACCTGAGTATTTAGTCAGAACACTGGCCTTTTTGTCCTTATAGTGTCAGATAAAATAATAAAATAAAATGACAACAGCCAACACAACACTGGCCATCTGGTATGAATGCCCTGTCTTGAGCCATAGATATATAGGTCTGCAATTTATTGGTCATGTTGCAAAATAAGGTTGTATCTGACAGGTTAATTCTTGGTTCCAGAAATCCTGATATACAAGTATTTGCACATAATTTTTGAAAATGTCACTTTGGAGCCAAAAGGGGAGGTAATTACAATCATTAATTTTTTTGTAAATCAATCAAATTTTACCTACATTTTCTGTCAGATCAGCAAAAAGTATACTTCCTGGTGTGTGGCAGAATTTTAGTAATTAGTGTGTGTGCCACTAATTACTAAAGCGTTGAACATTGCTGGTCTAAAGGATCTAATGACAATCAGATATTGCGTAGTGAGGATGAGATATTGTAGAAGTGGAATTTTTAGCCTTTACTTATTGGTTAGTACAGCCCTTTTGAATGTATCAAATCAGAATTGCTTAGGTTGTCTCTCTCTGCTGTGACATATCTTTGCTAGGTAAGACAAATGCTAATAATACCAGCACCTTATACCAACATAGAGTTAATTTGTTTCAGCATTTTTTATTTTACACTTTTTACAGAATGCCAATTCAGCATGAAGGGTAGGCATTGCCCAATTCATTTAAACATTTTTGTTAAAAAGTAGATTCATTTTAGAGGTACTCATTAACACTCATTATATGTTAGACACCTCCTTTGGGAAAATTGACAAGAACAGTCTGAGACCAGGGAAGGGCAAGCAACTTTCCCAGACACAGAGATGGTGGAACTGGAACTAGAATTCAGCTTCTGTGATTCTTAACTTGGTATTCCTTCAGTTTTCTTCCCCTCACGGGGTTCTCCGTGATGAGAACCTGTTTCGGATAGAAGGCATTTCCACTCATACCTTAGAAGAAGAAGAACACCATCAAGAATGGTGACACCCAATTCTCTTTCAGTCCTAAAAAGGCACTCACTTGGCACCCCTCTCTAATTGAAGGAGAGAGAGCCATTCATAGACAGTTGGCAAGAAATAAATGCCAGTGAATTCCCCGGAAGAGAGTGTTCATATCTATACTTAGGTAGAGCCCATGGAAAACACAGAGAAATGAGACATTGGAGTGCATTTAAAGATTATTATTGTTGAACCAGGCCCAGAACGCCACTACAGAGCATATAGGTCTGGAACTTGGCAATACCCAAAATTAATGATATCGTCATAAAGTTTATATATAACATATATATATATATATATATATATATATATATATATATATATATATATATAACTTCTTAAACCGTGCACCAGGAAGGAGGCTCATATAGGGTAACCACGTCAGCCCACCCATAAATAATCCATGTTAATATCCTAAGAGAGGTCACGGACTGGAGTAATGTGCTGACATCTGGCTCCTTCTGGCAGGATAGCCTGTATGGTCTAAACAGATGGCCTTTAATTAGTGGTGGGCTGTCCCAGCAGAAGGCAGCTTGGGCAGGGATCATTATTTGGACTACCCACCTCAGGCCTGGCTCTTAGAACTCCTGGCATATTGTCAGAAGTGCCACTGTGGTTACTGCCAGTAGGTCTGATGTCACTGATGGCAGGCTCGTGGGCTACCATCATCACTGGAAGGAGGCCTCTTTGGAGAGAGCCTCGGCAACGAAGCGACGGTGCAGGCAGGCTGGGGGAGTCTGAGAGCTGGATAAGGCTGGAGGAAACGTGGGGAATAAACTTGCTTTCAGGGGAGTTCTCTACTGAATCATTGGCTTTTGGAGCCATGGTTGCTGCTTATTCTGTTTGAACTCAACACACTCTGAACCCTTTCAGCAGTAGGAAGAGAGATGAATGAGGGAGTGAAAAGTTAGACTTGTTTCCTACTACACATAGGCTAAAGGCGGAGGGAAATGTCCATGGGTGGTTATAAATAACCAAGCTGCCGAAGGGTCACAGGTTCTATTGCCCAGATAGTTAAAAAAAAAAAGATCAGTCTTCTAATTCAGATATAAAGAGAAATGACTTATTCTATCCAGAATGGCATGCAACTGCCAGAAAACCCATGCCTTCAATTCAGAGGGTCCTGAAAGTCTTGAGAACAACTTGAGTCCCGAGTACACTGAGATAAGCTTCTCTCCCAAATTGAATAAAATATAAAATAAAATAAAGCAAAGTATAACAAAATAATCCCTGTGGCACCTGACCCTGAGCTTGGAGGTTTGAGAACAGAACACGTGATGTGCCTTCAAAGCTGGGTTCAGTCTTGACAAGGACCAGAGCTGTGTCGTACTACCCACAGTGAAAGCATAGATTGATTTGTGGTCATGTGAGCATTTAACCAGCTATCTGTTGGGATTTTCCAATGGGGGCTTTGAAGCTTCCTTTGCAGTATGTGATGACAGTGGGAGGCACTCTTAGCCAAATCAGCTATCTTCAAACTGAGCAGAAACAAAAGGGCAGTATGATAATAATTCTATATGTCTTCAGAACTTTAAGAAGATACCTTTATTCACTTGTCTGATCCATCAGTAAATTGCTTGACAACTTTCATAGGTCAAAATTTGCTCTGATGCTGCGCCCAGGACTTAAGAATTGGCATGATTTGCTCCATTATATAGAAATTCTAAAAAAACAGGAAGAATGTTTACATGTGTGATTTGGGGACTTCCCCACAGCACAAAGTATCTATACAAAGATCTAACCAGCCCTGGCCGGTTGGCTCAGTGGTAGAGCATCAGCCTGGCGTGCAGAAGTCCCGGGTTCGATTCCCGGCCAGGGCACACAGGAGAAGCGCCCATCTGCTTCTCCACCCCCCCCTTCCTCTCTGTCTCTCTCTTCCCCTCCCGCAGCGAGGCTCCATTGGAGCAAAGACAGCCCGGGCGCTGGGGATGGCTCCTTGGCCTCTGCCCCAGGTGCTAGAGTGGCTCTGGTCGCAACAGAGTAACGCCCCGCAGGGGCAGATCATCGCCCCCTGGTGGGCGTGCCGGGTGGATCCCGGTCGGGCGCATGCGGGAGTCTGTCTCTCCCCATTTCCAGCTTCAGAAAAATACAAAAAAAAAAAAAAAAAAAAGATCTAACCGTAGAGAGGTGAGATACTGTAGAAGTGGAATTTTTGTTCTCTCTCTGTTTTAGACAAGATGAGCTCAAGAAAGTCTTAGGAAGCAGGCTCAGATCTTCCTCATTACTGGGAGCTTTGTATAAGTCATGAGACCCTTGGAAAATATATAAATTGCAAGAAGAATCTGGTCAATTAAAAAATATATGTTGGTATTTTCCTTACATATATGTAGAGTCTCTCCAATCAAATATAATATTTCATGGACTGAGAATACCAGGGAGAGGAAAGATTGCAATGATTCTGTTGTGAATGTCATGGATTTAAGTTGAAGATGATCTCGTGTCAAAAGTTCAAAGGGGTGCTGGCTGTTTGGCTCAGTGGTAGAGCGTCACCCAGCGTGTTGAAGTCTTGGGTTCGATTTCTGGTCAGGGTACAAAGGAGAGGTGACCATCTGCTTTTCCCTCCTCCCATCCCCCTCCTCTCTCTCTCTCTCTCTCTCTCTCTCTCTCTCTCTCTCTCTCTTTCTCTCTCTCTCTTCCTCTCCTGCAGCCGTGGCTTTATTGATTCAAGTACATTGACCCCAGGTGCTGAGGATGGCTCCATAGAGCCTCTGCCTCACATGCTAGAAAGAGCTCATTGTGGCTATGGCCCCAGATAGGCAGAGCATCAACCCTAGGCAGAGGTTGAGTTGCCAGGTGAATCCCAGTTGGGGCGCCTGTGGGAGTCTGTCTCTGTATCTCCCCTACTCTCACTTAAAAAAAAAAAAGTTACAAAGGTCCAGTTAAGGCCCAGAAAATTCTTGATTACCTGACTCTTCATTATTGGGATAAACTTTAGTATAATAGGAAGTACTATATGTATATGTTTTCTTGTTTGTTTATTTGATAGTGTGTGCCTTCTGTGTTTTGGACACCGTTCTACGTGTTAGAAATGTTGCCAAGAACAACAACAGAAGAAAAACCCCCTGCTTTCGTGGATCTTACATGCTAGCAGGGGAGCTAGATAATAACTATGTTAATATGCAGACAGAACACGCAGAGACTGGGGAGAAGGCAGATGGCACAGGAAGGGATAGAAAATGACTGGGGTGGTGGGGGTGATACTTCAGATTGTTCAGAGAGCAAGACCTCTCTCCTGCTAATAAATTAAGAGGAACTATTAGAATGGTATGAAGCAGCAAGCCCTGAGGCCACCTGGGAGTAGAATGTTCCAGGCAGAAGAAACAGCAGATATAAAAGCCTGGATGCTTGATACATATGAAAAAATTCCAGGACATCAACAGAACAAGCAAGCCAGTGTCCAAGGCAATGAAGACGAGGTCCACATACAGGTAAGGACCTGAACACATGGGGTCCCGCACAGATTTTTTTCCTTTGTGATTTTCGAGTGAAAGATTTTATTCCCATGTGTTTGTAACCTTTGTGTTGTACCAGGTCCCGAAGTAAGGGCTTGCCTGAGTCACCTCGTTTTCTCATCGCTACAACCTCAAAGATGTAGGTACTGTTAGTATCCCCTTGCACGAGTCAGGACACCTGGGCGTAAAGGTTAAACAGCTTGCTAGGGTCACCTGGCTGATGTGCGCTGGAGATTCTAAAGCAGACAAGAACAAAGCCCACCCTGTTGTTTGAAACCCCCGACCTGGTGACAGAATTCTAGTAGACTTAGCCGGGACTGCGCTCTTCCTAAGCAAAGAAGCGAACTGGGAGAAGCCAAGAGATAAACCCTGGGAAGAGCCAGTCCCTCTCTCCCGACATTCTCCAGGCTTCTACGCCCCTCATTCTCAGAAGCCTCCGCTCTTTGCCGGCCCGTGGGTTTGTGTTTCCGCCGCTGCCCAGGACCGGACTGAGTGCTGAGAAGTCCTCTGGAGGCCTCTCCCCGTGTGGTTAGAGGTGGAGGAGAGTCTGGGTGGCAGCGCCAGGGACCACACCTCTTTGTCAGGAACATGTAATTAAAAAAGAAAAAGAAAAATGGGAAAAAATGAGCAAAGACACAGCCACCCACCCCCATTTTTCTTAAACACATGCTCCTGCGCGCACACACACGCGCAGACCAGCAGACGTCCGTCACTCGGGTCCCCGGGACTCTGATGAAAACATTTTCCACCTGGCACAGTGAGGCATTAAACACCCCTTCACCCAACCTGAGACTTGAGCCGTCAGTGGAGATATTTTTAAAACCATGACACAGAGGAGTGTGACACACTTGGTTTTCTCAGTGGGTGGGTAGAGTGTTATTTCATGTTGTTCTTGTCACTCAGCCCAACATTATAAGTGTGCACTTTATTACTACCCCGAGCAGCTCCGCAGCCCGACCCAGCACAGCGTGTTCCCAGTGAGGGGATGGCAGCGTGGGCAGGCCCAGGGACGGGGGGTGGAAAGGGACTGGGAACACAGGCCACCTCTTGGGTTCTCCCTGCTGCACTGAGTTCATGCTCAGCAGTGTATGAAGTGTCTCTATTGCTATTTTAGAGACTCTGTTTACTGGTTCTGTCCTTGCAAAAATTCTAGATATTCATATATTTAGTGACACCTAATTCCTATCTTAATTGACTGGTTTTTTTTTTCTCTCTCTCTCTTTTTCTTCATGGGGGGTTGTTCTGAATATCACACATAAAATTTATGGTAGAGTTGGGACTAAAGTAGCCATGTCTCACCACTGACATGCAAAGGTGTTGGTCAAGGGTCCTCATTGTTTCTCTGTGACAGGTAGGACAATGATATACCAAGGAAGTAGGGGGCAGTGGGTGTGTCTGCCCTGGACACAGGTGGTAAAAAGGTAAACTGAAGGTAGAGAATTTAAAAGCAACCAAGAAAGCAATGAACAGTTGATCTTTTTTATTGGCACCTTGTACTGGCAATTCTAAACAGTTTCAGTGATAAAAGTGTTCCCCCCATCTGAGAGGACCACCCTCGTCATCACCCCCTACTACCACCGCCACTTTGGCAAACTGGGTGTGATGGGTTAGAAGACTGGTTTGGGAAGAATATTTTATTTCTATGTAAAATCAGGGCCCTTTGGGTGGAGTTCATCTTATTTCCCACTAAGTGAACTCAGTATTTATTTTTTCATTGATTGCAACCTTATTTTACCCTAATAGGAATATAAATGTTAATATTGTCTGAGGAATGACCAAAAAAAAAAAAAAAATGCCTGTAGAAGCAGCGTGACAAACTGGAAAAAATGTTAAATGAATCTCAAAAAGGTGTCACTGATTCTTCACTAGCCCTTTGCTCCTACATTTAGTTATTAGCAGCAAGGCTCTCCAGAGTGACCTCTAAAACCATGCCCATGTGACAGGCCCACCCATCACTTTTTCTTATTTAGAACCTAAGTCAGCAAACTAGGGCCCGCAAGCTAATTCCAGCCCAGAGTCTCTTAATAAGCGTTGTTAGAACATAGACACATGCATTTGATTGTGGCTGAATTAGTACTGCGACAGCTGAATTCAGTACTTATGACAGAGATTCTATGGCCAGCAAAGCCTATCTCAGTCAGTTCAAGCTGCTATAACAAAAGTGCTGAGGAACTGGGTGGCTTATAGAATAAACCAGTGTTTCTCACACTTCTGGAGGCTGGGAAGTTCAAGATGAGGATGCCAGCATGGATTGGTGCTTGGTGAAAGATCTCTTCTTGGTTGACAGATGGCCATCTTTTACAGAGAGAAAAAGAGAGAGAGAGCCTGTCTCTTCTTATAAGGGCACCAATCCCATCATGAAGGCCCCACCCACATGAGCTAATCATTCCAGAGGCCCCATCTTCAAGTATTATCATATAGGAGATTAAGTTTTCTTCAATGTATGGATATTAGAGGGACACAAACATTCAGTCCATAGCACAGCCCTTTATAGAAAAAGTTAGAATACTGTAATAAGCTCCTAGATGGACCCATTATTCTTCTCCTGATCTCTTCTAATTCAATGTCCACCAGGCAGTCAGCATTACCTATAAAACATAAATCACATCGTGATAATCTCCAGCTCAAAATTTCCCATTAGTTTCCCATAACTATTAGAATAAAACATAAACGTCAGGCTGACCCAGGCACCATGTTCTGACGCCCTCGAGACTTCATGCTTGCTCTTCCCGTGGCTGGAGTGCTCTCTCTTCCAGGCCTGCTGGGGCTTGTGCTCCCCTGCACTTCAGGAAAGTCTTCACTTTCATGTTACTTTCTCAAAGAGTCTGCCCTTGACTATGATTAACAAATCATCATACCTCCAACCTTCCCTCCCTTCTGGTACATTCTGTTGCCACATTCTCTTTCTTTCTTTCTCTCTCTCTCTCTCTCTCTCTCTCTCTTTCTTTCTTTCTTTCTTTCTTTCTTTCTTTCTTTCTTTCTTGTTTTGTAGTATTGATCAGCTCTTTCCATTG
Source organism: Saccopteryx leptura (assembly GCF_036850995.1). Taxonomy (NCBI): domain Eukaryota; kingdom Metazoa; phylum Chordata; class Mammalia; order Chiroptera; family Emballonuridae; genus Saccopteryx; species Saccopteryx leptura. The sequence goes on from NC_089507.1 coordinate 169,855,591, forward strand.
GCATATACGGTGGGTAAACATGTTGACTGATGGATTTGTCAGTGCAGTAAATGGGGAAGAAAGGGTACAAGGATGACTCCTCTACTTGGAACCTGAACAGCTGGATAGTGGTGACACCATTTACTGAGATGGGAAAACATGTGGGAGGAATGCATTTTGGGGAGGAGAGGGTAGGGAAGAATTAAGATTTCCATTTTGGGCATGTTATATTTAACATATCTATTAGATATCAGGGTGGAGAGGTCTGGTAGGCAGTTGTATATATGTGTTTGGAATTCAGGAGAGAGATTGAGTTTGAAGATAAAAATTCATGAGTCATGAACATATAGATAGTTAAGCCATGATCTTGGTTTAGATCTATTACATAGTGTAGACCAGTGAGGTTTTCAACTGTTTTTACACTTGGATACCAGTGAAAATAAAATTATTTCAGAGACTGATAAGGCAGCAATCGGCCCTGGCCGGTTGGCTCAGCGGTAGAGCATCAGCCTGGCGTGCGGGGGACCCGGGTTCGATTCCTGGCCAGGGCACATAGGAGAAGCACCCATTTGCTTCTCCACCCCCCCCTCCTTCCTCTCTGTCTCTCCCTTCCCCTCCTGCAGCCAAGGCTCCATTGGAGCAAAGATGGCCCGGGCGCTGGGGATGGCTCCTTGGCCTCTGCCCCAGGCGCTAGAGTGGCTCTGGTCGTGGCAGAACTACGCCCGGGAAGGGCAGAGCATCGCCCCCTGGTGGGCAGAGCGTCGCCCTGGTGGGCAGAGCATCGCCCCCTGGTGGGCGTGCCGGGTGGATCCCGGTCGGGTGCATGCGGGAGTCTGTCTGACTGTCTCTCCCGGTTCCCAGCTTCAGAAAAATACAAAAAAAAAAAAAAAAAGGCAGCAATCAACCTGAGCATAAAGCAAATTCTACCAAAATCATTGGGTCTATTCTCTTTATACAACATCAGGATGGTTAATTCTTTCACAGATTAGCATGAAGTTTCTGGTGAACCAGCACTGATCTGCAGACCAGCAGTTGAAAAATACTAGTGTAGACACAGAAGAGAAGAGGGTCAAGAGCTACTCTCTGGAACAAAAGAATATTTAGAGGGTAGAGAGAAAGAGAAGGGATGAAGGAAAGGAGATTGAAAAAGAGAATCCACTGAGGTAGCAGGAAAACCGGGAGAGTATTGTATAACGTACAGAAAGCCAAATGAAGAAAGGGTGCTGTTCCAGATATCAGGAGCATTGAGAATTGGTCTTTAAGTCTGGCCAAGGGATAAGACAAGAACAGAAAGAAAAAAAATAATGGGGACAAAAGCCTGTTAGGGAAGGATGAGAAGAGCTCATAAGGTAAGGAAGTGGAGGCAGAGTATAGGTCACAATCCCAAGGAGTTTTGTTGTATGGCAAAAGGAAAATGAAGTGAAAGCTAGAAGAAGCTGTCAAGAAAGAGGAGATATTCCTGTGCATTTATAGGCTGGTAGGAAGGAGACACTAAGAGAGAAAAGATGATATTGAGGGAAATAGAGATGATTGTGAGACAGTCTTTAAGGCAGCAACTCAGGATGGGGTACGGTGCACCAGCACAGAGTAGGTCTCAGACGGGAGCAGGCTACTGTCTGCAGGGAAGGCAGGATATATGGGTACTGATGGAGGTTGTAGGTGACTCACTGAAGGTGGATGAGGGAGTTCTCTTCTGCCTGCTTCTATTTTCTCAGTGAATAAATATGAGGTCATCAACTGAGAGTGAGGGGGTGGATGTAAGGAGAGAAGAGATGTGAAATAATGGCCTTGGAGAATGGGATTGTGAATTGACTAGGGGAAGGTAGTTAGTTGGATGGCCAGGCAGCGCTGAGATCCCTAGTGAGGTTTGTGGTAAAAAAAATTTACACATGACCAGGCAGCTCTACTTTATGTTTTCCTCCGGTCGTATTCAAATATTCTGGTGCAGGTTCAGTCAGTAAGAGAGCTGGGTTGAAGCAGGGTAGGAGAGACGGAAGCAACGTTTAAACAAGACTGTGGCTATAACAATGGAAAGAAGAGAGTGAAGAGCATGGAAGGGTTGAAGTAATGGTGCCAATGAAGGAGACCATGAGTTAAAGGTATTGGTAAAATCCAAAGAATTGCTCAAGTTGGGTAGTAGAGAGAATTATCTGGAAGATAGCAGGTAGTGGTTAGAGAGTGGGATTCTTAAAAATGAGATTTGGAAGGAAAGCTAATGCTCTGGGAACCAAAGAGGCTGGCGTTGGAGAGAATCAAAGATGGAGAGATGGTCTGGAGGACATATGTGGAACAAGTAAGACACACAACTCTTCTCTAGACCCTGTTTCCATGGGAAGAAAAGAAGAACCACTGCTAGCTAAGGCTGGAGGAGAAGCCATGACCTAGAGGGAGGGCTGGATCCAGTTGTAGCAGGCATTCAGAGAACATTCAGAGGGAAGGGTAAGATATGGGACATTTTGATAACTAGAGACTCTGAGTTATATAGGTCACGATGGAAGGATGTTGAGGGACTTTCTCCATGTTCAAAGTTCTCCTTTTTATAAGGACATCAGTCACAGTAGATTACTGTCCACCCTAATGACCTCATCTTAACTTGATTAAGTCTACAAAAACCCTATTTCCAAGTGAGGTCACATTCTGAGGTAACCAACATGCTAGAGAAACCAATCCAACCTATAACAAGACCTGATGTTATGAGTGACAAGTGATGATCTTGCAGGCTTGGACTTTTGACGGCAAATGCAATGGAATATAAGAAGAAAGGCCTCTTGATGGTGTCTTGAGTAGGAAACCAGCCTTCCCTTGAGCTTGTTGTCTGAGAGAGTTTGTAAGACAAGATTAGTTACAACAGGGGAGTAGTGGTCTGACAAAGAACACATTAATTCCCAGACTACACAAAGGTATATGGGCTGTCTTTATAGACAGCTGGGAGCACAGTGGTGGTGAGTAGTGGATCTTATCCTGCTCTGCTCCCCTGATCCCTCTGCTCACTGTAGTTCAGTGACACTGTTCCACTCTGCCTCAGGACCAGACCTAGATCATTCCTGCCTCCCGGCCTGGGCTCTTGCTCTCCCAATGCCTTGAAAATTCTGGTCTCAGAGCTTCTCATGGAGGCTTTGTCTCATCACAGAGGTCACTTGCTTAGCAAGGCCTTCTCTGGCCATCGTATCTAAAGGACCATCACCTCTTTCACTGTTCTCTTCATCATTTTCTGAACAGGTACCATTTTTACATTTGTTCCCTTGGTTTAATGTTAGTTTCACTAACAAGTCTATAAGCTTTCCCAAATAAGAATGTTGTCCCCATTTTGTTCATCAGTGAGTCACCAGTATCCAGAATGATGCTGAGTGTGGGTAGGTGCTAAATAATAACAACAGCAAGAACAGAGAGAACAAGATTAATAATAATCTTTGACAGATGACTACATGGAGGCGTATACAAAGCATAAGTCATTTAACTTCCCTCCACCTCATTCATAAATTAAAGATGTTAACCTAGGTATTACCTTTAAGAGCCTTCCCAATCATATATTGCCAGTTATATAACAGCCCGATATGATCTGAGAGATGCACAGAAATATTAATGCTCAAGGTACATGTTAATATCTCAAGGCCAAGAGAAGAAAGTTTCCTTGAGGGGAAAAAAATCTCTTATCAGGTCAAGATAAGTGATCTAACCTGAGCAAAGAATAATTTTACCAATACCTTTCCTTCCATTTTCATATTAACCCTTTAATCTGCAGGTAGACATGCATAAAAGATAATGCCAGGGACAAGATGGTCTCACAGCTACAGCTGTGCTGACTCGACCACCATCTCGGATTTCGGGGCAAATCCCGCTGGCTCTGGTTTTCCTTCTCATGTGCTTAGAGTATAAATGGGGTTCATTTCCCCAACAATCACAAAGACCTTTATCAATTGATCTCAGTCTAGTTTTTTTTTTTCTTTTTTTAAGTTAAAAATAACTGATTTCATCTATTTGCTTTTTTCGGTAGCTATTATTAATTTAGAAACTATTGCGGCCCATTCTCAACATAGGAGATGGAAATTTAACCCCTTTCTCAAGCTTCAAATATCTAATATTTCCTTCCTTACTAAATGCAGCTGATTGTAAGGTCCTCCAGTGTCCCACCACCCTATTTGTTTAGTCTTGGGACAAAAGATTCAGATACCTGAAGAAGGAGGAAGGAGTATGGAATAGAAAAGCTCACGGTTACCTGGCAAAGGTCTCGTCCTCATTGACCATATGCCTGGGTTGCTTCTTTTACATTTTCCAATTCTATGTATTCACATTACAGAGATATGTTTCTTTCCCCCAGGTAGTGGCAGCGTAACTACCCTTCTTTTCTTTCCTTTCCCCTAATTCCAAAGCAGATGTCCAGAACCCCCTCCTGGGCGGGTTAATGTGCGTTCTGGGCTTGGAGGGTCTTTATGAGGCTGAGAGTTGGAAGCCAGCAGCAGCCGTACAGCCCCACTGGATGGTGGGAGCCGCCACCACCACAGGGAAAACGGCAGGAAGAGCACCGGAGGCCCAGCCTGCCTTTTCTGATGACTGGTCTAACTAAGGCTTCTTACTTGAACTTTTGGTTTTATAGTTCTATAAAAGGCAGCTGACAAAAGAGATCCCGTTTTGGGAGGGTCCAGCTGGCCTGGCTGAGCTGGGAGGGGCAGCCCCAATGTTTGAAAGCCAGACCTGATTTTCATCCATGATGTCAGAGTGGCATGGGGTTCCCAGTGAGCCAGAGGGAGGGACAGCATACAGCCCCAGCCTGTGCCCTGCCCGGTGCCAGCGGCTTCAAATGCTGCCTTCCTGGCGCGGCTGCAAGAGCCTTTTCCTCCTTAGAGACTCTGCAACATTTGGGAGAAAAGCGTCCTCCCTCCGCTGCTGGGTGTCGGCTCCAGCAGGAGAGCCTGGTGCCTCCTTCCTGGGCTCCGCAGCTGTGCCCACGTTCAGCCTGGCACAGCTCTCCGTTCCCTCCCACTTCCGTGGTGGATGCAGGAAGCCTGAGCTGCTGGCTGCTGCTCGAGCCCCACACCTTTGCACAGACCTATGGTTCTAAGCCCTTGGGCTCCAGCAATTGCTGCTGGCTTTGGGGAGCCAGCCTCTGCTCCCTCCTCTGACTCAGAGGCTGACACTGGACCATCATCTTGCCCGAAAGGAAAGAGTGCTGGGGGTGGGTGGTTGTTTTCAGTTAAATCCAATCTGAAAGGATAAAAAAAAGGAAGAAGAAACTTTTTCCCCTGCTTATTCACAGCAGACTACTCTGTCTCTCTGGCCCAAACCCTGCAGTTTCCTGTGGACAGAGCAGTCAGCTGTCCAAGCCCTTGGGGGCTGGGGTGAAGCAACAGCCACTCACTGGGCCTCGCTCAGAGGAAGTTCCTTGCTCTCGGCCAGGAGCAGGGCTGCCCGGCTTCAGGGAGAGGCCAGGAGAAGGGAGAAAGGAAAGGCAGTTTGGAAGGGTGCTCAATGCTTGTTTCATGGTTCCCCAAAGATTGCAGCAAGGGAGGGACTCTGGCAGCCCGCAGGTCCCACGTGGGTCCCACCTGCGTGGTCCCCTCCTTCCAGTGGAGACCGGTCAGGGTCCCCGTCGGAGCCCTGGCAGCCAGGTCAGAAGAGCAAGGCTATCCCAGCCTCCGTGTGAGACTGCCCAGGGGCTGGCGGGACTGGAGCCACTCATCTCCATTCAGAGTCATCATGCTGTACAATTTAAATTCGTCCTAGCATTTTCTTGGCTTGTGTGTGTGTGTGTGTGTGGGGGGGGGTCTGTGTGTGCTGTTCAGCGACCCATTATTCCTGGACTTAATCATTCAATTGTCACATGTTACTTTCAGGGCCGGCTGCATGCTAGACAGTACTGAGCGACAGAGAGACCTTCAGTGAGGGAGCTTGCAATGAACGGAGCTCCATTGGTTAGCAAATTCCTAAGAGAACAGGGCTTTTTCCACAAAGCTGCCCTGGGGGCAGAGGGTATGGTGTCTTCCTCTGTGTCACATGAGACTGGGCCTGACCTTGGCCCTCTGATCCTCATGGGCTGTATCTCCTTATGGTGCTCATGGTTCCACGACTGTCTCTGTCTGTCTGATAAGACGGGCCCATATTGGAGATAAATGTAAAGAAATCTCCTCATGAAAGTGGAAATGGAGTTTCCTCTACTCATCGCAGGGAGCGGGGACTTGAGCACTTGTCAGACATTCTTAATCCTCTCTCTTCCCTCCCCCTTTTCTTTGCTCCTTCACTATCCATTAAATATTCACTGTGTGCCCACTATGGACCGACTGATACCCCCCTTCTTACGAGGTGTTGCAGGGCACTGGTGCTTGGCAGATAAGCTATAAAGCAGACAGTGTCTCCTTGCTTTTAATCCCTTTGAGAAAATATTCAATTTTATAACATAACTGAGCTGATATTATCTGAGTGTGGGGTTGTCCTTGTTCTCGGAGTAACGTAAAGAGTTCAAAGTCCTGATCCCCTTACCTTCTCCAACTTTTCCTGGTTGTAGGCTCCCTTAGCCTCCTTGGGCCCCCTCTTCCTCCTTTGAAAAGGAGAGATAATAGCAACATCATTGTGTGGTGTCAAAGATTAAGAGAGTCAGTGATTAAAAAAATGGCTAGCACATCAAAACCAATCGATATTAATATTCTTGTTTCAGTTCTTCTTGTCTATATCAGATTAAGCTAGAGTATCCATACTGGTCTAATTGGGGTCTCTAGCCTTCTGCTCTCAAAAATGACCATAATCAAATAGTTCTCAAGATGGCAGAAATGATCATGTTTTAGAAATCTACAGTGGAGGCTAGAGATTCCGCAGTCCCCACCAGTTCTTTCTGAGCCTCCCCAACCCACTTGTTTTTCTTCTGTCCCCGGTGGCAGTGACACAAACTGGTCCCTGCTTATCTTTGGCCTACAGATGACACAGCTCTGGCCGTTTCTTCAGGCTGTCTTCCATGTCGCATAAATGGCATGTGGTAGGCTCTTTACTGAAAATAGTTGCGTATTGAGGTGTTATTTGTGTTCAAGTCCAACGTCATGCTCTAAAGAGATTAGCTCCCTGGGTTCCCAGAATGCATTCCTTACCTACAACATTTCCATGTCAGAAGGATGCCATGATGTTGAATCAGGGAGATATGTCTCAAACATGTTTACCTCTAGGTCTCCGGTGACACAAGGCCGGGATGATGAAATGCCATTCTCATGAGATAACTGGTTTCTTGGCTGAAGTGAAACCAATTTCTAGGAGGCAAGAAGCCAAATCCCCAGGCCCAGCCCCAGCAGGCCTTCCCTGCTGTGTTCACTCATCCAGCAAACCTTCCCACCTGGGGCAAAGGCAACGCTGACTGGTGCTCGCGTCCACAGGGCACGAGAAGCATCTTTGGCATCTCTCTGCCCAGCACACGATACATTCTCTGAGCTCTCCCCAAATCCCCAGAAACAGGAAAAGTGGAGTCGATGGCAGGACTTCCTGAAGGGTCTGGAGATGCTGCAGGCCTTCAGGTGAGATCTATGATCTTGGTTCTGACTCTGCTCAACCACCTGTGCGGCCTTCTCAGGTGGTTTCACCCCTGCAGAATGGCAAGGGTGGGTTCAAATGATCTCTGTGGTCCATTCAAGTGCTCAGGACTCCCTATGTCTCATTCCTCCCATTTTTAGTGTTATGGTGATGCCTTTTTATCCTAGACCATGAATGGCATGGCAGCAGTACCTAGAAACATATTTTTGTTGTATTATTATATGTGTTTTATCTTTCAGTGCTAACGTCACCATATCTGTGTAAACAATGAATGACCACATCTGTTAGAAAATCTGTCAGGGAACATTGGAGTGGCTCCCTGGATGAAAGACAGCCAGCACCTACTTTGCATTCTAATGGGGGTGAGACAGGAAATCAACATGGAAAGGAGGACAATAACACTGCTATTGTGCATGCTCTCAGGAAGAGCACATTGGGTGAAGTGATAGAGCATAACTGGGAAGGTACTTTGGATTGGCTGAGGGGAGGGGCGGGACAGGGAAAGCCCCTCCCAGGAGGTGCCACATGGAATTAGAGGGAAAGGACTAAGCTTTTCAAGTAGAAACAACAAAAGTGCACAGGCTTGGTGTGCTTGGAAAGCCAGAAGAAACCCAAGAAGACCAGCAAGGGCCTGATCACAAAGGCCTTGTGGGCCAGGTGTAGGACATTAACTTGAAGTTGAAGGATTTTATAATCAGACTTCTGTGATTGTGAACTGAGCTATTAAGTTCCAGAAGAGTCCATGTAACTCCAAATATAAGTAATATAATCTATATTCACATTTCAGTGGTAATGCACAGGAGATTGTAGAGGGCTAGTTCGTGGACTTCATGAAGCCTCATGCCAAATGAATTTGGCAAGTTGGCCTGGGAAGGCTAAGATCAAGGAAGCTTCCTAATGATGGACGAGCGAGAGGTTAGTGAACCCAAGTGCAGAATACATGAAACTCAAGGTGTGTCTGGGAGAAGGAGCAGGGTAAAGGAACCCAGGAAGAGATAGATGACCCTGGAAGAATGACAGGACTCTGGTGGAGATAAAGACAGGAGTAGGTTGGGGATCCCCGGTCTCTGAGACAGCAGATAAGAAGTAGGTAACAAGAGAATTATAATCAAACCCCCATGGTTTCCACTCCTTGCGTGAGCCTTATGCATAGGAAGCTGGCCTGAGATTTGACAAGAGGCTAATTCCCCCTGACCTTGCTTCTCCCACCAGCTCCTTCCTAGTTAAAAAGGGTCAACATGGCTTTGGATATTTTTTTTCTTGCTACAACATATATAATTTTCTACTTAACCCTTGCCTATTCTAATTTATATTAGAAAATATTTAGTTTGTTAGTTAATCATAAAAAAAATATCTAGAATAAAGTTTTTTTAAAGAAGAGCCAGTAATAACATCAACCCTATCCCTGCCACTGAGTCAATTATTATTATCTTACAGGTTTATTTCCAGTCCTTGGGTATAGGCACTGGTGGATTTTCTATATTTCAGAATCGTTGAGACAATATTGCATATTTAACTTTGAGCTCTTATTTTGACAATGAATTTTTTATAACATTAATATGCCATAAACTCATTGATTTACTGACTGATAATATTTCTTTATATGGATATACCGGTATTTATTTAACTATTGACCTATGATTTCACTTTTAAAAAGTAGTTGGGATTTACACTTGTTACAACTATGTAACAAGTCTTCTACATAAAAATGTACATTTACCTGTACCTTGAATCTTCATAACAGCCCTATGATTGGGTACTATTTTTAATCTGCATTTTACAGATGAGGAAACTGAGGCTCAGTGAGGTTTGGTGACTCACACAAAATCACCCCAACCAGTAAGAGGTGGAGTCAAAGATATTATTACTTCAGGGTATAATTGGCAAATAGTTTCTCAAGATAGCCTCTCAGAAGTGGAATTTCTGGATTAAAGGGTATAACGTTTGTGGGTGGGTGTTTTTTTTTAAGGTACTAATGCACATCGCCAACTACTTTAGAGTAGACCCCCAACCAACACTATGCGAAGCTGTCTATATCGTGACAGCCTTTCTCCAAGCACTGTTATATGACTGTGATTAATTTTTGCTGTTTTTCAGTTATTCACTCATGGGGCTGAACTTCCATTTGTTCATACATTTGATCCATTTTTATTTTTCTTCAGTGAACTGTCTATTCATATCTTCTGTCTATGGCCAACTGGGAGTCTCTCAATAACTTTGGAAGACCCTTTGTATACTTCATTCTTTGCTTTGGTCTGTATGTGTCAAGTGTTTTATTTTGTTCCAAGTTTGCTGTTTGCCTTTTCATTATAATTTTTTTATATGTAGCTGAGACTAGCAGAGTTTTTCTGTAAAGGGCCAGATAGTAAATAGTTTAGACTTTGTAGGCTCTATGTTCTGTGTCGCAACTATTGTACTTACCAACCACTATGTGGTAACCGGAAGCAGGAATAGAGTACACACGTAAACTGATGGGTGTGGCCAGATTTGGCCCATGCATTGTAGCTGGCAGACTTCTGATATTAAAAAAAAAAATCATAATCTCATATTAGAGAATGCACAAATTCCTCTTCTTTGAGATTTCCTCCCTGGCTATTGTGCTTATGGGACCCAGATATGTCCCCTCCTGACCTATAGAGATGTTGAAAACACACCCAAACTCCAGTCTGGTAGATAGTAACAGTTCAACAGCTTGCTCCTCCTAGGTACTCCTTTCTCTTACCTCCACACACATCGTGGTGTCTTCTTTGGTTCTTCTTCCTTTTGCCTCTCCCTGGATGGGGGGAGGGTCACAAAAATTCTTCTTCTCTCCCTCAGAGCAGTGTTCATCACTCAGCCCCCTGGCTTCCTTTCCAACTTCATGACCGTTCTCCAGCGAACGCGTGCCATTCATAACAGCATGGTGAATAACATTTCCCCCATCTCATTATGCTCAGATGAACCAAACCAAGCTTGAGATCAGAGATACAGCCATCAATCTTTTATTTTTGGCTCCTTTTATGTGCATTTGGTGATTTTGTCCTTTTTTGGTCTTTATATTGTGGTTTATACTTCAGGAAATGATGCCAACTTTATTTCAAACAGTTAACCACTTATCCCCCAAATAGGACTTAGATCCATAGAGAAGAATGAGTTGGTGATTAAAGTTGGCATTCAAACTGAGATGAGAAAGCATCATTAAGCAACGCTAGGACACCATCTCTGTACAGTTCCTGCCTATCAGTTCAACCACTGCCGTGCTGCTTTGATTGCAATCTGTTAGAATAGTTCTTTTAAAAATATCTTAGCCACTTGTATCATTTCTGCTTCCACATAAACATTAGATTTGCTTTTTCAAAGACCCTTAAATCCATGCTAGCAGGATTGCTACTAAAATCATATAAATCAAAATATAGGAAGAATGTACATCTTTATATCATCTGATCTTCTGACCAAGAATACCTATTCAAATCTTATTTTGTATCTTTTCAGTAAAATTTATTAGTATTTATCATAATTGGACTCAAAAATTCTCATTTTCTTACTTGAATTGAGAATTTTGAAACTTACTAAGGAGCGATGCTATAGGAGAGCAATTCACTAGTATTTTCATGGGAGATTTTCTTTTTCTCATTAATGAGTGGATCCTTTAATTTCTTCTATGACGAGCACCCATAATATTTTTATTGGGCCTTTGTACTCTCTCTTCCGTATCAGCCATTTTCCCGTTGGCTTTTCTCGCTCTCTTCAACCTTTTCTTCCTGCACTGGAGGAGTTAAGTTCGTTTCTGTCCATTAATCCATTTTCTACAGTGTCAAGTCCATTTTTTACCAACTCCAAAACAGACATTCTTTCTTTTTTATTTCATTTAAACGTGCACAGCAGCTTTATACACAATAGTATAAAACCAAAAACTACCCAGATATGCGTTAATAAATGAATGAATGAATAATCTTTACTTATGTATATATTCATACAATGGAATATTACTCAAATATAAAAAAAGGAGCACATTACTGTCTTACCAACAACATGGATACATCTCAAAAGCATTATGCTAAGTGAAAAAACGGGGCATAAGAGACTATGTATTGCATGCTTCCATTCAGATGAAATTCTAGCAAAGGTAAAACTATAGTGGAAAATATGGCCCAGTGGTTGCAGAGGTAGTGGGAGGTGGGAGGGATTGGCTGCAAAGGAACTTAACCGTGGAGGTGGTTACACAATTATATACATCTGTAAGACACATCAAGATGTACATTTAACATTAGTGAGTCTTATTCTAAATTATCTCACTAAATCTGACAAACTGACAGAGAAACAGGAACATCTGAGTAGATCACAGACTATTAAATAAATCACAGTAACTTAAAATCGACTCAGACCCACATAATTCATTTATTTACTCATTCCTTCATCATGGCCTTCATTCCTACAGCTCACCAGGGACTATGACCCAGGCTGTGTGGACAGTGCAGCAGACAGATGGGCCAAGTCCTTACTCTCTGGGAGCTTATATTCCTTTTTTTTCTTCATTTAAAAAAATTTTATTTTATTTTTTTATTGATTGGTTTTAGTGAGAGAGGAAGGGAGAGAGAGAGAGACAGGAACATAGATCTGTTCCTGCATGTGCTCTGTCTGGGGATCAAACCAGCAACCTCTGCACTTTAGGTCAATGTTCTAACCAACCAAGCTATCTGGCCAGGGCTTGGAGCTTATATTCTGGTTAGAAAGAAGGAATGCGCCAATGAAAGCTGTTGCTGGTGGCAGGTCCTATGGGGTAAAAGTCATCGTGGGTTGGGAAGCCAGAGGGGATTCTGTTTGTGGTCAGGGAAGACCTCATCAATGAGATGACAGTCAAACAAAGACCAGCTGGAAGGGGGAACAGATGTGTCCCTGGCATGAGGAACAATAAATGCAAGGACACCAAGGAGGGGTATGTTGGGAGTTCTCTAGTATAGTCAGGGAGCCACTGTGGTCTGAGAAGAATCAGGGAGGAGAGAGTGGCAAAGGTGGGGGTCAGAGAGGGTGCTCAGGGCCAGAACGTAGTATATCCTGAATCTTGTTCTCAATGAAATGGGAAGCCATTGACCTAAGGAGAGAAGCAACACAAACTGACTTTGGTTTAAGAGAATCTTTATGTCAGCTATGTCTAGAATAGACCAGTGGCTAGGAAACTTTTTCTGTCAAGGGCCAGATGGTAAATATTTTAGATTTGTAAACCATATATGGTCTCTGTGGAGAATACTCAACTCTGCTGTTACTGAGTGAGGACAAGCATGGATGGTATGTAAATGAAGGAGGGTGGCTGTGTTTCAATAAAACTTTATTTACAAAAACAGGCATGGGCTTGATTTAACCCTGTAGTTTGTCAACCTCTGGAGTAGACTTATAGGGAGACTAAGAGTTAAGACAGGTAGACTGAGGAGGCCCTGCAGTAAAACTGAGCAGGAGGTGATGGTCACTTGGGCCAGGGGGCAGCAGGGGAGTGATGAGATGTGGTCAGACTGGGGTATAGTGTGAAGGCAGAGCCACGGGATTTGCTGGTGGATCATATACAGGCTGTTGTAGAAGGAGGCTTGGTCCTGACTGGAAGAACCACTGTTTTCTGGGAGAGGATCAGGTACGGATAGGGAAAGAGAGGAGAGATAAAAATCAAGCATTTGGCCCTGGCCGGTTGGCTCAGCGGTAGAGCGTCGGCCTGGTGTGCAGGGGACCCGGGTTCGATTCCCGGCCAGGGCACATAGGAGAAGCGCCCATTTGCTTCTCCACCCCCCCCCCTCCTTCCTCTCTGTCTCTCTCTTCCCCTCCCGCAGCCAAGGCTCAATTGGAGCAAAGATGGCCCGGGCGCTGGGGATGGCTCCTTGGCCTCTGCCCCAGGCGCTAGAGTGGCTCTGGTCGCAGCAGAGCGACACCCCGGAGGGGCAGAGCATCGCCCCCTGGTGGGCAGAGCATCGCCCCTGGTGGGCGTGCCTGGTGGATCCCGGTTGGGCGCATGCGGGAGTCTGTCTGACTGTCTCTCCCCGTTTCCAGCTTCAGAAAAAAAAAAAAAATCAAGCATTTGGATTTAGAGTTGTTAAGTTTGGGATCTCTTAGATGCCTTTTAAATATATTCATTTCAATAGAGGAACACAAGAGAGAGACTGGGTTCATAGAAATAAATTTCAGAGTATTCATTTCGTATAGATGGTCTTCAAAAACCATGGGAACAAATCAGATCTAGGGAGATCTCATAGAGAGGAAGAAAAAAATAGGTTTGAGGGCAGTTTTACAAGGTCAGCTCCTAGATTTTCAAGGACAGATAATCATAGTCTTAGAGTCACTGTCCCACCACACAGAAAGAAAGAGCACCCCCACCCCTTGGTTCACAAGGCTAGCCCACTGTGCTACCCAGGTAAGGAATTTCTAGGCCATCCTCACTATGAGTATATACATTTTAAAAAATTCTTAATATATTAACAAAGCAAATCAGAAGTTTTGAATATGAGCAAGTAGCACTTATTGCAGAAATGCAAAGTTAGCTGAATATTATTCTGTTATATAATCTACCACTTAATAGATTAAAGAAGAAAAAGAAAAAAAGGGGGGGTCATTTGGATAGGAAATCACATTTGATAACCATTATAAAGAAGAAAACCCAATTTCAAAAGCAGAGGAGGACCAGATAGGGACCTCCTAAAGCTAACACATCGTATTACCAAACTTGTCTTACTTAATGGAGAAACAGTAGATGCATCCTTTTAAAGAGAAATCAAGACTGAAACAAGGGCATCTGCCATTTTCATTTCATCTGATGTTATACTGAAGGGCCCAGCCACTGTAGCAGGAGTTGTTTTAAAAGACACAAAAACTGCTATTATTTGCAATGATGATTTGCATAGAAAATTCAAGACAAATTGTTAGAATGAAGAGAATTTCTGGATACACATTCAATACATTATTAGTCATTAATAGTGGCCTGTCAACATCACTAAATAGTTGGAAAAAATGTGTTTTATTTTATTTTATTTTATTTTATTTTTAAGCGAGAGTAAGGGAGATACAGAGACAGATTCCTACATGTGCCCCAACCGAGATCCACCCAGCAAGCCCTGTCTGGGGCTGATACTCTGCCCACCTGGAGCCATGGCAATCAAGCTCTTTGTAGTATGGGGGTTCCACCGAGCCATTCTCAGCACCTGGGGCCAATGTGTTCAAACCAATCGAGCCATGGCTGTGGGAGGGGAAGAAAGAAAAGAGAGAGAAGGTAGAGTGGGAGGGTGGAGAAGCAGATGGTCGTTTCTCTTGTACGCCCTGACCAGAAATCGAACCTAGGACTTCCACACACTGGGTTAATGCTCTATTGCAGAGTCAACTGACCAGGGCAGAAATGTCATTTGGAAGAGAGGTTATTGAACTTGCCTGAGGTCACTCAGCTAGTAAAGGATGGGCTGGGATGGAAACAGGATGAGTTCAGGCTTTTAGTCACAGGCTTTCTTGTCTCTCTAGTATGGCTGCGCTGTGAGCAGGATGACTAGCCCTGTGTGCTGACAATGCCCACCCAGGCAGTGAGGCCGAGCAGGCAGGGTTCCTGAGCCTGCAGAGAAAGGCTCACCATGGGCAGGACAGAGACCTGCAGCGAGGCAGTGGTATTGGGCTTCATGCTTGTGCTCCTGGCTTGCTGGGGCAGCACCCCCAAGAGGTTCACCTCCTGTTCGGCTTTCTCCCTCAAGCAGATTGTACTGAGCAACATCTTACAGTCCTGCTTCCCCTCCTTCTGCACTTTGTAGGTCTAGTTCCGCTTCTCCTGGTTTATCTCACAGCCCCAAAGTGTGGCTGTCAGGGCCCTGTGAGCGCTGCTCCTGGTACGGCTGCAGTTCATGGCACGGGGACCCTGTGGTGTGCCATCCCGGCTGCCCTCCCCATGGTCGGAACCGCTGCGTGGATGCAGGTCCTGCTCTGGGTCCATCCGCAGTCACTCCCTCTGGCTTTCACACCAGCCTCATCCCTCCTCCAGAAGTGATTTCTGACATTACACATTCTGTGTCTTTTCAGTCCCATTTCTCTTCAGTGTCTTTTATATTCTCTGTTCATCAATGCTGTTCTACTCAAAGGTTGAAAAAATGACTTGGCATCTATACACAAACAAAAAGGCCACATGGAGACCAGTTAAAATGAAAAGGTCGAAGAACAAAACGTTGGTTTTGTTTCTTTGTTTTAATTCGACAACTTCCTAGAGAAGATCATTTTCAGAGGTGTGCTTTTTTTTTTTTTTTTTTAATGTTCAGGATAAAGTTCCGTTTTCTTTGTGCTTGCCAGGGGTCCCCAAACTTTTTACACAGGGGGCCAGTTCACTGTCCCACAGACCGTTGGAGGGCCGGACTATAAAAAAAACTATGAACAAATCCCTATGCACACTGCACATATCTTATTTTAAAGTAAAAAAACAAAACGGGAACAAATACAATATTTAAAATAAAGAACAAGTAAATTTAAATCAACAAACTGATCAGTATTTCAATGGGAACTATGGGCCTGCTTTTGGCTAATGAGATGGTCAATGTCCAGTTCCATATTTGTCACTGCTAGCCGTAACAAGTGATATGACGCGCTTCCGGAGCCATTAGCGTGTGTCCTGCGTCACCGGAAGTAGTTCTGAACGTGAGCGACACCGCGCTTTGCGGCGCCACCACTTACAGTACTCCAGGAGCACAGGATCCATCCTCTCACTGACCACCAATGAAAGAGGTGCCCCTTCCGGAAGTGTGGCAGGCCGGAGAAATGGCCTCAGGGGGCCACATGCGGCTCCCAGGCCATAGTTTGGGGACCTCTGTGCTTGACTATTTGTCTCCTATGGGTGTGATGTTGATATTTTTCTCCTTGCTACTTGTCCTGTAAGGAGAGCATTCTGTCCAAGGGCAGAATTTGTGAACAGTTTCTCCACATGGCCCCTTTTCCCCTCGCTCCCTGTCCACGTCTGGGCGGATTGAAACTGTCTTACCTGGAGGATAAGGTGGCAAAATAAGCGAATCCATTCATACACGTGTTGCAAAGGCGCGGGCTAATGAACACATTCCCTGAGCCCCCAGATCCAGAAACCTGACAGAGATTTCTGCCAAGATGTTCATACCTAAGACTGCCAGGTCTGAGACTACTGGGCTCTGCCAGCTGTCGTTAGCGCCACTCGTTAAATGCTTCTCCTAGATGTCAGAGATACGCGCCGCTGGGCTCTCCCGCAGGAACGCAGGAGCCTCGGGAGCCTGCCAGGAGTGTGGGAGGCTGAGACACTCTGTCCTACAAATCTCGTTTCCAGGCACAAGCGATGTGAGCGGTGACTCACCTGTGACTCAGCGATTCCCAGCTGCGTGGGTGCTGATCACATGAGTCCCAGAGGTTAAACCTGGGCTACGGGGCATTGAGTATTGGTCTTGAACAGCCTGGGAGCTTGGTAGAGTCCAGAAGGACCTCTGAGAGGAGGTCCTAACTGTGTCTCTTTGGGATCAGGGACAGGCATGGTAACATTAAGATGGATGGGGGTTGGAGGTATGAATAACGAAGCTTCACAGCCTCTTTGATCCACTCTTCCCGCATGAAGTCATTCTTCCAAAGGGCAAAGCACAGTGTGGTTAAGAGCTCCAAGTCTGCCTGCGATACAGTAACTTCTGTTAAGCAACCATTTTGGTTCACCTCTTCATCAAAGCATGGGGAGAAGGACCAGCCCACCAGCTATTAGGCAGGGCCATGTGACTAGTTTTGGCCAATGAGCTGTGAGCAAAAGTGAAGGCCATCATTTCCAGAATAGAGCATGAAATTTTAAGTAGTTGTAGGCTCCCCCATCTGGATCCTTGGGAAACTGTGTGGCCCTGAAGTATACATGAGGAATAAACTTTTGTTTCTTTCAGCCATGGGATTTGAGGGCTGCTGGTTGGGCTCTGGGGGTTCTTGATTACCATGGCATGACAGATTCTTTTGATAAATGCAATCTCTTCTTAATTGCATGATCATGATCAACTCTCTGAACCTCTCTTGTGTATTGGTTTCCTTATCTGTCAAATGGAGAAAAGGAAAGCCCTTGCCTTATAAAAACAATTTTAAAAAATCAATTGCTGGTGATGTATGAACCAAAGTATCTAGCTCATAATGCATGTGTTGCAAATGTTACTTCTTAGCCTCACTTCCATGAGACGGAAAGTAAAATGAGTGTACTTCTGTCAAATTATCGCAACTCATTTCCAAAAAGAGAATCAGAAAGAGAGAGGGAGAGAAACCTCTGAAAACATCTGTCATTTACAGAGCAATTGATGGAATCCTCATAAAAACAGCCAGCACTTTATTGCCCAAATCACACTTGCCAATATGTGCAAGGTCGCATAAGCTCTGAATTACGTGAGCTATTTTAAGATAAATATCCAAGGAGGATAAAGGTTGCAACTCCATGGGACAACATTCCCACATGTCATTCCTCTCCCTCTTTAGCAAGCTCCAAGATGGCAACTGCAGACCTCTGGGAATACAGGATTGACTTCTAGAGGAGCTTCCTTATTTTTCCTCAGCAGGGAGGGAGGCCGACTCAGAGTGTGGTTTCCCTGCCTGCCTTCTCCACATGCATTCTCCTTGGGGTGTCTCAGCATACCAAAGGTGTGGTTAGAAGTATCACTCCACCCATGAGGTGTCTTCTTGGCCAAGCATCCTATGACCCAAACCCTCATAAACAAGACTGTGCAGTGGAAAGAATGATGGAAATATATTTAGAGTCCTCCATCATCTCCCCCAATAGACAGATGTGCCTGCCAAGAACCAGCCACCTTCAATAATAGAACCACCTTCCTCTAAGTGATTCCTTGAGGGTCTAATCAGGTATACCTGTGTCTGAAGCAGGCCTCTGGCATGAGGTCTGACAGCATCCCAGCCCAGATGTGGCAGCAACAGAGCACAAAGCTAGGGAAAGCTCACACTGAGACTGCAGGGTGCTTCCCTAGCATCCAGGCTTCCCCCAAATATAGCTGCACAGTCTCCAATATCTCAGGATGATTTTGAAATATTTTGGAGGCAGTAATTATAGTTGAGCCCAAAATCTAAGCCCCTCTTCTGGTGGGGATAAAATTGCAAAGAATAGCTCTCAACAAACACACACCCAACCCTCCAGAAAAATACATGAGTCTCCAGGTTGTATTGTCAACACCCTCCCCGTGCCAGTCTCTTCTCATTGAAAAGGATCCTGAAATTGTTTCTAGCAACATCCAAAGAACACTCACCTAAAAGATCAAGGAAAAGAGGGCCACCTGTGAAGCTGGAACCAAAGCCATCTGTATATTACATTGATGGACACATTGGACATCGATGACAGATTTCGTCTCTGTGTGCAATGCCTATATTTATAGATCTCTCAAATGCAGAGTCTAAGATGAAATGGTTGGACCCCAGGCCACACACATAGGATAAATGGTATCATTGTCTTGATTCTCTGAATATTGCTGTTGAAGGATAATATGAAGACCAGCTACACTCTACTTCTTATAGATATGTCCTTTCACATCTGTCTTGTTTGTTAAGAAGAAAATATGGTTACTTTTGCCAGCAGTGTGGACCAAGTTGGAAAATCTCATTAGTTAAGACAAACAAGCCTCCAGTTATGGGTCCCTCCAACCCACAAGCCTAATTCCAATAGAACTATAGATTGAGGGACCTGAGAAGAAAAAGAGGAGAAGACTCATAGACATTTGTGTATTTTTTGTGTGTTTCAGTCTTTTACTTGTTTTTCTTCCTTCATTGGAAGAAGGTAGATGAATGCTACATCAATTTTGGAACATCTAAAAGAACACAGCTAACTCTAGTTTCTATTTTATGGACTCAGTAGTCCATGCGCCTCTTGAGAAAGTCTAGAAACAACCTGAGGAACTGGAATAAGAAAGATCTACTTTTGTTTCTCTTCAAAATTTTCATTTTCTTACCTCACCCATAATGCCCCCAAGAAGCCAGGATGTATGAAATAGTAATTGATAGACCGTGATTTTTCTTCTAGTTTGATGACTCTATAACCCTACATTCAAATGGTCTTAAGGGCATTTAAATCACTAGCTCACAAATTAGCAGTTAGTCCTTTGACCTTTCTCACTGACCTTCCAATAGCAGGTCTCAAAGATAAAAAAGAACTTGACTCTTCTTTATTAATACTGTTTATCTAGGATTCACGTGCTAAAATAGATGTCTGTAATTCATAGAGGTCATTGAAATCTCCCAGGTAACCAGCCTCCATGACTCCATATGGCCTTTCCACGGGCTGCCTCTGTTGTTCAGCCATCAGTAAGGAGTTCAGTGATGTTTCTCTCCTGAACTTCCTGCCCGCTGACTTCACAGACAGAGCTGCATCTGCACAACGTCTGATCTACCTCCAGAGAAGGCATTTCTGTGCAGCTGAGTTTTTACCTACATTGAGTTGCATCAGATAAGAGGCAGATTTGCAGAGGAAAAAGTAGTCTTTGACTTCTAGAAGGTCATGCTCACTTATATTCAAACCCCTATATTACAGATAACAAACACTGATCACCTATTGCATGGGAGGAAAAATTTAGCTTTGGCTTTTTTCTCCCAAAACACTTTAATATTTCATTTCTTTCTTTCTGACTGACTTCAGACATTCATTATTCTAAAAGGAAACATTTTTTTTAAAAGCCAAACAGCAAGCTAAAGACACCTTCACCCTTTTGCACCCTCCAAGCCCACTCTAGACCCTTAAAATTGGAGGGTGTTGTCCCATCAGAGCCTCTCTCATTACCCCCACCCCAACCCCACCCCTGATTTTGAAGGGACAATAAATCATTTATTTCCACACTGAAACTAAAACTGACAACTACTGAGAGACTGTGCTAACGGGTGTGTCATAGCCAAAGGCAGTTAGAGTCTCTGCAGAAATCCTGTTCTCAGACTTGGGGACCCTGAGATACCTCTGCAATTTGCCTGCAAGCCAGAATCAATAATAACAGAACTCCCAGGGGAGAGTTCAGGATTTCCTCCAGATGGGCCCCTTCTTCCTGCTGGAAAATATGCTTCTTGCAGAAAGACACTGTAGAAGTCAACAAAGTGCCCCTAGAAGTGCCCTGTCTGCCATAGGCCAGAATCTGCCACTGGCCGGGGCAATACGCTTGTGTTATTGCTCTCACTTCCTATTGGAAGGTTAAGAAAGCTATCTCTCTAGTCCACAACATAGGTTAACATAGTCTCTTTGGATATGACTCCATCCTAGAATAACGGTGCTTATTTGCCGACAGCCTACTTTCTCTGTTTACTTTGACCTAATAGTCAGTCTTTAAGTCCATGGGAAGCAAGAATACTGCAGTCACAGAATTCTGGTCAAGTTTGAAAAAGGAAAAGCTTGATTGAATTTGGTGTGCTACATCCATTTAGTGGATGAGAAACATATTCCTGAGATGGAGTAAGTTACAGAAGGAAATCAATCAGAGGATTGATGGGGAAACCAGACTGCCTTCCGGGTCCTTCCAAGTTTGCAGATTTAGAGTAGCTTTATTGTTTAGTGTAGAGTAAATCACCACTATTTCGGCAGAGAGCCATTGACAAGATGACAATGCTGAACAGAACTTTTAAAATAATCTGCATTTTTTTTATGATGTCAACTCAAATGATCCAACTTGGGAGGATTCCGATCATTTGTATACAAACACACAAGGAAGAAGAACCTTTTGGTGATACCAATGGATGGGTATTACTCCAGAGAGATGAGACGTTGAAGATAAATAAAAGAAGCCTTTGCAGAACTTCAGCAACTTAGCTAACGTCTTAAAAGATGAGAGATCCTTGGAATCAATCCTAAACTGGCAGTTCCACAAGCATGAAGAACCAGCACTCTGCTGGGGTGTCCAACAGGTGTAAGACCACAGCCGGCAGCTACTTAGCACACACAAAATAGCTTCCCCTGTCAGATCTATCATCACTTGGGAAAGTAAAGAAGCCTCTTCTCACACCATCTCTTGCTTGTTAACTCCAAGCGCAGAGCACACACTCTCCCTTCCCTACCTGATGGCGGGGCAAATGCTCTGCTCTGCCTCAAATGTCCATCACACATGCATGCACCTGCTGTGTGATAAACTGCTAATAACTAGCACCAGCCTAACTTGAGCATTTTCCAACTTGTCTGGATCTAGTCAGGTGCACCTCATCCAACTGCACCTTCCTATAGGATGTTTCACACTGTGAGAATACTCTTTTTCCATGTGTGTTGTCTCCTCTTTGGCCAGGATGCCTTTGAGGGGCTATGTCTCCTTCACCTCTATATTCTTAGCACCTCACATAGGGCCGAGCACTTTGAAGATTTTCTTCTTGTTGAATTAATAGAGAGAGAGAGATGTCAGTAAATCTATGGGAGAAAAAGTTTGTGGTGAGTTTAAATCAATTATAATCCTCTGGAATTTCTTGTTGACGTATTGGCTTCTGACCAGGAGTCATTATTCAAATGCTGAAAAGATTACAATTCCCTTAAGAGTGTCTGTTGCAGGCTGGGCATGTGTAAGAGGGCTCCAGTAATCATTGCAGAATGTGGTAAAGGGGGCCACACCCAAGCTCTGCTATCTCTGAGCCCTCCTCACTTTAACCATTTAAGATATCATTTAAGTGAGGTTAGGCTTTCTCATTTCTTACAAAACATAGCCATTCACTTTTTCCTTTTAAACGATCAGAGGAGATTTCTACTTCAAGCCCAGATGGAGTAGCAGGTATCGGAGTTGCTCATCTCTGTGTGCAATGATAAAATCAGACAAAATATATGAAGCACCTGTTTTCAGGCATTGGAAAATAGGTAGCCCTGGATTGAGATCCCTGAAATAGGGAAATGCATGAAGTAAGCCCCATGTTCACCTGGGCCCACTGGAGGAGAAAAAACCCAAATTGCATAGCAGTCCAGTAGAGCCGAGGAGGCAGAGATCAGAGTTCAGGAATACTAATGCAAGTAGAAACTTCAGGCCAGGTATTAAAAAGGGTAAATGTGCATGCGCCAGGGGTGCAGGTGAGAGATGGTATCAGAGGTCTCCTAAGGGTTCTTTGCAAGACCTCAGCCAAGGGTTGGGCTGCAGATGTGCATGGTGAGATCACAGGGGGCCTCCTGGAGAGCAGCTGCTTCAGCGTTAAAAATGGACTAGAGATTCAAGAAGTCACTTAGTTCTGGGAAACAATGGATTATTGTCCTATGCAAAATAGAGGGATACTATTAACATCCAAGGAATGCAACTGGATACCAGTGAGGCCATTCCTTAGGAATAAAGCCCATGGTCTAGAGCAGAGATCAGCAAACTATGGCCCATGGACTGACCATACGTCTTTGTAAATAAAGTTTCATTGAAACACAGTCATGCCTGTTTGCTTACGCATTTCATGGACATTTTCATACTAAAATGGCAGAGTTGAATAGTTTCAATGGACATGTTGTAGTTTACAAACCTAAAATATTTATCATCAGGACTTTTAAGAAAACTGTCAATGCTGTACTAGAGTAAGGACTCCTCTAGATTGCCCTAACAATGCCTGAAACCAAACTCCAACAGGATCAAGGAAAACTTCAATACAATATATATTTTTGCCTTCGAGTCTATAACCTAAAAGTCTTCAAAGGAAGACAATGTAACCCAGACTTCTTGTGATATATGATCTATAATATTCATTAGATGACTAACAAAAATGTTGAGCATGCAAAGAAGCAGGTAAATGTGACTCATAATCAGGGAATGACAAAAAGTAGACAATAGAAATAGAGCCCAGGATGGCCCAGGTGTTGGAAACAACAGACAAGGACTTTCAAACATATAGGTAACATGAGTTCAAGGACTTAAAGGAAAATACAGTTTCCATGAGTGAATAGATGTAGAGTGTGAGCCACAGGAAAAAAAACTGGGAATTTCATAACTACAAAATTAAAAACAAAAAACATGGAGAGACATAACAGCAAGTTGGAATTAGCAGGATAAAGAGTCAGTTTGAATACCGCTAAATAATGATCCAAACTGAAGAAAAGAAAGAAAAAACAAAAAGTCTGAGATAGGGCCTCAGTGGCTCATGGGAAAACGTCAAGGAGTCTAACATGCGTGTAAGTAGTATCCCAGAAGGAGAATGTAGTGAACGGGGCAGAGAAAAACACCTGAAGAAAAATGGCCAAATATTCCCCACAGTGGATGGAAACACCAATCTACACAACCAGGAAGTTGAACAAACTACGAGCAGGATAAATACAAAGAAAATCATACCCAGGCACATTACAGCCAAACTGCAGAAAAACAAAACTAAAGAGACCATCCTGAACGCAGCCAGAGAAGAATGGTACATCACATAGAGGTGACCAACAAAACAAATGCTTGTGAACCTCTCATCAGAACAGTGGAGGCCAGAAGGCAGCAGAAGGACATCTTCAAAGTGACGAGAGAAAGAAATAGGGTCATTGCATAATGGTTTATCCAATGCAAATAGTCCTCAAAAATGTGGATGAAATGAGGACACCATTAAGACACCATTATAAGAAATCTGAAGGGATTTCTTCAGACTAAAGGTGAAATGATACAAGATGGGAACTTGTATCTCCACAAAAGAGAGAAATGCACCAAGAAGGGTAAATAAATGCACTATAGTAAAATATTAGCTTATTTGTTTTTTGTCTTTTTTTTTTTTCATTTTTCCGAAGCTGGAAACGGGGAGGCAGTCAGACAGACTCCCGCATGCGCCTGACCGGGATCCACCCGGCATGCCCACCAGGGGGTGATGCTCTGCCCCTCTGGGGCATTGCTCTGTTGCATCCAGAGCCAGTCTAGCGCCTGAGGCAGAGGCCACAGAGCCATCCCCAGCGCCCGGGCCATTTTTGCTCCAATGGAGTTTTGCTGCGGGAGGGGAAGAGAGGGACAGAGAGGAAGGGGAGGGGGACAGGTGGAGAAGCAAATGGGGGCCTCTCCTGTGTGTCCTGGCCGGGAATCAAACCCGGGACTTCTGCACACCAGGCCGACACTCTACCACTGAGCCAACCGGCCAGGGCCTATTTGTTTTTTTAATTTTATTAAAAGACAACTGTTTCAAGCAAAAACAATATGTAAACTAGGGGTTATAATACATGCTTAGTGTAATAGGCAACAAAGGTTGGGGGTGAATCAATGAAATTATTCAGCTGTAAGGTCCTCGGGATGGTTAATCATATGTGCTGCCTTGGCTATAGTATGGGGTGCCCAGGTTCAATAATACTTCTAGGTGTCTGTGGGGGTGTTGTTTCCAGAGGAGATGAGCATTTGAATAGATTGTTTCGGTAAAGTGGAGACCCCCTCCTACTGTGGGTGGGCATTTCCCAATCAGTTGAGGGCCTGAATGGAATTAAAAGAAAGCAGGAGAAATTCTCCCCTTTTTCCTTCTGGCCTGCCTCTTTGACCCGGACATGAGTCTTCTGCCCTTGGACTGGGGTTTGCAGCCTGGGCTCCCCTAGTTCTCAGGCCTTTAGACTCAAATTGGATTTATTCAATACAACATCAGCTTTTCTGGGTCTCCGACTTACAGATGGCACAACCTGGGACTTAGCCTCCATAATATTATGAGCCAAAGCCTCATAACAGATAATCATATATATGCATAGAAGCATATATGTATTTATGTGTGTATGCATAGGGGTTTCTCTGGAGAACCCTGGCAGATACCGTTCTGATATTTGTGATATGAAATGAAGGGTACAACACTGAACCTAAGTGGACTGTAAACAGCCACTAGAGGAAGGAAAAGAGTCAATTAAAAATATTTAGGTAAAAATATTCAATTACCCTTGCCCACCCACCCAAAAAAGAAAGGTGGGGGAAAAATCAGAAAGGAACAACATATGGGACAAACAGGAAGAATAACAAGATGGTTGACGTACCTACAACCAAATCGGTGATGATATTAAACATGAATGAACTAACTCAAATTACAGTGTTTGCTAAGTGGGATAGAAGAACAAGACCCAACTAACTCTATGTAATAGTCTATAAGAAACTCATGTAGTTAATTCAGATTTTAAATAAAAATAGTTTGAGCCTGACTAGGCAGTGGCACAGTAAATAGAGCGTCGGGCTGGAACACAGAGGACCCAGGTTCAAATCCCCAAGGTTGCTAGCTTGAACAAGGACTCACCAGCTTGCGTGCAGGGTCACTGGCTTGAGCATGGGATCATAGACATGACCCTATGATCACTGGCTTGAAGCCCAAGGTTGCTGGGTTGAGCCCAAGGTCGCTGGCTTGAGCAAGGAGTCACTCACTCTGCTATAGCCCCCCTGATCAAGGCACATATGAGAAAGCAATAAATGAGCAACTAAGGAGACTAAGGAGCCACAATAAAGAATTAGTGCTTCTCATCTCTCTCCCTTTCTGCCTGTCTGTTCCTATCTGTCCCTTCTCTCTCTCTCTCTCTGTCTCTGTCACACACACAAAAAAAAATAGTTTGAGTGAACACTGCCAATAAATATACTGCTCACAAAAATTAGGGGATATTTCCAAATGAATATGAAATGATAAAATATCCCCTAATTTTTGGCAGCAGTGTATATTCAACATCTATACTCTATAAACACTTTTATAACAATTGATCTGCTAAGCTTGATTATACCTTATGAATACAGAACTGAAGTGTACTTTCTAAGGAACTAGACAGAGAGAGAGAGAGAGAGAGAGAGAGATTGATCATTTTTCTCTAAAACATTAATGAGTATATTGAGATCTCTCTTTGTGTCTTCAAAATTTCAATAAATCTCTGTTTACCTTCTGTGTATGGCAGCTGCCTACTGAACATTATTTTTTTTAATTTATATGTCTTATCTTCTTTCCTAGATTCAAAGCTCACTGAGAGTACAAACACTGAATAAAAATTTGCTGACTACTCCCTAAATATATCCTGCATTGAAGACACAACAGGAACAAGCTGCACCAGATGCTTACAGACTAGTGGAGGGAAATGATGAGCAGCAGGCAATTATAATCTTATTACATTCATGATAGTTATTTGATAGATAAATAGATGAGGAAATGAATGAATAGACAGAGTCCCCCGATTTAGTCATTTTTATTTCTGCGTTAAGTCCAACCACAGCCTAAACAATCCCAAGGCATCTCCACGCAGAGGCAGCTGGCAGAGAAAACAAGCAAAATATCATGCAGGAACTAAGACCCCTTAACAGGATTTGCCCTGAAAACTTGGCATTTCACAAAGCAGCAAAGTGAAGGCATTCTGCCCTCTATTGCAGTAGAGCACCGACAATATCTTTCAAAGGCATCACAGGGATGGCAATGTCTTTGTTGTTCTTTAGCCTTAATTTAATTGTAAAGAAATGAGGTATTATGTTCTGTTCCACAAAGAGGAAACGAATCCATGCATATGCCAGCCAATGAAAACAACTCAATCTAAGGGCTAAATTTCTGATTATCTACATTTCCCTCCACTCAATTTTTGGTTTTTGTTGTTTTTTTAATTGGAGGAGTTGGCATTAAATCAAACTTGAGACAATGCAGGTCTTACATAGTATCACTACTGCTGTTTGTGTTAGTGGTAGGTATAGCACACAAACTTGAAAGAACACCAATTCAGATTGTGGGCTTTGGCAATGACCAAATTGCCAGAATTCAATGTCACTTCCTGTGACACTAGGAACCACAGTCTTATATAGGAAAGACAGGGCCGATCAAATAATTGGAGTTTGGAATCCACTCATCTAAGCACATAGTTCTGAATATTTCAGGATGGTGTGTGGCTGTCAAGAAGTCAACCTTTGTCATCTTTATTTTTTCCTTCTTTTTCAAGTGAGAGGAGGGGAGATAGAGAGACAGACTCCTGCATGCGCCCCAACCAGAATCCACCCAGTGACCCCCATCTGGGGTCAATGCTCTGCCAATCTGGGGCCATACTTGCAATCAAGCTATTTTTAGCACCTGAGGTGGAGGCTCCACGGAGGCATCCTCAGCATCTGGGGCCAATGTGTTCAAAACAATCGAGTCATGGTTGCAGCAGTGAAAGAGAGATGGGGGAGATTGGGAGAGGGAGGAAGGAGAAGCAGATGGTCAATTCTCCTGTGTGTTCTGACTGGGAATCAAACCCGGAACATCTACATGCTGAGCTAATGCTCTACTATTGAGTCAACCGGCCAGGGGCAACCATTGTCATCTTTCAGCAGAACTATTTTTACTTATCTCAATGAAAATATTCCATAAGCCCCTCCTGTGGAGCACTGTCCTGTAGGACAGGCACTCTTACTCTTCTGCACTGATTACATTGCTCATATGCTCACTCACCCCCCACCTTCCCATGCCAGCCTGCCCTTATTTTTCTCAGCTATTCATTCTCCTAACATGTTACTCAACAGGGATGAACACTGATTGGCTCCAATCAGTTATATAATCATAATCGTTTTCTCCTTGAAAATGATTGGCTTAAGAAAAGGACACGTGATTCAATTCTTACCAATGAGATGTAACAAATGTCCAAAAAGGGGGAGGTTTTAAGAAAGGCTTCCATGTCACTAAAAATAGCCAGAAAGTAAAGACCCTTTTCTGCTGCATGGGGATGTGTCTGTCTGTGAGCCCTTGAATGGCAGCAACCATCTTTGAATGTGAGGGAGCTCCGTGTAAGAACAAAGGTCATATTAGGTAATATACCAAGATGACCAAACAGTCAAAAGGAACTCAAGCCCTTAAAGACCATCTCTGAGCAGAAGAATCAAAGTTGCATTTCCCTATCACTGAATATTTTATTCTATGGCTTCAGAAATCTTTCTTATACAGACAGTTGTGTCCTAATTCCCCCCCCCCCCCGCAGCAAAGGAGATCCTGGTACAATTTTTTCATTTTTGTCCATTTCTAAACTGACTCAGGATTTCAGGGAGCAAATATAAAGAGGGGCACTTAGAAATAATACAGGGAAAAAATAAGGGGTGGAAGGATTGAGCAAGAAAGGAGAAGGAAGAAAAGAAAAAAGGAAAGAAAAGAAAAGAAAAAAGACAAAGGAATACATGGATAGAAAGAGGACCTGAGTTACCATGTTAGCTGAAATCCAGATAGGACATCACCCCCACAGATGTTTTGTTCATCTGAGGATAATTCATCAAGTTAGCATCTTCCAATTTGCATCAGAACTTGCGGGTTACTAGACAAGAATAGGGCACAGGTGTTTAATCCTATAGCCATTTCATTCCCTTGCAAATCAGTGGGCAAGGAACTAGAGAAAACTTCTGGACCAGATGCCCAGGTTCCACTTTCTTCTCTTTTGACCCCAAGAAGACAAACTTCAGTGTAAGAATTCACCTGATGTTTGAGAGCTTATTGCTTTTCTGGCCTCAGTTAAAAAAGAAAAAAAAAAAGGCAATGTTTAATCAAGATCCTCCATCGTCAGTCAGTTAGTGTGAGTGAGTGATAAAGCTGGTTGTGATCCAAGCCATAGAGGCTAACACCAAATAGGTCATTCTGTGGGTATCTAAAGAAATAAATTAAAACAAATAAATCCATTCCAGCCGGCATCACCAAGTTGCCTCGTATGTGATCATTATGGTGCTAGGTCCCATTATTCCTTTTGTTAATGTAACCTTTGAACACAATGCCTGCCTTTAGAATTATTATGGTCTAGAAGGAAAGGGGGAATAGGTTGTGTTAAATAATTCTACTTGGATAGAAAGTATCAGTGTTACACTATAGGTTAGGCTAGATATACTCTAGTCTGAATAGATCAGTGAGTCATAAAATGCAGTTGGTCAGGGAAAGCTTTCTGGAAGATTAGTGTTAAACCAGGTTACAAATGAAGCAACAGAAATGGATTGAAGGCCCCCAAGGAAGAAAATCAACTCAGGTAAGTGATCAACATGAGCGACAGGGACAAGGCATGGAGTGAGCAAGTGCAGGGTCCTGCTTCACTCTAAGTACCAATGTTGTCGTGGCTGCTCCCTTCCCTGTGGAGGCTCCTCTCAGGGACCCCTCGCTAGGATGCTCTGTAATGTAGAGCATGTGGCTCTGACAGGTAAAGCTCTGGTTCTTCTCCCTTGTTACTTCTTTCCTATAAACAAATGGACAGAAAAATAGGATCCAAATACAGAACAGGGAGCTGGCACTGACTTCCATTTACATTCTCAAATCCGGCTACCTGTCTAATCATTGTGCAGTTCTGATTGGGCGCAATGGCTGATCTTCACAGACCATGCACACAGCTTCATTTAAACAACTGTCAGAATGCTAATCCTCGGGCTAACAATGGCAGACCTCCTTCACCCTATTCTCTACTTGTGATTGCACCACCTCTCATCTCTCAAATATGGCCCTGCTTGAGTGTGACCTATGATCCCGAGGAAGAGGGGACCATGTACCCTCTCACTTGAACCATTTTTCTGCTCTTACCTGTTTACCTTCTCTCTCTTTCTGATAAAAGCCTGTTTCCCCTCTTCTGACCACTCCCGGCTTCATGGCAAATTCCATGGGGTCTTCACAAGACATTCTATAGTTTTGTTTATAGCAGAGGCATAAATTTACAGACTATTCTTCTCAGAGCTCTGCTAATCTTAACCAATCAGCCTGACATTTTCACAACTTAAATAACTTCGGTTGTTTAGAAAATAAAAAGGCCTTGGCCAGTTGGCTTATTGGTAGAGTATCAGCCCAGCAAGTGGATGTCCCAGGTTCAGTTCCCAGTCAGGGCACACAGAAGAAGCACCCGTATGCTTCTCCAGCCCTCCCCCTCTCCTTTCTCTCTGTATCTTTCTCTCTCTCTCTCTCTCTCTCTTCCCCTCTGCAGCCATGGCTTGATTGCAGTGAGTTGGCCCCTGGTGCTGAGGATGGCTCCATGGCCTCTGCCTCAGGGGCTAGGAAGAGCTTGGCTGTTGAGCAATGGAGCAATGCCCCAGATGGTAAGAGCATCGCCCCCTTATGGGCTTGCCAAGTGGATCCTAGGTGGGGCGCATGTGGGAGTTTGTCTCTCTGCCTCCCCTCCTCTCACCGAATAATAATAATAATAAAAGATCAAGGCTACAAAGTGAAAAAAAAGAGGAATTAAGTGCCTAAAACAAAAATGGCCACATTTTAAAATGCTGAAATGCAAGCCTTGATGTGGAAGTAATATTGAGGTAGTATACTGTATGCTCTGTTTATATCTACTTTATCATTAATTCTCAATACAAATATACATGTGTGTGTGTTTTTGTGTGTGTTTATATGTGTGTGTGTGTGTGTGTGTGTGTGTGTGTGTAATTGAGGCTTAAAACATTTAAGGCCATTGCCTAATTGGGCATAGCTGATAAATGATAAAACTCAGAAACCCAACTTATTTGTCTCTGACATTCATATCTATGCTTTTCCCATAGAAGCTCTGCTTCGCAAAGAATATAGTTATCAGAGGCCTCAAATTTCCTCCTGGCAAGAAGGAAAACTAAAAACAAACAAACAAAAAAAGACTCTACTTGATCATAGATACCAAAGGAATTTCCAAAAATAGTACTGCATGGAGGGCGCTCAGCCAGGGCGCCTCTCGTTTCTGCCGGCCACACACCCAGAGCGCCGCGCTAGGGACGTGTTGCTGTTTTCCCGGACACAAGAGGGCCAGTGCTGTGCCATCGTTTTTCTAGGCAGTGAAAGACCATTCCTTATATCTACTCCTCCTTATGTTCCATATCTTTCTTGGGGCTTCTTAACATCTGAACAATTCCATTTAATTTTTTAACTTTCTCTTCAGGCCAAGAGGATAAGAAGGTTATGTAAGAAGACTATCTGAACTTAGCGAATTAGTCCTTAAAATCCAATACTTTATCAGAGTCACCACGTGTTCTCTTCAAACGTTTTTGTACTTAAAATCTACGACTTACTTGGTGCAGAAATGGGACTCAAAGCACCCTGGTGTGAGCAGATGTCCTTTTTTTCTCCAGGCTGGTCAACCCCACCATGTACAGGAGACGCTTAAAACCGAAAAAGACCTAATCATTGGCTTCAGGTTTGAGGAATAATGAGCAGAGACATTGCAATGGGAACAAAACCAGTGTTTACAGGCAGTTGCCATCAAATGAATCAATGGCACAAATTAACACCGTTCTTCCTGAGTGAACAGTCAGATGCTCAATCCTAGGGCTGCATCGGTTTACTGCAGACGCATGTACGCTAGCCCACAAGGCCCCTGGTTTCAGATCCAATTCGGGAGCCCTTAGGAAGCGAGCAGAGGGAAGGGCCTCACTTTCAGGAAACAGCGTTTGGTCTGTCCCACTTGCAAACCCGAAGGCAGTGAAGCTGAATCGCGCAGAGATCTGATTGGGGGAGGTGGGATGAGAGGTGGGCAGGGGACCAGGAAAGAGTCAGTCTGGGTATAAGACCCCCTGCAGTTGGTCAGATTTGGTTGCTAAGTCTCAGGAAACCCTGAACTATTTCTCCTGGAAATTAAACTGAGATTTGAAACTAATGAGGGGCCGACTTATAGAAGAGTGTTGGATAGCATGTGCAGCTAATTATTTCATCCAGAGGGGCCAGAGGGACCTTGGGACATTTCCATCGAGCCTATAAACTAGGGAAATTAATCCTAAAAGCTTGGGAGACAAAAAAAAATAGGTTCCCATCATAAAAGTGCAGGTATTAAACCTGATGATAATTTCTCCTCACCTTTCTAGGAGGTTACTTTAGGGCCAGGTAGGAATTTTCAGTCTCAATTAAGATCAGTCTGACTCTTTTGTGAAAATATGGCTAGGAACAAAAAGATTGCTCCAACCTGGGCCAGGCTTGGACAGCTCCAACTATTTTCATGTAAGAAGTCAATGTTCTGTGGGTGCAATTTTATTTTCATTGGGAAATTCTTTCCCAAGGAGAGGAAGTCAGTCCGTGTTATCAGGAGCTATACTGTCTGTCTAGTCAGTCAAGTAACTAGGTTTGAGTATCTACCCCCTTTCCACAAAGTCCTGTTTCATTATCCTGTTGACGGGGTGGGGGGGGGAGTTTTGGGAGTTGGAAGATAAAAAGTTAAATATGAAGAAATAGGGAACTCAGTGTTTCCCTCTCAAAGAGTTCCAAATGAGGTGATATATATACAGTACAGGCCCAATCCTTCTAAAAAGTATAAAATAAAATCATTATCTTGGTCTGTTGTCCCTAAATCTGGCTGATACTTAGCATCCATTGGTAGAATTTAAAAATGAAAAGTAAACAAACAGAAGTTCTGGGTTCCATCCCCAGACCTGTCTTCATTAAGTTCAAAGGCATCTTTTTTTTTTTTCCTCTTCTTCTTCTTTTTCCAAGTGAGGAAGGGAGGCAGAGATAGACTCCCGCTTGTGCCCTGACCATGGTCCACCTGGCAAACCCTGTCTGAGGCTGATGCTCTGCCCATCTGGGGCCATGCTTGCAACCAAGCTATTTTTAGTGCCTAAGGCAGAGGTTCCATGGAAGTATCTAGGCATCCGGGCCAGTGCGCTTGAACCAATTGAGCCATGGCTGCAGGAGAGGGAGAGAGAGAGAGAGAGAAAGAGAGAGAGCACGGAAAGGGGTGAAGAAGCAGATGGTTGCTTCTCCTGTGTAGCCTGACCAGGAACCGAACTCAGGACACCCACACACCAGGCTGATCTACCACTAAGCCAACCGGCCAAGGCCAAGCTCATGCATCTTTTAAGTATCCTCTTGTAATACTGATGACCAGTATTTTGTGAAATATTTGCCTAATTTGTAAATCATCAAACATCTGGGGATAGGATAAGATTTCAAGGATTTTTTTTAAATTTTAAATTTTCTTTCAGACAATCATTAACATGGTAGAAAAGCCCAAACCTAGAGAAGTAGGCAAAGGTCAGATCCACGTAGGTGACAATTCCATAAACACTTAGCAAACATAATTTTCTGGACAGTTTAAATTAACATACTGTATGCCATGTGCTAAAGGTGCCATCGATATATATTCACCTGGCACAAAGAAATAATAATTTCTAGCCACCGTTATCATTATCATTAGCAGTGGTGGCATCATTATGTATGGACTGTTTAGAGTAGGGTGTGGCACCTTTTCTGTAAAGAGTCAAAGAGTAAATAGCCTTTGTGGGCCATAAAGTGGCTGTCACAGGTATGCGGTCTGCTGTGTGTGTGTGTGTGTGTGTGTGTGTGTGTGTGTGTGTGTGTGTGTGTTGTATACCCTTAAGTATACCCTTAAGTCAGCTCCAACTCCTGGCAACCCTGTGAATGAGTGGTGTCCACATGTCCTGTCTGCAGCAGCCTTGCCCAGCTCCTGTAGACTCGTGCCGATGCCTTCTCTCAGGGAGTCAACCCATCTCATCTTTGGTCTTTCTTTTTTCCTGCTGCCTTCTATTTTTCCCAGCACAGTTGTCTTTTCCAGAGAACCCTGTCTTCTCATGATGGGTCCAAAGTAGGACAGCTCCAATTTGGTCACTTTGCCTCTGCTATTGTCCTTCAAAAGCAGCCGCAGACAGTACATACATGAACAATCATGACTATGTCCCAGCAAAGCTCTATGTATGGGGACTGAAACTTAATTTTCATGTCATTTTCACAGAGCATAAAATATTGTCTTCTCTTCCTTTTCCCCCCAACCAGTAAAAACTGTAAAATCTGTCCTTAGCTTATGGGCTACACACAGACAGGCTGTGGAGAACACAGTATTGTTAACTAGAGGCATTGTGTTGTATGTAGAGAGCGGGTCTCTAGATCTCATTCATCTTCATAAGCGAAACTTTATATTGAGTAAACTACTTCACTTAAAAGTGTGCTAAGAGGATAGGTTTCATGTTACATATTCTTATCCTCCCCAATACAAAAGCAAAATAAAATGAAATACAACGACAAAAAAGGGACCCAGGAAAACCTTGGGAAGGGATGAATGCGTCTATTACCTTGATTGTGGTGATGGCTTCACAGGAGCTTGCCTGGGTCCAAGCTCATCAAACTGTATCCATTAAATACGTGTTATCTTTTGTGTATCAGTTTTACCTAATTCAGGTTGTTCAAAACAAACTGTGGGCGTGAAGCGGCTGTAGACCTTAGTTTGCTAGCAGCTGGCCTTAAGTTCTAATTCACCATTCACTGAGCAGTGTGCAAAGAAACGATCGAGGATGTTTTCACCTGCACACCAGACACTGGCATCTGAGATAGTCAGTCCCCCAGTGGGGCCCTGGGCATGTATGCTTTAGGGATGCATCTGCCATTCAGAAGGAAAAACTTGCCATCTTTAAAGGTTTTTTCAACTCCTGCTGCAAAGAACATGATTTTTGAAATGATGTAAATCCCAGCTTTCCCTGCCAGTAGCTTCATGTACAACATGTTAACATCAGGTTTGTATTAAACATTTACATTAGTATTGGATTGGAAGATTAGATCGTTTGCATAGATTGCAGCCACAAGAGGAAGAGCCCCGCCACTCACCCCGGCACTGGCAGTGCCTCAGACAGTGACCTACCCGGAAGGCGGGTGAGATGCGACTGTCCGGTCCTCGGCACAGCTGGGCAGCCTCAGTGAGGCCGGGCAGCCTCGGTCCACTCTACCTGTATCTGTACCAACTGCCGGGCAAGCTGTGAACTGTGTTGCCCCACCCCATCAGGGAAAGTGTAATTTATGACTGTGCAGAGAACCATTAGCTCCAACTTGAATGCTCAGAATTAGTGTTTTTCCCTATCAGGGGAAATTCCTTACCAGCCAAATCATTCCCATTTTTGTTCCTTTCATTCAAATCAGTTACAATGATAATGCAGGTTGTTGTGGAGGTGGGGACCACATTGGTTGTGCAGCTTAAATATTGTGTAAGAGATTAATTTGGGGAGAGATCAAAGATGATTGATTGTAAGTTGGGTTCCTAAGAAACACTGTTATCTTTTGACTGAAATTCAGACCCAGAGAGACTGGATGGAACAGATGAGGAACACTCAGGTTCGCAGCCTCTCTCTCCTTGGCCAGTTCTCCCTCCACGAGTTGCCCAGGACACTCTAACCAGCAAATGGTCTGCAGAACCGATGTGGGGGGTGGGCAGGGGGAGGGGTGGGGAGAGAAGCAACCACCACCGATGCCAAGTGAAGTGGCTGGGGAAGAGTGATGTTGTTAGAGAGTATGACTCATTAAGTCTTGTCTGGGTGTCAGATGTTCAGCGTTCGATGCTATTGCCTCCAATTTAAATCACTTTTAAAGAAGTGCCAGAGAAGGTGCTGAAAGGCACCCCGCTCTTTTCCCTCACTCAGAAAACACTGTGTGCTTGTGCACTGTGGCACACTTTGCATTTTGGCTAGACACCCTGTGTGGAACTGCGCGGGGGCTTGGACTTCTTTTTTAAGTTTGTACAGTCACCCAAAGGCAGGAAGGGAACATAGTATTTCCACAAGCCAGAGTGTCCCCCGATAGCACTGGTGGGGTAAGAGGGCTGACTGGGAAGCCCCTCTGCAGTGAGAAAGCCCATCAGCACGCAGCCAACCCGTGTCCGTGGAGTGACCGCCTCCTTCAGAGAGCATGGGGTGTGTGCTTTTCTGCCCCAGTCTTGTCTCCCAGAATGCTTTGCAGAGCTCCCTTGAGCCCTGAGCTGCTGATCATAGTTTATCATCAGCAATGATGAGTGAGGCTAATGTTGTACCCACACCCTGGATTCCTGTCAATGCTCAGTGACCCCATGGAGACTCTGAACACGTGGGCTCCTTGGTGCCCCTCAAATGTTTCCAAGGGGCACCATGACCACTCCCTCTTCATGCACAAACAGACGATGCATAGCACATGGACTAAGCTGG
This sequence comes from Saccopteryx leptura, assembly GCF_036850995.1. Taxonomy (NCBI): domain Eukaryota; kingdom Metazoa; phylum Chordata; class Mammalia; order Chiroptera; family Emballonuridae; genus Saccopteryx; species Saccopteryx leptura. The sequence goes on from NC_089507.1 coordinate 169,891,743, forward strand.
GGGACATAATGCTAAATGAACTGTGCAAGACACAAAAAGGCAAATGCCATGTGATTCCATTCACAGGAGATCCCTAGAGAAGTCAAACCCAGAGACAGAAACTAGAGTGGTGGTTGCCAGGGGCCAGGGATGGTAGGAGATGGGACTTTTTGTTTCATTGGGACAGAGTCAGTTTGGCAAGATGAAATGAGTTCTGGAGAAGGATGGTGGGGATGGTTGCACAACAATGGAGATGTACACAATACCACTGAACTCATTGTACACCTGAAAACAGTTTAGTTGGTGTATGTCACATTACATATAATTTGCCACAATCTACAAAGATGATGCTGGCCAGAAGGTGGTTAGGAAAGTCCCAGTCAAAGCTCCAAGTTCTTCCCCAGGTAAGTGTGAATTAGCATCCACCAATGAAATGTGGTTTTCACGGATGCTATGAAGACTTTGCCCTCAGTATTCCCAAGGTTTTTTATTATTTTTTTGTTTTTGACATGTGTGTTATGTATTTTATTAGAAGTGCAGTCCTTACAGATAGAAATGTCCCCAGTTCCTCAGGCTGTTGCCAACCCAGGCCTTTAGCACATACCAGAAGATGTTTAGGACTTGGCTGAAAAGTTAAGGCTGTCATGTTTCCTGCAGTTCAGAGAGAACAGAGTCAGGCTAGAATTGGTTGGGAAGTCAACAGACACAGCCAGGTTAAAAAAAAATCACCCAGGTCATTTGAAATATAACTGCACCAAGAAATATTAATGATGCACAGTTTGTTTAGCAATGTATACATCGCCAAATAGTTTAAAGATATAAACTGCATAGTCCTCACAACACACCCACAATGGACTGCCACCATTGAGGGTCGGTGATGTGGCAGTTGTCACCTTTATCTTCTGCATTATTTCATCTCCCGCGATTTAGAAAAGCCAAGACCACATGGGCAAGTAAGTAGAAGAGACACAATGATAAAACCGAATTGTTTTATTGTTTGCTTGTTTGTGTGTGGTGTGTGTGTGTGGGGGGGTGTCTTTTAGCTCCAAATTCTGCACTTTGCCTTTTCCCCCTAATATAACCAAAGGGGAAAGGAAAGAAGGATAGAATCCTATGAGTTTCTAGGGGATGTATGGATCTTAAGCCTTCAAATAAGTTGAAATAACATTTCATTGTTTCCCATCTCACCACAGCTTTGGGAAATACTCTTGTGGTGAGCAATCACAACCAAATCAAGATCCTCAAATAAAGGCCTCATGGTGTAAAATCCCAAGACTTTCTCCTTTGTCCCACTGTATCCTTTTTTAGCAGGACAACATACATATTAGGCAGAAATAAATGCAATTTAAAAACAAAATAAAATACCTAGCACCAGTTTTCTTGCCATCGGATGGCCAGTTGCTGTATTGGTTAATTCTTTAGGTCAAATGTTGTGGTGCCATCGTCTGAAAGGGCAAGCTTTGGTGTGCTCCTTCTTCTTCTGTCCCTTCTTTCCTGAGTGCAGAAGTCCACCCAAATCCATCCTCCCTGCAGAGTGGCTACAGACAGGTCTCCCCAAATCACAGACCCACTACACTGGAAGCAACCTCAGAGCAGACCCAGCAGCTCCATTCCTAATCCTTTCCAGACAAGTGAGATATGATTTCAAAAGCTCTTCAGGAAATGCAAGTCCCCTCCCTTCTTTGGGGACTAGTTTTGAAGCTTGACTCACAAGATCAGAAAAACCTTCATTATCATTGAGTAATGCAACCTGCTGCAATTTCACCTTCTTAAAAAATAAAAGTGACGTGTCCAACTTTACCAAAAAGAAAAAGAAGAAAAAAATTCTCAAACATACAAGTAAATTTGTAAACAAATAGATTGAGTTATGGTGGGTAACTTGTAAAATAATAACCATATTCTACAAAAGAACATAACATAGAGAGTTTTTTAATAATGACTTGTCCTCAAATATCTAAAACATGATTCAGTGTAGGAATATTTGTGATCTAGAAAACTTCACAGAGATGCAGTTATTGAGTAAGGTTAAAGACCTTTGCACATATGACTATTTAGATCAGGGGTCCCCAAACTTTTAACACAGGGGGCCAGTTCACTGTCCCTCAGACCATTGGAGGGCCGGACTATAAAAAAAAACTATGAACAAATCCCTATGTACACTGCACATATCTTATTTTAAAGTAAAAAAACAAAACGGGAACAAATATAACATTTAAAATAAAGAACAAGTAAATTTAAATCAACAAACTGACCAGTATTTCAATGGGAACTATGCTCCTCTCACTGACCACCAATAAAAGAGGTGCCCTTTCCGGAAGTGCGGTGGGAGCCGGATAAATGGCCTCAGGGGGCCGCATGTGGCCCACAGGCCGTAGTTTGGGGACCCCTGATTTAGATAATGCTTTCATAGTGTCAGATTCATCTATCTGTCCCCATCTCATACTCGCCTGTGTAAGCAAATAGAATTTCCTGATATATCCACATTGATTGGACTTTGCTGGTCATACGCATTTGCATCTGTCCATGAATGAGTCCATTTCAAGTGTACAAACGTGTCTGTGCACGGGTAAAAAGATAAGCTTAGCAATTGTGTGATTTGTTTCTGCTTAGGCAGTAAGTTACTAATCTCCTGATTGGAACCAGATTTGTATGAATTAGGAGTTGAAATTGGAACAGTCACTGCTGTGTGCAGGATGTAAAGTGAATAAAATGAATGGGGTATTAACCTTCAACCACTGAATATTAATCAGCTTTTCATAAGAAAGAAAACACAGAGCTTGCCACACTAAATATTTTCAGCGCTTATTGACAGGGTATGATTTCTCTTCTCCCATAGCCCTGTTACTTTTAGTCAAGGATCTGAACACCAGACAATAGTCAACTTGACCCAGACTAATGTATGATTTGAAACACCCCAGTTACCCTGGGTGGGTCGGGCTCTGTGAACATGTAGGACCTGATGAAATGATATGCCTGTAGCAAAAGCAAGGTTGTCTTCCAGTCAGTCCTGCAGACACGGGCCAAATGGAACCCAAAGGGAATCCACAGAACAAACGTGGACAGGAAAGCTTGATGACCACCAAATGAACATGTAAAAGGAATACACTTCCCATGAACCTGGAAAGGACTTGAAAATGAAGAATGATTCCATTTGGATATTTGGATGAGACCTCCCTCTACCTCAAGGGGGATTTCAAAAAAGAAAAAAAAACAAAAATGAGTAGTATAATAATGGAATCTGGGTGAAAACAAAACTTATAATAGTTCTTTTTCATACGCAATATTGCAAGTGCTTTTGTCCGAGAATGCAGTCTTGGGTTTATGTCTAATTATGATGTAGCATATTTATATCAATATCTACATACATTTATCCACATCTACCTGTATCTATATTTATCAATATAAATGTACCCAATAGGTATATATGTACAAATAAAATTTGCGCTTGTATATGTGTGTGTATGTATATTTATATGTATCTGTGTATGTATATGTATGTGTATATGTATGATATATGTGTATGCATATGTGTATGTGTACGTGTGTATATGAATGTGTATGTGTATGTATGTGTATGTGGGTATGTATATGTGTATATGTTATGTCATGAAAGAAGGCAACGGATCCTTAGTTCCTGAAGATATTTTGAAATGGCATATATTATATTTAAATCTTATACATCTGTATCAATAAAACTATTTATGTAGTACTACAAAGAGCATACTTTGTGGGGCTAGGCTTCAGTAGCAACTGGGCTCAATTTTAAAAACCAAGGAGAGTGAAAAGGAGAAGGGAATGTTTTCTTTTATACCCAATTCCTACAAATCTCTTATTTTCAAAGCTATGATGAGAGCAGTGTTGCTTTCTGTGGTATTGTAATATTTATAGGTCAGTAGGTACTTCTCAACCTCCAGATTATCAGCAGTGTTAAGTAAATGACTTTCCTTCCTGGTGATCTATCTTATTTTATTTTACTTTTTCCAATAGATGACCCTTTCTCTGTCCATACCACCTAGCTTAGATCTCCACTGCCCTCATCTGCTCTCTGTCAAAAAAGTGTAACCCTTGATCCAAACACTGCAGTAATCTCCCATGTAATGTGCCACTTAGCATTAAAAAAAAAAGTCACCCTCCTTCCTTTAGCTGGCAGTGATACTGGAAATCCACCCATTAAACTAATTCCTTAAAGGTGCTGATGACTGGTAATAGCTTACTATGTTACCTGTAAGACAGTTCCTTAGAATTCTAAAGATGCTTCCTCCCCACCCTCGTGATTCCCTGTGATTCTTGGCCCTGGGTTATTCCATCAAACGCTAATTTTGGGGCTATTGTTTAAGGGCCTCGGTAGAGAAAATCGAGGTTACTAGTCAGCTGACCTCACAGTAGAGAGAATAGCCTGAATTACCCAGGTGTGTGCACTGTAATCACATAAATAAGCCCTTAAAGGAGGAGGGCAGCAGACTAGTCAAACACAAGTGATACGGAAGAAGTGCAAAAAAGGAGGGCGAAGAGGAGGTCAAACTATGAAATTTTGATTTGATTTATTGTTGCTGGCTTTGAAGGAGAAAGGAAGCCAGGAGCCAAGGAATGCCGGCCACCCCCTGCTGGCAGCCCACAAGGAAATAGGGGCCTCTGTCCTATTACAACCGCCAGGAACTGAATTCGACAGTTGCACAAACTTGAAAGGGATTCTTCCCCAGAGCCTCCAGTAAGCATCGCAGCCCTGCCAACACCTTGATTTCAGCACTCTGAGACGCACATTGGACTTGTGACCTACAGAAACCATGAGGTATTAATTTGTGTTGTTTAAAACCACTAAGTTTATGGTAACTTGTTATGGCAGCCATAGAAAATGAAAACAGGTAACCACCAAAGACTCCCGAGAGAAATTTTGATTACTCCTAACGACGAAATCTCAGGTGGGCCTCAGAATAGCCTGGGAAGGTGGACCAGTGTTGGGGGAAGGAAAAGATAGCTGCAGGTACAGCATCCCTAATTCTCGTCTCTAGTCTCCCTGTACTTACAATTGCCTTTAAGAAATCATAACTCCTCCCCTCAATATCCCAGCTAAAGTGTGGTTAACTCTTCTATAATAAAATGTTGGCAGAAAGAGGAACTATGTAAGTGTGACTTAGAGGTAAGAGAAATAAAGAGCACTTCTCATTAGCTTTCCTGCATATTTGGTCATAGCCTCTTAGCCAGTCTAATGTCCATTGAAGATCTTTGACCCTCAGAGAAATTAAAGGGCTTTGCCAAGATCAGACAGCTAGTTAATTGTAAATCAAACACTTGAGTTCAAGTCCTCTAATGTCTTCTCCTAAGTTTCCCATGGTATTTCCTGGAATCTCTACTGACGGTGAGAACTGGCTGAAATGAAAGGGGGCACAATCAAGATGCCACCAGAGGGTATGCTGTCTTAGCACGTTTAAAGGGAATATAGGCAATTAACTGGATCATTCTAAGCCTGAGTCACATCATCAAAGGCAGTGTTGGTCGTCTGACTCATCGATTAATCATTTCTGAGACCAAAAAATACAAACAAGCAAACAAAAGCAACGACAAACATATCCAGATACTGGGGGGCAAAAAGGATTTGGGTCTCAGATTACAAAATTGATGCTTCTATAGTTCTCTCTTGCACTTTCCTCAAGATTTCATGGCCACTTCTCAACATTAGATAGCTCTGGTGCTAACAAGCCCAAGTCCGCCTTAACAGATAATATCAATTTGTAACCCTGGAAGGCAAACTAAAAAGCCCTAGGAAGAACATGGAATGAGTCAGCAAGCATGTTGAGAATGGATTCCTCAAGATGCAACTACCAAAATACTTGGAGGGAGCCTTATTTGGAAGACGTTAGCACCTTGCCCCCTTCCCACCCATCTGAATTCCATTGGCATTGCCAGCATCCTCCCTTTGGTCTACTGGGTTTCTCCCTTTTTGTCATTCTCAACCAAAAGGCAAACACCTCAAACCACCTAAAACCCCGAGGCAAGTAATTATTGCAGACCTCATATGCATCCCAATTCTAAAACACCTCATCAAAACCTCCAGAGCTGGAGGAAGACTCAGTCAGTTCCTTCTGGAGCAGCCTCTGAACATCCTGACTGAAAGCTACCCATCACATGGAAGGAACCCTGCAAAGAGGTAGAACGGTGTAGGGCCAGGAGCCGCCATCGTGGCCATTCACATGCAGGTTCCCATTGGATTCAGGCAGACGATAAAGAAATGGCGGAGTCGGAGGATGGTGGGCCATCCTATTTATTGGTGTCTCACCAAGACAGGCAAACCACAAAAGAAGACAAGGGAAAAGCAGAAAACCAGCTTTTCCCATGAAGGGCAAGGGATCAGGGAAGCCCCTGCAATCGTGATAGCAGGAACCGAGTGAGCCAGCTCCTGGTCTGTCCCACTTTATAGTGTAGAAAACCAAAATCCCTTAATCCAATATACAAACAAGGAAGTCTCTGATACAAAGTCACTTATCCAAGGCATAATTGGATTCCTCATGAGAGTGCACCACCCAGATCATACAATCAGTCAAGGGTGTGGGGAAAAGCTTAGTCCCAAAACCAAACCCCAGGCTACAACGACCTGGCCTGCTTATAGCCTGTCCCCCACACCCAATATAAGTCACAAGCGAGCAAACATATATCATATTTACAAACTTATTTGACCAACAAACGGTTTATGCAATATCTTGGCTGAGACCATAAGGGAATGAAACACCCCTACCTCCAGTTGTTGGAATGAGATCCACAAAGGAGCAAAATGATCTGGAAGGCGTCCTTCAGATACAGTGAGTTTGAAATGTCCACGTGAGGAGTTTCTGTAAATAGTTATGCATTAGCCCGAGGCATGCATCTCAGCCTGATAGCCCTTAAATCGCTAGCTGAGCTTAAGACAAACATTTCAACTGATAAAGTTGTTGAAGATTCCTATAGGGAGGAGAGAGAATCTGCTTGTACAAAGAGATAGAGTGGCTCAGACACATCTCCAACTTCCTTTCCCCTACACTGTCCCATTTTGACATCTCCTCTCTCTGAGTTAGAAAGACCTGGTAATGAAGGAGGAGGAAGAGGCGGAGAAGAGGATGAGGAGCGATAGGAGGGGAAGGAGGTGGAGAAGGAGGCGTAGAAGAAAAATGAAGAATGTCTTGATATTTATCTGGTTATTTTTGGCCAGAGGAGGCCACACAAGGCTCCTGGGATGTCACCATGTATTAGCCTCTAGTCCTCGCTACATTATGATGCGATAGTCTTTGGCAGCCAAGAATAAGAACAAACCCTCAAGCGCTGACATTGGCAGGCCCAGACACCTCACTAGCCCCCACTTTCCACCATACGCCACACCGTAATAATCTCCAACACATTGCTATCATTCTTTCTGTGTCAAAGACACACAGCTACATGAGTTCACATGACCCGATACATAAAAGGAATGTCTTGTCCCCTATACCACCTCCTTTCTGTCATTGTCAGAGAGACACTTCGCAGTGGCTCTACAAACATGTGGAAAGCTGCCATCCTTGAAAGATATGCATTTCCTCAAACTGGCAAGCCTTCCTAGAAGTCCAGAAAGACTATGGAGAGAGCGTGTTCTGTCCTTGTGAGCACAAGGGCTTGGGGAGGGGAGAAAAGAGTAAAGGTCAGGACACCTCTGCTACTGCTATATGATCCCATTCCAGAAGGCGAGGCCCAGGATGATTAAAATACTGTTTTTGCAGCTGTCACACCAATGCTATTTAAAATTCCTATTTTGTATTCCAGGATTGAATGCAAATTGTCCACATATTGGAGGGTCAAAATGATAATTTAGGTGTAATTAGCCAGATGTGTTGGAATGAAATTTCTCCCCCCCTCTACCCCCTCAAAATTATCTGAATAATTTACATGTACATAATCACCTTACTCTAGTGGGAAAATAGTGTGCCCTAGTTTATTTCACCCAAATACCTGAACTTTCCAGGAGCATTACATCAAAAAAAATGTGCAAAGTCCAGGGAGGCAAATAAGATGAGTCTGTGAGGCCAAGCTGCCCCTCTTTCAAATGCAGACAGAATTAATTGGTTTTTATTAACTCCTTATCAAGTTACGACTTTGATTCCCAGCACAAGATGTATTTTAAAAAGGGGGGGGGTGGTGATGGTGGTAGATTTTCAGGAAATAGCAAGTTCTTTTTCTTCTGAGATAAAAATCATTTGGCAAGCTAGCGTGAAATACTTCTGCTTGGCTGGAGATGAAGAGGGGAGAGAGAGAAAAAAATTTAGAAGATGCTAATATACCACAAAAGAAAAAAAATAATATATATATATGTATTTTCAAATGAGACCGTACTTTTGAAAAAAGCTCAGTGCACAACTCATTTCTGAAGAAATATAGTTCTTCCTTTGGGGACTGTGCCAGAGTTCACCCAGGGCTCAGGGTGATGGTAATAAAGCAGTGAGCGACTCAGGTGACTTTAATGAAAGGGCCCAGACTCATCAGAACTGACCTTACAGATGCCTTTCATCTTCACAGAGACCGAAGCTGGTAAGAGCCAGTGACACGGGCAGAGGGAGGGGGCTTGGAGCCCAGCCGCCAGGCTGCCTTGTGAGGTGGCTCTGCCGATGTGAGTAGTGCTAGGAAAGCGGTCTGTTCTCTAACCTGCGCATTTGAATGAAGTGGGGCATGTCCCACGGGCTAGTAAGAATGGAACCAGCAGATGAGTCCCTCTAAAGCAAGCGCCTTCAGAACCTCTTTATCCCCAAGGTGGCCACCCTCACCCCATTCTCCAAGATTTAGAGGCTCATGTGACAAGAGATGGCCAACAGGGAGGACCGGGAAAGAGGTGAGAAAAAGGGAAGCTCGGAGCCAGGCGAACGCCCAGCCGCAGATCAGCGCGTGCTTGGAGAGGTTGTCACACCACGAGCAGTGAGGCCTCCTGAGCTCCACTCTGAAATGAACACGATCCAGGCGTCAAGGTGACCTGTAGAACTGCTCGGGAGGTGATCAGTGAGAGAGGCCATGCGCGTAGCTCCTTCTCCAGCGAGAAAACAAGTCCTCATCAGTTGGGACTGGGGTGGGAGGCAGGAAGGAAGGAGTAAGATTCGCAGCATCTGGAGGCAGAGAAAGGATTGTGGAATTTTACTGTTTGCACTTACCCACGTCCAGAGAGGGGCTACCAACCTTTCTTCCTTCCCTCTTGGGAAGGATAAGTCATTTGGGGGCTGTAGTGCCGGTGGCCGAGGCCAGGCAGGCCCACATTGGATTCGGGCAGACGGTAGAGAAACTGTGGAGCCGGAAAGGGTTGGGCCATTCTGTTTAATAAAGTCTCACAATGGTGGACAAGCACACAGGCAGGGGAAACCGCCTCTCAGGCAAACAAACCGCAAAATGCCCCTCACAGTGGCCGGCAGGCAACCCACCATCCACACTCCCCCATCTCTCTGTAGAGCAACCACCCATAGCCTTATATAGGCTGTGCACACATGCCTCTGCCACGTGCTCACGCACTAATCAAGCAACATGCTTGCAGCTGGTACACCAGAGAGCAAGCCTAACACAGCTGCCCTACAGGGGCCCTAAGCGCTGCAAGAATTACTGTCTTCCTTATCCCACTCTGTGGATATGTATATGTAGGTATGTGTGTATTACATATGTATTATCTATTGTCTCTATCTCTTTATCATCTGTCTGTCATAACCCATCTATCTATCTATCCATCCATCCAAAAAATCGTAACTGTCAGGTCGTTCCCCAATATGTTGTCTTTCTTCCTAACATGCGTATGCTCAGATGGGCAGTTTTACCTCCTTGAAGTCAGATGTGCCATGAGACTTTGGCCAATGGTGTGTAAGCCCGGGAGAAATAAGATACTTCCAGGGGTAAGACTGTTTAAGAGCCAATGCACAGTTGCCCACACTGTCTCCCGTGTGCCCCTGAGCCTGGGGCTGTTCCCCCTCCAGCCTGCTGGCCTGAGTGGAGACAGAGTGGTGTGGCACTGCCCCAGCTCGTCACCCACCGCCTCCTGGGGCTGACCCACAGTGATGCCCTGAGTGGAGGCAGAGTGGTGTGGCACTGCCCCAGCTCGTCACCCACCGCCTCCTAGGGCTGACCCACAGTGATGCCCTGAGTGGAGACAGAGTGGTGTGGCACTGCCCCAGCTCGTCACCCACCGCCTCCTGGGGCTGACCCACAGTGATGCCCTGAGTGGAGGCAGAGTGGTGTGGTACTGCCCCAGCTCGTCACCCACCGCCTCCTGGGGCTGACCCACAGTGATGCCCTGAGTGGAGGCAGAGTGGTGTGGCACTGCCCCAGCTAGTCACCCACTGCCTCCTGGGGCTGCCCCACAGTGATGCCCTGAGTGGAGGCAGAGTGGTGTGGCACTGCCCCAGCTCGTCACCCACTGCTTCCTGGGGCTGCCCCACAGTGATGCCCTGAGTGGAGGCAGAGTGGTGTGGTACTGCCCCAGCTCGTCACCCACTGCCTCCTGGGGCTGCCCCACAGTGAAGGTGCAGCACAAATAAATAATATGCCTTCGTTCTTTTCAGCCACTGGGATCTTGCTGGGTTTTTGTTTTTTCATTGAAGATACAAATCTATAATAAGAAAGAAGTCTAAAAGATTTCTGATCGTTTCCCACATGCTTGCTTTGATAAGCTGAAATAACCAGGTTCTTTCAGAAATCGCTCTCCCCCTTTCTGTGCTTCTGCCTTTACAGTGGTGTGTTAAGCACGTGCCTTGTCTATTTCTGGGAAATGTGACCCTTCTCCCCGTAGACACTCTGCCCTGTGGTAAAGTACAATGGCCTACAGGACTTTTCTGTACTGTCCTAAGATCCCTTCTCTGTCATTTGTCAGCCACATGTCCTTGGAGAATTGACTCAAACTCTCTAAACCTCAGCTTTTTAGCTATAAACCTCAGATTTTTTAGCATTAGAATTCCAGTCTCTCCCACTGATTGTGTCATGGGGGCGGGGGAAGTCTGCACATTGAGGTGACTGCCCTGCTACTCTCCACCAGCAGAAATGTTACGTGACCCTCCCAAGGATATGTTCCCTTCCACAAGGCAGGGATGACAACACCCACCTTCTCACCTGCGGTCTTGATTAAATAAATCAGCTATGTAGAGGCTTTAGCAGGGATATGCACTAAATACATAGCAGTCTATGGGATCATTGCGATCATCATTGTGTTAATTAATGTAATTATATATTAATATATATAATGAATAAATTGCAAAGGACCTGATATGCATTCAATGAACCTTAGCTGCTTCCCTGGCCCTTGGTGGAAGAAGGGTCCTTCCTGTTTTAGGGGTAGGATCATTCAGAAGAGCATTATCAAGAGTGAATCAGCAAGATGGCAAACAACCTACAAAGAAAAGGACTGAAAAAAAAAAAAAGGAGTCTCTGCTTTAGACCCATTTATGGCAAGATATATCTGGATCCTTAAGATGCCAGGTTTTTTATCCCATTCTCCAAACACATGGCTTCCATTATTTGACTGATACACATCGAGGTGTCCAAAGTACTTGGGGCTTCTGATGAGTGAAAGGTCCGCATGCCCAACCAGGACACAGCAGGCTGTGCTGGCATGGGAATGCGGCCAGGGGCGGGGCCGCAGAGGTGTTGAGTTTAGGTAGGAGACCAAATCTGGCTGTTTTTAATGACCATCCTGTCCACACCTGAACATAAATTAGCCCCACCTGGTGAGATTTCTAATGCTTTGGAGCTCCGATGCGATGTCAGTGTGCGTGCTCGCCTCCATTAATCAGAGCAAGTGTTGTGTGGGTGTGTGCTACACAGGAGAGCAGGGAGTAATGTGCATGGTGTACCCACACCGTCTCTGCAGAGCTGTCCCGTCCAGAGCAAGCCCTTACTCCAGGGTTCCGCTCCCTTTATCCTGAGCTCTAAGGACATTGTTGTTGGGTTGGCTTCTTAGAAACAGGTCTGAATTCTAATTAGTTTGCAGTTGAAGGCTGCATAATGGTAACCCAATCCTGGCTTAACTTTTATCATCTGTTTCCCATCTTCAAAGCTTCCCGGTCCACTTCTGTGCTGCACAACAGTATACTAGAGACCTCGTTTGTGTTTTTCGTTGCATAGAAACAAGTGCTATTTGAAAAGGGGGGAAGGGGGCGGGGGGACATCCCTGACCTCAGAAGTTTGGACAACTCTTTGCTCTAAATTTCATCCCCAAGGGGATGATGAGTCCAAGGAAATAGGCTTTGTATCCCTGATACAAAGGGGACCTACTTAGTGGGCAGAGTCCTGTTAGCTCTCAAAATGTTGGCAGTTTCAGACTGTGCAGTAAGGGAGAGCAAATAACCAACCATGTGATGAAAGCATAACGAGGGTGCATTTTCTTGTGCTTGGAGCTGATGGCCCATTTCCCCTACACAGAATCACTGGACTCTTACAGCAGCTTTGTGCGTTAGGAGAGCCGTTATTATTCGCCCATTTCACAGGAGAGGAAAGTAAGACTGAAGATCAGCCTGCCTTGATTTGTCTCACAGCTTCACCCAACCAACTCGTAAACCCTGAGCTAGTTTCCATCTCTATGTCTGTGCCTCCTCACCTGTAAAATGGGGCAGGGAAGGGTGAGGGGCAGTGGTGACAACCGTAGTTATTTCATGGGTGGGTGGTAGGTTTACTGAGTCAGTATGTGTGAAAATCTAAAAGTGCATAAAGATCATTTGTGACATAGACAGTGTTCAGTGTTCACTGGCTGTTGTGATTATGAGGAGAGGAATAAAGTTGAAAATTTGGGACCCGAGAGCCTCAGGGCTGAGAATACCCATGGGAAGAAGGCTGTGGCTGAGATGAAACACACGTCCTCATACCACAGTGAAAACAAGCACAGCCAGATACCCAGTTCGTATAGTTGTCCAGTTCCCACTTCGCCTACAACCCACATTCTACCCTGGATGGCTCAGAAGGGTCCCTCATGGTCCCTCATGGTCCCTCGTGGTCCCTCGTGGTCCCTCGTGGTCCCTCGTGGTCCCTTGTGGTCGCCAGGAAGAGTCTGACCAAATCTGACAGCTGATCATGGAGAGCTGATTTCGGTTCTGTTTTACAAAAGCACATCTAACAGATATATGGGGAGGAGGTCAAGTTTGACTCATTTAATAATCCATTTACTAGTGGCTGAAATAGATGAAACATTTTCTATGGGCCAGTACCATACCATTCAAGTTGCACATATGTTCTCATTTCTTTCTCATAAATAGAGTGACCGACTGTTCTAGTTTGTTCAGGACTGAGGAAAGACTATTTTTTCTTTTTTAATTATAGTTGACATAACATATTTTTTTCAGATGTACAGCATAGAGACTTGACATTTATATTCCTTATGATATGATCACAGTAAGGCTAGTAACCATCTGTCACTGCACAAAGTTATTTTAATAATATTGACTATTTCCCCTTATTCTGTACATTATGTCTCAGGGAAATGTATATATATCATATATAACTGGAAGTTTGTACTTCTTATTCCCCTTCAACTTTTTCACCCATTTCCCTATTCTCCCTCTCCTCTGATAACCATCAATCTATTTGCTCTGTTTATGAGCCTGTTTTCTGTTTTGTTTTTATGTGTTCATTTATTCCGTTTTACTTTCCACATGTAAGTGAGTTTCTATGGTATTCATCTTTCTCAATCTAATTTACTTCAGTTAGCATAATGCCCTCTTGGTCCATCTATGTTGTTTCAAATGTCAAGATTTTATTCATTTTTATTGCTGTGTAGTATTTTATTATGTATATCTATATCTATGTATATATACTATATATCTGTGTATAATATCATATACCTATGTCTATATTTACATATATATCACAACTTATTTATCTATTCATTCATCCATCCATGGACACCTAAGTTAATTACATATCTTGGCTATTATAAATAATGCTGCAATGAACATGGAGTTATGTATTTTGTTTTGAATTGCTGTTTTTATTTTCTTCAAATAAATACCCAAAAGTAGAATTGCTGGGTCCTGTGAAAGTTCTGTTTTTAATTTTTATGAGGCATTTCATGATATTTTCCATAGTGGCGGCACTAATTTACATTCCTACCAACAGTGAACGAGGGTGCCCTATTCTCTGCATCCTCACCAACACTTATTTGTTGACTCTTAAAAATATATATATAATAGCCTTTCTGACAGGTGTGAGGTGATATTGTGGTTTTGATTTGCATTTCTCTAATGATGAGTGATATTGGCCATCTGTATGTCCTCTTTGAAGAAATGTCTGTTCAGGTCCTGTGCCCATTTTTTAATTGGAATTTTTTGTGTGTGTTCCGTTATAAGAGGTCTTTTTATATTTTAGATATGAACCCTTTCTTGAATATATCATTTGAAAATATCCTCTCCCATCCAGTAGGTGTCTTTTCATTTTGTTGATGGTTTCCTTTCTGTGCAAAAGTTGTTTAGTTCGATGCAGTCCCATTTGTTTATAATTTCCTGTTGGTGCCCTTGCCTGAGGAAGCAAATCCAAAAGGATGTTGCTAAGACCAATGTCAAAGACTTCACTGCCTATGTTTTCTTCTAGGAGTTGTATGGTTTCAGGTCCAGCATTAAAATATTTAATCCATTTTGAGTTTATTTATGTCTATGGCATAAGAAAGTAGTCCAATGTTATTTTTTGCATGTACCTGTTCAGTTTTTCCAACACTATTTATTGAAGAGATTGCCATTTCCTCCTTTGTTGTCTATTTTCTTCCTCCTTTGTTGTAGATTAGTTGACCATGTGATTGTGGTTCAATTTCTGGCCTATTTTGTTCCATTGATGTGCATGTCTATTTTTGTGCCAGTACTATGCAGTTTTGGTTACTATAATCTTATACTATAGTTTGAAATGATAAGTCATGAAACCTCCAGCTTTATTCTTCTTTGTCAAGATTACTTTGACTACTCAGGGTCTTTTGTGGTTCCATATCAATTTTTTGGATTATTTGTTCTAGTTCTGTGATTAATTCACAGACATCTAGTTTTTAACCAGTGTCATTCTATCTTTGAAGGAGGAAAGCAAAAAAAGAAAAAGAAAAAAAAGAGTGCCATTAGTATTAGCAACTCCAAGAGAATTAAGACTTGATTTTCTAAGAGATGAGTTCTGTTTGTTTTTCTACTTCCCCATCCAAAGAGATCTTAGCTAGCAGCGATTTTCTATGAATTACAATTTTAAAGGCCACCAGTGACTCTCAAAAGGCATTATCTTAGCTCCTAAATATTTTCCAAATGTCTGTCAAGCCTGTACGTCCCCTACTACGTATAGTAGCCTCTGTGAAACAGACTCACAGAGTGGAATCCATTGTTTGTGTGAACCATCATCTCAAGTTACAATAAGGCTCAGAAAAATGAAGGTTTTACATGGAAAAGGACTTTTCCATTTCCCAAATAATTGTTCATGAAGGGATTTACTTAAGCAAGAGCTTAAGTACATCTCAAGAGAAACCAGTGATCATAGCTCAAAAAAACAAATAAACAGAGAAACAAACAAACAAAAAAAAACCACTGCATAAATTTAAGGGCTACGTGGGAACAGTCTAAAAATCCCAAAGCAAAATTGACGTTCTTGATTTGTTAGAGGAATAGGGCCAGTTGGGAGTTTGGGCTGATTCTGATTTTTATGAGTCATTTGTCTGTGGATATGCCTCCCAAATTAAAACACACATTAAAAAAAATCTCTAGGTGTGAGATGATTAAAGTTTCAAATCTGGTCATTTGAAAATCACAAATGTGTTGGATGACAGCCATGTGGTTTGGAGAATTTTATTTTCCTTTTAAAATATCCTAGGGGTTGCTAAGCTTATAAAGAATCCTTGACTCAAATAAAAAGTGAGTTTTTGGAGGGAGTCATTCTGTTTGGTATCAGATGTATTTTTAGACTCTGATTTTCTACTCTGGCTTATGTGGATGTCTAAATTTGGGTCCATCAGCTCATTTAATCTCTGATTTCATTTTTTAAAAGTATGTTTTCTGTTTCTCTTTGTTCAAAGTGAGTGTAATCTGTTTTTTCTAGCTCCCTTACCCGTCCTAACTTTCCAAATTTCATATCAGAATGCCTGTGTGGCATGGTAAGTCTATGCTTATCATGACAGGTTGGAAATTACATATCCATAGTGAGAATATTAAGCTACTAATCCCAAAGATGATCACTTAACGAACCATAATTTAAAAATAGATCATCACTTTAACTTACTATATGGTCTACCGGAAAGTTCTGTCCATTTTTGGAATAAAACAAAATACAAATTTTTCTTACCATCAATAAACTTTATTAAATAATATAATTGCCATTATTATTAATGATTTCTTGTCAGCGTGAGGGCAATTTGTATATCCCATTTTTGAAAAATGTTTTATCTTTTGATGCAAAAAATTGAACCAGTGCTTGTTTGATATCTTCTTTATTTTTGAATTTTTTGCCCTTCAAAAAATTTTGTAAGGACAAAAACAAGTGATAGTCAGAAGATGCTAAGTCCGGGGAATATGGTGGATGCGACAGACATGCTTCTGTAGCATTTCTTCCTTGTTGAAATTCGTAAAAATTACAGAGGCGTAAGTGAACTTTATCAGTAGCCATGGGTACACTATCACTTCACAGATAAGACTAACGTGAATCAACTTTGTTTTAGTTAATTTGCTACGTCAGTATGTATACATTAAGTGATAAAAATAGAGAGGCACACATGCACCAAATAAACATGTGCTTACATGTCCAAACTTGTTGTGATAGAAACGGACAGAACTTTCCGGTAGACCTTATACGAGTTAATGATGGGGGATAGAAAAATTAATACAAACAAGCACTGAGCTACAAGTTTAAAGATTAGTGGGGAAAGTTTCCCACAAAGCAGTACATTTTCATATACAAGCTAGTTGATGAACTGGAGAAAGTTTAGCATTCAATATAAGCCCATTTAAAAACAAAAAACAACAAAAAAAAAAACCCAGAAACTTGAACTGAATTTACTTATTGTTACTTCTCTCTGTTTCTTAAAGCTGAAGAGGCTGACTGATACTTTAGGGAAAGTTTGACAAACAACCATTTGACCAGAGACCAAACATTTGAATATCACATGCCCACCAATTGAACATACAGATGAGAACATTGAGGACCATTTTGTGTCAATACTCATGGTCCTTGTCTATTAATTTGGTCGTGAATTTATAAAGACAATATTTCACTTCATTTTATACACCATTACAACAAAGAGACTTCCAACTTCCAATGAGTAAACTTTTTAAAAAATGAATTGTGTTTAGGGTTACCAATATTTGCTTCCCCAAACATTTGCAAAATGCTGTTTGTCAATTTCTCAGTATTTATTTAGGATTTGTCCTACCTCAAATTCTTAACACTCAAAAAATCAAGGCCTAAAAGAAATATTAATTTTCTACCCCCCCATGCACACACAACAAAACAACAACTTTGAAAATGATTACACATGTGAAGAAGAGAGAAAGCAAAGTCATGAAACAGATTTCACTTAAGTTCACTATTCATGGAGAAGAAATATCTTTAAAATTAACTGCAAAAGCTCAGGTAAAGGCAGTACTTTTGGTTATTAATTTGGTTTTATTTTCAACTCTTAGTTATATAACTTTGGTTTTAAAAAAAAAAGAAGAAGAACTTATTTGTAAATAACAGTAATGAGTGGGCAACTGGATTCAGGTCTGGCCATTGTACCTGAGCAATGAAGAAATCAATGACACAGAGGCCTGCGACACTTGTTTCCTCCTGTGATGGCCTAATTATAGAGCAATGCTGGAAGTATCCTTCATGTGTAGATTAATTAGTTGATGCCCAAGCAGTTCTTTGAACATAAAAGGCAACGTGTAAATCTAAGTATAATTATCCATCCTCAAGCTAATGATCATTTAATTAGTGTTTTCTGCTTGTTCAATGGTCCGTAAAGAGAACGGCAGTTGGGGGAGGGGCTTCTACCATTGCTATATGAGTAGCTTACATTTATAGCTCTCACTAGAATGCAGAACAAAGTTCAGCATTCAAATAAAGGTTTTAAAATAAACTGGAAATTGACTCTCTCCTCCCCCGGTAACGGAGAGCCATGAGGGACCAGAACGTGAGGCTCACCTTTTGGCAATATTTGCATATTTCTCAAATGGGGACTCACAGTGTGAATTGGGCTGATCTGAAGTTTTCTGGCAAAACCAAAGACCTCCCCGAAGTGACGTTTCTAGAGCAGAAAAGATGTTAACTCTGGGGTGTTTGTACATGTTACAAAGGTTCTTCTGCCCTCTTAGTAAAACCGGATACCAGTTTTCTAACTAGAAAATGCAGTCCACATTGAAAATTAGATGAAGCTAAGTGTTTTGCAAAACATCTGTATTAGACCTTCTGACTCGGTTTTCTAATTATTTCTCTGTATATTCCCCTTTTAGAGTATATGCCCAAAGGTACCTTGTGGCATCTTTATTTTCTCCATCTTTTTATTCCCAGCCATATCCAGCCAGTAGCCAGCATTCATTAAGTGAGAGGGCCAATGAACAAATAGTAAATAAAAATATATGTATAGAACTCAGATGAGCAAACATGCCTCTGGGTATAAGAATTATTCCTATGGACGTAAAAACAAACTTCTATGTCAAACAGATTATGAACAGCTCTGTCGCTTGTTCTGAAACCAGACGTCTCTGTTCTGACTCCGGGTCAACACAGATACCATCACAAGGAGAAGGTCCAGACAACGTCCTCAAGTAACATGGCAGGCAGCTTTACTGGTTCGTTTAATCAATATTTGCATCAAGTGACTTCTTTAAGCCGCAGTTTAATCAGGATGATCATAAATCTAACAGAAAGCAATCATTCAGTGTCAGCTATATTAACATCAGTTGAATTTTCTTTTTATTGGAGCTTTGATTCAGGAAAGGACAAAGTAAAACGTGTTGAAAATGTGTGGCCTTAATCTTCACAGACAACAAATTACCTTGCTGGCTGATTATACAAGTAGCATAAGCAATATTGGAGGTCATACTACGTAATTTCATAAGAAGAGGCATACTTCACACCTAGGCTTTAGGAAAATGTTGTAAAATGAAACATTCCAAAAATGATTTTTTTTTTTAAAAAGTGAAAGTAGTGATAAAGATATAGGAGTCATATTTGCTTTTTCTCAAAATAAGAAAACTTAACAATACGAAGAATGTAACAGTAAAAATAAACTGTGGTACAGTGGGGAGAATATAATAATGATGCTATTTGAAATTTTACTCAAAAAAATGAGATGTTTAAATAGTAAGTGAGAGTTGAGAATCTTAAAGTAGTTGGAAGTCTACCCTGTATTTCAGAAGGATGTTTTTCATGTTCCTTTCAGAACTCCTGGAGAAATGTCTAAATCCAGTTTCCTGAAGAAATCTCCACATCTGCATCAGATGATATGGAAGCATCAGACAGCCCTTACCCAACAGGCTGGCAGGACATCAACATGCATTTGAGGGCCTGACCTGTGGTGGTGCAGTGGATAAAGTGTCAACCTGGAAATGCTGAGGTCGCCGGTTCGAAACCCTGGGCTTGCCTGGTCAAGGCACATATGGGAGTTGATGCTTCCAGCTCCTCCCCCCCTTCTCTCTCTCTGTCTCTTCTCTCTCTCTCTCTCTCTGTCTCTCCCTCTCCTCTCTAAAATGAATAAATAAATAAAAAAATTAAAAAACAAAACAAAAAACATGCATTTGACTGGATTCTAAAAGGTAGATCTCAAAATGGTCTATTGGAAAGGTCTTTGCAAAGGATGGGCATACAGGATCTCTATGAGCATTGGGCCCACAGGTAAGCATGGGATTCACAACTCCCTTCACTCCTGTGACAAGAGTGCTGCCGGTGTGGAAAGGTCTTTGCAAAGGATAGGCATACAGGATCTCTATGAGCATTGGGCCCACAGGTAAGCATGGGATTCACAACTCCCTTCACTCCTGCGACAAGAGTGCTGCTGGTGTGGCTCAGCTCCTCTTATTTCTGATCAGCTACAACGATACCAGCTTCCTCAATGTGTGAAAGACATTGGTCTCTGCATCTGAAATTATGTTAAGAGAACAGAAAAACTTATGTCTCAATCTGAGTAAAAGACTGGTTTTTAAAAGGCTTGAATCTGTATAAAACGAGGCAGGGGAAAAAAACAGATATGGGTAATACCAGTAACCTAACACGAAGACCAAGAAAAAAGCCCCCATTGAGTAGTAGATGTGGTCAATCTCAGCAGATGTATTCTCTAATATTTTTCCCGTGCCTTTTTAAAGTATGAATGTTTTCCATATTTGCTTGAAATGATGAGGGTGAAGAAAAAAGTAACCACAAACAGAAAAAATTTGTATCACCAATGATTTATTTATTTTTTAAAAGATGTTATTTCTTGGTTTTAGAGAAAGGAGAGAGAGAGAAAAAAAAGGGTCAGGGGAGAAATGGGGAGCATCAACTAGTAGTTGCTTCTCACACGTTCCTCTACTGGGCAAACCAGGGTTTCATACCTGTGACTCAGCATTCCAGGTCAGCACTTTATCCACTGCGCCATCACAGGTCAAGTGATGATTTGTTTTATTCTCGATTCCCCTCCCCCCTTCTTTTTAGAAGAACTGGAAAAATAAAAACAATACACAACAAACGCACAAACCTAAACAACAGAGGCTAGGTTCTGTGACATTTGCCATGTTGCAGACGCATTGATAAAACAAAACATGTGGGCACCCATTTATAGACATGATTGGCATTATGAAATAGCAGGGAATTTCTTTTAAACAGAGGAAGCCAAGTGAGAGAGGGTGAAATCTAAGCAGATCGTACTCGAACGATTAAACGCAAGCGTTATTTCGTGAAGCCCCCAACCCCAGACAGCTGTCTCTCTGTCCTCCTTCCCCCTTTGTTGAGATCTCCGAAACCACCTCGCTTGGGGGAGAAAGTAGATTTTAGCAGTGTGGGAAATGTGCCAAACGTCCATGGCAACTTAACATTTTTCCACTTTCTTTACATGTTCAATCTAGACCTTCATAAAATTATAAATGAAAGGACACATTATGAGCACTTGCTTCGAAGGGGGGGGGGGGAAGAAAGGGGGTCTTGCCTGGAAGTGAAATTTTTGGAGTTTATATTCTTCTCTTAGAACACTTGGGAGTTTTCCCTGCCAACAGCAAGACCCCTGAAAGAGCTTGTGTTTGCCGTCAGAATCCGAAAAGGTAGAACCCCCGCCATTCCCCTGGATGTGGGAGAGGCGCTGAGCGCCAGGAGAGGACTGGAAAGTATTGAGCTCCGTGTTCCATGCTCCGGCCCCTCCGGGGACTGGGGTGAATGTGCCTTGGCTCCTTGGCTCCACCCCCCTCCCACGCTCCCTCCTCCGACTACCCCACTGGGGATTCGCTCCTGTTTACGTTGGGGAGACTGCAACTTCTGTTTCTTAACATTTAAAAGAAGTTTAAAAGCTTATAAAAAGGCTCTTAAGATTTCTTGGACACCAAATGCTTCTTACAGAACAATATTTTGATGAGTTAAGTGTAAATGAATCAGAAACCTATGTATTAAATTACCTTTGACATACACATCAGTGTAAAAAAAATTAATGGAAAAAGTGCCCGGGGCTCAAAGTGTTTGGGCTTTTTCTCAAACCCAAAATGCTTGAACATGGAGAGTGGAAATCCATCTGAATCAGCCAGGTTTGCTGACTCCCACCCCTACCCCATCCCGCCGTCCCCCTCCCCCCAGAATGGTCGTTACAGTAATAATGGAGGGAGTCGCGTATCCGGATGGTGACTGGTGAACGGCTGGCTGGGGATATGTCACATTCCTGGTCATCATGCTTGGGTCACAGCAGAAGCCAAAGACTGGCTGCCACCGTGGAGATGACCAGCCACTGCTCATGAACACTGACCCTAAAAAAGCTGTCTTTTTAAGATGTAGGAAACTAAATAAACAATCACTGAAGATCATAAATCACTGACAAAGATATTTAGATTTGAAACAGCCCTAGAAAACAGGATATGCCACATTTGTTCCTCCAAGATTAACTCAGTCCTGGGTCCCAGAACTGTGGACCCCACGACTTCTGAGGAAAAATGGCTAAGGGTCAAAACATGAGAACCATTTTAGTGTTAGTGGAGTTGTGCTTGTGTGCGCGCGCGCGCGTGTGTGTGTGTGTGTGTGTGTGTGTGTGTGTGTGTGCGTGTGTTTTAATGCTGACTCTGACTCCAAGAAAACACCCACAGAAATAACCAAAAATTTTGAAACCACACTTGATCCCTAAAACAATTGTTCTTTGGGGGCTTTTAAATCATATTTTTATTTCTGCTGGTTTTGTTCTGTGGATGGACGACCACGGTAGATGAGCAGCTCAGAGGAAGACGGAGGCAGGTGAACAAGGCTTTGATTCTGTCCTCGTGTGTCCTGTAGCTGATCTGACCCTTTCAGGGAGTGCGTCACAGATATGGCAACTGGGAGCGGTTGCTAATTTTTGGTGAAATGTGTCACATTTCCAGTGCTTCCCAAGCACTGTTGTGCTGCCCAGTAATTAAGAGGCCAAACAACGACCAGTCCTCTACCCAGAGGCGGATTTAATGGTGGGCACACTGGGGGCACACACTGGGCTCCGACTTCTGATGGGCCCCGCAAAACCCCAACTTTACCCTTTTACTCTAATGACACCAAGTTTGGTTTTATATGTGCAATTTTAACATTAATAGTACATAATATTTTTTATTTATTTAAAAATATGGTTAACATGTATTTTTATTCTCCCTGTCTCTCTCTCTCTTTTTAAAAGGGGCCTAATATTTTCTTCTGTGCCCAGGGCCTCAACCAACTTTAATCTGTCTCTGCCTCTAACGCACCCCTCAAGGGTGGCTGCAGCTCCATACCCATCTGCTCCAAATCCTGCCCACTGTGCCAGATGCAATGCTGGTGGCTGAGGCCAGGCAGGTCCACACTGGATTCGGGAAGATGGTAGAAAAACTGCGGAGCTGAAAAGCGTCGGGCCATTCCATTTAATAAAGTCTCACAATGGTGGACAAGCACACAGGCAGGAGAAACCACTTCTCTGGCAAACAAACAGCAAAAATGGCCCCTCACAGTGACGGGCAGGCAATCGGCCATCGACAAATCCCCCCGAGTGCAAGTACCTGTAGCCTTACACAGGCCGTACACACGTGGTGCTGCCACGTGCTCACGCACTAATCAGGCAGAGGACTTGCAGCCAGCAAGCCTAGCACAGCTGCCCCACACACTGTCTTTTCTGTACCTTTACTGGTAGCCACCCGTTCTTGACATCTCCTAAGAAAATATCAGAAAGAGGGAGAGCAATGATAGTGACACCTCTGTGGGGACCGGCAGACACAAGAAGACTCTGAAAAGTATGGCGGCTCCAAGACACCTGATAACAAGTAACATTTGCTCTTATCGACTGGGAATAAAACAGACATCAGAAATGACCAAGTCCAACACATCCTCTCGTACTCCTCTCTCAGGCAAACTTCAAGGACAAGGACGTGCAGACGTGGATAGATATTCTTCTCACCAAGTGATCCATTTCCATCCTAAGTATTGAGAGAACATCATTTTCCCCTGGCTGGGCCTCTCCTGGTCCACCTGAGGATTCAGCATGAAGATGCTGACGACCCTGCAGAGTGTGCTTAGATAGATGATGGAGCTAGAAATAAAAAGCCCCCCTGGCCGGTTGGCTCAGTGGATAAAGCATCAACCTGGCATGCGGACATCCTGGGTTCAATCTCTGGTCAGGATACACATGAGAAGTGACCATCTGCTTCTCTCCCCCTTCTCTCGCTCTTCCCCCTACCGCAGCTAGTGGCTCAGTTGGTTGGAGCATTGGCCCCAGGCACTGAGGAGAGCTCCGTTGATTGGATTATCAGCCTGCAGATGGAGGTTGCCAGGTAGATCCCAGTTGGGAAGCATGCAGCAGTCTGTCTATCTCCCCTCTCTCACTTTAAAAAAAAAGAAAAAGAAATGAAATAAAAAACCCCAGCCACTGGTACCGGCTGCTGTCTCTGGATTACATGCATGTTTGGGCATCAGTAATTTATCCTCCGCCCCAAGAAGTTCTGATGCTTGTTCCTGGCATTTTCTCCCAAACCTTTACAGCCTGCGTTCAAACTCATTGTAACGCCAGTGAAGGCTCACCCTCCCCTACACGAGAGGCAAGCAGAAGAAACAAAAAGTCACATTCGAGGCCTAGCAGATGACCCCAGCACTCAGCCCTCCCCAGGACTAGTGGTAGCAGAGGGATTCTGATCCCATTTTCATCTGCACTTTCGCTCTTTGGGCAGCAGAGCTGCAGAAATGAGGTCTAGACACTCAGCTGGTGTTTGACAACTTCGGGGACTTGGACTCATCCCCCCACCCCCAGTCCAGGGCCTGATGTGAGAGAGCACAGACTTGATCCCTTTGCCTTTGATATGGAACCGGTGCCTAAGGTTGGCTCACGGGGCTAAAGAAAACAGTCAGTCCTTTCAGAATCCTGATTCGCCTCCTGCCCCTGCGGCTGTTAATCTGTTACAAACTGCAGCAATATGGCTGCGATGCCGTTGGTGGTTGGTGCCGTGGGGGCGAGTGGCAGGGTTCTTTCTTCTTTGAGTTTGCTACATCCTTCCTTCCTGCCACTCCTTGCAATCAACCTCTAGGAGAAGGAGGGAAGCAGGCAGGAGGGAGAGCGGGAGACTTCCGGAAATCTCTTTCCTCCCAGGCCTTCCCAGGTTGTCCAATAATGACCCTGGAGACCAGACGGCCACCTGCCCCCAGTGAAGGAATCGGTGCCTCACCCCCCCCCCCAGGCATGTCCTCCGGCTCACTTCCTCCTCTTCCTGCCGCCAGCCTCCACCCCTCAGCCTCCTGTGGCTTCCCGGCCAAGTTCACCATCTCAGTCAGAACTAGACAGAGCTCAGTAAGTGAGTTCTCAACGTTCCCCCTAAGCCCCCTTCCCTTTCCTGGCATCACTTGTGAATCCAGAAACATGGGAGTAGTGGCAATAAGAGTAGGTAGCATATCCTTCTTTCTGTTAATAAATAGTAACAATTACTAATCATTCAGGTGTGCTGGGCGAAAGGGCTTTTTCATGTACATTTTAAAGCTAACTTAGAATTGGTGTGTTTGTAATGTACTGTCGCTATCTGTCCCTGGGGTCTAACTGTAGTGGAAAACCCAAACTTGGGGTTCTGCAGCTTTCCAATCCAGCAGGATTGGAACCCACCCACTCACCCAGCACCGGCTTTTCCATTGGCCAGCATTGGGTCACGACAACTTGTCTTCTCTTCCCAGCCTCTGCTGACAGAAGGCAAAGGCTGACGATTGGTTGGTGCTCAGCTGACATGCACCCCTACCTCCAGCCTGTGGCTGGGTGAGACCCCAAGCAAAGTCACTGGTATTTAGAAAAGCTTGTTTGTACCCTTTTATTTTCAAGAGAGGCAAGGAGAGGGAGGGAGAGAGAGAGAGAGAGAGAGAGAGAGAGAGAATATTGAGCTTTCCTGTATGTGCCCTGACTGGAGAATCAAACCGGCAACCTCTAGGCTCAGGGACAATGTTCAACCAACTAAGCTATCTAGCCAGGGCTTAATTTTTATTGATTATTTTAGAGAGACAGAGAGAGAAAGGGAAAGAGAGGGGAGGGGGGAAGGGAAGCATCTGTTGTTCCACTCAGTTGTGCATTATTTGTTTGCTTCCGCTGTGTGCTCTGACCAGGGATTTAATCTGCAGCCCTGTGGTTTCAGGTCAACACCCTTAACCATCTGAGCTAACCCGCCAGGGCCTTCTTTTTGCTTCTTTCATTGAAAGAACCTTATGGCTGTAGGCAGGTGCACACCTGTAGCAACTGAGGCTTTTATCAGAATACTATACGGTGCTTATGATTTTCATAGAATCAGCCCCTCCTTGCCAATTAATTTCACTTCGCTTCAGGGTCACAGATTGTAACCCTAGTCCTAGCCAGTTGTCCCACCAATGTGTGTCATAAGGAGCCTGAGGCCAGAAGGTATCAATGACCCAACATACCCAATTCTTCTTTTGGAGGAAAACGACTCAAAGGGCACGGCCCACAAAGCACAGGCCATGGGTAGAGGCAGGAGTAATTGCAGTCTCTAAATTAGCATGGTCCTCTCAGCCAGGGGTTAATCTAAGCCAGACCTCATGGAATGTCAGGCCTTGAGTACATCACAATTGCAATTAAAAGGAAAAGAAAAAAAATCACCCTGGCTTCCCAAATGTTTATTTTTAACATGGCAGGTACTTAATGATCATATGAGATACCAGGGCAGCTGGGGAAAGCAAGAAAGGGAAATTGGGTTAATAATCTCGGGAAGGCTGAAGGATTTTAAATATATGTCCAGGGCCAAGCCTTTGCATGCTTCCCTCTGTGGCGTCAGCCACCTCCTTGCCACCTCTGTTGCTGTGTCCTGGTGCTACCAGAGACCCTCAGTTGTGCACTGTCTCCCTCTGCCTATTGCTGCAGGGGGACCCTCCCACTGACTTTCCTTACCTGCTCAAGCTAGCCTTCCAAATCCCCTTCACAAGACAGTTCTCAGATGCTACACATCGGGTCTCTTTTCCTCTTCTAGGGGGGAGTCTCCTGATGTCCACTAGGCCCCATGCTTCTAGACTCCACCTCAACACTGAGCTCTTTTTTTTTCCTTTTAATGTTTATTTTATTGATTTCAGTGAGAGGAAAGGAGAGAGACAGGAACCTTTATTCTTGTATTATGTGCCCTGACCTGCATTCGAACCAGCAGACCCTGAGCTTTGGGACAACACTCCGATCAATCGAGCTATTCAGCCAGGGCAGTTGGGGCTGGGGCTGGGGCTGGGAAGGCTGGGGCTGGGAAGGCTGGGGCTGGGAAGGCTGGGGCTGGGGCTGGGAATGCTGGGGCTGGGAATGCTGGGGCTGGGAAGGCTGGGGCTGGGAAGGCTGGGGCTGGGAAGGCTGGGGCTGGGAATGCTGGGGCTGGGAAGGCTGGGGCTGGGAAGGCTGGGGCTGGGAATGCTGGGGCTGGGGCTGGGAATGCTGGGGCTGGGAATGCTGAGGCTGGGGCTGGGAATGCTGGGGCTGGGGCTGGGAATGCTGGGGCTGGGGCTGGGAATGCTGGGGCTGGGAATGCTGGGGCTGGGAATGCTGGGGCTGGGGCTGGGAATGCTGGGGCTGGGGCTGGGAATGCTGGGGCTGGGAATGCTGGGGCTGCTGGGGCTGGGAATGCTGGGGCTGGGAAGGCTGGGGCTGGGAATGCTGGGGCTGGGAATGCTGGGGCTGGGGCTAGGAATGCTGGGGCTGGGAATGCTGAGGCTGGGGCTGGGAATGCTGGGGCTGGGAATGCTGGGGCTGGGGCTGGGAAGGCTGGGGCTGGGGCTGGGAATGCTGGGGCTGGGAATGCTGAGGCTGGGGCTGGGAATGCTGGGGCTGGGGCTGGGAAGGCTGGGGCTGGGGCTGGGAATGCTGGGGCTGGGAAGGCTGGGGCTGGGAATGCTGGGGCTGGGAATGCTGGGGCTGGGAATGCTGGGGCTGCTGGGGCTGGGAAGGCTGGGGCTGGGAAGGCTGGGGCTGGGAAGGCTGGGGCTGGGAATGCTGGGGCTGGGAAGGCTGGGGCTGGGAAGGCTGGGGCTGGGAATGCTGGGGCTGGGAATGCTGGGGCTGGGAAGGCTGGGGCTGGGAATGCTGGGGCTGGGAAGGCTGGGGCTGGGAAGGCTGGGGCTGGGAAGGCTGGGGCTGGGAAGGCTGGGGCTGGGGCTGGGAATGCTGGGGCTGGGAAGGCTGGGGCTGGGAATGCTGGGGCTGGGAAGGCTGGGGCTGGGAATGCTGGGGCTGGGAAGGCTGGGGCTGGGAATGCTGGGGCTGGGGCTGGGAATGCTGGGGCTGGGGCTGGGAATGCTGGGGCTGGGAATGCTGGGGCTGGGAAGGCTGGGGCTGGGAATGCTGGGGCTGGGGCTGGGAAGGCTGGGGCTGGGAATGCTGGGGCTGGGAAGGCTGGGGCTGGGAATGCTGGGGCTGGGAATGCTGGGGCTGGGGCTGGGAAGGCTGGGGCTGGGAAGGCTGGGGCTGGGAATGCTGGGGCTGGGGCTGGGAATGCTGGGGCTGGGAAGGCTGGGGCTGGGGCTGGGGCTGGGAATGCTGGGGCTGGGAATGCTGGGGCTGGGGCTGGGAAGGCTGGGGCTGGGAAGGCTGGGGCTGGGAATGCTGGGGCTGGGAATGCTGGGGCTGGGAATGCTGGGGCTGGGAAGGCTGGGGCTGGGAATGCTGGGGCTGGGAAGGCTGGGGCTGCTGGGGCTGGGAAGGCTGGGGCTGGGAAGGCTGGGGCTGGGAATGCTGGGGCTGGGAAGGCTGGGGCTGGGAAGGCTGGGGCTGGGGCTGGGAAGGCTGGGGCTGGGGCTGGGAAGGCTGGGGCTGCTGGGGCTGGGGCTGCTGGGGCTGGGAATGCTGGGGCTGGGGCTGGGGCTGCTGGGGCTGGGAATGCTGGGGCTGGGAATGCTGGGGCTGGGAATGCTGGGGCTGGGGCTGCTGGGGCTGGGAAGGCTGGGGCTGGGAATGCTCGGGTTCCTGTGGCTGGGGCTGTTTATCAGGGTGCTGCCCTGGGGCTTTTTCATTTTTAACATATCTCTTAACACTTCACCTGCAGGCAGAAATCAAGTCAGGGATCCAAAACACTTGTATTTAGGGGTGAATTTTCCCCATCTAACAAACATGTATTCATTTTGAATTTAAAAATCCTTTTTATTTATTATTTTTAGTTCACTTTCAAAATCCAATCTACAAATACCAGACTTTCCTTGTATTCATTATCAAAATTTTTGTCACACCCCATAACCCTTGGATTCACAGGTCCTGTTTGTCTGAATTTTCCAAATGGGTTTTAAAATCAAAGTGGGTGTCAGAGACCCATTGTGTTCGTACAGGTCACAGCTAATCACAAAGTGGCCAACGATTTCTTTCTGTTTTGCACAGTTTTCTTTTTATTAAGTACTACTGCTTTGAGAAAACTGAGGCCTCTTCCAGGCGAGGACCTAGCAACCCCTCTGGCCATAGTATAGTACATTTTGAAAAACTTGGCCAAACATTAGGCTCTACTGGAATTTCACCCTTTTAAATTCTGGAATAAGTAGGCTATCGGCAGGACCAGGGAGAACTTTTGATCATACAGAGAATCTCATTGTAATAGGATTTTTTTAAATGTGTTAATATAATGATTTAATAAAAATACCTGGCAAGTAAATATGATTCTCGTAGACCATTCTTAACAATGAGATGATTAAGATCAGTCTATCGGGGATATTTCTAAAAGTGTCTTTTTCTAGTCTTAGTAAAGCTCTTCCATTTGTCTGGAGATAACTTAATTATTCCTAACTAAAAAGCTTTCTGATAATAGAGTTGATAAAAAAAAAAATTAGTGCTGCCCCTGTTAGACTTTCTAAACAAGCTCGAAATTCAAAATTTCTTCAAAACAAATGATGGGGGGAGGGGGGAGAGTGGAGGGGAGACAGGGCTCTGTCTGCAGGTAATGAGGTCCTGCCTTTGTGTTTTATCTGCAAAGCAGTGCGGGCTGAAAAGTCTGGGTCCCATTTCATGCGAACTGAACAGAAATGTAGGACCTGGAATTCTCCCAAATGAATAAACTCTTGGTTGATAATTTTTAAGTGAAGAAAGATCAACAGGATAGGGGCGGTAGGGAGGATTAGAGGCTGCAGAGTGTGTGTGTGTGAGTGTGTGTGTGTGTGTGTGTGCGCGCGCGCGCGCGCGCGCGCTGGGTTGCTCAACTATAAATGAAAGAAGACAAAACCTCATCTAATGTGCCCATTGGTGTAGAAATCTAAAAACAAGGAGGTGGGGGATCTCTTTGTATTTAGAAGGACAATTGAGAGAGTTTTGGATGCAATTTTTTTTCTTTGCTTATACTTTTTCGATGTGCTATGCTGAACGCTTTTTTTTTGGAAAACTTCAATAGATTCATTTCCTCTAAGAGAGCCCCTGCTGTCTTCTGCTCCTGTTACATCCCATCCTGAGGACAGCAACCTGACAAAGCTCCCTTCCTGACATCAGGGTCTGTTTCTGAAGGCTGCTTTTCCTCCCCTAGACGGTGGCCCCAAATGATGCCTGTGTGTGACAAGTAAGAAGATACACCATGGACCATTCGCTTCTCTCTTTAATTTTCCTCCGTGTTGTGAGGTCTGGCTGAGCACACTTGCAATTTCTGTAGTGATGGAGAGGACAAGAAGCCGTAGGGTCCTCCCACGTTCACTCTCAGGGTCGAGGCTACCAAAGGAGGAACTAAATGGTTTGTGTATATAAACCTCTCCACTAAGCCTTCTCAAAGTTCTGCCAGGTATACAATCTCTTTCGGGTTTCATGGTCTTATTTAGCTTCTTTGTATGCAAAATGAAGAAGAAAAAGAACAGGCCATGGAGTCTCTTCCTTCCTGGACCCCTGGAAGAGAAGAAGGTAGAGAAAAAGGAAAAAATGAAATTAACAAAGAGAGGACACATGTCCCTCCTCCTTCCTTCCCCTCTCCCCATCCACAGGCAAAATCTAATAAAGATGATTAAATTACATGTCTTTTCCTCCCATTGAAATCCACTGCATACTATTCAAATATTAGAACTCAGGAAATAAGGCAGGACAAGTTCCCTCATGAAACCTTAGAAGGCAGCGCAGGGGTCTGAGCTGGAGGTCTGCCTGGCTGGGCGGCTCTAATTAAGAAATCACCCCGCTGAGCAGAACTTAATCTAAATAAAATACAAAAAGGAATTCAGTGAAAACCATTACCTCCTCCCTACACACCTCCTGTCTAGAGCCTCCATCCCTGCCGCCCTAGGAACGCTTCCCTCCCGGCACTGGGGCACTGGGGAGTTCTGTGTTGATCCGTGTGCCCCCAGTAGCATCAAGTAGAAAGACCTTGAAGAGAAAGCGGAGTCTTGTGCTGGCCTCTTGCTGTTTGGCCAGGCTTTCTGCAGGCCGGAAGCAGAGTCAATGTTGTTTGGTTTAGAGGGGCACAGGGAATAGGATTTGATCAAGGATTGATTAAAGAATGGGACATCTGGCTAACTTCTCTAGCTTTGGCAACCTATAACCTCTCTATTAGTGGCTGAATTCTTGACCGTGCATCAGTTGTTTCTGATAGAGTGAGCCACCTAAGAGCCAAGACCAAATACATTTAACTTGTTTTTGTTCACTATCCTTGTACAAGTTAGTGCTTTAAACTGTGCTGAGTCGGCCTCGGACCGCTGCTCTGTCCAGGTCCTGGGTTAGCCGTCTGATGGTGGGTGACATTTGTTTAGCCTCATCTCCATCTATAACCCCTAGAAACTATGGTATTTCACTGTTGACCCTATTACTCTGTTTTACCCCTCAGTGACTTTCCACGGGCTTCCATGTCTGCCTACAATAGTGATTCTTACACTGTTGAGAACCTTGTGAAAGGAACAGACCTTCTTCGTTAAGAACAAAAAAAATGCACACACTCATATAAACGCAGGTTTCCACAAACAATTTCAGGGAGTACCTGAACCCTCTAATAAGTCCCTGGTCACCAATGTAAGGACCCTTGAAAGATTATCCTTACCCTCTTTTCTCCTTTAACAAAGACTCAAACATTCTCTCCTTTGACTGAATTTGCATCAGGCTCTTGTTTCTGACCAGGTCCAACCTTGGGCTCTGTCCTTGGACCATTTAGTCTAATTTTAGCAAGAATCCTGCTGGATCAGTTTTGCAAAACTTCCCTACCCTTGATATCTGATTGAATTCTTTATCTCACACCCTGGGTATCCTAACACCCTGGCCAGCCTTCTCACAAATCCTGTTCAGGCGGTTTAGCTGGACTCCCCCTACTCCTGATGTTTCTTCTCAGTAATTTTCCACCAACTAATCCCCCCACCCTGCTCCTCAGCTATCAGTCTCCACTAGTCTTTGGTTGCCATTAGGGATGAGCCCAATTTCTCCCCACCCCAAAACGCCATTAGAATAGTCTCTCTTAAAGTCATCCTCACCATCTTTAACAAGTGTCATCAATCAGTTTTTCCTTAACACATCTCATGGCAGGAAAGCCCTACGACTCCCTAGGAGAATTCCACAAAGCCTTTGTTCAGCAACCTAGACATGGTGATGAACAGAGCTCCCACCTCGTGCTCCTGATGACCCTCATCTCTAGGTTGCACGTATCACAATTGTTTGCATGCTGATCTTCTTGAAGACCACAGGTGGGAAGATTTTTTTTTTAAAGGGCCAGGTAGTAAATATTTTAGGTTTCATGAACCATCTGGTCTTTGTAGCCTCTACTCCATATTGCTGCTGTAACAAAAGCTGCCATAGCCCAACGGGCACAGGTACGTCTCCTAAACCATCATAGGCATTGCAGTTTGTATTTTGTATCTTGTATCATATATCACAAAATAGTCTTGTTTTGTTTGGTTTTTTTCCCAAACATTAAAAAGCATAAAAATTATTCTTATCTCACAAACTATACAGACACAGACAAAGGAAGGGCAGACTGAACCCACAGGACACAGCTTGCCGACCCCCAAGCTAGATTGAGGAGAGACCCTCAGAGGTAAAGCTGATTCAGCTCTGCATTTCATTATTTGGTTTCACAAAAAGTAACTCATCTTTGAGTTTCACTTGCTAGTATTTATTAACTGATGCATCAAATGAGTGAGCAAATAGACAACTACATAACCTGTTGACAACGAAAATTTTCTAGAGATGATACTGAATAGAACAACTGCAAATGTGACTTTCAGGACAGTGCCAAGGGTACACGTTTCTTCAGGATCAGGGATCTAATATCTCCGGTGAGTTCCCCAGGCTCCGGTCATAAACTCTGCAAAGCTAGGATTATTCTACAAGTCACTGGTAAATGCCGAAACCTTCTGGAGCAGTTCAATCTCCATAGTCAGAACCTACCTCCTTTCAAAGGTAAGCTTTCTTATGCCACTCCCTGCTTTGACAGACTCCTGACCCTCACTTAATCCCTCCACCTTTATGTGGTCCTCAGCTTCTGACATCATGATACATGCCCCCCATCCTCAACCTCCATTCCCCTATTCAAGCCATTCCTTGTGTTATTTCTCTCTTTCTGGGTTTGGACTGAACCTAATGACTCACTGCTAATCAACGGAATATACAAAAGTGATGGGCTGTCGCCTCCAACATTAGGTTGTGTAAGATGGTGACTTTGGTTTCATCGTCAGACCCTCTACTGACGTCTCAGCTTACACACACTGGTGGCAAGCCATCCTGTTGGAGGAGCCCATATGGCAAGGAACTGAGGGTGGTCTGCCAACAGCTAGGGTGGAACTGAGACCCTCAGTCTAACCACCACCAAAAAAAGGAATCCCTCCAACCAGCACCTGGGCAAACTTAAAAGTGAATCTTTTTCTAGTTGAGGCTCCAAATAAGACCACCAGAGAGTCTAGACCAACATTTCATTATGTGAGAAGATTTAAAGTAGAGGACCCAGCTAAGCCATGCCCAGATTCCTGACTCACAGAAACAGTGCAATGGTTCATGTGAATTATCTTAAACGGCTAAGTTTTAGAGCAATTTGTTATGCAAAAATAGATAACTAATCTATCTACTGACATAAGGATTGGATCTATATTTACTCATTTGCCCATCAAAATGTTAAGTTCCTCCATAGTGGGTGGGGGGGAGGCTAGTGACATCATACTAATCTTGTGTCACAATAGATGCTTAACAAATGTTTGTGAAATTGACCTGTATTTTGAGTTTCATTGAACTCGGTTAATTTAAATAACAGCAGTAATATATACACATGCATCAGAGGTCTGACAAAGCAGACAGCTGTTTAGGGCAAAATGTTCTTTAAACTTGTGAGATGAAAAAGATATTTGAATTTGTATCTGCAGTGTCCAGGTTATGTTTCAAAGACTTTCAGGGTTTTTTACTAACTACACTACAGAGATCATTGACATCATTGATCCAGCCACACCAGCTTGCCTGTTGGAAGGTCAGTCTCATTATCTAAGCCAGGGGTCCCCAAACTACGGCTCGCGGGCCGCATGTGGCCCCGAGGCCATTTATCCGGCCCCCGCCGCACTTCTGGAAGAAGCACTTCTTTCATTGGTGGTCAGTGAGAGGAGCACATTGACCATCTCATTAGCCAAAAGCAAACCCATAGTTCCCATTGAAATACTGGTCAGTTTGTTGATTTAAATTTACTTGTTCTTTATTTTAAATATTGTATTTGTTCCCGTTTTGTTTTTTTACTTTAAAATAAGATATGTGCAGTGTGCATAGGGAATTGTTCATAGTTTTTTTTATAGTCCGGCCCTCCAACGGTCTGAGGGACAGTAAACTGGCCCCCTGTGTAAAAAGTTTGGGGACCCCTGATCTAAGCAATGCTCTTCCCTTCCCTTCCTTCTCATTGTAGACAGGCAATGGGAAATACTATAAGGAGAGAGGGAAAGGTGAAAATAGAACTGCGAAAAGGTTAGGGAAAAGTGGAGAAGAGGACAGGAAAACCAGCAAAGGAAAGACAAGATGTGGTCAAAACACCCAAGCCAGAGGCAGAAAAATAATTCAAACAAAAACATGGGATTTTAGTCTGTCTAGCCCTAAATATTTTGACCAGGGAACTTGGCATTTATCAAAAAGGGGAAAAAAGAAAAACAGAAATTGTCTTCCCGAGGACCCAGCATCCTTGGAATTCAATGACCTAATTCTGTACGAGGTCACAGAACAGAGATTGTCAGTCTTGTCTGCATTTCACGGTGTCGGGTCCCCTGGTTTCTCGGGCAGCACGTGCCACACTGCTATCTAGGCATCAGAATAAAGAATGGGATGTGAGGTGACCGTCTGGATACTATGCTTAGAAAACATATTTTTAAATCACTGTAGATTCTCATTTGCTATCTT
Source organism: Saccopteryx leptura (assembly GCF_036850995.1). NCBI lineage: Eukaryota > Metazoa > Chordata > Mammalia > Chiroptera > Emballonuridae > Saccopteryx > Saccopteryx leptura. The sequence continues at coordinate 169,926,562 of NC_089507.1, forward strand.
ACTGTTGGCTTATCGTAGCAGTTCAGTTTTCATTACTTTGGTAGACATTATATAATAGCTTCTCCCCCTGCCCCCGTCACCAGCTGGTAGCGAGACAGCCTCATCCCAGAATGGGGTGGGGTCTGGATCAGCTTGAGCAGAATGACTTTCACACTGATATGTGAGGGACCTGATTCTCAGCCATGGAACAAACCTAAATTTTCTGCGATTGTCATAGCACCAAATAGATCTCACAGACAAAACCTGAGAGTGTTCAAAGGTCAAAACAGCTTGGACTGATTTCTTTAAGCCTAAATGTGTGAGGGAAATAATAATACATGTCTCATAGGGTTATTTTGGATGTTGATTATGTGCAAAAACCTCAGTCTACTGCAAGGTGACTCCGCTTTAACATTGGACATTTTGAGGGGTTAATTCTCTGTTGCGGGGGCCCATCCTGTGCATTAGAGAAAGTTTAGCAGCATCTCTAACATCTACTCCTTAGATGCTAGTAGTTTTCCCCACCCACGTGCCATTACCCCTCCATCATGACAATCAAAAATGCCTCCAGGTATTTCCAGGTGTCCCCAGCAGGGCAAAATCAACCCTGGTTGAGAACCACTATGTAGTATTTAGCATATAGTTACCATTCCATACATATTAGATGTTATTTTTATCATGCCTGAAATTGTTATCAACAGCCGTATGACCCTGTCCATCCTTGATGTCGTGGCTCTATTCCTGCATGCTTTCAAAAGAAAGGACCAAAAAGGGGCCAGGTCATTAATTTGGTGACAATGCAATAGGAAACCTACTCTCTCCTGTGAAGTCTTCTTTCATAGAAGGAAGGAGGGCTGCCGTTTTGTTCTGCCCCTGGCCATATGGTTTGTGGGATGTTACAGAGTCCTTCGTCGGCATAAATTTTCCAGCGGTGGGTACCACTGGTGTAGCTGACTCTTGAAACTGCCCTTGGGGATGTCCAAGGGTACACGACCATCACCTGAAAAATGTAGGAAAGACATGTTCAAGAAGAATTAACAGGAGTTACTCCCTTTGCTGTTTTTTATTTTGTGGTTTCATGCTTGTTTGGGTTTACAAGGGTGTTTTTTGCCCAAATTGTTCTTGCATATTCTAACAGTGTTTGCTTTACGTGTTTTGATACCACACTGTTTTGAAGGCACAAATGTTTTCCATGGCATGTCTTGTGTCCAGTCACCAAACTGAGAGGTGAGTGCTGGTGACAGGACAGAGGACAGGAGTCCTCAAAGCTTTTAACCAGACAAACGCTCAAAGCAGAGGACAGTGGAAAACAGTTTCTGGGGGCCTGGGAGTGAAAGTATAACATTTCTTTCCCCTCCTGTTTTTCCATCTTTAGCATTCGTGTCCATTTTCTTTTCTCTGCTAATATTTTTCCCATTTGTTTCAAGATAAACTGTGTAAACGGACTCTCGATGTTGACCCTGATTTTCTGGTAGCTTTTCAGGCTCCCCTTTTAAAAGTGTACGTGATGCATTTGCAGAAGAAAGATCATGGCATTGGAATCCGGTGTACCTACACAAAATTTTTTTTTAATTATAAAAAATTCTTCATCCTAGCAAGCACTCAAATCCTACATATATCCCTTTTTTTTTTTTTTAATTTTTTCCCTTTCTTACCACACAGCTTTGCCTTTTATATCATGTTCAGGGAATCTTTTTCTATGCCCCATTCCCACCACCCAACACCATGCCAGCTTCCTCACTTCCCCTCTACATTCTGCTCAAAACTTTCCCTTCCAGAGGCCTGTCTCTCTGTGACTTCACGTTCCCCAAAAGCTGTCTTGAATCCAAGCCACCTGTATGGGTGCCCACGATAAACTGCACTCCATAACAGCCTCCCATCCTGAGCACTAAGCATACCTTGTCAACTAAAGACCTCAACACAGAGAAAGGCTTTTTTTCTTCTTTTTTAAAATCACTTCAGTGTCAGTGTCAACCTTTCTTCCCTCTTACTTTAATTGTTTTTTCAACTTTTAGTCTAAGGCTGGCTATGAAAGAGTGATGTCTGCTTGAACCTGACATTGGTGTGGCGGCTTTCACCAACCACAAATGTCCTTGTCAACACAGACTCCATCTTTATAGTTTACAATAAAAACATCAATAAGAGCTGCTTATAATACCTCCTCATGACATGGTTGTTAGCTCCGGGAAGGCAGGAAACTTAACTGTTTTCCCCTTAGTATTTAATTCAGAGGTTTGGACATTTAAGACCTTCAAACAATATGTGTTGTGTGACTCTAAGAATGAATTACTGACTATTTTCCATATTCACTTCTATGAGCTTTAGCTGATCTGAGTATGTTGGCAGGAGCACGTATATAACACACTGTCAGTATCGTGCTCATACACTGTTTGTTGACCTGCAGTTGTTGGCTAGTTCTGGGCATGGCTACTGAGTTTTTCTTGTTTACATTTGACCTCATTCATGTCCTTCAGAGCACCAAGCATGGAGTATTGCCCACAGTAGTTACTTTAGAGATTTATGGAATGAATGTCATGTGCTGCATGATACCAAGAGCATAGGCAAAAGATTTTGGAGAAAAGGTAATCAGTCAAAAAGTGAATGAGAGCAACTTGTCCGAAAGGATGTTTAAGATTAGATCAAATGTTTTTCACCCTAACCGGGTTGCTCAGTTGGTTAGAGCATTGTCCCAAATACCCTAAGGTTTCGGGTTCAATCCCGCTCAGAACACATACTGGAATCAACCAATGAGTGCATAAATAAGTGGAACAACCAACTGATCTCTCTCTCTCTCTCTCTCTCTCTCTCTCTCTCTCTCTCTCGCTCTCATTTCTCCTCTCAAATCTATAAATAAAAAAGAATTCTTTAAAAAATGTTTGTAGGGGGAGAGAAAACCATGGTGGATAAATCTGGAACTTAGGATACAAGGACCTAGACTGCTGCCTGCATTTCTACCTTCCCAGGGTGTGGCTCAGTGTCTTCTGGAGTAAGAAGTAAGTGTGATATTTTTTCTAGATATTTCTGTTTCTTTAACTACTGTCTGCCAGGCAGAGGAAATTTCTGCCTAGACTGTGGAGGCTTATAGATTGTCAAGGACTTAATTAAAAATCATGACTTGAAAAAAAAAAAAATCATGACTTGAGTTAATAATGAATGTAGCCTCAGGCCAAGGCCTGTGGATTTTTTTACTTATAGATGCTATCAAGGACTTTTCAAAAAATGAAGACAAGTCAGCAGTCACAATTAGAAGCAATAACGTCACCTGAGGGCAGAGCATGTTGATAGATAGGAGAAACAGCTGGCACTGGGATCGTGAGGGGAACCTAGTCATCAATAGAAATTGGAATTATGACTTTGCCTAGACTTAGTCAAATGCCAGGGCCTGGGAGCACTTTCCCCACACTCATTTCCAACTAGGAAGTTAGAAGGCAACCCTCAGAGTGTGTCCACTCGGCAGTATTACCTTTACAGGAACAGAAGTTTACGTGAAGCACTGTTTCAGGGGCCCTCTGCGCTCACTCCTAACCGCCTCAAGGGACTTGCTTGTGACATCTTGAAGTCCAACATGAGTCAACTGCAGACCACATTTAATGGCCTCTATCTTCTGACCAGCTACGGATACAAGCGGTTCTCCAGTCTGCAGACCCCATCCAGGCTCAGCTTATCTGGTGGCCATCATCAAACTGGCACTTCACCCGGCATCTGTAGAGTAGGTGACATGATGTCTACTTCATAGTGTCATGGTAATAGCCAAATGATATAACGTATGTAGAGTGACAGGTCATGTGACCTGGTACACCGTCAGCTGGACCCATGGGAAAGGCCAATACCCAAACACACACCCAACTTCACACCTAAACTTGGACTCAGCCTCCACTATTGGCTCTAAGAGAGCAGTGCTGACCCAGAGAGCCACGCCTGTGGGAGGCCAGTGGGGACCTCCCTGGAGAGCCCGTGTACACACAAGTCACGGAAGGTGAGGAACCGAGTCTTTACCATGTGAGTCGAAGTGACACAAGGAGCGCTGCCGGGGAAACTTAAGGAACTGCGAGCTGCTCCCTGCATTATGCCCAGCACTGAAGCTGTTTTCTTCCCTTATAATACCCGCCTGCTAGGTAGCTGGTGGCCAGCGGGCTAAAACCCAGAAGGCAGTTGGAGGCAGCCTCCTGAGATGCCAAGGGGAGACATTCTCCTCAGGTTTCTGGGTGGGTTTGGAAGCCAACACCCTCGCAAGGGCAATGGAGCCTGCACGCTGCAGGCCTGTGGGACACAAGGCCCGCACAGTCTTTCTGGGAACTCAGTATCGCTCACTGACGATAAAGGGGCTTTGACTGTGGGCAGAGGCTCTCCCCGGGCGTGGGTGGGGCTGGGGCCGCCTTTGCAGCCAGTTTTCTTTTTCCACCATCCCCAGAGCTGAGTAAGTGCCAACACAGCTAAAAGCTTTTGGAGACACCCACAGACACAGATAGCGACCCCCACTCCCCCAGCCCCAGTCTTTTCCATGGAACTTGCAGCAGCGAACCGGGGGCGTCATCACAGAACATGAATTTTTTCCCTTGCCTGGCTTCCCACATTCTGTGACCACCTTGGAGTGTGCCAGGGAAAATATTGAGAGCCTAGGTAAACGAAGGGGAACCCAACATTCACCAGTCTGGCCTTAAAATAGCCGGTGAAACGCCCCCTTCCCAGAGAGTACACAGGCAGTGACTGTTACCCAGTGTGCCTGCGGCCCCCACCCACCCCACCCCACCAGCTTCCCCGGATCCCCATGAAAGCCTATCTCAGAGGGAGGACAAAGAAGTAGCCAGACTTCACTGCTTCGTTCCCTTTACCCCCACCCCCCAGGCCCCAGAACGTAGGTGACTATTCATGAACACAAAGCGATCTGATGCAAACCAATGCGCAGCACTGGGCAGGGTGGGGACCTGGGAGAGGGTATGTCTGGAATGGGGTGGAGGGTTGGGCAGAGCCAGCGGGCATCTCCCAGAGGAGGAGTGTTCCTAGAGGAGAGTGGGGACTTCAGGCATCACAGGACATACCCCAGGGGTGGGCACTGAAGCCAAAAGGACAAAAGTCTCCATGCTGACTGCTGGACAGCTTCTCATCACTCTAGAACTCGCTGCTGTGTCACAAGGCTGTGTGTCCTGGGTGGAGTGCATGCCCTGTGGAGGGGTGGCCCAGCCGGAGGAGGCATAGAGGAAGAGAAGGAAGGGGGGGAGACAATAGCCTGGGGCGAGGACTGGGGGAGTGTGTAGTAAATACAGCACCAGCACAAGCTTTTCCATCTTGTCTAAGTGCTCTGAGGCAGAGTTGCCAGATTTAGCAAATAAAAATGCAAGAGAGTCCGTTAAACTTGAACTTCAGCCACAACAAATAGATTTTTTAGGATAAATGCCCTATTCGAATATACTATATATTTTTCAAATACATTTTTTAATCAAAAGTGAACTATTCAGTTAAATATAAGTGTTACTAAACAATTTTTTTTTTAGTATGACTTGGTCCCATGCAATATTTGAGACCTACTAATACTGAAAACAATTCAGTGATGATCTGGAATTCAAATGTAAAGGGCTGTTGTGTAATTTATCCGTGATCTTATCGCCACGTCTTGCCCCAACTAGAGCAAAAACTCTCTAGAACAGAGACTGTTTCTTTCACCGTCTTTCTGGAGATAAAAACATTGTTCATCCCACGTGCTGCTTTGCCATGAAATATAGCACAGAGAGACATACAACGGGGCTAAGTGTGCCCGCTCTGCAATTTGACCATCCTGGCTTCCCGTGTTATTAGCCATGTAATCTTGGGCAAATTACTTAATCAGTTTCCTCAATTTTCTCCTCTGCTAAATGTTGCCTGCCTTAGAGACTTCTTATAAGCGAACAATACAGGTGAAGCATCTATTGTCTCATAGGTTGGTGGAAAGCACTCAGTGAGTGGTAGCTATTATTATCACTATAGTATTACTATTGTCACTATTATTATGATACTTGATAAAGAAGGGAGTGTGGTAGAAAGCAACTAGCTCATGAGTGTTAGAGACCAGCCTGAGCTGGCCACTTGGCTTCTCCAGCCAGCTCTGTGACCTGGAGAGAGACTTTGTCTTTCTGCATTTCTTTCCCTTGGGTTTCCAAGATCCTTCCAATTCTAAAGCCTCGTAATTTAAAAAGATTGAATAGATGAGAAACAAAAAGAATAAAAACCATGTCAAAGGAAACAGGCAAGGGGTTAGAAAGTATATAGAAAAGCAAGGGGGGAATGTTTCTTTAGACAAAAAAGCCTGTCCCCAAATATACAGCTCTGGTCCTCTCAAGACTCTGGTCTTAGGAAGGCCGGGCTTCTAGAGACTTACACAAAAGTCAGCCTACACAAGCAAAAACAGAGTTTCTGCCCCAACATGGAGGTGCACCCAGAGGAGCCTGGTGTGAGGCTGAGTGGACAGCCTTCCCGGGAAATAGCCTACCCAGTCGCAATAGATAAATCCACGGCAGCCCAGGGCCAACACACCAGAGAAGCCACAGTTCTCATCACCCACAGAGCCTCCCGTGGCCCATCATGAGTCTGTAGTGACTTGGTGACATTTCCAGATAATTTCAAATCTTACCAGGAACCTTTATAACTATTTCTCACCACCTCTTAGAAATTATCACTTAGCCACCAAGAAAATATTTGTCCTTCGCCTGTGATTCTGAGGAAAGGGTGTGGGCAGCGGCAGGCCAGGGAGAGACAACCTCACAGCAATGGCTTCCTCCCAGAAGCTCCTTCCTCAGCCAGGCGACAGGGCAGATAAAGGGGGCCCTCAGCAGCTCTGCGAACAATATGCACTCACTGCCATTAAGCTCAGGAGCCTTTGGGGAACAGTGCATAAAAAGAGAAGATACAGTCCCCTACCCCAGAATACCCACAATCCACCTGAAATCCAAAATCATTCTTCAATACAACAACAAGTTAGAATGCTAAGCACAGGAACGTACAGGTGCAAGTAAGCATAAGGCAGGTGGAATGAGTGTGTGCTAAAATGACCAAGCATGAGCCACACGGACCTAACCAAGAGGTGAGCTCCCAGCAGGTAAATGGACAGTTGGGGAAAAAAAAGATCGAAAGGTTTCAAGAGCATGCCAGAGAATGGTCAGGAGCAAGAGCCTTGTTAATTTAAGAGCAGGGCAGGAGACAGGTGAAGTCTTCAGCATGCAGGCTGGGCTCTAGACTCATTAAATTCGCTTACGGGCCGATTGCACCTAACAAGCTGGGTCTCCTAGAGTTTCCCCTGTCGTGCTGTGATTTAAGGAGATCAATGCAGAAACATGGAGTGGTTCACCAGTTTAAAAACATTTCCTCCCCCAACTTGAAATTCTGTCCACCGAATCATCTTGAATATATATTACCGGGGGAGTATAAATCAGTTCACTGTCCATGAAAGGCAATTTGGCAGTAGCTCAAGGAATTACAAATCACATTCAGTTTAAATAAAAATGGGACTTTCAGGAATTGATCTTGCAGGCGTCCTTGAACATGAACCAGGTTATGTATGTCCGCATTATTTAGAAGATGTAGATTTTGAAGCAACCTGAATGCCCATGACAAGGGGCCTAGTTGAATGTTTTGGTATTAATATATCCATAGAATAAATGCAAATCAATCATGAATATGGAAGTTCTTTAAATACTGATATGGAATGATCTCCAAACGACATTGTTCTTTTAAAAAAAAGACATAGTAAAGTCTGTAAAGGAGGCTGACATATTGTTAAAAATTAAAAGGGCCTCATGAAGGTAGAACATAACTCCTCATTCATTAGCTAAATTTAGTGACTTTATTCCAAGGGGTACTATGGAAGGGAGGAAAAGCAACCTTAGAGGGGAGAAACCTAGCAAACACCACTTCAGCCATGTGGGCAAGGTTCCCATCCTTAGTAATAAATCATGCGGATACCACATACCCCCAGTACAGTGACGAAAATGGCATTTTCCCAAAACCCATAACTCCGGATTACCATGAGCACAAAGCATCAAGTAAACTCAAACTAAGGAACAGCCTACCAAACACTTGACTAGCCCTCCCCCGAACTGTCAAGGTCATCAAAACAAAAGTAGTCTGCCTGACCAAGCGGTGGCGCAGCGAATAGAGTGTCGAACTGGGAAGCAGAAGACCCAGGTTCGAGACCCCAAGGTCGCCAGCTTGAGCGCGGGCTCATCTGGTTTGAGCAAAAGCTCACCAGCTTGAGCCCAAGGTCGCTGGCTCCAGCAAGGGGTTACTCGGTCTGCTGAAGGCCTGCGGTCAAGGCACATATGAGAAAGCAATCAATGAACAACTAAGATGTCGCAATATGCAATGAAAAAAACCTAATGATTGACTCTCTCTCTCTCTCTCTCTGTTTAAAAAAAAAAAAAAAACAAGAGTGGTCTGAGAAACTGTCACAGACTAGAGGAACCTGAGGGGACCTGACCACAGAATGTCAGGTGGTGTGTTGGATGAACTTCTGGAACAGAGGAGGGATATTGGGATAAAAGTAGTAGAATCTGATAAACTACAGAATTTAGTTACTATAAATGAACCAACATTGGTTCTTTTGCTGTGAAAAAACTACCATAACATCATAGGATATGAACAAAAGGGGAAACAGGGAGATGGCATATCTGTCATATCTTTGCAACTCTTCTTTAAGTTTAAAACTTTTCTCAAATAAAACATTTATTAAAAACTTAAAAAGGGATAGAAATTATAGGCGATAAACTACTTGTTTTTGTTGCCTGCAAAGGAAGACTTGAGTTACTGGAGGGAAAGGTTTCTATGATACACACTTTTATATTTTGAATTTTAAATCATGCCCATTTACTAAATCTTTAAAAATAACAACATTTACATTTTACAAAAATGAAACAGAATTTTAATCCAAGCTGTTTGCTTCTATAAAACCACTTAGTTTTGAAATGCGCTGTTTTTGAGCAATGTATTAGAACATGGCTCCCAAAGAATTCCTTAACTTGGATTAACTTCTCATATGAATGAGTTGGATGACCCCAAGTACAGGGCACCGAGGAGAAGAATATCGGGGATATAAAAGTGTTGAGGGAGAGGAGATCACTGGGAAATATTCTGAACAGGTGATATTGCCCAAGAAGATCCTGAGCCCCGACATGACCAGATGAAGGTATGTGGCACCAGAGAGATGATGGGACCAGGAGAGCAGAGATGCACAGAGGAGGCAACTGGATGTCGTCAAGACTAACTTCGCTGACATAAAATATAAATGCATTAGTCCCCTCTCTGCTTCCCTGAAGACTGTATCCTATATCATCCTGGTTCTAAAACAAGCCCTTCTCTGCTTTGACCCTTCATCAGGAGAAATGGACTTGGACTTCTGCAGAACAGTCTGGACCATGCGAGAGCTGACTCCGGAGTCACTCTTTCCTGTCCTTACCCATCACCTTCTATTTCAGCCACTACTTAGCAAAGCCAACAGGGAGGTGATGGCAAAGTGAATTCAAATTTGACTCTCTGGAGGCTCTTTAGGCAGAGCCATAAGCCCGAGAGAAAGGGCACAGGATTAACAGGTCACCGAGCCAGCTGTGGGCAAGGAACCAGGACACCCAGCAAGAGAGGCAGGGAAATGGTTAATAATTCAAGGTGACAAATTAAGCCAGCTACTCGGGGCTCCAGCTTGGCTGATTGTGAAGTCAAAACAGAGCTGTCGGAAACTGGGAAGGCGCTGTCACTTTTACTGTATTTTTCCACACGTATTTTGATTTTTTACTTTTTTAATTTGGAAATGTTCATGGGGAGCTGGACAGCACAGGCTGGAGAACTCCCGGGGCTTGAGAGGGAGAAATTGCATCTCCGCTCGGCTCTCCATCTATCGGATCAGCAGCTCCCCAAGGGCGCCGGCCACGGGTGGCGGCGAGGTTGCCTGGCCTCGCCGCCCTCCCTCTCCGCCGCCCGGTGGAAATACCCTCACCTTCTCTCATTTTCACTGCCCAGCGGTGCCAGCGTGCAAACCTCCTGCCAAATTACACTAACAGCGTGCTCCATCCACCAGCCTCCTTGTTACTAAACTCAGCAGCTGCTTAACAGGGAACAGATGGAGACAGACGTGCAACACCCCTGACGTGGGCACCAGGAAAACCTGGGCTGAGGGGTGGAGGGGAATGAAAATACCTGCACTTCTTCCTGTTGATATGTTGGCAAGGACCCCATGTTCACAATGCCTACCACATGAACAACTGCCCCATGGAAATTCACTGAGAGGAACTAGGAGGCTTAGGATGCTTAACATGACCGTGTGGCCCATGTCGGGGGGGAGGGGGGGGGAGGAACTTAGCATGCATGGCCAAAAATGGACAGTGATTCTAGCTGCTCCTTGGATTTTGTAACCATCAAGTTTATTGTCCTGACCTTTTCGGCATGTGTATTTACTGAGCACTTGCTTTCTACATTATGAGGCGCATTCTCACCACCACGGAACATGGAAATAACACTTTCTATGTCAGAGGGCATGTCCTCATCATAGACTAATCTGGTAGATTAGTTTAACTCCTCAGAGAGCTGACAATTTGATTTTAACATTAAAGATAAACATGTTTGCCACCCCCTCCTTAAACACACACAGCCAGGCACCCACACACAACTAATGGTTCATTCCACAGAACAGATTTTCGACCACTGCGCCACAAGAATTTTTAAAGCACGCAATACCTGATTATTTAGTCAGGGGCATGGACTTTTTTTCCCTTAGATTCTCAAATTTAAAAAATGACAACAGCTAACAACGATAGCTGTCTGGTGTGAATTAATCAAAATTAAAACTATTTTTTTGTCAGATTGGCAAAACAGAATATATTTTTGGTGTGCCACAGGATTTTAGTAATAAGTTTATGTGTGCCACAAGACAAACAAAGTTTAAAATCCTGCTCTACAGAAACATCTCTGCTTGACATCTCTACTCCAAATTAAGGTTTACTATCCATTCTAAAGAAAACAGAACATTTTGCTGAGTGAGTTTTAGACAAGAGAAAAATTTATATGATGCAGAGCACATGTGAGCAGGAATGCGTGTGCACACAGATGTGCATACACAGTTTTGCATGCATGTGTGCGCGCACACACACTCTCTTCCAGCAAGCATCGCACTTGCTTCAAGGTCCCCAAAGGGCACTGAATCTGATAACCCCAAAACAGCTGCTGCTCTAATGTCAGTCAAATATTCCTCTCTGATTTGGTCAAAGCCAGAGTGCTCAGGGCCTGGGCTCCTTCCTGATGGCTTGGGGCTAATGCCCGGTGGGTCATCCATCGCAGACCTTACCCACACAGGGGCACTCCCTGACCTGTCTCATGGACTAGTGCAGAAATACAATTCTCTTATTGTTCTCCGACTTGGAGGTGGAGGGAGGGGGACACGCATGCACGCACTCCCTCCCTCGAGAAGATTAGTGCAATGATTAGCCAACAGTAATGGCCATAAGCCAATCTGCTTTCAAATCCTCCTAAGCACCAAGTCACCTCAGAGTCTTTTAAAGCCCCAAACACAAGACCGTGTGTTCGCCTGCATTTTCTATGTTGTTCTAGAAGACGGCCAGGCCAGTGCTTAAAGCTGCCCTTACCCACAAGGCTAAAAAGCAGAGAAAGGCACAGTGCATAATGCATATGTCTAAGCCCTGGGTCCTCATGCCCTCATGAGTTTGTAAAAGGCTGATGTCCAGGGCCAGGCATCATTTAGAAATGCTTCACCCAACTTTGTTTGGGCAAAATACTTTTTAGAACAGAGCGATAGATTGTGGCTCATGGTTACTGTGAATTGTAGACCAATCCAGCAGTGATGGGCCTTCCATCCTTTCACTGTATGTAAGTAATAACCTATAAGCCCTGCACTACCCCTCTGCTGCCCTTCTGGTTCCCTGTCAGGAATGATGGGTGTGTTTTCAGAAAAGAAATTAAATTTCATTCCAGAACTGAGTACATACGTCCTTACACTGCATGCATATTTCAAACCCTAGTCTCACAGTAAATAAAGCCTTTTGTTAACCTCCCTGATATATATAAAATCAATAATATAAATTAAGTAGAGATGATGATGGGAGATAAACAAAAAAGGGGAGTGGAAGGATTGAAGGGGTGGTGATATATTTACATAATCCCAAGGTGATCGATGGATTGACTGAATGTTTAAGTCACTGTAAATTAACTAAGACACGTAAAGAATTTGCCAGTGGAGCCAGAAGAGAGCTAGTCCAATAACCCTGTGAATATTCTACTCAAGAGAGTACCTGTGTGTGCAAACAAACACGCAGGTGAACCTGACCTACAGGTCAGGGAGCTGCGATCATCCCTTTCTCTTCAAACAGTTTCTGAATCCCGACTGTGTTCTGGGCACAGGCTAAAGCCATGTTCAGTAGCATTCCCTGACTATAGCCATAGTAAAAGCCCTGTTATCAGTGCCCCTAGAAAAGCATAGGCCCGGGGGGGGGGGGGAAACTGCCTCAAAGCTAAGCAAATAAAAAGAACATTCACTATGTAATGACAAATTAGGGAAGCTTCTGAGCACCTCTTGTTCATGATTGAGCAAATCTAGGTATGTTACACTCCCCACGTGCCTGTGAAATACCTTTATGAGGATCGACTAGAACCCCGTTCCTACGAATGAACAGCATGCCGTGGCAGCGTTCGGCCTCATTTCTCCCGCTGAAAGCTATTAGAAAAGCCTCTGTCGGAAGATCTGGGGCCTGGTCTCAATTACCAGGTTGCAACGACTCAGTCTTCTCCAGCACAATGATTTCATATTCATATGTACACGCCTGAACAGAACAAGCAACACACCGCCTTCTGTGTACTACTTTCACGGTGTGGGTTCCAGTGTGCATGTTTTCATAGTATGTACAATAACAAACACACGCATACAACACACAAACTCTACACACATACACACACACACACACACGCACAGAATCTTTCTCATGTGGGAATAAGGTTTCAGCTAAACTCCATAAAGACTTCCTTTGCAACAATCGGGAGATAACTGAAACCCCAATGAATCAGTTTTCTCTGCTCACAGAATGGAGGTTGAAATAAATCATTTGAAAGTACCTGACATCCTGAGGCTAAAGGTATTATACAAACACGAGAGAGCCTCTTCCTGGGGCATGTGTCCACCAAACCACGATTTGGTGTCGTTCACTGATGAAAACACAGATGTGAACACAGGGCAGGCAGAATGAGCTTCTCCTCAGGCTGCCCAGAGCAAGGCACCCACCACGTACATGTACACATCCGTAAGCCAGACTGGCATTTTCGAGGCTGAGTCAAGCAAATCTCCGAAGTGTGTATGTCACATTTGCTTGTGCCTGGCTACACGCAGCACAGGCACAAAACCAGGCGAACCTCACACAGTCCTCTCTGCAACACTGGCATCATCTTGTTCTAGCCTATTGCTAGGTTGTATCCCCAGTCGTGAGGAATGAAGGGCAAAGAGCAGAGCAAAGAACAGCCAGGCTCTGATGAAGCCCAGTGCCCCAAAACCCTGGGGTCCACCTTTTACCTTTAGCTACCTATCAACCTCAGAGGCCTGGCCTATAGGAGCCCAGCTCACTGGCACCAGCCTGTGGATGAACTTTCTAGAAAAGGGCACTGGGTACTGATTCATGGGAAGAAATCAAATCCGTAGCTGGTGCCTGCTGCTCACTCACCTAAGCTACTTCTCTTTGAACTCAAACAAAGGCAACAGATACCACTTATGGCGAATCCCAAAAATTGAAAGCAAAGGAGATTTAGAAGGGAGGCCAAGGCAGACAGGAGGGACCCAGCCAAGAACAGAGAGACTCGTGGCAAGAAATCTTGCCTCTTGAGAGAAAAGTCCTTCCCCGTCTGTCCATCCAGCCATCACTGATTATCCCCCCAAGTCAAGTGAGCCCACCCAGCTCGTTCCTGCCCGTCCACACAACTCCTCCGCTGAGTGTGGCCTGCCTCTCAGCAGGCAGCCAGACACGACTCTGCACCATGCTTGCAGGTGACCACCAGTGCCTACACCATGGCAACGGGGGGGAAAGTAAGAATCAAAAATGAAACATCTGGCAAAGTCGGGGGGACAAAAATACATCAGATTCAACTGACGAACAACTTTTTAACCCAGGTGTGACTCACTCACCTGGCTCAGGCATGAGGATTGTCAAGGCAAGTCGGGTCAACATCCGAAATCCGCAGGAACAAGTCCGATGGTCTCTACACTGCCATCTTTCCTCTGTCCCTGGGTCATCAGGTGTGGGTGAGCTGACCAAAGACAGGGCCCTGAGAAAGTCCACACAGCTGTGAAAAGGGACAAAGGGGCCTAGCCTACTCCCATCGCCGTTCCTCGGTCTCAAACCAGCTTTGGAAGCCAACGGCTCCAGCGGCGGTGTGCAGAATTCTTGCTTCCGACATTGAATGAGCCCACAGAATACCTCGATCTGATCTTTTATAGTGCTTTGTTTATTACCTGTGTGCCCTTATTTCATAAGGGAACTGAGAACGAGGGAGAGAGAGAGAGAGAGAGAGAGCAGGAATGATGAAGATGACTATTACTAGCAATCCAAAGACAGCTTTTTCTTAAGCTTCATTCATAGCAGCGAATGTGGCCAAACAACTCAGCAATTGTTCTCTCAAATGTCACCTTTCTGTATGGGCCACTGTGCCCATCAAACTCAGCTCTCTCATTTTTGCTCCCCTTGGGCACCCCCACTAAAAAAATTGCTGTGTTATCCTCCAAGTATCTCCAGAGAAATCGAACCTACAAGGAGAGCTTTTCTTCTTCTTTCTGCTCCCCCTCCCTGGTTTTTCTTTCTTCTTCACGCAGCTTGAACAATTTGGCTCTGTTCTGGGTGCATTCCTGTGGCCCATTCTCTTTCAGTCCCCTGTGCAGGGCTTGAGGACGGTGGACCAGGAGAACACAGGCCCACATTCAGAGCCGGGACGGCGCTTCGGGCGGGGAGGGGAGAAGGAAAGTGAACCGAATGTACCTATGATTGTTGCGCCACCAACTTAATACCTGGCCAGAGAGACAAAGGCTCTTTAGAAGAAGTCCAGGCTGCAGGGCAACCCATTTCCCCCCTACTCCCACCCTCTGGGAGTTCAAAAGATAACAGGAGCTGAAAATAAGGCTCTAACATAATTAAAGTTTTTCCAAGTCATTTCAGGAGCTATTACCAATGATGACAGAGCACCCGCTGCTAGCTCTTTTTGATAAACAATCCCCCGCTCGTATGGGAAGAGTCTCTCTCTCTCTCTCCCTCTCTCCCTCTCTCTTTCTCTGTGATTGCGTGCATGCAGGTGTACGTGCATGTTCGTGAGTACACACACGTCCCCCCTTTCCTGGACAAAATGATCAATAGCCTTCCAGCCCTCCACCTTTTCACACAAGCAGAGGTGTAGCCATTGCTCAGAAACTCCATGATGTGAAGGAAATCTGCAAACAGGAATCCCTTCTCAACCTGAGCTCTATGGTTCTTAACAAAGGTTAAGTGGGAGGTGGGGGTATTAACACATTTTATCCCTGTATTTATTTCTGCTGGTGGGGGGTCGTCCAGAAATCCCACTTGCCCATAGAAGTGGGTGGAGATCTCAGAGTAAGTTCTGATGATACAGGAAGGGGAAAGCCCGCAGTCTGAACACACCAGAGGGCATTCAGAGGACTCCTCTTCCAAACAGGGTGGGTGCTGTGTGCCTGACAGTCAGAGCTCAGAGGCCAACTTGGACACAAGCCTTCATGGTCCTCACTGTTCCAAGGTCTCTGGCCAAGGTCTTCATGAAGAGAAAGACCATGTAGCCAGAACACTGGACAGCTGCAACAGAAAGAGCCAGGCCTAGAAGGTCACTGAGAAGTAAGAATGAGACAAATATGCACTTGGGCACCCAACAGGATTGTTCTACCTTGTAATTTGTGGGGGGAAAAAATGTGCACTAGAAAACTGCTCTACATCGCTGCTTTACTTGTCTGCTTTTCATAAAGACTGTAAGCCCCATGAGGACAGGGACTGTATCATCGAACCCCAGTATCTAGCACATAGAAGTACAGCAGAAGTCCTGTGGAGTGCTGAGCATTTTCAAGTTCACCAGGAAGAGAAAACACTTTATGCAGTGGTAGGCTACACCCAATCCCTGCTCACTCACAGGGGCTGGTTGTTACATTTACATGAGTTTTGTGAGCTCATTGTTAAACATGGCCACCATGGAACATTAAATTCTATAAACTTAAAATTAAATACATTGCATTAAAAACAAAAGTCCATGAGCATGTATCACTTCTTCACTGTTTTATGGTGTTTTCGCTATTATCTATGCCCTAGGGGTTATTTATATCTCCCATAGCTACATAATGGAAACACTGTGCAATGGTGACTGCTACCCCATCTGTCCCCTACTGCGCATGCAAGGATGTCCCATGCTTGGCTTCACATTGGTCATGCCAGGAGCCTTAACAACATGGAAGTCTAAAAATGCTACAAATCAGGCTTCGGCTTATGGTTCTGTAGTTGTCTAGACTTAAAATTGAGTGAGAAAGAAAATGCTAATAAAGTGGAATAAGCATGACAGTTATCACTTCTATAATTGTTACGTGTGGGCAGCGTAAATTCATATACATATTTACATATATACATACATATAGATACATATACACTGCTCACAAAAATTAGAGGATATTTCAAAATGAATATGAAGCAATAAAAAAAGCATTTGATTTTTTTATTAAACAAAAACATCGGAAAAGCAAACAACAAATCAAAGAAAGTTGCTCAATTCTGCAAATGAGATGCAAACTCAATAATCATGATTGAGTAGCAAGTGACATATTGGTAGGGATGAACAGAGGCAGGTCAAACTGGATGAGAGTGCCACATGTTGACTGTTCAATAGGGTGTATGGTCACCCAAGACTGCCAAGATGCACTGACAGTGATGGGGCATGGACAGGATCAGATTGTCCAGCAATTCTTGTGGGGTCTTCTGCCACTCTTGCTCCAGGACAACTTCCAGCTCAAGAAGTTGTGGGAGGCATTGGATGGTTTGCCGGACGTCTTCCCAGTGCATCCCAAGCATGTTCAATGGGATTCAGGTCTGGAGAATATGAAGGCCAGTCC
The DNA here is from genome assembly GCF_036850995.1 of Saccopteryx leptura. NCBI lineage: Eukaryota > Metazoa > Chordata > Mammalia > Chiroptera > Emballonuridae > Saccopteryx > Saccopteryx leptura. The sequence goes on from NC_089507.1 coordinate 169,943,639, forward strand.
AATCAAGCGTTTGATTCCTGCCTCCTGAAGTATTTTGTTGATGAGATGCGCAAGGTGGGGCCTTGCATTATGGTCCATGAAAAGAAAGTTGTTTCCAACTGCTCCAGCACAGGGTACCACTATAGGGTGCAGGACCTCATCTCAATATCTGACAGCGGTCAGTGATCCATTTCTGATGACATGGAGGTTGGTACACCCACCAATGCTGGTGCCAGCCCACACCATGATTCCACCACCACCTATGGAGTCCCTTTCTCACATGAAACGTGGACTCTCCCACATTTCTCATTCATGCCAGATCAGGACACGATGATTGTCAGGCTGCAGACTGAACTGTGACTCATCAGAGAAGAGGACAGTTGACCACTCATCACAAGTCCAATGACAGTACTCATCAGCCCATCTTTGACAGGTTCTACAGTGTTCAGCAGATAACAGAATGCCTACCATTGGTCACTGGGCATGCAGTCCAACATGATGGAGCCAATTTCATATGGTCTGGGTTTATATCAGTCATCCAGTGGCAGCAAGAAACTGTCCCTGAAGCTCTGTTTCATTGCTGCACCTGTTCCTTCTTGCCAATAAGGTCAAGTAGAGGTCATCTCTTGCTATTGTGGCAGATGGATGACCCTGCCCTCATCTTCTTTGTACTGTGCCAGTCTCTTGAAAGCAACTCTACAGTCTGCTAATCATGTCTTGGGATGTTCCAAGTCCTGTTGCCACTGTCATCTGTGTCTGATCAGCTTCAAGATGTCCTAGGGTTCTCCAGACTTTGCATTCGGGAAATCGTGTTGCAGGGGCATTGCAAGGGCTGGGAAATTGCAGGATGTGCACTTTCAAGATCAGGGAACATGCAGATACTCCAGTACTTTTAGCCTTTTGTACAGTGCATTTTCACCAATGAAATAAAAGTTGGCTTTGCATCTCATTTTCATAATTGAACAACTTTCTTTGACTTGTCATTTTCTTTTCTGATATTCTTGTTTAGTAAAAAGAAAAATGAAATTTTTGTTTGCTTTATATTCCTTTTGAAATATCCCCTAATTTTTGTGAGCAGTTTATAAAGGAAATATTCTTCCAGTATCCTAAATCTTTTCTTTAATTCACTGAGGAAATTATTTTACATTATTGACTAAGGACTGAGGTTCTAAGATTTGTCTTCATTGTTTCATCTTATGCCTTAACCTGTTTGGCATAAAACATCAGAATGACACTTTTTCATCAACTTCAAAAGAGAAGTTCGTGAAATGTTTTTCAAGAATCAATCAGCTCTCTGGAATTGACCACAAAGGGTACTGCATATTTCATAATTATCTGCAAATGATGTGCTACCCATCTTGTATAACAAGATTTGTAATCAGCTTATGCATGTATAAACACGAATATGTTTTTTAGAGAGCTAGTTGTTAAACATTTATCTGCATGGTACTGTCCAAAAGCACATCTCCATAGAAAGGAAGGGGGTCACTGGAATGACTTCTAGAATGACAGGTAGAAGTACATATATGTGTATATGCATGTGTGTATGTGTACACATGTGTTCAGTTCATCAGTTAGCTTTAGTTTAACAGAGGCAGATCATACAACACCGAAAAGGCTATTGGTAGGACAAGGACACATTGTGAGCTGTGTGTACCTGCCCTAATTTTCATCAGGGCCACCAAGAACACGGCTCATCAAATGACAGGCAAAGGACACAGGAGCCTACCCACAAACTCCTCCTACATCTGAATAGTGCTTTAGTTTCCAAAAGGCCTTTTGTGCAGACTGTATCTTGTGAACCTCATAAAGGCAAGACGGAGAACACTCCCACTTTATGGGTGAGCGCATCCGAGCTCCAAAGGCTTGTACGGTTTGCCCAAAGTCACAAGAGTGAGGGTAACTAAGCCATGACTAGAGCACAGGTCTTCGCAATCCCAGCCCAGTGTTTCTCAAGGGAGGCTCAAAATATCCACGTTAGAGTGGCTCTTCTGGAAAGTTCCATCCCTCTTTGACCTGAGTGAGCAAGGAGACCGTGCAGTGGAAAATGAAGGTACTTGGGACCCAGGAAGTCCTGACGTCCACCTCAGTCACACTCACTAGCTCTGTCTCCCAGGCATGAAACCGACAATGGCAGAGCCCAGGTTTTGATCTGTTTGTTGGTCACTTACAGCCACCGTCCCCACGTCAGCAGCCACCTGGCCTGGCCAGAGACTTCAACTCAGTAGACAGGGAGCTCTGGCAGAGCTCAGGCCCCAGAGCTCCACAGATCTCATTGCTGGTTTTCATACCCTATTTCTTTTCAGAATAGCAGAACTCTTTTTTCTCTCTCTTTTTTTTTTTTTAACAAACCTCTATATGAAATAGCAAAATATGATTCAGATCACAAGGCAAGTTTCTGCAGTTGAATGGGGACTCTTCAAGCACCATCAAAAAATCCTCGTCTCCTTGACGTGCTTTAAAAAGATCCACATTAGCATTTCATGTTGATGAGGGCAGCGTGTGCAAACTGGGAAGCTCAAGGTGCCTTGTTCTGCACTCTGGGTCTCCTGAAGCTTGGTCTCTCCTGCCACTGGTCACAAAAGGGCAAAGCGAAAAAGTGGGAGCCCCTCAGTAGAACCAGGTAGAAGAAAGCAAAGCTCTAAGCACAGCTCACCTACCATAGAAAAGCCAGCTGGTGAGTCTTTCATCATCATCACGGTGAGCAGTGCAGTCCCAGCACTGCTTGGTGACTTCAAATGTCTTCTCATTTGAAGTGTTTCCCAGCATCCATTTGAGCTAGCTACTCTTACCATCACTGTGTAGCTTAAGAAAGTCAAGCTTAAAGAGGTTATAAAACATTTCTCAAGCTTCTACTGCTTATAAGTGGTGAAGCCGTCCGTGGTCAGGGTTGGCTTCCTAGGCACGCAATGGTCTATGTGTGGGTTTCACGTTCTGTGCGCTTCATCTTCAAATTCTTAATAATTTTATCTTTGAATTTGTGTTTTGTAAGTAAAGTCAGATGGTGCATGCCCGGGGGCTTGGGGCCTCTGCTCACATGTGGTCCTGTCTCCCGCTGCCGCCTTGGGATGGGTCCTCGGGCACCGGCCTCCCATCCCTGACACCTGTCCTCCCCTTCACTGCTCCTGCCCCTGACCACTGCCCAGCCCTGGGTCAGCACCCAGGTTCTATAGACAAGGAAAACTCATGTTCTGTGTCAAGGCCCTCTCCGTACCCAAAGGGGTCCTGGGCACAGGTACCCAAGGGACAGGGTCAAGTGCACACACTGGATTTCTCCAGTGAGGAAGGCCCCAATCACTCCACCGGGGGAGATGAAGGCCTCCCACTTACCCCGAGTCCAGATTCTGAGCACGTCCTGCAGGGAAGGTTGCAGTCTCCTGAGGTCACACATCCACTGTGAGTCTGGGCAGCGGGCCCATGACTTTCCCTCCCCTGGCCAAGGCCTTGCATTTACATTATGCCATCGACCCCACGGGCTATGTATGGGACCTGGCTGAGAGTCAAACCTGGACACCTCAAGCTGAGAGATGGACCAGTTGATCCCCGAGCGGGACGACTTCCTCTCTCATGCACGAGGGTCAGCGCTTCCTTTTGTCCCTCCACTCTTCCAGCAGGGACAGACGCTTCCTTTGCCAGCAGCCATGTAACGAGTAGAGGGGACATGTGTGACTAACAACCCAGGAAGGCCCCAAGTCTGTCCTATGCTTCTCCCACAGGATGAGGGCTTACCTCCCCCCATCGATGTATCTGCCCACCTGTACTCTCTCCACGTCCACCGACCATGATTCGAGGAGCACTGACCAGGATGAAGTTCCCGCAAAGGATGAAGGGCAAGGTCTCCACGGGCTTGGGAACTGGACTATGATGTTGGCAGTTACTCCGGTGAAGGAAAAGGCACGGCCAGGAACCAGCAACACTTCCTCAGCGCAGCCATTCCCCAAGTGGCCGGCTTCCCAGAACCAAGAGGGACACTTTCATTCCTTTCTTGGGGCAACTGACATATAATTTCCCAAAAGCACAGGAGCTCTGCCTGTCTTGCTGGCTGCCAACATGAGACATGCTTTACAGATAGTAGATGCTTAACAAATACTTAAGGACTTGATGCTGTTGGATGAACTAGTATATCTATTAACTCTGGCTGGCATTTGTATCATCTTTAGATTCTTTGACTTCAGAGTGAAGAGGAAAACACCCCTCCTCTCTTTTCCCTCCCCACCCCCATATCATTCTCTGCAGTAACCAATAGCAAACAGGCCAGGGCCCTTTGGCTCCTTAACAAAGCCAAACAGGTGTGAGAGATTAGCTCCCTGGATGGAGCCTCTGTCCAAGGAAACAATGTCAAATTCCCCCCTCCCCTAATACAGTCCAGAGCTGTAAGCAATTCCCCTTGTTATTAAGCAGGAAAGAAAACACAACCTGGCTCCTTCCCAGTTAGCTCCGAGGACCCTGCGATGAGCCGAATGTAAACCAGAGACCTGCCACGATCTGGCTTCCAAGGCGTGCAGGGCCTTCCTTCCCCAGCGAGTGGAAACTCACTGGCCCGGCTTCCCAGCCTTCTTGGCAGGAGGGTGCAGACAGCCCCCAAGCCCCCACCCCAATATCCACGGGCTGTCTCTGCCTCTGATTCAAACCATCTTTGCAACTCCTTGCCAGATTCCTTACTTTGATTTTCCATATGGAGGCTTGGTCTCTCCTTTGCCAGGTCGGTGTTTATAGGGATGGGCTTTTTGACAGTTTTGCTGTCAGTGAGAGACGGAATGGGATCCCTCCCCTGAACATGAATCCCTTTCTTATCATCCAAAAAAATTAGGGGGAAAGACCAACACCCTGAAGCAATAACAACAAGATAGAAACCCCAAAGGGGTCTCGCCACGGGGATGTCTCGTCTTCGCTTCCCTTCCTGCCCCCCAGCCCCCATCCCCACACTAAGGGGTCATGGAGTGGAAAACAGGAAGACTCCAGGGTGCTTCCCAAGGGGGCCCGTAGCTATGTGACCTCGTGTTTCCACATGGGGTTAGAAGCACTGAGGTCATCTGCTCCTTACCCCACCCCAACTCAGTGGCTGGATGAGGCTGTTTCTATCCGGAACATCTTATCTGAACAAGGATGTGCACGCAGTTTTTATCATCAGCTCTGCGTAAAGGGGGTCTGGCACTGCCCTGAGGCGTTAAAGCAGAGCTTCGAATTCTCAGAAGAACTTTATGAATGTGATACATGAAGTAACAAAGCATTTAAAAAGTTAATGTGTCTGAAGCATGCTGTGAGCCACTAGTAGAATAAACATTTGGACCCAGAGTCCAGATCCAGAACAGAGGTCGGCATTTGTGCTGTTTGCTAAAGATTCCTTCTCCCTTCTCAGCTTTTCCTTCTGGACACACAGGGGATGACATTTCCTGGGCTTTGGTGTTGGGTAAGGCCTGGTGGCCAGCACTGGCCAGTGAGTTGTGAAGAAAGGTCATGGGTATTATTAGTTACACCCAGGCTGAGCCAATATGCATCTTCCCAGAATGCACTGTCCCCTGTGCCACACCCACTGACAGTCCTCCCCGTTCACAGATCATGGGAAAGGACTTCTGGGGTTCCTGTGTAAATTCCATTTCCTAACTTGAGTGCTGCTTACAAGACTATTATTAGCTTTACAATAATATGATAAGTAGCTGTTTAGAGTGGGTTTCTGTATCTGTGTTTTATTTTACACTCAGAGGTTAAAAACTATTGGGGGAGTGTTTGTTACCACCCAGTCACAGCCCTGACTAATACACCTTACAAGCTGCTGTTATGAAGTGTTGTGTCTTAGTGACCCCCCTTCAGCTTAGGTGTCAACAAATTTTCATATCTGAAATGAGAGCTGAACCCTTTATTATATTTTCTGCAAAGTCTAAGTCTCATAATGAAATGGACTAAGCAGAAACATGAAATGCATTAGCCCAGGCAGAAAGACCTCCCAGGTTCCCCATCCAGAATGTCCTTAGGGATCACAGCTGCATCCCAAAGGCCAGACATAACTGATTCTGAAATAGAGGCTCCACACAGGGGACATCCCCTGAACTGTCTCTGACTCCACGCCCCCAACACTGCCTCTCCTGGTGACTTCCATCTCTAGGGCATGGTGTTCTTAACTACACACACAGAGGGAGCAAACGGAATAGCTTCATGGGACATGTAGGCAGGAAGAAGAAGGTCCCGGTGGCCTTCAGTTTGTCCCATTGGCGAATGCCTGAGAGGTATTCAGAGGAATCCTCTGACTCGCCTAGAGCTAAACCAGGGTACAAAGGGCAAAAGAAACCCTTCGTGCCTCTCCCAGCTGTGACCCGAGCTCAGCCAGTGAAGACTGCCTCTCACAACACCTGGGAGTTTGCAAAGATAAGGAGGCACTAAAAACGGTGCCCAAACAGCTCCCCACACCCCAACTGATGTTCGCCATAGGGAAGTGGGATGCTTTCCTCCAGAAGCCGCTGTGGTGTTCTGTAATCCTTCCCCTGTCTCTGCACTGCCCCCCACACACACACACACCCTCCAATAAAGCCATCACTGGGTGGGGAAATGACCAGGACTACCAGTCCAAAAAAAAAAAGACTGTTGTTTTGTTTATATCGTTCTTGAGCTACAAATGGTCCAAAGCTCTATATTTTAGCACTCCTGTCCTCTTGAAAACCAATTCCAAAACCATATTCCATATTTTTCATCACCCACCTGCAGGCACACTTCTGGGAACCCACTGCAGATTCAGCCCTCCGAGGGCCCTCTGTCAGCACCCGGAGGCTCTCAACCAACAGCTGTTTCTCAAGCTCAGTGCTCCCTGATCTAACCTCATTAAAGCCAATGCAAGAAGCCTGAGTAATTGATGTATCCTGTATAATCAGCCCAGGCTATTACTCACCGGGACGACCTGGCACAGGATCTGGTCCCTTCAGTAAGAGATGGCAGGCAGACCAGCAACATAAGAAACCGCCCTGCAATTCGGGGAGAGATAAATGGCTAATCTGTGGCATTCCTACCATAAATGAATTTTCATTACCGTCTGGAGTGACACTAAACTTCAAGGCCCTGTAATTATACTCCATTGATTTTTTATTGTCACCTACTGAAAGCCAACACATAAAAAATTATCACTTTAAACACCAAGGTCCAGTTGGGTGTGAACCCTCCCCTATAAAGTCCAGGTGGCAGCAGCTAGACACACAACCCTCACCCTTTCCCAAACCAGGAAACATGCCGAGAGAAGCCCACACCGGGGATGAATCATTTACAGAACCATCCAAACGGGCTACCTCTTCCAGGCCCAGGAGTCTACGCTTTCTCTCTCCCCGCCTTTCTCTATTTCTACCTTGTGTTTTAGTTATTTGCAAGAAATGCTACAACATACCGGTGAAGGGTGCAGACTTGGGAGGCCAAGTTCTTGCATTTGAATCCTGGTTCCCTTATTCTTAATTGTGTGAACTTGAACAACTGTGCCTCAATTTCCTCCTCTGTAAAATGGGAGTGAGCAAGGGTATATCTATCTGCTTTACCATGTTCTTATGAGGTCTCAGTGATGTCATTCATGGCAAGGACTTAGAAGGACACCTGCTCAGAGAAAGCATTCAATGCCGGTTACGAATTATTATTACAACACAAATGACAGCATGGGTGGCCGCCATTCCTGGCCTTCTAAGCTGTAAATCACTGGTTAGTAGAAAACCTGTTTAGACATCTCTTTTATATATTTAGATATTTAGACGGAACTTGTTAAAGGCAAATCCTGGAACTTACCCATCACTTCCTCCCGTGGGACCAGCAGTGTGCATAGTAGGTGTTTAATTACAATGTGTATAATGTCTTGTATGTTATAAATATCAGGAATTCTTACCGAATAAACAAATGAAGGCTCAAAACTGATTTTTTTTTTTCGCTTTTCCCGTCAGCAGTCTTGGGATCTATTTAGTAGATTGAGTCGATGAACAGACGGAGACTCAGGGAGGGGACGAGTCCTCTCCGGAGCGCCAGCAGAGAGAACGACAGGACATGGAATTGAGTGGGAAAGTGAAATGTCCTGTTTACTTACAATGATACTACATTCTGACCTCGTTATGTGTCTTTTGGTCCACGCGTTTGACTCTGGGAACCACATTTAAGAGGGGCCCCTCGCTAACCGCGTGTTTGCAGAGAGGTGATGAGAACGTTGAAGGTTCCCGAAAGGATGTGGTAAGTGGTGAGCGCCAGAGAGCGGAAGGTTCCCAGGGAAGCAGGAGAGCAGTGCGCGCGGCACTTCAGGGTTTAGGAGGACGCTCTCCGTTCCCCTCCAGATGCGATGGTCGCTAAGTTCTGTGATCCTTGCTGCCTCAGCCCCCAGGTTCCTGGTTCCCCTGGTTTGGTAGCTTTATACTGCTAATGGCCTTCCTTTTTTACTATAGATCTGGTCTTCTCAGCAGAATGAGGTTCAAAATGCTCAGCATGGCCTTCAAGGTCCACACTGGTCTCACTCCAGCCCACTTTTCCAGAATCGTCCATGCTGCTTGCTACACACCTGCTCTCTGTTTCAAGTGTGCTTTAGAATACGTGATTCTAGTTGGGGAATGGGTGTTTATGGGTATTTTTTTGCAACCCAGTGTTCTCTTCTGCCACTTTCTCAGCCTTAATAAAAGCCAGCCCTACATCTCAAGGCTCAGCTCTGAGGTCACATCGTCAGTGAAGCCTTCTCCCAGCTTCCTTTGCAGAAGAACTGAGCACTCCTCTACCTCCATCCCCCTGCAATGTTGTGCTTTAGCCTTGGTCACCGTTTTCTTTGCTCTATTCTGAACTCCTTACAGGTGAATCCTGGGATTCACTCACCCTTATATCCCACGCGCCTAGCAGTATGCTGGCACAAAGCAGGTATTGAACAAATACAGAGTAAATAGGAACTGGAGGCCAAGTCTCATGTAATAAAAGAAAGGTGTTTTAATTATGAGACTGAGTCCCAAATCTGACTGTGCTAGACAGGTCCCTGTGATTCTCATGCAGGAGTGGACACTCTAAAAGGACTTCCACGTTCAGTGGATGGTTGAATCAGATGACTCTTAAGAATTTTTATCTAGACTTGAGATGCATAGACACGATGCCATCTGCAACTTTTTGCTCCAGACCTTCAGCCACCTCACCAGAAAAAGAGACACCTGCAAGTCTTGGTCCTGAGACTGGCAATGCTACAGAGGCATTTCTTGAAGAAATGGATGGGTTTGACCTGTGGGAAGTGAAATAAATAGGGAAGTGTTTTAACCTTCAAGCAAAAGAGAAAGACAAGGTAGCAGTGATTATAACCTGAAATGTTAAGAGTTTTCTCCAAAAAGATCCAAAGCAATAAACTTGCTTCCTGTGTGTGTGTGTGTGTGTGTGTGTGTGTGTGTGTGTTTAAGTGCCTTTATAGCCTGTGTTCTCATAACTGAAAGAGTAGAGAACAGGAGAGGGCAAAGCATGGCCTTCCAGATGTGTCAGGATTGTGATAAGTCATGTTTAAACTTTACCCAAAGTGAAATAAAGTGTCAACAGAAACTGTTGCCCAAACTCTCCGATCAGGTCAGGCAAACAACCAATCGAAAAAAATCAATCAAATGTGAAAGGTGGCCCAAAGGGGTGGGAATGCTTAACTCTGTGATTCCCATAGGACCCAGGTCTCATTAACATTGTTTCCTGCCAGCTGCTGCCTCTCCTGGTCACCATGAGGTAGCCAGGAGGACATCACAGGGGGTTGCATTTGTGAGCTGCCTTGGCTGTGAGTAGGCTCAGAGCTTATTGGCACTGGCCAGTGTTAGAGGAAGCTGCCAGGAGTGCCAGGAATGGTGGGCTCACAGTGGATAGGCCAGATCAGCCCTAGGGTCGGTACTTTGGGACAAGAGGTGGCCAAACCTCCAAAAAGCAACGGAAAATTTGACCTTGATCTGGAATACGGTAAATGCCCAAGGAGGTTGGCTCTTGTGGGTGGGGAGGGAGGAACAAAATTTCTAAGTTGACGTGACACATTGACACATCCATGTGGCCCATGTAGTCGGAAACAGACGGCATCTCCCCAAAGGAAAGGGATCAGCAGGAACCAAACAAGACCCCCACCAAGCAGCCTAGTGTTTGGGACAGGCTTCCGTTGTGAGGAGGAAGTCAAGAGTAAGCCAGGAATCTAGGGAGCAAAGGTTCAATCTTATGGATTGAATAAATACAGTGGAACAAAGTGGGTTTGGTGGGAAGAAAGGTGTTTAGGTCTCACCACCCACAATGTACCTAATTCTGAACCCCCAGAGCAGATAAAGCTTCTAATGTACCTCCAGTCTTGTCAACATGGGGTCAGGAACCAGCTAGGCTGATCCTGCAGTGGTTTTAGCTGGAGAAATCTAGAAGGCTGTGAGGATTTGTCATGGCAACCTGCTCACAAGCCTTCCCTCTCAGTGATAATTGACTCCAAAGCACCTCCTCCTCCCCACCCTCCTGTATTTTAACATGAGCTAAGACTGGAATCAAGAACAATGAAGCTTCACAAACCAACCAACAACTAGACTCAAATAACAGCGCACCATGCAAAAGAAAAAATGGAAATGAATTCTCTGAAAAGTAGCTTAAAGTAACCTAATGACCCACATTGAGCTCTTTAAAAAAAAAATGTCTGCTTTAACTAAGTAGCTATAATTCTAGGATATTATTCTTAGAGCAAAATAAAAACAAAAACATGCACTAACAATAGAGAAGAGTAGGTGGAGGGGGAGAAAGCGTTGAAAAGGACATGTTGAATGTTTATTACTATTATATTAGGAACTTTATGTGGATCATCTGATTTCATCCTCACAAAATCCTCAGGACTGGGCCAACAATGCTCACTGTAGCATTGTTTATAATAGTGAAAAATTGAAAACAGTCTTCTTGTACAACTGCTGAGAGTGAGTAACGTTATGCAGTGTCCACAGAAAGCCTCACCCTCAAACCCTAAAACACTGTTTATAAAGAATTCTGTCCTGATAGGACACAATGCTTAGGGTATCATGTTAGTAGAAATTTATATGCAACAGATTTCCCAACATACTTTTTTCCTGGTTTATACATATGTTTGTATGTGATATAGTTGTCTATTAATGTATCCACATAAATATCGAGAAGTTTGCAGTGGTATAAGTGGGTGGTAGGATCAGGAACAAAATTTATTTCTTACTCCACAATTCTAAAATGCGTACAGTAAGCATAATTAGTTTAGTAATCAGTCAAAATAGTTAATGGAAGTAGCTTATTTACCATATGCTTTTAATTCTGAATGTACATTATGACTCTACTCAAATACCACCATCAAAGGAATTATAGTGGCCATATTTGTCAAGCAATGGCAGATTATGGTCAATTAGAAAACATCTAAAATATCTAGATTACTGCGCTGCTGCTATCAGCCTTAGAATATTCTTTATACATTCTCATAACAAACAGCATCACAAGGAGTATGACCCCAACATCAGCAAATAAATAGTCAATGTATTTCTAGTCTGAAAACAACATGACCTGCTAACACTTTTTAGTGCTTTTCAGACTACTTTGGGACTGGCTTTAAAAATGTTTAAAACTATCTGTGTTATTCCCTTTTTTAAAAAAAAAAAAAAATCTAGATGGTAAGTTGTACTCTACAGCAAGCTTTATCAACTGATGGCAGTCCTAGCTCATAATCCTAAGATAAATAGTGTCATAAATGTTTTAATAAGAGCAGACAGCGGGAGAACTTCGATAGAGCCAAGCCTTTGAAGGGCGGTTTTCTTTCTCCAAACAGAGTCATAAAAGGTGTAGAAAGGCCTCAGGAGACGAAACAGACTGGACAGGGTGCAGTGGTTCATGACTGAGGGCCCCATCCTCGCCTTTATCTTAGGGAATTAGGGGAGGTGGGGGGCTCTTGGGTTTCACTTGACTTTGGAAGCCAGCGGGGCAGCCCCCATGTACTGTCATCCTCAGCCTGAGACTGGACATCAGACAGGCCAGAGAAGTGCTAATAAGACACCCACAAAGGCAAACCATAGCAAATGCCCAGGGACTTAACTGGTTTGCAGTTTAGCAGCTATAAATCATGGATATTACAAGTCAGTCCAGATGGGAGACTTTTTCCTTATATTCAAGAGTTTGGTGTTAAGCAAATATGGGAATGCTACCTAGAGGTCTCCATCCTGGTCAATATTCAGGGATGTATCCAAAGAAGATTATATAATATCTCATTCAGAATATTGCCCTCGATAAGGTAGCTCTTAAGGGTAGATGATTACACGTAACAGTTTGAAGAGGGATGAAAGAGGCCCTATACTAAAAACGTCTTCCTTTGGGCATCATCACTTATGGGGCTCTGCTACGGGAAAACTGAGCTAACATTAGGTTTTTTACTCCAGAACCCCACTTAAAAATGTTGATCACATTGCTTGTGATAACACAATGAGTACTGACATTTGGCCAGGAAGGAACCAATTAGGTTGTGTTCCCCCATAGATGTGGGGAAGGAGGATTGCTCAGAGGAGAGAGGACAAGTCCAGAAGAAAAGAAGGCACCAAAGACAGAGCAGATGGTGGTAGAAATGGAGGCTGGGGACAGCAGTGCCAAAAATGGGGAAATTCCCCGTCTCACCTGGGAGAGCCAGGGGGTGTGGTGCATCAAAGCAGAGGGGTAGATAAAATAGTAATGAAGGCCCCTACCATTCCAGGGTTTCCTCAGCCAGTTATCACCTCCTTGGGAAGCCTCTCAGTGGCCTCCTTCCCATTTCCCGCCCTTATGAACAGAGAGAGGACTCACCAGAAGAGTGAAACAGACATCTATAAAGGAGGTGTTTCCTTTCAGTCCACAGCCAGGCTTGTTGGCTTTAAACAAAACCAAATATAAATATTGAATTGGAGTCTTCCCACCAAACAGCAGGAGAGCGTTAGCCCAACCGCTGCCCGCATCCTAGTACTCTGGAGTCTGGAGGCGCTGAATCAGCATGTCTCCCTCAGCCAGAGATGCTGAGGCTCAATCAGTCTCAGACAGAGCCTTACTGGCCTGTGGCACCAGACACGTCTTTATCATGAGAGGCTTTCCTGTACATTGAAAGATGTCAGTAGCATTTCTGTCCTCTGTTCACTGGGTGCCAGTCACACCCATCCTCCCAGTTTCACAGTCAAAACTGTTCATGGACATTGCAAAGGTCCACTGGAGGCAATATGTGACCCCAAGATGAGAAGCATTGCGCTACAGGAGAGAATATTCATCCTCAAGGAATGGAAGGTATGTAAGTACAACCTCATCCTGTTCAATCAAGAAGATTACTGGCCATATGTCCACAAGTCATTGGGTTCTCTGCACCTTTGGTCTTAACGAGGAGACATGAGTGGCATTTGCAATCAAGGCATCTATATCTTTGTCTAAGTACCTGAGAGCACGGGTGGTTATCATCTTCACACATCTCAGCCCGCCCATGGCAGAATAACCCCAAACACCTCCGTGGTTCCCCAGGGTATGTTGCCATCGTGATCACTGGCTGTGTTTGAGAAGATGTGAAGGACAATGCAAGGACTCTCTGTCCTGTCCTGGTCCCACTTTGCAGGTGACTCATCTGGTGTTAGAACCTGCCTATGTCCGCTTTGCCGATTCAATTAGTCACCTTAGAGTTAGAGATCATAAAAGTCAAGCCTGGAAGGAACATAAAGACCACCCACCCAACCCCTTATTTTCACAGTTTGGGAGGGTCATGGAGCTCTTTCACGGCAGAACAAGAATAGAACCCAGGCCCTGGCCGGTTGGCTCAGCGGTAGAGCATCGGCCTAGCGTGCGGAGGACCCGGGTTCGATTCCCGGCCAGGGCACACAGGAGAAGCGCCCATTTGCTTCTCCACCCCTCCGCCGCGCCTTCCTCTCTGTCTCTCTCTTCCCCTCCCGCAGCCAAGGCTCCAGTGGAGCAAAGATGGCCCGGGCACTGGGGATGGCTCTGTGGCCTCTGCCTCAGGCGCTAGAGTGGCTCTGGTCGCAACATGGCGATGCCCAGGATGGGCAGAGCATCGCCCCCTGGTGGGCAGAGTGTCGCCCCATGGCGGGCAGAGCGTCGCCCCATGGTGGGCGTGCCGGGTGGATCCCGGTCGGGCGCATGCGGGAGTCTGTCTGACTGTCTCTCCCTGTTTCCAGCTTCAGAAAAATGAAAAAAAAAAAAAAAAAAAGAATAGAACCCAGGACAGAAGAGAACAGGTCATTCATAATTCAGAGGGGACAGATCAGAATGACAGCAATAAGGAAAAAAAAAGGTGTCAAAACAAACAGAAGCCTCAAACCAGTATCAGCCAGTCCCTCATGGGAAGTTCTAACTCTCTCGGGCATAACAATGACAATATTTTTAAAAACATTTTTAACCTAAAAAAAAAATCAAACATGTTTCATAGATCATTTTTGAACCTCCCAATATTTAGAATGGCAAGCCTTCGGTCATAGTAAAATCTCTAACTAGTCAGACTGGTGGAACAAGGGGAGGCGGCCTTTGATTGTTTTGGAGAAAATCACTTTTCCCAACTTCCCCATGCTTGTCCCCTCCCTACATGGTCCCCTGCTGTCATTTATCAGGACTGGCCTGATCCCCTGGAATTCCACTCATTCCTTCTCAGGGCTTTGACCCCCTCCAACCAAACAAGTAAGGTACATTCTGGGAGAGTGCTAGTCCCAGGGCCCCGGGGGGGGGGGGGTGTAGAGAAGGAATCAATCAATGTTCCCGGACATTCCCACACTTAGGGGAATCAATTTCATCGGTGTTTGGACACTGGATGTCAAGGCTGGTCAGACGGAAGCCAAAGGTTCTGGGAGGGAGGCTGCTGCCATGGCTGAGATCGCTGGACAGTTTCCTAGACGTGGCTGGCTCTGATGGCCTGTTCACTCAGAGCGTCACTCGCTGGACAGTTTCCTAGACGTGGCTGGCTCTGATGGCCTGTTCACTCAGAGCGTCACATTGCGCATCACAGTCTGCATCTCCAGCGGCTGACCACTGCTCCCTCTCTCTAAAGTGTAAAAAAAAAAGACCCCAAACAAAGGTTTCAACATGCCCTCTGTACACCTTGGAAAGCCACAGGAAATATGCATTGATTATAGGAAAAGGCAGAGGCCGAGGGCAATGGACCCTGCCTTTCGGGAGCCCGCATGTGGCCACCTTCTCACAATTATCCAAGAGCTGATAATCCCAACAATGCGCTGCCCAAATCTGCACTTCTCTCCCTTTGGTTGCTCTCCACATAGTGAAGATTTTTGCTGTTATCAGAGCCAGAGCAGAAGCTGAAACCCAAACCGGTCAGACTGCTGCCTGGTAGCAGCTTTGAGCAGAGAAGCCTCCTTAATGAGGACCCTAAACTCCTTCGCCCTCTCCCACCTTTTCACATGCCCCAGGCCGCTCTGCACCACTGGGCCTCTGTTCATGTTGTTTCCTCCTTCCCGCTGTGCCACCCACAGAGGGCCAGCCGTACATCAGCACCAGGTCATGTCTCCTCTCGGAAGCTGTCCCCAGTGTGCCCTCACTAAGTTCCCTCTCCCTCAACTCCATTCCCAGAGAACAGTGGCTACATTGCTCGATTGCGTGCACTTACTAACTTTACCGGACTCATCTTTCTAGCCCCAGGACCCATCGTGCTGGGTAGCATAGACTAGATACTCCTTAAGTACTGGATGAGCACATGAATCTGTAGATACATGCTATCAAGATTCTCTCTTGATAATTCAAGATGATTCCAAATATTCTCCACACAAGTCTAGAAACCTGAGCCATAAACAGGTATGATGTTTCTCCAGACCAATATGGCGATTGCTCCATCTGAAGGTGACGTTAGTGTGGTTCTTCAGATCCTCTGTCAGTTTCCTCTCCGCTTAACCCCTGGCGGTCACTCAGCCTCGTCAGCGCAGTCCTGACTGCTCTGGAGTTTCTAGAACCTGCATGGCTGGACAAGGGACACTGGCACACAGCCCACAGCTCCGACTGTCGCAATCTCCTTCCCACACCAACCCCGCTCTCTCTCTCCGCCCCAAGCAAGAGGACTGTGTGAACAAAAAAGAGGATCTAGGGAAGCTAGAGGCCCAGTGACTCACAGGCCGGCTCTAGGCCATCCTGACATGACCTGCAGACTTCAGATTAAATCAGCTTCTTCCTGATACCAAATGTCCCTACAGGTGACCGGTACATCCTCTGCTTATCTGAAGTGTCCTACCCACCTGTGTGAGGTACGAAGCTATTGCCCTCCGGTTCTAAAACCTCCTATACCCTGCTTCTGATGCTAAAGAATATTCTGCAAGTGGTAGTCCATCTTTGCTAGCTGCTTCTTAGTCGGTCCTGGCATGGGGTGGAGGAGAGGTGGGTAGAGAGATGGAAAGCTGGAGAAGGGAGAATGCATTGCTCCTCCTTTTACTTGCTGTTCTTGCCAAAGCACCTCACAGCTGCCCGCCATCCATGCCCCTGGCAGCAGCTGGGTGCAGCCTCCACCTCCCAGGGCCAGCCTCAGCCGGCTTTCCCAGCGGTGCCACCCCAACAGGGCACATCATGGCTCCTCAGAACCCCGAATTCCAGCCCCATCAGGCCTTCTTCCATGCTCCTCAGAGGCCATCACCACCATACAGAACCTCCCCTCAGAGGTTTGAGCCTCAGCTTCTCAGGACCCCTCCTCTGAGCTCTAAACCTCTTCCCATGTTCCCGTAGCCTTAATGAAGCAGCTTCCTCCACCAGTTACCACCGCCATGTTACCTCATGGTGCCCCTTCACTTTTCAGTCCTCCAACACTTCTGTGACCAATCCCTTAGAGGAAGTTCCCTCTGTTGAAATTCCTAATGTGGCTTCTGTTTTCCGCCTGTCTCCTAACGGATTCAGCAAAGATTCTTTCTGCTTATGGTCTATGAAGAAATCCGAGGATCAACCCAACATATTCTTAGGTCAAAATGGTGGCAGCATCTAACAGAGAGAATAATTTCACTATAGGTTTGATACTGGTTGACTGAATAACCTTTAACAAGTCACCTTCTTGAGTCTTCAGTCTTCAGACTATAAATGGGAGCAGAAAATCTCAATCCGTTCCTTGGTCCTAAAACTGCAGTGAAGCTATAGAGAGTCTATGTGGCGGAGCTTTAAGACTTGTGTTAGAAAGGCACCATCCTCTGCATAAAACTATTTTGAAAATCAACAGGCTATAGAGAAATGTTCAGGTTTTGATCTCAATAAGCTCTGCAGGGACAGCTCCTTCCACTCTGTCAACCACACAGGAAGTATTCACACCCAGATGGGAAGAGGTTGAAATGCCCTACTTCCTTTATTGATAAGAGGACAATCACCTGTGTTCGAAAATAAGATTTATTCTGGCTGTTGCCATGCCAGGCTGGCCATTCTGTCCACTGAGACAAGTAAGTATTGGGGGGTTATCAGTTTTGAGGATGGGATGGGAAGGAGAGAGGAGGAGAAGAGTAGTAGATCAGGATAGGAGGAACGTATTGTTTTCCCATATGGGCTCCTGCCAAATTGTTACGTTCCAATTGAGAATGGCTGGATCTGAAATACATTCAGGGATTACTGGAGAGTGGGGGTGAGGAAAAGAGGCGGCACCATCCATTGCCTAAAATTGGCCCCAAACAGGTTTCCTCATTGTTCTGCCAATTGGTTTTGAAATAAATTGGAGGAAATTTGGCGAGATACACAACCAGGGTATGGACAGTGTACTCGAACCAAAATAAACAACTGTAGAAACTTGGCAGTTTCTCATTGGATATTTCAGAAGTGAGTTTTGAGACAACAAGCTGGGAGTTACTGCTTATACGTTTGCACAATGAATATTAAAATCAGGACAACAATGACAAGTTTTGTGCTTAGCATTTGAGAGTCAAACACATAAATAGGAAACTCGTTTAGAAAACACACAAAGACTTGAAGAGAACAATAGAATCAGGTCAAATTTTAAGATGATTCACAGATAGTCAAAACATTCAACTCAGAAAATTTAGTCCAGAAATTCGACATACAGAAATTATGTAAGCCTTCTAGTAACTGGCACTAATTTCTTCTTCTGGAAAGAGATATCCTCAAGACCTAGCAATTGCTATATTTTCTTGAATTAGTATCTATGAATTAGTATATCAATAAAGCTGTGTATGAAGAGCCTTTCTGAAAATTTGTTATAGCCTATGGACTCCTCAGGATTGTATGTTTAAATGCGTAACTTGAAATACGTAGGATTATAAGAAATAAATTATATTGAAATACAGTTATACAAATATTTAGAAAAAAATATTGTCATATATGATATTTATGCTTCTTTATTAACCCATCCAATAATAAGACCTGACTGTGGGCCTATTAATGACCATGATTTGAAGTAGTGATGACAACAGATATCATTTTGGGATATTTACAACACTGTAGTGTAATATGAAAATATCTGCTATTTCTGTTGATGACAAACTCTCAGGTATGGTCAATAATATTGACTAGATTCATAATTAGAAAACACTATAGCCTGGCTTCTGGTGGCGCAGTGAAAAAAGCATCAATCTAGAACACTGGGGTTACTGGTTCAAAACCCTGAGTGTGCCCACTCAAGGCAGATACAGGAAGCAACCACTATGAGTTGATGCTTCCCACTTATCCCCTCTCTTTCTCTCTGCTCTTTCTAAAAATCAGTAAATAATCAATTTTTTTAAAAGGGGAAAAAAAGGAAAACACTATAAATTTCAATTGGAGGTTAGAAAAAATAAAGGTGTAATTTTTCTTATCCTACTTCAAAGACTCCCTGAATTTTCTCTATAGAGCTTGTGAGGGTTTGTGACACTGAACTAAGGCTCTGTGGCCGAATCTTAGACACATATTTAACATAATTTTTGAATAATTATTTTTCCTATTTACCCAGAGGATGTACTTTATCTAAACAAACTCTTGCTAAGGTAAATCAGGTAATCCCATACCCTTATTAAAAATTCTCACTGGTTCTCTATTGTCTGTACTATGTTCTAAATCCTTAACATCATACTTATCAGGTGGGGCAAAAGTAAGTTTACAGTTTTTTATATGGAAAACAATACAATAATTAATAACACAATGATAAAGTATACTCACAACTGTAACCCTACTTTTGCCCTACCCTGTATATAAATCAGAGCCACAATAAGAAGTAGGTAGTTCTTTGGGGGGGAAAAAAGTGACTTTGAGAAGGATTTATCTACAAAGGGACTATTTATAAAATTGTGAGTTTTAGGAGTATCACAAGAGATAGTGCAATAAGCGAGGATTTATCATTTCTAGACCTAAAGGGATAAGGAAAGGCAAAGGTTACCTGATCCTTAAAGGATAAGATGAGTTGG
Organism: Saccopteryx leptura; assembly: GCF_036850995.1. NCBI lineage: Eukaryota > Metazoa > Chordata > Mammalia > Chiroptera > Emballonuridae > Saccopteryx > Saccopteryx leptura. The sequence continues at coordinate 169,962,907 of NC_089507.1, forward strand.
CCAACTGTAGAAGGCTAATGACATTCAGATGGCAGATGGCAGAGCAGCTAACTCAAGGTGACTTCCCATGTAAGGAACCAATGGAGCAAATACTCTGACCTCATTCTTCTTCTTCCAATCTTTGCCAGGGATCTCCATTAGGTAAATCTGACCAGAAGCTTGGGGGCAAGGGACCCATTGCCATCCTTCCATGAATAAGGTATACCAGGGTGGAAAATGATCTGTAGAGACCAACAGAAAAACTCCAACCAAGCATTTCAAGCTCTTGTCTAAATGCCTCCTCCCTTCTCTCTCCCACCCCTCACTCACATAGAATCTCCACAATGGACATTCCAAAGCCTCCCAAACATGCCAAGTTCTTTGAGTTGTCCATATTTTAACATTGTCTAGACTAGAATGCCACTATCTCTCTAGTTGAGTTCCTGGTGGAGTTCTCATGAAGTCTTTATGATCAAGATCAAATGCCACCTCCTCTGGGAAACCTCTAAAAACCACATGAGCCCTGGATAGTGTGATCAGATGGAACATGAAATATCAGTTCCTACGGGTTCAGTGTTCCATGGAACATGTTTTGGGAGGTGATGCTCTACTCCATTTCAGCAGTTACCAAATTCTTTAGACTCTTGATAGAAAATTCCCAGAAGGAGGGGACAGATTTATCTGAAGAATGCTATGTGGATAGTAGTGCAAGTGGACACAAAGCCAGAGTTTGTGCCCTCATTAATCCTACCTGCTGCATGAATACACAAAGGCCACAATTCTGCCTCTAAATCATAACCCTGTCCTCAAAGAATACTGAGGAATGCATGTATTTAAAACAAGAAAAATGCAGCTACACTTAACTTTCATCAGAGCAGGAAACCTAAGCCAACAGTTTCTAAGGAGTAAAAAAGTCCCAGACCAGAAGGAACAGAAATAAAGACAAAACCCTGTTGGTCCTATCAGCTATGCTAGGGTAATACTTAGTTTTCTAAGAATCACTTTTGGAAACTCTACCATTTTGTGTTGTTCATATGAATTTTCTTTTTCTTCTCACACTCCCTAACTCCCATAAGGAAGGAAGAACCAGCATCATCACGGGCTAAGTGTGACTACTTCAGTGTCATCAAGAGGCAGGCACAATGTAAGGAATAGAAAGATGAAGGCCCTTGACTTTGCCGCCTCCTCCCTACTAGAGTTGTATCCATTAAAAGTGTCTTATTTCTTATCCCTTGTCAATTGAGAGGGGGTTTATTGGGGATGGTTCCTAACCCCATGGGATTCTCAATATATAGAGATGGCCAACCTCCAAGCAGCAATAGTATCTGAACCATTGTGGTCCCTTATCTACACCATTTCTCATACACTTCTTTGTCTTTGAAGAATCACTTGATGATAATTGAACTAGAAATGTTCGTGATAATCCATGGATGTTTCCTTTGGCTCCTTTGGTGGAGGTTATAGCTACTGCACCCTCATGGCTGGACTGTCAGGATAGAGTTTTTAATCAGAGGTGATTGTCAGGAAATGTGTCCCTGCAGCAACCTGGAAGCAGGACGTTCAGACTTGTCACACCCACTTAGGATCTCCATCAGTGGCCGGTCTAGTGTTGGCAAGGTCCTGAGGGTGACCCGTGTGACCTCCTTGCTAAACTACAAAGGTAAATTAATCTCTTCCAAATGTGGTTTCTTACGTTTGGCTATTAGGGTCTGAGCAGTCCAGATGGCTGGGTTCATTGAAATGAAAACCATTTTTCTTGTGATCAGCTTATAGTTTCAAGTTGAGTGGCCCCAGCAATGACATACCCTCTTTTCTACTCAAGCTCATAAAAAAAGAGCTTCAGAGGGCCAAGTACGTGTGTATTTTCTTGTTCATAGAAGATGAACTGGAGGTAACACGCAGAAATGAAAATCCTCTGGGAACTTAGATCATCCCACTCCTGTGAGCAGGCCCTGACTTGTCTGCACCTTGAATTTTCTATCTGTAAAGTCAGCCAACAAGACTTCTGAACTTGGGAAGCAATGTGGCTAGAGGAGCAACCAGGCTGAGGTTGCTCTTTCCTTGATGTTACTTCTCGCTCACCCCCCAGGCCCCCGATACTCCTTTCTTTCTCTCTCTACCTTCTGATGCATTGCCAATTTATCACACCAGAATACAAGGAGCCATAAAAAAATCCAGATCTAGGTCCCTCAGATCCTTTATCAATTTTTTAGGTATGGAAATGCTTGGAAACCCCAACATATCAACCTCAAGAATGGGTTGGGTACATGGGTGTGTGGATGTGGGCACATGAGTGTGGAATGCTTTCCAAATTCCTTTATTCTTAGGGAATAACTACTAGAGTTACAAAAAGTACAATCAACATTTTGTCCACTACTTTACCTTGTACTCAGGACCAAAAAAATATAGAAAAATTAAATCTCACCCATGTTTGATTTTCTTCTTAATTAATATTTTAGTGTGTCAGTGGAAGGCTTTGGGCTGCAAGTAACAAAACAGCCAGTTAAAAATGGTTTAAACGGTAAGGACAGATCAATAAGTTGTGAAGTAGGTGGTTCAGGAAGGGTTAACTCAGCAGACCAGTTTTCAGTCTCTCTCAGGGTCTCTTGGTTTTTTCTAGTACTTGCAACAGGTCTACAGCAGCCTCAAGCATTCCTTTCTGCATGGCAACATTCAGGGCAAAAAGGAAAGGCCTATTTCAATGAACCTTTTCATTCAATATTTTCCAAGAGCCTCCAGCAGGTTCTCATCATCTTTTTTTTATGCCAATTTCGGATGCTGACCTCTAAGCTAAATCCCTGGCAAAAAGAAGTTCAAGCATCTCATGATTGGCTCAGATCAAATCAACTTCCCTCCCTAAGCAGCCTCCTAGTCCCCCTTCCCTGACACATTCCCTAAACCTCTACCAAAACAGGGTTCCGTTAGGTAGACATAGCAGGGACAAGCCACTGGGTAGGTAACCAACATTTGCCTTGTTACAATATTATTTTCATTGCTCAAATGTACCTGTTTGAATACAAACTGTATAAACTTTCTTAACTGAATAACAGATTACATCGCTGCCTGTAATTGCAACAGAAATCTACTATCTATAGGTCAGGTGCATGGACGTCTTTTATTATAATGTAATATGAATTTATAACAATTTTCCAATTATTTCTAACTTTTTTGTTGTTGCCATTTTACTCTATCTGGACTATTAAAATCCTAGCATTCTTACCAAGCTAATTTTCATCCCAAAGATCACCTCTCAATGGCCATAAGAATGAACTTGCCAACCAAAGATTTTCACGTGTACTCTCAAGTCACTAGAGACCCAATCACTCGTTTTCTCTTCTGTTTTTACTATTGGTATCTAGCAGTGGTAAAAACAAGTAGGGCTGATATTGCAATGAATATAACTACACTCAACTTTTAATGTAGCAAAATGCTTTGTGTGCCTGAAGATCTGTGGTGGGAGTGAGTGTGTGTGAGCGTGTATGGTATCTGACCTCAACTACCCAAGCCAACCAGACATTTGCAATATGGCTTGTAGATACAGCTCTTCATTTAGATGAGGCTTCACAATGAAAGACCACTAAGGACAGTCATCAGCAGTGCCCCTGAACTTAAGAACAGGTTAGCCCTGGCTGGTTGGCTCAGTGGTACAGTGTCCGCTGATATTTGGCTGTCCCAGGTTCAATTCTCAGTTAGGACATACAGGAGAAGTGCCCATCTGCTTCTCTGCCATGCCCCCTCTTGCTTCTCTCTCTCTCTCTTTCTCTCTCTCTTTTCTCCTCTCCTCCTGCAGCCATGCTCAATTAGAGCAATTTGGCCCCTGGCACAGAGGATGGCTCCATGACCTCCATCTCAGGCACTAAAAAATGGCTCCAGTTGCAAAGGAGCAAGAGCCCCAGATGGGCACAGTATTGTCCCCTAGTGGGCTTGCTGGTGGATCCTGGTAGGGGCACATATGGGAGTCTGTCTCTGCCTCCCTTCCTCTCACTGAGTCAAAAAAAAAGGGAAAAAAGCTAGACATTTTTACAGGGACCAGGCAATGTGCATAATCAGTCACGTGTAGCCTTACTCTGACTGAATCCAAACCAACTTTACACAAAGGGGGGAAGCAAAAATAGTGAGAATAGCTTCAAAGTCCAAGGTTTCACACCAGTTGAAATCATACCTGGGCAGTGAATGAATGCCAGCCTTTAGGTTCCTTTGTCCCCTTTGAGATGTTCCCCTGTGGACATCCTGCTCTCCCCAGCCCCCAGTGTTAGTATGCTGATTCCCAGAGAGCCAGAACCTCTTTCACAGATCTGCAATGAGTATCTCAATCTTCCTTCCCTTCCCCCATCCGTGCTCCCCTACCGTGTGTCTTGTCCCAAAGTGACCCTGCTTGAGGAGGCGCCAGTGAGTCCTAAAGATGAAATTAAATGGTAGTGTGTGTTCATGGTCAGTGACAGTTCTGAGATGCCACTTTTGCAATGGGACGGCTGCATGCAAGTCAACCCTGAAAGAGATAACCCTCTGAAAAGACTGGAGACATCTCAGCATGGGCAGTAGGGAGCTGAGTTTGGGGACAGGCCAGGTGACAGCCTCTGACTCAGTGTCGAGTTCCAGCCAGTTGTGACCATGAGCACCAAGGTTTGTTTGGTCGCAGGGCAGTCTGAGGCCCACATCTCTCCGTTTTTAAAGTAGACAAATGCTCCAGCCCTCAGAACCTGAAATGCAAAAGGCTCTGAGTAAATCCCAGACTCTGCAATTCACTCTTCCCCCACAGGCCAAACAAGAACTAATTTTAAACAAACCACCGTGACCGAGCTTGGGGGAAAGGCCCGGAACACTGGGCAACAGAGCCGGCAGCCCTGCGCACCCCACCCAGATTGTTTACTGCCCTGAGCTCGCAGGGACAGACCAGAGCTGGGGTTTGGGATGCCGTCCACGCCACCCTGAAATTCCCTCTCCAGGTTAAGATTAGGAAATCCTTCCCCACACCCATTCCCTCTGACCAGAAGCTCCTGCCTTCATCTTCTTTTTTTCCCTTATTTGTTTGTTTTCATTAAGAACTCAAGTCTGGATTCCTGTAATAGATGAACTGAAGAAAAGAATCCCACTAAAAATGATCCCCGTGCGTGTTCTGGCCGTGGGTCTCTACGCCAGTCAGCCAGGTTCCCTGGCGAGAAAAACAGGGCATTTTATAAATAAAGATAAACATATTTTGATACTCTTATATTTCTTTTACCGTATTTTCCCCTGTATAAGACGCACATTTTTTCTGAAAAATTTAGGGTCTAAAAACTGGGTGCGTTTTATATAGTGGTGGCAGATTTTTTTACTTGCATTTCCTGCTTTTTCGCGCTTGTTTTTGCTCTCATTGTTGAAGACAGTGGCTTGTCATCAGACACAGATGAGGACAAGCTAATGGATGGCAGTTTTGACAGTGATGAGGAGTTGTATGAATTTTATGATGAATAAAACTTGAGTTTAATAACTTTATGTAATACATCTTTTTTCAAATTTTGGGCCCCAAAATTAAGGTGCATCTTATACATGGGAGCATCTTATACATGGGGAAATATTTAAGTATACTTAAATATGTATATAAAATATATAAATATATAGTTTCAATATATATGAAATTAACATATTAAATTTAATATATATATTAAACTATGGATTTTAGACTTTCTAGTTCCTCTAATGCAGTGGTTCTCAACCTTTCTAATGCCGTGACCCTGCAATATAGTTCCTCATGTTGCAGTGACCCCAAACCAAAAAATAATCTTGGTGGCTACTTCATAACTGTAATTTTGCTAGTTATGATTCGGAATGTAAATACCTGATATGCATTATGTATTTTCTGATGGCTTTAGGCGACTCCACCGGGGTTGCGACCCACAGGGTGAGAACCGCTGCTCTAATGACATGAGCTAATACCTGAAAATAAATTTCTTGTATATATAATTTGTTTTCAAGAATTCGCTCATGTCATTAGGGAGACTAGAAAGCCTAAAACCCATTGTGCAGGCCAACAAGCTAGAAACTCGGCTGTGGGTTGATTCGGCAATCTAGAAGCAGAATTGCTTCTATGGTGGGGGGGAGGTAGTTTTTGATCCCAAGCCCTTAGCTCTTAAATAAGTCCCGCCCACATTATCGAAGCTACCTCCTTTACTTAGCGCTAACAGGTTGTAGATGCTAGCTGGACCCGCAAAGTACTTTCTCAGCAACGTTCAGATGAATGTCTGATGCAATGGCTATGTCCGACAGTCTGGCCAAGTCAACACGTAACGTGAACCATCACAGCTTCTGATGGCTCTGCTGGGAGCTGGACCTCTGTGCAGATCTTGTATCACACAAAGCTTGGGGTTGTTCACACTTCACAGCTACATCAAGCCACAGACTTTGTAGGCCTTGGCTATGCGGGTGCAACTGTACCCCTGGCCATGCGGTGCCATCCCTGAAATGGGGATCTTGGTGGCTAAATATAGTAATCACGGAACAACTCTCAATGTTCATCATTTGATTGAAGCTATTTCACTGAGATGAATCTTCACATTCTTCCTTTCCAGGGGAGCAAAATCCAAGGATCAGAAAGGTCAAGTCACTTGTCCAAGGGCACACAGTGCTTTCAGTGGGGGGTGAAATGTGAACCTGACCGTTCGAGATCCTGAGGCTGACCCCATGTCCAGTAGAGCAGCATCTCCAAGGCCAGAACTGACTGGGTGGGGAATTTCTCCTCTTGCCCTTCCCTTCTGCCCCCTCTCTTTGTTCTCTGTTTTCTTCCCATTTACCTTGCTATGATAGGACATTCTGGCCAGAGTCCTGAGCTTGGAAGCTGGGCAGTTGTCAGGGGAAGGGGAATAATAGGGAGGGGTGAGCAGAGCTGAGGTGTTGAGAGTTTTCAACTAACAACTAATCAGGGTAAAGCAGGAAGAGAAGTTTTGAGTTGCAAAAAATATGTTTTTGCCAAAACGTACAAGTTGGCTCTGAACAGAGTTGAAACGTTACCTCCGGCCAAAGACGTCTCGGGAGCATCCACCTTTACTCACGGTCGCGCTTACCCAGATCACATGTCTGATGTCAAATGTCCCTGCGTCCCAGGCTGGAAACAGGGATGCTGCCCAAATCCGTCTCTGTTCGTGAGCCAAAGTGCTCATCACAGTCCAGAATCTTCATGGAAGAAGAGTCTGGGCCTCACCTGATATACTGGCCCGAGCTATCTATTATACATAATACTGTCTTTGCAGGTTTTGTCCTGACCCAGCCTTAGGTGGGACCTCGAGTCCTCTGTGTGAGCATTACTGTGTTGTGCAATGTTTACAATCCAAGACCCAAAAACGTTGGTCCACAAAAGGGCCATTGGAGACAGAGTCTGCAGCAATCAACCCGGAATGGCTACACTTCACACACATCAGACAGCTTCTGTCACAGCTTTTTCCTTCAAGTAAATCAACCCAGAGGAAAACTGGCCTGAGCTCTGGTCCACCTGACTGAAGAACAAAACCACAAAACAGAGACAGCCCAATTCTAATTTAATTCAGAAGAACAAACAGGGAATCACTCAACAGACCTCAAGTCCCCAGTCGGAAGAGGACCCCCTTGGAGCCAATAGCTTCATGGACTGTGTACCCTGCCTACACCCTCCTCCGGCAACAGCACATGGATTAAAATAGCTCCTCAAGCCTTAGCTTGGTGAGAGATGGTCTCGTTATTATGTTGCTGCCCACGCTGACCTGGTGCTTTTGGGAAATAAAGTCATAAGCATAGTACAAAGAATTTTTTTTTGCAAAATCACTGGAGTGCTTCTATGTGATCCTTGCCTTTTGCCTCACTCCTCCATGTCACTCAAGATCCTATCCAAATCCATTTTCACGGAAAGATGGTTCCTGGCCACCCATTCTAAAATGATGCCCTCATCCCCAATACTCGCCACCCTCTACATCTGCTTCATTTTTATTCCTGGCATCATATCCTATTTTTGTTTGCTTATTTATGTATGAACTGTCTCTCTCGTTAGAATGTAAGCTCTGTGAGGACAGAGACATGAATTAATGTCATCATAACTATGTTTCCAGTCTCTAGAACAGCAGTCAGAACATAGGAAGGGCTTGATAAATATTTGTTGGATGAGTCAATGGACTGGCCCAAGGATCAGTCACTTAAAAGATCCTGCTGAAAGCAAGCAGTCCTAAGTGTTCGATATGGGAAATTTCTCTTATTAGAGAGCTGCCCTACACATGCTGGACCTTTAGCAACGCCATGTCCAGTCCCATGGGTTAGGATTAGACTGATGTTGGGAAGCCTCTGACTTGTCTGGGTCAGAAAACCAATTGTGGAATTTTCTACTTGTCTCATGGACAGAAATGCCTTTAAAGAGGTATACAGTAGTAGGAATACTGAGATCAAGAGTTGACAGTCAAATTTCTCAGATCCAACTCCTGAATCTGACACTTCCCAGAAGAGTTGCTTTGGGATATTCGTTCAAACATCTCCCTGGTTTAGTTCCTTTGTCTTTAAAATAAGGATGATAAGACCCAGACCTACTTCCAAGAGTTTTATGGGTGAAAAAAAATGAGGGCTGGGTCTCAGGGTTTGCCTCTCAATCATCAGATGTCCAAGTTGTCCACAACACATTTCAGGAAAATGGCTAAATGGTAGGTAGGTCCTGCTGTGCTGTGTGGCTATACCAAACCTGCTCTCTAACCGCATCTGACTGGCCCAGGGAACAAGTCCCTAAGTCAAAGACCTACAGACCAGACAGGAAGAAGACTGAATGTCTCTGGGGCACATTGTTTCTACATTTTGCCCAATAACTCTGTCCAGGTAGGATGGTGACATAAGCCCAACCCAGTCCTTTCTTTCAGGAAGTCTGCCTATGAGGCCAACAAGAGAAGGCTGGTCTCTGAAGCCCAGTTCTCTATAAGGATTGATATACCTCCCAGTCCTGGGCTAGTAAGATCCAAGGATACACTGGGATAGAAGAGATAGCATCCCTCTCCCCCAAACTCACACCAGCCCTTGAAACACATCCCCATGACTGAAGGTAGCCTGGGGGGGGGTCTTCGCAGAGCCCGCGACAAAGTCTCATACCTAATCCCCAAAGGTCTTCGCAGAGCCTGCGACAAAGTCTCATACCTAATCCCCAAAGGTCTTCGCAGAGCCCGCAACAAAGTCTCATACCTAATCCCCAAAGGTCTTCGCAGAGCCTGCGACAAAGTCTCATACCTAATCCCCAAAGGTCTTCGCAGAGCCTGCGACAAAGTCTCATACCTAATCCCCAAAGGTCTTCGCAGAGCCCGCAACAAAGTCTCATACCTAATCCCCAAATGTTTTTACACATTTTGGTAATGATGCCACTACCAAACTAAGAGTGAAAAAAAGGGGGGCAGCTGAAATACCGAGAACAAACGTCTATCGTTATGACCGTTCAATACAGACTACCGATTTTTAAGGGGTGAATGCAGATGTCCACAGTGAGGCTCACAGCACCTCCACAGTTTTAATTACATCTCCATTGTGTTTGTGAGAACTGAAGCTCAGAGCTGCGAACTTGTTGCTGGACAACGCCTCAGCCCCACAGGTTTGTTCGATCACCACGCCTTGCTCTCGCCCTAAATTACTAACGACTTAATGAGACGGAGAAGTAATCTGTATATTAACCTCTGTTTTAGTGACCCACCGTTAAATACGCCATGGGAGCTGCTGAATCATTTAAATCTAAGGCAAACCAATGCATTCTGCCATTCTTCTTCCTTCTGCCACATCCCTTGGCCAAAAGGTGGTAGTAGGCCATCATCCAATAGGCCGCCCATTTAAAAATGGATGTCAGAATGTTCACACCCAGGTCCTAGATGTCCTGCTTAAACAGCTGGGAGTGGAATCTGACGCTCATGGAAAGGATTTAAGACAAGGTTTAGTCAGTGACTTACCATGTTTGCTCTGACTTCTTACAAGGAAGTTCGAAGTGGAGCTGTGAAGTTTCCCAAGCTCCATTCAGGTGACAAAGGTCCACCCTGCAAACAGCAGTCCTTCACCTTCTGAAGACCTGACCCCTATGAAGCAACAAGGAAGGAATTTTCTGGCACCGACATGAACCAGAATCATCCATTGCAGTGGGGTTGGCCCTCACAACTGAGCTCAAGAAATGTGTGTTTAGTGATCTGAATGAACTGGACAACTGAATCAGAAAAAGCAACCAGCACTTGCAATGTTAAAATACGAGCGCAAATCTGGCCACCTCCCTTCCTGCCTCCCATGCTGGCCTGTGCTCCCTGGAATGGACCAAGCACAGAGGAGACAGCTGCACCGAGTTCGGGGAAGAGCACTCAGGAGGAGACGTCAGCAGACTAGACACCTTTCAAGTCCAATGTGATCAATTTTTCAAATGCCCATTCACCTGCCGCTTCACAGTGTGTCTGGCTGTGGCAGCGATGGAGGCCATTTTTAGAGATCTAAGGGCCAGTGGGAGGTGAGGAAATACATTTCCGTCTGGCCATTAAATACGGAGCTGCCATGCTTCCTTGCAACCTTCTCCACCGTCACACACAAGGAAGACCCACAGCTAAAGTGAAAAGTCACCCAGGGCCTCACGTGAGTGTCCACACCCAAGTGGCTCCAGCTCAACATGTCTCCAAAACACAGTGTAAAGGCTAACAGTCCATAGGCTGAAAGCCTGGAAACTCAGCAGCTCTCTTTCTAATATCCCAAACATGAGAAAGGGGAGCAGCCCCTGGGCTGAAGGCCAGGGAGAGAACCCGGGTCCTCATCGGGACAGGCAGGGCTGTGGTCTGCTGGGCTCCCTGACAATGGAGAAGAGACAGCATGGCATTTCAGGGGAGCCTCCTGCAGTATTAAAACAGATCGTGACAGACTCAATGGCCCTCCCCATCCCAGTGAGGGAGGAGGGTCATGGACAGCCCGGTTCTACAGCATGGGGAGCGGTGGGTTCCAGCCAGCACTCTTCGTCTAAAATACAAGTCAGATCATGTCTTTCTCCAGCCCTGTAGCCTTCATCGGTTTGGGATAAACCCCAAAGGCCTCAGCCTTGCCTATAAGGCTTTTCAGAGCTGGCGCCAGCCTGTGTTCCCAGTGCCACCTGTCACCCCACCCCACACCCTCACTAGCCCCCTACATTCCAACCATCTCACTGACGATGTGCCCAGAACCCACCATGAGTTCTCTGAATACCTAGATTCTGCCCATACTGTTCCCTCTGTCTGGAAATTCTTTTCTCCACCTTTCCTTTCTCTGGCTAACTTCTACTAAGCTAAAAAGCATATGACGGGAAATAAATAATAACCCCCAGCTGAGTTTTTGCATTGTGATAATATTTCGTTTCTCTGAAAACTCCAAGGACTAAAGAACGTGCAAAGCAATACATCAAACAATCCCATATGGTAAATAATTTTTAACCAATAAATCAGGACATAGTTTATTGTAGTCAGATACACATAGTTTTGAGTATCAGCTCCACCATTTACTTAATAACAGTATGACCTTGGGCAAATTATCAACTCCTCCATGCCTCAGTCTTCTCAACTGCAAAATGGGGGTAATTCTAGCACCTACTTCACAGAGTGGTTGCAAGAACCAAATGAGATAATAAGAATGAAGTGTTCAGTGCTTTTATCATCCCAAAATCTAAGTACTGAGTGCCTGTATCACCCCAAAATCCATAGGTTGAAATCTTAACCCCTGATGTGATGGTATGAGGAAATGGGGCATTCAGGAAGGGATTAGGTCGTGAGGAGGGAGCCCGCATGAATGAGATCAGTGCTCTAATAAAAGAGACCCCAGAGAGCTCTCTTCCCCCTTCCCCGATGTGAGGTCACGGTGAGAAGACCCCATCTATGAGGAAGCCTGCCCTCCCCAGACACTGAATCTGCCGGAGCCTTGATCTTGGACTCCCAACCTCCAGAACTGTGAGAAATAAATTTCCATTGCTCATAAGCAACTTGATCTGTGGCATCTTTGTTTTAGGACTAAGACAAACTGACTAAGACAACAGGCATGCAGTATATACAATCAGTGCAACGCATGACAACTGTCACTGTCCACATCATCCTTGAAATTAGAATAGCCCTGGCTGCATCTCTCAATGGTGGCTCCCGGTGCTTTCAAACTTGATAAGTTGGTACCATTTGGCATCGACCAAAGCCAGGTGGGGGTTAACCGGTGCCTAGATCCCTCTGAAGAACACCCGCCTTCATCTTTGTAAGTAGAAAACTACAATACTTCCTCACTGGGATGTGTCCAGGAGGGTGAACGTCACCAAGGCCTTCTCGGGGGTCTGACCAACGACATCTTTCAGAGGGAGACAGACCCCAATAGCAATCCCAGACATCTAAAGAGTACATTGCTCTTTTCGAAAGTCACCCTCATTCTTACAGTCAACCCAAGGGAGGCAGGAGGATGGTACTCTTCTGATAATTTTGAATATGAGAAAATTGAGTCTCTTAAAGGGGATGAGGCTCACACAGGTAAATGTCCACCCCGTCTCCAGGCTGCGCTCCCAGCCCTGCAGCCATGCCCCAAGCAGCAGCCCCTCACCTCAACATCCTCTCCCTTCCCAGAGGCGGCACTGGGCTCCTTCACACAGTTTAGTTTTTCCTTCTCCCAACAATGGCTGTCTGTAAGAGGCCCTGGGCACCTGGAATTTGAAATTGTTTTTCTTCCCTCCCTTCCTGAGGACCAGATTGTTCCTAAACTCTGAGCCGCCCGGCCAGTGCAGGCCTGACTGGCTGGCACCTAGGGTTGCATGAAGGATACAGGTTTGTTTTTGCAGGATTGCTCATGAGCAACGGAGTGCTGGTGTTGGCTTCCTCGTGAAGGGAGCATGGCAGTTAGGCATGCATTTGCAGGGAAGTCCACTTCAAGAGTCAACAGAAAATACACACACTCCACGTCCTGCCAGCCAAGACCCAGCCTCTCCTATCTGACAGGTGATCCATCTGACTCCCTTACAGAGACCCAGCAGACTGCAAGCCTTGGGCATGGCGGATGGAACAGAGGACAATCCCAGCTTCTTCTCTAAGCGAGGTGGGCTGGAGAACGTGACTTAGCCTCTGTGCCACGGACTCCACATTTGAAAACTCGCTGGCATTCTTTTGGTTCCTCCAACACACAACAGTCTTTCCCACCGCGGAGCCTGTGCATATGCCCTTGTCTCTGCCTAAAATGCTCTCTCCTTCTCCCTCTCTCATGCTTTCTTCCCATGAAGAGCATCCCTTGTCTCAGGATCCAGCTTAAATGCCAGCCACTCAAAGAGCCTGTCCCCAGGGACCCCATGTAAGGGACCCCAGCTGTTCTCTATTCAGGCATTCATTTGCTTTCTTTAAATATTTGTCACAATTTTTTTTAATAACTTTTACTTGCTCTGTCTTTCTTTTTAGAGGGCTGCTCTTTGCTGTGTCAGCACAATGCCTGGAATTTGATTGGGATTCAATCAATACGTTTACTCAATGAGTAAATGTCCTTATGTCACCCAGGCTTTAATTAGTTCAAAGGAGAGATCGATTCTGATCCTGTGGGCAGTTTTATCTTCAACCGAGCTCATGTGAACGATTAATAACAGTGGCAGAAAGATGTGCAGCCCAGAAGGCCCAGAAAACCAATGACCTTGTTGCTAGACACCACACACAGACTCTTTATTGTGTGTTCTATAATTTGGGGCCAGCATTCTCCAGGAATTGTGTAACATTTTCCCCACACCTGCCTGGGAATCTTTTCTACCTGCATAGAATTGCTTATAAAAATATTTAAATCAGCCCTGGCCAGATTGGTTGGTTAGGGCACTGTCCCGTAGTGCAGAGGTTACCTGTTCGATCCCCGGTCAGGGCACATACAGGAGCAGATCGATGTTCTTGTCTCTCTCCCTCCCTCTCTTCCTTCCTCTCTCTCTCTCGAAAATCAATACAATAAACATTCAAAAAATATATCTAAATTATGGAAGAATTTAGCAGCAAACTGAATGAAAAAGTACTGTATTATGAGTGACAAGTTAATATATAACAACTCATAATTAAGTTCTATTTATGCAATACAGATTTGTTGGGTGCCTGAGAGTATAAATAAATGAATGATGTAATTTTATACACAATAGCTAACAATCCTTCTGCCACTGATATTTGTTGATCACATGAGCTCTGTCGAAGAAGGAAGATCAGCATAGAAAAATTATAGGGTTTTAGAACTGGAAGAAAATTTTACTCTCAGTTTTTATGAGTTGTGCTTTTTACTATTCCACATATAGTGATATTATACAGTATTTGTCTTCTCTGCCTGACTCAATTCACTTAAGTTGATGTCCTCAAGATCATCCATCCATGTTGTCACAAATGAGAGGAATTTGTTCTTTCTTATGGGTGAATAACACTCCATTGTGTGTATGAGTGATACACACACACACACACACACACACACACATATATATATATGTATATATATATATATATATATATATATATATATATATATATATATATATATCATCTTCTTTATCCATTCACCTGTTGAGAGGCACTTAGGTTGTTTCCATATATTGGCTATTGTGAATAATGCTGCAATAAAATGGGAGGACAGACATTCTTTCTATATCATGTTTTTATTTAACTGCAGGGAACTCCTTTACTTATAAGTGTCGAAAATGAGGTCCCGTGGGAGTTTTTTCCCACTTGGTTCCTGTAACAGTGGAGGGCCGGGTTGTCAGGAGCCAAGACATCCAGGCTTTCTAGCCCATCATCCGGGACGTTTTAGGAGGAGGTGGGGTAAAACCTCAGCCACAGCACTAAAATGAGTGAGCAGCATGGGGCAGTGCCCGTAGCAACAGGACAGGGCCAGGTGTAGAGAGATGTGACGGTAAAGGCTTGGAAGTGAACTGAGGGGTGGCCGGTGTTCTATGTCCCTCATAGGACATCCTTGTTTTGGGTGTGATGACTGGCTGAGCAGCACCTGAGTCGTTCCTCTTGAGGCTAGAAACTAACTCAAATAGAGGAACTCACGATCACTCCTCTCATCTCGGTCATCATGGGTGTCCACCAAATATTTGTTGATAGGCTTTGACTCTGATGCTGGACCTATAAGTGTGCTGGGGGACTCTGTGTGCCACCACCACAGTGTGTGTGTGCTCTCTCTGTTGGGGAGGTTCCGAGGAGGAAAAAATAAATCACACCATTTATGGATAGCAGGCATAGCTGCTACTGAATCAAAATGCTCTTGTTGAGATGGAGACAAGAAACAGTGAAGCTGTAAGGACGTGGCAGAGAATGAAATGTAGCACAGAGGTACCATTCTCAGACTCCCTTTGCCGATGACAACCACACCGGCGCATGGCACCTTGGGTGTGGTCCCCTTTCTCTGGCCGGAGCGACAGCTTCCCACCTCAGAGCAATGCGGATTCCAGCTTCCCAGCTCCACTTTTTACCAGCCGTATGATCTTGGCCGTGACCTTTACCTCTTCAAACTGCAGTCCCCTGATCTGCTACAACTCTTAAAAGCCCTCAGCATGATGCATGGCCCCAAGAGCTGGTATCCAACAAATATTACTTCTCCTTTTCTTCCTGATAAAAGTAACCGAAGGAGAGAGGACAGACTGCATGAAGAAGGAGAGACCAACAGTAGGTGGTCCAGTGAGGAATTGTCCAATCCTGAGACAAGCCTGGAAACTTCCAGAGAAGAGGAAGCAACGGGCCACACTGTGACACAAAGAGCAAGGTTCTGAATATCTGGGTTCAGAGTCCACCTTAAGGCGGGATTGCCTTGGGCAAGTTAAATTCTCTCTTTGGACCTCAGTATTCTCAAGCGAAAACAAGAAAGTGTTAAGATTGTTCTCTGGAGGTCTTCACTGCTCTGAGGTTCCGTAGTGTTATGTACTCCCACGGTAAAAAAGTAAGGGCTAGGGCAAGGGGCCGCCCCTCCTTGGCTGTGTGTCCCATCAGAGAGCAGGAGCCACGTGGTGAAAGAAACTCATACCTCCGGCTTTTAGCATTTTTCTCTTGGCTTCTCCTGTAGGGTAAAGGCAGGGAAGCTAAGAGGATGAAGTAGGAATTCAATGTGGAAGTCCTCCGTACCAAACAGCTGTCTCAGTTCCATCCTGACCTCTGTTGGTAAGGCAGCCTGGGGCGTGCTCGTGGGTTGATTTAGTCCCCTGCACTTAAACACCTCGAAGATAAGCCAGGGATGGCTGGGGCTTCAGGGGTAACAATCAAGGAGAACTTCCCACTGTCCGAGTTGAAAAACCAGAGGACACAGTGTTCTTGGCATGGGTAGGCTGACACTGCTCTTCCTGTAGAAGAGGCTCTGTGGAAGCCGGGTGTCTGAGCCTCCTGGGGCTGTCATCATACCGGGCCACAAACTGGGTGGGTTAAAACAACAGAAATGTATTGTCTCGTAGTCCTGGAGGCCAAAGGTCTGAAATCATAGTATCAGCAGGGTCATGCTTGCTCTGGAGATACCAGGAGAAGATCTGTTCGTGTTATCTCTCATAGCTTCTGGTGGTCTCAGGTGTACCTCGGCTTGTAGATGCATCAACCCAATTTTACGTTCTAATACTGTCCTCCCTGTGTCTTCCTTCTTATGTGTCTGTGCCCAAATGTTCCCTTTTTCAAAGGACACCAGTCAGATTGGAGTGGGCCCCAAACCCCTACTCCAGTATGACTTCATCTTAACTAATTACATCTGTAATGACCTTATTTCCCATTAAGGTCACATTCTCAGGTACTGCGGTCTAAGATTTCAATATCTTTTTTCTGTGAGTTAGGAACACAAATCAACTCACGACATTAGCCTTCCCTAACTTGTGATCAAGAAGTCAGGATTTGAAAGTAACCTTCCTGAAAGATTATAGACCAGGAACATTGACTCCTTGTCCCCAGTACTCCTTCCCCAGAAATGATACATTCATATGGACACCCATGCAGGGAGCTGCAACCGATAACTGGCCTGTAATCTCTCTGTCCTCCATCCCCCATGTAGTACTCCTCCAAGAGCTTCCAGACACTAGCAATGCATGCCCGCCCCCAAGTAACACCACTCGGAGGAGTCTACCACAAAGCCGTGTGTGTAACTAGTGAACCCTGATGCAGGTTCGTCTAAGTAGAAGTAAAATTTCTATTCAGTGCAGGAGGGCCTCAGAGGGAAAGGGGTCACAAGAGGCTAAAAACAGAGGCATCCAGGAAAAGCCATGTACATGAACAAATCTCAACACTGATAAAGTATCCCCGCAAAGAAACATTCAAGCTAGAATACTTTTTTTTTCTTTTTTTGTATTTTTCTGAAGCTAGAAACTGGGAGAGACAGTCAGACAGACTCCCCCGCATGCACCCGACTGGGATCCACCCGGCACACCCACCAGGGGGCAATGCTCTGCCCCTCCAGGGCGTCGGTCTGCCGCGACCAGAGCCACTCTAGCACCTGGGGCAGAGGCCAAGGAGCCATCCCCAGCGCCCGGGCCATCTTTGCTCCAATGGAGCCTCGGCTGCGGGAGGGGAAGAGAGAGACAGAGAGGAAGGAGAGGGGGAGGGGTGGAGAAGCAGATGGGCGCTTCTCCTGTGTGCCCTGGCCGGGAATCGAACCCGGGACTTCTACACACCAGGCCGACACTCTACCACTGAGCCAACCGGCCAGGGCCAAGCTAGAATATTTTTAGGGAAGACACATATACACACACACACACACACGCACACACACACACACGCGCACACACACACACACACACACACGTGCACACACACACACGCGCACACACGCGCACACACGCACACACACACACAGCATTTCGTTTACTTCTACCTTCGCTTCAGGAATAGGAAGTTGGAGAGTGGGGAGGCCATTTAAAAAGGCTCCCTCACTGGTGTATTCTAACATATTATTTCCACATTAGTATTATTAGGCTAGTTACCCAAAGACAAACGGCAAACAAGAAACTGATCACATTTCCCAATCTTATTTGCAAACAAGCGTTCATTTCCTGCTTATCAAGGCACAGCACGGGTACTTTGTCCGTTCAAATCATTGTCTTAAGCCAGTGATGCAAACCACTGAGCAAGGTTCTCCCCAGCCAGAGCCTGGATGCTCAATGTCATTGAACTCAAGGAGCAGGTAATTAGTATTGAAAGGTGTGATTGCAGCCCAGTCGGCCAGGTAATCAACCCTGATTTCTCTTCAGGATTCTAGGCCCGTTGGAAATCTTAGCCCAAGAGGAGGCTGGAGGGAATTATCCTGGAAGTGTAGTATCCCTTTTCAAATATAAACACTGGACAATTATCCCAGCCAGTTAGCCCTTCCTTGCTCAGCACACTGCATCCCGGGCGGTGAGCAGAAGGGAGCCAGCCTTGCTCAGGCGGGTCTGCCTCCCAGCCTGGGCTCCCCGGGGCTCCTCCATCAGCTCACGTCTTCCAAGACTGTCACAACCTCGGGATGCCTCTGCAGCCCGACCCTCTCCATCCTGGCACTTGTTTTGCAAACATTTGGCAGCTCCGTGAGGACCTGCCTCAACCTGAGGCCCAAGCTCCTGCTTGGCTAGGATGGCAAAGGCTTCCTGAGAAAAGCTGGTCTCCATTCCCACTCAGACCTGACGGCTTGGAGGTGACAGATTGGAATGTGTCTTTTTGCTATCCCTTCGAAATTGGGATGTCGGCTCTCAGTTCTCAAAAGCCAACAGCCAACCTTGACATTAAAACGTGTCTAAGTAGTTAAATAGGTGTCCACATAAAAACACAATTTTCAGGCAATTTGATAAAACTTCAAAGCAGGGCTCAAATCTCCTTTTGATCATGGGTGACCCTGCCCCCCCACCCCCGTCCATGGACCAGGAAGCCATGTAACAAAGAAGATACACATGGAGATATAGTTATCTCTATCAAAGTGTGCTTTCACCATTCTTACTTACAGTGCTTTGCTTTAACCAAACTCACAATAACTAACATAGTTGGACTGCAAAATAAACCTGGGTGTGCATAAGATACTGACAATTCCAAGCTCTGGTGAAGGCTCTGTAGTCAGTGACCTGCCCCGGTCTGGGAGGGCGAGCCCAGCATATAAACAAAGTTTGCATGCAAGATTCCCTGTATTATCAACATATCACATTCAGGCTCCTGCCAACCTCACAGCAGACTCATAACTCTGTATTGTGTAATGTTGTGATCGGCAACACTTTGGAAAAACAGGCTTTTTGTTCCTTAGCACCTATCTCCCACCTAGGGCTGATGTCCTTTGGATAAGGCTACACCACTCGCCACTCGCAGGAGCCAAGCCCCCAGCAATAGTGCTCAGAGCTCCAGGTTATAGCTGCTCCCATCTCTAGCAGATGCTGAGAGCACAGCCCAGGTCACGGGCAAAAGGCTCTCTTGCCTTCTGCATAAGCTTCCTCTTGCTTCCACTGAACCGTATTTTTTTCCCAGAATTTTATTAAGGAAATTTCAAATATGCAGGACATTTGAAAGAATCACATGGTAACAATCCACGAGACATATGTTTAAGTTATTCCCCTCTTCTTACGGTTCTTGGATTCATATCTTTTTCTCCAAGCCCCATGTCTCGGGAGACCTGGCGTGGGAAACCGGAGGCACCGGAAGTCAGGACTCTGCGGTTGTTCGAGCGGCTCCACAGGGCTTTCCCCAGCCTCTTGAAGAAAGGAGAAGCACCCAGGGCACAGTCACACAGGGACCTGGGTTTTTATCTCAGCCCTTCCACTGACCAGCTAGGTGAACATGGATGTGTTATTTTGTTGCCCTGAGTCTCAGGGTGCCTTCAGTTAGCTTATGAGCATGGAGCTGACCTGAGAAACCTAGGCAGAGCACTTATGAAGTGCTAGGGACTCTTCCCCAGGAAGCCCACCAGCTCCAATCCTCACAGTAACCACCTGAGACGGGCCCTCGTGTCGCCTGCCACGCACTGGACAAAATTAGGCTGGAGATCTCGGTCTGCCGCTTTGTGGTACTGCTGTGAAATGAACAGTGGCTTTTCAATGCATAATTCAATTATTATTATTATTATTATTATTATCATTGGCGGCGGCAGCAATAGCATTTTTAAAGGGCATCAAGTCAGCGCCCAATCACAGCTGAGAACATAGCCAACAATAAGCACTTCTTATGGCTTATCTCTGTCACTCACTTACAGCTGAGGCCATCACTTAGAGCCCTAGTGCTAAGGGTGGCACCGCCAAGCAGAGCGTTTTCCTGAAGAGCTGTTTTTTATAGACCTGGCAAAGACCCTTCTGCATAACACTGCTCTGAGTGCTCAGATTTTAAGTTCAGAACACTGGATTGCGTGGTTGTGATAAAGGACTGGCAAGTGTCAGCACGCCCCAGGTAGGTCCTCCTGCACCAGCCTGGACACAGGCAGTTCAGACACAAGCCCTTGGTAAGGTACACCTTTTGCTGGCTGGAAGATCTTTTTGCAAAAAAGTGATGGAAATGTATCCAACCTGAACTCCGTCTATATGCTCAACTGTAACCATGGCTACTGACATTGTGGAAATATTTCCAGACTGGTTCATCCGCATCTCTTCAGCTCAGAGATATTTTCTGAGGTGGTTGTCATCTGCATTCTAAACCCTGAAAGTTTCGGGGCTGGTGCTCCATAGTAGTTAGCTCTTCTCTGTTGCTAGGGTAAGGCTTGGGACTCCTTAAAGGCAAAATAACTGCCATCTTTCAGCCCAAAAGCACTTGACTGCTTCCAACCCTTCCCGCATCCAAAGCTCCTTCGAACTCCCTCTAAATAGACTAGCCCTCCATAAGAGAGCATGTCAGAGATCCTTAAGTCTCCTGGTCTTGGGAAAAGAAAGAGGGAGTATAAGCTAAATTTTGATGAAGCACCACCTTTGAGTAAGAGGTGCAAAAGAATGCGAGAGATGCAGTATAGCATTTCTTTTTTCTTTTTTTCTCTCTTTTCTTTTTTTTGACAGAGACAGAGAGAGGGACAGATAGGAACAGACAGACAGAAAGGGAGAGAGATGAGAAGCATTAATTCTTCATTGCAGCACCTTAGTTGTTCATTAATTGCTTTCTCATATGTGCCTTGATGGGGGAGGGGGGACTACAGCAGAGTGAGTGACCCCTTGCTCAAGCCAGTGACCTTGGCATCATGTATATGATCCCACACTCAAGCCAGCAACCCCACACTCAAGGTGGTGAGCCCATGCTCAAGCTGGTTGAGACCGTGCTCAAGCTGGTGACCTCAGGGGTTTGAACCTGGGTCCTCCACATCTCAGTCCAACACTCTATCCACTGCGCTACCGCCTGGTCAGGCTCAGTATATTTTCTAAAGTCACAGAGCAAGTTGATTGAAAGAGAGAGAACCCAGAGGTTCTGAATCCAGTGTCACTGTGCATTAGATCTGTCCTAATGCCCATTAGTGTAAGCCCAGAGACCCCAGGACTGAAGCAAAGCAACTGCAAAAAACTATTTTGGAAAAAATTGAAAGCATCCTAATGACATTGTCTTTCTCATAAGAATGCAGTTTCAGATATCCCAAGGTAGGACACTGCTGAGGAATCTGACCCATTTGGCATCCAAGATGGAAAAGAAAGGGCACCGTCTGAGTCTTTGCCATTTGTAGTTCAAGAAGATAAGTTAGAGTTTGGGGCGTTGGAGGTAGACTTTTGGTAAGAGACCCTGTCCCAGAAAAGAGACAAAGACCCAAGAGAGGGAATGGACATGTTAGGAAGAAATGGACCGCTGCCTGACCCAACACTACAAGTCTCCCAAAAGTAGAGTTCCAGGTAGTTCCGGAGCTATAGCCATACAAATAGGGTTCTTGCTAAAATCTAAGGAGGAAAAGGAAGGAGAGGGGAGAGGGATGAAATAAGGTAGCAGAGTCTATCAGGAGCTGACATACATTCATGAGAATTATATTTAAGAACTTACTATTGGGAAAAACTAACGTGTCAAGACACCTGGTCACGTGAATCCTTCCTAGGGCCCTAGAAGTTCATGGCCAGTGGCTGACACGCCATCGTAGAGAAACAATCACGAATGGCAAAGAGACAGTGACGTTTGAGGTGGGCCGGCAGCACAACTCTGCCCTGTCTTTTTCACATACCCACAGAACTATGGGAAGCCAAGCGTTCTTCGCACCGGGCCAGACTTTCCTACCCCACCTTGGGGGCCTGCCAGTTTTCGCTGGCTCTCTCTCCACTGTCAAGCCTTCTTGTGAAATGACTGGTACTTCCTGCTTCCCATCGCACCCCAGACCCAGACACGCCACCCCTCCTTGGGTATCCGCCCTATGGGAATGAAATGGAGCCAAGGGGCTCCTGAGGACACAGAAGCCCCTGTTCGGATGAGGACAGAAAGAACAGGGTCGTTTCCCACCCTGTTCCATAGTTTTTCTTCACCTTCCTCGGCTCCCCCCATCCCTTACCATGGTTGCTGCTTCCTGGCTCTCTAATTCAACAGCACATTTCTGCTCCTCTGTGTCCCGGCCTCCCCACTGCAGGGCCACAGAGATGTTCATAGAGTCCCAGCTCCAAGAAATGCTCATCTCCATAGACCTGTCTACCCGCCTCCCACCTGCCTCCAGAGAAACAGCCAACATTCCTTCAGTCCCACAGAGAAAGGGTGTGACTGGGATTACTCAATGAAGCCTCCCAGCCAGCCTCGTATGCCCCCAGAACAATAGAGTTGTATTTTTCTTGGACTTCCTTCATTTTATTTGGTTTCTCCTTTGATTAGCAGAAAAGAACTCCTCTCCCTCCCCCCTGCTTTCCTTTGTAATCCACCAGCCTCGCTCTTGGGTTCTGCCTGTAGGATTCCAACTCCCAACCTCCGTCAGGTAAAGCCCTGGATCGTGAACTTGAGTGATGTCAGTGAGCTTTGCTCCAGGCTTTCTCACACGTGGGAATCATCTCTCGGGAGTCCACAGCCCATCTCTGATCTGTTGCTTTTGGATGCTAATCCCAGGACGCTGGGTGAGGAGTTAGTCAGACTGACCTTTCCCGTTTTCTGAGTCAGTGATCTTAGATCACTAAGTCAGGCACTAAGTGTTGAAAATTAAAATCAATGTGTGGGGCCTGGAAGAGGAATCCAGGAAGGTGGGAAGAAAGGGGTTAAAGGGGAAGGTGACACCTTGGTTTTGGTTGAAACAAACAAACAAAAACCTATCTGACTGCTATCAAATCCATCCTCATCCAAAGGGATTCCATTCATCTGGTATAAGGCTCACATTACAAAGAATATTATATGGACATGACCCCCTCTTGACACATATTACTTCTGAGAGGGCTGGCACATGTCTGGTGACCCAAGGGGGCTTCCATCCATCCCCAAACAACCAAATCTCCTGGTATTCAGGGAATGTTCTGTTTCACTCTCTGCTGAGCTCTAGGGGTATGTCAGGCTGCAAGGGGTACTCCTGGAGTCTCCTCCCTCTCACTAGGCAGAGGCATTTAGGGCCCCTACCCGTTCCACCTCCAGTTTCTCTATCACTCAGACAGATCTCGTGGAACAACAATGCTAATCATGCCAGGTGTTTGGGTGGATTGGCTTTTTCAGTCTGGCTCCTGTCTCAGAGGTCCAAATCCCTAGTAAGCCTGAGTCAGTGCACCTTAACTATCTATGGAAACGCAGACCCAGCAACTTCTCATTTCTAATATGAGAAAAGTGGCTTGTTGAAAAGTGAAGCCTGTTATAGAAGGTCACACAACTGTTTACAGGAACACAGAAGTCACATTCTCGGTTTGAGAAACTCTGGATTTAGAATTATTACCTGAAAGATGTAAAAAAGACTGTATTATATTAACAAAAGTTGGCTTTTCGGTTTAACCAAACGTCCTGCCATCCACTTAAGCTTCATGGCACTGGAGTTTTAGAGCTCTTCTCTCCCAAACTGGCACCAAAACTGCGACCCCCACCTACCCTATTCCAGCACATCGGCTGCACTGCCTTCTCGTTGGGCAGACCAAGTCTAGCAGGTGCAGTTCTTTCTAACAAATATTTGCAGAGCATCAACTACGTGCGAGGTATTTGTTCAAGTCAGATAATAAAGTAAAAAAAGACTAGATCTGCTTGTGAAACACACCATATCATACTCTATATATGTTTCTAAATTCAGGAACTGCTCCTTTTATTCTACAGCCCTGTTTTCAAGAGACAACTTGATTTTCAAAGGAAAGGAATGGTCCCTCTCTTCTTTTCTCTGAGAGCAGACATACACATCCACACATATAAAATAATTATTTGTCCAGGAAGATGTACACATATGTCATGGAGATAAATACACTAAATCTGTCTTCATCTGAACTCCAAGCATGTGCTAGTTTTGGGGGGGGGTTTTCCCCCAAGTCTCCACAAAGAAGGAAAAAGAGAAAAGGAAAACTCAACAAGACCCTCAAGGAGTCAGATCCCTTTCTATATTGTCAGGTAATTGTTAGCAGAAATCGGCTGTAATAACAAGCCATCTTAGAGGAATGCCAATTCAATTCTCTCCTGCTTCAAGAAGACCCGGAGCCCGCCTTTGTTGAGACAATAACAATACCTCCTTTCAGAAAGTGGGGGATCAGAAAGGTAGGGCTCCTGCTCTCCCAGATAAGCGCTGGCAAGGAGAGGTGAGTGCTATCAAGAGGGAGGCTGGTGTCGGCTCCCAGGGGTCAGCCGGGGCGGTCTTGTCAGAGGGAGCAAGCTCAGGGGGAGGCCGGAAGAAGGTGTCTCACTTTCAGAAACTGAAAAAGGATGGCCAGTCCTCCTCCCTGTGGACTGGGCAGCCAAGGCCTCCACGGTGGCAGAACCACCAGCCTCCTCGGAAACGTCTCTGCACCCCCCACCCCCTGCAGCAGACTGTCTGTTTGCCGTCTGGGACTGGCTCATGCAGCCAAATCCTTCCAAGAGTCTGAGGTTTAGGGTTTGAGTGAGCTTGATGGGTAGCCTTCCCCCCCCCCTTACCTTTTTATTCACAGTTTCCAATACATAAAGCACTTTATAATATCCATGGAAACCTTTGTGGCCACAGCATTAGAAAACAGCAATGACCCGTGTCAGGTACACGTGGGGAAGGCCGAGGAGAGTGTCCAATTATGTGGCACGGATGTGTGGCTTTCTTTCCTTCTAATCAGGTTCCAAAAGTGGCATTTCTTTGCAAAAGGCCAGACTGATAAGGGCTTGAGCATGGGTTATATAGTGTGATGCCATGGGTTAAGGAATGAAGTTGCCCTTGGGCTGGTCATGCTAGGTAACGACCTAGCGCTGAGCTGGGCCTCTCTGAGACATTGGCGAGATGTTTGTGTGGAATGAATGTGTGCTGTTTTTTTAAAAAAGAGCCCTGTGTCATTGTTAGGACACATAGGATGCTTCCCAGAGGCAGGAGTCCTGGCGTCAGAATTCGCTGATGTCCTCATTCCCACTGGCCTCCCTGGCTCCCCAGAGAGGGACCTGAGCTCAGTGAATGGCAATGGGACTAGTTCATCTTTTTTCTTTCTCTTGAAATCTTCTGTCCTTGTCCCTAGCAATTGCCTTTACCCCCCCCCCCCACCACCACCACCACCACCACCACACACACACATTTTCATTGTTTTCTAACCTATTCATCACACGGGAGTAATTGGCAAAACTTGACCGAGTCCAGTTGAATTTTAATCTGGCTCTTCCACGGAGAAAGCAGCTAAAGGACAGTAGACAGGACATCAGCAGCGTCAGGGAGTCTGGGCGCCAAGTCTCACAGCCACTCTCTGCCCGCCCGCCCTCAGCTTCCTCCCTCCTCACACAGGCATCACGACCCCCTCCCCACATGCGAGGCACGGTCGAGCTTTCAGCAGCCATCTTTGCTGTACAAATGAAATGTATTATCATCCAGACCAGGTTGGAAGCAGATGATTCTCATCTTGATTCCTCCCAAAAAGACAATACCTGTCCCCTATGTGGCCCTTCAGTGTCAGGCAACCCATCGGGTGTAGTACTCTAGCCCAACGGAAACTACCAGTGTCACATGGAAATAACCTACTTAAGACAAAAACTTATGTCAGGAGGAAGAGGGGGAGGCCTACCAAGGGAGGCAAAGAAGACCTCCTGAATCTCCTTCTCCCTTAGCCTTTATTGATCAGAAGCAGAACAGAGGGAACAGGATCACAAGGGAGGGAGGCCAGGCGATAAGGGGAAAGAATGACTAATGGCCATTTTGCGGACATGGAGGAAGGGCTAATTTGGTCAGTACATTCTTTTTCTTTTGCTAGTTAACAAGCACAAAGGAAGGGGCAATCTAGAACCTCTATGCTAATTTCCTAAAGCCCGTTCACATATATTCCTTTGTGTCTGCACAAAGGTCACCCACTCACACACTTTCTTGGTGTTTGGATCCAAGAGACATTCACTCAGGGCTTTTAACTAAAGTTCCCCAATCCAAGTCATAGAGGGTTCAAGGTTACATGGGTGAGTCCCTATAATCGGGAGTCTGGGAAGAGAAGGGGGGGGTGGCTCTAGGGGTTCCCTGCAAGCCCCCATGGGAGGTGCACACAGCCTATGAGCTCATCAGGTCACCCCTTCAGCCATGGTTTATGCAAAAGGCAAGACAGCCACTGAGAAGTGATGACACTCATCAGCCCCCTTTCCTTCCCAATGCGTTGTCTTCCAATGACAACCTTGGTTGAGGACTGTCACTCTCAAATGTGAATTCACATCACCCCACAGAACACAGAATCCACAGGACATAAAGCAACGCCAAAAAGAAATAAGGCCACAGGTAAAGAGCTTCCTCGCTGGAGAATTAAGATGGCTATGACAGCCTACGTGGTCTGCATATCAAACGAGTTCCTGCATAACAAGCACCAAGCGTTAAAGAATTGGTAGCCATTGTTTTTTTGTCTCACTATTGTCATTGTATGTGCTGGGTTTTACCCCTTAATACTTAGAGCTCTTGAGACTTGGGACAAGTAAATGATTTTATCTAAACCACAGATTTCCCAACTGTTAAATGGGAAAAGAGTAAGAACTACCACAAGAGGTTATCTGGGGGAGATACAGGTGGTACATCCAGGTGAACCCCCTTTACAGATGGCCGGGTGCCTAGGAAGGGCTCTGCAAACACTTCTTACTAATAACTGCCCCCATAAAGCAGAGGAGAAAAGGGCCAGGGTGGTAATGAAGAGCCTTGCACTTCTAAAATAATGAAGACTTCTCCGGGTTGAAGGGGATGGTGAAATCCCATTTCTGGTTTGTAGAACAAATGAGTTTGACAATCTGGACAAGCCTCTGTCAGGATGTGAAAAGGCTGCTGTGTAAGCCAGAAAAGAGAGCAACCCCAACACACGATGGAGTGAAAGGAGGACCGGGAATCCGAGTCCACCTAGGCACCCCTACCGCAAACCCAGGGACGTTCTTGTGAAAAGGAAATTAAAAGTAGGAAGACACGTTAGATGTGCATGGTTCAAGTCACCCTTTGTTCTCCACCCCTCCAACACAAAGGCTGCCAAACCCCGATTAAGGGAGAAGGGAGGGGATAAGATCAGAGACACGATTCACAAAAGCGTGGAGCTCCAGTGTCTGCGTGGCCACCCCCCCCCAAAAAAAAAAAAGAGCTGGAGCCCAAACAGAGGCAGGGAGAACAATGAGAACATGGGGGCGTGGGCCCACTGGCCTGCGTGCCTGGAGCAGAGGTCTGCGGTCACTGCGGCCTGTGAAATTCTGTGTGCACGCGGGGGCGTGGGGGAGGCAGACACAGCACCCCGCGCTGGCTCCATCTGCCCTTCCCAACAACTGCGTGACCTTGAGCAAGCTCTGCGCTCCTTTCAGAACTTCTGCGTCTGCACAGGAAGAGCAGAGAGTGATTTCCTCCCCTCATCACCGCCTAGGGATGTCCAGGGAATGGAATTGAGAGGATGGAAGGGCCCTTCAAAATCAGAAACAGGAAGGAGCAGCAGGCAATATGCATTTGCAACGACATTATTTTCTCAGCAACAGGTGAGAAAGAACCGAGGGTTATTGAATACACGTGCTTCAGAGTGACGTGTGTGTGGGAGGGAGAGAGTGAAGATAGGGTGCCTACCCCCAAATCCCCTTATGTGATCCCCTGGTGTTCCGTAGGAATCATGTGGCACCCGGATAAATCAGTCCCGGCAACCACTGGGTATGGGGGCAAGTGGATAGAGACCACAAGTGTAGATGGCAGTGGACACAATGCCTTTGACACAGTGCGGAGAATACAGGCTCTAAACAGGTGGAGGCCAAGCAAGAGGTTTCTCCCCCCTAAGCTGACACACCCCCCCCATTTCCTACACTGGGTGGCTGCCCATTGGGTGGAAGACAATGCCCATCCTTGACCTCTCACTGCATTGCCCCACCCTTCCCAGCAACAAGTTTCACCCATAGGCAGCAAACAGCTGGGCCACTTTGACATTTAATAACTAATGAATACCTGTTGAAATGAGCTCCGCCCACCTCACCCCACCGCACCTTCAAGCCTATGCAATTGTTCCTGAAGCCCCGTGTTTCTCGCCTCCTGTTTCTTATTTTCCTCCACCTCACATTCTTCTTTCTTCTCCACTGCTTCCAGACAGATCACAGTTTGGAATTAGGGGCTGGGGTGGAAATGGGTGATTTTGTGTTTTAAATACTTCTGGTTGAAGAAGATGTAGGGTGTTTGGTCCAAACTGTATAGCAAGAGTCCCCAGACAGCGCATATCTACGTACACACATTGTCCTGCTCTCTTTCCCTTTAAATCCCTCCCCTAGAAGGAGTCGGGGAGGGTCTTGTGCTTCTGGGGCTCCTGGGACTGCAGTCCCTGGGGCCATCTGGGAGTGATTAGCCTACAGACTTCAGGTAGCTCCAGTCACACGTGCAGCCCAGATGATACCCCCTAATTCCATACCCACAGCTCTCCTTCTCCAAACAAACAGCAGCTCCGTTCGCAGAGAAAAGAAAAAGGCCTTCCTTCGAGGAGCTGCTGAGGAAAGCTAGGTCATAACTGTCTCCCCTGCTCTGACCCCCAGCCCCCTGCCCAGTCACTGCCCCCCACTATTCATTCAACAGCCAGCCACACCATGGCTCATCCATGAAAGGACTGTGCCTTGTGCTTAGAAAAGCAAGCAAGAAAATCAGGAAGAAAAAAATATTTATTATCATTGTATATTTGGGTAGCAAGGTCCCGGGGTTTTTAGAGGTTCTGATATGTTAATAATGATTTCAGTTTGTGGTTTGATTGTTTTTTCAAAACCTGTAAATCCAGGCCAAAAATGTATAAAGACTGCAATCTGAAAGCTTTATATTCATCATGCCAAGGGCACAGCTCCAACGCCCTTTCTTATAGAAAAAGGTCAAAGGGTAGGACATTTAGAAGAGGGTTTCAGGGCAAAGACAGAATTCCTTATAAACAGCACAAGCAGCCATTTACAGGATGTGTTTTGAGGGGAGCCATAAAGATATCCCATCTAATTGTCAAAGTGTCCCACTATGTGCTTGGTAGCTATGATCTACCATTAGGTACTCATTACTTTGGCTAAATGTTGGTCATTCATTCCTTCAATGAACATGTACTTAGCAGAGTCAATGTGACCCATAGACTAGGAATACAAAAAGGCTAACACTGTATCCTTGTCCTCAAGGAGATCATTGTTTAGTGGTGATCATATATGCACAAAGGACATATGACATCACAGAGAGGCATGCACAAAACATTCTAAGAACACAGAGATGGAAGCAAATATCTATTCCTGGGGAGATCATAAGTCTTCAGAGAGGGGTTAATATTTGAATTGAATCTATCTCTGATTAAAGTCTAGCTGCCTAGCTTGACCAGGTGGTGGCACAGTGGATAGAGCATCAGACTGGGATGTGGAGGACCCAGGTTCAAAACCCTGAGGTTGAGGCTTGAGCACGGGCTCATCTGTTTTGAGCAAGGCTCACCAGCTTGAGCCCAAGGTCTCTGGCTTGAGCAAGAGGTCACTTGGTCTGCTGTAGCCCTCCCCCCCCCCCGTCAAGGCACATATGAGAAAGCAATCAATGAACAACTAAAGTACCACAATGAAGAATTGATGCTTCTCATCTCTCTCCCTTCCTGTCTGTCTGTCCCTATCTGTCCTTCTATCTCTCTCTGTCTCTGTCACAAAAAATTAAAAAGAAAGTCTAGCTGCCTCAGAGACTGAGAATACACTAAGCCCTAGTAGTCATTTACACCATAGTCTAAAGGAGTTTCACATCTCTTCTAAGAAAACATCTTTTTTCTGTTATCTGGGAAAAATACCCTTCCCTGAAAAAGGCAGAGGACTGATGAAAAATAAATAAATCTTTATAAGGAAGCATCCCCAGCATATAAGGAATAAAAATTGAAGATGAGGAATAAATCAGTGCATGAATCCATCATGTACTGTTCCATCTGTGAGTTGTTGAGAAGGACATGAAGACTTGAGTCCTAGAAATGAGCAAAGGAAGGCAAATCAATAATTTTTCTCCCTAAGGAAGCATTACCCAGGATTTTTAAGAATCAAAGGAGAATCTCATGTTTTCTTCAAGTCCATTTTGTTTTCCAATTACAGTTTATAGTCAACATTATTCTGTATTAATTCATATGCACAGCGAAGTGATTTGACAATCATACGCTTTACAGAGTGGTCCCCTGCTGTGTCAAGTACACACCTGGCAACATACATAATTATCACTGGTAATCTACATCTCTGTGACTGTTCTGTAACTATCAATTTGTACTGCTTAATCTCTTTACCTGTTCAACCCATCGAACCAATTCTTAAGTCTCAAAGGCAATCTTACTCACATTCCTGGTTTGCTTGATTAAGAAAATCAAAGGGCCCCAAACAGAAGTGAAGTTGGGCCTGGGGAAGCTCAGGGATTGAAGAAGGGGGTAGGTGAGCATCCATTCCATTCATCCTCTACCTCACCTACACAGGTTAGTATCCTAGCTAACGATACTAACCCAAGAGCTGCTGAAACAGGTCTCAGGCCTGGTTGAGCTCAGAAAGGTGGTCTTGGAGGCAAATGCCCCACTGATACCACTCTGAAACTCTGCTTTCGCCAGCCCTGAGTTCTTGCAGGAGGGTCGGAATCCAGAAAACCTCCTAAGTGCCAGGAAAATAAAAAGCAATTAGTGACGTTTGCTTCAGGCAGAATCTAAAGGGGAAAAAGAATTCTTGGCGCCCCACAAAACTACCT
The DNA here is from genome assembly GCF_036850995.1 of Saccopteryx leptura. Lineage (NCBI taxonomy): Eukaryota > Metazoa > Chordata > Mammalia > Chiroptera > Emballonuridae > Saccopteryx > Saccopteryx leptura. Next base: position 169,993,951 of record NC_089507.1, read on the forward strand.
CCCAGGGCCTCTTCCGGAACCACAATGTTCAGCCCACTCAGCGTTTGGCCAATGCCACTCTCTCCTCCCCCAGAAGATTTCTTTGCTCCTGGAAAATCATCTGGAAACTGTCATCACCACTGTGCTGGTTGGCAGATGTCCCCCAAAGAGAGAGTGAAGCGTACCACACACTACAAGGTATTTCTGGGCTTGGACCAAGAAAGGCGGGGGAGGGGGTGAGAGATGATGGCTCAGGCGCGAAGCAGCACAGCATCACCCGGGATAGAAGAAGAGAGTGGACTCCAGGGGCAAAGGGATGAGAAGGACTCGCACACTGAGCCAGGAGCTCTGGACCACTTCTTGCCACATGGTGCCTTTCCCTCAAGCTTTGATGGAGCCACACACAGGAGGCAGCTCTCTGCGACCCATGCATTCTTTCAGAGCAAGATAAGGGGAATCAGTGGAAGGGGCAGAGAAAGAGGGTCTCAAGACAGTGAGCCCACAGGGCATAGCAGAGCATGGGTGACACAAGCTGAATTCTGATGGAAAGCAGACACGGAGACAAAAACAGCAGGGACCCAATCTTGTCCCCTTTGGATATCAGGCACATTAGGAAGCCTCAAGCGATATTTGATTAATGTTGGGCTAACTGAGAAAGAGATGGCAAGTGAAAGAATGACAGGGGACGACAGAGGATGGAGAGGACAGGATGTCTCCATAGTGCGGTACCTAGGACTCTAATCCATCTCAGGTGTCCTAGAGCCAAGCCTCAGACTTACAGACCCTGCTCCAGTCCCACCAGTTCCTTCCTACACAGCCTCCGGCATCCATGCCTCGCAAAGGTGCAAGGACCTGGTTTGCTGCCCATGATACCTCACGCATTTAATACAGTTTAGGTTCAAATGCAAGCTGGGTGTGAACTCATTCTGGAGACAGAGACGCTGGAGCCAGGTCCCTGGTGGGAGGAGGGGGTGTGAACCCTGGAGGAGTAGGTGGCTGCCTGAATAGATACATACGTCTGAGCCAAGACCATCCACCCCGCCTTCCTCTCCTACCGACTCTCCGCCAGACACCACCTTTTCTCCTGGTTGCTGAGGGGAGCCTCTCCACTTGCAGATGCCTCCATTCTCCAAGAAAGGGAGCGTTTAAGGAGAAAGTGCCTACATTTAGGGCCCTCTCAGTGTCTACTCTGTTTATGAAGAATAATAAATGCTCAGATACTGGAATCTAATGTGAACCTACCCCGAAATCATACCAGGAACTGATTTTTATTTTTCTGTTTTACACACAGATATTAAGACAGCTGAGATTTGAAAAGACAGCCATCTTCTGCCAACCGAAGCTGAGTACTGTGAGCGCTCAGAGCAACCCAAAGGGAAGCCATTTCTGCAGTCACTCCCTGCCTGTGCCAGGCGGCGGGCCTTCCCTCGCGTTTCAGCCAGACGGGAAGCCGGGGAGGAGCCGGGTCCACACCTACGAATCAGTGTGAAACAGAATAGTCAGTCCTTTATCACTGGAGGCAAATATAGTTTGTCCTAAAGATAGCAACAAGGACACTGTGAGATTTTTTCTGGGTCTTAATGATTTAGGGGTGGAGGACCAAAAATAACTGTCCCTCTCTCTTACACCCACCAGGCCAAATTTCACACTCATTCCCCTCTCAAAAAAAATAAAAATAAAGAATGACAGGGTGGACAAAGGTTATTTAAGCATCCATTTAATCTTTTTTTATTCAGTAAAAGGGCTTTGGGAGAAATGTGTCCTGGAGAGAAGGGAAAAAAAAAGAAGAAAAAAACAAACAAACAAAACCCCCCTCTGCTTTCTCAAAATCACTGATCGGTCTGCTCTAGGCTGGAGAGTACCAGACGCCCTTCGCTTTTCTCTTTTCAAACAGACGCAGGATGGAATCGGTACTAAGGAAGCCTGTCTTTCCTGCAGGCTTGCAGACAGCAACGCGCACCGAGACATTAATTTGAAATAAACAATGACGGCGCAGGAAGCCCAGCGGGCCCCGGGGTGTTTTCTGCCCCAACTTCACGAAGCCCCGCGGCTGTTTCACGAGACTCTCGGGCCGCCTACCCCCTGCGGTTTGTGTGACCTTACAGCTCCGAAAGCTCCCGGAGACCTAAGCCCCAGCCCTCAATACGTCACTCTCACGCGGAAACTCCAAAATCGGAGGCTGACCTCGTGACCTTGGCCCTCCTGGGGCCCTCGGGCTGAACGCGCTGCTGCCCGAACTCCGACCAGAGCGTGGAGGACCCGGCTGCGCACTGCTGCCCCCGCGCCCGGCTCGGCGGCTCCGGAGGGGGGCCCGACGCGCACGCAGCAGGGAGAACCCCGGTTGGTCCCCCTCTCCTTCCCCCCGTGAATCTATAGGTTCGAAGAACTAGGGAGATACTCTGTGCCCCAGGGACCTCCCGGATCCTACCGACGTCGAAAAAGAATTGACAGGAAGACACAAAATACTTCGAAATTGTACATTAATAGCATCTCTCCCTTCCCTTGTTTTGATGGAGAAATTTACCCCTATTAATAAAGATCCGAGATCATTACAAGCCCTCCAAGACTTCTTAGAGGGGGCAGCTGGTTAGCATCCCTTCAGGCTGCGATGAAGCCATCGCTAGAGAGCCCACCGTCCTTCTCAGGGAACCTCAAAAAATTCCCCAGAGCATCTCAACTCCTTTCCGGTGGTGGGCTCACTGGTCCCGGGCTCCCTGGGCCGAACCCCGCCCCCCAGAACGGAAAGGTGACTCGGGGGGGACAAGAGGGTGCAGGAACGAACCCGCGATCTGCGGAGGAAGTTCATGGGGCCGAAGTGAGCCCGCGGATCCTTCTAGTCCCCCGCAAAGGAGGCGCCGCTGGGCTGCGCGCTGACTGTACTTGTCTGTCTAAGCAAGGCAAAGGCACCGACAGCTGAGGATGCCCGAAAGGTTTTTAAAAGAGGAAAACTGGGGAGGGGAAAAAATAAATTTGGCCCAGGAAATCCCCCGCAGGCCATTCTAGGGATGCGCTGAGATGTCCACAGGGCTCACAGCTCCCTGGTGCCTTGACTAAAGATAGATATTTTTGGAAAAGTTAGCATTAAAAAAAGAAAGAAAACAAAGGAAGAAAAGAGGCGCACACTCTCTGTGGAAGCAAGGACTGGAACTTCCCACTCCCATCGTCCACGTCCCCAGCCAGGCCCGGACGAGCCAGCTGTTCTGTCTCTGGCTTTGGCTCCAGTCCGAACCCCCTGGGCGTCCGAATGGATTACAGCCCCCGCTGCCCCAAGCCCCCCCCCCCCACCAGGGGTCACCCGGGAGCACATCGACTGTTCATGCCTCCCTCATTGGACACCTCCTGTACACCTCATCCCTCTTTCTCTACAAAAATAGAAAGGGGAAGAAAAGCCCCCTGTTGGCCTTCAGTTTTAAGGTGCGCCAGGATTGTACAGTCCCGGGTGTCACATGACAGATAATCACCCCGTTTGGGGAGAAATGTACATGTAGGACTACATAGTCACTTGCGTTTACGGGACGTGTGTCTGGGAGGTCAATAGGCCTGCGATGGGACCAATACTCGGAGAAAATGTCCAAAGGTCACATGTATTCGGCTGGTCACAGATATTTATTGCGCCCCTACGAAGTTATCTGGAACTTTCCTTTTCCCTCTTGCTGTTGTTGTCTACCCCGATGTCTATTCTACACTTGGCTTACCTGCCGCTCCTTCCAAAGAGAACTGGTGCCCGGCGTGAAAAAGGATCGGCAACAGGCTCCGCGCCCCGTGAAAAGTACCAGTTACCGAGGAGAGTCTGGGAGTGCAGGGCGGGGGGAACCGGGGTCCCGCCGGGAGTGGGGTCTTTTACCTGTGAGGAACTGGGATCTGGGGACTTGGGAGGAAAACGGGTCTCCCTGCCTCTGAGCGCCTCTACAGCAAAGGTTGCCCAGGGTTGAGATCTTTGGGAGACTCCGCGGCTCACCCCAACCAAATTCTCCTATGACGTGCGCTCCTGCTGAAAATGGAGTTAGACACGGTCCCCACTTCTGCTAAGGAATTTGGGGGAGAGAGGTAGTGATCCTTAATTCTTCAGGTATGGGGACCCCCCTCCACCACACTGCTCCCCTTCCCACCCCAGGACGTAACCCGCATCCCTGTACTGCGTGTTCGCACCGCCCCACAGAGCTGGAGAAACTCGCCAACAACTCTGGGCTCCTGCCTCCGCGCCCGCGTAGACGCGGAGGAAGATTGGCGGCCTCGGCTGGGGAAATTGAGCCCGGCGCCGGCCCCGGACGCCGAAGGAGAGAGAAGGGAGGGATCCCAGACCTCAGCTTCCCGAGGTCCCTCTCGGGATCTGCTTGCACCTCCACGTCTCCGCTCACGGCGGCAGACCTTGCGGCGCTGGCTCAGGTGCCGGGACCGAATGAACGCACGTCGTCGCAGACGTGCAAAGTGCCGCCGACTGCCTGTCCCGTTTCTGACCAGCGCTTTTTCTCTCCCTCAGTCCCACCAGACTGTGGATCCTACCGCCTTTAGGCTTTTGGCAAAGGGCTCTGGCTAATCCTGGGCCAGTGGCCTCGGTTTCCCGATCCGTAACCTCAGCTCTGGGAAAGGGTCCCTTTCCCCCTGGCTCTGACTCAGGGCCTCAGATAGGAAACTGCAAGCGTCTTCCCCGGGCAGGGAGGAGAGGTCAGGGGCGAACTGAGCCCGTGAATGGGGGTGGGGAAATTGGCACCCAGAACCCTGCAGAAATACAGGACCGTCCCACTGGCTAACCCATGGTGTCCACACGTCAGACTCAGCCTGGTCCTGGCACGCCTAGCAGAGGGCAACGCTTGGCACCTGAGAGATGGGGTGGGGGGTATGTGTGTGTGTGGGGGGGGGTGTCCTCGTGATATCAGTCTCCTAATTCTGTGCAGAACAGTAATGTCAACTATCTAGAACGCTCTTTTTCTCTGCCCGGTCCTCTATAGACATGCACTTCACAGTTCCCCTAACTGGGCTGCCCAAAGGTGGATCCTCACGGGAGGGAATATCGTGTAGGAATTTCTGCAAAGATAAATCTCAGCAGCAAAGTAGTTTTGATTGAGTGGAGCACACCACCCACCACCACCACCATCAGTTTTCCTGCACTTTCTGTAAATTAGTTTCTGGGCTTTTGGTGCCCCCTCTGGATGTAGGTGAAAATTGCAGTCCATTTTTTTAAATCAACTGATTGTTTATCTTGATTTCAAAAAGATACAAGAATACAAAATGCTTGCATCAAACGAACAGAAGGTGTATACAGTACCGTAACTTATTATATTAAATTTTATATATTACTTATATTCTATTACATAATTTTATTAAACTTTTTTTTCTATGTACATATTTATCTTGACAAATATTTAGTGACATATTCCAAAATATCTTCAAGTCACAGTCGTCTTCACTGCCTTTTATGCTGTAAAGATGGGAATTACAATAAAATGCAACTAATCACAGACACCTTGGTTAAAACTTCTGCCCCAAGTTCCGGTCTCTGAGTCTCTTCTTGGGTCAGGTGTCTGCAAATCAGCTATACTCATAAAAGTCCTCTCGGAGGACACAGATATCAGTCCACACTACCTGAGACTTATCTATCCCCCCCCCCCCGAAAAAAAGGACGAAATTGTTTTTATACTTTCCCAGCGTATTACGGGGCCATGAATGCAAAGCTATTGTATAGAGAGCTCTTAAAATCGCAAATTCTATGGTAGAAGAAATATCCACTGTAAGTTACATTCAATTAAAAAGTAAATACTATTTAACAGGGTTGCAACTTACTACTTCTGAAGAGTTCCCGGTTCCTATAAGAAATGTCGAGTTCTTCGGTAGAAAACAAGATTTTTAAACATCGTCAAGGAAAACAGTCTTTTAGATCTTGTCCAAGTGTCCACAATTTGCAAATTAGAAATAAACAAGTCTTTGATACGATGCAGGACGATTCATAATAACAATCATTTGAGTCAAGGTGAATATTTGCGGGAACCAGGAAGGGAGGGAGTTGAAAATTAAAGTTCTCTCCAGTTATGCGTTTATTGATGATTCTGAAGACAAGTAGCCTGCAGGCGACTAAGGTTTTTCTTCTCCCCCAGAAAAGATACACAACCAGACACTAAGTGTTCGTGTAAACACAAAACTGGTGCTCAAATCCCACTTGAAATACATCAGACACCTCCACCCCTCCCGCGGAACTCCTGTCTTTGAGTCACAAAAGGACCGGTCTAAAGTGAGGACGACAGGCGCTTCGCTCCCCCAGGTGATTGTAAAGGAGGGCGAAAGCAGGCAGTGCAGCTCCGCCAAAGTAACCTGTTTTGTCTGCGAGGCACTCATTGGTTTGGTTTTTTACAGACCGAGGGACCGGCCTCAGCCTCGCGGCCCGGGAGGGCCACCTTCGCGAAGTTCGATCTCTCTAAGCCGAACAGTTTGCACACTCTTTCCAGGGGCAACTCTGCCGACGATCTGACTCGGCCGGGGACAAGAAGAGCCGACCGTCAAGGCAGCTGCCCCGTCACGGAGGCGCGTCGCAAGGTGGGGGCTTCGGAGGGTGGGACGGGGTGCTGGAGAAGGGCTTGTCAGAGTTCAAGGTCGAGGTGGCGCGGGACGGATCCGCTCACGCCGGGCTACAGTGCTACGCAGCTGCCACCGCCAGCCCGCGCGGGGACTTAGCTTTGGTTTTCATTGATTCCCTTGGTAAGAGCGCAGCAGAATCCCGACCCGCCGCACCAGCAAACCAGAGCCTGTTACTCTATTTATATGGATTATTACAGAGGAACAGCGGGCGTTGAGTCACCGAACATTTGTTTCAAAAGACCATTTCCAAGTACTTTCGGCAGCGACCGGCTCCAGGCACCTAGACTGGGCTGCGCGTTATGGAGAGACTGATTCTCGAACACTGTACACTCCAGCTAAGTCCTCCGTACCGCGGAGAAAGCAGTGAAAAGAAATGCTTGGGGGTGGGGGTAGATCCTAGTCTAGACACACAAGCGCACGCACACACACAGATACACGAGCGCGCGCGAATTCGCTCAGGGACAACACTAAAATTCTGACATTACGAGAGCACGGCAAACTTACACATTTGGACGTCCCGGGTCCCCCGCCTTCCCCGCCCCCCCCCCCCCAGCCTCCTGACCGGCGGCGGCGCTCCCCACCCCGCTCCTCCCCTCCCCTCGCGTCACAGCCCTGTGCCACAGTCCTCCTTCTCCCCCACCCCTCCCATCGGACCCAATCAGCTGCCTGCCGACCTTCTGATTGGCCGGGACGGCTCTAAGGTGAGGGGGGAGTTATTTATTAAAGAGCAGCTGGGCTGGAAGTCGGAGAGCGGAGAGCGGAGCTTGAAATTGACTGGGATCCTCAGTGGCGCCACGACTTACCAGTTTTACCCCAGGAACTTTTCTTTGCAAAAGGAGAAGAGAAGGGTGCAGACGCCCCCGCTTAGTTCTTTCTTCCCCTACTCCTTCTCTCCAGTTCGCCTTCCCCCATTTGAAGCGGGCAGCTGCGGGCTGGCCACCCCGCGCCTTTCTAAGTGCTCGCCGCCGCCGCAGGGTGACTCGCCAGGTTCCCCGGGAGCCGCTCGCTCTGCGTTCGGGCAGCCCAGGGGAGAGGAGTCTGCGCCTCGAGTCCCCGAGCCGCCGCGACCTCTCGCCTTTCCCGGCCACTCGCCCCCTGCCCCGGGCCCGCGTATGAATCTCCTGGACCCCTTCATGAAGATGACCGAAGAGCAGGAGAAGGGCCTGTCCGGCGCCCCCAGCCCCACCATGTCCGAGGACTCGGCGGGTTCGCCCTGCCCTTCGGGCTCCGGCTCCGACACCGAGAACACGCGGCCCCAGGAGAACACGTTCCCCAAGGGCGAGCCGGACCTGAAGAAGGAGAGCGAGGAGGACAAGTTTCCCGTGTGCATCCGGGAGGCCGTCAGCCAGGTGCTCAAGGGCTACGACTGGACCCTGGTCCCCATGCCGGTGCGCGTCAACGGCTCGAGCAAGAACAAGCCGCACGTCAAGCGGCCCATGAACGCCTTCATGGTGTGGGCGCAGGCGGCTCGCAGGAAGCTCGCGGACCAGTACCCGCACCTGCACAACGCCGAGCTCAGCAAGACGCTCGGGAAGCTCTGGAGGTAGGGCCGCGCGGCCAGGTGGGCTCGGCGACGGGGGGCGCTGGCCCGGACCGCTCTCCGCGCGCCCCCCTCCCAGCAGGGGGGAACCGCGAGTCCTGGAGCGGGCGGGGTAGGGCGGGAGGGGGTGGGGACGCAGAGTTAACTGGGCTCGGAGTTTGACAAAGTCCTTGGACTGTTCTAAGGAAAAGGGGAGGGGGTGGCCAGAGGATGGGAGACGACTTGAGGCGCACGGTGCGAGGGGCTGCCGGCCTGATTGATCGCCCGTTGCTGTTACAGTCGATCCCAAACGGGGTTAGGGTAGGAAGGGAACTTTGTTTCTCTCTCCCTAGAACTGCGTTCTTTCGTGTAGCTCTACACCCACGGGGGTGGGGTGGGGTGGGGTGGGGGAGAAACCGAGGCTAGAGGAACCCCACAGCGGGAAGGAGGTAAGGGAGGGAGACTGCTGGAAATGCTAGACGCAGGGTTGGGAGGTGAGCAGGAGGGGCTCCTTGCAGATTGAATTGTTTTTTGAAAAATTTTAAAAAGGTCTTGGGGACGGGAAGCGGGTGGCGGGGGGATTACTCCAGTAGCAACGGCATGTAGAGCGGGAGCGGCGGAGAGCTAGTTTCATCTGCAGGGTTTCCAAAACAGAAGTGAAGTGGGGAGAGCGGGGCGTGGAGCGACGGCTCCGGTCCGACTAAAAAACCGAGATTTCTTTTTAAGAAAAGTTATGGGCTGCGGCCGTGGCTAGAAAGCAGGAAGGAGGGAGGACGGGGTTGTGCGCGCAGCAGCAGAAAGGTCGGGGTCACCTCCAGCTCCCGCGCCCTGACAGCTCTGCGAATTTCACAGACCACCCCTTCTCTCTTTCTCTTCCCGCCCCCTCTGCCTTCCTCAGACTGCTGAACGAGAGCGAGAAGCGGCCCTTCGTGGAAGAGGCGGAGCGGCTGCGCGTGCAGCACAAGAAGGACCATCCGGATTACAAGTACCAACCCCGGCGGAGGAAGTCGGTGAAGAACGGCCAGGCAGAGGCGGAGGAGGCCACGGAGCAGACGCACATCTCTCCCAACGCCATCTTCAAGGCTCTGCAAGCGGACTCCCCGCACTCCTCCTCCGGCATGAGCGAGGTGCACTCCCCAGGCGAGCACTCGGGTAAGTCCCCACGAGACGCACAGCCTGGCCACCGTCCCACCTGGCACCCCCACCCCACCCCCTCACACACCCTACACCCCCCCCACCCCCGCCCCAGACCTCTATCTAATAGATTCTGCTTGGGGACTTTGCATTCCCCAGGAAAGGACACACCTTCTTCTACACCTAACCCTCCTCCCCTCCCTGCCCAGGGTCCCCACGAAGCCCCTGAGCGCACAGGCACACACACCCCAGTCCCTGCATCCTAGTGGATTGATTTTTATTTCGAGGTAAAAGGCCTTTACAGCTTTACAGGAAGTCTCCCTTCTTTGTTTTGCCCCCCTCCCCAAAAGCACATACAGGACGCCTCTACAAGTAGCATTTGGTCGAGGGTCCGGAGACCTCCTCCTGATAAATGTGTATACTAGCAAGTTAATCACTCGGGGTCTCCCCTCCGTGCAGCAACCTTCTCCTGTGCACGTGTGGGACCCTGTGACCTTGTATCAGGGAGGGAGGGTCCCAGCAGGGTTCCTAAGACTAGGGCTTTTTCATAGCCCTTGTTGATTTTCCTGTGTTTCTCTTTTATTGTTTGCAGGGCAATCGCAGGGCCCACCGACGCCACCTACCACCCCCAAAACTGACGTACAGCCGGGCAAGGCTGACCTGAAGCGAGAGGGGCGCCCCCTGCCAGAGGGGGGCAGACAGCCCCCCATCGACTTCCGCGACGTGGACATAGGCGAGCTAAGCAGCGATGTCATCTCCAACATCGAGACCTTCGACGTCAACGAATTTGACCAGTACCTGCCACCCAACGGCCACCCGGGGGTGCCGGCCACACACGGCCAGGTCACCTACACCGGCAGCTACGGCATCAGCAGCACTGCAGCGACCCCGGCAGGCGCGGGCCACGTGTGGATGTCCAAACAGCAGGCGCCGCCGCCCCCGCAGCAGCCCCCGCAGGCCCCGCAGGCGCCCCCGCAGCAGCAGCCGCCGGCGCCCCAGCAGCAGCCGCCGCCGCCCCAGCAGCAACAGGCGCACACGCTCACCACGCTGAGCAGCGAGCCAGGCCAGTCCCAGCGAACACACATCAAGACGGAGCAGCTGAGCCCCAGCCACTACAGCGAGCAGCAGCAGCACTCGCCGGCGCAGCAGATCGCCTACAGCCCCTTCAACCTTCCGCACTACAGCCCCTCCTACCCGCCCATCACGCGCTCGCAGTACGACTACACAGACCACCAGAACTCCGGCTCCTACTACAGCCACGCGGCCGGCCAGGGCTCCGGCCTCTACTCCACCTTCACCTACATGAACCCAGCGCAGCGGCCTATGTACACCCCCATCGCTGACACCTCCGGGGTCCCTTCCATCCCGCAGACCCACAGCCCCCAGCACTGGGAACAACCCGTCTACACACAGCTCACCAGACCTTGAGGAGACCTGAGACAAAGGGTGATGATTGGCCTGATGATCATAAAAATAACCGAAGAAAGAAATAAACCACCAGAATTTCCATTGGACATTTTTTTTTTCTTATTCCATAAAGACATTTAAGCTAAAGGCAACTCCAACTCGTACCCAGATTCCAAGACAAACATTAACTATCCAAATGCATGACCACCTGGTTGCGAGTCAGTGGCCAGGCCACTCTGGGCTAGATGGACCAGCGGAAACTCCACAAGAGACTGGACTGGAAAACCTTCTTCAAAGCAAGCATGGAGGGTGACGGAGAATCGTGTGACCAATTTGCTCAATCTCTCTGCCTGTTTGGACTTTGTAATTATTTTTTAGCAGTAATTAAAGAAAAAGAAGTCCTCTGTGAGGAATATTCTCTATTTTAAATATTTTTAGTATGTACTGTGTATGATTCATTACCATTTTGAGGGGATTTATACATATTTTTAGATAAAAAAAATTAAATGCTCTTATTTTTCCAACAGCTAAACTAGTTGAACAGTGTGCCCTAGCTTTTCTTGCAACCAGAGTATTTTTGTACAGATTTTTCTCTTACAAAAAAAAAAAGTGTGTTGTTGTATTAACATTAAAATAGCCCCCACAGATTTGTATTATGTGATGAGTTTTGGGGGGTTAGCTTTGCTTAATGCCTCAGGCTTTCTGATTCAAGGAGGCTTTGCCTTAGAAAAATAAAGGCCTTATTTTGCAAGTACAGACATACACACACAAGTTATTAGTCTAGAGAACCATTTGGTAAGCTTTATCCCATATATATTTTTTAAACAAGAGAAAAACACCTTGAGCCTTAAAACCGTGCTGCTGAAAAATTCTTGGGCTTTCTTTCAGTGCATTTATTTCCTCCTGCATTTGCTTGTTCATTGACGTCTTAATCAAGAAGCAAAAGGCAGGAGAGGAAATCTGATTTGGGGACGTTTCAGCAGCAGGTAGGTGCCCCAGCACTGCCCCCTGGTTGCCTGCCGGGCCCCATGTGGGACACAGACGCTGGTGTCCTCTCACACTGTCACCTGTGCCTCTCTGATCGTCAGCAGTTCACCTTCAAGACATTCCACGTGCTAAAGTTATTTATTTTGTAAGGAGAGGTTTTAATTAAAGAAAAAAAAACAAAAAAAAAATTTTTTTTTTAATTTTAAAAACTTACCTTCTTTAAAATAGTTGTTGGAGCCTTCTTCAAAGGGTACGGTCAGCTGTTGTTAAATTATGTTCTTAACTGTAACCAGTTTTTTTTTCTTTTTATTTATCTCTTTAATCCTTTTTTTTTATTATTAAAAGCAAGTTTCTTTGGATGCCTTGTCCTAGATGTGTATAAATGCCTTTTTGTCCGTCCTTTTTTTTCCTTCATTGTTTTTATTGAAAACAAACTGGAAGCTTGTTTCTCTTTTTGTACAAATGAGAGGTTTCAAATGTAGTGAATCACTGAGTCATTTGCAGTGTTTTCTGCCACAGATCTTCGGGCTGCCTGAGTTGTGTGTGTGTGTTGTGACACAAGACGGTGCAAACGCATGTCATCAGTAGTCCCCCTGCATGTTCTCATGGAGAGGGAGGATGGGGGGATCAGCCCACGGACAGACCTAATTCTTCATTATTTCTGTGGCTGGAGAGTCTGAGGATTGCTTTTTAAAAAAGACAGCAAACTTTTTTTATTTAAAAAAAAAAAGATATATTAACAGTTTTAGAAGTCAGTAGAATAAAATCTTAAAGCACTCTTATAATATGGCATCTTTCAATTTCTGTATAAAAGCAGATCTTTTAAAAATATTTCTGTAACTTAAAAAAAAAACTGGCATTTAAATCATATTTTGTCTTTAGGTAAGGTTTGCTTTGTGTTTGTGTTTTGTTGTTTCCTTGTTTCCCCCTCCTCCAAACCTTATGCTCTCTCTGTGAAACTTACCTTTTCTTTTTTTTTTTTTTTTTTTTTTGTATATTATTGTTTACAATAAATATACGTTGCATTAAAAAGAAAACTGCCCCATGGACTTACTCACCCCATTCTCTTGTTCAAAAGATGATTGGAAGAATTTGGGCACAAAAAGGAGGTTTCCTTTTTTCTTACATGAGCTTTTGGCAATCCTAACATCGGGCACTGGGAAGTCTGTGTCCTCAAAAATCAACACAGAGAAATCTTGTCAAGTGCCACCCCATTAGGGCACAAAGAGAATTACATGTCAGCAGTTGCCCGCTCAGGCAATGTTTGTTGTGGTTTAGGGCAGAAGCTATTCCCTTGTGAAGTCAGAAGGGCATATTAGACCTGAAATCAGCTTGTCAGAAGACAGAATGCCAGAGGGGGTGACTGACTTGTCAGAATTCAGTAGAGCAAACTTTTTGTTATTATGAACACATACCCTATCATGGGGTGTCCATTTAAAAGGTGAAGGAAACCAAAGTAAAACAGAGTGTCAGGAGGGGACCACAGGGAAGTCTGGCCTCTTCACCCATCAGATAATTCAGAGTGTATCTGCAGGGACCACGGAATGAGAGTGTCTTCCTGTTCCCTCCACATCTATTCCGAGAAGATGCAAAGCCATCATAGAAGCAATAAGCACTAATCCTGTTTTCCTTGGCCCTGGTTAGATGGGAGTTTCCAGGATCAGAGAAACGTTCAGGTCATTTTTCATTAAACAGATGAAATCACTCCTTCCCTCCCACCCCCACACAGAGCCGCCCCACCCCCACCCCAGCTGATTGGGGAAGTATCTCTCCGGAGGCAGGTCTCCTCTCCAACCTCAGGCTGATCTGACTGCTGGGCCCGTGTCTCTGACAGCCTCAACCACCACCAAACTCTCTGCTATTACCTCACGCGGTCTGTTTTTGCTTATTGCATTCCTGGCTTGCATCCCACCCCAGGATCATGGCAACCAGGAAAATGGTAGTTATCAAATGGAGGCAACATGAGTACTCGGCCTCCTTGGCAAATTCCTTCAGCAAACATTGATTGAGGGTCTGTGATCAGCTGGGTGCTGCACAAGTTCCTCCCCTCCCTGCCCCCACCCCAAGCAGCAGATTCTGTTGTCAGTTGGTGTCCAAATGTCCCACTCGCTAAGGCACAGAGTCTACCCCCCATTTTTACAAGAAATTTTGTTTTTTCCCCTTGCCAATACTCACAAAGTCTTTTTTTAAAAACAATCTCTATTAAATCCTTATCCCGCCCCCAAACCCCTTTGTCCCATCCTGATCAGCCCTTTCCCTACTGCATCTACAATGTTTGTGCAATTATGCTCTCTCCTTCTAGAAACATGCCCTTTTCCTGAGGATGTGGCCACTGGCAGACCTTCTGAGAGCCAGAATGTGCTATTGAGACATAACCTTTGCAAGGTGACCTCGAATAAGCTGCTTACTTTCCCATGCCTCAGTTTCCCCCTTCGTTAAGCATGTTTCTAATCTTTCCCTCATGTAGCCAGGTTGTTACTAGAGCAGTTTTTTGGCAAGGAGCAGTCTGAGGGTTGACTGCCTCTGAATTTCCTTGTTTGCACAGGATTCCTCCAGCGTTGGAATGAAGGGAACATGTCTGGTGTTGTCACACGTTCCCCAGATGGTGTTATGCACAGGGACATACAAGAGGCACCCGGGTGCCGAGAGCGAGTGCCTTCAGATCCCCTCACCCCCTTCCACCAGATCTAGTCAAAGCTCAATATCTCCAGATTATAAAGTATTTTAGAGGAATGTTTTGTGTAAATCCAGAAATGCAGGGCTTATCACCTCGACAACAAGACACTTATTGGAAACCTAGCAAAGAGTCCTCCAGACCAAAAAACAAAACAAAACAAAACTTGTATTAAGGTCCAGGGTTATTTGTTTATTTGCACTTGAAATACAACTTTTTAAAAACAATTTTAATAAAAATGGAATTGTTAACAAAAGGGAATTTAACAAAGTCACCCAGAACCAATCTTTTCAGCTAATATTAAAATGACACTGATGAATTCAAGTGAGAAGTGTGTTTGGATCGATCCCATCCCTTACCTTCCCTTCATTTCCAAAAGGAACATTTTTGAGACACCACTGTGACACTTTTTAAATTAAGTGGTGACTGGTGCTCTAGTCGGAGATGGACTTACTATGACAATGAAGGTGCTTAAGCTTCGGGACTCGTCACCTGCCTTGCACTTAATCTCATATTTTTTAAATGTATATTCTTCTTCTTGAAGCACCCCCCCAAAAAAAACTGATGCATTGTAGGTCCCCACAAAACATGTGTCTGCCCACTACCATAGCTGTTGGACAGCAAATCATGACACCAGAGGCAGCCATCAAGATGCTTTTCCTTCTATTCTCAACAATCCTGGCACTTAGTAGCTGTTCAATAAATACCAACCTTTCTTCATCTCCATGGACCCAATGGCAAAGTCATGGATGCCTTATAGGGAGTCTCCACTGTGACATTCTTCCACTTGTTTTTACACACTTTGCTCATCCTTCTGAGATGCAAATGATTTTCATTTCTCAAAAGATAGTATCTCCTGGGGTCTGGGCATAATAGAGATTCAATGAAGTTAAGCCCCCAAGAAATATTAGTGACTTCTACCTCGTTTCTTCGCTTCCTCTTCCTACTCATCGCTTTTTTTGCTTTCCCAGGCCATCCCTGCCTTGCCATTGCCTAGGGCCCTAGCTGGGCTGATCCTTTTCCATCATCCACAGACTAGAACTCTTTCACTCTGGATATCTGAAGAATTATGTGTAGACCCAATACAACACAGTCCAGGCAATGTCAGACTTGCATTTGTTCAAAACAACCAGGCAAAATTTGAGTAATATGTATATTACCTTGGAGCTGCTCTTAGACATGTTCCTTGACGTGTCAGGGTTTGATACTGAACTTATCAAAAGTCAATTATCATGACTTCGTGTTGTCATATTCCACTTTTAGAAGATTTCTACTGTTCATTCTCCCCACAGAGCATCTCCTGTGGGTCGGGACTCAGCAATGAGTAAGATAGACATCGTCCCCCGATCTTCACAGGGCTCACATTTTAGAGAAGGCAGGAAAAACAACTAGTCCTCCAATATTTTCTTGTTCATGTGCTATGAAAATAATGCAACTGTTTAGGGCCAGTTGGGAGGCTAGTGCAGCCACCTAGGTGAGAGATGATGGTGGCCTATTAGAGCCTGACAGAGGGGACAAGGTAGTTGATGGTTTGGGGAATGATTTGGGGGAGAACTTTCTGACTTTTTTTTTTCTCTCCTAACTTTCATCTATTTTTTAGTGACATGAAATTTACCCTGACCCAGTTGACCTAAACTTTTCAAGTTTTCTTTTAGCTTTTTCTACCCCCACACAAAACATTCCCAGTACATTTCACTTCTGGTATGGTTCCCAAACCCTTCCGTAACTTGCCATTCTTTTCTGCACTTTACTCCTTAGCATTCCTCTCAAGTTAGCATATCCAGAATTCTTTCCAGAACGCCAATTTTGGTTTGACTAATATGGAATTCAAATAGATACATCCCATGTGTGATCAGAAATTATGCTTCTATAAATTAAAATGGAAATTGTATACATTATTGTAGTAGCCAAATAACCTAGTTATGTTATGGTGAAAAATTTCTCACCTAGCATGTAATTGTACAATAGACTTTTTTTTTACCTTAATTACTGAGTTTTACATTTACCTCTGTCTGACTAAAGCATGACATATAGAGGCTCAATGGAAGGAGAGAAAAAGGATTGACATCACTGAGTCCTCATTTTGCCAGGCACTGGGACAGACGTTTTATATATATATATATATATATATATATATATATATATATATATATATATATATACACACACACACACACATACATACACACACACACACACACATACATATATATATATATATACACACACACACACACACACATATATATATATATATGATCTCATTTAATTCACTTAATAAACCTTAGAGACAGGTGTTATTATTACAGTTTTCGTAAGAAGAAAACTGAGTCCCAGAGAGATTAAGCAATTAACCTAAGGTCACATGAACTAGCACAGAGCAGAGACAACTACCACCGAATCCCCCGCCCCACTGTCTGCTGCCCACTCACACTCCAACCCACCTAAGTCCTCAGTTTTCCAAAAACAATATGAAAAAGAGTTCATAGTGAGGAAGGAAAAAAAAAACCCTTATGTTACAAGGAATCTTTTTAAAGCAAAATCTGACCAGAGGACTCTCCCCACGACTCTATGCAAAACTTTTTAATGGCCACCTATTCACTTGAAATATAATCCAAATTCTTTACCATAAGATACTATGCCCTACTCTAGGGGTTTGCAAACCATAACCTGCAGACTGGTTCTGGCCCACCAACATGGTTGCAAATAAATTTTTAATGGAATACAGTCATGCCCATTAGCTTACTCGTCATGTATACTGCTTTCCTGCTAAGATGCCAGAATTGAGTAGGTGGAACAGAGATTGTGACCTGCAAATGCCAAAATATTTACAGCTGGCCATTACAGAATAGGTTTGCTGACCCTTTCCCTACACAGTCTAGCCCCTGCCTATTTCTGTCTCTTGCCATTAACCATCTTATTCCCCATGCCCTTCACCCCATGGGTGTCTTTTCCATTCTCAAATCTGTCAAGATCTTTGCTACTTAAGGGCCTTTACACTTCCTACTTTTTTGACCTTCTATCAGAATTGCCCCTATTGTCTCCTCTCCATCTTTCAGGTCTTAGCTTAAAGGTCATTACCTCCAAGGAACCTTAGTGGACCATCCTAGATCACGTGGTTAGAACCGAGAAGGGACTAGGCAAGAACATAGGGATGTGAAGCAGGTTCATAGTTCGGGCTACCGAGACAGTGGTTCAGGGTGACTAGGGTTGGATCTGGGTAGGTAAATGGCAGAGAATTAGTGGAGAGATAAGCCGGGGTGAAAAAAGGCAAGCTTTAGAAAGATTGTAACCAGGGAAATGACAAGAGTAGTTGTGTGCTAAAAAGAAGGCATTATTCGCCCTACCCCCACCCAGACTTTTGACTTCGCCATCACAATTCAGGAGCAGGGAGATGGCTGAGGAGTGTCGTCTGTAGTCCACTGCAGATGAGCAAGAAGCCTGAGCAAAGGTCAAGGTGGTGCAGTATGGTGGAGGGAGAGGATGGCTATGAGCTTCCGGGGGTAGAAGTGGCAAAATCTGAGAACTTGTGTGATGGAGACCAAGACAGTGGAGGCAAGGAGGACCTCCATGCTCTGCCTTTTGTGACAGGGTGAGAGGTGGCACAGAACATAGGAATGTAGCTGGGACAGCTGAGTGGGCACTGGAACATGCATATGCACTCATCTATAATTCTAAATAATCGTAACACCTGGACTTTGATGGAACATAACTTCATTTTTGCCTTTTCTCTGTAAACCCTGTTCGGGAACTGGGATGTTCCCTTGGTCTTGTGTGATCACTGGGGGTGGGGTTGGACCTTAGGGAAATGAGAACATGACATTTCCCTACATCCCCAGGAAATAAGAAGTTGTCTGGTTATGTATTGTAGTTATAGAATTTTTTTAAAGTTTCATTTATGGAATTGAAATGTCCCATCCTAGGATATACCTGCACTGCCCTATATTAATCCTTCTCCCATCCTTAGCTCAGAACTGCTACAGGACAGAAATGTGCAGGGGCAAGCAGGGTTGTCCTACTTTTCTCTGCGGTCCCCTAGTGACCCCTCTCCCACTGGCTAGCTGCTGTCTCCTGTCTGTCCAACAGAGTGGAAGGAAGTGGGACAAGCAAGGGAGGAGAGGAGAAGCAAATGAAAGGGACATTGATCTCGATGACGTTGCACTGTTGGGTCCTGCTCCACGGAGAAAGCGGGTATTCCTGGTGGGGCAGGCACTTGTGAGAGCTGACATTTTACCCCTGGGGCACTGCCATGACTCCTCAATTGCGCATCTGTCTTGACTCAGAGACGTTCCTCTCCGGACTGGCAACTCTTGCCCCATGGCTGAGCATGTGCAGCACACCACCGGGCTGTCCCTGGGAGGTCTGGCCCCTGCCGGTGAGTCTGCGCAACAGGACCCAAGGCTTGCTCTCTCTCCCCGACAACCACCATGGGTGGAAACACATGGCTTACCCAGGAGAAGCCACCACTCCTCACACCAAGTTCCCTGGACTCTGGAGCCAGGCACCAATTATCTGTGTTTCTCAATGGCTAAGAACACACTTCAAAGTCTTGTGAGTAACCTCCTTTCAAGCCCCAATGGCTAAACTCAGAGTAGGTGGATGGCACCAGCACACCTCCCCAGGGAAGAGAGGATGCCAGAAGGCCTCCTTCCACATTTCCCTACCCGTTTCTGACTCTGCCCCTTCTTTATTTTATATAAGCAAAAATAAAAGTGTAAAAATCTTACATGCAGTGAAATGCATAGATCTTAAGTATATAACTCTATAATTTTTGACAAATGTGTATGTCGGAGCACCCACCACACCAATCAAAGCACAGAACAGGACCGTCACCCCAGAATGTTCCCTTATTTCCTCTTTCAGTTAATCCCTATCTCCCCACATACAGCCACTGGTCTGATTCCTGTCACCACACATTAGACTGCCGGCTCTGAAACTTCATATAAATGGAATCACCCAGTATTTATATCTGGCTCTTATTACTCAACATAACTTCCACAAAACCATCAATGTTGCGTTGCTCTGTCAGTAGTTTATTATTTTCTTTTGCTGAGTATTATTTCCTCGTATAAATATACAACATTATTTATCCATTTTCCTGATGATGGACATTTGGATTTTTTTCCCCTAGTTTGAGATTCTTGTGAATTAAACTGATACATATCTCTCTTGGGCAAATACCTAGAAATGTTACTGCTGAGTCATTAAACAGATAAATGTTCAACCTTGCAGGAAACTTCCAAGCCATTTTGCAAAGGGCATACATACATCACGTTAGACTCCCACAAGCCATGAAGGTGAGTTCCACTGTCTCGACATCAATCCCAACATTTGTTGTCAGGTTTTCAAAATTCTACACCTATTTCTGCAAGTGTGAAATGGTATCCCATACTTTTCATTTGCATATCCAATGACCCCTCTTCCTCCATGCCCCCCATGCAACTCCCTTGCAGAGTGTTTTGCATTACAGAATTAATGTGACATCAGATCTGACGACCCCCTACACTCCTCTGGAACCCAGATGTTTATTTCCTTTCTTTGGATGAGAAGAGTTTGGATATCCATTTTTCTTAGGATTTTTCATTTTTGCAGCTGTCTCGGCACTGTATGAATCCAGCTAGACCCGTACAGGGCATGCCAAGCCCTGCGAGGAAGCCGATTGTGCTGGTCCCCCAGGTCCAGCTGGAGACAAAGAGGGCTGGGAATCCAGGAGTTAGTCTAATATGAGACTCTCAGCTCTTTACGGGCAGCTTGGGAGGTGGAGGAAGTCAGGATAATGGAGGGAAGTGTTAGAGCCCAAATAAACATCTGAACTTCTAGGTGGTGCTTATTCAAATTACCCTAAATTCCCTGACCCGTGGAGTGCTGACCCACATCTATGCAGATAAAGAACCTCAGAAAGATGACATTTGGGAGGCTTTCATACTTTATAACTTAAAGCCCCTAAAAAGGGTAAGATTTGCTCCTGTTCTGACTGTTCTTCATCTCTGTAAGCTTAGAACAAAAGGGGCACTTTTCTTGTAGGGTTTCCCAAAACAGATAAAGGAAGAAGTCTGGAGCCCCACTTTCCCTGATGCTGCAGGCTCCAGCCTCTGAGTGGTCGTGCGTTAATTAGCCCCCGGTTCCTCAGTCAGCGGATCTGCCTCTCTCCAGAGCCAATTTTGAAAGTCCCTGAAATTTCTGAAGCCTTCACTTGAACATGAGCACACATCTGACCTCTGTGTCGATTTCATCACCCAGCTGGCCCCTGTCTGAACCCCTGCCTCCATGGAGAATTCTTGAAATGCATCCTATCCTATTCTCCACCTGCAGCTGTTTCCTAGGATTTGAAAAAAATAATAACATGGCATTTTTAAGTCTCCCTGATGCTCCCACTCCTCTATCCCCGACACTCACCGAGACGCTTTGGCCTCCAGGTTTCTCTGTGTTAGCTGCTCGTTTCGGTTCAGCCGTAATGCAGTGGTTAACTGTTGGAATCAAGCCTGCACCTCATGCCAGACAACAAAATTAAGATGGCAGAAAAGTAATTTGAGCCAACGGAGTATAGAAATCAGCCATGAGCAGTAGCTGATCAATGGACACGAGATAAAATGAAACTCAGCTGTCCAGCTAGAGGCCAGCACCCATAGCTATTAATCAAAATGGTCCTCATGGGCATTTAGTGTGGAAAGAACTGTCTTGCTCTGCTCAGTTCGGCCACATTGCTCAAGAGGTCATAGTCATCAAGACAACAAATGTTTCTTCCTCATCCACCAGCTGACAGGCTCAATGCTGGAAACTAGTGGTGCAGACAGACCCCACACCTAGTAGGGAGAGACCCACATTCAGCAAGTAATATTAACACATTATGGAGAGCTCTGTTCTGGGTTAAATATAGTCAAAAGAATTAAGCGAATAAAGAACTGATGGTCAGGAATTTCCTAGCTCCTGAAATTCATCATCTGAGTGTATATTACTTTCAAAATCCCCGTGAAAAATACAAGATTACTTAATAAATAAATAGATTTACCCCCCCAAAAAAAGATTGATGTTCTGATTTATAGTGCCATCTTCCATTTGAAGAGCATTAGATGACCCCACATTGCAAGATGGTGCTCTATCACAGCTTTAGTGAGGCAACTGAAACTATAATCACCATTCTTTTTTTTTTTTTTTTTTTTTTTTTTTTTTTGTATTTTTCTGAAGCTGGAAACGGGGAGAGACAGTCAGACAGACTCCCGCATGCGCCCGACCGGGATCCACCCGGCACGCCCACCAGGGGGCGATGCTCTGCCCCTCCGGGGCGTCGCTCTGTGGTGATCAGAGCCACTCTAGCGCCTGGGGCAGAGACCAAGGAGCCATCCCCAGCGCCCAGGCCATCTTTGCTCCAATGGAGCCTCGGCTGCGGGAGGGGAGGAGAGAGACAGAGAGGAAGGAGAGGGGGAGGGGTGGAGAAGCAGATGGGCGCTTCTCCTGTGTGCCCTGGCCGGGAATCAAACCCGGGACTTCTGCACACCAGGCCGACGCTCTACCACTGAGCCAACCGGCCAGGGCCAATCACCATTCATTTTTGACAGTGCGGGGAGGGGTGACAAATTCCTTACTTTCCTAGAAACTCTGTGTATACTGCTATGAAATCCACACTCTTCCCCCACGTTGCCACACTGGGTTTCTCAAGAGTTCCTCAGCCCCAAAAGCCCCGCTAAAGGAAGAGCCCTATAGCTTTTGAAAGGGAGCCATGAACAGGACTAAATAAATGTCTTCTCTCCATTCAGTGTGTCACCCTGGTCAGTTGTCAACAGAAACGATTGTGAGGTGTGCTAACCTGCTGTGGACTTTTGTACCCAGACCTTGACAAACACCAGATTAAACAAAGTTCAGAGACTGTACATGAGACTGAAGAAAGAACCGCCACAAGGCACAGACAGTGAACTCCCGGCAGCGTGTGTGTGTGTGTGTGTGTGTGTGTGTGTGTGTGTGAGTGTGTGTGTGGCCTGTGTGCAAATCTTCTCTAACATTGAAAGAATTCAGTCTCCTTTGCACAGTCTGGCTCGGAGAGTGGTGAAGGGAGCAAGGGTAAAGGGTAGACCCGATGACCCACGGAGTGGGCGCCATCCACCCTGAGGGAGATACCCACCGGCCTAGGAGCAGATGGCAACCCCCCTCAGGCCCGGACCCACCCCACAAGCGGCTGTTGTCCTGCTACAGCTGTTTCCGTTTTTTATTACGATTTTCTCCGCCTTTCATTTTCCAGGCCAAGGGGAATCTCAGGGGGCCCATCTATTTCTCTCCTGCCCTTCTCCCAGTTCCCAGAAGCAAAGCATACACATGCACGCGTGCACACACATTCCAGGCCAGGCCACCACAAAGTCCTCGAGGACAGTGCAGAACCGGAACCAGACGTGAACACGACCCGCCCGTCAGCCCTTGGAGACCTAACCGAGAGGCAGCTGTGGGGAGCGGAGGCAGCGTCCTCTCAGTCTTCACGGGGACAGCGTGTGGTGACCAGAGCATCCAACGCAAGGCCAAACCCTTCCCGTGAAACGGCAGGTTTCCTTCCTGGGAGAACATTCTGTTTGGTTTTTGTTTTTCCTTAAAGTTTCCCACTGGGAAAAAAAAAAAAGTAAAACAGGCTTAGTGGTTAAAGCCCGCAGTGCTAATGCACTCGAGTCTAGAAAACCTAATAGAAATGGCCCCGTCACGCTTCAGAATAGTTAGAAACTTATTAAAAGAGCAAACGTCCCCTTAATATGGAACAAAAATAGTGTCATTCCTAACGAGAATGGCATTATAAAAGCCAGCCAAAGTCCCTAAGGCCTCAGGGACAAAAAGCTCAATCTTTAGGGAAATGTCACATTGAAGAACCCAAACTGGACTTTTTACGACCCTTTTTTTCTTCATAATGTAGCAGGAGTACGTCTCCAGGTGCATCATTCTCTGTCCGTCCTGTCTCTCCATTGTCGCCCACTTAGAAGGAGCTGTCGCAGCTCATGCTGAGGTGGGTGCAGATCTTTCCTTCCTTCTTCTGTCGCCAGCGGTTTTTGGAGCTCCAATTTTCTTGCTTCTGGATTGTTCCGAGCCTATAGCACAGAATCCAAAACACCACTCTGAGCCAAGCAAAACTTCGGGTTCTTTTTCCAGGCCTGCTCTCCACCCCTCCGCCATGGGCCCATCTCCAGTCTTCTCTCGGGATAATTTATGTTCCGACCATCACGTGGCCGTGTTTCTCAACTTAGCACTACTGGTGTTCTGTTGAAAGGGAGGCTGTCCTGTGCATTTATTAGAGGGTGCTTAGCAGCATCCTTGGCCTCTAAACACTCAGTGTCAGTAGCATCCCTCTCCAGCTGTGACAACCCCAAAGTGTCTCTAGACATTGGGGGGGGGGGTGCAAAATGCCCTGGTTGAAGACCACTACTGTGCATCTATGCTCACATGATTCTTGGTCTGGGACATACTCTTACTAACTCTCCTTATTACAACTTTGAAGACTTGAATCATCTCCTTCAAAGACCTAGAGTGAATCACTCCAGAGCTGGGGGAGCCTATGCCGTTTCCCGTGCTACCTAGATAACTCCCAGGCATTTACTTGTATTTTGCTTGGACCTTATTTCCCAGCTGTTTTAAATGGGGTCATCTCTTTTATAGAAATAGCTTTTTGATGACTAGGGTTGTGCTTTACTCTTTTTTTTTTTTTTTTTTTTTTTTTTTTTTAGGTGTCATCCATAGCACTTAGCAAATTTCATGCATCACAGAGGAACTGGCACATAGTGAGACCTCAATATCATTGAAAGAAAGGAACAACAGAAGGAAGGAAGGAAGGAAGGAAGGAAGGAAGGAAGGAAGGAAGGGAGGAAGGAAGGAAGGAAGGAAGGAAGGGAGGGAAGGAAGATATTTAATAGCTTCTTGTAGAATGAGTAACATTCCTTAATTATCTCTCTGCCTAAATTGTCCTCTGTCTCCTTACTGGTACCTGCTTCGCCGATCACTGAACTCATTATCAGGAAGCTGAAGTCTGGCCAGCCCTGACCTTGGGCCTGGATACAAATGGGACTGTGCTTTATGATAAAGGACAACTTCCAATTTGAAAACCTCCTGAAATGCAAGTCTTAAATCCAAAGCTGTAGCATCTGTAGTTTGGGGTGGGGTTTTTTTTGTTTGCTTATTTGTGTATTTTGTTTTTGGTTTTGTTTGTTTGTGTGTTTGTTGGTTTTCCAGTGGTGAGTGAACTTAGGAGCTGTTATAAGTAGGGCCCAGGCCTTGGGTCTCATCAGTACAAACTCTAAAGAAGTAAGGTCATCTCCAGATGTCTTGTGAAGTCAGACCGGTGGGGATAACACAGAAGCCACACAAACACCTGAAAACCGAGCAACCAAAATGGACAACCACTGACCATATTTCATACATGGCACAGTCATGTGGGTGGGAGTTGGGGCATGCTCGACCCAAAGCTTGAAGAGGGACTCAGGGGAATGACTGAGGCCGGAGAGTGGAAGACAGTCAACTCATTACATTTTCCCAGTTAACTTCCAAGGTCATTTCAAAAAGCATAGAGATCGTGCCTGACACATTGTATGGAGCCAGCAAATGGACCCCCATTTCTCTTTACTACTTCTCTTTCAGGCTTCCATAACAGCCTTTGTGGGCCATGCCGACCTCTGTGCTCACACTCCAGCTGAAGAATCTTTCCTGCCTCTCAGGACCGTTACCGTTGGGCAAATCTAAGATGCCACTGATCAAAAGGCAGAATGCGCCCTGGCCGGTTGGCTCAGCGGTAGAGCGTCGGCCTAGAGTGCGGAGGACCCGGGTTCGATTCCCGGCCAGGGCACACAGGAGAAGCGCCCATTTGCTTCTCCACCCCTCCGCCGTGCTTTCCTCTCTGTCTCTCTCTTCCCCTCCCGCAGCCAAGGCTCCATTGGAGCAAAGATGGCCTGGGCGCTGGGGATGGCTCTGTGGCCTCTGCCTCAGGCGCTAGAGTGGCTCTGGTCGCAATATGGCGAAGCCCAGGATGGGCAGAGCATCGCCCCCCTGGTGAGCAGAGCTTCGCCCCATGGTGGGCGTGCCGGGTGGATCCCGGTCGGGCGCATGCGGGAGTCTGTCTGACTGTCTCTCCCTGTTTACAGCTTCAGAAAAATGAAAAAAAAAAAAAAAAGGCAGAATGCGCATCCTAAAATTAATCAGATAAATATGTGTTCTGATACCAAATCTCGTCTGCCCACTTACCCTGTAGTGTGGTCCCTATGTGTTTCTCTTCCTTCTGACCTGTGCTTTTCTTAAAGACAGGGTCTCTAGCTGATGAGCTTCTGTGCTCCTCAGCAGACCTAGCACAGCACTGAGACCATATGTATACACTCACACATGAATACATATTCATACGCCTGTGAACAACTGTAAGAACGAATGAGCATTTCTGACTTCAAGAGTCCTTGTACCGATATTCCATCTAACTTTCAGAGGTGAACCTGTAATAACACGTACATATTATTAAAATTTTAACTCATACATTTCAAAACACTGACTTACACTACAAAATACAGGGTAGGGCAAAGGTAGGTTTATGGTTGGTTGTGTGGAAAATAATGCAATAATTAATCAATGATAATACAAGGAAAAACTGTGTTTTACTTATGCACGACTGTAAGCCTACTGCTGTTGCCCGTCCCTGTGTAACTGTTTATACAGGTTAGTGAGGGGGAGTATAAAAATGTGAGCACCTTCTAAGAACAGGAACTCTTCAAACCACCCAACAGGTGCCTGTTGTCTTAATTTTCATGGCAGCCCTATGAGATGGGTTCTACAATCTCCACTTGGTTGATGAGCTCCTATCTGTTCGTCTGTCCAAGCTCAGAAGTAACTGAGCAGGCTTGTAACCCCCTTTCCAGACAACGGCTAGTCTAGTTCTGTCATCAGAGAAGCAAAAGGTATTTCCTCTCCAAGGAGCCAGTGAATCTCCTTGCCAAGCCTGCAGCCGCTCTGGGGCCCTTTACAGGAGAAATCAGGGCACCTCGGGATTTGGTGCCAAGGGAGGCTGCGCAGGGAATCCTGGGATTTTTCTACCTCCTCAGAGGGAGAAGCCAGCAAGGATCTTGCCACCTGGCACCCTAGAGGTTGCACATAGGAACACAAAAACAAACAAACAACAAATAGAACACAAAACTCCAAAGTGTATTATTAGCTTGGGTCTTCTGAGAGGCAGATGCTGGGAGAGGATTAAATGTGCTGGGGCTTTAGTAGAGGAAATACCTGTGGTGGGGGGGGGGGGTAGGGAGGGAGCAGGAAAAGTTGGGAGCACCGTGAGACCACAAGTCAAGTCTGACCCTGAGCAAAGGAGAGAGAAGAGCATCATAGGCTGCTGGGCAAGGCCACCTGGGGACGAGCCAGCGAAAGTCAGCCTCCACAGGAGTGCCAGGTCTCCCAGGAGTGTGACTCCCTTAGCAGGGCACCTTTGCCGCACTTAGCCCTTGGCCAGGAGGGCATGGGCTTCTGCACCAACACGGCCTTGGGTTTCGTAGGGCAGCTGCTGAGGACTTCGGTCAACTCCACTCCCTACAGGTGGATACGGCTTTTCATTGGAGGCAGAGAAGGGGGATGCTCAACTGAATTCAAGTAGATTGTGCATGTGCATGTGTGTTGAGGAGACTGCATGGTTGGTAAACAATAGATGAGACTGGCTCAGCCCACAAGCTTGGGAAGCCTTAAACACTATGGACCCAGCCGATGCATTAAACATTATTCTCACTGGAAGAGGCAGTCCCCAGAGCAACTTCGCTATCTGTGAGTGCGACGAAAGTCTCTCGATCTCTTTACTACTGTAGCACTTAAGCTATTCTTCTTAACTGTATAAATATAATGCATCATGTTAACCATTGACAAGTTGCAGATATGTGGGGAAAGCGGTCAGAGAACCCACGAACTCCACCTCCCACAGGAATCTCCCTTACCCATTACACGTGCACCCTGTAAGTGTGAGAAAAAGCAGTAGGGCTCTGTGATTGATTGAACCTCTACTTAGCACTTCATGCTGAGCACCTGTCTCACTCGACCCTGCTGATGATCCCATGAGACAGATAGGGCTCATTAGCCCCACTTTCCAGTATTCAGGGGAGAGGGCATCAGTCAGTAAGACCTGAAAGGCAGGTAGGCTGAGAAAGCAAGGAGCAGGCAGCAGAGGACCCCTGACCAGATCCTCATGTAGGACTCGAAGCTTCTGGGTGGAGAGTGTGAGGCTCAAACCACTGCAGACCCTGTCCTCCCTCCCAAAGCTTATACTAGACTTTACCCCTCAACGGGATATCCTACATGGACTCTGGAATTTGTTCCCACACTCTTCTGACAGAGAGATTTTGTGTCTTCCCTGCATGAGTGTCAATACTGCATTTCAACTTGCAGTCAAGAGATAAAAAAAATTATCACTTGTAATAATTGTCTTACTTTTCAGTTGTTAGAATAAAATACTGTATCAGGGAATAGTTGGTTCCTAAAAATAATGCAGTCTCTATCCCTACAGCATATCAGCAGGCCAGTCCATAACCCCCAAATGTCAGTCCTGCTTCCAACTGACTGCATATGCTTTTGAACAAACAGGTGCTACCCCAGGAGGGAAGAACATAATACTAACAGAGACGCTAAACTTGGACCATATTTACTTGTGATCATCTGTTTATGGAGCTCTGAGATCTGCCCACTGGGCTTTATTTTTCACCAAAGGAATTATTACCCTGAGTTGTGGGGACCCTGAATTCTTTATCACCCCCAGTGGTCTCAAGTTGTAAATTTCAAGCCACTGTTAACATGGCCAGACAGATTTTTAAGACTCCTACAGACAGCATTCAAGTAACCATCTCCTGTCAGCTGGAAAATCAGCTCAATAGCCATTCAAGTTCATGTCCAAACTCCTTTACATTAAGGAAGGCTTTGAGAGGTTCCTTGAATCTAAGAACTAGAATCTCTCTAAAGCTATGGAGACAGAAAGACGTTCAAACTGGGAGACAGACGCAGCCAGCTATGAGAAGGAAGCATTGTGCAAAAGATCATATGTATATATGGGTTACAAGTCAGTCATCATAACCACCATTTGCTTTTTTATTTATTTATTTATTTATTTTTTAGCCTAAGTCATTTTATTGGTGTAGTTCTGCAAGTAAGCCCTGCAGCATACCAACCCATACATTTTTTTTTAACCAGTCTGTTCTGTCCATTGCCGGAACTTTACATGCAGGTGTGTACTGACTTGGGGCAAACCATGGCGTAACAAAATGGGCATGCTTGTCGGTAGCTGGGGGCACCATCATGGATCGCAGTCTACAGACCCCTCTTGCAGTAAAGCAGAAGGAAATATTGGGGCACAGAGCAACTCTCTCATCCTTGGCACTGTGACCCTGGCCACCAACTCAGACAAGAGGCGCCATCCCTGAGCATCATGAGAAACAATACCAAGAGCAAATGCCTGTGTCACTTGTAGGAGCAGATGGGCAGGACTGATTACTGCTCAGAAGAGATCACGGGCCAAGTGGCAGGGAACTAACACAACTAAAAAACGAACCTTGAAGGCATTCACATTGCTGACTTGCTTTTTCCCAGTATTCTTCTTTCGACCCCCTCTCCGTGCCCTCCACATTGAAGCACCTCTCTTTTCTTCTCCTCCTTCTTCCCCCCCCCCCAATCTCTTGGGTTTATTTTAGTTTTTGTTGCCGTTGTGTTTTCGTGTTTGTTTGTTCTTTTATTTATATTTCTCCCTCTATCTAGAATACCTTTTCCCTGTCTCTGCCTATTCAAATTCTACCTGGATTTCAAGACTCACCTCAGACCTTACTGTCCTTCATGAAGTCCTCCGTTTCGTGGCAACTGGAATTTGAAGCAGTCCTTTTGCCTGAAGGACTGATGGTTCAGAAATGACTCTGGTGATGCTAACCCTCTGTATTAAAGTATTTCAAAGGTGCCCTTTGTTCAGGGAATGCAGACCGATCCCTCACACCCAGCCGGGAAAACCCTCCGTGACCGGCCCTCTGCGCTCTGAACAGCTTCGTCTCTTGCCTCCCCTTGCTTGGCTTGCTTTGCTCTGAGGTGAAAGCAATGCCCTGCGGCTTGTCACTCTCGCTGCTCCCCATGGCTGCGCTGTACCCTGACGGGTTCTCACCGCTGACGTCCTGAACCCCCCCCCCCCCCAGTAACTCCTACTCACCTCCAAGCCCCTCCCAGCCCTAACTGTCACTCACCTCTTTCCAGAAGCCTCCCCCACCCCACACTGGGTCAGCCTTCTCTACCCTCAGAGCACCTTACATCACTTCTCTTCCAGCCCTTTCCACGTCGCATTGCAACAATCCGACCACCGGTTTTCATACCTGCCTTGATCATGAGATGGAGTCTGCTGTGAAGATACTATTTTTTCAAATTTGCAAGTCAATATCTGCCAGAGCAGAGCAGGTTTTTCTTCTGTTTTGTTTTTTGTTTTTTGGTTTGTTTTGTTTCGTTTTTGTCACTGCTGCAAATGTAATTGGGGCAATATGAAACTTCAGGGTCATCACCCACCCGGTACCTATCCTTGTCCTTGTCTCTGGTTTGTCGTGACAATGATTGGGATTGCTGATGGAAGTTGTCTCAGTCCATCTGGGCTGCTGTAACAAAATGCCACAGACTGGCTGGCTTATAAACAACAGACATTTATTTCTCATTGTTCTTGGGGCTGAGAAGTCCAAGAGCAAGGATCCAGCAGAGTCTGTATCTGGTGACAACCCACCTCCTGGGCTGCAGGAGGTGTCTCCTCTCTGTGCCTTCAGGTGCCACAAGGGGTGTTAAATGCCCCTGAGGTGCCCACTGAGCTTTTTTTTTCACCAAAGGAATTATTACCCTGAGTTGCGGGGACCCTGAATTCTTTATCACCCCCAGTGGTCTCAAGTTGTAAATTTCAAGCCACTGTTAACATGGCCAGACAGATTTTTAAGACTCCTACAAACAACATACAATTAACCATCTCCTGTCAGCTATCCCGTCTCATATCAACAATCCGACCACCTGTTTTCATACCTGCCTTGATCATGAGATGGAGTCTGCTGTGAAGATACTTTTTTTCAAATTTGCAAGTCAACATCTGCCGGAGCAGGGCAGGTTTTTCTTCTGTTTTGTTTTTTGTTTTGTTTTGTTTTTGTCACTGCTGCAAATGTAATTGGGGCAATATGAAACTTCAGGGTCCTCACCCACCCGGTACCTATCCTTTTCCTTGTCTCTGGTTTGTCGTGGCATGATTGGGATTGCTGATGAAAGTTGTCTTTCTCCCAGCCAATGGGTGGGCCATGAGCCCTGTCAGTGAGATGTGACTCTTCCTCAGGGACACTGAGGTACAAAGCAAAGCAACTCAAAATTAGAATTAGACTCAGGAACTTCCACTCTGGCAATCAAATCTTGTTCTGGGGAAGAGGAACACTTCCTACCATGAGATATGTTGTAGATAAGCTTTCTAGAACTTGCAGCAACCACAGTAAAATGAGTTGGGCTCCTCAGCTGACCTAGTAGATAACATGTGACAAAATAGGGACAGTTCCTTCCCAAGGCACTGTTTGATCATGAGCCATCCAGTCCCCCCAAGCCTGCCACCCTCATGGTAGTGATGGGGGACAGCCCAGGCGGGTAGGGGCGGGACTATCAAAACAATCAGTCATCTAACAACAATCTAGAGACACCCTGGATTATTTTAGAAAGGGGCATGAAGACAACAGAGGCTACTGAGTGGAAGGATGGCGGTACCTTCCATTTAGTGGGTGCCGGGTAGGTTCTAAGCACTTACCCTAATGGTGAGAGGACCCATGATCCCAATTTTACCTGTGAGGACACTGAGCAACACAGAGTTAGGTCACAGAGCCCAAGTTTGATGGCCCAAGCGGAGACGGGATATGAACCCAGATAATCTGGCTCTAAATGCTCTCTTAAATTCTCCAGCATCCCAGAGTGAATTGAAGGAAGCCAGACCAAGCAGAACTACATCATGCCAAGTTTTAAGCCCTTCTTCAAGGAAGCAAGGGGCAAAGCTACAAGAGAACACTTTGCTCCCAGAGAGATTTCAAAGTCCTTGAATGAAGCCCTTGCCACTTACCCCTGTCCCCTCTCCCACCCTGAACCTTGGTAACTTCTGTCCCCTTCGATCCCACTGCAGCTTCTGTAGGGTGGTGGGCAAGGAGAAAGGTCACGTGAGACACCAGACCCGGGAGCTTGGCTAGAACCACCCACATCCATGTGCACCAAAAGAAACTTCCCAGGAATCCTTGGGAAAAGAGCGACTGTCTGCTAGTCAGTGAGATTTCACCACGTCATATTAGCTCGACCACCCTAGACGGGACCCTTTAAATATCTCCCATGCGGGTCACCCTATGTGATTTCTCTGGCTTCTGTCCCTCAGGACCAGAGAACCGCCTCAGACAGGAAGCGCTGCTTTTTATTATTCCACACTTCGTGGCTCGGGCCCCTTCCTTCTTCCTCAACGGGGGAAAAGTACATTATAGCTTCGGCTTCTCCCCCAACATCACCAATTATAACAAGGCTGGCAGGACTGAAAGTTTATTTGTTTCTGATGATACAATACACACCTTCTTCTGCAGAGCCTTCCTTCCACCTCATTGCATCCTCTCCTCCCCCAGGTGAGGGACTGGAGCTCCCTATTGTGAAAAGGAGGAAGGGGACAGGAGAAAAAGAGGGAGGAAAAAGAGGAAGGAGGAGGGGAAATGGAAGAGGGTGAGGAGGGGTAGGAGAGGGAGGGAGAAAGGAGGAGAAGGAGGAAGGAGAAGGCAGGAGAGAGGAGAAGGTAGAAGATAGAGAAGAGGGGAGGTGGGGAGGCGGGGAGGTGGGGAGGTGGGGGAGGAAGAGGTTGCCTCTTCTAAGGAAGACCCTTTTCCCATGGAAATGAGCTCTTGCTGGTGCCCATTAGCATCCCTATGCATAATGGGGAGGAGGTCAGCCCATTGTCATGCAAATCAATTCAGATGACAACACTCTCTCCTCGACAACACGACAACACACGCCCCAGTTCTCGGAGGTTTCTCACACTGCTGCAGCCAGTGCTAACAGGAGGCCTCGCTACCATCTTTCATTAATTATGTTTCCTGCTTTCCTCTCGCAAAGTTTGTTTTCGGCGACAATCCCCTTCATGTCACAGCTGCTGCTGCCTACTCTTCATGCTGGAGAAGTTAACAACATCCCAATAAACAAAATAAAAAGTAAGTAAGAAAGGAAGAAAAACTAGAGGAAAATCCACATTTCAGATCCATACTGGAAGAGAAGGGAGGGACTGAACAGAGAGGTGGAGTTATTTCCAGAAAACTACAGAGCAGGGGCTCCTTGTTTTGCCCACTGTGTAAGTCTGTGTAAGCAGCCTCTCTTTTCCCCAGTGAGATCCAGTCTCCTGTGTGCCATTCAAAGCCTAATAAGATGGATTCTTGAAGTTCTGACTATAGAGAAAGTGACTCATCCTTGCCACTGTCTGGTCAGACACGCTTTTACTCCAGGCCACTGACCCAGAATTTCTCACTTGTCCACATCAGCAGGTTCAGGCTCAGGAGCACTGTCTCTCAGTTCTAGCCCTGAAGGGAGTTCCCTGTCAAAAGGAAGAGGAACCCTGGGTGGCTTTGGAGAAAGCCAGAGGGCATGAGCAGGGCTTTTGCTCATTATGCTGAGGGCTGTGGGCTCTGCAACCTCTTTCTACCTCTTGAAAGTCCTGGGGACTTCTTGTCCCCAACCCTCTCTTGGCCAGAGTGTCTATCCTTGCAGCCTAACCCTCTCACTTCCAGAACGATGCCTTACTGTTCTATACACAGGAGAGCAGGCTAGTTAAGTCACAATTTTGGAGTCTGAGGACCCCCTGAGTCCTGACTCCTGTCTCTCTTCAAGCTGCACGATCTGAGGCAAGTTATTGACCTTCTGTGTGCCTCAGTTTACCCATCTATAAAATGGGAAGAACAAATGTACTCACATAGGACTGTTACGATTCGATACATAATACATAGCAAGCCATGAAAAGCTTCTGGCATGTTGAAAGCACTTTTCATAAATGTTAGCTCATGTCATCCATCAACTTCCCAGACTTTACTTTTTTTTTTTGGCTTATCTGGATAACTAACTCTCCCCTTTCCAGTTCAGCCGAGTTTGTTCCTCTTGCTCCTCCACTGATTGCTTCCAACCCTCCAGGCAGCCCTGACCTGATTTCCTTGTGCTGTGACAATAAAATGCATAATAATGTGGCTCACTGCTGACACAGAAAGCTTGTGACCCAGGCACTGTCCTTGTCCCCTGAGAGTCCTGACATTGCCACTGTGCATCTGAGGAGATGGGGTAAGGAATGATGGAGGAGATGGACATGCTGGAAATCAACTTTCACTGCAACCTTATCTGAACAACAGACAGGCTTTGTAGCCAGACACAAATTATATGCAAATAGTATGCAAATCTGAATGTAAATACTTGGGTCCCAGGGAGAAAATCCTTGAGGAGACATTCTCACTCCCGTTGCCCCTATTTCCCAGGCCATATTTCGTTGTCCAATTGGTTCATTTGGAATTCATTATGAAAAGTCAAAGATGCACATAACTCTCCAAAGGAGTTCACATCACCTGCTTGTCAGGGGTCACAGGCTGAAGAAAGCACCGGAAGCAGACATTCCTGCAGACTTCTAAAACCGAAGGCAGCTCTCTGCCCACTCTAACCCTTAACCAAGAGAGTCAGCAACAATAGCTCTGGACAAGGGGTCAGGGGAGGAGGCCCCTCCCCTTCAAAGACTATTTGATCTGAATGGTCCCCAGGGACTTTGCTCTGAGTTAGGTCTCTGTTGAGACACCTTCAAATTCCTCTTCTGTTTTTGAGTTTACTTTTCAGCATACAAACAAGTCAACAGATACATTCAGCAGATTACCTCCACCACGCACTTAGAGAAGTGTCTATTATGCAGCAAGTATGCCTAGCCTTTGCCATAACTATCTATGAAAAGCGGACCAAGCTCACTAGTATCCGGGACATGCGTCCACAAGGCAATCACTTTCTTTGCCCAAGAGCAGTGCTACAACATGGTGGCATCTGTCATTTTCAATGTTCATTCATTGACCTCACAGAATCTAGAGCAGGAGTAGTCAACCTTTTTATACCTACCGCCCACTTTTGTATCTCTGTTAGTAGTAAAATTTTCTAACCGCCCACCGGTTCCACAGTAATAATGATTTATAAAGTAGGGAAGTAACTTTACTTTATAAAATTTATAAGGCAGAGTTACAGCAAGTTAAAGCATATAATAATAATTACTTACCAAGTACTTTATGTTGGATTTTTGCTAAGTTTGGTAAAATAAATCTTTATAAAACAACTTACTATAGTTAAATCTATCTTTTTATTTATACTTTGGTTGCTCTGCTACCACCCACCATGAAAGCTGGAATGCCCACTAGTGGGTGGTAGGGACCAGGTTGACTACCACTGGTCTAGACTAAAGTAATCTCACATACACACATGCAGAGCCAGTGGCCGTGGCCATCGTCACGCAGATTCACATTGAATTCGGGCAGACGTTAAAGGAACAGTGGAGCCAGAAAATGGTGGGCCATTCCATTTTCTGAAGTCTCCTAAAGGTGAACCAGCAAACAGGCCGGGAAGACTGCTTCCCTTTCATTCCCAGGGCTCCTAAGCCCCGACTTGGTCTCCGGTTCCACACCCCGCCTCATTCTCCGGACTCTCCTGGACTCACAGGCCCCCACCAGCCTCAGCAAACAGGCAGAGTAGACCACTTCCCTCTCACTCAGGGCTCCCAAAGTCCCTACTCATTCTCTCTCTCTCTCTCTCTCTCTCTCTCTCTTTCTCTCTCCACTTTCTTCTCCCTCTGGATTCCCCAGCAAAACAGGCTGGGGGGATTAAACCCTTCTCCAGCAAACAATAGCCCCTCCCAAGCAGGAAGGCAAGCCCAATCTGCAATCTGCTGCCTTGAGGGCAAGCACCCACAGCCTTCCATAGACTATACACACAAGGCACTGCCCCAATACAAGCAAGCAAACTTAAAAAACATTTGTTTACCCAACAATGCACAAAGAAAAATAAAAGGAATTTACAATTTGCAAATACATGGTCTTGTTTCCAATATTTCACAATTTTGAATTATGCTGTAATACATATCCTTGCTTGTCTGTAAACTGAAGATAGTCATCAGACTGGGGTTTTGAGGGGCTTGGAGCTGATCTTAAGAGCCAAATGGTCCTAGCACAAAGCCGATGCTTAATAAATGGTATCTATTATTCATAAATAATTATAATTAATAATAATAGTGACATTAGTAGGGTCAGGATTGGAATCAAAGCCTTGTGACCCCATTCCTAAAGCCTCCTGGTTGGATGCGTTAGCAAAATTGAGAGGGCACCTGCTGGCAGATAGACGAGGCCCAGAAGAGATATGTATCAATATGTGTTAGTAAGGCACCCATCACAGAAGGGCTACTTCCCAAACTCCACAGTCAGTACTGTACTGGGGTCAAAGCTTTCAACCAAGGGAGATTTTGTCTTCTAGGAGCCATTTGGCAATGTCTGGAGACATGTTTGGTTGAGGGAGAGGGGAGGGGTGTAACTGGCATCTAGTGAGTATAGGACAGGATGTGGCTAAATATCCTACAATGCATAGGACAGGCCACTATGACAATGAAGCTCCAAATGTCAACAGTGCCAAGGACTGAGGACCCTTGGTGTAGGCCATGGACACAGACTGCCCAAATCCAGTCCACGGTTTCTCTCAGGAGCTCTGCAACCACAGGGAAATTGCTCTGGCCTTTACTCCTTCCTCTGTAACATGGGAATGATGATGATAATAAGCGCATGTGTCCTATCAGAAGGGATTATATGACTTTATATAGGCAAAGTGCTTAGACCAGAGTCCGGCACGTAGTTGGTGCTATGAAGATGATGGTCACTATTTCTCGCCTTGACCCATGGCATGGCCCAAACCAACGTCAGAGCCTTTCCAACTTCCACACATGGTAAGCCCCAGACCTCAATTCATTTCTACATAGAATCACTACAGATATGACATTTCTGGAAAGTCTGAAACTATAAAAAATAACCACAATGAGAAAGTGTGTGTGTGTTTGTGTGTGTATGTGTGTTTAAAGAGAGTTTGGGAAATTTAACAATTATGCAATGTAGCTCTTATATGGCACCCTCAAAAGCTTCAAGTCCTTTGGGAGAGTTAGAAACACAGGCATGTTATATAAACTTGCAGTTTGGAGCAATGTTTTTAAACCAGAAATGAGTGAGGGGCAGGAGGACAAAGAATAATAGGTCTTGAGAGTGACCACCATGAGGAATGACATTAGGGTATTTATTGGTCACTGTCATGGTGAGGTGATTCAGCAATCAAGGTCTATCCCTAGGTCCCACCTACCGTCTCTCCCTCAGCCCCTCTTTCAAAGCCCTAACATGTTCTTCTGGAGTCAACCCCACCCCTCACCACCTTTCCCTTTCTCTGCATGATAGGACCTTGAGCAAACACTGGAGTCCCACCAACCCATGTTGAAATCCCAGCTTCTCTCTTTGTAAGTTCTGTGTCCTCGGCAAATTACTGAACTCCTCTGAGCCAAGGTTCCCTTACCTGTGGGTTTTGTTGGCAGCTAGCTGTCCTATTCCTGCTCAACTAGGCAAGCATGCCTCTGGTATGAGATAAATTGTCTTCCCTTCAAAATGTATACGCTGAAGTCCTAACCTCCAGGACCTCAGAATGTGCCTGCATTTGGAAAGAGGGTCTTTGAAGTGGTGATTAAGTTAAAATGAGGTCATATGGGTGGGCCCTAATCCAATCAGACTGCTGTCCTTATAAAAAGAGAAGATTAGACCCCAGAAACAGATAACAGAAAGATCATGGGAAGGCACAGAGAGGACAGTCATCTACAAGCTAAAGCAGGGGTTGGGAACCTTTTTGGCCAAGAGAGCCATGAACGCCACATATTTTAAAATGTAATTCCATGAGAGCCATACAATGACCTGTGTATCTTATGCATTATCCAATAAAAATTTGACATCCCAGAGGACAGCTGTGATTGGCTCCAGCCACCCGCAACCATGAACATGAGTGGTAGGAAATGAATGGATTGTAATACATGAGAATGTTTTATATTTTTAACATTATTATTTTTTTTTTTATTAAAGATTTGTCT
The DNA here is from genome assembly GCF_036850995.1 of Saccopteryx leptura. Taxonomy (NCBI): domain Eukaryota; kingdom Metazoa; phylum Chordata; class Mammalia; order Chiroptera; family Emballonuridae; genus Saccopteryx; species Saccopteryx leptura. Next base: position 170,031,355 of record NC_089507.1, read on the forward strand.
GCGAGCCAGATGCAGCCATCAAAAGAGCCACATCTGGGCCCTGGCCGGTTGGCTCAGCGGTAGAGCGTCAGCCTAGCGTGCGGAGGACCCGGGTTCGATTCCCGGCCAGGGCACACAGGAGAAGCGCCCATTTGCTTCTCCACCCCTCCGCTGCGCCTTCCTCTCTGTCTCTCTCTTCCCCTCCCGCAGCCAAGGCTCCATTGGAGCAAAGATGGCCCGGGCGCTGGGGATGGCTCCTTGGCCTCTGCCCCAGGCGCTAGAGTGGCTCTGGTTGCAGCAGAGCGACGCCCCAGAGGGGCAGAGCATCGCCCCCTGGTGGGCAGAGCGTCACCCCATGGTGGGCTTGCCAGGTGGATCCCGGTCGGGCGCATGCGGGAGTCTGTCTGACTGTCTCTCCCTGTTTCCAGCTTCAGAAAAATGCAAAAAAAAAAAAAAAAAAAAAAAGAGCCACATCTGGCTTGCGGGCCATAGGTTCCCGACCCCTGAGCTAAGGCAATCGGTCTCTGAAGAAATCAACCCTAGGGACACCGGGATCTTAGACTTTTGGCCTCAAGAACTGAGAGAAAATCATATTTCTGTGGTTTAAGTCCCCCCCCACCCCAGTTTGTGGTATCCTGTTATAGCAGCTGAGATCACTCATACATTCTCCCTGAGTATTTTAAATTTTTATAGCAATTTGCAGAATCCCTTCAATATCTAACGGACTATGTTTCTTTTTTTTTTTTTTTTTTTTAGTATTTTTCCGAAGCTGGAAAGGGGGAGAGACAATCAGACTCCGGCGCATGCACCCAACCGGGATCCACCCGGCTCGCCCACCAGGGGCGACACTCTGCCCACCAGGGGGCAATGCTCTGCCCCTCCGGGGCATCTCTTTGCCATGACCAGAGCCACTCTAGCGCCTGGGGCAGAGGCCAAGGAGCCATCCCCAGCGCCCGGGCCATCTTTGCTCCAATGGAGCCTTGGCTGCGGGAGGGGAAGAGAGAGACAGAGAGGAAGGAGGGGGCGGGGGTGGAGAAGCAAATGGGCGCTTCTCCTATGTGCCCTGGCTGGGAATCGAACCCGGGTCCCCCGCACGCCAGGCCGACGCTCTATCGCTGAGCCAACCGGTTAGGGCCTATGTTTCTGATAGGAGGAGTCTCACCATAATGAAATCAGCAGAAGAAATACACCTGGCACATCCTTGTTGTGTAGAAAGCTGTCTTCCTAGCACTCTTTCTTTCCCTACGCTGTTTCTCATGGTCTGACAACAGTTGTGCAGTCTGACGCCTTCTCTGTGGGAACCGTTGGTCCACTTTCTAAGGAGATAGCAAAGAGAAGGGCAGGTATTGGAGTCACGGTGCATGCTCTTACAATTCCTCCTGTCTGAGTTCTTACTCGATCCAGCGCCTCAGAAAATGGTTTCCACCAGTTTGCAAGGACGCTCTAGTCTAGATCCAGGTGTGGATCGGGAAGAACTGGCCACTAGACCGCACCTACTTGAACATTCTCTCATGTTGAAGGCTTCCGTCTCTTTCTGCTCTCTTCCTCCTTGTTCTCTCTCACACACTCCCTCTCTATCCTTCTCCATCCCTCTCTATATCTCATACAACCCTCCCATGGTGTTCTTCTAGCACCTGTCCCTTCCATCCCTCTCTCTCGCCCTCCTGGAACCTCTGGTGGAAATAGGTTGAGATTATGGAAGGCAACCAATACTTGGTCTACAGCTGGGGATAAACCACCTTGAACTATCTTTGTAGGGGTCCCCCAGCTTGGAGATTGTCCATGGCCTCGCTGGACTCAGAAGGGCAACTGGGTGGCCCTGCCCCATCCCCCAGGAGTGCAATAGCCAGGGAAGTAAATTTAGATCCTGGAATTATTGCTGGAAGCCGTTTCATTACCGAACTACACTTTTCCCAAGGCCAGTCCTCCACTGCGTCCCCCTCCTCTGTGTCCCCTCCTCCCTGACACCATTTCACAGGTAGGGAAGCAGAGGCGAGACCTTGCATCTCTTGCCTGCCTCTAACCCCGCTGGGAGCATGTAGAGTCCCAGGAAAACCTAACACAAAGGGAAAGAAAGGAACATGGAATCTAGCCTGTTTCTTCCCACCGATGACTGGTTCTCATTTAGCCCGGTCTCAGATTTCCGGTGGTCCCATGGCCTGCTTTCTCCGAAGACCCCAGCCCCTGAATAGTGTTCATTTTCACTGTTGCTTCCTGGTACCATCAACAAAGACAAATGGTCGGCCCCTCTGGCCGCCTTCCATATGACTTCATTTGCAAAGTTCAGGGAAGGGGACCGGGCATGGCATCACATCCCCTTATCAATGGGGGATGGGCGGGGGTGGCCAGCTGGGCAGAAGGAGGCAAGACAGCCCTGAAGGCAGCTCCTCCATCAAGTGACTCCTGCTTTTGATTTTGCAGCTTGCACAATAGTCTCACCACGCCTGCCAATCGCCCCAGCAGGGGGCGGGAGGGGTCGCTGGTGATGTCCAGGAGGGAAGCAAAGGCATCATTCAAGCAGCCTGCCCTGGGCCCGTCATTCCCTGTGTGTGCGTGGACTGCACTGCTCTGTTCTCATAATTCACTTCCCCGAGGTGTCATGGTGTGAAGGGACGAGGCATGCTTCCTCATGGTTTCCCTAATCCCCCCCCCCTCCCGCCGTGTCAAATAACATATGCATCACTCCCTCACCCTCAACAGTCTTGGCAGGTCCTCCACCAACATCTGTTGCCCGAAGTCTGCCCCACACAAGCTTCCCCTTCATCAAATGACAGGGCCAGTAGGCAGAGCTCTCTTCTTCCTTCCCCTCCTGCCAGCTCGCAGCTTGGGGGTCTCAGGGTCCAGCACTTTCTCGGTCAGACAAGCAACTGAACAGGCCAGGAGGCAGAGGAGGCCCCAGGAGTTTATCACGAGAGACATCTCCCTCCCTGTTCCTCATCCCAACGATGCCACCCGGGTGACCTCCTTGACAACATCAGTAATTTGTCTTGGAGAACCGCCATACCTACAGCAAACACAGGAAGGATTAGAACACAACATATGCCACACAGCAACAGAAACATGCTCAGGTCCTTCCTGAGCCCGAAGGATTATTTAGGGAGAGGAGAGGGAGAGACGAGAGCAAGAAAGATAGATGTAGAAGGAGGGAAAAAAAAAAACAAAAAACCGTGTACTCATCCAGCCCTAAAAGGAAATGGATGCCGCAGAACTGGGTGTGTTGAGGTCAAATCTGATATGAGTTGCAGCCTCTTGAAAGCCCATTGGTGACAGATGTGGACTTTCGCCAAGTCAACCACAAAATGGGATCAAAGGAAGTTGAAAAACAACAACAACTGGGGCTCCCTAGCTAAAGATTTTTGCTGCCCTTGGAATGCTCGCCCAGTGGACCTGATCAGGAAGTGGGAGAAAGATGAGGAAGGGCAACATTAAAATGAGCTAGGAAAAAAATAACAATCCGGAAATTGGTCTGGTGCCTCGAGGATTGGTTTCTTTCCTTCTTTTTTTGTTTCTCCATTGCAGCAAAGAAGCAGAAACACTAACCAAGGTGAGAGTGACACAAGAACCAGTACTGCCACATAGAGAGGAAATCTCTTCACTTTCATTCAAGGAAAACAGATGTTGAGCAATAATTAGTTCGTTTTCAAGGTGTAATGGACGGAAATGTGAACTGGGTTTCAGGTTACTGGCTATGAGGTTGTATTAGTTGAGTTCAAACCCAGGTTTTGCCACTTCATGGCTGTGTGACCCTGGGAAAGTCCTTTAATTTCTCTGGGTTTCACTTTCTTGTCTATTAATAGGAATGATAATAGTCTCCGATTTAAAGGGTTGCAAGGATTAAAGATGTACATAAAATGTGCTTAAAACAGTGCCTTGCAAGAGGAACATCTCAAATGTTTTAGTTTTTTTGGTATTAATGTATAAGCATAAAGTTTTTATCCTGAAGGAAGACAAGATCAAAAGCATAATTCTAGACACAAAGTATCTCTATTATGTGACAGTCATTTGCAAGTGAAAATGATGCTGTACAAACACCTTACATTTTCAAGTTCCTCATTCTTTACATCTAAAGCCAGGCTAAGCAACCCATCCAAGGAAGGTCAAAGACAACCAAAATTTTAAAAATTGCCTTGAGAAGAACAGCACACCTCAAAAAGGGTTAACACGTTTGCTAGTACTTTTGGGTTATGGTCATGTTCTACTGGGCTCTCTAGCCAATGAGGATGGTTAGAAGCATCAACCACTATTTAATTTTCTGGGCATTAGTGGTACATGCCTTCCTCCTTCCAAATTGGCTCCTCCCTACTCTCTCATAATCCAAAGACCTAGAATTCTCAGGACCTTTCAGCCCAGTTCCAGGTATATTAATTCCCAGGCTTAATTACGCAGGAGCCCCAATGGAAAGAGGATATGCTAGCCTGCTAATTCTGGGGGAAAGTCTCTATCTACCCACCAATAATTGTTTCTAGCTCTGGGAAGCAGAGTTAGGGGCCCTTCCACATCACTCACTGGCTCTTCACCTCTGAAGGGCTCCCTGTAAAAACATTGGTACCTCTCCATAGGATCATCTTCAAGTCCAGCTGTGTACAACCCAGGGCAACAATTGCAGCATTTGGGGCACACCCTACACAGTCTCTCACTCTATGACCGAACAGAAATCTTTATGATAAGGGTATGTGGGGGGTAGAAAATATTTAAAAGGAAATTCCTCATCTTTGAAAGATGACTAAACAAAATTTAATTGAATGAATGAAATAGTGTTCTGGTTTTCAGGTTGATTCAAAGACAGTAAATAGAAGATGTCTGTGACAGGTGTGACCAGCAGGCTACATTGCCTCTCAGCAATCAGCTGGGCCGGTGCGGTAGTAGATTCCTGAAGCACTCTACTAAGATGGATTGTGAAACCATAAGCCAGCATTAAGTTGGCTGTGTGATTAGCAATGTCTGCCAGGTATGTGGGAGGAAGTTGACGGTGATTGGTTAGCAACATCTGCTGTAAGTGGTGGCCTTAGATACTTGCCATAGATAATACAAAATAAAACTCTTACTTTTTTTTAATAGGCTCAGTCCAAGGAATATTTGGAAAGTTTCTTAAAATTCTTAAACCTTCATTTTTGTGTTCTTAGACTATAAAAAGGAGAGGAGAAAGAATTATTATTATTTTTTTAATGTTTGAATGAACTGGTGTCTGAAGTCTGAAATCAGTTTTCTTTTTATATACATGTTAGAGCAGGTATGAAAACCCTCCTATCAAAATACGAGGTCCAGTCCTAGACAGTTTAGTAAAGGTTGATGTCTACATCTATAACAGACTTTATTTATTTATTTATTTATTTATTTATCCCCCCCCCAACATAATTTATCAATAAGATTGACTATCCAGACTCTACCTATCACTGGACCATTCTTGTATCAACACTTGAATCTGAAATCTTAGTGTTAAAGACCAAGGTGCAGGACCTCACTGGGAAAGCAGGTATGTTCACAGAAGGTGATGTTAAAGATTGGGGTAGGGGTGGGGAAATAATGTTAGTGTACATTGCCCGAAACAGATCAAAATGCATCTCTCTATGTCCTGGTTAATTCATTCTCTCTCTCTCTCTCTCTCTCTCTGTCTCTCACTCTTTCCCTCTCCCACCACCACCATTCCCCATCACATCTTTGGAAGGCTCCTTCTTTATGCTCCTCACAGAAAAGGAGAACTTAACCCTGAACTACAGCCTAGGGTTCCCTCTACAAGGAAGTACAGGAACCACGAGAGATTCCAGAAACATGAATAAACACGAAATATGGAACTACAGTGAGATTGTGAGACTGACTTTTGCTCTCCTGATAAAAGGAACAGATAGCGAATACTATTAATTTCTTTCCTCTTCTTGCCTAGAATGCAAATGTGATGGCTGGAACAACAGAAGCTGTTTTGGGACTATGAAGCAACAGCCGTGAGGGTGAAAGGCCAACAAGTTATGCTAAGGAAGAAAAAAAAAAAGACAGAAGGAAGATGGATTGGGGGTGGGGGAGTTCATCAGTGAGTATTGAACTAGCCTTGAACTACTGTTTTCCATACTTCCTTGAAAGGCGATTAAATGCCTTTCATTTTAAAACCACCTTTATTAATGTTTTATTATTTGTGGCTCAAGGTGATCCTATAGAACTACTTATATTACTACTAAAATTGGGTGCCTTTAGGCATTGTACCTAGACTGATTTCTACAATTGTCTTACTTTGGTCTTTAAAAGCAAAAAAAAAAAAAAAAAAAAAAAAATGTTAAAGATCTAAATCTAAACTGTCAAGAGGACACAGGGGGAAAAAAGGGGTGTTGTGTCAATGAGGCTTTGGGGGTAAGGAGACGGAGGCCAGAATTTCAATCGGCTTGACTTTTCTAACATATTCTCAATGATGAGAACACAGCCGAGGCTGTCAGACAGCCCTTTCTAAATAGAGCATTTCCCAGAGCTGTGCCTGGGTGTCAACACCTTTGAGACTTGAGTCAGAGAGAGAGAGAACCCATCTGTACATACAACCTCCGCCCACCGTCAGCTTCTCCAAAAAGCAGAGGATGACTGAGTCAGCTACTTGCACCTGTGCTAGTAATCTGAAGGGCACGCAGCCTGCCTCTCTCTGCGCCCAGCTCGCAAGAACAGCCCAGCAAAGGGCTGTGGCTTCGGATGTCAGCGCCCTTGTCATGGGCAGTGTCATTGTGTCTCATATCCTTTTCAACAGAGCCTGAGACCACAGCCACCAGAGAAGTCAGGAAGGGCTCAACGTGGGTTCAGAAAACTTCTTTTTTCCCCAACAGCTACATGTGACTCATCTGCCTTGAGAAGACCAGCAAACGAAGAATACCAACAACATCTTTGTTTATCCAATTCAAAGCATAAGTAGACTACCCTGACCCCTCTTTTTCCAGAAGTCCTCAGAAAGAGTTCACAAGGAGGAGGGATGGGGTTGAAAAGAGAGGGGAACATTTCTTTAGCCTCTGATCTGTCCCTGACCCTACGCTGACCGGGACTATCCCATGTGTCGTTTTAGTTAAGCCTCGCAAGGATCCTAGAAGCTAGGAGATGTTGTCCCCACGTTTACGAGTAAGGAAGCAAGGCTTGCAGAGGACCAGTAATCTGTCGGAGAACCAGAGGCGAATTTAATGGCGGTGCACCGGGCGTGCCCTGGGCCCCGACTTCTGAAGGGCCCCACAAAACTTGACGCTTTTTCCTAATGACACCAAGTTTGGTTTTATATGTGCAATTTTAACATTAATAGTACATAATATTTTTTATTTATTTCAAAATATGGTTAACATGTATTTTTATTTTTCCTCTCTCTTTTTTTTTTAAGGGGCCCAACATTTTCTTCTGCACCGGGGAACTCAACCGACCTTAACCCACCTCTGTCGAGACCCACAGCTAAGTTTGTATCCCAGCGATCCTTAGTGTCCACCCCCATTTCTGTGCATGCTGACACCTCCCAGTCTTCCTTGCAGTTGTGTCCCTTGTGTTACCGAGTTCTGGAGTGCAGGCAGAAGCAGTGCAATCCCTACATCTGGGCCCCTGAACCATCTTGTACATTCTTGCCCCTATAACAGAATGCAGAAGACTCCAGGATGGTTGGGCCACAAAATAAAAGCCAGGACCTTTGAATCACCCCTTGGAGGAGAGCTGATCATCTTTTGGGATTGTGTAAATTGATATTTGTAGGTTTATGTGTTGCTGTACTACTTCGGTCTTATACAAAGGTCTCGTTTCAAAGAGGGTCTCTGCTATACTTCTCAGTGGAGTAACAGAGGACTCTTTAAAGCAACTGGGCCCAAATATTACACAGGTCCATCATCCAGTATGAGAACCAAGCAAGTAACACTACTCCCAAATGAGTTCAGAAAGGTTGATCTCTATGGACAGGGCTGATGGATTATGAAGTCTCTCGGACATCATTTTTGTGTGTCTTTCACTTCATCTCACACAGTACCCAGGCATGATATAATTCAGAAAATACACATCAAATCTAATCTAGTGTAGCCTCAGGTTGGGCTTGAACTTGGTGTGACAGCCCTCTGTAAACTCTTCCCGAGGTTCTCGTATTGGTGTAAGCGGCATAAAGCCCGTGGTTCTCCTTCTGAAGCGTGCTTAGGAATGTGAGAGTTGTGACAGCAGACACTCAGAAGATTTAAAAAAAAAGGAGAGTCCAAGAAGTCTGTGGCATAACTGGTAGAAATGATTTAAAGACCCACATGAGTGTATAATTTCCGTATACTCTGACTCTTCAGGTATACATTCCAGCTTGGGCTTAGTTCTGAGAAGCCAAGCCACTGATTATCCCAAGAAGATCAACTTTTATTAAGAAGCTGTCAAAGTGATGTAGGTGGAGAGATGGATTAGTGGAGTGGAAAGGGGCTAGAAGCCGCTGGTGAAAAGCAACAAAGATTTAGAGCTGAGGATTTTGAACCCTCAGTCCTTCTCATTATATAGCACCTTCCATGGTATGTGACTGTTGATAAATATTCATTGGAGGGGGAATGGACCTAATGTAATGCAAATCACATGCAAAGCAACATGTAAATTGGAGCCATTATGTGAAGTCAATAGGTGAGGTACTATGCATATTAAAAGTACAGGACAACAGCTCCAAAGGACCCATCAGAAACCAATAATACTAGCAGCACACCCTCCATTCCAAAAGGAATCCCATGGTCAAAGAGAGATCATTGCTGTCAAAGAATGTCACCAAGCATGAAGCAGGGACAGTGAGGCCCTAACAGAGGAAAAGGAATGGGGTCTGCTTGCCTGGTCTGTGCGCCCACCCCTTTCAACGCTGCATGCAAAGTGAGTTCTCCTTCCTCTCCTTCCCATACCGATCAGCCTGAGTACTGATTGATTGGTCAAACCCACTGAGTGACAGGGAGGCTGTCTGATCCGACTGTCCATTAGCCACGCTATTCAGGATGGCTCCTTCAAGCCTTCTTACAAAAGAGCAAGGGACCCAGAGACAGCCCGTGAGACTGGTCACTTTGAACTGGCCGGCACCACACACAAACCTTTGCATGCCTCTGTATCCCCTGAAAACTCTCTCCCTGCAAGTGTCACAGGCTCACATGCATTGCAGGTGTGTTTGGCACGGATATGCATGCATCTGCAGATGTCTGTACAAAGCCATGCCCACAGACGTGCATTTCTGGCCTCCACCTAAGTCACCAGGGAGCTGCAGGAGAGTTTGACCATCGTGACTGTTCCAGGCCAAAGAAGGTCACAAGCTGTTTCTGATTGGAGCCCTCCACTGTGTTTACTTTCTGTGCCCCCACAGACCTCCTGCCGGGACTGGGGGACACGGAAATAAGTCAGGGGTGACCCCTCTGGTGACCCATAGCTTCACCAGCCAGCTCCTGATTGCAACCTTCTGGCTTCAGTAACAGCCTCTAATTCAGGCCTGCTGGCTTCACCGAGGCCGAGCAGCCGCAGGACTGGTAGCAGGAAGCGAGACCATGCGCAGCTCTGTGCAAGCGCTCCACACGTGAGACGACCCAAGGCGGTGGATGGAAGTGAAACACAACAGGAAGGAGCAGAGGCGAGAACAGAGGGGAAAAGCTCCTGACAGTTTAGCCAACAGACACTCTCCCTTTAGCTACTCTGCACCCACCGATCCGTAGCATGATGCGGCCACTCAAGCTCTTACCTGCTGGTTTCATCCATTAGATGTAAACCTAATAAGACCACCTGGACAACCATCATTACATCCCTGCCTTCAAATCCCTGCTCCTCTGATGCTAGGTTGCAGAAGCCATTCTCACAATACCTGGTGATATAACAGAACACATGTAGACTCAGACTCGATTTTATATATCTATAGCACACACACACACACACACACACACACACACACACACACCTCTGCATATGGCATAGTCAGAACAGCCCTGTAACCAGGGACATGTGGCTTTTGCAAACAGGATCTTGCATTAGACTATCAACATGGAAGAATCAGAGCTCTCTACAGCCTAGTGCGTAGAGCTACGCTACCTCCCTAGTGCTGACAAAGACAGCTTGTAGACTCTGAAAGTGATAATGCCTTCCATCTAATTGTCTTCTTTTACAGATCACAGACCCAAGGCCCAGAAAGCAGTTTCCTGCTCAGAGTCAGTTGCACGTCTGGGTCAGGTTAGTGCCCTGCCTACCATACGCCCTCCTAGGTGGTAGGCCAGCATCCTGTACCTCCAGACACTTTCCACTAGCCCTCCTGTTAGAACCCCTCTCTTCCACACAGGATGCTGGCAGATGGAGTTACAGCAGGCAGATTCTAAATAAGCAGCAACGGCTACAGAAAGACAAGCAGAATGTGACATGCAAAATTCTGGCAGCCAAATACACTATGTCTGTTCTAATAACTGCCAGCGTGTCTACAAAACTGACCTAGCCTCCTGGCTGGATATTACGCTAGCCAAGAGGCCAAGTCTGGCCCAGGTACTTCTGATAGCTGGGCGCCACCATGCCCTCAGCCTCTCCAACACAAATTCAAACATATCCTATCTTTTGGGAAAATTTGCTTTTCAATTCCAAGGTCCTTGTCGGTTTAAAGAATTGCAAGGTAAATAGTATAAAAAGATGAAAGTTGCTAGGAGGAAGTTGGCTTTGATAAGCCCTCCTTTGCCCCTTTGCCGGGGTGCAAACCTGGCTCCTCCCTCTCTCTCATTGCCTTTTTAATTCATCTGGGGCTCCGCCCCCTCCCAGAGCAGTACCTGATAATCAGCCTCCCAGCCTAACCCCAGCTCATAGGCATATTAAACACTCTGCCGAGGTGGTGCGAGATTAACTCTTAACCTGCTTCCATTCTTCTTTTTCGTTTTGCAGAAGTGATGGTGAGTTTGATTTTTATTTTTTATTTTATTTATTTATTTATATTTTGGTATCTTTCTGAAGTTAGAAGCGGGGAGGAAGTCAGACAGGCTCCCACATGCACCTGACCAGGATCCACCCGGCATGCCCACAAGGGGGCGATGCTCTGCCCATCTGAGGCATTGCTCCATTGTGGCAGGAGCCATTCTAGTGCCTGAGGTGGAGGCCATGGAGCCATCCTCAGCGCCCAGGCCAACGTTGCTCCAATGGAGCCTTGGCTGCAGGAGGGGAAGAGAAAGATAGAGAGAAAGGAGAGGGGGAAGAGTGAAGAAGCAGATGGTCACTTCTCCTGTGTGCCCTGGCAAAAATCAAACCCGGGACTTCTACATGCCAAGCAGACATCTACTGCTGAGCCAACTGGCCACAGTCTAATTTTTATCTATCTATCTATCTATCTATCTATCTATCTATCTATCTATCTATCTATCTTAGTTTACTTACTTTAAAGCTTCAACATTAAGTCCGTGTCACATTTAAAAAAAAAATCAAACTGCCAAGTCATCTTCAGGGTTCCCTTTTAGTGACCAGCATGGTGATTAGCTCTTCCAAACGCATGTCTTGCTTTTAAAAGCTGGAGCCCTCATCCACGTTGATGCGAAGGTATCATCTAGTCATCACCTGAGCCTCAGAACCACATTCATGAGGGTTCTCAGAGTAATCCCTTCCCCAGAGTGTGACACCCTCAGTTTCTATGTCTTCACTAGATAAAGTCATTTGGATTTCTTAGGCAGTCTCTTTTTTATGAAAGGAACTTTTAAACTTTTTTCAGTGCTGGGTCATCTATCAGAAATGGTCTTTTCTTTGAGCCTCAATTTAGAAGACTGAGCTGATGAACATGGTATCTGAGTAGTTTTTCAACTTGAAGCTCCCCAAGTCATTCATTCATTCATTTATTCATTCAACCAACAAATATGGTGAGTAGAAAAAACATGACCCCATACTTTCTAGAGCTCACAGCTTAGTCAGGAAGACAGATAATAGCAAAAGGCCAAGATTGATGGAGCTTAGTGCCAAGGAAAGAAAGGGTGCAGGGTGAACGTGAGAGGCGGCAAGGGTCTATTCCCTGGGGACAGAAGGCCCCTGAAGTCCACTGTAGAACTTTTGGTGTTCAGCCTAGGAACAGTGGGATGCTATGGCTCCTGACTCTTCTTTCCTGCTCCCTTGATGGTCCAGAGGGGACACACACTTCTGCTTTGAGTTTAAATGTTACTTCCATTCCCATTAAAAGTCCTCCCCCCAAACCAGAGAACATCTGTCAAGTTATGCCACCCACACCAGTCCCTGACACCTCTTGAAGAAGACGGAGTGGGTGTTTCAAGTCTGACGATCAACCACGATCGGGTTCAGAAGAGTGGAGGCTCCCAGTCTGACCTTGAATTTCAGCCCAGTTGGAAAACAAGTGTAAAGGTGATCAAATGGTACATTGGCTGGCCTCTCCTATTCTGTTTGGAAACATGTCAAGATGGCATAACATTAGTGCTTAGAAGCACAGATGGGTCACTGACCCTCCCATCCCAGGGCTCACACGTGCTTATTCAGGCAAGCAAGGCCACGGGTTGTTCGACCACTCCCTGCAAGTCCTGGCACAGGCAGGGGACCCCGGCCCCGTGGGAAAGTGGCTTTGCTCACCACCACCCCTTCCAGCTTAACAATTGTACAAGAAGCAAAATGAGCTGCGGTGTAATTAGCAAAATGATGGGAAAATATGTAAGCAATTCCAGTGTCATTAGCATTCCGTTCAGTGAACATAGGAGCAGCAATCAGTGTGCGGGTGAAGGGCAACACACAGTCTTTGACCTCACTGGCTAATTTTGCAAATGTCTTTTTGAAATCTCTAGACCAGGGGTCCCCAAACTACGGCCCGCGGGCCACATGCGGCCCCCTGAAGCCATTTATCTGGCCAGCGCCGCACTTTCGGAAGGGGCACCTCTTTCATTGGTGGTCAGTGAGAGGAGCATAGTTCCCAATGAAATACTGGTCAGTTTGTTGATTTAAATTTACTTGTTCTTTATTTTAAATATTATATTTGTTCCCGTTTTGTTTTTTTACTTTAAAATAAGATATGTGCAGTGTGCATAGGAATTTGTTCATAGTTTTTTTTTTATAGTCCGGCCCTCCAACGGTCTGGGGGACAGTGAACTGGCCCCCTGTGTAAAAAGTTTGGGGACCCCTGCTCTAGACTGTGGCAGTCCTTCCACTGGAAAACTTCTTCAAACATTCCACTCCAAACAGTCATTGTCACCTATCTCCCTTGTCATCAAGTTTCCCTCTCCCTGCTAGTCTTCAGAAGGTGGGGATTTGCTTAGCATGGTTTTAAAGTCAGGCTGGTGCCTGGATGGTGGGTCTCCAAACCTCTGCTCTCCAAGTAGAAGTAGACGATCTTGTTTTCACACCTTGTCTAAAGTATATTCATCTAAGGAATAAGAAGATTTAACTTTGTCTTGTCAGCGGTCTCACTGGCCCCAAAGAGAATAAAGGGAGAAGGAAGAAAAAGGCAAAACGAGCTCAGTCTGCTCCAGATCAATCCCTAAACTCCCGATGACAGGGGCTGGGATCTCCCGTCATTTCTACAAGAAGAAGGGATATCACACAAAACGTTCCCAAGGTCTACAGTGACTCTTCAGTGGGAACAATGGCCGGGAAAATGGAAGAGAGTTTACACTGCATCACCAGCCACTGAAAGACAACCTACTTGTTATTTTTCCTCTAAAAATAAAAATACTTATCCCCCTTCCTTAAGCATGCTGCCACTCATTCAGATGACCAAGAGAACAAACCAGGTACCACCTCAGGCCTTTTCCCTCCTCTCTCACTTAGCTGGAAGTCCTTTCCATTTCATCTCCTAAAATGTTCTGTCCTCTCTCCCTGTCATCACCCTCTAACTTGGGCCATGTGTACTCATGCCAAATATTATTATCATTTCCCCCAAATACTGGCATGGCTGGATCTCTCATTCCACCCAGCTTGCTGCTCCAATTCCACCTGCTCAGAGAGCCCTTCTCTGGCCGTTCAATCTAAAATGTGACTCCCCATCACTCTTTCTCTGGACCCACCTCATTTTTAACAGGCCCTACTCACACCTGTCAGCATATCACACAAACATACATATATACATATCTGGCACATAGTTATCTATCGTATGATCTATCACATAGGATATATTTATGGTTGGCTTTCACTTCCAGGAAATACTCTTGTTGTGTCCATCGCTATCTCTCAGAACCTGGAGTGAGGCCTGATATACAGAAGGAGATCTAGAAATATTTGCTTAATGAATGAACGAATGGGTCTTCCTCCTCCCACCCTCACATGTCCTCCAGTTCATCCTCTGCATTGATGAGACTCTTTTTCTAAAAGACAGACTCGACCACATTATAGGACAGCTACAAATGTTCTCATGCCTTCCAGTCACCCACAGAAAAAGTCCAATGTGCTACTGGCATCCACAGCGTGCCATGTCGTGGCCCTGCCACTTCTGCAGCCTCATGTCCCCTGCCCGCCTCCAACTGCCCAGGCCTCATCCATCTAACATGACAGCCACGTGCAATGACATTGGGTTCCCCAAATTTGCCACATGCTTTCTGCCCTCCATTCCTTCACGGGGGCTGCTTTCAAACCTTACAGTTCTCCCCTCCCTTTGATTGCTGAGCAAACCATGAAAAGTCAACCTCTTCTTCACCCACCAGCCTTCCTCACCCCTGCACTATCCCCTGCTCAATTTCTATTACAGAGTATAGAGTCTGAGCACATGTCTTTGTCTGTTTCCTTCCTTGGTCTAGGAGCAGGGACCATGTCACCAAACGATTTTGGTAGACATACAATGTTTTTAGCATTGGAAAATTCTTCTTTCATGTTAGCATTTCTTATAAGATAAAATAAAGCTTCTGAAAGATGTGTAGGGAAAAAAAATCTTTACATTTCTCAGCCCTGCTCCTGCGATCTCTTATTCATTCAGAAAAAAACTATTATATATATATTTATATATGCGACAAAGAGGACAAGAAAGGAAAATAAAGAGAGTAGTGAGAGATGAAATTTTCAGCCAAGTGAGGGGAAAAGAACGGGCCCTTGTTTCTTCATCACATTGATTACATAACTGAAGGCTGAACTCAGATGACAGAGAACTTGGCAGAATGACTACCCCCACCATGAAGAGCTACTGGGCATGTCCAATGAATGAACAAGGCACAGAGCCAAAAATGGACTGAAAATCACTTTGGGCTTTGACTTTTATTCCTCTGGAGTGACAGGGAGACTGAGCTGGGGGAAGAGGATGGCTCACAACCCATCCAGGCCAGATCACCCCTCCTACCAAAGCAGGGCGGGCAAGCCCATCCATACACCCAAGCGCAGCGTGCCAGCTCGTGGCCCTCTCCTCCCCTCTCCTCTCCTCCCCAGCTCCCAGCTTTCCTATTAAACGACTCCATCTGTCCAAGACCAGTTTCCTTTTCTTTGCTCTGTTTTCTTTGATGAGCTCATGCTGAGTGCAGAGGGAGAGAGAGGGCTAAGAGTACTGACTGTTGGTGAATGTCCAGGGACTCTGGCCACTATTGTTACCTTTGCTCTCACTACCCAAAGTAGTAAAAACAAGATACATAAAAATAAGATAGAAAAATCCATTTCACCTCTGTGAGAGGCAAAGTGGAGTCAAGCTGTCAGGACGGCCGTGAGCTGCTCGCAGTAGGAGGGTGACGCTTGAGGGCCAGCCACGGCCTCCGGTCTCTGGGAGGAGCAGGAAGAGTTGGGCAGGGGGGTGTTCGGGGTTGAGACTCCAAGAGAGGGACACCGGGGGTGATCACACCGATCCCACCCTAGTATTTTCAGTTCCTTGCATTTCAGCAAGGAACTCGACCCTGTCTCAGAAACCTGAGACTGAAGATCTCTGTTGTGGGCCCCTGCTGCCCAGGTCTCCTACAAAAGTCTGGAAATGTGACATGTGATATTCCTCAGACTCCAGAAAATGTTTCTGCAGGGCTCAGCTAACCCAGGCTAGCCCAGGAGGGACACATATACATTCTCTTCTTTTTAAAAAAAAAAAAAAATTCTTTTATTGAAAAAAATCTAGTCACTGTTACAGACTCTACATATGGTAATATACAAACAAAACAACAACAAGGAAAAGGCAGGTCTGGCTGGGTGGCTCAGTGGATAAAGTATCGATCCAGCAACACACCGGAGGTCACAGGTTGAGCCCCAGTCAGGGCACGTACAAGAAACAATCATTGAGTACACAATTAAACGGAACAACTAAGTGAAACAATGAGTTGATGCCTCTCTCTCTCTTCTTCCCTCCGGCTTTTCTCTCTTTCACATCAATAGGGGGGTGGGGGAAGCTTGCCCTGTAGGAACTTATTTTCTGCTGGGAGGAAGGAAATAACAAAATTCAAAACCAAAGGAAAGGTTAAAATATAAGGGATGTCAAATAGTGAGTGCTAAGGAGAAAAAGACAACAGAGGGTGGGCGTAGACCTGCTGGGAAGTTGACTGAATTTGCTCCAGGAAGGTTGCACTGCGGAGGAGGACCAGGTGAGGGAGGGTGCGAATCTAGAAAGCAAAGATTGAGGGTTACAACAGAGCTTCCTGGGCGTCTCACATTCTGCCCGACCCTGAGGCACGAGGAGCAAATAAAAATCAAAAGGGAGAAACAAGAGCAGACAGCACATCACCCACTGCATTTGTTGCCATCTGGTGGGCCCTGGAACTCATCCGTGGATTCGGTTACTGTGTTTACACAGCCGGCAGGACACACACTGCTCATGCAGGGCTCCCCCGAGCTGTCGGAATGGTCCCTGCTTCCCTGGATTCCTGAGGCCTCTGCATTCGGCTGCTGGAGCTTTACCTCTCCCACGGCTCCAAGCACCCCCTTGGGTTGTCCAAAGACTGGGGCTTCCTGGACCTCCCCTGGGCCAGTTTCAGATCTCAATCTAGACCAAGTCTTGGGCCTGGGTGTCAAGTTGGGAAAGAGGACTCAGGAAGTCACTGCCTCAACAAAGAAGGGAGATAGTTCAGCCGAGCAGGCCACTGGGCTGAGGATCACAAATAAATGAGTCACATAACATGCTAACTGCAAGGCCTGACCGTGGGGGAAGCTCCCTGACTGTCAGCTATTATTAATAGCAAACAGTGCTACAACTCTGTTCCAGGTACAGGAATATTTACGTGCAAACCAAGTATGTTATATGCATGGGCTTTTTATTTGTTTGCTTTTACCTAATCCTCTCTATCTTTTACCCATTTTAGAGCAAAAAATATAGGTTTAGAAAGGTTCAGTCGTGCTCCCAAGTTTACACAGTTAATAAATGGTGACCAGAATTTAAACTCAAGTTTATTCGGTCCTAAAACCTGGTCTCACAATCACTATGCACTACCCTCTACTGCCACTGAAGAACACTTCCTGGTCTTCTAAGTCCAACTATTCTCTTTCTAATGCAGAATGCTGGGCAGGGGACAGATTGTAGAGCAGAAGTACAGTGACAGCTCTGGGAAGAACAGTCTTCATGCAGCTAAGTCTCTGCAATGTCCGGTACCTTTTCAGAGAGGCTGTAACTCTCTCAGTCCCCAGGATGCAGTGAGGACCAGCCAAGCAATGGTTTAAAGAGCGAGGACAGTCCAGGTGCCATTGCGGGAAGTGCCCAGTGGGCCCTCAATCTTGTAAACGCGGTCGCATTGTGATCCCTGACCCTCCGTAAAGGATCGCAGTGTTTCAGATGAAATATTTGTAGCCAACACCAGGGCTTGTTTCTCATTCTGATGGCATTGAAAGGCTCAAGTGACCTGTGACCTCTGCATGCAAGTAAGGAAACAGGAAGCCCAGGGGAAGAGAGGTCCTGTCTGAAGTCACTCACCAAGTCAACGCGAGAGCTTGAAGCCAGAGAGAACCCAGCTAACGCCTGGCATCACAGGCCATCCCGCGGAATGTTCAGAGACCTAGGAACTGGACAACCTTCCAACCTGCAGGCTAAAGTCACCAGGCAAGCCAATAAGGGTCCGTGTTCGGAGAAGAAAATTGGTTCAGCTCACCCTAATCCTTTCCCACCACCTGTCACCCAAACCCCCAGACTCAAAGTCACATCCGAATAGACCTTTGAGGCCAGCTGGGCCCACTCACGCACAGAGTAGGAAGAAGTCCAAGCTTCCCTCCTGAGGACTGGCTGGGGCATGGGGTGGACTGGCCTGGGCCAAGTCAAACAGGGACAGAGTATCCAAAGGCACTATTGACCATCTGGGTGTGTCCATGGGCCTGAGACTGGGACAGATGGGAGCACTGAGGCCACAGAGAGTGTGTCGGAGGGACAAGAACTTCCAAAGTCTCTCCTCCAGCCTGGGCTCCCCAGAAGGACTAAGGTGTCCCACCTCTCACTTTCCTGCCATTGCTGGAGAGCCAGCCTTCCTGCCGGCCGGCTGTTTCAGAGGCGGGTTGAACAATTCCAGCCTCTAACTCATGTGTTCTAATCCTATTAAATATGCACTGGCTTCCAAACTCAGCTTTTTCAAAACTTGCTTCCCCACCCCCACACCCCTCTCTCTTAGTCTGACTTGCTCCCTTCCAGCCTGAAAAGCCATTGCTCAGATGTTGGCAGGGGTCCCACCGGCGTTTCTGCGAGGATTTGGGCTGTGATTCAGCTACCTGCAGCTGTTCCCCAGTTACCACCCACGTAAAGGAATTTCTGATATTAAAACCGGTGACAAACTTCCTCCCCCCCTTCCCCCCAACACATTAATTTGATTGACATCCACAGTCCAAGCGGCCAAATTCACCCTCACTCGGTTCTCCACATTCATTTGGTGTTACATTTAATTCTACACCCCACCCCTATGCCTTACACAGGCCTCCTGGTCACCCTGAAGGCCACTCTCTGATAAAGATCATAGAAATATCATGGCGGGGAGGAGAAATATTTCAAAAACAATCCACTCAATCTCTTGAGAACTAAATTTTTTTGCTCTCTATGTATCATCGAACGGAACCCTCTTCCCTCCGTTGCAATAAATCTTCCTAATTTCTTCCGCAATGTGGAACATCATCAAGTGGGGGTGGGGCAAAGGCAAGGTGAAGAGAGCTGATGTTGATGATCCAAGTTCAGATGGTTCCACGGAGCCTTTCAGAGCTGACGCTGGGGCCACCTGTTTCTCAACTGTGCAGAGATGCCAGGGTGTCCTTCTGACCAGATGGCACTGTCTCCACAGAGCACATTGAGCAAGTATCCACAAAGCTGGGCACGAGTCTGAGCTGCCCGGCAAGGCTACAGTTCTTTGTGTGTGTGTCAGGGCTGGGGGGGGGGGGGGCTGTCTGGACAGAGGGACATGCAAAGAGTACAGATGGCCCTGCAGTCAACTGCCCACGCTCCCTCTGGCAGAAGTCCTATCTTCTCCTGGGCTCCTCAGCTATATGCTTTCTTTCAAAGCAGGATGAAG
The DNA here is from genome assembly GCF_036850995.1 of Saccopteryx leptura. Lineage (NCBI taxonomy): Eukaryota > Metazoa > Chordata > Mammalia > Chiroptera > Emballonuridae > Saccopteryx > Saccopteryx leptura. The sequence continues at coordinate 170,050,626 of NC_089507.1, forward strand.
TGGAGGCCAACACAGCAGCCCCCAAACTGTCCACATTTAGCATTCTAGGTACCTACCTTGGGAGTAGACACTCAAAGGGATGCTTTTGAGCACTTACCACCCCGGATGTTGAGTCCCTGGGCTTCCCCTGAGTTTCTCTATTCTGCTAGGTAGACACTCTGCCAGGGAAACAATAGAATGGCTCCATCAGTCGCATCAACCCTAAGGCCATGTCCCCTGGCTTCTGGGCAGTAGCCAGTAATGTGATCCTTCGAGGCAGCGCCAAACCCCCCTGTTGGGAATTCAGCCAATCTTGGGGCTCTTGGGGGGAGAAAAATTCCTTTCCCTGACCTCTGCAGGTGATCGGATTGAGGTCCCTGCAGCTTGAAATTTGATTTGATCTTTGATCTCTGCTTGCACAGCTGCAGTAGTTATTATGCATCATAAAGGGTGCCAGCACCCTTTCTCTGTGCTCACCTGCCCTTCGAGGGGAGTGCTTGGGGCCAGGTATTCCCAAGCTGGGGCAGCATCAAACTTCTCTGTTTTCCTCACATTGCACTCCCCTCCCCAAAGTCCACCCTGCTATCTCAATTTCCTCATTCCCAGGACTTAACCCCAAATTTCAAAACTGTGGACATTTTCAAGTCCTTCTAAATGATAGCATGTGGTTTCAGGGGGGAAAATTGCAACAAAACCGGGGGGGGGGGGAACCTGTGTGTTAGGAGCCAAATGTTTAACCAAGGTCAGACAGAGTCCCAGAAGAACACTGCATACGTCTAAGCCAGTTCCCGTAGGAGAGGGGTCCTCCACGTGAGTCTTCGTGGGGTTAGTCTAGGTCTTCGTCGTGGAGGAGCCTCCCACGTAGGGAGCTGTGTCTGAGGTTGCAAGTTGAATACAGTTAACCAGAACTCTTTCCTTTTTTGATTAGTAGTAAGTGGAATAATAGCAGATGTTATTTGAAAGCTTACTGTACTTTGGACATTATGAGAATTGCTTTCCCAGCTCGGACACTTCTAAGCCTCACAAACCGCATCTACAATCAGGCTCTCATTTTGCAGATAAGAAAACGGAAAGCTAGAGAGGTGACGCAGCTGGTTTAAGGTTACACGAGTAACGAGTAGCGAGGAGCCGAGGTTCTCCCGAGGGCCTGCCTGATCCAGAACTCAGTTCTGAAGCAGACTCAGAGACTGTTCGACTTCGGAGCCCTTTGCCTAGCTGCAGATGCCACGCCTGAGAGTGCCTTGGCGCCCTGTCTGCAGCGCCCACGGCCCAGGAAACCAACTCCAGGTTGATTTTGCAGCTACCCTAATTTTACTCTGAAACCAAGATCAGAACGACGACATCTTTTTATTCTCTTTCTCTTTTAAAACTAAAATGGGAATTTTGTGCAACTGCTTCAAAGAAGGATGCAAGGATGAAGCAGCATATCATTTGAAAGAAACGTCTTGAATGGATCTTATTGGGAAATTTTCAAACTACTATTTAGTTCCTGGGTCCCCAGGCTGATCTAACCTTTAGGCCCAGACTTGATAAGGATATTTCCTGCAATTCTCTGTAACCTCTCTCATGACTCTGAGAGTCAAGTCAGGTTGATTAAATGTTTTAGTTAGCTTTATATATATATATATATATAATATCTATATAGTTTGCATTAAGGGCTAGGTAGTATAGAGCATTGCAGTTGCTTTAAAGCTATAACTATCTTTAATTACTTCAAGGAAGGGAACTGTTCCGGGGCCTGCCCACCCCCACCCCCTTCCGTCACAGTGCCTCCAGGTTTCATGTCCCCACATTGAGGTCCTTTCTCCTTTCACAAGGAGGAAGCATGAGGAGAAAGTCATCCTGCCGTGTCTCTGCTAATGGCCACAGCCCGGAAAAATCATCTTCCCACGTAGAAGTCACCTCTCCAGCATCTAGCTCTCTCCACCTTCCCTCTTTTCATTTCCTTTACTGGGTGGAGTTTTGTCTCAAGTTCCCCCACTTCTGACCGATAACCTCAGTGGGCCGTGGCTTACTAAACTAGGACAGGCTGCACTCCCCTGGCATCTAACAATCTTCACAACTGAACTGTGACAAAGGTCTGAGTCACATCATCTCAACTTATACCAGACACTCTGTCCTTTAAAAGCATGTGACAGTGGCCTTTCCACTCAAAAGCATCTCTTCAACTTTTTGGTATAAATATTTTCCAACTTAAGCAATTTAAAAGAATAGTATAAGTACAGCCATCTAGCTAGTCCTTAGACTCAGTACTTGTTAACGTTGTTGCCATAATTGCTTTGTCTATAGGTTGTGTGTATGATTTTTTAATTGTTGTTTTTGTTGCTAAATCATTTGAGGATAAATTTGCAGACTTCAGAACACCCCTCAAAAGCCCAGAATATTGGCATTCTCCTATATAACTACATCCCACCGGTGGGCCTAAGAAAAACTCACAATTGTTGCTTATTATTATCTGCTACTCAACCCATATTAAAGCTCCCGAATTGTCTCAGAAATGTCTTTTAGAACTGTGTGTTTTAGTTCTCGTTTCTTTAAAATTCTGAATTAAAAATAAAAGTGAAAACTGTACTGGTTGACCCAGATGTGTAGGACTGAAAGTCTGGGGAAATAGCCCTGTAACTCCATCCTAGGCAAACCGGGATGGTCAGTGTCCCTAACTGGGAGTCAATCAAATTTATGCATTGAACTTGATAATTAAATTTACTGAGTGCTTAGTCTCCTTTAATTGCCTGTATAAGCAGAAGTCTGCTAAAGCCAGGGCGAGCCTTGTTTTGGGTGAGGGATGGCGGGATTGTCCACAGAGAGCCAGCTCAGACATCCACAGCCTTACCAACGGATCTCGCCTTACCCATGAAAAGTTTATGGTCACCACGGAAATCGTTTCCTGTTGTTTTGCTTTGTTTTCTACAGTCCAGTTTGTTATTTTGCTTTAGAAATGTTCACAGGTAAGCAATGAATGGAACCATAGGCTCAGGCAACAGCAATAGGTAAGTGATCTGTCCCAAAGCTGGACCTCGTCATGAGGCAGCAAGGAAGCCTGCTCAGAGATACCTGATCGTACCTACTCTTCCTTTCGAGCTGGTGTGAAGGTAAAAAGCGTGGGTGCCAGGGGCCCGCTTCTCCCTTAGGTCATACTTTGACAGCACACTCACGATGGCCCCGTCTTGATGTCCTGCATGAAGGCATGTTGGGGGAACCGGAGGGAGACCCAGGCTCAAGAACAGCTCCACACACACTTGAACAGCACCACCTGGTCAAAGCCTAGCTGGTCTCCAGGCCTCTGTTTCTTCATCTGCGAAGCTGTGAGCTGACATGGCGTGAAAGGAGGGGCCACTTTCTTTTTGGCTGGCCTCATTTTGGGCACTCCCTCAGAGTATATGCAGAATTTCCTCACTTTATCTATAGGATGTCACCATTTCAACACAAGCCTGATAAGTCAGTGGAAGGTCAGGAAGCTACCGGCAATGAGCAGGCTTCCAAGGTCAGCCTTGCCCTCTTCCTGTCTCACAAACATAAAATGATACAGCCATGTGGCCCTGAGCCCTCAAGGACAGCCCCTCCTCATCCACATTTTTAGTCCCTCCTGCTCATCCCATGGATCGTGAAATCTTTACTTCGCTTCATCCAGGGTCTTCATGAAATGGTGAGACATGCGTTGGAGTAAGAGGCAAGATACTGACTCCAAATTAACTGCGTGCCCTGAGCCTAGACGTACGTATCAGCTGCCTTCTCATATTTCCAATTGGATGTCCAAGAGGTATCTCAGCTTTCTCTACGTCTTAAACACAACTCCCAACGCCCTTCAAACCATCTTTCCCCTAGCCTTCCCCCAAACAGAAAGCACACCACTGTTCACCCAGTTTACTCAAGACAAAAGCCTAAGAGTCACCCTTGCTTCTTCTACTTCGGCCACACTTCAGATCCAGTCCATTCACGCATCTGGTGAGCTTGACCTTCAAATATAGAGCTAAGCTGGCTCCCTTCACATCAGTTCCACTGCTGCCCCTCTAGTGACACCTGCTACTTCCTCTCACATGAACCCTTGCAAACACCTGTATTTCCAGCTTCCACGTCTGCCCTCCTCCTGTCTAATCAGCACTCAGCAACTCCTGCCTAATCCCTTTAAAACCGTAAATCAGGCCAGATCATGCGCCCAGTCGAAATCTACCACGAGGCTCCCACGACATTTACGATAAGCTCCCGACACCACATCTCCACATCTCCTTTTCCTCTGCTTACTTACCTGAGCCTCTCACTTCTTGCCACTTTCTCCCTGCCTGATTGCCTAGCATCCAAAAGAAGCATTTCCCTGTACCTCAGATGCACCAGGTACATTAGACCCTTTACTCTTGCTGTTCTCCCTGGGTTTCTCTTTATTTAAATGCACCTTTGCCACCTACCTGCTACTCCGTGCCGCCCACCATCACTGTGCCACTTCCCTCCCTCTGCCCTCCTATTCCATGTCACTGGCTTAGTGTCTGCACTGTGAGCCTTGTGACCGCCAACACAGGCCTGGTGCAGTTCAACAAGGAATCCTCAGTGCCCAGAACACTTCCTGGCCCATATGGACCCTCAGTAAATCTTTACTGAACTCATTAATTAATGGAACATTATTATTCCAAATAAGGCAAATGAGGAGTCAGTGGGGAGCAAAAACACCTTCTGCACATTGCCATTCCTGTAACTGCCTTCCATTCACTCGAAAACAAGATTGCACTGATGCCTGACCTGTGGTGGCGCCGTGGATAAAGCATCAACCTGGAATGCTGAGGTCACCAATTTGAAACCTGGGCTTGCCCTGTCAAGACACATATGGGAATTGATGCTTCCTGCTCCTCCCCACTTTCTTTCTCTCTCCTCTCTCTCTATAAATGAATAAATAGAAAATCTTTTTAAAAAGAAAGAAAGATTGCACTGCCCTAATAAAACATCACCTCACTCATTTTCTTCCTCGCCCTTATCACAATCTGTAGCGACTTCATTATTTCTCCACTGACCACCCTCTTCTTCTTTTTGTCTCTTCCACATTAGGATGAGGACTCAAGTGGGCAGAAACCTTCTCACACATGCTCAGGGCTGTATCCCCAGGGCTGAGCTCCTGGCATGGCACATAGTAGGTGCTCAATTTCCGTGTTGCGTGAATAATCACATGAGAAACTAACCAGGACTGTCAATCTCATTAAGAGATTGTGACCTGTTCAAAGGCAAGAACTCGACTGTTTTTTTTCTTCTTTGCAACTTGCTAAAACTGAGCACAGTGCTCTGCACTTAGTAGGCGTCCAGTGGACATATTTATTGAGTCGAATTTCACTGAACAAGCAAAGTTTCAGAGGCTCTGTGTCCTAATTAGAAAAACTCTTCTGGAGAGGATAAAGGCTGGGGGGGAGGAGTCTGTCAGGAGATCCAGGTTCCCAGCTTGGCAGGACAGAGACAAAGGATTCAATGGGCTCATTTGCATTTTGTTTTGCATAAATATGCAAGCTGAGTGGCTGAGCTGGTGTCTCTAAGGATGTCCAATGGCAACTGACTGTATTTTCAAATAGGATATTGAGGATCTTACAAACAGAAGATTCCCACCCAAAAGGTTCTTCATCTGTCCTGGTTACCAGTGAGATATGCTGACCCTGGCTGAGCAAATGTCCCTGGACCAGGCCCTCCCTATGCCTTGGCCACTGCCAGCCACTTCCCCACTCTCACCCCCTACAGAGACGTTGGCAAGCCAGTCTAAGGTGTGGCAACTTCCAACAAGGCTCCGTTGACAGAGTTTAAAACAAACCTCCCTGTTCACCAACTGCCCAGTAGATGGAAACAGCCAAACTGGGAGACCACTCTGTACTGGCTGAGGCTACCAGGCAGAAGAGAAGTTTCTAACAGAAAACAGCACTTTTAAAAAATCATCTTTTCTGAGGCCAACACAGAGTGCTGGGAAGGATCAGAAAGACCATGGGATTTTTTTTCCCTTTCCTCCTGTTAATCCAGTTGCCCTGATTTGCATGGGATTTGCATAAACAGCACATTGTATTCAAGCAGCCCTTTCTTCAAGGGCCAAGATTCAGGTTGAGGATTTGTCCCACCCACAGTAGGTCTGTTCAATTTGCCTGGTTTTAGAAGCTTGGGGGACACCTAGACTAGCCCTTTATATACTGGCCAAGGTGAAAAGGACACTGGGGAAGCCGGGGCCTGGGCTGGAGGAGGGGTGCAGCACTCTGTCCTGTCTCCCGGGAGGGAGGGGAAGCTGACCAGTAAGAATGGCGCTGGGAATACAGTCAGGAATGCTGTCATAACTGTGTGTGGTGCCAAGTGGGCACTGAAAATATCAGGGGACTACTCTGTAAAGTATATGATTGGCTAACCACTATGCTGTACACCTGAAACTAATACAAAATAATGTTATGAACGTCAACTGTAATTGAAAAATAAAATTTCAAAAAAAAAATAATCTTAAAGTTGCTTCCAGTTCTGGAATTCTGTACGTCTCTGCAGAGTGCCAGGAACCAAAGGGCTGGCCTGGCCAAAGCCCGGGATGATCCCGGGAGCAAGTTGGACCATAGCCAGATCCAGGTTGAACTAATATTTATTGAAGGCTTTTCCGTGACAGCCAATGTCACATGGGGAAGCGGAGGAGATGGGACTGGGTGGGACCAGGAAAGGGATAGGCAAGAAGGAATGTGGCACTCGTCCATTCGCCCCACCAACACTGCCCTGCTAGCCATTAGGCAGCTACAGATCCTTTCAAAGGCTCGTGCTACAAACCTCTTTCAACTCCCAGCCATCAAGTCATACCTGGTCTTTGAACAAGACACAAGAGCACGGGCCTACTTATTGGCACAGGTCAAGGCTCATTTTGAACTTCCAGTGCCAAGTTCAACCCAGGTCCCTTCCAAATGGGCCCTTCCACCTGCAGTCGGCTCTCCTAGTGCTGGTCTTTGAAATTCCCCATGTGCTCTTGGCTTGGAGAAACTTGCCTTGGCTCAAGTTCTCAAGTCCAACCGTAGCTTTTGCATTGTGCCAAGAAAGATCCCTGAGCAAGATCATGGAGCCTACAGCTACCTCTGATTAAAGGAGCAACCATTAATAAGCTTCCAAGAGCAGATTGGGCAAACCTGCAGGACACTCGTGACGGCGGAAGGCAAGGGAGATGTTTAAGGTCTCTGTGGCTTTCTCTCCAACTTCCTTGATGTGTAAAAAGTACCTGGTGCTGATGATAACATGTGCGACTGACTGAGCACCTAACAGACCCAGCATCCAGGGAAACCCGGGCCCCAGAGCGCTGGGAGGAGGGTGGTGAAAGGCGCAGAACTAAGATCCGAAGACCTCCCTTGCTTAGCTTCATCTAAGCACCACCCACCGTTTTTAACCTTTATAATGTCCACCTTTTTAACCTTTATAAAATGATGCAGGTCACCTCCCTACTCCTGACCATCGTGATGACAGGGAAACAAAACTGAACTAAAAGTAAAGCGAAGAAGCAAAAAGAAAATTCTGCCGTTTCGGCCCTAACCCTAAGGTTCCAAAGCTATGGAATTTGCTTGCACCATTTTCACTCTCTAGGGGTTTTATCTTCTTCATAAAAGTGGGGTTTTTAAGGCTGTCCTACTCATCTTCACAAAGGAGTTGAAAACCACAAAGGAAATCATGCAGGTGCTGACTGGGACAGATGAGTGTCAAATATTGTTATTTCTCCCGAAAAAAACATATGTTTCCCCAATACTTTTCCAATTTGTCCACAGAGTTATTTTGATCATCCTAAATATGATTTCTCTTAAAACATTTTCTGGTCTATTTCATTTTCTTCTTTTATTTCCTTCTCCCCTTTCCCTTTCCTGGAGGATGTGGGAGGCAAGTAACTGAGGATTCCTGGAGTCTACCCACACACGGGCTTCCTTGGCGGCTGGCAGTAGACACGTGCCTGGCCGCGGGTAAGCGGTGGTTTCATTAACTCCCTTCAGCTCGGGATCACCTTATGGCTTAAGAAAACACTGTGATTCAGTGACTCTGATATAAAGAGGATTTTTCTAAAGGAAGTAGGATATTGACTTTCTATTGTCTTCAGATATCTACAAACCAAACTCACTCTTTCATCCTGGGGAACAGAAAATCCTGTTCCGATGTCTAAAGCTAACTTCCTCTCCATCTTAGGTGCCCATGGATTTCTTAGCCTCATTTTGTATAGTTTTTAATAATTTTATCCTGCTTTACTTCTCTCTCTCTCTCTCTCTCTCTCTCTCTCTCTCTTCCCCTCCTTCTCCAAATTAACCTGGAGGCTCAAAAGATTAAACTTGAGGAAAATTTCCCAATGCCCTCTGGCTGGTTTCTAGTTGAAAACCCAGTTTTCCCTGGAAATCTCTGGATTTCCATCGCAGGGTGAGCAACATAACACAGTAAGTGTACACCTCAGACCAGTTGGCCCGCCTTCTTATCTGCAGAGATTGGGGACCTGCTTCTCTCCACCATGAAATGTTGCCAGAGTCCAGGAACGAGGACTCTGGGAAGGAAAACAAAACAGCCCATATTGTAGCAATCCCGTCTTCCTCCCTGACCATTAATTGCATCCTGCTGGGAGCACAGGGGTGACCAAATGTCAAACACACTTCCCTCTCCGCAGCTCTTGCCAATGAGACAGGAGAAAGTCCACCCAGAGGAAGTGGAGGAAGCAGAAGCTACAGCCGTGTACAACCGAGGTCAGGCTCTGGGCCGGAGCCTGCAAGCCCCATTTTCTCCCTGGACAAAAGCTGGGGCAGTCAGCTCTTCTGCAGTGCTCAGCTGGTGGTCAGGCAGGGCAAAGGGAACCAGTGCAGAGCCTAGGAGTGAAGAGGCCACAGACTTAGCTGGGGCTGTCCTTGAGTGATGGAGCACTTGAGCGTGTCTCCTCCTGTCACTCGTGCTGAGGCAGCCGAGCACAGCCGCTTCCCCTACCGGCTATTTAGACTTCTCCCCGGAGGGCTATCCTTCCGGATTGTTTATTTCCCCCAGGAATATGACCAAGGGACCAGGAACAAGCTATTGTTTGTTATCAGGAAGGAGCAGTCACAACCTGGGGGCTCTGGAACCCGGCTGGGTTTCCGTAGTGGTGTTGGCTCACAGGGAGATACTTGATTCAAGCCAGCCTCATCAAGTCTCCCCAAGGAACCAGAGGCGGGAGACTGTCTCCTGTCACCTGGGGGAGCCCCCACTTCCCTGCAGCCCCGGAGATGTGGGAAGAAATCGAAGGATTCTTATGATCGGGTCAGCTCTCAGGAAGGCTGCTTCTTCAAGGTCTGGAAGAAGCACTTCCCTTTGCCCAGGGTCCGAGAAGGGAGGTAGCAAGTTCTCTTTCAGTTTCACCGACCACAACCTCTCCCCTTTGTAGGATCAGACACGACAGCTTCACTCCTCCATTAGTCTCATTCCTGCGTGGTCCTCTGATTAAGTTGTACAGTTTACTGGAAAGTGGTTATCACTACCTGGGGCAGCCCAACTGGGCTACGGAGAATACAGGTTCCAAGGCAGACAGGACCTGGTCCCAATTTTCTCTTTTGCTCTGATTGGCTGTATGACCTATCTCATCTGAATATCTTGAGATTTAGGGTAATCTCCTTGTAGTTTTTTTTGCAAAATCCTGAATGAGCTTATGTATACAAAGCATAGGACACTTTGAGAGCACATGGTTCTCCAGAAATGTTACTTTTCTCATTGCAAACCAAGTTCAAATAGGAAGAGTGGCATCCCGAAGCTCATGTTCAATCTGCCCCCATTACCAGTGCAATCCCCTGGCCATATTGCTCCTGTCCTTCAGTTCAAAGTCATCTTCTCTTTGGATTGAGTGCACACACACGCCCATTAACCACAGACTCTTTGCCATCCCAAGAAAACTCAACTCAAAAGCAGACAAGGGGGAAAAAATGCTGAAGTCTGGCTGTCGTTGGACCCTGGCTCACTCCGGCACGCCGCCCACTTCTGCACTAGCAAGCACAGCTGCTCTACCCACCACACTCATCTCAGCAACTTGTGTGTCCCCACGGGCAGCATATTGAGCCCAAATCACAGCTGGCTCCTTGAGACAGCCCAAGGCCTGACACCACCTGTAGAGAAAACTTCTCTTTCTGTTGAAAATGCACAGGGTCCCCTGTGCCCCTGTCCCCGACACCCCCCTGACATTGTCCTACTACTGTTCCCGTGTAGTGCGTCTGGCCAAAGCAAACAGCCCTGCGGAGCCAGCTACCCGGCGAGCAGCTGCGATGCAAAGTTGGCAGGCCGTGTCAGGAAGCCTCAGCCCTCCTCCGCCTGCTCAGGGAAGAGCTCTTCTGGAAGACACAAGAGATGAGGCCTAACCTTTTAATTAGCCCCTTGCACAGAGCCTGACCTCATTCTCTGGAGGAACGGGACCTCCTTGTCACACGACCCCAGCGTGGCCCTCATCCATCTCCCGCGTGCTGGGTGCCTGAGGACTGGGATTAACTTCTGTTCTCTGAGAAAGGGGAGGGTAGACTATGAACGTAAGATGTTAGGAGCTGAACGAGTGGTTATGAGACTCAAGTAAAGGAAAGTTTATTATTACCCCGTGTTGATGGTTCCCTGTCTGTATTTGGGCTTTGAGGATGGATGAGGGTCTCAAATCTAGGAAAATGGGAAGAGGAAGAATGAGAAGAATAAAGAGAGGAGGAATAAGAGGGAGAAGGGGGAAAAACGGAAGGATTTTTAGCATCATTAGATAAGGTGACGGACATCTTACGTTTTCCCCTTTAAACTCTCTAAGGCCATAGGTTATCCCTGTTTTATGTATAAGACATGGAGGCCCTAAAAAAATGACTTGCTCAAGGTCAAGTCGGTAAATGGCGGAGCCAAGACAAGAACTCAAGTCTTCTGGTTCCAAGGCCAGAAATGTTTCATCAAGTTGCTGCTATTGTCCAGTAGCTTTGGGATTTACATTTTCAGTCTCACCCTCTGGAATAATGCAGCCATAGTCTCAGTGGCCTTTATCTGGCTCAGCACTCTGTAATGCATCATTTTGGGTAAGGTTGGAAGTTCTTAACTTTGGTATTACTAGGAGTGACTTGGTGGTGGCAAAGGTGACTTGGGAGGGGTTGGAAGTCACAGCAGTAGTTGTGATGGTGGTTGTGATGATAGTGATGGTGATGATGGTGGTGATGTTCGTGGTAATTGTTGATAGTGGTGGTGGTGATGGTGGTGATAATAGTGGTAACAGTGATGGTGAAGATGCCTGGTGGTGATAATGATGTTGGTATTGGTGGTGGTTATAATGGTGATAATGGTGATGATGGTGATGATGGTGGTAGTGATGATGGTGGTGATGATGGTGGTGGTGATGGTGGTGATGGTGGTGATGGTGATGGTGGTGGTGGTAATGGTGGTGGTGGTGGTGGTGGTGATGGTGGCAGTAATGGTGATATGATGGTGATGGTGATGGTGATAGTGATGGTGATGGTGATAGTGATGGTGATGGTGATGGTGATGATGGTGGTGGTGGTGGTGATGGTGGCATTAATGGTGATGTGATGGTGATGGTGATGGTGATGGTGATAGTGATGGTGATGGTGATGATGGTGGTGGTGGTGGTGATGGTGATAGTGATGGTGATGGTGATGGTGATAGTGATGGTGATGGTGATGGTGGTGGTGGTGGTGATGGTGGCGTTAATGGTGATGTGATGGTGATGGTGATGGTGATAGTGATGGTGATGGTGATAGTGATGGTGATGGTGATGGTGGTGGTGGTGATGGTGGTGGTGGTGGTGGTGGTGGTGGTGGTGATGGTGGTGGTGGTGGTGGTGATGGTGGCAGTAATGGTGATGTGATGGTGGCGGTAATGGTGATGTGATGGTGATGGTGATAGTGATGGTGATGGTGATGATGGTGGTGATAGTGGTGATTCAGGTGGTGGTGATGGTGATAGTGATGATGGTGGTGATGGTGGTGATGGTGATGCTGATGATGGTGGTGGTGGTGACACATTCTTGCTGTTACTACTGGTGGTGGTAGTGGTGGTGATGGTAGCAGTAATGGTGATGGTGATGGTGATGATGGTGGTGGTGGTGACACATTCTTGCTGTTACTAGTGGCACTGGTGGGAATAGCACAAAACATAGATAAACCAACTATCTGGCTTTTCTCTATCTTTAAAACCCTCTCTCACATCCTACTTTTGACTTTCTGAGCTTTTGATTTTGTAAAAAATGTCCAGAGTTCTGAATCATTGTTTGTTGGTTGCAGCATAAGATGATATGACAGCCTTATATTTATTTATTTTTAAAAGGATGTAAGGGAAACAGCTTCCCTTACTTAAACAAAACACGGAGTCCCGAAGGCTTTAAAACTGGAAGTCAGCTCTCCAGGTGGGGAGGGCGTGCTGACCCAGCACTGCCATTACATTTCCTGGGCTTCCTCTTTCTTTCTCTCATCCTCTTTCCCTCTGATTCTCACGTCCATGACCATGTCAACCCGACGGCGAATTACTGCTCGTCCTCAGAGCTCCCACCCAGGGGAGCCAGCCCTCTGCCCCCGTGGTGTTCTTTAGTCCAACTGAGAAGAATTTAAGTGAGACAGAGACAAAGATATAAAGAGACAGAGACAGAGAGACCGAGACAACAAAACAAAACAAAACAAAAAACAACAAACAAAATACCAACTGTTTGGAAATCATCCAGATTACAAAGCCTACTTTTCTGAACCTTCACAGCTAACTCATATCCAGCCTGCTGGCCTTCCCCTAGTCCAGCAGTTCTCAATAAAATATGTATTTCCGATGGCTTTAGGCGACCCCTGTGTTTTGGTCGTTTGACCCCCGCCAGGGTCGCGACCCACAGGTTGAGAACCGCTGCCCTAGTCCGCATCTCATCAGATAAACTCAGAGCACTAGGACAACTCAGAAGACACCTTCCAGGGCCCACGCTCCCTGAGACTCCCGACTTGTCTTCATGTGGGAAGGGTCATAGCACTTCCCCTTCCATGCTCCTCTAGTCACTGTGCTCTTGGGACCTGAGCAAAGATCACCCATCTCCGCCGCCCACCCAGGGAGCTCCCTCCCACACAGCCCCATCTGCCCAGGCATCCGGCAGCACTATGGCAACATTGAAACGAATGAGCGCACCTGCTAGGTGACTGGCCTGGCTCTTAGGATCGGCCCAACCATGGAACAGCCTCATAAGCACATAATCACTTTCTAATAAAATTAATTTCACCTGTAATGCCAACGAGCAGCCACCACCACGGAGGGCTCAAGGCAAGAGCATGATTGAAAAGCTTGGGCTTGAGATCATTCCCTTTGTTCCCCTGTGAAGGCAATGCTGAAAAAAACGGGAAAAGAACAACCAGCCTAAAGTACAAGGGGGAAGCATTCAAACCTCCCATGGCTGCAAACTGAGTTACTGCAGTGACCACGGAATTTCCTTTTTGAAGGATAAAACATAAAATAACAGAAGCACTGGGCAGGACACTTTTCCTTGTGGTTACTGATGTGCTCGTGGGAGGTTTGGGGGGGAAATCACAGCCCTAGATGCAAACAGCTGATCCTCGCTTTGAGGGTGTCCACCAACACCCCAGTGAGGGTCTCCCAAGATGGGAATGCCAGCCCGCGGGCATAGCAGGACCCCCAGCCTCCTCAGCTCAGCATCGCAGAGATTTGCACAATTACTTTCCAACTCTGGCCCTCTTGTAGCCCTTACACAATTACTCTTTTTGAGACTCTTCTAGAATCATTCTGGTAAAGGGCTGAAGGATGCAGCACTAGAGGACCAGCCTGAGAAGAATATCTGACTCGTTCTTTTTTCCCTTTGCCATTCGAATAACAATTCAGACCTGGTCAGTCTGGACCGCAGACTTTATTTTGCTAGCCTACTACCCTATTCTCGTCCCAAGGGTGGGATGGGCTGATAGTTTCTTTCAAGGTTGTACTAAAAATTCCAGCCTCCCTCATGATCCAAACCCCCAGGATTACCACCGCTGGCGGCCTGTATCTCCTTGTCCCTCACACGACGGCCCCGAAGCCAGCCTCTCCCCCGTGCTATGTGGGGTGGCCTTGAAGCATCTCCAGACACATAAGAGATAAGACGTTCTCCTTCTCCGCTCTCAAATGAGTCGCTGGAGATTGCAAGAGTTTCTTTTTAGCCGAACATCTCTGACAAAGTTCCCGAGCCTCCCCTGTGCTGTCATGACCTGGCCACCTAATGTGTCCTCATCTTCCTGCAGAAGGAAAAGGGTTCCCACACCCCATCCATCCCTGGGTCCCTCCTGAGAGTGACAGTGGAGAGAAGACGAAGCCTGGGGCAGCTGGAGCCTGGAACCTCGAGGGTTAAGCTAGCCTGGCTTTGGAGGAAGAAGAACAGGCATTCCCCTGATCCCAGATGGAGCATACTAAATACCTCCCCTCGGCAAGTTCAGCTTGTTTGGTTATTTTGGAGTGTGCTTTGGGGCTAACTCATCCTGGCCAGGCCTTCCGGATGCAGCCTTGCTCAAAACCAAACCTTATACAGGAGTCTCATTCCCCGGGGCTGCCTCCCCCCAGGCGGATAAAGGGTTTCATCATGGATGATTCAAAAGGTTGAGACGCAAGCGCTGGTGATAGCTAATGAGGCCTCTGGCCCCCAGCTGACCTCACTTTTTAGCTGTTGACAGGTTCAGTCAGGCTGGCCAAACAGTATCCCAACCCAGCCAAGACAAATTATCTCCAGCTCTTGCACCCCTATGCCTCCAAGTCCTTCCTCTGGGCCACACTGCCCCTCCAGGACTCCCCGTGGGGCCGCTCCAGGCTGCCCCTGCTTCTGCCAGCACGTGAGCAGACTGAGCTAGCTAAGACGGATTCTGTCCCCCATGCTAGCACCATGGCTATCTAGTAGAGTTTAGCAGGGTCTTCTAGGACCCTCTGTACTTCTTCCCAGACACTCTCCTTCCTGCGCAAACTATTCGGGACCTAAGTAGGTGGTTATGAGTCTTGAGTTGCTTTTAAAAGCATGCAGTAGGACCAATCCTTTTGTATACAGAGGAGACTTTAAACTATGCAAGACACACACACATAGCAATGATGTCGAGATAACTGGGTGTGGGGCCAGATGGGTACTGGGGGCAGCAGGGAGACCACGCTGCAGAGTGCATGGTTTTCCGGCCACTGTGCCATACATCTGAAACTGGTGCAGAATGGTACTGAATGTAAACTGTGGTTGAAAAAAATGTTTTTAATGCAAGAGAGAAATAAAATATATATTTAATGGCTTTAAAAACAGAGCTAAATAAAAGCATGTGGTAGGCCCAATCATCTTGTGTGCAGAGGAGACTTTAAAGTAGGCAAGACACACACACACACACACACACACACACACACACACACACACACACGGCAGCCAGCTTGCTCTCCAGCCAGGCTATGATGGGAAATAGAGGGGGGATCTCCTTATTATTCATACAGCCAGCAGCACCGAGGGCCCCCAGCTCCTGTGGACGGTCAGCCCTACTCCTCGGATCCCCAGTACAGCTTGGGAAGAAGTTCTATGTGAGTACCAGACAGACGGGCCCAGGACACAGTGTTTTCTCCATGACTTCTAGAGTTAAACATCGCTTTGGAAACACTGGAAGGGGCAGGAAGTGCTGGGGATGTGTAGGGGGGACTTATACCTTCCCTTCACCCACACGGCCAATTCTCAGGGGCCAGAGCTCACACTGATGTGCAGCTTGGGCCATGTCCATGTTGGGCTCCAGGCTGAGGCTGAAAAGGCTCCAATCCTCATGTGGCAATTCAGTCCACAGAGTTAGACCCGAGGGCCCCAAGAATAATAAATCAGGCTCCCGACCG
Organism: Saccopteryx leptura; assembly: GCF_036850995.1. Classification (NCBI taxonomy): domain Eukaryota; kingdom Metazoa; phylum Chordata; class Mammalia; order Chiroptera; family Emballonuridae; genus Saccopteryx; species Saccopteryx leptura. The sequence goes on from NC_089507.1 coordinate 170,066,388, forward strand.
CTGCATGATGCTTCGCAATTCTCTAAATGCTTTTCACATACTTTATTTGATCCTATGCCACTTAGATATCATTACCCAAGGAAACTTGGCTTAGCAAGGACACAAACCTTGGACCTCTGACCCTGGACCCTTTGCTCCTCCCTTGCAGAAGGAATTTAATTATCCTTGGAAATGAGTAATGCCTTACTGGCATGGAGAAGTGAAGAGTTATAGATACAATGAGGAGATTAATAAAGGCAAGGCACAAAAGAGTGGAGAATATTTTTTTCTTTCATGAATGTTTTAAAAATTGCTTTACCTCAGCATGTAATAAATTTAGCTATTTATTACTTCATGTAGTTATGATTATCATAGAAAAAATTTTTAAATGCTGGTAAAAAAATTTAAATACTGATAAATTTTATATACTGATAAATTTTTGAGAGTTGTTCTACTTCTTTATGCATATACATATATAAAGACTATATTAATATATATTCATTAAAATTATTTTAATAATAGGCAACTTCCCTGGCCTCCATTTTTATTTCCTCAGGAACCTTGCCGGGCAGGGTGTGCGCTCTGTACTCAATAAAGCCATTTATTATTCCAAAAAAAAAAATTATTTTAATAATATAATTTACTTCATAGCCTCTCTTTTACTTAGAAACATAGAAGAATGCTGGAACTGTCTTTCCACATTAGTACATAGGTCTACTTTTTAAAAGATGGCTTAGTGTGCCATTGTATTGATATAATTGGACAGTGATATTGTTTTCATTTTTTTATAGTCACAAATGATATTGTGATGAAGCTTCTTATGCACAGATCTTTGTACAGCTCTCTTATTATTTCCTGGAGATAAATTCCTGAAAGTAGGATAACTTGGTCGAAACACATCTTTCATGTTTCCCATCTATCTTGCAAAGGGCATGCCCTGTCAGAGTCCCAGCACCAGAATCTGCCAGCCAGAAGGCTTAGCAACAAAGGTACTAGTAGCAGAATGTAGCTGGAGGCTCAACGTGCAAGCCATCTTTGGGGGGACCTGTGTGACAGTCCATGAAAACCAAATTTTAATTTTTAGGAATTAGAGAGTTACTAAAGTTTTGGAGTAGAGATTGATTTGGCCAGAAGTAGCAAAAGCTGAAAGAAGGACTAATTGGTAGAGGGAGACACTGGAAAAACACAGAGCCTCAGTCTCGGCGAGTGACATGGGTTTCTGAAATGGACTGAATCAACAGGTGGGAAAAACAGGAAGGAGAAAGGGGAGGAGGAAGAAAAATAAGACAAGTGAGTTGTGGCATATGTGTGGGCCGTTAAAGATGACACAATGCTTTCAAGCCTGAGTAAACGGGAGAATGGAGATGCTGACAATGCTGAAGAACAGGGAGGGAACCTTTCAGAGAAAGTCAAATTCGATTTGAAGATCTACACCGATCTACACCGAAGCTGCGTCGGGGTGGGCTGCTCGGGAGGGTCACCCAGTCCCGAAGCAGGTCAAAGTGCACCCCGGATCTGGGAGTAAAGGTTGCGGGGCAGAAGGGGGCGGTGGATTACATCGCAAAGAGGGAAGAGCAGCATAAAAGCATGTCCAAGGGCAGTTCCTGGGACAACACCAACATTTAAACCGTCAAAAGAGCCAAGAATGCTGGTCAAGAAAAACCAGCAAGGGGGAGGAAAGAGAATGCAGAGCAGTCTGTGTGATGGGAGCCAGAGGAGAGAATAATGGTGGTCAGAGGGGGACATTATGCTATAAATGACACAGAGAGTCCAATGAGCAAAAGCACATAAAAGAAGCCATTACAGGTGACCACACTGGCGAGCTCCTCATGAAATGAGAGGCAGAGGGCATAATCCAACTTGCCATGAGTCTGGGAGGAACTCGGTCTGAGCCTTCAATAAGGACAAAGATGGGCGTGAAACAAAAAAGAATTCACTGGGCCTAGTAGCGTGGTAAGAAGGACATTCGAAGGCAGGGTCCAGCCAGGGATGTTTCCATCCAGCTGGCCTGGCTTGAACTTTTTAAGCCTGGTTTGGAGGATGAGGAGCTGAGTGGGGGACAGTTTTGCAGATCACCTAAATCAGCGGTTCTCAACCTGTGGGTCGTGACCCCGGCGGGGGTCGAACGACCAAAACACAGGGGTCACCTAAAGCCATCAGAAAATACATATTTCCGATGGCTTTAGCTGCTGATAAGCCGCACTACCGTCTGCAGCAGCGCGCTATCCAGCTTGAACAAATGCCGTTATGGACGTGCGTTCCAAACTGAATGCAGCGCATTACGTGTGTCCGGCTCTTGCTGACATCATCAGTGGGCGGGTGCAGCAAGCCCCGGAGGACAGAAGCCTAGGAGGAGGAGAGGCAATGGGCAATGAGAATACATAATGCATATCAGGTATTTACATTCCGAATCATAACTGTAGCAAAATTACAGTTATGAAGTAGCCACCCAAATTATTTTTTGGTTTGGGGTCACTGCAACATGAGGAACTGTATTGCGGGGTCCTGGCATTAGAAAGGTTGAGAACCACTGACCTAAATAAAGGCTAAGCATCCACAGAAAGCAAAAAATGAAACAATACACATACTTCATGTTCTGTTTAAGGCTATGGTACAATGGTAGCCCAATTATTTCTTTAAAAAAATAAAATAAAAGTCCAACCCAGAATAAGAAATATAACACCTTCTTCCATATTATGGGGAGGTTACAAAATGTCGTCCTTCCTCCTAATTCAACAACAAAAAAAAAGGCGGGGCAGAGGGGAGTCTTCGGGCTGATGCTGATGTTACCCCTCCTCCTAAAACATAAAACCTGAGTTACAGGAAAGTCCCTCTCCTGGAGAAGGTGGGTGTTTGGTTATCACCTCTGGGCCGGGCTCTCCCCAGAGGCAGTCCCCTTGGTTATATCCCCCTCCCCACCGCACAGCTGCAGAGCGCGGGGGCGGTTGTTCCGCTGGATCTTTCTACTCTGCTCTGCTTTGCCTCCTCCAGGACTCAAAGGAGAGCACACACCAGGCAGAACAAAACAGTGGCAATTGATGACAAATGGACTGAGCTGTCCCCACATCTCCCTCCATGCTCCTCGTCACCATGGAGACACCAGCCAGCCGAAGCCAAGGGATCAAGAAATACCCATGGAGGACACTCTGATGGACACAGGTGCTGGGGGAACCAATATGAAGGAAGGTCTGTCAATCCGCTGAGGGTTGCAGGGGAAAGTGGTGAGATGGGGAACTGGGGACTGAGGTACAAACAGGTGGGCTTTGTCCTAGAGATGAGAAGCCTCTTTTCTCTCACTGGGATCTACGTCATTTTGATACCTGTTGACACCACACATCCAAGCTCTATTTTTTTTTCCAGTGGCCACTTCTTATTCTCTCTTCTCCTTCACCAATATGTCTAGATAACCTCCAAGATGGGCAGCTGGATACATACTCAGGAAGCCATGAAATGAGGCAGAATGTTTGGAAGACTTGGCCACTGAAGCCTCCTTCAACCACTTTGAAAAGTAGACAATAAGCCCAGCTATCCTCAAAAGATTCTCCCCACTCTCTCCAGTCAGGACAAACAGTAAACACATCCTTAAATAACAAGGCATCTTTTTACAAGGGCAGAGACAACAAAGTTGGAGAGCAAAAAGAAGTGGCTCAACTTATATTGTGGTTTATTCTTGGCTATTTGTTTTCTGTGTAACAGGAAGCCAATAGTCAAATATTCATGGGATTTGTACCACAGCTTAATAGGTCTTGTGGGCATAGTTCCCCCCACACAACTGTCATCAAACATAAACATAAGATGAAGGGAGGAAAGGAACTTTTCAGTTAGTCCTTTTTTTTTTTTTAATGTAAATAACATGTTCCTACTTAGGTGCTTTCAAACTCAGTCTTTCGATTCGTTCAAATTCTAGGTACTCACCATAATTCTCACAACAAACTACTTACTCTCTACAATCACCCCACAATAGCTGGAGGAGAGTCAGCTTGGTGCTCTAAGCTTGCAGGTCCTTGCTTTGTCATCGCAGTAGTCATAAAAGTCAAGACCAAGATTTTTGCATTCAATTGCCAAAAATCTAGCAGGGTTCATTGCTTTGTAGAAGGCACTCCAAACATGATGGTTGAGTGAATACTATAAAAATTTTAAGCCTTACTGTAGTAGAAAGCATAGCTGAATCTCAAACAATTCTTTCCTCCGCTGTGTCGCAGTCACAGGATTTAAATGAAGATTGATGCCACCCAGCTGCAAGGTTGGACCAATCAGAGATTAGGTTCCCTCCTGTTGCCACAGTAACTGATCCAGATAAATGAAGTCTATGCCAATCCACAAACAGCATTTTTCCATTGGAGTCCTGGGGGAATGTTAGCTAAAACTTCTGAGAAAATTCTTAACTTTGTTAGAGAGAGCCACCAAAGCCCACCTTCTCACTTTTCAACAGCACGTTTTGAAGATGACCATCCTGGAGCTTTGGACATCTGGCCACTCTGAAGGAAACTGGCTGCTGAGTGGATGCAGAGAGCACAGAACTTTGAGATGCCAAAGAATACGATGTCCCTGCATCCTCACTGGGCTGTAATTGCTTCTGGGGCCTTGAAGGTGCTTGGGCAGATCAGGCTTATGTTGGGGGCCAGGTTAGGGAATGGTCACCATGCTGTTGGTTATCCTTGTCTCCTCATCTCTGTCCCATGGACCAAAACAATCCTATCATATCCCTCCAGATAGATAGATAGATAGATAGATAGATAGATAGATAGATAGATATAATAGATAGAAAGAATGTAATTTATATATAAACTTGGGAGTTTCACTGACCCACCAATTTATCAGACACAACCAGTGCACTACTGTTATAGTCCACATCTATAAACTTGTTTTCCAAATTTTGGAGTGGAGGGCAACCTCAACACTTCATTTTTTTCTTCTAGTATCCAGTTAACTGGTTCTATTGATCAACCTCCTAAATATCCCTTGTTTCTGTCACGTTCTGGCCATTGCCGTTGTTCATCATTCCACCTTAGGTCTTTGTCATCTGATGCTTGGACTGTTGCAGTTGCCTTCTGATAGGTCTCTCTACCTCCAAAATCATGCCTCTCCTATCCATTTTCTCTTAATGTTATAGCTGAAAAATGTAAATATGGCCATATTATTCCTTAGCTTAAATTTTTTTAATATTTCTCTTTGGTACAGAGATAAACCCAAAATCCATTCATTATATGGTCCTTACTTCTGTAGCAGTTACCATACAACTGTCTCTCCAGTAACTCTTTTGAGAATTGTCCAAGTCTCCCTCTCCCTATTCATGGGAGTTCAGAGAAGATGGCCATGTCAGAACAGTAGCCTGTCCCATGGTTAGACCACTTAGTCTTTAAGGGCCATTTGAGCATTGTTGGGTCAGTAAGTTTCCTCCCTAGGAACTCTGTGCAATGTCAAACTCAGAAATGGTTCTGGCCTATGCTGTCTAATATGCTCTACACAAACTTGCCACGAGACTGTGTGATGGAGTCAGTGGACACAGAGAAGTAGAAAGTCAGGCTGGAGAGAGAGGAGCCTGATCACACTTGAATGTCTGTCTTGGTTGCTCTTTAGTCCAAGCCATATTCTTTTTTTTTTTAATTTATTAATTGATTTTAGAAAGAGAGGAAGAGAGAGCATGAGACAGAAACAACAGTCTGTTTCTGTATGTGCCCTCACTAAAGATTGAACTGACAACTTCTTGGTATCAGAATGATGCTCTAACTAACTGAGTTATCCGGCCAGGGCTTGGGCCATACTCTCAACCTTCCAGGTGCATCACTGTCCCACTCTTCCCTGAATTCCATGAGCCACCCCAGGATTCTTTCATCCAACATTTTCTTACATATGCTAATTAGAGTTGGGTTTCTCTATGTGCGACCAAGAGTCCTAATATGCATCCCCCCTACATCTCAGCTCCCTGAGGCCAGGTCAATGTCTTAGTCATCTCTGTTATCCTCAGTGCCTATTCATTGATAGATAGATAGATAGATAGATAGATAGATAGATAGATAGATAGATAGATAATATATATATGTGTGTGGGTGGGTGTGTGTGTGTGTGTGTGTGTGTGTGTGGTAACAAGTATGTGTTTCTAGCAATCTTCCTTTGGCTTCTTTCCCAGCTCTTAACCAAAGAGAAAACTTAACAAGGATTTGATTTAAGATACTCACAGCATTCAGCCCCATCATGCTCCCTGGAGCACTGTATCCTCTCTTTGGAGAAAGTTTCTGCCCCGCCCCCAACCCAGCAACAGCAGACACCGAGTAACCTACCACATGCATGACCTCATGTCATGCTCCCAATGATCCAAGAGGGTCATGACGTTGTCACAACCGTCTCCCTTTCACAGATGAACCTACTGAAAGGCCTAGAGTGACCAAACAGGTTGCCGTGGATCAAATGATGCCAGCACCTCCAGCGCAGGTCTACTGGCTCGGAACCCAGGGCTCTTAGGGTTTTGCTCAATGGCCCTCTCTGCAGATTTCCTGACTGAGTGGCTCTGTTGTTAGAGCAGAAGAAGCCCCAGAATGTGAGCATGTATTTAAGATTCCTGTTTCTCTGCCTCCAGTCACTTCTGCCAGGATGGAAAGCAATCTGCCCAAGCACCTGTGTGGAGGTGAATGGCCGTGTCCTGTGCCAGGCGGAATCGAACCAGACAGACCGCCTTTACTGCCAGCAAAGGGAGACCTCGGGAGGGGCGGCACATTGACTTTCCAAGGGTGTCCCAGGTGTGGAACACAATGCACCCCTCCCCCACTCAGCATCTACCCCCTTTTCCAGCAGCAGGAAGGTAATTTTAAGAGCTGTCATTCTGAGCAAGGAGCAGGCAAGTGAGGGGACCTCGGGGAAGGGTAACAAAGAGTTAAGGCTGCAGCTGCCAGCCTGTGCAGTGTGGAGTTATGCTTAGACTGTTCCCACTGGCGACCAAGTCAGCTGTCATCGGAGAACAAAGAGTCCCCAGAGCTGCTCACGGTGTGTCACACCCGGGAAGCCCCGAAAGCTCCCCGATTAGGATTTCTAAATCAGCCTGATCGAGGCCGGAGAATAAAGCGAAGGAACAATGAGCTCGCCACATTCACACAGTCCGAGGGCCTGACTGCCCGCCTCCCCACCCCCACCCCTCCCACGGGGCCTCAAAGGCCACTTCACCTCCAATGTGAAAATGCAATCGTATCGAAAGCCCCCAGCCAGCTGGGCTGGGCCAGCGTCCGTCTGTCCGGAGGGCTTGGAGAGCAGTGCTAGAGTTGTGTTGGGCAGGGACTGCAGTTGCTGTCAGAGGAAGGGGCCAGAGGAGCTCCCTCAGGTGGGGGGAGGGCAATGAAGAAGAATTCAGTGCAAGGATGGGGGCAGCAGAGGCTCAGTTAGGGACTCAAGAGCTCAGGTGTTGCTGTTCCCATTTCATTCCATCCAAGTCCAGGTGATAAGAGCTCTGTGCAGGAATGCTAGACAAGTCGGCCCTGATCCCTCGGCCCCAAGCCTGGGAACCCCTCTCAGATAAGAGTTGTGCTGCTGCCTGACCAGGCAGTGGCGCAGTGGATAGAACGTCGGACTGGGATGCGGAAGGACCCAGGTTCAAGACCCCGAGGTCACCAGCTTGAGCGCAAGCTCATCTGGTTTGAGCAAAAAGCTCACCAGCTTGGACCCAAGGTTGCTGGCTCGAGCAAGGGGTTACTCGGTCTGCTGAAGGCCTGCAGTCAAGGCACATATGAGAAAGCAATCAATGAACAACTAAGATGTCGCAATGAAAAACTGATGATTGATGCTTCTCATCTCTCTCCGTTCCTGTCTGTCTGTCCCTATCTATCCCTCTTTCTGACTCTCTCTCTGTCCCTGTTTAAAAAAAAGAGTTGTGCTGCTGACAGTCCAGCAGTCCAGCGGTGTCAGCAAGACCATTGAGCTGAGGACGGTTCTTATTATGGCAGAGACTAGGGGAGATAGATGAGCATGGTGCTTCCAAAAGGGGTTGAAATTCCATTTTGATTGCCCATGTGAGGATTCACATACAAACCCTGCAATCGTGAGTGTTGTCGAAACTGTTCCTTTGTTCAATGTCAATGGGTAAACAAATACCAAGTTGTTATAACATTAAGTGTTCAGATATTTTAAAATCCTGGGATCCTTAAGGGTGGGTTGAATGCCTCAAATTCGGAAGGCCCTTGGTTTTCATTCAAACTTGCACACTTTTTCTTTTTCTTTTTTTTTCTACTGAGAACCATCGTCATTGTCTGGGGCCCCGTATTTCAGCTCCAGGTGTCACAGGGTACCTAACAGGGAAATTCTGGGGAGTTGAGCACTGAGGGAGAACCTCTAGCTGCGTTGGGGAGTTGTGGCTGTTCCCTCCTTTGCCAGTGTCTGGGTTAGCTTTGTCATATGTGGGTTAATTCAAGGAGAGGTTCAGCATTTGTGACCCTCACATTGGGTCAGGCCCTGGCATGAGGAAGCTTGATCTGTCCTATGCTCATCCATCGGCCTGTTAACAATCAGAGTCACTTGCACCCTCAGGCCCCTGTGATACTTTTATGAAGGGGCTCATGGAGGGAGGCGTGGCCTGCACTCCCAGACCACCTCCTGCAGCTCCAGCTCTGAGATCTGAACTCCAGAGGGAAGAGGCCCTCGGTGCTTGACAGCAGAATAATTCAAATACCCACTCGTTTTCTACTGCAGGGCCCTTTAAGAAAGCTGAGTGTGCCCCGCAGGTGAGCATGGCAGATGCATCTCAGTTACCAGATGTTCCCAAAAGTTGCTTCCAATGGGACACCATCCAAACTCAGAAATACCCATCCCAGTGTCCAAACTCAGCAAAGACTCTCTTATGAATAACACTTGCCAATTATGGGACTTGTCGTACGTCTTCAGCACTGCCTACAATTGGGCATCATGGCCTTGAATTCTCAGGACCCTATTTTATGGACGAGAAAGAGGAGATTGCAATGCTCCTACGACCATGTTGGAATCACACCTAGGAAACTGTGGGAAACTGGCAGAGCCAAGGTTTTAGTCTGGGTCTGTCTCCCACAAGGCTCCGGATCATGAAGCTTCCTGTATCCCTTCCCCTCCATTGAGTTCCCACTCTACATTAAACAGTCTTCAGGTTTACCTGAACACCTCGCTTACCCTTTCTTATTCTGTTCTCTCCATACTCAGGAAGGATGGAACAAGATGGAACTATGGGCACCAGAGCGCAGCAAAGAGTGGGGGCACACGGAGCCAGCCCATTCAGGCCCAAAGCTAGCATTGGGTACAGCAAGCTGGGCACCTCAGGCCAATCCCCTACCCTGTCTGAGCCTCAGTCTCCTCACATGTGAAAGTCTAGAGACAGCAGCAATCTCCCTGGTAGCCTGCAGGATGAGAGGGAGAAACCCGAGCAGGGATGCCTGACCCATTGTTCATACCCTATGAAAGCTAGTTTCTTATCTCTTCACTCTGCAGGCATAAAGGTAGCTATTAACCCTGTCTTCAAGTCAATCTGTTCCAGGTAAAACAGCCTCCTAGAGATAGCTCTGTATTTTTCAACTTTCCATTTTCTTTCCAGACCATTCTTTCTTCTCTCTTAACCTTTCTGAATCCTGGCAAGAATGACTGATAAGAAATGTTGCCTGAAGATGAGGAAAAAAAGAGAGGAATGAAGAAAGGGAGAGAAAGAGGGAAGGAGGGAGGGACGGAGGGAGGGAGGGAGGAAGAGAGAAAGAAAAGGAAGGAAGGAAGGAAGGAGGGGAAGGAAGGAAGGAAGGAAGGAGGGGAAGGGAAGGGAGGGGAGGGGAGGGGAGGGAGGGAAGGGGAGAGAGAAAGAGAGAGAGAGAGAGAGAGAAAGAAAGAAAGAAAGAAAGAAAGAAAGAAAGAAAGAAAGAAAGAAGAGAATTATGATGTGATCATTTATTGGATTCACTATGATTTAAAATAAATAAATAAAATAGAAAAAAAAAAGATATACCTTGTGTAAGCTGGACATTAGGGCCAAATTATTGTGTTGCTTTTGTAATCTGGAGTCCATGTCTGTCCTTGATTTGAGCAGAAATGCTTCCAAGCTTTGTCACCACAGTTATGAATCTGAGAAAGGGCAGGAACTGAAAAAGAGGTGGGTATGTGCTAATGCAGGATATTGATCTAACATTAATGGCTGATGTAACTATAAGATACAGCTGATAGCAATGACCTTCACAACTTCCTCCAAAGTCTTTTTAGGTTGCTCCATGGGGAGACACCATACATAGGGTGGTTGGGCTGGAAACTGGGGCTTCACACCCTGGAGAGAAGCCACTGTGTTCTGAAGCTATTGTTCTCTTCACCTTCTGTTTATGTCTCTGGGTAAAGTAGATGGCCAATAGGTCTGGTGAGTTGAATGAATGAGTAAAGAATAAATTAAAGAATGACATGTTCACCCAAAATCAAGACTTTCTCTACCCCCAACTCACTCTTGCCCAGTGACATCAAAGTGCTATCAAATCCCTTTTCCTACATTTCATTTTAAAATATCAGCTCAACTCTTGAAACTAATGAAACTTTCACATTGATGTTGGTAGATGTCAAGAAAAGACATCAAACATTATTGATGCACCTTAATGACTGGCAGGAGAGCAGAGGTGTGACTTGATTGACCAGACGTGGGGGTTCTGATAGATCCAGGGGAGTGAGGCTGTGTCAAAGCTGGAAGGAAGAATGGATAACAGATCAGAGTAAGACTGGATTATTGCAGGCCCACCAGCAATCATTTTATGGCGTGAGCGGAGGGCATGGTTTAAGAGCTCACTCACAGGGCAAGACAATGTGTGTGATATAAAATCAAACAATTGAGGGCTTTAGTTCCAACTTGGCAACCCAGTGAATAGGAAGCCTCAATTTCCTCACCTACAAAATGTATAAACAAGTACCTACACATTCGCAAGGCTATGGTGTGAATGGGATAAAATGAAATATATGTATGGAGCCCGGCACAAGGAGACAGTCAATAAACGGGAATACTCTGGGGTGGACAGAAGTAAGGGCTGAGAAAGAGGTTGAGGAAGCAATGGGCCAGCGATCGATGCCAGGGTGTAGTGGGGATAAAATCTGCAGCAGTAACTGTTGGGTGCATCTCAAGTGATTATGACATTAAAGCCAGTCATGGAAAGAACAGGAACATCTATTAACTCATGGGAAGTAGGAAATGGGCAGATACCTAGGAAGGGATAAGTGTGGTCTGGATTACGTCCACAGTGCTGGCTTAGCAGCAGGGAGAGGCCTCTGTGATGCCACCCTGGCCCCGGGGGCCAGGACAGTCCAGGTACGAACTGTGAATACTCTATATTTGTCCTCGATGTTGCTGTCTTCCTGGTCTGTGCTTGTTCTAACTCCCAATTTTACCCTTATTCCCAGAACCCAGTGATTTTACACCAGCTCCTCTCCCCTCCCAGATACAAAACCTGTTGTCCAAACATTCATTTGGTCATCCATGCCAAAGCCAAGATGACAGGTGACAATTTAAAATATAAACCCATCCCACCATTATTTACATTGCAGCGCTCATTAAACAGGACAGTTGATCTAGCAAACAGTTTTGGAACTCTGGTTTGCCCCAAGCACCGAGACCGGCACAGAGGGAAGGGAATGCAGAGAAATGCTTCGTTTCTGCCCTAATAACACAGGGTGCTCATCGTGGGAACCAGGGCTTGCTAGCTGTCCAGCCTCCCACAGGCCTGATATTCGATCACCCCTGAGTCACCTGCTCCTCCCCAGGGTAAGGAAAGCCCTTCCACAGCCCCCTCCCCTGGACCCGTCTGCTCACACCATCTGGGAGCACTGACAGTCGTTCATTCTGCCTGACTGTTGATTCAGCCCTGTCACCCTGGCCTGACTGGTGATTCAGCCCTGTCACCCTGTGGAGGGGAAGTCACAGCAGAGAGGAGGCCTGAGGGCCAGAGTGGGTAGACTGGGAAGTTGGCAACCAGAGGTCTAGTCCTGTTTCTCTTATTGGCTTGTTCTGTGTTCTTGGGCAGATCACCTTCACTCTCTATGCCTCAGTTTCCCCTTATAAATGCCAGGAGACTCTTCCAGCACCAGCATTCTAGGAATTAAATGGGATGGCAGACCAATGTAACACAGAAGACCACTTTGCTTTTTAACAGAATTATATATTAATATAGTCAATGTCTATCAATATATCAATAATAAATTATATTAATATGTTATATTATATTACAATATAATAAATTATTTATTACTATAATTAATTATAGTTAATAAAATTATATATCTGCACATATACACATATATGCAACACAAACATATATATATATCACATGTATACCTGTATGCATATGTATGCTTATGTGAACATGGGCATTTGCCACCCTATTTAATTATATACATAGATATACATGCATGTATGTATATACATATATGTTTATATACATGTGTATGTATAATTTTTTCAAAAACAAAGCAACCATCAGGGCCCATTATGAGCAGAAGGGGGCTCATATAGGCTCTGACTTGGGCAAACAGTGTTTTAAAATACAGTTAGTTATCTTCTGATAAGAACCAGTGTCCAAATCACAGAATATCTTCTTCATAGAGAAGTTTCCACACTGTGCAGTAGAGTCGGGACCATGTGTGCTGCTCTTCGGACAGGCTCATTATTTTAGAGGTGAACTGTTGAGGGGAATATCCTAAAATCATCCCCCTGGCCCCCATCTAAACAGGCTCAGCAAGACTCCTCTAGGCTTACTACCACCCCGTGGATTACCCCTGTGCATATTTGGACAGTGCTTTAGTTTCTGGGTAGGCCTGAAGGGAAATGTTGCCTTTCATTAAAAATGTAAAATCAGCAAGTGAATCGCTCAGTTTTAACTTCTAAATTAATGATAATGATGATAATGAGTGACAACGAAGCTGCCTTCTTCAGGCCATGAGAAAAGTGTCCAGAAAGGACATTCTGCTCCCTATGCCGGAGACAGAACTGGACGGTGCCAACATCACTCCTGGGTTGATGGAATGTCCAGGTTGAAAGGGACACTTTAAAGCTTATTCGATCCCACACCACCTAGCATGCAGGCAAGTCATCTGGACCCACCATCCAATCAAAGCTGGTCGCATCACCTGACTCACAGGTAACTGATTCCATCCACTACCTGGACACAGGATGAGCCTGACCACACAGATGCCACCATTGGGGGGTTAGGAAATGGAGAGAAAGATGTGTTTCCAATTAGCTGGCAAAGATGGGCAGAGGTGAGAAAGTAAAGTCAAGGCTGGATCAGAACGGGGCCCACCAAAGCCATGGGCACAATGTCAGGGAGCAGCAGATACTATGGGAACACCCAGCAGAGCAGATTTGAGAAGGGGCTGTGGAGTTGCATGTATCAGAAAAGCAGAGGGCCAGCCGGGCTGGCTCCTGGGAGATGGGAGAGAGGAGAGGGCTCCGCCTACAGCCCTTCCAGACTCTGTCCTCAGTCCTTCTCAGACCCAGCAGGACAGCGCTCCCTGGGGAAACCAGGTCAGGGGCAAGTAAAATCCTCTCAAAGCACTGGTAGTCCAAGTCCCTTGTTCTACACAGAAATTTAGCAGCACAAATTGTAGACATTTCAACAAGTTCCCCTTATGTCATCATCCTATGCATTTTCTCATGTTAGTTAATGTCTGGGCCCATTTTAGATTATAAAAAATTGTCCCTGGAAGTGAGGGACAATTTCTTTATAGTTTTATCAGTACAGCACCTAGCACAATGACATGTCTGCAATTTGGGATGATCTTTTTTTTTTAAGCATCATACTTCAAAACTTAGATCATGAAGACCAGGTGAAAAGGGTGAAGGGATCAAGAATTACTAATTAGTAGTTACAAAATAGTCACAGGGATGGAAAGTACAGCTTAGGGAACATAGTCAATAATACTGTAATAACTGTGTATGGTGTCAGGTGGGTACAAGAAACACCAGGGGGAATCACTGTGTTATGTATATGACACTCTAACCACTATGCTATACATCTGGAACTAATACAAAATACTGTTGAATGTCAACTGTAACTGAAAAAATTAAATTAAATTAAAACATAAGTGTACATTCTATAAGATAAAAAAATTAGATAGAATTTTATCAATGAAAAATGTACTCGTCTCCAATGTTCTGACTCTTTCAGCTCTATACATATTCTAGTCATAATGGCCCAAACTGGAAATAATCCAAACGTCCACCCACAGCAGAACAGAAAAACAAATTGTGGTATTTTCACACAATGGAAGATTTTACCACAGTGAGAAAAAACGCTCTACAACTTTATGTAACAATCGGACTAAATGCCAAGTAAAGGAAGCCTGACACAAAACTACACACATGTGTTTTCATTTGCGGAAGGTTCAAAAATCAGCAAAATGAATGGATTGCATTACAAGTCCAGACAGGGGCTTCCCTTGGTGGGGAGGGGGGGATTGCAGGAAGGGACATGAAGGGACTTCCAGTGTTCCATTTCTCCACCCACGCACTGGCTACCAAGGTGTCTACAGTTCATGAAACTCATCAAGCTGCTCACCTTTGGGACTTGTGCACCTTTCTATAGGTATAATACTACCTTTCATTAAAAAAAAAGCAAAGAATTCTATGTATAGCTATGGTAAATATAAAAATAATATATAGAAAAATATATAGACTTTCCAAAGCAACTGTGAAGTTGATGGTGTTTGCACTCCATACTGTTGTTCTGAAACGCCAAGACAAAGTATGTTATAGGAAACTGCTCTGTTAGAACACTGGCTTTAGAAAACTGGGGGATTTTTCGATTCCAGCTTGTACACTTGGTCCTACGAGGTTGCTCTCAACCTGTCCACCTTGGTGAGAATGAATTCGTTATGACACCACAAATTTGGCACTAATGAACTGGACCTTCACAAATGGTGTGAAGATTTTCTTAAAACCAGAAACAGAGCTAAAGATATTTCTTCTTGTTTACACATATATAGTCTTTGGTATATGAAAAAAAACTAACGTAAACTTTAGAAGAATGATACCAATTTCAATGCTTCTTTTTGACATATCAAAAGCTGTATGAGATTTCTTTTTTCTCTCACATATTTTCTGGACTATCTTCTTCCTAACTGGTTGTCCCTCACAGTTATAAATGGAGGCATACACATCCAGAGTCATGACCCATTCATGCAAAACTCCCTCTCAGGAACAGTTATTTCTTCATGTCTGAGCACTTAGAAGGCTGAGAATGAATACATGTAACATTTATGCATAGATGCAGAGAATAAGCTCACAGAAACTTGCATAAGCCTATTTAGAAAGAAGTACTTACTTTATTAATTGCCAGCAAGAAACTTTCACTTCAGAAATAAACACTTTATCTCTAACAAGAAAAGTTTCTCAGAATTTCCATTACACTATCATTTTTGTAAATCCACCTTTTCAGGGAGAGGAATCATCATATCTGATCATTAACTTTTCTCTATTAAGAACAATCCTCTTTAAAAAAATTTAAAAAATAATAATAAGTAGGCTCTTAGAATTAATCAACTGAATTGAAAGTGATTCCCCCCCCCCCATCTTATGTATTAATCACTCTTGATGCTGCCTAAATGCAGAATTCACCGTCAACCTCCATGAAGCTCGAAGCTCAATGCTTCCCAGGAAGGAAGTGGACACACAGTGGGCTTGCATGGAGCCAGAGAAGGTCTGGACTTAACTTTTCTACTCAACCCAGTTGTTCTCCAATGAGAGTGTGCATCTGTATCACTTGGGTACTTGTGTTAAAATGAAGATTCCCAGGGCCCTCCCCCCAGAGAGTCTGGAGACAGGTAAGTCTCAGCTTGAAACCCAGGCTTGCATTTTTATTCAATGCTCCCAGGTGATTGCTGCAGGTCCCCTTGGCAGAGACATTGGGATGCTTGCACTATATAGCCCCTTGCATTCCGCATTCATCAATCAGGGAGGACCAGATGCCCTTAGAGGTCTGCACACTTCCTCCTTGCCCTGATTCATTCAACTTCCACGTCCACCCTATATACCAATCCCAGTTTGGGAATGGACTGTATTCCAAATAGTATTTTGTCAAATTTACTTTGTCATTAAGCCACTCATCTGGCCTTTTTTTTTTTAACTTTTAAGTGAGAGGAGGAGAGATAGAAAGACAGACTCCAGCATGCGTCCAACAGGGATCCACCCAACAATCCCCATCTGGGGCCGATGCTATGCTCACAACTAAGCTATTTTTAGCATCTGAGGTAGAAGCTCCATGGAGCCATCCTCAGCACCCGGGACCGATGCACCGAAATCAATAGAGTCATGGCTGTGAGAGGGGAAGAGACAGAGAGAAAAGGATGAAAGGAGGGGAGGAGAAGCAGATGGTTGCTTCTCCTGGGTGCCCTGACAGGAAGTCAAACCCAGGACTTTCACATGCCGAGTCGGTGCTCTACCACTAAGCCAACTGGCCAGGGCCTCATCTGGCTTTTTGTTCTTTGCTTTTGAGTGGTGTTCTTGGTCTTTAGGCCCCTTATTTAACCTATAAGGGAGAAATGTTGCAGTAATAAGTATTGTAGGCAGGGTTCTGGGAACAGAGAGGTATAAAACTGAAAAGTCATCCTCACAGTTTCCAGACAGGAATGATCTTAGGGGAAAAAAAAATGTGTTTAGAGGAAGAGAGTTTGTTGACAAGTACACCCCTCCTTTTCTGCATTTTTCTCCCTCCTCTGGCCCTTTCTCTGACAGTGTTAGGGTTGTCTTAGCCTTCATTCAATCTTTCCCAGGTCTACTCCTAGTCATCAAGTTCCCTTTACCTGGGGCAGCTAATATCAGCTAATATCTAAAAGAATGGTAATCTGATTGAATTACTTCATGCTAATGTGTGAATGACTGATGAAATTGAGCAATATTTAAGTAGCATGGACAGGTGAAAGTGTCTCTGGGCCAGCCACACTCCATTTCTCTAGTTTCTCTTTGAAGAAGGAGCCTTCTAGCCCTTCAGCTATGTACCTAAAAATGTCCTACTGATCATCTTAAAGTTAGCCATCCCACTTAGAAGCCACACCCACGCCTTGCCTCAATCTCAGTGATGCACCCCCCACTCACAACTAGAACTGCACGCAACCTATTTGAATTCCTGAATAACACTGCTAAAATCGTATGACTCCATCACAACTTGGTCCACTGTTATTTCTTCACTTAAAACCTGTAAAGATTTGATCTGGCTTGTCTATAAAAACGCTACAATCTCTCCTTCTCTCTCTCTTTCTCTCTCTCTCTCTCTCTCTCTCTTTCTGTATTTTTCCTTTTTGCTCATATTTCTACCTACATTGGAGGCTGTCCCATTTCCAAAAAGCAATAGCAATTATATTAGGAAACAGCAAAGATATTGCCAGCTACCGATACAAAAGATATTATTAGCTTGACTGCCATGTCACATGTTCTACAGACAGACTGACCTACGAGTGGCTCAATGGACTGTCCTGCCCTCTCCAAATCTGGGCATAAGTCTCTCCATCCTCTTTGTGCTGGCCAACCCCCATTACCTCGGCATCTAATCCTTTTGAAATGTCAAGTTCCAATGCATGACTCTGCTCAAACCGCACGCGGCACAGACGAATGGCAAGATATGTTGGGGCAAACTTAGTGTCCTTTTACAAGTGGAGGAAGCATGCAATGCCTCCTCCACTTGTAATGCTTTTTAGACTAGTTCAGGCAATCCTCACAAATCCAAAGAATGATTCAAGACCTGTGTATCCAGCTGCATTCATTCAGGTCATGCACTCGGCAGCTACTGAGCGCTGTCCCACCCTCTCCCCCAAGTCAGCACCAGTTGGGGACAGGAGGGGTGACAGAGGTAAACAAGAGACAAACCCAATTACTTAAGGTTGCAATTACTTAAGGTTGAAAGTGTTCAGAGCAATGAAAGAAGTACCAAGTTATCTGAGAGATCAGAAAAAGAAAAGCGTCTTCCAATTAGAAGAGCTGGCGGCACAAAACCCCGAGCTGCTTCTGAAAGGTCTGGGGTTTATGTATACAGAAAGTGACAGGGGGAAGAGTGGTCCTGTAGAAGTGACGACCAGAAGGGCACGGGAAGAGAGAGAAAGTGTGCTTCCGGCACTGGGTACCGGGGAAAGCTGAGAGAATCCAGAACCTGCAGGTGAGGAGTCGGGGGCAGGGAAAGGGCTGGGCAGTGAGCGGGCTAGGATTACAGGTCAGCTGCCGAAGCTCACCAGGTGAGCAGAGCAAAGAGGCAAAAAGGCGAGTCCTAAGGAATGTGCCCCATTTCCCTGGCTCCTTGGGGACTCCAGGCATTCGAACAGGAGCCATGTCGCCTGCCAGCCAGCAGATGTGGCCCATGAATAAACATCCCCTCGGGGCCAGCGGTGGGGGGGATAATAAACATGAAGAAAGTGGTGAGCCGCCCCTCCGTGGCTCCCTCCCCTGCTCTCAGGGATGCAGACATGCTCCCCAGAAGGGGCGGACTCAGACGTCCTCACCCCAAGGCTGGGTCGGCTGCACATTAATCCGGGTGGATTTGGCCATCCTGTACACAGCCAATCAGTTTGAGGGAGGGGATGGCAGGAACGCCTCTCCTTTCACGCCACAAAAGGATTTTAGTCCCTTGAGAGCACAATGGGGAAAAAAAAAAAAAGCCAATCAAGGCGGGATCAGCTGTGGGCTGGTCGCTGCAGATCGGTCTCTCCCAGAGGGGGGTGGGGGGGACATATTGGTCCGTGTGGGAAACCCACAGCCTCAGCTTCTCACACATTGTTTGCCTCCTCTTCAACAGCACCTCCTCCCCACCAGCCCATACCCTCCCCACTCCCCTCCCCAAAGCCGTTAATACCACAAAAGATACTTTCCCCATTGTGCCCCGGACAGCTGAGAGGTCCCAGTGAGCCCTCCGCAGCTCTGCGTCCTCTCCAGGGAGAAGGGGGCTGGACCATACAAATGAAGAGAGGGATGCTTATCATACAAAGGAATTAAACCCACTTGGGCTCTCTGGTACTAATGCAGGACTGTGGGGGGTTAAATACGGTTACATTTTCATTAGGTGCTAATAGCAAAAGGGCAGCTCCCGGCAGCAGGGGCCAGACATTGTTATGCAGAAAGTTCCCCCCAGAGGAAGGTCAGGGCAAGTGGGGTGGAGGGGTAGGAGGGGACAGCCAGCTTTAAAGCCTGGTCCAGGGAAAAAGGGAGGGGGAGCATGATATGGGTATACTGTTGGCTCGGAGTTGCAGCAATGGGAAAAGTCATGTTTTCTCTGAAGGAAACAAGTTGGAATTGTGGAGGAGGGGAAGGGCTGGTGCACGGCTGAGGACATGGCTGAGGACAGAGCTAGGCCACTTGTGACTAAGGCCACCCTCTACGGGGCCCTCCCTGCCACCAGTTCTAGTCTGAGGCTCTGCCCCGGTACATGGAAGATGCTGATATGCTGATGCCTCCTGGAGCTGGTGTGGAGAAGGGGACCATTCTGGAATCGGGGAGCACTGACGTGAGCCTTAGTCCTGCAGCTCTCGCTGGCCCTGTGGCCTGGAGCATTTGTGGGATTCTTTGAACCTCAGTTTCCTCTTCATGCAACATGGAGATAAAACCTACCTCTGTAATTCTTAGAGTCCCCAGTGCAGGTAAATGAGGTGTTCAAAAAGGGGCAAGCTTTTCTTCTCTCACCCAGCACCCCCACTCCCAACTACCACTAAGGAGAAATTATTAACAAGGTGAGTGAAAGAAGGCAGGCTTTGCTACAGCGGGCTAATGTCAGGTCACACCACTCGCCCATGCATACCGTTCCAGCCTCCACAATCAGGAGGCAAACTCTCCTGGTCTCTCCTTGGTGTTCTTCAAAACTTTGCCCAGAACTCACCTTTGACATAATGTCTTCGTGCTGGGACCTCAGTCTGTTCAGCCACTACTATCTTCCAATCCTGAAAACGTGGGCATGAATCAATCCACGGGGGCGTTCCCGATTTCTGTTCTGCTTTGCTTTGCTTTGCACCCTGGGCTTTTATTTGCACACAGTTATAAGGACAGGACTGTAAATAGAAACTGCAGGAAGGGCTTCACAGGGATACAGAGACATTGCATGGGAAGACAAGGCTATGGACCCACAAGGGCAGACCTGCCTGAGCCTTGAGGTTGCAGGTTCTCCATCAGTTCTCATTGCGCTCGGATTCCCAGAAACCCATAATTCACGTGAAAACTAACAAAGTGGTGGATAAGAATTTCCCCTTAAAAGATACGAGTGATTCCTTCTACATAGTAAATGGCAAGAAAATATACGTAAGTTCAGCCTTCAATGAATCGGTATTTATGTTGACTTTTTGCATCAAGTAGGGTCAGGGAGGGAAGGGATGCCATGCTTTCACACGTGGTGAGGTCACTGCTGGCTACTCCCACTCTGTCTCCAATACAGACCCTCTGCAGACAGCAACCCTGCGTCCCCAATCCTCTTGGAGCCACTGCTTCTTTCTGATGAGGCTTCAAACTCTCCAAGACTGCCCTCTGGCCAGAAAGGGTTTGCCAGGTCAGGCAAACTGTGTCTAAGAGCTCCGCAATAGAATGCTTCCAGACAGGGAAAGGGCTTGACCAACGGTGGCATCTGTGAAGGCTCTAGAAGAATGACCTGTTTGCTGGAGGCCACACTGGGTTTCGGAGTCTGCATTCAATACCGACTCATGGGGAAAAAATATCCAGTTGGGATGTATGTGGACAGGGAGGAAAAGGCAATTAGTCCTTCAATGTATGGAGGGTGCCCGGCTGGTGCTAACATTTCTCTTAGCCACGACCCAGCTTCTCCAGGCACTTCTACTTCCTAGTTAATAGTTTTTGCACCGGAGAGCACTAGGAAATAATATGATCGTCTGGACTACCTCTGGAAGAGGAAAACGGCTGATGCTTCCACCAGGTAGCACTCAGAAAAACCCTTCACTTCTAATTCGTAACTAGGGGCCTGATATCTAAACTCTTTACTAAAGCCCCTCTCAGGTTCATCAAATATCACGTGATTTTGATCTCTTGTTAGGAATGTCAACTTTCACACCAAAGAATTAGGAGGTAACTAAGCGCTGAAGGGGGGATGGTGGGAAGGTTTCTAACTCCAACCTGGGCTTTTTTTTTCTTCCTTTGAAAAAAAAAATCTCACCCCACTGGTTAATAAAATTAGAATTCAAAATCTTCCCAGGTGCGATGACAGAGCCCTTCAGAGGAAACTGTTTCCGTGAAGCCAGCCGAGCTCAGAAATTACAACCGGTTTCAGCAATTAAGAGAAGTAAAACATTAAAAAGCATGAGGCAAAGTGTATTTGCATGCTAATAGCCCCTTCTGTAGTGCTGGGAAGCTGTGTTTTACAACAAAGCAGACAACTTTCCCACTAGAGCAATATTAACCCTTGGGTCCTCACTCCAACTGCCGGCCCCGGTCTAGCCTCTGGGATCCTTCTGGCTCCCATTGGGGAAGACATGGGTTAACTGTGTAACCATCCACCCACTGTGGCCTAATTCTCTCTGGCTGGAGTTGGAGAAGAAAGAAAAAGAGACTTAAACATTTTGAATGTCTTTAGTGGTAGAAAGCAGAGGGTGGAAAGATACTTGCAGGGGTGAGGTGGGGGGAACGGCGAAAAGGAACATTGTTTTTTCTAGGATACACATTGGAATGGGCTGGGCACAGGCATTCCCATCAAATGAGACTCGACTTTGAATCTGGCTGTACCACTTGCCTGGCGATGTGATGTTGAACCAGTTACTTAAATTCTTCACGCCCCACGTTGCTCACTGCACTGGGTAGAATGAGAATTAGGTGAGGCACGGACAGGCACACCTACCTCTCTGCTTCTGGTCATTAACTGTCATGATTACTGTAACTGTGTTGTCCTAGATGGCATTTGGTGTGTTTGTATGGTCAGAAGCTGCGGCTGTCACAGCCCCCTGGCTCATGCAGGGTCGCATTAGATTCGGATAGATGGTAGAGAAACAACGGAGCCAAGAAATGGTGGGCCATGCCTTTTATTCTGGCCTTACAACCGGCTGGTGAGTAAAAAACACACTGGGCACCAAAACCCATTCACATGTTCTCTGGTTCCACAACCAGGAGAATCTTTCCGGTTTTTTTTCTAGTATCAAAGGTCACCCACCAGTTCAGCGGAGCTCACAAAGCCCCTCATTTTTCCCCCCATCTCCTTCTCTCTGCACAAATTGGCTTTTCCTTTAGCACCAGCCATCTTGGCTGCTTCTTTGCAACAATGTAGCCTCTACAAAAATGGCCTCCACCCCCCTTCTCCTTCTCTCTTTTTTTTTTTTTTTTGTATTTTTCTGAAGGTTGGAAATGGGGAGGCAGTCAGACATACTCCTGCATGTGCCTGATCGGGATCCACCCGGCATGCCCACCAGGGGGCGATGCTCTGCCCATCTGGGGCGTCGCTCTGTTGCAACCAGAGCCATTCTAGCGCCTGAGGCAGAGGCCACAGAGCCATCCTCAGCGCCCGGGCCAACTTTTGTTCCAATGGAGCCTCGGCTGCGGGAGAGGAAGAGAGAGACAGAGAGGAAGGAGAGGTGGAGGGGTGGAGAAGCAGATGGGTGCTTCTCCTGTGTGCCCTGACCGGGAATCGAACCCGGGACTCCTGCACGCCAGGCCGACACTCTACCGCTGAGCCAACCGGCCAGGGCCTCCTTCTCTTCTTAAAAACTACCTGGGCCCACAAAGGCCCCTCCTCTAGCACACATTAGCAGTATCACGTGGCAGCAGCATCACATGAGCAGTGGCCATTTTTAACAAAGTGAGCATAAAAACCACATTTTACAAACTTATTTGCCCAACAGTTTTCAGGAGGGATTTTACACAGAGCTTTTGGGTACAATGCCGTAAAAAAAAAAATGCACTATGGCTACTGCAGATGCAAAGCAGTCCTTTGGCCTCACGGAGAAAGTTCATCTTGAAAGGGGGGCAGATATGTATAAAGACCCCCTTTACCTGCCCCTCCCCCCACGGTGGAGGCCACCTATGTTTTGGATCCCATCAAAGATGGCCATGCTCATGGAAATCAGGGGAGAATTCTAAGCTCCTTTTGGAAGGCTCTATAGCATAAAACCTGAATTTCTGAGCTAGGTAAACCAGTTTCAAGACCCTCTTGCTTTGAAACTACCTAGCTCTGTTACTTTGAACAGATGTCTTCACCGCCCCATGCTTCAGTTTCCCATTATAAAATGAGGACAATAAAATGTCATACATTCGGGCCAGGGGTTCCATGAGGGAGCACTCAACACATGTTAATTTCTAAGGGCCATTTCTTTGTTTCTCTTTCAAAGATATCTTTCCTCTCATCTTCCCCATGATGTATTGAGGAAGCCCTGCCCAAAGTTTTATGTCCTGGCTTAGATTTTGAGCCAACTCATTGAAATCAAGTGAAGATGAGGAAAAGAGAGGTTTCTGTTTGTACACCGGGGTCCTTATCACTCACCACCATTCTGCTGATGGGAAAGAGGCTGCCAGAAGCAAACCCAAGCTCATCAAAGCCTGGCAAATATTAATTGAAGGTACTCAGGGATGGGCAGTGATGCACGCTGTCCGAGCTACCTGTGGGCGGAGACCAGCCCGCCAGCCCACCCTGGACCCGTGGGCACTCAGCATGACCGCCCTCCATCCTCCATCATTTGCCATAGCAAAGATGGGAAACAACCCAAATGTTATCCAGAAAAGATTCATTAAAAGAAATCTGGTCCAACCTCAATCTAGAACACTATGTATTTGTTAAAAAGGAATGAGGATGATTTGATTGCACGAATATGGAAAGATCTCTAGACTACAGAACATACACATGACACACCCACAAAGCAACAGGCAGAACAGTGTTTATGGGTTCTATTGTGTGCATAGAAAATCAAGAAGAGACCAGAGGAATACACAAGGAAACAAAGTGATGACTAGAGTTGCAGGGGTGACTGAATGTTTAGGAACATGGGTGGGACAGAGACTCTAGAATATCTTGATTTCTGAAACAGGTGAATTACCTCTTTTTAAAAATGAAGTTCTTAAAAAAAATTCTCGGGTGATGCCAGTGAGTAGTCAGGTTTGAACCATTCATTCTAGTGCAGGAGTCAGCACACTATAACCTGGGGCCAGGTCCAGCCTACTCCTTTTACTTTAGAATGGAGACTATAGTTGAGCATCTCCCTGTATTCCCCACCACCAGTTTCCCCAGTTATTAACACCCTGCATTAGTGTAGTACACTTGTCACAATTAATGGACAAATATTGATAAATTGTTATTAATGAAAGGCCATACCTCAAATTTCCTCAGTTTCCCCCTAATGTCCTTTCTCTGTTTCAGGACCTCACATCACGTGTCCTTAGACTTCCCTTGGCTGCGAGAAGTTCTCTGACTTACTTTCCCTGTTTCGGATGACCTTGACGGTTCGAGGCACACTTGGTCAGGCATTTAGTTTCTGACACTACAAGGTGCTCCAGGCTCATTTTATATATTTCCTGACCCCCAGTGGAATCAGCCATTTCTCCCCAGAGCCCTGGTTCCTTTTTCTGGAGAATATCGTGTTATTAGGAACAAAGGTCTGGGTACTAGAAGTATTCATTGCTTCTAGGGTATCATGGCTTCAAGGTCCTCTCAGCTGATGCAACAAGGAGACATTTGTGTGTATGCTAACCTGTGCATACACGTTTCTATACATAGTTCTATATGTAATCATCTGTGTCTATGTTAAGTTAAACATGAGTTAATACTGATGTCTCCAACCCAACCCATTACCACGTGGATCATTCTAGCTTCCCCTTCTTGCTTATCTGTAATCTCCCTACACTACCTCTCACTATAACATTGCAAAACCTCTTTGCCACCATCCAATATCTGTTGACTTAATTGCTCAGTTCTAGTACACATGTATAATGGTTTCAGAATTGCTAATGTATGTGCCTTTAGTCTCACAAACTCCGCTCACTTCCAGAGTTACTTAGGCTAGTCCTTGGGTCTCAAACTCCATTCACTAATGTTCTTACATTTGCAATACATTGAGATTCTTTGTTGCATTCAGTATTCCATCCTGGAGTTCCCACAAACTCTTAAATAATTTTTTTTTTTAATTTAGATGAGGTTTACTCTTTGTGCTATAAAGTTACGTGGGTTCTAAGAGCTACTTAATGTCTTGCACTCATCATTACAACATTTAGCACAACAATTTCACTGCCCTGAAAAGTTCCCGTCTCACCTCTTCAACTTCCCCCATCATCTGAACTCCTGGCAAGTGCCTAGCTGTTAACCATCTCCGTAGCTCTGCCTCTTCCAGAGAGTCCTGTAGTTGGGATCATACACTATGGAGCTTTTTCAGACTGGGTTCTTTCACTTAACAGTACACATTTAAGATTGATCTATGTATTTTGATGGCTTGATGATTCATTTTTTTAATTTATATTTATTTATTAAATTTAATGCAGTGACATTGATAAATCAGGATACATATATTGAGAGAAAACATCTCTAGATTATCTTGACATTTGATTGTGCTGTATACCCCTCCCCCAAAGTTAAATTGTCTTCTGTCACCTTCTATCTGGTTTTCTCCGTGCCCCTCCCCTCCCCCAACCCCTCTCTCCCTCTTCACCCCATCCCCCCTCCCCCCACCCCCACCCCTGTTGCTAACAAATGGGACTATATCAAACTGAAAAGCTTTTGCACAGCTAAAGACAACAAGAACAGAATAGAAAGACAAACTACACAATGAGAGAACATATTTGACAATATGTCTGATAAGGGGTTAATAACCAAAATTTATAAAGAACTTGTAAAACTCAACACCAGGAAGACAAACAACCCAATCCAAAAATGGGCAAAAGAGATGAATAGACACTTCTCCAAAGAGGACATACAGATGGCCAATAGGCATATGAAAAAATGCTCAACATCACTGATCATTAGAGAAATGCAAATTAAAACCACAATGAGATATCACCTCACACCAGTCAGAATGGCGCTCATCAACAAAACAACACAGAATAAGTGCTGGCGAGGATGTGGAGAAAAGGGAACCCTCCTGCACTGCTGGTGGGAATGCAGACTGGTGCAGCCACTGTGGAAAACAGTATGGAGATTCCTCAAAAAACTGAAAATCAAACTGCCTTTTGACCCAGCTATCCCACTTTTAGGAATATACCCCAAGGACACCATAAAACGGCTCCAAAAGGAGAAATGCACCCCCATGTTTGTGGTAGCATTGTTCACAATAGCGAACATCTGGAAACAGCCCAAGTGTCCGTCAGAGGACGAGTGGATTAAAAAGCTTTGGTACATATATACTATGGAATACTACTCAGCCATAAGAAATGATGACATCAGATCATTTACAATAACATGGATGGACCTTGACAACATTATGCGGAGTGAAATAAGTAAATCAGAAAAAAACTAAGATGAATCCATACATAGAAGGGACATAAAAATGAGACTCAGAGACATGATGATTCATTTTTTTCTGTTGCTGAGTAATATTCCATCACATAGATGTATTTATCCATGATTTATTTATCCATTTGCCTATTGAAAGATGTCTTGATTGTTTCCAGTTTGGAGCAATTATGAATAAAAAAGCTATTCAGAGTCAGTTTTGTATGAGCATAAGTTTCCAAAGCAGTTGGGTAAATTTACCTAGGAATGTGATTTCTGAACTGTACGGTAAGGCCATGTTTAGTTTTATAGGAAACAGCCAAAAATTTTTTCCAAGGTGGCTGTATCATTTGCAAACCCACCAGGAATGAATGAGGGCCCCTATTGGATGTCTAATTGTACTAGCACCATTTGGGGGAAAGACCATCCTGTCTTCTTTGTTCCATTGTCAAAGATCGGCTGGCTTGGTTTGTATGTCTTTTCCTGCCCCACTGGTCTATTTGTCTACCACACTATCTTGATAATGGGAGCCTCAGAGGAGGTTTTGAAATCTGCTAGCACGTGCCTTCCAATCATGTCCCTCTTCAGTATTTTGTTGCCTAACTGAGGTCCTTTGCTTTTCCTATAAAATTTAGAATCAGTTTATCAATATCCATGAAAGAGCTTGCTGAGATTTTAACTGGGCTCCTCAGATGGTAACTCTGGGTCCTGCTGAAGTGCAGCCGTCACACCCTCAGGAGCTATGAAACTGGGGACAGACAGAACAGATGCATGAGTTGTTTGTCATCAGTGGATACATAGCAAGGATGGATCTTTGTTGGCCAGTGACGCAATCAGATAACACATACCCTGACTTCCGCACTTAGCAAAAGTCATCTTGGATTGAGGTTGTATCAGCATCAAAACAACGTGAAAAAGAAGAGTGATGAGCCCTGGCCGGTTGGCTCAATGGTGGAGCATCGGCTCAGCATGTGGAAGTCCCGGGATCAATTCCCAGTCAGGGCACACAGGAGAGGTGCCCATCTGCTTCTCTACCCTTCTCCCTCTCCTTCCTCTCTATCTCTCTCTTCCCCTCCCACAGCCAAGGCTCCATCAGAGCAAAGTTGACCCCAGATGGGCACTGAGGATGGCTTCATGGCCTCCACCTCAGGTGCTAGAATGGCTCCGGTTGCAACGGAGCAACACCCCAGATGGGCAGGGCATCGCCCCCTACTGGGCATGCCCGATAGATCCCAGTCGGGAGTAAACAGGAGTCTGTCTCTCTGCCTCTCCGCGTCTCACTTCAGAAAAATACAAACATATATGAAACATCGTCATGTTCCGGGCACTGTGCTAGAGTCTTTGCATATACTATTTCTAATTGACACAACAGCAGCAAAGCAGCCTGTAATATTTCCATTTTATAGATCAGCCAACTAAGACTCAAAGAGCCCAGTGATGCCTTCTTGATCTCCTCACTTTGAGAAACAGAGCCCAAACTGTGGTGAGGTAAAGGAGTCCTGATCCGTGTCATACTTTTCAGCCACATTTCCATGCTGCAGAGCTTTCTGCTTTTATTCCGTTAAAGTGGCACTGGTAGATGCCAATTTCAGGGGTCCCACAGGCATATCACAGGTGTTAAGAAACTAGCAAACACACTTCCATGTCTGTGAAAGCCCATCTCCACCCCTAGTCTGTTAATAGGTTGATTAGTCAGCCAGGGGTGACTTCCAGAAGAGGACACAACCCTCCCTCCATAGCAGTCACTGAAGGGACCGCAGCAAAGGGAGGGGAACTTTGTGCCCTCCTGGGAAGTCTAGCAGGCACGTACCCCAGTTAGACAAGTGAACAATCCTGCATAGATTTACACATACAGGCAAAGACTGAATGTGATCAAAACACTATGGAGTCTTCAAACTGTTCAATTATACATTCATTTATCCAACAGACTCTAATTAGTATCTGATTTCCACTCTTCAAGTAGTCATCTAAAAAAAAAACCCACTAATTTTTATAGCTCTTTGCAGTTTACATAAAAACACATTATTTACTTTGCAAGGTACTGAAGGCAAGAATTATTATTGTACCCATTTCAGAGATTTGGATAGTGAGGCTCATATAGATAGTCATTTGCCCAAGATCACACAGCTAGAAGACCAAGCCCTGTCCCCTAGCCTACGGGACACTCACATCCCCGTGACTCATGCTCTAACCTCTCCTCCCTGTTCCAGTGAAATCTGCATTCCCCCAGGGCACTGGGAATGTAATGATGAGTCTCCTTTTCTTCTCTTGGAGCCTCACAGCTGGACAGTTCTCTGAGAAGGGACTGGTGGACCTTTATCCCGGGTCCAGCAAGGTAAGGCAGCTTCCATGCCAAGGATGGGAGCTGACAAAGTTACCTCTCAGGTGTGGGGCATCTGCAAACTCTGTTGTTACCCCCAGCCTAGCTGGCTTATTTTCTTCCACTTGGAATGCTCATATGCCTTCTCAGGGCAGAGGCCTGGGAACTCTCTCAGCAGGCGGCAAGGGCCAACCTACTCCAAGCGTCCAGCCCGGGGCCTCGCCCCACCCCCGAGTCACATGCAAACCAGCCACCCAGGTTTCACCCTCTACCACTGTCTCTCCACAACCCTGCAATCCATCTAGTGTCTTTCAAACAAAGAGGCACCTACCACTCTCAGGGAGTATACAAGGGGGATGGGCTCCCGGAAAGAATAAATGGGAAATTCTGCACCACTTTCCTTCAGCATTAAGCAGCAGCTAAGCCCGCCTCACCAATGTCTGCATCCTTTCTGAAGGGCAGGCTGAAGTGCAGAAAGGTTAAATGGGTTAACCAGCCTGTGGAGGGGGCTAGATTATGACCTAAGCTCCTGGGATACTAAGGCAACATCCAACTACCCATCCAATGTGTTTATCGTCCAATTCAAAGGACTTGCATGTGTGACAAGTAATGGACCAGGATAGAATTGGGATCATTGTATCTTATTCACTGTGGTATTCCTGACTCCAAGCACAGTGTGAGGCACATAGCAGGTGACCAATGCATCATTACTGAATGACAGAAGTGATCTGTTTTATATCTTTGAGCTAAGTCTATGACATTGACACCAAGCAAGATCAATTCATGTCACTGGGCATTGAACACATGAACTTGGCCACTTTCTCATGCTGCGCTAACTTGGGCCAACACGATTCTACGATAGAATCAGAATGCAGGAGGAACATGGTAAGGACTGAAGGAGGGAAGGAGGGCCGTCATAGCTCGGAGTATCCCACCACCGCACTGAAGAGGACCAGCCCACGGGTGCATTAAAGACGGTCAAGCCTGTAAGATCCTCTGCGAAGGGAAGGGCCATGAGCCATTTCAAAGCAGGCATTTCATTCTGTGATTCAAGATTCAAGACTGATAGCTCTACATGTCAACTTGTAAAAAGCTCAGAAGGAACAGATAGAGTAGATTTCTGGTCCAGGAGCTCTGGGAGAGGAAGTATTATTATTATTATTATTATTATTATTATTATCATCATCATTACTCCTGGTGCTGTACTACTAGGATAATGGCTACTGTTTCCTTTTCTAACACACTTTGTCTCTTCTGCTTAAACTTCTCACTGCAACTACTCAGAAGACCATAAAGAAAGAGCTACCAGCACTCCCTCCCCCATCCCCCAAATTTGTTTAAAGAAATGCATATGACTCTATAGAGGGAGACAGATCTCAGTCCCAAGATTGGGCAGGCAGAGCTTCTGCAGCTGCAAAGTTATAAGCCCATAAATAAAGTTTATGGTTAAACTGGCCTGACCTGGCTTTGCCCCTTAGTACAGAAGCAGTATCTTGTCATTAGTATGCAGAACACATCAGCCTAATGTCTGCTCATTGTTCTAGGCCATTCTGCTCTATAAATCTTTTGGCAAGGGTGGAGTGGGGAGGGGGAGTCAAAGTGAGGGGCAGACAGAAAGAGGGTCAGGAAAGGGAGGGGTGAGGGCTGCTGGGAATTTCACAAATCCAACAGGCAGCCACTAGCTTCCGCCCCTTGGCGGAGGGGAAAGTCACAAGTCATAGAAAATAAAGTCTTTGGCTTCTCCAGTAATCGGCAAAGGAGGAGGCTGTGGGAAATAAAATCTAATTTGTAAGATGAGAACTTTTAAAAACTTTTCTAGTACAAAAAAAAAGCAAGGTCAAAGTCGTCTGTCATATGATTTTACTGATGCAGCCAAGTTCCCTGCTCTTCTTGTTGCTTATTTTTGTCTTTTTTGTTGTTACTATTTGGGGGGTGGGTTTGTTCCCTTGGGCTGTTTGCATTTTAAACACAGGACTGACCTAGCTCATCCACACCACCCAGGAGGCTCTTAAGGAGGCTGACTGGGGCGTTCTCTAGTCTCCATCCTCCGCAGGCTAGCGGGCTGCTGAGAGTGTGGGCCTGGGTTTTTGTCATTTTTGCTGAGGAGTACTTAGAAAGAAGCACACACAAGGAAAATAGGATGGACAACATGCAGGAGCACTGACCTTGAAAACCTCCCTGAACTAGAAGCTACTGAGAATCGACTTGGTTTGCGGAAGATGAAAAGTTCTTCTATGTGAAGGTAACATTCTGACCATTTCTAAGAATGAACCGTGACTCCTGGGGGCTCTGGTGCTAAGGTGGGGAGGAGAGAGGCAGGTTCTGGGAGAAGAACGGCCTGAGACCTGCTGCTGCTTCTGTGCTGGCAGATTTCTCATCAGTAGCAAGCAAGGAGACACCTCTCCTCCAGCCTCCGTGTGGGGAGAAAGAACTCGCCTGCGCCCGTGGGAGAAGTGCTGTCGGGGCCTTGCAGGGCCTTGGCTGGCCTGGCGGGGAGGGAGAGGGGCCGGGAGGGGCCGAGCTGGAGAATAGGGCCTGGCCCTACCCTGTGCAGGCTGCCCATCCCCCAACCTGGTCCTGTGCATGAACAATGGTTAAAATTAACCCCGAGGCAGCCTTGACAGGGAAGTCAGAGAAAGGGTCTTGTGGATGCTGAGAGGAAGAGCGGGCAGGCCTGGGGGTCCCAGGCTACCTGGCCAGCCCTTGACCATAGTGCTGGGAGGCCTACGGGTACTTTCAGGCTGAGGTTTGTATTTGAGCCTTTTACTTAAAAAGTCTTTCTTTCTTTACTCTAGAGTTTCTAAAGAGCAGCACTATTGATGTGGGGGCTGGACAATTCGTGTGTGTGTGTGTGTGCGCGCGCGTGTGTGTGTGCGCGCGCACGTATACACACGCTCACAGCATCTCTCGCTTTTACCCACAAGATACCAAAAGCATCCCCCACCCATCTGTGACAGCCAGAAAATGTCCCAGAACATCGCCAATTGTCCCCTGGGGGCAAAGTCGTCCCCTGAGCACACCACCACAGCTCTGCAGGCCTTCTCCCCTTGCCTCCTCCAGTCACGGCCACCAGGCTGGGCCTGGCTGGCCTCCCAGGGGCCTTCCTTCTGGGACAGGCAGGAGGGCAAGGGGCAGGGACCTGGGGGGCATGGTGGGGGAGGAAATACATGGAAGCGCGCCCAGTTTCTGACCTCAGAGGCTTCACTCTGCCAAACCTTAAACGCATCCTTAACACGGAGACCAAAGAGATACAAGCCAAATGGCTCTTCAGGAAGGGCCGTCAGGTTAAGCAATGGGGACAAGGGATGGATTTTTTACTATGAGTATGTTCCGTGTTGTATTTGAGGCATACTTATGCTAAAAAACGTGTTGCCTGTTTATCTGGAAATCAAATCCACCTCGGAGGGGAGGCCACCTGTGTGGTATCTGGCAGCTCTGTCTTCAGGTAGAGGTGATCACGCAGGGAGGGAACAGACGTGCTCATGCGGCAGAAAGATTCCATTTCCTTGGGGCATGATTTGACCTGTAATTAGAAAAGAAAAAAAAAAAGAGGCAGACCTCACCTCAATCCCATTGCAGCATCCTTGAAATTCAGGCCAGACAGAGAGGCCAGAGACTGTCCGAGTGACTGCGAGCTTCCTCTGTGTCCAAGAAAGTAGCCCTTGTGCCCCCACCGGTGGTACTATTGGTGCACCACCAGCTCTGGGAACCTTTCTCTGGGCTTGGCTGCAGACAGGAAGCGTAGCTGTGGGCGGCGGGTCTCTGCCACCCTGGAAGGGGCGATGTGACCACTTCATAAATCCACAAGGCACAGGCACGTTTTCTGCTGCAGCCGGTGGAGCCAGGGGAATCTTCACAAGCCCTTTTCTCTGTCATCAATCTTGCTTCCTCTTTGAAGGAGAAGGACCATTACTCACGGCCTGACAAGGTGAAAAGCAGGGAGGAGAGCCGAGGGCCGGGGGAGAGGAAGAGAGACCTAGCCTGGTAGGTGAAGCATGTGGAAGCTGGGCGCAGGGGCAGGGAGCGAAGATCCCAGGGCCAGGCTTCAGAGCCAGCATGGAGCTGACCAGGGGCCCCAAAGAGAAAATCGGCATTATCGGGATTTAGGGGGACCCACACATATGGAAAGAGAATAAGAAGCCGGAAGTGATTCGCCGCCAGCACAGAGGCACAGACGCCTCTGGGCCACCAGGACTCTACCTAAGTGATCAGGAAAACAAGACAGTGCTAAGGGCCAGGGTTGGGAGTCAGGTCCATGGTCCCGGCTTGTTCCTGCCTGACTCTGAGCATTTGTCTTCTCATACACACCTGTTTCTTCATTTGTCACAGGCAGGGCCTGACCTAAATGACTCTTTTGACTTACGGTCCCTCTCACTGTCAAATTCTGCCTTGACTTCTTCTGTTTCTCTTCCCACTTCCTCCTCGTGGTACGTCAGGAGCGCCCAAGTTCGGAACATTCTGCCACTCGCTTCCTTTCGTGAAAATCTAAACCTCCAAGAAACCCCGGGGAACCCCTGAACCCTAGGGTTTTCTCTGAGGATGACGCAAAGAGATGCTATGTCCAACAAGAGAATCCAGTCTCTCGGAGGACTGGCAATCAGGAATGCTGATGGGTGCAAGGGGTGCTGCTCATTTACAGTGCTACCCAAGGAAAGCAGGTGACTTCTGAGACTTGGTGATACCCACCTATAAAATGGGGGAGTAATCTCTGCATAGTTCACCTATTGGGCAACAAACGCAATAGCTGCTAGGGAAACATTTTTAAAAATAGAAAAGCTTCTGCACAAATATATTATGCACAATAATACACATGTGTGTGGTACACACAGACGCACACATACAGAGCAATGTGACTCCAGCAGTTTCTGGACGCCGAGAATGGAAACCGCACAAGAGCGTGCTGGGGACAGGAAGGGGCCAGGTCTTTGGGAAGAAGCTGCCGGCCTGTCTTCCTTTCAGGACAATAGCTACATTCCAGAGCCTCATCAGACAGGCCCTCCATGTCTCAGTAAAACTAAACTGACAAGCATGACCTCCCCTTGACGGTTCACCTTATTGAAGCTGTCTGGTAGGTGAGACATTTATTAACATGGATGGGCTGCCTACCGAGCAGGCCCCGCTGCCGAGGGCTCGGCAGAAGGAATTCCTTCCCCACATGCAATAAGTTTGCTCTGGGATGGAATTTGATAACGTCCTCGTTGCTGAAGGGCCTTGCCTGAGGAGGAGCGGTGCTTTCGACACAGGGATTGTCAACGTGTGGGGAAGAGCGCTAAGTGCAAACTCCAGCACCAGGTGGCACATGGTCCCATAAATTCTGGACAAACCACTCTAAAACTCAGTCTCCCCATCTGGGAACTGGGTTCAAACTGTCCATGGTCAGGATGGAGAGAGAAAGGAGAACAGTAATAATATCACTGACTGAGTTATCCCAGTAAAATATTGGGTGGGTCACAAACCATTCTCCACCCTGGGGACCCAGAACACATGCCCATATTTAAGGTGAAACATCTTAATCCAAGAAAAATCTCAGCACCAGCATAAACCACATAGCATGTGTATTAGCTATCTACTGCTATGTAACGAATGACTCCAAAAACTGAGCAGCTTAGAGTCGGGGCTCAGCTTAGATGGGTGCCTCAGCCTCAATGTCTCCCACAGGCTGTGTTCTACTCAAGGCTCAACTGGAGCAGGGTGGGAGTGGGAAGCTCTACTTCCAAGCAGACTCACGTGGCTGTTGGACTGAGGGCCTCAGGTTCTGAAGGGCTGTTAGCCTGAAGCCTTGTTCAGTTTCTTGTCATGTGGGCCTCTCCACAGTATGGCTCTCCACGAACCTAACAATTGGTTCCCCTTAGAATAAGGAGGGGGTGGGGGTGATTGTGACTGCTAATATTCTGTGTCAACCTGGCTGCCCCACAATGCCCAGCTCTTTGGTCAAACATTACTCAAGATGTTTCTAAGAAGGTGTTTTTTGGATGGGTTTAACAAGTAAATGGGTAGACTCTGAGTAAAGCAGATTATCCTCTATAAATTGGGTAGGCCTCATCTAATCAGTGGATAGCCTTTAATAGAGCCGAGACTGACCTCTCCTGAGACAAGAAGGACTCAAATTGGAGCTGTTCTCTGAGTCTTCAGCATGCTGTCCCCCAAACCAGATTTTGGATTTGCCAAGCCTCCAGAGTTGCATGAAAGTGTCCTTAAAGTAAATCTCTCTTCCTATTTACGTGCACAGTCTCTCTCTCACACACACATACATTATATTGGTTCCATTTCTCATAATACAATGAGTATGAGTGAGATAAATTCAGTCTCTTTGTAGCCTAACCTTGAACTTGACACCTTATCCCTTTTTTTCCTTTATTGTTTTTTACTTTGGCAAAATACCATATTACCCATTTTGAAATGTACAGTCAGTAGTATTAAATACAATCATAACGTTGTACAACCATCTGCATCATTCACCCATCTCCAGAACTTTTCATCTACCCCAACTGAAAATCCCCCTACCCACTGACCAACAACTCCACATCCTCCCCATCGCCTGGCAACCACCATCCTCCTTTCTGTCTCTCTGAACTTGAATGCTCTAGCTGGCTCCTATGAATGAAATTAGAAGTGTTTGTCACTTAGCATGATGTCTTCAAAGTTCATCTATGTTGTAGCAGGTGTCAGAATTTCATTCCTTTTTCAAGGCCGAATAGTATTCCACTGTATGGATAGACCACATTCTGTTTATCCATTCATCTGTGAGACCCATCACTTTTTCTACATCCCACTGATTACAGGTGAGTCACTGGGTCCAGCTCACCCTCAAGTGAAGGTGATTACAGAGGGTGTACCTGCCGAGTGACAAGGATCCTGAAAGCCGCTTTCAAAGTGGCCTACCACAAGAGGGTACCAGGGAAAAACAAATATTTTTGAAAAAATTACCAGCTGCATAATCTTGGGGAAAGTGGTTTAACCTCCATAAGCCTCATTTCCTCATCTACAAAATGAGGATTTTTGTACCTTCTTTAGAGGTGTGTTGTGAGGCAGGGAAAATGTGTGGAAGGCGTTCGATTCCCAGCCAGGGCACACAGGAGAAGCGCCCATCTGCTTCTCCACCCCTCCCCCTCTCCTTCCTCTCTGTCTCTCTCTTCCCCTCCCGCAGCCAGGGCTCCATTGGAGCAAAGTTGGCCCGGGTGCTGAGGATGGCCCTATGGCCTCTGCCTCAGGCGCTAGAGTGGCTCTGGTTGCAACAGAGCGACGCCACCTGGTGGGCATGCCGGGTGGATCCCGGTCTGGCGCATACCGGAGTCTGTCTGACTGCCTCTCCGTCCATTTTCAACTTCAGAAAAATACAAAAAAAAAAAAGAAAAAATTAAAAAAGAAAATGTGTGGAAGGCATGCAGGAAGTACTCAATAAATGCTGACGACGACAAGGATGACTTAAACATTTAGGACTTGTCAGTTTTGTAGAGCTGGCTGTGTCCTTAGAGATGAACTCTTTCAGCCTGTTCATGTCACAATGAGGATACTTGAGGAAGCAAAGGGACTCGCCTACAGTCCATCTTTTCACCTATCCCCAAACTGCTTTCTTTCCAAATGTCCCCTGTCCTTGGAGCTCTGCAGCAGCTGAGATCTTCTAGCCCAAGACCTTGGTAATAATGCCCCCAAACGCAAAGTTCACATTTTAAAAATTACTTCCTTTTAATAATTATTTTGAGCATCTGTCATTTGCCAGGTTGTCTGTCTGGCACTGGTGTAGTCTGTGGGAAAAGGTAACATGGGAACTGAAGCCAGGTGGATGAGAAGCACAGCTCACTGAGGACCTGGGAGGAGACTATTCCATGCAAAGGAAATCTGGGCTGCCCGCAGCCCTTGGGAAGCACTCCTCCCCCATGAGCCCACAGACACAGCCTGGAGAAAGCTGCCAGTGACCCCATAACCACTAAGTCCAAGGGCTGCTTTTTCATCTTTCTCATTTGGCTCACTGTTCTGTCCATTTTGTTTGTTTGTTTACGTTGTTCATTAAATTCCATGTATGAGTGAAATCAAATGGTATTTGTCTTTCTCTGACTGGCTTATTTCACTTAGCAAATGCTCTCCAGGTCTATCCATGCTGTGACAAAGGGTAAGATTTCTTCTATTTTTTATGGCTGAGTAGTATTCCATTGTGTAAATGTACCACAGCTTTTTTACCCACTCATTTACTGACAGACACTTGGGCTGCTTCCAAATCTTGGCTATTGTAAATAATGCTGCAATGTACATTGGGAGCATATATTCTTTGGAATTAGTGTTTTGCATTTCTTCAGAATTATATTCCTAGAAATGGAATTGCTGGGTCATAACGCAGTTCATTTTAAATTTTGTGACATTTCCTTAATGTCACAAACAAAAGGAAATCACACAGACAAAAGGAAATCAAATACCATTTGATTTCACTCATACATGGAATCTAATGAACAACGTAAACAAACAAACAAAATGGACAGAACAGTGAGCCAAATCCCACAGTTTTCCACAGTGACTGCATCAATCTGCATTTCTACCAACAGTGCACGAGGGTTCCCTTTCTCCACACCCTCATCAGCACTTTTTTGTTGATTTATTGATGGTAGCCAGTCTCACAGGTATAAGTTGATATCTCATTGTGGTTTTAATTTGCATTTCTCTGATGATTAGTGGTATTGACCATCCTTTCACATATCTATGGCCATCTGTATGTCCTCTTTAAGGAAGTATCTATTTAGTTTCTTTGCCCTTTGCCCATTTTTTAATTGGATTGTTTGGGGTTTTTTGGCTTCAGGTTGTATAAGTTCTTTATAAATTTTGGACATTAACCGCTCATCAGATGTGTCATTGGCGAACAGGTTCTCCCATTCAGTGTGTTCCCTTTCGTTGTGTTGATGGTTTTCCTGCTGTTCTGTCCACTTCATTTGAAGCTTCTTCAGACTTGAATTATCTACTTCCTTGGTGGCTGCAGCACTGGTCTTTGCTGGCTCCCCCTCTGACCTCTCCACCCGCTCTTCCTGGCCTCTCTCACAGCTCCTCTGCCTTCCCAGAGCCTTCGGAGTGTCCCTGCTCCTCAGGGTCTCCTATGCTCACTTGACAGCTCACCCTCCACGCTAGCCAACATTGTGGGGTAATGAAGCCAGAATTTGTGACTCTAGCCTCAGACTGGGATATCTACCTGACTGGCTGCCATCATGCCATCTCAGGTACTGCACAAGCTCCTCAAACTCAGCACAGACAAAAGGAACCTCAATTTTCTCCCCTTTCTCTTAAGTCTCCAGAACCAGCTCATGACACCAACACCTCTAAGTTTCAGGAAATCTCTTCCTCAAGAACAAGCCCTAGTCAGTTCATTTCCTGAATGGGTCTCGGACTGTCCTCTTCTCCCCATCCCTGCTGTCTGTTTCTTGCCCTCATCACTTCAGGCTGAGGCTTTGCAATAGACATCTCAGGGCCCTGGACTCCCTGTCGGCCATGTCCCTTTGTAACTCGCCCACGGTGCTATAACTAGGGCAGTGCATTTAAAGGCACCTCCAGCCATTTCTATCCTCAGTGCAAAACCTACCCAATAATTCTTAAGATATTTAGAATATCAGGACCTTGATAACCTAATCCCGCCTACTTTTCATATGCTTCATATCCCGCTACGTTTTTTAAAAGTATTTATTTATTTATTTATTTATTTATTTATTTATTTATTTGCTTTAGAGAAGAAGGAAAAGATAGAGAGGAACATCAATCTGCTCTGGGGTTCAACCAGCAACCTCTGCTCTTCAGATGACACTATAAACAATCAAGCTATCCGGCCAAGGCCATATCCTGCTACTGTCTACCTCTCCATTGATGTTCCAAGATGAATTGCTTGCTGCTCCCTCTACACATCTCACTGTTACTTGTTCTACCCAAGTCACTTCCTGGCTTGGATATTATTGTTCTCTACCCCCACCTTATCTCCCAAGCTTCCTCCCTTTTCAAAATTCCAGATTACATCTATTCCTGCTTTAACAAAGACATCACCACCTCCAGTTCAGCCTCCAGGATTGACTTTATTATGGAAGTTGCCTCCCCACTAGACTGTAAGCTCCCCTGTGGCAGGCACCATACGTATGTCTCAGAGCCTACCACACGTGCAGAGCATGATAATGCTCCATACGTGCTTGTTCAACTGAATTCCCCTCAAAGTCTTCCTTCCATGTTACTTCAGAGCTACATCAAGGACAGCAAATATTCAGATTTTTGCAAATGGTGCTTTGGCCTTGAAAACCACTTTTGTGTGCAGCACCAAGGAGAATGAGTCTGCAGCGGGAGAGGCGCCAGGAGCTGGCACACGAAGGACAGCCCCCTCGAAGATCAGGAGCTTTCCCAGAGAGGCGTCCCAGCTGATTCCTCATGGGACCGAGAGGAGCCATCTCTGCCGAGCTCTGCAAACTTGCAGGTCATGAACGAAATAGATACCTGTTTCTGTTTTAAGCAACTAAATGTTGGGATGGCTGGTAGCACAGAGACATAGAACTACAACAGGGGCTATCCTGCTGGAAGACTGGGAGAGCAAAGGCCAGGACAGTGTTGGACATGTTCTGGGTCTGGCAAGGAGGCCACTATGACTGAGCAGAGTATCTCAGCAGCAGAGCAGTAGGAGGTGAGGCCGTAGAGGTAGGTAGGGGCAAGGCCTTGATCGATATTGTAAGACATCCCAAGGACATCGATTTCATCACGCATGCTGTGGCAAACACCGAGGAGCGCTATGTGAAGGACTAACATGATCTGACTCATGTCTCAGAGTTCTAAGCATATGGTGGGTAAAAGTCACCTAAGTGAATACCTAAAGCAATGGTTCTCCATCCTGGTGGCCCACTGGAATCAGAGGAGAGTTAAAGAGAAAGAGAAGAAAACTTACCCTCTACCTTAGAACAATTGAAGCCTTTGAGAGTAAAGTCTGGAATTTAATTTAAATGGAACAATTCTCCCTGTGATTCTAATGGACAGTTAGGGTCTAGCTCTGTTCTCTAGGGCAGAGGTAGCCAACCGGCCCACCATCTGATTTTATAAATAAAGTTTTATTGAGACATAGCTACATTCATTCATGTATACATGGCCTACAGCAGCTTGTGCGCTACAATGGCAAATTTTGAGTGGTTGCAAAAGTGACCACGTTGCTTGTGAAACCATGGCCTAATGCCCTCCCACTGGGTCTCCGGATCACAGCCTCTGCGTGTTTAGGGTAGCCAGGCACTGTGAGAGTAGGATCTCCCACATGACCACATGTGGGACATGTGGTCAATGTGCAGGAGCTGGTTATGTTCCTGTGCAGGATCTCTGAGGCCTACCCTTTGTCCCTGGCACTGCCTACTCTGCTCACGGGAACAGCCCCACTGTATGCCCCGGGCAAAGGGCATTACTTCAGTGCAGCGGCTCTCGGTCATGAGGGTGCATCATGAGAACCCCTATGGAGCTTGAAAGAGCTAAAGACTAACCAGATGCTTGAACCACGCCTTGGGGATTCTCATTTAGTCAGCCTTGGGACGACAGCTAGGCAGCTGCTTGCTATACATGCTCACCCATGCCTGGGAATCACTGTTCTAGGCTCTGAAATCTACAGCAGTGATTTCCAAATGTTACCATACATCAGAATCCCCTGCAGGGCTTGTAAAAACACAGGTTGCTGAGCCCCACCCTAGAGTTTCTGGGAGTTCTTGGGGTGGGACCCACGAATCGCCCTTCTAGCAAGTTCCCAGGTCTGAGGACAAGACGGTGAGAACCACTATTTTAGTGCATCGTGAGGTCCTACCCTGAAAGGACTGAAATGGGAGGCAGAGCATGGGCTGGAGGAAGGGTGTTTGGGTCTTGTTGTGAAACCACTGGCAACTCAGAGAATCTCTCTGAATCTTTGTTCTCTTGTGCGTCCACCCCAAGTTCACTGGGGGAGCCCAAGTAACATCCGGCTGCCTTTTAGGTAGTTCCCCCTGGAAGGCACCAGGGAAAGATCAAGGATGATGAATAAAAAGGCAAATAAAACAAAGCCCAGAAAAACAAAGCATTTCAAAATTGAAATTACTCAAAGCTCCTTTAAAACCCACCACCAGTGGGAACCTGAAAGTGTAATTATATAACCCATGAATATAATTAAGTGCTTCCCTTCTGTCCCCACCCACTTCTCCCAGGCTTTGAGTATGGAGGAGGGGGTCCACAAGAGTCTCCAGACTAGCAACATCACACCCTATATTCCCCTGCTCTCATAAACTGCCCCGCCCCCCAAATAGTGCTTGGATCTGGTTGGAGCCAAAGCCCAGAACTTCTTGTCCATCAATTAATATTTATTGGGTCTTCACAGTGAGCTAAGCAGGCATATAAAAGACAACAGTTCCTGCAGACTGTTATTAAGCCAAAAGAGAACAAGCACCTCACCTTCCTTTTTCACAAGGTGTTGGCAGCTGGGTGGTTATGTCTGGGTCGAAATGAACATTCAACCACTCATCCCACAAAAATTTATTGAGCACTCACTATGTTGCAGGCACTCTTGTAGGCCCTGGAGGTGTGGCAGTGTGCAAAACAGGCAGAAACCCCCGCCCCAAGGAGAGGGCAGAAGTTGGAAGCTCTGCGAAGCTTAAGGACAGAGGTTGGTGGCAGACATCTGTATACACCGAACCCCACTCCCATGGCTGAGTCAGCCAGTCTGCTAGCAGGCTGTCTGTTCATTTCATATGCCCCTTTCCAAAGACTACGATTGAACTCCGACGTCTGCAATTCCAAGACCAGTGGCGAAGGGGTTCAAGTTCAGACACATGAAATGCGTTTTCTCCAAGGAAAAACCAGAGGTTGGCTGGATTTTTAGATCCCTTGCCTACGCATAACATTCATGCTAAAGCCATTTGGAGCCAAAGCCTCAGAAACCCATCTTTTGAGCAGCCCTGCTCCCCAGAAGCTATGTGCCAGCTCAGAGGCTGCCTGGACCCTTGCTGGAACCTGGGCTGCTCCAGGTCAATGGTGGCTTCTCAACACTGCAAAAGAGGACACATGATGCTTCAGTGTGTGTAGTGCCCTTCTTTAAAGGTGGCAGAGTACCAGGGAGCTCAGATCCCCACATCTGAGCCTGACTGGTGGCCCCAGCAAGAGTGAGAGGTTCATGGAGTCAGGTACCATTCGCCTTGTCCGATGTGGCAACCCCAGCACCTAGCACTTTGCCTGGAAACAAATGGGTGAGTGAAAGAATGGATGAGTGAACGAATGAATCAGGAAACTCCGTGGAACTTTGGAGAACCACGGGGCTCATGCCAGGGACCCTCCCCACCATCAAGCTCATTATGCTGACCTCACAGAGAACATATGCCGAAGGGAGGATGGAGGTGAGACAGGAAGTCGAGGTTGTCATTGGAGACCCATAGGACAGAAGAAAGAGCCACTAGGAAACCTAGTCAATTGTCCTGTGAGGGAAATGGTGGCTGGAGGAAAAGCAATGAGCCTCACACACTTTCTCCTGAAACCATATTCCCACACATCAGCTAAAAAGGGCAATTGGGTGAATTCAAACTCACTGTCCTAAGAGGCCATGAGCTGACGATGGAGCCCCATATTTGGAGGTGGGGAAAAGGAGGAAAAAACATGAAAGGAGCTAGCTCAGGATTGTTGCAGTGTGATACAAGAATATTTTAAAGATGCATAGCACGTTAGCATGAGCACACTGGTTCCTGCAGATTCTGTGTACAGAGAAAGTCTAGCACACATTCTACAGGGAAGCAAGAATCAGACAAGTCCGTGAGAAAAGCCCCATCTGGGAAAAGCCATTAGCACCTTCTGTAAGAAACACGCTTTGCCCTCTGATATCTGGAGATCTTGGCCCTTGGAGACTTTTCTCCCTGGAATGACAAGACTTCCCTACCTTGAAAACTGCTATTCAGCCTTCAAAACTTCTTATTTCTTCTCTCACACTACCTCCAAATGACTGCTTTCCCCATAGCTTTCCATAGCACCTTCAACATGCAACATCATTGCATGTCTGATTTAACCTTGGGGTTGAACTTGTGACCCACCTAGCTAAGCTGCTTGACCATGAATTTCTGAGGGCCAGCATCCCACCCTATCCATCTTCATCTCTTCAGTATCTGACATGAAG
Organism: Saccopteryx leptura; assembly: GCF_036850995.1. NCBI lineage: Eukaryota > Metazoa > Chordata > Mammalia > Chiroptera > Emballonuridae > Saccopteryx > Saccopteryx leptura. The sequence continues at coordinate 170,109,118 of NC_089507.1, forward strand.
AAATCATTCCATACATGGGTTTTTGTACTGAAAAAATTTTTTAAAGGTTGCCGCATACCATGTCAAATTGGAACATTCAACAGGGACATGTCCAGATGGGAAAACTGAGACGTGGCAGAGTTGGAAAATGCTCCCTGAGTCAGACCTTCCAAGTTGCGGGCAATGAGGAAGACCACATGTCAACACTGGGTGAGAGCTACCCCATCATTCGGGAGGCCCTCTCAGGAAGCAGAACAGCTCACAGGCGATTGGAGACTTGTTTATATCAAATAAGCACTTGCTGGAGTGTTCAAAAATCAGCAGGTTCCAACTTGAACTTTCCAGAGAAGTCATGGCCATATACCCTCTACCTGGTGCAAGAGTGTGAGGAGCAAAACCAGGATGCATTTGGCTCCTTGATGAGGGACCCATGAGAACCACTGGAGCATCGGTCTCAGCAGGACCTCCGAAATGTTGTGGGGATCAATAGCCCCCACCATCTCACTGGAGTGTCTTAGGGTGGCTTTCTGAGAGAGGGGTAAGCAAAATGAAATAACTGTGGTATTTACCGCTGTTAATTAACAGCAAGGTGTTCATGAGTAATGTTGTGGTATTAAGGGCGTGGTGCAGTTTTCATTACTGACTCCCTCCTTTCAGGGTTATAAACTCCAGGGGAGGGAGATGTTCCCTCCTGGCTGAAACCTGGCAGCCGGCCTGAGGCTCTTCCCTGTGGCTGGTGCCGGACCTGCCGGCTCATCAGCCTGTCGAGATCTGCCTCCATTGCTACAGCCTTCGAACTTCTGGAAGACTCCCTGTTGGAAGCCACTCAACACTGTGACACTGCTATTTGAAGCCCCTAAAGCAAAGAATTAAAGAGTGAGACTGACCTGCTCTAGAATTGTCCAAGTCCTTATGAAGTCACGCAAAAAGCCACCAGGGAGATTGTCCATGAAGTAGACAAGGTTGTCTTCATACGGCAGGTAGGGACAGAAGTGTTAAATCAAGAGCTGATCTATGAAAAAAATAAAAAGAGCAAATCTATGATTCTCACGACTCCATGCTCAACATTTCTAGCAAAAGCCCGTAGAGGGTCCTTCAGATGGGAAGGTATATTAGGGAGTAAGTTAGCGGGGATGGGGTGCATTGTTAATTGGAGTTGAGTTTATAAGTTCTAACACACTCAGGCTTCTTGGTCTGGATTAATGGTCACATCCCACCATGTTTTGCAGTTTTTGATTTCCGTTGTCCTTTCATCAACGATATTTCATTTTAATTGTCCTCCTTCTGTCAGCCTTTTCTCCGAAGGAGGTAACAGGAGCGATGACTACTCCAATTTTATAGACAGAGAAATTGAGTTTCAGAAATTCAAATGACTTTCCCAGCTTCACACGGCGGTGCCCAGATGCAAACTCCCATCTCCTGATGCCAAGCCCAGTGCTCAGACTTTCCACCGGAGCGCGTTCCAGAAAAATAAGGGTCAGCATTTTCCTTCCACCTGCAGTCCCACTTCCTGCAAAGTGACTGGCAAGTGGGCTGATGGTAATAAATTATGCATTTCCCTCTGGGAAGGGAAGTGTTGCTCAATGAGCTGCAACCCTCTTCTGCCTCAATGTAAGAGAGGCCTGGCTTCGCTTGGCTTGGGGACCCAGGATGAAAGGTCCTTCTGAGCTCTGTTATCCCAAATATTAGATTGGAGCTTGAGAACCAGGGACAGATGGCTCTGAAGACCGTTGCCAGACCCCTCCACGCCAATCCGACGGGAGCTCTAACAATGTAACCTCCTCATCCCCTCAAGTCCTCAAAAGGCAGCAACGTGATAAAAAGGAACCAACAAATTACTAACCCATTACCTACTGATTTTAATTAGTGATGAAAACTAGACCCAACATGAACTCCTCCCTAGAAATTCTTCCTGTTCCAGCCACCTGGCAGGGATATGCACTCCTATCTGGGAATACTTTCAAGAAGCTGGCAACAACCAGCTCAACCTGTCCCATCCTCTGAAACGCAGGAAAAGAAACCCCTGGATAGGCCCTGGCAGCCCTACTCATGAGCCCAGCAGAGCTCAGAGACCCATGGAAAAGGGGAAGGGTGTTGGCCACGGTTGCCTCGGAGTTTTTGGCAAATCTTGGCTGAACCATGTAGAAACCAAAGACCAAGAAAGACACTTCATTTTCATACTTGGAGATTTAAAGCTACTTTTAATTATCCACTTGAACAGAATTTCAGTAACCCAGAGTGGATAAGGAGGTACTTATATTTAATTTAGAGATGAACTAAATATGCTTTATTTTTGCCATGGCTTCCCTGCCTACAGAGGGTTGCTGGCTCACGTTTAGGGTGCTGTTCATCACTCGATCACATAGATTAGCTGTGAGATGGAAGATAGAGGAGATGAGAAGGGACTGTGGCCCGAATGTGAAGGCTACAGACCGGGAAGCCCAGAGATGGGTAGGGTTTATAGGGCTTTGGGTTCTTTCTCAGAGGGGTTTTCCTTGTTGACCGATGAGAGGTGGAAGCGATCCTGAAATTAGTTTTATTGTTTGCTATCTTCAGAGATTTGTCTCAGCCACTGCTGATCCACAATTACTGGCACCCTGAAGTGACTTGGCTCGTGACCCATGGGGATGAGGACCAGTGCTCTCCCAGTCTCATATCGGTGGGAGCCAGGCACAGGTGATGGGAAGCAGACATCCGTCCTTTCCCTGGGACCCTCTACCCCTCTGGTCTACCTGAACATCCACATATTTTCAATGAAGGGCGAGGCAGATCTCAAAAAGCAACACGGGGACTTCACCTTACTTATTTCCCCACACCACACCCAGAGGAAAAGGTCTTATAGAAATAAGCAAAGCAGAGGTTCTCCTGTGGATGCTCCCCTCTTTTAGCCTGTCCCTTCCCACATGGCTTTGTCCTCCCTCCCGGAGTCTCCTCCGCTACGCATGCATCCCACACTTTTCCCTCAAGAAGTCCACCCTTTCCTTCCTTCGCTACTTGTACCTTGTAAACCTAGCCTTCCACTAGATGCTAATGGAGACTCTCATCTACATGTTTGGAAACTCTGCAGGAAATGAGTTCCGAGAGCTGGGAAGAAGGTGGGACCTCAAGTTTACATGATGCCTCCTTTCATAGAAAGCTGCAGCTGATAGATTTACAGGCACCTCGAAAGCAAGACCTCCTCAACAAAGCCAACATCTTTCTGTTTGTCCGTTTTGCTTACAGGTGTCCCAGCTGGTCTCAGGTGAGGAAAACACGTTGCTCCTGTTCACATGGCTTAGATTTTGTTTCTTTTGAAAACCACAACCCTAGAATTATTGTCCTAAAATGTATCTGATTCCAGAGACTTTTGTTATATAATAAGAGTGTAAGTGGATGAAACTTACTCATCAGGGGTGAGAAATGACAATTAGAATTAGATAATACTGGTGACCTAATCTGTCTTCAGTTTATCTTGCTGCAAACTGATAATTGGGAGGTGGTTTTACTGAGCCTTCTTTCTATGAACAAAGCTTGCCTTGAACTCATTCTGGTGATAACATGAAATATTAAGTAAAGTTAATAATGGTAAGGAACCCCAGAAGCTTCCCTTATTGTGTGATAAGTATTAATGTTGCTGCAAAATGGCAGCAAGCCAGAGGTGAGGGTTTTAACAGGGGAGGTCAGCTACTCACATAACCTGATGGAAAAATCAGCCTTCTCCATAGAAGAAGAAGGCTTTTCTTACTGAGCTCACAGAGGAACAAATAATGTGCATTAAAAAAAGAAAATTGGAAAGCTGACTTAGCTAGCCAGATCATTCAAATAAACCCTGTGGTCAGTGGGTGACAGATCATTCTCACATCTATAAACAGATACCAACATTACACAAAATTGGCACAAATAAATTAAAATTGCTTGGCCTATTTCAATCAACCACAAAAATATATATATGGCCAATGGGGAAAGCCCACAGGAATGGATACTTCCCTTTGAAGGACTCCACCAACAAAAGTGATGATTACAAAACAAACACTATCCCACGCATTTATATGAGGTATGCATTATTTCAGACCACGTTCAGATCTCTAACGTTTTAACTTCATAGTCTGCAAGGCCCCTTGTGGGGACATTATTATTATCTATAGATTTCAGGTGATAAAATGGAGATCAAGTGTAAGTGGCTTTTTCATGGTCACATGGCCATTGAGAGTATGTCCAGGATTGTAATCCAGGTTGCTGACACTTGAGTTCATTCTGACTTCCCAGAATATAAGGTTCTGCTTGGTCCATGCCATGTTGGCTTATTTTTTCCATGGAGAATCAGTCCCCTTCCCCAGCTCTACTTAGGGAAATAATGATCTGTGACAGCCTTGACCTCTTGACCCTAAGGGACCCTGTAGGTGTTGACAAGCAGTTGTCAGAATGAATGAAAAAGTGGGTGCCCATCTCCCCCTTTTCCCTTTTCATGTCCTGTGGTTAGTGCTCTGGGGGCAGGCATTTCAGCCCCTGCTCTGCCAGGGAACAGGATTAGACAGGTTCTTTGGGCATCAGATTTCAGACTTTCAACCTTTTCACTTTTCTTCTCAGCACACAGGCTTGAGAGCTGACACCGAGACAGGAAGGGGGAAGTGGAAGAGGCAAAATGGAAGATTAAAATTTGATGGACAGCCTAGAGAGCTAACAAGAGAGTCAGAAAATACAAAGGCAGAGACCACAAGGGGTCAGAGGTAACAGAGCAAATTGTCTGATGTTGCCACCATGTCAGCGTGTGACCTGGGGATGTCTGAGGTCTTATGAAGGAGGGAGGGGGTGAGGGTCCAGCTAGAAACCACCCATGAGAAGAGTAAGTGAAAAGTAAGTCCTATCAAAGGTGGAGAATCAACACTAGCTGTGGAAGTTTATGCATCCTTGTTCTTGATGAAAAATAGGTAACATTTATTGAACTAATGACCTGTATTATGAAGTCCCAATGAATAAAAAGAAAAAGTAAAGGACAAAAATAAATTTTTCTTGAGTGGTAGCAGGAGAAAGTAGAGGAAAAGTTCCAGGACAGATGTCTTATCAGTAGTGAAGCTGATTAAAAAGGAGACTGAGTGACTCAACGGCACATTAAAAGGGGATTTTGACTCCTTTTATTATTTGGATAAAAGGCCTTCTTGAATTCCAGATTCCACAATTGCCATCTGTAGGAGACCACCTCCAAGCAGGCATTGAATCCTACAGTAAGATGATGTTAAAAGCTGAAAAGTCCTGCTGATGGTCAAGTTCAATTTCCTCAATACGATGAGGCAGAAGGGCACAGAGACTTGGGTTCAGGTCCTGAATCTGTCTGTCACTCACTGTGTCACCTCAGGCAGATCACTCAAACTCTCTGAACCCCAACTCTCCGTTGTGTATGACGGAGGGGATAATGCTCAAAGCAGAATATTTGTGTAAGCTTCATACTTCACGTAGAAGTACTCAGTGGCACAAAGTAGCAATACTTTGTAAATGTCAACAGTATTTAGTTGAGAATGTCGAGACCCAGGACGTGTCATGATGCTCAGATGTCTAGTTAATAAAATAGCCCAGACCAGAACCTGGGTCTCTTAGCTCATGCTCCTTGCTAGTTAACACCACAATGAGTTGGGGTGTTAATAAATGTTATAAGGTAGCAGTTTATGGAGATGCCTCCTTTGGCCACAGTTTGAGCTATAAACAACCTCCACATCAATTGCCAGGTCATCTGTTTTCTTCTCTTTCATCCCAAGAATGCAGAAAAGGGGTGTGTTTTCCAGCCCAGAGGTCAACATGGCAGCCTCCAGTGGCCGTGGGAGATCTCCATCCAGCTGGATGGGGAGGAGTCAGCACGTTAGAGGACATGCCAGCGTGCTCACAGAAAGCCGATCCAGGTCAGCACGGGAATCTTCAGGGCTGCAGACAGCCACTTGTGGAGCTGAGAGGTTGGTACTGTCTCAGGAAAGAATGGGACCAGTCACACGCACACATGTCGTCCTCCTGGAGCTCCTCACGAGGCTGTTGTGTGTCGCCCCAGAATACCAGCTTAGTCATAAATCCACCCAGTGGGTGAGCCCCAGCAACCTGTCCCACCCTGTTGGGAGACAGCACATCCGGCCCTCGACAGCACTCTTATGACGGCTTGGCTGAGAAGTGGTATTTTAAATAAAGAGAGGAAAAAAAAACACCCTATTATTTTACTCTGGTAATTGACAACAAGTTTCTCATGAGTAATTTTAGAGCACTCAGGGTGTGCTGGGGTTTGATTTAACTTCTCTTTACAGGAGCCCAACAACTTGCAGTACAAACACTATTTTGAATGGAATGAAACATACTTCAAAAATCTGTATAGATATAGTCCAGGTTTTCATTGAAATATCTTGACCAGGTGGCTCCTTAAAGGCTTATTTCTAGTTTCTTCTCACAAATTCCACATTTGGGAAGTATAAACATCTGAAATTTGGGATCCTGAAAGATCTTATGCAACAACTATAATAGTTGTAATATCATATATACTTTTTCTTTCTTATAATTTGATATCATGGTAACTAGTGAGTGATTTCCAAAGTGGAATCTGCAGAAAATTAGCTCCTCAAAATTTTCTTTAGTAAAGGATGGAGAGTGATTTCTGTAGTCAGATATAGTCTGGAAACACTGCCTATGCTATTGCTGGTTTTAGCAATTCACAGTCTACATTAGCCCAATGGAGGCTCTCAGAAGTCTCGTGGGAAGAGAGCTTTGTTCATCACTGTTTGGATCACAGGATTTTCCTAAGTAAGAAGAACACAGATATTTCCCTATGGTAATTTAATACACACACAAATATAGTCAACCACTTTTTAATTTAACAGTGATATTTGATCTCACAGAAAAATAAATAAATAACAGAGCAGCACCGTCAAAAGGGAATGTGATGGACAGATCAAAAGATCTAGTCCCACCTCGTTTATACATAGATGAGAAATTTAACAATTAGTCTCGGGACCTAGAACCTCCATTGGAACATAAACATGGTCTGGAATAAACATTTAGTCCAGAGGAGGAAACACAGGTCTACATGCAGATGCCATGAGTTAAAGGCATCTGAAAACATGCTCAAAGTGAGCGTCTCAAACCCCATGAGTTTTAGACAAGGGGCAGAAATTAGAATTGCTCATTTCGAGGAAAGACATCAAAGAGGAAATGTGATGAGGCAGAAGTCCTGCATGGAGGAGGAAGGTGGACACCCAGACCCGGTCTCTGCATCGAGAGGAAACAGGCCTGTGGTAGCCACACTCAGGGCTACTTGGCATCTCTTGAACTCTGCATGGTCGTGGGAATGCTCTGACATTTATGAGAGACACTGCCCTATTCTCTCCCACAGGGTACCCTGTAGGCTCACTGTGAGGATTCACAATAGGAGCACTTTATGGTGTGTGTTTGTTTTCTCTGTTGCCTTTCATGGTAAGTTGCTTATGTCTTAGGTAGAGTATTAGCTCAGGAAGGTGATATTTCTTCTCTCCAGTCCTACCCGAGCTCATTCATTCTCAGAGCTTTAATTACTACCTGTGGACTGGCTCCCATGTTTATATATCAAGTTCTAAGTTTCTATGCAAGCTTTTACCCCCATACCCCAAATTCCTGTTGGACATTCTCATTCACCTCTAAAATGTTCCCTGAATTACAATATGTCCAGTTTATCTCCTCCCAGGCCCTCTTCCTCTCCCAATACCTCTATTTCAATCAATAAAATCACTGTCTACTACCCCCCCCCCCCCGCCTGCCAACACCACCCTCTCTGTTTGCTACCAGCAGAGAAGAGACCTTCCATTTTGTGGTCGAATCACGCAGCTATCATTACTTCCTCTTCTAATCCATCCGTGAATTTCTCTCACCAGGCCACTAGAGTTTGTTCAAGGCAGCAAAACAAAACTCAGCTAAAACAAGCAGATGCTCACAATGCTGACTGAAGAAGTCCCCAGGACACCCTGCCAGGGTTAGAAACTGTTACGCTATTTGCTCTTAGTGGCCATTCAAAGCATGGTGGTCTTTGCAATCACAGCTCCTGCGACACATCTTCAGTGTCCTCAGCAGCCTTAAGATGCCCCATTTGTTGCCTGCTCACATTTGCTCAGTAGTAGCTACCACTACACCCTGTGCCTGAATGAGAAGTGTGCTATAGGCATCTAAAATCCTTATCAAAGAGCAACTTTCCATCCTTCCCATTAGCAAGAAGGACAAATAACACTTGAGCCCTTAAAAAAATCTAAATCGGCATATACACTGCTTCTTTTACCTACTTGAAGATCAGTGGAAATGATGAAACAACTGGGAAAGGAAGAGCGAAGTGAAAGAGATGCATGTCTCTTTCAGACAGAATTGGGGTGGCGAGAGCGGGACAGAGCAGGAAGGGCTGGGACAAAAGGGTGCTGCCCGTTAGTGCATGGGAACTGTTGTCAAGGTCAAACTCAGAGTCAGCTGAGTGGCTGGGGTCTCATTTTTCCATGTTGAAGCAGTTTTAGAGGCCTTCCTACTAATCCAGGCTGTTTCATCAGGGACTAGTTCCAACTCCACCATCCATAGAATAGAGTTCTTGGACCCTTCCCCGTAATACCAATAATGGCTGTCCACCTTTGGGTCAGTCCTACCGAGCCCTTGTAAATCACAGCAGAGCCCTCTCTCTGCACCTGCCTCCACCCCAGGAAAGGGAAAACCAGCTGAGGGGGCGGTGGGATTACCACCAATGAAATAAAGATAATCCCAGGTGAGGGCATTTGATCCAGGAAAAGTCTCCGGCTAGCGTTCATCACTGCCTTTCACAGTCTCCTCTTAGGGACTTGCATGCTGGGATGTTGCAAAGATTAAACCCCATGGAGGAACGTGAAGCTTGGTGGCCCTGACAGGGAGTGCTCTGAGGCAGGGGAAGGAGGGGCAGGTGGAGGGCGGTGGACAGCAAGGAGGGAAAGAGGAGAGGAAAGCCAAGACAAAAGACAACAGCCTCTGCAATCTCTCGGCTGAAAGCCTTTGTTCAGCCGGTACGTTATTTTGGTGATCTAGACAAAGGCATAATACGCACTTTATCTGTTCAGTTTATTATGTGTGTGTGTCATAGGTGTACATGCATATTACTGGCTGTAAAATATATAGAATCGTGCCAGGAAGAGCGGGGAGAGAACGCAGATGCTGTGACTCAGGGAGAGTTTGCCTTCTCTTAGGGAAGCTGGCCTCCTGGCACCAGCGTGGGATTATCTCCTCAGGCCAAGTGGTGATTTTGAGAAGAGGCCATTTAATATAGAAATAATCTTAAAATACATTTTTTAAAAAGACTATGTGAATGTTTGTTTTCAAGAGCCTGGCCAAAGAACAAGCAATAAGACTTGTCATTGACATCTAGTGTCAGTTTATATTCTAGATGTACTGTAGGACGAGGAAAACCGGGGTGAGAAAAATGACCAGAACCCTAGAGCAGAGGAACATTACCCCATGTCTATTTCCTGCTTACAGACCTGCTGGAGCAAACTTGCTTATTTGCATGTTTTCTGAAATATGCTCTTTATTAGGAAGTATTCATGGAGAGGCTTCTATAGTGGAATTTAAAAAAAAATGTTTGGGTTAAACAAACCTGGATCTACAACCTGCCTTTGCCCCTTGGGAGCCATGTGATCATGTGACAACCTCGTTGACTGTCAACTAATACATTTGTAAAATGAATAACAGTAACTCCTTTGAATATGTTTTGAAGAGTGAAGATCATCTGTGCATTTATGCACCTTCTGCACATAATTTGATCATAATTTATCATTTACAAATGCAGAACGGGGGAGTGATTTTGCTCCAGATTCTAAGATTGTCCTTCTGACCCTGCTGCTAAATAAAGGGGACCCCAACCATGCCGAGGAGACCCGTTGCTGAAGGAGACGGCCTTCCTCTGACTGCCTTTGGGGATCATCCCAACCCCCTGAAGCGTCCATGAAAGAAAGACAACCAGTGTAATCAATCAGGATTCCACAGAACCTGGGAGTATACATTTATCTTAGAAAAACAACTCTTTATTTTTTAGAGGGAGGTGGGATTGGCATTGAAATTAGTTCATTTATACACCCCTAAGGACAATCGGGAGAAAGCATCTTCTGGACCAGTTGTTGCCTCTGGATGTTGCTATTTGCAGAACATCACTTAGAGCCCTTGGTTCCTGTGGGACCAAGTCTGTGTTTTCTCGCTGACCATCTGAGTGGTGTCCCAGTCATCAGAAGTTGGAGCTCTCCAGTCATTCATCCAGCCCTTCACTCACTCATTCACTCCCTTAGCAACTGGTTTTTTGATTTAAGAATCCTACTGGAAGTTGTGACATGTGCAAAGAAGTGAGAGAAAGACACAGCCTCTTAGAGACCACACCTTAACACAATAATGGACAATTCTGACAAGTTCTAAAAACCTTATCCTGCACATTTCTTGTTGCCCTCAGCTGTTTGGACATCCGTGAAAATCATCACAGACAGGAAAAAGTGAAGTGCTTATTTTTATTAAGCAGCATTTGAGGTCCTCAAAGGATTAAAAAAGCAGAGTATAAAAAACAAAAGAAGCTTCCTATATAATTCATAGTCATTACCTTCAAGAGAGATGTTCTGTAGCTGAGAAAACTGGGCATATGTATGTGAAGGCATACTCACTGAAGGTAACAATTTAAGAACAGCCAAAGCACAATTTCTTTCAACTGTTCTGACAGTTCAAATAAAATGTCATAAGCATCCTGTATTCGTTTTCTCATCCAACAGTATTTGTACTATTATAAGTGTTCAAAGCATGGAATGGTTGTCTTAATCTGAAATGCATAGGATCTTCTCTTGAAAGAAAAGGGACTTGAATTGAGCCTTTACAGATAATGTAGTGATTTTCATAATTATTGACCAGATAAGAAACTTGTACCTCTCAAGCCTATAAGTTATGCCAGACACTGTGCTATTAATAACCAACATGAGTTTTGTTGTCTCACTTGACAGAGGAGAAAAGTGAGGGTCAGAGATATTGAGTCCAAGATCTTACAGCAGGTGAAGGTGCTAAAACCAAGACTTAAAACCTGGTTCTGTGCAAGCCCAAGGTCAGTGCTCCCTGATAGAATTCACTGCCAGAATGTTTTTCTGACAAGCAAGATTTAGAGGAGTAGAGAAACATATCAGAAGACCAGTATGCACCACAATGTGGTGATAAAAACATCCAGGACTTATAAAGAAAAAGACAAATTTGGCCATGACAAGGATCACTGGTTGTTCTTGCTTTATTAATAAAACCCCAAAGCTTAGCCAGGCATAAATATGACCGCCATAGTAAAAATAAATAAACAAATAAAAATTTCTCAGCCTCTATTGCACCTGAGTATGGTCATGTGACTAAATTTTGACCAATGAGATTTAAGTAGAAGCCATCCATACAACTTCCAGAAAATGTCCTTAACGAGAAGAACTGTTCTTCTTCACTCCTCCCTCCTTCTTTCTGGCCGAACTATGGGTCTGATGGCTGGATCTGAAATGGCTAATCCATATCACGGGTGACACTGGAAATGGAGGTCACACAAAGTAGAGTAACAGGAGAGAGGAAGCTTGAGTCTCTGGGCACATAGTGGAGCAGATCCAACATTCCTGTCCTGGGCTGCCTTGACTCAGTCATTGAAAAGAGAAAGGAAGCAGCTTCTATGTAGTTGAAGCCACTGTTGTATTGGGTTTTATAGTTACTGGCAATTGAACTTAATCCTAATTAGAACATGGTCAAATTTGACTTGAGCCAAGAGTTTCTGAGGCGATCAGTGGGGAAGCAGGTTGGAAATAAATGGAGAATATGGAGAACTTCTCAAGTCAAGGCATGTATCTTTTACTTAGTAGCCTTTCCAGACAGACAAGTATAATAAATGTGGCATTTCTGGAATATCCCATTTGAAGAATTAATGAAGGAAGTAAAAGCATTTGGGAAATCATACAAATGAGCCAGGTTTCGATGGGTTTAGGGCCCCACAAAGGGGTCAGAACTCAGGAATCGAAGCTGTCAGATTTGGATTCTAAGTTGAAATCAAGGGTCAGAAGACAGGGTGATCAAAGGTGACTGAGATTTCTCCTCGAAGGTCCATGGTATGTTGGTAAAACAGAGAATTCAGGAAGTGAAAGAGAAGTCAAAAAGGAACAGTCTTCCCTTTTAGACTTGCTGAGCTGGAGATCATGGTGGGACATCTAGAGAGATACAGCCAGGGTAGGTGTGTCTTCAGTGTATCAGATGAAAGGTCTAAAAATAAAAGTTTAGCAATGGGAAGCATAAAGGATAGAGCTGGAATTGTGACATTAGATAAGTTTTTTTAAGCAATAGGATACAGGAATTGGACCAAAGTGGTAAGTATGAGGAAGGAAAAGAGGGCAGCAGAGAAGGAGAAATGGTGAGTGAAGAGGGAGGAGGAGAACAGGTCTGATATATTATCTTAGAGTCTAAGGAAAGAGCTTCCATCAACAGGAGAATGTGCCAGAAAAGAAGGGGAAGACCAAATGAGACAGGATCGTTGAATGTGACAATGAAGAAGTAGGTTATGGTTGACCATTGAGAGGTGGTGTCACTGGACGGCTGAGCGTGAAGCCTAGCTTTAGGGGATCAAACGAATACCTTAGAGGGAAAGGAGGTACATCTGAGAAGTATATGAATTGGAAATAAAAAAGAAACAGAAGTCAGCCTAACAGGACAGTGGTGTCAAAGGCATTATTGGGGTAAGGCTGTGCTGCGTCGGTGAGTTAACAGTGATATAAATAGGTGAGGCTACTCCTTAAGCCTTAGTCTCTTCATGAGTCAAACAAAAGTATTAACATCTACTATGTGGGGTCATGGCAAAGATAGAAGATAAATTAGTGTGTATAAAATCATGCATCAAATGTCTACTTATTTCTCCATGTCTTCAGGGTATTTCTTCCATGTTATCATGTGTTTTTAGACCTAGCTAATTTCCCCTCAAATGAATGTCCCTGTGTTTATGGTGATCAGATGATAGCCCAACTGCTGTCCTGTGCCTTAGACCCCGTGTGGTCTCCAATTTCACTGCAGTTATGGGGAGCTGTCAGGGAGGAAGAGAACCCGCAAAGGTGTGACTCAAACAGTTCCTATTGGTTTACTGTAACTAAAGAGCATACATACACTGGTCTTCCCATATAATAAAAAAACTGAAGGTAATAGCCAGACCATTTACTAAGTTTTGGGCAAACCAGTGTGCTACAAGTGTGTTAGGTTTGCTTGCTTGCACTTTGCCTGATTGGTGCATGAGCACCAAGCAGTGCCATGTGTGTATAGTCTATGTAAAGCTGCGGGTGCTTGCCCTCAGCTTGGCAGATTGCAAATTATGGTTTCCTGCTGCCATTGAGAGGGGACATTGTTTGCTATTGCTTGCCAGAGAAGGGTTTTTCTCCCCAGCCTATTTCATTAAGGAGTCCTGAGAGAGAGAGAGAGAGAGAGAGAGAGAGAGAGAAGCTGTTTTTCCTGCCTGCTTGGACATCTGCCACTGCAAGACTCTAATAAATGGAATAGCCCACCATTTTCCAGCTCCACAGTTCCTTTACCATCTGCCCAAATCCAATGAGAACCTGCATGGCCACAGCCACTGGCTTTCCAATAAGTGAAAACATACTATATTTTTCTTAATTCATCCTATGAAGTCAGTGCAATAATCTCCATTTCACAGATGGGAATTCTGAGACTCAGAAGAGTTTAACAAGTTGTCATTTGTTAGTTCACATGAGGGACAGGAGGGTTTTGAGTTTAGTCCATATCTAAAACCTATGGGTTCTACCACCACTGTATGGGCCTCTTTCTGTTTGGGTATTCTGAGACCTGGGAGTTTACCCAGCACTCTCCCTCCTTCTAGGAGCACCTGCTCAGGAGGAGAGGAGCCCAAAGTCAGCCCTGACCCAGTCCTGGGGTGGATGGTGGCAACACTAGCATGGGTATAGTCAGGGGCAGCCAGAATGAAGAATGATCCTGTTCCCAAACATGGAGGGGAAAAGGGATGTCAGTGGCCCAAGTACCAGAGATGGAGGAAGCCATATCATCCCATTTAAGCAGAGGCAGAACTGGACCAATCCACAGGCCACAGCTGGAACCTCCAAACCATCTAGGAAATCCTGACAATTTTTATGGCTTCCCCAATGCCCTTTCAACCACCAAAAGCCACTACTTCACGGAGACAGAGACAGCTCTGTCTTTCACGACTCACAGCAATGGTGGTGGTGACCAGCCCCTCCCCCAAGGTACTCCACCCACTCAGACACCTCAGAACAGCTCTGCTCTGAAGCACACCTAAGACTGCTGCCTCTCTAAATGAAGTAAGCTAAAAGATGAAAGACCAAGGCGATCATTTTAGTCCGGCTTATGCGTAATTATGCATTCATCAGTCAGAGCTTTAATTACCAGGAGATAAAGGTAACATTAGCGTTTTGAGGAAAACTGGCTCCAGCAAAATGCATTTCTTTTGTCTCCCAGCCAGTTGACAACTAACTGTTATCCTCGGGAGGGCTTAGCAGGGAGACACCAGCCTAAACCACGAAGTCCCTCTGCCATAAAAGGCGAGGCCACTGACTTGGGCACGGCACTCGTGAGCGATGCTGCGTGGCTGGGAAGCCCAGAGAGCTCTGGGGCACACTCCCCTGAAGGACGGAGAGTGGAGAAAAGGAGGCGTGAGGAAAGAGGGAGGGAAAACTTTGGAGCCTTACTTAAAGTATTACCTTGCTCCTCCCTGGCTTGAAAAGAGGGTCTCAGGTTCCACCCAAACCCAACCGAATTAGAATCTATATTGTTCATACGACCCCCAAGGGGTTTAGATGCACATTAAAGTGTGAGAGACATTGTTATAGAGGTCCTCATACCCCAGGACCACGTCCCTATTGCTCATTGTTAAAAACAAGGGATGGGGAGATTGCTTATCTGTCCTATTTGTGTATATTAAAGAGGCGAACTGGAGGCAGGAATGTGTGTGTGAGTGAGTGTGAGTGAGTGTGTATATGTGTGTGAGTGTGTAGGTGGGAGCACATGTGAGTGCGTGTGCAAGTGAGCATGTGTGGTGAGTATGTGTATGTGTGTGTGGTAGGGAGTGTTTTTCTTTTCTTTTTAACATCTGGCAGGAGAAATAGGTTTTCCCTTCCAGTGTTGCGTTAAAAGGTAAACATCACTGAATGGGAGCAAAGTGGGGGCAGAAGCAAAGACCATAAAACACACACAATGTCAAGTTGAAATGATGAATAAAGCCGAGAGGCAAAGCATCCCCCGGTGGGTGTGAGATGCGACAGACAGGTCAGGGCAAACGCTAGCGAATCAATTTCAGCGCCTCTTCGCCTAAGGGCTGGGACAGGCAGCAACAGAGAGAAAACCATTTCACAACAAGAAGGAGAGGAAACTGGCAAGAAAGAAACCTGAGGAAAGGGGGGACAGGAGTCCTACCAGGAGAGGAATTTCCTGGGTGGCAAGCTTATAGGTATGGCGGGACGTTAGGGCGGCATCTAGACCATACCCAAAGATCGGAGTCACAGACCTTAATAAAAGCCAGGCATCCAACCCAGAGTTTTCTTTCAATAATTAGCCAGCGTTCTAAGCTGTGAGGACAGATTTGGCCTTTAATCCCCATGTTGTCATTTATTAGAAATGTAAATCTGCAGGTTATGGAAATATTCTCACTGAGCCTCAGCTTTCTCATCTGTAAAATGGGGCTAATTCTATCAACCTCACAGCTGTAAAGTTTAAATGAGACACGTGCATGTTAAACCTCAGCACACTGCCAGGTACATATCATGCTCTCAGAAATGATAGCTGTTTCGCTGACTACATTCCCAGCATGTATTCCCAGCATTATTAATGTCCCAGCAAATTTCTCCTCTTGGCCCTTTCATCTTTGTTCCTGAGATGGATGGAAATGGTTCAAAGGCTTTTATAAGCACTGTCCTCTGCTCAGCTAGTGCTCTCACAGTAGGATCACTTACCCCGCTCACTCATTATTTCAATAGTATGGAGAGCCTACTACATATCAGACATGGTTATCAAAAAAACTGCCCCCGCTGGTGTCAAAGCATCAATGGAAAAGAGAGCACAGTGAAAATGCACGTAACCAGGAAGGAGCCTAGCGCCCTCCCTGTCACACACACCCGCCCTTTCTGTGGCTCAGCTCTGACGTGTGGCCCAAGTTCCTGGGCCTCCTGGAAGTAAATGCATGCCCTTGGGAGTGACTTCAGTAAAAGGTGAGCCACTCTGCCACTCCTGTGTCCCACAGAGCATTCTCCCCACGCTGTGTCCCTCAGATGAGAGCAAACAGTGCCAAGGAGCCAGGCTGACACTCCTCAAGTGGCTTCTTAGCCAGACAAGATCGTCTGCCATCCAGATTCGTGTCTTCTGTCCCAAGGATGTTGGAATGGGAAGGCAGTGGGACCTGCACAGTCCCCCTCTTAGGAGGCAGAGTATGGCAGCATAGGTCTCACGGCGTGCTCACTGGCTGATGAATTATGGTGTTTGTATCAGAGGCTGCCAACATGACAGGGGACCTTACAGAGGGCCGAGGTACAGGCATCAATCATTAGACCCTGAGATCAGACAAACCTGGAAGTGAATCCTATTCTGTCTCTTATTAGGCACAGCCTGTTGTCCTTCGTTGCTTAACCTCTCTAAGCTCCAGTCTCCTTGCCTGTGAAATGGGCATCGTCTTAGTAACCACTTCCCTATCAGTCAGGGTTCTGGAAGGAACAGATGGTACACTCAAATTGGGCAATTTAAGGAGAATTTGATAGAGGAACTGCTTATAAAGGAGGAGGCAGAGCGTAGGGAAATAGCAGGTGATAGTGCGGGACCCCAGGGTTAGAAACAGTGGGGACCATCACCTGAGAACTCAGAAGAAGAGTGGTGTATCCTGACAGTAGCTATGTACTCCAATGGAGAGACGCAGGCAGACGGGGCAACCCTGTAAGGCAAGGCTTCACATCCTCTCCTCCCCTCCTTGGCTGAACCCAACTGCAACGCCAAGGGCAGCCTATCGACAGTGTTTCTGCAGCTCAAGCCTCTTGGGGCACAGGGCAGGGTGGAAAAGGGAAGAGAGTGGATCCAAAATACCCAGCACACTCTCATAGGGTCATCACAGGAACTAAACAAGGTTACACACCCAAAGTGCTTGGTACATAATAACTGTTGGCATGTAATAACTGAGTGCACAATAAATGTTCACAGTAACAATGACCCTTTTCTTTCACCAATGAAAAAAGTGAGATTTTAGAAGTTTCAACCACTTTCCTTAAGTTATATAAAGCTGAGAGCATTACTGGTTGTCAGTCCAAAACTCCCAGAATGCCACCTGCCCGGGGTGGGAACTATGGCAGTGATGAGGGGACTTCCTCTAGATCGACAGAATATCCAGAAGGAAAACCTCGGGTTATCAGTAAAACTGGCCACACACCCACTCTCTGTAGCATCGAAGATTCAGTGGGAAGAATTCACAGGAAACATCACCACCTAAAGGATTCATGTCATAAAGCGTGGACTTGGCCTAGACGTGAGTCTCCAGAGATTCAAAAAGGAATATTTGCAATCTGCAGGTATGTCTTGACATAACTGAAGCAGATTAAGAGCTAGGAGTAGTCAGTCCTTCAGAACTAACACCTCTGTGCACCTATGAGCCCAACACTGGCAGACCTAGGTGACACTGCCAGGATTGTCCACAGAGCAACAGACTGGAACTCGACCTGTCAGTAACTGTGCACATAAACTCTGCCATCTGTCCCAGTCGGGTGCCTCATTCTGGGCATGGCTACAGAGTCCTGCCTGCTCAGAAACTGAGCTTGTGTGGCTGGCCCACTAGAGTCTCAGGGCCTCTGGGGTCGGCCTTGCTTAAACCCGATTTCAGTCCAATGACTGAATCTTACACTGACGTGTTGTTTTGGAAACGATCGCCTAGAAATGATCTCTGGGTACCCCAACACTCACCAGATCACATGGTTATATGTTGACCCTTCTGAAAACAAGAAATCACCCCACTACCATCCACTTGCCACTGCATTGGGGTCCCCCTGGCCTGGCCTGTGGTGGCGCAGTGGATAAATCATCGACCTAGAATGCTGAGGTTGCTGGTTCAAAGCCCTGGGCTTACCTGGTCAAGGCACATATGGGAGTTGATGCTTCCTACTCCTCCCCCCTTCTCTTTCTCTCCCTGCTCTAAAATGAATAAATAAAACCTTTAAAAATAAATGTTTTTTAAAATGTATCCATTTTCTCTGCTGTTGCCCCCAGTCAAGGCACATATGGGTCCCACTAAATGCCTAGCGCTACCCCAAGACCTAACAATGTGTGTAATTAATCTCTTGTCATGACAGAGTGATTTATATGGAAGCTTGACTTTATATATTTTTCTTTGACCTTCTCGGGGACATCCACAAGCCACCTAGGACATACCCCAGAGAATCCTATTTTTGCCACCAGCTCCCTCTGCTCCTGGCTATCCCAACTACTGGCAGTCTATAAACTTCTCTGCACCTGGCTATAAACCATACTCCTGTATCCCCAGAAGAAAAAACATCGACGTATTGCAAAAATCTTGGCCTGATCTGCAAACCCCTCTAGCACTTACTCCTATCCAAATTGTTTCATCCAGAGCTCATCTACTGGGCAAATAGAAGAGTCGGAACAATTCCTCATTAGGTCAACCTCAGGGAGCACCAGAACCAGTCATCTCTAGGGCGGGCTGCCAACCTGAGCTGCATTTGGACTTGCTGGGTGCGATTGCCCAACCTTCCAACAGCCACCAGCTTGTTCTACAAGTGGGCAAACAGCTCTACGCCTGGGTGCATCTAGGCTGGGTTTATCCCGTGGCAACCTGGTTTCTTAGTACACTGCTGAAAAGTGCCATTTGAAAATAAGAAAGCTACGGTTGGGTCCCCGGAGCAAATTCAAGGAGAAGCACGCATTCTTAAATGGATGCTTCAAGCTTCAAGATGCCCTACATGTCAGACCTCTAGCATGTCTAGGAACGCCCGAGTGTTATATTCAGTTCCCAATTCCTTTCCTAGAGGAGCAATGGAGATGCCACTTTGTACTTCTCCACTGGCTTCTGATTTTTTAGGACACCGGGCTCTGAGCAGCATCCCAGCCGTGGGAGGCGGCACTCAGTGCGGTTCATCCCAGGGAGTTGGAGGACCAGCATTAACTGCCAGGCCTTGAGATTTCCTGTGGCTTTCTCGGCCTCTGTTTCCACACTTGGAAAATGGGGCCACTAACACGGCCCATCTCCTAAGGAGGCTGTGAGGCCTGAGTGAGAGACACTGAGTCTAACAGACAGTAGCATAAAAACAAACAGGGAAAAAAATGCCCATCATCCTCAGTCTCTTCCTTTTATCCCTAAAGCTAGTTAAAACACCATCGTAAACACTGTAATGGACTGTTTCCAGCTACTAATAGGAAACCCGCAATCCTGGAGGCATTTTAAATAAATGAGGCTATTTCACCTCATTGATACAGTTGCAGAAAGCAGTGGGCAAGGGAGGGGCCTGCACCGGCTGATTTAGCCTGGGGGTCGGGGACGAGGGGAATGCGAAGAACCATGTCAGTAGCTACATGGTTACCTATATGGTGATCAGACGCCATTCAGCTCAAGTCTCTTCTCTTGTGAGATGCTGACTCAGTTGACGAAAACTGGAAAAAGTTAATAGGAAAAAACGAATCCCATCAGGCTGCCTCCTCTTGCTCTGTTGGCCACAAGGCTAACTGCATCACAGGCTTCCAATAAATATGAACTAATAATCAAATTTAACAGCGAGGAAATCATTGTTCTCCCCAGCCTGGCTGCCTGGCCGCCTGCCCAGCCTCGGCTCCAAGGGCTATGAGCCGCTTTGTATCGCGGAGTGCATCCCCCCTCTGCCCAGAGAAACTGTCAGGAGCCCCGTCCAGCTGGACGGCGTTTCTCAGCCATGTTTACTTGGACCATGCCCTTCCTTTTCCAGTACAATCCTCTCACCACACCCCAGGGAACCTCACCCTTGGCTTTGCATTTTTTTAATAAGCAAACTTGATTTGTTCCAGTTTCCTTATGGATCGAAGACGAGAGAGACCACATCTGGCTTCCAAGCCTACGTGGCCAAGCACGCAGTTACATTACAATTGCTCAGAGCCCGGGAAAGACGCAAGGAGAGATGCCACCACGTTCTTTAAACCAGCAGCGTCCTGGGACTTCTGCACTGACTCAAACCTGGGGCTGAAAGGCACGCCGCCGTCTAACACAATTCATTCCGTCTCTGTCCGGTATCCTTGCGGTCTCTTCTGGTTAGCTCCTGTTACTTCTTCCAGTTCAGGTTGCTGACTAAATTCTCTGAGTATCAAAATGGGTTTATTATCAGAGATGGCAAAAACAAAAGTCAAGTTCTCAAAACAAGTCGGAGTCAAAACACACGAAAGGTGATTCTAGAAACTTGGTGTCTTAGGAGTCTCTGAGCCCAAAAGATTCCACAGCACAAATACTAGAGATGAATTTCTGACAAGCGCATTTTATTTGTAAACAGGAATGATGACTGGAGCAACTTGAAAGACCAAGAGAAAAGGTGTCCACAGCTTCCCTCAAATGCCAAGTGGATCTCCAACGGAGAGCTATGGAGACTCCAAAGACCTTTCTGCTTACTCCGAACTAAATCCAGGCCAAGCCCATGTTTTGTTTGTCCTAAACTGCAGGACACTCTATCCTAAGCCAACTGAAGGCAGAAAAATCTGGGTAACAAAAATGAAAAGAAACAGTATCGTTTGCAGAGGAATCACCAAGGATTTCCTCTGATGAGCTTCTCAAAGACATTTGAAATTCACGCACTTGCAACGTTCCACATACACATGGATTTGCAGACACCTTCCCGTCTATTATAAATGGAAGGCACACTTCTGGAGAATTGCTGCTTTTCAGATGTTTTGTTTTCTTCAGATAAAGAATTAAAATGATGACCCACAAATTTGTACTACGGAGAGCAGAATGGGCCCCACCAAATTCTACCAATTGAGGCCATGGGTGCCCCTCCCCGATGTCCATCATTGTGGGGCTCACGAGAGCCTGGCACATGAAATTTCTGATCTTGCCTGGAGGCTCCCCACCCATCTTTAGAAGGGGAGCTCCAGAAATCCCTATATCAGCCAGCAGGTACTGGAGCCATCTTTTTGCGTGCAGGTAAGCTAGCTGCTTCGAGCATGCAGTCTGAAAGTCCAGGTCAGAAAACCAGTAAAGTACAATGTACTCATTGCTTTCATCTTTTGGAGGTCTCTAGTGTTCACTCCCCTGGAGGGGATGAGAGGGATAACTCGTCTCCTGCGTCTGCATCGGGCTCGACAGGAGGAAGCCCCTGTTTGTGCTCTGGGATCCATGAGATACTGGACAGGCAATGGAGCAGTCTAGCTAAACCCACAGACCAAGATGACTTGGGTGTTAGTGGATATGACCATGACAGAGGGAGTCTAGGACAGGCAGATGGGATCTAAATGGAGACTGTGAACACCTAAATTAACCCCCCCAACCCCACTCCAGGTACACACTCACACATGCATGCACACACAGGTGCATATACACACGTGCACAGGCAGCCCTCACTCCCTCCAGCATCATGATCAGTCATGTTCAACATGAAGCACCAATCACACCTTCCAGTTATAAATAAAACTCAAGGACCTCAGAATACCATGGGCTGACACCTTAGCTCAATTTCCACTGACAATTTTAGAGCCAAATTTATCCAAAGGTAAGAAATATCTAAAAAGGAGTCCATTGACTCAGCTCAGCTTCTCTTTATCTCTTTTAGTGTTAAGAGAGGAGAAGAAGCTATCCTATAATATCCGTCCCCAGGCCTCTGAGCCAGTTTACCTAAACGTCTCCACGGTGATGTGTACGTAAGCCACTCTTCACTCTGAATCACAGTCTCTGACTTGACAGAGAACACCCGTTCGGGCTCCAAAATCAGGTAAAGCCAGGGGAGCACAGGCATGTTTCTGTTCAGGTTGAAACCTGATAGTTTTCATTCGACAAAGGGAGTTGTGAGGGGTTTTTTTGCCTTTCATTTTTCTCTCTGTGTCTCTCTTCCTCTTTTCACCTGTTCCTCACCCTCACAAGGAGAGAGGACAAGAAAAAGTCTTGGGATGAAGCCTGAAGGGAGGGCGGGCCCCATCGGGCCGGGCCTCAGTCTCCGCCAGGAGCAGAAGGAAGAGGGAGGCTTGTCCTGACATGTGAGTCTGGGTCCTCCCCGCTTGATAGGCAGAAATACAGAGCATCAGAGCTGCAGGGAACCGCAGGGAAGAAATGTGATTCCCCATGATGAGAAGTGACGAGCTCAAGGTCAACCAGGAAAGAGATTTAATCCCCTGACTCCCCATCCAGGAATTTTCTACAGAAATGACATGACCTCCCCCAGGATTGCCTAGGAAACTGACATACTTCACACAGGAAGCGTTATGCCTGTCCCACACACAGAGGAGTGCAACAGACGTGTGAGGAGCGAGTGAATCGTTGAATGAATGAGGGACTGTGGTATCTTTCTTTTCAGGGTCTCTGGCTTCCAAATTCAACTCATATCTGCAAATGAACCAATAGCAGAGACTGTGCATCCCTAAGTGCCCAGTTTCCAACCCAGAGTCAGTCCTCTCCCAGGACCCTTGATGTAGCCAACTCTGCTGAGATTAAGAACGGCCAGGGTTCTGGGCAATGAGTCATTCCCCTGCCCATTGTGGGAATAGCAAGTAATTGACAAACCAAATTGTAGGTCAAGTGTGTGTTTTGGGGAATGAGGAGGGTGCCAATGAGGAGGGAAGCTCTTAGTGTATGCTGCGAGTATACTAAGCATAGAATCCTTCCAGATCCTTCCTCCTGGTCCCATTTTGGACCAAAGTTATTCATATATCAAAGTGTCATCTTACATCATGGTGCCTTCTGCAGTTCCAGAGAGAGCCAGGCGACTTAAGACTTAAAGGAGGCTAAACCCTTACCTCAAATGAGACCAATTAACTTAGCCGGTTACAGCCACATTATACCCCTTCCCCATGGCGCTCCTAGCAATGCTGCTCATCTGTAAACATGAAAGCAGTTGAAGAAAGGTGTAGTAGATTCTGCAGAGAGAGGAGCTGCATATAGGAGCAAACACACACAATCATTTTTCTCGGGAGAAGCTCGCTGCTTCTTGGGCTTCTTTAGGCAAGCTCTGCTGGCTGGCAACTTGGTTCCTCTCCTTCGTGGGAACCATGATGCATTTGGCTGGCTCTTGGCTCCCAGTCCTACTTGTAATTTGAAGTGAGGACAAATGCCTGGGGTCAGACAGCTAGAAACCTGCAGGCTTAGAGGGGAGCTTCCTTGCTTGATGAGACACTACAGGATGCTGAGGTAGGAAGCCCTGAAACTCTACAGCGCTCTGCATCCTAAGCTGTGTCCTTCTAAAAAGTCTAGGAGAAGGTAGAATTCATCTCTGGCTTTGGGAGCTCCCTGGGGTTGAGTGCAGAACACACCTAAATACCTGTGGGACCTGACATTCCCAAGGCAGCAGGAGATGTTGCATTTAAGACCCAAGGACAAAACAGATGCTGCTGCCACTCGTTGAGAACCCTGAAAGTAGAACAAGTACAGGACTTGGCACGTAGTAAAACACTGTAAATACGTGTGGATTTAAACCAAGACAACTTGCCTCTACCTTCTCTCTGGCTTCCACTACCCATCCTATCATAGAAGACATGGACAGTGGTAACAGTGACTTAAAAAGAACTTTGGATTGACTTTGAAGTCTATAATATAGTACTTTCTAAAGTCGTTTTAAGTGTGTTTTTTAAAGTTTTTTTTTTAAATCATATTTACTACATTGATTGCTTTCACCAACAAAGGGTAACAAAAGAAACCATCTGTGCCTGAGGCCACACAATGCACAGTAACTAATGAGAGGGTCTAGAGTGGACAGGTGGGTACCTCTGCTGAGAAGGCGAATGAATACCAGACCAGAGAGAGCAGGCTTGCTCCTGTTCTACAGAGGAGCCGCGGTGCCATTCGGAAGTTAAGTGGACGTGCCGGGTGGGGTGATGCAGTTCTGAGATGATTCAAGCAGGAACAGAGCTCAAGTGCCCGAGCCCCGGGAGGCCAGCCGTGAAGATGGCCAAGCCCAAGCTAAGGTGAGTCCCAATGAACACTCCCTTACCCTCGGAGGAGTTGGACATCTCAGACCTGCCTTTTTCTCATTGCGTACAGTTAGGGAGGACTTTAGGAGTGCAAGCTCATCCTCATACCAGCCCAAAGCAAACTGTATATCATCAGGAGTGTGAGCTGACCTTCCAAGTTAAGAACCTATGTTTCTAAGATGATAACTGATGTTGTTATCTGGATTCTCCACTGATCAAAATTATCAGAGAAGGTTCAATCACCCAAGATTACCAGGAGTACCAGACTGGGACTTAGAAGGCCTCAGTTCTTCTTAGAAGGCCTCTATAGCCAGCTATGTGACATTATACATGTCGCTTAACCTCTGTTGGAACCCCCATGATTGAGGCAGCCGTAACCTGTGATCCAGGACCTGTGATCTAGGAACTGTGCTAGGTGCTAGGACGCAAAGATAACCAGGGCAACCACCCTGTCCTAGAGGAGTCTTTGGGGCAGATAGATACCTCAGCCAAGAGTGTCAGGACACTTAATCAGTGTGTGTGCATGCATGTGTGTGTGTTTGCACACAAGCATACTAAAACTGGAGAGTGAGATATTAAATCACTCCTATTACTGAAGGTATCCGACATGTTTTACACACACACCCGTAAGGTGGCTAATATTATCCCCATTTTAAAGATGAGGAAATTCTGTGGGTCAGAGAAGCAAAATAACACCCTAATATTACACAGCTAGTATGCAGCATAGCCAGTATTCAAACTCAGTCCTATCTGAGCTTGTAACCCTGCACTATCTTTGACCGTAGGGACTATGGTCTGGTGGGAGAATGGGCAAATCGATGTAAGAAAAGATGTACACCAATGGAAAAAAAACACACATTGCATAGGTCAACATTTTCTTTCCTATGCAATGTCCTTGGACAACTTTGTTGTCCAAGTTCCAGATTCAAATCTCTATTGACTTAGTGAAAATTGCCGCAAGGGAACATGGGAGTCCTGTAGCCTCCTCAAAACCAGCACAGCCAACGTCATCACCCCTCCCACCTCCGCACACCACCTCTGCATACACACCTGGGCTGCCCTCCGACACTCCTTACCTCAGCCAGTGTTGTAATTGTCCAAACAAGTATCTTCATGACCCTTCCTCTCACCCTGCACACCCAGATCCTACCTTCTCATCTCTCGCGAAGTTGTTCCTGCCTCCCTCCTCCCACTGGCACTGGCTTGGTTGAGGCCATCTGACAGTTCCCCCTACCAGAATCTCATTTTCAGGGTACGGTCAGTGTCACTCTCTGACAAACCCCCACCCCATCACGTCACTCTCCTGAACTAAAACGTGTCGCTGGTGTTTACCGTGCCTTTCAAATAAAGGGACCTTCTCTCTGCCGGCAGTTGCATGCCTGCGGTCCCATTCTAATTTATGTTCTTGTCCCATCTTCCACCAATGACTCTGATCTTTTCCCTGTTCCCTAATCACACCCATTTCTTTTCCAGTTTAATAAATATTAGCAAGTAGCCCCTTATTTGCCAAGCCCTGTGTTGAGCATAGGGATGTGGGGCAAAATTTCTCAATCACAGCACAGTTGACATTTTGGACAGAATTCTTTGCTGTGGGGCCTCTCTGTGCATTATAGGATACTTAGCTGCATCTCTGGCTTCCACCCACCAAATGCCAGTAACACCTGTGATGACTAAAGACGGCCCCAGACATTGCAAATATCCCTCAGAGGGAAAAATCATCCCCTGCAGGGAACCAGCGCTCTGGAATGAGACCTGCATCGTGCCCTCCAGGATCCCCGCCCCCATTTGCAATTGTGCAATGCAGCATGGAGGTGCTGAGAACAGGAGCTCTTCCACAGGCTTCCTCTGAGTGGCCACCCTGGCTGCTGCTTCCTTCCATGGCACTTCAGAGGATGGCATTAACCTCTCTGAGCCTTCTGATACTCATGTGTGACGTATGGATGCTAAGTTCAACTTCACAGCTTACTGCGTGTATTGTATTGCATCGGTGAACACATGTAAGTGTGGTGTGTAAGTGATATACCAAAGACCTTTAAGAGGTAGTATTTTTCTGACCCACACATTACCCCTTGCACAGTCCCAGGACACAGCCCCAAAGCATCCTTTGTGCCTTTGTACATGATGCTTCTTCTCCTTAGACTCTTACCCCCCATCCTTCCCACCCTTTGACCTTCAAACCCAGTTCCAATGTCCACACCAAAGAAACAGAATCTGGTTCTCTGTCCTTTGTGCTCCTGCTCACATTGTTAACTGCACACTGTTGACTAGTCCTTCCTCTAGTTCAAGGGTCAGCAAACTTTCTCTTAAGGGTCAAAAGTAAATACTTTAGGTTTTTGGGCCAGTCTCTGTTACAACTACTGAACTCAGCCACTGCAGGTGAAGGCAGCCATAAACAACTGTAAACAAATGGGTGTGGCATTGTCTCAATAAGGTCTCATCTGTAAAACAAGATGGCGGGTGGGATTTGGCCAGCCCTAGGAACCCTGCTCTGAGCAGTGAGCACCTGAAGGTCTTAATGACTTTTTTTAAAAAAAATTACTGAATTTATTGAGGTGACATTGATTAAACAAATTATATAGGTTTCAAGTGTATAATTCTCTAATACAGCATCTGTATATTGTATTGTGTGTGCACCATCCAAAGTCAAGTCTCCTTTCAACACCATTATTTCCCCTTTACCCTCCTCTACCTCCCTTCTTCTCCCCGCCCTTCTTTTCCTCTGGTAATCGCCATACTGTTGTCTGTATCTATGAGAGTCTTTTTTTTTTTTTGCTTAATCCCTTCACCTTTTCCACCCAGCCCCTTACCCTTGCCCCTTTGACAGCTGTCAGTCTGTTCTTCGTGTCTGCATTGACCTTTGTACCTCCATCACCTTGCATAACACCTGGTACATCGTAGATACTATTTGAATGATTAAGAGACCAATGGATCCATATTAGTCATCATGCCATCCAACATGTACAATAAAACATGTAACTATAAAGTCTTCTTGAGACTGTGTGATTTAAGGGACTGACCAAAACAGTAAACACAACCTCCACTGCTAAATTCAGAGACATGCCAAATTAAGTTTTTGGCATCCTTATGTACCATGCAATGTTTGGGACACACACACACACACACACACACACACACACACACACAATTACTGGTTGTATATTTGAAATTCAAAGTTAACAGAGTCTTTTATTTTTATTTGAAAAATCTGGCCACCTTCTTTAGGCACAGACTGTTGACAATTTCTTCTATTTCCTTCTCTCAACCTTCCAGCAGAAGAGATGAGAACCTGTCTGACCTGCCAAGCCACCTTCCCACCCCCCAGGAAGAGGGCCCCCTGGAAACCTCACGGCAGCAGCAGAGAAGTTCTGTTGGAACTGGAAATTTAATTAACAAAATGCTAACATGTAATTTTGAGGAGGAGGAGGGGGAAAAGCGTTATCACGAAGTTAATAAGAGAACTATTTTAATTACGGTATTTAACAAGTTATGACCATGCCACTGTGCTCTCTGGGGAAGAGCTCACATCACTCAAGAATCTTGGAGCCGATCAGGGACGTGACGGGGAGCGGAGGTGGAAACCTCGCTGCTCCGTGCTTCTCGGCAGTCCAACCTCCAGTCCCCTGGCTCCGGCTTCTAGGGGCCCCCAAGGAGCCATGTTCTCCCTCTCCCATGACTCAGAGAAGAAAGCTAGTTGTCCTTATCTCCCGTGTCCAGTTCCAGCCAATCTAGACGTGGGGAGGTGTAAAAATCCCAGACCTCCTGTTCAAAGCTGCCATCTGTCCCCCCCAGGCATCGGGGATGACATAGCTGGGCGTTCTCTGGCACCCTGACATCTTCTCTCTGTGACTCACCTGCTTGTGCATCACCCCAGAGTGGTGCCTTCTCTGTCCCATACCCCAAATGCATCATACAACAATCAGTCCAAGCAACAGGCTCTGATACAGGGGAAGAGATGGTGGCAGTGTCTGAGAGTGATGGGGGAGCGGTGATGTGTGGTGACACAAAGCAGAAATGGCAATGGTGGCGCCTGACCAGGCGGTGGCACAGTGGATAGATCGTCGGACTGGGTCGCAGAGAACCCAGGTTCAAAACCTCTAGGTAACCGGCTTGCACGTGGGATCATAGACATGACCCTATGGTCGCTGGCTTGAGCCCAAAAGTCACTGGCCTGAGCAAGGGGTCACTTGGTCTGCTGTAGCCCTCCTGTCAAGGCACATACAAGAAAGCAATCAATGAACAACTAAGGTAACACAACGAAGAATTGATGCTTCTCATTTCTCTCCCTTTCTGTCTGTCTATTCCTCTCTCTGTCTCTATCACAAAAAAAAGGCAATGGTGGGTGACTCAGATGACATGTCTCTTTCCAGACCAATCCCAAATCCTCCAGCAGTGGGGCAGGGCCTGTCCTCAGTGTGCAGAGCAGGGGGCACCTCTCTCTAAGCAGACCTCAGGAGGATGAGATTAGTTCCAAGGAGTAAAAGGATGTGGCCCCATGGCATGAGATAAGCCAGGTCGGAAACAGAGGTAGCCTTAGCTTTCCCTGTCACTGATCCTGAGCCCCATGACTCCCAGGCATTCTGTCCCGGGAGCAGTAGGGACCTTTGCAGGGAAAGGGAGGGCAAAGAGCTCAGCCTGTGAAAGTGGCCATAAAGGAGGGGGAGATGCAAAGGGACCGGCCAGGATGAGGAAACTGGCAGAAATACTGCCCTACGTTCTTCCCCTCCCATCTCCAAAAGATGAGCCATGGTAACCCAGGGTCAGTGTCAGGCCTTAAGCATGATGAGAGTGCCTAGTCACAGGAACGGTCTAGTCCAGGTGCGGAGCCTTCACAGATGAAGAGGAGAGGCTAGCTAGAGGGATGAGATTTCGGTGATACACACAGGGATCATCAAATGAGTAAGTACAGGGTGGGTGAATGTAGGTGTACAGTTGTAGTACAAATAAATAATACAATAATTAATAATAATAATACAAGAATAAACTCTGTTTTGTGGACACACAACTGTAAACCTACTTTTGCTAGTCTCTTATACTAAGGATAATGAGAAACCAAATTTCTCACCTGTTAGACAATTACCAATGTGGAAAGGAAATGAACTAAAATGAACCCTGTGATGGTGATGGAATTGGAGATGATACACACTCATGGTTTTCAATAGTGATAGATAGGTACAGAAATAAATATGGAGGTCATACGTGTGTGTGTGTGTGTGCACGCGAGCGTGTGTGTTGCGTATTCTCCACATATGTTCATCCATACATGTTCCACCGAGAGGTCCTAGGAGCAGTCAGTTGTCCAGGCGAGCACACTGAGTTCCCAGATCTGCTTTCTACACAGTGTTCTCCACGAAAGGAAACCAAGAATTCTTGGAGAAATTGTTGAATTCAGGGCGGGGCAGGGCAAGTACAAAATGAGCCTGGACCATTCCATTGTCCCATAAAATGATGAAGACACATCCAAAGGGCTCCAAGTCTGCTTGCAGGAGCTCCCCCTTGCCAGAGCTGGGGCAATTTGAGCAGCAAAATTAATGAAATAATGGCTTATGACTAATGAAAAGAAGAATCCATGAGTCCATGCCGACATAAGTAAATAAATTGAAAACTGGATGGGAAACAGAATATTTGCATGGTCCCACACATGAAAAATAGGAATGACACAGGGAGAGGGGGAAGCTTTGTGACAGAGAAGTCTGTCTGGCCCACCTTAACCAAGAGCTTAGGAGTTGGGAATCACGTGTCAGGATGTTATGAGAAGCACACATGATATGCTTTCCAAATATGCACCACCTAAAGGTAACCACTGAGGATCATCAGACACACTAACACAGAGCGTATTCTAGGAATTACTTGGCTATCGTCTTTAAAATTGTCAATGCCGGGATGAAACTGCCTTATGACCCAGCAGTTCCACTTCTGGGAATGTACCTGCAGAAACAGAAAACACTGATTTGAAAAAATATATGCATCCTTATGTTCACTGCAGCGTTATTTAAAATAGCCAAGATTTCCATCAGTGGGTGAGTGGATAAAAAAGCTGCGGCACATTTGCACAATGGAATGCTACTCAGACATAAAAAAAAAGAAGGAAATCTTACTTTTTGCAACAGCATGGATGGACCTGGACAGTATTATGCCAAGTGAAATAAGCCAGACAGAGAACCATATGATTTCACTCATATGTAAATTTTAATGAACAAAATAAACTAACAAACAAAATGAAAACAGACTCATAGATACAGAATACAGACTGATAGCTGTCAGAGGGGAGGGGTCTGGGAGGCTGGTTGGAAAAGGCGAAGGGATTAAGTAAAAACAAACAGACAGACAGACACACACACAACAGTATGACGATGCCGGAGGGGAAGAGAGTGGGGAGGTGGAACAGGAAGGGGAACAAATGGTGCCGGAAAGAGACCTGACTTTGAGTAGTAAGCACACAAGGCAGCCTGCCTTTGATGTGCTATAGAATTGTACACCTGAAACCTGTACACCTATATGGTTTTATTAACCAATGCCACCCCCAATAAATTCAAATAAAAAATGTAAAACAAATAAATAAATAAAAAGAAAAACGGGCAAAGGACAAGAACAGGCATTTCAGAACAAGCTACCCAATAGGAAAATAAATACATAAAAATAAACTTCTTTTAAAAAATTAAAATAAGATGGCTAATGCCATGAAAGTCAAGGAAATACTGAGAAACTGTTAAGGTTCAAAGGGGCGCAAAGAGAAATGACAGCTACATGACAACTGGATCCATTTTTGGAACAATTTGTGACACTTGAAGGGGACCTAGGGCCAAGAGACAGGGACATGTCATGTTAATGTGGGAACTGTGATGGCTGTATCATAGCTAGGCCAGGTGTGGGTGTGCATATGTAGTTACAGTGACTATGCTCTTTGAGTCTCATACGGACCTTTTCACAGGGGGAGGGGCATCGTGTTGAAAACCTACTCTCAAGTAGTTTATGAAGAAAAATGTTCTTTGTACTGTGTTTGCAATTTTTTTGGGAGGGAAGTTATTTCAAAACAAAAAACCTGAAAGATAAAAAAGACCTGGAAGGGAGACATGATACAGACATTGAAATGCCATTATAGCCAAAGGGGCTGGAGTTGGGATTCTGTCATACCAAAGAGGTTGGTCACCACTGACTGAGCTCAACCTTGAACCAAGACTTACAGACTCTACTGTGCTACTTCGTGTCAAGGAAGCACAGAGGAGATGCAGGAGTTTCCCAAGGGGGTGCCCAGCTCCTCACCCCAAAGAGCATGTGAAAACTGATCATCAGTGAGGCTAAAGCGATCATCCTGGTTCAATGTGCAGGTGCGTCTGCTCCGAGGCCCCGGCTTATATCCTTGACGTCATCAGCCGATTCCTGGGGAAGGCTTTGCTTCTGACTTCCTACATGTGGTTTTCCACCCAAGCCTGGCTGTGCCCATGGCTGCTGCAGCCCCCTGTCGCCCACCCAAACACTCTGCCCTGTCTTCTCTGTAGAGCCTAGTAGCCCTCAGCCCACTACTAGGCCCGTGACAAAAGCTTAGCAGGAAGAGTTCCTTTCTTCCAAGAGAATGAGCTGAAAGTGAGAGCCTCATTTGTCTATCATCACCGCATCTTCTAGCGGCCACTGCTCAGATGCATCTTGGGCGTTGTCTGATCCCTCTCCTTGCTGTTGGGGTCAGCACAAGTGAGATAATGGGGAGACCCAGGACCTGGGATGGAATGGGTCTTCCCATGTCAGGCTAACGTGTTTGAGAAATAGAAGTTCGACCACTTCCCTTACATGAAATATGGATACACATGCACCAAAGTCACACACAGTCCTGAATGTCTCACCCACACACTAATTCAAATCGCAATCTTCTCCCATCAATGGTTAATGAAGTCTCAGAATGCACCAGTGCCCACCTCCGACCCCGGTGAGGTTGGAGAGAAGGCAGATCCAACAGAAAAAGAAAGAGGAAAGGCCTAGCAGACCAAGTCAGGAGCCTTTCTTTATAGAATTCTTCAGGAGAGGGAAGAATGTCAACCATGCCTCTCTCTCCAACGCTGGCCCACCAAGCGCCACGGCCACAGGCCAGTCCGCGAGATGGCTCAGATCATGTTACACGGCCCTGGCACCCAGCTCCACGTGGCACCCTGACAAACCAAACATGAAACTGCCAGTCCCATTCTCTGCCACCTGTGCTGCCGGGAACCCAACCCTCACGTGAAACAAGAGTTTGTTTAAAAAGTGGGGGAAATCAGTCTCAGGGTCCCCGCAAATTTTGCAGTTTAGGGTTAAGAAACAGGTGCCTGTCATCATTCTCTAAGGCGTTGCTCCATTGAAAAGCACGATGGTGAGCGTCCCACGGAGGACCAGCCCACACTGGGTCAGTTAGGATGTTTCTCATCATGAAAAGAAAATGAAAGCCAGGGAAGAATAACTTTTAAAAACAAGGATATTTCAATACACCACAGAGCAAGAGGTCAGAAGGTACAACCAGAGTGATTTAATTTGGCATCTCAAATGCGTCAGGGCTCTGAATTACGGTACCATCCCTCAGATTTCCTTCCTCTCACCTCATGGTCACAAAATGGCCACCACAGCTCCAAACATCAAGTCCTGTGTTGAGCACCCGTCACCTGTCCAGCACTGTACAGAGACAAGCTGCCAGATGGGATCTCTGACTTCTTGTGTCATACAGCCTCTTGTTCACCCAGAGATTGCTTTGGAACAGGCCCGCTTACAGTGATTCCAGTTCCCTTCAACTCTGTTTTCACAAAGTAACTCTGAACAAATCAATCTGTACTCCTCTATTTTAAAACTCAGAGGGAGTTTCAAAACTGATACATCCAGAATTCTCTTGCTTCAGGATTCCAGCTTTCCCAACTCCTTGTAGGGGTGTTGTTAAATAATAAAAAGATGTTACAAATAGAAAGCAACCAGCCCAGTGCCTGGAACATGGTGAACTCAAAAGAAGTGAGTTCCCATGTTCTTTTCTTGATCTGTGAGGCCACTGACCACCATCACCATGCCTCTGCCATCCTCCACTGCCGCCCTGTTTCAGGAAAGAGGCTCTTTTGTTACACTGTGACAGGATGAACTAGGGTGCATAGAGATCCTCAACTTCCTTACATGGTCATCTGAGCTAATTAGTGTTCTCAGAGCATGGCTTGTACGAGGTTCTGGCCATGAAGTCAATTCCAGATTAATTTTATACAGGGGGGAACACGCTGTCCCACAGCTTCAGGAACCACATTGGAATTAGTTCAGCATCTCAGAGATACATGCCCTGAGACCAAAAGATGGGGAGATGGATATCTATATTGATGGAAGTCAAGAAAGAATCTTCTCTGAATTGATCAGTTTCTGCATGTCAGTTACCCAGCCACACATCGTCAAATTTAATCTTTCTAATCATGGAGCAGAGGAGATGTTATTATTCCATTTGATTTTCACATAAAGAAACTTGATGTAGAGAGCTTTGATAATTGACTTGAGGCTACACAGCTAGTAGTAAAGCCAAGATTCAACCCTGGTGTTGTGGGACCTGATCCCTTTTCTTTTTACCTTCCCACACCAGGGACAATGAGGGAGAGAAATGGGGTTCAGGGCCACGGATTCCTGTTACAGTTCCTCAGCCTCAGCCTACCTGCTTCAGAGAGGTGGGCAGAAGAGTTTCACCTGTTCATTCAATAAACACACGTTATTTGTTCAACAAACACACTTGCCATGTGCTAAAGCAGGGGTCCCCAAACTACGGCCCGCGGGCTGCATGCAGCCCCGAGGCCATTTATCCGGCCCCCGTCGCACTTCCAAAGGGGCATCTCTTTCATTGGTGGTCAGTGAGAGTACTGTATGTGGCAGTCTTCAAAGCATGGCGTCGCTCATGTACAGTGAAGTGGGATGCATGCGTCACGGCTCCGGAAGTGCACCATATCACTTGTTATGGCTAGCAGTGACAAATATGGAAGCGGATAGTGACCATCTCATTAGCCAAAAACAGGCCCATAGTTCCCATTGAAATACTGGTCAGTTTGTTGATTTAAACTTACTTGTTCTTTTAAATATTGTATTTGTTCCCGTTTTGTTTTTTTACTTTAAAATAAGATATGTGCAGTGTGCATAGGGATTTATTCAGGTTTTTTTTATAGTCCGGACCTCCAGCGGTCTGAGGGGCAGTGAACTGGCCCCTGTGTAAAAAGTTTGGGGACCCCTGTGCTAAAGCTGGAAGAGTTTAGCGATTCTCAAATCAATAAAACAGCAGAGTCCCAACCTTCCGGGACCTCCCACCTAAGACTGGAAGGGGGTGAATGCATATACTCAGCCTCAGTTTTTAAAAAGTGGAAGTGGAAAGAGAACCAAGCATGTTTACTTCTGGAATAAAAAAATACAGGGAATTTTTTTTGGACTTTTTGGAAGGCCCTTTCCAAGCAAAAGGTATTGTTGTGGAACTATTGCATCGACATAAATAGCAACAGAGTTGGAAAGGAGAAAGAAGAAGTCATGATTTGATACCTCTTGTTGCTGTGCAGGGAAAACATTCCCTCCTGATTTTCATACCACTCTGCCAAGTGGGAAAATTCCCCTCCACATCCCTCTATCAAATCTCAATGCCAAATCTGCACAGGGCGTGCATCGGGGAGGCCCGTATGGACCCAGCTCTGCTGAACTAGGTTAAATGTGACAGCAGGAGCCAAGCAAAAAGAAGAGGAGGACAAAGTGACAGACCGAGGTCAGCACTTCGGCGGTGTCATTTTAGGCAAGTCATTGACACTCTTGCAGAAGCTTCCACTTCTCTGTGCACACGCTGGAAATAACTGGCTTTGCCCCATTTGCTATGGAAACAGGCTGAGGTCCACAGGTCTGACAGGACCAGGCCATGAAACAGAATGGATGAACCCCCCTCCCCAATCTGTTTTGCACAAAAGACCATATTCCTCAGGAACTCTGCCATTGATTTGGGCAGGTCCTTGTCACTAAAAGAAGGCTTATCTCTGTGAGCTCTTCAGATCCTTTCATTTCTTGCTTGCTGCCTTATGGCCTCTTCCTATGACAACCCTATGACTGTCCCAGAGGTGGGCAATGTCCAGAAGACACTACAGCTTTCTGGTTCCTTGACTTCAGTTTAAATGCTCTTGTTCACTGTCTTAGCTATTCTCCAGCCCACTCCCGTGGCCACGTCTTGGACTGGCCATGGCTGCACGCAGTCCCACCTCTGACATTTCTGCCCTGAGATCTCTGACCCAGTGTCCCAACCTCCCCCTCCTCCAGCGCTTTCCCCTGCCCATTCTCTCACCTCATCCTGATCTCCAGACCCAGGACTCTTCCCTTTTCTTCTATTTTGTCACCTTTCTCCCACTGCCATTTTCTTCCCATGAAGCCCATTTAGTCATGGTCACTCTTGTGTCAATAGTTAAAGCAACACTGCTGTCCCTCTACTCCCAACCCCACTACAGGCCAGGCCAACCAAAGGTCCTCTTGCTTCCCCATCCAGATAGCTGTGTGCTACCAGAGGACTGCTCACAGACCCTCACAAAGTGCGTAAGTGAAAACAAAATACCTAAGCCCTGGCCGGTTGGCTCAGTGGTAGAGCGTCGGCCTGGCGTGCAGGAGTCCCAGGTTCGATTCCTGGCCGGGGCACACAGGAGAAGCGCCCATCTGCTTCTCCACCCCTCCCCCTCTCCTTCCTCTCTGTCTCTCTCTTCTCCTCCCACAGCCAGGGCTCCATTGGAGCAAAGTTGGCCTAGGCGCTGGGGGTGGCTCTATGGCCTCTGCCTCAAGCGCTAGAATGGCTCTGGTTGCAACAGAGCAACACCCCAGATGGGCAGAACATTGCCCCTGGTGGGCATGCCGGGTGGTTCCCGGTCGGGCGCATACGGGAGTCTGTCTGACTGCCTCCCCATTTCCAACTTCAGAAAAATACAAAAGAAAAAAAGAAAGAAAGAAAATACCACTCCTAGCCTTCAATCTTAATATATACAAATGTGCCAGTAGATGCGAAGAAAAGGGGGTGACATCAAAAAATGTAGCTGGGTTCATACAGTTAGGGTTTTAGCTATAAAATTATTTTGTAAATTGGCTTATATAATTAATATGGGATGCCTGTAAGGAGGAAATTCTTTGTTATCCATGAGTTCATATTATTTGAAGACCAGAATAGTTGATATCAAATCATCCACCAAATCCATGGCGTGTTGACTGTGTGCTAAGCCCCCTTGAGTCTCCCTGACCCCGTTTGCCCACCATTCCAGGAATGAAAGCCCTGCCTTTGATCACCTGGCCATTGAAATGTGGCTCCTGGAGCAAATAGGTCTGCACCCCAGAAGGTAGGTGGGCCCCCATGCCTTGTATTGTAGCTTTTGCAGACCCTATTCACTATGACTTTAAATTTCCCCAAACTGATTCTTCTTGTTGATCTTGGCAGGGATCAGCAGTTGCCTAAGTCCAGCAGAGATGGCGGGGCGGGGCTGGGTGGCCAGCTTGGCCACTCTGCCCACAGCTTCTTGGGTGTATATCTGAGCAGCAAGCCAGGCCCGGCTGATAGAACAGGAGTGCATGAGGGAACTGGCCAGGAAGGGGTAATCCCTGATTCTAGTCTGCTTTTCCCGCTTCTGAGATATTTTGCTATCTTCAAGCCTGCAGACATACAAGGCCCCTGGGAACCAAGCCAGGCTAAGGACAGTAAGAGGAGAGAAATGGCTTCATGAAAAGAAAGAAAATTTTATCATGTCCTTGCTTCCAGAGCGAGGAATCCGGAAATGCTTTATATTATTGCACAGAAGTTAGGGTGGGTTTGTAGTCATGGATGACTTCATCGATAGATCCTGCCACTACCTCCCTCCCACCTCCTCACCCTCCTTCTCCTCCCACTCTACTCCCCATGCCTCAGACACACTGAACATTCCTAGAACTCAAAAATAGATAAATCATATTTCTTTCATTCCCTCCCCAAGTCATTATCAAACCCCTGTTTGAGAACAACCAAGGGCATGAGCCACCTCCTTGGTGAATTCTCTTCCAAATGACCAGAACTGAAACTCAATCATTCTTAGTTCCCCAAAGTCAGTCGAACGTACTTATGTGCCAGGCAAACGGGTGCAGACCCACGGATCCAGGACTCCCAGAGGATCGCGCCAGGACTAAGGAAATAGGTGTTTCCTGCTATCTCAAGCCAATATCGCCACGTGTTGCAAGTCAGGCATTTATTTGGCACTTAACACGACTTGTATCATTTAACACACACAACAGACTCGTTGCCTCTCTTTATAAGAAAAGGAAGGGGGACAAGGAAACTTTCTCATCCTGTCCCTGAGCCCTCCGCCTGTTCCCACACATGCAATAGTGAAGGGGAACACGGGCCACCTGACACTTCTTCCCTCAGCACTACGAGGCTCCAGACTCTTCCAAAGCGTCTGATGTCTGGCTTTCTGGACATCGCCGCCCCGAATTTGGCCTCTGACTCTTTTTAAACAGCTTCTCATTTGCTATCTCCTTAAGCTTTTTTCCACCCCGGCCCCTCAAACCAACTCCTCACCCAGACAGAAGGACTGACTTGGCCACTACAGCAAAAGGCTCCTGAGAAGAATGTCAGCTTATCAGAAATGTCACTGTCTGGCTTCCCTGCACTCAAGCACCACATACCCGTGAATGGTACCAAGTGGAGAAGGGCAGACAGAGAGGAAACAAAGACACATCGTAGTATTCAAGAAAAGCTTTTGGGGGACCTGTTAGTGTTGGTGGCATCCATCCTGAGCTTGGTCGTTCTTCAGAAGTGATCCTTCAAAGAGTGGGATAATGTCCGGGCAAGAGAGAGGATCCCTCCTACCGAGTTCCTGGGAGCGTGAGCTCACCAGAACCCGCTTGCTCGCTGCCATGAGATAGACTGGCCCAGAATGAGCTAAGGGGGCGGAGTGGCTGAATCAGAAGTTCACGGCCACCTCACTAGTTTGAACAGATCTCTCTCCTGCTGTTTCCATGATAGATCTTAGGAGACATCATCTCAGCTGGTTTGTCTGCAGTTTCCCTCTGAGCTCACATTCAGATTCTGGGCTTTTCTCCATACCCTAGTCCCCAACCCTTCCCCACTCTCCAGCCTGACCTCCCTCTCCCTTTCTCATCACTAGCTCTGGTCCAGTCAAGCAGACAACAGGTTAAACACTCCCAGGACCAGAGACCAGGTCACAGAGATGCAGGTGCTAACAGGGAAAGTGTGGGCTGGAATATAAAACAATCTGTCATCATTCCAAGAGCATCTTTGGATGAGGAGTGATCACAGACTTCACCGAATATCTCCAGGTAAAAATTCCATAAATCTAGACACTGCGAAAGTCGTTGGAAATTTAATTACATGAGTTAATATGTGGAGAGGGCTTGAGACAATGCCTGGGACACCGTGAGCTACATCAACAGGTCGAAATGAGTAAGAGTTTGGGGAAACATGTTTCAATGTCACAGGAATTTCATACATTCCAGAATCTTTGCAAAGGGTTATTTGACCTTACTCTCTCTGACACCAGTCCTGAGGCTTTCTCAATCCTTCCTTCCATTTCCTTCTTTCTCCTCTCTTTCCTGAAGAACCTGTGAGTTTGCCTACATGACTAAAGATCCCTATTTATTTTGTTCTTGCCATCATGCCTATTTGCCAATCCTGTGAAAAACCTCGATTTCCCTAAATCTTGTGTTGGTGTGGCTTACTTACATGGCATCTTTCCCATCACGTTGGCAATGAGCACATGGGCTTCCTAACAGCCCCCAAGTGCTACAGAACCAGACTGTGCTTACAGGAATGCACTGGGAAGCCTGTGTGAAGTCAGCACTCCTCTCTGAACACACTGGCCAGGGTTCCAGTTGGCTTCCCCGCAAAGATCTTCTCTGGCAATCTCATGGCAAAGGGTCAGCATCAGGGAAGAAGGTGAGACCCTGGTGGTCTAAACTTCACCCCTAGCACTGTGTGGGCCCGCCACTGCTGTCTGCTCCCCACACTCCAAAGCCAGTAATCTTTAGTATCCTTCAGAATCATGGCTCCAAGAAGATAGAGGGTAAAGAGGCCAGAATGCTTGCCTCTTTCTAACGCTTCTGGGGGACAGGAGCAACGTGGCTAAGAAAGCTGGGGACTTCCTTCACCTACATGTGCCCAGGACCCCCATTGGACGCAGGCCTCCCAAGCTTGTTCACTGTTCAAGGATTCTGCCCTGCCCTAGCTGCAGAGTTAGAGCTGACATTGTGCCCAAGGCTCTCCTGTTTGCCGGGAGAGAAGAGTGAAAGACGCCGCTCTCCTGAGACGTGCTGAAAGACATGAGTCAGAAGAAGTGGGAGGAAGACTGGCTCCAGGTCCACGGGTCACTGTGCCAGCAGCTGGATGGGGCTAAAGGAAGCGGGGGGGTCCCTAAGGAAAAACATATCACTGTCTCCAGCTGCCTTCCTTCTAACCCACTCAGATACTTCAGAAATATGCCAGATACAAAGAGCTCAAGTCTGGGAACCAAAGAGCCATCTCCAGATATGTATTGTGTTTCCTGCTGGGCTAACCAGTGGGCCCGGGGAAGGTTGGAGGAGGATAAAAAAGCAAACGTGATAACCTGGTTTTGGGGTGACCATGCCATATAATGTCCAAGTGAGAGCAGATCTTAGGAACCAATTACTTGCAAATAAGCAAAACAAGACTCAGAGAGTACAAGACGTTTATCTGAGACACACAGCTCCCCAGCTGGCTGGTGAGACCTTGCTTTCCTTGGCCCCAGGACAATGAGAACAGGACAGAAGATCTGGGGCGTGAACCCCATAAAGACCAGCTCCAGCTCAGGGACACTGACCTTTCTACCAGTTTCCACCACATTGTCATCTGCAGATTGTGTGATAGACACTTAGGTGACCACTGTGACCTATCTTGCTGTCTTGTTTCAGGTTAGAGTCCAGGATCTGTGATTAACATGTCACCAATCTTAAAGGGGGGGAAAAAACCCCAAAAATAAGCCAGTGTTCTGACACATATCTGTGATGGAAAGACTTTTCATCAAATACCACGAGGCTTATGAATCTTTTTGGCTATGTCTCTCTTTTTTACTTTTTTATTGAAAGAGAAAGAGACCCATAGCTGATGTAAACACTGCACTATCTACCTCAGTGCCTTGAAAAAGCAAACAGTGGGATAAATAATCTGTGGGCCATCCAGACAATAGAATATTACTCAGCACTAAAAAAAAAAAAAGTGAGCTATTCAGCCATGAAAAGCCATGGAGGAAATTTAAATGTGTATTAGTAAGTGAAAGATGCCAATCTGAAAAGGCCGCATACAGTATGAGTACAAGTATAAGACATTCTGGAAAAGACAAACCAATGGAGAGAGTCAAGGTCAGTGGTTTGCAGGGGTTGGTAGGGGAGGGATGAAGAGACTGAAGAGACTTTTAGGGCAGTGAAACTGCTCTGTATGCTACTATAATGGTAGACACAGGCCAATCAGAGACACGCTTGTCCAAATCTGGAGGACGTACAGCAC
This sequence comes from Saccopteryx leptura, assembly GCF_036850995.1. Classification (NCBI taxonomy): domain Eukaryota; kingdom Metazoa; phylum Chordata; class Mammalia; order Chiroptera; family Emballonuridae; genus Saccopteryx; species Saccopteryx leptura. The sequence continues at coordinate 170,149,688 of NC_089507.1, forward strand.
TGAGCATGAACGCATACGTACACTCTGGACTTTGGGTGGTGCGATGTGTCGGTGCAGCTTCATCAGGTGTAAAAAATGTCCAGAGGCGGATTAAGGTCGGTTGAGGCCCCTGGCGCAGAAGAAAATATTGGGCCCCTTAAAAAAAAGAGACAGGGAAAATAATGCATGTTAACCATATTTTTAAGAAAATAAAAAATATTATGTACTATTAACGTTAAAATTGCACATATGAAACCAAACTTGGTGTCGTTAGAAAAAAGTGTCAAGTTGGGGCTTTGCGGGGGCCCTTCAGAAGCCGGGGCCCTTCAGAAGTCGGGGCCCAGGGCGCCTGCCCGGTGCGCCCGTTAAATCTGTCTCTGGTTGATAGCGGGAGAGGCTGCACATGCGCAGGGGCAGAGGCGACATGGGAAACCTCCATACCTTTCTCTCAACTTTGCTCTGAACCTCTCAACTCATCCTAAAAATAAATTCTCTAAAATATATATTTAAAAGAAAAAAAAAAAGCTATGGTAGTAGAAATCCATTCAATCCAACCAACATTTTACTGCCTTTCTAATTTCACCAAAAGAATGTTTTCTCTCCCTGACCTTTGCCAATTTCACTTGTCACGAATTTCTGCTTTCTGTTTCACTTTGTGGGGATACCCAGAAAAACAGTAACTGGCCCTTGAGCCTGGGATTGTATTCTCAAACTGTGGTGCCCACATTTCCACAACCACAAACACTGGGGGGCAGGGGGTTCTTGTTTAAAATGCACATTTTTGTTGGGCCTCACTCAACTAATCCAAACCCTCTAAGGGTGGGGCCTGGGAATCTGCATTTTCACTATTTCCACATGTGATTAGGCCGCACACTAACATTTGAGAAAAACTGCTTTGGTAGCCAGAAAAGAAAAAGCCTCCAGGAAGAAGTATACCGATAGGGTCCCCGTGCCCTCAAAGCTTACCATCTAAGAATGAGGAGAATAAACACAGAAAGGGCCACAGACGTCGGGTTAAGAGCAGGGGCACGGAGTTGACATGTCCCCTTTCAGAATGACTATCTTATCAGAAAATACACACTCGGTATGGCTTTCCCTTCCTGGGCCGTCAGCTCCTGGATGACAGGAGTGTCCGACTCATTCACGATCATCACGGGTACCTGGCCAGGGCATCCGCTCAATAAATGATGCCGAACAGATGAGCTGGACCGATTCCAGAGAAGACACAGCAGCGTTCTCCCAAACCTCACCCGAGACATCCATTTATTCCCTCCATGTAAACGGGCAGCGTTTCCGTCCGCGGCCCTACATCGATGCTCCCAGCAGCGGAACGGCTGGGCGCAACCGAAGGGAAGCCTGGACGCTCCTCATTGGCTGCTCAGAAAGGGACTCTTTTACCTTCTGGAAACCAGGGGCATTCTGTTTCCGAAATCACAGCGCTAGGGAGCTCTGCTTGCTTGGGTGGGGGGTGGCCCTAGCTAGTATTGCTCAGTTTCCAGAAAACTAAACTCAGCAGCCAAACAGACACCAAGGTCTCGGGGGCGGGGGAGGGGGGGGGAGGCACGTGGAGGAAATGACCCTGGTGAGGGCTGAGCCCAGCAGGGCTGTGGCACCAACCTCCTCAGCCTCAGGGATGGTGTGAATGAAATATAAACGGGGCCTGCAGAGATTGGCTGCCCCCCAACATTTGCCTACGAGTTTTAGAGTGCCCTAAATGCCGTCCTTTAAGATGAATTTTATTTTTTTTTTTTCATTTTTATTTTTTCTACTCTTTTAAATTTGAAATTCTCCTGCAACTGCAGTAACCCTGATTCATGCTGGGATATACGTTACTTACAAATTATTCAATAGTTTGCTAGGGCTGCCTGACAAAGGGCCACAGACCGAGTGGCTCAAACAACAGAAATGTATCATCTCATAGTTCTGAAGGCTGGAGTCCCAAATGAAGGTGTCAGCAGGGTCGGTTCCTCCTGAGGCTGTGACCTGTCCCAGGCCTCTCTCCTTGGCTTGTAGGTGGCTGCCTTCTCCCTGTGACTCTTCACATCTCCTTCCCTCTGTGCGTGTCTCTGTGTCCACATTTCCCCTTTTTATAAAGACACAAGTTACATTGGATTAGTGTCCATTCAAATTACTTTATTTTCACTTGATCACCTCTGTAAAGATCCCCATCTCCAAGCAAAGTCACATTCTGAGATATTAGGGTTTGGGATGGGGGGGGGGGGCTACAATTCAACCCATAACATCCTTTGAGGCAGAAAAAACCTTGAAAGAAGAGACCAATGTTCCTGGGGGTGTGGGGAGAAGCATCACAATTTGCTTACACTTGGTCACAGAGCATGATGGTCCTTTAGGTGTCTTCATTTGCTATTACATTTGGAGGTGACTCTTTTTTCCATTGCATATGACCCTCAGGTGTCATGGGCAAGCTGGCTCTTTGTCCCTGCAGACAGTGACCATGCAGAATTTGAAGGTCTTAGGGGGTATAGCTCAGTGGTAGAGCATTTGACTGCAGAATTTGAAGGTCTGGTCACTAACTCCATTTTCCAGTGTTCTCAGTCAGCCTGATGACCTGCTGCTAGATTGAACGCCTTCCACAGCCAACCACGCACCGCTGCTTCTGCCCTGGGGTGACCTGGAAAATATCTTCCAGTTGTGACAAAGGGGTATATCCTGTCACCTCACTACATTTTTTAGTTCATCCAGCATCAGGCCAACCGAGGATCTAACACTTGTTCTGTCCCTTGCTACCTGTTTGACCTTGAGGAGATTACCTAACCTCTCCGTCCCTCCATTTTTCTTATCTTGTGGTGGGGACGGTGGTGATTCTCAGTGTTAACGGTAGTGATTATACAGGAGCACATGGGTACAACAACCTGCATGTTTAAGAAATGTTGGGTGTTATCTCTCATCGTCCATATGCATAACTCCTACTGCTTTCTGTGCTTACAACAGATAATGGTCCCCGGCACCTGTTGTACTACACACATGGGAATACCAAAAGATGTTCACCTACTGAGTGGTATGTTAGGGGTGGCTGACCTGGAATCAGCCCCAACTGCTGAAGCCGGGCACCATCCCCTACCTCTGCAACCCATACTCTTCCTGTCAACACTCGACATCCTATTCTGGATTTCTCCTTAACTTCAGTCACTTTAAAGGGAAATCCTTTCATAAATGCTGTGAGGACACAGTTGACAAGGAGAAATCATGCCTCAGAACATGAACAGAGAGTTTTGGGGGTCCTGACTCCTACAGCCACAGATAACACCTTGCTCCCCATACTCAGCAAGCAAAGCTGGGTCTCCTATCCCAATCAGTGGGTGCTTCTGAAACCCAGCGCCCTGGCCCAAGAGCTAACCTAATCTCATTGCAGAGGGATTTCTCCATAATCTGTCCACGTGAGCCAGGGGTCAGGACTGTGGGAGGTAGTGTTATTCTGTGGCAGTTCCTCGGGCCTTTGGCCCACAGCCCACCAAGCTCCCAAAGCCCTCTGTTCAAGCTGATTTCAAATTTAATTAAGAACAAGCAAGCAGAAGCGGGGGCCTCTGCATAACCATCATCCCAGAGCTTGGAGAAGGCTAAGGAGATAAGGATCGCATCATGAAACAGTAAGTTGGAAGTGTCCCCATCACCGTCACCTGTGAAAACAGGCCAGCGATAACCACCAGGCTGCAGAGGCAGGAAGACTTGGGCTTTAGCAAGAGTCAGGGCTGTGCCTATGAATGAGGGGATAAGGAGAGTTATCCTCCCTGGCCAAGGCCTGGCACCAACTCCTCCCTCAAACCAGTGAGTTAATAACTGGTGTCTATGAAGGATTTAAAGAGACAAAAGGACAAAGACTCACACAGAGGAAGAAGGCAGCACAGTCCAGGTAGTCCACAAATATCTGAAGTTGGAACCTGGGCAGGGTGGGGCACGGAGGTGGACTAAGGCCTCGACTGATTGGCTAGATGACTGCTGGGCATTTCTAGGTGTGGCTCACTGGCTCCCCATATCAGAACAGCCCCAATTCTGGGAAGCTTCTGAGCAATACAGATTGCAAGGCCTTCACCCAGACTAAGATAAGACTAAGAGGGCCAGGAAACTCACACTTGAAGACATGTTGGGGGAGATTTTTGACCATGCATTTGAGAAGTCTGGGATAGTCTAGAACAGAAATTGGTAAAGGACAGCCCATGGGCTCAATCTGGCCCATTACCTGTTTTTATAAATAAATATTTATTGGAACTTGGCCATGCCATGTTCAGATTGTCTGCTGCTGCTTTTGCAGTACAATGCTGGAGTTGAGTAATGGGGACAGAGATCCCATGACCCTCAAAACTTGGCCCTTGACAGAAAATGTTTGCTCACCTCTTGCTATAAGAGTAACCCTCAACCTCAGCAGTGTGTTAGATTTACCTCGGCAGTTAAACTTTGCCGATGTAGGCCCCCCAAATCTTTTTAAGTCAGAACGGGGTAGGGGTGGACCTCGATATGAATGGAATTTTAGGCTCCTAAGGTCAAGGCCAAGTTTGGAGACATGCTGTGCAATTATAGAGCTGGCCATGATCCAGAATTTTCAGCTGCCCCCCCCCCCAATGGTAAACAACTGTCACAAATATTTATGGAGGACCTTCCCCTGTGAATAAGGTTCCAGTGCTAATAGGTGATTCGGCCACACCTATCATGACAGCCATGTCTATCACGGAACATAGCCAATTTTGTAATAAGTGAAATTCAGCGTGACTTCCCCGTCAGATGTCAAAGTCTTACTCCGCCTTAGGGACAAATCCTTGAACTCGCTTCAGTGGCTTCCCAGGGCTGGCTGGCCCATGGACTGGTTGCATCACAGTCACCTGGAGGAGCCTATTAGAAATCCAATCTCCAGAACCGTGAATCCAACTTTTCCGGGCTGGGGCCTGGGAATTGATTTTGTAATTGAGCCCCCTGGGTGGTCGTTAAGGTATCTAGACTTGGGAACCCCTGGAAGAGGGCTCTCTGCAGCTTAGCTGGAGACAAGTTTGTCAACCAGGTTGAAGGTTTTCTTCTTCCTAAAGCCAGCCTGACCCAAAGGAGTCATTTTTCCTGCTTACGAGATGAATTTGGAAGGTAGCTGAGCCGAAGCCATTTCTTGGCTCCCAGTAAAAGGAAGCCAGATCAGAAAATCTCTGCTAAAGTGGATGTGCACGTGTGAATGTATTCACACGTTATGTGCATGGGAGAGTGTGTGGGTACATGTGGGTGTGTGGATACATGAGAGTGAATGTGTTAGTATGCATATACGTATGAATGCATATTTTTGTGTGAGTGTATGGGTGCAAAATCACTGCAGGAAAGACAGTGCAGTTCAGTGATGGGGAGCCTGGGTTCTGCAAGTGGTCACACAGGCCCGGCTGGACCACGGTGAGGCAAGTGAGATTTCCAAAGTGCCATTATGAGGGTCCCATCCCTCAGCCAACCCTGGTCCTGCTATGAGCCTCCAAATCCCCTCCACTTTCTCCTGCCTAAGCCTTACTTTCCTCATCCAAAACCTTGGGATAATTACCATGCTTGTGGGATAGAGTTTGCAGAGAGAAACAACAGAGTAAGATAATTCCTTTAAGTGCCCAGGTCAGGGTCTGGCTACTAGCAATAGCTCATTTGCCCTTTCATGAAATATTTAGTGAGCACTGGCTTTGGACAGGTTCTGTTCTAGGTTACTGGAAATAAAGCATTAAACAACAATGTTTTGAAAACCTATCTGTCATTCTGAAATGTACATTCTAACCGGCATGGGAGGATGACAAAAATAAACAACCAAATAAACATGTCATACCTTCAGATGTCACATTAATAGGAGACACAAACGTTGGTCGTTCATTCAAAAAAGGGATACAGTCGATGGCAATGCCTTTTCATGTCCATGGTTTGGCTACTTCACTCTAAGGTTCCCTAACATCTCAGGATGTATATATAGTTCCTTGTGGTTAAAAACTGAATATCCTATCAAGAAAATTATGCAAAGCAAAACAAAAACATATATATATAAATATAAAAAACAAACCCACCCTTTTGCCAGAAGTTTGCTTTTTCTGGCTTCTCTGCTAAAACTGAACACTTATACACACACAACAAGAAGGCGGGGTCTGAAGAAGGCAGCAGAGGCAGGGCCCCCGTCCCTGAGGCCGCCACCAGCCATCAGCTCTGGGGATGGCAGGAACCATGAGCTTGTCCCTGTGGAACCCAAATGCTCATTTTTAAGATGAAACTCTAGATGCCTAAAAGACAGAGAAACCAAGATTGTAGCAGCTTTAGCCAACCACACTCCCCAGGGGGAGTTTTGTAATGGAGGAAGATTTTGAAATAACGGTCTCTTCCAGCCAGCGAGAAATAAATCTCCGTTTCTGGTCAGAGGCTGAGACGAGCTGGCTGTTGGAGTACTCAGGAGAGGAATCCACCATCTCCACCCTGTGCCCCAGGGAGATGACCCTCTTCCCGCTGCATGCATGCATCTGGCTTTCAACGGGCCTTCAAGGAATCAAGACACGAAATGCTTTACGCAAGCTGTGCTTTCTCAGCCTTCGCCCAGGTTGTACCTTGTGAGCTGCAGCCCTGAAACAACTTTTGTTCCTGTGTTTCAATTTCAGTCACCCCTTTACCAACACATGTGCACACACATGCTCACATGCACGTGTACACACATACACACATACAAGTCAGCTTCCAATTAGACAATGTCAGTAAGAATCCCCTAAAAACTGCTGGTTGTATACAAAGTAGGACTGTTATCATTCTTCTGCCTCTGGCAATGGGACTCTCTCCCTGAGGCCCCACAGACAACACAGCCCAGGGCCCTGGCATGTTGGGAGTATTCAAAGGGCCATATGCAGTGTTGCCAGAGTTACCAGGAAAGGACAGTGAAAATGGTCAGAAATGATATGAGGTTCTGCCACACCAGATGTACCCTAAGGACATTCTGGATTCTTCTGTTGATGGCCATCACAGCTGTTCCCAGAGCTCATAGGCCAAGAGGAAATAGACCAGAGAGAGACACTATTCCCACTTGGATCTTAACTCTGAAACAGAAGAGATCACTGAACATGTTATATTTACTGAGTTCTTCCTCTGTCCCCAAATGATATTAGATACCAAAAATGCAAAAACTAAAAAAGCCACATTCCCTTCTTTCTAGGAATGCAGAATCTAGGAAGACAACAGATGAACAGATACATTATAAAATGGCAGTAACATCCAACCTCCTTTCTCTGGTTACTAAGACTTTATATGATCTGGTCCCTACCCATTTGTACTGAACAGACACCGTACTGCTGTTACCTCATTGACTCTACTCCAGCTATGCTGGCCTTCTGGATGTTTCTTGAACACATTAACAATGTTCGTGCTTCAGGCACTTTCCTGTTCACTCTGTCTGGAGCGTCCTTCCTGCACACGTGCCCATGGCTTGCTCCCACACTACCTTCCATCTCTGCTCTCCTGACCCTCCGGGGAGACTCCTTCGGCCATTCTACCTGATCCAGCCCTATGGTTTCTCATCTATCTTCTACCCTGCTTTATTTTTTTCTCCCTAGCATATAATAGTGTCTGACATGAATAGTATAAATTGATTTATGCCTCCCTGACTAGAAGTAAACCTCACAAGGGCACCAACTTTGTTTCTCCTGGAAAAGTTCAATGCCTAACAGATAATAAACACACAATAGGTGTTTATTGAATAAATGAAGAAGTAAATGCAACAATAAAATCAGAGTGCAGCATAACCTACCCAAACCACCCCCAGGCTTTTGTGGGAGAATCCCACTTGAAGTGTCTCCCTTCCCTGGAAGGCTTCCCCTAAGCATGGTTCTAAGTATCGGATCTTGTTTCCCCGGTGACGCATATGGTAGGAGTCAGAGACACACTTCTCTGGAAAAAGATGTTTACACCAATGTATAATACAATGAAATTCTGGAAAACTGCTCCAAATCCTATTAATAATACAACATGGTGGTTTTCTAAAATATTGGCTGCAGTGTTCCAGAAAATTCACATATAAAAGCTGAGGCAATAAGGCACAATATATACAGTTGATGCCCATGAGTCCAGGTGTCTGGGCTCCCGGCTTGCTTGGAGCCTGCTCCAGTCCACGTGGTGGGACTCTCCCTGGGATGCACATGGCAGGCTTCCTCCAGGCCAGACTCGACTCTGTGCTATGAACTCATACATGATCAGACAGCAAAGGCGGCGACCTGTGGGGCATGTGGCTGGCTGGAAATGTTGACAATACAGAGAAAGAGAAAAAAGTCACTTTGGTGGCACCCAGAACCGTGAGAGAAAACAGGATAAGAGAGACAAGTGAAGGTGAGCTGGTGAGATGCTCTCTGGACAGACTGGACAGGGCAGCCTTCTCGAGGGAGAGAACATTCTCATAGGTAGGTCACTACATGAAGACAGAGGTGAACCCTGGGGCTCTGTGGGGAACAGCATTCCCGAGAGCAGGAACAGCGCATGTGAGTGGCGAAGGCAAAAGCACAGGCAGGGAAAAGCGAGGGGGCTGAAGCCCTGTGAGTGAGGTGAGAAGGCAGCGAGGGACAAGACCCCACTGGGCAGACCGGTGGGTGACTTGGAAGCAATGGCCCAGGGACATCAGCAAGGACTCACTGTCTAATCCCAAAAGCGTGATTGCTCTAGGAGCGGAGTCCCTGCCAGCAGCTCCTGACTGCCATGAATCCACAGAAACAGTTCAGAACTGCGAGCCCTGGCTCTCCCCCGGCCCTCACTTTCTCTATTTAGTGTGGGGTGTTTTGTTTTGTTTTGTTTTCATCTGCAGACTGACCCAGGAAATTTGCTGATGCGCCAGCACTCCCTCCTGGTTAGCCCCCTGCATCCTTGCTTATTTGCATAAGATAACACATTGCAACTGAACAACAGAAACCACCAGATGTCACAGCAAGGACACCCCAAAGCAGGAAATGACACTGGCTAGAGGGAATGTAGTAAAGCAAAAAGGAAGCTGGGATTACTCAGGGTGCAGACGCAACTTAACCAAATGTGACTTTCCACGTTCCTGCCCGATGAACACCAAATGCAAAACTATTTGCATGGTGCAGCTGCCGATGGCCTCGGCTAATGCCACAGGGGACACCTCACTCAGAGGCACGAATATCTGCTAGGTCAGCCTCTTGCCACAAGCAAGAGCTCCATGGTGTGACGTTCAAGGGCAGCAGTACATGGGCCCGCACAGTTCTGGTTTCTTTACTTGATGTTAGTCTAGTGGAAGATTTCCCCTTTCCAAGATTAACAGCCCTGGCATGGACACTTTGCTCAGCGCCATGTGTTTGGCCACAGAGGGGCCAGATTCTAGGCGAGGAGGCGCTGTCCTCACCTCCGGGCCTTTGAGTGTGTCTCACAATGGGAGAAAGAGGAATTTGGTGGGCTAAGAAGGGCAGTGGTTTCAGATAGAAGTCTCCCGTTCACCCTCTGAAGGAACCAAACCTGCGGACACCCTGATTTTGGGTTTCTAGCCCCCAGGGCTGGAATACAGTCAATTCCCTTATTGGAGCTCCTGGTGTGTGGTGAGTTATGGCAGCTGTCTCACAAATTCTCATCACCTCCTTCCATGTGATTCAGTCCTCCTCACCTCCTTTCCTTTCTTCCAGACCTATGCAAACTCCGCTCTCCCCAAAGCCTTGTTTAACATCTCCAACCCCGATGACTTTTTCCTTCACTAAATTCTAGCAACATTATGGTCATTTCCAGACAGCAGAACACTTATTAATTGTTAACTCCAGTATTGCCTTTCATTCCCCTGGCCTCCCTAGATGAACAAAAATTTTATTTTCATGGTACTAAGCTCGCTACACCCCTTCCAACAAAAATACCTGGCTTATTTCCACTCTCCTTCAGATTTTTGTATAAATATCACCTTCTTAGTGCAAGCTTCTCTGACCGGTCCATTTAAAATCACAACTTGTCCACCAATCCCAAGTTCCCCCACCCCTCACCTGCTGGGAACATGGTGGCTAAACAGACTGGTGACATGTTGCTTTCCTGGACCCAACATGATCTGACTCCATCGCTTGGACATAAAATATATCATAGTCACTTATTAAATCTGTCCTTAGTGTTTTATTATGACTTCCTATCAATGTCCTTCACCTTGACTTTACTCTCAAGGGTCAAGAATCATCTCTGGTCTTTGTTAGTAAACTTTTCACATTAAAATTGTTTCCAATGTACAGAAAAGCTGTGAGGTTGGTACAGAGAATTACCACATACCCTACACCCAGTGTCCCCTGTAATTTACAACTTACATCACTAGGCCATGTATGTCACCATTAATAAATCAATAGTGATATCTCACCACTAAATAAAGTCTATACATTGTTTGGATTTGTTTGTTTGTTTGTTTGTTTTTCCTAATGTCCTTTTTCTGTTTCAGGATCCCAGCCAGGACACCACATCACATTTAGTTATCACATCTCCTTATGTGTTTTTTGGCTGTGACAGTTTTCAGACTTTCCTTGTTTGTTTTTTATGACCTGGACAATTTTGAGGAGCACTGGTCAGCCATTTTGGAGAATGTCCCTCAATTTTTATTTGTCTGATGTTTTTCTCATTAGAGTGGGGTCATGAGTGTGGGGAAAGACCACAAAGGTCGAGTGCTGTCCACATCGCATCATAGTAAGGACACATGCTATCAGCCTGATGTCACTGTTGATGTTGAACTTGACCACCTGGCACAGGTAGTATTTGTCAGGTAGCTCCACTATAAAGTTCCTCCTTTCCCTTCCTTTCCTGGCTATGCTTTTTGGAAGGAAGTTATTAGGTCCTATCTCCTTGAGAACTGAGTATCTACATAAATGATTTGAAATTCTTCTGTACAGAGAGTTGTCTATTCTACCTTGTTTATTTATTCAATCAGTTATTTACATCAGTATGGACTTGTGACTATTTTATACTTTGCATTATCATCCAATATGTTGCATTAACATCCAACTATGTTATTTTTTTTCCCCCAAATAGTTTCAGCGTTGGCCATGGAGAGCTGTTTTGTTTGGTTCCTGTGTTGCTTTCTCATAAACCCCATCATTGTGCGTAGGGGTGTTTTGGGTTTTGTTTTATCTGTTTGCATTGTATTTCCTTCCCTCTGGCACTACCAGTGCTCCAAGCTCATCTTGGGTATTACCTGCCTCAGCCCTAGAATCATTCGTTTCTCCCAGGAGCCCTGGTTGCTCTTACTGGAGAATGGTACTGGTAACAAAGATCTGGGTACTAGGTGTGCTCATGCTACTGGGGTATTGTTTGTGCTAATGCTAAGCCCTCTCAATTGACAGAGCAAGGAAATATATATGTGTATACTGATGCATGTTTTTATATACACATGTCTACACACACATACACATTTGTGTTTCTATATGTAATTATCTGTATCTATATCAAACTAAACATGAATTCATACTGATATTTCCAACTCTAATCCTTTATCCCATGGTTGGTTCTAGCCTCCTCCCATTGTTTCTCAGTAAAGTTCATTCCAACAGTGAGAAATCCAGCTCCCACCATCCGCCATCCATCAACTCAATTGTTCAGTTCCAGGATACATATAAAGCAGTATCAGGACTATTAACCCCTGCCCCCTAGGGAAACAACCCTATGAACTGGAGTACAGTTACTTTCAGTAGCTTTTGCCTTAGGTCCAACCCTTTTCCTTCCTATCCCTTCAGTGAGGTTATTTTTATATCTACAATACAGTCAGATTTTTTTCATCACATTCTGAATTCCATCCTGGGATTCCCCAACCTCCTAAATAATTTTTTTCAATGGCATTCAATGCTCTTTTGGCTGAAATGTTTGCTGGCTTTTGACAAAGGCATATCACCATGTATACAGCATTACAATATTGACCAGAATTGTGTAGTTACTCTAAAAAATTCAGTGCTTCGCCTAATTAACTCTGTCCCTCCTGAGAATTAGGGTTTTTTCCCCATTCATATTTTTGCCTTTTCCAGAATATTACAAACATGGAATCACACAGTATGTATACTTTTCAGACTAGCACCTTCCATTTAGTGATGTGCATTGAGGATTCATCCAGGCTTGTGTGTGCATGGCTCAAGAGCTCATTTCTTGTCCCATAGTATGTGTGTTTATTGCATTGCATGTATGCATTAAAGTTTCTTAATCCATTTACCTATTTAAGGACATCATAGTTGCTTCCAGTTTGGGTGGTCATGAATAAAACTGCTATAAACATTTGTGAGCTGGGCATACATTTTCAAATCAGTTAGGGAAACATCCAGGAGCACAACATCTAGATTGTTTGGTAAGACTATGTTTAGCTTTGTAAGACTTTCTCTGTTTATTTGTCATTTCGTTTTGTTTTGTTTTTTAGTACAGAGGCATCTACAGGCAAATGTTCGGTAAACAGTTTCTGATGTATTAAGGATCTAACATTCAGCTGCTTGTAGAGTCCATTTCTGTGAGAGGGTCCTTTGATTCTGTCAGAGGGGAGGGATGTCGGAGGGGAGGGATGTCTCCATCAAGAGGCCTCAACACTGAACTTGAACCAGAGGGTTCACTCTCCATGCCGCCTTCTGCTCCTAAACTCCTTTCAACTCAGCCATGCCTTGTGGTTTCTGAGATAATATGTGTCAGAGGAATAATAATGACTATTAACTGCTAAGCCATCACTTACTGTTTAACTGTGTGGCCCAACGGGAAACCACATTTTCTTTATTTGGCTATTTACTTGCATCCTCACTCTTAGGCAGCCGCTTTCAAAAATCCAAACAATCTTGTTGCCACACCCAGGGGGAAGAGAAGCCCATTTTTCTAGGAAAAGCAATGCTGTTCAAGAACCTGAACTCTTTTAGAAAATGCGAGGCCTCTCCCACAGGAAGACAAAAGATCCCGTCCCTTTTTTCCAGTGTATGAAGAGACCCAGGGGGATTAGGAGGTGTCTGTGTTCTCCTGCTGACCTCAGAGTAGTAGGCTTGGGTCTTGAGCCAGTATTCGAATCCTCTTGTTCCAACTCAGACTGCTGGGACCCATCCCCACAGTGTCTTATTCAGGAGGGCTGGGTGCGACCCAAGAATTTGCATGTCTAGCACATTCTCCGGTTCTGAGATGTTGGTCTTAGACCTCTTTTGGAGGACCAACTTCCTAGAGGACTCTCCTTCACATACTCAACCTGGTGCCATCTTTAGGACTTGCCTTCACTGCCGGGTGAAGAGACAATGCTGGGAGGGCAGAGCCAAGGTTTGGGGAAGGAGGGCCGAAGAGTCTCGGCGCTTCCAGGACACTGGGCACACAACTCGTCTGCCACTCTGAGAAGGGCTCACTGCTGTGGAAATATGGGCTTTGGGAGAGGAAATGGACTGTCGTGGCCAAAAGCCCATCGCTGTAAAAGGGAAGGGAGTGAACCCAGTGGGTGGAGCCAACTCTCACACAGCATACATACCAGGGCACCAGCGGAGCCCCCCCGTCCTCGTCCAAGGCAGCACGCAGGCCGTCTGTTCTCAGGTGAGGATGGCGGATCAAACCCATTGCTGTAATGACAATACTTGAATTGTCATCTCAAAGGGAAATGAACAAAGCATAGCTGTTCCCTCCATCCACCCTTCTTATACACACACACACACACACACACACACACACACACACACCCAGGGGTTCACGAGGGCCAGCACTCCAGAGCGTGAGAATGGGCAAGTGGAGAAGATGAAGAATCACTGTTTAACAGCAACGCTAGAGAGAGCAATAACTCACATTTGACCACACAGGAGAAAGGATGTCCGCACCTAGAAGATGAAACTGCTCAAATTCTCGGCTGAAAACCCAAGGGGGGCAGAAGAACCACAGTTGCTTTCAGTTCCTCCCACCAAATAACAGAACCCCAGCCATTTCATCCTTATAACCCTGGAAATTGCTCACCTGAGCAATTCATTGTATTTGTGTAAGATAAATGAACTTTCAACACAGTGTTTGGAACCTGGATCTCAGAGCAGTCTATGAAGAGAGGCGTGAGCCTGGCAAAGAAAGGGAGGTGGGGGAGAAGAGGCTGAGACCATGAATATTATTAGATGATTTTCTTGAGTTTCTAATAAGCAGGTAGAAGTTTCAATTACCAGACTTCTAACAGAGTCGGAATTCAAACGGTGCTGGAGCCGACAGACAATTGCCACAGCCGGACGGGTTTCAGGTTTGCTCCTTGCAAAGACAAAGCTCCCATTGAGTGGCTGAGAGGAGATCCTGGGAGAGCCCATCAAGGGCTCTCGTTTCCCCAAGCATCCCCCCATGGCCGAGGGAGGACAGAGAAGGGAGAATGCCTAGTCCAACCTGGCCGGCCTGCTGCCGAGAATGACAGTCTAGAATGGAGCACACACCTGAATTTGTGGCTCCTCTACAGCAGGTTAGGGACATAAGACAATGACAAGGAAAAAAGGAAGCAAACCCAGTTTCAACTGCTTATGCATTAAAAAAAAACAAAACACAAAAGCACAAACGTAAGAGCAGAGAGTGAGTTCTTAGTCACAACAACTATGCTGTGATCCGTGCTGGAGAGAAGAGTTCTTGGGAGTCCAGGGTCACACTTCCTTCATTTTGATTAGAATTTTCACAACCGCTAAGCCAGGCACATTCGTGCAATCCATCCTCTGGGAGGCAGGAAAGCAGAGTGGTTGCGACACCAGGACTTCCGGGTGCAGATTTCAATCCTACTCGGGATAATTAGTAATAAAGTACATCTCAGCCTCATGTTTCTTATAGAGCTTTTGTGAGCATTTAAATGTGAACACATGTAAATGCTAGCAGGGTTCCTGGTACTTATAAGTACCCAACAATTTGTAGCTATTTTTCTTTGGCCTCCCTTGCACCTTGAGCAAAGAGGCTCTGGCCAGCACTGCCATCTTCCTTAGCCTTTGATCACTCTTAAGATCATCATCATCCCTCATCGAAGGACCTTCACCTGGGTGCCTTCTTGCTGAAGTATCAACATTTCCAATTTCTTCTCTAGCACAGCTGGTCCCAATCTACGAAATAACCCCTTTGCACACTTGAAGACCATTATTAAGATTCCCCTTGGCCATAAACATATGAAGAAGTGTTTAACATATGAAAAAAATGTTTAACCTCACCAGTAATCAAAGAAATCCAAATCAAAACAACAAAATGCAGTTTTTGCCTATCAATTTGGTGACTTTTTTTTTAATGATAGTACTCCATGCTGGTGAGAGTAGGGTAAGGAGGCAATTTTGTGCATTGCTGGGAGGAGTGTAAATTGGTACAATCTTTCTGAAAAGCAATTTGGCAATATGTTATCAAGAGCCTGAAAATTGTCCTTACCCTTTAACCCAGTAATTCCACTTCTGGGAAGCTATCTGAAGGGAATAATCAAAGAATCAAAGATGTCTGCTCCATGAGATTTGTCACAGCACACAATATTTTAATTGACGAATAACTAAAAAAATGATATAGAAGTTCATTGATGTTGTGACATATTCAGTTATTATTAAAAATCACCTTCGCGAGAAATATCCAAGCATATGCAAAGTGGTCACCATAAAATGCAAAATGCCAGCACACACAACGGATACAAAACAAAACACAGTAGGATTTTTCATTATATAATTACGTAACATATTTTAACACATGCATAGAAAATGGCTAGATGCCAACACAGCAAAATATTAAAAGTTCTTATTAGAAAGTGATAGAATTGTGGGTGACTTTTTATTTTCTTCTTTATAATTTTATAATAAAAATTATTTAAGAGGTCATGTAGCTTTATATGTGTGTCTAAATAGTTCAGCATGGTCCCTGTCCTGCCATAACATATTTTCCAGACTCTAAACAATGAACTCTCAGGGACTGAAGAGTGTTTCTGGAAAGGGCCAGGTGGTAAATGCATTAGGCACTGTGGGGCCATATGGTCTCTGCAGTAACTGCTCAGCTCTGCTGTTGTGCAACAGAAGCAGCCATAGACGGTATGTCAACAAGTGTGCGTGGCTGTGTTCTAATAAAACTTTATTTATAAAATTAGATGGCAAGTATATTAACCCATGGCCTTACTTTGCTGACCCCTGGCCTGGACGATCTGAATTGCTCTCAACCCCCACCCCCCAAAAGAATCTATAGTGTCAAGTAAATATAGTTGGGAAGATTTCTAGAACAGGAGAAGATCAGGTTCTTCCCCATCTTCTTCCCAGTAAATCAGTCTGAAATCTACATGGAAACTGTCAGCTAGGGGCATTCTTCATGGGCCTTGTTTATTCACCTGTGCCCAGGTGTCCCTTCTTCCTGACTGTTGGCACCTCATCCCTACCAGGTTGTTCTGCTCCACCCATTTTAGTCTTTAATACAGATAGTGGGGTGGAGGGATAAAGAACGCCAGAAATGTTTTTTGTTTGTTTGTTTGTTTTTGTTTGTTTGTTTTTTACAGAGACAGAGAGAGGGATAGACAGGGACAGACAGGAACGGAGAAAGATGAGAAGCATCAATCATCAGCCCTCCATTGCGACACCTTAGCTGTTCATTGACCGCTCCCCCATATGTGCCCCAACCGCGGGGCCACAACAGACCGAGTAACCCCTCGCTCGAGCCAGCAACCCTGGGTCCAAGCTGGTGAGCTCTGCTCAAACCAGATGAGCCCACGCTCAAGCTGGAGACCTCGGGGTCTCGAACCCGGGGCCTCCGCATCCCAGCCCGACGCTGCATCCACTGTGCCACCGCGTGGCCAGGCAAGAACGCCAGAAATGTTCATGACAACAGGAGAGGGGTTGCAGACTTAGCTCAGTTGGTAGCTAGTTTGAGATTTCCATCCTTCACCACTCATGGGGCTACAGAGGCTTCCCGATTCCTAGGCCTGTTGTTCTGTTTTCCTTCCGCCGTTGCCTTCCAAAGGGAGGGAATGAAAGATACAAAAGATTGACTGTATGTTTGCTGCGTCCCTGGCAATGTTCAAAGGGGTGCAAAGAGTGGGTTTTTGGCAGGGGAGATCTCAGTTTTATAGAGAGACAAACTGAACCCTTAGCAAGGACACATATGTGCTTTTGTAAATGTTTAACTATATGCATACACTTATGTATGGCAAGGAGCTTTGAAAGTTCCCTTCTTTCAATTGAATCCTTCATACTCACCTTGGTATATACCCAGGTCAACACCAGGTATAGGTAGCCTTTCTCTCCACTCCCACCTCCCTTTTCCTGCCCCGACTCGTGTTGTAGGTTTCCCGTGGGAACACCTTGTCTAAACCCTTTCAGACCTTAGACACTTGTCCAGGAGGCAGGAATGGCATCTCAGAGCAGCCTGTGTATCAGACCTAGCTATGATGGGAGGTTAGAAGATAAATGTGACATTCCAGGGCCATTTACATCCCTTTCACTTTTCCCTACAACCACATCAAATGAAAAGTTGAGAACTACTACGTGACAATGTCCCGAGTGGAAAGAAAAGCCAGTCATCCAGGGGTTCTCTCAAAGTCCTCTTCTGCATCTTGGGTTTGATTTCCCAGATGAGGTTTGTTCTTACCACCATGTTTTCTCTTGACTCTGAATCCAGGTGTGAGTACAGGAGACAGGCCCTGGGGTAGGTCCACTTTCCACAGAGACTCCACCATCCTGGTAGTTAAACAGTAATGGTGGAAAAAAGAATAAGGAGATTTTTTGTTTGTTTGTTTAAAATACTAAAAGCTCCAATGTCTTGTTTTGCTAGTAAAATCTCTCTTCCACCATAACCAAGACAGAAAGTCTCTCCATCCAACCCCCACCTCCACCTCCGCCCTCCGTTGGGCACCCTGCCCGTGACCAGTTTTCCCTGCTCAAGATAGGCCTTACAGCATCTCTCACTCTGATTTCCCCTGGATAGAAGTGTTCTGTTTTTGTTTTGTTGAAGCAAGGGCATGTGAGTTCCCACTGTGAATTGCACTGGTACAAGCCATGCCCTCTTTTTTATTAAATCTTATTCCACAAACAAATCTAGGAAATGGCATGGTATATGGAAAGATCGTAGGATTAGAAATCATTCATGCAGCCGGCTGGTTAGGCAATTCATAGAAGACAGGCCTCAGTCTGCAAGGCAGTTCTATTACTTCCCAGCTGTGTGAATTATTTAATCTCTCCAAGTTTATCTCTCATCTATTTAAAGAAAAAAGAAATAGGAACAGCGTGGGCATGGGAGGCATAACGATATCCCTCATGCAGAGTTGTAGAGTTGGAACAAGAGACCATATGTGAACCCCTGGCACAGTGTAGCTGCTCAGAACATTTCCTTCCCCCCTCACTTCTGTAAGCAAAGAAGGGTGCTAACAACACTGAGAGATGGCAAAGAGGAATGTTAGGTGGCCCTGCTCCCCAAGTACTGGGTCTTCGGGGAGCAATGTTTGTGTACACAGATAGCTCGAATGCGGGGTCCATTGAGAACAGTCGTGTGGTGTGCTGTCGTGACAGAGAAGAGGGGGAAATTCACTCGAACTTCTTGTCTCAGGGAATTGGAGATGAGCCCCGAAGCACAGGGGTGGGGATGCAGGAGAGACTCCTGGGCAGGGGACCTGTGAGGGCCCAGATTAAAGACAGGAAAGGACAAAGCACTTCCGGAGATAAAGCTGTCAGGGTGGCTGGACAGTCAAGAGCATGGAGAGCTCAGGGTGAAGGCAACAAACTAGCACACCTGAAGGAGGCCAGATAGCGAGGGAGCCGTGAACACCACGCTCTGAAGGTGACAGGTTCCGATAGGGCCACTCCCCTCTCTGTGGTTCTGAGACTGGGAAATAACACTATCAGAACAAAGTATTTCTGCTTGGACAATGAATTACGTGGCCACCCTCCTTTTAGATCACCCTGCTGTTGATGGGAACCAAGAACTGGGGCAAAAAGAGGTGGGACCCACAGAGACCAGCTCAAAGGTGACTTGGACTACCTGAGTAGAGAATAAAACTCCCCAGAGGCAGCTGACTAATGGGAATGGAAAGAAACAAATGGGTCAGAGACTCGCTTTGAAGACAGAGTCAGTAAGATCCACGGATTGACAGATGAACGGAGGAAGAGGTAAGAAGGCATACACGATGACTAATGTTTTAGCACTGACTGAGTTGAGTTCATGGGATGAGCGGAGCACTCGTGCAGGAGAATAAGAAGGAGGGGGAAATGAGAGCCTAGGCGAGGTCAGAGCTGTCCACACAGATTTGGCGGACTCTGGGGGGAAATTGTGGCTGAAGAAGGAGTATGTGAGCCCACCCAAGGAGAGGATGAACATGATGACACTTGGGGCACGCAGACAGATGCTCATGAGTCATGTGTAAAAGAAAGGAAGAACCAGGGAGGGACAGAAGCATGAACCCTGGGAAGGAGAGTGTTGGCGGGTGACCTTGGATCAACAGAGGCAGACACTCCCCAAGGACTGAGTAGGATGCAGGAGGGCACTTTAGAAAGACCGTGGAGAGTTCCATCGCACCGGAGCGGTGGGTGGGGGCAGGAGGCACATCAAAGCGGGCTGAGGAGCGAGTGGGAGGCCAGGAAGCGGTGTCAAGGAGTATCGATGATTTTTCCGGTAGATGTGTTAGTGAGAGGAAGGAGAGAGGCGAGGCTGTGGCCTGATGGAATAATAAAGAGAAGGGAAGCATTTGGGGGGGGGGGAGTTAGGTGGGACCTGAGCACGATTGAAGCACCAAGAGGAAGATGCTGGCAAGGAGGGGGGTCAGAAGATGCCAGCAATTTGGAATAAGATAGAAGCAGGTGGCTCCTGCTTGGTGGAGAGGCTAGCCATTGGCAAGAGGCAGGACTCCATTCACCGAGAAGGCTGGAAGGAAGCAAGGCTATAACACAAGAAAATATTGACAAGGGTGGAGAATTAGATGAGGGAGCGAATGGTGGTGACGGTGGTGCTGGTGGTGATATTCTTCCCATCAACTCACAGTTGTTATCACTTTTTGTTTACATGCACATTCCCTGCATTACATTTGTCTTCACCACATCCTCATTTTACGTGTGTGGAAACTGAGTCCAAGAAAGGCTATGTTGATTATCCTCAGCAACTGCACTCGTGGCAGAGCACAGGTGTAAACCCAGGCCTTTCCGATGGCACAGCCAGATTCGCCGGCCACTTGGAGTCAGTGTCAACCAGGTGCTTAGTCCTCTCGGTAGCGCGGGAGGTGAAGTCACCAGCTGTGGACGATGGGGGTGGGTCTGGAGGCCTAGGAGGGAGGGGAGAAGTTGAAACAGCCGCTGGGAAGGATGGCCTGGGAAGAGAACTTCCAGGACACCAAGAGCTTTCAGGAGGCTCCACCTCGTTCCCATCGCCCTTACTCCCAACGCTGCTTCCTGCCGAGGGCCTGCACCCCCCACTCTTCTCATTTCTTTTGCTGTCCCGCTCGCCGCTTATCCATCCCTCAAGAGAAATAAGAGAGTTACGTGGCCAAGTGGAATGGACCAAAGATTCTTCTAAACTGGAAGACTTGTTGCCGGTGACCAGGGAATGGAGCTGGAAATTACCATATATCCCAGGTATAAGATGCACCCTTTTTTGAAAAATTTGGGGTCTAAAAGCTGGGTGTGTCTTATACAGTGGTTGTAGATTTTTTTTACTTGCATTTCCCACTTTTTCTTGCTTGTTTTTGCGCTCATTGTTGAAGACTGATTCATCACCAGACGCAGAGGAAGACAAGCTAATGGATGGGAGTTCTGACATGATGAGGAGTTGTATGAATTTTATGATGAATAAAATTTGATTTCAATAACTTTATGTAATACATTTTTTTCAAGTTTCAGGCCCCAAAATTAAGGTGCATCTTATACACGGGGAATACAGTAATCCTCAGATTCTATGTCTGACCAAAGAAACCCACAGCCTGGAGGTTTAAGGAACGTCCAGTGAGCAGTCACGATTGCAGATGGCAGGTTTGGGAGCCCAGGCCCAGTTGGTTGGACCCAGCCAGTAGAGGAAGAGAGCTGGAGTCGAAGAACTTAAGCCAGGTGAGCTGGCCACACTCTCCTCTGCAGTCACCAGTTTCTAGTCCATCAAGAGGTCTGTCTATCCCATGAGGCCTCTTTCTATTAAAGATCTGTTCATTGCAGTTAGCACCCAGTAAGGGGCACCTTCACTGGAGCCCAGAGTTTACATCTTTCCTGCTGATTTCCTGATATGACTGATTTGAAAAGAAGAGCAGGCTGAAACAGGCTGGCCCTCCCTCTTAGGGAAAACTCCATAGAATTATTAAGTGAAGGTGTGGGCCTCAGGGGCGGGCTGGAAGACACGAGAACATGGCTTGCTGGATGTGGCCCACCAGCTGAAACAGAACTATTAAGCCCTTGGTCAAATTAATAAAATCCATACGCAACAAGAGTCTAGAAGAAGCTGGGCTCAATTCAAATTTCCATAAAAGCAGCGAACAGGACCAGGGAACCTGGCACTGGATTCCAGTCTGTGCTGGCTTCTTGCCTCCAAACGTCATTTTCAACACATTGGGACTCAGGATAGCAAGTCTGTGGGCTGGTGGGTTCCAGAAGCTTTTATTAGAATCTTCTCAGGGATCTCTTCTCCACAGAGCTGGAAACTCACTTGTGAGAGTAATCACAGCTCATTCTTTTACCAAAAGAGAGAGAGAGAGTGAGAGAGAAAGCAAGGGGAAAATGACTGTATCTTCTGTTCAGGCTAAAATGGAATCATTTGAGGGGATGCAAGCAAGAGGGCCTCTCATTTACATTCGAGTGGGCCGCTTTGTGAGGGGAGGGGCGGGAGCCGGGAGATGCAGCTCTTCATGGGGCATGCGTGCACACGCACGCACACTCCGGGATTCTGAAAAAGTGTGACCCATTCCGCAGTCCAAGTTAAAATAAAGCCTGTGCCCCCCTATGACCAGGTTTAAATTGGATTCCCCTCCCAGAGGCCATGGAGTCTTCTGAAAACCCTGGCCACGAAGAGCTCCCCAGAAGATTACCATCTTTCCCTTAAGTCGCCCTGAAAAGCAGCCCAGGGGCAAGAAACCCCTCCCTCTTCCACCTCGTTCCAACAGTTCTCTAATTAATGCAGGAGAAAATTAATTACAGAGGGATTTGCAAGACCTTGCCTCCAATGGCCAGCCCCATTCCCGCAGCCCGACAGCAGCTCCCATTGGGCCCGCCAAGCCCCGCCCTCCCCTGCTGGGTCCCCTCCCCTCCCTTCCCAGAACCACCAACAATACCACAAACTAATTAGGCAGGGAAAGAGTTTCTTGGCAAAGGGGGCTGTGTGCTAGGTCAGTACCTTGAACAACCCAGAAGAAAAACAAAACAGCATTAAAAGGAAAAGAAAGAAAAAAGAAAGAAAGAAAACCTGCTAATCCCAAGCACATTTCCGCCAAATATTCTCCTTCTCAAGTGTTTTCTTCCTGGTAAACAAAGTTCTGTCGCTGGCTCTGCAGATTTTAGGACATGGTTGCTTGGTAATATTGGAGAAAACACAAATTCCCCACCTCAGCCCCTTTCTGTCTCTCGCCTCCCTCGCTCCCTTCACAGAGGCCCTGACACATTCCCACAACGCAGGGCAGTGACCGCCTGTTTGTGGAGAAGAGCTGGGTTTTCTCTCTTTTCTTTTTTTCCTAACTGCTACCCAAAGCCAAGTTAGAAACAGGGGTTCCATGTCTTCTATATCACCCAGCAGAACCTTTTGCAGTGATAGGATCGTTGAGCACCTGTGCCATCCACTATGGTAGCCGCTAGCCACACATGGCCATCAGGCACTTGAAAGGCAGCTCCTGACCAAGCAAATAAAACTTAAATGTTATTACATTTTATTTCATTGAAACTGAAATAGCCACCCACGGCTTATGGCTTGGAGCACAGCAGGTCCTGACAAAACCCCTGTGGGCTGAGCCACAGAGCCGCTGAAGGGAGAACCAGAGGTCTGGGTGGCTCTGTGACATCTGTGAGAGACAGAGGATGGTTTAGTGTAAGGAACACACGAGTCTCCGTTTGAATGTAGCCTCATCTTCTCTCTCTCTGTGAGGCCTTGGGCATCACTTAATTCTTCTATAATGTCCCAAACAATCACACGAGTACAACACAAGGTCGTGTTTGGGACTTGGTCATGGACTTCAAGTCCCCTGCACATACACAGGAGCCATGGTGCCCCTTCCGCCAGGAATAATGCAGCTGGCGCAGTCCGTTCTGAAACCCTGCTCTTCCGGGCCTGCATTTCTGCTTCCAGAGTCCATGCTGTTCCCCAGCTTCGTGCCTTCAATCAGGCTCCCCCTCAGCCTGGAACACCCTGCCCTTGCTGCTTCTGGGCCTTGGGCTCAGTGATTCCTGCTCAACTTAGGAATCCCCTGACCGTGAAGTTTTTCCTTCCTCCTGTGCCCCCCCCCTCTCTCTCTCTCTTGCTCGCTCTCGCTCTCGCTCTCTTTCTCCAAGAGTAGCCACTACGTGCATGTGATCATTGCATTTGAAGCATGGCTAGTGCAATCAAGCAACTGAATTTTTAATTGTCTTTTATTTTAATTATCAACTAATTTAATTAGTTAATTGTATTTCATTGTAATTAATTTTTATGTTAATTGTAATGTAATAATCAAAGCCCGCTCTCGGTCTCTGTCTCTGACATACATATCCTATGTCCTGTAGTTGGGCTGGCTGCCCTCCCACAGCCTCCTCTCTGGGGGCACTGGCTCCTCTGCCCTCACCTACAATCTTGTCAGGTAAGGACATTTTCCTAAATCCGTCATCCCCACTAGAAAATAAGCCCTTGAAGACGCAGCCTGTGTTGGACTGTGGTTTGATTTTCAGTGGTGTCCCCAGCCTCCATCCAGCACAGCATCGAGGACACAGTAACTCCTCAGTACATGTTTGTCCTCCACGGAACAGCCACAGCGCGCACCCTGCCTCAGAGGTCAGCAAGCTGCCGCCCACTGCCAAACCCAGCCCCGCACCAGCTCTTGTGCCGTCACACTGAGAAAGGCTGATTTCTTGTTTTTATTTTTACTTTTTTAACTATGAGCATAACCTAAAATTGGTTTTGTTTTTTTTTATTTTTATTTTTATTTAAAAAAAATTTTTTTTATAAATAAATTTTTATTTTAATGGGGTGACATCAATAAATCAGGGTACATATATTCAAAGAAAACATTTCTAGTTTATCTTGTCATTTAGTTCTGTTGCATACCCATTACCCAAAGAGAGATCATCCTCCGTCATCCTCTATCCAGTTTTCTTTGTACCCCTCCCCCTCTCCCTCCTTCCCTACCCCCCCTCCCCCCCCCCCCCCCCCGTAATCACCACACTCCTGTCCATGTCTCTTAGTCTCGCTTTTATGTCCCACCAATGTATGGACTCCTTCAGTTCTTGCTTTTTTTCTGATTCGTTTATTTCACTCTGCATAATGTTATCAAGATTCCACCATTCTGCTGTAAGTGATCCGATGTCATCATTTCTTCTAGCTGAATAGTATACCATGGTGTATATGTGCCCCATCTTCTTTATCCAGTCTTTTATTTTTTTTTTACAGTGATTAAAAGCCTTTAAGCAAACTCTTGGCCAATACAGCAAGAATCCATAAAAGAGTAGCGTCCTTAACATGTTCACCAAGTCCAAGTTGGCCCCATTACCATGCCAAATCCCTGAAAAATGCAACCCAACCACAGTTCAGTCTGTTAGGAGCTGTCACAGGGAGCAGGAGTCCAGGAAAAGTCCACATCCAGGAAAAGTCCACATGGCACTGGAATTGTCACCATTCTATACTTTGCAGCTCACGTCCAAGTCCCAGTGATTTCTTGTTTTTAATGTTTAAATAGTAAATGGTTATATAAGTACCTGCATAGTCACTTTTGCCTTTTGACTTGCAAAGCATAAAACAGTCCTTTTCTGGCCCTTTACGAAAGTTTGCCAGCCTCTGATCCCCAGAGCTGCTGCTGCTGGGGCTTAGTGTCACCTGCAGTCAAAGAGAAGGAGAAGAGATACTGGAGGAAGGGTGCTGAGAGAAGGACCCCAAGCTCACATGTTGGACATTTCCAACAGGTGAATACAGGAAGCTGGGTAAATAGGCAGCGGCTAGTCCCCAGGGATGCCACCCTCAGGACATTAGTGATAGGCCATGCCTTGTGCTTCCTCTACCCACCTGCCTCACCCCACTGCAAACACTTCAAGGAGTAGGAGTTGGTTGGGGGAATGCATGCTGTGAACTTCTAAGAAAGTTCTGCTTTGCCTAAACTTGAGCCACAGCAATTGGCAGAGGGGCGTTCCGGCCTTCTGTGTCATGGTTTGACTGCATTAAGTAGCAGTCTCCATTTAAAGTCAAGCCCCCAAATATGTTTGTAATAGCAGTCAAAGGTCTTCCAGAGCAACACGCACAGGGCTCAGAAGCAATCACCCAGCAGGCAGGAAGCAATCTGTTCTTCCTTTTCCTGCTAAGACATGAACTGGGTTTCTAAGAACCACAACAAAGATTGCTCCAGGTCCCGATGACGTGGTGTCAAGGTGAGCACCAGGAGCCCGAGAATTTCCCCGCCTCTGTCCCACATCCCTCATACCCGCCACGCACTCTCAGCGTCTTCCTAATCTTCAGCTCGGAAACGTTCTGCCAAACACCAGGGCCATCTGGGAGGCCCCCTTACTTCCCGGCTCGGTTCACTCTTCCAAGCAGGGAGGGGACAAGTGCACCCAACATGCTAAATATTTCCCTGCTGGAAGATCTATTTTGCATCTGCTGCTGCTTGGCAGCAAAGAGGCAGGAAGCTATTTAGATATATTATCTTCCTTTTCAGGAAGTTTAGAGGAACTTTTCTACCGCACTTCACACAAACATTCCGCCTAATGGTCATTTAGTCATGGGCTCATTAAGTCAGCAGTGAGGAATGCTGGCCTGATTCAATGCCTTCTTCACACTCACCGGCCCAGAACCAAAAAAGAGAAAGAACTTCCCTGACCTGATGGTGACCATGTCAGCACACCCAGCCTGCAGGCCATGAGGGTCCAACATAAAGTAATCCTTACTTTCTAGGGCGGCTTATGGTTTTATGGAGTAATTGCTATGGGAGTGGGTAAGAAGGTGGCCTCCATGAATCATTTATGGCCAGATAATGTCTCTCAAGAGAGAGCAAAGAGAATTCTTGCCAGGAGGGACTTTTGCTGTTTTGAAAAATGTGATAGGGATCCATGGACTGAAGGTCAGCTCATGGAGAGAGGTAAACACCTGGAAAACAAGACCATCGTGACTAACTATGATTGACTCATCAGGCTGTAGACACTATTTCAAGTGCTTTACTGTATTAACTCATTTAATTCTCCAACAACTCAACCAGGTGGGTACTAGGAAGAAATGGGCCGAGAAAATCAAATGCTTTGCTTAAGCTCACACAAATGGTGAGTGGCAGATCTGGGGTATGGATCTGGCCTGAGCTTTCCAAGGGGACTCTCTGTTGTGACAGACATCTGCAATGACAGACACATCCTGGATCTGTGCTTCCCATGGTAGCCACCGGCTACATGTGCCTATTGAGCACTTCAAAAGCAGCCAGTGTGTGTGAGGAACTGAATCTTTAGTTTGATTTAACTCTAATGCAATGAAATTTAGCCACAGGTGGCTAGTGGCTGCCACATTGGACTCACAGGTTTGGGCAGCATAGCTCCAGAATCCGCGCTCTTAAACATTAGACCATCCTGCCAGTTAACAGAACGTGGAACTATTGATTAGGAGAATAATAAAAATATAGAGGTAGTGTTTATTAATATCTTCAAGCTGAAGAACATACAAGAAATTTTGACTAAGTGGAAACGCAAGAGAGAAAAGTTCTCTTAAATTAAAAAGTAGGGGCGCTGGCTGGTTGCTCAATGGATAGAGCATCGGCCCAGCATATAGACGTTCCAGGTTCAATTCCAGGTCAGGGCACACAGGAGAAGCAACCATATGCTTCTCACCCCTCCTCTTCCTCCTCTCCCCCTTCTCTGTCTCTTCCCCTCTTGCAGCCAGTGGCTTGATTGCTTTGAGCATGTCCTTGGGTGCTGAGGATAGCTCCATTGGAGCACATCAGCCTCAGGCACTAAAATTAGCTCAGTACTCAAGCATTGGCCCTAAATGGGGTTGCAAGGTAGATCCCATTCAGGGTGTATACAGGAGTCTGCCTCACTACCTTCCCTTCTCTCACCTTAAAAAAAATTTACAAAGTAGGAGTTCAGGTCAGGGCATTGGGAAAAGATCTATACAGGGAAGAAGGTGAAATACCAGCATGATTTGTCCAGACAGGAAGTGGTTTCCTCTTGTTTAATCAATAAAGTGTTCAAGCTCCTACGATATGACCTTATTAACTCTTTGCTCTCTAGAGTCATGGGGTCTAGGTGAGGGACCACGTTTAATTTCTCAAACCAGTAAAGGCTGTGTGCTACAGATGGATGGTGCAAACAATATCTGTGCATCCTGTTGAAATCCAGGTTAGATGTTTACCAGTAAAGACAGGAGTGATCAAAGAAATCTTCATTGGAGGAGATGGCATGTTAGCTGGAGCTTGGAGGCAATGGCTTGAATTAGGACAGTGGCAAGTTAGGAAGGATGAATACAATGACAGACTTGGAAGGAAAAACAACTGTTCTCAGCAACTCTCCTGGCATATAGAAATTAATCAAAAATGACTCTAAATATTCTATCTTGAATAAAAATAGTGATCCTGGGGGTGGGCACAGGAACTTAGGGGGTGGTAGATGACGGTTTGAGGAAATTATGACTTTGGTTTCGGGTATGTGGATTCTGAGGTGACAGCTTGTGTAAATCTTGGGTTAACATTCACATTTCAAGAGCTTTTAAATGTCTAATTTAGCTGGGAGGGGGTAGACCAGAAGGCTGCCCAAGATCACCTCCATCCTAGTGTTCAGAGATGTTGCTTTCCCTCTAAAGCTGAGAAATTAGGCCAAGGCAAAATGGAAGAGAAGCCACAGGACTCTGGAGATGGCCATGTCACTAAGCCACCGAGGACAAACTCATACCTTGTTTTCTCTGCTATGCCGAGTTGACAGACATCCGGTTACTTCATCTTGGAAGTTATATTCATCTGCCCTTTGGAACATCCTGCCCAGTGACTGATTTTTTTTAAATACCTCTTTTCTTCCTGAATATATTTGTAATACCTATTCACTACAAAACATTTGGAAACTTCAAAAACAGAAATAAGGAAATGCAATCACACATACACAGACCCTTAGATGTATGTGGATGTATGTGTTTGTGTATGTGTGAGTGTGTATGTATAATTTTCCTCTACTTCTAACTGGTATTTTAAAATACACTTTTAGCCGAAAAAATATCTGTACAAATAATCAAAAAGCTAATAATAGGCAACTTTTATTGAGTTGTTAGTATCTTCTAGACTTACAGGAAAGAACATTTATCCATCTCTGTCCACAAGCACATCTAGGAGAATCTGTTCTTAAAATGATTCTTTTACAAACTTTCCTCTTATTGCCCAGAAACTACATATTAAACCCATCTTTTTATTATATGCCTATTTTCCTTTTAACCCAATGGCTGTAGATTCAGAATAACCTGCTATAGGCTGACCAGCACCCTGTGAGAGGCCCAGAAGAGTCAGTGGTTTGGGGTCAGGCAGAAGTAGGGACCAGAAGAATCGGGTGCCCTGCCAATATTCTAGACTTCAAATCTGGAATTCTTGACTGGAGAGAATGACCCAGGAAGAAAACAACCACTGCACAAACATGGGGGAAATACCGCAGATGGACACATATTAGCAGCACACAGGGAGGGGGGAGGTGAGGCATTCCTGGGGGAAAAAGAGAGTGGGAAGGCGTAAGAGGAGATAGAGAAGGACCAAGGGGAATTTGCGTGTTGTCTTTAATTAATCAGGGGTTGAAATATTCTCTAGTGAACATGATTGAAGTAGACCTGGAATCTAGGAATAACTGAAGCACACACCACACTCACACACACATACACACACACACACACACACACCACCAGCACACAACCTCAACCAGAGATTCTTCCCACCTGTCTTGTTTTCCTGGGGGTTCAAACTTAAGGAATTGGTACTCCATTCCCAGAGCCACCCCACAACCCCTAGGGTGTGGGCGGATCCTTATCTCATTCATTTTTTTCAAGAAACTGCTTGCTCCCTGAGCTCAGTTCCTGGGAGGAGAGATTTGTCTCAGTGCGTATGCCCAGGAGGGGGACCAGGAGGGGGACTGAGGGGGGTGGCCTTTCCTCCAAAG
Organism: Saccopteryx leptura; assembly: GCF_036850995.1. NCBI lineage: Eukaryota > Metazoa > Chordata > Mammalia > Chiroptera > Emballonuridae > Saccopteryx > Saccopteryx leptura. The sequence continues at coordinate 170,178,799 of NC_089507.1, forward strand.
ATAACACAACAGCCCCAGACCAGACAGCATGTGATTCTCTCTCCAAAATCTTCCTAATGAGCTAGCTGTCTGGGGGAGGGGTAGTTATTTTTAACTGTATTTTGGCCAGGGCTTAGTTTTTAGAATTCTGTCTCTCTTTTTTTTTTTAATTTCATAAACACCGTCTGCAATGACCTTTCCCTCTTAATCATCTTTGACAGTTTTTCATACGTGACTCAAAATTTTTATTCATTATTTTGTTGTCTACAACCTCCCCTCACAACTGTCCTGCCTGGGTCTCCCTCCCTGCACCCTTCACCCCCATGTCAGACATATAATGAATTACTATTCCTTCAGACAACAGGGTTGAAAACTTTTGGTCTCCAAGGCAACGGGGTATCCTGGGGTGGGGTGCTGGGGAAGGGGGCCTTGCCAGGCCAGGAAAGGACTGGAAGTAAAGGGGGGTGGGGAGGCAGGAGCCGAGATGATATCATTCCTACAGCCCGATAGCGGCCAATCGGCTTGTGAGAACATGATGTCATCCCTCGCCCCCGCCCCCTTCCAGCTTAGGTAGCCCCACTGAGAATGCTAGACAAGTATTGAACTGAAGTTGTATTGCTGGGAAAGGGGTGGGGGAGTGGCAATGGGGGAAAGAGAAATCGACCCGACCCTCTGGACGGCCCTGGTAGACACTGCAGTCTTCACTAGAGGCAGCCCCATAAAAATGTCATCGGCTTGGGCTCTCCCTGCATTACAACACAATGATTTCTTTGGGGAGAAGAAAAAAAACCCTAAGATTTATTTTGCAGCCACACCCCCGCCTCCCTTGGAAGAGAAAAACCAACCAACAACAAGTTGTGAATGAAGTGTCTGGAGAGCAGCCCCCATCAACCCAGCCTGAGAACTTTCTGAACCAAAAGAGGCACACAGACGCGCACACGCACAGGCACGCACACGCGCGCACACACGCACACGCACACGCACACACAGATCAGCTGAATTTATTTACTCCGCTCTCTGCAGCCCCGGCAATGGAGGACACATTTGAGGTGCTCCAGTGTGGGAGCCTGGTTTGGGACAAAGGTGGTGAGAGCCACGTAAGGCGCTGGGAGGGGGGATGTCTGTCCCCAAGACAATGACAGCATCGAGGGCTCAGTGCCAGGCTCCTAGGAGAAGCAAACAAGCCATAGCTTTAGGGAGGGGTGCAGGCTCGTTAGAGTGCCTGCTGAAGTGTTACCACTGCGCAGAGGGGAGAGAGGGTGTGCCCCGCCTCTTCTGCCAGGTTTCCCGCGGGGCTGGGAAGCCATGAGCTTTCAGAAACAAAAATGTTCCCAAGAGTCCAGACTATAGGGCGGTGTGTACAAGGGTGAGGAGCAGCCAGGGCTGCTCTCGCCCTGTGCTTAAACAGTACGAAGAGTGCAGGTCCCCCCACGAGGGTCTCCCTGGAGTCTTTCTGGAGTTGTCCCACCTGGACCCACCTATGATGTTGCTTTTGAGGACAGAGAGAAGCAAAGATCTCATGCCCACCCCCCATTTTGCAGACATGGACATGAAGACCAAGAAAAGCGAATGGTCCAGCCCAGTGACCAACACAGTCACCAGCACATCTGGGGCTAGACCCTGGACACCATCTCCAACCCACTGTTCGCTCTTAGTTACCAGCCCATGACACAGTAGTAGCAGTTGAAGCCTTCAACATCACCTGCTTACCATCTTTGCATAAGTAATTACATGGTTGGAGTAAGTTCATGATGATCTCCATACCCATTCTTTATTCTTTATCACCCTCTACCTCTCCTTCCCCCTGGTAACCACCCTACTGTTGTCTGTGTCTATGAGTCTTTGTTTCTCTTGTTTGTTCATTTGTTGCTTTCAGTTTTATATCCCACATGAGTGAAATCCTATGGGCCTTAACTTTTTCTGTCTGACTTATTTCGCTTAGCATGACAGTCTCAGAATCCATTCATGTTGCTGCAAATGGCAGTATTTAATCTTTTTCTTACAGCTGAGTAATATTCCATTGTATATATGCACCACATCTTCTTCCAGTCATCTATTGAAGGACATATCAGTTGTTTCCATGTCTTGGCCACTGTGAATGACGCTGTGATAAACAAAAGGGTATATTATATATAAGTATAAGTGTTTTCAAATTTTTCAAGTAGACACCTATAAGAGGGGTTGCTATGTTGTATGAGAACTCTATTCTTAATTTTTTGAGGTACCTCCATAGTGTTTTCCACAATGCAATATAGAGGTGATATATCATAGAATTGTACATTTGACACTTATCTAATTTTATTAACCAATGTCACCCGAATAAACTTAATTTAAAAAGGATCAGTCCACAGACATCTACTGTGCATCTAGCATGTGTCCAGTCCTCCCTTGGCCAGCAGCCCAGATGCACAGAGAACCATAAGGCACAAGCAGGCTCCCAAAGGGACCACATCCAGGAGGGAGACAATGTGGGGTCATGAAATATGTACAAATTGTGCACATGGGTGTTATGCATCAGGGTTGGAGACACTCAAGGGAAGACAGTATTGCAAACAGCTATTGGCTTCCTACTGTGTGACAGGGGTTAAAAATACAAATATGGTAAATTCAGAGTTCTACCCTCACAGCACTTACATCAAGAAAAGGAGACCGAGGCTAAACATACAGTGTCCCCCCTAGGACAGGGACTTGGTTGTATTGTAGTATATAACCCTAGCACCCAGCATCATGCCTGGCACATAGCAGGCACTCAATACATTCTTGTCAAATGACCACATAGAAGCAGTGCTTAGAAATAGGATGTCCCTAACTCTGGAAGACATTAGCGAGGTGGTACTATCAGAACAGGGCTTTGGAAGATAAATAACAATTTGCCAGGTGGAAAGAGGGGGGATATTCTAAGTAGAGGGAAGACGATTGGGTGTGCTAAGATAACAAACACCCCACATGGCACCATGGCCCTAAATAACAGAGATCTATTTCTCGTTTTTACTATGTGCTTATGAAAAGGCAGCTAGTGGCTCTGCTCTGTGTCATGGCCCATCCTTGACCAAGAATACTGCTGGAATACCGCCAGTCACCATGGAAGACGAAAAATGGCTTAGCTCTGAAATGACACCACCTTTTCACTCACAACTCATTGGCCAGAACTGGTCACATGACCTCACCCAACCCCGGGGCTGTACATTTGAAGATGATACAAATATCCTACTCCTCATTATAACTTCTTCCCAGATTTACTGGCCACAGATGACTCTCACCGAACCCCATCTGCACCATGAAGGTTTCAGAACAGTGATTTTTTGATGCCAGTACTTGTACCACATTTAGCAGCTGGCCCTCCGAGTTCTGTTAGCAAGAGCCCTCCCTTCTCCCCATTTATACATTATCTGCCCACCTCCCTATCTATCATCTGTCTATCAATATCATTAGTATGGACTCATTGACCTCTATTTGCAATGGTTTATAATTTTTACAGATTGAATGTCTGTATCTCCCCAAAATTCCTGTGGTGAAATCCTAATCCCCAATGTGACGGCATTAGGATGTGGGGCCTTGGGGAGGTGACTCAGCTCCACCCTCATGATGGGATTAGTGTCCTTATAAAAGAGACCCCAAAGTGCTCCTCCACCTCGCTGCAAAGTGAGGACACTGTGAGGAGATGGCCGTCCATAAACTGAGGAGCCGACCCTCACCAGACACTGGAACTGCAGGAGCCTGGAACTTGAATTTCCCGACCTCCAAAACTGGGAGAAGTGCAGACTGGCTGTTTAAGCCTCCCCAGTCTATGCTAATGTTGTTGTAGCAGCCTGAACAGACTAACATGGTAAGTCCTTCCTGAACTAAGTTATTCTGCTGCTCAAACTGCGCCCGACGCAGCCAAGGGGAGCTCCTTCAAGCTGACTTCTGTGTCCTTGTCACAGCCCCCATCCTTCTTTAAAATGTATATCCTTTTTATAAGGGGTACAAAAATGACCTTATTCACCTGGATGTCCTAATGGAGAGGACTCTGGAAAGGCAGGGGAGTCTCGAGGAAGCGCAAGGAAGCTCCCATGTGCCCTTTCCACGGTCCCAGGGAAGCAACTCCGCTGAGCCCTACGAACCCAAACCATCACAAAGACGTGAGAAATTCAAAGAAATGACTCTATGGAAAATGTCTGTTTCCTTTCTCTCTCAGAGCTGTGTCCTGGAGCTGAGGGTAAAGGGTTCGGTGACGGGGCAGAGACAGGAGGATACTATTTCCTTGCACCATTGCACCTCTAAGTGCCACATCCTCAGAATGTTTGTGGGTTTCCTTACATTTAGCAGCTTGGGTGCAAGAGTGCCTATTAACATCCTCATTTTGGGTGCCAGAGCTGCCTTAATTCTTCCTAACAACCCTCCATCCCCCCCTACTGATATCTGCTAATAATGGATATTTGGTAAAGTTTCTCCACTCCCGTTTTATAGATGATGACACTGAGGTTCCAAAAAGTCAGGAGACTTGCCTAACGTCACACGACCACACATTTGAACCCTAGCATGGAAGTGGTCTGGGCGACTTTGCCCAACAAGCATGTCCTTCTGGGCACATTCTCCCCCCAGCTTACAGCACATGCCCAACAGTCACCCTACCAAGGGTCTCACACCAAAACAGGCCCCCGAGACTGCCCTGCCTGGGCTATTCCCACAGGTGGGGGTTTCCTTAGGACCCACCCACTCCCATCCTCCAAACAACCTGAGACAGGGGACTGTGGCTACATCCAAAAGCAAGGAGTGGACGTGCCCTTGGCTTTGTCGAAGCAACTTGAAGATGCTCAAGAGGCCAGGGCAGCTGTCCAGGAACCATGCCCAAAGCAGGGTGTCTGAGGGCTCCAGATGTCTCAGCAAAGGGGACCGAATCAGGTGAGACAGGTGCAACACGCATTCCTCTCTCCAGGGTCAAAACAAGGACAAGGCCTGCCGATTAGGAAATTATCAGCCTCCACAACATGGGTCTGACAGTGCTGCTTAGAGCTTGGCCCCGAGAGGAGACGAGGTCCTCAGCCCCTCATCAGAGAGCAGAGGGAACAATGACTAACCCTGAGCCTCAGATACCCCCACGTGAAGCGGGGAGCCAAAGCCCAGAGGTTCTGCAGGTGTCTGGTCACCAGCCCCACATACCTCTTATTCTTGTATTCTTTCCCTACAGTGTTCTTTTATTGTTCTGTCGCTTAACAGATGGGGCTTTGGAAACAGGCAACTAGAACCATCTCCTTCAATCTGAGTTTCCACAAAGCTACTTCCTATGGAAATGAGGACAAGGATACCTGCACCTCAGCTTGTGTTGGGGTTAAATTAGACAACGTAGTGCCCACTGGGGCTTAGCCCAGTGCCTAGCTCAGAGAAAGCCCCTGGTACATGGAAACTGAGCTGCATTTGGAGAGAGGGCTTTAAAAAGGGCAATTAAGTAAAATGAGGTCATATGGGTGGACCTTAATCTAATAGGACCAGTGTTCTTATGAGAAAAGGAGATTAGGACACATATATGTGCACACAGTGGATACAGGGTAAAGACAGCTGTCTGCAAGCCGAGGAGAGCAGCCTTCAGACGAAACCTACCCTGCCGACACCTTGATCTTGGCGTCCAACCTCCAGAAGTGTAAAACAATGGCTTTCCAACGTTTAAAAGCCACTTGTCTGTAGTGCCTTGTTTTGGCCACTCGAGCTGAGCGAGACAGACACAGGTCACATCTTTGCCTTTCCTCTTGGTGTCTTTTTCCTTCTTTTTCTTTCTCCCATTGCCCCTTCCAGTTTGTCTGTGCTCCTCCCGCCATGCACATAGCTCCCAAGGATCTTTCTGGAGATTTCTTGTGGTCCAAGTGTCGCTGGTGCCACTTCTAAAGGGACAGGAGTTGGAGGGCTCCTTTGGTCCAAACTGTCAGAATTTCTGACCCTTTGGTGCAAAAGAGAAACCACGAGGGAAAAGAAAACCATGAGAGACCAGACTTTGCATTTTGCTGAGACCTATTTAGCACTTCACCGGATCTACCGCCTACCATGCTTATCACACTACCCATCCACCACCAAGACCCACTTCTGACAGCCAGAGGTGGGAGGCGGAGGGGCGGGGTCAGAGCAGGACTGAAATACCATGCCTGTTTATTGGTCTCTGACTTCTGACCAAACTGGTTCTGTACTGTCCACCCGCCCACCTGACAGTGAGTCACCAATCAGCTCAGCTGAGGACACTGCCTGCGCAGAGAGGGCAAGGCCTGAACTTGGATCTCCCTTGTCTGCTGGCCACAGTCGGGTCAGGCTCTGCAGAACCTCCAGGCCTGACATTTCAGGCAGGGCCAGGAAGAATGGCCTCTCTCCGGCATTCTTACACGGCCGCCACCATGTCGCGTGGGCCAGTTGCTGCCTACCGGCCAGTCGGGAAGTTCTGGAAGACAGGAGAGCGTCTGGGAGGGGGTGTGGAGCAGGAGGAAGGCAGGAGGGGCCACAAGACCAGGAGGAACCCTTACTAACAGTTCACTTTGGTTTCCCATGCAGCTTGGCCTTTCCCTACAGGCAAATTGGGGCATTTCCGGAAACGATTACCATCTGCCACACTACCCTGAGAGCCACCCCAGGGCCCTGCCAGAAACACACTGTTCTTCCACTTCAGGAGTGAGCAAACCTATGTGCTTTCTATAAATGTCTGTGTAAATCAGCAGTGGGTATTCCCATCTTGGCACAAGGAAAACCCATTCCAGGCCCCAGACACAGCTGCCCCTCCTGAGAGAGAGGCCCAGGGGCACCTCCCTCCATCTTCCCGGCTCCGGGGTGCTGCCTCCTGGGCTGTTTGGCTCGTGGAGAAAGCTCTTACTCAGACAATGACTCGGCCCCAAAGGGGCAGCAGCTCACCTTTCCAAGGGCCTCCTGGGCGGAGCTCCAGGTGAGGCACAGCCAGACCTGCTGGGGTCTAGAGAGCTTTTGTAAGTCATGCTCCCCCAGACCACAGATGCCTGCCCTGCCCACCACAGCCTGCACGGGGGAGCGACCGCCCAGGACAGCCATTGGAGAGGTCCCTGTGCCGCTGGCACTCTGTGTAAAAGCTCCACGTCCGCTTAACTAACAAGTAATCATTAATATTACCCCTGGCCCATGTACCCAACTGTGAAACTGACACTAATGAAATGGGTTACGGGAACCATGACCAATATTAAAACCAAGTCCAAACTATTAACTTAAATGACCCAGGCTGATTCATACATCGTGCCTAGCATTTAACTAGAACGGAGGGTATTTTATATCAAAATGCACAGACATTTCTTCCACCCTGGCTTTTCCTTTCTTGCTACCTCCCAGCCTCAACTGGATCAGACCAGACCACACCAGACAGTCCCCTTAATCATTGGGATCCCAGTTTGACCTTCTTGGTGAAAAGGGATTCCCCATGAAAGGGAAAGTGAGCAGATCTGGGACTCAAATTAGTGTATTGATTCTTACGTGTGATTTTTAGAATCTGCTGTGAGGAGGTTGCTACAGAATTGGCTGATTTACATGGTTGGAGTCTTTACTGTGGTTTTAAAATGGAGGGTGTCCAGTTTGGGAAGGGCTTTCCCTGAGGGTGGGATCTCGTCTCCTGGAGTCTGGCCTCCGGGGCCAGGAGAAAGTCAGAAACCAGGAGGACTGAGTTGGGGAGACCCTGCCAAGGATGGTCACCCCACATCTGCCCTTGTTTCTTCCCAACCTTGGCGGGGTTGGAGGTCTCCCTTCATTTAGAGATAAATGACACGATCTTGCCAGCCAGCCTGCCTTTCTCATGGTTCCACTGCCAGCCTCGGGGGACACAGCCCACTGCGCAGACTCAAGACAGGCCCACGTCCTGCATTGTCTGCTTATCAGTCCCACTCAGTGAGGGCAGCATCTCGGAGGAAAGAGCCACGGGCACCGTGGTTCCCAGACCGCCCTCTGTGGGGCACACGTGGGCCAGATCTGGAGGCCAGGTGGCTATCGGACCCTAAGGATCCTCTACGACAGGAGGGCATGAGTGTTTGGGGTTAGGCAGCATTGGGTACACTTTTCTCCAAAGATCTTCAAAGCTGGTGTCTCCACAGCCAGCATTGAGGGTTTGGGGGTGGTCTTGCTTAGCTAATAGCAATCTAATCCCTGAGGAAGACCAATGGGGCCAATGCGGTGGGACAGGTAAGGAGCCACCCAGCCAAGGTTTGACTCTAGGCAGCCTGGGTTCAAAGATGAAGCTCAGCCTCTAATTCTGGCAGACGTCCCTGTCCCTCCCCCACCAGGTGGCACAGTGAACTGGCAGACAACATGCTAACTTAGAACAAAGGTTCCAGAGTGCCACTCTTGATTTTTACTTTTTAATTCACTACTTGGTTTTGATTTCTAAATCTAGCTGTGTGGCCTTGGGCAAGTCACCTACCCTCTCTGAGCTGCATTTTCCACATCAGTATAACAAGGGTGACAACCACTACATAAAGAAAGCCCTCTGCACAGTGCCTGGCACATGGTAAATGCTCCATAAGCGAACACTTTTGTTGTCATTATTCTTCCCATGGAGCAGTCGAACCTCCTCACCTCTGGAAGGGGGGTGCTCTCTCCCAGCCTTTTCTTACCCCTCAGGTTCACGTCCTTCTATTTATTCTGCTCACACAGGACATGGTGGCAGGCCTGGGAAACTATCAGCTGGCAGGGGACACGGGCAAGCCAAACAATCTCCCTGCAGAGCCAGAGCTCAGCAAGCCCATTTCCACCTGAATAGCCAAGGCGCGCAGGCCCGAGGCTGCACCTGCAGGGTGTCATGACTAGCTCTCCCGCTTCCTCTCCACCTTGCCCGCCCCTTCCGCAGCTCAGACACCCCTGCTGCCCGTCAGGCCCTAACTCGTCGGGCCGGCTTGCCTTGGTACCAAGGCTTATCCAAACATCTTCATCGCTTTTCATAAATTCAATCCCTCCTTATCAGCTGCACCATCAGGAGGAAGGACAGGAGGGGCTTGTGACTGACATGTGGGGAAGAGAAGCTTTAATTAGCCTCCTTGCTCCGCAGGGTCACCCACAGTTCAATCACCCTGCCTTCACACGTCCCCAGTCACATCGTGGGAGCGTCAGCGTCACACACGTCACTCGCGTCTGTCCACTGCTCCGTGCTGACGGGGCTGGGTCTCGTCGGGCAGGAGGCCGGCAGGTTGGGGATGGAAGTCAGCTGCTGTGGCCCCCTGAGCACATCAACTCTACGACGGCATCTCTACCACCGTCTCCCAGCTCGTAGAGCTTCTCTGATCCAGCCGGTCTATAGAGACTATATAAACTGCTGTATGACAATGCTCCAACCTTGTCCCTACGAGCAAGCTCACCCTGCAGAGAGGGTCAAAAACACCCAGCAGAATGCCAAGCACTCCTGCTGGCCCTTCCAAACTGGTGGACAGAGCATTGGGCTTGGGGAAGAGGGCTCCCCAAGACTCTGGCTTTTGCCACCCTTCAGCTGGACAACCTTGGGAAACTTGCCTTGGGGGAAAGAAGTGGGGATGATTATACCTACCTGTCCTCCGCGCCTCCCATGGCTAGGAGCTCTGAGCCAGAACATATGCAAATATGCTTCCTTATGTGCCAAGTTCTAAACAAGTGACACGTATTCCTGGCAATCCAGCCCCCTGGAAGTGTGGTAACACACGGCCACAAACAGGCCCAGAGAATGCTTCTTTTCACACGTGTATTTCAACTCACCTCTGCCATTTTCCGGTGAAGCCCAATTTCTCCCATGAAGACCTTGACTTGCGTCGAGCACTTTACTGATAGGGCTTAAAAGCTAGGGCTAATTTTTCAGGGGGTTAGGATATCCTACGAATGCCACCTCACGCACTTTGGGTCACCTACCATCCCTGCCCATTCAGAAACCGAGGGTTGTACAGGAAGCTAAACGTAATCGCTCCCGTGTCCCTGCCTTGGGCTTTACACGGGTCTCAGATCCCCAAGATAATCACATAGGCAAAGTGCTCAAAACCCAGCATTTCTGAAGGTCCTTCTCAATGCCAAACCCTGTCTTAGCTCCTAAAAAAAGGTCCTTGGCTTTTTTGCAGTGCCCAGAAGGGTTATAAATAAATAGTGAGACCATACGACTTACCATCCAAACCAGGACGCTCTGGAGAATGAAAACATGCTATTAGTACGGGGAAACTGGGATTGTCTTGGGCAAGTGGGGAGGGACAGTTATGCACGTTCTAGGTCTGGGGGAGGGGGGAGGAGAGAGAAGACAGAAGTAGCTTCCCAAACAGAACTTGAAATATGGACGCCCAAACGGGCTGAATGAGGGAATGAATGAATTCTTCAGTCACCGTGTTCTCCATGACAAATGGAATGGAAACTCTCATTCTCTAACTGAGCCCATCGGAGGCCCCCTGGGGAGTGAGACACCCCCTACCCCTGCCCTGCAATGCTCAGCGTAGAGCTTGGCACGTTAACATGCCGCCAGTGTTGGCTGGCCCGAGCTTGAGGGAGGAGGCAGATCTCAGGGAGAGAGATCCAAGCCTAGCTTCCCCACCAGGTCCCAGCCTGAGCCTGGACCACTGTGATCACAACTGGCACGAGTGCAGCGAGCAGACCTTCCGAGCACATTCTCATGCATTTCTCTTTTGATGTGAAACAGATAATGCAGCGCGGGGAGCACGCAGCGGCAAGGCCACCCTGCAGAACAGCACACTGGCTGAGCAAGAACAAAGCCCGTAAATGAAGAAGGATGTTTGCACTGTGCCTCCTGCCTGCTGGAAAACAGGAAGCTTTGGAGGCCTGCTCTGCTAAGGTCTCCGCCTCTTCCTTGCCCCGAAACCACACGGCCTAAGAGGTTTTCTTTTTATCACTTTTATTGTTGTGTTGTTTTTTTTTAATGGGGCAGCTCTCTTCCAAGACACTGTTATTTCTCATCCCGTTTCGCTGCAGTGTGAGGGAGCCATGTCTGTTCGGATGGGTCTGTGGGGGCACACGGGTGGTGAGTGACTGTCCTCCTTCCTCTCACCTGACGTGCAACCTCTGTAGACCTCACCTTCCACCAGCACCTGGGAGGAAAAGTGTCACCAGTGGGGAATGCCAGTGGTTGGCCCAGTCTGAGACAGCTGGGCAGTCCTGGGGCTAATGACTTGGAAGAAGACAGGGATGGCTTCCCTGCAGATGACAAGGATTGCAAAACAACGAAACTGACTGGTCATGGGGATGGTATTCGTTGACACCACAAAAGCAGAGAGAAGATCTCTCTCGCTGACAGGGGAGGACCGGGGACCAGCCAGCTAGGAAACCTGGGGACTGAATATGGCTGAGTGTAGGCTGGGGAGCGGGGACATGTCCCTGGAACAGCAGGCAGGACGTGGTCCGAATGGCCATGTCACTTTCCATTCTGCAGCCTCAGTAGCCACCGGGACTTCCAGTCTCCTGTTCTTAAAATTTGCATGTGGGCTAGAGGGTAAATCTCGGAAACAGCCCGCGTTCTCCCAACAAACAAAATCAATTTTTTAGGAATTGGCCATGCAACTGTAGGGGGGCTGGCAAGTCTAAAATCCATCCGCAGGGCAGGCCAATGGGCTGGAGACAGGCAGGGGTTGATGCTTCTGTCTTGAGGAGGAACTTCTTCTTCTCCAGGAAACCTCTGTTTTTGTTTTGAAGGCAGTCAACAGATTGGACCAGGCCAAGCCACACTGTCCGGTGTGATCCCCTTTATTCAAAGTCAATTAACAGTCGATGTTAACCACAAAATACAAAATACCTTCACAGCAACATCCAGATTCGTGTTTGATTAAATACTGGGTACTAGAGCCTGGCCAAGTTGATACAGAAAACTAGCTCATCTCACTCTCACTGATGTGAGACTCCAAAGCCATTCTTAGGCTCTGCCTTCCACCTAAGAACACAAAGGTCTACCATCAAATGGCAGTTCACTGGGGCAGGGACAATCTTCACCTCTCAGTCGCCAGCCCTCTCATGAGCTGCCAGTATGAGTGGCTTCCCAGTAGTAATGCCTCTTGAGTTGGACTGAATGAAATTGAGAAAACAAACTCAGCACCATGGAAAGAACCACCTGGACCCAAGAATCAGAAGACCCAGGTTCAAGTTCTAGCTCCACCATGAGTTGCTGGTTGGTCGTGCAGGCGGGTCCTGTTTCCTCTCTGGACCTCAGTAGAATGTAGAAATGTTGAACAAAATGCTCTCTGACCGTCATCAGTGAGCATTATCCTACAAGCCCTTGTGGACACATGTCATAATGCCTTCAGGGGGAAGTTGTACCCCAAGAACATGGTGGAGAACATCAGAGAAAATTCAAAAAGTAGATATATATAGATTCTAGATAGATAGATAGATAGATAGATAGATAGATAGATAGGGAGGGAGGGAGAAAGAGATAGACAGTAGACAAATAGATATATAGATATAATCTATAATTAAATATAAGAAATAGAATATATAATTATATAAATAAATATTAGGGGAAATGTGACTCACAAGTTTCAAGACTTGGATTTTCCTCTCTCATTTCTTAATCTTGGTGCTCTTTGGAGACTTGTTAAAAAATCTCTGGCAAAAGCATATGTGTTGAATTTGGATATGACTGCAAAGACCAGCTCAAGGATGAGTGCACATGCCTCTATGTTTGAAAGAAACAGGTTCAAAGACAGCTACCTTGGAGATAATAATAACCACGGAAAAGGGAAGAAAACACCCACCGGTGACATCCAAAGTGCCAAAAGCAACCAGAGATGTTCGGGCTCACACTGACCCTAGAAATAACATTGCAAAAGGGATTTCTTTATTGTTCTATCGGATTGGCCACATTTATGCAGGTTGATGTCACACCAAGTTGGTAAGAGAGTGTGGAAAAAGTATTTTTACAAATTTAGATGTTGTGACCTTCTTGGGGATCAAGTGTACATTAAATTCTTTAACCTAACTCTATGTTTAGGTAGCCCATCACAAGGACATACCTACTTTTGGGTGCGTATATGTGTGGTGGGGGAGGAAGGGAAGTATTATTGGAATGCTTATTGCAATCTTTTGTATAACCGTGAAAAACTATAAAAAACTATACACCCCAAAATGATTGACTAGCTTATTATATATCCAGGTTATGACATACCATGCAGCAGTTCAAATGGCAGGAGGGACCTAACGGGAGGGTGGCGGAACAATGCATGTACTACGAGCCAAACCTGTCTTTCCTAAGGCCTGCATTCGTGTGTACATCGGTGTACATACAAAATTAGCTGGAGAGAGAGGTTAGAGGGAAGTGCAGGACGCCCAACGGAAAAGACTGAGGTTGGTGATGGCACAGGGCAGATTACATTGTTCAACCCATAGACACCTGGATTGCTTTCTTGGTTTACAACCAAAATATAGTCCCATGACAACTGTATGATTTTCATAGCGATGGGAACTAGAGCAACAGTGACCATAAAGGGAAAAGGAAAGGAAGTGGGAAGCCTCTGTCTGGGTCCCATGAGTCCCGTCCTCCCTGCTCCCCAGGTCCTCTGGGGCGAGGCTCTCCAAAGCTTAGCTTACTCTTAAGGAATGCAAAGGTGAAAGAGTTCAGTAAGTACCATCACAATTTTTCAATTCTTCCATTTAACTTCCCGTTAATGTGTCAGTCAGGGTCCTGGAAGGAAGGATGACACACTCAACTTAGGTCATTTGAGGCAAGGTAGTAAAGTGATTGTTTTACAAGGTGTGGGCAGGTGTAGGGAAGTTATGGGAGAGAGTGTGGGCCATCCATAGGGCTCAACTGCTAACCTTGAAAGAACAGGGGGATAGAAGGGGGAGGGGGGCAGTGAATACCCCAGCTCCACCCTCCTCCCCCTCCTCTCGGGTCTCCTTACAACCCAGCATTGCCCAGACCCACCCAGAAGCCAGAGGGGCGGAGCCTTCTGATACAGTTCATACAGGTTAGTCTCCTGGGGCACAGAGCAGATGGGGCGGGGTGGAGAGGGGTAACAGGGGACATCCACCGCATGGCTTTCCATTCTAATGACGGAAGACATGCACAATCGCAATTAAATGCTTAGTTCAAGCATCTCCCATCCATTTGGATATGCACATCTCTGTTGGTCTGTGTTCAACTTTCATCTCTACCACTAACTGCTTCTGTGCCCATGGGCCCCCTCCCACCCCAGTCCCTAATTATTTCCAAGATTCTTTCCAGCTCTAACTTCCATGAATGGGGAGTCTAGACCTCTGCCTGAGCAGTTAGACTCTTCCATGGTTGGTAACCATTGGTGACAGCGGTCAGCTCATCGGCAGTAGCGAAAGGGCCAACTTGGAATGACTGTGGCAGGTCCTGAGCCTGCAGGGACCTTTGTGCAGCTTCTGCCTCTTCCACTTGGCCAAATAAGGTAAGACACCTTTGCAAAAATGGGCCAATCCTTAACACTTGCTCTGTCTGTGCTCCCCAGTGTGGTGGCCTGAGGACAGGATGTGAAATCCACACTGTTGAACCCACGGGCAGTATTACTGATTCGTCACTTCTAAGTAAGGGCGGGCAATTGGAAATGGTAAAATGAGGTGATAGAGACTCTCTCGTAATCAGTGCCCCTTTCCCCTCGATGCCCTGCTCAACCCCAACTCTCTGAGTCAGAATGAAGATAGTTCATTTCCAAAGAGTTGTTGCTAAACACCTTCATTCCTCAGCCAAAGACTCACACATGAGGAATGTGAGGCGCAATTATGTGGGCGCCCTGGTACCCTAAACAGGAGGATGGTCTCGTATATAAGTGGCCCGCTGTGGTTTGGCCTGTCCCCTCCACGGCCTTAGACTCTGAGCTGTCCTCTCTCACAAAGCACTTCTAATTTGCATCCAGAGCATAAGGACTCTTGGTGTTGACCTTGAACCAAGAGTGCACAAAAGCCAGGAAATCAGTTGACTTCAGAAGACTGCAGAACTCAGCTTTATGCCTAGAAGAAGCTATAGATGTGATCACCCATGCCACTTCCATGGGTTAAGATAAATCACTTCCCCCCACCTTTATTGCAGACTCTTGGGTTTCAACAGATGGTGAGCATACTTAAAGGGAAAATTTTATTATGCGTTTCTGTTTAACATGTCAGAGCTGCGCTTCTATTAGATGAGCACCCATCCCAATGAGCAATGGAAGAGAACCAATCAGCTGGAGAAATTGACACTGAATAAGGAAACATGTCTTATCAGCAAGAGACTCTCAGCAATGAAATAAGTCCCCCAGCAATGCAGGGCATTGCAAGAGACTGAGTCACACCAGGTTAGGGTCTGTGCCAAGATGAGCTACTCAGTTATCAATCTTCCCAGGTATCAGAGCTGAGAAAGGAAAGCTAGAGAGGTCTGAGTAATCCTTCCCCCGCATTCACTTGAGTTTGAGTGCCTCGTGGACGCTCAGCGTGAAATACTCAGAACCACAGAGCTGAGGACTGTCCTCTCATCCTTGGACTTCCTAGGAGAAGCCGAAGAAAATAAACAGTAATCAGTCATGACTAGAGAGGCCAAATACTGTGTTAAGGGCTTCCTAAACATCATTGTATTTTACCTTCGCAATTATCATGTCCACTTAAAGATGTGGAAACTGAGACAAAGGGAAGCAAAAATGTCTTTCCCAGGATCACTACGGACTTGCGGGGGCTGATATTTAAACCGTGTTGTAGCTCTTGCCCAGGGAACACCAGCACCCTGCCCAGACGTGCACTCAGAACATCTAACTTCAGTCTGGTTAGATGGCTTTGAGATCTCAACACGGTCGGCACCTGGCATGTTTCTGCTGTGTGGGACATAACACTCTTCCAGCTCTGGGTCTGTCCCCCACCCTCCTGACTCAGTGCAAGGGGGTCTTGCAAATGGAAAGAAATGGGGAGATTTAACAGACACCCCCGCCCCCTGCATCAGTACCTGATTGCACTTTTGCCACAGTTGAGGCTGGAAGACTGTACCAACCACTTAGTTCGCCAAGCTGGGCTACCAAGGGGCCCTGGAGCAAGAGTGGGGGGCCTTGGAGCACCCACCTCTGATTGGGAACAAAAGACAGCTCAGCAGCAGCCTGTGTGGGCTGTGTGGACTCGTGGCCACAGCCCCTTGATATGCTGTTGAGGGTCTCAAGGAGTCCAGTGCAGACCAATGAGGCAGGCAGAGCATGCTGCCCAGGCCCCTAATTCCATGGAGCCTCGTTAGCCTTCCCCAGCCCCTGACGTTGGATGCAGCTCCAGTGAAAAGGGCGAGTACCCTGAGATGACACAGTAGAATGGAATCATAAGAAAATCGTGTTCTGTTTCTTGCATTTCTGAGTTTCTAAACGAAGGTTCACATTGGCCCTCTGAGACAAGCACCTCTCCAGAATGGATCCCCACCCTCCGTCCCTTTCTTCACAGTGCAGAGTTCCCACGCTCCTGACCCCGGCCCCTTGGGCACTGCCCGCGGCCTCTCTGCCACCCTGGAAGACTCGTGCATCCCCATGTGTTGCACACGTACCGAGGCTGCACAATGAGGCTTGTTCTCTTGGAATCTTGGGCTTCAATGTGGCCCCTAAAAGGACAGCAGCCCAGGGAACAAGCCCGCCCAGCCTGATCCTCAGGCGGAGGAACACGCCAGGGCAGGAGAAGGGCTAAACTAGGGAAGGCCGATCTCTTCCCTGCCCCAGTCTCTGGGAACACCATATCTGAGGTTGGCACAGCCACTCAAGGTGCTGCGCGCTCCCACACCAGATAACCATTCCGGTTTGACAGGTACCCACGGCCCCCTGCCATGTGCCTTTGGCCCACCTGATAGCTGTGTTTTCCTTTTCCTCTGGGAGTTCCTGGGGCTGCTGTTCCTCCCTCCCCACCCTAACTCACCCCTGACTTACATAGCAGCCTCAAGAAATGCCACCCAGCCAACATCCTCCGACAGAATGCCCCGACGTTGAGATTGTTATTTAGTTTTTAAAACCTTGGAAGCCAGCTGAGTGAAACACGACTTGAGATATGTTAGAGCAGCCATTCTCTGTCTCCCCCTCTTAAAAACAGGCATGCGTCTTCCCACACTATGGTCTGAGCATCTGTCATGCACCAGGATCTGCTCTAGGGGCCAGGGATCCACCCCAGGAAAGATCAGAAGAGACCCATGCTCTCAGAGAAGGTACACGCTAGCCCAACGGGCAGACACGGAGACGTGCCACTCAGATCCTCCTTCAAGAAGGGACTCGCTACTGGACTGAGAGGCGCGTGTCTGGATGACAGCTACCAGCTACCAGCATCTCCAAGGTCCTCTCCGCCTTCAGTCTGAGACTGTGCTCTTCCTGGGGCAGCCCCTGGACAACGGCTGAGCAAGGTGGTGACCAAGGGCCAAGCCATTTCCACCTCCATGGGACTTCTTCAGCGAGCAGTCTCTGCTCCAGACCAGAGAGCCATCCTGGTCTGACATGTGGGACAGAGGCTTCCCAGCCTTCATTCTGATGGCCCCTCCTGCCCAAGCTTGCTCCTCCCCTTTTCTTCCACAGGTGTTTCTCCCCAATAAACCCCCCAATTCCATCTGAGCACCTGCTTCCTGGGGGGCTCACCAGATACTTAGGAGGGTCATACAAACCAGAGCAATTGCAGGTGGTGACAGGTGCCATAGAAAGAGAACGGGGCGCTATGGCAGAGCCTGACTTGGCAGGAGAGTACAACGGGCGCTAGATGGCCAGCAGACCCACCTGCGCAGAGAAGGCGACAGGGGAGCTGAGACATGAAGGAGAAGGACGAGGGGAAAACAAGGAGGAGGAGAGGAGGAAGCAGCGTGCCTGCGCACCATGGAAGGGGTTCCAGGCAGTGTGGGGTGGGAGAAGCATGTTAGGGTGAGAGGGAGGGGCGACTGTGGCTGGAGCACAGTGCTGAGTGACAGGAGGTCCCCGAAGCCAAGCCCACAGGGCTGGCAGTGCCCAGTGCCCACACCATGGCATCCAGTCTCTTCTCAGTGGAGTCAGAGGATGGGCGTCCTGCCTGCAGCAGTGTTGCGTAGACAAACCCAAATGTGACAAAATAATAAACCATGGCAATAATTGGTAGTTGCCACACTTTTCAGGGCATGTTAGCAAAACTTGATGACCCAATCTGGACTGTGATCTAAGTGAGACAGGCTCAGGATGATGGCCAATTCTGACCACTTGAAAAAACAGATGGGAGTGCAAGACAGCGAAAGCAATGTTGCTATGTGAGTACCTGCTCTAATTTGTCTTAAAAAGTGAATCCCTCCCAAACCTCAGGATGTTAGTCATAGCGAGTCACTTGTTCCTCTTCTCATGAGTGATGGTGACTCTCACATGTCACTGCTGCCTGGGCTCGAGCTGCTTCCCTGGAGCTGGGGCAGAAGACGGGCACAGGACTTTCTGAAGCCCACAGCAGCCCCTCAGCCACCTGGACACGTGGCTCTTGGCAGGAATTCCAGAGAGCCTCTCCCTGTGGTTCTGTGGTTCACAACCAGAGGCACTTTTGTCCCCTAAAAGACATTTGGCAATGTCTGGGCACGTTTTCCATTGTCATGGGGGTAGGGAGCTACTAGCATCTAGTGGGCAGAGGTCGGGGTACAGTTAAACGTCCTGCATGCACAGGACATCCCGAACCAAAGCATGCTTTCAGGCAGGTGCCTTCTGATCCGAGCTTGTCACAGAGAGTTTGATAAACACAACCAGTGGGGGCTCCCTCAGGGTAAGTCTGCAGTTGCACACCCAGCATCTGAGTGTTTGCACCACCCTACTTATTGTAGTTGAAATAACAAGAAAGATTTCCTTAAACAGAAGTGTTTTAACCTTTAAGACTACAGATGGTCCCTCTCTGGTTGTCTTCTAAGACTGGCTCGTAGAGCCAACTGGGATCGCAGACCCAGCCCGGGGGGGGGGGGGGCATGATGACCCCCCCTCTGAGGGAGGGCCTTTCCAGGCTAGCATTGCTATGATAATAATGTAAAATGTGGCAGAATGCTGCATTTTAATTAATTTTAGCCCCTTTCAAGACCACAGTTATTATTTTAAAAACACCGATAATACCAAACACATGTTGAAAGTACACAGCCAGCTGCAGCCCTGGAGACCTGGGGACGTGTTAAGTCATATGTCATCTGGGGTGGCGGGAACTCAGCAGGCCCCCTCCCCCGCGCCCTCTGAGACCCCAACACCCTTGTCCATAGGCCTGCGCTCTCTCTGTCACCAGCCAGCCCCTTCCCAGCCCTGTCTCTCTCCTCCCCAGAAGCTCAATGCTCCTCACCCCCCATACCCGCCCTCACTGCAGAAACTGAGAGGGGGCGAGGTGTCAGGCCTCCGGAAATCCCGGTTTAATTATTTTATTGTGAAAAAAGAGGGAAAAAAAAGCAACGAGAAGGCGCGTTCTCTCATTTTGGAAGAATGCTTCATTATCTGCCTTCGCGGAGTGTGAAACACCTCCCCGGCTGTACGCGGTCCTGAGTTATTATGTGAGATACTCAGGCGCCTGGCTTTCCCTTCCTCACCCCCTCCCACCCTCCCACCCTGCTCTTCGAGGGGTGACCTGTCCCCGTGCCCCGCAGTCTCTTCCAGGGCTCTTGCCCTGAAAATACTCCCCAAGAAGAGTGCTCCCCGAGGGCCTCGGACTATGCCTGGTTCCATGTCCGCCATGTAAGAACCGTTGCTCCTGTGCCCGTGGCCTCTTGTCCGTCACCTCCGGTTCCAGGTGCCCCTTGACTACTCATAAAACACCTTGAGCCCACTGAAGAGGTGAGGAAGTTCCTTCTGAGCCAAAACAGACCCAGAGACACCTGCACCAAGGAGCCCTTTGTGACTGACAGGTGAGTCTGCAAGTCTGCCTCCTTAACCTCATCTCCTCCTAGACAGGTATAATATTAACAGATGAGAGAGATTGCCTGGCTTTTCCAAAGACACACAGGGATTATGAGAAAGGGTCACAGGATGGGGTGGGGTGGGCTGAGGGGGACATGAGGCTGTTGCCCTCAGCAACACACAGTCTTCCAATCTCTGCATACTGATCTGTTCCAGGAGCGGATAATCCTACTCTCTTCTACCAACACTCCTCACAGATCTTCTCTGCAAACCCCAGGGCTCCTGCGGCCCCTGGACCTCAGGGGAGTACCTGGTCCCTGTGTTCCCGAGCGTGGCCTCCATCATCAGCAGGCATCTACCTTCAAGTTCACAGCACTCAACTTCAGGGTCGGTCCTTACCCACCTCCCAGACAGTCCGTCCCCTGCTGGGTCC
This sequence comes from Saccopteryx leptura, assembly GCF_036850995.1. NCBI lineage: Eukaryota > Metazoa > Chordata > Mammalia > Chiroptera > Emballonuridae > Saccopteryx > Saccopteryx leptura. Next base: position 170,198,932 of record NC_089507.1, read on the forward strand.
TCCCCAGGGAACAGGGACTTCACCATCTAGCCACTTGACCCTTACCCCCCCTGCACTCACTACCCTCCACCATTCAAGTCACTGAAGGGCAGACCAAGCCTGGACTCCATCATCTATAGAAAAGCCAAAACCTTGTCTCTTTCTCAGTCATGGAGAATTTGATTGGACTAAGCCTCCAAAGACCTGAGTGGGCAGTTTCTTGAGGACAGCCCTTCAAAACAAAACAAAATCCTAACACAGATGGGCACCATTATCTACTGCAGGGGTCCCCAAACTTTTTACACAGGGGGGGTCAGTTCACTGTCCCTCAGACCGTTGGAGGGCCGGACTATAAAAAAAAACTATGAACAAATCCCTATGCACACTGCACATATCTTATTTTAAAGTAAAAAAACAAAACGGGAACAAATACAATATTTAAAATAAAGAACAAGTAAATTTAAATCAACAAACTGACCAGTATTTCAATGGGAACTATGCTCCTCTCACTGACCACCAATGAAAGAGGTGCCCCATCTGGAAGTGCAGCGGGGCCGGATAAATGGCCTCAGGGGGCCGCATGCGGCCCGCGGGCCGTAGTTTGGGGACCCCTGATCTACTGTATGACTAACTCACTTAACCCTCCAACAAAACTGTTTTGTGCCCATTTTATAGATTAAGAAACTGAGCCACAGAGTATTCAAGGAACTTGCTTGAGATCACATAGCCAGCAAATGGGAGTTGCATAAATAGACCATTAAAAAAACAAAAAACAAATTGGGGAGGCATTCAGGGAGAGGGAGAGCTATCATTGCCATATAGGAGCCATTTCCCCAGGAATATTGCCAGGAGGATAAAGTCACTTTTTCATTCTCTTATGTGTCCTAGAGTTGTGAGAACAAAGCAGTGCCTCAGGGAATCAATCAATGCATACATTGTCATATATCATCATCGCCATGAGCCATAACCACCACCATAACGACCATGCCTTGACTGTCTCTCCCACAGCTGTATTAGAGTCATCAGCGACATCAATGCTAGCTGCTGTGACAAAACACTCCCTGAATCCCAGTGGCTTACCACACAAAAGTTTTTTTTTCATTCCTGTCACAGTCCAGGTAGATGTCTGAGAAGGAGCCTTCCAAGTGTAGTTCCAATAACCTGGGGCTCCCATCTCCTTTGACCTTGCTGTTCTGCCATACTGTTAGGACCAGGGGAGAAAAAGAACAAACACCTAGCATCATGAGGACATTTTAGAGGGCACTGGACATCAGGTGCATCAACGCGACCCCTACCCCATCATTCAGAAGCTAGTCAGATGCTACCTACGAGGGAGGCGGCTCTGGGCTGTTGTCCAGTGTGCCTAGGAAGAGAACAGGGGATGGCACAAACAACCGGACCTCCACTGCACACGCCCACTGGCCAATCTCTTCCTCTTCAAATGTGATGCCCGGGAGAAAACACGCTCCACTAGATGCTCGGAAGACTGTAGCATCACCTCCCTGGGTCTGGATGCCATATGTCTATTAAGGCAGCCTACAAGGATTGGAGCGTTTTTAGCAACAGTCACACTGTTGGATCAAATTAGGCTTGTGGTCAACTGAAACCTCCAGATCCCTTTCATGTAAACTGCTGCCAACGGAAGGTTCTGTAATCTAGTTCTTGTGCTTCTGAATTCGAAACCACATGAAATTGAACAGCCCTAGTTGAAAGTCTTCCATCTTGTTGGGTTTGGCTGAGCTTTGGGGTCTATGGAGATTATCCGGGATCCTAACGCTTGCATCCATCATACCAGCTTCACTCCTCAGCCTAGTGTCATCTGTAGATGTTCTTGATCTTTAGTCAGGTCACTGATAAAAATTCAGACCCGGTGGGGGGCTTGTAGCATGACTGTGACTTGCAGTGAGCCTTTGATTGATACTCTGGGTTTGCTGTTTAACCCTCCGGGAATCTGCCAAACAAGACTGTTATCCAGCTCACATTGACTCTTTTAACCAGACAACAAAGCCAAATGAAACCTCATTCATTTAGAGCGTGCTCTTTGAAAGTATCTAATTTCCCCCAATATATCATCTTTATTGAATTCAATATGCTCTAAACCCTAACTGTTCCATGGTCATAGTGACTTATCTGGAGCCACATAGCTTATTAGTAACAGAATCCAAGCTGGAATGTAGGTGTCCTGAATCCCAATGCGTCCTGCAGCATCAGAAATATCGTGTGCACACAGTAAACCAAGAGAAAACCAAGGCACATGGTCTTGAAGCAAAAACCACCACCCAGAGTGGCACCATGTGGCTGTCAGGACCTCCCTCTGAAATGCCCACATATTTTCCAGCTAGAAGCTTCCCATCCATCAATCCACCGCTTTGCCTTTCCAATTAGAAAGACAAGAACTACGACTGCCAAATATCGTGTTGGGTAAACGACCTGGAGTCATTCAGGAGTGACTCATGTCACGAGTGTGTTCATCATGTGCTTGCAGAAGGCCTCCTGGGGGACGCCCAGGACACCACCATCAAGGTCCACCTCCACGCAGCTCCCAAGGTCAAACTCAGGGAGGAAGGCTGGTTTGAATTAGTGAAAACCCTCAGTTACCCAAAGGTGCGTTCGCTAGCTGGCCACTGGCTGCTGGGGGCTTTGTTTCCAGCTGCAGAGCACCTATCCCTTCTAAGTGGGTGGGGCCCAGGTGCAGTGCTGCCAGATCTGATAAGAATTCTCCTAATTAACACACTAATTGTTTCCCAGTGGGTGTTTCTAAGGGCCTGAAAAGCTTGTTCCCTCAAGGAAACCCCAAACCTCCCCTTCTCCATCACTAGGTCCCTGGGCTAACCTTTATATCATAGAAAATTTATACTGAAATTATTCTGAATTCTTAATACAACCCCTGAATATATACATTGATTTATATATTCATATATCCAAATCTATGTTTTTCAGATCTTACTAGAGAATAAGAGAAAACTACTCAAACTCTAGAATCACATGTCTTGTTTATATGGATTTTCATGCTAACATGTTCAACCAGGTAACTTTCTAGGTAGGAGCCAGGCACTGGCTCTGTGCTTTCCCACTATCTCAGTGAACTGTCATGAGGAATACCTGAAACAGTGGAAGCAAACTGGCCCCATGTACCGATGGAGACAGTGAGGCCTCCAGTGACGCTGAACTTCAACAAAGCCAGGAATCAAACCTGGGCCTGTGACTCTAGCAAGACATCATTTTTTTTTTCTTCTTAAGGCTATATAGGCATAATGCCCAAAGCCCATAGGCTTTGCAGGGGCCCACAAACATATTGGAACCCTTAAAAAAAAAAGTATTGGCTCCAACATATAAAGAACTACAAAACCTATTTTTACCAAATGTTATTTAAATATCTACAAAATAACAGTGTTAACTGCCCAGTGGTAATTTAAGTTAATTCTCAAATAGTTATTAAGGACTATAATAAAGTTTAAGTCACAAAAATAGATCTCTTTTTCTCAAATCTCAAAGTTATAAAACATTATAAAGATCTCCCCATTCCCTTTTCCCCCATAAAATTATATTTAATGTGGGGTGTGGGTGCGTTGTAACACTTTTGATAGGATCGAGGGTGGGGCCTCCAGAAATAAGAAAGCTTAGGGGCTGTACTAATGTTTGAAAAGTTGGTGGGTTGTAGAGCCTTGCCTTATAATTCCTCTGCTACACTACATCTCGTGTCCAAGTCTGTACTTCTCGGTCCCTAGCATGAAACATAAGCCTGTTGTTCTTTGTAATTTTGCATTAATATACCCACCAGCCCCTTCTAGACCTTGGCGTACAGGGGACGCTGAATGGATAAAACGACAATTCTTTACAGTTGACGGTGCTCTAAAACTGAGGATGTGGCTCAGCCAGAGGGCCCTGAGGGAAAGCACGCTGCTGGCTCACAGGGGCCTGGCCCGGTGCGGGTGCGGGGCTCCGCAGGCCAACCTCGGAAATGGGCCTGTCACGGTTCAGCAGTGACTTGGCCCAGCTCAAAGGGCCCAGTTTGCCCCTGGGGGCATGGACCAGGTTCTTTTCCAGGAGGAGCGGGAAGAGTCTATGGCACAGCAAGCTGATCAAACTCCAACTCTAACAACTTTTCTACAGCAAAATCACATACGATGTCACTGGTCACAGGAGCCCCAGTGTCCTGGAGACATCCTGACCAAGCGTCCTGGGCACTGGCCTGGCTGCCAGGAGGGCCTCCGCCCCTTAGGAGGCTTTTGTCTCCATTGGGAGTCAAAACAAACAGGCAAAGCCACTGTCTTGATTTAGAGAAAGTTCTAGAGGACCCAGCTCAAGGGGGTGGTGAGGGGATACAGGAGGGGTCAGGGCTGAGCTCACCCGAGCCCTGCTAACCACCACTTGAAATGAATACCTGATATTTTTAGAGTTTTTGGAAAGATACTTGTGAGCATCTACCATGTGACATACTGTCATGCCCAGTCTGGAAGCTCACGAAGTGGAATTCTTGAATTGAATAAAGAGAGCAGGCTCTGAAAAGCTCAGGGCTTCCCCAAAGCCACCCAGCGATGCTCAGGCCTCTAGACCTGAGGATAACCTGTTTGTGACTATGGCCAATGGCTCTCCCACATGTGGTCTGAGCCTCTCAAGAGAGTTACCAGTTCAAATCCTTCACTCCAGGATACAAAAAAAACAAAAACAAAAAACAAGACACAGGCCTACTAGCAGGGGGCCTCAAGTTACTCAAGCTCTCAACTCTAAAATAGTGTGGTGCATTTAAGACTGGAACTTAAACTCCGCTCCTCATGTTTGCCCTTTAGAGACTGGGAGGCTGACTCACAGCTAGCTGGGCTCGAAGGTGCAGCCGCACCCCATGACCCACCGCTCCCCCCGCCCACGGTGGGCCTGCTCTCCTGAGCTCATGAGCAGCACAGCTTTCTAGCCAGACTGAGCCCCATACTCTCCATGCTTTAGAAACCAGATGTCAGTTCCTCACGTGGGGGCAGCCAGCCACACCTCTGCCCACCTCGCGCTGACCCTCACGGGGAAGTCGCGCAGACACCTGAGACCCACAAACACAGGACTCTGCCCACTAGGAGGTGAGCTCCTCGAGCACATCTCTAAAACCCTTGTCGTGTTCATTGCTAGAACCTCTCCCCTGACCCTCCTCCCATGTATCCGTTCAACAGGTATATTTTTGAACTTCCCCTTGAGCCAAGGGCAAGTACCTTGGGACAGGCACCTGGAAGTGTTAGGTACCTGGGACAGTCGGTACCTTCAAGGTGCCCGGCGCCCAGTGGGCAAGATGAACGAGGACACAACTGCTGTTCAAACTGATTCATATGATAGGAGAACAGGGAAAACTGTAGACCCAGGAGAACATATTTTGCACACATATAACCCAGGAAGGCTCCCTAGAGGAGGAATGTTAGCATGGAATCATAACTCCTGATCAGATTCCAAAACGGGGCTCTATTGGGTTTATCTGGACCAGCCCAACCAGACAGAAACTCTAATCCAAATTCATGCCAGCAGGTACCATTACCTGGGAATAACAAAAAGGGTCTCTAGGGACCCCGTTCTCAAGTTGGTGGCTGGGCTGTCCTTTCTCCCTGGTGGGTGTCAGCATTTCCCTAGAACCAGGAAGCTGAGGCAGCCAGGAATGTTATTTCATGAAGGCAGGGTGGTGGCCAGAGGGTGAAGCCTAGAAGTGGGCTACTTGGATCCAAGTGGCTATCGGGTCAGGGGGATGGGGACCAGCAGATAAGCCACCGAAGGGCAGCTCTCCAGGCCCCAGGACAGAGGGATGCTGATCTGGCCTGGCTACCTTCCCAGATGATGAGACACTCACAAGGCTCAAGGCCAGCGATGTTATTTCAGACGCCGGGCTTCTCCACAATCACGTTAGCACTCAGCTGTGCCCAGAGACTGTGTCTGCACAGAGGGCGGAGGGCCACCTTCCAGCCGGCCACCAGGCGCGTGAAACCAACAACTCTGAGTTTGATTTCAGTTCTGTCCTGTGACTAACTGCAGGCTGAAGAGCATGTTGTCCCAGCCGGCTCCTTCTGAGGCAGACACAGCCTGGTCACTGGGCTCCAGAGGAGTCCCAAGGAATGGGATCTGACAGAGCAGGGCTGTGATAGCCACCTGGGATGGGGTCAAAGCAGAGACTCACTCAGGGGCAGGAGGAGAGACAGAACCAGTCCCTCTGCTGGCTGCATGTGCCTGGAGCGGTGCCAGGGGCTTTACACACATTATTTCCGATCACCTGAAGCATGTCGGAGAGTATGAGCTGTCCTCAGTTTACAAATGAAGAAACTGAGGCTCAGAGTGGTTAAGTCACCTGCCTAAGGTCACTCAGCCCAAGTGACCATGCTGAGGTCAGAACCTGGTTCGTCCGACGCCAACAGCCCTGCCCTCCTGCCTGATTTGCCCGAATAAAAAAGTACCTCTCCATACTGTCCTACCTCTCTTGCTTGGAAAAGCTTTCCAAATTGTCCTGCAGTCAGAGGAGTGGGGGAGGACAGGAAATGGGAGGCCAAGAGCTGGGTCAAGACTCCACAATGCAGTCGTGGGGGCTCAGGCTGGGGAAGGCCATGCACCACGCTCAGGGCATGTGGGAGGGTGACAGTGGTGAGCCTGTGACTGAAAGGAAGAAGCTCCTGCAGAGTGGGCTCCCCAAGGTCATCCAGTCTGCGTCCACCACGCACTCCTCCCCTCCGTCAGCTCACACCCTCCTTCCTGTGACCCAGAGAGGACCTCCCAGGAGCCTGGGCACCTTTGTGCATCCAACTGAAGCTTCTGGCCCCTGGATCCATCTCCCACATCCTGCCAGCTCAGTGGAGCCAGGAGGCAACCTCTCCACCACCCTTGCAGGTTGCTGGGAACACCGGTGCCTGGCTCAGCGCGGCTCCTGGAAGGCCTAGTCACGGATCACTGCCCTCAGCCATCGGATTACAGGGGCTCAGATGAGGACAGCCTGCATGGCTGGGCCTGCCGGGCTGCTCTGGACCAAGGCCCGAGGCCCTTCCCTCCTCTGCCCGACCAGCGGGGCACCAGGCAGCCTGAAGAAGCTGTGGCCTGGGAACAGGAGTGGAGTTGGCCTCAATCTTTCCTTCTAGTTGCCACAAAGGGCAGGGCCCCTCAGGGTCTGGAGGTGGCCTTTCCTGGGGAGAAGATGGCTCAACTAGGTGGAGTCCCTGGATGGGTACCCTGGCCCAGCCCATCGGGGTGTCGGCCTGCTCTGTGGATGGCGTCCCACCCGGGTCTTGCTGAGAGTGAATCACTTGGAAAGAGACCCGTAACTGTATCCTGCAGAAACACACAGGCCAGGGGCCAGAAAGAAACCAGGTCAAGTTCCATGGAAGCAGGCCACCAGGAAGGAAGGCAAAGAGCCCAAGTTTTAGGGAGTATCTTCACACTGGGCACACTCAGCACATGTGAAATGTCACTCTTCCAGGGAGGGCGGGCTTCACCCAGTTCAAAGATGGACCAAGACAACATGTGACTTTGTGGTGGTTACAAAGACAGAAGGTGGCACAGCTAGGGTGCAAAGCCAGGTACCTCATCCATCACCCCCATGACTCTCAACACACAGATATGATGGCAGCCTCCAGTCACCAACACCTGCCTCTACTCCCCCCGCGCATGGACATTCTCAGAAGCCACCTTATCCCAAGAGGCAGTGTGCAGTGCAGGTGGGGACCATGCTGCCTGGTCCAAATCCTGACTCTGCACTTACATGCTGTGTGACTTTGGGCAAATATCTTAACTTCTCTGATGCTTAGTTTCCTCATATGCAAAATAGAGCTATGGATCTTCACCGTGAGGCTGAAATGAGAGATCCTATGTAAAATGTTTGGGCCAGTGCTTCCACGTTGTAAGTGTCTGATACATTTTTATCTATTATTATTTTAGTAACAATGACACCCTGAATCTCAGAGACCTAGCTCCTTCCTGCGCCAAAGCCCCGCCTCTCAACGCCAGCCAGGGAGCAGGTTTCTTTGCAGGTTGCCGATGGCTCGATGGCTCGGGGCAGTGCTGCAGAGGGAGTCCGGACTGCAGGAGGAGGGCTGGGCGAGGGAACATAAACAGTCATCAACAGACCACACACTTCACCGCCCCCTCCCACTGTGAACAGGGCAGGAGGAGAGGACGCAAATTCCTCAATCCCAGTCCAGTTAAGGCAAACTGGTTATTCTTCTTCGAGGGAGAGGAGGCCACATGACATCAAACTCAGGCACCCCAAACGACCACCCTGAACATCACATAGTCTCAGGGGCAACCCCACCTGAGAAGCTGGGGAGGAGCCAGAAGCCGGAAGTACGGGAAACAACCCAGGCTGGAAAGCCAGGAATGGGCCCGTGAGCACGGAGAGGGGCCCCCCTACGTGCAAAGACACACAAATACTCCAGTCCAGCCACTTCTCAGCTCTAGGGCCCTGGGCTCCGAGGGAGCTACAACCCAAGCTGACCTTCCCCCACCAGGAGCCAGAGCCTGTGTGGCCCAGGGAGCTCTAGAAGGAGCATGAGTCAAATGCAGATACCTCCACAAGGTCCCTAGAGATGGGGGACCCTCCTTCACTTCTGTCCTGGGCCACGTCCAGACCATCTCAGGGTGTTGAAAGTACATTTTGTTTGGAAAGACAATACTAGCATCTTCCCCTCCCTCCTTCCTTGCTGGCCTCTGCCAGAATGTGTCCTGTATTTCACCCCACTGTCCCTCCCTCCGAGGAAACCCCTGTCTGTGGCCCCCAAGGGCCCCCGGTGGCAACCCTCTTTCCTGCCCCTTAGATGCCCATAACACAGTGGTCTCAGAGCCCCCGACCCCCTCTGGTGGGTGGAACGCTCAGCGCCAGGCTGCTTTGCCCTAGAGCTGGGGCTCCTGAGAATTAATTCTCTCCCAATTCTCAGGGCTCACCTCCTCAACTTTGCTCCCACCCTCCCTGCAGCACAGCAAATAATGCCCCGTTTTATATGGAAAACGCTAAAACAGGATCACACCTTTTAAAAGATATTTCCACCTCGCAGCCTGAAATCAGACTTCACCTTCCTCCCGCCCCCCACAACCACCCCACGGCCCCTCCCTGCGTGCACATACACACCCCGTCCGCTACCAGACTTCCCTAAGCCAGTTTAATTGAAAAGGCATGATTTAGGCTAATTGACAGCAGATGGTTTCAGCTGCAAAATGCAAAGAAGCATTTGTTGAACACAATTTACAGCAACGAGGCAAAACTTTCTCCTTTTTATATCTTTTTTTTCGAGCTCCACGGCCAAAACAGCTCAGCAGAAACAAGAGGAGAGAGGGGAAAAAAAAGTAATTAGTGTTTAATTTTTTAACAATTTTTAACTCCCTTTTTAATTGCTTTACATAAACCTGTGCTAGAATTTTACAGCCTTCAAATCTCTAAGTCTGGTCCTTGTTTCTGGTTTTAATTACCGGGAGGCTTGTCTGGCACATTAAATTAGAAGAAAACACACACACACACACACACACACACACACACACACACACACACACACACAATTTCAGAAAGATTCTGCTGTTGAACTCCCAACTGAAGATCTAATATTTCAGCATGTGAATGGGAAGCCACGGCCGGGAGGCGGGAGGCTCTGGTAGCAGCAGACATGGACTGGATGCATCTTCATCATTATTACATCCACTGAAAACTGTCTCTTTCTGTAATTAGGAGTGAACGAGCAGTTATAAGGCCGCTTGTGACAGCTTCCGTGGCTCCAGGCATGTCAGTGCTGCTTCAACTGTAACTGGCTCCCCAGAAAGGCTGGGTCTGGGCAGATATAACAGGCTTCAGTCACACCCCAGGTTCTAATTTCTAAGCCAGGCTAGTCACCAAGTCTTAGGCTCACTCCTCAGCAGCCCATTTTAAGCAGGACAGACAGACATCCAAGAGAAGTACTGTGTGTAGGAGACAGAGGCGAGAGGTCCCCGGAGCAGATTCAGGCATCACGGTGACCAGGTGGCTCCGTCTAAGCTGCTCCCTTTGCTGACAGAGTTCGAGCCAAGTCTGGGCTGGCACTGGCCAGTGGAACTTCTGTGCTCTCCAATATGGCAGCCACCAGCCTTCCCGTGACTATTTAAACTTATATGAATGAACATTAAATAAGATGCAGAAGTCCCTCCCATGGTCGCACATGCCAACGGCTCAATAGCCTCCCGTGGACGGGGCTAGTTCGTGTGTTATACTGCGCAAGCCTGGGGCACTTCCGTCTCCGCAGAGAGTGCTGCTGGACAGGGACACTCTAGAGACTCTTGCTACGGAAGGTGTGGTCTGTGGCCAGTCAGCACATGTGTCCCCCGGGACCTGGCTGGAAATAGAGGTTCTTGGGCCTCACCAAGGCTTGGGAACTGCATCCTAACAAGACCCCAGGCAATTTCAGGGTCCCATCACTGAAGCAGTTGGCCGGGGCCTGGAGCAGAGTAATGGTCCATGGGTTCCCTTCAAGGTGTGCATGGAGGCCAGGGAGAGCGTGCAGATGAGGGCGAGGGCCAGTGGACCCTACACATCCTCAGGACACAAGCACGGCAGGGCCAAGGCTCCCCCTGCCCCGCCTGTGTTCATTAGTGCCCAGCCGCAGAGGCCCCTTGGCAGCCCCTGCCCAAGCCGCCCCAGGCTCCTCCAGGACTCCTGCTGGGAGGCAGAGGACTGCCTGGCGCAGCTGGGCGGCCAGCTCTGGGGATGGAGCCAGGCCAACACTGGCTCCCCACACACGGTCATTACCTCCCCCAAACCCAGAAGTTATTACAATTAAAACACATTGCAGGGGGGAATGGGGGCTGGGGAGGTCCCTTTAGGAAGGAACACTGGGATTAAAAGAAATTAGAGCAGTTGCCATGGCAACCCAGCCAGGCCAGGCCAGGCCTACCCTGTGATTACTTCAAAGGGAACAGGATGGGGGCTGATGGGGCTGGGACAGGGGGTGCTGGGGAACCATCCCCTGCTGCTCCAGTGTCTATGCTTTTCCCCTCAGAACGGGGTGGATGGGACCCAGCAGAAAGCTCTTCGAGGCTGAGCCCCGCTGGCCTGCCTTTCTTCTGTAATTACCGCTTAGCCCGTGACTGGTGTTCTCCAGGAAGTCCACCCCCCTGGCCACGGCCATCTCTTTCTTTTAAAACTAGGGAACTCCCAAGAGGACCCCTGCTCTCACAGCCTTGTGGGTAGAACGGCCTGGCCTGGTTTCCTATCAGCTCAACACTGGTGACAAGGGCACCCAGTGAGACCGAACCACCCCCTTCTCTAGGTGGCACCAGAGCAACCTGGGGCAGAACAGCCAGGTGCGTGAGGCAGGACAGGGCGGAGGGTCCAGGAGCGGCTCATGACAATGAGCAGGATAGCATCTGGGCCTGGGACCCTCGAGGTGCCCGCAGAGGGGCAGGGTCCCTGCAGAGTGGGAGCCCTGCTTTGGCAGAGCCACAGGCCCAGAAGGAGAAAACAGTGATTATCCCCCCCACCTCGCTGCCTGTCTTCTCCTCCGGAGGCTCCACTGTGCGTTCGCGGTGCCACCGCCAGAGCCCTGTGCCTGGGGAAGGGCTGTCAGAAGCGGGGTTTTCAAAGGGCTGCAGGGTGCGCTCCTGCCGGAAGGGGTTCCGAGCTGGGCTGTGCTTTCCATACAGGAGCACTTTGTTCGTTGTCCTGCCCGCCCTCAGTTCAGAGTGTGCAGACTGCCCAGGTTTCACCGGCTCTGAAGAAGATTCAGGTGGAGAGTTCACACACAGATCCAAAACACCAGCATCGTGTCATCTCGCCCAAGACTTTTTACCACCTGTCTCTTGGAAAACTGGGTGAGACTGGATGGGGTGGGTAAGGAGATGGTGAAGGGGTCAAGTCCTCTGCCCGCCCCACCCTGAGTTTGTAAACTGAGAGGCCCGGCTGAACACGGCAGGCAGCTCGGCCCTGTAAGGGGTTTGCAGAAGCAAGGGAACCTGCAGGGCACAGTCCTGGGTCCAGGGCTCCCCCAAGCTGCACCACAACCAACTCTGGCCAGGCCTGCAGCTCTATCAGCACAGCAAGGAGCACAAAGGAAGGGGGGCAGGTAGCAATGAGGCCATGAGGACCCCGGGTCCCTGCCCCCCTCCCTCTCCTCCTCTCCCTCCACCTGATACGCACAGGAGCAACCTGAGCCATGTGGCTACAGACATAGTCTGTGTAAGGAGCGGCACTCACTGCCTCTGGGAAGAAGCAGAAGTGGGGGGGGGGGGCGGCTGGGAGGGGAGGGAGGGAAACACATCCTGCCTCCTTCAAGGTGAGGAGACAGGCGGCCAGGCACAGCAAGGCGAGGGGATTGGAAGGTGCTGAAAGGAAAAGATCTCTGTTCTCCCCATGGGAGGGATCAAAGTTCTTTTTCTTCCCTTCTTTTTTGTGACAGAGACAGAGAGAAAGACAGATAGGGACAGAAAGGGAGGAAGAGAAATGAGAAGCATCAATTCTTCACTGCGGCACCTTAGCTGTTCGTTGATTGCTTTCTCATATGTGCCTTGATGGGAGGCTACAGCAGACCAAGTGACCCCTTGCTCAAGCCAGCAACCTTTGGGCTCAAGCCAGCTACTATGTGGTTATGTCTATGATCCCACACTCAAGCCAGTGACCCCACACTCAAGCTGGTAAGCCCACACTCAAGCTGGATAAGCCTGCACTCAAGCCAGCAACCTCAGGGTTTTGAATCTGGGCCCTCTGCGTCCCAGTCCTACACTCTATCCACTGTACCACCACCTGGTTAGGCGGGATCAAAGTTCTTATTGAATGAGGAGGCTCTGAGCTATCTTATTGAATGAGATCACCTCTGGGCTCCCATGGAAATGCAGGCTCCTCCTCCCTGGACCCCAGTCTCCCCAAAGTTCAAGTCCCCTGGGATTCCAACCCCTCTCTACCTTTCTCCCTCCCCCCAACCCAGCTGGTGTCCTAGGGAGGCTTCCTGGGGTGGCCCACCCTCCATGTAATACGGGACAGTCCTGCATGGGGCCTAGCAGGGATGCCTGGTTTTATTATTTCTGACTGTTACTGGTCAGATGCCCCGGCCATCTGGAAGACGAAGCCTCTGCTTGGAAGAGAAAGCTGAGCTAAAGGATTCCTGTCCCCCAACCCCCACATCTCTATCCAGATCACCACCTATTTCTGCCACTTTGATCACCCCCCCCACCAACGCCCTAGAGGACCAGACTAGCTATTTGTGTGCCTCTGTATCTCATGTATACAATAAGCACTAAATAAATGTTGTGTACCTCAGATCTTTTACAGCTTCACCAGCTGTACCTCCGACAGAACAGCATCTGTATACTGTCCCCCAGGCCAAAGCCCTGGGATCCAGGCAGGGAATCCCAGCTCCTCCCTACCTCTTACCTCTCCTTTCCCACAAATCGTCCCCAAGGAAGCTGGGAACTTGCCCTGTAGCTCTGCCTCACACCATTTAACAAGAACAAAAAAAAAAAATGCACACAAGCCCTAGAAGAGGAAAAGTAGCAAAGAGGAAAAACAAAACAAAAACCGGGAGAACTGGAGGACCGTTCATGTGTACACGTATCATAGGAGTTAGCATATCCCAAAGCCCCCTGGACAGAAACCAAACAGGAAATCTAGAATCATTACCAAATGCACTTCCCTTGCCTGCCCTGCCCTCGGCCCCCCGGGGGTGGGTCAGGGATATTGAGACCCAGCTCACCAGCTAGAAGCTGCAGGAGGGTGGAGCTTTGAAGGAGTGATTGGCATTTCCTCCCCCCTTCTCTTCCCTCCTGAACTCCCGATAGAGTTTCTCCCTGGATGGTTGATGGGATGGGAGGAAGCCTCTTTGCTGCTAACACCCCCCAGGAGCAGGTTTTCCACGCAGGCCTCCCACAGTGTTGGAGCGGAAGGCGGCCGGCAGCTGGCCTCCCTCACCCCCTCCACAGAGAGCTGGGTGATGGCCCTAGCTTTGGGATCAAGACCTCCTGCTCTTAAGAAAACAGATCAGAAATTTTGGCATCCAAATAAAATATGTTCAGAGGAAGCAAGTAACTCTCCGAGTGAAACGCAGGCCACAGGACTGAGGAAGAAGGTCTGAGCAGAAGCAGGCGCTCCAGTGACCATGAGTTCAAGTCCATCCTCCGTGGGCTATTTCCGTTGCTCAGAGCACAGGCAAGTGTTGCACCCTGGCCCTGTGCTGGCCACCTCATCAATCCCTCAAAGGTCAGCCAACTTTTCCTGTAAAGGGCCAGATAGCAAAGATTTTCAGCTTTTCAGGCCAGAGGGTCCCTGTGGCAATTGCTTCCTCCTGCCCCTGCAGAGAGAAAGCAGACACAGAGGACAGGTAAATGATGGGCATGGCCGTGTTCCAGTAAGACTTGATTTATAAAAGATAGGCCGCTGGCCAGCTATGGCCTAGGGGGGCTGCAGTTTTCCAACCCCATGGCATAGATCATGAAGACAACAGAATGATACGAAGTCAGGGAGACCTCGTTCAAATCTCCGTCTATGTCGTGTCACCTTGGGCCGGTCACTTAAGTCGATCAAGCGCCATGTCCCGATCTTTAAAACAAGATGATAATGCCTGCCTTCCCTGGTTTCCATGATGATAACACGGACTAAGGAGAAGCACCTGAGACTCAGGAACTGGGGCTGTTTATCCTTCTCCTTAAGTAGAATTGGGAACTAGGGGCGTGGCTCTGAGCCTTTCATCTTTTGCAGGAAGAAGGACACCACCCCACCCCACCCCGCGCACGCACACCTCCATGATGGGGCAAAGATTCCTTTCCTAAAATTCAACTAATTCCATGGATTCACTTCACTTCGTGACATTCAATCAGTGGTGGTATCTTAGAATCAACTGAGTTCTTGTTTTTATTTTTTCAATGGGTTTTTAAGTCTCATTACCCATTGCTGCACCCCAGACCAAATAAAGCTGAATCTCTGGGATGAGACCCCCCACACACACACCGGGTATCAGTTTATTTTAAAGCTTCCAGATGATTCCAGTGTGAAGTCCAAGGCGAGACGCACAGGACTACAGAAGCGGAGAGAACAAGGGATAGCCCTCTCATTCCTTTCTGCTCGAGGTATGGTTCAGGTCCAGGAAATGTCAGCATCACCTGAGAATTTGTGAGAAAGGCAGACTCTCAGGCTCCACCCCCAGACCTGCGGGATCCTTCTCTGCATTTTGATAACGTCTCCAGGGATTCCTGCATCCATCCACCTCTGAAAGCTACTGGTCTACTCCATGGACGCCCAACCCAACTTGGCTTATCATCAGAATCCCCTGGAAAGCTTAAAAAAATTCCTAGACCTCCTCACCAACTCACAGAATCAAAATCACCCTGGGTGGCCCAGGGATCAGTACTTTGTGCCAATATCTTATTTGAAAATGTTCAAACAGATAGGAATGTTGTCTCTACATACACGCCACCCGGACTCACTGATCAAGATGTTGCTACATGTGCTTCAGCATCTATTAATGCATCTGCTCATGCGTCAAGCCATCTCATCTTTTAAACACGTGGCAAAGGAAAATGCAGACCTGAATGTCTACCCCTACACACTTTAGGATGCACACCATTCATTTCTAAGGTCTTCGATCGATTCCTGTGCTGTGAACCCAGTCTCCTACCTTGGGCATCCAGGTGCTGTCTATCTAATGACTGTCTTTTTCTCTGTCCAGAGGAAACAGTACCTAGGACTTGGCAAAAGGCATTCCTCTCTGTCCAATTTTTTTTTATATATAAAGTGATGCCACAGCCTCTTTTAGTGCTGTCACCTTCAATATTAGGAGAGGACACAAGAATCCATGAATCTCATCAATTCCCCTTGGTAAGACATTCGACAGTAGTCTCTTGTCACCATCTCCACTGTGTCTCTTGTATCTAAAGATGTCATTGGGTGGATCCTGCCATATCTTCAAAGCCTTCCCTGGTACTCGACCTCCAAAACTACTTCCTGGCAGAACATTCTAGGGTTTTTTTTTCCGCATTCCATCTGTGGAGGCTGATGGTGAGCCTTTCATCAGCTCTGCCGATTTTGTCGTGGAAAACCTTTGGAAGAGCCATGAGGACGACGTGTTACATTGCTATCACTTCCGGTTTGGGAGTACCGGGAACCAGCGAGCAGTGATTTCACTACACCTGTACGGATGGGTGTAGGTCCAGCAGGTCTGGGTGGGGCCTGAGAGTCTGCCTTTCTCCCAAATTCTCAGGTGACGCTGAGGTTTCCTGCGCCTGAACCATACCTCAAGCAGAAACCTAACACCCACACCTAACCCTACACCTGCACCTCTGGTTCTCCCTCCATCGCGGCTTTTCTATTGAGAGTTACCTGCCAAATACAAAACTCTAAGCTCTGTCAGGGCCGATGTGACCCAGGAACTAATCAGAGATGTTTTTCCTGCTAATTTAACCCAGGAATGAGGCTGGCCCTAGGAGCAAGGCAGGACCATTCATCCTTGTCAGCAACTCAACCTCTCGTAGGAAAGAGGTTCACCATCCAACTTTTGAGGAATTTTCCAGAATGACTGGGGTAGGGCTGCAGTTAGAACAAGTCTAGCCTTCACCCTTCCGCTCCTCCCCAAGACACGCAGAGAGACACCAAAGCCCTCAGGATAAATTAATAGGAGCATTGCCCCTAAATAATTGCCAAATGATTTCCACTTTTTTCAACCCAAGTAGAGTCTGTCTTGGAGCCTGCGCACACATGTCCCAGGTCGCTCTGTCTTACAGATAGAGGTAACTGGGTCATGAACAAGGTCACACTTCCTTCAGCATTGCCACCTACAAACACAAGGGAGTGGGTTCTCTCCCTCCCACCCCAGCCCACTTCTCCTTCCAGACCACCCACTCTGTTTGCACTGGTCCTCCAACCTTGAAATCCAACACCCTCCTCTGTAGGAACCACTCATGTTTAAACAAATAAATACCCCGATGGTAACCCACTCTCTGGTGGTATTCAAATAAATGTCCCAGGAAGGAGGATGGGAGGAGGGGAAGGGGACTGTGGGCCTCCTGTGGCTTGTCTGCCTGGGCACCTCCTGGGGCCCATGCCCATGTGCACGGCCAGCGGTGCGACCAGCCAGAGTGAAGAGGAGCTCCGTGCAATAAGGGGCTCTGCAGGTGGCCTCCTGGGGATGGATCTGGTAGCACTCTGGGAAGAGGAGGTGGAGGCTGGATGGTGGGTGGTGCCCAATCAAAAAGAAAGACCGATGGAACCTGTGCTGAGGTTTTCTCTGAGCTTGGGCTACTCAGCCAGGAGCCTGCAAGTCCCTCTGACCGGGAAGGGAGTGCTAAGGGCCTTCTGGGACAGTGGCTGGGTGGCTGGGTGGGAGGAACAGGGATCAGTTCTCCATGACTCAGAAACACTTAAATATAGCCCCAAGACTCCCCTGTAGTGATGGGGGAGGGCTGGCGAGAAACAGGGGGGACCCGCAAGTTAAAGGGACCTTGCCTCTGACTCCGTGGAGAAAACCACCCCGAGTCCTTGGTTTTCACGGCCTGCGGACAGCTAGGAACAAAGTCTCAGCTTGGTCGCTGGTTGGTGGGTCAACGGAGTCACTAAATGAAAAGCGTATCTAAGAAATAAAGGGAAAACCACAAATGCTTGAGAGAACTTCGTGTCACTTGCAGACCTCCCCCACCAGAGGAAGGAGGGAAGAGGAGGTGTCCTGCAGCCTGGTGGGTTCATGGCTGGCAGAGGAAAGTGTGAACGAGGTTGTGCTAGAAAGCTGGCCGTGCACCACTCGTGCATAAGGAGGGGGGTAGGAGGAGACCACGTTTCAAAAATAAACACAAACCCCAAAATAAACACTGTTAATGGAAGTGACTAATCAAGGGTGTGCTGAACTTGGTGGTTCTTGATAAGATACAGGGGGAAATGCACTTGGAAAAAATAACAGATTTTTCCCCCTTTAGTAAATAAAGTGATGGGGAAAGGGGCAGGGGACAAGGGTTAGTGCTCGGTTCAACCTTCAGCAGAGGATTAAAACAGTTTCACAGTCCGACATTCTGGCATTGGGGGCTGGAGAAGACCGGGTTGTGGGGGCCTGTCCTGTGCATTGTAGGATTTTCAGCAGCATCCCTAGTCTTTACTCACTAGAGGCCAATAATATCCTCTCCCTTTGCTGTGACAACTGAAAATGTCCCCAGACACTGCAAATAGCCTGTGGCGCGGGGTAAAGTCACCCCCTGGCTGACAACCATTCGCTGAGGTTAAAACTCACCCTATGGGCTTGCTCTAGGGGCCCAGGAGGGCCAGACAGCTAGAAAGAAATGTCGTATCTCCTGCATTTGATGATTTGCTGGTCGCAGATGGCTGTGTGCTGCCAGCACCTCCACAGGAAGCCACCCACTGGCGTCCTTGTCAGTCAGAAAAGGCATAGGAATGATGTTTGTTCACAAGCAAGTGCCAAGCCCTGCGGCCTCCACAGCTCTTAGAAAACAGTTGTCATAGGTCTCAGTGGTTGCCTTGGCTGGGAAGGTGACTGACGGTGGTCCATTTCAAGGAAGAATTCTGCAGAGAAGAAACGACTGAGATGCTAACTGGAGCCCCATGGGCAGAGGTGCCTGTCTCACTGAGCCCGAGTGACATGCACTCACATTGCTCAGACACAAGTTCCTTTTGCAAGGATAAAGACTCAAAGAGAGGGCGAGGCACTGGGAAAGGGTTTATAAAGACATTATTTTAAAATGTCCCTTGGCTACCCACAACTCCCTTGACCTACAAGGTTTGCTGTGGCCTAGTCTGTATTTGACGCAGATGTCCCTTTGGTGAGGAAGGGGAGGGCCAGCCAAGTCCTGTTTGTAAAGCATCAATGACCTCAGACGCTGTCTTTGCTGGAGAGAACCACTGTGAGTTTCAGAAAGCACCTGTAGTCCCCGTCAGTCACCTTTCCCGAAGACAATCCCATTATGTGCCACCCTGCTCCCAGCCAGCCTGATGCGTGGGCCCTAAGTCCCACTCGGCAACCCTCGCCACAAATGGGGGTGTTGACTGCCACTGGGCTTTCTGTCCCTGGACTCAGGGAATTAAAATCTCACCTTACACAAGTCAAAATGGTTTCAGATGCTTCTACCTCCCTCTGTCAGGTCTGCCCACAATGGGCTGCTGGGTTGGAGGGGAAAGGTGAGAAGGCTATTGGGCTGGTCCTCCCTGCTGGAAGCCCCCCCCCCCCCCCGCCTTTCTCTCTGCCGCCTCCTCCCCAGCCCCACTCTGAAAGCCAGGGCAGAGCCATCTTCCCCGCTGGCCGGCTGGAGCTTTACTCCCCAGCTCTCTGCTTTCTGAGCACACACACACAAAGAGTGTTCTAAATAGAGCGGAACTGAGGATGGGGCCGCGGCCCGGAAGAAGCCTACCCCTCCCTGGAGAGCCCAGCATCCCTGTGGAGGGCTGGTCCACCACAGCGCCTCTTATTCAAAGCATTCTTGACCCGGGAGTGCCCGACCCTGATGGCAGGCACCAAGCTACCACCAGTGGGATTTGCTTCTGCAGCTTTTGCTTTGCCTGGGCTGCTTCATCCTCCCTCCCAGAGGCCTCCTCTGGCCTCCTCTCCCTGTGTTTCACCATGGCAGCGTCTAAGGGGTCCTACTCCAGGTGGGATCAGAGACTCACCTCCTTTAGTGCCCACCATGAACTTGCACTGAGTGAGGCTGGGCGGCTTCACTGACCCACCTGAACCTTAGTGTTAGCTCCCAAAACCGAGGTCGGAGAACAAAGACCACCATTTCTCTCCCACCACATTGTATTGTTCAATACTCATTTTTATTAAGTTAGTCTCCTGTTGCTCTGAAGGAAGCCGGAGTATCGAACTGGGGGTAGATCTTTAGACAATTCCTCCTCGATTCTGGAAAAGCTCATACCCATCAGGCAAAGAGCCAGCAGCACATTTTGGGGGGATCTATACGTGATTCTGTGCATTTCACTCATTAACACACACAGCAAGAATCATTCCAACATCCACCGGGCTTTATGAATGAGGTTCTCACACCATTTGGAGAACCATCCCCCTCAGCCTCAGGAGCCAGGGCCAGGAGAAGTCACATCTCCTTCAAAGGGGAAAGCAGATAGCTCTCACCTTCAGCACATCACCAGCTTTTGACCCAGGTACCAAACCTAGGTCAGGTGGCCCTGTGACAGCCCTCGTTTGTAGGCCGGGGTGCTCATGGGGAAGGTTCCACGGTGTAGCAGACCCCACCCCCTACCCCAAGCCTCTTCTGGTGCCTCCACTGAGTTCAGTTTCAAGAAATATGAAACCAAATGGATTCCATGACTGGTCCATGAGTCAGGGCCTCTCTGCTCTTCATGGCTCTCTGAATTCAGTGCCTCCAAAAACACCAATTCATCCAACCAGGAACAGGCAAGGAATTTAGAAAGTGAAATGAACTTAAATAGAAAGTGACGATTATCAACACTTAGGGCTGTCTGTGTGGAGTGGACCACCCTCACCTCTTCCATTCCAACACAGGAAGGAGAATAGAGCGCAGAGGACAGTGATAAGGACAGAGGGACAGTTTAGAATCTGCTACGAGGGGTCCTTAACAACACCACACATTTATAAACAAGAATAATTGTGGTTCGCTTGTTCCCCTCTATTCACATTTGCTCCAGAGCTAGAAAGAAATGGCTTTTCCCTTTCATTCCCTTCTTACAAGTCTGGTTCAGAGGAAAAAAAGAAAAGAGAAAAAAATTAAAATGCTGAAACAAGGTATTTTTTTTCCCCTCTGGATGAACTGTTTTACAATAAGCTACCTGCTGGGGTCAGGAAACTGAGATCACTGGCCTTCTGTACACACAGAAAATCACGAGGAGGATTCGTGTCAAAGAGCCTTCGCAGGGAGACGGTCGCCCACAAGCGACCCCTCGTACCTGGTCTGGCTTTTTACTTGAAACCATCTTTCTCCTCTGTTTCTCCTCCTTTCCTCCTTCCCATCTTCCTTCACAGAAGCCATGCCACCAGCCCTGCGGGAGACCAGCTCCCTGCCAGGGCAGCACAGAACACCCACTATGCCCACGCCCTGAAGTGAGGTCAGAGAGGAGAGGGCTGGGGTGGCAGCAGGAGAGGGGAAGGGAGGGAAGGGGAGGTTAGGAGCAGGCTGCTCTCTGTGCCCCAATAGGGAGCCTATTTTCTTGACGATGAGGTGTGTGTGATGCTCAAAGGAGAGGGGCATGGTCAAAATCAAAATAAATAGCCCATGGACATAGGCGGCCCCTCCCTGGGAATGGTAATTGCCCAGGATGAAAGTTTATCCAAACACACGAGAAAAATGGTTCATGTTGGAGGAACCGGGGAAGGGGGGCAGTAAGGAGGACTCTTTACTGGAAAGGAGATATGTTTACACCATTTTATTTGCTCCTTAGTTTTTAATGTTACTCTGGCCCCAGGTCCTGTAAACAGACCAGCTTTTCCATTCTCCCATGGTGCCACGAGGGCCAAAGATGTCACAGACCATGGGGGCGCCACAATCCTGGGCGACTGAGGGCTCGCTGTCATGGGATCCCCCACCCAGCTGGGGGTCTGCCAGGGAGGGCTTGTCGGTCTGCAGTGAGGAGGGGCGTGACTGGAAATCTAGGTGTGGAGAGATGAGAAGCCGTCTGGTTTGTGGGTTCCCCCACAGGCTTGAAAATCAGCTCTTCTCTCTGTCCCAGGAGAGGAGGCAACAAATGAGGCCCCGCGTCCCCAATGTCCGTGTCTCACTGAGTATTCTGTAAGCCCTCCTTAGTCGCTAGAGGCAACTGACAGGTTCTAGAGAGAACTTGGCCTTTGGGGGGAAATGAGTGACTGGAATTAGAGTCAGGTGAGATGAAGGTGGCGCTGAGAATGTCTGGAAAGGAGAACCAGTCTTATGAGAGTGAGTGTCCAGACACCACAAACCTCTACACTCAGCTCTATCTGCAAAACCGGATCCAACAACCCAAAGAGCTTACCCACAGCCTAAGAGAACCGGACGCTGCGTCATGTCAGGAAAACATGAGTGCCGTGGGGCAGTTCACATTCGGCATCTCCTCTTCCCACCCAGGCACAGAGAGCCTCTGAGCCGAGAGTCCTGCGGACAGATCGCCACGGCCCCACGTTCCGAGGGCGAGCTGAGCTCTCACGTTTCCTGCTCTCGGCTCAGAGGAGGCTCAGCTTTGGTGCGACTTTCCTTGGTCGCCCTGAATCTGGGTTCATCTGACACCAGCTGCTGAAGGTCGGCCCCAACGAGATCAAATCCTATACCCGAGGTGCGCCCGTGGGAGAGGAAGGGCCACATCTGCCCTGGCCCCCAAGATCGGGCCCCCGGGTCTGTCTCCAAAAAAAGCTGGCGATGGCATCGCCAAAGCAGCCGGTGATTGGAAGGGTCTGAGGATTACAGTGAAACTGACAATTCAGAACAGACAGATCCAGACTAAGCCAGTACCTTCGGCCTCTGCCCTGATCATCAAAGCCCTCAGAGAACCACCAAGGAACAGAAAGCAAAACAAAACAAAACAAAAAACATTAAGCACAGTAAAAATATCAGTTTTGATGAGATTATCAACATTGCCTGGCAGATACAGCACCGATATTTGGCTCAAGAGCTCTCTGGAGCCATGAAAGAGATCCTGGAGACTGCCCACCGTCACGCTGATGGCTGCCACCACTCCTGTGACATCACAGATGACATCAACAATCATGCAGTGGAATGCCCAGCTAGTTAAGAACTACAAAGGAAAATACTTCGACAGATCACTTGACAACCAAGAAGAAAAGAAAAAATATGAATCTCCCTGTTCCCGGCATAGCCAGCACTGTCCTAAGCACCACTGCACCTGCAGTAACTCAGTCCTACCTTTCACCCACCCCGTGAGGCCGTTTGAAGATATGGAAATTGGATGGAAAGGCTAAGTTACCCCGCGGCAATCCCACTGTTGGAGGTCAGGGGAGTGGTTCAGGCCCAGGCAGGCTGGTGCCAGAGTCCTTGCTCCTCAGACTGCCCTGTTCTGGTCACCTGCCTCTCTGGGAAGGTGGTGACGATGGAAGATAGGAGCCAGAGTCCCTACACTTCATGAGAAAGGGCCTCTGCCCCTACCCCTGCCAGCTCATGTTCTGCTGAAGGGTAAATGAACGTCATCAGGTAAAAAAAACAAAGAGACCTGGGTGTTTTGTTACAACAGCTGGCTGTGATAAATACAGTTAGTATCTTCGATTTTTCCCACAATCAAGTGGTCACAGAGAAACTGGAACATTGCACGTAGGTTACCAGAGGGGAGGGCTGTTGGGAGAATGGGTGAAAAAGGTGAAGGGAGTAAGAAGTACAAAATGCCAGTTAGGAACACAAGTCACGGGGACGTCAAGTCCAGCACAGGGAATACAGTTAATAACATTGTGATACTGTGTGTGGTGTCACGTGGGTACCAGACTTACGGGTGATCACTTTGTAAGGTATACAAATATCTAATCACAAGGTTGTACACATGAAACTAATATAATATTGTATATCAATTGTAATTGGGAAAACATTTTTTTTAAAAAGTTCAAAGCAGAGGAGGGAGGGGACCCACCAGGACCACCAAGCCATGCGCGTGGCCAGTTCCCGGCCAGCCGCAGCCCTGAAGACAGGCAGTTTCCAGAACAGAACAATGTATCTTCCACACCCTGCTCTCCTCCTCTCCAAAACCCGGGTAATTTATGAATTACCATAAAAAGTGTTGGGAGGGAAGGGGAGAGCAAGCAAAGGAGGAAGAAAAAGAGAAGGATACGGAAAGCAATGAAAAAAAACCCTTCAATAGAGTTTGATAACCTGGGGCACACGGTGATTGGCGCCTGACGGCACACAAAAGCCAAAGGCAGGCCACAGGACGGGTCAACTTAAGACTTAATGTTTGCCTTTTGCTGAGCAAACTAATAAATCCCCTGCAGTTTTAGCCACGCAGGGCTCCCAGTTTTTATTTACTGGTCAGAACCGTAGGCAGGTTTGTTGCTTCCCCGCCCAGCCGCCCGGACCAAAGAGCAGGCCCCGCCCGACCTGCCATCAGTCTGTGTGTCTGTTTGCGTTCTCCTTCAACAAACTCGAGTTCAGTGCGGCTGACGAGTGTAAACAGCTTTGAAGTATTCTTTGGTAATGGACTTCCCGGGACAGCCCAGTGTTTCGGCTTGTGCAGGCCAAGGGAGGAAGAAGGACTGGTTAGAGAACAGGCAGACGTCACCTGAGCCAGGCGAGGCTCCAAACTAGACCCATGGGAGTGACTTCAGAGGATCCTCGAGACCAACCATGTCTCCTTCCCCTCCCATTTTGCAGATGAGAACACTGAGACCCAGAGAAAAGGTTTGAATGACTTGCTCATGACCTTGGAGGCAGGCTGAGGCTAAGGCAGGATGAGAGTGCAGGTATCCAGACACCACCCCTTCCCCCAAGGTCAAGGCTCTGACCTAGGCAGAGATGGGCTCCTTCTGTCTGATTTCTTTCCAAAGTAGAGGT
Organism: Saccopteryx leptura; assembly: GCF_036850995.1. Lineage (NCBI taxonomy): Eukaryota > Metazoa > Chordata > Mammalia > Chiroptera > Emballonuridae > Saccopteryx > Saccopteryx leptura. The sequence continues at coordinate 170,223,286 of NC_089507.1, forward strand.
GGGGGGAAATGGTCCTGCTTTCCAACAGCCTGGCATGAGAGTCTTGTCCAAGGTCAGTGGCCATTCCCAAGGTCACCTTCATGTCTTTACCCTCCTGAGCAGAGGGACTTTCTTCACCACTAGAAGCTCCTAGCATTCTGTGAACACACAGGTTTCCAGGACCACTGTAAGAGGATAAAAGTCTTCTGTGGGTCCAGTGACAATGCCTGGAAAAATCTCAAAGGGGACCTTGAACAAAAACCCTGGGGGAAGGGGGCAGGTTAAGTTATGCTCAGAATGAATTAAAGCAAGATCAGTAGGTCCAGCATGTGGGTGAGATGCTGTTTCATTGTCCTTTGGGCAATGTCTAATATACTCTTCTCACAGGGCACAAAGATAGCAAATCTTTTACATCACAAACTCCATCAAATATGACAGCATGGTGGATGTCAGAGCTAGAAGACCTTCGGGGTACATGTGACCTGACTCCTTTAATTTACATGGAAGGAGCCAAGAGGAGGGATGTTGAGACAGAACTCAGGTTCCCCTGGTCTCCTCACTGTGCTTATCAGCATAAGACACACAACCTGGATCCAGAAATAAGAGATGGGTCCATGTGGAGGAGAGGGCAAAATAATGCATTTGGCTCAAAATCTCATTGAGAAACTGACATGCATGGCTAGTTGGAAGCCCACGAGTTGCTCTTTAAAATTCTACAGCTCTCCTACCAGGTTGACTATTGTTCAGCCTCTCAGAGCTCTCTCTCACTGTGCCAGGAAGGCTGCCTCTCCAGGGCGGGACGATCCCTTGTCCAGTGTTGGAATGGGAGTCCTGCATTATCCGAGGTAGATAATGCAGAGTGATGCTATAGATCCCTTCAACCTCTGGGACTTGGGAATTCTTTGTGGATGAGAAGATAAGAGAGAAAGAGGAGATTGTTGTTGGCCTAACAACAGGACTCCTGGAAACAATGACGACATGTGGATATAGATGAAGGCAATATCTAAAATGAATCCATCTTGGTAAAAACGAAAATGGCACCCCAGGCGCTGGGCAAGCATTTCTTCAGTGGCAGTGAGGGTCAGAACAGAGGTTAAGACCCAGGTGCATTGAAGGGTCGGGATGGGGTCTCCATTTAACACATGACTAATGGAAGAGAATAGCTTCTAGACCAGTGGTTCTCAACCTTTCTAATGCCGTGACCCCGCAATACAGTTCCTCATGTTGCGGTGACCCCAAACCAAAAAATAATTTTAGTGGCTACTTCATAACTGTAATTTTTGCTACAGTTATGATTCGGAATGTAAATACCTGATATGCATTATGTATTTTCCAATGGCTTTAGGCGACCCCGGCGGGGTCGCGACCCACAGGTTGAGAACCGCTGTTCTAGACGTTTGCATGCTCATCTGTGTCCTAGCATGCAGCGGCCTCCCTGTGGCCACACAGTACACACGATGAGCAGGGTGAACTGAAGGCCCGCGTCTCAGCCTCACAGACGCGCACGGCCATCTTTCAGCAGAAATGATGAAGGTCTGATCCCTTGGCAAGCAGCAACAAATGCAGGATGGCATGAATCCCGAACGCCTGGCTTTGACGAACCTGAACAGAACCTGTAATTTGCCTTCAGATTGTTCTTACTTGTCATGAACACCAACAACTGGGCTGGCACGACCTTCCTCTCCTCCACCCACCACAACCCACCCCACTGTCTGCTCCTTCCTCCCAGATCAAGTCCCTGTCTGCAGAGGTCAGCGTGAGCAGGGAGCTCCCGTCCCACACTATCCGAGTTGAACGCAAAGGTTTTTCTAGGATACTTTATAGGGAGAAAGTATACACTTAAGCCCAATTTACATGCCCTCGATATTTTAAAGGAGTCTAGAGTTCAAAGGAATTTCAGGAAGTCCTCTAGCTAACTCCTTTGCTTGCCAGACACCACCATCCCAAAGATTTTAGCTCTTAGTCTCTGTCTAGCCAAGATGAAGAATTTTCTTCTTGGCTTATTGTTCTACATAAAATATGTATGTATCACATACACACCACTGTCCATAGCACTCTTATAAAGGAAGCGGTCTCACCCGCCTCTTTATAGCCAGGTTTTCATTCAATGTCATACAACCCTACCATTCTGAAAACAACTGCTTTGGTAAAGATTGGTGGCTGAACCAATGATATCTACCTACCAGCTGCCCAGAAGCCAATCATATGACCAGATGCAAAAGTCCCGAATGGCGAATGGCCAAACTAATCAAGATACCAGCCAGCTGCAGAAGGTCAAATAGAAGCAGAGCCAGGATCATCAAGTCACCCAGCAGGGTGACCGAGTGTTCTGGTCTTGCCCAGGACTGCTGCAGGTTTAGCACTGGAAGTCCCACATCCTGGGAAAGCCCTGCGCCCTGGGCACCCTCCACTCATCGTGACTGCAGAATCGGGAGCGGTAGATCCTGCTGCTAAGCAGATCGGGACGACCACGGCGTGACCGTTCTGCACTCCCTGGAAACCATCGATAGTAATGAGAACTCTTGAATGACCTGGGCTTCTTGGGAAGGTCTAGTGGGGCAGCTGCTAGGTAGATGGTTTCCTGGAAACTTGAAATACACCAGCATTTATGGAGCGAATATAAGTGGGTCTCTGTTCCTTGAAACCCCAAGGAATCTAACTGATACAACGAGTATGCCTGTCAAGGAAGGAAGGGGAAAGCCCGCAAGCAAGCTTGCTGCTTCAAAATCACTGTCTGCTGCAGAAGATCCGCTCACTCGTTTTGTGGGCATCTGAGATGCCAAGAAGGACCCCACTGCTTCAGTGAGAAGACACCAGAGTCACTCAATGGTCACAGAAACACTTTATCTACCACGCAGGGAAGAGGTATATGCCCAGCTTTAATTCTTTCTTACAAAGGCAAGCCATCCACTGGCTTTGGAAACTGAGGGTACAAACACGTTTGGCTGTGCGCGCTGGACAAGGCGGAGGCATGGTAGAGACCTGGGAAGCACTTTCACCCATGCCCATGGCGGCTACAGAGTGAATGCAACAAACAGCACTCGTGTTTCATGCCCACCCCTCCCATAGTCAAGGGTGGGGCTCATCAGCACACACCAGAGGAGGAGGGTCCACAATCCATTCCACCCCCTCTGGTGGCTGGGTGGTCCATACTGCAGCCCCTGCCCTGAGTTCTGGTGTTGACCCCAACAGCCGCCTGAGAGAAGCGGGTCTTCCCAGCTGACCGAGCCTCTGTGTCGAGAGCAGGCGGCTGGCACAAACAGGGTTCACTTCCTGCTCCCCCAGGTGCACACCTGCGTGTGATCCCAATCCAGGCAGCTGAGCACGGAGAACACCAGCCTTCACGATCGATCCAGCTCCCTCACCGACGTGCCCGCCAACATCCCCGAGAGCCCAGAGAACGTCACTGCACCGACCAGCGTCACCCTGGAGCCGCGCGGCCAGATGCCAACCAGACGGGAAGGAATGTGTTCCAAGGCTGCACACACAGCCACACACACACAGTTCTCGAAAAGGAGCAGGAACAAAAGTTAAGATCCTGTTTGACCTGCATGTAGTTAACTATTCACTCTGTATCCGCCAGAAGATAATGGAGCAAACAAGAACTGCTGTACAGCCCACATGTGGAGTGGGGGGCAAAACAGGGTGTGGTGAACGGCCCTGGGGCTCCTGGGAGTGGGGGAGGACAGTCAGGAGCCGGTGGGGGCAGAGGGGAGGTCTGCTGTAGGGAGGAGAACAAGGTCTGGGATGATGGTGTCTTCTCCAAATGCAGGGCAAGCCAGCAACGCGCCTCCCAGCTCATGCAGGTCACAGACTATTCCTCAGGGCGGGGGTCTTTGCTTCCTCCCTAAACGTCCTCTCAAATCCAGAGCCGTCTTTATTCTCCAAAATAAGAGGTCTCGATCCCATCTAGAGCTCTTGCCGCTCCAGAGGCAGTCGCATCAGGGGCAGGTCCTTCGGTGGGGACTGGCGGCATACGTCGTCTTCACGAAGCTTGCTGGTGGGAAGGAAGCCCTTCACCACTCCCCCCGTCACGGCCTGCAGACCAAAACACAGTGTGAGAGTGAGACCCAACAGAGGCCTTGCAACAGTGACCACCACTTTGCTGACCTTAGTCCATCGTGTTCTAGCTACTGAAAATACCAGTCACTGCTTCCAAAAGCACGATTTTTGTTAAGGGAAAAAAGAAAGAAAAAAAAAAAAAAAGAAAAGGCCTATTTTTATATCTCAAGCAACTCCCTGTACACTGAATCATCACCTTCACACAAGTCTGACCACTACACCCATAGTTGGTTTTTAAAAATATGCCACTAACAACAGCCAGCCCAGAGGAAGTGGAAAATTCTGTTTTCAGCATGTCACTATTGTACGTCTATGAGATGTGGAGCAGGGAGCCTGGAGGTATTAGATCACCCACTTTACAAATGGGAAAACTGAGGCACAGAGGGCGCTCATGTTCTCAGCCTAGAGGCGCCAGGGGTCTGGTCCCTAACCCTAATGTCCGCTTTGGGGGCACGTCTCTCTGCTTTCACAAGTCCCTTAAAAATGAACTAGGAAATTATCCAGAGTGGGCAGGAGTCCCTAGGAGGAAACCAGAGAACATGGTTTAACACACTGCTACTTCTCTGAGGCTGATGGCAAATCAATGGAGATGAACTTGGACTCACCTTTCCTTCCTGGCTTCCTAATCCCTCTGAATTTCTAGTGACAGATATTTTAGCACCACTAAAATGCCCACCGGGGACTTACTCATTTTAAAAATGATGCAGGCAAGGGGCCGATTCCCAGACAGAGATCATCTGGGCTTCATGACGGAGGTGGCCCCCTGGGTCTCTGGCTCCAGCAGTGACTGTCAGCCTACCAGGAACGCAAGTGCACGCGTCCGCTGGTACTGTACCATACTGGATCTGATGCTGTAGCCACAGTCGTGACCCAGACGTGACCAAGGCAGGCAAATTCCACTCCCAGGCCGTAATAGAGAGGTGACACTGATCAGTCAGGAGGCCAGCAGGACAGCGATATCTCAGGGACGTGGGCAAAGGATTCTGGGGCCATCTGGGCCCAGAGACCCTGTTCTGTCCCTCTAGACCTCAGCCTGGTGCAACGCTGTCCTCCTTCCTGTGGGCTTTGGCTGACCGCCTGGCAGGGCTGTGTGCAGCTAGCTGCCTTGTGTGAAGGCCAGAGAGAAGGGTGCTAAGTGTCAGAGATGGGTGAGTGTCACCCTGAGGGTCGGGGAGATGGAACAGGGAGAAGATGGTAAAAGACATTTCTGCGCAGGAGGACTTTGAAAGGAAACAGTCTGCACATTAGAGTCACCTACCCAAAAAAGCCAGCCAACATGCCTACGCAGAGGTGCTTTGGAGTTCCAGGTGGCACTCTGACTGGTGGCCAAGAGGGACATCGTAAGTCTTCGCCCAGGTGTTGCCTAGGGCCTTCCAGACACTCTCATTTTGAAACTGAAAAGACTCCAAATACCCTCAGAGTTCTGCTAACTTTCCTTTCCCCTCCGGGGCAGCAGCCCTTTCTGCTGGCTCAGACAGGGCCAGGAGAAGCCTTTCTTTTCCCCGGGAGATGCACGCAGCTAGCAAATTAATTGGCAGTGGCCAGGTGAATCACACAGGGACTTCCTTCTTGTTGCCCGGCAACCGCATGCACTTGGCAGCAGGACATTAAACACAGAGGGGAATGTTGGGAGGTACTAGCAAAATAAAATAAAAAGCAAAACATACAACACCCCAGACTCATCCCAGCATGGCCAACCCAGCCAAGGGGTGGGGGTGGGGGTGGGGTGGGGGGTCGGGGTGGAGACAGGGGAATCAGCAGAGCAAAGGAAAATGAGGCTAGAACACTACCAGTCTAAGCAGAGCCGAACACTCCCTCCTTCCCCACGCCACCAAATTCCTCTAGGTGTAGCAATCATATTTGACCAGACACGCCTCTGTTAACCTAGAGAAAGGCAATAGGGAGCACACGGCTTAATAGGCACCGAGAGACTGAAAAGATTACCTAGAAACACAAAGCCCAGAGGGCTTATGAAGTTTGCTGAGGGGACAGATCTGCTGTGTCTGTGTCTCCACTGCCCAAGTTAAGTCACTCTGCCACCTCTAGGCAGGGATGCCCTCCCCCTAATCCTTTTCCACTTGAATGTTTTTGTGTGCCCGTTGCTATGGTCACTGGGTGCTGATTAGACAAGCCTCCCAACACACTGCTTTGCCCTTCAGACCCTGTCTCTGGCCTCTTTGAAAACTCAGGCGACAGAAGGGAAATGAACGTGTATATTCTCTGTTTGGAACAGCCCAGGGGAGAAAAGCTGGGAACGAGGACAGGAAGAACAGTAGCCAGTGGGCCACTGTGGCAGGCTGAACGTCTGCCCCCAAAGATAACCGTGCCCTAATCCCTGCAACCTTGAACGACAGCTTCCAGCGCAAGAGGGACTATGTAGATGTAAATCAAGGCTCTGGAGCTGCAGAGATGATCCTAGATGATCCAGGCGGGCCCCTGTGCCATCATGAGAGTCTTTACAAGAAGAGGACAGCGGGGGGACATCTGACCCCAGAGAGGCTGGAACGATTGGGATGGAACCCTGAGGCCAGGCAAGCAGGTGGCCCCCAGAGACTGGAAAGGGCAAGGGCATGGATGGCTCCTTAGCCCACAAGGAACCAGCCTGCAGGCAGCTGGCTTCCTGGCCTCCTGGCCTCCAGAATTATAAAAGGATAAATTTGTGTTGCTTTAAGCCACTTAGTTTGTGGTAATTTTATAGCAGCCATAGGAAGCTAGTCTTGTTCATCAGGGCTCACCGTGTCTCTGTTTCCTCAAAGACCTGTAGGAGAGGGTACCACAGCATGGATATACGCAGCAATGGAACAAAGCTGGTCAGGAGGGTACCACAGCATGGATATACGCAGCAATGGAACAAAGCTGGTCAGGAGGGTACCACAGCATGGATATACGCAGCAATGGAACAAAGCTGGTCAGGAGGGTACCACAGCATGGCTATAAGCAGCAATGGAACAAAGCTGGTCAGGAGGGTACCACAGCATGGATATACGCAGCAATGGAACAAAGCTGGTCAGGAGGGTACCACAGCATGGCTATAAGCAGCAATGGAACAAAGCTGGTCAGGAGGGTACCACAGCATGGATATACGCAGCAATGGAACAAAGCTGGTCAGGAGGGTACCACAGCATGGATATACGCAGCAATGGAACAAAGCTGGTCCGAAGGGACAGAGTCCATCAGTTGGCGCAGCAAGGTCTAAGAGACCCTCAGAGGTACAAGGTCAGGGGTCTGAGAGCAGTGGAGGCAAGACGCAGCCCAGGCTTTGAAGTGGCTTGTACGTGACGTCATTTGTGACCGTAACTTGGGCCCACGGCTTAATCTCTGAAAGCCTCTGTTTCATCCTCTGCGAAATAAAGATAATCCTGTCTGCCTTGCAAAGTGTTTAGGACTAAATGAGATGCTGCACACAAAGCACCTGGCACACGGCAGATGACGAATAAATGCTAACTTTTAGGAGGGCTCTGTTAGTTACTTACCCCAATATCTGTTCTCCCCCTTCTACTCAGAAACGTGACTCTGATTTCTGGCTGGCACACTGTGGTCCAGAGTGAAAAGACTCTGTTCCTCAGCCTCCCTGGCAGCCAGCTATGGTCATACGACTAAGATCTGGCCAAAGAGATGTAAGCAGGTGCTGTGGAACTTCTGAGGCGGCTGTTCTCAAGGGACTGGGAAGAGTGTGGTTGTCACCTATCTCCCTTTACTACCTTGTGCCTTCAGTGAGGACATGATGGCGGATGCTCCAGCAGCCACCTTGGACTATGAGGAGAATTGAAAATGAGAGTCCTGCATAAGATGATTTAATAGGAAGAAGGAAGGCCAGGTCCCTAAGAACCCCAGAACTGCCACAGTAGCCTTGGATGGCATTTCTCTAGATTTCTGTTACATGAGAGAATGCTCTGTATCTTCATTATTAAGTCACAATTATTTTAGAGTTTTCTAATAACCATGATGCATTATAATATATCACAGATCTGGAAAAATAGGATTTTGACTCAATCTAGAGTAGTGGTTCCCAGCTTCAGCAGCGTCTGGGAACCTGTCAGAAATGCCCGTTCTCAGGCCCCACCCCAGACCGGCTGAATCAGGAGCTCTGGGAGTGGAGTCCAGCAATCTGTGCTTTAGCATGTCCTCCTGGCGATTGTGTGCGCACCCAAGTGTGAGAACCACGAGCCCAGAGCAAGTTTTCTCAACTGTGGCACTAGTGACATCTGGGGCTGGATTATCCCTGGTGGGGGGCAGGGGAGCTGTCCTGTGCATTGTAAAATGTTTACCAGTATCGCTGGCCTCTGCCCCTCAGAGGCCAGTAGCACCACCTCTCAGTGTGACCATCAAAAATGTCTCCGACTTGGGCCTACGTCTGAGATGGGTGAGATGGGGGGTGGGGGGGCAGCAGAATCGGTCCAGTTAGGACACACTGTCTCTGAGTAGTGGTGCGTACCTGACCTTGGCTGCATATCAGAATCTCTTGGGAAGCTTTTAGAAACTCAAAGCCTTAGGCCCTGCCCCCACCTGTTTAAATCAGAATCTACCAGGGTGGACAGGAGCCCTTACAGCTTTCCAGGTGATTCCCCGTGAGGTCTGGCCCCTGCAGAGGGCCAGCAGGCCCCAGGGGAGGGCGGCTCCGCGCTGGGGAAGGTGGTCGCCCACCTGACCCCTGACTCTGGAAAGGACACAAGATGCTCCCGAGCAGAAACTGGAACAAGCAGAACTGGGGCAGGCTTGGGAATGAACATCTAGCTGCCAGATGGGGTGGTGAGATAGGGTGGCATTCCTGGTGGCTGTGTCACCTCACTTCCCTTCAGAACAGGGTGGACGCCTTTCGGTGTGCCCCATGAACAACCACACAATGCCTCGGTTTCCTCCCCTAATAAACAGAGCCCAGGAGCCAGCTCCCACGAGGTGCTGTCAACATTATTTGCTCATTCAACCCGAAGACCTGTCTTTAGACAGGGATCCAGCAGCAGGCCTGTTTAGAAACGGGAGCACAGTTCTCCTTCCCAGTCCGTGTCAACTCCCCAGGCGCTGAAACCGGAATCCTCCCACGAGGACACACTTGAAGCAAGGAGCGGTTTCCCACACAGTCAGTGTAGCCTGAAAGGAAGCTTGGCTAGGGGTCCGTGGCTGGGTCAGGGCAGAAAGGAAGGGAAGAATTACGTGAGAACCCAGGAACAAAGAAAGAAGGTGAGCCGAACAGGTTGATGCTCTGGCTCCTGGAAGAGATCGATGAAGTCACGTGTAGCCTCTCTGTCCTGCCGGGCGGTCTCTTGCCTTCCTTGTTCCATCCCCAGCCAGCCTGCTGGAACGCCGAGCCACGCTCTTCCTTCACTAAGTCGAGAGTGTCATTGAAGGAGGCAAAGAGGAAATAAAGCAGGGGAGAAGAGGAGGAAGAAGAGGAGGAGGAAGAGAAGGAGGTAAGGAGGAAAGAAGGAGGGGGGGGGCAGGAGGAGAGGAAGACAGAGGGCCTGGAGGACAGACGAGAGAAGCCTGCTGGGCGAATCAAGTCTTCGCAGTGCCAGGATGCACTGGCCTCTCTGCCCCTACTTCTTTCAGTCCCGCCTGGCCAGCCCGGATGGGAGCTTGTGGACTAGGTAGGAGTCTGTAATACATACGGAAAAAGCCAGGTCCTGGGAGGTCTCTAGGAGGTTAAGGCTTAGTGGGATGGAACCCACCAGCACCTTCCCTGCCTTTCCCAGAGGTCCTGCTGTCTGTTCTTCCATTCCACTTCCGGCGGCTGAAAGGAACAAAGTAGTAGAAATCCTATCGCTCTGTACCAGTGGTACCCAAGAGGCAAGGAACCCGGGTCCCTTTTCTGTTCCTGCACAACAAGTTCGGCCAATGAGTGCAGGACTCCGCTTCTGGCGTCGACCAATTCCAGTGCTCCCACCTTCCTTTCCCCACACCACCAACACCCCCCACCCCCAGTCAAAGCATGGCTCCCACTGGGCCGAAACCCCTGGGCTCCTTCCAGCCTGTAAACCTCCTATGCAAACGTCCTGACTCTTGCAAATGTGTTAGGAACTAAACCTTCAAAAGCGTTCCAGATGTTCTGTTTGCATAGTGTTGTTTCCCCGCTCCTCTCTCCAGAGGCCAACGCATGATGTCCAGCATCCCGACAGCCCAGATGGAATAGGCAGCGGCCAAGAGGAACCGCCTGGGGTGGGCGGGGCAGGGGCCCTCCCCCCAGGACTGCACTCACCCATCAACTCTCCCCCGACAAAGAGGAGACTTTATACTTCCCCTCTATTCTTCCACCATCCCTCACACTGTTTCTTCCACTCTTATAGGTCAGATATAAACCCTTGGGATTTGTATCAGCAAAAATCCTCCAAAAGACCAGAAAGGCGCAAGTCTGAGATTCCCATATGATAAGCTTGCAGGCTTGGTTTTCTCTGAGCACCTACCTCAGGTCTCCCTCAAACTTCTTTGTGACATAGAGCCAAGGGCAAAATGACACAGAGTACCCCTTCTATGTAAAATGTTAAATAACCATCTCAAGAGCCAAGCCAGCCAAAGGAAGGGAATGGAGTTCATAACCTGTCCAGGTCCCCCAGGGCTGGTGGCCTCTGATCCATAGAAAAGTAATTGCCAACGGGCAGCCTTGTGCACACACAGCCACGCACGCACCCTGCCCAACATGCACACACCTGAGGGTCCAGGACTCTTTGCACAAGGTGACGCCTGCCCCCTTTGATGCTTGCCGGATGTGTTCCCATTGGGTAAAAACCAGACCTCAATAAATCCCGGCATTATCAAGAGGCCGGTGGTTTGCAATTGCATCAGCCTGTTATCTCCGCTGTCCTGGGTGGGGCTGCTTTGTGGTTCTCCACTGAAAAGCATTAACTTCTAGGTGGATCAAAGACCCTTCCGAATCAGCCAACCTGGATCCCTTGTTTGTCCCCAGGAGATTGTTCCTGAAGATGGACTTCTAAGATAACAAGGACCCTAGCCTAGCCCCACACTCCCTCGGTCCTCTCCTTATCATTCCTCTCCTTATCATGCAATACGTCCCTCAGGGGCGACCTACTGGCCAATCACAAGGCCCTTCTCTTCTCTTGCTTCAGATGGACCATTTAACAACGGAAATGGGGGACTGGCCAGAGTGTGCCAGCCCTGCTGCCAACAATGGGGATCAAAGGAATAGAGGGGTACCTACTTGGAGCCCCTCTCCCATCTATGGTTCATGCCAGGGAGGGGGTTCCAGAGAGGAGGGTATTTCCTATACTTTTTCCTCAGGAGGATGAACTGATAGGTTTCCCCTCACCTGGTCCTCGAAGTCGCTTGTTGACTCTCTACCCAGATGTTTGAGGCCTAGCTGTCAGCTTGCAGTGGGGACACTGTGGGACCCTTGAGTTGCCTGGCTCTGGGGCACCAAGAAGGACTGCCTGTCAACACTGGAGAGAAAGGACATGTGCACTCAAGAACTGTGTGTGCTGGCAGGCTTCAAGGCCTCCCTAAGGTTCCTCTGCTCCATGAAGGTCTGTTGGTGGTCAGTTGGAGGCACGCTACAGCTGCCATGTTTCCCTGTTTTGTGTTCAGAGTACCCAGCTTAGTGTCTGGCCCTGAAGAGGTGCATGAATGGATGGATGGATGGATGGATGGATGGATGGATGGATGGATGGATGGATGCACGGATGGATGGATGCATATATGAATGGACGCAAGGATGGGTGGACGCATGGGTAGATGGACGCATGGATGGATGGATGAATGCATGGATGGATGGACTCATGGATGGGTGGATGCATGGATGGGTGGATGCATGGATAGGTGGATGCACGGATGGATGGATGGATAAACGTGTGGATAGGTAGATGCATGGATGGATGGACACATGTATGGATGGACGCAAGGATGGGTGGATGCATGGGTAGATGGATGCATGGATGGATGGATGCATGCATGCATGGATGGATGGACACATGGATGGGTGGATACATGGATGGATGGATGCATGTATGGATAAACGCGTGGATGGGTGGACACAAGGATAGGTGGATGCACGGATGGATGGATGAACACATGGATGGATGAATGCACGCATGGATGAATGAACACATGAGTGGATGGACGCATGCATGGATGGATGATGCATGGATGGATGGATTCATAGATGGATGGATGCATGGATGAATGCATGGATGGATGCATGGATGGGTGGATGCACGAATGGGTGGATGGAAGGATGGACGAATGGATGCTTGTATGGATCCATGGATGGATTCATGGATGGATGGATTTGTGGATGGATTGCTGGATGCATGGATGGATGGAAGCATGGTTGCATGGATGAATGCATGGATAAATGGATGCATGGATGAACAAATGAATGGACAAATGAATTAGCATCATAGACTAGTCATCTCACAGGTGTGGGAGGGACGTGGGGATGGATACTCATTCCAATAGGAAAACACACGTCACTGGAGACACCTTAGCTTAATGGTGTGGAGTCAGATCAAGGTTCCAATCCAAAATCCCGGGCAAGTTACCTCTTTAACCCTTCAGCAAAACAGGAATAATGGCAGTACCTAGTCCATTGTAGGGCTGGAGTGAGGGTGGAGTTAAATACTAAGAGCTTAATAAGTGGCATCTGTCATTAGTACTGTATTTCCTAAAAAAAAAAAAAATTAGGCAGCACATCTCCAAGGAAGAACAATAAGTCACTGCCTTGGTCATGTTCTGGGTGCAGACCACACCTGAAAGGTATAAAAACACCCTCCAGGTCCCTCTTCCATTAATCCTTTTTTAAAAATCAATAAAGTTGTTCCTAGCATTTAGATGAATCTTACCCCAATTCCTTCCATGTTCCTTCAACCACCCCTAAAAATTCTGAGAACTCCATGAGCAGGGAGCAGGCGATGAAGCCAGGAGTCTGGGCTGTGTGACAGTGCCCACCTACCTCTAAGGAACCGCACGGTGAACAATGCAGCCCCCCGACCCCCACTGACAGAACAGGGCTATCCTCCAGATTCCACTCGAGTGGAAGTGAGTCTGCACTCCAGCTTTGCTAGCACATCACGTGGAAATGCACAGATATCCTTTGTTTTCAAGTCTGATGTCTTTCCCTTGCTTCTCACCCTTCTAAATGTGTCCTCTCTTCCTCAAACCCCTGGCTTGCCTGTTTGTCTCACTCTTGTTAGAGACCCAACGGCCTGAAGAGCCAGGTTAGGCCAACCCAACAGGAAGGGATGCTCACAGGACCCTGTCTGGTCTGCCCGGCCCCGGCACAGCGAGGACAGCATGTGGCGCAGGTGCCAAGGTGATCAAGGAAACGGCCTCAGCACCCTCTGGTCACGAAGAGGCCAGGCTGTTACTCAGAGCTGCAGCTGGGCTCCAGGAGGCCCTAGGAGGTCAGGCAGCAAGTTCACAGGACAGGCCACCCACACGGCACATCAGGACTGCTGGACTGTCCCCGGGGCCAGCGCGGCTCTGGCCCTTGGCCCTGACTCGGAACAACACTCCACCATATGGCCTCCCTTGGGAAGGGTGAAAAGAGAAAAAGAAGTAAACCCGGGACAAGAAAGAGCCGCCCTCCCCCCATGTGGGTGCCAGGAACCCTTCCTGGACTTGTGGGAAGGACAGCTAGAACTGTCCCTAACAGGTGTCAGTGAATGAAATGGGTCACTCTGAGAGCAACACCACCAGAGGAGATCAAGTCAACCTCTCCGCAGCCCCCAGATGTTTGGGGGGGGGGGGGGAGGTTGAGCTGTACTTCAAAAACCCTGAACCGTGGGTTACTTCACACTCTTCTAATTAAAGACCCAAACTGGATTTTCATGTTTGCCAGGAGAGCTCTGACCAAAGTGTAGGCAGCAAAACAGGAAGAGAACTGATCTCTGTTGTTCCCTCTCCTTCTCTCCCCCACCCCTCCCTGTTTTTTTCTCTCTCCTTCCCTCTAAAAGCATAAGGGCGGGAGGGGGGGGGATTGCTGCAAACAAAATCTTGGCAGCACTGGCCTCTAGGTCCCCTGGAGCCTGCCTGTGTCCTGTTGTAAGCTTTTCTCTTTTCTTTGGTCCCATGGACACCAGTCCCCGTCCTGGGTGATCCAGGCAGGGCCAAGGGTGGAGGGGAGCGGGGCGAGGCTCTGGGAATCAAGAAGAAAGAGGCGAAGACCAGATTCTCTGGCACTGATGTCAAGACAGGAGCCCGACCGCCTCATCTGGGCGGAAGGCAACCTTCCCAGGTTCCTGGGCGTGCTAGGACTTGCTGGAATCCAGAGCCCTGGCTGGCAGGCCGAGGTGGACAGTGGACCCAGAATTCAAAGGGGCAGCAGAAGGAGGGGCCCCAGGGGAGTAGAGGGGGAAGTTTCAGTGAGTAATATAAATTAAAGACAGAAAGGATGTCAGGCCACCTTCACTTCCTTCCTCTCCTAATGGGAATTATCTCATTAGCTCTGAGCTTCCTAGAGGCTGACTTTAAATGATTCCTGTAATGGGGATTTCAATCCACAGTCCACCCCCCCTCCACCACCACCACCACCATCCCATCTGACTCCTAGGAGAGCTAAGAAGGGCTCTTAAAGGGACAGCAGCCAAAGGAGGCTAGTTCCATCTACTGAACCCTGAATACTTTCTCCAAACATGCCACACAATGAACACTGCCCTGTCACCCTTTATTGCCACTTGGAATTTACTGGGAGGAAATTGTCATGCATATGATGATAGGTTCAATAATGACAACCCCATCCAAAAAATAATAATAACGATGATAATGATAATAATAATAGTCACAGGGTAAATGTTACCTTACATGGCAAAAGAGACTTGGTATATGGGATTAAATTAAGGATCTTAAAACAGGAAGATTGTCCTTGATTATCCAGATGGGCCCTAAATGCAATCACGAGGGTCCTTATAAGAGGGAGGAAGAGGGAGACTTGTGACTAGAGAGAGAAGAGTGTCATGTGACCACAAAGGTAGAGACTGCAGTGTTTGTAGCTACAAACCAAAGAATGCTGACAGCTTCCAGGAGCCGGGATAGGCCAGAATGGTTCTTCCCTGGAGCCTGGGGAAGGCATTGGCCCTGCCAACAGCTTGATTGTTGTCTTTGGGGGGTTAAAATCAAGTTTCACTTCAGATTTCTGGGCTCCAGAACTGTTTGAGAATTAACCTGTGTTATTTTACACCAAGTTGGAAGTAATTCGTCATCGCCGCCCCGTAAACTAGCACAGATATGAATAAAGTTCTTGTTTATAAGGATTGTCAGCAAAGCCTTATTTCACAACAAAAGAAAAAAACACATTGGAAAAAAAATCAAAGAACTGCTAAGAAAATAACTATGTCCTAGTCCTACCATAAAATACCAAACCATAAAAATACTGCAGCATTATTTCATAATGAAAGATTAGTACCCTAGAACTGAATATGGATCTTAAATATTTCCCTTGCCTTAACATAAATTTTCCTAACAGTATGAGGCGTGTAATTACTCCTGTCATCAGGTAAGTCGCATATTTATTTGCAGGGTGATGAGAGGGTTAAGAAATTTTTGGTCTCTTTTTGGAAACTGCGGACAATTTCATGAAGGCAGATTAAATGGTCAGAGGATCCGGGGTGGGTACCTTTCTGGGCTCTAAAGACGCCAAGTTTCCCCAGCACAGGGGTTCTCCTCCATACACACCTCAGCTGGGCATCACTTGGAGCCCTGCCTCCATCTTCACACCTTCTGCTCTGGGTCTGTTTCTCCTGCTCTTCTCTTACACGAGGATTTGTCATTGGATCCTTAACTTCTTACATCTGCATCTGCAAAGACCCTTTTTCTAAACAAGGCCACATCCTGAGGAGCTAGGCCGACATGAATTCTGGGGGAATACTAGAATTCAGTCCATAAAGACAGCTCGTTCCCCCCCCCCCCCCATGTTTCAGCAATGTCACAAAATCTTCTTTGATTTTTCCCAGGTCCCAAAGAGCAATCCCTTTCGGAAGTATCCAGAGGCAGAGGGAGTCTCCCTACGTGGATGAACTTCCCAAAAATTAGAGCTGCCAAGGTTAGGTAGGGGGGACCTCGGGGGAGATCAAGTTCCCCATCGCTGGAGTGTTCAAGCAGAAAACACCTGTCTGGAAAGACTTAGAGGCAATCCTGGGTCTGGACGGGAGACAGAATCAGGCGGTCAGAAAGAGTGCGGTTTTATGAGCGCAAGAATCGTGTCCTGTCGACTCAACATCGTGCTGGGCACAGAAAAGGCTCCAGACAGATGCTCCCTGCCCCATCAGATGCCCCTTAAATCTCAAAGTCCCTCCTTTCCATGATCGCACGGAATACTACAAATGAAACCAAGCTAGGAATCAGACGGGTTGTATATTCAGTGAAGGCTTGTTAAGAACCTTTTTTTGTATCCTGTACTATGGGATATGATCTGATACTCCTACATGCCTCTCTCTTCTTTGATGGCAAAAAGGTGACAAACCAGGACAAATCATATGACAGGAGACCCCTAAATCAGCACCCCCAACGATGATGTGGACTGAGAAAGGGAAGTGGTGCCACCAGAGTGTCTATAGGGCTGTTGAAGGGCCCCCCGGGAAAACCTAAGCAGTAAGGCCCTGGGTGCTATTTCTGCTCCCGCCCGCCCACTGGGAAAGTGAGGGGAGGCGGAGGAGCCGTCCTGCGTGGCAGCCGCAGCCGGCTGTCTGCTCCGGCGGGAGCCCGGGCACAGCAGACCCGCCCGGTGGTGATTTATCAGCTGTGGGAGGCCCAAGAAGCTCTTAAGCCACAGGTGGGTGCCTGTAAAGCCACCCTCCTGGGGGAGCACAGACCTCAGGCCCTGCTTTGCTGCTAATCACCTTAAGCACCCCAGTGTTCCAGCCCCAATCTGGGTGGCCCTTGCCGCTCCCAAAGCCTGGGCATGTGCTCAGTGATCTCAGCAGGCCTCACACAAGCCCTGTTGAGTAAGCAGGACAGGTGTTGTCCTTAGTCCCACTTTACAGATGGGGAGACTGCTGGGGCGGTTCGATGGCTTACTCGGGGCCACCCAGGGAGTACATGTCCCAACTGCTAGTACAGCAGCTCCTTCCACAGACCAGGTGCTCAGTGTCCCACCCACTCTGCACTGCCCCCGAGGACGTCAGGGCTTCACCTAGGTGGCAATGAGTAGCAGGGGACAGCTCTTCCCTCGGCGCTGGGCTTCCCTTGTGGCCGCCGGCTGGAAAGCCTGACCTGCTGAACCTCTCACCTCGTCCTGTTCAGTCAGCCTTCCTCCCCCTAACCCTCTGTTGGAAGAAGAGGGCCATGGGCCGGGCCGGGCCGGGCCGGGGCAGGTGGGGCTTGCGCCCAGGCTGGGCTCAAAGCATGCTTCTGAGCCCCGGGAGGGGAAGCTGCCCCTGGGCATTTCTCCAAGCGTGGAGAAAGACAGAGGGCAAGGCAGAGCTGATGCGACAGTCTAGCTCAACGCAAGGAGCCCAGACTTCCCGGCACGTCCTGTAGCGGCCCCGGGGGCTGGGCTCTTGGTTTTAGTAAGCTGCCTCAAGCAGCCTCAGGAAGTGGTTGGGTGAGGGCTGGGACACAACGGAGCATGGTCTGCCCTCCTCGGGGCCTCAGGCCAGTGGGGCAGGGGTCTCCATGGCAGATGGCGGGGCTCCTTTCTGGGGGTGGTGCTCGGGACCAGCACCGCCACCCCACCCCAAGGCATTCCCTGAAGAGCTGACTGAGCCCCAGGAACCAGAACTTGCAGGTGGGGAGGATGGGGAGGGCGGGGCCAGCCCATCCTCAACCCACTCCCAGAATGCCCAGACCCGGGCTGACACCAGGCCATTCCATTGACGCCCTTCCCCATCCCCTGCACCCTCAAGGGGCACCTTGGGAGGCCCCGCCACGGAGAGCTTCCAGGGACCCTGCGGCATCAGGGGCCGGGCCAGAGAGGAGCCGTGAGAAGGTGAGCGGACGGTGTGCGAGCTGTGAGGAGCCTGCAGCGACCGGGTCAGCGTCCGGTTCCCATGACACTCTTCCTGGCAGAGTTAATAACTAACCACGCTCCAGACAGGTGCTGGCGGCCCAGCCTTAGGAGTTCTTGTTCAGGGTGGCAAGTGAGTCACTTCCCTAGTACAGTTTGCCGGCAGACTGAGTCACCGGAGGCTGACGCTTCTACAGGCTCTCACACTTGGGCTACATAACATCCAGGTCCATACCTTCGACCGGCTCCCCCCAGGTCCGCTGGGCCCAGGGAGCTCGCCCTCATGGTCCAGCCCACACAGCACCCCCAGAACCTGGCCTCCGCCCCTCCCGCTTACCACCCCACCCCTTCAGCTGGGACAGTGACTCCCTGTCCCTAGGGGAGACTGGAGAGATGTCTGACAGAGAGAGAGAGAGAAATAGGTCTGCGTTACCTTTGACCTTTACCCTACAGTACCCTCACACCTTACCAACGCCCTGCCTGGACTTAAAAGACTAGAAATGGAAACTTCAGAACTGATGAGCCAAAGGACAAAACTGTGAGGCAGTAAGTCAGTTCCACCACTCTCAGGAAGGACAGAGGCTGAAGAGTAGGTAAACCGAGTCCCATGACTATGAACACGCCTCCCTACTCCCGGTGTCTGGTGCGAGGCAGGACTGGCCACTGAGGCCACCAGACTCCTCTGGTGGCCCTGGCATACATCTCTCGGATGAATTGCTCAGATAGGTGTCAAATAAATATCACCTGGTAAAAGAAACTCATGTCTCTTCTGGGAGGAATCCTTCCTTCCTCACGTGCTCATGACCTTATTTACAAAATTTATTTTCTTTTCATTAAAAAGAGAGATTAAGAAAGAGAAAAAGGAAACATGCGAAAATTAAAACCAGAAGGGGGGAGGGGAGAAAAACCTCACCAAAATAGTTTGGGGATTTACTTTTTTTTTTAATCCTCAGAAAGTCCCTCTTGCTACCTGGTTTCTAAAACAGACGATAAACACCAGAGATGACATCAGGCTGGGGCAGCACGGACGGTCTCCCTGCCAGGGGCTCCCGGCAGGTAGGAGACAGACAGGTTGTGAAGAGATGACACTATTTCTGTCCTTAGAAGATGAAAATGGAGGAGGAGCAATGCCAGCAGAGGCTAGGTGCTGGGTGCGGCGGGAAACTTGACGCCCACCAGACGTCGGCCCTTCGGGTGAACTCCACTTGTCTGGATGGGGCGACACGGAGCTCCTCCCCAGCCCCCAGCCCCAGGGCGCCCTGTCTCTCTCCTCATCTCTAAGGCATCACGGTGCATGTTACCCCTGGGGCACAGGAAGCTGGGGCTTCAGCTATTGGCTCCACGGAGCCCCCGGACTTTCCAAACTAAATTTTGAAACCCTCCTGCTGCGGCAGTGGCTTTGGCTGGACGCTCGCAGACCGCGAGGGCCGTTCCCTGCCACACACGTCTCGCACATCACATCTGAGCAGACGGCCAGCCAGGCGGAGCCCGTAGCCCCACGGGTAGGGTACCGATGCCTGAAGACACAGACTCCACCCCTTGTGGCTGGCTCAAGAGACCAAATGAGTCATGATGCCTGACCGGTGACCATGATGTCCCAGGGTGCAGTGGGAGCCTCGGGGACAGAGCCTGCTTGCAAAGACACAAGCCACGGCGACTGACTCACATTTGGACCCAAAGGGAAGTTCCATCTGCAAGTCCTCTGGCTAGCTCTGCCCCCAGCCCCGGGGTGAGGTCATCCCCTGCCGCTGCTCAGAACTGGGACTCGCTTCTGTCTCCCAGGCCCCGGCTGGCTTTTCACTCTCAATTATGGTTCTGGCAGCGATCACCTTTGCAGCCACAGCGCCTCTCCCTCCTCGCCACACACGCATGATGGATGGGCCCGAGGAAAGAGTGTGTCCTCCGCAGGCGTCAGAGTTTTCATCCGTAAAAATAGTTCTCTCTCCTGATGACCTCACACACGAGCCTTTGGGGCTCCAAGGCCACGGCTCGGACTGCCCTGGGAATGCAAGTGTGCTTCATCGATGTCATAGCACTGATTATGACCACTGCTAGGTGGACCCAGCCACTGGACTGCCCTCTCGCTCCATCTCCCAGGGTCACTGGTCCGGTAGTAAAAGAGGACCCGGCTCTGAGCAGCCGCGCCAGTGGCCAGGAGTTTGGCAAGGTCATGGGAAAGGCCCTCACGCTTGGGAGAAATGCCAAGTCAAGACTCCCCTCTGCCCACTGTCTTTTCCTTCTCCAAGCATTCCCAACAGAGTATGTCATCAAGTAGAAGGGGCTCAGGCGACAGTCCTCAGCTAGCTCTTCCGCCATATTGCATGAGTTACAGGAAAGTCCCCCAAAGAGAGACACAAGGTGCTCCCTCATGGGCTCGGTTTTCAGTACACCCACCTTCACAGGACACTGACCTAAAATCAGCAAGACCAGGTCCTCGCTGAAGTATTATAACCAAGACGAGATTTCTAATGTGAGCTGTGGAGCCCCCTCCCCTGCCTCACCTGGACGGTCCCTGTGACTGTGGAACAGGGAAGACAAAGGAAGAAGGGTGACATTCCTGCAGTCAGCAAGCCCCACATTGCTGGAGGGAGAAGGAGGAGGAGGAGGAAGGCTGCAAGGACACAAGGAGAAACCCTGAGGGGCTTCAGGGAGACCAGGGGCATGTCCACAAGCATCAGGAGCCTCTCCATGATGTGACAATGCCACCATCAGGTGTCCTTTGAAAGCAGCCTGTACTCCTCACTGCCCGAACACAACAGAAGGGAGAAACAGGGCCTCTGGTCTCTCTCCTCCTACAGTGTTTCCAACCCCCTTTACTCTCTTCCTCTTTCACTTCTATTCGCTGCTGCTGGGCCTGCAGCCTGCCCATGTGCCCCCTGGCACGACGGAGAGGAGAATGACTCTCATATTAAGCCATGATCCCAAGGCAAGAGGCTATCCAAAACGAGGCAGTCACAGCTGTTGAGAATCAGCCCCCAAGAGGCGTCATCAACTTTCCGTCCATCATCACCATAAAGGCTGTTCTACTGCCCTGTGTGTCTGAGCGGACAGGAGAGGAACAGGCATCTTCAGTGCGCCCGCCCCGCTGAGCTCCCTGTTCCTCTCGGCTGCCATAGCAGCCCCTGGTAAGTCCCATCTCAGCACGCGTTGCTCCAACCTTTGCTGTCCCTTGTGGCTCCCAGTTCCCTTGGTGGAAAAGTCCGATGCCCACCTCCCCCCAGCCCCCCGACCAGCCTCTCCCTGGTCCGGACCTCATCCCCAGGTGCTCAGCTCCTCCAATTAGCTCCAATGCCACCGGCACTCTTGTCCTCTAACACACCGGGCACACTCCTGCCTCAGCCTCGAGCTAGCTGCTCCCTCTGCAGAAAGCTGTTCCCCCCAAGCACTCCCAGGGCTGGCTCACCTCCTCCCAGCCCGAGTCCAGGTGTCACCTTCTCGATGAGGTGTCCACCTATCAATGCTGCCAGCTGCCCTCCGCTGCTGGCCCAGCACATGCGGGCCACAGTTCTTACCCATTTCTGTTTCCCCCACAAGCCCATCTGCTTCACGGGTGATAGACGCTTTACTTATCACCATTTTTGCTTTCTCATCTACCCTCCCCCACTGGAAGGCAAGGTCCGTGAGAGCAGGGTCGTGTTCTCGCCTTGACCAGACCAGCGCACAGTAGGCACCCGATAACTAGCTGCCAGATGATGGAACGGATGAATGAATGACGTAGTCACTGCCATTCCGAAAGGGTAAGGCGCTGTGCACCTTATGGAATGGTATTCAGGCTGGGGGGTCACCTGAGGAGGGAGGGGAGAGGGCTGGCCAAGGCAGAGGGTGCTGTGTTCAGAAGGGCAGTGCCCACCGGTTTGCCTGGAAATCCCCTGGGAGTCACTCATTAACTCCCCTTCCCCCATATACACACAGTCTGACAGCCACCCAAACCCAGACAGCAGCGTTAAGAAGCATTTAAGCAACCAACTCCCCTTTCCAGCCCATCCTCCCACCATTGTCTGAGCACTGAGCCCGTACGGGCTCCTAGAATGAGCACTGAAAAAGGATGGGGTGAATGGCACACCCAAATAACAGACCACAAGGCCCAGTCCCAGCCCTCGCCCCCGCCCTCAGGGCACCGGCTGAGAAAGCGGATCTCACTTGGCAGGTGAACTCCCAAAGGTGAGATGAAGTGTCAGGGAAGGCGTGGCCAGTGCCACGGGGCCCCGGCTGTGGGGGATTTTTGAGAAGGTGAGGCGCACAGAAGGTGACATGGGGCGCGGGGAGAGGTGAGAATAGAGGCAAGGTGCAGAAATACTCCAGTCCTGGGGTAGGACGCCACACAGGGGAGCCGGGCAGACGCAGATTGGGGTGGGAAGAGGTGGACGACACCAGGGAATGCCTCCTGAGACGTGGCTGCTGAGACAATAGAGGGAAATGACTTCTTCTTATTATTTTTTAAGCACAAAGTGACATGATGAATATCAAGTTTGAGAAAGAGGCTTAGGAAAACACACAGAATTTCTCTGGGAAAGAAAGACTGGAATTGCACAGGCTGGAGCCCCTAGTGGGACTCCTAGATGGTGCTGCCAAAGTCAATGCCAGTGGGGTGGCTGGGAGAAGAGGGAGAGCAAGCCAGGAAACCTCTGTGGGGCACCTGTCGGGACTCAGCGTTCTCATGGAGGAGGCATGAACAATGCCAGCCACCTTCCTCGTAACTGACCCCCGCAGAGGAAGACGGACGAGGAAGGAAACCCAGAGACACGGCGTCTGTCTAAACCAGTGGTTCTCAAACTTTCTGAAGTCGGAGCGCATTTAAACTCCTACAAATAATTGCAGGCGTGCTATATACAAATTTCTGAGAAATATGTTATAATAATTAAGTCAAATATTAAAGAAAAATATATAAAATTCAAGCGTGCTTTTATGGTAATTAAATGAAATAAATATGACATTAAATTTATTCTGATATTAAAAAACATTTTTATGTTACTTTTTTTTTTTTTGTATTTTTCTGAAGTTGGAAACAGGGAGGCTGTCAGACAGACTCCCGCATGCGCCCGACAGGGATCCACCCGGCACGCCCACCAGGGGGCGATGCTCTGCCCACCCGGGGCGTCGCTCTGTTGCGACCAGAGCCACTCTAGGGCCTGAGGCAGAGGCCATGGGGCCATCCTCAGTGCCCAGGCCATCTTTGCTCCAATGGAGCCTTGGCTGCAGGAGGGGAAGAGAGAGATAGAGAGGAAGGAAAGGGGGAGGGGTGGAGAAGCAGATGGGCACTTCTCCTGTGTGCCCTGGCCGGGAATCAAACCTGGGACTCCTGCACGCCAGGTCGACGCTCTACCACTGAGCCAACCAGCCAGGGCCTAGGTTACATTTTTATGAGTTATATTTTTTAGAATTTGTAAAAAAAAGAGGGATTAAAAAATTTTAAAAACAACAAAAAAGTTATCTTTTTATATATGTAGATACATTCTTAGTAAGATTTAGTAAATTCAGCAGGTCCCGGTGCGAATGTATTAAGTTTTTTCATTCTTGTGTTTATGAGAAACATGAGCCTGATGTGTCCTAGCGATTTCTTCAATGTTTGGGCATATATTTGAAAGGCAAACTCTCATTTCCTCATCAATACATTGAAGAATTGCTCTTTTTTTTACTCTTAATTGTGTTGAGTGCAGAAAACCCCCACCATACATATCATCTTAACTTTACACCAAACAAAGGATAGAAGAAACTTGCCTCCAGTCTTTCCAGGGAACATGGGGGTAGTGTAAACAATCAAGCACCACAGCTTAACAGCCTTTTGCAACCTAATCAGGCAAGTGAGGTGGGGGGTTGGGCAGACTGTCAGGTTACAGCCAATTCCCCACAACTCTGTCCCCCAAATATCTAACCTCCAAAAACCCTGTTGGTTTTTTGGTCCCCAACAGGCACATATTTCTCTGGAATACCATAGGGCTCTCCTGGAAATCTTCTAGGGTGCACCAGTGCGCCCTGGAGCACACTTTGAGAACCACTGATCTAGACTATCTGTGTTATCTCATTTAACTCGCAACCTCCCCTGACCACAGGGCATTAGCATCACCATCTTACAGATGAGAAAAAATAGGGGCTTTGCACTTTACCCAATATCATACCTAGAATAATAAGAAAAAAACAACCTTGACACCTGCTGTATGCTCACTGTGTCCCAGGCACTTCACCCTGTGTAGTCTCTCATTTCAGGGATGATCTTTATTATCCCCGTCTTACAGATGTGGATGCCAGAGTCTGGTGAAGTCAAGGTCAACTGTCTATGGCCAGCAAGGAAGGAAACGGGAGAAGCAGGATTTGAACCCAGGTCTCCCAGGTCCATACTCTTTGCCTCTGGGCTGCAGCGGCAGTGGAAAATTGGCACCATAACCTGTCCAGCGCTAAAGCCACTTTGCATCGCCCAGCAGCCTCTCTCCCAGGCTAAGCAGGAGAAACGAACATGCTTGGCAGCCTCCAATCAAATGTGCCCACGTTCTGAGCCACCAGCTACCTTGGCTGTACCAACACATGCCTATAAGCGAGACTTACAGCCAGAAGGACAACTGCTGTGGATGGTGGGCTTAAATAGTTGGGGCAAATCCAGCCGCTGTAGTCAGGGAGTGGCCCCATACCCAAATCATGCTTTATTAGGACCACACGTAAGTCTGCAGCATTCCAGAAAGCCCTGAGCTCCCCTTCAATCCTGCAGTCAGTCTCTGAGCACCTGAAGGTC
Organism: Saccopteryx leptura; assembly: GCF_036850995.1. Classification (NCBI taxonomy): domain Eukaryota; kingdom Metazoa; phylum Chordata; class Mammalia; order Chiroptera; family Emballonuridae; genus Saccopteryx; species Saccopteryx leptura. The sequence goes on from NC_089507.1 coordinate 170,247,936, forward strand.
AGCAGGTGCAATCCATACCGAGACCTGCAGGCTTTGAGCCACCTGCCTGATGCTTGCCCTGCACAGACTGCAGCACCTCAGTGCCCTGCTTCGGACCCTGTGTACAGAGACCAGGCGGGAGCAGATACACATGCACCCAGCTGCTGGGACAAGGTGCTGTCGCTCAGAATGGAGACAGAACACAGTGCTGGTACAGAATCCTGTACAGAGCAGTTATTCTGGCTCGGAATCCTGACTGCCTCACTAAATAACTGCACAACCTTGGGCAAACACCTGTACTGTGCTTTCCTCATCTGCAGACTGGGTATAACATGACTGACCTGCTCGGGCTGGCAGAGGAGAACACAGCCTGGCTTGGATTGGTCACGGTGAGTGTTAGTGCTGATTGAGTTGTGTCTCTGGACCTTCTCTGATGGCTCCTGCCCACCAGTCTCTGCTCTAGGCTGCAGGTGGGTGCATTAGGGGTGGAGGGGCAAGGGCTTCTGCTGAAGAACAAGCATAACCCCCAAAGCAACAGGAGCAGCAGAAGAGCGGCTGTGCTCCGATTACTGGTGTGCTCAGGCTCACCTTTCCTCTTGCCCTTTCTTGGTTCGAAGCACCTGCCCCGCTTGGCCACCAACCTCTGATTTCACCTAGAAAAACAAGGAAAACAATACTCAGGAAACAGGATCATGAAGCTCATCTTCCAACTTAAAACATAGAGGGAGTGAGGTCTGTGACTGTCCTACAACTTCCCCAGGATGTAGGAGTTTAATAGCTGTTTATCCTTCAATACAGAATAAATCACATGAATTCAGAATAAGGGGAGAAGTCCATTTCCTATGTCAGTCAAGGACATGGCAAAATCAAGACTACTTTCCAGAAATATAGGGTAATCACCCAAAGAAACTGAACCAAAAATAAACTAAGATGTAAATGGATATTATACTGGATAGCGATTTTTTCAAGTTATCACAAAACTTTAATTCAACACGGACCATTATGACAAAATCATCTATTGCCAGAGTGCTGAGTAGCTCTGTTTTTATGGAGTCTTTCACTCAAAGGCTTCTATTCTACTATTTCTGAGTTTTTCTATGTTCTGACCTCATGACATCCAAATTCATTAAATAGGATAACACATGAGGAACATCCAGTTCTGTGTCCAACTCCTGCCCTGCACTCAATAAATATTAGCTATGCTTTTATTAATTTTACTCCTGTTCATGGGCTTCTAGAGAGCTAGGCAATTCCATACCATCCACATAATTCCTGAGAAGATGTGCACAGCTATCCAGTGTTGCCATTCCTGCTAAAATATTTAATCTTTAAATCCGAGCTCTGCTCACCTAATTCAGACACCAGGAAGAGTAGTATTTCAAAAGGTGTTGAAAGATAATAGCCGCATTCTCAGTTTCCCCATCATTAGCTCAAAGAAATCACTCTAGACCCTGAGTTTGGCAAAAGAAAACAGAGAGAAGAAAGAAAAAGAGGGGAAAAACAATACCATCAGATTTGAAACAGAACACTTGTAACCTTCACTCACAAGAGGAAGGATTGTTTGGGTGGCGTTTTGTTCTGACGCTGTGTGCACACACACACATCACCTCAGGCCTTGGACTGCTCCGTAGTTTCTAGAGTTACTGAGGACAGGAGCCAGGCTGGTCTTCTGCAGCCACCGGCCACCAGATCAGTGTCCCAGCCCACTCTCTGCCAATCCCAGGGACTCATGTTTGCTGGGCCCCATGCTTGCTCTGCCACACCAACGAACTTTCCCCAAGACCAACCTTGAATGCAATGTGGCGCTCTTGACCACAGGGCAAAGACTACGACAGTTTTAGCTCCGATGAACCGTGTAACACTTGGGACATAACTAGACAACTTGCAAAGGCCGCACAAACTCTTCAAAATGAAGCAAGCAAAACCACAAGATACTCTCCAAGTTCAACTCCGACCCCAGAAGGGATTTTCCCATTCCTGTTGCAGTTTTATCCAAAGCCACCCCCCCCATCCCGACCCATGTTCAGTGTATGAGGTGCAGAGCGTTTGATAAACTCATGGTGTTTGCAGCCTTACCTTTCCAGGGGAGATAAGAAATTTAACACGAGTAAATCTAAACTCACCCAGCCCCACGACACCTCAATCCATCAATTAGGAGCAGACACTTGGGATGGGATTAGTGGGAGACTAGAGGGGGTCTTCTGTAATCCTATGATGGGGGAAAGACAAGGAGGGGAGGCAGGGTTCAGAGTGGTGACTCACTAGAATCACTGCCCCTTCCCCTGGGACGCTGGAAAATCACACTGAAACCTGGGCCCCGGCCCCAGCGGTTTGGGTTGGTATTAAGTAAGATCAGGGCACTGGGTTTAAGTTTCCCAAGTAAGTCTAATACACAGCAAAGTTTGAAGATCAACCAGAGATCATATCAAAGTTCAAATTCAGGGGGTCTAGGGTAACAGCCTGAGATTCTGCATTTTTAACAAGTTCCAGCGCTGGTGGTCCACAAAACACTGAGAGCAAGGGCTTAAAGGGGAGCTCTTCAAACACCCCCTTCACCCCTCCCTAGAACTTCAGGCAAACTGACCCCACCTGCTCTCCAGCCAGGGCTTTCCCCTCTGAGGTGGAAACCACCACTTCTCCAGTAGGCCCTGGATACCTGCCCAGCTGACTTCTGGAATGTCAGGTGAGTGAGGGAGATGTCACTTACACCCCGAGAGACAGCTGCCCCCTCCCCTCTCTCCTATGATCCAGTTCCAGGCAATCCAACCTCTAGAACCACTGCACTAAGCAGAATGCTTAATGTCTGCTCTATTCCTTAAGACAGGTGGGAGTCTCTTTCCCCTCTGCTCTGCACGCCGGCCTGGCCGCTCAGGGCAGGCGGAAGAAGTGGGGCCACCGGGCTACCTGGGTGGATCGGACCCTGGCTCCTGCTCGCTTCCCTCACACTCTGGCTTCAACATTGGCTATATGGAGACTGCTGTGGCCACGCGCACACCTCCTGCTGCCGTTCCTGTCCTCAGTGTGGACAACGGTGGGGCAGGGAGTGGACGGCGCTCCCTCAGAAGCAGGCCAACAGTGGCACACCACACCCGTCACCAAACCTCTGAGGGAGGCCTGAGGCAGCCACCGGCTACCCACAGCCTGTCCCCAAAGGTCTCTCCCTTCCCACACCCCCCACCTGGCCAGTTCCTTCCAGTCAGCTCCAGGGCTGCCTTGAGCCAAACACCACCTAGCGGTTCTCAGCCCGACCAAGATAGAAGGGACAGCTCTTCCTAAACCCTGCTGACTGAGAAACAAAAGGCCTGGTAGGTGAGGCCACAAGAGGACATTAGCCTGGAGCGCGTTCCACACTGACTCTCTGCCTCCTCCAAAAAGTGCCCACGGCCCCTGTGCGAGTGCCCTGCCGGCCTCACGGCCACACGCTGCAGGCGGAGACCAGGGTGTGGAGGGAAAGGGGGCCAGGATGTGGAACTTCAACACTTTATAAGGAAAGCTCCCCAGAATCGGAGGGGAGTGACAAAACAGGCCCAGTTGCTGTCAGGACACTGAACCCTGGGTCCCATTTCTAGGAACCTACCTACGGTTGATGTACCTTTGTCACTAAGCAGTGACAAAGACCCACAACACTTTCTCCCCATTGATTTGAGAGAGAGAGGGAAAGGGAAAGGAGAGAGGGGGAAGGAGAGAGGGAGGAGGGAGAGAGGGGAGAAGAGGAAAGGGAGAAGGGAAGAGAAAGAGAGAGAGAGAAAGAGAAGCATCAACTCTTTGTTGCACTTATTGTTCCACTTACTCTATCTGTGCACTCATTGGTTGCTTCTTGTACATGTCACACCATGCTTTATCCACTGAGCCACCCAGCCACAACACTGTTAAGGGCCCATGAGAAGGTTCTAATTTCTTTTATTATCAGGAGAAATGAAATGACTGTAATATAAATGCCTCTATCACCACGAATGCAGCCTGGATGACATTCATCCTTCTACCACCACAGTCATAAAATGTAATTTTAATATCTTTTTTTTTTATGGGGAAAGGGACTCATGCAGGCAAAAGTGCCCAAGGTCACGAGCATCACAATTCATCCCTGCACTTGCCTACTTCCTTCCAATCTCTGAACCTGTCAGCCTTCGTTCAGACCCTTGGTCACATGCCCCCACTGACCCTCGCCACCCACTGACTCTCTTTCGCAAAGACCCTCCCCTAACTGCCCACGCGGGTCTGCCCTCTGACTCGGGCTCTGTTAGGAGCGAGCTTCTGCCTTCCATCCGGGCAGATGCTCCAGCAACTACCGCCCCCGCCCCTGCAGGACCCGCCCCTGCAGGACCCGCCTGCGCAGCCGCAGCGCAGCCGGGCAGGGCAGAGCAGGACCTCTGAAGTCCAAACACCCCCCCAACCCCCCCTGCAGCGTAAACACCAAGCACACATCACACCCGGGCCTATAAAAGATAATTATACAATCTGATCTGGCAAATTAGAGCCATAGAACTGTCTAATTCATACAATGAATTCGAGGGTTGGATCAGCAGGAAAAATTACCCTGGATCTTTATTGGGATTTGCCCCCAGGTCAGGATTACGGTTTATTTATCTTTTTTTATTTTCTTGCTGAGGGGGTGGGCGGGGAAGGCTTTCTGGGCTCCCTCTCCCCCTCCCCCTCCCCACCCCACGCTGGTTTTCCGTTTAGACAAGCAAGTCCTCCCCCCCCTCCGTGTTCTTTCCCACAGAGTATCCTCCTCCAGCCAAAACTCAATAAAACACCAACAGAGAGAGATGATAGATAGATAAGTAAATAATTGTTCACGAAAGTGGAGCTGGGGCATCCCAAACCCAAACCAAGAGCTTCATTAGCTGGCACTGACGCAGTACAGAGTAAACAACAACAACAGAAAAAATTACATGTCTAGATGGCAATTTACCTCCTAATTATTCTGGCTTGATTCTGACATGTTTACTTGGAGAACACTCACATATACATATTTCTTTAAACACACCTCTCTCTCTCCCTCTCTCTCCCTCCTCCCCTCTCCAAGGAGACTTGCAAGAGAAGATGGCTGTTTACAGGAACTGGTGCCCGTCTCCTCAGGCCATTAAATGGCTAGATCACCCAAGAGTGGTGACTACAATGCCAGGACAAACTGACACCAAGCGAGGATCATCCGGCCTCTCACCAAAGCAAACACTGAAAAGGGCAGCAAGCTCTCTCCTCTCCTCCCTTTTGCACCTTCCTAGGAGTTGCTCCTGGGAAAGAGAGTTCCCTACCCAGACTGCTGGGCCAGCCCTGTGAAGGAGCGCGTGTCCCTGTCGGGGCCTGAAAGACAAAGCCCAGCAGACACAGAGGTATTCAGCATCGACACCTCAGTTGGCTCCTGCAAAAGAAGGCCGCCCTGAGAGACAGCAGGGGCCCCGGCGGCCTTCTGCACGTTCAATGTCAGTGCGATCTATCTGGGGCATTATGTAAATGTGCCTTTCTATGACACTGACCCGGCTCACAGAAAAAGTGTGTGTTGTGCTGTTCTAGGCTTACGTCGGGGATGTGGGAGGGGGCTACAGCATGTTTGTTCTTTAATCAAGGTGCACGACCCCCTCCCTTTGAATGAGGATTTATTGTATGTAGGCAACCTCACCTCAAAAATCTACGTACAGACGAGTATATGTGTGTGTAGACATGTATATAGGCATGGACACAAGAACATGAGCTCATGGGAAAACAAACCAGCTCTAAATAATCATCTCTGACTTAAAACAATGGAGATGTGGGTTTCCCAGGCCCGGTCCGCAGGATGCTAGGTGACCCAGTTCAGAGGGGTGGAAAGGGTGCTGGAACTTGTAAACATATCTTTCGCTGGACTGCAGTCTTTGTAGACTTCCGGCCAAATCTCAGACTCCGATTCCAAAACGGTGGAGACTGGCACACACTTCTTGGAAGGAGATCAACACCATGCCATGCCGACTGCGCTGAGGTGTCCGGGAAAAGGAAGGGAGGCAGCGAAGAAAAGCGGCCCTCTTCCCAAACAGTGACTACGGTGACACGAGGTTTGTTCTGAACTACCCATTCTATCCATTGTATCCATTCTGGGCGTGGAAGGCAGGAAAGAGACTGCCGTGTAGCCAGGAAAAACGCTCAGCACATTAGTAAGCGTTCAAAAATCATGTCACACATGGATGGGTTTGAGAGGAAAAATCTTAATGTGACCATGAACTAGTTATCTCCCTGCACCCCCTTCCTGGCTATCCACTTTCTCAACTGAAAAACGGGGCTAGCAGGAGAGACTATTCCCTGCCTGTAGGAATCCTTCCACAACTGCTAGCCTCCTTCACATCATCCCTTCTATCAATATTTCAGGATGTCAAACAGGACTCCGCTGGTCACTGTGTCACAGGCTGGTTATTGGTACTAAATTAAACCACGTGTTCAATTGCAAAGCACATTTCCCAGTCGTGGTAAGTACTCACTAAGTGTTAGCTATTATTGTTATTGTAAAATAATAATAATACACTGCTGAATTGCATAGGTTCTACAAACAAACCTAGAAGGAAAAAGCAAGAGTTGTCCTCCCTGGGTAGTGAGTTCGTGGGTGATCTGTTCTCTTATTTTTGCATGGCTACAGTGAACAGGCATTGTTGGGTGAGGGAAAAGATACACCCCAGTGTTTTAAAAAGAATAAATAGTAAAATGGACATTCAGCATCATTAACTAGAAATACAACTATAAATGCAATTTTAAAAAACCAGTTAAAAGATCAATAGAAGTTGCAAGATTGTGAAATCAGAAATAACTTGGAAATCAGGGTTTGGTAGCTGGATGTATGACCCAAAGTCGGGGTTCAAGGTGAGAGCTGGCACGGATACCCTTGGGATCTCCTGCAGGACCCAGAGTGAGGGTGGGAGAGGGGCACGCTGAAAGGCAAGACACGCTCAGAGGCGGCCACGACTCCCACTGACAGAAGAGGAGCAGCTCCCACTGAAGTCTCAGTCATTATTGGCTGGAACCATGAACTTAACCGAGAATTCTAACCTGGCTGACAGGCTGCAGGCCACAGGGTTGAACAGACCTGCTCCGTGGCATTTTCCAAATGCCTGTGCCATTATAGACAGACGGCTCTGATGACATCCGCGTTTCGGGTCAGGACCTACAGGCCCTGAGCACATCCCAGAGCCTGTTACACAACACGGGGATGGAAAAAGAGGTCAGATGCCATGACAGCCTGCACAGCCTCCCCCCTCCCCCAGAAAGAAGGGGCTCGCTGCTCCACGTGAGCACGGAGGAGAGTGGATCTGAGCTGGAGAACTCGGACCCCGGCACCTCACCCCAGGGCCCAGGACTGAGGAGCTCCCCCGCCCCTCTCTGGTGGTTCCTCTTCCTCCTGGGTCCAGCACAGAAACAGACGGCAAGGCTCAGTCCTGAGACCAGCTGTAGTCCCACCCTGTCTTCCGGTCCTTGAAGACCCTCGAATCCCCGCCCCCTGACCTTCTTCCTGAGCCCCGTGTGCCAGCTGCCTGCAGGGCAGGCTAATCACTGATTCCCAGAGGACCTGAAATTCTCCCATGCTAACGGGACCTCTTCTGTTCCTCTCAGCGAGGCTTCCCTCAGAGCCTCCCTGTGACTATGAATTTTTAAAATTATTATTGATTTTAGAGAGGGAGGGAGAAAGAGAGAGAGAGAGAAACATCAATCTGTTTCTGTATGTACCCTGACCAGGGCTCGAACCCAGGGGTGGGAATCAGCCAGTTCGCACCGGTTCAGCAGAACTGATACCTAATGTTTAGTTGAGTTTGGCGATCAAGTTGTTAAAACGGCACTTGTAATCAGGGTTCTCTCTAAGGTGGGCGCCTGGGTAGCCACCCAATGTGGAAATCACAAATTTACATTCCTTACTCTTTTTTAATGTTCATCTGCGAAACAGCGTGTTCTAAGCACCTGTAGTAATGTTTACCCCATCCATAGGTGAAAAAAACTGCAAGTGAGGACACTAATCAAGAAGCAATACGGAAATAGCTTAAATAACAGTTTTACTGTTTTTTGTCAGGTATTACTTAAATTTTTTTCATTAATATTTTTAAACTGTTTCTTATAATCTAGTTTAGTGTATCTCTTTTATTTTTCTTATGAAATAATAAACTACCTTTTGGAATACCGTTTGTTTATAGTACTTAAAATGGTCATTAGGGTAGAGAACCAGTTGTTAAATTATTTGAATCCCACCACTGATCAAACCTACAACCTTTGTGTATAGCGACCACACTTGAACCAACCAAGCCTGTGTCTGTGAATTTAACTGAACTCTCTTGGTCACCCAGAGGAGAAGCTCTCCTCCACTAATTGAGTTAATGACTGACTGTACCTCTGGTCAGCTCTTCTGGTAACATTGCTCAGGATGGGTCTTAGCTTATACCCCCCCCCCCGGCCTCCCCCCCAGGGCCATGACAATAGACTAAGACCCCTGAGAACAGAGAGCCTCTGTTTTATTTTCCATTGCATACCCAGAATTCATTGCATGATACAGCCCTCTTTCCACTGAAGAGAATGAATGAATGTTAGCATTCCCCTGTGGAAGATAAAATCATAGACACACAGAAAGATTTAAAACTTCCTCCAGGTCATGCGGCTAGTAAGTGGTTGAATCTACACTTGCACCAAGCTCTTCTAGCTCCAGGGGTAAAGCTGAAAGTGACCTTGCCTTCTACTGTTGCAATCATTCCTCACCTGGGATCCTTGACTTTAGACTTGCCTGTTTCAGTCCATTCGACATATCGCCCTCCCTCCCAGCTTACCATTCGAAAATATCCACCAGCTCAGCCAAATCCTGCTCAACGGCTCCCTCCTGCCTTCCACGCACAGACCAGATCCTTCGGCCTGAAATCTGAGGCCACCTGTTTCTGACCACTCCTCTGCTCTCTCTAGCCTCATAGAACAATCTAATCTTTGCTCCCCATACCTGCAACACCTCCCTTGCTCTGCCTCTCCCCAACACTTTCCTTTTAAGCCCAGAGCACAAGTTTCGCTTCCCCATGAGAAGTCTCTTGACTTTCCAGCCCCCAGTGATGGCTCGCACTCGAGCCACAGTATTACAGCCCACCCTGAACGTAAGATGACAGAGGGGAGAGGTTAGCTCTCCTCTCTCCCCCAGGGGATTGTCACATGTTTTAGGGAGGGCAATATGCCTCATGTGCTTGGATTCCTACAGCTTAGTACAGCAGACAAATGATTCACGAGAGCAGCATGGGGTTCTCCATCAATGTAGGCGACCGACCTCAACAGTGGCAAAGCTCTCTCAAGCCCACCAAGCCGGAAGAGCTAGACCTCTTGATGGCTCTCTGACCTCTCCAGCCTTGCCCAACCCACGTCCAGCTGGAGCTGCTAACACTGGTCCATGCTGGAGCTCTCCCTGAGTCTTCGTGTCTCTAACGTGAGCCTAAAGACAGAGCCCAACCCACTGTGCTTAAAAAAAAAAAAAAAAAAAAAAGCAAATCAAAAGTTTACAAGCCCATTTGGTTGTCTCTTTAAAAAACACATCTTTGCACTCCAGGGATGCCTCTGAGTGTGGTGCCATGCCCCTCAGAGACACAGAAGGGGCGCGTCCCTCGGAGGGCTGCTCTGGACCTGACCTGCACCAGGCTGACCCACAGAAGGTGTGCTGGACCCTGGGCCCACACCTTCACCCCAGCCTTGGCCCCCGTGTGTCAGTTTCACCATGCTTAAATGGAAACTAGCAAACTCAACTCAAAAAAACACTTTTCCAGTGATATTTTAAGGGAAAATGAGATCACAGAAAACCAGGGAGGTAAATTTAAATGGTGTGACCCCAAGCAACATTTTATTTTTTATTTTTTCAAAGCATTCCCTGAAAGGCTTGTTCACCAGATGAGGGGCGGGGGACACATCTGGGGAGACCTGAGCCCTAGAGACCACCTGGGCAGCAGCAACACTTCTGCTCACATGAAAAACTCTCACGATGCTACGCAAGCCTATACCCTCACTGCCAGCAGCCTCCTCCGCTCTGGGCGCACGCAGCCCCAGAGGTCCCTTTGGTTTGTGAAAGCGGCCGACAGCCCCTTTGCCAGCGGGTCAACATTCAGCCTCTGCCAGAGATACCAAATGTTTCCTAAACCCACCCCAAGCCCAGCTCACTGAGTTATGAATAGTTGTTCACGTTAACTTGGGGCATTAATTAAAAAACGTTCAGCCAGGCAAATTCTCATACTTTTAAAAAGTCATTTGGGTAATTGCCTTTCCATGCCGCAAACTTTCCAAGCGACTGACAGGTTGACATTTCACAATGTTGTTTGTTTTAATCAAGAAAGGGAGGAAAGAGCCAGTGTGGTGCCCAGTTCATTTGTCAGGTGCTTTGATTTATTGATCGGCAAATCCCCCACTAATAGCTGTACAGGGAGGTTGGGGGAGGAAGGCTCCTACCTTCTGGGGTCGGTGTCTGAGCTGGTAAGGAGTGAAGTGGCCCCAGGGCATTGGCATAACCACTCTTCCTTCCTTCTCCCCTCTCCCCATGCCCAGCTCCCAGCTCTCAGCCTGGGCCGCGCTGCAGAACCACCAAGGCCCTACTTCAGCCTGCTCCCCATCCCCGCCCCCTGCCCCCTCTACCAGAGAAGGCTACTTCCTGAACCAAATGGGGGAGGGGCGACTTCAGCAAACTTAGGAGTCAGGGGGCAGGGGACACTAAATTCATAATGGTTTCTCAAACTTTTTTCGAAAAGCAGCAGAACCCAGAATCAGGTTGGACCATATGAGCTTGAATCTCACCGCCACCATTTCTAAGCATTCAACTTCTCTGTGCCTCCATCTGTCAACAACTTACATAAAAATAGTACTTATGCATCATGTTGCTTGGAGGGTTAAGTACATTAATATTGGGGAAAGCACTAACAACAGTGTGTAGTGCATAACAAATGCTATGTGTGTATTTGTTATTTTTAAAGTATTTTTTCCTCCCTAACAAACTTTCATGTGTGACCCCGACCGGCCAGAGAGTGGAGGGCCGGGCCTCACCCAGTCCTCCTATGCCCTGCTACCCAGGAACCATCAAGGTGCCCCCTAGGCTCAGCATGGTCCTGGGGCATACAATCTGACGAACACTGCTCACTCTGAGGACTGAGGAAACTCGACTTTCCACTTGACACCATAAGCCTGCCCATACTACAAAGTTTTCTGTGGAAAGACAAGTGAGCTAGCTCTCTGGGAAGGCGACACGAGGAACTAGTCCAGGTCCCCCCACCCTCATCATGTCAGGGTGACGACAGGTGGACAGCCGGGGGCAGGCACGAGGATGTGTGGAGGCGCACACCCAGCGACCAGCACTTCCTGGGCCACACTGAGACCAGCAGGGCTAACGAACACCGGCAGGGGCCGCCGCACACCCTGGGAGAGAAAGAGGGGCTTTCTTAAGGAAAAACCACCATAGAGCCTTCCAGAAACCTTAAAACAACCAACTACAAGACACAGACAGGCATGGACCTCATCTAAAACCACTGCACACCACATGGGCATTTCTATGTGGATTGAGCACCTACTGTGTCAATTGACCAGACTAGGTACCAGCAACACAGAGCAGAGACAGCAGGTCCCAGAGTCCCCAAGTCAAAAACCTAGTAGGAAAGATGACATCAAAAATAACAGATGCCCACATTTTGTGGTATGTATTACACATACCATATATATATATAATAATGTTACGTGTTATATAGTAACACTGCATACTTCATATGTATATTTTAATGTGGTATGTTTATAGTGTTTATGTGTATATATTTTTATATTATGTGTTATATGTTATCTGTATATGAATATAATATGTCTAATATGTACAGTGAGACTGGAGATAAGGGGCCCCATCTCCCTTGTGGGGGGGTGGGGCTATCTGGGCAGGTGAGGAGGTACAGGGGTGCAGGGTCATCTGTCAGGGGATTAACGTGGTAATGTTGGGCCTATCTGGGTATAAACAACAACTCTGGCACATTTTAGCTGTACAATCTTGGACATCAGAGTTTTTAACGCTGTTAGGAGCATCAGTAAAAAGAGCATAAAGTATGGATAGCCGCCGGCCAGCAGGCAGTAGGTGATCAATTAATCGCCCAGGAGAGAGGGAGAAAGCTTGGCAGAGGCCGTGTTCGAATGAGGCCGCCGGGAGGGGCTTGGCTGAGCTCAGAGTCAGACGAGCAGGCCAGAGGCCCTCCTGGGAGCCCAGAGGCAGTGCAGCCGACCCTGCACTTATGCGGCGTTATCACTGCCATCGGCAAAATCTGGACCATCGTTCCTCCTTCTTCCTGTCTCCCTGGGATGTCTGGGGACACATGAGAACCAGGCTGAGGCGGGGGTGGGGGTGGAGATCTGAGATTTCAGAAGAAAGGCAAGCCGTGAGCTGAAAGGTTGATTATTTTACTTGTGGAAGCCATGTGTGGGCAATGGTTGTGGGTTTTTCTGGGTTTATCAGAAAATCCTAACAGAAAAGAGGTTATTTAACCAAGAGCAGAAAAGAATGTGCAGATATTTTAAAATATTAAATGGAATCCCTAAAGCCCCATAATATGATGCCTCCCTTTCCAGGCTTGGCTGATTAGAAAGCGAGCTGTGACCAGGGCCTGATAAAAGCAGAAGGTTGTTGAACTTGGCTTTCCTGGTCCCACCCGATGGGCCCCTCTCACGACTGGACAGCCGGGGGAGGGGGGCTAGTCTGACTCCACACACAATGAGATAGCACTGCCTTCTAAGCCACATTGGGAGTGTGATTTTCAGAGACATTGCTTTAAACTAAGAGTCGGAGGTAAGACGATGAGGAGCCTCAGTCATCACATTCCAGGTTCCTGATGAGACCGGGAACCTGTCGGGACTTGGGGTTCACTCCCGCCAGCCCGTCGACAGATGTGATTAACTCAGTGGAAGGCCGGGGAAGATGGAGAGCAAAGCAGGCTGGGGGACCACTCATTACACCAGGACATAAGCAAGCAAAGTTTTACCAACTCACATAGGTGAAAGGCCCAGTTCATGACTGGGGAGGAGAGAGGGTGTACTCTCTCAGAGAGAGGTAGGTGGGATTTCCACTAGTGAAAGCATCAGCAGGGTATCTGGCACCTCTGGTTCCCAGTACACACCGTCTGGATACATTCATCTCCTTCTACCTGGCTGTCTGAGCGCCCCCAACTCTCTCATGGCTCCTGTGAATTTCTAGCTGGGTCTGTATTATAAGGATTTATGGAGCAGTCTTACTGTCCCTATTAGGATGGACACCCCTTGAAGGCATGGCCCCATAACCACCTCATCTTTTTCTGCTGTTGGATTGACATAAAATCCTTCAGAGTTTTACCCTGAGAAACCACGCTTCCCCAAAGCTTCCTCCACTTCGGATGGGGATGGAGAGTGGGGGTGTCCAATTCTGCCATCATCACACTCCAGACTATGTCTAATGAATGACAGGCAAGATTTATTCTAACACTAAATGGTCAAGAGATCATTGAGAGAACCAGAGGCTGTAACGTTTATCACTAAATGGCTTAGAAGCCTTATAAGTTAACATCTTCCAACCCTTCCCGGGTGTGAGCAATAGCTATTGAATACCTTTCAAAACAGACAGCATTTGCAATCAATCAGAAGAGGCAGCAGGGAACACAGGGACAGACAGGAGACAAGAGCTAAGAAGCCTTTATCTACAGCACGGTTCTCAACCTCCGCAGTAGAGGCATTTGGGGCTGGACCATTCTCTGTGGTGGGGGCTGGTCGGGGCCCTGAAGGCTGGATAGCAACTTTCCTGATCTCTCCCCACTAGATGTCAACAGGATCCCCCAACTGTGACAATAAAAAAATGTCATTGTCAAATGTCCCCCTGGAGAGAAGAGGGTGCCAAATTGCCCCTGGTTGAGAATCAATAGGCTCCAGTCAGTCAGCTCAGTCACAAATTAGCAATGGGATCTGAAGAGCATCAGAGAACTTCATACCTCAGAGGACATCAGCTTCTCATCCATGAGATGAGGAAATTGGACGGAATAAAAAAACAGGTGCACTATATCACCTGGGGTACCTGAGATAATTGCTGGTCACACCTAGGCATGGCATTAAGGATCCCTGAGTCACACAGAAATGCGTTTCCCTTTTATAGCTCTTCCCATTCTGATCAAAGCAGGAAGAACTTTAAGCCCTTAGCTTCTCTGCAATTCTGGCTACAAGAAGAGGGAGGGAGACAGCAGTGCTCAGGGAAAGTCACAAAACCGACATCTTTGATGATTTTTTTTCATTGTATCTTCTATTTATGTCCAGTGACCCTGGGTCCCATTTACCAAAGTGATACAGAGTTTCCTTTTAAAGTACGTTTACTTAAGGAAAATATGAAACCACATAGAAAAATATTAAGAAAACAATAGTCCAGGTAGCAGTATGGAAAAAATCGCAAAAAGACTTAGGAAGCGCCGGAAAGGTTAACTCTGCCCCGCCCACATAGATTGCTAACTTCCTACTACACATGTTCTTGGGGGCCTCAGGTTAAACCCCAAGACTTGAGGCAACATTAGCAATTTTAAAATCCTTGAAATCAAATTCTCTTTATGGTTCTGTTATACGGGTTGGTCATTTGTCATCTGTAGTGGACTTATTAGTGTGCCCCCGCCAAATTCACATGTTGAAGTCCTCAGGACCTCAGAATGGGATCTTAGAAGTAAGGTCAGTGCAGATGTAATTAGTTAAGATGAGGTCACACTGGAGCAAGGTGGTCCCTTCATCCAATATGGCTGGTGTCCTTATAAAAAAGGGAATTTTGAATACATACATGCACGTACGTGTGTGTGTGTGTGTGCACGCGCATACACACACACACACACACACACACACACACACACAGGGAGAATGTCAGGGAAAGGTGAAGGCAGACACCTAGGTGGGGTTTCTATGCACTAAGGAGTGCCAAGGATGCCAGCAAACTAGCAGAAGCCAGCGAGAGGTCTGGGATGGCTTCTCCCTCCTAATCCTCAGAAGAGACCAACCCTGTCACTACCTGGTCCTAGACTCCCAACCTCCAGATCTGTGCAACAATAAATTTCTGAGTGGTAAGCCACTCAGGCTGTGATACTTTCTGTTACTTCAGCCCTAGCAAACTAACACATCACCTTAAACAGTCTCTCACTGGGGAGACTGTATACTGTACTCTGAACTTCCTTGCAGGGCAGAAAATGCAGACACAGTTGCCAGAGAATTTGTGTTCATTTAGAGCTGGGGCAGTAATGACAAAGGAAGATAAAAAACAAAAACGAACAGCAAAAAAACTCTCCACACCATCTCTGTTCATATACAGCTCCGTATGCTTGCCATATTTACATCTCCACAAATGGAATAATTGAGATATTTGCTCATTGCTCTCTTTTCTCGGGTTACCTACAGTCAATCGGTCAGTCTCAGATGTAAAATGCAGGCATGAAGGGGGCCCCAGGGTGGAGGTAAAGCCAGGCCTAGAACTCAGGTCTGCTAGCACAGATACTATGAACTAGAACTTGGAGCCTGCGGGGTTCACACTGTCCTCCCTCCCTTTCAACCAGAAGACTCTGACTATCCAAGGATACTTGGAGGAGACCCCAAAGTTCCCAACATGTGAGCATCTGAGAATTCATGATCAAAAACTAACTCTCAACTTAGAGGGATGCTGCAGTGACTGACAAAACTCCTAAGCCCTTCGGACCCTCCTGCGAAAAGTGGCAACCCCAACAGAGTCCATGAGCAGCCTCAGGGGTGACCAGGGCACCTCTCACACAGCCAACAGTGGAAAGAAATAGAGATTTACCTTACGAAGCACCAAGTCAGAACCCAGGACTTTTAGGTTCCTGCCAAGTAGCCAAGAGATGGCAACTCCATCTTTTTGGTTAAGAAAAATGCCCCTAAAATTAATTAATCCTCTCTGCAGTCACAGCAGCAAATCAACAAAACTCATGATTCCCCTTACCTTTTTTTTCCCCCCCATTTAAAATAAATCCACCATACTTCCACCCGTCTGGTTTGAGAGATCAATAGTCAGGCTTGAATGTGAAAGGGCAATCCTTATTTTCCCTCTGACGAAAGTCACCAAGCACAAACCGAGCCAACGAGGACGTAGGAAGCCAGAAGGCAGAACCTGCCCGACTGCAGATCACAGGCGCGGTTTGACCGACCACATGGGCCACGCCATCGGCTCCCGTCCCAGAGGTATGAACCCAGACACCAACTGGGCGTCTGTCTGTGTGCGGCAGATGCTACGCTGGGAGCCGGGGCTCTGCTGGTGACAAAGCCAACACAGTCTCTGCCAATGCCATTTGTTTGTCTTCCAGGCAGGGACACAGCTCATGAACAAGTAAATACCAACATTTGCTCCTGGGTCATGAAACTTCTACGAAGAAGAGCAGGACATGGGGTGGGAAGCCAGTGACAGTGACAGCCAAGTTCCCTCTAAGGAAATGACATTAAGCTGGCCCAGAAGGCCAAGTTCACCATAGGAGTTAACACCGAGAGCTGCACTGTCTAGCTGCACCCTGGCATCTGTGGGGCGGACCCCAGGTTTGAGGACACAGGACAGAGAGCAGAGATTCAGAAAGTTAAGACAAAACAAGAAAGACTAGTCTTGAGAGAACACCAGGCCCATGAGGAGACAAGCCAGGGGAACACGCATATTCACAGACAAAGAGGAGAACCTGTCCTCGAGGGGAGGTAAGACACCCCCAGAGCCCCGGAGAGCAGTGTCTCTCTCTAACAAGGCCCCTGCGTGGAGGGGCCGGACAATGTGTTTTGAAGAAAGTAAGCGGAATCCCAAGACTATGAACTAGAACTCTGGCCCTCAGGCCTCTGGGAAGGCACTGATGAGGCCTAGAGCATGACCACTCAACATTTTATCGCCATGAGTGGAGCTTGGTTACAATTTTTAAAAAGCTTCCTGATTCCTAGTCCCTCCTCGTTGGAACGACCTCACCAAGGCAAACCTGGAAAATCCCTGGGCTGCTCAGCCCCTGGAGCTCAAAGTTCTCCTCTTCCTGGCCCCACCCGCCAATGGAAAAGTACTGGCCTCTCAGTGGCCAGCCTGCTTCTCAGGGTCCCAGCTGGGGACAGGTCTGTGCTTCCCCACCCCACACCTCACTGGGAAACCCCACTCCCCTGGTTGAGCCCCAACCTCTGTCTCTGGCCCCATTGGTTTCACACCCTTAAACGATGCTGCCCAAATAACCAAGCAGTCAAGGGTGGCCAGGGGCCAGGAAAAATGCCTTGAAAAGCACGAGCCCTTCAGGTCCGATGGTTCACACCCCATCTAGGGCAGTGCCTGGCGTGCAAAACAAACGGGAAGTTCTGGGACAGCGAAGAGGGAAAGGAGCCCCCACACCCTGCCGCCCACAGAACAGCCGAGGGTCAAGGCCACGGGACGCTGGGTGACCCTAAAGGCGGTGCTCCCCGAAGTGTACAGAGAGAGAATGCCGAGGTGGGGCAGGGTGGACGCCGGGACCCTCGTGCCTCTTTTCATAAGATGACACACCTGACTGGCCAGGGCACACCTGGATTGCTGGGCAGGCCAGGCTCCCCAACAGTTGCCCACTGTTCCCAGGCGGAGAGCCCTGGCAGCCTGGCTCCCCGCAGACAGGGGGGCTTTCTCCTCCCGGGCGGGCCACGCCTTCCCCGGGCACATACTCCCTCCGCCCGAGGGTTCCGTCCAAGCCCCAGGCTCTGACCACAAAATGTGCCCTTTTCTTTGGCGGGCTCACCTCAGACGTGAGGTCCCAGGGAGCCAAACCACCGGCTCAAAGGACATCCCCAGCACATTTCTTTCTAGTCAGAGGGTCCCTGGCTGGGGGCCACAAACAGCACCTCTCCCCCCTCCCCACCACTTCCAGGACTCCAGAATGACTCCCAGTTCCTGCTTTACTGAAGGTAGACAAGCAGTCACCTGAAGGAGCTGGTGGCTTGAGTGGGTGCTCCAGGCCAACCCCAAGCAGGTCCGGCCAACCTGCGGCCACAGCCCGGCCCCTGCGCACAGAGCCTCAGGTCTCAGCCCTGCCGCGGCTGCGTTCGCTCCGGGATTGCCCTAAAAACACAAAAAACGTAATGGCAAACCCTCCCCATGAGGTGGGGGGTGACCACTGCCTCCACCAAAATACCCCAACGGTGGGACAGAGGGACACTCTTCAAGAACATTTAGAGGTTTAGAGGACTTCTTGTGTTTAAAAAAAAAAAAAGAAAAAAAATTTTTTTGGGTCATACAGAACCTGGTTGTGAAAGGAAAAGAAAATGCCAGCCCTGTTTGACAGACAGCAGATTTATGACCGTTTTTTAAAGCCTCAAGTACGTCACAAGAGCTGGCCCACCCACTGCACTGCCCCAACAGTCAACACGGCCGGGCGCCCACCCCCGCCGCCCCTATCGGGCCTGTGGTCCTCTGCCTCTGAGCAGCCCTTGTTCCCCCGGCCGGCCTCGGGGGGTCAGAGAGATGCCTGGCTGTCTATCTCCGGAGCGTCCGCCGCGGGCTCGGCGGGCAGAGCCGCCAAGACAAACACGGCCGCTCACGCCTTCGCCATCGGCAGGCCGGCCGCAGATGTTCATAAACACGCAGAGTTGACGGGCTGCCCGTCCGCTTCTCCGTCCACTTTACACCCGACAAGTCAAGAGATCGGCATTTTTTTTTCTTTTTTTTCCCCTTCCCTTAACGCACGAACTCGGTAAACTGTTGTCAGACTTGGCGATGAATTTATGAATTTTGGCCTCCAGATGTGGCTGGAAATAAAAGTAAATACAGGGTGTGAGGCAACTGCATTTCAGGTTCGCACCCTGTGAGGCTGAATCTGCAAAAAAACTGGGGCTGGGAGGGTTGTGGTGGTCTTTCTTCAGTGAGACACCAGGAGGGAACTTTCCTAAAGGTAGGGATGCCATTCAGAGCAGGAACAGAGACGTCAAGGACCCCTAGAAATTTTAGGGTGAGGATTAGAATGCAGAGATTTGGACTACTATTTAGAGTCATCCACAGTCCAAATCCTCGAACCTGCTGGGTCCCAATACAGCCCCCTGACATCTCTGGTCCTCAGACCTGTTGGAGCAAAGTCTTTGGATGAGAAGAATTGAAAAGAATTCCTATCATTAGATCGACTTTCTGGTATCATTGATGTAGAAAGAAGAGACGGGGAGGAAAAAGAAGCAAAGAATCACAAGTGGACGAATAGGTCTGTCTATTCCAAACACGAACCAATAGGCTCTATTTGATTTTGCAGATCAATAGACTTACGGGGCTTGGGCATCTTTCAAATCAGAAGTCCAACTTAACTACCCATAGTGAGAAGCAGGACAGAAAACAACCAATGCACATCTGAAAAAAATGCAACGTGTTATAATTTGGCATTTCTTAGGCATTTTTTTTAGAAGGAAAAAGAGAGAGCGAGAGTGCTCGAGGCACAGTGTCCGACTGAAGTGGAATACCGCATGTCTGTTTGGAGTGTATTTGCTTTAGCAAAGTAATAAAACAAAAATTCATAAGGCAAAGGTTTTCTTGGTAACAACTCAGTGGAAATATTTGTGAAGTCGTGACCAACTGCACAAACTGAAGATGTTTCCCCTGGAAAAGGCTTGGCAAGAGGGGGAAACTGACAGGCTGGACATGTGTATTAACAAGGGGCAGCGGTCAATACAATCCACCTCTGTTCAGATCCCAGAGAAGTGGCCAGTAAATCATCTCCAAACTCTGAGTAACATAACCACATCTGCATGAAAATCGGACCAAGGAAGCCATTGCAAACAGTTGCTTTGGGGAGGTCATTAGCTATATACTCGGGACTTAAATGATGAGAAAATGACTTGGGTTGTATATGTATGAGTTTTATATCTTGTTTGTTTGTTTGATTTTAAAGAAAAACCTTAAAATTTCCTCTTCTGGGTAAGAAGTCTCAGATTCATCAAATTATATCCTCAGGAAGACTTATGAAAGGTCAATGATCAAGTCTCTACTTCTGGACTTTGATGTCATTGGATGCCACAGGCAGGTGGCTAGCTCACTCATCTGGTCAACACAAAGCCGGTTTTTATAGCCTGAAGTGTGCTTTAACATTTTTGGGGAATTAGATGATAAGATGAAAGAGGGGATTTTAAAATTTGACATAAAAATCTAGATTTCTGGATGGTCCTGAAAAAAATTAGCAGATCTAGCAACCCCACGCTGGTATTCCTACACAGGGATGAGAAGCCAACACTGAGAGGCAGCTCCCTCTCTGAGGCAGACCATGAGATCGCCAGGGTACACACCATTTCAAAGTACGAGATTTATTATCCTGGTTTAAAAAAAATCATCTCTATAACATGGTTCTTATCTGATCTCTCCCATGTGAATGTCAAAGGTAGTTGTTGCTCCACTAAGCCCTCCTACCTACACACATGGCTTTGTAACAAGGCTCAAAGATAAGAGAGGGTTTACCACCAATGATGGGTACTGTAAGATGTTTGCAGCGCAAACCAGCAGAGCTTCAAGGGCTGTGACACTCCAAAGTTCCTTAGCTCCTTGCATTGCTGATGCTGCCTAAGAGGTAGCGTAAAGGGACACGAGCCAGCATCCAACAGACAGTCATCTCTCTCTTCCCGCCGACATCTGAGTTACTATCACATGTGGATCACAATATTAATGCAGTCTCAAGTGGCTTACAATCTTTTCAAAGGCTTACAATCTAGCAAATGTGTGTTTGTGCAAGGACACAGGAGTCAGTTTGAAGGAGCTCCCATTGGCCAAATCTGGGATGTTATTATGAGCATCAAAAAAATGAAGTAATCAGTGAATTATAAACCCCTGAATAACTAGGAATTCAGGAGTCTGTGCCTAGAGTAAATAAACAGACTTATAAATAAACAGGGGAGAGGGAGGTCTCTTGCTAACAGTAGAATGCCAAGAGCAAAAGGATAAATGTGGAGAGAGCATCCGAGTTCGAAAATCACCTGCAGTCATCACGGTAAAGATTGGATCAGGCAAACACCATCACGAGATGCTACTTCTAGGAGGATTTTGATGAGGCTCTTTGCTGGACCTTAAAATGTCTACCCCAATACACTGTTTAGTAGTTGCAAGGGAGAAAAAAATCCACAGTAATTGTACACTGACAAAACCAGACAATACCATACACAGGTGGCCAAAATTAACACTGTCAATCACAGATAGACATTGGGTATCTCCAGATGTGACACACTGTGAAAGACCCCATTTCACCTTTCCAGTAGTCTGAAATATACTGGAAACATACCCTCAATCTAATCACCAGGAAAAACTTCCCAACACTAAATGAGAAATTTCCTATTAACAAAATGGCGGAGGGGAGACACTGTGTTCTTTTAAAATGTCCATGTCATGAGAAACAGAAAGGCTATGGAAATGTTCCAAATTCAAGGAGGTTAGAGAGATACAACAACTCAAAGCCATAGCTGACTCTAGACTGGATTCTTTGCCAGAGAGACGTAGTGCCATGAAGGACATGATTAGCTCAACAGACAAAGCTGGAGGTTAAGTAGAAGTAGCCTATCAATGTAAATCTATGAAGGTCATCGCTGAACTCTTCTTGGATGTTGATAACATTTGTATTAGACACTGTCACCTAATTATATAAGAGTGCACACCGCTTCTTAGGAAATACACGCTGATGTGTTTAGAGGCAAAGGCCCACGTGACTTACCCTCAAGAGGTTTAGGAAAAGACTACAGAGAGAGAGAAAACACATGAACCTGGATAAAGTATGTATGAATGTTTCTTGTACTATTTTTAGAATGTTTGAATTATTTCCAAATTAAAGCTAAAAATCCGTGAGCATGTATATATCAAAGCAAGACAGCACACAAGCTCACCTGAAGCACAAACCTATCAGATGGGCCACTCAGAGTGGGAGAAGCAAACACCATGGACAGGAGAAGTTCGAAAGGTTTAACATTAGCCTGAGACACAGGGCGTTCTTAGAGTTAAAAATGGCTGGGCTTCCCAGACAACAGTAACAGCAGGTGTTGAGATCAAGCAACCGGAACCTAAGTGCCTGCTGGGGAAAAATATAATATATGGCCCAGAATAGACCATATATGTCAAAGGGGAATGGATCTAAGGCTAGAAAGGGAGCCTGGGGTGGACTTAGGCGGCAGGCTAAGGAGCTTACTTTCAGAAGATAAAGTCTCCCGTAGGAGCAGGAAATCTTTCAACAAAGGTGGTTTATATAAAAAGGTGCGTTACTAGTACGTAGGACAGGCTAAAGGGATGGGCTCTTGACACAGGCAAACCGAAGGGGAACCACGGCCAAAGTCGAGGTTGGTGGTCACTAGATGGCCACAAGGTGAGCGTCAGAGTCCCACAAGACATAGGCAGGCTAAGGGCTGCTAGAAGACTGAATCCAACCTGTCTCACACTAACACACTGTGTTTTTCAAGTAACTCATAGATAAAATCATTACTCAGTTAATAGGAACCTGTGAAAAAAATGTAGCATTGAATTGGATTTCTACATTCAAAAGGATAAGACATTTCGGGGGTGAGGCGTCAGCCTCCTGTCCATCAACCAACCTCCTGTCCAGAATGAGGCCAGAGAGGGAGGGGGCCCAAATGCTCTCTGCACAAGAGGGAGGGAGGTGCCACCTTCATTCCAGCTGCAGCATAGTGGTTAGAGAGAGCAGAGCGCAGCACACTCCCAGGAAGGGCGGAGAGGAACAAGACAGAGTAACTGTTGCATGCTACAGGTACATATTAAATCCCAGTGACGCGCTGACTGACAATGAAAAGGTAAAAAGATAATAAAACTTAATGCTGATGATGTCCACACGGACTGATTTACTCTCATGGGGAATGGGAAGACCTGCAGCCGAACACAGCCCGGGGACACCGGACTTCTAGGGCAATGACCTTGAGAGGCAGACATTAAAAAGGACATTCACAGAGCTGGCATTGGAAGACCTCTCCGGGCTGCAGAGGTAGGTAGGGAAGTCATTTTTTTAAGTGTGGGGTGTGGGCCAAATCCCCGGCAGCGGATGGGACTTTACAGAGGAGGCTGCAGCTCCTCCCTGAGAGCAGAAGGTGGGTTGGGTGGGAGTCTGTGGGGGGCAGTCACTGACCAGTCAAGGGTGAATTCGGGGAGGAGGAACTAAGAAAAGGTGACTAGATCTGAAGTGGTCTGGAAGGAGCCACGTGGCAGAGTGGTGAGAACTAGAGTCAGACTCCCCACAGGAAGAGATGGGTGAGCTGTTAGAATAAGGTGCTGGATTCACAGAAATCTCTACCTCTTTGGGTAAGGGGGGTCGGGGGGAATGTGTCATTGTCCAAAAAAGATTTCAGCTCAGAAAGGTCCCCGTGCCTGTCCTCAGCCAGCGGTGAGAGCATTAGAGATGACAGGGACAGTGAGCACTGGTGCCTGTCTTGTCAGGTGCAGGAGTGAGTCTTCGGGCTCAGCTGGAGGGAAGAGCACAACCCAGGAACCGGCTGGCCAGGCAGGAAGAAACAGTGCTTGAGAGCACGGATGGGGCGGGAGTGCACGGATGGGGAGGGAGAGGTGACTTCATTGTCAAGAACGGACTGAAAAGGGTCAAGGTGAGGATGAGGCACAATCAAATCAGAACGCTGTGCTGCTGAGCTCTCTTCCCCGAAGCAAGGTTTAAGAAGGGGTTAAGTGGGATTCGGGAAGAGGAGCACTGAAGGGCTGGGGGAGAGGCCGGAAGAGCCAGTGCAGAGAGGCGAAGGACAGGGCAGAGACCAGGTAGAGGGATATTTCATCCCAGTGGGACCCCCTGCCCTTGTCTTCATTCCATTCTATCTGCATATCACTTACCTGGTTCGGTTAGAAACCATGGTAACAGGAAGCCTGAAGAAATGACTGAAATGCTAGGAGGACACCATGCCACATGGGGCCACACTTCTGTTTTCTGTGGAACCAGATCCTTTAGCAACAAAGGGTGAGATGGCAAGCAGGCCGTGGCTGACTGTTCCAACAACCGGATTTGACCTTTATGGGACAAATAAGCCAGCAGCAGCTGTGGCCAGGCTGTGGACCAGGGACAACTGAAGGCTGGGTTCTCAAAGACCTGTCAGCTCTGGGCCTTTGTGCTAGGAGCATCCTCCTCCTACTGCCAGCTCACACCCACCCCTCTGGGGCCTTTGTGCTAGGAGCATCCTCTCCCTACTGCCAGCTCACACCCACCCCCGCCCTGCTCTCATGGTAAGTAACAGTGATCAGCTTCCTCAAAGGGCACAGGAGGAACCTGGTCTAGACTTTGCTGTGGCTCTTGGGCCTCAGTGAGTGTCTATTTGCTCTGTATCCCCTTCCCCATCTATACCAGGTGCTTCATAACCACAAGATCCCACAGAAAGGTGCTACAAGCTAAATGTTGTACTTCTCCCCCCAAATTCATATGTTGAGACCCTTATACTCAGCCCTGGCTGGTTGGCTCAGTGATAGAACATCGGCCTGGCGTGCAGGAGTCCCGGGTTCGATTCCCAGCCAGGGCACACAGGAGAAGCGCCCATCTGCTTCTCCACCCCTCCCCCTCTCCTTCCTCTCTGTCTCTCTCTTCCCCTCCTTCAGTCAAGGCTCCATTGGAGCAAAGTTGGCCCGGGCGCTGGGGATGGCTCTGTGGCCTCTGCCTCAGGCACTAGAGTGGCTCTGGTTGCAACAGAACAATGGACCAGATGGGCAGAGCATCGCCCCCTGGTGGGCATGCTGGGTGGATCCCCGTTGGACGCATGCGGGAGTCTGTCTGACTGCCTCCCATTTCCAACTTCAGAAAAATACAAAAAAATAAAATAAAATAAAATAAAAGAAACCCTTATACTCAATATGAAGGTATGTGGATATGGAGCCTTTTGGAGGAACTAGGTTATGAGGGTGGGGCCCTCATGATGAGGTTGGTACACTTATAAGAAAAGACATGAGCCTGACCGGTGATGGTACAGTGAATAGTGTCAACCTGGGATGCAAAGGTCTCCAGTTTGAAACCCCAAGGACTCCATCTTGAGCTCAGGATTGTTGGCTTGAACATGGGATCTTCGACATGATCCCAAGGTTGCAGGCTTGAGCCCAAGGTCACTGGCATGAGCAAGGGGTAACTGGCTCAGCTAGAGCCCCCCCACACACACCAGTCAAGGCACATATGAGAAGCAATCAATGAACAACTAAAGTGACACAACTATGAGCTAATGCTTCTCATCCTCTTTCTCCCTCACTCTCTCCATTCCTGTCTCTCTCTCTCTCTCTCTCTCTCTCTCTCTCTCTCTCTCTCACACACACACACACACACACACATTAAAAGAAAGAGACATGAGAGAACTTGCTTCCACATCCTATCCCACCCCTACCCTGTAAAAACATGAAAATACAAGAAGGTAGCTATCTATAAAACACGAAGCATATTCACCAACCTAGCCACACTGGCACCCTGATCTTGAACTTTTCAGTCTCCAGAACATAAGATTGAAATATTGGCCATTTAAGTTCCCCAGTCTGTGGTTTTTTAGTTACAGCAGCATAAGCAGACAAAAGCAGAAGGTAAAGGCTTTAGATGGGCACACAAACAAGACTCAAAGCAGCCCACAAAGTCCCACACCTCTGGCCAGTCACACAAGGGTCTCTGTGCCACAAAAAAGTTCATTCAACCCAAACCTGGTGGCATTATCAACAGAAAAACCTACACTCCTTCCCCTCTGGCCCCAACGTGAAGTCCATTTTCTGACTTGATTTACTCGACCTGTAGTGGAGAGGATTGAAGGGCCCAGAGCACCCCCACGTGTCCACTGGATCACGTCTACAAGAGCCAGGAGACCCAAAGACCCGCAGGGATCCACGGGCAGGCTGAAATGTCTCCTGAATCTTGAAGATTTTATTTGTTTGTTTGTTTGTTTGTTTATTTATTTTTAACCCTTGGGAAACAGTTGGACATGGGTGCTGTCACCAAGCAGGTTCTGCCTCCCAAGCCCGCCCTCCTCACTTTTCTCCACGACACCTCCGCGTGGCTCCCCGCAGGCCGGGGCCAGCAGCATCTGGGATGAGCGCACAGGAAATACCCCAGCGCCCACAGGCACCCCGAGGCGGCTCGCACCATGGTGGTCCTTGTCCACGCGGTCACGGCCCGCAGCCAGACACCCTTGGTCCATATGGCTCTGGCCCTGCCAACCACAGACATCTTCAAACACAGCCCGTGAAAAGAAGCATTGGTTCAGCTCCACACCCACCACCATCCTGGGAAGAAGGGTCCACAAGGAAAATATTTTCTTAAAGTAACTCCCTGGTTTGGAGGGGGAGGGTGGTTTGCCTGCCACAGGGGAATTATTATTATTATTATTATTAATATTATTATTATATTAAGAAAAACATTTAGCTGCCCCTGTAAGAGCTGCCTACAGGGAGTCAGAGAAAAAAAATGTCACCCCCTCTCTCTCCAGACCCGCCTGAATGTGAGGTTTGGCTCCAGACACCAAGACAGGGCTAGCCAAGAGAAAGGTGTGCCTTGGTGGAGGACCCATCCAGGAGTCCAGTAAACTTGAATCTCAACCCTCGCTGCACCCACCTCCCAGCCCGACGGCCGGTGACTCACGCCACCTCTCCAGCTCTGGTGGCACCCTCCAGTCAAACCTGGGACTCCTGACCTCACTGGGCAGCAGGCACATTAGCTCATGTTTATAATGCGCTTTGAAGATGAAAAAGCCTGTGCCTAACGGGGCTATTATTATTATTATTATTACTGTAACTACCTGTGAAAAATAGAGAAAAAAGATTCCCATCTGTGCCTTAATGATCAGCTCCAAGCACCCAAAAGCCAGACTTATGGGCAGTTGGTCCTGGTAGGCAATTACTCTCCGCGGCTCACGCTTCTGCCCACAGCACGAAGCGAGTGGTTCCCAAGTTGAGGATGAGGAACATCACAGGGGGGTCCCATTTTATTTCAGGTGGCAGGCAGACGGCACAATATAGCATCAAATCACAGAGAGAAGAAGCAACCCTCTTTATTCCCACTGATGACATTGACCGAGGAAGGCTCCGCTCAGGGAGGCCCTTCCGGTGACAACTCTCCATGTGCTAACTTGCCCTTCAGTGTGAAGAGGAAGAGAACCTCAAGCCCAGGCGACAGGAGCATCGGCCTATAATTTATACGCATGGTTTTGATTTCAATGTGCTCGGTATTTTTATATTTGCTTTGTAGGGGAAGTGTCACTGGCTCGCTACATTTCATTTTAAAATAATGCTACTTTAAACAAGAGTTTGCCTGCCTCGGCCCTCCTGGGATTTGGGGCTGAATAATTCTCTGTGGAGGGGTCTGTCCTCTGCATCGTATGATGTTTAGCAGCATCCCTGGCCTCATGCACCTGCTAGATGCCGGTAGCATCCCCCCACCCCACCCCAGTGATGACAACCAAAAATGTCTCCAGACATTGCCCAATGTCCACCCCCCGGGAGGGGGAACATTCCCTTCTTCTGGTGAGAACTATTGATTTAAATCAACACATTGAAAAAAAAAAGATTTAAATAGTAATGGTTGGAGTAAAACGGCTCTTGTTTGAGAACACCTATCACAGAGAAGCATTCTTGCCTACGTCTGCTCCAGTCCCGGGACCACAATTCAAGGTCCCGAGGGCAGGCATCAGTTCTGGGCCCCCCGTATCCAAATACCATCATTCCACAGGCTCCGTTTTATGCTGACAGATGGACAAGAGCTTCAGCCATTTCTGAGTCACACACAAGAATGTTTAGAAACCATTTATTTCTATTTCAGGCCTCTTGCCGGGGTCATGCCCCGCTTATCAGCTCTCCAGAACTCAGTGGATACCTGCTTGTCACGACGGGTATAACTGCCCAGCAGCCAGAGAAAAGAATGAGATTAGGACAGTCATTGGGAAACACTCAGACATGTCTTGGGGGTTCCAGATGGGTCTTCCAAGACCTCCCAGTTCCTTCCTCCCATAGAGAAACTGAGGCCCAGAAAGAACGGATCTATGATGAGTCCCCAGGACAGAGCCGGTCTGCCACAGAACAGGCGAGGGAGGTCTCCTTTAACCGTGAATTCTCTCCAGTACCACACCATGCCTGGAAACACACAGGCTGAAGACAACATCCCTGCCCTCGTGCTCAAAATAGGATACAAAGGCTTATACACGGGCTGCTTTGAACGTCTAAATATCAGCGGCAACAAAAGGATGTAAATGAAATAATTAGAACCTGCACTGGCAGCCACCTGACAGGCAGAAGGGAAGGCTGTCCCATCCCCAGCTGCAGCTGGGCACCCACCTGACGCAGCCACTACCAAGGCTGCATGGGAAAGCTCCCCCCCCCCCCACCATGGGATGTCTTCCCTCTCTCTCCCCTCTGGCATTTTCATTCCTCACCTCCTTGTCCCGTGATCACAAGGAAGTGAAATGACCAAACTTCCCGGTTCATGCAAAGTCAAGACCGTCCATGACGTGGACACCAAAAAAAAAAAAAATCTCATTGTGAAGATCTGGTGTCAGCTCTGCCCAAAATACTTCTGTCCCAGACACCAGCAGCAAGCCTCTCAAACAGTCAGCTCACAAAAGGAGTCTGTCTGGACCATCGGCAGAAAGGACCCGAGAGAAACACGGACGGCCCCACCTCTGGAATCAGAGCCCTGCGTCTCCAGGCTTCCGCGGGGGTGGGAGCCCTGTGAGGACCGTGCTTCCTGCGGTCCAGAGGACAGCCCTGGGAAGCAGCTTTCACTGTCCCCACTGTAAAGACGAGTAACCTGGAGGGCACGCCTCTAGGGCAGCCCTACTTCGGAATTTGGAGAATCAAACCAACACAGGCTAGTAACAGACATCCACGAGGCAACTTACAGTGGTCGTATCACCTATGGGCTGTCCCACCAGTCAGGAGATCGATAGTCACAGAGCCTGCCTCATGAAAGCGAAAGCCCAGAGTAGTCCTCCCAGGACAGTGGGACACAGAAGCCACAGTCTGGTCCCTGGGAACCTGGAATCCTGGCACCCTCTTAGAGAGATACCACGGGTGGTATGTGATTCACTGGGAAAACATGAATGGCACAGATTCTAAGGGCGATGGGTGAAGTCAAGAGAAAAACGCCTGGGGGCCAGGTTGCTCTATGGAAGAACTGAGAAGATCGCGCCCGGGCACTGCTGGCAGGAGAACAGGTGCAGGCAAAGACCACAAGGTGAGAACACTTAGTGCCGCCTTGTCCGTCGGTGTTCTCTGCAACCCAGAGGGTGAGGCTGCCCTGCTCTCCTCCACCAGCTGTATGGGGTCCTCTCCAGGGTCCCTGAGCATGCGGTATCCCCTCCAAAAACAGGCACCAGGAAAACCGGACCTGGACTCATTTCTGTTCCAATTTAGAATGTAAACAATCGTTTGTTAAAGTGATCAGTTTCTACTTTGCTTTTCAAGAATGTAACATAGCGTAACAGGAGACGGCACTTCTTTATTTCAAAAGCATCTGATGGCTCTGGCCAGATAGCTCAGTTGGTTAGAGCATCATCCTGACTTGCCAAGGTTGCAGGTTCAATCCCTGGTCAGGTCACATACAAGGATCAGCCAATGAACCCTGGCTGATGGCACAGTGGATAGAACGTCATCCTAGAGGACCAAGGTCACTGGTTTGATCCTGGGGTCAGTGGTTTGAGCCCTGGTCAGGGCACTTATGAGAAACAGTCAATGGGTGCACAACTAAGTAAAACAAGTCGATGAGTCTCTCTTTCTCTCTCTCTCTTCCTCCCTCCCTCCTTCTCCTTCCCTTTCTATCTCTATCAAAAGAAAAAGCATCCCTTGTTCATCCTAATATAAAGAAAAAAAGAATGCATGGTTAAATGAAACAACAGATGAATGCTTCTCTCTCTTCCTCTTTTCTCTAAAATATGAATAAATATTTTTTAAATTTAAGAAAAAGAAAGCATCTGCTGGTGGTGTCCCTCTTAACTGTCATCTCTTTGCCAGGCCCTAGGACTAGAAGAACAGATCCCACTCTTAAGAAGACTTCAGTCTGAATTGGAGGATATTTGAGGGATGGTGAAAAATAAATAAAAATTTTACAAATCTGTACTACGGCTAAGTAACAACACTGTGGTTGAGAACATCACCGTTGCCCACCCCCAACGCTGACTAGGCCAATCTGGGTCTCTAAGTACCTGCACGGACATGGTCCCTTCAACGATGGACACAAACTCCTGAGAATGACCAGGGCACTGCAGGCCCGAGACAGAGCCGTCTCTGTCCCTGAGAGAACCGACAGCCCTGGTGGCAGGACAGATGGCAGGGAGACAAGCAGGACAGACGGCAGAGAGACAGGCAGGACGGAGGGCAGAAGACAGCCAAGTTTTAAAACATGACTAAAATCGCTGGTTGGCAGTTTTTTGTTTGTTTGTTTTTTAGTGAGAAAGGGGCAGACAGGAAGGGAGAGAGATGAAAAGCATGAACTCATAGTTGCAGCTCCTTAGTTGTTCATTGATTGTGTTCTCATATGTGCCTTGACCTGGGGGTGGGGGTCAGCAGAGTGAGTGATCCCTTGCTCAAGCTAGGGACCTTTGGGTTCAAGCTAGCAACCATGGGGTCATGTCTATGATCCCATGCTCAAGCTGACAACCCCATGCTCAAGCTGGTGAGCCTGCGCTCAAGCCAGATGAACCCGTACTCAAGCTAGGGAGCCTGAGCTCAAGTCAGTGACCTCGGGGTTTTGAACCTGGGTCTCAGCATCCCAGGTCTACACTCTAACCACTGCACCATCGCCTGGTCAGGCACTGGATGGTAGTTTTATGCTCCCCTGATCACCCTAATATTTAAAAAAAATAACACCGCTCCTGGAATCTCACATAGGTAACCCAGTGACATGGGAAGGATGCTTACTGAAGAGTTGGTCTCGTGTGAAAGAGCTGGGGACAACCGAAGCGCCCATCACCAGGAGAGCAGACCCAGAAAGGCTCGTGCGTGCACTTTGCGCCTGCCTAGATCTAGATCGGGAGCTGGCAAACTTTTCTCTGTTCAAAGGCCCGGTTTGTACTTTTCCAGTTTGCGAGCCAGGCGATCATGGTCACTACTACTTAATTCTGCTGCCTTCGTGAGAAGCAGCCCCGTGGACAATACAGAAACGAGGGAGGGGGTGAATGCCAATCACACTCTATTTACAAAAATCAAGGACCAGAGCCGGCTGACCACTGGCATAGAATGTCCTTCCCCCAATACACCTGCCTGGTCTCTGTTCAAACGTTCTCTCCTGAAGAACCCTTTTCCAGTGTCCCACTCTTAACCGCACCATCTCGCCTTCTCGGGTTTGTTCATAGCATTGATGGTGCCTGGATATTTGTTTATCTACCTATAGAATGCTTTCTCTCTGGCAATGGAGAGCAAAGGGTTGTTTTTTTCTTCCGTTTTGCTCATGAGCAGCCCCCGGCACGTCGTAGGTGCTCAGTGACTATCTGTGGGGTGAAGAAGCAAAAGGTGGCCTTATTCATTCAGACCTGTCACCCAGCAATGCAGGTGTCTCGTACTGTAGGGCGAGGAAAGACCTCAAAGGTCAGCCAGGTCACCAGAACCACCTCCCTGCCCAGGAAGCCTGCGTGCAAAACCACCTTACACTCTGGTTCTTCCCCCCCCCCTTCTTTCTGGAATCTCCAGAGAATCTGGACAGTGAAACGTCCGTTGATGCCAAGCCCAGGTCGCTGCTCTGTGCTGCAGCGGAGAAGACCCGCTGTGAGCCAGCAGCACGTCCTGTCACAATGCGCCAACCCCTTCAGCTCATTCCACGAGTGGGCTTGGAGACAAGAGGGAAAAGAAGCAACAGCAAAGGCACCTCTCTTCTCCGTCCGCCTGCCTGTGACTGCGGGCGCTCACTTCCTGAACTCCAAGCCCGCTTCTCATCTCAGCGCTGACACAGTGAAACCTGCCTTCTTAAGCCTCCAGGGTTTTCCAGCAGCCTAAACCTCCACCGTAGCACAGCCCGCAAGGCTTTGCCGGGCAGATTATAATCCCTACTCCCCCCCACACACACACACATACACCCTCCCACCCTGTGATTCACCACCAGGCTAATCTCTGCTGACAGATTACGGATCTACTGTTCTGCTCCTCCCGAGGCAGAGGAGGCCAGACGGGACTGCCAACTGCAGAAAGAAAAGGCTCCCACCTAATCCACACAGAACCACACAGGAGCTCTTCCCTGAAGTGCAGCCTGGCGGCTGCCCCTCCTCCCTGGGCCGCCCGCTCCTCTTCCACCTCCCCTCCTCCCCTCCCCCTCCTCCCCTCCCCCTCCTCCGGACAGGACCTGGAGGACCCATGCAGCCGGCAGCTCCCCCCACCCCCCTGCGCCATCTCCCTGCAAGAGTGTATGGCCACACTTTCTGTCCAACCGGTTCTGCCCTTTATTTTTGTTTCAGGGAGGATTATCGCCATGGTAATGTCCAGGTGACAGCGACAGGAGGGGGAAGAAACCCACCTACATTCAGCCCTTAATCCCCTGAAGCTTGTCCGAAAGCAGTCGTCTCTGCTACACAAGAAACCCGACTCGAACCTCGTACCTATTGCAAAACAGAATCAACTATGCTGAAAAGGGCTGAGCTCGGCCTGCAGGCCGCTTTCCTGGAAGGAGAAGCCGTGCATCCAGTGTCCCCAGCAAAGGATCCGCAAACCACCCGCACAGAGGCAGGTGTACATTTTCAGCAAGAGAGCGGCAGAAAGGGAACAGGAAGCAGACTGTGATTGGGGACGGGGGGGGGGGGGGGGGGGGGGGGGGGGGGGGAGTGGTTTTCAAATGTGATTCAGATACTCTCCATGATCCAAGGATAACCATGGCACGTGTGTGCGCCTCCCACCCAGGCAGGGACGGTCATTTCCACAAGCTGTGCTCACGACGTGGTCATTCTATCTGCGCCTCTACCCGGAGTGGGTGGGCAAAGAAAACAAAACCCAGTTTCCAGGTATTAGCTTAGCACCCAGTCCACAAACATCCTCCCTCTGCTTCTGAAGAACTCCGGGGCCCCTGAAGCTACACGCATCCGCCAAGAACCCAGGAAATGAGGAAGTCATTAGAGCATGCCTCGGCGCTGCCCACAGGGACTGTCAACACATTCGCAGAGGACAGCGGGGGCTCACCGGAATGCGTTTATAAATATGAACTCGGAACTGTGGTTCATTGTTTTTAGGGAGCTTTGTTTTGTTTTAAAAAAACAAACAAACAAGTATTGTGTACTAGCAAGTGCTGGGTATAGTATATGGCAAATGTGACAGAGCAAGGGGACACCCCGATCAAATCATGTTCCTAACGACATGCCTCTGACCCTCATATGAACACTTCTCAGCTCCCTGCTTTGTTTTGTGTTTTTCGTTTAATTATTAAGGAGGCACAGACCAGATTCCTTCTCTTCTTGGCTGGATTCCCATAAGAGATACCGTGTTTTAAAGGCTTTCTTGTTCTTACTACCCAGGAAGGTAGGGACAAGCCAAGGGCTTTTCAGTAGAACATCACAGGTAAGGAAAAGGAAAGATTTTATAAGAATGTAAAAGGAGGGTTTAATTATCAGGGGTCCCCAAACTTTTTACACAAGGGGCCAGTTCACTGTCCCTCAGACGGTTGGAGGGCCGCCACATACAGTGCTCCTCTCACTGACCACCAATGAAAGAGGTGCCCCTTCTGGAAGTGCGGCGGGGGCCGGATAAATGGCCTCAGGGGGCCACATGCAGCCCGCGGGCCATAGTTTGGGGATGCCTGAATTAAGTGATGGCTGGTAGCAGTGCGAAGGGAAGGCTGTTCTGGTATCTGGCAGGCCGGCTGGCTCTCACACGTGTATCAGGTTTGTAAGAGAAGACGCAGTGGTGAGAGGCTGTGGTGAAGTCTGTTACTTCTCCTGTGCGCCATCTCTGCAGTAAGAAGGCCTGGTGGGCCAACTTATCTGGAAAATGTTGCCAGAGTGCTCAGGCTGATGCCTGGGAGCAAGTCAGGAGGCCGTCCAGGACTGGCCTTGCCTTTCTGAAATCAATTAGAAGTGGCCAGCCCTCTGCCCACACGACGTGAGTGTGCGTGCCAAACGAGGAGACATCATGGTCGAATGGGGAATGTTGCGTGCAAATCATGGGTTTGGAGCAGGACTTTGTGGGGAGAGAGTCTTTGAGAAAAATGTTGGGATGGCTGCAGGGAGGCAGGCCATCCATCAGAACCACCTCCTCCTCCCCCTCGGTCGTGCAGACGAGTTCTCACCACCCTCAACGGACACAGAAGCGGTAGATCTTGTGAGGTCCCAGCATGGATAAGACACATCCTTGAAAACACACACGCATGCACACATGCACATGCATCCACTCACATCCACAGAGCCCCGTCTCCCTGGCCTGGGGTAGTTCACACGGAGCTGGGTGTTACCCATGGGAACAAGTTCCTCCAAGGCCACAGGCGGTTGAAACTCCTGCCCCAGTGACAGTGTCACTTCTCCCAGACACTGGCTCCCTTGGGAATGTGTGAGAGGCTCCTCCAGAGCAAAGAGCCACAGCTGGGGTGACTCACAGGCTCACTCTCAGCCAGGTCGGTCACCCATGAATTAGCGGTTTCTACCCATTACTCAGTCTCCTCCACGGGCCCATCCCATGGCTGATCCAGGCCTGCTGGCTGGTGCCACCGTGCAAAGACGGGCATTTGCCTAAAGCAGCCTTCACCCTGTTCTGCCGTCTTTCTCTCCTTCAGTGCTGCGAGTATGCACAGTGCGTCCTATGATGAGCAGGGCTGGGAATAGAGACAGGGGGCACCATGGGCAGGGAGAAAAAGGCAAGAAGAAAAGGTTCCCTCTGCTGAAAAATTTGAAACTGAGCTCCGGGTCACCAGTGACACTCCATTCAGCTCACCCTTCTCAACCCCAGCCCCAGGGATTGGTGATTTTCCACATTTAAGAGTCCTGGCTGCCATCACCTTTCCAGAACAAGGTGGAGAGGAGGCAGAGTATAGACAGAGAAGCACATATGATAGGTGAGCTCGAACAAGCTCCCCCCGCAATGCTGTTTGACAGTGGAGCCACGGTAGAAGGGGGGGGGGGGTGGAAGGTGGAGATATGCTATGTGTCCCCCTGTTCTCCTTCCCTTCCCAGCCCCACCCACTGGTCCCGGCCCCTTTACCAACCTGGGGGGCTTCATTCCTTAAGGAAACACTCAGCCCCTGTACACACTGTCCAGAACAGCCAGCCTCAGTTTCCCCATCTACAAAAAATAGAGTGATCTTTATCAACCTTGTGTGTTAATAACGCATGAGAACAGAAAGAAGTTTTCCAACTGTGGCTGGCTGTCCAGAACTCAAACACAGTTTCCTCTTCTCTTATTTTAAAACAGCAAAGTTTGATCTTCCTTTATTTTTCTTTAAGTGATAGGAGGCGAGATAGACTTCCGCATGTGCCCCAACCAGGCCGGCAACCCCTCTTAGGTCAATGCTCAAATCAACCAAGCTATTTTTAGCACCTGAGACTGACGTGCTCGGACCAACTGAGCTATCCTCAGTGCCTGGGGATGACGCTCAAATCAATTGAGCCACTGATTGAGGGAGAGGAGGGGGGAGAGAAGGGGGAGCGGGAGGGAGACAAGCAGATGGACGCTTCTCCTGTATGCCCTGACCAAGAATTAAACCCCGGACATCCATATGCCAGACTGACGCTCTATCCACTGAGCCAAACGGTCAGGGCCGGTCTTCGTTTCTAATTGTTAGTGGGCTTTATTCCAATCAGCAGTAGGTTCTATCATTTTTGTTCTGGGCACCTACACCGACCCTCCCTGGTTAACAATTAGACCTCTAGAAACGGGATGGCAAACTTTCTGTAAAGGGTCACAATTTCAACTTTGTGTGTCGCTGAGTCTGTGTCAGAACTAGTCAACCCTGCTGGAGCCGTAGGAAAGCCGCCATAGGCGATCTGAGACAAACGGGCATGGCTAAGTTCCAACAAAACTTTATTCATGGGCACCAAAACAAATACTTCATATCGCTTTTCACACATCACAAAATAATACTTTTTAAACAAATGTTCAGTATGAAAATGATTCTTAGCTCGTGAGATGCATGCAAATGGGCAGCAGGTTGGTTGTGGCCTGAGGGCCGTAGCTTACCAACCCAGTTTTTAAAATCAAATTTATAGGAGGAAACCCCCAGTAAGGTCTTTGATTTGAAGGAGATATGTTAATAGTGATAATAACAGCTGACATTTATTGAGCACTTACTACATGAAAGGACTCACCCGCGGACAACTTCTTTCTGTTCTCATGCGTTATTAACACACAAGGTTGATAAAGATCATCCCTATTTTTTGTAGACAGGGAAACTGAGGCCGATGAGCATACTGTTAAGGCCTTGAGTCCATGGAGCAAGAATCTGAACCCAAGAAATCTGACCCCAGACAGAGACACATGTTCAGCATCCTGAAAAGACAGACGATATTGAGGAGGTGATGGGAAGAGAAGAAGGTTTGAGAAGCCTCAGGTTTGGTATGACTCGTTCCAAAAGAAGCCACATACCAGGGCCACTGCTGAGGAGGGACACTACCTCCTTCCTGCACCCATGCCTGCCCTCTCAAATGTTCTCCCAAGTGAGACAGAGCTCCCAGGGGCTCCAGGAACAGTCCAGCCCTGGGGCAGGGGGGCGGGGGGACGCAGTTTACAAAGTGGCTCCTGTAGGCTGACTCACAGAAAGAAGAGCAATGAAGGGGCAGACTGCAGGGAGCTGAGCCTCGCATGGCTCAGTATTTTCTGCCCTGGTAGCTCACTGCCCCCTGACACCGTCCCCCAGGATACCCGGAAACAGGGCCCTGCCTCACTCACAGCTCACCGTGAGAGGCCTCTGCCTGCAGCCTCCCTGCTCTCCCCAATCTTCCCTGTTTCTGTCCTCTTCCCTCCCCGCCCAGCTGCCCACTGCCAGCCTCCACCTTCCAGACTGCCTGCTAAAGGCCCTCAGTGCCGAACTCCCCCTCCGCCACCACCCAGACAGAATTCCATTCAAAACGGGGAACGGAGGGGGGTTGTCCAGGGAAGAGAGCTGGGTGGCTGCTTTCAGTTCCTTTTAGGCCCGCTGCCCAATTTCTTTTCCATCCCAGGCACCAAGGCACATCTGGTGGAAGAGCAGTCCTTGGCTGCCTCTGGGCCCACCACACCCGGTGGAAAGCCAAGGATCCTGGATCTAAACCGACCAAATCGAGAGAGAAGCCCGGCCGCTGGAGCGGGGCTCCCTGCCCTGCAGACACACACGCGGGTTTCCTAGTCCTCAGGACTTCAGGAACCGGAGGCCCCGACCCACCACGGGTTCCAAGAGGCCATCGGTGCAGGAGGCAAGCGTCTCATTATGTAAAACACGTGGCTTCTTCCTCTTTCTCTGCATCCTGCTAGCAATTTTGTATCCGGTTTGGGAATTCCAGGAACATCTGCGATTGTCTTTTCACCCAACCACACATGTGCAAGCCGCCCAAGGGCCCGATCATGTCCCTACCTGCCGGTGCCCTGTCATTAGCCATGAACTGCACAGCGAAACATATAAAACCTCGGCCGGCAACCACACCTGCAGGATTCCACCTCCCTGCCTCATCCTGCTCCAACCAGAGGCACAAAGACCAAGTCAACTTTCCTGCGGTGAGAGCGCGCTGCGGCTCCCGCGGCTCCGAGGGCTTGTTTGAACAGCCAAAGTCCTCTAACCAAACAGACAGGCACATTTTTAACACGCTTTCCACCCCCACCCCTGGCCTCCCCTTTCATGTTGGCTTTCGTGTGGCAAGGTCAGGGGAGGCCAGGTGGGATAAAAGTGAGGTGCAACTGAGGTTAAGATGCTCAGAAGAGGCCCTAGCTTGGTTAGTTCTATTTCAAGCCTCCTCGGTGGCCTCTGGTCAGATCAGAAAGTGACTCTTTGGGATCGAAGTACCCAAGATGCCAGATTCATCTCAGGAGCCAGCGCCCCTCTTCTCGACTCTCTGAGCCTCCATCTGTAAAATGGGGTGAAAACAGTGCCTACCATGTTATTGTTTAATGAACTAACGTAAGCGACGCACGTAATACATTTAGAAGACTCTGTGGCTTACCGTCCAAACCCGACCAGTGATTACGAATATTCGTTAGTATTATCAGTCCTCATGTCCGTTATAGAACCCTGTCTTTCCAATGCCACCCTGTACACCCTGAAATTCACTCATGTCCCTGCGGCTCATCAGCGCCCACCAACCTTATCACTGGTGTCTCTCCAGGGTCCACCCTCACCCTCTCCTTCATTTCCCGGCCCTCTCACCATGGGCCCACCCAAGGCTACATCTTTCCTGGAGGTGGATGCGCCCAGGGTCCCGCGGCCCAGGGAGTCTGACTGTCCCTGGGCCCGCCCCACCCTTTGTGCCACGCCCCTGTAGCTTTCTCTGTTCA
Organism: Saccopteryx leptura; assembly: GCF_036850995.1. Classification (NCBI taxonomy): domain Eukaryota; kingdom Metazoa; phylum Chordata; class Mammalia; order Chiroptera; family Emballonuridae; genus Saccopteryx; species Saccopteryx leptura. Next base: position 170,286,205 of record NC_089507.1, read on the forward strand.
ATGCTTATCTCCCCGTCAGCTGTTCGCTGGGCTCCAAGAGGAACAGGACCGCATGCGTGCATTTCTCCCTACAACCTGGTATTATCGGATGCAGAGAGGGAACCCAATAAATGATGCCTAAATAAATAAAGCACCACCTCTGGCTTCTCTTCCTAATTCCCAATCCCCGCCTCTAGCAGGGTAAGTAGACATCTTGCCATGTCCAACATTCGGGCAATTCTGGAAACTCATCGTAACCCCTATTGGGTCCTCCATCTCTACTAAGGCATCACCCCCCTATCTCAGCTCAGCGCAGACACCCAATAATTTCAAATTAAACAATTAGGAAAATGATGAGGACTGGCCTAACATGAGCTTACATTTTTGGCATTGTCTTGGATGCATCCCCATGCTGTCCATTCCACTGCTCCAGTGTCGCCTGTTTCTTCACCCTCTCCTTGACCACTGCTGAGGCTCCGACACTGACCCTTGCTGCTCGCCCCTCGCTCGCCTGCCACCTTGCCCTCCCGTTTTTGCTGCAAGGGGTCAGGTCAGGTCAATCCCTAGCACCAAAGCCTCCCAAGTTCTGCAAGCTCCCAGGCCTGGCTGTTGAGATCCTCCCTCCTTTTGACCCTACCCACTATTGGAACCCCCACCTAGCTCCTGGCCAGCCCTGGGAAGCCCTGCCCAGACCCACCGCTGGCCCTGGGCTCAAATCATGCTTCCGTCTGAAATGGCTGTCTATGCTCTCCTTCTCCAGCCCTGCTGAGTTAGTCCAAGTTCCTTCGAGGCTTCCTCAAGGCTGTGACTCCTCTCTGACAACTTCCTCCATCTCCCCCAGACACAGCTGCCTGCCACGTCCTTCCACCCAGAGCCGCGTGGATCGCTCACCTAGCACTCCTAAGTTCCACTTGGTGCTATGCTGGTCTGCCCGTCCCTTGAAAACAGGAACCAGACCTCACACTTCTGGGCCTACAAGGGACACGTTGCATGGATCAGGCACTCACGTATTACGAACGCATCTATAGTACAAGGGTATATACCTATACTTTTATTTTGCTCACACAGTGACCACTGGAATAATAGAAAATGTACCTGTGACCCTGTAGCAGGCACAGGGTCACATTTGCCCACACCAGGTAGGACTCATACCTCCAAAAGGGAACAGTGAAAAACCCAGGCACGTCTCTCTGTACCCTCCAACCCACTTCAGTGGCAACATTCAACCATTCCTCATCCACCGTTTTATTTTACAAGGTCAACTGCCATCCAAAAATAGTCAATGAAAAAAATCCAGAAATAAGTGATCATGACTTTTAGTCACGCACTTTCCCGAGCAGCATGGTGGAACCCTACACCGTCCTGCCGCGTCCTGCCTGGGACGTGAATCAGACCTTTGCCCGTCAAATCCATGCCATAGTTGCTCCCTGCCTGCGAGTCACTTAACAATCGTCTGGGTCATCAGATTGATGGTTGCGGTATTGCAGAGCCTGTGTTCAAGTCACCTGTATGTAACTTAAAAAGCACAAGAACAGTGATGCTGGCCATTTGGATATGCCACAGAGAGGCCAGAAAGCTTTCCGTTAAGTGAGAAGGTGAGGACAGCACGATAAGATGACTGGAGAGAGACAGAGAGAGGCCACATTCACTAACTTTTGTTACAGCATACTGTGGTAACTGTTCTCTCTTATTATGACTCACCGTTGTTCCCGTCTTACTGTGCCTACGTTGTAAAGTTAGCTTTATGACAGGTGCGTGTGTGTCGGATGTCTGAAACACTACTTGTGGTTTCCAATGTCCACTGGGGGTCTTGGAATGTACCTATGGTGGAGTCAGGAGACTACCGTTCTTGTATTTCATGCAAGGTTTTGTTTCTACAAAGTGATAAGTAGCTACAATATCTTTTAACTACTAACGTATTCCAACCAATGCACCTTAAACATGAGAAGAGTGAGGCCCAGAGAGGGGAGGTGTTTTGTCTAAAGTCACACAGCTGTTTTGGGGGTTGGGGGTGGAAGCTACCTCTAAACCAGCCAATGCTCCTGCACCTTCCAAGCAAGTCCACATTCCAGAGAGGGATCCTGCGGCTCACTGAAGAAAAGAACCGCACACAACCTGGGCCTGCCCCAATTCCACACATCGGTTCCCTCATTCACCCCATTTCCATCGGTGGGTAACTCGAAGCTTCCCTTCCAGGCAGAGGGATCTCAAACCCAGCCGTCTTCAGAGACCAGGAGGAACACGGAAATGAGTAGAGCTGGCTGGACCGGAGACTGAATGCGGAGCTGAGAGGAGTTGGAAGACCCTAGGCAGTCTAGGCAGTGGCACTCGGCAGCTTCTCAGGAGGAACACTGGCTCAGTCCTCAATCAGTTCACGTTTTCAAGTACAGCCAGAGACACAGAATTTCACAGGAAATACCCACAATCTAAATATGGGCAACTACATCAAACTGTTTTAGCACAAGGTATTAATAAAAAAATAAACACACACCCATACCCAGGACTCCGGGGCCGGCCCTTGGTTGGTGAATTCGCCCCTTAGGAATGCCTTTCTGGTTGAAAGATCAGTTAACAGAACAGAGAGAAGCAAGGTCTGAGAGCCGAGCTTATAATGAACTTTGGGTCCTAAAGAAGTATTTCAGCATAACACAGAACTTTTAACAATGAGGCAGTTTTAAACCACCTAAAAATATCCCACACTTGTAGCCATAATACCCACGGCAGGGGCTGGAAGCAGGGCATTCTGGGGGAAATGGACGATAGCAGCAACCCAGCCATGTTTTTCTAATAAAACTCTTAACATGCTCTCCCTTAAGAAACTGCGGTTCTGATTTTAGAGGAATAATGACGACCATAAATTAAAGAGAGAAGCTCCAGAGGCTTCCAGTGTGAGGCTGCTTGCTTGTAGAACATCCTGAAATTCAGACAGACAGTAAGTAGGAGAAATGACCCTCGTTATCTGGGCCAGCCCATCTCCCACTTCCCTCCGCGTCCCGTCCATAAAACAAGATGATTTACGAAGACACCAGGAGGGACCTCTCACTTCCCCTCCACAGAATTTATTCCTCTTTAATGGGCTGCTGTGCTTCCCCCTCCTTTCTAATCTCTTCCTCTCCTGTCTGCTTACCCTCCCCAGCGCCGCTCACCACTTATCCAAGGGACAGTCAGGGCGTCGAGGTGGCAAAATGCTACCGGCCAAACAAAATGGCTCAAGGACCAAAGGAGCAAGCTAAGTTGGCAAGGGGGAGGCAGTGGCCGCAGAATGAAGGGGCTGGATGGGCAGAGGTGGGTTTTCCTAGACTCCCACCTGGCTCTTATCGAGGGAGGAAGCTTGTCACGGTGCATAATCCCCCCTTGAGTGAAAAATCAGAATGTAGCCGACAGTGGTGGCAGGGAGAATTTACCCTCTTAAGGGGGACCCTAATGATTTATGCTTGGGGACTACTGGGGAACAGCATCTAGAATTAGACAGCCTTGGCGATGACTCTAAATCCCTACCCTTTCTTGCTCCTACCCAGTTCCTGTCTTTTCCAATGAGCCACGGCTCTGAGGCATGGAGGTTAGAAAGTGAGGGGAGGTTTGGGAAGTGACATACCTGCTGGGGAAGGTTCCTGCTCTAGACAGCAAGACGACAGAAAGGTCTCCTGGGGGGGGGGGGGGGGGGTAAAAAAAAAAGCCTCGATACTATTAATAAGACACTTGTTTGCCATGTTTTACAACGCTCCTTCATTGACATTGCTCATTGATCTTTGTGACAGCTCTGCTAGGTCAGTGTGACTCTATTTTATGAACAAGAAACTGTGAGGCCCAGAGAGGTTAAGATGACTTGCCCCAGGTCACACAGCTTACTAGGGACAGACCTTCTTAGCCCAGCCCAAGTTTAGAATGATTCCTTATTAAAAATACCTAATAAAGTTGTTTGGGGCAGGAAAAAAAAATTTTTAATTGAAAATAAAAGGGAAATATGCACATATTCCTAGTTAAAATAGAAGACCTAAGGTCAGACTGAAGTTTGGAAAGCCATCTCAGATAACGCTGGGGCAGAGGCAGCCAAGCTGTGTCCTGCTAAGCCACATTCTTCGTTTTCAGCAACAGGAGAGGATTCCCACCCCCGCCTCACCCCAATATGGAACTATATTCTCTTTTCCCTCCAGGCCCCAAATGCCTTTTAATCTTCGCAATAGCTCTACAAGGCAGAAGATTGTCAGGAGTGACGGACTCCAGATCACCCATAACTTCATCAGAAACCTTCCGCACAAACTCCCTATCGGCCACGTAACCCAAATGGCTCCTCTGGGAAGGGGGAGTTTTCTCTGGGTGGGGCCAAAGCAAAGTCAGGGCTGTATGGTGGTCTCAGGCTCCAAGGCCTCCAAATGATCAGAAAGAAAAGTGTCCATGGGTGGAATCCTGTGTTTCCACACCTGGACCCAGTATAGACCCACCCTAGTAGACAGACATCTGGGGCCACTTGACTGAGTCAACTGGGAGTGAAATAGCGTATTTCTCAAGAGTCTAAATCTGCGTGAGCGAGCTGTGAGATCACACAGAACCAGTGATGGTCGCAGGAAGGCAGAATCCAGACCAAGGCTCCACCCACCCTGAGAAAACTACTCCAAGCCAACCCATACCTTAAGCTTGGTAGACCAATAGGCTGTATTTGTCTTTTTCTCTCTCTCTCTCTCTCTCTCTCTTTGTCTTTCTCTTTTTCTTTCTTTCCTTTTGCCTACAGAGACTTCCATATAAATATTGCTCACTTCCCACTAAGAGCAAAGGAAATTCTGAGTCTTCACCTTTACCTAATCCATGCAAGCCACTTTCTTTGCAACATCAGGAAAGACTGGTTCATTATTCTAGCTTTTAGAGATTCAAGTAATGGGTCCTAAACTAGATTTTACCAGGGCTCTGCCAATCAGAGGGCAGAGAATGAAACAGGACCCTGACCAAGAAAGCACGCCTTCCTTAAAAAAATCAGCAAGTTGTGACATTTAGGTGGCTACCCAGTTCCCATTCCCCCACACCCTCACTCCCTCTGGGGCTCCCCGCCCCCTCCCTCAAGCACCCAGCTGGCTGCCTGCAAAGCCCTAGAAAGTGTTAACTGATAAGCAAGGTGGTAATTTAATCATTTATATGTCTGAGTGTAGCCAATCCCTCCCAGGGGCTTCTGCGGATTCAAAGAGGGTTCTTTTTGAGAAAGAAAAAAAATTATCTTTACAATTCAAAAGAAAAGTGCTCTGACACAGGGATTCCCAACTTTGGCACTACTGACATTTTAGGTGGATAATTATTTATTGAGTGGGTTTGCCTTGTGCATTGTGGGATGTTTAGCAGCATCCCTGGGTTCTACCCACTATCACATGCTGGTAGTAAGTACCTCTCTCCTTACTAAATTGTGGCAATTAAAAATGTCTGCAGGCCCTAGCTGGCTGGTTCAGTGGTAGAGCATTGGCCTGGTGTGTGGATGTCCTGGGTTCGATTCCCGGCCAGGGCACACAGGAGAGGTGCCCATCTGCTTCTCCACCCTTCCCCCTCTCCTTTCTCTCTATCTCTCTCTCCCACTCCTGCAGTCAAGGCTCCATTGGACCAAGGCCTGGGTGCTGAGGACGGCTTCATGACCTCTGCTTCAGGCGCTAGAATGGCTCCAGCTGCAACGGAGCATCGCCCCCTGGTGGGCATGCCAGGTGGATCCTGGTTGGGCACATGTGGGACTCTGTCTCTCTGCCTCCCTGCTTCTCACTTCAGAAAAATACAAAAATGTCTGCAGACATTGCCAGATGTCCTCTGGGTGGGGTGGGGGAGATCACCCCTGGCTGAGATAACTTATCTATTGGTTGAGGTGGGAGCAGAGTGAAGAGTAGGAAGACCCATTTCTGAGGCCCCCTCAAATTATAGATCCTGGGCAGCTGCCTTCCCAGGCTACCTACAGAGCGTTTTGGAAACCTCAAGGTGATACCAGCAGAGAGAGTGAAATGGCCTTCTACATCAGAAGAAAAAGCCAGGGCAAAATCAGATTCCCAGAGTTCTCCATCCTTGGTAGCTCTGGAGGAAAAGATACCATGGCCATGAGAGGAACTCAGGCCTTCCAGAGGAGCCGAGGGCCACTTCTAAAGCCTTTGCCTCTTCTTGGAGGTTACCTGTCTCCTTGTTGTTTTGCCTTTGGCTCTTTGTCCACCGTCATTATCTCTCCTAAGTCTTCCGACATTTCTGATTAGTAGGAGGCAAGAGGGACAGGAAAGGGCTAAGTTGGTTTTTATTTACCTGGGCAGGTGTGAGTTGGCCCCTGAAATTATCCTGGGAGCCGGAGTCGAGCTAGGACCCTTATTAAGATGCTGAGAACACAGCAGAGGAGGGAGGGGTGGGGTGGGGGGAGGGGACAGCTGATGAATTGAGAAAACGCAGCCATGTTTGAATAAGACTGCGCTGTGGAATGTGGGGCCCTTTTTGTGTGCTCATTCGTTTGAAACAAAAGCGAAGAGAATGGACCACAAAGGGGTCAGTGGGAGGGGAGAGCGGCAGCCAGTGGGTTCCTGTGAATGGACACGGTTTTGGGGGGGCAACGGGGAGGTGGGACGGTGATAGCACTTCTCCTCAAGGCCATAATGGGCACTGGCAGATGGAAGTCCGTCCACAGGAGTCCTCCAGCTCATTTATTTTATTCCTGTTCACAATGAATAGTTTATTCCCCAAATTTAATCACTTAAACTTCCTCTCTAGACCCAACCTGCCCGGTTGCCCAAGCAGCTGCCGTGAGCACTGGGAGCAGGACGAGTCTGTGTGGAGGTGTGCTGTAAGTGGAAACTGCACACCAGGTTTCCTAAACGTGGTGTAAACCCAGGTAGACTAGCTCACAAAACGTTTTCATATTGATTGCCTGTTGGCTTGATGAGATTGGGGGCAAGCTGGGTTAGGTAAAATGTAATTAGAAAAATTGGTTTCATTTGTTTCCTTTGTCTTTTTTTCAATGTAGTTACTAGGAAGCTGAACGTTGCCTATATGGCTTGTGTTTGATTCCCATGGGACAGCACTGCTCTAGGCTAATAGTTCTCAGTTTCTGCTCTCTCCCTCCTCTCCTGCTTCCTCCCCTTTCTTACAGATCTATACCTCAGATGATCTGACCCTTTCAAAGAGCATATCAATCTTCATTCATTTGCCAAAGATATTCAAGGTATCTTCGGTACACAAAGGACTAAGTTGGTATCTGTGGGAACCCCAAACTAAATCAGACTCTCGGATAAGAGACTAAGGCTCTGAAGGACCGGATTGGCCCTTTAAGAAGTGAGGTCCAGTGGGCTGGCCCCAGGTGATTCTGCAACACAGAGAGTACGAGCACCCTCCTCCTTCTCCCCAGGCTCAGCCACCGCACTGGATTGGGGCCATCTGAGCAGCTGGTGAAGCTTAGCTTTCACCTTCCACACAGAAGTAGCTTTTCTGGCTCTGCCTATCTTCCTGGTGACACTCCCCCTGCCACCTGTTGTCCCTCTATATGTCACAGCTTTCTTTTTTGGCTTTTCCTGGAGAACATGAGGATGGTCCATCTCCAAGAGAAGGACCTGCATTGGAGGAGACGCAGTGGTGGCTTCCGGCCCCGAGCCCGCCCCTTCCCTGGCCGAGGGCTGCGGTTTGTCCAGGCCGGGCAGGCCCACAAAGCAGTCATGGGAGATGGCTGGGAAAGGGCGGTCATGGTCCCAATCTACTGCGTGCACACTGGACAGTAACTTCCTTCCGCAAAGTCCAAGTACGTCAGCCACCAGTACCATGACTGGAACAGGGTTCCAAACTGGGAGCAGTTCTGACACTCTCAGGGGGCATTTGGAAACATGTGAGGACCTTTTTAATTTTTGGAACTAGGGAGGGGACACCACAGCATGAAGCACGTAGAGGCCGAGGGATGCTGCTCAACACCCTACAGCACACTGGACAGCACCCCCTCAAAGGGGGCCCTCTGGCCCACAGTGCCAACATCCCAAGGCTGAGAAACCTCAGTCTAGGATGCGGAGGAGACCAGCACGCCCCCCGCCCCCCACCGCCAAGCCAGAGCTTGCTCTAATCTTCACATCAACGCACACCCATCACACCCATCGTCCCTCAACAGCACCTTCCAACAAACAGGCCCGGGAGTGCATCCAGGAAACCTCAGGGATGGGGCGAGATAAACCACTGGGAGGCACAAACATGATTAAATAAATTAGCCCCACTAATTATCAAGTGTCGAACTTAGCACCTGCAGCAGCAGCTGGGGCCGCACAGAATTGAGCAAACACCATCCCCGACTCGGGCGGGCTCTGGGCACGCGGACCTGCTCCTCCCTGCCTTCCTCTGGCAAAGCCTCCGCGGAGAACACACTGAGCAATAAATTCTCGGAGCCGAGGGGCCGCCCTCTGGAGGTGGCTGCGATGCCACAGCCACCCCAGGTGCACCAGCACACCCCGCCAAAGACATTCCCAGAAGAGATGGTTGCTCAAGGCAGTAAAATCTCCCCTGAGGCCGAGACCCTGGCTGCCCCAGTGCTGACTTTTGCATTTCACCTAGGCTCCTGCCTCCAGGAGAAGCACTCACCTGACAATCCTGAAAGGTCCCAAACAGGATGCTGCTGCCCCTCCCCGGCCTGTCTTCACTGCTTCTCTGCTCTGTTCCTCTGGGTCTAATAGCATGTTTTTAATTGCTCAATCTGAAAGCCCCGTGATTCGTTCTCTGAGGAGGCATTCCCACGAAGACCCACAGCCCTGCATCCCGCTGCTGTGGTTACCCCGCTGGCTGGCAAAGTCTAGCTCGAAGCCCACTGAGCAAGGTAGACTCTCCAGGCCACCTGGTGGCCCTGCGTCCCACTGGGCAGCAGTCAGACACTGCTGGACCACGCATCTCTCAGCGTCCCTGGCTGCTTCCACCCCGTCACGCAGCGGCAGGGAAGGGGTCCCAGGACCCTGCTCGGGGCCACATCTGAATTTTCTTTAAAAGCTGCTGTTCAAGTGATTCTACCAGATGCCATACTTTACTGGTTGGAATGGTGACACCCCCTCCCCAAGATACATCCACATCCTAACCTGCAGAATCCATGACTATGTCCTTATTTGGGAGGAGAAAGGGGTCTTTGCAGATGAAATTCATCCTGGATTACCAAGGTAGGTAGTAAGTCTAGTGACGAGTGTCCTTACAAGAGACAGAAGAGGAGGAGACAGACACGCAGGGAGAAAGAAGGCCAAGTGAAGATGGAGGCTGAGATTGGAGGGATAGGACCACAAGCCAAGGAATGTCAGGAGCCCCCAAGAGCTGGAAGAGGCCAAGAAGAACAATTTCATCGAGCCTTCAGAAAGGGCGCCTCCATTTGGGACTTTGGGCCCCCAGAACTGTTAGAGAACAAGTGCCTGTTGTTTTGCCTAGTTGTTAACAATTAGCTCCAGCAGCCCCCGGACACTAACGCACACACTGTCAACGCCACTCCTAATCAACCATCCTGCCCGGCTACGTGGCTTATGTAGCACCAAACATGGAGCTCTGGGCTTGAGTTGTGCATCCATTCATTCACATTTTTATCAGATATCTACTTGACCCAAATGTCACCTCCTCACAGGCTTTCAGTGTCACAACTCTATCAAAAATGGTCCTTGACCTAGAGTGTCATGCTCAGTGAAATCAGTCACTCAGAGAAAGACAAGTACCATACGATTTCACTTACATGCGGAATCTCAAGACCAAAGTAAGTGTACAAACAGAACCGATAAACAGACTCATAGACACAGCGAACAGATTACGGTGGCCAGAAGAGATGGGGGGGGGGGGCTGGGTGAAAAGTTTGGAGGGATCGAGAAGTACAGATCGGTAGTTACACAACAGTCACAAGGATGTCAAGTACAGCCTAGGAAATATAGTAAATAATAGTGTCATAACTATGTGTGGTGCCAGGCGAGTACTGGAAATATCAGAGGGGACATGTTGTAAAGTATATGACTGTCTAGCCACTATGCACTACACCTAAAACTAACACAAAATAATACTGAATGTCCATTGTAATTGAAAACTAAAAATTTTAAAGAGAAGTTAAAGAATGGTCCTCAGTCGACCCTCACACATCACTCTGCAGCCTCCTGCCCGTTCCCTCCCTCTCCAGACCCTGGGTATATTTGGATATGATCTATCTCCCTCCTTTGATCATAGGTGCCCCAAGGGCAGGAGCTACCTCTGTTCACTTCACACTGGCTCCAAGGATTAGACGTACATCATAATTTGTCTCTGGAAAAAAATGGGAATTTTCTCTGAAGGGAAATTCCTGTACTCCGGATAGCTAAAACACATTGCTTAAAATGCCCCTAAATTTTTCACAAGTGACCAGTTTTTTGCATCCCCCAGATCTCATACTTTCTTTAAGAAACCCATGTTAAGATGCACAATGGGTGACAGTGGGGGGAGGGGACAAATGGTGCCCCCACAAGCAGAGGTCATGTTGCTTAGCAGACCAAGGCGCCTTGCGCAGCCAGCGGCTCTGATCATGGTAGACACCCAGGCTTACAGTGTCCCTGCACCTGAGAACATTCACGATATTCTCACAAAGGGCAGACCCAGCTGGACATGCCCATTAGGGCCTCCATATCCCAGGACACTCTACATAAAAAAATTACACCCTTTGGTCAGTAGGTAGCGCGGCCCAGGAGAATACAAATGGGCCGGGGAGCAAGTGCTGGTGTCCCCGGCAGCCACTAAAGAGGCCACCCCTCTTCACTCCTTGTCCAGACGTGAGAGCTGCTGGTTATGCCACAGAGTGGTTTTAGGTTTGGTTTTTTGGTGATTTTTTTTTTTTTTTTTTGGAATGGGTTAATAAATAAGCAGAAGTCCCAAGGGTTTTTGATGCAGGGGACATTCACAGGAGGAAAAACTTGGGGTAACAGGAGAACTTGAAAAATTTAAAGAAACTTTGTCCCTTCCAAAGAAAGCCAAAACTATTATTTGTATTTCAGTCTGCATTCATTTGGAATGCTTAAAAAATCCAGTGGGGATAGCGGCTCTTTCCTTAGCTTTGCATCGAAAACAGCCTGTCCACTTTTGTGCTAACCCAGTCTAAAACCACATTCGGAAAGGAACCCTATCCTCAAAAGATAGAAGAGAGACAAAAATCAGCTTCTCTCTCCGGGCAAAGGATGTCCCTCAAGGAGAGGTCATCGAAGTGTGGTCTGCTTCACACTGAAACAGAACTTCACACACCCAACCCGCCATCTCTCATCACCTCCCCACGGAGAACTTGACCGTGCACAGACAATCTCAAACACCACTCTGACATCACTCCCTTCCAGCCTCGTGCCTCCCCCTTTGCACAAAGGGCAGCCACAGCCCAAGACAATGGTCCGGCGACAAGCTGGGACACCGTCGTGACAACTGGGAAAGTTGGTGGCAGGGAAAACAACCACTGACACACTGTTCCTTAGCAGGCAGGTTGTGCTGTGGGCGCTAGTGCGTCCCTGCAAAATTCCCCATGAAAGCTCTAACCCCCAAGGTGACTATACTTGGGAGATGGGGCCTATACAAAGTAATAAAAGTTAGGTGACATCGTGAGGATGGGGCCTTAATCTAATAGGATTGGTGTCCTTATGAAAAGAGGAGACCAGAGCTCATTCTTTCCCTGCCACATGAGGACAGAGAGGGAAGGCAGCCATCTGCAAGCCAGGAGGAGGAGTCCACACCAGAACCGACCACGCTGGTGCCCTGACCTCAGAACACCATCCTCCAGACACTGAGAAAATTCATTTCTGTGGTCTAAGCCACTCCGTCTATCCTATTTTGTTGTGGTGGCCTGAGCTCACTCACACAGGTTGGATAGTTTGTTTCTTAAATCTTTTCTAGTTCCAAAAAGAGCTAGCATACCCCTCCTTATAAAGAGCCACCACAGAGCACTAACAAAAACAGTCCTGAAGAGCTTCCAGGGAAGGGGCACCTGCCCTGTGACAGGCAGGCCCTCGACACGCCACACACCACATGTCACCACCTTGCTCACCAGCACCAAGCATGGGAGAGGGCGCTGTGGCCCCCTTCCACAGAGGAGGTCTCTGAAGCTGGGCAGGGGGTGGAACAGCCATTATCAATTTCTACATCCGGTGGCATTGTTTGGTATCATCTTGGTCATTTCAGGATTCTTCAGACACTTAGCCTCCCTGGGGATCCAAAGCTGAAGACCTCCCCTGCCAGGTTGTAGGGAGGTTTATCTGCTTAACAAAAAGCCTCCTACTTAAAATATGTATGTACAGTACAGGGGTGGGCAGAGGTAGGTCTACAGTGGTTCATACAAATAAACAATGCAACGATTAATAAATAACAATACAAGAATACACTGTGTTTCAGTACTCACAACTTTTGCCCACCCCTGTGTGTGTGTGTGTGTGTGTGTGTGTGTGTGTGTGTACACATATAAATGCAAAGAATAATATTTAGAGTATACTTTTGGCTAAGGTTCAAAATAACAATTCCTAAAACAAAATAAAATCTATTTTCTTCCGGAAAGCAGGAGAACTATTAAATTCTCAAAAACAATAACAAAAATATAAGATCATTTCAATGAAAACTTAAAAAAAATAATAATAAAAACCATGGGAGGAAGTAGGAAAGTCATAAAATTAAACCCAGGCCAGGGTAGGGGTGTCTCAACTTCCAAAACAAGGTTGAGAACTGAAGCTTGGATGTGTTTACCTTCTGTAAAGAGGGGAAATCATCATAAATAGCAATGGTCCATATCATTAGAAGATGCTAAGAAAAGAGTAACTTCAAAAAAATAAGCCTGCCTGGCCTTTGGTCACCTGGCTCCTGCTGGGTGGCCTTGAGCCACCGCGTCTGAGAGTTCTGCTTCTGTGTCCCTGAAAAGACGCTAACGAGCATTCCCAGAGGAGCAGTGAGAACCAGAGGCTCAAGACCAAGGTGGTTGGTTCTGAAGAATTTCTGGAATGAGCATCCTGAGTCTCAGACACTCCAGGGCCCTTGGCCGGGCACGGAGGAAGAGGAGAATCTCAGACCCCCTCTTTGCCCTCATGGAGAGCAACCAGAAGGGCAGTGTCGAAAGCCGTTCCTGTCGGCTCGCTGGCATCTGGGTGCCCAGTCCCGCCTCCCGCCGCCCGGCACTGCAGCCCCTGAGACTCTTTCCTGGTCAGACCAAGGCACACAGGCCCCCTTCTAAGGTTTTCCATGCCACCTCTCCGGGCTGGCGGCGTTGGCAGGTCCACACTGCTCCCTGGGGCTGCATAATTAGCGGGCTCCCGGCCGCCATGCCTGGTATGCTGTGGTTCCCTGCTCCCAAACACAGCCCGAGAGCCTCCTCCTCCCTCCCCGGCGCCACTTCTGCCGCGGCCACACACCCGTCCCCACCCTTCCTTCCCCTGGCCCCACCCCGCCCACTGTGGGTCCCCACACAGCAGCCCCGGGGCCACCACCACCCTCACACTGACACGTTCCCTAATCCGCTGGCGAAGGCAGAGCAAGTCCACAAAGCCCTGCTGTCACCACCTCGGAGCCAAATTCAGTCTCAACCCATTTAGAAATGCTCAGCGCGCTGATGGGATGGCAAACGGGAGGGCTAGCGGGAATGGCTCTCTCCTCCGGGCCCACCCCTGCTCCCCGCTCATCGCCAAGTCCACCACCGACTGCAAGGGGAGATCTTAAAGGGTCCTTTAGTCTATCCCCCTGCCTCTGGGCAGAGCTGTACTCAAAATAAATGGGGGAAAGTGGCTGTCTCTCAAAAGGCCGATGCCACCGTCTTTACAACACGCATAGGCTGCAAATGCAGTCAATGTCATGTCCGCGCATTTGACAAGTAACATTCAACACACAACAGAACACCACCTATCCCTGTGTCCACACCCATGAGGGATGACCACAGGGACACCCTGTCCCCACCCACCCCATCGTGAATGCCCTCTTCACGTCAGTTGATGCATTTTCCATCTTAAAGCCCGGGGAGCACACCCTTTCTTTGTGTTCTAGAGTTGGCGTCCAGCTTCAGCAAGCAAGCGGATTTATATATATATATATATATATATATATATATATACACACACACACACACACACACACACACACACACACACACACATATACACATATATATATAATAAAAAAAAAAGTTATATGACTTTAATTAAATGCACTTATTAAAAGGGTGACATGTTTGGAGAGGCTGTCTCGCGCTGGAGGCACATTTTCCAGCGTGCTGTAGAGCGTCTGCGTCCGTCCGCTCCAGGCAGTTTTTAATGCACAAATAAATCCGCACCTGACGTGCTGACAGATTATTATGCAGTGTGGCAGCCAACAAAAGTAAACACAGGGGCAAGTTTTAACCTCTTGCAGTCACAGAGCTTTCCCCGCTGGGCCCGGCTCAGGTGCACCATGCTGCTGGCCCAGCCTCCTCTCCAGCATGCATCTTCCCGTCCCGGAGCCGTCCCGGAGCGTGGCATGAGCGCAGGGACAGGAGACAGCCAGGGAGGGGATGGAGAGGAAGATCAGCCCCAAGCACCCTGCCTCCCTTCCATCCTGTTTATACTGCGGCCACTAAGATCCACAGGCTTCTGCACAGCGGGCTCCTCAGCACTCTGCCAGGACACTCCACAGGTCCTCCAGCCAGCAGCACTGGCTGTGCCGACAGAGAACCCAGCCAGGTGTTTCTCCCGGCCTTGCCCAAAGTGCAAGAGTCAGGACAGCTCCCAGAAAGCTAAAGGAGCATTGGGTAGTTGCCATACTTTGGACTTGATGTTATGAATGCAAAATTAGCATACAGTTAAGGCATGTATTAGAACTGTTTGTCTCATGTGGCTTTGGGGACGATGGGCTTGCAAAGCGACCCTCCCAAATCCAAGGTTCAGGTTGCACTTGCCTGGCTCATTCAGTGTAGTCAGGGGCTCATTCATCCCACATCCCATCTTTAAGTTGCTATGCTATGACCAGACTTCTTAAGACCAAGGTTTCTTTATCTGTATGATCTATCTTCAGCTAGGGGAGGGGTTTAGGCAGGGGAAGGAGAGTCTTATAATGGAAGGCTGTTCTCCCACAACCCACAGGGGTTGTCATTCTATTAACCTATTACCCAGTGGCTGAGAGCAGACAATGTATTCTGCATCTGTAACAATATAGCTATTGTTAGTATAATTTATTAGGTGTTTGCTACAAAGTATACCCAGTGCTAAGTCCTTTAGTACATTATCTCATTTTATCTCCAGACCCACTAGAGTAGGGATCATTAATCCATTTATTATTACAGCTAATTTGAATAGCTACCCGTGCTTTGCACTATTAACTCTGTCAATTATATGATCTTCAGTTTACAGCTGAGGAAACTGATGTTTAGGGAGAGTACGTTATTTGGCCCAAGGAATCCATAACATGATCCCAAGATGCACAAGTACAGAGAAGCAAACCCCATCAACCTTGAGCAAAAACAGGCGCATATATTTCAAATATAGAGAAGATCAATTATGACCCCTGAAGAAATATTCTTTTTCTTTTTCAATACATAAGACTGGGGAGGCATACACATACTTTTAAAATAACAAGAAAATGTGGGCACAATGAAGTGTGATCAAATACGCACGGAAAATTTGGTTTCCCTTTGTAAGCACACCTTTTCCTCTGGTCTAGGAAAGACCAGCCAAATTCAGATCAGTGCACTGAGGCGTCCCCCACCAACAGACAAGGATCCAGTTGGCCATTACCAGGCAGACCATCTATCTAGCTTGTGAACACCTGTCAGACTCCCGAGTCTGGGGTATACCCCACTTCATGAAGCAAAATCTGACATCTACTACCGAAGCTGAAAATGCCAAGTCCTTCTTGTCCTAGCCTCCCTTGTATTTAGAACAAGAGCAACAGGCTGAAGGTCCTGTCATCTGTCACACCTGTGCCTGACTATGAGCCTGAAGCAGTAATACAAAGTAGCAAACATCCCTAAAGAAAGTCACTCTGGCAAGCGTGGGGTCATGGTGGCAGAACTGCAGCTGTGCTTGGAGAGGCAGTGGTTCAAGCATACCTCCTGTACCCAGTGTCAGTGGTGTGAGCTGTGATGGACACGCCCCGCAGCCGCGTCCTCAGACCAGCTCTGCAGCGTTTGGGACATGCTCTGGGCTGCAGAGTCTCTAACCCTGGTTTCCCCACCCTCACTCAGTTGCTGACCTAATGTAATCTGCTTTTTACCAATCCCCTTTCAGTTTAAATTATCCAGGGCTGATTTCTGTTGCTTGCAGAAAGAACTCTGATGGACACAGGATTCCATATAGAAACCCTGGCACTGGTACATGGAAGTTATAACACTGTGTCTCCTGGGTTGAGTTTTTGGGTGTGTGTGTTTGGGGGGGTAGGTTTTGCCTTAATTAATCATAACTTTTTATTGCAATAAAATATAGAACAGAAAAATGCATATCTCATGAGAGTACGGTTCATGAAATTTTCACAAAGTAAATATATCCATGTAATCAGTATTCATTCACATCAAGAAACATGACCATTACCAAGTACCCCCAGAAGGCTTCCCTTTCATCACCATCAACCAAGGACAGCCACGATCCTGATCTCTGACAGCACAGATTACTTTTGCCTGTTTCTGAACTTTGTGTATGATCATATAGTCTTTACCTAGTCTATGTATTATGTTTATCTGTTTCTATTTCACTCAATAGTATACTGTGAGAGTCAGCCACACTGTTGCATGCAGCTGTAGCTCATTCCTTTTTCTCTTCTGTATAGTATTCCATTGACTATACCACAGTTGACTTATCCAGTCTACTGTTAACGGGCATTTGGGTGCCTTCTCATTTGGAGCTATTTCTAAAAAGGCTGCTATAAACATTCTGGTACATATCTTTTGGTGAAATGTGAACATGTATTTGCTGGGTATATGTTGATGTTCACAAAGTACACATATGTTCAACTTTGGTAGAGGTCACCAATTTTCCAAAGTGGTCATATCCATTAGAAGGATTTTTCATTGAACTCCTAGACAATTTTTGCCCCAAAGAGATAAGATACTGGAAAAGATTGAGAAGAATAAGGAGAATGGTGTAGGTAAAAACTCATCTGGGGGCACTTTCCCCTTCAGCAATGATCCCACGGCAGATGTATTAAGAAGCCCTGGCATTTGGCACTTTGCCTTTCTGCTTGACTTGGGTTAAATGATTGCTGACAGGTCACTGTGAATGTCAAGGGCACAGCTGGAACAAGCCTTTTGAACTCTCAGCCTTTTGACCCTGCAGTAAAGACTCACAGATTCCTGGAAACTAGCGGCAAAGCCTCCCATCCCTTGCACAGGATCATCCGAGGGGCGATACCCTGTGTTTGGACTGGGAGCACAGGCCTGACTGCCTGCTGGGCCCGCAGTCACTTAAATCAGGCCCAGAGGGCCGGGTGTGGCAGGACCGGGTCAGGAGTGGCGGGGATTCGAATAAATTGAGAGCGAATGTCCCGTCTTAAAAGGACATTTATTACTCCAAGTGTTGATTTTTGCCATATGGGAATGAAGAGCCCGCTCTTGCCAGATTTTCTGACTTTTCAAGGAAAGCTGGAAAACTAGATTTTTTTTTATGAGATATTGCAATTTGTAATGTTGGCAAGTACTTTTAAGAGAAACAGTGAACAGTATCAGCCCAGCAAAACACAGCTAAGGATCAGACCTGGCCCTTGAACCATTGGTTGGCTGTCTATGGTTCTGATGGACCCACATGTCCCACTCATCCTAAGGGGCTTGCAACTGCGGCCCAGGGCAGCGCCAGTGCAAACCCCCGAGCAGGAACGCTGCAGAGCTGAGATGAGAACCCAGCGCCTCCTCTCAGGGCTCCCTCCTCCTGGAAGACCCCTTTTGTTACCCTGATTAAGTCAGCATTGAATCTGAAGCCCCAAACATCATGAACACCTTGGCCAAGATGCCTCACACCTGAGGGAGAGCAGCTCCTTCCATCTCTTCCCGTTCACCTGGCGGCGACCTGTCGTGTGGTCATCACAGGTCGCAGGCTCTGCCCCCAGCCCTCTCTGCGCTCAGGGAATCCATTCACACTGACCTCACCGGGTGAAGGGACGCGGAAACTTGAAAAGCAGTTTATTATCCAGGAAAGAAGTCATCGACAGGAAGACAGTCCCACTTCAGCAGATCAGACCTGATTTCTAGTTCGCCCAGCCTCCAAGATGAGTTTTCATTGTCTAGCTGAGCCAGCAACCCTGGCATTGAGGAAACTGGCCACTTGGCTCTGTCTATTTCTTCCACAAATGTTAAGCACAGCTACCACCTCCCTGCCTCTGCCCCCTCTCTCTCTATTCAACGGCCCCCAGAAAACACATCTTTCTCTCTCTCCCTCCCTCCCTCTCTCTCACACACACACAAACACCCATTCACCAATTCCAAGAGAGAACAGGTAGGAACAAAGCAGCAACAAACATGGATGGGAATACAATTGCACTGTTTGGTCCTGGCCTTACCAGCCCACTTTCTAGTTCCTCATTAGGCTGGGCACATAGTGGACACTCGGTGAGTGTTTGTCTACTGTCCTGTAGTTCCCAAGACAAATTTGCAAAGCCCCATGTGAGCTCTTGAAAGAGAAGCAGACAGCTGCTCTGAATGACACGAGTGCCCACCAAGGCTCTGTAATCTCGCCACCCCCCATAAGCAGGTCGAGACAAGTATACCCAGACAAAGAAACAGAGGCACAAAGGGTTGCTGAAGCCACCCGGGCAAAGGGCAGTTGGAGAGGACAGAGAGGCAAAAAAAAATGCCTCAGCCCTGAGTGTACTTCCTGTCCAAGTGGCTACGTGTCAGCCGGTGGCCATGATACTTATTTAATAATTAAGAACCTAAGTAAGTCCTCAGTAAACACCAGCGATGCACCAGACACTCTAGGACAGTGGTCCCCAACCTTTTTTGGGCCACGGACCGGTTGAATGTCAGAAAATATTTTCACGGACCAGCCTTTAGGGTGGGACGGATAAATGTATCACATGACCGAGACAAGCATCACGAGTGAGTCTTAGATAGATGCAACAGAAGGAATCTGGTCATTTTTTAAAAATAAAACATCATTCAGACTTAAATATAAATAAAACGGAAATAATGTAAGTTATTTATTCTTTCTCTGCGGACCGGTACCAAATGGTCCACAGACCGGTACTGGTCCGCGGCCCCGGGGGTTGGGGACCACTGCTCTAGGTCATGAACTGAGGTAATTCTTCCAACAATCCTCTAAAGCTCAAATGAAGAATCTTAGCAGGATAAAGAGCTTGCCTAAGAAAATTCCCAAGTTAGTCTCTAAGGTTCTACAGTCAGGGGTTTGGGGCCATATGGTACAGGGACATTCTGGGTTGTCACAATTCATGGGGTACTGCTGACAGTTGGTGGGCAGGTGGCAGGGATGCTATCTTCATCACACAGGACTCTCTCCACCTCAGTGCCAGCAGCACCCCAGTAAACCCTGGGTTTCTGTTGCATCTGTGTGTGCGCGCGCGCGTGTGTATGTGCGCGTGTGTGTGAGCGCGCGCACATGTTTTAGAAAGGACAGAGCTGGGATCTGAATGTGCAAATCTGACTCAAGAGTCTCTGCCTTTCTCACTTTTCTGTTTTGCAGTCTCAGAGGAGTGCCGACTGCCACGTGGACGGCTTCTCGGGGAAACGGCTGACTGTATTTGGGCAACACCTTCTAGTAACTTCAGCTGGGAGAGACCAGCTCTTCACCTAGAACAAAAAAAGACATGCCTACACCTACAGCAAAGCCCTGTAGATAGTGTTAGGAGGAAGTATTTTATTTTTTAAGCTGGCATAGCTTCAAAGGCTGCAGTTTCACAGAAGAGAGCAACAATTAATCAACAAAAGCAGACCAGGAGGAGGAGCACTAAATAATTACCAAAGGTCAAACAAGGTCTGAAGGTTTGAGCACCACGGGAGATGATCAGTGACTCTAGTGTCCAGAGGACACGCCCACAAAGACAGTGGGACTTAGGCTGGCATTCAACAGACAGAACTGATTCCAGTCAGCAGGAAAGCAGGGCAGGTGACAGCTCCGAGGAGACGACCTTAGAGGCATCAGAAGGGGGTATACCAAAAGGGAGGTCTGCACGGGATCGAGAGGAAGGATCCCACCTACATCCAAGGAAGTCCACTCTCCGTCTGGTAGGACACTGGACTCTATCACAGGGTGCGGGCCAGACACATGGCCTTGGCCATTGCGGGAGTGAATGAACCGGACAGGAGTGGGTGGGATAAGGGGTCCGGGGGAAATTCTCTCAATAAACCCACCTGAACTAGAGCCTCCCCACGCAGGAGCAATGGAAACAGCCAACCCTTTCTCCATACCCTTTTTGGTGTTAGATCTACTGGATAGAAAACCGTGTGAGGGACCTAAGAGGTGGGAAAGGGTGGGACTTCAGGGCCTGTTTTGGAGTCTGATAACCAGAAGAATGATGGCTGATAGACTCTCCTGAGGAAGGGGAGGTTAGCCACAGAGCATTCAGGTGGAAAGCTGTTGGGAGGGTCAAGGCTGGGGTTTGGAGACAACCTTGTCCCTCTCAGATACAGAGGGAGACCTCTGCCCGCAGTAGCAACCTCCTGTGCTAATATGCAACATCAGTCACTCCCAGTGAAACTCACCTCCTCATACTATGGCTTCGTTTCACCCCCTACCATTGAATTTAGACTGGCCCTGTGACTCGCTGTAACCAACAGGATGTTGCCAAAGTGACACTGTGTTAGTTGCAGAGGCGTTCAGTGGCTCTGATAGCCATGTAAGACATCACCGCTGGAGGGACACAGATAGACCACGTGGAGAAAGGGAACCCCAGAAATGGTAAGGAAAAACAGAAAGTCCAGGTGTCCCAGTGCCCCCCCCCCAGCTTAGCCCCCAGCCAGCTCTGGCTGCATGAAGCATCCTGAGTAACCATGAACCCGACTAGCTGAAGAACTGCCCAGCCAGGCCAAGCCCAGATTCGAGAATCATGAACAAATAAAAGAGTTGCTGCTTTAAGTCATTACTTTTTGGGGTGGTTTGTTACACAGCAAGGTGACTCACACGTCCCTACGGCCATCCACTGTGCACGCACACCCGGCTGGCCCTGTGAAGCTCTGTGTGCAGGCAGGTATATGCCGGTCCTTAGTGACAAGAAGCATGGCTAAAAGCAGCAGTGCGGCAGAGTCCCTGCCGTCTACAAATACAGCCCTCTATCTACTGGTACCCAGGCTTAGCACCGAGTTGACAGCGAGATATACATCCACAAAATGAATGCATAAGCAGCCAATCCAATTTTAAGAGAAGCCTTCCTTCTTGCAAACCTTCCCAGGAACACATAACCTCCAATGTCAGGAAGTATCCTCATCTATCTGACCGTAGTCCCCAAGGCTCCTGTGTCCAGCATGGGTGGGTGACGGCCCGTCACCATCTCAGTGCTCATCAGCGCCACACCTTCCTCAGCCCAGCAGAGTCCTCTTTCTGTCTGGAAAGGTGGCTCCTGTGTTTGACTCCAGAACATGCGATTTTCCCCATCTTTTCCAGAGAGGTGTTGAACAAGAGCCTCCCGGAGATCATGTCAAAGTGCAGATTCTGCTTTGGTAGGTAGGTCTGGGGTGGAGCCTGAGAGCCTGCATTTCTAGGGGGCTCCCAGATGACGCTGTTGCTTCCTTTGGGTCACCCTTTGCAGGTGAGATTGAAGTGCAGAGAGAAGGTTCCACCATGGACTTCAAGTCCCTGCAGATAGACAATTCTCATGCAAGTGTCTGGTTTAAGCCAGTGCCAGGAGCCAGGGTGGGCCCTACTCAGCTACAAAAGGCTGGTTTAACAGGACTCACTCACCAGCCACCTATGGAAAGGCTCAGGCTTGAGAATCGCCCATGGGGCTTCTTAAAATGCATATTCCTGGGCTCTCCTGCTGGAGACAGACCGGGTGTGGGGCTTTGAGAAGTTGCGTTGGGTGATCCTGAGGTACAGCTTGGTTTAGGATGACTCATCTAGACGCTTGGGAGGCAGCGACCCCCAAAAAGTTAAGACTCAAAACTATTAGCGAGCCAATCCTTACGAGGAGTTACTCCATTCTAGGCACTGGTCTGGTTTAATCCACAGAAACTATTTAAACTTCAGCACAGCTCTTTACCTGGTAAGTACTATTATTCTTCCCATTTTATAGAAGGCAAAACTGAGGCATAGGGCAGTTAACTAACTCGGCAAATGCCACACCCCCAGGGAGGGGATGGGTCAGGATCAGAACCCAGGTATTCAGCTCGAGTCTGTATCATAAGCCACTACATTCTAGTGCTCTTGTCTGCAGTCAAGCTAAGCTCCTTGGAAACTCCCCAGGGTAAACCACTTGACCCACAGAAGCAGAGACTGTCCAAGCAGAAACCACACATCACTGATTCCAAAGCATATTAATACGTGTTCCTCAGGGCGAAAGGGTAGGTGACGATCTGAGTCTGATTTGAGAAACACTTCATTAAAGGAAATCAAACCTTTCTTCCTGCAGAACTTCTCAGAGACACCCCAGAAGACACAAGCATATGAATTCCCAGAAGGGGGTGCCTTTGGCAACATTCTCCAAATGGACTGAGTACAGCACCCTTTCGCCCAAGAGCACCCCAAGGTATACGGAGGTCAGGAAACTCCCTTCAGGAACCATGGGCCCAGAGCAGAGTGCTTCTCAAACTTTAATGTACACATGAACCCCCTGGGCACTTGTTCAAAGGCAGGGCCTGACTCACAGGCCTGGAGTGGGGCCCGGGACTCGGCATTTCTCGCCAGCTCCCTAGCGACACTGACGCTGCCGCACCCTGGGCCTGGCGGGGCCTGGAGAACAGTGCTGGCCAGTCCTGCTCGGCTCAGCCTCCCCAGACAAGCCTCCGTCTAGCTCATCCTCCCCAAGAGAACAACCCTGGTGTGGACTTCCAGAGGCTCCGGCCACGGCTGACCTCCCCGGACCTGGAACTCTTCCACACACTGCAAGTTCCACCCCAGGCCCTCGGGGGATTCCAGGCCCTTCCAGAGAAGCCGCCACCCTGGGGTCTGCACCCCAGACCTCCTCTCCGCCCTCCCATGCCCCGCACCCCCTGGGCTGGCCTCGGAAAGCCCTCAGTGGGAAGGTCGAGTCCACGCAGCGGGCAGGCAGGCGGGCAGCCTCACGCCCGGCTGCCAAGGTTGCTGAGGATGCTCGCGCCCGGCAGGGACGGGGACGAGGTGAAAGGAGGCTACGTCCAGAGCAAGGAGGCTCCGTGAGGTCTTGTGACCAACTGGGCCTCCCGGTGCCGCCGCGGAGGCTGTGCCAACGCGCAGGGCTGAAATACTTGGCCGTTCTCTGAAGCAAACACCCAATCTAAACAGGCCCTGGTGTGTCTCCGAACAGACTGTGTAAATAAGGGGGGGGGGGAGGGAAAAAAACCCAACTGGCCACAGATCCCGCTTTCAAACACATCGAAACAAAATAATCCCTCTCTCTGCCTCCCTCCCTCTCTCTCTCTCTCTCTCTCTCTCTCTCTCTCTCTCTCTAATTTCCACTGGTGCTGAGGCCTCGGCGGAGCCTGGCTGGCGGCTTGTTAGAGCCCGCGGCGTACCTGTCCTGCATAGGAATGAGGCCGGGAGGGGTTACCTGATACCCGGCTCTGCAGGCAGGCGGGCGGCCGGGCCAGGGACAGCAGCTCCGCAGTCAGAGTCCAGGAAACAGTAAAAGCTGTTCTTAGAGCAACACTGAGAAGGGACCTGGGAGGGGGAGGGAAGGGAGCTGCAGGGGGGCTGTCCAATGAACCTGGCTGTTCCCAGGGCAGCCCAGTCCCCAAAACTAGAAAAATCAAACCCTGTGTCCCAACAGCAAACCCGGCAACACAACACACAGGACACAGGCTCCGCAGAACACAGCACAGCAGAAGGCGCCCCGCCTGGGCCGCTCGCCCCCAGTGTCTCTGAACTCCCAGTGTGTGTCCAGACTAGGGGGCAGGCTGTGGTTTGATGCTGGGCTGGGATTCAGTTTTGCACTAACGGCTGGGTGGGTAGATGAGTCATTTGCAGACTAGGACCCATCTGCCCCCCATTCCCCAACCCCTACCCCCCTCCTCTGCAAGTTGAAACAATGGAGTTGTCTTTCCCAGGTTCCTGCCAAGGCGTCTTACGCAATCTTGGATCAAAAGGGTGGTGGGGAGGGAGGCAGGGAGGGGACTCCAGACAGGGCTCTGCCTGTGACATCAGGCTCAGCTGTGGGGACGCAGCGTGGCTATCTGACCCAGGAGGGAGTGCGGGATGGCAGGGCAAGGTGGGTGAAGAAACGGTGATTTGATCTGTGGAGCCCACGGATGTGACAGGTGACCCTGGAAGAGGGCGGGGCCCAGGGCAGGTGGCCTCCCCGGTCCACATCTCCTCCCCGTCTTTTTCCTCGATCATGTTCTTTGAAACAGGACTGTGCCTTGAACCTCTCAACAGGCCCCTTCCCTGCAGGTGTTTCACAAGGCGGTTATTTCTGATCATCCTTACTCAGGAGAGACCAGACTCAGCCGGTGAGCCCCGACAGCCCGCGGCTCAGCAGGAAGAGAAGTCCAGGCCTCAACTCCAAGGATATCATCAGATCCTTAGGAAGCATCTGTTGTTGTAATTTAAAAACACTGGTTTGAAGAGAGGCTGTCTGAGATTATCCGGGACCATGGGCAGAGCCAACCCCGCACCCACAGTCAGGTTTATGCTTCCTCTTCAGTATTAAAAATAAATAAATCCCTTATACATTAACGCACATTTAACATGGAGTGTCCATTGGCATACAGTCATAGACTCAGCACTGTCCATCAGAGCCCAGAAAAACCAGACCAGGCATCATGCTAAGGACCTTCTAGGCAGGGTTCTCATCCCACAACCACCTCCCCCATCACACAGATGAGCACGTGAGGCTTCCAGGGTGAGGACACGCAAGGTCAGGCAGCCGGCAAGCGGCACCCGCTGGTTTCAACTTGCAGAGGAGGGGCGTGGGTGGTGGGGAGTGGGGGGCAGATGGGTCCTTCTTTCCCCCGCGGCTCTCATGGCACTGACCCCTCGGTACCTGGAAGTCGGCCACTTTCATTCACCTTCTGTCCCCAAGTCACAGAGCTCCCAAAGGCCAGGCACCAGGGCTCACTGACTTCCAAATGGCCCTCGGCCTCCAGCTGAGCACCGCGGGAACAGGAGACCCCTGGATAATGTTGACAACCAGCGATGGAGGGGAGAGACAGCTCTGTCCCTTTATTCGGGTATTTACTGAGCATCTACTATGTGCCTCTCGCTCTGCTGGACGTGGGGACCTCGCTGCGCTGGGAGAGCCCAGGGACAGGGGCGAAGACTGGGACGAGCCGCAGGAAGGAGCGACGCCTGTCCCCTGGGAAGCGGACAGAGACTCAGTCCTGCCATCACATGCTTTTCAACTAAGCAGAGAAAACTGGTCCACGAGAGAGGAGGAAGATGGAACCAGAAAGCCCTACTTTTCCGAGAGAAAGGAAGGCTCCAGAGGCCAAACCAGAGGTCGGCTGCCTCAGGAAGTCCTTCCGTCCAACAGAATCACCGTTCCTGCCACGTCAGCCTAACCCGTGTCTGAGCAGAGGCAGTGCGCACGACGTACAGTGAGGACGTGAGGTGCCACCACACACCCACCCGAGTGGCTAAATGTAAAAAGTGACGCAACCACATGTTACCGAACTTGCACGCCTGGTTGGTGAGAGTGTCTCCGGGCATTTTGGGGAAAAAGTCTGGTAGTTTCTTCTAAAACTACAGAGACACCCACTCTAGGACCCGGCGCTTACACTCCAAGGGCTTGACCTGAGACAATGAAGATGGGCATCCTCAGACAGTTTGATCAAGAACATTCATGGTACATTTATTCAAAAGCCAAGCACAGGCAGGAGAATGGATGAGCTGACCGTGGGAGAGTCACCCAAAGCGTCAGCCCTCGGCAGTAAAAAGGCACAGACCCGACACAGGCGGTACCGTGGCCGATTCGCAGAAGCACTGTGCTCAGTAGAAAAAGCTATACGAAGAGAGCACACTACATGCCTCCATTTCTACGAAGGGCACCCTAGAATTGGCAGAATGAACCTAGGGAGAAAAAAATCAGCAGAGCAGTTGACACCGGGGGCGTGGGGGTGGGGGGGGTGGTGAAGGCCCACAGGGGAGTGAGCCGGGGTGCTGGGGGCGTCTGTGCCCATGGGACCCTGCAGATTTGCACAGTGCATGCAGATTTTACCTCCTGCCAGACAAGACAACACTGCCGCCAAACACTGAATTCCAGTTAATGATACGCAAGCTGTGGCATTTGGAGGGAAGTCTGCAACCTACTTTGAATGGATAGAAGACAAGGGGACAGAGAGACACCGGAGGACCAGCTGGCTATGTGACAGAGCAAGTCCAACAAAGTCAGTTATGGATTTGGTAGTGGGTATTCGGGTGATCACTGTAAAATTCTTCAACTTTGGAGTGTTATTTGTAAATTTTCATACTAGGTTATGGGGGTGGGGGAAGAAAAGGAGAGGGCATCCCAAACCGCTCCATGTGACAAGGACACAGGTACAGTGAGTTTTCAGAGCTGTTTCCACAAACACAGGGTTACAGGTTCCAGAGGTTGGGAAGAGGAAAGAGGGGAGAGGGGAGAGGGGAGAGGGGAGAGGGGAGAGGGGAGGGGAGAGGGGAGAGAGGGGAGGAGGGGAGAGGGGAGAGGGGAGAGGGAAGAGGGGAGAGGGGAGAGGGAAGAGGGGAGAGGGAAGAGGGGAGAGGGAAGAGGGGAGAGGGGAGAGGGGAGGGGAGAGGGGAGAGAGGGGAGGAGGGGAGAGGGGAGAGGGGAGAGGGAAGAGGGGAGAGGGAAGAGGGGAGAGGGAAGAGGGGAGAGGGAAGAGGGGAGAGGGGAAGGGAGAGGGGAGAGGGGAGAGGGGAGAGGAGGGGAGAAGGGAGAGGAGGGGAGAAGGGAGAGGAGGGGAGAAGGGAGAGGAGGGGAGAGGAGGAGAGAAGGGAGAGGAGGGGAGAGGGGAGAGGGGAGGGGGAAGAGGGGAGGAGGGGAGAGGGGAGAGGGGAGAGGGGAGAGGGGAGGGGAGAGGGGAGAGAGGGGAGGAGGAGAGAGGGGAGAGGGGAGAGAGGAGAGGGGAGAGGGAAGAGGGGAGAGGGGAGGGGAGAGGGGAGAGAGGGAAGAGGGGAGAGGGAAGAGGGGAGAGGGAAGAGGGGAGAGGGGAAGGGAGAGGGGAGAGGGGAAGGGAGAGGGGAGAGGGGAGAGGGGAGAGGGGAGAGGGGAGAGGAGGGGAGAAGGGAGAGGAGGGGAGAAGGGAGAGGAGGGGAGAGGAGGGGAGAAGGGAGAGGAGGGGAGAGGGGAGAAGGGGGAGGAGGGGAGAGGGGAGAGGGGGGAGGAGGGGAGAGGGGAGAGGGGAGAGGGGAGAGGGGGAGGGGAGGGGGGGAGGGAGAGCAGAGGGGGTAGAGGGGGGAGAGGGGGGAGGGGAGAGCAGAGGGGGGAGAGGGGGGAGGAGAGAGGGGGAGGGGGGAGGGGGAGGGGAGAGGGGGGAGGGAGAGCAGAGGGGGGAGAGGGGGGAGGGGAGAGCAGAGGGGGGAGAGGGGGGAGGAGAGAGGGGGGAGGGGAGAGGGGGAGGAGAGAGGGGGGAGGGAGAGCAGAGGGGGGAGAGGGGGTAGGGGAGAGCAGAGGGGGGAGAGGGGGAGGAGAGAGGGGAGAGGGGAGAGGGACAGGGTGGCCAGGCACTGGAGGCATTCAGGGCCGATTTCAAGCCACCTGATATGGAGATTCACTCTGGGGTCTGGGTTAAAACCAAAGTTACAGGGGCCTGGGTCTGCATCCAGTTATTCCGCACAGGATGCAATTTCCTGTTCCCCGGGATTAAGCACCTCTTGGATTTGAAATGCCTCTCACTAAATAGCATTTTGATGAGTTAAGTGTAAATGAATCAGAAACAAATGACTTAAGTTTCTCAGCACACAGACAAGATTGAAGGGGAAAGAGAGAGAGAGAAAGAGGCAGAGAGAGAAGGGGACATCATGGGGGAGGGAGGTCCCTGTTTCAAACTGGGCACAAAAACCACTATTCTGTTCACATGATTGATTGACTTGCTGATCTCCACCAAGGGCTTCTGGGCCCAGCTCATTAATATTCAAATGACTTTGAAAAATATTTCTCCTACTGGAAAGCAGAGGAGGAAAGGAAACGCTTTGAAGTCGTCCTCGTTATTTAATTATTTTTTTTGAAAGGTAAGGCAGTATATTTTTATCCAATATTAAATAAATATATATATATATATATATTTTTTTTTTTTATATAATACATTAAAAGCCTTTAAGCCTCTGATGTCAGTTCGGGATGTTTTTTGTTTTGGGTTCTGGAGGGTGAGCGAGAATGGTGTCTCTTCTTGCCAAATGTTCTGAAATCACAGGACGTCAGACCCAGGACGACATGATGGCAGAGAGGGGCTCAGACAGGCTCTAGGAACCTTTCTCAAGAGGTAAGCAGTGGCCTAGCTGGGGTCAGAGTGCAGGTGACACCATTTCCAGGGCCGTGCACAGAGCCCACTAGCCCTAGGACAGCAAGCACCAGGCCCTGGCTTACAGTTGACCATCCCCGAGGCTACTTTTCTCAGACATGCAAATTTATGGGACCGTTCTTTTATCAGTCACCACCAGGGAGGATGACAATGGGACACATGGAAACTGCTCTAGTACTAAGAGGTAAGGCAGGGCAAGGACATGTGAAGTCAATGGACCTTTATGAGAGAATCTGGGCTGGGAGGAAAAAAAAGTCACACCTACAAAGAATTTTTTTTCAACTGGCCTAATTTAGACACAACATATACAAACAGAAGCCGCAAAGATTATTTGGGCACTGGGCACAGGACGGCGGGTGCGAATGAGAGTCGCATAACCGTGATTCTCAAACACTTAATGTTTGAGTAGCAGCCCATAAATTCTTATTAAATGAATTAACAAATAAATATAATTCACACTCTCTATCATGGAAGTGGTCACGATTAGCATAAAAGTTTTCAGATAAGATATGTTCTGGGAAGAAATGCAGATCATTAATCAGGCTGCATTGCTTTAATTAGCTTTGCAAATGGCCTTATGAATGCGAGGTCATTAAATCCATTGTACAGATTTTTTTTTTTTAAATAAGTCACAAAGTAACTAACTGCCAAGGCCCAGATCTCTCCAATTCTAATGTCATGCTCTTAACCATAGCCTATCTTGCCTGAAGGACTCATGAAGTCTAACAGAGAGACAGACAGGCTAGAGCAGGGGTCTCAAACTCAACTCAGCATGTGGGCTGCAGAGCAAGATCACAGCCATTCAGCGGGCCGCACTAGGTCTACAAAAGGCAACTGTTATGCAACACTTTTCTCACTGTAGTTGAAAACAAAAAAAAAATCAGTACAACAAGCACAATCGTACATGCAGTTTACTCAGTGTCACAAAACGACCGGAAACTGTAGTTCGCATCACAACTGCTGTTAACTAAGCTAATGTCTAACTAGGATGCTAGAGAAATGAAAAATACAAGTAGGCCCCTAGGCTTACTTAATTTTATCCAAAATATTTTTAAATTCGTGGATTAGTCTGCCGGCCGCACAAAATTGTTCGTCGGGCCGCATGCGGCCCGCGGGCCGCAAGTTTGAGACCCCTGGGCTAGAGTCTCAGAACAATGACAAAACGATACTGGAATGCTACTTTCTTTCCCCAGAGAGAATGAGCTATATTGATTTTTTAACATAAAATAATTTTCATGGTAAATTAGATCATCAAGATCACCTATAATCACAGCACTCAGAGGTAATCTGTTCATCTTTCATGAAAAATTCTCCAAAAACTATAACTGGCTCATATGCTTTAAAAAAAAATTGGGGGGGGGATACTTTTAGATACACAAAAAAGTTGCAAAGATAGTCCAGACTCCGGTATATCCTTTATCCATGAAGAACAAAATGTCACGAACACTTTACAGAACCAAGGCGTATTGGTCAAAACTGAGACGTGACCGTGGATGGGTACCTTACTATTCCCTACAGATTTTACTCGGATTACCCGTTTTTCTGCCAATGTCTTTTCTTACTGGTCCAGATCTGGTCTGGGATAGTGCATTGTAGCACACTCATACAGGCCTTAAACAGATTGTTTTTATTCAACAACACAGCACAAACTTATTTCTACATCAACAAACAGACGTCTAAACCATCATTTTTAACAGCTTCACAGTATTTCGCTCTATGGAGGGGCGACACCCTCATCCTGAAGGGCATTCCCATTGCTTTCTTCTGTGTATTGTTGTATAAACACGGGATGGGCCAATTTACCTACATGGTGCGGACCTGTTCTCAGGATACACTTTTAGAAGTGCCTGGAGACGAGTCAAGAGTCTGTCCTTTGAGGCTTTTGATTCCTTTTCCATACTTACCTCCAGAAAGCCCGAACCCCCTTGCCTTACCACCAGAAGATCAGTAACTGGAACTTAGATTCATATGAAATAAGTAACTCCTCGTTTAAACTATCTCTTCCAATATGGTAGAGAGAAAACTGCGGGATTGGAAAGAGTTCATGGACTTTCAAGACAGTATCAACCCCCCCCAACCCCCCCCAAGCCAGACTCATCATTTTAAAGAGCCATCCAGACATTAACCCTTCATTCTCTTCAGTTCAGGCTGTCTCCACTGGGTCGGACAGACAGATCTTTGGGTCACTGGCATTTCGATCATGGGATCACTTTGGAGTTCAGGGGTAACCCCCACCGAGTTTAATTTCCGTCTCCTCCCTCTGTCTGGAGGAAGAGCTCTGAGCAGGCTGTGCAGTAATACAGGCAGCAGTGGAAAGGACAAAAGGAGTTGACAGTCAGCAGAGTTCTATGCCTTTTATTTTATTTTGTTTCTTTTTATGATGACAGTGATGGGGAGGAGGGGTAGGGATGACAAGGTTGCTGGCCTCTCTGGAAATGGCCCACACTGAGCGTGAGCCAGGAGCCTGCCCAGCATGCTAACTGTGGCTGCGGTCTCTCTCCCAGAAGAAGCCCATATTTTATTTTAAGACTCCTGTTCTTCAATGCAAAACATTTGGTCCCCATGCCTAGCGCTGGAGAATGCGATATATTTGAGACGACTGGGGAAAGAAAAGGTCGCAGGGTAAGTTTAGAGAAATGGAGACCAACCTCATGCTGGGGAATTCTTAAGTGCCATCCTGGCTTACAAAAAGAAAGAAGAAGAAAAAAAAAGAAAGGAAAGGAAAGGAAAAGGAAAAACAAGCTACTGGTCAGAGGGAATGCTCTCCTCTGCCAAGCTCAGCTTGAATTAATACACAACACAACCTCGCGAAGGGGGAAGCACTGCGTTAAACTAAGAGTCTCTTCTCTAAACACCGCCGATTAATTAAACAACAGGAAGCGGGGCATATTCTGGAGGAAAAGGGGCTGCGACACGAGATGCTCTCATCGCCCTGGTGTTTGCGATCTTGTCGCTCTGGTCAACCACACCTCCAGGTCAGGAGGACCAAGTCTGGGAGGCAAACGGTGCCAAGTCCATTTCGCCAAGAACAATGCCCACGATCTCGAGGTTGTTATCTCCCTGGGGCCGCGGGGGTCGGGCTGAGCGGCTGGTGGACCCCATTTCACCTCTGAATTCTGCTCACAAACCACAGGAGGTTCCTCCCCAGGGAGAGAAAACTCTAACTGGTCACAGAGACCCGGGGTCTGCCCAGACAACACTCACGTGCCCCCTTTCCTACACAGTTTTCCCTGGTCACCGGGGAGGGGAGGGTGTCAGCTGAAGGACAATATATAGAATCTCATGGCAGGAGAGGAAAAAAAAAAAGAGGCTGTTAAAACAAAGGGGACACGTCCACTGTTCAGCTGAGAAAGTAGTCTAGTACCCCAAAGGACAAGCTCTGCACAGGAAGCCCCAAGCCTCAGACACGAAAGCAGCATTGCCCCAGGGTGTCTTCCAGGGCGAAGCAAGTGCATTTCTGTAGAGGGAGTCTTTTAAGGCCCATTTGGGGGGCCCTGACGTGTGGGTGGGTCCACCTATCAACCTTCAATCCAAATCCGAGCCGTGACAGACCAGACCTTGGGACTCTGGCTGTGCGTGTGCACGCGTGTGCCCATGGGTGCTGGATCATGAGATGGCACTAGCCAAGGGTGGCCAAACGTCCCAAAGCCCCAAACTATAAGCCATACTCCCTCGGTGTTGTGGGCATTTTGTTTTCTTTTCATTGTGAAGGGTTATGCACGCCCCGTGAGCACAGACCGTAAAAGCAGGGGGCTATACGCACAGACCTTTGTACTGTAAATAAAGCATGCTGTTGGGATCACATAAAACCAGCAGCAAACCAAGCCTGGCCCGAAGGGATCACCTTGGTGTTACTGCAGGATGCAGAACTCCAGCACAAAAGAGAAACCTCACCGAGGTGACTCAGTGGACACCCTGGGGGGTGACGGGGGGGGGGGGGAGGGGGGAGAAAAGAGGGAGGAGGGAGGAGAGAGGAGGGAACCAGGGAAAGCAGAAAACTCCCTGGAAGTCCCTATAGACTGAATGACAGAGGCTTCAGCCAGGACTCAAGCTCAGGCCGGATCCAGAATGCCAACTCGGTGCTGGGTCACAAGATAACAAAACTGTGTGTCTCTTTTGCTGAGGGGTTCTGATTCCAACGAAGGTAGGCTGGATGCTGAAGGTCCCAGAGGTGGCTTGGGAGCACCTGCTGGAAGGACCTCACATGTCCCCTTCCTCTCTGTGTCTGCAAGTCACAGAACCCAGGAGATGTCATTCAAGGGCAGCCATGGCCCTCAACCCTTAAAGACCATAAATGCCTTGTTGCCTTCATATCACCTGTAATCCCTCCAATTACCATTTACTTTTTATTTAAAGCAGACGCCTGTAAGAACTCGAGGGCGTGTTCAGAACTCGGTTTGGTTGTTTCATCCAGCATACTTTCCTGGCTGGCATCAACCGTAGAGGTGCGTGGGGTTATATGTACACGCACAGGCTTCCAGAAACCCCAGCCCTTCCCCCCAGGTCCCTATTCCCAGGTCCCCCTGCTGCAGGGACCTGGGGCGGCCACCACGTTTCCTGTACCCCAGCGAAGAAAGAGCAGGGGCAATTTGGGAATATGGGGTGCCTGAGGAGAGAGACATTGAGGCCATCAAAACCCATCAAGTCACAAGAGTGCCCAGTGCTCCCAGGACAGCCAGGCAGATGGGAGCAAGGAGACCAACTGAAGTGGGCGGGCAGCAAACCCAA
Source organism: Saccopteryx leptura (assembly GCF_036850995.1). Lineage (NCBI taxonomy): Eukaryota > Metazoa > Chordata > Mammalia > Chiroptera > Emballonuridae > Saccopteryx > Saccopteryx leptura. The sequence continues at coordinate 170,319,356 of NC_089507.1, forward strand.
AGGCTGAGTCACAGCTCCTTCCTGCCCCTCCGTCCTCCCGGAAGACAGGAGGAGTGGTTTCACTCCTGGGGCCCTCTCGCCAGCCCTCGTTACTGTGCTTATCTGGAGGTGGACAGTGAGAGGAGGAGGAAGGGAAAGCCATGACATCTCTGGACTGGCCACCAGGCTGTGACCAGGGAGGCTGTGGGTGACAGATGGCCGGGCTGGTTGGGAGCTGTGAAGTGTACTGCTAAACAGCCATGCCAATTTCAAGAGAGAGTGGAACTTGGCCACCCATGTTCAAAGGGCTTTCTTCCACATGTGCCTGGGCTAGACAGGAGTTGGGGTCTACCAAATGGCAGAAAGGTCTATCTCCTGTGGGTTTGGGGGTCATTCATTCATTCATTCACTGTCAACAATTAAAGAGGCCTCTCTATGCAGGTACTGGAGATACAGTGTGGGCCAAAACCACCCACCCTCCCAGTCTAGGGGAAGGGATCAACGGGATCAACTTTAAACAAACTGACACAGCAATGTATCTATGGCTGCAAATTGTAATGAGGCTTCCAGGGGTTGGGAACCCAGTTGTATGAGCCTCTGACAAATGAACTTGGCCTACAAGGTCAAAAGCCTGGAAAAAAAAAACTGCTGGATCTGCTCTTGACTTTGCATGAGTTCCTTAATCCTTCTACCAAGCCTCACTTTCCCCATCTGTAAGATGGGCCAATCTAGATATGTCTTTTGGGAGGCTTCAAAGTGAGAATGCATTTAAGGATTTGCTAAATGAAAACTCTCAATAAAATTGTTCCTTGGTTTTATCCAGAGGTCCCCTTAGAATAAAGGTATCACTCCTAAGCCCATGGGGTCAGACCTGAGGCTCACTCAGCAAAGCTGCCGAGACCCCCACTCATCTCTTCCCCAGCAGACAGGCCCAGGCTTTCCCGGAGTCTCAGAAAAGTCTGACCCTTTGCATTCCCTGGTCCAGCTGATTCTAGCGAAAACCTCTAACCGCTCCCATGATTTCAGTCCTGGGTCTCTTTAAGCAGCCCCTGCCAACCCTGTGGGGGATTCATGGTGACTCAGCCCTGGCCCCAAAGAAGCTGGAGGCACTATCGCTCAGCCAGGATGTGGCTGTGCGCCCGTGAGCTGGAGACAAAGCTGTTCCCTGGGGCCGTCCAAGGCTCCCCCCCCCCCACCTCCCCTCTGCATGACAGGCACAGTGGCGCCGTCCCCAAGGTGGACGCTCAGGGGCTGGCTGCAGCCTGGAGGGCCCGAGGGCGAGACAGCGGCCCACCTAACCCAGAAGAGAAACCAGGCAGCTGGTGGGAAAGGCGGGCGTTCCTGCCGCTTCTCCCTTTCTTGTTCCACAGCAGCTTCTTGAGCACAGAGTTCTGCTCCTCTCCCCCTCACTCGGGAAGCAGGACCGTGGAGGAAACCAGGAAAGTGAGGGTGTGACGTCGAGCTCAAATCTGGCGACCCCAAGAAGTTCAGAAGCCCCCCCGACATTGTAATCGGCCTATTTCCCACCCATTCCCAAACAATGTGCCATGCGATCCATTGGAACCATATCACAGACCAGTGACAGGAAAACGCCTGGGGATTTCTCTGCCTCACACTCTGCACCACAGTGCGGAGGGGGCTCAGAGGTAAGGGAAAGAAGGCACAGTCTCTGTCCAGAGCCCGAGGCCCCAAGAATCTCCTTTCACAGCTGAGAGAGAACATGCGGTCCAGTCTCTGTGAAGGCGAGATGAGGTCACCCAGTGAGAGGCCAGGACCAGGCAGCTCCCTCGGGGGGGAGTCAGTGTCCACCCTCCCTCTTCACGGGTACCTGGGGGGCGCAGCTGAGGGGCCTTCCAGCTCAGCGTTCACAGCCACACTCAGTCTCGGGAAGTCAGGGCCAGTCTACCTGAACCCTCTCGGCTGGTACAGAATTTACCAACTCCGCTCAGCGCTCCTCTGCTCACGGTCTTCCTTCAAACACCCGAGCCATTGTTACTCCATTCCTCCGACAGAAAAATAAAATCAAACCTTTCACCTGTGTGCAGCTGTCTCCCGAGGCCCACTTTCCCATTATGTCTGAAACCATTTTATCTCAGGGGTTGTACACAGAGGGCTGTCTTCCCAGGTGTTCAAACTTTCATGTATCTACAGTCACCGAGCTCTAAACTGAATTCCTAGGAGTATTTCAAGAAGAGAGTCTTGCATTAAAAAAAAATCAAAATCCAGTCAAAACTGAACAGGATGAGCTTCGCCGTGTGTCAATGGGACCTCAACAGACCTAACATCAGGAGGCAATGCTCAAGTCCATCCTTCCTAAAGAAACACACACACACAATATTAAGAAGAAAAAAGGAAATTAACATCTTTTTGCTTGGCTGGAGTACACTACTGATTTTTTTCATTAAAATTAAAAGCTCCCTCCTTCAGAAAACAAAAGCGGGTTCGGTCCCAGGGGCCAAGAAAGTGATGGAACCTGCAGTTGGAAGGCGCCCGACCCGGTTCTGCCCGGCTCTCCTTGAAAGGCCCGCGGAGTGCCAGCCCTGAGCGGGAACCGGGGGAGCGGCCCACTCCCTGTGTCCGCACCGCAGGGCTCCCACGGGCCCAGGGCCAATGATTCACAGACGGGAACGGAACAAAGAGGTTACGCAACTCACTGATCACAACAGCCCCAAACAGAGCCTGACGTCAGGTGCCCCCAGCACTGCCACCGCCCGCCACATGCAGTCACATAGTAGGTGTTCGAGAAACCCGGACCTGTGCTGGGTCACTAATAAAATGAAGCCACTTGTCCCCGTAGCCCTGCAAGGAACCGGCCCTCGGAGGTGCATATTAATTGACCCTTCCACACTTTCTGAGTCTATTTGTGTCACCATCGTCCCATGGATCGGCCTCCAGGAAGGGAAACATGAAAGCGTCGTGAATAGCCTTAGAATGGGAGAGATTCCAAAAAATGGTGGAGCCAGAATAGAAAAAAAAAAAAGGGAACAGTTTGTTTTGTTGCTGACTTGGATGGAGACAAGGTTTCCTCCTTGTCACGGACCAGACCAAACGTTTGGAGCTTTTCAGAATCCCGACAATCAGCAAATGCATCTAGTTAAACCATACACCAAAGCCCTGTACAGTTTCTAGAACTTGTCAGAATTCTAGAATAGCAAAGGTTAATGGGGGGGGGGGGGGGTATGGCACTGATTATTTTTATCCTAGATTTTATTAGCAATAACCAATTACTGTACACATCAGACATGTCAGGTATCACAGAAAGTGGCTTACGGTAACTATGGCACTCAATCATCACACGATTATCACAGCCCTGAAGGATGGCCTCTGTCATCCCCGTTTATAGCGGGAAAAACTGAAGTCGCGCAGTGAGGCCCAAGCCCACACCCCAAACGTTGTTATGCTGACTGATCAGAAGTGAGGCTCTTCTCTAGAATGTGCTGCTGACCCGGTTGTCTAAAGAGGAACTGGTCCCTTGGCATGTCAGATTTCTGACCCACACGGTCATGGGCAGTGGCACTTGGCCAGATCACAGGGTGAAGGGTGCTCAGGAGGGGTCCCTCTCCACGCAGCCTTCCCCAGGCCTTGGCCACACGGGACCCTGAGGCCCACTTGTCCCTGATCAGCCTGGCATACAGGGAGGGCCTGGTGGCTTCAGTGAGAGTCCAGATGGCCCCCCCAAGTAGACACTGCTGAGTCTCCAGGGGGCTAGCTGGCTACTGGATGGCGTGAGCAGAGGCTCAACCCTGCCAGGAACAAGGGATGGCGACCCCAGAAGTGCCCGGCAACTGTCCCACGGTCCCTCGGAGGTCATGGCACCCCTGACTAGAAAACCCTGAGCAGAGGACAGAAGTGCATCTCCAGCCCTCGAAGGCACGATGTGAAGACATTGTGTGACTCTGTTCGGCAAGCACACAGAGATGGAAAGGAGAGTGGCAGTTTCCAGGGGCTCCGTAGAGGACGGAGAGATGCCCAGTGACTACCGAATGGGCAGGGGGTTTCCTCTGGGGGTGACCCAAAAGTCCGGGAACTGGATAGCAGTAAAGGCTGCACACGTGAATGTACTCAAGGCCGCGTGAAAATCATTTACAACGGTACATGCTATGTTACATGTTATTTTAACATAATTTGGGGAACGGGGAGAAAAAAAATCAATCTCCAAAGAATCGTCAGGCAATCTTTAGGCAATCAAACATGAAACCCAACCATGGAGCCAGGTCTTAGCCTCCAGAAGGCGTAGAACTGGGCGTTCCCCGAAGACCCTCAAATTTATAAACTCAGTAGTATTTAAAGAGAGGGTGGAGTGGGCAGAAAGGTAAGGGAGAAGGCGTGTGAGGCAGCCAGGCGGCCCGGGCCAGACTGCTGGCTCATTATGAAGCAACCTGGGGAACAGGGAGTCAGGCCACCCTCCCAGCAGCCTCCCGTGGACCCTGCCGCCCGCCTGGCCGCCCCCTGTCCACCTGGCAGGCAGCGCGGTTACTTTCTTGGGGTCAGGAACCCAGTGTCCTTGGTCTGCATCACAGAGTCAACAACAATTTATCTGCCCTGGGCAAACAAGGCTGCAGTAAGTGGCGGAACTCTGACAATATTTAATGACTCGGGGTGGCAGGGGTGGGGGGGCCCGTGCAGGAAGGAGGGGGCAGACGGGGAAAGGAACTGGAGAGAGCAGGCAGAAAACTCCGGGGGAAATTCCGTGGGGGGAGGGGAAGATAAAAGGGGGCTGTAAAGCAATTTTGACAGGTTAACAGACAGGTAATATTCCAGCGGTGTTGACTTAACCAGGCTAGCGCTCCATGCGGCACCGATTAGGCCCAGGCACCGGAGTCTCGGCAGCTCGGGGTTTCACGGAAACAAAGGTCCAGTCAGAGAAAACCAAACAACAGCCCAGCAGATGCAGGCGGCCCGGCCAGCCGCTCCCCTCCGTCGGAAGCCACCCGGAGATGCTTCCTGGAGACCGATCTGGAGAGATAACTTCCCGCGAGATGTGTGGCAGGAGCTGCCACCTGGGGACCCAGGGCCTGGCTGCCGACAGCTCTGAGTAAAGGGCGGGGCATAGATGACCAGGGCAAAATGCCCCTCATCCCTACAGGTGAAGGCCGACCAGCCCCACAACTCCTCGTCCTGGGAAGACAGCTGGCTAGGCCCACCCGCTGTCCCAGGGCTGCAGGCTCAGGACAGTGAGCAATGCAATTGCAATGCAATGCAACTCATGCCCGCGCCCAAACAAACCCCAATGGACTCAGCCAGGTTCATCCCCAAACGGTCACCCACGGGGTAAGTTCCTTAACCTCTCTGGGCCATCTGAATTGCCTCATGTGCAAAAAAACAGGACAGTAACTCTCACCAGGCTGTTTAATGAACGCATTACCACTTCCATGTTCACAGAGTGAATGTGAATGTTAATATTAAGTTGAAATTAAATAATTATGAGGACTAAATAAATACAGTCATCTCCCTTATCCACAGTTTCACGTTCCATGGTTTCAGTTACCCATGGTCAACCGCAGTCCAAAAATATTAGATGGAAAATTACAGAAATAAACAAGTCATAAATTTTAAATTGTGCCCCAATCTAAGGAGCATGATGGAAATCCCACACTGTCCCTTTGCATCTTTCCTGGGACCCGAACCGTCCCTTTTTCCAGCGTCTCCATGTTACGCACGCTCCCAACCTGTTGGTCACTCAGGAGACATCTAGGTGACCAGGTCAACGGACCTAGTATTGCAGTGCCATGTCCAAGTCACCCTTATCAGTCATGGTCCCAGACCCACTCACATAACTTTCATTACCGTCTGTTGTGATAACTGTTCTATCTTGTTCTCTTAGGCATTGTCTCTTCCCGTGTCTACGTTGTAAATTAAACTTGATCGTAGATACATATGGACAGGGAAAAACAGTATATACAGGGTTCAGCACTGTCCGTGGTGTCAGGCATCCACCGAGGCTCTTGGGGGTGTCCCCTGTGGATAAGGAGGGACTGCGGTCACGTGTGGGCATGCACACGGCCTAGACCACAGTAGGTATTAAAGACGTCCTAGTTCTTCTTTGCAACTGCCTCTGCCATGCCCCTGCCCGGATTAGGAGTGTGGTCTTTTGAATACTGCAAAAGGAGTACATCGGGAAGTGCTCAGTTCTTCTCAAATGCAGGAAGGCTGTTCTAGGTCCACCCATGCTCTCGTGGATTGGGGACAGAGCTTCTTCTAAGAACCAAAAGAGGCGCCATGCTGGCTCAGGTTCCATGGTGAGACCCCCAAGACACCCCCCGCTCCCTGAGACCTTGGCAGCCACACTCAGCAACCTGATACGGTCCCCTGCACCCCGACTCCTCAGAGAGCAAGAAAGTGTTCAAAGTCGCAGAACCGGTCCACAAGGGGGCCAAGACTCTGACTTCATTTCCTACAGGGTGCCCTGGCCTCCGTTACAGGACGCTATTTTGAAGCTGGATTATATATATTTTGGGTTATTTGGAAAATCATTGTGGCTTTAGATAATAAAATTCTGAGTGACATCTGTCAGCCCTGGTCACCATGAGTGGGTTGGGCGGCGTTTCCTTTCTTTCTCGTTTCTAAAAGAGCAATGAAGTAAGTGTTACCAAGGAAGGTTTGTAAGAGTCTGCAGGGTTATGTATTAAACACTCTCTTGAAATGGGTCCCAGTAGCGTGTACCTGAGCCCTCGTTACAACAGGCCTGCAGTGGTGTGCCCAAGAGCTGAGCCGGCCAATGCTGGCAGCGACACGGAGTCAGAATCAGAAACACCTGGCCGGAACCACAGGGCCATCTGGTCAACCACCTTCCTTTCACCAGCGGGGAAGCAGAGGCCCCAGGAGCTGGAGGCGAGTCTTCCCAGGGCCCCATCCCACCCTCTCCAAGGTACCTGTGAGAGCCCTTCCTTTCTTCGCATTCCACGACATAGAGCAGCACTCCAGTGAGCAACAGATCATCTCCTGCTAATTTTACTAAAAAGGCATCTTACGACAGAACCCCTTCACATGAATCTCAGCCCCACCTCTCTGTTTTCAGGAGGCAATTGCTATTCCCTACTCAGAACAGGGTATCTCTGAGGACTGCCTTTTGGTTATTCGGCATGTCAGTCTTTACCTAGGATGGGGCCAGTAGTTTAGGAAACACCTGGGCTGTCCCAGGTCCAGTGCTAGGGGAAGGGGCCATCTGCAAAACAGACTGTGAATGTCTGGGTTCTTCAGCACACAGGAACCCCTGACCCAAAGCCATCATCTTCGCTGTGCTCTCTGCTCCTGGCAGTCCCCCCAAGCCCTGTGTGGCCATAATACATTGACAGCCCCATTTGATAGAGAAGCTATGGAAACACAGAAGGGTTGTTTGTGTCCTAGACCTTGAGGTAGTATCTATATGTGCCAAGAACACACTAGACACTCATCCAAAAGGGACGAAGAGTTAGAAACAAAGTTGGAACACGCCTCTGGTCATTATAATAACCTGCTGGGATGACTTCACAGAATCTTCCCTCCCCCCCCCCCAAGAAAATTTGATCAACATATATGTAAAGTCTGAAATTTTGTTCAGCCTTTTCTCATTAGAAGCTCAATTTGGCACCTAGCACCAGAAAGACATCAATGAGCATTTGATGAAGAGATGAGCAAATGTGGAAGGCAGCAAGCCTTCCGGGGAAACTGCGAGAGGAACGAATGCGCATAACATAGGCACACACTACTCTCTATGACACGGGCCTGGAGATGGGTTGGGAGCTCCATTCAAACTGATGGGGAATCTGCTGTAAAAGTTCCTGGTTTCAAACCACCTTCTCTCGTCCTGATCCTTGTGATGTAGGGAAGGCAGGACTCTTCTCCCCATGCGACCAAGGAGAGAACTGAGGGATACAGACAGTGAAAAGCCGCCCCAGAGTCTCAAAATGAACGAACAGAACTACCATTCAACTCATTCCTCTTCCACGCTGTTTTCGATTCTCTTGATAAGGGTATGCTAGAGCCTTAAATCTCTCAAAAACTGCATCTTGCACATCATACCAGAAGTTCTCAGACAGATCTAACTCAGAAGGCAATGAAATAATCCCACATCCTAGCGGCCTTGCCAACAGCTGGTGCCTAAACCACGTCACCATCTGTGGCCTTGAAGCCCAGGAAAACAACCCTAATCGCATTCTGGAAGTCTAGGAAAGGTGGCTTGCCAGAAGGGAGAAGTATGAGACCACACCTCAAAGCTTTCTGGGCAAGGAACACTAGAAATGAGGAACTCTGTGGGATTCTCCCCAAAGATCCCACCTTTGTCTGGTGTACGTCTGTTTTATCGCCAGGAACACCGAAACTATCCCCACCCCCCAATCAAGACCGTGAGCGCCTGGTCAGAAGCAACGTTGGTGCTCCATACATGGGAAATTAAGATTCTGGATCCACAATGCACTGGCCTTAAAAAAAAAACTCTCTGCTCCAAATGTTGTCTAGCCATTCTGGAATATTACTCAGCCTTCAAAAGGGAGGAAATCAAGACTTTACTTTCAGGGATCATTTCTATAGTTTGTTACTAAAAAGGAAGGAAATCCTTATGCAGGTTACAGCAGGGGTGAACCCTGACATGGACATCGCGCTCTGTGACATAAGCCAGTCACAAACGGACAAACACTGTATGACTCCACTTACAGAAGATGCCCCCCGAGGAGTCAAATCATGGAGGCGGACAGCAGAACGCGGGTTGCCGGGGGCTGTGGGAAGGGTTAACGGGGAGCTGGCGTCTCCTGGGCACAGAGTTGCAGCTTAGGAAGATGAAAAAGCTCTGGAGACAGAGGGTGGGGTGGCGGCACGACAATGTGGAGGTGCTTGACGCCACTGAACGGTACACATAAAACTGGGTAAACTGGTAAATTTTATGCTATGGATCTTTTATCACAGTTAAAAATAAATAAATAATGATTTTTTTCTAAAACAAAAACCTCTGCTCAAAGTGTAACCGGGGTTTCCAACTACCTTCCCCCCAATAGGACGAGGATGTTTTCAATGGACATCATTTCAAAGTCACGGTGCCTATGACTCTATCTCTAACTCCCCAAACATAAGACAAGCAGCCAACAGAAAGGACAGTCAAGCCGCCCCCAGCACTCTGACACTCCATCCTCCAGGTGACACGAAAATCATCTCATCACCCATCCCGGGAGAGCAGGCTGCCAATCTGAACAAAGGGCCTCGGGAATATCAACATGGATTGCTACACATCAATTGTCCAAAGTCCAAAAAGTTGCCACTCTTTGAAGGAGGCCGAGAAGAGAGAGAACTAAAAACCAAGAAGAAAAGCAACAAAGGTTAGGTATTAACAGGCTCCAGGGAAGGCAAAGGTAAGCCATCCGGCATGAGACGGGGGCACCAGGGCAGAGCCAGGCGGGAGGCCTTGCCCGCGTCCTCTCGGCTGCTGGGCAGGCGCTCAGTCTCTCCAGAGGAGTAAGTATCTTTAGCCCTTCTCTGTGATGTCGGCTCGAAGAAAAGGAAGCTGTGTTTAACCAGAGTCATGGAATAGAAAGGGCAGCCGCTCTTAAAACAGAGGCCATAAAGGTGCTGGAAGGTTGGTTCCGCCCTTAAAGGAAATAAAATTTATGGTGTTTCAGATAAAACGCTCAGGATGGAAACCTGGCCCGATAAAAGTCAACCAATGAGTAAAAAACTTGTCTTCAAAGACAGTGTCCCCATATTTCAGCCACAGTAAGGCCCTCAGACCCACCACGCTTTGTTGGCCACGCAAACCCAACCTAGACACATCTCCACCGGCACCCAGTCCTTCTTTCTCCGTCAGACCCACAGACGGGTCTGTCGACCACTTGGCTGAGATGGTAACCCTTTCCGTTTGCAATAGTAACAATACCATTAGTCATAAAATGGTTATCAGGTGGTGGAGGGAGAAATTACTGGCTGAGAAGTGACAAGACACCTTCCAGACTGCCAGGAATATTCTAGTTCTTCATTTGGACAGTGGTCAGGTGGATGTAGACATATGTAAAAATTCACTGAGCAATGCATTTAAATTTTGTTTATAGACATCACTCTTTAGTTTAAAAGTATACATACACACAGAGATTTTTTTTAAAAACCATCACATGTTTATTTCATGTCCAACTAGAGTCAAGCTGTTAGGGCCCCCGTGGAATACATTCATTTCCTCCAGCTCCCACCTCCTGTCCTCTGAAACCCCCAACTCCTGTTCCCTAAGTCGGCTTCTCCAACAGGTCACGCAGAGGAGAGGAATCGAAACAATTCAAGTAGCTCATTTCCTGTTTGGATGAGTGTTGCAAGGTGGTTGACAGAAGCTCATGACAAAAGTTAACTAGAGATTCTCAACAAATCCAATGCTCCCCACACTGTGCTGAAATATGTCACTCAAGAATTCCCTGCATTAAAAAAGAATATGGGCCCTGGCCGGCTGGCTCAGTGGTAGAAGATCAGCCTGGTGTGTGGAAGTCCCAGGTTCGATTCCCAGCCAGGGCACACAGGAGAAGCACCCATCTGCTTCTCCACCCCTCCTCCTCTCCTTTCTCTCTGTCTCTCTCTTCCCCTTCCGCAGCCAAAGACTCCATTGGAGCAAAGTTGGCCCGGGCACTGAGGACAGCTCCATGGCCTCGGCCTCAGGTGCTGGAATGGCTCCGGTTGCAACTGAGCAATGCTCCAGATGGGTAGAGCATTGCCCTCTGGTGGGTATGACAGGTGTATCCTGGCACATGTGGGAGTCCGACTGCCGCCCCACTTCTAACTTTGGAAAATATATATTTATATATGGGCCCTGGCTAGTTGGCTCAGTGGTAAAGTGTCAGCCTGGTGTGTGGAAGTCCTAAGTTCGATTCCTGGTCAGGGCACACAGGAAAAGTAACCATCTACTTCTCTTCCCCTCCCCTTCTCTCTCTCTCTCTCTCTTTCTTTCTTCTCCTCCCACAGCCATGGCTCAATTGATTCGAGTGTGTTGGCCCCAGATGCTGGGGATGGCTCCATGGAGGCTCTGTGTCAGGTGCTAAAAATAGCTTGGTTGTGAACATAGGCCCCAGATGTGCAGACCATCAGCCCCAGACAGAGGTCACAGGTGGATCACTGTCAGGGCACATGTGGGAGTCTGTCTCTTTATCTGTCCTCCTCTCACTTAAAAAGATAAAAAATACAATAAAATAAAATAGAATATAGAATGAACATTCTTCTCCACACCACAGGCTTTCAAATACCAAAACCAGTTGGCAGTCTCCCTTCAGTCACCTCTTGGTCAAGGCATTCCTCTGTTCCACACGTAACACCTCGGATGACAGCAGTATGGTATTTCTTACATGGCCCCCTCTCTCTCCTGGCTCCCCTCCTCCAAATACACTCCAACCCACATGACCCCAATATAACCAACTCCCCTTGTGTTCTCTGTGTGTTTTAACTTCTTAAGCCCACTCCTATAACACTTCATTCATCCAGTAGGCGGTGTTCAACTTCTCTTTTCATAGGTAACCCCCTTTAAGGGAAGGAAAGTACCCCTGGGTCAATGCAAGCTCACAGCATCTCACCTGAGTTACTACCCCGGCTCTGGTTCAGTCTGGACAACATTGGTGCTTTGCTGACCCTCCAAGAAGCTCTTTCTATATTTGTCAACTGCGATGCTAGGACCAGCCCCACAGGTTCCTAGCCCAGGGCCCAGTACTGCAGGCGCTCGGCTGACGCTCACTTTCATTACTGTACCTGCTCCCATGGGCCGCTCCCCAGCCCACCTCTGACAAGTCTTCTGGCCTCAGGAACCCACAGGTGCCATCCACAGGGGAGAGGACTCGCAGCCTTCCTCCGAGGCCTCTGTGGCATCACCTTGGAGCCTCGAGTCAGCCCCAGGAAAACAGTCCGACGGGTAAACAGGAGTGGAGCCCCCACCCTCCGGCAGCCCCTCCCAGAGCTGCCGTTCCCGACCTCGGCCTCTTGAGGAGACCTGCCTGCCTCATTTACTACACAAAATAGAAAGCAGCCCTCAGGTTTCGGTCTAAGGCATTCATTTGTGGTTTTTATTTATAGTCCTGTATATATTTGTGCACAAACAGATACACCAGCCAGGAAGCTTAGGTCCAGGTACACACACACACACACACACACACACACACACACACTCACACACCAGGAAGAGCAGGATCTATTTGCACCTATGCACAGCCCAGTTAAAGATAAGCCCATTTGCTGTTTCTAGAAAAACAAGAATCTATTATACTTCACATTCTCAATTCCATCCAGAAACACCCTCAAAAGGACCATCTACCAGGGGTCTCCAAACTTTTTACACAGGGGGCCAGTTCACTGTCCCTCAGACCATTGGAGGGCTGCCAAATACAGTGGTCCTCTCACTGACCACCAATGAAAGAGGTGCCCCTTCCAGAAGTGCAGTGGGGGCTGGATAAATGGCCTCAGGGGGCCGCATTGCGGCCTGCGGGCCGTAGTTTGGGGACGCCTGATAGTCAATGCAATCAACTCTCAAAGTTCCACCAATTAGTTGAGTACAAATTCTAGCAGACTTTCGCCCTTTGCTCTTAATTAACCTGAGAATTTGGAAAATGGGGGGGGGGGGGGCAAAGAGAAGAACACCCGGCCTCCAAAACTCACTCCAAAGCCATCTCTGACAGCGTACGACTGTCTCCCTTTACTACTTTGCTACCAGCTACCTCTCTACAGTCCACTAACTGACCATGTCGCCACGCAGTAGTAGGTCCTGAAGTGTGTTCGGTTCATCTAACAGGGGTAGAGGTGGGGCAGAGAGGAAATATTCCCAGTGATGTAATCCATCAGTTGCTGTGGACCAAGAGGCAGCAGGACAGGTAAGCTAAGAGCTGGCCCAGGATAGATCATTTTATCATTCTCTGCACTTTAAAATATAACCTCCCCACTAGCAAAATTTCCAGAACATCCTGCAGCTAACGTGATGGCTGAAGTAACCGTCTCTCCCACATTTGTTTCTTTTTTTCCTCTCTCTCTCTCTCTCTCTCATTTTGATTATCTCCCAGGACATCAGCTCCCCCGGTCATCCCTCCCTACCAAGGATTCCGAAGTCCCCTCCTGTCCACCCACGCCCACTTTATGAGAAACATCTCCACAGGAGCGATCTGGGCCCATGGTGGGGCAAGAACAGCACCTGCAACAATGTTGCAACCCAGAAGCTACAAAAATCATGAGAAAACTTTTTATTGCGCACAGAAGGCAACTGGAAGAGAGGGGAAATGTTCTCTGGCTAGAAGGGTCTGTGCCTGGACCCACAATTTACTGGCGCGGGAGGGCGCTCGGGAGGGAGGCACCCTTCGTAACTTCTCGGGGAGTGCCTGGGTTTGGACCAGGGGGACGCTGGAAACTCACGTGCGTGGTGTGCAGTGTGCTGTAACGAGGGTGGAATAAGTTGCAAAGTTCCCAGGATTTTTGAGAATCTCTATGAAGGTGAGTTCCAAGAAATTTCCATGCCGGGCCTTGAAGGAATATTTAGGCCACGTCTCTAGACCTCCTAAGAGTATTGGTATTTCTGTGTCTAAATCTCTAGAAAGGCTTTGGTGTCAAAACCTGAAAAAAAGCATTTAACGGAAAAGAATGTGTTCGGCGCCCTGGTTATATACAAGAATGGGCAAAAGTGGGTTTACAGTTGTGAGTACCTGAAAGTTTATTGTTGTATTATTATTTTTTAATTCTTGTAATTTTGTTGTTGTTGTTGCATTACAACTGTAAACCTACTTTTGCCCACCCCTGTATCTCACCCTGCATCCACTCTGACCTTCCCTCCAACATCTGCATCCATCCCCGGCCCCCTAAGAAAACCTACACACTCCGAGAAGTGGAGCCCTGCCGTCTCAGGGGTTGTTGTTAGCCTAAACTCGGTGTACATGAGAACACAGAAGGTGCGAAAGGAAATCTCAAAAACACATTTCCTTCTACAATCCAGACACGTTGGTCATCCATAATTTCATGCGGCCAAACCTCCAATTCCAGCCCTCCACTCAATCCACACCGAATCACAATCACTCCTCCAAGGAGCCACGCCGCGCCCATTCAAAGCAACATAGCATATGAATATGCTCAAACCCAACCTTACAAATATATTTACGTCAAGTCTCCCTTTGACAAGGTTTCTCATCTTACCAAGATTGCGGATTTGATCCCGGGTCAGGGCACATATGGGAAGAAAACAATGAATACGTAACCATAACTAAGAGGAACAACAAGTGAATGCTTCTCTCTCTCTCTCTCTCTCTCTCTCTCTCTCTTTCTCTCTCTCTCCCCCCCTTCCTGCCCTTTCCCCTCTCTATCTCTCTAAAAAGCAACAAATAAAAAGTTTCTCATTTTGTCACAAAAAAATAAATAAGGACGCAAATGAAGGAAAAATTCTGAAAGGGAGCAGAAGGAAGTGATGTTATTATCTCGTTATTAGAAAGATGAGTTGTCTTTTGTTTGTTTGTTTGTACGCTGCTTTCTGGCATTGAGCTATGCATGGTACCTGCAGTCTTTCGTGTTCTCTACCCCAAGACCTGTACCCCAGTATCCGCCTAACTTCCAGTATCACCATCACTTAAACACACACTTGTAAGCCTCTGAGCAGCAATACATACTGTTCCCTCTGCCAGAGACACCTTTCCTCTCACACTTCCTCCCTGAAGCATTCTTTGAACACCTCTTATCCTTAAAGTGAATGTGCCTTATGAGGTCTTCCCTGTGCCCACAGAGTCTCACATCCCTCCTTGTGCCCCTAGAAGCCCAGAGTTCTCTTCATCCCCTCATGGCAAGCCCTTGTCTGTCTAACTGCTCTATAAGAACTGTCCCCAAGGGCACTTAGCCACAGGAGACTTTACAGCCCCACCATGCAGAACAGTACCAGGCCAACAGGGATGCTTAACAGGTACCTGTGGAATAAATTAACAAGTGAATGTTTCTCCCACGAAGATCTACAGATAAGAGCTTTTATTCTTTAAAGACAAAAACACATCTCAAAACTCATTCCAGATGCCGACATTTATGAGCGTGAAAACCCACACCTCAACCTCAGGGCCATCTGAGGAGAAGCGTCCAGCCGCAATGTACCTGAGAAAATCTCTCCCCTGTGCGCTTTGCCCAACCAATAATCACTTTGCTTTCTTGCTCCTTCCCACTTACAACATTAGGACAGTGAGTCTCAGAGGCTCTCAGGAAGGGTGGGAATGCAGGTCTAACAGTATCCACCTGACGTTTAGGTCCTAAACCCAAGCAGGGTCATCCTGGCTTCTCACCCACCAGTCCAACGGGAAGAGACGCCTTGGCTCCGTCTCAGCCCGGAGCAAGCCCTGCCTGCCCACAGGAGGCCGCCGGCCGCAGTCAGCGGGGTGGGAAGGGGCGGCCGATAGCAAACCTGGAACAGCGATCTCTCTGCCTGCTACGTCAGAGGTGGGTGGACCAGGTGTGTGCACACAGCTGTCACCATGTGGTCAGTGAGCTATGTCCTGGATGCTTTCTGCTTGGAGATCCTACCTGGGAGGCAAACACCCCAGAGGGGCCCAACCACAGCACGTAGCTGTCCAGCTGGTTCTCATCCAGACAGCAGAGATCCCATATCGAGAGATAACCACAGGCCCCTGTGTCCTCACCCGGGGGGCTGTTCAAGCCCACTTCCCACCCTCCGATCGTCCACAGGCAGCCGGGGAACAGGGATGGGGGCTGCTATCTCACCCACCGGCACCTTCCACTGGAGCAGGCTATCTAGATAAAGAACAAGTCAATCATTTGGATTCTCTGAGGCCTGCCTATGTGTCTTCCCCCAACCCCAGCTTGAGAGGTGGGCTGTTCCCTGCCTGTAGATCTCGGTATCACCTGGAACTGCACAGAAAGGGAACTTACTCCCTGGAAGGGACCGCCTGACGAGGTTCAGGTTCCCAGCTTTGCTCCCAACAAGCTGTGTAACCTCAGGCAACTTACTTAACTTCTCTGAATATGTTTCTCCATTCACAAGACAGTAAATAAGACTGACCTGCCAGAATCGCGGAAGGTAGCAGGATAACCTGTACAGAACACCGCTCGGTATAGCATGTGGTCGATAAACAAAAGCTAGTGTCTACGGCAGGGGTCAGAAACCTATGGTTTGCAGCCAGATGTGGCTCTTTCGATGGCTGCATCTGGCTCACAGACAAATCTTTAATAAAAAAAAAAAATAGTAACGTTAAAAATATAAAACATTCTCATGTATTACAATCCATTCATTTCCTACCGCTCATGTTCATGGTTGTGGGTGGCTGGAGCCAATCACAGCTGTCCTCCAGGACAACACCAAATTTTTATTGGATAATGCGTAATGTATACGGGTCGTTGTATGGCTCTCACAGAATTACATTTTAAAATATGTGGCGTTCATGGCTCTCTCAGCCAAAAAGGTTCCCGACCGCTGGTCTACGGTATTCACACAGTGTCTGACTATAAGCCCCTGGAGGGCAGGCAGTCATCCGCAGTTCTTGTGAAGTGCTGGTCTCAGCACAGCCTTAGCACAGGCAGCCTTCCTGGGAACGCCGGGCTGCCTGCAGGCGGGATGTACCCCTGCTGAGACACACCAGTGAGGCATGGAGGTCTCTGGGACAGCAGACCAGGGGCTCCCGTCCATGACAGCCGAGCTAACACACGGTGAGCCTCGCCACTCCAGAGGGAAAGGAAATGCCGACATCCACACCCCCCAAACTATCGCCTCCAGTTGTTTTTAGAGCTAAAAGAAGGGCTAGTATCTTCACCCAGAATCCACGGGCCAGCGCCCAGCATCATACAACTAAAATAACAGTAACACAGAGTCACCTGGGAGACACTGGGGGATTCGGGGCCCCGCATACGTGAGTATCCCCCCCTCGATTGTAACATGGGGGGCAGGTTCAGTGGCTCATCTTCAATTGTCTGAGGGCTACTTCTGGCTGTCAAAGGTGGTGACTGACAGCCATCTTTGCTGGAGAGCTACCCTATTAACAACCTGAGTGAGTGTGTGTGTGTGTCTGTCTGCCTTCTAAAGCTGTACTATGCTTTGTCACACAGGGTGGAAAGATGCCTCAGTAGGAGATCCTTGGGAAAAAACTCCCTTGATCCAAAAGGGAGCTGCTCTGACTGACACCTGTCCATCAAAAAGCCCCTCCCTACAGGCCCTGGACGGTTGGCTCAGTGGTAGAGCGTCGGCCTGGCGTGCAGAAGTCCCGGGTTCGATTCCCGGCCAGGGCACACAGGAGAAGTGCCCATCTGCTTCTCCACCCCTCCCCCTCTCCTTCCTCTCTGTCTCTCTCTTCCCCTCCCACAGCCAAGTCTCCATTGGCGCAAAGTTGGCCCGGGCGCTGGGGATGGCTCCTTGGCCTCTGCCCCAGGCGCTAGAATGGCTCTGGATGCAACAGAGCGATGCCCCACATGGGCAGAGCATCGCCCCCTGGTGGGCATGCCGGGTGGATCCTGGTCGGGTGTATGCAGGAGTCTGTCTGACTGCCTCCCCGTTTCCAGCTTCAGAAAAATACAAAAAAAAAAGCGCCCCTCCCTACAAAAAGTAAATGGTGTCACCCTGCCCAAGTCAGGTCCTCACGTTCACTGTGTGTCCTCCTTCCAACAGGCAGCAATCCTTCACCACCACATCAACCTCTCCAGCACAGACCACTCGGGCTCCTGGTGCTCACACGCACCCCAAGGTGACCTCGGGCACTGCCTTGCTAAGCCTTCCCCCGAATGTCAATGAAGGGACTCTCTTCTTTAAAGAAATCTGAGGAGCCACAGCTTAGAGACAGAAGGCACTTAGGCGGGGGAGCCCCGGGAGTCACCCCAGACCTTGCGTTCTACCCTGGCTCTCTCTTCCTCTTCTCCCCACTCCCCGCCAGCCCCCGCCTGCCTGGGGAGGTGCTCCGTGTCACTGCATCGCCTCTCTGATGCCCAGGGCCACACTGTCTAGTTCCTGTGTTCTTTCCACCTCCGGGGTACATGCACACAACACACTTGCAGCCTGAAGGAAGGTGCCTCCTTAGTGGAAACAAGATACAGTGGAGACATTTTTTTCCATGTCTAGTGACCACAGCTGTGCATATACATTTTTGAATGCTTCATTCCTCTATTCAAAGCCCCAGGGTCAATTATTGAACAGTTTCTAAAACGGGAAACGGGTCCCAGGACATCTAGAGGAAGAAATCCATGGTGCTCTGGACCAAAGGTCCTTGGTAAGGGGTGGGACGAGCCTCCATCTGACCAGACACTCCCACGTCGGAGCACGGAGCACTGACGAGGTGGTGGGTGAAACGGGAAAGGGTAATGTTGGGGGTTAGGATGATGGCCAGTCAGCAAAATGGGTCAGCACCGAGCCCCTCCCAATTCTTGCTCCAGTGCTGGACATCCGGGTGACTTTGGGCACCATGCAGTGACCTGTGCCCACCACTGAATTCCTAACAACGCCAGGGTCTTGTGAGGATTAACTGGAAGAAACTAGGCAAAGCCCTTAGCACAGCGCTGGGCTCCTGGGAAGGACTTAATAACTACCAGCTTTTAAGAAATCACCTTCCCTTATCTCAACTTTCTCTGCATCCACCCTATGGAATGGTCGGCATTCACCCCATTTAAGGGATAAGAAAATGGAAGCCAAGAGACAGGCGAAGCCAGAGTCTGTGCACTGGGCAGTGTGGCTGCAGCATGCCAAGCCCCTGGCCACCGCAGGCCTGGGGACCCGAATGCCGCCTTGCCTGGCACATCAGGGCTCTGGCAACTGTAGTGACCCGTTTCCTTTGTCCCCGTCCCCTGTGGTTTCTTTCCAGAGTCCTGAGAAACCACAGGACCCCTTGGGAGGCAGCCAGGCAGTGTGTCCAGAGACCAGCAGCAGCAGGAGAAAAAAGAAAAGAAAAACGTGTTCCTCCTCCTGGTGGTGGGTGCCGGCATGGCCCTGAGAGGAGGGGGCTGCTCCACGGCCAGCCCAGTCTTCATCCGGCCCCTGCTCTTCGCGACCCTAGGTGGGACCAGAGGCTTGCTGAGTCCTGCATTTGGAAGAGCCCTCCCTCCCTGGGAGCCAGATGGTCAGCTCAGGCTGGCCAGATTTGCCTGCCCCGGGGAGGGAAGGAGGACCTGGGAGAAGCAGCAGCCTGACCCCCCCTCCAAGGGCCTTCTGCATCTGTCTTCGAGTCCTGCAGAGGGACAAGGGCCTGCTTCTGTGACCGCGGTGCCCTGCCTCTAGGCACCCAGACCGCAGATGCCTGCGCAGGCTGCTCTGGGTGTCCCTGAGCTCTGCTGGGTTCCAATGAGGCTGCTCCCTCTCCAAAGCGAAACCGGGCACCACCGCCCTGTCCTGGCCTCCCTGGCTGCTTCGGTTCGGTCATCCTCTTCCCCATGTCTGCCTCATCGCCTCGGTGGGACTTTCTCACACAGCAGCCCAGCCGAGAGCCATCTGCACTTCGACCTCATACATGGACCTACACAAACCTCAGATTCAGAAGCCAGCTTGCCAAGGGAAAACACATACCCGGTGTGTCACATTAACAGTCAGGCAACCAAACCAGTGAATATACCGATCCCATCTGGGGGTGTCGGGGGACAGATCTGTGCCATGACAGCGCCTCTCAGACTGAGCTACCGAAACAGAAAAGTGACTTCTGGATGAAAAATCACAAAGCCTTTTTATCTCTCTCTGTGTGTCTCAGCATTTTGTAAAAGGGCCCTGCCAAACGTTTGGCGTAGAATAAGAAACTCACTTTTGAATCAAGCCTCCCTTTTTTTTTTCTTTTGGATTTTCTCCTTTTGCATTCCATGTTCGCCAGCTTTCTTGAATTCGGTGGCAAACACCTCCCTCCCCAGGGAGGCGCTGGAGCCCCAGCCCAAGCCGAGACCCAGCCTGCGCCCGAAGAGGGATTGTTTGGAGCAAAGTTAGAGCCACCATCCTGGGACAGCCTGAACGGAGGAAACAGACCAGCCGGGCCACTTCTCCCTTCAATTCCTCCCCAAAATCAGAGTGGAAATTAAATTAAATTGTAGGTCTTCAGCATGCCCCCGGCTTGGGGTAACTGCCCTGGTAAAGAGCTATTGGTAAAACTGCACAAACAGTGGTTCGGGCAAAAAAAAAAAAAAAATCAAAACAAGTAAGAAAAGAAAGAAACATGTTTCAAGGAGAAGGAAATCAGTGGCAAGGATCCTCTGAATTTCCAGGCCAAGGAGGGGGATAAAAAACGACCAAGACCCAAGCTTCCTCCATCGGGGGTAATAACTGAGCAGGCGCTGGACTCGGAGCAGGAGGAGCTCCCGCTGCCGGGCTGAGCCCCTCAGGCCCCCAGAGCCAGGCGCCTGGAATAACCGGGCAGGACCAGCCGGCGGCGGCCAGCAAAGGCGCGCCCGCGCCCGGTGGAGCCACAGCGCCATCAAGCGGCCGCTCGGGGAACAGCCGCACAGGCCGTGGGGAAGAGGTCCAAGGCTGGAAGCCTCCGCGGGCCCTGAGGGTGGGTCTGGAGCAGGGTCTGGCCCGCCAGGCTATCACTCCAGGCCCTGGGGCAGAAGCCTGCAGACGAAAACCAGCTGTCCAGGCACGCTACACAGCCCAGGACAGGCCTGGAGCCGGCTTCCCGGGAAGACGTTCAGGGCTGCTTTTGCAATCGGGGACCCACCGTCCTCCAGCAACTTGCTCCAAGTTAAAAAAAAAAAGTTTGTTTCCCAACAAAAGCGGGGTCAGCAAAGGGAGATCTGATGGGCAGCAAGACTGCCGGCCACACCCTGAGGCTGTTCAGAGGCGGGCACGCGCGCACACACACGGCCCTGAGTCACATATGAGGCCCCAGGCCTGTGAGATGGGCTGTTGGGTACATGAGCTTAGGTCACCACCCACAGCCCTGCAAGGTCCCCACACCTAGGACAGATCCCTCTCTACCAGAGTATGGCATGTGATTCCATGTGCTTCCCGGGATAGAATCTGGACCTCAGAAGCAAATCAACTCAGGAGATGAACACATAACCTCTATCCACAGTCCACTGAAGGAACCCAATGGGGGAGGGGGCGTCCTTAACACCAACCAGGAATACACCTAGTAATGTGAATACTATATAACAGGAGAGCCAAAGCATCCAGCGTTTGCTATGCGAGCACCACTGTGCTAATTCCTCTATGCACATCATCTTATGGAATCTTAGCCACCACCTTAAGAGATGGGTGGCACTTAGACAATTTTTGTTTTAAAGAAAAGAGATGTACCCAGGGTAAAAAGGCTTGCCCAAGTTCTAGGCTGGTGAGTGGCAAAGCCAGGCCTGGACCTCCCAGCCTGGAGCCACTCATTGCGCAGTGTTCGCAATCCCCACTTCCATCCAAACTCCTCTCCCAGGATGGGTCTAGGCTTTGTGGGGCCTAAAGCTTATACATTTTTCTGGAGGGAGGGGCAGCTTCTCTAAGAAAATATAAACATAGAGCTAGGTACAGGGGACTGTTGTTTCATTGCCTCCAGGATAGACCCCCTGTGCTCTCCAGCGCCCCCTTGTGCTGGCTTCCCTGAAACACGCTGCAGTCAGCCCTTCCAGCTCTGGACTCTGCAATTGACAGTCGTGCCCCTGCTTGTTCCTGAAACTCCTTTGGCTCCAGGTCACCAGATGACACCCACTGCCAAGCACAAGGAGTGTGCTGCAGACCTCCCCCCGGAGGGGTCTGCACCCCTGACATTTCCAGCCTGGACACCATGCTTTCCTGGTTTTCCTCTCTTTTTCTGTGCTCCTCATTGGTGGGATGTCTGTCACCTGCCCCTTACATGTCCAGGTGACTGTGGCAGAGGACAGAGGGTGACCTCAGAGACCGTCACACCTGAGGTTTCACCCCTGACCCTTGGGTAAGGGCTATGCGACCGTCAGCAAACAAGTCACCTTCTGTGAGCCCTTTTTCTCTTCTGTACAGTTAAAATTATATACAAGTTCTTTAAAAGATTAAATGAGACAATACACATAGTTTGCTTAGTAGGACGCTTGATACATAGTAGGCCTCCACAATCGCCACCGTCAGCCCTGAGTTCCAGTCCCTCTCTGCCTCCTGGGCACTGGATTACTATTTCCAGCCCCTGCAGAATTATCTTAGCTGTGGGCCACTCCCAGGAACTCATCTTGTCTAAAAGTGCCCTTCCCACCACTGTGAAGCCTGTCCCTCCCTTTCTTTCTGCCAGTTTCTAAAAGGCACCATTGACTAGTCAGGACAGAGACAAGAAATCCAGGACCCATCCTGAATCCACCTCCCACTGCACCAAAAATCTCCCTGGGTCCACAGGGCCCTCCCTCAGTCCCCCACCCCCTCTCCCATTGTGCCTTGGGGCTGTGGTGCCCCTGATCTAGCACTTGGACCTCTGGACAGCCTGCTAAATGCTGGGCCTTCCTGCTGTCCCCAAGCCGTCCTCCTTGCCGAGAGGGCGAGCTTCCTGAAACACAGCTCAGACCCTGCTGCTTTTCTTTCTCAAACCCTGCAATGTCTCTTCTTTTCCATCAGTATGACGTTCAACTCAGGATTCGCAGGTTCTTGTCGCCCATGTGCCTGCCTCATCTCCCCCTCAAACTCCATGAGGTACTCTCCTCAAGGACCCTCCCCTAAGGGATCCGCTCAGACACCCCAAACTATCTGCATTCCCCAAACCTGGCACCAGGTGCCGTCCCCCTCCGTGCCTGGGTACACACTACTCCACCACCGGGAACGCTCACCTTTTTCTCTGCCAACCACCCACAGACCCCAGTTCAAATGTCACTTCCTCTGAGAAGCCCTCCAAGATGGCCCTCGAAGTTCAGGACCAATTCTCTGTGCATACCCCGATCATAGCACTATTCCAACCCTATGACCTTAGCGTTCCTTTCCTATTTCCCAGGCTATGTGTGAGAGCACCAGCACCTTGAAAGGCAAGAGAATGCAGTGGTCCAGAGGGCGGGTTCTGGAACCAGACACCCTGGAGACAAATGCCAGCTCTAACTATCCCTTCACCCACAGCTGGGTGAATTGACCCCACCTCTGGATGCCTCTACTTTCTCATCTATATCACGGGATAGGATGGGCTCTCCCTGAGAGAGGTAGAAAGGATAAAAGAGCTTAGACCAGCGCTCAACCCAAGCCAGCACTGACCAAGGGGAGTGTCACGCCAGCCCCACAAGTAATTTGAAATGTTCTAGTAGCCATGTTGGATAGCTAAAAAAGAAACAGCTGAAATTTACAACATGGATGGACCTTGATAACATTATACTGAGTGAAATAAGTAAATCAGAAAAAACTAAGAACTATATGATTCCACACATAGGTGGGACATAAAAATGAGACTCAGGGACATGGACAAGAGTGTGGAGGTTACGGGGTGGGGGAGAGGGAGGAGAGGGAAGGGGGGTAGAGGAGGGTCACAAAGAAAACCAGATAGAAGGTGACAGAAGACAATTTGACTTTGGGTGATGGGTATGCAACATAATCAAATGTCAAAATAACCTGGAGATGTTTTCTCTGAACCTTATGTACCCTGATTGATCAATGTCACCCTATAAAAATTAATTTTAAAAATTTTTAAAAAGTTAAAAAACAATATATATTTTCAAAGCCATGAAAGTATTCTTGTAAATTAAAACAGTAGTCTCATTCACATTATACCGCATCATACAAATTAAGATCCGCTTTGCTTCCTACATTTTGTGATATGATTTCCATCGCTGGCTTATTTGAATGAGAAGTCACTTCCTCTGGGTTATAAAATCTATCCCTCATATCAGAGCTTCATTTTAGGCCAACGTCAGGGCTTCATGTGAAACAACGAAGGAACTGCCAGCTACGTATCAAATGATCTGTTGGATTTTTACTTGTGGGACTTCCACTGACCGTCAAGCAGGAAGTGCTCCTTTTCTGGGTAAGGGCGGGACGCATCAGTTTGCTCAAGTTTTAATTCTAATTTGAGTTCGTTTTATTAAATGCTCAGGTATTACTTGAGCAAATACATTTCATAAAATAAAGTATTCCATTGGGGGTTAACTTCATCACGAATAAAATGCTACACATAAGATAAAGAAACAGCTGAAATTAATTTTAATAGTGTTTACATATCCCAATATATCTCAAATCTTATCACAACGTGAAATCGATATTTGAAGAATTAAGCTAGTTCGTGTTATTTTCTTCATATTGAGGCTTTGAAATCCATTGTGCGTTTTACACCATGAGCCTCTCAGGTCACAAGAGCCACGTGTGAAATGATTTCAGGCCATGTGGGGCCCCCGTGCGGGGCTCCCAGGGGCCGAGCGGCCTGCTCAGGACCCCTTCCCTGGGCAAGGACGCCTGGAAGCCTGCGCCCTGCGCCTTTTCTCCCCTTGCTGCTCTGCTTTCCGTCCCTCCGCGAGAACCAAGCATAGCTGTGATCACACGACTGTGCTCAGTGCCTGAGCCCCTCCTAAGGAACCGTCGGATCAACTCCCTGCACTCCTGGTTTCTGCGAGGACAGTGTCTTCCCTGGTGCTGGTCTGCCAGGCCGGGTCCCCTCCCAGCTCCGCGCACTTCCCATTCCTAAGGCAGAGCTCAACCTTGACCTGCCCCCACTGGATGGAACGATCCGTCTAAATAGCTGAGCTGAGCATCAGACAGGAGGGCCCATTTTTGCTCATCTCTGCCTCCCAAGGTCAGCATGTCCCTCTGGAAGGGAATTAAATATCTACTGACTATTGGCCCTGGCCGGTTGGCTCAGCGGTAGAGCGTTGGCCTGGTGTGCGGGGGGACCCGGGTTCGATTCCCGGCCAGGGCACATAGAAGAGGCGCCCATCTGCTTCTCCACACACCCCCCCTTCCTCTCTGTCTCTCTCTTCCCCTCCCGCAGCCAAGGCTCCATTGGAGCAAAGATGGCCCAGGCGCTGGGGATGGCTCCTTGGCCTCTGCCTCAGGCGCTAGAGTGGCTCTGGTCGCGGCAGAGCGACGCCCCGGAGGGGCAGAGCATCGCCCCCTGGTGGGCAGAGCGTCGCCCCTGGTGGGCGTGCCGGGTGGATCCCGGTCAGGCGCATGCGGGAGTCTGTCTGACTGTCTCTCCCCGTTTCCAGCTTCAGAAAAATACAAAAAAAAATATATCTACTGACTATTAATCCCATATACTCTCTGGCCTAATTGTCTCCATATGTGAGGATACGCTACGCGATGGAGAGGGTTTAGCGCTGGGCACCACATGCGGGAGTTTTGATGAATTCCTCCGAGACACAGGTGTCACTCCTTCCATTTCACTGATGGCTCACACTTTGCCAAGGTCACTTGGGACATCCTGCCCAAAACACATTTATTACATGCCAAACACTAAATACTGTTATTTTAAAACAAACAGAAGGTGAGCATGCCACGCCCAGGTTGGCTGTGCGGCGTTTCATGGTGCAGGCACCGAGAACACAGCCTCTGTCAAGGCTGCTGTATTAAAGGGCTGACTTCACCTCGCTGGCCCACTCTCACTGTCGCTCTCTTTTAGCCGGCTGACACGATGTGACCTGCCCTGTGGAGAGGCCCATGTGACAAGGAACTAGGGCCCTCGATCCAAGAACCTGCACGGAACTCAATCTGGCCAGCAACCACTGAGTGAAGCTGGAAGTGGATCCTGCCCCTCTCAAACCCTCAGATGGCTGCACACCCCCAGCCCAGTCACCACCCTGACCAGTAAGCCACATGCACATCCCTACCCCACAAGAACATGGATGTTGCTGTTCTGAGCTGCTACACTGGCGGTTACTTGTTATGCAGCATTAGATAACCAGTATAACAAGAGACGTACAGAGAACAGTGCCTGCCACATATTAGGTACTCAAATAGTTGCTGAATGAGTCGGTGAAAAGAAAGAAAATTACATGCTAAGGGGTTGACTGACTACTTCAAATGCCACTTAGATTCAAGCAGAGTATACATTAGTAGTTGCAGAAATGCCAACCTCTCTGCCAGGTCTGAGCCACCACCAGCATGCCAGGCTGCTACAGTCACCTCTGACGGGCCTCTGCCTCCTCCTCACTGCTCATACGCTCCCAGACAGGGTGCAGGCGTGTCTTCCCAAAGCCCCCGTCCAGAGCTTTTTCAGCACCAATACCAGCAATGTCAAGGCCCTAAGCGGAGAAGGCCCTCCCAATGCCACCCTCCCATGCCCCCTGCCTGCCGGATGTCCACAAAACTACGCAGGGCACCCTCAGGCTGTCCCTGAAACTCTCCCCCTGCTAGTATAAGACACTCTGGGTTGCAGCTCAGAATGTCCCAAATTAATCTATTTTTATGGGCACCTCTAAAGTGCTCTCTATCTCCTCATTAAATTAAAGCCTTTCCACTATAATGAGACGAACTCCTCACGATGTCTGAGAGGCGACCCCACGTCATTCGGCTGACAGGCTCCCGGCCTCCCTCATCGTTAGCCAAGCCCCAGGACGCCAGGACCCTCCCCTCGCCCTCCTGAGCATCTCACCCCCAGACCTCAATGCGTGGCCCCTGGATAAGGGGTCTTCTGGAATGCCATAGTAACCATCCCTAACATCCACTGCAGAAGCCACAGTAACCAGTGTGTATACAAACGTCCCCGTTTAAATAAACCAGTGGGCTATGCCTCAACTTCCCCTCCCAGCAACCACATGGAAACCGCCCTTGTGAGCCCAGCTCGTGCCTCCTTCCCTGCCCTCACTGAGTGGGGAGCCCTCCTCTCTGTTGTCCTCACTGAGTGGGGAGCCCTTCTCTCTGTTGTCCTCACTGAGCGGGGAGCCCCCCTCTCTGTTGTCCTCACTGAGTGGGGAGCCCTGCTCTCTGTTACACATCTCAGTCCTGCGCTGCCCGTGCACAGCCTCCCAGGAAGCCAACCCCTTGTAAAAGGGAGCATCCCTCCCACTCCTGAAACTCCCCCTTCACCCGGTTCTCCCCTCACATTTTCTCCTTTATCGTCACCTGCACACAGGTGTGTATATGCACACATGCACACACTCACACACACAGCCGTGCTTCTGTCCCACAGCTGACGGCCTCGCCACAGAAGACAGGAGCCCCTCAGCAAAACGCACTTGTGTTTAACGGGACTCAGTGACCTCTCAGCCACAGGAAGACACAAAAGGTTAGTTGGGGGATACATCTCTGTGTGCGCAGTCCATGGGGGCATCTCCCAAAAAAACTTAAAAGATAAGAAAAGTCATTCGTGTGAAGAGTCCAACTGATTAAATCAGCAGATAACGAGAGGAGACGGTGCCCTGTGAGTGGGACTGTGACACTTGCGGGTCACGCTGATGCACTGCATGGAGGCAGCGGCCTCCGTGCACACGACTGACATGTGAGCGATCACACCCCCCACGTGCACAAACGCACTGTCATACCTGTGCACACACACACACTCACACACCCAGGGAGGAGGCCGAGCCTGACGCTCCTCCCACATGAGACTGCCCACGTTCCCCCTACGACTGGAGTATTGGGGGGGGCGGCCACCAACAGAGGTCACCACAGAACTTTGTTCTCACTGTACCAGAAGACCCCACCTAGTCCAGACCCAAGTGGGTAATCTGACACAATCATTACTGTGGGCTTTTAAAAAGGTAGAGATAAAAGAAATGACAAAGGACTAGTCACTCAAATCCGAATATCCCTCCATGCTTGAAAGGAATTATGTGGTCAAGACAAGGAAGAATATGAGCCCACAGTGATATAAATAAATGACTGAATAGACAAATTAATGGGCTGGGAGAAAAAACAAAATTCTTTTACAGAGAAATTCCAAATAATATATGTAAATACCTCCCCTCCAAGAAAGAGCTTTGCCCTGGCTGGATAATTCATTGGTTAGAGTGTTGTCCCCTTATTCCAAGGTTGTGGGATCAATCCCAGGGCACATACAAGAATCAACCAATAGGCCCTGGCTGGTTTGTTCAGTGGTAGAAAGAGCATCAGCCTGGTGTGTGGATGTCCCAGGTTCAATTGCCGGTCAGGGCACACAGGAGAAGCGACCATCTGCTTCTCCACCCTTCTTCCTTCTCTCTCTCTCTTCTCCTCCCACAGCCATGGCTCGATTGGTTCTGGCAAGTTGGCTTTGGACGCTGAGGACAGCTCCGTGGCCTCTGCCTCAGGTGCTAAAAAAAAATGGTTCCGTTGAAATGGAGCAATGCCCCAGACGGGCAGAGCATTGCCACCTAGTGGGCTTGCCCGGTGGATCCCGGTCTGGGCGCATGCAGGAATCTGTCTCTCTGCCTCTCCTCCTCTCACTAAAATAAAATAAAAAATAAAAAGAATCAACCAATAAACATATAAATAAGTGAAACAAGTCGATCCCTCTCTCGCTCTCTCTCTCTCCCCCTTCCACCTTCTAAAATCAATAAATTATTTAAAAGAAAGAAATGGGCTTCCTTCCCCTTCTGTTGAGTGTGGGCTGGTCTACATGGCTCTCTTCTCATGAACAGACTATGGAGAGAAAAATAATAGCAAGTTGATAGTGGAGAAACCTGGCGGACAGCACAGTATCTGAGAGATCAAGGTCAACATCACCAGGGACAGATCATGTTGATACCGCACGCCCCTGATTTGATGCAATAAGCCTACATCACACCTGTAGTGTTTTCCCCAAACCCCAGCCTATTATGAGAAAACATCAGACATGCCAAAGGGCATTCTTCAAAACACATGACCAGGACTCTCCAAAACCGTCAAGGTCATTAAAAACAGAGGAAGACAGCGAGACACTGCACAGACCTGAAAAGACTAAATGCAATATGAGAGTGGGTTAAATCCTCAAACAGGAAAGGGTTATTAGTGAAAAACAAATAAAGTCTGTAGTTTAGTTACAAGCATTGCACCAATGTTAATGTCTTAGTTTTTATACCAGGGTTATGAAAGATGTTAACGGTATGCATAGGGGCATGCAGAAACTCTCTGTACTAACTTTGCAACTCTAGGGCAAATCTAGAATTATCCTTGAATAAAAAGTTTATTTTTAAAAAATGTGTTTGATATAGCAGGTGCATAACTGGTCAAAATCATCATCCACTCCCAGGAATTATAGACCCGGATGATGTCAGGATCTGTATACAGTTTCACTGGCAACAGATCTGTGGTCCACCATGAAATGCAACAGAATAGCTACCGTGTTCTGGGCGCTTTACCTCTAATTCCCCAAACTGGTTTCATGTAAATGGACAAAATCTTGGGCTGGCCCCAAGCTCACATTGTCTACCACGAACCCCAGTGCCCTTTCCAAGCCTAGAGGACCACCAGCTCTTCCCATCAGGGCCCTTGGGCCCTGCAAGAGACCAGGGAGGGGTCCTCTGTCAGACGGGCTGCACATTCACACAGCATCCGCCCCTGGAGGAAGACTGTCTTTAAGAGCTGATACAGAGAAGAACCACTAGGTGGCGACAGACACCAGCAATGTCAAGGAGAGGTACTCCCTCAAGGGCAAAGAGCAGAGGACGAACATAGAAATTTCCTCTGACAAGATTATGCCTTGGCGACATGGCATTCTTGGGGAGCCCAGAGTCCCCAGACATCTCTACCAGTGACAGCACATGGACAATGTGACCTAACAAGAATTGACAGAACTAACCTAGAAAGCTCTAGACTAGACCCTATCAATGTCATCCTTGGATCCCAATTACATAGAGATTATAGCTTACTAGTTCATTTTAGCTTTCTCCATGGTTTTGCCATATATTTTCTACTTTTATTTTCTTTGCTTATAAAAACAAAGTTTCAAATAAACTGCCTTAAATCCTCTTGGTGGAAAGGTCCGGTATAAGTAGGCTTAACAGTCTGCAAAGATATACGACTTTTTAAAAAGCAATGTCCGGCTGAGGTGAGAAAAGGCAGCCTCGATTTTCAGATGGTCAGCCCTAGTCTGGAATTGGTGCATTTGTAGACGCACTTGCAAAATCTTACTTGAACACTAGAGGGCATCGCAGCCCAAGAGTCCGGCTAGCGCAGACCTGTGCAGGCTCCACAGGAGGAAAACGCCACAATGAGAAAGGACGCCCTCCGGACCCCATCACCATCCCAGGTGCAAGATACTGCAAGATTCAGGCCCTCCTAGGCCTCTGACCTTCCAACCCCCACTTTCCAATCTTCGTCCACAGGGGTGGTCAGTAAGTAGGCGCCTAAGGACACGGAGCTGCAAACCCCAGCCATTCCGTCTGCACTTGTATTAAACCCCTCATGCCACCAAGAGCTGCAAAGAGATGGGACCACTGACCATCTGCAGAGCACGTGACTTTACAGGACGTTTTCTCCCACTCACGATGCACACGTACACACGTGTCACCAGCAACCTGAGGACGGTCCCATTAGCCAGTCTTGCAGGTGAGGGACCTGAATCCCAAAAGTGTGAAATGACTTCTACACCCGGATGTCAGGGCCAGTTGGTAGCCGGTTGGGAAGTCCAATTCAGCCCGGAGAGTTTTCACTTTAGTGCAGAAGCTCCCCAAAGGGAGACAGGAACCTGCTGTCTGTCATGTTCTCGGTGACCCGGAGCTGGGGCGAACCTGGGGCCAGTGCTGCTGGCCAAGCCCGGGCTGGGTCCCCACTCTAAGAGCTGTGACCACTCTTCAGGGCCTCAATCTCAGAGCAAGGGGCTTGGCCGTGGTCAGCTGGACACAGGGTCACAGTGCCCAGGCCCACGGTATGTGTAAGGGCCCGTGAACCTGTTTTATTGTGAAATTAGAATTAAAATGAACACAAACTTTAGACTGAAGAAAATGTTTTCATATATAAAATTAGTATATTTGTGTTTATACCAACATTGTTATTAAACATAATTATTTTCTTAAGGAGGAGGGGGCCCAGGAAGGCACAAGTGCCTAGGGCTCCTGGAAGTCTGAACGCAGCCCTGAGCAGCCTGGGGTGGCAGAGAAAGCAGGGTCCCTGATTCAGGACTTGGTTTAGGGGTTCTAGAAACAGAGACAAGCTGGGTGTCCCCTGTCTTGGCCATGAACCCATTCCACGTGACATTGGCAAACGCCGGCTGCTGGACTTCTGACCAACCTCATCCACGAACAGCAGGAGGAAGAACCGAGTGTCCTGGGAAAACGAGCTCAGGAAAGGGAGCAGGGGCAGAGGGAGGCTCTGCCTGAGTGGAGGACCCGCATCAGCACTGAGGTGCCATCTCCCCTCCCAGTGAGAGCGCTTTAGCTGGAACTAAGGAGGGTGAGCAGAGGAAGAGAGAGCAGCCCCGAGGAAGAGCAGCCAGCTGAGACGGCCCACCACCACCAAGGCCACGTCTATGGGCTTCCATGGCCGCCCCACCTGCAAAGGCCTGGGTGAGATGACCGGGAAGGGAGCACATTTCTATTGTCAGCGTCTTCCTACTGCTCGATAGTTGTACAAAGCAAACTGTGGTGTTAGTTTTGCAGATGACTGTACAGGCATTAAAACTAAAAGCAACGACAAGGAACAGAAGAGCACAGAAAAACAAGAGCAACAGGTGAAGTCGGAAGTGAGAATCGTGTGGTATGAGAGTCCGACTCTGCCAGACCCAGTTCAGGGCCAAGGACAAAAGAGACCTCCAGAGAGCAGACGCCTGGCGAGGAGGCGGGAGTCCAGGGAGAGCTGCTCTTTAATATCACGTTGTTTTGAATAACAGATATGGCTTAAATAGTGGTAAAAATAGAAACTCACAGAGCACGTGAAAGAGAGAGCAGCAGAGAAAAGCATCAACCGTCCACACGCTTCCCCCAAGCCCACAGGCAAGTCCATCCAGGCCAGTGGTAGTCAACCTGGCCCCTACCGCCCACTAGGGGGCGTTCCAGCTTTCATGGTGGGCGGTAGCGGAGCAACCAAAGTATCAATGAAAAGATAGATTTAACTATAGTAAGTTGTTTTATGAAGATTTATTCTGCCAAACTTAGCGAAAATCTGACATAAAGTACTTGGTAAGTAATTATTATTATATGCTTTAACTTGCTGTAACTCTGCTTTATAAATTTTATAAAGTTACTTCCTTACTTTATAAATCACCATTACTGTGGAACCAGTGGGCGGTTGGAAAATTTTACTACTAACAGAGATACACAAGTGGGCGGTAGGTATAAAAAGGTTGAGTACCCCTGCTCTAGACCATGGAGTGAGGATCGCCCATCGCCTCTCTTCCTCCCCTGACTGCAGGTGAGAGCAGCTTGGTGGGACATCTGCTGCCTCACAGCAAAGCTTTTCCACCTTCTCTGACCGTGAGGTGGCCACGTGCCTCTGCCCACACCTAGTCCCCTGGGTTCTGTGTCCACCTACATCGACCAGTCCGAGTAGCAGGCACACTCGTCCATTCTGCACGTACTCACTGCCTGCAGGTGTTCCCTTCACATCTTCTCTCGGCTCCCAGCTTCGAGCCTCCACACCTGGGGCTGAGTCTACTTCACCTCTCTCCTCCCCTGCCTGTACCAGACCTTCCACACAGGTTTGCCGAAGCAATCAATGGCTCCTCCCTGTCTCCCTGGATTGGGGCTGGGACAGCGGGGAGGAATTTGGGGAGACATGGCGTGGGGAGGGGACAGTCAGATTCTCCCAAAACCCCCCTTCAGGGGAGCAGAGAAAATACAATGGGAAGGGCAAGTCCTTCCTGGCTGGAAGGAGTGCTAGACCAAATTCCATCTTCCACTTACTTTAATTGCCAGGAAACAGACCTTCTCCATCTGTCATTATGACTTAATTGAGTCATAACAGCCAGGAAGGAGGAAGCCAGGTCCATTAAAACTGGCTGGCAGTGCGAGCCAATGCATCAGGAGCCCAGGCAGGAAGCACTAAGACCAGACACTGCTCAGACCCCAGGGGCACCCCCAATCCCACCCCACCCCGCCCCTGCTCCACCCAAGCCACCTACATGGCATGTTTCCTGTTCACTCAATTCCCTGCCACGTATTAAAATCTGGGCACACACACACGACTCACTGAAAAGTCAGTGGTGGCCACTTTCTCAGAAACACACTCAGTGAAGGAAGCCAGGTACACAAGACTATAGACGTATATGTCCATGGGTACAAATGTCCATAGAGGGTGAGTGGACACAGCAGACCAGCACTGGTCCAGGGCTGGGCCACGGGGGTGGATACGGACTGCCAACAGGCACAGAGAATCTGCTGGGGCTGCCGAACATGTTTTCAAACTGCATAGAGGTGACAGTCGCACAACTTTACACATTTAAACGTTTACTAAAATTCACTGCATTGTATGTTTATCATAGATGAGTTTTATAGCATGTAAAGTATACCTCAATAAAGATGGCTTAAAATAAACAGCGTGGGCCTGGGAGGCAGCTCAGAGGACAAGAATCAAGCATCACTCTCAAACCTGTCACCTGTTGGCAGCAAGCCTCACCAAGAATGTCCCCTGTCTCCAGGCGCTGCCGGCCCCGGCTGACCGTCAGTGGGCTGGACAGACTACGGGCTTCAAGGTCAGACAGACTGAGACCCTCACCAGGTGTTTGATCCTGGGTATGCTTCCCGACTTCCCTCAGCCTCAGTTTTCTCATCTATGAATCAATGAAAATAATATTCATTCACCCACAGGGTAATGTCAATTTAACAAGTACTTCATGAGACTGCAGCAGTGAGCCCGGGAATATGCTAGAAGCTTTGGACGCCAACAGAATAGGAAAAGCGCTGTTTATAGGTTTACAACCTTGGTGATACACTTTAAAAGCAACTTGAGGTAGTTGAGGGTGAAACCTCAATACCAAGGTCTAAAACAGGGGTCCCCAAACTATGGCCCGCGGGCCGCATGCAGCCCCCTGAGGCCATTTATCCGCCCCCTGCCACACTTCCAGAAGGGGCACCTCTTTCATTGGTGGTCAGTGAGAGGAGCATAGTTCCCATTGAAATACTGGTCAGTTTGTTGACTTAAATTTACTTGTTCTTTATTTTAAATATTGTATTTGTTCCCGTTTTGTTTTTTTACTTTAAAATAATATATGTGCAGTGTGCAGAAGGATTTGTTCATAGTTTTTTTTTATAGTCCGGCCCTCCAACGGTCTGAGGGACAGTGAACTGGCCCCCTGTGTAAAAAGTTTGGGGACCCCTGGTCTAAAACGTCAGGGCCTGAAAAGCCCAGAGGTCAAGCTGTGGCCTGGAGGGCAGGGGTCCCCAGGAGGGCTTCTCCAGGGAGCTGGGGGCCCTGCCAGCACGGATGGGAGACAGGAAGGTCAGAGAAGAACATGGCTTTCTGGTCCCAAGCCTGGCTTACAATCTGGGCTCTTCCTCTCGCTGGCTGTGCCGGTGAGATCAGAGCAAACGAAATCCCTTCTAGGGTCTGTATCAGAAGAAAGAGACAGCACGGAATGCCACAGGGCCTGGCACAGAGTGGGTACTCAGTTACCCCTGGGCACCCTGGGCCCTTAGAGCTGCACACTGGCGAGGAGGAGGGAAAGCATCAGGCAAGAGAACACCGAGTTACCATGGAGATAAAGACGGCCTGTGGAGGGGCCGTAAAGGGACCAGCCTCCCCAAATGCCTCCTTCTCCCTCAGAAGACCTCACCGCTGCCAAGCCGGCCAGGGATAACATCCCCGGTCCCTCCTCCTCAGCTCCCGGACCCTGACAAGCAGCAGACGAGGCCCGGAGCCGGCCCGACCCAGACAGGGAAGGTGAGCACTATCTTCTCCAGGGAAGAAACGGGTCCCACCTGGCACCTGTCCCCATGTCCATGGGCCTGGTGTGTGCTCCTAAATGAAAAATGAGGGAGGGCCCTGGCCGGTTGGCTCAGTGGTAGAGCGTCGGCCTGGCGTGCGGAAGTCCCAGGTTCGATTCCCGGCCAGGGCACACAGGAGAGGCGCCCATCTGCTTCTCCACCCCTCCCCCTCTCCTTCTTCTCTGTCTCTCTCTTCCCCTCCCGCAGCGAGGCTTCATTGGAACAAAAATGGCCCAGGCACTGGGGATGGCTCCATGGCCTCTGCCCCAGGCGCTAGAATGGCTCTGGTCGCAACAGAGCGAGGCCCCAAGATGGGCAGAGCATCGCCCCCTGGTGGGCGTGCTGGGTGGATCCTGGTCGGGCGCATGCGGGAGTCTGTCTGACTGCCTCCCCGTTTCCAGCTTCAGAAAAATACAAAAATAATAATAATAATAATAATAATAAAAGAAAAATGAGGGAGGACCAACAGGAGGAAAAGAAAAGGGAAATCACATTGGCAATGTGAAGCCCCCAACCTGGGGCTGGTGGGCAGCCAGAGCCAGCAGGGCCTCTGGGAACCTGGGGGCAGGGGGGGGGGAGGGGCAGCTCCAGAGAGGCAGGGAGAAAACCCCTCCTCCCCCCGCTGCTCAGGAGGAGGACACAGGGATGCACCTGCTGACTTCCCCAGCCCCTCTCTCAAATGCAAACAATACACAAACTCCTGTAAGATGACTTGTCAATAAGTGGCAGGAACCCTCTAACTTTGGGAGGGACCGCCACCCTTTAGAGTTGACAGAGCTAAGTGGCAAGTGGGTGACCTTGAGCCAGTCATTTAACCTTTGTGAGTTTCAGGCTCTGCCCTGGGGACCCAGAATGACCAGCAGCCCTCACAAGGCTATCAGGACGGCTGACACGGCCACGGACTGCCCAGCACGGAGCGGCCCTCCCTGTCCCTGGCAACGTAACTACTGTTTAGCCTAGGAGCCAGAGGGCTCAAGTTTGGAACCAGGTGGAACCACTTAATCGCTGTGTGATCTTTGATGGGTTACTTGCCCTCTCTGTGCCTCAAGTGTCCACATTGGTA
Organism: Saccopteryx leptura; assembly: GCF_036850995.1. Lineage (NCBI taxonomy): Eukaryota > Metazoa > Chordata > Mammalia > Chiroptera > Emballonuridae > Saccopteryx > Saccopteryx leptura. The sequence goes on from NC_089507.1 coordinate 170,354,910, forward strand.
ACACAGGGCTCATTGTCATGCCTACCTCCCAGCGTCACCACGAGGAATAAGTGAGTGCACGTGTGTGTATGCATGCACGCCCGCATGTCTGAGCGCACCTACATGTTCAGTAGTCCCCCTCACCTGTGGTTTCACCCTCCACGGTTTCAGTTAACCACAGTCCGAAAAAATTGAAATGGGAAATTCCAGAAATCAACAACTCCTATGTCTTAAATTGCATGCTATTCTGCATAGCGTGATGAAACCTCTGCCCTCCCACCCCATCCCACCCAGGACATGGCCCACCCCTTGTCCCTCCCGCGTCTCCAGGGTGGACACTCCCTGTCCGCAGTCACTTCACGGCTGTCTCGGTCAGCTCGACTGGTGCTACCACAGGTTTGCATTCAAGTCGCCCGTTTTGCCCCATCATGGCCCCAGAGCACAAGAGTAGCAATGCTGGCAATGTGGACGTGCCTAAGAGAACCCGTAAAGCGCTTCCTTTGGGTAGAAAGGTGTGTGTGTGGAGAAAACACACGGTACACAGGGTGCGCGGTACCATGGGTGGCTGCAGGCATCCAGTGGGGGTCTTGAAATGTATCCCCTGTGGAGGAGGGAGGACCACTGTGTGAATGCACATGGTTGTGTGTGTGTGTGTCTTAAAATAAGAGATACTTGGGACACAGAATTGCCACCGTGTTAGCAGGTACTATCATTAGCTAATACTATTACACTGTTGACTCTCAACCATAGTGGAGGTCGTAATAACCTTGACAAAGCAGAACGACTTTCCTTAGAATGTACGCCTCTCCTGAGGGAGGATGGCCCTGTGTGACCTGACACCCTAAGTGGAGTCTGTCGGAGCTGAGCGTGCACACCCCACACCAGGATTCTCCATCACGGCTCCCACTGGCTGGCGGCCAGCAGTCCAAGTTCACCCAGCACAGGCTTCTTACAGGTGGTCAGGGCTGCAGTGCTGGGGACACGGCCCCTCACCAGAGGGACGGCCGCCACCCTCACTCTCCCAGGGCTGCTGGGCACGGTGAGTCCTCACACCCATGCACGCATAGCATGAGCGAGGCCAAGCTCACCAAGGACTACAGGGTCCCGACAGAGAGGGCAACGTTTCTGCCAACAAGGGAAGGATGACCAGAACCAGTCAGGGGTCCTCAAGACCCTCTGGTTTAAAAGCAAAGATCAAAGCAAAAGTGAGCCACTGGCTTTGGGGATACACGCCCACAGTGGGCAGCAAGAGAGTTTGCAGAAAACATAAAACTGTGGGGAAGTGTCAGGGGGTGGTCTCGGAGGGCTTCAAGAGGGAAGCACTCCAGAAGGAAGGTCTCTCTGCCTGCTCCTGCAGCCTCCATGTCCCACAGGTCTCTCTCTATACAGGGGCCAGCTGAAGGGTGCCCCACGAGTGTCCTCCTCCCCAGGTCCCATAGCTGTCTGTCTCGAGGCTCTGGGGGCATCACTGTGCAGCCTGACTGTGCAGCCATGCTGAGCCGGAAGCGAAACGGGAGCCCACCAGGGGCCCGCGAGTCAAGGCCGAGCCCTGCACTCACCCTCGCCCCCGAACCCCAGGGACAGTCTCCCGTGGTGTGTCCTCTCTCCAGCCACCCCGAAGGAGCTTAGCCGATCAGGAGGTGGTTCCCCCAAACTGCCCGGCACGCAAAGCGTCGGAACCAGCCACCCCAGAACCTCGGTCCCCTGGTCACCCTCATGAGGGCCCAGGTGCCCGGGACAGCAGCAGAGATTTTCCAGGCACCGGAGTCCTCCTCACATGCCTTCTCCCTGCCCCCCAGCCCTGACCTCCCTGAACAAAGGTGCTTTTCTCACTGCCGCTCGGAGCCACCACACTCTCGTCAGACCTCTGCTTGTTTTCCTTCTGCTCGGGCCCATCTTGGCGGGCCTCCCCAGGCACCACCGTCCCCTGGAGACAAACCCCGTATTGTTTCCATAGCCCTAATAAATGACAACACTCCTCCACCTCCTGCCACGAGCTCGGCCAGCCCGCCCGGCCCCCCCTTCCCGGCTCAAGCCGGCCTTGTGCTCAAGGGCCGCCCTCCCCCAACCAGAGGACAGGGGTCCCGTGTTCAGGGGAGAGAGACCGGCCGGGCTGCACGCCCCCTCCCCTGGGCGTGTTAGCAGGTGGAAATGTGGTCAGAGGTGAGTGACGTGGGTGGGAACATCCGTCACCCAGCCCCCGCCCTCCCACTCAGCCTGGAGGTGAAGGGGCCGTGGGAAGGCAGTAATAATTCACAGCACCAGGGGTAAGACAGAAGGGTGTTCGGTAAATTTCCCCAAATCCGGCTTTCACCCTCCCCGCCCCCTTGAAAACATCAGTGATGAAAAAAACAGAAAAGAGATTAAGTCAAGCACAGACATTTTCCCCCCACTCATCAAATCAACGAGTTTGATCTGGGGCGCTCTGCGATTGTCGGGGCCCAGGGGTCATTGATTATCAATAAGGGCTTGTTCTGGGCTGTCTGAGTGTGGACTGCACTGGTGTGCAGGGGCAAGAAGCCAAAATGAGAGACACATGTCTGCTGCCGAAACAGTCTCTCTCTCTCTCTCTCTCTCTCTCTCTCTCTCTCTCTCTCTCTCTCTCACACACACACACACACACACACACACACACACACACACACTGTCCCAGAATGTACAGAACAGTCCCCAGAGCCTCCAGCTTTCCTCTGGTGACGAAGAAGACAGAAGGGGGTAGCAGCCACCCCAACCTCTGCAGCCGACAGCTCTGAGCCCTGACCTCACGCTCAGCACTGCGGGTTCACCAACCACCTGGGAGGGGAGCGTCTTGACTAATGATCTCAATCCGACCTCCGACAGGGCTGCTCCTCCCCACCCTCAATCAGGCTGCATGGGCCAGTGGGCACTCACATCCTCACAGGCCACCACTGTCAGCATCCCACCCTCCTCTGGGCAGGGGTGGAGGTGGAAGTGACATACTAACCAGGGCAGGAGCGACCTGAGCCACAGGGAGGTGCGAGAGAAGAGCCCAGTGACAAGTTAGTGCCTGCACACACCCAGACACAGAAGCCACGTGTATGCACACCCTCAAGCATGTGATTGCTCTGTTTAGAGCTGGGCAGGACTTCAGGACACATCCCTGGTACTTTGCCTTTGAAATAAACGGAGGGGCAGGGCCATAGGGAAACCTGCCCAAGATCACGCATCTGGGACGTTAACAAGCTAAGGTTGAGACCCAAATCCTCTGACCTTGGGTCCAACACAATTCTCACCATCTGCCTCTATGTCACCAATATACAGGCTAGTGAGACTGAAGCCTCTATTACACAGTAAGTGGGTCCAGAACACACCTGCGTGAAACAAGGGCTCCCCGTGTGGTCAAGGTGAAGAAATCATCAGGGCACATCTGTGAGGGCGGCCACCCTGCCAGGAGTGAGCAGGGAGGGTGTGAAAAAGGGTGGATGAGCACCGAGTGCATCCCCGTCCGCCGTCTGGCCCTGCTGGTGGACGCTGCCACTGTGGCGTGTGGCCCTGCTGGTGGACGCTGCCACTGTGGCGTGTGGCCCTGCTGGTGGACATCTGGCCCTGCTGGTGGACGCTGCCTCTGTGGCGTGTGGCCCTGGGCATTATCTCAATCCCTGGTTAGCAGGAACTTCAGGCCAGAAACTGCCCTTTTTTTTTTTACAGAGAGAGAGTCAGAGAGAGGAATAGATAGAGACAGGCAGACAGGAACGGAGAGAGATGAGAAGCATCAATCATCAGTTTTTCGTTGCGACACCTTAGTTGTTCATTGATTGCTTTCTCATATGTGCCTTGACCATGGGGCTACAGCAGACCGAGTAACCCCTTGCTGGAGCCAGTGACCTTGGGTTCAAGCTGGTTCAAATCAGATGAGCCCGCGCTCAAGCTGGCGACCTCGGGAACTCGAACCTGGGTCCTCCACATCCCAGTCCAATGCTCTATCCAGTGCGCCACCGCCTGGTCAGGCGAAACTGTCCTTTTCTTAATCCTGTCCTGGGAGACTAGTTCAGGAACACCCCAGAATGCAGAGACCCACCCTTCTAAGTGTCCAAGAGGGGCTGCCACTGTCCCTCCAACAAGTCTGACATCTACCTCCATTCCACATTCTCATCCTTATCATCACCACCCTTCCCATCCCTCCTCTCCGAGACCACAGCCTTGGCTCCTTTCTGCTCCGTCCCAGCCTCCCAAGTCCCCCACCTGCTACCTCTCCTCTGTGCAGTCCTCGGAGCCTGTGGGTCCGTATCACTCACTGTAGAACAGAGTGTGGCTTCTCATATGACCCCTGTCAACTCCCCCTGAATTCCCAGAACTCCCCTCCCTCCTGCCTCCTCTGCCCAGGCACTGGCTCACGGTGCAGGGTGCTTCTGAGACGGTCTCCTCCTACAGGATGTCCCTCTGGAGGGTCCGGCAGTGTCTGCCGCCTGCACGAGGTCAAGTTCTCATCGACATCTCTCCTCCGCCACTCCCAGCGTTTCAGGGTGATTCTCACTCTCCCAGTCACACGCTAGGCAGGTCCCGGGTGGGATGACCTCGAGTCCAGCCCTCTCAGGATAAGGCGGGCTCAGCCCGACAAGGGGATGGCCAGGAGCCTCCTGCCCTTGGAACGCTGGAACGCAGCCGTTGACAGCACTGGCAGCCGTGATACGCGAGCATCTCTCTGAGCACAGCCAGGATGCCCCCCTGGGAGGGCCCATCAGCGCCCACTGCACCCCCACAGTGCTCACCCTGGGAAAGGGAAGGGAAGCAGGGCCACACACAGGCAACCTGGGGATGTCAGAAACCCTCCTATCTCCCCAGCCACACACACTCACACTCACACACACACTCACACTCACACACACACTCACACACACAGGCCCATCCCCAGGGCCCAGCACTTGCCCTGAGAAAACAAAATCAGAGCACAGAGTCCGAGTTGGGGCTGGGAGCTGGGTCAGGGTGGCCCTCTAAGACTCCGCGGGGACAGGTCTTTCTCGGCCATGGCTCCAGCCAAGTCCCCCAGTGCAGTCTGGTTGCCGAAGCAGCCGGCACCTCCTCCCAGCCCCCATTAAGTTGCGGCAGCTCCAGCCTCTCTGCCGTCTCCCCACTGGAGCAGGTGCGTGTGGGTGCTGGGCCCTCCAAGGGACCATGTACTGGGGACACAGGGCAGACAATGACATGGCTTCAGCTCTCGAGCCCCTCAGTGACAGATGTCCAGCCCATGCCAGGACCGTCAGGCCAGGAAACGCAGGGAGGTAGTGGACAAGTCCAAAACCAAACCAGCACCAGAAGGCAAGGGCCTGACCATGACCTCCGTCCCCTGACACTTATACGCCCCTTGGGCGGCCCTTGGTCCCCCAGTCCGGTCCCCAGCTCTGCAGCAGGCATACGCCTTCGACAGACACAACATTGCCATCTCTACGCCCACCGTTCCAGGTCTGTAGAACTGTTAGAGTTGAGATATGGATACAGTGCAGAGCACTTAGTAGGTATTCAACAAACATCAGTCCAATGTGAAGAGCCAATCATGGAAATTCCAGGTACACATGACTGAGTGGAAGGCTGTATGCCATGTACAACAAAGGCTATACCAGATAATTATGGCTGGGCCACACACGGGAGTCGGGGGTTGCCCTGACACACCCAGGTGGGGCACACACAAACATATACATGCCCAGGTGGGGTGTGCACTCACACACATGCACACACACACACACCCAGGTGGCCAAATTTACCCATGATGTTTCCCATTAGACCAGAGGTCTTTTAAAACAGCAGCACCCGGCCACCAAGCAGGTGAGTTTTTCCTTATCCAAACAGACAGCGCAGGGAAACTAGGACTTTCAGGCAAGCCAAGGGCGGAGCTGCCCGGGACCCCTAATGACCGAGAGCAGAGAGGGGAGGTGGCCTTTCCCCTAAGAAATGAAATGACAGGATAATAACCCGGAACGCTCTCTGCACCACACACACAAACACACACACACACACGCACACACACACACACACGCGCGCACGCACACACACGCACGCACACACACGCACGCACACACACGCACGCACACACACACGCTTTGCTCAGATCCCTGGACTACACTCTGATCTCCCTGCAGGCGGGCGAGATAAAAGGGGTTTTGTCCTCCCTGCGCGGGTCTGCGTGAGTTTATCTGACACTCCAGCCCTCTTTGTAAGCAGAGTGTCCCAGGATAAACGCTCCCTTAAGAGTTGCTTGGCTGGGACAGAGGGACCCTCTCCAGAGGAGAATGGGGAGCTTGTTCCGATGGTCTTTTAGTACAGGGGGCGGGGTGTCACCGAGGACAGGCCTCCAGCAGACTCTCACAGAAGGGTCTCTGTCCCAGGGCTACAATGGAGGGAATTCTTAAAGACCCAGATGCTGACAGGGGCGGGGTTTCTTTCTCCCCTACAGGAGAGGAGGGAGGTGAGGGCAGGAAGGGGAAGGCGCGCAGGGAGGACTCCTGGCTCGCCAGGACAGTTCGGGTTGAAACGAGGCATCTCAGCCTGAAGAGCAAGCAAGTAGAAGGCGAGAGGGTGGACAGAACTCCACTGGGGGGTGGTGTGCCCTGCAGCTGCCCATCGGCCGCCCACACCCCGGAGGGAACCCACCAGTGGGCAGAAACAGACCTCATTTCTACCCCAGTGCAGGGCCGCTATTCCACTGGCCTGAAAGAACAACCCTTTACAGGCGGTGTGTGTCCAAATTTCATTCTGGAAAAGGGGGAGGCAGACACCCTTAGTCCCTTAAACAAATAACATCCTCTCCAGCCACAGAGCAGGGAGGGTAATTTACTCTTGTGGTTGTTTATGTCACCCCAACAGATTTCTGAAGGCATCCCAGATGGTCACACATGATGTTTTTGTTTTGTTTTTTGAGCGTGGGTGGGAGAGACACAGGCGGGAAGGGAGAGAGATGAGAAGCATCAATTCTTTGTTGCGGAACCTTAGTTGTCCACTGATTGCTTCTCATATGTGCCTTGACCAGGGAGCTCCAGCCAAGCCAGTGATTCCTTGCTGAAGCCAGTGACCTTTGGGCTCAAACCAGCAACCATAGGGTCATGTCTACAATCCCATGCTCAAGCCAGACAAGCCCACACCCAAGCTGGCGACCTTGGGGTTTCGAACCTGGGTCCTCAGAATCCCAGGCCAACACTGTATCCACTGCACCACCGCCCGGCCAGGCCACACATGATCTTTTATAGAAACTGCCCCCACGAGATGGTCCCGCGTTTGGATTTCCTTGATGTTTAATTGAGCATATCTCCGAGAAGCCGAGGGCACTGCTGCGAGCGCTGGGCGTGGTGTGACCTCTGGGATGGTCGGGCGTTTCTTCCTGCCTGCCTTGCTCTTGGTCATCTGCGGAAGGCCAAGAAGCACAGGGAGACAGCCTCCATGCGGCCATTAATCACGGATCATCCAGGACATGTCAAAGGTACGTGGGAGGAAACGCAGGCCCCGAGATGTGGGGTAACTTGCCCACGGCCTCAAAGCAAATGAGGAGCAGAAACTGGGCCAACACCAGGGCTCGTGGCTGAGCCACCAATTGTGGCACGAGGGATAGACGCATGCAATGCTCAGGACCGCTCGGAGCAAAGACCGGTGATGCCTCCCATAGCAAGGCACGTAGCTGCTGTTCCAGTGGACTGTGCTGGGACAATCCAGCCAGAGTCCATGGCCCCAGCATCACAGCCACACGGCATCACAGTGGCCGAGCAGGGTGGGCTATCAACCTGTCCAGTCGTGGGGTATGAACATCATCTTGACCGGTCAGCATCAGGACAGGCGTTACGAAATCAGAAATGCCCATCTCTGATTTCATTGAAGAAAAAAGACCCATGCATGTGAAACAATCATGGTGGTAACTAATATTAATTAACAATACAATATAATCCTCTAGGTCGTTAGCACTACGGCTCAGGGAAGGGAAAGATTGGCTGAAAATGAAAATATTGAAAAAATAGAGGTTGGTATTCTGATGGTCAGTTTATTCAAGTACAACCCAGGCAACCACTGGACAATACCAGATTCTATGTCCCCTCTGCATGTGAGTGTCACTGCGTCTGCCCGGGGAGAGGAAGGAAGGGGACAAAAGTGACAGCCCCTGAGAAAGGGGCAGCTAACAGGTCTCAGGGAGGAAGGCACTGAGACAAGCCCACTGCAGACCCCAGAAAGGCAGAGCTAACCGTCTCCCCCTACACCCCGCTCCTGGCTGCCCCCTCAAGCCAACAGAGGGTCCCAAGGCCAGTCATGCACCACATTTGCTCTGCCCGTTAAGAGTGTACACGCCGCCTTTGAATAAGTCGTGTCACTTTAAGCCAGCAGGGGCTGCAGCCCGGATTTGACACTGCCGAGGGAAAGCCAGCCATAAAGTGGACCTCTTGGACAGAATATGGAATCTTCTTCCCCAGTGAAGTCCAGCCACATCAGAGCAGAGACCCAATGAGCCCAAGCAGAGGCAGCCACAGAGCGGGTCCATTTCTTTAAGATGGACACCGGGTTTAAACCAAGAATGGGAGAAAAAATAAAAGGGAGGAGGACTCTAAGATTCAGTCCAATGAATGAGACACAATCTGCCTCCCTTCCCCCTTCCCCAATCACAAAGCCACACAGGCTCCAGTTTCTACCCTCCCAGTCACGTCAGTTTAAAGGGTCTTTGTGCAAAGAACAGATTCATGGTGGTTGATGGGAGTACAGCTCAGATGGGGCGAGGGTTTCTCACCTGGCCCTTATCCCCTTGGGGGTGATGTTGGTACAGCAACCAACAGCTCTCTGATTTCCAAGCATAACATCAGCAGGGCCAGCTGAGCCACAGGTCTGACCCTGCAGGCTCCCCTGAGCTCGGCGCTCAGGGAGCAGAAAGCCCACGGCACCGTCCTAGTGACTGAGAGTCAGCGCCTGTCATCACAACGTTTACAGTGATGCCTCAGGAACAGACCCGCCCACTTCCCTGTCCCACTGGCATGTGTCCCAACCTTACAAGCCTTCTTCAGCACGGATGCTACAACCTCCCCCAGCATCATCTCCCAGCGCCAACGATCGCAGGAGACAAAAATTGTGGAGGAAATTCGGCTCAGTCTGCTCTAACCCCAGCACCCTTCATGGGGTTTCAACAAGACGGGGGCTGAGGATGCCAGCGCCTGTTTTGGGGCCGATGTGCCTCTCCTGGGGGAGGAGACAGAGGCAGGGCGATGCTATGGGGGAACGCACCGATCCTAAAGACAGACAGACCCATCTCTGGACCCTGACTCCATGCTTGCTCGTGGGAGAGGGGAGGCCATTATGGACAGTGCACTGAATCAGCTTTCCCATCTGGAGAGAGGAATGGGGGGGTGGCCAAATGGAAGAGGTAGAAAGAGGGGAGAAGCCTGGACCCTGGGATGCAGTTCGTGAGAGCTCCACTTCAGGGAAAACTCTGGGAGACAAGCCTTTCAGTGCATACTGATGTTACCTACTGCAGCACTGACTTCCTGTGTCCCCTGCGAAGGATGGCGAAGTCAGATTCTATCTCACTCCACGCCCAATGGGATGCAGGCCTTGGCCCCACCGGGAGAGGGAGGAGGGAACGGCTTTAAACTTGCCAGCGGGTTACGAGGGGAGGAAGATGTGAAGGATGAATCAGAGCTCTAGAGAGACCTGATCAGATCCCCTTGACTTGGGGCATCCAGCACTTTCCAAGAAGCAAGGATCCAAGCCTGCGCCTAGGAGCTCAGTGGGTGCAGGCAGTATGTGCCCGCGGGGAGCCGGTCAAGGTCGGGTCCTGCCGCTGCCCAGCAGGATGACTCTGGACAAGTGAGTGGAGCCTGTGCCTAGGAGCTCAGTGGGTGCAGGCAGTATGTGCCCGCGGGGAGCCGGTCAAGGTCGGGTCCTGCCGCTGCCCAGCAGGATGACTCTGGACAAGTGAGTGAAGCCTGCGCCTAGGAGCTCAGTGGGTGCAGGCAGTATGTGCCCGCGGGGAGCCGGTCAAGGTCGGGTTCTGCTGCTGCCCAGCAGGATGACTCTGGACAAGTGAGCGAAGCCCTGGGACCCTCAGCTTCCTCACCAATACAAAACCATAGGTAGCAGGCTTCCTAGGACACCTTCTGTAACACACGGTGACCACCCCTCTCCTCCCACTTCGCCGCCCGCCCTAGAAAGGCCATTCAGACTCAAGTTTCAGAGTAGAAACAGTCTATCCCCATGACCGTGAGCTTCTTCCTCCCAAGGACAGCTGGTGACACCTGCCAGGGCAGCAGGCTTCCTTGAAGAGCTCACGCCACCCACAAGCATGACTCACTGCTCCTCAGACAAAGCCTACCTGTGTGACATACGGACAAAACAGGCAAACTAGGGTCCCCCACCTTGTACCCAACGACCTGCAGATCAGGGCCGCCTGTCTAACAGGGAGTCCCTGAAAGTGAGGCCACTTGTTGGCACATGAATGTGTGAAGACAATGGAGCCATCTAAACAAATCCACTTTTACTCAGTCTCCTCCCTGGGTGTTATTACAATAACATCTCATTGGCATGGGTAATGAGAACCCTACCATGGATCATCTACTGCAAGGCTGGACTTAGAGATGCAAGAGTCAAATCCCCAGCTCCCCGGAGGGGCAAAAGTAGGCTCTCAGGTTCCGAGATTCAGAGGAGGAGGGAAGCACCGTTGAGGTTCATTCATTTACCAACACTCCCTGCGCACGCACTGCCCCTGTTCTCACCTAGTACTCACAGGTACGGGTGTACAGAGGTAACCAAAGTAACTCCCTGCCCCCACCACGCATTCTGCTGCATCACCCCGAAGCCCAATTCATTCATAGTCAGCATCTGGTGTTTCCCTTCATCCTTCCCAGCTTCCTACAGGCCTCAGTTTCCCTTTGCAGAATGCCAGTGGCTCTGGGGAGGAAAGCTGGTACCCCCGCAGACCCAGGTAGGAGACGCATGACTGCAGGAGAGCCGCAATGCATCCACCTGCTGGACACAGGGCCGGTCCAGGTCGGCCCTCGGGAGCTCTGGCACTAGCCGTTCTCTGGCTCTGGGTCTGTGGAAGCAGGAGGCCTGCAAGTGTCTCGTCTCTTTCCACTCTGACCAGGAAGGGAAACATAAAGTGAGAAGAGGTGGAAAAAACCAGAGAGCCAACAGGTCACCCAAATGGCACAAACCCTGATTTCCGTTATGTGAACAAGCAAAACCTCAACCACACATGCCAGTTAGAGCTCCGTTCTCTGCAACTTGCCACTAAATGCCCTCAACCTAAATATACCCTTTGTCACGGATGAGAAATTGAGCCCAGAGAGGCCCAGCAACTGGTACAAAGACACACAGACACAGGTGACGGGGCTGGGATAGGACCAGGTGTCAGATACGAGCCAACACCCGAGTTTAAACCATGGCTCCATCCTTCCGAGCTTCAGGGCTTTAAGAATATCCCATAAAGTCTCTAAACCTCAGGCGTCAGAAACCGTAATACCCGCATCCGGGCCCTAAGGGATCAAGGGAAATGGAGACTGGAACCAGCTGCCCAGGCCAGCGGCAAAGGTTGGCTTCTCTCTCCTTCCCAACAAACTGCTCCTTGGCACACAGCACCTCGTGAATCCCGACGCAGAGACATTGAAGGATCAGGGATGGGATGTAGTTTAAGGAACAGCAGGATCAAATGGTGTCTGACTGGTAAACCGTGAACGCCTCCAGACAGACAGCCGCCTTCCCCAAGCTGGTGCCTTACAGACGGATGGCGAGGATGACAAGGCCAGAGAGAAAGGGTTTGGGAAAGGGAGAATGGGCCAGGTTCAAATATAATGCGGGAGGCGTGGGGAGGGTAACGGGAAAGGGTGAGGAAGGCAGTCCCAGGACCTGCAGAAAAGCCCGTGGGGGGGGGGGGGGGTGAGAAACCAGGACCATTTGGGCTCTCTGGTGGACCACATTCCTGGTTCCCGCCTTAGAAACAATTAAAAACCCAAACATCTAAATTTACCAACTGGCTTGCCTATGGCCACAGATTCCCTTCCATTCAGAGACACTGTCCATCAGCGTGACCCTGGGGCCACTAAACAAGTCTGGTGTGAGGCCATGGGCAGAGGTCACAGGGAAGGTCACACACAGCAGGCAGCCTCTTCTCCTTCCCCGCCCCCTCCCAGAGAGAAGGAAGCCACAGGCTTGGGACATTGTGGTCCATTCTGTCACGCCACTCACAGGTTCGTTTCTTGCTGCTTCATTTTTAAAATAAAAAGAAATAACATAATGAAAAAATAAATTAAAATGAGAAAGAGGGTCACTTTCCTCCCGCCATGTGGGGAAGCGTGCAGAGGCCCTAAGAGGCAAAGACATGCAAAGCTGGGGAAGGGACACACTGGTCCTCTGGAGCCGACAAAACCACTGCCTGCCAACACCTGACCCCACCATGAGTCCAGATACACATCTGGGAATGCCCAATGACAAACCAGAACAGACTGAGCTTCAGGGTTCACACACAGCTTCAGGAAGAAAACCCTAGAAAGGAGGTGACATTTCTTTCTTAAGCCACTCAACTGTGCCAAAAAGCGTTCTATAGAAAAACAGTTTTCACTATTTTTCAAAACAAGTCACACTCACCAAACTTCAGATTTGAAATTTGATGATACAGGACATGTGGGCAGAGTGGATGATGCCCCCTAGGGTTCTCTCCAATTGTGACTCCAATCTCCATCTTCCCAGCACTCCTTACACCAACACTTCCAAAATACCCACTTGTCAGAGTGCACCACATGAGGAGTTAGGGGGTCCCCATCTACCCGCGCCACCTTCCTCACCTGTGCCTTACGTCCACTTCCGGAAACTGGGAGTGATGCCTGACTATTTTATCCGGTTGAGGGTGACAGATGGGATGTGGACTCAGAAGCACTTGAGAAAAAGTCCAGTGCAAATGTTCGGGACATACAGAACATGCTAGAACACCAAACCTTTTAATTTAGAAAATACAGACACAGCAGAGGGACTGGGAGCTGAGTCCCTGCGTGGCCTCCCCTCTGCCGCTCCTTACGGCTTGAATGAAGACGCCTCCTCAAAGAGAGAAAGGAAATCCCACAGGTCCCTGGAGTGTCTGTGGGAAACACTCTAACCATCCCGGTCAGCCTGCCTTTAAAATTAGTTAGTGGGATTCCACTCCACAGCCACTGGGACGGCTGTTCTCATAAAGAAAAAAAAAGGGAGGAAAAAGGAAGGAGGAAGAAGGATTAAAAAAAAGAAAGAGGAAGGAAGAAGGAAGAAGGAGCAAGAAGAGGGGAGAAGGAAGGAAGGAAGAAGGAAAAAGGGAGGAAAAAGGAAGGAAAGAAGGAAGGAAGGAAAAAGGAAGGGAGGAAGAAGGAAAAGGAAGGAAAGAGGAAAGAAGGAGGGAGGGAGGGAGGGAGGGAGGGAGGAATGAATGCAGGCAGGCGTTGACACAGATGCAGAGAAATTGGAAACCTTATGTACTGTTAATGGGAATGGGAATTGGTACAGCCGCTGTGGAAAACAGTACGGCAGTTCCTCAAAAAATTAAACCTAGAGGCCCTGGCCGGTTGGCTCAGCGATAGAGCGTTGGCCTGGCGTGTGGGGGACCCGGGTTCGATTCCCGGCCAGGGCACATAGGAGAAGCGCCCATTTGCTTCTCCACCCCCACCCCCTCCTTCCTCTCTGTCTCTCTCTTCCCCTCCCGCAGCCAGGGCTCCATTGGAGCGGAGATGGCCCGGGCGCTGGGGATGGCTCCTTGGCCTCTGCCCCAGGCGCTAGAGTGGCTCTGGTCGCAGCAGAGCTACGCCCAGGAGGGGCAGAGCATCGCCCCTGGTGGGTGTGCCGGGTGGATCCCGGTCGGGCGCATGCGGGAGTCTGTCTGACTGTCTCTCCCCGTTTCCAGCTTCAGAAAAGTACAAAAAAACAAAAAAACAAAAAAAAAAAAAATTAAACCTAGAATGACCTGTGCTCCAGCAATTCCCCCTCTGGGTGTGCACACGGAAGAACCAAAGGCGGGGACTCAGGCAGGTACCTACACAGCCATGTTTACGGCAATAGGTGGAAGAACCCAAGTGTCCCTCCATGCATAAACAGACGAACACAATGTGGTCTATCCATACATGGCATATTATTCAGCCTCAAAACGGGAAGAAATTCTGACACCTGCTACAAGATGGATAAACCTTGGAAGAGGTAATGCTAAATAACATTAAGTTAGATACAAAGAACAGATGTTATATGACTCCACTTAGATGACAGAGCTACAGTCGTCAAATTCAGAAATTCAGGAAATAGAATGGAGGTGGCCCAGGGCTGGGGGAGGGGACAAGGGAATTGGTACTGAATGGGGGTCGTGTTCTATTCGGGACGAGGATGATGTTCTGAAGGTGGCCGATGGAGAAGGTCACACAACAATGTGAGCGGACATCATGCTGCTTCCTGCACACTTAAAAATGGTGAAGATGGTCAACTTCCTGTGATGTACATTTTACCACAATAAAAAATGGTTAAAATTTAAAAAATAATAATAATAATTGAGCAAAGAAGGTACAAACGCAGGAATGATCACTGTCACTCAGAGTTCCTGCGGGCGTCACTCACATAGTGAAGAACGGACCCCCAAAGGCCAGCCTCTCCGATACCTCCGTCTCATGCCCGCAGCACAGCGAACCCCTCCCCCACAAAGACTGCTGAGTCAAGTCTGCTTCCCACGGGCCCAAAGACCACGAGAGCCCACGTACCAAAGAACTGACATGATGTCACCATCCGAAGAAGCACCCAGCCAACAGTTGATATTTGTAGAATTAGTAGAATTAGAGAGAAGACATCGAAGGCAAATGATTGGAAAGGCATCTATAACAAATCAGAGGAAATACACCACTGATGGCTCCAAAGCCATCTGATGGGACTGCTGGACAGGCGGGGCTGCTCTTTCCTGCCCCGCCCCCCCAGGCTTCCCAGTCCAATGAAAAGAAAGGGAAGGGAAGGAAATCACTACAGTAAAATGAGGTCAGGGGCCCACGGTTCAGGCAAAAGAAGTGGGGCTGAAAACCATTCAAACCAGACCATGTAAAGGGCATTTCCCACCTACCAGGAGCCTCAGAGACCTGAGGGGAGAGACACGGAAGGTCCCATTTATTTCAGGAGACCCAGAACTACTGCCACCTTTATCATTCACCCAGACGTAACTACTTCCATCTTCGCCAACTACAAAAGGCACCCGGTTTCCAGACTTCTGTGTAAAAAACCTGTACCAACAGACCAAATATGGGAGGAGGTGATGATTCACATCACGAAAAAGAACCCTTTGACAGAAACTCGCCACTTCAGCATTCCTCTAGTTTCATGTTCCTCCGGGCCTTTTGCGTATCAAGTCGATCAACCGAGATTGGTTTGGCGTAGACATCTTTCTGGGCACAGACCTAGTCTATAAGGAAAGGGAAACTGAGCGATTTGGGACAGAGCTTCTTTAGCCAGTGGCCCCGTCCCAAGGGAGGAAATTCATCCAGAACCATTCTGTCCTCATATAAAGTGAGCTGGGTGCATCTGTCACGTGAAAAGGTGCTAACTTGGTGTGGAGGACCCGAACCAGCTCCACGGTGACAGAGGACATCACTCAAGATGAGGTCAGCCAGAAGTAGCAGTGGTCTTCATAGGCACATGAACATAGGTACCAGAAAGTTGTCAAATGGCACTTCCCAAGCTCCTGTAGAACTTACAATCCCCCAGCCCCCAAGGAGAGAGATTGCAGAATATAATTTATTCCTCAAGCCCAGAAATACAGTTCCTTTATCTTTTGCCCAAATATAGCCATTTCTGTGTTAACCAAGTACAAAGGGCACCTGATTTCAAGACTTCTATGTCAAAACCTTCACCAACAAGCCAAATAAGAACATGTGGAAACTCAGACTAGGTGGTGGTAAGCCAGGAAGGCTTCCTGAAGGAGGAAAAAAAGAGAAGCTTGGTGGCCAAGCAAGCTTCAGCAGGAAGATTCAATGTGGGCTTTAGCTGACCAAGAATCCAGTCAATTCCCCGTTTTCTTAAAGTGTCCATCTGTCTTGGAGTGGCCTGGGAAGCTTGTGAAAAATGCAGATCTCTGAGCACATTCTGTCCCTACATATACCAAAACAGAACCTATCAAATTGGGGCGGCGAGCAGGGATAATCGCTAAGAACACTCATTTTTACCAAGTTCTTTAAGCAATTCATCCCAAACTGAAGGCCAGGGGGCCTGACTGAGCAGCTCTGAGTGACCCACATGAATCTGGGAAGAGCTGCAACTCCTGAGAAGGCAGGACCTAGGAGAGGGGACGAGGCAGGGTAGGCAGAAGACTGTCCCAGAACCATTCAGTCACAACATCCCCTACCCCTGACCCACCGAGACTTCCTGTTATGATCCTCACTGGAGCTGGCTGGTTATAGAAGATGCTGGTGCCAGTGTGGGAGGGGGAAGGGACGGGAGAGGGGACCAGGAGAAGCCGGAGCAGGGGACTATCTCTCAGCTTACCAACCATAATAGGAAGACTGGAGACGTCTCAAAGAGGAAAAGAAAAACCAAGCCTGGTTGACCCATACCCTAACAGTAACAGGAAAACTCTCTGTGGACAACAGAAGTCCGTTGTATTGAGATTTAAGGAACCTCAAAACTTCCTCATCCCAAACAAACATCCCCTGCACCCTGGGGGCGACCACTCCGAGCAGATGCAGACAGAGACTGGAGGCAGACAACCCCAGAGACTAGAGGCAGACAACCCCAGAGACTAGAGGCAGGCAACCCCAGAGACTAGAGGCAGGCAGCCCCAGAGACTGGAGGCAGGCAGCCCCAGAGACTAGAGGCAGGCAGCCCCAGAGACTAGAGGCAGGCAGCCCCAGAGACTGGAGGCAGGCAACCCCAGAGACTAGAGGCAGGCAGCCCCAGAGACTGGAGGCAGACAGCCCCAGAGACTAGAGGCAGGCAGCCCCAGAGACTGGAGGCAGGCAGCCCCAGAGACTAGAGGCAGACAGCCCCAGAGACTAGAGGCAGGCAGCCCCAGAGACTAGAGGCAGGCAGCCCCCAGAGACTAGAGGCAGGCAGCCCCCAGAGACTAGAGGCAGACAGCCCCAGAGACTAGAGGCAGACAGCCCCCAGAGACTGGAGGCAGACAGCCCCAGAGACTGGAGGCAGACAACCCCAGAGACTAGAGGCAGACAACCCCAGAGACTGGAGGCAGACAACCCCAGAGACTAGAGGCAGACAGCCCCAGAGACTAGAGGCAGACAACCCCAGAGACTAGAGGCAGGCAGCCCCAGAGACTAGAGGCAGGCAGCCCCAGAGACTGGAGGCAGACAACCCCAGAGACTAGAGGCAGACAGCCCCAGAGACTAGAGGCAGACAACCCCAGAGACTAGAGGCAGACAACCCCAGAGACTAGAGGCAGGCAGCCCCAGAGACTAGAGGCAGGCAGCCCCAGAGACTAGAGGCAGACAACCCCAGAGACTGGAGGCAGACAACCCCAGAGACTGGAGGCAGACAGCCCCAGAGACTGGAGGCAGACAACCCCAGAGACTAGAGGCAGGCAGCCCCAGAGACTAGAGGCAGGCAACCCCAGAGACTAGAGGTAGACAACCCCAGAGACTAGAGGCAGGCAGCCCCAGAGACTAGAGGCAGACAGCCCCAGAGACTAGAGGCAGACAGCCCCAGAGGCTGGAAGCAGACAGCCCCAGAGGCTGGAAGCAGACAGCCCCAGGTGCACCTGTGTCTTGTGCAGGAAGGTCGGACTAATGGGGCCTCTGGGGTGGGGGGCAGGACAAGAGCCTTTTTCATAGTGTTCCCCAATTTCTCACAAGTCTCTCATGCAAAGCCACTCTATCGCCATCAGTTGCTCCTCAAAACCTCTCAGGCTGGCTCTCCTCACCCCTCTCTGGGGAAATAAATCCCGAAAAGAGACGTGGGATCATTTCCTGACCCAAGATGGTTTGGCAATACCCTAAATCCATTCTGATGTGAGAGTAGAAACCCGTGTTCCTTTAAATCTGCCCAGTTAACCAGGAAATGCTCTTGGCAAGGTTTGTTCCCCAAGCACCCGCCACGCCACACCTGCTGCTCCCTGGCGGCGTGAGTCACCCGCACAGGCACCACGGCACGCAGGGCTTGTCAAGGGCGACTGGCTACTCTCACGCACACCAGATGGCATCCATCCACCTACCCCACGGAATACATGTCGGGACAGATCGGGTTGTAACCCAGTTTTTATTGAAGGACTCTTCCCAGTGAAGGTTTGTAGAGAAGGAAGGAGGGAAGGTCACAGAGATGCTCCTCCCACTCATGGTCAAGGCTCCGCTCCCCTCCCTCTGAGCCTGGAAGGTCTCATTGCTCTGCTAGCCATAAATGCAGAGGAGGGGCGAGTTTACCTGGGGAAGAGGTGTGGGGGCTTCTCAATTGTACTCCTCCAGAATAAATCCCAGGCTCTCCTGTACAGGTCAGCGCCTGGAGTCAACAATATTGTACTGTATACTCAAACATTGGCTGAGAGGGTAGATCTCTTATTAAGTGTTCTAATCACACACACGAAAATAATAATAAGGTGGGCAGGAAAAAACTTTTAAAGGCAATGAGTAGGTGTATGCCATAGATTGCAGAGTTTCATGGTGTATACTTATCATGAAACTCATCAAGTTGTATATATTAACTATGTTCAGCTTTTTGTGTGTCATACCTCAGTAAAGAGGTTTAATAAAAAGAGGCCCTGGCCAGGCAGCTCAGTTGGTTAGTGTCATACCAATGCACCAAGGTTGTGGGTTACAGGTTCTGTCCCCAGTCAGGGCACACACAAGAAACAACAAAGGTATGCATAGATAACTGGAACAAGTAGATCTCTCTGGATCTCTCTCTTTCTCTTCGCTGTCTCCAAAATCAATAATATTCTTTTAAAAAAAGGAAAGATGGTCTGCTGAAACCCTCTCAACTCCCACTTTTGTACAAAATAGCATTTTCTGCAATGCAGGATCCTGAATCACAAATCATTAGTAGGACAAATGAAGAAAACTGAGTAAGGCCTGGAGCTTGATTAGTAGTCAGTGTTCATCCCCTGGGTTTGGGAACGGGGCTTCGACTATGTAAAATGTCAACATTCAGGGAAGCTGGGTGAAGGGTATAGGGGAAACCATGTGCTATTAAGGCAAGTGTCCTGTAAATTCAGATGTATATCAAAATCAAGTTAATTTTTTTAAATAATGACAGTATTTTTAATCCAGCTGCCTAGTAAATTTTAACCCATGGAATCGCTAACATAATTTACATCTTAGTCCTGAAGGCAAATTTTACCTATCTCATACCAATGCTGATCAACTCTTAGATGCAGGAAAAACAAAACAAAAAAGCCACAGTATTCTGGCTCCCAGACATAGGTCATCTGATGGGTAGGTGGAACGCTCTTCCGGAAAGCCCACCTCAGAAATGTGCGCCAAGAATGACATTCCTCTGACTTGAGCCATGACTCAGATTTAAAGCAAAGATAATGATTTCTAGGAATCTTCCAAAGGTAATGATCCCAAATGTGGACAAATTCACGTGTACAAAAGATGCTCATGAAGGCATCTCTTCTAAGGGTAAAAATTTGAAAACACCTTAGTGTTCAACAATGGGGAATTGTTGGAGCAAATTATGATTCAATGCCTGGTACAGAATACAGTTATTACAAAGGGAACAATCCAAATAATATTGGGGAGGAAGGAGCAGGAAACAACGCTGTACACATTGCAAGCTTTCAGCAGGGAGGAAATAATTGCCAGCATTACTGTGGGAATTGGGTAGTTTTTCCTGATTTTTGCACTTTTTTGTAGTTTTCTATAAAAGAGAGGAAGACCAGGATTGCCTTTAAAATCAGACAGGGTGCCTAGCTGGCGCAGCAGGTCCTCTCAGTAGGACAGTTTCAAAGGGGCCTGGCCTGGGAGAGGGTGGGGACAGCCACCAGGAGCATTGCTTTGCCAGCTGGGCAGTTCCAGGGACCCGGTATGGGCAGAGGCACAGCTCCTGGGGGAGGAGGCAGCAGCACACACTCACCTTTTTCCTTCCTACGGTGCCAGGCCCTCCGCTCTCCCCCAGGCAGGTGCGAACTGGAGGAAACAGTACCCTGAGCACAGATCAAGGGAAACCCTTGGCAGCTGCCAGAAGTTTTCTATGCAGGAGGGACTTCTGGGCTGGAAATGGCCCATCACAGACAGGCTGCCAGTAGGGTTGCGGGGAGGGGAGGGAATCCCACATCTGGGAAAGCATCTCCAGGAAACCATCCTCAAGGGGGAGGGAGGCCCTGGGGTTGAGGACAAGCTGCCAAAGTGGGAGAAGGCAAAAAAGGACCCCGGTTTATCTGCATATCACAGAGGACCGGGGGAGAGCGGACTGGTTCCCTCATTCATTCAAGGAACATCTACTTCGCGCCTATTCAGTGACAGGCACCGTGCTGCCCAAAACAGCGTGGACACAAAAGGCCGAGGAAAGCAGAGACCATGGGTACAGGAACGGTTTGCTTTCAGTTCAGGACTCAAGACGAAGCCCCCTCTCCGTGCTGGCCAGGAAGCCTCTTCCAATGACAACTTAAGTGGAGGTTGTGCGGATGGGGACGGCGGGGAGGGGTACGCACTAGACCGAATTCCTGCCACCTTCCACCCATTCCGAAACCTGCCCACACCTTCTTCCCAGTGTCTGCCTGACCGGTGATGCACTCCTTGCAGTAAAGCCGACCAGGGACATCCAGAAAGACATCCGTCCTTCATGCCCAGCGGTGAGGGAGGCTCGGCTAGGTCTTTTCCGCAAGCGCTGCGCCCCAGTCGCCTTCTGAGTCGCCAGTGGCCAGACGCCAGAAGCTTACCGAAGCGGCTCCGCTCCCAAGTAACGGGCTCCGAAGGGCGACAGGGCGCAAAGGTAAGTGCACGGGCCGCGCAGTCTTTCTCCTCAGACTGAGCTCGGTCCCGCGGGGCTCGGTCCCGTGGGGCAGCCAGAAGCTTAGCGGCGCTGGGGGTTGCTGAGCGAAAACCGAGAACACCTGAGATGGGCGCTGACCACCGTGAGCTGGGCGATCAGCTCTGTATGGAGACAGAGGGATGGCTAAAATGTCCTCTGAGAAGATATCAAATACAAGAAGAAAAACTTCAACCCAGAACCCCGAGACCTTCAGAAAGCGACGCAAGGTAGTGGGGGTAGGGAATCAAATTAAACCCTTCCCCCGAAATGCAGGAAAACTTACCTCCAAGTAAGCGACCCGAGTGTTACATAGAATGAATCAATCCACGGATGGACACGAGGTCTTGAGCCCGGCTGATACGCACCAAGTAATCCACGTTAGGGGTCCAAAGCACCCCACCCCATTACCCATTTCCCATCCAAGGTCTAAGAGCTGGTGGCCGGCCCCTGCGCTCGGGTCCCGCGGAGATCGCGGCGAGTTCAGGGGCTGGGGTTTCCAAGGGCCGCATTCCCGGGCCCGGGGGCGGACGCCCGATTCCAGCGGGTGCCGGGCGTCCCGCGGACCCCGGCGAGGGTATCCCGCCTCCTCGCTCTGGGAAAGCCTTCAGCCCAGACGCAGCTCCTTGCCTTCCTTGGCTGCGCGCATCGCTAGCACCAGCCTAGATTCCCGCCGGAACCCCTCTGCCAAGCCCAGGAAAGCTTCAAGGGCAAATCCGCTCTCCGCCACGAGTTTGCAGGTCTGCAGAGCCCAGGGAGCGTAGAGCGGGTGCCCACGGGATTAAAAGAAGCTCGAGGGTGGGCGAATGCGGAGCGGCGGGTGCCAGCTGTGGTGGCTGCGTCCTGCGGGTTCCATTGGCTCTCTGTGCGCCCGAACCACCTCTGCGCTCCGTCCCGGGCCTGGCCATTCGGCCCTTTATATACCCGCCTGTCCCAAGGAGGGGCGGCATGGGGCGGGGCGGGGAGGAGAGCCGGGAGGGGCGTTGAGACGCCGAACTGCTTCCTGGGAGCTGTAGTTCTGTTTTCCTAGGCACAAATGCAGAGCAGTTGTTAGAAGGTTAGGGTCCACGCGGAACAGCCATCCTCCCTTGCGCCCCTCCTTCCCAGATAAGGCTGGGATTCCAGCCTCACTGTCAACTCCGTTAAGTCTAGGCTGGTCTTAGTGGCATAAGGTGGGTCATATCAAATCCCTAAATGTCTCCTAGGATGGCAAACCTTCTAGTCCGGGAGTCAGACAAACCCAGCTCGGTTGCAGTCCCTGCCTGCCATTAACTGGCTGTGTGGCCTTCATGGAGAAGTTACCACGGATCCCTCAGATTCTTCATCTGACGCAGAGGATAGTGGTGTCTGCTTCCACAGAATTTTAGCGAGACCACGGTCATCGTTGACCCGTGCAAGATGGCCTGATCTCCCCACTTCTGATAGGAACAACTGATTTCCTTATACTTGTTCCCTACACTTGTTGGCCAAACAAACTGGATCTGAAGGCTCCACTTCCACAAACCAATTGCCACTCCGACACCCTCCTGGATTAAAGCTCTAGAGCTTGCCACTCCTTCTGCAGGCTTCAATTTCTGCAGCTGCCTCATTTATTCAGCGCTTGAGCACCTGTGCACATTGGGTGTGTGAAGGAGCTCATAAGGACTGAGAGGAGGGAGGGGCATTGTGATAAATGGGTGGACATGAGAATGTATGGACCAGGGGCACCTAATCCTGCCTGGGACATCAGCCAAAGAGGCCAGTGGACAGGTGTCTGAGCTGGGTCTGGAGTGGGTAGAGTTGTCCAAACTAAAAGACAACAAAGGAAGAGAGAGAGCTGTCTGTATGGAGGAAACGCTGAGGCTATAAAAGAGAGGGGACATGCTGAAGAAGAGGGCAGGGGCTTAGTTTTCTAGGGCACCTGTCCAAACTAGGTGGCTTAGAACACTGGAGTGTATTGTCTAACAGCCTTGGAGAATATCTATAGATATGTGTATAGACATGGGTTACAATACATACATGTATCTATCTCCCTGTTCTCCCTGCAGAGAGGATCTAGAAGCAATAGCACACCAGGAGCAATGAGCACTAGATCCATGGTTTGCTTCTAATACTGTTGTCCACTAAAAGGAAATAGGGCTCCTTAGAGAAATGGCTGATTCTAGGACTGGGGTAGAAAACACATGAGCCTGGAGCATCCTGTAGGACCAGACAGTAAGAATATGTGAAAACACGTGCACACACACTCACACACACTCACCGTGGGGCAGTTGTTAGGTTTGCGCACTGGTATACCGGCTGCAAGTGCTTTGCTTGATTAGTGCGTGAGCACGTGTGCATAGCCTATGTAAGGCTCTGGGTGCTTGCGCTCAAGTGGATTGTGGATGGCGGGTTGTGGATTGCCTGCTCGTCACTGTGAGGGGCCATTTTTTGCTGTTTGCTTTGCCTGAGAAGAGGTTTTCCTCTGCCTGTGTGTTCATCCGCCATTGTGAGACTTTATTAAACGATAATGGCCTAACATTTTCTAGCTCTGCAATTTCTCTACCATCTGCCGAAATCCAATGTGACCCTGCCTGGCTTCGGCCACCAGCATTATACTCACATACCCACTCACGCACACACAACGGGCTACGTCAGAGGGACACAGAAACCACCTGAAAATGGCCAAAGCTGGGGAACTACCTGAGCAAAAAAATGAGTGCAGCAGCATTGGATTATAACCCAAAGTACAAAATAAATACTCATGAGTCCATAATGATATCATTAGGTAATTTATATTTTTACAAAAGTATATGAGGGAAAATAAATCAAAGCTAGGAGCAGTTAAGCAACTTGATTAAGGTTACAGAGCAAATAGCAACGCCAGGGCTCAAACCCAGAGTCCGCTCTCAGCAGCGTCTCCACCCTGCTCCACAATTCCACACAGCATATCTGTAGATTTCCTGAGAGCAAATGCTGAGTCTTTCTGCACTGACCCCTGCTGCATCGGGCTCGTTCCAGGAGGAGTAGGTGCTCAACGTGAGCTGGTAGGAGATTGTGGATAAGCAGGTGGAGAGCACCCCATGCGTCCCCCGTCCTCTTGTCCATCTTCCTGCCTCCTGCCTGCCCAGCCTATAAGCTTTCATCACCCATTCTACACTCCCCCTGCTAAGAGGAGATGTCTCCAAAGAGCCTGTGACGGTGACAAACAAGGTGCTGGATGTAAAAGGGCTGGAGTGCAGCAGAGAGGAGCCAGTGTGATGCTGGGATCTGGCTTGGGACACAAGTGCTCAGAACCAGATAACCTGTCTCCATCAATCCACACACATAAGCCGTGGGAGAGGGGCACTGGATTGTAGGCCATGCCTTTGGGAAAGTCTAAGTTTCCACTGTTCCACCTGTTAAAATGGAAAACCTATGTAGGAGAAGGTCCATTCCGAGGCACTAAAACATCAGGTTAGGTGTGAGCCCGAATAGATCCTGGGCTCAAAGCCCAGCTCTGTTACTTTCTAGTGGAGTGACTTAGGCAAGGTACTAACAAGTCTGTGTCTCAGTGTCATCATCTGTAGAATGGGGATAATTCATAAGGCACAAGTGTGTTAATTCCTGGGAAACATTTGGGATGGTGCCTGGCCCAGAGCAAGAACTCAGTAAATATTGGCTGCACCTAGACAATAATAAGACCACCAGGAAGCTTCACTCACATAGTAGACATGAAAGAGGTCCCTAAATTACAATATAAGTGTGAGATAAGAAGTTATTATTATAATTATTGTTGTTGTTATCATCATTGTTCCCACAACATGCAAATCCTGAAGAGGATACAACAGATAAATAAAACATAGTCCCAGCCCTTGAAAAGTTTACTACTGGGAACTGCACTGTCTCATACAGTAGCCAGGAGTTTAATTTTAACTAAAAGCATATAAACTTTAAAGTTCAATTCTTCAGTTGCACTGGCCACATTTTCGGTTCTCAGTCACAGCGGGGGTCTGGTGGCTGATGTTTGGACAGTGCAGGTACAGGACATCCTGTCACTTCAGAGTTCCACTGGAGCTTGTTTCAAAGTGCAGAGCCCCCGGCTGCACCCCGAGCATCAGCGCCTGCATGTTCTGATGCACATTTTTTTTAAAGTTTTTAATTTTGCAAGTGGTCTTAAGTATGTACATAATCCTGCTTTAAAAAAAAAAAATCCAAACCTCTTGGGCAAAATGTTTGTTTTAAACAAATGCCCCATTCTGCAATGTTCTTTTTCCTATTAGCAATATGTTTCGAAGAATTTTCACAAATCGAGAAGTTCCAGGGAGATACAGTAGTCGCCCCTTATCAATGGGGGATGCATCCGAGACCCCCAGTAGATTTATGAAACTTCAGATAGTACAGAACCCTGTATACAACATGTTTTTCCTATCCATACACACCAATGATAAAGTTTAATTCATAAATTGGGCACAGTGAGAGATTAACAACAAAAAATAATAAAATAGAGTAATTAAAACAACATACTGTAATAAAAGTTATGTGACTGGCTTTGTTAAAGGATTCAGTAAAACAAGGATGACTTGAACACAAGCTTGTGATACCGCAACAGTCCATCTGATCACCTACATGGCTACTATGTGACTAACAGACAGGGAGCATCTACATCATAGAGACACTGGACAAAAGAGATAATTCACATCCCTGGAGTGACAGAGCAAAATGGAGCGAGATTTTATCACCGTGTTCAGAATGGCCAGCAATTAAAAACTGATGCATTGTTTATTTCTGGAATTTTCCATTTAATATTTTCAGACCACAGCTGACTGCAGGTAACTGAAACCAGGAAAAGAGAAATTGTGACTAAGAGCAGACTACAGGAGAGCCTGCAGAAACGGACATGGAGGGAATGCACAAAGCCCCAGACCGGCCCGGTGCCCCGCGGGTGACACTCAGATCACAGCATGTGCATACTGACCAGTGGAAATATGCAGATGGACTTGGTGCTGATGTTCAAAGAGAGGTTTGCCCAGGGAAGAGCACGTTTCAGAAGTGAGAAGGAATATCTATGAGCACTAGTTATAAAACTCAGGTTGTTGGGTTTCCTATGCTTGGTGCACAGACTAAGAGACAGGCGAACCCAGACAGATTTGAGTGCCCCAGAACCACCAAGAAGTTTCAGATAGGGTCAGCCCAGCCATGAGATTTCTGGCACATTCCATACATATAATCATGTGAGGGCTCATTGGAGCCCAGATCTCTCTCTCTTTTTCACATCATAAGATTATTGTCTTCTTCTTCAATTCTCAATGATATAAAAATTTTTTTTTCATTGAGCACTTACTAATTGGTGGGCTCTATGCCAACCACTTAAGCAGTTAATGCTTACAGTAAACCTAAAAGATAAGATATAATATTATCGCTGTCTCGCAGATGAGATGCCTGAGACAGAGCGATGTGCCCACGGCCAAACAGCCCTGCCACCGTCTTCCTCCCGCCATCCTCGGCCTCTTCGGCTTCTGGGGCCTTGTGCATGCTTTCTTTCTTTCTTTTCATTTTTTATTTTTTGTTGATTGATTTTAAAGAGAGAGGAAGAGGGAGGGAGAGACAGGAACATAGATCTGTTCCTCTGCGTGCTCTGACCAAGGATCAAACCGGCAACCTCTGCGTATCCAGACCGCGCACTCACTGACCGAGCTAGCCAGCCAGAGCTTGTGCATGCTTTCCGAGCTTCATCTCTCTGCGGTTCCTTTTGCGTTGGCAGCCAGGTCTCTGCCCCGCTGACCGACTGACCGTCTCTCCCTGCTCCCTCAACACGAGATACATCCCAGGCTTGGGTGGCTGTTGACTCATCTCCCTCCTTTGACATCTGTCTATCTCACACCCAATCCTGCCCACTGTGAGGCTGGCAAGACTCCGGGCCTGTCTCCAGCTAGGAAACATCCTGCCTACCTGCTAGATGCTTCCATATCCCACAACCTCGAGCTGCCTAAGAACCAGCGTCTTCACCGTGCACTGCTGGTGCCTCACCCAACATGCCCTAGCTGCCCAGCTCCCCGTCAGCCCAGGAAGCTGTTCTAGAAAGTGCCTGCTTCCTTTCTCAGCCAACTCTGGTTCCTGTTTGTGTTCCTTATGCACCTGGGGCTTGTTCATCTCTTTACAGGAGCATCTCAGGAGTGCCAGGGTTTAACTCCCCAAGGACAGCCTCCAAGCAATGAAGGAGGGGAGTCGTTGAATAAACCTCCCATCTCATCTTTTCCAGCCTTCGATTCAACATCACATAAGGAGGTGGGGGGGGGGGGGGCGGGCAGACACCAGACACCAGGTGCATATGGGCTGAGGGTGGGGGGCTCAGAGCTTGGGACTGGCAAGGGCTCCCTGGGGTTAACAGGAAGCCCTCCCAGGTTTTGCAAGAAGCTTTGTAATGCAAATATTCTCAAAAACCTAGGTTCAGGTGGGCCCAGGCATTCACCTGAGATGCCCTCTCTTCTCCCTTGGGTCCTTTCTGCCATTCCAGACAGCATGTCAGATGGGAGGGAGATGCAATTGATCAGGGCTGGGAAAATGCCTCAGCCCCACCCTGCTCCTGCCCACAGCCCCAGTAAGGAAGAGGCGCACAGGCGCGCCCCTTGGAACACTGAGGCTTTGTTTGCGGGAGGTTCTGAAATCAGCCTCCTCATTTTAGCTCATTGGGCATTGAATGTGCCGACTCTTCCTTCTCCTCACTGAAGAGTTGGGAGGGCAGGAGGAAAGGGGGCGAGGGGCGGAAAGGAAGCTTAGCAAGGCTGACGTGCATAGCCAAGCCTGTCCCCCAACATTGGTGAGGGGGGGGGCCCGTTAGTACCCTACCTCCCTTCCAGGTGAGCAGATTGGCTTAGAGAGGCCGAAGAACTTGACCGAGGTCATGTGGCGGGTAGATGCCTGAACAGTCTTTGAACTCCAGTCATTCTGACTGTGTAACCTGTGGGTTTCCCCTTGACATTCCCTGCCTCTTGGCAGGCCAGACCTCAGAGCAACTGAAGGGGTGGGTCTCTACTGAAGAAATCAAAGTGCAAGGAAGGAACAGGTCCAGATTCAAATTCTGGGCCAGCCCTTAGCAGAGTCCAGGTTTCCTACAGGAAAAGGAAGGGCTGGCCTTGTATCACAAGTCATCAGGCTTTTCCACGGGCTCCACAAAAAAAGGCCCAGGTGATGAAACAGAATAACAAACCATCCTTTTAGTTAATTCATTCAATTAAATATTTATTGAGAGGTTTTTAGGTGCCACGCCCAGCATAGGGAGAAATGACAAGAATATATCCCTGCAACCTAGAAGCAGAAGGCACATTCCTGAGGAATTGATTCAACGCTTCGTTTCACAGATGTGGCAAGTGAGGCCCAGAGAGGGCAAGTGATTCACCCAAGGTTACACAGCAAGGCAGCTGCAACTCCCAAGTCCTAGGGAAGGGAACTGACCAGACAGTGGAGCCTCTGAGTAACCCTGGTTCTCAGGAAAAGGTAGGAAATGTCATTTGGTCCAACCTAATAGTCATGTCCTAAATCAATGGAGCCGGAGAGCCAAAGCTCCCTGGTGTCCCTGGAAAAGGAACCCGCCACTGACACTTCCCAGAAGCCAGCCTCCCTGCAGGAGATGCTCTGATGCAGACAAGGACCAATTAGGAGCTAAACGTACATTTAGCACCTGAAGTTCTGATGCCGGAAGCTGCACCTCCAAAGATCTTTGAGCTAATCTGGTATTTCACAGGTAATATTTCCAACCAAAGAAAAGGAGGCTCAGTCTGACTACCCAGGAATAGGACCTGGTGGGTACCTCAGGGACTGTCCCTCTTACTTGGCAAATCACCACCTGACCTGTCCACCTGGCTGAGACCTCCCCTGAATAAGAAGTTTCTAGCAAAGAAGCACAGATGGTCACAGAAAGCAAGAAATGCCAGGGCTGGGCCTGGCTGGGTTGCTCAGTGGATAGAACATCATCCTGGTGCACCGTGCAGGTTTGATACCTGGTTAGGGCACATACAAGAAGCAACCAATGAATGCACAACTAAATGGAACAACTAAGTGGAACAACTAAGTGGAACAATGAATTGATGCTTCTCTCTCTCCCTCTTTCTCTTTCTCTGTCTTTCAAATCAATGGAAAAATTTAAAAAAAGAAAGAAAGAAACATCAGGGCCATGGGAGGTGAGCACAGGGCTATAGCACGGCAGAACATCAGGTGTCTGTCCAAGTGACGCCTGCCCTACCCCCTCTGAGAGTCACTGTAAAACGCGACCCATAGAAGCATGTAATGCCCCAGAGAGCAAGTTTGCATAGGAGCCTTGATTTTCTCATTAATAAATCCCATGATTCCCCTTGAGAAATTCTGATTCCAGACACTAAACAAACCAGAAGGAAAATGACAGGGCAAATAATGTTCAGGCCACTCCTGATCAGTCTCTGCAGCGAGGTGGTCATAAACACCCCAAAGCCATGTGTATCCACGGCTGTCAGTGAGAGCTCAGGGACTGGATCCTCAGCTCTCACCTGAGAGAGCGTGTCTAGGAAAAGCAGCAAGCTGGACAGCATGGCCTGCTCTGCGCCCCAGATGCCCAGAAAGGTGGAGTCTGCATTAGAAAGATTGGGTGGAGAGAGAGAGGAAGGGACAGAATGACGTACCAGTGGGGCAGCCGCTTCTGCCTGGGACACCTTCCTGCCCCAGATCTTTGCACGCCTGGCTCACTCATGTCACTCAGTGCTCTGCCCAAATGACACCTCCTTTGAGGAGCCCTCTTTGACTACCCTGTCAAAGTCCTCTCCAACTTCACTACTGTCTTCTAACCCACCAGCCCACTGGCTGGAGGGGGTGGGGATTGACTACCCTGTCAAAGTCATCCCCAACTTCACTAGTGTCTTCTAACCCACCAGCCCACCGGCTGGAGGGGGTGGGGACACATCCTTGACTTATCATGTGTGGATGAGAAGGGACCTCCACCGGGTAACACTTCTGACCTCTTTCTCCACACCATCCTCAGGGCAAGTGAGCTGAATGGTGGGTGAGATGGGTCCAGGTATTTCGAGTGGGAGCAGCTAATCCATTTAAGGAAACTGAGGATCTGAGATTGAGTCCCAGAAATAGTAGCCCTGCTCTGAAGATTCAAACGTCCCCTCTGAGGTCTGTCGGGAGGACTAAACTGGAAAGGGAATGGAATTCTTAGGGGAGCCAACCTGGTTACAACCCAGCCAGCTCTGTTCATTATAAATCTAACGCTGGCACTCTACCTGTGTCATTCCTGTGTCCATCTCTCCATTGGTTTAAAATCAGGCAGGGGCCCTGGCCAGTTAACGCAGTTGGTTAGAACATCATCCCGGAACACCAAGGTCACAGGTTTGATCCCCAGAAGTGAGTACTGAATGTACAACCAAGTGAAATGATAAAGGAATGCTTCTTTCTCTCTCCCCTCCCCACTTCTATATCTCTAAAATCAATTAATAAAAAAAATTCAGTCAGGGACCACCTTAAACTCTTTCTACATATTCCTTTACTTCAGTCTCTTTCCCATTAGAATACATATGACCACCAGAGCCTGGTTTTGCTCACCTGTGTGTCTCTAGTCCCCAGAAGAGTACCGAGCACACAATAGGTGCTTATCAGATATTGACAGAGGAAATAGATAGCCATCATTAAGGGTCTATTATGTGCTAGGCATGTGATGACCCTGACCCCCTCAGCACCCTCTGAGGCAATGTGATTGAACCTGTGTTTTTACAGATGAGGACACTGGCATTCAGAGTCAGGATGACCTCCCCACAGTCACACAGATGATAAGTGCAGAGCCAGGCCCTGAAGGCAGAGAGGGGTCACATTCTGTGGTCTTACCCCTAAAAATCACATTGGAAATTCAACACTGTCACAGCAGTGTAGTCGTTCCAAATGGAAAGAACAACTCTTTATTTTATTTGAAAAATTGACCTTTCACCTATCTATTTCCAAAAATTATTCAAGAAATAGAATATCTAACTGGACTATAACAAGAAAAGAGTTTGAATTAGTAAGTAAAAAATAAAAATAGGCCCTGGCCAGTTGGCTCAGTGGTAGAGCATTGGTCTAGTGTGTGGAAGTCCCAGGTTCAATTCCCGGTCAGGGCACACAGGAGAGCCGACCATCTTCTTCTCTACCTCTCCCCCTTCTCTCTCTCTCTCTCTCTCTCTCTTCTCCTCTGGCAGCCATGGCTTGATTGGTTCCAGTGCATCACTCCCAGGCACTGAGGATGGCTCCATTGAGCCTTTGCCTCAGGTGCTAAAAATACCTCAGTTGCAAGCATGGCCCCAGATGGGCAGAACATTGGCCTCAGATGGTGTTGCCCAGTGGATCCCTGTTGGGGTACATGCAGGAGTCTCTCTTTATCTCCCCTCCTTTCACTTAAAAAAAAAGAAAAAAATAAACAAATAAATAAACAAATAAACAAATAAAAATAGTTATAATAATAGTAAAAACCTCACACAAAGAAAACCATGGGACCAGATGGCTTCACAGATGAGCACTACCAAACATTTAAAGAATTAACACTAACCTTTCACAAACTCTTCCAAAAAATAGAGGAGGAAGAATTCCTAACTCATTCTATAAGGATACCCAGTAATACCCAGTATTACCTTGTTACCAAAACAAGACAAAGATAACACAAGAAAATTATAGACCAATATCCTTTATGAATATAGATGCAAAAATCCTCAACAAAATACTAGCAAACCCAATCCAGCAACAAATAAAAAGATCACACACCATAAGAAAATAAGATTTATCCCTGGGTGCAAAGTTGATTTATCATGAGGATTTCAGTCAATGTAATATGCCAAATTATACTGCTCACAAAAATTAGTGGATATTTCAAAATGAATATGAAGTAATAAAAAAAGAAGCATTTGATTTTTTTTATTAAACAAGAACATCAGTAAAGCAAACAAGTCAAAGAAAGTTGTTCGATTATGCAGGTGAGATGCAAAACTAACTTTCATTTCATTGATGAAAATGCATTATACAAAAGGCTGAAAGTACTGGAATGTCTGCACATTCCCTGACCCCCTAATTTTTATGAGCAAAATTAATTGAAAAATAATTGAATAAAGGGCAAAAATCACATGATCATCTCAATTAACACAGAAAAGACATTTGATAAAATCCAAAACCTTTTCATAATAAAAACACTTAACACACTAGGAATGGAATGGGACTTCGTCAACCGGATAAAAATCATCTATGGAAAACCCACAGCTAACATCATACTTAACTGTGAAAGACTGGATGCTTTCTGATCAGGAGCAAAACAAGGATGTCCACTCTCAGCACTTCCATAAACATTGTACTGGGGGTTCTGGCCACAGCAACTAGGCAAGAGTGAGAATATGGGGAAATTGGAGCCCTCATACATCATTGGTGGGCATGTAAAAAGGCATGATCATTTTGGAAAACAGTCTGGCAGTCCTCAAGTGATTCAACATGACTGAGAGTTTTTCCACTCCTAGGCATATACCTGAGAGAATGGAAAACCTATGTCCACACAAAAACTTGTACACATATACTCACAGCAGCATTAGTCAGAATAGCCAAAGGTAGAAACAAATTAATGTCCATCAGACTGATGAAGGGATAAATCGAAGTAGTCCATTCATACAGTGGAATACTATTCAGCAAAGAAAAGGAATGAATTACTGATCCACGCTTCAACATAGAGGGATCTTGAAAACCTTGTGTCATATCAAGCTAGACACAAAAGGTCACTTATTGTATGATTCAATTATATGAAATGTCCAGAACAGACCCATTTACAGAGACAGAAAGTAGGTTGGTGATTGCCAGGGACAGATGGAGGGAAGCAAAGAGCTAAAGGGAGAAGGTACAAGCGAGGTACCCCAATATAACAAGAACGCTCTCTGTGTGATGGCATCGTTGCATTCCGACCTTCCAACTGAACCTCAAGAAGATAGGCGCTTTTGGAAATCACTGTAATTTCAGTCTTCCCCATAGTGGAAATGAAATAAAACCATCATCACTGAAGACCTTTGAAACAGTTGGAATATAATATTTAATGGAAAATTGTGAGATCTTGAGATTTCTAGCACAAGCCAGGCACCAAGAAGTGACAATCTGCCCTCCACGCGTGGCTATCAGAGCTTGTCTGTTGAGGGACACTTCTCCATATGCACTTGATTGCATATCAATCACCTATTGCCTTTCTACTTCACTGAGTGGCTTTTGGCCGGGCATTCAAAACTTATCCACAAAAGGAAAGGGTGGGGTGACATATTCTCCTGTTCTGAAGTCTATGACCACTTGGGTCAATGCCGGCAATCCAGAGCCTATGAAGCATGCCAGACTCTCTCTTTGTCCTTGAAGGGTTTATATTTCTCTTAATGGCCACAAATTGGAAATCATAAACAATGGACCAAGCTACCAAGAAATAATATATATTTTATACCTAAATGCTAATTTATTTATTTATTTTTTTCCTAAATGCTAATTTAACAGGGTACCAAACTAGGCGGTAGGAATACACAAAAAGAAAAAAAGAAAGATGCAAATGTCACTTCTTTCACTCTTTGCTCAAATATCCCCTTTTCAAAGAACTTTGAGTCTCTGTTTAAAATGTCAAACATGGCCCTGGCCGGTTGGCTCAGTGGTAGAGCGTCGGCCTGGCGTGCGGGAGTCCCGGGTTTGATTCCCAGCCAGGGCACACAGGAGAAGCGCCCATCTGCTTCTCCACCCCTCCCCCTCTCCTTCCTCTCTGTCTCTCTCTTCCCCTCCCGCAGCGAGGCTCCATTGGAGCAAAGATGGCCAGGGCGCTGAGGATGGCTCTGTGGCCTCTGCCTCAGGCGCTAGAATGGCTCTGGATGCAACAGAGCGATGCCCCAGAGGGGCAGAGCATCGCCCCCTGGTGGGCATGCCGGGTGGATCCCGGTCGGGCGCATGCGGGAGTCTGTCTGACTGCCTCCCTGTTTCCAGCTTTGGAAAAATGAAAATAAATAAATAAATAAATAAATAAATAAATAAATAAAAATAAATAAAATGTCAAACATGCTTAGATATGGGTTTTTTTCTCTCTCTTTTCCTTTGGAAAGCAGGACCACATGCTTTCAACTGCCAGTAGCCCTCATGCAACCATACTTGTGGTCAGCCTTAGAGTGAAGGCAACTCAGGGGCTGAGAGAGCTAAAATCAAAGAATCTGGGTCCCTGATGACATCACTGACTCATTGAATCAACTAGTCCTGGAGCCCGTCCTATCTCCAGAACAGACCCTTGGTTTACACTCAGGACTACGTCAGGTTTTGCGTCACTTGCACGTAGAGCCTCCTTGACTAATCACTAGTTATGCTGACTGCTCCAGGCTCAAGTCTGGGTGCCCGGCCCCCTTTGTTATTGACCATCCTGTGTGATCTGAGAGAAGTCACTTAACCTTCCTAAACCTATTTCTTCCATCTCAAACACAGGGTGAATTTTTCCAAGCCTTCCTTATTTTGCTAGGTGACTTTGAACAACGATGGGATGCAAAGGGCCTGTGGGGAACTGAGGCAATCAAATTAGCATCACTGTATCACAGCTTCTTACCTCTTGGATCTTAAAATCCTAAGAGGCTTTGCAACGTCCTTTTACAAACAGGACATCATTCCAGCTTCACATCTACACCAAGAAGTAACGAGTACTGTTATTCCCCTGTTTGTAGATAAGAGAACAAGGTCAGGCATGTTGAATGACTTGCCCAAGGTCACATAAGCTGGGCTCGAACAGGTGTCATCTCCTTTATGGCCCATTATCACACAGCCTCAATCACCGCCTTATCACATAAATAAAGCCATCTATCAGCAATCAGAAAATAACAAGGTGTTCCTACATCGACGCCACCATTACCCAGTTTATGTATTTGCTTAACTGATAGCTCTGTCTGTTAAATTGTGAACATGCCCAGTGGTATCAAGGGAGCCCAGTCTCTTCATGAGGATCAGCTTGTTTGGAAAAATAATAAGCCGTTTCACAAAGCCTGTAATGAACATTAAGGTGCCCAGTACCCTCCCTTCCTTTGAGAACAACTGCTCTTCCCACCACATGAACAAAGCGAATCCACGAGAGAGAAGAAAGCTAACGTGAAGAGAACAAGTTCTCCACGTGTTCTGAAGATGGGCTTCATTCTTCCCTCCCTGCTTTTCGATGTTTCATTCTTTCATTTGGATTTCCTTTGAGCCCCAAATCCTGCAGATCAATTCCTCTTTGGGCCATGCCACTATCCTTTGGGTGTGTGTCACTTGCGACTAAAATTCAATGCCCAAACCACACACCGAGAGGTCGGGATGAAGAGAACTACAGCAGGTCCTGAGTTTGGACAGCGATCCTAGCACACTGTGCAGGTGGTTAAAAATAGAGTGATGCTATTTTCCAGCGAAAATTTCTCTGCTCTTTTGGAAGATGTCTTAATAAATGTGAACAAAAGGCACATTTTCCTGCTCAGAATTCCTTTCTGCTTAGATAATGCTGGTTCCTCTACAGGTGGGCCCGCCACAGGGGTCTGTGGGATGGAGAAAGGCCATCCCTATCAGCACCCTGAGACAGAAGGCTGATGCTGCTGGAAGGGTGTGACTGTGACCTGGAACGGCACCTTACCTTGGTGTCCCACAGCGCCTATGTCTTCCCCTTCATGTATCTTACACTCCATCGCCTGATGGATCTAAAACATACCGAGGATCTTGATTTGTCTGCCCACAACTTAACCAACCCAGCCCAAATGTGCCCCATGCTCACCTGCCTTTTTTTTTTTTTTTTGCTATAACTTTTCCTCTGCTTGGAGAAGGGGCTCCCTTCATTTCTACCTCCCGGGACCCCACTTTCCTTCATGTGCCCCAAAGAATGTGCTCTTTCCCGACTCCCTGTCCTCCTGAAGTGTTTGGCTTTCCCCCTCCTATGGCATACATCCCATCCAACCTTACATAACCGTCACCCAGGCACACGGGCTCTTCCCTGTTTTCCTCACTATGTTGCAAACTTAAAGCTCACCCTGTTTCTTTCTGTAGTTGCCCCTAGTGCCTAGCCGAGCAGCTGGCTTGTAGTAGGTGTCTGACACCTGTATACCGAATAAATGGATGCAGCGTCCACCTGTGAGACTGTCCAAAGGCCAAGTGTGCGCTACATTTCTTTGTCTCTCTTATCCACGTAACAACATAAATCAAGTATGGCCCTAATGAGCCCCATGTTAATAGTGGGGCATACGACTAACCCCATAATTTACTTGAACTGCGTTAGGAAAACACTTTCAAATAGCTTTACAGCATATCTAGGCACTCAGGCTGGGAATAGATTATTTAGAGATTTATTGGATCATCAAATGAACTAGAGGACAAGCAGCACTGTGTTAGTCTAACACAGTGACAGTGACCCAAGGCCCCTAAACCATCCACATGTGAGAAATCAGCCATCAGGCTCCATGTCATTTACAACTCACCGGACAAAGTACCCCCAAAGTTTGAGTGAGCCTGCGTTCATGGACGCAGTGGGAAGAGTCTGAAAGTCTGAAAGTGGTGATAATGGGTGTAGGTGGGGGAGGCTGCAGGGGGGGGTTGGGGGAGGAGAGAAGAGAGGAACTGTCAGAAGTGCAGTGATTGAGTGTCTGTCTCTTTCTTCCTCTCTCCCTCCCTCCCTCACTCCCTCCCTCCCTCCCATCACCCTGCCTCTCGCACAAGGAACTATTGAGAAGGGACAGAACAAACGCTCCCTTATGCGGCTCCCACAGTGTTGCTGAGTTTGTCCCAGACAGCTGCCTGTAGCACGCTATGGTTACTCATTACCCGGGTTCCCAGGCAGGAAAAGGAGCAAACTTAATAGACCCGAACTAACCCTCAGCTCAAATGCTCCAGCCGTAAATAAATAAATAAGTCAGGTGGACTGGGACTAGGGGAGGGAATGGGGGAGAGGAGGACGGGCAAGAGGACCATGGGAAAAAACCAGAGTTTCTGTAAGGGAGGGGGAGGAGGAACGAGCAAGGAACTCTCCCTCTGGAGAAAGGACAGAGGGGCGTTTGTGCTGCCCTGTCCTTTGCCGGCAGAGTGGACTCAGTCTCAGCTGGCCACTCACAGGCCTTGCAGAGAGGAGGACTTTGATGGGAGAGGAAGGGAAGTCCCATTTCTCCAGCTCCCAGGCTCCGACCCTCTAAAGCACCCCTTGCTTTCTGGAATGACCAGCTGCCACCGTTTGCTAGAGGCTTGGTGACCTGAGGCGTGGGTTGTGCCTTCCCCCTGACTCTCAGAGCAAATGCATTAGTCCACCATCAGCACCACTTCCACTGAGCAGAGGCACAGGTGGGGACTGATACAGAGGGCCAAGGGACTAAGAGGCGAGGTGACTGGGCATGCAGGCAGTCATATCCCCCACTGAAAAACACCTGTACCAGTGGTTCTCAACCAGGGGTGATCTCTCCCCACTCCCCCAGGGAGTACTGGGCAATGTCTGGAGACATTTTGGGTTGTCACAGCTGGGGGTGGGATGGTACTGGCATTTAGTGAATAGAAGCCAGGATTCTGATAAACATGCTACAATTTGGGACGGCCCCAAATGTCACCATGCTGAGTTTGAGAAATCCTACTCTAGATCTGTGTATGGCTCAGAACCCAGGCCACCTCTAACTTTGCAGATGGCTTCAGTCCACAACAGTTCCATAAATCCACCCACTCATCCAAAGTAAATCAGGGAGGAACATCCTAGAAATTGCACATGCAATAATGTGTCCATCTCCGTTTGACTCACTCTGGGAACAAAACCACAGAACAAACAGGACACCCACCAGAGAGAAGAAGAGGGTCTCCATCAAGCTTGTGTGCCTGGTCAGTTAGCAGACTGATTAATTTCAGTACCAACGGGCATGGAAACTTATCCCTTTGTCTTAGAATGTGTGCTGCCCCTGGCCTGCTGGGGGCCCGGGAGGTTGCATTTGCGGTTTAGTTTTCTCCCTACTGAATTGGTTGCTCACCAGCCAGATGATCTTACAGAAGACTCATTTAATAAAGTCAACATCTCAAGACCACTGCAAAGTTTAGTGAGCTCTTTCAGGAGTTTAAAGGGCTTCTGGAAGGACCTCCTGCAGAGATGGAGCATGACCCAATTACTGTGGCCAAGTGTGCAGTAAGTGTGGACAACTTCAAGGCCACTGTGAGGGTTGTTTTCCAGTGTGGCTATGGCGACCAGTGCTGGAGGGCCTAGCACAACCACGGTGTATTCCAGGAAGACCACCAGCTGCCCTGGGAAAGAGAGCCCGCCATCGGGCCAGTGAGCCTGCTGCAGTCATGCAAGTTCCTCAAAGAATGTGTGGAGGCGGGAGAGGGTGATGTGTGTGCACGTGCATGGCATATGTATGACGTGTGCATGTGTGTAGTTAGGTATGACAGGTAGGTGCACATGTGATTGTGTGATGTGAGTACGTGTGCCTGTATGCACATGTTGTATATGTGCTTGTGATGCACTGATATGTAGAATGTGACGTGTGAGTGTGTGCCACGTGTGTGGTAGGTATGACGTGTGTGCATATGTGATGGATGTGTGTTGCATACATTTGTGTGTGTGCATGTGTGTGGCCCACCAGCTGATTAATGCCAGAACAAGAGGACCAAGGAAGATTCCAGAGCTAAGTCTGTGTGAAAACATCCTTGATTGATGGGTACTTTTGGGGAGACAGGATACCTGAGTTCAATTCCAGTCTCTCTACTTTGGAGCTACATGACCTTGGGCAAAGTGTTTAACTTCTACGGGGGCCCAGTTTCTCCCTCTCTAGGGAGGGATAATAAAAGCACCTACCTTGTGGTTACAGGAACTAGAGACTTCATGTAAAACACCTCGGCTGGGTGCAGTCTAAGCACTCAGTAGGTGTCAGCTGTTCTGACTATCACTGCTTTAGGGGAAAGTTCTGCCTGGAGCCTTGCCTAACACTGCCTGCTCCCTCCCCTTCTTCCCTCTGGGCTGGTTACAGTGTCTGCTCACACGTCCTCTCTTGACTTCAGTTGCCTCTCAAAGGAGGTGTCAAAAACTACAGCTGTCCCTCATCCATCTGGCCCAGACAAGAAGGAACAGGGTGAGCTGATCACCAACCAGCCACCTCAAGGACCCAGAGCCTTCCCTGGTGGCCCAGCAGACTGTGAAAAACACCTGGCTGGGGCTTCCCCCCTTCTGCCAGCAGCTGACGCCAGCCTTCCTAGATCCCCCAGATGCCTGGTGACAAAGTTATTGCCACAATAAAGCCATGACGGGCACTATCAACACTCTATCAGCCTCTCCTGCCCTTCACAGCCGGTTTGTCAAAGCCGCCCCTCCCTTCCCGTTGTTAGCTCTCGGCCCTCTTATCTGCTGCTGGAGACAGAAGTCTCTGGTTTAATTGTGGCAAATTAATTATTGAACTCCATAGCCAGCTCCTCCCCACTACAGCCACTCCCCTGCAAGGCCCAGGCGGAACCCAGGGCATCATCCCAGCCTGGCTGGGCCACCACACTCAGTCGCAGACCCAGAGAGGGGCTCAAGGCCACCAAGTGAAACTCTTCCTCCATGAAGCCTCTCCCAACCCTTCTTCCCGGGACACCTTCAGGGAGAGCATGTCTCTGTAACAACACTGGATGCCTTAAAACTCCTTTCTCAGAAATCAGTAAATGGTGTTAGGCCACATAAGTCCCCAGCTTATTACCGCTGAGCTGTATTAGCCCCTGTGCCTGGTTCAGAGCAGGTGCTTAACCAGCTGAATTGTTGAACGAGCACAGGTCAGCATCCTCTCCAATTCAGTCCAACCGATTGGACAATAGTTAATGTATAGAAAATACCACAGGTAACTCATTCATCTAATCATCACTAATTGCACTTTGGTGTCAGACACTGTTTGAAGCACTTCTACCAAAGAACCCTAGAGGCTGCCTTTGATCTCTATTTCATAGATGAGGATCCAAAGGCTCAAGGAGGTTAAGACCTAAATGAGTGGCAAACCAAGAGTCAACCCCAGACAGAGCCCACACGCCTACGCGTGACATTAGGCTGCTCCTTCAGAGGGTTTTACCTGGGAGTGCAACAGTGACGTGAATACCTGGACTACGCCACCCAACTTAGGATCTAGAACACAAGCAATACCACTGGTGTTCTCTGCACAGTGCTCCCCAATCGCCATCCTCCCTCATCCCCAGCAAGACAAACATGCTTCATTCTGTGTACTATTCCCTTTATTCTCATTGTGGTTTTACTACATAATCATGGACCTCTAAACAACATGCTGCCTAGTTAGGTTTCTAAACTCCATCAAAATATTATGTTACAGGCCCTGGCCGGTTGGCTCAGTGGTAGAGCGTCAACCTGGCGTGCGGAAGTCCCGGGTTCGATTCCCGGCCAGGGCACACAGGAGAAGCGCCCATCTGCTTCTCCACCCCTCCCCCTCTCCTTCCTCTCTGTCTCTCTTTTCCCCTCCCGCAGCTAAGGCTCCATTGGAGCAAAGATGGCCCGGGCGCTGGGGATGGCTCTATGGCCTCTGCCTCAGGCGCTAGAGTGGCTCTGGTCGCAAAAGAGCGACGCCCCGGATGGGCAGAGCATCGCCCCCTGGTGGGCATGCCAGGTGTATCCCGGTAGGACGCCAGTGGGAGTCTGTCTGACTGCCTCCCCGTTTCCAGCTTCAGAAAAAAAAAAAAAATTATGTTACATGCAGCCCGCCACTTCCCTACCCTGCAGCCATGAGCATTCTTTCCTATATCTTCTTCTCTACTCCCTCCACCTCAGCACTGCTGGGTAGCATCGAGGTCATTTAAATTTCTATTTAAGGATATATTGTTTACCAAGTGTCCCAGAGTTTATAAATAGTTCCTCATCCATCATCTTTTTTTTTTGGCATGTAACCCTCACTCTTTCCTTTTTCTAGAAGGCTCCCTAGGATGAGGACCATAAAATGGGCTCTAGGTTGGCCAAAGGGTTTCTGGGAATTTCTGGGCAGCCTGGGAATGGCACTGGGCACCCCAGCCAATACTTCCTGGATGTTTCACAGCCTGTAGAAAAGAGCACAGGATAGCAACGTGGTTAAGGAATGGACCTTGGAGAAGCCTCTAGTGGGTTTGACTTCTGCTGTATTGGTATATGTTACTGGCACAATTGTTCTACAAACAAATCATCGGAACACTCAGTGTCTTACAGCAAGTGGCATTATTCCCATATTAACAGGCCAGCAGGCCGACTGTGGTCTTGCCAAGCTGGGGTGGACTCAGCTGGGCAACGTGGTTTGAAGTTGCTTGTTAGCTGAGCATGGATCCCAGGCTATGAGTTGATAGCAGTTACATGCTGCTGCATAACAAATTGCCCCAAATTGAGTGGCTTAAAACAACAATGATTTTTTTCTTTCTCGTGCTTCTTTGGGTTGGCTGGGTAGATCTGCTGATCTTGCCTGGGCTCACTCATCTGGCTCGGACCCAAGATGGCCTCACTCATACATCCTGCAGTTGGTGCGGGCTGTCCATTAGGGATCCTTGGTTTTCTCTCACGTGGCCTCTCATTCTCCAGTAAGCCAGACTGACTTCTTCACAACTTGGTGGGCTCAGGGTTCCCAAAAACAAGAGTCTAATATGCAAGGCCACTTACGGGCTAGGCTGTGGGACCCGCACGCATCACGTTGGTCACATTTTACGGTTGAAAGCAAGTAAAAAAGAGTGGCCAGCTCAGACTCAAAGGGAAGCAATTAGGATTCCTCTTGTGATGACACAAATGACAACTTCACATTGCAAAGGGGCCTGGATTCAGTGTGGCATGATTCATTCGGCAGGGTAGAGTTAATTATTAACACAATCCACCACAGTTCGGAGGCAGGTCTACTCCACGTGTGTTTCTTTCTGGAGCCAAGACTGAAGGGCCAGCAGAGACTCGGGACGTGCTCTTCTGAGGCTCACCAGGAGCCCAAACCAAGCCACACTCTGAAGCCTCTGCTCCTGGCACGATGACTAACATCCCACCTGCCAAAGCGACTGACATGGCCAAGGCCGATCTCCATGGTGCAGGGCTAGTCGGAGGGGAGGTGAATGTATATAAACTGAAAAGTAATCCCACCTATGACGGGCCCGCTGTAACTTCCAGTATTTAGTTCCCGCCTTAAACACAGGGGGTAACTGCTCCCTTGGATGGTTGTTTTCAGGCAGAATGACCGATTCGTCCCAGTGTGCCTGCAACGTGCCTGGCTTGAGCACAGAACATCTTACATCCCAGGAAAACCCTCTGTCCTGGGTGAACCGGGATGGTTTGGGCACCCTGTTTGGAGGACTAAATGAGATCTTCCTGATCATCTCCACATACTTTCTTTGTCACGACCATCCCCACTCCACAGAAGTGAAAACAACTTCTCAGCAGCCTCACAGCATCGGGGGAAGAAACACTACATGAACCTGACTCTCTCCAAGCCGCCGTCACCTGCTCCCTCTCCCCTCTCTCCCCTGCCACGGCCCACGCCCTGCTCTCCTGAGCTCCTCTCTCCGGGATCTCTGGAGGAGAACGGGTGCTTTGTACAGAAACTGAGGCCCAGAGAGGTTAAATGGGGCACCTGA
The DNA here is from genome assembly GCF_036850995.1 of Saccopteryx leptura. Taxonomy (NCBI): domain Eukaryota; kingdom Metazoa; phylum Chordata; class Mammalia; order Chiroptera; family Emballonuridae; genus Saccopteryx; species Saccopteryx leptura. The sequence continues at coordinate 170,397,252 of NC_089507.1, forward strand.
TGAGGAACAGAGTGTTTGGGCCAGGTGGGAGCAGAGGGTGCACACAGGAAATGGGGCTACTGATGGATACAGAGGGGCTAATCTCTGGAACAGAGACTAGCCTATAACCAGGCAAGTCCTCAAGCTGCGGGAGGATGCCCGGCACAGCCCCCACGTGGCCTGCTCCCTGGCTGGGCTTACCAGGAATGCCTGAACCTAGGCGCTGACCCTCCCAGCCTCCTATAACTTTGGGCCTTCAGGAAAGGTCCTGCACTGATCCACCAGGGCCAGATTCCAGTCCTGTCCTGGCCTTTGATTCACTTGTTGTGTGACCTGGGGCAAGATGTCCAACCTTTCTGGGCCTCAGTTTCCCTGTTTATGAATTATTCCTGACTTCCCAGAAATCACTGGGAAGGTGAGCAAGGGAGCCCCCTAGAACTGGGAGGTACTATTACAGGTTACTTGTTTCAGGCCATTAGCATCAGGCACTTTCCACTGACTGTCGGGCCAAATTAGATGGGAATGCAACTGAGGTCAGGCAACGAGAAGGTGCACACACAGGGGGGAAGGGGGAAGGGGGAAGGGGGAAGGGGGAAGGCGGAAGGGCAGGCTGGGGGCCTCTGCTGGAACATCCCTTAAGTGGTGAGAGAACTGCCCCAGACCGGACCGACTGGATGATGATGAGGGGAAAGATACTCCGGAGCTCCCACGGTTTTCCCCGCTTCCCTCAGAATCCCAGTACTGAGAGCTGGGGCTGCCACTCCCGAATCCTTGTCCCGGATTCTTTCCTTTTCCGAGGGCATCTAGAGGACAAACACCTTCTGATCAGAATGTTTTTCCAAATACTCAACATCTGGAAGGACCTGTTACAAAGGGCCCCTTTGTGCAGCCGGGAAATGGGCTGGCAATAAAACAGCTCCAGACCCTGCAGAGCTGGGGTGGGGGTGGGGGGCTGGGGGAAGAGCGGGTGAGGGAGGGGGCGGGTGGGGGAGGGGGAGGGGTGCTGCCAGGAGGATGCTTGAGAGAGTGAGCTCAGCAAGAGGTGGACCCTGTGGCACAAAGCACTGCATGATGGTCAGCACTTATTTAGGGCTTCCTATGGGCTGGGTGTTGTTCTAAGTGCTTTATCTTTAGTGCCTTATTTATATAAAAGAACATTTCAGAGATGGTCACAGAGAGGAGGACAGACGTATCTGAGAAGGCAGAGAGATTGAATGGAACAGGAGGGTGGTGGAGAGACGGAGGAATTCACACAATAGGAGGGAGCGTTTTCCACATCAGGGCAGGGCAAGGCCGAGAAATAATCAGAGTTAGAATGTGAAAAGGTGACCACATCCCAACTCCATTTCTAACTAGCTTTACTGCCCAGGTCCCTGGAACTGTGTGCTTGGGCGGCAGGCATAGTACCTGTGCAGAAGCCTCTGGCCCCTTCATTCCTGCAGGTGGCTGTCCGTGAGTGTGCGCACGCCCACGACGTTCCAGGAACCTGTGATAGCAGACCATGGAATGCGTTGTTCTTCACGCCTATCCTGCAATAAACAAGCAACACTCTGCCTCCAGCCCCAGGGTAGTCCGAAAACACCACAGGAAACGCTTCCCACTTTGTGGAAAGTTCCTCAGAGACTCAAGGCCTGGTATGCCAAAACCCCTATCAACAATCTAGAAATTGAGAGCTTTCTCCTGATTCTTTCAAAAAGTATCTGGAAATCAATTCGGGCAGCTCTTGCAGGTCTCAGAATCTTGGGACTGGAAAGAATGTCAGGAATCGGTTACAAATTCAAAGTGGATGGACCATCTTTGTGGGGCGTGTTAAAATGCACAGTCCCAGGCCCTGTTTCAGACCCAGAGAGTGAGCAGGGGTGAGAAGTGGGAATCTGGGAATCTGCATGTGGTAAATAAACTCTCTGGTGATTTTTTTTTAAAAGCACATTTAAGTGTGAGAAATATTGGTCCAAATCATGACCCACCTTCTGGGAGAGCAACACTTACTAATCTGAGATACATGGCTGTTTATTCAATTCTTAAACATCTCTAAAATTATTTCTCATATTTCTCAGGATTCAGTGAATCTTTTCCAACTTTCATTTTTTCACATCCAATTTTACCTTTCTAAGCTATGTGCTGGGTGAGTCACTGAATATTTTCTTATTTAATATCATGATATGCCTCTGAGTTCGGTATAGGATGGAGGCAGTTAGAGAGGCAGGAAGAACAAAGAGAAGGGAGATCACAGGAAAAGGAGAAGACAGACATGAGAGAAGACACTTCCTTGTCCCCTAGCTTTGGAAAAGCAATAGGGGGACTTCTTAGTGTATCCTGGTCATTTTTATAACCAGAACATGGACCTGTATGCACCCGACCAAGATCCACCTGGCATGCCCACCAGGGGGTGATGTTCTGCCCATCTGGGGTGTTGCTCCACTGCAACCAGAGCCATCTAGTACCTGAGGCAGAGGCCATGGAGCCATCTTCAGTGCTTGGGTCAACTTTGCTTCAATGGAGCCTTGGCTGCAGAAAGGGAAGAGAGAGATAGAGAGAAAGGAGAGGGGGAAGGGTGGAGAAGCAGATGGGTGTTTTTCCTGTGTGCCCTGGCCGGGAATGGAACCCAGGACTTCCACACTCTCGGCCAACACTCTACCACTGAGTTAGCCGGCCAGGGCAACAAAATTCTCTTATTTTTCCAGATTCCATTGCACCTAGGATCGACCATATACACATTCCTGACCAATGAGATGTTACAGGAAGTTGGCTGAGGTGCTCCTAGGAAATCTTTTGCTTTCCTGATAAAAGGGAGGAATGCAGCTGCTGCTGACCCCCTCACCTTCCAGCCTTGGATAGTGTATTAGTTTTTAAGGGCATCCACAAGTTATGATAAACTTGGTGACTTAAACCAACAGAAACAAATTATTTCATAGTCTGACAGCCAGGAGTCTAGAATCAAGGTCTCAGCTGGGACATATTTCTTCCAAAGGCTCTAGGGAAGAATCCTTCTGGGCCATTTCCAGCTTCTGGGGGCTCCGGACATTACTTGCCTTGTGGCAGCATCACCCCAATCCCAGCCTCCACCTTCATGTGGCCTTATGTCTCTGCATACTCCTTTCTGTCTCTCCTATGAGCTTGCTCACTGGATTAGGGCCTACACTAATCCAGTACAATCTCATCTTGATCCTTACCTTAGTGACATCTGTAAAGACCCTATAAGGTCACATCTAAGCTTCCGGGTGGACATGATTCCTGGAGCTGCAACAGATCCATAACTGAGAAACAGGAGGGCATTATGCCATATTTCATTCAAAATGTTATCATGCTGTTTAGGTTATTAAGCTTTATTTATCCAGTAATTAATAAGAACAGAATTTTCATTTAAAAAAAAATGACCAAAAATAGTTCGGAGCACTATGGCAACAACCCAGAAAGTATAAGGCAAATGCCCCTGGCTGGGGTGGGTCAGGCTGGAAGAGTCTCGTGGAAGACAGCAAATGCTCCCTCCAGAGCCAACGTGGAGCATGGCCAGAAGGGGCTCTCTCAGCCTTGGCTCCACAACGTCCAAATTTGCCTTCCTTAGTGAGGATGCCCAGTGCCCTACTGCTCCCCAAGCTCAAAAGGGCAAGGAGTGAGGACAGGATCCAGCTCCCCATCTCTCACAAGGTGCTGCTTTCAGGAGCAGTGCTCAGAAGAGCAAGCTAAGAGAAGAAAAGTCAGGGCACAGGTTCCGGGGAAAGGACAGTGGCCACGGCTGTCCCTCTCCGCACATCTGCTTCTCTAAGTCTGGCCCTGGAGAACAAAGCCAAGATCTTAATCACCCAGCATCGCTCCGGCATGCCGAGTGTGTGATACACCTGTCTCCACCGTCAGGCAAATGAGTGGGTTCACAGGCAGAGGCCTGCCCTGCCAAACAATGCTCCCCTTTGTCCCTGCCCAGAGCTCAGGATCAGCAAGGAAGCCAAATCCATCAGCACTTGTCAGGGCCCTTGATACACACAATGCAAGTTGTGATGCACATTCTCCAGCAAAGCCCCAGGCTTCAAGCAGGCAGCTCTCACTGACACGCAAAGTGTCAGTCAACCTCCTAAAATCCAGGGTGGGGACTAGGTAAAGGGGGGCACTGGGTTCTCATTCCAAAAAGCCAACCTGGGCCAGGAAAGGTGCCCCTGAAACTCTGACACATCCTTTCTTAAAATCAGGCCCGAGAGAGCTGCTTTAAGGAAAACTATTTCGCACATTGGCAGAGGGCTCTTCAGCTACTTCTGCTTCGGGGACAAACACGAGGTGCCTGGGTGGGGCCTGCATGTCCTTGGCTCACATGACCAGCAGTTTAAAGGACTGAACCCCACCCACCTGGGGAGGAGGAGGATGAAAGTAGAAGTTCCCAAATAGGATTTGCTACACATGTGACAATAACCACAAAGGTGTGTGTGACATCATCCTTTGGAGCCAGGAAGGCTGCGGGCTCTACAGAAGTGTCCCCCCAGCCTGACCAGGCAGTGGTGCAGTGGATAGAGCATCAGACTGGGATGCAGAGGACCCAGGTTCGAGACCCCAAGGTCGCCAGCTTGAGCGCGGCTCATCTGGTTTGAGCAAAAGCTCACCAGCTTGGACCCAAGGTCGCTGGCTCAAGCAAGGGGTTACTCGGTCTGCTGAAGGCCCACGGTCAAGGCACATATGAGAAAGCAATCAATGAACAACTAAGGTCTAGCAACGAAAAACTGATGATTGATGCTTCTCATCTCTCTCCGTTCCTGTCTGTCTGTCCCTGTCTATCCCTCTCTCTGACTCTCTCTCTCTGTCCCTGTAAAAAATATAAATAAATAAATAAAATGCTTTAAAAAAAAAAGAAGTGTCCCCCAAAAATCCCCATTTTGTGTCCTAAGAGAACCTGGAAGTGGTCCTGATGGGTGCTGCCCGTGTTGTTACGTGCATTTCATGACAAGTCCTGCAAACCACTCCTGGCTGTCTTATTCTGTCCGGTCATCCCCCTCTCTTCCCACCCTCCATTGACACGACCGCCAGTCACCCAGATCGGAATATGCAAGCGTTTTCCTCCAACAGAGTCCTAGATTGGCCCTAGCACTCAACGCAGAGGGAGGGCACAGGAGAGACCTGTCCCTCTGGGGTGGGATCACTGCCACCGTCTGCCTAGGCCATGGGGACCAGGCATGTTCAGAGCTATGATTCATGCGGACTCAGCCATGGCCCCGGGGTCTCCTGCCCTGCGTTCACCCCAGAGGCGTCCCTATGGGAATGAAATGAACTACTGAATGAGTTTCAAGCAAAGCACAAATTCCTTTAGAAATACCAAATATTATTGTTGTTGCCAAAGGCCACAGCTCAACTTATAGGGAAGAAGTAAGTTGTATGCAATAATTTAAAGTAAATTACATAATGCCACTTATTTTCTTGTTGTGATAATAGTTTCAGGGTAATGTGAAAAAAATCTTTTCCTTTTTGAGATGCATATGACCTGTTCATGAATAAAATGATGTGATTTTTTTTTAATAATGAGAAAGAGGGAGGTATAGGGGCAGACTGGTAGGGGATGGGGGCTGTTGGAACTGGACGATGGGTACACGGGGGTTTGCGCCACCATTCTGTTTACTCAAGTGTAGGTCTGAAATTCTCCATCATAAAAAGTGAGACAAAAATAAGTCTCAAAGATTGAAACAGAGTAGAGCATCAATCTGCCACCATTAGAACTTACATATGCATTGTAAAGCCAATGATCCAATCTGGCCCTGCTTTTATTTGTTTATTTTTAATTTTTTTCTTCTTTTTCAAGTGAGAGGAGGGGAGATAGACAGACTCCCACATGCGCCCTGACCAAGATCCACCCAGCAACCCCTGTCTTGAGCCGATGCTCTGCCCATCTTGGGCCATGCTCACAACCGAGCTATTTTTAGCACCTGAGATGGAGGCTCCATGGAGCCTCAGTGTCTGGGGCCGATGTGCTCTAACCAATCGAGCCAGGGCTGTGGTTGGAAAAGAAGTAGATGGGAGTAGGAGGGGGAGAAGCAGATGGCTTCTTCTCCTGTGTGCCCTGACTGGAAACCGAAGCAGGGACATCCACACACTGGGCCAATGCGCTACCACTGAGCCAACTGGCCAGGGCCTGGCCTTGCTTTTAAATTGTAGCGGCTAAAATAGTTTTGATTTTGCTTCTATTTTTTTTTTCTTCCTCAACCAAACAGTAAAAAGGTGAGAGTCAGCGCCTGTCGGAATCAGACGATAAACCACTCACCATAGCGGGGAGGGCTCCAGAGCAGCATTAGTGACATTTACTCCCCTAACACTGGTGCTGCAGGACCAGCTCTGTCACACGATAGAGATCAGGTGGGCCGAAGATGGCCACCATGTCTAAACTCAGGACACACTGCGATCAAAGCTGTGGGAATGGTTTAAAAGGAGTCTGTCACAGAAACACCATGAGCAGAAGGAGAGGCAGATTGGCTAGCTGGCAAAAATCATTTTAATCACCTACATTCTCCTAAAGAAAGCTTGCCCAAGAAGGGCATTGTTATTCTTTGTGTAGGATGATGGAGAGGGCAGCGTTCCCATTATTAACAGGTGCGTTGCTCAATGTACTGGTATCCTCTGAGTCTTCTCTTGCTATTTGTGTTCTTAGAGGTTAGAGAGGTGATATAAAAAATACCAGTTCAATTGCTGAACCCTAACTGTCACATTCAAGTGCATACATGCTATCTTTCCTTCTGATTTGCAAGATCTCATCTCCTGCTCAACTCACGTAAGCACCTAATGCCCTGGGCTGGTGCAAGTCCTCTTTGTACTTGCCAACAGACGAGTGGTGCTGAGCCACTCGTGGGACGTGGGCAACACAGGAAGTCAGAGCATCAGGTGCTTCCAGATGATATCTCCAGGGGCCAAACAGGTGGGACCAGCCTCCCTGAACAGTAAAAGAGAAAATGGAAGCTGAGCTCGTGGTGGGAGGAGCCTCGGTGTGGGTGGCGGTGGGAGCCCTGGGCAGGGAAGGGCATGTTACTGAGGCAGCCTTGTGCCCTACTTGTCTGCTGCACTTTACCACACCACAAAGCCCGCCTGGCGCTCCTCTGCCAGCTGATCGCAATCTGCATGCTATCAGCATTGTCATCTCTCACTGAGACACGCAGTTAGTGCTGTGAATTCAAAGGGACCTAATCTAATCCTGCCTTTTCCAAAAGCCATGTTGTTTGGCCACCCAGGTCTGCCGGTGCCAACAGTGCCAGCCTGCATCCCTGTTACTTTCCCTCTCCCCTTTTCCCTCTCCCCTTCTCCCTTAGATGCCGCTTGCTCCCCAACCCTACCCCAACCCAAACCTTCCACCCTTGTTCATCGTATATTTCACAGCTGGGAGATGACTACACAGAACAACACTACCCCTGACCTTCCCTTTAACTTTGGTGGCTGTGTCATCTAGCCCGACTGTCCCTGTGTCCGGTGCTGGTGCCTGGACCCGCTGAGGGCTAAGCAACGTGGCTGACTGACGGAACTGTGAGGAAGATGGCCAAAAACTCACATCAGTGTTTCTGGTCTGCGGAAAGAGGACTTTACTTTTAGCACCTGCCGACCTGATAGAATTGCCAAGAATTTTCTATTTGCCGAGGGTTCTAATTAAACACACACACACACCCCTACCTCACCCCTCTTCCAAAACAGACATCACTTATGGGTAAGGAGACATCTTTTGCGAAGGAAGACGACATGGTTCTCAAACCTTTCAGGTTTCCAGATCGTTATCCATTCTAATCTCCACCAGACAGCCTGAAGCATCTCCCTTACATTCAAGTTTGAGTTCTAAAGCAAGAAAGTGAAGGCTTGATTTCGACCACCAAAATGTGTGTTGTTTTTTGTTACACAAGTTGATTAGACAACTTTTGAATACATAAATATATATAAAAAAAGTCCTGGGAAGACTTCTAGGTCTGTACGCTCTCACAGATCGGGTAGCAGACTCCAATTTTTGTTTACTCTGGCCCTGGGGCTTCCCTTCCCTTTCTTCTGCCGGCAAAGTATGGCCAGTGGCTGAGACTTAGCCATCACCATGGATGTCTTTCTAGGAGTTGGTTTGTAAAAGTTACTAGGCCAAACTAAAGACAATGACCAAAATGTAGCCATCTCTACCACATCCCAGTGGGTGTCAGCATGGAAACAGTGACTTGAATCTACAACATGTTTACAGTGCACTCTGCTGTCTCAATGAGAGAAGTGGGGGAGGAGGGAGGAGACTTGCAGACGCTCCCCATGCTCTCAGTGCCTCCAGCTCCTGTGTCATGTAAAGAAGTCAAGAGTTGGCCACAGGCTGGACCCAAGTTCTAAGGGATCAGCTCTTGGAAAATCCTTAGAGAAGACAAGGGCAGAAAGACCAGGATTCATTCCCCAGGGCTCACGCAGCACTGTCCGTCTCTCTCGGGGGCTGCCTTTGACTCCCGTCTCCTCCCTGTTCACTAACCCTTCTGTCTTTGCATTGCACCACTCAGAAGTGCACTTGCAAAAGGGAGAATAAAAACAGGTCATGCCCTGACCGGTTGGCTTAGCGGTAGAGTGTCGGCCTGGCATGTGGAAGTCCTGGGTTCAGTTCCCAGTCAGGGCACACAGGAGAAGTGACCATCTGCTTCTCCACCCTTTCCCCTCCTCCTCCCCCCTCTCCTCCCCCCCCCTCTTCCTTTCCCACAGCCATGACTCGAATGGTTCACACAAGTTGGACCTGGGTGCTGAGGATGGTCCCCATGGCCTCACCTCAGGTGCTAAAATGGCTTGGTTGCCGAGCAATGGAGCAGTAGCCCCAGATGGGCAGAGTATCGCCCCCTAGTGGGTTTGCTGGGTGGGTCCTGGTCAGGGTGCATGCAGGAGTCTGTATCTCTTGCCTCCTTGCTTCTCACTATATATATATATATATATATATATATATATATATATATATATATATAAAGAACAAGTCACACCTATGTGTAGTTTGTGGTGTCATACTTATCCTGATTTATGAAACAGATGACCATGAACTGATAAAATCAATTTGTGTGACCTAAATTTATGGGCTGTCACTGCTATGACTATGTCATACCATGTAATACTCCCTCTTGCTAGCAATCTTACCAGGAGGCTGGTTTGATAACATAAGCAGCCATGTTGGGAAAGTCTACATGCCAAGGAACTGTGAGTAGCCTCTAGGAACTAAGGAAAGCCTTCAGCCAACAGTCAGCAAGAAGCCCTGGCCCTACAGCTGCAGGGAACTGAATCCTGCCAATCATCAGAGGGCTCTCGGCAGCAGTCTTGCGCGTCAAGCCTCTGGATCAGGGCACAGTCTAGCCAACAGCTTGGCTGCAGCCTTGAGCTTTTGAGACCCTGAGCATAGAACCCTGTTAAACCATGTCCCGACTCTTGACCCAGAGAAACCAAGACAGTAATGCATGTTGCTGAAGCCACTCAGTTTGTGGTAGATAGAGGCTGTTCTATAACACTAGAGAATAAATACAGTGACCATCTTTTGCCGAATTACCAAATATAACCATTGTCCACATGGAAGAAGTCTGCAGATTCATGAACCGTATACTTAAGACTGTTTTTTTTCCTTTTAACTTGCATTATAGGCTTCTTAGTAAATGAAAAAATTTACTTTTCTGTAATTCCACATATTGATTTCAATCAGCATTTCACTAAATGAGCAGAAAGGGGGCAGATTCCTATTGAAGACAAACTTTGAAATCTAAATGTAAGTGCTAATCTTAAATGGGTCCATTGCTCTTCTGTATGAGAGACCTTCCAGTGGGTAGTAGTGACCAAGTGCATACTGAACCCTAATCCTAAAAGGCAAAGGTCAGAGAGAAGGGGTGCACCACTAACACCTTCACTGCACCCCTACAAAGCAGAACCAAACTTTGGCCAAGGGCCTCTCCTCTCTTTGTACATTTCCCCCCAAACTGTCCTCCATTTTCACTTCTCCCTGACGCATCCTGGACTTCTTGGAGGTCATGGCTCTTGCAGTCAGTGAAGGGAAATATTAACCTGGCCTAAAACCCCAGCACTGGGTCCTCACCAACTCCAAACAGCTAGATCCATACGCCTTCCTAATGGACAGAGAAGAGGGGCAGTGAGGGACTTATTAACTTCATAGATCATAGTTTGCCCAGAGATCCCACACAGTTTCCGGCATGAGCTTTTCATTTGGCGGACAGTCATGGGGTGCAGGGGTGCTGAGATACTGACCATGAGGTCTACCCTGTGCAAAGAACCATACATATACCTTCTCTGGGCCAGTGCAATCCAGTTGCCGTCCAGCTCCTCTGTCCACTCACGTCTTCCATGTTTTAGAAAAGAGGGCTGTAGCCCCATGTGCTAAGGACACCTGAGGGTCCTGAGGCTGTGGAGGTCTCAATAACAGCTGTCGCCTGGGAATGAAAAGTGGCCATGCAGAGCCCCCTTTGCCTTCAAGCCAGCAGCAGAGCCTGGGCACTGACAAGATGATGGGACATAGAAGGGAAGAGGGCGGAGTAGATTCAGGGGTGCTGTTAGCCACAGCACTCATTGGCAGCCCTGCTGGAAGGGGGCGGCGACAGCCCCTTCAGATCCAGTTCTTCCCGCTGGAGGACGCAGCAGCAGCAGCAGCAGCACTGTGAGTTGCGCTCCCCCAGCGGGACCACACCACCACCCCTCTCACAGCTGCAGGCTGGGCTGTGTCCGGAAGGTGACCAAAAGTGAATTCACTACAGAGGGCTCCTGCAGCTCTGCGGAAGCCTGGAAATCCCGCGGCGCTGCAGGCCTCCCTGCCCTGCCCTGCCCTGCCCTGCCCTCAGATGGAGCGATGCCAAAGCGCAGGACCCAGGTAGACTTAGCGTAAAGCCCAGCAGCCTGGACAGCACGGAGGCTGCTTCACAGGCCCCCCTGCCAAAGCGCTGGGCCTCATTTTGTGCCTGTACTTTTGCATTGTTTTTGTCAAAGAGCGCTCCTGAAATGGTATAAACTTCACATTGCCCCAAAGCCGGCCTTGGAAGGGACAAGCTGGGAGCGACCACCCAGTAGAATGACGGCAGGGAGCCTGGAAAGACAGGGGTCCCCTTGGTGGCGACGGGCTGGCCTCGCTGTGCCAAGCAGGGTGACAGAGGATGAGGGTAATGTCCCTCCACAGGCCAGCAACCGAGGGAGGTGGGTCCCAGGAGCACTGCCCGTTGCGTGCAAAGCTGGGCGCCACCGCGCGTCCTGCCCCGCCCCGCGGCCCCGCCCCGCGCAGGTAAACAGCACCGCCCGCCCGCAGAGACCGCCGGGGCGTGGTCCCCGGTGCCACGCCAGGGCCGGGGGAGGTGGGGAGGCCGGAGGCCGAGGCCCTGAGGCTCCACCTCCCCACCCCCGCCCTGCTCCCCGGAACGTGAGTTCGCGCAGGCAGCCGGCCTCACCTGGCCCGTGCGCCCGGCCGCGTTCTCCTTCCGCGGGGCATTCCGATCACACCTGCGAGCCGGGCTAGGAGGGATGGGGATGACCAGGCCAAGAGGGCAGCGTAGGTAAAAATTGATGGAACACTGTACCCTTAAGATCTGTGACTTCGTTACATGTAGTCATCATACCTTAATGCCAAAGGACGGGGAAAACGACAACCCCTGGGCTGTCATTTGCTACCAACCTTCTCACCAACATATTTATAGGGGGTGGAGGTGTGGCAGGACGTTGCTTCAGGAAACCTTTGGGGAGGATGGTGGGAGGTCGATTTCTGCATCCCCTGGGCAAACAGAGCCATCCTTGCCCCTGGCTATGGCCACCTGGGCATGTAAGACTTCCTGGGTTAATGGTATGGAAGTCAAGGAGGGTTGAAGGAGGTTGTGAGAGAGGTGGTCAGTGTCAAGTTCATTCCCATCCAGGGCTGCAGTTCTCTGAGGGGTGGTGCTCAGGGAGAGGGACCAGCACTGGAGGCCATGGCTAATGCGATGGGGCCATGACGATCCCAGACCTCCAGTTTTCTTGAATCTAACCAATGTTCAAGCCTGTTTTGCCCGTAGACCCTGTGAGGTCCCCAGAGCCTTCCGCTGGGTTCTTGATTACTGTGGTTTGCAACAGGGAATCTAACTCACCTTTCCTAACTGAGCTCTTTCCTTTGCTTTGACTGGTGTTAGGTAGGAAAGATGCTAGGGCTAACTTTTCAGCTCGCTCTTACATTCACAAACCTGGAAAGAGGCAGCATTGAGAAGGACTGAACACAGCACAGGTTGCCCACAACGATATCCCTTTTATTGATATTAATCACAGTTATGAGGTCTCATTCCTCAGAAAGAAGTTTGCATTACATAGAACTACGTATGAAGACCGCACGTCATCCTAACCAATCAAGGCCCCGGATGTATCTTCCATTCTGATCGTCAGTGCTTCGAAAAAACATATCTTGATCGGCCCTGCGTAAGGTTGGCCTGTGGGGGTCTTAGGGCATTCACAGAACAGCAAGCAACCAAACATGTAAACTCAGGGCAGGCGCTGACAACACAATGCCTGGATGCCTGGCTCCCGGGCAGCCTGCTGTGTCTGTGGAGCCCACTCAGGGTCCTACAAGCGGCTCCTCTGACCAGTGAGGGCGGCAGGCCTCAGCTGTGCTTGAAGCAGATAAATTTCTTTCACCCCTACTGGAGAAGCTATGTGTATGGAAGAGTGGATTGGCTTCTAGTCTAGGTCAAGTTGTTGTCTAGGGTCATTTCAGAAAGGACTTGCTGAAAATTTACTTTAAAAAGGGAAATGTAAAAAAAAAAAATTCTTCTTTTCCTACCTGTTCTTCCTCTCATCCTAAGCACTCTGGCCAAACTCCAGCAAAGCTTGCTATAGCTCCAGAGTTCTGGGTCACGTTACACGTTACCAAATGGCCAGCAAGAGAAGGACCCATCACAGATGCCAAATGTCTTCACGTAAATTAGCTTAAGCGGCTCTGTCTATAACAAAAGGAAGGGTTGGAGTTCTAGCAGTTGGCTGGTGTCCCCAAGTCTCTTAGGAAAATGAAGGCTATAAACTTATCAAAATAAATGTCATGGGATTTGGAAACCATGACAAACCACTTATTCCATACACAACAGAGGTCTCTGATCAAAGCTACCGTCTCTTCTTTTCACAGGGCTTGCTGTGTGTTCACAGTTGTAGTAATTCCCTAATTCCCTTAATTTCAAAATGTCAATCTTTGCACACACACACACACATACACACACACACACACACACACACACACAAAATTATATAGAGAGAGAATAGCTGATTTTCTTCCCTTTATCTGTGTCCCAGTCTTTTTCAGTGTCTCCCTCGGGAGGCAGAGGAAGGTATATTCCTCCTGGGACTGGGTGGACCTTGGCGAATAGTAGGTGGCTACACACACGATGCTCCCATTCCAGACTGGGACTGACAGACGAGAGATCCTGGCCATTCTGATCTGAGTCACTAAGCAAAGTGCTTAGGAGACTCCTCTCTGGGGAGCTCGCTTCTGTAGGCGACCTTGGGAGTCGCCATGGGGTCCGGCGAGGGAGACTGAGGGCCGGGAGCAGAGATTTCCGTGCACGGGAATCCCACCGAAGGAAAAGTCTATTCAGGGGCCAAACAAAAATCTGTAGTTCCATTAACACCTTGAGATTCCAAGAAGAAAACCAATAGCTCCCTCAAAAGAAAAGTAAAAACTGTCACATAATCAGAGTTGATCTGGGATAATGAGATGAAAAGAGAAAGTAAAAATGTTTTAATGTGAACGAAGAGGTTCGTGGTCCCACGGAAGCCGAGCATTGCCATGTCCTCGTGCAGCAGGTTCCTGGGGTCCGAAGACTTCACTCAGCACTAGCCCAGGCCAACGTCCAGGGACATCATCACGACAAACCCCACGATGGAGGCCCACGACGCCAGTTTCCCATTACCACTAGGAGGGAAGGAAAGGAAGAAAAGTACGACCTTAGTATGCACTCTGGGACACTGTCCACACTGAAAGCATCCCCTGCAAGGTCTAATTCCAGCAGAAAATCTCCTACCACTCTTCAGCATGATAAGATTGATAGTTAACATTTATTGGGGCTTATACTATGCCGATTAACTAACACGTGTCATCTCAAAAGGTGACCACGTGATTCTTCTTCTCAGTTCACAGGTGTGGAAACCAAGGCTTGCCAGAGGTCACCTAGCTCAGCTCTGGGATCCACGCTTGAATAGTTAAGAGTGGTAATTAAGTTCTTGACAATTTTATTTAATCTGACCTTGTAAACTACTATAGCTTCAAAATCATGCTGTTGCAATACCAAAATGAAATAGAGAGAGGAAGCCCCTAGTCTCCCTGATACCTGGCCTGTGGACAGACAATGAGACCGTGGAGGTATAGCTTTAGCTAACAAAGCTCCCCTCTCTCCTCATTCCAGCCCCAGGAAAGTCGAGAGAAGGTGGAACAGAGGGAGGGAGAGAGGAAGGGAGGGAGAATATTAAAAAATAAGTCTGTTTCATGGGGGGGGGCAGGCGGACAGGCAGGGCGTGTATGCCACTGCCTCCTATCACGGGGTCTGTCTCTCCACCCACCTGCCCGTACCCTCCCCCCTTTCAGTTTCAGAGCACCCAGCTGCAGGGGGGCTGAGGATGATCTTGGGAAACGGCAGGAAGGGGTGGAAATAAAGAAAGAAATGCCAAGTGCAGAAAAGGAGGGGGGAAGATCTGGATGGAGGCGAGGGCCCCGACTGGGACAGACACAGAGGGCAGGGAAGCTCTCCAACCTGATCTGAGCTTCAGGGATGATGTCGTCCATGACTACGTAGACCATGGCGCCAGCAGCAAAGGCCAGGGCGTAGGGCAGGAGGGGCTCAGCTAGAACCACGGCAAAGGCCCCGAAGAGCCCGGCCAGGGGCTCCACCATGCCGCTCAGCTGCCCGTACCTGCGGAGAGAGCAGACACGTGGCACTCACCGCAGGAGGGCCGGCAGCACTCAGCACCTGCAGCTGGCTGACTGATGCCAGAACGCGATGCGTTTCCCCCACGCCATCCCTGAGCGCGGCATGCAGGCGCCTCACCGGCCTGTTCACCACTGCCATTTCCCTCCCCACAGCCTGCTGCAGTGCAGTGCCCCACCCCCGGGTTGTTGGGTTTTAGAGTTTTGAGTCCTCTGCATTGTTTTCTATAAAATAACAGCACTATTGAGATCTAATTCCCATGCCACAGGGCACACCCATGTCATGTGTGCAGGTCAGTGGTTTCTGTCTACTCATAAGGCTGGGCAACCATCGCCACTATCTCACTCCAAAACACTTTCATCACCCCAGAAAGAAACCCTACCCCCATTAGCAGCCGCTCCCCACGCCTCCTCCCCGAGCCCCTGGCAGCCACGACTCGACTTTTCATCTCCATGGATTTGCCTGTTCTGAACATTTCACAGAAGTGGAATCACACACTGTGTGGTCTTTCCATTGACATCTGCACTCAGCTCACAGTTGCAGGGGGCACTCCCACGGGAACACGCATTGGCACTGGATTCCTCCACGGCTGTCTCGAATCCCTTTGTGTGGATACATGTTGTTTGGCCATCCATCACTTGATGCCTATGTTGTCATTTAGAGGCCAGGACAATGATTCAAAGAGGTAGGGACATTTCCCAAGGACAGTGTGCCTGGCACGTCTGTGGGCTCGGGCCACAGCTGTACCCCTGCTGAAAGCACTGTGCCCATCCTCTTCTGAGGACGAGGTGTCCCACCTGGCAGTGTTTGTATGGAGAGGCTGCACCCACAACCTGCATCTTGGATTAAGGTGAGATTCTCCTTTTAAAAAATCCTTTCATTTGCACTAGGGAGAGTGCGTCTCTGTTGCTTACAACCACAGAAGTTCTGAATAAAACAGCAGCCACAGGGCACGGAGAGTTCAGGGAGGAAATAATCCCATACCTGAACTCCACAGTTGAGCCCCACTGGCAAGAGACACCAACAGAAAGGGAGTTGGGACAGCTTTCCCACTGTCCCTTGCTGTGGGCATTTGGGAACACACATTGCCTGAGCCTCAATCCTTCCATCTGTGAAATGGGAGTGAGACGACGTCCCCACCCAGCCTCCAGATGACAAGATGGTAACAGGGCAACTTGTGGGGCCTGGGAACTCCCACCCCCTCCCTGCTTCCCCCTGGCCGGCAGCAGGTGGTGGGCATGGAGTGGGGGGACACAGTGCTTCTGAACCCTCTAGAGGTCGTGACCCTGAATCTCTTTCAGGTATATAACTCTTGGCCTTGCTTCTGCCACTTTGGGGAAAAGTAGGTTTCATGTCAAACCCAGACTGGAGGCAGAATTTTTAAAAGTTTAATCTCAGGGTCTGGACGCTGACCACGATGCCCTATTCCACTGTCTGAAATGACAGTTACAACTTTCAGGCTCATGGAACTTGCATTTAAAAAACTCTCTAAGGACCTAACCTGTGGTGGCGCAGTGGATAAAGCGTCGGCCTGGAAATGCTGAGGTTGCCGGTTCGAAACCCTGGGCTTGCCTGGTCAAGGCACATATGGGAGTTGATGCTTCCAGCTCCTCCCCCCTTCTCTCTCTCTGTCTCTCCCTCTCCTCTCTAAAAAAAAAAAAAAAAAAACAAACAAAAAAAACCCTCTAAGGCCATCTTGCCCTGCCCTTTACCCCAATTCTCTATTCCACAGACTCCAGCAATGGGGAAAGCGATCACAGAGGGTGGAGACAAAATAATCTGAGTGTGTGTAAGAACTTGCAGGTCACAGGCCCTATACAGTGGAAGGCATTTTTATTGTTGCTGTTGCCAGTCCTTTTGCATGCTATTACCATCCATTCTAGAGCAGTGAATGCTTTAACGGAGATGCGTCCCAAGGCTCAAATTCCTCAGCTGAGGGCAGAAGGTCAGACTTCCAGTCTTGGAGTCACCACGGATAAGCCGGGTGACTTGAGCTGGTCACCCACACTCTGAGCCATGGTTTCCACCTTGGAACACTGGGAACCCACCTTCCATGTCACCAAAAAGGTAAAATTAAGGAACAGATCAGAAAGCCCTTTGAAGACAATGAAAACGCTAGACATCATCTCCCCAGACACTACTGACATAATCCTGGTCTTCACACTGACAAAGGTTATGATAGAAGCTATTATAATGACTCTTGGGGACAAAGGCTGTGATGATATGAGTCCAAATGAAGGCAGGTGACATAAAAGGAAACATAAGGGCTGCCACAGTTCTTCCCACCAGAGGGGGAAATGCTCAACACGGAATGGACGTGGCGTGACTCCACAGAGGTGTTTTGCAATAGGAAAGATGGCCATTTGGATTCGTTTTATGGAAAGGCTGAAGGTCAAGCGATGACTTTTTTGAGGTCCCCTCACAGCCCTGGAGGTGTAAAATTCAACCAGATGGTCACATGTGACCAGAAGCTCAAGGTTTGCTTCCAGGTCAGGAGTGACTGGAGGCAAGAAGCCGGCACAGAGGACTGCTCTGGGCTTCACGTCAGCCACCACCCCGGCCTCGGACAGCAACCCTCCCCAGCACTTACCAGAAGGCTCTCCAGTTGGAGAAGCCGGCCCCTCGCAAGGGCAGGCTAACAGCAAGGCCCTCAGGGAAGTTCTGGATCCCGATTCCAATGGCTAGATTCCTGAAAGACCCAGAAGACACATGAAGGAGGTCATCCAGACACAGGCACCCCACCAGCAGGAGCCCAGGGCCTTGGCCCCGTGCATCCTGTGGTGGGAGAGATGCAGGCAAGGGCTGGGGCCGGGGGAAGAGGAGAAAGGTTGGGGCACGTGTAGCACAAGGAGAGCAGGGGGCGACATGGGTCCATCACCCCTTCATGCTGTCCTTGGTCCCTGGGGACACTCCAGTTTTATGTTGCTACAGTATAGCAGAAAACATGCTGGCTGAGTGGTAGGATGGTCCAAGTCCTGTACAGCTTTGCATAAATCACTTCACCTTACCTCAGGTCGTCGCCTAGAACAGGAAGGGGGTAAGTGGGGATTGCTGCACCTACCGTAAAGGACTGCTGTGACCAGTGACCTAATGCCTGTGAATGCCCAAGGCATATGAGCTGCTCAGTGCATTTTGGTTCCCATCCCTCATGGCATGGGGATCTAACACATCACATTTTATCAAGAAGCAACTTCAGAAAGGGAACAAGAAGGGATGCAGAATCAGACAGAAACCGGGTCTTCTGGGTGGACTCTCCATGTGGGTCTGGACCTGGCCCCACATTTCTTTGTTCCCCATGTGGCTCACTATGGTCCTCTCTCCTCCTGCCTCTGCAGGACACTGTGCTGTGCAAACTGGTCAGCTGGTCAGAGCCAAGCCTTGAGAGCCCGCTTCATGCACAAACCAGGTATTGGAATGCAAAGGGAGGGAGCAACAGAGACCGTGCAAGTGCAGTGTGTGACCTTGGAGGGAGAGGCACGCACATCAATGGAGAAGCCCCGTTATGCACACTGCAAACTACTGCAAGGGAAATGAACGTCAACTTTCAGAGGAAGCGGAAGCGTCAGTCTGAATGCATCGGAAGGCAGTGTTAGAGGGTCTACCTTGGCTGGACAGGTCCATGGGGCAGCCCCTCCACAGAGGACCCACCTGATCACCAAGGAGCTCAAGGGTGTGAGAAGAGGGTGCGACTTGGCAGGCAGTGCCGGACATGCGGCCCGAAGGCTGTGGGTGGGTGAGGTAGAGAAGGGAGGCTCCACCATCACTCGGCAGGCAGTGCCGGACATGCGGCCCGAAGGCTGTGGGTGGGTGAGGTAGAGAAGGGAGGCTCCACCATCACTCGGCAGGCAGTGCCGGACATGCGGCCCGAAGGCTGTGGGTGGGTGAGGCAGAGAAGGGAGGCTCCACCATCACTCGGCAGGCAGTGCCGGACATGCGGCCCGAAGGCTGTGGGTGGGTGAGGCAGAGAAGGGAGGCTCCACCATCACTCGGCAGGCAGTGCCGGACATGCGGCCCGAAGGCTGTGGGTGGGTGAGGCAGAGAAGGGAGGCTCCACCATCACTCGGCAGGCAGTGCCGGACATGCGGCCCGAAGGCTGTGGGTGGGTGAGGCAGAGAAGGGAGGCTCCACCATCACTCGGCAGGCAGTGCCAGACATGCGGCCCGAAGGCTGTGGGTGGGTGAGGCAGAGAAGGGAGGCTCCACCATCACTTGGCAGGCAGTGCCGGACATGCGGCCCGAAGGCTGTGGGTGGGTGAGGCAGAGAAGGGAGGCTCCACCATCACTTGGCAGGCAGTGCCGGACATGCGGCCCGAAGGCTGTGGGTGGGTGAGGCAGAGAAGGGAAGCTCCACCATCACTCGGCAGGCAGTGCCAGACATGCGGCCCGAAGGCTGTGGGTGGGTGAGGCAGAGAAGGGAGGCTCCACCATCACTCGGCAGGCAGTGCCAGACATGCGGCCCGAAGGCTGTGGGTGGGTGAGGCAGAGAAGGGAGGCTCCACCATCACTCGGCAGGCAGTGCCGGACATGCGGCCCGAAGGCTGTGGGTGGGTGAGGCAGAGAAGGGAAGCTGCACCATCACTTGGCTTTCCAGTCCATTTGCTCCTGTCTGTCCCTCTTGCTAACAGGAATCCACCCATCAACTCTGGACAGCGACAGTACTCCACCCTGTCCTCCTGCTCTTTAACCGCCCCTGCCTCCTGGGACAAGGACACACTTGCTGCCTTGGATGGTCCCGTTTGGCCAGCCCTGGCCATGATCTCCTGTTCTATCCTCCAGCAAAGAGCACCAGGGACAATCCTCAGTGTTTAATATTGAACCTTTTTATTGGAACTCAGCCTGTATTGTCTTTTATCCCCCAACTCACACACATAAGTTTCATAAGAGGCTCAGACACATGGGAGGCTTAGGGTTAATGTCTGCCTGAGTCTCCTTGACCTGGGGGCTGCTAGGTCAAGGAGACACATAGGAAAACACTGACCTTACCAGAATCATGCGTGTAGTTCATTTACCGAACTCTTATCCTGTCCCTTCTTAACAGCTTCCCCTCTACATCCAACCATTAGCTCATCAAAGTGATGGCATCTGGAAAAATGATTAGTTCTTTAATAAAGGAAATGTTCTGGTATCTTAGGGACGAAAGGTCACTCGCTTGACAACTGTTCATAAAATGAAATGGACAGACAAGAAGACACCCTGGTCCACCCAGCCCACGGCGTGTCCACCAAGGGCCCCTGGCTACATCACGGTCTGCTGGCCTCTCTTGTGGGTGTGTTTGGTTCCCGCCTATGTTAACCTAAGGCAGCTCCCTCTTTTTACTTCTTAGAGAGGAAAGGTTCAGACAAATGCTGACCTTATCCCATGATCCACGGGGCACACAGGGAAAGTTCGTAAATATTTTAGGCTTTGAGGAGACGGGGTCTCTGTCACTGTAGTGGAAGAGCAACTAATATGTAAGCAAACGAGTGTGGCTGTGTCCCAATAAAACTTTATTTACAAAATGAATGTCTGGTAGTGGGCTGGATTAGGCCCAGAGGTGGTATTTTGCTGATCTTTGCCCTAATATCTCAGTGGCTGCAGAAAGATCTGACCACACGGGACCAAATACCCAATGTGGGTCCTCTAATGAGCAAGGTCAAGGTGTCTGACCAGATCTCCAGGACCTTGTCAGATGTGGAAACAGCACACTTGGCTGGCTTGCTGTCCATTGCAGTCACCTGACCTCATGTTTACAGGCGAAAGCATGCCTTCTCCTGGTCTGACCATGATGAGTTACCAGCCCAATGTCCAAAGTCCTTGCCATGACATGGCACCAACTGCAGCCATCCACCAGGCGGGCTGTGGAAGCCTCCTCCACATCCTGTCCGGGAGCCACCATCCTGATAAGCAGCACAGAAACTCTATTCTTCTGTCCCTGGCAAGCCAGGTCACCTCTGCCCTGCCCCAGCTCTGCATGGGGCTCCCAGCCCAGTCAGGTGCCCCGCCCCTGGGATCCTGCCAGGCAGCTCTCAGGGTGACGTCTCACCGCTGGTCACGGAATCTCTCCCCAGGGCTCCTTGGCTCCTTTGCCCAACAGCAAGGGCTGGATCACAGCTTCCCTGTCCTTCCCACCTGCATATGTCTCTTCTTAACCCACTGGCTTCAGCTCTGGACCATGAATTAAACCCAGAGTTCTCCTCCCTGGCTCCACACTCCATTCACCATAGACCTAAGACGTTACCAAAGAGGATGAGGATGAGGATGATGACTGCACTTGCGTCCCTCTCAGGGGCCCCTTCCTTGCCATCCTGACACCCAGCTGAGGAGCTTCTCAGGGTGGCCCCAGCTGTGAGCCAAGGACGCCAGTGGCCACTTGTGAATGCATCAGGCGGCCTGCAGACGGGGTGCTTTCCGGGCACAAAATCCGATTTGGAGAGACCTGGAGGGACCTTTGAAAACCAGGAGCAGGGGCATCAAAGCAGAGGGTCACTGTGGAGACAGGACACATCAACAACAGTGATGGGATAATGGCCACCCTGTGCCCAGGGAGGCAAGGAGCAGAGGGCAGCAGTGCTCCAGGGGGCAGGGCTGGTCCCTCAGCAGTGGAGGCTCGGAGTTGACTTAGGAGCAGTGAGGATGTGGAATGGCGAGCAGGGATGGACACCGTGCCACACTCACGCCCTCCTGTAGTCTTGCTGGGCTCTGCCTGCAGCCTCCACACCAATGGGACTTCCTACAGACACCCCAAGGCAGTGGAGCCTGGTGGGCCACCCCTCCACCTTTAACCCTGGGAAGCAAAAGCCCAAGTGAGAGGCTATGAAGATTCCCAGCAGGACTCCAAAACAGGGAAACCCCAAACTTTGCCCTCAGGGACAGTGGAGCCGCTATCTCTGTCCTGTCGTCCCTGGCCAGAGCACAGAGACGCCGTACCAGTCTGGACCACGGCAAGATAGTGGCAAGGAGAGGGAAGTAGGAATGAAGGACTCTTTGAGGGAAGAAACCATTGGCTAGTCCCTGACTGCATCCCTGCCCTCTGGTGGGGTCAAGCAAAGCCCAATGGTGACCTGTCACCCAGGCTCAATTGGGAGTACAAGGCAGGGGACCCCATGGAAAGGGCCAGGAGAGCCCCATGGCAGAGGAGGGGCAGGGGAGGAGGAAGAGTGTGTGTGAGGGGGGTACAGGGCGGGTCTACTGCGGGGCTGTCACTGCAGGGCGTGGGGCAGACGGCGCCTGGGGGCTGGCCTGCACCTGCAGCAGCAGAGCAGCCTGAAGAAGTCTCTCCGGGAAAGGGGAGCCCAGGGACCGTACGGGAGGGTCACCTCTGGGGAGGAGCTGGACTTAGCTTAGAGCATTCAGAGGTCTCCTTTTTTCCTTTAAGGATCTGAATTTGCTAGGAAGGCGACCTGGTCAGTGTTAGGGAAAGTGGGGCTGTTTTTAAGTTCATATCCTAGGACTCTGTTGTTTCTGTGTGTGTGTGTGTGTGTGTGTGTGTTTTAATGCCACTCTGCAAGAGCGAACGGCAAGCAGGAAGGGGACAAATGTCAGCTTGCTTCTCTGACTTGGGCCAGAGGTGAGCATCTGTGGGCTTTTGCCACGGAGCTCTCTCTTCGGCAGTTAAGCAAGTGTGTTAAGAGGTCAGAAGTCCCTGAATGCTGCTTGAGTCTTATAATGGGCACCGGGGTGCCCAACTGCACAGGTCTGCCTGGGACAGAGAGGTTTCCTGGGACTGTGGACAGTCAGTGCTGAAGCCGGAAGTCCCAGGCCGTATGGATGACTTGGCCATCCTCAGAAGCACCCAGAAACCCCACGGAGGGAAGAGGCAGGCCTGGGTCAGAATTCCAATCTGCCACAGAGGCTGTTCACACAATTCTGGGCACTGGGCAGGCGCTTTGTAAAGAAGGTCCTATCCAGCACTTCTGATGGGTCAGCACAAGCTTCCGCCACCTCTGGATCTGTTATATGTGTCTCACTGCACCCTCACCAGCCTCGCAGAAGCCATGTCCATCTGTGTGGGTCTCTCATCTCCAGCCCAGCCCTGAGCTGGCCGGGTACGGCCGGGGCAGGAGTGACAGCGGCAGACACTGTGTTCTCTGTCTGGGGCAGGAGTGACAGCGGCAGACACTGTGCTCTCTGTCTGGGGCAGGGACACAGGGGCGTTCCAGGCTGCTTAGGGCAGGAGGCAGCAGGAATGCCCCAGGGGTCGGGGGACTCAGGAAGGAGTGAGGACGGCACCGGATCCTGGCAGGTGTAGGCGGCCGGGCCCACGACGGGTGCCAAGGAGGTGCAGGCCGGGAGGAGGTGCCTGCTCTCCAATCGGATGCAAGGACAGAAGCAAAGAGCCCGGGGCTGCTTTCCAGTGCCTCTTAGGGACAGTGCTGGCCCTCGGGCTGCTAGTTAGGGACCCTAAGAGGTGGACCACAGGAAGAAAGGCCACTCGGTGGGCAGGTTCCTGGTCTTCCCGGAGGCTTGGAGGCAGCCAGAGGCCTGACCCATGTCTTCCGGGGGCAGGGCGACCTTCTTTCCTCCCGCGTCCTCCCAGTTCAGCCCTGGAGTGAAGTCAGAGAACATGCCCTGGGCCCACGTGGAGGCCCCTTGTTCAACACCTTCGCTGTTAAGGTAGAAAACAAAGGCACAGAGAAGTTCACTGTCTTTGAAGGTGATGTGACACGTTGTGAGTAAGAGACCTGTGACTCAGTACCACCTACGAGAAGCCTGGCCTTCACTTCATCTGTAATATGGATATGAAACACCCCGCCCCCACCCTCAGGGTTCTCCAGGGGACGGGAGGCGATCACAGTGGAGTGCTGGCCACAGCTCACAGCCCAGAGCGGACGGACGCTCCTTCCACGGTGGCCTCTGTGAGTCAACACTGTGGAGCTCCCTGAACGCCCGGCAGGCGACCTCCCCGGCCTCACGCTCTCTCCTCTCTCGCTCGCTCATGCTCCTCAGCCTTTTGGTTCTGTGGCTCCCTGCTCAGAGCTGGGGCCGAAACAGTAGCTCCCCAGCAGTGACTCCTGAGCCCCCCACGCCGCCCCAGGCCACGTTCCAGAGCTCCTTCGAGGACTGTACAGCTTGAGAGAGGCCAACGAGACCTGCCCACGGGTATGGACAGGCCAGCGCGCACCCGACCCACGCCGTAAGAGAACTAACTGCGCAAGGGAAGCCCGCAGGACAGCTCTGGCAGAGAAAGAGGATCCAGGAGAGAAACTGACATCCAAGATGGACCCTGAAGGATGGGGGTCGTTTTACCAGCTAGACAGAGACTGTCTACCAGGGCGAGGGTTGGGGGGGTACATTTCCTACAGGAAGAAGGAACAGTGTGAGCAAGGGTGTGAGGCAGTCGGCGAGGGGACCTGGGTCTTCCTTTCCATCTCCTTCCCCAACGATGTAAAGCCAACAACACGAACACAAACCAGAAATCACAATGGAGTCAAAGCCCTCTCCCCTGGACACCGCCTTCCTGAGAATCCTCTCCGGGGACAGCCACGTCTACTGGCTTTTGAGGGAGGACCTGAGTGCTCACTGCAATGGCCCAGCCCCACCTCAGGGGCCTTCCCAAGGCCAAGTGTGAGGCTCCACCCCTGGGGTTGCCACCCCATCTCTGGAGGCAGAGCCTGTGCTAAACGAGATGCTCAGAAGGGTTCCCTTGAAATCCATTAGCTGCCTCCACTCAACCCTTTCATGGGAACACCTGGGGCCCTGGGCTGGGGGAAGCGGTCAGCCTGGCACCGGCACCAGGAGCTGGGCCTGGGGCAGCGGGGGGGACGCAGACCCGCCAGGACCATGACTGGCGGCCCAAACCAGCTCTCCTTTCCTTACCACACCCTGGGGGAGGGAGCCGGAGGTCCTCCGGCTAGAATTAAAATGATGGTAATCGTTGTTGCCATTTATTGAGTGTTACTAAGCGCCAGGCATGGTTGTAAGCGTTTTACCTGTGGCAACAAGCTTAGCCCTCTCCAGCACCTCCTACCATTATTGTCCCCATTTCACAGATGGGAAAGAGATGCCTGAGGAGGTTCAGCGACTTGTCCCAAGGTTACCCAGCCACAAAGTCTAAGTGGGGGCTCCTACCCACTGCTGTCTATGCTTCGGATCCTCTGGCCTCACACAGAGCAGTCCCACCATCACAGAGAGATGGCTGCCTGGGCTCAGGTCCCCAGCAGAAAAGCAGGTACTGCCTATGCCTGCCCAGCCAGTGAGCTGAGGGTCTGGCCCGCTCTGGAAGAAAAGGAGAGCAGGCTGGATGGGGGAGATGTTAACCAGAGGCCTCAGGTTAGTGGGGTTCCAACCATTACATCTTGTTTAGAGCGGGGGTTCTCAGCCTCGCCACTGCAACGTTCTGGGCTAGGTCATTCTATGTTGGGGGGCCTGTCCAGTACATGGGGGGGTCTTTAGCAGCATCCCCAGCCTCCACCCACTGGATGGTGGTGGCTTCTTCCCAGTTGAGGCAATCCACAGAGGCTCCAGACATTGCCAAGTGTCTCCTGGGGGCCGAATCACCCCTGGTTGAGAACCACTGACCTAGACTAAGCAACAGTTTAGGCAATTTTGCTCCCTCAGCAAATATCTGAACACCAGAAACTTCTGAGACCCAGCAAGGAAAACCCTTGATCTCATGCATCTTACTGAGAATTTTGAGACTCAGTAGAGTTAGGTTTTCCAGGGACCTCAGGGGCAAGACTGATCCCCGGGATCCAAGGTAAACACAACACTCGAGACTCACCGGGCCTCTGTGCCCTCATACGGAAGGCAGGAGCTCTAGAACCTCAGTGCTGCCTACTGCAGGGCCCCCTGCACGCTGTGGTCTGTGAATGGCACCCCCTGGAGTTGTGCAACGGCACATTCCTGCTCCAACTCTACCCACCGGTTATTGCTCCGTGGAGGGCTCAGTTCTGGGTTGGAGGCAACAAGTCCTGGGGGAGGTGGTGGAGAGCACCACGATTTCTCTGAGAACGGGCACGTGAGCGTCCACACCACGTGCAGTCCTGCTCTCTGGGCTTCCGTCTCCGGCAGGCAGATTATGAAAGAAGGGCGGTGTCCTCCTGACAAGCCCCGCCTCCCCCTCTTCTTTTGGACCCTCCCCTGTGCAACAAGCGTGTGCGTTCTTGCGTGGCAGGCCCTGACATACTGTTTTGATTGTTATCATCCTGCCCTGAAAGGCCTGATTGTTTGGGCTTGGCGGTGACATCACCGGCTTCCCACTGGGGCTGCCTGCTGAGGTGTGTGATGAGCCCGCAGGTGGGAAGGGGCTGGATGTTCCCTGAAGGGCCACCAGTCCTACCTGCTCAGTGGAGCTGGCTTAGCACACAAGGGATCCTCCCTCACCCCCGACCTTCAGTTCTGGGAGGCTTATTACCACAGGCTGGAAAGAAGAGATGACCGGCCCATTCCCTGCAAATCTGCCACCTTGCTCAGAGTGGGCAGGGTGGAGCCCAGGAAGTCAAACCACAAGGCAGGCTGGTATCTGAGGGTGACTCAGGCCGTCACTGTGTACCTCTCCTTGCTGAAAGGGAGAGCAGCCTCCCAGGTATATCCAGGACCTCCAACGCCCTGAGGGGTGTCCTGGGGACCTCATCTACTCAGCCCCCCAGCACAGCCCAGGTAGGAGGCCGCCAGTGTGATATAGAAGGCCCCTGGGGTTATCTATCTAAATGGAACACGTCTACACAGCTATTAAAAGATGCAGACTAGGAGATGCACAGAAGCTCTACCAATAACAGCCCCCGGAATGTAAGCTAAACAAATGCTCATCGACAAATGAATGGAAAAACTGTGCTCCCTCCACACAGTGAAATGCTATGTACAGCAACGAGAATGAACAAGACATCTCAGAGACACGACGTGGAGTGAAATGGACACAAGAGTCCAAGTGGTGTGATTTTATTTACATAAAGTCCTGAGTAGGCCAAACCTGCTATATTCAGATGGGTGTCAATGGCCAGTGGCAACAATTTGTTGGTTAATTCTCCTTAAGGTATTTAGGATTTTAAAAGCAGTGCTTTTGAGCTGGCAATAAAGAATCTCTAAAGGTAGGAATTCAGGTCCTACGTGGGGGAGGTAGGTTACCTTTTGGGGAAAGAATAACTTCCCCATGCCTTTTAATAAAGATGTTTTGTTGCTGCTGACTGACTATGTAGAGAAGATTCTAAGTGCTGTGCTTTATGAATTTTTAGAAACTTGATGGATTTCACGAAACCCACACCCCGATCAAGAAAAGGAACATTACCGGCACCCCCAGAGCACCTCAGATCCGGGCATCCTGCTCATCACTTCCCGGCAGAACCCCCCCACCCCCAGGAAAATCAATGCCCTCACTTCTGGTGGCACAGAGGAATCGCGTCTGCTTCTGGACTTTAGGTAGATAGCTCAGGTGGCCATGGGAGGCCCTGGGAGAGGACCACGTGAGGGTCTGGCTCTGCCTTCTCGCCTGCAGACTTGGCCTGTGGGTACTTCCCTTTGGCCACAGTTTTAGAGTTCTTCTACAAGGTTTGTTCTCAGGATCCCTAAGTTTGTCACCCCCGACATCTCCTTGCACCCCAGTCCCTTACTGGTCGAAATGCTAGAGCCAGTCCATCGGCGGAATCAACACTTTAGGGGAGGGGCTGTGAAACGACACTCGTTCTCTGCATGCAGAGTGCTCCTGCAGACCACTGAGGCACCTTCCGGGCTTCGGCACGCTTCCAGAGAGCATCAAGTCCCGTCAGAGCATCTGTTCTTTCCTTCGCTTAGGAGGCTTCAGTGCCTTTTCCATGTTGTAGACGCAGCCACCAAGGCCACAAAGGGGTGAGTGACAGCCCTGAGAAGACAGCTGGGCACTGCAGTACGGGGCAGGTGCTGCCTGCCAAGGCCCTGCCCCACCACAGCTCTTCCTGGAAAGCCGCAGAAGGCAGGGAGAGGACTTGGCTGGCGACAGACCTCGGGGTCATTCTCGGCTACTCTATCACGCCTCACACAATCTGACAGGGAATCCTGTGGATCGATCCTCAAAACCTCGCTCCTCCAGGGCCATGGCCAGGGGACGCACCTCTCCAGCTTGATTTACTGTGACGCCTCCCTCGGCCCCTGGCTTCTCTCCTTGCCCCTCCAGCCTCCTGTCAGCACGTCTGCCTCGTCAGCCCACGCTGCTCCTCTGCTCCTGTGGCTTCCCACTTCACTCCACGCGGAGCCGTGAACTTCCCCCGCTGCAGTGACCTGCGTGTGCCCATCCTTCCTCCTCTTACACATCACCTCTGGCTGCCATGCTCACCCACAAACACGGCTGCTTACTCCCACCGTAGGGCGTTTCCATGGGAACATCCCTTCACGGATAGCGGTGTCCCACTTCTTTACTTCTTCCAAGACTAGGTCATGTGGCTTTTGTTTCCAAGGCTAGGTCACAGAAAACATTGTGACTTCATGTGTCTCTCTGGACTGCCAGCTCTGGGGGAAGCTGGCTGCCACGCCATAGGAGCCCTATGGAGGTGCCCATGCGACAAGGTGCGGAGGCCTCCTGCCAACAGCCGCGTGAGGGCGCCATCTCGGCCGCGGATGCTCCAGCTCCCGCCCAGCCTGCAGAGGAGCGCAGCCCTGGCCGAGCTCAAGGGAGACCCTGAGCAGGGCTCTCAGCAACGCTGCTCTGGAGTTCCTATCCTACAAAAACTGAGAGATGTTTTCCTGGTTTAAACCACCAGACTATGAGCTATTTTGTTATATAATAGGTGACTAAGAATCACTCTCTCGATGCCATCTACCCTTTCTCCCTTATCTACACTTGTAAACCATCATAGCACTCCCATTCCCCCTTAACCCGTCTCCTCATCCTTCTCCACCTTCTCCTCCCAACATTTTCGGATAGCAATTCTTACATATCAACCTACTATGCAGTATATCCATTTATTATGTTTATTGTTCAATCTTTCCCCCACATCTGGCATCAGAACAAGCTAGGAATCTTTGTTCACCAACGTGGCCCAAGCCCCTAGCAGAGTGTCAGGTGTACACAGCGCCGAAACAGACGAGCACACAGACACGGACCCATGAACCCTAGCGAGTAAGGTGTCATCTCTGTTCCCAGCTGCGGGTAATCCATCAGTGGCAAGCATGTCACACCCCACTGGGCCTTAGTGTCTTCGGCTGTAAAGAGGTTAAATAAGCTCTTTTTCAGACCCTGCGCCTTGGGATTCCTACACAACGAGGGCATTGTGGGTTCTCCAGGTTCCCAGGGCTGCAGAGACAGGCCCCTGCCTTGGCCAAAGCTCGCTTTCCTCTCCGTGCACATCTGGAAAGCCAGCAAACAAAACCATCACATTGTGCACATCTGGACAGCATAAACCAATCACTCTGAGAGGAAACTCTGAAACGGCAGCTCAGCAAAAAACGCAGGGCAGGCCAGGCAGGAGGGGCTGAAAGGCTCCTTTCTTCTCTGCCCGCAGAACAATCCTCTGGGCACGATCTGAGAGGCACGCTCGGCTGCGGAATAACAGACGCTCTCAATCGCCCCCGCCTGCGGTCTCTGTCACAACGCACGCTCTGCCTGGCTCCTGGCCAACACAGAACTTACAGAAGAGGGATTTCTGCCTCCCCGCCCTCCACGGCCCCCAACTCTGTTGTTTAGGCCAACTATACCTTCACTTATCCTTGGGGCATATGGACCAAGTTCAAAGCTGAACACCACCTGCTCCTCCTCCTCCTACAGGGAGAGTCATTGAGCTGCACACCTCGTGCAAACTGAACAGAGAGCTCTGAGCTCTGCTGAGAAATTGCTGGCTATTTGCATGCAGTGGGAACGGGCTCCCCTCCTTCTGTGGCTGAGGAGAACTGCCAGTCAACACACAGACTATTGTTTGACAACCAGCCCGGGCTCCCAGAACAAAGGGGAATGATATTCCTTTGCAAATGAAATGAGGTTCAGGGGCCCCGCACGCCCTGCTATCTCTTCAGCTAGCAATGATGGGCAGTGCAGAGAGGGAGAGAGCATGCGGGGAAATGGGGGAGGGCAGGAAACATGGGCTTCTACCCATGTGCCACTTCGCAGCCAGTGACGTCACTGGCTCGGTGGCCAAGACAGTCGGCACGCTCAAGACATAGGAAAGCTCAATGTGCAACAGGGAGCCTTTCGGTCCATGCCTGTGAACAGTAAGGGATGCCCGCAAGGAGGGAATGAAGGTGGGAGAAGCCGTTGGGGTTGGGGTGTCGGGTCATCCTTCATCGTCCTTCAGACGTCTCGTAAGGCTGCAGGCAAAGAGGCAGGAGCAAGACACAGAAAGTGATCACCTTACAGCCCAGCCCTGCACCCTCGCCCTCAAACAACAGCACCTCCCCGAGACTCAGACCATTCCGCACCGGTGCGAGCACTGCTTTCTACTCCGAAGCCTAGCCGCACTGAGGCAGAGCCCGCAGCTGGCAGCCCCTCGGCCTCCAAGTGCAGATGGAACCTGAAGGAAAGCAGGCGAGAAGTTGGGAAGAAGTCTAACAACAAAGACATCTCTTCCCTCCAGGTGCTGTGTATCTAGGGCGTGCTGTCTAGCTAGCTGGGGACTTGGAGCTCTGCGGCTGGGGGAACCAGTGCTTTCTCTTCTCCATGTGGACAGCCGGGGGTGGGTGCCCGGCGCACTCCGTGAGGTCAGTGTCCGCGGAGTGGGCTAGAGAGAGCCAGCAGCCGGGAGGTTCCGCACCTGCTGCTGTGCACATGCTTCTGAGGCCGCCCTAGTCAGAGTGGCTTCTTCCAGAAATGCCAGGTAATGATCCCAGAGGGGCCAGGCCAAAGGCAACCGTAGCAAGTGCCTCAGCACAGCTCACAAAGCCCCTACCCCGTATCAAGTCCAATCATCTCATTTTACTCTGGCAGTTACCCTATGCAGGAAATGTCTTCAACCGATTTTATAGATGAAGAAACTGAGGCTTAGAGAGAGGGTAACATATCCCTTCCATGTTCATCAGCCTATAAAGAGCACAACTGAAATCCCAGCTTGGATCGCTGATTCCAGAGCCCAAGGGCTTCGTGCGTGTCCAGTGCTGCCCACTACACTCCTACAGAAACAGTGCGGAGGGTCAGTCTTCCTGAGATCTCAGCGTATGAGGGGAAGCCTGTGCTTGTGAGCAACATTTCACACCGGGGAGCCATCTGTTACCAATTTCCCAGGGCAGGCTGGTGTGGTGGGGGACCCAGCACAGACATTGTAAAAGATCCCGGTGTACTTAAAATAGTAGTGTTGCTTAATTATCTTTACAAGAAAAAGAGGGCCCTGGTGTTCTCAAATGAATGGCTGGCTTCTGACACCTGGTGACCCGTTCTTTCCTGACCTAGTCAGTACTGCAGAGAATTCCTTGGCTATACGTAGATGTCAGTGGGCTCCGATGGGAGATGGGTGCCCGCCGGGGGTGGCGCAGAACATTCTAGAGGTATTGGGAGTTCCCAGCCTTTGTCTAGGGGGGAAGATTAAACACTATCGTCTCTGGCCCTCCACTTCTTTGATATGTATACCTGAAACCTGTGTGTTCCTATGGACCAATGTCACCCCATTAAATTTAATGTCTAATTAAATAAATGGAACCCTGCCCACGCCCCGTGATCTTCAGCGTGTGACTTCTCTCTCTTAGCGGTGTTTCCCAGGTTTGCCCACACTGCGTTGGGTATTATCAGTTCTTCATTCCTTTTTCAGGGCTGAATAAGTATTTCATTATATGAGCAGGCCACATTTTGTTTACCCATTCACCCACTGATGGGCATTTGGATGGCTTCTACCTTTTGGTTACTGTGAATAGTGCTGCTGTGAGAACTGGTGTGTACAAATTTCCAATATCTGGGGTGTATAACAGGAGTGGAATTGCTGAGGCAGTGGCTAAATATTTGGTGCTTGTGTTAGGAGCAGTAGACGCCATGTGAGTAGGAGCCATAGGATGAGAAGTGTGTTTTTAAGCATTCACTATGGCCAGTGTGGGTGGAGGGTCGGAGGGAAGCAGGAGTGGGGAGTGGGGAACATTGGTCCTGGAGGGAGAGACCACGTGAGGGTGTCAGGGGGAAGAAGGGAAGTGTCAGATTCCACCTCCCTCATCACCTTAGCCTCTACCATTCTTCCAATCATAACTGTGGTCATCTGACCACAAGGGAGAAAGAACCATTTTCCCCACTGACATTTTCTTATGAAATGACCAGTGAGTCAACAGCAGAGCCCAGTGTGGTTGAGACAGGATCAGCGTGCCAAGCCAATCCTGAGCTTCTTCCCAGATACTCTATGCAGAACTCACTGCCCACCCCCACTAAAACTTTCATGGTCTCTTCTAGCTCCGAGCCCCCAGTATGTCTGCGAGAACCATCTCCTATAACCAGGCTGCAAGCAATCTTGAGGTGATTTCCACCCCGAAGGAAGCCATTTATTCAAACGGAGCCTCAGCTATCTTATCAGCGGGTATTTATATAAACTGCCTGACTGATGAGTCAATTTCAAGCACGGGGTAAAGTGCAACCCTGAGTAACCTTAGAGACCTATGCGTTACCTTGAGGCCCCCATTTAAAACACACAAACAAAATGTCCGCACAACACACTGAAACAACGGCGGTCCACCTCACCACTCTGCAGGGGACCAGCTAGTCGGACAGGAACTCTCACCCAGACCTCACATGAGCTTTCTCCATGCTTATTCAACATGACGGTGGTCCAGGAAGTGGGCGCCCTCCCCTCAGACTGCAAATCTACCGTGTGCCCAAGTTCTCAGGGGCTCCTCAAGAAGGATTGCTGCCTACAAACTCTTCTGGGTCACCCCCACATTCTAATTCAGCATAAGCAACCATTGGCAAAAGACTCACTTGGACTCTACCTCAGTAGGTCCTGGTTGGGCAGGAAGGGACAAAGGGTGGGTATGTGATGGATACAACAGACACTTCAAGGGAGAAAGAAGTAAGATGTCCAATGTCACGACTCTTCTTTCATGTTTGCTGCTCCAACCACCCAGTAGAGAGAGCAGAATTTTCACAAACACATGTCACGCCCAGCTACTTGGCCGATAGAAGTTTCCACTGAGAGGCAAGGGTTGATCTGGTAGAAACCCCATTCAGGTAAACACGCTGCCAAGAAACCAAAGAGCAGCTGAAAGGCAGGCAGGCTGTGAGAGGTCAAGCTCCTGGGCCACTCCATCACTAGCGCTTCTTAGCGAAGACTGCGCCCTGGGATTCCCAGGAGTTCGGGCAGCTTGGGGATCTTCCCAGGCTAAAGCAGGCCTTCCTCCTGCCTGACCCTCTTTAACAGCACGGCTCACAGCTGCTGGCGGAGGGGCCCCTTCACTCCCGGGCAGTGCCATCGCAGGGCTTAGGACATTGCACAATCAGACTTTTGAGGGTAAATATTTGCTGTGACTCACAAGGTTTTTCTGCTTTTGTTTTGGCCCCTGAGAAGCCCCAGGGCTATTTCCCTGGGCCTGTTAACATCTCCAGATTATCTGCAGGCTACATCCAAAGAATCGGTCAGGATCCCTGGACAGCTCATGACTCAAGAGCCTGGGTTTCCTGAACCAGTTTCCCTTCCAAACCCCAGGGAAGTAGCCACACTCACCATGCCAGAGGTCAGCGGAACGTTCAGGGCACCACATCCTGCTAAAGTCAATGGTGTGAGTGTCCGGCTTGTGGCCTGGAGGCTCAGTCAGGCCCATGGGACAGACAGACAATATACAAGCACAGTAACTGGTCGTAAAAGCAGCAAATGCAAAAGAGCTAGCAAGGCAGGACAGAAGACCTTTCTCTCTGACCAGCGAGCTGACAGAGCCACCACTGGGGTTGGGACAGTCCTGCACAGCCAGTCCTGACAACAATGGTCAAGGGTAACTCCTAGGACTCTCCTCCAGATCTGGGCTGCTGCGGCCTTGGTCCCTAGTGGCTTGAATCTGTCAGCACACCTATAGCACAGGGGCTTT
Source organism: Saccopteryx leptura (assembly GCF_036850995.1). Taxonomy (NCBI): domain Eukaryota; kingdom Metazoa; phylum Chordata; class Mammalia; order Chiroptera; family Emballonuridae; genus Saccopteryx; species Saccopteryx leptura. Next base: position 170,430,952 of record NC_089507.1, read on the forward strand.
TCCAGGCCACCTGGGGGTTCCGGTGATACATTAAGCTCAGGGACAACACAGCTGTCACCCTGTGACTTCTGACTAAGGGTGGGCCAAGCACGAGAGAGGAGTGGTGCTAAGCAGGAAAAGGATCTTCCGCTGAACTCTGCTGAGCATTCTTTTAGTCGATAAACATTTAGTGAGCGCTTCCTAGTGCCACAGTCCATACTCTCAGAACACAGGGAGCAGACACGACAAAGGCAAGTATAAGAAGCAAGCAAGGCCCTGGCCGGTTGGCTCAGAGGTAGAGCGTCGGCCTGGCGTGCAGAAGTCCCGGGTTCGATTCCCGGCCAGGGCACACAGGAGAGGCGCCCATCTGCCTCTCCACCCTCCCCCTCTCCTTCCTCTCTGTCTCTCTCTTCCCCTCCCACAGCCAAGGCTCCATTGGAGCAAAGATGGCCCGGGCGCTGGGGATGGCTCCTTGCCTCTGCCCCAGGCGCTAGAGTGGCTCTGGTCGCAATAGAGCGACACCCCGGAGGGGCAGAGCATCGCCCCCTGGTGGGCAGAGCGTCGCCCCCTAGTGGGCATGCCGGGTGGATCCCGGTCGGGCGCATGCAGGAGTCTGTCTGACTGTCTCTCCCCGTTTCCAGCTTCGGAAAAAAAAAAAAAAAAAAAAAAAAAAAAAAAAAGCAAGCAAGCAAGCAAATACTTCCACACGTGTGGGTTAGTGCTAGGAAGGGCACATCCTTGTTGATCTGGGAGGGAATTTCAGGAGGGGACCTAACTTAGAAAGGGTGGTTAGAGATAAGACTCTTTGAAGAGGTCAAACTGAAACATGTCTGGAGAATGAAGGGGAACTGGACGCATTTAGAGAGTGAGTGTTAGAGGAAAGGAACATTCCATGCACAGGGAAGAGCCAGAATGAAGACCCCTAGCCTAGATAGGCAAGATCTTCTTTTAAAAAGTCCTGTGTGGTTGAAGTCCACTGAGTGAGGGGGAGGGTGAACTAAAACTTTATCCCAAGAGCAATGACCTCAGTAATATGGCAAGGTTAGTCTCGTGATGGGTCTGAACCAGGCCCCTCATGCTGTTTGCGTGGCTTCCTTCCTAATACCCCTGGAGATTCGAGATGATCAGCTAAGATTAGGTCATGATTTAGGAACACGGGTGACTTCCTGGTTTCAAAACAAGCCAGATTTCCACCCTCTGCACCAGCTCTATCCACCCTGGACCCCTTGACCCCCGCCTGCAGGCTCCATTCTAATCCCCAGGACCAATCCTGGGCAACACAAGATACGCACAGGAGTTTCTAGTCCAGTAATGCAGCACTCAACACCCCCTCTTTGCTGACCTGCAAACAGGGTATCTCTTTTTCCTAAGCTTGGGCGAGGCCCTGCCACCCAGCTCTGTTGCTGGTATGCTTCCTGCATGACGCGGAGTTTTTCTAGGATTGGAGCCTCATCTGGCTGGTGCTGTGTCACCTGTCTCTGCTCCAAGAGCCCAAGTGCTGCCTGAACCATCAACCAGTGTCTCGAGTCCTGCTCTGGGACAAAACTCCCCAAAGCTGCCTGCGATGTGCTGCGTCCCAACAGCACCTGACCCTGGGTCCCACCACTGCCATGCTCCTCCTGCCACTAGGACCCCATGTTCTGCGTTGCTCTTGGCTGGTTCTTGCTGGTAAAGACCAGAGGTGGATTAAGGTCAGTTGAGGCCCTGGGCACAGAAGAAAATATTGGGCCTCTTATAAAAAAAAGAGACGGAAAATAAAAATACATGTTAACCATATTTTTAATAAAAAAATACTATGTACTATTAATGTTAAAATTGCACATATGAAACCAAACTTGGTGTCATTAGAAAACAGTGTCAAGTTGGGGTTTTGCGGGGCCCTTCAGAAGTCGGGGTCCAGGGCGTGCGCCCGGTGCACTCGCCGTTAAATCCGCCTCTGGTGTCACACTCCTCCTGCCTGGGGCCCTTCCCTCCAGATCCTGGACCAGCCAGGCTGGTGGGGCTTCCTCTAGGCATATGCACCTGGGTGCTTCTGCTAGTGAGGAGGCTGAGTCCTAGGGCCAGACCCTGCCCACCTCTGGTCCAACAGCTGCTGTGAATGCCCAGATGCGGCCAAAGTATAACTGCCCAGGGTGCCCATCCGTGATACGAGCCTCGGTGTGCCCACAAACAGGAATTAGGGTATGCATTCAAGTTTCCACGGGGAGAGTAAAAGCAGACATCCCTCCTGAATATACTTATCTTGCAGTAAAAGAAGTTTAAATTCGAGTGCCACCAAATCAGGGGCTTAAGGGGAACTCCACAGGTCACTGGGCCCATCCTGTTGTTGCTCGCCATGAAAGGGAGTGTCGTGGCCCTGGCCGGTTGGCTCAGTGGTAGAGCGGTGGTCCAATGGGTGGAAGTCCTGGGTTCAATTCCCAGCCAGGGCACACAGGAGAAGCGCCCATCTGCTTCTCCACCCTTCTCCCTGTCCTTTCTCTCTATCTCTCTCTTCCCCTCCCACAGCCAAGGCTCCATTGGAGCAAAGTTGGCCTGGGCGCTGAGGACGGCTCCATGGCCTCCACCTCAGGCGCTAGAATGGCTCTGGCTACTACAGAGCAACACCCCCGATGGGCAGAGCATCGCCCCCTAGTGGGCATGCCCGGGTGATCCTGGTCAGGTGCATGTGGGAGTTTGTCTGTCTGCCCCCCCCCCCGCCCTTTCTCGCTTCGGAAGAATACAAAAAATAAGGGGGAGGTGCCGTGCTGCCTGGCAAGGGGTCCATCCCAGTCACGCCAGCCTCTCTCAGGGCATTCACAGATGCACGAGAGGCTCCTAGAACAGCTACCTTCCAAGTCATCAGGCAGGGGAATCCTTTCCTTCCAGTAAAGTCTTGGGTAAAAGCATAATGTTTAAAACAGAGGGAGCCACGCCTGGCTCCACACCCCACCGCGGAAACAGTGCGGCTCTGCGGGAGAGAGTGTGGAAGCCGTGGCTCAAGTCCCAGGCCCCATGCCGTGCAGGCACAGGCCTCAGTGAGGGCGGGCACGGAAAAGGGGCAGTCCACGGCGCCAGGGGTACGGGCAAGGCAGTTACAGTCCATTACTGTTAATAAAACTCCACTGCCGGGTGGGGCAAAAGTAGATTACAGCTGTTTGTAAGGAAAAAATATATACAATAAACAATAATACAAGAATAAACTCTGTTTTGCACACTCACAACTGTAAACCTACTTTTGCCCCATCCTGTATATTTTTATCTACATAAATATTTAAAAATATTCTAATACTACTTTTTTAAAATAATTTTTATAAGACCTTTTAAAATTTTATATATATATATATATATATATATATTTTTTATTTTTTTTTTGTATTTTTCTGAAGCTGGAAACGGGGAGAGACAGTCAGACAGACTCCCACATGCGCCCGACCGGGATCCACCTGGCACGCCCACAAGGGGCCACGCTCTGCCCACCAGGGGGTGATGCTCTGCCCCTCCGGGGCGTCGCTCTGCCGCGACCAGAGCCACTCTAGAGCCTGGGGCAGCGGCCAAGGAGCCATCCCCAGCGCCCGGGCCATCTTTGCTCCAATGGAGCCTTGGCTGCGGGAGGGGAAGAGAGAGACAGAGAGGAAGGAGGGGGGGGGTGTGGAGAAGCAGATGGGTGCTTCTCCTATGTGCCCTGGCCGGGAATCAAACCCGGGTCCCCCGCATGCCAGGCTGACGCTCTATCACTGAGCCAACCGGCCAGAGCCTAAAATTATATTTTTAATAATACCTTTCACTAAGCAAGTATATGCTGAAACGGAACCATTTAAAGACTCTATTCTGCTGTGGAACCTCCAAAATCTTTGATAGGCAGGTATAATTATCCCAGTTTCACACAAGCAGGAATGAGGCTCCAGGAGGCTAAGTGCTGTCCCCAAGGCCACTTGTCTCCTGGGGAGGCACGATTTGAACCCGGATGTGTCCTGCCCACACCCAGGCGTGTCAGAGGGCCCCTTTGTGTGAGGGCTGCATGGCTCCCTTCGCACAGCCCAGGCTGGTTACAAATCGGGAAGCGGCCAACAGCTTTACAGGCCGCTTGAGCTGACTCAAAGGCTCTGGGCTGACTAACTTGAACTTAAGGGAAAGACATGTGTGCTTTGACTCCACAGCGCTTCACAGGCCTGTCGGGGCCTGTTTCTGCCCTCTAAATGAAGAAGTGTGCTCTGCCCGGCGCCCGGCAGAACAGGAACGGGCCGCGAGATGCCTGGATGAAGGGCGCAGGGGAAGTACAATGTATTGTCATTGTTGGAGATGAAGCCGCTGCCAGGCTCTGAGAGGGCCCAGCGGCCAAGCATCGCTGTAGGCAAGGGAAGATGTTCAGATTTTCTGGGCAATAATGCAACTCTTCTAACTGGAAACCCTGTGCAGCCATGACCTTGTGCTGGACAACCACGTCCACACAGCCAGGCCACTCAGTGGCTGCCAGGCCATCACAAATGCCCCCTCCAAGAGCTGCTTCCCAGGCAGCAGGGGATGAGTCAGCTGTCCCCTGGGTGTCCTCTAGTCGCCATGGGAGGAGATCATTAGGGCAGTAGCAATTCACAGATACATTTCACAGAGGCCCCGCATAGCTGAATCCCTCTCCCCAGGTTTCAGGCAGACCCAAGGCAGCAGGGGCCCAGAGGAGGGGATTTGCACCTGCTGGCATGTGGGCGTCCCTAGACCCCAGCTGCTGGCTCTGAGGGAGCGGCCACCCCTGGTGGGCAGCCTCTCTGGGTGCTCAGAAAGGGTGCTGCAGTTACTCCACCCCCATCCTGGCTCCACAGGTGAAAAAGTCAAGTTTACCTGTGATCCCTGACCCTTCACCCTATGAGTCCTGGGCACCCCATGTCTGTCTGCTGCACGGCTCTCTCTGGTGCCAGGGCCTCTCCTGGGGCAGGCATCCAGGTCGGCCAGCAGGTGCCCAGGGTTCAGCCGCCTGTGTTACAGTCTCCTGACCTCTCCAGTCAAAATTTTGTAGGAATTTGGTGTCTTCTGCATGGTGACAGCCTTGTAGGTGACCGACCAGGTACTGAGTTTCATGCTCAAGTATTACTAAGTGATTTTAAATACAGTTGACAAGATAAAAATCCCACCTCCTCTCACTTTCCTAAGACAGATAATGGAGAAGGACTTGTCTTTTCTAAGAAATTAGCCAGGCCTAACAAATGACCATTTGACAACTTTCAGCTGGGCCCTTGAGCAGCTGTGCAGGTACATGCGAGGCCTAATGCAGCTCAGTTTATAAAGAGGAGGGTGCGCATAGAACCACCGTGTGACCCAGCAAGTCCCCTCCGGGATATACACCCAGAGAACTGGAAGCAGGCATTCAAACAGATACTTGTGCACACACGTTTCATGACACCAAAAGGTGGAAACAACCCAAATACCCATCGACCAGCGAATGGGTAAACAAAATGCGAGATACACACAATAGAATAGTATTCCACCGTAAACATGAGTGAAGTACTGATAAATGTCGCAAGGTGGATGAATCTCGAAAACACTGTGCGCAGTGGAAGAAGCCACGACATAGTCACATGTTGTGTGATTCCAGTGACAGGAAATGTCCAGAACAAACCCCCGGAAAAAGAAAGTAGATTAATGGTCACTTGGGCTGGGGGAGGGGAGAATGGGGAGTGACTGCTTAATGACCATGGGGTTCCCTTTCAGGGGAAGTTCTGGAACTAAAGGTGGTGGTTGCACATCACTGTGAATGCCAGTGAACTGCTCCCTTGAAAATGGCTCCTTTTGAATGCAGTCAATAATATCGTAAAAACTGTGTATGGTGCCAGGTGGGTCCTGGAAATATTGAGGAGATCACTTTGTAAAGTAGGTGATTGTCTAAGTAACCACTGTGCTGTACACCTGAAACTAATACAAAATAATACTGTCAACTGTAACTGAAAAATAAAAATGACAATTCTATGTTATGCGACTGTTACCTCTATTAAAATAGAGGGGGGTTCAAGGAAGGGCAGTGCCAAGGCTCTGCACGAGGGGGGCCTTGCGGCTGTGGAGGAGGAGGGGGCGCACTCTCCTTCCTCCTAAGGTGTCCTCCAAGAGGGGCCTGCTGGGGAGAGCGTGGCCCGTCTGCACCCGGGCCGGTCAGGAAAGCAAGGGGCTCCAGGAGCCCAGTCTGGACTATCCCATGAGTCGTGGGTTAACGAAGAACACTGGGAATCCCTGGAACTTCAAGGACACGTGCCCGTGTTGGTCCTGAGCACCTATAGCTGGGAAGGGGGACTGGAGCCAACCTGTGGGGGAAGCCTGGGAGGGCTTCTAAACCTGGGTAGGAAGCAGAGGGTGAAAGCAGGACCACTGGGAGAAGAAGGGAGAAGGTTCAGGAACAGGGTGGGGTGGAGAGCTTACACAGGCCCCAGGTGGGGGTTTTAGCTCCTGGGGTACATTCCCCTTGGAGTACGGAAAGAGTCCTGTTTCGTGAATACCTTTGTCATCTCTTCCCCTCCTTTACTGCAATGCCCTTTGGGTTCCCCAAATCCTTCGGTGACCCTTGACATGCCAGAAGTGCCACGTGTGGTACAGGACAGGAACAGAGAGACCGAGTCAGCAGGGAGGTCGCCAGCTCATAGTCTCCACTCCTCCCCTCTCTCCCTGCAAGCCAAGTGCTCAAGAGGGTCACAGCAGGATCCTGAGGTAGCCAGGGTCAACGGGGTCAGGCCCAGGGGCAGCTGGGGGAGAGGGGTCAAAGGGCCCCAAACAGCAGCCGCTCCATGGAAACCTCCGGAGCAGATAAACCAGGCTAGGTTTCCCAAACATGCAAGGTTGAGTGCTCTCACGGGGAGGGGCACGTATAAACTGGGCCACGTGACTTTACGTGAAATCTCCTCTCCCATCTCCGCACATCTCTCAACCTCTCGAAGCCTCATCTGGAAGGAAGGCAGAGGTGGACTCAACGGCGGGCGCACTGGGCGCACGCCCTGGGCCCCGACTTCTGAAGGGCCCCGCAAAGCCCCAACTTACACTTTTTTCTAATGACAAGGGGCCCAATATTTTCTCCTGTGCCCGGGGCCTCAACCGACCTTAATCTGCCTCTGAAGGAGGGATTCTATAAGTAGAGATGTCAAGCACAAATGCAGCCTGTGGACGAAGCCTCGCAAGGCCCTTGGGTGGCTCAGAAGCGAGTCCACAGGAGGACAGGTGGCCGGGGAAAGAGAACAAACCTTCAGCTCGAGTCTTGGTTCCATGGTCTCTCAGAAGTGACCTTGTACAAGTCACGGCAGTCTCATACCTGTTTCTGTGTAAAATGAATTGCACTGTGTTCTAAGTATCCTCCACACAGCGATGGCCTACCGCACATCCTCCACACAGCGATGGCCTACCGCACCCTCGGGCCAGCCCCACTGAGACTTATTATTTTTTCAGGAAATGGCTGGCTAGTGCAACCACTCTGAAACTGACCAACCATCCGGCCAGCATGTTTACATTCATCTGTTAACTCAACAGATGTCTCATGATCACCCATTTGTGCTGGAAATGCAAGAGAGCTGATGTCTTTGTCTGCAGAGAGCTAACATGCTGGTGGCTGCCATCAGGAGATCTTGATATTTGAAACAGTCCATTAAACAGTTGCAGCTGTTGGGAGGTTAAGTTCACTGCCATTGCAAAAGCCAACCTGTGGCGTTTGGGAGAACTGTGCACAAGTGAACACTGACTATGACTGCACCTGACTCACATTTGAGTCATGTCTGTGTGTAGACACCTTTTGTTCCCGAACGTTATCTCCAAAACATTTCTGGGGCCTTGCAAACATACGGCTTTCTGGACCTGGTATTTCTCTGCCAGCTATGACACTGTCAAATTTTGGCTAACGGGGCTAATGGGACTTCGGCCTGGAGGCATCAGGAGACAGGGAACAAGCCCCTCCCACTGAGCCCAGGAGCTCTGGTCTGACCAGGGAGACTGCGATCTGCACCCTGCCTAACCCAAGTATATGTCTACCCATTTGTGCTGAGTGCACTTTGTAAAACTGTTCAAACCCTAAGGTCATGAGATAGGGGTGGGGTGGGGTGGGGTGGGGTGAGGAGAGAGAGGACAATGTAGGTTATACATCTTATTATCAGTGTCCATGAGATACTGCACATTGGTTAGCTGGGGGCCGGAGGGAGAGGGAGAAGGAGAAGCAGAGACAGTGGCATTGAAAGGTCAGGGCCACATTTCTTAGCATCTTGTGAATTCACTCATCCTTGTTGGAACTGGGCTCTGAACTAACCAAAGTCTGCTTTCTCAGACAAGACCCAGTTTGCCAAGAAGAGCTAGTGTTACATACAATCTGGGCCCATCCAGCACTAAGAGAATATTACATTCTGTCAGCATTCTGTGCCTTTTATCAGATGCCAAATATCCTCACATAAACGAAACATCTGGATCAATTTTAAATTAGATAGAGTACCCAGATGGAAATAGAAGAGAAAAAAAAACCAACTACGAATGTTAGAATTCAAAGGTATCCCCATCTAGGGCAAAAAGCTGAGCGCTCAATGAGGCACGAACTTTAGCCACCCCACACCTGGGCGCGACCCATCCTCCAATTGTCCCCTGAGCCCAAGAGGATGTGCGAGCACTGACTCCTCACAGGTCCCACTTCCCCAAAGCTGTGTGGGCCACTGGCCGGCCAGCATGCTTGGCCCTGGGGAACTTCCTCCCGCTCCGCCTCCCATCTTGAATCAAAACAGATGTGAAGATTGGCAGAGCTCTTGAACCAGTCAGCTGCCTAGATGCCGGGTGGGGCCCAGTCTGGAGAGAGCTTGCAAGCCTTGTAGGCATTATTAAAACACTTCATTTAAAAATCAGACCCCTGAGCCGCCCGTTCCTTGGGTGGCCCCCGAGTAGCAAGCACCTTTCTTTTCAGAAGGGCGTCAGACCCCTCACTGTCTCGAGAGAACTGCACTCTCAGCCGCAGGGTCCAGCCACCTTTGTCCCCAGAGCCTGAGCAAAGGAGGGTCCAGTCCTGCCTGCCCCGGGCCAGACTCTGCCACCTGCAGCTTCCACGTCACCTTCCCAGAGCACACGACTGGTCATGCCATTCCCCTGCTCAAAAACTCTCCGCAGCTCCCTACTGTCTACAGCAGGCTTCAGGAAACGGTGTCCATGGGCCAAACCTAACCTGTCTTGTTTTTACAAATAGAGTACCTTGGAGCCCAGTTGCACCCTCTACTTATGTCTTAGTTACGGCTGCTCTGGAGCTACAAGGGCAGAGCTGAGGGGTTGCTACAAAGCCTGAAATGTTTACTGTTTGGCTCTTTAGAGAAAAAGATGGCAGACCTGGTAAGCCCTCCAGCCTCCCCTGACGCTCCAGGGACAATCGCTGTCTGTGTGTCCACACACAGGGCCTCTGGGGAGGGAGAGGAAGAGGAGATGGAGGATGTGGTGCCTGGCTCCCAGCCTGCAGCCACTGCCCGGGGAAGCAAAGCTGGCAAGTGGCCGAGAGCGCTCGCACTGGTTCTGCTGGCACAAGACTGCGGGCAGGCTCTCAGGACTCGGGCCTCCAGGTGCTGCGGAGCTGACCTCACAAAACCCACCGTGAGGTCACGACCGGGCTATAGAACAGGTACATTTAAACTGCAGATACTGCTTAGATCTGAGGTTGTATGATTTTCTTTCTTTAAATCGTAGTCAGAAATCTGACAGTGGCTCCTATGGGACACTTGCCTGAGCCCTGGGACCCGGTGCCACTTCCTGCTCTGGCTTCAAAGGAACTCTCTCCTCAATGTCTCTCAGGCAACACAGTCCCCTGTGACCTCAGCAGCTCGCCACTCTGTCACCTCTGGGATGGGACGCCTCCACAGTGCTCCCCAGCTCTGCCCTAGCCACCATGGGACCTCATAGTTGGGCCAGCTCTTAAATTCCTCAAAACAGAGCTAAGGCCTGACCAGGTGGTGGCACAATGGATAGAGCATCGGACTGGGATGCGGAAGGACCCAGATTCGAGACCCCGAGGTCGCCAGCTTGAGCGCGGGCTCATCTGGCTTGAGCAAAGAGCTCACCAGCTTAGACCCAAGGTCACTGGCTCCAGCAGGGGGTTACTCGGTCTGCTGAAGGCCCCCGGTCAAGGAACATGTGAGAAAGCAATCAATGAACAACTAAGAAGTCGCAACGCGCAACGAGAAACTTGATGATTGATGCTTCTCATCTCTCTCCGTTCCTGTCTGTCTGTCCCTGTCTATCTCCGCCTCTGTAAAAAAAAATAAAAAAATAAAAATAAAACAGAGCTAAGGCCGGGTTCGATTCCCGGCCAGGGCACATAGGAGAAGCGCCCATTTGCTTCTCCACCCCTCTGCCGCGCCTTCCTCTCTGTCTCTCTCTTCCCCTCCCGCAGCCAAGGCTCCATTGGAGCAAAGATGGCCCGGGCGCTGGGGATGGCTCTGTGGCCTCTGCCCCAGGCGCTAGAGTGGCTCTGGTCGCAACATGGCGACGCCCAGGAGGGTCGCAACATGGCGACGCCCAGGATGGGCAGAGCATTGCCCCCTGGTGGGCAGAGCGTCGCCCCATGGTGGGCGTGCCGGGTGGATCCCGATCGGGCGCATGCGGGAGTCTGTCTGACTGTCTCTCCCTGTTTCCAGCTTCAGAAAAATGCAAAAAAAAACCAAACAAACAAAAAAAACAGAGCTAAGGGCAGACCCTGAGCCAGTTGAAGCTCGGCTCCCCCCAGCAGGCGAGCTGCCCAGCCCTGTACGCTGTGGGGTGGCAGCCAGTGCTTTGTGAGGGGAGGGGTGTCTGGGCACTCACGAAATATCACCCCCCCCAAACACTATCCCTATCCTGCCCTGGTTCATTCCTGGCTGGAGTTTTCTTCCCCGCACGCTTACCCACCACCTGACAGTCTTGCTCGTCTGTTCCCTGTCTGGCCCTGCCCACTGGAGGAAGGTGAGCTCCGGGAGAGGAGGGCACGGCCAGGGTGACGCGTGGCTGGAGCCTGTGTCTGGAATGATGTCCTGCAGCCACGCGGCACTTGGCAAGTTGTTACTGTGGAACATGTCTTTACAACAGGAGAACCTCGCACAAAAAAGTGTACAGTGGGCTGCATGGCGGACCCAAGAAAAGACACGTCTGTGTCCCAGAACCTGTGAAAGTGTCCTCATTTGGAAAAGGGGTCTCTGCAGATGGAATTAAAAAATACAGAGATGGTACCCTCCTATATTACCTGGGAGGGCTCCAAAGCCAATGACCCATGTCCTTACATGAGACAAACGGAGCAGACAGACAGACAGAAGAGGAGGGTCCCACGAAGATGGAGGCAGCCTGGACGCATGCCGTGCACAGCCGAGGGCTGCTCGGCGCTACCCGAAGCTGGAAGGGGCAGGAAGGTTCTCCGAGGACAGGCGGCCCTGCCGACACCTCAATCCCACATTTCCGTGCCCCGGAACTGAGAGAGGATCCTTCTTGTTGCTGCAAGCCACCCAGTTTTCGGTAATTTGTAAAAGCAGCCACAAAACTCTAGGATGGAGGGGGGTGGGCATCCGTAACACCTGGACGCTGGGCATGGTGAAACAGACCCTGGTATGGGGCAAAGAGTCTGGGAGGTAGACACATACTAATTAAGCAAAGAGAAAAGTCTACATAATTACAGCTTGTGACGGGGCTGAGGAAACAGGTTGGCTGGTGGGATTGAGAATAAATGGGGGTGGGGGTGGAGGTGGAGAAGGAGGCAGAGGAGTCGGCATTTCTGCTGAGGTCCCGGGGAGGGGGAGCAGTGTGGCTCAGGTCTGCACCTGGTCCTCACCTGCTCCTCACCGGGATCCCAAGCTTGGCCTCTGCTCCTGCCTACCATCCACTCTCATCCTGTACCCCACTGACAGATGACCTTTTTAAAATACAAATAATAACAGTCACTGTTTCAAAGGTACCTACCAGGCAGGCAAGTGCAGAATGTGAGCTGGCTAATGCTAATTCCCAGTCTACAAGTTAGAGACCTGAGGCTGCTGCATGAAGTGACACTCGTGAGGTTAAACCAATGTCAGACTCCAAAGTCCGCTCCTCTTTCCACTGGGCTTTGTGGGCACTTCTCGCTGTCCTGTCTTGTTCAAAGTCTCCAGGGGCTTCTCAATGCCTAACCTTAACCCCACACTCCTTAGAGCAGGGGTCCCCAAACTATGGCCCGCGGGCCACATGCGGCCCCCTGAGGCCATTTATCCGGCCCCTGCCACACTTCCGGAAGGGGCACCTCTTTCATTGGTGGTCAGTGAGAGGAGCATAGTTCCCATTGAAATACTGGTCAGTTTGTTGATTTAAACTTTTTGTTCTTTATTTTAAATATTGTATTTGTTCCCGTTTTGTTTTTTTACTTTAAAATAAGATATGTGCAGTGTGCATAGGGATTTGTTCATAGTTGTTTTTTTTTATAGTCTGGCCCTCCAACAGTCTGAAGGACAGTGAACTGGCCCCCTGTGTAAAAAGTTTGGGGACCCCCACCTTAGAGGAATACCTAGTGCCCCAACTCTCTCATTTCTGTACGAAGTTTCTTCTAATCTACTGCCGCTCCCCATCGGGGACCTTCCAGTTTACCCACAGAGACGGCCTCGCCTCTTTTGAGCACTATAAATTACACTATACGTTGCATTATGCATACATATTATCAGAATATGGTCATTACCGTTGCCTTCCTTCTTTGAGCTCCTCCTTGTGTTCTGCACGGTGTAGCTGTTTTACACATACACTGGGAAAGGTTTTTTTTTCATTTTCTGTTGCATGAGGTTTTAGAACTGTTTCTATATATTTCTGCATTGCTAATTCCAAATCTGAAATCCATTTTTTGGTGCATGCTCTAGTTTTTATGCAATTTTAAATTTTTTCTTACAGTTAATGGCATGCATTGTTTTTTAAATTGGAGTTAAAGGGCAACGACTCTTGGATTGAACATAACCACAAGGCAATTAATGCTTTACAAACATCACTTTTACATAACTGTAGTTGTTTTTAAATGTAAAAAATTATTATCTGATAAAAATACCCTCTTATTTTAAGATTGAATCATGGCTTCTTCGAGTATGTGTAAATGTAAAAATAGTCCTGACACCTTCTGTTATATATGTGGCTGTTACACACTTCAACGTCAAAGGTGCAATATTTTATCATTTGTGACATGTGCATATATTGCCTATTTTCAGCGGTTCCAATTGGTTATTCAACTCATCTGTGAGAAGATTATAATGACATAAAAATTGTCCTCGACTTTTGAAGTATGAGGAGCATAACTGGATCATTTGTGTGGATCTTAAAGTGGTAAATTTCCTACTAGGACAACAGAGAGGTTTCACAAAGTATCCTTGCTCTCTGTGTTTGTGGGACAGCCGAGCCGGGAGAAACACTAGACACAGAAGGAGTGACCGAAACGTGAAGGTCTAGAAGTAGGGATACAAAATATTGTGAGTGAACCTGTAGTTAATCAAGATAGGATCATTTTCCCCCCACTTCACATCAAACTTGGCTTAATGAAGCAGTTTATTCAGGCTTTGAATAGAGAAAGTGAATGCTGTCAACATATTATTTCTGCTTTCCTGCCTTGTCTTTCTAGAAGATAAAAGCAGGTGTATTCAGTGGACCTCAAATTCAAACCCTCATATGTGACGAAGAATTTGCCAGGAAGATGAATAAGGAGGAGAAAGCAGTATGGCAGTCTTTTGTGGCAGCTACAAAGAACTTCCTTGGCAACAAAAAAGCAGAAAACTATGACAGTATCAAAGGATACTGTTGGCTTTCCGTGACATTGGATGTAACATGAGCATTAAGATTCACTTCCTGAACAGTCACCTTGATAAGTTTCCCGAAAATCTTGGAGCTGTTAGTGATGAGCAGACTATTGCTGGAGCATCAAACGAGATTGTCCTCAACAAGTACACAAACACAAGAGCTACAAACGCAAATTTATGCCTGAATAGAATTTAAATAAGTTTTGCACAAATTTTATGATTAGATAAGTGTTTTAATATGTTCTATTTTGAAATTGTAGACAAATTCTGATGCAATCATATTTTAGTATATTAGTGTATTTACTGCATTATATAAATTATTATATTTTCACAAAGATGATGCATAAGAGGATATTCTACTTCATTATGTTAAACTAAATGTTGAAAATTTTACAGTAAAATGAAAACCTAAAATCTTGAATTGCAAAAAAACTGTAGCTTACAGAGAAAAACTAATGTCAGATTTGAGATCAGCACACTTGAATTAGGTAAGAACAAGTGTCTTTGTGGATGCAACAAAAATTTTGTTCCCCAGTGTTATCAGCCTTCGAGATACATTTTGCCTTGTGCATTTTGTACGAAGAAGTCACTTAGGATCCCAGCCCAAGGCTGCGGACGCCTATCTGAGCCCAGCGTGTTCACCAGACTTTGCCCACAGGGCCTTTGTTCCTTTCTGCTAAGAGTAACTTCAACTTTGACACGGTCTTTTATGATTTTGCTGAGGTCTTTTATGGCAAAATCTCCCCCGACAGCCCCCAGATGAAGGAGTCTCACTTCCGTGGGCTCCCAGTAAAGACCCAGGATATGGCTGGGTTGAGGGTGGGGGAAGCTAGGGAGAGGCCTTGGCCCACCCAACCTCCCATAATCTCCATTCATGCCTCTCACCACCAAACCATCTCGAAGAAGCCAATATTTCAAGTGCCCGGAACAATGAGTTGATTGTACCACAGCACAAATCCCAAAATCAATCGCCCCAGCTAAGTAAACTCTCCCTGGAAGGGACACTGAGTCACGGCTGTGGACGTGTTCCCCAGCAGGGACCATGTCCTTGAGGGCAGAACTCACCTCTGCCTACGCTGACAACTGGGATGGGACTCAGCAAGGGGCCCAGAAATTTATTAGCAGACAGGAGCCACATAATCTTTGTTATCACAGTTACAGCTTTGTCCAGAAACAATGTTGCCTTTCAAATTGTTTTCTGCCTGGGACAGTGGATTTATAAACTGAACTGGTGACTAGGAACAGAAGCCTCAGCTGCAAAGACTACATGCCTTGTTCTAAGTGGGCCTGGGTTAGCATATCCTGATAAGATAAATACAGATAATGAGCTGCTGGAGGGGGCGTGCCTGTATACATATATACATGCCTCCAAGTATGAGTTTAGGTGCCCATGGGGCTGCTCTGCAGATCAAAGGGTGGGGAGAAAAAACCACTTACTGGATCTCCTTCCAGAAAGGAAGATGGATCTAATTCTAAGATGTTACTTTTGTCTCAACAGCTTGGAAATATCCTGACGTGGTTACTTCTACAAGGGGGGCCCTAACACACTGGCTCGGGTGTTTTCAGGGAAAGGGGGCTGGGTCACCGCTGTTGAAGCTGGTGACGATGTGTGTATGGGTTTATTGTAGTTGTCTCTCATTTGTGTGTATGTTTACAAATTTTCAAAATAAAATCTAAAAAAACCCAAAAAAACAAAAAAAAGGCATGTTTGGCTAAATAATTACTGAAGCTGGGTAATGGGCATATGTGGTTTATTACTATAGGATTCTCCTTCCTATGTGTTTGTGTGAAATGTTACACGGTAAAAGAAAAAAAAAAGGACTGGCAGTAAGACAATGGCTTAAAACACCCTTCCTTCTTGTTCATTCATTCATTCATCCATCCATCCATCCATTCAGCAAATATGTATCTGTGCCACCTACTGTACTAGGTGCTTGGGATACAACGTCAGACAGGACAAACGGGGTCCCTGGCCCCTGGAGCTGACAGTATCCCCACAGTCCAAATATCTTGCCAATAGGAACACCCACCTGGGCTTCCTCAACTATGATGGGCACCTCTGGGGTTAGGATTGGTGGGGGTTGGGCAGGGGGAGCTGTTCTGAGCTGGCATCTTAGGAACATCCAGTCTGTCACCCCTAAGAAGGCTGGAGCAGGATGGAGGCAGAGGCACTCCAGGAAGTCCCCTCCATGTGTGCTGAGATCTATTTATTCACATCATTCTCCACTAACAGCTGCCCCCTTGTCCCTGCCCTATGGGGCTGAAAGGTATTTCCAGAAGGGTTCAACCCACCTGCTGTAAAAACTCAGGATATACAACTGTTTTAAAGGTCTCTGGGGACAAAGCAACTCTGAGAGCAGGTCAGGCAGGAGAGGCCAGCACTGTGAATGTTGTCAGCCGGGGACCAGGGGACAAATGCCTCTGTGCTACCCTCTGCTGTGCTAACTGCACCACACATGGTCCATCTTACTTGGCAGGGGACAGGCAGCTAAAACCCTGAAGTCACCAGGGTTTGACACCTAAGTTCTCCCTCAGAAGGCATTGTCAGAATCTGGGTTTTGGTGGAGCCCACACCTAAAAATCAGCCCACGAGCAACCCCAGGAGGAGCTCGCCTGCCCCAGAACCACACCTCCGATATCCTACCCATGGCCAGACAGAAAATGGGCCACAGGGTTCCTGCAAGAACAGAAGCTCTCTTGTCTGACTAGGCGGTGGTACAGTGGATAGAGTATTGAACTGGGATATGGAGGACCCAGGTTTGAAACCCCGAGGTCGCCGGCTTGAGCACAGGCTCATCGGGCTTAAGGATGGGCTCACCATCTCCAGCGTGAGGCCACTGGCTTGAGCGTGGGATCATAGACATAAACCCATGGTTGCTGGCTTGAGCCCAAAGGTCGCTGGCTTGAGCCCAAGGTTGCTGGCTTGAGCAAGGGGTCACTCACTCTGCTGGAGGCCCCCAGTCAAGGCACATATGAGAAAGCAATCAATGAACAACTAAGTTGCCGCAACGTAGAATTGATGCTTCTCATCTCTCTTCCTTCCTGTCTGTCCCTATCTGTCCCTCTCTCTATCTTTCTGTCACAAAAAAAAAGAACAGAAGCTCTCAGGAGAGGAAGGTCAAAAACGTGAAAACCTCGGCGTCAGGGCACCATGTCTCCACATGCTCTTCCAGGAGGAAGAGCCATGAGGGCGCTGCTTCCTTTGGCAGGACGTGGGCACGGTTTGTGTTGGCTCCTTGGTTAAATGTAGAGCTCATGGTTTGCATCCTGCACTTGCTCTGATGAGTTTGATGGAGACAGAGAATTTTATTTCTATTTTCCCGGCAGTTTTCCATCAATGTCATGGGGAGAGGTGATTGTAAGTCTCAGAATCAGGTCACTTCTATTGATCTTTGCTTCTAGACCACAGTTTGAATGAAACTTAACACCAGGGGTACATCTGACTATTTCTATACATTAACATCCAACAGCTGGATGGAGTTACGGATTTCTGAGCCTCTCCCAGAATGGCACAATCCCTGTCCTCAGCTTCTCAGACCACAGTGGGAGAGACCCACAGAGAATCCAAAGTGAGCCAGCTGAGGGCCAGAAAAGGGAGACAGGGAGGTGGAGGGTGCGTGTATCCGCCCCACCACAGCCCTGCAGAACTCTCAGCCTGAGTTCTCAGTCAAGCACAGATGTTATGACACGGCAGCAAGACACTTGAACGTTCTATTCTGGTGGCAGACTTGAAAAACTTCGGAAGAACTGGCCCCATTCTGTAGTTCTCATTCAGATGTTTGGCACAGTTTCGGCATTACCCACAATGCCTCCCCGGAGGTTAGAGACCTGGAATTCCGCCTTGAGAGAAGGAGCTGGGGGGGAGGGGGGAAGACAGGCCAAGCCTCTGAAGTGTGGCTCCTCAGGGAAATGGGGAGCAGCTGTTCCCTTCCCACTGGAGAGGGTGCACAAGTGGCTTCGAGGGTCAGCAAAGCAGGAAGGCCTCGGGTGAGCGACAATTCTTTCAGAAAACAGTAAGTAACGCAGTTTAGGGAATAGAGATGTTTCTCAGGGCGGACAGATCGCTAACCTACTCTGCCTGCACCTACTGTGTTATGTGCAAACACTAATTACAAGCTCTCTGCGCTCTGTTGTTCTGAGTCTTCCGTCCCAGGGTAGAAACCTACTGTTTTTCCCTTACCCAGCACCTGGTGCAGAGCTTGAACGTAGGAGGCCTTCAGGAACATACTACTCAGGGCAGTGGTTCTCAACCAGTGGTTCTCAACTGGGCAGTGTCTGGACACATTTTTGGTTGTCATAGCTGTGGGAGGGGGTGCTTCTGGCATCTTGTAGGCAGAGGCCAGGGAATCTACTAAAAACCCTACAGTGCACAGGGCGCCCCATGACCAAGAATCACCCAGCCCCAAATTGTCAGTTGTGCCAGGTTCTGGCAATCACGTTTGCACGGCAAGCAGAAAGGGTGCCTGGGAGAGGATGTGGATGTCTCTTTTCCAAGGAGTGGATTCCAGCTGTCCCTGTGGGTGTGCGGGTCTGCAGAGCACAAGACCTCACAGGGCTGCTCGATCTCTCAGGCGCCCTATCGCCCTGTTCCCAGGCACGGAGGCTGGGGTTGTCACCTTCTCCTTCCCCTGTCCTCTTCCACCCCCTCGGATGCGTGTCCTGGGCTCTTCCTCCCGTGTGAGGGGATTTCCACCAGGAGTGGATCCTTTCCAGACCGTAAGGCAGTGAAAAGTCCCGCCTGCGGGGCTGAGGTTCCTGTTGTGTCTATATGTCAGGAAGGTGGGAGACAGCAACGCAAACCCTGTTTATCAAAACCAAATC
The DNA here is from genome assembly GCF_036850995.1 of Saccopteryx leptura. Taxonomy (NCBI): domain Eukaryota; kingdom Metazoa; phylum Chordata; class Mammalia; order Chiroptera; family Emballonuridae; genus Saccopteryx; species Saccopteryx leptura. The sequence goes on from NC_089507.1 coordinate 170,449,467, forward strand.
CCTCTAGATGCAAGCCCCAACCTGCAGAGACTTTTGCAGCCAAGTCATAGGATATGCCGGGCAGATGGTCTTTTTAATTATAGCAGTTCTCCAGGGGGTCGGGGAAGTATTGTAATCAGAATACATGGCAAGCAGAAGAACTGCTGAAGGGGCATATTCCTGCCAGGGGGAAGGTAACGGGCACCAGGGCCTTAGAGGTAGGCTTTGGGGCCACCTCTGCCGCACAGGGCTCCAGGCCTGTCACCTCCACTTTTTGTCTTGACAGCAGCACACAGGGTAAGATTTCCGGTTCCTATTTTTCTGTTGAGCTGAAGTGGTTTTTCTCAGGCCAAACTGAGGACCAACAGTCTTTAAATCCTTTTCAGAAAGCGGTAAATTTTGCCAACCAAGATGGACTCAGGGTTCTCAGAGACCCAGGCTCTGAATGAAGGTGGGGAAGGCTGGGAGCTACCTTTTCCCCCAGTACCTCTTTGGGAGATGCTCAGAAGTTAACGTTTCTGTTTGATGATCCCTAGACAGAGGAACCCACTTCGTAATAGTAAAAGCTATTATTTCTACTAGAGGGTACAGGCTACATGCCAGACAGTGTTCTAAGCATGTGACACACATTAACTCAGGGGTCCCCAAACTACGGCCCGTGGGCCACATGCGGCCCCCTGAGGCCATTGATCCGGCCCTCGCAGCACTTCCGGAAGGGGCACCTCTTTCATTGGTGGTCAGTGAGAGGAGCATAGTTCCCATTGAATTACTGGTCAGTTTGTTGATTTAAATTTACTTGTTCTTTATTTTAAATATTGTATTTGTTCCTGTTTTGTTTTTTACTTTAAAATAAGATATGTGCAGTGTGCATAGGGATTTGTTCAGTTTTTTTTTTATAGTCCAACCCTCCAACGGTCTGAGGGACAGTGAACTGGCCCCCTGTGTAAAAAGTTTGGGGACCCCTGCATTAACTCATTGGTCCAGCGGAGATACCCTTATTGTCCTTGAGTTACAGATAAGGACATCAAGGCACTGAGATCCTGAGTAACTTATTCAAGGTCACTGGCTAGTCAATGGCAGAGATGAGACATGCACCTAGGAAGTCTGGTTTCGGGGTCCGTGTCTGTAACACTGTGCTGGGCTCTGTCTCTGGAGAACCACTCCCTGAGTTGTCAGACGTTTGGACTCAAGAAGCAAAGGCAGCAGCTATGTATATATCACAGGTCCCACGGAATATACTAACAGAGGGCTCCAGTATGCAAAGTGCCCGACAGTTTACAAAGCACTTTTCTTCGACATGATCGCCAGGGGGTCCTGCGAGGCTGTGGATGTGACAGTAGCCTCTATGCACACAGTAACACTGTGACAAAAAAAGCCAAAGCACCCTCTCTCTTTGGTCAGTATATTTAAGAATAACCAATAATATCAATCACAAAGGACCGAGAGTGGAAGGCCCCCTCTGGCACCTTAGGGTGACCAGGCAATTCCCCTAGGGAACCCCCCTGTTCTGTTCTCAACCCGTGGGGTTCAGCCGAGGTTCCATCCTGAGCTCCAGGCCCGATTTTACTCTGGACAATGTATATAATTTCCATCCCTCGAATCACAATAATTGATTTGTTCAAGATAGAGTATGTGATATGTTTGTCTAATCAGACCCAAAGGGAGCTATAGAGAAGAGAGGGCCTATTTCTGTTGGGCTTGAACCTGGGAGGACATAGAGCTACAGCTGTTAGCAGGAAGCCAGCCACCGGGCCCCCATGCAGAATCTGAGAATCAAACCGACATTGAAGACAACAGAGCTGAGGGAGAGGAAAACAAGCAGAGGTCTTATGATAGGATTTGTGCCCCTGGATCAAGCTGTGCCTGAAGCCCGTGTCTCTAGACTCTTCAGCTCTGTGAAGAACCAGTAAATCCTCTTTTTAGCTTAGGACAATATGACCAGTAGTTCTGTTTCTTACAAATATTATAAATGAACACTAAAAAATGTCTCATTGATGCTACACTAGTAGTATGACATAGTGCGAAGGTACACCACACTGGTTAGGAACAGAGAGAGGAAAAGGTTAGCCATCAAGCTCCTGCTCCCTTTCTCCACACCTGTGTCTGAAAGGGGAATGTGAGCTTTGGGTGAACAGAGGAAATGTGGTTGACTTTATAACAACCATATGATAAACACAGACTGATTATCTGTGAGTGTCATTAGTAAATTCATGGAATTTGTTCCTCTGTGAGTCACTCACCGAACTGTACCAACTCTCTCCTTCACAGTCACACTGTCCCCTACCAGCCATTTGCAATTATAGGCTCTGGGGAACAGACTAGGGGGATCAGAGTGGACAAGTTGGCCCTTCTTCTCTGTCTGAAGGTCTGCAGAAAGGCTGAGCCTCCTAGCAGATGGAGGGCTACTGGCTCACTGGTAAAGTCTGGACACTGCGCATCTTCCCAGCACGTTCACTAAAGCAAAATGCTTTAGCCTAGGACAGTTACTTCTTCTTCTTTATTATTATTATTTTATTATTATTTGAGAGGAGGGGAGAGAGATACAGAGACAGAATCCCACATGTGCCCTGACTGGCTCCACCTGGCAACCCCTGTCTGGGGCCAATGCTCTGCCCATCTGGGACCATGCTCACAACTGAACTATTTTTAGCACCTGAGGCAGAGGCTCCACGGTGCCACCCTCAGTACCTGGGGCTGATGTGCTGCAGGAGAAGAGAGAGAGAGAGAGAGAGAGAGAGAGAGAGAGAGAGGGAGGGAGAGAGAGGAAGAAGGGGGGTTGCTTCTCCTGTGTGCCCTGACCAGAAATTGAACTCAGGACAGACATCCACAATCCAAGCCGATGCTTTACCAGTCAGCGAACTGGCCAGGGCCCAGTTACTTCTTCATGGATTCTTGACTGGGACCATCCAAACAGACTAAAAATCAAGCAAGCATCACATTCTCCCATTGATTCTATTCTCCATATATTTTTCTCTGGTTCCACAGTCCCCAAGAAACCCCCAGAGATTTTCCATTGCTCGATCCGAGACCCAGGACTTCTGGCTCTGGGCTGTCCCTGGGAAGTCCACTCTCAGTGTGAGGAACCAACTGGGCAGAGGGGGCCCTGGTGTGTGTGAGCTGCTGGCACTGGCAACTAGCTGCCTGCCAACACCCTGGGTTTCAGATGTGGGGTGTCATCGTGTTTGTTTTCCTGATGATTGAATTACTCATGCTTCATCTGTCCACTTCCCTGAAACAATGATTTTTTGGATGCATCTGGAAACCCGAGTCTCTGCGGTTTGTCGGGACTGGTTTCTATTTGCGGAGAAGAGGACCTTGCTTGTCTAGGGCAGAGACCAGTGAGTTGTGCTGAACTCTCGATATCCTGGGGGTCCTGTCACAGAGATTTCTGCAGCCACTCCAGGAATCAGGAGTCCTCGTGGAAGACTTTTGTTCCTTTTGGGAGCACCCAGTGGAACACGGAAGTGGGGGGAACATCTTGCCAAAGCATCAGTGTTTTTAAATGATTCTCAATTCTCAGGGAACAAGAAATACATTGCAGGCCTAAAGGGCAGCAGCAAAAACAAATAATGGCTGAGCCTGTTGGTAAACAGACCCAGCGAAGACAAGAGGCTTGTTCACGCTTGCCTATCAGACAGAATTTAATACTGTCCCATTTCTGTTTTCCTTTCACCCGTGACCCAAGTTACAGCTTGCTTAATTTCTGTTTACAGTGTGAGTCTCACAGGGATGAGAAGAAAGAGCGGTCTGGTCGGAGGTGGGGAAGAGGGCAGACTTTCCCAGAAGACCGGCCGGCAGACTGGTGGTCCTCCACCCGGAAGGTACAACAGTCACCTGCGGAGACCACGCCCCACTCCAGCCCAAATCAATCGGAGCGGGCGAAGGGGTGGACCTGGGCCTCTGTATTTTAAAGCTCCCCAGGTGATGTCAATGTGCAGCCAAGGTTTAGAACCCCTGCCCGAGAGCTATGCTATCCAATATGGCAGCTGTGAGCCAGGCATGGCCATCGAGCCCCTAAAACATGGTAAATTCAAATTAAATGTGTTGCCAATGTTAACACACACTGGCTGTCCAAGAGCTAGCACAATAAAGAGAATGCAAGTTATATTGATTATAACTGAAAATGTGGGCTGTCCAGAGTGACAATGTGTGTTTGTGTGTGTGTGTGTGTGTGTGTGTGTGTGTGTACAGAAAAACGTGAGTGGTGCTGTGGGGTAGATCAGAACTTGATAAGGAATTACTCAAGGAAGAGGAAAACAGAAGAAAAATGTGTATGTCTTCAAGTACCTCTTAAGCAATCATCATTTCCACTGATAAGGAGACCAAATGCCTAGTCATCTCCCTTGGCACGCCCATACCCACGGACACACATGCTTTTTCTGGTATATCGTCAGTAACTCATGGTTCATTTTCTTTCCACCAAAGAGAACATGAGTAGGAAAGCAAAAGGCTAAGGTGTGGATAATAGTTTCCAAGCAAAAGTCAAAGTTCTACCTCAAAACCTCCTTTTATCCATTCTACTCAAGAACGACAAAAATATCCTCAAGGTATAATCAATGGTAAAGGTTAATCAGCAGGGGGCACAAGTCAACAGAATATAAAAATAAACACATAATCAATGATAGTCTTTGCAGAACAGTAACTAACTACGTGGTAATAACCTTGTACCAGGCATGGTGGTCCATTTGCTTGCTAAGTCCACTGCAGTGAGCCAGTCCACTCAGTTCCCTGTGGTCCTGCCTGAACTCTGGAACCTGGCAAAGAATTTCTTGAGCAGCCCCAGGAACTCTCATGTGTGACAGTTCATTTTATGGGTCTATGACTGGTCTATGGGGTGCCCAGATATTTGGTCAAACATCACTCTGGGTTATTTCTGTGAGAGTGTTTCTGGATGAGACAAACATCTTAACCAGCAAAGTAAAGCAGATTGCCTCCACAGTTGGTGGGCCTCATCTAATCAGTTGATGGATTTAATAGAGGAATAAAACAACTTTCCCCAGAGTGAGAAAAAATTCTCCAACAGATTGACCTCAGAACAGTACTCCACCACTGGTTCTCCTGGGTCTCAAGTCTGCTGGCCCACACTGCAGATTTGGACTTGCCAGACTTTGTACTTACATAAGCCAATTCTTTATAGTAAATCTCTTCCACTTTATATGTATACCCTATTGGTTCTGTTTCTCTGGAGAATCATGACTAAATACATCAGGCCATTCCTCAAGTCTTACCTGCAGCCATCACTCCTGAACAGTGCGGATGGTCTCTGGGAGAAGTAAGGGCTCAGTTTCTCACTCACGGAGGCTGGGCCCACAGCTGCTGCCTGGACGGATGGGTAATACAACTTGAATGCATGAGGGAGGTGGGCTTGGACCCAACAAGCAGGAAAAGGAAAGGGATCCTGAGATAACTTGCCTCTCTTTTCTTCCTCCACCTCCTACCAACAGTTTTGAGACTTAGCCATTCCATTCGGTCTCTTTGAAGACATTCCTCAACGATGTTCCTTGTGGCCCGTGAACAAGCACTGAGATTTATTTATGGAGGGGCCACCACCCACTCACTGACACTCCTTACTACGAACTTAGTCTCCGGCCTTCCCCACGCTGTTCACTTCCTTCCAAGCCCTGTCGTGTGTCAACATTGCCTCAGGCTCTGTTTTCTCAGAAACTAAGACTCAGACACTGGCCTTTTCCTTTTTTCAATTCATTTCTTAACCAGGAAAGAGCTGAGCTCTTTTTTTGATCGGGGTCCCCATGGATTGGACCAGGGGGGTCCAATATCTGGTTTGAGGTGAACTGATATACAGGCTAGTAGTGCTTTACCTATTGTCTGAGGATCCCTCCCTGAACAGAGATGAGCTGACCTACACAGCTTCTCTCTCCCAGTTCATTAAAATTTAACCGAGAGCCTGACCTGTGGTGGCGCAGTGGATAAAGCGTCGACCTGGAATGCTGAGGTCACCGGTTCAAAACCCTGGGCTTGCCTGGTCAAGGCACATATGGGAGTTGATGCTTCCTGCTCCTCCCCATGTTCTCTCTCTATCTTTTTCTCTCTCTCCCCTCTCTCTCTAATAAAAATGAATAAATAAAATCTAAAAAAGTAAATTAAAAAAAAAAATTTAACCATGAGAGAGGTGTGCAATGCACAGTGGCTGGTGGGCAAAGAAATTATGAACCAACTGCCTTATTCAGCTGTGTGGAAAAGTGAAGGAAGTATGTTTGTGTGTGCATGTGAGTGTGTGTGTGAGAGAGACAGAGAGATAGAGATTGATTTAGACTTTTTAGGCCCAATTTCATTTGTTCACCAGGCTGCAGGTGTCTCTGACCCTAATTTCCCATATGCTCTAAACCCCTGATGGCGAACCTTTTTATAAAAACCGCCCACTTTTGTAGTGCTGGTCAACCTGGTCCCCCCACCCACTAGTGGGTGTTCCAGCTTTCATGGTGGGCCAATTGTGGCGCCAAATGGTGGCTCTGCCACCACCCACCATGAAAGCTGGAATGCCCGCTAGTGGGTGGGGGGACCAGGTTGACCAGCACTGCAAAAGTGGGCAGTTTTTATAAAAAGGTTCACCATCTCGGCTCTAAACGAACATTCCTTTTCACTTGTGCTGACTGCTGAGCAATCTGAATTTAGTCTGTTTATGAGTAACCTGCTTTTCCTCGTTGAGTGATTTTGCACCATTTTCTTTATCTCTGCCACGCATAGCACCTTCTAGGGTGTGTCTACTTGCAGGTTTCCTGTTATTAAATTCACCCAAACGGGGTGAACTCTCTTCAGCTGTGTCCTCAGCTCCCCTCCCCTCCGGGACCCAGGTGTTCCACTTCTTCACGATAACTTTGACAGTGGGTCCTGTTCAGATAGACCTGGTTGTTCCCCAAGCAACATCTCAGGATGTCTGTTCTGCCAGCCACACCTCCTGCTGGCCCTCTATCTCATTTCTTTCTATCCTCTCCCCCTTCTAACTTATTTTTTAAAGTGGAAGTTCATCCGAAAGGCAATATGGAGAGAACGTTTGCAGGATGAACAATCTGAACAATAGGAAGATGTCTTCACCCACCTAAAATACTGGATGCAGCCCTGCCAACAAGCACTGTTTGTGACGCTGAAGTCTGAGCTTTCGGTCTGTTTTGAAAGGTCTCCGAGGCCCCACTGGGTGATGTGAGCAACCTCGCACGGAGCTTATTGGTAACCCTCCCCTGGAAAGCTCTGCCACTTCCTCATTTCTCTATCAACAAAGACCCTTGGTCAAGGGATATGCTTTCATGTATTTAATAAAACCGTAGAGAAATAAATTGAATTTTAACCTTGAAAGTCAAAACCACAGGTCACTGTTGAGATATAATCAACAGCAGGATGGGACAGGCCAGAGAAATCCAAGACCGACGACATGGACAGATTAGACACTGTGGGCCTCACGGGGAGAGGTGAGGTCAGGTGGTATCAAGACAGAATGTAAGAAGAGTTATGTCCCGCCTGACCAGGTGGTGGTGCAGTGGATAGAGCATCAACCCAGGACAGTGGGGACCTAGGTTCAAAACCCCCAGGTCACCGGCTTTAAGTATGGGCTCATTCAGCTTGAGCACAGGCTCACCAGCGTGAACATGGGGTTGCTGGCTTGAGTGTGGGATCATAGACATAACCCCCTGGTCTCTGGCTTGAGCCCAAAAGTCTCTGTCTTGAGCCTAAGGTCACTGCCTTGAGCAAGGAGTCACTGGCTCAGCTGGAGCCCCAGGTCAAGGCACATATGAGAAGAAATCAATGAACAACTAAGGAGCCACAACTATAAGTTGATGCTTCTCATCTGTCTTCCTTCTTGTCTGTCTGTCTGTCTGTCTGTCTCTCTCTCTCTCTCTCTCTCTCACACACACACACACACACACAGAAGAGTTACATCCAGGTAAGGAAATACAATTCAAGAACCTGGAGTGAAGGGGACAACAGGAAAAGGAAGCACCCGTGAGGAAGGATGGACCAGCAGCTCAAAGCCCCAGCAGATAAGACAGTCGGAAGAGTCCAGGTGAAGAGAAAGGTCGGAGACAAGAGGCAGGCTCAGCAGGCAGAACTGGCCCTCAGAGCCTGGGAGATAAAGCTTGGCGCCCCTGGTGTGCAGGGTGAAGACCCCATAGCCACTGACCAGGTAGGAAATGGGGTCAGAATCCAGGCTAAAAGAATTCAGAGCCAGACGCCTAGAGCCCATGTCAGAAAATAAGTAGCAAGGTGGGAGCCAAGCCTAGATGAGGGGTCCGAGAGCAAGTCTCACCCTGATATTGGGCACGAGTCTTATGCATCTGATACAGCAGGAACTAGACCTGCACTCCATGACCGGAGTGTGACACGGGTTTCCAAGAGGAGGTGACAAGCCTACCAAGTGTCCTAGAGAAGGCGGGCTGTAAACCACCCCTCCCTGAGACAGATGAGCAGTTCCTAGGTTAACGGGGTAAAACTCAAAGTGTCCTTACACTCTGCTCTGAAGTTAAGCATCAGGCTCCTCGGTCTCTCCTCCCTCCCTCAGAGTCCCGGTCTCTGTGACAGGCACCATCATCTACCTAGCTGTGCATATCAAAACACCGGGGGTCAGGGGCTCTAGTCATTTTCATCCCCCATATCTAATTAGACTGCAAGTATCACCCTGATACCCAAACCAGACAAAGACATCACAAGAAAATAAAATGAAAGGCCAAGGCCTCCTGTGAATACAGGTGCAAAATTTCCCAACCAAGTTTCAGCACACCAAATCCAGCAACACATAAACAAGATTATAAACCATAACCAGGGCCTTGGCTGGTGGGCTCAGCCATAGAGCGTTGATCCAGTGTGTGGAAGTCCCAGGTTCGATTTCCAGTCAGGGCACATAGGAGAGGCAACTATCTGCTTCTCCACCCCTCCCCCTTCTCTCTCTCTCTCTCTCTCTTTCTCTCTCTTCCCCTCCAGCAGTCATGGCTCAATTGGTTCAAGAGCATTGGCCCCAGGCTCTGAAGACGGCTCTGTAGAGCCTCTGCCTCAGGTGCTAAAAATAGCTCAGTTTTGAGCATGGCCCCAGAAGGGCAGAGTATTGGCCCCAGACAGTGGTTGCCAGGTGGATCCCACTAGGGGCGCAGGTGGGAGTCTGTCTCTTTATCTTCCCTCCTCTCACTTAAAAAAAAAAAAAAAGAAATCATAAACAAGTGGGATTTAACCCTGAAATGCCAGGTTGGTTCGACATCTGAAAAATCAATGCAATATTCCATATCAACAAAATAAAAGATTTAAAATGCAAAATCATCTCAACAGGTGCAGGAAAAGCATTTGACAAAATCTAACACCCATTCATGATAAATCCCTCAACGGGTAGAAACAGAAGAAACCGTCCCTGACCTGCTGTAGGAAGCATCTCTGAAAAGGCGAAGGATTTATGCGATCTGAAGAGAAACCAGAGTATAGAAAGCATCTATGAAAAACCCACAGCTAACCTCAGACATCATACAAACAGCGGAAGACTGACAGCTTTCTCCCCTAAAATCATGAACAAGACAAGAACGTCCACTCTCACCACTTCATTTTAACATCAGACTGGAAGTTCAAGCCAGCAATCAGATAAGAAAAATAAATGAGGCATCTAGACTAGAAAGGAAGAAGTAAAACCGTATTTATTGGAAGATAAAATGAGCTATATATAGAAAATCCTAAGCAAGCCTCAAAAAAATTCTTAGAACTAATAAATAGGTTCATCAAGGCTTCAGTACACAAGATAAATACATCAAAAAATCAATTTTATTTCTATATGCTAACGAGAAATCTGAAAATGAAATTAAGAAAATTTTATTTATAACAGCATTAAAAATAGCTAGGAGGCCTGACCAGGCAGTGGTGCAGTGGATAGAGCGTTGGACTGGGATGCCGAGGACCCAGGTTCAAAACCCTGAGGTCCCCAGCTTAAGCATGGGCTTACCACCTTGAGCGTGGGATCACAGACGTGACCCCATGGTCACTGGTTTGAGACCAAAGGTTACCGGCTTAAAGCCCAAGGTCGCTGGCTTAAGCAAGGGGTCACTCGCTCTGCTGGAGCGCCCCCTGCCCTCCCACATCAAAGCACATATGAGAAAGCAATCAGTGAACTAAGGTGCCACAACAAATAATTGATGCTTCTCATCTCTCTACGTTCCTGTCTGTCTGTCCCTATCTGTCCCTTTCTCTGTCTCTGTTACAAAAAAAAAAACCCACAAAAAATCCCCAGCTAGGAATAAATAAACTGAGGAGGTATAAGACTTGTACTCTGAACCATAACACATGACAGAAGTGGCGCCTCTCTCCCCCAACTTTGGAAAGACCTTGGAAGCATATATCCTCCAAAAGGGACCATGAAAATAGGGTCTCTTTCTCTACTTTCCCTCGAGAACTGTGGTTCTCATGCTGTGGGTGCAGCCACAGTGATTTGGGGCTTGACACTGAGATCTGAGTCTGCATCTGAAGGGCAGATCTGGACCCTGCGTTCTGTTGTGCCCGGGTGACCTCAGTGCCTGGTCCTCCAACCCGAGGCCCAGTCAAGTCCCATCTGCCTCTCTCTCCCTCTTCCCGGCGCGTCCACTCCCACGTGGTCTGTGATGTGCGCCTTGTCCTGGCCGCGGCTGCCTGAGCAGCAACAGGGGGTGTCCACGGGGGTGCGGGAAAGGAAGACCCAGGGCGAAAGCTGGCCAAGAGGGGGCTGAGCGCGCTGTGGCTTTAGGAGGGTAAGAGGTGCCCTTCTGCTGGTGAGAAAGCTCTGGGCTCACAGCTGGGTCCCAGTGCCATGTTGAGTCGAGTGGCACTTTGACATCAGTGAGCAGAGGGGCTTTGGGCAAGGCACTTAACTTTCATCTTCCTCCTGCGTAAAAATGTGGATCTCTGAGGTCTCTCCCAAGAGGCATGCAAAGTTGTAAGTCTTTACCCTCAACGGGCTAAGTAAGGCCTTTGGACCTCAGCCTCACGGCGTCTACAATCGCTTCTCCCCCCCCTGGACTGAAAAAACACCTAGCTCAGGCCCTCTGCCCAGCCCCCCCCCCCCAGCAGGCCGGTGGGGCCTCCGGCTCCCCAGCCTGCAGGCGGGCGTGAGGTAATGCGAAAGGAGAGCGGGCGGAGGCCACACAGATGGTCCAGGGAGGGCCCGTCCCTCTGCTCTGGCCAGAATTGAAACCTGACGACCTATCTGATGGAATTACCCTGAAGAAAGGAAATTTGTCTTTTAAGAACAAGCGGGAGGCTGATGACTAAAGTCCCAAAGAATTCTGTGGTTGGACCTTTTTTTTTTCTTTTCTGTTGTTTGTTTTCTGGCACAATCTGCCTCTGTTTCCGAGCCGAGCGCCGCGCTCCCCATGACAAAGGCCTCTTTCTTGCGGCCATTTAATAGCTCCAATACGGGGGACAGCCCTGGCTCTCCCATGGGCCGGCGTCTGAAGGCAGCCGCTGAGAAAGGAGACAGCCACCGCTTTCCTCCAATTTGGTACAAATTGAACTGAGAGAGACCTAAGGGGGGAGGGCAAATCAAAACAAAACCTTAACTTCCTCCTGAAATAAAAAATGAAAGCCACAAAAGGATGGGGGAGAACCAAATGCAACTGGGAGGGAAAAGAATATGGATTTAAAAACGATGCCCAGGGCTGCGAGTCCACCATTGACGAAAGCCAAGTGCAGGTGGGAGGGGGTGGGAGGCCCTGGGCATGAGTTTCCTGTGGCCGCGGTAACAGAGCACAGCAGGACTGGGAGGTTTGAGGCCATGGAGATTTAATTCTCACGGCCCTGAAGGGCAGGAGTCCAAAGCCAAGGGGCCGGCAAGCTGAGCTCCCTGCAAAGCCCCTAGGGAAGGCTCCTTCCGTGCCTTCCTCTCCTGGGGCGGCTGGCCACCCGTAGCCGTTCTTGGCTTGTGGCTGCATCACTCTAATCTCTGCATCACTCTAGTCTCTGCCTGCCGTTCCACGGTGGGAGTGTCCCTCTGTGTGCCTGTGTTTCCTGTCACCTCGTGTACTCCTCGGCGTGTCTTTTCTCCTCATCTCATAAGGACACCAGGCATAGGGATTTAGGACCTACCCTAATCCAGTACGGCCTGATCTTAACTGATTATAGCTGCAAAGACCTTATGGCCAAGTAAGGTCACATGCACTGGGGGTTAGGACTTCTGACATGCCTTCCTGGGGGACATAATTTGACCATAATACCTTTGTTCTAAAAACCCAGGGTTCCTATTCAGCTGGCTACTGCCTCCCGTTCTGGAACCTGCAGCACAGGGGGACTCTCGCTCTGGAACTCCAGCCTTCCAGTGACCCGGCCGTCCCTCTGCTTCCCAGGAAGTGGGGTCACAACGGAGACCGCCAAGATCATCTCAATATCACCTCTTTGGAGTGCGGCATCTCACTGCGCGAAGGACCCAGCGAGGGTGAGGGTGCCGTCTGGAGTGAGGCTCAACAGTCTTCAGTGTGAACACTTGCTGCTAGTGAGACTGGCCAGAAAGTCTGTCCTTCACTGGGGAGTTTTTCTATTCTTCTATTTCCCAACCTGCCAAATGAGGTGGGATTTTAAAGACACATTTGACAGTGAAATACGAATTCCTACAGCCGGTGCAAAAGCATCCGCAGTGGGAGGTTAGACACTTACAACTAAGCTGATCCCACTTCCTACACCACTTTGGGGGCAAGTTCTCAAGCCCCTCCGGTGACAGCAGACACGTAATGCCTTAGGAGGCAGGCAGGAGGAGGCACTGGTTACAGTCACAGGCTGCAGGGCCAGGCTGCCTGGGTTCAAATCCTGCCTCTGCCCCTTACTATTCGTGTGCCTCTGGGTGTGTTCTACATCTGTACTAAGTGGATACTCATTTATCCCTTATGGTGGGCGGGGGGGGGGGGGGGCTTTAAGGATTAGCTAATACACATGAGTTAATGAGCATGGGATCTGCGCAGGGACTGACCTCAGTAAAGGCTGGCTTTTAAGCCTGATCCACCCGGCGGTTGCCAGAGGCAGGGGTGGAGTGAGAGAGCGGGTGGAGGTGGTTCATGGGCTTCCGCAGCAGAAGGAACTTAGTTAAACCCTAACCCTGCCAGTGGCTGTATTCATGACCTCAGAGAAAGCCCCCAGGCTCTGTGCTGCCCTTCTCCACTCGGGGGTGGCAGAGAGACCAAAGCGACGCACGTGAACAGCTCGCGATGGCAGCTGTCCCAGCTGGTCCCGCACGAAGCACTCCAGATGCCTTTCTTCGCTGGCAAGGCTGAGAAATGCAGACCGCCACCCCAAGGGGCCGTTGGCTGGGACTCCCTTGAGGGCCGAGCTCCGGAAAGCGTGGCCGCTGTCTGCCTTGAGTTGCTTGTCACAAGCTGTGCGGGAGGGAGGACAGGGCAGTGATGGGAACTGGGAGAGAAGAGTGTGTCATCTCGAGCGCCTGGGAAAGCCACAAAGAAACCGCGCTCCTGTTCTCGGAGCTTCGTGGGCTCTGCAGCTCCCCCCAGGCCCGCTCCGGCTAAACAGAGTGCACGTTGTGTGGAGATCCAGCCCCCGTGCCAAGATGTCCAGCCTGTCGCCAGAGACCTGGGTGGGGGCGGCTGGGGGCGGCAGGGTGGGGGGAGGAGGCCGCAGCATGAACAGCCCCTTGTGCAGCTGGCAGGCAGAAGCGGGTGCTCGGTGCTCGGCAGACAGCGGAGGCAGCCGGGTGTCTCCCTTCTTGTTCTGAGAGCATAACTTGTGTGGTCACATTGGAGGGGCCTGAAAGTGAGTCCAGGGAATTCGGGGTGGCGGGGCAGGAAGGGGGCAACTCGTGCTGCCAGGAGGGGCTGCCCACTGTGAGGCTGCCCTCACCTGTAGGGTTCCAGACCACCAGTGGCCCCGCTGCAGAGCAGACCGTGCACTACCCAGTCCTGGGTTTGCTCCGAGAACAGAGAGGCGGCCCAGGCTTCCTCCGCTCCAGGCGAGGGTGCAGGGTGGGAAAGGCATGCACCACACAATGACAGCGAGGACACTTACTGAGCAGACCCAGGGAATGGGCTGTGCTGAGACACACACGGCAGCAGCAGCATCCTGGGAAGGCCGAGGGGGAAACTGAAGAAAGAATGCCAAGGCACAGAGCACGGAGCCCAAGACACAGGACGGCAGAAGTGACACGGGTCACTTCCTGCCCCAGGCTTCTGGCCTGCGTGCTGGTTCCACGCAACCTGTGGAAGCCGATCTGAACCACTTCTCCTCTTGGGTGGCAGCCCGGTGTCCTGGAACCCAGGTGGGGATGGAACAGGCTGGGCCTCTGTCTGCAGCATCCGCCATGGGCGGGCCAATACGCAAACAGTAAGCTGGAGTCAGAACACTCATCATTACTGGGGCTCAAGGGCTGAGATGTGGGAGAGTGGCCCCGCGAAAGGCTCTTGCAGCGATGATGTTTGGGGAACAGACCTTTCAAGGTTAAAATAAGCTCTTGCTCTAATCTGGTTCCTTTGATTTTTAAAGCTCCCTTTCTCAAATCATTAATAGAGTGACCATGTGACTCAGCAATCCCACTCCTAGGTATGAACCCCAGAGAAATGAAAGCACTCAAAACCTGTACACGAGTGTTTCACAGCACCAGTCTTTATAGCAGCCAAAATGTGAAAATGACCCGCATGTCCACCAATCAATAAACGGATTTACAAAATGTGGCCTACACTCAGTGGGCTCAGTAACATCTCTGTGGTCAGAAGGGACAGCTGGATGGGCAGACAGGTCATGACCGGATTACCTGTCTCAGCCTGGCTCTGCCGAGGTGTCTGGCAAGCTTCAGGCCCTTTCTCTTCACTTCTGGGAATGATGAATACATATTATTTTTCAAAAGTCATTACAAATATAAATGTGTTATCCCTAAAATGACATAAGAAATTTTATTGATCTGGGGGTGGTCCTTCTCCTACCTGGTGTAGACCCTCAAAGGAGTCGAGAGTAGCTTCCTGTCCTTGCACTGTCCCTTTCGCATTCTTTCTTCCTCTCTGTGTAGGGTCACAAAAAGCTACGTTTCTTCTCTGACACAGTAAAGTGAATAAGACGATAATGGAAATCTGTTAAGTGCCGAATTCAATGAAGGGTGAAATGTCAGGGCTAAAAGAGCTGGAATATGAAGAGGCTACTATTTTGAAAATGCAGAGCATTTTTGTAAACTTGCACATATAGGTACGTGGTCCTTAACTCCTATAGTTATGACTTCCATATAAGCTGCACACTGTCTCAGACATCTGCGCCTCTCAATTGCCTTCAGCACAATTACTTTTGTAGTGGTTTTTGTTGTTTTGTAAGTCACCTACCAAGCCATGATGTCGAACTCCCACATGGTGGCGCTGTCTGCCTAACCCTGCCTGCCTGCCTACCCTTCCAAGCTCCACCACCTCTTAATAATTCAAGGTAAGGCTATCTGCGTGTGGGAGGACTGGAGAGAAACTGAAGAGGAGCTGTGAGTAGAGGGCTCTAGAATTCCAAGCAAGGCGGTTTGATGGGTTCAAGAGAAGGCTTTGTTTGCATACAATAAAATCGAGAGCTCAATCTGCCACTGCAAATAAAGAAGAGCACAAAACTTTACCTCTAGTTCTGCTTCAGTGACTGAAGGGCGTGAGGGAGTGGGGGATGAGGACAGTGTGTATCATTCAGCAGGGAAAGGTGCTGGAGTATCTGGATCCAGGTGTGAGAGTATTTCCTCCCCTAGGCACCCTCCGGTCTTCATGCTGGGGTTCCATTCTCCAGGGAGACCAGGCTGGGCTCTGGCTTCCCTGGGGAAGAATGGACCCAATTCACTGGGCAGAGAGGTCACGACTGGCAACCTGGAGGAAGGAAGTCTCCCCAGAAGTCTGAGAACTTGCCCCACTGCTGGGCACCCTCAGGCAGCTTGGGATATGGAGGCAGCTGTGGCAGCTTGCACCTTAAAAGATGCTTGACTGAGCAGTGGGCTATAATAAAAACGTTTTTATTTCAGCTAAGACCCCTCTCCACAGCTGTGACAAAGTTTCTCTTAAATTTCTCTGAATTTAACTTGCAAACCCGTTTTTGAAAATATACTGGAACCAAAGTAGGGGGTCTACTTGGATGCGCAGACGCAGAGATGTAATAGAGCTAACACACACAGGTGTACCCATCACCAGCTAGTGCTGACTAATGACCAGGGAACTGTGTTTATGGCCACCTTCGTTTCTAAACAATGAGGTGCTGAGTTGACTAATGGCTGCCATCTTCAATGACTGTTAATATATTAACATACATATTGGTTTCTGAGCCAGGCAAAAGGATGTATCCGACTTACATTTTACTCTTGGATCCGGGAGGCAAACATACACTTTACAATTTATTTTAAGGTTACCCACGTGGAATGCAGTGAGCTATCTTGTGTCCAAATGCAGGCTAATCTACCCAGCATCCTTTGCGGTGTGTCTGGGTGCTTGAGAGCATGAGCTGGTTGGGGGCCTCAGCAGGAAACACACCCAGGCGCACGGCAGGGATGTGCTCTGTGGATTATCCACAGCACACCGCGAGGTCTGCAGCCAGCAGCACCCCCCCCCCCCGGCCCCCGTGACACGCAGCCTGCTCCAGGACGCCTGTTGCACCTATCGGTCAGTGAGTGACCATGGGTGACAAACGCCTCCTGACATGTGCTCAGCCAAAGCTTAGAAAGGAAGTAACACATGAAGCTGAACGTTCAGGCACGAATAACCGTGTCCTCCCCACTGGTGTGAATTATGCCCGCCGCGGAGTTAAGTGAGAGCTGAGGACATGTTTCCTGTCTGGAAAACATGTTCTCTGGAGGTAACGATGTTTCAGAAAGGAAAATCGCTTAAGCAGCCAACTCCCCGCGGGATGTGGGTCTGAAGAATTTCTCTGTAGTGAGACCAAAAGAAATCACGAGGGTCCAGTTCAGAAAGAAGTAGGCTGTGTTTCCCTTGAACTGCGGGCTGCCCTTTGCTGGCTGGGATTCTTCATCATGCAGGGGAAGCTGAATTGTGAATGAGTGTCCCCACGCAAGCCATCTCACCAGGAAGGAAGGTGGTCGGAAGGGAAGAGAATGTTGGAGAGAGGGCGCCACAAAGATGGTGAAGTAACAGCGTCTGGGCTCTAGATGGCAGCAGCCATACACACATTCTACGCCGGGGCCTACCTGTTGTCTTTCCCGGTAAAGGAAATTGCAGGAAGAGAAGACAGGGCCTTTCTAGAGTATTTACATTTATTTCCTTTTCTTGTGAATGGTTATGATGCCACAGATGAGAGAAGAGAGCCTTCTGCTTCCAGATGCAGAATAAACAGTAGGAAGTGTTAAAAAAATTATCACCGCCTGACCTGTGGTGGCGCAGTGGATAAAGCGTCGACCTGGAATGCTGAGGTCGCTGGTTCAAAACCCTGGGCTTGCCTGGTCAAGGCACATATGGGAGTATGGGAGTTGATGCTTCCTGCTCCTCCCTTCTCTCTCTCTCTCCTCTCTCTCTCTCTCCCCCTCCCTCTCTCTCTCTCTCTCTCTCTCCTGTCTAAAATGAATAAAGTCTTTAAAAAAAAATTATCACCAATGAATCCGAACTAAAACTAGAGACCATGTTGGCTAAATTAGGGGTCTGCACTTTTTCCGTAAAGGGTCTGATAGTAAAGATACTGTGGCAATTACACAACTCAACCATTGCAGCACGACTCTGGCCCACGGACCACAGGCTGCCGACTCCCACCCTAAACGAACAGGACAGTCTCCCTGGCTCAGCCACCTAGGTCCACGTGGACCCCAGGAACATGCCGGCAATGCTTTTCTTTTCCCGAATCCATGCAAATCCAGTGTCCTCCCGTTAGCCCCTTCCATGGCACCATGAGATTACCTGTGTCTTTTGGACACCTGAACTTAAAATCTCTCCCTTCTTCCTTTCACACAATAAAATCAGTGGACAAATGCCACCTGTTGGTCCTGCATTTAATACCTCCTCCTGCCATCGGTCCCTCTTTGTCCCCCCCACTGGCACATCCCTATCTGCTTGTAGCAGCTAAAACACACAGCAGCAGGCAGTCTGTTTCCGTGAAGATGGACCCGTGCTTCACGATGGTCCATCCACCTCCTCCTCCCACACTCCCCCACGGGAGCCGGGTGAGTGTCTGAATTTTCTCTCGGGCTTTGTCACCCCCCTGCCTCAGCACCGTCACATGGCCCAGCCATGGATCTTCCCTTCCATGAAGTGCCATGGGAACTCTGTCTTGGTGATGTGCCCGGCCACCGGCCCTGAATATGCTTTGGGACCTCCCTTGCTCATCATGTTAGCTGTCCTTACCACCTCCATCTAGCCAAGCTGACTGTCCCCACATGCCTGATGAAACACACCCACCCTCCGCGGCCCGAGACAAGGGAAGGGCGTGCCCTTCGCCCACTGGTTCCTTTCAGAACTCGGTTGCCTCGCCCCCTTGGGGCTTATGCTCTGCTCACCTCATGGAGCCTCCAGGCTCTGCTGCCCACTGACGAGTCGCTTTGGCTACGTCATGTTGACTTTCAATTATTACTGCAGCGAAGTCAGAGATTGTGGCCTGAACAGTGGGGATCTGGGGTGACGCTGACCTTCTCTATGGCTCAACACTCAAATCCAATGGTTTTCAACCTTTTTACACTTGGGGATTGGTGAAAATAGAATTTCTTCAGGGCTGCTAAGGCAGAAATTACCCTGAGCATAATAAGTGAATTAAACTAAGATCACTGCATCTATAATCTCCATACAACACCAGGGTGGTTGACTCGTTCACAGACTGGCATGAAATTTCTGGTAGACCAGTAGCTGATAAATATTGCTCTCATCAATTTGGAGAACATGCACACTTTGTCTGAAAAGAATGTAAGTTTCCCAGTTGCTGGGTTGGGGTCCTCAATGTCCATTAAACACATCTTGTTAATTTTTGTATCCATTTTATCAGTGCCAGAGAGCAGAAGGGCACTGGCCCACCACGTGACAGAGGTTTCGCCTGCTTTTCCTCCCCATTCTGACAAGTGTCCTCCTCCGCCACCGCCACCCCCCCCCCCCCCCCCCCGCCTTGGAAGGCTCACGCTGCCAGACGCACACCAATGCGCGGTGTTGTATCATCCCACCACGCCAGCTCTCCCGTCATTAACTACTGACCTTTATTCTGTATGACAGGGGTCCCCAAACTTTTTACACAGGGAGCCAGTTTACTGTCCCTCAGACTGTTGGAGGGCCAGACTATAAAAAAAACTATGAACAAATCCCTATGCACACTGCACACATCTTATTTTAAAGTCAGAAAACAAAATGGTAACAAATACAATATTTAAAATAAAGAACAAGTAAATTTAAATCAACAAACTGACCAGTATTTCAATGGGAACTATGCTCCTCTCACTGACCACCAGTGAAGGAGGTGCCCCTTCCGGAAGTGCGGCGGGGGCCGGATAAATGGCCTCAGGGGGCCGCATGTGGCCCGCGGGCCGTAGTTTGGGGACCCCTGCTGTATGAGGCTCTCCGCCTCCAGGGCTGTTTTGTGATACTAAAATTGTAACTAACACCTGCATTCTTTTGGTCAGCATGCACCTTGTACCCTTAACATCCCTTTACTTTGAAACTTTCTTTCAATGCCGTGGTTTGAGGTGTGCACTTCTTAACCCTATAGAGCTGGAATGTGAAAAGGCAAAGCCTATCTCTCTTAAAAGATGTGTTTAGTCATCGGATGACTGTGTCTGCCGCTTTCCGCTCTCCCCTCCAGCAATTAGTCTTTCTCTCTTTCCTCCCTCCCTCCTAACCTCCAGTGGCCGTCTTCCCAGTAATCCAGGCTCATAGCTCCAGCTAAGGGCAGGGAACTAGTCTTGCCTGGGGGCTGTTCTGCATTTGACCAGTCCAGTGAGATCAAAGGCATTCAGGAAGGAAGAACCAAAACCACGAACTAGACGTGGATATGTAAGAGAAGAAAATGGCCTGAAGGGTAGGGTATGCTGGAGGGCACGCTCTGTCCCAGCCTGCGTCCTGCGTCACAGGGACACTCCACACACACAGTACGCAGGACACAGTGCTGACAGTGACACAGCTCTAACAGCCCTGCCCCACAGGCTGTGACGGGGTGGAGTGTTGGGGCGCAGAAGTCTCCCAATGACGCTGTCTAGCAGAGAGCTTTTTGTTTTGTATTTTTTTAATTTTCCACTGATTTGAGAAAAGAAAGTGGGGGAAAGGGGGAGAGAGAGAGAAAGAGAGAAAGCAAGAAACAGGGAGAAAGAGAAGCATTAACCTGATCTTAGATGTGCACTCAATTGATGGCTTCTCGTAGGTGCCCTGACCAGGGATCAAACCTGTGGCCTCAGTGTGCTGGAATGGTGCTCTATCCATCAGCCACCCGGCCAGGGCTTAGCAGAGGGTTATGCAAGGCTGAAAATACAGAGGCCTGTGCTCCGGTCCAGTCCCTACTGTTCCAGTCCAGTCCCCGTTCAAGGGTCCTGAGGGTTTATGTAACTCAGACAGGATCTGCTTGGTTAGGGGAAAGGGAGGAGACAGGTTGAACAGGCTTTTGCTCTACTTTCTTTAGAAATATTTATAAGGACTGGCAGAAAATGCAAGTGACAGACAAGAGGGGCATCAGAGTTGACACTTGGATGTCACGGGAGATGTGGTGCCACCAGACAGAGAGCCTGGCCTGTGTGCACAATGCCTGGGGCGGGACTGTCCCTGGCGGCACAGACCTTCGCAGTGAGGGCAGGCCCGGCTCCCCCTCACCCCTGTGCTTTGGGAGGACCTGGCCTTTGACTGCTCACGGGGTCGGCCCCTCAACCCCCGGGCACTGCTCAACTCCCAAGTTGCTCATGTTCTTTTTTTTTTTCATTTTTCTGAAGCTGGAAACAGGGAGAGACAGTCAGACAGACTCCCGCATGTGCCCGACCGGGATCCACCCGGCACGCCCACTAGGGGGCGACGCTCTGCCCACCAGGGGGCGATGCTCTGCCCATCCTGGGCGTCGCCATGTTGCGACCAGAGCCACTCTAGTGCCTGAGGCAGAGGCCACAGAGCCATCCCCAGCGCCCGGGCCATCTTTGCTCCAATGGAGCCTTGGCTGCGGGAGGGGAAGAGAGAGACAGAGAGAAAAGCGCGGCGGAGGGGTGGAGAAGCAAATGGGCGCTTCTCCTGTGTGCCCTGGCCGGGAATCGAACCCGGGTCCTCCGCACGCAAGTTGCTCATGTTCTAACTGAAGCCAAGATCAAAGTGGCCGTGCCAAGAGACGAAGAGCCCAATTCCCCTCCCCGTCCGTGCCCGGTGCTGGCAGAGCACTGCCAGGGCACTGTGAGTCTGCCCAGCTCTTGATTTGGTGATTTCTTAATCTAAAGGTCCCTCCCCACCTCCTGTCTGATCTGATTATCTCCATAGGCATCAGGTTAATGGATAATGAGGGTGCGGAGTGAGGAAGTGCCCTGGGAGTCTGATGGGCGGGAATGAGAAGCGGAGAGGGGAGATTTTCAACCTAGAACACGCCAGTGCACATGCACGTGTGGTCTCCATGGAGCAGACACGGCCCTTACCATGTAGCGTTAGCATTCAGTGGCCACGCGGGACTACACTTCCCACAGCGGGGCCCCAAACAGGCTCAGTCACCAGGGAAGGGTGGAAAGGGGTTTTACGAGACATCAGCTCCTGACCACCATGGCCAGCAGACACAGGGCTGATTACTAAAGGAAGTGGTACCATCACACACACACAAAAGTTTTTAGCCTGACCAGGCGGTGGCACAGTAGATAGAGCGTCAGACAGGGATGCGGAGGACCCAGGTTTGAGACCCCGAGCTCGCCAGCTTGAGCATGGGCTCATCTGGTTTGAGCAAAGCTCACCAGCTTGGACCCAAGGTTGCTAGCTTGAGCAAGGGGTTACTCAGTCTGCTGTAGCCCCACGGTCAAGGCACATATGAGAAAGCAATCAATGAACAACTAAGGTGTCTCAATGAAAAACTGATGATTGATGTTTCTCATCTCTCTCCGTTCCTGTCTGTCTGTCCCTATCTATCTCTCTCTCTGTCTCTGTGTAAAAAAAAAAAAATTTTTTTTTTGAGATTGCATCAGTCATTAGGCACTAAAATAAGCCAGAAACAGGTATCAGAAACTGGTGGCCCCTGGGCCATCTCTTTGAACTGTTATGGGTTTTTTGTTGGGTTTTTTTTTGTATTTTTCCGAAGCTGGAAATGGGGATAGACAGTCAGACTCCCGCATGCGCCCGACCGGGATCCACCCGGCACACCCACCAGGGGGTGATGCTCTGCCCCTCCGGGGCGTCGCTCTGTTGCAACCAGAGCCACTCTAGCGCCTGGGGCAGAGGCCAAGGAGCCATCCCCAGTGCCCAGGCCATCCTTGCTCCAATGGAGCCTCGCTGCAGGAGGGGAAGAGAGAGACAGAGAGGAAGGAGAGGGGGAGGGGTGGAGAAGCAGATGGGCGCTTCTCCTGTGTGCCCTGGCCGGGAATCGAACCCGGGACTTCTGCACGCCAGGCCGACGCTCTACCACTGAGCCAACCTGCCAGGGCCTGAACTGTTATGTTTTTAAAATAACTGAATTCAAGTGCCGTTAGATCGTGCATGGGCTATCTACTTGAGGTTTGCCTCTGTCCCGACCACACCCCACTGTCTCCACCCAACTGTCCCCCACTCATCTTTGCCACCCCTTAGTCCCCTGAAGGCATCTGAGTTGGCTCTCCTTCAGCCTGGAGGCTGTGGTGTTCATGGTTTATAGGCACAGGTGGACCAGGGAGAGCACCTCTTCATGACAACTAAAATATAGAGGCCTGCTGCTTTTTGTTTTGTGTTTTTTTTTAATTTTCCCTTTATAAGCCATGGTTGTCTCTGGCCTTAGCAAGGCCCTGTTTAACTCAAGGAAGGGGGACGAGAGGAAGAACACACAAGGCCTGCTGATGGCCTATGGAAGATAAGGGGAAGTGAGGGGGTGAGGGCCTGGCGAGCTCGGCTCCGTCAGCTGGGTGCAAGGAGGTGACAGGGAACCCTGGGGCGGGGCAGGCATCGTGTGACAGCAGACGGAGTCTGTCAGCTCAACTCTGGAAACTCTCCCTGTGAGGATCCTATCGACCACCAAAGAGACGCCTGGAAGGGGTAAGTTCAGAAGAAAAATCGAGGCTGAAGACAGCTTGGGCACCACCAGCAAATAAATGTTCCATTTATTTCTCGAGAACGAAGATGGTCCCTCAAGGAGGGAGGGTTAAGTGGGAAGAGCGGACGCCCTAGAGACAGGTCTTTGGGCAGCCTTGGCATTTCGGAAAGGGCCTAGGACGAGAAGGTCGCAGAAGAACCTGTGAGGGCAGACATGCGTGGGGGAGGCGGCCAGGAGAGGCCAGTGCCAAGACAGAGAGAAGGGCTTCAAGAGGGGAGCAGCTGGGAGTGCTCACTGCTGCCTGTGTGATGTTTCTTGTTTTCAGTCTTTTGTGTGTGTGGAGTCGATTGGCTGATAAGATTATATAGGTTTCAGGCGTACGATTCTATCCTGTATCATCCGTGTATTGCATTGCGTGTTTACCAACCCAGATCCGGTTCCTTCTGACACCATGTATTTGAGCCCCTTTGCCCTTTACTACCCCTCCCCGTCTTTACACAGTTAAAGGGTTTGGACACCCGCATGCAACTACATCCACGTTGTGTTTTCAGAGCGGTTACCCATCACGTAGCACATTGGAAAAGTTGGCATCAACCTGCTGCTTTGAGGGAGCACCTCTCTCAGGCACGAGTTTCACCCGACCCCCTCCCCGCCATCATCAGTCTTGGCCCTGGGCGGCCGGGGGCGCTCATCCAGGTAATGAGCATTTCCAGGCCACTGCTGGGTACAGGGCGGGGCCATATGCTCGGGCAGCAGGTGTGGCTTACCTGGCACTCTCAAAAGTGGCAGACGCCGTCTTTTCTATAGCTCCAAATCCAACTCCAACAGCAAGACCCTCTGAAACAGACATAAAAACAAGAGGTTCAGTGATAACTTTCCAATAGCATTCGTTGCCATCACTGTGTTAGGTGAGGTCGCAGGAGGCTACTGATAACAAACATCCACACAGTAGGAGCTCAAAGAAGGGGTCAGCAGACAACGATAGCCTGATGACCAAACCTAGCTCACCGCTTATTTTTGTATGGTCTGCACGCCAAGAACAATTTTTACATTTTTTAAGTAGTTGAAAAAAATTCCGACTATATTTCATGACACGTAAAAACTATCTAGGCCTGACCTGTAGTGGTGCAGTGGATAAAGCATTACCTGGAATGTTGAGGTCAGTGGTTCAAAACCCTGGGCTTGCCTGGTCAAGGCACATATGGGAGTTGATGCTTTCTGCTCCTCCCCCTTCTCTCTCTCTCTCCTCTCTAAAATGAATAAAATTTTTTTAAAAAGTTACCTTGAAAAAAAATTATATAATTTTAGCGTGCCTCAATAAAGTTTCATTGGTACCCAGCCATGCTCATTTGTTGACCAGTTGTCTGTGGCTGGTTTGGCGCTATATCAACAGAGATGAGTAGTTGTAAAAGAGGCCATATGAACCAAAAATCTAAAATATTTAACATCTGGTGGTAATATTGATGACCCCTGACTTAAACATTTAGGATTTGATTAGTTCATGAGGAAGAAGTCCAAGGTAGATATGGTGGCCCAGTGATGTCACTGAAAACATTTGATGAGCCATCCTGAGATGGGAGAGACTGTCACAGTTTACTCTGAGATAGGACAGCTGTCACCCAGCTGGAAGCTGGGGGATAGAGAAGGTGATTTTATAAGTCCTTTCCAGTGGAACTTGTGAGCTTGCCAGGTTCCCCAACACCGGGACTATGATCGAATATGGGAGATGCTAGTCTATGATATCTGATGGAGAGGTGAAGGCTACGAAAAACAAAGTGCAACTGTCCCAGTGGCCAAGGACCAATGGGGTAGAAGCATAATGTTAAGACACTTCCCAACATCTATGGGGGAATTCAGTCTCCCTCCCAATAGGAAACAGAATTACCAGTATTGGTCAAGTTCAAGGTCAAGGGCTTCTGGGGCTAGGAGGAACCTTTGTTATGAAGAGGGGAGAGGGCAAAATCTCCTGAGAAGGGTTTGTCTTCTTTTGGGACTCACTGTCCCTCTCAACTCTGTTTTTGTCCTTGTGTTCTGCTTATAGTGGGCCAAGGACACTGGGACTGTAATAATGACTCCAGGAGGCACCCCGGGACAATAGGGCCCCTTCAAACAAGTTCACCTGAGATCCAGTCCGGTTCACCCAAGACCTGCTAAGGCACAATGTGTTCCTTGTACTTCATTCTCCCTGTGGGGACCTTACAGGGTGACTCTGACCACCAGCAATTGCTAGTTAAGAATATGGAATTCTGGTGCCTCACCGAATATCTTCACGTATTTCTCAGAGTGACCAAGCATGGAATTCGGAGCCCTGGGACTACAGAGGTAAAGGAAACTGCAGAGACCATGAGGAATGACTTGAGCCACATCAGGCTCAGGAGCCAGAGGCTCGGGGCTCATTCTGAAGCCAGAGCACAGCACTGAGGTCCCCGGGCCCAGTCTCCCAGTGTGCGGGACTCACAGCACAGAGGGAAGAGCGAAACCCCGAGATACCCCTCCAGGAGCTCGCAGCTGAAGTGGCCAGCTCAGTCAACGCGCTCAGAGCCACCTGACTTTTCAAAATGGAGGGTTTTCATTTTTATTTAGTGTTATTTATTTTTAAGTCTCCTGACATCAATTCTTAATAAAAGCTGTCTTCATTCATCATGTCTTTCTTTACTCAGATGACTTTGGGTTCCAAATTTTGCCTTGTATTCAAGATTTCAGTCTCC
Organism: Saccopteryx leptura; assembly: GCF_036850995.1. NCBI lineage: Eukaryota > Metazoa > Chordata > Mammalia > Chiroptera > Emballonuridae > Saccopteryx > Saccopteryx leptura. The sequence goes on from NC_089507.1 coordinate 170,475,188, forward strand.
GTGGTCTTTTCCTTGAGAATTGGTGGGGGTGGGCGTGGGGGTGGCCCTTTTTATGCCAGGCCCTGGGCCAGGAGCCTTCTACATGCATCAAAGGTGAACACTGCACCTCTGCTCCAAACCTACTATTCTCGAGCTTGATTTGAACCAACAACCCACTCCCACCCATAACTGTGGGTCTCCAGGCGAAGGTGGCCCGTTGGGACAGGTGTTAAAAGCTAGGGAGGCTCTGAGGGCTGTTTCCTGATATGAGAGGGGCCAACCTCTCCCTCTGAAAACATTTGCTGTTGTTGTTTTCCTAAATCATAAACAATAGCTGATTGGCTCTTTTGTTAAAGATTTTGCTTTAATTAATAGTTTAAATGAAAATGACAGTGCAGCCCAGAGCAACAGGACCCATGGTAATTAGCTAACTAACCCTTTCTGCTTATTAGCATGCAGCCCAGCACAGCGATTTACATAAATGCTCCCAACAGGCTGGGAGGTTGGGAAGGAAAGAAAGGGCCTGCCCAAAGCCAGGCCTTAAACCTGTCTCCCCTCTCTCCCTACCCCCAGCTCGCTGGCCTTGGCGGTGGCTTTCTCCCAAGTGCAGGCAGCTGGAGCTAGCACCTGAATCTGTTCCCTGAGGAAATCAGGACAAAGCCAATGCACTGTCTCTGCGCCCTGCCCTACACCTTAGCCAGGATAATGTGTGCCTTGGCCATCACGTTCTGTGACAGATGGCCAAGGAGCAGGTCCTTCCTCCCTGGCTCTCCTGTGGCTCTGGGGGAGGGAACCCCCACCCCCCTCCACCCCAGAAGCACACACTGCCATGGGAGGCAGCCAGTGCCCTGTGATTTAGAAAGGGGACCAGGAAGAAGAGGTAACTGGGGAGAGACTGTAGCAGTTATCCTGCCTGAGGGTGGAAAAACACCTGTGAACCAAATGAATGAGAAACCGAGGCAACCTCCCCGTGCGGGAGAGAAGTGAAGTAAGAGAAGGAGGGCAGACACTGAGGAGCAACAGATGGTGGCAGGCACCCTCCAAGTGGAGAGGAGCAGCGAAGTGCCAGCCAGAGCTCACACCCCAGGTGTCCCAGCAAAAGTGCAAACGAGGAAGGTAATTACGACAGAATCCAAAGGGACTGGCATATTATTAGTAAGCCACCCCTGTTCACAGCTACTGCCATTAACTCGGGCACAAAGTGGGGGAAACAAACCCGGGACCTGGTGGCGGAAGACCAACAGGACGCAGGGAGGGGCAGAGTCTGAGGGCGAACTTGACAATCAGCTCAAACACCAAGCCAAGCTGGCCCAGTTCAGGCTTCTCCTGTGGCTGGAAGGTGGCTGTGCCTGCTCTCGCCATCTCCCCCTCCCTCCTGAACCCGCCCCCTCCTCGTCCTCCACTGGGGAAGGGCACAGGGCCCCGGCGCACATCCTGGTGCATTATCTAAGGTTCTTGTAAAAACCAAAGCAGCACAGCGGTGCTTTGCTTACAGGGTGAAGTGCTCAGGGTAGGTTTCCCGCTACTGACGTTCTGCTGTACGAGGCTGACCCGCACACGGTCAGATGTGGGGCAGCATCCCTGGTTTCTACCCACAAGGTGTTGGGATACAACTCCCTGCCCCCCCACCCCAGCTGTACCAATCAATCAAGTCGCCAGACACTGCCTCATGTACCCTGGGGGGAAATCGTCCCTGGTTGAGCACTACCCACCTACGATAAAGGGGTACCTTGAACACGGTTATTAAACTATAGAGCACTCTTAAAGAGTTGAAGTAGGTAGTAGGAAAGTGAAGTTAAAAACTAGTGCCTAAGCCCATTGAGGCTGCTACAACAGCATACTATAATTTAGGAGGCTTAGATACAGCAGAAGTTTATTTCTCCTGGTCCTGGAGGCTAGGAAGTCCAAGATCAAGGTGTCAGGAGATTCCGTGTCTGGTTCATAGACAGCATCTCCTCCCAGCATCCCCAGGTGGTGGAAGGGGCCAGAGCTTTCTGGAGCTCCTTTTATAAGGCACTAATCCTATTCATGGGAGCTCCACCCTCATAACCTATTCACCACCCGAAGTCCCCACCTCCTAATACCACCCCTTTGGGGGATAGGATTTCAATATATGAACTGGAAGAGGCAGTGACACATTCAGACCATAGGAACTAGTATTTTCTTTTTCAAATAAGAGCTAACCAGCTCTTAAAGGACCCTGAGTGGAGCTGTGGGGCAGCTGGGTTAGGCTTGCTCATGGGGTTATCTGATGCAAGCACTTTGCCTGATTAGTGCGTGAGTGGCTGCGCCACATGTGTATGGCCTATATAAGGCTATGGGTGGTTGCGCTCAGGGGGATTGCGGATGCGTGGACTGCCTGCCCGCCACTGTGAGGGGCCATTTTGCTGTTTGTTTGCCTGAGAGGAGGTTTCCCTGCCTGTGTGCTTGTCCGCCCTTGAGAGACTTTATTAAATGGAATGGCCCAACCCTTTCTGGCTCCACAGTTTTTCTACCATCTGCCTGAATCCAATGTGAACCTGCCTGGCCTCAGCCACCGGCATTATATCTGGCGTAGTGGGCCAGGTTCAGAGCAGATTGGTATGGAGCCGCCACCACCCTTGAGGGGTGGAATAGAGAAATGGCTGTTCCTAGTGGCTCTCCTGGTGGGGACCATGGACTGGCTATTTTTTACAATCCCGCAAGATGAAACCAAGAGCTCTGTGCAAGAAGCTGAGCGAGATCGAAAGCTCCAGGATGAGCTGCATACTGAACGCCAATGACAGTGTGAACTGGAGCGAGCACTGGAGAGCGAGGCCGACTGGGTCTGAGAGTGGCAGTGTGAGGTGCAGGCTGAGAGCCAACAGCACCTGGAACTGGAGCAGTCTCTCAACAAAGAATTACAGCTTTGTGAGTAGCAGTTTTCCCTGGAAGCTGAACATTGGCAGCAACAGCTGTTACAGAAACAACTGCAGGTTCAGGAGCTCGAGAGTCAGCTTCAGGCTGAGAGCTGGCAGCCACAGGAGCCAAAGTGGGCGCAGAAGATGGAGCTGCATTCCTGATAGCAGAGTGGCTCTGAGTCGGTGGGAACGGGTGTTTTTGACTCTTCTGAGAGGGAGGCTCAGGCTGCAACTGCCGTCTCCCCAGGTAGTGGAGCACTCTGTGGTCCAGCCCTATACCTGGACAGAGCCAATGGAATTGGGAGTGAAATTCACACAGAAACCCACTGAGCCCCTGGCAGCCTGCTTGGTGCAGCTGTGGGGCATAGGGGTGGATGGCATCATGGTCTCTGGAACAGAGATCAACCATAAGGCTGTGAGGGCTGCTGCCCGTGCTGCCCCCCGACTAATAAGAGAAAGGGCCTGTGAAAGTTACCTGAACACAGATGTGAGTAGATTTGACTGCAGCCAGGGCAGATAGAGAGAAATTAGATGGCAAACCTAATAGTCTTATTGGAGGTTTGGCAGCAGCTTGAGTCAGGACAGAGGTTCCAGCCGCTTAAAAAGTGGGGGAAGTGGGTGACCCTGACATGTGCCAGGAAAATGGCTGGTGTTTAGGTTACAGGACCCCCAAGACCCGTTGTCCCAGTTTGAATAGGGGGAAGGGTGAGGGACCCATCTGACAGGGACAGGCCGGGGCCAGAGGCCCATGTGAAATTGGCAATCCACTGGTCCCCTTCTGGTGTGCAGCAGGTGTGGGCAATAGCAGGTAATAGGTGCTTTTTTTTTTACAGCAGCAGCAGCTAAGAGAACTGTTAAGGCCACACAGGCCTTGAATGTGTTTGATGCCACCAGGCCCTGTGCTCTTGTTGAGGGGTTTGGATGGGGCTTGTGGCAACAGACAGCACACTGTGGAAAGGTGCTGAGGTTCGTTAATACAGAGCTGTGTGGCTAGTTGCCCGTAACAGACCTTTACCTTGGTGATTTGCACAGACAGCTGGGCTGTCTATCGGGACTGACTCTTGGACTGCGACCAGAGGGGAGCACTGGCTCCCATGATGGATAGACATGTTGTTCGTGGACAGTACTATGAGAGACCCTGATGGCGGGGCATGGGACCTGTGGAGGTCCTTCTGTACTGGTTCTCGTCCAGTTGCAGAGATGCACCAAGGGCACCTTACAGTTCCTATGGACACAGCCCTGGACTATAGAGGCCCTCCCACCTACCATGGGGTAGGAAGTTAGAGGTGGGCCCCCAGGTGACACCTTGGGCAAAGAGCTCAGAGAGACATTGTAAAGGGCACTTTTGTAATTATTGTGTAACTTTTGCTGTTTCCTGTCATGTAGATTGTGACACAAGCAACCCTATAGGGGTGGAATGTGGGACAGCTGTGTTAGGTTTGCTCACGGGGTTACCAGCTGCAAGCACTCTGCCTGATAGGAGTGTGAGCGCTGGCTGCACCATGTGTACACAGCCTATATAAGGCTACGGGTGCTTGTGCTTGAGAGAGACGGAGGACTGTGGATGCCGGATTGCCTGCCTGCCTGCCCGCCACTGTGGGGCCATTTTGCTATGTTTGCCTGAGAGGCGGTTTCCCCTACCTGTGTGCTTGTCCGCCACTGTGAGACTCTATTAAACAGAATGGCCCAACCCTTTCTGGCTCCACAGTTTTTCTACTGTCTGACCGAATCCAATGTGGACCTCTCTGGCCTCAGCCACCAGCTTTACAGGAGCTCCCAGGTCTTCTGTAGGAGACCCCGCCAACCTCCAGAACAGGGGCTTGAGCGTGATTTCAGCTCTGCCTGACAGACCTGGCCGCAGGTCCCGGGTGGACAGAAGGGACACTTGGGTGGGGCAGAGAACTGTGGTTATTATTGTGATTCAGCTGAACCCCTGCTGGGGTGGGCCGGCCCACTCAGGGTGCTGTGGGCACATCCTTAGGCCTCCCGCCCAGTCATCTCCTCTGGATAAGGGCCGGCCGTCAGACAGCCTCCGCCAGAGTGCAGCTCTGACACAGAACGTGGCTCACACCCTATGGGGGCCCATACATATTAACACAGCCACCAGCACCACCACCAACAAACTGCACAGGCGGAAAGGTGGCGTGAAACGGGACGGCTTCCTCGTTCCCATCTCTACTGAGGACAGAACCAGAGGAAGATGACCCAAGCTGCAGCCAGAGGGACTTAGGCAGGGGGGACACGTGTCTTGAGTGAGGAGGGTCCTGAAATACACAATGAGTTTGGTTCTGGAAGGCTGAGAATATCCTCCCTGGTGGAGACTGGTCCTTGGTGGTGGCACGCTGTTGCCCAGGCAGGGACGACGGGGATGGGGAAAAAAGGAGGACAAGGAGAACGGAGGAGTGGCCTCATGCTGCCCTCCGCCTGATGATGCTTCAACACTCCATGGACACAGCTCTAGGAGCAGGCCTGAACCTGCACTTACACATTTCCAGGCCCTGCCGGGTCACTCATTACACACACATAACCAGGCTGCAGCTGCCGCGGCTGGAGGAAACCGTGGGGGCTGCGCGGCGGGGGCATGCCCACCTCCAGCAGCAGCAGGAGCCTGCCAGGGGACAGGGCAGGCTCAGCCTGGGCTCCTCCTTGCTCCTGCCCACCTGACCTCTGTCACTGACCTGGGAGAGACGTAACCTACTGGGGGAGGGAAGTGTCAGCCAAACTACATGGGTATGTTACCCTACAGATTTCCTGGCCTTCGGCTGTCGGGAGGGCCACCTTCTCTGGCTCAGACACACCACAGGGCAGGCTAGGTCTTTATTCCTGCTCTGACCCCACTGCACGGCTGAGCCTTCCGGGGAGATTGGCCCACGCTACAATGATCCCTGCTCCTAACCTGTCTTTGGCCTCCAATGTCTGGCAGGAAGAGAAATAGGAAGGCAAGAACTCGGGGCACATCCTGTGTGTATTAAATACAATGGTGTTTTAAACAGCAAGTGAAGGAGTCTTTTTAACAACCATATCCAAGAGTCTGTATCGATCTGCTTTCAACAATTTATTTTTGACAACCAGACAAAGATCAGATCCCTGTGCTCCCGCAGAGAAAGAGGGAGAAGAGGCCTTTGCTGGTGCAGAAACACGGAGCTGGTCCAGCCGACAAACATGGTCTGTGCCCAGACTCACACCTCTGGCCCACTCCCTCTGCCCATGGGCACTGTGGCCACACCTGAGTTTGCCGTCCACCTAAAGGATGAACCTGCAGGCCCAGGGACGGGTCAGGCTGGTGAAGGGGCTGCACAGACCCCATGTTCTGCTCCCTGAGCCCTGTGTCCAATCAGCTAGCCAAGATCTCCCCTGCCCACCCCCAAAGGCCCCGGCTTGCAGGGAAGCGTCTGGTTGTTCAGGTCTGACAGATGCCAGGATGTAAGTGGACGAGGTGATGTTCTGGGAACCCTGCAAGGTAACAAATCCCGTTGGGGCTTTAGGAAGCGCCGACAGCCCGAGAAGCTCTGCAAGCCCGAGGCAGAATGATGGAAGGAAGGACGTCAGACGGTCAAGAGGGTGGCCTGCACCGTTCCTCTCCAAACAAGCACTCCCTGCGACAGCTGGCTCCAGGCAGCGGAGGCAAGCTCCTTGTCACCCCCAGAGACCCGGACCTGCAGGCGGGGCTCTGAGAAGAGCTGCCCCACCCGTCACTGGTGTGTGAGTGGGACTTATTCATGGTTTTATAATTCGTGTAAACGTGAGGACATAGGGCACTGGGAGGAAAGAATTTTGTTAACCCTTTTGGACAACTTGTGAACAAAATGAGACTCTGGAAGCTCTTTTCGAGTGAGGTTTAACCTGAGACACAGATTCATTTATCCCGTCCCAGACTTGAGTCCCACAAAAGTATTTCTTTTAAAAAGCAGGCGAGAGAAAGACTTTGACATCTTGGATCATTGTTTTGTTTTGCTACACTGATGGCACAGGTGTATAATTCAACGCATGGATCTAAGGTGGGGGGGGGACTTATTTTTTCTCGTAGGGGGTAGTAGCATTTCACAGGAAGGCAACAGGAGAAGAAAGAAACTGCCTGCCTCCCACACCCCAGTTCAGCCACGGCCAGGCGCTACGCAGCGGGCTCCTCAGGGCGGGTCCCATGCAGTCCTGGCCTTGATGCGTGAACCTGACCTCCTGGTCATGGCTGGCTGAGTACCTGGCCACATGGGCCCAATCAGAGCTGGGAGTTCCCAACCGAGCCAGGCGGGAAGAGAGCCAGGCAGCCACAGGGCGGAAAGGGCAGGAGCTGTCATCATACCGACTCTGTTTCTCGTTTAAGCTGGCCTACACAAGGCGAGAATGTAGCAGGCATGTGAAGAGCGGCCATGACAGATAAACACATGTGGGCCCTGGCAGGGTTTGTGTCTCTGCTTCACTCATCCCTTTGGCCTGAAGCCTGACTGCACCTTTGTCCTTGCGGGGACATGAGATGCATCAACAACCTTCCGGCACTTTGCTTCTCCCCTAAACTCTTATGAGTCCTCGCTCTGCAGTTTGCAACCAAGAGACTCAACAATTTAGCCAAACTCTGTCCTGGGTTAAATCTCTAATTTAACCCTATCCAAATCTTGCAAAATTAATGTTTCTGTTTGTATGTTCCAGTTAGGTTAAATAGGTACACCAGGGTTAGAAACAGTCCAGCAACCTGCCCAATGTCACACAGCTCCTAAGACAAGGTGGTCAGCCTCTCTAGGGAACAGCCCACTGTCACAGGCACAGAGCCGCAGCCACGGTCTGGGTGTGCAGGCGTGAGCTCACAGACACACCCAGGGATGCAGAGCTTGGGACAAGGGAAAGGGAGCATGTGCAGATGTGAGCAGGCATGCACCCAGACACACAAACCCGCACGCCTGTGCAGATGCAAACAGACTGGAAAGGTGGCCCAAATACACAGGGAAAGTCTAACTCAGTCGTTTAAATGCTAACACACAGACCACCCCTCCACAAAGACCACCTTACTCTATGCCCTTGACACCTCAGCGTGCAAGCAGAGCCCGGCTGTCGTACAGAGACTCAGTGCTGGCTCCTCTGATCAGGAAGGCCAAGCTCAGGACCACAGCAAACAAGGGCGCCGAGGGAGGAGAGAAGAGCCGTGAGAGGCGCTGGTTTCAAACAGCTGCTGGGGTCCACGAGAGGAATGAGAAAAGGGCAATGCATTTGTCTGGGAGGGAGTTGAAGGAAACCTCTGCAAGTAAAGTTTCAATACAGAGACGGAGGAAAGTCAGATTGCAAAGGGGTGAAGGATGGGAAGTCAGGCAGGGGAGTACGGAGATGGGGAGGTAGGGCGGGGAAGAAGGAAAGTTAAGACTAAACCCATCAGGAGGAGGCGATGGTGTCTTTGAAACCAGCTAAGAAAAGCAGGAAAAGCCGGAAAACAGAGGCGATTCTCAGCAGAACAGCCTCGGTTCTCATTAGGAACCCATAACAGATCAATGACAGCTGGCTGAATGCGCGCCTCCCAGCAAAGAGCAGCACAGAGGCCCTCATAAATCACCGCACAGCACTTGGCAAATGTAAAGTCCCCTGTAAATGCCAAGTGCTCATAAAATATGCACCTCATCCAGCAAGGTGCTCAAAGCCCAGAGGCCTTCTTTTAATTAACGCCAGATTCGATCCAAGACAGAACAGCAGGCACTGGGAGAATCTTCCCGGACCAGCTTCATCACCAGCCCCGCACACCGGCTGTCCTCTCTGTCACACCACACCTGTGCCTGGCTCATGGACCCTGTGTTTCTGATGAGATGCAAAGAAGACGAGGGCCGTCTCTGGAGAGCAGGGAGCCAGGGGTCAGCTGACAGAGGAGGGGAATACAGCTGATGTCAGTGACCTTGATCCCAATATGGCAGAAGTAGGTGACTTGGATTCCAATGAGCCAGGGGTTAGTTGACAGAGGAGGGGATTATGGCAAACTTCGGTGACCTTGATCCCAGTGTGGATGGTGAGGACATTGCAATTAGCCAACAGATGGAATTCTTTTTCTCTGGGGAGTAATGGCGATGGGATCCCCGGACCAAACCCACACTTGATCTTAGACAAGTGGCAAGGGCAGAGACTTGGGGCTTGACAGACGTGCATTCAAAGCCTTATAAGACCTGGAGCAAGTTGCCTGCCTTCTCGAGGACCCAGCTCTCCTATCTTTAAAATGTAGACATGGCTTACATATCTGCACCTCACGGTGCTGGGCAGGGTTATACTAGAAAAACGTAAACCCAGGAGTCTTGAAAGTAGCAAGCGCTCCAAAGCCATGGCCCTCCCCCTGTTACTCTGGTACCTGGCACTGCCCTGCTCTTACTGAGATGCTGAAGCGGAGGGCCCGGGGAGCCCGGGGTGGGGAGGGGTTAACATGATGCTTTATTCTGCTTAATTTGGGTGACATTAGCTGGGGCCCGCCCTCTACAGTTTGTATTGTTTTATAGATTAGGTCAGGACAGAGTGTTGGGGGTTTTCCCAGGGGGGAAGCTGAGGCAGATCTGTGGGGTGACCCAGTAGCTCCCAAGTGACTGAAGGAGGCGGGGATGTGCTGGACAAAAGGGGATTATTCATGTCCTGGGCGAGATGGAGCAGGATAGGGTGAGAAGAGATAAGATTTCATCATTCTGCTCAGAACGGCAGGATTTTTTTTTTGACAGAGTGAGTCAGAGAGAGGAATAGATAGGGACAGACAGGAAGGGAGAGAGATGAGAAGCACCAATTCTTCGTTGCAGCATCTTAGTTGTTCATTGATTGCTTGTTCATTGATTGTTTTCTTATATGTGCCTTGACCAGGGGGCTACAGCAGAGCTAGTGACCCCTTGCTCAAGCCAGTGACCTTGGGCTTCAAGCCAGCGACCTTTGGGCTCAAACCAGCCACCATGTCTATGATCCCACACTTAAGCCAGTGACACTGCGCTTGAGCTAGTGAGCCCACACTCAAGCTGGATGAGCCTGATCTCAAGCTGGTGACCTTGGGGTCTCGAACCTGGGTCTTCCGCATCCCAGTCCGATGCTCTATCCACTGCGCCACCGCCTGGTCAGGCATGGCAGGCACTTTCAAACTGATGAATTGTTTATTTCTGAAATTTTCCATTTGATATTTTCAGACCATTGTTGACGGTGGTAACTGAATCCATGAAAGTAAAACTGAGGATAAAGGTGGGGCAGCTAATGTTCAGGAAACCTGCTGTTAATTAGGGAACAGAGCTCCACTGCAGGATAGTTTATGGGCAGATGCAGACAACAGAGGTAGACAAGTCTTTGGAGAGACTAGGATGCTACAGAGATAAGCAGTTACCTGTGATTAGGACCCAGGAGACCACAGATGTGCTGCTGCTGCTGGGGTTCCCCCAAAAGAGAGGTTGGTCACATCCACACCCACTGCAGACCTTCCCACCATCCCTACACAACCCTCTTCTTCAACTACTGACAGACAACCAGATGTCCATAAGTCCCAGCCGCGCCGAGCCTGACTGGTGGTCACTCACGTTCATTCCTGCTCTCTGTGGCTCTTTCGACTTTTAGGGCCTAGCCCAGCTAGACTGCTGCTTGGTTGCGATGAGAAATAGGCCCTGGCCTCCAGCAGCTATGTGCTTGATCTTCCTAAGTGTTCTCTCCCTAGACCACGGTTTTCAGATGGCTACCATGGGGCCGGGGGACAGTCAGACCTCAAGAGAGAATGTAAACTGAGAAGAGGCCTTCCATGTGTATAAACACCCCACCCTTTCCTCCTCAAGTCCCTTCTTACTTCCACAAGGAAAACCAATGCCCTAGATCAATGTTTTCAAAATTGAGTTCCATGGAGCACCAATAATAATTTTAAAGAGTTCTAGAGTCAAATATTAGGTTGAAACATCTGAATTCAAAGCTTTTAACCACCATCTTTCTTTCTTTCTTTTTTTTTTTTGAACTACAAAACAGCAATACCATGTGGTCCAGCCTAATGGGTTTAGAAAACCTCTTGATTCAGAATCCACGTTAACATGTTCAAGGCACGAAGAATTCCCCTGCAGTCAAGAAACCTGGCCTGACCAGGCGGTGGCGCAGTGGATAGAGTGTTGGACTGGGATGCAGAGGACCCAGGTTCAAGACCCCAAGGTCACCAGCTTAAGCGTGGGCTCATCTGGTTTGAGCAAAGCTCACCAGCTTGGACCCACGGTCGCTGGCTCGAGCAAGGAGTTACTCGGTCTGCTGTAGCCCCATGGTCAAGGCACATATGAGAAAGCAATCAATGAACAACTAAGGTGTCACAACAAAAAACTGATAATTGATGCTTCTCATCTCTGTTCCTGTCTGTCTGTCTCTATCTATCCCTCTCTCTGACTCTCTGTCCCTGTAAAAAAAAAAAAAAAAAAAAAAAAAAAAAAAAAGAAACCTGTACAAGTTTGCTTCCCAAATGTATCTGACAACAGAACCCATTTACTAGGTTATGCCTGTTAACATCTTACAGAACCTGTGTTTTATGGGACTCATTTTGGGGAGCATTGTCTGAAAGAATTCAATGTAATTCAGAGCTTTCTGAAACATGCTTCTCATACCCGTTTTCCCCACCACATCACTGTGTTTGAGTAAAAGCAAATTCACTCATCTGTGTATCACTTCTTCAACATACAAGGATGTACTTTGCTTAGAATGAGGGACATGTTGAAATGTGAGTCTTCTGATCAAGGAAAACGCACTTTAAGGTGGGAAGGCCAGCTGGGCTTGGAGGAGTCAGAACTGCACGGAAGAAGTGAGTTTTGAATTCTCCAGTACCGGAAGCCGGTGGTCACTGCCCCGTCCAGAGAGGCAGCCCCAGTTCACCTGGTCACACCCTGATCCACTCTCACAGCCTGCCTCCCCTTCAAGGTAAGTGTGATTACGCCTCAACAGCTCCCCTGGCCTCTGCGTGTCTCCTCCTCTCCTGTGTCCCTCAACAAAGGTTTATTCGACTGCATCTGGGTGAGTGCCCGATGTCCTCCAGGCTCGAGCTACTGTGCCCTGTGCTCTGAAGGTAACGGGGAGCGCCCGTGTCACAAACCACAGACTATTCCACATGGTTCTTTCCCTCTGTCTTCCTGTCTCTCTCTGGGCCTCATCAGACAGAAACCTGGCTCAGGATTGCCCCATGAGGCCGAGGGAGCGGCTGTCACAATGGCTGACCTTTCGGGGATGTGGGAGACAGAAAGTGAGGTCTCGGAAACTCACCCATAGACAGGAGAGAGTCCAGGGGAGGGGTGTGCTGCTCTGTTCCTGGTGGTTTCCAAACCCTGGGCCCTCATAGTGGTACAGCTACACTTGCCCGCAGAAAAGGGGGATTTCCACAGTAGAGCAATGCTGTCCCACCCCCAGACTGCCCTTGGTTCATCTGTAACAACTGAAGCGGATACCCCTGGTGGGCAGTTGGAGGCGTGGTTGTGGGCACTTGGTCATTAGGGAGGACAGTAGCTTTCCTGTCATGGTTCTAGCCCCTTTGACCCCCAGCCTTCCCAGAGCAACCCCCGGGTCTGTCTCATGCAACCAGAAGGGCCTAAATGCAGGTCAGTGAGACAGGCCATGGACGGCAGGGCTGGACAGAAGGGGGGTGCAGTACAAGCTCCAGGTATTCTGGAGGGCATGTTATCACAGACTCTGGTGCGCCCAGCTCAGGAGTCTGGGTCTCATCCTCAATCTCGTCAAAGTTGTTCTACATTCCTGCCCCTTGTAGCCCAGAAATAAGAGAGAAAGTGGATAATGGCGGGGTCCAGGGCAGGCGGCTCAGGAATGTGCTCTGCAGACCCACCACATAGGGCCATCTGTCCAGGAGTCAGGTCAGTCTGTCGGGGGTACCAGCCACCGGCAGCCACAGCCGGGTGCTCCTCTTCCCAGCGAGATCGCCAGCAATATTCCTCAGCAGCCACAACTTGTAAAAGCAGGTCAGCCGCAGACCAGCTATTTTCTAAGCTGATCACGACGTATTTGTCAATTTTATCTTCCTCTGGGTGTCTAAGGCTTCCCCAAAGACAGATTTTATTTCCCCTCCATCCTGCAGACAAGTCTGACTCAGAACTTGACCCAGCGCTGGAGATAATGGGAAATTTTCCATCAACCCTCAGAGCCCAGCTGGCGCTCTGGACAGCAGTCGGCCAGGCTCCTCCACTTGACAGCTGGGGGGTGGGGGGAGGGTGCAGGAGTCACCGAGCTGCTGGAGAGGGTGGGGGGAGGGTGCAGGAGTCACCGAGCTGCTGGGGAGGGGGGGGAGGGTGCAGGAGTCACCGAGCTGCTGGGGAGGGTGGGGGGAGGGTGCAGGAGTCACCGAGCTGCTGGGGAGGGTGGGGGGAGGGTGCAGGAGTCACCGAGCTGCTGGGGAGGGTGGGGGGAGGGTGCAGGAGTCACCGAGCTGCTGGGGAGGGGGGGGAGGGTGCAGGAGTCACCAAGCTGCTAGGCGCCTCTTTTAGCAAAAAGATGCTACAAGGTCCATGGTGGGATGTGGGATGTAGATTTAAGATGGAGGCTGGTGCCCAGTGGCCTGAGGTCACTTACCAGCTGAGTGTCCTTCTGTGAAGCACTTACAGTCACAGGGCCCCCGTGGCCTCAGAGCAGCACCAGGAGGGTGGTAATAATGCCGACCCCACGAGGCAGAGGTGAGGGCTGAGGGAGGGAGGTCCGGGAAGTGTTTCCCTGACTGTAAGCCCCGCTGTGATGCAGGCTGCCACCCACCCCTTGTTCAGCTGCAGGGAAGGCGGTCCTGGAGGAACCCAGATCCCAGGGGGTCTAATTACAGCCCTGCCCCTCCCTGGGGGGAAGAATAAACCTCATAAGTCAGTCCCTTTAAACATGTTTTCCAAGTAAATGTATTTTCCAGACCCTGGAACTTCTGGGTCTCGCAGAGTCACTATCTACCAAGAAGAGAGGTAAAGAAATCACCATGCTTTCACCTTCTCACTGACCAAGGGCCAGAGAAGCTGGTTTGAGCCCAGCCAGGCAGGTAGTTCCACATGGGAAATGGGGGTAAAGGTAAAGATGGACGATCGATCTGTCAGAGATGCCCATGTATGGCCTGACCTGTGGTGGCACAGTGGATGAAGCATCGATCTGGAACACTGAGGTCGCCGGTTCAAAACCCTGGGCTTGCCTGGTCGAGGCACATATGGGAGTTGATGCTTCCTGCTCCCCACTTCTCTCTCTCTTTCTCTCTCTCTCTCTCTCTCTCTCCTCTCTAAAATGAATAAAGTAAGTCTTTAAAAATTAAAAAAAAAGAAAGAAAGAGAGAGATGCCCATGTATGCCAGACCCATGGGCTGGCTTGGCCTTTGCCTCCCTGCTGCTGACCAGGGCTATGTACTCATTGAGGCAGGCACTGGGGTCAGCTTTCTCTGCCTCCTCCACCTCCGGGCCTGCCAACGCCACCCTCTGCGCACCTCCGAGCCTCTCCACCGCTGGCATGAGGCACAGTCATCGGGGCAGCTGGATCCCACCCGCCTCTGGGAGGTGACCAGGTGGGAGCCAGCCGGGCTCCTGCTTGGCTTCTAGGTCGAATCTCTCAAATGCCTCGCCCTGAGACACCCTTCCCTGCTCCCCGCCCTCCCTAAGTGGCCTGGAGTTCACACCATCAGTCAGGTGCTGGGACTCAGAAAAACACCCTAACGCTAGGCAGTAAGATTCCATAGCCCATGATAGCCAACAACCCTTGGCCCTGAGGGGTATCTGCCTTTTCAAGGCAGCTCTCCTCTATGATTCATCAGAGCAGAGGTCCATACCTTCAAAACCCATTAGTTACACACGACGGAATACTGTTCAGCTTTAGCAAAGTCTGACACGGGCTACAGCATGGACAGACCTCGAAGCCGTTATGCTCAGTGAAACAAGGCAGTCACAAAGGACAGATACTGCATGATGCCACTTACAGGAGGTCCCTGGGTAGCCAGATTCATGGAGAGCGGGCAGGGAGCAGTGAGGGCGAAGGGGAGGGGGCGTTACTGTTTCCTGGGGACAGAGTTTCAGTTTGGGAAGATGAAAAAGTTCTGGAGACGGACGGTGGCGACGGCTGCCCAACAATGGGATGTGCTCAATGCCATGGAACTGTACGCTTAAAATGGCTCAAGCGGCAACTTTTCTATCTATTGTGCATAGCTTACCACATTAAAATGACACAGGGCAGGAAAAAAAACATGCGTGGCCTCTTTCAATGTAAAATTTATACTGTATCTAATATTATTGGAAAAGTGGAAAGAAATTAGCCCCTTGATTAAAGAAACACCAAGGAAATAAAACAGAGCCTGCTGTATCTTCAGATATCACCCCAACCCTTGACCTTTGTGAAGAATCATTTTATAGATAAGATCAGCCAGTGGTGAAAACTGCAGGCACAGAGGGGACAGGGGTCTGCTCTAAGTGCCTTGGCACTCTAAGTCTCCTCAGCACCAAGCACTGCCCACAGGGAGACACTCAGCAAGTCCATGAGGAAGTCAGGACGCAGGTCCAGAGACTCGGATTGCTAGGGACATATCTTAGGCACTAAATGGCAATGCCCACCAAGGAGCTTGAGATAGTGGGCCAGGAGCCAAAAAACCAACAGTGAATTCTCAGATCCAGCCACTAACAAAATGATGGTGGTGGTGGTGGATTAGACATGCTCTTCTGGCTCAGGAAAAAAAGCCTCAGTTTCCTCATCTGGCAAAGGGTTGTGGCAAATGTACCCAGTGTTTTCCTGGGAAGCCAATGTTCCTAGGAAGCAGAATTCAGTACTGGGGCTGCTGGACAATGCCTCACAATCAGTCTACGATAAACCCTCATCAGGCCTCTAACTCCCTTCCCACCCCATCCACCCTCAGGAAGCACAGTCCCTGGGTTCCTTCAGAGGAAGCCTCAGCGAGCACACCCAGAGCTCTGTCCCCCGATTACATGCTGACTAATGGCCCCAGCTGATGCTCTATAGGACTCATCACCACATCCCTCTGTCCCCAGGTGCTCCCAGCCAGTGACTAAACATGAGGGGTGGGGGTGGCAGGGACCAGGATCAGTGCAGCATGTACTCTCCTTAGAGAGCACCTTTGGATCAAGACCTCCCTCTACTATGCCCTGGCCAAATGTTCTTGGAACTGTGCAGTGGTCGGAGTTCCTCCCCAGGCCTCCTTCCTTCCCCCTTTCCTTTCACAGGTGCCAGGTCTGCATCGCAGGCTAAGGCCCTCTCTGCCACCTCCTGCTCCCCCCTCTCTGTCCAAACTGGCATGGTCCTCAACAAACCTCTCGCACATCTACTCTGATCCTGCATCCCGTCTTGGGAGGACCTGAGCTGACACACCATCCCACTGGCTAAGAGCAAGCACCCTGCAGAGCAGCACATGCATTCGGGACTAGCGCTGTGCATTCCGGAGAACAGCGTGAAACACCTGCAGCTGTTTCAGACCTTCCAGCTTACAGTCGACATTGTTCATTCAGAAACGGCTCACTGACCCCTGGTGATGGAAAATACATGCAGATCCTACCCTGCCAGGGCACACGGGCATTCTCGTCCATGCTCTGCACAAGACTGAACCGTAAGGGGTTGTTAAAAATGTCTGGTTATAATTAGTGATGATAAAAATAACAGTCAACATGATGCAGCATTCACTAGCTGCCTCGCGCTGTTCTATAATGTAACGTGGTGCTCGTTTCAGCAGAATCCTGAAAACAGCCCCACACTTTAGGGAACGGAGAGCAACCAAAAGCACAGTGTGCGCCGAGTCCCTGGCCTGTTAGGACCTGTGGGAGCTGACCCGGAGGAGGAAACGGGAACCACAGCACACCTGGCCCTGCCCGCTCACCGCTCCGATGACTCAGCCTGGCCCCAGGCCCCAGAGCCCCTGCGTTGAGAGCCTCTGTGGTCTGACGGGTTATCTTCACAGTTTCCCCACAGACACCATCGGGGACAAGACGTGACTGGGGAGTAAAGCTCAGGGTTTAGATTCCTAACGAAACAAGATGGTGCTGCGATGCGCCCAGCAGCCACGGAGGAGCCCAGCTGCAACGCAGAAAGGATGAAAATCAATGTGTGGCTTACAGAGAGAGGGATTTTTATCTCTTAGATGTCAGACAATCAGGGAAAATGCAAGGTCTCATGCTGTGCTAATTTTAAAAGCACAGTGAAAGAGTCACCAGGAAAAGAAATGCAGATGGTGTCTAAGGCCTGGAAGGGGAAAAAAAAAAGAGCAAAAGCGAGTTCTCATCCTAGTTCCCACGCTCTCCAAAAAGGTGGGCTCACCTCCCTGACCCAAGGCTCCCTTTCCTGCAGGGAGGGGGAAGCTTCCCTCCACCTGACTTCCCGGCCCGTTCCCGCCCCACCCTTCTCACTGAAGTAAGTACCCGGACACTTCCTTCTTTCCTCTTCTGGTCATTCACTCACAGGCCTGGTGACACCTGCGATGAGAAGCTATTTCCTGGTCTCTCCCTCCTTCCCCTTGAGCTCGGGACCACGCACAGAAGGGGCTGCTCTCCCTCCTTCCCCTTGAGCCCGGGACCACGCACAGAGGGGCTGCTCTCCCTCCTTCCCCTTGAGCCCGGGACCACGCACAGAGGGGCTGCTCTCCCTCCTTCCCCTTGAGCCCGGGACCACGCACAGAGGGGCTGCTCTCCCTCCTTCCCCTTGAGCCCGGGACCACGCACAGAGGGGCTGCTCTCCCTCCTTCCCCTTGAGCCCGGGACCATGCACAGAGGGGCTGGCCAGCAGTCCTTCCCCTTGAGCCCGGGACCACGCACAGAGGGGCTGCTCTCCCTCCTTCCCCTTGAGCCCGGGACCACGCACAGAGGGGCTGGCCAGCAGTCCTTCCCCTTGAGCCCGGGACCACGCACAGAGGGGCTGGCCAGCAGTCCTTCCCCTTGAGCCCGGGACCACGCACAGAGGGGCTGCTCTCCCTCCTTCCCCTTGAGCCCGGGACCACGCACAGAGGGGCTGCTCTCCCTCCTTCCCCTTGAGCCCGGGACCACGCACAGAGGGGCTGGCCAGCAGTCCTTCCCCTTGAGCCCGGGACCACGCACAGAGGGGCTGGCCAGCAGTCCTTCCCCTTGAGCCCGGGACCACGCACAGAGGGGCTGCTCTCCCTCCTTCCCCTTGAGCCCTGGACCACGCACAGAGGGGCTGGCCAGCAGTCCCTCGCTGCTAGGCTGACCTCCAGGAGGGCTGAGCGGGATTGTGCGCAGTCACTTTGGAAGGGGGTGTGCTTTACTCCCTGACCCCCGCCCGGATCTGCTGCTATCCCTCCGCCCCAGTGAGGGCAGTCATCGGGGTCCCCACGCTCAGGCCACATTTGTTCCCTCCTCGTTATACCTGAGCACTGTCCCCTTAGCAAACATCCAAACCCAAGACCTTCCAGGACACCCAGCCCATCAGTGCCCCAGGTTAGGCACAGTGACATGCATCAGGGGCCGTCCTCTCCCCCTGGCCTCCCAGGCCTCTGAGCTGCTTGGGGCTGGAGACCACAGCCCGGCCCTGGGCAGCGCCTACAGCTCCATGGCTCCGGAAGCCACACAGTGAGTGTTCCAGTTCCAGGACATCTAGCCCATCAGTGCCCCAGGTTAGGCACAGTGACATGCACCTTTGGCCGTCCTCTCCCTCTCCCAGGCCTCTGAGCTGCTTGGGGTTGGAGACCACAGCCCTGCCCTGGGCAGCGCCTACAGCTCCACGGCTCTGGAAGCCACACAGTGAGTGTTCCAGTTCCAGGACATCCTAGCCCATCAGTGCCCCAGGTTAGGCACAGTGACATGCATCAGGGGCCGTCCTCTCCCCCTGGCCTCCCAGGCCTCTGAGCTGCTTGGGGCTGGAGACCACAGCCCGGCCCTGGGCAGCGCCTACAGCTCCATGGCTCCGGAAGCCACACAGTGAGTGTTCCAGTTCCAGGACATCCTAGCCCATCAGTGCCCCAGGTTAGGCACAGTGACATGCACCTTTGGCCGTCCTCTCCCCCTCCCAGGCCTCTGAGCTGCTTGGGGCTGGAGACCACAGTCCTGCCCTCGGCAGCTCCTACAGCTCCACGGCTCTGGAAGCCACACAGTGAGTGTTCCAGTTCACGCATAAAATGATGGGCCCCGCTCGAGAAGATGCTGTTTGGGGTTCTGGTAGAGCAGCCGAAACCAGTCCCCACTTGGCGGGGCTCAGCTGCGGGGACAGAAAGAGAAGGTTAAGTGTGGATGAGTCTCAAACTTACTGTGTTTAGCCTCCTGTTTCTCACCCACACCACCGACCTGCTGCTCATCTCACAGACGTGGCTCATGGTGAGTGAATGAATGAATGAATAGAAGAAATGATCAAGAGGACAGAGAAGAAGGGGAAGAGAGGAAGAGGCACACACATTCTGGGATTGGAAAGACCTGGTTAGAGAAGCTCTGCCTCGGCCTCATGGGACTGTCCTGAAATTCACTGGAGGAGAGGCATGCTTTAGCCCGAGACTGCTTTGCTAGTTTGAATTGGATCTCCTAGACAGGATGAGGTCTCCTTCTCCATCACTCACACATGGGACATTGTGGTGTGGTATCTGCTGCATGGTTGGGACCTGGTGCCAGGCTGACCACAGCTCTGAGCACCTCCATAACCACTACACTAGGACCTGAGCAGTTTTCCCACCACTGGCCTACAGACGTAGAAAACGTTCTGGCTTACCCATGAACAAGTTCAACACTTCTGTGTGTGTGTGCGTGCACGCACATTAGATACAGAGAGAGCAACAGACAGACAGGAAGGGAGAGAGAAGAGAAACATCAATTCTTCGTTGCAGCACCTTAGTTGTTCACTGATTGCTTTCTTATACGTGCCTTGACTGGGGGGCTACAGCAGACCGAGTGACCCCTTGCTCAAGCCAGCGACCTTGGGCTCAGCTGGTGAGCCTTGCTCAAACCAGATGAGCCCCTGCTCAAGGTGGCGACCTCGGGGTTTCAAACCTGGGTCCTCCACATTCCAGTCTGATGCTCTATCCACTGCACCACCGCCTGGTCAGGCAAAGTCGACACACACTTCTTCAGGAGGGGCGGGGGCTGGAGGCCACAACACCAACCTTCCCCAGAGCAATTGGGTCCTCAGATGGAGCCCACACTAGGGGGCACCTTGATTTCTATCAACCTGTAGAGCGGACCTGGCCAGTTGGCTCAGCGGTAGAGCGTCGGCCTGGCGTGCAGGAGTCCCGGGTTCGATTCCCAGGCATAGCACACAGGAGAAGCGCCCATCTGCTTCTCCACCCCTCCCCCTCTCCTTCCTCTCTGTCTCTCTCTTCCCCTCCCACAGCCGAGGCTCCATTGGAGCAAAGATGGCCCGGGCGCTGAGGATGGCTCTATGGCCTCCGCCTCAGGCGCTAGAATGGCTCTGGATGCAACAGAGCGACGCCCAGATGGGCAGAGCATCGCCCCCTGGTGGGCATGCCAGGTGGATTCCAGTTGGGCACATGTGGGAGTCTGTCTGACTGCCTCCCCGTTTCCAGCTTCGGAAAAATGAAAAAAAAAAAATTTAGCAGAAGAGCAAGAGATGATATCAATAAGGCCAGAAGGGCTGGTGGGACAATTTATAGGCTAGAGCTGCTTGGACTTCCAACTAACCTCTCTGGGCCTCCACGTTTCTTTGGTTGTAAGATGTCACAGCATCATTGCTGGTTTCTGCTGTTCTCTAGAAACACAGCCATCTCCACACTGCATGGTGTCTTGGCCCATGAAAATGCAAATGAGCAAGGATGCTTGTGTAATAGACAGCTGGAGCCAGCAGAGGGGACCAGATGGGCCGTGCCCTTTGCAGGGATTCAGGTTGCCTGTAATGGGACAATTGCCACTAAAATCTCCATCTTCCTGCTCTACTGGGTTTATGCCTGGCTCCTAAGAAATTTATGACTCGGGAGAGCTGATGGCAGCTGCCTTGCCTCCCCAGAAGGGCTTGGGGACGACTTGGGGCAGTAAAAGCCCTAGTTTCCAAGCAACCAAATAACAGGTCTTCCGTTATCACTCTTTGTTTTGCAAAACAGTAGCTTCAGAGCAGCCCGTAATTAAATTGGCCAGGACAGCCATCTCCCTGGAATAACCTGAGCATACTAAGACCCTGTGAAGACCACTTTTAACCAAAAAGAAAGGTTAACAGACCAGTCTGAAGTCATGCCCAGTGGGGGGACTCCCCATCTTGCCTAATTGGGTGTGTCAGTTGACCTTAAAAATCCAATAGCAAGGCAGTGACCCGCTCAACGGCTGACAAACAAGCCATTTTGTACACCCTGTTCTTTGGCTTAAAACATTTAAAAGTGCCTGACCTGTGGTGGTGCAGTGGGATAAAGCATCGACCTGGAACACTGAGGTTGCCGGTTCGAAACCTTGGGCTTGCCTGGTCAAGGCACATATGGGAGTTGATGCTTCCTGCTCCTCCCCCCCTTCTCTCTCTCTCTCTCTCTCTCTCCTTTCTCTCTCTAAAAATAAATAAATAAAATATAAAAAAAAACATTTAAAAGTGTCTTTGAAAAGGAAACGGCAGTTTCTGGTTTGACCATCTCCCACCTGTCTGGATCTAGCCATATACATTCAACATGTAAGCTGGACTGCCTCCTTCTTCGCTCTAAGCCTAAGTCAGGTGTGCATCCCATTAGCCCAGGGTGGCTCGGAGCTCAGAGAATGCCCTCTTCTCCCTTACGGCTCTCTCCACCAAGCTCAGACATTGAGACAGCTCTTTTTTCTATTTCACTTCGGCTGCATCTCTAACTTCTAGGCGTCCACTGTCAAGGGAGTGATGGTGCCTGGCTGATGACAAGAAAAGCCCCAGCTATGCTATGTGTCTGCTTCTCCCACCGCCCAGCCCAGCCCTGCCCTTTGACCCCCTTTCTTTCAACAGCTCCATGTCCAGCCCCGAGACCCACTGCGGGGCTCGCCCCACATGGCGCCCTCCCTCGACAGCAGCTTCTGTAGCTCTGGAGCCCCACCCAGGGCCCTGGACCTTTGCAGCCCTGTTTCTAGGGCCTGAGGTGCCCCACTGGCCACCGTCCTTCAGCCGCTGGTCCTTGGATGGGCTATGTCTGAATCCTCTATGGTCCTCTTCAGAAATACACACCTGGTTCCAGTGACAGGAGGTGTGTCAGGTTGATTCTAGTACTGCCGACCGGAGGCAGCAGGCGACCAGGTCTGGGCACAACTAGGCAAGGTACAAAAGTGAGTTCCCTGAGTTGTGTACAACCGACCTAGCAGAAAAACCTCCAGGAAACAGTTCTTCCTAAGGGTCAGGGTCCTGTAAGACGATCATGGGGGCAAGCACTGTACTAACCAGATTCAGTAATGTACTTGGGGCAGTGACAGGGAGCCAGGCTGCGAGGTAACTGCCAACTTCAATGGGTGACCCTGGAGCCTCAACACACAGAAATCTCCCTCTCTTGAAGGACCAAGCTAACTGTCTCTCTGGAGTTCAGTGATCAAAGTACCCACCACAGAGACAGGCTAGAAGTTATGAATAAGATTTTAGCCCTGCTCTTTCATGTTGTACCAGCGCTCATTTCTGAACGCCCATGGCCACTCACACAGATCTCCTCCACCAGCCCTTTCCCGGGTCCCCTATGGCTCTGAGTTATTTATGAAACTTCATTTTCCAGCCGGTCCCGTGGGGCTGCCACATGTTACTTCTCCCTAGCTCAGGCGGGTCTGAGGAGAACCAGGGAAGACTCAGGCGGGTCTGAGGAGAACCAGGGAAGACTCCTGGGCTAGACTCCCTGCTTGGGAGAGATGTGATTACGAACAGCGGGACTGGGACACACTTGCCATCTGCAAGTGACAGATGGCAGAGTGGAGTTACCCCCTGCCCTTGGAAGGCCACTTGGTGCTCACCCCAAATCAGCGGTCTCCATTCTTCCAACCCCCACAAAGCCCCACCACCGCACTTGACACTTTCCAAATATAAACACCGCCACCACCCAGGATCATATAGGGCAGTGGTAGTCAACCATTTTATACCTACCTCTCACTTTTGTGTCTCTGTTAGTAGTAAAATTTTCTAACCGCCTACCAGTTCCACAGTAATGGTGATTTATAAAGTAGGGAAATAACTTTACTTTATAAAATTTATAAAGCAGTGTTACAGCAAGTTAAAGCATATAATAATAATTACTTACCAAGTACTTTATGTTGGATTTTTGCTGTTTGGCAGAATAAATCTTTATAAAACAACTTACTATAGTTTTTTTTTTATATAGTAGTATCTTTTATTTATTGGTTGATTTTTTTAGAGGGGGGAGAGAGAGAGAGAGAGAGAGAGAGAGAGAGAGAGAGAGAGAGAGAGAGAAGGGAGGAGCAGGAAGCATCAACTCCCATATGTGCCTTGACCGGGCAAGCCCAAGGTTTCGAACCGGCAACCTCAGCGTTCCAGGTCAACACTTTATCCCACTGCGCCACCACAGGTCAGGCAACTTACTATAGTTAAATTTATCTTTTATTTATACTTTGGTTGCTCTACTACCGCCCACCATGAAAGCTGGAACGCCCACTAGAGGGCAGTAGGGACCAGGTTGACTACCACTGATATAGGGCAAGCACGAAGTAAAACCAGGAGACCAGCTGATACTACAGCTGCTAGACAGAGGAGAAGAGATCCCAGCGCGCGCTGGGCAATCCGCAGCGTTACTGTCACGTGGTCTGATTTAACACTCACAGCAGCACTTCCCAGACACTGCCACTCCATTCTACAGGTGGAAACGTTGTTGTTCCGAGAGGTGAAGTGACCTGCCCAAGATAACAGCTGGTCCATGGTAGAGCAAGGATCCCACCTCTCAGCTGGTCACCACGTGTCTCAATATCAGGAGTTAAGGGCCCTGGCTTTGAAGTTGACTGTTACAGTTTACTGCTATGTGACCTTTCTCAACTGTACTTTTCTCATATTGAGACATCTGGCCTGCCCAACAGCTCTGGGGTCTGTGAGGATCAGCTGAGGCCATGAGGACCAGCTTTGTAAACTGCATTATTAGGACTTAGAATGATGCCTAAACACATTCATGCCCCAGCTTCAGTAATTACTGAGTCTTAAAACAACAGCATCAATCTCACTGAACTACCTGCATTTTAATAGAGGATAAAGCTTTAAGCCAAAAGAAAGAAGTTCCACTAATGAGGCTCAGGTGTCATGTGGCCTGCAAGGTCAGAGGGGACTAGGGTGAGGAGGGAGTTATATACAGGGTGTGGCAAAAGTAGGTTTACAGTTTTAAGTACAAGAAACATGGAGTTTATTCTTGAATTATTATTAATTACTGTAGTACTTCCACACAAACAACTGCAAACCTACTTTCACCCCACCTTGTATAGGCAGCGACTCTTCTCAGAAAATTATAAAGTGCACCAGAGAATAGATTGGGTTGAACTGTACCCTCCCCAACCTCAAAAATTCATGTTCATCCCAAACTTCAGGATATGACCTTATTTGGAAATGAGGCCTTTGCAGATGTAATTAGTTCAAATGAAGTCACACTGGACTAGGGTGGTTCCTAAGCTAATCACAGACATCCTTATAAAAAAGAGAAGACAGGCAGACACTGGGAGCAGCCGGCCATGTTCACACAGTTCTGCAGAGGCAGCAGGACTCGTAGCCTGATCGGCTGGCCTTGGTCTCTTCCACCAGCCTAGCCACACTGCTATGGAGGGCCCCGCGCACCTTCTCCGTGCAGGCCGCCAGGATGGCTGTGAGTGCCCTAGTGGAGTGAAACTCAGTTACTCACAACCACGGGGGAGCTGGTCTAACAAACATGGCTTTTCCTATCGCAGGGGTCTACCCTTAAGCATGGTATTTTCCTTTATTTTGATGAAAGTTATTCTCAAAGTCAAGCCTCATTTTTCTGCACTGATGACTCAGAATCATGTCAGAAACACTTATTACCCTATGAGTTCATGAAACATCACAACCTCAGACATCTGGAGGCAGGAGGGCATGTCAAGTCCTCATTAGAGCCACCCCATCTGGTCTGGTGACCGATGTGGCATCTGTACAAATGACATATGGTCATCGATTTTCTGTCCTACTCATGGTCGTTACGGCATCTGCTTTCTGGTCTCACGGTTGTCAGGAGGCCTGTGTGGAGCTTGACCTTTTCCATTTCACGTTGCATTCGAGTTTTCTTCCTCATCTAATGAAGGTTTAGGGAGCAGAGACTAACCGCAGGTAGTATCCTGGACGAAAGCATTCTTGTATGGGTCAAGTCCACGTGCTTCAGGATTTTTCTGAGGTCTCTCGTGGACTGCAGAGGCTTTTTACCCCCAACGTCCTGAGATCCAGCTGCATTCACACTCACTGGATGTCGGCAGTCCTGCCCGGACCCCGCTGAACAGAATAAACACCCACTTTCCAGGGCAGGGAATGAACGACATCAGGCTCCCAGCACAAAAACCCGCTGCTCACTTGGTGCCCACCTGCTTTGCTTCTGAATGAGGTAGTTTGGTCTGAGCAGGCATGTGAGGGGCTGGCCTGCAGAGCCTGCTCCAAGTCCTGGGACGTGAGATGTATTGACTAAGTCCCTGCCTGGCTTCTGCTGCTCCGGCACAAGTGCCAGAGGGGACAGCCCATCTGATGGCACCACCCCATCAAGCCTCCCACTGCAGCTGCTGGGCAGAGGGAATGCCACCCACACCCCCGCCCTTGCCCACTCAACAGTATTTCCTTTCCTTCGGCTCATTCTTGCTGAAAAGTGGGGTCCCCAGCTACACACGTAATTTACGGCGAGGATTCACACAGACCCAGAGCTGCCTTCGGACACGGCCTCAGGCTTGCTCTCAGCCTGCACGCAGGAGGCTCCTTTATGAGTGCTGCAGCTGCTTCCATCCCAGCAGAGCGAGGAGTCCCTGGGGCCCAGGAGGCATGCCTGCCTGTAGTCCACAACCCCTTCTACTCCAAGTAGGTGGCATCAGGGGGTCTTTTCCCAATGACCCCCTTACAAGCCAGCACGGACCTCTTTCTTGCAGTGGTCAAGCACTGACCATGCCGCTAGTCTGTGAACCCACGGCTGACCAAGTGGCCAAGCTGAAGAAGGACTGACCCCTACTTTTTTGATTCGACTCACATAGTTTGTGGACTCTAGCATGCTGGGGGGGGGAGGCGCAGAAGAGAGAGCTCTGAACAGGCCAACGCTGTGCAGAGATAGTGGTGAGGAGAAACAGATTTAATGGCAGGGCAGAGGCTGGGTCCACCATGCTTTTCTCGAAGACAGCTCCCAAGCAAGACCTACTGTACACACCCCGGCTTCTCTTGCTGGCCCACAGGCTGACTTGAGTATCCCTGAGCTGAGCATAACCACATCGTGGGGAAATACAGCCTTTCTGAGAGTCCCAACAAGAACACCTAAACTCTGATCTTAGAGCGGACAGTCAGGATGTTAAAAGCATGTTCTATTTGCAAGCATTTATCACATGTTAACCATATGCCTGGAACAGTAAGGGGCCCGGGGGGACCAGGAACGTGTCAGAACCACCCCTGGACTCACAAATTCATTCTTCCACCAAGACCACGCCCACTTTTTCCCCTTGACCTCCTCTCTATATTAGATCAGCACTCTTCATCTCTTTTTAAAACTCTTCCCTACATTAATGTCTTCCTTTCTACCCCACCCTCATCCCCAGCTCTGCTCACCACACTAGTCTGGCTCTTTCGGCCTCTCCCCTTTCCTGAGCTCCACATACACCATCATCACTCAAGTCTGAAGCGGAGGGAGGGCCGACAGGTAGACTGCAACCTCATTTAAGTCAGAGGTAGAGAGAGGAGTGTGGGGGTGCTTCCACCAAAGCCTCAAAGCTTTAGAGAAACTAGAGACTCGATCATCAGAGCTGAGGGTGCAGGGCCGGTGGAAGGAGTTTGGTGGAGACTTTGACTCCCTGCTCCCAGGAGGGAGGGGAAGAGCTGGAGGACCAGCAAGTCCAGAAATGCCGGGCAAACGGCTTTCATTTCTCCCACGTGTTTCTCGCACTCCCGGTGGATGTAAAGGGTTCGAGAGTAAGGAACATGTGTATCTGAGTCTTCTTGGTCTCATCATGCAGAGATGCTACGTGCATTCCACAGAGAGGTATGAAGAAATACCGTGGGCCGGACAATACATTAGCTTCTACTCATGATCTTTTGTGCTCCAAAAAACATGTAATTGGATTGGTCAAAGCTCTCAGACTACTGAATATTCATTTTCTTTATCTCATCAAATGAGACCCTCTCCCCCTCCCCCCATCCAGGGATCACAATGGGGCAAAGGACCAGAAACCTACCGGAGGGTTGGGAACACGTTCAAAGGGCAGTGAGCACTGCTGAGACCACGTGGTACAACCTTGTATTTGAGCAATTTCCTGGACGGGA
The DNA here is from genome assembly GCF_036850995.1 of Saccopteryx leptura. NCBI lineage: Eukaryota > Metazoa > Chordata > Mammalia > Chiroptera > Emballonuridae > Saccopteryx > Saccopteryx leptura. The sequence goes on from NC_089507.1 coordinate 170,502,313, forward strand.
AACCAGGAGCTGGGGTCTGGGCACCAAGGGGGGACCTGACAGAAACCTCACCTTACCCCATCCACAAACACACGGGGCGCTTCAGGGAAGACTCTGAGCATGCCAGACAGCCCACAGAGAGCTCTGTTCTTAGTTAATACTGTAACTACAGCTCCTCCGATCCTGGCTTTTCTAGACAATTAACCTACAGCCTGCTCCAGTGACATTTTTACACTTATCTTCCTATCTTACTATAATTTCAAAGGTAAAATGCTCTATGCACCTTCTCACACACGTCTTATTTTATACAACACATCTTGCCTTTCCATCAAGAGGAAAGTAGTCTTAGATACCCCCTCCCCATGCCTCAAAATATTCCATGTTATAAGAACAGAAAATTTTGGGACAAGTTCTGGGATGTTTATTTGAGATAAGAACACACCCAAGGGCCTGGCTAGTTGGCTCAGTGGTAGAGCGTTGGCCTGGCGTGCAGAAGTCCTGGGTTCGATTCCCGGCCAGGGCACACAGGAGAAGCGCTCATCTGCTTCTCCACCCCTCCCCCTCTCCTTTCTCTCTGTCTCTCTCTTCCCCTCCCACAGCCAAGGCTCCATTGGAGCAAAGTTGGCCCGGGCACTGAGGATGGCTCCATGGCCTCTGCCTCAGGCGCTAGAGTGGCTCTGGTCACAACAGAGTGACGCCTCAGATGGGCAGAGCATCAACCTCTGGTGGGCGTGCCAGGTGGATCCCGGTCGGGCGCATGCAGGAGTCTGTCTGACTGCCTCCCCATTTCCAGCTTCAGAAAAATAAAAATAAATAAAAATAAAAATAAAATAAAATTAAAAAAAGAACACAACCAGGATATTCCTGGATGGCTGAGGAGTGTGCAGCAACTTCCTCGTCTGTCTCAGACCACTCCCTTCTGCGTGGGTAGGAAGTGGGAGGTACACCAAGGTGGGCAATGGGATTAGGGGTTGGGGACACTGGAAGCAGTGCTACATAGGACACTATGGACTCGGGCCCAGAGGCAGCCTTTAAGTACAGAGGCAATCTCATGTGTTTAAGATACAGCACAAGGTACCTGGTATCAGCTTACTGGAACAAACACAACTCAAGAGGTTCCGAAATAGCATGCCACCAGAATGTGCCATTTACCACTTCTGCCATAACCACCCAAAGGTTCCAAGGCGATTCTCCTTTAGGTTGAAATGTTGGGGATCTGTAGCTGCTTCTCCTTGGCTTAGAGCCCTCCTTTCTAACTATTAAGAGAAGGAAACTGAGGCACAGAGATGAAGTCACTTTCACAAGGTGTTCTGTCCACCTCTTCCCCACCCTCAATAGTATGTGGTGACCAAACCCAGACACCTGACACTGGACGGATGTTGCAACCGTGTGTTAGTCACATCTACCACAGCCAGAGGAGGGAACACCACGCGCCCTGCAGGGTCACTGGGGGTTGTACTCAGGAACAGAAGTGAACCAGCAGGAGGTATGGAAGCAAGCAGGTTATAGTGATGACAGGGTGAGGTGGCTCTTATTCCCGGAGAAGGATGTAAGTGGCTTGTGTGACTAGCTCTGCTGGCTGCAGGGAGGTAATCATTAGGTTAAGAACCACATGGGGTGCAGTGGGTCTGGCTAACTGGGAACCCTGTCCCACCATGTGGGAAGCATATCTAATGAGACCAGGGAACTCAGCTAGAACTTTAGGGATACAGAGTCTCAGGCTTCCAAATGCACAAGATCACAGGTGGAAGGTGAACAGAGTCAGGATTTGAACCCAAGCCCGTTCCAGAGCCCAGGCTCTAGTCTTGATTACCGTTCTGTCCTGTCACCCGTTGCCATTCATCAAGCCGCATTGCACACCGCTGCTAGAATCGCCATAATCCATAGTCCCTCTTGGGCCAACACGCACCTGGTCAAGTGGCAGGTGGGTCAGGGAGGCTGTGGATATCAAGGTCAAAGGTCTTCTTCCACTGTGTTCAAGTCTCCATCAGGCTACATTTCCTTCCAGACCCCGCCACACACCCCACTGTCAATCGGTAAGAGCATGAATCCTGTCCAGTGCCCAGGGAGTATGTGAGCCCATTCATTCTTTCAGCATAGAGCACTGACTCTTTTTACCAGGGACATGCCCAGTGCGAGGTTGCAAACGCAACTTCAAAACAACGAAATGCAAAAGGCTCTCTCAGCTGAGCAGGGGAAACCAAAGCACGAATGGTGCACTTGGGGAAAGTTACAAAGAGCCTTTTGTTCATCTCCGAGATGTTTAGCCTGCATCCTACAGGCTCTGGTGAGTCAGCAGAGGCTCTTAGTGGGAGATTGATGGGCATATTTGCCATTTTAGGAAGACAATTCTGGAGACAGAGTCTGGGGAAAGCTAGACTGGGAATACATTTACAGCAAGGCTCCCAGACAAAAGGCAGTGGCACAGCCCGGAAGAGAGAAGTGGGATGGTCATCAATCAGATGCAGAGTCACAGAGTGCCAGGGTGCCAGCCAAACCAGGGCCATGGACAGGACACAGAAAGCACACTTTAAGAAATCTATAGCCAGGCAAGCATCTCCAGTTGGCCGCAGGCCCCACCCCTCCCTATTGTCTTTTCCTAGATAGCTTGCCTTATTTATAAGAACTGTCTGGTCCACTGAGGCATTTAGATCTGTAACCCCCAGGCTGAACAAATTTTTCCTTTACTATAACAGAAAAGATTTGATGGCAGAATGAACTGTGTAAAAAGATAAGGGAGGATAAAAACTAAGGGTAAAAGATGCACATGGTTCTTTGGGAACTCACGGGACAGTGTACAGTAAAGGAATAACCAACGTGGTGAACAAGCTGCGCTTCTCTGAGATGAAGGTTTGGGGTAGACCTCAGCAGTTTCCGAGCCTGAATCCCAACACCCTCTCTAAACCTCTCACAGCAGGGCCAGTAGAAGCAATGCAGGCCTGGTCTGCAAACTGAACCAGACCTCTGTGTCTCCCAAACCGCAAGCTCATCCTCAGGTGAGCTGCGCGGGCTGGCGCACAGGAAAATGACAGTCTTCAGCCTGGGAGGAAGCTCGAGGGACCCACAGTCTTGCCTCCAACTGGTGACAGTGGGCTTCCCAATCTAGGTCGCTGTGAGCACCCAGCCGTGCCTGAGGCTTGTGGCGTCCTCCTGAGAGCGCCTCGCCCATCGCCCATCCTGGGGAAATGAGATTGCACCCCAGAGCTAATGGCAATACCGGGAATAGTCACCACATGCTGCTCCCAGTGGGTCTCGGCACCTCCCTTCACCTAGAAAGGAAATTGAGGAGCTCGTGTTTCTAAATGAAGCCTGACTAAAGTCTTTACTTCCCACCACTCTCAAGATGAAATGCAAAAAGGTAGGGTAGTCCCTGGGGCCCTGCAGCCCTAGCCTCACCTCCATCCAGGCCTCACCTCAAGCCACTCCCCTGCCCCCTCTACCCTCTAGCTGCCTGGGCCTCCCTTCTCCTCCTGACCTCCTCATCTCCTCTCAGGGGCAGGGCTCCTGTGCCTGCTGTGCCCTCAGCCGGCCATACATTCCCGCTAACTCATGGCCTCGTCACCTGGCCCATTCCTTCCCTTTCTTCAGGCCTCAGTGTAATGTCCACTTTCTCGAGCAAGGCCCCCCAGTATCCCCCCTCCTTCTCTCTGCCTCTCGTGTTAGTTAGCTATCGCTGAGTGATCAGTTACCCCCACATCTAGCAGGTTAAAACCACAAACATGTATTATCTCATACAGCTTCTGTGGCTCAGAGAGCAAGATACAACCACCACACTGGACATAATCAATGAATGCCTTCACGATTCTAAGGGAAGAGGATTTCCAACCATAGGATAGAATTCTATACACAATCAAGCTGTCGGTCCAAAGCAAGGGCAAGCAGGGTATCAAAGAATTGACCTCCATCATACTCCATAATATTCATCTATTGCTGTGCAACAAATTACCTGAAACTTGAGAGCACGTATGAGCTCACAGTTCTCTGGGTCAAGTGTCCAGGGGCAGCCGAGCTGGGTGGTGCTGGGCCCTGGGCCAGCAGCCACCCTCCCGGAGACTGCTTCATCTGAAGACTGGCCCGGGGCTGGAGGATCCACTTCCGAGCTCACTCACGTGGCTGTTGTCTGGAGGCTTCACTTTCTTACCACCTGGGCCTCTCCAGACGGCTGCACATGTAACGGCAGTTGGCTTCCCTCTGAACAAGTGACTCAAGGGGAAAGAGGGCAACAGAGTGACCAGGGTGGGAGCCACACAGACTTGAGGACCTGGATTCCCGATCTGCATCCCACCACTTTCGCTGCTCCCTCGCTGTCAGAAGGGAATCGCTGCACTCAGCACAGCCGAGGGAGGAGGATTAAAGCGCCATCTCTTGAAGGAAAGAACAGTCACGAAACTTATGGACATATTTTTAAAACCAACTCATCCTCTCCATATGTGAGGTCAGAACTCCTTACACCACGTATATTATAACTTGATTTCAAAAAAGAAAGTATACAATATCACTGATTGTCATTTTAAAGCTTTGTTAGAAAAGGTATTCTGGGGAATAAAAGATCTGCGGGGGTTTTTTGTTTGTTTTGTTTTGTTTTTTAGAAGCCTACCTGGACCTCAGAGATCAAGGGAGGAGCCGGGCATCTCTGCATCTCCCCACTGCAGGAGTGGAGGTGTGACTAAAATATACAGCTCAATCCTCCTCCTTGCTCAGCCCTGCGATCAGAGGTGGGAATCTTTGGCAAATCACACTTCCTCTGAGCTTAGATCAATATCCTCTTAAAACAAGGGGGGGGGGAGGGGATAGGCCCTGGCCGGTTGGCTCAGCGGTAGAGCGTCGGCCTGGTGTGCGGGGGACCTGGGTTCGATTCCTGGCCAGGGCACATAGGAGAAGCGCACATTTGCTTCTCCACCACCCCCTCCTTCCTCTCTGTCTCTCTCTTCCCCTCCCGCAGCCAAGGCTCCATTGGAGCAAAGATGGCCTGGGCGCTGGGGATGACTCCTTGGCCTCTGCCCCAGGCGCTAGAGTGGCTCTGGTCGCGGCAGAGCGACGCCCCTGGTGGGCGTGCCGGGTGGATCCCGGTCGGGCGCATGCGGGAGTCTGTCTGACTGTCTCTCCCCATTTCCAGCTTCAGAAAAATACAAAAAAAAAACCAAAACAACAACAACAAAAAAAAACAAGGGGGGCATATACGTTATCTTTGAGGCCCATCCCAATTCCAAAACTCTTTGACCCCGAGGAAAAAGTTGAGATTTAAAAAGAAAAAAAGTATTCTCTCTCTCCCCTTTTTCAGTCAGGCACACATTTTCTTTGCTCTTGTCCTCCAAACACTGAACAAATAATACATCCTCAGAGTTCAGAGACCGCACCACCCGTCTTGAGCACTCAACTAGTTCAGTGAGACAAATTTAGCAGGTGCTGTTATATGAAAAAGCCTTATTTTGCCATAAAACATATTGGATCTAAAGCAAAGCCTTGTATCTGTAAAGCTCTGGAATTGTGTTCACAATAAAAAGTTTATCAGCAGAGCTGTCTAACAATACAAGGCTTTAAAGAGAGTTAGTATTTCTACCAGCCAACATAATGGGCCACTGAATAGGCCTTCTCCCCCAGCCCAAATTTTGGCCAGGAAGAAAAAAAAAACATTCTCTGTTTGGAGAGAACTGCTTCCCAAGGTCATTTTAATTTAACCAAGACCATTTCTTTTTTCTTCAGCGAGAAAACAGGAGGCAGAGACAGACTCCCGCATGTGCCCCAACCAGGATCCACCTGGCAAGCCCACTAGGAAGTGATGCTCTGCCCACCTGGAGCACTGCTCCATTGCTCAGCAACCAAGCTCTTCTTAGTACCTGAAGTAGAGGCCATGGAGCCATCCTCAGCACCTGGGGCCAACTCATTCCAATCAAGCCATGGATACAGGAAGGAGGGAGGGAAGGAGGGAGGGAGGGAGGGAGGGAGGGAGAAGTGCAGGAGGGGAAGGGATGGAGAAGCAGATGGGCACCTCTCCTGTGTGCCCTGACCAGGAACCAAACCTAGAATATCCACACACTGGGCTGCCACTCTGCCACTGAGCCAACCGGCCCAGGGCCTACCAGAGACCGTTTCTAAGGGAAGACAAGTGTCAGGGCAGTCCATCTGATGGGCAGACAGCCTTTTTTCCTTCAGCAGATCTTCCTCAAGTTCAATAATTATCACCACTGTACCCTGGACATTTTGCTTGCTGTTTAAGATCAGAGCAACAATAAAAATTAATGTGAACGTTGAATGATTTAGAATCTAGAGTCTGGGGTTGGACACAGTCTACTATAAAGAGGCCTAAGCAATTTAATTACATCTGTAAGATCACAAAGGAATGGCTGACCACACAAGAAGACAATGTGATTTTGGGCGACTGATAAACATTGGCTGATGGGTGGGGCAGAGCAGTACAGATGCAAGAACACCTGCTTCTGCTCCCCTTTCTGCCATTACCTAGATGGGGAGCCCTGTATAAGTCATCCAGATTCTGGAGCTGCAGAGTAAGCAGATTAGGATAAACTGTATAATTCCCAAAGCCCCCTTTATATGATCAACTTTACTATCCTACGATACGTGGATAAAAATTGCAGTGATGAATCACAAAGTCTGCTCCTATACCTCCTTCCTGTCTGTGTAACTACTTAAAGAGACACTGTGTTTGGTGGGGTGGGGGGGAGGGGGATTCTTAGTTCTTACATGCTCAGCATTCTTAACCCTTCTTTTTGGAGACAGCTCTAGGCTTTTCTTTGGGAAATTCCCCACCAAACAAGGCCAATCAAATGTTCTCTTTCAGAACGAAACCCTGAGCTGAATGAGACAGGGGCAGATAAAGGCTGTCCCTGAGTGAGTCTGGCGTCAGCCCTTTCAGGAAGCTGCCCCTTAGCTCACATTGGTCACTGTAGATTTTGGAAGCCTTGTTGTTGGTTTCCGAAGCGTACCCACTTTCCACTTGGTTCTGAGTTGCTTCTTATGCTTCTGATAAACTCCTTGATATGATTAAACTGGCCAGGCTGGGCCTCTGTTGCTTGCAACCAAAGAATCCTAACTGACACAGAACCTTTCTCTGGTCCACTGTGGGACCTGAAGTTATACTTTGAAGTAATAAAATTGAATTCATGCTAAAGTACTCAGAAGGTTCCGGAAGGAAGGCAGGAGAAAGGGGCACCCTCGATAGGCCAGTAGGATGCCATCAGCCCATGAGGGGGCGATGGCAACAGTACAACCCTAACATGACGTGGGTGACCGGCTTCAGGATGCAGACCCCTGGCCGTGGAAGTGCCGGGACATCACCTGCATTTTACACCAAGGAAACGAGGCTCCCCGAAGTTCAAGTTCACTAGTGAGCAGTCAGGGCTGGATCTGAACCCAGGTGGGCACTTAACCACCACATGGCCGCTTCTGTAGGAAGAGCTCTTGAGTGGGGGCCCCTTTCCAAGAGATTACTTAGGTCCACCTCTGCTTCTGAGCATGACTGACCACTGTGTGTGTGTGTGTGGGGGGAGGATACAGAGGACACTGTCGTCTTCCAATAGTCCCTTCCCTTAGTAAGGGGGTACTGTGTACTAGACCTTCCCAGAAGACAAAGCAAGGTTTGAAGCTGTCCTCCTCACGATTATTTGAAGGAAGGAGCAGTGACTGGAGTCCCAGTGGTGATCTCAGACTGGAGCCATTGGCTAGGCAGAAACAACAAGGGGTCTTGTCCCTAAATATGTCTGTCTGGTGGTGTTCTGTCGCTGCCGTACCCATGCGGGACTGCCTGCCTCTGGACTCCTTTCAAATAGGAGAGGAAACAGTTGCTTCGGGTTTTCTGCACATGCAGCCAGCCTCTTACCAGAGCTGGATGTCAGGGAGCTCAGGAGGGAGGTCACAGGTTGGTCTTCAAAGGCCCATGTGCTTTGTTCAAAGTCACCTGCCCACAGTTCTGTAGGCTGAGGGTAGCTCCTGAAGGTAGCTGCCCAGCTGTAGCCTGCAGTCATATTTCCATGACAATACTCCCCAGACCAGACCTGAACCTGGGGATCCCTCCACCTCTAACAGGAGTGAACTCCGAGACACAGCTTTGATCACTGGTGGCAGCAGAGAGTTATTTTCTTAAACATCTCTTAGCTATTACTTTTGCTTTTCATCCCCCTCCACACACACACACACCCCTGTCCCTGTGCCAGGGAAGAAAAAAAGAAAAAGAAAAAAAAATTAGCCAGGCAAGAGTACATCCAATTCCCTCTCTTAATTAGAAGTGAAACATTTGGAAAGCGGTGGCACACATTGGCAAATTATCTACGGGAGCAAAAGCAGCATATTAAGGAAAGCCACAGGGGTTGAGGAGCACGTTCCAGGCTGGCGGAGGTGAAGCAGATCTGCAGATGGTCTGTTAATTAGAGCTGGGGGTGGGACAGGGGTCCTAATCCCTTCCCTCCTCGGCTGCGCACGGAGAAGGGCCCATGTGAGATAAAACAAAACCAACGTATCAACAGCACAGATATGAGACCTGTCATCCCAAACTAATGCTCCCAAGTTGCCTAATGGATTTCAGAGAGGCATGCAAATGAATAATCTTTCCTGGGAGCAGAGATTAGATTTCATACCCCCATGGCCCAGCCCAAGCTTAAGAGGAGAGAGAGGAAGAACAGAGTTCTTTCTCCACATGAAAAACTTCACCTCTCATCCACTAATAAACAAGTAATTAGTCTTTTCCATGCCTGGTCTGGGGAAGAAAGTGATTAGCCAGATCGTCAGCGTTTTCTGACTTGCCGGGTTCCAGGGAGCTGGCTGTATTCTATCAGACGCAGCAACGAGTGACTGTCGCAGATCCCGGGGTCTGTTTCCCTGGAAAGTGTGACGAGCAGGTTGGTGCACAGCAAGTACTCCCCAGATGGTGGTTATGTTGGCAAGGACGATGTTGCCAGTGCCCGAGACAAACACAAGTATTTCCTGTTGAGTTGATTCTAACTGTGAAAACACTATTCCTTATACTGTGCTGACATCTACGCCCCTGTATCTCGTCCTTGATTCTACAAACCCAAGGACAAGGTGGTCCCTCCACAACAAAGTAGTTTGTACCACCGATATCTTCTTTCACCAACCTACAAGGTCCAGCCAGTCATCTTAGCTGCTGTCCTATATTCTAGTTTCCAGCCTGGTGAGCTGGGGGTCCTTTCTGCGAGCCCAAGGGTGTGGGGCCCCCTTCTCTCCTGGGGGTCTTGGAAGAGGATGCCCCCTCTGGGAGGGGCAAGCAACTGCAGACAGAGCAGTAGCCCTGAAAGAAACCATGTTCACGAGGTTGACTCAGACACACTGGCTTCCTCATGCCACCCAGGGAGGTAGCGAGCAGCGAGTACTTAAATCAATAAATGACTGAATGACTGATTATGCTTCTTATTGAAATCCCAGATTCCTCTTCTTGCTCCTGAATATGCTTTTATCACTTGCTTGGGATGGCAGTGGGGGGGTGTTGAGGGCGAGGATCTAATTTCGAGACTCTACTTAGGCCTGTGTTTCTGTTCATTTACACCTTGAGAGAGCTTGTCAGAATTCCAGCATGTTGACATTGGCCCACAAATTACCTATCCCTCTCAGCCTCATGTCACCTATGGATGAAGATGAATTGTCAGGCCAACAATATACACAAATTTTTAAAAGACAAGCATCCTTTGGTCTTTTTGGAAGGAGAGTATTGTGGGCTGAACTGTGTCCCTCTCAAAATTCCATATTGGCACCCTAACCCCAGGACCTCAGAATATAACCTAATCTGGAAACAGGGTCAATGCAGATGTGATAGGTTATGAGGTCATAAGGGAGGAGAGTGGGTCCCTAATCCAATGTGGCTGGTGTTCTAATCAAACAGACACAGGAGGCAGGCAATGTGAAGAGACCTCTACAAGCCAAGGAGAGAGGCTTGGGACACATTCTCCCGCCCAGCCCCGAAAGGAACCACCCCTGCTGACACCTTGATTTTGAACCTCAGTGGCCTCCAGCACTGTGAGGCAACACAGTTCTGTTCTTTAAAGCCACCCAGTGTGTGGTCATCTGTTCAGCAGCCCCAAGACACTGATACAGTGGGAGAGAGACCAGATGGCCCCACCCCACCTCTCTGTGTACCAGCGACTGTCCAAGTCCTCCCCCACTATAGGGAGGAAGGGGAGCACAAAACCAACCCTAAGATCAAGAACAGTGAGCCACTGTCTGCAAAGGTGTTGAGAGTCGAGAAGCCTACAGGCCTGCCTGGGAGAGTAACAGGTGCACAGACAAGTTAACAGCGAGCTGACTGCACTTCAGGCTTTTCCAGATGGCTCCCTTCAAACCACCTTGGGCAGTGATTGTCTCCATTTTAGAGAAGGGGAGGTGTAGCCAGTCAGAGCTGGCTCCAGAGAATGAACCTAGACAGTGACCAGCTCTGAACGAGGACCTAGAGGTGATGCTGCTGTCAGGTTTCCACAGAGCGTACAGCCTCCCGTTCCTCTGTGTGGCGCTGTCCACAACTCAGTCCCAGCCTTGCGCCAGGCCCTGTGTTCCCTGGGGGCCTACACACGTGCTCAAGGTAGGAGGGCTCCAAGTAAGGCAGGCGAGACACCCAGCCCAGACACACCGGCTCGCTTTCAATTCATAGGTAGTTGGAAGCCAGAAAACAAATGACTTCTGTGACATCTCTGTTTCCAGTAGAGTTGGGTGATAGGACACATGGCGAATCACAATGAAAGCGGCCTGTTTCCTGTTAGAAAAGGTGGGTCGGGGAGACACTGCTAGCTGTAGAAGCATCTTTGCCTATTTTCCCTTCTGGACTTTGAAACTGTCTTCCAAGTAACAGAATTTTATTACAGCTGAAAGGTCATCTGGAAACCAAAGTAAGCTGTCAGGATGACCCGACCTCATGCACGTATTCATCCTACACAAAGTGAGACAGTCCTCCAGGGCCTCCTAGGATGACCCGACCTCATGCACGTATTCATCCTACACAAAGTGAGACAGTCCTCCAGGGCCTCCTAGGATGACCCGACCTCATGCACGTATTCATCCTACACAAAGTGAGACAGTCCTCCAGGGCCTCCTAGGATGACCCGACCTCATGCACGTATTCATCCTACACAAAGTGAGATAGTCCTCCAGGGCCTCCTAGGATGACCTGACCTCATGCATGTATTCATCCTACACAAAGTGAGACAGTCCTCCAGGGCCTCCTAGGATGACCTGACCTCATGCACGTATTCATCCTACACAAAGTGAGATAGTCCTCCAGGGCCTCCTAGGATGACCCGACCTCATGCACGTATTCATCCTACACAAAGTGAGACAGTCCTCCAGGGCCTCCTAGGATGACCCGACCTCATGCACGTATTCATCCTACACAAAGTGAGACAGTCCTCCAGGGCCTCCTAGGATTACCTGACCTCATGCACGTATTCATCCTACACAAAGTGAGAGAGTCCTCCAGGGCCTCCTAGGCTCCTTGTCCGTTCTCTTTGTACCTCCCTCCTCTCCCTTGCTGTGTCCTGACAGTTCGGGGCACCCTCACAATGCACCCCAAACTGACAGGCAGAGCCATGGCTGTGGGCTTCTTACCACCCCCTCACTCGTTCCATTTACAGATCTCAGCTCAGTGCTGGGGAGATAGCCAGGAGTCAGCACGACCCTGCCCCAGAGAGCCTGTGCTCTTGTTGGATGAAGTCACCATGAAACAGGGTGAGAAATGCAGCTCGGGGGTAGTCCAGAGTGCTGGGGTCACCTGGAGGGGCCATCGAGGCACCCTGGGCAGGTGGGCATGAGGTGGGATCAGGTGATATTCCACGAGGAGATGACACTTGAACCTGGCACTGAAGGTGAGTAGAAATTGGCCTGGTGAAGGGGGGGGACAGAAGAAGGCAGAGGGAAAGGGAGGGAGGTGGGGGGGGTGGCAGCCTGTAGACAAATCAGGAGCATCCTTTGTTAGGGCTCGAGCGTATGAATGACGGGGCAGGGGTGCTACATGAGGGGAGGGGTCACAGGGAAACCCTGAAGACACAGCCACAGCTCCGTACTGGAGGTCAGACAAAACAGTGTTGCCACTCAAGGGATTATTTAGCCAAGAACAACTCATGTGTTGGGTTCCTGAAAGGCTCTGGTTCCTCCTCTTTCTCCCCTTTTCCATTCATCAGATCCTCTGCATCTTTTACTGTCTACCTACCCCAGTCTGCCCTCCTGCCCAGCCCCCACAGACACAGTACTCACAGCCCCGACACAAAGTCACCTGTCCCCTCCCTAAGCACCTGGTGCCCTTCCCCCAAGTGATTAGAGTTACAGTATCAGCCCCCTCAGTGGTCAACTTTCGACATCCCCTCACATGGTTACGTAACCCTCCAACTCCTCCATGGAGAGGTGGGGTCTGAAACACCCCGAGGACTCAGTCAAGGGACAGACCTGAGTGTGTTTAGGAAAGTCACCTGCTGGGGCAGCATATCTGTGCAAGGTCAGGGGATGGCACTGGGAGACAGGTCAGAGGGACTCAGGACACGGTAGTGCCACTCAAGAGGAATAGGAGGGCGGGAGGGAGGGAGAATAAGGAAGAGAGCCACGGGTCTGTTTCTTATTCTAACAGACAACTAGGCAAAGGTATGTGGCCACAGAGGTAAGAACTCCCTCTCACTCTCTCTCTCTCTCTCTCTCTCTCTCTCTCTCGACTCCTCAAGTCCCCAACAGGCTTTTAGCATCAGCAGCTAAAATCGCTCCCTCCGATAGGTGAAGAACCCTTTCCGATGCTGGGGGAAAGGCAGTTGCAGTATTTCTCCTGGACGTGCCCCCTCCGATGCTTCAGTCCCCTGGCACAATAGCATGGAGAAGACACGAGCTTTTGTGGCTTCAACAAAGACTCCCTCGAGGTTGAATGACCCTTGTAAGGCCAGTGGCCATGGCCAGGCAGATGCAGGTTCCCATTGGATTCGAGCAGATGGTAAAAGAACTGTGGAGCCAGAAAATGGTGGGCCTTTCCGTTTATTTAAGTCTCTTGTAACGACGGACAAGCAAACAGGCAGGGAAGACTTCTTCCCTTTCTCCCATCTCAGACCCCACCGGTCCAGCACTCCCCAGCCAAGCAGGCCGGGCGGAAATCAGGGCTCCTGTAATGCCGGTGGCCACTGTCATGGCCAGGCAGGTCCACAATGGATTCGGGCAGACGGTAGAGAAACTAGAGCCAGAAAGTGTTGGGCCATTCTGTTTAATAAAGTCTCACAACAGCGAATGAGCAAACAGGCAGGGGAAAACCTCTTCTCAGGCAAAGAAACAGCGAAATGGTCCCTCACAGTGGCAGGCAGGCAGGCAGCCTACCATCCACAATCCCCAATCTCTCTGAAGAGCAAGCACCCAACAGCCTTATATAGTAAGGTGACCAATCGTCCTCCTTTAGGGAGGACAGTCCTTCTTTTGTTCCATCCTCCCTCGAAAAGTGTCCTCCTACATGTCTTCCTTTTTGATATTGGAAGACTAATATGTAAATGTCCATATTCGACTGATGCCGAGTCAACACACTGCGTGTGATGTAACATATTTGTATCTAAATAAGTACTTTTTTCTTATAATTATTATTAAAAATTAATAGGCATGTAAGCATAATTACAATATAAAATATTACAAATGTTTTTATTATGCATTTATCATATGGTATATTACTGTTGCAATGAATAAAATGTTTCTTTTATTTATGATATTGTTTTCTTCGATTTATTTTTGTCCTCCTTTTCATTGTAAAAAAGTTGGTCACCTTATTATATAGGCCATACACACGTGGCACTGCCACACACTCACATACCAATTAGGCAAAGTGCTTGCAGCCAGTAAACCAGCGAGCTGCCTAACACAGCTGCCCCACATCTCCCAAGCCCCACCTTGGTCTCTGGTTCCATAACCCGGACTCATTCTCCAGACACACAGGCCCCACCAGCCTCAACACCACCAGCCAAACAGGCCAGGCCAAAATCTCAGGACTCCCAAGCCCCTCAGAACTCTCCATCTCTGTACTGTACTCTCTAGCAAAACAGGCTGGGGAAAAAACCCTTCTCCAGCAAACAACAGCAAACCATCAAGCCTCCCCACCTGCAGGCAGCAGCAGTTTGCAGTCTGCCGCCCTGAGGGCAGGTACCATGGCCTTCCACAGACTATACACACCCGGCGCTGCTCCAATACAAGCGAGCAAACCTAAAAAATAATGTGGTTGTTATCGCAAACAGCAGAGTGAAGATGTCCAGGTTTGTTGATGACCACCACCTGAAACAGGCACCTTCCTCCAAAGATGGAGAATGAAAAAGGCTGCGACTGCGAATCTCAGTGCACGGAGAGAGTGGGACGGTCCATGAAAACTCAGAATCAATAAGGCTAAGTTATAGAACAGGAAGGGCTGAGTCCTGGGATCTACATGTCTGAAAATAAATCAGGATTAAATGGCTGTTTAATTCTGTCTGCATCAGAAAGTGCTCCCTTATATTTTTAAAAAACAACACACAAAAAACCCCTCAACACCCTGTGTAACGCTGGTGGCCGAGGCCAGGCAGGTTCACGTGGATTCGGGCAGACGGTAGAAAAACTGCAGAGCCGGAAAGGGTTGGGACACTCCATTTAATAGAGTCTCACGACGGCAGACAAACACAGGCAGGGGAAACCACCTCTCAGGCAAATAAACAGGAAAATGACCTCTTACAGTGGCGGGCAGGCAATCCGTGCAACTATGACCCTCCTAAGTAAAAGCACCCATAGCCTTACATAGGCCATACACATGTGGCACTGCCACGTGCTCACACGCTAATCAGGCAAAGGGCTTACAGCCAGTAAACCAGCAAGCAAGCCTAACACAGCTGCCCACACCGTGTTTTTGTCAACATGAGCACTAATTCGGCTATGTCTTGGACAACACATCAGTTTGTTGAAAACACACACAGAAAGGAAGAGACTTTTCTTCCAGTTGTCAGGACAAAAATCCTTTACGCTTCTGTCCAGCAACCCCAAGCAAAACGAGAATTTGTGGCTTGGTTTCCTTGACAACCATATCTTCACTCCAGGCACCATCTCTTGTCTCTAAGCAACAAGGCGCTCTTCAGAATTACTGGAGGTTATCGGGAGCCCTTGAGAGCCAAACAAGTCAGAATAGAGCAGCTAGTCCCTTGCAGGCCGAGCCCAAGGGCCATAGAAAGGTAAACAGCCCCGATAACCTCACCAAACCCCATACACACCCCGTCTTCCCCAAGTCTGTGTGCCTGGCTGTCCATCTGTCCACTCTCCTCCCCGAGGCTTATACCTCTGTCCTCTGGAGGGGTCAGTGACTC
Source organism: Saccopteryx leptura (assembly GCF_036850995.1). NCBI lineage: Eukaryota > Metazoa > Chordata > Mammalia > Chiroptera > Emballonuridae > Saccopteryx > Saccopteryx leptura. Next base: position 170,517,579 of record NC_089507.1, read on the forward strand.
AGCTCATCTGCTGGCTTCTCCCACGAGCCCCACACCTGACAGAAAAGCCTGACGTGGCTCTAATATGAAAGGGGAGCTGACTGTAGAGACCCGGGCGGAGGAGGGCAAGCTGAGACTCCACTGTGACTTACGGATGTTATAATAAATAAACGGTTTTGCTGGAGAAAAGCATGACTAAAAGAGCATGAGAGACAATGCCTATATTGACATATTGACATTTAGGAAGAGTTTGTTTGCAGGCAAAAAACAAGATTCAGAGATTTATTCCCCTCCATCAGCATAACCCTACCTCCTCCCGACATCTCTGCTCCTGGAAGGGTTTCTGAGAATAAACAGAAGAGGAGCAAATGAACAAGGTATCTGGAGAAGACAGCCCTGAACTTTAATCAGAGCTAAACAGAGCTGAGGAGCGCCAAGCTCTGCAGCTCACCTGAAAGGAAAGGAAATCTGGATGTGGGAGACGCCAACCAACACCGCTTCTAACTGCCCCGTCCAACAATCAGGACCACTGCTGTCTACCTGCTGCCTTTAACTGTGGAGCTGGCTGTGTCCAGGCCGGTGTTTTATCCTCATTCCACTTGTGAAGCAAGGACGTGGGGGGGGGGGGGGGGGGGGCGCACACAATTATTCACCTTCTTCCCCAAATCTGGAAGTGACAGCTTAGAGAAACTGTCATGCATACAATCATACAGCCAGTTATTCTCAAAATAAGATAAAAATTGGAGATTCTGATTCCTAACTCATACTGATTCCCATGGTCATGGGGATTTGGGCTAAACTGCTATAATTCAAAGGCAATTTCCAAGGTTCACTGTCTTCCCTGAGCTGTGAGTTATTTTCTAGTTAAATTTTTTTCAGTGGCTTATCAAAAAGGGGGATCTATTGAGATTCCTCTCCTGGTTCCTTCTCCCTTGAGTAGAATGACAAGGTACCAAGGAGTCAGTTCATTTTCAAGCCCTCCTGAGAGTGCCATTGACATAGCTGGTTTGCTGGAGCTGGGGACCAATGGTCTACAAGGCTGAGAGGGGAGCCTGAGCCATGGGACCATGCATGGGTCAGGCTGGCTACAAGGATCAACTACTTAGGGGCCATCTGCAGGGTTAGGAAAGGTAAGAAGGGGGAGAGGGAGGAGATAAGGGGGCCAGGGGTATTATCATGCTCTAGCAACTGGTAAAATATTGGGGCCGGCAAGCTCTGGCACAAGACCCAAGACAACAAGACAAAAGGAAATGGGAACATATGTACACTCCCAACAGCTTACCACCCACTGCAACAGCAGGCAGACTCACAACCGATGAGAACCAGACCCTGCCGGAGGATGTGGTCCTGCCCCTCAGGCAGCGAATATGCAAAAATCACAGGCCACAACAGGTTGTCGATCCCCGCATGTGCTGAACCACTGAAGGACCACTGAGGAGCTGAAATGGCTTAGAAATCTAAGTGTTGGACGGAGGAAGCTTGGGTCCATCACAAGCCCCGCAGTGGCTTCACAGAGACCCCACCTGCAGATCATCCACTCCCTGTGTACTCTGCGGGGAGCGGCCTATCTCTTCCTTTTCTCTCCCAAACCCTAACGCAAAGTGTCACCTCTGAACAGGTCTCCGTGTCAACAAGCCAGGAGGCGAAAGCAATGGAAGCTGCTGAAGTCATGACACGCGTGTGCTCAGTGGGGAGCTCAATTCTAGCAGTCAGCACCCTAGAAAATGAGACACTCCCACAGAGCAAGGATCGAACCTGGAAGTACATGTGGGTGTCATTTCACTCTGTTTTTAATCAGAGAAATGGAAAGAAATGGAATTTCGATTTCAGAATCCATCCTTGATTAATTGTTATTTGCAGAACACAAGTAACATTTTAATTATTTTTCAACTCCACACTATAAGAGCTATCAAGGGAATGGAGGCAAAATAGAATAAACAGGGACTTATTAAATCCATAATTAATGTGCACTAAAATTAGCATATATGAATACGGATGAACTGGGCCTGTTATAAAGTATGCATCGCAAAACATTATCGGCTGATGAAACTTGTTATCTGCTACAGCTTCTGAACAAAGGAGGCCCCCTCAGCCAGCAAGACCTAGCAGCACCTGAGATAGTGTCCTGGTAAACAAACTCTCTCCTGCTGGCGAAGATCCAGCTACATCCATGAACCAAGTTTCGTTAAAAGCTACCATTCTCTCCACAGTGAGGCAAAGACAAGCCAAGCTCTTGTCAAAGGTCATTGTGAAGCCCGCGTGGGTCAGTGGGATTCTGCAATGACTACTTGGTGACACGATACAGTGTCTGTTTCATGAGACGGCAGCCACTGGCCCGTGTGCAGTAGGGACTGTCCTATGTTGCTTCTCCAGGAGGAGGGGAAATGTGTCTGAAGGTACCGTCGTCTCCACTTATCCTTGGGGGATACATCCAAGACCCCCAGTGGATACCTGAAACTGCAGATCGTACTGAACTCTGTATATAAATGCTATGTTTTTTCCTATCCATACATACCTGTGATAAAGCTTGCTTCATCAATTAGGCACCAAAAAAGATTAACAATAAAACAAGTATAACAATATACTGTAATAAAAGTTATGTGAATGGCTTTGGGGCCGAGATTAGGTAAAACAAGGGCAACTTGAATACAAGCACTGCAATACTGTTACAGTCAATCTGATTACTGGGACGGCTACTGAGTGACGAAAGGGCAGGGGAGACACTGGACAAAGGGAGGACTCAGGTCTTGGGTCCACAGAGCAGGATGGCTCAAGATTTCATCACAGTACTCAGAACAGCACTCAGTTGAAAACTGATGAATTGCTTATTTCTAGAATTTTCTCACTAAACATTTTTATACTGTGGTTGACCACAGGTAACTGACACTTCGGAAAGTGAAACCACGGGAAACAAAACCGCAGATAAGCAGGGAAGCGGGGGAGGGGGGGGGGCGCTGCATTTCTCATTGCAGCCTTGGCCTTGGGTGCAGCTGCCCTGCTGGACAGAGCAGCAGTGATGGAATTCTGGCAGAGAGGACAGCCGACTCCTGACACAAGCTGATCTGCTCGCGACACACGGAGGCAGGTCTGTGCTGTGGCTACGCACTACCTCCTCATTATTTAACTGTAGGAAGAAAGAGAACAGTCTGAAATCTGGCCAGTGGCCTTGACCCTCCCTGCTGCCCCCTCTGCTCCCCTCCTCCGTGGATGGAAATGCTGGCAACCCGTCCTGCAAGGCCTGGGTTCAATCCCGCCTCGCCTCTTAAAGCAGAGACTGTTATTTTTAAAGTGCAGCAGCCAAAAGAGAGTTGACACGCTTGCCCTGAGGACTTACACGTGCGGTGCTGGCTTCCTGTGACTACGGACTCATTCCACATTACGCTTTGTGGGCGTGTAAACTTCCCTCTGTGGGGCTGGAAGCTCTCTGAAGGCAAAGACTGTATATTTTTTTATATTTTATTCCTTTTTTTTTTTTTTTGTATCTCTCAGAACACCTAGATCTGTGCCATTCGATGAGTCATCTGTGAAGCACTTGGAAATGGGCCGGCACGACTAAGACATGAACTATTCTATTTCATTTTGATTGATTTAAGTTTAAATTTAAAACCTGAAGATACAGGAAATATTTCTTTTCCCCAGCTACCAAAGCTTTGTTTTGGTAGGACTACATTTCCCACGAACCATCACAAGTTTAGCATCTAAACTGAGATGCACCAGAAATGTGAAATGCCCACTGGATTTCAAGGAAAAAAAAAAAGAAATGCAAAATATCTCAGTATTTTATATTGTTTCTATGTTGAAAAAATACTATTTTGGCTATGTTAGGTTAAATAAAATATATTTTAAAAATTAATTTCACTGGCTTTTTACTATTTTTTTTAACATGGCTACTAGAAAGTTGAACATTACTGAGATAGCTTGCATTATATTTCTACGGACAGGGGTGAGCAAGATATTTAGCACGTGCTAAGTCTAAACAGATTATTCTATCACCTCCCACCTGGTTCCCAGACTCTGTTATAACCACAGAAAAGCATGTTTCTGGCCAGTTATCTGGATCAGAAACATAATCTGTGCCCAGGAAACAAAATGAAGAGATCGGCGGCAAAGGAATAAAATCACATGTCGATTAATGAGTAACCTCCCTTCCTTCTGAAATGGATCAAGTGGTAAACGTGACGCTGAAGATGAAGGAGAATTCACGGCACCCGACAGGAGGGCGGCAACTCATTCTCGTCTCCACCGCAAACAGGGCTCTGAAAAAGGGGCTGTCGGGCAGCTCCTTGGGAGCACTGTGCATGATCTGGGTGCTGTCCCTGATGACAACTTCCAAATGCTGCAGGGATGCTCACAGGACAGTGAATGTACTTCCTTCAAAATCTGAGATGATTCAGGAGAAGCTGTTCCGAGAGGAGCGGAGCTGACACAGACCCGCCACGTGGCCTTGCTCAGGGGACGAGTGCGCGTCTCCTGCAGAGAACACAGCCCCCGAAGAAGAGGAGGAGGGACCCCTGCTTGGAGCAGCTCTACGCCCCCCCACATCCTCCACCCCAAAATCAGACATAACAAGAACTCTACTGAACAATCCCCCTGCGCGAGCCGCCCCGCCTGTGTGGTCCCCCACTCAAGAACTAAGAGAGCGGATCAGAACCAGACGGAACAAGAGGAATGGCACCACAGAGATCACTCTGTACCATTCTTAATTTATTTTTAAAAATTATTTAAAATTTTTGACATTTCTGATTCATGACCTACAACAGAACTTTCTGTGAAAATGGCACTGCCCACGTGATAGCCACTAGCTAGCAGCGTGTGGCTACTCAGCTCTGGAGGACCTACATTTTGCATTTTATTTCATGTCATAAGCAAGAGTAAGGCATTTGCTGGTTGCAGGATCCCACCCGTCATCTCCCCCCACCCCTTTCTGACCCTAAAGCCTGGCCTGTCCATCTAGCTCGTAGCTGCTATATTAGACGGGGCGGGTCTAAAAGGTCTTACCAAAACCAGGTTCCAGCCAGCACGTGCCCGGCCATCCTTAGAAAGACAATTGGAAGTTACTAGGAACATTTGAGTCCTAATATAAAAATGTGTTCAAATTCTCCTGCTTTTAATATTTTTTTCTTTAATTTACATCATAGAGGATGACAGAATCTGGTAGACGGGAGAGTGAGTCTTGATTCTAGCCCTCTTCTGGTGGTGGCCTACTTGATCTGCAGGCCAGAGAGTCAGGCAGGGGAATCTGTGTGTCTGGAGCCCCTGGCAGGAGCGGGTCTCGTCTCCAAGTGGCCCTGTCACTTTGTTTTGTGATCCGGCAGGGATCCCAGAGTGGTGACTTCACCCTCCGGGCGCCTGTGCCAGTTCTCACGCTCAAGCCCAACAGCGTGATTCGGGAGCGTGCTACCAGCTTGGCGCACACCCCAGGAGCATGATACTCTGAGCAAAATATCCCAGGCTGGAGCCTGCGCTAATTATAATGTCAGGCTTCCTGTGGAGATGCAGATCATTAAAGGAGGATATTACACTGTTTCCAAACTCCTGGAGGAGGGGAGAAGCATCTTCAAAAGGAACCCGTTGGAGATGAAAAGTCAAGAGATCGCAGACAGTCCCACTCAAGGACACCAAGACCGGAGCCAAACGGTCTCGGGGATCCAAAGCAAAGTGAAGACCAGAGGTGGGAGAAGGAGGCAGTGGGGAATGAACAGTTTCAGGTCCCACTGTGATCTAGGCATTGTGATAGGCACTTCATAGCAGGTAACACAGTGACATTGTCATCTGACTTAATACTGGACTGCAAGATAGACATTTTCTCCACTTCCCTGGTAGGAAAACTGAGACGCCCACAGTCTGATCTCAGGTTGTCCAGGTAGAGTCTTGGCTCCAGGACCCAAATCCAGGCCTGACTTGACATCCCGAGCTTGTCCCGTCTCTGCATGCCACCTTCCTTGATGCGGTTAAAGGGCTGACCATTTGTAGGTCCTGGGTTGTCTTCACCTGGTGGCAGCAGTAGTGGGTGTGTGGGGCTGCAGGGGTGCTCATTTCTACACAGACCCACAGAGCGCCCACAGTGGTGGCTCCCGTGCGCAGATGAAGCTTCTGTCCAGATTGCCCCCGCCCCCCATGCATAAATCTCCTTGCTGAATGGGCCCGTGCCTCTGCAGGGATGGCCATACCAGCATGCCAGTGTGGTCCTGCAGATGTGAGCAGTTAACGTGGCAAGCATCAAAGGGTGGGAGGCGCCTCCTGAATTCTTCCATAGCCATCTCTGAAACACTTGCGATCCACTGGAAGAAAGGAAGCCAGCTCGCCAAGGCTCGAGGCAGACTGGGGAAACTCTAGACACAGCAGCAGTCAGCTCCACCTGTACCTGCTTGTTTGACCTTATGCTTAGTCTTTACCCCCTCTGGGTCGCAGTTTCTAAAATGTAAAACAGGGATACAAGCATCTAAAGCATACACGTGGAGCGCTTTATGTCTGGAACGTCGAAAGGCCTCAGGAAGTGGCGGGTTCTGGTATCACCACTGTATTTTGTTACCACCCATGATTTATACCTTTGAGTGGTGCTCAGAGCACTCATCAACTGAACCTCAGTCTCTGGCTACAGAGAGAACACCTCCAGTTTCTGGAAGCAAAGCAACGGGAAGTAGAGGTAGCATCAGTGTTTTCCCTGGAAAGGTGCGTGTCTAACAAAATTTTCTCTTTGGTGTCTTTGTAGCAGGAATGTTTAGAGTTGATAAGTTCTTTCTAGCCATTGGGTCCTCCTTGCAAAGTCTAAGTGCTGCCCCTCCGAAGCTGCCTCAGCAGCACGTGGAGACCAGTCCGGGGTAAAGAGAGTGCCCAGGCTCACGCCACCAACAACCCCAGAATCTGGGAAGGTTGCCTTTTATGACAAAGGACTGCGATTGTCCTAGATTATCTGGGTGGCCCCTAACTGCAATCTCAAGCATTTTTATAAGAAGGAGGCAGAGTAGATTAAACACTGAAGAGAAAGCAAAGTGACCATGGAGGCAGAAGCTGGAGTGATGTGGCCACAAGACCAGGAATGCTGGCAGCCTCTAGAAGCCAGGAGAGGCCAGAAGGGACTCTCCCTGGAGCCTCCAGCAGGAGCATGGCCTTGCCAACACCTTGACCTTAACCCAAAATGAATGATTTCAGATTTCTGGCCTCTAGAACTGAGAGAGAATAAATCTGAGTGGTTTAAAGCAGAGGCAGATTTAACGGTGAGCACACCGGGTACACACCCTGGGCCCCGACTTCTGAAGGGCCCCACAAAACCCCAACTTTACACTTTTTTCTAATGACACCAAGTTTGTGTAATTTTAACATTAATAGTACAGAATATGTTTTATTTATTTAAAAATATGGTTAACATGTATTTTTATTTTCCCTGTCTCTCTCTCTTTTTTTTTAAGGGGCCCAATATTTTCTTCTGTGCCTGGGGCCTCAACCAACCTTAATCCACCTCTGGTTTAAAGCTACAAAGTTTGTGATCATTTGTTACGGCAACCACTGGAAGCTAATACAATACTTCATTCTGTTTTCAACCTGCGATTCAAACAGCCCCAATAAGATTATCTCAGGCATAAAGAAATATTTCCATACGCACTCTTCTGTGTGCGTTAGGGATTGAGGTATTGAAGTGGTTAGATGATGGAGGTCTCCCTAAAAATATTTTTATCTGACTGCACGAATCATAAATATTCATTACAGAAATATTAGTTATAAATCTCACAAAAACATGAAGAAAATAGAAATCAGCCATAATCCCATAATCCTAGGAATAACCAACCACTATTAATATTTTAGTTTGTGAATGTGTGGAATTTTGTTTTCCGAAACAAAATCACTTCTGGTTAAAACCTCAAGCATTTCATTGGAAGGAAATGCAGTCTATTAGAAGCTGTCCAGGAAGACAAGCCAAATAATTAAAATCAACTGCTGTGCTGTCCCAGGGACAGAGGTGATGACCCCAGCTCTCTCTGTCATAGCAACACACAGCAACATGAACTGAGCTCCTGACTCTAATGACAGAATATTGAGAAGCGGGCCCATCCAGCCTCGTCTATGACCTTTGCAAATAATTTCAAACACAAAGGGAAGCCCACCAAACCGTGGAGATTCATGGAAGTCAAACGCCATCCCTCAGCCCACCTGGTGGTCAAGGTAGAGAAACGGGGACACCTGCCTCTTGAATGACCTGTCCCCTCCTAGAGTGGCGGTTAGGGGACCAGATGCACCAGTCAGTGCAGGTGTTCGAATATCTATTGCTCTTCACTATGAATGGTAACCTGGGACCCCCCAAAAAAGATGGCAAGGAGCCCATCTCCCAGGGGAAACAAACATGTTTAAATAACTTCCATATCATGACAGAGCAAAACACAGGACACAGCGAGGTGTCACAGGGGAAGGAGCAGTTAACTTTTAAATCAATGAAATTAATAATGGACTCTTTGCGTTATTTTTCACCGTATCACCCAATGCCGGGGCTGGAAGGAACCACAGGGGCGACTTCGCATGCCCTTTCCCTAACCCTTCAAACAGAGCTGAGTTTGAATGAATTACCTCTCAAGTCCCCTTAAGTTCTAATGTAAGTACCTCATGTACAAAGCAATGGGTAGTGCCCTATTGAGACCATAAGCTACTCATGAAGAGAGATTAGTGGGAACTTGATTGCTACTTGATTTTTAATTCTGCTCAGATACAGAAAAAGGGGCTTGTTTTCCTCAGGCCCAGGAATCTCTGGAAGGCTCAGAGCCCCCGAGTCTGGAATCTCCTGCATGCAAAGCACTTTAAGAGACTCTGTGTTCAATCTAGGGTCACTGCCATAAAAAAAAAAAAAAAGTGTCGTTTCCTTGGGATAGCATTTTCCAAAGGGCTCGTGCGCACCAGCCCACTGCCACCAGGCAGGACCGTGGAATGAGGAGGAGCAGACACTGCCACCCTCAAAAGCACTTGCATTCACCCAGGTGCCAGCAAGGCTCGCAGCCACATGCCTGCATCAGTCATGACCATTTCTTCCTGAAACATACACAGGGCTTACACAGCTATATGAATGTTTCTCTAAATTGGGGGTTCTTTCCTGCTCTAGAGCTGTGAACAGAGTCTCCATGAGGTTTACAAACACCCAAAACTGCCTGCAAACGATAGTGTGATGGGAGGGGCCACAGTTCCGATCAGCTCAAGAACTGTGAGCCTCAGACGACTAAGGGTGCATCTGTCCTTGTACACAGGAATTAAATATTAACCAGGTGCCATGCATGTGTGCACATGCCATGTGTGTGCTCCCATAGCCAGAAACCTCCAGGAGGCAGGACCCTCACTAACAGGATTTCCTTTTTACTTCCACATTAAAAAAAAAAAAAATTTTTTTTAAACTAAAATGTCATACCCAGGACTTATAAAACTGAACCAGCCAAGACAAAAAATCTTCACACACAAAAAAATCAATTATCCATTTAGTCCCTGTGAAAAGTCTATCTGAAAACCCGGAGTCTCAGGGAATGTCAAAGCTCTAGTTAAATATTTAATAAACTCTAAAGGATGATGGTAAAGAAGAGACCTTTTCAAAGCTAAGCTGGCGACAGACAAGCTCTTGGAACATTCTCATCAAAGAGGGTGAAGCTGCCAGTGGAAACTGGGTGAGGGAACTTCCCTCTACGTTGAACTTGGATGCCCAAGACTCCAGGAAGGAGCCCCAGTGGGGTCTCCGGAGACTCGTCTATTTTGACCCGTGGTGATTTTATCCAGCGTCATGAGCTGGAGAAGCATTTATCTGCCAGTGAGTCACAAATTTATCCCTCCAGTCCCCAACTCCAAACTGACACACCCAACTGCCTTGTCCGTGCCTCCTCTCAAATGTCTAACAGCAGCCAAACCCCAGAGTCTGAAACTGCATTCCTGATGGTCCCCCTTAAACCTACTCCAGCTGCGAATGCCCCCTTCTCAGCTGACGGCAGCTCCATCTTTGCAGCTAGCTGGTCAGCCCTGAAACCTCGGGGTCCTTCAATCTTTCGCACTCCATGTCAAATCCATCAGCAAATCCTGCTGGCTCCACCTTCAACAGACACCAGAAAGGAAGGCCTCCCCCCCACCTCCAGCACAACCGCCCCGGTCTAGCCACCTGCTCCACCTGGATTCCTGCAGTGGCTTCCTCAAAGGTTTCCCTCCTAAGTACAGTCTGACTTCAGGGAACAATTCCTTCTGAGCACATGGAAATACAGTAGGCTAGCGGCAGCTGTGATATGAGAAGGAGTCCACTGCTATGAAATTTGGATCCTAGAACACTTCCACTCTGCAGGGACACAGAGTCCCCACTCAAGCCAGTAGAGTTCTCTCGTTTGGCTCTAGACCCACTGGACATCTCTTTATTCTTTTTCAACTGGTTAAAGAAGGGGTCCTGATTGGCAAAAAGACAACGTAAGTAACTTCTCTAATGATTAGCTTTGAACAGGTAGAAAAAGATCGTAGAGGCTTTTGAGTTGCCCTCTGTAATGCCCTTGGTCTTCCAATGAGCTCTTTAAGATACTGGGGGTAAGAGTGACCAGACCACCCACCAGGGAAAATACACTGTGGTCAGCTCTGTGCTGACCCCATAAGACTTCATCTCAAGACATACTCAACAGCAAGTTCTAGACAACCAACCACAAGAGTTTACTTATCACCCAAAGAGCAAAGGTCAGAGGGAGTCGAGAAACAGAGGCTGCGGAAACAGTTGGGCAAACCAGCCTGTGTGACCACATGACAGAGCTTTCTAGGATCAGAGCAGATATAATAGAGAAAAGTGCTCCTCGTCTAGAGGAAGATGAAAAAAAGTGATTGCGCAACATGGGCAGGTTCAGTGTACACACTGGAATTCATAACATATTGCCACTTTCATTCTTTAAAGATAAGCAAGAAAACCCAGTCTTCCTCTTCCGGGCAAAAGAATATCAAGTTTGCCCCCGAGGAACAGACTTGGTTTGGCCATGGCCTTGGCTTCCACAGGATGGAGCCAGGAGATATCAGATGACATCCCTAACAGCTTCAGAGAGAAATGCAGGCCTCTGGCCAGCTCTGCCCACTCAAGTCATTGCTCCGGTAATAGGATCACAGGTTGACATTATAAACTCGACAAAGACTTAGGTAATGTATCACCCATGGACAGTCCCTGAGTTTATTGCTCCAACTCCAGTTCCAAAACAACCAAAGATGGATCAGAATATCTTAAGAACTCAAGACTGAGGAGGTCACAACTGGAAAGAGAATAGGAGTACTGCCAATGCTAGTAACAGCTACCATTTTTCAAAGGCTCATAGAGCCCAACTACTGTACCAAACATATAAACCTATATATATGCTTGCATATCTAGCATCCTGTTCATACATATGTAGCATATACATATACAGTGGTCCCTCATCTGTCGCGGGGGCTAGGTTCCAGGACCCCCCACGACAGGCGAAAATCCGTGAAGTAGCGACCTTATATTTATTTTATTATTTATATATATTTTAAGGCTTTATAAACCTTCCCCACACTCTTATAAACCTTTCACACACTGTTATTATTCACCTTTCCCACACTCTTATAAACACTTCCTATGCTCTTAAACACTTTCTACACTCTTAAACCTATGTAATTTTAACAACATATAAAATTCTACATGGATACTCACCAGTGAATACTAATGTAAATACTGATATGTTTTAATTAATATTTTTTATATTGCTTTCAATTTTTTAGGCTAGAAAATGCTAATTTTATCACAAAAATTATTAAAATAATAAATATATAAAAATATCTATATACCGCAAAATCCCGCGATATAGTGAAAAACCCGTGTTACAAAATTAGACATATATAATTTAAAAATCCGTGATACAGTGCGACCACAAAAAGTGAATCACAATATGGCGAGGGAAAGTCATTTATCATCTATATAGCACCTTATTTAATTGCCAAAAATAAATGTAGTTTATTTTGTAAAGAATATGCCACTTACCTCAGTAGCTGCATTCTCCCCATTTCACAGATGAGAAAACCAAGTGAACCCCAAGTAACCTGTCAAGACTTCCCAGCAAGTAAGTAGTAGAGGTGGAATTCCAGAAAGTAACCCAAGGAAGGGGTTCCCCAAATTTGTTTTTTATTAATACTATTCTTTTTTATTTCTATCTGTGTTTTCTAGTTACACTAAATAAAACATATTATTTCCTGAAATAGAACAGCAATAAATTTGTTTCCAACTAAAATAAATCCAAAGACACCAAATTCCTCCAAAACTCTACATAGGGAAGGACTGATAAGAACAGTTCAGAAAGACGTCGGCACAGAGAAAGCAGGAGAGACAAATGACAATTTAAACTGCAATGAACTCAGTATTTTTTTAAGTGAGAGGAGGGGAAATAGAGACAGACTCATAAGTGTACCCCAACAGGAGGGGAAATAGAGACAGACTCCTAAGTGCACCCCAACCTGGCCACCCCCGTCTGGAACCTATGCTCAAAACAACTGAGCTATCCTCAGCGCCCAGGGCCAACGCTCAAACCAGTCGAGCCACTGGCTGTGAGAGAGAAAGAGGGAGAGAAGGGGGAGAGGGAGAGGGAGAGAAGGGAGAGAGGGAGGGGGAGAGAAGGGAGAGAGGGAGGGGGAGAGAAGCAGATGCTCGCTTCTCATGTGTGCCCTGACTGGGGATTGACCCCGGACGTCCACACTCCAGGCTGACACTGTATTTACTGAGCCATCCTGCCAGGACCTAAACTCAGTATTTTAAAAGAGCCTTCAGAGGAACCAGAGACATCCCATGTTTATGAAAGACTCATTCCACGGCAGCCAGGCTACCGGTCATGAAGTTACACTCCAAATGACTTGGTATTGAATATGTAAAGAAAGGAATGTACTCTCTGATGGAAACAGGAGTGAAGTTGTTTGAAGTGACTGGAATGGGACATTTCAACATACAATGATCAATCCAGAAGAAGTAAGCCCCAAAATAATGTCAAGAAACACTGGCACTTCCTCCCACACACCCTTCGGAAAAGGATAGCATCACAATTGCCCAGCCCCCTTTCCAGCCAGGCAACTGAGCTGGCAGTGAGGTCACCTTCAGCAGGTGGCAAGCCGCACCTGGGATGTTGTGGATGGTGATGGCCAGGATGAGCAGCACGATCCTCCTCCAGCTGCTGCCACTGGGCGGGGCCCGGTGCCCTTGAGGAGGTGCGGGGACAGCTGGGCCCTCGGGAAGGTCGGTGGCCACAGTCCTCTTCCTCTGGTACGCCTCGCCATTCTCACTCTTGTCTGAGCAAAAAGAGGGGGACGGAAAGAGAGAGTATTTTGAACATGAGCACGTACTTTGCACTTGGGCAAGCAGCAGCAGGCAGAAGCTACTCCTCACTTCCTGATGGACCATGGATCCTCCTGGGTGCTCCTTCCTTTCTTCATCCCTTCACTTGTTCATTCATTCGTTTCTTCATTCATTCATTCATTCCTTCATTCGTTCAGCAGTCACTGAATAGGCATTCAGTACCCAATATAAAGACAGTGAAAGGGTAAGAAAGGAAGAAAATAGGGTATGTTAGCACTGCCTATTTTAGAGACGCAATGCCGAGGAGTGACCAGAAGCACAGACTCTGGGACCAGACTGGTGGCTGAGAAGCTGTTTTAATCTCTTTGTGCCTCGGTTTCCCAATTCACAAGGTGGGAGAACAGTCCCTGTTTCATAAGGCTGCTGTGAGGATTCAATGAGGGGCTGTGGGAAAATGCTTAGACGGTCCTCAGCGCTGAGTGTGTGCACTGTGGCGATTGTCACCTGCCCTCCTCCCCACAGCACCACTATCACATGTGTCTCAGCTCTGCCGGTCACACTGATTCACGGGGAACCGATGCAAATGCCAGGCTCAGCCAGTCAGATTCTCCCTGTGGACAGGGGACAGGGTATTGGCATGGGGAAGGACCCTGGGACTCAAGTGTGGGTTCTGAACCCAAAAGGTGCCACAATAGAAGGGCAGCCATGATGCACCATGCCCGAATGGAACAAGGAAGTGGCTTGGCAGACAGACAGAAGGATACAGATACTCACAGACAAGTCGAGATGGGAAATCACATAATCATAGACAGACAGAAAAATGGCAGCCTGGGTGCTGTAGGACTTTCTGACCCTCATGGGCTGACAACAGTAACCAGCCCTTGAGTTTCATACACTAACCCTCCTTTTAAAGAGTCCCTCTGGGCATATAGTTGAAGGATATCATTTCTCAGGGCCAGAGTATCCCAAATATTCCCCTGGCCTCCTAGGTCATTCGTTTATTCCTAATGGAGGTAAAATGCCTAGATTAATGAGGGTGAGGCTGAACATCCAGGCTGGGGTTCACGGCACGGGTGGATTGTGGGAGAAGCCTCCCAGGGTAGAGCATCTTTGGTGAATTGTAAACACATGGGGGCACAAATGGGAAAAAAAATTCTTTCTATCATGTGTGAGCTTGAGAACACACAAAACATAACTCAAAGGTCACCAGAACATGTCCTCAGGATACCATGAGCAGGGTGACCACACATCCCAGTTGGGCTCGCTATCACGGGGTGATTAGTGCCCCTTTCACTATCAGACGCGTCCTGGTCTGGAGGATGGGTCAGGTGGCTCCCCAGGCTGGGGACACCATGTAAGCTGGATGATGGATCCCCTGCCCACAGGGCGACACTGCTCACTGAAGTCAGTGGTCATCACCCTGAAGGGCAGAGGCAGTCTCTGTGTCTCCACTTCCCTTCTCTATTCCCAAATTTTCTACAAGCAAAAAGATTTCTCACCTCTAAGCTGACAGCTGCAGGAAAATTTCCCAAAGTCCAATTAAGAGATAAGGGGCAACTCTGGGGATTTCTTCCTCCTTGACCACGCTCCTTATTGTAACAAGGGCGGGTTATCCCATCCTCTCGGGTGCTTCATGAAAGACCAGAACCTCAGTCTATAACCTTGACCGCATCCCTGATGCCCTTTTCGGATGAACCTGCCTAAGTGGAATACTGTTTCATACAACTCACAAAAATTAGGGGATCAAGGGATGTGCGGATACTCCAGTACTTTTAGCCTTTTCTATAGTACATTTTCACCAATGAAATAAGTTGGTTTTGCATCTCATTTGCATAATTGAACAACTTTCTTTGACATACTTTTCTGATGTTCTGGTTTAATAACAAAAATCAAATGTTTTTTTTTCCACTTTATATTCATTTTGAAATATCCCCTAATTTTTGAGAGCAGTACACATTTCAAAAACAGGAAAAGAAAAAACACTTCTGATCACTTTGTGTTTGTTTCCTCAAATCAAGCCACTAGGGCAAGTGTCCCTCACAACAGCTGACTCAGTTCTGTTAGAGAGAAGTGGCTGGCCGTCTGTCGATCTTCTGAGAGGTGGGTCTGCCAGCCCTCCCATGGTAAGCAGCCTCAACCACTAAACCGGCCCTGGAGGATACAGCTGTCTCAGCTGGGCAGCAACCTCTCTAGACACTAACACTCACTGCAGGGCATCCACACCGTGTGTGTCAGGCACAGGAGAGCCACTGGCACCACCTTTCTTGCCTCAGGCATCACACAGCTTTCATGCATGTCTGCATGTGTGTGTGTATCTATACAATTCAGGTTGACAACGTCTAGTAACTCAGGCTCCCAGGCCCGGATGGTAAATTGAACTTAGTAGCTGTGATGTCAAGCCCATGAATGTCAAAGACACGAGCAGAGCAGAAGAGAGCAAAGTGTTGTGTGGCACCAAGTGCACCATGGCCAAGGCTCGCAGATGTCCCCGGACTGGCCGGGGGACACCACTGATTCTGTGAGCCTCCTCCAAGCATGCAGACCTGCCCTGGATGCTCTCCTGTGAGAGTTGATAAGAGGGGAAAAACAGAACCCTAACCTCAAACTCTTCCATCTAGGATTTTATGGTTTAAAGGATGACAGGGAAGACAAGAATAAATTCCTTTAACTCGGAGGGGCGGTGTGGCACGGCCTCTAAACACCAAGGCTGTACTTATCCTGGTTCGTGACGCATGCAGACGGGTCATGCTCGGGACCTCCAGCACGCAAGGCCCAGAAAGCCACCGAGATGGGGCACCACCAGCAAGTTCCAGCACCGTGCATGGGTTCACGGGACCGTCGAGAAGCAGAAAGAGTCACAAACCAAAGTAAGGAAGCTGGCTTCACCTTGGGTTCCAAGGTATGAGCGCCGATGTTGGCGCCTTCTCCAGAGGGGCGTGGGAGGCTGTGCACACCTGACAATTCCATAAGCCACCTCCACAACAAGGAAAGATTCATCCGAATAAACCATGACGGAGAGCACAGAGACAGCCCGAGCAATGAATCTTCTTGCCTCCCCTGGATAAGGCTGGTTAAACCACCACACGCCGTCAGGTGAAATGCCCCCTCCCCTTAGGGCTTGACCCCCCTCCCCTGCTAAGTCAAAAGTCCTGAGGGCTCCTGATCAGTGTTACCTAAATCATTGTGGATCAGCTACTGCTTTTGGAAGCTACGTCTAATAACTCAGAACAGAGCAAAAATAAAATTTTACTTTTTCTTCTCTCCAGAAAAAAAATTAAAAAGAGAGAGAGAGAGAGAGAGAGAGAGAGAGACTGACAAGATGATTTGAAAACAACTTTTGAATCTTTATGGATTCAAGGACCTCAGACTGAGAACAGCTTGCTGGACAAAGGCCATGTTAACCTTCGCATAAACCTGTGGGCTGAGTCCCACCAGGAACACAGGATGTTTGCTGTCCCTGGGATGAGGCCAAATTTAACAGGTCTCCCAGGAATGCCACAGCACTAATTAACATATCACCAGCCACGAGAGCTTTAAAAACACCCCCAAGACTTCACTGGAGATGATTTTGTTGAATTGGTACAAATAGGCAGATCCTCAGCTGCTACGTGCCGGAAATGTCAAATCCCTGGAAAAACACCTTCTCAGGAAGTTAAACCCATTACGAAACAGAAAACGAAGAGCAGCTGGCGATATACGTTCACTGTGCACCACGTGTGCGCAAGCAAAACCAAAAGGCTGACCAAAAGCCGAAAGAGGAGGGTCTAGCAGGCGTCCCCAAACTGCGGCCCCCTGAGGCCATTTATCTGCCCCCCCCCCCCGCGCACTTCCGGAAGGGGCACCTCTTTCATTGGTGGTCAGTGAGAGGAGCACTGTATGTGGCGGCCCTCCAACAGTCTGAGGGACAGTGAACTGGGCCCCTGTGTAAAAAGTTTGGGGACCCCTGGTACAGACTAACATTTTTCCTTCTTGTTTTCCAGAGAATCAGAGAATAATTTGGGGGAAGAAATATAATCATCCACATGGGTGTGACCACACTTGCTAAGAACTTGGTTCTGTTTCTCTGACCATTTATGGCATGAGTTCCTTTTATATAACTTTCGCTGAATTTGAACATGATAAATGAACCACTCAACGTCAGTCAGCATGAACGTTGGCCAGTAGAGGAACCAAGGCCCAGGAGGCCCTTGACAGTCACATGGGAAGTTAAGGAAGAGCCAGGGAGGTTCTCCTGGTCTTGGTGGAGGACCCCTCAGCCTGGAGACATCTAAAACCAAAGCCTAAGACTGCCTCTAAACCTATCCACAGAGCTCCTACTGTTTCCTTTTGGTAAAGCTATAAGCATAAGCACATTAAGGACCATTGCCCAAAGATAAAATGTTCCCAGTCTCCCAAATGCAGCAGCTGTCTTTGCCCCTACCCTGTGTTCAGTTCATGTATGTTGATGTTTTGCATAATTGCAGTCAGTGTACATGGTGATGGGAATAGATGCTGGATTGCACAGCTGCAGACAAATGCTGTCTCTGTGCCTCAGTGCCACTGTGGTAGAATGAGTGTAATAATAACATCGACTTAGTAAGGTTATTATGAGAACTGAAATATAGATAAAGCACTCAGCACAGTGCCTGGCACATAATCAAAGCTAGTTGTTACTATTGATTATGTTTTTTACTGTACAGTTTCATATTCAAAATGATAGAAAATTTTTCTAGATTTCTGAGCCTCTCTGACTCCAGTTTTTTATTTTATTTTTTTGTATTTTTCTGTAGTTGGAAATGGGGAGGCAGTCAGACAGACTCCCGCATGCACCTGACTGGGATCCACCCAGCATGCCCACCAGGGGGCGATGCTCTGCCCATCTGGGGCTTCGCTCTGTTGCAACCAGAGCCACTCTAGCGCCTGAGGCAGAGGCCATAGAGCCATCCCCAGCGCCCAGGCCAACTTTGCTCCAATGGAGCCTTGGCTGCAGGAGGGGAAGAGAGAGACAGAGAGGAAGGAGAGGGGGAGAAGTGGAGAAGCAGATGGGCGCCTCTCCTGTGTGCCCTGGCCAGGAATCGAACCTGGGACTCCTGCATGCCAGTCTGACGCTCTATCACTGAGCCAACCGGCCAGGGCCTCTGACTCCAGTTTTTAATAGCTGGAGGGCATTTTGCTTATTTCTAAACCTGTCCATTGCAAAACCATTTCCTTTTTATTCAAGTTTGAATGGTCCCTCTTTTATAGATGGTAAAACACGCAATGCCTAGCTCTTGACACATGGGGGCATACTCTTTCTGCTCCCTCCCACCCACAATGGACACCCACCCCGGGGGCAAAGTTCCTGCCTTAACTTCATGCACTAAATCTTTGTTTTATGGTTTCACAATTCAGATGCAGCACTGAAACATGTAAGAGGGGCTGAGCTACAGCAGGAAACAGCATAGCACGTGAGAGAAAGTCCCTACTGAGGACTGGGGGAATCTGCAATGATTCTTAAATGTTTCACAAGCTTGCCTATAACTAATTGTGGCCCAATTAGTTTAGGTTCCCCAAAATGGAACCCCAGAGGGGCTGTATCACATGTGTATTTTACAAACGCAAATGCAGATATATGCATCTGAAAATGAACAAGAAGCAATTCCCTTCCTTTGCTCCCTTCCCAACCTTCCACTGGTATATCTTCAAAGTAATGTTAGCTTCAATTTCCTTCAACCCCCCCCCCAAAAGGAGGGGCATCAGTTGAAATGATGAGCTAAACAGAGGAAATTAATTCTTGGCTTTTGCTCTTCAGGGGGTCCTGGTGGTTTAAAGGAGACAAAGAGCTTTCAAAGGCAGGATTTGGACTCAGAACATTTTTGCGGTAAATGCCAGTCATTAGAAACCACTGGGCACTGGAGACCTGACAACTGTCAGGGACCGGGAAGGTGGGAGTGCTGGAGACTGGCAATGTAATTCAGCGTGTGGTTTAACAAGAGACACGGAAAGAGGGAAGGGAAGTAATGCCCCTGCCTCTTCATGAAGAAATTCCTTCTTCGCTCCTCTGAGCCTTCAACGGCTACGCACTCAGAGATGTCCTTAGACCCTCTGGAAGCCCTCTGAACTGCCAACACACAGGCTGCAAATGTGAGGTCCTGGCATGGAACCAACAGCAGAGCATTCATGTAAACTCTCCTATCAGCTGAATAGTTTTAATGGGCGCGAGAGGTGGAGGGAGGTTCTGGCCAGCCAGCTTGTCCATCTTGCCTTTGGGCAAGTGTCCCAAATGAAACACTCCTGCCAGTAACCTCACCTCTGGTTATAAAGATGTAGAATGTGTCCTGAAGCAACCCTGGAACACCTCAGGGTACGCAGGAGAAGATATGAACCACCCGCAATCACATCACTCAAAACAAACAGTGGAGTTCAGGGAGTTTCCTGTAATGGAGATACATCATGCGGCGACAGGCTTTCTGTTCCCGCTAAACACCACACAGTGCAGCCCCCAGATGATGGATCACCCTTCCAAGGACTTCAAATAATACAAGTTATTATGTACATCAACTTGACCGTTGGGCATTTAGGCCATTTCTAATTTTTTTTTTTTCTGTAAAGGTCACTGCAGAACCTCTAGCCTATATGAACAAGCAGATATTTGGACAGTTCCCAGAAGTTGAACTCTCGATCCAAGGGGCCCGGTGCATCTGTCTACATCATTTCTAGAAAGGCCGTGCCATTTGTACTCCTGTCAGCCGAATGTGCAAGGTCTCTGCAGGCTGCTTCTTAGTCAGCCTGGTCATTCTCATGCCGAGATAAATGTTTTCATTTACAGGGGACATGCTATCTCCCATCACTGGTATTTCTCTGACCACAAGTCAAGGTATTTTCCATAGTTGCAGGCTTATTGTCTTTCCTCATTTGTGAGAGGCCCTCTATCCCAGTGAGGCTTTAAGTAATGATAATGGGATTAGCTAACTCCTTACAAACATGGGCAATTTTCCTGTGATCCACTTCTGTCCGCCAGTGATAATGAGGCCCAGTGGGGAGCCGCAGGCATGACCCCCGCCTGACAGCTGTGTCGACCTGGACAAGCTGGAGTTTCAGTCTCCAGTTTTAAATTCCTTTCTGAGATTCCTCGAGACAACAGACTGCCTTTCCTTTAAAAAAAAAAAAACCGTTACCTGCTCTCTGCATGCCACTTACTTCCCCTCCCTATAACTATCCACAAACATCACCATCCATCATCCTAACAGCCACAGCCACACGCGAATCAGAGGGCCGCCTGCTGCCTATGTAAAGGGGCTGATTCGATGCCCTTGTCATTTTCGTCCGTACCTAGTTCCCGTGCACTGAAAGCAATCTACACCTTTCCTTTGCTGCTTATGAAGAAGCAGTTGCTTAGTGACCACACCAACTCAAACAGGCCTGCATAACTGGTAAAGATGAAATGCACATCAGGAGAAGAAGAAATGGGTTCACTATTAGCTAAAGATTTCTCATCCAGGAAGCAAACCACCCACTTACACAGTGTTCCACCCACATATCTAAGGAAGTTAATACTGTCTACTCTCTGCCAAAATTTCCAAGATCAAAATGTTCACCTCCCAGGTTAGCTCTTCCAGTTTACAGGCACACACACAAAAATTTTTTTTTATCCATATGAATTCACTCCCGATTAGCTGATTTTGGTCCAAGAATAAATCCCCGGTGGGTTCTAGAGCTGTGTCTATAGTTCTCCTTAGCTCACCTTGCACGTGTGTTCAACACAAACACCATGTTGGGAAAGACACCATCGTATCTTGTCGGAGGGCGGAGGTCCACCAGCAAAAAAATGATGTTTACTTCAAAAGAGCCCAACACACTTGCTTTAAGAAAGGGCATTCTGAAGAACACGGATGCTTAGAAGAACTGTGCAGAGTATCAACCTCTCCCACAAAGGTGGGAGCTCTCCGCTGAACAGACGTGGCTCTAAACGACCAGGAGACATCCCAGAGAACAGCGCCTACTTCAGGGCTCTGTCCAACGGCGAATGTTAACTTATCTGCCACTTGGCTCACTTCCCTCTTTGAGGAAGTGCTGTTCTGATATCTTCTCTGACTCTGAGAGTAAAAATTAATTGCCTGGACCACTATATGCTCGAACACAGGATAATCACTGGGGACAACAAAAAAAGAAAAAGATAAGCACACGCCTGAGGGTTAGGTTTTGCTTTCTGTCTCTGTCACAGAAGGGAAGAAGCTGGGACTTTATTGGATGCAAAGGAGAGTTTGAGTCCAGGCCCAGAGTCAGTAGGAGAATTTATCCAGGGCAGTCCACAGGGGTGGGCCAACTCATTCATCAGAAGGGTACTCAGAGGGTCATGGAACACACCTAGGAGGCCACAGAACCCATCATGAAACCCAAACCCAGTCGAGGGAGACAAGACTTCCTGCTCTACCGATAAAATGCCACCACATCACCCTTGGGGCCACATCTCTATCCCGACACTAGAAGCCAAATGTCCCAGATTAGGTCACAGAATGGTGGCCACTCCTGCTGGAACCACTGCCCCTTTTGCTATCAGATCCGTCTGACTGGTCAGGCCATGGTTGCCCATAGCTGCAGGAGAGGCTGGGAATCCAACCTCTATCCCAAAAGGCAGGCTCTGCCTTCCACCAAACTCCCGAAGTTAGGGAAAAGGTGAGTTCCAAACATGGTCAAGAGATTTGAGGGCTAAGCAGCTAGAGGGGGAGAAGGAGGGAGAGAGAAAAGGAAGGAAAGAACAGGGGAAGCTACTATGGGGAAGCTTTATTCATGTCCTCAGACATCCATGTCTTCACTATCTTCAACCCTACATTACCTTGCACCAGATTTCCCTCTCCCTTTAGAAAGACAATTAAGGGAATGAAATCCATGACAAAGAATTCTCAGGCCAACTCCATCTTCCATTTCCTGTGTGGAACTTGAGGAAAGTCCCACCCTCTAAGAGTCTGGTTTCTTCCAACTGTAAGTGAGCTGAATTAGGTAGGTTTTTAGGGCCTCTTCCAGCACTTACACTCTATGCCTCTAGTGACAGCCCTGGACATGGGCAGCCTAAATGATCACTCATCCCCAGTGAATAGGAGAGAATAGCTAATTCCAGTGCCGGGGTTTACAAAACTCTCTAAGAAAGTCCCCAAGGTGAGCTTCAGGGAACAGCACATTTCAATGGTTCACAGAACAAGAAACATCCACTAAGTGGGAAACAAATTCATTAGCCCAGAGTAATCAACATCTCTTTGTGCCCTAAAGTAAAGGTACCATGTTCCCTTAAAAATGTATTAAAATATTTTCTGACAATTATAAAAATTTGCACACATTACAAGAAAAGGAGAAAACATTAATTAGCACAAAGAAAAACTGAAAATCATTCGCCACCAGAGGCCACCGCCTTCAAAAATTCCTGATAATCTTTTTTATCTGGATACTGTGCATATAGATGAACACACACACATACAATATACAATTCTTCCATTTGATTACACTGTTTTGAAAACGACCTTAAATAGCAATAAAGCATGAATATAGTCCACCTTTTACATAGTCTCCGGATCAATGCTTCTCTACTCGGCTTCCATGAGCTAAAGACGGGCACAATGCAGATTTTCTAGTAGCCAGAAAACTAAAACTACACACTCAAGCCTTTTTCCTGTTAGAAAAAAAAAAGATATTTATTGTCCAAATCATTTCAAGGTCAGGCACAATCGGTTACCTTCTGGACCGCTAGCGAGCTCTAGTGTTTGTAATAATAAAAGCTAGCTGGGCAGAATTATAAATCACCAATTAAAAACTGGCCAAATGTTGGTGGAACTTAAAAGGGCTGACATTCCTTGTGCGAAGATTTCTGTGACAGAAACGTTACCTTTGTGAGCCACTTCTCAGCTCTCCCTTCTTTGGACTCAGTTTAAAGGCTGCATGGAGAAGTCTCAGCCCCTCAGCCTTGCCTAGATCTCTGCAAGAGCCCTGTAACTCTAAAGTAATTAGCCAAGTTCAGGTGACTGTTCGTTCTGGAGACTTTACCCCTCCTGACAGAACAAGTTCAGGGTGGGAGGACCCTGGAGGGGCCTGGGAAAGAGGCGCTGGGTGCATATGGGTACAGGTCACCCTGTCTGCTTCCCCTTCCTTCCCAAAGGTACACCCTT
The DNA here is from genome assembly GCF_036850995.1 of Saccopteryx leptura. Classification (NCBI taxonomy): domain Eukaryota; kingdom Metazoa; phylum Chordata; class Mammalia; order Chiroptera; family Emballonuridae; genus Saccopteryx; species Saccopteryx leptura. The sequence continues at coordinate 170,540,946 of NC_089507.1, forward strand.
TCTCACCAAGACTCAAGGCTCCGTGACACTGATCACATCCCAGAAAATCACATAAAGAATAATAACAAGGGACTCTTTGTGGAGTTACATCTCAACAGATGAGCTTACTAACCAGGAAGAAAGTCCAGTACATAATGCAAGTGGTGGGGGCAATGGCCCAGCGCCCCTCGAGAATCTTCTGGAAAGGATGTAGAGTCTGCCACAGGGAGCCTGCTACGGGGACAGCACCCATATTCCTCCAGGTAGAGACAAGCCCCTGTGTCAGCCTACCCTAAACAGCTAGAAAGGTGAGGTCACGGAAAGGCTCTAAGGCACATTCATGGCTAGGCGGGCTCATTGCCAATCAGCAGGGGGCTTATAGGTAAGGCTCCATTAACATATCATTGAGATGCAAATAACTTACACATTATGTAAGTGCAGCTAAATAGTAGCCTCTAAAAGTTTGTTTTCTTAATTAGCTAAACATTTCCCCAGCAACATGCTCACACTATGAATCTCTGTTCAAGAAACAGCCAGAGTGCAAAGGTAAACTTCAGCACAGCCAGCCACCCTACAAGAAAAAACAACTCTGCGAGAATCAGGTCCCCAGTGATGAAGAAAAACTACCCTCCCAACCTGGGTGCTCTCCACGAAAAAGAGCATAAGCCACGTCACAGATCAGGAGTTCCAACAATGAACTTGTGTTGCATCAGAAAAATACAAAATAAAGGTGAATGAGTGCCTAGTACATCTAATCCATCCTGTATTTAAATCCAAAAGAGCAGGAGGTCCCCGTGGCGGAGGAAGGAAAATTAGATGGTAAGCTTAGATGCAGAATTTCTAAGTACAGCAAAATCTCAATTCTCTGGGTTGGCAGCGCAGAATCACGCCTTGTCTGGAAAGTGAATGCTTTTTAAGATTTTATAGTCCATTGTCATTTCAACTTTCAGGAAGGATCACCTGCTGCTAAAGATACCAGAGACTCCCTGTCAATAAGAGGAGAGGGCCTGTGCCCTTTGAGAGCATCTACTTTGCTTTGGGATGCAAAGTAACTTTCTTTTCCCCCCTTTTATTTCCTTTCACTTATCTTAACTGGTAGATTTACTCATCTAACGTCATCTACCTTGGCAAGTAGGAATACCAGTTTGCACTTCCTAAAAAAATCTAACAGCCAGGATGCTGAGACCAGCTCAGCCGTGGGTGTGCACGAAAGGAAGTTGCTGCAGGACTTAAGAAAAAACACACAGAAGACACAACATGGAGAAAAGATGGGTCCAGGGGACTCCCAGCCTCTAGGACTGAGAGCCCAGATCTCTGCAGCCTCATCGTATTTATTGGTCTCTTTGCTCATCAAGCAAAATAGCAGAGCCTGGGTCAAATTAGTTTACAATAAATTCAGGTGCAGAGAAAGTTGACCAACCGATGCCCCCCAGGCATGTAGGAAAATGGCTATGGGAATCAGCTGCTTCCTATAAACCACTGGTCCCCAATCTTCTCTGGGCCACGGACCAGTTTAATGTCAGAAAATATTTTCACGGACCAGCCTTTAGGGTGGGACGGATAAATGTATCACGTGACCGAGACAAGCATCAAGAGTGAGTCTTAGATGGATGTAACAGAGGGAATCTGGTCATTTTTTAAAACTAAAACATCGTTCAGACTTAAATATAAATAAAACGAAAATAATGTAAGTTATTTATTCTTTCTCTACGGACCTGGACGGTCAGCGGCCTGGGGGTTAGGGACCACTGCTATAAACAATAGTGCCTGCTGGAGCAGCGCTCTGACCCCTCAGGACTTGGCCTTCTAAAGTCCACACCAAAGACTTGTCTCAAGGCTGCAGTTTAATCCTCCAGCCATTTCCCTACACAGGGAGATGGGGATAAAGCAGGTCGCTAGCATCCCTGAAGTCCTTTTGTCCGGAGAAAACTATGATAGATACATAGATGGACAGATAGAGAACTGGCACACGCACACACATATACATACATAAGTACATAAACAATCTGTACACTATATATCTTATTTCATTAAGCCATTATATTTCCACTTTCAGGTTTAATAAAAAAAAAAACTATATATATATATGATTATTAGAAAGTCACTTTGGAAATTGAGACTTAAATGGCTTGATGAACTAGCACCTGAGAGCTAACTGCTGGGAAGACAAGACACCACTCTTTACTCCCTAGTATGACCATAAACACAGGTAAGAAGGGAAATATCCAGCAAGAAAATCAATTTCTGGAAACTAGTCAGCCCATCAGAATGCAGCTCCCGGAAAGGGAAACACACCTCTTTCTCTACCATTCTTGGTTAAGATCTGGGGCCACCACACCTTTGTGCAACAGATCGAGAGGCACATGATGGGGAGCTAGATGCCCAGCCGCCTTGGAGAGAGCTGCACGTGAACCCCAGGGCAGGGGCTGGGGGCTGAACTCCGGAGCCCTCTGCTCTCCAAGTTGGAAGCATTGTCAGAAAAGAGACTGGCAGGCCAAGGCAACTGTCCTGACCTGAGGCAGCTTGGAGCCAGCCGAGCGAAGAACAGAACTGGTTCTGAGAGAGCGGGAATAAAAGAAATGGGAAATTAAATGATGTGAGACTTATCAGCGGAATCAGCGTGGAGACGAAGGAGGCCCGGCCTGGTGCAATGATAAGGTTTAATGGGGCAGAGCAGAAACGTCTGCCAGGCCGGGAACACACTTTCTCATACGGCTCCTACTCAGACAGCGACCACCGAGGACACAGGAGAAATGGCTCCGTTCCTGGTGGGAAAACAAATGGACCCCGTTCGGAGAAGGAGGCAGATGTGGCTGGTGAGAGTTCTGCATCTCTCAGCTTCAGCAGAAAGCAGACACACTTTGCCGAAAGCGAGGGCTTCAGGAGGCGTGACCCTCTGAGTGACTTTCTGATGGTTACTGACCTTTAGTGTGGAAAAGGACCACAGACAGAGCTGGCAGACAGGGCGGCGGTTATCCTCACCCCGACTGCAGCGCTTATCACCCCAGAGAGGCAGGGGGCCCAGGTCAGGCAAGTGCGCGGGGAGCGGTCTGTGAACAGCGGGTGGCAGAGGACCTCACTAACTGAACCCAGGCCAAGGTTAGAGTTTCATGGAGGTGTTTAAACTTGAGCAAGCAAAAATGAATGAATGAGTGAAGTGTAGAATCTGGGCTCATTTCGGCAGCACACATACTGAAATTGGAAAGACACACAGAGAAGATCAGCATGGCCCCTGTGCAAGGACGACACCCAAAGTGGTAAAGTGTTCCCTAGTTTTGAAATAGAAAGCCACTCAACAATGGGCATAAAATTTCAGTTCAGCAAGATCAGTGAGCTCTAGAGATCTGCTGTATAACATTGTGCCAATGATCAGCAATAATGTACTGTACAATTAAACGCTTATTAAGAGGTGTAAAGCCAGTAGCCACGGCCACCATCACAGCCGCTTGGCCCACGCAGGTTCGCATTTGATTCGGACAGACAGTAATGAAACAACGGAGCCAAGAACTGGTGGGCCATTACCTTTAATCCTATCTTGCACCTGGCAGGCAAGGAATACACACAGTGGGAAATCACTTCCCTTTCCATTCAGGGCTCCCAAAGCCATTGACTCATCCGAGTTTCCTAGAATCAAAGGTTTCTAGCTCACCAGCCTTATTCATCTCGGTTCCCCATCTCCTTCTCTGCACAAACTTGGTTTCTCCTTCAGCACTCTGCCATCTTGGCTGCCTCTCCTCTGCAATGCTGATGGCAGATCTGAGTGAGAGAGCCCCCGATCTGCCTTATTTTATAGTGTAGAAATTAAAGCCTTTAAGCCAATATACAAATAAGGAAGTCTCTGATACAAAGCCACTTATCTGAGGTATAAATGGGATTCCTCATAAGAGTGCACCACCTCCTATCAACAGTCAAGGATGTGGGGAAAGCTTAGTTTTGAGAAGATCTTAGTATTAAAAGGGTAGAAAAGGCTTAGTCTTAAAACTAAGCCTTAGGCTATAAGGACCTTGCCAGCTTACAGCCTGTGCCCCACACCCAATGCGAACTATAAGCGAGTAAACATATACATCATATTTACAAACTTATTTGACCAACAAGAGGGTAGACTTCATGTTAATTATTCTTACCAATAACCCAGTTAGAGAAATATCACCTAAATAACTTTTATAAAAATCATATTAAAAAAAATTTTAAGTGCAGATTCCTGGAACTCATGGTAGAACTGGGCAGGGCTTGGCAGTCTGCACATGTGACAGGCACTCCCAGTAACATCACTGAGAAGAGAAAGAAGGACACAGAAACACACAACAAAAACCTATTAAGAAAGGACTCCTGAGGTTGTATGTCTAGTCCAGACTTCTTGCCAACTGTTTACTAAGAATCTTCATTCGGGGTGGGGTGGGGTGGGGTTTACCATCATTTTGCTCATCTTGTACCAAGTGGAATAAATCACCTCATTCCTCTCCTTCAAACCTCTCTCAGTATGCCCGACTGGATAGCTCAGTTGGTTACAGCATCGTTTGGACGCACAGAGGTTGCTGGTTTGATCCCCACTCAGGGCACATACAGGAAAAGGTAAATGTTCTGTCTCTGTCTTTCTTTCTCTCTCCCCCATCCTCTCGTAAATAAATAAATAAGCAAACAAACAAATAAATAAATAACACCTCCCTTAGTATGACAGACTCCATGACCTCTTCCATTTACCCAACCAGGAGCACGGGAACAAGTGTCAGTGCAGAAACTGTTCTGGGAGAAGCCAAGCACTCAGTGGAAACCGGAGAGAGACACTGGATGAGTGACAGCCAAGGGGAGGTGACAAGGCAGTCCTTCTCCCAAGGGCTAACCTGAGATACCTTCGCTCATCTGATTTCTAATTCCAAGGCCAAAACACATGAGCAGGAACAGAATGTGCCACCCAGAAGAGCTGCCTGGCATATTTCTTGAAATTATCAGAATGTAGCATTTCCCTACTGTAAACCAACTGAAGTGGCAAGTTTGTCACCTCCCCCACCAAAATCTGTCCCACATTATGCCACTGCAGCCCTAAGCCTGCGAAGAAGTCAGGTCTAGGCTCAGAGAAGCTTGGAGGATGGTCTGTGCCAAAGACTCGGAGCAGGGTGGGTTACAAATAGCAATGCGCCTGCTGCCATGGCAACCCACAATCAACCAGGGATAGGGAAGAAGGTGCTCTGTTTAATTGAAACCCAGGCAACGTTTTAACACAAACCCTAAGGAAGTTAATGCTCAGTTAGATTTTTCTCCTGTCCTCTTCCTCTTTCTTTTCATGTCAAAGTGGCTTTTAACCATCCCTTCCCCCAAATACAAAATCACCTCCAAAGATGAGGCTTTTTATAAACCACTGAGCCAAATATCCCTCTCCCACACCACACTCTAGCACAAAGCAATTAAGATCTCCGGTTCCCTCTGTTTGTAGCCTATTCATCCCAAAGAAATTCTTTGACCCAGAAATTCTTAGGACTGTATGGGCTTCACCATCACCATCTCACTGCAGGTACCCAGGACAAATATTCTCACACTGTAACATGACTGAGAATCACCTGGACGACTTTAAAGGGCGGATTCCCAAGCCTGTCCCGAGGAAGCTGACCTGGGCAAATCAGAGGTGGGGCACAAGCATTTGTATTCTTTTTCCTAGCACCCCAGCAAATCCTGGTGTATACTGATCAAGACCCACCCTGTGAGAAATATGGACCCACAAATGTGGGCTTTTCCCATAGATCTGTCCTTCCTAGGGCAGGCTGAGTTCAGTGAAAGCTGGACATCTCATGGCCTGTTGCTCACCACACCAGCTGTGCACTGTGAGGGGGTTGACAGGAGACACACCCCACTGCAGCAGTGAGTTCCCTAGCACATGGTTCTGACTGCCTCTGATGCACATGGAATACACCTGCTGGCGTCCTTACTATCAAGGCATGCCTTCTGCAAGGTGCAACGGGCTCATAACCACAAAACATTCAGGAATGACTGCGCCTAACTGAAGCCCTTGGCCCACTTCTTACATCAGTCTTGGTGGTCGTGAACAGTTGCTTGTAGTTTCATTCTATTGTCAAATGTATGGACACATCAGGTCATGCATCTGGAAAGAGATACACGTTCATGAAGTCCTGGGAAGGGCCACTGAAGAGTGGCTTATTGCCCGGCAGACCAGGGCCATGCAGGACCTGGCGAGTGACTGAAGAAAAAGTTTAAGCGCAGGTACTTCTGCAGATTTAAATTTCTACTGGAGATATGTCTGTTTGCAGCAAGATTAAAGCTTAAGATAAAACCACAATCTCCCTCCACAAACACCTAGAAATGATGGAGGAAATAAACAGAAAGAGTTTAACATGCAGAGCTCAGCTGGCAGCAAGGACAGCTTGCAACAAGAATTATTATTGATAAAGAAGCAGTGAGTCAAAGCCTAAACACAGGTCAGAAGCTGCCTGATGATTAACAAGGATTCCAGGCAGAGGCACTGGGCGCTACTGGCCACCTGGGGCAAAGGTGAGGCCCTGGGCCACCAAGGCAGGACATGACATTCTATAAATACAAGAGTCATGAAATTCTATCCTTATGTGAAAGAACAAACTAGGGAGGGGGGAATCCACCCAGCATCACAAAGAGACAAAAAATAATAATCGTATGTTCCTGCCAGTCTCTAGAAGAAAAAAAAAACCTGTCTGAAGAACAAAAGCCATGGACCTCCACCTTGAACAGGGCAGAGGTCTGGGTTTCCACATTCTCCACATGAGCGAGAAAAGTCCTGACCTAAAAAGTACATCCACACAAAACCCACGAGCGGATGTTTACAGCTGCTTTAGTCATACTGGCCAGAGCCAGAAAGCAACTGCAGTATCCTTCAGGAGCTGAATGGATACATGAAATGTGGTCCATGGAATATATTTTGCACTGTAAAGAAATAAGCTGTCAAGCTACAAAAGACATGGAGGAACATTAAATGCATATCACTAAGGGAGAGAAGCCAGTCTGAAGAGGCCACAGATATTGCATGATTCCAGCTGTATGGCATTCTGGAAAAGGCAGAGCTTTGGAACACAGTAAAGAGGTGAGCGGCTGCCAGGTGGCAGGGTAACAAAAGGATGAAAAGGTGGGGCAGAGAAGGCTTTTAGGGCAGTGAAAACACTCTGTGTGATGCTGTCATGATGGACACCTATCATATACTCATCTAAGCCCGTAGAATGTACACCAAGAGTGAACCCTAATGTACACTAAGGGCTTTGGGTGATAATGACACGTCAACTGTGAGAAAAGTACCACTCTGGTGGGGGCTGTTGATAATGGGAAGTTATGAATAAATGAGAACGGGGGGGGGGGGGTATGGGGAATCTCTGTACCTTTGATTCAATTTGGCTATCAACCTACAACTACTCTATAAAAAAATGAAATCTATTTGTAAAAAATAACAATACCAGTGACTGACTAATCTGGAGGTATCAAAAATAAGTGGAACTAAAATATTAGAGAAAAAATAACCCATGGAAGATGTTTAGGGGTGACAGAGTGTAGGAAGGTAGATAAATATAGGGGGAACTAGTGGAAGATAAGGATTGTTTTAATAAGGTCTGTCACATAGCTTGCTCCTGGTGCCTTCTCTGGGCTCTAGGGGCCTCGGTTGATGAAGAGTTCTTGCCCTTCTGGAACAAGTAGGGTCCCTTTTTCACAGGAAGCTTTTACATTCTGTTCATAAGCACAAAAGAGGTCAAAAAGCCCTTCCTGCACCTGCTGTTTCTATGTGTCTTTGGCCCCAAAACCATCAATATGCCGAAGCGGCATGTTTTGGGGTGGCACGCTCTGGACCCCCCATTCTCAACTACCCGCGTCCATGTTAAATACGGAACCCTGGGCTCCTTCCCCGAGACGCTGGTACCATGAGACAGTGGCAGATTTATTTTTTTTTAATTGTATTTTGGAACATTGATTTTCTTAATACAAAAAAAGCATAGAGAAAAATAAATAAATAAATAAATAAATGGTACGTAATCCCAGATGTAATCATCTCTGCTGACATCGAAAAGCCTAAAAGCAACACGGATGCGTGGGTAGAACCGCAAACGGAAGATAAAGGGTAGGAATGAAAACTAGGTGTGCCCTGCCTGCCCCAAGTCTCTGCCCAAGGTAACCACCAGTCACAGAGTCACATGGATTCTTCCAGGAAAAAGTGTTACATTATTACCAGGACATATGTTCTTTTCACCAGGTGGTGTTTTTTTTTTTCACCAAAAAGGAATGATACTGTTTCTAGGATTGCAGTTTTTCTTTTTTTTTTTCTTAAAAAAGCCTGCGGATTTTTCCGCACTGCCATTTTAAAAACCAACCTCGTTTATTTAAATAGGTTGAAAGTAGGGAAGGCATCAGATTTCCAATCAGTGCTTCAGGTAATCCTGGTGTTGGGAGGTCCACCAACCGGACTGACCACAGGAAGCAATCGGACCTGGAAGACAGGTGCACGCATGGGGAATTGCCCGGCTGTGACATTGGTGAGGGTCAAGGCTCTGGGAATGCCTTCCGTATCTCCCTAATGAGCACTGCCCTAGAATTCCTCTCAACATCTTGCATGTAGGCACATTTCTATCGAGACTGTTCATCCACCTGCAAAGGTCTCGGGATAATTGCTGGAGGGTCAGGCAGTGCTAGGCAGGAAATTACTCTTACCTTTACCTCTGCAAATGTTGTGCCCAGAGACGATTTGTTCATTTGTGGAGCGTGGTGGTGGACCACTCAATCATTTTCAGTCTTGGTTCATTGCCAAAGCAGAGGGAGCAGCCAAGAGGCTGCTGGTCCTGCACAGCCCAGAGGCTCTCCAGATGCAGGGGCATCCCTCTCTCCTTCCTCCTCTGGCCACAGGACTGCAGGGTTTTGGCTGACTGTCAAGTGGCTCCAATGATAATGTTGCTACTGATTGTCCTGAAGCATCATTTTGCAGTCTTTAATTTAAAAAGGTTTGCCTGCTAACAAGCCTATGTATGATATACCTCACTTAATTTTTTCCAAAACCCTCTGGCAATCCCCCTTTCCCGGTCAGCCGGCGGTCTGTCTGTAGGTGGACAGGGAAAGAGTGATGCCCATGGTGGTGTTTCTGCTCCTGTTCAAATGCGGGTGAAGCAGGTGATCTCACCTAGCTGACAGAGAGTCCTGGAGGTGAAGGGAGCTGGAAGCCAAGACCCACACCCCTAGATTCATAGATCTTCTGGGGTGTGCCCCAGCTCTCTGCTCATCCCCACCCCCTCCTGGGGGGGCTCCCTCTATGCAGGAGAGCCTGGGATATAGGAGAGTTCTAGGATGCTCCCCACAGGTGGTCACTAGGACCAGGCAGGTACCACTCACCCACTCTGCCAGATTCTCAGGCTCAACTGTTCTCTTGCACTGTGGATGCAGCAATGTGGGAGCTAGGGGCAGCCCTTCACGGGCTCTGGCACAGATGGGTGTTGGGTAAACAAATGTTTTTTAAGTTTGCTCGCTTGTATTGGGGCAGCGCCAGGTGTGTATCATCTGTGGAAGGCTCCGGGGACTTGCCCTCAGGGCGGCAGACTGCAAACTGCGTACTGCCTGCCAGTGGGGAGAAGCAATAGTTTGCTGGAGAGGGTTTTTCCCCCCAGCCTGTTTTGCTGAGAGGGCAGAGAGAAAGAGTGGGGGGAGTGCTGAGGGGCTTGGGAGCCCTAAGAGAAAGGGAAGTGGTCTTCCCTGCCTGTTTGCTCATCTGCCGTTACAAGACTTTAATAAACGGAATGGCCCACCATTTTCTGGCTCCAATGTTCCTTTACCATCTGCCTGAATCCAATGAGAACCTGCATGGCCATGATGGGGGCGGCCACTGGCCTTACAATGGGGAAGCACGTTTACAGAGAGAGAAAGCCGAAACGAGAGGCCTTGGTGAGAAGGAAGAGAAGAATGAACAGCCATGTGCCATCGGCTTAACGCTCACAATTCCAGTACCCTGTGCAGTCCAGCAGATCTCAGTGCCCTTTGGGCCTGGGGCCTTGAAATACACTCTGTCCTTTTTCTCCAGAGAGGATGAGGTGGGTTCCCCTCCCTTTCATCCACAGGCTCCTTCCTCGGCCAAGACAAAACCACAGCGGCAGCAAAGTCTGCACAGCTGACGTTGGTTGGAACAAGAGAACAGTGGGCTGGAAATGGCCACGCATGTGTTTGCCTGAGGCAAGCAGCCTCTGGGACAGGGGGTATGGGTGGTTCTTGCTCCAAGGCAAAGAGAGAAGCCTGGTGTGCCGTCTGCATGCCCTGCTGGACATGAGGACATCTCTCCGCACTCTCTGCCCCACCCCAGACCCTACAGTCCCTTCTCGCAACATTGCGCCTAAATCGAGGGAAAGCTTGCACCCAGGCAAGGCTGTGCGCTCAGGGGACGAGGAACTGAGAGTCTGTCTGCAAGGCTGTCATGGGCACGCTGAGCAAAGCCCGGGCACCAGGAGAAAGAAGACAATCCCTCTGCCTGGTGATTCAAGGTCGTAGAAATCACTCCCATTTTGCAGATGGAGGGGCTGATATAGGAGCCGGATGCTATCCGTTCAGAGAGAAAACTTAGATGTCTGTCTCCTGTCTTCACCTTCAAAGCCTCACTTCCAAAGAAACCACCAGGGGCAAGGCTGAGAGGAAAGTCATGGGAAAATGCGCAGAAGTGGTCAATGGGGAGAGGACGTGGTAGCAACTGGGGGTGCCATCTGCACTGGCCACACGTCACAGGGGCCCCGTCCTCTGCTCTTCTCCAGGAGAAAGAGCACAGCCAGGGTCTCCCAGCCCTCTGTGGAAGAAGGAAGTGGGACAAGGAGACAGTAGAGTTTGCGACCCAGTCATTTCTAGCTCTTCCCCCCCTGAAAACATGGCCTACTCACTTCATACCCCAAATACAGCTAACGAAGGTTACGGCAGCTACAGACTGAATAGCCTGGGAGGAGAGAGGAACCTCACAATCCAAAAAACCCGGGCGGGTAAATACATTTCAAACACAGTAGGGGAGAAACGGCCAATCACTGTGGAAAGGCGGAAGGAGGCGCCAGTGGCTGTTCTGAGAAGGAAAAGCTGGTGTAATTAGAGTGGGTGCTGGAATAATATTTTGAAGGTGGGGGAGGTCCAGAGAAATGTAATTAAGTGAACTATATATGCTATTTTTAAATGCTGTTTGCGTTAACACTGTAAAAATTCCACTTAATTCATTATTATTGGATTGGCCAGCAAAGCTGCAGGGTGAAACTCCAACACAAAGTTCAATTACACCCAGGCAGAGTGGAGCGTGTTCCCTGTCCGTGAGCCGCCAGAGGACAGCGCCCGGGAGAAGGATGTTTTATTGCAGCTCCGAGGCGGCTCATGTTTTCAGACCAAGGCCACGTGACTGGACAGGACCCTGTCTTCATTCTGAAAACAGCATGAGTGGCTCCCTCCGAGGACCAGGGCCACTCCCGGGCAAGAAAGGGAGCTCGAGGAGACACGTTCGCCATCACACCCACGCAATCAGCTTCTGCTGCCACTGGATCCTCACGTTTCTCAGAGAGTTCAGGACAAAAGGCAGCCGTTACTAGGAAAATACACACGCTTCCCAGCGGGGGTGGGGGTGGGGTGAGTGGAGGTCTTCTTCCTCTTTGAATAAACGGAGCCTTTTCTCCTACTTTGGGCTTGTATTTCTGCTTTTCCCTCTCCAGCTGGTATTCTTGTCCTGAAGGCAAGACCAGCCCATGGCTTCTCTCCATGAACAATCTCAATATCCCATTGATTACCTGGCTCGCCAGTTCCCAAGCATTCTTCTGCCTTTTCACTCCGTCCATCACCGGTGCTCCCAAGAAGAGCACAAGCTCTAGGAGTGCAGGGCGCTTGTCGATTTGTTCCGTGGTGTAGCCCCGCTGCCTGACACCCAGACGCTCAAGGAACACTCACGGAATGAAGCAATGAATGGACAGAAAGTAAACCACTACAAGGCAGCTCAGCTGCTCATGTATTTGCTCCAGCAGCATTTAAAAATGAAGACAGAGTCTTACACATACAACCTCCTGGGGGCTGGGGGCGGGGGCAGGGGGAGAAAGTCTCAATGCAGAGGAAAAAAAGGGATGATCTCAGGGGATAGTAAGGAAGCTCATGAAGACGGTCCAGAAATAGGAACTTGTAGCATCCATATTCATGGAGGGATGAGACAAATTTTGGCTTCACGAGCTGCTTCTTCCATCTGTTTCACGTAGATACATGAGAGAATGACACAGAGATTTTGGTTTGTTCCTAGAAGTGGTTCCTAAATAGCTGGGGGCGGGGGGGGGGTCACCCTTGCTGAACGGTAGTAATATTCCCTCAGCGTCCGTGGACATAATGCCCATTTGGGAAGCAGCCACAGACGGAGCAGCGGTGGTGCTTCAAGGTGACTCGTTTGTTTTTAGCGACTGGTTTTTTTCTCACTTTCAAACCCTTCTGTGCTAGGTAACTCTGCATTCCTCCTGTGCAACTGGGGTTAAAGTAATTTCTACCCTTCTTTAATAATGAATGTGTCCTGAACGTTCTTAGCACCTTAACTGGTCTGTACTGTGGCTCCTTACATTTCCATTAGGAAGATAAATTGAGAACACTAAATGTGAACATCTCAGTGGTTCTTTCCCCTATCATAGACAGCAGGGTGGTCCTGGGACTAAAAAAATTAAAATGCATTCCATTCATCAAGAGTTCTGCTTTTGGTTTGGGGTATCAGCGGTCCTTGTTGCTAGTCTGACTCTGGCGCCCTGGAGCTGATCCTCAGAATGTCCCTGTCTCCAAAGGGGGCGGGGGCCGTTCCTGAAATGATCAGGACTTCATTGACAGTAACCTAGCAGATGTCAGACTGGGGGGCAGTGTCTGAGAAACACGGACTCTGATGAGACCATCCAACGGTGGTTTCATTGCCTCTGTGTTTATACCCTGGACTCAGCCCACGTGGCATCACCTGCACTGCAGCCTCCCGGAAGCTCAAAGAGCAAAGGCAGACAGCAAAGAGCAGATGGCCCGTCAACACGTCACCTCATGTCAACAGGGCGCCGAATAAATATGAGCTTTCACCTTTTCCCAGATGGCTCGCACATCTTGTCCTTAAAAAGATGACTACAGAGGTCCTAGAGAATGTGATGGAAGGCACCGGCCGCTTCTTTAGAAACATGTAATAGACACGAACATTTCTTGCGGCTCCAAGTGCTTAGAAATTAATCCTGGGTTAATGACTCCTGTCCTAGGGACAAAGAGGTTGCAGGAACAGAAACACTAAGAGGTCGTGGGAAGGGGCTCCTGGCCAGTGGGACCCCCACCCTTTCTCCACATCTCAGAGCGAATGCTCAGCTGACTCTGATCCTGTAGCAAGAAAATCAACACCAAATTTGGATCAAAGGAAAGTTCACTTCACACGGAACTTTAAATTTTTCCCTGGACTTGAAATTTAAATCCAATGAGAAATGACTTACAATAAAGTTTAAATTGTTCTGGGTTGATAACTTAGGCTTTCCAATATCAGCTCCTCCTTAGGTCTAAAATATGTAAGCGATGCAAATATGTACAACAAACCGAGTGGAAGGGCAGTGCAGTGGGTCTGGAACAGCGCCTGCGCAGCAAACAACACAGTTTTAGAGACACGACGGTGTCACATGGTAGGTACTCTGAATCTCTGCCAGTGAAAAGTAAAAAAACCAAAAACAAACCAAAAAAACCCCATATTCTCACATTCTTAAAAACATCCTGTTTTATTGCAGCTTGGCTGCCCCTGGAAACCTGTGAGAGGAAGGTGACAACCTCCATTTGAGAAGACATCACAGAGAAAGAGTCTTCTTTAAAGCATTATTTAAACAGGGAGCAAAATATTCTCTGCTGAACCTTCAGTGGTTGATATCAGCATGCACCACCTCTTTTGAAAACAGTAAACAAACAGATCTTAACAACAACCAAACTTGACCTCATTCTGCAGAATTTAAGGGCATTGAGAAATTTTGACATAAACTGCAGCAAAGCTGAGCCCTCGCTGGGAGAAAGTGACCAGGGAGAGACAAGCGGCCTGAAGGCATCAGCTGCGCTGACCATCTGTCTCAAACAGGCCACAGGGACACGCCGGGCCCTGTGCAGCCAAAGCACCAGTCCAGACGCAACCCACGCAACACATGAGGACCCCACGTGGGTGCTGCCCTGACTGGGCGGAGGCTACTACATCAGGGACTGGTTGATGAAGCTCTTTGATTCATCCAGTCCTCTAACGGTGGCAGGCACAATCAGGAGGCTTTGCCTATGTTTGCTGGTTCTCCAAAAAGCTAGGTCTGCACGATGGAGAAGATGTGGTCCTTGAGTGCCAGCCACTGTTCCAGGTTTGTTGGAGATGGAGGGGACAAACAGACACCAAGTCACTGCTTTAAAAACACTCGTCACCAACTAGCTGGTGTTGGTGCAGTGGATAGAGCATCGACCTGGGACACTGAGGTTCCAGGTTCGAAACCCCAAGGTCGCTGGCTTAGCGTGGGATCATCAACATGATCCCAAGGTCACTGGCTTGAGCAAGGGGCTTGGCTTGAGGTCCACTCCCCTACCATCAAAGCACATATGAGAAGCAATCAATGAACAACTAAAGTGATGCAACTAAGAGTTGATGCTTGTCATCTCTCTCCCTTCCTGTCTCTCTCACTCTCCTCTCAATTGAAAATAAACAAATAAAAAACCATTTGTCACCTAGCCCGTCTGGCAGAAGGGAAGAGGAGTACATGGAGGGTTGTTTTTTTTTTTTTTTTTCTGAAGCTGGAAACAGGGAGAGACAGTCAGACAGACTCCCGCATACGCCCGACCGGGATCCACCCGGCACGCCTACCAGGGGCGACGCTCTGCCCACCAGGGGGCAATGCTCTGCCCATCCTGGGTGTCGCCATGTTGCGACCAGAGCCACTCTAGCACCTGAGGCAGAGGCCACAGAGCCATCCCCAGCGCCCGGGCCATCTTTGCTCCAATGGAGCCTTGGCTACGGGAGGGGAAGAGAGAGACAGAGAGGAAAGCGAGGCGGAGGGGTGGAGAAGCAAATGGGCGCTTCTCCTGTGTGCCCTGGCCGGGAATCGAACCCGGGTCCTCTGCACGCTAGGCCGACGCTCTACCGCTGAGCCAACCGGCCAGGGCTGGAGGGTTTTAACATGAGACAGTAAGACCCGTGTCAGGTTGGCTGAGATACTACAGTAGCAAGATAAATCATGCTCTGTTCTGCTGCCGCAGACCAGCGCAGCTAGTAATTGTCCAGATTCTGAGTGAGAATGGTGCGAATGAAGAAATAAACTCAGAGAGAAAAAGGATGGGATCAGGAGGTCTCTGCACAGCCAACAGCTTGCAAGAGCAAGTCTCCACCCCCAAACCGCTTTATTTACAGGGCAGAGCAAAGTCATTAGCAAATCAAAGAGATCTCTGATACCAACTCACATTTCCAAAGGCAATCCAAGAATTCTCCCAAGTGCAGAAAACCCTCCACCCTGTATAACATGGTAACTTCACAAAACAAAGGATAGAAAGAAAACTGCCTTCCGTCTCTTCTAGGAAATGGGGGATGGGACGAGTAGAAACGGCTAACTTGGAGGTGTGAAGAAGAACTTAGCCTTTTGCAACTTAAGCAAGCAAGTGAGGTGGGGTGACGGGCAGCAAGGACCCTGTCAGCTTACTGCCAGTCCCCACACCTCTGTCCCCCACAAATCTAAACCACAAGGACCCTGACAGCTTGCAGTCTCCAACACTCCACCTGGAAAATGCAAGAAGTCTTAAGATTAGAAGAGAAGCCTGAACCATCTGGAAGCATAAGAGGTTTTCTAGACAGAAAGGACAATAAGGCAAGGAAATGTAAAAGAATGAGATGCTTTGTCTGGGCCCACATGCAGCACAGAGTGTGTAACAGAGAAGATAAGATAGGATGCTAAAAAGACAGAGGCAAGAGACAGGTCACAAAAGCTTTTTATGTCGTGCTGGGGAGAGCATAAAACATCTCAGACTTTATCTCCCAACTGTTGGAAATTTTAAGCAAGTCACTGCATCAACTCTGAGTTTTTATTTAAAGTTCACATTCACAGCAGAGTGAAGGATTAGAGAGATAAAATCCAGAGTTCTGATATCCAGTGAAATGGGCCTTGGAGGTTTTGATACCACCAGAATAAAGGCAAAAGGATATTTCAAGGCCAAGATTCACCACAGATGATGTTCGACTGAGAGACATCCATTAAAAGTGTGTATGGGCCCTGGCTGATTGGCTCAGTGATAGAGTATCCACGCAGTGTGTGCAAGTCCTGGGTTTGATTCCCAGTCAGGGCACACAGGAGAAGTGACCATCTGCTTCTCCACCCTTCCCCCTCTACTCTTTTTCAGCCATGGCTCCACTGGCTCAAAAAAGTCAGCCTCGGGTGTGGCCTCTGCCTCAGGCACTAAAAATAGCTTAGTTGCTGAGCAATGAAGCAACAACTCAGACACCCAGAACATCGCCCCATAGGGTGCTTGCCAGGTGGATCCTGGTCAGGATGCATGCAGGAGTCTGTCTCTCTGCTTCCCCTGCTCTCACTTAATTTAAAAAACAAACAAACAAAAAAAAGTGTCTGGGACATTTTTTCCCCTCATGCTCAAAACAGAAGCAACATCTTCCTCAACTACAAACTTGACACGTGAAGATTAAACATACCTATCACATCCATTTCACGTAATGAAAATGCAAGAAACTAATACAGTGGTAAACATTCAAGTAAACCTGCACTGTATTAATTAAAATCATAGGGCTTCTCAACCAAGTATACAAACTATCATCTTATTTTTGCCAATATATATTCTATGGAACTAATGTCCTGTGAGGTTAACATACCCAAACCAGGAAAACTAATTTTCATAGTCAGATAAAATAGGTTTAGAAGCTTCTGTCTATAGCAAAGATGAAAGAGACAAACTGTATGAAATATATAGGAATATATGAACACAAAATATATGAAACACCATTTTCAAGTGGGCAGTGGGCAATAAAAGGCAGAGATCCCAGAGAGAGGAAAGAAGTGAAGTGAGCCCTGTGATTTTCCCAGCTCGGCACCTTGAGGCAACTCCCAGGATGCACAGCAAGCGAGGGCCCTCAGGTGGAACCCGGGAGACCCCGCCCCCAAGCTGGGGAGTCAGGGCTGATGCCACATAAGCACAGGGAAGATGACCAACACCCTCAGTCACCGGGCAGATGAGGATGACAACCACAAGGAAACACCACCACACGCCCATGAAGCGAGAATGATAAAGACCGTAGGCCCACGCAGTGGTGAGAGTGTGGAGGAACTGGAACCCTCGACTTTGCTGACTGCGATACAACACATTAGAACCACTTTGGAAAATAGTTTGGCAGAGTCGTAGGTACTTAAACACACACCCACCACATGACCCAGCCATCCCAAAAGAAGATGAAACCTATGTCCATACAGAGACGTGAATGGTCACTGTAGTTTTGCATTTGTAATCGTTCCCAAACTGGAAACGACCTAAAAGCCTCTTGGTAGTGAACAAAGATTCTGGATGGATCCACACAATGAAATGTAAGAGCAATACAAGAAAGTGGTTGTGGTGACGGTCTCACATGTGCACAGCTGTGTCGAAATTTGCCAGGCTGTACCCGTTAAATGTGTGCAGTGCATGCATGCATGCCAATTATTAGTTATTAAAATTATTAAAATCATAGGGCTTCCCGACCAACTCTGTGAACTATCATCTCATCTTTGCCAGTCAAGTTATTAAAAAGTGTTTGAAAATTTCTGGGTGAATAATGTTAAGTTTCTTCTCTGTACGCTTGCCACAGCCTCTCCACGTTAAGTGAGTATCGTTACTCGGCCAAAAGGGGACAGAATACATGACATTTCCTGAACTTATTCTGTCACAGGATCTTCCTTCTTTTGTTATTTTAATGATGGTCATGAAGCTGGCATGTCATGGGTCACTCCGGGAAACAGGACAACATCTGTTGATTTTTAAATTTCCAAGTGGCAAATTATGAGAAGACGCACTCTAAATCGACTTCAAAACAAGAGCGGTCCCCCGTTTCATAATACCAGCTCTAGTACGTGTGAAAACATCCCAGCCGCCCAAATCCACATGTACTCTTGGTCCCCTAGGCTGTAGAATGACTTCAGCTACAGGTCACGTTTGTTTTTCTTCAGTTTCTATTTAACAAGAAACTAGAATATGTCGAGTCTGATTTATTTCTCTGTCCCATAACGTCAGCTCTGGATTGCCGTGGTGGTTGCTGTTGTTAGTAACAGTAATGCTGGACTGTCTGAGCACTCCAAGGAAGCAACCCAAACGGCAGCTTTAGTCACCCCAACAAACCCAATTTAAAAAAACAGCAGCGTTTCCAACTGCTTTAGGAAATACTACACAGACAGTCGTTGGCATCCCCCCACCCCATCTGCAGTTTCCCTTTCTGTGGTTCCAGTTACCTGTAGTCCTTCAGGGTCCAAAAATATTAAGTGGAAAATTCCAGAAAAAAAAATGTTTCATGTGTTTTAAATTGTGCATCATTCCAAGTGGTGTGATGAAATCTCGTGCCGTCCCGCTCTGTCCCACTTGGGATATGAACCATCCCTTTGTCTAGCATCTCCATTGTATACGCATCTCACCTGTCTGTCACATAGTAGCCATCTTTTTCTTTTTTTTTTTTTTGTATTTTTCTGAAGCTGGAAACGGGGAGAGACAGTCAGACAGACTCCCGCATGCGCCCGACCGGGATCCACCCGGCACGCCCACCAGGGGCCACACTCTGCCCACCAGGGGGCGATGCTCTGCCCCTCCGGGGCATCGCTCTGCCGCTACCAGAGCCACTCTAGCGCCTGGGGCAGAGGCCAAGGAGCCATCCCCAGCGCCCGGGCCATCTTTGCTGCAATGGAGCCTTGGCTGCGGGAGGGGAAGAGAGAGACAGAGAGGAAGGGGGGGGGGGGGTGGAGAAGCAAATGGGCGCTTCTCCTATGTGCCCTGGCCAGGAATCGAACCCGGGTCCCCCGCACGCCAGGCCGATGCTCTACCACTGAGCCAACCGGCCAGGGCCCATAGTAGCCATCTTGACGATCGTATTGACAGTCATGGCATCACAGTGCTTGCATTCAAATCACCCTTATTTTACCTTTAATAACATCCCCAACACGCAAGAGTGGTGGTGCTAGGAATTGGAGATGCCAGGGAGGAGCTGTGCAGCACTTCCTTGGAGTGAAAAACATCTTGATAAGCTTAATAAGGCATTTTCACACCTCACATAGTCACAGGAAGGGTGAGTACAGGGCAATAAGATATTTTAAGGGACTGAGAGAGGCCACATTTACATAACTTTTACTACAGTGTATTATAAGTGTTCTATTTTATTACAGTTGCTAATCTTATTGTGCCTGATTTGTAAATTAAACTCTATCATAGGTAGGCCCTCGCTGGTTGGCTCAGTGGTAGAGTGTCAGCCTGGCATGTGGAAGTCCCAGGTTCGATTCCCAGCCAGGGGACACAGGAGAGGCACCCATCTGCTTTTCCACCCTTCTCCTTTCTATCTTTCTCTTCCCCTCCCTCAGCCAGGGCTCCATTGGAGCAAAGTTGGCCTGGGCGCTGAGGATGGCTCCATGGCCTCTACCTCAGGTGCTAGAATGGCTCTGCTTGTAGCAGAGCAATGCCCCAGATGGGCAGAGCATCACCCCCTGTGGGCATGCCAGGTAGATCCTGGTCGGGCGCATGCCAGAGTCTGACTCTCTGCCTCCCGTTCCTAACTTCTGAAAAATACAAAAAAAAAAAAAAAAAGAGATAAACTCTATCATAGATATATATTTATAGGAAAGAAAACAGCATATATAGAGAGGTTCTCTGCTATCTGTGGTTTTAGGCATCAAATTGGGATCTTAAAACGTATCCCCCCAATGATAAGGGGGGACCACGGTACCCACAATTCAATAGAGAGAGAGAAGAGGTGCACTCAGGAAATCTAACAGTGATGACATTCCTGAGCCATCTATTATATTGTCACTTGGACTGTTACATGTATATTTTCTTTGCTGACTCCAGGACTGAGGCTATGAGGTGCAGCCTTGTGTGGATGTCCTTAAACCTATCGTGCTATGGTTTTATTCATTCAAATCACTTAATGCAATCATTTATCCTAGCAGCCTCAGTTTCCTCTGGAGCTCCGATCATGGGTGAGAAATAATGTCTGACTTCAGCAGGACTGGGTCGACTGCTTTCCTTGATGAAGGACCTCCCAGGCTCTGCTCGAGGTGGAAGATGCTTTTAAGTGGAATTATCAGAGGGCTCTTCACTCAGACCTGCACCACTTGGGCAGGTTGGCTCCATGCCTCACACAAGTGTAAGTGAGTGAAAACTGCATAAAACATGGTCAAGGCCTGAGTTCTGCTCAGAGCACTCCGCATACTGTTAAC
The DNA here is from genome assembly GCF_036850995.1 of Saccopteryx leptura. Taxonomy (NCBI): domain Eukaryota; kingdom Metazoa; phylum Chordata; class Mammalia; order Chiroptera; family Emballonuridae; genus Saccopteryx; species Saccopteryx leptura. Next base: position 170,561,321 of record NC_089507.1, read on the forward strand.
ACGAGCACAACAATCTACCGGGCTCGCAGATCAAGCTGTCTGCACCAGCTCTGTTTCCTCAGGACCACTTCCTCTTCAAACCCTCTGTTAAGGCATAGAGGGCTGTTGCCAAACATGTGGATGAGAAGCACAGAGACTCACCCTGGCAGGATAGTTCAGTTGGTTAGAGTGTCATCCCAATGCACAGAGGTTGCCAGTTCAATCCTTGGTCAAAGCACATATATATGTTTCTCTTCCTCTCTCTCTCTCTCTCTCTCTCATTCTCTAAAAGCAATAAACTTTTTTAAAACTTTTTTTTAAAAAGAAAGAAAATCACAGAGACAGCCCAGAATGGCATCTTCTTGATCCCCAAGCTGGTAAGGCATACTCCTGGGTAATACTGAAATGGTGCAAAACTGATGATCAGGCCTCGTTAATACTGAAGCTTTTTACAGCTCACTGGAGGTAGGAGCTAGCCAGTTAGTTACAGGGGAGGTATGCTGGGTGCCAGCCTCTGTTCTCCTGGTGACAGACTCAGGGTGAGGTAACTACCCTTTCTGAGGCTTGACTGAGAAATGACTACTGTTGCAGCAAGTTGTAAGGGAGAAACAGTCAATAAAAATGTGTTCTGGCCTCATCAAAAAGACCTGGTCTGGCGGAAAGCCATGAAGATGGCTATCATCTATGCCTCCCCTCCCTCCTCCTGGTGGAGGGAAGGAAATGCTATCCTCATATAGTGTAGATCAAAGACAGAAGGGTGACCTTCTCCTGCTGATCCAAGATCCAAGTTCGGCGCATGGGCAGGAGAAGCTGTTATAACTGACCACCCTGTGGACTGGCCCCACAAAGCAGTGGGGTGGCCCCGTGCAGCGACGGTCTGTGTACCGTGGGACTGCTGCCCAGCCATGTGCAGTGAATTATTTCAAATCGCATTTCAGACGATGAGTCCTCAGAAAATTATTTCCCTTTACCCTGGTCTTCATCTACTGCAGCACAAGGCTGTGCTCAGCATCTTTAGTTTGTTTGTCTTTTTGTTTGTTCAGAAAATAGCTAGCCCCAAACGCAGAACTGTAGCAAGGAGGACTGACTACATGGAAGTGCTCAGTTTTATTTACTGTTCACTAAGAAGAAGCCGAAGACCTGTTAATCTGCCTGTGCCATATCATATTCGGTACCTTAAAGTCCAGACCATATTGCTATGGTGGGATACATAAGCAGGAAAGTTCTGTGGGTCTGTCTTCAACAGTAGCTTTCAATACAAAATAAAACACGAGACCAGTTGAAATATGCAACATAAGAAATAGATGAAGAGGCATTCTGGGTTCTTGAATAGAAAGTTCGCAGACCATTAAGCTACTCTTTTCAAATGAATAACTTTAATACAATCGCAGTCAACATAACAACAGAATTTTAAACTGGATATAAAGATGCTGGGGGGAAAACTGCACAGTGAGTGGAACTCCTCACAAAATATATGACAATACAGTAATAATTAAAACGGCTCTCTCTTGCTGTAGAAGGATACTGAGCTTTCCTCAAAGTCATCATCACATAAAAAAGCCTAGCAGACAAAAGTACCATAGCAATCGAATGATTTTCTTGTGTGTATTTCATGAGTGCTATCAAATCAGGGCGATTCTTATCGGTCGTTTCAAGGACTTCCCATGATACTTGGAGGTTATCAAAAAAGAAGAGATTCCCCATGGGCTAGATCTGGATTCTAAAATCAGCCTCCAGGTTGTGACCACATTCCAGACCAGCTATTTTTTTTTTTTTAGCTCTGCTTCCTCCCTACCTTCAGATTAAATACTTTGTTAGAGAACTTGGAATGTCTATGTGCCTGCATACTCACTTAAGTGTCATAATTCTTCAAAGTAAGTGTGGCAGGCTGTGAATCTGTTCCAAAGCCAAGCCTGATTCCATTAGAACTTTGGTACACCCCTCTAATACCATTAGCTAAGGGGTCATCTCTTGCAATCATCTAGTTCTCCCCTAAACCCTTCCCCCAATCATTAAAGATCTAAGCACCATAATTAAGGACGTCAGTATTCACATAGATAAACTACCTAACCACTTGGCTTTGGTTCCTTATTTGGTCCCGTACCTGCCTCACCTCCAGAGAACGTGTAGGACACGCCATTTCAGTCCACTAACCCCAAGGATAATATGTATAAGGGAACTACCTGTCTAACCTCCAAAACCTCAATTCCAGGCATCCCGGATGGCGACCACCTGTCTCCTATGTTTGCAGCTCCTTGCTTCTGAACCTTCTATCCCATCATTGTTGGGTTCCGCTGCCCCCTGAATGCATCGGCCCAACCTCCTTGTAACTTTCGACACTCACCTATGTTCTCACTCACCTCCCGACCCAGCAGCGGTTCTGCCTCATGACCACCCTCCGGCACACACCTGCACACATACCTGGTTAAGGTCACTTCACTGCCATCTTCCCTGCACCATGCTGCCCGGCCTGACCTGAGCTCACTCTGGGCTGAGTGGTTTCTACATTCCCCTCGAGAAGACGCAGTCCCCCCAGCACAGGTGTCTGCTGCACACTTCCACTCCCCCAAGTCTTCCTACACCTCCTCCCCAGTGGACAGTCCTTCCTTACTTCCAATTTCACTATGAAACGAAGAACTTCCTCAGCTTGCCGCCACTGAATGCATCGTGTCCTTGTTTCTGTGTCCCCTGCTCTGCCTTCTGTCCTGATACACAGATGGACCATCCATACCCTATCCCATCCCTTCTCACTACCCACCAATGCTGCTGCTCGTCAGTTCTGGGTCATCAATTTCTCCCTCACTACTGGATTATTCCTATTGGCATACGCCTTCTAGAATGAATCCTTTAAAAAAAAAAATCCTGCCATAGAGTTCACATCCCCTTCAGCCTCTACTCTCTTCTTCTGCCCACCTTTGTACAACAAAACTCCTCAACAGAATCTTCTATGGTCACTGTCTTCACCTGACAATCTCTCCTTCTTTTTTCGGCCCATTCCATCAGCCTTTCTCCACCACCCCACTGAAATGGGTCTTATTACGGTCATGCTGGTCTCTCTGTTTGATCCAACAGTCACTTCCCAGACCTCATCTTGCTTATCCTCTCAGCATTTCTCATGGTCACCAATTCTTCCTTTATCTCCATTACTTATTTGGCTTCGAAGACATAGGTGTTACTATGGTATCTCTGGCCTAAGCATCCCTATGAACTCCAAAATCATGGCTCTACCTGCCTGCTCAACGCTGCCACTTGGACAGTCACAAGGCATACTGGATACAGAACTCTTGCTGTCGCCCCTTGCCCAAACCTGTTCTTCTCCACCCATTCTCCCAGTCACTCCATCTGAAAGTCCAGAAGTCCTCCTGGGCCCTCCTCCCTCTCTCATAGCCCTCACCCATCAGCAAATCCCATCAGTTCAACATTCAAAGCCACCACAATGTCTTCAGTCTAAGCCACCCCCTCCTCCCCTACAGACGTGTCCTCCCAGCCTGGATGCCACTGTTGTCCTCAGCTCCCAGAATCTACTTCTCACATGGTCACCAGAATAATACTTTCTAAGTTGAGTTAACTCATATAACTCTTCCGATCAAAACTCCGGATGGCTTAGTGTCATACCTGGAGTAACATCCGAAGGCCCTATTGGTCCGAGTCTGTCCACCTTGCTGGCTGGCTGTCGTCCACATTCCCCTTATTCACATTGGTCTCCTGCTGTCCCTCCAGGACACCAGCACTTCCTAGCTGTAGGGTCTTCTCACTGATGCTTCCTCTACCCAGGATGCTCCCACTGAGATGCTCCCTCCAACCAAAATTCCCTCTCCACAGACACGCTAATAGTCCCCTGCCTCCATTGTTCAGACCTCTTCTCAAAATCCACCTCCTTAAAGAGGCCATCTGTCCCAACACAGCCCAAGCTCTACATCAATCAGGTGTTCCCGATTCAACTTCCCCGGCAGTGGGACACTCCTGCTTTAACAGCAGGGCTGGCAGCCTCTTTGAGATTACTCCTGAAGCAGCTCTGAGGATTCTACTTATTGGTACCGAGACCAATTGCCACTGGAAGAAAGACACGACCGACATACAAGTTAGTTGCAAGAATCACACAAGCAGTTTATTACACAAATCCTATGGCGTGCCTGGGTACAGCTTAATGGGGCCCTGTCGGCATGCTCCTCTCGGCTGTTCTTGGTCAGAGCGGCGTGGAGACAGTCCACGTTCAACGCTGGAGTCTGGGCGACTACTGCAGCAGGGGGGCCCTCGGCTTTAGTGCCTTTTTCTGGACTACGTCTTCTAATAGGCATTAATCTATTCTACAGGATTGTCACATCAAGCCACTTTTAGGGTATTCCTAGGGAAGCTTCTTTTATATGTTAACCTACAGAGTTGTCACATCAAGCCACTTTTTATGTATATATAACTTCACACACACACACTAACTGGGCCCTGCGCAAAAGGCATCGTTTGCCTATCATATCTCTATACGCTACATTAGTTCCCACCCAGAGGGCATAGCCTTATTCACTTGCCTTAATGGTTTTTAATATGGTAACCTAACTTATTTCTATATATCTTCTATATTTTTCTATATTTCATTACTATAACATTATATTACTGTAACACCATCCCTAACCACCTTTATCTAAAATATCAACCCAGTCACACTTTAATCCTAGTACTCTGCTTGATTTTTTTCCTGTAGAACCAGAGAACATTGTATATTATATCTTTGCCTGTTCCCTGGGTCCCCCATTAGAAATAAGTCCTTTAAGGTCAGGAGTTTTGTCTTTTTGGTATACTGATATATAGCCCCAGAGTTTAGGAAGGCACCAAGTAGATACTCACCAAATAGAGTGAGTAATAAATGAATCAGTCAGTCAGTCAATCAACTGACCATCAACGGGAGTTAGGAGCTGTGCCTTTGGTAAAGTTGGTCTAACTCTACCACTCTGTATCAGGAGAGGGGCTGTGCAACAAGGCAGAGGAAGAACATCAAAAACTGTTTGAAGTCCACAGCCTCAGATCCTGAAGGACACATCAGTGAAGACCACGTGCATTTCTCCGAAGGGTTGTGTGTTCCTTCCCTTTCATCTGCACGTCTTCCCTGTGTCTGTGTGCGCAGCGGAGGGCTCTGAGCGGCAGAGGGCAACGTCATCGTGCCGAGCTGGAATGCTAGCCAGGGCCTCAGCAGCTCCCTTCCTGCCTGCGTGATGAGATCGGCTGCTGCTGCATCTATAATTTCCCGTTTCGGGAACATCTTATTTGCATGCTGCCTGAGACCACGGCCTCTTTCCTGTTACTGACGTACAGGATTGCTTCTTTCTAATTATGCTGCAAGCACTTGGGGAGTTCAAAGAGCAGAAAATATGTCGGGAACAATCTGCAAATTGTGGCTATGTGCGTGCCCGCTTGCCTGGATGACGGCAAATATAGAAAGGGGAGAAAATCCTCATTAAAAATCCCCGCTCTCCTCGGCAAATCTCTGCTCCCATATGTTCTTTCAAATACAAACCTAAACCCTCCATGTGAATGTGCTTGTGAAAAAATTATTTTTCCCTAGCTCTTGGGTGTTTTCAGTGGGAGCTTAGAAATTCAACTCTCCCCAACGGCTCCCATTCCACCTTGGAAACTCCACTGCCTCTGCACTAAAGTCACCGTATCTAATATGCCTGCATCTGGTTGTTGTTATTTTTCCGTCTGTGTTAACTGAGCCGTCTCAACAGCCTGGGAATTCTTTCCAGGGTCATAGAGTTGGGATGAATTACTCCATGGGCACTGAGAAGAAGATACCTTGCGTGAGAGGGAAGACCTTCACGCTCATCTGAACACTCCGAGACCAAACCTATTGTTTCCTACACTTGAACTCCACTAAATTACAAGGTGCCCAAAGGCCTGAAATCTACCTCTGTTTCTCTGGTGCCTTACCTCAGTGCCTGAGAAAGGGTTATACAGAACTCTCAACTAACTTTCAACCTAGGAACTTCCATAGATGTGAACAAAATCACGCAGAACTCAAATACGTCAGTTCTACCCACCACCAGCAGGTGGGGTTAAATGCTTGCTTGGTGACTTGGCTTTGGGAACAAGAGGTCTTTCAAAGGGTCTTCTAAAACCTTCACTAGCCTCAGCAGAGAAGCGAAGCATCTTACGAGGACTCAGAAGCTAAGCATCTGAGTCCCATGCCACAATATCGCGTTGCCTACCTGATCAGCTCTACGTTTGCTTCATGCGAGGTGGGTGTTGGGGAGCAACTAGGTGTAGCCAGAGGCATGGTGCCCTAGAGTCCACACACAGTCATGAGAAGGCCTACCAAACAAAATTCCAACAAACTTCCCTATTGCCCCAAAACACCCTGACTCTGACTATAGGGCAAATCTCCATTTTGCCATTCAAGGGGACAGAGTCAGCCAACTTGAATATCTAAACTTTTGGAGATGCAGCTGCGGGTGGAACAGTCAAATATCTACCTACACACCATTCATTCATTGAGTTACATATGACTATTTTTAGGTAAAGTTTTATATAAAATATCAACTCAGAAATGATTTTTGCTCATTCCCACACTTCACAGAATGGTTTTATCTCTGTATCTGACACCAAGGTTATGGCCTTCACAGGACAGACGTCCTGAGCCATCGAGCAATTTTCAACAGCACGCAAATCCTGACTTTCATCTAAGTTACTTAGATTCAGTTCTTTTCTAACGCACACTCGATGCTGTCACTGCTAATTTTATCCTGAGCCCCAGTCCCACTGCACAGCACAGCGCCGAGAAGAGTGGTTCTGTCACATTTTGTTGTGATTCGTCCTCTGGAGAATACTGGCTGGGCCGCCCCATGTTGGGCTGCTCAGCATGGCGGGGTATGCTGAGGAGCAGTGAACTGTGACCCGGGAAAGCACAGTGGGTGAGAGATGGGGCAAGACCAATGGAGGAGATATGCTCTAAGGAGCCCCGTGGACTGGTCCAGGCGAGCGATGACGGGGCATTCTGTCACAGCAGTGACGTATGAAGCAAATCCAGCAGGGCTGGGTAAAGAAGTGGATTTGGGGGGGGGGGAGGGCGGTTAGAAAAAAAAGGAGAAGTGAAAAATGACAACGAGGTTTGTGGTTTGAGACAACAAGTAGCTCTGGTTCTGCTGCATTCCTCCCGGTGTCAGAAACAAAGGGACAGAAAGCTGGGGTCAGGGAGAAGGAGACCAGGTGTCTCGGTTTAGACCCACCAAACACAGGGGCTGTGGGATGAGCACATAAAGCTGCCCAACCAGAGGGCACATATGTGACTCTGATATATACATAAAGAAAGTTCACCTCGACTGATTGGGAGCCTCAGCCCAGGAGTTCCGTGCTGTGCGCCTGAGTGAGGTCCCCAGCAGGGGACATGAGTGAAAAGTGAAGAGGGCTCCTGGCGAAATGCCAGGACGGAAAAGCTGATCTAATGGATAGAAAAGGAAGCCCAGAGGGAGGCTGGGAAGATACTGCCAGAAAGAAAGGATGAGACTGGGAGGGAGAAGGATTGTAGAAGCCAGGAGAAGGTATTTTCAACGAGAGGCAAGAGGCAAGAGGCTCATCGTTGCAAACGTCCTGGGAATTCCAATCTAATGACACGATTTCCCGTTGGATTTAACGTTCAGGAGGTCACTGATCAGGAGGTAAAGCAATGAAAACAGATAATGAGACCTCTATTTTCAGAAGTTTTGTTAAAAAGAAGAGAAAAGAAAGTGACAGACAGCTAGGGGTCGGTAACAGAGAAAGACTTTTTAAAAATTTTTATTTCCGAGATAAAGAACAGATGAGCACGTGTGGACTGACTGGAAGAGCCAGGAGAGGAGGGGACGGAGAGGAAACGGGGAAAGGGAACAGCTGATGGAAGGAGGAAGGGGAGAAGACCAAGAGGAAGCACAAGGAACTGAAGTTGAGCTGCAGGGGATACCTCATCTTCTAGGGCCGAAGAAAAGGCAGCGGCTAAGTTGGAAGCAAGGGGAGCAAAGCAGCTGAGGGTGTCCTTGCCTTACTGTCTTTTATGAAGATGTTTGCCCGGAGGGCGGAGGCTGAGAAGGGGCCTAGAGGAGCCTGGTGAATCCTTGAATAATCACGGAATACACCACAGTAAGAGCTGACCGAGACTCGAGGGCCCGGCGGGGCCGGAGCTCTGGACCCTGGAATGGCACCAATCCCTGTGATGGAGTGTGACTTCTCCAGCAGCCCTGGACAGCCCAACACAGGGCAGAGATGGCTCGGCAGGTCGGTTAAGGCTGAGGTAGGAGGACAAGGTGTGAGAGTGCCGGGTAGAGGGCGATCCAGTCAACCATGAGAAAGACAGGACACAAGGAAAGGAGGGGTGCTGACTACAGACAAATTAAAAAGTCCAAGACAGGGGGTCTCTGAGGAACTGAAGTAGCAAGGGGTGTGGAAAAACAGGAGGCTGAGGTCAGAGGAGAGGCTACTGAAGTGCATATCTGAATGAGAACAAGGCTCAGGGAGTGACCACAGGGAGGGCCCGTGAAGAGCACATCACAAACTGTCCACATGGAAGCTGACAGCTCCATGGGGAAGGGAGGGAGGACTGCTATGTGTTCACCAAACTCCATTTCCTCTTCCTCCTGGGCGGCCAGGTAGACTGCACTTCCCAGCACTCCTAGGAGCTGGGTGGGCCATGTGACTTGTTTCCAGCCAACAGAACGTGGGCGGAAGAGATATACATTTCTAGACATAGAGGCTAAGAAAGATTTCCCACATCCTCCTTGCTAATTGCTCCTTCCTCATTTGCAGCTAAATGCAGAGGCTCTAGGGGAGAACTCTAAGATTTGGCAACCACGAAATGAATGGAGTCTGGGTGCCAGCCTACAGCAAAAAGCACAGAACAGGGCACAGAGCAGAGCACACCTCCCAAGGTACCCAAACGAGACTGTGGCTGGAGCAAGAAATAACCCTTTACTGGGGTTTTAGGAGCTGTTTGTTATAGCTGTTAGCGTGCACTGACAGATGCAACAGTGCTAAAGGGAGACAACACAAGCCTAAAGAGAAAGGGCTTTTAACTGCAAGTTAAAACAGGGATGATATGATATGAACCCTGCTTCTTAGAGGCATGGCAAGAGGGGAGGGGAGCTGAGAGAAAGAGCTTTAACTTGGACAGAAAAACACACAGTAGGTGCTCAATAAAGATTGGCTGACATGGGAAATGATGACATCGGATCATTTACAACAAAATGATGGGGTCTTGATAACACTGTACGGAGTGAAATAAGTAAATCAGAAAAAAACAAGAACTGCAGGATTCCATACATTGGTGGGACATAAAAATGAGACTAAGAGGCCCTGGCCGGTTGGCTCAGCGGTAGAGCGTCGGCCTGGCGTGCGGGGGACCTGGGTTCGATTCCTGGCCAGGGCACATAGGAGAAGTGCCCATTTGCTTCTCCACCCCCACCTCCCTCCCTTCCTCTCTGTCTCTCTCTTCCCCTCCCGCAGCAAAGGTTCCATTGGAGCAGAGATGGCCGGGGCGCTGGGGATGGCTCCTTGGCCTCTGCCCCGGGCGCTAGAGTGGCTCTGGTCGCGGCAGAGCGATGCCCCGGAGGGGCAGAGCATCGCCCCCTGGTGGGCAGAGCGTTGCCCCTGGTGGGCGTGCTGGGTGGATCCTGGTTGGGCGCATGTGGGAGTCTGTCTGACTGTCTCTCCCCGTTTCCAGCTTCAGAAAAATACAAAAATAAATAAATAAAATGAGACTAAGAGACATGGACAAGAGTGTGGTGGTTACGGGGGGCAGGGGGAGGGAAGGAGGGAGAGAGGGAGGGGGAGGGGCACAAAGAAAACTAGATAGAAGGTGATGGAGGACAATCTGACTTTGGGTGATGGGTATGCAACATAATTGAATGACAAGATAACCTGGACATGTTTTCTTTGAATATATGTACCCGATTTGTTGATGTCACCCCATTAAAATTAATAAAAATTTGTTTATAAAAAAAACCCCAAAACATTTCTATAGCATTTGAACTGTTGATTGTGTTGTATATCCATCCCCCAAAGTCAAATAACTTTCCATCACCTTATATTTGTCCCTCGTTACATCCTTCCCCCCATCCATCTCCTACATCCCCCTTACAGTAATAAACACTTCACTTTAAAAAAAAAAAAAATTGGCAGAGCAAATCAGGACCAACACAGAGGTGAGATCTTGATTTTTACCAAGGACTGCTCAGGATGAAATGAGCTTCCATGGCAATAGAAGGGAAAGCATTTATAATTTTCTTTTCTAATTATAAAAGTTATCAGGAGACCAGAAGAGCTAACCAAAAAGGGAAATACCGAATCTCCTTCTCTTGAGAGTCTTAGGAAAGAAAAGAAATGAGATAATCATCTTCCTGGGGTAGAAAAAGAATGAAGAGAAATAGTTTAATAATACTGTACTGCTCCTTCCAGATGGAGGAGTCGATTTCCCCATCGATTTGAGCGATTCTTTTTCCTATCTTTTCTAAGTGAGCAGCAAACTAAACTGAATCTCTTGGTTCAAGGGCTAAAAGAGACTATAAATTTCTGTGGCTGCTGGGTGAGCTGAGCCAACACAGAAGCAACTGGTCCACAAACCCAGCACAGGGCTGAAGCGCACACGACTTCTGGAGTTAGAAAGAGCTCAGTGTGACACCGTTCAGGAAGATTTCTCAGCTACTGCCTACCAAACTCCTTTCTCCAACTGACTGACTCATTGGATCCAAGAGATAAGCTTGGAGGGAAGGAGGGGGACAGTGTAGCTTGTCACTCACTGCCCACATCAGTGTATTTTCCAGGTTCTCCAGAGCAAGTTCTCTAAGAGGCAATTATGGTAAATCAATCACCAGGAAATGAGGCTGTCATAATGATAGCTGTGACTTTGATTTCACATACTGTGCCAATCAGAATGAGAGTTTTTGTTCCCTTGTCAAAATGATCGTTTATACAAAGTTCTAAGACAATACCCCCTACCACCACCCCACCACGGCCCCCACAAAAAGAAAGAGAAAGGAAAAAAATGAAAGGAAGAAGAAACTGATACCATTAAATGATGACATGTGGATCACAGAAGCTCAATACAGCAGTAAGTCTCAGATCACCTATACTGCAAATTTGTTTTCTAAACCTCATTCCTGCTAGATTGCCTGAGAAACTTATGTTGAAAGAACAATGAGGCCCTGGCCAGTTGGCTCAGTGGTAGAGCATCAGCCCGGCGTGTGGATGTCCGAGGTTTGATTCCCAGTCAGGGCACACTGGAGAAGGGCCCATCTGCATATCCCTCTCTCACTTTTCTCTATCTTTCTCTTCCTCTCCCGCAGCCATGGGTCAACTGGAGCAAGTTGGCCCCAGGCACTGAGGATGGCTCCATGGCCTCTGCCTCAGGTGCTAAGAAGAGTTTGGTTGCTGAGCAACGCCCCAGATGGGCAGAGCATCGCCCCATAGTGAGTTTGCCAGATGGATCCCTGTCCTGGTTTGAAAACTGCCTACATGAACTAAATGCTTTCCTAAACATGCTGCTGTCTCAAGGGAGCCTTTGCCCACCCTCCCTCTACATCCGCGATTTTCAGTTGGTGTGATACAAGAATTTTAAAAATGCACTACCTGACTACTTAGTCAGGGGCACTGACTTCTTTTCCCTTAGACTGTCAAATAAATAAATGACAAAAGCCAACACAATGATAGCTATCTGGTGTGAATGCCCTGTCTTGAACCATAAATATATAGGTCATATAAAAGAACGGTATCTTATTGGTTACATCGCATAAGGTTTCATCTCATTGGCTAATTCTTGGTACCAGAAATCCTTATATACAAGTATAGGCATCTGATATTTTAAAAGTCACTCTGGAGCAATAGTAGGTAATTACTATTATTATTCTTTTTATAAATCAAAGTTATACCGGTTTTATTTTTTTGGTTTGTTTTTTTGGTCAGATGGGCAAAAATACAGTGTGTCCATTAAGTCATAGTGCACTTTTGACTGGTCACAGGAAAGCAACAAAAGACGACAGAAATGTGAAATCTGCACCAAATGAAAGGAAAACTCTCCCACTTTCATACCTATTCAGTGCAGTTCAATGTGGGCTCATGCACAGATTTTCTAGGGCTCCTTAGGTAGCTATCCCGTATAGCCTCTATAGACTCACTGACTGATGGCCTACCAGAACGGGGTTTCTCCACTAAACTGCCGGTTTCCTTCAACTGCTTATCCCACCGAGTAATGTTATTCCTATGTGGTGGCACTTCGTTATAAATGCGCCGATATTCACGTTGCACTTTGGTCACGGATTCTAATTTAGCGAGCCACAGAACACACTGAACTTTCCTCTGTACCATCCACATCTCAACTGGCATGGCTGTGGGCTGCTCTGCTGTATACATGGTGTTACATCATCATCTGCGCATGTGAACATGCTGCCACGTCATCCTACAGAAACTGGGAGAGTTTTCCTTTTATTTGGTGCAGATTTCACATTTCTATCGTCTTTTGTTGCTTTCCTGTGACCGCTCAAAAGTGCTCCATGACTTTACGGACACACTGTATACTTTTTCGTGTGCTGCAGAATCGTAGTGGTCAGTTTATAGGTGCCATGAAATGGGAAAGTTAGAAAATCTCTGCCCTGCACAGAAAAAGGAGCTCAGCTGCCAGCTCCCCATTGTCCATGACAACTCTCCATTTCTGTTCCCCTCTTTTCTGCTCTCTTATCCTCGCATCTGAGTCCATGCCCACCACATCTGCTTCCAGTTGAAGAAGAGACGATTCCATTTTAACATTACATTCAGCAGAGCTGTGTTGAGAATGTTCAATAGACTCTCTCTCTGGGAAGAACAGTTGGGAAGGAATATTGTATTTCAGCAAATGCTTTAGTTAAATGAAAATTGCTAATATAGATCACATACACATTGCTGATTTTGAAAGAATTAGTGTGTAATAAAATGCATAATCCCAAAGGCCTAGTAAAGATTATTCTAATTTTGTGTGTGTGTGTGTGTGTGTGTGTGTGTGTGTGTATGCATGATTCAGTGTCTTAAAATCAATGATCTTCAATGACTCTAACTTATTTTGTGGTCCTACAAAAACTCAGTTTTCAAGTTACATGATTTTTCAATAGATGGAATTTTCACAACAAACTATCAGAAGCCTGTGATGTACTCCAAAACCAAAGGGACCACATTCCAGGAGTCTCCACATTACGCTGTCTTCTGCTCAGTAAACACCAGTGCACTGGGTAGTGAATAAACCTCAAGCTGGTCCTTCCTTGAAGAGCTCACAGTGCGACACACAGATCTATTTGCAATAATATTTATAGCGCATTGGTAACTGTGCAAACAGCAGTAGGAAGAGACACAAAAATAAAAGTGCCCGATTTTGCCTACTGATGGGAGTGAGAGCAGGAAAGGGCTGCCTGGGGAGGGGATGCTTAGGAAAAGCGCTAACAGGTGAGCAGGAGCCCGCCAAGAACACAGACTAGGAAAGATCAAAGCATGGAAACCAACTTGGAAGGTGCTGTGATCATTCCTGGGAAAGAGACCAGAGGCCTGAACTCAGGGAACCCCAATGGGTCAGATGGAGACCAACTAGACCCTGGAGGTAAGGGGAAGGAAGCCATCTACACTGTGTCGTCCAGTACGGGAGCCACCAGCCATGTGCAGCCATATAAACATAAATTCCTTAAAATTAAACAAAATTAAAATTAAATCCCCTGCAGTAGGCATATTTTAAGTGCTCAACAGCCACATGTGGGTAGCGGCTCCACACTGGACAGTACAGTTACAGAACATTTCTATCATCACAGAACGCTCTGGACGACACTGGTCTAGAAGAGCCAAGTGTTTCAGGCTTGAGGAAAATAAGTAAGTGTTGGTGCTACTAATTCAGAGGAAATGGCAGAGAAGTGATTTATATGCATGCATATGCATACTGCATATGTGCACACACACTTATTCGTGTGTGCATGCAGACAGTGTGCGCTGTACAGGTGTCATGCACACATGTGCGCACAGGCATGCACCCACACACACCACCCTTGTCCTCTTTTCTCTCCTACGGTGGGAGGGCCAGGTCCATAACCCAGATCTCCCAGCTCCAGACAAGCAGTCTTCCCTCCAGAGCAGGTGCTCAGCTCTCAGGGAAGCGACCTGCTAAGGGAATGCAGAGAAGGGTAGGAGGTGGCATTTCATGGGCTATGCAGTGCACAGCCTGAAGTGGTGTGCTAAGTGTCCAGAACTGTTTAAATAAAAGCCACTTCACTGATCCCTATCAGCTCAAGTAATTGGGCTGCACTCTGACTCCATCTGGGAACAGTAATGGCTTTTTACAAACCCAAACAACAACAAAAAGAAAACAGTGCCTGCCTAAGTGGACATTAGCTATGCCGTGCTAATGGTGCCCAGGCTGAACCGCCCTGCCCAGGCCCAAGCTCAGTAATGCAAAGCTCCACAGCCCTGGCAGCACCCCCCCACCCAGTGTCCCACTGACCCCTGCTCCCACCACCACTCACAGAAAGGGGACAGTTAGGGGACAGGCCAGCCCTAGCAATCTGCCTCCTAACCTGAGAGACAGCCTGACTCCTGCTTTGGCTTTCTCATCCTTAAACCTGATAATCACAACCATCTAAATCTTCTTCAATCCCATGTTCTCTGTGCCGAACCCTAATTTGAGCAGGGGAGAATGGGTCTTATGGAAAGGAAAGTATGGACTGACTTATGATCTCTTTCACTGCCTTTCATCACTTCAACACTCGCCCTGCACCAACAGTCACCACCTATACAGTGCTATTCTCATCACTGGGATCGTGGCGATGGGCAAAACCGGAGAGATTCCACGCTCTGGCAGAATTTACACTCAGGTGGGGAGACAGACAAGAAGCATACATGGAACAAGATGTCCACTGCTGTGAAACGGCGGAGAGGGGTGCCACGGGGCAAGGGGACAGCGTGCCATCTGAGCCGACAGGTCAGTAAAAGAGGAACCAGCCCGTGGACAGCCAGAGAAAGGGCTGGAGAAGGAAGGCACAAGGGCATGTCTGAGGACTTGCCAAGTCAGGATAAGTCAGAGGGATAGAGAAGAGGTAGACAGATGTGCCAGAGGGGCAGCCGGGGGCCTAATCCTAAGAGACTTTTCAGCCTGTGGTTAGGTCCATGGGCCCGGCGGCTATGACACAGTCTGATATGCATTGCTATAGGGTCACTCTGGTGGCTGGGCAGGGAACTCACTGTAGGAAGGAAGGGTAGGGGAGAAAGGGATCAGTGAGAGGGCAGGCACAGCCCTCCGGGGCAAAAACGATGGCCGTAAGTAACTGGAAACTCATCAACAGCGAGAGCCTCGTCTGCAGTTGTTAACGCAGTGATGAACAGCAGAATCCACGCTCACAGGCACTTCTGCGCCCCTGTGCTGGGGAAGTGAACACTAATTATGACACTACAGCCATTAGAGAGTCCAGAGTCCAGCGTCCAGCAGCAATGGCGCAGAGGGGGCCCTCATTATCAGCACCATCCTCTTCCTAAGCTTTAAATGGTCTCCATGTCTGTGCATACCAGAGAAAAGAAGCACGTTGCCCTCCACAAGGACTACGTAGCAGGAGGTTGTAAAACCAGGGAAATCCATTAGAATATCAACAATGCTGATACAATTTGAACAGGGTTTAAAACAAGTTGGAGAGAGAGATCCCTTCTGGAGAGCGAACGCTCAAAGCCAATGGGGCGGCCTCGGCGCCCAGAACTGCAACATGGGCTGGCATGGTGAACAACAGAGCCTTTAGTCCCAAGTACTGGACCTCTCAGGTGGGCTCTTCTCACCCACAGCCCTCCCTCTGCCCGGGTGAAGGCCCACTGCGTCCTCAAGGTGATCGGTGCATGGCTCCATGTCCGATCGCCAGACTATTAGAGTGTGTGGGCTGCAGTGGGAGGTGGGAACTGGCAACAAGAGCCCTGTCCTCTCGGGCTGAGGACAAAGACGGCAGGACCAGATGTGCACTGACCGTGCATATCAGAAGCAGAGGTCTGGACATGGTACAGATGAAGACGAATGCCTGGATGGGAGGGCCGGGAAAGGGGACCATAGAGGACAGGCTCAGGTTTGCAACAGTGTTTGCATGGTGGCTTCACCATTGTCTTCCCCTTGAGACTGTAAGTTTTAGGGAGGCAGGGCCATGTCTGCATTTGCATGCTAACATATTCCCAGTGCCAGCACACACTGACCTTTCTGATGAATATCAGCTGTAGTGAGTTAAAGGGCAACCCCCCTAATTCATGTCCTTTTGGAACCTCGGATGGTGACCTTATTTGAAAGTAATAGGGTCTTTGCAAAACAAAGGTGAGGACATACTGAAGTAGAGTGAGCCCTAAATGCAATGAATGTATCCTTAGAAAGAAAGCAGACACATCAAGGAGACAGCCGTGTGAAGACGGAGGCAGAGATGAGTGATGCTTCTACCAGCCTGCAAAGCCGAGGACCGCGCAGAGACAGCAGGAGAGGAGGGGAAGCAGCCTCCTCCCCCAGAGCCTTCCGAGAGAGCCTGGGCCTGCTGACGCCCTGACTTCAGACTTCAGGCCTCCAGAACTGTGAGAGAAGAAATGTCTGTTGTCTTAAGCATTCAAGTGTGTGGTAATTTGCCGCCGCAGCCTTAGAAAACTAGGCACTGGGAAGAATGGATGAAGGGGAGGCTGGTTCCCACAGGCATACCACGAACAAGCATATGTAGCTGGAATAACTGGACAGTTTAGAAACCAGTGAAAGAAGAAACAGAGTTAACCCACATCTGGTGGAGATAAACTAGAAGGTGTCATACTAGCTTAAAAACCTTTCTTCAGGTGGGCACCGCTCTGCCCAGTATGAACACTCCGTGGGATCCAAGTACTTTGCCTGGTACCCACTCCCTCTCCCTGGGGCCGCTGGGGAGTGAGTGGATCTGGCCTTACAAGTAGGTAGCAGGACCCAAGAATTATACTGGTTCTTTCCCCCTTAGTCCAAGGTGATAAATCGCAGTTAGGAAACGGTTGAGGAAGAGGTTCATTAAGAAACCCCCTAGGTTGAACATGCGTGCAAGGGCTCGTCTAGCTTCTTGGGTGGACGGTCCACCACAAAAGCCCAGGTTGGCCCCAGATGCTGGGCGTCTCTGAGTCGCATCCCAGTCCGGAATAGTTCCTAGTTTCTAAGACGCCTCTTGTCAGGCACAAGAATAATAACCACTGTCTTCTCGGGCTCTGCATGTCAGCTCATGCTCTCCACGACCACGTGTAATGATTCCAGCGACTGTAAGTCCCTCAGATGCTTGACTTGCGGGACCATGGTCCTCGGAGTCCTGAGCCAGCCGCACGGCACAGGAGGGCAGCCAGCCTTGGAGTAATTAGCAGACCCAAGACTTCTCAAAGCCAGGGAGCACCAGATCATTCATCTCCCCCCCCTCCCCCATTAAATTTGAATGGAGAGGTAGGGAGAGAAGATAATGGAGAGAAATAATCAGAATTTTTCAAAGTAATTGAGTTTGATTGGTCTTTTTATTTGTCTGGAAAGAGTTGTCTGCCTGCAGGAAGAGGAGACAGAAGATTCAGAGGTCTTGCTATCCAGCCCCCTCCTATACCCTGTACACTCAGCTCTCTCTCTCCCTGAAACCACTGCCCTGCCTCCCTCTGTGCTCCCGCCATCTATATGCTGGAAGCTGTGAGCTCTTGTGCAGGGACACGCCACCAGCTGCGATCCTCATCGCCATGCACTGCTGGGACAGATGCTGGAGACTCACTCAACATATGGCAGGTGCTGTGCCGGGCATACGGGCCCCTGAGACAATGAAGACACAGCTCAGACCTCACTGGGGAAAGGGGTAGACGTCATACACCAGTCATTACCAGCAGTGCTTACTGCAGGGAGGGTAAGACATGAAGGAGCAGTGACTGGGGAAGGCTCCACCAAATACAGTAGAGGCAATTCCTGGAAAGAACCTTCTGGGAACAAATGTTTGTGTCTCTATAAAATTCATCTGTTGAAACCCAATCCCCAATGTGATGGCATTTAGGAGGTAGGGCCGTTGGGAGGCGATTGGGCCCTCTTGGCCTTCCAGCCTCCAGAACTATGAGATACAAATATCTGTTGTTTATAAGCCCCCACCCCAGTCTATGGTATCTTCGCATAGCAGCCTGAATGGACCAGGGCAGAGGGCGTTTCGGGCAGGAAAACGTGATCCCTTCTGAGTCTGCAGCATCTTCCCTGTACAGTGCATGGGACAGGGCAGTCAGCCAGACACCCACTTTGGTGGAGGAACGTGGTCAGACGTCAAGGGGAGGGGGATTCTGGCACTCTCCCTCCTGGGAGCCCGGAGTGCCCTCCTGCTCCTCCTCCCCTCTTCTTCCCCCCAGGCATGGCTTCCTTGCCTCTTTCTTTCTGGTAAGTTCTAAGGGACCCCAAGAGACTTGCAACCAAAGGAGCAGTGGGCAGCGGCAGCTCATCCGAGCTTCACCTCCGGAACCTGCCTCCAAGGCCCTCTCTCCTCTGACCTCTCAGTGAGCCAACAACAGACCCGCCTAAGCTCATTTCTTTCCTATAACATTCCTAAAGAACCCAAACCGCCTTGCCTAGGCTCTCTCTCCTGTTGCTTCTTTAATCCTAAGCCCTTCCTTGTTTCACTGCCCTAGCTCTAATAAACGTCCTTTCAAAAATCAAGAGAGAGAGAGAGAGAGAGAGAGAGAGAGAGAGAGAAAAGAAAGATTCTTGCTAAACTGGCTTAATGGGGTTCTTGCCAAGGTGATGAGACTTCAAGGATGGGAAGATTCTCCAGAAAGCAACTTAGCCAGAGTCTTTGCTAAAACCGGGCCCAGCAGGCCAAGGTCAAGTGTCCTCAGTTATAACTGACTAAAGTGTGGTCAAGGAGGCAGTCTTTGTCACTGGCCTTTAGTCCTTCATACTCTGGACGCCTTAGGTTGAAGCCTGGGGAGAATGGCCACTAACTGCAGGGAAGGTGACAGTGGCCCACACCACTCTGGGTTGCAGCTGCTCGAGGGTTAGCAGGAAAGCTGGAGGCTGCTAAGGACCACAGGCATCTGGCTTCTCCTCCATCATTCCCAGGCTTCGACCACTGTGATGTACGCTCAGGCCCGCAAGCTGCGGAGATGCCCTGGCAATCACGAGTAGTTTTTAGGGGGGGCATTTTCCCAAGAATTCTGCTTTCTGTTCCCATCTGTCACTCCTGTGAACATCAAAGATAGGACCAATGGGCTCCCGGATGAACACCATGCTGGACTGCCCACCCAGAGGGGATAAACCCCAGCTGGACATGCAAACAAGCTTCCTTTCCCACCCCTCCTCCTTTTCACTAGGAATAAGACTCCCCTGGACCACTGAGAAGGACCTTGCCCAGAGGGAGGATACACAGAGACAGAAGCAGTGCCCAGCTGATCTCACATGAGCTGCGATTAAGAGAGACCGGGTCCCAGTCCCAGCTCTGCCAGTATTGTGCATGTCACTTGCCACTCACATGCCTGTGAATGAAGACAATTTGTGTTTGTTAAATAGTACAGGGGTGGATTAAAAAGCTTTGGTATATATATACTATGGAATACTACTCAGCCATAAGAAATGATGACATAGGATCTTTTACAACAACATGGATGGGCCTTGATAACATTATACTGAGTGAAAGAAGTAAATCAGAAAAAACTAAGAACTATATGTTTCCATACATAGGTGGGACATAAAGATGAGACTCAGAGACATGAACAACAGTGTTGGGGTTACAGGGTGGGGGGAGGAGAGGGAGAGGGTTGGGGGAGGGGAGGGCACAAAGATCATGGCTTTTCAGCATTTGCCATATTCCCCCCTTAATCTATAGACAGACAGCAAATATTTACGTATGGTGTTCCCACTATAAAGACTGCTGTCTTAGGGACAAATGCTGATAAACTATTTCAGCAGTTCCTCCTTCTTCAAAGACTTATATGTAAACATAGAGCTCCATGTTTTATAGGACATACTTAAGCTCACTCCATGCTCCCTGGAGCTTTAGCACAAGGGAATGCCCCCCCCCTTTTTTTTTAGTATTTTTTCTTTTATTTATTTATTTTTTGTATATTTCTGAGGATGGGGATGGGGAGGCAGTCAGACAGACTCCTGCATGCGCCTGACTGGGATCCACCTGGCATGCCTACCGGGGGGAATGCTCTGCCCATCTGGGATGTTGCTCTGTTACAACCGGAGCCATTCTGGCGACTGGGGCGGAGGCCATGGGGCCATCCTTAGTGCCCAGGGTGGATTTGCTCCGGTGGAGCCTTGGCTGCGGGCAGGAGGAGAGAGACGAAGAGGAAGGAGAGGGGGAGGGGTGGAGAGGTAGATGGGCGCTTCTCCTGTGTGCTCTGGCCAGGAATCGAACCCGGGAATCCTGCACACCAGGCCAATGACTCCGACGGGTCTACCATATCATGCTTTTTACTTAAAAAAAAAAAAAAAAAAAAAAAATTTACATTTCTTTTGAATGCTGATGAACAGGAGACACCAAATCTTTTTCGCCTGCAAACTACTACCTTCTTTATTAGATCTAGTTAATAACACTGTTCTTTTTTCCAAATAGCTCCAGATATATGGAAAAGATTTATATAGGCAGATGGGGATCCTCAAACCCCTCAGCGAGATCTTCTGAGAATGGCTTTTAAGATACCTAGAGGCAGAGATCAGGGGAACTACCAGCTTTTAGGATACACCCTTAAAGGCTCCAACACCCCAAAGGGGTCTCATAGGATGCCATCTGGGTCCTGCTTCAATAGTGGAAAGGAAGGTCATTGAGCTAAAGCCTGCCAGGCTTACACGCCTCTGCTGTGAGGAAACAGGGACACTGGAAGGTGGGCTTCCCTCTCGCTCCTCTAAGGGAGGGTTCAGTCTCTTCCAGCCCTGCTCCAGCCACCTATGACCTAACCTTGCCCAGAAAGCTGGGGTTTGCCACTGAAGGCTGAAGGTGCCCAGGGCCGTCGGCCCCATCTATGACACTGTGGACGAGCCTAGGGTATTTCTTCCAAGATGCAGGTAAACTGATCTCATTCGCACAAGGGCCACTTAACTATGTTTTGCCTGAATAGTCAGGTTTTTTATTCTTCCCTCAAAGATCTCTGTTGTGGGTGTTGATAGTCCTATTTTCTGCTGCTTTGCTTAATATATAGTGTTTCCTTTATCCCTCCTACCTCAATGCCCCACTCATATTTCAGGCTGGGACCTACTCCTAATTTAGAGCTCTCTTTCCTCCTTGTGCCAACTTGTATTATGAATTTACCTTTGCCACCCAGCTTAGTGTATCCCAAGGTTCTCTTTACCAGGCCACAGTCGCAGAGCTCCAGGGAAAAGCAACCTGGTCTCAACTCTCCAGGCAGAGGAGAACAGAAGCTCCATATCCATGCATGCTGCAAATGGCTTTTTCCAGTCTACCTGAATCATTACCAGCTAGAAGCAGCAGTCATTGGGACTTGGACATGAGCTGCAAAGTATAGAATGGTGACAACAATTCCAGTGCCATGAGGACTTTTCCTGTGGGGAACTTTCCTGGACTCCTGCTCCCTGTGACAGCTCCTAACAGACTGAACTGTGGTTGGGTTGCATTTTTCAGGGATTTGGCATGGTGATGGGGCCAACTTGGACTTGGGGAACATGTTAAGGACATTATTCTTGTAGGGATTCTTGCTGTATTGGCCAAGAGTTTTCTTAAAGGCTTTTAATCACTGTAAAAAAAATAGAGGACTGGATGAAGAAGATGGGGCACATATACACCATGGTATATTATTCAGCTAGGAGAAATGGTGACATCGGATCACTTATAGAGGAATGGTGGAGTCTTGGTAGCATTGGGCGGGGTGAAATAAGCGAATCAGAAAAAAACAGGAACTGCAGGATTCCATACATTGGTGGGACATAAAAGCGAGACTAAGAGGCATGGACAAGAGTGTGGTGGCTATGGGGGTGGGGGGAGGGAAGGAGGGAGAGGGGGAGGGGGAGGGGTACAGAGAGAACTGGATGGAGGGTGGCGGAGAATGATCTCTCTTCGGGTGATGGGTATGCAACAGAACTGAATGACAAGATAACCTGGAAATGTTTTCTTTGAATGTATGTACCCTGATTTATTGATGTCACCCCATTAAAATAAAAATTCATTTATTAAAAAAAAAAATTTAAAAAAAAATTTGAACTTACAGGCATCTGAAGATTAATAAAAATTAGTATACCATGAAAGAAAAAAAAAAATAGTACAGGGGTGTGCTGATCCCTTATATGCCTTCAGGAAAATCATTTCATCACTAGGTTCTGGTCCACTTAAAGCTCTTTATATGAGGCACTGCAAAAATTCCAGGTGTCCACTCGGCCACAAGCTCCTTGGGAGTGAGGGCACGTACGTAGCACAGAGCACTACAGGAAACACTTCTCGGAGTCACTGGTACAAATGCAGATGCACATCTTCATGGACACACAGTGTCAGGCAGCCCCCATTCCAAGTCATCTCAGCTCTTTTTCTCAGATAAACTTCTCCTAACCTGACCCCAGCAGGTGCCGGTTAGATCTGCATTTAAATGTCACTTTGCAAGACAGGTGCTTCTAGGCCTCCTGTAGTCACCTGTCCTGGCAAACACACCATGCTACTCTGGCAAACATCTAGTTTCAACCCCGACCCCCGCAAATACCGTCCTTAATGCTAAGAGTGATACTTAGAGTGAGACTGTCTCGATACTTCATGTTTGTTTTTGCGCTCACGACCAGAAATATCAGACCCAGAAGGGCCAGAACGAGAACCCTAGCTACAAGACACCTAAAAATCCCTAGAAGTCACGCAGGAAAGAGACCAGCTCCAAAGAGGCCAATGATGGCAAAGGAAAGCAGACAAGGAAGCGGGGGAACTGGCTGTGCGGTTCACGTCCAGAGCCCTGTCTGGTAGTACAGAGGAGGATGTGACGTCATCGGCCAGAGGTCTGCGCCCACGTGCCCAGAAGCCAGGCCAAGGAGTGTCACAGTCAGGATGGAGACACGGGCACTGCAGGTGAGAAAGGCACGCTGCCTCTGGAGGCACTGTCTCCTTCTAGACTTCCTTCCTACCCAACACCAGAGCAGGGCTCGGGGCTGGGCTGAGCGCACAGAAGGAAGACAGACAGCTGGAGCAGAGGGCTGGGTGGGCAGGGTGCCCCCGCCAGGGACATTTCAGTCGGCCTTTGTGTTGTAAGAATGCACACGAGTCCTCCTGACTCTGGCTCATAACAGAAGGCAACTCACTGGAAACAGGCCTTGCTTAATGAGACGTGGCTTTAATAGACAGCTCAGAATAATGTCCCTGGGCAGAGCTTCCTGAAATAAATCTCATTAAAGGCCTAAAATCAAAATCCAGTTATGTCCCACATAATCCCTGCCTGCCCTCGAAGGCAAACTTTACAGATCACTGTAGTTTCTTCCCTCCCACCTGATTTAATGTTCGCCTGGAAGCCTACCAGGTAAACGTGACAGAGAAAATCCAGACCACCCTTCGAGTCACCAATCCCTCCAGCAGTGCCTACGAACCAACTCCTGCCGCCGGAAGCCAAACGCCTGCTCCTGCCTGAGAGGCTCCCGTGTGGAGACGTGTCCAGGACACATGAGACAGGCTGAGTCTAAGTCCACACTCACAGAAGAAGAGGAGTGGGGAGGGGAGCTGGCATTTAGGAAGCAGTGACATTTCCCGTGTTTTCACTCGGAGGGTCTCTCCTGCTCACATGTCTCTGCGTCCTGGTGGGGGTGTGGAAGGAAAACACCATCAGAAGAGCATGAGTCAGGAAGACGGCATCAGACCTCCCTCCTACAGAGCTGGCAGGACCCAAGTGGGAACCAGCACCACTCCTCTCGCCTGGCAAACGCTCTAACATAGCTGTTCTTTCTTCCCGTCCCCTGAAACAGTGAGCAGAGCCAGCTCTCCCCATCTCTCTGCCACTCGGGTGCTCCAGCTCTGGTCCCCCAAAGGGGTCCAAGCACATCTTCACACCATGGATAGGCAACTCAAAACACTCTCCAGCTGAAAGTCCACACGCAGGTCCTGTGCGGCAGACCACACCCCAGCAAGGGGTGGCCGCAGAAGTGAGGGGCATGCTGTTCTTGGGCATGGGAATGTACGTGACGGGGGAAGGGGCAGTGTAGTTCATGGACAACAAGAGAGAAAGAGCTGTCCACAGCACAGCTCTCATCTGTCCATAAAGCACTCAAGCTCTCTGAAGCTGTCCCTGGTGGAGCCTCAAGTACCAGTGGTGTGGAAATTTCCCTCTGTCCTTTCTCTCTCTCTCTTTCCCCTGGGCCAGCCAGGTGAGGCCCAAGGAGGCCCTCTGGCATCCCAGGCTTATTCCTTCAGTGGCTGTCTTCACAGAAACCCGAGACTCCTGGGGCCAGCCCGCTGGGACAGGCGCTCTCTGCCTCCCAGAATATTAACCATCCAGCCCGACAAATCCACAGGCGTGAGGCGGAGGAGCCTGGGAGTCTCCATCCTTTCTCAAACAAAGAACACTTGAACATTATTCTTCTGGAAGCTGAAGGCATGAGGAATCAGCGGAGAGACATTTGGGGGGTAGGCGAGGTCTTCAAGTCACTGCTGCCACCTGCTTACCACAGGGACAGGGACAGGCTCACCACTGCAGAACCTAAACATGGTGTATTTGACCAAGACCATCTGTGACTAGCTGTGTGTGACCACCAGGCCAGCAAGGAAACCTTGGTCAGTGGAGAGCTGGAACATCTTCATGAGCAACGGGAAGAAATCAACGCGGAGGGTACTGTCATAAAGGCAGTGGAGGAAAAGCGAAGCACTGAACTTGACCATCTGCAGTGTCATGGCCTTGGGTGTCAGCTCTCATCTTCTCGGGATGGAGAGCCAAGGGACCCGGCAGAAAAGGACCTCCGTCTGCATCTGTCAGAACTATCTTCTGTACCGTATCCTGTCACTGCCCCACTGAGAAGGGGAAAGAGTAAATCTCAAGAAACCTGCCCATCAGCATTGGAAAGTGAAGAGGTGCAGCAGAAAAGAACAGGAAGTCCACATAGAAAAGTCCGAACACCTGAGCCTTTGCTCATGGTGGGCTTCGGGTTTCTTTCTGTTTTGTTTTGTTTGCCACTCAAGCTATTCCCCTGCTGTTTCAGCGGCCCGGCGGGGTGAACAGGAAAGTGGGCTTTTTCTTTCTCTGTGGACGTGTTGCTGTCCTAACCTGATCTGCCTGACTGTCTCAGTTGCATCCAACCTTGACAGCCTGCGGTTGCACCCCCCCCCCATGTAGTGTGTAGTATGTTTTTTATTTTATGCATCTTATGATATTTTACATTTTGGGGGCCTTACAGACCGGAGAGACTGCCCATCCCAGGACTAGCTAATTCCTAAAAAACAGCTTATCTGGGAGCATGCTTCTCCCAAGCAGGCTGACCATGGCCTCATCAAACTCTCACATGCCGAGCCGGTGTTTCCCACTAAGGCATCTCAGGGCCAGGTACTGGGTGGCTAGGGGACAGCTCCTGCACCCACAGCTGGAATTCAGTGGTTTGCCCCACCGCCTTGCCTTTCCCATGGAAACCCCGATACAGGCTCTGGCCTGGGCGTTCCCTTCACTCCCGTCCTCTGCCTCCTGATCACCCTGACGTTTTCCCTGTGGTCCTGTGTGGCCTGGCATGCCCCCTCCTTCTGGGGAATGTCAGTAATAAATTCTTCTTTCCGTGGCGTTGGCCTCTGCCATGGCATCATCATTCAGTCACCTCCATACACTACAATCTCATGGGTACAAATGAGTCACCCCGCTCCGCTCCCCACCCTGAAGCAGCCTTTCTCCAGCTACCTCCCTGCTGCAGGTGCCCGCACACTTACTTCCCGTGCTTGCACCTTGCTAACCCCGCAGCGGGGAAAAGCTACGAGAGGCCACATGCCGGGGACCCAGGTGGTCCCACCTCATCAGCCGGGAGCGGCTCACACCGCAGTGGCTCCTGTAGCCACACCTATGTGACTGCATTTAACTAAAATGTCCCTGAATTCATTTTTTTTTAAGTCTGCTAAGCAGACATTTTAAAGAAACATCCACTTTCCGTTTGTGCGAACACCAACCAGCCAGCTACACCCACATAACCATATGCCGAAGACTAGTGCAGTCGACTGAAGCACGTGGCCACGCGTCTGGACTTACACACGAGTACTCCCGCACGCAAAAGGGATTCTGCCTTTGTTTTTCAAAAGGGGATCGTGAGGGGGCACTCCACCTCTTGGAACAGTGGGAACTCTGCTCTGTCAATGAGGCAGAACTTGCGTTCACAGCACTGGAATGCTCCATTCGTTTTGACATTGCCTTTAACCTCCCCGAGTGACACGGTAGAAGCTGCATTCCTGGTAGTGAGATGCACTCGTATGTGTACAGGCACAAAAACATGTGAACACAAACATGTGCACACACACAAACACGGAACTGGGAGAGGGAAACAAGAAGACATCATTTGATCACCTTGACCATAAATATTCAATATAACCGTATGTTACTAACTCTTGTCACACTGGCTAAGGCAGGCCTCTGGGCTCCGAGAAGTGTTTGTGGGGATCCCCACGCCATTCCTAGGAACTCCAGCGATGTTCCACTCTACGCAGGAGCAAGCACCGCACACTCCTTTCCTCCCCTAGTCCTCTCCTCTGGCCTCCTAAGCAGAGCAGGCCAGACCCAGCTGTCACCACCGCAGCAGCTACGCTGGCCACAGCTGCCACCCTGCAGGACAGCAGGACGTCGCTTCTTCTACCTCACCGACCCTCATTCTCCCACCTCTCTTAGTACTTGGGCAGCAACCCAACAGTTGGACTTGGACCAGGGGTCAAGGTCAAGTGATAGACCCAGCCTTCCCCTGGCCACTGATGCCGTCCTCCTGGGCCCGTGTGTGTCTGGTTTCTCTTTACCAAGCACAAAGTCTCCCAGGAGGCGCCCCCATCCCTTCTGCACCTCGATTCATGTCTAGCCCGGCTGATCGATCTGTCAGACGTGCCCAGACAGGGCTGCAGCCCACTGGCAGACACAGCTTAAGCTCTAGCTAGGAATGCACACGTGTTCCACACACAGAAGGAGTCTTTATATTTCTCCATACTGTGATAGAATCATACACTTCTTGGGACTTTTGTAAATAAGAGGGGGGACATGAGGAAGTTGGAGACGGTAGAGAAAGACTGGGCATGAGTACAAATGTCACTATTTGCTAAGGGCTGCCCTCCCTCACCTCAGTGACTAGATAGGAAATGGCCCCCCACCTTTGGTAAAATGATGCTCAAAGAGGGGGAGTTCCATGTCCCCACTGTGATGTCTCGGCCAGGGCATGACACAGAAAGCTGCCAGGTGGGGCCAGGGGATTTCCCACAATCCACCACCCACCCACAGATGCACAAGAGTTAAACACTCTCTTCCCTGCTTCCTGGTTAAGCCCAAAGTCACTGAGAAGAACAGAAACAACCAAACCACTTTACCATGATCCTAAAGATGAAGAGAGAGAGCAAAGGGGAAGGGGAGGAGTTCATAGTCAGCAGCAACCTTGATGGGCAGCCTGGCAAAGCTTTGGTAACATATACAGAGCCCCAGGGAGCCCAGAAGTGGGTCTTCTTTGCAGAAATGAAGAGAAGGTCAGCAATGGACAACCCCCAGGGAGAGAAGTCCGGGGCCCTCTGATCGTGAGGACCCCAGCGGGGGTAGGGACTGAGCTCCAAGGGTGACCAGGCAGTGCAGCCACTAGGGTCGTGTCTGTGACCCTCGGGTTTACCTCTGTGTCCCGCTGGGAACGCACCATCTAGCTGCCATGCACTTTCAGAGAGCTCGGCGGACAAGGACAAATTGGTTTCCAGGACCTCTTCACGTGTTTGTACTGCTGCACACTTTCTCTGGACTGGATGACGCTGTGACACACGGACCGAGAGCTTCGGTCATTTTCCGACTTGGTAGACAGAGGTGGTGACAGTAATAAATTTGGCCTATATGGCCATTTTCAAAAGGTCTCGCTAAAATTTTTTTTTTAATTTATTGATTTTAGACAGAGAGAAGAAAGAAGAGGGAGAGAGGGAAGAGAGAAATAGAAGCATTCATTTGTTGTTCCACTTACTTGTGCCATTCATTGGTCACTTCCCATGTGTAACATACAGAGCCCCGGGGAGCCCAGAAGTGGGTCTTCTTTGCAGAAATGAAGAGAAGGTCAGCAATACCTTCTCTGACTGGAGATCGAACCCATAACCTTGGTGTTTCAGGATGATGCTCTAACCGACTGAGCTAACCAGCCAGGGCCAGGTCTCACTAAATATTTTTTTTTCTTTTTCTTTTGTATTTTTCTGAAGTTGGAAATGGGGAGGCAGTCAGACAGACTCCCACATGCGCCTGACAGGGATCCACCTGGCATGCCCACCAGGGGGTGATGCTCTGCCCATCTGGGGCGTTGCTCTGTTGCAACCAAGGCCAGTCTAGCGCCTGAGGCAGAGGCCACAAAGCCATCCTCAGCGCCCGAGCCAACTTTGCTCCAATGGAGCCCTGGCTGCAGGAGGGGAAGAGAGAGACAGAGAGGAAGGAGGGGGGGGGGGTGGAGAAGCAGATGAGCACTTCTCCTGTGTGCCCTGTCTGGGAATTGAACCCGGGACTCCCGCATGCCAGGCTGACGCTCTACCACTGAGCCAACCAGCCAGGGCCTCACTAAATATTTTATAAACTTATTTATGATTCCCCTGCCCACCGAACATTGCCAGAACCATTTAGACATAGGTAGGTGGAAATACCCAGAGCAAGAGGAATCACGACAGCCAGGATAATCCTCTTACCACTTAAATCAGAGCACGTTCAAACCCTCCAGGGGCTAGTCAGATCCCTCTGCATAAAAGGGCTTAGAAGCCAGCATCTTCCTGGGCCTCAGGAGGCACTCACTTCCTCTCCCGCCTCCAGCTCCCGCCACCCTTCTCTGCGTGGGCCACACATCCTTCTTGGATCTTCTTTGAATGATCCATGTGTGCCTCCATCACAAGGCCTAGGCACTGCCGTCCCTTCTCCCTGGGGAACTCCTCTCCTGCAAAGGTTGCCTTGGTTTGATCTCTCACCTCCTTTGGGTCTTTATATCAATGCCACCTCTCAGGTGTTCCCTAACAATGCCACCTAAATGTTCAGCAACCTCATCCCAAGAACTCAAACCACATCAGCATACCCAACAAAGACATGGCTCCCACTCCTGCAGACCTTACCAACAAGCGCAGTACAAGAACTGCTCACAATCAGCTGTACTGGGAGACACGAACAGGTAATCAGAGTGGAGTACGACATAATCACAGAAGCACCCAGCTCTGTTGGCAGCAGTGCTCCCGACAAACTTCCCCAAGCCCAGAGCGGAGCGCCTCATTTATTATTCTAAGCAGCCTCTGCTCTTCCATCAACTTCACAGCCTCTCTGACTTCAATAAACAACTGTTAAGTGGAGTTTAATGATCCAGAACAGACAGTGCTCAGTGTTGAAAGTGGGATTTAGAGACAAAAAGTGCATGTTTCCCTGTCAATCTTAAAACACATCCCTGTCATCAAAGAATTAACCAAAGAAAGTTTTGAAAGATGGGGGGGGGGGGGGGTAAGCACGTGCATGCACACACGTTGTAAGGGTGTGGAAAAATAGGGTTTGAGAGGAAGCACCTGTCACATTAGGTATTGTCAGAGACAGGGCATGCTGTCACTCCCCGAAGGTGTTTTTAGGAACTCAGTGAGTCACACCGTACGTGGAGGTAATGGAAAAAAATCTCTCCAAGACCACACTAATCCCCCAGCACATGCACCCTCTTTTAAATTTTGCTTAGTTTGGAGACATGCATGTGACTTTATCTTCAGTTCTGGTATCCTCCTGCAGCTCTTCCCTGTCATTTTGTGTCTAACACTGGTAGTAGACTGCAATTATTTCTTCACGATCACTCACCACCCCCCTTCACTGTGGGAGAATTATCCATCTTTGCCCAATGCCACGTAGTCTGTGGGGCTACAGGCTGCCTACACTTCCCTGCCTGTGCGTTGTTGGGGATGACATGTGAGCTGCTTGGGCTGACGGAACAGGAGAGGATGTGAAGTACACAGAATCTGAGCAGAACCTGTAGGAGGAATCACACACAGGTGTGTCCGACGGGGCTGCTCCTCCCACCTGAGTCTCAGAATAAGAACTCATATAAAGCAGGACCAGAGTCAACCTGCAGCCTACAAATGCTGAGAGCCACCGAGACGGAGGATGATGGTACGGTCGGCAAAGCTGACAATTACAAAAACTAGTGGCAGAAGCAGATGTGATATGACAGAAAAACCTAAAACATGAGAGGATAGGAAAATAGTGACTCTTGTGTTAGCGCGGTGACATTTTGGAAAAAAGTGTCTCCTGTGATAAGTTGAATGGCAGATGGTACAGCTAATGGATGTGCAGTTTCAGGAGAAAAGGTCACAAAAGAGAGCACCACTAATGTGACAGGTTATTATCAGGTGCATTCCACAAAATACGTACTACAAGGAAAAGCAGGCTCAGAAAAGACTTGGCTGATGTTCCAGCAGGGTGGAGACGGAAAAAAGAACATCTGGAATGTTATATATAGAAGATACAACTGTTTCTCATCTCTTATCAACAGAGCAGGGTGGAAGGGGGAGAATCCGCTCTGCAGAAAAGGCAATTGAAACTTCGCCCCAGGACACACAAAACCAAGGGCATGTTAAGATCTCTAAGTGTATTAAAATAGAGCCACCCCCCTCGCCCGCCCCTGGTAAATCCTTTTAGCCAGACAAAAAGGCCATAGGAAAAGTGATTAGTGGCATGGTCTCACAGAAACCTGATAAGCTCAAAGTGCCTATAATCAAATCTAGAGAGGGAGGTGTGTCTGGAAAAGAATTATCTCAAAGAGAAATGTGAATGTAGCTATTGGCCCATGGACTAACTGAAATCAAAAGAAAATTTAAAAAAAAAAAAAGGAAATAAAAATGAATGGTGGTTTAGAATGAGTTATATCACCAAAAGAGACACGAGCCTAGAATAAAAGAGATCATGACCACTGGAGATCTAAAACAAGCTTTAAGAGTCCCAAATTTCTACAAGCAGGAAGCAAGCTGAGAAAGTCGCTATATACCCAAGAAAGGCACGTGCTCTAATACTTTTTCAGATGCATCCACAGAGGATCATCAGGAAGGGAGGACCTCCCAAGGTGAGAAGCTAAGAGTCATGGAGAACAATAGAACCCACTCAAGACACCCCCCCCCCAGGGTCAACCACATCTGTCCAATGGGATTGCAAAGCTGCTATGTGTCAGTGATGGCCATATGGCTTCCATTCTTCCTCTTTCCAAGTGGGGAGGTGTCTACCATGGTGGACACCGGTCACAAGTAACTTATGTTAGTTCATAGGCCTACAGATCAAGAGGAACTAAATCCAGACCTAATGAAGAACCTATCATGAGATCCTGAAATCTAGACCTGACTCAACAACAGGGTGAGAATTTTGATGTCTACTCTTTTGAGTCAGAAGTGAACTTATTTTGTGTATGGGAGGAACAGAAGTGATGATTTGTGATCAAGAGGGAAGATTGAAGCAGGTTGTAGTATAGTCACTGTTGGTCAAATAAGTTTATAAATATAATGTATATGTTTGCTTGCTTATAGTTTGCATCGGGTGTGGGAGACAGGCTGTAAGCTGGCAAGGTCCTTATAGCCTAAGGCTTTCTTTTAAGACTAAGCCTTTCCCACCCTTTTAATACTAAGATCTTTTTTTGCCTGACCTGTGGTGGCGCAGTGGATAAAGCGTTGACCTGGAAATGCTGAGGTCGCTGGTTCAAAACCCTGGGCTTGCCTGGTCAAGGCACATATGGGAGTTGATGCTTCCTGCTCCTCCCCCTTTCTCTCTCTTCTCTCTCTCTCTTCCCCTCTCTCTCTCCTTTCTAAAATGAATAAATAAATAAAAATTAAAAAAAAAATACTAAGATCTTTTTAAAACTAAACTTTCCCCCACACCCTTGACTGTTGCATGATGTGGGGTGGTGCACTCTTATGAGGAATCCCATTTATGCCTCAGATAAGTGGCTTTGTATCAGAGACTTCCTTATTTGTATACTGGCTTAAAGGCTTTAATTTCTACACTATAAAATAAGGGGGAAAAAAAAAGGGAGACCGGGGCTCTCTCTCTCGGTTCCTGAAATTAGTATTGCAGAAGAGAGGCAGCCAAGATGGCGGAGTGCTGAAGGAGAAGCCAGTTTGTGCAGAGTTTATGTAGGAGAAAGAGATGGAGAACAGAGGTGAATAAAGTTGGTGAGGTAGAAACCTTTGATTCTAGGAAACTCGGATAAGTGAGTGGTTTTGGGAGCCCTGAATGGAAAGAGAAGTGTTTTCCCACTGTGTGTATTTCTTGCCCGCCAGGTGCGAGCTAGGATTAAAGGTAATGGCCTATCAGTTCTTGGCTCCGTTGTTTCATTACCGTCTGTCCAATGCGAACCTGCACGGGCCAAGTGGCTGTGATGGTGGCCATGGCTACTGGCTTTACAGTCACAATTATTCAGGCCTCCCTTCCCTACAGAGAATTTTTACAGCCCCACCTGGACTTGCAGTGTCTACCTAGTGGCTAAGTGTACCGCTCCACATAATATCAGGAGTCGCCAGGTGGTCTGTTGGGCAGCAGAATGGGCATGTATATAAACACACTGTATCCAAGCAAAACTCTGAAAGGGCATCACAAGTTTCCACCAGATCTCTTGCTCTTCCCTCTATTAGGCCACTGGATTTCCCTTGTAGGGGATGTTTTTTCAGCCCGGGATCCAGAAGGAGACAAAGGGAGTAGAGACATAGCCACCCAGCAGCCTGATGTAACTAGAGAGCCCAAGCAGCCTGTGTGATCGGAAGGCTCTGAGATTGGGGAGTTGTCTGACCAGGCAAAGCTGACTCACACAACCCGCTGCACTCAGATAAATTAAGTCAATGTTAAAACTCTTAGAAGCATACAATTTAATGCAAGGAATACACCTGGAGTCCCATGTGAGCCCTCAGGCCTATAGCTCCTCATCTTTCTAGGAAGGACCCTCAGAGCACAAATTCTGAGTCAATGCCATCATCATTGTGAGTCATCTAACAGTGAAACTTGATGAAAAACAAAAAGCCAAACCATGATTTTTATTTTTTTCTACCAGCCGTGCTTTGGACAAGAATTGTGCCTGGAGCACGTTCTCATCTCTCTTCTCACTGCATGTTCTCCCTGGACCCTCTCACGAACCTCGCTCGCCCCAAGACCAGGAGAAGGCCAGCTGAAGCCACAAAGGCCAAACAGACATGAGGCAATGTCCTGACATGCAGCATCGGGGAGCAGGCACCTGGGAAGCCTGTCCCTCCTCTGGGGGGCAGCAGGAACGAACAGGTGAAGGCCCCTCTGGATTTAGAATAATTATTTTGAATGCTTGGGGGAGATTATTTTGAGAATTTGATGTTGCTAAAATAATGCCCAACCATACACACACACACACACACACACACACACACACACACACGTGCGTGCGCGCACAAATGTCAATAACCCAACAATCTGCTTTTCCTCAGGTGCTCTCCTGCCCACAAAATGGTCAAGCGGACGTTCTGAGGGTGCTGGGTTGGGGGGGGTCCTCATGTAAGGCTCCAAGCAAGGGAGGTTGGTAGCCACTCCGGGGCACCTATGCAGACGTCACAGTCACCTTGGGAGATCTGCTACCTGATGTTGAACCAACATTTCTATTTCAATTTCAAATACTGACAGTTCACATTTTTAATGTGAAGCTACATCTCTAGTACTTTTTTTAGTACTTTTTTTTTTTTTTGTCTTTACAAGAGTTTATTTGAGCCAGACAATGGCCAAGATCTCAAATGCGTTGGTACCTCTATTTCCTCAGGGAAGGGAACCAGGCGTCCAGGCCCTTTGCAGGTCACAGCAGATGACACCCTCATCCTCCAAACCCTCTGGTCCTGGGGTCTCAGAGCCCCTGGAGACTGTGGGTCTCACTTCCATTCAGCACCCTTCAGATTAAAGACAACAACTGCTGATTGGTTCAAAGAAGACATGGTGCTCGGAAAAGAAAACATATCTCTCTGTATTTAATGAATGGTGCTGAAGGGTCCCCTCCAGGGAAAGGCGATGTGCTTGTCGACCTGCACGTCCCCAATGAGGTATGATCCTGAGTGTCCCTGACCTGCACATGCAACATCAATGGGGGAGCAGCGCGGGAGGAAATGATGAGAGGGGCAGGGACCAGCCTCACAGCCCTCCTCTCGAGCTCTCCTAATCAGGCTTTTGGAAGACAGGTTGGTCAAACGTCCTGCCCTTCCCGTCCAGACAGATGATCAAAACGCCTTTGCACAGCCTTCCACACTCAGAATTTTAAAGATGCATTCGGGGCTCCACGACTTCCCAGTGGTGGCCGGCGGGAAGCCAGCAGCAGCTCATTAGTTCTGGGAGAGCCGTTTCAGGCTCCTTCCTGTTGCAGCCATTCCTGCATCTCCCTTTGATGTGAAGCTATCCGCCCACAAAGGCTTCACTCCACTCGCCCAGTCCTGAAAATTGGCTGACAACAGACTGCCTAATCCAATCGTTAGTAAAGCTCAGCTCTGAGGTTTTGGCCAGAAAATAGGATCTGTGGAGTCTTTAGCCTCATCCCTACTCCTCCTTTCTGGGCAATGACAGGCAGAGAGCAGTACAGGGACATGCACAGTACAATCAGATGCCGCAAGTTGAACGGCATTGCAACATAAGACCCTACAAAAAAGAGAATTGATATGGCAAATCTGCTCCATCCCTTGGCTGCAGCAGACTTCCCAGGAGCAGGTCCAATTTGACACTGAATGGTTATTAACTCTTTGTAGGGGTGGATGGCAGGCAGGTTGAAGGCAGGTCCCCGAGACACTAAGGAGAAGGACTCCATGGAGAAGCTCATTCTCCACAATAAATCTCAAGGGTGTCTAGACTTGTCATGGGGCTCCACACCAAAAGGATGGCAGGACCCTGACAACATATCATTTGGATGAGTTTAATTAGCACTGCAGGGCCCTGGCCATTTGGCTCAGTGGTAGAGTGTTGGCCTAGAACGTACTAGGTTCAATTCCAGTCAGGGCACACAGGAGAAGCATCCATCTGTTTCTTCATCCCTCTCCCTCTCGCTTCTCTCTCTCTCTCTTCCCCTCCTACAGCCATGGCTTGATTGGTTCGAGTGCATCACTCGAGGACTGAGGATGGCTCCCTGGAGCCTCCATCTTCAGGTACTAAAAACAGCTTGAAAGCCCAAGCAATGGCCCTATATGAGCAGAGCATCGCCAGAAAAGAGCTTGCTGGGTGGGTCCCAGTCGGAGCGCAGGCAGAAGTCAGTCCCTCTGTTTCCCCTCCTCTCACTTAAAAAAAAAATAGCACTGCAGGTTAGTGGGGTTCCACTCTGAGAAGCCAACCCAAACCAAAGGCCTGGAGGAACTTTACCCAGATCTGATTTTCCAGGAGGAGTGGCAACCGCCCACATGAGTCTCCATACACAGAGGAAGACAGGGCTTCTGCCGGGCTTCACCACCCAGGAGCGCTGCGCAGGGGCTGCCAACAGTACCGTGAGGCCCAGTAGAGCCCCAGAGAATTCCCCAAGGACTGCCTGGGAGAGGAGGTGAAGAGGGATGCAGGCACAAAAGGGAAGATAGCAGGAGAAAGATACAAAGAGGCAAGTGAGAGAGACCAGGAGAGATGGAGAGATGAAGCAGACGAGTTGAGATGAAACCAGACAAGGGCAGACACCTTGTGAACCAAGCTGAGAAGTGCTGCTGGACTGTGGCTAAGAAGGGGAGAGGTTACCATGGCAACACCTTGCCAAAAGCACAGGTCCTGCAGCTAAGCCCAGGGGTGACCCTTGAAGCCCCTGCTGGGATGGCTGTACCTGCCACTACTGCTCACCTGTGAGAGTGTGCCTGCAACCATGTGCACAAGTGCCCATGCTCAAACTCCAAGACCTCAGGCCAGAACCCACTGCCCCAGGTTTTAAGGTCCCATGAGCCCTTCTTCTACAGGCCAGAGAAACGGAGGAGGCCTCTCCCAGATGCTCTTTGTAGGCACATGGGAGAGGGACTATGAAGCAGAAGGAGTATCTTCGCCCTACACAGACAATCCCTCTGACCATTTGTCACCAAGCTTGTACTTGAATTATTGCAGTGATGGGGAACTCACTCCATTCATGATTCCACGAGCCTATGTTACTATCACATCTACGGCATATTCCCACTATACCCCCCCCCAGCTCTTCACTAATATCTCACACACACACACATACCCCTTCCCTCCTCCTCGCTCCCCAACCCAAATCTCTATAATTTTTCACATTTATCTTATAGAGGATTTTTTCCTTAACCACATATTTATGCTTCTTTGATTTATTTAGGGATTTCCTTTTCCTCTGAGACATCTCCTCATCCACCTTAGTGACAATCTGTTCTTTTCAAGGTGGTTACTACACCCCTGAGCTCACCCAGTATAACTACTGTGCACCTGTCTGACACCTGAGAGCATCAAGGGCCCACACACGCTCAGTGATCAAAGAATCCACAGCCAAACCCAAACTCTCTTTGATTTTTCAATATGGGCAGCAGAATCCCCATAGTCTGGGCCAAAAATATCCCACACCCAGGCACCCTGAGCACTGCTGCCATTTTTATTGCTGTCCAGATGGAAAAAAGATAATTAATATTCATTGAGGGCAAAGCATTATGTACTATTGTAAGCATTTTACATGCATTTACTTAGCCTCTCTCTTCAAAGCAACTCCATAAGGTAAATACTATTAACCCCATTTTTGATGCAGAAAGCAAGGGCTAGTGAGGTTAAGAAGGCTGTCCAAGGTCTAGCAGCTTTAAGGGGCAGAGTCAGAATTCAAACCCAGTCTCACTGTAGAGCCAATTCTCTGGCCCATTCCTACACTGTATCATTTCAGGACTATGACATCTTTCAGGAACTTGATGGCCTTTCAAATACATATGCCTTTCATGTACCATAAACTCATAGAAAACATCATATTTAATAGTAAAAGACAAAATGCTTTTTTTCATATGACTGGGAATAAGGCAAAAATGTCTGTTCTCAACACTCCTATTCAATGAAAGGCACACAGATGGCAAGGGAGAAATGAAACTGTCACTCTTCAGACATGACCCAGAACATCCCAAGGAATCTACCAAAAGACTGAGAACTAATCAACAAATTTAACCAGATAGCAGGATTCAAGACTAACCCACAAAAATCAATTCTACTTCTGTATGCTAGCAATGAAAAATCAGAAACTCAAATTCAAAATACAGTATCACGTATAATAGTGCCACAAAAGGAAATACTTAGGAATAAATCTAACCTAATATGTGTAGGCTATCTATGCAGAAAACCACAAAACATTCATAAAAGAAATTGAAGATGGCTTAAGTAAATAGATATACCATGTTCATGAACTAGAAGACATTATTAAGATGTCAATTTCCCCCAAATTGACTTAGAGATTCACTCTAATTCCAACCAAAAGCCCATCAGATATTTTTGTAGATTTTCACAAGCTGAATCTAAAATATGTAACATAAAGGCCGAGAAACTAGAATAACCAAAACAATTTTTAGAAAGAATAAAGTGGGAGGACACACAAGATCTGACCTCAAGACTTAAGATAAAGTTATCTTACTTAAGAATGTGTGATATAGTGCCATAGTAAAAGGATACATAAAGATTTGAATCTCCTAGAGAGTAAGTATCTCCTGATAGTTGTCATATGCAGGACAGGAGCCTTCCTCCTGGAAAGAATACCAAGATCAACACGAGGATCAGTGCTATGCATTCTCCAGGTGAGCCTGGTCTGGGAGGGAGGAGAGCAGGACTTCTGGCCCACCACTTTAAGAGCTGCATCCTCTTCTGCTATCATCACCAGATGCCTCTGTTTCCCCAGCCAGCTCATGATGAGTTCGGGGAAATGAAGGAGTCTTGGGAGTTAGTTGTTTTGGTGTAACCAACTGGGAGTGGCTGACACATCCCTTAATATCTTCAACTTCAACCCTCAAAAGCATGTTTCCTCAAGGCAACTGATTCAGTGTAGAGATACTGGGAGCTCTTGTCTTTCTCTGGTCCCTGGAGGGAAAATGCACTCAAGACAAAAAAATCAGAACAAAATGCCTGACTGCATGCAGCCCAAAGAGGATACGGGACATTGAGCAGGCCGTGCACGCTGACCAAGATAGCCCAGGTTAAACAGAGCTTACCATGCACTCCTTTTCTTTCAGGCAGGGTCGTACCAACCCCATTCCAGATGCCCGAGGTGCTGCTGGTGACTACACAGGTTCAGGCCCCAACCCCTCCCCTTCCCCTCGGCCCACTCCTTCTCCCAGGCTGCCTATCTCAGGCAGGGGCATCGGCTTCCTCGCTGTTCCACGGGCTCTGAACCAGCTTCCACCCCTCATTAGACACTTTCCGTATGAGACAAAAGGAACAAAATGTAAATAAAGACTTGTGATCTTAAATACTTGAAATCAAAGTGCCGTCTGCCTGTGGTTCCCCCCAGTTTAAGAAGCCTCTGCAGAAAATTACATCAGAAAAACAAAACAAAATGATATGAAAAGAGCCCAGATTGGCAGCGGCCCCCTAAATCTCTGGGTAATAGAAGCCTGGCAGGAATATAATAACGGGGGCTGGCCCTGCCCAAGTCACTTGTCTGCTATTTCCCAAAAAGCACATTAAAAATACATTTCCTGGTTTAATAGACTCATGAACTGAAATGAATGTGGCAGAACTCTTATAAAGATGATAGAACCTGCTGGCCCAGCAATGTTAAATTTTGCATAGGGAGACAGGATCCCTAACTCCTCAGCAGACACATCATGAATACTGCAAACTGAGAGCCCGGCAGATGCTCCAAAGGCTCCTGATGAAGTAAATGGTTTATTTTTTGGTTTTTGTTTTACTGACAGGATTGGCCTCCTCTGTGTCCTCTCATTTTCTCTCCCTCCCTCACTTGTACATGAGATACAGACTCCTCCAGACTAACCCAGGGATGGAGTGATCAGAGCATGGGGTTGGTCAGTGTGTTGGTTGGAAAGCATTCCCCAAATTCATGTCCACTCAGAATCTCAGAATGTGACCTTACTTGGGAAAAAAAAATCTTTGCAAATGTAATTAGGTAAGAAGCAGTCATGTTAGATTAGGGTGGGCCCTCAATCCAGTGACTGGTATCTTTATAAGAAAAAGAAAAGGGAAGTTCAGAAACAGACACACACACAGGGAAGCAGGCCATGTGACAATGAAGACAGACTGGAGTGATGAAGCTACAAGCCAAGGAATGCCGGGAGCCATTAAAAGTTATTAGAGTCAAGGAAGGACACACCCCTGGAGCCTTCAGAAAAAGCATGGCCCCAGTGACACTTGGATTTCAAGATTTCTAGCCTCCAAAACTGAAAATATGAGTTCCTATTGTTTTAAGCCACACCCAGTTTGTGGTACTTTGTTATGGCAGCCCTAGAAAATGAATACAGTCGGGAGAACATGTCTACACACTCTAATGTATAATAATATCAATCTCCCCAAAAGTTACCTTAGTCTATCATTTCTTTTTTTTTTTTAAGTGAGAAATGGGGAAATAAAGAAACATACTCCTGCATGTATCCCGACCAGGATCCATCCAGCAACTCCCATCTGGGGCCGATGCTCTACCCATCTAAGGTGGATGCTCCCAACTGAGCTATTTTTAGCACCTGACCACGGAGCCATCCTTGGCACCAGGGCCAATGCGCTCAAATCAATCGAGCCATGGCTGCAGGAAGGAAAGAGAGAGAGAAAAGAGGGAGGGGGAGGGAAAAGAAGCAGATGGTCACCTCTCCTGTGTACCCTGACCAGGAATAGAACCCGGGACTTCCACACATCGAATCGACACTCTACCATTGAGCCAACCAACCAGGGTCATTTCAAGTCTATCATTTCAAGATGGTGGCAGTGGATAGTACTGCCCTACAATTTCATTAGCAGAGACTTTACACCTACCAGTCTTAAAATCACATGACTGTCTTTCTAGCTGCTCTCACTGAGTAACTTTTCAACTTCATTCAACTCTTTCCCATACTTCTTCCTCAGCATCCCCAGCTCATCCAGGTCTGAGAGGAACAGATAAGGAGAAATACAGTGAGAGAACCTATAAGGCAGAAAGTAACAAAGAAAACTCACTGGCCACCTGGTATTCTTTTGGGTTGATTACCATTCCTGGGAAGACAACTTTCCAAAAAAATTATTGGATGCTGTTAAAAGCTGAGTTGTGCACCTCTCAGATTCCTATGCTAAAGGCCTAACGCCTCAGAAGTTAACTGTTTGGAGATACAATCTTTAAAGAGGTGATCAGGTTAAAATGAAGTCTCTCAAGTGGGCCCTAATCCAACATGACAGGCCAGAAGATTAGGAGCCAGGCAGGCGGAGAGAAGGCCGTGTGAGGATGGAGGGAGAAGACACCATCTGCAAGCCGAGGAAGGAGGCCTCAGGAGAAACCGGGCCTGCCAACACCTTGATCTCAGACTTCCAGCCTCCACAACGGTGAGAAAACCAGTGTCCGCTGTCTTAGCTGCCCAGCCTACGGTGCTTTATTATGGCAGCTGAACCAAGCTCAAAGAAGTGCCAAACTGCCTCTAGGCCAGGGCCTCATGAACACACGCTCCAAAATGACAACCTGGCTTAAACAGCTGGGACTCAAAAAAAAAAAAAAATAACCGCAGTCATAACAGGCCCAATACATAGCAAACATGCTATCTGAGTGCTAATTATTAGTGAGCCAAAAATATGACACTCTTCAGAAACACAAACACTATAGTTTATAGTATATCTATAAACTATACCCACCTAATACTGTCTCCACGAGCAAAGACATAGTCACAGTCACTCAAGCCACCCACACAGTGTGCCCTGCAAAAGACGGGATGGTGTTTCAATATTATAGTTAGCATCCACGACGCTAAAGAGCTCCTGGCAGTTACGTTATTGAACACTTTGCTCTTCACCTTTACGCCAAATATTTTTGTATGAAAACGGGGCACATTTTTTAACAGCCTCGGTGCTATTGCCATGTGCCACAGGGACAGGTTTGGCTCATTCCCAATCTTTAAATGAAGAAAGGAGGTGGCAATGTCAGGACCAGCCTGTTTCTCAGTTCCCAGACAACTCCTCTCAATTAGGCTGGGAGAAGATTTAAAAATGTCTCTGAACTAACCAGTCACAGGGCAAGAAGAGAGAGAGAGAGAGAGAGAGAGAGTCTAATTGCTAAAATCACATGCCAAGACATTAAATCCACAGGAATAATTGGAAAGTTAGTCTTTCATCTTTAGAGACCCTCCTGATAAAGAGTCAGAATTACTAACATTTTGGAGAGTCCCTCAATGCACTGCTTTGGAGACCTGATTATAAACACTCGGAATTTCTCCCAGGAGCTGCTAGAGACCCTTGATCAAAGTTAAGTTTGCTCAGTTGTGCTGCAAGTATCGGTGCGGGGGGTGGGGGGGTGGGGTGGGGGGTGGGGGTGGGGGGGTGGAGCGTCTCCTTCAAGGAAGACTTGGAAACTTAGAAAACACGGAAGAAGAAATCAGTGATTGCCACAGGAGCCTTGGAGCTGTTTCCATAGGTCCCTTCTGGCTGCCTAGGATTAGGCTATGCCAACAAGTAATTTCAGTGCCAGGGAAATCTAGGGGTGGGCAGTTGAGTACATGTGGTTGGTGTTACAGAAAGAACAGGCAGCTGTCTTCCAAGAAAGGGTTTCACGCCTCTCAGCCTGGCTGCCTCCCGCAACCCCACCCGTATACTGAAATATAATC
The DNA here is from genome assembly GCF_036850995.1 of Saccopteryx leptura. Classification (NCBI taxonomy): domain Eukaryota; kingdom Metazoa; phylum Chordata; class Mammalia; order Chiroptera; family Emballonuridae; genus Saccopteryx; species Saccopteryx leptura. The sequence continues at coordinate 170,603,080 of NC_089507.1, forward strand.
TTCCTAAGGCCAACCAGGGTGAAAACCCATCCACTGGGTTCACCACGCAGCTACAGAAACTGTCCCTGGTTCAAATGTAAACGCACGAGCAGGGGCAAAACGCTGCCAATGGCTAGTATCTTCATGTTCATTCGTCCGTTTATCAAATATTTCCCCAAAGGCTGTTGATCAGGGAAAATGGGGAGAGGAATGGTTCCAAGTACAGGATGAGAAGAGGAAGGACACTATGATACCTGGAGAACTGAGGGTGCCTTGAGGAGGGAGAAGGACATCAAAGAACACCTGGTCTTCTGAATGGGACAAGACCTACAGGTGCTAATCCAAGGGACCGGGCACTTGGGGACCCAGAGTTAGCCAAGGCAAATTCTTTCCAACCAAGACCAGGTCTATTTCCACAGGAGGATGCAACCCAGCAACTCAGTAGCGTAGCCAATACAGAGGTGGAGTTTAGACTAAGACACAAACAAGTGTTGCTCGTGGGCTGGTGACACTAGCTTCTCCAAATCTATAAAACACGTAACTAGGTCGGCACCGTTTTCATTTTACCAGCCATGGTTTCTGATCTGCCAGGCTGTCTAGGTAGAGTGATGACTGGCAGGTGAATTCTCTGACAATAAAAGAATAGGGCATTAAGGAAACACTGGTTTCTAAGCAGAGCTTCTCACACATTGTGCTCCCCTGACTTAAGTACCCATTCACTTTTTCCTCCAACAAGCTTTGGAATGATTGAAGGAAAATAAATAGCCACTTCACAACTAAATAATTCCCTAAATTAAATCCACCTCTTTCTCTACTGGAAAATAGTGCCTACTCCTGTTCCTTCCATATTTACACAAAATTACAGACAATTCTCCATTTGCCATGCTAATGGATCGATAAACAAAAACCCTCACTCTTGAAGAGTTTCCACTGCCTATCTCAAAAAACATACTGAAATAGGACAGGTAATTAGTAAAAGAATGGATTGATTCACTTTTTTTCTACCTTCCTGTAGCCAAAAGAGTGCTAACAAGAAAGAAAATGTCCCACTGGGCGCCTGAAGTTTGGGAGAGGTGGACACAGTGAAGGTCAAGATCAAGATGAACACTGGGGTTCTGGGGCCATCTGAAGTGTGTGGAAGTCATAGACCTCTGCCTTCCAAAAAGCACATTTTTTTTTTTGCATTAATTGCGAGGAAGTTCATCCTCTGATGCCCATCTATGGACCTCAGATATACAGAACCCTTGGCATCATTTCTAGAATTTACTCGAAAATATAATTGCCCACAGAGATATATGTCTAAAAATGCTCTCTGCTACATTCTTTATTAACAGCAAAAGATTGGAAACAACCTAAGGGGCCATCAACAGGGGACCAAAGTAGGTAAGATCATGGCCAGTAATGAGAAAGGGAGGACTTGATGAGTGGCCCGTAAGACAAAGATCAAACTGAGCAGTTAAGTGAAAAACACAGGGGCCAGCTGTAACGGAAAACATCGCACTTCTGAAAGGATATAAAAGGAACTACACAGAAGCAGTGCTTGTGTCTGAGATGGAAGCCTGGACCATACGGAATTTGAAGTTGGGAGAAAAATTACTTTTTAATTTTTAATCTATGTTATTACTTTTTTAATGAAAAGAAAGCTAATTGGAGAGAGACAGTTAAAGAGAGAGGGATAAAGACAGAGAGAGAAGACAGAGAAGAGAGAGACAGAGAGACAAAGAAAGAGAGAGGCAGAGACTGATAGTTGTAGAAGAACTTATGGTCTAGCTAAGTCCCAAAATAGCCCCAGCCTTGAGAATAGTTGATAACGTAAAATATTTGGCAGAGGCGTAAATAGGAAAGTATCTCATAATGCTTTTCCCAGCCTGGGCTGCTGCTGCTGCTGCTGCTCAGAGCAGCTGAGCCCTCTCTCCCACCGTGTGGCTTTTCTGGCTTTTCTTCTTGCAGAACCAATTATGGGACATTATAACAGCAGTGACAATATTATTTTTTAAAGGCTTATGTTGCTCACTAAATACCCATTAAACCAATCTCCTTGCCCCATTTACAGCAAGCTTAAAGGCAAATCCAGATGGTACAAATAATGCATATTCAGGCTTGATCTGCATGAGGCCAGTCATCAAATAGCCATTATCAGTTTTAGAGGCTCCAACTGCCTCACACCCCCAGGTGTGTCCAGGTGAGGACAGAGACCTCTCCAGAGATGGCTGGGCTCTCTCCCTCTTGGCAAACCATCTTCAAACTCCCCCATGGGCTACATTTGCTTTTGTATCTAAACAGTTAGCAACAGCAACTGAAGGTTGCTCGGTAACCTGGTAATGAGCTGTGTCTAGGTGCTCCTGAGCGGAGGACAGGACTGCATCTCCCTCCCACACAGCCCTGGCTCAGCGCTTCACCCTAGATAGCCAAGAAGAGCCGGCAGTCCTGGGAAACTCTCCTGCAAAGCCAACTCCCAATGGCTCTATATTCCCACGGCCCTACTGGAAAAGGTCCACAGAAGGGATAACCACCCTTTGCCTTTTCTGATTGACAGGCACTGAACCCTCCGCCTATGACCTTAGGATAAAAGGGGTGGGGATGGGATAGAATAAAACTGGGCTAACTTTCTCATCCTCAAGAAGGCTCAGGACCAGAGCCTCCCCGGGACACACAGCATCACTAGCCCAGTATAGCCTGCGAGAACGGACAGGAAGCTCTCTGTCCTCGTGTTCCCACGGCTCGTCATGAGAAATGACACGCTTCACTGGAGAACGCTGTCCCATCTTGGTCACCAGCCAGTTCTGGATGCTCCAAGGAAAGAAGAACAACAGATGACCCCTGAGTCGCTCTGATCTGAGTATGAACAGTATGTGTGACTGAAGCGGGGGGCAAATTTTTCGTGCTAAGCCTCCGTTACTTGAGCTCAGGTTAGATGAATTTTTATTTCCTGATTATATCCCACACAGGATGTTGTGGGAGGCTGAGGACCAGCCCAAGTGGAGAAGATATTCGAGCTCCCAGGAATAATCCATGCAGGACGTAATCGGGACAAAGGTAAATGAGAAATGGCTGGAGCATCACTGTAACTTTCGTACACTGACTCTCCCCAAGGTCCAGAGATCTTTGCCTATACACGGTGAAAGTATCAAATTAAAATGCCAGCACGAGAACGTGAGAAGACTCTTCTCCCTGAAGTCCCTCCTGCAAAGACAGTGACAAAGTCACCAATCAATTTCTCCTCCACTCAAGAGAGGACTCTGGGCAAAGGAGGAGGCACCCATTCTCAACATCATTTGCACGGTTTTAGGTCCCAAGTTCATGGTTTACATAGACTTAGAAGTCCATGGGCAAGGCAGTGGGGAGGGCAAGGGACAAACTTTTCACAGGGCCGCACGTGGGATGTGGGCCTTAAATAGACTCAAAGAAAAAGAAGCACATCTACCTCTCTTTGTGCTAACTGGGCAAGGTGGGGGTGGAGGAGTCTAACGCTGAGACTGGAAAACAACGTCATCTTTCTTAGAACACCTTCCCGCTCAGGGGGCCATGCCCCACCTGCACCTCCCGATGGAGGGGAATCAGGAACTGCTATCCGATTCCTCTCGAGACACACTTCCTCTCTAATCTAAAGGGCATGACTTTGCTGCGAGAGTTTTTAGGATTTCTGGCTCCAGGGAGAGAAATGGCCATAGTTTCCCAGATGAATGGAAAAGGTGAAAGTCCCATACAGGGGAAGGATCCTTCAGGGTCCGACAGAGAGGAGGCGATAGAGAGGCAAATGCCCATCCATTCTAAGCCAGTCGGCTTGATCCCATCAGAGGGGTCCTTGTCCATGGTCCCAGTGGGAAAGATAATCAAAAGGTAGTGTTGCCTGACCAGGTGGTGGCGCAGTGGATAGAGCATCGGACTCGGATGCGGAAGGACTCAGGTTCGAGGCCCCGAGGTCGTCAGCTTGAGCGCGGGCTCATCTGGCTTGAGCAAAGAAAAAAAAACAACTCACCAGCTTGGACCCAAGGTCGCAGGCTCGAGCAAGGGCTTACTTGGTCTGCTGAAGACCCGCAGTCAAGGCACATATGAGAAAGCAATGAACAACTAAGGTGTCGCAACGAAAAACTGATGATTGATGCTTCTCATCTCTCTCCGTTCCTGTCTGTCTGTCCCTATCTATCCCTCTCTCTGACTCTCTCTCTGTCCCTGTAAAAAAAAAAAAGGCAGTGTTGTCTCCTGTGCAGCCAGCAGGTGGTCTGGAGGATCAGTGACACAGGAATCCCAGGGCCAGAGGCCAGCTCAGCCCTCTGCATGGCAGGGTAAGTCATTTGGGTGATAGGACAGAGCTCCTGGCATTTCCCATCATTCCTCCTGCCACGAGCCCGCCCCAGCCCCAGTCTATCCTGTCCAGCTCAGCCCAGGGTCTGCAGCAGGGAGCTTGCCTGAAAGAAGCCCAGCTCTACCTATCCGGATGGAGAGTTCACTCTCAGGGAAGAGCAGCCTGGGACCCTCGGCATCACATTTCTTCATCAACGCGGGATCCAAGTTCAGTGCCAGGGCCATCTGGGGGTCTTCTGCTGCACCCTGAAACAAGAAGCAGTCACTGTAACACCTCTGCTACCTTCATTCCCCCCAGCCCTGCAGCTCAGAGCTGCCCAGACAGCCTGCACATCTCCACCGAGAGCACAGGGCTACCGAGCCAGGCCCTGGGACAGACCCAGCTGTCAGCAGGCTGGGTCATTAGAAAGAAGACAAGCTTCCTGGCTCTAGAACTTTTCAGGTGACATAAAGAGGATCTGCGGGGTCAGTGCTGATCCTAGAAATGGGAAAAAATACATTGAAACCCCAGTCCACGGAGCAAATAGCACTAAGGACCTGGTCCCTGAACCATCAAAACAAGCCCATGCGGCAAGTTCGCTTGGATGGCAGGCAGCCCCGGTACAAGAAGCAAAACCACCATCTTCACGCTTTTCATGAGATCAAAAAGGAAAGCAATCCAAGCAACAGCACCTCAAAGAAGGGGGAAGAGTGACATCACGGAGGACCCAGCATATGGGGAGTTAAGTCCAGGTGGCCTCAGCACAGCCACGTCCCCCTCTGCTTTGTCTGGCACTAATTAATTAGACTGCTTTTACATTCACTAGGCAAAGTCTTCATTTTCATCCCCACATTTACTTAACAAATACTGACCACCAATTTCGTAGATACTTGACAAACAAAACAAGACAAAATCCCAGCTCTTGGAGTCCAGCTAAGAGCAAACAGATGAATCCAGAATGGAGCTGTGAGTTTCTGTTCCCATGCATCCACAGGGACCCCCACTTCCCCCGCCCCAGCCCAGCTGATGGCTTATAAATGCACAGGGCCTCAAGGGGAACAAGGAAGAGGGGTGACCCCGCCAAAAGAGGGGTGACACCGCCAACAAAAACACCTTCACTTTCATCCCATCACCTGGATGCTGAGGGAAAACAAAGAGAATCACTTCAATGGGCATGAAAACAGTAGATCTTTTTGGAGAAGCAGGCAAAAAGGGTTCCAAACAAACCGTTCATTAGAACATATTAAAAATATGTGTCTCTATTATGGGAGAGGAGAGGGTTTATCATCCAGTCACTGAAATGCAGCCATTTCCAAGCAAATGCTAAATCTGTTTTTTTGGGTAAGTTTCTCTCATGACGGCATCTCACTCAAGTTATGCTTGGCTGTGTCACACACACATACACAGGGATCAGAAAGAGAGTCAAATGATTCAGTCATTTTATTTTATTATTTCTTTCCAACTAAATGCTACTAACAAACAACTCCCCCCCCCCCCACGTCTTCTCATTCGTCTAGTACACTGATATTGTCTGAATCACCTTTTTTGCAATGTCCACTATAATGCACATAAGGGTGCTGACACCTCCTGTAACTCTGTTTTAAAAGGGGTGGGAAAAGGCCTCATGGCTCTCAGGTCCCTCTGCAGACTCGGTCCTAGGGGCCACCGGATGTCACCTGCTCCACCACTGGGCAAAGCACAAAGAGGCCACCTGTCACACTTGTATCACACTCAGGGCTGATGCTACAGATGGACGGAATCCTGGGGACAGAAGGAACTTGGGAAAGGCCAGTTTCTCCCCCTGCAGACACCCCCTCCGGCCGCCCCCAAGTGACAGCTGGCGCTGCGCAGTGTGCTGTATCACGGGTTCTTTGTGCAGTGGGCTTTAATTATTTCCAGTCCTGCGTCTCACGCTGACACCCAAAGAACTGCTGCAGCAATAAATGCGGTGCTTCTCTATGAGAGCACGTCAGCTAATTGCCCTCCCTTCATCTGCCTTCTTTCTATAACATGATTGATGTGTGACCTGGGGAAGGCCATGGGAAGAGAACCACTGCGTTACAGCAAGATGCAGCCGCGTCAGCGCACAAAGCTGTTTATTTGACTGGAGCCCGATTAGCAAGAAGGACCTAAAGAGACCCTACTTTAAATTGAGAGCAGTGATTTTCAACTGAGGTGACTCTGCTCCCACCCCCCCACCCCCCGGAGACATGTGGCAATGGGCATTCTGTATGTGGGGGTGTGGGGGGGGGGACAGTTGCTGGCATCCAGCGGAGAGGGTGGGGCTGCTGCTGTACAACCTACATGCGAGGCCTGCCGCGCTCTAGGAAGCCTGCTGCCTCCGTGTACCCACGCACACTCCAGTAGTGTTCATCTGAGCTGGGGTAACTGTCGTGACTCTGAGCTTTGGTCGACCCATGGCAGGTAATCAACTTAACTGAAGTCTGTTAGCAGGTCAGCACTCCCTGACGAAGGGCCAAGGGAAAGTTTAGAGACTTCATTGGTATCCCCTGCCAGCCATAGCTAAAGCCAGGGCCGAGTTACATCCAGTGGAGAAGGGAAGGGGGGCTCAAAGGGAAGTCACCCCCCCCAACCAGGGACTGGGAGCCGCTGAGGCTGCAGAAGGACTCGGCCTCCCTCCTTCCTCCCTCACCAACCTCCTGTTTCGCTCACCATCCCCACTTAACCCAGACACATGAGGTGACATTAAATAATTGATGCTGTGGTTATTACTGAGAAATTGCAATAACAATGACACTTGTAACACAACCTTAAATTATTCCACATAATGGAAAAAAAATTAAATGTCGCCCCTTATCACCAGCCAGAATATGGATGAAGCTTACATAACAGATGCCCTTCTCTCCCAGGGAGCCCGGCAGCAGCCTGCTGCCCAGGGTCAAGCTGGCTCAGGGTGACAGCGGCCAGCCTCAGCGCAAACAGAAACACAGAGTGGCAGAGACACTCAGGCGGAGGGTACAATCCTGCCTCGGGGTCTAACAGGTGGGTCATGGCCACCTTCCCTGTCTCAGTTTGCCTACATGTTCAAGGATCACAGGTCAGAGCCAGGAGCCCAAAGACAAGGAGAATGACAATTCAAAGTACTAGGTCCCTACTGGTTTCTGAAGCAAAATTCACCCTGCCCAGCCTGGGGCACTGGGATTGCACCTCTAACTCTGCTTGGGTCCCTCATCCCTATAGCAACAGGATGATATCCAATCAGTGACCAGCAAGGCAGGTGTTCAAGCTTATCATTGTTCCATACTTGATGCTTTTAAACTCCTGGCTATAGAAGCCCAAGCTCCCTCCTCCAGGAAGCCTTCCTGGCTAAACCCAGCCTACCCTGGATTAAAGATGACTCCCTCTCTGTGCTACTCTGAAATCCCACACATGCTTCTATCACAACACTGGCCAAACTGCACAGTAACTTTCCATTTCCTTGGCTATCATGAAGCCACCAGGATCTTAAAGCAGGAGCTATGTCTTCCAGCCCTGTTGTCAGGGCCCAGTGCTGCATCCGTGTTCAATAACTAAACTAATTTACTGGCATGAACGACAACACAAAATCTCCAAAATGATGTACTACACAAAAAGCAAAGATCCAGGTAAGCATATATGTTTAGAAAGAAGGGAAGAAAAATCAGTGCAGAGAGGGAAAGAAAGGGCTTTAAAAGTATAAGAGACATTCTAGCCAACGGCAAAAAGCATGATTTCTGCCCACCCACACACAGCCTCTGCCCTCCTGATGGCTGTGTAAGGTCTTCAGTATCATCCCTAAGACCACGTGAGGAGGGGGAGCTACCGACCCATGACTCTCAACTGCAAGATTCTGCCCGCTTCCTTCTTGGTAGAAATACTCAGGGCAGCCCAGCTCACTCCTCTTGAAGGTGAATTCTTTCCACCATGAACTCCATATCCTTCCAAGACCACAACTTTCCTGCTCCCTACCTGTCTCCCCCACGACCTTAGCATGAAGTTTCGCAATAAAGAAAGTTAATATGGACTTCTAGCCATATTTAAGCTATGTAAGTAAGCTACTACTCAAACAATCTTGTTAGGGACAAAATCTTCTCTTATTTCTGATGCCAAATACTACTTATAATCAAACCTATTTAATCATGTAAAACAGAATTTAAAGCACCACACAGTTCCACAAAGATTCAGCTCTGTGAAGAGTCTGCACAGATAGCCCTCCAAATAAGTGTTCTAGGGAAGCAGCTCCATGCTGATGTTCCAAAGAGCTAGGTCTCCCATGAGCACGGTAACAGAGAGGGGACCCTAGCCAAGCTTTCCAAACAACTGTGTTTTCTCTTATAACTCGAAATAGAATGTCGCCTTAAAACAATACAAATCTAAAGGGATGTAAGAATCTAAGTAAAATGAGGCATTTTCTTTCTAATCCTCAATGATTACCCATCACTCTTATGCACCTCCTAGACCTAGTCCTCGAATTCACTACAGTACATCCATATAATCCACTCAGAGCCTTTTCTGCCTTTTCAATAGTTTGAGAACCCCCAGCTGCTCTTTTTCAGGCAACTTTCTGACCTATCTTATCCTTTTGAAGGTTAGCAGGTACCCCCAGAAATCTTCTAAAAGACAAGATTTCTCCTCCCAGGAGAAAATCATGTGTATCAGACACTTGTTGCTAGGTGACACAACACCCCAAAATTCAGTGGCCTCAAAGAACAACCAGTTATTACTGCTCCTAAGTCGACAGTCATCTGGACGCTGCTGCGGGTCTGCAGAGGCTCCGCTAATATCGCCGAGACCCACTTTCGCCCCTGTGGTCAGTGCGCCACTTGTCTGGGAGTGGGATGGTCCAAGATGGTACATGCATCTGGCAGCCAGCCAGTGGGCTGTGGGCCCGGAGTTGGCAGACTCATGGCTGGGAAACCTGGATTCCCCATATGGGGCCTGCCATCCTCCAGCAGGACATTCTGGGCTCATTCGTGTGCTCAAACTCACAGTCGCAGGGGCAAGAGAAGCCAACATGCATGGTCAAGCGCTATTCCAGTCTCTGCCTGCACTGCACTTTCTACCATCCCACTGACCTCAGCAAGTCCATGGCCAACCAGATCAAAGGGGTGGATAAATCTATCAACTATACCTCTTGTTGGGAGGATCCCGTGTCACTAGAGTGTGAAGAACAACAGGGGAGGAATCTGGCCATTTTTGCAATCTACCGCAGCACTTACTTACACACCAAAGACATACATAATGTTGTGTGATGCCTCAGGGCACCTGTGAACTCCACGCAGCCCTCCACGGATCTGACTTACACACAACTGCTCTAGATTAAACCCACAAACTCAATCTCATTTGCCTAAAGCCATGCTTCTCCAATGGGGACCCAGGGACACATTCTCAGTGGTCGGAAAGTATTCTATGAATTCTTTTAATTTTGTATTTTCAAAGAAATGGTCATCTAAAAGAAAAAGAAAGAAAGAGAGAGAGAGAGAGAAAGGGAGAAAGAAAGAGAGAAAGAAAGGGGGAAAGAAAGAGAGAAAGAAAAGGAAAAGGAAAAGGAAAAGGAAAAGGAAAAGGAAGGAAGGAAGGAAGGAAGGAAGGAAGGAAGGAAGGAAGGAAGGAAGGAAGGAAGGAAGGAAGGCAGGCTACCAGCAATCTGAATCACTACAGAGACCCCTGTATAACCAGAGCCTACTGCTCGACGGCAGAGCCTTTGCTTGCGTTGGTGTTGGCTGAGTTGGTGTCCAAGCAGTCCTGCCTTCATTGCTGAGAGTTTGCTGTTGAGAGGGGCAGGCTCAATGGATGGCGTTTCTGAGCCAGGCTCGGTCCAAATCACTTCATGGAACCTGGTGCGGGTGACGGAGGTTTCCAAGTTGCCCTGGAACAGCCATGGGGAGAGCTGACTCCATCTGGCAGCATTCGTGGCCGTTGGTGCCACTGGCACTTGCAACTGGTGGTTTATTCTTAGCAAAAGATCATCTGCCACGGCAACAAAAATGTTGTTGGTTCTGACTTTGTAGACTTCGGTGCTTTATGCGATCTGACAAGAGACTTTTTTTAAGACTTGATTCATTTTAGAGAGGAGAGAGAGAAGGGGAAGGAGCAGGAAGTATCAACTCCCATTTGTGCCTTGACCAGGCAAACCCAAGGTTTCAAACCAGTGACCTCAGAGTTCCAGGTCGACACTTGATCCACTACGTGATCACAAGTCAGGCAACAAGAGACTGTTGAAGAGCCTAAAGCATGAGGCCTGACATACACCTAACGTAATGCATGTGCATATTTACACATATAAAGACATACAAAACAGTTCGAATCAAAATTGGGAACATGTGGGTTTTATTTCCTTAAAAATGAATACACAGATTAGCGTAACAGAAAAAGCACTCGCCTACAGCTGGAAACAATGGATCTTCCTCCTCTGGTGGTTCCTTCCCTATCTACCGCCATTTAAAACATCACCAGTTCTTCTCACATTCTGTACAAAGAACTTAACAGTCCACAGTGACCTAACGACTGTTTTTCTACACTCAAAATAATGGAAACCCATTTAGTCACTACTCTCTGTGCCTCCTGTAGTCAAAGTAACAACCATTTCTACATGGATAGTAACCTCTTTAATGACTCTTTTTGTCAATTTCCCAGAGATCTCTGTTCCGGGAGGTACTCCCAGAGAAAGGATTCCACAGACCAATATGAAAACTCTGGGGAAGTCTGCACACAAGCAGATAAAGACTCTGAGAAATCTAATAGCAAGAAAGGGGTTTTGTGTAATCCCACATCCCCCATGCTGGTTTGGCCACATATAAAACCTATTAATATGTAACAGATGAAGCTTTAGGGAACAGTAAGTGCTAGAAAGGATCTTCCTCTGTGTCCAATACTCAGAACATTCAGAAAAATATTTCTCTTTACCCTGGAACATGATCTTATTTTATCCAGAAAAATAAAAAGGGTGGATGGACTGCCTTGACCTCAATTACCTATCACTTGTACAAATAAAGATCTGTTTATCATCCTTAAAGATGAGTCAGTAAAATTTATTGTGCATGTGTGTTTCTCCCCTGAGTCACACCGGCTACAAAAACCAAGAAAGTAATTATTTGATAAAACCCACCTTTCCTTCACCACAATGAAATAATAACAAACAACCCATCTTTCTATTATCAGTGCTGCAGAGCAACCTTTATCACGGCAGTGCTGAGGAGAAAAGGCTAAGGTCTGGCTGGTCACAGATCTCTATAGCTTTCACAACCATAAAATGAATGTTCTTGATTTGAGGAAAATGAGAGAGGGGGCGAAAGAGGCTTTACCCGTAGACAGTCACAACCCACAGAGGGGACTGATTGTTCAAGAGGCCTTCCCATAAACTTCCAGTGATGAATCAAAGTACTACAACAATGCAACTCCAGATCCAGTGTGAGATGAGACAGAGGAGACAGGCTGGGTTGGAAAGGAGTATCGTTGGCATTGACCCCTGCATTACAGAAAACAACACCGCTGGCACAAACCCTTTTGTCTATATCATGCTCAGCTCCTAGGATGCCTTGTCTTGTATTTGTATTTTCTCATCAATATCTTGTGATGTAAACTGAAAGGTAGCAGCACTACCCCTCTTATGAGCTGAATGGTTTCCCAGCCCTAAAATTCATAGGTTGAGGTTGTAATCACCAGTATCTCAGAATGAGACTCTATTTGAACACAGACTCTTTAAAGAGGTAATTAAATTAAAAGGCAGTCGCTGGGATGGGATCTCATCTCATATGACTGGTGTTCTTATAAGAACACCTGCAAGCCAAGGAGAGAGGCCTGGCACAGACCCTCCCTGAGCATTCCCAGATGGAACCAACTCTGCTGACACCTTGGTCTTGGGCTTCTAGCTTCCACAACTGCAAGGCAATCCATTGCCATTGATTAAGACCCCATCCCTGGTCCCTGTTATGGCAGCCCTAGGAGACTAATACACCCTCCCATTTTACACTCGAGGAAACTAAGCTGTGTAAGCTAATGTCTTACTTACATCAAACCACTGATCAAGTGCCAAGCAGAATTTGAACCCAGAACTCTGACTCCAAACTCCACTGCTCCTCACAGCATCACGCTGTGGTCAACCAGCCATGTACTAAGGCAATGTAGGCTTCTCAAAGGAACCCCACTGATATCAGCCAGGGGTGTGTGTACACAGCAGGCACAGACTTGTGTGCCCCTATGTTCAGGGGCAGTGCTGCCTGAGCGGGGCGTTCAGACAAGGGGGCTGTCAGCACGCCTATCTTTCCAGTCCTGGCAGAATCAGAGATATACAACCATAAACCTCAACTCCTTCACACTTCCTGGGTGCAGACAGATGGAAACTAATGCAAGATTCTATGGACTAAGTGCCCAATCTGAAAATCAGGTCTCCAGGCTACAAGAGAAAAATTGGGTACAGTTACTGCTGGTGTTAAAAATAGCCTAACATGGAAAGTAGACAGAGAGAGGTTGGTCATCAGAAGGGACAGAGGTCCCCAGGTCCCCTAGGCGCCATGCTGGGGCACTAAACCACCCATCAGACATCCATCCAAGCAACCAGCATCGAGGGAATCAGAGAGACAAGGACCAACTCCAACAGACCAGGAGGAAGGGATCACAGCAGGGTTGAGATGTCAAGACAGCTTCAGTTTCTCTCCCAAACCAAATAAAGCAAAGCATGACTGTGCCCACAGTTCCCTGAAGACAGGGCTGGACGGACAGAGTGGCCTGGGGCAGGACGCTGGGGGGCACTGGGGTGTGGGGAAGACTTTATAGCACGGTCACTGCCTCTCACTCACAGTCAGCATCCCCACCAGCTCCTCAGCCTCCAGCCCCTGATCTCTCAGCAGCCTCTCGTCCCAACAGGGCCTTGTCCACAAGGGTATGAAACCTTTAACCACTTCGGGAAATGGTCCTTCTGCCTCCAGATTAACTGAGGCCTGCAAGGCTAAGACACAGTCTCCTAAACAGAGGATCTGGGTAGAGAGCATGCACAGAGCCGCCGGGAAAGGCGACGAATTAGAGGGCAAGGGAGATGCTGCAGATCAGGGTGGAAATCTCTGTGTGGGCGATTTTTCTTTTCTTCCTTTCTTTTTTTTTTTTTAGAGCACACTTATTAAAGCTGGGGACAATGAAACAAGGAAGGACTTAGGATAAAAGAAGCAATAGGAGAGAGACCAGGCGGAGCTGCCTGGGCTCTCCAAAAACACTATGGGGAAGAAGTGAGCCAGGGCGGCACTGCTGCCAGCTCGCTGGAGAGTCAGCGGAAAGGGGGCCTTGGGGACAGGTTCCGGGGCAAGTCCGGGATGAGTGCTGCTGCCCGCTGCTCCTCTGGTTGCCAGTGTTGCGAGGCCCCTGCTAAGATGCACGCCTATGTGGGAAGGAGAGGGGGGTGGGAAAGGCGTGGGCGTGCTCCCGGGAGGGAGAGCGTGCTCCCTGTGCATTTTTACACTAATGAAACTGTGTAAATGGCATGCAAAACCACTTCAAAAACCAAGCTGCGGCTCTGAAGAACATACCTTATTTTCATCCAAGGCATCACTCTGCTTGATGCAGACTTAATTATGCAATTCATCTGGGCTTGATGAGGAGTTGGCAGCAGAGGAGGCACTAAGCAGGTGGCTTCAGAGTGTTTTCCAGCTTCCTGCCGTGGGCATGTGGGGACTGACATCGTCCCTTTCCTCTCTTCTCTCAGCCTACGTTCCAGAGCACGCCACCAAGCTGAGGGTACCGCAGGCCCACGTGAGGTTTCTGTTCTGCGGCACTAACCGCTGCGAGTCCAGTGGCAAGGCGATGCTCACATCTCACCTCTCAGTTCCCACCTCTCAGTTCCCACAGTTAGGGGATCCAGGAATGGGTTAACCTGGGTCCTCGGTGCTTCGCTCAGGGCTTCACTGGGTAGAGATGAAGATCATAGCCGGGGCAGCGTTTGAGATCTTGCTTCCTCACATTGGCCTCAGTGGACTCAGATATATGTTTATAAAAATTCTCAAAAGAAAAAGGGGTCACAGCTGGGGCTATGATCTCATCTGAGGCTCAGGGCCCTCTGCCCAGCACCCTGGCTGTTGGCAGAATTCAATTTCTTGTAGATGAAGGACTAAGGTCCCCCTTTTCTCACTGGCTGCTGGCCAGGGATAGCTCAGCTCCTAGAGACCACCCTCGGGCCCTTGCCTGGCGGCCCCCACCAGAGACAGTTCACGGCATGCTCTTGGATTTTTCAAGGCCAGCAGGAGATGCTGTATCCCTTCAAATCCCTCTGACTTCAGGAAGAGCCTGGTCCCTTTTAAAGGTTCACCTGATTAGGTCAGGCCCACCCAGGATCATCTCCCTTGTGAGGGACTCAGTCAACAGATAGATCACCTGAGTCATAACACTGGGAATGAAATCCCACTGAGGGGAAGAGCTTCTACAGCTTATGGGCCATCTTGGAATTTCACCCACCATCGTGCCTGCAGGACACATTTGCTCCTCTTGACACACTATCACCCTGAGGTTCCTGATCTAAGCGGTCCCTTCAATAGCTAAATCAGGAGTCATGTGTTATGAACAAGATGCAGTATTCTCCACCAACTCTTTGTAGCACAAACTCCATCAAAGCCCAAGCTCCCAGAACAAATCCAATGTCTCCTGACACCAGTAAGCCCTGGTGAGGTGGGCGCTCAGAGGTCCGGCCAGGCAGAGCTGCAGCGCAGCCACCGTGGGGAAGAGAACTGCAGGGCCTCAGGGCCAGCTGATCCACTAGGCACAGGAAACACAGCGCCTGGTCGCCCAACTTTGGGGCCCCTGAAAATGGTTTCTTTGACAATCAGAAGGAGGAAAATGAGTGATAATGAATACAAAATAATGAACCCAGCTTGGGTTACATCCATTTTTACACCAACATAGCTGGAAAATATTTTTTGTTCTTTTTTGGTGGAGGAAGGGGCCCACCAAGACAAAAGCTCCTATACCCCACCCAAGTCCACAGATGGGCCTGGCAGCAGTGCCCCTCCGAAGGGCACTTCAGTGCCCCCTGCGCAGCTCCAGGCAACCCCAGAGGCACCTTAGCCTGACTCAGAAAGAGGAGTCAGCCAAGCCTGAGGTCCCACAGCGCTGACCTTTGGACTAAATGAACTGAGAGCTAAGGGCCAGATCAGGATAGCTCCCAGGCCTAGCAGGACAGTGCTGACATGATAATTAGCCTGATGGGAACAAATGAGCCTGAAGTTATAAACACAGGGCACATAAGGCCATGCTGGGTCCCTGGATGAGTCACGCAAGTAGTGTCTGAGTCCGTGGTTGTGGCAGACCCCGCATTCTCATCAACTACCTCCCCTCCCCGCAGGCAGTGGACAGCCTCCAGGGGGAGGGAAAGATATAAAGGAAGCGACTCAACTCCTTCTCAAATGCCAGAAAGTGGGCATAAAACTGTTACCAATGATGGCAATAGAATCATCATCCTATAAAATAAAGAAAGAAGAAATTGCGTGTGGCACTTGGTGTTTGGAGATAAGTATCAGTGTGGAAACGCTTGGGCGTGAGAATGAAAGGGGAGAGAAAAATGCCAGCAAGAGCTGGGGGAAGGAAGGGAGGAAAGACACTGAGAAGGATGAAAGAACAGGGAAGGAGAAGAGGCTTAATGGGCGGGAGGGAAACCAAATGAACGACAACAGAAGGAACAGAGACGCCCAGGTGCCACGCCACTGCAAGAGCTGCGGAGCCTGGGCAGAGAGGAAGGCCTGTTGATAGCATACTTCAACTGTGGCTCGTAAACAGGGAGGCTGACACTGCATAACCCCTAAGGCCTGTTCTACACCCCACCTTCTATAAATCTACAAATTCCCCCTTCCAACCAAAGGGTTGATGTGTCCACAGGTACCTGGGGGAGGTGAACTAATTTAGGGGGGAGAAATCACAAGCATCACTCCCCAGACGAGAAGGAGGAACCATCACGAACAGCGCCAACAGCCAAAGGAAAGAGCCCCTCGCAAAGAACACACACCTGTCCGAGGCATAGGTACCGATCGCTTTCCTCCATCATGAAGCCACGGCGAGACCCCATATTCCCACATTGCGCCTTCAGAGTGGATGCAGGAGGCAGAAAATCAGCCTTGAATTAACCAGAGGACCCACAGGGCCAGCTGGAGCAAAAGTTGTTGCCAAGATATGTGGGATCAGCGGGGGTTAATGCCAGGGTTCCTTGCGTCCCTGTCCCTGCGTCCTGGCCCCTGGACCACGTATCTAAGGAGAGTGTTCTCTGAGTGCTCGGTTCTTCTCAGCTGTCAGTTCTTTGCTCTTGCCTCCACATGGATGTGGACGGCTAATGCCACTCAGACCTCTCCACTCCCCTTGTCCCTGCAACATCATCTGTCACCTAACTTGTAATATCATCCCGTAAAGCCAGCTCAGGATCAGGGAGAAAGATTAATGCGCTCCCCTGGGGGCCTGGAAAGCAACATTCGGACATGATAGTAGGAACAAATGCATACTGGGAAAATTAGCTGTTGTCCAAGAAACCTCATAAGCTAAAGGGGCAAGCGGGAAGGGAAGGTATCCGTCACTGAACTGAGAGGCATACCCTGAGATGGTAAATACTGAGAGCCAAGGCTCAGTACAGGAAAAAGTTTGGAACCAACTCACTGCAAACTGGCTGCTTGATGTTGTCCCCCCCATCACCACTTCTAAAACCAGACAATTGTGTGGAGGGCCTACGTGAGAGTCTGAAGGGCTGCTGGCTATGCATAAGATCACATGCGAGAAATGACTAATGGGCTCACAGGTACCCCACTCATCCTGACCTGCCACCCACCTGTCTCTGCCCAGAGCCACACCTGACCTGTGGGTACAGGTGGGTGGGTTGTAGGTCAAACAGCTGTGGTTAGGCTTGCTCACTTGTTTTCCGGCTGCAAGCACTTTGCATGGTTAGTGCGTGAACACATAGCAGAAACCCACGTGTGTATAGCCTATATAAAAAGACTATGGGTACTTTCCCTCAGGGCGGGTCACGGGCCTGCCCCTGCAAAGGGCTCAGTTTTCCTGATCACTCTCCTGCTACCGCCAGGGGTGGTTTGCCTGGTTGCTTTCCCACTGCCACAAGAAGCGGTTTTCCCATGCCTGTTTGCTTGCCTGCCATTGCGAGAATCCAATAAATGGGATTGCCCCAGTGCCTTTTGACTCTGTGGTTCTTCTGTGGTCTGCTCAAATCCAATGTGAACCTGCCTGGCCTCAGTCACCGGCATTATAGTGGGTGAAACAGAGGGACGCGTGATGTCCACAGAGGCCCCAGAGCCCCACTTTCCATGCATACCTATACGTTTGTGCCAGAACTCCAGACCACAAGCAAGAAGAGTCCAAGGGAGGGGCATGGTGCTTAACCCCACTGAGAAAAATGCCAGAGCAAGACGTGACCATTTAGCCACAGAATATTCTACATGCAAGCTGAGGATGCAGCCCTGGGCATCACAAAGAGCTAACCAGAAGGGAAAGAAAAATCATTTATTTGTTTATTTAATTTGTTTTGGGGCTGACTTTCCAAGCCGGGATTGTTCTTATCCTTCACCATCCCCTGCCGGAGCAAAAAATCAGAGTCTAGAGGCCTTGGCTCCCTCATCTGAAATGCAGAGCACATGTGTCACCACAGGAAGCTAGGGCCACGAGGGGAGGCCCAATGTTCCCGGTCCCGGAAGGAGACATACCAAACTCATCTCCCTGGTTCCTGGAAAAAAGATACTCAAAACAGATGGTGAAATGATGATGTTGGTCTTATCTTTAACAATTTTTTAAAAATCCTAAAGGCCAGAGGGCATATGTGACACATAGAGGCCACAGTGAAGCGAGTTTATCCCTGAGTAGCGAGGCCTCCCCACAGCACCAGGGCAGAGCACCTCCTCCTAAAACGGAGTCACCCTGTTGGAGTCTGAGGACTGGTCCCCAGGGAGAAGGAGCCTGGTGAGGGCCCCGCCCCAGCTCACTGCGGTTGAGCTCAGCCTCCTGGTGTCCACAGGGCACTTTTACTTAAAACCATCTTAAAAGTGTCTAAACCATTTAGCCTTTATACCAGGGGTCCCCAAACTGCGGCCCACGGGCCCATGCGGCCCCCTGAGGCCATTTATCCGCCCCCGTCGCACTTCCGGAAGGGGCACCTCTTTCATTGGTGGTCAGTGAGAGGAGCACAGGATGCGGATGCTGGAGCACTGTATGTGGCAGTGCCGCAAAGCGCGGCATCGCTCATGTACAGTACTACTTCCGGTGACGCTGGACACACACGTCACGGCTCCGGAAGCGGGTCATATCACTTGTTACGGCTAGCAGTGACAAATATGGAACCGGACATTGACCATCTCATTAGCCAAAAGCAGGCCCATAGTTCCCATTGAAATACTGGTCAGTTCGTTGATTTAAATTTACTTGTTCTTTATTTTAAATATTGTATTTGTTCCTGTTTTGTTTTTTTACTTTAAAATAAGATATGCGCAGTGTACATAGGATTTGTTCATAGTTTTTTTTATAGTCCGGCCCTCCAACGGTCTGAGGGACAGTGAACTGGCCCCCTGTGTAAAAAGTTTGGGGACCCCTGCTTTATACTTTCAATAGTTAAAAGA
Organism: Saccopteryx leptura; assembly: GCF_036850995.1. Taxonomy (NCBI): domain Eukaryota; kingdom Metazoa; phylum Chordata; class Mammalia; order Chiroptera; family Emballonuridae; genus Saccopteryx; species Saccopteryx leptura. The sequence continues at coordinate 170,621,902 of NC_089507.1, forward strand.
CCAGCTTTTTACAAAATCAGCAGGAAAAGCCACTACTAAGTAAGCCAGAGTCATTCCTGGGGTTATTGAAAATCTATTGACAGCATTACACTCTCTCTCCCTCACTCCCAAACCCATCTGGGAAAAAAAAAGGAAAAAAAAAGGAATTATATTTTTCCTCCGAACCAGGAACCAGATGCCTAGCTTGCAACGTCCTGCTTCTTGGGGTTGTCACTTTCTCACCTTCCCATTGGCAACACTATTTCTTTGGTCTGGGAAGTAAGCTGATAACAGGTAACAAGTCCTTCATCAGAAGCGACCGTATTCAGGAACCAGCTAACACTGGATTTCCCTGAAACAAAGAGAATCCTGAGCATGTGTGTTGTTGAACTGCCAGGGACACAGGTACAAGAAGCCGCTTAAGTGTAACAGCCCCATCAGCTTAATATCACCATGAAAAATCAAGCATTTGACATCTCGCTGAGGGCACACTCGCTGATGAGAATTAAGTCAGCTGTAATACACCAGGACATGCCCCTGAAGGCTCTCGGGGCTTTCTAACTATTAAAAAGGCAACTGGAGGATTAGCTAAGAGAATGGCAACCCGGGGGAGGAGAAGCCTGAGGCAAAGGACCCGTGAGTCCTGGGGATCATGCTGGGCAGCTGACCTCCCCAGGGGGTGAAAGGACACACCTCCACTCCCTGCCCCAATCAGAAGCAGAGCAGAGAAGCAAAGGAACCTCATTTCTCCTGAATGGACCCAGTGTGCTCGCCTCATGGGCCAGTGTGCTCACAGCCTGGCTCAGCAAGCTCTCCCTGTGCTCCCCCCTCTACCACACCCCCGCGGGATGTTTGGGACTCAGCGTCCCTGCCGCCTCTCTAGTGCTCAGGACACAGGCCGACTGTCACCTGCCCTGTGCTGCTGGAGATAGGACCTACAGGCTGATCATCCTGCCTCTGAATCACACAGACCTCCTTGTTTCAGCATAATGTGCATAGTGGTCAATGCGTGCTTACCAAAGAGTGAGGCGGGAGACGGGAGAAAGCAAAACGGAGTGATCGGGTGTGAGAGTGGTTGAGAATGTGAGTTAAAAATGAGGTTTTTGGTGGTGAGTTACCTCTAGAATCTGCTTACAGAAATAAGGTTTGTGTCCCCCATCCTCATTTTCTCTTTTTCTCTGAAAATCACTTGATTTCTCAGGTGGCAAGAAAGAAGCCCTGGGTGGATTATTCAGCTCTACCTCCGGTGGCAAATGGTACAACGCCCCCAGTCTTAATGACAACTTCAGCCCTTTATCTCCAAACCCCTCCTGACTGAGAACATGCTTTCTCCTCCTCCCTGTCAGGACGGAGAGCAAACATAAACATGGCGAGAGTGAGACGCCATCAGTCCTTGCAATGGACAGCTCAGTAAGGACATGTGCCAGAGAGCCAATTCAAAGTGGTTCTGAGTGGCTCCCATCCATCTGGGCCAGCGCGGGCATGGGTAAAACTCTTCCTTCCCAAGGACGACTGCTGTCCAGAGCCCATGGCTCCCGGAATGCCCCTGCCCAGTATAACTGGGCACATAACACCTATGCTGGTTTACAGTTTGTTTAACTGAAGACAAGCAGCTTCAGGCAATGGAGAGCCTGCAGACCTCCCATTCAGCCATTTGGAGAGACAAGATTATATCTACAAAGCACCTACAGTTTGCAAAAAGGAGCCGAAATTCTGACTCTGGGACAAAGCATGCTTCTAACCTGCTGGGACTTGAGCATCTCTCTAGAGTGAGAATAAAAACATTTATGTAAGGAGTTTAATAGGACACCTGACAGGGAATAAGCCCTCAATTAATATTAGCTGTGATTACCACCATCATTATTATTATTATTATTAGACGGAAAACTATGACTGAGCCTGTCTTAGCCATGTAAGCAACAGAGGAGGGGAAAGAAAAGGGACTCAGTATTGTAACAAAAACTCAATCACTCAGATCTGAGTGAGGGAGTAAGAGCATATCACCCAGTAGAATAAAAAGCCAGTTGATGATGGGGGTGTAAAGTACAGCCTAGGAAATATAGTCAATAATATTGTAATAACTGTGTATGGTGCTAGGTGGGTACTAGAAATATCAGGGGACCACTCTGTAAAGTATATGATTGTCTAACTCAGGGGTCCCCAAACTTTTTACACAGGGGGCCAGTTCACTGTCCCTCAGACAGTTGGAGGGCCAGACTATAAAAAAAAACTATGAACAAATCCCTATGCACACTGCATATATCTTATTTTAAAGTAAAGAAACAAAACAGGAACAAATACAATATTTAAAATAAAGAACAAGTAAATTTAAATCAACAAACTGACCAGTATTTCAATGGGAACTATGGGCCTGCTTTTGTCTAATAAGATGGTCAATGTGCTCCTCTCAATGACCACCAATGAAAGAGGTGCCCCTTCCGGAAGTGCTGCGGAGGCCAGATAAATGGCCTGAGGGGGCCACATGCGGCCCACGGGCCGTAGTTTGGGAACCCCTGGTCTAACTACTATGCGACATACCTGAAACTGATATAACATTAAATGTAAACTGTAATTGAAACAAATGAGTTAAAAACATTTTTAAAGACATTTTATGCTTATCAGTACCATCACTGTTCCCTGTGGCCATGGTGGCCCTCATGGCCTGTCACTCTAGGAAAGCAGAGGGTGTGAATCCGTGGCGGTGAGGGTGGGAGAGGGGTCACAGCCCCGCCAGGTTTGGAAATTACAATATAGATTGCTCCTCCCTCCCAGCCTTCCACTTGATAGATTCACTCTGCAGTCTCCCCATCCAATCATAAGTCTAATATTTACCCAGTGAAAGCAGTATTTGTGTGCATTGCCACCTAAAATCCAATAAGTATGGATAAAAAGAAACAGCCTGCTTATGAAGCATGAGGGCAAACACAGCCAGCTCTTTAAAGAGCCATTGAGCTAATCAATACCCTCTCCATTTCCACCCAGGGGCCCTGGGCCAACCAAGACTTAATCATTGTTTTCCACTATGACATCCCTCAGAGAAACTTACAAAGAAAAGGTCGCTGTTTCTCTGCTTGTTCTCCAGTATTTGCAAACATCGATTGTTTCCTGGGGTCCCTGAAATTCCCTTCCCTGTGTCACCCAAAGACTGTCCACACTGTGTCTTTTGGAGCTGACTTCAGAAACAGGACATTGAAAATCACTTTACTCATCACCTTCAGCTGCCTCACCTCTTGTCCCCCATTATCTCCGCCAGGGTCAGGTTTTGGACAGACCTCCTAGTGGACATTCTTTTCCTTGGTCTAGAACTCAAAAAACAAATGCCAAACTCTGTGGTAGGCTGGGCAGGAAGGACGGGGACTCTGCAGGCTGCTAGACACAACGACCAGTTCCTTCGACCTGACTCATTCCTCTGCTAAGACCACACAGGCTTCCGACTCTTGTGCGCATGATGGAGTCTTCCCAGCTTTATTCTGCTTGTCCTTTTTCTTTAGGGAATTTGAACTAAATAGTAAAATGAAAAAAATTACAGAAGCCCTTGATCCCACACACAGAAGTCGTCTCAAATAACTAGCTAAAATTAGGCTTGATTAGAAGGAACACAAAACCCTACTGCAGTGTCTTATACACAGAAAGGGTTTATTTGTCTCACCCAACAAGAAGGTTGGGAGTCAGCAATCCAGCTGGTACAGTGGCCCCAACACTGCGGCTCCCTGCCCTGTCACCCTTAGTGATGGGCATGGCACCCCGAGGGGCTGCTGTGCTATCCCAGGAAGGAGAAGGGCTGAGAGGAAGACAAGAAGGAAAGCCATCCCTAAGCACTGCTGCTGACCCTGTCACATGGGTCTGTCTAGCTGCAAGGAAGGCTGCCATATTGAGGATTCATAGCTGGGCATATGATTAGATCAAACAAAATTGGGGTTCTGTTAGAAAGCAAGAAAAGGAAAACAGATATTTGGTGGGGTATCAGTTCAGCTGCTGTAACCAAGATAGAACATTAGCAATGGCTAATGTATGATAACAGATCAGTTCTTAGGAAACAGCTGTCAGTTGGTCCTGCGTAGACATCAGCAAGGACTCCGGCTTTGAGGGAGTGAGGGAAAAAGGGCCAATGCCTTCACACTATTGCTAAAGTTAATTCATTTTTTTAAATGAGTCCATCAGCTACTATTATTTTAACCTTGCAGGTCCCCCAAAAAGATCTTGGGGAACTTCCAGAAGTCCCCAGCCACACTCCAAGAACCCCCACATTAGGGTTATCCTACCTTAACAAATGAACTAAGGTGCCCAGACATTGCAAATAATAACTTGGTCTCCAGGTCTAGCGCTCACTGTCTATTCCAGTTTCCCACTTAGAAATATTTTAGTAACAACTGACATGTTAGAGGAAATGTCGGTCCCCCATTGGCAATCACCGTTGAGAATACTATACTGGAGGAAAAAGTTTGCACAAAGGCAAGGAGATTTTTCTGTTGAGTCTCTGGAGTATTGTTGACCTTTGAACAGCAGGATGAGGTCCACTTATATGCAGATTTTTTTTCAATAAATATAGTAAGTGTATTTTGGCTTCCTATGATCTTATTAATAACATTTTCTCTTCTCTAGTATACCTATTATAAGAACACAGTATATAATATAGATATTGTTTATAATACAGACAAAGTGTGTGTTAAATAACTGTGCTATCAGTAATGCTTAGGTCAACGGTAGGCTATCAGTAACTAAGTTTTGGGGGAATTAAAAGCTATACATGGATTTTTGACTGCATGGAAGGTCAGTGACTAACTCTTGTGATATTCAAGGGTCAACAGTATCCATTCCAACTTCTGGGCCAGAAGTGCCAGGCGGAATGCTTTAAATGACCCCCAAAGATGTCTTGTCCCAATCCCCAGAACCTGGGCCTATACCAATTATCAGTCCAGGATGGTGGCATGTTGTACAGCACAGCTGACCTCAGGGAGGGAGATGACCTGGGTGGCCTGATCTGGTCATGTCAGCCCCCAAGCACACAGCTGTCTGTGGTGATGTCAGCAGATCCGAAGGTGAGAAGGAAGCAGTGTACCACTGCCAGTTGAAGGCTAGGGCAGGCCATGTGAGGAACAGGGGTGGCCTTAAGGAGCTGAGCGGCCCCCCACGAGCAGCCAGCGAGGGAATGGAGCCCTCACTCTCACAATCCCACTGACTTCTGCCAGCGAGCATGAGCCTAGAGGAGGAGGCCAAGCTCCAGCTGAGAGAGCTGCCAGCTGACATCCTTCTATTTAAATTTGATTTGTTGGGGTGACGTTGGTTAATAAAACTCTACAGGCATCAGGTGTACAATTCTATGACACATCTTTTGTATATTACATTGTGAGTTCACCACTCCAGGTGCCAGCTGACATCCCGATTTTAGCCTCAGACCCAAGCGGAGACCCTCACGTCTGTCCAGACCTCTAAGCTACAGGTCTCTGAGCTAATCAATGGGTGCTGTTATTATCGGCTTGTGCTACTCTGTTACGCAGTGAGAGAAAGCTAACCCTTCAGGGCAGAGGAAGCAGAGTGGCCCCGGGGGGCCAGTTGTGCAGGATGAGGCCTGTCTTATAGATCACTGAGGCAGGACACAATGTCCCCTCGCCTGGCGAGGGGAGCCAGTAACAAGATTTAGATGAACCACCTGCAATGGCATCAAGAACACGAAGCAGCAGAGAGCAGTTTCCCATGATGCCCAGAGAAAGGGCACAGGGAGGGATGTGAACAATAACCACAGGGTGCTAGCACCTTACATACACCGGCAGAGATGCCCACATGGTGACACTGAGCTGGGGGAAAGGACTGCCCGTCGGTGGTGATGTCCAAAGAGCAACAACTCCCCAAGAAGTGAACGCCTTCATTCAATAAAGCAACAAAGCAGCAGAGATGGCGCAGAAAACACCGTCAGCCCTCCAGCTGCCGTGGAGAGACAAGGTGCCTGGGAAATGGACTCCACTAGCATTTGTTCCCAGGAGCCTCTCTCACCAGCAACGCTGTGGAAATGACAACCAGTGCTGAGTCACCGGGCCACCGGAGGAAAGCTAACAAAGCGTCAGTCCCCAAGGCTCTCCGTCATCACCGGCTTTCTGGCTAGGATGGCTATTGGGAGGCTTTGGGGTCAGAGAACCCAGCTGCCCCTCACTTCCTGGGGCCGGCCCCCATCTGGAAACACAGAAATAGCCCTCATCTTCCTGCCTCTGGGGTTTTCTTCCCTCTATCATCAGAGATTTATGAGCATTTACTGGTGTCAGCCCCTGTGTTTGATGCTGGGGGTCCAGCTGAGGACAAGCCTGACAGGTCCTTGTCCTCAAGGAGCCTACGTGCTGGTGGGGAAGACAGACAGAAGTAAAAGCACAAATACGCATGGAAACAAACTAGATAAAGAATGATGATGCCAAGTTCTAGGAAGGAAATGACCTGGGAGAGCGGACACGTGGCAGGGGGGTTGGTAAGGGAGCACAGAGCTGCTGGAAGCATCAGTTCGAGAAAAGGAACAGCAGGCTCAAAGGCTAGGAGCTGGGACCAGGTTCGACCAGCTGTCAGGCTGCAGAAGGCAGGCGGCAGAGCTGGAGAAGCTGCCAGGGAGGATCACGTGCCATCAAAGGCACAGGTGACGTATGCAGGAGCCTGGGCTGTGGGATGACGTTTATCCTTAAAACTAAGTGCAAAGAAAAGCCATCAGAAGGTTCCAAGCAGGGGTGGCATGCCGTGACGGATGTGTGTTAAAGAGCCTCCTGGCTGCTATACAGAGAATGGACTTGGACAGGGGTGGGCCGTGGACACAGGGAGACTGGAAGACCTGTCAGAAGGCTCCTGTAGAGGGAATTCCAAGAAAGTGCAGATGACGGGTTGGGATGTCAGCAGTGCAGATGGAAAGGAGGCAATGGATTCAAGAGACCTTTAGGGGGAAAAGCCAGTAATACAGATAGCAAGCTCAGACTAATGCACTCACATGTGTGAGAATGAAATGAAATGAAACAGCAGGTCATCTCATTCTCATCCAGTGCTCACCACACGCTGGCTCTGGTCACAGCACTGCCCTCTGCCCTGGGCTATGAGAGGTCTGAGCCCTGGTTCTTGCCTGCCAAGTGGTGACCATTGAGCTAGAAACATAACAAAGATTTTAAAAAAGAGGAACTCACTTGGGGTCCAATAAGTAGCACTGATGCCGTGTGCCACACAGAGTCTGAGAGAGGAGGAGTGTGACTTGGGGCCCAATAAGTAACACTGATGCCGTATGCCACACAGAGTCTGAGAGAGGAGGAGTGTGACTTGGGGCCCAATAAGTAGCACTGATGCCGTGTGCCACACAGAGTCTGAGAGAGGAGGAGCTCACTTGGGGCCCAATAAGGAACACCGATGCCGTATGCCACACAGAGTCTGAGAGAGGAGGAGCTCACTTGGGGCCCAATAAGGAACACCGATGCCGTATGCCACACAGAGTCTGAGAGAGGAGGAGCTCACTTGGGGCCCAATAAGTAGCACTGATGCCGTATGCCACACAGAGTCTGAGAGAGGAGGAGTGTGACTTGGGGCCCAATAAGGAACACTGATGCCGTATGCCACACAGAGTCTGAGAGAGGAGGAGTGTGACTTGGGGCCCAATAAGGAACACTGATGCCGTATGCCACACAGAGTCTGAGAGAGGAGGAGTGTGACTTGGGGCCCAATAAGGAACACTGATGCCGTATGCCACACAGAGTCTGAGAGAGGAGGAGTGTGACTTGGGGCCCAATAAGTAGCACTGATGCCGTATGCCACACAGAGTCTGAGAGAGGAGGAGCTCACTTGGGGCCCAATAAGGAACACTGATGCCGTATGCCACACAGAGTCTGAGAGAGGAGGAGTGTGACTTGGGGCCCAATAAGTAGCACTGATGCCGTATGCCTCAGAGTCTGAGAGAGGAGGAGCTCACTTGGGGACCAATAAGGAACACTGATGCGTGTGCCACACAGAGTCTGAGAGAGGAGGAGTGTGAACTCTATGAGCACTTCTGCTTGGGAAAAACTTCACCCATCCACACCCAGCTCTTGAGAAGCAGCAAGGGGACAGGAGAACGTTCTAGAAAAAGAAACTGGGAAGATGTGGAACCATTCAACCCTGTAACCACCTGCTTCCTCCCTACTCAGTCGACTGCAAAGAGGCCATCTCCAACATCAGACTAAACAAGTCATATCTAAAGTAGGTGGCATGCCAGGAAACTAAGACCTCAGACAAACCAGCCGGCAGAGTCTCAAACCAGGGCTGCTGCCCAAAGCAGCCCACCCACATGCTGTGGCCACTGGATCTGCTGGTGTGCACACTAACTCTCCAACCAGTCAGGGACCCTTCCTTATCCTCAACCAGCCTGCCCTGTGGACCGTGACATCCTGTTTGCATCCGTGACCCCTTCCCATGAAAGCGGTGCTGGGATGCTGGCTGGGCATACTGAGCCACCCAGAAGAATTCACCAGAACCAAACCCAGCTCCCACTGGAGTCCAAGCGTCTCTGCTGCATACTTTCCTGTTGCTGCCTCCCCATGGGTTCTGAACCTTTTCAGGTATTGACACTGGCCTGAGCTGGCCCAAACGCCTCATGTCCCTTTAGACCAGCGGTTCTCAACCATCGTGGCTTTAGGCGACCCCTGTGTTTTGGTTGTTCGACCCCCGCTGGGGTCGCGACCCCCAGGTTGAGAACCGCTGCTTTAGACTCTGTGGCTCAGGTATCTCGACAACCTTTTGGAGAGTTTTGTTTAAAGCCAAGTTCACACCTACCCTCTCCACCATACACACCACGTCCAGCTTCCTCCCCGGGCCACTGCCAGGCCAGGCCTCTGAAGGTCCAGAACAATCTTCAGCTCACTCAAGGGACACGGAAGGAAAGCAGTGGAACTGCTCCCGACGGAGCTGGACTAAATCCTCTAAAGCTTTTAGAGTCATCGGTCTCCGTCTTTAATGTGCGCCAGTCACATGGGGGTCCTGCTGAACCCCGAGTCAGCTCAGGGGCTCAGAGCCAGGGCCGAGAGGCTGCACTTCTCACAAGCTCTCAGGTAACACTGATGGACAGGTGGGGGCCACACCTTGAGCGGAAAGGTCTTTAGACTAGAAAGTCCTTTTCACAATCTTCATCCACCAAGTTTAAAATAGCGCCCTGCCTACCTTCTAATACAATCCCACAGATATGACATAGTAATACATATAGCAAGCTCAGACTAATGCACAGACAGTAATATATCCTCTTGTCCTCACAAATATTTGAAGTCACATAGGAAATGAGGGTTCATGTACCAAAGACGAGCCCTACTGAACCTAAGGCTAAAAGAAGTTTAAGCAGCCCCTGTTCTTTACCTCTTCCGTTACGGCTGCCCACTAAGCTCCCAAAGCAAAAGAACCCTCAAACTTGAACTGTGCCATGCTTATGCCCAGCTTTGAGAGGCATAATTTATGCTCCCTGGCAAGGATGTAGTAGGACCACCAACGGGCACCACTGGACTGCTTCCTTAATTATTACAAAAATCTCTGCAGGAAACATACGACGCTAAAACATCACAGACCTGGGAGGAGGCCGCAAGCTCTCCATCAAGTGACCACTGCAATGGCATTAGCCAGAGAGAAACACTCAAGTCATTGTACCACAAGCCAGAGTCCACAGGGCTGACCAGAAGACTCCAGCAGGGAGTAAGACAAAGTCAACAGAAAAAGTACCAGTAGGAAAGCTGGGAGCGCCCGTGCACACCCTGAATGATGACAGTCACCCAGCCCGACCACCTTCCTGTGTCTGTAGATAGACTAGGGATGTGATAGTCCATTTGTTAAAATATTGTCACCCTCAAGGAGATGCAGGCCCAGAAGAAACACTAGGAACTGCAGCCCCCTCTCTGCCATGCTGAGTCACAGCTCCCCTCACCTGGCTGGGCTTCCAAAGTGCCAATGGCAGAGCACAGCCAGGACCCTTCACCAGATCAAATGCCAGCCAGTGTGCCTGGGGGAACAAGTGCTCTGACCTCAAGCAGAGAACCAGCAGATACAGCAGAGGGGACTTGGAGAAGTCAGGAAAAGGAGTAGCTAAGCGGGTGCGACATGTCCCACTGTGAGGTCCCAAGTTTCTCTTGGTCATTAAGGAGAAGGATATACGGAGAGGTAAGAGAAGACCACATTCTATCATGAAACCAAGTCCAGACCCTCTGAAGTTCTGGCAGCGGAAGGAGACCTTCCAGGCAGAGAAAATGTTCTGGGGATTCCTCACCCTTTGGGGTCTTTCACCTTAACGGGCCCCCCTACAGAAGAAAGTTAGGAGGAAGAACAGAATTAAGTCAAAATACCTGCAAAGTTGTTCTATACTTTGGGGCTAGACTGTAGGCATCTCAGTTGTCATGGGGGGAGGGCAAAGGTCCCATGGTCCTGGGTGTGAACTGCACTTTGCAAAGTTGTTCTTAGATTCTTAGTCATTTCCCTGTTGTCTTCTGTTGGTAGTTAACAAAGTCTTTAAAAATGTTAGCCCAGTTCAGCAAAGAATTAATCAGGTATTTGGGTCCATACCTTTGCATTAAACTGAGAGTGACAGTAATCAAAAATGAAGATTGGGGAAAGAGTTGGATTTCATCAGGTGCTTGGGATGGAGTTTCCCTTCAGCCTGAAACTTCAGGGCTCCAAGTTTTGCTTAAATAAGAAGTCAGTCATTTATGCTAAAAAAAAAAAAACCTCTCACTTAAGATAACAGTTAATATTAACTGAACATCAGACACTGAGATTATTTCTTTACGTGGATATTTTTATTCAATCTTCTCAAACAACCCTATGCGGCAAGTGGTATTTTTATCCTCGTTTTACGAAGGGGAAACCTAAGACGTAGGGACCTGATCTAACTTCCTCACGGGCCCACGGTGAGTCTGGAGGAACCGGGAAAGAAGAGCCTGCAATCTGACTGCAGCCCTCTGCTTTCTGACCACCAGCATGCCACCCGCCACCACCCAGGATGCCGTAACAATCACGACTCTGGCTTCAACATTAACTCTGAAGTAAAGGAAGAAGGTAGGAGAGTAAGGTGCATAAAGAGGACACGGTCGCCAACTTTGTCAGAAGCCCTCACAGGACCCCAGCAGAGCCATCCTAGAAGATGTTATGGACTCGGAATGAGCTTGTTTCCTGGTCAACCCTTGCAGTACAAAATGTAATGATGTGCCAGGCTTGGACGTCTGGAGTGTCACCTCATTGGGGCTTTGAGACCCACCACTGCAAGAGCCCACTGTCATTAAATGAACCAACACTCACTGAACCCCTTTCTGTCTACACTGGGCATCCCATTTCGATTGTAATCGGGTGAGTCTCTGCCAAAAGAGTCCAAGAATTTTTAAAAAGGGGGTACTCCAAAAATGGCAGTGCTATTGCCCCTTTGATACTCAAGCCCAGAATAAGTCAAAGAAATCATGTCAAATGGCTAATTTCTTTCCATTAAACATATTTACTCCAGCTCAGCGAGGCTTTTGTCTGGTTGGCATCTGAGATACTTCTACATTTTCGGTTCCTCCTCTGCACATACACTGCTAAGTTTGCTGAAAGTCACCGACATCTTCAAGAGGTACAACCCTGACCTGTTTCCCAGCTGCCAAAATGCCTTCTGTCCCTTGAGGGATTCAGAAAGCCTGTGGCAAAGGAAGGTTACTGCTGAAGTCAGGAAAGCCTCAGGTGGAAAAACAGAGAGGCAGAGTCCTTACAAACATCTATTTCTCAGTAAGCACATGGAGTCCCACGTCCAGCCACAGAGTATGAAACCAGCAGCCTGGGAAGAAACGAAATGCCAGGAGGTCTTTGGGAGTCCCCTCTGCCTAAGTTCTCTTTCAAGAAGATCCCACAAGAACTGAAAGGAAAAGAAATCATTTTCCCTCAGCATCAGATTTCCTCTGACCTCCAACTGGTAAGCCACAGAGATTGTTCCCACCATGAAGACTAGGGCATTCAGCAAAAACACAACTCAAGCCTGCTTCCCTACTTGAGAAAGTGACTACTCAATTGCTCTGAAGAGCTCTCTGATCACCGTAAGCATGGTGCCAAGGAAAAGCGAGCAGAGCTTTTATGTCGCTTACCTTAGAAGAAAAAGCCATTCACTGAAGCCAAATAGGAGTCTAGAATCTATTTCTCACCTTCTCTTTTGTCCCACTCCAGGGCCTCATTTTAACAGACAAATGAAAAGACCACCTTACTCCAAAAACTGCTCAGAAATAGAATTTTCTGGTGAAATGCTAAGTTTCTAGGTCACAGAACTGCCCCAAACAGAGATGACCGCCTATTAAAGTCAAAGCCAAGATTACTGTGCGGGGTGGAACATTCGACTGGAGGCCACCAAGTCACTGTCGCCTTCCAGTGTCGTCCTGAGGTTCCCATCGCCACCTCCACTGACTGCCTCCCCACACACAACACGTTCTCAGCTGCTTCCACACTCCTTTCACTGGTATGCTAGACACACATCCACCCAACCTCCTGCAAGGCTGGTCCCATCAATGTGAACACTAAATTGTCACCACTGTCCTGAAAAAAGAACTCAGGGTTTTGAAGTCCAACAGAACTGGGTTCAAGGCACAGCGTCACGATCATTTAGCCATTTAGTCTGGAGTACATTATTTACCTCCTCCAGGTTTTATCAACTGTAAACCAGAAGAGAGTATTGCCTATGGTTCTGAAGTTTAAATCAAGTCGCCTGTTCACTGTGTTGCTCACAACGCCTAGGCATGGAGAACGCCCATGGGTGGGCACTGTTTCCCTACCACATTCCTCCAAGCACCCTTCTCCACACCTCCTTCTACCCCATAGGTTGCTCTAGGGACAAAACAGCACATGCAGAGGGAGCCCAGTCACGTAAGCTTACCTAACAACTGAGGCTGGATACATTTTGGCAATTCTTCACGCAGCCATCAACTCCAAGACTTAGTCCCCACAGCAGCTGATGCAGACCTTCCCCTCTCCCCTTTCGCCTCCAACTGATGATCAGTTATTTGCTGAACGTGTAGCATTCCGAAAGCGCCAAACTTGAAGTCGTAGGCGAGACAATGACGGGTACAGTCTGTGCACATGCAGAGGAAAGCGAAGCAAGAGCAGCATCTGACAAGGCCTAGTGACTGGGACAGAAACGAGAAATCCACTGGAGGTGCAGAATGGGTGAGACCATCACAGAAGGTTTTCAAATGTGTCACTTTGCTTGGGTCTCAAAGAAAAAGAGGATTTCCCTAGCTCAAGTCCAGGGACAGAAGAAATCAAGTGACAGTATAAAAATGCAAAAGCACAAAACAATGTGGAATTTAAAGGCCTGTTGGGTTCAGAAGTAGTCACAGACCACCTGATCTTTTTTAAAAATAAAACAAAATAGATTCTGTGACTATCCACTAATAAGCATTGCATACAGTTCATCCTCCAAAAATTCAAAACCAGGTGTCACAGGTCAAATGCCCAGGTAAGAAACCTAATGAGCATACTTTATTCACTGTCTGAGAGCTGATGGGGGTGGGGCAATGAGAGAGGAGTTCAGATCTCACCCAGAAAGGGCAGCAGCCACTCCGTTTCAGTTGAGTGGCACCAAGCTAGTGGTACACAGCCTGCAAGGTGTCAAGACAAGAAAGATCAAAAGTCAAGTGTCTTGTCTTGACTTACTTGATTTTGACACTACTGGCTCACAGAATGGTCGAATCAGGGTTAAAACAAAAATATTCTTCTAACAATCTGAGCTGCACTAAACTGGACATCACCTCTTAAAGTAGAGAGCTCTCCATCACTGTTCAGAGAGAGGTTGCCAAGGATGCTATCAAGATTTCTGAAAGGATTACAGATGGGAGCAAAAAGCACCTGGAGGCCCCTTCCAGTTCTAAGGGGCTCTTATCACATCCCCCCACTCAATAACTGACATTGGCCCCAGCTGTGAAGAGAACAAAGTAGAGCTGCCCTGTGTTCCATGCCCCCATCGTGTGCCTTTCTTGCCCTCCCCACCAGAAGGCTCCCGCCCCTTGATTAGCCACCCACAAGTAGCACTTTCTTTTTTCTTTTTCTTCTTTTTATTCCTTCTTTTCCAAGTGAGACAAGGGGAGAGAAAGACTCCCGCATGTGCCCTGACTGGGAGCCACCCGGCAACCCCCATCTGGGGTCGATGCTCTACCCACTTGTGACCATGCTCGCAACCAGGTTATATTTAGTGCCTGAGGCAGAGGTTCCACAGAGCCATCCTCAGGGTCCAGGGCCAATGCGCTCGAACCAATTGAGCCATGGCTGTGGGAGAGGGGGGGAGAGAGAGAGAGAGAGAGAGAGAGAGAGAGAGAGCAAAGGGGAAGAGAGAGGGATGGAAATGTAGATGGTCACTTCTCCTGTGTGCCCTGACCAGGAATCAAACCCAGGACTTCCACATGCTGGACCAACACTCGACTACTGAGCCAATCGGCCAGGGCACAGGTAGCACTTTCCCTCGACAGAGCTGTTCCCCAGACATGGACATCCATTCCCTCCTCTTGGCCACCCAGTCCTACACTTCTCCTAGGACCCCTGCTGTCCACAATCTCCCCTCTGCTCAAAGATGCCCAAAACACAGCACGCCTCCGTGCCACACGTGCAAGCCTTCTACCTCTGGCCCTCTCCCTCCTCTGGGTGTCTGGGTTTTCCTCCTCGGAGAGTCTGCACACTTCTTGAGGATTTGGACATCCCTGTTTCCCACTCTTGTTTTCTCCACCATGTCTGGAACGGTGCTAGGTTCAATTATTGCTTAAACAACCCATAAAATATCAACTAGGTCCTAAGAGTTAAACATGGAATGAGAGGTTAACCTAGAGAAGAGACAGGCCATCACTTTCTCAGTCTGGCTGGAAGGAGAAACAGCCCTACAACCCCTAGACCACATGGTCTTAAACAGCCTAACAAAATCATTAATGTTCACACAAGAGCTATTCAAATATAAAGCCAGTCTGATTCTTTAAAAAACAAACAAAAAAGTGTTGTGCTAATGAACTTCCCCACATCTGCCCTGCTTCCACATTACAGACTTTGAACTACTGGGTTATATTCCAGAATTGCACTGTATCCACAGGTTGTCTACTGTTCTTAGGCAGCCAGCCCCATCTCTTAATTCATCTTCAAAAACTACACAACACTGAAAATAAACATCAGCTCTTCACTGAGAGGGCAGCAGGAAGGAGAAAGAACAGAACCTGGGAAACAGAGAAGATACGTCATAATTAAAAGCTGGGTCATCAGTGCAACACGACGAGAGAGAGAGAAATGAGACGCGAGGTACAGAAACTGTGGGAAAGTAAACCATAATCATTTAATGAAACATTACTGTATACAGACGAATCTCAGATCCATCTCCAGAACAATTTCAAATAATAACAGCCTTCTGTTTGGTATTTCAGTGCGAAAGTTTGGGGGGGGGGGGATCAATAGTTTCCCTATGCAAAACAATATCTCCAGATAGAATATATTATGAAAGAAAAGATCCCATTTACAATAGAAATAGAAAGAAATACAATACCCAGGAATACACCCAACCAGCAATATGAAAAATCCGTAAAAATAAAACTAAAAGGCCCCAAGGGACATAACTAGTGTCTTGAATAAATGGGGTGGCATACCTTGTTCTTAGATAAAAACTTTCACTGTCGTAAAACTGTCACTTCTACCCAAACTAATCTATAAATCTCAACCGAATCCTAGAAAATATACCTAGGAGATGTTATGGGAAGTAGGAAGCTGACTCTGATGTTCATGTGAAAAAGAGGCTGGAAGAACAACCCAGACACTTTTGCAAAGGAAAAGTAACACAGAGGGATGAACAGAGAATACAACAAGGTCCTAGTCGCTGAAACGGTGCAGGGCATGACCAGGGCAGAGAAGGTTAAGGCAGCACGATCCAATAAGAATACAGGAGCCACAAATAGCATTCCAAAAGTAGCCACAATAAGCACAGTAAAAAGAAACAGGTGAAAATTAACCTTAATAGTATATTTTATTTTACCCACTATATCCAAAATATTACCACTCTAGTACGTAAGCAATATAAAAATCACTAATGAGGTATTTAGCATATATATGTATATTTGCAATAACTTCAAAATCTGCTGTGCGTTTTACATTTAAAGCACATCTCAGTTTGGGCTAGCCACATTTCAAGTGCTAAACAGCTCCACGTGGCTAAGGGCTAGCACTTTATTCACCCTAGGTCTAAAGAAACCCAGAAATGAATACATAAACACACTCTCTAACTTAGGAAGCGATATAGGTGACACTTCATATCCACAGAGAAAAGATGTATTCAACAGATTAGGTATCAGGACGAGTAGCAGCCATCTGGAAGCCATCTGGTCGCATTCAAATCCTTACCTCACTTAGACCGAAATGGATTCTGGATAGATCAAATGTTTAAATGTAAAAAAAGAAAACAAAGTCAGAAAAAAAATAATAATATTTTAAAGTATCATGGGATGAGGAAGACCTTACTAAGTGTGACTCAAGAAAAACTAGTAAGTTCCAATACATCCAAATTAAATAAAAATCTATAAACTCAGAGGCACTATAAATACTCCTAAGTGACAAACTGAGAAAATAATTGTAATACTGTGACAGATAATTCCCTCAATATCTAAGCAACTCAGAAACGATAAGAACAGCATAAGTTATTTTTACTAAAACAGTTATTTTTTTCAACAGAAAAATAAGAGGAAGACACAGTTCACACAGTCTTTCTTAAAATAATTTTTTAAAGATTTTCTTTATTTTACAGAGAGAAGAGGGGAGTAACAACTCATAGTTGCTTCACTTTAGTTGTTCATTCTTTGCTTGTCCTATGTGCATTGACCAGGCAAGCCCAGGGTTTCAAACCGACAACCTCGCTGTTCCAGGTCGACGCTTTATCCACTGTGCCACCACAGGTCAGGCCACACAGTTTTGATAAAGAGTCTCAGAAGTGGGAATGAAGTCAGGAGTGAAGTGGGGAGGGCTGAGAAGGGGTGAGTCCTAAGAAAGAAGAGCCCTGTGATCCACCCCCACTTCCTGGCCAGGCCCCACGGGGGTGGGGAAACCACAGACCACAGAATCGCCAGGTGGATCTGGGAATCAAAGATCAGGGGCCCCTAGGGCCTCCCTCCTGGGTGAGCCCAACAAGGGTGGCAGGGGGCATCCAGGCAGAGAGAACATTAGGCAGCTTCATGGTTTCTTTTGACCCATGGTGGCACTGAGATCATGGAAACCCCCTGGGAGCCTCAAAGCCACACTGACATGGGAAGAACTGGGGGCAAGACCAATAAGCCTCCACCGCTGGGGAGTGGATCAGGCCAGCATGAACCAGGGCTTTGATGAGGACCTGGGGCAAGCTGAGTGGAAGCTAGAAAATGCCCAGGCCCATCACCAGTAAATGCACGATTTGCAACACAACTTGCTAATGAAGAATTGGGTGAGTTGGCACTTCTTGAAAACTCTAAACACAAGACACTTTTCCTTGGGAGTTTGGGGCACACATAAGGTCTAGGCACATTGGATCCAAAAGTTTCACTCCTGAAGGCAGCAGTTATCCAAGTAGGGTCCCCGGGCCAGCCTCAGCAACACCCCTAAACTCGTGAGATAAGCAAATTCTCAGGCCCCTTCCAGATCTCCTGAACCAGATACTGTGGGGGTGGGCCCAGCAGCCCAGGTGATTAACAAGGTGAAGTGTAAGAGCCACTGCAGTGAGGCAGAGCCTTTCATGGGAGCCATGAAAAGCAGTCACATGGTATCTGGTGGCCAGTCCTTTGTGCTACAAAGTATTTCATAAGGCCCTGAGTCATCCACCATGTCCCTCTGGAACGAGAATGCTAAACAGACACTAAGGAAGGCCATTTGTTTATCTGAAACATGACAATATCCCAAGTCTATTTCATTTACTTCTACAGCTAATAATACTGCTAAACCAATAACTCCAGCCAATTGTGTGAGCAGCAATAACCCTCTTACAGAATTGATTTTCTCTGATTAGGAACAAAGCAGTCGCTCCCTCTAACAATTCAGCAGCCTGCCTTGATCCATTCATCAGAGCACTAGGAGGCCCAGGCGAGGGGCCAGGCAGAAGCACATGAACTCACCCCCACCCAGGAGTGTGCCTACTCGGCGTGGCTGATGCTCCTCCATCAGGCACCAGGCCGTGATCTGCTTGAGCTGAGGTGGCCCAGGGAAAGACAGCCACACCAAGACTGGGCAGAAAAAGCTGGAGGTTCCTGTCGAGGAACAAGCCACACCATCACTCCCTGAATGACTGCCTGTAACTCCGCTGACAGGGCTGGTCACCTAACCCCACTCAGTCAAGTGGCGCTTATGTAAGGTGATCATGTCCATCCAAACACTTATTTGCATAGGGCCCCAATTTCAACTTCCCCCTATACAAGCCGTCTGTCTGCCACTTTAATATTGCATTTGTTAATTCTGCAGCTGTCTATGCCCTACGTCCCTATATGGGTTGAAGTGTGTCCTCCCAAAAGATGGTATAGTCCTACCCCATAGTATCTGTAAATGTGACCAGATTTGGGTCTTTACAGATGATTGAGTTAAGACATGATCACTGGGGTGGGTCCTAATGCAATAGGCCCATGTCCTTATTCAAAGGGGAATGTGGAGACAGAGACACACAAAGGGAGAATGCCACAGGAGGCTGGAGCCACCGAAGGACCAGATGCCGGAACAGAGGCCTGCAGCAGACCTGCCATCGAGCTTCCAGAGGGAGGATGCCCCGCCCGCACCTGATCTCAGACTAGCCTCCAGAATTGACATGCTCAATTTCTGCTGTTTAAACCACTCAATTGGCACTTTGTTATAGGGGCCCTAGGAAACTAATATACTTTCCAATGAGACCCTCGGTTCACCCAGAGGCAGGTGGGCCCGGGGAGCTCCCTCTGAAAGCAGGACTTCCCCGTCTCTGCTGCGTACCTTCAGGGGGCGATACTGAAGCGGCGATTCACACCACAGCTGAAGAGCTGGACTGAGCAGGCCAGCTCCCAAACCAGGCTGTGTGTCCAAAGCCCCTGGGCAGCTTTTCAGCGATACAGATGTTTGAGCTCCAGCCCTAGGTCCTAAATCAGAATACTGCACAGTCAGTCATGAGAGGCCACCTGCCTGGAACTGACCTAGAGTACCTTCTGGGGCCTCCCCAACCTGCGACTCCATCACTGCTACACCGCTTCATCCTCCACGCCTTGGCCATGCCAGGTGGGCTCCACAGACCAGCAGTGTCAGACTCACCTGGGAGCCTGGGAGTCATAAAGAGCCCAGCGGCCCACCCCAGACCTGTCAAATCAGGCAAATGGTGTGCACATGCAGGTGTGAAAAGCACTTGGAGATGCCGGATGAATGTAAGACAAGTGATTATGAGGAAAGAATAAATATATACATGAGAATCATTTGAGAGGCAGCATTACATTCACAACGCTGGTAGCTAGACTCCTTCAGGTCACTGCTCTGGGACTCAATGGTTCGACCTATACAACGGGGAGAGTACAGTACCTGCCTCATTGGAGCGAGGACTGAATGAGTTAATATAGAGTGCCTGGTGCAAAATAAGAGCTCAGTAACTGCCATCTAGAGAAAACAAAGGGACGGCCTCGCTACTGTCTTCCACTACAATGACTATAGTTTCTTTCCTTTTCTTTTTTTTTTTTTTATTGAGAGGTGAGGAGGCAGAGAAACTCCTGCATGCACCCCAACTGGGATCCGCCCAGCAAGCCCCCTACCAGGTGATGCTCCGCCCATCTGGGGCCATTGCTCTGTTGCTCGGCAACATTTTCTTATACAAGAGGAGGAATAAAAGGATATGGTATTAAAAGTTCTGTGAGGACCCAAAGTTGGGTCCTATTCGGTAATAACCAAACGGACTTGTGTGAAGTGTATCCAACTTGATTGAATGGGCACTTAGCAAAGACTCTTGAATCTGTGATATAAATAAAACAGAACAAACAATAAGCTCCACTATCCACTAAAGAAATGAATGAGGGGAATCTACTACCTCCCGTGGCAGATTTAGACATGTTCCAAGTGCTCCCTTGCTGCCAAAAAGGAATGGAATGGGCTATTACGGGGGCATGAGGATTGCACTAGATCTCTTTGGAAATCTTTGAAAGAAAAATGTTCTTTTCTTTGGATGAAGACAAAGTCCTGAACCAGAATACCCTGTCCTTTTCCACACCAGGTCCTTCCACTTTGTTCCTGCAACACTTTCCCACTCCAAAACATTCATGATATTAACAGCAAAAGGAGAAATCCTGAAGTCAAGCAGACATAGGTCCCCCTCACCCACTCACCCACCCACAAGTGACACCTCTTAAAACTAAGTATCAGCTGGGAACTACTTTCCTCGAGCATATACTGTATTACATTTGGCCCATGGCAAGGGTGGTTTAAAAAGAATGTCTGTAACCAGAAGAGACCCAACCAAAGGATGGCCATGAGTTTCTGCTGTGCTTCTGTTGTTTGTGAGCTCAGCGGTTCTAAAACAAATGAAAAAATCCCAGGCCTTTCTTTGTTCTAAATAGACAAGGGTTCATTTTGCAAGGATAGCTATCTTTTGTTTTATGAAATCAAAGCTTTTTTTTAAGGTTAACCACAAACAGTTGATTTTTTAACAAAAAGATCCTATTTTGCTTCTAACTTCCACTTTTAAATACACAGGTGCCATTTTTTTTTTTTTTAAAAAGTCCTGCCCCAGTAAATTACACAGGAAAACAGTCAACAACAACAAAAAATCAAATAACCCTAAAAAACAAAGAAAAGAACTTGAATAGACATTTCTCCAAATACGATATACAAATGATCAACAAGCATATGAAAAGATGCTCAACATCGCCAATCATCAGAGAAATACAAAACCACAATAATCTCACACCAATTAGGATGGCTACTATTAAAAAAGAAAAAAAAAAACAGAAAATAAAAAGTGTTAACAAGGATGTGGAGAAACAAGAATCCTGTGCACTGTTGGTCACAGTGTAAAATGGCATAACTGCTATTAGGGAAAACAGAATGGAAGTCCCTCAAAAAATTAAAAATAGAACTACCAGAGGATCCAGCAATCCCACTTTTGGGTTTCAGAAGCAGGGTCTCAAAGAGATATCTACACACTCATGTTTATAGCAGCACTACCCACAATAGCCAAATCCAGGGAACAACCCAGACTGTCCAGGAATAGATGGATGAATACACAAAACACGGTCTATACATACAGTGATTACTCAGCCGTAAAAAGGAAGAAAATTCTGACACATGCTACAACATGATGAACCTTGAGAACATTATGCTCAGTGAAATAAGCCAGTCACAAAAAGACAAATACCACATGATTCCACTTATGAGATATCTAAAGGAGACAAATTCACAGAAACAGGAGGTGGAATGGTTGTTAGTTACCAGGAACGGAGGGGAGAAAATGGAGAGTAGTGGAATGGGTGCTTTATAGTGTATCAGATTATAGCATATCTGGTCTGTTCGATGAAAACGTTCTGGAGAGCAGTTTCACAATAGTGTGAATATACTTAACATTACTGAACTGTATGTACACTTAAAAATGGTTAAGGTAGTAAATTTTATGTTATGTGGTTTTTTTTTACCACAATAAACAAACAAAAACAAACAGCAAAATAAGAAGACAGTCAGCCATCCTCCCTAAATGCTAGAGGATGAAGTTCAACAGCATGGCCAGACCTTGGCTGTGTTTTACAGTATTTTCCTTACTTTGGTATCTCCTTTCCTCTAATTGTTTAATCCTTTTATTTGCAATGAAATGATTTTGCCATGATAACAACATGCATGCAGTACCAGTTCCTCTTAAATTGCCTAGAGCAACTATCATGCCTGCTAACATGATTACAGCAAAGGGGATAAATATCCCATTCCTGTCAAGTCACTCTGTTTACACCATTCCAAGATGTGTCTTAAGGATACAGATCACCTTTAAACAATCCCAGCTGGTATCTTTCTTTTTGCCTTTTAGTAGAATTTTTAAAGGGCATCCACTCTTCTAAGAAATTACCATTGAACTTGGTAAGTATGTTAACTTACAATGACAATTCATCCTCACCTTCTGGAGTTTTATCAAGCCAGGCTTTGAGTGAAGACAATTTTCTTTCTCCCCCCCCCCCCCCCCCCTCCCTCCCTCCCTGGAGTTTTATCAAGCCAGGCTTTGAGTAAAGACAATTTTCTTTCTCCCCTCCCTCCCTCCCTCCCTTCAGAGAGATGAGAAGCATGAACTCATAGTTGCATCACTTTAGTTGTTCATTGATTGCTTTCTCATATGAGCCTTGGACAGGGAAGTGAGGGGACTCCAGTGGAGCCCTGACTCCTTGCTCAAGCCAGCGAACTTGGGATTATGTTGATGATCCCATGCTCAAGTTGGTGACCTGCGCTCAAGCTGGTGACCTAGGGGTTTTCTACCTGGGACCTCAGTGTTCCGGGTCGACGCTCTATCCATTGCACCACCACCGGTCAGGCAAGACAGTTTTTATTTCACTGCTCCAGGATATAGTTTTACATTCAAAAAGAGAAAACTAACAAGTTTCCATCTTGAAAATTAAAAACAAGCTACTTCATAGAGTCCCAATCAGTGTTGGAGTCCTGGGGTACTGCTCTTCCAGTGGGGGGCTTCACATATGGGTATCACAGAACTTACATATTTGGGGACATTCTTGTCATCTAGGATAAAATGAACATTCTCATAAGAGGCTCTCCCGTATTTTCTTCTGTCATCATCAGTAGAGCAATTTTCTCTTTTGAAGAGAAGTCACTGAAATTGCACAGTGGAAAAGTGATAACGCCACACATGTTATCAGACTGCTCACAGGTGACGCTGTAAGTGGCTTATCTGCCCGCTACACAAAAGGCACAAGTCACAGATAAGAAGCAGGCATTTGGCTGGAAACTTCATTAAACAAACGGTGGTGTGTACGACCCTTATGTCCTGGTTAAATTTACAAGTGAGAACACGGAAATTCAAACCAGTGCAGGGCCTTGATGACGACTCTGAAAAATTTCTTACTCCCATTTACAAACCCAAAGACTGCCAAGTCCAGACAACTTGATAGTCAGGAGCGATCAAAATGAGAAAGGTGACCAGAAAGAAAAACAGGAGGGTTTCACGTATAATGGTGTAAATACGGTCAAGGTAGGCACTTCCTTTAAATATTGAGATTTTGTAATAATCCTCCCCCTCAACACACACACACACACACACACACACACACACAAATCTTACAGATATTTCAATATCTTATATACAAGATTTTAGAGTACTTTAATTATATGACTATGCAAGGCCACAATTAACTACAAAATGTGGAAGAGATATTTTGGTAACTATCACACAAAATCACGAAGTCCATTGTTCCAGGGTCAAATACAATTTTTTCCCTTCACTTTGATCCCACTTGATTTCATTACTGATCATTTTATCTATAGTTGTTTTTTGTTGTTGTTTTCGTTTGTTTGTTTTTCTGAAGTTGGAAATGGGGAGGCAGTCAGACAGACTCCCTTATGCGCCCGACCGGGATGCACCTGGCATACCCACCAGGGGGCGATGCTCTGCCCATCTGGGGCGTTGCTCTGTTGCAACCAGAGCCATTCTAACACCTGAGGCAGAGGCCATAGAGCCATCCTCAGTGCCCAGGCCAACTTTGCTCCAATGGAGCCTTGGCTGCAGGAGGGGAAGAGAGAGGCAGAGAGGAAAGAGATGGGAAAGGGTGGAGAAGCAGATGGGCGCTTCTCCTGTGTGCCCTGGCTGGGAATCGAACCCGGGACTCCTGCATGCCAGGCCTACGTTCTACCACTGAGCCAACCGGCCAGAGCCTTTATCTATAGTTTTTAAGACTCCTTCTTTAAAGAATGTCAGAGATAAAGTACAGAGACTAACAAGATAAAAATCCATGTACCTCCCACTCAAATTTAATGAAGGTTAACCTTTTAGCAGATTTGATGCAGATTTTTAAAATGAAATATTGCAGAAAGAATTGAAGCTCCTCTCTCCTCCACTCCCCCCACTGCTCAGAGGTGCTAGATAAATATATACCTGGAAAAGCTCATGGGCATCCTCCATAGCTATGTTTTTGCATTTTTAATAAACATGCTTATAGCCTGACCAGGCAGTGGCGTAGTGGATAGAGCATCGGGCTGGGACGCAAAGGACCCAGGTTTGAAAACCTGAGGTCACTAGCTTGAGCTCAGACTCACCAGCTTGAGCGTGAGTTCAATGGCTTGAGCGTGGAATCATAGGCATGACCCCATGGTCGCTGTCTTGAGCTCAAGGTCACTGACTTGAGCAAGGAGTCACTCACTCTGCTCTAGGCCCCGCCCCCCATCAAAGCACATATGAGAAAGCAATCAATGAACTAAGGTGCTGCAACAAAGAACTGATGCTTCTCATCTCTCTCCCTTCCTGTTTGTCCCTATCTGTCCCTCTCTCTGTCACACACACAAAAATAGATATGCTTACAGAGTTTTACATACTTATGAAAATATGTAATGTTATTCTACAGAATTTCAAACTTGAGTTAACTAGTAAGAATAAGTGTCCGGTCTGTACCTCAGCCCTGAGAGGGTCTGTTTCCGCCCCCCCTTTGCCCTGTTTCCGCCTGTACCCTCCTGTGGGAACACGTGCTGATTCCCTGCTGGTCCACAGGTGTGTGAGTGAACCCACTGCTCTCAGCTGGGTTGTCCCCACCAATGTGCAGACAGCTAGGACATCAATCCTGATGGACGGCTGTGTGTCACTGAGATTTTGTGGCTGGTTGCTATGCAGCCACTGCTAACTAATACCTACGCTTTTTACCACGGCCACAATGAGCCAGTCAGCCTGCCATGGTCTATCTTTAGACAAGATCATCCCCTTTGTCTCAAACACATACCCCACCACTGCCTCTGGTCAACACCATCTACCTGACAAACTCCAACTTAACCTTTAATTCCGAACTGAAGCACCCATTCCAAGAAGCCTTCTGTGGCTCCCCAGGGAGACTCAGTCACGATCTATCAGTAGTCCTGTCTTATGCTCCTTTCCATTAGAGCGATTACTGCTGGGTAATTGTTTGTTTATATAATTATAAGGCTTTTGATCCCTGGCACTAACAAAATGCTTGGTACCAAAATTCTGCACTAAGTGAAGAACATAAAAAAAAAAAAACTGGTGGGAAAAGGGCAGTAGGAGCTGAGGAGGAGAGGGGAAAAGAGCTGGGGCCTCGGACAGATGACTGCAAACACCTGCAAAAGTCAGCATGTCCAGATGTCCAGCGCCATGGGATTCTGACAAAGGTGACTGCTTTGGGGGACTCCTCATAGCGATAGAATCTCATCTAATCACCGAATCCAAGAACAGAATAAAGGCACGTACGCAAAAGTCACTGATCTATACTGAGCTTTTAGATCTGCGACAGACATCAACCAAAAGCAGTGAGTGGGTCAGAGTCAGAGGAAGGACTCCCGCTGCCAAATCCCTTCAAGGGCACAAGCAACGGCAGCTCCCCTGAGCGGCAGGAGGAATGAAGGTGCAAATTGTGTTAGTTTCCTGTGGCTGCTAAACAAATCATCGCAAACTTCATGGTCTAAAAAATTCATTCTCCCAGTTTGGAGGCCAGCTATGCAAAATCAGTACCGCTGGTCTGAAGTCCAGGCTTCAGCAGGACCACGCTCCCTCTGGAGGCTCTTAGAAACATTCCATTCTAGCTTCTCCCACCATCTAGTGGCCCCTGGCATTCCGCGATCCCATGCTTCGTCACCCTAACCTCTGCCTCCATAGTCACAATGCCTTCTCTTCTGGGGGTCCCATCTCCCTCTGCCTGTTTCAAAGAGACACCTGTGATCACATTTAGGATTGACCCAGGTATAAAAGCTTGATCTCACCTCAAGATCCTAAACTTCATCACATCTGCAAAGACCGTTTCCGTACAAAGTAATAACCACAGGTTCTAGGGATTAAAACCTTGATCACACAAACCAAAGGTGGGACAAGTGTTGGGGCTCCTAAGTCCAGATACCTAAGTAAATATGTCCCAGTTATTACAGTGTTCTACCATGTCTCAATTCTTTCAAACTCGTGATGCACCATAACCTTTATGCAAAATGTCTGCAAAGACTGCCCCAACTACATGGGCCCAGAATCATTATACTAGAAATTGGTGGTGGTGGGGGGGGGACAGTTTTCTAATGCCTTGGACAGGTCTGACGACCCTGTGTGGCAGAGCCCTGGGTAGGAACTGACGGAAAAGGAGAACCCTTCCAAAGAAGCTGGAGGGTCGTGGGCAAGAAAGGGAGGAAACTGACTCCTGTTTTGGGGAAGGCAGACTAGGTTCTGGCTTCTGAACCTAAGAAGGCAGAGGACACAATCTGACCCAACATTAGAAAAGAGGCAAGAGGACACTCCACAGAGATGCTCTAGGGCTGAGCTCTGGACAAGCAACGACAGGCCCGATGAGCCGGGGTGGAGGTGGCTGTAGACCAATGCAAGGGGCAAAGAAGGAATAAGTCACCCATGATTTTGGACAGTAACTATAGATTTCACCACTGTCTTAGCTCCAGCTGCCATAACAATGCACCACACAGTGGGGGGCATAAACAACAGAAATGTACTTACTTCTTGCAATTTCTGGAGGCTAAATGCCTGGCAAAGAGCTCTTAAAACTCTTGAAATCTCCTACGTGATGAGAGCTATCAGGATGATTTTTTGTTTTGTTTTGTTTTATTTTGTTTTATTTGAGAGGAAGGAAGAGAGTGAAGCAGACTCCCACATGAGCCCTAACCAGGATCCACCCAGAAACCCATCTGGGCCAATGCTCAAGTACTGAGCTATTTTTAGTGCCTGAGGCTGATATACTCGAACCAAGCTACCCTCAGCGCCCAGGGCCACAACTAGACCAATCGAGCCACTGGCTATGGGAGGAAAAGAAGGAAAGAAGTGGGAGAGGGAGAGAGGGAGAAGCAGATGGTCACTTCTCCTGTGTGCCCTGACTGGGAATCGAACTCAGAACGTTCATACACCAGGCTGATGCTCAATCCACTGAGCCACAGGCCAGGGCCAAGGGTGTCTTAATACTCCTAACTCCTTTCCACCACACCTGAGCTTATGTTAAGAAAGTGACCTTTGCTCTCTGACCACTTGGATCAGTGGTAGTGCGTTGGCCCAGCATGTGGAAGTCCTAGGTTCAATTCCTGGCTAGGGCACACAGGAGAAGTACCCATCTGCTTCTCCACCCTTCCCCTCTCCTTTCTTTCTATCTTTCTCTTCCCCTTCCACAGCCAAGGCTCCATTGGAGCAAAGTTGGCCCAAGCACTAAGGATGGCTCCATGGCCTCCGCCTCAGGCGTGAAAATAGCTTCGGTTACAACAGAGCAACACCCTAGATGGGCAGAGCATCGCCCTCCGGTGGGCTTGACGGATGGATCGCAGTCGGGTGCATGTGGGAGTCTGTCTCTCTGCCTCCCCGCTTCTCACTTCAGAAAAATACAAAAATAAATAAATAAATAAATATATAATAAAAAGAAAGTGACCTTTGGAAAACACCTAAGGATGGGGGCTGGTTGCCAGGAAACAAATGATATAATCAGAGGGCTGGAACTTTCAGCCCCACCCTCACCTCAGAGGTTGAACCAGTCACCAATGGCCAGTGATTTAATCAGTGGTGTCTCTGTAATGAAGCTTCCATGACTCCTGAAAGGACCAGGTGGGGAGCTTCTGGGCTGGTGAGTGCATGGGGACTGGGGGTGTGGGGGACGGAGAGAGGGTACAGAGCAGCTCTGCGTCCCTTCCCCATGTCCTGTCTGTGCGTCTCTTCCACCCGGCTGTCCCTGAGTTATATCCTTTCATAATAAATTAGTAATCTAGTTAATGAACTGCTTTCCTGAGTTCTGTGAGCCGCTACAGTAAGTTAATCAACCCCAAGGACAGGGTGGTGTGATTTACAGCTAGTAAGACAGAAGCACAGTGAGAGTCTGGACTTGAGATTGGCATCTGAAGGAGGGGAAAGCAGTCCTGTAGGACTAAGCCCATAACCTTTGGGATGGGATGCTGTCTCCATATTGTGAGCTGCATTGTAGGACATGCAACTGGTGTTGGAGAACTGCTTGCTGGTGTGAAGAAACACACACAACAGAGTCTCTTCCTGGCTTACAGATGGCTGCCTTCTCTCTGTGTCCTTACATAGCAGAGAGAGAGAGAGAGAGATCTGGTTATCTCTTCTTAAAAGGGCACTAATCCTATCCTGAGGGCCCTAATGACCTCATCTAAGCCTAATTATTTCCCCAAGGCCTCACCTCCAAATACTATCACATTAGGGTTTAGGGCTCCAACATATAAATGGAGGTGGGACACAATTCGGTCCATGGCAACGACCCAGGTGTCACATCAGGTGGACAGCCTCTAGCAACCTGCTATGTGAGTGAAGTAAATCTATTTAAAGCTAGGATACCAGATAACTGAAGTTCTCTACCTCTCCTGGTCAAACCATTTGGTCCCTGAGTGGCCAGGTGGTCATTCTTAACTTTGAAAAATCCCTCTGAGAGAAAGACACCACAGGAGAAGTGGCAAAGACAGACAATGGTCCTAATGGGAGAGGCAGATACGGGGGACCTTCTGCTCATGGGCTATCCAAACATCTTACCTTCTACAGCACAGAAGCAAGGCCCGCAGGCATCACGATAAGACCCTCCTCCTTTGAAGGTCATAGCATACCAAACACACAGACACACACGCATGCACACAAATGTTTTTATTAAGCCTAAATCTACAACTTGTGAAAATAAGAAACATGATCATAAAGTTATCCCCAGCAGCTTGCACAGTTCCCAATTTTAGGAGAGTGAATTTTATGAAACCCCCACTGGATGCTGGCCAGACTGGGTGTGAAGTGCTCTGTCCACTTCTCACTGTGTCATCTTAGTTCACCCTCATGGCCACCCTCCCAGGCAAGACTGCGGCTATCTCACAGATAAGGACAATGAGGCTCGGAGAGAGCATGTAACTGCGTCACCTCACAACACACTGCCTCTACAGAAGCTGCATCCCAACCTCCAAGTGTAGATGTGGATGAGGAGCATGGGGGTATTAGAAAGGATTAAGACACAATATATATAATGACGTATTATTAGAGTGCCATTATGGAATATCATTATAATATATAGTATCAGCCTATAATATTATATAATATAAACAATCCACCTCCACCCCCAACAGTGATGCCTGATGCCAAACTATCTCTCAGCAAATAAACCCAGCATTAGCATGCACTGCCCCAGGCTTGTTACCTACAGCTCTAGCCCTAAAACACTTCTGCCAAGGACTCCAAACGGGAACTGTGGGTATCCTCAGTGAGCCAGTCTCCTGGGACTCCCAACAGCCTCTGGCTCTACCACCAAGAAACCTGAGATGCAAACAGCTTCCAGCAAAATGGGGAGTGGCGAGCAGTCAGGACCAGTGCCAGAAAAGGAAGACTATTGCTGTTAAGAAGCTGTCAAGGCCTGACCTATGGTGGCGCAGTGGATAAAGCGTCGACCTGGAAATGCTGAGGTCGCCGGTTTGAAACCCTGGTCAAGGCACATATGGGAGTTGATGCTTCCAGCTCCTCCCCCCCTCTCTTTCTCTGTCTCTCCCTCTCCTCTCTAAAAAATGAATAAATAAGTAAAAAAATTTTTAAAAATTAAAAAAAAAAGAAGCTGTCAAGAGAGCAAGGGGAGGAGAAAGGCAGCTGGACACACCAGTGAAAACATGCCAGCAAGAGCCTGGAGCCCCTGACAAAGGAACAGACAACACACACTCAACCACACTGCAGACACCCTAAGACCGGGTCCTTCAGGGACAGGGGCCGCCAGCACCGCTCTGCAGCTCTCAGGGCTGTTCTGGGACCCTGTCACCTTGGGGAGCACAAGAAGCCCCCAGACACCTAGTTTAAAATGCAAGTTCCTGGGCCTCACCCAAGAGCTTGTGTGTCACTGAGTCTGAAGTGGGGCACAGGCATCTGCATCCTTTAAATCTCCCACGTGACCCGGGTGTGTTCTGAAATCTGTGACCCATAGAACCAGAGCCTTTCCCCTTCTCATCTTGACACTGTCCCTTCCTCACCTGCAGCAAGTCCTTCTCTCCTTTTCTGAGCCTTTTGCAATAGTGAGACTTTGGCTTCCAAGGCACAGAAGAGGGTCCCTGAACTGCAGTAAATCACCCTAAAAACAGGACCTGAACAAAAGCAAGTTTAAGTAGCCTTCAGTGGGCAGTCACCAACCTTGCTGAACACCAGCCTGTGTGCAGATGCTCTGTTGTGATACTCAGGCCTCACCTTGGACACATGGATCAGAACCTCCAGAGGGAGGTTAAGGTGTCAACATTGTTCTAAAGCACCAAAGGCAACTTCCATGCTCCTTCCCGCCCCGCCCCACCTCCTGCTAACCCACTTCCTGATTGCACGGCTCAGAAAAGGCTCCTGCTATGGAGGTAGAAGTCTTTAGTTCCTTAGACAAATGTAATTAAGGAAATAAATAAAGCATGGAAAGTCATATAACAGATTTAAATTTCAGATTGTTTTTCTATTTTCTGCCTGCGTGTTTGTCATCTGTGCCCCATGTCTATAGTGCCAAAGACGTGGTCAATTGCAAAGGGTATGGATCTGTTTCTAGAAAACAGCTCACCATGTGTAAAGCATTTTCAGCTTAGAAGTCACAACGAGTTTTCATAAACAGGTTCCCACTTGATTTCCCAGCACCTCCTGTCAATCATTCATTCATTCATTCATGCATGCATGCACCAAACCCCTCCTAAACACCCACTATGCATTAGGACATTGGGGACTGGAGCAGAGCAGTCTCTTCCCACGCCCTTGCCTGCAGGCCACAGTGATGGGGTCCACAGGAAATGACAGCACAGGGAAGAGAAAGGCCAGGATGGGGTAAGTGCAAAGGGAAACCGAGACACGGGGCAGTCAGGGCGGCTTTCTGGGGAAGGAACACACAGACTGCAGCCCGCAGGGCACGAGGAGAGCTGGCCAGCACTGGAGGAAGTGTCCTGAGCTGCTCACCACTGCCATCGCGTTCGTAACTATCTGCTGGTTCGTGCGTTACATCCAGCATATCTCCACCTCGCTCAGGTAGAGATAAGGCAGGTCCCCCCATTGCTTGCCCATGTCTTTGGAAAAAGGATGCTCCGAATGGGACCAGCTGTGATTCTGGACACATGGTATGCTTCTGACATACTAGGATGAAACCCCCTTCTGCCTTGGCTGGATAGCTCGGTTGGTTAGAGCATCATCCCGATATATCAAGGTTGCGGGTCCGAACCCTGGTCAGGGCACATATAGGAACAGATCAATGTTTCTGCCCCTCTCTCTAAAATAAATAAATAAAATTAAAAAAAAAAAAAAAAACCCTTCCCCTCCAGCAGCCATAGAGACTGAACAGGGAAAGGAACCGCAGACACAGGGTAGCACAGAGCATCTTCAGAGGGAGGTGCCATCTACTACTGTTCCTGATATGCTTTCTGTCATTTGTCCCCAGGGCTCTATATGGGAGAGAATAATGTTTCAGTCTTTCCAGTGATTTAATCCAACTCCCTCCTAAGAACTGGCCAGACCACATCTATCTCTCTTACCAAACTTCACTTCTCTTTTCTTCTCTAATGTCAGAACCTTAACCTTCCCTGGGACTTTGATTCCCTAGCCTTGGGACCTGCCATCAACACTACCACCCCGGCCACCACAATCCGAGAGATGGACAACCCGGGCCCAGCGAGCACCTTCTCTAGTGGGCAGTGATGCACCAGGCACCCGGCTACAGTGACTGCTGTGAGCCAGACAGATGTGTCCCACCACCCTTGAGAGGAAAGAGTTAAGAGTCAGTGCACAACCAATTCTTTAGTCATCTGTCTTGTGAATCACCCTTGCCAACCATTCACCAGTTCAATAAATCTCCACAGTGGCTTCTGTATATTTCTCAGAAACATATTTCCTGGCTCAGCAGAGGGCAAGAGGAGACAAGGAGGATTCAGTCCAAATGAATAAAGAAATCCAAGTCCTAGAGGTTCCAACCACACCTATTTGCATATAAGAATCCCTGCCACTTTAATACAATAACAAGAACCAGTCAAGGCATGGGAGTCCCCTTCAGCAAGCCAGCCTATACTGAAGCGGCAGTGTGTGTGTGTGTGTGTGTGTGTGTGTGTGTGTGTGTGTGTGCGCACATAAGTGTGCATTCATGAGGACCCACTGAGGATGCTCCGGGAGCCATATCACTATAGTGGTGCATTTCTGAACCCTGGTCAGAAACCAGAGAGCAGGTGCCCCGAGCTGCTCCGTGTTACTGGCTGCAAAGCCATGGGTATTTTTCCTGTAGCCTCAACAGGCCAGATGGTGTGCACAGCTCACAAACACAGGCGTACAAATGGGTAGAGTAGTATTCAGCACCTGCCCCAGGAAACAAAGAGAGCATATGGGCGGTGAGAAAGAGGGCAGTCACGGTCTGCATTCCCAGCAGCTAACTGTGCTCTGCAGGCACTCACGGAATGGTTAAATCTGCTGCTTCTCCAAGGATCAGCAAGCATACCACATCACACCAGATTGCCTATGCACCCTTTTAGCACCTCTGCATGCCAACAGGACCACAGGACTCCTGAGCATCATCACAGAAAGCACAGGAGGCTGCAGCATGCATCAAGAGGCAAGAGAAACAACTTCGACCGCAGCTTCCCCTTGCACCTTTGAAATGGATGCTTGGGCCCTGGGAGCCCTGAATGCCACTCACTCCAAATACCACATTGTGAAGGGCCTGCAACATCAATGTGCCAAGAGTCCCCTGGTATGATGAAATAACCTGTGTGTTTCACAAAAGATTCCATACTCCTCTCCTTTGTCAGTGAACCCCGTCTAAGGACAAACTTTTTCAAATGCTCCCAGCCGGGACTCAGCAGCTGCTGCTGCCGTCACTGGCAAGCCCACAGGTTTGCTCCATTTGAAATCAAAGATTGGCTCTGGCCAGTAGGCTCAGTGGTAGAGAGTATCATCCCAGTGTGTGGAAGTCCTGGGTTCAATTCCTGGTCAGGGCACACAGGAGAAGCACCATCTGATTCTCCAACCCTCCCCATCTCTCTCCCCTTCCCACAGCCATGGTGCATTTGAGCGAGTTGGCCCCAGGCACCGTGGACTCACCTCAGGCACTAAAAAAAAAAAAAAATGATTCAGTTGCTGAGCAACAGAGCAATGGCCCTGGATGGGCAGACCATCACCTCATAGGGGACTTACTGGGTAAATTCAGGTCGGGGTGCATATGAGAGTCTGTCTCTCTGCCTCCCCACCTCCCTCTTAATAATAATAAAAAAGAAACCAAGGATCAATCAACATCATATATTCGTGAGTGCTTTGCTGGTAGGACAAACCCAGTCACCTGCCCACTCAGGTGCCAGGAGAATAACCGCTCATGTTCAGAACATCCGGTGCCCAAGCTGATGGCCACCAACGACACCTACACGAGGAGCTCGCTCTACTGTCACCTCGCAATCTTAGTACCACAGCTATCAAAAGAAACTGAGGGGGTGTTGTTATACAGTGAACTGTGCCCCCCAAATTCACCTGTTAAAGCCAGAACCCTCTGTAGCTCAGATGTGACTGCATCAGAGAGAGAGCCTTCAACGAGGTAATTGAGTCAAAATGAGGCTGTTCGTCAGGGCAGCCCTGATCCCATCTAAGTGGTGTCCTTATTAGGAGAGATTTGGACACACAGACACACACAGGGACAGGCCCGCACAAAGGAAAGGCCACGTGGGGACACAGGGAAAAGGCAGGATCTATAAGCCAAGGAGAGAAGCCTCAGAAGAAATGGAACCTACCAGCACAGTGATCATGGACTTCCAGCCTCCAGAACTGAGGAAACACATTTCTGTTGGTTTAGCCCTCCCCGTCTGTGGTGTTCTGTTATGGCAACCCCAGGAGATCAACACAGGTGGATGGACGGTGAAGCAGAGGCTCGGTCTGCAAAATCTCGTCTCTCTCTAACCTAGTCCCCAGACAATGTGACTGCCCGACCCAGCCCCAGCCCAGCCTCTTCTGGTGACACAGTCCTGTTCCCACTCTGGAGAAAATGCCGTTGCTCTGCCGAATCTCTCCAGTCCAGCCAAAACGTCAACCGATCGGCCCCAGGATGCACCTAACAGTATGAGGCGCTGTCTATCTCAGACCTCACAAAGCATAAGAAAGGAGAAAACATTAAAATTAGGCAGAGGGCCAGTCCCACTGGAGAGGTAGTCAGGCTCCTCTGACCTTAGGCTCATGCTACGAACTCTGCACTTTCTCCCTTTTGTTTTCTGTAAGGTGTTCTTGCCATCTCTCAGCCTCTCTCTCCTCTGTAAGGCATTCCTTCATAATGCAAATCAGAATGTTAAAGATGGGGAGACTCTCTGAAGGAGAGAAAAACATGCAAACACCCCTCTAGGGCGGAAAGTAATCACCTCCTGCAACATCCGTCACTCCCTCCTTGTCACGTGTGGACCCTCACACCAACTCCAGCAACCCACCCACACTGCCAGCAGGGGAAGCTGGGTGCACGTGAAAGGTGTGGGCACGCACTGCTCGTTTAACTTTGCTGCTGAGGCCTCTCCTTTGCCGCCATGAAGAAAACCAAGAGAAAGTGAACAAGTGGAGGGCACAGAAAAATTAAGGAGAGAGCCAAGAACAGTAGCGCCCCTACTGCTTGCCCATGTCCCCCAGAGCCTGTCTGGGCAGGATGACCAGCCACGCTGTCCCAGATGGGACAGTCTCAGAGTCACAGACACCCGCTCCCTGCCCGCCCCCTCCCCCCCGCACACCTGGGGCAGCCTCGGGAGAGGTCAAATCCTGAGAGAGTGCGGGTGGGGGTGACCAGGCACATCTCGCAGCCGAGCAGACTGCTAAGATGTAAACCAAGCGGCAAGAAGCATGCGGCAACAACACAGACAGTGTGTCACCATTTGTTTCTCGGAAAACACAAAGCAATTACATTCCCAGATGCATGGAGACACACATGGACAAGCACGGGGCAGGCTACGCGGTGACAGGGAACTGTCTGCCGCATGGCCCGAAGACGGCCGGGTGCTGTGTAGGTATTAACATTACTGCACCTAAAAGCCATTTCACTTTTAAAAAGAACACACGGGAGAAGGCACAGCCTGATTCCAACTGTGTAAAAATGTGCACACACATAAGTAAGAAGAAGAGAGAGCTAAAGAAGACAGGGTTCATATCGCTATTGAGTTGACTTAAAGCATACTTGAACAACATGAGTAAATGGGGAGAGTGTTGGTATTTCAGTATCTAAAAGACACACATAGTTTGTTTTCTTAAAGGAAAAAAAAGGAAGGAGAAAAAATCTGGAAGAATACGCACTAAACTGACTGCAATCATCGACTGGCGCATCTGGGGACAGAATGGGAAGAGGAGAGTGTCTTAGTCCATTAGGACTGTCGTAACAAATTAGCACAGTCTAGGGGGGCAGGGGCTTACAAAGAACAGAAAGAAATTTCTTCCAGTTCTGCAGACTAAATCCAAGAACAAAATTCTAGTAGATCTAGTGCCTGCTGAGGGCTTCCTTCCTTCTTGCTGCGTCCTCAACACAGTAGAAGGGGGCATTCTGGGGCCCTTCTAAAGCGCACCAGTCCCATTCACAAGGGGTCCACCCTGTGGCCTGCGCAGTTCCAGAAGGTCCCGCCTCCCAGTACCATCACACTGGGGATTAGGTTCAACATATGTGGATTTTAGGAAGACACAGTCTACAACAGAAAGGCATTTTCATATAAATTTTTTATTTCATAAGGTTTTGTGTTGTACTGCTGTAATACTAATATCACTAAAAATAGGACAAGGGGCCTTGTGAACACATGCCCTGCCCTCCTTCCCCACCCTCCCCTTCTGCCTACCAGAAAAAAAATGCCTCCTTTAAACTGAAGGTGAAGCTTCCCGCCCGCCGTCATCCTCAACTTCATAGAGAAGCGAAACCGCAAAGATCATAAAAATGTCAATATCTTTGACATATTTCTCATCCAAATGTCAAAATGTCAATGTCAATAGCTATTCAATGTCCTTTCTGTTTCTCCTTGGGGCCATCCTAGCGAGGAGGGGGACACTGGGCTTGGGCTGGCCAAGTCTCATCCCCCACCCCCCAGCTTCTTGCCAGCCCCTTCCGGGGCAAGCAGGTTACACCCTCCCTGCTCCCCTGCTCCTTTCCCCCTTTCACAGAGCCGCCATTTGGCAAAGCCGCCACAAATCCCTGGCAGTTCATTTCCAATTAATTGCTACTGCATGAGCCTTTTCTACTCTATTGCCAGATAATAAATAAAACCAATACCCAGTTTGCAGAGATGCTTGATGCATCTTAAGTTAATAAAGTCATGGTGGCTTTGACCAGACAGGCTGTAATGAGTAAAACCCCTTCCATGAGCCATATTTTGCTTTGGATCCAAAAAGAGGACAAATGAATATCTGAAAGGCTGGATGAAGGGTGGGGGAATCAGAGAACAGAGTCCTCATTAACCATTTCCATCCCACCAACCCAAGAGTCTTACTGCTCTTCAGGTCCCAGATCTTTAGAGATACCAAGGGAGGGAAGTTCTGGCACAGGCAGGCAGTGGGACAAATAAGCCAAGGGCAAGAGCTCAAGTCAGGGAGTTGCTGCAGAATCCCTCCAGCTACACCTCTGTCCCCTGGACCTCCTCGCTGCTGTTTTCTCCAGGGGAAGTAGCACAGAGACCAACCCACCACCTCTCACCTGGCAAACTCCATGCACTGTCCAGAACACAGAAAGGAGGTCCTAGGGCAGTGGTTGGCAAACTCATTAGTCAGCAGAGCCGAATATCAATAGTACAACGATGGAAATTTCTTTTGAGAGCCAAAATATTTTAAACTTAAACAGTGTGTCTGTAAAGTCATGGTGCACTTTTGACCAGTCACAGGAAAGCAACAAAAGACGATAGAAATGTGAAATCTACACCAAATAAAAGGAAAACCCTCCCAGTTTCTGTAGGATGATGTGGCAGCATGTGTGCATGCGCAGATGATGACGTAACACCGTGTATACAACGGAGCAGCCCACGGCCATGCCAGTCGAAATGTGGACGGTACAGAGGAAAGTTCAGTGTGTTCTGTGGCTCGCTAAATTCAAATCCGTGACCAAAGTGCAACGTGAATATCGGCACGTTTATAACGAAGCGCATAGGAATAACATTACTCGGTGGGATAAGCAGTTGACGGAAACCAGCAGTTTGGTGGAGAAACCCTGTTCTGGTAGGCCATCAGTCAATGACGAGTCTGTAGAGGCTATACGGGATAGCTACCTAAGGAGCCCTAAAAAATCTGTGCGTGAGCCCACATGGAACTGCACTGAATAGGTATGAAAGTGGGAGAGTTTTCCTTTTATTTGGTGCAGATTTCACATTTCTATTGTCTTTTGTTGCTTTCCTGTAACCAGTCAAAAGTGCACCATGACTTTACAGACACACTGTATATAGGTAGGTATATTTCTTATTGAGGTAGCGCCTGCACATGGTATTTTGTGTAAGAGCCACACTCAAGGGTCAAAGAGCCACATACGGCTTGTGAGCTGCAGTTTGCCCACCAGGGTCCTAGGGCTTTCTCCAGGCAGGCCCCCCGTTATCCCACGGGCCCTCCCTCAGGGCTCCAGCCAAAGCCTTCTGCTCCCACAATTCCCTCCTGCTTGTGGGCCATCTGCTAAAGAGTGGGGCTTTACCGTAAGCTGGAATGACCCAGAAATGGAAAAGATCTCAAGCTGAATTTGCCCACAGAATTCCCCAGAGCTTCCAAAGCCACTGCCTCATAACCTCCCAGGGCAGTGAGCATCCTGAAACCACTTTCTGGCCCCCAGAAGACTATATTCCCGTGGGCACTTAATTTGTGCTGGACAACTACATGGACTCTAGGTCAAAACCGACAAACTGAGACTCCACGAAGGATCTTCCACAGATCTGGCTGCTGCCCGTTATTCTGTCTCAGAGCCGTGGCGGACAGGCTGTACCCCTCCCCCGAGACAGCAACACTGGTCGTCAGTGACTGTGGCAATCAGAAATAAGTCTCTATTTATAAGATCCCCCAAGACAAATTCCCCTTCCCATATCAACAACAAGAATTAGTTTCTTCTCACATGTCCTAGAACAGATATACATACTTAGGGTCAGTCTGAGCTTTCTGCCAACTGGCAAGATGCTGGGCATTAATGGTTACTTCACCTTTAGATCTTTTCATTCTCTCCTTAGGTGTTCACTCACCATTCCCAAACCATTTCTAATTTTTTGTACAGTCTATCTAAAACTTTCCCCTGGGATCATCACCATAGTCAAAAGCATACATTAAAACAAACAGAAAACAAAAGATTAAAAAAAAAAAAGGCACTGCTGTACAACTTGTACAGTACAAATTGGCCAATGACTATTTACACTGCCCAGAGAAAGCCCCTCCACTCAGATAGCTAATCAAATACACCTGACCCCCTGCACATACCCCAGGACCAGAGAATGGTGACCCACCGTGACTGCAAAGAGATCTCTGCAAAATACTGTCCTAGAAGCCCAGCGAGGCCCAGGTGCGGAGGCACAACCTCACAGGGGCTGTGAAGAGCCACTGAGCCAGCCATTGCCTGCGGATGGGAACTAACGCCACTGACCCACAAGATCTTCCTGCCAGAGCAAGCAGGATACCGCCCAATATCAAGTTCACACATTAACAGGGGCAGTTTGCGAGCCCAATATGGCCGGCCATATAGAAGACCACTCAAAGCTATTGTCACAGAAGGGAAGCCTAGCATCCAGGAAGTAGAAACTGACATGGCCATTCAAGCTTTAAATGAAAGAAAAAAAAATGATAATATGGTTTTTCCTCTGAGACCATCTCATGGCTTCCTATCCAACCATCATATCCAGCCGTCTGGTCCAGAGAACGGTCCTTCTGTGACATGAGTCATCAGTTTCTTGTGAGCCCCAGGGCCAAGTTCCTAGGAACTCTTTTTTCTCTTTCTCCCATTGGGAATTTAAGGCAAGAAAGAAGACAGGTAGGCAGGGAAGAGAATGCCAGCATGTACCCTCTCTCCCAGGGTACATGTTTAGCCACGTCCAGTGAGCCTGGCCCGATCCCCGATCACCCTCATCCAACAGCATAAACGGCCTTCGACCCCACTGCTCCCCACAGGGTCTCTCCTGCGCCTGTTCCCTTTACGGGCAAACAGAGGTCTCCCGGGGGCTTCTGCCCACCTCCAGGACTCGTAGGGACAGCGTCTGACAGGCTGCCTGAGCCCCCACTGGGCTCTGATTGACGTTGGTTCTTCCCTACTGATGGCAATGCATGCAGACAACCCAGTTTTAGTCAATGGCCTTCAGTTAGAATCTCACGGGCTGGCCCTGACTCTCTCTTTAAGGATCCCAGCCAGACATCAGGCTGCAGTTCCTATTGTGCTCTTTGCACATGCACAGTCCCCAAGCACAATCCACCAGCCCTATGCCGGTGCCTTTTCAGATGTTTTCATTTTGACTCTGCTGCCATAAAGCAAGTTATCCTCAGGTTACAGGAAGGAGAGATGGAGCTAAGGGACACACAGCCAGTGAACAGCAGTGAGTTCCACCCAGAGCCCTGCTACCCAGGCTCCCCGCCTCACCCTCCTATTAATACATCCTTGTTGATGTGGTGCTGTCTCAATGGTCCTACGCTATAATCGAGTATGTTGTCATCTCCCTAGTGACATCATAAGCTCTCTAAGGGTCAGAGTCATGATCACGGCCACTTACTTCTCCCAGTCTCTAGCTCCATTCACATACACGGAGCCACACGGTGGACTGTCAGCTGCACTCTGCATTTATAATGAAGTCTGACATTTAAGAATTGAACTTAGCAAAACGTAACCAAGGGGATGATTACTCACATTACCAAGAGCTTATTTCCTTTTAGGAACAATATCAAATTCAATTCCTTTACATAAAAGTCCTTCATGGCTTGCCATCTCTGTTTCAGTATCACTGGCTATTTAATGGAGGCATTCGTGCCCGTAGCACCAGGAGACCAGTACTCACCAGCGGAGGCATCAGGAGGTCGGCCAAGTAGACGAAGGAAGCTCCGAGGATGAAGCCAACAGCCACGGGGAAGAAGGCAAAGGCACCAAAGCCCCCAGAGGACGTGGCCATCTCAACCGCCGGGGCCAGGAGAGACCAGTAGGAGGCTGCTAACATGACCTGCAGAACCACAGGGAGCAACAAACCATTAGACCAACCACAGAAGGCCTCCCAAGGAGGGCCTCCAGTTGCTCTCTGTGGCCCAAACTGAGCCCTACAATTTCACATGTGTTGTTAGGCCTTTCACCCTCCATGGTAGGTACCATCCCAAACCAAAAGCCATTATCTGAATTCCTTGTAACTAATGTTGTAAGAACTCAATTTGGGGTAGAATGGAGTTGACTTTGAGAGGATGGAGTCTGGTTTTGCTGCTATCTAGCCTCTGTTTCAATGGTTCTCAACCAGGGGCCATTGTGCCCTCCAGGGGACAACTGGCAATGACTGGAGACATTTTTGGTTATCAGGAGGGACATCCAGTGACTTGAGGCCACAGATGCTTGTAAACATCCTACAATGCATAGCCCCTGTCAACAAAGAATTATCTGGCGTCAACTGTCAAAAGCAGTGTTGAGAAATCCTGTCCTAACTAAATACTTCCAGAACACATTGCTTCATGAGCGCTGAGGCATAAGACAAAGGTCTTCCTTATCTCCCTTCCATTTCTACATATTAGCTCTAGGCCCACTCTTGGGTACACCCTAGGATAGGCCTTTCCTCTGTGATATGTGATATAACCTTTGAAATATTTCAGGACAACCCGCAAGTCAAGGTCAGCTTGGTCAATTCTCCTATTGCCGAGAAGGAAGCCGGGAGCTAACACTTAATCTGCTGTTTCCACGGAGCAAGGCTCACATTGGCTATCTTATTTTACCATCACAAAAACCCTGAGAGGTAGGTACTGTTTTCTCTTGCTATTTGTAGATAAAGAAATTGGATCTCAAAGTAATAAGGTAATTTGTTCAAGATCACACAGCCAGCTAAGTGGCAGGTTCAGGGAACTGAGCCACCAGGACCATAATCACCTCAGTGAGGGGACAAATACAAACGGGAGGTGGAAAATGGCGCTGGAGCCCAATCTCACTGAGGTCAAATCAATAAAGGATTTTCCAGTGTTGGGCAAGTTGAACAGTCATCCACAGCAATTTACTCCTATAGACGCAGGGACATCATGGCTGGATTTCGCCCACCACCCATCGTAACCACATGACAGACATCAATGACGTAAAATGTTGAATGAGTTTCTAAAAATGGCTTAATTGTGCCATGTCTTTAAAAAAACACATCTGCATCATCCATCTCCAATAATAAAGTGAAGGAACCAAGTGTTACAAAAGTCACAGTAAAGAACAACTCGTGCAGAAAAGTTATTTCCCTCCTGCCAATCCTCATTCATCTGCACACCATTTGGTGCCCTGGGCTAGATTCTCCCTCCCAGCAAAAGTCTCAGTGCTACTCCCAGAAAGCTGCAAATGCTTCAGAAATTCCAACAGAGAATGAAAATGCCTCATCAGTTCAGTCCCATGAGACCACTGAAAGAAGCCTGTGGGCTCCTCGTCCATGTCCTGGTCTCACCCATCCCTTTCCCGGACTGCTGTCTCACTGGCCTGACAATTCAACAGTCCCTGGTAGCTGCCATTCACGGAAAACTCCCCACTGAGGGGTCCTGCAGAGAGCACCTGTCCAGCAACCTCTCTCCCACATCCACACCACCCACAAATCTAAATCCATGATCCAGGTAAGCACACTCACTCATCTCATCCTCCAGTCCAGTCCCTCCCCGCATTCCATCCTTATCAATGTAACTGTCCCATCACACATTCAGGGATGCCCCCCACCCCACATCCCCCGCTGCCCAGCTAGGAGTAAGGGTATCATCATATGAAAACAGGAGGAGACCACAAAAGTCTATGTGCTGCATGGGAGTGACTGATAGGCTCCCATATCCCAGCTCCGCCCCTTCCCCAGCCCCACCCACCCCCACTCCCTGGCCACTTCTCTCAAAGCATGTTCCCTAAACTCCTTGCACAGGAATCCCCATGTCAGGCTCTGCTCCTGGGGAAGCCTGCTGAAGACCACCTCCCAGGCGCCCTTCTCAGGAAGACTTATAGGTGTGCTTTCGCAGTTAGGAGGGAGCAGAACAAACAAGTCGGGGATGGGAGAGCAAGGAAGGCAATCCCCAGGCTGGTGGTGAAAGAGGATGCCGGGAGCATCAGTTCAAAGACCCTGCGAGCCACAGGCAAGAGCCCAGGGTCAGGGGGCTCCCAGGAAGAGTGAACTGTGGAGCCCTGTTAGGTTTGAATGTGTGCAAGAGATCTGCACTTCTGGGTGGGAGGCAGACAAACAGTGGGCAAAGCAAGAACGTGAGACCTTCACTAATTCTGAAAAACACAAAAATTGCACCAGAAAGGAAACAAATGAATAATATTTATGGTCTTAATAATGTGAGCTATTTTTATGTATCATTAATTTCCTTATTTATTACAGCTATGTATATATATGTATATATATCTCATATTCACTTTGCC
Source organism: Saccopteryx leptura (assembly GCF_036850995.1). NCBI lineage: Eukaryota > Metazoa > Chordata > Mammalia > Chiroptera > Emballonuridae > Saccopteryx > Saccopteryx leptura. Next base: position 170,664,462 of record NC_089507.1, read on the forward strand.
ATTATGAAGTCTACAACTCAGTGGCACAAATTACATTCAAAGTGTTGTACAACCATCCCCACTATTTCCAAATCTTCCCTCCACCCCAAACAGACGCTCTGCAAGCATTAAGCAGTAACTCCCCATTCTCCCTCCTCCCAGCTCCCAGGAACCTCTAATCTACTCTGTCTCTATGAATTTGCCTATTGTAGATATTTCATATAAATGGAATTAAACAGTCTTTGCCTCTTTGCGTCTGGGTTATTTCACTAAGCATAATGATTTTGAGGTTGATTCACATTGTGACATGTGCCAGAACATCATTCCTTTTTATAGCTGAATAAAGATCTCATTTATGAAGCTGTGACTATTGAACTAACCTGAAATACACAAATACACACACACACACACACACACGCATGCTCACTGTTATCAACAGTATAGGATGCAAGTAGGAATAAAAGAGCCAGATCCTCATCTTCCAAACTAGAAAATCATTAGAAATCTTTAAAGCTGAAAAAGTCCAGAACTGGCCAAGTTAAGTCTCCAGGTGAGACATGTGGAGACAAAAAGCTGAAGAAACAGCTAAAAACGGCTGCTCATTTCATCCCTGAGAAACAGGACTATGGGGCAGAGCAGGTCCGCAGATGCCGGGTTTTTGTCATAAGCCCAGTAGAACAACCTGACTTTTTAAACTATGAGTGCATATCTTTGGGTGGGGGGGGTGGGGGTTAAATAAACTGATATCATTTGAAAATATACTAATATACAGAAGTAAACATTATAGGTAAACTTATAATTTTGAAATGTTTTAATAATAAAAAGACTCTGATTTCCTAATGAAAATGCAACAGGGGAAAGCTCCTACGTACAAGAACTCAATTTCCAGGAATGTTTTTGCCCAATTATGAGACAACCACTTGGATTGTGTATTTTTGTTAAAAGTACCTATATCATAGCCCTGACACCAGAAAACAGAAAGGGACGGCAGGAAACCCTTAAAAATCAGCAGATTATTCATAAGCTCTGAGGAAAAAAAAATCCCCCATTTCCCTTCAGTTAAGTCACAAAACCTAGCAAAACTCAAATGCTCCTTTTTCTCACAATATCATGCAAAATACCACAGGGATCCATACTTTATAATGCTATTAATTTCTCTCTGGTGTCAGAGGTACCAGCACAGAATAATCAAAAAGAGATCAGCTAACTCCCTCGCCTATAGCAGTCAAACCTTTTCATTTCTGTGTAAGTGCTCATTTTGGGACAATTTCAGCTCTGGAAGTAAGAATAAATTGGTAAAGAGTTCCTAAGGGATAAAGACATTTGAATCTTCAGGGGCATTTAAGCATCTCTTTTATCATAGTAATGACAGCCTAAAGACTAGAAGAAAATCCACGCCACAAAGTAAAATTTCCCTCTTAATAAAATGGGGAGAGAAAGAAAGACTACACACTGCTCACTTAGCATGCACTGAATATCAGTAACTGTGATTCAAGGACAGTATCTCTCTAGATCGGGTGCGTGCAAGTCCACAGAAGACAGGAACACCGATTCAAAGCCACAGCACCCAACTCGAGGCCCCCCAGCACGGGCCCTCCATCAATGTGTGTGAACACCGATTCAAAGCCACAGCACCCAACTCGGGGCCCCCCAGCACGGGCCCTCCGTCAATGTGTGTGAACACCGATTCAAAGCAACAGCACCCAACTCGGGGCCCCCCAGCACGGGCCCTCCGTCAATGTGTGTGAACACCGATTCAAAGCCACAGCACCCAACTCGAGGCCCCCCAGCACGGGCCGTCCGTCAATGTGTGTGAACACCGATTCAAAGCCACAGCACCCAACTCGGGGCCCCCCAGCACGGGCCCTCCGTCAATGTGTGTGAACACCGATTCAAAGCCACAGCACCCAACTCGAGGCCCCCCAGCACGGGCCGTCCGTCAATGTGTGTGAACACCGATTCAAAGCCACAGCACCCAACTCGGGGCCCCCCAGCACGGGCCCTCCGTCAATGTGGGTGGAAGCAAATGGACATGGACTCTGACCTCGGGGCCGTTGTATAATTGAGGAGGCACAAACTTGCAATCCGTATAAATCAAGGCGATGATTACTCCCCAAGTACAGAAGTCAAATAATGTGATGGACTCTTGTCTCCAAATCAGATATAAAATTAATTTGTCAAAGTCAATTTCTAAAGTCCTTAAGTAATAGCTATTACACAACCAGCATGACGCTGGGCCCTAGGGGGCTGAGAGGCAGGAAAAATCATACTAAAGCTGGTCTGGGTCCCACCTTGGAGGACCTGGCCATGGGCCAGCATAAGAAAGACTACAGGAGATGTCTGATGTGATAGATGGAGAAGGCATCTGAAACAACCGAGAAAGTCTGTGGTCATTTCAAGGAAAGAGATGGCAATGTTGTAAAATTTTTTTTAAAAATTAAAAATATAAAAATAGAACATCAAAGAAAACACGGTGACGAGCTCTTGAAAGTTGGACATGGTTTGGGAAGGAAGATGAGGTGAGACCGTCTAGCTGGGAGGAGCAGTGCGGGCGGTCTGGGAGGCAAACGGTCCCAAAGCTTATGCTGCAGGGTGGTCAGCCTGGCTGAAAAGGAGGCTGTGTGTTAGGGTACAATGGCACAGTTGGGGGGCTTGTTTATAACTTTGGGAGGACCCAGTAGAATCACCTGGAGTTTCAAAAATTCAGAAGCTATGGCCCCTCTGCAACCAACTGAAACAGATGCTCCCAGAGAGGAAAGCAGAAGACTGGCTTCTGGGTCACTGACAGAATCTACACGGGAGGGAGGTGAAGGTCTGGCCAGATCGGAGGCCCAGGGAAGAGGGAAGACACATGCCCGCAGCCCTACAGGATGAGATCGCCCCTGTCTGTTCAATACCAAGCCACCCATCAGAAAGCCCTGAGGGCGTGTCAAGTATTAATCATGTCTCAAGCATGAGTCAAATTCATATGGGGGCTATCTCTGTACCTCATTTGTTTTTATCAAAAAGTACTCATAATATACCAGCTGCATGTAATTTTAGAGAACTAAACCTAACAGCTCAAAGTAATAACCATTTAAATCCAGCTGCAATTACAGTAATTAATTGAAGCAAATCGACCTCGTGAAAGCGATGGGCAGGGGCTCGGCCTATAATTATGTTTGTGCACATTCTCCAAACTAGGAAAGAGAACTTGAACTTAAAAAAACAAACAAACAAAAAAAAAACACACCTGGGCCCTGGCCGGTTTGCTCAGTGGTAGAGCGTGGGCCTGGTGTGCGGGAGAACCAGGTTCGATTCCCGGCCAGGGCATACAGGAGAAGCGCCCATCTGCTTCTCCACCCCTCCCCCTCTCCTTCCTCTCTGTCTCTCTCTTCCCCTCCCGCAGCCAAGGCTCCATTGGAGCAAAGTTGGCCAGGGCGCTGAGGATGGCTCTGTGGCCTCTGCCTCAGGCGCTAGAATGGCTCTGGTTGCAACAGAGTGATGCCCCAGATGGGCAGAGCATCGCCCCCTGGTGGGCATGCCGGGTGGATCCTGGTTGGGCACATGCGGGAGGCTGTCTGACTGCCTCCCCGTTTCCAACTTCAGAAAAATAAAAAAAATTAAAATTAAAAAATAAAATAAATAAAATAAAAAAAACCCTACCCTACGACCCAGTGATTTCTCTCCTAAACAGATGCCCCAAGAGAAATGAAAACACACAGCCACACTAGACTTACACAAGAATGTTCACAGTAGCTTTATTCACAGCCCAAACCTGGAACCAACCCAACCATCCAGCAGCAGCAAAATGGATCAACACATTGTAGTGCATTTATATTTATAAAACAAAATACTCTTTAATGTTAAGGGAAAACTGATATCACAACATAGATGAATCTCAAAATCATTACACTGGGTGAAGAAACGCTGTGTTTATATATCATGATTCCACTTAAACAAAGGAATATGCAAGACCAATCTATGGTGACAGTGGTCATAAAGTAGTCACCCTAGAGGAGGGGCAGAACTGACTTAGGTAATAGAAGCTATTTCTGGGGTGACAGAAATGTTCTCTACTCATTTGAATGGCAGTTACACAGGTATATAAAATTGTCAAAACTCATTTGGCTGACACTTTAAGATCTGGGCATATATGTCAATTATATCCATTTTTAAAAAACCTTAGGAAGGCTGCCCCACGTCCTGATGAGCCACATTCACACTATGAAAAGTATTATCAGGGCCCCGCTCAGTTGGATCAGTGGACAGAGCATCGACCTGGTGTGCAGATGTCCCAGGTTTGATCCCTGGCCAGGGCACACATGAGAAGGGACCATCTGCTTCTTTTCCACTTCCTCTCCCCCTTGCTTCTCTCTTCCCCTCTCGCAGTCAGTGGCTCAGCTGATCCAAGCGTCAGCCCTGGGCACTAAGGAGAGTTCAGCTGATTTGAGCACTGGCCCCAGACAGGGGTTGCTGGGTGGATCCCAGTTGGGGCATATGTGGCAGTCTGTCTCACTATCTCCTTGCCTCTCACTTCGAAAACAAACAAACAAAAAACATATCTCAGAAATCAGGTTCAGTGTGTGGGATGCCCACCTGGACTGGAGAAATGGCAGTTACACCTAAAATAAGACCACTGTACTCCAAAGTCAAATACCATTTAGACTCTTTGTTGGGGTTCACCATTCCTCTTCCGAAGACCCCCTATTTGATTGATGGAGCAAGAATACTAATTACTTGAGTCCTTTCAAGATAGATTCACACTAGTTAGATGTCAAAACCATTAACTCTATGCAGATTTTAAAAAGAGGGGGAGGGGCATCCTTATGGAACCTGTTCACCAGCTGGTCACCAAGACAGTGAGAACACGGTACTGCCCAAAGCTACCTCTCTGTGGCATCCAGCCACCAATCCATCAGCACCCTCTCAACTTCAGCCTGTTGACAGACAATTGCACCAGCTGGTCAAGCCCTCCCCACCCAACACTACCACCCACTCACGCTGTTCCAATCTGTCCCCGCTCTGGCTGCTAGGGGAGCGGCCCCTGCCGACATCTAAAGGGAGAGAAGAGTGAGCCCACTGAGAAAAGGACGCAAACACCCAGGTAGGAGAAGTGTCTGACCCGCTTCCCTGATCTCCCTTCAGAAAGGGGACAAACCGCCCAACTACCAGTTTAGGCCTCTCTCTGCTCAAAGGAGAGGCTTTGAGGCAGGCTCTCCATGGTCAAGGAGAAGGGAAACGCCACCCCTTATTCCAGACCAAATCACGTTACATTTTCACCACTCAGGAAAATGTGGGTTGTCAAAGCGTTTCCTGTCCTAACTCACCTGAGGTACGCAAGAGACTGCCTCAGTATGGGGAGTCTCCCCGCCCTAGGGAGATAGAGGCCAGAGGTCAGGAGTGATGGGTCAGGACCTCGGGAAGGAATTCCACAAAGTATAAAAAGTCCCCCACCTAGGTTTTTCTGATTTAATAACTAAAGACACAGGAAACAGTTAAATTTGAATTTCAGATGAAAAATTAGTAGTTATATTTTATTTTAGGCATGTTTATACTAATAAAAAAACAGTTACTTATCCGAAATTCAAATTTAACTGACCATCTTATCATTTATCTGGTAACCCTGGCTAGCCCCACCAGCAAATCTGGGCAGATCTGCCATCTTTTCTTTTTTCCTCCCCCTCCCACTTTATGAAAGACAATCATCACAGAGGATAGAAAGCATGACTCAGGAGTCAGACTACTTGATTCAAACCTAAGCTCCACCAACTCCAAGCTCTCCACTAGAATACCTAGGGTGAGAGTCATCTCTCCAGGGCTACTATTTCTCCATATGGAAAAATGGAAATAATAGTAGAAATGGTGACGTTCAAAAGTAAAATGGAAATTAATAACAATGATGGCATTTGTATCAAGACTGACCATGTGCCAGGAAGTTTCCTGATCCTCCTGGCATTAAGAGTAAGGTGCGTTGGCCCTGGCGGGTTGGCTCCATGGTAGAGCATTGGCCCGGCATGTGGATGTCCCAGGTTTGATTCCCAGTCAAGGCACACAGGCAAAGAGCCCATCTGCTTCTCCACCCCTCCCCCTCTCCTTTCTCTCTGTCTCTCTCTTCCCCTCCCGCAGCCGAGGCTCCATTGGAGCAAAGTTGGCCCAGGCACTGAGGATGGCTCCATGGCCTCTGCCTCAGGCGCTAGAAGGACTCTGGTTGCAACAGAGCAACACCCTAGACCCCTAGATGAGCAGAGCATTGCCCCCTGGTGGGTTTGCCGGGTGGATACTGATTGGGCGTATGCAGAAATCTTTCTCTGTTTCCCCACTTCTCACTTTAGAAAAATACAAAAAAAGAAAAAGAAAAGAGTAAGGTGCGTTATCCCTACTTCACATATGGGGAGATTGAGGAATGGAGCAGGCAGGTAATTAACAAAACCCTACAACTAGTAAGCGGCAGAGCCAAGACTCGATCCCACCAGGGTGGCTCTCAAGTGCCTGCTCTTGACCTTACGACCATCCCCAAGGTGGTGCTTATCTCCCAGAGTTTTTATAAGGACTAGACGCAATAAAGCCTCTAAAATGCTTAGCATAAAAACTGGCCTAAAGACTTGAGTGCTAGAGACTGCATGTGCGTATGATGTGTCTCTCTCTTTCCTTTTTTTTTTTTTTTTAACTATTTTTAGAGCAAATGCTATGTGAGAAAATAACCAAACAGGAGAAAATCGAGGACCTCAAAAGGAACCAAGGGAATTCAGGGAGGGAACATGCATAAAGAGAAAAATGTATTATTAATATGAGAGGGATATGAACACGTGTAATAAACCTATGAAAAAGGACAGGATGCTGGAGGAGAAAAAGAAAAAAACAACGGGAAAACAAGGAAGATTTTTCAGAAACTAAAACTATGGAAACAACTAAAAAAGAACCATTGACTCTTTTTATAGAGTTAATAAAGTCAATGAAATTTCCCACCATGCAGAATAAAACAGCAAAGCGATTTAAAAATAACCAGGAAAGTAAGGGCCCAGGAAGTCCAAAAGCCATCTAATAAAGACTAATAAATAGAGAACAGAGGCCCAGCGAGGGAACCATTAAAGGGACATAAAATAACATTTGCCAGAATTGAAGGGCACTGGTTTCCTAATCAAGAAACTGCAGAATAAATTTATTTAGAAATGTAGGGGAAATTTTCTCAAGAAACAGACAAAAGTGACTACTTCTAGATAAGAGGATAGTGTCATAGAGGATGGTAGGAGGACTACATTTTTCTTATTATTATTTTTTTATTTTTTTATTCATTTTAGAGAAGAGAGAGGGATAGAGAGAGAGAAAGGGAGAGAGAGAGGGCAGAGGAGCAGGAAGCATCAACTCTCATATGTGCCTTGACCGGCAGGCCCAGGGTTTCAAACTGGCGACCTCAGAATTTCCAGGTTGATGCTTTTTTCACTGCACCCACAGGTCAGGCTACATTTTTCTTATTTTTATAGGCCTTTTATTAATATCTGTACTTTCTAGACAGGTTCATCGATTACCCTGATATAAATGAACAATGATTCCAAAAAATCAAGCCCAACTTCAATGTACAACATGTCATTAGTAGAAAGCATCAGGGTCACGTGCAGCTGAGGGTGTATAATTCAGTTACACCTCAATAAAGGTGAAAACAAGCGTCATGGTCAAGTTGTGTGATGAGCTACCACATATCCACCAATATAAGAAAGAGTGCAGGATATGTTCAAGGAATGTGTTTTTAGACATGATGTACAGTATGATCCCATTTTTAGAAGTTATATATAAACGAGAAAGTAGAGAAGGTCATGCCACTGAGATGAAAGGTTTGGAGGAGTCTGTGTGGAAAAGATAATCAGTTGGGGATGAGTAAGGATCCCAAAGCATAATACCCAAGTTTCCAGATTACACCAATCCCAAATTCCTCACGTGTCCTACACCCATTTCCCTTGATGTCAGATAATAGTAATCAAGAGGGATCAGGCATTTACTTCAAATATATTTACTGATTCATCTGCACAACCACCCTGTAAGGAGACAACTGTCCACTTTACAGATGAGACTTACACAGTCTAAGTAACTAGTGCAAGCTCACACAATTAATCAATTAAGAAACCAGGATCAAACCCAAGCATGGTGGCTCCACAGCTCATCACAATAGCAGAGCACACATCCATCAGAGAAAGGCCCTTCCTCTCAGTGCCCAATGCCCCCCTCCATCTTTAGCTCAACCCAGGCCGCTGGCTGTTTCAGACATTTCCTGGCATGACCACATCCTGAGACATTCATCATAATTAAGTTGTAAGGAAATTTTCAAAGTGCTTCAGAGATGTAATGCATTTACATTCAATTAGTTTCTTCCTTCACTGGGAGAACCAGAAAGACCGATTTCCCTGTAGACTCGGTGGAGAGTGGTTTCTCAGTTTATTTTTTGAGGTTTCATTCTGATGTTGCAGGGATGCAAACTGGTACATACAGGAGATCTGGAGACACTGGGTGAACCTAAAGGCAGCCGACCCCAAAAAGACTTCTAATGTACACACCATGCTCAGTCAACACAACTTTAAAAAATATTTTTGAATGTCAACTATGTTCTAACCCCTGTACGAGGGACCAGTGCTCAGCAGTGAGTAAGACAGCCCCCGCCTTCTAGATACATCAAGTTTGAGAAGAAAAAAGTGAACAAGTAATTAGAGGCCACAGACAACTGCTATAGAGAATAAGAAGAGAGGTACAGATGCTCGTCAAGGTAAACTATGATGGGGGAAAAAAATGAGATGCTCAATTTACGAGAGGAGGAAACTCTCAATGGCTAGGACCTGGGAAGAACCATGCTCCCAGAGGGAGGGGAAGGCAAACCCCCAAGGCTGTGGGAACTGGGTCCACGGTAAGAAGGCCAAGGTGGAATACATGATAAGGCAAACTCTCCCTTGACCAGCTGGCAACAATTTACTTCCCAACTCTACACAGTGCCAGGAGCACTTCTTGCTCCAAGCCATCTGGATGCTGGCTCTCTCCAGGAGGAAGGGGCTCCCCTCTCCCAAGGGCCACATGAGATGAGTTCCCACTTAGGGTGCTCCACGTTGATTCATGGTATGGCGTGGAGGAGCATGAAAATATTTAGGTATACTAAGGCTCTCGAAGAAAGCACAGGTCTGGAGGAGGTAGGACTCTCCCTTCTCTTGCTTTAATCCATCCATCCATATTCTTTTACGCATCCTCCATCCATATCCTATTGTCCATCCATATTTGTCCATCCATACATACACAACCATCCATTCATTTATCCATCCATCCACCCACCCATCTATCCATCCATATCCACTCATTCATCCATCCATCTATCCATATCCACACATACATACTATACGTACATCCCATCCATCCATTCATATCCTTCCATCCATTTGAGCACTTACTTGTTCACTATATAAAAAAATAATAATTACTGTGAGCCTCCTACATGTCTGAAATACTTTCTGAGAAATACTTTCTGATTTATTCTTTTAAAGACTGCAGTGCTCATAACTCCCTCCCCCTTTCCTTTATGGTTCTCCATCACACGTATCTGTCTGACATGCTGCATGTCCTATGGTACAGTTTGTTTATCATGTGACTTCCTGCTAGAATGGTAGTCCCACAAGGGCAAGAATTTTTGTTTGCTGTTTAGTGTTTTGTCCACAGTGTCCAAAACTGTGCCTGGCACACTGGGGTGGGGAAAGGGTACAAGGGAACCCCTGGCGGCTCTCTTCTTTTCCCTACTGCCCTACATCCCATGGCCACGTCAGACAAAGGAGTCCAGCACGGAATGCAACACAGCCTATCTATTACATGCAAATAACAAATCCTACAGCTACAGGATTATTATGAGGGTCAGATGGGGTAATGGAAGGGAGAGTGCTTTGGAAAATATAAAGCAATAAACCAATGACATATAATATTTGGGGCTCATGAGCCCATAAGATGCCAAGTGTTCCCTGCAGTCAGTTATGGATGCCCCCACCTCATGGAATTCTTCCTGCATAATTGCAAAGTGTCCCACAAATTCGAATTGGTAATCTACTTAAAGCCTATACACAGGCTGTGATGCTGTACCTCTTCTTCCTGCCTTAAATACAATACTAATCTGTTTTCCCCTTGTTTATGTGTTTAACAAATATAAATTTTTTCCACCACTCCCTCCCCCCCTCCCAGAACTAACTCACTCAGCCCCAGGGCTGTCGTGGTAAATTTCTTCACAAGAAGACCAGAGCTTTGGAAACTGAGAGAGGTTTCCAAAGAAATATTACAAAAAAGTCTGTGCACAAGTAAGGAAGGTTGCCCTTCACTTGCCTGTCAAGTGTACAAATCTCCCAGAGCGGAATCTCCATCGGGCCTGAGAGCTCTATTCTGTTAGCTGTTTGGCCAGTCTGGGGAAAGAGCTCGTGGCGCTGAGCCAAAGTCAGATGTGGCATTAAAGTCAGCAAAGACCAGCTTCCACTAGCACACTATTAGAAAGCGTTTGCCTCCCTGGTATTTTACTCTCTGCTCCAGAAGGCACAGAAGCATTAAACAGTCGGGCAGGATTTTCCTCTCACTATATGCAAGAGGAAAAGGGGGGAGGATTTTGGTCTTGGTCCCGGTGGAGCTGTGAGAAACCTGGAAGTAAGAGGACTAGCCACTAATCACAGCGCTTGCAGGAAGCTCACTAGAAATACAACCCAAGGGCTCCGGACTCCCTGTCTGAGCCCAAACACTCTCCTTATTACTAGAGCTCTGCTTCCCAGCCTTGGCCTTAGCTGCCCAGATTGGGGGGGGGGGGGCTCTTCTCTGCATAGAAAGCTGCAGTATTACAAAGGCACACCTAAGGGCCTACTCCTGGGGGGGGGGCACCATGGAGGGGAAGAGAAGTGGAGTAAGGCTTAGCTCCAGCCTGCACCCAACCCTCACCTGGCCCTGGGAAAGGCAGCCAGCAAGGCTTCTTGGCTCATGATGACAGCTCCATGGCCTCCAATTTGTCACCATGCTCATGGGGACAATGAAACAAAGAGAAACCTCAGTCTGGCACTGTCCCTCTGCTCTGCCCACACTCCTCTCCCCCTGCCCCAGAAACACCAGGATGGGCTTTCTCTCCACTGCTCTGCCCTCAGCCAAATGCTCTTTATACCCATAAATTATATTCATAAAATGAGGAGACTCCCCTACAGAGAGGAAAGAAAACTGAAGCCTGAATTTGAAAGAGAATTTTTATCCTTAAAAAGAAAAAAAATCAAAGTCATACAGGTGGTTAACCAAACCAAGCAATGCCGAAGCATGGAATGTATGACATGGTGTTTCTCTCGGCCCCATTCAGGGCCACAGCCTGGACGCACTCATGCTCAAGAGGGGCAGTGACAAAAAGATTCGGGGAGGTGACATTACTGTTAGCCACAGAATGCCACCTCGCCCAATAGTGCATTTTTGCTTCCAAAACAGTACAAACCCTGGTACTGAGAAGAATTTAGACCAAACCCTCTCCTCTCAGGAGACCAGAACACCTAAGACTAACCTGGACCCATAAAGGTTTTTTGCTTCTCTGCTGCTCAGAGAACAAATTAAGCTTCACAGGGTCTTCAGATTTCTTCCTCAGGGGATGGGGAGGCGATGGGGGGCGGGGGGAGTTAGCAAACTGAAGAGAAACTGAGAAAGCCAGCATTTCCTTTCAGCAGGTGGGAGTTGGGGCCCAAAGGGAAGTGGAGAAAAGACAGAGGGAGAGGCCATGCAGAGGAACAGTGACTGCTGGCAATGGCAGCAATGAAGGCAGGAAGATAACAAAAAAGAAACATGGATCCTGGAAGGTTAAGCTGTCAGCAGCCATGGCCTCTGCAGGGGAGGTGGCACACGCTGGGGCAGAGCCACCATATTTTGCAGGCTCCTCCCATCAAGAACTGTAAAGTGTTTCCCCACCCACTAAATCCAGGTGGGCCTTGTCACTTGCTTTGGCCAATAAAATGTGACAGAAGTGATTCTGTGTCATTTCCAGGGTCAAGGTCTCCTGGAAATCTTGCAATTTCCACCTGAACCTTCTTGGAACTCTTCCAAGTCATGTAAGAAAGCCTGGACTAGACTACTGATCTGTGAGCCACTGTGTAGACAGAGGCCCAGGCAACAGTCAGCATCAAGGCCCCAGACCCGTGAGTGAGGCCCTCTTACATCCCCCAGCCTAGGTGAGCTTCCAGATGTCCACAGCCTCAGGAGGGACTCTAGGCAAGGCCAGAAGAACCACCCAGCTGAGCCCAGCCAACCCACAATCATAAGAAATGATTGTTGTTGACATAAGCCACTAAGTTTGGGGTAGTTTCTAACTGACATAGAGGTATGGGGGACATTTGCTGTATGTTGGCTATGCAACATCTATTACATTTCTCCCTCCACTATTTAGTCATCTTATCTAATGGGGGAGGGGAGACAGGGCACAAGTCCCAGGCCAGCCCAGTTGACATACCACATCCTCATGGCAACAAGGATTAGCATTCAGGGATGAGCACATAACCCAAGTCAGGCCAGCTATTCTTTGCCCATCAAACTCAATTCCAAGACCATTTGAGCTAAAAAATAAAGACTTCTCCTTTCTCCGAACTTGAGCCTAAAAGGATGTAGACAGACTATTTGAGGGTGGAGCCACATAGAGAAAAGAAGGGCCAGGAGATGGAAAAACCCAGATCCTGGTGATATTGGTTGATCCACAGATTGTACTGGTATCTGAGGACAGTTCTATGTCTGAAAATTTGAGACACAGAACATAGCTCATACATGTTCTTTCTTCCTTATGGCAGATCAAGTTTGTTTTTTAATCACTTATGAACCTGGCTGATACAGAGATGGAAGAATTTATTTTTTATTGTATGCCCTTTGTACTACTTGAATTTCTTACCAATTTCATTGAGTATGCCTCCATGTTGAAAGAAACTAGTTAACGAAAGAAATAATACAACTCATTTAAAAAATAGCATATAAAAAATGTGCACAGAGAAGATGAGTCAATAATAGTATTTGGGCTCAAGTTCCCTCTGCACTAGGTTATGCGGCTGAAAGCATTAGTTGCCTGCTCCAGTTTCCATTCTCCCCTCTCCCTCAGTGACAGAATCCCAGTGTTTACCTGGGCAAGTTACGTCCCAGCTAAAAGACCATGTATCCTAGCTTTCCTTGCAGCCTGATGAGGCCATACAAGTAAGTTCTGGCCAACAAGATGTAAGTGGAGCTGTCATTCAGGACTTTCAGGGATCACCCTCCCTCCTGCTGCCTGGAAGGCAGATATGATGACCTGAGTTCTAGCTGCCATCTTGGGCAAGAGAGACAAAAGCTTGAGTTGGGGGCAAAGCAGTGAGCAAACGAGGAGACCCCTGGTGACTCCATGGACCTACTTTCCCAGCCACAGTCTCTGGATTTCTTCCACCCAATAGGAGTCTTTCCAGTTTAAGTTACTCTTTTTCAAGTTTCAGTTACTCTCAATCAAGCCTAATCCTAAACAAAGCAGCAGGAAACATCACCATCAGTACAACTAGCTGTAGGTAACTGGTTGCTATGGAGACCACCCCAACACACAGATTCCAAAGTACAAACCCACTCACATGAGAAAGCCCTGATGTGAACCTCAGAGACTTCCACACTCCTTCACCTCCCCATTTCTGGTAGAGTCACCCTCAGCCCATACCCAGGCGGATGATGCCAAATCCTCCAACAGCCCCAGAGGAAGTAGCCCCAGGAGTCCAGAACCTGTGATAGGCTTACACCTCTTTGGCTGCTGTCACAATCAAAGGATTGCCAATCACTCTCAGTTCTCCAGTAGGAGTGTCCTTCGTTCTCTTCCTAACTCCTCTGCCTCTCCCCAGAGTCAAGGCTCTGATAAGTCATTGTACCGCCTAAAGTAATACAAGAGCCTCCAGCCTGCCTCTCTACCACAGGCCTCCCCTGCACACTCCCAACAGGTGTGCTATTGGCTACCCACAAAATTCACTTCCTGAAAGTACAGCTCTGATTATGTTACTGTAAGGCCAGTATCCACGGCCACCAGCACAGCTGCCTGGCCCATGCAGGTTCGCATTGGATTTGGACAGTCAGTAAAGAAACAATGGAGCCAAAAACTGGTGGGCCATCATCTTTAATCCTAGCTTGCACCCGGCAGGCAAATAAAACACACACTGGGCTACTGACTTATCCGAGTTTTCTAGAATCAAAGGTTTCTAGCTCACCAGACTTATTCACCTCTGTTCCCCATTTCCTTCCTTCTCCCTGCACAAACTGCACAAACTGGCTTCTCACTCAACACTCCACCATCTTGGCTGTTTCTCCTGGCCTCCTCTACGTGGCCTTTCTCTGCTCTCTCCTCTAATGCTAATCTCAGGAACCGAGAGAGCAAGCTCCCAGTCTGCCCCCACTTTATAGTGTAGAAATCAAAACCTTTAATCCAATATACAAAATAGGGAGGTCTCTAATACAAAGTCACTTATCTGAGGCATGATGGGATTGTACCACCCCACATCCAAAAGGGTGGAAAAGGCTTAGTCCTAAAACCAAGCCCCAGGCTACAAGGATCCTGCCTGTCCACAGCCTGCCCCAACACACATTAATATCACCTGGGCGAGGGCTTCCACGTGGGCAGCGCCATCTTTAGCAAAGTGAGCATAATATATTTTATCTGCCCAACAGTCACCTTCTCAACCTCTTCAGGATCTCCCCATCAATCTGGAGAACAAAGCAGAAATTTTGTTCCATGGGACTCCAGGATGTCCATATCCGGCCCAAACCAACTTCTCTGGCCTCTCCTTCCAACTGAATCAATTGCCCTTCCTTCAACGGCCCTGTAGTTTCTACTCTTAGTGCTTCCAATTTACTGTTCTTTCTACTTATCATTCATTCCCTTTCCCTACTCCCTCTCGACATCCTCAAAGTCTTCTATTCTGTCTAAAGAGTCCCCAACTAGAAGTAACCTCCCAGTGCCTGGGTTGTCATCACCTTTTGCCCTTTACCTTCTTACAACCACATTCTGATCTGTCTCATGATTACAGGTGAATATGACTTCTCCTCCCTGTCCTACCTTAAACACTTTAGAGGGAGGAATTATATCTTGCTTCTTTGCATACTCCCCACAATGCCTTGCACACAGTAGGTGCTCACTAAGTGGTTGATGGTGGCTTGGCCTGAAGGCAATTCTCTCCCTGCCCCCACATTCTGGGCTGGCACTCTCCAAGGAAGAAAACAAATGGCTATTCTGCAGACAGAACATACATCTGCGCCATTTCTAAAATTGCACGGGCCTTTGATGAACCTTCAATTGCAGACTTTTCTCCCTCCTTGTGAGCAAGTCACTTGGAAAAGCAAGTCTATGCCATCCAATGGCAGCCTCTCCACAAAGCACTGTGTCAATAATATTTTGTCACGCAAAGGTTGGAGGGCAAAATTTAACGAATGTTAATTTTGATCTCTTGCATTCCGAGTATCTTTCAAAAGAGCTGACACTCAATAAAAGCTTTTTCCTGTGATTTGTACTAAGAGGCCTATGAGAAATAATGTCAGCTATCCTATTCTTTAAATTGCAGCACAAGGTATGTAGATTGATTCTAATAAAAGACTAGCTAAACACTCGATTTGGTTACCAAAAAGGAAAAAAAAAAGGTGCAAAGTCTTGCTTCATAAAAGTCTTTGGGAACAAGCTAACCTCCCACCATCTGTCTGGATTCAGTGAAACATCACCTTGTCTGACGGCTGAGGGGTGCCTGAGATGACTCCCAGAAGGCCCTGCCAGTCCTGAGATTTCCCCGACACAGTATGTGATCCAACAAGGATTGCGCACCAAGTTGAATTTCAATTCAAGCTCAAGTTCTCCAAATGGTAAAGATCCTTTCTCCCATCTTTTTTTTTTTGTATTTTTCTGAAGCTGGAAACGGGGAGAGACAGTCAGACAGACTCCCGCATGCGCCCGACCGGGATCCACCCGGCACGCCCACCAGGGGCTATGCTCTGCCCACCAGGGGGCAATGCTCTGCCCCTCCGGGGCGTCGCTCTGTCGCGACCAGAGCCACTTTAGCGCCTGGGGCAGAGGCCAAGGAGCCATCCCCAGCACCCGGCCATCTTTGCTCCAGTGGAGCCTCGCTGTGGGAGGGGAAGAGAGAGACAGAGAGGAAGGAGAGGGGGAGGGGTGGAGAAGCAGATGGGCGCTTCTCCTGTGTGCCCTGGCCGGGAATTGAACCCGGGACCTCTGCGTGCCAGGCCGACGCTTTACCACTGAGCCAACCAGCCAGGGCCTCCCATCTTTCTTTTGCAGGACTCAGGGAGCCCAGAAGAAGAGCCTGAGTTCCCAGCAGGCACCTGTCCAGTATCACCTGACCACTAGGGAAGGAACCTGATGTGACAAAAGTGCCCCTCCCTCCCATCCCAGGACGCTATGAAAACCAACTAGCCTTGGGAGCCAACACCACTGCTAAGTAGGTGGTGGCTGCCATGGGAGCCTGCAGCACACAAGGCTGTACCTGGGGACCAGAGCAGAGCCTCCCCTGGACTTCCCAGTCCAAGTTCCAAGGCCCCATCCTCCATGTCCAATGTTCCTCTAACCAAGACCCCAACCCCACATATTCGTTCAGTTGTACTCTTAGCCCCAGAGCTACAAGGACCCTGCTTTTTCTAAACACCAACTTATCCTCTATTAAACCACAGTCTTCACTAGAACAATGGTTCTCCCATTGCAATTACCTGGGAACTCCACAAACTACTAAAGCCTCATCCCTCCCGTAGATGTTCTGATGTAGTTAGTCCAGGGTGCGCCCAGGACACTGGGCTTTTTAAATCATTCCAACTGATTCACATGCAGCCAGGGTGCCGAAGCACTGCATCAGAAGGAAGGGGGCTTCCCCAGAGCTAGTGAGTGCCCTTAAACCAAACTGCAAAGGACGTCAGGCTGGGTTAGCTTGCTGTGCTAGCCCATGGATGCTGACCGTTGCAAACTTGTGTTTGGTTTGAACTGGGAAATCCAGTCTTATTTCACAACCTCGAATTGCACACTTTGCCCAGGGCCCTCTGACTTGACACAATGTGCCTTATGTGACAAGGAGAATGCAATAAAGGGTCCATATAACACATCATGCTTCACTGCAAAGCCAGGCCCTGAAGATTCTTCAAAGGCCCATGCCAGCAAAGGAGAGCAGGGGCATCTACTTCATAAGCGAAGGCCAGGCCCCACCTCTGAGAGGACCCACCACCAAGCCAGGCCCCCAGAAAATCACCTACTCGGGGACCCCAGACATTCCAGGGAGCATGATGAGGCCTCCAGCTGGGGCCTTGCCAGGCACACAGCTGTGATGCCGATGGTCACAGGCTGTTCACACTGCTACCAGGCCTCAGGAAACCCTGCCATAAACCAAACCAGGGGTTGGCGAACATCTATAAAGGAATAGAAACTAAATAATTTAGGCTTTGCAGGCAGCATAGTCCTGTCCTGGCTACTCAACTCTGCCACGGTAATGCAAAAGCAGCCCCAGACAACACGTACACAAATGGTGTGGCTGGGTGCCAATAAAGCTCTGCAGTGGTTCCCCTCCTTACCCACAGGGTACACACCCAAGACCTCCAGTGGACACTGAAACTGCAGATAGTACAGAATCCTATATATACTATGCTTTTCCTGTACCTACAGACATATAATAAAGTTTAATTTACAAACCAGGCATCATCAGAGATCAGCAATAATAGCTAATAATAAAACAGAACAATTATAACAATACATTGTAATAAAAGTTATAAGGATGTGGTCCCTTGGTTCAGGGGATCCCTGCTGAGGTCTCCCCAGAGGCTCAGCGCTTGCTGGTGCAGCACGCGGCCATTGGTCAGAACACATTTCCTATGCGTGTCCTGCCCACAGGTGTAATGCCTTTTCCATCTTAACGAAGCCTCCCTATGCCCTGGGACTGTAACCTCTGAAGTCAGAGCTACGACAGCAAAACCGGCACAAACTCTTCACAGTTTTCCAGGGCAGAAGACTCGTTCTTACTGCAGATCTTCGGAACCTCAGCACACCACCTGGTTCTTTCCTTATTAAGAACTTTCACCTTTCCACTTCGAGGAAGCACTTTCCGGCTTCTCTTCGGAGTATCTGAGTCACCAGCAGCACAACTCTTGAGCTTTGGGGCCACGATTCAGTAAAACAAGGGCAAACTAAACACAAGCACTGTGCTTCCACGACTGTGGGTCTGACCACCCAGATGGCTACTGAGTGACCAGCAGGCAGGGAGCGTCTAACAACAAGGAGATGGTGGACAGTGGGACGGTGCACGTCCCGGGCAGGATGGAGCCAGACATGAGATTTCATTACACTGCTCAGAACGGCACGCAATTTAAAATGGATGAATTGTTTACTTCTGGAATTTCCCATTCAATGTTTTCGTACTGCAGCTGACTGAAACCATGGAAAGCACAACTGCGGATAAGGGGAACTACCGTATTTGCAAAGACAGGTGGGGGCCGGATTTAAATCCCTGGAGTAGTGCCCACCTCTCGACTAGATTTCCTTAAAGACAGACCATCACCTAGCACTTCTTCAAATCCTCAGCACTTGGCACAGTGCCTGGAATACAGCCAATCCCCATTACTGCCAAATGAATGAATGAATGAATGAAAAAAATGTGTGCCGATCACCTTAAAAAGAGTATCTATGCAACATCTGCCTGCTCCTACAGAGGAATGTAAAAAAATTATTGTGATTCTGAAGCAGTCACACCTGATGGTTTAATCTCTAGGCCCTTCGTAATTTCCTGCTCGTGGCCTTCCTGCACTCCCAGCTCTCCTTCATGGGAACAGAAGAAGAGGCTTCCCAACAGAGAGGAACAGGCATCCCCACGGAGAACACCCTGGTACAATCTGCACGGCAGGCCCAGGCCTGGGAGGAAAGGGAACAGAGGAGACGGGGTTTCCAGGCCAGGAATATGAAGGCTACCTGAGGATACGTGTGGGGAGGAGGGGAGCAAGGATGGGGAAGGACTGTCCAGGGGACTCTGAGCAGCCCTCGCGGCCACATGGCCCTAGCTGCTCAGCAGAACAAGAGAACACATGTGGGCTCTTCCACCAAGACAAACACCGTTCCTTTCACCCATGCTCTATGTCATGTCCTCCCCTCTCGTGCACTGTTATAATGATACTGGAAATCTGAAGCATGAAATTAAAAAGGGAAAACACAATGATAAAAAAATAATAATAACCAGTCTCCCTCCTGAATGGTTTTCTTCCATTCTTTTCTCCCCCTCTCACTCCCCACCCCTAACCAGTCTCCCTCCTGAATGGTTTTCTTCCGTTCTTTTCCCTCCTCTCACTCCCCACCCCATCTTGCCGCAAGGCTGCTTTCCACCCAGCACGAAGCCAGAAGCCAGGATGTGCTGGAAGGGACGGTCCTCACCTTCTGTGCACATGTTGCACAGGATGAGGGAGGGACAGGGGGTAGTGCTGTCACCACACAGCTTCTGTGCTCATAAGAACCACTACTGTTTGGGTGCTAAGAGCGCTGGGCCCAGGCTCGTCTTCCATGATGATGTGTCCAGTGTCCCCTGCCCGTGCCTGGCATGATGTGAGGAAATTCATTTTAGCTAAGACAGTTTCTCATTGCAAACTGGCAATTTGAGACCTTTAAAAGTATAATGCCTTGGCACAAGAACCTTAAGGGTCCCAACCCCTCAATCATGAACGTTTAAAGTGTCAGCGTCTTGCAGCATCATTATGCAGGAAGTCCAAAGTGGCAGAAGAGGCAGATGACCCTCATCAACTGTGCCAAGAGTCCTGGAGCAAGGCTGTGAAAGTCCTGCTTACAGACGAGCCCTTTCCCACACTGCCTAAAGCACCACGCCACACTCAGCTTGTCAGATGACACCCTTGGAGTAGGTAGCTTAAACTCCCACCAGCCTAACCCTGGCAGACCTCCCAGCCCCTCACTGAGTGCCCATGAAAAGGGCAGCCTACCCCTAAAACACCAAACATCACCTCCCTGGTCATTGCATCCCAGTGCAGAACAAGCAACTCACAGAGAGTAGAATCTAGGAGGCCCTGGGACTCCCCAGATCTTGACAAAGCAAATTTAAGAGAGGAGCTCCACTTTGGACAACCGCCCCAACACTTCCAAGGTGATTTGTCTGGTCAAAACGATGTTGCACTGGGCTATGCTCCAGGTCCTCGCATGCTCAGCATCCTGGGAGGTCATGCAGGAGCCCTCTGCTTCTCTCAGTCTTATAGAGAGGAAAATCCTGGCCAGAGAAACAGAGGCAATGACCTTTGCAGGAGCCTCTTTAGTGCCTGTTTAACGCACTCCCTTCACACCATGTGCTGGTACTGTGGTTGTGACCCAGCACATTTCAGTGTGGTCCAAAAGACTTCATCTTAAAAATCTCCATCAGGACACACCAGGTTTCCCTACCTCTCAGACAATAAGAAAAAGAAAAGGTAACAGGAATGATTACTTCTCAATCAGGATCTTTAGCACCAGCAGTGTAAAAGCTAGGATTACTGAAGACCCAGTTGAGTGGGGGGCCCACTCCAGCTCTTCTCTCTCTCCTATTCAGAATAAACCTTTCCAGTGGATCTGGCTAAAATCTCCTCCCTGAATCCCTCATGCTAAAATGAAGCCCATTTCTTCCCATTTACTTCCCCGTGGAAATGGAAAACAGCTGATCAGCATCATCCCTCCAGACTCAGGGGCCATCACTGGAGAGCATCATTAATTTCCAACTGTGAGACAGTTATTTGCAGAAAACATTATCCACCACTTGCTGCACAAAAGTAGACCCGGCCAAAATCTCCTTAAGAAAATCATGTCGCCCTGGCTAGGGGGCTCAGTTGGTTGGAGCATTGTCCCAATACACCAAGGTTACGGGTTAAATTCCCGGTCAGGGCACGTACAGAAGTCAACCAATGAATGCATAAATTGGGTGGGACAACAAATCAATGTTTCCCTCTCTCTCAGCCTCCCTCCCTCTCTCTACCCCTCCTTCCCTCCCTCCTTCTCTCTCTCCCTCCCTTCCTCTCTCTCTTAAATCAAAAACTAAAACAATTTCTTAAAAAATCCTGTCTTTCATAAGAAACCAGCTCCCTCTGGGATTAAATAATAGCTATTAAATTGCCTTTTCATGCCTCGAAGTAAGATCAGTAGGTTGTCTTTCTCTTCTATAGTTTCATGGTCCTATTTATCCCTCACAAGTGCTTCTTCCTTGATGGAATGTGTATTGATTTAGCGATCCCTTATGCATTCAAGCTGCACCAGAAAGAGACATCAGGGCCAGAGCCAAGAAAATTGAAATGGTGACCCTGGACGTTTCAGCCTCTCCAAATTCATCTAAGCGTTTCTCTCTGGGGACAATGACTTCTTTCTCATTCAGATAAAAAGATATCAATTACAGGTTTTAATTTACCATTGAATAGGTGAGCTGATAAACAGGTGAGGCTAAAAACTAACTGCAGTACTTCACTATCGCCTTACTACAGAAAGATCACGCTAACTTTTGCTGGAGCCCACCCCTTGAAATGTGCATATCCAAGTAATTCTCAACATCAGCCTGGCCCTGGCAGGTTGGCACAGTGGATAGAGTTGTCAACCTGGCATGAGGACGTCCCGGGTTCAATTTCCGGTCAGGGCACACATGAGGAGCAACCACCTGTTTCTTTTCCCCTCCCCCCCTTCTCTTCTTGCAGACAGTAGCTCCACTGGTTCAAGTGTCAGTCCTGGGCACTGAGGATAGCTCAGTTGATGTGAGTATTGGCCCCAGACTGGGGTTGCCGGATGAATCCCAGTTGGGGCACATGTAGAGTCTGTCTATCTCCCCTCCTCACATTTTTAAAAAAAAAAAAAGAGTATCAGTCCAATGTCTTCAGTTCTCAGTCAAGTCAACCGAGGTCCAGAAAGACTATGGAGCTTGCCCAAGGTCACACAGCTAAATGCTGTCAGTCCCTGGCTTTGCAGGGGTTTGCTCTGCCCCCTACCCAGCCATTTCTCATTCTGGATAAGCCATTCACTCTCTCTGGATTCGTTTCCTGTCTGTAAACAGAAGGAGCTGGGCCAGACATCAGCTAGAAGGCACGGTGGTTTAAATAGGGGGAGCTAAACAGACTGTGGACATAGATCCTGGGTCCGCTCACTGTGTAATCCTGAACAATTTGCTTGTAGTCACTGTGCCTCGTCTGCAAAGTGGGGTACATAATAGTACCTGGTAAATATACCTCATAGCTGCTATGAAAATTAGACCATCACAAAGTGCTTGGCAGAGCACCCTAAACACAGTAAGTACTCAATAAATGTTAGTTATCATAATCGTCTAAAATCTCTGCCAGCTTTAAAATTGCATTACTCTAGGGCAGCAGCTCTCAACCTGTGGGTCGCGACCCCGGCGGGGGTCGAACGACCAAAACACGTGTTTCTGATGGCCTTAGGTGACCCCTGTGTTTTGGTCGCGACCCACAGGTTGAGAACCGCTGCTCTAGGGCTTTAATAGGGAATAATGACTATCTTTTTTTTTTAACGGTAACATTTCTCCCCATTAATTTCAAGCCTAAAGCAAAAATCAAGGCCAGACATGGATGGATACTGAGAAGAGAAAGACAATGATTATCAGAAACTTGAAGACTGATTTAAGGAGTCAGGACACAAACAAGCAAATGGCTTTTAAGAGGAGGCATTTAAGGAGAACTGATTAATGTTTCCAATGTCCCGCTAATGAGAAAAAAAAACAAACTATAAAAGATATTGCTAAGCACATTTAAAAAACATGACTCTTGTGCCAGGAATTTCTCTTACAGAAACATTTGTTTCAGTGCACAATTATATAGTGTATAAATATGTCACTGTGCATTATATGAGATACGTATTTCAATGCACATATGACACATACACAAATGTATGCACAACTGACTATAAAAAGTGACATCCAGAAACCCCAGGCTTGCCTGATTAATGTACATATGGGAGCTGATGCTTCCTGCTCCTCCTCCATCTTCTCCTCCCTCTCTCTCTCTCTCTCTCTCTCTCTCTCCCCCCCCAAAATGAATTTTTTAAAGTTCTAAAAAAATAAATACGTTTTTAAAAAATTTTTTTAAAGAAATACTTTTTTAAAAAACCTCAATGTCACCGGCTTGAGCATGGGCTCACCAGAGTTGCTGGCTTAGGCATGGGATCAAGACCATGCTGGCTTGAGCCCAAAGGACACTGCCTTGAGCAAGGGGTCACTGGCTAGGCCGGGGGTAGTCAACCTTTTTATACCTACCGCCCACTTTTGTATCTCTGTTAGTAGTAAAATTTTCTAACCGCCCACCGGTTCCACAGTAATGGTGATTTATAAAGTAGGGAAGTAACTTTACTTCATAAAATTTATAAAGCAGAGTTACAGCAAGTTAAAGCATATAATAATAATTACTTACCAAGTACTTTATGTTGGATTTTCACTAAGTTTGGCAGAATAAATCTTTATAAAACAACTTACTATAGTTAAATCTTTTTATTTATACTTTGGTTGCTCTGCTACCGCCCACCATGAAAGCTAGAATGCCCACTAGTGGGTGGTAGGGACTAGGTTGACTACCACTGGCCTAGGCTGAAGCACCCCCCACCCCAGGCAAGGCACATATGAGAAGCAATCAATGAACAACTAAAAGTGGCACAACTACAAGTTGATGCTTCCCATCTCTCTCCCTTCCTTTCTCTCTCGCTAAAAAAAAACAACTAACACTATGACATGTTTAGTTGTCCTGATGACTTTGTAAGTGAATACTAAATACTCTCCAAAGACTATTCTCAGGGTTAACACTGTTGACCTTTGCACACCAAGGGGGAAAGGCAAGGGGGCTTTCTTCTTCATTTTTTAACTTTAAAAACATCTGAATTTTTATACCTTCCACTCTGCAACAAGAGATGACACATCAGAATTCTCTAAACCAGGATTTCTCAGCTTGGCATCACTGATGCTTAGAGCTGGGTGATTCTTTTATGGGAGGAGGGAGAGGCTATCCTGTGCATCATGGGATATTTAGCAATATTCCTGGCCTCTAGCCACTAGATGCCAGTTGTGACAACCCAATATGTCAAATGTTCCCTGGGAGGCAAAATCGCCCCTGGCTGAGAACCACTGTCCTAGCCAACAGAGTAACTATATTAAATACACATTAATGCATGAGAAGTACAAGCAATTATGACAGCTCAGGCCACCTGGGGTCTACTGCCTTTCCCTAGTTTGGGAAGCACTTATGAAAATCCATCTCTGGTCACTAATGCCATTGAGATTTCCTGTGTTTGAGACCCAACTGCCTTCCATGTCATGCTCTGATTTTATGTATCTGGTGACCTGCCAGGAGTTCCTTTGTACAATTAGCTCGTATTCAAGGTCAATTTTAGAAAAACAAATGATTTACATTCAATAAAAACACATAAATAACTTTCAGAATCCCCACCACCACCACCAACTACTGTAAAAATCAGAAGTAAAATTATTTTCAATCCTCAGTTAAGTGAACAAAATACCCTGGTCTAAATACACTGACGTTTCTAAGGAAGTTACATCTTGAATGTCTGTGTTTTAATGCTCCCAACTTCATTCTTATATGTCCTTAGGACAAATTCACTCTGTTTTTGCTCCTCTGTTTCCTTCTGTTTGTTGTCTTTGGCTACATAAATCCCACAATGGCTTTTGGCCTAAAGGAGTGAACTAGAATTGAACACCCAAATGCCATGTCAGGAGCAGGAAGCCAGCACAGAAAACTTTCTGTGCGCCCCCTAAAAGAATTTTGAAAAACTAGGTGTCTCATGACTCCTTTTGAAATTGACATCTAAAAGGCTTTCATCTGAATTTATGGGGTTGAAAAAGATATCGTTTCTGGTACATAAATACTGGTGTGTTTAAACAAAACTGTCTGATCAGTCATTCATATATCTAAACAGCATAGGGATTTGACTGCCACCATTGTCCACCTAGAAGTGCATATACAACTAAGCTGTGAGTTTGTTTCATGTACCTTTCTGTCCACGGTTATACCTACACACCCCCAACATGCATAGGCAAGCTCTTCTTCAAAAGTCAAAAAATGTACATCATTCCTTTTTCTCCCACTTGTATCTAATTATACCTCCCCCAAACTTTTATCCTACAGCAACTCATCTTTTAGACTGGCAGGTCTACTATTGATTTCTCTATCATACTTCTCTTCCACGTATTTATATACATTTCAACTCAATTTTTAAGAATTCTCCTGTGAGCCTAGGGCTCTAACTGCTTAAATAACAATTTCGTGGATTGAGTTATATTACAGCTATTGGTGGTAAAGAATTGATTCATAACAGCAAAAATATAATACCTGATTTATAATTATTAAACATTAAAAGGTAAAAAAAAAACCTTGGGTATGCAAATTTCCATGGGTGAGGCTTTTTTCTTGTGTTTTTTTTTTTTCAATTCATCTGTGTATCCATGGATAAACAGTATTTAGTCACTGCTATAAAAAGACAGTTAGGCATTAATTTATTTCTATTTTTCTTATCTTCGTTTTTCTTTAGATGGAAGATGGGGAAAAGTAGGTATTTTGTTACAAAATTGTCATTTTTGTTCTTTGAACTCTTTCCAAGTTACAGGCCTAAAATCTCATTGTGGTCCATCCTGAAAAATTACTTCTAAGGATCTCTCCCCAAACAATCTGATTAGATTCACATCAAAGGACAGGACAGCATCTGAACGGCTCTGGGCCCTGGGCCCTGCACCTGCTTCGGCAGCCCATACACTCAAGTTGGATCTGGGCCCAGTGATTAGCAATCAGAGTCCTGCGCTTTCTCGGCACTGACCCCAACAGGCCAGGGTCCCCCCTGTCTATGCACAGAGACTGTTGCCCAGAGACAAGGAAATGAGCAAGAATGTGTCTTCCTCTGTGACCAGGAAGAGGGCAGCTGTGCAAGGGAAGCTGGGAAAGGGGCACTGGCTGTCCGGGTGTCAGGCAGTGCAGCTTCGGAAAGGAGGACAAAACTGGAAGCTGAGGGCCTGAAAACTCATTTTGTTAGCCCTCTCGGTGCACCTGAGTAACCCCTGGCGCGCCTCCGTGTGCTCTCAAAACTAGACTCCAGTTTGATGCTGCTGACGCAGAGCACTCTGGAAGGTGCCACCCCCAGGCTGGTCTTCGTAGATCACAGGAGACAGGAACTCAATCCTCATCAACCAAAAGGGTACATGACAACATGCTACACACCTTCTGGTGTGACTCACACAACCGAAATACAAAGTACCACGCTGACATGCGCACACCCGTAAACAGGATCGGAATTCGTCAAGCCTCTAGGTCTCGCTCGGAGCTTACAGCAGCATGCAGGAGATGTGGGGGACGGAAGAACAAGCTAAATAGCAGCACAAGGACGCAATCAGCCAAACTCAGAATGCAGGACATTCAACTGACAACAGGTCCAGTTTCCTTAACAAATTACCATTGTGAGAAAAAGAAAAATTGGACTATTAAAGAATAAAACAGATTCAACAGTTACAAACAAATTCATTGTGAAAATCTTGTTTGGATCCAATTCTAACAAAACCATTTTATTTTATTATTTTTTTAATTTATTTATTCATTTTAGAGGAGAGAGAGAGAGAAGGGGGGAGGAGCAGGAAGCTTCAACTCCCATATGTGCCTTGACCGGGCAAGCCCAGGGTTTTGAACCGGCAACCTCAGCATTCCAGGTTGAGGCTTTATCCACTGCGCCACCACAGGTCAGGCAAACAAAACCTTTTTTTTTTTTTTTTGTATTTTTCCGAAGCTGGAAACGGGGAGAGACAGTCAGACAGACTCCCGCATGCACCCGACCAGGATCCACCCGGCACGCCCACCAGGGGGCGACGCTCTGCCCACCAGGGGGCATCGCTCTGTTGCGACCAGAGCCACTCTAGCGCCTGGGGCAGAGGCCAAGGAGCCATCCCCAGCGCCCGGGCCATCTTTGCTCCAATGGAGCCTCGCTGCGGGAGGGGAAGAGAGAGACAGAGAGGAAGGAGAGGGAGAGGGGTGGAGAAGCAGATGGGCGCCTCTCCTGTGTGCCCTGGCCGGGAATCGAACCCGGGACCCCTTGCACGCCAGGCCGATGCTCTACCACTGAGCCAACCGGCCAGGGCCAAACAAAACCATTTTAGAAGACACACTTGGGGGGAGAAAAAAATGGAGGAAATTGAATGTGGACTGGGTGTTGGATTACAGTAAGAAATTATTGTTAATTTTGGTAGGTGGGACGATGCCATGGTGATTGTGCTTAAAAAATACAAGGCATTCAGTTAGAGATGTGTATTGAATTTACCAAGATTTGCTTTTATATACTCTTCCAACCTCCCAAGAAAGTCTGGGAGAAGACAGATGAAATGAGATTAGCAAAGTGTCCACGATGATTGAAGTCAGGTGGCAGGTACGGGGGTGTGGCGTAGAAGTCTACTTTTTTACGTTTGAAAATGTCTACAACAAAAGGTCTTTTATGGCGGGAGAGGAGGAGAGAAAGAGAAGTTTAATTACTGCCACGAAAGCCCTGTCGTGAGGCCCTTCCCAAATATAACTTTATTTTACAAGTCCTCAGGCGCTGCCCAACAAGCCTCCTCTCTGTCTAGAGAGGCAGGGGCAGGAAACACAGTGGAAATGAATGGGGTGGGTGAGGAGAGGGAACCCTTGGTACCTGGAGAGCAGAGATGCATGCGGGTTACATGGGGAGAGATGGGAAATGCCTTGCAGCTGAAAAATGTCAGAATAAACATGTCTCGATTTACATTCCTCCTGTAACATGCTACTTACCCCTGCAGCAAAGCCAAGACTTCCATCTAAGATCCGCCTCTGAAAATGAAAAGACGAGGTTTCAGTTTCTAAGGGATATTTCCTGGGATGAGAGGAAACCATAACCCTTACGAGAGCCATGTGAATAGGGACTGGCTCCCCCTGGAGTTTTCTAACACCCCCGGAAGCCTGGCTCCAAGTTTTCATAAAATGGGCCAAAATGAAGGGGTACAAAACATTTTTTTTTTTTTGTATTTTTCTGAAGCTGGAAACAGGGAGAGACAGTCAGACAGACTCCCTCATGCGCCCGACCGGGATCCACCCGGCACACCCACCAGGGGGCGATGCTCTGCCCATCCGGGGCGTTGCTCTGTCACAACCAGAGCCACTCTAGCGCCTGGGGCAGAGGCCAAGGAGCCATCCCCAGCGCCAGGGCCATCTTTTGCTCCAATGGAGCCTTGGCTGCGGGAGGGGAAGAGAGAGACAGAGAGGAAGGAGAGGGGGAGGGGTGGAGAAGCAGATGGGCGCTTCTCCTGTGTGCCCTGGCCAGGAATCGAACCCGGGACTTCCGCACGCCAGGCCGAAGCTCTACCACTGAGCCAACCGGCCAGGGCCACAAAACATTTTTTTAACCTTCCATCCATTCCACAGCCAATAATCAGAGTCTTCTTTCAGCGTGGTGTGTGGCCTGCAATGGCCCACGTGTCACCTCTGACTTTCTCTGTGAATTATGACCATGAATCTTTAGTAAATAGCTAGCCCAACAGAGGGAAATGGACAAGTGTTGACCAGGAGCAGTCAGGCCAACCAAAACCCTCCCACACGGCCGGTGGGGATAGAAACTGGCACAGCCACTGGAAGTGACCAGAGGCACACCCCATGACCCAGCAGAGCCACATGCTCCTGAGTCATTACTTAACACAAACGCATTCTCGAATTCACCCAACATGTGTACAGAAGTGCTCTCAGCAGCACTGTTTGTAAGAACTGGAAACTAGACATGACCCAATTGGGCACATCAATTAGGATATATTCATACAACAGAGTACCACACTGCAAGGAGAACACACACACAATTTATATGAATGGAACTCACAGGCAGGGCCACCCAGTAAACTGGAAAACAAACACGGTGAAGTCAGCCAGACACAGAAGAGCACATACTTTATGATCACTCCATGCATATAATGTATAAAAACAGAGAAAACTCCTCTCTGCTGTTGGAGATCAGGAGAGAGACTGCCTTTCACTGGAGTCTGGGGTGTGAGTCATGCTTAAAAGGAACCTAAAAGGCTGCCAGGGGTGCTGGGACAGGTCCTGTGCTGGGCCTGGGCACTGTTTTCATGGGCACTGGTGAAAATTTACCAAACTTTATACACTCAAGAAGAGTGCACGGTACTATATGCATCTTATATGTCAATCAGAAGTTTCTTTTTTAAGTAGCTAAATTAGGGATATAACCTATAGCCACATAAACACATTACAGGCATGCTGAGGTGTGAAGCATCACATCGGCAAGACTCCCACTGAGGTCTGGGTAGCCAGAGTGGCCCAGGTAGTGATCTCCAGCATTGGTCAACTTCTGCCCCCTGCCTAGACAAATGACATTCTTCTCTAGGCACAGCATGACATTAGTCAACTTCATCTAACAAACTAATTTAACCAAGCCGGACAGATACAATAAAGAAGTCAGGTATCATCATCCTATCAGCATTCACCTGGAGCCTCAAAGGAGAAACATGATACTTTTTTTTAAGGTCAATAAACCTGTCAGTCCACTTTTAGACATTTATTTTAAGAAACTAATCAGATCTATGCTCAAAAATTTGTGTTCATCATCAACCCTTTGAGTAGTACGCACGTTCATATACATCCTTGTGCCTCCTGACCATCCAGAGTACAATCATACAAAAATTTTTATTTTAAAAATGTGTAAGGGCCCTGGCCGGTTGGCTCAGTGGTAGAGCGTCAGCCTGGCGTGCAGAAGTCCCGGGTTCGATTCCTGGCCAGAGCACACAGGAGAGGCGCCCATCTGCTTCTCCACCCCTCCCCCTCTCCTTCCTCTCTGTCACTCTCTTCCCCTCCCGCAGCCAAGGCTCCATTGGAGCAAAGATGGCCCGGGCGCTGGGGATGGCTCCTTGGCCTCTGCCCCAGGTGCTAGAGTGGCTCTGGTGGCAACAGAGCGAAGCCCCGGAGGGGCAGAGCATCGCCCCCTGGTGGGCAGAGCGTCGCCCCCTGGTGGGCGTGCCAGGTGGATCCCGGTCAGGCACATGCGGGAGTCTGTCTGACTGTCTATCCCCGTTTCCAGCTTCGGAAAAATACAAAAAAAAAAAAAAATGTTTAAGGCAACATTAAAAAAAGGCAAATGTGTCCTGGCCAGTTGGCTCAGCGGTAGAGCATCGGCCCGGAGTGTGGAAGTCCCAGGTTCAATTCCTGGCCAGGGCACACAGGAGAAGCGCCCATCTGCTTCTCCACCCTTCCCCCTCTCCTTCTTCTCTGTCTCTCTTTCCCCTCCTGCAGCCAAGGCTCCACTGGAGCAAAGTTGGCCCAGGCACTGAGGATGGCTCCATGGCCTCCACCTCAGGCATTAGAATGGCTCAGGTTACAGCGAAGCAATGCCCCAGATGGGCAGAGCATCGCCCCCTGGTGGGCGTGCCAGGTGGATCCGGTCGGGCGCATGTGGGAGTCTGACCGCCTCCCTGCTTATAACTTTGGAAAAATACCAAAAAAACAACAAAAAACAAAACAAAACAAAATGCAAATGTATGTTCTTCTTGTTTCCATAAAATGGTTATCAAACAAACATGATTTTAAGTTAATAAAACTAACTGAAACCAATTTCATTTTTTGAAAAAAAACCTCACTCTCGGGGGTCAGCAAGCATGAA
The DNA here is from genome assembly GCF_036850995.1 of Saccopteryx leptura. Classification (NCBI taxonomy): domain Eukaryota; kingdom Metazoa; phylum Chordata; class Mammalia; order Chiroptera; family Emballonuridae; genus Saccopteryx; species Saccopteryx leptura. The sequence goes on from NC_089507.1 coordinate 170,695,063, forward strand.
AAAAAACTCACTACTCAAAGAATTAACACTATTTCTAAAAGCAAAGAAAAAAGGACATAATCCTATGGCCAACAATTCAGGATTAGATAAATAAATTTTAGTACATCTTTATGATGGGAAACTATACAGCCAACTAAGTAATCAAGGTAATCAAAATAATCAAAAAAAAATTTAGGGATGTGGGGGGGTCTGTTTATGCTATCAAGTGAGTAAAGCTGGTTATGAAACATACAATCTGATCCCTACTATGTAAAGAAAATACACATATACACACGTACTTACGCATACCCAAATGCAACTTAACAAAATCGAACACGTTTTTTCTTTCTGAGAAGTTGGATTAGAAACTTTTAAAATTCTTTCTTTTAGCTTTTCCATATTTTACAAGCTTCCTACAATTAAAAAATTTTTTTAAAGTCAGGAAAACAAATTTGGAGAGAAGCTACACTAGCGTTGATAACGGCAAAGGACAGATGTCTGAGTGCCTCCCATCTCAAGGGACCCTCACCACAGCCCCCATTTCAGGTGGGTGACAACTGAGGTTTGTTCCAGGGGACAGAGCACATCTCTGTCTCCCCAGCCCGTGCCCTTTCCCTCTCCACACACATGCCCCCTGTGAAGAAAGGGTTGACACAGCCCACCTCAGCCTGCTCTCTCCCCAGCCCGTGCCCTTTCCCTCTCCCCACACATGCCCCCTGTGAAGAAAGGGTTGACATAGCCCACCTCAGCCTGCTCTCTCCCCAGCCCGTGCCCTTTCCCTCTCCCCACACATGCCCCCTGTGAAGAAAGGGTTGACATAGCCCACCTCAGCCTGCTCTCTCCCCAGCCCGTGCCCTTTCCCTCTCCCCACATGCCCCCTGTGAAGAAAGGGTTGACATAGCCCACCTCAGCCTGCTCTCTCCCCAGCCCATGCCCTTTCCCTCTCCCCACATGCCCCCTGTGAAGAAAGGGTTGACACAGCCCACCTCAGCCTGCTCTCTCCCCAGCCCGTGCCCTTTCCCTCTCCCCACATGCCCCCTGTGAAGAAAGGGTTGACATAGCCCACCTCAGCCTGCTCTCTCCCCAGCCCGTGCCCTTTCCCTCTCCCCACACATGCCCCCTGTGAAGAAAGGGTTGACATAGCCCACCTCAGCCTGCTCTCTCCAGAAGGTCCTGCTGTCAAGGCTGGCCCCTCGTTGGCTTCTGGGAACTTTGGACTGAAATTGCTCCCTCCACCCCTAACTGATAGGATGGGTTACTGTGCCTGCTTTACAAACCCAGCGACTTATGCAAGACACTTGCTTTCCTTTCTTGTGAGTTTGAAATTTTGGTGGTACCAGCAGCCAGTGCCCAATAAAAACTTGAGTCTCTAATGAGTGCCCCTGGGTGGACACATCAAAACGTCCTGGGAAAGGAGTCCTCTGTGCCCAGAGGAGAGCAGGAGCATCAGAGGTCTGTGCATATATTTCTTCAGACTCTGTCTGTGTCTTTCCCTTGTGGACCCTGTTGTGGGTCATTTTACTGTAATATATCTTAGCCACAGGGACAACTACATGCTTAACCCTGTGGGTCCTTCTAGTGAATCAGCAGATGTGTGGGTGGTCATGGGGACCCCCCCCCATATGCCTCAACACAAGGAAAGGTCTCAGCAATTCTTCCTCTAAAGGGGAAGGGGGCCCCTCTGGGATGGCTCCCCACTTCTGAAAAGCCCCATAGCATTGGCCAGGGCCACACGGGGCTATGAGGTTCTGCTCATCACTGTGCTGCATTTAACTCACATCTCATGGGCCAGCTAGTCCCCACCTAGTGCAACTCAGATCTCTCCTTCTAAAAGCGGAAGAAACTGGGAATGGTGAAAACATGGACTGCTCTGCCCCAGAAGGCACAAGAACAGAACCCCGGGAAACCTGGTGTGGTTGTCATGAGAGAGGCGGGGTCCAGTAACCTGGTCTCTCTCACTTAGGGAGTGGGACTCGGGGTGCCAGTGTGTCTTGAGTTCCGAGTCTCCGCCAGCCTCCGAGCCTCGCACTGAGAAGGGGAGGAGGTGCACAGGGGAGGTCTGATCTTATCTGACATCAATACCCACTTGACTGGTCTCCAACACAACAGGGACCGGCTTGCCAACTTCCTAGACGTGTTTTAGTCCAGCCCCGCCTCACAGCACATTTAACTAGGTTTTAAATCACTACCTTGCTTAGCACTCCTACAATTTCTAAGGTTGCACTCATCACGTTATCCATGGCTCTCTCCGGGCCTGGGGAACCAACGGAGTCCAGGGGTGTGAAAGATAAGGACTTTCAGGCCCGGGAGCTGGGCGCAGGCCGTTGGGGAGAGGCGTGGGACGTGTGGAATGTGGGGGAAGAGTGTGGGGTATGAGGGGGGTGTGGAATATGTGGAGGGGTGGGGGTGTGACAGGATGTGTGGGCTGTGTAGGAGGTATGTAGGGTAAGGAGGAGGGACAGAAGTGGGGTTTGGGGAGGTACAGGGGTACATGGGGTACAAGGGTACAGCAGAGTAAGGGTGAGTAAAGGTGGGTGGGGTGGGATGAGCAGAGGTGGATGGCAGGCCCACGGTGAGGTGAACTGAGTATATTTATCCCAAAGGGAGTGGGAGAGGGAATGATGAGCCTAAAGGAGAGGGGACAGAAACCCTTCCTTCCCCCCAGGTCTTTCCAATCATCCCAGCTAGCTCAAGGCCATGGGGCAGGGCAGTGACAGCCCAGACCTATTGTTCTTTGGCCACGCACATCCCCACTGGCGCCAGGCCTAGAAGAAACTGGACGGGAGACAGAAATCGGACAGAGGCTCCAGGAGGATGAATCTCTGGGCTCCTCACTCCCTATCCGTTAGAATCAGGAGCAAAGAGGCAAGAGATGCCCGGGCTGCAGACACCTGCTCTCCAATCCTGGCAGGGAGAAGGGGGGGTCAAATGAGAGGACTGAGGACAAACAGCACCCACAACCTAGAGGTGTGGCCAGAGGCATTCGAGAGTCAGCCACCCTGCAAGTGTGGAGTCAGAGCCGCTAAGGGAGTCCCCACGAACTTCCCAGCACTGAATCAAGACAACTCACCTGTCCGCTAGAGAATATGAACACGAGAGCTGCCCCCGCTGCCGTCATCCCCCAGGTGAAGAAGGTCCCCAGCAAGGCCTGGACTATCGGGCTGTGGCCTTGCAGCATGCTGGATACGGCTGTGTGTGGAGCAGAAGGACAGGGTCAGTGCCAGCGGTCCCTTCGGTGACACTCACATACGCTAAGGCATTCTAACCCCCTCCTCCTGAGCTGGCCTGTGTCTAGCTGGTGTGTGCACCTTCCCACCATGCTGCCCCTCAGTGAAATCATCTAACTCTGGGGAGAGAGATGTGGGGACCCGTGGGAGACACCAAAGACGCCATGACTGAAGTTACAAATTGGGAAACAGTTCCAAAAAGAAGAAGCTCAAAAAGGTTCCAAAAAGAAGAAGCTCATTTAGCCTAAAGGAAGAAAGTGTCAGGTTGCTACTTCCCTATTCCTCCCGCCCTTGCCAAACATTGGCTCTGTCTTGTCCAAATACAGGTGACTGGCTCAGGTGACCTCATGAAACTCATCTACCTAAGTCCTGGTCCAACTTTCAGTAGCTCCCTGTGGAAGCTTCCGTGGTGGCTTCTGTGGCCAGCCAGGGGCACACTCTATCTCAGGGGTCCCCAAACTTTTTACATAGGGGGCCAGTTCTCTGTCCCTCAGACCGTTGGAGGGCCGGAGTATAAAAAAAAAACTATGAACAAATCCCTATGCACACTGCACATATCTTATTTTAAAGTAAAAAAACAAAACGGGAACAAATACAATATTTAAAATAAAGAACAAGTAAATTTAAATCAACAAACTGACCAGTATTTCAATGGGAACTATGCTCCTCTCACTGACCACCAATGAAACAGGTGCCCCTTCCAGAAGTGTGGTGGGGGCCGGATAAATGGCCTCAGGGGGCCGCATGTGGCCCGCGGGCCGTAGTTTGGGGACCCCTGCTCTATCTACTGACCTTCAACTAACCCATCAAGTCAAACCTGCATCTCCATTACCACCATGCCCTTCATGGGCACCAGCTGAACCGAATTATTGATGGCACCGGGAACAAGCCCCACATGGTCCTGCTCCAAATCTCTCATTACGTGGTTCCCTCCCAGAATGCCTTCCTTCCCAGCCTTCAGCCACCACATCCAGAACACCTATGGTCCACCAAACACCAACTTCGATGCCACGCTTCCCGACCCCTCTCCACCGCCATCCCTGCGCACACCCTGGCGCCTCCTGCATGGCCCGCCCTCCTCCCCCTTTCACATCAGTAATTGCTTAAGAACAAGAGTGATGTTTTTTCACATTTGGCACCCTGTCCATAGGGCTCTTTGGCACCCAAAAAAGGCTTGCTGAATTATTTATGGCACCTTGGCCAAGCTTACCTTGATAGGACACTTAGCGAGGACAAGGAAACGAAGCCCTAAGTCACATGTCCCCCAGTCAACTGCTGAAGCTGAAGTTATGCCACTGCCCACCGAGGAACCAAAGGGAAGTCCCCTCTTGTTTTTGCTCAGAGAGCCTCCTCTAGACTTGAATGTGTTCTAAATCCTAGTTCTGGGATGACAGGGCATCAGGCTCTCGCTGTGGAAAGTTACAGGGCAAAGAAGCCCATTTGTTGAAAGGCCCTGTGTTCTGGTACACAAACATTGGGGCCCAGGGCCTCCTCATCTCAAAGGGCTCATTCAGCTCCTCACTCGTCTTCCAGCACCCACAGGGCTGGACATGGCCCCACTGGGCTCAGGCGTGCCTGGCCCCAAAGCTCTGTGCAGAGCCAGCAACTCTGGGCTAAAGACGCTGCCTCCCTCTGTTGACCCTGGAAGGAAACCATGACAGAGTGTGTGAGGGGTCTGCAGGCCATGGGGCTCAGCAGCACAACTAGGATTCACACCTAGGAAGGCTGTGGGTCCAGCTGAGCCCAGGCGAGCCCTGGCTCCGCCCCAGTGCCAGAAAACCTCTAAATCAGCATCTAAGGATTTAGACTGTGTCCCCATAGTCTAAATCAGGGGTCTCCAAACTTTTTACACAGGGGGCCAGTTCACTGTCCCTCAGACCATTGGAGGGCTGCCAAATACAGTGGTCCTCTCACTGACCACCAATGAAAGAGGTGCCCCTTCCAGAAGTGCAGTGGGGGCTGGATAAATTGCCTCAGGGGGCCCGCGGGCCGTAGTTTGGGGACGCCTGAAATGGAAGTCAGGATGGTGACTGCATCAAATAAAGAAAAAAAAGTCATTTTTAAAAATGCACCCTTTACATACATCATCTTAAGTCACCCTAAAAAGAGTGATTCTTATTTGTTTTTAAAACCAGACATCTGGATCATGACACCAACAGTCTATTTCTAGCTGCTTATGAATAAAATTTCAAGAAGCATTTACGAAGAAAGGCACACAGCAATCATCCTCTTAGGATTCATCATCCAAGACAGGTCATTAAAAAAAAGAAGAAACTTTCTCCACCCAGTATTAAATGTGCCTTTTTTTTTTTTTTTTTTTTTTTTTTTTTTTCATTTTTCTGAAGCTGGAAACGGGGAGAGACAGTCAGACAGACTCCCGCATGCGCCCGACCGGGATCCACCCGGCACGCCCACCAGGGGCGATGCTCTGCCCACCAGGGGGCGATGCTCTGCCCATCCTGGGCGTCGCCATATTGCGACCAGAGCCACTCTAGCGCCTGGGGCAGAGGCCACAGAGCCATCCCCAGTGCCCGGGCCATCTTTGCTCCAATGGAGCCTTGGCTGCGGGAGGGGAAGAGAGAGACAGAGAGGAAAGTGCGGCGGAGGGGTGGAGAAGCAAATGGGCGCTTCTCCTGTGTGCCCTGGCCGGGAATCGAACCCGGGTCCTCCGCACGCTAGGCCGACGCTCTACCGCTGAGCCAACCGGCCAGGGCTAAATGTGCCTTTTAACAGCTACAGAAAAGAGGAACCCATGTGCACTTGCCAAAAGGCCAAAGTCAACGTGAGTTTGGTTTTGGCAGTTTGTGAGTGTTGCTGGGGGCCAGTCAGAGGGCAACACACTCCTGTTAGCCTGTTTATTTACAGCTGAGCATCCTGAGATACAAGAGAAAGGGACACGCAGGGAAAACCAAGGCCGCCGTCCTTCCCATCCCAACCATTGCAGCATTTATCATTGGCCACGCAAGCCCAGAGCCCTTCGGGAAAGTTTCTGCCGTTTGCCATCTTAAAAGGGGTGGTCTGAGAATCAGCAGTGCTGGGCCCCCTTGGGAGCTGGTTAGAAATGCAGAACCTCAGGCCCCAACCACAGGCTGGATAGGAATCTGCATGTTATCAAGTCCCACGGGGGAGTCTTACACATTAAGAAAGCCTGGTCTTAAACTAGAACAACTTCTACGATACCTAGAGCTGGAAAGGGATTCTCCTGCAAGGCCAGGGGTCCCCAAACTTTTTACACATGGGGCCAGTTCCCTGTCCCTCAGACCATTGGAGGGCCAGACTATAAAAAAACTATGAACAAATCCCTATGCACACTGCACATATCTTATTTTAAAGTAAAAAAACAAAACGAGAACAAATACAATATTTAAAATAAAGAACAAGTAAATTTAAATCAACAAACTGACCAGTATTTCAATGGGAACTATGCGCCTGCTTTTGGCTAATGAGATGGTCAATGGGCCGGATAAATGGCCTGAGGGGGCCGCATGCAGTCCGCAGGCTATAGTTTGGGGACCCCTGTGCAAGGCCAACACAGAGTTCGAAGAGAACAGTTTTCCCCAGTAGTGAGACCAGTAGCACTGTGGGGACAGGGAACACCAGCCCTGGCACCTCAAAAGCAGCTTCCTCAGGGGGGCCCAGACTTCCTCGTGGGCTGCATGATACATAAACATTGATTCGATTGCAAGGCTGGGGGTTATTCTCTGCCCATCCCAACTTTAGAGATGCCAACACCTGAGACGCTCCCACCTGATCCTGGTTTTCTTTCTCTCCCTTTTAAACCTGTTGCGTGCTCCTAGGCGTCGCACGTTTCAGCTGAGAGATGTTGGTGAAGCTGCAGAGCTGGACACAGCACTTAATGGGGTGCACACACAGGCCCTGACTCCAAGGCAGCTAGAACTGTGGAAAAGTGCTCCAGGACCTGGCTACTCAAAGTGTGGTCCGCAGACCAGCTGACCTGGGGAGTGGTGGGCAATGCACAATCTCAGGCCTGCTTAACCGGATTCCCACTCAAGTTCAAGAGGTCCTGCTGACCCCCAGAGCCCGTGGGAGGGGACACAGAGCAGCTGGAACTGTGGCCACCTCCACTCCCAGGGCTCCAGGGTTCCGGCATGCTCACCATAAATGAGTGAATGAAAAGGATCTTGGAGAAGCACGCCAAAGGGAGGCAGGTCGACACCGTGCCTGGGAGGCAGCTCAAGGTCCCCTTCTGCCTCCTCTGCCACCTGCCAAAGCCAACCTGCTACCCCTCCAACCCTCGCCGCTCCCCAGGGACACTCCCTTCCAAACTCCGCGTGGCCCTTCCAAGTCCCACACTCTGGTCCTGAGGGCCGCGGCACCACCGGGCCTCCAGTCCAACCGAAGGCTCTGAAGGAGAGAAAAGCCGACTCACTACGGTGCCCTCTCAAGCCCCCACTCCACTTCCATCAGCCCCCGCTGCCGCTCGCTCGCCGGCTCACTCCCGAAGTCACTTCCTGCTTCCCTCCCAGCACACGTGTCCCTCCACCCACCAGGCCCCGCCCCGCCCCGCTGTGAGTGGCAGGTCCTGCCGGAAGAATAAATTCTCCGGTTCACAGCCTTCTGCGGGCTCAGGAGCAGATGGGGCGGGTAGAACAGAGCCCTGGGGCCAAGCGGAAAGAACATTTTGCACGGGTAAGCTTCTGCAGTCTTATCTGAAGCCCCAGAAACCCAAGGAAAAAGTGTCTGGGACATCCCTGATATCATTTATGTCACAGCCGAGTCCCATGCCCTGAAGGAGCAGATCAAAATGGGTTTGAGAAGGTCTGGGGGTGGGGAGAGGCTAGAATCAGCCACAGCAGCCTAAGTCAATGATCCTCAAACCACAGTTCCCATAGGAGCCACCAGGAACGATGGCAAAACACAGAAAAGCAGCCCTGGCCATGTAGCTCAGTTGGTTAGAGCAATGTCCCAACACGCTGAGATTGCAGGTTTGATTTTGATCCCTGGTCACGGCATGTACAAGAATAAATCAATGAATGCATAAATAAGTGGGACAACAAATCAAAGCCTGTCTCTCTCTCCCTCATTCCCTTCCTCTCTTTCTATAAATCAATAAAACACAGGAAGCTAGCACCCTGAGAGGTTCTGGTTCTGGAGTCAGTGGGGCCGAGCCTCTCTGTTCTGAACTAGGAGTTGCTGGGATCACTTTGAAAACCTCAGGAAGGCTCTGTGGTGACCCCCGGGTTGACAGGTGTAGTGTGGGAAGCCAAGCCCAGCTGACTCCAGAGATGGTGTTGGGACACTCAGGGCTCACAGCATGGGACTCACACCCTGATCAGCAGAAGCTCTCACTTCCCTTAAACCATACCAGCCCCTAAAGTGGGGTGGCCAATGCCCAGGACAAAGTGAACCATTTCCCATGTTTCACCATGAACACTCCACACACACACATACACACACACACACACACACACACACACACACACACACACACACCATACACACCAACCCAAACATACAAGCTGCCTCTGTCTTCCTCACATTCCCTTATGTTAAGAAGCACCAGAATGTTGACCAGAGAAGAAAGAGTGGTCTCCTCAAAGCTAAGTGCACTGGCTCTTTCTTCCAGTCAGCCCACCCCAGGCCCAGGGCCCAGTCCTATTCTCTCCCACAAGTGCAACCTGCCCTGCAGCCCTGATAAATTGGGAGAGGGGAGGAGGGATGGAGTGTGCAAGAACAGCCCAGAGCAGTCAGCCTGACCAGGCAGTGGTGCAGTAAATAGAGCATCAGACTGGGATGCTGAGGACCCAGGTTAAAGACCCCAAGGTCGCCAGCTTGAGCGCGGACTCATCTGGTTTGAGCAAAAGCTCACCAGCTTGAGCCCAAGGTAGCTGGCTTGAGCAAGGGGTTACTTGGTCTGCTGAAGGCCTGCGGTCAAGGCATATATGAGATAGCAATCAATGAACAACCAAGGCGTTGCAGCGTGCAATAAAAAACTAATGATTGATGCTTCTCATCTCTCCATTCCTGTCTGTCCCTGTCTATCCCTCTCTCTGACTCTCTTTCTCTCTGTCTCTATAAAAATAAATAAATAAAAATTAAAAAAAAAAAAAAAGAACAGCCCAGAGCAAAGGCTCATCAAAGGGAGGCAGAAAGAGTCGCCTTCCAAGCTTGGAAAGGTCTTGACAATCAGGGAAAGAACTGCAGGCCAGGGAATGGTGGCCCTTTTTAGAGGCATCACTTCCTCCTGAGCATCGGGGTGAGTGAGCAAAGAGGTGACAGCCTTGTCTTAGACCCCGTTGGGGAGACAGAGGAGAGATAGGAGCTGGGCACAAGTGATCCAGCCCAGGGAATCCTGGAGCTCCTCATTTTTGCTTCTCTCATTCTCGCGCTCTCTCTTTCTCCCTCCCTCTCTGAGACGAAGTAATTAGAAAGTAATGTAGCAGTTGAGAGCAGGCTTTGGAATCAGACGGCCTAGAAGGAATCCCAGCTTGGCATGTGACTTTTCTTGGATAAATTCCCCAACCTGCCCCAGCCTCGGTTTTCCCATTCTGAGTCTGGGCATATAACAGAGTATGACTTCCAGGTCCCTGTGACTGAAGGAAAGCACCCAACACCCAAGCCAGCACTCATCATGGCAGCCTGAATGATTAGCTTCCCTTGATGCTCTCTTCTTCCCTCATTCATTCATCCATTCATTTATCTACTCAACAGACATTTCGTGAGGCTCTGTTCTGTGTCAGAAATTCTGCTGGGCCCTGGTATATGTAGATTCACTAGACACAGGTGGCTTAACCTCTCCACGGTTTCTGGCCTTTTATTTCTTCCCCTTCCCTGCAGTCTGACCACTGAGGCTGAAGGAAGACTGAGATAAGCCTGGGAGCATGGGGCAGCCAGTTCCTTCCCTTCTCAAAGTATGAGCAGTAACTCCTGCCCCAGACTGGCACTCAGATTTGCAGATGGGATCATAAAAGTAAAAGCAATAAGCAGTTTATAGAAGTGCCTCTGAAATATAAGGGGGGAGGAGTTGTTGTTTTTGTTTAGGGTTTTTTTTAAAGTATCCTCCACCCATATGTCCAGAATCCATCTTCTCTCCATCTCCACTGCTGCCACTTTTGCCCAAAATAACAGCTTTGACTCAGCATCCTGCCTGACCACCTGATTAATCCTCCTGATGCCCCATTGTGCATCCCCCCAACACACCATTCTTTAAACCACATCAAAGTGATTAGTTAACAATACAAGTCCAATCACAGCTGTCTTACTACTGCAAACTCTCAGGAGAAGGCTCTTCATGGCCCCTGGAATAAAACTCAAGCTCCTACCTTTAATCTGTGAAACCCTATGCTACCTGGCTGTGCTCACTCTGGACCCCTTCATCACTCTGCTTCAGCCTAGCTGTTCTGCCTTCTCTGTAAACACCAAGCTTACTCTGGCCTCAGGGCCTTAGCACTTGCTGTTCCCTCTGGAACAGGTCCTAGACCCTCTGCCTGCAGTGTCTATCTCCAGATTTCCACCTGGCTGGATCCTTCTTGTCATTCGGGTCTCAGCTCAAATGTCACCTCTGCAGAAGAGGCCTTCTATGAAGACCCACTCTATTACAGACCTTCCACGCCCTTTTATTTCCTTTACAGCACTTCCTGATATCTGCATTCCTATTTATTCAGTCCCCCAAATGCAAGTTCTGGGGGAGCAGAACCTGTCTGCCTTTTGTACACGCTGTGTCCCGGCACATGGCCACGTGGTAGATGCTCAATAACTACTGAACAGATAAGTCCCTCGGCTACAAAGATGTTATTTGTTGGCAGCATTTTATATATTAAAGGCCTAACTGAGAGTTTTGAGAAGAACAATATTTGTATATTAGATCAGATTGTCCCAACTACTTCAACTGTACTTTGATAGTCATCCAGTGCCTCTCACTCAAGGGCAATTTTGCCCCACAGGGAACAAGAGGCAAGTGGGAGGGTGCTAGTAGGTAGAGGCCAGAGATGCTGTTAACTCTCCAACTATGCCCAGGACAACCCCTATGACAAAGCATTATCTGGCCCAACATGTCAACAGTGCCAAGATTCAGAAACCCTAGTGGATTCTCATAAAATAATCTTCTTAGTATGAAGTAATTATAAAAATCACTCTAAAATTTAACATGCCCTTCAAGAAGCAGCTGGCCTCAATCAAGACACCAGGTAGCATTTGATTCACCCTAAAATGCAAGAAAGAAGAGAACCAATTGCCCAAATAAGTTTTATATCCCAGCACAATGACTGCACCCATATATATGTACAGTCAAACATCCTGGGTGCTCCATTTCCTCTACCCCATTGCGTCTTGGTTATGGAAGGTTCTGATGATATCATCTGGACACTCTGACATCGCAGGGCCTCCTAAATGGATATGCCTGGGAGGCCTTTGGCAGTGACTACCCGACAGGTGGAACAGATCTGTCTGTCCTTGACATCTGCTCTCCAGCATGAATGATAAACTGATGAGAGGACATTACTACCAGCTTTTCCTAAGAACCATCCAAAGGAGCCAAGAGCATCTTGATGCCACTTTTCTGAACCTGGTACAGGAAAGAGCTGCCCTCGAGGGCTCGAGAGAGAAACTGAGTCAGCAATCAGGCCACTTCTCACCTTTGTCTAAATGTTTGATTCTGAACCTGCACTTCCTGTTCTCAAGCTGGGGCATAAAAGTACAGGTTCTACTGACTTCATACAGATCTATTGTCGGGAGAGAAGTTCCCAGTACTGTGACAGATATTTAAAATGCAAATCTCTTGTTCAAGTGCCAATTTAATAAGATAAGAAATTGCTAAATAAAAACCACCACTAATGAAATTGAAATCATGCCTGTCTCTAAGATAATAATCGGCATAAATCAGTTTCCCAAATTTTCCACATTTGCTTCAAACATGTCTTCGAGCATATCATAAATAATTCTATGGAGGCCATGGGGTTAATCTCACGAAGGGGAATTGCTGAACAAGTAAGTTCTCCTTCAAGCCTATTCCTCTAAAGCTACTTGGGTCAGATGAAGGAACTGTTGATCCATTCAATCACTCAGCAAATGGTACTGCATACCTACTATGCAATAGGCATGTCTGAGGCACTGGTGCACACCAATAAGTGAGACATACACAACTTGTGCCCTCACGATTTTTCCGGTCTCCATGCTCTGGGCATTGAGTTGACTATGTGTTATCAATTAAGCCTTATTGTGGAAGCTATGGTGTTGTTCAGCTCCTCCTTTCCTTCTCTTAGTCCTCAGGAAGCATCCACACCTTCCCCTGCTGGCGGTCTCTCCGGCCAGGGAGGACAAATGCACAGGAGACTACCCCTCCTTTTGGTGGAGAGAGAGGTCACCTTAGGGCCCCACCTTCAGGGGGATTGCTGGGAGTGGTGAATGCTCTGGGTGGGGAGCAGACCCAGATACATAGCACCATTGCTGACCACTGCTGAAAGGGGACTGAGAAGGAAAAGGCCTCAGTCTAAGTCCTTGTGATTTCTTTTTCCATCTAAAGTAATATTCAGCCTGACCAAGCGGTGGCACAGCAGATAGAGCGTCGGACTGGGATGCAGAGGACCCAGGTTCGAGACCCCAAGGTCGCTAGCTTGAGCACAGGCTCATCTGGTTTGAGCAAAAGCTCACCAGCTTGGACCCAAGGTTGCTGGCTTGAACAAGGGGTTACTCGGTCTGCTAAAGGCCCGCAGTCAAGGCACATATGAGAAAGCAATCAGTGAACAACTAAGGTGTCGCAATGAAAAACTGATCATTGATGCTTCTCATCTGTCTCCATTCCTGTCTGTCTGTCCCTCTCTATCCCTCTCTCTGACTCTCTCTCTGTCTCTATAAAAAATTAAAAAAGTAATATTCATTTTAATAATAAAATTTCTAATTCCTTTTTCTTAAGGAAGACCCTTAAAATTGTATAAACTTCAGAACTCCCAAAACCTGATGTACCTTGGTAGATGTTTAAAGACGGAAGCTGGAAAACAACTAGCTTCCTCCGGTAGGCAGAACATTGCCCCCGGCCCCACACAAAAGTGTCTGTGTCTATTCCCTGAAATCTGTGAGCAGGCACCTTACACGGCAAAAGGGTTTCTTGCTGGTGTGATTAAGTTAAAGATCTTGAGATGGGGCGATGACCCTGGATTATCTAGGTGGGTCCACTATAATTCCAAAGGTCTTCGTAAGGTAGAAGAGGGAGGCAGCAAAGTCAGAGGAAGAAGAGGAGATATGACCATGAACACACAACATGGGTCAGAGCAACGCAGTCACAAGTCAAGGGAGGCAAGAAGCTTCTAGAAGCTGGAAAAGGCAAGGAAATGAATTTTCCCCTAGAACGTCCAGAAGGAACATGCAGTCTTACCAACTTTTTAGCACTTCTGACATCTGGAACTGTAACATGAAGTTGTTTCAAGCACTACATTGATGATAATTTGTTTTAGCAGCAATTGGAAACCAATACACTTCTTTTTGCCTAGAAGCACTGAACTTCCGATGCCTTTCTCCAGTGATGCCATGAACCACCAAGACCCACCCTTGGTCCTCACTCACTGTCATTTATAGGCAAGACTGGCTACGTAATTTGGCTGGCCAGGTGCAAAATGAAAATGAAAGGCTCATTACTCAAAAGGCAGGAATAAGGTGCCATTAAAAGTACAAAAATATAAAGCTTTTTCCATTCTTCTGGCTGCCTCGTCTGCTCACTGCAGATGCCACTGTCTCATCAAACTTTGCTTACAAAACACCAATTCCAAGACAAAACTTTTAGGAATCTCAAGACAGTGACAGCAGAGTGTTAAACAAGTGCAGCGCCTTTCAGAGCACAGGGCACTGAGGGACTCTGAAGGTCTCTGCCATGTGAGGCCGGCTGTCACTGAGACAGTGGCAGGGCCAGGCAAGGCCAGGGATGGTTATTCAGCAAAAAGGTCCACAGAGCGATTCAGAACTAGAACGTTCAGGATGGAGGGAAACTATAGGTGAGACCACGACTATACTCAAGTCCTGATCCAAGCCAGCCCAGGGAGGGACACAGCAGACAACCCACTGGGGAGGGGGAGCCCAGGGTTTGGGAAAGAAAAATCCCGATTCCTAGTGGGAAGGAGCGACTAGGCAAGGAAGAAAGTAGGGCCCTCTTGGCAATCAGAAACTGGCAGACAGTATCTGGGGTCTCCAGGTTTTCCAGGGGCCTATAAAATGGTTAAAATTTTAAAAAAATAAAAATATTGGATCTTGGGCTACAAAAAAACTGTAGAAATTTAAATTAATAACTGTTTAACTCAATGCCTGTAAAGCCTTGCTAATTGTTGACTTTCGTATTCATGAAAATTTAATTACATTCAGAAAACAATCTGAGGCTTAACTTTCTTCACTAAAGAGAACTCCTAGGGATGCGTAATAATGGCCAAGAAATCACAGCCAGTCATAAATTAAATAACCTGAGAGCCAAATAATTTCAAAAGCAAATTTATAAAAAAAAAAAATCTGATTATTTTTATAAAGGGAAATAAAGGGCTTAATGTGGAATGAGGGAGCATTTTAATATGCTTGGAGCAATATGGGATGAGATCTCAAAAAAGCAGTTCTTTAAGGGTTTACAAAGATCCTAAGAGGCCCCGGAGAAGGAGGCGGGCTTCCAAACAGCTTTATTCCTCTCTCCAGGAACCCACAGAGGACTGGGTGGCGGGTGAGAGTGGGGAGGCTCCCCAAGTACAGAAGAGAAGAAGATAGGTTCCCTCGACCGTCTATAGTCAAAAAAGAGGAGCAGACCCCAAAGCTCCCAGAGCCCCTCAGCCTGAGCCGGGTGACCTGGCCAGAGCTGGACACCTGTGGTTGCTGTCTGAAGTCCATCTGAGAAGCCCCGTGTAGTGCACTGAATGGTGCCCCCCCTGCAAAAGATATGTCCAAGTCCTAATTCCTGACACCTGCGAATGTGTCCTCCTATGGGAAAAGGGCTTTTAGAGATATAATCAGAGATCTTAAGATGAGATCATCCTGGGTTAACCAGATGGGTTCTAAATTCTATGACATATGGACTCATAAGAGACAGAAGGGGAGAAGGCAGGACACAGAACAGAAGGCCCCATGAAGATGAAAGCAGAGACAGAAGTGACATGGCCACAAGCCAAGCAATGTTTGGAGCTCCTAGAAGCTGGAAGAGACAGAGAAGGATTCCCCCCTAGGGCCTTCAGACAGAGCATGCCCTGCTGACATCTTGATTTCAGATGTTGAAACTTCTGGCCTCTAGAACTGTGAGAAAATCAATTTCTGTTGTTGTATTTAAAGAGGTTTTTTTGTTTTGTTTTGTTTTTTTGTATTTTTCTGAAGTTGGAAACGGGGAGGCAGTCAGACAGACTCCCGCATGCACCCGACCAGGATCCACCCGGCATGCCCACCAGGGGGCGATGCTCTGCCCATCTGGGGCGTTGTTCTGTTGCATCCAGAGCCATTCTAGCGCCTGAGGCAGAGGCCATAGAGCCATCCTCAGCGCCCGGGCAACTTTGCTCCAATGGAGCCCTGGCTGCGGGAGGGGAAGAGAGAGACAGAGAGGAAGGAGAGGGGGAGGGATGGAGAAGCAGATGGGCGCTTCTCCTGTGTGCCTTGGCCGGGAATCAAACCCGGGACTCCTCCACGCCAGGCTGACGCTCTACCACTGAGCCAACCGGCCAGGGCTAAAGAGTTTTTTGTTTTTTGTTTTTTAGAGAGAGAGAGCAAGCCTGTGCTAACGGGAACTATTCCAATCTAATAGGGAGTCAACCAAGCCTCCTAATTCAGTCTCTGTGGGTTAAATTCAGTTTATGAGTTAAATTGCATCCCCCACATAATTCCCTTTAGAGTCCTAACCCCCAATACCTCAGAATGCGACCTTATTTGTAGACAGAATCTTTATAGAGGTAACCAAGTTAAGATGAAACCTTGAAGGTAGGCTGTCCTCCAATATGACTGGTGTCCTTAGAAAAAGGAAATGTGGACAGACACGCACAGAGGGAAGGGGATGTGAAGAGACACAGGGAGAAGGCAGCCACCTACAAGCCAAGGAGACAGGCCTGGGCAGATCCTTGCATCACGGCCTCGAGAGGAATCTACCCTGATGGATGCCTTGATTCAGGGCTTCTGGCTTCCAGAACTCTGAAAGAATAAGTTTCTGTTTCTTAAGTCACCCTCTCTGTGGTATGTTGTTAGGCAGCCTTAGCAAACTAATAGAGGGCCAAAGATCAACATAGCTTACAACATTAAAAAAAAATATTTTATTGATTGGTTTTTGAAAGACAGAGAGAAGGCCTAACCAAGCAGTGGTGCAGTGGACAGAGCATTGACCTGGGACACTAATGATCCAGGTTTGAAACCCCAAGGTTACCGGCTTGAGCGTGGGATCATAGATATGATCCCAGTGAGCCCAAGGTCACCAGCTTGAGCAAGGGGTCACTCGCTCTGCTCTAGGCCCCACCCCCTGTCAAGGCACATATGAGAAAGCAATCAATGAACAACTAAGGTGCCACAACTATGAGTTGATGCTTCTCATCTCTCTCCCTTCCTGACTGTCTGTCCTTGTCTATCTCTCCCCCCACACATACACCCTTGCTAAAAAAAAAAAAAAAAGACAGAGGGAGGAAAGGGGAGAGAGAGAGAAGAATTCATTTGTTGTTCCACTCAGTTGTGCATTCATTGGTCGCTTCTTTTGTGTACCCTGACTGGGCATCAAACCCACAACCTTGGTGTTTTGGGACAACACTATCCCATTGAGCTAACCAGCCAGGGTGACATCATAAAATTGAGTGCTGGAAAGAACCTCCAAAAAGCTCTGGTCCAAGGCTCTCACTTCGCAGATGGCGGCACGACCCTGGACACAGAGCTGGTTGTGCCAACGTGGCACTGGCACCCACATCTCCCCTTGGCCCCATTTCTCCCACAATTCACACATTTGTGAGTCCCTAAACATCCTAAACTGTCGGATTAGAGTCATAGCTTTCCACCTCAACCATGAAAATGATTATCGTAAGCAAGGCTACAGGGAATAGCTCAGAACACCAACACTAATAGAAATGTTTCAAGTACTTTCCAGGCACGCCCACTAAGGAACGACCAAGGTCCCCATTCCACATTTCACACACCCTGAAAATAAGGAAGTATGAATACTACACAATGATTTTCATGATAAATCTTCCATAGCTATCTTGAAATAATTTGTCGTTGAGACTTTGTACAGACTCAAAATGACCTCTTTACCTGATGTTGCTGTAATTAGCAAGGCTTCAGAGTCTTTCCACACGGTCAGGAATCCTCAAGGGGAGCTGCGAGATGATAACACAGAAAGCCTTGACGTTTAAAAAAAATAACTTATCAAATGTAACAGAATGATGGAGTCTCCAAACTGCACAGTGCCTTCTGTTCCTGCTAATGGGGTTGGCCCATCAGAATGATTTCCTAATAAAAGTATTTAAAATATAGGGGGGGAAATGATATTGATTGCTCTGCTACGCAAAAGGAAGTTCAGAAATTACAGAACATAAATGCAGTCAACTTTATGCAGTAAGTCAAAATAATAAATACCTTATCAGCACAGGAAATATTTATGATACTGTCTTTTGTGAAAAGAAGCAATATACAAAATGATATGCCGGAGCTCCCGTGGTGCAATTGGTTAGCGCACAGTACGTATATAAAGCGACACGCCATTTGTTATTACAATGGTCAAAAATGCAGGTCACAGAAGACTGAAAGGGAATTCATACAAATTAAAGTAGTTGAGACATTGGGTGCTGAGAGTGTAAAAGTTTATTCCCCTTTCTACAATATTATGTCCCTTTTATAATCTAAAAATTGTTAATGAGGTATAAAAGAGGGTGAATAAAGAAAACAGGCTCATTGGGCTTAAATAATAAGACTCTAGTCAGTAGTGACACTCCTGATCCTCACCCCAAGAATCTTGGTTAATAGAATAGACTCTCTGCACTTATATCTAAAGCCACCTGGATGTTGAAAACACCTAGCTCCTTAGAAAGCCAGGTTCCCTTGCAAACATCCACGATTTGTTTTAATCAATCATTTCCACAGAATTTTCTGCACCTCATTAGCTCTTCCACAGGCCAGCTGCACAATGAGATAGTCTCCATGAGAGGAGGGCCAGAGGGCCAGTGAAGGTCCCTTCTCTCTCCCACTGCCATGCGCTCCTCCAGGAGCCCCTGGGGACTGCCGGTCACTACCAGACGGGCCTGTCATACTGCAGTCATACTCTTGCCTTCCAGTTCACAGACAGATGGCTGGCAGGGCCTTGGATCAGATAGGACCTCTGAGCCCTGAGATGCGCACTGATGTATGGGCCCCACCACCTACCGGAGACCCTGTTCCTCTGGCCATCTCAAATGCTCTGCAGAGACGCCTGGGGAACCACAGGTTCAGGGCAAAGTATTCAAGGCTAAGGCTTCTTGTGTCTTCCCACCAGCCCCGGAAAAGTACAAAAGAGCAGGCCTTCCTTCATACAGAGCCCCCGCCACCACCCCAACTGCCATCAGGGGGACACATGGCAGCTGGACTTCAGAATGTTGTCTCCTGAGCTGCCTGCTCTGGAGTTGAGAGTGCCAGGCCTACTTCTTCCAGAACCTTCTATACCCAGAGTGGGGAAGCTCTATGATTTTGTTGATACCAAAGCACTACGATTTGTTGATATTAAAACCTACTTTGTACTCATTTTAACAAGCATCAATTCTCTAACAAGTCATCATCTCTGTACTAACTATAGGTTACCCATTATTATTTCTCTACCCTCACCCTCCTCAAAAAAAAATATAGTTTGAAAGAGTTTTTTTCAAACAAACTATGTGAAGCAAAAATGAATTCTTTCCCCCATTTTTATTCATCAAAGACACATTAGGTAACTACCAATCAGAGCTTCCAATCAACATGAGATGCCAGAGCCAAAGAACTGAGAGGCTGTCACTCGAGCCCAAAGTAATAAAATTGGATTTTAATTTGCCTTTATGTCATCTGTTTCTTGGAAGTATAAACAATCGACAAACATAATGCCAGGAAGTGCCTTCAAGCTCAGGACCGGAAGCTGGGAATCACAGCTGCAGGGGGTAGAAAATAGAAACACGGCCCTGGCCGGTTGGCTCAGTGGTAAAGCATCGGCCTGGCGTGCAAGGGGTCCTGGGTTCGATTCCCAGCCAGGGCACACAGGAGAAGCGCCCATCTGCTTCTCCACCCCTCCCCCTCTCCTTCCTCTCTCTCTCTTCCCCTCCCACAGCCAGGCCCCATTGGAGCAAAGATGGCCTGAGCGCTGGGGATGGCTCCTTGGCCTCTGCCCCAGGCGCTAGAGTGGCTCTGGTCGCAACAGAGTGATGCCCCGGAGGGGCAGAGCATCGCCCCCTGGTGGGCAGAGCCTCGCCCCTGGTGGGTGTGCTGGGTGGATCCCGGTCGGGCGCATGCAGGAGTCTGTCTGACTGTCTCTCCCCGTTTCCAGCTTCGGAAAAATACAAAGAAAAGGAAAAAAAAAAAAAAAGAAAATAGAAACACATCGTCCTTGGCTTTGAAAGGCCAGGAAAACAATAATGTAAATGCATGTGAGTAGCTCCCAAGCCTTCTCCATTCCTTATGCTAACCCATAGACTAATTAGGGTTTCAACCTAAAGGGAATTACTACTGTGTGCTCTCCCTCTGGTAAATAGAGAAGACACTGAATGGATATTTGTCAAGTAAATGAGCAGTGACCTATTTTTTTTTTTTTTTTGAGACTCTTCATTTATATAGGGCTTACTCCCTGACAAGACTTCTTGAACACAATCCCACAAAAATCCCTAAATGCAAAGTTAACCAAAAAATCAAGTGTGGCTGCTGCCCCAGGAGGCTGATGAGACTTGAGGTGACGAGGCTAGAAGGGGGCCGGGGAAGGAGCTCACCCTGAGATTGTCTTCCCACTGAAGTACTTATTCATTCTCTTCCCTTAAAGCGACTTCCCCATCTTTGAACCCTTGTTGGGCCAGATGGGTGACTACTCAGTTGGAAGACAGAGCCACTCAGACTCAATGCCAGAAGTCCTCGAGTTGAGAGCACTAAGGGCTGGAGGAGTGAAGGGGACAGAGGGCAGACAGGAAAGGAGAAGACATTCTTGATCGGGAGACCAGTTTAAGCAAAGGCCCAGGGGCAGAATTAACCAGGAGTGTCTGGCCCACCACACGGAAATGGGTCAGCCACATCAGGGAGGGTTCAGACAGTGAGCTTACCATTCTACCCTGGTTCATCTGCAAATCCACATTAACACAGACCTTACAGCTAGCACAGTGGCCCTTGGTTGTATAAAATCTTGAGCCTTTTAAAGAAAAGATTCATGTATATTTGTCACCCACTGAGAATACAATCCACTTAAATGTATGGAACTATCTCACACATTTTGTCTACCAACAACAAAAAATATTTCCTTGAGAACAAAATCCTTGAGAATGCTACCAGTCAGGAAGTACTGAAAGATTTAGACTAGGGGCATGGCCTGCTCAAAGGAGGCTGGAGAATCTGAGGTCAGTGAGGAGCAAGGATGGGAGGAAGAAGAGATGGGAGATTGGGGGAACTTGGAGAAGAGTACAAGTCACAGCAAAAGGATGAGAAACACAATCCATCTGATGACACAAAATGTGGCCTGATATGAGGCTTCCTGATTTCATATCTGCTTCTAGAATCGGAGAGACAGAAAAGAACAAAATAAAATGCCTACTTTGAATCTCCAATGCAATGAGACTCAGAGCCTTCCTCGTGAAAGGAAGTTTGAAAGGTCTCGCCGTGCCCTTGCCCTAAGGATATGGCAGAGCTAGTGGGATGACCAAACTGTCCTGGTTTCAAAAGACAAAGTGGTTTCCTGGATGCAGGACTTTGGGTTTCACTAGAATAGTCTGCCCAAACCAGTCATCATTCTGCATCACATCACACGTGTATGAAGGAAACCTGACCATTTGTGCACAGAGCTTTATACGGGGTTTTCCCATTATTTAAACTTAAATGAATAGTGGGAGCCACAGTCCTAGTCCCTTAACAGGCTCAGGAATTCCATGGGTCAGGGTCGCACCTTACTTGTCCACCAACCGTGTGATCTCCGCACTTGCAGCACAAGCATCCTCAGGAGCTCCCAGGTGGTGAGCCTGGTAGAGATGCACAGTCTCGGGCCTCCCCGCAACCTGATGCACCAGAACCTGCATTCTAACCAGATTCCTGAGCCATTCCTGTATTACAGTCAAGGGTGAGGAGCACGGGGCTTATGGATGAAGTCTGTCCCTTCGGCAGCCTGACTCTGTGCATGTGCTATTTCTTTTATTGTTTCAAGATCAGGGACGCCACCCAGAAGTATCAAGTGCATTATAGCTTTTGATTAGCAATTACAACATTTCTCTGCGGGAAGGCTGTGGTGGGTGCTGCCAGGGAAGATTTTATTTCCCTTTCTTCCTTTCTCCTCTCCAGATTTCAAAAGAGGGAATGCAACAGTCCTGAGCACCACCGTGCACTTACTGGTTGCTTCGGCTATTAGCATGCCTCAGCCTTGGTACTACTGACATCTGTGTTGGATCATTCTTTGTTAGGGGATGGGGGCTGTCCTGTGCATGATAGTATGCTTACGTGGCAGCATCCCTGGCCTCCACCCACTAGATGCCAGTAGTACCCCCCCTCCCGGTTGTGACAACCATTAATGTCTCCAGACAGTGCCTAGTGCCTCCTGAAGGGGAAACAGCCCCCAGTGGAGAACCACCATCTCAGACAAAGAAGAGATGCTCTTAAGGCAACAAGGACCACGTGGAGACATTAGGATGCTTCTCCCTGCCAAGGGAGTTCGTTAAGGTTTCAAAAACTAGGCCAAGCTGATCACTGCAGGCTCCCAGAAAGATCCATCTGCGTGACCTAAGGGCCCACTTCGCGTCTAAGGTGACGCTTTTCTGCAGATGGTGCTAATGAAAACAAACAGCCCCCTGCCCTTTCATTTACAGCTGTTTATTATTTGACCCGCAGAGCATCATGGGACAGAACTTTCTCTTTCTCGTTAGAGTGCCAGGCTGAATGGTACTGGAGGATTTCTAACAGCACGGTTAAAAAAAACAAAACTGGGCAGTTTCTGTTAAAGCCACCCAAAGGAAACCATCTGGCTCAGTCCTCAGCCCTGGCAATCTGAGAAAGCATAAGGCCAAACCAGCTGGGTCTCTGGCAGCTCTGTTCCCTACTGTCCCCAGTACTGTTTACTGTCCCAGTAGCCCCAGAAGGCTTGGGGACTGAGGGGAGGCTCCACTCTCACTCCAGGCATGTAGAGAAGATTAACCACTGTATTTCGTTGATGCGAAGATGCACGAACCACCACCCTGCCCCGACTTTGGCATCTCGGACACCTGATCCTTCCTGCAATGCCACAGCAGTAAGGTGGCAGTGGGGAGCAGCCTTGGTGGCCGGATCACGCTCCCACATGGAAAGCATGGGCACAAACCTCACAGCAGGGCCTCAGAGGTTGGGAAGAAGCAGAGGGGGGACTCTTCCGGCCCCTGGGAGACAGATGGTCACTGGAAACATGGGAGAACATAAGCAAGGTATACAGTTTGGGCAGCACGTTTGTCTTTTTCTTTCTGGAAGGTTCACAAAATAACGGGGCATCCTCAGGTTGATGGAGTCTTAAAGTCAATAAAATGCAGGAGGCTGCTATCCAGCTGGTCTGACCGAACTTTCCCGTGATGCAGTTAAACCCTGTCTTCAGCAAGGCTAGCTGGCAGTGAGTCACTCTCTTCTATGCAGTAAGTGTTCCAGGCTCCACGATGATGGATGGGCTTTTCTCAGCTCTGTTTGCCTCCTCAGGCTCTTCCTCAGAGCCCACCAGCAGCCGCATTTCCCAATTCTCTCAGCATCACTGTGGCTTTCCTCTGAGTTCCCTCCAAGTAGCTGGTGTTTTTCTTCTATTATAGTGCATCTATCATAGGCATGGGGTAAGCTGCCAGCCTAAGGAAGTTGGACAGCTGGTCCACAGCTGCACACTGCTGGCAGAGGCTGGCTTAGACCCCGGAAAATGAGCCAGGGTACAGGATTGGTGAGGGCCTGAGAATCCCTATGTAGAAGCCAGTACCCCAGAGAGGACTGTTAGCACATCAGCATGACAAGCAGCTCCAGGTGACATCTCTGCTACTCAATGGTCCTACTTTTACCTCTGGAGCCATATACTTCTTTTTTTTTTAAGTTGAGAGGAAGGGAGACAGAGAGACAGACTTCCACATGTGCCCTGACCGGGATCTATCTGGGAAGCCCCCTGCTAGTGATGCTCTGCCCATCTAAGGCTGTTGCTTGGCAACCAATCTAATTTTAGCACCTGAGGTGAGGCTCCACAGAGCCATCCTCAGCACCGGGGCCAACTCCCCTGAACCAATCGGGCCATGGCTGTGGGAGGAGAAGAGAGACAGAGAAAGGGGAGGGTTGGAGAAGCAGACGGTTGCTTCTTCTGTGTGCCCTGACTAGAAATTGGACCCGAGACATCCACATGCTGAGCTGATACTCCACCAACTGGCCAGAGCCCACCTATATCTTTTTCCTGTAACCTAAAGGCTATACTCAGGTCATCCCAACTCTTCCTTCCTCAAACCTTAATATGGATTTTTTCAGCTGTTTGTCTAATGGCCCAGCCCCAGGCCCTCACCACCCTGGCCATTTCCTGGGAGTCAAGTACAGCTGAGCAAACACTCTCTCTGTGCTCACAAGGATGGGGCAGGTCAGCCCACCTGCCCTCCTTGTGGCAAAAAGCTGTCTATGCAATCTTATTGATTCTTCCCAGGTTGTGCCTCAGTGAGGTCTCTTCCTTCTTTACTCTTTAAAAACACAAACAAAGGTGAACACCCCTAGGCTGTTGCCATTCTCTCCCTTCTGTAGGATCTTCCAAAATCCTGCTTAACAAGTCCTTAATTTCATCTTCACACCCCTAGGCATCCAATCTATCCAGGACACGACTGCTGTAGTTTAGTAGTGCCAGCCAGAACTTGTTCTACGTCTTCGTGGCCTCTGGCGATTTTTTTTTTTTTTTTTTTTTTTTATATATAATTTTATTTTTTTAATGGGGTGACATCAATAAATCAGGATACATATATTCAAAGATAACAAGTCCAGGTTATCTTGTCGTTCAATTATGTTGCATACCCACCACCCAAAGTCAGATTGTCCTCTGTCACCTTCTATCTTGTTTTCTTTGTGCCCCTCCCCACCCCCTATCCCTCTCCCATTCCCCCCTCCCCCCCGTAACCACCACACTCTTATAAATGTCTCTTAGTTTCACTATTATGTCCCACCTACGTATGGAATAATACAGTTCCTGTTTTTTTCTGATTTACTTATTTCGCTTCGTATCATGTTATCAAGATCCCACCATTTTGCTGTAAATGTTCCGATGTCATCATTTCTTATGGCTGAGTAGTATTCCATAGTGTATATGTGCCACATCTTCTTTATCCAGTCATCTATTGATGGGCTTTTTGGTTGTTTCCATGTCCTGGCCACTGTGAACAATGCTGCAATAAACATGGGGCTGCATGTGTCTTTACGTATCAATGTTTCTGAGTTTTTGGGATATATACCCAGTAGAGGGATTGCTGGGTCATAAGGTAGTTCTATTTTCAGTTTTTTGAGGAACCACCATACTTTCTTCCATAATGGTTGTACTACTTTACATTCCCACCAACAGTGTATGAGGGTTCCTTTTTCTCCACAGCCTCTCCAACATTTGCTGTTACCTGACTTGCTAATAACAGCTAATCGAACAGGTGTGAGGTGGTATCTCATTGCCGTTTTGATTTGCATTTCTCTAATAGCTAAAGAAGATGAGCATCTTTTCATATATCTGTTGGCCATTTGTATTTCTTCCTGGGAGAAGTGTCTATTCATATCCTCTTCCCATTTTTTTATTGGATTGTTTGTTTGTTTGTTGTTGAGTTTTATGAGTTCTTTGTATATTTTGGATATTAGGCCCTTATCTGAGCTGTCGTTTGAAAAAATCATTTCCCATTTAGTTGGCTTTCTGTTTATTTTGTTATCAGTTTCTCTTGCTGAGCAAAAACTTCTTAGTCTGATGTAGTCCCATTCATTAATTTTTGCCTTCACTTCTCTTGCCATTGGAGTCAAATTCATAAAATGCTCTTTAAAACCCAGGTCCCTGAGTTGAGTACCTATGTCTTCTTCTATGTACTTAATTGTTTCAGGTCTTATGTTTAGATCTTTGATCCATTTTGAGTTAATTTTTGTACAGGGGGAGAGACTGTAGTCCAGTTTCATTCTTTTGCATGTGGCTTTCCAGTTTTCCCAGCACCATTTATTGAAGAGGCTTTCTTTTCCCCATTGTGTGTTGTTGGTCTGGCGATTATTTAATCCCCATCTCCTGTCCCCACACCTTAGCCTGCACTTCCATAAATAAGGATTTGCCATGAGAGTTGTACACGTTGTCATCCAACTGTTAACCCCATTCCCAAACCCAGAGCCATGAAACAAGAGGCAGCACAATTAGCCACCCAAAGAACAGGCTCTGCCAGAGAGGAGGCCGGTGTTGGAATTGAACAGGGCCAATGAGCAGCTTCATGATGATTTTTCCACAGGGTGCAGTGACCTTTCGTTCTGTGTTTATTCGGTAATGACCTTTAAAGAGCAACCAACAAAAATGAAATGCTTCAAAGGAATAAATTAGATAATGCAGATGTTCCCCGGCGGTAAGTTATGCCCAAGGAGTACAGGGACACGTAAAAGCAGCCCTGACCCGGGAAGCCATCTTCCAGTGTGTCCATTATTAGACTAATATGTGAATACAGAGTTCTCAGAAGCCTTTTCAATCAGAGCACCGACGATCTGAAGCCAAGGTGACCTGAGCAGAAAACATGATTATTTCCTGAATTGAATCCAAAATGCCAGTTGACATTTCAGTTTGCTTCTACTTGGAGCAGAGGTAACTTGGGTTACCTGGATGCCCAACAAGTGATTTACCATTTTGGGGAGGGGGACGTCCCAAAGGTCTAGGTCAGGAGGCAGCTAGGTAACATCTGCATTCCAATGGAAGACATCATTCATTTAAATCAGCGGTTTTCAACCAGTGTATCACAAAGAATTTTTAAAAACAAGCAATACCTGACTATTTAGTCAGGCACTGACCTCTTTTCCCTTAGATTATCTAATAAAAATATGACAATGGCCAACATAACAATAGCCTTCTGGTGTGAATAAATCAAAATGATACCTATTTTTTGGTCAGATTGGCAAAAGATATATTTTTG
Organism: Saccopteryx leptura; assembly: GCF_036850995.1. NCBI lineage: Eukaryota > Metazoa > Chordata > Mammalia > Chiroptera > Emballonuridae > Saccopteryx > Saccopteryx leptura. Next base: position 170,721,482 of record NC_089507.1, read on the forward strand.
GTGCGCCACAGATTTTAGTAATTAGTTTCTGTGTATCATGAGATGAAAAAGGTTGAAAATCACTGATTTAAATCAATTGACTCTTTACTGAGCATTTATTGCACAGTGAATGTACTAAACGCCATTGAATCGTTCATTTAAAATGTTAATTTTATGTTATATAAATTTCATCCCAATTTTTTAATAAAAAGTATGTGTTGAATTGGCTCGCAACAGTGGCACTCCAACTGCAGGTTCCTGAGATGCTCGTGCCTGATGTGGGGAGGGCCCCAAGGGGGAATACTTCCTCCATTTGTACCCTGTAGCCCCAAGACCACTTCCCTCCCCCCAAACAAAAGAGCTTGCTTAAACTCTTTTCTTATTTCTCTAGTAGAATTACATATTTGTTATTGACCATCTCCCCAACAAGACTATAACTTCAACAGGGCAAGTATCTGTCTGGTCCAGTGAAGTAGCCCAGTGACCAGTGTCGACACTCTATACACACATTTTAATGAACGAGGGAATGAAACTACTGTAGGCTAAACTGTTTGCATTTTTTCTGTTTTTTTTTTGTTTTTTTTTAATAAAAGCTATCAATATGTGGATGGGAATGTAAAATGATGTAGCTGCTATGAAAAGCAGTATGTAGGTTCCTGAAAAAAATTAAAAATAGAATGACCATGCAATCCAGAAATCTCCCTTCTGGGTATACAGTGGTCCCTCGTCTGTCTCAGGGGTTACGTTCCAGAACCCCCCACAATAGGCAAAAATCTGCAAAGTAGCGACCTTATATTTATTTTATTATTTATATATATTTTAAGGCTTTGTAAACCCTCTCCACACTTTTATAAATCTTTCCCACCTGCTATTAACCTTTCCCACACTTACTTTGCTTATTTTCATGCAAAAATAATTGAAATAATAAATATATAAAAATTTATATACCGCAAAATCCTGTGATACAGCAAAAAATCTGCGATACAAATTAGATATATACAATTTTAAAATCCGCGATACAGTGAGACTGCGAAATGTGAACCACGATATGGCGAGGGACAACTTATACCCAAAAGAATTGAAAACAGGATCTTAAATGGAGATCTGCATTCACTGCAGCACTATTCATGGTAGCCAAGAGGTGGGAGCAACCTAAATATCCATTAATGGGTAAATACATTAAGAAAATGTGGCCTGTCCATGCAGTGGACTATATTGTTCAACCTTAAAAAAAAAAAGAAGGAAATTCTGATACAAGGGAAACATGGATGAATCTTGAGGACATCATGCTAAGTGACATCAGCCAGTCACAAAAAGACAATCACTATACCATTCATTCATATGAGGTACCGAGAGGAGTCAAAGTCTTAGAAAGGAGAACAGTGGTTATCAAGGGCTAAGGGAGGTTGTTCAGTGGGTATACGAACCCAGTTTGCAAGACGAAGAAGTGCTAGAGATCTGCTACAGAGCAATGCGCAGACAGGTAACAACGCTGTACTTACACTTACAAATGGTGAAGCTGGTGTATTAGGAAAATCGTCTTCCCCTCCAGTGTGTCTCCTTTACCACTCACACCAAATTCACTTCTAACACTCCTGTCACCAAATGTGTGCGGGTTTCCCCCACCAACAGATTCTCCCAGACAGCAGCTGGGTGTCCCACAACCCAACTCAATTCTGACACTCTCTACCTGGAGGTAGTGGCAGGTCTCACAGGTTAAAGGCTCACTCAGTCCCACAGTATTGTCCCCCATTGTAGATGCCAACCGCAAGCAGTGGGTCCCCAGGCCACCCACAATTTCTGTCCAACTTAGCTACCAATCAGAGGTTGCCATGACTCCCTCGGGTTTGGTTAATATGCTAGAGTGGCTCACAGGACTCCGATAAATACTTATGATATTCAATGAAGGACATGATCAAGGATACAGATGAACAGCAGATGAAGAGACACACAGGAGAAGGTCTGGGAGGGTTCTGGGCACAGGAGCTTCTGTTCCTGTGGAATTGGGGTGTGTCACGTTCCTGGTACGTGGATGTGTTTGCCCACCTGGAAGCTCTCAGGACCCCATATTAATTGGGATTTTATGGATGCTGCCTTACGTGGGCATGATCGATCATTAACACCATTTACAGCCCTTCCCTCTCTGAAGAAGGGCCAGGGGCAGTGGTGGGATTTAGCCAGGTCACACCGGTTGGGCAGAACTGATACCTAATTTTTTGTTGAGTTCAGTGAACTGGTTGTTAAAATGGCACTTGTAATCAGGGTTCTCTCTAAGGTGGGCGCCTGCACAGCTACCCTATGTGGAAATCACAAATTTACATTCCTTACTCTTTTATAACATTCATTTGAGCAACAGCGTATTCTAAGCGCCCGTAGTAATGTTCATTCTGTCTGTAGGTGAAAAAAATTGCAAGTGAGGGTGCCAATCAAGAAGCAATACAGAAATATCTTAACAGGTTTATTGCATTCTGTCAGGTATTATTTAGTTTCATTAATATTTTAAAACTCTTTCTTACAACAATCTAGTTTTGTGTACCTCTTTTATTATTCTTATTTAAGTATTGAATGCATGAAATAATAAACTACTTTTTGGTATATCTTTTTTTATACTTAAAACGGTCATTAGGGCAGAGAACCAGTTTTTAAATTATTTGAATCCCACCACTGGGCAGGGAGACTGAAAATTCTGAGCTTCAAATTACGACTTGGGCCTGACCAGGCAGTGGCGCAGTGGATAGAGCATCGGACTGGGATGCGGAAGACCCAGGTTCGAGATCCCGACGTTGCCAGCTTGAGAGCGGGCTCATCTGGCTTAAGCAAAAAGCTCACCAGCTTGGACCCAAGGTCGCTGGCTCGAGCAAGAGGTCACTCTGTCTGCTGAAGGCCCGTGGGCAAGGCACATATGAGAAAGCAATCAATGAACAATGAAGGTATTTCAACGAGAAACTGATGATTGATGCTTCTCATCTCTCTCCGTTCCTGTCTGCCCCTATCTGTCCCTCTCTCTGACTCTCTCTCTGTCCCTGTAAAAAATAAATAAATAAATAAATTATGACTTGGTCTTTCTGGTATCTATCCCCATTCCAGAGCCACCCAGGAGCCCACCCAGGGTCACCTCATCAGAACAAAAGATGCTCCTGGTGACTTTATCACAGGCAGTCACAAGGGTTTTAGGAGCTCTGTGCCAGGAACTGGAGGCAGAGACCAACCTATATATACTGTTACCCAATAGATGGTAAATTTTGTGTTATATTTTTTGCACAATTTAAAAAATGTTCTCACAATTTTTGAAACATACAGATGAATGCATAATTACGTATCTGTAATTTTCTTTCATAAATGGTTCTGAGAGGGTGGCTGCACCCACAAGAGCCCTGCTGCCTGGTTTTGAGTGGGGACCATCCTGGTGGGTGAGATTTTGGGGCAGCAATGCCTTTGAGTCAGTCCTGGGCTCCATCTTCTGTCCCCAGGAACCCATCAACACAGATTGGAAAAGCGTCATATAGCTGGATGGAGTTGCAAGGGGACCATCCAAGCAGGCTTATGAAACAAGAGTCATTAACGAGAAAAGTCAACTAAAGCACTCTTTGCCAAGAACGAGGCTACACAAAACACGACCCAGAAAAATATCAAGTTCAATTTCCAATCCAAGTGAGTGTCTCCTAGAAGGCAGTGGGACCCCAGGAGGCACTGAGTGGAAGTCACAGGGCCCACGTACTTGCACAGTTTGAAAGTCTCAAAGGAAAGGAGGAAGCAGGAGAGAACTGGGTCCTCAGAAACTTTAATTCAAGGGTAGGTACATTACAGCTCAGGGGTGGAATCAGTTCGCCACCTGCCTTTTTTGTAAATAAAGTTTTATTGCAACACAGCCACAGTCACTCATTTATGACTCGTCTGTGACCATTTACAGAGGGAGTTGCTGACCTCTGCAGCAGTGAAAGAATAGTGTCCTATTGGGGAAGGCAGAGCACTTTGCTCCCTTTCCCAGGGCCAAGTCCCCTGCTCCCTTTTGTTTTTTTCTGCTTTTCTACATCCTTGTGCAGCTGACTCCCAACTGTGCATGCCACGGCACTGAAGTCCCAAGCCACAGATAATGCAGGAGCATTTATAATTGGTTTTCAATGCTAATATGAGTCGTCCATCTCTCTCTGCTTCCCTGAGCTGATTTAACCTTCCTGATCATGCATGACTTAGACTGATGCTGAGGTGCACCCGCACTCCCAGAGCACCCCACCACCCACCGACTGCAAGGTGGGGCAGCTGAGAGGAGCTCAGAAATTATCTAGAGGGAGTTGAACTCCAATGGGACAGGCTGAAACCCCTGTGATGAGGAGACCCAGGGCCTGGTTAGAGTCAAAAGGCAAATAAAAAATTGGAGTTGTCCCTAGAATGACACTCTTCCACTTCTTTAGTTAGAAACTCCCTTGAGGCTTCCCCCCCAAAATTGCAAATGTATATAGACATCCTAACTTTGCATATAAATTCCCGGGGTATCACACAATGCCATGAAACCTGTGTATAGATACCAGGCTGTTAACCATTTGTCTAGTCCCAGAGACGTTCATTGTTCTTTTCAGGCAATTGAATAAGATCTCACAGGGAGGCCTAATATTCAAAGTATCTTAAAGCAGGGCTCTGTCGCTCACACCCCTCCCTCTGTCACTGTGGCAGCTCCTGAGGTTGGTCCTTGCAGAGCCATGCCATGGGCTGACAGCTTTGTGGCTGGTGGTCTGACCAGGAGAGGGCTCTGCAGGCTCCCCCAGTGGATGTTCAGGGAGAGGGATGGGTGGTGGTGTTTGGAATATATTCTTCATCCAGAAGATTGGTGGGTTCTACCTCCCAGAGGACACCGAGGTTCTACCTTGCAGCTCCTGAACCTAGAAGAACCATTTCTTGTGGACTGAGGGCCATGGCCCTGGAACTCAGGAAGTTTACAGATGAAGCAGGGAGTCCACAGAACATCAAGTAACACTACAAAAGCCCAGGGAAAGGAAAAAAAAAGAGAAAGAGAAATGGAAGAGCTATGCGAACAAAGTCAACGAGAAATTGCCAACTAAGTCACCTCAAATCTTTTATGGAATGAATGAAAGTATAAGAACTTTGTTTTCTTAATGGCCAAAAGAAGAGGTATAAGCACATGTACTAGGACATCAGAGGAAGGGCAGCTGGCTTACAGTCAGAGGAGACTCTCGAAGGTCTCTAGACAGGCAAGAGAACGGACTGGAACTTGGGGTGGGCAGGACAAATCGTTTGGCCGTTCCAGATGGTAGGTGTCTGTCTACTCTGCCACAGGTTCCGAAGCGTCACCTGTCAGAGTTGTTTCACTAGAAACCCTCAGCCTCTCCTCCAGCAGAGCTTCTCCAGGCCCAAGAGGAGGAGGAGCAGCCACTTAACCAGTCAGTGAGCTCTGGTTCTGAGCTTTCTTGTCCAACCCTTAAATAACCTTATAGTATAAATTTTATCTGCATTTAGAACAGTGTCCAGCACATTATATGTGTGCATTGATTAATTATTTCTTTAATAAGTTAAATAAGTCCCATTTGCACAAGGGGCAATGGTAGGGTTGCTAGATTGAGCAAATAAAAATACAGGACAGTCAGTTAAATTTAAATTTCAGATAAATAACAATTTTTTTTAGTATAAGTATGTCCAAAATATTAGGACACTGGGTGTCCAGTATTTTATGTACCAATCCTAGAAGGCAGGCGCTGGGGGTGGGAGACTTGCCTAAGGTCACACAGCTAGGTAACGTCAAACAAATTCAAACTCTGGACCAGGTCTGATGGGCCTCTACCATGCTGCCTCTCCCTTCTTACCTTTCCAATAGCCCTTTAAATATGTCACTAGTAACACATTTAATATATTGCATAGTAGTTAACAACCATACATATAGATTTTCTCTCTCAGAAAATAAACTCATCCTATCCTTTATAACCGCTTGGGATGGACACAGCTAGTGGCCTTCAGAAATCCATTCTCCTCTTCATCCTCAATTTTAAAAAAACAATCTTGGCCCTGGCTGGTTGGCTCGGCGGTAGAGTGTCGGCCCAGTGTGTGGAAGTCCTGGGTTCAATTCCTGGCCAGGGCACATAGGAGAAGCACCCATCTGCTTCTCCACCCTTCCCCCTCTCCTTCCTTTCTATCTCTCTCTTCCCCTCCTGCAGCCAAAGCTCCATTGGAGCAAAGTTGGCCCGGGCACTGAGGATGGCTCCATGGCCTCTGCCTCAGGCACTAGAATGGCTCCAGGCGCAACCCAGCAATGCCCCAGATGGGCAGAGCATCGCCCGCTGGTGGGCATGCCAGGTGGATCCCAGTTGGACACATGCAGGAGTCTGTCTGACTGCCTCCCCACTTCTAACTTGGGAAAAATAAAAAATAAAAATCTTTTCTGAGCACATGGTCATCTGGGATAAAGACTATGTTTACCAGGCTCCCTTACAGCTCTGCAGGTCATGTGACTAAGCTCTAACCAGAAAGTGTTCTAAAAGGAAGAAGCAGGCCCTTTTTCTCTGCTTCTTCTCCTGCTTGCAAGAATGTTATGGAATGGCTGTCATTGTAGCAGACCTTGTGGATCACAAGGGACCCCATGGATGAAGCAACCATTTGCAGAGCAACAAGACAGGAGGAGCTGGGTCACTAATACTGTGGTTCACAATACCAGCCCTGGACTACTTACAGACTTTTTCTTCCTAATTTAAGCCACTGTTCTTTTGGGTTTCCCGTTAGAGTTTAACTTAATTGTAATTCATGGCCTTAGCACCTAGGGCAGGGAGATGCTAAAACACTTCAGAAGAATTCCGGGAAAGTTTGCTGAAAGGATGCTTGCTGCATATGGGAACAACTGTCTGCATTCTAGATTGTAGCCTGTGAACTTCCCTCACTATCCTCATGCAAAACTCCCCCAAAATACATAGTCAAAAAAATCACAAAACCCTTAACCTACATGCATCTATATGTAGTGTTATACTTTTATGGAGGAGAGGATAAATGGAAAAAGAATATTTTCTTTTTCTTTTTTTTTGGATATTTCAAGAAATATCAAACACTGTGATTTCAATGATGTGCAAAGATAAGTTATTAATAATATAATATGGGACTAAATGAGCTAAAAGTGCAGCAACAAGGAAAATCAAAAGACTTCAGCACAAAACTCCTACCATTATGTAAATGCACTACCACTTGGGAAAATGACTAAGTATGAGATTCATTGTAAGTAATATTTTCATCCCAACCTTCATGGCCCTTGGAAACTTTAGATATATGATCCAATTTATTAGCTAAAAAGAAAAGAAAAAGATTATCCTAGAATACTTTTCAGTGAGTTCCATAAAATTGTAAGCTTAAATCACTCATAAATTATAAATCATGAAAATATTCTGTATTAATTTTTAAAGCCCTGAAATTCTGAAAATATCTCTTGATCCTTAATGCATTTCCTGGCCCTGCTATCATTTTATTGTTTAAAGAAATTATTGGATTAAAGACGTACCCAGTAAATATATAGAAATAAATGGTAGCATATGCGCATCCATCAGTTTTTAGTTGCATGTAATAGGAGCTAACTCTGATTTATTTAAATAGAAATACAATTTATTAAATGGTTATTGAGTGACTTGCAGAATGCTCAGGAGGAACAGAAGTAAACAGCCAGGTGCCACTCTATAATACCATAGAACTAACCCAGTGAGGATAGGGGTGTTGCCACCTGCATCACTGGCACCCTGGACCACTGGATACCACTTCCATAACCATTCCCACTGTACCTTCTGCAATCTGGACATAATCCCTGCTGTTGCTGTCACCCTTATCATAATGGACTCAGCATGGTCCCTGCTTCTTTCTGTCCCTGGCTTCTCATCCAAAGCCATGTGTAGGGACATATAATCAGCATGGCACCCACACCCCAGTTTTAATGGAGGCTGGTTATTCCAGAGGTGAGCTTTGTCTCAGAAGGGGGCAGTTCCCTGAGTACAGAAGTCGGTTCTCACGATGGACCACCGCCAACACGTGTATTCAGTACAATGCAATGGGGTTGAATATCATTTTGTCAGGATGATAATCTGATCCACACTACTGTCCCAATGTTTTCCCCAAGTACTAGTAATTCCAGAACATTCTGATGTGGTGTTATAACACTTCATTTTGTCTGCAGTTTCTTTTTTTTTCTACTTTGTGGTTTTTTCGATAATTTCCAGCTGTAAATTAGAACCAGCCTTGCTGCCCATCAATTCATTACAACGAATTAGGGTAGGTTACCAAGTAACATAGATACCGACATAGACACCGACATAGACAACATAGATACCGACATAGACACAAGTATATACTTGGCTTTTGTAACAATTTAGAAAATTTTGTAAATTGACAAAGCAACACCAAACAGTGAAGCAGGAATAATGAGACAGAGGGTTGGAAATTTTTTAAACTCCTTGCATTCCAAAAAATTTCACTCTCATCTGATTTTTTTCTCTACTTTTATATAATTTGGGTTTTTTCCCCTATTGCAAAATGTGCATGTTAAAAGTAAGAAAATACAGACAGTAAAATGAATATAAAAGCACCCACAATCTCACCACCCAGTGACAAGCAGTGTTAGCTCCAGGACAATGGCTTTAAGCACAGACTCTAGGTTTAAATTGTCTCAGCTAAAACACCCATGACCTTCGCCAAATTGCTTGGCCTCTCTCTGTCTTCTGCTCTCTTATTTACAAAAATGTAGATGTTAAGGTCCTTTCCCTGCTGGGGTTGTCATGTGGATTAAAGGACATAGGCCAACCAAATCCTGAGCAGACATCCAGTATAAACTGAGCATCTGAACCTCTGGCTGGTATTTCAGATTCTTGTGCAGGCATAGATGTAGTTATTCTTACAAAAATGGTACATCTCATCAAGCCTCATCAAACCAAAGTAGTCTCCAAATGTAATGACTGCAACAGTCCACAGCAGGCATAATTTGACAAAAAAAGAAAAGAAAGAAAGAAACACACAGAAGTTTTTAAATAAGGAGGAAGTCTCAAAAAAAAAAATTCTGAAAGACAAAAATCCTTTTTGAAAAAGTTTGTGAAATCACCCCTATGGCCCACCAAAATTATCAATACAAACAGGTACCAATCAAGCATCTTCTCAGATCACAATGGCACGAAACTAAAAATCAACTACAATTTAAAAACACTCAAACACTTGGAAACTAAATAGCATGTTATTAAATAACAAATGGGTTAACAATGAGATCAAGGAAGAAATAAAAAATTTCCTTGAAACAAATGAAAACAAACATACAACAACTCAAAATTTATGGGACATAGCAAAAACAGTCCTGAGAGGGAAGTTCATAGCATTACAAGCATACCTTAAGAAGCTAGAAAAAGCTCAAATAAACAATATAACCCCGCATCTAAAAGAACTAGAAAAAAAACAGCAAGTAAAGGCCAGAGGAAGTAGAAGGAAGGAAATAATAAAGATCAGAGCAGAAATAAATGACATAGAGTCTAAAAAAAACAATACAGAGGATCAATGAAACCAAGAGCTGATTCTTTGAAAAGGTAAACAAGATTAATGAACCTTTAACCAAACTAACCAAGAAAAAAAGAGAGAGGACTCAAATAAATAAAATTAGAAATGAGAGTGGAGAAGTAACAACTGACACAGCAGAAATACAAAGGATTGTAAGAAAATACTATGAAGAACTGTACGCCAAAAAATTAGACAACCTAGGTGAAATGGACAAATTCTTTGAAACATACAATCTTTCAAAAATCAATCTGAAAGAATCAAAAAACCTAAACAGACCAATTAGAACAAATGAGATCGAAACAGTTATCAAAAAATTGCCTCCCAACAAACAAAAGCCCTGGGCTAGATGGCTTCACAGGCGAATTCTACCAAATATTCAGAGAAGAACTAACTCCCATCCTTCTCAAGCTATTTCAAAAAATTCAAGAGAAGGGAAGACTTTCAAGCTCCTTTTACAAGGCAAGCATAATTCTGATTCCAAAACCAGGCAAAGACAATACAAAGAGAGAAAACCATAGGCCAATATCCCTGATAAATTTAGATGCTAAAATTCTCAACACAATATTAGCAAACCAGATCCAGCAATACTTGAAAAAAACCATACATCATGATCAAGTGAGATTTATTCTGAGGAGGCAAGGCTGGTACAATATTCATAAATCAATTAATGTGATTCATCACATAAACAAAAGGAAGGAGAAAAATCACATGATAATATCAATAGATGCAAAAAAAGCATTTGATAAAATCCAGCACCCATTTATGATCAAAACTCTCAGCAAAGTGGGAATATAGGGAACATACCTCAACATGATAAAGGCCATCTATGACAGACCTACATCATACTCAATGGGCAAAACTTAAAAGCAATCCCCTTAAGGTCAGGAACTAGGCAGGGGTGCCCCTTTTCACCACTCTTATTCAACATAGTTTTAGAAGTCCTAGCCACAGCAATCAGACAAGAAGAAGAAATAAAAGGCATCCAAATTGGAAAAGAAGAAGTAAAACTATCATTATTTGCTGATGACATGATACTGTACATAGAAAACCCTAAAGTTTCAGTCAAAAAACTATTGGACCTGATAAATGAATTCAGCAAGGTGGCAGGATATAAAATTAATCCTCAGAAATCAGAGGCATTTTTATACACCAACAATGAACTTTCAGAAAGAGAAATTAAGGAAACAATCCCCTTCACTATTGCAACAAAAAAAAATAAAGTACCTCGGAGTAAATTTAACCAAGGAGGTTAAAGATTTGTACTCAGAAAATTATAAAACATTGATAAAAGAAATCAAAGAAGATACAAACAAGTGGAAGCATATACCGTGTTCATAGATAAGAAGAATAAACATCATTAAAATGTCTATATTACCCAAAGCAATTTATAAATTCAATGCAATTCCCATTAAAATACCAATGATACACTTCAAAGATATACATAGAACAAATATTCCAAAAATTTATATGGAATGAAAGAAGAACACGAATAGCCTCAGCAATCTTGAAAAAGAAGAATAAAGTGGGTGGTATCACACTTCCTGATATCAGGTTATACTAAAAGGCCATTGTACTCAAAAGAGCTTGGTACTGGCATAAGAACAGGCATGTAGATCAATGGAACAGAACAGGAACCCAGAAATAAACCCACACCTTTATGGACAATTGATATTTGACAAAGGAGATAATAGCATACAATGGAGTAAAGACAGTCTCTTTAACAAATGGTGCTGGGAAAATTTGACAGCTACCTGCAAAAAAATAAAACTAGACCACCAACTTACACCATTCACAAAAATAAACTTAAAATGGATAAGAGACTTAAATGTAAGTCGTGAAACCATAACCATCTTAGAAGAAAACATAGGCAGTAAGCTCTCCGACATCTCTCGCAGCAATATATTTGCCAGTTTATCTCCATGGGCAAGTGAAATAAAAGACAGGATGAACAAATGGGACTATATCAAACTAAAAAGTTTTTGCACAGCTAAGGACAATATGAACAAAATAAAAAGACAAACCACACAATAGGAGAACATATTCATCAATACGCTTGATAAGGGATTAATAACTAAAATTTATAAAGAACTTGTAAAACTCAACACCTGGAAGATAAACAATCTAATCAAAAAATGGGCAAAAGAAATGAGTAGATATTTCTCCATAAAGGACATACAGATGGCCAATAGGGAGATGAAAAAATGTTCAACATCACTAATCATTAGAGAAATGCAAATTAAAACCACAATGAGATATCACCTCACACCAGTCAGAATGGCGCTCATTAACAAAACAATACATAAGTGCTGGCGAGGATGTGGAGAAAAGGGAACCTTCCTGCACTGCTGGTGGGAATGCAGACTTGTGCAGCCACTGTGGAAAACGGTATGGAGATTCCTCAAAAAATTAAAAATGGAACTGCCTTTTGACCCAGCCATTCCACTTTTAGGAATATATCCCAAGAATACCACATCAATGATTCAAAAAAAAAAAAAATGCACCCCCATGCTTATGGCAGCATTGTTCACAATAGCCAAGATCTGGAAACAGCCCAAGTGTCTGTCAGTGGACGAGTGGATTTTAAAGCAGTGGTACATATATATACAATGGAATACTATGGGACCTTGAAAAAGAAGGAAATCTTACCTTTTGCAACAACATGAATGGACCTGGAAACTATTATGTTAAGTGAAATAAGCCGGGCAGAGAAAGAAAAATATCATATGACCTCACTCATATGAGGAATCCAATGAACAATGTGAACTGAGGAACGGAATAGAGACAGAGGCGGGATCAAAGGGACCAGAGGGAACGCGGACAGAGGGAAAGGGGATGATAGGAAGGGATCAGAGAAGGAAAGAGATTGGTGCAATTATATATACATTACACAGCGTTATAGAGAGCAGAAAAGCAAATCCTAGAGGGAAGAGGGGAGGGGGGAGGGGGGAGGGGGGCAAGGGGAATGTAGAGGGGAACACGGGGATGAGGGCGATGTGTTCGGTGGGACACTTGAATCTATGTAAACACAATAAATTTAAATCAATAAAAAAATACAAACAGGTACCACATATGCCATAAACACAATGCTTGGAGAAAATAACTGTCCTCTCAACCCGAGTGCTTCTGACCAGGTTGCAGAGTCCCACTGTTGCTGACCTGACCCAGAAAACCAGAGCCCTGGGCAGAGACCTGGCTTTGCAAGGAGCTAAACCATTCACATCAGACCTGTGGAAAATCTATCCAGCGTTGCCCCGCAATGCAGCCATCAGGTAGGCTGCCCCTCTGGGTCCTGCAGTCACCTGCCGCTGGATACCTGCCCAGCACTAACATATGCAAACAGCAGCCTGGCACAGATGGACCACGGGGCATGATCCCTGGGTGCGGGCAGGGGTGATGCAAATGAATGACCGACTGGAGACATGCACACCGGAGCCCAGCAAGTCGACATATGGTTGGCTTGGAAGGCTCTTGTTTGCTGTCTATACCCAATGAAGATCACTGTCATCTGATAATGGGGGTAGGGGGAGAAGAGTGAAAAATAAATAAGTTCTAGATGCCTGGTTTCTCTCCCCTCCTCTCTTTGACTCTTTTCCAGCCTAGGGCACATTTTCCTAGTGACAGCTGGTCAGGAAGATGGAGTTGCCGTGGCTCCTGGACCATCTGTTAGCAGCCCCTTTACAAAGCCCCTCCCTCCTCCTCCAGGGCTACCCACCCTGCAGAACCACCTCTAAACTCTCAGATCCCTGGGGGCTGGGGGTCAGGTCATCTTTCAACTCCGCTTCCTGGACTCAGTTCTGTTTGGGGGTCTTTCCATTAGCTTCAATATACATTCTCTGTGGACTTTTGGGACTACCTTAAGTCTCAACTTGGGCTCCTTTGTGATCAGTGAAAGGGATCACATCAAGAGTGTGGGTTTCTGAGTCAAAGTGACTCCTATTCTACTTTCATTAGCTGCGAGCACTGAAGGAAGTCACTGATCTCTCTGGGTGGCGATGAGAGTTCAGTTTTCCCAGGAAGACCACTTTCTGTCCTGTGTTGTTGGTGGGACTGGAAGGAATTCTGCACCTGAAGCCCCACCCCGGGCAAGGTTCGGAGAGCACAGAGCCAAGATTTGTATCTTGTCCTCTCTCATCAAATTCGATCTCTATGCGCTCCAAAGTTGAAAATCTATGAAGCACCCATTCGGCCATCTCTGGTAGGATTATTAAATGTGGGACTTTAAAATATGGCCTTGCCGACATGTTGAGATGGCAAGGGGGCTGTTAGTCTGTCTTACAGTGTAATATCTAAAACATGCTGCCAGCTTCCTGCCTCCCTGTCACTTTGTCACTTCTTAATTCAACAGAAGTGGCCATACACCCAAGTTCTGTAGAGGTGAACCTTTGGGACAGTTGCTTTTATCCTGGGATAACCTTGAAGAACACCTTTGCTCTGTCAAAGGGAGTGAAGGGAGCAATCTGCTGGAAAGAGCAGTCCCCAGACTCCTGCCCTGGAGGGTTTGCGCACAAACTACATTTGCATGGAAACAGGATATGTCCTAGGTTGCAAAGCAGCTCATGTTTATTACCCCAAATAAAACCATAACTCTCCCCAGTCACTCTCAGACATGAGTATGGCAAGTAGTGGGTGCCAGCCTCTCTGCTCTTAACAAGAGATGGAACCAAACCTGTTTGTAGACTTCAATCTCTGCTAAGGGAAGAGAGGGACGAAGGGGCATACCCCCATGCAGAGCTGTTTCCTTTTCTGTTAGCAAAAGGAAACTAGGTCTTGGATCTTTCTCACCTGGTGAGTCAAAATTTCACAATATTAATACAGAAGATGTCACCCTTCCCCCAGTCCTTGGACAGCAAAAAGGAAGATGGAGTCTTAAGTGTTGTTGGTAAATCACGCGGCATTGTCAGCCTGCAACGTGTCCCCAAAGACAGTGACCCCTATGGAAGGGGCGAGCCAGGGAGCAGGCAGCAGGTGGGCTGCACAGATGGGTTTGGACCCCACAGAGCGAGTGGACCAAGGAGAGTGGGGAGCATGCTGAGAAAACCAGGCTGCTGGACGCACAGGGAGGAACAGGGTGTCTCTACAGGAAGCCCCGCCATGCGCAGAAAGGACCGGAGGGCCACGCACAGCGTCTTTACAGAGGCTGGGTTGGAGTGAGAGGGTCATCCAGGTTTTGGTGTTTTTAACTGTGCTTTTCTATGTTTTCCAAGTTATCCTTGTTGAGCATGCAATTCTTTTGTAATTAAAAAATAACAGGTTGGTGTTGTTTTGTTTTAAGAAGAGATGTGTTCCTATGAGCATGCTCACCAGGACAGTGGGTATGGACAGGAGTGGGGGCTGGGAAGGAGGAGGGCAAGCAAGACACCTTTTGTAAATGGATATGAAGGGCAAGACTGGTTTTCCCACCAGTCCTATTCACCACTTCCACCCAAAAATAATGGCCAGAACCTCAACTCCCTCCTGGGGTGGTGCTATGAATTCAGTGTTTGTGTCCTTCCAAAACCCATGTTGAAGGCCTAATCCCATTGTGATGGTATTTAGGGGTGGGGCCTTTGGGAGGTAGTTAGGACAGGAGGGTAGAGCCCTCATGAATGGGATTAGTGCCTTTATAGGAGGAGACACAAACAAGATGATCTCTCTCTGACATGCGAAAACTCAGCAAGAAGATGGCCACATACAAGCCAGGGACAAGATTTCTCACCAGACACTGAATTTGCTGGCACTTTGATATTGGACTTCCGGCCTCCAGAGCTGTAAGTAAATAAATATCTGTTGCTTAAGCCCTTTGGTCTGTGGTGTTTTCTTATGGCAGCCCAAACAGACTAAACCAGGTGACATGAATTGGGAAGAAAGGAAACGGGGTGGGATAAGGACGCGGGTCCTACCTACAAACAGGAACGGAAGCCGCCATGGTTCACGTGCTCGTTGCCTGCTACACTCCAGGCACTGGCGGACTTGAAGGCGGCATGGGGGGTGGGGATTTTGTAAATATAGATTCCTGAGTCCCTCTCCACCATGAAATTAGGAAGTCTGGGGTTTGGGCCAATATCCTAGGCCGTTCTTGGAAACACTAGTATTTGAGGACCAACAAAGAGAAAAAAGTGAAAAGAAACAGCTGATTGTGAAGGACCTACGTGCAAACCTTGCTCCCCATACAAAAGAGGGGCGTGCATTTCTGTCATGGGGGCAGAAGGGTGCGTCAGGAAGGCTCCTCTGAGAACTGGAGTGTGTGCTCAGATGCTTCAGGGACAGAGAGACCTGGCTCTGTCACTAAATTGGTTGGTAGGTTTTCTCAGACATTTTTAATCTGTATTTCCCCTCCTCCTTTCTGTATTCCTTGGAGAATGTTTGTTAAAGAAACAGCCTGGGCCCTGGCCGGTTGGCTCAGCGGTAGAGCGTTGGCCTGGCGTGCGGGGCACCCGGGTTCGGTTCCCGGCCAGGGCACATAGGAGAAGCGCCCATTTGCTTCTCCACCCCCTCCCCCTTCCTCTCTGTCTCTCTCTTCCCCTCCTGCAGCCAAGGCTCCATTGGAGCAAAGATGGCCCGGGCGCTGGGGATGGCTCCTTGGCCTCTGCCCCAGGCGCTAGAGTGGCTCTGGTCTCGGCAGAGCGCCGCCCCGGAGGGGCAGAGCATCGCTCCCTGGTGGGCAGAGCTTCGCCCCTGGTGGGCGTGCCGGGTGGATCCCGGTCGGGCGCAGGAGTCTGTCTGACTGCCTCCCCGTTTCCAGCTTCAGAAAAAAAAAAAAGACATCAGTCATAATGGATCAGGATCCATCCCCATGACCTCACCTTACCTTGTAAGAGATTGAAAATGCAAACAGACAATGGCCAAATCATATACAAAAATAGCATCTGTGATTCACAATCTGCAGGCAATTCAGGGAGCCAACCCATTATACAACAGGAACTAAGACCCTTTAAACCTCGAGCTTGGCTCTGCCTACCTTTCCCTCTCCTATACTCTATTTTCTTTTTCATGCCAAGCTACCTTTTATGTTGTAACAGTACACTTAGGACATCACACTGAAACTATCTGTGTTGAATGAGATATCTGTGTTGAATGATGGGCATACCACCTCATTTGTCTTAATACAGTGTGCCTAGAACAGAGCCTAGTGTGTGCAGGTGCTTGATAAATATTTGTGCTTAAACTGCATGGCCAAACATGTGCTTTCCCCCTTGTCGGCCTGGAAAATTCCTTCTGATCCTTTCGGACGTCACTCCAGGGTGGGCATCAGATATTGATCACCTGGTGAAGGCTTCCTGGCTCCATCCCGCTCCAGGAAAACAAAGGCAGGATCCCCCCACATTTCACACACTTGACCATGAAGGTCTGTCTGCCCCACTAGGAGTGAGTTTGAGTGGGTGTTGCTCATCTCCTTATCTCTGGAGAGAAATATGGTGCCGGGACTTGAAAAAATGTTCCAAAGTGTATTGGTTACACGAATGACTGTTGGACAAAAAAGCAAAATCTCTCAAATTACTCTTGCTTCCTCCATATGTGCCCCACACCCACACCCACACACCTGCTAACAA
Organism: Saccopteryx leptura; assembly: GCF_036850995.1. Classification (NCBI taxonomy): domain Eukaryota; kingdom Metazoa; phylum Chordata; class Mammalia; order Chiroptera; family Emballonuridae; genus Saccopteryx; species Saccopteryx leptura. Next base: position 170,738,503 of record NC_089507.1, read on the forward strand.
CTTCAGTCACTTCCCATATGTAGGAGCTTCTCCAAACTCAATGCAAGAAAAGCCCATCGCTGTTCAAGTCCGTCTTCTCCTCATCTCTGCAGTCCCCCGCTCCCTCTCCCCCTCTCCTGTTTGTTACATATATATAACATGTATCTCCTGTCTAAAAATCCCTCTTTTCAGCCATATGCTTTCCTCTAACCAGTGTTTCTTCCCCCCTCTTCTCAAACTCAGCTACTGAAAGAACTACACTTGCCTCCTCTACCACCTCTCCATCCTCACCTCCTCCCCCGAGCACTCTGCCATCTGCCTCTGCCCACACCACGTCCCAAGGTGCCAGTGACTTCCTGGATATGAAGTCTAACATTCACCTTTCAGCCTTCTCTTCCATCACCCTCCTTCCCAACCCTCCTTTAGTATCCAAGATGACAGTTGGGGCTGTTCCTGCTTCTCTCTCCCTCCTTCTCATTCTCTCTCTCTCTCTCTCTCTCTCTCTCTCTCTCTCTCTTTCAGGACCCAACTCTTAAATGGTGGCATTCCTCATTCTCTTCTTGCCCTTATATTCACTCTGGGTGACCTCATTTACCCCCTCACTTCCAACTATTAGCTGTAAATAATAACTCCCATATTTAAACGTCTAGCTCAGTTTTTTCTCCCAAAGTATCTAGACTCAGATCACATCCTTTGCTAGGCACTTCCTTTAGCTATCCCGGAGGCATCTCGGACTCAATACACCCAGAGTATAACTCACTCTTCTGCCCACTGTGTGGTCTCCTCCTCTAGTCCTCTTACAGGAAAGGTACTGCTGTCCATCCATCCAGGTACTGAAGCCAGCAATCTGCTGATCCTCATCTCCCCACTGCAGCCCCGCCCCTCACTCCTAAATCCAGTAAGACACTAAGTGTCCAGAATCTTCCTTCTTAAAGCTCTCAATCTGTGGTCCTTGTGTCACATCCTTTGCGAGAATCCAAACCTTCCACAGCACTCTCAGGATCACCCCAGCAGCCTTTTAACTGGTCTTCTTGCTCCCCCAACCAGTGCCATCCACCCTTCCACACTCAGGCTAGTTGTCTCCATAAAAGGAGAAATTGATTGCATCACCCTCCTGATAAAATCCTCAAAACTCCCCTACTTCCCTCAGCATACAATTCAAACTCGTCAGCAGGACCCAGAGAGTGTGGGCAACCTCCACCTCTTCCATCTCAGCTCCTGCCATTGGTCCTTGTTTACCCTGGTGCCCAATCACCAAAATTTCCTGCTTGTCCCAGACTCTTCCTCATCCCTGGGCCTTTGCATTTGTTGCTCCCTCCGCCCAGAACACCTTTACCTTCCTGCTCTCCTCTTAAATCTCCTATTCATCCCTCAAGTCTCAACCCACGTGACCCCGCTCTGATATTCTTTCCCTAAGTCCTTCACCTCCAGCTCAAAGCTGGCTGGGAGGCCCTTCCTTTGAGTCTCTGTGCATATATCATGATGAATGTGTTTGTGTCTTATTCAGACAGGAGCTGGCACATAGTAGGTGCTCAACAGATTTGGTTGAATGACTAGATGGATAGATGAGACGGGTCAGAGGCAGAGGAAAGAAAACAGGAGAAGTTGGCAAGCTGGAGGGGAGGTTCAAAGAAGAGAGAGAGCTTCAGAAGTAAGAGGTAGTCCATTACATTATCTAGTCCTGAAGAACAGTTGACAAAGAACTGCCATATGTAGGTACCCTAACTAGAAAGAGTTACATTTCCACATGTCTGAGGAAGCCACTCCACTTTGTTATAGCCCCAACTCCAGCAAAGGATTATGTTCATCAGAGGCTACGTCACCCCAGAGTGAAAAGATAGGCGCCGTACCAGTTCTGCTCTGGGCGGGGCCCATCAGTGGCCAGCATCCCACCACCACCAGGTTAAGGAAGGTGAGCGGCAGAGCAGGCAGCAGACCCAGGCCCAGTGACACTTAGCAAACTAAATCAATGACCAAGTTCAAAGCTAACCAAGTCGTTAAATACTTAGCTGGTCAAAAACGACCAGATAAACAAACACTAAAAATATCACATAGATAAGCAACCATAATAAAACCAACCAAACAAAACACTTAAGTGCAGACTACCTGTACAGACATCTCTGGAGTGACAGACCACCACTTCAGTTGTATTCTATCGGTCACACAGATTGGGCCCATCCTGATACAGTGTGGGAGGGGACCAGGAGAAGGGGAATTTTAGGGTCTCTTGCAGGCTGGCTACCACATACCCTTTCTCAAGGAGCTTCTGGGGGCAATGCTCCCCTAAAATAAAGAGGTAAACCAGACACAGAGCTAGATAGAGGGAACAGAAAATATGGAAAACAAGAAAGAAAGTCCCTAGGACGGTGGTGAAGAAAAGGCCTGAGATGCGAGCAGGACAGCAGACAGAAGAGTCTGAGCTGAGCCGAAGGACAGAGAGGTCCAAGAAGGACACCTGCAAGTCAAAAATGAAACCAATAGGTTCAATACATTTAGAGAAGATTTTCAACTCCATCAGAATTTGGGGATGAATTATTGACGGTTCCGTAGATAAAGTAAGCAAAAAATTTTAAAGAGGTAATTATTAACTCCAGAGAAAACAAAAGGCTCTACAAGAAAGAATTGGCCAGCAGAGAATAGTGCTTATCTCAGCTTAAAGTACTATTTACTTAGTTATAATAATGCAAACACTGACCACTGATTTGACAAAAAAAGATGTTAACTACCTGGAGAAGGAAGGGGGCAGGGAAACTCATTGTTCAAGTGGTGAGTTGGGGATTTTTTTATAGTAGTTAGTTGAAAGAATCTGAAACAGGAAGAAGTGTGTCGTTGTAAACGTGGGAGATTACAACAGTAGAAAAAAAACAGCCAAAGGAATTGAAGTGTTTGCCCTTAGGGAATGTATCAGAAATGGAGAAGGGTGTAGTTTGCTAATTTTCATTAGAAGTTTAGTTCTATTTGACCTTTTGAATACATACACACACACACACACACACACATGTATCACTTAATAAAAAATAAAAATAAGTTAAAAATAAAAAGATATCACTGACCAAACAAATCCTTCTCCCAGATTGTACTAAAGATCAGCATGCATTATTGGCCATATAGCTTACTATCTGGACTTCAAATTATAGAGAATGGTAGTCTGTTAGAGGAAATTAACCAGGGCCAGTAATTGGAGCCCACCAGGCAGCCTCCATCTACTCAGGGCTCCAGCATTGCCCAGGACCCTCATTAAGGAAATGTATTGAATGCTTGGAAAGTCAGGCACTGCTAATTGCTTTTTGATGGAATGCCAGCTTTATGGCAAGATACCAAAAAAAAAAAAAAAAAAAAAAAAAAGGACAAAGACAGTCTTAGAGGTGATAACCCTATATAGCCTCTTTCCTGGTTGGGATAGAAGAGTCTACGGAGAAAAGAAAACAAAGGTCCACAGAGGCACTTCCGATGCAATCTGCACAGCGCGCTCTTACTGAGCACCTGCTAAGGACTTAGGACATGAGGTAGAGAATCTGAGCTCCCTCCCCCTGAGAGGACACAATTGGAAGTTTGATCACAGAGCTTAGAAAACAAGTTTTCTCCCCTTTTCTCAGATGCGCTCTTTTCATTTGCTGAAAGAAGGAATGAAAGAATGAATGAGCATCCACTTCTGTGGGGGGATCACGTACAGATGTAATCTGCAGAGGCACAAGCCCTCTGTCAGGTGCCCGTTTTACATTTTTGGTTTGTTTCTTTGTGCTGATGACATTAGAACCTGACATCAAAGGGCTCTTTCTACATACATAGTCTAACAGATTTCTAATAGTGCTACAAAGAAAGTGCCCATCTTGGAACACTAAATATGCATTCAATATTGGCGTTGCCAAACCATTTTTAGAACTCCTCTTTAAAAATTTCACTTTGGAGTCCAAAGCAGAATGTTTAAAATAGACTCACTGGTGCCAAATCATCCATCTTTTTTTTTTTTTTTTTAGGGATGAGTCTGATTTTTAGAACCAGTCATAGTCTAGTAAGTAGTTTAAATTTTGTATATGCCTTAAACACATAAAAAAAGTTGAATGGAAAAAAAAATAAGTCCTGTTTAAATGAGGGTATTACTAGAAGAATCCTGCAGTGAGTCCTTCTGTAATGTCCCTCAGGGATGCCAAGACCCACGTCCCCAGTCACCTGCTCTGTCTGGTCAGGTTAGGGCCCCACAGTGGGCTTACCCATCTGTACTAGGAGCAAAAATACCTTCTAAGTACTGAATACAATTATTCAAAAGAGCTCCCTTTTCCAGCAGGCTAGAAACGAAACCCAGGAATTATCATGCTGCTCAATCCCAGGGAGAGAGATTGGGAGGTCTGGAGCGGCACAGAGAAATTACAGTTTCAGGCAGTGGCCACGGGATCCACATGTCAGAGAAGAGATCAGGTGCAGGCGAGTGGGGTGGGAGAGAGGGCAGAGGAGGAGGAGCGCTGGGGGCGGGGCGGGGGTGGGGCCTGAAAGCCTCGGATCCCCTCCCAGCCCAGCCATCTGCTCTGGGGCGGGTGGGCAGGCTTTGCAAAGCTGGGGGACTGGCAGCCCCACCGGCAAACACAGCCAACAGGCTGGCTCCACCCCCGCAGGGAGAAGCTGCATGTGCTCTACTCTGACCTCTCAGTCACCACTGGGGCCTCACCTGGCTCAGCGAAGCCCTCCCCTCGCTGCAGCTGAAATCCTGTCAATGCCCACGGGTCTCCTCGTACAGCAGGGAAGGGAGCTCTGTCCTCTTCCCCTTCAGACACTTCAGCCCCACTCAGCAACAGCCTCACTAGGACTCCAGCACACAGCCCAGGAATAGGCACAGGCTCCGAGACACCTCTTCAAGGCCCTTTCCCAAATCCCTCTGACTGTAAAAACCCCCTTTGCAGAATCTGCCTCTGCCACCAGCACCTCCTCATCTCAGCCCAAGGAAAGCTGCAAGGAGCTGCCGCTGCCGAGTTCCCTCCCACGAAGACCACCCTGATCTCTTGTAGGGTCCAGGACAATGAGGACTGTCCCTGTCGGTGATGCCAGAATGGGCACACCTGCTACAGAGGAGACGGGCAGAGACTGCCGCTTCTGAAGACTTCAGCTTGCTGCAAATGTGTGGGTCTCCTTCCCTGTGATCAATTTGATTCTATCGGGTCTGTATCCTATCCCCGGGTTGGCAGGATGATGGGGAGGAAAGAAAAAGGAGAAAAGAAAGGCAGAGGGGTGGGCTGCTGGGCTCCATCCCACAAGGCCTGGTGCCCAGGGCAGCAGAGGCCAGACGGGCTGCGAGTTCTGTGTGCTCACCCCACCCTGGGGCCAGCAGAGGAACTGCAGCCTTTGGAACCGATTTACATCAACTGCGGTTACTGAATTAACCCCTGGCTTTGGTCTCTTAGGGCACAGAGGTCCTTCAACAGCTGAAACCCCCTACTCTTGGAACAAGAACTATACCTTCTGCTGTCAGAGAGCGCCTCTTGGAGGGCGGACCCCTGCACCAGCGTCAGGCCCGCATCTCCATTGGAGATCCTCTCCTACCAGCTTCGGCCTCCCCGAATACTTTTAAAATATAACTATTCTATGTCTCATTTTGTCCATGAGGGCAGGAAGAAAAGGACAATTAGAATGTCCAGAGCCATGAGGAGTTATTAGTTGAGGAAGGATATGGTAGGAGTCCTCACCCATGTCCCAGGCAGCTGGTGACATACAGACACACAGACACTGGAGAGAAGAGGCCAGAAGCAGGTGGTCAGGCTGGGGCACTGATTCTCTAACACTGACCAGGATGAAACCTGGTTGTGCTCTTCCCTGCTCCAAATACAAACAAAACCCTTCAGACAGGCCCATCTTCTGGTTCCAGCCATGTGTGCATTGCTGGCCACCTCTCAGAAACTGTTGCATGCCTGCTCCTACAAGAGACAGTGAGCACACGCCAAGATCCTGCCCCATCTCACCCTGATGCCCCCCTATGTGACCAGGGTGAGTGCTACTCAACAGTTTTCCCTTGTTCAAGGAAAACTCAAGTTCCGTCAACCAGGAGAGCAGGGGCTCCCAGGCCCGATGTCTGCACAGACCCTGCCCCAAGGCTCCGTTTACCTGAGTAACAGGGTTCCTGGGGTTATGGAATTCACCATGGGTCCACGTGGTCCTGGAGTAAAGAGACTGAGTTGCTTGTTGTCTGACCCAAGACAGACTTTTTACTTTCCTGATCCAAAGTTCCTGCACCACTAACCTGACACTGTTGAATCATCCGTGGCTCTCGGCTCTGGCCAACATTAAACTCATCTGGGAAGCTTTAAAAAACTATGCGGGCCCAATCCCAGGTCCATGACATCAGAATTGCTAAGGGTGGATCACGGCATCTTTTGTTTCTAAAACTGCCATTGGGTTCTGATGTGTAGCCTGGTGGGGAGCCCCAAACCAGGTGCTCTCTGAGACCCATTTGGCTTCCGGCGGTCCATAAATCCAATGCTAAAGACGGTACTCTTTCACAGGATGAAGCCTGCCCAGGAGCAGGCTAATTGGGTGATTCGGCCTTGGCCGAGCACAACAGGGGAGCAGAAAGAGTGGTTACCTGGCTCAGTCTGACTTGTCAGCAGATGCCCTGAGGGATGAACTGGAGAGAAAAAAGCAAGAGAAAAGAGCTTAAAACAATCAATGTTATTCATCAGGAAGAGTGTAGATACATAGGTGTGTTCAATGCAAGACTTCTCAAAACAACAAATATTAGTAATCAGAATGGTAGGTACCTCAAAGGTTGCGAGGATGAACTGAGATAAAGGAAGTGAGAAAAGGTTGGCTCCCCCCACGCACGTACGTACGTACGCATAGTATGTACACATACTTAGTCAATGGACCTGCGAGTGTTAGTAATCAGCCCGGTGGATCCTTCTCAGAGGGAAGGGGCAGTGTGCGTGCTGAGTCTCCCAGACTTTTTGTGCCCTTTTTCTACAGAGCATCTTGTAGAATTGGTGCTCTGGGAAGCATACTCTAGAAGAAAATCTCCTGGGGAGTGGCCACATGCTTTCCAACTCCCTTGTCAAGGGACTGACAAAGAGGACTTAGGTCACGATGAGAGCCACAGTAACTGGTCACCAGACTGTCACACCCCATGGGGGTGGTGTCCCTGTGGAAGGGGCATTTGTCTGCAGTCCAGAAGAGCTGATTCAACTTCTTGACCTTTCCCACTCTCTCACTGGGTGACTTTGGGCAAGTTACCAGGCCTCTCTGAGTCTGGTGTCTTCACCTGTCTAATGATGGAACGTGAGCCATAAAAACCTGTGAATTTCTAAGGTCCCTCCCAGATTCTACGTTTATGTGCATTTCTGTCAAAATGTGGAAGGGAAGAGAAAAAAAGGAATATTATTTAAACCATGGTGTCTTTTAACCACGATCCCTGATTCTAGACTTATTTGGGCTAGTTTCCAGAGAGATTCTAATGCCTGCTCACTCTTAGCCCACGTGTTCCCTGTGGATCTAGGATGCTAATAGAGAAAAATGGTGACATGTCAAGCCAGACTCCTATCCCTCAAGGGGTGGGGGGTCGGGTGGGGGGAAGTGAAATAAGCCCCTCTGTATCTGAAGAGACTATCATCACATCCACCATGCCTCATGGCCAAAAATTTTTATACAGGTCTAATGACCATATTTCATGTTTTCCAAACTAAACCCACAGTGGCAGAAAGGATCTTTTATGTCCTCAGGTACAAAATGAGTCTCAGAGATTGAATGTGGAGGCTGACATCTCAATTTTGGTAAAATGCAGATGGTGCGTGAGTGACCAGGGACAAAACAGCTGAAAAGAAGAGTGTCTCAGGAAGTCCAGGTACTGTGACTGTGACACTAGGGACCTCCTCCCTGTACGTCTGTACGCTCTCCACTACAGGACTGCGGTTCTTTCCACACCAACGGGAAAGTCGGACCACACCCTTGGCATTCCCACGGAGACAACAAGAACCACGGCGGCCACTTGGGTGGGTGTTCACCATTCCCAGCCAGGTCCAGAGCCCCTGCCCAGGCGTTCGCCGTTCCCAGCCAGGTCCAGAGCCCCTGCCCAGGCGTTCGCCGTTCCCAGCCAGGTCCAGAGCCCCTGCCCAGGCGTTCGCCGTTCCCAGCCAGGTCCAGAGCCCCTGCCCAGGCGTTCGCCGTTCCCAGCCAGGTCCAGAGCCCCTGCCCAGGCGTTCGCCGTTCCCAGCCAGGTCCAGAGCCCCTGCCCAGGCGTTCGCCGTTCCCAGCCAGGTCCAGAGCCTCTGCCCAGGCGTTCGCCGTTCCCAGCCAGGTCCAGAGCCCCTGCCCAGGCGTTCGCCGTTCCCAGCCAGGTCCGGAGCCCCTGCCCAGGCTCTCCTGCTTTCCTGCAGGCTTCCTGGCAAGGCTGACATCCACTAAACTGATGGCGGGGTGACCACTTCCCCCATCTGCTCGATGAGGCCACTGAGAGACACAGTGACCTATTTGGGACCGTGTGCTCACCTCAGCACTTCCAGGCTGTGGATTTCTCACCAAGAGGGTGACCCAGGAGCAGCAGCCATGTGCCAGGCTGAGCACTGGCTTGGTCCTTTGTCCTGCTCCTGTTCTTAATTTCCTGCTGTCTTTTGTCTCCCTGATAACTGCTGGAAGAGGGAAGGGTACTATTTAATTGCTTTAAAGATATCAAACAAGCCAGCACGGAGGTTATCTGTGCCCCAACCCCTCAATTTTTCTGGCTCAAGGTTTGGTTACTTAGTTACTAGCCGAACTGAAGGGAAGGAGAAGCAGTGGCCGTGTCGGTGTGACCTGTGACCATGCAGACTTCATTCAGCAGGTGGAGGGGAAAGTCAAAGAAGAGCCATTAGGAGTCAAATAAGGGACCAGAAACTGAGGGTGACCGCTGAGTGCAGGTGGCAACAAAGTCAAAGAGCTCTTTTGAGGGATTCGGGGTGGGGGGAAGAGGAGGCCTGCATTCTCTGGATAGAATCAATAATTGTTCTAATTACTCATTTTCTGCTGTCAAGGTCAATGTTGCTTAGACCTCATTCATCCAACCCTGCAGTAGAGACAGGCATGCACGAGGCCAGTACTTTTTCCAGGTTGGGCTCCCCAGTACCCTGACTTTTGAGAGAGAAATCACAAGGGAAGGACTCAAACGGGAATTTCACTGCATCAGACCATCCAAGGTAAAAACCACGGATGGAGGAGTTCACTGAGAAGATGTGACCACCAGGTGACCCAAAAGCTGGATCCTGGCGATCAGAGACCCCCGCTCACTTCCATTGTCCTTAAAATGTGTGCCCTACCCACTGTTCCCACACTAGAAGCCACTTTAAGAACTTAGCCTTGAGAGAACAATATTGTGGCCATATGGATGGTATACATGATGGAATCCCATTAAGGCCTCTATGTCAACTTTTAAGATACTGAAGTCATTAAGATACTGAGGTCAATTTTTAAGACACTGACAGACAGGTATGGAGATCTACTCATCTTATGGCCACCCAAAACAAGCCTCATATGGAAATTCTTTTGCTTATTAGAACTGCCACCTACCAATCTGGAGTGGTCTGCTCTTTCTTCAATCTCTCCTTGCCCTTCAAGCATAGTGGGGGTGGGGGATGGAGGAGAGTTTTGAATTTTACCTGGGGAACTCCTAAAGTTGCAAACCAGCAAGCATACAGAAGGCGCCAACTAATCACCCAAGCTGCCTTGAAAGGAGATGGTTACTCAGCTGATCTTCCAAAAACAGACTGTTTTTACTGGTAGTACTTATACTTTAAAAAAAAATGCATTGTCTTCTCAGTCACCATAGAGAGAAGAGGGGCATTGAGAACCAGTAGTTTATTTCTTATATAAATAAGAAAACTATGCATTGTTAGTTTTCAAAAGGATACATGACTTCAGCATCAATAGTTCAAGACCTCTGAAAAGATAACATGGTCCCAAGAAAAGGAATGGGACCATGAGGGTGGAGCTGGCACTTCCTGGACTTTCCTCTTCTCTTCCTAGAAACCAGCTGAGTCATTGGTTTTAAACAAGAGGTGGCACCTGGTACTGTTGGAGCAGCTGTGCCCCCCAAGCATGCAGAGTTCTCGTGAGCTCAATTCCACCCTACCCTTCCACTTCCAGCTAGTGGTGAGCAGGAAACCCTCTTCTAGTGTGCTACCTGCCCCAGCCCCTGCACCGTGCATCTAAAAAGAAGCTGGTTCCCAGATGGGCTGGGACATGAGACAATCACCAGCTCAATTTCCTTCTAGCCCAGGAGACCCAGAATGACGAATTCAAGCCTCATCAATGACCCACACCTCAGAGAAGAAGCCAGCGAAAACCCCTGATTTCCACCCTCTCAGTAGGCACCCCAAGATGCAGTCTGACCTAGTTGACTGCTACCTTATCCCCTGGCTCCCTCCCCTAGTCACTCACCCATCCCTGGGGCTCACCCAACCTGCAAAAAAGCCTGGAACTTGAACTTTTCAGTGATGTATTGGAAATCAGATAGCAGGATGGGCAGTCCAAGGCAGCTCAGCCCCCAGAGAAAACTAGCTGTGCTTGCTTTCTGTTTCCCATCCTCTGCCATCATGTTGTGTGTGTGCGTGCGTGTGCACATGTGTGTCCTTGGAGGAGGGTAAGAAAGGAGAGGTTGCAGAATTGATTATGACTTATTAAACTATTGGAACAGAGGCTGAATCATCACAGTCAAAAAATAAACAGCTGCAACTTGATTTGACATAACTCCCACTTAAGGCTTGTTTTCCTCTGCTCCCTCCCGGCAGGAAGGGGGGTAGGTGTACTGGCTGGGCTGAGCAGGTGCCCACTGACTCTTCCAGGAAGGGGACTGGTTGTGTGGCCACTGAGCCTCCAGGATATAGCTGGGACAATCAGGATGAGTCTGAGCCTCTGCCTGATCCTTAAGATGAACTCTGGAATGCTAGTGCGAGCTCACACACCCTGGCAAGGCTCTTGGGCACTGCACGGAGAAAGGCTTTCCACCCCGGATCCATTTTCTCCATACCCTACCCTTGGCCAGGTGCCAGGTGCCCGGTGCCCAGGGGTGACCCACAGTAGACAGCTCTGAAAACTTGTCAGACTGAGATGGCAGAGGTCCCAGAGACTCTGGTTTACTCTCAGTGGCCACTCCATCTGCGTGGAACACACTGGGTGAAACAGGACGGATTTTGTGAAATCAGAGGGAAGCAGCGCTTGTCCCTGCCATGAGCCTTGGGGAGGCAGACCGAAGTCGCTTGACACTTCACACCCCCGCACTCAGGTCCCCAACCCCGCCCCATGTGAGCTGTGACCGCAGCCACCGGCAGGATCCTTCGCTCGTCCTCCTACAGCACCCGGAGGGCGGAGCGAAGCTGCCGTGACGTAACGGGGGGGGGGGGCCTGGTGAAATGTGCGGAGGGGCCCGCGCTCCACGGGGCCAGTGCAGGCGACGCGGCCACCTGTGCCCAGAGCGTCTGTTGGTGTCGGCGGATCGGCGCTGAGTCTGTGGACCCCGCGACCTCGCCGCGGCGCAAGGAGGGAGCGGAGTCCGCAGGTCGGGACGCCCAGCGCAGTTTGCGGGCGACCGACAGGCTTGGGGACAGCCGCTGGGCGCAAGCGAACGGAGCTAGCTGGTTGCAGCAGAAAAGCAAAGGTGAGGTGTGTTAGCGTGTGTGTGTGTGTGTGTGTGTGTGTGTGTGTGTGTGAGAGAGAGAGAGAGAGAGAGAGAGAGAGAGAGAGAGAGAGAGAGAGAGAGAGAGATGCACTTGGGCACCTGAGTGCATCTGCGCTGCACTGTGGTGCGCGCCTCGGTGTGCCAGAGTGTAGGTCCCGGTGCGTGGTTCCCCGCCCTTGTGCCATTTAAGAGTGATTTTGGTGAGAATGAACGGGCTGCGAGTGTCCTGGCGAGAGTGGGGGCTGTGGACCATGAGTGCTGAAACCGACGTGCAGGCACAGCCGCATGCCAGTGAGGGCAGCAGGCGCCCTTGTCCAGTCTTCGTCGTCCCCCAGCCGAGTGTCCAGGTGGTAGCTGCGATGGGGCAACTTCTCCCCCAGCCTCCTTTAAAGGGGTCCGACGGGAGGAGATCAAGGCCGGCGGGGGTGGGGGTGGGGACACTGTCGGAGCTCCTACAGGCGCGCACCCCGAGATTCGAGTCTGTGAGGGGCAGCCGACGGAGCAGAGAAAAGAGGGGCTTCTCTCTGTTCCTTGCCGGGCCTGGTAGACGCCTCCCTAATGGTTAAGGGTCCGTTTCCCCAGCGCTCGGACGAAGAGGACAGTTTGCCTGTCTAGTGTTTGCCTGTCTAAGCGGCAGTCGCCAGCTCTCAACCGGCTCTGACGCCTCCACCCCTCTTTGTCGATAGAGACAGGGGATACTGACATGACAATCTCCAATCTTCCCCTCGTTCTCCTGGAACTGACGGGGAATCCTTGGTTCTAAGGGTCACCGGGCTGGGATGGCCAGGCGGTTGGTTTTCCGTGCCGGCTCAGGGAACCAACTGGGCTGTCCGGAGATTCGCCTCTACCCCCTGCCCTTCGCACAGTGCCGCCTGGGCTTTTCCTAGGCGCTCTAGCGCCCGGCGCACGCACTTGGCTGCAGTCTCTCGGCTCCAGTGAAACTCCCGCTCCAGCCAACCCGAGATCCACTCGGGCTTAGCAGGCCCCAGGGGAAGTGGGGTGGGGGCTGAATGAAGAAAAGGTGCTGGGGAACAAGGAAACACTGAAGCACGGTAGAATTTAGGATCACCCCTTCTCCCCATGCCTGGTCTCCATCCCAATGGTCAGTTCTTAGGCTGGTAAGCACAGCCTCTCTGGGAGAGGAGGAGATGCCTGAGACGATTCCAACCCTCCTCTCCATCAGAGCCAGGTCTCCGTGTCAGAGAAAACCAACAACCAGCCATTTCTAGCATCTAACAATGCTTAGGCTGGAAAAATTAAGAAACACAAAATCTAACTTCCTGTGCATTTAATTTAACCATAATTCAACAAGTATTGACTGCCCGGCAATGGACTCCACTTTAAACGGAGCAGAAGGTCTCCCTTGAGATCTTAGGCAGCAACTTTATTGTTGATGAAATGAATTAACTGTGATTTAAACTCATTTCTTCCTTGGAGGAGCCCTCCCCCTCCGGACTGAGCCCCCAGTTTACTAGGTCCGAACCCTGCCAGTTGCTCCTCTCACAAAAGTGGAAAAATGCTACTTATCAGCCTATTTCAGGAAAAAAAAAATGAGGGGTCCATACTGAGTAAGACTCCAGCCCAAAAGGCAGAGTTAGGGCTGGAGACCAGCACTCCACCCTCCCTCACATGTTTGCACCGTCAGCATCCCTTTCCCAAAAGCACTGGACAGAGCTCCGGTGACCCAGAGGACTTCAGTTTTACCCAGACATTGGACTGTGACCTCACACATTACAAAATGGGACCCTGGAAACTCTAGTGACTAATTACACTCCAATGCAGGTGGCTTAAATAGGATTCTGGGTCTGTAGAATTAAAGGAACTGACAAGATGCCAGTGGAAACAACCCAAGGTAATCTAGGGATATTTAAAAATCGTTTATTTACAGCTTCTGCTTTTAAGAGCTGCCAGTGTATGCTTCTTACCTAATGCAGACACCAAATCCCAGGACCCCCAAAATGCTTTGCGGAAAGGTCAGCCACAAAGCCCAGATCATACTTTACAGACAGATGTGTGGTGGGGAAATTAAAACGGAAAGGAGGAGCAGCGCGCCTGGAGCGCAGAGTGAATCAGAGGCCAGGGCGGGCAAAGCTGTCCCAGGTACTTACTTGTTGCTGTCTAAGTCCCCTCTAACTCACTGGGATTCCCTCCAAGCGTAAAGGAGCAGTTTTCAGTCTTCACTCAGGCACCAGGACAAGTGCCCTGCTCAGGGGAAATGTGTCCACTAAGTGAATCATTCCCACTGTGTGCTAATCCGTCCTTTGATCATCATCCCTCTTCCTGGAATGACCACCTTCCCTGCCTCACTCTTCACATACTCCAGACGCAGCTCCAGCCTTCCCCTTGTGAAGCCTCCTCAGAATCCCCCAGGAGAGGAAGGTAATTTCCCGTCCTCTGTTCATATCTCATTGCAAGTCACTCCCTGTAGGAGTTGGCCTCCTTGCCTGTCTCGCCTGCTAGACGATCACCTGCAGGAGGGCACCAGCCATGTCTTGTTCATCCTTGGTGTACAGAATAAGGAAGCCCCCAGGGATGGTGTTGGAATGGCTGTAGATAAATCACTGGATTATGTGATGAGCTACTGTTTTATGCCTTAGGCCAAGCCAGTAGTTACAATTATTTTCTCAGCTTGGAGGTAAAACTGCAATCTGCCGCTGCCAACCGAAGTCCATGGTCAGCGGCCAGTTTTCCAATCCCCTGAGGAGCAGTTGTGATGCTGAGAAAAGTGCAGAAAATGTGGGTATCCTGTGTTCAAATCCCAGCTCCACCCATTATGGGAGCAAGTTACTTAAACTCTCTAAGCCTCAGTTTCCTCATCTGTAAAATGGAAACAAGTCTCCCCACCTCCTAGGCTGGCTAGGAAGATCAAGGGGGTGTGGAGGAGCTACATCAGTGTTTGGAACCTGGCTCCTGTTTTTGTCCTTACTCTGCTACGGCAAGATGAAGACCATCACCAACAGGAACATCCTCAACCTGACCTTCGCAGATGAGCTCTTCATGCTGAGTCTGCCCTTCTTGGCCATGCAGGTGGCTTTGGTCCACTGGCCCTTTGGCAAGGCCATTTGCTGGGTGGTCATGACTGTGGATGGCATCAATCAGTTCACCAGCAAGCCAGGTTTTTATTTTTTAATATTTAAGACTACAAGTTGGTTCATTATGTAGGCAGATGTCAATAAATTGGAGATAAATGAGATGGTGGAGGGAAAATGGGGGAAAGATAACATTTATAGAGCTCTGATTAGGAGCCCAGCACACTGCTGGGTGTTTTCACATATACTTCATCATTTCACATTCACGACACCCCCCTTTTAACAAATGAGAGTCAGAGCAGTTAGGTGCAGGGCATGAGGTGAGGTTACATGGAACCCTGGTTTGTTTCTCTAAAGTCCAGAATTTTTCCACTGCTGAGTTTTCAGAATGGAAAAACTCCAAAGAAGTCGGCAGGTCAGCGTAGTTTTCCCAAGAACACCAGTGTCAGACACTCTGAGGTCAAAGACTGGATTTCTCCAACCTCTGCCTTTTCACATTTTGTACCAATTTCTTTGGGATCAAAGTACTTTTTTTTTTTTTTTTTTTTTTGCAGCCACAGTTACTTCCCACATGTGCG
The DNA here is from genome assembly GCF_036850995.1 of Saccopteryx leptura. NCBI lineage: Eukaryota > Metazoa > Chordata > Mammalia > Chiroptera > Emballonuridae > Saccopteryx > Saccopteryx leptura. The sequence continues at coordinate 170,753,712 of NC_089507.1, forward strand.
TCACCAAAGATGACATGATAAACTATGAAGGCTTAACCCAAACTCTTCCCCACTGCTGGAAAAATAACTCAGACATTCTGCATGCTGATGAGGATGGGCTAGTAGCTCCACACTGGTGTGGAAAGATAGCACAGCTCTGTTGAAGCTGGTGAGAGTTTCAGTAGCCTCTGACTAATGAGCCAATCTTCCTTTCTCCCCCCGCAGATGTCACAGTGGACTGTTTGCCTCCAGGACCCATTAAGGTGAGACTAAGATCTTTGGCTAGTTGGAACTAGCCTAAGACTAAAGCAGCCATGGATATGGCGTATGACCTACTCAATTGTAGCCAACCATTGCTTTCTTCTCCATTTGACTTCAATGGCTCAGTGGTGGCAGCCAACAGCTCCAACCAGACAGAGCCGTACTATGATCTGACCAGCAGTGCGGTTCTTACGTTCATATATTTTGTGGTCTGCATCATTGGGCTGTGTGGCAACACGCTTGTCATTTATGTCATCCTCCGTTATGCCAAGATGAAGACCATCACCAACATTTACATCCTCAACCTGGCCATCGCAGACGAGCTCTTCATGCTAGGTCTGCCCTTCTTGGCCATGCAGGTGGCTTTGGTCCACTGGCCCTTTGGCAAGGCCATTTGCCGGGTGGTCATGACTGTGGATGGCATCAATCAGTTCACCAGCATTTTCTGCTTGACAGTCATGAGCATTGACCGATACCTGGCTGTGGTTCACCCCATCAAGTCGGCCAAGTGGAGGAGACCCCGGACAGCCAAGATGATCAATGTGGCTGTGTGGGGAGTCTCCCTGCTGGTCATCTTGCCTATCATGATATATGCGGGGCTTCGGAGCAACCAGTGGGGGAGAAGCAGCTGCACCATTAACTGGCCAGGTGAATCTGGGGCATGGTACACTGGGTTCATTATCTATGCCTTCATCTTGGGGTTCCTGGTGCCCCTCACCATCATCTGTCTTTGCTACCTGTTCATTATCATCAAGGTGAAGTCCTCTGGAATCCGAGTGGGTTCCTCCAAGAGGAAAAAGTCTGAGAAGAAGGTCACCCGGATGGTGTCCATCGTGGTGGCTGTCTTCATTTTCTGCTGGCTCCCTTTCTACATCTTCAATGTCTCCTCAGTCTCCGTGGCCATCAGTCCCACCCCAGCTCTAAAAGGCATATTTGACTTTGTTGTGGTCCTCACCTACGCTAACAGCTGTGCCAATCCCATCCTGTATGCCTTCCTGTCTGACAACTTCAAGAAGAGCTTCCAGAACGTCCTCTGCTTGGTCAAGGTGAGCGGCACCACAGACGATGGGGAACGGAGTGACAGCAAGCAGGACAAATCCCGACTGAATGAGACCACAGAGACCCAGAGAACCCTCCTCAATGGAGACCTCCAAACCAGTATCTGAACTGCCTGAGAAATAAACAAATATAATGCCCAGCTCTGCCAACCAGCAGTGTGCTCCCTGCCCCCACCCACTTCCTTCCTCCCGCCCATCACTCCTGGCTTCTAGAATAGGGAATTGTTTAGCATGAGTACAATTCAGAGAACAGTGTTTGAAGTTGGCTTGTCTGAGTGAATGATCTGTATTAAATTGATTAACTCCCCCTTAAAGTGAACATTCAAATGCAGGCGAACAATGCAAAGTCTGGAGAAGAGGCAGTCATGCCTTTGAAAGGCTGAAGCTCAACAAAGACAGAAAACTGTATCTGTGTGTTTGTGTGTTTAAAACCTAGTATGCAATCTTGTGTTCTTACATATATAACTTGTATATTCCTAGCTAGTACCTGTACAGTCATGCTCTCCACTTTCTGTGTTCAGACCCACAAGTAGCAAGTTCAAGTGTGTACAGTGCCGTGGACACTTATTACAAGGTGGTACCCGTAGAGACGGACTACCCGTGGAGCCAATAAAGTTTCATCTTCAGGGATCTCAGTTGCTTGGATGTAAAAGAAAATTATAAAAGGAAGATATTTATGTATTCTGTTTCTTAAAGAGGGCTCCTTAAAATGTATACGCCTCCAGCCTCCCCAAACCTGAATTTGCTTCATTCATTTAAGACACATTAGACCCAAGGAAGAAGCAGGGAGAAGGTATTTGAAGACCCAGAATGTAAATTCATCGGTTTCTTCCTCTTAGATATAATCAAAGAGTTATTCATTCACCCAAAAGGACTTAAAAGGTTATGGTCATCAATCAGTGCATTTATCAAGAGAAGGTCTGCTTTGTTAAAAAAAAAAAGGTCAAAATGCTTTAATTTTTCTTAAGGGAGCCAAGGAAAAGGGAGGGGTAGGGATCACTAACACGAAAAGCAAAAAATAGACTATGATTCTTATGGAGAAAGAATTTTATTTTCCCCACACTGAAAATAAATGAATAAGAATGAAGCAAAATTACGTCTTTATGAGAAAACATGAAACTGTGGGTTGTTGTTAGTGTTGTTTTTTATGCCACATGGGCTTCCTAGTGAAAGAAAATGAAAATGTGATTCGACATCTTCTTCAAGGGTGTTTCTTTTAAGGACTCCAGACAAAGCTGGGCACTAAGGAAATCACAGTGCACACCAACTACCTGAGAACATTGTTTCCAGGACAGAAGCACATGTGCCAGCCAGTAACTATGTGGCATTACAGGGTGCCTGGCTGGGGGGCGCCCCATCGTCACACATGGGGCCACGCCACCATCCTCACCCACCTCGCATGCACTTCCAGCGTCTGCCCTTCAATGTCACAGGCTCAGCCGTTCCTCAGCCACTGTCCTACACAGGCACTGGCACCATCAGTGGCTTTTTATCCCCCCTGAAATTGCAGATGAGGATGATTGATAAGAAATGAAACTGATGCCCCTTTCGTGGACTGATCACAATTTCCAGGGTAGGGAGAAAGAAACACACATGCAGGTGTTTGTCAGGATGTCGTCCTCTCTTGTTTTACACAACAGCCTCCCTCTCTGTGTCGCACACGCAGATTGTATCCTGTTTAAAAATGAGCTTTCCTCTTCCAGCAAGGGCTGGCTGACTGTGAGAGTGACGCGGAGCTCCACCTGTGCTTGTCGTTAGTGTGCTGCCTCCATTCCTGCCGCCTCTATTGATCGATGCCACCTTGTTCCCCAAAGTACTGACTGTGGCCTAGAAAAATATGTTTGCTCAGATTTATGAGAGAAAAACCCATGTAAAAATAAAAAGAGGTAAGTATAAGATGAGGTGACAGGGCAAGTTGTTACACAAAAACCCACACAGTGATGTCCCACACTGTTACTAGAAGGAAAGGTCACTGTCAAGTTCAGCTCAGGGTATGCTGCAGCCAATGACTCTTCTTCCTCCTCCTCCTTATCCTCCTCCTTCTCATTTTTCTTCTTCTTTATAAAAACAAGCAAAGGAAGGAAATGCAGTGTCCTTTCATTATCTAGTATCCTTTTCCTTGTGTCTTCTTAAATTGTCCCAAGCTATGGCATGAACCCCACCAAAGCTTCAACTCCATATCCAATACTACTGAACTCTCTGTGTTACTGACACACAAGCTAACATCATTCAACACAGGCCACAATGCCGTATTGCACTCTCTCCCGACACCTTTCTCACTCAATCCACTTAGGTTTAGTCAGCTCTTCAGTAGCCGTACTAATGGAAGATAGGTAGTGGTAGGCATAATCCAGTGATCCGGCACCCCTAAAATCAATGGGGTGCATTATGTTTTATTCTCTCCCACCACTCGGCAGATTTATCTTCATAATTAAATACTGAGTGGAGGCCATGATTAAATTTCAGAATTAAAACTGCATCCACATTTAATTTAAAATGTTTATTCCCTCTTTTGGATAAGAAAACAACCAGAGAGAGCAAGTCATCCTTGAAAGAGATAACTCCAAAAGCAGAGCATACCTCTTTAAGTGGGAGAAACCGGAAGGTTGGAATTAGAGCCTCAATCAGACAGGCCCCACCTGTGTGTCCCAGAAGTCATCCTGCTGATGGGCACTCACTGTACGCTGGGGACCCATTTCATTTATAGGCTTTGGATGGCTGCTTTAGCTCCTCGCTTCCCTGGAGGTTGTTTCTCTAACCACAGGGCTGTGAGTGTTATAGAATTAATCTGCCCCTGGCCAGTTGGCTCAGGGGTAGAGCATCAACCTGGCATGTGGAAGTTCTGGGTTCAATTCCCAGTCAAGGCACATAGGAAAAGCAATCATCTGCTTCCCTTCCCCCCCTCCCCTTTTTCTCTCTCTTCCTCTCCCACAGCCCTGGTTCGATTGATTTGAGCACATCATCCCAGGTGCTGAGGATGGGGGTTGCTGGGTGGATCCTGGTCGGGGCACATGTAGGAGTCTGTCTGTCTATCTCCCCTACTCTCACTTAAAAAAAAAAAAAAGAGACTCACCTGACCAGGCAGTGGTGCAGTGGATAGAGCATCAGACTAGGAATGCGGAGGACCCAGGTCCAAAACTCTGAGGTCACCAGCTTGAGCACCTGCTCATCTGGCTTGAGCAAGGCTCACCAGCTTGAGCTCAAGGTCGCTGGCTTGAGCAAGGGCTCACTCAGTCTGCTGTAGCCCCCTGGTCAAAGTACATATGAGAAAACACTCAATGAAAAACTAAGGTGCCGCAACGAAGAACTGATGCTTCTCAACTCTCCCTTCCTATCTGTCTATCCCTCTCTCTGCCTCTGTCTCTATCACAAAAAAAAAAAAAAGACTCTATCTGCCTTGAAATTCTTTCTACCCATTACCCATTCTTGGTCCCTTGGAATGGCATCCCTAAGTACAAATTAGCATTTATTCTAAGATCGTGGCATGTCTCATACGACAACAATGAAGGAATTGGGTTTGAGGCATTTCATTTGAAAATTTTACTTGTTTTTATGAAGGAGGAGGAGGAGCTGGGGGAGAGGAAAGGGTTTTTTCTTGTAACAACTTCTCCTATAGTCTTACCTTATCATTGCAGTTCTTTTTGTTTTTGCATGGATTTATGTATCTATCACAAATGGTCTGCAAAGAAGAAAATACAGACTGGAGGACAGGACTTCCAGAGCTGGCAGTGAATGGGAGCCTGTTTGCTTACACAGTTTAACCTCTCCTCCATGATGGAATGAATACAAGTGTTGACTGCTGAAACTTTCAGCCCCTGCCAGTCCTGGACAGGTGCTCCGTGCTGGGAGGGTGTGCAGTCTGGTCACCGAGAGACAGGAAGTGAATGGCTGTTGAGATGCACATTTCTAGTCAGCTCCAAATGTGACTGTTCGGTCAAGACACTCATGTTACCGTGGAAGCCAGAAATGAACCTTGGCCTTGCGAACGAAGATGGCAAGAGAATCAGCATGGTTTCCATGTATGATTGGCCAGATCCAAGTGGGGTTTCTGAAACATGCATCATAAGAATCACAGTAGCTGGCACACTGAGCATCTGAGCCTATGAGTAATGCCTTATCACCAGTCACTTGTCTCATCCACATTTTTGCCAGATTTAAAAACACTGAATTTCCTATCAAATGCTCTGTCAGAGGAAACCTTTACCTAAGTGGTTGTTTGGCTTCTAACAAGTAAATTTCTGAAAACATTCCCATAGGCAGAGTCTCTCTCTCTCTCTCTCTCTCTCTCTCTCTTTTTTTCCTAGCAGCTCATTTAGAAAGTAGGCACCAGGAACTGGACTGTATTTACAGCCGAAGCCTTTGCAGCTCTGCTACCTGAGTCGGCAGACCATTATGGCCGAGAATAACAGCTCAAGGTCTAGCTCTCGTACCTCCCACACTCACTGCCACTTCCAAGGACGGCCCACTCCTTCCTTTAACCCAGCAGGGACCAAACACAGGCGGCCATACAGTTTTTCCTGTAGATATGTCAGGCTGTATGCATCTGGACCATGCTTAAAGCCAGAGCTAAATATTAACCAAGACTTAACTGAGCTGAACATAAAACATCACTGGCTCTCCTGAGATGAAAAGTGAGTATCGTGTCATTACATGAAGCCAGGCCCAGGGAACGTCTGCCTCCCGTTGGACAAAGATTTTAAACATGAGACGATGACATAGAAACTCAGCTTCAGGTGGGTGGAGAGGGAGTTCATATGCAGAAGGGGAGAGGCTTGCTTTTTTATTTATTTATTTTATCTCTCTCTTCTTTCCTGGCATTATTAAAGGGCCAGATCAGGGGAAAAGACCTCTATGCTGGGATATTGGTGTCTAGTTGGGAGGGGTGGCTCGCTCCCAATTCTGATCCTGTTAGGAGTAGAAGCAGGAAAGGAATGAATGAATACTCTACTTAAAGATAGAGTTGTCCTATCCCTTGAGAAAAGCCTGTTGAGCAGCCTGATGCAAGGCCCACTTAAAATAAACCTGAGCCCTGGCTGGGTAGTTCAGTTGGCTAGAGCATCATCTCAAAGCCCAGAGGTTGCTGGTTCAATCACCAGTCAGGGTACATACAGGAACTAACTGCATACCTAGCTCCAGCCATACAGCCCTATATAACAAGCTTCCTCAATTTAATTTAACAAACAAACAAACAAACAAAAAGAGTAGGAAAAAGGGTGTGACTGGTTTACTTCAAATCATCTCCACTCATCAACCAACTTAAAGCACACATTCTACTAATAGCAATATTTTTTGTGTGAGAAAAACAATACAGGCCCTGGCCGGTGTTTCAGTGGATAGAGTGTTGGCTTAGCATATGGAAGTTCCTGGTTCGATTCCTAGTCAGGTCACTCAAGAGAAGTGACCATCTGCTTCTCCTGACTTCCCTCTCCCCTTTCTCTCCCTTTTCCCCTCCTGCAGCCAGCAGCTCAGTTGGCTCGTGTGTGGTCCTAGGTGCTGAGGATAGCTTTGTTTGAAGTGCATCAGCCTCAGGCACTAAAAATAGCTTGGTACTCAAGCATCTTCCCCAGATGGGGTTGCCAAGTGGATCCTGAACGAGGTGCCTCACAATTGGGGAATCTGCCTCACTATCTCCTCTCACTTAAAAAATATATAATCTTTGCAGGAAAATCATCCAAAATAATTTTCAAATTGATTCTCACCAAGATTGGTGTTGTAATAGATGTTTATTCCCCCCCCCCCCAAGCTTTCCAACACAAACCTGAGGTTGAACGCTTTGGGGGAAGCAGTAATGCCCAGCCACCAAGGAGATCAACAGTGGTTCTCTCCCTCAGCCAGGAGCACACCCCTGAAAGCATCCTCTTCAATGTAAACCAAGCCCTCCACTGGTCTGCATCCTGCTCCAGTCTGTGGCTGGGAATATCAACATCAGCTCATCCTGTGCTTTTGGAGTACCTGCCAGTACACGATGGGGAAGGGAGCACAGTATCCTCTCTTTGATGAGTTGAAGTCTGACCCTCCAGTTTCATTCTCAAGGTTAATTAAAGTTAGCTTAGTCCCAGCTGTGCTGCTGGCCTAGCGTATAGACACCTCAGGGCAAAGTCTCCGACAGGGTGGAGACTCACTTTGTCTGGCTTCAGCTTAATGCTCTTTTGCCGATTACAATTGTCTCCTAAATGTCTCTTCCAATCTCCCAGGTAGGTGGGCACTGCCTTTGTTACCACAGGCTTGCTCTGTGGGGCAACAGACCACAGCATGTGTCCACCTTTTGTTTTCTCCTGGATCCAAGGGCTTGTCAACTGGAAGGAGGCAGAATCGCATCCTTGGCCACAGTAGCCTCGGCTAGGGGCTGTCTTGGCAGCCAAGGAAACCCACTGGTCCTAGATATTTATTTATTTTTGTATTTTTCTGAAGTGAGAAGTGGGAAGGCAGAGAGACAGACTCCCACATGCGCCTGACTGGGGTCCACCCAGCATGCCCACTAGGGGGTGACACTCTACCCATCTGGGGCATTGCTCCATTGCAAATGGAGCCATTCTAGCACCTGAGGTGGAGGCCACGGAGCCATCCTCAGCGCCCAGGCCAACTTTGCTCCAATACAGCCTTGGTGGTTGGAGGGGAAGAGAGAGACAGAGAGATAGGAGAGGGGGGACAGTGGAGAAGCAGATGGGTGCTTCTCCTGTGTGCCCTGGTCAAGAGTCGAACCCAGGACTTCCACATGCTGAGCCAACCAGCCAGGGCCTGCTTCTAGATCTTGAATGTAACATTTCCAGTCTGGCTGAGCAGTTGTCAGCCACATGGTTCTGGGCTGCGGGGCCACCATGGAAATGGGCATCCAGAGGGCTTGGGATTTCAAGGCTCCCTGCCACCAAGACTGATGAAACAAACCCTAATTGCCAGAGAAGAACCAGAGCGAGGCCCTTCCACAGCAGTCACCTAAACGATGAACCTGTTGCTGGGAGTCAGCTTCGCCATCGAGAGCACTGAGGTCAGTGGTGGCCCAGGCGCAGGGCTGGTGTGGAGACAGGGGTGCCACCTGGGAGCCGGAGTCACCCGTTTTTGAAATTTAACCCATCAGAGTTTGCCTCCTTTAACAGTACCCTTGATCTATCTTTTAGAACAAATTCTCACATATTTATAGTTAAACTTTGAAATTAAAAAAAATCTCCTCTTTAAAAATAAAATAATAAATAAAAATGGGCCTTGGTCGGTTGGCTCAGTGGTAGAGCATTTGTCTAGCGTGTGGAAGTCCCGGGTTTGATTCCCGGCCAGGGCACACAGGAGAAGCACCCATCTGCTTCTCTCCCCCTCCCCCTCTCGCTTCTCTCTCTCTCTTTCTCTCTACGCCTCTCCTCCTACAGTCATAGCTCAATTAGAGCAAGTTGGCCCCAGGTGCTGAGGATGGTTTCTTGGCCTCTGTCTCAGGCACTAAAAAATGGCTCCAGTGAAATGGAGCAAGGGTTACAGATGGGCAGAGCATCGCCCCCCAGTGGGCTTGCCAGGTGGATCCTAGTTGGGGCGCATGTGGGAGTCTGTCTCTGCCTCCCCTTCTCTCACTAAAAAAAATAAAAATAATAAAATAAAATAAAATAAAAATGCCTCTGAGAACTCCACAATGCCCACCTGTCAACAACAGAAAAGGACATTTAGTTTTCACAAAACCAAGTTGAAACCGACTTTGAAGGACATAGTCAGCAGAGGTGTGTGACGCTGTGGGTGGACAAGTCAGAGTCTGGCCTTGTTCCTTCCTTCCATCTCTCCCTCCTCTGGGTCACCACACAGCCTTGGGCAGGAGCTGAACAAATCCCTGAGCAGAAGCAAAAGGCCCCCAGTTAGAATAGCCAGTTCAAAAAGGCTGTTCTCTGTCTGTTTGTAGGAGGCAATCAGCCATCCAGTCACACAAGGATGTGCCAGGGACAGCCACCTAGCTCACCCTATTTATGGTGAACAAAAGTATCAGCAGACAATTCAATGACCCAGAATCGTCCAAAAGCCTTTTCTGCAGGAAAAGTCTCCATTTGCATTTCCAAGGGCCTGAGAACCACCCCAACAGGAAAGGTCAGAGTGCAGAGTGTATGAACTTGACTTTTAGAATGTGTTTAAAGATAGTTTAATGCATACCGGTTGATTTTTCCTAAAGCACACTTACCGTGTTCTTCATGTATAAGATGCACCCTTTTCGAAAAATTTGGGGTCGAAAAACTGGGTGCATCTTATACAATGGTTGTAGATTTTTTTTACTTGCAGTTCCTACTTTTTCGTGCTTGTTGTCTTTTCACTCATTGTTTTGCACTTGTTACCGGTATATTATGGTAGATTACATTTTGCCGGTAGATTACATTTTGCCACATTCTGCCCAGAAATAGCTCAGAGAAGATTTGAGTACAGTGCTGAATTCAAGTTAAAAGTGATCCAGTTTGGCCCTGGCCGGTTGGCTTAGTGGTAGAGCGTCGGCCTGGCGTGTGGGGGACCCGGGTTCAATTCCCGGCCAGGACACATAGGAGAAGCGCCCATTTGCTTCTCCACCCCCACCCCCTCCTTCCTCTCTGTCTCTCTCTTCCCCTCCCGCAGCCAAGGCTCCATTGGAGCAAAGATGGTCCGGGCGCTGGGGATGGCTCCTTGGCCTCTGCCCCAGGCGCTAGAGTGGCTCTGGTTGCGGCAGAGCGACGCCCCGGAGGGGCAGAGCATCGTCCCCTGGTGGGCAGAGCGTCGCCTCTGGTGGGCATGCCGGGTGGATCCCAGTCTGGCACATGTGGGAGTCTGACTGTCTCTCCCCGTTTCCAGCTTCAGAAAAAAAAAAAAAAAAAAAAAAAGTGATCCAATTTGCAAAAGTGAATGGAAATGGTGCTGCTGAACATAAGTTTTGTCCTTCTCCAACTGAGAAGTCAATCCAAGACTGGATATGGGAAGAAGAAACCCTACTGAAAACACTACAGCAGAAGAAGGCCATGAGAGGTAGGTCAGCAAAATGGCCTGATGTAGAGAGGGAACTGAAGATACGATTGAAGAGCAAAGGGCAGTTAGAATTCCTGTGTCCACAAAGATGGTTCAGCATGAGGCAAGAAGAATTGCTGATGAAAAAGAAGTTACTGATTTCAGAGGAAGACACAATTGGTGCTTCAGGTTCATGAAACAGAATGGACTAAGCATGTGTACACGCACCAGACTTAACCAAAAGATGCCTGAAAGCTATGAGCAGAAGGTCCTTGAATTTCATGGTTTTGTCATTCAATGTCAGAAGACACATCAGTGTGAGTTGGGACAGATTCCAAATATGGACAAAGTCCCCCTTCAATTTGATGTCCCAAGTAACAGAACTGTTGATACGAAGGGGGTGAAAACTGTAACTGTGAAGACAAGTGGACATGGAAAAAGCCATTATACAGCTGTTCTAGCTTGTTGTACCGACAGAACCAAGCTGCCTCCTATGCTGATTTTCAAACACAAAACAATGCCAAAAGAAGACATTTCTTGAGGAGTGATTGTCCACATTCATGACAAGGGTTGGATGGATCAGGATGGGATGAAGATCTGGTTTGAGAAAATTTGGAGGAGACCAGGTGGGCTCTTATGCAAACCTGCCCTATTGCTGTTTGAACAGTTCAGGGCACACATAACAAAAACACACAAAGATTGCCGCAGAGCAAAAAACAAAACTTGCCATCATATCTGGAGGCTTGACATCCCAGCTCCAACCCTTCAAAGCTGCCATGAGAAACAAATGGAACCAATAGATGACGTCTTCTGGGGACAATTTGACACCAGCAGGAAGAGTGAAGAAACCAACTATAGGAGAAGTTTGTACCTGGGTGAAAAGATCCTGGGATAATATCAAGATTGAGATCATTGTCAAGTCATTTAAGTGTGGCATTTCAAATGCCATAGATGGAACTGAGGATGAGGCAATATATGAAGACAGTAATTCATCATCAGATACAGATGAGGACAAGCTAATGGATGGGAGTTTTGACATTGATGAGCAGTAGTATAAATTTTATGATAAAAAAACTTGAGTTCAATAACTTTATGTAATACATTTTTTTTTTCAAATTTTGGGCCCCAAAATTAAGGTGCGTCTTATACATGGGAATATACAGTACTTTATTTCATAATCTACCCATCAGTGTCCGGCTGTCACTCACCAATAAACAGCAGAGGGTTTTTACAAACAGTAGATCAATCATTATCAAAGAAGACTGAAAAGCCTGACCTGGTGGTGGCGCAGTGGACAGAATGTCGGACTGGGACCCAGAGGACCCAGGTTCAAAACCCCGAGGTCGCCAGCTTGAGTGCAGGCTCATCTGGTTTGAGCAAGGCTCACCAGCTTGGGCCCAAGGTCACTGGCTTGAGCAAGGGGTTACTCGGTCTGCTGCAGGCCCCCGGTCCAGGCACATATGAAAAAGCAATCAATGAACACCTAAGGTGCTGCAACAAAGAATTGATGCTTCTCATCTCTCTCCCTTCCTGTTTGCCTGTCCCTATCTGTCCCTCTCTCTGTCTCTGTCACACACACAAAAAAGAAGACTGAAAACTTTCTCTCTCTCATACAGCATTTCACCCGTCCCCCCAGAGCCACCACCTACCCCTTTCTGACAGTGGTGACCATTAAATGGGAGCCTTTGGGGTTCCCTTCCATTGTCTTTGATGGCTTGATGGAGTTTTTTTCTCTGTCCCTGCTCTGGACACCTGGGCCATCCAGAAAAAGGCTTCAGTAGCCCCTACTACAAAAACAGCTTCAGCCTGACCAATGGTGTCACAGAGGATAGAACATTGACCTTGGACACTGAAGTCCCAGGTTCAAAACCCCAAGGTCATCAGCTTGAGCGCAGGCTCATCCAGGTTGAGCACAGAGTCAATGGCTTGAGCATAGGATCATCATCATGCCCCATGGTTGCTGGCTTGAGCCCAGAGGTTGCTGGCCTGACCCCAAGAACACTGGCTTGAGCAAAGGGTCACTGGCATGGGTGGAGCCCCCTAGTCAAGGCACATATGAGAAGTAACCAATGAACAACTAAAGTGCCACAACTATAAGTTGATGCTTCTCATATTTCTCTCTCTCTCTCTCTCTCTCTCTCCATCTCTCTCTCTCTCTCTCTCTCTCTCTCTCTCTCTCTCTCTCGATAAAACAAACAAACAAACGAACAACCAGTTTCAATATGTGATGTGATGGATGGTTTTAATATGTCAATAGGTGTGCACAGAAGCTTGACATTTTTATTATCCTAACGGAATTTTGAATGTGGTTGCTCTAGATAACATGTTGTTCCTGCATGTCTAATATTTAGAAAAAAATATAGCTAGAACTGCTTTTTCTTTCAAATAAGCAGCAACTACCTTTGTGATGGTGCATGTTTCTCTGTCAGGAAAACGTACCTCTAGCTTTGCTGTTATAAATGATTGCATATACTAGGAAGCAAAACACAAATATTTCTTTTCACTGTCTTTTTTCTGTGTGCAGGTGTCCTGTTTCATAAACTAGCTTCACATGAAATGGTGTGCGCTCAGTGGAAGGGACTCAGACTGCAGTTTGCTCATTGGGCCAGCCAGGGGAACTCACCCTGTCCCCATCCACCTTGGAAAAGGCCCCAGCTGTTCAGGACAACAGGCTGCAGCCCTAGCTGGCATAGCCCACACTTTCCAGGCTTCCTAAAACAGTGACCTGGAAACTTTAGAATTTTATCATTTATTTAAACCTCGGATCCCTACAAAAATGGTTTCGAGCTATCTTAGCAAGCATTGGTTTTGGAGCAAAAGAAAAAAGCTTAAAAATGGACAGCCACTGATGAGTTGCATTTTTACCCACAGACTGATTTTCAAAGGCCTTATCCAATTTCTCCCGTTTTCACAGCCTCGCTCAGATAGCAGAGCCCAGCCGTTCTGGAGCAGGTGACGAAACAGGCGCTGCGAAAACGCCGCGGAGACCCGCTAGGTCTGGCTGACGGCAAAACCAGTCAGAGGAAACTGTCAGGAGCTATAAAATTAGGTCAGAGAAAACGTTTTTGTCACTGTCTCATCTTCCTTTCACTCAAGAGCAAAACATAACAAACAGCTCGAGCTGCTTAAAACAGTTCTAAATACGAATTTGATGGCTAAAATCCGAAAAGAAAACGAGCAAATGTTTTGAGTGCTCAGGATGCACCGAGTCCTGCTTGGAGCACTTTAAATATATGTATCCTCTCATTTCAATTCCCACAGAGCAATATGAAATAGGCACTGCTGTGACCCCCATTCTACAGATGAGGAAACTGAGGCAGGTGGCGCGTACCTGCGGTTCTCGCCCAGAACCTGCATCCTTCACCACTTTGCCACATGGTACTTCTACCTGTGGGATGTGGGCCCTCGAGCCGGACAGCCCTGAGCCCACACTTCCTTGTCGGCAAAGCAGGCACACCACCACCAACCCCACACAGTTGCGTCCAGATTGGACAAAATAAAATAGTTTCAGTAATTGATCATGTTATCGGGTGCAGAGAGGTGTCCAGGAAACATTGGGTTCCCCACAGCTTTAATCACAGTAAGAGAAGACCGGAAACTTTTTGGTTGTTAAACAACTGACCATTTCCCAGAGCAGTTCATAGGAAACCATGGCTTCCAATGCTGCTGTTAGGGAAGAGCTGAGCTGATATTATTGCAGCCACCCATGTGATGCCAGAAGGAAGCAAGTCCCAGACAGAAAAGCAAATGCATCTGTGCCTGCCTGATAAACTGCTGCCCGGTTCCATCTACACAGAGCATTCATCCCTGGCTAGAGGAGCGTCCTCCTCAGCTAAGCCTCACTAAACTCTGGTCGCCCCCAGGATGAACCAGGATGGAGCGTCTCACCTCCCTAAACAGAGCCTTATCTTGCCAAAGCATTCTGGAAATTTAGCACACTACAAATTGTTGAGTTCCTGGTTCTTCCTCCAGGGCAAGCCCATGGTTGGCCTGGGGCCTGGTACTAACCAGAGGGAGAGGATTATGCTATTAATCCCGAGTCTGTAACCATCTGTATCACTCTCAGGTCCAGCTGGAAACAGATAGCAACCTCAAGGGTTTTAAGGGACAAGAATGGAATGAAGGTGCTGTGTACAGAGGTGTGGGGAGGCATAAGGGAATGGCAGGAAACGGAGGAGGTGCCCAGAGACTAGGTAAAGGTAGAAGCCCTCACCAGCCCTAGAGTTGAGGGGGGACAGGGAGGCGATGATGTTGCGAGAGCCCTATGAGAGCTGAAGCCAGGGGGAAGGTGGGACTCAACAGGGCCAGAATAACAGTGGATGCCTTCGATCTCCTTCCACTGCCTCATACACCAGAGCTACAGGGCAAGACAGCCAAGTGAGGCAGTCCGGAGGAGAAGTCACCTGGGTCACCACCACCTCCCCATGCAGGGACCACCCCTCATCTCAGGGCCCCCGCACTCGGAGCTGCCCACAGTCTATTGGAATAGCTGGAGTTCATTCAAACTTCCACCTAGGTAAAGGCATAATGGAGGGGCCCCTGGGGCCTCCCAACATTAGAAGCACTCTCTAAAAATAAAAAGATAAATTGGATTTTCAGAAAATAATCATTGGACGGCTTGGCAGCTGCAAACAGGACGGAGGGTTAGAGTTGCTCCCATTGACATAGTATTCTAGGTGGTCAGCACCCAAAGATCTCATTCTGTTTTGGGCACTGACATTGCAGAACACAACTTTATGCTTTTCCTTTGCAAGATATAAACTTGGCTGCACAACTTTTCAAATTCAAAGGTCAGGGACTGCACTCTTCCACCATCCCCAGCCACACCAAAAGTGTATCAAAAAGCCAACCAGGCTATTCAACACACTTCAGTGAATTGGTTGTATTTGCTCCCAAACTAGTTTATATCCAAACCACAAATTTTCACGTATCTAAGGATTCAAAGTATTTTATCATCCAGTCGTGGGCCAAGCAGGTTTGATATTTCTCATTTACCTGGTAGAACTTAAACAAAACACAACAAAAACAAACGAACTTCACAACTCAGTGAATATTAAGGCCACAGGGCAGGGAAGGCAGACTAAGAACAGACCTGGGCTGAGGCTTGAGCCTGGGCCTGGCCAACGTTGACAGGTCAAGCAAAGGAAGAACAAGCAGACATAATCGGGAAGAAGTGCCTAATGAGGTCGTAGAAGGCCACTGGAGCACGTCACAAAGTCAAGAGGGAACAGTATCAACAAGGGGCAAGCCAGCTATGCTGAACATGGCTAAAAGGTCCAGAAACTGAGAAATCACTACTGAAATGGGCAAGATGAAGAGGGAGGCCTTTTAGTGGATGGAGTGGTGACACAAGAAACCCCAGTGGAGGAAGCTGAGGAAGAGATGGGAGGTGACTCGTAGAAACAGCAATTACCAATGGCCAGGACATTTCATCGTGATGAGAGGAGGAGACATGTGCAAGGGCTTGAAGGAGACAGGTAGACAAAGGAGCATTTTCACACTAGAAAACACTAATGATGGGCCCTGGCCTGTTGGCTCAGTGGTGGAGTGTTGGCCCAGCATGTGGAAGTTCCAGGTTTGAATCCCAGTCAGGGCACACAAGAGAAGCGACCATCTGCTTCTCCACCCCCCTCCACACTTCTACTCCAGCAGCCATGGTTCGAATGGTTTGAGCAAGTTGGCCCTGGGTGCTGAGGATGGCTCCATGGCCTTGCCTCAGGTGCTAAAATAGCTCCGTTGCTGAGCAACAGAGCAGCGGCCCCAGATGGGCAGAGCACCATCAGGTAGGGGATTTGCTGGGTGAATCTTGGTCAGGGCGTATGCAGAAGTCTGTCTGCCTCCCCGGCTCTCACTTAATAAAAAGAAAAAGAAAAGACTAATGACAGGAATGACCCAGCTGAGAGGGAGAAAATCATGTAGGAGAGAGAAGAGGTCTTTGAGAGGTCGGGAGAGAGATCCAGAGGTCGAGTGCAGAGGCCAAAGGAGCAGGAACACTTTGTTCCTGCAACAAGAGAGAAGGTGGAGGTGTGAGTTTAGGTTCAGGTAGGTTGGTAGATACAATTTACTGTGAGGCAATTAGTGCCTGATTACTTCTGTTTTCTCAATATATATAAAGAAGGCTCATCAGCTGGGGTGGATGGGTGGGGAGGGGAAAAGGCAACGAAGGAGACTGGGAAAGCTGTGAGAGCTTGTTACAGAACCATTGACTTTTGATCCAATATCCTTTGTATCTTCCCCAGCATCCAGCACAGAGCTAGTTAACACAGTAAGGGCTCAACGAACAAGGAGTTTGGATTGTGAGCTTCACTACCACCTTTCTCAGGCAAAATGTTGAGAAGGTGTGAAGCCCAGACATCCAGGTCCACTTCATCAGCTGTGATGCCTGGCTGGCTATTTGTTGAAGGCAGAGGCTCAGGTATCTGCAAACAGTGAAGTCAAATAACTGCCCCCTCTACTACACATGTCACCTCCAGCAGACACGGGCGGACAAACAGCCATAAAGATAAGATGTCAAGACAACTGCAGTAGCTCCCTTCATCCCACTGGCATCTCAGCCAAGAGCAAACACCGACTATCTGAGCCCCACTGGGCAGCAACGTGGAATTCAAGCTCTGCCCTGACCCTGACACTTCTTTATTGACACAGTCTGTCCTCTACCAGGCTGAGTGTCCCTTTCTTTTCTTTGCTCTCTGCTCATTTGCTGTCCGATTCTGCTCCTCTTCTTTTCGCTTCTTTCTTGCTTTCTCCTTCCTTTACATTTCTCCTAGCCTAGCACAGTTCAATTTCTTATTTTAATTTCCCTAGGTAATGTTGCCTTTCCATGAATTACCTCTTCTCCCGTATGCACCGTCCCCATCCCAGTCTCACTCCACAAGAAAACAGCCCTCCCTCCAGCATCGTCAGGGCACAGGTCTAAGAGTCAGCAGGATCACCCTCCAGATTGAATGGTGAGGTGCCAAGAACGCGGCCACCTTATGTGAAATCAGACATTGACCTGAGTGTGGTGTGACAGAACTGTCTTATTGTGGTCAGTGTTTCAACTCATGGGCAGGTAATGGTAAGAGACCCTACCATCTTTTCTAGCACATCCTTTCAGCAGATACTTTGTGATAGCGTGACATCCATGCACAATGGCACTCATTCACTTTGAAAACACTTATGGAATCACTGAGTTCAGGAGGCAAGGTCTACGGGGCCCTCTCCCAGATACTAGACCACATATTACGTAACAGAAAGAGATGTGGCATCTGCAATAATCTGTGAAAAACCCTATTTTAGGTATTATGCTGGTTTGGTTTCTATATTTCTATTAAAAAGTAAGGAAAAGTCTTTCTCTTTAATGTTCAGAATAAGATGAGAATTCTCATGGCCTAGAAAAAATAAAAATGTCAGAATATGTTTCCACCTTATTTAAAGAGTTTTATTTACTGATTTTATAGAGAGAGGAGCAGGGGGAAGCGAGAAGTATCAACTCACAGTTGCCTCACTCTAGTTGTTCATTGGTTGCTTGTTGTATGTGCCTTGATGAAAAAAGCCCAGGGCTTTGAACCAGTGACCTCAGCATTCCAGACCAACATGCCATCCACTGTGTCACCACAGGCAAGGCTCTTCCCACTTTTGAAAGACAGGCCTTGGCCATGGCCAGTTGGCTCATGGTAGAGCATTGGCCCAGTCTGTGGATGTCTTGGGTTCAATTCCCAGTCAGGGCACACAGGAGAAACAACCATCTGCTTCTCCACCTTTCCCTCCCTTTTCCCTTCCTCTCTCTCTCTCTTCCCTTACTGCAGCCATGGTTCTATTGGTTCGAGTGCATCTGCCCCAGGCACTGAGGACAGCTCCTCAGCCTCAGGCACTAAAAATAGCTCAGTTGCCAATCAATGACCCAAGATGGGCAGAGCATCAGCTAAGACAGGGATTGCCAGGTAGACCAGTCCAGGCAAATGTGGGAGTCTATCTCCCCTCCTCTCACTTGGAAAAGAAGAAAAAAGAAAGAAATAAAAGAAGGAAGGAAGGAAGGAAGGAAAGAAGGGAGGGAGGGAGGGAGGAAGGAAGAAAGGAAGGCAGGCCTCTAGTGTACAGATACTTGGCTTTCAGGTCTCCTCATCCTATGCACCATTTATCCCCAGATCTTGGGAGAGCCACTCCAGCTTGAGTCCCCAAACTGCGGTACAGCGGCGGAGACCCACCTTTAGGCATATGGTAGGAAGCAGTGTGGGGATGATCTGAATGTTGCTCAGAATTGTTTGGCCCATCTGTCACTTATGTTCTGAAATTTTCTTTGAAGCTAATAAGGCAACAAGGTAGAAAAATCAAGGACTTCAGAGTCAGACTGACTGGGGTCAGAAGGCAGCCTCAGCTGCTGACTGTGTAATCTCAGACAGGTTACTTCGTCCCATGGAATCTTGTTTTACCAATCAAATAACTCTAAGACCACCTATGTTGCAGGATTATTGTGAGAATTAAAGATAATATATGCAGAGTGCCTAGATAGTGTTCAAAATTACAGCTATCATCGGTGGTGGAATGCCTCGGTTTGATTTCAGTGGCCCAAAATGATTAAAGATAATCTCTTAAACTTAAACATTGGATGTTTAAAATTCTACCCTTAAAGATTTAAGGTGCCTGACCTGTGGTGGCGTAGTGGATCAAGCGTCGACCTGGAATACTGAGGTCGTGGGTTCAAAACCCTGGGCTTGCCTAGCCAAGGCACATGTGGGAGTTGGTGCTTCCTGCTCCTTCCCCACCCCCATCTCTCTTCTCTAAAATGAATGAATGAATGAATGAATGAATGAATGAATAAATAAATAAATAAATAAATAAATAAATAAAAATAAAAATAAAGATTTAAGGTAAAAAGAAGAAAACTCGACATCAAGAGTCACCACACAACACACACACACACACACACACACACACACGCACGCACACACACACATACCCCTATACCAAGACGAAATGATGGCATAAAACTAGGAAGGTCCCTTTACTTACATATTACCCTGAGAAAAAAAGACTTTAGTTTTCATCTCTGCCCCTCTGTCCCCAGCATAGCACCCAGTCCAGCTGCTGAGCCCTTTGCCCAAGCCTGGCTTTGACAGGACAAGGAAGCAGAAGGCAAAGAGGAAGAATTAGAAAGGAAAACAGGAGAGTAGAAAGTCAAAGACACGTTTCCTCCAACCTCCAAAGCTCTTTCAGTGCCCAGACAAGAAGGTTTGGTAACAGCCTCTGATCACTGCTGGGTTCTGCAGGCAGAAGAGCAACAGTGGCATCTACAGGGCATCCAGACGAACTTGGCTGGGGAAGCAGCGAGGAAGGTTAGGGAAAGCACTGCCTTCAGATCACGCCCCACAGTGGCGATGTCAGCTTGGGAGCTTGCCTCTTCTCTTCAGACCTGTAATGACAGGCGTGTGCACAAGGGCAAACCACCTTGAACAAACCTGTAGGTCCCCCCTCCCCCCATCCTAATTGAGATGCTGACATTCCTCCCTCTGGCTGTTAGACATCAGGCAAACTCTCACGGGGCTGGGAACTCACGGAGTGAGTGTCTGTTTAAAAGCCTCCAGGGCAAGCAACCAAAACTGATTTTTCCAAGAAATAAACTTTGTCATTAAGATATTGGGCAGAATCTCTGGGAAAGGTAAGGAACCAGTTTCAGGGGACGAACAGGAAGAAAGGGAAGCTAAACACTCAGAACCCAGTCAAAGCATGCTGCAGGGAGATTCTGGTGAGAATGTCACTGGGGTCACCCAGAGCTGCCACCAGCACTGAGCAGCTGGCTGGATTAAATACCCCACTGTATCGAAGAGTGGATGTTACAAGTAGTACCACTGCTGCCAACAGTAGAAATCTCCACTGTCCCCGCTTCTTGACATCACTAACTCTCTTTTTAAAGTCCTGGATGGTTGTGTCTGATTGGCCGATAACAGAGTAGCTTATGGGAAAAGATCTTCCCATATAAGGGCAAATTCCCCAGGCACGAAAATGAGATTCTGCTGATACTAGGCAGCCAAACACAAACACAAGTTGAATGGGAATACGGTGGGAATGGGAATACAATGACAGCAAACTACAGACCTGCCACCAGGGAGTGTTTCTTGAGTTTGTGGGAGGTTGTGTGACAAAGTAGAAAAGGAAAGAGCCAGGAATTCAAACTTCTAGGTCTAAGTGCTGATTCTGTCACTTATTATTATCATGCTACATGGATAGGCATGAATTAAGCTTTCTAGGTTTTTGTCATGCATAGAATAATTATCCCTACCTACTGTGAAGGGCGGATGTGTAGATCACACAGGCTTGGAAAAGTATGCTATTACTGAGTAAATCTGTCTGCCTGCCAGGATCCTAGGTTATCCATTTGTAAAAGGAAAATGTCCCTTACATTGTAGGGCTGTTGTGAGCTGAACTAGAATATTATAAATGAATGGCTTGTTACAGATTGAAATTCTTTCATGTCTGAGATTTGCATCAAAATAATGGAGGTGGTGGGTGAGAGAGGAAGTGAGAAGTAATACAGATAAGACTGATGATGAGTAATTAATTGGACATAGCTGGTGGACACACTATAATCGTCTCTCTACATTAGAATAGTTACGAAATCTTCAATATATGTTTTTTAAAGTGAAGTGTCTTGGAAATACCTAGAATATAGGCCACAGTCCCCAAATTTTATTATTGAGTCAGCTTTAGGGGTCACCCCCACCATCATCAACTGTTATAAAGTAGTGTAATCCATGGGTTACATAAAGACACCAAGATAAGTTATAGGAGAAATATTAGGAGCTTTATTATTAATAAGCCAGCGACATACACGGGTTACAGCTCACCCAAATTGTGCAGCCTAGAATATAGCTCTGAGGCTGGTTATATAGACAGGATCCCACACTGGTTGGGGGGGCAAAGGTGGGGGAGCATGGTACAAAAGCCATTTACTAACAAGCTTACAACATTTATCTATAGGATCTATTAAAAGGAAAAACATTCCTATACATCAAGACCACAAGATAACACAGTAGTGATAAATGTTTTACATACCTGACAAACATTCCCAAATCTTCTAGGGTCTACCCCCCATCCCTGTCGCCACCATAGTGGGAAATGAAATGTTTAGCTTAAGATAAGGAGAGAGCTAAATGAAATTACCTTTGCTAAGTGTGTTGGGGCTCCCCGCTTGCTTAGTTTACAAGTTTTATACATATTTATATAAAGAATTTCAAAAGGGATGATTATTAGAAAGCATATAGGGAGGAGTGAGGGCTGCAGCTCAGATGTCATGTGGCCTGTGCTCTGGACCGTGGTGCGGTGCGTACTGATGCTCCCTATGTCACATTTCCTGTGGCCTTCGTGGTCGGGGCTGTGGGCTACCACCTGGAATGGTTCATCAGGGGAAAGGATCCCCAGCCTGCGGAGGAGGAGAAGAGCATCTCACAGTGTCGGGAGGACCGAAAATTGGATGAGCTGCTAGGAAAGGACCATACCCAGGTGTTGAGCCTTAAGGACAAGCTGGAATTTGCCCCGAAAGCTGTCCTGAACAGAAACCGCCCGGAGAAGAACTAATAGAGGACACAGGGCCATATGGGTCCTTCCGTAGGCTCTGATTGGTCCTGCCACCATGTTGACCTGGCTCCAGAACCCACATCCGATTTGCTCTGTTGCTTATTCTGGCCCCTCCAGCGCCACCCAGCCACACACATACTGGCCGCTCTTCTGTGGTCAGGCAGACGCACTAGCAGCTGAAGGGCCAATGAAGAGGAAGGCCCTGGAGGGTTCTGGCCTGCAGGCTGCATCTGTTGTATGGCGGCCACAAATGCCAGGTTTCTGGGCGCACTGCTGGAAGCAGTGTTATGAAATGAATTTCCGCTGTCAGTCTCTGCAGGGAGGTGGATTAGCCTCAGGTGGAAGTGGGTGAGATTGGGGTGTTGCCTTAGGAGGGATACCACATGTCTAGTTCCCATGTGCCTGGGAAGAATTCAGAAATACACCTCCAAAAAAAAAAAAAAGAAGAAGAAAGCATATAAAATGTTATAGAATACAGATTTTTCAAGCAAGGAGAGTGGGCTTGTGATCCCTTTGGCCCTGTTTGGCAAACTGCAGCTCGCGAGCCATGTGTGGCTCTTTGGCCCCTTGAGTGTGGCTCTTACACACAATACCACATGTGGGCGCTACCTCGATAAGGAATGTACCTACCTATATAGTTTAAGTTTTAAAAATTTGGCTCTCAAAAGAAATTTTAATCGTTGTACTGTTGATATTTGGCTCTGTTGACTAATGAGTTTGCCGACCACTGGTAGAGGTATAAGTTACTCTCATGGCCCTAGGAGGAGAAGGGTTAGGATAAGTTTTTGGAATTTTTAATTAAGATATGTAAACATTGTCTCCTAAAGGCTCTTAAGGAAGGGGAAGAGGAAGTTTTCAGATAAGTTCTACCTTCTTTGCTCTGTCTAGCAAGTGGTGTCAGTCCTTCCAGAGAACTATAGTTAAACTATGACTAGCTGATTTTTGCACCTTGTAAGCTCTTCTTCTTGAAATACCATTATCAACAGTTTTGCAGTTCCTTGACACCTTATTCCCCCACCATCATCAACCTCTGCCCTCAAGTGCTGTTTTCTCAGGACTGTGGTCTTTCCTCTCTCCCTGGACTAGTGCCAATGTAAGCCTATATCAGGGACACATCTTCAGTGGCAAACAGGTTTGAAATGAAACGAAACAAAAACAAAAACCCCAAACAACTAACCCAAAATACTAATCAAGAGAAAAACAAGCAAAACGAGGGTCCCTGTTCCTGCGCTCCTTCCAAGTTCATAGCAACTGTGAAACTACTTTCCCGTAAACAAAACCTAACCAACCTCACTTTTCCTCACTGCATTCAGTTAAGAACCACAGAAAATAACAAATAACAAAGAAGCCACGCAAGGCTGCGTGCCAAGTGCCAGCAGGAAGCGCAGTATTCCTGCTGTACCCCAACCGCAGTCCCGCGCAAGCTGCCGGCTCTGTGCGCCCGCCCGGCTCCCGGCTGGTCCAGGACACCGGCGGCTGCGGGATTCCGAGGGAAAGGGACTGCCGAGAGTGCCATCGCCTCGTCGCAGGGGAAAGACCACGGTCCGGGGTCCTGTGAAAGTACACGAGCATCCCGAGGAGACGTTACAATCAGACGGCGGTGCTTAACTACGATAATGAACTCCGACGAGGAAAGGCTCCACCTGCGTTGGGACGGGCTTCAGATCCCGTGACACAGAGCCCGCCACAGACTGCCAGCCTTAGCGTCCTGACCTAACCATTTGATCTCCCTTTTCAAAACTGCCGTGCAGGGACTCCGGTCCACTGTCCAACCGGAACCAGCGAGGCACCCAGCGGGGCAGAAGCACTTCCGCCCCCAACCAAGATGGCTTCCCAGGCGGGGCTGTAAGGCGGAAGTGACCTGTAGGTTGGCTGACGGGTCTACCATGGCGGCCACGGTCACCTCCCCCGCGCTGAAGCGCCTAGATCTGCGCGACCCCGCGGCGCTTTTCGAGACGCACGGAGCGGAGGAGATCCGAGGGCTGGAGCGCCAGGTTCGGGCCGAGATTGAGCACAAGAAAGAGGAGCTGCGGCAAATGGTGGGCGAGCGGTACCGAGACCTGATCGAGGCGGCCGACACCATCGGCCAGATGCGCCGCTGTGCCGAGGGGCTGGTGGACGCCGTGAAAGCCACCGACGAGTACTGCGCCCGTCTCCACCAGGCGGGCTCAGCCACGCCCCGGCCGCCGAGGGACCCGCAGGTCAGTCCCGCACCCCGAGGTCCCGCCCCCATCCCCGCCACTCCCGCGGGTGCGTCCCGCCCCCGCCGCATCCTCACCTGCCTTTGGGGGGAGCGCGGCCACTTTGGGGTCCAGCTGCACAGGGGTCGCAGGCGGCAGCCCTTGACCAATCTTTCCAAGTTCTTCGGCCCTTTCTTAGGGAGCTTTGCCTGGCTTCTGGGCCCTGATTCCCTCGCCTCACGCGTGGGTTTCCAGGGCTCTTCTGTCCGGCGTTAGAGGGAAACGCCAGGGGTCTCCCTCGTCTCATTCCCATGACATTTTCTGACGTTGTTCTTAGAACAGATCTCTCCTTTATGCTGACACCGTCCCTCCCCGTCCTGCATTCCTTATCCCAATCTTCCCCGACCCACCTCCATTCCGAAGAATAACTTAGTCTACAGCCCCAAATAGCTATAGCACCCGTTGCTGAAGGATCGTACCAGCATCACGCCATCACCTTGTAATAGAACATTTCCACTTTAGAGACCTGAGGTTATCACAGTCAGGTTATCCTAAGTGTTCTTTCGCCCAGCGAGGAATGATTAGACCCGATGTGGAAGGATGCAGCCCTAAAGACATCCCAATGCTGGAGTAGCATTTTGTCTTATAAAGAGTGTTGTTGACTTAGGGACAGGAGGGAGTGAAAGGGCAGGGAGGGTGAGAAGGGTAAACAAGGAACTTGTTCTTAACAACCTGGGAAAAGAACCTTACAGTGACATGAAAGGAGAAATTGCAGAATTTATTATTAGTAGTAAATTAACTTGCCCTGGCCAGTTAGCTCAGTGGTAGAGCATGAGCCCGTCAGCCCAGTGTGTGAAGTCCTGGGTTCAATTCCCTGTCAGGGCACACAGAAGCAACCGTCTGCTTCTCCAAACCCCCCTTTCTCTCTCTCTCTCTCTCTTCCCTTCCATTCCATGGCTCGAAGGATTCTAGCAAATTGGCCCCTGGCACTGAAAATGGCTCCATGGTCTCGCCTCTGGCGCTAAAAGAGCTGGATTGAGGAGCAACAGAGCAGCAGGCTCTAGTGGGCCTCCTAGTGGGCTTGCCGGGTGGATCTCGGTAGGGGCGCATGTGGGAGTCTGTCTCTCTCTCTCCCTCCCTCTCTCTCACCCTCTCACTTAATAAAAATAAATAAAATAAAAAATAAATTAACTTGTACTATGCTGGATTTTAGAAATACATTTATTTTTATAGTTGTATCTGACATAAAAAGCCCACAAAACTTTGAGTGCCTTTCTTCAAGGCACAAAGAAACAGAAGTCCCCCAGTTCCTGCTCTGATAGACCTTACAGTCTAGTTGAGGATTCAAGTCCATGAAAATTTAGTAATAAAAATGTAGCCTGGAAAAAAAATGTAGCCTGACCAGGTGGTGGTGCAGTGGATAGAGTGTCAGACTGGGACGCAGAGGACCTAGGTTTGAAACCCCAAGGTCGGCAGCTAGAGCGCGGGCTCATCTGGTTTGAGCACAGCTCACCAGCTTGGACCCAAAGTCGCTGGCTTGAGCAAGGGGTCACTAGGTCTGCTGTAGTCCCCCGGTCAGGCACATATGAGAAAGCAATCAATGAACAACTAAGGTGCCACAACAAAGAGTTGATGCTTCTCATCTCTCCCCCTTCTTGTCTGTCCCTATCTGTCTCTCTCTCTCTGTCACACACACATAAAAAAAAATGTAAATAATTTACAAAGGCAGTAGAAAACATTTTAGGATAATGGTGATTGGCTCCCAAAATAATTGCGCACATTTACCATAAGAATTTTGAAGGAAGTCACTGCAAACGTGGATCCTTCCTTCTCAGTAAAGAGGGCCCCTAAGGACAGATGAGACTTGGAATATGGACCTGAAATATGTAAAGCCAATTAAAAACTGGTAATCAATTTGATTAAAGCAGGGTTTCTCAACCTTGGTGCTAGTGACATTTGGCCCAGATCATTCTTTGTGGTAGCGGCTGTCCTGTGCACTATTGGGTGTCAGAAGCATTCCATCCACTACATACAGGTAGCACCCCGCTCTCCCCCACTGTGATTATCAAAATGCCTCCAGATACTGTCAGATGTTCCCTGGGAGATGAAATCGCCCCTCTGCCCTACACGTGAAAACCAATGGATACAGGGCCCCTGGAAGAAAGTAGTGGAGAACAGGAATCCCTTGACCACCAGACTGATACTAAGCAGTGAAGAGCCTTTTAGAGACGAACAAAGATCATATCCAAGTGGCCTTTGAAGAAGGTAAATTTGACAGCAACAGAAAAGATAGATTGGAGGGAGTAGTGAATGAACACAGCACTAGCAAAATGTTTCTGGATTATCTAAGTGTGAGACTAAGATGATAGGACCCATATTAGAATCATGAAGTCGTAACAGAAACTTCGATATCAAGAGAACCCCTCAGACATGAAGTTCCTGGGAGTTTAGCCGTAGAGCGGTGGTATATGCTGAGATAGATAGGCAGGGAGGAGATGGCTAAGATTTTTGTTAGGGAGAGGAATTGAGTTTCAAGTATACTGATTATGTAATGGTAGTGAAACTCACCAAGCAGCAGCAGAAAAGGCTGGATTGGGATTCAGGAGAGTGACAAAGACTAAAAATAAAGATGTGGTAGCAGTGGTCTGCTTAGAGCTGACGCTTGAGGGGAGAGACTCCTGAAGTAAAAGGACTGAAGAGTAGAGGCATGAGCACTGAGTCGGGTGAAGAGTTGGTGGAGGGCTGGTTAAGAGTAGCAGCCAACATGGAAGTCTATGATGCACTCAAAGAAGCAGAAAATGTAGGAAGGCTGAACATCAGAAAAGGGAAGGAGAAAGCTCACTCCAGGGGAATCCATCAGGGCTCTGTGCTACTGTGATATCACAAGGATCACTGATAATCGGACTATGAGATGACCCAATTAAGTTTGCCTCTCCATGGAAATAAGCAAGGGTGCATGCAACAGGTTGGACAAACCAGTGGGATTGGACAGCACTCCTGACTCCAGTAATTCTACTGTACCGTCATCAATGCCTTACCGAATGACACTGAGTCAGGCTTAGTGAAAGCTTTGTACCCTAAAATGCCCCCACACTTCTCCCCAGGCCTGCCCAACACGGACCTTGCTTGCTTGTTCTGACTCCTGTGCCCTTCCCTGTAGCCACAGCCATCCCAGGAGAAGTTCTACAGCATGGCCGCCCAGATCAAGCTCCTCTTAGAAATTCCTGAGAAGATCTGGAGTGCAATGGAGGCCTCTCAGTATCTCCATGCCACACAGCTGTACCTGCTCTGCTGCCACCTGCACAGCCTGCTGCAGCTGGATTCTTCTGGCTCCCGATACAGCCCTGTCCTCTCACGATTCCCCATACTCATCCGGCAGGTGGCGGCAGCCAGCCACTTCCGGTAAGTGGATCCAGCATAAAGATCTCTGGTGAGGGCATGCTTCCCCACTACAGTTTTATGGAGGATGTCTTCTTTCCTCACCTACTAAGACTCTTCTCCCAAGATGTAAAAAATTCCCTGGTGACCTTCTGTCATCTTTCTAGCTCAACCATTCTGCATGAAAGCAAGATGCTGCTCAAATGCCAAGCCGTGTCGGACCAAGCTGTAGCCGAGGCCCTGTGCTCTATAATGCTCTTAGAAGAGAGCTCTCCTCGCCAAGCCCTGACAGACTTCCTGTTGGCCAGAAAAGCAGCTATTCAGAAACTCCTCAACCAGCCGCACCATGGTGGGTGCACCTTCTTTCCAAAATTTGGTCCATAAACATTGGGAGTGGAGAAGGATGAGCAGAGGGAGGCTGGAGGATCCCAAGAGTTTACTGTTTTAACTTTACTATGGGAGAAATTGTCTAAAAGGCTGGTTTCTTCTTGTAGGTGCTGGTATCAAGGCTCAGGTTTGCTCATTAGTGGAGTTGCTGGCCACCACTTTGAACCAAGCTTATGCTCTTTTCTACACGTTACCAGAAGGTCTGTTGCCAGATCCATCCCTGCCATGTGGCTTGCTCTTCTCGACTCTGGAGACCATCACAGACCAGCATCCTACCAGTAAGCTCTTAGCCAACTGTTTTTATTTTCCAGTTCATTCAACGGATGTTTTCTGAGCATCTGCCATCTGCCAGCTACTACACTGGGTTCTGGGGACACAACAGTGAACTGGACAAATATGGACCCACCTTTGTAGAGGTCACAGTCTA
Organism: Saccopteryx leptura; assembly: GCF_036850995.1. Lineage (NCBI taxonomy): Eukaryota > Metazoa > Chordata > Mammalia > Chiroptera > Emballonuridae > Saccopteryx > Saccopteryx leptura. Next base: position 170,781,866 of record NC_089507.1, read on the forward strand.
GTGGTAGAGACAGATTTTGAACTCAGATACACACATACCTGTTTAATATCAATATTGGTCATTGCTCTAAAGGTGAAGTACAAGTTGGCTTGGGAGCATTGACTGGAGGGATCTCACCAGTTACTTTCACTGAAAAAGTTATATTTAACCTGAAACCTAAAAGTTGAGTAAGACTTATCAGGTGAAGAGGCAAGGAAGAGAGATCCAGGCAAAGGGAAGAGGGTGTGCAAAGGCCCTGAGGCAAGGAGGATGTTAGTATATTTCAGGAACCAAAAGAGAGCAGGTGAGTTTAAGGGGTATTGGGTGATGAAGGGAAGAGCAGTATGAGAAGAGATGTGGTCTATCAGATGTGACCAGATAATACAGAGCCATGTGGGCCGGGCTAGGGAGTTTGAACTTTAGGCAAAGGACAATGGATAGCCTTCCAGGACCTTCCCGGCTTGGTGGCCCTTCTGTTATATGTTCCCTTGCATTTTGTACTTTTATTTGCTAGGATTTCTCCCAATTAGAATTAAATGCAGTTGGCTTTTATCCCCATGGATCCCCATGGGGCTAGACTGGATGCTGAGAGCTTACTTAGGAGGCTGTCATTGTAACCTTGGTGACGGATGATGGGGGCAAAAGAGATGGAGTTAATTGGACAACTCAGACTTCTGTTTAGGAGGAGCTGGTTTGGGAGTGATTGTGTAGGGTGTGGAAGGGAGGTATCAAGTTTACTAGAAAAGGAGCTGGTCCTTGAAAGGGGCCGATGCTGAGTTCACTCCAGAAAATATGACACTAGGGATGACTGACAGCTTGGAATGGGAACACGAGTGGGCAGGCAGCTGTGGAGCTGGAACAGAGTCGCAAGAGGTCTGTCTGGAGACACATGTCTGCAGTGCTCTGCACATGGCTGTTGTTTAATGCCATGGGGATGGGCGGTATCATCAGTAACAAGAGAGGATGACAGACGACTGTGCCTCAGGAAAGTCTAGATCTCAAAGGCCAGGCGGATAAGACAGCCAGTTAAAAGAGAAACAAGGAGAATGAGGGGACAGCCATGTGATCATTTTCAGAGATGTGTATTATAGTCTCAATTCTGGCTTACTTTATGTTTCAACTCGGACCGCCTTGGTCTCCCTCTGGGTACTTACCTTTAGCACATCTTGCCTCCTATAAATGGTGATTATTGGCTAATTGGTCATGGCATTAGAAAACAAGTAGACGGGACCTCAGAAGGACCCGTTTCCAACTCCAGCAGGTGCTTGTGCACAGAATATAATGAATGGGCCTCCTGGAGGCCCACAGTGTGGGCCTGTGCACTCTGGAGAGGTCGCCTCAGAAGGGCTACAACATCCAGCTGGTCAGGAGGAGGGCCATCACTTCTCCCTGTAGAGCTTCAAGGGAGAGTGGAGGATGGGAGGAAAGGGAAGCATCGCTTTTTTCTTTCTTTCTTTTTTTTTTGATGACTTAAGTTCTACTTTGCAAACATCAAGGACTGCACAGCACCTGGTTCTCCTTTTTCTTCCTTTGTCCCCTTCCTTTCCTCACTTTCCTTGCCCTCTTCTTACCCAGTAGTATGACCAGAGTTGGAGCAGGGAAACTGCCAGCTCCCTGAGGACGGAGCCCCAGACATATTCCACACTTTCTTTCCCCTTTGTCATGGGTCCAGTCTGGCCTGTCCAGAGGAAGGCCAGATGATCTTTGGCAATTCCTTCTGGGTCCAGGTTTCATCTGCTCTTCAGAGGGTGGCCTTGGTCACTTCTCACTTGGCCTTCTCTTTAGAAAAGGGCATGGGTGTCCTGCAAGCGGAGCTGAAGCTCTGTAGCTGGTTCAAGCACCTGCCCGCATCCATTGTGGAGTTCCAGCCGGCTCTCCGGACCCTCGCGCACCCCATCAGCCAGGAGTACCTGACGGACACGCTGCAGAAGTGGATCCACATGTGAGTAGTAGAGCTTTCCCGAGGCTGGCAGCCACCACCCGTGCAGCCTGGTGTACCGTGCAAGGCCGTGGACGAGTGAGGGACAAGCCTGATGTGGACGATGCTCTGCAGGCTGTCCACTAGGTCACATCAGCTACTTACTCTTCCGCCTGTCACTTCTGTCACGAGGGGTTAGCCTTCACTGTGGAAAACCATGAAGGAATCTGTCTTTCAAAGTACTACATAGAGGATTTTAAATTCTCCTGTGTAAAAGTTCTGCCACTCTTAAACTTTGTGAAGCCGTTCTGTGGGGCTCTCAGCTTCCTTCTAGGTAGCTCAGGGAGGCAAGGGTGGGCCTCGTGGAAGGCCTACAGGCGCTCCCCACTCCAGCCACAGATGCTGTTTATATATATATTTTTTCACTACTCTGAGATAAGTGTATACATTTAGACCCAGGTAAGAGGTTTTCAAGTGGAAGCCTGCTCTCTTTCTTAACAAAGGTATGGGACCAAAGGTGTGGGCCTAATGAGGCCCAAGGCAAATGATTTTGTTGCAGGTGCAATGAAGATATTAAAAATGGGATCACCAACCTGCTTATGTTTGTGAAGAGCATGAAAGGCCTGGCAGGGATCCGGGACGCCGTCTGGGAGCTGCTGACCAATGAGTCCACCAGCCACAGCTGGGAGGTGGTGTGCCGGCGGCTTCTGGAGAAGCCGCTCTTGTTCTGGGAGGACTTGATGCAGCAACTGTTCCTTGACCGGTTACAGGTAATGTGGAAAGTCCCATGGTCTGTCTTATGGCCAACCTTTTTTTTTTTTTTTTTTTTTTAGGTGAGAGGAGGGGAAATAGCGAGGCCAACTCCCACATGCACCCCTACTGGGATTCACTCGGCAACCCTATCTGGAGCTGATGCTTGAGTACCTAGCTATTTTTTGTGTCTGAGGCACTCCAACAGAACTATCCTCAGTGCCTGGGGCCACACTTGAACCAGCCAAGCCCCTGGCTGTGGTAGGGAAAGAGGGAGAGAACAGGGAGGTGGGGATGAAGTAGATGGTTGCTTCTCCTGTGTGCCCTGACTAGGAATCAAACCTAAGACATCCATAAGCCAGGTTGACACTCTATCCACTGAACCCCTGGCCAGGGCCGTTATGGCCAATCTTAGAGTGCCACTTGGTGCTCTTGTCCTGAGATTTCCTAAAAAGAACTGTGATTTTTTTTTTTTAACTCGGTGAGAGGAGGAAAGGCAGAGAGATAGACTCCCACATGCACCTTGACTGGAATCTACCCTGCAAGCCCCCTACTGGGCGATGCTCTGCTTATCTGGAAACGCTGCTCTATTGCTTGGCGACCGAGCTATTTTAGTACCTGAGGGAAGGCCATGGAGCCATCCTCCGTACCCAGGGCCAACTTGCTCAAAACATTCAAGCCATGGCTGTGGGAGGAGAAGAAGAGAGAGAGAGAAACAAGAAAGGGAGGGGTGGAGAAGCAGATGGGTGCTTCTCCTGTGTGCCCTGACTGTAAATTGAAACCGGGCATCCACATGCCAGGCTGATGCTGTACTACTGAACCAACAGGCCAGGGCCAAGAAATGTGATTAGAACTCTTTTCTCATTCTCCTTCAGACACTGACAAAAGAGGGCTTTGACTCCATCTCCACTAGCTCCAGACAGCTCCTCACTGCTGCTCTGCAGGAGCTTGAAACCAGCAAGTCCACTTCAAACAAGCACATCCACTTTGAGCATAACATGTCTCTGTTCCTCTGGTCCGAGAGTCCCAGTGACCTGCCACCTGACGCTGCCTGGGTCAATGTAGCCAACCGGGCTCAGTTTGCTGGCACTGGGCTCTCCATGAAGGCACAAGCTGTGAGCCCTTGTGTCCAGAACTTCTGTTCTGCCCTAGACTCCAAACTAAAGGTTAAATTGGATGACCTCCTGGCTTACCTTCCCTCTGATGTCTCATCATTTTCCAAGGACATCTCCCCCATGCAAGCCAAGAATTGTGCTTTTGACAGGTACGCAGATGCTGGGACCGTGCAAGACATGTTGCGGACTCACTCGGTGGCCTGCATCAGGCACATCACGGACTGCATCTGCACAGAGCTGCAGAGCATCAGAGAAGCTGTGCACGGCCAGCAGGATGCCCTCGGTGGGGTCAAGCTGCACGCGGCCCTTTTCATGGCCAGACTCTGCCAGTCACTGGGAGAGCTGTGTCCTCACCTGAAGCAGTGCATTTTAGGAAAGTCTGGGAGCGCTGAGAAACCAGCAAGGGATTCTAGGGCTCTGAAAAAACAGGGAAAGGGGAAAACTGAGAAGGTCCTACCTGGGCAGGCCCAGTGGCAGGAAGTGAAAGAGCTCCTCCTCCAGCAAAGCGTGATGGGCTTTCGGGTCTGGAGCTCCGCGGTTGTGAACGTGAGTACAACTGAACACGTTCTTTCATGCTCACCAGCTCACCCTCGTTTTGTCTCCCTTTTATCATACAACCCAGTCTTGCCAACCTTGATAAGATCATTTAATAGTAAGGAAATGATAATTTTTATTTTATAGCATCACTTTCACTTATTTCTGCCACAGAGGGCAAATCTCAAAACTCCCCCATTCATTTTTAGCCTGGCTTTTATAGACAGAAAACCTTGGTTTTTTTTCCCTTCCATCTGATGACACTCACTCTCTGGACCAGGGTCTGTATTTCCTGTTCTTCAACCTAGATATCACATTCCCTACAGTCTTCTCTGGTTTCTTAAGAGCTGACATTTGCAGAGTAGTTAGCAGCAAAATTCCCATTGCCAAGATCAGTAATTAGCCGAAAGAAGAGTGATGTTTGCCATTTGCCTCCCACAAATGACCTAAGCCACAGAAGCTGGTTTCAGAATTGCTCCAGTAGTTTGAAACAAACTCTCTAGGATCTGAGTGGTCTCTATGGGTATTTGCCTCCTATTACCAGGTTTTGGCTCATGGATTCGCCCAGTCATTACTTTTAGATGATGCTGGCTCAGTCCTGGCCACAGCCACCAGCTGGGATGAACTGGAGATTCAGGAGGAAGCGGAGTCTGGCAGCAGCATAACATCCAAGATCCGACTTCCGATCCAGGTAAAACAGTGCCACCGTCAGAGTGCAGGGCTGAAACCTGTTCTGGGAGAGGAAAAGATTACAGAAAGTCATTGATTGGCAGCTTCTGAGGAAGAGCCACAAGTAATATTTCCAACTTTCCACCAAGGGGCCGGGGGCAAAATGGCCATAGTCAAGTAAATAGACTGTTTTAGAAGTCAGTTCATGATTCCTTCCTTTTGTAGCGCTGACTCTGCTAACTAGAGAACCACTTACCCTAAAGTGAACATAGCAATGTAAAACAGTGCCACCAGGCAGGGCAACCCCAGGCCACCAACGAAATGACAGCAAATGTCACTCATACCTGTTAACTGGTAAGAGGTGCTGATTGGAGGGGTCAAGGTCTTGGCGTATATGCCAGGATAAATGGATCCATGTTTACTGTTTCATTTAATTGGTGCAACTTGGTGACTCGATATTCCTTTGTTCTTTCAGCCATCCTGGTATGTGCAGTCCTTCCTGTTTAGCTTGTGCCAGGAAATTAATCGGGTCGGAGGCCATGCCTTGCCCAAGGTGACGCTGCAGGAGATGCTGAAAAGCTGTATGGTTCAAGTAGTAGCTGCCTATGAGAAACTCGCAGAAGAAAAACAGATGCAGGTAGGTGTTTGAAGTTTTCTCCACTGAAAACTGAAATACAACCTTAGTTTTTTCTTGGGTCTGGGCAGTGCACATCAAGGAATGTGAGTGTTTAGGAGTTACTGAGCCCAGGCTATCTGGTTGGTAGTGGCTTCCAACTCTGCAAGTTTAATTACACCTGTTCTCGGGGGTCAGCCAGGTCTTTGGGAAAGGGCAGTTCAGTACAGTGGGAGGACGGCGGCCTCCGTAGCAGACCCGCTTCACAAGCTGGCACGGCCGCACTCACCTGGGCCTGGGTAAATCACGTGTTTCCTCAGGATCAGATGTGGTCACTCAGCTGCTTGGGGGACTGTAAGGAAGCTGGATTACAAAGCACAGCATGTGGCACATGACCTACTCTTTGAGTTCCTGTCTCCCAGCCATCAGTCTGTGAAGCATTCTGCCCTTGCTGTGTATTCCCATTTCATTAGTAACATTTTAACAGGACCGCCTCCCAGTTTGGGAAAAAAATCAGGTTGGTCTTCTCTCTTGAGCTTCCTCACAATGCCTCTCCTTTATGCAAGGAGCTTTTTTTATTTAAAATGAGCATCTCCAGCACCCGAGACCTTTATGGGCTGGGTTTCCGCCCTGCTGTTAGATTTTTTGAGTTTTAAGACCAAGTTTCTAACCTGTTGTGTAGTGAGATTCAACCAAACTGGCCATTTGAGTGTAAAAAGCTTCTGCTTCTGAAATAACAAGCTGCAACTCAAGCAAACCATGAAGCTGTTTATTGCGTTCACATAAATCACCTCTTAAATGGGTGGGGCCGGCGAATTCATTTGCAGAAGGAAGGTGCCTTTCCAATGACCCAGAACCGGGCACTGCAGCTGCTTTATGATCTGCGTTATCTCAACACTGTTCTGACAGTCAAGGGTGAAGAGGTGAAAAGTGGTCGCAGCAAACAGGACTCCAGGTATCCTCACCCCCCACCCCAAGCTCTCAATACAGCCTCTTCCAAATGCAAATAGTCCTTTTCTGGAGAGTCACCAAAGAATTAGCCTTATTTCACAGTTGTGTTTGTTTTCAACAGTAAGTGCTCATATTGCCAGCAAGATAAATAATGACCACCTGCTGGATAAATTCTATTGTCAAGTGTAGTAAGTGGAATCTCATTCCTCTTTCTTATGAGTCAGCCTACCAACTGTTGAATATAATTTGAGCCTTGAGTGCCCTCCCTAAAAACAACGTGGGGGAAGAATGGACCTTAGACATGTCAGCCTAAAACTCTTGAGGATTACTTAAGCACAATGATCAGTGACAAGTGGTACTAAGCCAGCAATTAAGGAGACCAAGTCCAGTTCCAGAATTTATGTATCACTCAAATACCAGATGGGTTTTTGTCTTTAAAAATGTGGAAGATAATGATCGGAACCCTTTTTTCAGAATTGAGAAAATGGCTGACTACTTGGAAGCACTCATTGACCCATTTGACCTGGATGTTTTCACACCACACCTCAACAGCAACCTTAACCACCTGGTGCAGCGAACCTCTGTAAGTCCGTCAGTGTGAACAGGAAACCTGCTCTAGCACTCAAGCTCCTGGAGGAGCTGCTGGGAGGAGCACAGACACAAATAGCTGAGTTCAGTTACAAGGACTATAAGAGGATTAGGTAAAATCTCACCACCGAGGCAATCCATGGTGCATAAGGACTATTTAGATTTTACCAAGGCCTCCAAAAGAGCAAGAAAACAAGAGCCATGTAACCCTGAGATTCTGACCAGTGGGCAGTGGTAACAGTAATTCTGAAGCATTAACACACTGAAGAGAACATTCCCCCCAAAAGGGTGGTTAGAAACCAAGAAAGCAGTGATTACTAGCAAGAAGTGATTTTCTTTTAACTAGAGAAGAAAAGCCCAGCGTGTTTTGTACCCCGTTTCTTGTCAGGTTCTATTTGGACTGGTTACCGGTACAGAGAATCAGTTCACCCCCAGGGGCAGTACATTCAACTCCCAAGAACCGCATAACATACTGCCGCTGGCATCAAGTCAGATCAGGTAAGGATCCTACGAGGCTTGTGCTGGGCCCTACAGCTTCCTGTTCATGCTACTAAAATTCTTTCATCTTGTCCTGGAGGTTTGGGCTCCTTCCACTGAGTATGACAAGCACTCGAAAGGCCAAATCGACCAGCAGAAGCATTGAATCCAAAGTCCAGGTTGGTATAGTAATCACCAGGTTCACCCCTTATGAATCCTGCCCCACCTCCCACCAAACCACCCAATCGGCTCCCCTTTAAAGAAGTGATAAAGAACCAAATGACAAAATGCACTAATGCTGCTTTTAATGGCGGCGCAATATAGAAGTACAAGGTTTTACTAGCTTGAGCTGATAGGTTTAAAAGATGCCCATTTACACTGTCAAGTAGCCTCCTAATAGAAGTGGATCTCAGGCTGCCAAGGCTGTAAATATGCAGGACGGGATGGAGGCTATTCCGTGGGTTTTGTAGGATAAAAGAGTGAACTGCTAACCCAGCACTACCATTATACTTATTGGGGAAAACACTGATTTGTTTTGGTGATAGTTTGATCTTCCATTTCTTTTACTTGGATGGTAAATAAAAGGAAATCTGCTTTCTCAAGTTTTACATTTTCTTGTTTCAGTAGGCTGCCATCCATTAAGCCTGCAGGAGGAGTCCTGGGTATTTCTGCATCGTGTTCTAATATGTTTGAGAGCTCAAATGCTGTCTTCTTAGAGCATTTACTTGTTTGCTTTATTGCTAGGCAAAATATTAACAATGAATCCTTTCCATATTCCCAGCCATCAAACCCTTAAGATCCAAAATCCTTGTCAGTCATCTGGTTTTAAAACTTGGGAGAGGGTTGTAAATAAAAGTTCCTGCACAAGCCGTACACTCCATGAGCATTGGCCTGTGCAGTAACCCCCTCACACACAAACGCACGCACTTCTCTAAATTTCTACTTCAAGTAACTGACCTTTAAATTCTGTCCATAGTAGAGGAACGAACCATGGAAAGGAGGTACACATTTACCCTTTTCCATTAATAGTTCTTATCTTCAAATTTAGTTTTGTCCCCATGTCCTTTTCAAATCCCCTCAACTAGAGCTGTCTGTGCTTCTCAGACCTGCTTGTGTGCTATTTGCACTCCGAGTGGAGTGGAGTGGAGTGGAGTGGTGTGGAGGTGTGAGCAGCAGGAGGATCTGGGTGGACTCTAAGGCACTTTCCTTTCCATGCAATGGCAGGTTGTCCCCCCGGAACTCTCCCGAGCGGATGACCCGATGCATCCTGGCTCCTTATTCAGACAGCTTGTCAGTGAGGAAGACGACTCCTCTACACCTTCATTATTCAAACTTGGTTGGCTCTCTAGCATGACTAAGTAACGCCGGGACATATCCATCACTCTCCAAATAAATACTACTGCATCATTTCTACTACAGGTGCCTCTGCTCATTGTTTCTAAGCCATGCCCGTCTTTCCAGTTCCAATGGTGGAATGTGGCCCCTAGTTACTGTTAGGGGGTTACTTTAAGCATAAAGTGAATCCTTGGCCAATAGTCTCACAACACTTGTGACTTTAGACATCAGTTCAGATAGCTTACACTTCGTTAGCCTTCAACAGTGCCTTAATTCTCGACACAACAAGGTGGAATTATCAATGAGATCACACAAGCTGCCAACAGAACAAGTTTGTAAGACAAAAAATCATTACGTATTTCTTGACTGTCAGAAATGCAATGTTTTCTATTAAGCCTGAGATGTAGGCTCTGGAGCAGTAACAGTGACAGAGTTGTCTGGGTATACAAGAGTCTGAAAGACATTCCCTCTGGAAATACAAGATACAACAAAGAGGGGAGACAGTTATCAGGGAGGGCGCTTCACTTACACAGCCTCACTTGGATCTGATTGTTCTGTTACAAAGGAGAGGACTTTCAACCGGACATCTACATACTAAGAGGTAGTATGGCAATTTCAGTGCAAGACTGAATCAAGCTTTCTATATTTTGGAAAAAAGTGTTTTTTTTCATGGAAACTACTCTTTACTAGTTTGTTGAATTTAAAAAATTGAAGATCCTGCATTTTTAAAAGGCCTTTTTACATAAAGTAGTTTTTCTAATTGACAGATTTGGAAATCAATCTGAACTGAACTATGGATTCAACACACAGATGAGATGTCCTCACACCACTACCTTGACATGGATTTGATACCCCCCTCAAAAGAATCCTATAAAAAATTGCTTCAAAGCCCCTTTAAAATTGCAATAGTGCAGCAAAACCACAAGTAAACAACTGCCTGTTAACCTGTTATTTCAAATATAGACTGAAAAGCCAACAGGCATTTTTTTTGTGCAATTTTTTAAAACATCATAAGATGAAATATCAAATCTGCACAGCGCTGTCCCTTCACAGAAGGCAAGAAACTGCCAGCCCATCATGTTGGGGGCCGTCCTCGGTGCTGTAGGCTGTGGAAATGGGCCTCCTTCAGGGTCTGATTGATGTGGAAGTAAGGGCCTTGGCAGAGAGCAGACTGCTCGGGCACGGGCTGGGGGGTGTTAGGGCTGGACCCGGCGACGGTGTGGTTTAGACTGCTTTCTGGCCCACTGGCCCTGTCTGGGCTGTTGATGCTGCTGCTGCTGCTGCTCCCGCCACTGTCACTGCTTGAAGACTGGAAAGAAAAAGGAATAGTTTCATGATTAGGCTGTTTGGTTTCTTAAGAGCTTTACTATATTTTAATTTACAGTACCCTATTTAAGAATATTCTACCTACCCCGTTAGAAGAGTACCAGCATCAAAACATACTGCTTACAAAAATTAAGGGATATTTCAAAATGAGTATGAAGCTATAAAATATCCCCTAATATTTGTGAGCAGTGTATATGGACTTACAGTCCTTTAAAAACTACATTCACCTAAATTATTTCATTCTATTCTCACAACTACCCTGTGAGGTAGAGTGAGATTACTGTCCCCATCAGATATTGCTAAGAGGTGGCAGGGTCCAGATTCCTACTGCAAATCCCTTTAACTACATTTTAACACTTATACAGGTCTCTCTACCTGCTTTTATCATTCATTCCCCTAATTTCCAATAATCAAAGGAAGAAGTTCTCAGCCTCTAGTAGAAAGTGCCAGTCACTGGTATATTATATAGGATATGAAGAAGGTGTCCTCATAACAAATAAGATGGCTTCTGGGTACAACTTAAAATAAAAAAAAAACAGTGACAACTTTGTGGTTATCTATTTTATGGTTTATGGACACAAAATGATATTCTCTGAATGCAGAATACATATCCTGAAACTTTAATATACTCCTTATAAAGTTACATTAGCACTTTTTAATAATTTTTTTAATTAATTTTTTACAGAGACACAGAGTGAGTCAGAGAGAGGGATAGACAGACAGGAACACAGAGAGATGAGAAGCATCGATCATTAGTTTTTCATTGCACATTGCAACACCTTAGTTGTTCATTGATTGCTTTCTCATATGTGCCTTGACCACGGGCCTTCAGCAGACCGAGTAACCCCTTGCTGGGGCCAGCGATCTTGGGTTCAAGCTGGTGGGCTTTTTGCTCAAACCAGATGAGCCCGCGCTCAAGCTGGCGACCTCGGGGTCTCGAACCCGGGTCCTCTGCATCCCAGTCCGACGCTCTATCCACTGCGCCACTGCCTGGTCAGGCAACATTAGCATTTTTACAGTTCGATATGACTATGTATGTGTTTAATTTCTTTTAATGTAACCAACATGACCGGGTCTTAGTGATCTTGAAGAAGCTACTCAGAGATCCCTATAAAAGTCACTCAGAAATCTTTTTCCTTCCAATAGCAGGAATCTCAAAAGAGAAGGCAATGGTGAGGCTCCTTTCAGAATTATGGTCCTGTACCACTGTAATACTGCATGCATGTCTACTAAATGACAACCCCATCACTTGATTGGCACTCTTCTCTATTTACAACTCAGTATAATATTGTACTGTAAAGAATCAATATGTGAAAAAGTTAGAATTCTGGTAATTGATGTTCTGGTGTAATATTTTTTTAACTCATTAGCCCTCTGATATATCTAAATTTATATTCTCTTTAGACAAAGCTATTGTTTTTGAAATGTCTGCTTACAACAATGTAAAATCTACACATAAGAAAAAAGACCAGAAAGAAACAGCCCACAGTTACTATGCTAAAATGGAGGAATTATAGATGCTTATTTTTTTCCTACCTATTCCTATGAAATTTATGCAATGTGATTATATCTTTGCATTATCAAAATAAATGTACAAATAAAACATTTCAAGATAGATACTTTAAAAGCGCTTTTTAAAATACAGAAAATTACACCTAACAGTACATATACTGTAATCTACACGGGTATATGGGAATCACATGAGTCCTTTTACAATGCAATAAGCTTAGAGAAATTACAGTTATAATTTATAAAGGGACACTGGGTTGAGATCTAATTTACTTCAACTTTACTACTTAAAAATACGGGGTGGGACAAAAGTAGGTTTACAGTTTATATGGAAAATAACACAATAATTAATAAATAATGCAAGAATAAACAGTTTCATGCACTAACAACTGTAAACCTAGTTTTGCTGAACCCTGTATGCACATAAATGAGCCTGAAATGGCAAAGAAAGCATGATCACAAAAGACATCCATTACTAATAGGACTTAAACCAAGAACTGTCAAGGTCCCTGGGTCATCTGGAGCTACTTAACATAGGTCACAAATCCTATTGCCTGTAGGGAGTAGGGAGTAGGAGACAACCTATCTTTCTACAATTAAAAAAATCATGAAAGCATCATAAATAGGCCGAGTGGCATCACATGGCAAGGTTAGCAGTAACAACTATATATACTTTTTTTTTTAAAATTAAATGAGAGGCAGGGAGGCAGAGAGAGACTCCTGCATGTGCCCTGACCAGGATCCACCCAGCAAGCCCCTACCAGGCAATGCGCCACCTGGCTGGGCTGTAGCTCCAGTGCTCAGCAACCAAGCTATTTTCACACCTGAGGCATAGGCCATAGAGCCATCCTCAGTGCCCAGGGCCAACTTAGCTCTAACCATTTGAGCTATGGCTGCGGGAGGGGGAGAGAGAGAGAAAGAGAGAGAGAGGCAGGGAGGAGTGGAGAAGCAGATGATAGCTTCTCCTGTGTGCCCTGACCGGAAATCGAACCCAGAACATCTACATGTTGGGCCGACGCTCCACCACTAAGCCAACTAGCCAGGACCAATTATATATACTTAAAAGACGTAAGAGGTAAAAGCCAATTCAAAAACAGAAATTGCTTTCCATAAAAGCCACTCCTGACCTAGAGTATAACAACCTTAAAACTGTCACTGGTACACCTGGTGAGGTCATGAATATTTAACAAGTAGGTTATCACACTAGATAAGAAATCCACCACGCAGAAAACTTTGTTTCCTCTTAGACTGTTTTCTTTGTTTTTTGTTATAGGCACTGTCTGAAAATTAAGGCAAGAACTAGAATCAGTTTTTAGTAAGTCAACTGTCCTTCTCAAGTTCTATTCATTTCACAATATGACAGCAAAGATGACACTATTCTGAGAAAAGTTAAAAGTTCTTTTAACGTTAACAGGTTAGAAAAGATTTCTGTACAATAGCTATAAAAAAAAGGTGAGGGAGACACAGAGACCAGCAATTTCTTTTTTTTTTTTTTAATATTTTTTTAATTAATTTATTTATTTATTTATTCATTTTAGAGAGGAGAGGGAGAGACAGAGAGAGAGAGAGAGAGAGAGAGAGAGAGAGAGGAGAGACAAAGAGAGAGAAGGAGGGGAGGAGCTGGAAGCATCAACTCCCATATGTGCCTTGACCAGGCAAGCCCAGGGTTTCGAACCGGCGACCTCAGCATTTCCAGGTCGACGCTTTATCCACTGCGCCACCACAGGTCAGGCAAGACCAGCAATTTCTAGTTCCTTTTAAATATCTTGAAACTTTATGACACATATAAAAAAGTTTATTGTGGCCTTGTTTATAAGAGCTAAAAAAATGCAAACAACCCAAATGTCTAACAAGAGAAACTTTAAATTATAAATATATAAAGTATAAATACATTAATTATAACTCACAACAATGAAATTCTATTCAGCTATTAATAATATACCCCCAAGGTAGAAAGAAGCCTTTAACATCTTTTTTACAGATTACAAAACAGTAGATATGACAGTTGGTTTTTTAATTTTTTTTAAAATGTAGACATACATGCACAAAAATAGTCTGGAAGGGTCCTGGCTGGTAGAGTGTGGGCCCAGCGTGTGGATGTCCTGGGTTTGATTTATGGTCAGGGTACACAGGAGAAGCAACCATCTGCTTCCCTCTCTCGTTTCTCTCTCTTCCCTACCCCACAGCCATGGCTTAATTGGTTTAAGCAAGTTGGCCCCAGCCCTGAGGATGGCTCCATGGAGTCTCTGCCTCAGGTGCTAAAAAAATAGCTTAGTTGACAAGCAACCACCCTAGATGGGCAGAGCATCACCTATAGGGGGCTGGGGGGTGGTACAAGCGGGAGTCTCTGTCTCCCCTCCTCTCACACACCAAAAAAAAAAAAGGAAAAAGAAAAATAGTCTGGAAGGATGTATGTGCCAAAATATCTAGAATTTGGACCTATTTTTTTAAGTATCTTTATTTTCTACAGCTTCTACAAAAAATATTTCTCTTAAAAAACTGATTATGAGTGAGAATACTACAAAATAGAGATCTTAGTTACTTCTAACTTCAAGACTGGGAGCTAACAATATATATCAATATTGTCAATAAGATTTTAGGAAGACTCTGGCCTCACTGAACTACTTAAGAACTTAAAAACTGCTTCAGTTGTATTCACTTGCATTGAAGAGGCCAACGATAGTTTCAAACTAATAAAAGGCAGCCTATTTAAGACAACTAGAATGGGAAGCCGGTGAATACACTTAATGTTATTTTTTTTTCTTTTTTGTATTTTTCCGAAGCTGGAAACAGGGAGGTAGTCAGACAGACTCCCGCATGCGCCTGACTGGGATCCACCCAGCATGCCCACCAGGGGCGATGATCTGCCCATCTTGGGGCGTCGCTCTGCCGCAATCAGAGCCATTCTAGCGCCTGAGGCAGCGGCCACAGAGCCATCCTCAGCGCCCAGGCAAACTTTGCTCCAGTGAAGCCTTGGCTGTGGGAGGGGAAGAGAGAGAGAGGAAGGAGAGGGGGGGGAGTGGAGAAGCAGATGGGCGCCTTTCCTGTGTGCCCTGGCCAGAAATCGAACCCGGGACTCCTGCACGCCAGGCCAACACTCTACCACTGAGCCAAGTGGCCAGGGCCTCTTTTTACTTTTTACAGAGTCAGAGAGAGGGATAGATAGGGACAGACAGACAGGAATGGAGAGAGATGAGAAGCATCAATCATCAGGGGTTTTTTTTGTTTGTTTGTTTGTTTGTTGTATTTTTTCTGAAGTTAGAAATGGGGAGGCAGTCAGACACCTGCAAGCACCCAGCCGGGATCCACCCGGCATGCCCACCAGGGGGCGATGCTCTGCCCATCTGGGGCATCGCTCTGTTGCAACCAGAGCCATTCTAGCGCCTGAGGCAGAGGCCATAGAGCCACCCCCAGCGCCCAGGCCAACTTTGCTCCAATGGAGCACTGGCTGTGGGAGGGGAAGAGAGAGACAGAGAGGAAGGAGAGGGGGAGGGGTGGAGAAGCAGATGGGCACTTCTCCTGTGTGCCCTGGCCGGGAATCCTGCATGCCAGGCTGATGCTCTACCACTGAGCCAACCAGCCAGGGCCTCAATCATCAGTTTTTTGTTGTGGCACTTTAGTTGTTCACTGATTGCTTTCTCATATGTGCCTTGACCGTGGGGCTAGAGCAGACCGAGTAACCCCTTGCTGGAGCCAGTGACCTTGGGTCCAAGCTGGTGAGCTTTTTGCTCAAACCAGATGTGCCTGCGCCCAAGCTGGCAACCTCAGGGTCTTGAACCTGGGTCCTCCGCATCCCAGTCCAATGCTCTACCCACTGCGCCACCGCCTGGTCAGACTCATATGTTATTTTAATACACAGAAAACCTGAGATACATACTACTGTCATCAGGTAAAAATAATACATCTCTTTCAAGATACTCTGGCTCTATTTTCTGCCAATTCAAGTCTTCTTACTATCGGAGAGGTTTTCGGGAGTACCTCACAAAGACTGACCAGTGTTTTTCAAATAGAAGGTAGAACCCATTTGGTGGGTAGCAACCAGTATTAAAAAAAGAAACTAGAGTATAATATGGTAACAGTAACTGTTCTGTGAAACTTTTTTCAATTATTCACAAATATATTTGGTATGTACTAGATCATAAAACATTTCTATGGGGCACAGTCAAAAATGAAAGTTATTGGAATCTGTCTTAACACTGTCAGCCAAAGAGGTCTACCTTATGAAATAAATGAAAGATCATCATTTACTTTAAAGCCTAAAGCAGGAGTCCCCAAACTTTTTACAAAGGAGGCCAGTTCACTGTTCCTTAGACCGTTGGAGGGCCGGACTATAAAAAAAACTATGAACAAATTCTTATGCACATTGCACATATCTTATTTTAAAGTAAAAAAACAAAACGGGAACAAATATAATATTTAAAATAAAGAACAAGGCCCTGGCCGGTTGGCTCAGCGGTAGAGCGTCGGCCTGGCGTGCGGGGACCCGGGTCCGATTCCCGGCCAGGGCACATAGGAGAAGCGCCCATTTGCTTCTCCATCCCCCCTCCTTCCTCTCTGTCTCTCTCTTCCCCTCCCGCAGCCAAGGCTCCATTGGAGCAAAAATGGCCCGGGCACTGGGGATGGCTCCTTGGCCTCTGCCCCAGGCGCTAGAGTGGCTCTGGTTGTGGCAGAGCGACACCCCGGAGGGGCAGAGCATCGCCCCTTGGTGGGCAGAACGTCCCTGGTGGGCGTGCCGGGTGGATCCCGGTCGGGCGCATGCGGGAGTCTGTCTGACTGTCTCTCCCCGTTTCCAGCTTCAGAAAAATACAAAAAATAAAATAAAATAAATAAAAATAAGTAAATAAAGAAAGAAAGAACAAGTAAATTTAAATCAACAAACTGACCAATATTTCAATGGGAACTATGCTCCTCTCACTGACCACCAATGAAAGAGGTACCCTTCCAGAAGTGCGGCGGGGCCGGATAAATGGCCTCAGGGGGCCGCATGTGGCCCGCGGGCCGTAGTTTGGGGACCCCTGGCCTAAAGGCATAAAATCAAATGTTAACTATTAGTGCTTTAAGATATACACAGAAGTAAATTGTTTTGTCTAACAAAATCAAAGAGTTGAAATAGGGAAAAGCAGTCGTATTTTCCGCACTGAGCAGAACTTCTGAGTAGGAAATCCTTGGGGCAGGAGGGCCACTACTTGCCGCACGGTTTTGAGAACTGGTAGGTACAGAAGTGTTTACCTTGTTACAATTCCTGTTCTCTTAGTTTTGAGCAGGTTCTTTTACTGACAGAGCCCAGAAACTCTGGGACTGAGAAAGATTCCTCAGATAGGAACCCTGTCCCCAGGCTCCTGATTCCTTACAGAGATTGCTTATCACACAGTTTATCCAAACCCAGTTACAAGGCGTGTTTCTTTTCTCTGAATTTTCAATTTGGACTGAGTGCTGACACTGACCAGAGTATTGTCAATAACAACTTTGTATAACAATCAAAAGAGAATCAAGTCATAGCTATGAAATAAAAACCCCTTGCAATAAGCACAATAGGTTAAATTTATGAAGATTCTGACCAAGAGTCTTCCTCTCTAAACATACAAAAGCAACTCATAAGAATCCTGTGGCGAGGTCTGTGTGGAAAGGGAGGATTTTCAGTTAGCTAGGACAGAAATAAAACCTGCCTGTATGCCCTGGTAACTACAGATGCCAGGGTAAGACCCAGAAGAATGCAGTCTCTTTTAGAATCACCTGGAGGCTTTTTAAATAGTGTACATGCCAGGGCCCCAGCTCAGGAAACCTGGCTCAAGTGGGCACATTACGCTGATGTCCAACCACTGTGCAAACAATTGTGAGGGTGTCTGCTGAGTAGTGGGAGGCACTGCATTAGGGCTCCCAGTCATTTATCTACTGAGCTTCATCAAGAATATGGTGGAATACAACCGGTGGTAAGGACAGTACACGGCCACTGCAGTGACAGGAATCGAGCAACAGGTGTGGATGGAGTGAGCTAGGAGAGGCCCCTTAAAATGGATGGTGTCTGAACTGGGCCTCGGTGATGAGGACGAATCTTTATAAGGAGGGTGTCACAAACCGGGAGAACAGTAAGCAAGATCAGGAGTGCTCTGAGAGGAAAAGCTAACGGTGTAGTGTGGCTGCGCTCACTCCCGAATGCGCTAGTGAGACAAATGTACTTGAGAAGCCATGGCCAGATCGTAAGTGTCCAAAGTCCAGAGAAACAGTTCCAGGCCTGTACTTAAGAGTGAGGATGCCAGGGATCTGTTAGATAAATGAGGTCCGGACGACCGAGCAGAGGCCAACATCAAGCAGCAGAGCAGGCCAGCATGAGGACAGTGGTTATCAATGTCAATGAAGGGGTATGTGTCACAGCCCAGAGGGAGATGGAAATGGAGACATCCAGGTTGACACCAAACACCTGGATATAGCTGATCCTTGAATAAATGCAGAGGGGTGAGAGGTGCGGGGGGTAGGTAAGGGCCGCTGAGACCCTGTGTAATCAAAACCCCGCATATTCCTCCTGACTCCCCCAAAACTTAAACTAATAGCACACTGCTGACCGGAAGTCTTACTGAAAAAATAATTGATTGATGTATTTTGTATGTTATATACTATACTCATATAATAAAGCTTAAAAAAAGCTATTTAGAAAATCATAAGGAAAATACACTTACAGTGCTATACATACAATATTTACTTTAAATAGACCTGCACAGCCTGACTAGGCAGTGGTGCAATGAATAGAGCGTCGGACTGGGATGCGGAGGACCCAGGTTCAAGACCCCGAGGTTGCCAGCTTGAGTGCGGGCTCATCTGGTTTGAGCAGAGCTCACCAGCTTGGACCCAAGGTTGCTGGCTCAAGCAAGGGGTTACTCAGTCTGCTGTAGCCCCATGGTCAAGGCACATATGAGAAAGCAATCAATGAACAACTAAGGTGTCACAACAAAAAACTGATGATTGACACTTCTCATCTCTCTCCATTCCTGTCTGTCCCTATCTCTCTCTCTCTCTCTCTCTCTCTCTCTCTCTCTCTCTCTGTTTCTGTAAAAATAAATAAATAAATGGACCTGCACAGTTCAAATCCATGCTGTTCAAGGATGAAGTGGACTCGGTGCTCAGTACATGTCTGACAAATGGAGTGCTGATGAGCCTTGAGAAAAGCTCTGCAGCGTCAAGAGGAAGACAGGACTGAGGGAAGAGAGGAGTGGAGTGGAGAGAGGCAGAAGGGAAGGCAGCAGTGAGGTGAGGGGAAACAGGCGGAGATGAGAGGGAAGGAAAGAGTGCCTGAGTTGGCCAGTGAAGGAAGCAGTGCTATGAAGACTCAAGACATGCAAAGGGGGGTCCAAAGTGGTAGCAGCAGCTTTCAGAATCCTTGCTAGACTGCAGAGCACATCAAGGCCGAGGGACACTTCCTGCCCTTTAGCAGAGGAAGAAGACCTGTAAATCGTGATGCAGAGGACAGGGAAACTGAGGAAGTTCATTTCCTTAGTCCATAGGGCTCAAACTCTTTGTCCTTCGGCTAAGCCTACCTTTATTAACCCAGGGCGTGAAGTCAGTGTTAGAGATAATCCATAAATACCCGTGGTAGAAAAGAATCAACCCCAAATACTACTGCTGCTGCTAACCTTTAGAAAGCCCCCAGGCAGAATGTTAATTACTAAGTCTCTATGCTTCACAAAAAGAACCAGAACATGTGTGTATTATTTATTATCTAGAGCTGTATGCCTTCTCTTCATAATTAAAAAAGCAGATCAACAACATATTTTATTTTCTTTCAAGTCCCAGCTTCCCCTCATAGCCGATCTCCCCACTTACTGGTGCTTTTAATTTATAGGAGCCTCAAAAAGAAAAAAATCTCACTGTATACGCTGCATGCCTGGAGTCATAATGAAGTTCATTCTACCACTGTGGTAGAATCTGGATTAAATGTAAGAGATGATATTAGCCAAGTTGACTGGAGCATCTGATATAAAATCCTATGCTGCCTGACCTGTGGTGGCTCAGTGGATAAAGTGTCGACCTGGAAACACTGAGGTCGCCAGTTTGAAACCCTGGGCTTGCCTGGTCAAGGCACATATGGGAGTTGATGCTTCCTGCTCCTCCTTTCTGTCTGTCTGTCTGTCTGTCTCTCTCTCTCTAAAATGAATAAATAAAAAATATTAAAAAAAAAAAAATCCTATGCTTCCAAAATGCTTAATGATGTAAGAGAGCTCCCAGTCTGCTTATACAGTGAGACAGTAAAATTCCAAATGAATTCAGTAGGTTATTTAAACTACATTCTGGCCTTGGCCAACGGTTGGCTCAGCAGTGGTAGAGTGTCAGCCTGGCATGTGGAAGTCCTGGGTTCAATTCCCAGTCAGGGCACACAGGAGAAGTGACCTTCTATTTCTCTACCCCACACCCTCCCCCCCCCCCCCCCGCCCCCATGGCTGGATTGGTTCGAGTGAGCTGGCCTCAGGTGCTGAAGATGGCTCGTGGCCTCTGCCTCAGGCGCTAACAAAATGGCTACACTGATGAGCAATGGAGCAACGGCCTCAGATGGGCAGAACATTGCCCCCTAGTGGGCTTGCTGGGTGGATCCTGGTCAGGAAACATGCGGTAGTCTCTCTCTGCCTCCCCTCCTCTCACTAAAATAATAAATAAATAAACTACTTTCTAAAGACGCAAGGATAGAAAATGTGTGGTCACTTTCTGTGTCAATACTTATAAAGCTGGACTACATACATAATGTGTATCAAGTTCCTTTGTAACTAAAATGTCCTATAATCTATCACTTCATTTTGTTTAAATTAAAACATGCTAAAAAATAAGCCGCAACTGTACAAAAACGCATGCATGAATGGACCTTTATTATTTTAGACTTAACGTCCAATTTCAATATGAAATGCTTGGGGCAGCTTATGATGCTGGAAGTTGATGTTATGTTGTGAGGCATCTGTATTAGGCTTGCTCACAGGGTTACCAGCTGTAACCACTTTGCCTGATTGGTGCATGGGTGTGTATCAGCCCCACACGTGTATGGCCTATATAAGGCTACGGGTGCTTGCGCCAAGAAAGATGGGAGATTGTGGATGTATGGATTGCCCGCCTGCCCGCCGCTGTGAGGGACCATTTTGCTGTTTGTTTGCGTGAGAGGTGGTTTCCCCTGCCTATGTGCTTGTCCACAGTTGTGAGACTCTATTAAATGGAATGGCCCAATGCTTTCTGGCTCCGCAGTTTTTCTACCATCTACCTGAATCCAATGTGAACCTGCCTGGCCTGACCCTCTGGCATTACACATATATACAAACATTTCAAGGACTTAAAACTGTGACCAAAGTTTCTTAAGATTTACAGTACAAATTCGACTAACTTTGGAAAGGAATGCTCCTCCATTTTGAATGGAACTTTTTAGATGTTAATCTGCTACAGAGTTTTCAACACATAACCCTGACAGTGTTACCCAAAACAGTTCTCTCTTGGGATGTGCCTTCTACTGTACAACAAAGATGAGAAAGGGCAAAAGCTAAGAGCCTTAAGAACCTTTGAAAAATAGTGTGAAATAGTCCATTGTCATCTAAATTCACACTATTAAAAAGAATCTTCTAACATTCAGCTCATTCTAATTCTTAAATAGATTTATAGTTCTAATTTTAACGATACACAGATTCTCCTGGTTCTGTTATGTCTTAATTTGCCATGCCTCTACACTCCCATAAGAATACCCTTGGGATTTTAGGATTATGACATCAAAAACGATCTTGCCCTGGCCAGTTGGCTCAGTGGTAGAGTGTCGGCCCAGCATGTGGATGCCCTGGGTTCAATTCCCAGTCAGGGCACACAGGAGACACACCTATCTGCTTCTCCATTTCACCCCTCTCACTTCTTTCTCTCTTCTCCTCCCCTCCCTGTAGCCATGGCTAGATTGGAGAGAGTTGGCCCTGGGCACTGAGGATGGCTCCATGGTCTTCGCCTCAGGTACTAAAAAAATGGCTCCAGTTGCAACGGAGCAGCAACCCCAGATGGGCTTGCTGAGTGGATCCTGGTCAGGGCACATGTGAGAGTGTCTCGGCCTCCCCTCCTCTCACTAAAAAAAAAAAAATCCCTTTTGTAGAAAAGGCAGGGTCTGTTCCAGGTAAGCCACTTCTGTTCCATCTCCACCTTCACTCTCTACTTGTTACTTCACAATGAGCTAAAAAGTCAAAACAGTCTTAGATACAGATATACAAGGGATGGGAATCTTGTGAAAAGGCACTCCCTTCACTGACTCAGCAGCAGCACTTTCACAAAGCATACACCCAAGGATTACATGGAAGCTTCTAGTGTATTTTGTAGATAAGGGTATTGAAACTGAAGACAAAGAGCATTACTCCTACAAGATACAATTCAAACCAAAAAGGCTAGCCCCTAAAAAAGCAGTTCTCAACCTGTGGGTCGCGACCCCGGCGGGGGTCGAACGACCAAAACACAGGGGTCGCCTAAAGCCATCGGAAAATACATATTTATTATACAATCGGAAAATACATATTTATTATACAATCGGAAAATACATATTTATTATACAATACATTTTAAAATAAAATATGTATTTCTGATGGCTTTAGGCGACCCCTGTGTTTTGGTCGTTCGACTCCCGCCGGGGTCGCGACGCACAGGCTGAGAACCGCTGCCCTAAAAGAATAAACTAGTAAGTTAAATCTAGCCAGTTCCTACTCATCCAAATAATTATCAAAGATCAGGGAATGTCACTACCATTGTACAGGACCCAAAAGAAAGACACAAAGTGACAAATCATTTCACTTCTTGCTCACCAAGAGAAAAACAAGCCTGACTTAAGACATTAACTAACACGATTCATACAAAATGGCTTCACAAAAAAGATTTTTATTCTTATGCTAGTAATTTATACCCCAATTTAGAAAACAGTAACATGAGACTCACTGTCACTAAAGTTAAAATTCAAGATTTTCAAACACCAATTAGATTTTTGCAAAAACAATAAAACACTAGACCCCAAAGTTTCGTTTTTTTCAGACAGAAATTTAAAATGGCTGTCTAGCTAATATATCATAGCACTGACTTGGCAAAACCCTTTCCAGCTAGTCTGTTTCTACAACTGCAGAGCAGCGGGAGACCTCACTGCCCTGGATACAGTCAGCAGTCTCTCGGAACCGCCACCTGCCTTCTGCGAGGACACCCGCCACGGTGAGGAGCACGCTGCTCAAGCTCTGGGCTCACTGACTGGCTCTTACTTGCTTGTAGCTTTGGGCAAGTGAGTATTTTCTGTGTCCTAATTTTTCCATCTGAAAAGAAACTACTGAAATGACAGGAAGAAAATGTGCAAGTAAAAGTTTCTTTCTACATAACTCATCGGGGAAGTCCGTTCCCATTCTCAGCTTCACAGCATCTAGGAACAAAGAGGCATGTGCTATCTCCACTTTTCAGGTAATTGTAATTTACTTGTGGCATAGCTGAACAGAAATCAAACACCTCGTACCTTACTTTCCAGTACTTGCCAATATTATTACATTTAGGAGAAAATGGTAACTTTTAATAATTTTAAATCTCTCTTAGAATTAAAATAAGTTCTTTCCAAATGAATGTTCTTCAAATCACAAAAAGAATTCTAAAATTATTTCAGATTTTAGGAAAGACAAAGGAAACAGTTTCTCTTAATCTTAAGAAAACCTACCTCTGCCCTACCTTAGAATTAAAAGGTAACATTTTCATTAATAAGAATTTGTTATATAAATTAATAATAATCCATTTATAATGAATCATTTTATTTTCCCTTTTAAACCCAACTGTCAAAAGGCAGCCAAATACCCCTAAACTTGTTATTTTTGAGTTATAAGCATTATGATCTATTCCAGTGGTGATAATTCAATTATTTAGGGCTTCATTTTCCATTTTAAAGACTTTTCCTTGCCTTTGCTTCTCTAGCTCTCCCTGGGTTCCCGGGGCCCTCGTGACTTGTTAACACACCACTGGGGAAGCTCAGCCCTAGCTCCTCACTCAGATGGCTGATAAAGGTTCAGCGCACAAAACTGAAACCGAGGGTCACAGCTCCTTTGAGGGCAACTGGTGAGTTCAGATTATTGCGACACATAAAAAGGACCTGTACTGATCGTGAATTAGAACAAAGACAATCTTAGTCCCTCATCAGACTAATGATTTACAGAGTGGTTTAACCACTGAGCTTCTTTGGACAAGTAAGAACAAGACATACGAACCTGCAGGGTGAGTAACAACACTGTTTTCTTCCGTGATACCAGTACAGAGGTTTTAGAAAGGTAATCAAGGTCATTTTCTACAAACAGCAATTAAAACAAAACTATACTAGGAATTTCACTAAAAATAAGAGATCAGAAATGTTTAATTTTCTAAACATGGCGATTTATATTCTTGTTTTCAGGCACCAAAGCTAAATACAATTTAGGGGAAAAAGACCAATACAAAGAGTTAGACCTACTACTTACTATACTTTCAAATGAATGCCAATCTCATATGGTGAATTTACATACAGATATAAGTAAAGAAATATTCATGCTGACACCGTGAAAGTAATTACTACATACTCTCTTAAGGAACAGCCTTAAAATTCAAAAGAATAATGGAGACTCAATTACTGTTACGGTTTTAACACTGGATGATCATGGTAGCCTCTCCTCTCTGCTCTGCTTTCATCCATGAGATTCCCCAATTACCACAGTAAATAAAGCTCAATAACTTTTCTGTTAATCATTTTTTAAAAAAAAAATATTTCTCTACAAGATTTGAGAGAGAGGAAGGGAGAAAGCAGGACAGACACAGGAACATCTATTTCTGTATGTGTCCTGACTAGGGATCGAACTGGCAACCTCTGTGCTTCAGGGTAATGCTCAAACCAACTGAGCTATCTGGCCAGGGCTGTTAATCATTTTTTAAAAAGGAAGAAAAACTGTGATAGGAAGATTTTTTAAAGGAAAGATAAAAGATAAAAGCTATAGAAACTCAAGTCTCTGAATAGAAAGATCTATCTGCACTTTTCATTAATTGTTCCTGAATGAGATTATCCCACAAGAGACTTATAATCTCCCACCCCCGGGGGGGGGGGGGGGAGTTACTTTGGATTTCTGGCAAAGACCAGATATAGGTCAAGTCCTATTGTCAAGAACTAATTAAATTACAGATTACCTGTTTGTGCAAAAATTATGATGGGAATCTTTGCCATTGAGGAGTTTCCCTGTTGGGGTGCTAAACTTAAGGGTCCAAATCATTAGGCACCTAATTTAACAGGAGTGTCACTTTTATGTGAGCTTCCTTTCTGCACTGGGTATCAGTCGTTCGAGTGCACAGAGTGTCTCCCTCTCTATTCTCTCTCCCTACTACTGTGCCTCCCGTAGCGCTTTTTAGAACAACATAATGAAAAAGCCCTGACCGGCTGGCTCAGTGGTAGAGTATCATCCTGGCGTGTGGAAGTCCCAGGTTCAATTCCCAATCAGGGCACACAGGAGAAGTGACCATCTGCTTCTCTACCCCTACCCCCTCTTCCTTCTCTCTATCTCTCTCTTCTCCTCCCACAGCCATGGCTCGGTTGGAACAAGTTGGCCCTGGCGCTAAGGATAGTTCCATGGTGTCACCTCAGGTGCTAAAATAGCTCAACTGCTGAGCAACGGAGTAACGGCCCCAGATGGCCAGAGCACTGCCCCATAGGGGGTTGCTGGGTGGATCCCGGTCAGGGCATATACAACAGGGAGTCTGTCTGTCTATCTCCCGGCTTCTCACTTAAAGAAAGAAAAAAAAAAAAAGAACAACACAATGAAAAAGCAAAACACTGAAAAATGGGATTCTGCATACATATTCATTATATATTCTCAATGCTTATAGTTTTTTTTAAAGATAAGTGAATTGAAGCAATAAAATATGCTTGCCTTAATGATAAAAATGGTTTATAAACTTAGAAAATAAGCTGGTTTCTGAAATATCAAATAGGGGGTTCAAAGGGCTTGCAAAGGTTCATGAAACTGCTAACAAATACAAATCTGGGGGAAAGTATGTATGACTAGGGCAGACATAGACCGTTTGGCCGAGGAATGGGTTCCAAGCTTCTCAAAGGGGCCATGGCTCAAGGAAAGGTTGAAACCACTGCAATCAAGTAAATCATATTTATTTAATCAGAGAATTTTAATTACACAGAAGAAATTGGGTTATTTAGCGAAAGCAGTGAAACCAGCAGAGCAGAGATGCTGACCATACTTCCTACCTCTGTGTCCCAGGAATCATGAAAGACAGGGTTTCTACTACTCCTTTTGGTCTGAGGGGGAAGATGGTGGTCTTCTTCATTGCCATTCCTTCTCCTTTTCCTGAAATTAAATCACAAGGAGAAAAAGAATAATCGAACAATTTCTCTTTCAGACACACTTAAAATGGTAAAACATGACAACATAAATCTATCTGTCCTCCAGCCTGAGAAAATGGAATTCATCGTATAATATCCCAACAGGTTAAAATGGGAAGTACACCGTCACTAGGCACAAAGGGCAAAAACATCAAGAGCAGCAGAAAGATCAGGCTTATATTAGTGTGACTACTTTCAATAGAGAAGCTTGATAATTTTAAATGCCTACCGCGCGTAAGTAAGAGCACAGAGACTATAACGACTGGGCTTTCAAACTCCACCTAATGCAGGTTATCTTCCTTCTACAGTTACTGAAATTACAACTCCAAGTTACTTAATTTTACTCCTTCCCATAGGAACACTGAGATAGGAATGGCTACCGTTGCCTATTTTACCCTTAAAATCCATATATAGGTGGTTCTATATAGGAATACCTAGAGGTTCATGGTAGCCACTGATCTTTAGTTTTTTCATCCCTGATTTCGTCCAATTACCACTTTAAACAAAAGTTCTATGTCCTCTAAAGTATTAAATTGCTTTTCTAGACAATCACTGGAAAGGCTGCTCTTGGACACAAACTCAATTATTTAGGCTACGGCACCTGGTGTTATGACAGAAATTACTTCACCAGATTGTCTCTTTGAGACTGTAGCACAAGCTGCTTAAAATGTCTAGGTTTAAAGAAAAACCAGACATCGGCCTAGCGTGCGGAGGACCCGGGTTCGATTCCCGGCCAGGGCACACAGGAGAAGCGCCCATTTGCTTCTCCACCCCTCCGCCGCGCTTTCCTCTCTGTCTCTCTCTTCCCCTCCCGCAGCCAAGGCTCCATTGGAGCAAAGATGGCCCAGGCGCTGGGGATGGCTCTGTGGCCTCTGCCTCAGGCGCTAGAGTGGCTCTGGTCGCAATATGGTGACGCCCAGGATGGGCAGAGCATCGCCCCCTGGTGGGCAGAGTGTCGCCCCTGGTGGGCATGCCGGGTGGATCCCGGTAGGGCGCATGCGGGAGTCTGTCTGACTGTCTCTCCCTGTTTCCAGCTTCAGAAAAATGGAAAAAAATATATATATATATATAAAGAAAAACCAGACACCTTTCTCAGGTAAGTGTTCTCAGATGTGCAATAGAAACATTCTACGCAAGGGTCAAGTGTTGTTTGTCAGAAAAACTGCTAAACCTCAACTAGAAAACAAATAAATTAGGTTTAATTTTTGGTAAAAATGCCTGGAACTGCGCTGTCCAATATGGTAGCCACTAGCCTATGTGGATACTTTCACTTAAATTAAATTAAATTAATCCAGTCCCTTAGTCACAACAGCCACACTTCAGCTAGTGGCAACTGTACTGAATGATTAGTACAGACAATAGGAGGCTCCCATCCCTACAGAAAATGCTGAAGGGCAGTGCTGACTAGAGGCCAGTTTATACAAAGCAGCATAATTCAACAACAGTGAAAACTCTTAAATGTTCATTTTTAGAGCAAGAGTGAAAAACAACTTTTTGGAAAGTACTGAATTTAAGCATATACTATCTTCCAGTTCTATAACTTCTGTGAGAGTAGGGTGGCTTATTGGGGCAGGCCCTTAATCCTAAAGTTTTGAGTTGAGGTCTAGATATTAAAGAAACTATCACTCTGAGCTCAATTTCCCACACTCTGCAACATTCTGCTGCTAATGAGTCTGATCCAGTACCAGCTTGGAATGATAAATAGTGGGTGTGTGGTTCTGATAAAGCATGAACCAACCAACCGGCACAGGGCTACACCATTTACCTCATACTAAGGCCCAGCTCTTTGTAGATCATTATTTCTGCTCCCTACCTTTCTCCCAGGAGGTCACACCATAGCTGCACATTATTTTGAAGTACTGGGAAGCTAAAAATTAGATGAATACCAGATTTTAATAACCATTAAATAGATGTCATTATCATAGATTTGAGCCAAGAATTTACTACTGTCACCCTAATAAGACCAGAAAATGTTCATGGGAATATGAAGAAGTTACAGAGCAATGTCTAATGAAAGGTCAGTTGGCATCCAAAGAGAAACTCATGAAATGGCAGTATGTTGGTCCTCAAACTCTTTTATCAATGTGACAACAGCTGATTGTGCTTTGGGCCGCTAAATCACTCTTACCAAACTTAGGAGCCTAACCAAAACTTTCCCATTTTCTCATTTATAATGGGGACTATAATCATTCCAGTGACAAGAATATGAATGTTAAGGTTGCAAAGCAGAGACTAAGAACAGAGGGTGGGCTGGTTAAGTACCACAATTATCTCTTTAAGCCTGGTGGAGACCCTTTCTTTTGGATGGAATTGGATTAAGAATGAGCCCTACTTGTTCTTCAATTCTTCTTTTTCTAGGCTCTTTGCATATTTTATCCCTGAAACATTCTTCCTTCAACAATATCATTAATAATTGGCAAGATTACAGCTTCACGCTCAAGCCTATCAACACAGTCAGATTACAGCTTTCAACATTAATACACAGACCAGGTTATAATTTTAGCAGCCAACCTATAATTGATTATATTCTTCCTAGCCATCTAGTTAGATTATTGTTTAGTATCTGTTACTTCTAAGGATAGCTGATTACATCACTTTTCATCATTTCATTTCTTTCCAATTTTCCTGTCATCTACAGAAGAAACCCTGAAGAATAGAGACTAGTGGTTTTCAAAAAAAATTTAAGTAGCAGAACCCTTTCTTCCTACTGGTGAAAAAAAAAATCCCTCAATGTACGAGATAAAGGATCTGTTTTGGTTAAGGGCTTCCTTGACCCACACTCACTTCTCTATGGCCATCCCAGTATACTGTGGAACAGTTGGAAAAACCACCATTTTGACCAATCCGTAATCTTAAAATTGAGGAAACAGAACCAGAGAAGTGAATTAACTTGGAATTACCAAGAAAGCTGGAACTGGCCAGAGCTGGTTCATCGTGCACCACGAAACATGGGGTGAAGGGAAAAGTAGGTAAGAAACCCCTGTCCAAACCAAACAACCTCTTTTATAGCAATAAGGTACCAGTAGAAACATGTTGACATTGTGTACTAGAGAAAAGGAACCTGCTATGAGTATAAATGCATTCAGAGCATTCGTGTATGATGTTAGGTAAAAGGAATGTTTGTAGAAAATATTTTGACTTTTTCAGATATGTGAGACATCCCAAGAGACTATCAGAAAACCATACACTGGGTTTGAGAAGGAAAAAAAAAATGGCAGTCAGATCAGGCTTACTACATTTAAGGACCTGTTACTAATTCTAACTACATGTCAGTGGTCATTGGGCCCCTAATGTTCAATTTAGTCCACTCTTATTTTCTGTATAAGAAGGCTTTATTCCTCATTCACTATATGACCCAAATCAATAACCCCATGCCGAAGTCTGAGGAACCAATAATATTGGACCAAGTAACCTCAGGAAGCTTTCCAGAATTTTAATGCCATAAATTAAATATCCTCCAGAGCAGGGTCCTCAAGGAAGAACCGTCAGTTACATTCAGAGCCAATGAAAACACAGAACCAGAAAAGAGCATAATCTGTCAGGGCAATCCTATTTTATTCACTTAAACCTCACTGAGACTATTATGGAATAAAGGAAAGCACAGTGAACCTGGGAAGGCCCAGGTAAATCAGCTCTTTAAATTTGTGTCCTCGTCAGAAAAATGTAAGAGGTGGGCTTTGTCATGTACAGGTTTTCACTTCAAACTCCACAATGAGGGATTTCTCTAATTTGAAATAAAGCTGATCCTCTTCATTCTCGGGTACCCCATCCCAAATTTTTCCTCCTTAGTCACAGAGGTAACTAAAAAAAAAAAAAAAAAAGAATGGCAGCGTGGTCTGGGCTCTACTCATGTCAAGCAAGCCTAAAACCCCTCACCCAGGTCCGAGGCCAGGCTCCGTGGAAAAGTAGAGCATCGCGATATAATACTGCCTCCCGCCTTCGGAGTCAAACGGCTCCGTATCCAAACAGTTTAGAATCCAGTCTATTCCAAAGGCTACGGCCAGAGAGCCTCCACCAGCCTCTTCGGTCACTGCCCTTCCGTGTTAACAACCGTCCAGGGCACAAATTTTCAGTCTAACCTAATCCCTCCCGGCCGCAGGGTTAAACCCAACCCTTCTTTCTGACCTTGGGGAGCCGGCAGCTCCCCGCCCCGTCCCCTCACAGACGCACCAGAGGCTCCCACTCGAAGATCAGACATTCCTCCCATCCCCCCACTCCCCTAAATTTAGGACAGGGACGCTTTAGGGCTACCGTCTCTCTTCCGGGACCGACCACACTTCAGCCCAAATAGATAAAGACGGGGGGGGGGGACGGAGTTCGGGGGAGACCGAGTCAATCCACTAGTACCCTCAGGGATGAGGCACCGAAGCACAGGCACATCCCGCTCCCCCTCCTCCCCCCGAATCAGACCACTCAGAATAAAGACACGAGGGCCCACGCTTGCTCGGACTCCGCTTGATGTGCCCCCTCGACTCCATCCTCCAAGACAGAGATGAGGGGCTGGAAAGGAAGGGGGGTCCCTACGGTCTCACCTGGGGCGGAGGCGCTCGCTCATGGCAGCCGGTGGAGGGGAGCGACGCCGAGCCGCTCCGCGAGAAGAGGGAACAGAGGGTGTTGTGTTTCGGCGGCCGCCACGCCCACCTCCTCGGGCCTTGGCTCTCGTCGCGGCACGGGTGGACTCTGCCGGCAGTGAGTACCCCTCCGGGGGACCCGTACCACGGCTACTTCCGGCGTCTGCTTCGCGCCCCCCCATGTCGCAGCCGCCGTGGTACCGCCCTCTCGCGGCTGCGCAGTGACGCAATTGGGCCGCGCCGACCGGCAACCCCGCCCACAGGAAAAGGCGGGCTTGGAGGAGGAGGGGCTAATGGGAGCTTCTGGGAGGAAAGGACCTCATTAGAGGTGGCCAGAACTTTCGCCTGTTCGCAGCCTAGCGGGGACAGTGTGAAAATCTAGCTATATTTAAATAAAGTTAAATTCTATCATAATAATACGATATAAATATTTGAGTTAAGTCCTTGTGAAGTAATAATTTAAAAAATATCTGAGAAGCATTAGGCATTCATGTAGACGTCCTGCCGGGGGTCGGGAGACCCGGAGTTGGAAAGCCGCTCGTGGGATGCCTTTGGGGGCTTTTCGCGGGGGCTTCCTGGCCTTTAACGTCTTGCGAGGTGAGGATGTTGATCTGAGGGAGTCTCTAGCGGCGGCGCTTTTTCTCCTACGGCCCCGGACCTAGGTTTTAGGGTCGACTGTCCTGAACCGAGAGGGTAGTCGATCGGGTGGCGGGCCAGGTAGGGGGCTTCCCGTAACCGCAGAAGGAGTCCTCTCCGGCGTCCCAGCGGCTCCGTGACCTCGAGAGAGGGCTACGCGGAGGCCAGCCTCGGACCGTCGAGTTGCCTTGCGACTTCGGCCCACTCCGCTGCAAGCTGCAAGACAATTTTCTGAATAGTAAGGGAGCGGGCAGGAGAGCGCTGGAGGTAAGCGCGAGGATTAGCGTAACTTTAAAATCATCCCTGTGCCCGCGAGGCTGGTGAAGTCTTAATTAACTCTCTGCTTCCCGGAACACCGCGGGGGGTACTGCCCTGCTGATAACCCCCGTTATTTGTGGTCGGTTCAGTACTGTTGACTTATCTCTCTGATTGTGTCTTGCACATGCTGACAGGAAAATCTCATTTCATTTTGCCAGACTCGGGACCGGTAATCGGGAAGTATGGAGATCCAGAAGAAACAACCGCAAAATTAGCATCCTTGTAGGGAAGCTCGGGGACGAAAGCAGGAAAGCAGGTAGGCATCCTCGATGAGGTGTTACCGTGTGAAGGTGAAGAGATTCTTCCGGTGAGATTAAGTGCTCGGGTGGGGTACTGCAGAGGCAGGCAGCCGAACAGAGGTCTCAGAGTTACTAGCCTAAGGGCCCACGGACGGGCCTCAGTTGCGTGGGTTTTGTAAATAAACAGCCCATAACTGTAATTGTACTGTCAAAGGCAGAGCTCCAAGGTAAGAGTAATTACCGCAAGTTTGTTGACAGAAAACAGTTTTGTTTTGCCTGACTTTCTGTAGGGTAGGTGGGTTGGTTGCTTTGAAAAATGATATGGCCAAGATTCTACTATCTCACTGTCTGTCTGTCTACTTATTTTAAGTGAGAGGAGGGGAGATAGATACCCGCATGTTTGCCCCCCCACCCCCACCAGCCAGGATGCACCTGGCAACCCCCATCTGGAACTGACACTGGAACCAATCCTGCCCCTGTTTGTGAAAGGGGGAGAGAAGCAGATGGTCCCTTCTCATGTGTGCCCTCACCGGGAATTGAACCTGGGATGTCTGCACACAGGGCCGAGGCTCTATCCACTGAGGCAGCCGGCCAGGGCTATATCTATTTATTTTGTAAATGCTTTCAGAGCCTCACTTTTTTTTACCTCTTTAATGGTCAGAAGCTAGTAAGACTTACAGTACTGTATAGTAATACTTGTGTGTTTATATGCAGAGGAAGAAGAATTCACTGAGTATCATATGTCAGGCTCAGTAGTAGGTTTTGAGAATACAGTTTGGTACAGAATAGACATGACCTTACAGAATAGTAGGTCCTCTGGAACTTACTAGTATGTTAAACATTAGTATAGCTTCATTTCTCATGGTTTGATGATGAAGTTCTAATATTTTCTTTTTACTCCCAGTGACTCTTCCACATGTATTGCTTTAGAAGCCACTGCCATAGTCAACCATCTTCAGATCCTGGCCTGAATTTTTTATTCCTCACCATTATTTCCTTGAATGATATATTTAAGGGTTGTTAACAATTTTTAATACTTGTGTGATATCTTTTGACTTACCACAACCTTAAATAGCAAACCTTTTATTCTGACTGGCATTTGGACATCTTTTCCTTCTACTAATCATTAATTCATTAAATGTGTTTTGGTCTTCCTTACCTACTAGTCAGGGGTGTGGATTTTATTGTCTTTTGTAACGATTGATTCCTAGAAGACTTCCTAATGTAAAATACAAAACATAAGTTTTGTATTTGAGCCTGGGGTACTTATTTAAAAATCAAACTATGTCTTCTATTTTCTACCTCTGTGAGAAAAAGTGGATCAAAACAAACTTTTAAAGTTTTTCTTTTTTTCCAAAACCAAACTTTTAAAAATTATCTTTAACCTAGGTTATTACAAATGAATTTTAAAAGTGTAAAATGTTAGTATTTACAAATTATGTGCTCCTCATAATCTCATATTTACCCTTTTCAGGAATAAGAGAGTGATATTCCACCCAGATGGAAGTGTGTCCTTATTGTAAGAAGCCATTTAAACGATTAAAATCCCACCTGCCACACTGTAAGATGATACAACCAGCTATACCTGCTGATCAACATGTTTGTCAGTCCAAGCAGGCTATACTTCCACGTGCTAAGAAAATGAAGAGTCCCATCAAAGACTTAATTAAAGCCAAAGAGAGAGAGTTGGGGACAAAGAGTGAGAAAAGGAATACTAAGTTGGTAAGGGACAAACCAGAACAGACTGTTGAGTCCTTTCCACTACCAGCTATGGGTTTGGAAAGAGCAAGTAGTACAAAGGCAAGTAAAGACATCAGAAATCAAATTCAGTTCTCCCTCAAAATGTTAAAAAGTCCTGAACCAAAGATTACTTTCAATGGAGAAACTAAGGCTGAGTTTTGTGCATCAAAGAACACTACTCCTAAAAGAGAACTTGCCAGAGGTTTGCCTAAATCTGGAGAAAGTAGAAGGAATCCTTCAGAAACTAAAGCATCTTTACCCTTAGGCCCAATGGAATCTTCTTTGTCAAAACAAGATAGAAAAGACTCTTCAGCCTTACCTAATGATATAAAAACCACTTCCACTAATTTAAACTTGGACAGAATTGATTCCTCAAGACAGAAGCTTCTAGTAAAATTTCTAGATATGCCTATTGGTGATTATCATAGTTCTACCATGGATCTCAATTATGGGGATAAAAGAGTAAGAACATCATGTCCAGGTGATAAGAGAGGTTCCAAGGCCAGGGACCACCTCTCAGAAACCTATACCAATGTTAGAGACTCTGAGAATCAGGAAAAGAACACAGAATCACAAGTTCTAGGTTTCAAAGTTAGCCCATTAGGTAAAATCCAAGTCAAGGAGAGCCCAGGGAAAGGATTTAACCTTGGAATAGAGGCACATGGGAGCAAAGGACATGCAGGGAAGAGTGTCTCTGTGACAGAAATACAGGAGTGCTCTTCCATGAGCGATGACTCTGGGAAGAACTTCAGTATGGTTGAGTCAGTCACGGAGAAGAAATCTCAAGGTGAAGGTCCCAATTTAAATTTGTTCACACCAAGGGAGGCAACTTGCAGGGCATTTCTTTTGGTATCACAGTCACATAATCAAAATCTTGCCTCTCTGGCTATAAAATTTCTTCAAGAAGAGAAAGCAGAAGCCTGCAATCATAATCGAGTCACTGATGTAAAGGCACTGATGGAGAGTGAGGAGCAAGCTCTGGAGCCCAGATCTGGCAGTGGGCCCCAAGCCCCACCCCCTGTGTGCCTGGGGTCTTTGCATTCAACCCAGCATTATACCTCTAAAAGCCTCTTCACTAGTCAGGTGGATGTTACCAACAGGAAAACCCTTTCTAGCTCCTTGGGGCTGGAGTGGTTTCCAGAGCTCTATCCTGGTTATCTTGGACTGGGGGTGTTGCCAGGGAAGCGTCAGTATTGGAAATCATTGGCCCAGAAGCCTCAACTCATCAGTCCTCAGGGGGAAGGTCTGTCACAAGGTAAACAGGCTCATTTTCAAGGGCCATCCAGCGCATACAACTACTTTGTGCCTTTTGAATTAATAAGATTAAAGATACTAGTAGTTGCACTCATTTAACTTATGTATACCTGGGCATTTAGGTGCCCTAGACTTACAGTCTGACATTTTGGTTCTAGTTCCAGGGCTAACAGTGGTTTATCACTCTCCCTTCCCTTCCACCCGTAATTGAAGGTTGGGTCAGGCCAGGCTGATATTGATACCAGTTGAATTTCTACACTAGGAAGAGGCAAGGCCAGTAGAAGAGATTGGGTAGGTAGTCAGCTGAACAGACTAAAGAAGAGCAGAAAGACTTCAGGGCTCCCCTCAGTAGAATAATCGGTGTTCGGATTTCAATCAGGACCTGTTGTACACAAAGTGGGTTCCAGGTTTAAGGTCAAAGCCAGCGTCTGGCTGGCTTAGAATAGCAAAGAAGTACAAGCAGACACTGTTTTAGGATTTGGGGATAGAATGAGATTCAAACTGTTCAGGGAGGCGCACCAGTTCTGAGAGGTGGGCAGATTTTTATGTTTTGCAGATGGTGAAACAGGCACAGAGAAGCTAAGTAACTTGTCCAAGGTCATGCTGCCAGTAAATGGTAGAGTTGCAAATAGGACCCAGTCTCCTGAGGCCTAGTTTAATCTTTTCCATTAAGCCATGCTGTAGAAAGCATGCCATAACCAGAAACAGGTGTTTGTTATATTTCTGTGTTCTGATTTTTTAGTAGCGTAAATATACAGCCCATAGCAAATTTCTCTAGCATGTAGGACTTTATTTTATGTATTATCATGTTTGTATTTTAAAATTTGTTTTATAATTTATTGATTTTAGAGGAAGAAAGAGAGAGAAACATCTATTTGTTGTTCCAGTTATTCACGCATTCATTGGTTGATTTTTGTATGTGCCCTGACCGGGGATCGAATCTGCATCCTTGCTATATTGGGGTGATGCTCTGAACAACTTAGCTACCCAGCCAGGGTTCAGTACTATCTTTTATAGCACTAAGGAGTGTCCTTGGTACATCTCCTTTTCATTTTAGAATATAAAAGGAGAAAACTGCCAATTGTCAGGTGATGACTTTCAGTCATTGTCCTGGGTTGGGGACATTGCATTATTGTCTCACTTCACCCTCATAACAACTCTGCAGTGACATCACTGACCTGCCTTCTTTCATAGGTGAGGAAACTGAGCCTCAGATAGTGAAAGGGACTTGCCCATACCATATTGGAAGTGGCAGTCAGGCTTCAAATCCAGATCCCTCTGGCTTGTACATCCGTGGTTGGGTTTTTTTTTGCTTTGTTTTGTTTTTTGGCTTTGGGGGGGGGGGGGGTTGGGACAGACAGGAAGGGAGAGAGATGAGAAGCATCAATTATCAGTTTTTCATTGTGGCACCTTAATTGTTCATTGATTGCTTTCTCATATGTGCCTTGACCAGGGGGCTACAGCAGACCGAGGGACCCCTTGCTCAAGCCAGCGACCTTGGGCTCAAGCTGGTGAGCCTTACTCAAACCAGATGAGCCATGCTTAAGCCTGCAACCTCTTCAAACCTGGGTCCTCCACGGCACTCTATCCACTGCCTCAGGCTACATCTATGGTCTTTAAACGGCCTCAGGCTACTATGTGGCCACTTACTGGTCACTGTCATGGTTGATATGTTATTAGTTGTCACTCACTTTAATGGGTCCCAAGAATACAGTAATAGTAAGGTAAGAGGTACAATAACGTTATCAGATCACAACACTTGTGAAATTGAATATGCAGAAGAAATACAACCTTTCAACAATAAGTTCCTCCACAATAGCCCTGGCCAGTTACTCAATTGATTAGTGTCATCCTGAAACACCAAGGTTGCAGGTTCGATCCCTGGTTGGGGTACATATGGGAAGCAACCAATGAATGCATAACTAAGTGGAACAACAAATAAATACTTCCCTTGCTCTCTCCATTTGTACCCCCCTCTCTGTTTCTCTAAAATATATTAATAAATGATAAAAGGAAAAATGTTCTTCCACAGTTGTGCTTAGAAACTTTTGTTCTTTTTTTTTTTTTTTTTTTTCATTTTTCTGAAGCTGGAAACGGGGAGAGACAGTCAGACAGACTCCCGCATGCGCCCGACCGGGATCCACCCGGCACGCCCACCATGGGGCGACGCTCTGCCCACCAGGGGGCGATGCTCTGCCCATCCTGGGCGTCGCCATATTGCGACCAGAGCCACTCTAGCGCCTGAGGCAGAGGCCACAGAGCCATCCCCAGCGCCCGGGCCATCTTTGCTCCAATGGAGCCTTGGCTGCGGGAGGGGAAGAGAGAGACAGAGAGGAAAGTGCGGCGGAGGGGTGGAGAAGCAAATGGGCGCTTCTCCTGTGTGCCCTGGCCGGGAATCGAACCCGGGTCCTCCGCACGCTAGGCCGACGCTCTACCGCTGAGCCAACCGGCCAGGGCAGAAACTTTTGTTCTTATTGGTTACGGTCTATAATAAGTGATTAGTTTAATTTCTATCAGACAATGTGTGGCCATCCCAGGGCCTCTAGTTCTATAAGCTGAAAAACTAGAATTTAGTTCAACAATGAATGTTCAGACTAGGATGCTTCCACTGAATGAGAACCTAGGATCTCAGCCATGTCAAGACCTGATTCCTCAGTTGGCCAAGGACTTCAGTGAGGCCAAATCTACGAGGATCAAAAGGTAGTGTGGCTCCTCATCTTTGTCATTTCACCAGGCAATGACCACGTCCAGTAACTACAAATTAAAATTGAATTTTCATGGAAATCTTTGCAGAAGAGCAGGGACTATAATTTACCTTTGCTCAGGCAAGCCCTTTATAGGCCTCTATCTCAGAAAACCAACTCATTTCTTTGACACAGGCAGGGCCAGCAAGCGCACAATTAAGTTGACTATATGGTCAGCTATGATGCCTGCATGTCTACCAATCCTAGGAGACTGGTCTTAACCCCTTTTATAGACAAGGAAACTGAGTTTCAGAGAGAATAAATAACTTGCCCAACATCAGGCTTCATTTGATGGTTGCCATCTAACATTGCCTGCTGGTCTTGGCCAAGCTTTTCTGGGCAGCATTTCTTCTGTTGGACACTGGGCCTCAAGGTGATGTCAGACAGGCTTTCCTACCCAGAGAAATCTGTGGCTGCAGCTAGTCCTCAACTGAGCCAGTTTAGGGAGAGTGATTCCACCAGATAAAGTACCCAGGGCCTTGAGAGGCATGAGACCATCTTGCCATTTTGATGAAACAAGGTAGAAATCAGAAGCTCTTGTGACTGACTGAAATGGATAAACGTATTTCCCCATGTATAAGATGCACCTTAATTTGGGGCCCAAAATTTAGAAAAAATGTATTACATAAAATTATTGAACTCGTTTTATTCATCATAAAATTCATACAACTCCTCATCACTGTCAAAACTCCCATCCATTAGCTTGTCCTCATCTGTGTCTGATGACAAATCACTGTCTTCAACAATGAGCGCAAAAACAAGCACGAAAAAGCAGAAAATGCAAGTAAAAAAACTACAACCACTGTATAAGGCACACCCAGTTTTTAGACCCCAGAGTTTTCAGGAAAAGGGGTGCCTTATACATGGGGAAATGTGGTATATTTTGGTGGCCTAAGCAAGGAGAACCTAACGTCAGGTGGTAGTGCTGAGGGTGCCACAGAGCTTTAGTTAGTAAGAATTTGGCTTGCAGAATGCAGCCTGGTACCAGGAGCCATCTTTTAAAGTTCGGGAAGGATTTTCATGGACTTAACTACGTTTGTGTTCCTGGCCTTGAAGAAAGATTTTGTAAATTCAAGATTTAAATCTCAGGAGACTCAATAAGGACAAGTGTCTGACAGTCTTCAGCGATAGGAACTGGTCTCCAGTGCCCGAATGGATGCTTTGAGAGTTCCTGCAGACTTGAGATGTTCAACTGGGAACACCTGGCTGAGCCTCTGCGGAATTCAGGGTGCTTAAAGATTCTGAGGCATCATTCCCCCAGCCTTCTGCAGTTAAGGTCTAGAAAGCATGTTTTCAGACATTTCCCAAGTGTTGAAGAGCAGCCAATTGAGAGAACTGCTGATGTAGGAGATAGCGCGAGAGTCCCTCAGGGGAATAGTTTCAAACAAGTGATGGGGGAGGGGAGGGTGGTTCAAAACAAAAACAAAAACCGTTCTCATAACTACCAAAAGCAAACCCTGGACAATGGGATACCAGAAGGGACAGCAAGAAAACCTGATAGGGTCCTGGGTTTTTAAAGGCCAAGAGACAGCTGAATAGTGGCTCTCTAATCTTCACAGCATTTCCATCAATCGGGTAGCCATGTGAGATGTTTGCAATGGGGCACATGTAGGGAAGGGCTCAGAATAGTCAGGAACAGAACCTGCGCAGGAATTTGGCAGGCCAGAGGAGTCCATAAAAGAGGGCATTGTAGATAAAGGAGCATGTGAGTAATCAACAGCTGGAGACTTAAGAAGCAAGTCAGCCATAGGCCTGGGGCTCCCCAGTGGTGATAGGTAATGCTAGAGGTCTGGAAGTATTTGAGGGGTTTCAACAGCTGTATTGAGAGTAGGGCTGGTGTCCCTGGAGGGTTAACTATATATGTTGGGTTTAAATGTAAGAACATGGACATTGGCAAGTAAAAGACAGTGTCTGGGAGATGAAATGGCAAAGGCCTGGCAGTAGGTGTCAGCAGCCCCAGGCCCAAAGGGCTGGAGTTTATAACCCAGAGTAGCTGGGCAGCAAGAGGACACTGAAAAACTGCTACCAGGACTGAGTTCTCAGCTGATCTCTCCTGGGCTCGTGTCCCAGCTCGGCCTGAACTGATATCATGCACATAAATTTGACTGCCTGTAGAAAG
Organism: Saccopteryx leptura; assembly: GCF_036850995.1. Taxonomy (NCBI): domain Eukaryota; kingdom Metazoa; phylum Chordata; class Mammalia; order Chiroptera; family Emballonuridae; genus Saccopteryx; species Saccopteryx leptura. The sequence goes on from NC_089507.1 coordinate 170,821,610, forward strand.
TAAATAGGCTCAGCTGGTTGCAGAACAGTCAGAGCCCCCCAGTTCCCAGCACTGCTGAGAAAGTTGTGCAGTTGCTTTGCCCCATCTTTTCCTTCACATTTCTTCCAAGACGAATGGATTGTCATGTCATCTTTGTTGTCTTGAGAGTCTAATCTTCACCTTCCAAGAGAATTATCTCCTGTGTAATTTCTTGGGAGCCAGCATAGCTCTTTTCATTGTTACTTAATATAATGACAACTATTTGGATAGTATTTTTGCATCCATTGCAACTTTTACCACACCTGCTAAATCTGTCATAAATACTTGCTGAATTTATTTTTTATCCTGATGAACCAAACCAAGACCAGAGAACCAGCAATAGAAGAGATTCAGGTCTATCATTAAACAGAAAACCAGGTACAGGAAAAATGTAAATACATAGCATAAACCCTCCTTTCTGGTTCTCCTTTACTTAGCCACATATTGAACATAAATAAAAAATGTTTGCTGGCCAGCAACAGTGATGGGGTACCAGAACAGACATGTTGATGGTAGATACTGTGAAAAAAAGCTGTAGTTAATATAGAAAGCCGTCCTTTCCGCTAAGATGTTTTAGCAGATGAGAGGAAAGAAGAGCAATTCATTTCATGAAGCGCATTCCACAAAGATCACCTGAGCAAAATAGTCATTAGATCTAATGTATCCATGTCCTGGTCTCCAGGGCTCTCTGCATTTTGAAGAGCCCGTCTTTGACCTGCAGTGGACTGCCTTGACTTTCAGCACTTAGAGTAGCTGCAGCCCATGTAACGCTAGAATATGCTTTTCTGAGGCCTTGCCCTAGGAATTTGGGGTACTGAGTGTTGGGGAAGAGAATGAATTTAGATGAACTATCACTGTGACTTCTCTTTGGAACCGTAGTTCCTTTCTGGGAAAGAAGTTGGGCTGCTCTGTGGAGTTTGGAACCCCCAGCCAGGCGTGCCGCCTCCAGCACCTCTCTGTTGAGGCTCTTGGGAGCTGTGCAGAAAGGTGAGTCTGCGTCCTCACTGGTTAGCTCTGTCACTGGTTCTGGGCATTTGGAGAAGTTTCCTACTTTGGCCATGACTTAGAGCAGGGCTAAAGAAGAGACAAATGTGCTGTCCTCCTGCTCTTTGGCTTCACTCTGGAGTCCAACATAATTGAAAGCATCAAAGTTAATAAGCAGCTGCCATTTTTTGAACAGCTTTCAGTTTTTAATACCTTCCTCGCCTCTGCCCTCATGCCCCTCTCACCCCTGCCCACACTGATCATCCCAAAGCCAGGAAGACTCCACCTCAGGTTACCTAATAAGTCTTATTTGTCTCCTCCCCACTAAAAATTTTAACCAAAGTCCCCAAAACAAGAGCAACTAATTTAAATTTCTTAAAATTAAATTCTTCTAGACTTTGGCCTTTTTAGCTATTTAAATGATCCATAGTGGTATGTAGATGATTTGTATTACAGCCCCATGGCCCAGGCTGACTGGGAGACCTGGCGGGTAAGACTTGGTCCCAGCTCACAGAAACTCACTCTCAACAGGCTGGCTCAAGTGCAGCAGCAACGTCAAGAGCGGGGTCGGCGGCATCACCATGCTCTTCACGGGGTGCTTCATTCTCGGTGGTAGCTGGAGTTTTAGGCATCTGAGTAAGCCTTTCTGTATTTTTAGCCTCGACTACAGGTCACCTCCCATTACAGGGACCTCTGAACTACTTTTTTTTTTTTTTTTTTTGTATTTTTCTGAAATTGGAAACGGGGAGGCAATCAGACAGACTCCCATATGCGCCCAACCGGGATCCACCCGGCATGCCCACCAGGGGGCGATGCTCTGCCCATCTGGGGCGTTGCTCTGTTGCAACCAGAGCCACTCTAACACCTGAGGCAGAGGCCACAGAGCCATCCTCAGCGCCCGGACCAACTTTGCTGCAATGGAGCCTTGGCTGCGGGAGGGGAAGAGCGAGACAGAGAGGAAGGAGAGGGGGAGGGGTGGAGAAGCAGATGGGCGCCTCTCCTGTGTGCTCTGGCCAGGAATCGAACCTGGGACTCCTGCACGCCAGGCCGACGCTCTACCACTGAGCCAACCAGCCAGTGCCCCAACTGCTTTTTATAGCACTACAGTTTGGCACTGTCTGACCTGTGTTAGTGAGCAGGCTGGTGCCTGGGTTCCTGGGTTCTTTTTATTGAGAGGTTTTGATGATAGTGACCTTCGTGAGACTTGACTAGAACTTACATAATTGCTCTTGTGCTCCATTTAGGGCTGTCACTAGAGATCTGTTTGCCTTCTAGAAGATTTGGGCTCTTCTCCTAGTTGACTTCAAGAACTTTTTTTTTTTTGTATTTTTCTGAAGTGAGAAGTGGGGAGGCAGACAGATTCCCACATGCGCCTGACCGGATCCACCCGGCATGCCCACTAGGAGGCAATGCTCTGTCCATCAGGGCTGTTGCTCTGTTGCAACTGGAGCCATTCTAGCGCTTGAGACAGAGTTTATGCAGCCATCCTCAGCGCCCCGGCCAACTTTGCTCCGATGGAGCCTTGGCTGTGGGAGAGGAAGAGAGAGACAGAGAAGAAGGAGAGGGGGAAGGGTAGAGAAGCAGATGGGCACTTCTCCTGTGTGCCCTGGCCGGGAATCAAACCTGGGACTTCCACATGCCAGGCTGACGCTCTACTGCTGAGCCAACTGGCCAGGTCCAACTTTAAGAACTTTTTAGGATTGAAACCAGTTTTCTACCCCAAAAGAGAGAAGGAGAAACAGATTACAGCTGCCAGTCAACAACTTTTAACATTTAAAAACAATCACCTTTCTAGTTACAGGTTTCAGCTTGTACTAGATCTTATCAGGAGGAAAATGCCTGGATTGCATTTCGCCTTTAGTTCAAGATGATTTTTGCTAATTTTTTAGCATATTGTTTTATAAAAATATATCCCTATAGTTTAAAGTTTAAAAAGACATATAGAAAGATATTAAAAGAGCCCAGTATTTTTTCCACAACAAAAATAAATAGCCCCAAGTTTCAGGTGAAAACTTTTGGTATAAAAGTACAAACTAACCATTAACACTAATGGCCAGTAGAATTCACAAACGTCTAGAATACCAGATTGGACTTTAATTGGATATCTTGACTAATTCAGTGCCAGTAAGTAGAGGAGCAGGCCACGCAGCAGAAACGGGACTGAAGCTACCCCTGTGTGTGGTGACTGGTAGGGTAGCTATGGGTAGGGCTGGTCTAACACACCTGGGCACCAGTGAGAAAGAGGAATTCCTTTCTGACCATCCCCGCGTAAACGGAGGTGCCGAAAACCTCACCGGGGCAAGAGTGCTCATTCTCAGCCTTTACCTGTCTGAGAGGGATTGTTCCTTCACACCTGAGGTTATTTTCACCTCTGTCCTGAAGAATGTGAAGCTGAAACTCCTCACTGTTGCCTAAGACATTCTGTTTCTCAACAGCAGGGTCTGTAGAGGCAAGAGATAATTCAATCCAAGTGGCCTCCTGGGTCCTTACATTTCTCTCTTGTTTATCCAAAGAGCTGCTGCGCTGGCGTAAGTGATGCTGACCTGGACACCACTTCGTGCCCCAGACCGCAGGAGAGGGCGCTGGAGCAACTGCAGTCCTTGTTTCTCAAGTTCAAGTTGTGTTGGCAGGACAGGGAGGGAAAGAATAAATTATTGAATCTAAAGCAGTTACTGAGGAAGTTTGTTTTTTTAATGTGGACAGATCTGTCTGGGTATTTTTGTGGCTTGCTCTCAAAAGTGACTGAAAGTTACTGAAAAAAACATCACTTTGCTTTATCATAAAGGCTGATGATATTCAAGGAGACATGACAAAGTTTATCGTTAAAATTTTTCGTGAATTCTCAGTAAAAACTAGTATCTCAGTTTTAAATCTTTCTCCCTAAAATTTCCTAAACCTTGGCATACTACTAGTATCTATACTATGTAGATACTGAGCTACATATCTACTGACAGAGAATAAAGTCTGAATTGACAGGAAACCAGCATACATCAGGCCTGCCCCATGGGGACGTGTTGGCCCTCTCACGTCCCCTGCCGGATCTTGGCAGGAGTGGGAAATGTAAAACCAAAGTAAGGGTAGAACAGCCTCCCCTGAGCTGAGGAACAGTCCTGAACAAACAGCTTTAAGCTGATTGAAATAGCACACTAAACAATGTCACATCACCTTTGGCACGTCTTAAATATCTGCAACATTGAACAAGAAGTTTATCATCTCTACCCAGAAACTTCTCAGAAATACTTAAATTCCTTTCACTTTGTTAGGGTTGTTTTGGGCTGCTGGGTTTTCTGTGACTCTTCTCTTATCAAAATGTTCAATGTTTTTCTAATTTTATGACTTCTGCTTTGATCCCTAGAGAGTAACTTAGATACTTACAAATAAATATCTATCTCTCAATATCTAAACCAGATGGATAAGTGTTTCCTCAACCCCTTTTCTAGCACAGAGGATTGTTTATATATATATATATCATATATAATATGCCTGTATCTAAAGATTATATATAATACACACGAGTGGGCAAAAGCAGGTTTACAGCTGTGAGTACGAGAAAGTTTATTCTTGTATTTATCAGTGTATTATTTATTATTAACTCACTTTTGCCCACCCTGTGTGTATATACACACATACATATTTTTGGCTTGTGTCATCCTCCAGCCAGAGTACATGACATCTCCCCTCTGTCCCAGCGTCTTCGAATCACAGAAAAGCCGGTGTGCTGTTCCAAGGCTCACGTTTCCAGTTTGCACTTCTCTCTTCTCAGAACCTGAATTCTGGCTCTGCCTTCTGCTTTATCTGCCTTTCCTATTCCCAGTCCTCTCTTTCTCTCGAATTATCCCCCGTGGGAATAACTTCACTCTGCATCAACTTCTGGTTAATGAACAGTAGGCTAGGAGTCTCCATAACAAAAGCTTCATGGTTGAGGGAAAGAACACTACAATTGCTTTTGTTAGTTTACTGTTACAAGAACCTCATTGGTTCCATTTGGAAGGGCTTCATGCCCATTCTCTGTAAATACTCAACAGAGACACTTAGAGAGGACATCTCCCTGGACCTGCCCCTTGGTCCTTACTCTGGGTCAGAAATGATCAGGGTGCGAAGGTAGATGAGAAGTCTGTCCACAGTGTTCTCCTCCGTTCCTCAGAGGCCCACAGCCCACTGGCTGTTTTCCTCCCAGCCCTGCTCATGTGGTCTGGGCCTGCTCTCCTGACTGGTGGGGTGGAGTAATGACAACAGAAACCAGATGGCCCACAAACCTGCAGGCACTTACTATCTGACCCTTGACAGCAAACTGTGCTGACCCCCTCCCAGGAATATGACACCTCACGGTCTCCGTGTGGGAGTGTTAAAGATGGGTGCTGCTCTGAATCATTTATGGAGTTAAGAAACAGTAGAGCAGAAGCCTTTCTTGACTTGGTCCCTTAGTGCCCTAGTGTCCCCCGAACTACCCACAACACATGAGTACCGTGGTGGCACTAGGATAGCTACTGGCCCCCAAGATTTTTATCTAGAACATTTTTATCACTTAGAAACTAATGTCACTTGTCATAATCAGAAAACAATGAAAAGGTTTAAGTTAGCTAGGTCACAGGAAGTTCTTTACATCCCTGGAAATAATTTACTTACCAAGGAAGAGGAACTGCTTAATGACCCATCAGTCCTAAAGGCTGTCTTCTTTGTCTTGGCAACTTTCAGACCAAGGTGGGATTCTCCGTCAGTGGAGGGTTTTTAGTTTGACACGGTCAGTACCGAGAATCCTAACTGACTGGTAGGAAAGGGCAGTTCGCAACTGATTTCTTTGAATTAGATACAGGGCATCAATTGTTAAATAAAAGGATGCAAGTGACTGAAGGAGCCACCGGCAGAATCTCCCAATTCTGGGTTACTTGCTAGTGTTCAGGTAGCAGAGGGAAGGAGTCCCCTGTCTACTCATTGCTGCTGTCTGAAGCAGGAAAACACTTAACCTTTCAGCAAGTCCTGTAAGGATGTCTTCGTCCTGTTCAAAATAGTGTAAGAGAGTTGCAGCAGTCAGTTGATAACCATTTTTTCCTTGATTCAGATCTCAACAAACTTCTCATAATCAAGGAGTATGCCTCAAAGCTCTGCTTTGCAGTACTGATGTAGACTTGCCTTGTGAGGACACATTCGCTGTTCTCACTTACAAATGCCCCAACAAGGAAAGTTCATTCCACAGCAGTGCTAATAATCATGTGAGCTGGCAGGTAAAAGCCTCCATCCAGGACGAGCGTCTTCACAACTGGAGCTGCAGGTAGTGGGCTGGCGTGTGCAGGAGCCGGCGTGCTTTCATTTCAGTAGGAGTCGGGGACCGACCTTCCCCGAGTCAAGAGAAGAGGAAGAATGCTCTTGATGTGATCTGCCACTTTAAACGGCCTCCTTAATTTTGTGTCTTAAAATCCTGCTCCACGTCTTCCGTGGAGTGGGAGAGAGCTTCCTAGGTGAGCAACAGCACTTAGGTTTGGCCTCCAGAGCAGCAGCGTGGCTTCTGAACTAAATCTTCCAGCAACTCGCATCGAAATCCAGCCTGAGTCCACACAAGTAATCCATCTCCACCTTCCCACCCATCCTGCAGATGGCGGTGCCTGGGCCCCTCTGCAGCCTTGAGACTTTCAGGAGGGTTCTGTGACAGAAGGTCACAAGTATTCACCAGCATGCCTAAACCCCGGTGGCAACCCACATGGTCTGTATAAGGTGGATTATCCTGGTGGTGTCCACTTGAGTTGAATTCTCAATCCTAACTTAATATTGGGAATATTGAGTATTCTGGGTAAAGTACTTTTCTCTAACACATTAAAATTTGAAAATGAAACCCTTTTGTTGTATTATCAGTGGGGTGTTTTACACTCCGTGGGAAACCCTGTCTGCTATCGCTGTCCTGACCAGTCCTTTTTCTCCTGACCGTCCTAGTTACTCTCCACACCTCCCACGCCACGTGCCTGCAGCACACTGCCACCATTCTTCATAACAGGTCTTCTGTAAATAAAAACGTCCTCTGTTCTGATTAGTTGCCTCTTTCAGACCTTCACCTGTGTCCTCAGGCAAGTCACCTCCCTTCCTGGAGCCCCCTCGGTCTGGACTGTCAAGTCCTACTTTACAGAGATTTGGTGAGATTAGAAGTCTCGCACATACTAACTCCAGCAAGGTCTGACAGTAGGAATTAAAATAGCATCTCTTTTAAAACTGCCAGCAGCATTATATTATGTTTAGATATGTTCGGGTTCTAAACTTGAACCAAGCAGGAGACACCCAGCACAGTCCCCCAAAGTCCAGCCTCCGCCTGGGAGCTCACTCTGTCAAAGCCGAGTGCAACGCAGACTTCTTTCCGTGCGTGCTCTCCTTCTTGTCCTCATGCCCGCCCTGTGATGCAGATGCTGTTCAGCACATTTTTCAGAACGGGGAAGCGGAGGCAGGAGGGTGAGTAATGCGCCTATGTGGCTATATGGTATTTGTCAGAGCAGCCCTTGGGGGAGCTGGCATTTGGACCCTCTCCCCAAACCTGTCTCCTTTCAGGCTGCCTCACCCCCCACCCTCCAGCTCTGGCAGGTAGGGAGCTGTCTCCACCTGCCAAAGGTAGGGGGCTAGTCCTGCCCACACCTTATATTGTAGCTCTTTCTCCAAAAGACAACTGCTTAGCGCCCTATTCCTCTCCCCATGGGGGGAATTTCGCCCCAGCGTCGACTGCTGCAGTGGCATAGACTGTACAGCCTTAAGTGTCCACATCTTGTCCTGCCCCTCAGGAACAGCCTTGTGTGTGCCAGCTAGCTCCCTGTAACCCCGTACCAGGCACGCACAGAGTGTAACCTTAAACACAAGCCACACAGGGACGCAGCTGTCATGCTCAAGAACACCACTCGATTTAATCACCAGGTTGCGGCAGCAGTTGAGGCCGTCCGCACAGGAATTGCCAGGTGCAGCCCCAACTTCTCTGGGCGCACAGGAGCTGAGCAGAGTAGAGTACTTTCCTGTACACACGAGCTTTGGGTTTTACACACATCTTGCTCCCCCGTTTTATGGAAAGCTCATCCTGCCAGACAGTCTGCCTCCAATCCTGTTGTATTTTTAGTACCCGTTCACCTATAGGGTAAGAGGAAATAAACCAAAATGCACAGGCTACTCCACATCTCATCCCGTTTAGGACAACAGTGGGCTCAAAGGGACGTTGGGACTGGCAGGTCCTCAATCCCCCAGACAGGCCAGGGGTTACATTTTCATAGCTCTTACCCGTTCAGTATTAACTGCAGTTAAAGGTATAGTGGCCCATTTTTTGACACTGAAAGAGAAAAAGTTACCCAAGGTGCTACATTCCCCCACTTCTGACTTCTGCCCCCCACATCTTATGGACATTATATCATATATAAATAACTCCAGAAAATCAGTAGGCAGCAAAATAAGATATGAAAGATATTTACCTTATTAGCTTTTTAAAGAAACTTGTCTGGCGGGAGATAAAAACAAGATGAGGTTGGTGAGACTTACCAGTCCTAATGTAGTTTACCAGTATTCCCTCATTCCCTTAATTCACACTCCTGCACCCCCGTGCAGTTCTCTGTGGTGGGAAGGGAGTCACACATCCTGCAGCAGCTAATCGCCCCGCTCTCCAGCCGTCAACAGAAAACAGCCCGGGCCCCTCCCTCAGCCCTACTCACCCTGCAGCACAGGCCCTGCTCCTGCGCCCTGAGCCCCAGGCGGCAGGACACCAGCTGCTTCTGGGGCCGCATCGGAGGCGGGACGAGCAGCCATCGGGAAAGGGGGTTTGCAGAGTCCCCAGGTAGAAGCAGGAGGCGCTGACTCCCGTGGCCGGCTGGGCTGCAGATACAGGGACCGTGTGAAGAAGCCAAGACCTCCCGCAGCCATTCCTTCTGCACATCATGGCAACATTCCACCAAGGGCAGGGGCTCAGGCCAGGCATTCAGGCACAAGCCAGATTTTGAAATGCCTATATATGTACCATTCTAATTGCCGAAAGCAAAGCTTCTGATGAAGGTAAAAAATGGGCTTATGAATCCCCGGGTCATTGAGGGTTGCTTCCCACTTTCTAGTGGAAATGCCACTCGGAATCAGCAGGTGTCGCCCTTCTCCCATGCCATTGCCATCCCAGCCTGGCCTGGACCCTCTGCTAATTGACACCTAATTAATGAGAGCAGCAGCAATCGTTCTTCGTTCTTCGGTCTCAGGCCCTACAGAAACAGGCGGGGCAGGCGGCAGATGTGGCCCACAGGCCGCAGAGTGCTGACCCTGCTGGGGGCTGTCATCAGTGCCTGGTATCCGCAGGATGAGTTCTGTTCCCACAAGGGCCCCACACAGCAGGGTGGCCCTGATTCACAATAACAATTTTGGACCATGAGTCCTGGGCTAGATCCATGTTCTTTAACAAAACCACGTGGGTGTTATCCAGCTAAGGAGAAGGGGGGCCTCACGGGGCGGTGGTGGTGCTGAGAGCTGAAATCCTACCTGAATCAGCAGAGCTTATAGAGGTCGGAGGGGGTCAAGGAGCAACCACCACACGGCTGTGCCTTTCCCAGGACTGGAACACTGAGCTGATGGTGTGCGAGTGAGGGCAGCTGGGCCAGTGCAGGGTCAGGACTCCGAGCTCCCCAGGAAATGCATGCAGTAAGTGGCGGGAGACACGTCGCCCCTTCCTGCCTGCACTCACCTTCATATCACTTGGGTTGAATAAAAGAATCATCTTGGGACTGAGGAAGCAGAGACAGACAATTACAGTGGGACTCTCTAACCCGCTCCTCACCTGCTCTCTGAGCTGCGCGGATTTCACGTCCCAGAGGCCCAGGAAGGAGCCGGAACCTGTGCGGGGAGTGAGAACTGCAGGTTTGGGTGTTAAATGTTTCTACTCTATTTCTACAACAGTTCGTGAGGAGCTACGTGCCCATCCCCAGCACAAACCTCCATGAGCAGCATGGCTTGGAGCACAATGCCCCCCCCCCCGAAGGCACTGCAGGGGTGAGGGGAGAGGGGCCAGGGGAGCAAGGCAGCAGAACCGGGCGGCAGATGCCGGACGCTGCCGGGCACTCCATCTCCCGCCTCGGGCCTTGAAGCCATGGAAGGATCTAGATCTGGAAGCCAGAGAGAGGGTGGGCCCTGCACTCAGGGGGATGATACTTACTGTGCATATTGGCACTCGGGTCTCTCGGGGCAGAAGCCAACGAAGTAGTTACCGCACATCGTCCTGTGGACATGGCGGTATTTACACAGGGGACCTGCTGGGCAGCAAGAAACCAGCCAGAAGGATCTGCATTAGCGAAGCGGGGTGGGGGCAGGGGGGCAGCATGACCAAGCTCCCTGGGAAGGGTCCGGATGGTCATGGGCTCACCACTTCTCTGGGTGTGTAAAGGCCCCTCAACTCTCCATAGTGCCCGTAGCCATGTGCTGGAGTCAGGAAAGGGACCTTGGAATGCGCAGGGTGGGAAGTGTCCCTAACACGCTCTGTCTTGAAGGACTTACGTAGATGCGGACCGTAACTGCCACCTTGTATTTGTTGAGCCACAGGAGATACTCCGAGGCAAGGCTAACCCCACATCTCCCTGCCCTCCTCCAGCACCCCTCCCTGGAACCACCCCCTATGGACCAGACCTTTGGCAAGGGCCCCCCGTGGGTCCCGGGTCCCTACATCTGAGCGGCCCAGCGGCCCTAGCGGGGAGGTGTTTTCCTTTCCACAAGCTCACACAGCTGATAGATCCTGAAGCCATCGGGATGTGAACCCAAGTAAGCCTGTTTCAAGAAGCCCACCATGCCCACACCAGGCTGCATAGTGTCAAGAAGGGTTTTCCCACGGGAACGAGAGTGAGAACTGTGGAAAGGACTTCTATGGGGCTTCAACTCAGGGCCAGACCTCACCCCCACAGAGCCTCACCAGCAGTTTGCAGCCTCCCTGTGGGGGGGGGACTGCCTGTTCTGGTCACCCACACCCCCTAACCCCCCTCTCTGTTGGGGCCTCACCATCTTTGCAGAAACCTTGGTCATACCAAGGACAGCTCTGGGTCTTGGAAGCTGCCTTTGTGTGAAGAAAGGAGCAATCCTTGTTGCTGCAATCGCCTGAAAACCCCAGCATTCTCTATATTAAGAGGTTCATCTTCATGGTCACTTCTGCCCTCCCCACACAGAACTGACCTCGCCCCTTCAAATAGAAGCCACTTGCTTTCCTTCTGGTCGCCAGCAGCTTTTGAGGAGAGTCAAGTATTTCTCATCCTTCCTGCAATCTAAGAAGGGTGGACCCTCAATAATATTTGCTAAGCAGGGCTTGGGGTGAATGTACACATTTGGAGGAGCTGGGGCAGGGCTAGAGACCAAGGAGGGGGAACAGAAACTGAAGGCATTAGACACCATCAGGGAGGAAGGAACCAGGAAAGACAGGGAAACGGAGGACCCAGGGCTGGCAGCTTAAGACCCAAGAAGACACAAGACACCGAATAGAGATGTTGCCATGCGCTGTGACTAAAAGCCCGCTCTTACTCCCTGCCATGAAACCGACCCCGCCTTCAGAGCCTGGGGAGTAGCTCTTCTCAGTGAAATCACCAAGAAGAGCAGAGCCCTGCTTCAGAGCCTCACCGGGATGCAGAGATGCCACGGAGAGAACACCTGTGGTTGCTGTAGAGAGCAAGACCCAGGGCTTCTAGAAGGAGCCAGCACTGTCTGCACAGACCATTCTAGACTTGCCGTGAGAACCCTCTTAGATGTCTCTCAGGACCCAGGGGCTCTGACAACAGCATGGGGGAGATTCAGTCCATTTCCTACCACCATCAAGCTGGGAATTGGTGTTTCCATTCTCACCCCCCCTTAAATGTCCACAACTCAGCCTTTTAGAGCCGAAAGGAACCCCATAGTGTCTATGATGGTGGTTTTCAAACTGCTCCAAAGAGATCTGTTTTGTACATTGGGCTTCTGCAAGCCAAGGGCTCACCTGAAGAAGAGCACTGCTGATTCCTAGGAGCTCTAAACCACGGTCCAGACCTCCCATTTCAGAAGCAAAAACACCAGGGATCAGAGAGGGGAGATGTCATGTCCATTTCCACAGGGTTTCCTCACATTGACAAGGGGTTCGCTTGGTCATCACCAGCGTGCAGTTGATGTAGGGCTTGAGCTTTCTAATGGAATCTAAGTGACCCCCACCCTGGGGCTGGTGAACACTTCATAAATGGAGACCATGGGAAGTCATCCTATGCGCTGGTGTAGCCTTTCTGCCCTGGATGCACGTTTCTGCATTCTTCTTGCGGCCAGCAGGTGGCGCCCTCACCTCACCCTCCAGAGATACCCCGGGTACCTTTGGGATGGACACAGCCAGGAGCAGGGGCCAAAGACTGCAGACTCCCTCGCGCTTTTCTACTGCCCCCTCCCACTTCTGCACTCCCCAACAATATATTTTAAGATAAAACAATTTTCTTTCAATAAGAATGATAATTACTTCAGTATGAGATTAGAAACAGATATTTGTTCATTCACTCTAACAGCCAAAACATACCTTACGTATTGTAATCAATTGATATACCTGTCTGCCCTTCAGAATGGGAGTTCTTGGAGGGCAGAAGGAGGGGACCTGGCCCTATTCCTGTATTCATGCCCAGCACGGTATCTCCAAAAGAAAACCAATCCAGGGGTAAATGACTCAGATACTCTCTGTCCTTTCCCTCCACAAACCCGTGTGGGCAGCCCTCAGACACTGCCACAGCTCTCAGCTCCAAGGGGCAGGCAGGACACCGATTCTGGCCTGGAAGGAGCTCTTGCTGACCCAGGGGTGCTCTGCATTAGTCCCAGATAGCCAGCTCCCCCGCCTCCCACTGATGAAGACCACCTGTCCCAGTGCGGGCTCAGTTTCCAAGCCAAGCCACCTCTGCCGGAGGCGTCCCTGGAGACTGTCCCTGCTCTCTCTCTCTCTCTCTCTCTCTCTCTCTCTCTCTCTCTCCTTCCAGGTCACTACTCTTTTCAGAACACAATTTGAAAACCACTGGACTAGACAATCCTTCAGGCTCCTTCCAGTTCGGAAAAGCACTGAGCTGTAGAATTCTATGGACAAAGATGAGGCAGAAACACACCCACAGATTCCTTGCTTAAATGGGGCAGGAAGTGGTGGCGGCTCCCCGCTCTGTGCCCCTTGGGTGACAAAAGAACGTCTGGAGATCAAATGGAGGTGAAATGCTGGCCCAGACCTGACCACACAAGATAATTCTAGGGGTTATAGTTCTGAACCTCATGGTTATTTGTTTACAGTTATGTTTTATTGCCAGTAAGTGATGCTAGTTGTCCATTTGTGGAAGCAATGTCAAGTTTTCTTCTAAAATAAGAGTTTAAAATGGCAACACAGTTGGAAGATCAGATGATGGTGCAGGTCAATGGGACAGCTGCTTTGTGAGAATGACCAGCATCAGGAAAGTGGTCCCCATGAGCCTGCTGTTTGGGACCACTGGCCTGGACCTCCGTCCCCGTCCCAAACCCCAGACAGAGATGACCCATTCGAGGTTATTTCCAGATGGTCAGTCTGGGTGTGTGACTTAGCCAGGACTGGGCAGGGAAACAATTCAGCCTTTGATTCCAACTGCACCCTCTGCTACCTTTGGGGTAAACGGTATGTGCCTGAGCCTGGAGCGGGCAGATAAACAGGGACCAGGGTTCAGTTCCACCTTCTCTAGAGCATTGGAGAGGCTTAGACAGGCCTGGTCTGCCACCTGACACATGTAAGGCACCCTGTGGGCGTCCCTCCCAAACATCCCATCCCACAGCCCACACTGCCTCCCTCCAAGGGAAAGGTCTGGAGCCCAGCAGGAACATTACCGAACTTGGAGTAGAAGTAACACTTGGGCATCCGGGTGACATCGTACTGGTGCAGGAACTTGCACTGGTCGCTTTTCTTGCACAGGCCCCGGAGCCAGTGCTTACACACCACAGTCTTCCCCCCGCGGGTGTGCCGGAACGGGCATAACTTGCCTGGGGACCAGAGCACCGAGATGGGGGCACCCCCACCTAGTCACAGCCTGGACGCTCTCATCCCTGGGCCCCAGCTGCCCTCCTTCCATCCTGTCTCCTGGCCCCTGGTGGTGGCTAGACCTGGGGGCCAGAGAAAACACGGATGCCCTGCTGTTGTCTGAACAGGTGGCTGCTCCCACGACCTCACCTTTGCCGGAACTTTCCTCTCTGCCTGGCGTGGTGCTGCTGTGCAACTCCAGCAAGCCCCCAGGCTGTTAGGACACCCCTGGAAGCAGCCTACAGCCCTCTCTCCCCCAGGCTTACCGGGGGGGGGCTCCTACCAGAGAGCACAGCCATGACTTCCAGCCCTAGACATGCTTCCCCCACCACCACTTCCATGACGCAGCCAGTGCTCATTAAGGGCCTATTGAATTCAAGTCTTTAAAAAAAAAAAAGTTATGCTTCCTGATTCCAGGAGTCTAATGCAATGAGCAACTCTGTAAAGATTTAGAAGGAAATGGGAATGTGATCATTTAACTCTTATCAACGTCACGTTGCCCTCAGCAGGAACGACACCCCAGTTCCCAAGTTTCTAAGCGGGGCTGGTCTCATGCATCTGATAACATTTGCGATGGGGGGGTCTTTATAAATTGCCTTAACCTCCACCCCTGGCCATGGACTTGCTTGAATCTGACCTTCCGCAAAAAGTTTTATTTCTTTGCAAAAGTGTATCCCTGTGAAACAGTGCTCTAGAGACTGGATGGGCCAAGCTGAGGACACAGGACCCAAGGAGGCATCACTTACTCCTGGCTTCACAAAGCCATCAGCGATCAGTGAGCCTGTCCTTTCTCACCCCATCTCCCAGGCTGACCCAAAGACAAAGGAAGCACATGGCAAAATGGCTCCAGGCCCTCCCTGCCTGGGCCCCTCCTGCCTCCCAGCTTCCCCAAAACAGACTCACTTGATCCTGAAAGCAGATCCAAAACTCACTCACACTGGCAGGAGTTCATAACCTCTGCCTAGAGGGGAACCGTCACCTTGGAGGCCAGACTTTTTTTTTTTTTGGGCAACCGTGTATTTTTATAGGAAGAGCTTGTGAATGGTTCCTGAGTCAGAAGAAAAGCTGAGAACTCCTGTATTTGAGACAGGCCCTTTGGGGAGAGGAGCTACTGCTTGATCCAAATCAGGGTGGAGGGGAAATAGGAGTGCTTGTTGGTAGCATTTCAGAGACTGCGCCTGAGCTCCCTTGGGGCAGAGGGAATGGACGGAACAGCTGAGTGAGCCCCGCACTGATTCAGAGGACAAGGGTGGAGGAAGAATGCCACTCTCCCAGCTGGGAAAAATAAAGAGGCAGCGTTTTCCTGGGGCCCGTGGGCTGAAACCCACTAATAATACCATCCCCAGCAAGGCAGAAAGAAGGACTGCCCCCTTCCAGGCAGCTCTGGCCGCCCTAACCAATGCTACCGAGTCGGAAATCCTTGGGGGCCTGCTTCTTGGTCAACTCACCCACTTGCCCACTGCCTACTTATTAAAATTCTGCCCCATCCCAACTTCCCCTCCCCATGTGCAAACTCAACACCCTATTTATTCTAGGCTGAGTTGAGCCCCGTGTGGGTAAGACAGTCACCCCAGGCCCACCTGCCTGCCTACCTTTCTCACAGAGCCCTTTAGGGAAGAAGTCACACACCGCTGAGCCCGACTCTGGAAGGGGGAGATGGAGAGAGAGGAGGAAGCTTCCACAGAGGTCCTCTACCCCACTGGCAAGTCCCCCAGAACCCTTCTCAAGTGCTGCCTTTGGATGCTGGCCTCTGGAACCAGCCTTCAGACCTCACCACCTAAGCCGCCCAACTCTGCAACAGAGGTCGAGGGGGGCCCAAGGCCAGCCTGGGGGGGGGCAGCATGGTTTTCCTGGCTTTTCTTGATTCGCCTTCTCTCTTTTCTCAGTCTGCAAAATGGGCTGTCTGGAAGGCAGCCCTATTTTCCTGGAATGCTGCCCAAGCTGTAGGAGGGGAGGCCCGAGGCCCTGAGATTAGAGGGCTAAACTGGGCCTCAGTCTCCCTGGTGAGCAGCAGAGGGATGGGGCTGCCCCATCAGGATGCTGAGCAGAGCGGTCTGGGGGAGGGAGGGCTCCCAGAGGAATGGCTGGCACCCTTCCTACTCACTATTCATGCCCTGGAAAGGCAGGACTCCTGTGCCCTTTTGCATCTCTACGTCCTCCTCCAGGGTGAAAGTGAGCCTCCCCAGCCCCGCAACGACTTCTTCCATCTTCCCTCTCCTGCTGGGGCTACTAACAGCTGCTCAAGGCCCTGCAGGTGGATCCTATATAGCTCCAGGAGGCCCTTCAAGGGCCAAGGGTCTGACGCCAGGGTCTAGGTGACTGCCAGGCTACACGCTGGGCCCAGCTGCATAGGAGTGGGGCCCAGCTGTCTGCCCACTCCCACCAATGCAGGTGTGGCCGCCCCAGGGCCCTGCACCCCTACACTGTATAAGCAAGTCAGTCCCGTCCCGACGCAGGCTGTTGGGGAGGAATGAGCAGAGGCCCACATGTGGCTTATCTCTGTTCGTTCCCAAACCCACACACCGCATATGCACGGACGTTACCAAACCTGCGCTCATACTTTCAACATGAGGACACAAACCAGGTTAGCAAGAGAACTTGCACAAACCAACCAGGGCCAGGCTGTTGTGATTCGCCGGCGCTTGGGAGCCAGAGGGTGTGGGGGCGGGGCGGGGTGCAGAAGGATGGAGCCGCCGTCCCCCCCTCACCCCACCTCCCTCTTCCCTCCAATCGGGGCCCCAGCCAACCCCTCCCTCTGGGGCTCCTGACACCCCTTTTCTGGCCTGAGTGACAAGCCCCAAGTGAGCTCTTCCTGGGAGAGAGGGAAGAGAGACTGAAACCCAGAGGAATCGGAAATAGCTGGATGAATGGCGCTTTGTTTACTCCGCGCACAATCGCACGCTGGGCTGGGGGTGGAACCGACCCGAGGCCGCGGCCTCCCCGCCAGGATTCTACGGAGCCATCCCAGCGCTTCCCCGCCCCTGAGAAAGTGCTTTGTAAACGAAATCTCTATGCAAATGTTGTTTTATTATTATTACCCGCCCCCCGGGGGGCCTGGAGACATCTGAAAATGCTTTCAAAGGAGCTTTGTAGGGCTCTAACTGGGGCAAGCGTCCCCCTCTCCCTCCCCCGGCTCTGAGCCCCTAATTGGCCTTTGCTCAGCTGGAGCTGGTGTTTTCCAGAGTCGCACTGGAGCTGATGCCTACAGAACCCAAATGCCGTCCTTCCCCGACCCGCTGGGAGAGGTGGGCCAGGCCCTGCAGGTCCCCAGCTGGGCCAACAAGAATGAGCCTGCTGGGTTTTGTCTCCCTGGAGGAGCTGTGGCTCTAGATGTGTTGTTCTTTTGAACTCTGGATCAGAAGAGAAAATAGTTGGAGAGAACCTGGAGCCAAGAAGAGACCCAGATGGGCAGGGAGGGGATGCAAGAGTTCCCAGAAACTTGGGCCTACCTGCAACCAGTTCCTAGGAAGGTGCCATGGGTGGGGAAGGGGGTCCCTGGGCTAGATGCCCTGGCTTCTCTTGGCCCGATGCATGTGCCCTGATCAGTCCAAGAACATATTCCTCTGTCAGCACAGGCTCGTTTCAGACCCACACCAACCTGGCAGGGCCACCAGGCAAACGATGAAACCCAGGCCCAGCAAACCCAAGGGCACATGGTTGGGGAGGTTGTAGCAATGGAATTCAAGTACACGTCTCTGGGCGTTTTCCTTCTATAAACATCTGAGGAGCCTCTCCACACTAGGGACTGGGGACCCCAAACAAAGGACTGTGTCCCTGTACTTCAGGGACGGCCCAGTCCAGTGGGCGCACGTTCACCAGCACAGTGAGAATGGTAAGGGGAGAGCCTACCAAGCAGGGGGGGGGGGGCAGGGAGGGCTCTCCGGGATGATGGGGAGAATATTCCAGAAGAGGGGCCATCTGCACAAAGGCCCTGGGCCTTGAAGCAACATGGCAGGTTGAGGGCCGGTCAAGGGTTTGGTTTGGTGGAAGCATGGGTTTTGAGACGGGGAGGGACAGGTGACAAGATTGGAAAAGTAAGTAGGGCCTGAGCTCGAAGTGTCTTTTACGACTTGGTTTTTATCATGAGGGAAACCAGGGGAGGGCCCAGGAAAAACTAGAAGAGCAACACACAGCTCCCTGGGGAAGACTTGTGGAGAAAAGACAGGCAGCAGGCTGCTTAGGAGGTGAAAACTACTAAGAAAGAACTGGAGATAGAGCCAGAGGACCTCCCAGCCTGCTGAGGGCTGCAGAGTTCATCGTGAGGACCGAGGAGGAAGGAAGCTCCGGCGGAGACCTCTGTCCATCGGCCCCAGCAGCCCCGCCTCTTCCGGTCCAGGTCCCGCCCCCCACCTGGACTCCCGTCCCACCTTCATGTGCCTGGCCTGAACAAGGTACAGGAGGGATGCCGCGTAGATGCGCGCCCTTCCTCCCAAGACCTCATCAGAAAAATGACAGCACATAGCATTCACGGTTTTTATTCTCCAAAATACCTTCTGTAGTGGGTTGAATCCCCCCTCACACACTCCAAAAAAAAAGATAGTCCAAGTCCTAACCCCTGGTCCCTGTGAATGTGACCTTATTTGGCAATTGGGTCTTTGCAGATGTAATTAAGGATCTTGAGGTGAGATCATCCTGGAATTAGGATGAGTCCCAGACAAAAGGACTGGTGTTCTTATAAGAAAGAAGAGGGAGACTGGAGACACGCAAAGGCAGAAGAGGCCTAGGGAAGAAGACCCTGTCAGACAGAGGACGAGAGCGGGGCAGCCAGTGCCCACGAGTGCCAAGGAAGGCTGGCCATCGCAGGGAGCCAGGAGGGACGTCTGGGCTCGCATCTCCCTCAGACGTTCTGGAAGGAGCCAACCTTGCCAGCGCCTTGCTCTCAGACTTTCGGCCTCCAGAACTATGAAAAAACAGATTCCTGTTGTCTTAAGCCACCACCTTTGTGATCATTTTTCACGGCAGCCTCAGGAAACTAATACATCGTCCCACTCAGAAACTCAATTTCGGAAGACCTCACCCCCTTATAGATAAGCAAATGGACATACAGAACAGGTGGCTGGCTGCCAAGGTCCCACAGCTAACGAATGTCAACAGGGAGTCTGACCTGGGTTTCCCACCTTGCAAGCCCTCTGTCTCACTCAGATCAGGGGAGTGTCCCCCAGCCTGTTTCTATTGCCACCTCACGGGCTCGAGCGGACCAGCCCCGCACTGTCCTGGCAATGCCCTGGAGAAGGGCTCTGGGGCATCTCCTCTGGAACCTCACAGTTCACTCTTCTGTGCCTGGGAGCGTATCCCCAACACTATGTTTTCATTGATTAATTCATGGCTGCAAAGTGGGTGCGTAAGTCGCTACACAAACAGTGGCGTTAATTTTTAATCACCATCATTACGAGGCTCTCATGTCTAACCCCAGCTGCGGTTCTCCTGAGTCATCACCCTCCCTTTAGAAGCGAGTTGCTCTGAAAAGCAGGGGCTGCTGGGAACTCTAGAACTCTCTGGCTGCAGAAGTCATTGTGCCCAGGCCCCTGGCATTGGACCAGTCACAGGCAGTGCTTTTCTGGCCACACCTTCCTTTCTGGTATCTGTTCATCTGCCTCTCGGCACCTGGGCACCCTGAAAGGCTGCAGACTGTGGCATCGGGCAGGCCAGGGTTCAGATCCAAGGCTGGTCATTTAATCACCTTTCTGAGCCCCAGATGCTGCCCAGACCCACAGCAGGACCTACGTGGGGGGCTGTCAATAACCGGATCTCTGGCACGGGGAGCCGTCCTTCCCAGGAGGATTGTGCTATGAGGCACTAAACGGGGCATACCCTGGGTCTCAGAGCTCCAGGTGTCCTGCCCCCAGTCCGTGACCCCTCCCCTCCTTCAAGTTGATTATTCCTAAGGGCCCCATAAGAGAAGCTGACTGCCACTCAGCCCCAGGAACAATGAGTCAGTGTTCCCTGCCCTCTTCATTGCTCTTTGTACCCCAGAGATGCCACTTTGTGGGGACAGCTGTTCACCTCACAGAAGCCACTTGGAGTGTGGGGAAGTGAGGTCCAGTGGCTGGGACGGTCCTGCTCCGTCTTTGCCCGGGAGCTCAGTCTCTGGGAGTCCAGTGGTTCTAGGAACTACACTCTGGAAAAGTGTCTCCTCCTGGGAGCTTGGACACAGTACCAGGACTAATGAGCCTCCCCCCATTTCTCACCAGGGCCTCTTCCAGTGCTCACTGGAGCCACTTAAGTTGCTTCTACCCGTTTTACAGGTAAAGAAACCAAGAACCAAACTGGTGAAGTGACTGCCTAAGCTCACACAGGGACCTAGATGTTGGGAACAGGGACCTAGAATCCCAACCTTTGCTACCAGTTATGAGGATTTAATTGGTTGAGGTTCACTCCTATCTGTAGTCTAATTCCCCCAAACCCGGAAAGAGAGCCATCACCATTTCTCTCCTATAGCTGAGAAAACAGGCTCAGAGTCTTCACAAAGACGCAAGCTCAGTCTGCATGACCCCAAAGCCAAACTCCCCCGGGCTGCTGAGCTGCGGTGTGTGGGAAGGGGGCAGGAGTGTGGGGGGTGAGAAGGGAAGGGTGGAGGCAGGTGTGGGGGTCCTGGGGGTGATGTTTGAGAGTGTGACTGGGCCTCTGCCTGGGCATCTGCGTTGTATTTTAGCTCCAAGAGGCAAGGAGATAGGACATTTGGTGCTCAAGAGCCAGCCCAGATAGCTTTTTCCCTCCATTCTTGTCACCACCAAGTATCTTGGTCTTCAGGCGGCCTTCAGCAGAGCTCCTCAAGGCTCAGCGGAGGCTGCCCCGAGCCTCCTGGAGCTCAGAGGGAAGCCTCCCTGGGTCCTGCCTAGGAGGGTGTGGTAGACAGAATGTTCCCTCAAATACCTACACCCTGATGCCAACCCTCTGAATATGTCCATCTTATATGGCAGAAGGGACATTACAGATGTGATTAAGGACCTTGAGATGGGGAGTTTATCCTGGATTATTTGGGTGGGCTTGGTGTAATCACCGAATCCTATAAGACAAAGGCAGGAGGGACAGAGGGAGGGAGGGAGGGAAAAGAGAGACAGATTTTTTTTTTTACAGAGACAGAAAGAGAGTCAGAGAGAGGGATAGTTAGGGACAGACAGACAGGAACGAAGAGAGATGAGAAGCATCAATCATTAGTTTTGCATTGTGACACCTTAGTTGTTCATTGATTGCTTTCTCATGTGCTTTGACTGTGGGGCTACAGAAGACCAAGTAACCCCTTGCTCAAGCCAGCGACCTTGGGTCCAAGCTGATGAGCTTTTGCTCAAACCAGATGAGCCCATACTCAAGGGGGTGACCTCGAGGTCTTGAACCTGGGTCCTCTGTGTCCCAGTCCGATGCTCTATTCACTGTGCCACCGCCTGGTTAGGCAAAAGAGAGATATTTAAAGAAAGAGAGAGAGAGAGAGATCTGAAGATTTTAATATGCTACACTCAAAGCTTTGAAGACAGGAGGTGGAGCCATGAGCCAAGGGACGCAGGCGGCCTCTAAAAGCTAGAGAGGCCAGGAAACAAACTCTGCTCTAGAACCTGGAATGCAGACCTTCCAAACCCAGAACTGTAAGACAATAAATTCAGATTGTTTGAAGTCACTACCCTTGTAACAAGTTGGCACAGCAACAATAGGACACTAAACAGAGGCGAAGGTAACCAATTGATAGGCAGTTAAATCTCATTTGCAGAGAGCTACTACAAGACCACTTAGCTCCCATCTGAATATCAAGGAGTTTCCAGGACAGACATGAAACAAATCCATTGACAGGTAGAGCATTGTCCAGGCAGCAGGGTACCAGATTTCCAGCGGAAGCAGCATGGTCCACTGGGGAGGCCACTTCTGGTTCTCTAGGGCTGCACTGGACAAGTCCACTGCTGAGAGGCTCGAGGGGCTGGGAGCCGGCTGGGGCAGGAACTCGAACCTGAGGCCTTGGGAGTCACTGAGAGTCCGCCTTTCAGCTTTGGGTCTGATTTGCATTCTAGAAAGAGCCCTCTGGCTGCAAACCTGGGGCCACTCTCCAAGGAAAGGCCTGAGAAGGGGCTCCAGCTGTGAACACACCAGAATCCAGAAGCGGCCCCAAGAAGGAAGATACAGAACCATTCCCTGCATCCCCGAGGGAGTCTGTGCCTTGTAAAATAGGAAAATGTAGACGGTCAAGATAAACCATAGTCATTAGCAAAGTTCTAATATCTTTCCCCGCGTCCCACTGGGCAGTCTGTGTACCTCCTGATGTGCCCTTTGCCTCACCTGGACGAGAGAGAGGAAGGTTTCTATAGAACACAGAACAGCCAGCTGGCCGGTGGATCCTGTGATGGATCAATTCTTCCAGCCACAGCCTGGGGTGCTGTTCACTTGGATGGATTGAGGGGCAAGGTCATACATTTGATCTTCCTGGAGGTCAATGGAGCCTGGAAGAAAAACTTCATGTTCATCAGCACAGGCTGCCCTGCAGTCTGTTATCTCTAAATGATTCCTGGGTCATGAGGGAGACAGAGGAGAGACGGAAAAACCCTCCAGGCCTTGGCGATCGACAGGGAGTCAATTGTGCCTACTTTGTGTTCGAAGTCTGGTGGCTGTGGCGGGCAAGCAGAGGGCAGCTCCTCATGGTTCCCGGCCTGGATAAACTATGCCCACCCCAGGGCTGGGGGGCGGGGGGCGGAGAGTCAGCAGGGCCCACAGCCCTGACCTTCTCTCCTGTGTTGATCAGAACCATAAAGCTGCCTTTGGTCTCATTTCTTGGCTTGTCTCTGAATTCCATCTCGGCCATGAATTCCGATCTAGATGTGCAGACATGCGGGAAGCTGCCCACGGTCTTGGTCAGCTGGGGCGGCTGCAGCGAAACTCCAGAGAGCAAGGGCTCCAACAGCAGACATGGATTTCTCACAGTTCTGGAGCCTGAACTCCGAGATCAAGATCCTGGCAGATTCAGTTTCTTGTGAGCAGTGGTCCCCAACCTTTTTTGGGCCATGGACCGGTTTAATGTCAGAAAATATTTTTACGGACCGGCCTTTAGGGTGGGACAGATAAATGCACAAAATAAAATTATGCGACTGGCGTAAAAACTGTGTTATTTTTACATATAATTGTCGAACTTACAAGACAAGCATCAAGAGTGAGTCTTAGATGATGTAACGATGAATCTGGTCATTTTTTTAAAAATAAAACACCGTTCAGACTTAACTATAAATAAAACGGAAATAATGGAAGTTATTTATTTTTTCTCTGCGGACCGGTACCAAATGGCCCACGGACTGGTACTGGGTGGAGAGAGACCTCTAGTCTCTTTTCCTCTTCTTACAAGGATACTGATCCCAGCAGGGGACCCACCCTCTTGACCTCATCCAACTCTAATCTCCTGCTCCAAGTCCTGCCTTCTGAGGCCATCTTATTGGGGGTTAGGGCATCAATATGTGAATTTGGGGGGACACAAACACTCTGTCCATAGCACCTATCTCATAGACACCTGTCTCCTTGACATTCATTTTGAAATGGCTTCCATATGTCTGAGCTCAAACTCTAACTTCCTTGAACTGGGTGCCACCTTCTCTGTCTTGCCCACTCAGGAATGTCACCACCACCCAGGTGCTTGGGCCAAGGCTGGAGGTGTCCTCGATTCCCCAAAAATGCTGGTTCCTGCTCACCACCTCACAGGTTCTTCCTCATTCCTTGATCTGGTTTGAACACCACTTTCTCGGCGGGGAGACACCGCCCCCATCACCTCTCTACAGGGAGAGTCTGGCATTCCCTGTGCTGACACCCACCAGTCATTTCCTCCAGAGTCCTCAGCACCGCAGGCAGTGTGTCCATTTATTGTCTTGCCCACCCCCATCTTAGCCCAAGCTGCCATCATATGACTTCTCTATCAGGTTAGGCCCACAAAAATATTTTCATTTCTTTAAAATCTGAAGAAAATACATGAACCTTTAGGTTGAAGAAGAACTTTTCATCTATATCAACCCATTCATCTTTTTTACCATCATGGTCATAAAATATCATTCTAACAACGTTTATGGAGGAAGGGACCCATGAAAAGTCACAGTGCCACCCTGGGGCCGTGTTTGTCTGGTCTGTGCTTGGCACGGAGTAGGTGCTCAATAAACACCGGATGAATAATTAAAGCTGTGCTGTGGATTTCTGTTTTCAGTCTCTCTGCAGTCAGCCCTGGCTCGGCTCGGGGCAGAGAGGAGCCCTGGCTGTAAGAAATGACATTGAGGCAGCATCATCTTGCAGGACGACTGGGAGATGGCACGGCCCACCTGTTGCCCCAGATTCACCGAGAGCAGATCATGGACGGGGCCGCCTTCCCGACCCATTCCTCCTTCTGACCCCAGAATGAGAAATTAGAAAGGGCCTCTGTGTGGTTATTTCTCAAATCCTCATAGGAACAATGTTACTAGCTAAAAAGAAGTGTCAGTTTTCTCCAGAAAGTAGGTACCATATTTCCCCATGTATAAGACGGTCTCATGTATAAGATGCACCTTAATTTTGGGGCCCAAAATTTGAAAAAAAAAAAGTATTACATAAAGTTATTGAACTCAAGTTTTATTCATCATAAAATACATACAACTCCTCATCACTGTTAAAACTCCCATTCATTAGCTTGTCCTCATCTGTGTCTGATGACAAATCACTGTCTTCAACAATGAGCGCAAAAACAAGCACGAAAAAGCAGAAAATGCAAGTAAAAAACTACAACCACTGTATAAGACGCACCCAGTTTTTAGACCCCAAATTTTTTGAAAAGGGGTGCATCTTATACATGGGGAACTATGGTAATTTAAGGTTCAAGTGTAACCCTGGCAGGTTGGCTTGGTGGATGGAGTGTCAGCCCAGTGTGCAGACGTCCCAGGTTTGATCCCTGGTCAGGGCACACATAAGAAGTGACCATCTGCTTCTTCCCCTCCCTTTCCATCTCCTCTCTCTCTTCTTCTGTTGCAGCCAGTGGCTGGATTGGTTGGAGTGTCGGCCCAAGGCATTGAGGATAGATAGCTCTGTTGATTTGAGCATGAGTCCCAGGCGGGCGTTGCCGGGTGGATCCCTGTCAGGGCACATGCAGGAGTCTATCTATGTCCCCTCATTTCACTTTAAAAAAAAAATTTAAGTATATAAATTTTCTCCTATGGGATTTCATGAGCCTTTTTCCCCTTTTTTGTTTTGAGTCAACAACACATGACCTGGAAACGTTTTTGTCTTGAATTGGCCCTTCTGGTGAAGGAAGGAAGGGAGGGAGGGAGGGAGGGAAGGAGGGAGGGAGGGAGGAAAGAAGGAAGGAAGGAAGGAAGGAAGGAAGGAAGGAAGGAAGGAAGGAAGGAAGGAAGGAAAGAAAGGGAAGGAAGGAAAAGGAAAGAGAAAGAAAGAAGAAAGAAAGAAAGAAAGAAAGAAAGAAAGAAAGAAAGAAAGAAAGAAAGAAAGAAAGAAAGAAAGAAAGAAAGAAAGAAAGAAAGAAAGAAAGAAAGAAAGAAAGAAAGAAAGAAAGAAAGAAAGAAAGAAAGAAAGAAAGAAAGAAAGAAAGAAAGAAAGAAAGAAAGAAAGAAAGAAAGAAAGAAAGAAAGAAAGAAAGAAAGAAAGAAAGAAAGAAAGAAAGAAAATCTCACCATTCCCGTAAGAGCAGTGATTTTTTGCAGCAGTCAACAGGATATTTGGCAAGGGCCCGAGCACATGCTGGAGAGATACGACTGATTGTGGGGAAGCCACTGGAATCTAGGTGGTGAGGTCAGGGATTCTCTCAGCCCTCTGCAGTGCCTGTTCCCAACACAGAATGGCCGGGCTCCAGGGATCGATACTGCTGAGGTTGAGAAATCCTGCTCTGGAAGAGTCTAAACTGTGTGCCTTGGGTGAATGACTTGGTTGGCTTGGGCCTAGCCCTCCAGAGGGTTGTTTTATTGATCTGTGTCTTGGCCTCAAGCCTTTGATTCATACTGAGCAGAAAAGCAGCCCTATTGGGTTGTGCTTGAATGTATCAATATCTCCTACGAGACTGTGGTGGAGGACGTTGTCTGGAACCCCAGCCCTGCCGCCTCCAAAGATCTGACGGGAATCTCTCTCAGGCCCGAGTCAGAAAAAGCTGAGCTGCTTCTGGGACTGTTTCAATGCTGTGGACATTGTGAGTCTCATAACAGTTCGGTTTCCCTTTTTGCTTTGACAGATAGGAAGCTCAGAGCCCAATTCCCAGCCCACCTTTGAGAACTGTGGAGGCCCACCCTGGTAACAGTTCTGTGTACCAGTCTCTTAGTTCTCTGCATGTTTGTTCCACCCTTGTTTTCCCTCTGATCTATTTTTAGCCTATTGTAATTTAGGTATTTTGAGCTGCCTTGATCCTTTTTGGAATAAAGCAAGGCATAAAAACAAAACAAAATTCAGCCAAGCCCTGCAGCCTTGAGGGGTGCTTTTTAACATGCCAAATGTCATTTCAGGGTTGGAGTCCTGCTGGGGAGGCAGCTCTCCTTGGCTCCTCCTGTCCCCTTCCTGGGAGGCTCACCTTGGACAACAGCTCAGTGAGTTAGAGCAACAGGTTTAGAGGCAAAACCACCAACATCCATCCATCTGCCTGCAAATACGTCCCCTCTCCCCAAAATGTTCTTTCCCGTCTCCCATCTGGCTGCTGGCAGGAGGCCACGGGGCCTGCAGAAGACTGCAGAGGGGAAGCAGACAGACTCTCCTGGTTTCTGCGCCTCACTTTCCTTTCCTGCATCTTTAATCAGGATTGGGGTTCAAAGATTCTTTGTGTACCAGTGATCATGGCGCAGGCACGGGAGGGGCCGTACCAGGGAGGCTCCTGCCTGAGTGTGTAGCAAGTTGGGCACTTTGGGAAGCTGTGAAGGCCAGGGGAGCTAGCGAGGGATATGAACACTGCATACACCTGAAAAGGTTGTCCGGTTTGCACCGTCTGGGAAGCACAGCCCCTTCTCAGGTGCTGTTCTGCACCTGCCTGGGCCTCACTGAGCACTGCATTCCCCTGCAGCTGCCTAGAGCTAGAGTGTGGCCCCAGGGCCCCGGCACTCCTGCTGGGCTGGGGATGTGTGCCTGGTCCTGGTCCCGCCCTTGGGTCCACAATACTATCTGTGTATAACCCCAGTCTCAGCCATGTCCCTCATTAGCTCTAATGAGCCAGTCTAGGGACAGAGGGATATTTTAATTATGCTTTTGTTTTCCAGAGAAAGTACACATGCAGCCCAAATTTCTGTCAGTGCTGGGAAAGGGACAGCGTTTCCGGGACCTGTCCACCACACTGGGCCTGCGTGGAGAGGAGGGAGTGCGAGGGGCGTCAGCGAGCAGCCAGCGCAGTGCCACCCAGGCTGCGGTTCCCTTCTCAGATACGCCACAGCAGAGGGGAATGTGGGCACCAGGGAGGGAAGGGGGTGAGGCAGGAGAGGGGCTGGGGGAGTCACCACTGGGTCCCCACCCAGGGCAGACACACCCCTGACCTGTTTCCCAAGGAATGAAGCTTCGGGGCAAGTGATAGGAGAAAGCATTTTCAGTCAGTAATGTTCTGGTTCTCACCTGGTGATTTGGAGGAAGTAGCCAAGTGGCTCCTAGCATGTAAAATGGGGACACCAGAGTCCACCTCACTGGGCCACGAGGCTGAATAAGAACACCATATCAACTGTACGTTGACTTTCCAGGTCAAATAGTAGAAGGCACCTGCTGTGTCCTGGTGGGGACAGACCCCATGCGTGGTGGCACCTGAGGCTGAGAACACAGCCTCTCTCGGTTTAATAACAGGCATGCAGACACCAGGTCAGAGACTGTGGGCAGCCCAGCCCTGCAGGACCAGTCAGATCCCCATTAACAGGTGAGGAGAATGAGACACAAAGCAGCCAACTGAAGAAGTGCCCGAGGCCCCCAATGGGTAAGTGGCAGTTGGAACACCAGTTTAAGAGCCCCTGAGGCCTGCCTAGGCAGAGAGAGGGTGGAGAGTCCTGCAGGCCGCAAGGGCCTCAAAGGGGCTGAGAGAGAAGCTACCTAGGCCCCCGAGAGCCACTGGGGCACAGGCAGCCATGGGACCCCAATTCTGCACCCTCATCCCCATCCACCCACATCCCACAATAGCGCTCCCCCAAAGCACAAACACCAGATATGCTATAGGGCTTTTTTAATGTTGCCTCACTGTTTTTAACAATATCATGAAAAAAATATACAGTTCAGACTCTGGAACTGACCACCGTCTGGATGGGTTTCAAGGGCAGCTGGCTACATTACTTGAAACTGAGCACCCACAGGGTACTGGAATCAGGAACTAAGTTAGTGTCTGAGTCAGGATCTGGCGGAAATGGGATGCTGGGGTGGCCACCCCCACCCGCCCTGGCTGGATCCTGTGCAGTCAGTCCCCCCCCCCTTGGCTGGATCCTGTGCAGTCAGTCCCCCCCTCCTGGGTGGATCCTGTGCAGTCAGTCCCCCCCCTCCTGGGTGGATCCTGTGCAGTCAGTCCCCCCCTCCTGGGTGGATCCTGTGCAGTCAGTCCCCCCCTCCTGGGTGGATCCTGTGCAGTCAGTCCCCCCCCTCCTGGGTGGATCCTGTGCAGTCAGTCCCCCCCTCCTGGGTGGATCCTGTGCAGTCAGTCCCCCCCCTCCTGGGTGGATCCTGTGCAGTCAGTCCCCCTCCCTCCTGGGTGGATCCCTGTGTAGTCAGTCCCCCCCCCGCTGGATCCTGTGCAGTCAGTCCCCCCCCCTCCTGGGTGGATCCTGTGCAGTCAGTCTCCCCCCTCCTGGGTGGATCCTGTGCAGTCAGTCCCCCCCCTCCTGGGTGGATCCTGTGCAGTCAGTCCCCCCCCCTCCTGGGTGGATCCTGTGCAGTCAGTCCCCCCCTCCTGGGTGGATCCTGTGCAGTCAGTCCCCCCCCCGGCTGGATCCTGTGCAGTCAGTCCCCCCCCTCCTGGGTGGATCCTGTGCAGTCAGTCCCCCCCCCTCCTGGCTGGATCCTGTGCAGTCAGTCCCCCCCCTCCTGGGTGGATCCTGTGCAGTCAGTCCCCCCCCCTCCTGGGTGGATCCTGTGCAGTCAGTCCCCCCCTCCTGGGTGGATCCTGTGCAGTCAGTCCCCCCCCCGGCTGGATCCTGTGCAGTCAGTCCCCCCCCTCCTGGGTGGATCCTGTGCAGTCAGTCCCCCCCTCCTGGGTGGATCCTGTGCAGTCAGTCCCCCCCCTCCTGGGTGGATCCTGTGCAGTCAGTCCCCCCCTCCTGGGTGGATCCTGTGCAGTCAGTCCCCCCCCTCCTGGGTGGATCCTGTGCAGTCAGTCCCCCTCCCTCCTGGGTGGATCCCTGTGTAGTCAGTCCCCCCCCCGCTGGATCCTGTGCAGTCAGTCCCCCCCCTCCTGGGTGGATCCTGTGCAGTCAGTCTCCCCCCTCCTGGGTGGATCCTGTGCAGTCAGTCCCCCCCCTCCTGGGTGGATCCTGTGCAGTCAGTCCCCCCCCCTCCTGGGTGGATCCTGTGCAGTCAGTCCCCCCCTCCTGGGTGGATCCTGTGCAGTCAGTCCCCCCCCCGGCTGGATCCTGTGCAGTCAGTCCCCCCCCTCCTGGGTGGATCCTGTGCAGTCAGTCCCCCCCCCCTCCTGGCTGGATCCTGTGCAGTCAGTCCCCCCCTCCTGGGTGGATCCTGTGCAGTCAGTCCCCCCCCCCGGCTGGATCCTGTGCAGTCAGTCCCCCCCTCCTGGGTGGATCCTGTGCAGTCAGTCCCCCCCCCCTCCTGGCTGGATCCTGTGCAGTCAGTCCCCCCCTCCTGGGTGGATCCTGTGCAGTCAGTCCCCCCCTCCTGGGTGGATCCTGTGCAGTCAGTCCCCCCCGGGTGGATCCTGTGCAGTCAGTCCCCCCCCCTCCCACTGGCTACAGGGGGACAGGAGGAGGTGGGTCAGAAAAATCAATGGTCAGTTAACCACCAGGGCTGACACCCAAGGTGCCTATTCAATCCCCGTGGGTGGGGTTATAGAACATAGTGTTAAATCTGAATTTCAGAAGAAAAACAAGTTTTTTAATATGAGTGTGCCTGAAATTCTCATTTAACTCAACATTCTGTTTTGTTGTGTTACTAAATCAGGCAAGCCTGCATCTATATACCTTCAGCGCCCTTGCCTCAGAAGTCGGGGAGGGGCGGAGCTACAGAGACCTGGGAAAGGAAGTAGTCAGTGGGGGGGGGGGGGAGAAATCTTTTATCCCCCACAGAAATGATATATTACTTTTAAAAAGTCATTTTCCAGCAATATTCTACACTGCCTGCCTTCAGCTGTTAATAGCTATGGGTGGAGGGGGACACACACACATATGCCCACCCCATACAAGTCTAAATAAAGTCTGGAAGCACTTAGTATAAAGGTGTCTAAAAGGAGTTGAAGTTCCCTCAGGTGGTGGACCTACTAAACTGTTCCTTATGCTGCTCTAGAAAGATTTAAACATAACAAGAAAAAACAAACCAACCCATACGGGCTGAGCGCCTGCCACAGCCTGTTCCTAGCGCCATCCTTCCAAGGGCCCCTTCTTGAAAACTCAAGGAGCCCAGGGGCCTCCCCTTCCGCTCCCCGCCCTGTTCTTTTCCCCTAGAAGGGACAGCATTTAGTGTTCAATTCAGTCCGGCTTTACTCCAAGGGGCTTCAGGCTTCCCGTGCTGGGGTCTGGCGGGGGGGGGGGGGGGGCAGGACGTGTGCCCACCCCATTCCTCCTGTGACACACATGTACCCAGGGAAGTCACTGCCAGGTCACAGCAGACATTCCAGGGGAGAAAAGGAGAGCCAATGTCCTCAGCCCTGGCACCAAGGTCGCCCCTTAGCTGATCGGCTTGGCTGAAGGTGGCAAGGCAGGAACTCATTGACATCTGGCATCTGTTCGAGGCCCAACATGGCCAAAGAGGCCAAGAGAAAACTGATTCCTGTTGCAAGAACCCAGTACTGTCCCACAGTGCGAAGGGAGGCCAGGGTGTGTGACAATCGAACACCCGGTCGGCACCCAGGCCAGCTCCCCAAGTCCGCCATGGGCCCCAGGCTTGGCCAATGCCCCTCATCCATGAGGTCCAGGGTCTGTGGCAGAAGCCAGGCTCTTGGTTGCCCCTGAATGTTAGGGGAAGGTGGTGGTGGGCTTGGCGGGGGGCACACAGATGAAGCCGAGAGTGGAGCCCCACTTCCTCCTGCCTCACACTCGGATCTCATCCTCCTCCTCCTCATCCATGAAGGAGAACTCCTTGTCCGGCTGCCTGGGGAGAGTGGCCCGGGCCCTGTCTGGCCCCCGGAAGGCAGGGCTGCGCTCCTCCAGGACGCCTGACGTGCAGCTGGACAGGGAGCTGCTATCCCGCGTGGTGTGGCTGCTCACACTGCGGGCCGAGCCGGGACTGGGGGCCGCTGCTGCCCACCCCTCGTCCTGCAGGGCCTGAGGCACCAGGGGCGAGTCCCAGTCCCCGCCGGCCTTGCCTTCCTGCCTGGCCAGGGGAGGGGCCGCGGCCAACCCAGAAGGGGGAGCCTTGGGAAGGCTGCCCGGGTCCTTGTCGCCGTGGTAACCGCCATCCTCCTCCTCGGGTTCCCACTCCTCTTTATCCATGATGCTCAGGACGTCACCTAGCATGGAGGGCCCCAGGTCAATGTGGAAGGACATGATGGACTCTGCATGCTTCAGCCCAAAGCTGGCTTTGGGCACGATGGGCAGATCAGTCAGGTCCCCGAAGGCCTGCTCGTCGAGGAGCGGGTCAGGGGAGTGGGGGGCAGTGGCCCCATTCCGCCGGGGCACCTCTTCCCCGTGGGCCGCCTCCTGGTCACCCTCCCCGGCATTCGCCTTCTTCACGGGGCTGGATGACAGGCTCTTGGGCAGCTTGCTGGAGCCCTTCTCTGCGGCCTCCTTCTCATTCAGCTGGGGCAGGGACATCGCGTTCTTGACAAACAGGGCCGAGTCCCTCAGTGAGCCCAACATGTCCTTCTGCTCCCGGTCACCCCTGGTCACTGACTGTGACCTCTTGCTGCCCCGAAACTTCCGGGACAGGATGCTGCGTTTGGAGGACGAGGAGGACGCCTGCTCATCCAGGGACTCACCGTCGAGCTCGCCAGCCTTGCTGTTGAGGAAGGAGGTGTCTCCAAAGGCGTCCCCCGCCCGGCCCACGTGCATGGTGTGGCGGAAGTCGCCCAGCGGGGCACTGATCATTTCGGCCGTGAGGTCCACGCGAGAACGGCGTTTGGAGTGCACGGAGCTGGATACCAGCTGCTTGAGGATGGGCATCTTGCCCGAGGGTAAGGGAGGCACTGTCTCCCCAGGCAGCAGGCAGGTCCGGGGTCAGATGTGCAGTCCGGCGGGTGGAGGAGGCGATAAGGAAGGGCTCATAGAGCTGCGGGAAGAGAACAGGAAAGGGTTAACCTGGGCTGGCCTCAGCACAAAAGCCCATCTGCCTGTGGGCTGTTATTCAAACCCCAGCTCCCACCCAAACTGAAACAATGTAAAATGAGCCAGCAGTCAATTTCATAACCCCGCCTCTTTCCTCATCCACAGGTTCTCAGGTCAGGGGAGTGCTTTTCACAAAATTGTCTGGAGTTGAAGGAGCCACAGACACACATTCCCTGAAGCTTGAGAGAGAAAGAGACCTTTCTTCTAAAGGACAATGTCTCTCCACCCTCCACACCTCCTCCCAAGCAGGTTGCTGCCAGAGCCAACAGGACCACATTTAAGGCTGTGGAAATGCACGAGTGATTCCACAAAGCAGGGTAGGAAAAGAGACTGCCTCTATGACTAGACTCCTCTGAACAGCGAGTCTGGAGACAGGCTGGAAGTTCTCCCTGCTGTCTGACCTCAATCCCTGTGAAGTTAGTGGATACCTCAAGCTGAGTCACAATCCTCAGAGGAGGGAGAGGGCAGGATGGGCCCCAGGGAGACGCTGCCTGGCACCTCAACATCTGTGGGCAGCCCCGCTCACTTTCTGAATCAGAATTGGGGTGGGGCCGCCAGGGTTCACAGAACCAGCTCCCCAGCCTTCCCGTCCTTGCTGGGTGTCCCTCAAATGAGGATCCCGCCTGCGCTGTCTTCATCGTGGGGCCCCAAGCTCTTTGTCAAGGATCCACCCTCTGCCCTTTGGGAAGATCAAGACTGAAAGACTCCCAATTTCTTTAATTACTAGGGGAGGAAGGAGGCAGGGATTAGACTCTAGATGACCCAGGCCCCCTTGGATCTGAAGACTCCCAGGTGTTTGCCCCAAGAAGAGAACAGCAAAGGGCCATCTGAAAGCATGAGGCACCACCCACGCAGCTCTTGGCAAGGGCCAAGCTGAAGTTCAGTGTGGGAGCCAAATCAGCCCCTTTCCCTCAGGAGGGACCTGCCCCAAATGCTGAACCTAGCAGCACAGGACTGAGCCAGGTGGAGAGAGAAGGGCGTGGAGACTTAATGAAGTGTGGTGGGTGAGCGGTGGTGCTGGGTCCCCAGTCCTGCTAACAGCACAGTTCTCAACAGCACGCTCATTGAAGACCCATCCTTCCAGATGCAAAGCTCAACCATGGGCGCCCCACTCACGTTTCTTTCTCACCCCCAGCTACTGTCCCCAAGCTAGGCCACCACATCCCACCTGGCCCCTGACATCAGCCCAACAGGTCTTCCTGCATCCCTTGTGTCCCTCTTCTGTCCACCTTTGACCGTGTAGCTAAAGCACAAGGACCCCCCAGTGCAGACCCCCCGGTCCAGCCGGGCCATCCCTGCAGCCACCGCTCGCTGCTCCAGCCCTGGGTTTCCCTCTGCTGGGTCCCAGGCCTGGACACACGCAGTCCCCCACTGGAACCCCCTGTCGCTCGGCTCAACCAACACCCTTCAGGGCTCAGCTGAGATGTCACTTCTTTGGGGAGACTGTCCTTAGCCAGGTAGAGTCCTCCCAGCTACCTCTCTGCCCCCAGCACTTTGGATGTCCCCTCTCCCAGAAGGTACAGTTACATTGTTCCACCCCTGCCCGCTGGCCTGTCATTTCCCACTGGGTTAGGAGCTTCCAGAGGGTTCTGACCAGCTGTTCACCACTGAATCCCACCGAGCAGTGCATGGCACAGCTGGTCTCAAACACCTGACAAAAGGCCAGCTCCTCCCCTCCCCCTTCGTTTCTCCCTTTCGCTTTCTCAAGGCCAATGGCAATGCTGGCTCCACTTCAACCCAGAGTCTGGCTCCAGGGCTCCCCACCCGACCCCTGTCCTCTCACGCCATTCCCATGCTCTCCTTGCCCAGCTGCTGACTCCCAGGCTCACGGCTCCCCCACCAGGAAGTGTCCCTCCTCCCCCCAGGAAGTCGTACAGCAAACAAAGTTCTCTGGGGCTGGTTGTGGGAGCCCGGCTCCAGGGCAGTCCTGGCACACAGGTGACCTGGGCGGGGCTCAGAGGCAGGTGAGAACCGTCCTGGAAGGCCTTGAGATGACCCACTCTGTTGGGCAGCTCTCCCTTCTCACTCTTTCTTCCTCTCACCAAATCCTAGGAAAAGTAGCCTGACCTGTGGTGGCACAGTGGATAGAGCATCGACCTGGAACACTGAGGTTGCCGGTTGAAACCCCGGGCTTGCCTGGTCAAGGCACATATAGGAGTTGATGCTTCCTGTTCCTCCTCTCTCTCTCTCCTCCCACCCCTGCCCCTTCTCTAAAAATGAATAAAATCTAAAATATATATTTTCTAAAATCCTAGGAAAAGTAGCTTCTTCCACCCTAAACCTGAACCCTCCCTCCTGTCTAGGCCAAGGATTGGTCAACATTTTCTTTCTTTCTTTTTTTTTTTTGCTTTTTTTTGCAGCTAGAAACGGGGAGAGACAGTCAGACAGACTCCCGCATGCGCTGGACCAGGATCCACCCGGCACGCCCACCAGGGGCAAGGCTCTGCCCCTCCGGGGCGGTGCTCTGCCACGACCAGAGCCACTCTAGCGCCTGGGGCAGAGGCCAAGGAGCCATCCCCAGCGCCTGGGCCATCTTGGCTCCAATGGAGCCTTGGCTGTGGGAGGGGAAGAGAGAGACAGAGAGGAAGGAGGGGGGGGGTGGAGGAGCAAATGGGCGCTTCTCTTATGTGCCCTGGCCGGGAATCGAACCCGGGTCCCCCTCACGCCAGGCTGACGCTCTACCACTGAGCAAACCGGCCAGGGCCGGTCAACATTTTCTATAGTGGGCCAGAGAGTAAAGATTCTAGACTTTGTGGCTAAAAGTATCTTCATCGCAGATATGCAACCATGTTTGCAGCAGGAAAGCAACAGTTGATTTTATATGAAAAAATGGGTGTGGCTGTGTTCCAATAAAACCTTTTTTTTTTTTTTTTTTTACAGGGACAGAGAGAGAGTCAGAGAGAGGGATAGATAGGAACAGAGAGAGATGAGAAGCATCAATCATCAGTTTTTCGTTGCGACACCTTAGCTGTTCATTGATTGCTTTCTCATATGTGCCTTGACCGTGGGCCTTTAGCAGACCGAGTAACCCCTTGCTCAAGCTAGCGACCTTGGGTTCAGGCTGGTGAGCTTTATGCTCAAGCCAGATGAGCCTGCTCTCAAGCTGGCGACCTCGGGGTCTCGAACCTGGGTCCTCCGCATCCCAGTCCGACGCTCTATCCACTGTGCCGCTGCCTGGTCAGGCCCAATAAAACTTTATTTACAGAAACAAGTGGTGAGCCGGATTTGGCCTTTGGACCAGTTTGCTAACCCCTAAACTAGACACATGAAATGCACTGGCCTTAGGGTCATCCCCTCACCATTGTTCACGTCCAGTGCCCTTTCTACCTCACACCAGGCCTTAGGCCGTGACCAAATAAGCAGCCCTCCCCACTTCTGGCTGGGGGGCAGGGTAGAGTCCGGAGAAAGGAGAAGCCTGGCTGCTCTCTTGAGAAAGTTCTAGTATAACCCTAGAGCAGACTCTGACACTTTGAGCCAGATCACTCTTTGAGATGGGGGCTGTCCTACACATGGCAGGACGTTAAGCGAGAACCCAGCCCTCCATACACTAGATGTCAACAGCATCACTTTCCCAGTTGTGATAACCAAAATGTCCCCAGAAATGCCAAGTGTCCCCTGGAGGGTGGGGTCACCCTCACCCCTGGGCTAAGAACCACAGCCCAGCAGTGAGAACACACAGGTGACCGTGAAGCATCCAGAGGTCCCCAAACTTTTTACACAGGGGGCCAGTTCACTGTCCCTCAGACCGCTGGAGGGCCGCCACATACAGTGCTCCTCTCACTGACCACCAATGAAAGAGGTGCCCCTTCTGGAAGTGCAGCGGGGGCCTGGATAAATGGCCTTAGGGGGCTGCATGCGCGGGCCATAGTTTGGGGACGCCTGAAAGGTAAACAAACACAAAGAAAAAGGGAGAGGGGGGGCAGGGAGGGGGCGGACAGGATCAGAACTGTGGGAACAGTGACAAACTTCCAGATTGCATAAGGCTTTCAACGGCTCGGCAGGAATCCCCAGACCCAGTAAGCAACTTCAAGCCTGTGGTTTCCGATCCTAAGTGCTTGTTAGAGAGAAAAAGGGAAACCGCAGGCCCCACTGCCCAGGGCTCAGAAGGGATGATGCAGACCCCTGTGGCCACGCACAGGGAGGGGGCATCCTGGCCGCACGGCTACAGGACAGGAGTCCTCAGCCTCCCATAAGTACCCTCTGTAGCAAGCATATCCTCAGGGGCAGGGCTATGCACCAGACAGGGCCCAGCAGGGAAATCCCGACACCAGCCTGGGCATACCCGGGACGCGATGCGGCCCAACACCCCAAGAAGTCAGAGACAGGTCTGGCTAGTGCTCTCTGCTGCCTGTGGTCTCACTCCCCAGGGTGGGAACGAGTCCTTGTGGTTTGTGGAAACCCAAACCATCTTCAGTATCCAGCACGAAAAGGTTCCAAGAGCTGGGGCTTAGAGGGCCACCCACCTGTCCCACAGCCCAGTGAGGCGGGGCTGCAGGACCCCACAGTCTCGGGGAGCGGGCGGGAGCTGGGTCTCTGGGACCCTAGAGCTCGAGGGCAACCCGGACAAGCCAGGCGTGAGGGCTGGTGGGAACTCACAGGGTTGTTGTAGGCCCCAGAGTGGCATCTTCACCCTAAGCTTCTTACAGAACAATCTGGAGGTGAGGAGATAAGAACATGGAGTTCAAATACAAGCAGGTAGCTGGGACCCATCCTGGGTGGGCACCATGGCTTTGGGGGGGGGGGTGTCGCTAAGTACGTGACTCAGCTCTGGGGAAGCAGCTAAAATAGGCTGCAGAGGAAAGAGCAGCCACTCCCCAGAGCCCTTCACGGAGGGACACCACACCCACCCCGGAAGCCGCATCCTGCTTTCCTGGCAGAGAGTAGGAAACCTGAGGAGTACTCACCGCTCTGCCCGGCTCCTCCCGCCTCCGGTGGAGCCAGATTCCTCTGCCCTCGGCCCCACTGACCACAGAACATTCCTTCGAGGCAGAAGCCACCGAAGTCCAAACCCCTGGTCAGCCTATTCCAGCCACACCCTCGGGCTCCGCTCCGCTCCAATCCAGTCCTGGGACGACAGAGACTCATGACTCACCCTGGTGTCCCAGATCGGCTAGCCCAGCCACTGGACAGACAGCAGGACATGCTGGACCAACGTAATCCCAAGTCCCAGGCCTGGATACTGACCCGAATTCTCCTGGGACAGCCAAGCAGGCCTCCCACTTTTCGGCTAACCCGCAGCTCACCCTGCACACGGAGTACTCGCGCGTACACACCCACGGCCACTGTGCAGCAGCCCCCTCCAGTCTCTCGAGCTGTTCTAACTATCCACTTGATTCCACACCACACAACATGGCTTCACAGGAGGGGGTATTGCATTTGTAGCTTGGAATAACTACATGATACTTTTTTTTTTTTTTTTTTTTTTTTTTTTTTTTTTACAGAGAAAGAGTCAGAGAGAGAGGGATAGACAGACAGGAACGAAGAGAGATGAGAAGCATCAATCATCAGTTTTTCGTTGCGACACCTTAGTTGTTCATTCATTGCTTTCTCATATGTGCCTTGACCATGGGGCTACAGCAGACCGAGTAACCCCTTGCTCGAGCCAGTGACCTTGGGTCCAAGCTGGTGAGCTTTGTTCAAACCAGATGAGCCCGTGCTCAAGCTGGCGACCTCGGGGTCTCAAACCTGGGTCCTTCTGCATCCCAGTCCAACACTCTATCCACTGTGCCACCGCCTGATCAGGCAATACTTCATTTCTTTTTCTTTTCCTTCCCTTCCCTTTCCATCCTTTCTCTGTCCCTCCCTCTCATTCATGGACTTACTGCACCCCCACCAATTTCCCCCTACTCTTCAGGGCCCTGGAGACGGCAGTGAAAACAAGATGGCCACGCCCTTGCCTTCCCCACACACTTGCAAGGTGAGTGTGGGTGGGTGGGGAGCCAGGCTGTCAAGAGGCCGACAAAACACTACCCTGACGATTCCCAGCCAGGGCACACAGGAGAGGGGCCCATCTGCTTCTCCACCCCTCCCCCTCTCCTTCCTCTCTGTCTCTCTCTTCCCCTTCTGCAGCCAAGGCTCCATTGGAGAAAGTTGGCCCGGGCGCTGAGGATGGCTCTGTGGCCTCTGCCTCAGGCACTAGAATGGCTCTGATTGCGGCTGAGCGACGCTCCAGATGGGCAGAGCATCGGCCCCTGGTGGGCGTGCCGGGTGGATCCCGGTCGGGCACATGCGGGAGTCTGTCTGACTGCCTCCCTGTTTCCAGCTTCGGAAAAATACAAAAAAAAACCCCACTACCCTGTAATCCTCACCATCAGGAGGAAAACGGGGTGATGCGAGTGAGTGTCAGAGTCATGAGCTGGCGAGGCCCCTTGGATGGAGGGGCGCCGTGGGCTGGGAACTGAATGATGAGAAAGAACCAGGCTGCCACGAACATGCCGGCGGACAGAAGAGTGTCAGAAAAGGCTCTGAAGTAGAAACATGCTTGTGATGTTTGAGCGACAGTGTGAAAACCCAAGGTCCCGGTCACTAAGGGCCCTATCTGTAGGACCAGGTAGGCGTTTGGATGGTGATCTAGGGGCATAAGGTGACCCAGTAGTGGTTTCTAAGCAGGCAAGCCGACCAACCTTCATATTTGGAAGTTCCCATGGCTGCTGCTGGCACTGGAGGCACAGAGGAGGGGAGGCAGGAATTCAGAGCAAGAAGAAGGGGGCCAGGACAAGGACACAGGTGTCAGTAAGGGGCTGGACAGGGAGAGGCCTCACTCGGGGCATGTTCTGAAGGTAGAGACACCAGCAGCTGCTGAGGGCCCAGGTGGAGGAGGAGAGAAGGAACAGAATGAAAGGGGACCCCAGGCCTATCGAGACCACTTCAAGCCCCCAGGCGTTCTTTTCCAGTGGTGGGTCTCACCTGGTGGGCCATGTACCTTTCTCTCACTGGCATGGCTAACATGCCACCACTAGGTAGAACTTACAGAACAGGGGAGGCACCCTGTTACGCCTGTCAGCTTGAACCACTCACTAAGGGAGGTTGTGCAGGAAACGGTGTAACATGGGCCACAACTCTCTAAGAGGTTAGGGGCTCTGGCTCTTGTCATCTGAGGAAGAGCGGTGCTTTCTGGAAAGCTCCCCAGCCTTATCTTGCAATGATAAGTTCCAGGGAAGACGGAAGGCTGTTTTATTCCCTCAGCAGACAGGGCCAATGGGCAGACATGAATAGCGAGAACGGTGATGCCCTGAGCCTCGACGCTGCATCTCACCAGAGGGGTCTCCCAGGGGCTGTGCTGGGGCTTCAGCCGACGTAAGTTCCACTCAAAATCTTCTAGCTCTTCTACATGCTTTACTGAAAATGTCTGCACCAGGAGGTTAAAGAAGCACTCTCTTAAAATCACCTGAGCCTGAACAGCCAGTTGAAATAATAAATAAATCCCAGGATGGGAACGTGAACAATCACCAGTCTAACTCCTGAACCACTGTATTTCTGTGTCAATATCTCTTTAAAATTACCTGGGTGTGTAGTGACCACACTCTCAGAGATGGAGAGACCAAATGAAAGGACTTTCCAATGGACTGAAGCCAAGACTGTACTCCCAACCACACCAGGGCTCTAGCCACTAAACTAGCCATAGCACCTAAAAATCACGGAACAGTATCGCTTCTCGGCCTTTTGGCTAAGATCAAGTGTAAAAATCATGGAACAGGTAATTTATGTGTGTTATATATGTATACATATATATAAACACATTTATTTTTATAGGTTATATACATGTCTAGTATCAATTTATGCATCAATTAATGTCTTAGTTTCCTCTTAAATTTTTTAGAAACAATACACATAGAAATTTCTGGTGTTTTCTTCCCATATCTAGGTTTTCTTGCACACTCCTGGGGCTGCTAAAATACAGCATCCAGTGTCATGTAACACCCACTGAGGCATCCATGAGGCCCATGACTTTAGATTCCCATGACTGAGAGATAGAAGACACCCTGGAGAGTAACCAACTGTTGGGGCAGGGAAAAGTGCCTGCCGAAAGTCGTGGCACTGATGAGTGACTCGGGTGGCACTGGAGCCCAGGCCTCCCACCTCCCGTTCTAATGGTCTTTCCCAGATAACTCAGGGGTTGGCTCACTGCCAGGCCCCAGGCTAAACCTGCTAGTGTCACGACCATCTTGCCCATAAGAGTTAGGAAAGGGCAGATGGAAGGATCTCCTTCCCCCCGAGCAGCAGGCACTAGGTGTCACCAGGCAGGAAGAAAGGTCCACAACTCTGGGCCAAGGGCCACTCAAAGTCAAAATGATCCCAGGATGGGGTGGCCCCGTGGCACCAGCAACCATGGCAATTTCTTTAAATAATGACTTTTGGGGGGTATTTTTCTGAAGTGAGAAGCAGAGAGGCAGAGAGACAGATTCCTGCATGCACCGAACTGGGATCCACCAGGCATGCCCACCAGGGGGCAATGCTCTGCCCATCTAGGGCTTCACTCCATTGCAATCTGAGCCATTCTAGCACCTGAGGTAGAGGCCATGGTGCCATCCTCAGTGCCCGGGCCAACTTTGCTCCCATGGAGCCTTGGCTGCAGGAGGGGAAGAGAGAGAGAAAGGAGAGGGGAAAGGGTGGAGAAGCAGATGGGCACTTCGCCTGTGTGCCCTGGCCAGGAATTGAACCCGGGACTTCCACACGCTGGGCTGACGCTCTACCACTGACTGAGCCAGTTGGCCAGGGCCTAAATAATGACTTTAAAAGGAGTGTTTCAGCAATCTCCACAGTGAGAAACTTTTTTTTACCTTAGTATAGTATACTCTTTTACAGTCACAAAGACAGATACTCATTGAAGCCTTATTTGTTTTTTTTTAAGACTTTATTTATTCATTTTAGAAAGGAGAGAAGGAAGAGAGAAAGAGAGAGAGAGAGAGAGAGAAGAGAGGAAGAGCAGGAAGCATCAACTCCCTTATGTGCCTTGACCAGGTAATCCCAGGGTTTTGAACTGGCGACCTCAGCATTCCAGGTCAACACTTTATCCACTGCGCCATCACAGGTCAGGCACTCATTAAAACCTTATTTGTAATAGCAAAATGACTGGACACAACCTAACAGCCAAGCATAAGGAGAAGGCTCGGAAGCGTATGAACCATTAACTCAGCAGGTCATCACACAGGCACGGGAAGTGGGAGCAGTGCAGACCCTGCTGTGGCCTGGACAGCTGTCCCCCACAGCGCCGAGGGGAAGAGAAAAGGCAGAATTAACACTTGTTCACAGGCTGATCACAATGCCACACAAATGCACCCTCACGAATGAAGACTTCAAGGGCACCAGAGAAGTTCAGGAGTTATGCCAGGCTGAACAGGAAAACAGGATTTTGAAACAGACATCTCTTTTCATATGGTGCTACTATGGTAATAATAATTTTAAAATACCAAAGCTTGACATCAAAGGCTTATGGAAAAGTCTTCTAATTTCGAAACCAGCTTAAATCTGATTCAGTTCTCTGGGCTCAGCACAGGGGTGGCGTGGGGCTGGGTAAGAATGGGTCAAGGTCCACTCTCATTTGGAAAAATCTCCCATTTGTGTCTGTTCTCTTTCTACTTCTCTCCTCAAGAATCCCAACCCCCCTCCCCAAGTTGGACATGTTTATTAGGTTCTCATTTTATTCTAAGTTGTCTGGGAGGAGACAGTGGGCAATCTGTAACAACCTGGTGTCAGGGAAAACAGGGAGCTTAGGACGCCCCCAAAAGAACTCACTCCCCAACAGCTGTTTCCTGATGCTCCAGCCATCTCAACTGAGTAGGAGAGGAGAGATAACCATCCACCCCCACCCCCGGAGATTGGCCAATTTCCAGTGACACTGAAGCTCTTAGCTGGAGGCCAGCCTCCCACAATGGGACCAGCAGTGGGATCCCGTCCAAGAGACCCTGGGCAGGTGAAAGCTCTGCTTCTGCGGCTTCTGAGCCTCAGCTCAGGACTTCCAATGGCTGCAGGGAGCAGAGACAGTAAGAAAGGGCAGGGGTCACACCAGGACAGCCAGCAGCCGCCCCACTCCAGCCTCTGCAGGCAACCCGGCCAACCACCAGCCAAGTGCAGAAGAAGGAATGCTGTGAGCAGTTACTGTTCACTGGGCGCCTGTGCTGAGACATTGTAAATGCATGCCCCCATTTTACAGGAAGGGAAACTGAGGCTCAGATGGGGTGATTTCCCTCGCTCACTCTCACAGCTACATTTCTGTCAGACCGTGGAACACACGATTTTCTGTATGTCAACCCTAGCCCCACCTATTCAATGGCCAGTTGAGAATGCACAGGAGGACAGGGAATGCTCCAGGCATGGTTCTTTCGGATGGGCCCTCAAAACCTGGATCTCATTCCTGCTTCCTGCTCTGAGGGGCCACCCAACTTGCTGATTCCCTGGGATGTGAGAGGTGGGGAGCACTTGCCCTTTTGCCCTGAAGCAGCAGCCCTGACTTCCCCGTGTATGTTCCAGTGTTTCCGTGCTTGCACTGCCCCAATCGCCAGCCTCTGTTACTTGGTACTTCCAGCTGCCAAGAAGGAAGACCAGCCTGACCAGGCGGTGGCACAGTGGATAGAGCATTGGACTAGGATGTGGAGGACCCAGGTTCGAGACCCCAAGGTCTCAGCTTGAGCACAGGCTCATCTGGTTTGAGCAAAGCTCACCAGCTTGAGCCCAAGGTCGCTGGCCCTTGAACAAGGGGTCACTCGGTCTGCTGAAGGCCCACGGTCAAGGCACATATGAGAAAGCAATCAATGAACAACTAAGGAGCCGCAACGAAGAATTGATGTTTCTCATCTCTCTCCCTTCCTGTCTGTCCCTCTCTCTGACTCTCTCTGTCTCTGCCCCTCCCCCAAAAAAGAAGGAAGACCAGAGCCCGACCCAAACTCTTTCCCTAAAATCGTCCAACCTAGGCGCCCTATGTGTGCTCCCCCCTCCCTGCCTACCAGCCAATTCAGACCAGGCCCACTGGCTCAAGGGTGCCACTGCCCGGTCACACTCTCAGGCACATCCCATTTCCTGGAGATAAACATCCTCTGCTTTGGTCCCTTTTCCTGGAAGAAAAGGAAAGTGAACAAGGCCCAGTTTCACTACGTGAATGCACACTCCCCGGCAGCCCAGCTGGCACGCAGGGGACAGCAGCGTTACTGGGGAGGGAGGCGAACCATCCAGGGTGATCTGGACATGAGGCCCTTATCAGGCAGGGCCCATCGGGTGACCGGCACAGGGAAGGCAGAAGTAGTCCAGGCCAGAACTTCTAAGTGACTTCCACTTTCTGCTGCCTCTCTAGGGGTTATTAAATAATTTATGCCTACACTGTCCAATATGGCAGCCTTATGTGGCTAAAGAGCCCCTGTAATGTGGTGAGTCCAAACCAGCATGTGCTGAAGGGGACACACTAGACTTCAAAGACT
Source organism: Saccopteryx leptura (assembly GCF_036850995.1). Taxonomy (NCBI): domain Eukaryota; kingdom Metazoa; phylum Chordata; class Mammalia; order Chiroptera; family Emballonuridae; genus Saccopteryx; species Saccopteryx leptura. The sequence continues at coordinate 170,865,370 of NC_089507.1, forward strand.
TACAACAAAAAAGAGAACATAAAACAGCTCATCAATATCTTCTCATTAATATTTTTATATTGATTACATGTTAAGATAATATTTGGAATCGAATAGGTATAAAATGTTGGTTTCACCTATTAAATTTTACTTTTTAAACTGTAGCTGTTAAAAATGTCAATTATGGGCCCTGGCTGGTTGGCTCAGTGGTAGAGCATCGGCCTGGCGTGCAGGAGTCCCGGGTTCGATTACCGGCCAGGGCACACAGGAGAAGTGCCCATCTGCTTCTCCACCCCTCCCCCTCTCCTTCCTCTCTGTCTCTCTCTTCCCCTCCCGCAGCCAAGGCTCCATTGGAGCAAAGATGGCCCGGGCGCTGAGGATGGCTCTATGGCCTCTGCCTCAGGCCCTAGAATGGCTCTGGATGCAACAGAGCAATGGCCAGATGGGTAGAGCATCGCCCCCTGGTGGGCGTGCCGGGTGGATCCCGGTCGGGTGCATGTGGGAGTCTGACTGCCTCCCCGTTTCCAACTTCAGAAAAATAAAAAAAAATAATAATAAAAAAAAAAGTCAATTATGCAAGGGACTTGCATGATACTTCTATTGGAGAGGACTGATTTAGATATTTTCCCCCTTTTATTAGACAAGCAGAGCTTTCCCCCGTGGATGAAAAAATAGAGCCAACCATTGTTCACATTTGGGTGAAAATATGAACATGTTAGTAAATCCTGTTTCAGTATTTTAGATTAAGCCCGAAGAGCCTCAGTTTTATATCCAGTGGGCCTCTGATGAATGCCAGGTTGTTTTGTTTGAACTTTGTAACAAATATCCTTCCAGCTAATTCTGCTCAAGTCCTTAACTATTTCCGGAGGACTATACTTCCAAGTGAGTAAAATGACTTGTTTCTTATTGTTAACTTGTTCTTCCTGAAGGCTTTATCAAGTTACAGTCTCCCCAAATCGAAAATGAAAACACATCCACCGCCACCCTTACTTGTCATTTGCATTTCTTTGATTACTGATGAGGGTGATGAGCATTTAAAAAATTATATTGGCAGCTATATAACCTTTCTCTTGTGACTTGCTTGTTAAAGGTTGTAGCCCCTTTTGCTATGGGAGGGGGCTTTACCTTTTCCAATGGACTTGTATGGCTCTTTAAACTATTAAGGCATTAAAATTTTTGACCATCACAGTTTGCAAAGATTACTGCAACTCTATCACCCACACGTTTACAGTATGGTGATTTTGCTGTTTTCCTTCCCAGAGAATGCTTTTTCATTTTTACATAGTCAAATCTGTTTTATGGTTTCTGGCTTGGAGCAAAGACACTCCCAAGTTTATGAAAATATTCACTTCTAAAACTATCAGGTAATTAAAAACTACTCATAGGGAAAAAAAAATCTAGAAGGAAATACACCAAACTAGAGATGACTGTGGCTTGTAAGATTGTGGGTCACTTAAAGTAAAAAAAAACCTATAACAATAAAGTACCAATGTTATTGACTCCGTGTAGAAATTTTATGAGTTAAGCATCACATCCTACCTTCACCAGATGTTAAATTATCTCATACAGACCCACGCATGGACCTAGTCCAGAGTCCCTCTTCTGTTCACTGCTCTAACAGGTCTGCACTCTCTGTAAAATGTTTTGAGTATCTAACTGGGTAATATCCCACCTTTAACTTTTTCCTAAAATTTTCTTGGCTTTGCTAATGTAGCCAAGTCTTCCAGATGGGCTCTAGAAACATCCTCATGGGGTTATATTGGAATGGAAAGAAAACAGTAAGTTAAACTGGGAAGAACTGGCTTTATCACAACATCAAGTCCTCCTATCCATTTATTCAGACATTGTTCGTTATATTTTGAGGTTTTTCCTCCTTCGAGTCTTACACGTTTCTTGTCACGTTTACTCTGTAGGTTATTTTATGGTCTCTTGTGAATGGGTTCTGCCTCTACCTCATAACACGCAAATACATATACATGGCATCACCTGCAAAGAATAACAATTCTGTCTCCTTTACTCCCCGTTTTTTTTTTTTTGTTTGTTTGTTTGTTTTTTACAGAGACAGAGAGTCAGAGAGAGGGATAGATAGGGACAGACAGACAGGGAGAGAGATGGGAAGCATCAATCATCAGTTTTTCGTTGCGACACCTTAGTTGTTCATTGATTGCTTTCTCATATGTGCCTTGACCGTGGGCCTTCAGCAGACCGAGTAACCCCTTGCTCGAGCCAGCGACCTTGGGTCCAAGCTGGTGAGCTTTGCTCAAACTAGATGAGCCCACACTCAAGCTGGGACCTCAGGGTCTCGAAACTGGGTCCTCTGCATCCCAGTCCGAGGCTCTATCCACTGCACCACCGTCTGGTCAGGCAGGAACTCAGTTTTTGTAACTGGATTTAATTTTAATCATTTTAAATGTAATAATTGATGCCCAATTCAGTAAATGGAAATTCTAAGTATGTTTAAAACAACTTGAGTATGTGAATCTACTATTTCAACTGTGTATTTTAGAAATCCAAATTCTGATTGAGTATGAAGGTTGGCATCGATAAAAGACACAGTGAAGACATTGTATGAAGAGATCATATGAAATATCTTACTCATATTTTCCTAATTCCATGGTGAAATGACAATACTTTGGATAAAGTAGGTTAAGTAATGCATTAGAATCAATCTCACCGTCTAGTTTTCAAAATGTGAAATGGGAATGTGGAACAACACCTCCCAGTGGGGGTTCTGTTCGCTAGCAAGGTGGGGAGCTGAGGAACCCTCTCGGCACCCGGGACCCTCCCCACGGGCCTCAGGTGGATGTCTCCCCCTGCCCCCGACCATGGGCCACAGAGGAAGTATGAAAAAGGGAACTAAGAATTGAGCTTTATACTCTGTACCGAGCTTTATTTTGGTTAAACTGCCTTTTTAAAAATTTTTAAAAAATAATACACTGTCTTGGCGTTTAAAAGACTTTGTCTCATGTCTTCTTCTTCCAAACAATCTCATGGAGCTACTATCATCACCCTCATCCCGCACAGGAGAAAACTGAGGCTTAGCTTAAATGATTTGCACAAATCACACTGTTGCTAAGGACAGAGCGAGAAGAAGAGTCCAGTCTGCCTGATTCTGAACCCTGGGCCTTTTCTACTTTTTCTGTATCAGGGGTATCAGGAGGGTCACAAGCACTATTGGGCCCTGGGCTCTGAGGTCTATGAAGGCTATGTATACACGAACACCCACAGGATGCATAGTGTAGCACAGAATTTTGGTTAAAATCTCTCTAGTCTGGTCACCCCACTCCCCACCACTCCAGGGTAAGGACAGATAAGTCTTGGTAAATAGAAAACCCTCCCCCTAAACCCAAAGGGAAGCCCTGCTCCTCCTGGGCTGGGAACAGACCCCTCTCTCCACTCTGCTCCTCCTCTCTGTCCGGGCAGCCACCTCCCCCTCCTCATCCCAGAGCCGGGGCTGTGGGCCTGGGAAGAAAGGCAGCAGGAGAGGGAGAGAAAGCCCCCTCTCCCCATCTGGGAGTTGGCTGGGGAAGGGAAGATAAGGCAGTGAGCCATGACCTGGGAGTGACAGGAAGCAACAAATGAGGAGTCAAGAGGACCAGAAGGCGGTGACTCAAGGACATTTGCAACTTCACTTGTTTACAGGGTTCTTCCTGGAGACGTGCGGCCCCCAGCTCACCACGACACAAGCCCCCGGAGGGAGAGCCAGGCGAGGGGGAGGGGTCCCTGGCAGGGGCCGCACTGTCTGCTTCACTTGGGAGTGGCCCTCGCTCCCCGCTCCTGCTCCGGGCCTCAGCAGGAAGAGGCTGGGCTCCAAATCAGATCTGCGGGGCCTGGTTTGGTTTCACTTCGCTTCTCCGAGACCACGGCGCTCAGCTGAGGAGTGACCAGGGTGCTCAGCTGAGGAGTGCGGACTAAAAGAACAATCTGGGGTCTCCAGAGGCAGCCTGGGTGGTCTGGATCCGCTCCAGAGCAGGCCGGCAAATCTGCTTCTCAGTCCCACCAGAGCTCGGACCCAGACCTGGAGCCGGACTCCCCCGGTCACGCGAGCCTGCTCAGCCACCCTGGGCAAGTTACTCGCGTCTCGGTTTCCTCATGAACTTTCCAAGTGATAGATAACATTATAAATGTCTTCACCTTACTGTCAGGATGAAATAAACGAAGATAGGTAAAGCCCTTCGCATGTGTATGCAAAGGGGGTGAGCTGCCTGTGTGTGCTCTGCTAGGGAGGGGATGCTGGAACCAGCTCAGACGCGCTCTCAGCACATGCCTTCCCTGTTCTAGCCCTTGAATAGAGGAGAAAAATTCCAGCATCTCCAGCGACACTCTGGCCACTGCCAGTCCCCTAAACTGGGACACACACACCCAGTGTTGCCTGAGAACACCTAACCCAAAGGCCCCAGGGCTGAACCCTTTCAAGTCCATGGTAGTACTGTACCCAGGAGGAACTGCGGCGGGAGGGCATGCCCCAGGCTTCTGAAGCCTCGCTGCAGACAGTAGTCCCCACGACCTCACTGAGACTGGGTGCACCCCCTTCCCTGGCTTCCCTCCTCCTCTCTTCCCCTTTCTCCTTCAGTGATGCGGGATGAAGGAGCCAGCCTCTTCGCAGACAGGACTTAAACTCTGTTTGACTTCAGGTTGAACCAGGTAAATGAGGTGCAGGGGAGAGGAGAAAAACTCTACTCCCATTCCCCTATTACTCAGGATTTGGGGGGACCCTGGGTGTTACCAGCAGCAAAAAATGCATAAAGCCTCAGCATGATCACCCACCCCTAATGAAATACTGCCTGGTCCTGTGGGCCCACCCAGATCCTCGCTAGAGGCGTCTATAAATTGTACCACCAGCCCCACGGACGTTCCCTGTGCTCTCAGCCTCGCTGCTCCCACTATTTTACTAGGCCGTAAACCCCATGGGGACGAGGAGGGGGAAACACCCCTTCTGGATGCTTAAGGACCCAGGGCAACATTCTAAGGAACAGAGACAGGGTACACTGATGGGGACCTGATGGTGAAGGGGAAGGAGGCGCAGGGCACAGAGCTGAAACACAGCCTGCTTCATCGTCACATTGGGGAGCTCTGAAGCTGGGGCCTGCACACCAGGTTCAGCTACCATGAGAACTGCATGGCCACAGGTCTAAGGAGAACCCAGACTACCCCAGGGAGGCTGGGGCTGACGCCACTGGCCACCCCAATGTCCAGGGCGAAGAGGCTGTCCCTGGGTACAGGCAGGGGTCTCTCCTGCCTGGGCACTATTGCTTTTCAGATGTCTCCAGTCCCTGGGGTAAGAAAACAAAAAATAAATAAACAAACAAACAAACAAAAAACACACGAAGAGGAAATGCCAGCAGTGCAGAGCTGGGTGAGAAATGTAAGCCTTCGTTCATGAATGTGCCCTGAACCGTCCTCACCTGACCCGAAAAGAAGACCCTTTCTCTTCGAGGGCTAGGTAAAGACCCCCAGTGCCCCTATCCCAGTAAAGGAGGGCTCTGATGCCAGAGCTGCTACCCAGGCTGGAGCCCCGAACTGCATGCTGGCAGTGCCTGGGAGAGGCTCTGATGCAGGGTACCGGAAGGAGGCACACGGTTTGGAGAGAGGCACGTTTCAAGCTGGGGCTTCAGGGACACAACGAGTGGGAATGTGGGAAACGAATGGCTAACCTTCCTTCACTAGCACTGCAAGCCACACGTCCAGCTACACACGTGGGCCCCTCCCAGCACGGCCATTCATCCCATCTAGACAGAGGTTGGGCCTATCCTCCCTTGAGCATCCAGAAGTCCTGGCTGAAACTGGCCTTCAGGACCCTCTGCCAGAAGCTGCAGGGTTGGTTCCCTTTCCCAAGGCCAAGGAAAAGCTCCCCAGCACACAAGGTCAGAAGACCTGAACTCTGGGCACACTCAGCGTCCAGGGCCAGGTTGCTCAACCCGTCTCCCTCCACCCCCAAGCCTTATCTCGGGCATCAACCCAGATCCAGTTCCTCCGAGGGACAGGCTCCTCCCTCCCCCACAGGGACAAGCTCCTCTAAGCCTGTGAACCGCCTGTCAAATGGAGTCACTGCGCAACAGCAATCTTGGGTGCTCTGGCCTCTGAGCCCTCCACTCCCAACCAATCGGAACCGGGAAGGGGTTGGGGGGGGGTAGAGAAAAAGAGGTTGCTTACACCTTGCCTGCCACACCTGGGTACAGCCTGTCCTGGCCACAAAAATCAATCAACCACTCCAAAGGTGAAGGGGGTTGGACTCCCTGAACCAGAGCTAACCCGAGGCCCTTCTGGGAAAGCTCCTGATTTATAAAGAGTCTAAGATCCTCCTTCTGGGTCAGCTTTCACCTTCCTGCCCCCACTCCCACTTTCCCATTTTGTAGATAAGACTCATCCTCCAGGGTCTCTGTGGTCTCTTGTCCTAGTTGAGTCCACACATTCTCATCAGTGCATGGGTGTGCGTGAGAGAGAAATGAGAGGGGAAAGGCAAAAACCGCAGGAAATGGAAGGAATGCTCAAAGAAGAGGCCTCAGCTAGAAAGTACAGTGTGTCCGTAAAGTCATGGTGCACTTTTGACCGGTCACAGGAAAGCAACAGAAGCCGATAGAAATGTGAAATCTGCACCAAATAAAAGGAAAACCCTCCCAGTTCCTGCAGGATGATGCGGCAGCATGTGCGCATGCGCAGATGATGACGTAACACTGTGTATAAAGTGGAGCAGCCCACGGCCATGCCAGTCGAGATGTGGTCGGTACAGAGGAAAGTTCAGTGTGTTCTGTGGCTCGCTAAATTCGAATCCGTGACCAAAGTGCAATGTGAATATCTGCGCGTTTATAATGAAGTGCCACCACATAGGAATAACATTACTCAGTGGGATAAGCAGTTGAAGGAAACTGGCAGTTTGGTGGAGAAACCTCACTCCGGTAGGCTATTGGTCAGTGACGAGTCTGTAGAGGCTATACAGGATAGCTACCTAAGGAGACCTAAAAAATCTGTGTGTGAGCCCACATAGAACTGCACTGAATAGGTATGAAACTGGGAGAGTTTTTCTTTTATTTGGTGCAGATTTCACATTTCTATCGTCTTTTGTTGCTTTCCTGTGACCGGTCAAAAGTGCATCATGACTTTATGGACACACTGTATATAACACAAACACTGGGCCATCAGTGAGCATGGGGCCATCAGTGACCAGGGGCTGGTTAACTCTGGGAGATATCAGAAGATCTTGGGCTCATCCCAAACCACCACCTCCTGGGAGCAGGCTCATTTTATCACACCAGCCCCCTCCCAGGAACCCCGGGAAGACCAGGAGAATGAGGATGGGTATCTCCCAAGGTTCCCTGGACACCCCACTGTGGGAAGAAGCAGATGTCCTCAAAGAGTGGAGGGACGAAGTCCAAGTTGGGAGGAGATAAACTACTCTAATCTGTTGGTCACATGGCTGTCCACACAAGCGGCTAATGAAACCTGGAATAAAATGGCACCCCCACACTCACAGCAGGACCCTAGCTACCCAAGGGCAGAGCCTCACAAGTGGCATGCAGGTGCCCCATTTAATGCTTCGGGAGCCCTGGGGCCATGGAGAGGTCTGGCTGGGCCCAGCCCTGGCCCCACAACCTCTTCTTCTGGGGAAATCCACAGCGCAGCTCTCCCTTCCTTTGTGCCCAGCTCTTTGTTCTCTTAAAATTCAGTCCACCCTGCCGGTGGTCCCCTCCTCCACCTCAGCCTTAGAAAGGGGCGGAGGCGTGGGGAGTTATTAGAAACCCAGACTGTGCAAAGTTGCAATGCGGGAGGCCCTCCTGCAACGGGGCCCCTCATTGTTTACGCTGGTTGGATGGGGAAAGCCTTCTCTGGTCCAGATGGCTGGACCAAAGGATGAGGGACAGCCTCCTCTAGCACCCCAAACCCTCTAGAGAGGAGCAGGGGGCTTCTCAGTTCAGGGACCCTTTCTCCATTGAACTACTCAGACACAAGGGCAAAGAATGGGCACGGCGGACGCCACCGGGGGCCTCAGGAGCCGGTCAGATTGCAAGGCGTGACAAAAAGAAAAGAAAAAGCATTGGATTTCCCCTCCATTCTCTCAGGGAAATAAAGAAAACTTCCACAGCCAGGCTGTAGTATCTCATCGGGGAAACACAAGGAATCTGGTTTGAGTTAGCAGAGGGTACCCCTCCCCCAGCCTCACGCACAACCCAGGCTTGGGCTGGGTCTTCTCCCAGGAAGCCCACCCAGCCTCAGTCCTTTCACCCCGCTCCGGGTTACCACCCAACTCTCTCCGCTGAGGGCAGTCACCAGGACAGCTGGTGGGGGACGCACCAGGGGGCAGTTTTGCACTCCCGGCTGGGGGCGCTCCAGGGAGGGGGCGGAGCCAGAAACTGCCGCTCGGAGCTCCACTGGCCCAAGCGGGAGATTAAATCATTAACCAACCGTTCCCCGCCCGCGGCCACGCCACACGCGCTTTGCCCTGGGCGCAGCCGGCGCGCTGGCCCCGCGCGCAGCCCTAGCCGAGGCTCCAAGGGGGCCGCCCGCTGGGCTGGGCCCCACCCCGTCGTGGCCTCACGGTCTTCCAGAGAAGGCAGGCGGGCGGGGCGGGATCCGGGCGGGGAAGGAAGGGCTCGCCAGGGAAGGAGGCGGGGATGAGAGGCGGGAGAGTATTTCCTCGGCCATTCCTTTCTAGGCAGCTCGTTCCCTCTTCTCCCTAGCCAGTGACATTGGGTGGCGTGTGCTGCAGAGTGTGTACGAGAGCGAGAGCGCGTGTACACGTCTCTGCCACGACAGGAGAATAATCCAGTTCTTCATGGAGAACTCCGTGCGCACACACGCCCCCCTCGGGGAGATCGCAGGCTGCGCGCCGGGGACGCCTGTGCCGACACACACACACCCGACTCCCGGGCACGGGTGTACCTTCAAGCGCGGGGCCCCCATCGCACCGCACCCCCATCCCCACCCCCACCTGAGTAGCGCCCAGGCCGGAAGGGAGAGCCCTGGCTGGGGAGAAAATCGAGTCGGAGTGAGACTTAGCCCGGTTCTCTGCCACCCCTTCCTCCCCAAACCCCGCTCTACTCAGACATAAGACGCATGGCTCCCGTCCCCGATCCCCGGCCCCGCACCCGCGAGCGGACGCGGTGAGAAGCAGCGGCGCGGAGAGGGGTCTCGGTGCCCTCGTTCCCGCTCCACAGCTCCATCGCGGCTTTTTCAATCCTTTTCTGCCCCTTAGGTAGGGTCCAAGCCACCCCAAGCCGAGCCCACCCGGGCCTCCCAGGGCGCAGGTGTCTGTCACAGTCGCCTACCTGAGTCCCCAGAGACGCGAGCGCCGCGCAGGCACCGCTGCGCTCTCCGCTGGGTGTGCTCCGCGCGGCTCCGGGGCAGGCGGCCCATGTCAGCGCCGCGTTTGTTACCCTCTCTCCGGGCTTCAGGGCTGTAGCGGCCGTGACACGCCCCTTCCAGGCTCCGCCCGCGCCCTCCCCTTCGCACCCCTCAGCACTGATGTCACGGTGCCACCACAGCCAATGGCCGTTGGGAACCTCGGCCTGGCCGCTAGGCCTCCACGGTTCAAATCTGCCAGCCAGAGACTTTCAGAGCTCCAAGTGGGCCGGCCCGGGCCAGAACCCAGGCTGTGGGGGTCTGGGTCGCCCCCGCCTCCTTGAGCTCCCGGACCGGTACTACCTGGGGTCTGGGGCGCCACTCTCCCTGGGGTTCCCAGCATCAGGTCCTCCTGAGGCTCTCCTCAATCCGAGCAATGACCGGACACCAATAACCTCCGCTTCCTCCCTCCCAGACCCAGTATTAACGGGAAATGGCAGCCTTAGGCGAGGATTGGTGCGGTCAGGATCGTATATTCCACCCTAGATGTACTGGAAACGAGAGGGGCGGGGAGGAGTCGGTCCTAAGGCCAGCCTTGGACTGGGTGTGAGGAGGGCGTCGTCAGGTGACCTGTTTTGATTGTCCTGCCTTTCCAACTGTGCCCTTTGCCTGATTATCTGCGGAGGCTAAGTTCTGCTCCAAGTGAAGTTTCAGGGGATAAACTCCTGAGTCTCGGGGCCTTGCATCCTATGAGAAGCAGGGCTTGGATTTAATTATTTTTAGAGAAATAGCTTCCATTTGTAAATGATAACCACTAACGCTAGCCTTGGAATATTTCACAGGAGAGTGGACACAGCACAAAATCAAAGTTCCTTACCTGGGTCGCTTCCTTACCTGGGTTTTCAAGGAAAGGGGGTGGGGGTAGTGGAGGCTTCAGCTTCCTTGCCACCAACGTGGCCTTGGATGGGACCCTCAAAGGGTCGTTTTCCGCTGGTTTTTCCCCTCATTGCTGCCGGCTCTAAGCCCTCCTCCCCCATTTTCCACTCCCCTATTCTTCCCTCCACCCCCATCCCTTCGCAGCCCAAGTACACTGCTTACAAAAATTAGGGAATCAGGGAATGTGCAGATACTCCAGTACTTTCAGCCTTTTGTATGCAGTAGTGCATTTTCACCAATGAAATAAAAGTTGGTTTTGCATCTCATTTGCATAATAGAACAACTTTCTTTGACTTGTCCTTTGCTCTTCTGATGTTCTTGTTTAATAAAAAAAAAATCAAATTCTTCCTCTAATTTTTGTGAGCAGTATATTATCTGTCCCAAGAAAACTCCTGATACTTTTTTTTTTTTTTTTGTATTTTTTCTGAAGTGAGAAGAGGCCATGGAGCCATCCTCAGAGCCTGGGACAACTTCACTCCAATGGAGCCTTGGCTGAAGGAGGGGAAGAGAGAGATAGAGAGAAAGGAGAGGGGGGGAAAGGTGGAGAAGCAGATGGGCGCTTCTCCTGTGTGCCCTGACTGGGAATCAAACCTAGGACTTCCACACGCAGGGACGACCCTCTACCGCTGAGCCAACAGGCCAGGGCTGAAAACTGATTCTTAAAGGCACCTCCCTCCACCTCTTTCCCTCCGACAGTAATCTGTTCATTTCACAGGTGTCTGGGGTAGGCCTTCCCAGTTAGATTACATATCAATTAAGCATACCTCCAGGACAATCCGTCCTCTGTGATTCTTCTGACCCCTCTGGAAATTAGTGCTCTGCCTTTGAGTCTTCAAACATTTGACAGTCATTGAGGTTTGCCTGCAGGTCAAGGTTGAATAGAGCCCAATCCTGCCCTCAGGACTGGTGGACACAGGCTACCCAGGGAAGAACCCCAGAGCACCTAGATCCTGTTCCCCACTGCAGGGCTGGAACACTGGTGGGGGGCTTGACTGAATGAGAGTGCTAATTTTCTCTGAAACCTGGAATCCCAGACCTGTGAGTTTTGGGTGGCCGTTTCCTCCTATGTATCCCTTGAGGCGAAGTTTTGCTTCAACCTTTCAGACTACAGCTCTCAATTGACAGAGGAAATTAGCAAAATATAACACTTGAAGTTTGAATACCCACCTTGAAATTTCTGGCAAGCTCTGAGCCCCTGACTCTGGAGAGGGATTTCAGGTTTTATCTGCACTTTTGGTGTAACTTGACCTATTACCCTTAGGCCTGGGCACAAGTCTCTGCCTGTCCCAGGTGCTGGGGCCTGCCCTTGGGACTCAGGCACATGTGATCCTGATGGCTGTAGGCCTGACACCTCCCAGTGTTTGTTAGTGTTGGGTTCTAGGCATTGTACGTCTCATTATTTTGCCCGGGCCCCACCAGGACCCATTACATTGATTAATCCTATATTCTCTTACTCTCGTCTAGAGTTTGCCATAAAGTATGAGTCTTGGTGGGTCATTTCATTTTCTGGAATGAACTATCATATTTCCCCATGTATAAGACGCACACCTTTTCGAAAAAACTGGGGTCTAAAAACTGGGTGCGTCTTAAACAGTGGTTGTAGATTTTTTTACTTGCATTTTCCGCTTTTTCATGCTTGTTTTTGCGCTCATTGCTGAAGACAGTGATTCATCACTGGACACAGATGAGGACAAGCTAATGGATGGGAGTTTTGACAGTGATGAGGAGTTGTATGTATTTTATGATGAATAAAACTTGAGTTCAATAACTTTATATATTTATTTTTCAAATTTCGGGCCCCAAAATTAAGGTGCGTCTTATACATGAAGAAATAAGGTAATCTCCAATGCCCCTTCCCACACAAATGCTCTGTGACTTCTTATCTTCCTCCTGAGTCCCCCACATTTATTCTCCGTGTGTTGTCAGATAAGGTCCTGGAGGAACACCTCAGGGTATTACTAGGGCATGAGGTTGGCACAGTTTGGATTTGAAGCCTTGGTGACTGTAAGTCAAATAAGTTTTTAAATATGACATACATGTTTGCTTGCTTATAGTTTGCATGAGGTGTGGGAGACAGGCTGTAAGCTGGCAAAGTCATTATATCCTAAGGCTTAGTTTTAAGACTAAGCCTTTCCCACTCTTTTAATACTAAGATCTTCTCAAAACTGAGCTTTTCCCACACCCTTGACTGTTGCATGATGTGGGGTGGTGCACTCTCATGAGAAATCCCATTTATGCCTCAGATAAATGGCTTTGTATCAGAGACTTCCTTATTTGTATATTGGCTTAAAAGCTTTAATTTCTACACTATAAAATGAGGCAGACGGGGGGGGGGGGAGCACTCTTGTTCAGATCCTGCCATCAGCATTGCAGAGGAGAGGCAGCCAAGATGGCGAAGTGCTGAAGGAGAAGCCAGTTTGTGCAGAGAGAAGGAGATGGGGAACAGAGGTGAATAAGGCTGGTGAGGTAGAAACCTTTGATTCTAGGAATATTCGGATGAGTCAGTGGCTTTGGGAGCCCTGAATAGAAAGGGAAGTGTTTTCCCACTGTGTGTTTTCTCGCCCGCTGGGTGCGAGCTAGGATTAAAGGTAATGGCCCACCAGTTCTTGGCTCCATTGTTTCATTACCGTCTGTCCAAATCAAATGCGAACCTGCATGTGCCAGGCAGCTGTGATGGTGCCGTGGCTACTGGCTTTACAGTGATCTGAGACCAGGCGGTTTCACAGGGGATAGAGAGTCGGACTGGGATGCAGTGACCTGAGGCTTGCCCACCCTGGGCCATTTACTTCCACCTTGCTGGGCAGAGGCTCTTTTATGCCTTGGTTTCCTCTTCTTGGGGACCACCTAGAGCCCTTTCACAGGCAAGGCAGGAGCTTGTGAAAATCACCGGTCACCTGGCCTAGGGCTCTGGACAAGGCCCCCACCACTGTGGGGGAAATCCCCAGGCCCCAGGTCATGAACCCTGGGCTCTGGAGCAGCCAGTGCACCTGGAGAATAAACCAGCAGGTCACCTCATGGCTTCATGAAGGCAGGATCGTGTCCAGTTGGTGTCTAAATCCCCGTGTGGGCTGGCAAATAGTATGTCACCTGGATGAATGAATGAGCAGAGTCCAGAGTGCCAAAGCCCTCCTTTCTTCCACTTATAACCCTCGTCCCAAACTGAGCGCTGTTTGGTAACGTCCTCAACAAGCTCACTACAGGACCACCTGTGAGGTCACACCTCCTCCCAGGACGGCAGCTCCCACGCTCAGGGGGCTAGGCAGGCGCTGTGTCTCAGCAGACCCCTGACTGGAGGGAGAGGTGCCTCTCAGCAGGCTGGGGACTCTCTGTGGCGGGGTTGAGTTAGGCCTAAGGGGGTGAAGTGAGGTGGGTCAAAGGGTGGCAGCAGCGCAGTGAGCCATGGAAGTTCCCAGAAATGAGTCCCGACGTGAGTCAGACACTGGGGTTGTGTGACCTTGGAGAATTTACTTGTCCCTTCGAGTCCCGTCTGTGAATCTGGACCCATGGGAGGTTAGAGGGGATAGAAGGAACTAAAGCATGTGACCTTGCTTTGTGAACTATCAAGCCCAATGTCAGGGATCCTGGTCACTATTTTGTTATTGCTAAGTCACATTTGAGGTTTCTGGGTACCGTGGTGGTCACCTCCGTCTCTCTGCCGGGGAAAGGACAGGTGGCAGACCCCACCTAGGAGTCTTGTCTGTCATGTGCATTGTCATATTAACTCGCTGCCCTGACCGCTGAGATGGGACATTTCCTGGAAGCTGGAAGATGATGCTCGATGTCTTGTTTATCCGGGAAGGAGAAAAGGATAGGCAAGGAAGATATAACCAGAGCTCCAGATTCCTCCGCAAAACAGTGTAAACTTCAGCTAAAGGCGATGAGTCTCAGAAGCAGGAACCCTGGCAGGACTATTCTGTGGGTCCCCAGGTTTCTGAAGCCCAGAGCTTCATCCACCAATGCCCCCATGACAAGTGGAAGAACCCAGCCTTGCCCCTCAGCAGAAAGTCTCCTCCTGATGCTCCGAGGACCCAAAGATCAGGATTGGGAACCCAGGTCCCAGGGTTGGACGTTCCTGACCGTCACTGTGTGACAGTCACTGTGGGACTCAGTTTTCTCATCTGTAAATGGGGACCATGTGGGTACCCACCTCATGTAGTTGGTGTGAGGTTGTTAGATAATCAGAGGTCAGCAAGATGCTGGAGCCACATGGACGGCTCCCCACATGGACAACAACCTGTCTCAAAATTAAGGGTCCAAGTTTATTCCTGGGCATCCTCAAGCAGAGAGTGGGCCCATCCCCTTTAGTGTTTCCTAGAATTGAGCTAACAGGAAAAACAATGAACCTCGTTATCTGCAAGAGGCAGTCCTGGCTTCTGATAAAGGAGCCTGTCAGGCTGGGGGGCTCACCAGAACTTTCTGTCAGTGTCTCTGGAGGGGCGGGGAGGGCCTCCTGGCCAGCCTGCCTCCTGGGCCTCCAGAGAGATGGTCAGAAAAGGGCCTAGTGGGGAGGAGAGAGGTTCTGTTTGTGCCTGGAAAAGGCTTTTCTTTCCCTGGGGAAACCGGCTTGGAGGCAGATGTGGCCCAAATAATAGCACAGAGAAGGCGAGGTCGCTGCTGTCTGTTAAGCACTTGACAGTAGGTTCAGGATTCTGCATCTGACTCCCATTTTTCAGATTAAAAACCGGAGAGGCTAACTAACTTGCCCAAGGTTACATAGCTAAATCCAGATCCTAGACTGGACAATTCTAAGCAGTCAGGCTCCAGAGCCCACAGTTCTAGTCACAAAACCATGAGATGACAGGAAAGGAGACAGTTTCCAGTTGAAGCGCGGGCAATCTTGCTACCGCACCAAGCCACAGTGGGCAAGGGAAGGCCGCTAGAGGAGACGGGCACCAGCCTACTAAGCAGACAAACTCCTGTCTGCCTGGGAAGGTCCTATAGCTTTTTGGGCAGGACTGATGCACCTCGCTTCAAGGCAGTTCTTAGAAGGCCACAGTCATGTCCCTCTCTCTCTGTCACCTTGCCTCCCTCAGCTCACCTCCACACCAAAGACCCCAATTAAATCCCTTCCTGAGCTCAGTGCATGGCCCAGAGGTGATGAGGATGATGACTGGAGCTGAAGGCATCACTCAGCATCCTCTCCATCCCAATGTGATGTGACACATCGCCCAGATGTTCCCAGTGCTTAAAGGAACAGTGCCCCCAAATCAGTGGGTTTTGTGCCTGTGCATTTTGTTAGGGGTGTTTCCATGGCTCCCCAGCCCCTTTGCATTGAGCTCCTTCTCCCCCCAATCCCAGACCCTAGGGTTGAGTATCTGATGTTTGTGTACTTCTGTCTGACTCCGGGGTTTTCCTACAGTTTCCTAGCCCCCTGGGCACACCGAGAGAAGCTCTTCTGCAAGAAAGCATTCTGCAAGATATATCTTGCCCCCTGACTAGACCAATCAGCTCCCACATTTGAATCAATGGGCTTGTGCCTTGAGCCAATGGCTGCAAAGAATGGAGAAGGGCCTGGCATCTCTGTGTCCCTGCTGATTGTGGAGAGAA
This sequence comes from Saccopteryx leptura, assembly GCF_036850995.1. Taxonomy (NCBI): domain Eukaryota; kingdom Metazoa; phylum Chordata; class Mammalia; order Chiroptera; family Emballonuridae; genus Saccopteryx; species Saccopteryx leptura. The sequence goes on from NC_089507.1 coordinate 170,881,108, forward strand.
TGAGTAAAGGGTGCAGAAAAACGTGTTCCTGGGCTGGGTGGAATTGTCAAAACTCATCAAAGTGGCTACAGAGTTTATCTTCTCTTCTCTAGAGTGTTCAGTATCCTAAGTGTTGTCTTGAGTGTGCATGCACGTGAGTGTGTGTGTGTGCGCGTGCGTGTGCCCTTCCTCTGCTCAGGCAAAGTCTTTGAGTCATAACAATAACTCATCCGGGCCTCATGAGTCAAGGCTGATTTACACTTCCCCGGCTTGATGGCTGGATGCCTCCAGACGCTAGCTTTCTCTTCTCCCCAAGCCCTCTGTCACCTCCCCAAGCCACTTGCTCTCCAGAAAGCAGTTGTGGTTGAAGGCAAAAGACACAGTTAGGTCAGCTAGCAACAAGGAGTCAGTTTCAGGCAGCGGACTGCCCTGGGCCCAGGCCCCAGGCCCCAGGCCCCAGGTCCAGATCAGTGGAATTTCTGAGTAGCGAGTGAGGGCTCAGCAGAGTGCATCCAGGGAGTCCTCCAGCAAATCAGAAGTTAATTACATGGAAATTTTTAGATGAGAATGTTTTCCTTTCTTTTTGAACAAACAGTTGGGCTGATGGTATCGATCACCAAGGCCACTCACTTCACAGAACAGAAAATAAAATCCAGAGAGGTGAAGCGACTTGTCCGAGGTCACCCAGCTAGCCTACTAGCAGAACCTGGGACAAGATGTGAGTTCTTATAACCCTGGACCAGTACTTGTTCCACTACATGGGTGGTCTTCAAATGTTTATTTTGTAAGTAGGGGAATCCTTCCCTCCACCCCCATGTGAATTGTACAAGATATAAAACAAATCAAGGTGACCCTGCCGTGTTTGAAGCAGGGGAAAGGTCTTAGAACCCTACCTGCTTTATCATTTTTAACCTAGTTCTTGGGGGCACTTCTGGGGCATCCTAAAGCTTGAGGAGGCTGTCCAGAAATCCTAATTCTGATCATAACAATAGTAAGCCCTCAGTACAGGTCAGTTTCCATAAGATACCAGCACTCTTCTAAGGGTTTGACATGTATGAGCTCATCTGATCTCCAAAACGTCCTGTGAGTCCCAACACAGGTGGGGCTGCAGGACTCACAGGCTTCTTCCCAAAGCATCTTCCTCTATCTTTCCTGGTGAACAGCATCTCTCGAAACCTGGGCTCTTAAAATGGGATCTTTGCTAGTTGAGGATGACTTCTTGTGCACGCCCCATCTCCACCTGGATAACCCTGTCCCTGTCCCAGCTCATCTTCTTCCCCCAGCTTCCCACCATTTTTGTTTCACCATTGCCTCCCCCTATCCTGAAGGGTGGAGAAGCTATGGCTCCAGGCTACGCAGCTTTATAGACCTGCAGAGCCCACAGGTAGCCTTGCTGGTCTTATCCAAATGCAAGCTGCTGGCCTGTGGGTTGGATGTAGCCTGAAGATATAGTCCGCTGGCACATATGACTGTTCCAGTTACCACTACTACAGTACTACAAAAGGCAGGAAGGGAGGGAGGGAGGGTGGGAAGGAGAAAAGAAGGGTGGAAGGAAGGATGGCTGGAAGGAAGGAAGGAAGGAAGGAAGGAAGGAAGGAAGGAAGGAAGGAAGGAAGGAAGGGGAAAACCTCTCCAAACAACTATTTTACTATACTTCTGGATTCTATGGGTCTCAGAAATTTAGATAGAGCACAGAAATAATGGCTTGTTTCTGCTTGATGATATAAGGGGTTTTCAGCAGGGGAATCTTAAAGCTAGGAGGTGGGGTGGGTGGGTGGGACTCAATAACTGGGGGCTGGAATCACTTGGATAACCTTACTCACATGTCTGGTGGTTACTGCTGGCTGTCAGCTGGACACCTATGTATGGCTTCTTCACATGGAATAGTTTAGACTTCCTCACAAGATGGCTGACAAGTACCAAGCTCAAGTGTTCAAGAGAACCAAGCGGAAACTATATGACCTTTTATGACTGCATTAGTTTCTTAGGGCTGCCATAACAAAGTACCATAGACTGCATGAATTAACAGGAGTTATTGTGTCCCAGTTCTGGAGGTTAGAAGTGCAAAATCAAGATGTTGGCAGGGCTGGTTCCTGCTGAGGGCTCTGAGGGAGTCTTTGTCATGCATCTGCCTCAGCTTTCGGGGGCACGCTCTAATTCCCTGTCTTCACCTGGCCTTCTCCCTGGGTTTTCCTACCGCCTTTCCTCTGCGTATCTCTCTCTGTCCAAATTTCCCCTTGCTATAAGGATTAGAGCCCACCCAAATGATCTCATCTTAACTTGATCATCTGTAAGGCCACATTCACAGGTACTGGGAGTTGGGACTTCATTATCTTCATGGGAACACAATTTAACCCATGACCATGATCTAGCCGTCTGCTGTGGCCCCTCTCGACCAGGTTAAAGGGGAGGGAATGTGGACTCCACCTTTGGGTGGGAGAAGTGTCAAAGTTACTTTATAAGAAGAGCACATGAGTGGCCTGACCTGTGGTGGCGCAGTGGATAAAGCGTCGACCTGGAACGCTGAGGCCCCCGGTTCGAAACCCTGGGCTTGCCCAGTCAAGGCACATATGGGAGTTGAAGCTTCCTGCTCCTCCCCTCCCTCTCTCCCCTCTTCTCTAAAATAAATAAATAAAATCTTAAAAAAAAAAAAAAAAAAAAAGTTTAAGAAGAGCACATGAGATGGGAGATACTGCTGTAACCATTGTTGGAAGACACAATCTGCCACAACAATGCTCTGGGTGTGTATAAAATAAACAAATAGACACATTTAGTTCTAATATCTAAGCATAAGGGGTGTTTCCATAAAATGCGGGGTTCTGGCTCTTGAAGAGTCAGAAGAGCCTGGCAGCGGGCGCTCCCTCCTTGGGCAGCAGTCAGTGAGAGCCGCCCCGCTCAGGAGGCTGCTGGGTCGACCAGCCTTCCTGTATCTCCCTCTTCTGGGATCCAGTGTCAGCTGTCATCTAGTCACTGTGCATAGCTGTGATTTCCTTTACACTCACCTGCTTCTCTCCTGTGTGTCCTTGCTGCCTGTTCCCCGGGTCTGAGGGTGCCCACCCCTGTACAGGCTGCACAGAGGGAGCTCCTGGGGAGAAACCTCAGGAACTCCCCCAAGGTGAAGTCATGGTGTCATGACAGGAACAACTCCACCCCCATCCAAGAGCCCACAGAAGGCAAGAGAAATGAGTGGCCTCTGATTCACGGCCCCAAAGTCTGCAGGACTGGTCTAGGCAGGAGGCTGCAGACAAGTACAGGCAGCTGGCTGCTGCGGAGGGCAGGGTGAGGTGGGGTGGGGAGCTGAGACAGAAACTGCTAACAGATGTGGTCGGATTCACCAGCCCGCCCACCACCCCTGTCTGTCCCGCCCCCATGGATCTCCTTCCAACAAATGACACAGGGGTGGGTGTGGGGTGGGGGGGTGGCTACCTCTGAGGTGGCTTCCCTGACTTCCTGCCATTTCCATCCATCTGAATCTTCTAGAGCCTTCTGGGATCTTCCCCGCTACTGGCCAAATCCCTTTACAACACAAACCTCTAAAGTAAACAATGCCAGGACTGCCATATTTCCATGTCGTCCCAGGAGCCTTGAACAAGAGAGAGAAAGGATTTTTTTCCTTAGATGAAACAGGGGAACAGACAGGCCAGGACCAGGAGTCAGGAAAGGGTTCTAGGTCCCCGGCTCCTACAGGAGCACGGGCAGCTCCCTTCACCCTGAGGAGTGCTGAGCTTTCTTCAAGCTGGGAAGCATAGTGTTCTGGTTGGTCCCAGGCATTGGGGATGTCACTGGGGCCTCTGGCCCCATCACCACCAGCAGGTTACTTTGGCCTCTCTTTGTGTTCACTATTGCCTATGAAAGAGTGAGTGAGTTCATATATGCAAAATGCTTAGGAAGGTGGCTGAGTGTGAACCATTGTTCACATGTACAGGTGTCCTTGATGGTGTGTGGGTTTTCTCCCTCCGGTGTTGTTGTGCCGCGGGGCCCTAAGAGATGTTGGGGAACGTGGAGCCTTACTTTATGAGAGAAGCCTGCTCAGCCTCCTCCGTACCAGGCACAGGGCCAGGTCCAGAACTCAGGCAGGTCCTGCCTCCTCCCACACGCGGGCCGCCTGCACTCCCTGTGCTCCCAGGTGCTCTCCCGACCCCCTGCGCTTACCCAGAGACAGACACAGAGGGAGAGAGGCCGCCGGAGTTCCGGTCACCTGCATCTGGGATGAACACTGTGCAGGCTGGTGGCAGGGGAGGGTTTTCTCTGACCTTGGGGGAGGGCTGTTGTTTGACTCCTAGTGAGAGGTGAAAACAATTTAAGAAGGGGGCAGGTTGGGGGGGATAGGAAAACAAGCGATTCCATAATTGCCGATTTAATTCAAGGCTGGCTGGCACTTTTCTACAAAAATCGTAGATTGCTCAGGGAAAGATGGAGGGGCGGCTCAAGGTCCGGGAGGGGACCGGTCCTGGGACCCTGCCAGCCTCTGCCAGTCTATCGAAGCTAAACTCCCAGAGATAAAAGGTGCACACTGGAGCTCCAGGCAGACCTTGTCGCTCGTCCCCTAGGGCTGCTATAACTAATTACTGTGCACAGGGTGGCTGAAACCAACACAGATTTATTCTCTCACAGTTCTGGAGGCTAGAAGTCCAAAATCAAGGTGTTGGCAGGCCATGTTCTCTCAAAGGCTCTAGGGGAGGATTCTGATTTCTTCCAGCTTCTGGCTTGTGGCTGCATCACTTCAATCTCTGTCTCCAGCTTCACATGGTCTTCTTCCCTGTGTGTCTCTGTGTCCTCTCCTCTTCTAATAAGGACACCAGTCATTGGATATAGCGCCCACCCTCATCTAGTAGTATGACTTTATATTAACTAATTCCATCTGCAAAGAACCTACTTCTAGATAAGGTCCCGTTCTCAGATTCCAGATGGACGGACGTGAATTTTGGGGGGGATACTATTCAACCTACTATAGTACCCTTGTGTACCTTATCTAGAAGTCACACCAGAACCCCATAAGAGGTTCCAGCAGGAATCGAACTTGACCGGAAGCCACTCTAGACCATGGGTCAGCAAACTCTGCTAGTTTTGGGTGGCTCATGCGCTAAGAATAAATTTTTTTTTTTTATAATTCTTTTTTTTTTCTTTTACAGAGACAGAGAGTCAGAGAGAGGGATAGATAGGAACAGACAGACAGGAACGGAGAGAGATGAGAAGCATCAATCATCAGTTTTTCATTGCGACACCTTAGTTCATTGATTGCTTTCTCATATGTGCCTTGACCACGGGCCTTCAGTAGACCGAGTAACCCCTTGCTCTAGCCAGAGACCTTGGGTCCAAGCTGGTGAGCTTTTTGCTCAAGCCAGATGAGCCCGCACTTAAGCTGGCGACCTCGGGGTCTCGAACCTGGTTTCTCCGCATCCCAGTCTGATGCTCTATCCACTGCGCCACCACCTGGTCAGGCACGCTAAGAATAATTTTTACATTTTAAAATGATTTGGAGCAGGGGAAACAAAACAAGAATAAAAAAATAACGTAAAATAATTGAGAAAGAAAAAAACAGAATGATATTTTGTCACAGGTGAAAATTATATAAAATTCGAAGTTCAGTGCCAGGCAGTAACTGACTGAGCATCGTCCGGAAAATGACAAGGTTATGAGTATGACCCCCGGTCAGGGCACAGAGGGGAAGCAGCCAATGAATACGCAACTAAGTGGAACAATAAATTAATGTTTCTCTCTTTGTCTGTCTTTCTCTCTCTGCCTCTCTAAAAATCAATAAATTAAAAATAATTTAATGTCAGTGTCCATAAATAAAACTTGATGGGGCCATGTACATTCATGTATCATCGTGGGTGGCTTCCTCGCTAAGACTGTGGCCCTAAAAGCCTGAATTATTTACTATCTGGCCCTTGATGGAGAACGGAAGCCCAATCAAGTGGATGTCATTGTCCTAAAACAATGTTTCCTGTCTGGCCTGCCTTGGCCCTGGAAGAGGGCCCGTCCCCTCCTCCAGGGGGAGCAGTGTCTGAACCCTGGGCGCAGGCTGCCGGCCAGGCCTGCGGGCCAATCCTGGAAGAGGCGGATTTAATGGCGGCTGCACCAGGAGTGCCCTGGGCCCCGACTTCTGGAGGGCCCCACAAAACCCTAACTTTACATTTTTTTATAATGATACGAAGTTTGGTTTCATATGTGCAATTTTAACATTAATAGTACATAATATTTTTTATTTATTTAAAAATATGGTCAACATGTATTTTTATTTTCCCTGTCTCTCTTTTTTAATGGGCCCAATATTTTCTTCTGCGCCCCGGGGCCTCAACCGACCTTAATCCGCCTCCGGCTCTGACACTTACCTGGCGGTCCCTTCCCCCTTCGGCTCTTCTGCCAGGTGTCCTTATCTGTTCCAGGGGGAAGAGGTGACATTCTTGCACTGTGGGCCTGCTGTGGGTATTGCCTAAACCAAGACAGTAGCCTTGAGCCTTGAGCAGGTCAGCTGTTTTCATTGTTGGCCTGCAGCTCCAGCTGATGCTGGAGGTCGCAGGCCACAGAAAGTCAAAGACCTTTGGAGTCCTCTCCTACACCAGAGACTCCCACCTGTTCTGGTGAAAGTGCCCAGCAAGCCTCTCTGTGTTTAATTCCAGTCTTGATCAATGCTGAGAAAAGAGAGCCACCTGTCTTGGGTGTAGGAGTGGAACTTCCCATGGAGAAAACAACATCAGAAGGCACAGGTGAGCACTGCTGGCACCTGCGACCCTCCTGTCCATGCCCACCTGGCTCTGTGCCCCTGGCAGAGGCCGGCCTGCATGGACCCAATTCCAGTGCCCTCTGACTTCCCGCTGAGCTTAGACCCCCAGGAGCCCAGGCTGGAGACAGGAGGACGGAAGGAGAGCCAGCTCCAGGTGGGGAGGTGGTGACTCTCCAACTCCCCACCTGTGTTCCCACCTAGCCTTTCCTGTTCGCAGGTTCCAGCGACTTCCCTTCCGTTTGCCATGTCTGTCCTCCGTGGCGATGGCACCCTGCTGTTTCTGTCCCTGACCCGAGCGTGCTCCTTGTGTGGAGCTCTCCTTAAATGATCCTAATTCAAGTGTACAGTTGCTTCTAGCATGACTGATACACTCTGAAAGGTCAGTTTCGCTCCCCTCAAGAATCACAAATTTCGAAGATGTGGAAGCTTTCTTTTGTGACATTTCCAGCTAGGAAGAATCCTGGGGCAGGCAGAGCCCGACTCAGTCAGGACAGAAAGTCGGGACTCATTAAGCCAGAATTGTGCCCAGAGCCAGAAGCTCTCGGATGGTGCCAGTGTGGTTTCATCCACAAACACCAGCGATAATTCCTCACATGTGTAGAGCGTTGTATGGCTGACAAATTATGTTCACATGTAATAGCCCTGCTAGTACCCTAATGCTTTTCGGTGAGGAACACAGACAGGGCCGTTTAGAACATCCCCATTTCCTAGAAGACAAGACCGAGGTTCTGGAAGTTCTGCACAAACCTCCATCTCTTGGTGTAGAGTTAGGGTTTGAGCCAGGAGGCCAATTTAGCAAACAAAAATAGAGGCTGCCTGGTTGCATTTGAATTTCAGATAAATGACAAGTAATGTTTTAGGAAAAACATGTCCCATGCAAAAAGTTGATTTGCACTCTATCTGGCAACCCTAACTCAAACTCAAGTTTCCAAGTCCTGTTTTCTGATATATCAGCTGTGCTAACCAATAAGGTTCCCAAGGACAGCCCAGCACCAGTGTGGCTTTCCCCCAAGTTTCTACCAGGTGTCACAGACAATCCGTAGTTCTTGGGGACTGGGGGTGGGGGTGGGGGAGGGGACTGTAGCAGGAAGAAGAGGGTGTTTCTTGTTCTCTTAGGCAACTCTGTTAACAAGATCCCCTCCCAACATTGGTTCATTTTCCACCCAACATTGACTGTCCAAGTCAACCAAGCCCTGTGGATGGGGTTTATCGCTACCATAGTACTTAGCCGTCACCACCTCAGCGGCCACAGCGGATCAGAGCCCACAGAACAGCACCCGTTGTTTCGGAGGATCTGCATGCTAGACACCCTTGGCCGTGACCCCCTGGACTCTACCCTGGAGATACCGGCCCCATCTACACTACTCACAAAAAGTAGGGGATGTTTTATCGCTTCATATTTATTTTGAAATATCCCCTACTTTTTGTAAGCAGTATATTACAGAAGAGTCTAGGCAGGGCAGTGTCCTCTGGACACTAGTGTCCCGGAGCCCTCTGTAGGAAGAACTGGGCTAAGGACAGCACAGACCCTCCAGTGCCAGGACATAGGGTCTGAGAACACAATAAGAGGGCTGAGCTTCCCTCGAAGTTGGGGCCGCAGTGTCCCACCCTGGCTGGTGAGCTGAGCAGGACTAGAAGACACCCAGCTTGCCCTCCCCCCATCCGAAATCGCGGCTGTGTCCCTGTGTCCAGGAGATGGGCCCTTTAGTTCTTCCAGACCTTCAACAAGGCAGTCCTGGGCCATCAGTAGGGGGACCATGTTTTTATAATGTCTTGACCAAAGCGAACGGAAGCATTACTGTATTAATAATTACATCAGGACAATAGGTAGAGAGCAGGACTTGTGGAGACACTGTTCATTGGCTACTTTATCCGGGCCCCACGAGGAGCTGCCAAGCACATTCTGAACCCTTCGAGGCCACACTGCTGTAGGCAGTTGGGGCAGAAGGTGGGGTGCAGCCATCCCAGCCCCCCACCACCCTGTAACCCCATCATCTACCTGAGCTGCGTGGTCAGTCAAGTCAGTAATATACTGCTTACAAAAAGTAGGGGATATTTCAAAATAAATATGAAGCGATAAAACATCCCCTACTTTTTGTGAGCAGTGTAGATGGGGCCGGTATCTCCAGGGTAGAGTCCAGGGGGTCACGGCCAAGGGTGTCTAGCATGCAGATCCTCCGAAACAACGGGTGCTGCTCTGTGTGTGGGCTCTGATCCGCTGTGGCCGCTGAGGTGGTGACGGCTAAGTACTATGGTAGCGATAAACCCCATCCTCAGGGCTCGGTTGACTTGGATAGTCAATGTTGGGTGGAAAATGAACCAAACATACTTAGTTATTTCCATTTTCATCCCCATGGTACTGCTTAGCTTCTGAGCAATTGGCCCAAACAGTCCCCAGAGGGGAAGTGGTAAGGTCTGAATTTCCTTGGCACCTCTTGGCGCCAGCCTTCTAGAAGGGTGGTTGCAATGTGCGTCGCGCCGGGAGCCTGGGCCGGTGGTGGAGGCAGCTCACCCCAAGTCCGACGAGCCCGTTGACCTAGCCACCCTGGCGCTGACCACTCAGGCACACCCAAGGCTCCTCTCCCTCACCTCACACTGCAAAGAGACAGGGCTTCCTCCGAAAACAGCAGCACCTGCTGCCCCGGTGACCCCTCCCTGCCGGAAGCCAGGGTGTCAACGAGAAAAATAGTAGTTGCGTTCTCCATCTGTTGACTCCAGCCAAGCCTCATTGCCAAAGTGCTTCGCCATCAAGATCGGGAAACAAAACAAAGCAACACAATACAACACAACACAAAACAAGGTAGCTCTCTGATGGTTCTGGACCGTGTGCAGGACAGAGAAACTGGGTTAGACATTGGAGTCGGGGGAAGCCCCTCCGGAGTTCACTGCTGTCTGAGAAGCTACTTCCCTATACTTCATGCCATGAGTCTGATGGTGAAAAAGGCAGGAATTTTACCCATTCCACAGATGAGGCAGTGGGGGCTGATAGAAGTTGAACTCAAGTTCAAGCTGGAATCTGTGGGAACCCATGTCTCCCAGCCCCATGCACTTTTAGGTTAACCTCACCAACCTACAGTGCGTTTCCCATTTAGCAACTCGGGGAGCTGTAAGAAAAGAAACTCCACTGAGTTCTAGAAGCCTCCTTGATGTTTTCCAGGTGAAGTTACCTTTTTTTTTTTTTTAAGATTTTATTTATTCATTTTAGAGAGAAGAGAGGGAGATAAGGGGGGAATGAGCAGAAAGCATCACCTCCCATATGTGCCTTGACTGGGCAAGCCCAGGGTTTCGAGCAGGTGACCTCAGCGTTCCAGGTCGAGGCTTTATCCACTGCGCCACCACAGGTCAGGCAAGTTACCTTTTCTCAGTGGAAGGGAGCAGTGTTTGTAACACAAACCAGTGCATGATGTCACGCCATGCCTCCTTGGCTTTGGAAAGCTTGTCCTTTCTCTTCCCCTTCCTTCTTAGCAGGTTTACCGTTCTTTCTCTCTTTTTTGGGGGGTGGGGATGCAGGCATGGTCTCTCCTTGTACTGCCCGTACCCCGCTGGTGTATTTGGCTGGTAATGAAGCTGGAGACAGCCAAAGTCCATGCCCACTGGCCATGGTCGGCGGGGGGGGCAGTCTGGGATTAGAAATGACTGAGGAGGTAGATTGGAATTAAGGAATACTACTACGAGACTTCACCTAAGTCTGAAACAAACGTGCTCTGATTACAGAAAGACGTGGTTTTGGTGGTCAAAGCCCTTGCTTTCCAACCTAGTGATTTCATCGGATCTCTCCATCCGTCTGATTGGTTGTAGAGTACTCACAATTTGCAAATGACCATTCTAGAACCAGAGCCACCTTCAGACTCCAGTTCTGGAATGTCTCCCATGCTACCACCCTTTAACCCAACATCCTCAGACCGGAGTGGAGTTGCATCTAATGTGTGTGGGGGGGGTTGGGGTCCCAATTACGGGCAGTTCAAGTCACCCTCGAAAATCCCTTTATCACCTTGAAATCACTCATAAAGTGCAGAATGCATGGTGTGTAGTATAATCTATGTAAGAGAAGCTTTCTTCTTTGACCTCCACTTAATCAACAAGCCAAATTAAATGATTCCCTAGACTCATCTGCAAACCATGAAGATGAATATAGTAAAGTCAAGTCTAACGCCCTGCCAAATCTGCTGCCGCCGAATCAGGCTCGATGTTTTAGTCAATTATCATTGCTCTCAAACATGTTACGTGGCTGTGCATTTTATAGTAACTGCATAATTTAATTAAATATGATGTAAGTGGCTAAAATTAGAATGGAAAAGGAGAATTATGATTTCTTTGAAAATTATAATGAGTGCTTTGGAAAAGAAAGAAAGTGGGTTTTGAATTAGAAATGGACAAGAGCTGTAAAATTTGGGGGCCCAGGTAATAAAATCTCCACTCTTGGATCAACGCATGGTTTCTGGTAAATCCAGGTGCTCCATATTCCCAGCTGTCTGTCCAGTTTGGGGGCTGCAGCTTGCCCTGTGACCTCACTTCTCTGGTGGGTCTGAGAAGAGTTGGCTGGTTTTTCAACGCATTCGGCTCCTTTGCTGTTAGGACGGAGTGGCAATGTGTGAGCTCCTTCTGTGTGGACCTGGAAACTGCTGTCTTCAATTTATAATTTCTATAAATTTTTTCCTTTAAGGAGATGAAACTGGAAATCACTATGTGGTTTATGTAAGAAAGATAATAAAAACGATTTCATATATTGAGCCCATTCTCTCTCTCTCTCTCTCTCTCTCTCTCTCTCACACACACACACACACACACACACACACACACACACACACACACGATGACGATGCTATGGCTCAACATTAACAGATTGGCTAATGAATTCACATGTGTGAGTTTTCAGTAAAACTGTGCATACATATATACATATATATTTGAAATTTCCTGCTTTATGTTTTTATTATACAGAGAAGTCTCTAGGAATGACGTCTGATGTACGTCATACAATAACACAGACTCATAAAATGTCTACTCAATGAATGGCATTACATGTACTATTAAAATCATTCTTCCTTCACTTTTTAATTTGAATCTGACTTAACTTATGTGAGATAAATATAGTATAATGTAACAACACTGTACTCGTAAATTCAGTGATTCAAGCCTGAACTCTTAAGCCTGGGTGGGTTTGGCGCCTCCAAATCCACAACGGTGCTCAGCTTACTGCCACAAGTTCCCCAGGCCCTGGGGTGCTGGCTTTGTAGAAATTAAAGTGAAAGCGGGCAGGGAACCTGCCTTAACATATCAGAGAGGCAGACGGCTTTAGTCCAGATCCTGGCTTTTTCAATTCTCCAGGTCAAGCCATTTAAATTCTCCCTGATCCAGTGTAACCTCTTACGGCAGTGGTGGGCAAACTCATTAGTCAACAGAGCCAAATATCAACAATACAACGATTAAAATTTCTTTTGAGAGCCAAATTTTTTAAACTTAAACTATATAGGTAGGTACATTCCTTATCGAGGTAGCGCCCACATGTGGTATTTTGTGGAAGAGCCAAAGAGCCGCATGTGGCTCGCGATCCAGTTTGCCAACCAAGGTCCTAGGGGACTGTCACCAGGATTTTGTGAGTTAATCCATGTGAAGTCATTGGAACTGTGCTTGGTGCAGGGTAAATGCCATGCAAGGGCTAGCTATTGCTGTTATTATTAATCGTTACCATTTTTTGCCTCTAATCTAGCATCATCTGAGAGGCTCTTATCCTAAAAGTGTAAAATAAATAAAACAGTACATTTCCCTAGAGGTACAGAGGCCCACTCCCCTGTGAATTAAGAAAGCAAGTTGGACTCTTGACTCTTTCTTCAAAAGCACAGCATGGCCAGAATTGGGTTTTGGGGAGTAGATTGCTTGAGCATAATGTGGGGGTAGGTGTCCCCACTTACCTTCCAGGGAGGAGAAAAATAAATGTTGCTTCAGAACTCCAAAAAAAAAAGTTTATTTATAAAATACTGACAAGTTTGACAGGACATGGGACTTCTCATGGTATATATTTCAAATCAACTTCTTTCTTACCTTTCATTTAAAAAATAAACCTAACGCGCTATATGACATATAGATATATATATATATTTTTTCTTACACACAGACACCTGCCATAATGAATATTCTCCCAATAATTTTCATTATATCTTTTAAATCAAAAAATAAAGATTTGTGTTGGTTCTTGTTTTTGGAGTCCGTATGTGTAAAGAAAGGTAACACATTTAAACGCTTTTGGTTATTCTTACGGAAACAAGTGGAAGGGGATAGTTCCAAGAGGGCACCTGTGCTCAGGGGGGTGGTCCGGGTTGCGCTGGGCAGGACCACACAGAGGCACTAGGGAGCCAGCCAGCGGCTGCTGCTCAGATGGTACCCCCTCCCCCATGGCCCTCCCCCAGAGTGGGCACCTTCCCATGTGTACGGTGGAAAGGTGAGGGAAACCCCTGCCCAGGGTGGGCTATGGGGCAGCTCTGGCACCTTTAGAAGCACTGCCCAGGGAGGTGTGGGCAGAGACAGAGGCCTGAGGCAGTGTGCGCTGGGCAGGGCAGCTGGGAGCATCGTGTGCCCTCTGGATCTGGGCAGTGTCAGGTGGGGGACGGGACAGGCAGCCTGGGTTTGCAGGCTCCCTGGAGGCCTGGGAGGACTCAAAGCAGCTTTTTGGTTTGTCCTGGCAGTCTGGGTGTGGCACTGTGAACACCAGAGGCATGGCGGGAGGGGGAAGGGCAGCCCTGGTGTGCCATACGTGGGCTGCTGGGTGCAACACCAGGTATCTGAGGCCACAGCCAGGCCAAGCCGAAGATGCCAGGTGGCTGGTATCCCAGTGTGAACCTGCCTTAGGTGGAGTCCCACAGACAGAGGCCCTGGCAACCACAGGTCAGGGAGGCTCCGTTCCCCATGCACAGTGCCGGCTCCTACGCAGCCAGGTGTCTGGAGGGAAAGGCGGGGGAGTGGGAGGGATGGTGGGGGGAGTTAGGAGCCTCCACTGCCCCAGCAGATATGTAAACAAGGGCAAAGAGATGTCCCATCAGGAACCTAGGGTTCCGAAGCTGGAGTCCTGGGCTTCCAGGTTCGGCTGGGGCAGTGGAGGCCACATTGCAGACAGGTGGGTCGGGGTGAAGGATGGGCTTTCACCTTGGGCCCAGCCTGCCGTCATAGGCTCATCTAAGAGCCTCGCCTTGCACAGCGTCCTTGTCCTCAGACCTAGCGGGCCCCGTGTGGCAGTGACTCAGGCTGCCTGTGCCTCATAGCGGAGACAACGTTAAGTCATCAGTTGTTGTCCGAGCCTCTGTGCTAACACACAGGCGATGTGTGTTCTTTGCATGTGTGTCAGCCTGGGTGTGAACAAGCATGTGGAGGTGGAGGGGGGTGAACGTAGTGCACAGGCCACTCATGAAAGGCAAAGGACACAGCTGGCCTCATGTGCAGTACACACATCCACACAGTGTCTACTCGTCCCTGCTTCCGCTCCCAAAAACCCCTCGCTGGGCTGGGCTAGCTTAATTCCCTAATGCAAACTGAGAACTTCCTTAAATGGTTAAACACACAGCAGATAGGGAAGAAGAAGCAGCTGTTAAGAGAGAGAGAGAGAGAGAGAGAGAGAGAGAGAGATGAGCACAAAGGCGAGAAACCAGCGGCAGGCAGCTGCAGATGTGCTGCTATGGAGACCCCAGATGTGTATGGAAGCAGGACCTCAGGCTATGTCCTCCTTAGGGGGAAAGACTGTACTTCCCTTCCCGGACTCCCCCCCCCCCCCCAGAACTGGGTCAGCCTCTCTGCTGAGCTGTGTTGTGACTTCTCCGGCACACATGTCCCAGGGGTCCCAAAGTGTGGGAGGAGCCTAGGGCTGGGTGGGCCTTTCCTCAGGCCCCTGACCTTGCTTGGGGCCAGTGGGGAGGGGCATAAGGCACTCTTCCCTTGGCTCGCTTCCCAAACCCTCCACTCAGGCCTCCCCTCACTATTCTCTCCCCCCCCCCCCCCTCAGATAGGCGGCTGCCTTTCCCTGGGCCGACAGTGCCTGCGCCCAGCACCCCAGAGAGCCCTGCTCACTAAGGTGCCCATGCTGACCTGAACGTGCTGGCCTGGCCATCTTCTTTCCAGAGGCAGGTGTCCATCCCCAACTGTAGGGGCACCAGGGGCCCAGGGACTTAGATAGGTTCTGCCTTTGACCCCTGTATCCGGAAGTCTGGAGCCGATGGGAACATTCAGGCCATGAGAGTGGCTTTTTAAAGAACATTCCTTGGAAAGCGGATGGTGTGTATGTAAAAGCTTTGCCTCCCATCAGCTATTCTTGTCCCTTGGTCCCATCTGACCTGCTCCTCCCAGCCTGCCTGGCGATGCATCTGTCCAGTGTGGACCGGCCCCTCCTCGCAGCAGGCCCTGGCTAGGCTGAGGCGAGCCCAGAAGACATCCCTGGGAGGTTGGGATGCTCTTTGTGGTGCTGAGCATACCGGGCAAACTCTGGCCGCTGGATCATGGACTTGACCACCCCTCAGGGCTCCCGAGCCCTGGTGCTCAGGAGCGGGGTGTTTTAGACACGAAGAGCTATGGGTTGAAAGTGAGAGGAGCACAGATCTAAAAGTTGTTTGGCTGAAAGAACTCACAGGGATTTCTCTTGGAGAGGATCCCCGGCCCTTTTTCCTTGCCAGTGCACAGGGGGTGCATGTGACAGGAGGAAGGTGTCTGTCCAGGGAGAGAGGTGTGTCTGCCATGGCCATCCCTTGCTCCTACCTAGCTCTCCAGCCCCAGGCAAGCTGAATTTTCTTGTCCAAGTAGTTCCTTTTCCCCTCTTCCTTTAGGGTTGGGGCAGGCAGCACCAGAATCGAAAGAAGGAGAAAAGTCAAAGCAGCCTTCTTGCTTTCCTGACTCCCTGCGTCACGCCCGACCACCCCAGGGACGCCGGGTCCGTGACCCGGGTCTCGCTGAGCTCGTCTCTGCTCCTCTTGTGCTCAGGAAAGGGAATCCAAGTCAAGAGACCGCTGGACACTCCTGCACCCACAGGGACCCTTTTCCTTGGATTTGCAAGAACAAAAGTATGTTAGCAACAAGGAGCTAGCTAGGCAAATTCTCACCCAGTAGTTCTGTTTTCTAAAGAAACCAAATGTTTGATGGGGAAGTTGAACAAGGGAGGGGGACAGTGGAGGGTGAAGAGCAGGGAGTGAGGGTGGCAAGGACCATCAATCAATGCCTGCCAGGGACAGGGACCACGTTGGCAGTGGTTGGGTGGAGAGAGAGGTGAGCTTTGCACAGAGACGCCCATTCTGGTGGAGCATTGGCCAGCAATGAGCCCAATGCTCCAGCACATGCTGGAGGGGGGGGGCAGACTTCCAGAGGCTTCTCCCCTCAGTCAGGCCTGCCTTGCAGCTCTCTGGCCCTTAGCCTTTTCTCCCCTCTCTCTCCAGGGGCCCAACCCATTCCTGTCCACCCTAGCTGCTCCCCCTCCTCTGCCTTGTCCCCAAAGGAGCGGCCAACCCCACAGTTGTGAAGCTGACCAACTGCTGGCCACGCGGGCCGTCTCGTGGTCTTCTTCCTTTCACTCTGGCTCGGCTGGCCCTGGAATCTCTGGAAAAATAAACTCAGGGGGTGAAAAGCTGACTTGGTTTCTTGGTGTGTTTGTTTTCCGGCAGGCAGGCGGAGTGGGGAGGGGTGGAGGGGGAGTTTGGTGCCGGCTTTCTTGTGTTTCTTTTTCCTCTTCAGATGTCAAACAAATGATGAAAATCCTGCTATAGGAGCCCGGGAGCCTGGGGCGAGGCTGCTCGGGGGGCGGTAGAGGGTGCTCTGCTGACTCTGGGTGTTCGGGGGGTTCTGGGGCGTTGGAGTCCGACTGGCCTTGGGCCGGAACAGGCTGCCCTGCTGGATGCTGCTGCTGTTGGCGATGGTGGCATGGTCCGGCTCCCCCGAGTCGCTCTCTGTGTAGCTGTAGGCCTGGGCCCTGGAGATACCCTTCTGCTGCCGCCGCCAGGAGTTGTAGTATGTGGGGTCACTGATGTAGTGGTTGACAAAAGAGTGGGCCTTCTGGTGGTTCGGGTCGACCTCGTACTCACTGTCGCTTCCCTGGGAGGACAGAGAACCGGGGTGTCAGTGGCCCAGTGGGCACAGGTCAGTGTGTGCGCTTAGCACTGGGAGTCACAGAGAGCTCTGGTTTGGATGTCCACTTGGCCTCTTCCCAGCCCTGGGCCTTGTGCCCCGTGGCCCCCGCACGGCCCGGAGAGTATCATACCCCCTTATACCTGCATTTGCTTCCTTCAGAGCAGATCATGGCTCAGAGCCTGTGGATTTTTGATGTGAACCAGAAGACCTGAATTCTAATCCTTCTAAACATTGAGGTGAAATTCACACAACTTAATGATTTTAAAGTGTCTGTTTTAGTGGTGTTATTACACGCACACTGTTGGGCAGCCATCACCTCTCTCTAGTTCCAGAACATTTTCACCCCCCCCCCCACCCTTCCCTAATAAAATGTGGTGCCCATTAAGCAGTCACTTCCCATTCTTTCCTCCCTGACTGTCTCTGGACCCCTGCCCTTGGCAACCACTAACCCACTTCCTGTTTCTATGGAGCTACCCATTCTGGCTATTTCAGACAAGTAGAACCATCCATATGGGACTTGTGTGTCTGGCTTCTTTCACTTGGCAGAATGTTTCTGAGGGTGAATTAATCATGCTTTTTTACTTTTGGTATTTCTGATGCTTTGACATCAGGGGCCTTGCTGACCCTGGATGGACTGTCCCTTGCAGAGTTGGTCAATTCTTAGACACAATTAGCAGATTTCAGACCCAGAGCCCAGAGCCCCACCTCCTCTAATGGCCTGTCACACTATTCCCTGTCCTTAATCACTGCCAGGTTAGGTACCAGACAACAGGGGACAGCCCCTACCTCCAGAGTCCTGAATTCATTCAAATTGGCTTAATTCTGCTTCTCCTGCTTTGACTCTCCTGTGGGAACCCAATAAAGACCCCTGCCCGGTTCCTCTAACTGCTCCCCTCTGCCTCCTGACTGACCCTGGTATTTCCCCGTGTGGCCCAGTGTGGCATAGTGTGTCCCTTCTTCTTGGGAACCGTAACAAATTATCTTCTCAGGGGGCAGTCACCTCCTGATCTGTCGGTCTCACCACACCCGAATAATAACAAAATCTACACTGCAAGGCAGAGGTTCATTCACCATGTACGAAGTTCCCATCTGGGTCCAACCCCTGACTTATTGCGTGGCTGGGGACGAAGCCAGGGCCAGATTTTAAGATCTGTAGAGGCTCCTAGCATTGCTCACCCAGATGTGATCCCAAAATAAAAGCAACACTCAATTATACAGTAAGTGTGAGGAAAAATATCGACAGACGTTCTGGATTGTCACACGATGACTGCCCTGATGCTTTTTAAAAGAGACACAGAATATTAAATCATTCCTAACATGGTTGGTACTTTGGCGTCCTTGGCACGCACTCCATCTGCCTGTTGGGGTATCAGCCCGAGAGACAGAGGTCAATCTGGGCTGCAAAGTAAAACAGCATCGGGATCTGAACTGTGAGCTAAAAATACTGCGCGCCCCCTCCCCCACTCCAAGCTCCCAGCAATGTTTTGAGAACTAAGAAGACAGCAGATGGGAACGCCCTCAGAACACTGGAAGAAAGGCACTCTGGTTTTAGTGAATGTGAACGGTACATGCGTAATGAAACACAGCTCAGAAGATGGAGCTCAGGGCGTCTCCCCTCTGCCCAGTGAATATGTGCTTGAAGGCAGTAAGTGAATTTCATCACCCTAAATAAAACATACATTTGCCTGACCTGTGGTGGCGCAGTTGATTACGTGTCGATCTGGAATGCTGAGGTTGCTGGTTCAAAACCCTGAACTTACCAGATCAAGTCACACAAGAGAAGTGACTGCTACGAGTTGATACTTCCTGCCCCCCCACTTTTCTGTCTGTCTGTCTCTCTCCTATCTAAAAATCAATAAATAAAACAAATCTTAATAAAGTAAACATATGCCCTGGTCGGTTGGCTCAGCAGTAGAGCATCGGCCCAGCGTGTGGAAGTCCCAGGTTCAATTCCTGGCCAGGGCACACCAGAAAAGCGCCCATCTGCTTCTCCACCCTTCCCCCTCTCCTTTCTCTCTCTCTATCTCTTTCCCTCCCCTAGCCAGTGCTCCATTGGAGCAAAGTTGGCCCAGGCACTGATGATGGCTCCATGGCCTTCGCCTCAGGCGCTAGACTGGCTCCCATTGCAGTGGAGCAAAGCCCCAGATGGGCAGAGCATCGCCCCCTGGTGGGCATGCCAGGTGGATCCCAGTAGGGTGCATGCGGGAGTCTGTCTGCCTGCCTGCCTCTGCCATCCCTCCCTTCGGAAAAATACAAAAAAAAAAAAGTAAACACATATTGGAAAAATGAGTCTGGGATGCTCGGCTGCATCCTGCTTTGCAGGTAAAGAAACCTTTGCAGGGAGAGTTGACCCTGCCCATGTGATCCCAGCTGTGGCATATGCAATGTGTGCTTGTTCTTGGGAACTCAAAGTCCTTTATGGCATCTAGACCCTCAAGAAAAATAGCTAGATGTACAGAACTAAAACGACAGCAACTGTGGAACCACTGATTCGCATAGTTGTGTTGAATGTTCACAGCCCTGTGCTGCAGCTAGGGAGGTTTGCCCATGGACATGATGAGCTAGGCTTGAATTCAGAACTGCCTGGTTTTTCCAAAGCCCACACATGTCTCCAGGTCACAAGATAGGGAATGAGAGCCCTCTCATCTCCCGGGGGGGGGGGGGGTCAAATACTCCCCAGTCAATCTGCTAATTTATGTCCTCTGGCCCCTCCCCTCCACCTTCTCACCCCTCCACAGTCTCTCTCCCAACCTAGGCCTTTTCACCTCCCCCTGCAGCAGAAACCCCCAGGACCTGAGACAATGGGAAGTCCCTGGCCCATCTCCCCAGGATGCAGTGCAGCATAATAGGAGCTGCTTTCTTTGCCTACTGCCCAGCTGCCGGCCCAGGAGGGAACAAAGGGCCGCACAGTCAGAGGGCTCCATATGCCAAGGCTGGGGCGAGGGCGGAGGGGTAGGCCCCCATGCCTGGGGCTGTGGTGAGGCTGACCTGCAGGCAGAGAAGTCTGAGCGGGCTGTGGTGTTGCCATGAGGCAGGAGGTCTGGGCCTCTGCTTCCAGGAGCAACGAGGGTGTGTGAATGTGAGTGTGAGAGTGTGTGTGTGTGTAGGGGACACAAAGGGGGCAGATTAGGTCTCTGGCAGGGCACCCACTAACTGGCTGGGACCGTTGTTAGCATCATCTAGAACTTCAGCCAGCCCTGGGCCTCAGTCTTGGGAAAGAATCCCCAAATCACTTCGGGCTTCTCCCAGAATGAACGAGCGTGTGGGGTAGGAGGTGACTGTGATGTGGGGAAGTTCCAAGTGTGGTCCTATAGGCCAGGTAAGTTTGGACCCATCATTTGGCCTCTCTGGGCCTCAGCATCCTTGTCTGTAAGATGGGTAGGTCCTCCCAAGCAGTCGCAGGGTGAAGTGAGTTACATATGAAAGAATGCTGTGGAAGGCATTGTTAGGGAGAGTGAGGGTGGGCCTGGGTGAGAGGGATCCTAAGGGGCCAGGGGCGGGGCAGCTGACTCTGCTTAGGCAGAGCCTGCCCCTCACCTTCCCCCACCCCCACCCCCACCCCACTTCCCCGCAGAGGGAGGCCTGTCTGGGAGGTTGGGAAACTGGTCTCACCGGCCTTCCTGAGGCCTCAGATCCCCAAAGCCTGTCATCCAATCATCTCCTTCGCCCCCCCCTCACATCTGTTGAGCACCTACTGTGTGCCAGACGCTCTGTGGGGCAGCATTCCTGGTGGGGGAGGGGAAAGGGAGACAAGGAAGAGCTGGGAGCCAAATGGGCTGGGGGTTCGCTTCCTGGCTGCTCCCCCCCCCCAGCTCTCTGGAGCCAAAGGAGGGGGCTTTGCACCAGCGACTGCTCCTCAGCCTCCATCCCCGTGAACATCTGTTTCTTTTCTGGGTGGGGGTTGGGTGAGAAGAGAAGAAAGCGAGTGAGGAGGGACCAGGGGCTCCCATTCCGGCTTTCAACTCTCAGGGCCGCTGCGGTAATTGCATGCAGCTTCCCAGGAACGGGCCCAGCACAAAGAGGCCCTTTCACGGGCAGCCCCGCCAGGCTGCCAGGCGGTCAGGCGACGGTTTCAGCTCCCGGGCCTCTTAACAGCTCCTCAAAGCCACTCAACCAGCAGTTACTGGGGCCTGGGGAGGGGGCCAGCGGGAGGGAAGACCCCAAGAAAAGCCGGGAACAAAAGAGAGGGAGCAAAAGAAATCCTTTTCTAGAGGCAGGGATTCCTGCACCAAAGTCTGCAGGCGATGGGGGGCCTGTGTGGAGACCCCGGGGCCAAGCAGGGTGCCCTCATCTTGCTGAATCGCACACGTCATGCAGGAGTGGCTTGCCCCAGATGACAGGAGACCACCCTGTGCAGCTCCTTTAGAGAATGGAAGCAGGAGCCCCCCCCCAGAGCCCCCCCGCCCCCCGCCCGCCTCCACCTGTGGTCCCAGGTGCTGCTTGCACCCAATTCTGCCCTGCTGTGAGTCTGTCCCCTGGGATGCCCTTACCCTGGAGCCAGTAGGGCCTCTCCTGCAGGAGCTGCAGGCCTGGGCCCAGAGATGGGGAGGGGGGACATACTAAGGGTCTCCTTCATTGGATGCCCCCTTGAGGCACAATTTTGTCCGGGCTTTGGGCTCCTTGTACTAAAGTAGCTGGGAGTCTCGCATGAAATGTTCTTTGAAAAATTCAGCTCAGACACAATGTCACATAGGTTCCCTGTGCCATTCCAGCTCATGTGACAGCCAACGTTGTATCTACTCTCAGTTGTCAAAGACACTTGTAGTCAGGGGCCTCCCGGGTATGGAGTGGGGCTGGGGTCAGGAAAGGCTGCTCTCTTTGGGTCTCCCCTGTGTCAGGCAGCTGGGCGAGGCCAGGGTGCAGGACATGGTCTCAGCTAGCGGACCTAGATTCCAATTCCTACTGGCTGCACTTCTGAGCTCTGTGACCAAGGGTGTGAGCCTCAGTTTCCCCAACTGTTACACAGAGACCTTCCCATTTGCATGGCAGGGCAGTTAGATGTTAAATGAGAATGCATAAAGCTCAGGGCTTGGCCCAGTTAGTGCCCAACATGTGGCTTCTCCTCTTCCTCAGGCTTTTTGTCCTGCCTGTGGGTGTTTCTGGTTGGGCACAAACTTATGCTTCCCGGGCCTGTGTGGGGCCACTTGAGGAGAAGCAGGAGATGGGCCTCGCTGAACCTACAAGACTCGTGGTTCAATCTGATAAACAAGAGACAAACAATGACAAAAGATGGGACACACTCAGCAGAGTGAAGCATGGCTTCACTTACCACCACTCCCACCAAACACAAACCTGCATATGCATAATCCACTCCTGTTCACACTTCCAGGCTCAGCTGAAATGCCACCTCTTCCAGGCAGCCCTCTGTGGACTTCCCAGAGGATGCAACCTACCCCCAGAGCTCTATCTGCACTACAGGAAACAGGAAGCCTTTTGTTCACCACTTTCCTCCTTAAGTTGGTTACTGTGGTGATAATACTTTAATGAGAATGAAAACATGATTAATTTACACACATGTGGTCTTCTCTAACAGATCACACATACCATGCAGCAATCCTAAGAGTCTGTCTTGCTCCTCACTGCAGCCGCCACATGCCTGGTACGTTTCGTGGGTGCAGAACAAATAGTTGTTGAATAAATGCTCCAAGGAAGGAATGAATGAACTCCATGGAAGGCAAATCCAGCGCTTCCCCCCCCCCTCAGGTGTCACACAGGGGGTCTAGAGTTGGAGGTTGGCTTCCTGTTGGGAGCTCCCCAACTTACTTTTCTCCTTGTCTTTTTGTGAAAAGTGATAAACCCATCAAGCCTCCCAGAGGGCTCTGAGGGTTAAGTGGTATCATTCTCGAATAATCCTTTGAGTCATTCCTGGCTCCTAGTAAGGGCTCTATACATGTTTGCTGTTATGATTGGGTTGCTCAATAAGTACTGCATACAATCTAATTTGTCCGGTGTATTTTCTTACTTTCCCACATAGGCTTAGTTCCATTGCAATGAGCCTATCAGGGCCGCCAGGATCGCAAGAAGAACTGAACAGTGGTGAGGAGAGGGCGCCATGGTTTGGAATTTCTATTCCATTGAGATCTTCTTGTGTGCTAACTATGCCAAACTCGGGCTCTTACTTTGGAAACGAAGTTGGGATAAAGTCATGCTTCATTTTCGGAAGTTCCATCTAACAAGCCATGGGCTTGTTAAGTCTCAGCCTTTGCATGCCCCGCCCCCAGGCCTGGAACCCCCCCCTCCTCCTGCAGCCCTGGAGGCGAGTCCCCGCCCCCACCCCTGTGCCTCTGGGCACAGCCAGCCCCCCAGCCTTCACCTAGCCCTGTGATGGCCTTTCTCACGTCATATCATGTGTCTGTTTATAAAAAAATATTGACTCTGTTTATTACCGTATCACAGGGAACCAGCTGGCAAATTTCCACCAGTTTTGGAGAGTGAGTTTTGGGTGGTCTGACTTAAAATATAAACCAGGCAGCATATGCAAAACCTACTCACGGAGGACCTGGGGGAGGGGGACTTAGAAAGGCAGGCAGTCACTCTCTAAGATGCTGACACAGAGGGGTGGGCCTGTGACTGCCGACCCTCAGGGACATGCCCTTGAGAAACCAGCACAGCAGGAGACTAAGAGTGGCACCCACCATAAGCCAGGACTGAAAGTCCTGAGAGTGGCAACAGTGGATGCCCCACAATCCAGACACCTATCTGCAGTCCAGAGGCTCTTCAAGGGGGTGAGGGAGTAGTCACAGGATTTACTTATTGTGTTGGTAACAAGAGCATCAGAGAGAGGCCAGCAGCTCTGTCTCCAGTCTGTCCCCTCCAGCCCACAGGGAGCACCTGGGAGGCAGGGCCATTTCTCCATCACCTCCATGTCCTCCGAGTACAAGCTCAAGAAACAAGTGTTGAGAAGCCAGGGTCTGCTCATCTCTGCACTCACCTGAGTGCCCTCACCACCCCACACAGACACTGACACTGGGTCTCCTTAGCTGCTTAAGGCACAAACCCTGATCTGACCCCAGAGGCATGAGGGGCAGGCTGCCAGCTGAAGCAGAGCCCTGTCATTCCCTCGCTGAACCTGGAGTTGCAGAACCACGGAGCAGTCTGCCTAGCATCTTCTTGGTGACACTCAGAGGCTCAGGGTGGTGGCTCTTTACTGCCAGGTATGAAAGCCATCCAACGTTTGAACAATGGCACATGTAGCAATGGTGCAGCATACCAGTGCCCTGGGACTGGGGGTCACGGGTGACTGACGCTGCACCCTCACAGGGTCTCCCTGGCTCTCCCATTTCTGAGGATGCCAATGCTCTGGCAATAGCCTTCTGGATCCTAGACCACCTGCAGTGACCCGAAAGCCAATTGCCTGGTTTTCAAGGACTATTCTTGAGCAACCAAATGATCCTGACAGGACTGCACAGGTCCAAATCTGTCTCACCTAACACACTCCTTATAACAGCCCTTTGGACAGAGGGAGCTGCTGCTGTGTGGGTGAGGCTGCGAAGGACCCCTCCCCATTCCAGTCAGGAAGGGTGAAGCTGGGATTCAAGCTCTGGCTAGGACCAACCACAATTACCCGGTGCTGCTGCTGTTCCAGTGAGGGGCTGCCCTTCAGAGCAGCCCCCTGCGGGGCTGGACCATCACCCGTTGTCATTCTAGGCCACCTGTCCTGGGAACCACTTCACTGCCTGAAGCACTGTCCTCTGACTGTCTTATCATCTAAAGAGGGGCTTGAGCGTGTTGTTGTTATTATTATTTTTGGCAATCTACAGTTAGCTGTTCTCAAGTCTGCCTCATCAGCCAGGTCTGAAGGAACCAGGTGGGGGTGGGGGCTGGCTCCGCTGTCAGAAGGCCTGCACAGGGGTGGCTCTGCACCTTGGAAGCCAGGATCCTGGGTTTGCCCTCCGGCTGTTGGACCGGAGCCCACTGGCTTAAGGTCTCTGAGCCTCAGTTTCCCCATCTGTTCAAAAGATTACGTTGGAGGCCCTGGCCAGTTGGCTCAGTGGTAGAGCATTGGCCTGGCGTGCGGGAGTCCCGGGTTCGATTTCCGGCCAGGGCTCACAGGAGAAGCGCCCATCTGCTTCTCCACCCCTCCCCCTCTCCTTCCTCTCCGTCTCTTTCTTCCCTTCCCGCAGCCAAGGCTCCATTGGAGCAAAGTTGGCCTGGGTGCTGAGGATGGCTCTGTGGCCTCTGCCTCAGGCACTAGAATGGCTCTGGTTGCAACAGAGTGACACCCTAGATGGGCAGAGCATCGCCCCCTGGTGGGCATGCCGGGTGGATCCCGGTTGGGTGCATGCGGGAGTCTGTCTGCCTCTTCATATCCAACTTCAGAAAAATCCAAAAAAAAAAAAAAAAAAAAAGATTACGTCGGAGGGTTGCTGTGATGCTATAAAGTGGTGAGGCATGTGGAACCCTGAGCAAAGCTCCTGGGGGCGTGGCCTTTGTCGTTGGTGTTACTCAGAAGCGCTACATCTCCTTGGATGTGTGAGTTGTGGTGTTGGTCAAAAGGATTATGTCTAGCCATGAGTCTGTTGCTCTCTCTGCTGACCATGCCGGTCTAGAGCCCGTTCAGCATGACTGGCTTCCCTGACACCCCTTTTATGTTTTCAATAAAATGTGCAGAGTGATAAGTACCAGGTGCCTTGCAGGACACGGGGGATAAACAGTTATCAGAACTGTCACGTGTCCCTGCCCTCACAGAACTTAGCTTTCACAGTAAACAAACCCAACTCAACCCAGTGGAACCCCCAAGGCAAACCCTGAACCATCCCAAACTCCCCAGGTCAACTGCCCCAGAAAGAAGCATGGCCGTTCTGTTGTGACAACTGACTTCTGGAACCAGGAAGCCTCCTCTCACTAGGCTATGTGATCTGGGGGTGGTGGGGGGTGACTGGCTCCAGGTTGTTATGGAAACAGTGTTCAAATGATGGGCTTGTTTTGAACAAATAAGGCCAATGGCTAAGCGGAGGATCCCAGATAGTCTGCCTCCCTGGGGGAATTTAGAAAAGACGGCCTTGGGATGTCAGGGGGCCTGGTACGGCCTCAGGGACCAGCTCCATGACCTGTGTTAGGGTCCTCCAGACTCCCGCAAGGATGGCCAGGAAAGCTCTGAGGACATTGGGCAATATCTCCTGCATTCAGAGGGCTTGCTCCCTAGAAGGTCGGTGCGCAGCCACCGAGGGTGAGTGAATAGTGCTCTCTGAAGAAGTCAAGCGCAGCAATATGGCGACTCCCTTCAGCTGTCCATTGCCATGCTCTCCGTAGACAGCAGTGTGGCTTAAGGAGCCTTCTGTTATAGCCCTGTAGGCAAAGCGAGTTTCTTTACCTTTTTTAATTCGACATTGAGTGCTTAGGATCTCAATGCTCATCACTGTCTTTGGGGAGAAAGAAGAAAAATCCTGCCTCAGGAAAGCATGGCCTTGTATGTGTATGTGGCTGCAAGGAGTTAAATACTTATAACCAGATGCGGCGACCTGAGTCACATGCGTCCCCATGGAAGCCAGGACAAGTGGGAGTCTCCATCACTGCCAGCTGAGCCGTGTCAGCTCTGCCCTTCCTGGCTCTGCCGAACTCATCAGTAACCCTGGAGCCGGACACAACAGGAATGGCGAGAGGCCCTTGGTCCACGGCGCCCACAACCGGATCCCAGGCTTGCTGGCATCTCCCACACGGCCCTCAGCCTTGCTCCCTGCTGGCTTCTCTTCTGTCACATCCTCTCCCAGGACCGGGCAGAAAGGTCCAGGGCGTGGGACACAGTGGCCTATTCTTGGCCCTTCCTTGGCAACCACCAGGCTTGGCCAAGGCCAAAGGGGCTGGGGTGGGAGGCCGTAACATCACTTCATTGGAATGCACTCGGCCCCCTCTCCCCTTAGCCTGGGACACACTGTCCCTAAGTGGCCCACCTAATGGCAGCTTCTCTAAAGCTGTGTCTCCCAGAGGCATAGTCCCCTTCTTAATTTATGAGCTGACATTTATTAAATGGTTGCCGTGTGCCAGGCCCTGTGCTAAGCTTCTCTATGCCTAATCCGGCAAATCCTCCCACAGCCCCATGAGTGCCTGTTGTTACCCCTGCCGCTCTACAGAGGGCGAGACTGAGGCTCAGAGAGGTTATGTTCCACACCCAGGATGCCCCAGCTCATCAGCAGCAGAGCCAGGATTCAAACTCAGGTCTGAACATCCAAAGCTTTAATGTCTTCACTGTCTATACTGCTTCCCATCCTGGGGGTTCATTCTAACCCCGACTAGCTCAGTGTGTTGGTTCTCCGGGCTCTGGCAGGACAGGGTGCTGTGTCTCCTCCCTCCCCTTGTCTCCATGAGCCTCTGCAGACCAGAGCCGCTGGGTGTCTGAGCACAGGGAGTGACTGCTGAGAGTGTGAGGTCCATGGCCTTGGGGTATCTTACATGATCAAGGTTCCAAGGACCCCATGAGCCCTGGGTACAAAGCCTGAGCTGAGCATGGTTAGGGGCAGCTGGCCCACGTATGACTTTCGGATAGTTTCCGGGGGCCCCTCAGTCTCTGTGGCCCATGGAGGGAAGGAAGTTCATGAGAGGGGCTAGCTGGATGGAACCCATGGAGGCCAGCACTCTGGAAAGGGGCCACTCCACTCCCCTGTCCAGGGCACCTGGCCCTCTCGCCACTCACCTGAGAGTCGGAGATTTCCGAGGGCTTCTCCGTTAGGCTGCTGCTCTCTGCCTGGATGAGGTCATTGTACTTGGTGACATCCTCATCAGAGTAGTGCAGGCTGCCTGGGCTAGGCCGTGGTGGAGACCTGAAGAGAGTGGGGGCGGGGCTGAGAGGTGGCCTCGTGCAGAGCAGCCTCCTCGGGTCCAGGAGGCCACAGCGCTGCCTGGAGGTACGGGGGCTTGTGGACCCCTCACCCTCCTGTGTCTGCTCTTCCCAGGCCTGTGCCTTGGAAGGTGGAGTGTGGCGTGGGGGCCCCGTCTGGCGGGGGTGCTCAGAGTCCCAAAGGCGTTGGACCGACCTCCCTAATAAGCTCCAGAAAAAGTGTGTACGTGGGGGAAAACACCTTGATTCTCACTTGTGGTTCCAAGATCTCAGGAGCTAGAATCACCTGGCGGCGCACATCACAAAGCATCACCGAGACCTCTCACATCAGATGTGTAGGTGAGGCCTGGAGGCCTGCAGCGCAGACTCCCCATGCAATTCTTACAACACCCACAGGTGAGCTTCAGAGAGCTAACACAGGGGATTAGGAGGAAAAGGAAAAGTACTGCCTCCCTCCCTCCCTCCCTGCTTAGAGAGCAAACCTGGTTCCCTGGGCTATGTCACGCCCTACCTTTGAAAAATCAGCCCTGGAGAAAGTTGAGCATTTCCGGGTGAGTTAGAGAGTTAGAGGCCCGGCTCTGAGTCATGAGAAGAAACACCCAGGGTAGGGTGCCTGCAGGCTGGGGGCCGGGGCTGCGCCCTCCTGAGCTGGGTGGGCTGAGGGTGAGGAGAGTGGGCAGGCTTGGCGTCCTCCGCGACTCTGCCCTCAGGATGGGGCACAAGGGGGCTCTGCCCAGGGTTTGCCACCCCAGCACCTGCCCAGGAAGCTTCTCTGGGACTGTGGCTCTGAACCCCAGCCATCCACACGGGGGCCCGAGGCCGTTTGCTGTAGAAATGCTGCTCTGAGAATGGTCCCGTGACCTGGGAATATATCACAAGCAACCCCCTGCCCCCTCTGACCTCCTGTATTGTATCTGCACTGGTTTTATTCCAATTGACACAGCGCATTCTAAAAACAAGCAGAACAGCACTAGCTGTGGCTTCCTATAGATAAGACAGGCAAATAAAGATATGACACAGAGGAGGGGGGACATGGGGTGCCAGGTTAATGCTGACTTGGTGACATGCAGGTGACTGGGAGGCTGGCGTGTGACCGTGGTTGGGTCAGGCCTGGAGCCTAGGGCTTGTTTGGTGCAAACAGGATTTTTGTGTAAACACAGCAATGTAGGGACACTCAGAGGCCACTGTGTGCGCGCACTGTGGGCATGAGAGGCAGCGAGGCCAGGCCGTCAGTGAAACCCCCCTGTTCCATGTGGCAGGGTCCTGGAGCCAGCCAGGCGAGACTGTGGTGGTCATGCTGGGCTGGCCACTGCAGCCTCAAATGGCCCTTTCTTTGGAAAGCTGGCTTTGGCAGAGGGGGAGAGCTGGGCCTTGCCGGCCAGCACCCCACCCCCAACGTCCTGAGGAACACACACATCGCGGCCAGACAGAGGAGTTTTGTGAGCTGGCCCTGCCCTTGGAAACGGGCAGCCTGGCCGGCCCCAGGGAGTGGGGCTCGGAGGGCCTGGGACTGGACAGAGGTCGGGGAGAGAGCTGGCGTGCCACCAGCCTCGTCCTTCCTAGTCAGTTGCGTCAGGTGCTGCCCTTCGAGGACGATGACGAGAATGCAGACTTGGGGGACGGGGGGTGGGAGAAAACAGTCTACATCTACAGCAGGTGTGAGACAGGGCCAGGGAGAGCATGTCTGCTCGGAGTGCCCTTTCTTTACAGAACTGGGAGGACAGGGAGGGCATACGCAATCATGGGGAGCTCCTAGCCCCTCTCACTCAGGTGTGCCTGCCCAGCGTCCTTGGCTGGCTCCATCGCCCGTCTGGGGAAAGTGTGTATCACAGCTTTCTAGGAACAGATGACTTCAAATGGCAGTAGATTGATTTGCAAAATTGTGCAAGCTACTTGTCTTCTGCTGTCATTGGAAGAAACCCTTGGTACCCACCTCTTTCTGACTTTCTCCCCAGCGTGCCCCGGCCCGGGCACTGGCCCATAGACTGGTTGTGTGGCTCGGGCCCCACTGTGTCTTTCTGCTGACTGTTCCCACTCACGGGGTGGAGAGCTGTTTCCAGGACCGGGTGAGGCCAATGGGCACTGTCTGCTCTGTGGCCCTCCCAAACCTCCATCCTCCTGTGTCCCAGGGGATGAGCAGAGCCCGCTACCTGGTGTACAGGCCATTCTTCCGGCAGAAGGAGTTCTTGACGGACAGCCGTCGGTTGTTGAGTTCCAGGGCAGGAAAACTGCTTTCATCCAAGCTCATCATCTCCCCATGGCCCAGGGCACCAGACTTGGCACTGCTCCCTGGGGGACAGATGGACATCAGTCACTTACTCCATCCCTTTAGACTGCATGGCCTGCCCTCCCCACCGGGCTGGGCTGCCCCCTCTCTTTCTCTTGTCAAAGCTGAAACCAAAATAGGAGAAGGAGATGGTGTAGGAAGCCCGGGCCGCCCCGCCTGTCAGAGCAGATGCATTTCCGGGAGAGACCCCCACCCACCCCTGCAGAAAGGGAAGCAGACACGTGCCAGTCCTGCCCAGGTGGCGGGGCAGGGTGCCAGCTCACCAGAGTCTGTCTTCTTGGCATACTTCTTGCTCTGGCCCCGGATGATGAGCACGAAGACCAGAAGCAGGATGAAGATGAGGCCGACCAGGGCGATGACCACCAGGAACCACCACTCCTCATAGAAGGGGTTGGCTTTCTGGGCTGGAACACGGATGGTGGGTGTCAGGGCCAGGGTTCTTGACCCCTCTGGCCTCCAAACCTCCCACCCCAGTGGGGACCCTGCCTCCTGCTCAGTGTATGGGTAGGTGGGGTCTGTGCCCTCCGAACAAGGTTGATACTAAGACAAGGTTGGGAGGGATAATCATCTCAAGTCCTAGTTCTGATCAAGTGGGATCCCTGGAGGGCTGTTTTGAGCAGAAGTCTAAGGTGGTTTCTAGACTCACGAGCAAAGAGCTAGGATTGCTTAGTGATGTGTGCGGAGACAGGGGCTGGAGTGTATAGGAGGGCTGGTGTGCTGCTCTCTTTCCTTTCCCCCCAGTGTTACCCACGGCCGATCTTGATAGGCAGACCCAACTTTGCGTTGGAAAGGTGCTTGTCTGGACTGTGGTGGGCCTGGGAGAGTACGTCCCCAGGTTTAGCTGGGATGGAATCTTTTTCTGGTGGCAGAAAGCAGGGGTTGTTGGGGGGATGGACATGAGAGGGTCTTTCAGCTGCCTCTCCAGGTACAGCCCCCCTTCTTTCAAAGCTGCCAGTCCTACACTTTCTGCGCCCAGCCCGTCCGATCCATGCTGCTGGCTGCTGAGGGACTGGCTTCTACTTCCACCTTCAAGTGCTCACTTCCCACAGTTCGGTCCTGTCACTCTGGGAAGGGTGGCAGTGTGGGGGGGGGGGGGGGAGGGAGGCACCGGGTGGCTGAAACTCCCCGTGAGTAGGAATTCTGAGTTGTATTTCTGCCGTGAGGGAAGAGGCCATGGCATGAAAAGGTGTCAGACTTGGGGTCATGGGTTTGGATAACAGAGTCCTTCGTGAGCTCCGGGATCGCTGGATGGGAAGAATGAGGCGGGGAAAGGGCTGGATGGCAGGCCACCCCACCCGGCACTGCCCAGTCCGGTCAGGGAGGCCTGTGTTCCATTGGCTGCCGACTCTGTCTGTTTGGGGGGTGGTTTCTATGGAGGCACACAGTTTATGGTCTGGCGCCCTTGAATCTCCTGGGTGATGAACTCATAGAAGCTCTCATGTTGGACCCACTGATTCGTTCACAAGCCCACAGGGCCCCCTGCCCAAGGCTTTTGGTGTCCTTGAAAAGGAACCCCAAAGAGCCATCATCTTCAGGTTGTTCCAGAGTTGAAAGTGGACTCAGGCCTGGCCCACGCTCACTGCTCGGAGCGCAGAGAGGACAGTGCACATTGGTCCACACCCCACCGCCTCAGCGCCTCTGCTGCCCTCTTCCTGCTCCACCGCCCAGCCTCGCCCACCGGGGGTTACCTGGCACAGACTGGGAGGGGCTGCTGGGGGTGCCGAAGCCGTAGTCATTGACTGCGATGACCCGGAAGTCGTAGCTCACGCCCGGCTTCAGGATGTCCATGCTGAAGGTGTAGGAGGTCACCTCCTTGGGGATGTCTTTGATGAGGATGTCCCAGAGCCCCTCATCTGCAAAAGCGTGGAGAGGGAGGTGCCCCGTGAAGGGGAGGGCCCCCCATCCTGCCGTTGCCCCGGAGAGCCAGGCCAGTCTGCTCTGCCCTGTCAGCACTGATCTCCAGGGCGTGGCACCTAGGAGGTCTTCCTGGACTCTTTCTGTAAAGATGCCTTTTCCAGGACCCTACCCATTTATTCTTTTTGTTTAAATGTCTATAAACTATTAATAATGTATAGTATGAAGAAAATACTGTAAAAAGCAACCCAATTACCATCATCCAGACAAAGAGGCCTATCTCTTTTAGCCCTTATGGGCATAATTCTACATGTTACACTTTCCATGGCTTAGACCAGGGGTCCCCAAACTTTTTACACAGGGGGCCAGTTCACTGTCCCTCAGACCGTTGGAGGGCCGGACTATAAAAAAAACTATGAACAAATCGCTATGCACACTGCACATATCTTATTTTAAAGTAAAAAAACAAAATGGGAACAAATACAATATTTAAAATAAAAAACAAGTAAATTTAAATCAAGAAACTGACCAGTATTTCAATGGGAACTATGGGCCTGCTTTTGGCTAATGAGATGGTCAATGTGCTCCTTTCATTGACCACCAATGAAAGAGGTGCCCCTTCCGGAAGTGCAGCGGGGGCTGGATAAATGGCCTCAGGGGGCCGCATGTGGCCTGCGGGCCGTAGTTTGGGGATCCCTGGCTTAGACAATGCTGGTCAACATGACTTGAAGTGGCTGCCTAAGATTTTTTATGGTGCAGCCTCCTGAACATAACCAGGCCCCTGTGTTTCTGACTGCTGTTCCTATTCAGAACATGTCGAGTAGTGGCATCAGCCAATCCAAACAGGACTTTCTTTATTTAAAGAGCTGCAAAAGGGAATGGGTTGCCTGTAAGGGTTTAGTCAAGGTGCCTGAATTTGATGGGGCCCATCCTCAGTCCCTCCATGTTTAGAAACAGGGATCTGAGGACACACAGGGACCAGAGAGGGCCAGATGGATCCCCATCTGTTCTCTACCCATGTTGTCTCCAACCACCCCACCTGTGAGTGCCTGACTTCCCTTTTAGTGCCCCCCACATCGTGTAAGAGAAGAGGCCAGCATCCGCCAGGGCCCTGCAGAGGGAGGGACCCTGGCCAGGTGCTCTGCGTAGGGCTCACGGGGTTGGCTTGGCCCTTGGTGAGTGGGTGAGTCCTCCCACTGTGCTAGTGCAGGGCTGATGTGGCCAATGTATCACGCCATCCTGGGCCCTGGTCAGGTTCTTTTCTCTTGTGGTCCCAGGGTCCAAGGTCTTAGAAGGGCCTTGGTGGGCTGAGCGCCCAGGTCCTCTATCTGTGACCTGCTCCAGGGAATTCGCTGGGGGACTGCCCTGGACCCACCCCACCAGCATGCCCCTGCTGGGTCCCTTCCCTCCCCTTCCCTGAGGATGCCTCTTCCTTGCCTGCTTCTGAGCTTCCTCGGGGAAGAGCTGTCTCTCAGGCCCCCAGGTTGCTCCCCTGCCCCAGCTCGGCCTTCCCGGGGCTGATGGATTGGGGTGTTTCCCATACCACACTTTTTTACAGACCCACCCTGGTCAAGAACTCGAGTGGAGGTGCCACAAGCCCTGGCAGCATTTTGGAATTTGGGACCAAGAGTGTGTTGGGACCTGCTGAAGCTTCCTTCCTGCCCCTCCTGCCTAGATTCTCCAATTCAAAGGCAGCCATGGGGACCCGTCTGCTCTCCGCTGTTGTTACTGAAGGCTCTGGACCCTGAAACATGGCCGCCGCTTCTGCTGTATTTATTTGGTTTTGGGTACCTCCTACACATCACATCTTTTGTTTAAGTATGCTCTCTCTCTCCTCCTAGGCTGGGCAGTCCTCCAGGGAAGGGATCTTGCCTCATTTGTCTACACAGCTCCACACCCAGCACAGGCATCCTCTGAGTGCAGAATAAATGAGAGCAAACCTTTCTTCTGGCCCCTCCTCTCATTATGTGCCCAATTTCAGTACTGTGTGGCTTGAAAGCTGTGTTAGCAGGCAAATCCATTTCCCTCCTGACTCTGAATTCTCTCATTCATGTCAGTCACAGGGATGGTGATGATGGTGACTGTATAGCAGTGACACTAACCCCTCATCAAATATCATACCCATAGCAACAGCAGGAAGGAGGAACTGTTGCGCCCATGTTATAGATGAGGAAACCGAGGCTCAGAGAGCTGAACCCATCTTCCTGAGGCCACGTGGCTGTCAGTGGCAGAGCTGGGGTTTCAGCCCAGAGCCATCTGACTCCTCCTGGCACTGAACTCCCTCTGGGTGCCCAGGATGGTGCCCAGCGCCATAAGCAGCTGCATCAGTGTTTGCTGAACAGGCTCGTCCGGGAGTGCTGCTTCCCAGAAGCTGGGGCCTCTGCTGCCTGCTGTCTGACCTGCCTGTCTCACCCACACAGAAACAGTGACGGGGCTAGGCTACTGGGGCCAGGCCAGAAGGTGCTGGAACATCACGCTGTGGCTCTGGCTTCCAGCCCTGGGAGTCGGCTGATCTGTGGGGCGGGCTCCATGGGCTGGAACCCTGGAGCCAGGCCGTCCCTTGCCCGGCTGCTTGTGGTTCATAGAAAGCGAGTGTTTGGTTGATTTTGCCCAGCACAAAGCACACCCTGAAGATAAGGAGGGTGAGGTCCCATATGACCAGGGGCACAGAGGTAGGGACGATGACCACCTACAATAGGAGCCTGCTTGCACGGCCGCTGAGCGAGGCACATTCCCCAGGCCCTCCGTCCTTCCCTCACTGCCTGCCATCCCCATCACCAGTTTCCCACCACGGCTCTGAGTCCCAGACCTTCAGGGGGTCTTGGCTTGGTCCTTCCTCTTATACTTAGTCCTTGATCCCAACCTGTGTAGACCAACTCATGGCCCCTAAGCTCAGAACACCAGGCCCCACGCCGGGCCTCCCAGGGAACAATGGAAAATCAACAGGGCCAAAGTCCAGCCTGGAGCCAACATTCCACAGCCTGGCGCCCTGGCCGGCCAACTCCGGTGGAAAAACAGGCTTGGGCCCGGTTGGGAGAAAAGCACTCGGCCGTCTCCTGGCCAACTCAGCAGCCGGCACTGGAGGGCCGGGGAGGGACCATCTGGAGCCGGGAGAGAGCCAAGCACACACACCTTCCAGCCACACGCTGGGTCTGAGCCGCCACACGTATTAGCTGTTGGCGACTGCAATCATTAGCCTAAGATTAAGGTGACAAAGGGGTGGTAGCTGCTTCCTGGAAAGGCTGAAATTAAACTTCTTGCTATTGACAGGACTAGGGCTCAGCTACCCCCAGGAATGACCAGTTTGTCACTGGGATGTTTAGACATCCTCCATCAGAAGCATTAGCTTCCACCATGCCTGTCTCCCGTTATGACTACTGTCTGCTGCTCATGTGGGAGCAGCAGCATGTTGAATGTCTCAAGTTGAGCCACCTAATCACGGGTCCACGGGAGACCAAGAACCAGCAAAGGCCAAGTGCCTGTGCTGACTCGGGCACCTCTGATTAACTCAGCAGCCTAGCAACAGCAGGAGCTGGCAGGGCCGAGGGCTCCCCTGGGTAAGGGGAGCCGGGAGAAGAGGGTGACTGTGAAACCGGAGCGTGCAGAGCGGCCCCCTGGAGCGACTTATCAGCTGCTCAACTCCTGATGGCTTTGGAAGTTCTCATGACTCGATTTCAGGCTTGACAGGAGAGGCTGGTACGGTTACAGAAAGTGCCAAGACAGTCGGGATGGCAGAGACAGGTCTTAAAGAGAAAGCTGATGTCTCTGGGGCAGCGGGCCCCTGTATGGGGCACGGGTCGGTGGGGCTGTGTGGAGACAATGGGTGTTTAACCTTTGTGAGCTCCACTCCTCACTCCTCTGGCTTCTTGAATGGCCCTCCACCTGCGCTGGTCCTCAGCTGGTGTTAAGTGCTCTGAGTGATCCTTAACTAAGGGTGCATCTCCCACTTCCCACTCACACAGGCCACTTCCAGCTTCACCTGCAGCAGCACAAGTGCCATCTCCGGTGACAACAGACAGAAGTGCCCCAAGTGGAGGGACTCGGGAACAAGGGAGAAAGTGAGACGTGGACTCCCGCCCCCAGGGACAGCCGGCTCAGCCTGGGGCGGGCTTACCTGAAGGCCTGGCCTCGATGACGTAGCGAGTGATGGGCCCTTTGCCAGGGTCTCCGCTGGACCAGTGGATGGCGATGGCAGAGCTGTACCGCACAATGATGGGTACTCCGGGTGGCCCTGGGGCACCTGCAAACAGCACCCAGTGGGCAGGGGAGTGTGGAACCAGATGGGCACTCGGCCTGTCTCACCGTGTTCCAGCACGAGGGGGTGGGCCACACAACCAACCCCACCAGAGTCTCTGGAAAGCCCGCCCTTGCTGGGGCCCGAGGAGTGCGTCTGAGACGACTGGGCCAGCTGGGTCTGACCACGTTCTTCTCTGAGTCACCCACACCCACTGAGTCCAAGTTCCAGACCAGGAGAGGGTCTGCAGGGATGCGGAGAGGTCCCTGCAGCTGACTCAGGAGACCCAGGCTTCTAGTTCCAACCCAGAACCATTTGACGGGTGACTGATGGATTCACATAGCCCTCTGGTGCCTCAGTTTCCCCCTCTGTAAAGGCCTTTTGGAATGTAAGGCTTAAAGAGAGGTGTCATTGGGGGGGCAGTAACGGTGGGTGTGACGTTGGTGTAGTAGGCAGAGGTTGCTTTTGGGGGGCTGAAGGACCCCCGGACCTCTCTTGGGGCCTGTGATGGCAATGTATTCTCTCTCTCCTGCCCGAAGCCCTCCAACAGCAGCCGCTTTTGCAGGAAGGCAGGGAGAGAGGAGGCTGGGACTGCAGGAGGTCCTGGGCCTCTGCTGCTTACAGGGGGGAGGAGAGCCAGGCTCTGCGGCCAGTTCTCCTGGTGAGGCAGGCTGGCAAGCGTATCAGCGATGCTGCCAGCCCAGGGGCCAGAGCAGGAGGGACTTGACTTCTGCAGTAACAGGAGTGGGCCAGTTCTACCTGCTACAGGTCCCAGGCCCCTTCTGTCTGGGGGTGCCCTGCTGCGCACCCAGAGCCCCAACCCTCCCTGTGTGCTGTCACTCCTTATAGATATGCAACCCTGCGTGCCCAGAGCCTGGCACACAGTAGGTGCTTCCCATGTGCTTGTGGGGTGAGGGAACAAGCCTGTGAGTGCACGGGGGTGACTGGCAGGCCAAGTGAGTGCGGGTGGCCCTGTGGACACTGCTGGGGAACGGCTGAAAGTCCACATTAGGTGGGAGATCCCTGGGTCCAGGAGCTGGCAGGTTGGCCAGGAGCCCAGGGACTCACTAACAGCTTGGCAGCCCACTGCCCGCCCCGCGCCCAGTCCCAGCCCGGGAACTCGGCGGGCCTCATTTCCTTCCTTCCTTCCCTAACATGTGTCCTGCCTACAGCACAGGGCAAAGGCAGCTGAGGGATCAGGGGTGGGACATGACCCCAAGGAGGTGTGAAGGGTGGGGAGGGGGCTTTCAGGGCCCTGCGTTCCCATTCTGCACAGGATAGCACTCAGGGTTGAGCAGAGGCTGTCGTCTCTGCTGGCCCTGACTTCCTGCATCCAGCCAGCGCCTGGCCTGGAGTGCGGGGCGGGGAAAGGAGGAGCGGGGTATATGAGCTTCTAATCCTCCCCCTTAGACCTTTCCTCTCCTCACTCACACCTGCAGGGTGCAACGTGGTTCTTCCTCAGAGGGCCCCCTACCTCCTCTGTACTTCCTGCCTCCCTACCCCCAGCCTCAGGGTAGAACAGCCTGTCTTCCAGATGGCTGTCTGCTGTCCCCATGCCACTGCTCGGCCCGGACAGCTCTCTTCCGGCCTTTGTTTCCCAGGAAAGCCAGCTCAGGTGAGAGGCGCATGGGGAGGCAGTGCGGGGGGCAAGCCCTTCCTGTAGCCTGTGGGCTTTGCTCCAGTGGAGTACGGGAGCCAGGCAGCTCCTCTGTGGAGCAGGCAGCGGGGAGTAGAAAGTGCCCAGAAAGAGAAAGTGGAGCACGGCCAGCCAGATCCAGCAGGGAGGGCAAAGCCCTCACGCAGGTGGGAGGCCCTCTTTGGCTCTCTCTCACCTTCCAGAGGCCAGGGGAAGCCGGCCCTGCTTCAAGGAGGCCGAGAACACACCTGGTGGGGGAGGCAGGGAGGAGGAGGAGGAGGACAGGGAGTTCAGGGAAAGCTTGGGATGGCTGTGTGGGAACAGAGTGGCCAGGAAGGTGGCTTGTGTGCTCCGGAGAGGGCACAGGCATGTGTGACAGGGACTGTGGAGAGTTAAACCTCAACCATGGTGGGCACCCTCCGAAGCTCCTCCAGTCCAAGCACAACCTCAAGAAATGTCACAAAACCAAACCAAGCTGCTCCTTCCTCTCCGGTCCCCACGCTCCTTCCTGCGCCTGCACCTCCTGCCTCCGCAGGCAGCAGGCGGTGCCCCGGCCTATAGCCCAGCCAGAGTCAGCACCTTGCCTCACCCACCGCCTTTCGGCAGCGGCTCTTACGGCGGGCGCTGAAGAGCCACCCTCCGCTCTTGGTCAAGTGCACACTCCTGGGGAGGGCTTGCTCAGACTCTGCATTCCTGGAGCCCAGGGATCTGCACTCATCAAAGGAACCCCAGAGGCTCTGACATTAAGTGGCATCCTGAGAAACATCTGATGTCACGGGTGACCTTCCACAGCCCAGCCACCTTCTCCCACACCTCCACCAACTCCCACCCTCTCCTCCTCCCCATAGGCCTCAGCCCGCACTCCCGAGCTCCCATGTCTGTCCTGCCTGCTGTCCACTTAGCCCAGCGGTTCTCAACCTGTGGGTCGCGACCCCGGCGGGGGTCGAACGACCAAAACACAGGGGTCGCCTAAAGCAATGAGAATACATAATGCATACCAGGTATTTACATTCCGAATCATAGAAGTAGCCACCAAAATTATTTTTTGGTTTGGGGTCACCACAACATGAGGAACTGTATTGCGGGGTTACGGCATTAGAAAGGTTGAGAACCACTGCCCTAGCCCCTAAGTTTCTCCAGGGGCCCCATCTGGCCCATCCCTGGGTCTCCAGGCCCTAGCACAGCTCTGGACACCCCTTCTCACATGGGGGGCTGAATGCTGTGCATGGAGGGCAGCAGCTCCCATGTCTGCCCGATGCTCCCCTACCTTCGCCGGGACCCGTGGTGACGTTGGCTTCGACCTCGGGTCCATAGGTGAAGGTCTTGGCTCTGATGCGGAACCTGTAGGTCATGCCCTCTGCCAGGTCCTTGACCTTCAGCCACAGAGGGCTGTTCCCCTTCACATCCACCGTCACGATCTTGCTGACTCCTGGGGGAAACAGAGCATGTGGGGACTGCGGGGCAGGCTGGGGCCCTGGGGGTGGTGGGAGCAGACACCGCCAGGGCCAACCCTTGGCGTGAGTTATGGCTGGCACCCTGGACCACACAGCAGTGTCTTCCAGACTGTTTCTCAGACCACAGTCCTACAGGCAGTTCTTAGGAAAAAGTGCTCCCCAGCTAAACAAGCTTGAGAAAAGCTTACTGTCTAGTGAATAACCACAGGGTTCTTTTGCATCTGGAGGGAAACAAAACAACTCACCATCCTGTTTAACGTAACTATTGTACCCGAAATATATTTTATACCCCATTTTGGTTTCCCCATGTCATATCCCACTGAACTCGAATTCCAAGGATCATCTTTCAGGAAGTGCTCCTGCAAAGATGGCATAGCTCAGAGTTGGAGGGGACACACCTACAGCCAGCTGAGGATACCCCAGCTCCTATGGCCAGGACAACCCCAGCTCCCGTGACCAGGACAACCCCAGCTCCCGTGACCAGGACAACCCCAGCTCCCGTGGCCAGGACAACCCCAGCTCCTGTGACCAGGACAACCCCAGCTCCTGTGGCCAGGACAACCCCAGCTCCTGTGACCAGGACAACCCCAGCTTCTATGACCAGGACAACCCCAGCTCCTGTAGCCAGGACAATGTCCGCTTAGCCTGGTATTCTTTCTTCCTTTTATGCTAGTGAGAGCTGGGAGCTCACACTGGGTCCCCTGACAACTTCACCCCAAATTGTGGCAACTAGAGGGGAGGCCTGGATAGTTCTCAGGAGGTGAGAGTTCGTGCTGTTTCACAGGTCCAAATCCCTCCAGCCACCCCAAGGCCAGGACTGGCTTCCAGCTCCCCTGTCCCCTGACCACTGGGAGACTGGTTCTACGGCCAGCAGGCTGTGCTCAGACCCCGCACTGGCCCCAGGGCTCTTTGGGCATGCCCTCCACCCTGGCTTCTGTTTGTTCTTCTACTGAGTGAGGGCATCAACAGCATGTAAGACCAGATGTTATAAGTTTAAATATAGCAGCAGAGCACCTGCCATGCGGTAGGTGCCCCGTCTTCTTATTGAATAAAGAGCGGAAGGACAGAACAGCGGGTGTTCAAGAGGTACTTCCTGCAGAAACGAAGTGACCTGTAGGGTGACGAGGGGACATGCCCAGGACCTGGAACAGCAGCTCTGGGTACCTGCCTCTCGACATTTCTGAGCAAACCTTTCTTCTGCCCGGGCCTTGCTTTTCCCTGCAGGAAAGGCGGTCCTGGGTTCTCACGAGGCCTGCTGATACGAGCCCAGGGCTGAGGCATGAACCAGGGGCACAGGTGCTGTGCTGGCCAGACTGGGCATCGTCTAGCTGCATACAGGGCTTCCGGTCCTATTAGCTGGGCCATAATGAGGCAGATGGAAATATGAAAGGTTGTGGGGTCAGCCACGGCCCCGCCGGACCCTCCTGAGCAGGCCAGATGGAGGCCACTGTGACAAGTGAGCACCTGTCCCATCCCCCTGCATTTCCTCTCTGTGACCTCTGTCCTCTCCTTCCTGTCCTTGGAAGAGACAGCCCCTTTCCTGGGCCCTGCACCTGACCACATCTCCTGTGGTGGCTGCCCCCAGCCTAGCACACAGGGCCACTCTGCAAGAAGCAGCTGGCACACAGGTGGTAGTGGTGAAGACTGAGGGCCATTGTTCCCTCAGCTGACCCAGAACTGCGGCCCCTGCTGCGACCTCATGGCTCCGCCCCTTGTTCTGGCCTAGCTCAGTAGCCGCGGAGGGGTGAGCGGGAGGGCGTGAGCCCGGAGGTGGTTACCTCTGGCCACCAGAGTGCCACCTGGGAGGCCAGCCATCTCCCTAAGGCCTTGCTGAACTCCGGAACACAGACAACTGGGAGCCTAGTCTCCTTCCTGCCTCTCTAAGTAAACAGCCATGATTTCTGGGCTAACTCCACCTCAGGGAGCCCGGAAGTGGGACAGGGTCCCAGCCAGGGCCTGGAGGGCGGGCGGCAGGGGTTGCAGAGAGGACTCTGAAGGCAGCTCAGATGAATGGGGTTCAGGGTCAGAGGGAGACATCCTGCAGAGCAGGCTCATGATCTGAGGCTCGCAGAGAGAAGGGGCTACAATGTTCCCCTGACCTTGTGCATCTTCTGGGGAGAGGCTGTATTCTTTTATCAGATGCTCAAAGCGGTTCCTTACTCTACAAAAGGCAAAGAAAGCTGAACCCAGCGCAAGGCTGAGACCTAGATTTGGGAAGGCATGCACAAGGCAGGGTCATCAGGGGACTTCCATCTTCACGGCCCAACAGACCTGTCCAGCTTGGGACGCTCCATCTCCCACAGGTCTCCCTTCCTTTGCCTCAACTGCCATCGACTGTCGGGGAAGAACATATTTAAAAATTCTAGCCTGGCCGTTAGGACACCGGGTTGGCTCTTTGGCTCTGTCCCCGACTTGTTTCACCTGGGAATTCCCCCTTCCCTTGCCTGGGCCTCAGTCTCCCATTTATAAGCTAGGGGACGCTTGTCACATGAACTGCAGAGAGAGGGCCCCTGCAGAGTGGGTTTCAGGAGCACGCCGGGGCGCCCACTCACCATCCACGGGGGTGCAGGGCTCGTACACCAGCCGGTAGCCGTCCAGGATGCCGTTGGGGAACTGCGGGGCCGCCCAGGACACGTTCACGGAGGTTGTGGTCAGCTCGCTGAACTTGACTGAGCCGGGAGCACTGGGGGCTGCGGGGGAGACAGCACAGGGTTTTTGTTTCCTCCTTCCCTGGACTTTCAAAGCTGTGTTCAGCTCCAAGGAACAGCAGGGGTGGTGGGTCTGGGCCTGGGAGAACAAGACAGCAGGGCTCCACGCAGGGAAAGGCAGAGGGGTCGCCGGAGGTCATCGGACCCCCTCTCCTTCCCCCACAGCACCGTTCACACTCCCTTTCCAACACCAGAGTCCAAAAACTCTTTCCCCTAAAGTTGGAGAACTCAGGTTCCTCTGGCTCAGGGGTGTCGAGCCCTGGCTAAGAGGCCAGGACAAGCCTGTGTCCCACCCCAGGGTCTCTCGGGGCCAGGTCATGTCCTGGCTTTGTGGGGCAAGAGGCCAAGCACCAGGTGGGCACTGAACAAGATGCCGGAGCTGCGGTTTCGCTTGTCCCCAGCACCGCAGGGCTTGTTGCCCAGAGACCACGCTGCCGAGCAGCAGGCAGGGCCAGGGACAGTCAAACCCTCTGGAGGAGATGCTTTCTTGGCCTGACAACCCAGGAGCAACCCACCAACATGGGGGAGGACAGCGAGGACGGGAAGGAAGCAGCACTGGGTGGCATCCCGAGCAGGCTCTGGCGGGAGGACAGGGCTATTATTGTCGGGACGCCCCCACTGAGACGGGGCTGAGCCCGACCCCGCTTCCGTCCAGCGCCAGGACGGGCAGTGTCAGTGAGCAGCCTTTGAAGGAGGAATGCAAGCTCAGGGGGCCTTTCCTGCCTCTGCTCAGCTAGGGGCACGAGGGACAGAACGCTTTGTCCTGCTGTAAGTGACAGAAGCTTCCAGGCTCCCAGGGGCTCACATCCGGCTGATGAGACGGACAGGGAATGGCCAGGACAGGCAGGCAGACAGACAGACCCGTGGGAGCCAGTAGAGGGAAAGGCTTTTCCTGGAGGCAGGGCTTGTCCCCAAAGGGGACAATACTTAGGAATGGACTCCATGGGCCTTGCTGTCTCCTTATGAGAAAGGTCCTTCACAGAATGGGAAGCAGCAGGTTGGAAAAGACACTTAAAGGAGGTCAGGGCAAAAGTCTGGTATTCAAATCCACAAGGACAGGACTCCGTGACGAGCAAGCGGGGGGCGCTCAGATATCTGGGCTCGAGCCTCTGCTACCCCATGTCCAGCTGGGGGACCCTGGGAAGTATTACTCCCCAGGCCACCACTGTTCATTATGCCACAGGGGCACCACCTGCCCTGCCCATCCCCAGGGCTTCCAGAGGATCAAGTGTCATACTGCCTGGAAAGGGACTCCGGACACTGGACTGAGGGCTGGCTCCGCACGTGTGGGCAGAGGAAGTCTTAACATCATGCTCTCCTCTGCCCTGCCCACCACCCCGGCTCCCAGCTGGCCTCCCTGCCTCCACCCTCTCCCCTCCAGCGGTCTGTCTGGCACAGCAGCCAGAGCGATCTTTTTAAAAACACAAATCAGATCCTGTCGCCCAACTACGCAAGCCTGCCAGTGGCGTTCATCACGCTTAGATAATCCCAACTTCCTTCCCGGGCCCCTGGGCCCTCTAGAACATGATTCCCATTTTCTTGCCAGCCATTCGGCTTTTTCTCTGTCCCTCCAGTCCCCCTCAGCCTCCAGACCTTTCCCTCACTGTTCCCTCAGCCTGGAACACCCCCCCCCCCCACCTCCAGAACTTTCCCCGGCTGGCTGGCCTCTTCCCCTCACTCCAATGTCAGCTCAGATAACACCCCTCCGGGACGCCTCTGCAGGCAAACCTACCCAAAGCCATCTGTCCATCCCCTGCCTCTGTCCTTAGATCACTGGCACAGCCACCAGAGGTTAATTCACCCTCATGCTCGTTTGTGACCTG
Organism: Saccopteryx leptura; assembly: GCF_036850995.1. Taxonomy (NCBI): domain Eukaryota; kingdom Metazoa; phylum Chordata; class Mammalia; order Chiroptera; family Emballonuridae; genus Saccopteryx; species Saccopteryx leptura. Next base: position 170,924,679 of record NC_089507.1, read on the forward strand.
GGAACAGGCCGGGAGCAGACGTGGGCTCGCTGGGCGTGGATGGCCACAAGCAAGGTGGCCACAGGCAGGATGGGGGTGGGGAGGGGGGTGTCTGTGGGCTCTCCCCAAGGCTGTACAGGGAGTTTTCTTCTGAGCATCGCATGTTGGCTCGCTTTGGGGGCTGTGCTCTCCCACTCTAGAGAGTGTCCCATGGGGCCCGGGTTCCCAGCTCAGATGTCTTAGCGGTGGGATCAGGCAGCTGCCTCTATTGTCACAAGAGCCCAGAGGCCCCCTCCAGCCGCTCTGCCACACCTGCTTGCTGGGTCTGGCCCCGGACAGGGGTGCTCCGCGGCCCATCCCCCGCGGCGTTGAAGGCTGCCACGCTGACCATGTAGGTGGTATAGCCGGTCAGGTTCTTGAGCCTCACGCCGTTCTCAGCCAGGAAAAGCGTCTTCACCCGCTCCGTCAGGTTCGGCCTCTGGGCTTCCCAGAAGTAAATCTGCGGACACAGATAATGGGGCAGGGAGATGGGTAACAGCCTCCCGCCTGCGCCCGTCTACCCCAGGGTCTCAGAGGCCTCTGCCTTTGAACCATCCGCACCCCCGAGTGGTCCAGGAAATAGTTTAGAAGCATTTATCAATAAGAGCTGCTTTAGAAGCCCTTCCAGCAGCTTCCTTTTCTAATGCTCCGTCCTCTGCCGGACTGTGAACCCTCGAGGGCACGTGCCCGCTGTGGGTTTAGGGCAGCGCCGGCAGGGCTGAGCATGGCCCCAGCACACCAGCTCCCAGAACGAAGTCACAGGGGGACTCAGCCATTCTGCTCTGTAGGAACCTGCGATGAGAGGCGAGTGCACAGGAGCGTTCGCCCCAAAGGAGAGTGGGGTGCAAGACCAGCAGGTTGCATCATCTGGGCGCCTGTTAGGGATGTAGGGTGTCAGGCACCCTGTGGACGTTGTCAAGTCCCTGGGTGGTTCACCTGCACCGACACTTTGCAAAGCCAGACGCAGAGGCTGGCTGGCCTGGAGCTGACCCTCAGGGCAGCACTGACTTAGGCTGTGACTTGGCCAGTGACGTCCCTGAGCCACAGTTCTGTTGCCTGTATTGTGGGGTAAGGACACCTCCTTCCCAGGACCCAGGTGAGGAGCAAAGGTCCAACGGAATAAAGAAGGCGGGCCCCGCACGGCTGCAGAGGCTTTAGTCCGAGAGCACAGCGTCTGCGCCCCGGTGCTTCCAGTTTCTCTGTTTTGGGGCTGGTGTTTGGTGAACGCTGGCTTGTGGTCAGCAAAGCTCAGAGATGCTTCACTAGTTTTAGAACTCTGACCCCAGGCCAGAAAGTTACCAACGCCACCAGGCACGGATGGTTAGTGGGCATTTGTCGCCACCTGCTGGCCGAAGAGGCTTTTTGTCTGGAGGAAGCTGAGGAAAACAAGTGCCCCCACCTGGCATGTGTGAATGGCGGTCAGGACATCTTTGTTATTATGAAATCCTTGCTGTTCTCTAACACTTTCCTAGTCCTCTTTTTCTCTTACAGACTCTTCTGATGTGGGAAGATGAGGGTTGAGGTAGCAATGGGGATACAACAGTAGACAAAGTCCCTGCTGAATCTGGCATAGAGGAGAAAGGTCAAGCTGAATGCTAAAATACGAATGTCATCAGCACAGAGAGGTACTTGGTGAGTGCACAGGAAGAAAGTTCATGGAGATAAAGGACCATGGAGTGGTTCCTGGGACCCCAGTGTTTGAGGCTGGGAGAGAGGTACTGGAACAGCAAAGGAGAGTGAGGAACAGCCAGCGAGGGAAGCTGAGAGGAGAAAGCATTTCTTGGAGGAGGGAAAGATCCATCCTGTCAAATGCTGGCGCTAAGCCAGGTGGGTGGGGCCTGCATCTGACCGCTGATGGTCAGCATGGGAGCTGGGGTGGCTCGGACAGGAAGGGCCCCAGTGGGGTGGTGGGGGTGAGACCCTGCTGGAGCAGGTTCAAGGGAGAACAGGAGAAGAGGATCGGAGGTGACGACTCTCAGCTGAGGACCCTTCACTGAGGAATGGCAGCAATAATCCAGCAAATTTGTTCTGTAAAGGGCCAGGTAATACATATTTGAGGCTTTGCGGGCCAAATATCTCTGTTGCAGCTACTCAACTCTGCCCTCGTAATTCAAACGTAGCCAAGGGTCATTTGAAAACACATGCGTGTGGCTGGGTTCCAATAAAACTTCATTTAAGAAAACAAGTGGAGGGCCAGACTCGGCCCATGGCTTGTAGTCTGACATCTCTGAAGGATTGCTTTCTAGGTGGCATCTGGCTGGAGCTCAGGTGTGGTTGGCACATCTGATTCCTCCCTCCTCCAGGAAGCATGTTCTCTGTGTGGGTTTGGAGACTTCACCCACATTTTCTGGTCCCAAGGCTCAGTTTATGGACTTCTTGTGTCCTCTCTCCACACGTCTGATATCTGGGCTTTCAGTGATATCAATGTGCTGAGGACTCCACAGTTCGCATGTCCAGCTTAGACCCCCCCCTAGACTCCAGACACCAGCCCACTTGCTGTCTCCCCTGGGATGTCCAAGGCACATGTGGAACTGACTCCAGCTGAGACCTCAGGCCTCCTCCTCCCACTGTCCTTTGTACTTCCCTGTGTTGTGACTGGAACCGCCATCATCCGGTTGCTTGGAAACCCATGCCACTTTTCCTTCTCTCACACCCTATCTTCACTTCACCAGCAAATTTTATTTGCTGTTCAGAGCAAACCTGGTCACCGCTCTACCGCCGGGTCCTGGCCACCACATCTCACACGTGGTTGCCTCTGTGGATCGGTGCTTTCTCCATTTCAGACTACTCTCTGCACATCAGCCGGCACAGACCTTTAATGACTCAAGTCATCCACGCCCCTCCTTTTGCCTCAAACCCTCACTGATTGTCATCTTATTAATGTATCAATGTTTTTTTTTTTTTTTTTTTTTTTAAGAAAGGAGAGAGAAAGGGAGAGAGACAGAGAGAGAAGGTGGGGAGGAGCTGGAAGCATCAACTCCCATATGTGCCTTGACCAGGCAAGCCCAGGGTTTCGAACCGGTGACCTCAGCATTTCCAGGTTGATGCTTTATCCACTGCGCCACCACAGTCAGGCGATTGTCATCTTATTAAGACAGCTCTGGGCCAAGTGGCCCAGGTCACTGTTCAGAGCCACTTCCCATCATGCTGCCCCTTGCTCACTCTGGGAACACACAAGACCCTTTGCTGGTTTTGGTACATGCCAAACACCCACTGGCCCCAGGACCTTTGCTCCTCTTTTCCATTTTCTGGAATACTCTTCTTCTAGAACCATGCATGCGATTCATGTTCTGTTCCCCTTCACTTTTGCTCAACTGTCAGCATCTCGTTATATCCTTCCTTAACGACCTTACTTAAACTTTCAAACCTCCCCCTGAATCACTGTCCCTGTAACCTGCCTCATTTACCACCACTTGGAGCTGCTGTTTGCTTTGTACACCGCTGGTCTCCTTTCCCTACAATTTACTCTCACGTTGACGGAGAACATTGCTGGGCACAAAATAACTGCTCAGTAAACACGCATCAATGGAAGATGGTAGCTGCAGGGATGGGTCTGACATGTCACAGCTCAGTTGGACCCTATGCAGTTCACTTTGTTGTGGTCCGTGGCACGGCACGTTGATGCGCCGTTACTGGTAATCCATGTAGATGCTAATCCCTGTCTGGGAGGTGGAATCCCATTCCCCCAGTTAACACCCGTGCCTGTGAGGTTTCCCAGAGCTCGCAGACAACTGCAGGTGGTGGTGGTGGGGCTATGCGGAGTCTGTGTGCCCACACACTTCCTGGGTCTGCACAATAACTGGAGTCTTCCAGCCCTCGACCGTCTGGTACCTGTCACACTCTGCAGGCTCGGCCGGGCTCCTGCTTCCTCCCATGGGAGGCATATGCTCAGGACGCAATATTTAGTTTTCCCAGCTGGTGCTCCTGGGCAAGGATGCCCGGGGTGGCATCCATCCTTAGAGCTCCTTTGGCAAGACGTCTTTGTCCCCACCCCCGCCTGCCTTTCTCCCAGATGGAAAGAGTCGCCTATTCCTGATTCTGTCTTAAACCAGGGACACTGGCACTGACCAGCCATGTGAGGGGACAAGCCCTGTACCTTTGCGAAAACTCAGTGTCTGCCTGTGCAGTGACGGCTGAGCCGGGTGACCGTGAGGCCCCTTGTGGTCTCACACTCCCCACCTGCCACTGCGTTGGGCCACTCCCTGGAATAACCTTCACCAGCAGGAATGAGGGTGGCGCTGGACACTGGGATGGGAGGCAGGCTCCACGCACGGCCCATGGCTATGCCCCAATGGCTATGACCCAACAGCTCCAGCCAAGGACACCCAGGGTTATTACTACTTTTACCAGCTTCTCTGGGGATGTGCACTCAGTGGCTCCTCTCCACCCTTGTAGAGTGATGGATGGCACACCCGGGGTCGGAACCTCTGCTACTTGTGACCTGTCTGGGCCTCGTAAGCTGGGTCTAGGTTTCTTCATCTACCAGGAGTCCCCAAACTACGGCCCACGGGCCACATGTGGCCCCCTGAGGCCATTTATCCGGCCCCCCCACCGCACTCCCGGAAGGGGCACCTCTTTCATTGGTGGTCAGTGAGAGGAGCACTGTATGTGGTGGCCCTCCAACGGTCTGAGGGACAGTGAACTGGCCCCCTGTGTAAAAAGTTTGGGGACCTCTGAATGGGCACAAACATTTATAAGCTACCAGCTTTTCAGAGCTTTCAAGAGGACTGAGGAGTTTTAAAAGGCTCTGTGACTATCAGAGACAAATTGAATCCTGTTATAACACATGACATCACCGATAATTTAGAAATAATTTTTAAGTAGAGATTTCCTAGTCCCAGTCAGTGGTCCTTCGCTAAGTGGCCATCCAGTGAGCATCAATGTCATTAGGGTAGGCCAAAGAGCCACTCTGCAGGGTCTGCTGTTGGCTTTGGGAGCTGGCAGCCGGGTGCAGGGTGGGCGCCAGGAAGGGACCTAAGCTGAGGCACAGCCTGCGCTCCTGTGTCCGCGCGCGGCCTGCACTCGGGACGCGGCAGAGGCGGGGGTACTGCTGGCCCAGCCGCACGGTGGTTCTGTGGACCGTGAGCAAGCAGCCGAGGGAGCAGGTTCGGACCCGGGCACCTCTCCCACCTCCTCCCCGGGCACCTCTCCCGCCTCCTCCCCGGGCACCTCTCCCACCTCCCCCCGGCACCTCTCCCACCTCCCCCCCCCCCCTGGCACCTCTCCCGCCTCCTCCCCGGGCACCTCTCCCACCTCCCCCCGGCACCTCTCCCACCTCCCCCCCCCCCCCTGGCACCTCTCCCGCCTCCTCCCCGGGCACCTCTCCCGCCTCCTCCCCGGGCACCTCTCCCGCCTCCCCCCCCCCCCCCCCCGGCACCTCTCCCGCCTCCCCCCCGGGCACCTCTCCCGCCTCCCCCCCGGGCACCTCTCCCGCCTCCTCCCCGGGCACCTCTCCCGCCTCCCCCCCGGCACCTCTCCCGCCTCCTCCCCGGGCACCTCTCCCGCCTCCTCCCCGGGCACCTCTCCCGCCTCCCCCCCGGCACCTCTCCCGCCTCCTCCCCGGGCACCTCTCCCACCTCCTCCCCGGGCAGCTCTCCCGCCTCCTCCCCGGGCACCTCTCCCACCTCCCCCCGGCACCTCTCCCACCTCCCCCCCCCGGCACCTCTCCCGCCTCCTCCCCGGGCACCTCTCCCGCCTCCCCCCCGGGCACCTCTCCCGCCTCCTCCCCGGGCACCTCTCCCACCTCCCCCCGGCACCTCTCCCACCTCCCCCCCCCCGGCACCTCTCCCGCCTCCCCCCGGCACCTCTCCCGCCTCCCCCCCGGCACCTCTCCCACCTCCTCCCCGGGCACCTCTCCCGCCTCCTCCCCGGGCACCTCTCCCGCCTCCTCCCCGGGCACCTCTCCCGCCTCCCCCCCGGGCACCTCTCCCGCCTCCCCCCCGGGCACCTCTCCCGCCTCCTCCCCGGGCACCTCTCCCGCCTCCCCCCCCCCCGGCACCTCTCCCACCTCCTCCCCGGGCACCTCTCCCACCTCCTCCCCGGGCACCTCTCCCACCTCCTCCCCGGGCAGCTCTCCCACCTCCCCCCTGGGCACCTCTCCCACCTCCCCCCCGGCACCTCTCCCACCTCCTCCCCGGGCACCTCTCCCACCTCCTCCCCGGGCACCTCTCCCACCTCCTCCCCCGGCACCTCTCCCGCCTCCCCCCTGGGCACCTCTCCCACCTCCCCCCCGGCACCTCTCCCGCCTCCTCCCCGGGCACCTCTCCCACCCCCCCGTCACTCCCAACCCCCTGCCTGCCCCTTCGCCCTCCAGGCCCTCTCCGTGGTTAGAGTGCACGTACCTTGTAGCCCTGGATGTCCCCATTCTGGCTCTCCAGCGAGGGTGGCTCCCACGTCACGTCCAGCTGTGTGGCCGTGGGGCCGTGGACGGCCACATTGCGGGGTGCCGTGGTGGGCACTGGGTGGGGGAAGAGGTGGTGAGTGTGTGGTGGACTCCAGGGAGAAGGAGGGGACGGGCTGAGGCCTGGGGTCCCATGTCTCCTCTAGTTGGGCTCCATTGATGGGGGGTGGGGGAGGCATCTTGCGGCCAAAGGGCGGGTACTGCTCACCTGCCTCCCCGACAAAGACCTCTTGTGGGGGGCTCAGGGGCCCCTCGCCCACGGCGTTGTACACGGTCATCCGGATCTCGTACCGCCGGTGCTTGTTCAGGTCTGTGGTAGGTGACAGCGGGGGAGGGGATAAACACACAGAGGTCACGGTCCTGCTGGGGACAGAGCCAGCATGGAGGGTGGAGGCTGCGGGAGAGGCTGGGATGACACACCCCTGCGATTCTAGTCCCTGTGTGAAGGTTCAGGAAAGAGCAGGTAAGAGAGGGGGAGCTGGGAGGGGATGGTGCTCCACCCGCACCTGCGAATCCGCGCACAGATGCTGCTGGCTGGCTTCCTGGCTGGAGGTGACCATGGGGCACACTTTTGAGATGGAAAGGGGCACTCTTAATATTTATGCTGGGACACTGTTGTGAACTGTGCACACTGGGTCACGGGTCATTCCTTCCTGTGTGGCAGATGCTACAAGTATCCAGTGTCAGCTCCTTACATAGGGCTCAGCCCTAAGGGAAGTGGCTCCTTGGATGTAAATTCTGGGCTAAGAAACCCTGTTTTTTTTTGCATTTTTCTGAAGTGAGAAGCAGGGAGGCAGAGACAGACTCCCACATGCGCCCCACCGGGATCCACCCGGCATGCCCACCAGGGGGCAATGCTCTGCCCATCTGGGGCATTGCTCTGTTGCAACTGGAGCTATTCCAGCGCCTGAGGCAGAGGCCATGGAGCCATCCTCAGCGCCCGGGCCAACTTTGCTCCAATGGAGCCTTGGCTGTGGGAGGGGAAGAAAGAGATAGAGAGAAAGGAGAGGGGGAAGTGTGGGGAGCAAATGGGTGCTTCGCCTGTATGCCCTGGCCGGGAATCAAACCTGGGACTTCCACACGCTGGGCTGATGCTCTACCACTGAGCCAACTGGCAAGGACAGAAACCCTGTGTTTTTTGCTGAGTGTGGGGCACCTGGGTGAGGTGCTGGGACAGAAGCTGGGAGCGAGTACAGAAACTGGGCTCTGACAACCTGGGTGGGGATGCTGAAGCCCCATCTCCCTTCCTGGGTGGGCATCTCTCTTCCCCAGAGTGGGACTGGCAAGAGAGGGCCATGCAGTCTGGGCAAGACACGGGCTGAGGAAGGAAGGAGAGGGACAGCTCAGTCCTACAAAGTGTGGGGCCCCATGCCCAAGGCCCTGGCCTTCAGGACAACCACAGCTGGGACTTCAGAACAGAGTGAGGGTGGGGCCGTGCACCTGGCGGGAATGCTTCTCGTGGCTGAAGGGAAGGTGAGGGCTTTGCCCCGTCCAGGGCCGGGCCTGGGCCTGGAAGACAGAGCCAGGCTGGAAGTGCCTTGGGCGGAACAAAGCAGGAGGGGGGCCATGACGTGGATGCCTGCCCAGCCAACCAGCTGGACCACCAGCTCCTGCCGTGAGCCCACATTCATCGTCCCCTGACCTGGCGCACAAGACCTAAGCTGGGTGCTCTTCCATTCCGCACCCAGTGCATGACCGGTGACCCCCTACATGCTGGTGTATTTGGGAAATTCGCATGTGCTAAGGGTGGTCTCATTCTGGAAGTAGCCCAAGGTGGGCATACCACTCCGCCTGTGGTCAAGGATCCTCAGAGGCCCCGCTCCCCATCCCGGCAGTGGGCGTGGGCCCCAGGCGGGAGCCACCATGCAAGACTTACTGTCCAGCTCGTACTGTGTGAGGCTGGGCCGGCTCAGGTTCCGCATGGAGAACAAGGCTAGCGGGTCGGGGGGTGGGGGGGCCAGAGGGAGACAGCAGACAGAGGAGGTTAGTACACGCACCCCTTCCACAAAGACCCAGAGGGGGAGTGGCCTGAGGAGAGGGACCAGGATTCCGGGTTCCTGACGTTGCGTTAGGGGTCAGCACGGGAGTAGGGGAGGAGGCAGCTCCCAGGACAGTGCTGTCCCTGCCTCAGTGTGTGCTGGCCTGTCACAGGGTACTTTGGGCCCCTTGTTGCCTGCCATCCCCGGGGACAGCACTGGGGGGCCCTCTCGCCCCAACACGCTTCCTTGCTCGAGCTCCTGCAGAACCACCATGAAATAGTGGTCGTTCATTTCCTCATAGGAACCAGAAACTATTTTCCTACCAGGAAATATGACTGTATTATACACAGGCAATATAAAATCACAACCATGAGCACACGTCTGCAAAATAAATAAAATAATGCATGCTGCTCAACCCACTGCATTTGATTTCTCTATTAATGTGCCTTCGCCGTGCAGTCCATCATTTTGCAATTCCCGCTTGCAGACACGGCACCAAAGGGTTAAGGGAGTTATGGGAGGAAGACTCAAAGCAGAGAGGGTCTGAACTGGCTCCTCCCCTCCTGCTAGTCTCCGCTGTGGTGAGTGGTCCACCACCTACCTGGGCACCCAAGTCCTCTGGACTCCTCCCTCTCTCACCTGGCCCATCCCCAACATGTATCAGTCATTGAGCCGACAGCATGTCATCGCCAGTACTGGCCCTCAGTTCCATCCCAAGCCGGCCACCCTGGTTCCAACCTCACACTCTCGCCTATGTGACTGCACTAGCCTCAAACTGGCTTCCCAGCCTCTGGACCCCATTGCCAGCCACCATGCTACCAAAGTAACCCTCATCACCCCCAAATGCAACAGGTTGTTCCCATGTCACTCTCCCTGGAGTTTCCACCTCTCTGAGAGGCAGGCTGGGTTCTGGGAAGCCCAAAGCAGAACAGAATGCTTCCATTGGGAGGTGACCAGGCTTGGGTTTTGGTACTCCTTCCAACCTCAGGCCCTTTGCACATGCTGGGCTCTCCCTTTCTCTTTGGACTGGTTGACATGGAAACATCCATCAGTGTCCATCCCCCAGGAAAGCCTTTTTTGACACTGGCTTAGGCTTTCCCGGAATGCCACCTCCACAGCTGTCATGGCAACGGCCTTAGACATCTACCTCAGGGCTTCCTTCTTAAGCATGTGGCTCGTCCCTCAGCCTTCACGCTAAGAGGGCAGGGATCCTGTCTGTTTTGTTCACTGTGTCTAGGGCATATAGAAGGTGCTCAATAAACCCTCAGTGACTGAAGGGACAGGAGTGAGAGGGATACACAGGGGTAGATGGCAGGGTTTCAGGTTAGACTGGTTGCAGGAAGCTGAGAGCTTCAGGCAGGGAGCTGAGTGTGCCCGCCCACCCTCCTGAGTCCCACAGAATGTCACTCACAGGTCAGCTCTGCCCACTTGGCCCCGGGGTTGTTGATGCTGCGCAGCGTGAAGCCCCTGAGACCCTCATACAGCAGCTCTCGGTACCGGATCCGGAAGCCCAGGAGGATGCCGTTGATCTTGTCCTCTGCTGGTGGCTGCAGGGAAGGGAGTGGGGAATGGAGAGGGACCGGGACCACCACAGCTCACCCCACCTCCACTCTGCTCCTCCCCCCCTCCCCATTCTGCCTCCTGGGGCCACAGGGCAGAGACTGAGTCTCAACCAGGAAAAGAAATCAAAGTGATGTTGAGCATTTTTGATGAGGTTACTTCATCCTTGCAGCATTCCTTATAAGGCAAGGAAGCACAGGAATCACCCTGCCACGCCATTTACCAGAGCAGAAAAGCGAGGCTCAGAGATGTTTAGGAACTTGCCAAGCTCACACAGCACCGTCGGGGCCCTAGCCTGACCCTGGCTCTTGTCCTAGAGCGGGTCCTTGCCTAGGAGCTCCCTGACGTGATCGCCAGCTGCCCTCAGCCTGATCCCCCTGCCCACAACCTAGCCAACATCCCCTGGAGTTTCCTGGGAGCCCACTCCACTCCCTGCTCTTGGGCCCCCAGCACGGCGGGTGCGTGTGTATGCTCAGCGTGTGCAGCCCTCCACCTTGATTGCCTCTGCTTTGCTTTCTGCTCCCGTCGGCAGATGAGCAGGAGCGCAGGCTTCTGGGGAAGGTGAAAGCTATTTTTTTATGATGCCTCTTTTAAAAACCCTGCTGAGACAAGGCAGGTTTCATCTGATCCTTAATTGCAACCTCACCTGGGGCGGGCACCTCCCAGCCCCCTTGCCACGATGGCCCTGGTCTGCTCTGGTCTCTCCTGGCACCCAGCCACGTCACTGTAATCTGAGGATGTCCTCCTCCAGGAGGGCTTGGGCTGGGGGAGGGTTTGGGGGGGTCCTCCCTGTTTTCTCTTCAAGGGCTTTCCCTTCAGAGGGGCTGCAGGTGGGCAATGGCTGATGCCTGGCCCCTCCCTGCTGCTGGGCCATACCTGCCACCGGATCAGCACGGAGGTGGTGGTGTGGGGTGTCACCGACACGATGGTGGGCGCGTCATCGGGGGCTGGGGAGAGAGGCAGACAGGTGCACTTTGGGGACTGGGCCTTGGGTCCCCTGGGAGGCTACAGGGACCAGATTCTGTGAACACTGAGCTGTGGGCAGCTCCACCTTAAGTCAACCTCTGCGCCTACCACCCCAACTGCAGAACTAAGGGCCAGGGCGAAGGGAGAGAGGCGCTGGGACCTGACCTCAGCCCAAACCCCAGGGCCAGAGCCCCTTCCTCTCTTCTCCTAGAGCCATGACCTCTTATGCTGCTGCTGAGGCTCCCCCACATTTTTGGGGGTCGGCCACCAGCTTGGGGGACATCAGAGAACAAATGCACCAGGAGCCAGGCCGGTGGTGGGTGCTGAGCTCATAGCCAAGGGCACTCCTCCGGCCCAAACCTCCCTGGGACTCTGCCGAGGGAGCCAGACAAAGGGCCCAGCAGGCCCGCTGCCCCTCCCGCCTTTGGAGACCTCTCACCACAGGAGAGATTGTCTAGTGCTCAGGAAGTGCCCAATGGACCAAGAGAAAGACATCCAAGGACGGGGCACTGACCAGCTTGCAGGGTGGTCAGGGGCTCCGACTCCTCGCTGAACTCACTGTCCCCAATGTCATTGGTCGCCTTCACTCGGAATTTGTAGGACGTGAAGGGCTTGAGCCTGTAGGGGAACCAGGTTGAATGAATGGAGGGATCCCCTCTGCTGGGGGGAGGGGCAGGGGCGCCGATCCACTGCACAGAGAGACGGGCACATCGAGGCTCAGAAGGAAGGTCAGTTACAGGGGACAAACAGGGCCCAGGCACTGGAGGTTCTGAGCTCCCAGGCTGTCCCTAGACCTTGATGGCTTGGGGTGTGGCCACCCCTATAGCTCCACGATAAGCCGTAGGTCCCAGGAGGAAGGACTGCGTGTTTCCCACCTCCGAGGAACACGCTGCTAGGAAAGCATCAACAATCCCTCCTCCGAGAACAGTCGCCCCTGTCCCGAGTCCAGTCAGCTGAGGATCGGTCGAGGTTCTCAAGAGTTAACCACACTTCATCTCTATGTTTCATTTCCTCTCCAGGCAACAGGCTTCCTTTTAGATTTATGGCGGGTGGAGGGCAAGGAGGAAAGGATTGCTCAAAACTCTCCGTCACGTCAGATGGAATACAAAAAAAAAATACGACCCACGAGAAATTAAGCTGAAGCCAGAATTTGGGCGTGAAGCTCCGCTCGCCTATTAGAGATGAAGCTGGAGAGGCTGCCTGGCGAGGAGACAGCGCTAATGAAGGATGGCGAGCGCTTCTCTAAGGGGCGCCTGGGCTCCAGGAACAGATAATTAAGAGGCAGCTGGAACAGGGCTCCAGAGAGAGGAGGGCGGTGTGGGCAGACCCGCAGGGCTGAGCGTGCGTGGGCGGAGGTCCTGGGGGAGGCGGGCTGTGGATGAGATCTGGGGGGGGCGGGCTGTGGATGAGATTTGGGGGGGGGGGCGGGCTCCCGTGCTGGGGAAAGCCTGCCCCAGGGACGGCACCGCGCTGTCCGGGCTGGAGGGGTGGGGCGGAGGCGCTGGCGGACTCACCTGTCCACCACGAAGGCGGAGGCGTTGTGGCTCACGGAGGCAGAGTGCAGGGTCCACTTGCCGCTGGGCAGCTCTCGGGTCTGGACGGTGTAGTAGCGCACAGGGGACAGCCCGTCGCTGCCCGGCTCCCAGGACAGCAGCACGCTGCGCGCCTTCACGTCCTCTTGCAGCACCGCTGGCTTGCTGGGGGGCTGCGGGCGGTCTGCAGAGTGGGGAGGAGCCCGTGAGCTGGCGGTGGGGGAGAGGGTGTGCTCCCCCAAGGAGGGGAAGGAGGTGCTCTGGGCTCAGGCCTGATGCCCCTCCTCCATGCCAACAACCAGCACCTGCGTGGCACCTGGTCAGCGACCCAGTCCTCAGGGTGCTAGAGGCCCAGGTACCTGGGAATTTACAGCTCCTGAGGGCAGCCAGCCAGAGAATGATGGTGAGGGGCTGGGGATACCCCAGCTCCTCTCCCTGCGTGCCACAGAGCTGAGACGGGACCTATGCTGTCCTCTGTTGCTGGGACAGAGGCTGTCTCCCTCTGTGGGAAACCGCTTCACGCCCTGCCTGAGCTCGGCTTCCTCCGCCCTGCCCCACCCCCTCCCGCTGGCCTTCTCAACCTCAGCGCTCTGGCAGGTGGGGTGGAAGAGTCTTTGCTATGGGGTCCATCCTGTGCACTGCTGGGTGCATTGCAGAATCCTGGCCTCTCCCCAGTAGGATGCTGGTAGCACCTCCCTCCTAGTGTGACAACCAAAATGTCTCTGGACATTGCCCCATGTCTCTGGTTTTCCCTGGGAACATTGTACAATAAGTCACATTCATAGGAATGTGGGTCTCAGGTCTGTTTCTGGAAAACCCAGCCTTGGGTGTGGCACCAGGGCGGCAGCCTCCACCCAGTTGGACAGTCTCGGAAGGGGGCCTCACTGACCTGCCCTGTGGAAAAATGGGAGCCGAGGCAGAGCAGGACCCTTGGAGGGGAACTCCTAGCTCAGCTCTGGGATTCTACTAGAGCCCTCGCTGACCTTGACTGTCAGGCATGTGAGCCCACTTCCCATGCCACACCAGGGCAAGGCGGTTCCTAACTGGTGGGTCCCAGCCATCCACAAGGAGAGGATCTGAACACCGGAGTTGGGTGGGGGCCCCTCTGGCTGCTCTTCAGCACCCCCCGGCCCCTGTGGACAGTCACCTCTCTTCTCGGTGGTCACCACCAAGGCCTCGGCGGCCTCCCCCCAGCCCTTGCGGGTCTGGGCGGTGATGCGGAACAGGTAGACGGACTCTGGCTTGAGGCGGGTGGCTGTGTACTGACGGGCACTGGGAGCAAGCACTTCCACAGTGGCGGCACTGGCTGCGGTGGCGTTGAGCCGGTGTGTGATCTGGTAAGCTGGGGGTTGGAAGGACAAGGGCTGCTCTAAGAAGCAGGGCAAGCTGCCCCCAGGGCCCTGAGAAAGGGTCATTCCTTCCTCGGCCACCACAAGGGCTGCACGGGGCCCCCTTGGCTGAGGCCCACCTGCGTGAAGCCCTCTTGGTCACTCTTGGCTGAGGCCCACCTGCGTGAAGCCCTCTTGGTCACTCTTGTGTCCTCGGCTGCCACTTGGGGAGGGAGACTGTGAGGGGGCATGGACGGGTGCTCTATACAGAGTGTCTGCGACCCCCTAACAGCCCTGAGTGAGGGAAGTGAGGCTCGGTGAGGCCAGACTGCCAGCAAGGAAGGGACTCAGCTGGAGACCCAGCCCAGGTCTTTCTAGATCCAAAGCACCCGCCCTTCACGTCTCCAGTCTGCCTTCTGAGCGTGCATCTGGGGTAGGTGTTGCAGGACGTCGGGACTGAGAGCCTGGGCCAGGTACAGGGGTCCAACCCACTGCTCTACAGGTGAGGGGGCGAGGCCATGGAGAGAACGGACTTGCTCAAGTTGTCAGCTCATGGGCCTTCTCCCGTGAGGCTGTATGTGTTAGGGGAGAAACCTGAATACGAAATACTGCATCTGATCTGTACCATCCCTCCCCCCGCCTTAGCTCCTGTTTCCCACCTGTGAGTGTGGCTTTGCTGAGCCAGCCAGGGCGCCTTCACCCGGCCACACCTGGGAACAGCAGCTGATGTTTACCAGATGGCCACTAGGCAGGGGACTTGGGGCTCTTGAGGGCACAAAGCTAACCAGTGAGCCCTGACCCTGCCCCCCAGCTGAGCATCGTACAGATTGAGATTTCTAGTGCGAGAAGCAAGACTCATAAACGTCCTTGAGGAGATGGGGGCACCTCCCGGCCTGGTTTTCCTCCTGCCAACCCTGAATTCACCTCCTTCAGGCCTCACACCTCCTCCTTCCTGTGGCCAGGGCGCGGGAGGGTGAAGGCTTACCAAGAATGATGCCATTGGGCGCGGCGGGAGGCTGCCAGATCAGCCGCACCGAGGTGGTCCTCACCTCTGGGAACAGGATGCCAACGGGTGGTCCTGGGACTGAGGGGACGAAGGAGAAGAGGGTGACAGTGAGAGCAGCTGCTGCTCAGCCCTGAGCCAGGTTCAGCTCTAGCAGAGCAGCATAGTGGGGTGGCACTTTGCTCAACAAAATTGCACGGAGTGATGCTCCCAACACACTGTCTTAACACAAAGATGCCATCAGCGAGGGTTCTGCCCTCGGAACAGGCATTACTTGGCAGGAACTAGAAGGGACCAAGGCTCCAGCTTCCCTTAGCTCAGTGTCTGTGCACCATGCACACATATGTTCGTGCCCTCAGAAGGGAGCAAAGGGCGTCTGCGCTTTAGAAGGTACCGCTCTGACTTCCTGGCCCTGTGCGGTGAACTGGCCATGGGGCAAGGGGAGTGCCCACCCCGAGCACACCACTCCTCTTTCTAGACCTCACTCTGGAGTCCTGGGGCCCTGGAAGCCCCTGCCCAGACAGCCCCAAGCAGGCTTCCCGGGCCTGCACGGGCGTGTTCCCAGGTTCACACCTCAGGACTTGTGCCTCTGGACTAGGGGATGGCCAAGGGGCGGCTGTTTTGAGGTGTGTGGGTGGAGACTGAACGCCATGGGCTAGAAGAGAGGGTGGGAGAGAGCAGGGGGGCAGGGAGACCTGGGGGTGGGCAGTGGGGGTGGAACTCCTCCCGTGATGCTTCATGCCGACACAGTAGGCACAGCAGGTGGAGATTCCAAACTTAAACTTGGTTTTGCAGGTCACATGAGGATACATTTGTCGAGGCAGGAGGATAGAACATATTTAATTTAACAGCTCATTAGCTTGATTTATAACTTTAGAATATATAGACATATGGTGTTTGGGCTTCCTTTTGCATTCCTGTCTGGACCCCCATGTTTCTGGGGGGCAGTCTAAGAGTATGTGTGTGTGGGGAAACAAGGTGGGGGCAGAGGACCTGTCAGTCAGCCTTGGCTGCAGGGGTGAATGCCCAGAGCCCCGCTGGGGTCACTCTTGTGCACACAGGACAAGGAGGCTCATGCCCAGGAAAAATCAAGCCTTTCCCTTGCATACACCTTGACTCACAGTGAACCTGCCCCAGGTGAACAGGAAATCAAAACAGGTGCGAGGTCTCCATTCCAGACACTGGTCCCAGGGAGAGAACAAGACTCAGGTGTCAGACTGCCTCTGTGAGGCCCTTGTTCCCATCCATTACTTAGCATCCACTGGTGGGGGGGTTGCTGGCTCCTCAGTGACTGGCTCCCCATAGGAACAGAAAGTGACCCCGGGTGGGGGACAAAGGTGCTCAGGCTCTCAGGAGCCGGAACTCACCGTCATCCAGCGTCCGCTCCAGGATGGGAGGGTGGCTGGGGCTGCCGTCCCCAATGCGCGTGAAGGCCAGCACCTGGACCTCGTAGAGCACGTATTTGCCCAGGCCTGTGAGCTGGACGCTGAGGGAGGAGTTCCCCTCCACCAGCCAGACCCGGGGCTGGGAGTCCGAGTCCTTCTCCTTATACAGCACCTGTCGGAGCCCAGCGCAGGGTGAAGGCCTCGGCCTGGGTCTGCCTGCCCACTCCTCTCCCAAGTCTCCTCCCCAGGAGTTGAGGGGCAGGGTTAGGGTTGGGGTAGACTTGGGATCCTTGGAGCACTTGGCCCCAGGAAGGCACGGGGAACAGGAAAGCTAGTGTTTGGAAGGATGGGGGACCCAGAGATGCTCTCAGCCATGGAGCTGGAAGTTTCCTGAGACAGCATCCATATCAGAGAGGGCTTGTGATTTGCTCAAGGTCACACAGCCAGCAGTGGCAGAGCTGGGACCTCGAGTCACATCTCCCAACAACCAGGTCAGGGCTGGACCACGCAGACAGACTTGGTTTGGGGGAGGAATTCTAGAAGATAATAGACACTGAATCTGGGCCCACTGGAGCAGAGAGTGAGGCTTGGGGCACCCAGCGTGCTCCTGGGGAAGATGGAGCAGGCCCAAGGAAGCCTCCCCTCCACTGAGGTGGGGAACTCTCTGGTTGCCGTGACAACTGATGGGTGGGAAACCAGACAGATCCCTGTGTCTACTCTAGAAGGCAGAGGCCTGGGCCCCAGGGGATTATGAGGATGGGGCACCTTGGGTGGAGGAGCCTGTTAGGGCCTCAGGCTCCCCCAGGCTCAGACCCGGGACTCACCTTGTAGCCCAGCACCAGCCCGTTGCGGTGTTAGGGCCTCAGGCTCCCCCATGCTCAGCCCCGGGACTCACCTTGTAGCCCAGCACCAGCCCGTTGCGGTCAGCCTCGGGGACCACGTTCCAGCGCACCAGCATGCTGCTGGAGGTGGTGGCCAGCGCGGACACATTGGTGGGGCCAGAGGACGGGACTGAGGGGGAAAGGAGTGAAGAGAGTGTCAGGACTCAAAGTGGACTCTACAGTGGACGGGAGTAGAGTGGGACCTGAGGAAGAAAACAGGGCACAGGCCCCAGTATAGAATTTCCCCGCCACGATTCCTTTTGGCTCTGGAATGTCACAGATGCTGTTCCTGTTCAGATTAGCCCCCCACCCCCACCCCATCCTCTGCTCAGGCTAACATGAGGATGAACCTGCACTTTTTTGCCAGCACGGCAGTGAGAGTTGGGGTGGGGGCCAGGGTGGGGAAGGACAGCTCATTTAAAGGGCCAGGAAAAAGCCACCCGGAGGCAAACCACATATGGACAAATGAGGCTTGGCTGCAGGCTCATACTCTGTGGGTGATCCCTTGCCAGGTCCCTATGAGCTGCTGGTTGTGTTTCTGGAATGTTCTGGGAACTAACGCAATCCCCATGCCTAATGCTCTTTCGGGCACCCCTGGTGTCAGGGTTAAATGTGAGGGCAGAGGCAGGGACAGTGGGCTTAGTGTGAGCAGCGGGCACAGCTGTGGGGTGAGCACCACACGGGGCTCTGCTGGAACGTGAGCACAAACAGGACAGAGAGCCCAGGCCATGTCTGAACAACAGCTCCAGCTTTTATGCCCTTGGGAGACCCTGAGGGCAGGGAGACAAGGGCCGGGTAGGGGAGTCTGAGCCACGGGCCACGGGAAGTCCGGGGCGGCTGGTGCGAGGGGGCAGTACCTGACTCCCGCGTCCTGCCCATCACCATTTGGCTCCAGGGCCCACTCCCGATGGCATTGAAGGCCTGGACCTGGACGCGGTATTCTGTCCACTCCTCCAGGTCCTCGATGGTGTACTCCCGCTCCACGCGGTCCGGGACCACATGGCTCAGCGTCTTGCCGTGGCTGTCTGCCCGGCCGTATTTAATCTTGTAGCCCACCGACTCAGGGTTCCCGTTGTACTCCATCTCCGGGAGAGGCTGCAGGAGGGCAGGGTGGGCAGACAGTGCCGTGAGGCCAGGCCCACCCTGTGTACAGAGAACTGCCTGGCCTGTGCCCCTTCCTTCAGGAAGTCTTCAGGATTATTCTGCCCACCATCCCACCAGGTGTGGCTTAGATTGTGAAACTCTGTGTTTCTGATGGCCCCCATCACCCTGTCTCTCCATATCAGGTTCTAAGGAGAGGCAGCATCCATTCTTTACTGAGCATGTGACGAACTTCCCACCCTGCCAATGGCATCAGACCCAGGAGGCCGACCCGCCAAACCTGTCTGTCCAATACACCGATGAGCAGGGAACCGCTGGCCTTGGCTGTCTACCACCTAACGCCCTCACTCAGGCTGCCAACCTGTGTTTATCCATTGCCTGCAACATGCCTGGCCTCAGCTTATGCCTGCCTTGGAGAAGTCAGCATGGGGGACAGCATCCCGCATATAGATGGGGCACCAGTCACTATCAGGAAGTCCTTCTGTCCAGCAAACCTCAGCCTCTCCTGCTGTATTCTCTCTTTCTCCTTGTTTGAATCTCAGCAAAGAGGAGAAACGTCCTCCTTTCCTGGGGCTTATGACCAGGCTGGTGGGGCTGTGGTCTCGGGTGCAGGGTCGCTCGGATAAACTTGGGCAATGCCGAAAGCAGTGGAGGTACATGCACACTACGGGGGGCTGTGCTCTGAAGCAGATGTCAGCTGAGGGCCGGCCTTCTGATTCTCCTCTGAAGGCGGCAGCGTTGCAGCTAGGGAGCCCTGAGCCCTCATCCCCATTCTGCTTTCCCATGGGCTCCCCAGAATCTACCCCACTTCCTCCCGTTCCTCACTCCTTACATAACCCCTCCCTCCGGCCAGCCTCCCTCCCAGACGCTCAGTGAGGCAGACCAGAGACCATTACACAGCAATCAAGGTGGGCCTGCGTGCACGCTCCCTAACCTGCTAAGGAAAGGTAACGGGCCGTGCACCATTAAGCAGGACTGGAGGAGCCAGGGACAGCAAGTGCCTTTTATCCCCTCCAAACCCCCTCACACATTCTGCAAGCATCAGACTCTTTAACCTTTTAGTATGGGTAAGCTTTAAAGCGAGATGCAGGGGGTTAGCGGGGCAGGGCCGCCTGGAGGGGAGCGGGCCTGGGAGAAGAGGGACAGAAAGACCAGCGTGAGAAGGTGGTCTGAGCCTGGGGCACGGCCGGCAGCTCCGCTCAGTGCCCGCCACCCGGGCGGGGCCTTATAACTAACAACCAACGTTTTCCAGGGCTGATGGCGCCCTCGCTCCTTTTGTCAGACTGTCCACACACATGAAAGGCAGTCCCGGCTCTCTGTAAATCCCACCACGTGGCACTCGGCGAGCTGGGCTTTGTACCACTAGTGAACGTTCTAATGGGGAAACACACGGAAAGAGCCTTGTGGCCAGACGGACCCGGGAGGCAGACTCTTCCTGAAGCTAGCGTTTCCGACTCTCTAAGGAGCCGGGCTGTGGGCCGCTGCTCCCACATTCATTTGTCTGAGAATTCCCACTTGCCCTGAGCACCTCTTAGATTGCCACTTTGTAGGATCCATGCCTGAATGGTGTCCTGGGGAAGAATGGGGGAGAAATGGTCCCTTCTGTTCCCCAGAAGACAAGATGGCAGTGGGCTCCGTGGTTAGGGCTTGCACTTTGGGGACCAGACTCCCCTAGAAGCCTGTGGACAGGGTTCAAAGCCTGACTTTGAATAAAGCTCCTAGAATGGCACCTGATGGGAGAGCACACCCTCAGTGTGTTAGTGTTAGTTCCTTCTGCAGGGTCACCTAGCGCAGTGGCAACCGCATCTGTGGGGAAGGTCTGGGAAGGAAGGTCCCTCCCTCCCCTCCCCCTCAACCTCAGAAGCAGCCCTCTGCCCTCTGGCTTGGTGTGGTGGGACGGCTTACCTCTGCATCCCAGACCCACCCTGGGGAGCTGCGTGCCTCCAGGTGAATTCCTAACCTCTCGAAGCCTCTGTTTCTTAACTGTAAATTGGGATACTAACGTATCCTTTGCGGGATTACTGGGACGATTAAATGGAATTAAAATGCAAAATGCTTGGCACAGGATGCCGCTTAATACTCAGTGCTCAGTGCGGTCCAGCTCCCTCTCTCTGCGTGGGCATTGGTTCATTTGGCGAAGGCACCCTTCCAGGTCGGAGGTGTAGGAGAGAGAGAAGGGAGCTGTGGGTATCCCATGGACGCCCCTTTGATGTGGCCCCTTGGAGACAATGGCTCCATTGCAGGTGATGAGGATCAAGGAGACCTCCCAGGCCCACCAACCACCCTCGAGGGGCCTCACCATCCAGCGGAGCCACAGGCTGGTCTCACTCGCTGTGCGCAGGGTCACGTTGGCCGGGGCCATGTCAGGGGGTGCCTGGAGGGTCTGGATCTTCCTAGAAGGTTGGCTGGGTGGGCTGGTGCCCACAATGTTCACCTGGCGCATGCGGAAGCTGGGGTGGGGGGAGGGGAAAAGCAAGATGGTGAGGGCAGGACCCCAGGGATGAAGCCTGTCTCGGTCTGGGCAGTCCTCCCCTTCCCTGCCCCGGTACCTGTAGTAGGTGAAGGGGTTGAGGTTGGGCACCTCCATGGAGCGGGCGTCAGGCTCGTTGGTGAGCTGGTGAATCAGCAGCCACTCCTCCCCCTCCCCAACCACGCCCACCTGGAGAAGGGAGACAGCCTTAGATCGCCCTCTCTGCAGTGCAGGCCCACGGCAGCTGCTCTGAGCCTCAGCTTCTAAGAGCTACAAGCGCTGCCCAGAGAAGGTCTTGATTCAAACCCCAGGCCTCACCTGGAGGGCACCAGATGGGGTCACCATCTTTCCACACCCTGAAATGTGACTTCCTGTGTGACCCTGAGCCCTCCTACATCAGAATCTCAGGTTATAAACCCACTCCTGTGCCCCACCCTAGACCTAGCTGATCATCTGAGGCGGGTACCCAGGAATCTGTGTTTAACAAGCTTCCCAGGCGACGCCCCTGAGCACCCTGGCAGACTTCTAAAAGCCCAGCTAAATCAGAGTCAGAATTTCTAGGGTGGGACCAGGCACTGGAACTGCTGAATGCTCCCCCTGTGCAGCTACGGCCGAGAATCCTGGGCTTAAAGAGCTGCAGGCCTTTCATCAGCAAATCAACCAACAACAGTGCTGGCAAGGACGTGGGGAAAAGGGACCCCTGTGCACTGCTGGTGGGAATGCAAGTTAGTGCAGCCACTGTGGAAAACAGTATGGAGATTCCTCAAAAAATCAAAAAAGGAACTACCACACGACCAACCCATTCCACTTCTGGGTATTTATCTGGAAAAATCCAAAATATGAGTTTGAAAAGAAATGTTCATCACTGTGTTCACTGCAGTGTTACTAGTAACAGACAAGATATGAAAGCAACCAAAGTGTCGCTTTCCTGAATGGATACAGATGTGGTACATGTATACCATGGAATACGACTCAGCCAAAAAGAAAAAGTGTGAAATCTTGCCATTGCAAGAACATGGATGGACCTAAAGGGTATTGCGCTAAGTGGAATATGTCGGACAGAGAAAGGCAAATACCACATGATCTCACTTATAGGTGGAATCTAAAAAAAATAAAAATAAAACAAAACAGAAATAGACCCTCAGATACAGAGAAGAAGCTGATGGTTGCCAAAGGGGAGGGAGACTTGGGGAATGGGAATAATAATAATAATAATAAAATAAAATAAATAAAGGCTGAAGGTCGCAGCTGCCTCTTTTTCTAGGCCAGCCAGTCACTGCGCTAACCGGAGGGGACTGCTGTGCATCTGTGTGCACAGGTGTGGAGGTGAGGCAGTATTTGGTGTGTTTGCCCAACTGATGGTTGCATGCGAAAACTCACACAGATGAAAGTAATTATGATTTTGCACCCAAGAGCATGTGCTCGCCCAAGGCCAGGACTGGCTGGCTGGGCTCTGGCTCCCCTCTGACAGCCCGTACCTACCTGGGCCTCCACCAGCCAGCGGGAGATGGAGGTCTTCCCATCATAGCCTGGCTTGAACTGCAAGGTCACAGAGCGGGGTCCGATGTTGGAGATGCCCAGGTTGGTGGGGGCCCCTGGGAGTTCTGAAAAAGGAAGACAAGATAGGGGACAATTTGGGGTGCGAAGGATGTCGGTCCTCATGGAACAGGACTCTCAGGGCACAGAGGGTGCTGCCTCACACTTTTCTTAGAAACGTCTGAGGAGGAGCATGGTGTGGCCTCATCCCACCAACACAGTCCTTGTCCCTGCGCGCATGCCTCAGCACATTCACACCAAGGCCCTCAGAGAGGGCTGGGGGCTGAGGCATCCTCCAGGGGAGGCTCTCGGGGCCTGCAAACAAGCTGGGCCTGCGAGGCTTCCTCTCCTGGGGTCTGGATGGTGTGAGATGTTCCCGAGGCACTGGAGGTCGCACCAAACCAAACTTCTCCCAAACCCAAGGAGATGAGAAGGAGAGGTGGGGGTGGGAGGCAGCCTCGTTTTCATAGCAGGGACCCTGGGGCTTAGGAGGAACAGAAAGAGTACAGATTCTGGAGGCAGACAGCCAATGAACTGGACTCCAATTTCACTGCTTCCATGCTGTGTGTCTTCGGGCAAGTTACCTAACCTTTCTGTGCCTCAGTGCCCTTGGTAAAGGAAGATGATGATAGTATCACCTACTTCAGGGATTGAGTTGACGTATATAAAGCACTTAGCTGAGAGCCTGGTGGGCACCACATAAATATTTGTCACTGTCACTGTTATTATTACCTGGAATCGACCAAAGTTTGGGCACCTTAGCCATCTCAGCGGGCAGGTAGAGGGATTCCAGCCTGCTCACACAAGCATAGCCTCCCTGATCCAGGTAGGACCACCACGTGGTTATCTAGTCCACGTCCTTATCAACACAGATGGGGAAACTGAGGCACAGAGGGGCTCCTTGACTTGTTCAAGGTTGCAGAGCTTGGCGGAAGTCAGAGTTGGGAGTAAATCTCAGCTTGCCCTTCATGCCAGGTCTGAGTTATTCCCACCCGGTCGGTCCCTCCCCAGCCGCACTGCCACTGGTCGGACCCATCTGGACTTTCTGGATGACAGTGAGACTTCTTCCCCTGAATCACAGGTAGCACTAAGTGGTGTGGAATCTGGTGTGGATGGGGGAGAGGGAGGCGGGGCAATGGGAGGATTGGGGAGTGGGGCAGGCTGAGCCCACAGAACCTCCATCCTGAGACCTGCAATCATGAGAAGTAGCCTGCTCTAGGGAGGAACCAAGGGACTGTGGGCTCAAGAGGGGCGAGCTCTGTGGGGAGAAAGCCAACACTCCTGAAGGAGAAGGGACCTCCTGAGTGGGTGATCAGCCCCACCCTTCCCCGTGTGGGCACCGACCTGGAGGCACCCCAGAGGAGATGGTCGAGGCAGACACCTGGCCCTGGCCCTTGGCGGTCATGGCAGCCACCTCAATGGTGTAGGTGGTGAGCGCGGTGAGGCCTGTGACGCGGTACTCCAGGGTCACGTTGGGCAGGTAGTGTGTCACGCGGGTGTTGGTTCGGTTATACTCCTCCCAGGAGATGCGGTACCCTGGAGATCCCCGTGGAGGCATGAGTGTGGCAGTGGCCGTGAGCTGGCCTTGGCCCCGCCGCTCTGCTTGTGGCTTGTCACCCATCTGGCAGTCAGCCCCGCGCTGGAAGCTTTGGGGCCGAGGCAGGTGGAAGCACCTTGCTTGGGGCCCCAGGTATACCCTCAGGGGGGCGCCCCATTTGCAGGGAGGGGACTGCAGGAGAAGTGCAGGTCATTGTGGCAGCCACTTGAGGCCTGTGGCTGAAAACTGGGGTGTGTCACTGAGCAGAGGGCCGAGAACCTCCTCTGAGTACTTTCTAAGGAAGAGTGGCTGCTGGGAGCTTTAGGATGGACACTGGGTGGAAGGCAGAGGGATGAACTAGAGGACCTTTTCCCCACCCCGGTTCGGTGACATGCAGTGCCTACCTGTGAGGATGCCATTCTTCTCCCCTGGCTCTTGCCAGCTGACCTTCAGCGAGGTGTCCAGGATTTCACTGAAGCTCAGGTGTCCCACAGGCCCAGGCACTGTACCCCAGAAGGCCCCCCACCCCACCCAGTATCAGTTAGAGCCAGAGAGAGACCACTGCCTGCAAGACAGCCCACGGTGTTCCAGGGGTGCCCCAGGAGGGGTGGGGGGGTGGCGGGACAGAATGCAGGACCGGGTGGTGCCTACCATCCTCATGGGTGCGCACCAGCTGTGGGGTGCTGCGTGGCCCGTCTCCAGGAGTGGTGAAGCAGAGCACAGACGTGAAATACTCGGTGAACTTCTTCAGGCCAGACACGAAGCCCACGTGGATGCTGTCTTGAAAGTTGGGTCGGGCAGTCACCATGGTAACCTCCTCTTCCTGCTCCGGCTCCCAGGCTATCAGCTAGGGAGAGGCCAGCATAAGGCAGGGCAATAAGAATATTCCAGAAGAGGCCGAGCGCTCTCTCACAGGTTGGGCTAATATAGAGAGTCCAGGAGCCCAGGTCCCTGTGGTCCCCCCTCCCAGATACCCACAGGCAACCACAGCATCTGTCCTGGGAGTTCGCTTTGGTGTGCTGCTGCATTCACTGAATGATGGCAAGGAAGCCTGAGGCATGATGGCTTTGTAGATTCCCACAGCAACCCCACAAGAGCGTTCAGATCTCTTATCAAGAGAGCTCCCATAATTTGCAGGTCCAGTGCAAAATGAAAATGGAGGGCTCCCCTGTGCAAAAATTATTAAGAACTTCAAGATGATGGCAGCGGAGCATCAAACCAAGGGTCGTTCTGAGAGTGGAGCCCTGAGCTACGGTGCAGGCTGAGCACCCATGAAGCCGTCCCTGTTTTTTATAGATGAGGAAACTGAAGCTCAGAGAGGCTAAGTGACTTCCTCTATATCACACATCTAGTAGGAAGTGGAGGGTGTCTAATTCCAACACCTGGCCTTCTACACCTTTCTCCATCTATGCTGAGAAAGCAGCTGCCCTGGGGTTCTCTTACACAGCTGGAACTTTGGTTCATGGATAACTCTTTTTTTTTTTTTTTTAATTTTCTGAAGCTGGAAACGGGGAGAGACAGTCAGACAGACTCCCGCATGCGCCCGACCGGGATCCACCTGGCACGCCCACCAGGGGCGACGCTCTGCCCACCAGGGGGCGATGCTCTGCCCCTCCGGGGTGTCGCTCTGCCGTGACCAGAGCCACTCTAGCGCCTGGGGCAGAGGCCAAGGAGCCATCCCCAGCGCCTGGGCCATCTTTGCTCCAATGGAGCCTTGGCTGCGGGAGGGGAAGAGAGAGACAGAGAGGAAGGGGGTGGTGGAGAAGCAAATGGGCGTTTCTCCTATGTGCCCTGGCCGGAAATCGAACCCGGGTCCTCCGCACGCCAGGCCAACGCTCTACCGCTGAGCCAACCGGCCAGGGCCTCATGGATAACTCTTATCTTTTAAACTTGTTACAAAATAAGCGCCGGCTGGGTAGCTCTTGTCCAGTATGCCAAGTTTGCGAGTTCGATCCCTGGTCAGGGCACATACAGGACTCAACCAATGATTGCATAAATAAGTGGAACAACAGGTCAGTGTTTCTCTCTTTCTAAAATCAATCAAGCAGTCAATCAATCAGTTTAATTGCTACAAGTTGGGATTTCAATCTTAACCATCACCTAGAGGCAGGCGCCAGCAAGAAAACCCCGTGGAGAGTCCACATCTCTTTCTGTGTAGCCTCAGCCCCTCCAAGCTGCACCCCCACTGCCCGAGCCCCCTTCTCCCCTTCCTTCTCTTCCTGCCTCCTGGTCCTTCACCTCACACTCCTCTTTTCCGGCTCCTTCATCTATTTCCAACAATGACAGCTGGTCTCAGAGATTTCCTCATTTATTTGAAGTTGATTAAATAGCAATTAATGGTGAAAAGCAACCCTTGATGAGTTTAAGTAAGTACGGGTATTTATAGATATAAAACAATACCGTTCTGATGTCTCCTGATTAACGCACGCCTGTAACAATGCTTAATCTTCTCCTTTTGTGAACACGTGTTTATACAGGATGTTTTGAAATTTAATTGGTATTGTGAAAGGATAGCCTATAGCAAGTTAATTAGACACTAATTAGACCCTAAAAATACTAATCAGAAATCCTAAGTGGCATTTAATAAGTATGTTAAATATCCTCCTTATTCCGGTTATCTTGTTCCATAGCAATTAAATTGCCGAACTTCTTTGGAGCAGATTAAGAAACAAGTTTAATGTCTTAATTTAATTTAATTCATGTAAATTTGAATTAATTGCGCCGTTAGAATGAACAGTGCAGTGTGTTCCCCAGTGAGTGCAAAACTGGGGTAACTGTCATTTTATGGGGTTTAGGCCCAATTACATTAAAAATTTTTTACTGCCAGAGGGGGAAAAAAAAAGGACAGAGTGTCTTTACTTTACAACAATATCACAAGAAATTGTCTCAAAAAGAGCCCAGAAGAGCACACGGTACCGGCAGCGCGGTGGGAAGTCACAACAATGACTTCAGGCCCGAAGCCCACAGTGGAGGCTGGACTGTGGTGGCATCAAAATATTTACTCTGGGACTCGAGCCACTTGTCCTCTCCCGCTGCCCCTGAAGAGCGAGAGCTTAGAGTGGAGAGGCCTCTCCTTCCAGGCCAGGAAAGTGCTATGCACCTTTCATCCCCAGAGGGGCTGGGCTCTGGGCGGCCGTCGGATGGATCTCAGGCCGGCAAACACACAGCAGCTGCAGTCTGCTGAGCTCCTGCTTTGTGCCTGGCACTGACTTCAGCCCATCACTGACCAGCCCCATCTCCGCAGCACAATGAGGCCTAGATGGGGACCATCGTCCTGTACCATTCCAGAAGAGAAAACTGAGGCTCAGGATGGTTGAGGAACTGGCATGGGAACCCATTAAGGACCTGGCTTCAGGTTTGCGGACCCGAGACCTTGGATGAAGACCCCTGAGCTACACGCAGCCGCTAGCTGAGTGTCCGGGGCTCTCCTGGCCGCCTCCAGGCCTGCTCTCGCTGCTCAGGGCTGGCACTGACGCTTTCTGCTAGGTCCTTGGTCTTGAACTCTAAGTGAACGTGGCTGCCCCGAGCATGGTTGGGGCGTGTGTGTGCTGGGGTAGGAACATCACACCTAGATTCTGGGACCAGCAAGTCTCCCTTAGAGAGCAGAGGCCCAGGTAGGCAATCTTCTGAGTGGTGGTGCTGAAGGTGGCGTGTGTGTGTGTGTGTGTGTGTGTGTCCATGTGCACACACGTGCAGGGAGGGCAGAATGTGCAGCCAAAGTGAAGACAAAGCAGAAGTCCAGCTCTGTCACTTACTGCGTGACCCTGGGAAATGTACTCAACCTCTCTGGGGCACAGGCTACTTACTACAGGGGACTGGAACAGCCACCTGGTGGAAGCAGTACATTATGAGGTTGAGAGTTTGGATGGTATATATGGCCTGCTAGCTTCTAGAGTTAAAAAAGTAAGAAAAACTCTCTTTCCCTTCCTTTGTCTTTCCCCTATCTATCTCTTTGCATCTGCACGGATTCACACTCACACTCTAGAATGTGAGAAACTAGCCACAGTGGATCCCTGGAGTGGGGAGCATCCCGGGGTGGGTGGGCCAGACCCAGGAAGACGAGGGCCTGGGGCAGGGCGCAGGACTGCTGCTACGCGACGATCCCTTTACCTCTGTGGGTGTTTGAATCTCGTAAATGTATTTTCTTATTAAAAAATTCAAGTAAAAAATAAAAAAAGACATAATCGGGGATTTTGGCAATAGTAGCAAAATTATATACATATTTATCCTTTGACTGAGCGATCTTATTTCTAAGGCTCCCTTTCAAGGTTAGACGTGAGAAATACGAAACGGTGCGAACACAGAGCGCCGTGCCACAGGAAGGTTGAAGCGGAAGACTGGACAGCACATGGCTGCCCTCCCCGGGGAGCAGGCGGGCCAAGCAGTGGGGGGTGTGCACAATGGAGGCGATACAGGTGTAGAAAAGGAACAAGGAAGGATTCTGTGTGCTGCTCCAGAGTGACCTCAGGACACAACATAAACAAGCAAGGTGGAGCAAGTGTGCGGAGTGCCTGTCATTCATCCAGACAGGAGAGGGTGTGCCTTTATATACGTCCCTACTTGCTTGTGTCAGAAAAGTATAAAGGAAAACCAAAACACACAAAAAGAAATCAAACCTATGGGGGGTGGGCGGATGGGGAGGGAGAGGACCAGAATTCAGGCGGATTTTCCCTGAATTTACTTTGCTTTGTAGATTTCACTGTGGATCCATGCAAATAGGCTACATAATTACAAAATGAAATTAAATTTAAAAAAAATCCATTTCTAAAAAAATCGAAATCTAAATGAAACAAATGAGCCAAAACTGTGTATTGAGTGAGTTGCAGCAAAATGAGACAGTGAGACTCTCTTCCAAGAGGCTCGGCGGCAACGGGCGGGTGACGTGCAGTGCGTCCCAGCTGGGACACGCTCTCAGAGCAAAGAGAACCACAGCGATCTGAAACTACGTTCGGCCATCAAAGTGGCGATACTGCTATTCTGAAACCGTTGCAGGAGATGGCGGGAGGGGGCAGGT
Organism: Saccopteryx leptura; assembly: GCF_036850995.1. Classification (NCBI taxonomy): domain Eukaryota; kingdom Metazoa; phylum Chordata; class Mammalia; order Chiroptera; family Emballonuridae; genus Saccopteryx; species Saccopteryx leptura. Next base: position 170,953,389 of record NC_089507.1, read on the forward strand.
GGGTAATTATGTTGGTGTTGTGGGAACTGAGTTCTCCGTCTGGAGAGAAGAGATACAGAAAGAAGACCAATGAGATTATTAAGAAGCTTATAGTCCTGAAATTGAATTGGAATTATTAGTATGGTTTTTTTAAACGTTTGTTTTTTAGAACTTATTTATTCATTTTTTAGAGAGAGAGGAGAGAGAGGGAGAAAGAGGAGAGAGAGAGAGAGAGAGAAGGAGGGAAGAGCAAGAAGCATCAACTCCCATATGTGCCTTGACCAGGCAAGCCAGAAGTTTTTTTGTTTGTTTGTTTGTTGTTGTTTTTTTACAGAGATAGAGAGAGAGAATCAGAGAGAGGGATAGACAGGGACAGATAGACAAGAATGGAGAGATGAGAAGCATCAATTATTAGTTTTTCGTTGCGCATTGCAACACCTTAGTTGTTCATTGATTGCCTTCTCATACATGCCTTGACCGTGGGCCTTCAGCAGACGGAGTAACCCCTTGCTCAAGCCAGCGACCTTGGGCTCAAGCTGGTGAGCTTTTGCTCAAACCAGATGAGCCCTCGCTCAAGCTGGCGGCCTCGGGGCCTCGAACCTGGGTTTTCTGCATCCCACTCCGACGCTCTATCCACTGCGCCACTGCCCGGTCAGGCCATGCCAGAAGTTTTGAACCAGCGATCTCCACGTTCCAGGTTGATGCTTTATCCACTGCGCTACCACAGGTCAGGCTAGTTTGTGTTTTATCTTAAAAAAAAAAAAGTATTTCCTAGCTGTTCAAAAACAGGGCCTAGAAGCAGTAGCCAATGCTAGAACAGGAGCTGCCCCGGTGCCCAGCCTGTGGGAGCTAACCATCAGCCCTACTACAGGGACAAAGAGCCAGGCCTGTATGGTGCAGTGGATGGAGCGTGAACCTGGAGTGCTGAGGTCGCTGGTTCAAAACCCTGGGCTTGCCCCGTCAAGGCACATACAACAAGCAACCAATGAACAAGTAGAGTGAAGCAGCTACTTCTCTCTCACCCCTCCCTACCCTCCTCTCTCTGTAAAATCAATAAATAAAATCTTAAAAAAAAAAAAAAAAGGAACAAAGACTCCTTGGAGACGAGGCTGATCCCAAGCACAGCGCAGGGAATGCAAACAGTCGAGACAGTTTAGGATATCTTGTCGCATGGACGGCAAGGAAGCTATCTGAGACCACTGGGACCATGTCAAAAGGATTCATGAGTCAACTTGAAGAGTCCAGTCAGTTTGGCATCAATAAGAATTATAACGGCAGTGGTTTGAGACCTCTCTGAGGTGTTTCAGAAAATCCTTAGGTATGCACTTATACTACCCAAAACAAACAAAACAAAGGCTCCCTCCACCTCAATTCAAAATCACCTGTCACCTTAGAAGTTAAGGAACCAGTTCATTATTCTGAAAATTGGCAAGTAATGGGAAAGAATTGAGTGTTGACCGTGCTTTTCCTAGATGAGTAGTGTGCCTCTAGATAACTATAAAGTTGGTAAGGAGAAAATTTCTTTCTTTTGGAAAGTATTTCAGCTAATAAATCCAGACAAAATTATAACATCAGACTGCCTCAATTTTGCAACTCCTATTGAAATAACAGACCATGCCAGGACGGTCAATGGTCACCACATCCCCGGTAAGAGACCGCCACGCACGGCATGCCTTCTGATGATCACGCGCAACGCTGTCTAGGGAGTCATAGCGTGCAAAAGTAATCCTCCAACCTGAATCTGATCGAGCCGCTCATTCTGAGACCCAATTTACGGCAAAGACAGTTTTTGGAGGCCTGTGTTAAATGACCCCCACAGGGATATAATCAGCACAATCCAGACTGTGGAAAATTCCATAGTACAAATGACTAAGCGTCTTTCCTCAATAAATTAGGAGAAAAAGAAAGAGAGCAAGAGAAGAGAGAGAGAGAATCTATAGATTAGTGGGAACCTAAGAAAACCCCGACGGGTTGCCATTGTGCGGATCTCGTTTGGACTAAAGCAGATGGAGCAGCTGGTAAGAGGAGCGATGGAGCAATGGAAATGGGGGCACCCACCAGGTACCTGATGAGATTAAAGGGACTGCTGATATCTTTAGTCACGAGAATGATAACGTCTTAAATAGAGACTTTATAGTACTTCTTTACAGAAATATTTGTGGACGAAATGATACGACCCTGGGAGTCGCTTCAAAATATTCCAGGGGCGTGGCAGAGGGCTGGAGAGCAAAGGGAACGTAGAGGGCTGTGAATTGGAAACTTGTGAAACCGGGGACGTGTACATGGTTCATTACGGGCCTCTCTCTATTTTAGCAGATGTTCGGAATACTTCACAATTAAAAGGGGAAAGAGTCTATGCTCACTGGAGATCTGCAAGGGACAAATACTTTTGTTTTTCTCTCCCTGTGGTGCTGAAGGCCTCCTCAGACTCCTCATGCAGATCCATTTGTACTTAGGGAAAGAAAGTTATTCTTATTTCTTTCTTTTTTTTTTATCTTTTTTTATTTTTCCAAAGCTGGAAACAGGGAGAGACAGTCAGACAGACTCCCGCATGCGCCCGACCGAATCCACCTGGCACGCCCACCAGGGGCGATGCTCTGCCCACCAGGGGGCGATGCTGTGCCCCTCCGGGGCGTCGCTCTGTCGTGACCAGAGCCACTCTAGCGCCTGGGGCAGAGGCCAAGGAGCCATCCCCAGTGCCCGGGCTATCTTTGCTCCAATGGAGCCTCGGCTGCGGGAGGGGAAGAGAGAGACAGAGAGGAAGGAGAGGGGGAGGGGTGGAGAAGCAGATGGGCGCTTCTCCTGTGTGCCCTGGCCGGGAATCGAACCCGGGACTTCTGCATGCCAGGCCGACGCTCTACCACTGAGCCAACCAGCCAGGGCCTTATTCTTATTTCATAATGAACTCAAGGGACACATTTTCTTTATTCCAATGCAAGAAAAGGTGCAGGCTCCAGCGCTGGCATCTGAGCATTGCAATTCCTCTGCCTTTGAATAAGTTACTCGCCTCTCGGGCCTCAGTTTCCTCTACTGTAAAATGGGGTGATGATGACACTTCTGAGGGCTCCTGCGTGGCTTGCATGAGAGCAGATCACGAGCGTAGCCCTGGCATCCCACCAGGCGCGCAGACAGTGCCTGCAAGTGTAGGCTCTTCTTTCTTCTCTGCTGGCTCCTGTGCCCAAGATAGCAGGGCGCCTCGTTCCTGTGGGCTCGTATCAAATGGCGCCTGGGTGCTGGGCACCCACAGGTTTGGGTGGGCTTCTGCAGCCTCCTTTGGTTCTGGGTCATAATGGATCATTGCCTTTATTGTCCTGGCCACTTGGCTGGCCTTCTTGGCACCAACCCAGGAGCCATTTGCTTTAGAAGTCTGCAGTTTAGCCCTCCCAGATGTGGAAGAAAACTTAAAATTGGCAACAAGAAGAGAACTGTTCCTAGCTCAAGTCCTCAGCATGAGCTGGGGATCCCCCTTCCCTGCCGCACCTCCCCTTCCCCTGGAGTCCCAATTAGCAGGCTTTCTAGCCAGCCAGGGCAGCCAGCATTCAGCCACAGCACCCTGCCCAGGACAGCCTGCTCGGCCTTGGTGGCCACCATTGGAAGTGAGAGGGCTGTGGCCAGGGCGTGGCCAGCTCTGGCACATATCTGCTTTGTCTGCTTAGAGTTCAAGACCACGGACCTAACAGAGAAAACAATGCCAACCCCGAGTAACAGGAGCAGGACCAGAGAGCCCCGAACACTCAGCTAGCAGACGATTCTGCTGTGACTTAAGCTCAGCCTCTTCCTGCCCAGACACCCACTCATGGCCAAGGCTTCTCGTCCTAGGAATAATCCTGGTTGTTGCATTCATGCAGACGTGGCACTGAGGGGGAGCAGGAACCTTCCAAGAGTGTCTGCAATCATCACATCCCCAGGTTCAAAGCCAGAGCCTACAGTTCTCTGCCGGTCATCATCACGCCCGGCTTCCTGACACTGCCTCTCAGATGCCCAGCCTAGTCTGGAGGCGGTCCCAAGCCACTGGGGTATTTGGCTTGAATCATGGCACAGGCCATGCTCTGTGCTCCTTAAGGGGTGAGAGGAGAGGCCAGGTGTGGGGTACAAGGTCTGGGTTCCAGGAGGGGATGGTTGAGATGTCCTGACTTTTAATGCAGTTACAATTATAACCATATTTACTGCCACTACCATCACCATTGCTGCTGTTACTATTAATACCATTGTTACTATTACCACCATTGTTACTATTACTACCATTGTTACTATTACCACCATTGTTACTATTACTACCATTGTTACTATTGCTACTGTTACTATTACTACCATTGTTACTATTACCACCATCACTATTTGTTATAGGCTGAGTTGTTTCTCCCTAAATTTATACACGGAAGTCCTAACTTCCAGGACCTCAGAATGTGACTGCATTTGGAGATAGTCTTTAAAGAGACAATTAAGTTAAAATGAGGTCATTAGTATTGGCCCTACTCCAGTCTGACTATTGTCCTTATAAGAAGAGGAGATTTGGACACAGGCACAGAGAGAGGGAAGACCATATGAGGACACAGGGAGAAGACAACTGTCTGCAAGCCAAGGACAGAGGTCTCAGAAGAAACCAACCCTGCCGACACCTTGATTTTGGACTTCCCGCCTCCCGGACTGTGATACACCTAATTTTTGCTATTTTGAGTCTCACAGTCTGTGGTGCTTTTTTTTTTTTTTTTTTTGTGACAGCCCAAGCAGACGGATGTATTTCTGTTACGACGATCACAACAATCATTTTCGGAGCATTTGTTATGTGTTTGTCATTGTGCTCAACAAATTACAAGTGCCATCTCATCCCATCCTCACACAACCCTAAGGAACAGCCACTATTACCGCCTTTGCTGGCAAACATGGGAACAGCTTGTTTTGGTTCCCCAGCAGCTAGAACACTGCATGGCATTGGGCTCCGTGAATACGTATCGAAGGAAGCTCAGAGAGATTCCAGAAGTTGCCCGGGGAGCCAGTGAGAGGCAGAGCTGGGACTTCCACCCAGGTCTGTGAGAGTCCCAGTCCCATGCCCCTCGTGCAGGGCACAGTCAAGTTCAGCCCAAGGACGCATGACCCAGCAAGATGCCTGTTAGAGCCACAGCTTAGCGGTTATAAGTGAGTTCTGTATTTTTGTGCCTGGTGTTCCTTAGTCTGAATCAAACCTGGTTTTGTTTATAAGCCAGTCTCACCGAGGATGTCCCCCTGTACTGGGTCACAGCCTGGGTGGTGTCCACACTCCCCACGGTCTGTACCTGGCCTTGGAGAGAGTCCTCGTGCTCTTTATTTGGCTTGAATCAATGATTTCAGAAACAGAGGGGGGACTCCGTCCTGCCCCCTCCTTTGCCTGTAGCCTCCCTCCCTGCCTCTCCCAGCTTCCTCCTGGGACAAGGACAGGCCACACATACCTTGTAGCCCTGGTTGATGCCGTTGATGAACTGGGGGCTGGGGGCGTTCCAGGTGAAGCGGATGGCTGTGGAATTGGTGGCTTCTGCATGCACATTGCCAGGAGGGACCGTGGGGACTGGAGGAGAGCAGAGAGGTGGGTGGGACTGAGGGAGGGGGGGACACAGTCTAGCTGTCTTGCCCAGGAAAGTAGAAAGAACACCGAGGTGGGGTCTGCAGACTGCTCGGCCCCCACCCCCTGTCTGCTCTTCCCTTTAGTGTAAATTTAAGATGTCTTCTTTCTCTTGTTTAGTTTGTGTTAATGAACGCTTCTGATCCATTTTGCAGGGGACTGATACAAGAAAGTAACAGATATGAAAATGCCCGGGGTGGTTTTCAGGTCCAACGCTAAACGTAAGCTGTTTCATGATCCAGTTAATGTGAACCTTTGTGGGGGGTCCCCGCAGCCCCGAAGCCTCTGCCTTCACCACACGCACCCCCAGCCTCTTCCTCGCCCCGCAGGCCTCCCGCCCCGCGGGGCAGCTGGGCACACCCACCTCCCTGCAGTGTCCACTCGGTGACTTTGCTGCTGTAGACCCCCAGCCCAGCACTGTTGTAGGCGGCCACCTCGATCTCGTAGTTGGTCCAGATAATGAGGTCCTCCAGCAGCAGGTTGTTGACGTCGGCATCTGTGATGTTCTTAAACTGGTACCCGACAGGCAGCCCGGCCAGGCAGTACCTGAGAGGGGGAAGCCAGGTCGCAGTGGGTTGGCACTGGCACGCGTGGCCTCATGCCTGGGAAACTGTCTGTGATGGTGCAAATGTTCCGTATCTGCAGCGTACTATCCGCTGGCCGTGTGGCTGCTGAGCCCTCGAAATGTGATGAGTGCAACCGAGGAACTTTATGTATTATTTATTCTTTTTAATGAATTTATTGGAGTGACGCTGGTTATTAAAATTATACAGGTTTCAGGTGTATAATTTTTATAATACATCATGCGTATACTGCGTTGGTCCACCACCCCACGTCAAATCTCCCTCCATCACCATCCCTCCCCCTGGACCCTCCTCTACCTCCCTCCACCCCTTTCCTCCTGCAGTCCCCACACTGTTGTTTGTGTTTGTGTCTATAATTTTTTTTTTTTTGTATTTTTCTGAAGTTGGAAACGGGGAGGCAGTCAGACAGACTCCCGCATGCACCTGACTGGGATCCACCCAGCATGCCCACCAGGGGGAAATGCTCTGCCCATCTGGCCGTTGCTCTGTTGCATCCAGAGCCATTCTAGCGCCTGAGGCAGAGGCCACAGAGCCATCCTCAGTGCCCGGGGCCAACTTTGCTCCAATGGAGCCTTGGCTGCAGGAGGGGAAGAGGGAGACAGAGAGGAAGGAGAGGGGGAGGGGTGGAGAAGCAGATGGGCGCTTCTCCTATGTGCCCTGGCCGGGAATCGAACCTGGGACTCCTGCATGCCAGGTCGACGCTCTATCACTGAGCCAACTGGCCAGGGCCATCTATAATTTTTTTTGCTTAATCCCTTCACCTTTTTTACGCTACCCTCCCAACGCCCATTCCTTCTGACAGTTGTCAGTCTGTTCTTTGTATCTAGGAGTCTGTTTCTATTTTGTTTGTTAGTTTATTTTGTTCATTAGATTCCACGTATGAGTGAAATCATGTAATACCTGTCTTTTTCTGATTGGCTTATGTCACTTAGCTTAATGATCTCCAGGTCCTTCCCGTAGTTTAAAAATTAATTTTAAAATAGCCACAGGTTACCAGTGGCTACTTGACTGTGGATAACATAGGTGTTGGGGATGTGTCTGGACGACTCCTGTTTTAGCTGGGGAGGAGGGCATTGTGGGATGGCTAACGAGGGTCACTGCGAGTTTCTGGGGAGATCTCCGCTCTCAGCCCGGAGGGGCCGTGGACAGGGGAGCTGTCCACTGAGGCTGGGCTGTTTTCTCCCTCCCTCTAGGACAGTGGCTCTCTCTTTTGATTATAATTCACTTAAGTAGAGAGAAAAACACCTGAGGCTTCCTACTCTAGCCATTTCCACCTCCCGCTGGAGAGAAAGAACACATGGTGATGGAGAAGTGAAATCTCTACAGGCAGATTTTGGAGGTTGCGTAGCTAATAGCAGAACCACAATGCACACTTCCCTTAGAGTCCAATTACTGGGAAATTAGTGGCCCCCCGTTATTCTGATGCATTGCTACACCGCCTCACAGTGGTTCTACAAGCCTCAGAGTGTGTGGAAAACACCCAGAAGGCTTGTTATAGCACAGATTGCTGGGACCACCCCAAGGACTCCCAGTCAGATCAGGGGTGGGACCTGAGAATCCACATGTCTAGCAGGTTCTCAGCCTGACACTGCTGCCGGTCCAGGGACTACACTCGGAGAACCACTGCCTTTTAGGGCTCACCAAACACCCACAACCAAAGAACTGCTAATGGAGCAGTCAAATCAACAAAAACTTCTTCCAAATGTTAGGATGCTGATCCCCGGGAGGTCCACAGGCAGGAGAGGAACACGTGAGTGTGCCTGGCATCTCACAGCTAGACAGAATCCGGGCACTGAGGAGTGTTCTCGGTGCCTTCCCACAACACGCTCCCTGAACTAACGCGAACTCTCAGTAACACTGAATAACTTTCAGGTTACCAGGGAAGCACCGTCGGTCAAAATGTCGATGTGCAAGTCTACCTAACTGGGATTCCTTTTGCAGTAAGGGCATAAGAAAGGTCTTCCACTTCTTGACTAGTTCTTGGTCCAGTGTTTTGTCCATTCATGGTCCATCCCAAGGGAAACCTGGTCTCAGATGGACCATTCTTGGTTCCCAGGTGGTTGGCCCCCAGAGAGTTAACTGTCTTGCTGTAGCCCTATTTCTTTGCGGCCTGGATATCAGACTTGCCTGTCCCCACAGCCTTTAGGAGATTATTTTGTATCTGGTCTCTCAATTGTTCCCCTTGGTTTCTGAGGCTCTCACAGCTGGAAGTTCTTCTAGATGTCTAACCTCAATCCTTCCTACCATAGGGTAGGCGTTTCTTGTTGCCTGACCCTTGTTAGATGGAGAAGGAATGATCCATGTGCATTTGCTGTTTCTAATCCACTCCCGAGGCCTCCCATCCCCCCATGGGCTGTCCCTCAGGTGGGCCCCTACCTGATGATGTAGCCCTTGAGGAGGCCATTCTGGTGGTTCTCAGGAGGTGGCTGCCACTGGATCATAATGGACTGGTTAGTCCGGCCGCTGGCGATGACGTTCTGTGGAGGGGCTGTGGGGGGCTCCTCGGGGAGAGAGACCCTGGAGAGGAAAACACCAGGAGCAGGTGGGTTTTCCCACTCTCAGTCCCGAGGGCCAATACAGGAGTTTAATGGGACAGGGTCAGGCTGAACCCTGCCCTTTGCTCTGTTCCTGGATGACTGCACAATTGCTGTGTGCTTTTGGGCAAGTCACTCACCCTCTCTGAGCTTGTTTCTTTAATTGTAAAAGAGCTGCAATAAAGTTCCCCTCACCTGTTTGTGAGACTGGTCAGGGCTCAAATGATATAAGGTATGAATGGGTCTTTTGGAAACATGGGTAAAGGACCAGATGTATATGTCTTCTGTGCAGTTAGAGTGCTGTGGGCCTCAGTTTCTCATTTGTCAAAGAAGCTGCTATTGGGGCCGTTGACATCCGTCACGACTACTTGCGTGTTTCAGAAGCAGGAGTGTTCCGTCCTCACTTCCCAGGGGCTAGCTGGTGGTGTGCTTTAACTGGGCTTCCAGTACCTACCAGCTGAGCCCAGGCTGGGCGGGGCAGGTCGGGTAGGGGGTGACACGCCGTGCGTGTGACAGCCAGTGCGTCTGCCTGCTTCCTGAAGTGGAGTGCTTGCATTTCTTTCTTGGGCATTGCCAGGGAATACAATGTTCCTACTTGGTGTGTTTTTCACATAACTGACATGCATCCGTTAAAAACAAAAGTTAGTTATTTTTGATGGATGTCTTCCCCTCTTTTATATTTTTTATGGTTCTGCTTTCTCATATACATCCTGCACACTCCTCTGTCTTGGTAACAGCCTGTGGGAAGGGTGATTTAACCTATTTCTTGGTGACTCAGGGCCATTAGTGTGAGAATTCATCAGGAAGATGAGCCAGCGGAGCCCACAGAACTGGAGAAGTTGTGGGGTGGTTTTCCCTGCACGTTGAGCCCTTTTCTTACTGAGACTTTGCAGCTCTCAAGGACTGGTGCTGTGCCCATTTGTTCCCTGCACTACCTCTAATGGTCCACACACAGCCCTGAACATAGTAGGTGCTCAATAAACAGTAAGTGAATACGTCTCCGGTAACTGCTTTCCACGCTGGGCTGTCACCTGCCACTTTTTCTCCTGTTAGAGTATCATGGCCTCTATGGTCCCCCCCCCCCCCCAGTGGAATCTGGAGAGAGCTTGTTGGAACTGTGGTGAAACTACACGATCAATTTAAGCCAGAGGTCTGAGTACACACTTAAGGGCATCTTTAAAAAAAAAATCTAACTATACTCATGGCTCCCTTGTCAAATATTAGTTGAGCGTATCTGCAAAGGTTTATTTCTGGGCTCTTGGTTCTGTTCCATGGGTCTATGTGCCTATTTTTATGCCAATGTCATCCTGTTTTTGACTGCTATAGCTTTGTAGCAGAGTTTGAAATCAGGAAGCACGATGCCTCTGGCTTTGTTCTTTCTCAGGATTTCCCCCTCATTTCTGTGGAAAATGCCATCAGAATTTTGATGGGGATTGCACTAAATTTGTCGACACATTTGGTGATATTGACATTTTTAACAATATTAATTCTTCTCAGTGAGGAAATGATCATCTCCTCAATGAACAATGTTGGGAAAAGTGGATAACCACATGCAGAAAGAAAGTGGACCCCTATCTTACAACACTCACAGAAATGAACTCAAAATGGATTAGGCATAAACATAGCACTTGAACCTGTAAAGCTCCTAGAAGAAAACACAGGGAGAAAGTACTCCTTGACATTGGTCTTGGCAGTGACTTCTGAGATATGACAGCAAAAGCACAAGCAACAGAAACAAAAATAAACAAGTTGGACTACATCACACCGAAAAGCTTCTGCACAGCAAAAGAAACCATCAACACAGTGAAAGGCAACCTATGGAATGAGAGAAAACATTTGAAAATCCTATCTCTGATCAGGGGTTAATGTCCACAATATATAAAGAACTCATATAACTCAACAGCAAAAGAAACAACCATTACAAAATGGGCAGACGACCTAAACGTGAATAGACATCTTTCGAGAGAAGACCTACAAATGGCCAGCGAGTATGTGAAAAGGTACGCCACATGACCGAATACCAGGGAAGTGCAAGTCAAAACCCAGTGAGATGTATCTTCACACTTGTTAAAATGGTTACCATCAAAAAGACAAGAGGTAACAACTGTTGATGAAGACATAAAAAAAGGGAACCCTTAATGCACTGTTGGTGGGAAGGTAAATTGATAACATGACTGTGAAAAACCATATGGCGTTTCCTCAAAATGTTAAGAATAGAACTACCATCTGATTCAGCCTGCTCACTTCTGGGTACATATCCATCCAAATGAATGAAAATAGGATCTTGAAGAGATATCTGCACCCCACGTTCAGTGAAACATTATTCACAACAGCTGGGATATGGAAACGATCTAAGTGTCCATCAAAGAACGAATGGATAAAGATGTGGCGCACATTCCCGTGCGAGCACACACACACGAATATTATTCAGCCATGAGCAAGAAGAAAATCCTGCCATTTGTGACAACATGGATGCATCTTGAGGGTATTATTCTAAATGAAATAAGTCAGACAGAGAAAGATAAATATTTTATGCTATCACTTACGTGTGGAATCTTAAAAAAGCCAGACTCAGAGAAACAGAGTAGATTGAAGGTTAGCATGGGCTGGGGAGTGGGGAAAGTGGGGAGGTATCAGCTACAGAGTGTAAACTTCCAGCTATAACCTAACAAGTTCTGAGGACCTAATGTACAGGTTGGTGATTATAGCTAACATATTATATTATATGCTTGAAAGTTGCTCAGAGAGTAGACATTACATGTTCCCATCACAAAAGGAAAGAGTAATTACTGTGTAATGGGATGGAGATGTTAGCTAACTACGGCAGTATTCTTTCGCAATATACGAGTGTATCAAATCAACAGGTTGTACCCCTTGAACTTACACAATGTTGCATGCCAATTATACCTCAATAATACTGGAAAAAACAAAAATAAACATTAAAATAGAGAGCAAAGTGCACAGCTTTGGTGCATACAATTTGTATTGCTGTTCTGACCTCTTGACATCTCCTTTCTCATTAGAGGTTTCTATGGGGGGAGAGGAGCTAGCTAGAATTTGCCTCTGACATAAGTGGGTATTGCCGTGTGATGTTTTAAAATGGAAGACCTGCTGTTTTTATTCAATGCTCATCATTTTAACAAAGCTTTGTGTGAAGCCTGACAGGGCTGGCTGCACACAAGGCCCTGGCTGTGGAGATCCAGCGGATCCCATATCCCTCTGGAAATGCACCCTCATGTCCCAAAGACGGCAACCTGTGGGCACGCAGGGCAGAAGGAGGCAAGTCTTTGAACCTGCCTCACTCCGGTTAGAGGGCAACTCAGTCTGGCTGGTGCTTATTCCGTGGCGGGTGCTGCTCACAGCACTTCCCAGGCACAGTCCTATTTTGCCGTTACTGCACCCCTGTGAGGCAGGGGTGAGAATCGTTACCCCATCCTACAGATGTGGACAGCTCAGACAGAACCGGTCAGGACCTGCCGGGCAGCCGGGGCCCCACGCTGCCATATTGGTTCTGGCAACAGGCAGCCCCTCTCGGCCCTCCCTCGGCCAGGGTCGCTGGGACCTGCCCCCTCACCTCTCCGTGTCCTTGCTGAACTGGCCCTTCCCCACATCGTTGATGGCACAGAGACGAAACTGGTAGGAGCGCGCAGGAACCAAGCCCTTGACCACCACCGAGGTAGATTCAGGGTCCACACTGGCCAGGAGAACGGTCCACGGGGCATCTGCAGGGACAGAGGGTGGAGGCAGAGGTGGCATCTTGGAGGGACATGCTTCTTACTCCCCGTTCTCAGCACTTGCCCGGCCTCACTTGGGCTAGCAGAGGAGTACCACCCCGCTCCTTTCTCCAGTAGAGGCTGGTTATGTCATTTTTAGGTCTCCTCAGCCCATGTGTGTGTGTGTGTGGGGGGGGGCGGGAGGGAGCTGGGCTTGGGGGAACGTGGGATGAGCTGGCAACACATCCCTCTTTTCCACCCCCACCCCCAAATCGATGAGCTCCAGGCAAACTGCATTTAAAACACCATTCCAATCCTACCAGCTAATTTTGGAGTTCATAGCTTGAGGATTTGGAGGATAAAAAGAAAAAGAATCACCACCACTTTGGTGGCTTCTGGCTCAGTGGGCCCTGAGTCCTGCACCTCATGGGTGTCTCCTTCATTGTCACAACAACCCCAGGGGGCAGGGGGCATCATTTGACAGCTGAGGAAGCCGAGGCTCCCAGAGGGAAGGGTGTGCTCAGAGGTAGAGGACCGGGAAGGGGGCTGGACCCCAGGCAGCCGTGCCCCCGCCCCCCGGCAGGGCGTGTGAGCCTTACTGTTCTCTGACATCTCCGTGCCCCCGCCCCCCCCGCAGGGCATGTGAGCCTTACTGTTCTCTGACATCTCCAGGACATACGCCGTGCCCCCCCCTCAATCCCCGCAGGGCGTGTGGGCCTTACTGTTCTCTGACATCTCCAGGACATACACCGTGCCCCCCCTCAATCCCCGCAGGGCGTGTGAGCCTTACTGTTCTCTGACATCTCCAGGACATATGCCGTGCCCCCCCTCCCCCGCAGGGCGTGTGGGCCTTACTGTTCTCTGACATCTCCAGGACATACGCCGTGCCCCCCCTCCCCCGCAGGGCGTGTGGGCCTTACTGTTCTCTGACATCTCCAGGACATACACCGTGCCCCCCCTCAATCCCCGCAGGGCGTGTGAGCCTTACTGTTCTCTGACATCTCCAGGACATACGCCGTGCCCCCCCCTCAACCCCCGCAGGGCGTGTGGGCCTTACTGTTCTCTGACATCTCCGTGCCCCCGCCCCCCCCCCCGCAGGGCGTGTGAGCCTTACTGTTCTCTGACATCTCTGTGCCCCCGCCCCCCCCCCCCGCAGGGCGTGTGAGCCTTACTGTTCTCTGACATCTCCAGGACATACGCCGTGCCCCCCCTCCCCCGCAGGGCGTGTGAGCCTTACTGTTCTCTGACATCTCCGTGCCCCCGCCCCCCCCCCCGCAGGGCGTGTGAGCCTTACTGTTCTCTGACATCTCCAGGACATACGCCGTGCCCCCCCTCCCCCGCAGGGCGTGTGAGCCTTACTGTTCTCTGACATCTCCGTGCCCCCGCCCCCCCCCCCCCCCGCAGGGCGTGTGAGCCTTACTGTTCTCTGACATCTCCAGGACATACACCGTGCCCCCCCTCAATCCCCGCAGGGCGTGTGAGCCTTACTGTTCTCTGACATCTCCAGGACATATGCCGTGCCCCCCCTCCCCCGCAGGGCGTGTGGGCCTTACTGTTCTCTGACATCTCCAGGACATACGCCGTGCCCCCCCTCCCCCGCAGGGCGTGTGGGCCTTACTGTTCTCTGACATCTCCAGGACATACACCGTGCCCCCCCTCAATCCCCGCAGGGCGTGTGAGCCTTACTGTTCTCTGACATCTCCAGGACATACGCCGTGCCCCCCCCTCAACCCCCGCAGGGCGTGTGGGCCTTACTGTTCTCTGACATCTCCGTGCCCCCGCCCCCCCCCCCGCAGGGCGTGTGAGCCTTACTGTTCTCTGACATCTCTGTGCCCCCGCCCCCCCCCCCCCGCAGGGCGTGTGAGCCTTACTGTTCTCTGACATCTCCAGGACATACGCCGTGCCCCCCCTCCCCCGCAGGGCGTGTGAGCCTTACTGTTCTCTGACATCTCCGTGCCCCCGCCCCCCCCCCCGCAGGGCGTGTGAGCCTTACTGTTCTCTGACATCTCCAGGACATACGCCGTGCCCCCCCTCCCCCGCAGGGCGTGTGAGCCTTACTGTTCTCTGACATCTCCGTGCCCCCGCCCCCCCCCCGCAGGGCGTGTGAGCCTTACTGTTCTCTGACATCTCCAGGACATACGCCGTGCCCCCCCCCCCCCGCAGGGCGTGTGAGCCTTACTGTTCTCTGACATCTCCAGGACATAACGCAGCAGGGGGCTGTTGCCATCGAAGGGCTTGGCCCACGTCAGGTTGATGGCCCTCCTCTCTGAGGTGCTGAGAGTCGCCACTGGGTGCTCAGGGGCGTGAGGCAGCTGCCTGGAGGGGAGAGACACGGTGGGGTCACCAGTAAGGGATGGAGTCAATTAACAGGTGGGCAGCCAGGACGCAGATTGAATATCCATGATACCTTGTGCTCAGCCATAAAACCTGGTCTTTGGGCCATCTACCTGCAGGTGCTTCTTTCCGGCACTGGAGCCCACCTGTCCCAAGCCATACCCAGACTCCCCTGCTCTTGCAGGGGACCCAACCTGGAAGGATGCTGGGGTGTGTCCTGAGATAAGGTGTGCGGTCCCAGGTCACCGGGTGGCCTGCCAAAATGAGCCTTCTCACTGCTGCCTACACCTCTTTGCTCGGGGCTTGGGCAGGCGGCCCTCACCTGACACGCAGGTGGGCACTGCGCGAGTCGTTGCCTCCGGCTGAAAGCACCCGGCAGGTGTACGTGCCGATGTCCCCCGACCACGTCTGTGAGATGTGCAGGGAGCCGTTTTTGTCCAGGCGGATGCGGGGGTTGCCCTCCATGCCCAGGGCGGCCCCGTCCTTCTCCCAGACATACCTAAGAGAAAGAAGAAGCAATAAGTAAAGAGAGAGAGGGAGGCAGGGGTGCTCATGGGGGTGCTCACGGGGGTGCTCATCCAGGCTGGTCTGCAGGACAGAGCTGTGAGGGTGGGCAGGGGGCAGTCCCCAGGCAACAGCATCCGTCATGGCTGTGGAGAGGGTGCCTGTCCAAGAGAGTTATCACATGAAGTCATTATCGGTCCTTTACACCTGCAGGTCAGGTCTAGGTCAAAGCCTGGATGCTTTTAGGCAGAAGCCATGGCCCTACAGCCAGCACAAAAGAGCAGACAAGAGAGGTATTCTTCTCCAGAGGTTAAAAGATTACAGCTGGGGAAAAAATAAGCATTTCCACCTAGACTACATTTTGGAATTAGTTTCATGAGAATCATTAGGTCCATGCATCACTGTGGCACAATGACTTGGGTGTCCAAAAAATCACTTTAGATCTGGTCAGTCAGGACAAAGGGGGACTTGAGGAATTAGACACAGGTCGGTGTCTGACAATAGGAAATGTCTCTGGCATTGTTCTGTAGGACACAACCATTGTTGCCATAAACATACTGAGGGTGCCAGCTCCAAGCAGGCCTGCTGCCCCCCCCCCCCGAAGGTCGATCAGGGTGCCCCGGGCCAGGGCAGGGAATGGGGTGGGGGCTGAGATGATTTGCAAGCAACCCATCACCTGCTCCACGGGAGACAGGGTGGTGGGCCTGAGCCACAGGGTCCTACAGCTATGTGGTTTAAGAGAAATGTGAGGTTACTAGGGAGCAAGAGACTTACATTTTTAACCTAAGTTAAAGAAAAGTAATCAGAAACATGGCAAGTACAGATAAGATAAAAATAAAGGAAAAGGAAAGTGGAAACATTCTCCTATGACGGGAGGCCGCGATGCCCATTCGTGGGGCCCTTCCAGCCTCTTCTCCCGGCCCCACCGGCAGCCACCGTTCTGCGCTCAGACTCCCTGGCCAAATGCTGCCTCAGCCACTCACCAGCGTTGTGACCCTGGGGATGTTTATCGAACCGTGCCGTGCCTCAGTTTCCTTATCTGTCAAGTGAGGAAAGTAACGCCTCCCACCTTACAGGGTGGCTTTAAAAACTGTGTGCGTG
Organism: Saccopteryx leptura; assembly: GCF_036850995.1. NCBI lineage: Eukaryota > Metazoa > Chordata > Mammalia > Chiroptera > Emballonuridae > Saccopteryx > Saccopteryx leptura. Next base: position 170,969,734 of record NC_089507.1, read on the forward strand.
CATTTCAAATATTTAAAAAGTGCCTGCAGCATGCTAAATGATCAGCAAAGCTGAGCCACCGTTATATAGTTTTACTGACACAGCATATTTTCATATAAGAGACACCCAGCTACCTATCTGTGGATGAAAGGTGACAGCTCAGGGGAGGCCAGCCGGGGGTGGGGTGGGGTGGGGTGTCCTACAGACTCAGAGATGGAGAGAAGCCACAGAGGATGGTCTGAACACAAACAACCCTAACTAAAAGAGGGTCCTGGTGGGCAGTCACATCTAAGGCCTGCCGTGTCCCTCGCCTGACAAAGGCCATCTTTACCTTAAGCGAGCTGCCTATTGTCTTTTTGCATCTAAGACAACATGCCTTTGGAATGTCCGAGTGATCTTTGCCAGACCCCTCCGGGCACAGCCACAGCACCAGAGCCCAGACCACAACCTGTCCCTGTTACCTTGTTCCTGGCACACATCTCCATGTGCTGGGAATGCTAGCTAGTGACCATCCTGGACCCACCAATGTGAAAGAAGCACGTGTCTCTGTCTTACGCTTCATCCAATCCCAGAGCTTTCCCCGCTTTGCTTCTTCCCGCCTCTGTCATCTACCACCGATGGATTTCATGTAACCGCCTCTCATCTCCTTTGATTCTGACGTATAAAATAAGCTACCAAACTGCCATTCTCCCGAGCATTTTCTCAATCCATTGAGATTTTGCTTCCTGGCAATTCTCCATTTGGCTCAAATAAACTCATAAAAATTCTCTACAGCTTTGGATGTTTCTTAATTGATTTTTTTTTTAAGAGAGAGAAAAACATCGATATGCAGTTCTACCCATTTATACATTTATTGACTCTTGTCTGTGCTTTGACTGGGGATCAAACCCGCAACCCGGGCACAGGGGAATGATACTTTAACCAACTGAGCTACCTGGCCAGGGCTGGTTTGAATGTTTCTTATGTCAACACATCCATCCATCCTTTGCTTTCTCCACCCAACAAAATCATAAACTCTTGTCAACAAGGCATTTCTACCTCATGGTTTTGGTTGGCTGTTTTAAATACAATGCTCTGTAGTTGGATCTCGCAAAGCCACAGTCCAGTGCAGCTCCCGCTTGTCTGATATGAGAATTCATGCTATAATGAACATCTTTGCAGCAAAAATATTTACACACATTCTCAGTCATTTCCTGGAGGCTGAGTTCTCAGCAATGCAATCACCGAGTGAGCTTTGAAGGCTTTTTCTATGTATTTACAAATTGCAAAAGTAATCGCCTTCAGTCCCCCTCTAGAAAATGATCTTCCTCGTCAGAGTACCTTACGCTTGAGAAACAGCCTATGGCAAGCACACATTCTTTGTCCTGGGACGTGGGGCTGTGGGAAGCTTCTATTGCCACCCGCGATATGTGTTCGTGGCAAAACAACTCAACTCAGATCTAATGAGCGGTTGCTTGTAATGAGGAATATAAAGGACAGAAGAACGAGTGAACCACACCAGGAAAAAGCAGCTTGCCAAATCCAGAAGGCAGGCTAGTTGACAAAAGGGCTCAGCAATCTGTGGCCTGCGGTCTGCACGTGTAAATAAAGCTTTATTGGAATACAGCCCCGTGTGTTTCCAACGCACACCCATGTGTTTCCATATGGTTAATAAATATTTTTGCATTGAACTCTGGATCAAAATTTTCCAAAATAATTTGTCATTATAGACAGTTTAGTAGTTAGTCAGCCTACAATATTTACTCTCTGGTTCTTTACAAAAAAATGTTTGCTGATCTCCGTCCTGTAGAACTTACAATAGTTTCTCCAAAAAACCAACTGCATGAAAACAGAACAAAAACAAAATATAAAGAAAGGAGAGGGGGGCTGTAGAATAAGAAAGACACCCCGCCTGACCAGGCGGTGGTGCAGTAGATAGAGCATCAGATTGGGATGTGGAGGACCCAGGTTCAAGACCCCAAGGTCACCAGCTTGAGCACGGGCTCATCTGGCTTGAGCAAAGTTCACCAGCTTGGACCCAAGGTCACTGGCTTGAGCAAGGGATCACTTGGTCTGCTGTAGCCCCACGGCCAAGGCACATATGAGAAAGCAATCAATGAACAAATAAGGTGTCGCAATGAATAACTGATGATCGATGCTCCTCATCTCTCTCCATTCCTGTCTGTCCGTCCCTGTCTATCCCTCTCTCTGACTCTCTGTGTCTCTGAAAAAAAAAAAAAGAAAGGAAAGACACCCCAACCAAACACAAAGTGTAGACCTTATTTAGACACTGTGCTCAACCAACCAACTATAAAAACACCTTGGAGATGATCGGGGCAACTGGGACACAGGCTGGTATTAGCAGACCTCAAGGAATTGTGTATTGTGTTAGGTGTGAAGGGGACGTGGTTGTTATGGTTAATAACAAGTCCTTTTCAGTAAGAAATGTACCTTGACCTATTTAACGGTGAAATTACATGTTTGAGATTTGCTTTTAAAACACTGTTGTTAAAAAAAAAAAAGCATGTCAGGAGACAGATGAAACAACATGGGCAAAATGCCGACAAGCTTTGAGGCCAGGAGATGGGAACGTGAGGGTCGATGACACAGTTCTGTGTACTTGGGAGTGTGTTTGAACATTTCCAGAATAGAATGTTAAACATCCATCTGCCCATTGCACTTAGGGTAAAAAATAATCTGCCGTTATATATAGCTGGGTATTTAACAATTTGGGTGAGTGGCTTTCAGGCATTCCCCTCAGCTTGAAATAATATTACACAGTCCTCAGGAAATCAGAGATGTGGAAAATTATTTAGTGACAAAGGCATTCATAAACAGTATTTCTTTTATGTTAGCCAAAATTTAGAAACAACCCAAACACTCAGCATTGGGGAACTGGTAACATAAATTACACGGCACCCACAAAGTGGATGACCGAACAATCGTACAACGGAGTTTATATGAAAATGTTTATGGATGAGGAAGAGCTCCTCAAGAAGTTCTCCAGGGAAGAAGCAGGTTAATAAAAGGTGGGTTTCTGGTTTTTAAAAATGGCACTCAAATACTATGCTTTTTAATTGGGAGAAATAAGTATATTTCTTTTCTTCTTCTCTATTTTCCTCTCCATTTTGGGGGGCTCATCTGCATTTTCTATGTTTTCCTCCTAAAATGGGTACCTATTAGCTATATAATGAGAAAGAGAAAAAACTCCAGTACAATATTGATTAATATTAATTGTGGCTGAGAGTGGATTGCTCAGATCGATTCTAGACTGGGGTTCCAGTATCAGCTGGGAGAGTTATCTTCTGGAGCTGTTGGGGAAGCAAAGGGGTTCCCACTGTTAACCCCGCCAGCCCAGGCTGCCACACCCACACCCTGGCTTGGTCCTGAGGACACGTGATGCAGGATTCAGTGCCTGGCGCCTGCATCTGACTGGACTGTTCAGCTCCTTTCAGCCGTCTGCTCAGGGCGCCCGAGTGAGTCTAGGACCGGGGTTTTCAATCCTGGTGACATATTAGAATCACCTTGAGAACTCCTAAAAGATACTGAACTCTGGGGCCTAGCCCACCCCCAAGACTCACTTTGGATGGTGGAGGGCAGCCAGAAAGCCCCTGATCCAAGTGCAAGAAAGACAGGTGTGTGTGTGTGTGTGTGTGTGTGTGTGTGTGTGTGTGTGTATGAATGTGGGAGTGGCCTTGGTCACACTCAATTTTGGGGGGTCGGAGAGACCAATTTTGTTCTTTCTTCCCATTTAGAAAAGATTGTCCTAGATGAGGAATCCCAACCTAGGTGAGGACCCCTCCGGTCAACTGGAGCAGTGGCTTCCCATCCATAGGTTTCTGAGGGGCCTGGAGAATGGGCTGGAGGTACTGTGACAGGTCCCCAAATCCCTTTGTTCATACAGAATTGTGTAGAGGAAAGATAAAATGTGTCCGTAGTTTCCAAATTTTAGTAGATAACATTTCTTTTTATAAATAAAAACCCAATTTATTTTAGTGTTATACTGAGTTAATATAGCTAATTGCCATAAAAACTTTCAATTAATGGATGCCACTATTATAGCTACTATTTATTATGTGTCTGAGACCCACAGCAGTATTCTACAGAGGGAGGTGTGGGCTCTCTTGGAGGACCTCTTTACAGCTGGTATATTATATTTTTTAAACAAAAACCTAATAATCCAAGGAATAAGCATAATTTGGATTTCCTGTTGACAATGTTCTAACTATGTCTCTGTGGCTTTTAGGCTCCTTTTTACATTTGTGCTGGCATCACATGATGATAGCAGTCAATGTGGAGTGTTAAATGAGGGGCTTCTCACACTGGGGCCTGAGACGGATTCTCTGGGAATAGGTGTTGGTCTGCAAGTCCAACCTTGGCTTCCAGGGTCCTAATGCTGTGGCTGTACAGACTGTCATATGCCCAGTGGCCACCAGATGGCGCCCCAGAATGCAGTTGCCTCTGGAGCGGAGGGGTCATCACTCCAAGGGGCACCAGTGCCTGGTCCCCTCTAGCTCTGATGCTAGTTGATTTGGCACTGGTATTGACCATAACATATGGAAGCAATGTGGAGGGAGTATTTATTTTTAAGGAAGCAGTTAAAATTTTTACTTAGCCTCCCGGAGCTCAAGGGAGAGCCCAAAGGGACCATTTTCTCCCGGTTTTAGTTCCCAACGCCTTCCCTTCCCCGGGGTTGGCCCCCAGGTGTCATCCTCCCAAGCGTGAAAGGAGTCCTGGCTTTCCAGCCTTTCCTGGCTGCTTCTTCCCTGGCTGCCCCTCCCGGGCCAGGTAGCTGGTTGCCAAGGTCCCGGCTCCCTGTGGTGCGCGGTGGGGGTGGCTGTGTACTTCCCCCTCATGTGTGTCTCTCTGAGGGGCCACCCCAGGGTCCTCCCCTGCCCTGGCCTTGTCACTTCTCCCAGACCTGCTCACCGGCACACCTCTGCTGTCTACTTAGTGGGGAGGGGTCTGGGAGAGCCAGCAGCCCCAAATTCCCCTTTCTCCCCCCCCTTCCTTCTACATCCCTCTTCCCCCCATTTTACCACACCCCTTCCCCCCCCCCCCCCCGGCACCACCCAATTAATTTCAAGCTCGCTCCGTTCCCCTCAGACCCGCCCCAGCCCTGTGAATGGTCCCCCCAGGGATGCTCTTTGGCCTCATGAGCAATACTGACCTACTTGGAGTAGACACTCACCCAGTGACCAGCGGCCCCTAAAGCTGTCCCTCCCCTTTGCCTCCCTGGGGCCACAGCGGAGAGAGTACCTGATGGTCACTCGGGGGTCATGGGCCACGCCACACACCATGGAGGCCTGGGTGCCCTTGATGACGCTCTGGTCCTGGGGAGGCTTGGTGATGCGCGTCCGGGCTGAAAGACAGCAGAGAGCAGGTGCAGTGAGAGGGGCCTGGGTTCCGAGTGCCAGGGGAGATGCAGGTGGGTGGGAAGGGCGCCTGCCGCTGGACTGGCCGGCGCGGCGGAGTTCTGTGGGCGGATGGAGGCAGGCCAGCAGGTGGGCAGGTAGGCCACAGTGAACAGCGTGCTTCCATGACGGCTGAAGTCTTGGGAGCCGCATTCAATAGTGAAGGCTCACTTAATTTCGCTCCCACAAATCCAGGCGAGGGATAACAAAACTCCTGGAAATCTGGGGATGACCAGGGTCCTATTTCTAGCACATCAGTGGTCCAGCCAAGGTAAAAAGAGGATCGTCTGATCTGTGGTCTAAGGCATTGCTCACCGGGCCACCGCCACGCCACCTGGACAGGAGGCCCACAGGTATGTCTGTCTGGGGTGTGGATCCCAAGTGGTGCAGAGTGTTGGAAAGGACTTGAGAAGTTTCCTTAAAGTAGAGGTCAGCAAGCTACAGTCTGGTTGTCATGTCCGCTGGTGGGCTGTCTGGGTGAATACACTTGCATTGAACACAGCCTGCGGGGTTAAGTATCGTCTATGGCTGCTTTCTCGATTAAACCGAAGAGTTAATTGAGGGGTTGCGACTGGCCCACAAGCCTAAAATGTTTACTATCTGACCCGTGTAGTGTGCTGGTTTCTGCCCTAGAGTATATGAAGACAGCGGTCTGTCACCTCTGAGTTCTCTCCACGCAGCCCAGCACGGAACCCTTGGTCACGTGGCATCATCTGCAGGACCCTGGCCTTCTGGGCCCCTCTCCTCTGAATTAATCTGTCCAAGTCCCTCTTGTAAGAAGCACTCTGGCCGGACAGACACGGGGCTATGGGTGCTGGTGGTTTGCGTGTGTGCTCTGCAGGGGCTGGCGTGTGCTCAGCACGCGCTCACACACGGGCATGTATGTAGAGAGCTCCTGCTCCGCACACTCACCCCACACAACCAGGTCGGCCGAGGCTTCGTCGACCCCCCGGGAGTTGGTCGCTGAGCAGGTGTAGGTGCCGGCGTCGGAGATGTGTGTGGGGCTGACGAGCAGGCTGCCCGACTCCAGGAGGGTGAAGCGAGCCAGCTGGACCGAGCCGCTGGCCAGGATGCGCTCCCCTGCGGGCGGCACGGGCGGGCTCAGGCTGCACCCCCGCGCGGGGCCGCACCCCCACCGCCCCCGGCTGCTCTGGGGCAGCGTGGCGTCTGGCAGGCTCCCAGCTTCAGAAACACGAGGAGAGCCAGCACAGGGGTGGGGACAGGGCTGCGGCTTCCGATTGGTGACAGGCGCAAGGGCACACGGTCACAGGGCGGGCAGCCCGGAGCCCAGGTCTCCTGGTGTCTCTCACCCACCACACTGTCTGCCGTTCACCAGCGAAGGCCAGGGACTGTCTCCTGACGCAGCGGGCACCCGGGCGGGGGGAGGGCAGACAGCTCTGACAAGGTGGTGACGGGCACCCTGCGGCAGGATGCTTCTGGAGAGTCACCTTCAGGGGAGCGGGGGACAGTGACGGGTGGGAGCAGCAAGGAGTGTGGTGGGAGGGACAGCCCTGGCCAGGACAGGCCTCCCTGCACTGCGGGACCCAGGGAGGCCCGGCGCCTGGGGAGAGAGAGGGAGAGAGAGGGAGAGAGAGGGAGAGAGAGGGAGAGAGAGGGAGAGAGACGGAGAGACAGGGAGAGACAGAGAGAGGCAGAGAGACAGGGAGAGACAGAGAGAGGCAGAGAGATAGGGAGAGAGAGGGAGAGAGAGGGAGGGACAGAGAGAGAGGGAGAGAGAGGGAGAGAGAGGGAGAGACAGGGAGAGGCAGAGAGAGACAGGGAGAGACAGGGAGAGAGAGGGAGAGAGAGAGAGAGAGAGAGGCAGAGAGAGGCAGAGAGAGGGGCTGTGCCACGGGTGTGAATGAGCCTGACAGTGCAGGTTTTTGTGATGGTCTCTATTTGAAAGAAAAGCCCACCTGTCTGTATAGAGGGGGCTCTCCACATGCGAACCTGCGGGTAAGTGTGTCTGCATACATGTGCAGGCATACTGAACTAGCAAGCGTGTTAGGTGGGTGTGTTTATTTCTGTGCCTAGGCACCTGCCTGGGTGTGCTGACACACATTCCGCACATAGGTATTGACCGCCTACTCTGAGCCAGACTCTGCTCTAGGCCCCAGGGAACTAGCGGTGGACGGAACCGAGAGCCCCCGACCTGCGCGTGGCGGCAGGCTATAAGCACAACACGTGACCTTGTATATGAGGAGGTGGGGGGACAAAGTAGGCGGGGCTCTGGGAGGTCCTGGGGCACAGGGCTGGTGCGTCCTGTGGATAAGGCTCATCCGAGGGAGGCTGAGAGGCTCGAGGGAGCGACTGTGTGTGTGTGCGCGCGCACACGGGGTGAGTTGTGAAGGCGAGTGAGTGGCACAGACGGGGAGAGGAGGCAGGCAGGGTGGGTGGACTCAGGTAGACAGCCAGGCTTTGCTGGCTCAGGTGTCCGGAGCCTTCCTACCCGCACTGACCGCCACAACTGCGACATTCACCGTCACAGTCACACAGCCACAACCGCGACATTCACCGTCACAGTCACACAGCCACAACCACGACATTCACCGTCATAGCCACACAGCAGTCGTCCGCGGGCCTCCTCACCTCCCAGGTGCAGGGCAGCCTTTCACACGCACTTTCCTGTAGGCATCACGCCGCCCTGACGTACACTGCCCCCAGGTTACAGAGGGGGACCCTGAGGTTCAGGATGGGCCACTAACTCACCCATGCTCACAGGTCTCAGAAAAGGCAGAGCGGTGCCCTGAGCCTGGCGGGTGGCGGGTGGCGGGCGGCACTCAGTGCGGGTGGTGGACGCCCCCTTGAGTTGTGCAGTGCACAGCCTTCACAGCTGCACGCGGGAAACCCACTCTGGCTAGCTCCGGAACTGAGCTCTGAGGACTGCCCCGACTGTCACACGGCCCTCCAGAGCCGAATAGCCTCATTTACCTTTCTGCCAAGCGATGGCCGGCCGGGGAGCCCCCGAAGTCTCACAAGCCAGCACCACGGACATGCCGTCGATCACCGTGCTGTCCAGGGGGCCCCTGGTGATGTTGGGGGCGATGCCTGAAGATGGAGACAGCGGGGCTCCTTAGCTACATCCTGGGAGGGGACCCCAGGACCAGAGGGCCAGGTTCTTGTCCTACGCCTGTCATTGCAGCTGGTGTGGACCCCACTTTGGGGAAGGATTACAGGTGCCTCGATGGGGTGCCAACAAGGGAAAGCCCGGAGGACCCACGAGGGCTCCCCATGTCTCCTGCCCCGTAGAAGGACCCAGAGAGAAGTGAGAAGAGAGAGAGAAGTGAGAGGGGGAGGGGTGGAGAAGCAGATGGGCGCTTCTCCTGTGTGCCCTGGCCGGGAATCGAACCCGGGACTCCTGCACGCCAAGCCGACGCTCTACCACTGAGCCAACTGGCCAGGGCCCTGAGCTGGTTTCAGAGCTTCTGTAAAAAAGCCAGGGAGCCTGTCCTCGCTCCAGGGTACTGGGAGTCCTCCGGACCCTGGACTCGGGGCTGCGGGAGCAGTGGCTGTAGGTGGCTCGTGCCACCCTGCTGCCCGAGGGACAGTGCTCTGTGACCCTGTCTCGTTCTCGAGAGGCTTAGAGCAGAGCTTCATCCTGGGTGGGAGGGGCTCCGGGGAAGGACAAGGAAGGACTTACTGGTGACAGCCAGGTAGGTGGACGTCTGCACCTCGCCGGCGGTGTTGCGAGCAAAGCACTGGAACATGCCGGTGTCGTCGGGCACCAGCCCGCTGATCTGCAGGCCCCCGTCCCCACGCTGCCGGAAGCGGCTCAGCCTCGCCACCTCCACCACAGCCGCGTCCTTGTACCAGGTGATGGACGGTGGCGGCACACCTGGGGAGAGGTGGACCCACAGTCAGCTGCCCCCTGCCTCCCTCCCTCCCTCCCTCCCTCCCTCCCTCCCTCCCTCCCTCCCTCCTCTGAGGGCTGCACGCGGAGGCCAGGAGTCTGTGAGGGGGTCATTGGGTGACTTGCTCTCTAGAACCTTCTCAGATGTGTCCCAGCAGCCTTGGGAGAGTGGTAATTCTCAAATTCTTACAGAGTAGGCGTTTCAAAAAAAAAAGTAAACTCTTGGGATGAGTTTAGCTGGGGAATGTCAGATTGGACAAACTACGTATTTTTTTCCCTACAGTATTTAGCAGACCCTCTTGTGTGCTCTGGGGACTTCCACCTGGGAGTCAGTTCCCCCAAACCCACTCGACCATAGCGCCCCACGTCAAGGGCGTGCAGAGGGGCTGGGGCTCCGCAGGGACCCTCAGCAGGGCCCTCGTGCCTGGTCTGCACAGGGAGGTGAAGGTGGCTCCCCTTGCCTCTCAGCCTTGTCCTAGCTGTGCCCCCAGCCTGGCACACGCTTCCCACGGGTACTCCCAACCCTCTGGGTCTCTCTGCTCAGAGGTGACTTCCCCAGAGAGCTCCCCTGGCTCCCCGCCCCTAAGCCACTTGCTCTTCCTCCCTCGCAGGTCTCACCCCCCCCCCCATTCTACGATCCTGTATTTCACCCACTCAACAGCGCACACCCTCTCACCTCGTAGCATCTCCGAGATCAGGGTGCCTCACAATCGACAGCATGTCATAATTTAATTGGCAGTCTTTTTTCTTTCTTAGTGGTACATAAAATAATGGGGCATCTTACAGCCCGTGGCATTTTGGATGAAATGAAATAAGGCATCTTTGTTTATTGGTTTGCTCGCCCTCCTCACGGGGATGTCAGTTCCCTATGAGCAGGGATCTGGGGGTTTGGTTCCTCCTGTACCGACCCCAGCCCCGCCCGGGAATAGTATCCACACAGGGTGAGCCCTCAAAAGAAAAGTGTTTGTTGAATGAATGAATGAATGAATCTTGTCTGTCCCCTATTTTGGTCCTCCCTCCCCTCTCTCTCCTGCCTGAGCTACATTCTGCCTTACTGCTCAATATCGGATCATGTCCCACCATGTCACCCAGACTTCATCCTGGTTTCAGGCTAGGTTTTGGTTTGGCGGCACCAGGAGTGGGGTGGGGGCTGGGAAAAGCAGGAATTCTCCAGGAACATTGACCAGGGTGGTTCAGTAGAAACGGTGGGTGGAGAGAGGGAACGCAGGGGGAGCTCCTGGGTACACGCAAGGCGAGACACGCCCGAGCTCTCCTAGTTCTAACATAACGATAATTCACCGGTGTCTACAGCTCTCCAAGTGCGGGCAGTTAGGATCTGTCACCTCTTCTGAAGTAACAGTGATTTGGGTTCATTGGGAACCCTTGAGTTATGGTAACTTAACGTAGGTTGATTTCTAGCCCTGAGACTGCGGTAATTTGGCCTGTGTGTTTCCTGGGCCGTCTGCTCACAGCCAGACTGACTCGCTGCTCAGTGACGGTGCCTGGAGAAGGAGGTGGGACTTAGAAGAGTCCGTGACAGACACAGAAGAGGCTGAAGGCTTAGGGCTCCTCGTCCTCCCTTCATCCACACCGCCCGCCAGGTTACCTTTGGCCCGACAGGGAATGTCCACCACTTTCTCCATCTCTGCTGTGATGTGTCTCTCTGGCTCCTTGACAAACTGCGGTGGCTCTGCAGGAAGAAACGCAGGGGAGGGGATCAGAGTCATGCTCCTCATGATGTAGCTAGCCACTGTTTGGATCCCCCTTCAGTGGGCCCCAGCCAGGCCGCCCCAGCCCTCAGGGGACCCCCGGCAGCCCCGCCCCATCTCACCCAGCACGGACAGGTAGGCGCCGCGGGTGACAGAGGGGACGCTGCTGCTGCGCAGCATGGCTTCACACGCGTAGAAGCCCGAGTCGCTGCCTGTGGGGCTGGGGATGGTGAGCCGGCGGTTGTAGTCGCTGAGGCCGCCTGACAGCAGGACCCCATCCTTCTTCCAAATGATGTGCAGCTTGGTCAGGGGCCTGGAGGGGAGGAGGGAGCCGGCACTGAGCCACAGGGACTTCCGGAGGCCCGAGGGCAGGGCAGGGGTGGTGAGGAGTGCGGCCAGGGGCCAGGCTGCCCGGGTTGGCCCAGGCCCCTGGCACTTTCTAGGTGCAAGTTCCTTCAGTGCTCCAGGCCTCACTTTCCTCATCTGTAAAATGGGGCACCCCGCTCCCTGGGGCAGGGGCCCCGGGTGCCCGTTGCACTGCAGCTCTGCTATCGGCCAGCTGGGCGACCTCAAGCAGGTTGCTTGTTCTCTCTCCGCTTAAGGGTTAGTGATATCTATGTCGGGAAGTTGTTGTTGGGAGAAAAGCGTTGTGTGGGAAGGCAGTTATTTGCACAGCGCCCACACGTGATGTGATTCTTAGTTTCCTGTCTGACAAAAGGGGGTTCGTGTACGGCCGGGAAGGGCCGTAGGTTACACCTGGCCGCAGGTCTACCTCCTGCAAAGTCCATCACTACGCTGATGCCCAGCACAGCTCTCCTCTTGCACATGCCTGCCTGCAGGGTGGGCATTGTGGTCAGAGGCCCCTGCCCTTCTCGGGGCTGCTCTGAGGGTTGAAGTGAGAGGACTTCCCCCGTCCCCAATATCCTGGGCTGAGACCTGCTGCCTCGTAACATCCACTTGGAGCCCGGTCTCTCCTCTCGGCCCACAGAGAGCGAGCTGGCCCTGCTTGTACCCGACAACCCTGCGACAGTAGCTGCATGTCCCCCCCGTCCTCCCTTTGGGCTGCACACCCTTTCTCCTCTCGTGGGTCCTCACACGGCACTCCTGGGCCTTTCTGACTGGTCTCCTCAGCGCCCACAGGTCAGGAGCAGCCTCTGAGGTTAAGAGTGACGGGCGGCGGGGAGAAGAGCCACCCACCTGGCGTTGGCCACACACTCCATGGTCACCTCTGACGTCCCGGCCACCACGCTGGTGTTCTTGGGGGGGATGATGATGGTTGGGGCGATGGGGTCTGCAGGCCCCCCTACATCTGGGGAGAGGTCAGGTGTTAGCCAGGGACGGAGCTCAGGAATCCCACCTCTGCCCAGACCTTGTTAGAGCCTGCTGCCATGGAGACCTCTGCCCTGGTGGAGCGGGACTGGTGGCCACAAGGCAGCCTGACCCAAACCTCAGGCCACCGACCCCAGGAACCCCCTCACCTTTCCTCCTCCTCTGCCGACGGGTCTCTGCACAGCGTCCACAGAGAGCCCACTGGGGACCTCCCAGGCTTTCCCTTGTCCTCCTGTGACCACCCCTCCCCCGACCCCCTTGGCCTGTTTTGGTCTCCAAACTCCTTCCGTCCACTTGCATTGCTTTTCTTAGCTCACTGCCTCATTTTCTGTCTCTGCCACCAGAACGCGACCCCCCTGTACTGGTTTGAATAGCGGCCCCCCACATTCATGTCCACAGCCGCTGTAAATGGAAAAGGGTCTTTGCACAGCTGTAGTCAAATTGAAAGGAGGCCCTCCTGCATCAGGCCGGGCCCCACATCCAGTACCACACGTCCGCAATCAGAAGAGGGAGATTTGGACAGCCACTCAGTCACACGGGGGAGAAGGCAGGTGAAGACAGAGGCTGGGACTGGAGTGATGCATCTACAAGCCAGAACACCCCACGCCTGGCCGGGAGCCGCCCGCAGCCAGGGGAGGCCAGGAAGGACCTTGGGCCTGCAGACGCCTTGGTTTCGGACTTTTGGCTTCCAGAACAGTCAGAGGATAAAACTGCCCACAGCCACTCAGATGGTGGTACTTGGTGACAGCAGCCCCAGGAAACTCAGACCTTCCTTGGGGGCAGGAACCTCACCTATTTTGGCTTGTGACAGAACTGTGTCTCCCCTCAAATTTGTACGCGGAAGTCCCAACCCATATGAGACTGTATTTGGAGATGGAGTGTTTACAGTGAGGTCCTAAGGGTGAGGGGGCCCTCAGAGGAAGAGACCCCAGAGTTCTCTTCTCTCTCTCTCTCTCTCTCTCTCTCTCTGCCGTATGAGGACACAATGAGAAGGCAAGCCCGGGAGAGAGTCCACACCAGAGCCCGACTGTGCTGGCCCCTGACCGCGGCCTTGCGGAACTGTGAGATGTCAGCACCTGTACTGACGCCCCCAGTGTGCGGGACCGTTACAGGAGCCTGTGTGGACGCAGACCGTCTCGCGCACCCCCACATCTCCAGCACGAGAGACGACGTCTGGCACGCAGCAGGCGCTCCGATACTTTCGATAGGTGAACACGTGAATGGAACTATTGCTGCACAGCCCCTAGCACAGCCCCAGCACTGATGGGATCCTGAGTGGGGCTTTATTGAAACAAAATGACATCCGACCACCTCCCAGGAGAGGCAGGAACATTTCCTTTAAGACGTGGCTGTGTTCTTATCTTTGGGGGCCAGCGTAGGCCCCATATTGACAGAAAATGCCAATATGCCCTGTACACCTGCCCAGGGCTCCTGAAAATACAACCGAGGCCGTTTCCTCCCACAAGAAAATCCATCCAGTTGGCTCCTTCCCAGGAGGATGGGGGTGGCAGGCTCTAGTGACGTGCACAGCCCTGGGCGACACAGATAGGTCCCCTCTCTGGAAAGGTCCTGCCGTGGCCCCACCACCAGGCCAGGCCACCCCGGTGGGCCCTGAGCCGGTCTTCTTGCCCGGACTCCAGGCCCTGCTGGTAAAGGCCCAGGTTGAATGGGAATAAAATGTCAAAAATGAAGTAAAATGAAGGGGGGAAGAGAGGAAGCATATAAAACAAAATAATTGCAACAATATAAAAGCCTCATGTAGGTGCCATAAAGCGCGGTCAAATTGAAAGCTGCTGATATAGCTGAATCCATAAACGCATGCTCTACGTTGTTTATCATACGCTGGGCACACAGGTACCAGGCCCCAGATTAATGGGGCCTGAGGAGGAGACAGGCAGGTCCCGAGCTGTGCCCCCTGACGTGGCTGGCCAAGCAGAACCTAGGAGTTTAAAAATAGGAGGCTGCCCCAGGGCCTCGGGCCAGCTTGTTGGCTTTGGGAGAGTAGAGGGGAGACCGACCCCCCGCCCAGGGACCCTGAAGCTCATGCCCGGGCCCAGCTGGCAGCCTGCAGGGCCAGAAGGGAGGGACAGGCAGTGGCTAGGGACCCTGGACCCAGTGAAGGAGGGCTTGGGGTTCAGGAAGACCTGGTTTAACACCCTGGCCTGCCTCAGGAGTCCCCGAGCTAAGCTGGTCTGGGGTGAGGGCAGACTGCTGACAGTAAGCAACAGACAGCCCCTCTTCCTGGGGATTTGCCTGCCTGTGCTCGGCGACACCTGGGGCAACGCAGAGTTAGGAGGAGGGGCCTCTCCCAGGTGAGCTCCTGACCTGGACAGCCCCCAGGGCAGGAGGAATCACAGGGGCTCCCCACACATGGGCAGAGCCGGGTCCTGCTGCCCCAGGACGATTCTGGTCACAGGCGCGACTAGGGACACCCGGTGAGATGCATTCTCCCACAGTCACCTCATTTAACTTTTCCAACTACACTCTGCTGTCGGCATCATGCCGCAGATGAGGGAGCTGAGGCTCAGGGACCCTGTGACTCACCTGGGCCTCAGGCTAAGTGAGTGTAGTGGGGGGGGGGGGTTGCTGTCTCCCTCCTGAGCCGCTTCCAGCTGCCTGCGAGCTGGGGACCAACTTCTGCCACCCAACATGGGCTACCAACCTCAGACGGCTGTGAGCTCTTGAAATGGAACTGGTCCCCTTCGGTCAAATGGGATTTAATTTTAAATAATTTGCATTTAATTAAATGCACATCAGTTATTGGAATGCTTTTCAGGAAGTGTGGAGTGACCAGGCACAGGGCTCTATTTTCCAGCTGTACATGTTATGAAATCTAAACTCCGATCACAAATTTCAGATGCAAATCTTGCGTCCCCATTGAGATGCGCCGTGTGACACACACGGGTTGCGAACACTTAGTGTGAGAGAAACAATGCACAGCATCTCATTAATATCTTCCTACCTGATTGTATGTTATGACGGCCCTATTTTAGATATGTGGATTAAATAAGACATATTGATGAAATTAATTCCACCTCTTTCTCATCCCCCTCCCCTTAAAAAAAAAGTTAGGCTACTGGAAAATTTTTAAGTAACTTAATGGGGCTCACATATTTCTATTGAACAGTGCAGGTCTGATCCTTGGGAGTGGGGCCACCAGCCAGGTAGGGACTTTTCAAGAGCTGTGACGCGCCTGACCAGGCGGTGGCGCAGTGGATAGAGCATTGGATTGGGATGCAGAGGACCCTGGGTTCGAGACCCCATGGTCGCCAGCTTGAGTGCAGGCTCATCTGGTTTGAAGAAAAGCCCACCAGCTTGAACCCAAGGTCGCTGGCTCCAGCAAGGGGTTACTCGGTCTGCTGAAGGCCCGTGGTCAAGGCACATATGAGAAAGCAATCAATGAACAACTAAGATGTTGCAACGCGCAATGAAAAACTAATGATTGATGCTTCTCATCTCTCTCCGTTCCTGTCTGTCTGTCCCTGTCTATCCCTCTCTCTGACTCACTCTCTGTCTCTGTAAAAAAAATAAATTAAAAAAAAAAAAAAAAAAAAAAAAAGAGCTGTGATGGTCCGGGTGAGGTCACCAGGGTTACACCTGAGAGGGGTGATGCCCGGAGTCCCTGACCTGGCTCTCTCCTCCGTGCCTAGAGGGTACGGGCGACCCAGCAGGGCTTCTGAGAAGCTGAGCTGCTCTGAGCAGAGGAGGGCAGGGGGAGGGGCGAGGGCAGGGAGGGGCGAGGCTGGGGGAGATAAATGAGGGGAGCTGGTGGCAGTGGCGGGCGGAGTGGCTTTTGCTCCTTGCACACTGGCTGGCGGACAGGCTGCCTAGGGATTTGTGTCAGTGACAGGAATGGGGTTTTGAAGCACAGTCACTCGTGGGAAGAGAAATTAGCTGAAAACCAGCTGATTCTGCTCTTCCGTCCGGTACAAATCACTTTGTGAGAGCAGGAGGCGCGAGGTGGTGGGGTGGGAGGAAGACACCGGGCACGGGGGGGGGGGGGGGCTTGGTAGACATGGGGGTCCGCAGGGGCCCCGCCTGCCTCCCTTGGGCTGGCTGGAGGGTTGGGGGCGTTAACATGGAGCAAAGAGAGAATGAGCCCTGCGCTGGGCCAGGAGAGGGGAGCTGAGGGAGGAGTACAGAACAGGAGGCTCCAACCTCTGGTCTCAGCGTAAACCGAGTCACCCAGGAAGATGACTTAGACCATGAACATTGTTTCCAACCAATGACTGGGTTCCGTTAGACGCCAGGGAGTCAGAGCGCTGGAAAATATAAGGGGAAAACATCCCCTTCTGGTAATCAGATTCCTTTTTCCATAGAAGCTGCAGCCCCAGGTCATGGGCTAGCTAGAAGGTGACCCCAGCTCAGGTTAATGTCAGAAGTTACACCTGGGACTCCGATAGGGCTGTACCCAGAATGGAACTCTCCACCCTGCATCCAGGCCTCCTTCTGGGGAGACTGGAACCTGGGGTGGAGGAAAGCGTTATCTGCAGACATGGGAAGGGGTTCTGTGGGCACTCAGAAGGCCGGGGAGTGGGAATGGAACCGGTTGGGGGCTGCTCTGGGCTTTCCGGGCGCTGGCAGACAGACAGAGGCTGGCAGACAGACAGAGGCTGGATCTCAGGAAGGACATGGGAAGGCCCCGCGCTGGCCCGCACCCACATCCTGCTGCTGACGGGTGTGTCCCAGAGTGACCAGGATGATAAATGAGACTTGGGTTTGGAGCAGGGGTGGTAGAGATGTGGAGAGACGTAAACATCTGGCGCCCCCGGCTTGTGTGGGTGCTCAGCTGCTGCAGGAAGTCCTGGCCTCCTCCACACACTCTGTGATTCTTGGCCAGGGCCTGTGGCCTGGGTGGTACCCACCTTCTCAATCCCAGGGATGGACCAGGGAGGGAGGGGGCCAGCCAGGCCAGGGAAGACACCCCAGGATTTCCATCACGGCTCCCTGTCGGCTGGACCAATGCCTCTTTGCCAAAGGAAACTCAAGGAGCTGTGCTTTTAACGTGCTGCCCCCTGCCTCTGCCACCGGGGAGGGCTTTGCCTCCCTGCCCATGGCTCTGGGTGGTCTCCGGGGATGGACGCAGAGGCACTTCTAGGTGGAATGTGGAAGGAAGGCAGCCATGTCCCCGTCAGGGAGGGTGCCTGACTCTAAGCAGAAGCAGCACTTTTCTGTGCCAGCTGAGTACAGGCAGTGGGTGTGTTTGAAAACAAGCTTCCCGCCTCCTGGCGTGCTCCCCTGTCTGCACCTGAGCCCCAGGGTGGCTGCAGTCCACAAGTGTTCCCTTTCTCCTACATTCTGTGCTCTCTCCCCAGGCCTCCAGTGGCCCTGCTGACACTAAGCTAGGCGTCCCCGCTCCTGATGCAGGATTTCAGACTTGTCAGGGGGATGGGGCCCCAAACGCAGCTGCTCCCACCTGGGCTCTGACACTGCACTCCCGGCTGGGTCTCCCCCTCCCCAGGAGGGCTCCTCCACGGCGCTCCCCCAGCCTTCCCATCCAGCACCATTCCATCTTCCCCACGATCCCCGGGAGCCCCATTCCCAAGATTTAATGCTGAGCTCCGCCATCGGTCCCAGGCTCTGCTGCTTACTTACTTTCCACAGCGAGAGTGATGGGCTGGCTGGTCTTGTTATCCCCGTTCTTGTCATTAACAGCCTGCACGTAGTAGCGGCCTGTGTCGGGAGCCACCGTCGAGAGGATGACAAGGGTGTTCTCCAGGGTGATGGCTCTGGGAAGGGGAACAGGACTCATCTGACAGGAGCCCAAAGGGCTCTCAGCATCCAGGGATGGGAGAGAGGACCTGAAACTGGTGGCCCCCAGAGGCCCTCCTCCAGCCCACTTTCTGGAACCACTTACTGCCTGAACTCCAGCCACATATAGTTCGTAGAGAACACACTGCCAGCACTGGGGACCAGACCCAAACACAGCACATGTCCAGAGGTCCCAGACTGCTGTCCCTGTGAGGCCTCCCTGCCCCCCACCCCACGTCCGCTCTAGGGGCTGTTCCCACAAGGTCCCTCTGAATTCTGCCCAGTCCTATCACAGCAGCGATGGCTGTGTGGGTGTGCGTTATCTCTGTGGACACACCGGGAGCATCCATCCAGACACTTGCAGAAACATCCCAGAATGAACGAGCGAATGACTGACTGATGAGCAATGATAATAAAGTTAGAAATGGACGGGACCATTCCAGAGTTAGCACTCTAACATAATTCTAAATTTGTTTAGGTTGATTCAAAGACCACAGATTGCCACTAATGTGGACTTTTGGGGTTCACATCCCCCCCAGCCCCCTTTCATGGTAACAGTTTTCACCTCCTCAAAGCTGGTCAACAGAGTGGATCGGCCGGGCTGGTTGAGAGGGAAAAAGGGGGCTGGCCGGGCAGTGGGGTGCAACATGGGCTGTTTGCTCCCAGTCTGGTTCCCTCTGCTGGGATCCCACACACAGCCCCTCAGCGCCCGGCTCTGCAGGCAGGAGAAGGGGCTTGTCCAGGCGGCGAGGGGGACGCCTCTCCATGCGGGTGAAGCAGAGCCAGGGGCGCTGCCCACGCTGCTCTGCCTGCCATCTCCTCTCACCCATTCTCCCAGTGACAAACACGGCCATTAGTTTGTCGTCTATCTCTGGGTTTTAATGTGATGTGCCCGAGACAGCTGTTAAATATCCTTAATGTTAGTTTAACAAGGACAAATCCAGTTGAATTCTTTTCAAATTTTCCCATTAGGTGAATGTTACAGAGTTTTAAACAAGCTCTCAAATAAACAGCCCACTAACGCCTCTCCAGCCCGCTCTCTCCCAGCCGGGGTCCCCTCTCTCCTAGGTTTTTGGGGGCTCATGTGCATTTGGGGGGTTCTCAGCAGAGTGCTGGGAAGTAGGAAGGCAAAGCCCTCCTGCCCCAATTCTTGGGCAGGCTAATGATGTCCAGTTCTTTTTTTCTGGACAGCTCGTCACCTCCAGTTAATGAGGCTAGTTAACTGGAGTCTAATATAAGTAAAAAGTAACAACAGGGGCCAGGGACAGGGACGTTTCCCACTGGGGAGTCTCCCGGAGGGGCCCCTGTCCTTTAGTGGAGCCTGCCGGTGGGCGAGCGAGGGTTGGGGGGAGGGAGGCCGGGCTGTGGCCGGGACAGGGTGAGAGCCTGGGCAAGGAGCTCTGGCCCCCTAAGAGGCACGCAGCCTCCTCCTTCCCGGGCCTGTCTTCCCATCTGTGCAAGGGGTGGGAGCACATGTTTGTGAGGGCTCCTTCCAGCCCTGAGGTGAGGAGTTCTGATTCCTGTTCTGTCCCTTTTGGCCCGAGGTGTCCATCTTCCTCTAACACGGCTCCCACCGGGCACTCAGTCCAAGGCCAGGACTGACCTCAGGAGCAGCCGCGCACTGGGACCAAGTGGGTCCCAGCCTCCCTGGACACCCCCTCCGCCACAGCAGTGTGGGAACAGCTTGAAGGAAGTCTTCAGTAGGCGGGCACACTGGACACGCCTGGTCCCGCTGTCCGGCTCACCCGCCTGTCCTGAGCCCCCCTTTGGCCTCCAGAGAAGAAGCCTTCTGCCCCGGTTCCTTCTCTCAACCAGGAAGCCTCCTCCACCCCCATTCTCTCAGTTTAGCTATATTTTGTCTAATATGACCCATCCTTCTCGGTCAGTGGTGCGCACCCAGGAGTGGTCTTGCCCTCCAGGGGACATGTGGCAGTGTCTGAACAACTTCTGGTTGTCACAGCTGTGGGGCTATTACCGGCAACCAGTGGTAGAGGTCAGGGATGCTGCTAAGCACCCTACAGTGAACCTACCACACAAGGGAAATTTATCGGTCCCCAAATGTCAACTGTGCTGTGGCTGAGACACCCTGTCCTGGAGGGGGTGGCATACTGAGATGGTTGCTGCCCCAGAGAAGGGCAGCTGCTGGGAAGTCAGGGGCCACTCTTTCCAAACCCCCTCGCCTCCAGGCGGGGCAGTGTGTCTGAGCTAGTGGGGCGGGGGGGGGGGGGGAGGGATGTGCGCTGATTCTTGGCTCGGACCACAAGAACCCCCTGTGTGCTCCCCACGTTCCTGCTGCCCCTCTGTAAGAGCAGAGCAACTGGGAAGCCCAGTGTGGATGACAGCAGAGCTCCTGCCAGCCAGGGTCCCCAAATGACTGTGCAGGGGAACACTCCTCCCATCCCTTGCCCACGGTAGGACTTAAAATGAGCAAAAAATAAACATCTATGGTGCCTGGTTCCTGGGTTTAAGGGTCCATCTCCTCCTGCAGCTAGAGTTGCCTGAACCAGCACTGTGGGAAGCAGTCTGGACCGGAACCACGGGGCCCAGGTGTGCCTTCAACTCTTGACTGTCGGGTGACAAGAGGCAGAGAGACTGGGATGTGATAATGGCCTTTCACCTGCCCTCCCTCTGTCCTCAGCAGGCTGAGGACGGCTGAGGACTGTCCCTGAGCTTGTGTCCTCTTCAGGATGTCCAGGCACTTCAGGGATGGTTCTGGAATGACCCTGTACCTCACTTCCCAAGCGCACAGGTCTGGCTCTGGCGTGCAGGAGGGCATCCGGCTCGCTGCCCCGCAGCGCCCACAGGGAAAGGCACCGCGGGAGTCTGCGGGGCATCCGGCTCGCTGCCCCGCAGCGTCCACAGGGAGAGGCATGCGCGAGTCTGTGGGGCATCCGGCTCGCTGCCCCGCAGCGCCCACAGGGAAAGGCACCGCGGGAGTCTGCGGGGCATCCGGCTCGCTGCCCCGCAGCGCCCACAGGGAAAGGCACCGCGGGAGTCTGCGGGGCATCCGGCTCGCTGCCCCCGCAGCGCCCACAGGGAAAGGCACCGCGGAAGTCTGCGGGGCATCCGGCTCGCTGCCCCCGCAGCGCCCACAGGGAGAGGCACCGCGGAAGTCTGTGGGGCATCCGGCTCGCTGCCCCGCAGCGCCCACAGGGAAAGGCACCGCGGGAGTCTGCGGGGCATCCGGCTCGCTGCCCCGCAGCACCCACAGGGAAAGGCACCGAGGAAGTCTGTGGGGCCTCCGGCTCGCTGCCCCCGCAGCGCCCATAGGGAAAGGCACCGCGGGAGTCTGCGGGGCATCCGGCTCGCTGCCCCGCAGCGCCCACAGGGAAAGGCACCGCGGAAGTCTGTGGGGCAGGCCGGCAGGCTCGGCTCTCAGGCGGGGCAGGGGCCTATCTTCAGCTGCCCTTCTCTGGTTTCCATCCACCAGGTCTCTCCTGCCTGCCCCCTACATGTGGCTTCTAATAAGCCAGCCTATGTTGTTGGCTCCATGGGGGCCCAATTGAAAATTTAATTAAGAATAAAATAAATCATCCTGGAACCTGCCCAAAGCCCCCAGCACGAGTCCCTGTTAGGAATCTTGTCTCCTACTCATCCAGGAGCACCAGGGAACGGACACAGTGCTGCTCATCACTGTCCGTGCCCAGGCGGTGAGAGCCGCCCTCGGCACCCCGCGTGTTCCCAGCACCCGGCCCGCCCCTCCGGCTCGCAGCACTCATTGACATGTATCTCTAGCAAACAGACACCGGAGAATCTGCTACTACCAGGGATCTTTCCGCCTGTTATGAATATTAATCCGCTGTAATTGCTGAGATAAAATCACCATAGTGTGCTATCGTGTTTGGGAGGAGTGATGGAGAAGGTGGAAAGGCGGTGAGTGTGACTGTGTGCTTGCTGTGACAGTTCTCTCCTGCCCTGGCCAGGTGGCTCAGGGTTAGAGTGTCATCCCACTACACCAAGGTTGTGGGTTCAATCCCTGGTCACAGCACATACAAGAATCAACATATGAATGCACAAATTGATGTTCCCTCTGCTCTCTCTCTCTCTCTCTCAAATCAATCAATAAAAATAAAAGACTACTCTGTCCTGGTGCCAAAAGCTATTGGGAATGAAAAGGGGGTGAAGACAGAAGCCAGGAATGAGAAAAGGAGGTGGAAGGGTGTCAGTAAGTGGGTGATGGGAGTGAGGATGGAGACAGGGTTTCACCTGTCACAGCAAATGGGGTGGCTAAGGGTCCACCTGTCCCCTCCCGCAGCCAGAGCACACACTGGTAATCCATCATGGTGCTCCTTCCCACAGTCTCCATGCATCCATCATGGTGCTCCTTCCCACAGTCTCTATGCATCCATCATGGTGCTCCTTCCCACAGTCTCCATGCAGCCTCAGAATCCTTCTCAACTCAGCATTCCAGAAAGCCACTACCAATTACAGGATGCCATCACTGACACCCCCTGGACGTGTGAAATAACCTCAGGAAGGGGAGTTAGGAAGGGGTGAGGACTTATCTACCTGTCTGACACCTGTGTGGCATAGCATTCTACAACTCAACCTCCTTCTCTGTGTTAATGGCAGACCACACTCTGCTGGTGTATTGAACCTTAACTGGGTGGAAGGCAGCACGCTCTGATGCACACAGCATGAGGCTACCTGGTAACTGGGGGTTCTGCTCTAATTTCCCACCTGCTCCGGATCCATGGCCTTTGCCTTGGGGACTGGGCAGGTCCTCTCACTCAAGAAGCAGAGTCAGTTTCCCTACTTCTTGAGTCTGAGTTCTACCACGTGACTTTCTTTGGTCAATGGCAGGTTAGCAGAGGCTCGAAAAATCTGTTCCTGCTTTGTCTCTGGTTCCTTCAGTTGCCAGGAGAGGATGCTAGGGTTACCTGGCTGGAGGGTGAGACGCGTGCAGCACAGGTAAGTCACCCAGCCATTCTAATTGGTCAATAGCCGACCAACCCTGGACATGTATGTGAAAGAGCCCAGCCCTGATCACCAATCTGCAGATTCACTATGACAAATAGATGCTTCTTGTTTCAGGTCCTTCAGACCATTTGTTACCCAGCATTATTACGTCTGTAGGTAACTGATACATTCTGGGACAGTGGTTCTCAACTGTGGCTGCACATTAGAATCACTGGGGAGCTGTTAAAAATCCCAATACCAGAGCACACCCCATTGAATGAAGTCAGAATGTGTAAGGGTAGACTCTAAAGATCAGTGTATTTTCAATTGTCCCAAATGATTTCAATAGGTCACCAGGTTGAGAATCACAACACTAGGACCAAATTTTTCCAAGTGCAATCACTTTATCCGTTTCCCCCCATATCTTTGAACCTCTTTACCTATAATTTCTATGTAAGACAGAATCAAGGGCCCTGACTTGACAGGGTCAGCAAGGCTGTGGTGAGATTTGGCAAAGTAGTTCAACTTTGGGGGTTTCAATGTCCCACCCATAATGTGGGGATAAAACTAGCCGCCTAATGTTGTAAGGGGTCATTCATCCAAAACATGTTTTTGGAGTATGCACTCTGGGGATTGGGAAGGGAGGAGACAGAGCATCTCACCCTTGGAGGGGAGGGTGATGTGTGCAGTGTGCTTCATCTGGGCCCGAGAACACAGCAGGTACCCCAGAACTGACAGCCACTGTCATTATTACTATGCTTCTCTCGATAGACTTCATGGTCCCCAAAGGCAAGAACTGTACATCCCAGATCCGGCTTCCTACAGAGACCAGGACGGGCTCCACCTACACTTGATCTGCTACCCCAGGAGGCCAGGACCAGTGTGGTCTTTCTCCTTTTCTGGGAGTAGAGGAAAGTTGGAGTATGAAAGGGAAAGCCTGGGCGGGCTCCAGACCCCTAGGGCGGATCAGGAGGGCCGGGTGTGTCCCAGGAGGAAATGTTTTGCCTCTCGCCCTCCGTGGAGGTGCTGGCTCCTTTGCTCCTGCCCACAAACCAGGCTGCCAACCGACGCCTTGGGCCACACAGAGGGGTTTTGTTAGAGCTGAAAGAGCCGTGTGTTCTCTCCCTGCCGGGGCCTCTGACCTCACCTCCTCCCGGGAGCCAAAACACACAAAGTCCAGGCACACCGTGGACACCCAACCACACCTGCACACCGGAAACGCCCAGGGGCCGGGCCACCCGCCCTACCTGGGAGATGCCAGGCACCCCCCACCCTGCAACCTCCTGGCCCCACCCCCAGGCCACCCGCCCTACCTGGGAGGAGCCAGGCGCCCCCCACCCACCCCCACCCCGCGCAACGCCCTGGCCTTGCTGGCCTGAGTCCTGGGCCTGTGAGCGTGGTGACCGCGCCTTTGACCGCGCCGGCTTGGGTGTTTTACATGCTCTGGGAGGCAGAACTATCCTCCAGCTCAGAAAGGAACCAGCGCCCGGGATTCTCCAGGACTGCGACTGAGCTGTTTCGGCTCCAAGTCTTCACACACACATTCCCAGAAAGGCCCTCCTCAACCAAACTCTGCCGTCTGGGCAGTCCTCAGCCTGGCTCTGCCCTAGAAGAGCTCAGAGGTTGCGCAGAAAGGGCCCTGTCAGCACTTGGGGGCTTTATCTGGCCCCACCCCGCCTCCCCCAGGCAGGCCCCCGCCTTCCACTCCTCCCGGCAGGGTGCTCACATGCGGCTGCTGGGCGGGATCTTGCGGCCATCGCGGAACCAGGTCACCTGGGGCCGGGGGAAGCTGGCGATGCGTGGGGCGCGGATGACGGCGGCCTCTCCGTGGGAGACACTCTGGCGCTTTTCACCTTCCTCAAAGCTCCCCATGTCTGCAGAGGGAAGAGCACATGCTGGGTCAGGGGCTGAGGCCAGCCCCACAGACTGTCCACTCCTGGGGTGGGAGTGGGGACAGCAGATGGAGGGAAAATGCAGACCGGGTGACCCGGGGGTAGGGGGACACCACACTTAGACTACCCTTCATGACCCCGTCGCTCCATCTGTGAGGGGACTTGACTTGTACTTTTGGGGTTTACATCCATTTATACTCATATGTATCCATGAAGCAACGGAGTCATCCAACAGTCTTGAGAGGTTGGTCGTTATTTCACACATTCTACGACGAAATACTGCCCACACGGGCTCAGAGCGGTTCACTGACTTGTCCAAGGACATGTGGTCAGGAAGAGGCAGGGTCAGGATTTGAACCTGGATCTCAGAGTCGGGAGTCAGGCGGAGCTGTCCCTTCAGTCCTGTCCTCCAGTGCGACAGGGGTGGGTGTGATGCGAAGGGTGTGTTTTAGGGCCAGGTTGCTGTGCCCTTGGTTGGGGGGAGGGTGGGGTCTGGGATGCTCATAATCTCAGTGTAGAGATGATTTCCTTCCTAGGCCTTTGGGGGAAGTGTGTGAGACTGCATAGATGTGTGAACACAGAAACTGTATTCTTTTAAAACATGCTGAGCCCCTTGGCAGACAAGGAGGAGACCCTTATCCCAGACTGGATGCTCTGTCACCAGGAGGGAGCAGCGAGCAGCGAAGGCACAGGTAGGAGCACTTCCTGTTGCCCACCTGCCTGCCGGGATCAGGTGGCGTCTGACTCTCATGGCAAAGGCAGGCGATGGGGAATGGGAAGGGACTCTTGACTCTTAATAGACACCACCCCTCCTCAAAGGGTGGTCCGTGGGCCAGCAGCCTGGGCACCACCTGGGCGCCCATTAGAAATGCAGAGTCTCAGGGCCCCCCAAGACCTGGAGAATCAGAACCTGCATTTTCAGAAGACCCCTGGTAATGTATGTCTGCATTTGAGTGTGAGAAGCATTGCTTGTCCTCAAACTTGGCTATGTGTCAGTGAGTATCACTGAGGATTAAAGAATGCTAAATCTGGGGTCTCGCCCCGAAACTCCTGATTTCACTGTTGAGTGTGGACTGTCAGAACTCCCACGTGCAATAAGGTGCAGACCGCTGAAACCATCTCTTTCTTTTCCTGTTGTCCACCCTTCTCTTCCTGACCGAGGGGGCCACATCCTAAGCCGCCTGGACTCCTGCCCCTTTGTTCTCTCTTGTCCCCTTGAATACTATTTTCCCTTCTTCCTCTCCTTCAACCAGCACTTCCCCAACCAGAATCGCCTGGTGGTGGTGGTGGAGGCTTTAAAATTCCCAGAGGTAAGAGCCCTCTGGGGTAGGCGGGACCTAGCGGTATTTCTAAAGCTGCCCAGGTAGTTCCAACATCAGCAAAGGCCAAGAGCTGCTGTCTGGGCTCAAGCCAGTGGTTCTTACCCTCTGCTGAGTCTCAGGACTCCCTGGGAACTTGGAGAGCTCACAGATTTGTCCATACCCTTCCTGCCTCCCTTGGGCACAGAAAGACCCTGGGCCTCTAAGCTTCTGCCCTGCTCTGGGAGGATCCAACTGCAGGGCAAAGTGTAGGAACCACAGCCAGAACTCTTGTTTTCCCAAGACTCAACACTTGAGCCCAAGGTGGCTGGTTTGAGCAAGGGGTCACTCGGTCTGCTGTAGCCCCCTGGTCAAGGCACATATGAGAAAGCAATCAATGAACAACTAAGGAGCTGCAATGAAGAATTGATGCTTCTTATCTCTTCTTTCTGTCTGTCCATATCTGTCCCTCTCTCTGTCTCTGTCACAAAAAAATGTAATTAAGAAGAGTACCTTTCTCATAGGTTACATAGTTGGGGTCATATGATAACATGTATGTGTCCAGCTCTGTTTCTTTATCTTTTTTATTTTATTTTATTTTGTTTTAATTTATTGGGTGTACATAGATTCTAGTGTCCCCCTGAATACCTCCCCCCCTGTGTTCCCCACTACATCCCCCTTGCCCTCCTCACCACAATGCCCCCCCCCCCCGGTTTTGCTTTTCTGCTCTCATCCCATCCTATCATCCCCTTTCCCTCTGTCCGCTTTCCCTCTGGACTCTTTGATCCCGCCTCTGTCTCTATTCCGTTCCTCAGTTCATATTGTTCATTGGATTCCTCAAATGAGTGAAGTCATACGGTATTTTTCTTTCTTGGTCTGGCTTTCACTTAGCATAATAGTTTCCAGGTCCATCCATGTTGTCGCAAAAGGTAAGATTTCTTTCTTTTTCATGGCCCCATAGTATTCCATTGTGTATATGTACCACTGCTTTTTAATCCACTCATCCATTGATGGACACTTGGGCTGTTTCCAGATCTTGGCTATTGTAAACAATGCTGCCATAAACATGGGGGTGCATTTCTCCTTTTGAATCATTGATGTGGTGTTCTTTGGATATATTCCTAAAAGTGGGATGGCTCGGTCAAAAGGTAGTTCAATTTTTAATTTTTTGAGGAATCTCCATACTGTTTTCCACAGTGGCTGCACCAGTCTGCATTCCCACCAGCAGTGCAGGAGGGTTCCCTTTTCTTCACATCCTCACCAGCACTTATTCTTTGTTGTTTTGTTGATGAGCGCCATTCTGACTGGTGTGAGGTGTTTCTCATTGTGGTTTTAATTTGCATTTCTCTAATGATTAGTGATGTTGAGCATTTTTTTATATGCTTATTGGCCATGTGTATGTCCTCTTTGGAGAAGTGTCTATTCATTTCTTTTGCCCATTTTTTTATTGGATTGTTTACCTTCCTGGTGGTGACTTTTACAAGTTCTTTATAAATTTTGGTTATTAACCCCTTGTCAGACGTATTGTCGAATATGTTCTCTCATTGTGTGGTTTGTCTTTTTATTTTGTTCTTATTGTCTTTAGCTGTGCAAAAGCTTTTTACTTTGATGTAGTCCCATTTGTTCATCCTGTCCTTTATTTCACTTGCCCGTGGAGATAAATCAGCAAATATATTGCTGCGAGAGATGTTGGAGAGCTTACTGCCTATATTTTCCTCTAGGATGCTTATGGTTTCAAGACTTACATTTAAGTCTTTTATCCATTTTGAGTTTATTTTTGTGAATGGTGTAAGTTGGTGGTCTAGTTTCATTTTTTTTTGCAGGTAGCTGTCCAATTTTCCCAACACCATTTGTTGAAGAGGCTGTCTTTACTCCATTGTATGCTCTTACCTCCTTTGTCAAATATCAATTGTCCATAAAGGTGTGGGTTTATTTCTAGGTTCTCTGTTCTGTTCCAATGATCTATATGCCTGTTCTTATGCCAGTACCAGGCTGTTTTGAGTACAATGGCCTTGTAGTATAACTTGATATCAGGAAGTGTGATACCACCCAGTTTATTCTGCTTTTTCAAGATTGCTGAGGCTATTCATGTTCTTTTTTGGTTCCATATAAATTTTTGGAATATGTGTTCTATATCTTTAAAGTGTATCATTGGTATTTTAATTGGTATTGCATTGAATTTATAAATTGATTTGGGTAATATAGACATTCTAATGATGTCTATTCTTCCTAACCATGAGCACAGTATATGCTTCCACTTGTTTGTATCTTCCTTGATTTCTTTTATCAATGTTTTATAATTTTCTGAGTACAAGTCTTTAACCTCCTTGGTTAAATTTACTCCTAGGTACTTTATTGTTATTTTTTTCTGCAATAGTGAAGAAGATTGTTTTCTTAATTTCTCTTTCTGACAATTTATTGTTGATGTATAAAAATGCCTCTGACTTCTGAGTATCAATTTTATATCCTGCCACCTTGATGAATTCATTTATCAGGACCAGCAGTTTTTTGACTGAGATTTTAGGTTTTCTATGTACAGTATCAGGTCATCAGCAAATAATGATAGTTTTACTTCTTTTCCTATTTGGATGCCTTTTATTTCTTCCTCTTGTCTGGTTGCTGTGGCTAAGACTTCCAGAACTATGTTGAATAAGAGTAGTGAAAGGGGGGCACCCCTGCCTTGTTCCTGATATTAAGGGGATTACTTTTAATTTTTGCCCATTGAGTATGATATTGGCTGTTGGTTTGTCATAGGTGGCCTTTATCATGATGAGTATGTTCCCTGTATTCCCACTCGCTGAGAGTTTTGATCATAAATAGGTGCTGGATTTTATCAAATGCTTTTTCTGCATCTATTGATATTATCATGTGGTTTTTCTCCTTCTTTTTGTTTATATGATGAATGACATTGATTGATTTACAAATATTGTACCAGCCTTGCCTCCCCAGAATAAATTTCACTTGATCATGATGTATAATTTTTTTTCATGTATTGCTGGATCCAGTTTGCTAATATTTTGTTGAGAATTTTAGCATCTAAATTCATCAGAAATATTGGCCTATAATTTTCTTTCTTTGTGTTGTCTTTGCCTGGTTTTGGAATCAGAATTATGTTCGCCTCATAAAAGGAACTTGGAAGTCTTCCCTCCTCTTGAATTTTTTGAAATAGCTTGAGAAGGATAGGAATTAGTTCTTCTTTGAATATTTGGTAGAATTTGCCTGTGAAGCCATCTGGCCCAGGCTTTTGTTTGTTGGGAGTTTTTTGATAACTGTTTCGATCTCATTTGTTGTAATTGGTCTGTTTAGGTTTTCTGATTCTTCCAGATTGATTTTTGAAAGATTATATGTTTCAAGGAATTTGTCCATTTCACCTAGGTTGTCTAATTTTTTGGCATACAGTTCTTTTTTTTTTTGCATTTTTCCGAAGCTGGAAATGGGGAG
The DNA here is from genome assembly GCF_036850995.1 of Saccopteryx leptura. NCBI lineage: Eukaryota > Metazoa > Chordata > Mammalia > Chiroptera > Emballonuridae > Saccopteryx > Saccopteryx leptura. Next base: position 170,999,275 of record NC_089507.1, read on the forward strand.
GCAGTCAGACAGACCCCTGCATGCACCCGGCCAGGATCCACCCGGCATGCCCACCAGAGGGCGATGTTCTGCCCATCTGGAGCATCGCTCTGTTGCATCCAGAGCCCTTCTAGCGCCTGAGGCAGAGGCCACAGAGCCATCCTCAGCGCCCGGGCCATCTTTGCTCCAATGGAGCATCGGCTGCGGGAGGGGAAGAGAGACAGAGAGGAAGGAGAGGGGGAGGGGTGGAGAAGCAGATGGGCGCTTCTCCTGTGTGCCCTGGCCGGGAATCGAACCCGGGACTCCTGCATGCCAGGCCGACGCTCTACCACTGAGCCAACCGGCCAGGACTGGCATACAGTTCTTTATAGTATTTTCTTACAATCCTTTGTATTTCTGTTGTGTCAGTTGTTATTTCTCCACTCTCATTTCTATTTTATTTATTTGAATCCTCTCTCTTTTTTTCTTGGTGAGTCTGGGTAAAGGTTCATCGATCTTGTTTACCTTTTCAAAGAACCAGCTCTTGGTTTTATTGATCCTCTGTATTGTTTTTTTAGCCTCTATGTAATTTATTTCTGCTCTGATCTTTATTATTTCCTTCCTTCTACTTCCTCTGGGCTTTACTTGCTCTTCTTTTTCTAGTTCTTTTAGATGCAGGGTTAAGTTGTTTATTTGAGCTTTTTCTAGCTTCTTGAAGTATGCCTGTAGTGCTATGAACTTCCCTCTCAGGACTGCTTTTGCTGTGTCCCATAAATTTTGAGTTGCTGCATGCTCATTTTCATTTGTTTCTAAGAATTTTTTTATTTCTTCTTTGATCTCATTGTTAACCCATTTGTTATTTAATAACATGCTATTTAGTTTCCAAGTGTTTGAGTATTTTTCAGTTTTTCTATTGTAGTTGATTTTTAGTTTCATGCCATTGTGATCAGAGAAGATGCTTGATATGATTTCAATCTTCTTAAATTTGTTGAGACTTGTTTTGAGCCCTAACATGTGGTCTATCCTAGAGAATGTACCATTAGCTCTTGAAAAGAATGTATATTTTGCTGCTTTAGGGTGAAAGGTTCTGAAGATATCTATTAAATTGAGTTAATCTAGTGCAGGGGTCCCCAAACTTTTTACACAGGGGGCCAGTTCACTGTCCCTCAGACTGTTGGAGGGCCACCACATACAGTGCTCCTCTCACTGACCACCTATGAAAGGGGTGCCCCTTCCGGAAGTGTGGCGGGGGCCGGATAAGTGGCCTCAAGGGGCCGCATGTGGCCTGCAGGCCGTAGTTTGAGGACGCCTCATCTAGTGTGTCCTTTAAATCTGCTGTTTCTTTGTTAATTTTCTTTCTTGAGGATCTATCTAGTGATTTTAATGAAGTATTGAAATCCCTACTATTATAGTATTGCTGTTGATCTTGCCCTTTATGTCCATCAAAGTCTGCTTTATATATTTAGGTGCTCCTATATTAGGTGCATAGATATTTATAATGGTTATCTCTTCCTGTTGGATTGCTCCCTTCATCATTATGTACTGACCTTCTTTATCCCTTACTATAGCCTTTGTTTTAAAGTCTATTTTGTCAGATATAAATATTGCTACCTCAGCTTTTTTTTTTTTCATTTCCATTTGCATGAAATAATTTTTTCCAACCTTTTACTTTCAGTCTATGTGTATCTTTTGTTTTGAGGTGTGTCTCTTGTAGACAGCATATGTATGGGTTCTGTTTTCTTATTCATGCAGCTATCCTATGTCTTTTGATTGGATCATTAATACATTTACGTTTAAGGTTATTATTGATATGTAGTTGTTTATTGCCATTTTATTCTTTAAATCTACATTCCTCTTTTACTATATTTCCCCCCCTTTGTTCTGTTTACAACAGGCCCCTTAACATTTCTTGCAGCATTGGTTTGGTTGTAATAAATTCCTTGAGGTTTTTTTGTCTGGGAAGACTTTTATTTCTCCTTCAATTTTAAATGATAGCCTTGCTGGATAGAGAAGTCTTGGTTGTAGGCTCTTGTTTTGCATTACTTTAAATATTTCTTGCCATTCCCTTCTGGCCTCAAGTGTTTCTGTTGTGAAGTTGGATGTCATCCTTATGGGGGCTCCTTTGTAGGTGATTGACTTTTTTTTCTCTTGCAGCTTTTAGTATTTTTTTCTTTATCTCTTAGCTTTGGTATTTTAATTATGATGTGTCTTGGTGTAGGTTTCTTTGGGTTTCTCTTTAATAGAATTTCTGTGCTTCTTGAACTTGTAAGACTTTTTTGTGCATCAATTTAGGGAAGTTTTCAACTAAGATTTCTTCAAACAGGCTCTCTATCCCTTGTTATTTCTCTTGTTATACAGGAACCTCTATTATGAGGATGTCGTGTCTCTTTATGTTGTCACAGAGCTCTCTTAGAGTTTCCTCAGACTTTTTGAGCCTCTTTTCTTTTTGCTGCTCTGCTTCTGTGCTTTCATTTATCTTGTCTTGTAAATCGTTGATTCTATTCTTTGCTTCATCCAGCCTGCTTTTAATTCCTTTTAGTGTAGTTTTAATTTCTGATATTGTAGTTGTCATTTCTGACTGGTTCTTCTTTATGATTTCAATGTCCTTTTTTGATGCTTGTTATCTCTTTATTTAGGTCAGCGGTTCTCAACCTGTGGGTCGCGTCCCCCGTGGGGTCGCCTAAAGCCATTGGAAAATACATAATGCATATCAGGTATTTACATTCCGAATCATAACTGTAGCAAAATTACAGTTATGAAGTAGCCACCAAAATTATTTTTTGGTTTGGGGTCACTGCAACATGAGGAACTGTATTGCGGGGGTCACGGCATTAGAAAGGTTGAGAACCACTGATTTAGGTGCTCATTGTGTCCATCCATTGTTGCTCTAAGTTCTTTGAGCATTCTAATAATCATTATTTTAAACTCTACATCTGGTAGTTTGGTTATTTCCATCTCACTCAGTTCTTTTTCTGGGGATTTCTCTTGTTGATTCACTTGGATTGCATTTCTCTGTCTTCCCATTATGTCTGTGTATAACACTCCTTGTTTGGGTGTGTTGTTTGTGAAACTAGCTAAGTCTAGGGTTGGTATTGTTTGCCTCCAATTTTCAGTTGTGTTATTTCTGGATCTTCTTGAGTTGACATCAGCTATTGTTTGTAATCCGCTGTGGGCTATTTATCTGCTATCACTGTTCTTTTTGCTGTTTGTGTCAGAGTTTTCTATGTCTTAGCTGGTTTAGGTGTGAGAAACCCTTCATTAAGCTTCCACTCTAACAAGGGTTGTTAGGTCCTGAACTAGTGCTTTCCGTATCTGGCCACTGAATGTGCCTGCCCTGGACCTCCCTGTCTGGGGCCTGGTGCAGATCAGTGGGGCTCACTGCCTGTGACTGGCTCTTATCAACCTTTTATGAGCTACAGGCAATCCAGATCTTGTGGCTGCCTCACTGGGCCCAGGTGCCATTGTGAATATCAGCTGCACTCCTAGGATTGCTTTTATTTACTCTTGGCCAGGGGGAAGTTCCTTTAAAAGTTCAAGTTTCCCTGATATCTGCTTTCTGTTGCCTCTTATTACTGGCTACTTGTTGGGCTCAGTACTGTAATTCAGTGATTAGGTACAGATTGGATGTGGCCTACTCCTTAACCTCAGGTGTCATTCTATCCAGACTTTTTATTTTATTTTGGTTTTTTTTCTTCTTTTTCAATACTCAGTAGGGTGTACAGGGGTCCAGTGGGTATGGCCCCTGTGCTCCCATTGTGTGGTTTGTCCACTGGCCTTCCACCATTGTTGCTGCCTGAGGCGTTTGGGCTCAGGTGCTGCCTGCGCCAGCCTGCCTGTGTGGCCGCTGCTGCCCCAGGTGGGCTTATGAGTGCCTGCTTGGACTGCTTCCAAGGCTGCCCCAGCCTCCGCTGCTGCTGAGGGCGGGCCTGCGTGCCCCCGGCAGGTTTGCGCACGGGCTTGAGCCTCCGCAGCTATGGCTTCCGCGTCTGCAGGTGAGCCCGTGCGTGAACCCGTGCAAACCCGCTCAGACCGCTTCTGGGGCTGCCTTGGCTTCTGCTGCTGCTGAGCGTGAATCCGTGTTGCCAAGGGGCTTGCGCTTATGGCTCAGACCTGCTCAGCAGCTGCTGCGGCTCCCACCTCCACAGCCAGACCCTCACATGTCTGCTCAAACCACCCCCAAGGTCGTCCAGCTTCCACTGCTGCTGATGGCACGCCGGCGCCACGGGTGGGTTTGCATGCCGGCCCTGACCTCCCCAGTGGCCCTCATGGCTTTCAGCCTTGTTGGTGGGCTCGTGTGCGCCCACGTGGACCCCCTCCGCTGTTGCTCAGGTCTCCGCCCCATCAAGGGCAGGCCCACGCTGCAGGCAGGACTGTGTGCGAGCCCTGACCACTGCAGCGGCTGCCACGGTTTCCGTCTCTGTGGACCGGCCTGTGCATGTTTGCTCAGACTGCCCTGGACTCTGTAGCCATGTCCTGCTGCCTCCAGCCTGCCTGCCCCCAGCGAGCACTCAGTAGCATGGAGGGTGGTGTAGTTTAGACCTCTGCACTCACTATTTGTGTCCCTATGTGTTGCCTGCCACTGAGCACCTCTTTGTTCTAACTGGGGCGGGTGAGCCTCCGGTGGACAGGGTAATTTCTTCCCTTTGCTGGTGATGCTGTTCCCAAGAAAAATGTTCACTTTAGATTTGGGGAGTGACTCAGCCCAGGGGTTAGGGTGTCCATCCCTCAAAGTGTCTCCCCCTGTGTCTCTGAGACCACTCTCTCCCCTAGAAACTCCAGTCCTCCTAGTGCTTCCTGCTCCTGGAGCTCCGGGAAAGTGGCTGTGAGCCAGGCTCTCTGTGCAGTCCCTTTAATACGGAGCGTGGGTCCGAGAGTTCTGCCTCCTTCTCTCAAACAGTGTCTAGGCTCTTTTCTCAGCCAAATATAGTCCGTACGCCTTTTTCAGGTTCCTGGTTCTCTGCTGGGATTCCGGTTTTGGGGCTGAGGATCCACAACTTGCCGGACAACCCTCCCCGTCGTGAGAGTCCCTCTGGGCCGCAGCTCACTCTCGGGAGTGGGGCAGCCCTTTCCACGTCTCCAAGTTTCCTACCAGTCTCAGTGTGGGTTCTTTGGTGTCCTTGGCTATAGAATCTTCTTAGTTTAGTAGAAAGTTGGTCTTTCAAGATGAGTGTTCTCAGAATCAAGTTGTAATCCACCTTGGTTCTGAGAAGTAGGAGTTGGAGCGTCTGCCTACTCTGTGGCCATCTTGTCTCCCTCTGGCTCTGTTTCTTTATCTTTATCTCCTATCCAACATGCTCTTCTTTTTTTTTTTTTTTTTTTTGTATATTTTTTTTCTGAAGCTGGAAATGGGGAGAGACAGTCAGACAGACTCCCACATGCGCCCGACCGGGATCCACCCGGCACACCCACCAGGGGCGACGCTCTGCCCACCAGGGGGCGATGCTCTGCCCCTCCGGGGCGTCACTCTGTTGTGACCAGAGCCACTCTAGTGCCCCAACATGCTCTTCTGATGAATACATATGCTAGAAATGAAGCTCTATGACTTTTGAAATTAGGTCATCACAAGGACATAGCTTCCATCTGGATCTCTCTCTTCAGATGATCCTGCTTGGAATGCAGCTACCATGTTGGAAGGAAGCTCAATCTAGACCACACAGACATGGGAATAGTTCATATGGGAAGGACCTGAGGTCCCCAGATGACAGCCAGCATCAACATACACATGTGAATGAATGCATGAGCTCTCAGATGATTTGAGCCCCTGGCCTTTGAGTTTTCTGGTGGAGACCTTACTCATCACAGAGCAGAGACAAGCTATCCCTACTGTGCTCTGTCCAGATTCAGGAGTCACAGAATCTGTGAGCATAAGAAATGATCACTATATAACGTTATGTTTTGGGCTAAGTTGTTATGCAGCCATAAAAACGGGAAGAGCATATTAAAGTGCTAAGAAATATATCTAATATTTATAGTGTTAAAACATTAGAATCCTCTCTATTTTTCAAAGTTCAATTTAAACATCAACCTCCTCAACAAAGATTACCCTACACCATCTAAACAGAATTAAACAAAGATGTGTTGAACACTGGCCCTTCGTCAGGTTTCTCTCTAGGTGGACTTCGCATGCATGGTCTCATTTAGATGTCATCATAACTTGAGATGCTCCACTTAAATAAATAAACATTTTTAGCTGTTTATTAATTGCTATTACTTGGCTCTGCCTTTAAAATTGCATCAATAAATCACATTGATTCCAGTTCTTACAATAATTTTATCTATTTAAAAAAAAACTTCACAGAACTCTGAAGATATATTTGAACAATTTAAAGCAATTTCATGGTAATAGTGTTTCTTTTTCCTCTCTCTAGTTTTATTAGCTCCATTTCGTCAGTGAGGAAATTAAAGCTCATGGAGACAAAGTGGCTTATCCAACGCTAAGCAGCTTGGGCTGGGCAGGGCCAGCACTCAGGCCTGGCCCCCTCTGTGTTCCTTCTCTGCTTCTCTCATGACTCAGACCATGCAATAAAATTCTCCATGCACAACCTTTCTCTTTTTCTATTACCTGTAAGCTCTAAGAGACAGCTATATTCAGTTGTATGCATGACCAAATCCCTACAAGACACCTGGCCCCGTGCTTTGCACACAGTGGTTTCTCTCTAAACTCACCCACTGCCGCCATGCAACAACTCTTCCTGAGCCCCCTCCATGGGCCAGGAAGGCTCTGCAGTAGTACTGAGAAAAGACCTGGTCCCTCCCCTCGTGGAGCTTTTAGTCTGGCCAGGGAGACAGGCTTCAGCAAGCCAGCTCACACACAGTCACTGGCGTACTGTGACGACTGTTAGGAAGAAGAAACAGGATCCTTATATGAGAGGCAGCAGCAGGAGAACCCACTTTAGGTGGGAAGGCAGGGTGAAGCTCCTTCTAAGGAGAGAGACCTAAATAAAGAGTAGAAGTTAGCTAAGCGTGTGTGTGTGTGTGTGTGTGTGTGTGTGTTTGGTTTGGGGGCTGATGGTCCAGAGGGAAGAGAGGATGTGAAGGCCAGGAGAAAAGGAGGTCAGAGAAAAGGGCTAGTTGGAGGAAATAAAAGAATGTCAGTAGGGCAGGGTCATGGGTTTGGTCAGTGGGTGATGAATGAATGGATGGAAGGAAGGAGGGATGAAGGATGGGTGGATGGATGGACAGACGGATGGATGGATAAATGGAAGGACGGGGTGGAAGCAAGAATAACTGTACGAATGTATAGTGAAATGAATGGATGGAGAAAAGGAGGGATGGAGATGAATATATGTGTGTGTAGTTGGATGAGTGGAAGGATGAATGAATGGACAGATGAAGAAATGATGGATAAATGATGGATAGATGGATAGATGTGGAGGCATAGATAATTGTATGTATGTATGTTTGGATGGATGAAGGGAAGGAGAAATGAAGGGATGAAGGCAAAGATAAGTGCATGTATGCATGCATGTACATATGTGTGTGTAGGTATGGCAGGATGCATGTATGCATGTACTGATGTATAGTGGGAAATACACACATACATGTACACATGCATGTGCATGCATGGTGAAATGTGTGTGCATGTATATATGGTGGGATACATGCATGGCCATGCGTGTGGTGGGTACGTGTGTGTGTGTGTGTGTGTATATATATATATATGTATGTATAATGGGATGCATGAATGAAGGAAGGGCACAGCTGGCCTTGGTCCAAGTTTTGTAGTTGATGCTGCCCTTGACCTTCTGTGCCACAATCTCCCCACCTTACCGTGGCTCTCAGGCCCCCAGTCCCCTCCCATTCTCTCCACTTCACTATGTCAAATGGGCTTCCTGGCTCTGCTCAGAAAGCCGTTTGCCTGTGCTCATGGGCCGGGGCACAGCCATGAATACACTGACCTACAGCAGCAGGGGCTGCTGAGAGAGAATCCACTCAGCCAGCCCAGGCAGGAAAAAGGCTAGCGGGTGGAGGGCCCTATGCTGACAGGGGCGGGGTCTGGGGTCTCCTGGGAGAGCCCCTCTCACTGAGGTGGATACAGATGAGGTCTGCTGCACTCCCTCTCCGAGGCACACGCTTGTTAGCACAGCGTGCTCTGCCCAGCAGTGCTGATCTGACTTTCCCAACCAGTCCCCAGGAGCAGAGAGGTGGGCCTGGGGCACGGCTGGGTGCGCCCAGGAGCAGAGAGGTGGGCCTGGGCACGGCTGGGTGCGCCCAAGAGCAGGGAAGTGGGTCTGGGGCACGGCTGGGTGCTCCCAGGAGCAGAGAGGTGGGCCTGGGCACGGCTGGGTGCGGCCAGGAGCAGAGAGGTGGGCCTGGGGCACGGCTGGGTGCGCCCAGGAGCAGAGAGGTGGGCCTGGGCACGGCTGGGTGCGGCCAGGAGCAGAGAGGTGGGCCTGGGCACGGCTGGGTGCGCCCAAGAGCAGGGAAGTGGGTCTGGGGCACGGCTGGGTGCTCCCAGGAGCAGAGAGGTGGGCCTGGGCACGGCTGGGTGCGCCCAGGAGCAGAGAGGTGGGCCTGGGGCACGGCTGGGTGCGCCCAGGAGCAGAGAGGTGGGCCTGGGCACGGCTGGGTGCGCCCAGGAGCAGAGAGGTGGGCCTGGGGCACGGCTGGGTGCACCCAGGAGCAGAGAGGTGGGCCTGGGCACGGCTGGGTGCGGCCAGGAGCAGAGAGGTGGGCCTGGGCACGGCTGGGTGCGGCCAGGAGCAGAGAGGTGGGCCTGGGGCACGGCTGGGTGCGGCCAGGAGCAGAGAGGTGGGCCTGGGCACGGCTGGGTGCGGCCAGGAGCAGAGAGGTGGGCCTGGGCACGGCTGGGTGCGCCCAGGAGCAGAGAGGTGGGCCTGGGGCACGGCTGGGTGCACCCAGGAGCAGAGAGGTGGGCCTGGGCACGGCTGGGTGCGCCCAGGAGCAGAGAGGTGGGCCTGGGCACGGCTGGGTGCGGCCAGGAGCAGAGAGGTGGGCCTGGGGCACGGCTGGGTGCGGCCAGGAGCAGAGAGGTGGGCCTGGGCACGGCTGGGTGCGGCCAGGAGCAGAGAGGTGGGCCTGGGGCACGGCTGGGTGCGGCCAGGAGCAGAGAGGTGGGCCTGGGGCACGGCTGGGTGCGGCCAGGAGTGACTCCTAATGTCTGTGTTAGATCTTAGAGGTCTTGTAAAGTAGGCATTCTGCTTCAGAACATAGTCATTGCTTTTATTTATTTTTAAAACAGTTTTCACCAGAAAATATGTCATTATACACAAAAGAGTGAACATAATTATATGTCTAGTTTAAAGAAGAATACAATGAACACTCATGCACCCAGCATCCAGCTCAAGGACTAGGACTCCAACCGATCTCGCCCCCCCCCCCCGCCCCGCGTCCCTCTCGGTCACCTCCCCTCTCTCTCCAGAGGTAGCTGCCACCCTGAATGCCATGCCAGACATGCCTCTGCTCCCTCTCCAGGTCTCACCACGTATAGACCCACCTGTAAACAAATTATGGCTAATTTAGTCTGTTTTCAAACCCTTTATACCTGGGATTATTCTGTATGTTGTCTACTGTGATTGTGTTTCTTTGGTGCAACATATTTTTGGAGCTCTAAGTCCCTGCACTTAGTTTAATCATTTTCATGGCTGTATGGATGCCTGCAGATCGAGACAGCACCCCGCTGCCACAGGTCTGGCTGGTGGCCAGTGTTTTGCTGGCTGCTAAGAACCACTTTGTATGGCTTTCCTGGCATGTGTAGAATCTGCAGGTTATGTGCCTAAAGGGGAAATTGCCTGGCATGTCCAGAATCTGCAGGTATGTGTCTAAAGGTGGAGTTGCTGGGTCACAGGGGGTGCACATGGTAATTTTATAAGATAATGCCCAACTGTTTTCCAAACCAGCACTAATTTACCTATTCACATGCCCACCAGCAGAGATGGGAGTTTCTGCCAATGCTTGGTCTTACTAGACTCTCTGGGCCTTGCCAATATGGTGGGCATGGGGTGGGATTTCATTGTGGTTTTGTTTATTGAAAAACAATCTTTCTCTCTCCAGTCAGATGGCATCATACACTGCTCCCAACAATTCATGACTTTCATTGCATTCTGAGTAGCATTTCAAGTACCAGCCACATCTTAGAACATCACCGTCTATAACCAACACCCCACCTCCCCAGCCACGTCTTTTATTCTTCACTTTCCTCACTCTGTTCCAGTCATCTTGGCCTAAGCCACCCCAATCTACCCCAGGGCCTTTGCATCTGTTGTCCCTGACCTGGAAAGACCTGTCTCTCTGTCTGGCTCATCCCCTTGCTTCCTTTGAGGCTCTGCTCAATGTCACCTCCTCAGATAGCCTCCCTCAGACTCCATTTCAAACAGGACCCTGGCCCCAGCTTCCATCTGTCTCATCTGGCTTCATTTTTCCTTATAACATTTTATTTTTTCTTCTTCTGGGCTGTCTATCATTTATATTTTACTCTATATTCACCTTTTACCATTTTTGTCCCCACTACTTTCCTTGAGGGCAGCGACGAGTGTCTTGGTTTTGTCCCCTGTGTCCTCACTGCCTAGAACAGAGCTTGGCATGCAGTGGGTGGACAGCCATAGTTGTTTCCTGAGTGAATTAAACGTTCAAGTAAGATAAGTGCTCCAGAAAGACACAAGAATGTTATCCTGAACCATTGCATGACCCCTAAGTCTTCTACACTTAGGTTGAGAATGAAGAAAAACAAGTCCGTTGGTGACATTTTGGGCATCAGCGCCAGCCCTGGTGACAGTAGGCTTGATGCCCTCAAGTCCCATTCTGCAGGGGTGACTGAGTCCCCGGTATAACGAGAAGCAGGCTGGCTCCCCATGGGACTGCGGCACTTGGCTCCACAGTGTGGGCAGCCGTGGTGCAGACCACGGCTCCAAATCTGAGCCAGCCACCAAAGGGGCTTAGGATATTGCCCAGGCGAGGAGAATACAGAGGTGTCCCCAGGGTCTAGATGTGGACAACTAGTGGCTGGAGGGAAGCTGTCAACTCAGGAATTCTCTCCCAACCCCCTCAGTCATTTAGCCCACTTGTCACATGCCAGAAATTTATGGCAACTTGAGAAAAACAAAGAAGAGACTCCGGATGGGGACAGGAAAGAAACTGGGGAGGGGGAGGTGATGTTTTATTGACTTCCCCTTAATTGCTGTAATTAAAAACATGTAAAGAATCTTTTTGTAATGACTTTGCTATTATCATTAGCTGTTAGCACAGCTGCTTTATTAATTTCTCGTTACAACCCAATTCAGAGTCTCTCTTTGGGAAGGGGGTGGGGCCAGGGCGGGGGCCTGCCTGGCGGATCCCTGGAAAGAGCCCCAAGAGCAGCTGACATCTGGCACTGGCTGCTAGGCACCCCGGGACAAAACTCTCCCACCTTGGAGGTGGACAGGGCCAAGGAGAGATGCAGGGATCTGGAAAAACAGCCAGACCCCGCCCATCCTCAGAACCATGTGCATCTACCTGTGTGACTGTGGAAGAGACAGCTGGACGGACAGACAGATGCAGGAGGACTGGAGAGCAAAGTTGGGAGAGGCCCAGGACTGGGATAGGGTGAGAGAGGTGAAAGATTTTAAGGAGGCACTCCCTCTCAGGGTCTTGCAAGTGTGCAGTGAGTACCCGAGAGGGAGCGCCTCCTTAAATTTTGCATCCTTTCTGCCTCCCCTCTCTCACCCTCACCCCAGTCCTGGGGAGTAGGAAGGGTAGCTAGGAACGTACCTAGGAAGGTAAACACCACTGACTGAAGGTGTATTATCTATGGGCACTGGCTAGGTCCCTTGCCACATGTGAGCTCAAAGAATTCTCTGGGCAAGCCTAGGAGGTAGGTATTATTAGACACATTTTGTGGATGAGAAACTTGAACTGGGTGAGGCTCAGAGAGGCTCAGTCACTTCCCTGGGGTCACACAGCAAAAAAAAAAAAAAAAAAAAGGGGGCAAAACCAGGATTTAAATGTGGTCTGCTTAACACCAAAGCCCATGCTCTTTATTAAGCCAAGCTACCTCTTGTGGTGATGGGCACTCCATAGCCTGCCAACTCTGTAAGGTACCCCTTACTCCCACCTCCTGACCCCTCACACTGGATTTTGGCAATTGCAGAGTTCCAAGCTCCCACATGGGCTTGGGCCAGGCCCCTGCAAGTCACCCCACCAGCATCACCTGGGGTGTCCAGGACCCACAGAACCTGCAGTGTGGGGAGCGGAGCTCAGGGCTATCCTACCCCTGGGCATTTGTGCCTGGACAGAAGGTTACAGTGTCAGGCAGTTTGAATCCCTGCCATCTGCCTCTCACACCCTCTCAGGAGGGGAGCCCAGGTTGGTCTGACCCCTTCTTACAGCATGCGGGAAAAGCCAGGTGCTCCCGGGCCCTTACCAAGGCCTCTGCCCACCATCAGTGCACTTTGCTGGCTTGCTCAGCACCGGGGCTTGGTCACAACCCATCCCTCGGCTTGGACGAAGGAGGGCGCCTGTGGGTCTGGGGTCAGGGCTCATGCACGCATCGGCCTGGTTTCGAGGGTTTATGTATATGTGAGGAGTGTGCATATTGAGGGGGGTGGGGTTGCCAGTAGGCTGAGTCTTGGGCTCCCGGGTCCCCATCACAGCTAAGGACTAGCATTTCAGTCACTGGGACACTAGGTTCTCTTCCTTTCCCTTTCTGACCAGCAGACACTGTCACCCGAGGGGCTCTCAACTCCAGAAAGTCCCCGTTGTCTCCTATGAGCCAAGGGCTTGGAACAGACATTCCCCACAACAGCCTGGACCAGCTGGCACCCTGGTGGCCTGTCCAGCTCCACACACACAGACATACGTACACGTCCTCACCAACCCAGCCACGCACATCTGCACACATGCGTGCATGCACACTCTGGCACACATGTTCTCTACCACAGTGGTCCCCAACCTGTTTTGGGCCACGGACCGGTTTAATGTCAGAAAATATTTTCACGGACCGGCCTTTAGAGTGGGATGGATAAATGCACAAAATAAAATTATGTGACCAGCGTAAAAACTGTGGTATTTTAAAATATAATTGTTGAACTTACGAGACAAGCCTCAAGAGTGAGTCTTAGACAGATGTAACAGAGGGAATCTGGTCACTTTTTAAAAATAAAACATTGTTCAGACTTAAATATAAATAAAACGGAAATAATGTAAGTTATTTATTCTTTCTCTGCGGACCGGTACCAAATGGCCCACGAACCAGTACTGGTCTGCGGCCCGGGGGTTGGGGACCACTGCTCTACCACACAGGGGACGAAGAGGCAGATGACTCCAGACACACACAGGTGCATGAGCCCCCCCCCCCCCGGGGACCCACATGCATGCACAGTCTCCCTGGAGCCTGCCCACTGCTGCCCCTGCCCCGTGGACCTGGGCCCCGGTCACTGAAGTTCCGAGGGGGCCCCCAGCCGCCTGACAGTGGTCTGATCCAGCTGTGTAACTCAGGGCTCCGCCCCCCTCGGAGTGAGTCGAGCTGCCTTGCAAGCTGATTTATGGGGACAGGCCGTCCTCCACTTCTGATTACAGTTGTTTTCCACAATTATTATACACGCTCTTCGCCTCACTTGAGGCTTCCTATTAGGCTCCTCTCTCCCACTCCTCTCCAAGTAGGAAGGTCCTCTACGCTAAGTCAGAGGCAAACTGCTGTGCACTCGGGCCGAGGAGCTATCTCTTTTTTTTTTTTTAGTTTCAGTACTCAGTAAGGCTTTCCAGACACCCATGTCCCACTGTGCAGCCTTGGACCTCGCCCCTAAAACACCCAGCACGAAGCAGCCCACTGGAGGCTTGTTTCTGGCACATGGCAGCTATTCTAGGACGAGGGGCAGGACAGCGAGGGGAAGCTGAGTCACGGGGAGGGTGGTGACAGGTGCTTTGGGGCCCTGAGATGCCGGTGGGTCCTGTGAAGCTGCTTTCCCGTTTCCCTCCATCCTCCTGGGGGACTGGCGCCACCTGGGGGGAGGCTGTTACCCCAGAGCCTGGGTGGAGGCCTCCCTCTCCACCCTCTGCCCACTGGGCCTCCCGGAAACCCCAACTTGTCCTCTCCCCTCTTTGGGCTACGGTACCCACTGGGAGGCATCTCCCCGACCGCTGGGACCCCGCACTATGACTGCTTCAGGGCTCAGCGAGTTGAAGAATGGAGAAGTTAAGGTTAGGAGGGGCCCTGGGAAGTCTACCAAGAGAGGTCCAGGTTGGCTAGGATGGAAGTCGCCCTCTCCGTATCCCCTGACCAGTGTGAGGTCAACACCAGAGGAGACCCTCGGAGCAGGTGATGAGGTCTCCTTTAAAAAAAAAAGCAGCTGGACCCATTTAAAGAGTGAACTGACAGCCAGCAGACGTGTGTCACTTATCAGCCGTGTGGCCTTGTGAGCCCCTGCCACCTCCCGGGCCTTGGTTCTATCGGCTGTAGAAAGAGAGCACTGACCCAGATAAGCAGGACGGGACACCACTGACACCCAGCGAGACCGGAAGCAGTGGCTGCTGGGTGGGGAACCTGCCGGCCTTCTCCTGCGTCCCGCCGGCCCCGCCCTGAGTCACCCTCGTACTCACAGGCCACCTGGACCTCGGTCTGCCGCTGCAGCAGGGCGCCCATCCGGTTTCGCACGATGCAGCGGTAGAAGCCAGCATGGGTGCGGTCCAGGCTGGTGATCATGTACCTGGGGGAAGACAACACAGCCAGTGAGAGTGAGCAAGCAGGCAGCTGCAGAGATGCACAGGTCGGACCGGGGGTGAGAGGGCAGAGGTCGCTGCATCCCCTTCCAGGATGAGGAGCACCTGGGAGCTCTTGACTCTCTGGCTCTGTCATGGGGTCACAGTAAGGTCCTTACCAACAGGACAGCCCCACCCAGAGGTACTTTGCTTAGGTGTCCAGGAAGTAGCCTGTTCTTTCCCAAGGATGAGAAGTGCTGTGCCCGAGCCCTTGACCCTGCTGTGACCACGCCTGCCAGCACTTTGTAGGTCTGTTGGGTCTCCTATCCTCCCTTTCCTGTGACTCACATGACTGAGAGGGTGGGGGCACTTTATTTTGGTAGGCACGGGACTATGCTGTAATATTAATTGAAATGGATGGAGGTGACAGGTGCTGGGAAATTTACATGTTTCCCCAAATGCTTTGCACCATTCCCTCCTTAAAGTCACAGACAGCTCTGCTGCAGCTTTGTGGAGGGAAAAGCAGAACCTTCCGAGCAGAACAGGTTGGCTTTCTGTCCTGTGGCCCTGGGGCCTTGGGTCCAGGACGCACGAATCTGAGGAGGCCCCTGGGAGCCTGGTCCAGGAGCACATGACTGGCCCAAAGGGCAGCAGAGAGCCTGGTCCAGGAGCACGTGACTGGCCCCAAGGGCAGCAGAGTCTGGTATCAGGAGAAAGGCGCTGGAGAGCAGGCGTGTGGCAGCTCACCTGGCGGAGAAGCAGGGAGGAGGCAGGGCTTGGTCCGTGAAAGGAGCTTCCAGCACCGATGCCTGCTGGGGGGAGGGGCTAGCTTCCCTGGCTCCCCTCTGGGACACCTTTCCTATCCCCAGGAAGTGAATGGCCCAGCACAGACCTCAATGAATCAAGGGGCTTGAGCTAGGATATCTTCCCCATCCTTGAGTACCCAAGGATTTGCTCAGCTGACCTGGTGAACAAGCTCATTGTCAACTACCCCTAGGTTGTACCAACCCTGGAACAGAGTGACCTGATTCCCAGGAGTTGCCAAATTTACTTTTACAGAAATTCCAGCTGTGTCTGTCATCATCATCATCATCATCTCACAATGATGACACTGCATTAAGTACTTTTCATACATTTCTTTATTCCACACAGCTATTCCCAGATGATTGGATATCATGGACCAGTAACACTTAAAAAAATGGAGGTTGACATAAGAATATCAACTTTTTATTTTGCCAAGTAAGATCATTAAAATCAGCCAACCAAAAAGCAAACAGACAAAAAAAAAAAAAAAAAATCAAGAAAAGAGAGAGAGAGAATATTAAAAAGTGCCAGGCAGGGAGAGAAAAATAAATAGAAATGGTCAGCATTTTATTTATAAAGGACATTTTTGTCCTTTATAAAAAAAGAAATGTAATCTCAGCATAAAAGCCATTTGAGCAAATTTTAAACAAATTTCATGCAAAGCCCACTACACTGGCTCCACTTTTCTCACTTTGTGTGGACAGGTGCAAACGGTCACAGGTCTGAGCCTTTCATTTAATCTTCATGCCCATCCTATGGGGAGGGTACCCCCACTTTAGAGGCGAGTAAATTGAGGTTCAGACATATCTCGTCGTTGACCTGTGGTCTTATAGGTCGTAGGAGGCAGGGCCAGGGTCCCACAGAACCTTTCTGACTCCAAGCCCAGCTGCTGACCAGTTCAACACGGACGTGGTACTCAATGGGCCCCACCTTCTGTCCTGGGCTGTAGGAGTCCTAACTCTCTCTGGCTCTGCAGCGTTATCCAGAACCCTCTGGTTGTCCAAGCTTCTTATCTCTGCCATGGGCTGCAGCTCTTCTCTGCCCGTCCTTACTGTGCACAGCGCAATGATGGGCAGATAGTGGGCACCCGATCTGGCAAACTTCCCGTTCTCCTCAAACCCATCCTCAAGCTCATCAGGAGCTCTCTCCCGTCTCTGCCTCATCTCTCCTGCGGGGAGCAGGGACAGCTTCGTCTCTGCCTCATCTCTCCTGCGGGGAGCAGGGACAGCTTCGGGAAACCGTTTGGGTCTCCCAAGCGATGGGGTGACCCGAGGGAAGATGCAGGGAGAGATTGGCTAGCAAAGTTCTCTACCTTTTGGACATGGAACCGATGTTATTAAATAGCACCAAGGAGAGGAAAATGAATGGAAATGGCCAAAAAACGGACAAAAAGGATGCTCGACCTGTTACAGCAAAACGAAGCCCAATCAAAACCATGTTGACATATCAGATTGCCAAAGACCATCACGTGACGATCACACCCAGAGTTGGCATGAGCGAGGGAAAGGGAGGCATACGATCAGATCGGCTGGTGGAACTGTAAACTGATCGAGCCTTTGGGGACAAAAATCTGTCAAAATAGGAATATGCAAGCCTTTTGACCCAGGAGTTACACTCCTGGGAACTGGCCTTTTAGATATACTTGCAAAAATAGGTACAAGGCTGTTCACTGTAGCACTCACTGCTTGTAACAGCAGATAAACAAAACAAAAAAGCCTTGAGCAACCTAAATGACCATCAGAGATGTGTTGGATCCATGAATGAGGCTGCCACCACGGCCTGCGTGGGAACACCTGTATGGAATTTGATGAAATGGTCTCCAGGATGCACAGAGCCTGGAAAGGAAGCTGGAGAAGGGGGATGTTCATGGAAGCAAAAACACGAGGAAGTAACAAGCAAAACAATATCGCAGGTGAGTGAGGCAAGAGCGACATTGTTTTCTCAACACTCTCGCTAAGTTCTTATTTATTGAGACAGCTACCAAGCCCTCACTTAATATTTAGGATCATGCACATTGACCCAATAAAAGTAATTTGAGTTAGTTGACCAGAAACAAAGTCAAAGGACTGTGTAAATGATCCGACACAGTGTGGGCAAATGGAAATAGCGTGTATTTGTACACACACACAATCACACATCACCCTGGCAAGTGTACACACAGCGTTCTGGAGACAGACCCTGCAGCGCGTTATGTCCCTTTGGGGAGAGGTATCAGGCTGAGGAGGGAGGGGACTTCTCCTTTTTTGGATTTTATGTCTTCCCATGCTATCAGAATTTCCTTTATCGTATGCATATATCGGTTTTATTTTAAAAATAAAGTTAAAAAATGCACTTCGAGCATGTAATTTAAGTAGGCATTATAAAAAAAGACACCAGGGACTCGTTGGGTCCGGATTTGTTTGCTGATGCCAGTGGTGTGGTGAATTCTAAACTTTAATAAAAGTAAATTTCTGCAGAAGGCTCGATGACCATTTGCTTGAGCACGAAAGCCCCGGGCCACATCTAGAGCTCTGAGGATGGCCAGCGGGCTGCGGACCCGCCCCTCCTCTGAGGAGAGGCTGGCTCTGGGCTTCCTCTTGCTTTCCCCTGCCCTGCAGTTGATGGCAGGTGCTCCTTGGCCAGCAGAGCAGGGTACAGCCCCTCTCTTGTTCCTCTCATTTCCCTCTCTCTGGGCCACCGCTGGTGCTTCTTGCCTGGGAGACCTATTTCTGGCTTGCAGGCAACATTATTTAAAGCAACAGTTCCACCACTGCCTTTCCTAGCAGGGAACCCACTTCACTCCACCTCTGGGGCAGCAGAGGCAGTTGGCCTGCATCTCAGTTAGCTGTAAGCATCCCTGATGACGACAGTGACAGTGCTTGTTATTCCAGCAGAGCTCCGTCCTGGGCCCTGGGGACACATTCCACCTGCAGCTTTGTCTGCCCCACCCACCTGTGGCTGCTGGCCTGGCAGAGTCCTGGATAAGCCCAGCCTTGAACCCTGGCCTCTCTGGGCACAGGTATTGATACAATGTCCTGTGCAGCGGGGCTCATCCCTGATCTGGCCACAAGGGAGCACTGGAGAAAGTGCCAGGGCTTCTAGTTAGACTTGACTTGATTTCTGCTCTTTCTTAGGAGTGTGGCCTGGCAAGTTATGGAACCCTGCAAGCCTCAGTTTTCCCAGCTGTAAAATGGGGACAATAATGGCTGTCTT
Organism: Saccopteryx leptura; assembly: GCF_036850995.1. NCBI lineage: Eukaryota > Metazoa > Chordata > Mammalia > Chiroptera > Emballonuridae > Saccopteryx > Saccopteryx leptura. Next base: position 171,017,860 of record NC_089507.1, read on the forward strand.
TGATGTGAGCATTACAAGACGGCATGAGCGCCTGGCGCATGGTAGGCACTGCACACACGCCTGTCAAATTAGGGAGCAAGCATATGGTGGGGAGTGGAAGTCATTGGGGTAAGGTGGGGAGGTTTGCAGAAAAATGCAAGGAAGGTGTGGCAGGAGCCCGTCACCCGTGTTGGGGTCCATGAAGGGCTCCGTGACAAGCATCGCAGGGACAACGATTCCCTTGCCTGGTAAATTCTTTGGCTTCCTCATGGACACAAACCCCAACTGTCTCCAGCCACCAGCAAAAGATCTGCTATGCCCCCTTGGTTACCTAATGCTTCTTACTGATAGAGGGGCCCTGCTTTAGTCCCTCAGTTGCTGGTGGAGACTGTGTCCTGCCTCCTCGGGGACACTGGGACAGCAAGGACACAGCTCCCCTTCAAAGGCCACCCCTCTCAGCCTCCCAAGCTCCCATCACTTCTGTCTGCATCCTCAAGGTGGAGGGGCCTGAGCCAGGCTCCTCTGGGCCAGAGGCACCTCTCCCCAGTTGACCAGCAGCCTCGTTCTCCATCCAGTGAGGAACCACTGCAGGGGAGTGGCTCCAGGATGTGGTAAACACCTGGATTCACCCACCTCTAGGATCCCTTACTTGATGATTTCTTACAGGAAATAGGAAATACAGTCTCAGGATTCAAAGTTTCAAGAGTAAAAGAGAAGGCGCACAACAAACGTCACTCCCATCCCTGTCCTCCCCCCGCCCCCCCGGCCCCACCTGCAGTGCCTGGTCTGTCCCAGCTCCCAACACACACCGAGTAAACCACTGGTGTTGGTTTCCTGAGTCTCTTCTCAGCATTTTTTGATGCAAATTCCCCCCACTTTCTAGCAGGAGACAGGGTCTCCTCGACACGCTGCTCTGCTCCCTGCTCCATGCCTGTGACAGGATGTCTTGGAACTCTTGCCGTAACTGTACTTCCAGCTTCCCCAGGCTTTCTGACAGCTGCGGAGGAACGAGAAGTCTCTAGGATGGAGGGAGCTTTGCTTTCTCCCAGTGAGCTGGTCAGAGGGAGCAGGCAGAGGAGAGAGCCTGGGGCTGGGCTCAGGGCGGGGTGGGAAGGCAGGAGGGCACTCTCTGCCCCATCCCAGGGTGTCCTGATTTAACCCACATGACCCCGCTGGAATGGTCTGCTCAGTTCTGAGATGCAGAGATGGGCTCGGGGTGGAGGACACAGGATGGTGACAATGCGGCGAGGAGCCGGGACAGGTAATTGGATTTCTCGAGATAAGAGATGAGCAGGGGAGAGAATCACTGCCTAACAAATGCGGCATCTTCCCCAGCACGGGGAAACACACAATGCCCTTTTTGGTTCGAGTCCTTGAGCATCACAGTTGATATTTAAAATGATTCTTAGCTGCATTAAGTAAGATATTTCAATTCCATGAAGCTGTCAGGAGCTGATGCAGACACGAAAAATAATAGGCACACTCTCCTTGTATTGTCCTCGTTAATAAATCAGGTGCCTGGAGATGCACGTAGATGCTCACGGGGAGGAAGGGCATGTGTGTGCACGTGCACATGGGTACACACATGCACAGAGTGCATGCACACTCATATGCTCCCACCAGCACTCCTGCTCTCGTGCTGTGTGAGGCCACAGCACTCATGTACTCCGGCTGCCTCACCAAGACACACTCAAGGGAGGCCAATGGCCAGTCACGGGTACACGTTTACTCTCCTGCCCAAACCACACTTTCTAGGTCCTAGGAGGCCCTCAGGGACAGAGTTCTAGTCTCTGACCCCCTGGTCTGACACGTGTGTGTGTGTGTGTGTGTGTGTGTGTGTGTGTGTGTGTGTGTGTAGGGGAGGGAGGCCGGAAGGGGAGGAAGAGGTTTGGGGGACGCAAGGAATGACGGGCACAGGGGTGCATGGAGGCGTCAGCCTCACTCTCTAGCTCCACCACCTTCTGGCTGTTTCTGATGGAAACCGGCTGCCCTCACCTCTCCACGTGCTGCCTCTCTGCCCACAGGGCCCCTCTCTGCTGTCTGCTAGGACTTCTGCTCCAGGAAGCCTCCCCAAAGCCACCCTGAGCCACCCCAGGGTTCTTTCTCTCCAGCCCTGGTGCATTGGTCACAACTTAACGTCCTACGTCCTTGTACGTGTCTCCCCGAGGCCATGCCTTGTGCTCGGCCCCACGACCCCCATGCAGCAGGCCTAGAACAAGGCACACCCAGTCAACACTCTCAGGCTGGGTAAGCAAAATGGCTAGTGTGGGAGGCCTCATAATCCCCCCCCAATAAAGCTGTCCACATCCTATTTCCGAAAGACCGAACATGTGACAGGGTATGATGTTTGAACTGTGTCCCCTCAGATGATCTGTTGATACTCTAACCCTCAGTACCTGTGAACGTGAACTTATTTGGAAATAGGGTCTTCGCTGATGTAATCAGGTTGAGATGAAGTCATTAGGGTAGGCCTCATAAGAAGAGACGTGTGTCCTTATAAGAGACATGACACAGACACAGGGAGAAGGCCGCCTGTAACAGAGGCTGGGGTGACGGGACACAATAAAACACAAAACAAAACAAAACACCAAGGGTTCCCAACAACAGCAGGTGCTGGAAGGAAGGCACTTTAGAATGCATTTCCCTTAGAGCAGGGGTCTCAAACTCAACTCAGCATGTGGGCCGCAGAGCAAGATCACAGCCGTTTGGCGGGCTGCACTAGGTCTGCAAAAGGCAACTGTTACGCAACACTTTTCTCACTGCAGTTGAAAACAAAAAAAAAAATCAGTACAAAATTGTTCGGCAGGCCGCATGCGGCCCGCGGGCCGCTAGTTTGAGACCCCTGCCTTAGAGCCTTCAGGGCGCGTGGCCCTGGCGACACCTTGATTTCGGCTTCTGGCCTCCAAAGCCCTAAGAGAATAAAGGTCTGTTGTTTTAAGCCACCCGCCAGTTTGTGGCACAGAGACTCTGCAGCTGTGGTTAAGTTAAGGACCTCGAATGGGAAGACTATCCTGTGTTTCCTGGTGGGCCCACTGTGACCCCACAGGCCCCTTTAAGAGGGAGACAGCAGGGTCAAAGTGAGAGAAGACAGGAGGAGAGAAGCGAGGCTGGGGAGATGTGGGGCCATGAACCAAGGAATGCAGGAGGCCTTGAGCAGCTGGACAAGCCAGGCAGTGTCCTCTCCCCTCGAACCTCCAGAAGGAATTCTGCGCAGCCGACACCTTGCTCTCCAGACTTCTGACCTCCAGAACGGGAGGGGACACACTGCCTTGTTTCAGGTCACTAGCTTGTGGTTATCTATTATAGCGGCTATAAGCAACTCCTCCCAGCAGTTTTCCTCCAGGCTGGGGAGGAGGCCAGGCCCAGAGAAGGCTCTCTGACAAGTGGGAGGGCTGAGCAGGCTGGGGGCCGAGGGTAGGTCCTGCCCGCTGTGTGCAGACTCTTCAGATGCAGGAAGCTGTGGGGCTGAGCTGGACTCGATGTAGGCTCACCTGAAGGTGGCTGCTCAGACGAGACACAGCAGGTGGGCTGGTGTGACCACCTTCTGATGGACGGCTAGTCTCAGTAGAGGAGGAGCTGCAGGTCCTCTCCTCCCCGGCCCCCTGCTGCCCCTGAGCCTGGAGTGTGGCCCCGACCTCCCTGCTGCCCCCGAGCCTGGAGTGTGGCCCCTGCTGCCCCTGAGCCTGGAGTGTGACCCCGGCCCCCTGCTGCCCCTGAGCCTGGAGTGTGGCCCCTGCTGCCCCTGAGCCTGGAGTGTGGCCCCGGCCCCCTGCTGCCCCTGAGCCTGGAGTGTGACCCCGGCCCCCTGCTGCCCCTGAGCCTGGAGTGTGACCCCGGCCCCCTGCTGCCCCTGAGCCTGGAGTGTGGCCCCGGCCCCCTGCTGCCTCTGAGCCTGGAGTGTGGTCCCGGCCCCCTGCTGCCCCTGAGCCTGGAGTGTGGCCCCGGCTCCCTGCCGCCCCTGAGCCTGGAGTGTGGCCCCTGCCGCCCCTGAGCCTGGAGTGTGGCCCCGGCCCCCTGCTGCCCCTGAGCCTGGAGTGTGACCCCGGCCCCCTGCTGCCCCTGAGCCTGGAGTGTGACCCCGGCTCCCTGCCGCCCCTGAGCCTGGAGTGTGGCCCCTGCCGCCCCTGAGCCTGGAGTGTGGTCCCGGCCCCCTGCTGCCCCTGAGCCTGGAGTGTGGCCCCGGCTCCCTGCCGCCCCTGAGCCTGGAGTGTGGCCCCTGCCGCCCCTGAGCCTGGAGTGTGGCCCCGGCTCCCTGCTGCCCCTGAGCCTGGAGTGTGACCCCGGCCCCCTGCTGCCCCTGAGCCTGGAGTGTGGCCCCTGCTGCCCCTGAGCCTGGAGTGTGGCCCCGGCCCCCTGCTGCCCCTGAGCCTGGAGTGTGACCCCGGCCCCCTGCTGCCCCTGAGCCTGGAGTGTGACCCCGGCCCCCTGCTGCCCCTGAGCCTGGAGTGTGGCCCCGGCCCCCTGCTGCCCCTGAGCCTGGAGTGTGGTCCCGGCCCCCTGCTGCCCCTGAGCCTGGAGTGTGGCCCCGGCTCCCTGCCGCCCCTGAGCCTGGAGTGTGGCCCCTGCCGCCCCTGAGCCTGGAGTGTGGCCCCGGCCCCCTGCTGCCCCTGAGCCTGGAGTGTGACCCCGGCCCCCTGCTGCCCCTGAGCCTGGAGTGTGACCCCGGCTCCCTGCCGCCCCTGAGCCTGGAGTGTGGCCCCTGCCGCCCCTGAGCCTGGAGTGTGGTCCCGGCCCCCTGCTGCCCCTGAGCCTGGAGTGTGGCCCCGGCTCCCTGCCGCCCCTGAGCCTGGAGTGTGGCCCCTGCCGCCCCTAGGCCTGGAGTGTGGTCCCGGCCCCCTGCTGCCCCTGAGCCTGGAGTGTGGCCCCGGCTCCCTGCCGCCCCTGAGCCTGGAGTGTGGCCCCTGCCGTCCCTGAGCCTGGAGTGTGGCCCCGGCTCCCTGCTGCCCCTGAGCCTGGAGTGTGACCCCGGCCCCCTGCTGCCCCTGAGCCTGGAGTGTGGCCCCGGCCCCCTGCTGCCCGAGCCTGGAGTGTGGCCCCGGCCCCCTGCTGCCCCTGAGCCTGGAGTGTGGCCCCTGCTGCCCCTGAGCCTGGAGTGTGACCCCGGCCCCCTGCTGCCCCTGAGCCTGGAGTGTGACCCCGGCCCCCTGCTGCCCCTGAGCCTGGAGTGTGGCCCCGGCCCCCTGCTGCCCCTGAGCCTGGAGTGTGGCCCCGGCCCCCTGCTGCCCCTGAGCCTGGAGTGTGGCCCCGGCCCCCTGCTGCCCCTGAGCCTGGAGTGTGGCCCCGGCCCCCTGCTGCCCCTGAGCCTGGAGTGTGGCCCCGGCCCCCTGCTGCCCCTGAGCCTGGAGTGTGGCCCCGGCCCCCTGCTGCCCCTGAGCCTGGAGTGTGGCCCCGGCCCCCTGCTGCCCCTGAGCCTGGAGTGTGACCCCGGCCCCCTGCTGCTCCTGAGCCTGGAGTGTGGCCCCGGCCCCCTGCTGCCCCTGAGCCTGGAGTGTGGCCCCGATCCCCCTGCTGCCCCTGAGCCTGGAGTGTGACCCCGGCCCCCTGCTGCCCCTGAGCCTAGAGTGTGGCCCCGGCCCCCTGCTGCCCCTGAGCCTGGAGTGTGACCCCGGCCCCCTGCTGCTCCTGAGCCTGGAGTGTGACCCCGGCCCCCTGCTGCTCCTGAGCCTGGAGTGTGGCCCCGGCCCCCTGCTGCCCCTGAGCCTGGAGTGTGGCCCCGACCCCCCTGCTGCCCCTGAGCCTGGAGTGTGACCCCGGCCCCCTGCTGCTCCTGAGCCTGGAGTGTGACCCCGGCCCCCTGCTGCTCCTGAGCCTGGAGTGTGGCCCCGGCCCCCTGCTGCCCCTGAGCCTGGAGTGTGGCCCCGGCCCCCTGCTGCCCCTGAGCCTGGAGTGTGACCCCGGCCCCCTGCTGCTCCTGAGCCTGGAGTGTGGCCCCGGCCCCCTGCTGCCCCTGAGCCTGGAGTGTGACCCCGGCCCCCTGCTGCTCCTGAGCCTGGAGTGTGGCCCCGGCCCCCTGCTGCCCCTGAGCCTGGAGTGTGACCCCGGCCCCCTGCTGCCCCTGAGCCTAGAGTGTGGCCCCGATCCCCCTGCTGCCCCTGAGCCTGGAGTGTGGCCCCGACCCCCCTGCTGCCCCCGAGCCTGGAGTGTGGCCCCGGCCCCCTGCTGCCCCCGAGCCTGGAGTGTGGCCCCGGCCCCCTGCTGCCCCCGAGCCTGGAGTGTGGCCCCTGCTGCCCCCGAGACTGGAGTGTGGCCCCGGCCCCCTGCTGCCCCTGAGCCTGGAGTGTGACCCCGGCCCCCTGCTGCCCCTGAGCCTAGAGTGTGGCCCCGATCCCCCTGCTGCCCCTGAGCCTGGAGTGTGGCCCCAGCCCCCTGCTGCCCCTGAGCCTGGAGTGTGGCCCCGACCCCCCTGCTGCCCCCGAGCCTGGAGTGTGGCCCCGACCCCCCTGCTGCCCCCGAGCCTGGAGTGTGGCCCCGGCCCCCTGCTGCCCCCGAGCCTGGAGTGTGGCCCCGGCCCCCTGCTGCCCCCGAGCCTGGAGTGTGGCCCCTGCTGCCCCCGAGACTGGAGTGTGGCCCCGGCCCCCTGCTGCCCTGGAAGAACCCGTGGTGCTCTGATTGATTCCGGAGCCTGTGTTTAATGAGAGGGACAGCTGTACTATTGAGCTGGGGGCTGATACCACCACAAGAGCCTGCCCTGTTGGCCGGGGAAGGGCATCTGTTTGTCCTGTGACCTTCTGGACCAATTAATAGCTCTCAGTGAGAAAGGAAATCACTTCATTAAGGATTTCTATCAGTAGGATGGTTCCCTCAGACTCTGGGTGAGAGGACAGATGAGGGAGCAGTGGCATGGGTGGGTGGGACTGTCACTACTGGGACCCTCCCTCTGATAACAGTAATACCAGCTTTGGGTTCAGAGCAAACACTTGACATACATTATTTGGTTTGTCCTCACATTTACTATGGGGCGGGGGGGGGGGGGGAACTCCTGCCCATTTTATAGCCAGGGCGCAGAAAGGTTAAGCAAGTTGGCTGAGATCGCCCAGCTTGAGGGCAGCAAAGCGAGATTCTCACCCCAAGCATGTCCCCACCCCATGCCTGCCTCCTGACCTGACCTGGGGTCCTTGGTCTGCCGCAGGCAGTTCTCCCACATCCCAGAGAGAGATGGCTCTGGGGGCTGCCCAGTCCTGACCCTGACCCAGGAGCCCCCTCTGAGATGACAGGGAGGAGCCCTGGGGATCATTTTGAAAAGGGTAGGTGACATGGGACACGCCACTGCATGACTAGGAGCAGGAAGGAATGAAGTGCAGAGATGACAAACTTCGTCCAGGGTGCAAGGAGTGAACACTTGAAGCTATTTCAGTTTAAAAATTTTTAAAAAGTAACTGAGAAAGAAGAAATCCTGAGAGTTGAGGGGGTCCATGTGGTTATTTAAAAAAAAAAGAAAAGGAATGGAAAGTCGCCTCTCATTTTGCTTACAAGGAATGGAAAGTCGCCTCTCACTTTGCTTACAAGGATGTGCTGGAATTTGGCCCCTGGTCCCCTGCTTCCTCCACCTCTGGGAAGTAAAGGAGGCTCCTTTGTCCCCTCTCCTGACACCTTCCTGAAATGCCTCAGGATCCTTTTCCTGCTGAGGTTGGTCAGAAAGAAAGCAAATTAAAACAAGCCCATAGAGAGGCTGGGTGGGATTCTGGCCTCAAGGAACCTGGTTGCCTGTGCTGTGTGGCCAATTCATGGTGGTGGGGGTGGGGGTGGGGGTGGGGGGGTGCAGCCCAGTCCATTCGCTTTCTCCAGGCCCTCCCCCGCCTGCCAGGTGTCCCAGGGAGAGGCTGCATTTTAATGGCCTCTCAGCCCCAGTGGCCAGAGAACAGTTTCCTAATAAGCCCTGCTCAGGTGGAGGGAGGGCCAGGGAGGAGGACCCTTCCCCTTCACTGTAGCCTGGGGTCCCGCTTATTTGGGGGAAGTGGGGGACTGGGGCAGACAAGTAGTCCATCCGTGCCTCAAGGTGACAGATGGGGAGCTGATGAGACTGGGGAGGGTGTGTGTAGAGGGGGGAGGTGTGAGGGTCCTGGAAGAGGGGCTGACAGAGGCTGGGGGCAGAGGACAGGAGAGGCTGTTAGGAGGAGGCGCTGTCCAAGGTAGGATATAAGGGTGAATCAGGGTGCCAGGCAAGATGAGCAGGTATTAGAGAGAAAACTATTTCTTTTCTTTTTTAAAAAAATTTAGTTATTGATTTTAGAGATAGAGGAAGGGGGGGGGGAGAGAGAGAGAGAGAGAGAGAGAGAGAGAAAGGCAGAAACATCGATCTGTTCCTGTCTGTGCCTTGACGACTGGGAATCAAACCAGCAAACCCTGCATATTGGGGTACTGCTCCAACTAACCAAGCCATCTGGTCAGGGCTAGAGAGAACTATTTCTGAGACTGGGAGTCACAAATGTGCTACTGGCAAGGGGAGAGGCTGGCCTCATGGTTGGCACCTGTCCCCAAGGGCCTGTGGGCGAGGCTGAAGTTTGGGCTCTTCCTTAAGGACAAAAGGAACACGTTGAGAATAATAAGAAAGGGGTAAAACAGACGTTTGTCCAACCACCGTCCAAACTATGTCCAAACCTACATCCGACTCCATGTCGTATGGCAAGATATACTAAGAATAGTTACTATATTTTCAAATTGTTGAACAAAAGAAGAGGAATGTTTCATGACAGGTGAAAACGGTATGAAATTCAAATTTCCGTGTCCATAAAGCGCGTCTGAGTGGAACACAGCCAGCTCACTCACTGACGGACTGACCTTGGCTGCTCTCGCTCTGTATCCACAGGGCTGAGAGGTGGCAACAGATCGCACGGCTCGTGAAGCCTAATCATTGCTACCAGGCCCTTTACAGAAACTGCTTGCCAGCCCTCGGTGTAAAAGAAGCAGGTGTACGTTTTTACAGGGATGGCTCTGATCGAAAGGATGAAGAGTGAAGTGAGCTGGTCAAGCTGGGGGCCGGATACCAGTTTGGCCTTGGCCATGAGCCAGGGGAGTGCCCTTGGGGTTGGCAAGGCTGATAGTGAGTCCGACTATAGTCCCAAAGAACTAGGATCTTAAAGGATGTTGCTTTGGCTTTAGGTTTACTTCCATCCTAGATGCCCACTTACCCAGCATGTGACCTTAGAAAGGGCTGTCACTGCATCTATATAATGGGTGCAGTACAAGTTCAGGTACTTTTGTGCTCATGCTTTTGTTCCGATATAATTGATGGGTTAGAGGATAGTCTGAGCCTAGCTTAAGTTTTGCGTTGTCTTTTGTGTGATTTTTGTCCACAAGAAAACCAGCTAAATGTGGGTAACCATTCAGCTGAAAGGTGCCAGTTACTTACGCCGCGCCCCCTCCCAAGTATCCTCAGCTCGAGTGTGTTATGAGCTCACCTGTCCACACCTGGCCCAACATCTTTCCTTCCGATTTCAGACTTCCCTCCTTCCACTCATCACAACAACTCACCACTGGCAACTCTCCCCTGCCCACTTCCACAGGCAAATTCCAGAACCTTCCCCAAGGCAAAGTGCCATCTTTGCTGTAGTATTTATGCATTTCCGAACCATGGGATATGTGCAGAACTGCGTGATCATCTTTATTAAGTGTCTCTGATGAAGTTTTTGACTGTTTTTCCCGCACTCCACTTCCCCCATTAGCCTTGTGGTTTTTATTGTGTGGTTCTGCAAAGTGGTGGTTTTTGCAAATGCTTATATCACATGTTGTAGTCGAACTGACTGTGAAGCACTTAGCATGGTGTCTGACACGCAGTAAGAAGCTCAAGAAATGTGACCTCATGGGATTACTATTATTATGGCTCATTCAACTCAGGCTGGAATGCCTACAACATGTCAGGCAGTGTACTAGGCTCTGGGTATCAGCAGTAATGATAACAACAGTGATAGCAAGACCATCGTCTCCTTGGTACTGTGGAGTCATCCGCTCCTTATGTTCAGATGGAAGTGCTGCTGCCAGTCTCTGCCCAGAAACTCACGGTCCTTGGTTCCACTCCCAGTCCCCTCACTTTCTGCTGCCGCCCCAGACAACATGCTACCCTGGAGGGAGCAGAGACCTGCTCAACATCTGGCTCCTCAGTGTCTCCGAATCGCAGGGAGCAGGAGGGAACGAAGACTCCCTCGTCTGTGAGCACAGATGACTTTGTCACGGCTCCTTTAATTACCTCAAAGGATAATGGCTAATTAATACTAAGCAGGGTGGGCTGGATGTGCGCAGGAAGCATCTACATGCGGGGGTGGGGGTGGGGAGGGGAGTGCACCAGGTGGCAGCGTGGGTGGCAGTATGAACCCTGCCAAGCGCTGTCCAGCCGGCCTGAGCATCCTGCCCTGCTGACTCCTGCTCCCTGGTCTTCTCTGGGCTCCTGATTTCCCCTGGCCAGATGTTTGTGGGATTAATGAATGTTGATAAGGCCGGAGGATACGCCAGTCTCCCCAGGGCTCCCCGCAGCTTGCCCGGGCAGGTCAGGCCACGGGAAGCTGGGAAGAGGCCTCCCTGGCCATCTTGCGGTGCCTGCTGTTGGCAGCCCTGGCTGGGTGGGGGTGCGTGGTGAGATGCCCATGCCCTTCCCTGGGCAGAGCTAGCTCAAGGTCAGAACTGATGTTTTTTCTTGCTACCCGAGGCAAGGCTTCAGGTGTCGCTGTGTTTCTCCTGTCCGGGTCCCAGGCTCAGTGCAGGCAGGGAAGGCGTGTGCTCCCTGGGCCCTCTCCGAGCTCCCGGCAGGGAAGGCGTGTGCTCCCTGGGCCCTCTCAGAGCTCCCGGCAGGGAAGGCGTGTGCTCCCTGGGCCCTCTCCGAGCTCCCGGCAGGGAAGGCGTGTGCTCCTGGGCCCTCTCCGAGCTCCCGGCAGGGAAGGCGTGTGCTCCTGGGCCCTCTCCGAGCTCCCGGCAGGGAAGGCGTGTGCTCCCTGGGCCCTCTCCGAGCTCCCGGCAGGGAAGGCGTGTGCTCCCTGGGCCCTCTCCAAGCTCCCGGCTCTGGGCTGTTGCTCCCTTTGGGCGAGTCTTGGCTATCTTTCCACCAAGGTCAGAAGCATGTGCCAAAAACGACTAATAATGTCCAGCGCTGTGCGGGGGCATGAGGGGGGGCAAATGGGACACGACACCACGCCCCCTTGAGAAACTCAGGAATGGTATAGCAAAAAGTTAGCAATTTCACAGACCAGTAAAGTTGCCCATTCACCCTAAAATCTATATCCATATCCATATCCATATCGAGGGGTAGGTAGGGCTGGCTAATTTTAATTTAACTGAAAAGGATATGAAGACAACAAGAACAAAAAAAATATCTGTCATGCAGGTGTCACCGCATTTTTTAAAGGGATATTTTTAACACCAGAAGAGTAAAAGGGACAGAGAGTTTTATACAGTGAATGAATTTGGCTTTATGAAAACCTCGCTTTTGCCTGACCTGTGGTGACGCAGTGGATAAAGTGTTGACCTGGAATGCTGAGGTCACCAGTTCAAAACCCCAGGCTTGCCTGGTCAAGGCAGGTATGGGAGTTGATGCTTCCTGCCCCCCCCCTCCTTTCCTCTCTCTCTAAAAAGGAGTAAATAAAAAAAACAAAAAAAACCCAAATGGCTTTTGTCACGTCACAGCAGACCTGGTGTCCTGCCACCCCGGGCCGTCCCCCACTGCCAGGTCCCAGTGTGTGAGGCCCCCGCATGTGCAGAGCTTCCCTGTGTGGTTCATTCCTAATTCTTTGGCTTCCTGTCCTTCCTTCCCAGTTTTTGCATCACACTCAGTGGCTGATGCTTTGCTTTACACACAGCGGTGTTCAGCAAGCCTGGGCGGGTAGACCACTTGCACGGCTCATAACATCCCACTAAAGCACAGTACCAAGGGCCCCCGAGTCACCTCGCCCTGCTTTGCTCTGCCTGAGTAGCTCTGCGCTCAGGGTGGGTGGACGCAGGTGGAGAAGACGGGCAGTTAATGACTGTCTGTGCGTTTTACTTGCTGTGTGACCTGGAGCAAGTTGCTTAATCTCTCTGTGCCTCCATTTCTTCATCTATAAATTTGGGGTAATAATAATAGTCACAATAATAATGTATCTGCTAGGCACTGTTCAAAGCACTTTACATGTGATAATGCAGTTACTTCTCATTAACTACTCTATGAGGTCAGAATTAATTTTATCCAAATTTGGCAGATGAAAAATATGAGGACACTGAGGCACAGAGAGGTTCAGTAACGCCCTAAGATCACACAGTCAGTAGGTGGCCTCCAGATTTTGTGCTGTTTACAACCACACTGTAGTCCCTGCCTGAAGACATATCAGAAGATGAATGAGATATCTACAAAGCTTAGGCCAGGGCCTAGCACGGGGCACGCAGTGTGCATGTACAAGGAGTAAGCTGCTATTGAGATTACTGACGTGATTATTACTCACTTAGTCATCTGTCCTGAGAGAAGGGTCTGCTGCCCTTAGCCACTTCTGATAGTCCCAGATAGCAGGCCCAACGCCAATGCCCACTCATGTAGGACAGGCCCTTGCCCAGCAGGCCAGTCCCCAGAGCAGAGCCGGAGCTGCGGCCATGACTGCCAGGGCCAGGAGCAGTGCCAGTGGCTGTCCTGAGCTCCAGGGCCTGGAGCCAGCTCCCCACTCCGCCTTCTGCACATCTGCTCTGCCCCTGGGTAGCAGCCCCAGACACAGCTCTCCCTGCTCTTCCTGGCCTTTGTCCAGCACGACTCACCTCCAACCTCCGCTCCTTCTCTTTGGGTTTCAAAGTCACCCTCGGAGGGGACTTAGGAAACACTTGGTGGGGGACCCAGACCAGAACTTCACTAATGAGGCCTTGGGGACCCTCCAGTGAGCTGCCATCTGGAAAAGGTGAGATGTGTGACTGTGAGGCCAGGCCACATAGGGGTCTGGGCCCAACACTCTACAGCAGGGGTAGTCAACCTTTTTATACCTACCGCCCACTGTTGTATCTCTGTTAGTAGTAAAATTTTCTAACCGCCCACCGGTTCCACAGTAATGGTGATTTATAAAGTAGGGAAGTAACTTTATTTTATAAAATTTATAAAGCAGAGTTACAGCAAGTTAAAGCATATAATAATAATTACTTGCCAAGTACTTTATGTTGTATTTTCGCTAAGTTTGGCAGAATAAATCTTTATAAAACAACTTACTATAGTTAAATCTATCTTTTTATTTATACTTTGGTTGCTCCACTACTGCCTACCATGGACCAGGTTGACTACTACTGCTCTACAGCAACTCCAGTTAGAATGTGGACTGTACTTCCCCCCAAATCTGGGCTGGCCTCGTGACTCGGTTTCACTGATAGAAGGTGGTGGAACATTCGGGAGCCTAAGGACCGTTGCAGCTTCTATTTCTGCCTTCTCAGACCCCTGTCCTGAGACTAGCACCCACAAAGGGTGATACACCACAGGAGGAGAGGGGTTGGCACGCCGGCTGTCTCAGCCTGGCCCAGTCCAGCCCAGCGTGGCCCCATGCTGACTGCCAGCCCCCTGCAACTTTGTGACAGGCCCAGGAGAGACCAGCAGAAAAATAATGTCATAATTCTTTAAACCACTGAGGTCCGGGTCTGGGTGGTTTTCTGGGCAGCAATAGCGCACCGACCGGAGCCAGCCTAAGCCTGCTCCTTTGGGCAGGGCCCCACCCTCTGTATGCTCCTGAGGGTACAGGGCCCAGGATCAGCTGCAGTGGCTGGCGCTTCTGGACGTGCTCTGGGTTCACTACCAGGGTCTGCATCCCATCTTTTATGGGGAGACTGCCTTTCTGGGCTCTTATCCCTTCATTTACAGGACAAGTGACCTCTTCCTTCCCTAAGCCCTTGGTGAGCCCCCATCTGCTCCTCACACACTGGGCTGAGACTGCATCAGCATCTCCCTGACCCTCTGCTCCCAACCCACGTACCCTCCTCCAAGCCCACACCTAGGAGGCCCTGTGCCCAGGGTCTTGGGCAGCTGGCTGGGAGCAAGCCTCCCTCTTGGCTGGTGGAAATTCAGAGTCACAGACACTGGTGCCCCATTAGTCAGAGAACAGAAATGGGGGCCATGACAGAGACTCCTCTGGGGGGACAAAAACCCAAGTGGAGGCCACCGGAATCCTCCCACATTGAGAAACCCCATAAATGGGCTACAGAGGGGGTCTAAGGGTATGGGTGGGGAGAAGGAGTCAGGCACCAAGGCAGCCACTGGAAGCAGGGTCATTACCAACTCCCCAGGTGTCTGGTCTAGACCATTTGCTGCTTGAGAGCATAACTGAGTCAAGGCTAATTAGTTTCTGTGTCCCGGCTGAGAGCCAAACGGGGCAGGGGTGCTGGAAGAACTGCAGAGGGGGGAGCAAAGGGGGAGAAATTCCCAGGATAAGCTGGGATCTCCAGTCCAGTTGTGTGGGGACGAAGAATAAAGAGCTCATTTCCATATATTAGAATATCCCAGATGAAGACCGTATGTGCCTCTGAGGAGGACCAGCTCTCTCTGCCTCCCCAAGGACCTGGGCCCCACCTGCCCGACTGCCCTACGCCCGTCCCTGTGCACTGGTTACCAGGGATCAAGGCCAAATTCAAACCTGTCAATTTCAGGTGATGGATGACCAAACCATTCATAATTTGCATGTTAAGTTTCCTTGCGGCTGAAATAAATAGCTTAGTTCTTCAGAGGAGGGCTTTCCTTGAGAGTCTTTCATTAAAGGTGGCAGCCCGGGCCTCATTTGCATGTTCTATTCTGTGCTCTGGAGAGCCCGGGCGCCTCTGCCACCTGTGCCCAGCTGCCAGGATTGGCTGTGGATATTCTGTCAGTCTCCGGAAAGTGGAAAGAGGTGAGGGGGGAGAAGAGAGGGCACAGCTTCAGCGAGCACATCTGTGTATTCTAGACAGTTCTGTTCAGTGAGGTCAGCCACAGGTCCAAGTCCTTTGTTGCACCCCTAATAGGCAGTGACCTGGGATGTGTCCCTTTACCCCCCCCACCTCAGTTTCTGCATCTGTAAAATGGGAAGCCTAATAACTGCTTTGTTATTTGATATATAGTTTATATATATAAATATGTTATACATTGTTATATATATTATTGTTATATATTTGCTCTATATTGTTACATATATGTTATACACTTGTTATATATTGTCATATATGTTATATATTGTATATATTCTATGTTGTTATATATTTGTTCTATATTGTTCTATATATATTATACATTGTTACACATTTGTTATATACTTTTCAGGCTGCCCTGTAAGACTAACTACAGGCCGCACTGTGAGTGCCTGTGTGGTGGGTAATGCTGGGTGCCACACGTGAACCATGGATGGACATGCTGAGCTGTGCCTACAGAGCATGTTAGCTGGAGTGAGGGCGCACAGGGGCCTCTGAGAGAGAAGCTCTTCTCCGCCTGCCCCAGTTTCAGGGGGACCCACAGCTTCATGGAAATGTCCTCCTTGCCCCACCCCCAAGGGTACTCAGGGCCCTGATGCCTTGGAGTGATGCTCTGTACCACAGGGACACAAGGACATCAAGAGAACCCAGAGTACATCCACGGGGTGAGAGAGGCGAGGGCAGGACCAGTGACCCAGGCACCAGCCTGGATCTTGAAGGGTATGTTCCAACATGGTGGAGACCCCATATTCTGAGATGCTTGGTCTGACGCGGGAAATGTCACCAAATCCAGCTGGGTCCTGTAGCCTTCGCCTTCTATCATGCCGGAATGCCACACAACTCGGTGACCCAGTGAAATCCAAGGGGTGCTGGGTGGGGACTCGAGGGCCTGGGTTTGAATTTCAGTTCTGACACTAACTCATGCCCCATCTCCGAGGAAAGTCATTGTCCTCTCAGGGCCCTGGCTGTCCTTAGCTTGGGTCCTGACAGGTGACACCCACTGTCTAGCTCCAGCTTCCTTGGGAGTGGGGCCCTCTTTCCTTCCCCAAGCCAGGACCGATTGATGAGAGTGAGAGGAAACAGGTTGCTATGGAAACAGAGACAGCCAATGTTTTAGCGATTTTTGCTCCACCCCCCCCCCCCCTTTTCCCGTACATTCTGAACTTATTTGTCTTAATTGCCATAATTAGTGCAACGTCAACCTGAGGCACAGGGAGCCAGCTCTGCCTTCGCTGCTCACCACCTGCCCTGACGACCCTCCAGGGCGCTCCCTTCTCATCCACGCCTCTCCTGTCACCAGCGAAACCGAGGCGGAGGCTGGGCCCCTCCGGTCCACAAACAACCTGTCCTAGAGCAGGGGAGGTCTCCCCCACAGGGTGGAGGAACGAGCCAGGCTTCAGGGCCCCACGGCTGTTAGGAGGTGTTCAGGGATTGGGCCAGGGCTGCTACAGGCAACCGAGATCCAGCACTCTTCCCCAGCAAGGTTTTAGCAGGACTGACTGGAGGAGACCAGCCTCATTGTTCCACTTCAGGGAGCTGCAGTCTTCTGCTCACTGGGTGCATGGGCTTGGGCCAGGCTCTCGGTCTCTCCCACCTCTGCCTTCCCTTGTGCAATGACGTTGTCATACCTGCCATCCTCAACCTACAACAAGGACCCAATGGAGAGTGATGACAGCAAGTCTGTGCAACTCAATGAAGTACTGTACCGTCTACTGGAATTGTCACGAGAAGTCAAAGGGGGGCAGGAGAGACCCCCAAGAAGGGCCTTGACCCAGCCAGACCTCTGACCCTCACATGGCAGGATGCCTACATGCAGAGGGCCAGCTCTGGCCCCAACAGGGAGAGTATGTGTGAGGAAACTGGCTCTCAATGGGGGGACGAGGGCCCCCGCAGGACATCTCTGGCAATGTCTGCAGATATTTTGGGCTGTCACATCTGGAGGAGAAGGGTCCTGGCACGCAGTGGGTAGAGGCAGGGATGCTGCTAAACAGCCCACAGGCACAGGGCAGTGCCCTGCAACAAGGAATCATCCTGCTCCAAACGTTAGCAGCACCCAGGTTTATTATTTTTTTAAATTAATTTTAATTTATTAGGTTAACATGGATTCAAGTGTCCCACTCAATATAACTCTCACCCCCACCCCCATGTCCCCCATTACACCCTCTCTGCCTCTTCCCCCTAACCCCTTCCCTCTTCCCTCTGGGATTTGCTGTCCTGTTATCTGTATCTATGTATATATTATGTGTATATAATTTCACTAATCCCTTCGCCTTCTCTGATCCCATCCCCTCATCCCCCTTCCTCTGACAGCTGTCCCTCTGCTCCCCATGACCCCGCCTCTACTTCTATTCTGTTCCTCAGCAGCACCTAGATTTCAAAGCCCTGCTCCTGACGTGGTGTTCCTCATGGCAGCACAGGGTGTTGTCTGAGGGTCCCTCTGACTCTGCCACCAGCAGACACAGTGGTGTGGGCCGGTCAGTCCTCCTGGGGCCTCCCGGTCCTCCCAGCCCAGCTCCTTATTCTTCCCCCATCCCTCCCCAAGGGTTCCGGCATTTCTAGACTCATTAACTTTTAATTATTACCTTCCCTCTGCCCAAGTATACTGGCTCCATGCCACACACATCTCTATTAAAATTCAATTTATGCCCATCATAACTAATTCCTGCCCATCAGCCCTCTCACCAGCAGGCTTCAATTTTCAGATGCGATGTCCAAACTATAGCTGAACTGGAGCAAACCTCTGAAGAGGCTGGGAACTGGGCAGATGGGATCTGGCTTCGTGGAGGAAGAGGAGCCTGGCCCTCCGGGAGGGTGGGAATGAGACCGTGGCCAGAGAGAGCAAGGTGGGGATAGCCTGCCCATGGGGGGAGGGGGAAGAAGGGCGGTATTTACTTGGTGGCTTCCAGGCCACCCCTCTGACTTATAAAAACACCGATGACCAGACATCCTTCTGCATGCTTGATCTCATGGGACACTCCACCTCCTGGGAGGCAGCTACTGGTTTTATTATTCCCACTTAATAAACCTGGCAACTGAGACGGGGTTAAGTAATTTGCCTAAAGGCACACAGTGAGGCAGGTCAGGACTGGGGTTCATATTGTGGGGATCTTAGTGCTGAATCTCGGAGGATCAGGTAGCAAAGGTGTGTGAGGACAGGACGGGTAGCGGAGAGAGCTGAGCAAAGTCCTGGCGTACTCAATAGGAGAGACCATCCCCTCCCCCCGGCTTCTGTAAGACACTCTCTTGGCCTTTGTCACCCGATGTTGCTCCTTAGCCCTTATGAGGCACGGGATCAAATCTCGCTCCTTGGTTAGAAACAAATGTTTCCTAAGGGTGGCAATGAGGGCAGGATTGATGCTTCCTTATTTCTTCTGTGTCTAGCTCTGTGCC
Source organism: Saccopteryx leptura (assembly GCF_036850995.1). Taxonomy (NCBI): domain Eukaryota; kingdom Metazoa; phylum Chordata; class Mammalia; order Chiroptera; family Emballonuridae; genus Saccopteryx; species Saccopteryx leptura. The sequence continues at coordinate 171,036,085 of NC_089507.1, forward strand.
TGGCAAACAGAACGTCCAAAATGTCCACCTGATGAATGAGCCAATGTCAGCACCTCCTTCATCAGGCCTGACGGGGAGACCTGACTCTCGTCTTTGTTCCGCGGCTTCAGGCCTCGGGTAGAGAACTGACCCATGATGCCTCACACTCCTCACTATCCTGCCACCGCCCCTGCAGGGGTTGTTGGTGTGCAAGGATGGAGAGTAAGAGCCTAAGTGGAAGTGGTCGGCACAGGTCCAGTACCACATAGATGACCGGAGTGTTTGTGACCCCGAGTTAACATACGGGAAGCACCGAGAACATGGCCAGGCCTATGGTAAGTCCCATGTGTGAGCTGTGAATCACTCTCTGTCTGCAGCTCTTTAGAAGGCTGACTGGGCCATCCCCAGATGGACCCGGGCAGTACCACTGCCCTGAGACAGGGCAAGCACAGCAAGATGCCACAGAGCAGGGAGAGGGTCCCAGGCTTGGTGGCTGAAAGAACCCAGGTGAAACCGGACTCTCCAGATATGGCTGTGTGACCTTGGGCAAGTTGCTGAACCTCTCTGAGTTGCAATGCCTAGAAATGAAGCGGAGATAATAATAGCACCAGTGTCCTAGAACTGCTGTCAGAAAGAGCTTGGCTCGGTTCCTGACAGTCACATGGCAAGTGCTCCGGTGCCCTCCGGGACCCAGCCGCCTCTGCCTGCCCAGCTTCTGCCTGCCCAGCCCTGGCCGCCCTCTCTCACGTCTGCTCACTTCTAAAGGGGGGCCAGGGGGTAAGCGAGAGACAGAGAAGCTGGCCCGGGGAGTTTCTCTTCATCCTCGCCTCTGAAGAATTTCAAAGGCTGCACCAGTCTCTGTATGCGTCCCTTACTTTGTGCCCCTCACCAGGCCTGTCACATGCATGGGGCTTTCTTCTCTCTACCACTGAGCCCGTGCAGTTCCCTCAGAGACATCTGTGGACCCCGCCTGGGGCCAGCCACATGCCCAGTCTGGCTAGCCTAGTCTGACTCTCCCTATACCTGCTCTTTTCCATGCTACCTGGGGCCCCAGGAGCAGGACTCGGCCTCAGCTGGCCTCACTTCCTCACGTCCGCTCCTCAGAGGGGCCTCAGGGCCCCTGCTCTGGTGCCTCTTAGTCCAGAAGAATGACACACGGTGATAGGGGTGGGGCAAAGGAGCCTCCCGGGAGCCTGCACAACCCTGTGCAGAAGGGAAAGAGCACACGCAGGCCAGACAGACCTCTCTTGGATTGCTGCCACTTGCTCTGTGGATGACCGCAGGCAAGTCCCGAAACTTCTCTGAGCTGCACGGCCCTTGTTTGCCAAATGAGGGTAATAACACTCACCTCCTAGTGTTGCTGTGAGATGACGCATGAAAATACCTGGCGGCGAGTGGACGACCATAAACCACCTTTGAGGATGTGCCCTGATAATGCGGGGGAGTGCGTGTGCGCGCGTGTGCGATCTGCCTAGCTGATGGGTTTTCCTATTTAATTTTAAGTGTGAGAATAATTATGGGAGAAGACATTATCAGGGCGGGACAAAATGATCTGGTTGATGACTTCGCCATAATGTGGCCACAAGGGCAGGGGGTTATCATCCATCCTCCCTCCCTCCCTCCTCCATGGCCACGGCCCGATCTGTCAGTTCTTGAGCTGGTGGGTTGCCCCAAGCCATGCAGCCCTGATGGTAAGATGGATGCAAACTGAGGCTGAATGACTCAACCTGGAGTGATGGCCCCGGAATGGGTGGGGTGGGCATGGGGATAGGCAGCCGAGAGCAGGGAGCGTGGGGTTGCAGTTTGATGGCCGGGCTCCAGTGGCAACACGGGGGCCTAGACCTTTAAGTGCGTTACCATTCCACAAAGTCAGGAAGTTACACAAGCACACCTACATGCTTTGCACTGACATGCACTCATAACTGTTTAATATGCATAGAAGACTGTGAAGGAGTTGGGCGTGTACACACACATGCTAACAAACACATTAGACAATATATGTCTAACTGAGTATTGTGTTTAACCTCTCCGCCACACACCAACACACACCAATAGCTACTGTGAAGCTGTGTGCCTGTTCCACTGGTAGGAAGGGCCGTGGGCTGATGCCCAAACCTTTGGGAGAGTCTTCCCAGGCAATATCCTACCTATATAGAAAAAGAAATCTCATTTTTTTAAGAATGAAATTAATTTTGCTTTGTATCCAAGTGGTACTCCCAACTGTTACAGCCCCAAACTGAATATTCTAGGCTGTTTTTTTTGGTTTGGTTGTTTATTTCTTAGGTGAGAGGAGGGGGGATAGTGAGGCAGGCTCCTGCATGTGTCCTGACCAGGATCCACCCAGCAACCCTATCTGGGGCCAGTGCTGGAGAGCTGAGCTACTTTTAGCACCTGAGGCTGATGCACTCTAATGGAGCTATTCTCAGTGCCCAGGACCATGCTTGAACTAATTGAGCCACTGGCTGCAGGAGGGGAAGAGAGAAGGGGGAGGAGAAGCCGATGGTAGGAATTGAACCCAGGATGTCCATATGCTGGGCTGACATTCCATCTATTGGAACAGGTGTACCGAGCCTCTGTGACCATTGGGGAGGAGATATGCTCACTCGCACATGAGATCTGGTGTGTTGGTTACCCAATATGTCCCCATTAGCTTATCAAGCCAGCCATCTTGTATAATCCTAATAAGGTACCATTTATTTTATGTCTGTTGCATCAGGTGCAGGGCTTGTCTCATAGAATCTCATTTAATCCTGACTATGACCCTCTAATGTACGCATTACCATGCCTACTTCCAAGATTGAGAAAACAAAGGCAAGTGGCCAAGTAATCCTGCCCAAAGCCACAAGAGCTAGTAAGGGGTAGCAGCATGATTGTATTCAGGTGGCCCGTGCTTCAAAGCCCATCCATTCTCACTCAGCTCCCTACAGATGGATGCGAACCCACAAACTTGCCACAGTCACCTGTACTCGGAAGGATGCACAGGATTTTCTGCGTGCCTATGTGTCATCCATGCGCACGCACGCACACACACACACTGGCCCCTTCTGCGACAGATCCCACTGTGAATAAAGCCCTTCGGAGACTGGACATGAATGCAAACTTGTTCCTTTGGCGATGGGATGGGAAATGTAGGTAAATTGATGCTTGCGCTTCCGATCTTATTTTCTTGCAACCCGCTGAGTAAATTTAGCCATCTTTCTGCCTGAAAATTGGATATTGTCACCTGACCTAAAGCCTGGGGTTTGCAAGAGACAAGGAAGTCCGCGGCAGCAGCAAGCCGTGGCTAGAGCGCCACGGGACGAGAAGCTGGCCAGCTGCCTACGTGATGACTTTTCAGGATCCATTTATTTAAAAGCTGAATCTGGAACATTCTGTTGAGCCAAAAAGCAAGAAATCCAACGGGGACATATCCAAAGGACCCTGGATCCAGCTAAAAGAAGTGCCACTGGCCAAGTCTGAGTAACCACGAGCGCCAAAATGAATAATGACAGGGATGGATTAAAACACATCGAGTAGGAAAAATTATCCATGAGCTCATGCTGATGCTAAATTATTTTCAAGGGAGGTGAGAAAGGGCAGATCCCTTTTTACAAAGAATGCCAATTAACAGAAGTAAAAGGAATGATGGAAATAGGAAATCTGTGGGTTACAACAATGGTAACAATTGATTTAAGTAAGACTCATCAATGGATGCTAAGCAGAGCAGGAGATTCCTGGAGAGGATATTTACACGGTCTTATGTTATCATCCGAAGGGGAGGAAGTGCCTGAATGCTTTGACAATGGAGAAATCTGGTAACCACCACCTTGACCAGTTGGTCAAAACCTACCTTCACCAATAATGGGGCGAAATGACACTGGTGCCTTTGAGTATAAACCACTGAGGAGGACACATATCTTTGTAATATTCTGGCCCCAAAGGTGTAACATGAGTGTCATTATGAAGCTATAACTGGACAGATCACTCTGGAGGACAAGACTGCCTGAACTCGCAAAAGTGTCAATGCTGCGAGAGATCCAATTAAAACAACAGGGAACAGTACTTGATGTAGGGAGTTTAACAACTACGAGTCATGACAACAAAATTCAACGTGTGTCCTGTGTTTCAAACAACACTAAAAATAGCTATAAAGGGCAGAACTGGGACGAACGGAGAAACCTGGACTGTAGTGTATTAGATAGTAGCAGCACTGTAGCCAGGTGAAATTTCTTGGGGGTGAAAATTGTACTGTGGTTCTGTGGAGGAATGGCTTATTCCTAGTAAGTTCTACTTGGGGGTCAAGGGACAATCATGTCTACAACTGATTCTTAAATCACTCAGCAGAACAGTGCATGCATCTGTGTGTGTATGGGGAGAGTAAGGGCGAGAGCAGGTGCAAAATCTGTAACAATTGGTGAATGGTAAAATGTCTACAGGTGTTTATGGTGCTGCACTTACACTGTTTTTCTAAGATTTGAAAAACGTCAAAATTAAAAGAAAAAGCACCCATTGTGAGCCCGGCTCTCACTGGAAGCAGGGGTGGTGACGTGGACATGGGTGACTTCTGTCCCCCCTTCCCTTCCGCTAACAGCTCTCACCCCTCCTTTCCACCCTGTGGCTCTAGTGTGGACTACCATGCCTTGTGTCCCACGGCCTGGAGTAGACATCTGACGGAGGCCTGGCCAATCACAGTACCTCTCAGCCAGCCTTCTTGGGGGTGAGGGGGGTGGGGACAAGTTTCCCTAGTGGAAGCTCATTTGTGTCCCTTGAAGAACTTCTACCCAACCAAGCTCTCGGATGACAGATTTGCCTTCTCGCTGTTTTGTTTTCTAGAACTTGGACAGCACAGTAAGCAGAGAGATTGCTTAGGATCCACAGTAAGGAAGCAATCCTTTTTTAATGAGGCAGCAGTGGGGGTAAAGAAGTCTAGCTCTAGAGTTGGACGACTCCCAGTTAAAGCCCAGCTCCATCATCTGACCTTGGGTAAAGTGTGTAATCCTCCTCAACCTCCATTCGCCCGTCTGCAGAATGGGGAAGACAGAAATGCTCACAGGACTAAACAAGATAATCACAGAGCGCACATCATAATGTCTGCCAGGTAGAAAGTTCTTTTTCATTGCCAGTGATCAGTGACCAGTATCACCATCCTGACCATCACCAACAGCTGGACTCTATGACCTGGATGCCTCCAGCACTGACTGTTTCCAAAGGAAGCCCATTCCGTTGGTGGGCGAGTCTGACCTGTAATGCTGAGCTGGAATCCACGTTTGTGTGAGGCCCACCCATGTGTCCTTACTGTTCCCAGGCACCAAGAGTGGCTGTGAACCAGATGAAGAACCGACTCTCCCCCAGCTTGCTGCCAGCAGAAGTCAAGGGCAGGCTGGGAGGCTCCGGCACCACGAGCACCCGTGGTGTGCCATCCTCATGCTAGCCAGGTACGTCCTGCGCCCAAGAGGATGTGGGGCTCTTCACAGAGGCTGTCAAACTGACCAGCACTGCCAGACAGAGGCCAGGGGTGCCTCTGGGCCCCCAACTAAAAACCATTGCAGGGGCTGCTCAGGGAGGTCCTGCTAGTCTCTTCATGGGCTCCCTGGAGACCCGAGGCCCAGAGCGGCCAGCAGTGGATGGCTTCCTGCTTCTTGGTCTGCCTCTCACCATCCAGAGGAGAAGGAGGTCCTCCGGCTCTGGCTCCCCTGCTTCCTCTTTAGCCAAAGCGGCCTCACCCACCAACCGATGCAGGCCAAGGCTGGGGCAGAAGGAAACTGAAAGTCACCCCAAACTCCAGCCTCCCTCTTGGGGGACAGATCCTCAAGCAATTAAAGCCCCTCTTCCCATCTGCATTCCTGTCCCTGGCAGCAGATTTGTATCAACGTTCCCAGGGCAAGTCAATCCTGTTTCCCCAACAAAACCAATTATGCACATCAGGCCGAGGATTACTCACCAGCCACAGGGTTGGGAGCCAATGAGAGGGAAGGAGAGGAGCAAGAGGGCAGGCCCAGGAAGGGCTGGAGGCCCACAGCACTTCTACCAGCAAACCCTCCTTCTGAGACCTGTTCTGTCCCCATCTTGGCAGTGTCCTGGGGCAGCAAGGGCCAGGCCAGCCCAGAACTCAGTGGGAGGGCACAAAAAGGGAGTGGAGAGAACCCAAAGACCCTGGGTGGGCCACCTCCATGTCTCACCTCAATAGTTCTCCCAAGTAAGTATGCTCATCTGGTACTGTTCCCGGGTTGCCTCAGGCCACACCCCTCTGTGGAACCCAGCCCTCACCTCTACTGTCCCCTAGACAGAGCACGGGTCTTCTCAGTGGGGGAGGGGAAGGCTCTGGTCACAGCCATGGCAACAGCCCAGCTGCTGGTAGTGAGCGCCCCTTCCCCCATCACAGCCTCTGCCCCGTCCACTGTTGCACAGGCCACCTGTCTGGGCAGGGTCCTGGCCCACTTCCCAGCCATCTTCTGCTGGGCTCAGCAGGGCCCCGTCTTCTCTTCCCTGGGGCAGGGCTGTCTTTGGCCCCCACTTCTGCCAGCCCAGCCTCCCAGGTGCACTGGAATGGGAGTCCCCACCCCCAAACTGCCACACAGGCCCCACCCTATCCCGTTTCAGAGCACGGCAGTGACCATGGCGGCCTGGAGGAAGGGGTGGGGCGGCGCACTTGCCTGTACTCCAGAGAGAACTTGGTCAGCTCCCTGTTGTTGTGGAGCCACTTGAACTCCAGTGGCCAGCTGCCCTCGGCCATGCAGGTGAGCACCAGGCGGTTCCCCTCCAGGTGCACCTGTGTCCGCACCGGCTCTGTCTTGAAATAGGGGGCCACGTCATCTGTGGGAAACAGACACAAACCCATGTTACTGTTTGCTTACCTTTATTCAGTTGCTTATTTACAGCCCAAATGCCCCTAGGCAGAAGGAGCAGCTGCAGTCAGGTAACCCCTCAAGGTCTTCAGGCTGGGAAGGACTTGAACTTGGGTCAGTCTGACTTCAGGGGAGTCCAGGGCAGTGTCCACCCAGGGAGTCCCATCCACTGCCAAGCTGCTTGGTCCTCCCATCCCTGGCCCTGCATCAGCCTACCTTGACCTCCCCATTTGCACACCAGGTCAGCTCCCTGGATGGAGGAAGCGCCACTGCCCGGGTGGTTGGGGTGGGATCCAGTCGTTGCTATGCCTCTCACTCTAACCTTCTGATCTGACGCAGTCAGCTCAGCTAAGCACGAGACTCCCCCAAGCTCCCCTCAACAAACACAGTGCATTCCAGGCGCCGGACTCCAGGGGACCACTCAGACCTGCCTGCGCTTCTTGTCAGTGGGAGGGAGGGGCCAGTGAACAGACAAGGGGCTGACAAAAGAATAGGGAGAAGTGGAGGAAGGAGGAGAGGGTCTCCATGCCCATCACTGAGCCCGCCCAACCTCTGGGGGCTGGGGTGGGGCTGGGGGAGCCCAAAGCACCTGCTAGGTTCTGGACTGTTCGATACGCTGTAACGATGCCCACTGACTCCACACGCCTAGACAGGATCATAATCCACCTCTTAGAGAAGGGTTAGAAACCTGCCCAGGTCAAGACTAGCTAGATCAAATCCAGCGCCTCTGCCATCATTCTGTGCCCCAGGGCGTGGGACAAACTCAAAGCCACACAGGAAGCTGCGAGGCGGCAGACATGGGATGTCCTGGCCTCCAGGCCTCTGGGGGACGGTCCGCGCATCCACATCCCGTCTGCGCCCACCCTACACATCAGCTGTGTGGCTCTGGACAAGTGTTCATTTTTCCGAGTCTCGGTTTCTCCATCAAGAGACAGAGGGAGAGAAACAGGCACCCTGATGACATAAGGATTAAATGAAATAATAATTGTGAAGATGCTAGGGTAGATGTTCTGCAAATGTTCATTTTCTTCCCTAAAACAAAAGTGTGAGTGTCCCTCTCAGGGAGGGGCTGCCACCCAGGCTGGCTGGTGCCCCAGGCATGCCTTGGCCCAGAGTTACCCTTCCCCTCTGAGCCCAGAGGGTACAAACCATAAGAAACAAATTTTTGGCCTAAGAAATGGACTCAGGCAAAAGAAGAGAAGGGGCAGGTGTCGGGGGTTGGGGAGAGGGCGACTTAAAGGGCAGAGGGGAGCAGACCGAAATGCCCCTGGGACAGGCTGGTCAGCCCGCTGGGAATGGGAGAAGCTGCCCCTCCTCCCTGGCAGGCTGATCCCTGGGAGCACCCGCGGGGCCTGGGGCTCTGGGCCCTGAGTCCATCCTCTCACCCTCAGATTTAACCAGACTTGGGCACCCACAGTCACTTAGGCCCAGTATTTGTGTCAAGACCTCCTTCAGGGCTCACACACAGATGGCTAACTCATGAGAAGCCATAATGTACTTTTGGGGTCCAGGCTGCTTAGCACCCCCACTCCAAGCCTGAGGTCTCAATCTTTTGAGTGTATAACTTGCGACTGTTGGGGATCTCCCTGGAACCCCATCCTGGTTAAGGACCCTCACCAAGGGGGCTACAGAGAGGCAGACCAGAGAGGACCACAGGCGGCTGGGAGAGGAAGTGCAGACCGGGGTAGAAGGCCACCCTGGACCACTGTCTCCGCGTGCCAGCTGGTGTTTCAGCCCCGGAATCGGCGCTGCTAACGCTCACATCTCTCCATCACTCCTCCCAGCTGTCATGTCAGCATACCGCTTTACAAACGGCTGGAGAGGTGCCTCTTTTAGAGTGCGTGCTTAGGGGAGTGGCTAGCACTCCCTGGTCCCCAGTTTCTGGGGTCCCAGACCACCTGGGGCAGGTGGCAGAGTGCAGAGAGGCCAGCAGGCACTCATTTGCCTAGTTAAAAAAAAGATTTCCCTCCTGCCCGGCTGAAGCTGCTAAAGCCGCCAGCTCTGCTCTCAGTTTAACAAATGGGCACATTCGCACTTCAAAGGCTCATTCATATTCTCCAGCAGCTTTCAAGAGCCCTTTGAATCGCGTTTTTAAAAACCCTCTGTTAGTTCCTGTCATCACTCGTTTGTTTTAAAACAATAACATTCCCAGCCCCCAAGTGATTCAATCCCTTGGACGTGGGGCTGACTCAGAGCCAGCAGTCGGGGTGTGTGCATGTGTGTGTGTGTGTGTGTGTGTGTGTGTGTGTGTGTGTGCAAGCACATACCCCCCACACACTCACACACGCGCACCCACACACACACACACATGTGCTCTGCACCCAGACCCCTTTGCCTCTGTAAACTGCTCGCTGAGCAATTTGCTCCCAGCTCTGCATTTGCCAGTTTGCTCCTCTAGCTCTCCCAGGGTGCCAGTCTGGATCCGAATGACTTTTGCTTGGATGGGCTGATTCCAGCAGCTGCTGGAGATAATGACTTGGGGGGAGAGGCGTGGGGGTGTGGATATCCTTTTCTGAGAACCTGCTGGGCACCGGGCCCTGCGCTGGGTGCCCTGCATCCTTCATCCCTCGTTACCCCCACAAGATGGCCTGGGCGAGGCGAAGCCTCCTCTCCTCTCCCGAACCCCTGCCTCCCCTGCCATCAGGATCCTGGGACTGGGAGGAGAGCCACAGCAGGGAGTCCAGGCGGCTGGTCTTCCTTGATGGGCCCCCTGCCCAGAGCAGGCAGTGGCAGGGGGGCTGGGATTATGTGTGTGCTGCAGGAGGAAAGACACACAGACACTGATGAAAAGAGCAGATGGGTGGGGACAGCAGTGTGTGCAGGCGTGTGTGTCCGTGTGCATGTGAGTATCTGCATGTGTGTGTCTGCGTGCATGTGCATGTCTGGGTGCATGTGGGTGTGTCTGCATATGTATGTCTGTGTGCATGTGTCTCTGTGTGTCTGTGTGCCTCGATCTCTATGCATGTGTGTGCCCATGTGCGTGTATGTGTCTGCATGTGTGTGTCTGCTTGTGCGTGCGTGTCTGTGTGCATGTGTGTGTCTGGGTACATGTGGGTGTCTGTCTGCATATGTATGTCTGTGTGCATTTGTCTCTGTGTGTCTGTGTGCCTTGATCTCCATGCATGTGTGTGTGTGTGAGCATGTATTTACAGACAGGAACAGATTTCTGTGCCATGAATACACAGGTGGCTAACACAAATCACTGATCTTGGATAAATCACTTAACTATTTTTGCACCTCAGGTTCCTTAGCTATAAATTGTCATGAGGATTAATAAATTATACAACATAAAGTGCTTAGAAATGTGCCTGGCACTTTTGGCCACTCTTACTATTGATCACACACACAGATGGACAGACAACTCCTGAGAGAAGAGCTCTGAGCCTGCTGGGGGAGGGCAGCAGCTCCTCCCAGCCTTAGTCCTCAGACTGTGCAGAGTACATGACCTGCACCGGTGTACACAACCTGTGCGTGTACACAACAGCCCCAGGGCGGGGTCACTGAGAATGCAGGAGCACTGTGGACAGAAAGAACCAATATTATAGGAATGGCATTCTCTTAAACTTTTTCTCACTTTCAAAAACACATACAGGGTGGATTTTTTTTTAACTAGACAAAGCAATTCTAAAGTTCACATTGGGAAAAAAAACCCCTCAAAGAAGAGCCAAGAAAATTCTGAAAAAGAATGGTATGTACGAGACCAACACTGATATTGAACCATATTCTAAAGTTGTAATAATTAAAACAGTGTGTTCTTGGACAAACAGACTGATGAAGCAATAGGCTAAAACATCTAGAAATAGACCTCAATACATACAGAGTGATTTCATAGAGGATAAAAGTAGAATTTCAAGTCAGTGGGGGAAAGATCGATTATTCAACAAATGGCTCTGGAACAGCTAGGGAGCCATTTGGAAGAAGAAGAAAAAAGTTCAATCTCTTCCTCACACTTTATCTCAAAATAAATGCTAGATGGATCAATGTTTTAAACATGAAAAATAAAATTCTAAAAGAACTAGAAAAAAAATCACAGGGGTTTAAAAATATATAATCTTGGCGAAGTAAAGTATTCGCCAAGTACTTTCTAAGTACTACACAAACTCCAGAAAGTCGTAAAACAGATTGATGCCTTTAACTATATAAAAATTGTGCATGGGGAGAAAAAAAAAGGCCCCATAAACAAAAAGAAGTGACAAAATGACAAACTAGGGGAAGATATTTGCAACTTTTATCATGGACAAAGAGCTCGTTTTCCTGATTCCCATAAATCAATAAGAAAAAGATAAACCCACCAACAGAAAAATGGGCAAAGGATATGAACAGTTCACAGAGACGTATTACAAATAACTCAGAAACATCCAGAGATGTAGAACCTCATGATAAGAGAAAGGCAAACTGAAACTCACTAAGATACCTTCTTTTCCTATCACTTTGGTCAAGATCCGAAAGTGTGATACCACCCTGTGCCGGCCAGCCTTCAGAGACCCAGGGTGTGCTTGCACACAGCTCTGGGGGACCGTCACTTTGAACTGCATCTACAGGATGTCTGTCAGTTTTATCGAAACGACAAATGCGCCCCTCCCCCAACCCACTGACTCTGCAAGGAATTCATCCTTCACTGACACAGCTGTGCACGGGACAATGACAGCATTTCCCAGCTGCTCTCTCCAGGAACAGCAAAAGCCGAGAAACGACTAGAATGTCCATCAAGGGGGCACTGGTTAAAGAAATGATCGCATCTCCCAACAATAGAATTCTGTGGCATCAGGGGCCCTGGAGCCATTTCTGAGAACTACCGTTAAGTGAAGAAAAGCAAGGTGTAGAACGGGGTCTGGAACCTGCTACTGTTTGTGTACATGTGTTTTTTTGTTTTTTCTTTCCCCTTCAAGTAGAAGCATATATTTATTTGTATAGCATAGGCTTTTTCTCGGGGTGGGGGGGTGTTACATAAGACACTGGGCTCAGTGATGCTTCAGCTTCAGGGAGAATTGGGTGCTGTGTCCCACACGTATAAATTGATTACAGTCTACCTAGTTATAATCGGATCGATGCATACACGTGCACACATGTCTGTGAGCGTGCAGGGTGAGCGGTCATGGGGCAGCCCTGCTGGACACAAAGGAAGGGGTAGGCCTTCTGTAGGGGGGGCCACAGGGGTGTGGCATGGCTGGGGGCCTCTGAGCACCAGGGCCTGAGCCCCTTGGCGGGAAAAGCAGCCCTGGGCAGCAGACAAAGGGCCTTGGTCCTGGGCCTCCTTCTCCTTTCCCATAACATTTGGGGGAGGGGTGAGAAGGAGAGGACCCTGCCTGCCTTTGCCTTAATATTCCCAATAAATAGTCCCATTGTCATCCAGCCTTCTGGGCTCTAGGCTAAATGGCCCCATACAGAAGCTTATCTTAACTTCAACCTCTGCCCTCCCTCCAGCCCCAGCACAATCATGTCATCTTCTCTGGAGTCCCTCTGTCTCTCCTGGAATTTGATTTCCCAGCAAGCCCAGGCCTGGGAACCCCACCTCCCCTGGAGTGCCGGCCAGGGTGATGACGTCCACCCTCCACCTCATTGTCCAAAAGATGTCTATCTGCCCTCCAGGGTCCTGCAAAGGGCACCTGGTCTGGACACAGGCCCTTCCCAGCTCTGAAACACTCCAACACCTCTCTCTCTCAGCAGCTTCCTCCTGGGTACAAGGTGACGGCTTAGTCACAAGGACTCGTCTGGAATGCATGGGGACAGGGTGGAGGGGGGGATTCTTGCAATCTTCTTACCTCACCATCCCCTTATCTGTGTACAGTCACCTTTGTCCTGGATTGACCTCCACGACCTCCTATCTAGTCGCAGGCTGGAAAGTCTGTGCATGTTGGAGCTGGTCCTCTAACCTGGTCCCCTCCCTGGAGCTGGCTGGGCTCCCAGTCAGAGGAAGCAGGGCTCAGAGTAGACCCTTCTCACCGAAACTCACTGCTCCCCTCTCTGGCCCTGCTGCCTTGACTTCACACTATTGTGTGTACGTGACTTCCCACACGTGCAATGCTTCCTGTCCGTCATCTCAGTTGAGTCATGAGAACTTCTCAAGGAAGCTGCTATCATTATTCCCATTCTACAGATGAGAAAACTGACACCCAGGAAGGTATGGTCATTTGACTCTGCCACACAGACATAAACTCACATCTGGCAGATTCCAGATTGTCCCATAGTGTACATGTGGCTTTCCTCAGCTGTCTTACTCTGTGGCCACAGGTGGGTAAGTGAGGGAGAGTGGCCTCTCTCAGGACACTGGCTTTGAAGCCGCAAGCAAAGATCATGCTAATTGTGTGGCAGGAACAGTTGGCCTCAGCTTCCAATGACAGGCCTCGGAACTAGGTCGGGGGTGGAGTGAGATGCAGGCTGGCTGGGAATGAGTCCTGAGAATCAGCTGGAAGGATAATGGAGCAGAACATCCCAGGAGAGACTGGTCCAGCGTGGATGGGGGTGTCAGAGGGATGGGATATGGGGGCACAGGATGAGGAACCTGGGAGTAAAGGAGTACAGACAGTATGGAAGATGAACAGACATGGGCTTGAGGGGCCAAGAAAATTGAGGGAGCGGCCAGAGCCCCGAGAGGCTGAGCTGGCACCTCTGTCCCACAGCTCTGCTCGCCGTTTAAGTCCCCAAGTGCCAGCCTCTTCCAGGGGTCTGGCTTGAAGGTCCTAGTAGGAGAAGAGAAGCTAGGTTTAAATCTCAGCTTCTGTGCTAACTAAAGTTTGACCTTGAGCAGAGAGTAACAGACAGCTTCCAATCCTGGCCCCAGAGACTGCTGGGAGGACCAAGTGAGCTAAAGCATGCCAGGTTCAGGGCACCAGGCTTGGCACCTACTGGGGGCTCTTCCTGCCATGTAGACCTCTGGAGGTAATCAGATGGGGAGGAGAGGGGGGCAGGGGGCCGGGTCTACTATGATTATTTGCTTCCTGCATCTTGAAGCCATCCCCGTAAGGAGCTCATAGCATCCTGATGTCCCAACTCCAACCCTTCAAATTCAGTGCCCTTATGGACACTCCAAGCTGATTCAAGAACCAAGTCTTGACAAGTGATGGTTTGTCAGGTCTTAAACAAAGGCTCAAGACTGGGGTAGAGACAGCTGGAGTTGCAGGAGGTTTTGTACAATGTCAACATCCCTGCAGGTCCCTCTTCCACCTAAACTCAGGTGGGGGAGGTGCTAAGCAGGGCAGGGGGCTCAGGAAGAGAGTGCTATAGGCCCCCTCCCAGCCCCTGCTGCCAGAGGAGATGTTCTGGGAGCTTGCACTGAGCAGACACCCACAGGCACTCTCTGGAGCCTGATGAAGACCACAGGACCCAGGGCTCTCAGCTGTTCCTTGCTTCCGTCCAGCCCCATGCCTGACTTGGCCTACCTGCTCCTGCCCCACCGAGCCAGGGCATGGCAGCACCTTAGCGCTTCAGTCCCTGAGCTCCTGCTTCCTTCTCCTCTCTGCTGCTCCACCAATGAGATGCTAATTTATGCTCCTCCCCTGTCTCCTGGCAGATGCCGGGCCAGCTCAGCCCCGGTGCTGCCTGCATGCCAAGTGCTTCATTAGCCAAGAAAGAAGGCTCTCGCCCTCCTTAATCTAATCATCGCCAGTGACCTTCAGGAGCCAGGCACCTTCTGACGTCGGGGGGCCTGGGAGGGTGCGACAATCAATTATGCCTTGGCCTCTGCAGCTGCTGCCGAATGGATTTCTCACTCAGAAAAGTGTGTTCCAAAAGCATCTAATGGAACGGATCATCAATTTGTTTGAATACACATCTAATCTGATGGGGGGGGGGGGCGGTAGCCACCAGGGCAGGCAGCACAACTGAGCCCCCACACGGCCCTGGAGAACTGTGAGTAGGGTGGAAGGGCGCAACCCAGGGTCGGGGGCGGGGGGTGTGACCCAAGCCCACCACCCAGGCTGCTCAGCCCATTGTACGTCCCGCCAAGAAGCCACAGAGAAAAGAAGGAAGCAGGTAGAGACCACAGGTCTGGGATGATGCCTCCTGGATTTCTATTTCCCCAGCACTGGGCACAGAGTCTGAGGCAAAGAAGATGCTCAGAAATGAATGAGTGAATGAATGAATGACAATGAGGTCCAACGTGAAAGCTAAGGGATGCCAGTAAAGTCACCTCCCAGGCAAGAGTAGTTGATGCCTGTACTGGGTTAAATGGTGCCACCCTACCCCCCAATTCATGTTCTTCCTGGATCCTCAGAATGAGACCCTATTTGGAAACAGGGTCACTGTTGATGTGATTAGTGAAGATGAGGTCATATGGCAGTAGGGGACCTATCTGACTAGTGTCTTTATAAAAGGAGAAGAGACACAGGAACAGAATGGCAATGGAGGCAGAGATGGGAGCAGTGCACCTACAAGCCCAGGAACAGCCCCAAGTGAAAAACGGCACCAATGAACTTGTTGTTGAACTTGGTCAGGCCGCCTCCCTCTTGGGGGCTGACATCCTGGGGCTGTTCCACATTCCCTTCCCGCTCTGATGTTACGAGACTGAAGTAACAGTGTGGGCTGGGCCATGGAATGGGGTTACCTGGGTTTGAATACTGTCTCGGGCACTCACTAGCTAGGTGACCCCAAGCATCTCTGTAACCCCTCTGTCTCAGTCTCCTAAACTGAGAAATAGGATAATAGTAACGTGGCCTACTGAGAGAAGGAAGTGCTTAGAGCAGGGCCCGGCATAAAGAGCCCACGAGAGCAGTTGTCATTACTCCTCACCCTTACTTGGTGTGACCTCTGCAAGCCCACCTCACAGCCAGAGCCTCAGGCCCGAACCTCACAGGTAAATAATGCTAACGCGTTCCCAGCCTTGCATAGAAAAAAGATACTGCTCATTTCCAATGGTTTTATTTGGCTATGAATGGAGTGGAAGGGGGCCCTTTCTCACATTTCAGCTGGAGGGTTCAGAGATTAAACTTGTATCTCCGATTAGTACGTTTCTGCCGAACAGTGCTATCGTCATTTCAGCTATCCAGATTCATCTGCATTGTAAAAGCAATAATACAATTTTCACTGGCTCCTGGAATTCCTCCCAAGAAGGGCTCCATGCTGCCACATGGACAACACTTGCTTTGCCCTTGGTGACCCCGAGGTGGGACGTGGATTCTCCTGTTCACAGTTGGGACCTGAGGCCCCTGAAAATAAAGGACCTTCAGCTTTGGGCATCAGCAGCCTTCAGGCCTGGGTGACACAGAGGCTTGTCCCACCTGGTGCCTGCCATTCTCCCAGATGATTCTCTTGAAGATGCTTCAGCAGGTGGGCTTCCTCCATCACATGGGTACCACTATCAACTTTGGTAACAGAGAAACATCTGCCTCCCTCAAGCCTTGAGAAGCTGAGAGAAGGGACTGGCAGGCCTACAGATGCTTCCAAGAACCCACATTGGGTATCCCTAATGTCTACTTTGGCCAATGTCAGTACCATTAGACACTAGGCACAGAAGGGCTACAGTGACAGAAATGGACAAGCAGTTCCAATCTCTGGGTAGCACTCTTCCCAGGGATGATCCCCTTGTCCTCCTCTTTTTTTTTTTTTCTTTTTGTATTTTTCTGAAGTGAGAAGCGAGAGGCAGAGAGACAGACTCCCGCATGCACCCGACCGGGATCCACTCGGCATGCCCACCAGGGGCGATGCTCTGTCCATCTGGGGCGTTGCTCTGTTGCAACTGGAGCCATTCTAGTGCCTGAGGCGGAGACCATGGAGCCATCCTCAGCGCCCAGGCCAACTTTGCTCCAATGGAGCCTTGGTTGCAGGAGGGGAAGAGAGAGACAGAGAGAAAGGAGAGGGGGAGGGGTGGAGAAGCAGATGGGTGCTTCTCCGGTGTGCCCTGACCAGGAATCAAACCCGGGACTTCTACATGCCGGGCTGATGATCTACCGCTGAGCCAACCGGTCAGGGCTTCTCCTCTTTTTCACCCTTCAGAAAAGCCAGCACCCCAGGGAGATGGCTCACTGGGCCCGAGAAGATGAAACGGGAGGTGAGGAACGACAGGAACAGGGGGATCTGACTTGGCATCAGCCTCGACTTCCTGTTATGCATCCAAGGGAGCTGAGCTGAACAGCAGGCCTGTGGGGGGGCTCCCTGCTCAGCCTCATTACACCCAAACAGGGGCTCCCACCCATTTCAGTGGCTTCTCCTGAGGCCACCCCTTCCCAGGCATCAGGGAGGGGCCACTCAGCCCAGCAGAAGGGAAGAGAGAATTGTGAAGGCACAATCCACTCCGAGCTCCCTGTGTTTTCTCATTTAATCCTCCTGACCACCTTGGGGGACAGTCATCATCATTACCACCCTTTATTGCTCTCTTCTGAAGCTCAGAGGAAGGGGGAGCGAGGACATCCTTGCCTCGGAGCCTGGTTTCGAACCCGCAGCTGCCTGCCTCCCTGCGAGGTGTCTGCTGTCCTCTCAGGTCAGCACTGTGTCTGGATCCCAGGGAAAGAGTCTGACCGGGCCTGAGTGAGGAGGGAAACACAGAGCCCGGGGTCCGCCTCCATGCAGAGCATGAGAGATGGAACCTGCCGCTGACGAAGAACCCACATTCATCAGGCTGGTGACCCGGGTGTACCGGCGCTCTGTGGCGTGTGACAAAGACTGCGGAGCAGAAAATTGGAGTTCAATTTGCCGTCCATCCCGCACGGCGCTCAACCCATTCCAGTCCCCGGCAGGCGCCTCCGCGTTTCATCATAAATAATAACACCACGCGGCTCGATGGCTGTTTCCGCAGCTACAGGCCTCAAGCAATTTACAAGCTGGATTATACACAGAGGTCCGCCCGCGCCCGCTGGTGGCATGTGCGACCCCCTCCCCAGCCACTCACCTGGGTACACGAGCCACCCTCCTTCTCTCTGTCAGCCCCACGGGGGCTGTGCCCAGCCTGAAGGGAAACAGGCCCTGTTCCCTAGGACATAGGGCTCAGCCTCCTCCCTGATGCCTTCCATGCATTTATTGGCGTTCACCCTTAGCACAAAGCCCACCAGCAACCAAGTGTTGGCCATTTCTGGACCAAGGGTAGGCGCCACGATCTCTCGATCTCTCACTCCTCCTGTTTTAGAAAGGACACGTGGGTCTCCTCTGGTCAGCAGGGTGCCTTTGTCTCTACAAGCATCACCGTGTCCCTCCTCCAATCATCACAGGGAGGATGCGGGGCACAGTTGTCACTGAGGCCCCTTCCTTCCAACTCCCATGTAACAGATGAGATGCCTGGGACCCTGAGAGGGGCAGCCACTCGCCTAGGGGATCCACCTGAGCTGCCTACCACTTTGACACCAAGCCCAGGGCGGCCGGTGCCCCATCCACAAGACGGACAGCCATGTGGAAGGAGAGCCGCCAAGTGGCTGGGACAGACAGGAGGCTTCCTCTGAGCAGCCTGGAGATTGTCCAGGAGGCAGGGGCTTTGGGGCAGAATCCGCAGGGGGCTCCAGCAATAGTGCCTCTCTCTTCCCATCCAATGGGTACACCTGAAGTCACCCATTGTACGAGTCCATGTATATGAAATTTCCAGACTAGGTGTATTCATGGACAGGACACAGATTGGTGGCTGCCAGTTGGCTGGGGGACAAGGAAGTGGGTGGGGAGTCTCTGCTTAAAGGGTACAGGGTTTCCTTTTGGGGGTGATAGAAATATTTTGAAATTAAGTAGGGATAGTGGTTGCACAACATCGTGAATGTACTAAATTCAATTGCACTGTTCACCTTAACTTCGTTAATTTTCTTATAGGACTCTTATCTCAATGAAAAATAACAAGTGAGTGTGGTACAAGGTCTTTTCCTGTCCCCCCACTTCTGCTTACTCCCTCCAGCCCTTCCACTCTCCTCTCCCCCCAACCACCACCCCACAGCCCCATATGGCCCTTGGGAGGAAGGCTGTGAAGATCTGAGTGCTCCTTCCTGTCCTAAGAGGTCACCTGGCCCCTGCCTTTACCACCTGCCATGAGTCAGGCACTGGGTCTGCCCTTTGGGGTATAAAGGGTGGGGCTGGTTTCAAGTAGTCTCATGGGCACAGGGCTAAAAGCCTGTACTAGCTCCGCACAAAGCCCTCTCCCCGGCTACTGCCCAAGCTGATGGGTGATTTGGAATGAGGGCAGAAAGCCTTGGATTTGCAGGTGGACAATGGTGTCCGAGTCCAGTCTCCGCATTTACAAACTGCTGGGTGCTGAATCGGCACCTAGGTTTCCTGAGTTGTCAGTTCCTCACTCACACAAGGAGAATTCTGCAGCACCTCCCTTGCCAGGTTTCATTAGAATTCACTGCGCTAGAACTTAAAACACCAGGAAAACAAGGCCCGGCGGAGCGCTCGCCACAGGGGGTGTCCATGCCAGGCCTGTCATTCTCTCCACACAGCAAAGCCCTGGGGTGGGAACTATTAGTGGCCTTATTGTACACAGCGGGGTGGAGCCTGATAGAGCCAAATCACTGCCGAGGTCCCATAACTGGGAAGTGGCCTGGTGGACTTGTGGGTAAGCACTGGGACTCAGTTTTCTTGCTCCTCCCATGAAATCCAGTGTCATCAAAGGCAAACCCAGAGGGTGAACACAGAGGGCCAACCTCAGAGTGTGAATTCTGAGAATGAGAGAGAGGAAACAGTACAGGTTGTCCCCAGTGCAAGGGAAGGGGTGGGGCATGAAGTTGAGGGGCAGGCTGTCCTGACCTCCCATCCCAAGCTGCCTTCCTTGCCCTGGCCTGGCTGTCCCTGCTCGCGTGGCCTGGTGGCAGGTGGCTTTCCCAGACAGCAGCCTGGCGGCCTGCATAGGGACACAGAGAGAGCCCGCTGGCAGGGGGCTGCATTTGTTACCCTTACACGGGAACCAGCCGAGTCTCTGGCCCTGCTTCTACCTTCTGTTGCTCTGTGAACCCAGAGCCCATCTGGTGGGTATTAAAGGTGGCCGCAGGAGGAGGCAACGGTATCTGCACTCCGCTGTTGACCCCCTGATCTTATCCACCAGGGAGATCAGGTGTCCTCCTCTCCAGTTAGCACTCCCTCATTTCCCTCGCTCAATGCCATGTCCCCAGACGTAATCAGGGCTCCCAGCCTCTCTGCAGGAGCCTGGGCTTGCCAGCTGATACTGCGGGGCAAACAAGAGAGACTAAGACACAGGGAAATTCATATTAATGAGAAACAGGTCAGGTTTCCCAAGAACATCTCCATGGGGCTGCAGTTTACACTGAGAGGGGCTCCTGCCCCTTGCACTGGTCCCCAGCCCTCTCGTATGTGGGGTGAGCGAGGAAGCAGCTGCTAGGCTGGACATCAGACAAAGCCCTGGGCTGCAGGCCAGCCCTGCCCAGCTCTGCCCCGAACAGACGAGCACCGCTGCCACTCACAGGCTCAAGCATCACGAGGTGAGCGTCTGTGGGACTCACCTAGTCCAACCCCTTTGGTTAACAGATGAGGAAACTGATGCAGAGGAGTTTAATGGAGGATTTAAGCCCAGCTCTTCTGATACCCGATAGCTGTTGGCCTCATTTTCTCCATCTATAAAAAGGACATAAGGCCTAACAGATGTCCACTGCCCTCCTCTTCCAAGTCTAGCTTCCACTCTGGGCTTTCCCAGGGATGTCTGGTGTATGCTAGAAAAGTGGTCCCCCACCCCCGAGAGCCCGGGCAGCCCTTCTTGATGGAGTAAGGTCTGGGTGCTTTGGAATGTTCTTCATGGATTCCTGCTATACCCCCTGGTTGAACTGGGTACCCTCAAAAAGATATATCAAAGTCCTAACCAACCTCAGAGTGTGAACTCTGAGAATGAGTGAATATGACGTTGAGAAACAGATCTTTGCTTGTGCAATTAAGTTAAGATGAGGTCATCATAGTTGGCCCTAATCTAATATGACTGACAAGGGAGAAGACAGCCATGTGATGGCAAAGTCAGGAACTGGAGTGATGTTCCTACAAGCCAGAGGACACCAAGGATTGCTGACGGCACCAGAAATTAGGGGTGGGAAGGAACGGTCCTCCCTCACAGCCTTCAGAGTGAGCACAGCTCTGCGGGTACCACAATTTTGGACTTCTGGCCCCCAGATCTATGAGGCAAGACTTTTCTACTGTTCTGAGTCACCCAGTTGGCGGTACTTGGCTATGGCAGCCCCAGGAAACAAATCCAGCCAATGTCCCATGCTAAAAAAAGCCAGCATTGAGCAGAAAGCTTCCTACTCTATAAAGTTTCACAGACCCCCCCCAATTAGAAGTGAGACATCCCCCCTTTAGGGCTCCGAGCCACACACACATCTATTGTCACACCAGTAAACCCTGCGCTACCCCCAAACCTCTGAATGCCCCAATGGACTCAGCTGTTCGAGGCCCTATCTCGGTCATCTTTGTGCCACAGCCCTTTACCTGGTTTATTGCACATAGTAGGAGCTCAGTGCTGCATGAAGGACCTCGTCAAAGGCATTCTCTTGTTTCTAGGGGGGCAGTGCGAGCATCCCTGACCCGCCCCCGACCTGTCACTTCCCGTGCCCCCCCCACTTCCGCATGCGCAGGCCTCACCTTGCCCTCCCTGGCCCCAGAGCAACACGTGACAGCCGCTCTGCAGTGGGGCCCGAGCTCCGCTAATGGTGACTGACGACATCCTGCGAGGCAGGGCGCACATGGGCGGCAGGATTGGCAGGTTGGCAGGAGGCACCGGCGTGATTGATGGCCCTGCAAGGCCATTTCCAATTCATTCCCCGGAAGCCCAGCCCTTCTGGGAAGGAGAGCGGCGTGGCCCCTCCACCACCCACCCTGACACGTGAGCACGCTCCCCTGCTTTCTCCGTGGTCTCCCCTCCTTTCCAGAACCGAAGCCCCTCGCCCTTCCTGGAGATTAGGGCATGGCAGTGGACGAGATATTTAACTTTCACATGCTCAGGAAGTGGATGACAGGTTCCTGGTGCTCCCCTTTTCCTGCAGGGACACCCTCAGCCGGAGGCAGTGATCTGGGGGTGGCACATTTACTGTTCTCTCCCCTCTGGCTCACTCCTCCTGACGCCCTGCCAGGGTCCCACAACCCCATGGGTAT
Organism: Saccopteryx leptura; assembly: GCF_036850995.1. Classification (NCBI taxonomy): domain Eukaryota; kingdom Metazoa; phylum Chordata; class Mammalia; order Chiroptera; family Emballonuridae; genus Saccopteryx; species Saccopteryx leptura. The sequence continues at coordinate 171,057,882 of NC_089507.1, forward strand.
GAGGGCCTCTGTCCATGTTATGAGGGCCAGGTGTCTGTGCTCTCTGTGTATGCCCCCTGAGCCCAGGTAGGTACGACTATCCCGTGTGCATATAGAAAAACTGGTGCTAAGTCATGACATCATGATGTGACTCAGCCCAGGCTACACAGACAGCCACGTTAGACACTGAGATTTGACCACAGGGTTGTCTGTCTCCAAAGTCCACATGTAACATGTGAAATGGGTTGGAAAGGCAAGGAGCCATCTCTGGGCACTCTGTCCTCAACCAGGCATGAGTTGCAGAGAGGCAGGGCAAGAGTCCCATCCCCTATAGTGAGCATGCTGTTTCCATGGCCACGGGCTGGCCCGGGGTCACTGCTGAGAGGCCAGGGCCAGGTCCTCAGCCCTGGCGAAACCATCACACATAGCACAAGGCTGGGCTGTCAAGACCCACTTCCTCTAGGACCTGTGTGGCCTTAACAAACCAGGCTGGTACTCTAAGCCTCAGTTTGCCTTTAGGTCAAAGTCAAGTTCATCTCCGCCCATCCTTCCCCAGGGCTCCCAGGAGTAAGTGAGAGATGGCATTTGGGGCAAGAAGCCAGGGGGTTAAGGGTATTGTCACCAGCACTATAAGACCCATGAGAGGCTCCCATGGGGAACTCATGCAAGGATGGGGTGGGCCCCAGAAGCCAGCCTCCAAGGGCTAGAGCCAGGAGGGTCCCAGGAGACCTCTGCTCCCTGTCTGGCAATACCCAGGCATGGGCAGCAGTGGTCTGGGAGCTGTGGTCTGGCAATGGGCAAGCGCAGCGTGGGAAAGTGGGAGTTTACAGGAAGGCTACAAGTTACCAGAAAGGACAATAAATTTATATAATAGGGTTGTTTGGCTGGTGACAAGGGATAAAACATGTGGTCCAAAAAGCCCCATGCAAGATTGTCAAAAGAATGAATGAGGAAGCAAGATGGAATGAAGAGAAAGGCGGGAAAGGGGTTCACAGGGCGGTGGAGGGGCGGCCGGGCCTCCCGCCCTTCCGTCATCTCCTCCACTTTTCAGCTCTCTGGGCTCTTCTTTCCCTCAAACCCACACACTCAGCATCGAGTCCAGAGGCATGCATCTCTCCAGGCCCTTGCATGAAACCCTCCTGTCCCTGAACGTGCTTTTCTCTGCTTTCACTGGCTCCTCCACCCCCACCTGCCACGAAGACCCCCACCTTGCGCCCAGTTTGCTGCCCTGGACTCCCATCCCGCACAAATGCTCTTGGCCACCAGTTGTAACGTAGAGGGTGCATTTCACTCCTCCCTCGCCCATTCAGAGCTCAGTTCACTAACTCCGCAAATGCTTCCTGAGCACCTACTCTGTGCCCCCACATTGCTCACGGGCATACAGGAGGATGAATGAGCCCAATCACCAGCGGGATGAATGCACAATAGGGCGAATCCCATGACACAGTGGGCTGACAGCGCAAGGTGAAGCTTGTCAGGCCCACAGGGACCATCAGGGAAGGTGGCCCCAGCAGCCAGGAAAACTCTCAGGCAGTGGGTACCATTTCTGCAAAAGCCAGGAATCATGAGAGCAGTGGCTTCTGGGAACTGTGTATTTCAGTATGATGGGGATGGCAAATGTGGTGGCTGCAAGGCGGGGGGAGCTGAGGCAGGTGGCACAGCGGTCACAGGAGCGCCTGTGCAGGATGAACCTGGACTCAAGCCCTGGCGTCTTCAATGAGGAGCTGCGTGACTTTGGGCAAACCACTTAACCCTTTTGAGCTGGTTTCCTCATTTGAGGAGAATGACGTAAGGATCATAGCACCTGCCTCGCAGAACAGTGGCAAGAATAAATGAGAAAATGTAGAGTTATCTCCTAGGTTTCTGGTCCTTGAATGAATTAACAGTGAGTGTTGGGGTACCAGAAAATAAAGGGCTTATCAACTGTGTGAAGGAGTTTGGATATCATCCCACGGGTGGTGGGGAGGCACTGGAGATCCTGAGAGAGACAGAGACAGAGACAGAGAGACTGCACTGAGGGCCTGTCTGGGTGCTAGGATCAGCCCAAGCTCTATCTCCAGCCTTTCCCATGTCTAGTTCAGCTTGTTCCCCTTAAAGAGAATCAATCACAGTTCAAGGAGAAGATGAAGAACTTAGAGATGGCTTTGAATGACCCTTGATGAGGGTGGAATGAAGGACCCTCGACTTCTCAGCACAGAGTCTCAAGGTCATGACTCATCTGGTCAACCTTTCCCCACCAGTGAACACCAACTGTGGGCCAGGGCCAAACACAAAGAGGCAAAGCCATCGCCCTGCCCTGAAGCCCTGCAAGCTGGCAGGAGAGATAGAATTCACCCGGGAAGGGGTGACTAATGGTGTGAGGCATCACGGAGCACAGCTCACTGCAGACAGGGGAACCAGCTGAAGCGGGCACGGGGGACAGAGTGAGGCCTCTGGGGGAGGGGCGGGCAGTCAGGGAGCTGCGTAGAGGAAGAAGCGTTGTGTGTGAGTCACCTCCTTGTTGCCGAATCCAACGGTACTGAGTGGTCAGCTCCACACGGGCCGCCGTGTGATACGCTGGGACACAGTGGGGGGAGCCAGACAACGCCATTTCTGAGCTCACGAAGCTTAGAGTTCACCAAGAAGTGCAGGTGTTAGAGACGGGATGCAGGCATGAAGGTGCAGGGGACGCGAGGCGGTGGGGCAGTGGGAACACGTGCACGAAGGAGAAGCCTTCTGGCAAGGTGACGTGCAAGCCCAGACTGAAGCCAGTGGAGAGTGACGGGCAGTCTAGAGAGGTGGAGGGGACAGGCAGCCTGGTCCGTTCACGTCAGGCTCAGAGATGGAGGGGGCCTATGACCGGAGCCCCGATGGCAAGAAGAACAGGAGAGGAAGGTGGCATGGGAGGGCAATACTCAGCCAGACGCTGGCCACGTGAGCGAGCATGGCCGGACCTGGGGCTTTCCCCCAAGGGCAGCAGGAGGCCATTGGCGTGACATGGTCAGTTGTACACTGTCCTTCTGGTGGTGCAAGGGGCGTGGACGGAAGGAGGCAGGAGCAGATGCTGAGACTCCACTTAGGGGCTGCGACTCCCCGGTTAAGAGTCCCAGGAGAGATGGTCTCCAGGGAGAAATACTTCCTCTGGGGGGACTCCACTTTCTTTTCAGTCCCGTGGGGAAACACTGTACTTCCCTGTCCAGAGAGAGAGGATGCCGAGGGACAGGAGGTGGTTTATCGTGGACCCTGGCGGTGGCGGTGGGGAGGAGAGGACAGGGACGAGGAGCTATTTTAGAGGTGGAATGAAGAAGGTTCCCTGATAGACTGAGCTGGGGCTCGTCTGAGGGAGAGGGCAGTGTGATGGTGCTGGCTCCTGAGACCCAAACGCTGGAGCAGGAGCGGGAGCGGGAGCAGGAGTGGGAGCGGGAGCAGGAGCGGGAGCGGGAGCAGGAGCGGGAGCGGGAGCAGGAGCGGGTGCAGGAGCAGGAGTGGGAGCAGGAGCGGGAGCGGGAGCAGGAGCGGGTGCAGGAGCAGGAGTGGGAGCAGGAGCGGGAGCGGGAGCAGGAGCGGGAGCGGGAGCAGGAGCGGGTGCAGGAGCAGGAGTGGGAGCAGGAGCGGGTGCAGGAGCAGGAGTGGGAGCAGGAGTGGGAGCGGGAGCGTCTGAGGGAGAGGGCAGTGTGATGGTGCTGGCTCCTGAGACCCAAATGCTGGAGCAGGAGCAGGAGCCGGAGCAGGAGCGGGAGCGGGAGCAGGAGCAGGAGCGGGAGCGGGAGCGGGAGCAGGAGCGGGAGCAGGAGCAGGAGCCGGAGCCGGAGCGGGAGCGGGAGCGGGAGCGGGAGCGGGAGCGGGAGCGGGAGCGGGTGCGGGAGCGGGAGCGGGAGCGGGAGCGGGAGCGGGAGCGGGAGCGGGAGCGGGAGCGGGTGCGGGAGCAGGAGTGGGAGCAGGAGTGGGAGCGGGAGCGTCTGAGGGAGAGGGCAGTGTGATGGTGCTGGCTCCTGAGACCCAAATGCTGGAGCAGGAGCAGGAGCCGGAGCAGGAGCAGGAGCAGGAGCAGGAGCGGGAGCAGGAGCAGGAGCGGGAGCAGGAGCAGGAGCAGGAGTGGAAGCAGGAGCAGGAGCGGGAGCAGGAGCAGGAGCAGGAGTGGGAGCAGGAGCAGGAGCGGGAGCGGGAGCAGGAGCAGGAGTGGAAGCAGGAGCAGGAGCGGGAGCAGGAGCAGGAGCAGGAGTGGGAGCAGGAGCAGGAGCGGGAGCAGGAGCAGGAGCAGGAGTGGAAGCAGGAGCAGGAGTGGGAGCAGGAGCAGGAGTGGGAGCAGGAGCAGGAGCGGGAGCAGGAGCAGGAGCAGGAGCAGGAGCGGGACCAGGAGCAGGAGCAGGAGCGGGAGCCGGAGCGGGAGCGGGAGCGGGAGCGGGAGCGGGAGCGGGAGCAGGAGCCGGATTGGGGGGAAGACCTGAGTCCGGCTACAGGTCTGTTGAGGCCTGCTGGATATCCAGGTGGACTGTCCTGGTGGATACCCAGGTCTGGAACCTGGGGAAGGGTGTGCTGCTATCCGTTAGCATGAGTCAGAGCGAGGAGAGGATGATGAGGAAGGGGATTTGGTGGCCGCTGCTGAGTACGTCTCCTAAGTCTCATAGGGCTCTTTACCCATCTGGGTCCCCTGGCCCACTTTACACTCCGCACATGCACAGTGAAAGAACTCACACGTATGAAGTGTTTGTGTTGTGCCAGGTGGTCCCAGCTGTGCTCTCCATGCACACCTCACCAAATCTACATGACAAGCCTTCCAGGTCATCGCCTCCCTCCCAACAGATGGGAAAGCAGCAGTGCAGGGAGGCTGGTCTGCCCAAGAGCATAGGGGAGTGAGCGGCGAAGGGGGCATTCACACCCACACCTGGCCAAGGCTCTTGTCCCAGGACCTACAGGCCCCTGGTGAATGGGGAGGGCTGCCTGAACTGTGTTCCCCCAGGACAGTTTGAGGATCAGGATGGCGAACCTGACCACCAGTCCCCACAGACAGGCAGGGAGGGCTAAGGGGACCACATCGCCCGGAGCCCCTGCCTGTGGGCCCACACACCATCTCACTGATCCGGGGAAGAGTCCTCAGGGGCAGCCAGATGAAGGGCCCCGGGGGGGGGGGGAGCAGGGGCCCCTCTGCCCCCTCCCCCACAGTTCTCCCTCCCCCCCATCCTTCTCCCACCCTCTGTAACTCTTGCACTCTGCAGAGCCGCCATCTGCAACAGCAGATTCAGAGCAGTCTCCCCGTGGCTCACCCGCTCACACAACCTCTATCCCATAAGGTCAGAACTTTTCTTTCCAGGTGAAAGAAGGGTGAGAGGAGAGTCCCTCTGGCCGTGCCCCGTTCCAGATAACACAGGGACCAATTGGTGCGCCCACTGCCCTCAGTGCCAGGGTACACGTGGAGCTGGAGGGAGCGGAGGAGCAGGCCCCTCCCCGCACCTCTTCCTTCCCTGGAGTCCCGGAACTCTCCTGGTGTCTGCTTCCCCGGGTGGCTCTCATGGCCTCGCTTACTATTTCCCTCCGTTGCCTCTTTCCTGAGTCTTCTTAGACAAGCAGGCCCCTTGAATTTCCTGTGAATGTCTCCATAGCGTTCCTTTCAGTCACAGGGAGAAAATATTTCCCTGCCCAGAAGAAAGATGATTCTGGAGAGAGAGGAGGTGGTTTAGCCTGTAGCAAGAAGCTGCCACCCAGGTGCCCTGCAATGAGTGGCGAGGACAGAAGGGTTGAGGTGTCGCAGAGGGAAGACGGGGCCGTCACATGGAGAGATTCCATTTGGGCTTGTCTCCACTACCGGGAAACTAGAAAATGCACTCCACCCGTGTTTCAGTCGTCACATCTGAGAAAGGAGGTAGCAGTGTCAAGATGCAGAGTGCTGTGATGATTCAACAAGAGGGCCCAGGGAGCTGGCCCAGAGGAGGCCTACAAGGAATGACAGCCAAGCTAGGAGGGTATCCTGGGTTGAATAGTGTCCCTCCCAAAATTCATGTCCACCTGGAACCTCAGAATGTGACTTTAGAGAGAGGGTCTGTGCAGATGTGATTCGTTAAGATGAGGTCACATTGGATTAGATGGGTCTTAAATTCAGTGACAGGTGTCCTTATCAAATCCATGTGACGTTACAGAGAGACACCAGGAAGGCCACGTGAAGACCGGAGGGATAGACCTTCACACCAGGGAGCTGAGGGGAGCCCCCAGAAGCCACGAGAGAGGCATGGGACGGACTCTCCCTCAGAGCTTCCGGAAGGAACCAATCTTGCTGACACCTTAGTTTTGGACTTCTGGCTCCAGAACTGGGAGAGAATACATTTCTGTAGTTTTAAGCCAGCAAATCTGTGGTCATTTGTTCCAGCAGCCCCAGGGAAAACAGAGTGGTTAAGAAGACAGTTGAAGAGGTTCTCTGTTAATACCGGATGCATTCTCTTCTGCCCTGTGGGGGTGGGTGGAGTTCTGGGAGGGGGAGGGGAGGCAGCAGCATGGCCCTCCCACTGCCTCACGGTCCAGGTTGGACCAACACTTGGAGAGAGGGGAGGAGCAAGTTTCTTTACTCCTTGCTCCAGCGTCTGGTTTCTTAAATGGTGCCCTTCTCTCTGGGGTCCGTGGAAACAAACAGCCCTGTAAACAGGGGTAGGGCTGTAAGATGAGGCGGGGTCTGGTCGGGGTGGGGCTGCTGCTGCTGGTTGGATGGGAGCAATGTGTAAAATGGCACCACCATTTGCTTGTCATTCGCTTTGTCTCACGTGTTGCTGTCACCTCCCTTCCTCTAACCTCTTCCCTACTAGAGTCTTAACGAATGTCCCGGCACCCTATTACCTTTCAGAAGGGAACCGTTTGTGGCAAACGGTAGTGAAAACACCCCCCCCCCTTGGGAAAACTGCATCTGTCTTCTCTGATGAGGCATCAAGTTCCTAACCACCAACCCTACAGAGGCTCACTGAACCTCTCTGAGGTGTCCTGCTGCACCAGTTGCTCCTGCCCGGAAACTCTCCGAGTGTCTATCATCTTGTCCTGGTCCTCTCTTACCTCTGGCCTCCCTGGCTTGCTCTTCTTCCTCCTCGGCCTCTGAAAGGTTGGTGTTCCCAGGTTTCTGCTCTGACCCTTCCTTTAGCCACCCTTTCCCCTTGGGGAGAACATCCATTTTTCTCTTCTGATGTCAGCCGCCGCCTGAATGCGGGCATCTCTCAGATCTCTCACCCTGACCGCTCGCCTGAATGAATCGACTGTATTTTGATGACCTCCAGGCTCACGTTTAAAATATCCAAAGCGGAACTGAGGACGCTGCAAGCCTGCAGGGTTCCCCTAGTTCTCTAGTTCCGCTGGTGGCACTCACGGTGTGCCCAGGCAGCCACGCCAGAAACAACAGTGGATACTTTCTTGACTTTCCTCTCCTCCCTGTCCCCCATGTCCCACCGCCCACCTAAACACGCCTCCACCGGCAAGCCACCCTGCCCCCTCTCCTTTCATCTCTGATCTACGGTTCATCTGCCAAGCCCTTACTGACCTCCCAGCCATCAGTCATTAGTTTGGTCTCCTTAATTAAGGGAATTTCTAACCATGTATTTCCTGTTTAAATCCCTTCAGTGGCATTCTATTGCATATAGGATAAACTACTCCTTAATAAGGAATACAAAGCCCTTTCTGTCACTGAACCAGACACAGGGTGGGTGTTCTGGAACTATTTTTTTTATTTTTTTTGTATTTTTCTGAAGCTAGAAACGGGGAGAGACAGACAAACTCCCGCATGCGCCCGACCGGGATCCACCCGGCACGCCCACCGGGGGCGACGCTCTGCCCACCAGGGGGCGATGCTCTGCCCCTCCGGGGCGTCGCTCTATTGCGACCAGAGCCACTCCAGCGCCTGGGGCAGAGGCCAAGGAGCCATCCCCAGCGCCCGGGCCATCTTTGCTCCAATGGAGCCTCGGCTGTGGGAGGGGAAGAGAGAGACAGAGAGGAAGGAGAGGGGGAGGGGTGGAGAAGCAGATGGGCGCTTCTCCTGTGTGCCCTGGCTGGGAATCGAACCCAGGACTTCTGCACGCCAGGCCAATGCTCTACCACTGAGCCAACCGGCCAGGGCCTGGAACTATTGATTAAATGGAAGAACTTAACAACTTGTGATTTCCTACCAAACTACATAGCCTTACCCCTGGGTTTTTGCTCCTGTCAATCCATTGCCTGACTCCCACCGCCCAGCCTCCCTGGGGGGCGGCTGGCCCCACCCCACAGCAGGGGAGGGGCACAGCTCATCTAGGCATCAATCACAGCGTCCATCATGTTGCATTACTCATTTTCCTCTCTCTAGACCAGTGGGTCTGAACCTGAAAAGACTGTGCCCACCATCCCCACGCCAGGCAATGTCTAGAGATATTTTTGGTCACAATGAGGGGGCATCTAGTGGTTAGAGGTCAGGGATGCTGTGATACATCCTACAGTGGACAGGACAGCCTCTCATGACAAAGAATAATCTGGTTTGAAATGTCAATGAGGTTGAAGGTAAGAAACGCTGAGAAACTTGAGCATGGGCCACATCTGTCTGTTCCTATACTCCGGGGCCCGCCCTCGGCCTTGTAGGCCCTCAACACACTAGACTAGTGAGTACCTCCACACCCCACTGAAGGCCTGGAGAGAAATCCAGTCACTGCTCCCAGCAGGAGGCCTGGGCCACAGAGGAAGACCCACTGGCCGTCTCCCAGCCTCTAGCGTCCGGTGATTGGGAAGGAGGCGGCCTAGAGCTCTGTCCTTCAGCGCGAGGCTGCTTTCTCCAGGAGCCGGGGCAGACGAGACCAATTTAGCTAACAAGTTGCCAGGGCTGTGATAACGTTGCCAGACAATGAAATTGCTCTTCTTACACACACTGACTGCCAGGCAGATGAGACAACAAGCCTGTTAATTAGGCCTGTAATGGCAGCCGCAGAGGGGACAATTTTTCCAAGGAAAGGGGGACTGGGGGGCTCTCTCTTGTCCCATTAGAGATGGATCCTTAGGCAGGCCTCTGTCACCTTCCAGAGAGGGGGAGGGCTGCCTCTCGCGGTGGTCACAGCTCCAAGGGTTACGTGGTCTGTCTTTGGGCCCAGGCTTCCCAAGGGCGGGGGACAGCTCGGTTAACTCTCTCGTGGCCTCCACACAGTAGTCTGCTCAGACAGGCACTTAATAAAGACCTTTAATTAAGAGCAGTGCAAACATCAAAGGGCCCTCTGCCCTCCCAGGTCCATCTCTGCTCCTTCTGGCCATCTGCCTGGGTGCCCGGTCTTGCTCTTACCTCTCCGGGCACTGCTCCCTCCACCCTCCAGGTAACCTTCATGCTACAGCTGGGAGAAGGAAACAGCACCCTGTCAGGCAAGGCACAGAGACGCCTTGGCTCCAGGCCCCCTTCAGCGGTAGTGCTGATGGGGTGTGCCAGCCACTGTATCCCAACCCAGGTCCTTGGCCTCCCGGCCCTGCAGCCCTGGATGCAGGGGGCGTGGAGCCAGGACGTGTTTGGGCTCCCCAGGGTGGACTCATGCCCATTGGCACGTGCTTGGCCTGGCTTCGAGGCCAGCTGCAGAGCCTGGAAGGATGACGTCCCTTCTCCAGGCCATCTGTCTATCAGTGGGCAGGGGCCAGTGACACAGGTTTGTGTCCCCAGCAGGTGTGTAAACAATCTGGAAACCCCAAGTCCCCAGACTCAGGCCCCAAGCAGACATGCCTCAGGATCAACACTAGTGCCCATCATCACACCCATGGGGACCTCCCCTCAGTTTACAAAACTCACTTTCCAAGGATCCCTGTGCCACCACTTGGGCTCACTCAGCTCCCAAGGCTTCAGTGCCACAGACTCACCCTCCTACCCAGGCGCCGACCCCAGCATCCTCTCTGCAGACCCTGCCAGGCCACCTGTCATCAGCGGGCATAGATCCCACCTCCAGCCTGCCCTGCAGCTCTTTTAAGGAAGAGCTGCTCCCTGAGACTCTGCCCCTGAAGAAGGGTCATTACTGCTAATGCCTTTTCTCCCCCATCTGCTGTGATTGTTTACACTCCACTTGCTAATTAGAGACTAATTAGCTGGTGCTGAAATTCATCACTTTCCAAACACAACAGGCAGCAGGAAGAGCGCAGGGATGCCTATACGGACAACATCTGCCCCTCTGCTTGCAGCCAAAGCATCATTCTGCTCCTCCGGCCCCGGCCCCTGCTCCTCCTCCACCTCCTCTTCTCCCTTCTCCAGGAAGCCCCCCGAGAACCCAGGGGTGTCTGCTCTTCTACTCAGCATCCCCGGTATAGCGGGGCGCACAGCTCATGATGAAGATGACAGATTCTCATTAAATGAGTGAATGAATGAATGAGTGAGTGAATGAATGAATGAGGACCAATGAGTAGACAGAACAGGTGTGTGGCTGGGGGGAGCAAAGTGGAACTAACTCATGGGTGTGAGACAAGAAGCTGTCATGATTCAGTGGAGGGTGACATTGTGTAGGGCTGGCAGTTGGGATGACATGAGCCAGGTAGAGACTGGACCGATGGAAGGCCTTTGGGGTACTGGGTGACGGGTGCAGGTCAGAGTGGGGTAGAGGGAGGAAAGATAAACAGGAAGGAGAAAGACGGAAGATTAAAGGACAAAGGGAGGGGCAGACAGACGGGCACAGAGAGAGGAGAGAGCAGGAGGGGCAGCGGAGGAAGGACTGAGGATGGAGTCATATGCTGGCTCGGGGGAGGTGTGATTGCATCCACTGCGCGGCCTTGATTGAAACCATCCATTTGCATGACAGCCGGGAGTGAAGAGGGCCTGGGCCCTGACCTCCCTTCCTCTCATCTCAGAGAAAGCCGCCACTGTTACCCAAAGTTCCCCTCTTCTAATTAGGCTTTGGGCAGCAGGGCCAGCCGGCCAGTCCTGGACTCTGCAGGTTCTGGGACTCCCTGGGGACACTCTGTGAGATCAACTGCCTGCTGGCCGGGGACTCAGGCGCCCAGGAGGGCACCAGATAGAGCCTCTGAGAGGCAGGGTCTCCAGCCCAGGTCTCGATGTGAGGACGAGATGGGGTGGCTCCCAGGAGGAAGCCCCCAGGACGGCCTGGAATCTGCAGGGGAAACAGTGGAACTCCTTTCTACTGCTCTCCTGGTGACATCCCCAAAGACACTGTTAACTCCTACAGCCCTAGCCAGTGGCCACTTCCACTCAAAACCCTCATCCGTGTGTGATGAACACAGGGGCTTGCCTCATGTGTATGTGGAGGTTGTATGCATGTCTCCCCCGTGCCTTCTCTGAAACAAGGCTGATGGAAGACACAACAGCCCTGGTCTAATCTACCTCCAGCTGGCCTCTACCCCTGGGCCCTGCCGTTTTCTTGCTATGTGGCTTAGGATATGACCCATAATGTCTCTGAGCTTATTTACTCATCTGTAAAATGGGGATGCCAACCTCATGGGGTTGCTGTTAGGGCAAATGAGATTATTGTTTCCTCTTTTTAGCACAGTGCCTGGTATTCTACAGGTACCTGAACGAACGGTGGGACTGGCTGCCTCCAAGAACACACACTGTTTCTTTCTGCCCTTTCTTCCCCTGTATGTAGTAACATACTGGTGAACGTGTAACAAAGTCTCTCTGGGAAAAACAAAAAAGCCCTGATTTGCAGTGCCTGCCAATTTTCATGGTGTAAATACCTCCAGTACGGCCAATTCCAGTCTAACAATGGGACATCACGGAATGTGGACTGGGAAGAGAGGTGCAAAAGGAGCCAGCTCTCATAGGTGACCACCTGGAGGTCACCAATGGAGGATTGTGGAGCAGAAATCTATCGGTGAGAGTGACTGGCAAGAGGCTGCTTGGGGACCTGGCTAGGCCGATGGAGCTCCTGGAACCCAAAGCTGCTTGTGTTCAGCCCATCAGGGGCAGTCAAACTTTTTATAAAAACCGCCCACTTTTGCAGTGCTGGTCAACCTAGTCCCTCACGCCCACCAGTGGGCGTTCCAGCTTTCATGCAGGGCCAATCACAGCGCCATTTGGTTGCTCTGCTACCAGCTGAAACGCCCACTAGTGGGCGTGAGGGACTAGGTTGACCAGCACTGCAAAAGTGGGCAATTTTTTGTAAAAAGTTTTGACTACCCCTGGCCCAGGTGGTCATTGCCCATGAGTGGCCTTGCCCCTGTGTGGGCATGGGAGGTGGGGAGGAGGGCAAGGGCAGCCAGGGTGATATATGGCTGCTGTCCAGGCCACACCCACTCACCAGAGAAACCTTCTCTTCCTAATTTCCCCCCTTCTTTCACGCCTATCCTCACACTTTTCCTTTGTTCACTGTAACATCTTTTAAACTCAGACCGTCCAGGTGCCCTGCTTACCTGGCAAAGAGGCCCCATCGCTGCCCCAAGGAGCTATGGGCCAGAGCGGAGGGTCTCCCCCGTGAGGGCACTGGAATCCCCGAGGGCTTGTTAGAGCACAGATATGCGGGGCCGCACCTGCAGTGTCTCATTCAGCGGAGACTCCTTGCATTTCTAACACGCAGGGGATGTTGCTGCCACGGGTCCAGGGAGCACACGTTGAGAACCCCTGGCCCAGAGGGAGAGCCAGGTAAGCGAGCAGGCCACTGTCAGCCGGGAAAGTAAGTGGTGCTAGGCTGGAGAGGACTCAGGGGTGATGGAGTTCAGAGGCTCTTTCCCAGCCCCGGGAGCAGCTAGGACCTGAGTTCCTGTTCGCCTCCACCCCAAGCCCTCCCCAATCCAGTTCAGACAGTCACCAGCTGTGGGAGGTACAAGGTTCCCCCTCCTACCTTGCTCCCTTCCCGACCCTCCCAGCCCCCTGGCTGTGCCACCTGACTACCTCCCACCTCTCTTTGGGAAGGGTTAGATGTGACAGTGCTTTTTCGGGACACGGGACAGTGGACCAGGTAGGCCACAGGAGACTGCGGGGGTTGCTGGTTGTTGCTCCCGAGGCAGCAGGACTCCCTGCTCCCCCAAGCTAATGAGGGGTCACAGAATCCCCCCTCAGTTTCCCCTCCTCCCTCCCTCTCCAGGCCTGCAGAGAGCCCTTCCATGGGCAAACAAGTGGAGGCCTCAGCCGCACAAAGCTCGAGTCCACCTCCCACCCCTCGCCCATGTTGAGGGCAGGTGACGAGAGACTCCTGGAGCCTCTTTCAAGCTGGGAGGTTAGGAAGAGGGTGCAGAGACCCCCCCCTTCTCTGTGGCCCCCACCTGCCCCCTCCAGCTGACATTCTAATCTCCCAACCTCCTGAGTAACTAATCCTCCCAAATGGCCTCAAATCTCTGTCCCTGCTCTTTATTTACATAATGAGACAGGGGCCACAGGCCTTCTTCCCACCAGCCCGGAGAACAGCTTGGGCGGCGGGGAGAAATCTGGGGTGCAGGAGCACTGGCCCACCCTGAGGCTCTGGGGACAGCGAGGTTGGATCTGAGGACAGTGATGCCTCGAGTCAGCAGCTTGGGATAACGACACGTGTGCATCCATGTGCACTCACACACGTATGTGTCTGGGTGTTCTGTTAATACCCAGCCATAGATCGTAATCCCTTTTTATGCAAAGAGACGATGGACAGTAAGCCCCGAGAAATCAAACTGAAACTTGGTCAGCCTCCGGCCTTGCTCCCCGCACCCCTGCCAAATGGCCCTGTCTGTTAACGAGGGAGATAAACGAAGAGCCCATCAAAGCAGATTTTCAATCTGTCGATTTTACTGTGGGCCTTCAGAACCCGGTATTGCCCCCCTCCCCACCAACTCTTGCCTGGCCCACCTCCCACTCCCACTTTTTTCCCCACCCCCATGCTTTTATCTCCCAAAGTTGGATCTATTGACCTGACTTAGAAGGGCATGTTTGATGAGCTCCAGATCTGATAATGGAGAGGCAGGGGGAGGGGAGGGGCGGGGCGGACAGGCTGCCATGGGGGCCGGACGGTGGAGGCTGGGGGAGAAAAGAGGCTTTATATTTGGGGGAGGGGTACTTCCCACAACAGACTGAGGCCTTGGCAGGTGGACCCATGCCTAGCCCGGGTGACAGGAGGTATAGAAATCTGGCCCAGGTAGGGGGAATGTCCAAGGAGCAGGGCCAGGGCCCTTCTCAGTGTGTCAATTCTCTCTCTGATGTGTTGACTCAGTTTCCCCCTCTGAGATCCCTTGGCTCTTCTCTGTTGTCTTGCCAGGAGGCACCCTGGACCCACTTTTACATGTGAAAATGGTCCTGGAGAATAAAAAACTACCCAACTTCCCTATTCACAAAGGCCCCAGTGGCTGAAAGGACTGGAAATAAAGGTGAAGGAGGAGGGGCCCTGGCCACCTGCACGGCTGGCTGCTGCCTGGTGACCCGCCCTGTTTACCCTGCAGGAGGGTGGTTGCATCCCCACAAGACAGGAGTGTGGACAGGCAGGCTGCCTGGGGGCACCGGGCAGAAGGCCAGTGACCCCGGGAAGGACGGTCTTCACTGTACTGGGCCTGGCAGGGAGGGGCTGGGGAATGTCCGGGTTGCGGCGCAGAATTCAGAGGCTAGACAGACTGGTCTCAGGTAAGCACCACGACTGTACCCACTTTATAGATGGAGAAATGAGGCACAGAAAAGTTAAGCAATTTCCCAAACTCACACAGCTGATCAGCAAAGCAGTCTGACTGGCTCTTGATTGTGACCACCCCCCCCAGGCTCGCAGCCTCTCTCCTGATACGGTCACCCTGCATCTCTCTGCCCCTTTGTAGAGGGGTCACCTAGGGCCCTCTGCCAGGAACTCACTAAGTGATGTTGGGGCTTTGGGGCCTTAAACCAGGATTCCACTTTTAAAATGTACAAGAATAGCTTTCCCAATAAATACATAAATAAGTAAAAGCACACGGGTGACATCTGAAAAGACGGCTAACTGAGCAAACCTCCCTCTGGCTCCTCGTGAACAGTGAACAAGGTCACACTCGTGGGCACCCCGCCGAGCCCAGCCCATTCAGGATGTTCGGTGGGGCTGCGCCTGAGAAATAAGACGGTTCCTTTGAAAGCAGCAGTCCCTGCTACACTGGGGTGCAGGCGAGGCGGGCAGGAGGGAGTGTTTGTTGGGCGCCCACCAAATGCCACAGCTGTCTCTTCTCAAATGCAAACAGCGGGGAGGACAGTGGCAGTGGTGTCCCCATTTTCTGGATGGCAGAACTGGCCAGTCAGGAGCAGAAGAGATCTAGACACCAGGCGTCCGGACTCTGCCACCCAGGGGCTGGTGGTCACTCATTGCTGCCCTAACCTTCAGTAACCATCAGTTACTATTTTGGTCGCCTATGCCCATCCCAGGAGTGTTCACTGGAATAAAGCGGCCCCCCCAAGTGAAAGGTGGCAGGTGAGCTCAAAAGGCCAAAGAGAGGATGGGGGTGCACTTCCTGTCCTGAGCAGCACCCATGCTCCCCTGCCTCAGTTCCTCAGCAGCCTCTAGTCCCAAAGAGAAGAGGAAGCCATTTCTGTTCCCGCCTTCCCAGATGTCCCAAAGAACTAAGGGGACATTTCCTTGTCACTTGAAATTTGTTTGGCCATCACTCACTGGACAGGCTGAGCAGGCCTCTTAACGAGGAAAAACAACGGTAAGTGGGAGAGTGAGAAATCACTCGTCCGTCACCAGCGGAAGTGACATCTGGGAGAGGAGCAGCCCAGGAGGGGCCAGCAGGAAGGGGGAGAGGGACTACACACTCAGCTGCAGGTGACCCCCTCTGGTGAGCACAGCCAGATCTGGGGGAGGCCGGCGGGCCAGGGGGGGGACAGGGTGGGGACACCCAGGGGTGCCTGGGGGAGGAGAAAGCAGACGCTGGGATCCGGGAGCTGGAGCTCAGGCTCAGGATGCCTTTGGCGAAAAAGCGACACAGAACCACATTCTGAAGCCAACTGCTTGGGTGAGTCAGGACTCCCTTTATGGGTTGAATCATGTCCACTCCCAAAAGATATGCTGCGGGCCTCCCCTTTGGTACCTGTGAATGTGACTTTATTTGGAAATAGGTCTTTGCAGATGTAACCAAATTAAAATGGGGTCCTTAAGGTGGGCCATAATCCAGGATGACTGTGTCCTCCTAAGAAGAGAGAAATTCGGATGCAGACACACAGGGAGACCGCGTGATGACAGAGGCAGAGGCTGGGGTGATGGGCTGCAGGCCGGGAGGAAGTGGGGCGGGGGGAGGGTGATGCCGCCCAGACCTGAGGGAGCGGAGCCCGGAGCCCGGCCCACAGTGTGGATTCAGACTCCGGCCTTCAGAACTGGGAGACAACACATCCCTGTTGTTTGTAGCCACCCAGCTTACGGGACTTGGTTACAGCAGTGCCAGGAAATGCGTACAAGTCCTGAGAGTGTATTCGGCTCCTGACTTGATTTCCGCAATAAACTCCAAACCAATCCCTCTGCAGTCTCCCTTCTGGGGAGGAGTGCCACCACCCACCAGGATCCCAGGCCCCAACCTAGGAGTCTGCCTCGGTCCTCTATCTCCTTCAGCCCAGGTCTGATCAACGACCAGTTCTATTACATTTCCACCAAAGCGTATTCTGGACTCCGTCCCTCCTCCGGCCTCACCGTTGTCCCCTGGGTGCTGCAGCCATCTCCTGCCTGCTTTCCTGGCGTCCACTGCCCCATCGCCACCAGGGGCCATCTCAGGAACTGCACAAGCCCAGGGCGCTCCCATATCTGACAGTCTCAATTCTCATACGATCCCACAATTCCACTCCTGGGCATGCGCCCCAAAGAGCCGAAAGCAGGGTCTCTGGGAGATGTGTGTGCACCCACAGTCACAGCAGTACTCATAGTAGTCAAGGGGTGGGGGCCACCCAAGTGTCCACTGATGGATGAGGAATAAACAAAACATGGTCTCCACAGACAATGGAGTCATGTTCAGCCTTAAAAAGGAAGTTGCGACACAGACTCTAACAGGGAGGAACCTTGAGGATGTGGCACTCAGTGAAGTCAGGTAGACACAGACAGACAAACATTGCGTGATTCCACTTAGAGGAGGTCCCGGAGGAGGGAAACCCGTAGAGACAGACAGTAGAATGGAGGTCGCCAGGGGCTGAGTGGGGAAGGGAAATGGGGAGTTCGTGTCGGATGGGAACAGAGCTTCCTTTTGGGATGATGACGAAGTTCTGCAGGTGGATGGCGGTGAGTTACACAACATTGTGAATGTCCTTAATGCTACTGAATTGTACACTTAAAAATGGTAGATTTTATGTTATGTATATTTTTACCACAGTAAAAAATTTTTCCCCCCATAAAGCCACATTTCCACGGCTCCCCCGGCCTCTGTCCTCCTGCGGTCTGTGCCGCCTGATGTGGTCCGGGCCCGGCAGCCTCTGTGCCTCATGGAACTCCGGGAGGCCTCTCAGCCCTTCCAACGAGCCGCACGGACCCTGCCTTTGTGTCTGGTCTTCCCTCCACCCGAAGCGAAGCTCAGGTCCAATGCCAGCTCTTCTGGGCGCCTCCCCGGGCTGACAGTCACAGGCAAGCCTCCCTCTGCGCCCCAGGCATGCTTTCCCACGCCCTGGCTTAGCCCCCTTAGCAGTTGTGACTACCTGCCCCTGCATACTCAGAGCTCCCTGGTTTGTCTCTTCTGCTCTGACATGAGGGCCAGACTCATCCCTGTGTTCACAGCTGCTTCCCACCGGGGAGTGGCTCAGGGAAGGTGTCCAAGGAAGGAGTGAACAGTGAGCAATGGACTGGGGACTCCCTCCACTGAGGGAAGAAAGGATGGAAGGACGGTGGCCCTGCTGTGGGCAGCAGGTACATCCCAGGGTGTTGGAATGCTTTGAGGGAAGGAGCCTGGAGAAGTTCCAGGCTATTTCTCTGGCATTGGGGCTGGGCTGTCCATAGCCATCAGAGAACTCTGACTGAGCCCCTCAGGACCCTTTCTGGCGGGCAGGCCTCCGGGATGACGCAGACACGGCCCTGTGCACACAGTGAACACTTGCAGGAAGGGAGACCCATGGCCTCCATTTAACACATACCTGTAAAAGGCCGGGCCCCTCCTAGGGGTTTCACACGGTTTCCCCATTCAGTTCACATGCAAAACTGAGTCCTGAACTGAGCTTCAGAATGGTCAGGTCACTCATTCAGCAAGACCCCTTGATGATAAGCAGCAGCTGAGATGGGGTTCAGCCCTGGTCTGTGGAATCAGTGTGTGTGTGTGGGGCATTCCTGCTGCTAACCACTAGACAACCTTGCCTCTTCCCCTCTGGACAGTCTTGCTACACAGTCGGGGACTCAACTAGACATGACAGTCACACAGAAGCAAGGTTTCAAGAGACACTGTGTCTGTGGCAAACACAGGTTGAAGTTAGAGACAAGACTGAGACAGGAAGTAGAGAAATCTCTCACGCAGCCCGAGAGAAGAGAGTTTTAGGTGGTGGTGGTGACTGCTGTTCAAGAACCTTTTATTTTAGGATACATCTTGATTTACGGAAAAGCAATGAAAACAGTTCGGAGTTCCTACATACCCTATATCCAGTTTCTCCTACTGTTAACCTCTCACAGTATCATGGCACATTTGTTAGTTAAGAAACTGATATTGATACATTCTTACCAAATAGGCTACATAATCTATTCAGATTCTTTTTAGCCTTTTGCTAACACCCTTTTCTGTTCTAGGACGCCATCCAGGACACTGCATTACATTCAGTCGTCATGTCTCCTTAGGCGCCTCCAGACTGTGACAGCTGTTCAGACTTCCTTGTCTGTGATGTTCTTACAGTTTTGATGATCTTGGGCATTTTAAAGAATGTCACTCAACTAGGGTTGCTTGGTTTCTTTTCATCCTTAAAGACCAGCGGGAAGGGGCACTTTGCAACACACACACACACACACACACACACACACACACACACACACACACCACATACTGAATAAACACATTTCTTTGCATCTAACTTCAATTCCTCCTGCTGTAACACTGTAACAGTGATATTATTATATCTTCCATAGGCTTTTACCTTTCATCACCTCTCTGATGTTCCTAACAGAATATGGTACTAGGTGTGACATTTATTGTAACACCCATTTTATAAACAAGGACACAGAGACAGGCTGAGAGGTTAAGCTTGAGGACACCATTAGTCCATGGTGAGTCCCATACCTGGGCCCTCAGGCCAGTATCCTTTCCTCTGCCTCTCTGCTCCGAGGGGGTTCAGCCTACTCCTCAAGTCAAGCTCTGTCTGGGAGGCAGGAGAAGGGATGAGGAGGTAAGTCAGTGGTACAGCATCTTTACTAGACTGGGAGCAAGGGTCAGGCTCCTAGAGCCCCTCACCCCAGCCAGCGATAGAGGTGCCAGGTGTGGCTACCAGCTCACCCCAATCTCCGCACTCTGCAACCCTGACACACAGCTGTGCTTGTGGTCTGTCGTGCACACTGCCTATGGTGCCCTGTGTGGGGGCGTCTGCCAGCTGCTGCTCAGCCCTCACTGTGGGGACACCCCCTTCTTGAAGCCCCCTCCTACCTCTAGCCAGCGTGGTGCGAGCACCTGCGCAGCAGTTGTGAGGGCAGCCCTGGTTGGGGTGGGCAGTTCTGTCCAAGGGGACTGGGACACCAGTGAAAGGGGGGAGCCCCCAGGGTCCGGAGGGGGTGGGCAGTTCTGTCCAAGGGGACTGGGACACCAGTGAAAGGGGGGAGCCCCCAGGGTCTGGAGGGGGTGCGCTGCAGCGTGAGCAGAAGGCTGACTACCAAGAGCTTGTGTCCTTCTTAAAGAGGAAACAGCTCCAGCCCCTAGCTCCCCCTGCTGCTGAGCATGACAGAGGCACGGATAGTCCCCAAACTGCAGACGACACCAGGAGGCCCAACAGGAGCTCTGCCCATGCACCTAGAAAGGGTGGCGCTGCTTGAACACTTCACCCATATCGCCTTGTGGCATGCTCACCTCTGTCTCGGCAGGGCGATGCTGCACCATCCCCATTTCACAGGTGAGGAGACTGAGGCCTGCGGAGAGGCCAGGTCACCTGCCCACAGGCAACTTCATAGCCGCAGGCACGGCCCGAGCACACCTCATCCTGTCTCTCCCTGCTGGCTTTGAATCCTCCTGGCTCATTTATTTACCTTCCTGATTTAGTCTGCTTTTGTTCAGTTTGCTATGAAAGTGAGTTTTCCCAGAATGCACAGCAGCAGAAAGAAGGGGGTACAAGGCAGACCTGCCATCGCAGGAGGCAAGAGGATCGGAAGTGGAATTCAAAGCAGGCTGTCACTAAAGGAATCCACCCACAAAAAATTTCAGATGGGTTTAGTGTAAGATCCTAATCAGTGGGGCCCATGGCTTGGTGGAAACCACAGAGGACCTGGAGTCTGAGGTCTGGGGTGCCAATCGTGGCCTGCTCTTGGACTCTGAGGTCTGGGGTGCCAATCGTGGCCTGCTCTGACTCTGTGCCCTTAGGATGAATGGTTGGGACACGTAGTGATCCCAGAATCAGGCCAAGAATCACCTAATCCAATTCCTTCATTTCTCAGGGAGAAAACTGAGACTCGGGGAAGGGAATGGCACATGTGAGACCTTTGAGGAGAGCAGGGGAACAGCCAGAGTGGAGCCCAGGTCTAGGGCCCCCTGCTAGGGCCTATTAACTACCCAGGACACTGGGTGCCCTCTCTTGAGCTGGCAGGAGTGAATCACAGATCATGGTCATTGAGACCTCACCATTGCCCCTGACTGTCCCCCTGCAGAGAATGCTTTCTGGACCCCACATCCTCTTCCTGAATGTCCCCCTGCAGAGAATGGTTTCTGGACCCCACGTCCTCTCTTCAAGGCTGGATGTCACGCCCTCCGTGTCTTGCGGGGCTTCCCTGACTCTGGGGAGTGAGATGCGGGGACTCCCTCTCCCGGCCTGTCTCAAACCTCCCCCTTTCCAGCTGCTCACCCCACTCCCACTGTCTGTAGGGGGGCCCAGCAGTAGGAGGGGGCCCTGTGGAGAGCTGATTGTGTCTCAGTAAGACTTTCTCCTTAATTAAATAATGTATGTGAATGAGAGCTACTTGAGAGACAGGATGGGGGGCAACTGGGGATGGGGGATGGGGTGAAAGCAAGGATCAGCTGAGCTAAACAGGCCCTATCTCAAGGGGGCAGGAGGACCAGAAACCGGAGAATTCCCCCAGCACGCCCCCCCCCCCAGCCACAGCCCCCCCCCCAAGGCTGATGCATGTCACACTGGGAGGTGGTTAGGGACTGCGCTGCCACTTCCTGCTGCTCCCTCAACCTGCTTAATGCCAATTAATGGCAGGACCCACGGGGAGGGGGTTGAGGGGGAGAGGGTGCAGCCACCAGCTGGCCAGCTGCTCTCTCTCAGGTGGGGTCCGTCTGCCGCAGGGTTGCCCAGGGACATCAGCCTGGCTGTGTGGGCTGGTTCTGGCTTCATGCTCCCAGGACCTCACTGTGTTCTGGAGGCCCCTGCTGCAACCACGCTGCCCCAACCCCCCGCCGAGGTGGGGATCTCCCAAAACCACACCAGAAAGAGGCCTAGAAGGGTCTCCCACCTGGTGAACAGGAGAGGGCTGAGGGCCGGCCTTGCTGCTGGGCGAGGGGCTCTGAGGGGCTGCGGGGCCCGCTCCTCTGCTTCGCAGGATTGGGTGGGTCAGACCAGCTGGGAGGCAGTGGTTCTGGAAGAGGCAGTGTGGTGGCAAAGGCCTGTGTACCCCAGGTCAGGTGAGGCCAGATCCCTCCACCAACTCGGACCCGGCCTCTGAAGGCGAGGACTTTCAAAGGAATGAACAGACAAGACACAGACTGAGAGAAAGTGTCTGCAAAAGACACATTGGGTAAAGGAGTACCCAAATTTTACAAATGACGCTCAAAACTCAACAGTGAGAAACCAAACAGCCCAGTTAAAAAATGGACCCAAGGCTTTAACAGACACATCACCAGAGAAGACACTCGAGATGGCAAATAAGTACATGCAAAGATGCTCCACGTCACACATGTCACCAAGGAAGGCCTCATATGTCTCAGCACGACGACGAGATACCACTGCATGCCAATTATAGTAGATTGGCCAAAATCCACAGTACTGACACCGCCAAATGCTGGGAAGGATGTGGAGAAATGGGAACTCTCCTTTAATTGTTGGTGGAGATGCAGAATGGTACAGGCGCTCTGGAAGACAGTTTTGTGGTCTCCTCCGACTAAACTAAACACACTCTTGCCATACGATCCGGCAATCATGCTCCCTGGAATTTTAATCAAAGGAGTTGGAAACTTGACCTACACATAAGAACCTGTGCAAGATATTTATAGCAGATTTCTTCATAATTGCAAAAACTTGAAAGGACTAAGACACCCTTCAGTAAGTGAATGAATAAACTGTGGCCCATCCACACAATGGAATAGTATTCAGTGCTAAAAAAAAAAAAAAAGAGCTATCAAGCTATGAAAAGGTATAGAGGAATTTAAAATGCATATTAACTAAGTGAAGGAAGCCGATCTGAAAAGGCTACAGACTGTATGATTTCAACCATATGACATTCTGGAAAAGGCAAAAGTATGGAGGCAGTAAAAGATGAGTGGTTGCCAGGGGCTGGGGGGAGGGCGGGGAAGATGACTAGGCAGAGGGGGGAGGGCGGGGAAGATGACTAGGCAGAGCATAGACGGTTTTGAGGTCAGTGCAACTATTTTATGTGATACTATGATGATGGATGCATGTCATTATACATTTGTCCAAACCCACAGAATGTACAGCACCAAGAGTGAACCCTTGTACAAACTGGGGACTCTGGGCGACAGCACGCCACTGTAGATTTATCAGTGTAACAGACGCACTCCTCCGGTGGGGAATACGTGTTGTGGAGGAGGCCGGGCACGTGTGGGGTTAGAGGTACACAGGAAATCTCTGTATTCTGCTCAATTTTGATGTGAACCTAAAACTGTCCTAAAAAAAAAAATAAAGTCTTAATTGAAAAAAAAGAGGCTAATTGTGAGAGGTTGGGGAAAATGGGCCAAAAAGGTGTTTCAGGCAAGGATGGGGGGGGGGTGAGTGAAGAAGGAGATGGGGGGGCCTGAATGGGCCCCAGCAGCCCCCTCTGTGCTTCCCCTCCCTGACTCTCCCTCTCATGGCAGGCAGAGGAGGCAAGAATCAATTAATTCATTAGGCTGATATGTCAGTGAGCATTGCTTCCGGGACTCGACAGGCCTGGCAGCCAATGGTGGTTTAATGGGCACTTTTGCTCTGAAATGACACCTGGGCCAGCTGCTTCTTCCATGGCCTTAGTTGTGCTTAACGATGTTGGGAGTTGCTGGCGGGGCTGGCTCCTCGTGACCAGAGGGGCAAGTGGCAGATTGGAGAGAGAAGGACCCAGAGAGATGATGAGCCCGTTCGTGCAGCCTGGGCAACACGGGCTCACTGAGGGCAAGTCCGCAGCAAGGGGAGCCCCAAAGGGTGCAGATCCCCGTGGAGATGGAGGCAGTGGGTGCCCAGCTAGTCCCTGCGTTCCGCTTCCCTCCGAGCAGCGCCTACCGGCACCACCCCAGGAGGACAGACCACGGAGATGGCCCCAGGCTCTCGGTGGCCCCCTTCGGCTCTGGGTCAGAAGGGCGGCGGAGGGAAGACCAAACACGTTTTGAGCAGCTCAGGATGTTCAGGGACCATGCTGTTTGCTGTTACACTTTTGATCTCAATCAGATCAGGCCATTTCACAGACTGTGGGAACTGCAGCCGAGCGCGGTTAAATCACACGTCCTATGTCACAGAGCTAGGAAGTGGCAGTGGTGGAATTTAAGCCTGGGGCCTGTGCCCTTTCTGTTACCCCAAAGCTTGGAGGACTCTAGCCCCACTGCTGCTGGGAGGGAGAGGGCTCTGCTCAGTGTGCCTGTCCCTGTCCCCTCTGCCCTGAGTGAATCTTCCTGCCAGTGCAGCGTCAGATCCAGCTCCCTGTTCTTCTCTAAGCCCCTCCCTGCAGCTTAGAACACAAGGTGATTACTCCCCCTGGGGCAGGCAGATAAGTAATCCCGGTCCTGTTTGGGGGATATTGACATTGATGCACAAGGTCCATCTGGCACAGAAGCCAGGTGCACTGGGCTCTCTCTGTCAATGGGTCCCCTTCAACCTTCCCAGCCCAAGCTTCCTAACAGCTGGTGTTAGTGCCCAGTGGGTACTGAGCCTGCTCCCAGGGAGGCTCCGGACAGCCTCTTCGCCCCAGGACCGGAGCCTGTGACTTGTACACTGAGGTCTGCTATCATTCCGAGGAGGAATGGACCCCTGGAAGGCGGCTGCCCCAGAGCCCAGCCCGGCCTCCTCGGGCCCCAGTTCTGGCTCAGACACCCCGGGATGTGCCATGCACACCTGCAGCTGCTGCTGTCAGCTTTCTCTTTCTAGCATTCTGAGTTTCAATGACAACCCCAGCAGCCTCCTAAAGAGACACGTCAAGGACTCCTGTCACCATGACGCCATCGGCCTTCTCACTGTTTGCTGAGACACTGGGTGCCAGCAGCCCCTGCCCTGCCCTGTTGCTGGCTGATAAAGGAATGATCTTCCTGCCAAAGGAAAAAACCAGCAAGCGGTAGTTTCTTCATTCACGAGAAAGCTCTGAAGCTGACAAGAGAAATCCATGCAAGGAGCAGAGAGCAGGCAAAGGAGAGAGGAGTAAGAAGGGAGGAGGTGGCCCCTTCCTCAAGGCAGGCTTCCTTGATTGCTGTGGAACAGGTGGCCAGCATCCCAGGGCTGCTCACTGTTGAAGAAAGCATCCCACAACTTCATCACTGAGGCCTCTGTATGTGCTCTTTGCCCTTTACTGTGTACTTAATTCATTTGTAGTTAAGTAATTTTTTTTTTTTTTGTATATTGCCTTAAGTTAGAAGTGGGGAGGCAGTCAGACAGACTCCTGCATGTGCCCGACTGGGATCCACCCGGCATGCCCACCAGGGGGCAATGCTCTGCCCATCTGGGGCCTTGCTCTGCTGTGGCCAGAGCCATTCTAGCTCCTGAGGTGGAGGCTATGGAGCCATCCTCAGTGCTGGGGCCAACTTTGCTCCAATGGAGCCTTGGTTGCATAGTTAAGTAATCTGATCCCTCACTCATTCAGCCAAAAACCACTGCCTGAGAGCCCAGCACTTATGAGGCATTGTGAACATAGATGTGGCCCCTGTCCTTAAGTTGCTCACAGACAAGGGGAAGAGGGCGAACATAAACAGGATAAGGCACTAGGAAGTGCTATGGGGGGATCTGGAGGGTTCATACAGCCCGAGGCATCAGGGAGGCTGCCTAGAGGAGGGGCTGTCTGAGGACAGATGGGGGTCAGCCAAGCAGCATGGAAGGCATGCTCTAGGGCAGGGGTCCCCAAACTTTTTACACAGGGGGCCAGTTCACTGTCCCTCAGACCGCTGGAGGGCTGCCACATACAGTGCTCCTCTCACTGACCACCAATGAAAGAGGTGCCCCTTCCAGAAGTGCGGCGGGGGGCTGGATAAATGGCCTCAGGGGGCTGCATGCGGCCCGCGGGCCGTAGTTTGGGGACACCTGCTGTAGGGGAAGGGGACATACACGTGAAAAAGGCCCAGAGGCCAGAGGGAGCTTGGCAGGTCAACCCTTGCCAGGGCGTTAAGGTGCAGGAGTATGGCAGGCAGGGACTAAGGGAGAGTGGTGACAGGAGAGGCATAGGAGGTAAGCAAGGGCATAGGGCAGCAAAAAAAAAAAAAAAGAAAAAAGAAAAGAAAAAGGGTTTTTAGCATAATAGAATAGACCAAATTTCTGGTTGCAATATGGAGCATGGGTAGGGAGGCCAGGTGGGAGATTGTGACAATGATCGGATGGAGAGGTGGTGGTGACCAGAATGAGATACCAGTGAGGATGGAGAGAGGCAGATAAATTCAATACATCTGGAAGGTAAAGAAGGTAGAACTGACTGCACGGGTGCCTGGTTGGAAGAAGGAGTAGCTGAAGGAGTGGAGGATGACTTGGGGAGTTTGGCTTGGACAGCAGGCTGTTGGTGCCACTGAAACCAGGAATCCTGGAAAAGGCACCAGCTTGAGAAGGGAGATGGGAAGTTCACATGATTTTGTTGGGTGTGTGTGGGAGCCAGCTTGTACTGGCTTGTTAAAACTCAGATGCCTGTCTCTTCCCAACTCTGTGTTCAGTAACGTTGGGTTGGTGACCTGAAATCAGCCATTATGGTTGTATTTACACCACTGAAATTGGCAGATAATACAGGGAGCCCAGAGCTGGTTGTCAGACATTCACCAGCACACTCCTGTTGTTCTTCTCTCTCAGGTACATTCAAGCAGAGGAAGTCATGAAAGTTCAAGGATAGCTCTGAAAGAGTATAATGGGGCTGGACCTGGGTATAGAGATGACCAGTGCAGTGGTGGCAAGTGATGGGCCACCAAGGGATGGTGGGGAGAAGAGGTTAAGCCCTGAGGATCCCAACCTTCACAAGGGCCAACCGGCAGACAGCTGAAGATGGTCCACTGTAAGCATCACTCCTATGACCTTCACCAGGCTTTATTGTCATTACTTACGGGGCATGCCTCTTCCCAATGCCAGTGTTCCTTGCTCAACTGCAAGCTCTCCGAGGATGAAAACAAAAAGTCTGACCAATTCACAACTTTAGTCCAGTGCTCTGGCAATGCTGGGCAAACACTGGCTACTTAGTCAATGTCTGGAAATGAATGAATGAATGACATGTCCATGTGTGTGTCTATGCCACTCCATAGGTGGGCTGTTTATCTTAGACTGTGTGCTTTTGTCAGAAACAAGGGTCTAGACCAGGCTACTTACTTAGTAAGACCTGTGAGAGGTGATAAGGAAGAGAATTTATGAAGAAAGGCAGGACAAATGTGTGCAGTAAGTGGCCCTGGCTGGGTGACCTTGGGCAAGCTATTTCATGTCTTGGAGCCTCAGTTTCCTCAGTCTATAAAATGGGGTAATGATTCCTACTCACAGGATATAATCAGAATTAAATAAAATAGTAAAAGTGAAAGTACCTACCCTACCACACAGTAGGTGCTCAACTAACGCTCACCCCTTGCTGCTTTGCACTATATCACTGTGTGACTGAGTCCTTTGTTCCCTGGGCTCCTGGCTCAGCTGGCGCCCAGTGGCTCCATCCAGCCCCTCTCTCGACCTGCTCCCTTCCTCCAGGACTTGCCCTGCACTCTTCTGGTCCAGTGCCCCAGTTATTTCTAGATCAAGGTGAGCTGGCCTGGCTTGGACATATGCCTGGTACAATTCTGGCTAAGAGGACTCAGACTGAACCTGGCACAGTAGAAGGCAGGGGAAAGGAACTCTGCCTGGCCCCCCAGTTGCTCTGCTCCAAGTTAATGGCTCTAAGATTTATTGTGCTAGATGCCACACCCCAGGAAAGAGCCCTTAACCTGTTAACCCTTTGTCCCACTGGGAAAATAGCTCAATTATTACAAAATAAGAAGCTGTCCTATGTGGGTGGATCAACATAAAATGATCAGTAGAGTGGGATGGACATGAGTGACTACTTGTTTGAAGAGGCAGGAGGGCACTGTGCAGAGGCAGGCTAGACACAACCTGCCCTGGGCAGTGGGAGCTGGGAGGGACTGAAGGGAATCTCCCCCACCTCCACGCCTGCCAGGCAGCTCCCCTCTGTCCTCATCCTGGGATGTTCAGAGGATAGGTACATAGCCAAAGTCCAACTGGGAAACAAACAACCTGGTGTATTAACACAGAAGGGATTTGCTACACGGAAAGACTGGTTATAGGTGATTGGAGAGCTGAGAAGGCAAATGGGGGACAGTGAGCAGCCCAGAGATTAGCCACATAGGAAAGCTCTATCACTCCGAGGCCAGAGGGGTCAGGAAGGAAGTGGGGTGATTCAAGCCCAGGGAGGGTCACGGTGGGCAATAAGAACAGGGCACCCTGTCCACCAGGAGCCAGAGTCAAAAATGACAGCTGTGTCAAGGCATGCCAGAGGACGCACACAGAGAGGGGGAACACCCCGGTGTCTCTCTGTCTCCTCCGTCCCATCCCTGTCAGTGCCTCTGCGTGGTCAAACCCAGGCAGAAGCCAGCAGACTGGGGACTCGGGGAACCAGGAGGACAGCTGCCTGAGATACAGGATGGAAAAGAGGAAGGACAAGGAAAGGCTGTGTGAGGTAACAGCTCAGGAATGGCACAGTGGGTCAGGACCGTAGCCTTCAAGCTGCAAAACATGTGAGCTGGGGCCTCAGAGATGTCTACCCTGCTTTCTTTCCTTCCCAATGCCGAGCGCTCATCTGACAATGCTGGACAATGGCATTGGGCTCCTGCCCAGCTCCCGGGAGTTGCTGATAAATGCCCAGCAGCTCCCAGTCCCAGCCCAATTCATCAAGCTCCCAGTGGCAGGTTGCAGGGCCAGAGACCTTGCCCACCAGGAGCTTAATCTCCCAGACAAAGAACAGAAACGCAGCCGGAGCCAGGGAGACATGTAGCACATCAAGGGCAGTTACCAACGGTCTCAGTCAGCCAAGGAGCCTTGCAGCTCCTGCCAGGAACCAAGAGGGAGCTGTCTTTAGATTTCTCTCCTCCTACCACAGAGGGATGGGGGGTGGGGGGTGGGGGGAGGTCCTTAAAAGGAAACCCAGAGCTGTTCCAGGCTGTTCTCATTCTCCAGTCTTGTTACGCCTTACTTAACCCATCCTGGACCGAACAGGCTCTACTGTAGTTTTCCCTTTCTTCCTCTTCCCATCCCTCTGCAAGAACTAAAAGCTGCCAACGCACCACTTATTTTTCCCGGAGCTAAGAATGCAACAGTGAGCAAGACAGGCATGGTCCCTGCCCTCATGGTGCTTGCACACAAAGAGCTTACACAACCTTCTTCAACTGACCCCGGAAGGGCAGGAAGAACTCCAAGAAGGTCTGTCCCACTGCACCCCATTCTGCTGTTTTCCTAGAAGGAGCGGAGACCCAGACACCCACAGACCACCCAACTCCAGGCTTCCCTTCTCCCCTCAACCTCTCTGTCAAGAGGTCAGAGACTAGGTGGTGGGGAGGGCACTGGATTCAGGGGGTTGTGATTGGCTGCCGCCAGGCTGATGGAGGGCTGAAGAGACCAACCAAGACTGCTGAGTAGCCAGCCAACCTCCTGTCAGAGGCAGATGCCTCTGCAGTTCCCCCGCTGCCCGCCCCCCAACCCTGGCCAGCTTCTCCCTCCCCTTTGGAGCACAGCTCTAACTAAATCCCTTTGACATAAAATATCATCGGAGAGCCGCAGCACACAGAGATTAAAAAACAATAAAGAGAAAGCGAAACTCTCAACTATAATTACCAGCCTCTAGCCAGCAGCAGCAAAAAAACGCACTAAAATTTTAATAGGAACCACTGCATTTAATTTAACGACACATTTTTTCAATTACCAGAATAATTGTTTTATTCATAAAATGAGTTTCAATAAAGGGGGTAATTTTCCTTTGTTTTTATTATTCATTTGTGCAACATATTTGAGATAGAATTCCCTCATGTCAAAGCAGCTTGGAGAGGACTCCTGACATCTGTGTCAGGAGTGAAAATTGGAAGGAGCGGGGACCAAGGGAGGTGGACTCCGCAGGCCCGAGAGCCGGGGAATGGTAGGCACACAGGCCCCAGAGCTCTCAGCCAGGACATCAACCTCAGCCTCCCGGGGAATCTTCCAGAATGCACTTCAGTTCACTATGCCAGACTCATCCAGCCTCCCTGTCGCATCCTCCACAAGCACTAAGGGGAAGGAGAAACTAGAAGGGCAGCTCCTTCTTCAAGGATGGAGGGAAGCAGGGGCTTCGGTCCTCCAAGACCACATCCTGCTAAACTGTAACACAGCCGGAGCCCAGAGCCACTGGGCAGAGAGAAGAAAGGCGAGCGAAGGAAACCGGCAAAGAGGCTGGTCCTCTGCTGGAGGACTGAGAGCAGGCTGTAGAAGGACCCGGGTGGGGGTAGGGGGGCTCTGTCCCTGCCTCCAGTCGTCCAGTCAGATCATTATAATGACCAACAGTTATGGGGCACCTAGCCTGTGTCACCGGGAGTAGCTTCCCAGCACGTAGTCTCACAGTCACGTGCCGCTTAATGACCGGATATGTTCTGAAAAATGTGTCCTTAGGTGATTCTGTGATTGTGAGAATATCATGGAGCGCACTTCCACAAATCAAATGGTCTAGCTTACTACACACCTAGGCTACACGGTCCAGCCTGTTGCTCCTAGACTGTAAGAGTGTGCAGCATGTTAGTTACCGTGCAAAACAACACGGGATTAAATCAAGCACAGGAGAAAATGATGCCATCAAGAGATGGGGTAAACATGGAATACTGTTTTACTACAAACTTACTATTTTTTAGTAAGTAGAAAGCACACTCTAACGGGGTAATGAATACACAATACAATCTGCAGGTGATGTGTTATAGAATTGTACACCTGAAACCTATCTAATTTTATGAACCAATGCCACCCCAATAAATTCAACAAATATAAAATTTTAAAAATCTATATGCTAAAAAATAAAATTATGAAAAAAACATATAGTAAATACATAACTTAGTAACAGAATTGTTTATTACCATTATCAAGTATTACACGTACTATATGTAATTGTTTGTGCCGCACTTTCATATGACTGACAGTGCAGTAGGTTTGTTTATACCAGGATCACCACAAACATGTAAGAAATGTGTTGCACTATGGCTTTAAGACAGCTATGACATCACTAGCCAACAGGAATTTTTCAGATCCATTCTAATCTTATGGGGCTGCTGTTGTAAATGCGGTCTGTCAGTGACTGAAACGTCGTCGTTATGTGGTGCATGTCACTCACTATATTTAGATATGAAGAATTGTGGCTCAGACAGTTTGAGCGACTTGTCCCAGAGATACTTCAGTGAGAGGATGTGGGGCCAGGATGTGGACCTGGCCAGGCTGACCGCTGAGCCCAAGGAGGATGTCACAAGCAGTAGCATCCGATGCCGGCTGGCCTTGGGATGGGGTGCTCCTCAGAGTGCCCCTGAGCAACTCCATCTTTTAATCAACTCATTTGCGCTCTTGTTCTGGCTTCCTTTACAATCCACTCTAAGCACTCTCCCTGGCAAGCTCAAATCAAGAGCCCTCACCCTGAGCCTGGGCTGGCACTCAAGAGATATCCGAATTGTCTGGAGAGTAGCACTAAAGGAGGTAGCTCGGGTCTTTTTGGATCTTGGGGAGTGTCCCAGTCCCAGGCTAAGGGGTTGATACCAGCAACTGGGCCAGGGGTGATGGTCGTAGTGTCACTCTGCTCTGTGGATGGAGAGAGGCAAGCCAGGGTGGGGCTAGTGTGAAGGAAGGGCCAGGGGGAGCTCTGTGGTACCCCACGCTAGGCCTGCAGGTGGTACAAAGCTTGTAAACACCCTCTGGGGTGTCCGTTCATTCCGGACCCCATCAGAATCAAGAGGGGGAAGACTGAGGTCAAGGGGCCAGCAGTGGGGACCCCAGGCTGCTTGCAAAAGGAAAGATGAAATCAGTGAACCGTTTTTGGCATCAAGGACTTGCGCACACATGACATAGTTAATCCCCACGGTTGCTTTAGAAAGCGGTTGTTATCATTCCCTTGGTAAAGATGAGGAAACGGAGGCTCCAAGAAGTCAAACAGGTCTTGCCCAAAGTCACTGTGATAGTGGGCAGACTAGGAGGATGTCACTTCCACGCCTTTCTGGGTATACCTTTCCATCCCATGGCATTCTCCCCAGGGAGCTGTCCCCCTGGAAAGACAGAATGGCATGAGAACGGACAGGAGAGGACAGAGAGGAGGGAGTCTGAGGCTCACCCCTGAGCCGCTGTCACCTTTGACCTTTCTCCTCAGGCCAGTGCCCACTGCTTGCTGCCCTCCTGAGGGTGAATGGCCCAGCTTGTGGCCTTCTTACGGTAGAGGCCAAGGCCCAAGGAGAGGAGCCAGCCCCTTCCTGCGGGGTTGTAGGGGGAGGGGCATCTGCTTGAACCCTTTTGGAAATCCCCACTGGTGAGATAGAGAGAGGCGACACAGGAGCAATGGCTGTTCAGGGTGGTTTCACCTCCATCCCAGGTGCAAGTCTGGCTTCCAGAAGCCCTATTTGAGGGGAGACATTTGGTGGCCCCAACATATCCTCCTAGAACTGAGGTTCTTCCAACTGGGGTAGAGGAGGAGAAGGGAAGACAGAGGGAGGGTAGCCAGAGTGCTGAGGCCCTGAGGCTCATGGGGGGCTAGGACCACCTGTGCCACCCCCGGAGCAGAACCACTGCCCTTACCAGCCCTTCACCTTCAGGCAGCCTCTGACTCCAGGCCCCTGCTTCGGGGGCCTCCCCAGATCTTGAACCAGAACCACTGTCCTTACCAGCCCATTACCTTCAGGCAGCCTCTGACTCCAGGCCCCTGCTTCGGGGGCCTCCCCAGATCTTGAACCAGAACCACTGTCCTTACCAGCCCATCACCTTCAGGCAGCCTCTGACTCCAGGTCCCTGCTCTGGGGGCCTCACCAGATCTTGAACCAGAACCACTGTCCTTACCAGCCCATTACCTTCAGGCAGCCTCTGACTCCAGGCCCCTGCTCTGGGGGCCTCACCACATCTTGAACCAGAACCACTGCCCTTACCAGCCCATCACCTTCAGGCAGCCTCTGACTCCAGGCCCCTGCTCTGGGGGCCTCACCAGATCTTGAACCAGAACCACTGTCCTTACCAGCCCATCACCTTCAGGCAGCCTCTGACTCCAGGCCCCTGCTTCGGGGGCCTCACCAGATCTTGAACCTAGGCGGTTTGAACTCAGCTAGGGGCTCTGTCCCCTGAATCACCGGGGAACCTGGCAGGGAGGAAGGAGGAATGGGGAGCTCTTCCTGGTTTGCCCCTTGGACAGTGCCAATTCCCATCCACACCAGAGAGCATCTCTCATCTAGCTGTGTGCCCAGCCCTGAGCTCTGGGCTGCGGGCACACGGTGTGGCCCCCAAGAAGATTAACACCCAGCAGGTAAGAGGGTGGGGGCCAGAGAAGACAGAAGGAATCGCAGGGGCACAGTGTGTATAGATGAGCCAAGACATGGGGACACAAGTCTTGACCTGCCTTGAGGGGTGGTAGCACTTAAATTGGTTGAGGGCAGGAGGGAGCACCTCCCAGGTGGGGACAACTGGCTCATGCAAAGGTCTGGCACGTGAATAGAGCCTGGCCAGACTGGCCAGGGGAAGGTGCGTGTCGGCTGGTGCGTTTGACCTCAGACGCTGTGCAGCCCACTCCTCCTCTGACTACTAAGGTCTACTGAGGGCCCTGACGCCCACAAAAGGAAGGGGCTGGCCCAACACTGGTTGTCTTGGCGGATTAGTGCCCTGGGCCTGAGAGGAGACCTGGAGGTCACTCTCCAGCCTCTGTCATCAGGCAGGTGTGGATGGATGAGCCCGAACTCCCACTGAGCCTCCCATCGGCTCCCTCTGTACCTCAAAGCTATGGGGCTGAACCGAAGGCTGGGGGGTGAGGAAGGGCCCAGGTGGGGGGGGGGAGCAGGGCTGCCAGGCGCCAAGATCACATAAGCAGCAGATGTTGGGGGATTAGCAGCTCTGCTTCCCAAAGCCACCCGAGCCACTTAGTATTCTGCAGACAGGATCGCTTCCCTTTCATAAAAAGCAAACATGCAATTGAAATGCTGCCGATGCCAAGCACCTGAGGAGGGTTGGAGTTTCAAGCCCTGTACCTCGGAAAGGTCCCAAGCATGAGACAAAGGGGCAGGAGGGACAGGCAATCGGCTCTCCTTGCTGGCTGGAGTGGTGAACAGTAAGGTGGGGGCAGGCTGTGGGGGTGCAGAAAGCCTGGGTTTGAGGCCCCAGGGAAAAGCCCAGGGCTTTGGGAGACATGAGGGCACTGCTCATGAGGCTCGGGCTTGTGGTGGACAGTTGGCAAAGCAGTGCCACTCAGTCACTGCCGGGAAGTGACACATTCAGGGACCATTCCTGTCCCTCTAATGACCTCGGACAGCGGGGAAGGAGGCACAGCCACTTAGGTGAATCACTGACATGGGAAGAGGCAGGTTCTTTCTGAACAAACAGATCAACAGAGCAAAACAGTAAACAGCTTTAGTTAACTATGAATAATTCCAGGAGCTCCGAGCTTTCACCTTATGAGCTTTTCCTTTCCCTTTTTTTAAAAAAACAAATAAATAAAGGAAGACGCCTTTCTGAGATCAGACAGAGCTCACCGCATCCAGCCAGGAGAGAAGCAGAGAAGTCTTCTCCCCACCCCCACCCCCAGCTCCATCCAGAGAGCCAGGTGTGGCTGGGCACAGCCTGTCACAGGTGACATCTCTCAGGGCGCTGGCTGGACGAGAGGCTGAGTGTGGCTGGGTGTTTACGTGCCACGAGTCAGGGTTGCCTGGGCGTTCCTGTTTGACCCACACAGGACGTTTCTTTTAAGCACACATTTTGTGAAAAATATTTGCTAATTTTTTTATTTTTTATTTTTCTTAAGTTGGAAACAGGGAGGCAGTCAGACAGACTCCCACATGGGCCTGACTGGGATCCACCCGGCACGCCCACCAGGGGGTGATGCTCTGCTCATCTGGGGCGTCGCTCTGTTGCAACCAGAGCCATTCTAGTGCCTGAGGCAGAGGCCATGGAGCCATGCCCAGCACCCGGGCCAACTTTGCTCCAGTGGAGCCTTGGCTGCGGGAGAGGAAGAGAGAGACAGAGAGGAAGGAGAGGTGGAGGGGTGGAGAAGCAGATGGGCACTTCTCCTGTGTGCCCTGGCTGGGAATCGAACCTGGGACTCCTACACGCCAGGCCGATGCTCTACCACTGGGCCAACCCGGCCAGGGCCTATTTGCTAATTTTTGTGCAGTTGTTTTTGGCTGTTAAAAGTTGAGTGGTTATTCCATTCTTGTCCCCTTTGGAGTCCAGTTTTAAAGGCATTTGGTAGCGGGTCATACTAACCCAGCTTGCCTAGGTGGAGGTTGGGCATGGAGGCTGTCAGTGCCATTTCTGGGGCCAGGCTGCCTGGTTCACCTCTGAGCTCTGCCATCTGCTGCCTTTGACACTTTGGTGGGGTTTGCTGAGTCTGTTTTCTCATCTGTAGGATGGCGGTGAGGATTATAACGGACAGACCCCCCACAGGCTCTTTGAGTTCAGCACAGGACTTAGTGGGAGCCCAGTAAAGGCTGTTATCAAGACTAGAACAACCCCTCAATAAACGTTCTTCTTATGAGCTAGGAAAAGGCCAGGCAGGGGTAAGAAAGTGCAGACATGAGTCAGCCTGCATGTGTCTGAATTCTCCAGAACACTCTAGCTGCGGGAGCAGGTCACTTAACTTCTCTGAGCCTCAGCTTCCTCATCTGTAAAACGGGAACTAGGGTAACATCTCGCTCCTGAGAGGTTAGTCTTAAGTGACTCCTGGAGTCAGGGAGGGGCTGCGGGGGGGGGGGGGCACCAGTCCCATGAGATGAAAGGTGTCCCCACCCACCACAGCCCCAGGGCAGCCTGTTTCCTGTCTCTTCCAGCAGGAGGCCTGGCTCCTGGACCAGGACAGGGTCCCATTTCAAAGAATGAAAAGTGAGCCAGGAAACTGAGAGACAGGCAGACACAGGTGAGAAGGAAGGTGAGAGGCCCCCACGCCCCTCTGTGGGTGAAAGAGCACTGCCAGGCTGCTTGAGTTTGCCCAGCTGGATGCCCTGCCTGCACCAGGCCTTGCCAGCAAGGGCCAGGCCTCAAAGAATATTGTCCCAGTCCAAAGGGGACTTGGGGCAGCTGGTTGTTTAGTCTGCGAACGTTGGATCCACTAGAGTGGCATCGAAGGTGCAGCCGGGGGGCAGAGGCCAGAGATGAGGCCAAGGCCCACGGGGGCGGAGGGACCCCGCCAGGAGGACAAGGCACCACCAGATCCACACACTGTGACTCTGGGAGAATCACTAAACCGCTCTGAGCCCTACGTTTCCTCACGGGTAATGCGGAGATGACAGTAACACATACTTCGCAGAGCGGCTCCAAGGAGCCAATGGGATGACGCATGTCACACAGTTGGCATGGTGTCTGAAACAGAGCAAGGAGTTGACAAATGGAATACAGTATAACGTAATGATAAAATATGTTATAATGTACAGTATAGTTCTTCCTGCGGGCTCTTGAGATCGGACCGTTCTGCCAACACGGAGGAAGGAAGACCCTGTGACTGAGAAGGACCAGCATGCGGAGCACTAAGCTCTCAGCAGGAACACAGGATGGGTTGGGGGGTGGGGGGGCAGGTCCCCCCCTCCCTAGACTACACTTTGGAGTGGCTGTTTCCCAGCTCACAAAGGGCCCCCCACAGCCAGGAGGCAGGATGGGCAGGTAAGGTCAGCCCCTCCCCATTCTTCTGGTTCACACACCTCCCTGTCCTGATAGGGATATGTCCCTACATGACTGTGCGCCAGGGTCATGATGCCACAGAGGCCTTGCAGAGACAGGACAGGAGAGAAAGCGAGACCACGCCAAGTCTTTCCGTCAGGGGCCTGACCTCGCAACGGCTGTACCACGGATCGCCGTGGCCCCTCTGCAAGCGTATCCTCCTGGTCTCCGATCAGTACACGGAGGGTTGGGGTGCCCTCAGGGCTGTCACAAAGGGGAAATGGGTGGGTTTGTGCCCCAGATTGTGCCTCGGCTCTGCCAGGAAAGGCGGTATAATATGGAGAACAGTGCATGGGGCTCTGGCCTCACACAAAGCTGGGTTTGAATCCAGCCCTGAGTAGATTATTCAGGCCCTTAGAGACGCAGTTTCCTCATCTGTAGGAGGCCCTCACTACCAGGACCCCTGTCCACAGTGACCAGCATACATTAAAGACAGGTGTCACTAAGATATTTGATGACCAGAAACACTGGGCCCTGCTGGACTGGAGTGACAGCCAGGCTATGAACGGCCTGCGTGTGTGGCCTTCACCTTTTAGTTGTTGGGGCACAGGGCGTTCTGGACACATCGTGCCCATGGTTATTTGCTGGCTGTGTTCATACAGACCTTCAATATCCAAACATCCAGCATGTGGATGAGGGACCCCTAGGGGACCCTGCGCCCCACTTACAGGGTTACTAGGGAGGCCGGCTAAGATGTCGAGTGGATACACACGGCTGGGGGCTAAGATGTCGAGTGGATACACATGGCTGGGGGCTAAGATGTCGAGTGGATACACACGGCTGCTGTTCCCGAAAGGCAGGCTCCCGTCTCTTCCCGTGGCTCCCCTGCCAGGGGGCAGCATCTGGCCAAAGCTCCAACTTGCCCACAAGGACTGTGGCAGGAGCGAGGACACCCCTGGGGGTCAGGAAGCTTGGGGTGGGGATGGTGACGACAGGCTGGGCTGGCGCCCTGCGGTCCCACCCTGGCTGGCGCCCCCCTCCCCCCCCTCCGCCCACAGGTATTGGAACAAGTAGGGACTCCGCCTTGTCCTTGCCCACTCCACCCAGGCTTTGGGGGCTCTGGCGAGCACTTGCTTGACCTCACAGTTTGGGTATTTCTAGCCAAGCTCCAGAGAGATGGGGTCAAGGCAGGGGCTGGGGGAGCTATTTTGGGCCTGGAAAGAGAGCTGTGGTACATGTGAAAGGGAGGCAATGACAGGGTTGGCAGGGCTGGGCCCCTCCGTCTGGCCCCCTTCCATGCACCACACCCGCCCCGGCGCTTGGTCAGCCTTCAGACTGACCTCAGCACAGATAATGAAGAAGCCGAGGGGGGAGTGGGAGGTGGAGGAGAGATCAAGATGGGCTGGGGTAGGGAGAGAAGAGGTCAGCATGGGGCCTGGGAGGTCCCCAAATGGTGAGGTAGCTGCAGAGAAGTAGCCCAGAAGACATGGTTCTCTGGGCTGCCACGGAGAAGGAATGGCTGGCTTCTCCCACCAGGACAAACTGTGTGGCTGTCATCATAGGCCTTAGAGGTGCATGTCACAGGAGTCATTCAGGGGCACCTGGATGACTGTGTCATGGGAACCTGCTTCCTGTATGTGGCTCTGCCACTGCCTCCAATGGCCACAAGGCTAAGCAAGGAGCAGGCGGCCTGAGTGGTGGAAGCCAGAGGGCCACCGGGGCATTGTCACCTGTCAACCAGCCTCCCCTGGAATGAGTGTCAGCTTTCCAGGACTTTGTCGTGGGGCTGGGATCAGGGTGAGGAGAATGAGGCATCAGCTGCAGAATGTAAGGGAGGGGTGCCCAACATCTCAGTCATCAGAATGATTTTAATACATTTCAACCTCCCCCCAAATTAGTATAAGAAATTCCAGAAGAAACAAATTATCAAGATGTTAAATAAAGTCATACTCAGGGCCGGGACTGGGGGAGGTAAGTGAGGTGGGCTGTGTAAGTGTTGGTTGGGTCCAATTGTTACTGAACATTTTGATATTTTGTTTTTTTAGATGTTTTATTTTTCTTAAGTGAGAAGCAGGGGAGCAGAGAGACAGACTCCCACATGTGCCCCAATGGGGATCCACCTGGCAACCCCCTACCAGGCAAGGCTCTGCCCATCTGGCACCATTGCTCCATTGCTTGGCAACCTAGCTGTTTTAGCACCTGAAGTGAGGCCATGAAACCATCCCCAGCACCCGCCCAACCTGCTCCAACCGAAATATGGTTGTGGGAGAGGAAGCAAGAGAGAAAGAGAAAGAGAGAGAGGAGAGGGGAAGGGTGGAGAAGCAGATTGTTGCTTCTCCTGTGTGCCCTGACTGGGAATCGAACCCAGGACAACCACACACCAGGCTGATGCTCTACCACTGCGCCAACCACCACTGAGAAAACCGGCCAGGGCCGATTATTTTCTTCAGGGTCGAGTTTATGTATTACTTTGGATTTTTAAAAATATTGCACTGAAATATTATTTATCCTGATCCTGCTAATTCTGCCCTTGAGGCAGGTGCCTCACTTGCCTGACCCCACTTAACCGGGTCTTGCTCTGGGTCTTGTTCCTTTCAGATCCAGTTAGCACACCTGTTCTCCCATCTCCCCTCCAGGAAGCAGGCAGGTGAAACGATGAGCCAACAATAGCTACATGGTATTAGAAGGGGGCATGAGGCCAGATACTTCTCAAAGGAGAAAGAGAAACTGTAGCCAGTGAGAAGCACGCAGGCGGCCGTCTGAGGGGCTGGATGAAGGTTGGGGAGACAAAGGGGAGCCTTATGATTGCTCCCGAATACGGCTCTCCGTTTGAAAAGTCACGAGCCACTTTTCAGTGACACAGAACCCTCAAAGGGTCTATTCTAGGTATACATCTATTTGGGGTGAGGAGAGGCATTAATTACAGCCTGTTTCAAATGCTCTAAGTGAACTCCCTTCTTCCTTCTCTCTTATGGTAAATCTTTCTGTAAACATTTCCTTTTTATTTTGCAGTTCCCTTCTTTTTTTATTTTTCCAGACTCTGATTTCTTAGATTTGCTCAGACCAGCACTGTCCAACAACAGCAGCCATGCAGAATACAGAACAGCCTGTCACCCAGTAGAAAGTTCTGTTGGACAGTGAGGGCTCAGCATGACAAGTCTGCCTTAATCTGTGTCTGCTGAAAGTGAGGCCAGTCCGCAATTCTCTCCTGGGCGATTTGTTCTTTGTGAACGATTGAACCAATTCCACTGGATGCAGGTGGGACCCAGAAAGGTGTCTGGTGTCCTCCCAGCCCACGTCCTAAGACCTGGAGAGATGACACAGCTGGGCTTGGGTTTCTGGGGAGTGGCTGCCATCAGACCACCCCCCTCTGCAGAAACAACTGTTGAAGTGATTGGAGAACAACCAAAGCAGGCAGCACAAGAGTGGGGTGGGGTCCATATCATAAGACAGGAATGGCACTGGGTAAGCTTCCCATCGTCATGGTGTTTTGTTGGTAGGCAAGCCCTGGCCTTTGCCAAGTGGGTCAGCTGAAAAAAACACACTCTTACTGGCTCAAAGAGCCAGAGGACCGCATTGGGGGCAACCACAGCAGTTGGAAAGTGAGGATGGGGATCCCACAAAGAAGTATTTGATGAAATAAAGGTTGAAAACCCCCCAGATTTGGAGAAAGACAAATTTCAGATTCAAGGTGCTCAATGAACACCACGCAGAATAACTACAATAGGTAAGAGCCATTAACCCAGTGACCCGTGGAAGGAGCGTCTGTCACCTGTTTTCCCTTAAAAACCACTAGGCAGCAGGGCCCACCTCTCTGCAGGCCACATGGACATTTTTATGATATATAGGACATATTTTGTCCTGTCAGGAGTATACAGAGGAGGCTGAGGCTACAAGAGCACCCAGCATGTGCTGAGTGCCTCTGCATATATTTTTTTTCATTGAAACAGTTACCTCCTTAACCTGAAATCCTTGTCTCCGTTTTGGTTTATTTATTAATTTATGAAGTAACTGATCACAGATGGAAATCATCATGAAGGTTCAAAGACGTTGAGCAGCTCACCTCAGATTACACAGCAAGTGGCGGGGCCAGGTTTGGAAGCCCAACTCCAAAGCCTGGTTTCTTTCCTTTATATTCGAGCATCTTAACCCTGGGTGCACATTGGAATCACATGGTGGTGGGGGTGGGGGGGTTGCTTTTCAAAAGTCGTTTTCCACTTAGACAAATTGAATCAGAGTCAGTGGGAGTTGGGTCCAGGCACTGGGAATTTTAAAATCCCTGCCAGGTGGTAGGAAGACGACATGGGTTGAGGACCACTGTGTGCAACACTGCTGTAGCCTCAACAATGCCAGACAAAGGAAGACACCTGGTCAACCCCACTTACAGTGGCGGGTGGGCCATTCAAACCCTCAGTTCTCAGATAGGTAAGTTAGCAACCCTGCACTCTTGTCTTTCCCCCCGATTTCTAGGTGTACAGTAGCCCTGCTCCAGCCCCAGAAGATACGGGCATCATAAAAGTGTCCCTGGAGCCTCTCTGCAGCAGGCCCTGAGTTACAGGAGGCAGCCGCGGCAGACACAGGACACTTACTCTGCGTGAGGGATACGCAGTTAAGACCTCACAGCCCTAACTCTGAGCTTTGACCAGGAGAAAGCAGAGAGTAAGACAGCTCCCATTACTTTCCCAGAGCTCCTGGGACTTCCTCCCAGTCCTGGGGAGGAAGCGGGTCTGCACTGGGTGAGGCAGACATTGGACAACCGCCCCACGACATCCACCTCCCCTACCTGCTGCTGCTCACACCCCGGCTTCCTAAACCCAGCCCGGCCTCAGGACACTAGCCCCCCACCCCCTGCTCCAAGCCCAGAAACCATACATCCACCTGCTCCATTTCCCCAAAGCCCAGCACAGAGCAGTTGCCCAATAAACAGTCTGTGAGTGTGTGTGAGGGTGGGTGAGGCAGGCTCCCTCTGCTGTCTGGGTGGCTGGGGGAGTAGGCGGCTCAGCTTTGCCATCTGACACTAGTTTAGCCAAACAAACAAATAACAAACAGAAAACCCCAAGAGAGTGAGTGATAATTATGATGATGATGATGATGATGACAATGATGATGATGATGATGGTGGTGGTGGTGACTGTGATGATGGCAATGACAGTAATGATGATGATGGTGGTGTTGGTGGTGATGATGATGATAATGGTGGTAGTTGGTGATGGTGATGGTGGTTGTGGTGAAGATGGTGGTGATGGTGGTGATGGTGGTGATGGTGATGATGGTGATGGTGGTGATGATGGTGATGGTGGTGATGGTGGTGATGGTGATGATGATGGTGGTGATAGTGGTGGTGGTGATGATGGTGATGGTGGTGGTGGTTATGGTGGTGATGGTGATGATGGTGGTGGTGGTGATAGTTGTGATGGTGGTGATGGTGATGATGGTGATGATGGTGATGGTGATAATGGTGGTGATGGTGATGATGGTGGTGGTGGTGACAGTTGTGATGGTGGTAGTGGTGGTGATTATGGTGGTATTGGTGATGATGGTGGTGATGGTGGTGATAGTGGTAGGGATAATGAGGAGGAGGAGAATGATGATGATTGTGATGACAGTGATGATGTTGGTGATGAAGATGATGCTGATGACATAGCAGCCACCCTCCACTAAGCACTCCCTACAAGCTGGGCACTTCCCAGACATTACCTCACTGCATCCTCACAACCACCCCACCCAGTGTGCTATTTTAGCTCCATTTTATAGAGGAGAAGACTGAGGCTCAGAGAGGTATACCGTTTGCCTGTGGCCTGAGATCAAAGCCAGGTCTGTCTCTAATGCTGATGCCTGTGGCAGCGGCCCTATTCTCCCATCCCTCCCAGTCCTCACTGGACTGAATCAAATGTAATCCTAAATTGTACCCCTGGCTGGGCCCAGGCCTCAGTGACATGGCCAACCCCACATGCTCTGTGCTCCTTTCCCAGGAGCTCCCCTGCTCTGCCCTGGCTTGTGGCCTGGGGTCAGGGTGGCCCCTTGTGAGCCCCAGTGTGGTCCTTGGCAGCCACCTGTGCTCAGAGAGCTCAGTGGCCCACCCAGGCCCAGCCCCAGCTTATTGATCTGGGTCCCGGGAGAG
Source organism: Saccopteryx leptura (assembly GCF_036850995.1). NCBI lineage: Eukaryota > Metazoa > Chordata > Mammalia > Chiroptera > Emballonuridae > Saccopteryx > Saccopteryx leptura. Next base: position 171,100,106 of record NC_089507.1, read on the forward strand.
CACGTGGGAGCCCAGGCGGCCCGGCAGGCGCTCCCTACCGCCTGTGTCTAATGACCGCAGAAGCCATTACAGCTCACTTAGCTGTAAACAGCGCTGCACAGCACTCATTAGGGCCGCCAAGGAGCGCAGCGAGCTCTCTCCTCTCAGAGTGAGGGGGTGTGTGAGCGGCTGGGGGGCTGCACCTTCTTACTGGAACAATTGCTTCCTGCCTGGCCCGTCTTCCAGGAAAGGTAAGCCTGCTGGGGCCTGGCCAGCCGCCCTGCCCTCTCCTGCCCTCTCCAACGAGGGTCCCCACTGCAGCACCTCTCGCCTCCGTGGGGATAAAGGGAAACAGGTGCAGGAGGGGCCAGGGCCTCTCTTTATGACAAGATAGTGATCTGGCTAAGTCAGGTGACAGAGGAGCCCCTGAGCCCCAGGTGTCACGGACTGGGGCCCAACCACCAGATTCCCACCTCACTCGTTCACCAAGACCAGGATGCTACTGACCGGTACCAATAACCGAGGGCCAGTGGACTGGCCACATTCTCGTCCCTTCCCAATGCCCACAGGCCACTCTGAGTCCCCTCCACCATTCGCCCGGCTGCTAGGACTACCCTTGGGGTCGTCTTTGAATCCGAGCTTTCTCTCACAGTCAAGCCATCAGCTCAGTACTACCTGCCAGCTCCACCTTCAACATGTGCCAGGTCCGGCCACGTCTTGCCACCTGGGCCTGGATCACCTCACTGGTACGTCTGGTCCCAGGTAGCACCCACAGGGATCAATGGAATGCATACACTGGATCATGCCACTGCCCTGTGGTTCCCACTTGATGCAGAGTAAAGTCTGAAACCCACACAGTGACCCGTGGACTGGAGAGCACGTCCGGTTCCGGCCTCCCTCCACTTGGGCCACAGTGCCCTCCGATGCCCCCAGACATGCCCTGCCCGGCCTCCCTCCACTTGGGCCACAGTGCCCTCTGTTGCTCCAGACATGCCCTGCCCGGTCTCCCTCCACTTGGGTCACAGTACCCTCCATTGCCCCCAGACATGCCCTGCCCGGTCTCCCTCCACTTGGGTCACAGTACCCTCCATTGCCCCCAGACATGCCCTGCCCTGTCTCCCTCCACTTGGGCCACAGTGCCCTCCGTTGCTCCAGACATGCCCTGCCCGGCCTCCCTCCACTCGGGCCACAGTGCCCTCCGTTGCCCCCAGACATGCCCTGCCCGGCCTCCCTCCACTTGGGCCACAGTACCCTCCGTTGCCCCCAGACATGCCCTGCCCGGCCTCCCTCCACTTGGGCCACAGTGCCCTCCGTTGCTCCAGACATGCCCTGCCCGGCCTCCCTCCACTTGGGTCACAGTGCCCTCCGTTGCTCCAGACATGCCCTGCCCGGCCCTTCGTCAGAGCTGTGCTCTCAGGGTGACCTCAGCGCCTCCCCACTTTCCTTCCCTTCATCTGGTCACTGTCCTAACATCTCCTCTTCAGGGAGGCCCTCTGGGACTATCCCGCCACAACGGTAACCCAGGGTCGCTCCCCACCCACCGGCTTCAGTGTCCCGATGGGCCTTGTCCCTCCTGCACCAGCTCTCTTAACTACAGACCTCTGTATCCCCCTCCCCCTCCTGTGAGACCATAAGCTCCGTGGACAGAAGGCGTTTGTCTGGTTTGGTTCGCTCCTCTGTCCTCAGCGCTGAGAACAGGGCCCAGGACACAGAAGATGCACAACAAATATTTCTTAACCACATGAATTTATAGTTTAAAAATCGGTTAATTGATTAACCAACCAGTCCCTCTTGGTCTGATTTGTCTAGAGAGGCACAATAGGTCCTGGCCCAGATCACACCTGACATCACACACAGGGACACACATGCACACATGCATGCATGCACACAGCCGAACAGCAGATCACTCTCTCCTTCCTTTCTTCCTTCCCTTCTCCCGTCTGTGCCTTCAACCCTTGGAGCCACCCAGATTATCCACCTTGTGTTTCTTTCTCTCCCTTCTGCCAGCAGCAACAACTCTGGGTAGTCACGTGTGTGTGTGAGCATGTGCATGCGTGGGTGGGGGAGGGTGGGGTAGAGCTGTCCTTCAGGCCAGCCCCTCCTCACCAGGCCCAGCTGTTGGCCAGATAATAAAAGCCCCCGTGAATATAACAGCCCCTGTCTCCCACCCTGAACCAGTAGTCTTGCACTGGCCTCTCTAATGAACCCTTAGTGCCAGGCTGGCTGTCTCACCTTTCCACAGGTCTCTAGGCACTTTCTATAGCTGCAGCTGGTACCAGGTCAGATGCTCACATTAATAATGACCCAAGGTGCCCTGGCCACTTGGCTCAGTGGTAGAGCGTCGGCCTGGCATGCAGGAGTCCTGGGTTCGATTCCTGGCCAGGGCACACAGGAGAAGTGCCCATCTGCTTCTCCACCCCTCCCCCTCTCCTTCCTCTCTGTCTCTCTCTTTCCCTCCCGCAGCCCAGCGAGGCTTCATTGGAGCAAAGTTGGCCCGGGCGCTGGGGATGGCTCTATGGCCTCCACCTCAGGCGCTAGAATGGCTCTGGTTGCAGTGGAGCAACACTCCAGATGGGCAGAGCATCGCCCCCTGGTGGGCGTGCTGGGTGGATCCCGGTCGGGTGCATGCGAGAGTCTGTCTGACTGCCTCCCCATTTCCAACTTCAGAAAAATACAAAAAAAAAAAAAAAAAAAAAAAAAGTGACCCAAGGAAAACAACAAGAAGACAAGTCCTGAGTTCTGAGAAGTACAACTCACTGGTGGGAGCCCAGTAGCACAGCCGAGGTATGAGCTCGGAGGAAGCACCGACAGACAAGGAGTTCAAGCCCAGCACCCAGCCCAGCTGCGGGGAGCCGTGTGAACTCTCTGCTCGAGGCGTCAGTCGGGGGCTGGCTCAGGGATCGCTCCTCGAGTCTTGGGTAACCCGTTGTCCTCGAGCTCCTGGAGGCAGGCGGGGCTCCATCCAGGCCTGGGAATTGGCTCTGTAACCTTCCCCTGGGGCAGCCTGGGCGGCCACTAAGGCTCTCTGAGTGGCAGGCTCCTCCGTACACTACGCGACTTATGCACCAGTTCAATCAGAATTGGGATATTGTTCAGGGTCCTTTCCTGCTGGACCCCCAGGCTGGACCAGGCCAGAGAGCACTGGGTCAGCCCTGGAGACGCCGGGCAGGAAAGGCTCCCGAGAGCGCAGGCTCAGGGTTTAGGAGCTGGTGAGATCCACCTCCACTGGAACCCCTGCAAGTGGCAGCCCACAGGATGGACAGCACTTGTGACCTCTGTCTAGGCACCTGGACGTGTAGGGGTGGGTGTAAACAAGCCAGAAGGGGTCTCTGGTACTGACAGGGGGCCAGAACTCTTGCTTCTGTCATCCAGAAACAATGGACTGTTCACGAGAGAGGGTAGCACTGGGCTGGGAGTCAGGAGATCCAGTGCCAGTCTAGGCCCTGGGTCACTCTGCACGTGATGCTGAGTCACTGCTCATCCCCTCCAGGTCCCAGTTCCTCTGGGTGGACATGACCTCCAAGGTCCCTTCTGCTCCAACAGCCAGGGACTTGCCACATGCCCTGCAGGTCCCCTGGCTCGGGGCTGCCAGCTCTCTGGGACCAGGTCCCTCTCCCTTCCAGGAACCACCAGCGCCTATAGGTCTTCCCACTCCCTGGTGGGACTTTGCCCAGCTGTCACTGACGGTAAATTTTTACAGCCAGTGCCATAAACCCTTCAGCCTTAACCACCTCATCCTGCTGTGGCCGGTGCCTCCGGGAACTACCAACACCACCCTATTAGCATCCCAGTCTTCTGTGCAGTTAGGGCTTCTGAGTGGAGGAGTGGCCCTTGTCCCATCTCCCTGGACTGCCCGAGCCCCACCGATGGCCCTGGCTCCTTTCCCATGGCAGAGCATCCTGGGGACAATGCAGAAGGAAGCCAGCATCGTGCCCTCCGCGCCCTCCCTTCTGGGGGAGCGTGTCCCTACAGCAGGGTCCAGTTTAGGGGACAGCACAGACTGGCTAGGGAGGTGCACACCCCAAAGGGCTTTGGAATGACTTCCCTGAGAAGTTCCAGTTCCTTGGAGCTGAAACCTGGCCCAGAGACAAGCTGGGGGGGAGGGGGCGATCACACCCACGAGTGCCGTTAGCTGTGTTTTAGGGCTTTTCTGAGACCTATAAAGTCTTCAGCTGAGTTTACCCAAAAGACTCTTAAATGTGATCCGTCGGCACCAGAGTCCCAGAACTAGACCCAGTCATTCGTATTTTATTTACCTGACAAATATACACCAAGTACCTCCCGCACTCCAGGAGCAGGGCCGGCTGCCAGGGGCACGAGGCCGAAAGTCAACAGCCCCTGCCCTCACGAAGCTGGCAGTCAGTGGGGAAGAGCGCCCCACCCCTGCTGGTGTGCAGACAGGGGGGTGGTGGTCCCCAGACTACAGGACGGTTTGTCCAGGGGTCAGTTACGCCCAGGAGGTAGAGGCACCCTCATTTCACCAGTGCCAGAATCGGCTTTCCTGGGGGGCAGCTGGGGAGGGGTTAGTGGAGACTCAGCAGCTAGCTTGCCCGGGCGCGAACCCCGGCTTCTCTGAGCCCCGGTGTGCGACGCAGGGACAACTCCTCGATCTTCTTATGCCTGAGCTTCCTCATTTGTAAAACAGGAATCACATGTGGTCAGCAGATGACTGGCCCCAGCAATGTCAGCATCCTAATCCCCAGAACCTGTGAACATGTTACCTCACAGCCAAAAGGTGGAACGAAGATGGCTAATGAGCTGACTTTAAAATAGGGAGATGATCCTGGATTATTGGGGTGGGCCAGTGTAATCACAAGGGTCCTTACTGTGGGAGAGGGAGGCACACCCGGCTGGCCTGTGGCGGCTTCTAGAACAGAGAAGGCAAGGACAGGATGTCCTCGGGGCCTCAAGCCCTCATGACATCTTACTTTTAGCTCAGTGAGACCCACGATGGAATCCTGCCCTCCCCCCAAAGGTTAGAGAATGAATTCTTGTTTTGAGCCACAGTGTTTGTGAAGATTTGTTACAGCAGCCGCAGGAAACTTATACAGTACATCACAGCGGCACCTACCTCCCAGGGCTGCTGGGGTGAGGTGACTGATGGCTCAATGTCATACAACCAAGGCAAACCAGTGTTGGTTATTGGTATCTTGGAAAACAAGAAGCAAGGTTCTGTGGGCCAGGCCTGCTGGGGGTTCCTGCTGGAGACAGCAGAGGTCCAGGACCCCATGGAAAAGTAGGACACCCAGGACAAAGTTGCCAGGAGCAGGGGCTGGGCTTGGGCCAGCAGTATGAGGGGCTGAGCTAGCCAGAGCAAGTTGGACAGATAAGGGTGGGCTCCCTCTCCCCTCCCGGCTATTAATGCTGGCCTGTCCCAGAGCATAGCTGAGGCCACGCCCCCTGCCACTGTGTGCCTCCCCCCGGGCCACCAGTCTTTTCAGGCCTCTTGTCCCTTCAACCCCCATCTCCACTTGATGTCCCCAAGCCACCTCAGACCAAACCAAGCTTCCCCCCTTTCTTCCTACCTCTCAGGATTCCTTTTCAACTGGGCTCCCTCAGAGGCGGCACTGCCAGGTGGCCAGGTCAGGGACACAGGAGCAGTCCCACACCTCCCTGTCCATCACGACTTCATCTGACTCCTCCCTGAGCCCTGTCAAGTCAACCTCCCCTCTCTCAGGCATTCTGCCACATCTCTCATCCCAGCTGCCATGGCTCTGGCCCACGCTGCCACCGTCTCCGGCCCAGCCTCTTCAAGAATCTCTTACTGGTCCGCCCGCCCTCCCCCGTCAACCATGCCAGTCTGCATGGTTAATTTTATGCGTCTGCTTGACAGCACCACAGGCCCAGGTGAAACATTGTTTCTGGGTGTGTCTGGAAAGGGGTTTCCAGATGAGATTACCATTTGAACCAGTGAAGGCCCAGCCCAGTGTGGGCAGGTATTGACCAGTCTGTCCAAGGCCAAGAGAACAATAGGTGGAGGAGAGAAGAACTCGCCCCTTTTTCTTCCTGCCCTAGCTGGGACATGGTCAGTCTGGTAGTCTGTCTATCTTATCTATCTATCTATCTATCTATCTATCTACCATCTATCATTCTATTCTATTGATTCTGTTCCTCTGGAGAATCCAGACTGATACACAGTCCATTCTCCTCACCATCGTCAAACATCAGTGATCTTTTCCATGTCAAATCCTACAAGGTTCTTAGGACAGAGGCTGTGGTTCTCTCTGGCACCCGTGGGGTCAGGTCCTGCCACCCTCCTCAACCTCGTCAGGTGCGCCTCAGGACTCTTCTCCAGTGCCCCCGCCCACCCTCCGCAACCCCGTCAGGTGTGCCTCAGGAATCTTCTCCAGTGCCCCCGCCCACCCTCCGCAACCCCGTCAGGTGTGCCTCAGGAATCTTCTCCAGTGCCCCCGCCCACCCTCCGCAACCCCGTCAGGTGTGCCTCAGGACTCTTCTCCAGTGCCCCCCCGCCCACCCTCCGCAACCTCGTCAGGTGTGCTCAGGACTCTTCTCCAGTGCCCCCGCCCACCCTCCGCAACCTCGTCAGGTGTGCCTCAGGACTCTTCTCCAGTGCCCCCGCCCACCCTCCGCAACCTCGTCAGGTGTGCCTCAGGACTCTTCTCCAGTGCCCCCGCCCACCCTCCGCAACCCCGTCAGGTGTGCCTCAGGACTCTTCTCCAGTGCCCCCGCCCACCCTCCGCAACCTCGTCAGGTGTGCCTCAGGACTCTTCTCCAGTGCCCCCGCCCACCCTCCGCAACCTCGTCAGGTGTGCCTCAGGACTCTTCTCCAGTGCCCCGCCCACCCTCCGCAACCTCGTCAGGTGTGCCTCAGGCCTCTTCTCCAGTGCCCCCGCCCACCCTCCGCAACCTCGTCAGGTGTGCCTCAGGAATCTTCTCCAGTGCCCCGCCCACCCTCCGCAACCTCGTCAGGTGCGCCTCAGGAATCTTCTCCAGTGCCCCCGCCTACCACACAGTCCCTCTCACCTGGGGCTTCTCAGATGCTGTCCCCCATCTGGAAAAGGCTCCCCTTCCCTTTCATGGAACATCTTTCAGTCACCGTTTAGGTCTGAGTTCAAACAGCATTTCCTCCAGGAAGCTGTCATGGGCTGGCCTGCCCCCCTCCCCAGGATTCTGTGTTGAAGCTCTAACCTTCGGGACCTCAGAATGTGATTGCATATGGAGACAGGGTCTTTGCAGAGGGAATTAAGGTAAATGAGATCATATGGGTGGGCTCTGATCCAAAGTGACTGGTGTCCTTCGAAGGAGAAGAGATGAGGACAGACACACACAGAGGAAAGACTATGACAATACAGAGGGAGGAGACGGCCGTCTACAAGCCAAGATCGGCGATCTTCAGTAGAATCCAATCCTTCTGGCACTTTGATCTCAGACTTCTGGCCCCCAGGACCACGAGATAGCACATGCCTGGTTGTCAGCTGCCAGCCTGTGGTCCGTGTTATGGCCACCTGAGGACGCCTATGGAGATGGCTTCCCTGACCACGCGCCCAGGGTGGGTCCTTCCTGTTGCATGCCCGGCTCGCCCCCTTCTTCTCCCACCCGGCGTGTATACATGTACAATTATGCGTTTGTCTTTGCCAGACTGCAAAGCTCCACTTGGTTCCCTTGCTCCTCCTACGACATGGCTTGCCCTCCACGCTGAAATCTGTTAGCACCCACTCCCAGGTGTCGGCGCCCCTCTTACCGGTGGCCCCAGTCCCCTGCGCTGTACCTTGAGCAGGGCTCACTCCTCCTTGGCAGAATCAGTCTTTCTGATCACAACTGCATGTGCTGCTCTGTAATGTGGTGGCTCCCACGGAACCAGCACCAGCTCTGTGGGCGCGAGACCTGTGCGGTCACTAGGGGCCCCATGCTCAGAAGGGCCCACTCTTAACTGTACTACTCTGCTGTCCCCATCTGGAAATTCATAACAATTTCATCTTTAAACTTGTGCTCTGGAAGAGGAGTGCACTGGGGCTGTGCACGTGAGCAGAAGAGACACCCAGAAGAAAGGGAAAAGCTTGGTATTTTGGTAGCTTGTACGGCACTCTTCTGCCTGTTTTGCGAACTGTTTCATTTGCTCTGAGTCTTGTACATTACACAGCCAGTCCCACATCAAACTTAAGGAAAACTCAAGCCCTTGTGTTTCCCCCCAAAAAACTGCTAATAAGGTTAGTCTCTCCCTCTTACTGATTCCTGAAGCCTCCTGGCGAGAAGCCTGCCTTCACTCCTACACCTCCCACGACCTTCCTCGGCCTGCGGAGAACCCTGGGCTGGGATCTGACGTGCCCATCCTGCTCTGTGCAGCTCTGGTCACCCATGCTCTCCTGGGTCCTGGTCGCCGATGAAAATGGTAAACGGGCAGAGCCAAGGAGTGGCCGTTACCTTGCTGAAACCCCCCTCTACCCTCTGACTAGCAGGTACTCCCTGGGTAAGCAGTCACTGGCCCACACACAGAGGCAACGGTCCCAGAATGCCAGGCTTGAGGGAGCTCGAGGAAGACATGCCCCCCACCCTGGTTCTGGGGAAAATGAGCCTTTCTGGCCTGTGTCAGCCTGACTCAGAGCCCCGCAGATAGCTGGTCACCTCTCGAGGGCAGAGGAATGGGAAAAGGGGGATTTGGGGGGACTGCACGGCCCACGCTACGAGGGGCAGTCAGCACAGGAACCCAGGCTGGAGTTCTCTTGGAACCTGGGCTCTCTTGATCCTCCTGGCCCACCCCCAGGCAGGGCCCGAGCTGGGGCTCTGATGGGGCAGGCCGGGGAGCCCCCCTCTATATTACCGAGCCCCCTACTTCAGGCTGAGCCCAGGCAGCATATGATCTACAGGAGAAGAAACGAGGCCGAGTGGAGTGTGCAGGTACAAACATTTTTCCTTTTTATTCCCCATGCTGGCAACAGCTGGTGCCACATCCCCGAGCCTGTGGCTGCGGCAATTATCATAATGTTTACTATGTGTCACTGTTAATAATGCAGAAGCCCCACCAGCCTCCTATTCAGAAAAAGAGAGCATCGCAACTGAGGGGCTAGACTCTGGGGAAGGGTCTTCACTGCCCTTGCTGGGGCCTGGGGCCTGCTCTCTGCCCCTTCACCGCTGACCCTGCCTGGTGGCCTCAGTGTAGGGACAGGCTGTGCCCACCCCCGACTGCATGTTCACCCTCTCCTCTTACTCAGCTGGCCCTTAAGACCAGAACAGAGTTCCCTCCCCTCCTGGATGTCTCCCTCACCCTTCAGATATAGGATTTAGAGCTGTCCACCCAGGAAGCCTTCCAGAAAGATTCCATCCTCCCCCCCTGCCATTCCCACAGCACTCCACTTTCACCTCTGTGTGCAAAAGTGTGTGTGTGTGTGTGTGTGTGTGTGTGTGTGTGTAGGGGCAGGGAAGCTCATGGCCCATCAGCCTGCCCCCCACCCTGCCCCACTCTGTAAGCATTCACATCAGCTTCCTTTCAGCTGCTCAAACATAGCAAAATCCATCCACTTGCCCCAGTACCTTTACACATGCTATCTCTTCACTCAGGACACCCATCCTTCACCTCTTTGCCTACTAACTCCTACACATCTTTTAGGAATCAGCTCAAATGTCCCCTCATTCGGGAAGCCATTTGAGACCCCCTGTTCTAGGTCATACTTCCCCTTTTGATTATTCTTTGCAGAATCCGTAACTTGCCTTATGGGACCAATCACTATAGTAATCAAGTCATTTAAATTGACTGTCTGCCTCTCTGTAGACAGTATGCTCCCTGAGAGCAAATGGTGATTTTTCTTGCCCATCGCTATGTTCTCAGCATATAGTCACCTCATACACGTCCCAGGATGCATGAGTGAGCGCCCTAGGACCAGCCCTGATTCGTGCAGACTCGACAATATGCGGCAGGGGTCCTGCTGTCTCCTCTCCTACTCAAGTGAGCACTCTGGGCTGCTGGTGAGGGTTGGGGTTCTGACATGGGGATGGAGTCACCCCATTCTTCTGGAACAGTCCTGAATCTCTGTAAAGTATCCCTCCCCAGGCCAGCACATGGCCAGCTCCTCAAAGCAAAGGGATGGGCGGGCTTTGAACAGCCAAACAACCAGCAAGCCACTGTTCTCCCTCCCCATTCCCACCCCCAGGGCTTAAAAGCTGGGGGAAAATTGAGCAGCCCCACCCTGTGCAGTGTGTCCTGGCTGTAGTGACAGCCCCGGTCCTCATACCTGCCCACAAACATGAGTTCCTGGGCTTGTGTGGACGCCGCCCCATGGGAGACCACAGAGGGCAGGAGCTGCCCATTCAGTTCCTTCTGGGACTTACTCCCTGAGGCTCTGGGATTCTGGCAGATGACTGAGCACATGGAAGGCAGAGCGAGTGCCAGGCGTGCCTGTAGCCACTGGGCCAGTCTGCCTGCCACCAGGGATCTGTCCCTGTCTAAATGCAGATTTCAACTGCTAATGGAAGATGCTGGCCTCAGAGCCCACCTGGAGTGGTCTGACTGGTAAGGAGGCCTGGGATGGGAGAGGGTCCCAGTGGGGAGGAGAGGGCCGCAGCCCCTCAAAGCTGGCCAGGCTGTCATTAGCCATGCTGGTGGGGGTGGGGGTGCTTCCAGCTCCCGCCCAGCTGCACCCTGAGCACACAAGACCCTCGAGCCACAGTGAGGCCCTGCACACTGGCCATCTGGAGAGATGGGCGGCTGGGCACGGCTGCTGGGGACCCAGTCTCACTTGCAGGTTTCTGTGGGGTGGTGGCAGCAGACCCCAGACTAGCGTGTGGGGAGGAGCGAGGTTGGGCATGGCTGGGCAGGGCTGACCAGGGCTTGGGCAGTGGGAAGCCTCTTTATGGCCACACTCAGCACCATCTTTTCCAAAGAGGACGGTGCCTACAGGAGAAAAGAGCAGCACGGACCTAAATGGCCCCTTGTGGGACCTGCTTCCCCTTCTCCCCAAACTGGGCAACAGCCAAGGTTCAGAAGGGGACATGCTCCCTCTGCCTTGCTCTGCTCTCCACGTGCATGAGGTTTCGGAGGGAGTCAGCCCCCAGCACCCTGAATTCCAAACCAAGGCTCTGGGGGCCCGGGGCTCTACTCCTGGCTCTGCCACCAACTCACAGAGCGAGCTTGGGCAGAATGGGTGTCCCTCTGAGCCTCAGTTTCCTCAACTGTAAAATGCAAGGGTCAGACCCCCTGGGCCAGTGGGGTCTCCTTCTCTGACCTTATGGGGGGCTTCTCCATTTCTGGTTCCCTCTGCGTGAGGTCCTTCCCTGTCCCTCCCACCACCCCAGCCCAGCCCTCAGGTCTCCCCCACGGAGGAGAGAGGAGGAAGGGGTGATTTAGAAGAGGACAGTTCAAAGGTCACAGAGCCTGTTGATTTGTTACAGGTGATGGATGCTGGTGGCTACCCATCTCTGCTTGCTGCTGATGAGAAAGACTGGAAGATTAAAGAAGGCCAAGGGGAGGAGTAGGATCCAACGTGGCCAGTAAGTCCACTCTGCTCAGGGTTTGGCTGTCCCCACCCTCCGGCATGGGAAAGTCCGGGAGCCACAACTCAACACTGGCTTCTCGTGGTCACGATAGCTGTCACCAAGTCTGCCCAGCCAGCCAGCAAGGAAGATGGTGCTGCTTTGGTTGGAGATGTGAAGAACTAAAGCTCAGAAAGGTTCAGGAGCTTGCCCAAGGCCACACAGCTCGAGGCAGAACCAGGATGGGAACCTAGATCTGTCTTAGAAGGTAAGCTCTCCCCCCTGGGCTGTGCACTTCCCGCCACGGGTGCCGCGTGATTTTCTACCTGCTCATGGGGCTGTTGTCAGGCGATCCACATGAAGGGTTTACTTACGTGCCTGGCAGATAGCAAGCACGTGAGAAAGTGTGAGGGCTTCCCGTCCTGATCCTTCCTGTCCATGTGCAGCTGTCTGGCTCTCCCGGCCCACCTGCCGGTCCCCCGAACTGGAAGGCCTCTCTGCCTCCCCTTGCTTTTTGTTTGTGTATAGCCTCTTCAAAGGGAAGGTGTGTGTGTGGCTGAACCAATTCATCCACATCACTCACTCTGCTGACTGTCCCCCCCTTCCACACTGCTCCTCCTCACTGAGGCCGAGAGCGCGAATTCCTTCTGGCTATTAATTAAAGACAGCCTCTTTCTTCACGAGAGTGTACTTGCCATAAATTAATAACAGGCCTTCTTCATCAAATCTTATCTCCTCCTCGAGCCATAAACACATGGAGCTCGAGTTGGTATCTCGGCGCACCCAGCTGTGAAATTTAATTTCTGATGCTTCAGCAAACTGTGTGGGGTGGGTGGGTACCATTTTTGGGAACCGCCCGCCCCCCCACCCCCCCATCTTGAGTCTCAGCACCAGACCCCCTGGTTGGTCAACTGGGTTTACTAAACTGCCTTCCCTGATGTTTGGAAGTGGAGCAGGCCTAGCTCTTGAAATAAAAAGTTCAGAAGTTTAATTGTCATGATGATAATCTTTGGCATTATCATGCCTTTTGTATATTTCATGCCGTGTGATTCCCATGACAGCTCTATGAAGGAATGGGCTGGGAGAATAAATGTCATTGTAGAGATGGAAAAACTAAGTCTAGTGTGTTCTTTAGAGTCAGATCTGGATGGAATTCTTGCTTTGCCACATTCTAGCTGCCACTTGGACCCTCAGTTATTTTATCTGTCTAAGAAGGGACAATACCTCTTGTATCACAGCTCTGATGTGAGACTGGGATAACACCTCACATGTAAAGGGCCCAGTACAATGCCTAACAGATTCTGCACAGGGTAGGTGTCTTCCACGAAGTGGGCCCATCAAGCTACACATGGAGGAGCCTGAACACACACACCCTGATTCAAATGCCACACCTACGGAATTTCATCCCGAGGCTCCAGAGTGAGGGGTCGCTGGGCTCCAGAGTGAGGGGTCGCTGGGCTCCTGTGGGGTCACTGGGCTCCAGAGTGAGGGGTCACGGGGCTCCTGTGGGGTCACTGGGCTCCAGAGTGAGGGGTCGCTGGGCTCCAGAGTGAGGGGTCGCTGGGCTCCAGAGTGAGGGGTCGCTGGGCTCCTGTGGGGTCACTGGGCTCCAGAGTGAGGGGTCGCTGGGCTCCAGAGTGAGGGGTCGCTGGGCTCCTGTGGGGTCACTTGAGCAAGCTCCACTCAGCCTGCTCTCTACTCCTGGCCTGCCACATGCCCACCCTGGGATGTGTGCCCACAAGCCACAGGAAAGAGGTAGGGCCAAGAGGTGCAGGGACCCAAGGATAGGCTGAGACAGAGCCTGGACAGAAGACACTTCTGCCAGCCTAGCTGCAGCCGCTAAGTTGCTCTGAGCTGCTACCACACTGGGGCATCCCCCTCTCGCCTTGGGCTGCCCTGGCATCACCACTCTACTTAGCAGCTGAGACTTCCCAGTGATTTCCCCTTGGCTGCGGGTAGCCTCCAGACCAGGGGTCGGGAACCTATGGCTCGCAAGCCAGATGTGGCTCTTTTGATGGCTGCATCTGGCTCAAAGACAAATCTTTAATAATAATAAAAAAATAACGTTAAAAATATAAAACATTCTCATATATTACAATCCATTCATTTCCTACCGCTCATGTTTACGGTTGTGGGTGGCTGGAGCCAATCACAGCTGTCCTCCAGGACAACACCAAATTTTTATTGGATAATGCATAACATACATGGGTCGTTGTATGGCTCTCACAGAATTACATTTTAAAATATGTGGTATTCATGGCTCTCTCGGCCAAAAAGGTTCCCGACCCCTGCTCCAGACTCACTCTGCCCATTATCTCCATTACTCCTTTGGGGACTCATTCATCCTGGCATGGGCTCATTCCTAGACGAGACAGGACTCTGCTCTTCCCACTCACAGCGAGTATCCCCGTCTCTCCAGGCTCTTCGGGCCCTTCAGAAGGAGTGGGCACCCACACAGCGAACTTCAGTGGGTAGAGGTCAGGGATGCTGCTAAACCGCCTACGACGCACAGGACAGGTCCCATCCCAACAGAATGACCCGGCCCGAGTGCCGACGTGCTGAGGCTGAGAAATCTTGCTCTCCACCCATCCACATGATGATTATTTTGCAACCAACACCTGAGAAAGGTGAGGGAATGTCATAGTTCCTAAGGGCCCGGGTAGCACAAATCCAGGCCTGACCCCCAAACGCAGGGGCTTTGAATGGTAACAGAACACATCTCTGCAGGCTGTAGGTGCTGGGTGCACGTGAACTCACTTCGTCCCACAACCGTCCTCGGCAAGGGGCCCTCCTCTGGGTGCCCATTTTATAGCCAGGGAACCTACAGCACAGAGAAGTCCAAGGTCTCCCAGCTCGTGAGCAGCAGGGCCCAGGGATAGAGACCCAGGAAAACTAAAGGCAGAGTTGGCCTCCTCCCCACGATGCCGCACACAACCTGCTCAAGTAGGGATGCTCCACGGTTATTCAAGGACCTACTTCAGCAGGAAGGGAAAACTGCCTCAGCTTCCTAATCTATAAAGTGGGCACGCTGCCACCTGCCATGGGGCGCTGGGCACGGATGACACCATGGAAACGCGCTTGGGGCTCATCCTGCTCACAGTGCCAGCTGCTGTGAAGCAGGGAGAACTTCGGTCTGGTCCTTGGAGACTGGAGCCCAGTGAGGTCCAGCAAGGGGAACAAGAGTGCCCGTGTTTGGGCCATCACGAGGACCCTTCTGGCCAGCAGGGCAGAGCAGCTAGTTTACACTGAGCACTGGGAGATACTGCTGTTAGCAGGTATGGCAGAGGTGCTAAGTACCATTAGCACCTAATTATGCCTTGGTCCTTGCCATAATCAGGTGAACTAGAAGAGGCTGCGAAGGGGAGGGCGTTAAAGAGGAAGCAGGCAGCGGGGGCTGGGAATGTTTGCCAGTGTGTGTCCACTCCTCTCCAGAACGTGGCCTCTTTCAAATGGCCCGAGGGCCTGGGGGAAGCCAGGTGGACAGAAAGGAGGCGGCTGATTTCTCAGACTCTTCAAAGCCAGAGCATTGGAAGACTGGCTCAATAGGAAGCAGAGCCAGGTGGGTCCTCTGAGAAGGGGGAGGCGTTTGATGAAAGAGGACATTTAGCTAGATAAATCGGACAGCTGTCTGCTGGCTGGATGTGAGGAGAGGCTGGATGGGGGGGGGGGGTCCTGTGAGGTGGCTGTTACTGTAACCCAGATGTGGGTGAAAGTGACTGCGTACCCGGAACACGAGAACCCCCCGGGGTCTGGCAAGGCGGACTGCCCTCCCAGGCACTCACTGCCCCCATTGGCGATGATGCTCTAACGCTGGGAGGTCCCACGGGAAGCACACCAAGGACTCAAGGCCAACCTTGTCCACCCTCGAGAATACGTGCTGAGACCCAGCACCATCCACAGCAGAGGATGGCTCACTCTGCACTTTCAGACCCTGGCCTGTTCGACTCGGGATTCTTAACCGTCCAGACCCAGAGAAAATAGAGATCAAAGACTCTCGATCTCAGGGCCTGGCCACTCTACCCCTCCTTGGCATGCCCCCCTTGCTCAGCGACTCCTTGCCTGGTGGAAGCTGTTCTTACTGCCCCTGCTCTGGGGGTCACAGCCAGAGGGCAGGGAGGGTTCTAGTAAGGTCAGGTGAGTCCACAGGTGAGTAGGGATGGTTGGTGCCTTGTGCCTAGTGACACACAGCCTGGGCATCTGGTCACCCAGAGCTGCCTCTGCTCCCCCAGCTCACCAGCAACTCCGTGTTGGGGTTGTCAGATAAAGCAAAACACAGCACACCCAGTTCAGTGTGTTCCTTTCAGCCCCTGGACTGTTATTATTATTTTTTTTTTATTCATTTTCTTTTTTTTTTTAGAGAGGAGAGGGAGAGACAGAGGGAGAAAGAGGAGAGACAGAGAGAGAGAAGGGGGGAGGAGCTGGAAGCATCAACTCCCATATGTGCCTTGACCAGGCAAGCCCAGGGTTTCAAACCGGCGACCTCAGCATTTCCAGGTCGACGCTTTATCCACTGCGCCACCACAGGTCAGGCCAACCCCTGGACTGTTAGAGTCGTGGTTTTCAACATGCCAAACGTGCAGGGAATGCAGCATACCCATGCAATGGTTGGGGCGTACTGATACTAAAAGATGACCCCTTGTTTATCTGAAATTTAAATTTACCTGGGTATCCAGGTGTATAGGAACTAGCACATGGCCTGAGGACAGGTGCCCTGGTTGCCAGGACACCTGGGTCCTCCTCCAGCTCTCTCCATGGCTGAGACTGCTCACTTGTGGAATGGGGGGAGGGCAGGGTCTGATACCTGAGGGCAGCGGTCATGGAGCTGTCAGGAAACCTTACAGATGAAAAGTATCAAGCACTAAAAAGGTAAGAGAGGCTGGGGACAATGTAGCTGACGTTCAATCAATTGACCTGACCAGGTGGTGGCGCAGTGGATAGAGCGTCAGACTGGGATGCAGAGGACCCAGGTTCGAGACCCCAAGGTCGCCAGCTTGAGCCCGAGGTCGCTGGCTCGAGCAAGGAGTTACTCGGTCTGCTGAAGGCCCGCGGTCAAGGCACATATGAGAAAGCAATCCATGAACAACTAAGGTGTCACAACGAAAAACTGATGATTGATGCTTCTCATCTCTCCGTTCCTGTCTGTCTGTCCCTGTCTATCCCTCTCTCTGACTCTCTCTCTGTCTCTGTAAAAAATTAGGTATCAGAGGTGGCCAATAGCATACTCGGCCTCTCTAGGGACACAGGATGGATGCTCCCACCACTCCCAGCCTTTGTTTCTCACCTGTGAGAGGAGGGAGTTGATCTCTGTGGCTTTCTTTTTTTTAATTATTTTTATTTATTTATTCATTTTAGAGAAGAGAGAAAGAGAAAGAGAGAGAGAAAGGAGGAGGGGAGGAGCAGGAAGCATCAACTCCCATATGTGCTTGACCAGGCAAGCCCAGGGTTTTGAACCGGCAACCTCAGCATTCCAGGTTGACATTTGATCCACTGCACCACCACAGGTCAGGCCTGTGGCTCCTTTCTATTTAAAAACTTGGTGATGATTCCAGGAGCCTGCCTTGATCTATCAATCAGGATGCTGTTAGCAACTGCAACTTGTCCTACCCATAGCCTCCTCACACAAAAAGAGACGGTAAGTCCATAGCCAGGAACGAGGGTGGCGTCCTGCAGGCCCAGCCACACCTCCACGAGGCTGGCACTATCTACCACTCGGAAGGATCAAGGCCACTCTGCACCCATTGCATGGGAATTAGAAGTTGGCTACACTCTGCCGCCCTATACCTGCTGGCAGGATTACACCTGTATGATCAGAATGTGAAGAACAGATTTTATCAGGGTGATAGAAATTGAAATGATCAAAAGGAGTCAGAACCCAGCCAAAGAGGGAATGTTGGAGGGAAAGAGTTTGAGGGTTTGTTGTTGTTTTTTTAAAGCAGGCCAGCCACATGGATGATATGCCTACCTACTTCCCATGTCCCCTTTGGTGCCTCCAGCCATCTGTCCCTGCCAGCCCCCTGCCTGGTTAGCTCAATTCCAGAAACGGGGCTGTCTGAAGTCTAACCAAGACATGCTATGAGCCATCACGTGGAGCCCAGTCTAGGGTGGGAAGAAGGATGGAGAGGACGTCTGGCTGAGGATGCACAGGTCAGAAGGGAAGACTGGATGAGCACCCAGGCATGCCCTGTGCCTTCTAGCCTCTTTCCGGAATGACAGTGACAGAGGGTCTACTACCATGTGCCCTGTATGAGAGCATGAGCTTTGAGAAAGTTACAGCCTAAAGGGTCACAGGTTAATGACTGTCCATACGCCCTTCTCCCAGTCAGATTGTGAGGTGTTAGAAACCTTGACTCACTCAGGAGGACTGCATCTATAGTACGTGTGTGTGTGTGTGTGTGTGTGTGTGTGTGTGTGTGGCAGGGAAGGGTGTGTTCATAGAACCATGGATTCCCAGGTCACACAAGGGTGATGCGGGAAAGCACTCAGACCGATCTCAGTGGTCCAACCTTCTCTCTACACGTGGTGAGTAAGGGGCCCTGGGAGGACGAGCTTTCTCAAACTCTCAGCATCCAGCCTCCCCGGCCCTAAGGGCCGCGATAGGGCTCCTGCTCTAGGTCTTCCCTTAACAGGCTGATGGCTCTGTCCTGTCCTCTGCCGTGGCCATACGCATGTAACCTGGAACAATGCTCCGTGCAGAGGAAGAGCTCTGTGGGTCTCTCTGCCAGCCCTGGATTCAGAGCTACTCCCAAGTGTCCAGGCAGGACAGGGGCCCAAACGTCCCTGCTCCTCAAGTTGCCACTGAAGCCCCAAATGCACCCCCCCACACACACTTTGCCTCAATAGCAACTTCCCAATTTACTGAGCAGGTAGGCTCCACCCAAGGGAACACTATGGTGGGCTAAGGTTGGGGATGGCTTCCCCCTTGCAACGAGTCCACAGGGCTAGAGGTAAGCTGGACAACACTGGCTTGCTGGGGGACTGGGCCAGGACAGTGGTGGCACAGGACCCCGTCCAGGTACCTGTCCGGCCTGCCAGAGGTCTCAAGGGAGAGGCAGATGGCACCCAAAGCTGAATCCCTTCTCTGCAGGACCCCCTCCAACCCATGCCACTCACATGACGCCTTCTGATCAGATTTGGGGTTCCTTACATGGAGTAATCGGATTACAGGAGGCGTTAACTGGATTAGGCAGAAAGCTTCCAGGAGACAGCGGCTGGAAGTGGCTATTAAATAGCGCAGGGGCCTGGGAATGTGACCAGGGCTGGTTTCCAACAGCGCTCTCTCCTGTCCTTGCCCCCGCGTGCAGCGGGCAAAGGGGTGCACGGGGGGTGTGAAGCAGGCCCTGGTTCCTCAACCCTCTTACCCTGTCACTGTCCTGTCCCTTAGCCACCCTGCCCTATCTCGGTGCACTTTATTCCTGGAGCACAAACTGCGTGTGGCCAGTCCTGTGTTGGTCACTGCACCGTCTCTCCTTCAATCGCCATGGGGAATTTACAAAGTCAGTTTCGGCATCCCCATTTAACAGAAGGGAAAACAGAGTCTTCGAGGTTATAAAAACTGCCCTGTCACTCATGGTTATAAATGATGTTTGGAATTTCAATGTAGGTCTGACTGATATTTCCATCTCAAAAACTGTCTCCTCAAACCCAGTCATGGCCCATCTCTGCAACTTCTGGGGCCCATCGTGGACTGTCACCCTTGCCAACCTGAGGCTGAACGCTGGGTGGGGCAGAGGGAGAATTATGCAGGTGCGTGGGCTCCAGGACATTGGACAGACAACTTCCTGGACTCCCAACAGCCTCAGGCTGGAGTGCTGCCTTCCCCCCCAGGGCACCAGAGGGCCTGAGCCACACATCCTAGACTGTCTGAGCTCAGACGCCATCAGGCATGTGCGTGCACATGCACACACTCCTTCCGGCTCTATTCTACCCCCAGTGCTTGCCACTTATCAGCATCCAAATGTATAAATTTTACTTATCTATTCTGTTGGTTTTCTCCCCAACCAGAATGTAAATGCTGCAAGAACAGAAATATTTTCCCGTTTTCTTTTTTTCCCATCAATGTATCCTCAGCTCCTAGAACAGTGCCTGGAATATGGTGGATGTTCGATTAGCGTTTGTTGACTGAAGGGATTCACGAGAGCCTGTGGGTGTGCGTGAGGACGTGAGGAGAAAAGGTGGTCGGGAAAGGGGGGAGGTCGTGCTTGCCTCGGTGTGAAGGGAGAAGGGTGTGACAAACACAGGAGGCGCAGGCTCGGGGAGAGCAAGGGCTGTGTGAACGGGGGGCTGTGTGTCGGAGGTGGTGTGGGAACAGCGTGTGTGAGAGAGACAGAAATGAAAGAGGTGTGAGCAGTGGGTGGGGGGCTCGAGGCCATCTGGTGCGTGATGCTAGCCCCCTCAGCTCCTGACCAAGGGTGGGCCCAGAGAACACCTGGGCACGGAATCGGAGTTCCCAGCAGCTCCCAGGATCATGGGACACACTTAGAGAGGAGGGGCTCCCCTGTCTGCCCAGTGACCCTGCCCCCCGTCAGCAGCCACATGGGTGGCTCTCAGCTCTGTGTGTGACTGGGCCCGCCACTGCCTGCACAGGGGAGCTCCAGGGCAGCCTCCAGAGGGTCAGCAGAGTGGCCAGTCCCACAGGCTGCCTCCTAACGAGGTGTGGTGTCATGGGAAGGTGGCCTGAGGCCCAGGCCAGCCCCAGCTGGTCCCAGCTGCTCACCACAGGCCCAGGGACAGGCAGGAAGCTGGGGTGCAGGGAGTTGCAGTTGATGGGGAACCAGAGGCAGTTTGAAGAAGGGCCTGGTGAGGGCAGCATCAGTGTAGGTCTTGAAAGGGCCCATCCTCAGGGGAAGGAATGGAGGCAGCCAAGACGGCGGGGAAGAAGGGGGGCCAGGCCCCGCCCTGTCTGTCTCCCTGCTGCCCAGGATCAGCCACCAAGCAGCCCGAGGACATGGTGGAAACAACCCAGGGGGACTGACCAGGAAGCTCTTGAGACACAGTATTGCACAAGTCAGCTGGTCCGTCCCAACCAGGAGGCCCTGCAGGCTCCACGTCTTGGGCAGGCCTTCCCAGCAGCCCCTGCCTGTCCCCGCGTCGAGCCTACTCTGGGCATAGATGCACAGGCTGGGTGGCCCGGCTGGAGGCAGCGAGAGGTCTGCACGACTGGGGTCATGAGACACAGTATTGCACAAGTCAGATGGTCCGTCCCGACCAGGAGGCCCTGCAGGCTCCACGTCTCGGGCAGGCCTTCCCAGCAGCCCCTGCCTGTCCCCGCGTCGAGCCTACTCTGGGCATAGATGCACAGGCCGGGTGGCCTGGCTGGAGGCAGCGAGAGGTCTGCACGACTGGGGTCATGGGCAGCTTTGGAGTGGGACCAGGCGCGATCTGGAGTGCGAGGGGCCTGAGGCAGGGGCCCATGGCCTGAGGGTGCAGGCACGGGCCTCCACGAGCCAGGGCAGCCTGGCGGCATCCTCAGCACACGTCGGTGCTGTCCCCACTCTGACACTGCTGAGCCGGGGGACCCAGAGAGGGTGCAGAGCATGACATGGAAGTCAAACAGAGTTCCATACCTGGCCCGAGACCTGGGCAGGTCAGTTCTCTCCACCCCACGAGCCTCCGTGGTCTTGTCTGTATAGTGGGTTGGCAGGACTGTGAAGCGAGGTCATCGAACTTACGGAAGCGCCCATCCCGACACGCTGCATTTGTTTACACCTGTGTGCTTTGTATGTTTATGCATCTCCCTGGCTCCCCGTCCCAGGGTCCTGGCCTCTGAGGGCAGGTGCTAACCAATGTCGAAGCTGGTTCCTGCAGTGCAGTGTCCAGAGCCCATGGCCACCCCTCCCCGGCAGTCCCCAGCAGCAGGCCACAGCTGACTGGGATGCTCCCCCTAGCCCCCAGGGCGATGAGGAGGGACAGGGGCAGGGAACCCAGGACAGGGTGGCTGCTGCCAGCCCTCACAGGCCCTCCTGCCACCACTCTGGCAGCTCCTTCAGCCCTTGTCCTCCCTCCATGGCCTCCAATGACAGGTCCTTGGTGACAGCTCCTCATCACAGCCCAGCAGTGCCTGAGTACAGGGGCGAGATAAGCTGGCTTGGAGCGAGAGGGGACGGCCCTGTCATCAGAGGCTGGTGCTGCCTCCCTCCACTCCCAGCCCAGCAAGGCAGGGGCAGGGCCTGGACCACTGCCTTCCGGGAAACCCTGGTGGGCAGCCAGGGACCCCAAGGGCCATCTCCTAACATCACTGGGTAGCCACGCCATGCTTGGGGAGCCCGGCCCAGTGCACCTTTACTCAGCTCACCTGTACACACCTGTGTTCATTCCTGCCGACTTCCGGGCTGCCCCTCAGCTCACCTGTACACACCTGTGCTCATTCCTGCCGACTCGCGGGCTGCCCCTCAGCTCACCTGTACACACCTGTGCTCATTCCTGCCGACTTCCGGGCTGCCCCTCAGCTCACCTGTACACACCTGTGCTCATTCTTGCCGACTTGCGGGCTGCCCCTCAGCTCACCTGTACACACCTGTGCTCATTCTTGCCGACTTCCGGGTTGCCCCTCAGCTCACCTGTACACACCTGTGCTCATTCCTGCCGACTTCCGGGCTGCCCCTCAGCTCACCTGTACACACCTTGCTCATTCCTGCCGACTTGCAGGCTGCCCCTCAGCTCACCTGTACACACCTGTGCTCATTCCTGCCGACTTGCGGGCTGCCCCTCAGCTCACCTGTACACACCTGTGCTCATTCCTGCCGACTTGCGGGCTGCCCCTCAGCTCACCTGTATACACCTGTGCTCATTCCTGCCAACTTGCAGGCTGCCCCTCAGCTCACCTGTACACACCTGTGCTCATTCCTGCCGACTCCCGGGCTGCCCCTCAGCTCACCTGTACACACCTGTGCTCATTCCTGCCGACTCCTGGGCTGCCCCTCAGCTCACCTGTATACACCTGTGCTCATTCCTGCCAACTTCCGGGTTGCCCCTCAGCTCACCTGTACACACCTGTGCTCATTCCTGCCGACTTGCGGGCTGCTCCTCAGCTCACCTGTACACACCTTGCTCATTCCTGCCGACTTGTGGGCTGCCCCTCAGCTCACCTGTACACACCTGTGCTCATTCCTGCCGACTTGCGGGCTGCTCCTCAGCTCACCTGTACACACCTGTGCTCATTCCTGCCGACTTGCGGGCTGCCCCTCAGCTCACCTGTACACACCTGTGCTCATTCCTGCCGACTTCCGGGCTGCTCCTCAGCTCACCTGCACTTTCCTTGCTTCGAACACTCAAGCTCCTGACTTCTGAGTACCCTCTGCTGCCCCGACTCTGGGGGCTTGCAGGGTGGAAACTGACCCCTAGTTCTAGCTACCCAGTCCACCCTGGCCTGGGCCTCCGGCCCCTCCCACCGCTGACTAAGGAGAGAAAGCTGACTGGGGTTGAAGGTGAGACCTAAAGCAATAAGATTCTTGGACTCAGGCCCCAGGAGACCCATGATCAAATCTCAACCCAGCCATTTACATCTGTTTGACTGGGCAACACAGTTAATTTCTCTGCTCTCAGTTTCCTAAGATAGGAGCTCATGCTATTCTGCTTATAAAACTTCCTGGGATTATATCTGCACTTGGCTGGCACGTTCCCTGGCACAGAGAAGGCACAGAATTCATGGAACCATGGATGTCACTGGCCACGCCTTTCATCCTGGCTCCAAGTCTCATCCAATGACAGATCTAATCTTCTAACCTTCCCTGACCTGACCCTTATAGATACACATTCACAGGATTGCTCGCCTTGTACTTGGTGCTTATTATTTTATTTGGTTTTTATGATGTCCCTACAAGGCCAACTAATGAGAACACGGAGGCTCAGAGTGCTTGGGCCACTGCTGGGAGGTCACATGGCTGCTGGTGGCCCACTGAACAGTTGTTCTCTAGGGATTTTCTCAGGGCGAGGGCATCAGGGGACCCTTCCACGCCCCCCGCCCCAAGCAGCTTAACACAAGCCCGCAGACCATTTGCTGCCCATCATTGTTTGGGAGCCATGTAAGCGTATGGAGAGTTAAAGGGTCCCCTGGAGCTCAGAGAGGTCTGCTGGGTTTGGCGGTGAGTCCGAAAACCCAACCCCCTCCCCTCCTGGGTCAGCTCAGCCAGTGACCACATCGGGTGGTGTCTGCGCTGGACCCTCGGGGCAGCCAGGTGGCACAGGCTACTCTGACAGCGGCCGAGGCAGCCTGTGCATCAGGCAGTTTTAGTTGTTCTCCAGCCTTGCTCGATATAGGACTCGATAAAATCCATGACACAGAGAGTGCCTGACCCCCCCCCCCCCGCCGGCTATACCCCCACCAGCTGTCCTCCCCCCCGCCCAGCTGTCCGTGCCCCGTTCTCACTCCCCAGGGGCTGCTGCTCTGCTCTTTATAGAAACCACTTGCTAAACTGGACCCACTTTACACTCAAAACTGTCGGTAAATGAACCTCACAGAGAGGATGCTGCTAGTTAAGTGCGAGACGTTGGGCATAACAGGGATCGCTGGCACTGGCCTTTCTTAGGGACTCAAACTGTCCTCCTGGGGGCAGCAGACCCCTCCCAGGGCAGCCCCAAAGCCCACACCTGTATGGCCCACCAGTAAGGTGGGAGGGCCCGGGCAGGGGTGTGAGCAGACCTGGTTCCTAGCCTGGGCCGTCCCCCACTAAGCTGTGAGGCCCTGGGTCAGCCAGCACCTCTCTGACCTTCTGTCTCCACAGATGCAGTAAAACAGGTTAATTCAGCATCAGCGGCTTCCACCTTTTTTCTGTTTTCAATATTTTTAAAGTGGTGGAACCCTTTCTTCAAGTGAAATTTTAGACAGGACCCCAACAGGGAAGACAGCTGAAAATACACCTTTCTGGTTAAAGACAAGTGAGAAATCCACCTTGAAGAAACCAGCCATTTCTTGTTCCCCCTTCCCCCCCAACGGAAGTTAAGAAGCTTCTGGAAGGGCAAGACTGGGCCTTTTTCATTGTTGAGTCCCGCATCATGGGCCGGTCCCTAGCAGTGCTTAGTACCTGTGTGCAGAAGGGAGGAAGGAGGGAGGGAGGGAAGGAGGGTAGGGCAGAAGTAGATCCACCCTCTCTTGCTTCTCACTTGAAGCACAGCTCAGAATGCACTCCTCTATCCTTAGCCACCCCTCCTCCCTGGGGGGTTCAGGATAAAATCAAGGGCCCCTTCTCAATCCCAGAATTCCAGCCTGTGCCCAGGATCTGGAGAGCTAAGCCCGTAGTCCCCAATATGGGGGCCGTTGGCCCCCGAGCTGACACAGGGGGCTCTTCTAATGCCCATGTACGCCAAACCCCATCTGCTGACAGAATCAATACGTCTCAAACACCTATGGCCATTTGTCAAAAGTGCGTGGCTGTTGTTGTGATTAATCAGATAAAAATCCATTTAAAAGCAATGCTGAGTTTATAGCAGCCCTTGGTCATGTGTGTCCTCGAACAGCGGTTGATAAATGAATGACCACCAGCATGTGGAGATCCCTAAGTTTCTTCAGAAGACGGGCCCTCGTGCTGGAAAAGTAAGAATGCTGGTCCCACAGGGCCTGAGCCTTGGACGGCCTGAGCCCCCGCCCCCAGTTTGTGCCATCCACGCCCCCACCTCATCCCTGACCCTGACCAGGAACTCCGGGTTTGCTCCAGGAGCCCAAGGACGGCAGCTGTCTGCTGGGCCAGAGGCCACATCTGGAACTCATCCTCTTCATTAAATTTGTGGCTGTTTCCCAAGCTCCGGCTCTCTTGATCCCCCAAAGCCCTGTTCGTGCTGTTAACAAGGACAGTAATTTGTTCATTAAAAATGGGCCACCTTCCCACCAGGCCTCCGGGATGCTGCCTGCTCTGGAGAGGTGGGGGAGGGGAGGCAGAAGGCTAAGTCCCAGGGTCTGACCAGTCCTCAACCCTGGGCCTCTCCTGGGCAGAGCCCCACCCACGTTGGTCACTCACTCTCTGACTCCCCAGGTGACCCTGAGGATGGCTGGGGATGGCTGGGGACGGTATGGGGACAAGACATCAGGCAGCTCCTGCCAGCTCCTCTCCTGCACTGTGACAGGGCTTTGTGGCTGTCCAATCAATGCGGACAACTCGATCTGGCATCAAGTGCCTGTGCAAACCACAGCCCATCAAGAGGCATTTATTGTCGTGAAAACAAACAGGCCCCCTCCCCCGAGTGCCCTCCATTCCCACCTCCACTCCCCGTCTGGGTATCCTTCGCTTGTCCTTGGAGCAGCTCAGACCCACTAATTTAGGGCTGCTCACTCCTGTGCATTTCAGTCTCTGCCCCAGCAGGCTGGGTCCAGTGGGGTAAGGGGCCAGGGTCTGGGAGGCAGGCTCCTCCACTCATGGTCACCACAGGCGAGAGCCTGCCTGTCTTCAGACCCTGTGCCTTTATGAATGAGTTGAGCGTAACCGCCCCTTGAGGTGGTATGCTGGGTTAAAAGGTAAACCTCCAAATTCTTGTTCACCCAGAACCTCAGAATGTGACCTTTGGAGATAAGATTGTTGCATTTGTAATGAAGTTACGATGAGGTCCTACTGGACTGCTGGGCCCTAAGCCTAAGAAGAGGGAAATCTGGGCCCTGGCCGGTTGGCTCAGTGGTAGAGCGTTGGCCTGGCATGTGAAAGTCCTGGGTTCAATTCCTGACCAAGGCACACAGGAGAAGTGCCCATCTGCTTCTCCCTCCTTCCCCCTCTCCTTTCTCTCCATCTCTCTCTTCCTCTCTTGCAGCCAAGGCTCCAGTGGAGCAAAAAGTTGGCCCAGGCACTGAGGATGACTCCATGGCCTTCACTTCAGGCACTAGAATGGCTCGGGTTGCAGCAGAGCAACGCCCAAGATGGGCAGAGCATCAGAGCATCGCCCCCTGGTGGGCATGCTGGTGGATCCCAGTTGGGCACATGCGGGAATCTGTCTGTCTGCCTCTGCACCCCCTACCCCCGCTTCTCACTTCGGAAAAATACAAAAAAAAAAAAAAAAAAAAAAAAAAGGACAAGGGAAATCTGGACACACAGACACACACAGAGAGGTGATCAGAGACACAGAGACACCAGGAGGGAGGCCATGTGACCATGGAGGCTGAGACTGCTGTGATGTGTCGACAAGCCAGGGAACACCACAGACTGTCAGCAGCCATCGGGAGCTGAGGGCAAGGGTGGTACGGACCTCCACACCTTGACTTGGGACTTCTGGCCTCCTGCTCTGTGTTTTCAGCTACCTAGTTTGTGGAAAACGGCGGCAGCCCCAGGAAACTCATACAGGCAGCTACTTTTCCAGGTGGGCAGGCATCGTCACGTGTCCCTGGAGGGAAAGTCATCCCCCGTGAGACCACCAGGGGCTGGCTCCGGTGGATGCAGAGATAAAGAGAGCCGAGGCCCTGCCCTTGGAGGCCTCCCATCTGTGGAGGGGGTGTTGATAGAACTGGATGTGTGTCCTGGAGGAGGAAGGCCATTGTTGCCCAGTGGTCAGGGGCCTGCCTTGCACAGGAGAAGCTTCCTGTCTGGGGGGGGGGGGTGCCCAGGCAGAGGCCGGGACACCCTGTGCTTCAGAGAACTCCTGCTTCGGAGGGAGAAGGGTACACCCTTCCACTGGAAGATGCTAAAACTCTCTGAGCTCCGACCACACTGTTGAGACAGCAGAATGACTTTCTGCTCTGAAATGCAGCCACCACTGGGTCCCAAGACGACCAACATGCTGGGATGCCCGTGATGCCACACCAGGCTGGGCCTTCGCCCACTGCCCCGGAGCGTGGCCCCCGGCCGGGCCCCCCGCCAACCCTGAGTCGGTAAACAGGGCAGCACCTACTTGTGTTTCATGGTTCTGTGCTGGGACATTATCTTATTACCCCTGCTCCTTAAAACTACCCTATAAGAGGAGTATTATTAGTCCTACTTTAAAGAAGAGGAAACCAAGGTTCAGAGAGGCTAAGAAAGTTACCAGAGGTCCCACAGTTTGTGAGTGGCAGAGCCAGGGTTCCAGCCGAGGTCTGACTGGCTCCTACAGTACAGGCCCTGGGACATTGAGGACCCTCTGACAAAGTCCCCCACCTGGGCCATTTCCTGGGGGGAGCAGAGGCCAAGGATCACAATGAGTTTCCTTTCAACAGGAGCCCTGGGAAAAAGGTATCAAAGGGAAGAGAATGGGGGACAAGAAGGGAAGCCCAGAACCTCCCAGCAACGTCACTTGGCAGGAAAACAATGGCCGTTTCAGTACCCAGGGCCCAGCAGGCAGCAGGTCCTTTGGAGACTGCCACACATGAGGGAGTGCCCACCCCAGCCAGGCCCTGGCCACCCGCACCAACACCTCAGCCTCCCTGGCTAAGGAGTATTTATTTCCAGGGTGAGGCCGGGAGCGGCTTCCAGGTGGGGGTCCGTGGAAATAACGTGCTCACACATCCTCCCTCCCAGCTGCCCTCGGCTGATGCTTAGGAACAGAGCGCCATTCAGCCCGTCCGGGGAGCCCGCCGGCGTGGCAGAGGGCCCGCATTCTGGGAAGGGTGGAAAAGTCAACTCAGAGACGAATGCCCCGTCGGAGCCAGCCCCTCTCTGCCTGTGCCACATCCTTCCCGTCACCCCCAGGACGAAGCACACGTGGGCACCGGAAAGGAATGGTGACGGTGACACCCCAGCTTGTCCAGGGGAGCCACCGCCCTGACACACAGCCTCACAAGCACACACGCAGCATCCTGAGAGTGGAGCAGGCAGGAGCCTGAAGCACAAGCGCTCACTCTGTGATTCCTACCGACACCCCTTTCTCCTGGCCCTTGAGACCGGGGCTGAAGGCTGGGGATAGTGAGAACACTTGCAGAAGTCCAGGAGAGTGGGCAGGATGTGATGAGCTATCAGTAGGCAGGGTGAGAGGAGGGGAGCAAGAACGATAACACCCAAGCCACTGGGTGACAGGCAGGTCTCCTAGGATGTCAGGCACATGGTGTGGAAATCTCAGGGCTGCAGAAATCTCAGTTTGGGGGTGGTGCTGAGGAAAGGGCCAGGAGATTGAGAGATGGGGACGTCCAGGTGGTCTGAGGCTCTTCACAGATTTTTTCTGGCAGAAGCTGTGGTGAAAATGCCACGGGCACAGCAACACAACTGAAGCGATGGGGGTGAAGAATGTGGAACACGGCAAGCGCCCTCACTGAGCGGGCTGCTGCAGGGAGAGAAGGCCCCCAAATGGGCCCGGGACGGAGAGTTAAAGAGGCAGGAGGACCCCCAGGAGACTGTGGTGTTCTGGAAGCCAAGGAACGAGAGGTCACCATTGGGCTAACCAACTCTGGGCAAGAGGGCGAGGGAGGCAAATGGAGACGGCCCTTTGAGGCTTGGCATGCGAGCGAGGCAGAGGGAAGAGGCGGGTGGTCGAGAGAAACTGCTAAGATCTAGCAGGTGTGTTCTGGGGGGGAGCTCACAGAGAGAGGGAGGATCAAGGTACAGGAGGGAGGGGCGCCGGAGCAGGGGAGCAGGGCAGGATCCAGGCTGGCCGTGACCACTGGAAATGGGAGCAGGAGAGAAAACACTGGGCGTGGAAGGAGGGGTGCTGGAGGTCTGGAATCGAGGGGGCTCTCTTCCCTTCGGAAAAAGGGGGCAACGTCTCCTGCTAAGGGGCAGAGGGGGTGGCAGAGGTAGGCGGGTGACTCATAACTCCTGTCCCAGGCTCCCCGCTCTCCTCTCCCGAATCAGCCTGGCATCGCCTCCCCTGGGGGGCTTCCTGGCTCCCTAGTCCTGGATGGGTCTGCTGTGACTCCCCCGGGTTCTGGCGAGACCCTGCGTGCCTCTGCACACTGAATGCCCGCACCAGAACCCAGTGCTGGCTGGGGACGTGGGCTCCTCACCAACTCTGAGCACGCGGTACCAGGTCACAGTCACATGGGCATCACCAGCCCTTTGGGGCATGTCACGCGGTACCAGGTCACAGTCACATGGGCATCACCAGCCCTTTGGGGCATGTCACGCGGTACCAGGTCACAGTCACATGGGCATCACCAGCCCTTTGGGGCATGTCACGCGGTACCAGGTCACAGTCACATGGGCATCACCAGCCCTTTGGGGCATGTTCGGCACATGGTCTCAAAATGCTGGTTGGTGATGTACAGACCCCAAGTCTCCTCCTTCCCCTACAGACTCAGCCTCCTGGGTTTCACCAAGCCTGTGAAAGCTGACACCCCACTTTTCTGTCAACCCAGAAAACTGCAAAGTTTGCTTTTTTCCTCCTGTGTTTTAAGGAAACTAAGAAAAAAAAAAAAAAAAAACCAACAAAAAAAGCCCACTCACACTAAACAACGAAATGAGGTGCTTTGTTGAAGTGCTGATGAGATCTAATTAGCAGGGATGTGGCGTGTTGGTTTTCCTGTGCAAACATCCTATTCATCTGTGGGGTGCTTGTGGGGCAGGCCACACTCATTTCTTATTATTACTTTGCTTCACGCCTTGACTGCCACAGACGAACTTGTGAGGAGAGGCTGTGTCTCTACGAGGCAGCAGGAGAGGCGGGCAGAGGCAGCCCGCTGGGGAGGCAGACATGATGGGGTGGGGGGGGGGGAGGGGAGGCTTCCCCCAGCCCCGCTTCTGAGGTGGGGCAGTAAGGGGCTCTCAGGGCACGATGAATCAAGAGCTTCTGCCCATCCAGTGCCTGCCATGTTCCCGCTGTTCGCACACATCACACCTAACCCTCCCGGCAACTGGGAGGGCAGGGATGGCTACTTCCATTCTGCAGAGGGGGCTCAACACGGTATTGTCAATTGGCCCACGTGATGTGGTTCATAAATGGCCAAATCAGGCTCCCTCCCTAGTGTGGCTCCCTCCAGAGGCGATCTCCTTTTAGAAAGCTATGATTTCCTCCCTCCATGGGGAATCCAGACCCTCAGTCTGGAGAATGGGGACAAGAGTCTATTAGGAATGGAAACCAGCCCTCCCTACTCTGAAAGGACCCAGGCTGAGGGTCTGAGAAGGAGCTGGTGAAGTGCATGCTCAGGGGAAGGATCCCAAGCCAAGTCTAACAGGGGAAACCGGTCAAAGAGCGAGTGTAAGGATGACTCTCCTGGCTGCCATGATAAAAAGCCAGGAGGGGCCCGATGGCCAACACTGGCGAGGGTCACCCGTATTCAAGGCTCTGAGCTAGAGCACGGGCTGCACAGTGGGCAGAACATCCCTTCCTCCTTTCTTCATTCAACAACCTTTCCATGAGTAGCGTCTTGTCCCACAGTCTCGGGAGATAAGCTGTGTCCCTAAGAGGCAATTACTAATTCAACTGCTAAAGAAGAGGTGTGGACAACGAGTGATCAAGAGTGCTTTGTAGAGTCTGACCAGGTGGTGACACAGTGGATGGAGTGTCGAACTGGGATGCAGAGGACCCAGGTTTGAAACCCGAGGTGGCCGGCTTGAGCATGGGCTTACCACCTTAAGCATGGGGTTGCTGGCTTGAGCGTAGGATCATAGATATGGCTCCATGGTCTCTGGCTTGAGCCTAAAGGTTTCTGGCTTGAGCCCAAAGGTCACTGGCTTGAGCAAGGGGTCACTCGCTCTGCTGTACTTCCCTGCCCCCCCCCCCCTGTCAAGGCACATATGAGAAAGCAATCAATGAACAACTAAGGTGTCACGACAAAGAATTGATGCTTCTCATCTCCCTGCCTTCCTGTCTGTCTGTCCCTATCTGTCCCTCTCTCTGACACACACACACACACACACACACTGAAAGAGTGCTTTGTAGAATCTAAAGGGAAGAGAAGGGCTGTTTTCCCACCAAGACGGACTTAATGTGAGAGAGAAGGCAGGGCTGTGCATGAGTGCAGGTGAGGTGCTTATGATTCTGACACCCAATTCCCGTGTGTGAAATTTCTCCCCACAGCCAGCCATTCTCAGACGCCAGCTGGTGTCCTACAATTCACTCAATTCTGACACTTGACCTGGAGGTAGTTTCAGATTCCACAGGTGAAGGCTCGGTCCTACAATACCACCCTCCCCCACTTCAGACATCAATCTGTGCTTCTGACCCACCTGTGCTTGTCACCTGTGCTTCTGATCCACCAGCTATAGATTAGAGGTTCCAACAATGCCCTCTTTGGGTTTGATTAATTTGCTAGAGTGGCTCAGAGAACTAATAGAGAAATTGTACTCAATAGATTACCTGTTTATTATGAAAGGATATAACTCAGGGACAGCCGGGTGGAAGAGATGCACGGACAAGACATGGGGAAGGGACGCAGAGCTGCTCTGTACCCTCTCTCCGTCCCCCACACCCCCAGTCCCCGTGCACTCACCAGCCCAGAAGCTCCCACCTGGTCCTTTCAGGAGTCATGGAAGCTTCATTACAGAGACACTACTGATTAAATCATTGGCCACCAACAACCGACTCAAACTCCAGCCCCTCTCCCCTTCCTGGAGGTCGGCCGCGGGACGGGAAGTTCCAACCCTTCTCTCACACAGTTTGTGCCCCTGGCCATCAGCCCCCATCATTAGTTACAGGGTCCACAAGTCACTTCATCAACAAAAGGTATCTTGATCATTCATCTTAGATGATTCTGAGTTTTAGTAGCTCCATGCAGGAACCAGGACCAAGACCAAATATAGAATGTATATGTATATGTATATGTATATATCTATATTTGGTCTTGGTATGTATATGTGTGTGTATATATATATATATTGTGTATATATATATAAATCACAGTCTCAGGTGCCCACTCTGATGGGTTGGTCCAACTGTTAACTACCTTAACTATTACCTGGCCTGAGAGCAGACCCATATTCATTCATTCATTTATGCACTCATTCATTCAACAGATAAGTATTTGTCCAATGCTGACCATGTACCAGTCACTGTTCTGGGCATTTGGGTGGACTGTTGGGGAGCTGACAGTCTGCTGAGGGGGACAACAGTAAACATTAAACATTATAAATAGGTGAGTGACACATGATACAACATGTTGGAAGGGGACACATGATACAAAGAAAGAAAGATGTCGAGCAGTCTGAGGGGCCTGTGAGCATGGCTTGCAGGTGACAGGGTGGGTTACAGTCAGGCTAGACGCCACTAAGGTGACTCCTGAGCAGATGACAGAACCAAATGGGTCCCTGGGGGAGGAGTGTTGAGGGCAGCTGGCCCACTGGGGGAATGTCTGCTGGGTGGGGAGTATCCCAGAGGTCACCTGGGTGAAGGTCAGGGAGGGAAGCAAATGGGCTCGAAGAAGAAACAGAGGGTCAAAGTAAGGACAATGGCTTTACTCTGTGGGGGTTTTTATAGTGCTGGCTTTGGAGCACAGGACAGAGGCTCTGACGCGTATATGTAAAATAATATTTCATTTTAGAACAGTTTAGGTTACAGAAAAGTTGCAAAGACAAACCATTGAATTCCTATGTAGCCCCCACCTAGTTCCTTCTATAGTTAATGTCTCACACACTAAGGGGTACCTTTGTCCCAGCCAAGGAGCCAACCTGGAACATTACAATTAACCATAGTCGACAGTGTATGTAGACGGCACAAGTTGTGCTCTAATGTCCCTTTTCCGCTCCAGGATCTCAGCCCAGGTTCAGCCACCCTGTCTCCCTAGGCACCCTGTCTCCTTAGGCACCCTGTCTCCTTAGGCACCCTGTCTCCTTAGGCAGTGGCAGTGGCAGCCCTCCCTTGTTTCTGGTGGTCTCGACAGTTCTGAGGACCAGTCAGGGAGTTTGTAGAATGTCCCTCAATGTTTGTCTGCCGTTTGGCTGCGGTGATGGGTTTTGGGAAAGACAAACACAAAGGTGAAGTGCTCTTCTCACCACATCTCATCACATCAGGGGGCCTGGGCTCTCAACATCACCTCACTGGTGATGTAGCCCTTGATTGCTTGGCTGAGGTAGGTTTGCCAGGCTCTTCCACGGTCATTATTTTTTAAATTCCACTTTGCATACCCTACTCTGCAGAAGCAAGGGCGCTAAGTGCAGCCCACACCTAAAGGAAGATGGGTCACTTCTACTTGAAAGGGTCACTGAGGCTACTGTCTAGTGTTGGGCGGTGACTCCAGCAGCCCAGGGTAAAGATGACAGTGGTTGGGACCGGCGGAGCAGCAGAGACAGTGGTGAGAAGCAGCTGGATTCTACATATATTAATAAAATATTATCAGTGAGTTAAATTATTCTATTGGATTAGAGTGAGTGTAGGAAGGACAGTGGAGTCAGGATGGCCAGGAGCTGTCTGCAGACAACCGCATCTTGGCACTGCCATCAGTGAGACCTGGGACAGATCAGAAGTGTGGTCGTGGGTGTTAGTGGAGGTGATTACTGGTTAGGCAAGTGGCTACTGCGTTGGATAGAGGAGTCTGGAGTTTGAGACACAGGCCTGGGTGGGAGGGGTTCACATGGGCATTGTGGGCACGGAGGCTGGATGGTATCCCCAAGGGGCTGAGGACACATAGGGAGGAGGAAAGAGCCTGAGGCCTGAGCCCCAGGGGCAGTGGACTCAAGAGGTCTGTTTTTCAAGATGGGAGAAATCACACTTCTCCACTGATGGAAGTGACCCTAGAGGCAGGCACCGGGGCCCTCTCATCCACATGCATGTTATACCGGGTCACCAGGGGCTCTCCAAATGCCAAAGAGGCCAAAGCCCTGGGGCGGGGGGTTAACAGGAGATCCTGGCACTGAGAGCCCCTGAGGGCGCAGGAGACAGAGGCCCTGCTGGCTGGGCATGTGCCCCCATTCCAGCCACCAACAGGCAGCTGTCAGGAGGTAAAAACAGTGCAGAAGGCCTGCAGCAGGAGAGCAGGGCCGGGGCTGGTGTGACGAGCCACGCAGAGCTCGGCCAGGCAGCTGCCCTGGGAACAACTGTTACAGAGAAAGGGGTGCCTGCACACCCCTGTGCACCCCCAGCTCTGAGAAGACGGGGAGGCAGGGAGGTTGGGGGGACACCCTGTCCATCTTCCAAGTCTCCGAAGTCACACTGGTCTCCGGAGGCACTCAAAACGTAGGAGACTGTGGAGCCTCTGCCCCACCCAGGGGGTCCCAGGTAGGGGGTTAAACCCCACCCTGAAATTATACCCGAAATGCTAGATGTTCCAGTGTTTTCTGGGGAGAGCTCGGAGCACCCAAAATGTGCCTGTCCCCCACTCTAAG
The DNA here is from genome assembly GCF_036850995.1 of Saccopteryx leptura. Taxonomy (NCBI): domain Eukaryota; kingdom Metazoa; phylum Chordata; class Mammalia; order Chiroptera; family Emballonuridae; genus Saccopteryx; species Saccopteryx leptura. Next base: position 171,134,581 of record NC_089507.1, read on the forward strand.
CCCAGAAGTTGCTTGCTCCACTGTAGAAATCACAGAAAGATAAATACAATCAAGTAGCTATCAGCCTGAATTTCACCCCATCACACATGTCTGAAACAGCTGCAAATCCCAGAGAGAGTGACTGTCGGTATCTGGGTCACTCTCTGGGTCTGTGACTCAAAAGGCTGCTTTGGTGCAATTAGACGCTGGCAGCCTGGAGAGCCGATAGCTTTGCTGGTTTCCCCCAGAGCAGCTGCGAGGAAGGCAGGAATGTACACACTCGTGTGTGTGTGTATGCAACTGCAGTGTTTGTGTGTATAATGGCATGTGTGTAAATAGTGTGTCCATGTGTGTTATGTGTGCCCTGGGAGGGTGTGTGAGCAGGACTCACACCTGCTGGATGGGGCCTGAGTGGGGAACGGGAGGACACTGGACAGACACATGCTGGTCACTGAGAGTTTAAATACTGCAGACACTTTACCCATCTCAGGAGGGAGCCGGTATTACCCATCAGCCACCAGGGAAGTCTCCCACAGTAGAGTTGTGAATTAAATATGCAGCCTAATGAGTTGATTTTATTAGTTTGCAAACGCATTGAGAACTCGTTATCAAAATAAACATCAATTCCTTTCACCCCTGCTGCAGCCTCTTCAAGCAGGAGAAGACAAACAACACAGTACAATAGCTGCGAAGCCTCTGCAGGCTGGGGGCGGGCAGGGGCTCTGCCGCTGCTGACAGGACTGAGGAGTCTGGGGGCTCTGCCTCCCTGGGCCAGGCTCCTGCTCCAGTCTGACTCCTGGAGCCATGCTGTAGGGAGGGATGTGAGCAAGAGGGGGGACCCGGCTGACCAGCCAGCCAAAAAATGACGGTAATGATAATAGCAGCAGCACGAGGGATGTTTATTATATACCTGGCTCTGTGCTACGAGTTCTCTGACCATCCACTAACCCTACAGTGTAGGAAATATGATCCCACTTTATGGGTGAAAACACCAAGATTCTCCTGGTCATGCCGGAGAGCGGGGGTGCAGGCCCAGGCCGAAGGCTCCACGTGGCGAGCCGGTGCCTCTCGGCACCCTCCAGCCCTGTTCAGTCCTGAGACTGGCTTCATGGCAGCCTGAGGAATTTGAGGGTCTCAGGAGCCTTTCCCTGCATGGCTAAGTGAGGGCTGGGTTGAAGACGGCAAGCCTAGTGTTCACTGTAAGAGATCTCCCTAATCCTGGGGCTGCACAGGGGCCGGGAGACGGACAAGCTGACCTCCGGAGGAACCCACCCTCCTAGCCCACCGCCCTCTCTGGCTCCAAGCCCTGTCTCCCTGGAGACACCAATGAGTTGCCTGCTCATCCTCCCGCCCCTCCCCCTGGCCCCAGGTCCCTGGAGAGAGATGGTTCGAGGTTGGCAGAATTAGCTACGAAGCCAGCAGGACAGGGACTGCATTGTCACGCTCTGCAGTCCCCGTCCTCTTTGGAAAGGATGTTCTAATCCCATTTCATCTGCTTTCCATGGCTGTCAGCTCTTTCCTGGCATTTGGAAGGCACGCTTTTTGAAATCGGAGCCACGGTGCAGCCCTCCCTCCACCCACCAACCCCCTCCCCCACTGGCATGTGCTCATCCATCCATCACGCTGTCCCCTCTGTTAAGCCGGCCAACCCCCAACCAATGTCATCCTGGGCCTCACCCCCCTGCCAACCACCCCACCTTCATTTCTATTTTGGGCCCATACCAGGACAGGGCTGGGATCCATCTGCCAAGCTCCCTGCAGCTAACTAAGAGTGGGGGGGGGGGGGGACAGCAGGGATGGTGTCTCTCGGATTCTACAGGGAAGGAAACACCTAACTGAGTGCCAGTGACTTTTTGCGAGCGAGAGTAGATGAGGGGGAACTCCGAGAAGGGGGACCTGTAGCTCTTAACTAAGTTGATTCTCCCCAGTGCAGTAAAGCAGTGATTTTCAACCAGTACGCCGCAAGCGTTTTTAAAACATGCAGTAGCTGACTGTTTAGTTAGGGGCACTGACCTCTTTTCCTTTAGATTGTCAAATTAAAAAATGACAACAGCCAACACAACAACAGCCGTCCAGTGTGAGCGAATCAAAATTATACCTATTTTTTTTGTTGTTGGGTCTGACAAAAATAATGTACTTTTTGGTGTGCCGCAGAATTTTAGTAATTAGTTTATGTGTGCCATGAGATGAAAGAAAACCTTGTCCCCATCCCCTCAGCACGCAAGATACAGAGATGAAGTCCAGTGTTCCCAGACTGGCCTCCTCTGTGGCCTCTGACCCTCCCTCACTCTCCTGTCCCTTCCCTCTGCCCTTGTACTTTAAACTCAGGTGCTTTTCATTTCCTAAGCACACACGGCATTGCCAGCCTCTGGCATGCCCTCCCACCTTCCTCTGCTGGCCTGGTTTCTACCCAGCTTCACAACTCAGCATAGGTATTCCTCCTCCAGGAAGTCTTCCCTGACTCCAGGAAGGACTAGCACTGCCTCTGCTCTCCTGAAGGATTCTGGGGTACATCTTCTTAGCATTTGACTTAGGTGTCCTGTTGGATTTTTCCGGGTATATCTTGTCTTGCCCTAGACTGGACTGTAGGTCTAGGCTTGAATTGAGGTCAGGGACAACAATACATGTTGTCGGCATCTTGGAAAGACAGCTCATCGGGGCTGCTTCTCCCTCACCTGCCTGGTTCGGGATTAGTGCTCAGGACGTGTGAGCCGTCTTGACCGCTGCTGTTCTTCTCACTCTTGTTTTCATTTCACCAGCTCCTGGAACAGTGCCTGCTACACTATGGGCACGTGCTGGATACATTTAAAACTGTCCACTCAATAGCACAGAGTCTATTTAGAGTCCTTAGAAAGATACCATAAGAAGATAACCTTAAAATAGGTTATTTGAGGCCCCAGAAATAAAGTGACTCATCCGAGGCCCCTGAGCCTAAACCAGACCCCTGGCATCCCGCTAACGCACTGCCCCTGGCCCGGATGCCCTCCTCGCCGTGAACTGGAGTCCCCGCCAGACTGTCCGCTGCTAGAGAGGGGAGGGTGTCATGACAGCTTTCTCTGCAGAACCCAGTTCATTCTGCAACCCTGAGGGGATGAGGCTGCTCCACTGTGTCTGCTACTCACTCAGAGGAGGAACCAGAACTCTTCTCGAGCTCTGCTCCTTCCTCACGCCTCGTCTGCTCTGACCATCGCACATGAGCTGGGGTAAGACCAGTCACTGCGGGGTGGGTCTGGAGTGAAGCTCCCAGCATGGTGAGGCCCAGGATGGGGATGTGGGAAGATGGGGGCAGTGGGGCAAGGTGGTCAGGCAGGCCTTCAGAGAACACGTTTCTGAGGCTATGGTCACATAAAATACGCAACACGTGTGTGCACAGATGCACACACTTAGACATCCGCACATACATATACACAAAAAGAAATGCACTCAAACACATACATATACCTATATATATATGTACACGCACATATACACAAACACAGACATGCACACAAATATAGGTACACATATGCATACAGACATACACACATACCCACACAGACACTTGGTGGGATTCAGCCAGTTTTCACCAGTTTGGCAGAACTGATCCTTAATTTTTTGTTGACTTCGGTGAACTGGTTGTTAAAATGGCACTTGTGATCAGGGTTCTTCTCTCTAAGGTGGGCACCTGGGCAGCCACCCAATGTGGAAATCACAAATTTACATTCCTTACTATTTTTTAACGTTCATCTGTGCAACAGTGCATTGAGCGCCTGTAGTAATGTTCATTCTGTCCGTAGGTGAAAAAAATTTCAAGTGAGGATGCCAATCAAGAAGCAATATGGAGGCCCTGGCCGGTTGGCTCAGTGGTAGAGTGTCGGCCTGGCGTGCAGAAGTCCTGGGTTCGATTCCCAGCCAGGGCACACAGGAGAAGCGCCCATTTGCTTCTCCACCCCTCCCCCTCTCCTTCCTCTCTGTCTCTCTCTTCCCCTCCCGCAGCCGAGGCTCCATTGGAGCAAAGATGGCCCGGGCACTGGGGTGGCTCCTTGGCCTTTGCCCCAGGCGCTAGAGTGGCTCTGGTCGCGACAGAGCGACGCCCCGGAGGGGCAGAGCATCGCCCCCTGGTGGGCAGAGCGTCGCCCCTGGTGGGCGTGCCAGGTGGATCCCGGTCGGGCGCATGCGGGAGTTTGTCTGACTGTCTCTCCCCATTTCCAGCTTCAGAAAAATACACACACACACAGACACACACACACACACACACACACACACACACAAAAGAAGCAATATGGAAATATCTTAACAGTTTTATTGTTTTTTGTCAGGTATTATTTAGTATTTTTTCATTAATATTTTTAAACCCTTATAGCATAATGTAGTTTTTTTGTACCTCTTTTATTGTTCTTAAGTATTAAATACATGAAATAATAAACTACTTTTCAGTATATCATTCTTTTATACTTAAAATGGCCAATATGGCAGAGAACCGGTTGTTAAATTATTTGAATCCCACCACTGCATACACTTATATACAAATACAGGCATGCACACAAATACGTGCATATGCATGCATACAAACGTACCTACACACCTACAGACGTGTACACACACACACACACACACACACACACACACACACACTTTTCCCTCTGCACCCCCGCTGGTCAGTGTGCAGACAGCAGGCACAGAGTCCTATCAGTGGAAGGGGCTCTACCTCTTCTAGAATGCTATGAAGAGACCAGGGGACCAGAAAGGCATGCCACTTGGCCATCCCTTTGTAAACTGGCCTGGGACACTGCAAAATTCTCACGTGGCTGCCGCAGGCTTCCCAGCGCTCCTTCCTTCCCCACCCTCTCCTCTCCTGAGCTGGACACACTCTCCGATCCCTTGCCCCTGCCCTCCCAGCCCAGGTCGGAGTCACAGACACACAGGCCAGCTCAGGAAGGAGAGACCAGGAGGCAAGGGGCTGCTGTCACAACATCACTTCTCTCGGGCAGGCTGACCAACTGCGATTCCCCCGCTGCCTGTCACTCCAGCCCTGAGCATGGATCTGTCTGTTTCCGGCTTGTTTGGTTTTGTTCTCTGGACTGAGTTACCCTGTGGCAGCAGAGCCTTTTGCTGGAGTAATGGAGTCTCAGTCCTGGGCGTCGGGGGCCAGGAAAAAGTAAAGTTCTGAGATGGTCCACAAAAAGGAAGTTTAAGAAATAAACCCGCCTTGGAGTACAGCTACTTTTTGCAGAAAAATATGAGCATCACAAGGACATGAAGCCACGTTCCTCCCTCTGACAAAGGTGTCCCAGAGATGGGGGTGGGGGGTGCCGAGTGGAGCTGCAGGCACTGAGTTTCCTTCTCCGTCTCTGAGGGTATGCCTGGGGACAGGGTCCGATTTCAGGGCACAGGGGCCCCTTCTGAAGCGTGGACAGCTGAGAATGGAGGCAGCGGATGGGGTGGGTTGAGACACAGGCCCTCCTAGGAAGAGTGGAAAGGCAACATGCTAGGATGACGGGCTTTCACAGGCCCACCTGGCACAGCGGAGGCGGTCGACATCAGTTACTACATGGAGGAGGGAGGAAGGGGGCCCTGAACACACCGTGGGCAGGGGCTAGGCTTCTTATCTAGTGGAGGAGGAGAATGGCTACAGAGGGGAGGGGAGGAGAGGAGAGTGGCTGGGAGGGGGGCTGAATTGCAGCAGCAGCAGCAGCAGCAGCAGCAGCAAGAAGGACCTGTGTTACCTTTCTGGTCCCAGACCTGAAGGCTGCTGGAGGGGCTTCTCTTAGGGAAGCCTCTGGCCACGTTCCCTCACTGGGTAGAAAGTTTTCAGGGGAGAAGTCAGCCTTTCTCTTCTCTTCCTAGGATGGTTTGAACGCAGCCTTGCTCTAAGGCAACTGGATGAACCTGAGCCTCCAGGTGTCCCTTCTGGCTGCTGGCTCTGATTTCAAACTCCAGGCATATGGGGCAAAAGGTCCTAGGTGCTGCTGACCAGGGACTTCAAACACTCGGCTGCAGAGGGCCCACCCCATCCAGCTTACTCACCAGAGTCTCCAGGGGACATGGGGCTTATGGGGGAGGCCCTGCTATTTGCGTTGTTCCTCTGAATGATTTACCGTCCCTGCCAATAAGACTCCCTTTCCTGGTGAATTAACTCGCTCCTCTGAAATCATAAATAATTAGTGAGCCTGTCCCTGATGCCACTTAACAGTTTGTGTTCTCAAAGCACTCTGTGCCCATTAACTCAAGGGTTCCAGGAGGACAGGACAATAACAAGAGGGAACCGGCCAAGATCTCCGGAAGTCATCTCATCCATCCCCCCTGCCTCCGGGCAGGGCCGAGGCAGAGAGGAATATGGCAAAACTAGAAAACAAACTAGTAATCCTGTTTTGAGAAAACATCCAGATCGAAATGCTTAAGACAAAACAGAACAAAGACAAACAAGTCCTAGCCCAGCCAAGCTGCTCTCTCTGACGAGTTAACCACTAGCTCGAGCCCAGCATGCCAAGGAGCCGGGGAGGCCCGTGGAATGTGGTGGGTCAGCGAGGGAAGCCCATTAAAGGACAGAGAGGTGGTTAATTTAATCCAAGGCAAACTGGAGAGACCTTGATCGAATAAGCAGGTTTCCTTACCTGCAAATATGGAAAACGGTAATTTGCTGAGACCCATTCATTAGCCTGCAAATGACACAGTTCTGATACTTAGGAATGTGCCTCTTAATTAGCCCCCCCACCCCCAACCTTGGTGCAGCCACATTTACAGTTCTGCTCCTGGCTTGGGGCAGAAATGATCATTCAGGCCAACTTGTCTCTCCCTGGAGGAAGGGAGAATTTGGCATGTCTGTTGATTCATTTATAATTTGCCAAAGTAAGATCCTCCTGGGGGAAGCGGTTGGCTGGCCCCTGGGGGCTGCGCCGCCAGGAAAAGTCAAGAAAGCGTCACTCCTTTTCCTTGCTGAAGTCAGGACCACTTAATTTTCAACGAGGAGCTGAAGGAAGCCGACTGCGTGTCCAGCACAGTGTGAGAAGTGAGAGGAAGGTGGGGAGCTTCCACGTCTGGCTCTCACACACGCAGAGGTCATTTCTTTCTGAAATCAGTCTCTAGTCCACTCAGGGCCAGGAATGGCGTGGGAGGGGTCAGGAGCAAGGAAAGTAGCCCTCCTTGCCACCGTCCTCATGGGATGGAACGTGGGCCCTGCAAGAAGCCCTCTACAGGGCAAGCACCTGGGCGGGTCACGTGCCATCCCCCTGCCGACCGCTCTCACTGAAACCTGAGGAAAGCAGTGACAGGGAGGGAGGAGGGGAGTGGGGGTTCTGCTCTGGCCTGGCCAGCTAAACCCCTGCCCAAGCGACCACCCCACAGCGTACAACTGGACAGAATAGTAATAATAATAAAACCATCTACCTGAAACCCAGAGAGTGGAGTGGAGCAAGCAGGCAAGTTCCAGAGGGGACAGGCACGGGATGCTGGGAGAAGCACGTGGCGCAATATGAGTTTCCTGCGTTTTATGGCTTCTAACCAGAGGACAAGCTGAAGTCAGCAAGCACAGAGAGTTAAACCTCCCACAGGACAAAGTTACAGGACAGATACAGACACCCATGGAATAGAACCGGGGGCCAAAAACTAAACCCATACACCTATGGCCAACTGATGTTTGCCAAGGTCACCTAGAACACTCTATGGGGAAAACCGTCTCTTCAACAAATGGTGCTGGGCATCCACATGGGAAAGAGTGAAGTGGAGTCCCTACACCACCCCTTGCACAGAGGCTAACACAGAATGGATCAGTGGCCTACATAGAAGAGCTAAGCCATCCAACTCTTAGGGCAGTGGTTCTCAAAGTGTGTGCCAGGGCGTACTGGTGCACCCTAGATTTCCAGGTGCGCCCTATGGTATTCCAGAGAAGTATGTGCCTGTTGAAGACCAAAAAACCAACAGGGTTTTTGGAGTTTAGATTTTTGGGGGACAGAGGTGTGAATTGGCTGTAAACTGACAGTCTGCCCAACCCCCCACCTCACTTGCCTGATTAGGTTGCAAAAGGCTGTTAAGCTGTGGTGCTGGATTGTTTACACTACCCCCCATGTTCCTGGGAAAGACTGGAAGCAAGTTTCTTCTATCCTTTGTTTGGTATAAAGTTAAGATGATATGTATGGTGGGGTTTTTCTGCACTCAACACAAGAGCAAAAAGAGAGGAATTCTTCAATGTATTGATGAGGAAATGAGAGTTTGCCTTTCAAATATATGCCCAAACATTGAAGAAATCACTAGGACACATCAGGCTCATGTTTCTCATAAACACAGGAATGAAAAAACTTAACACATTCACGCAGGGACCCGCTGAATTTACTAAATCTTACTAACAATGTATCTATATATATAAAAAGATAACTTTCTTGGTCATTTTTTTTATTTTTCAACCCCTTGTAAAGCCAGTAGCCGCGGCCACCATCACAGCCACCTGGCCCACGCAGGTTCAGGTTTGATTCTGACATATGGTAATGAAACAACGGAGCCAAGAACTGGTGGGCCATTACCTTTAAAGCCATTACCTTTAGCTTGCACCTGGCAGGCGAGAAATACACACAGTAGGAAAACACTTCCCTTTCTATTCAGGGCTCCCAAAGCCACTGACTTATCTGAGTATTCCTAGAATCAAAGGTTTCTACCTCACCAGCCTTATTCACCTCTGTTCCCCATCTCCTTCTCTCTGCACAAACTGCACAAACTGGCTTCTCCTTCAGCATTCCACCATCTTGGCTAATGCTAATTTCAGGAATGGGGGGGATATATCCTGGTCTCCCTTATTTTATAGTGTAGAAATTAAAGCCTTTAAGCCAGTATACAAATAAGAAAGTCTCTGATACAAAGTCACTTATCTGAGGCATAAACGGATTCCTCATAAAAGTGCACTACCCCACATCATGCAACAGTCAAGGGTGTGGGGGAAAGCTCAGTTTTGAGAAGATCTTAGTATTAAAAGGGTGGGAAAGGCCTAGTCTTAAAACTTAGGCTATAAGGATCCTGCCTGCTTACAGCCTGTCCCCCACACCCAATGCAAACTATAAGCAAGCAAACATATACATCATATTTGCAAACTTATTTGACTCACACTCCTCTTTTTTACAAATTCTAAAAAGCATAACTCAAAAAATGTAACATAAAAATGTTTTTTAATGTCATTTAATTACCATAAAAGCATGCTTGGACTTTATATTTTTTTCTTTAATATTTGACTTAATTATTATAACATATTTTTCAGAAATTTGTATATAGTGCGCCAACAATTATTTGTAGAATTTTTTGTTTGTTTGTTTTCCGAAGCTGGAAACAGGGAGGCAGTCAGACAGACTCCCGCACGCACCTGACCGGGATCCACCAGGCATGCCCACCAGGGGGCGATGCTCTGCACATCCAAGGTGTCGCTCTGCCGCAATCAGAGTCATTCTAGCGCCTAAGGCAGAGGCCACAGAGCCATCCTCAGTGCCCGGGCAAACTTTGCTCCAGTGGAGCCTCGGCTGCGGGAGGGGAAGAGAGAGAGACAGAGGGGAAGGAGAGGGGGAGGGGTGGAGAAGCAAATGGGCGCTTCTCCTGTGTGCCCTGGCTGGGAATAGAACCCGGGACTCCTGCACGCCAGGCCGACGTCCTACCACTGAGCCAACCGGCCAGGGCCTATTTGTAGAATTTTAAATGCACTTTGACTTCAAAAACTTTGAGAACCACTGTATTAGGGGGAAAAGCACAGGGTTAAATCTTCACAACCTTGGATGTAGCACTGGATTCTGGGATAGGGCAACAAAAGGCCAGTAGTGAAGTGGGACCTGACGTGAGTTCCAGCCGTTCAGAAGTGGATTTTAAGCCAATCAGTCTGGAATTTCCTAGAGAGGTGATGGGCCTGATAAGATCCCCTGCCTTCCCCTAAGGGAAGGTGACTTTGCCTGAAATAATCCACTCCTCTAACTTCCTTGTCCGAACGCATTTCTGCCTATAAACGCCTTCCATTTTGCACAGCTCCTCAGAACCTTTCCATTTACTGGAGGCGAGGCTGCCTGATTTACGAATCACTCAATAAAGCCAATTAGAGCTTTACATTTACTTGGTTGAATTTTTGTTAACACTGGTAAGAATATAAAATGGTTCAGTAACCGTGGAAAATAGTTCCTTAAAAAGTCAAGCATAGAACTACCACGTGACCTAGCAATGCCACTCCTAGGTATGTACCCAGAAGAACTGGGTTATCTAACCTAGGTGTCTACGTGTACACACGTTCACAGCAGCACTATTCACAATAGCCCAAAGGTGGACATGTCCATCAACAAATGAATGGGTGAGTGTAAAGCCAGCAGCCACGGCCAGGGCCACCATCAGAGCAGCCTTCTGGCCTATGCAGGTTCGCATTGGATTCGGACAGTCGGTAAAGAAACCATGGAGCCAAAAACTGGTGGGCCATAGCCTTTAATCTAGCTTGCACCCGGCGGGCAAGTAAAAATACACACTGGGCTCCAAAACCCAGTCACACTCAGTGCTCACAAAGCCACTGACTTATCCGAGTTTCCTAGAATCAAAGGTTTCTAGCTCACCAGCCTTCTTCTCCTCAGTTCCCCATCTCACTCAGCACTCCGCCATCTTGGCTGCTTCTCCTGGCCTCCTCCACGTGGCCTCCTTTAGCTGCTGGCTCTACTCTCTCCGCTCTCTCATGCTAACCTCAGGAACCAAGAGCCGAGTCCTGTTCTGCCTCCCTTTTATAGTGTAGAAATCCAAACCCTTAATCCAATATACATAATAGGGAAGTCTCTAATACAAAGTCACTTCTCTGAGGCATGATAGGATTGTACCACCTCACACCAAAAAGGGTGGGACAGGCTTAATCCCAAAACCAAGCCTCAGGCTACAACAATTCTCAACACACATTAATATCACCTGGGCAATGGCCTCACGTGGGCAGCACCTATTTTTAACAAAGTGAGCATAATACATTTTATCTGCCCAACAGTGAGCAAATCACAGTATATATACACAGTGTACTATTATCCAGTCACGAAAAGGAACGAAGTACTGATACATGCCACAACATGGATGGACCTCAGAAATATGATGTCCAGTGAAAGAGGCCAGACACAAAAGGGCCCGGATTGTATCATTCCATTAATATAAGTGCCCATTGGTTGCTGCCGGGGGCTGAGAGAAAATGGGGAGCAACTGCTTATGGGTATGGGGTTTGGTTTTGTGGTGATAAAAATGTTTTGAAACTAGGTAGAGGTGATGATTGCACAACACTGTCAATGTACTATATGCCACTAAATTGTTCACTGTAAATGATTAATTTTATGTCATATTAACTTCACTCCCCCCCCCAAATATCTAATACAAAACTCAGTCTTTCTGGCCTGAAGAACTATAGAATATAGTGTAACCAGAGCCACTGGGAAATGAGGGGTGGATCTTGGGAAAAAGAGAGCCAAAGGGAGGAACCCCTAATTCTGCATATAGAGTCTGCCCAGATCTCTGGCTGACCCTTGAACCAGGCATGCCCAGGGCAGACTGTGAGTAACCCAGTTGAGGATAGAAGAACCAAACTGAGATTTGAGATTCTGCTCCAAGGGAGTCTGAAGTTTAAGTCAACTAAGTTAATTTCCACAAAAATAAAAATAAAATCAACACTCTGACAAAATCCAGATTCTCTGTAACATAACAACCACAATACCTGGTATACATTCCAAAATTACTCTACATACAAAGAACCAGAAAAATATGACCCATTCTCACTGATAAAAGACAATCAATGGAGACTGACCCAGAAATGACTAGATGTTGCAGTTAGGTGGCATTGATTTTAAAGTAGCTATTATAACCATTCTCAATGAGATAATGACAATATGCTTCTAATGAATGAAAAGATAGTAAATCCTTAAGAGAGCTAGACAATATATAAAACCATATGGAAATTTTAGGACTGAAAAATAAACTATATAAAATTTAAAAATTCACTGGATGGGTTCAACAACAGAATAAATGGAATCAACAGTAAATTTAAAGATATACCTATAGAAATGACTCAATCTGAAAAACAGAGAAAAAGGATTGAAAAAACTCAATAGAGCTTCAGGGTCCTGAATCAGCACATGGAGCCTAGGTGTTGATGATGTCCCAGAAGGAGAAGAAAGAGAAAAATCAGGCTGAAAAAATATTTAAAGAAATAACGTCTGACATTGTCCCCAATTGGTGAAAGACACTGATGCACAGATTCAAAAGGGTCAGTGAACACCCCAGGCAGGATAAATACAAATAAAATAAAACCAGGCCCGGATATATCATAGTAAACTTCTGAAAACCAAAGACAAAGGGGACAAAGGATTTTGTATCCCATTCTCAGCCACTATTCAATAGCACAATGAGGAGGGCCTGCCCCAGCCCCGGAATCAAGCCGTGTGTCCTCTGAGCTGGCCATCTCCTTGCCACACCCTATACAGCTCAGGGGATGAGGATGTGGTGCTGCAAACTTCCAAACCCCAGCAGGCTTTTCCCTGCTCAGCTGTGGGCTCTAAGTACCTTTCTCTCTGTTGAACAGAGAGGTCGATTATAGGAGGAAAAGAATCTTTTATCCCTGGGTTGCCCCAAAGTCAGCAACACACTGCAAAGGGGAGCCAGGACCATCCCTGATGCCCCCATTGTCTCTATGTCCATATTTCGGCTGATTCCTCAAGGCAGATGGCAGAGGCCTCTGCTTCCTCTGTGTTTCTCTGTTGACCCGCAGACTCACCCTTTGGATTACAGAAACTGGGGTTGTTTGTGTGGCTGGGACATGTCGTCTTAGATTTGGGAGGGGAGCAATAGTTCTTGGTCTTTTTTCCTCCTCTTCCCTTGAGTAGAGTGAGGCAGGGAGCACTGTCACAGGGGCTGAGAGAGAAACTTTCCCATCACATCACCTGGGCTGAAAGGACTGGTAAAGACACTCGGACACACGAAGGAGAGGTGGTCCTTCTCCCATGCTTCGCCACTCCTCAAGCAGCTCCACCACAGGGCGAGCAGCTTCTTCAGGGCCTCTCTCCAATCTAGGACAGCCCAAGAGCCATGCGGCACGGGCACCACTCTGGCAGGGCTGGGGCTGGTTCTAGCTTTCAGCTTTTGGGGACCTGAACTCCAAAGTCCTCAGCTTGGGCTTCAAGGGCATGGACCATCTGGCCTCTTCCTTGTCATTCCCAGGAGAGGCAGCAGGGACCCAGCCCTCTGCCTCCTTCATCCAGTACTTGGTAACGGTCCCACCCTCAGGCCTGTGCTCTGGCAGTGCCGTCTGCCTGGAATGCTCTTCCTGAGCTGGCACCTACTTCCAATCCCTAAGCACCTTCACGTTCCCAATCCAAATGTCCCATCACCCGCAGTCCTTCCTGACATCCCCAGGGGCACAGCATCTCTTCCTCCCTGATGATTGCTTCCTATGTCATTTAGTTTACAAACAAATGATTTATTTCTTAACAAATCATAACAAATGATGACTTATTTAACAAATACTTATGTAGTGTAACTAGATGACAGAAACTCTTCTAAGAGCGTTAGAAATAACTTGTTTAATCCTCACAACAACCTCACGAAGCGAGTACGATCACCCCCAAGTTACAGATAGGGAGACTGAGGCTCGGGTAAGTTAGTTTGCCTGCCCAGAACACAGAGACAGACTGGCCCCAGGATCCTAGCTCCTATCCATGATCTCAGTTCTCCACTGTTCTGTAAGGTGCTGGAGGCCCCATCAGTTGGTTGAGTAGAACAGGGGTCCCCAAACTGCAGCCCCCTGAGGCCATTTATCCGACCCCTGCCGCACTTCCAGAAGGGGCACCTCTTTCATTGGTGGTCAGTGAGAGGAGCACTGTATGTGGTGGCGCCGCAAAGCTTGGCGATGCTCACGTATAGTACTACTTCCGGTGATGCGGGACGCACACGTCAAGGCTCTGGAAGCGCATCATATCACTTGTTACGGCTAGCAGTGACAAATATGGAACTGGACATTGAACATCTCATTAGCCAAAAGCAGGCCCACAGTTCCCATTGAAATACTGGTCAGTTTGTTGATTTAACTTTACTTGTTCTTTATTTTAAATATTGTATTTGTTCCCGGTTTGTTTTTTTTTGTTGTTGTTGTTGTTTTTTACTTTAAAATAAGACATGTGCAGTGTGCATAGGGATTTGTTCATAGTTTTTTTTTTTTATAGTCTGGCCTTCCAGCGGTCTGAGGGACAGTGAACTGGCCCCCTGTGTAAAAGTTTGGGGACCCCTGGAGTAGAGGAATGGGTATCCCAGAACTTTGCCCAGAGCCCAAACTGGAGGGGGGAGATGGGAGGGGAGTAAGGAGGACAGAGGCCTCCTCCTCCCCCTCCGACCCACAGAGCTTGAGAGTGAGGAGGGACTGGGGAAGTAAGGCTGTACCTTCCCCCAGCTCAGCACCCTCTCTGCTCTGCAGAGGCAGGGACAGGCAGAGAAGACATCACAGATCTCGTTTAACCCCCTGGGACTCAGACCACTCTACTGCAGCTCTACTGCAGGCCACCTCCACTTGGACACCGATTCACTCTGCATCCCAGACCTGGCCTGTGGGTCTGCCTGGGCGGCTCTGCCTTCCCTGATGTTTAGTGAATCCACTCTGGTAGAGAACTGCCCTTAAATAAGTGATCATTTCCCAGAAAAGTTCTCTTATGCTTAACCCTAGGGAATTTTTGGTTTTGTTTATTTAATGGATGTTTCCTTTTCATGTTCTTCCCATATCAAAGTCAGCACCGCAGACAGACCATTAACAAAGCAGGGCCTCCCTCCTCTGGGTTGTTTTTCCAGGACTAGGTGGGATAGCTCGGACCTGTTGTGCCCTCCCTGTCCCCTCTGCTGGAGATAGTGGTAATATTGTTGATAGTATCCAGTATTTACCGAGCACCTACTATGTGCCAGACACTCCATGCCACTGCAGACTGTGGTAGGAGAGTCTACTCCGTGTGGCAGAAGGATTTCCCTGATCTCCGGCAAAGAGTCAGCCAGTCCACAGAAAAAAGGACACTGGATATAGGAGGACTGACCTTTTCTGAGCAATATGTATTACTGCCCCATTTTACAGATGGTGTCACCAAGCATGGGAGAGCTTGAGTAGCTAGCCGAGGTCCTACAGCCAGCAAGCAGCAGGGCCAGGAGTGTGGCTGCAGTGCGCTCGGGCTCAGAAGACTGGCTTTTGTACACAGCTGCTCATGGGATAGGGAGACAGAGGCAGCACATACCAGACAGGACCAGACAAGCAGGCACCCGAGACCTGGGGCCGAATTCCAGATTCCTCAGCCCCACCGTCCTGCGCAGAATGATCGAGATGACCTCCTGGACAAAAAACAGTGAACTTCCTGGAGAAGTTTCCATGCTTGCTCACCACTCTGCCCCACCTTGTCTTACCCCAGGGCCTGAGGCAAGAGAGTCCCTTGCCTTGTTAGTCCAGGGAGAGGAAGTGGGGCCCAGGGAGACAGAAGTGGGAAAAGAGGATTCTGGATCCTGGATGCTCTGACTGACAGATCAGGAAACTGAGCCCAGGAGAGCGGAGGGGAATCTCTGGAGGGTCTCACCAGTGGGCAGGACCAGCCTCCTGTGTGAGGGGCCTGTGTAGTCTCAGGGGTCCTGTGCTTGGAAGAGCCCCCCCCCCCCCCCCCCGGTTTAAAGCTCGGCTGTCATCATCTTGGAATTCTTGATGTTTTGTTAACAGAAGGCCTGTGTTTTCATTTTGCAGTGGGCCCTGTAAATTATGTCACTGTTCCTGCCAGTGGCTCAGAGATGGTGCTGGGGCTGGACCCTATTTCAGAGCTGTTCCTAATGTGGTAACTGAGCAGCGCTGAGCTAGACAGGAGAGTGTCTGACGGGCAGGCCAGTGCAAGCCTGCACCGCCACACAGCCTGGAGGCTAAAGGACTGGAATGCGAATGGAAACATCAGAGAGGGGAGGCCTAAGGGAAGACCTCCTGGGGGCCAGGAAGTTGACATCCAAGTGGATACCTCCTCTGTGGCAACACACTAATGGGTTTGCCAGGGCTGGGGAGGAGACCAGAGTGGCCAGCTGTCTTCAGGGCCTGCGCCTCTCCAAGGAAACTACCACCCAACACCACCCGAAGCCCAGGGCTGGGCAGATGCAGGGCGCTCAGCTGTGCCAGCCTGTCCCGGGTCTCACTGTAATTGGAGCCGGGCCCTCTGCTTGGCTTTTGGAATTGGCTAAAGAGGGACAGGAGAGCCAAGTGCAGTTGGTTCAGAAGCTCTGGCCTGGCCTGGAAGTGCCAGCTCAGAGAGGAGGAACCAAAGCCAGGCATTCATTCCTCTGGGGCCACTGTCCCCAGGAGACAGGTGCTGGCATCAGGCAGAGCAGAGGAAGGAATGCGGGGCCCGAGGCAGGGCAGGGAGCGGGATTTGTCAGCCCCGGCACGTTCTAGGGAGACAGTAATAAGTGAAGGCAGAGTGGTCTGGTGGGTCTCACAAGCATTATGGATTCCCGCTTGAGTTTGGAACCACTGTGCTGGGAACAGTGTCCAGTCTATTGTGGTGGCCTCTTAAATCTACAGCCCCTTCTCCATTTTGGCCTTCCTGGGACCCATATAAGCAACTCACATTGTTTGAATCAACTCCACTTGCCTGATGTGTGGTCAAGATGGTGGTCATGCTCACGGGGGCTGCTGTGTGGGTTGGATGTGCTAACACACACAGGGCCCTCGGAATGGAGCCCGGTACATAAAGAGTGGCTATTACCCAATCGCATGGATTGCAAATGCATCTTACATCTCCAGAGTTGGAATACATCTTGTTGTAGATGAAATAGCAGTCTTTGTTTTCTTTCTTAGGGGCACATAAAATAATGTGTCTTACCAGGGCTCTTAGGGTCAATCAAATAGGGAATGATAATGACGGTGATTGTACCTGCGAGACCGCATCTTTTTCAGCAACACCTCCTTCTCTGTGAACTGAGTTCTAGGGTGCTCTTGAGTGCTATGGTCTATGTAGAAACAGGCATGGAGATCACAGGGAGATGGATAGGGCAGGAACTTGGGGTCCCCAGGAGATGGTGCTCCTGGGAGCTAAACACAGTCATGGGCAGAGGCTGCGACAGGCTGGCCGAGTCCTAGGCAGACAGATCAGGAGCACGGTGAACAGTGGGTGGGAGAGGGCTCTGAGTTACACAGCAATATCCCGTGTCAGGCTCTGTGCTACGTCTGTTCTGTGTATTCAGCAGTATCCTATCAGACGATCCTCCCATCAGCTCCATGAGTGTAAGGGAGGCTTGTTTGTTTTATATCCACACTTAACAGATGAGGAAACTGAGACTCAAAAAAGCTAAGAGAATTTGCCAAGGTCATTTAGCTTATCAGTGGCAGAGCAAAGCCAAGATCTCAGCAGCCAAGGAAACAGGGCTGGGCTATTTTGCTCATCAGCAGTTTAAAGGGAAGCAGAGAAGCAGAGCAGACTCGTGGGTAGGCACTAGGCCTTCCGGCACAGTCCAGTGATTGAGAACTGAGGCTCCAGAGCCCACAGCCTGGGTCTATTCCTGAGGCCATCCTTTATAAGCTAGGAGACTTTGGGTAAGTTGCCCCCTCTATCTGGGCCTCTGTGTCCAAGCCCACAGAATGAGGAAAGCGTGTTTCCTCACAGGACCTCTGCTGAGAGGACCAGGCAACCAACATAAAACATTTAGAACAGTGTCTGGCTACGGCATAGGCTCCATCAATGGAAGCTCTCCTTATCACGCCCTGACTTCTGGTGACTCCAAAACTAACTGTTCAGGGAGGAGCTGGAGGCTCCCCAGCCCCACTCACGGGCCTGGTGTGTCTGGTGCTAAGAGTAGGGGTAGCAGAGGATGCAGGGTGGGCGGCGGGGCAGAGGGCTTCACCTGTAAATCAGCGACCGGAGACTGGTGAGAGAGCAGAAGAGTGAAGGGCATGATGGCAGCCGCCCTTTGTGGTGCTGCAGGGCCGCCCAAGGCTCGTCACTCCTGCCTCCCTGCCTCCCAACCCTGCAATAAGATATCAAACCCAGAGAGATCCTGGGACGTACGGGTAGAAAGGTGAAAGGAGGGCCCGCTTTCCCAATCCACAGCCCAGTAGCTGGGTCTTGATGCGCCCTCCCTCCCCTGGCAATGGCCTTGGCTGCTCCATGGCCAACCTGTCTGCACCTAGACCCCCGGGACCCCCTCTGCTCCTCTGGCTCAGGCCCCAGCTGTTCTGCAGGCCTTCCACCTCCCAGTTCAGCCGATGCGACCCTCCCCATTGCTCGAGTGGAGCTGAGAAAGAGGGTCATGAGGAATCACAGTCCCGGCAGAGGCCAGCTAAGGTCAAAACCAAAACGTCCACATCTGTGTGAGGTGTGAAGTCCCCACCTGACTTCAGCAGTCTTCTGAGTTCCCCTAGAGTTTTAGGCCTTCAACTGCCCCCACAGGAGGCTCCAAGACCCGGGGCCAGAGGAGGGGCACAGGGAAGACCACAAGCCGCAAACACATGTGCTCATCACACGTGTGGTCAGAAGGCAGAGTCACTGTGCCTCTGTGTGCCACTCCCCACCTGAAGCCGGCCACCTTCTATAGGCTGGTCGATGCCAAGGGGAGAAGGGGAGCACATGTCCCTGACTGTAAGCACCCTGAGGGTGGGGCCACGTCTCAGCAAGCCACTCAAGAAAGTGGCCAAGCGCCGTCTGACCTCAGTGGTTAGCACAGGCGTGGCCAACAGTTTCTGCCCCCGGGCCAGATTAGAACAAAAACTTTTTTCACGGGCCGGACGAAATATCAACTGCAGCTACTGTCTATGCTACAGTGCCACTTGATTCAGCACACTTGACCACAAAAATAATGAATTGTTTGACCTTGGGTGTGCACTGGCAAACTCCGCCTAAAAGAATGTGGGTTTCATATTGCTGCTATACGTCAAACACTTCATATCGAGTACAGATGAGTACAAAAGTTGTAAATCTTTATAATAGGTTTTTTTCAAAAAATAAAGAAGTATCGCAAATCCATTCAACCAATTATTGGAAGTTAACCCTAGATTAGTCACACGCAGAATTCTTTTCCACGTATCACTATCTTCTTAAATGTCTCGATTTCCAATAATCAAAGACGCTTCCACTTCTGAGTAGCTGAGATTTTAAAGTAGCGGAGAATATTAAAAATTTAATCGCGGGCCGCATAAACTCATTCCGCAGGCCGGATCTGGCCCGCGGGCCGTATGTTGGCCATGCCTGGGTTAGCAGCCACTCAGGTGCTAATTTGCTACCCATAACCGCTGCTTGGCAACAGAGAGGATGAAAGCAAAGGCCCTCCGAAGTCCTCATCTGTGGTGCAGGCCGAGAAAGAAAAATGGGATCCAGGTTGGAAAAGAAGTTAAAAGTGCTTGGGTTTGGAGATAACCTGCTCGCCAATGCAGAAAATCCGATGAAGTCTACAAAAAAGTTCCTAGACTTAATCATCGAGTTTAGCCAAGTCTCAAGGTGTAAGATCAACATGTCAAAATCAACCATATTACTGTATCCTGGAGACAAACAACTGGGACTTGAAATAAAAAAACAACATTTACAATTGTATCAAACATATGAAATATTGAGGGCCAAATCTGACAAGCAATGTACAAAACCTGTACTTTGAAATCCATGACACATTGCTAAGTGAAACCAAAGAACAAAAGAATGGGCCGGAAGCCTCAATGTGGACAACATGTGAATGCTCATTTTTATCTATATTATCAAAGCAACCCCAATCGGAAATCCCAGCAGGAATTTTTGAAAAACTGTGATTCTAAAATTTACACCGAAATGTAAACTGATTCTGAAGGCAGACAAGCTGATTCTTAAACCCACAGGGAAACGTACAGGACCTAAAAGAGCCCACACCACTCTGAGAAAGACCAAAGACAGAGAGAACTATCACTACACAGTTTCAAGACTCGTCATGAAGCAACAGTAACCAAGACAGCGTCCAATACTACTGGTATAAGGACAGATAAATGACACAGTAACAGACTGGACACAGTAACAGTGTCCAATACTACTGGTATAAGGACAGATAAATGAAGCCGATTAGTGTCCAGAAATAGATCCCCACTTATACGAACAACTGATTTCCAACAAAGGTGCAGGAGTAATTCAGTGGTGAAAGGAAATTTTCTTAAAAACAAAGCTGGGACCATTGGCTGTCCATATAAAAAGAAAAGAAAATAATGAAAAAGAAAAGTACCTCTACCAGGCAGAGCAGGATTACCAAGGGCACAAGGAAGTTTTTAGTGGTGACAGATATGTTACTTGATTTTGATGATAACTGTAGGTATGACACACATGTCAAAAATGATCAAGCTGTACTCTTTAAACATGTGTAGTTTATTATTATGCCAAAACAAAAGCCAAGCCCCTAGTGTTCCCCAAGGAAGACAGGGCTCCGCCATCCTATGAGACCTCAGCTTCAAGGTCACTTCACTGTGAAGTCTCCTCTGGGGCACATTATCAGGTCACTGCTCTGCACACCCCATTACTTGGTTCCCACCTTTTCTTAGCAACTTTCACTCTGTCCTGTATCATTACCGACCGCAAGCTTGATGCCCTTACTTGACAGCAAGCAATTGGAGAGCAGGGATCTGCCTGCGTCCTGGCTGGGTCCCAGGCATCATCCTTGGCACACAGTAGGTGCTTAGAGAACGCTTAAGGAGCGAGTAGAGGTTTGCGGCTTTTGTCCTCCACCGACACATTAGGGCGGCTTTGGAGGTTCTAGCAAAAGCTGCTGAAGCCAGTGATTACTTCACTCCTGCCCTTCATCCCCCAGGAAGAAGGCCTCCGGGCTGGAATTCCGTTTGCTTTTAAGGAAGGGCATTGGGAGCAAGAACTTCTGGTGCAGAGGAAAGAAGAAAGAGACAAGCAGAGGCCCTGCACCTCCACGTGCAAGGCCACGCAGGAATTTTGTTGCTGTCTTAATCCAGCTTCCCCACAGTCCTCTGTGGAGAAGCAGTCAGAGGCCCTGGGAGCCAAAGTGGCACAGCCACTGCCGTGCATCCTGACTCGTCCTTGCAAAGTGTGGTCCCCCGGACAGTGAGCAGCAGCAGCGTCACCTGGGGACTTGTTAGAAATGCACATTCCTAGGCCCCACCCCAACGGGCCACATCAGAAACTCTGGGCGCAAGGCCTGGGAATCTGCATTCCAGCAAACCTCCAGGGGATCCCATGCCGACTCAGGACTGAGCCCCACCGCTCTGGCCACCCTCTCACCACCATCAATAGGAGGCAGGTGCCACCTAGGTTCCAAGAACGTGTCCGAGGCCCCTGATGCAAGGGCACCCCTCATTCAGCCTTCCCCGCTCCCCAGAAGCCCTGCCACTATGATGGGGCACCCTCTCCCCCATACAGCAGCATCTCGGAGGCATGTCCCTGCTAGCCTGAACTCTCAGCACGGCTCAGAGGATCCAAGGCCCCTTGAACTCTTCCCACAGCAGAGGCACAAGGCCTCTGGAGTTCAAGGCCTACTCCATGCACCCTGGGCTGGACATTTCAAGTTCCTGGACAGACAATACGTCCTAACATTGCTGGTGAGGTGGCGCGAGCTGGCAGGCAGGAGCCGCAGACAATGGGCCTGTGTTTCTCCCCACGCCTTTCTAAGGCAGCTCTCGACCAGGGCTCCGAGAGAGAGCTGAACCATCAAAAGCACAGCGGCCCACCAGCTGGTCCAGTGGCCTCTGCCCAAGGCCCAGGCGGCGGGGTCGCTCCTCACACCCTCCCTCGCACCCCGGGGCCGAACAACACTCCTTCTTCCTGGAGGTTTCCACACCTTCTAGGTTCTCCATCCACCAAGGCTTAGGTGCCAGCACCTCCTTTGGCACTTGGACATGCAGACAGACCCGTCTTCCTGGGGCAGGGAGAATAGGCAGGGGACAGAGCTCTCCAGCCATCTGGAGCCATAGCCAGAAGCGGCTGCTCTCGCCAGGCTGATTTCTCTTCATTAGTGTAATCACATCAACACTGACAGCGGCGTATTTATTACTGTCCCGACGACAAGGCTTTTTCACCCAGTGAGGCACAGCCCGATAATGAGCTGGGACAGAGTTAATACCGGACTCCCCTCGGACCTCCTAAGCCACTCCGGGCCCCCGATGGCCTGTCCGCCAGTCCACCCCCTGCCTGCACTCACTCTGCCAGGGCTGGGAGCAGGGGCTCCACCCGGGGAGATCATGGCCACTCGGCTGAGCCAGCCAGAGCTGGGCAGAGCCAACGTGCAGGCTGCCCATGGGGAGTCGTCTTCAAGGTTGACTGAGCAAGGAGGCAGGAGTGCTGGGCACGGTCAGCAGCACTCCCTCCGACCAGCCGCTGAGTCCCTGAGTCGGGGCAGGGAGAGCGGTCAGCGGTGGGCACGGTCAGCAGCACTCCTTCCGACCAGGCACTGAGTCCCTGAGTCGGGGCAGGGAGAGAGGTCAGCGGTGGGCATGGTCAGCAGCACTCCTTCTGACCAGGCACTGAGTCCCTGAGTCGGGGCAGGGAGAGAGGTCAGCGGTGGGCACGGTCAGCAGCACTCCTTCCGACCAGGCACTGAGTCCCTGAGTCGGGGCAGGGAGAGAGGTCAGCGGTGGGCACGGTCAGCAGCACTCCCTCCGACCAGGCACTGAGTCCCTGAGTCGGGGCAGGGAGAGAGGTCAGCAGTGCTGGGGAAAGCTGGCCACCCCACGGAGCCCGGGAGTCCGCTTCTGCAGGCCCAACAGCCTCGAGAGGGGTCGGGAGGGGTGGCTGAAACCGATGACCTAGAACAATTCTAGGGTCTCCAAACTTTTTACACAGGGGGCCAGTTCACTGTCCTTCAGACCACTGGAGGGCTGCCAAATACAGTGCTCCTCTCACTGACCACCAATGAAAGAGGTGCCCCTTCCAGAAATGCAGTGGGGGCTGGATAAATGGTCTCAGGGGGCCGCATTGCAGCCCGCGGGCCGTAGTTTGGGGACACCTGAATTCTAGTTAGTGCTGCACGGGCAAGGCACGGGGCGTGGAGCCGCTGGGCCGCTGGAGCTGCTGTAGGAAAGCAAAGGCCCTGCATGGCCAGAGGACGGCCTTCTGGAAACCTGACTCTCCGGGAAGGCAGACACACGTGCATGGAAAAGGCCCCTCGCAGCGGACATAGTTATCACGGGGCCAACTGCCTCCTACCAGGAGAGTCTTCCAGCCTCACCCAGGGCCCTGCCCCCAGCTCTTCCTCAGTCATGACTGCCACGGTGTGCTGCTGTCCTGAATGGCTTGCCCGGTCAAGCACCTCTCCTGGTCCAGGGACAAGCTCCTGAACGGAATGGAGCAGACTGGCTGAAGCTAAGGGAGGACCCAGAAAACACCAACCACCTCAGCAGCAGGGTCTCCCAGGGAAGGGACGACAGCCTCAGCCGCAGACCCAGCACCCTTGAAGGCACTGCCACAGACCAGTCGTGGTGATGGTTATGGTGGCCCAGGGTCGATTATGTTGAGGACACAACTGCTTTAGGAGGTAGGTACGTATACAAAGATTATAGAAAAATTAAAATAAAACAGCTGAAATATCTTAGAATCTTACAAATGATATGACCAAAGAGATCATCTCATTCAAGTCTTTCCAAACCGAGTTTTGACATATAACCCTGGGCGTCCAGGAAGCCTTCGGGCAGCAGTACCACATCTCCTAGCAGCATCGACTGGCTTTAAAATAGCCTTTGCATGTTAAAATAGAATTCCGATAGAATTCCACCTGATGGACTATAGGGTGGAATGAGAAATTTCATGTATTTAAAAATTAAAATATTAGAAAGGAAACTGCGGTATGGATAGCGAGCAGCTTCGGGCTGCGAGGCCAGATCCATCGGGACACGTGGCCGCCTCCTCCATCCCTGGAGTCCATGGCGGGAGAGCTCGGAAATGCTGTATTCATGCCTCACCTTTTCCCAGTGAGGACCCGGGGCCCAAAGGGGTGTTTGGTCTCTGAGGTCCCCATGGCATCATGAGCCTGTTCACTTTCTCTCTGACGTTACTATTACCCCTGTAAGAACCTTCTTTAAAGGGTTAAGTTCATTAATGGGAAACATAATTTCTGTCTAATACCCCCATCCGTGTTGATGAAGGGTTATTATCTAAACTCAGGGAGTTTATAATTAAAGAAATCAGTCACACCGACATTAAAAGATGATTCAGAATCAACAAGGCCAAAGTGCCAAATGAGACGTCCAGACCATCGGTGTCCTGACAGCTTGAAGCCATTCAGGAGGATGTTTGCGGCTGCTGGGCCTTGTGGGGGAACAATGGGAGAGAACAGGGAAGGGTGCTAATGGCTTCCCAGGTGGTGAGGGCAGCTGAGCAGGGTACACAGCTAGGCGGGGGGGAGGGGGAAGTGGAACTGCATCCATGCATATGGCCTGGTTGGGCAGGACTTGATGATGATACCATAGCAGTACAGAAGCAGCCAGGGTGAAAAGCCCATCAGTAGGGGGGTGAAGGGAGAGGAGATGGGGCCCCTAAAAAGGGCTTGGAGTTCCCTTAGAGGAGAGGCCACTGGGCTGTACCCTGTGCCCTAGTCCTGCTCCTGTCCATGGTAGGGAAAAGTCTCTGGTCAAACAAGACAGCTCCTAAGTCCCAAGACAACATAGTGAGCCATTCCTGAAGGTGGATTTTTTTTTCTTTTTTAGGTGAGAAGAGGGGAGATAGTGAGGGAGACTCCCACATGCACCCTGACTGTGGATCCATGGGCAACCCCATCTGGAGCTGATGCTTGAGAACCAAGCTATTTTTAGCACCCAAGGCTAACGTGCTCCAATGAAGCCATCCTTAGCACCCAGGGCCAAATTTGAACCAATCGAGTCACTGGCTGTGGGAGGGGAAGAGAGAGAAGGAGAGAAGGGAGAGAGGGATGAGAGAGAAGCAGACAGTCACTTTTCATGTATTCCTTGACCAGGGATTGAACCCAGGTGTCCATATGCTGGGCCAATACTGTATCCACTGAATGACTGGCCAGGGCCTGAAGGTGAATGCCTTGATCAAAAGCAAAGGTCCGAGAAGCAGCTGACCTGCATTCACTGTCTCTTAAATGTAAAGTGATCTTAGCCAGTTACTTAATCTTTCTGAACTTCAATGCTAATGAGGTTAATAATGTTAATACTTGGTGGGCAAACTGCTTCATAAGTTGGGGTGAAGAGAAAATGAGATGTCTGTGAAAGATATCCACAGAAATTTGAGGTTTTATGAAAGGCTCCTGTAAAAACATTCACCTTAGGGCCGGGAGAGTGGATAATAGCTTCATATGTGGGTGCTCTGTGGCATGTTTACATTTTAAGCTAGAGGCAGATAATGTTTTAACCAAGTAAATAAGTCTCTAATAGTGGAAGTTGGATGTCACTGGCAGGTGTATGACAGATAAAGGGAACAGAGGCACCTGAAGACAGGGCACATGTCAAATGGCAAAGCTGGCCCTGTTTCTCAGACACCAAGAGGACAATACTGACAATGATGAACACTTGTTCAGTGTTTACACTATATGGAGTGCTGTCCTAAATGCTTCGCATATCTTATTAAACCCTATCACATCCCAGCGAGGTAGGACTACTACAATCCCCATTTTACAGATGAAGAAACCGAGACACAGACTGGCTCAAGGTAACCCAAGCAGTGAATGACAAGTAGAATTTGAACCTGGGAAGTCATCACTGTTTCAGGCTCCTAAGAAGGCTGTGCTGTCCCACCAGGGCCCTTTGATGGCACATTTTGGATTGGCTCTCATTGTTTGAAGCAGGAAACGGGACATCTGTACCAGACTCAACTGACTCACACTTAGTGGTGACAATCCATTCGCGTGTCCAGGTACCCAGCCATATTTCTGACCATTATTCAGATTCTGAGCAAGACAACTGCCTGCCTCATTTGCACATTTGCCCCTCCACAGAGGTGCCCTGGGGTGACAGCCCAGAGTTCTGGCTCTAGCAGGCCCTTGAGAGTCACCTGCATCCATCCCAGAAGCCGAATTCCCTGAATTGACTGAGTTATGGAAAACAATATTTCCTCCCCTTAGGATTATCACATCGTCAAATTTTCAGAACCCCTCTGGGTCACTGATAGCTTCCTTTATGGTTTCAGAATTTTATCGCTTTTCTCTATGTCTCCTTCAGTTTAGAAGACTTCTGTGTGGCTCAGACACTGGTAAGCCAATCATGAATGCCTCAAGTGACCTTAAAGAGACTCCCAAACATCTCTAGGCCACTCCAACCCCAGGGAGGACACAAGGAAAGAAGGGGAGGAGCAGAGGGAGAGGGGGGCCCTGTCTTGGCCTCTTGAATTCGGCCAACCTAAGGCCCAGTGAGGACACAACCCAAGTGGAGACAAAAGCCAGGAGGATCCAGAATTCCAGGGTTATTGCCACATTCTGCTGCCTTCCCTGGACCAGCCCCGGTCTTCTAACAGCACCGCTGCCTGAACACCTCTCCTGGGAAGACGTCAGTGGAGGGTGCGAGGAGGCAAAGGGCATCCCGAAACCCTGGGAGGAAAGATGACAGGTGTTGGGGCCATAGAGCCCTGGGTTCACATCCTGAACTTCTGACTCCCTGGCTGTGAGGCCTTGGGCAGTTACCACTCTGAACCTCAGTTTACCTACATGTTGGCATCAAGGGAGGAAGGAGACAGGTAATGGTTATAAGGTACCTCACACTGTCTGACACATAGTGAACACCAAATGGGAGTTCATGCCCCTCTGTGGATCCCCAGGATGGGGAGAAAAGACCAAATCAGTCTAAATTGGGGACAAACCAAAAGAAAGTGGGGCAAGAAGCTGTGGGTGACATACAGAGTCAAGGTACTAGAGGGGGAGGTCTGAAAGCTAAATGCAACCTGACTTCCTATCTTAAGACCATTTGGAGAGGCCAACAGAGAAGCACCAATATAATTAAATTAGCTTATTAAGTGCTTAGATATGTCCGTTCTGGTCTGAGTGCTTTGCTCCTGCAATCTCAGTGACTTCTCCTGGGATTCAGACAAGGAAACAGTAGCCAACAGTAGAAGTGACTGAACCCAAAATGGCACAGAGTAACACAAAGTAGCAGAGCTTGAATCCAGGTTGGCCCAACCCCTAGGGACCAACTATTCTACATGCCACTTCTCAACAGCTTAAGAAATAAAACCCAGAGGGAAGAAGGGAGAGGGGGAGGGGGAGGGGGAGGGGCACAAAGAAAACTAGATAGAAGGTGACGGAGGACAATCTGACTTTGGGTGATGGGTATGCAACAGAAATGAATGACAAGATAACCTGGACATGTTTTCTTTGAATATATGTACACTGATTTATTGATATCATTAAAATAAAAATTTATTTATAAAAAAAACAAAACAAAACCCCAAAGCAGGGAAGTAATAGCACAGCCTGGGGGTAACCTGGGGATGCTTTAGGGATGGCCCCTTACACTAGACATCCCCATGGCCCACGGAGATGCTGGTCTCTTTTCCAGCCAACAGAAGCCTACACTTTCCAGCTCCCTTACTAGTGGGCGGGATCACATGATCAGCTCTAGCCAACTGGCTGTAAGGAGGAGTGATACAGGATACAGTATTTGATTGTTAATACAAGTCCTCTTCTCTCTCTTATGGATATCAAATGGTACTTACCTGCATGGATGGGTATTACCCCCCAAGTCCCCTACCTGCCTTCCCAATTTCGTACCCATCACACAGGTGGAGCTTAGCTGGTAGGGACTCAGCAAGAACCTGGGGGCCACCCAGCGCAGAGGCCAGGCTGCTGGAGTCAGTGTCACCTATGGGTCCAGAGGTGGGAACAGCTGGGAATGGGGTGAGAAGTCTGAGCAGGTGCTCTGGGCTCGAGGCAGTACTACTGCGTGCTCTGTAAGCCTCGGCTGGAACCTCTGGAGGGCAGCACTCTTGTCCTCCAGTGTGTGGCTCTGAGGCACAGTGAGGGCTCCACGGCGGGGGGGGGGGGGGGGGGGTGATATGCAGACAAACCCCTGAGGGTGAGTGGCGGCCAGAGGGGGCTAGAGAAGTAGGCAGAGGCCAGATGACAAAGGGTTTGTGTCTTTTTAAGTGTTCCTTCATTCACCCATCTACTCACTCATTCTTCATTCATTCACTAATATTTGTCGAGCTCCTTCTCTGTACCAGGCACTGCCCTAGTGACGTGGATACAGCAATGAACCAAATTAAGTCCCTGCCCCTACTAGTGACCAACAATAAACAAGTAACCAGGTCAGCACCTGTCCCATGGGGCTGAGTGCTACGAGAAGGTAAAACAGGGCAAGGGTGCATACTGGTGATACGGTGTGAGGGGTGTTAGGGGTGTCAGGGGCGGATAGGGCCTGGAGGAAGTGAGGGGTGGGCCTTGCAGACACCTGAGGTAAGTGGGCGTGCTCCTGCCACAGGGTTGGCAGGAACTTCAGGTTCCAGGGAGGCCAGATCTGGAATGATAAATTCTAGGGGCAAACGGTGGTCAGTGCTGGGCATAGAGTAAGGGAAGATGGGCTTAGATTGTGGGGACGGAGGGCGTGTGGATTATGATACCTTCATACCTTGTGGCCAACACATACTAAGCACTTAACATTCATGAAGAGCATTTTAAAAGGGATTGAAATAATCTCATTTGATGTAAAAAAAAAAATCTTATGAGGTAGATACACTTATTTTTAACCGTTTTCCTCATTTTACAGACGAAAAACAGTTTCAGCTCAGGCACTCCATGGTGGATGCAGGATTCTAAGGGGCCAGAACCTAGACTAGGAGCCATGTGCCATGTTGGCACCCCCAGGACCTGAAGGAGCAGGGCCTCAAACGGCTCCCAGGCCCAAAGGGGCTTTGCGGCCCAGACACCTGGCCTGGGGAGTCTGATGAGCCAAGCTGTTTAGCCCCCGTCCCTCCCCCCAGGTCTGCCCCCCGCCCAGCACCACTCACTGGCCCTGCCTTCTCCATCAGCGCTGGGAAGACAAGGAGCAACCAGGATGTCTCAGCAACCAGCTTGTTTTACTTTCCATTGCAGGCCGTGGGGCGCTGCCAGCAGCCGCTGCTGGCCCATTTGTTGCTATTGGCATCCCAAGGCCCAAATTATGATGACTAATTCCCTCCACATTAGGCAGCTCCTGGGCTGACTGCAGCAATGTGCTCCAGGGGGAGCCGGGCTGGAAATCCCGCAGGCAACACACTAACACCCAACATCAATTCCAGTTCAGTCTCCTGACTCCTGGAGGGCCCAGGAGTCAAAGAAACAGGGAGCAAGGTTCCAGGAGTCAGAAGGATGGGGAGGGAGGTGCCCGCCCATCAGGGGACTCCTTCAACTGGAGCCAGATCCTGGGATAACCAGACACAGGGAGGCCAACTTCTTCATCAACCCAGAGTCAACTGTCTAACAACCAGCTTGTTTTATAAGTTAGTACTCCCTCCATCACCAGGAGCATCCGAGCGGGCATCAGGTGACTACTTGTCCCATGCCTGTGAGCAGAGGACAGCACTAGATGACTTTTCCTGTTTCTCTCAAGTCAAATGCACTGATTCATGTTAGTCCTGAGGACGGAGAACAGAGTCATACTCCCTTACCAGCGAGCTCACAGCCCAACGGTGTCCTGTGGTACAAAGTCAAATGCATACCAATACAGTTTAACACATCATTTTAAAGTCGGCTGTTCAGGCCCTGTTTAAACAGAGAGCTGCTGTAAAGGATTTGGCCTCTTTCCCAGCCGCCTTTTCCCCGATGGAACAAGGTTCCTGCCCCCACTCTGGCCTTCCAGGAGAGGACACGGGGAGAGGCGGTCGATAAATATTTGCCGAACAAATGCCTGAAAGAGAGGGCTTCTGAGGCAGGAGTCAGGCTGCCAGTGTGATTCGGACTCCAGGTGGGGGTCCTGAGTCCGTTTAACCCAGGCAGGGGAGGTCTGCAGGGAACGGAAGCACCAAACTGTGTCGCTCATCTAACCATAGCCAGAATGTCCCAGAATTCCCCCGCTGAAGCCAAGGGGCGCACGCAGGGCGAGGGAGAGAGGGGTGTGGGGCGGAGAGCCGCCTCTCGGGCGCTGGGAGAAGGGGGTACAGGGAGCAGGAACACCCCTGACCCACTCGTGTGGGGCTTTTGACATGTACCAGCTAAGTCGCAGGCAAGCCATGACACTTGGCCTTGTGGTAATTAGCGAAAGACCCTGATCAATAAGTTATTTTTTGCTGTCAGTAATTAATAATTACAGCTTAGCCATACCATGTAATTAAACTTTCATCCTGCTCCCTCGCGTGCTGTTTGGCTTTTATTGTGATTAGCTCCCAGCACTAAACTTTCCCCTTTGGAGCCTTCAGGCCGGGCTTCCCAATCCTCACTCAGGGATTTCACTGGCTGGCTCGCTCAGCTCACACCCACTCCTGTCCCTCCTCTAGACACTGTTCTCCTGAAAGAACCTTCTAGACCAGCTGGCTGGGCTGCTACTCCTCTCCTCCTAACCCCCTCAGGAGGTCCAGCAGCAGTAACCATGCTCCAAAGCACATGGACACTCCTGTGGGCACTCGTTACAATGCAGACGACGTCTAGGCTCCCCTAGATGCCTCCAATCAGAGCACCTGGGGTGTGGCCCAAGATGACTGGGTGGGCACTTGCGACACAGTAATGGAGCCACAGACGGAAGTAAAGAAAGGGTCTCGGCTGAGGAAACGGCATTCAAGGCCTATTTGGTGAGTGGCTGGGAACCACCCCCCACGGATCCTGGCTTATAGTGTAAAGATGATAATAATAATGACCCTTTCTTACCAACATTTATGTGCCCAGCACTAGCTGCTCTCCTCCCCACTCCCACCCCCCTCCTGGCCCCAATACCTCAAATCCTCATAGCGTCTCTGCTTTTTCTACAACATCATTCACTAAATACTGAAATAAGTGTGAATTGTGTGGCATCCACCTGAAGGGAAAATAGTCAAATGGTGGCTAGGTACAAGCAGATAATGTTGCCCGGGTCCAGTACCTGGAAAAAAAACCAGGCTAAGTTCAGATAAAATCCAGCAGTGGCCAATAGGAGATCTGTCCCAAGGGAGGAACGCTGTTTGGTTTCTCATTCTGCGTCATGACTGGAGAACAGGGCTCATGGGCTCAGAAGTGGCAAACGGTGCTGCTGGTGGCCTCAACCACCCCAAACGTTAATGATACGACCTCAAACTTAAGGAGAGATTCCACTCTCTAACCCCAAAGCCGATAAAGTGCGCCCCCCAGCCCTTTGCCTGTCCCTGTCCCTCCCTTCCCTTCCCCTCCCCTCCCCAACACACACACACACACACATACACACACACACACACACACACACACACACCACTGCCACCAAGCCTGGGCAGAGACCACGTTCCCACAATCCCCTGCATGGTTTGCCGCCTAGGAGACAAATGGATGGAGAGTACTCAATGGAGGCATGAAAACACTCTCTCAGACCAGAGAACACAAATGGAGCAGCAGGGGACCCGGGCAGCCACTCTAAAAAAGGCAGCAAACAAGAGAAGCCAGAGAGGGAGTAAATCAATCAAAGAGACCTTCACTGCTTCTGACAGGGCAAGTCCTTCCTGAAGGAAGCACAGGGACAGGAGGTGGCCTGGCCTTAACTCCAGTGGGACGGGTGGAATCTTGACCTTAGGTGGAGGCAGAGGTGTGGAGGTGGGGCATGAAAGAGACCTGATGACTCAAAAGGAGCTTTCCGTGTCCTGAGGAGTCCTATGGGCTGGGGCCTGGGCCTGGAAAGGGACAGGAACAAGTGAGCCACCTGCCCAGGGAAATCATGCCGTTGCTGGAGTCTGTGTATTAATTAAGTTAGAGGTGTCCAGTCAGAAGCTGACACCGTTCTGAGTCCTGCTTGTCTCCAGGCTTTCGGCTGGTTGACTGCATGGGCATGTCAGAGCAAATCTGTGAGGTGGCCCTTGGCAAACTACAATCTTTTCCCATCTTTACAATCTTTTCCCATCTTTTCTGGCCACGTCACAGTCCCTCTGGGACCCAACAAGCCCGCCCCAGCTGCGGATGGTCCTGGTTCCAGTCCTGACTCTGCCCTCCCCCCCCTCCCCAGATCACCCAGCAGCCTTGGTCAACTTAATGCTCCCTGACCTCAGTTTTCCCATCTGTTAAATGGCTCCTAGAATAGACTACCTCTGAGGTCCTGTCTGCTGGAAGATTTTACGAAGATCATAAATATAATAATAACTTTTATTACCTTACATTTACAGGGCCCATTAACAAAATTTCTAAGTGCTTTAACATAAATTACCTTGTAAAATCCTCCCCTCAATCCTGTGGAGCTGATTATTTTCATCTCTTTGATCTTGGCTCTCTGGCCTGCTAACTCTGGGCACACTGGGGTCCCCCCATCCTGCTCAGCAACCCCAGAGGCAGGTGGGATCCCTTTCGAGATTGTAGCTTTTGCAGGTGAGCAGCCTTGGGGGGGGGGGAGGCCCCTTCCAAGCCTGAAGAGGGAAAGCCAAGCCCGGCAAGTGCTGGAGCTCAGTCCAGGCTTGTCTCCCTTCGCCCCCAGCAGGCGCCGCTCGGTCACCGCTGGCACTGCTGTCTGGGTCTTCGAACCCCAAAAGCAAAGAAGCGCCAGTGCAGCCGCCCTCCCCTTCTAGTACCTGCTAGGGGGCTCAGGGGACATTTTTGGGCATCTGCCCTCTGGAGGTGGGCAGTGCGGATCACACCTCTTCATCCTTCCTAACACTCTCACCGCCAAATCCACCAGCCCTTCTCCACCGCCAGGCTGCTCCAGGCAGCTACAGGTCAGAGCAGCGGCTGCCGAGACAACTGAGCGGCCAGTGGAGCTGAAGGCAAAGGCAGGAGCTGTGTGTGTCTGGGGAATGGTGTGGGAGGGAGGCTTAAACCCTCCTTGTGCACCACCCCCTGCTGTGTCCGGGGCAGCACCGCGAAGCGCCCCCAGCCCCAGCGGCCGGCTAGACATTCATGCGCGGGCTCCGTTCGCGGCCAGGCCGGGCAATCGCCCTCTCCGGGCTACCAACCGGCACTCAGCACCGGACCCGGGCTCCATCCCGCCGACCTCCCGCCCCATACCCTCGCTCCCCGGCGGCCACCTCCTGCCCGGCAGGGCCTTGCTCTTCTCCACGGACACTGAGTGGGGAACCAGGTGCCCGGCCTGAGGAGCTCGGTAGAGCGGGACTCTGAGTCCGGCATGGAATGGCGCGCCCCTCTCTTGTGGGCCCAGTGAGGTACCCACAGGGTTGGGGGATGAGCGACCCCTCCACCTATGTTAGGTTCTTCTTAGCCTTCTCGGGCAAGGTCTCCCCGCATGAACCCGTACCTCCCCTCATTCTGAAGCCACAAGTCTCAGAAAGACTACCCCACACCTCAAAGAGAGCCCCCAAAACTCGAGTAAGGGCTCCCTTAAGAGAGCTCTCTGCACAGGCTAAGCCTGGAATCCAGGAGGCCACCGTGAGGCCAGCAGGCTCCCGCCCCCCTCCTAGCCCTGTCCTCCCTGCCCCTTTCTCAGCCCTCTCCCAACCCCACACCGGGGTGGCCCTCCTACCTTGGGCTCTGGCCTGGGGGAGCCAGTGCAGGGCCAGCAGAGTCCAGATCAGCAGCCCCCACATGGTGTGGGTGTGTTAGGGGGTCCTCCGTACTGTTTTATAATCCTAATGGGATCTGGTACCCTGCAGCTTCGTCCCGGGAGTCTGTCTACGCGGTTCTGGCCCGGGGCAATATATGTTCAGGGGGAGGGGCAGTTCTGGATCCCCCACGCTTCCTCGTCCTCTTCTGTCCAAGTTCGATCCCCGCAACGCGCCGGGAAGGCGACGGGCAAGCAAAGAAAAAGAAAGCCCGCGCTCTCGGACTCAGGGAACCTTCCTCCTTTAGCACCCCAACTCCGACTTCGTCTCCCGGGCAGGGAGGCCTCTCCGAATCGGCCGGGTCGCTGGCCGGCCTCCGGAATAAAAGGACAACTTCAGGAAACTTCCTCCAGTGGCCACGTTGCCCGCCCCCCGCCCCCTTCCCGTCCCCTGGTTGGGTCGTCCAGGCGGACGCAGTCACCGCAGCTGCAGGCGCTGGGCTCCGGGGGCCGGGCGGGAGCCAAGCCCGGCGGCAGGCGCCGGTGCGGGGGTCCTTTTAGGGGCGCGGGTTTCGGGGGGCGCGGTTTGCATCGCGGTCCGAATCTCCCTGGAGCTGAAGTTTTCTTCTCTCTAACTTTACAAGTGGCATCTGACGGGGCCGAGCCACCCCTGTCGGCTCCACCGCCCTGGCGCCCAATCCGGGGACTCTTGGTCCTTCCTGGGGGCGCTGGGCCCCGGCGCGCCCTCGGCTCCGCACCCAGCCGGCTAGCAAACTTTGCGGGTCCCACGGCCCGGCGCGCAACCCTGCGCGCCCATGTCCGCGCCGGCTCCGGGGCGGCGGGGACGGCTGATGGGCTTGGTGAACCGGGTTGTTACCGGCGCCCGGGCACGGAGCCTTCTGCTTCCCAGAGGATGGAGACTGGCAGTTCTGCCCTCCGCCGCGCCCTGGCCGGAGGTCTCGGCGAGACGCACGGAGAGCCCGGCGGGCAGCTCTGGCTCCGGGGGCGCGGCGCCTCCTGAGATGCCCGGCGCTCGCCAACCTCCCCGGCTTGGGGAGTAGCAGCTGCCGCGCCTGCCCCAGCGCCTCGGCAGCCTCGGCTGCCTCGGCCGCCGCCGCCGCTCGCCGAGCCGGCCGTCCTCCGTTTCCCGGGCTCAGTGTCCGGGGAACCGCTTCTGCCTGCGCCGAGCCGAAGCTGCGGGGGCAGCGTGAGCCGGGGACGAGCGCGGCGGAGGCGGAGGCGGCGACGCGGAGGAGAGGGGGGCCGAGCGCTACCCAGTGGCGGCGACTGGAGAGCAGCCTGCGCGCGAGGGGGGGAGGGGGGCGGCGGTGGCGGCCCCGAGCCAGGCCGGGAACGAGCCCTGCAAAACACATCATCTGCGCGGCCGCGGGCGCCCAGCGTCTCCGAAACCCACCGGGGGGCAGCAGTGCCAACCTCTTACCGTAGGGAGGAGAGATGCGCATTGAGCCCCTCCGCTCTCTGGGCTCCGCACGCCTCCCTCAAAGACCTCATCTGATTCCCACTCTCTCCCATGGCTGGGAACCCCAACACCCTTCCGCGTCATTGAGTGACAGAGGTAGAGGGTATTTTGGGAAGAGAAGGTCAGTCAACTGGTTGATTCTAGTTTTCTCTTCCTGCGTAAAGCTTTCAAAAGTCTGGAAACGCTCAGGGCAGAGAGCAACACAAAAGGGAGGCCAGGGACTTACATACAGATGGCTGAGAAAGAGAAGCTGGTGCCAAGATCTACGCATTCTTTGTTTCTTCTGAGCTCTGTTTGCAAAGGGTAGAAGGGAAATTGGTGAGGGAGCCACAAAGAGCAGGACTGGGAGGTTTCCTCCCCTTGTGGACCAAAGGCGTGAGCAGGGCCAGCACCCCTATGGCGAGAGGCCCAGTTTTGGTTTGCAGGACCCAGTTAAACCATCCTGGGCACCAGAGAGCTTTGCTTCCCTGAATCCCTTCCAACGTGGGGGGAATATATATATATATATATATATATATATATATATATATATATTTCATAATATTTTATGACTGTATTGGCATAAAGACAAATATATTAATATTACATGTTAAAACATTTTCTTCAACCCGAAAGTTCATTTTTTTCTTCTGATTAAAAAAATTATTTTCATGGGCCCCTAAACTATTGTGCTCCCTGGCTCTTTGCCTGCTGAGTCATGTGGAGGAGTGGGCCCTGCCCGCTTGGGAAGCGAAGAGCCACTGAAAGCATCTGCCTTTTGCCACAGCACTGTCTCTTCTCTCCCTGGTGGCCCTCTCCACCCCAGAGGGCACCCCATCCGATCACTGTGGAATAGACACAGCCCCCGAAGACATGTCATTACCTCTATATTCTCATTTCACTGGCCTTGGAAAAAGAACCAGGGGCATTTTCTGAAAATGGTTGAGAAACCAGCCTGCCTTCCCTACAGTCCTTCAACCACCTAATTCAAACAACGTTTTGAGATCCCCCCCCCCCCCCTCTGTAACCTGTGCTCCATCCCAGGCTGAAACCCTTCTGGCTGGTTGATGAGTAAATGAGAGGGATTCGGGGGCAGGTGGCCTAGATGTGGCCAGGCCTTCTTTCTCTTGATGGCCACATCATTGTCAGATGCTTATGGAGGCCCAGCTGTGACCGCCCCACCACACCTGCCCCTCCCAGGTGCTCTCATCATCCCAAACAAGAGCTCAGGTCCTCCCAGACCACGGAGAACAGCCTTGGTCTGCAAGGTGCTGTTTCACTCTTTGCTCACAGAGGGGGCCTGAGAGCCAGATTTGCCTGGAACCTCTCCTCCTCCTCAGCCAGCAGAGGACGAGCAGAGAGGCTGTATCTGTTCTCAGATGGTGGGAGCTCACATTGGCACAACTGTTTGAAAGCTCGGTGGATTCCACCCTCTTGTCTGATCCCAGACTTCCACAAGCCAAGAGTCTGAACAGGATGCTCCTGGGACTTCAAACAGCTTTTTTTCTCTTTGTAAAGAAGAGTCAGGGTTGCACAACCAGGTGTAGTGCCCCCCCCCCCACCTTTCTCCTGGAAGTTTAATCCCCAGAAACCAGGCCAGGGCATCAACCAAGGGTTTCAGGGAGGGAGGAGGTTTCCTTTTGTGATGTAAGTCTCCAAGTATGCCAGCAGGCTAGAGAGCAAGTGCCCAGCACCCCCGCAGCAACTCTTAAGGCAAGTCTGTCTTCATCCCTATGGGTTGCAGAAGAGGAAGCATGGGCTCCTGGGCTCAGCCTGGACACACATACAGAAAGGGAACTATCTGGTTCTTCTTATCCGAGTTTCACTGGCCCAGGAGGAGGCTGAACAGGGAGCCTGCCACTTTGAGAGGGTCTCATTCCTGGGAAAGTTACTTGCAGACACCATAACCTCATTCTTGCCACCAGCGGCTTAATTAGAGGATGCAAATGGTGCAGTGACCAGGGGTGCCACATCAGGAGAGGCTGCACGGCTTTCCCAGACTCCGCTTTGCCTCCCTGCCGCGGTCCTGCCCCTTCTGATTTCAATCTGTGCCTACAGGTCTCCTAGAAAGCTCAAGATGGGGTCTGGGTCTTCTCCCTCATTTCTATCCCGTCTCCCTCCCCAGAACCAGCACTTTGTAGAAGGCTCTTCACCTCAGAGATGCTCTGTTCATATATTTCACTCCATAAATTCGAGGTCAGGGAGTGTGTGCGTTGGGGTGAGGGGCAGAGAGGGTGCAGGGCAGAGTGTAACACAGTTCATTTCAAAAAAACAAGGAAAGCCTGACTCAGTCTGCTTCACCTTTCTCCTCCTCCTTTTCCAAGTGGTTGATGTGTGTTTAAAATGTCACCCTCCTCTTAGAAAAACCTTCACTGAACCCCAGTAGGATCACTTTCTTTGCCTCTCATTGGGCACACAGGCCCAGTGAGAAAGCATTATTGCAGGGCTTTGCCAGGGACCTTCGGAGCGGGAGAGGCATCACACATGTGCCAGACCAGAGCAAGAAGACAAAGCCCAGGACAGTCAGATGGGGCTGCTCAATATCACAGAAGGCTATATACTCCTTCTTACGCTACTGTCCCTTGCTGGCAGCAAACCCGTCCTCTGCCCATTTCGCCCACAGAAACCAAAGGATAGGCAGAGCGGACTTGGCTTTTCAGTCTGATTATTGTGTATCTTTTCTATATTTCATCTCAAATGTAACAGCAGCTGGGACAGATTGTTCAGTTGCAGGGTCAGGTACAAGAGTCACCAGCAGGGACTGCGTAGGCAGCAGTGACACTGGAGAGACAATGACACGCGCATCCACGCTCTATACCCACCCTGTCCCCACTCCCTCGTCCCCTGTTCCCGTCTTTCCAAATTGTTCCAGTTGCTGCCCTCAGTCCAGCAGCCCACTCTAGTTGGTTCACTGACAATATGTAGGCAGAAAGAGTGACCATCAAGAAGAGGGGGAAAGGATTGGACGTGACTTAGTCTAGAAGGAAAAACAAAAGAGAAGCTAGAAAAAGAGTAAGGATTGAAGTGGGCTTTCAACTGTGATGTTGCAGGGCAAAAGGTTTCCCACAACTGTCCCTCCTCCGAATCCCTCCCTCCCCAGCATCTCAGTCCTTCCCAGCGGGGCTGCTCTTGGGTTTGCCAAAGGCGGGCTGGGCTGGGATCCCTCCCCCCACCCCAGCAGGGACTTTCAGCAGAGCCATCTCTGCTCCACCTGAAGTGAATGCAGACAACTAATTGCCTGGAAACACGGCTTCTAGTAAATAATTAATGGCATTTTTTTCTCGTTTTGTTCTGTTTTAAAGATGGGTAAAGGGGAGTCATAGAATAGATAGAAGCAGTTTATTCATCTCCATCGGAAAATAGAGAGGCTCTGGGTCCCTGTCTAGTCAGCTCAGCCTGCCATAACAAAATACCACAGAAATTTATCTCTCCTAGTTCTGGTGGCTGAGAAGCCCCAGACAAAGGTGCTGGCCTTTTTGCTTTTTGGTGAGGGCTCTCTTCCTGGCTCGTACATAGATGGCTACTTTCTTGCTGTGTCTTCAAAAGACAGAGAAAGTGAGATAGATCTGGTCTCTCTTCTTCTTCTTAGAAGGACACTAATCTCATCATGGGGACCTCATCCTTGTGACTTTATCTAAACCCAATTACCTCCCAAAGGGTCCTCAAAGACTATGCCTCTACATACTGCCACACGGGGGTGCGAGGCGCAGGGGAGGTTAGGGCTGCAGCATACACATTTTGAAAGGATACAGTGTAGCTCACAGAAATTCCCTAATCCAGGCTCCACCTCATCTTCAATTACTATTATAATTTATTGTCACTCCTTTAGGGGGAAGGACCTAAGAGCACAGTGTATAGCCCCTGGCTAGGCTGGGGGCAGCCTGCATCTTTAGCTCCTCTGTGTTAAGGTCAGAACCACCATGGGTTCAGCTCCTGGCCTCCAAGCCCTGGGATCTGATTGGCTAGGGATATACCTAAATGGACTGAGGTTCCATCTTCTGTGGTCCTTTCTGCTTTTACTGACCAATTCTCCAGGAGAAAAAGAGAAATGGAGCAGAAACCAGCCAATACTCATGCAGAAATGTGCAACGGCTTGCTGGTCAGGAGCCAAATGCAAGCCAGAGAGAATAGAGGTTAACAGACCACAGGAGACAGCATTTTTAAACAATAAAACTGCTAAATGTAGGCTAGGCTGGGGAATGAAGTGAATGCATGAGGAAACATTGACATTCTCTATATCTGGGCCAGATTCAGCCACTCTGAGCCTTGGGCTCAGCATGTCAGGGGTGCAACCAACTCTGGTGGAGAAACATAGTGCTAAAGCTGGACAGGAGAGGGTGCTACCAACACACACTGTTAGAAGGTCCAGGAAGGAGGAAGTTGGCTGGGGTAGAATGTGTACTTTGTGGTAATTTCAGAAACAAAACCAGCACACATTTCACTTGTGAATGTCCTTTTGTCTACAATAAAGCACATAAGCGCCATGGAGAAGCCTGCCTCTAGGTGGCCAAGACATTGATCCTTAAATTGGACAAGGATTTAGAATCATTTAGGGCCATTCAAAATCACAGAGCCATGAACTCTAACTTGAGCATGGTTTATTTAATCTGCTTAGGATAATAGAAAACTGTGGCTCTTTCAGAGCCATCAAAGGCAGCCTCTCCCAATTAAAAGCACAAATACCTTTGATTGGGCACAGACGACTTCAGCCACACTTATCTCCTGGCTAAGTTGTAGCCATGCCACATACAGGCCTGCCTTGGGGCTTGGCTCTTGCTGACCACTAGCCTTGAAATGCCCTTCCTCCAAGTGACCACAAGGCTCACTCCTTCACCTCCACTGTGTTTCTTTTTAAACGGTACCTGATCAGTGAGGCCTCCCTGTCAATCACTTTGAAGAAACAATCCCATGCAGAGGCAGGGTGATCAGAACAGTTGCTTCCTGGGCCACTCCACCAGCTCATACTGCTGTGTCAGCCCTGCTGACTCACCAGCCCACAGGCGCTCACGTGCACACACACACACACACACACACACACACACACACACTATTCTCACTATCCTCCCTTCCAACTTTCTTTCCCTTTAGCCCAGTCACCACCATCTGATATACTATAGGTTTTTACTTGTTCCTTTATTTATTGCCCCTCTTCTACCACTAGAACGAAAGCAACTTGAAGGCAGAAATTTTTGCCTGTTTTGCTCTGTGCATATAAAATAACCAAAATCAGACCAAGCGATGACATATACATATGTTCAATGAAATCAATATAACAGGAAAGTATACATGAAGTGTGAAAGTCTTTCAATTTTGGTTGTTTTTTTTTTTTTTTTTTGTATTTTTCTGAAGCTGTAAACGGGGAGAGACAGACAGACTCCCGCATGCGCCCGGGATCCACCCAGCACGCCCATCAGGGGCGAAGCTCTGCCCACCAGGGGGTGATGCTCCGCCCCTCCAGGGCGTGGCTCTGCCGCCACCAGAGCCACTCCAGCGCTTGGGGCAGAGGCCAAGGAGCCATCCCCAGCGCCCAGGCCATCCTTGCTCCAATGGAGCCTCGGCTGCGGGAGGGTAAGAGAGAGATCCCGGGTCCCCCGCACGCCAGGCCGACGCTCTACCGCTGAGCCAACCGGCCAGGGCCGAAAGTCTTTCAATTTTATTACTGTCTTTCCTGCCACTGATCTTGCAAATTAAGCTATTTACACCTCAAATACATTTTCCGATATTTTTATTTACGACAAACGTTCGACTACTCCCTGAAAATTAACCCAATCTTTGACTAATATCTGTATCATGCACAATCACACACATTAATTTAATTCCTAAGAAGTAAGGTTTTGCAGAACTAAATAAGTTGAGCGGTGGCATGAATTTCAGGCATGAGGAAACTAATCATCTCTGCAAATGAACATTCTAGGTTGTGCTATGGTGGAATCAGGCAGGCCTACCAGGTTTCTGAAAAGGAATCTCTCTTCTCTTTATAAAAGTTTACGCCACAGAATTCTTAAAAGCCACTGCATAGCCCATATGATTCAATTTATATCCTAAGACCAAAGTCTAGCCATGCTTAGGATGAGATGGAGGCATTTTTTTGGAATGCAGAATGCAAGGGTAGACAAGAGCTGGGTTGTAGCATCAGGGAGGTTTTAAATGTTACTTACCACCTTTACAGAAAAAGTTTACGAACTCTTGCTGTAGGAAATGAAGGCAGGTAGTCCCATACCTGTCTGAGAATTCTGAGGATATACAGCCTGTTACCAAGCAGGTACAGTGATCAGTCCGCCCCTTCTATATCTACCTGAAGCCCTCTGAGGGCAGCAAGCAGTTTACTGATATGAGACGATCCTAGCTTCTCTGCAGCCAACTTTTGTCTGGTCGACAATCAAACCCAGCTGGAATCTATACAATATAAAGAGTAGTCCAGGGAGCGAATCCTCTCTGTCTAGGATGCAGGAGAACCAAGCTGGTTTGCTAGTACCATGTTTTTTGCCCCAGGCCCCATTGAATTCCCGTCCACTCTATCTGCCTGCACAGACCTCTGCGGATGAGCTCCTTCCTCTGCTTTGATCCACACCGCCTCCTTCCCATCCTTGGCCTTTACCCTGGCTCCCCTCTCCCAGACCCTGGCATATAGAAGGTTCTGGCTGTGGTCAGCGCTGACTGGGTCTGCCCATGGACAGTTAAGCTGTACTGTTTACTGCTCTGATTCATACAACCAGAAAAATTTAGTTGGGATTATTGAGTTTGGGCCTCTTTTCCTTTTTTAAAAACTTTTATTATGTAATCTATTTAAGGCTAAATCTCCATGATTCTTACAAACTTAAAAAGCTTAAGCGTTCCCTGGAAACCCCTGTTTCCCTCACCCTGATTGATAGCTGTTCTCTCCTGGCTGCATTCTGAGAACCACCCAGCTCATCCCCATGCAAATCAATCTCTACATCCTGGCCTTTTACTGCAGTCTGTGAAACCCCATTTTGTAGTGGGCATGAATTTTCTTTACCCTAAAGCAATTTCCTTGTGTCCTGCTTTTGCCTCCCTATCTTAACTGAACACTGAATTCCCCAAAAAATGACTCTGAAAAATAGGACCACCTCTCCCTCCCACTGCAGGATGGGGCCGGGGCTGGCCTCTTCATGCTGATAGTCCACATCTGGTGTTTCAAGTCTCTGCCGTTGGCCTCTCCTTATCTCCCATGGATGACTTCACCCACTCCCTCATTCCTAAACGATTATACCTCGTTTTCCCCCTATTTTCTTCAACTCTTGACTTCCTCTAGATGAAGCCATAAAGTCAGATCTGTCGATCTGAAGTTCATTACTTTTACTGCTTTGCTTTTACTTAATTTCAGGTTGCCATTATGTCAGTAGAACCACAGACAGATGAGATAAGTCCTAACGTTCTTAATTAAGCTGTGCTTCCCACCAGAGTCTCCTCTCATTGGAAGGGACAGTTTGGCTGGGTATATAAAATTTCAGGCTCAAAACAGCCTTCCCTCAGAACATTGTAGGTATTTGAGCTCCTGTATTTCTGATAAAACCTATAAGACCAGTTTTATCCTCAGAGTTTCACAGATAACTTGCAGCTTATCTCTGAAGAGAACTTCTTGTCCTTGTTCTGAAATTTCACTGGGATGGAGAGAACTTCTTGTCCTTGTTCTGAAATTTCACTGGGATGTCTTTCTGTTGATTTTTTCATCCTATTTAGGGAGCCCTTTCATTCTGGAGACTTGGCTCTTAATGGTCCTCAAGGGAGTTTCCTTGATTAGGTTTTTGATAATTTCCTCTTCTTCATGTTCTGTTACCATTCCTAAGACTCTTTGTAGTTGTAGATTGTACATGAGGCCAGCAGCATGGGCACCACCTGGGAACTTGTTGGAAATGCGGATTCTCGGGCCTCATTCCGGACTGACTGAATCACAATCTGTATTTAACAAGATCCCTAAGGATGTGCATGCACATTACATTGTAGGACATGCTGCTTTAATTCACTCTCACCTCATACCTGCTTTCTACGATTAAGTTTCCACATCTGAAGAGTTGTCCTCTATCACTACCTCTGTCCCGGGAGCCATCCCTACCTCTTTCTAGGCTCAGAAACCAGGTGTCCTCTCTTCTCCGGGGTAAGAAACTTTCTAAGTCCCAAGGGCTCCTGCTACTTTGTGTACTGTTCCCCTTTGGGATGCACAGCCTTTCACTTCTCACTAACTCTTTTCACAACACCTTTAAATAGAAGCAGATGTTCTCAACTTGAAAAAGCTTCACTTGACCCTTTGGCCTCCTCCACCTGCC
This sequence comes from Saccopteryx leptura, assembly GCF_036850995.1. Lineage (NCBI taxonomy): Eukaryota > Metazoa > Chordata > Mammalia > Chiroptera > Emballonuridae > Saccopteryx > Saccopteryx leptura. The sequence continues at coordinate 171,177,764 of NC_089507.1, forward strand.
ATCCCATCCCTCATCTGGCTTTTCCTGCCAGATTTCTTGAATTCATGCAAAAAACATGCTGTACCTCTGGTTCTTTATATACCTCCCTTCCTTAACCCCTTGAAATCTCACTGCTTTTAAAAAGAATTGTCTAAAAGTTCTTCTCCCAGCCTTTATTCTCTGGTCCCTTTGGCAGCACTGGCTGGGGCTCCACTGTGGCTTTTCAGGATCATGCTCTTTTCTTAACTTTTATGTCACCTTGGTGGTGCCTTATCCCACTGACGAAGGAGCAAGAACAGCCTCATCCGGGATGGTGTCCTTGTCCTGCCCTTCCCTAAATGCTCAGCTCACACCTGGCTGCTCCTGAGAGTCTTTTCCTGACTCTTCTGTTTCATGTTGACCTACTGAATCCATCTGGTTCTGGCCCAAGTGCCTCTTTTGGTGGCAAACATCCATAAAGCCAAGACAAAACACAAAATGATATCACCATTGCAATTGCTCCTCAACTCACCGATGAGATTAAAAGCTGCTCCAGGCAAGGGCAAAGAACAGTGCCACTGTGAATGACTGCTTTGTATCAGTGGCCCGAGGACAGATGGACAAAGGGTTGCTCCAGGCTGAAAAAGAAGACCTTTTTTTCATTTTCACAAAGATGCTGTCTACCTCCCAAGTCATGTGCTTGGGGACTACACCTGCCCAAGGAGAAATAGAAATAGAATAGAAATCTTCTGTTTCACCCAAAGACACTGCTTAGGGTGGGTGGCAGTGTCCCGGGCACAGTTGTATACCTCCTTTATGTTCTTTCTAGTATTTATGCCAGTTTGGGGCATTTTGTCTATGGGACTGTCTTAATAACTGAAAACCCACTGTTCTTTCATACTCCTGGCATGAGACTATTTCAGAGATGACTGTTCAGGCCAGGATGTGGAGGCATCTTAAGGGTTTAAGAAGGCAAAACTCTTAATGAAGCCCCCAGCTGTCCACAGACAGCATGTGGCCCTTCTGGAAAACGGAATGACCTCTTTGCTTCCCTCATCTAGAGGCTCAGCGTGCATGACATTCACAGGAAGCCTCTTGCTCCCAGGGCATGTTGTAAGGGGCACAGTGTTATGGAAGAGGATTAGAAGGAGGAAGAAGAGAAGGTGGAGGGAGGGAGTTGGAGGTGGAGGAGCAGGAGGAGGAGGTGGAGGAGTAGGAAGAGGAGGAGGTAGAGGAGTAGGAGGAGGAGGAGGTGGAGGAGCAGGAGGAGGAGGAGGAGGAGGTGGAGGAGCAGGAGGAGGAGGTGGAGGAGCAGGAGGAGGAGGAGGAGGTGGAGGAGCAGGAGGAGGAGAAGGTGGAGGAGCAGGAGCAGGAGGAGGAGGTGGAGGAGCAGGAGGAGGAGGAGGAGGTGGAGGAGCAGGAGGAGGAGGAGGAGGTGGAGGAGCAGGAGGAGGAGGAGGAGGAGGAGGAGGAGGAGGTGGAGGAGCAGGAGGAGGAGGAGGTGGAGGAGCAGGAGGAGGAGGAGGTGGAGGAGCAGGAGGAGGAGGAGGTGGAGGAGCAGGAGGAGGAGGAGGTGGAGGAGGAGGTGGAGGATCAGTGGAAGCCACCAAGTACAGTAGTCACCGCTTTCAACACCCCTTCCAGTAAACTCATAAGAATGGAGAGAGATCCTTTAAGCTGAACTCTCCCTCTCCCCATCTCCTGCCTGTGCCTCACCGCTGCTTACTGAGTGTCCTCTTCTCTGAAAGTGGCACTTCCGCCCTCCCCGCTCCGATGCTCAGCACGGAGCCTGAGGTCCATCCTTGGCATCTTCCTATCTCATGTTCTGTATGCCACCCATTCCCGTGCCTGCGCCTCTCCTGCTCAGACAGACACCCCATCCGCACTGCTCTGTGTCCTCGCCCCTGCTGGGTCCAGCCTCCTCCCCGTCCTGCCTGGAGCTCTGCCACGGCCTTCTGGCTCTGTGCCTCCGTCTCTCCAGCCTGCAGGTCTGCCCTGCACAGGGAAGCCACCGTTGTTTGTTAAAAGTGTATCACATAATGGAATTCTCCCGCTTAAAACTCTTCAAATATGTGATGTTCTTCAGAGATTTTATTTGGTTTTTAGGTGTGATATTGCATTTTGCTTATTTTTCCCCCAAAGAGACTTCTTCTCTTCCAAAGGTACATACTGTAATATTTCCATGTGACATGATGCGATGTACTGAATTCTCTCCGAAACAATACCAGGTGGACCAGGGACAGGGGAGGTTGGTCCCGCTGAAGCTGGACACACCCGGCTTCCAAGTGCTGTTCTGCTTCTGTGCGTGCTTGAAGATTTTATAATGAGCACATTAAAGAAACAAAACACCAGGATACTTCATTACTCATAAGATTGCAAAATAAAGGTACTCCATTACTCATAAAATTAAAAACACAAAAAACAAAAAACATCCTGACCATGTGGCCTGTACGTTCTGGCCGCCTCATCTCTCTCCTTCCTGGAGGCCCTGCTGTGCAACCCGCTGCCCTGGAAGGGCTCCTAAATTTTTCCCAGGGACATCACACTCCTACACTTTGTCACCGCCTGGGGGTTTCTCCTGCATTGTTCCAAGGGCTCAGAATCCCGTCCCCGCCCCCTGTGACCCATTGGCTACTTCCTGCTCACTCTCAGGTCTCCATTTAAAACCAGTTTTTGAGAAATGCTCTTCCCTATGGCCCTATTTAAATGTAACCCCCCCTCATTTCCTTCATCACTGCGCCCTGTAATTTCCCATCTTGGCACTGACCACAATGTGGGGGCTCTCTGTCCCATGAGGCCATTCATTCCATGAAAGGCCAAGTTCATGGCTATTTTGTTCACTTGTGTGGACACCAATGCCTAGCACAGGGTTGCAAAATGAAATGAGGTAGCCACCACACCCTCAGTCCCCTTCTGAAGGTATGTGCCCATGGCAATTAAAACAATAATTAAAATGAAAAATAAAGTTCCAAGGATGCCAGAGCCCATGTGTCTGCTATTCCAGATCAACAAATGTCAAGCTTTTTTTTTCATATATATATTTTTTAAATGACTGTTCTCTGTTATTAAGGACTACAACTTTAGAAAGATCAACGTTTCCCAGGCGCACGCCCTTCCTTTTCCATAAGTAAGTACCAGCAGGAATTTGGTACGTGTTCAGTGCTTGTTTTCTATGTTTTTATTACAAATGTGTACATCCACAAACAATACTTACCATTGTTTTGTGTGTTTTTAAAATCTATGCGAATGGTACAATATGCTACAATAATGTCCTACAACTTATGTTTTCCCCTCGACATTGATATATGCAGGTGTAGCTATCTGTATGTTATATATCTGTTCATCTGTTGTAATGTAACATAGCAAGCTGCTGTATGAATACCTCACAATTGATTTGTTCATTTCCTTCGTAAGGTGTGTGAGGCTTATCCCCAATTTTATCTCTGAGAAAAATACGAGAAAGAATGTACTTGAACTTGTGTCTCCCTACGCACACACCCCTCATGCCCATTAGACAGGCCTAAACCATGAGAGAGGACTGGTCAGGGTGTGAAGAAATGAAAGTTTTCATGTGTTGTGGGAATGGAAATTGATATAATTGTTTTGGAGATCAATATGATGCTATCTAGTTAGGATGAAAACGTTCAACCTCATAGCCCAGCAAATCTCCCATGTTATAAGTACTTATCACCAAAATACTTCTTTTCTGCTTAACAGAAAGCATAGAACATCCTCTATGCCATACAGTGCCCAGTGCATTTCCCGTGCTATCTCAGTTCATACACAACCATGGGAGAGTGGTATCTGTCCCACTTTATACATAAGGGCCCCGACGTCACATGCTGGGACATATGTGGCAGTAGTTTGGTGCCAGGGCTCCAGTCCCACCCATCTCACTTCCTTGCCCGGTATGTTTCTATTGGCCCAACTGCCTCACTGTGTTTTACGCCGTGAAGAAAATTAATAAGCCCTGAGCACTTTTTAGTCAATGCTGTTGGTACCTCGACCAAACACCCTCCACCAGGCTTTGTGCTGACGCCCGGGGACTGGAAGTGTCGGTTGCTAACAGTTCACAACTGTCCCCATCAATGGTGGCCTTACTTGGGGAAGCCTGGAAATGTTTCTCAGGTGCCTTTTGGTGGGTGTGGTTCCTTAGCCGATGGCTAACGAGACAGTTGCACAAAGATGGCCTTCAGGTGGGACAACTCTGTGGTACAATTTATGTGCCAAAGCCCTGTGATCAGCTGAGGCCGAACTTCAGATAAGCCCCCACCCCACCAGCGTCTGGTCTTGCTTCTTCCTCGGCCTTACACTACTTTCCTCACCTCCTCACACCTTCCTCCCGAGAGCATCCCCTTGAGAAATCACTTGCCCAAGAATCCTATCTCAGGCTCTGCCTCTGGGGCAATGGCTCTCAACTTGCGGTGTTCATCAGAATCACTCCCAGAACTTAGTAAAGCAGATTGTTGGCCCCCCACCCTGGCTCCTGCCAGCGTGGGCTGATCTAGGGAGGGGCCCAAGAATGTGCATTTATATAAAGTTGCCAGGTGACGCTGCAGCTGCTGATGGTCCAAGGACCACACTGAGAGAGCCACTGTTCTAAGGGCACCTGACCTGAGACAGTTAGTGCCAAGGGAAGCAGGTTCTGAGGATGGGATTCTGGAGGTAGGTAACCTGCTGACAGTGAGGACCCCAACTTGGTGGGAAGGGGAGCACTGATCATTCCTGGCATGTGGTTTGATACTATTTCTGTGACAGCTTACAGTTGGAAGGGGACGCACTGGCTTTTGCAACATTTCTGGCATCTGAGCAGTATAGCAAGAGAAGTAATTATGAGATTGTGGCATTGACAGGCTGTTTCTACGAGCCATCGGTGCTTCAAAGAAAGAAAAGGATGGCCCAAAGCCAATTAATTGCAGATCCAGAGCAAAGTGTAAAAGTCACAGACCTCTTTGGCAGGGAGGTCCTTATCTTCTGTGGCTGGAAGTCTGGTCGTGCTGAAATCCAGCTTAGTAGCTAATACCAAGAGGTGCAGAACATCAGAGAAATTTGGCTTCTCATCTTCGGCAGGTCTCCTATGCCAAAGTCAGGGCCCTAATGGGAAAGGCCATCATGTTGACGAGTTGTTCTATCCACATAGATGTGATTAGGAGACTGAAGGATTCCTCCTGGACCCCTGGGGCCTTCAGAAGTGGCCCAATCCCCCTTGTTAGGAGATAGTTCATTAACTCAGGCAACTATACACCAGGAGTAAGGAATATCCAGATCTTTCAAGGGTTGGAAACAAGGTCCAAGCTGACAGTGATATTCAGGGACCCCAAAAAACTACCGGGGTTCCCCTGAAGGAAGCATATGGAGGAGGAAGTTAGGCAATACATGGAGTTCTGGAGGTCCAGGGTCATCTCACAGTGACCACTAGGCCCATGGACCCCACTGGTGGTCATTTTCCTGGTTTATGAATGTCTAATCCAAATTAACAGGCTTAGAAGCTGCTACAGCCTTCATCCTGTCCCTTGGCCTGTGGAATAAGTGCTATTGTCTTAGAAAAGAGCTATTAGGGTGAAAAAAGCCGAGTGGAAGTCCTTGAAAAATGACCATTTCACCCCACCTGACCAAGGCAGTAAATCAACAACTGTACTGCACAGTGGGAAGAAGGGCAGAGATTAGTGCCTCAGAGACTTCCAGGACTCAGGCTGGGGTCCTCATCATACTCGTGTTGTCAGAACCCGATGGACCATGGCAGATGACGGTGGACTTCCATAAATGTAAGTAAGTAGTGGCTCCAACTGTGGCTGGCGCGCTCAGTGTAGAATCTTTAATAGAACAGGTTAACACGGCTTCTGGTGCGTGACATGCAGCTCCTGACTGGCAAACGCTCTCTTTCCAATACCCCTCAAGAAGGAGGGTCTGAAGCAGTTTGCATTCATCTGGGATAGACATCAGCCAACACTCTCAGTTTGGGCCCAGGGTTATGTGAATTCTCCAGCTCCATCTCCAATGGACCCGAACACCTGGATGTTCCATCCACATTACACCGGTCACTCCCCTGATGGGGCATCCTGTTAACCAGACCTAACAAGCAAGAAGTATGAGCACTCTAGACACCTTGGTGGGACATTTGTTCTCCGAAGGGTAGGAAATAACCCAATAAAAATTCAGGAGTCTGTGGTGTCAGTCAGAATTTTTAGGGGTCCAGTGATCTGGGACATGCCAAGAAATTCCCTCCAAAATAAAGGGGAAAAATTGTGGCACCTTGGGCCTCCAACCACACGTGGCACCATGCAGAAGCTGTCCGTGCGACAGAGTGGTGGGACGGCCTCTGCCATGGAGGCCCTGGGTCGGCGATGACAGCCCGGGAGGGGGGGGGGGGGTGCTGCGCTTCAGCCTGTGGCGCGCCTCACAAGCCGATAAGTGGTAAGCGTGCTACACCCGGCATCCCCAGTGGGTGGGACACATGGGAGGGAGGGAGGGAGGAGTTTGCTCAGTCCCAGCGACTCACTGGGTCATTTGCTTGTCAAATCCTTATCATCCTTAGGTCTGTGGGTCTAGAGGTACAGTTCCCATCGGAAGGACGATTCTCCTGGGGACACAGTAAGGTCTTCCTAACTTCAAAGCTATGGCTGCTGCTCCTGGTCACTTGGGGATCTTCATTCCAGTAGGACAGCAAGGACAGGAAGGGGTTTTTGTCCTGACCGCCATGAGAAGTGCAGGGAAGGATGTATTGGCATTTCGGTGACCGACGGGGCATCTCTTGGTCCTCTCATGCATATTTTTAAATTAAAACCAGGCAAATATAACAACCATGGCCGAATAAGCATAGGACCCAGGGTCTCAGAGCCCCGGGACAAGCCACTTAGACCAGCAGCAGTGGGTGATCTAGAGTGGAGGCCAAAAGAGAGAGACGGTGAATGTTAGTTACGGCCTGAGGACTCGCTGCAACTGACTGTCAAGGGACATGTTTGTTCCACCAACCCTCCTCTTTTCCCCAGAAATTGTGGCTGAACAGAATTCCGGAGACACTGACCTAGAAAGAGGGAACTTCCTGTCCGAAGAAAGAGAGTGGCTATAATAGATGCTGGTGGTGTCCTGCCCTGGATCCTTTACCAGGAATACGCACCAACTCCCAGTTAAGTTTTGACTTCTATCGCTCATAGCTGTACCTTTGTCCAGAAAATTGACCTTGAGAAAATTGACTTTGAGACCTTGGCCATCAAGAAATGTCCTGCCTGGAGAAACTGAGCTGTTATATACCTTCCCCACTCAGAGTGCACTTGCAATCCATGATACTGATGCGGGGTGGGGTGCAGAAGCCCCTCCCACCCTTTGTCTCTAGGAGGGCCAGCTCTCTGGTACTGTTTATGCTCCGGAGGAGCTCATGGGTTCCTGCTAAGGTTGGACCTCCGCGAAACCCACATCTTTGCTTAAACGTCTTCCCCTGTTTTGTTCCCTGTCCTCACTTCCCGACAGTTTCTTCCTTCTAGGGGCACTCCCTCAAAACATCACATGCACAAGAATCCTGGTCTTGGGCAATGTGTCTAGAAAACATAACAGAAGATGTTTTTCTCTGTCTTTTAAAATATCTTTCTCAAGGTTCAAGTAGCAGGACAATATACAGGAAAAAAAAACATCTCCCATTGATCACTATCATTCCATCTACCCTTTCTCGGGACACTCACCCACAGGGGCTTGAAGGTGTATCGCCTTTGTCATCTTTCTGTGCATTTTAATGTATAGACGTGTGTGTGTGTGTGTGTGTGTGTGTGTGTGTGTGTGCACGCGTGTGCGTTTAAAGTAAATTGAATAATTCTAGACATATTTTTCTGCAGCTTGTTTCATTTAACAATACATCTCAGAAATCTTTTCATGACAATACCTATAGGTCTATCTTTTTTCTTTAAATGGCTGTGTAGTATTCCATGATATAGCTATACCATAATTTATTAAATTACTTCTCCGGTGGGAAAACAAAGCAATATTAAAGACTTCAAGTTGAAGGGATTTAATAGAGGGAATTGGTTACACAGGCATCAAACGATTAAAAGAGCAGCAGGGGACACTGAGATAACTCAGGTATTACTGCATGCCTAGGGCTCAGGTCACCTATCATAGGAAACAGCAGCCACTCCTGGGGCTGGGGAAGCCAGAGGAAAGAAGTAGGATTACCCTCACCTAGGACTTGCAAAAGGCGAGTGGGGTCCACAACAATCTACAGTTTTCATTTAATGAAACTGATGAGTAAAAAAAATGTTATCTTCCCATCCTTATTTGTATTTTTTCTGATTACCAGTTAATAGCAAGTAGTTTGAAAAATATTTATTAGCCATTGTTTCTTAATCATTTAAGTCTAGGAATTATTTATATGTTTTCTCCCATTTAAAAAATTTTATCCATCGGCCCTGGCTGGTTGGCTCAGCGGTCGACCATCAGCATGGTGTGTGGAAATCCCAGGTTCAATTCTTGGCCAGGGCACACAGAAGAAGCGCTAATCTGCTTCTCCACCTTTCCCCCTCTCCTTTCTCTATATCTCTCTCTACCCCTCCTGCAGCCAAGGCTCCATTGGAGCAAAGTTGGCCCAGGAGCTTAGGATGGCTCAGGTTGCAACAGAGCAACAGCCCAGATGGGCAGAGCATCGCCCCCTAGTGGGCATGCCAGCTGGATCCCTGTAGGGCAAATGCGGGAGTCTGTCTCTCTGCCTCCCCGCTTTTCACTTCAGAAAAAAAAAATAATAATAAAGTAAAATAAATTGATTGATTATATAGAGAGAGGACAGGAGAGGGAGAGAAGCATGGATTTGTTGCTCCATCTATTCCTGGTTGATTCCCACACGTGCCCCGATAGGGTATCGAACCCACAACCTGGCGCATCGAATGATGCTTCAAGCAATTGAGCTATCCTGCCACGGTGCTCCCATTTTTAAATCAAGTATTTTGGCTTTGCTTATTGACTTATAGATACTTTCTGTCTATGCTATGAATTATCCTTTCATTGGCTAACCCTGTTGTCAATATTTTCTCTCAGACTTTCATTCAGGTCTGGCTATTTCTTTAAAAACATAACAACAGCCTGACCTGTGGTGGCACAGTGGATAAAGCATTGACCTGGAACACTGAGGTCACTGGTTTGAATCCCTGTGCTTGCCTGGTCAAGGCACATGTGGGAGTTGATGCTCCCTGCTCTTCTCCCCTTCTCTCTCTCTCTCTCCTCTCTAAAATGAATAAATAAAGTCTTAAAAAAAAACCAACAAAAACCCCAGCTCTTGTTAGATGATATCGTATGACTACTAAGTTCTATGTTTAGAAACATTTTCCCTACCATGTTTTTTTTTTAAGTAGTACTTTTAACCTAATATTTTAATAAAATATTGGACATTGTTCATGTTTGGATCTTTAATTTATTTTGAGTTTATTTTTGTGATGCAGGGCTTTCGTTCCCCTGCCCTAAGGGTGGGAACATAACTTGCTGTGTGCACTGTCCTCCTCCTGCTGAAACTTAAACACATAATAAGCTTCCATCAGTGTGTCTGTGCTTGGCTCTGTCCTGCTCACTTGGTCTGCTCTTCCATTCCTGCCTCATTACTAAGTGATCTTAACAAATACCTGGAGAGGACGTTTTGCTACCTAATAGGGCAAGACCCAATTCAATGTGCTCCTTTTCCAAAACTGTCTCAGCTAGTTTGGGGCATTGCTTTTTTTCCATATGAATTTTAGAATCAGCTCATCAAGTGAAAAGTCTCTTGTCTGTTGTTTTTTTTAAAATATTTTTATTTATTCTTTTTTTTTTTTTTACGGAGACAGAGTCAGAGAGAGGGATAGATAGGGGACAGACAGACAGGAATGGAGAGAGATGAGAAGCATCAATCATCAGTTTTTCATCGCAACATCTTAGTTGTTCATTGATTGCTTTCTCATATGTGCCTTGACTGTGGGCCTTCAGCAGACCGAGTAACCCCTTGCTCGAGCCAGCGACCTTGGGTCCAAGCTGGTGAGCTTTTGCTCAAACCAGATGAGCCCGTGCTCAAGTTGGCAACCTCGGGGTCTCACACCTGGGTCCTCTGCATCCCAGTCCGATGCTCTATCCACTGTGCCACTGCCTGGTCAGGCTATTTATCCATTTTTAAAGAGGTGGGGTGCAGGGAGAGAAAGAGAGACAAAGAGAGAGAGAAGGTGAAGGAGCAAGAAGCATCAACTCCCATATGTGCCTTGACCAGGCAAGCCCAGGGGTTTGAACTGGCTACCTCAGCATTCCAGGTTGATGCTTTATCTGCTGCGCCACCACAGGTCAGGCTGCTTGTCTGGTTTTTTAATTCAGATAATGTTACCTGTATATATTAATATAATGAAGATGAATGTATTTTCAAGGTTGATTCTTTCCATGGAAGAATGTTGTCTAAGCCTTCTTTTGTGTCCTTCTGTGAAACTTTACTTTCTTTGTGTATACTTTATTAGGTTGGCCTGGGTATTTTAATGTGGTAATTATGAATGACATTCATTTTTATTAGATTTTCTAATTGTTTATTTCTAGGGAATAGAAAAGTTATTGGATTTTGTATGTTGACTTTAAATTCAACTAAATGTTATTTGTTCTAATGGCTCTTCAGTTGACTCACCTGTGTTATTTAGGCTGAGCAGCATATTGTATGCACATAGCAACAGATTGGCCTCTCCTCCAGCAACATTCATGCCTGATTTTATTAAACTTCCTTATTGCACTGCCTGTAACCCACTACAGTGTTAAATGATAGGAGTGTCGGCATTTAACCTTTATTGAAACTGTTTATAGTAAAAAATAATATTAATCAGTAACTGTTATGCATGATATTTGTGGTTTGCTAAAGTGTGAAGGAAACTTGACCAGATTGGAAAATATTTTATCTATTCCATCCATCTTTTACTATTGAGATGGTTCAGTGTCAGTGAGAGGCTCCATGGAACTAGAGAGGTTTGCCCAATGAACCGGCAGAAAAACTCAAACTTCCAGGGCCACCTGAGCGCTGGATGAGGCTGGATACATAGTAGATTCACTTCTCCTCCAATCACAGAACTGAATTAGGCAAAATGAAACTGCCAACACTTTTCGTTTTTAATGAGAAAAGGTGTTGGGTGTTGTTATCAAATCTCTCTTTAGTATCTACTGAAGTGATCAGAGCATTTTTTCCTTTAATTTGTTCATATAAAAGATTGCACTAATATATTTCCTAATATCAAACATCTTTTCATTTCTAAAACAAACTAAACTTGAGTATAATACATTAGTTTGGGTACAATGATTTATTTATAATTCGTTTGCCTTTAATTTTTAATAACGAAACTGGTGTTGGATGTTTGCTTCTATTTTGTGTTCCTATGGGTGTGGTATCCCTGTAATGCTATTTTCTAGAATCAATTTGAAATGTTTTCATTTTTTTCTATGTTCCTGAATGGTTTCTAGATCATAGGAATCAACAGTTTCTTGACAGTTTACTGAAACTCGCCCATCAACTATTTGGGATGGTGACCTTGAACCAGTTGTGCCCTGTCGTAAGATCCATTACCCACTCTGTCCCTGCTTTACTCTGTATCTCAAAGACCTATATTTATAGGCTCACTGCCTTCTGGTTCCAGGTATGTTGGCTAATGGGAGGCATGGCTGAAAAATTGGAGAAGACAAATTGGGGCATGCTATCCTTCTTAGGGGAACATCTCTGAGAGCAGCTGCATCCTCTTGGTAGGTTAAGTCACTATTCTCAGTCCCTCCCTCAGTGGGTCCAACTTCCCACAGACTGGCCTCTGCTGGGAGATACCTCCTCTCCTTACCTTTCCAACTTCCTACTGTTGCTATGCAACCCATCAAGTTTCTAAACTTTTTCATCACTTACATAGCCAATTCCCTATATTAAACCCCCTTGGTTTGAAAGATCTAGCATGATTTCTATATTCTGACTGATTCCTAATTCATACAGACGTTGATCTGATACCTCTTCTTTAATCAATTCTGGTCATTTATTTATCTATACTTAGCGAGCCTTCTATTTCATTTAGTTTTCAAGTTTGTTAGAATAAAGTTGTATATAGTATTCTCTTATAATTTTAAAAATCATTTTCACTTTAGTAGCTGTGTTCCCATTTCCATGTCTAGAGCCATTTATTTGCATGTGTGTGTGTATTTCGTGATCAGACTTGGCACACATTTGCCTATTTTATGTAGGTATTTTACACAAATCCTGATTTAATCATCATATCAACTTTCCAGAAGAGGTTTATATGTCAGGAAATTGCTGCAGAATATCATTCTTTCCTTGCCTGAGGCCACACATCTACTAAATTAAAGCTGAAAAACTGAGACTCAAACTCAGACCTAGTCTACCTGAATTCAAAACCCATCACTTCGCTCTTTGCACCAGAAAGCCTGAATACTCTGGGCGAGATTAAAAGGATCATCAAAAATAGGTTTGACATTTTCTACAAAGAACATGAATTTCTTTTGTAATTGGGGGAAAAAAGTTAATTAAGCTTGAACAAATAATTATAATAAAAACAGCCTTGAAAGGAGAGGAAATGTCACAGCACAGCAACTTCTAGCTTTGGAACGTTGATGAAAGGGAGGCACACCCTCACCAGGTAGCCACCTCCATCCTGCTTTGGGCTGGGCCTAGCAAGTGATGACCTTGGGCTCTCCTTCCCCACCAGGCTAGAAGCAGAAGTTTTCCCAAAAGGTGAAGGTCATGCTAACCACCCCAGCTGGTGCTTCTCTTGGCAATGTTCAATGAAATATGCTTTGGGGAGGTGACCGCCATGCCACGCCCATCATAGCTCATGTGGTTTGGGGATTCTGCTCTGTTCTTTCTCCAAAGGATGTGGCCAGAGTGGTCAGAGTCCCAGAAGTGGAGATTCTGTGTGGTGACCAGGCTGGTCCCCACCAGCAGTGGAGAATGCCCGCTCTCCTTGGCCAGGGCCACCAGAGAAGGGTCATTTTCTGTTCCCACTTCCTCTCCTGTCCTGAACTGAGCTGCTGCTGGTGGAGAAGCTCCTGAAACCTCCCAAAATAGCCTCCCGCTGGAAAGGAGTAATGTGATGCACACCGCACTACGCATATTGATTTCTATTTTTGTTCTTATCAAGATTTATTTCTCCTCCCTTCAGGTAAATAGTGACCTTGGACTCTCTGCCTTCCATATTTGCAGCCTGGGTCAATGAATCTTAGTATTGACCTCAGGGGCCATCAATAGCTGCTTATTGTTGAGATATGTCAATGTCAATGGTGACCCCATGGAAGTGGGAGGGGCTGCCCAGCAAACCCAGCAGCTAAAAAACCAATCCCCGTTCACCTGGCTGTCATCTCAACACAGAAGGAGCTGCTTCTAAAATTGATTAAGTTTTCTGCAGAATGGGAAAACAAACTCCCAACGTAGCCTGAATTCTGCAAAGGGAGCGTTCGCAGAATTACTATCCATTATTATGAAAGGAGAGAAACAACCACCTCTCTCTCTCTCTCTCTCTCTCTCTCTCTCTCTCTCTCTCTCACACACACACACACACACACACACACACACACACACACAGTGTCACACTCAATACTATAATATCCAAAATACTTTCGTTAGAGATACCTGGTTACTGTAACAGCTGTTATGAGCCCATTCCATCCTATATTTACTCCCTGCCCCAGGCTAACTCCATTAAAGAGGAGGCCAGCTGGTATAGTGAAAAGAACCTCCACTTTGGCATCTGACAGTCTTACAAGTAAATGACAGTTTTATTGCTGACAAGGCACAGTTTCCTAATCTGTACATGAGGATACTGCTTGCCTCTTTGTGGACTTCAGTATATGGATACTATCTGTATGTGCCTGGCACCTGGAGGTTCTCTATACATCCCAGTTCTCCTTGTTTTGTTATGATCTTCTTGCTACACTGGGCTGGTGGCAGATCAGGACTGTTCACTTGGAGTCCCAGCTCTCATTCCCTGACATTCTTCACTCTCTATTTACTTATTCTTGTTTGCATTAATAAAAATATATTTTTATTTTTTTTAGATTTTATTTATTCATTCCTATAAAGAAAGGTAAGAGAAAGAGAAAGAGAGAAAGAGAGAGAAGGGAGGAGCAGGAACCATCAATTCACATATGTGCCTTGACCAGGCAAGTGCAGGGTTTCAAACTGGTGACCTCAATGTTCCAGGTCAACACTTTATCCACCGTGCCACCACAGGTCAGGCTATAAAAATATTTTGAAAACTTAACCTGTAGTTGGAGTTTGAATACTCTCTTATTATCAAATTGTGTGGTTCTCTCTCTTCATTGACCATCCTTTCAGCTATGGGCCCACTTGTGTTGTGTACCATGGTGTGTTGGCCTAGCTTGGAGACTCCACGAGGGCAGGCAGAGCTTGGGCAGAAGTCTCTGGACACAGGGCAGGGACGGGGACTGTCTGTGCGCTCCCTGGGGCAGCACCGGTTCCACCCCTTCTAGTGTGTATGGTGCGGATCACCATCCCTTCCTACTTTTTTTTCTCTTCCTTCCTTTCTCCTGCTTACCTCAAAGCTCTCAGCATCCAGGTGATGGAATTTTCTCAGCTCTTGTCTCCCAGGTCATGCCCTGCCCCAAGTGGCCGTGGATTATGAGTACAGCCTTGGTAATGACAAAGAAGAGAGAGAAAGAAGGTGACCACTCTGCTGTGCCTTTACAAGAGCATTGTGATGTGTCTTGGTGGGACTTTTCCTGGGGATAAAAGAGAAAGGCTTGGACGGAGGAGGGTGGCCAGTGCTGGGAAAGAGAAGAAACCCCGTGTAGGTGGGTGCTTTACAAACAGGATTTCACTGAGTGCTCAGAACAATCCTGAGTGGTGGACATCGATAGTCCCATTTTACAGACAAGGAAACCGTGGCCCAGAGAGTTAAAGAGCCAAACTTTGAGCCCAGGATCCTCTGACTCCAAATCCTATGCATAATCAAGCAGTTGTGCTGGAAGGAAGAAGTCTGGGGGCAGAGGAGAGATAGGAAAAAGATGTTCAAGTATCTGATTTGGTTAAAGGGTTAGAATAAGATACCCTTGGTGCCTTCATCCTGCCCTGGATCTGAAATTCTAAGAATAGAAATAGGAAGTGCCAGCCTTGCTTAAGACTGTTCTTGGCATCAGTGCTTCAAGCCCAGTTTCCCTTTCAGAGCTAATTCTACTAACCATAAGCCTGCTTTGGGCAGATTCCAAACTCTGTTGCTTATTGCCATCTCTGGACACTGGCTCATGCTGCCAAAAATCTAATCTTTAAAGCAAATGTCTCAAACTTAGCATACTGACAGAATCACAAATTTGCATATGGAAATCAATGCTTGCTTACACACACTCTGCTCCCAAACCAGCAGAAAGTAAGACCACATGTTCTCAGGTGGTAACCATATCTTGTGTTGATGACAGAGCTGCAGGAGAGAGAGCAGGAAATTTTCCCACACATTTATTTATTTGTTAGCTCCACAAATATGTATTGTGTTTTGCCATGTGTCAGACAGGGCACGAAGACCTGGACCGGGGCACAAAAAGTGATAATTCATGTGTTAGTTGTTACAATAAGCTCATATTGACTTAGTAATTAGTGGCTCTCTCTGAGTATGTGTGTGCTTGCTGGTGCGTGTGTATGTGTAATTTATTATTAACCACAGAGTTCTTGCCTGCAAGTAACTCCAAGTTCAGCAGAGAAGACAGATCTGAAAACAATTATGATATAATGAGAAAAATGTGATTAAAGAAGGCAGGATCAAAGAACAGAGGAGACTAGAAGAAGAAGTATCCAAGGCTACTGGAGAAGTTGTGAAAGACTTCAAGGAGGAAGAAGTAAAGGCAGAGTGAGTATCTATCAAACAGACAATAAACACAGGAGCTGCCCAGACAGGAGGACCAATCATTCATTTAATAATTATTTATTAGAATTTGCTTCTGGTTCGAGAGCAGTTTTGCTATGAGTTAGGATGTAGAAAGTTTCAAGAGATCCCCCTACTCTAGCTTTCTATTTTAAAAATGAGAACAAGTTGGATAAACTACATAAGTACATTTTTCAAAATCCATAGAGTTGATATGACACAAATTTCAGAAATTTATAAGTCCTTTCTAGGATAGAAAAAAATCTAAGCCTATGGGTACAGCAGGAAGAAGAGTCAACCCACTACAGGTAGAAGTAAACATAAACAAACCAAGTTTCAATAATTTTTAATAGGTACATGGAGGCTGACAACAGATTTATATTCTCCTGAGCCCATTCATACCTTTTAACTCTTTCCTAAGAGGATACAGGTGTCGGAAGGTAACTCAGGATAGCTGAGAGATAGATGCCTTCGGAGTTCACTAGGACCTCACCACATACAAGGCAACCTCTGTCCAAATGCAGGGAAGCAGGGTGAGGAGAGATTGCCAAAGGGAGAAAGCCAGGAGTGGAGCTAGAGAGCAAAAGAGCTCCCCAGCGAACCTGAGTTCAGATACCTGGGCTCTGAAACAGAGATCCTTGTGGTTCAGGATATCTGTAGATGTTCAGATCTCAAACTGCAGGGAAAGTCCTGACCCAGTCTTCAAAACATTGGAAGTCAGTAGTGGACTGGCTGGTGCTATAAATGCAGTAAATCTCAGACTATGAACCTGTCTCAACCACAGATGAACTTGACTCAGCCTCCTACTTTAGTAATTATTATGTACTTTAGTCTCTACTGTTCTTTTGTACCCAATATCTGAAATATAATTAAAAATTACAAAACACTTGATGAAGTAGGAAAATGTGATCTGTAATCAAGAGGGGGGGGAAATTTATTGAAGCAGAACCACAGAAATTCTAGCTATTGCTATGAGCAAACAAAAACTTAAAAAAAATTTTTAAATAGTTTAATTGATTCAGTGTGAAAAGTGAATGATGTATGTTAACAGATGGTGACTTTCTGCATCAAAGTATAACAAAGAACCAAATTATTTTAAAGCTGAAAACCACTGCATCAAAAACAAAGGGCTTACTGTCAATTAGACTTAGAAGACAGAATCAGTGATCTTGAAGACAGGTCAATAGAAATCATCTCATTAAACGGAAAGAGAAAACTACAACAAACTAAACAAATTATCAATATGATATAATATATGTGTAATTAGAGTCCCAGAAGACAAGGAGATAAAATGTAGCAGAAGAAATATTTGGACAGATATAATCAAGAATATCACAAAGTTGATCAAGGACATCTGCAGATCCAAGAATTTTAACAATCTTCAATCAGAGTAAATATTAAACAAAACAAACAAAAAAACAAAACCTAGCCACATCATAGTCACACTGTTGAAAACCAAAGATAAAGAGAAATTCTTTCAAGTCACCTCCTATATATATAAAGGAGGAAAACATTTAGAATAATGAGTGGCCTCTCATAAAATAATGGAGGACAGTAGACAATAGAAGATACTTTTAAAGTTTTAAAAATAAAAACATCAAACTATTAATGTAAAATTTTTCCCCAGTGAAATACTCTTCACAAATCAAAATGAAACAAACATTTTCAGGTAAAAATAGTGAGAAAAAATTTTTCCAGTGGGCCTACACCACAAGAAATGCTCAAAGAAGTTTGTCAGACTGTCAGAAAATAATACCAGAAGGGAGCCAATCTATGCAGGAAGAAATGAAGAACACCAAAAAATGTTAACCCGAGGACAATTACAGATCATCTTTATATTTTATAAAAAAATATTTTTAAATTTCTATAGAGGACTACTGACTATAGAAAAAATTATAACCACATAGTGTGGGTTTATACCTGAAGTAGAAGTAAAATATACAACAGCAAGAGCACATTATACACTAGCAAGGTTTTTATAATGTAAAGGAATACAAAATGATTTGAAGGTAAGCTGTGTTGGTATATTGTAACCTAGAGTAACCACTAAAAATGAACACAAAGAGATATTACTTTAAAAATCAATAGAAAAGATAAAAAGGAACATTGAAAACTGATTGATCTAAAAAGAAAACAAAGAATGGAGAATAAGGGAACAGTAACAGGACAAATATAAAGCAAACATTGAAAGTAGACTTAAATTCAACCATATCAATAATCTTTAAAACTATAAATGGAGCTAACATACTCAAATTTAATGACAGAGATAGCCAGAATGGATAAGAGCAAGATCTCACTATAGGCTGTTTATAAAAGGCACAATTTAATATAAAGCCATGAACGAGTTTAGAATAGTAAAAGATATCCCAATACAAACATAAGAAAGCTGATATGACTAGAGATTATCAGACTAAACAGACTTGAAAATGAGTACTAGCAGAATTTTATCGTGCTCATACTTCATATTGATAAAAGGATGAATTTGTTAAGACCTAATAGCGTCACATTTGTATATAATAATGGAACTTTAAAATATGTGAGGTGAACATGGACAGAACTAAAGAGGAAATAGACAAATACACAATCATAGCTGAAGATGTTAATGCCCCTTGCCATTAACGGACATAACAAACAGGCAAAACCTCAATAATGGCCATATAGGGTTTGAATAAGACTATCAAACAACTTTTAGTTGAACAATACTTACAATCAATGTGTAGTTGATGTTTATGGATCACAGATATACTCAACAACTGTCAGATACACATGCTTTCCAAATGTACATGAATATTCACCAGGATTGACCAGGTGCTGAATCAAAAAATAAGTGATTAAAAAAAATGAAATCTCAGTATGTTCTCTAACCATTAAATAATTAAATCAGTAATGAATAACAATAAGATTTCAGATAATTGACAAATGCTTGGAAAGTAGACAATGTACTTCAAAATAATCCACTGGTCAAAGAAGAAAAAATTGCAAGATCAATTACAAAATATTTTAAAATGAATGTAAAACACAATGAACCAAAAGTTGTGAAATAAAGCTAATGCAGGGAAATTTATAGTTTTAAATGATCATGATGGAAAAAAAGATTTAAAATTCACTTTAAAAATCTGACAAAAAAAGCAAATTAACCCCCAAACAGGAAGAATGAAAATATTAAAGCTAAAAGCAGAAATCTATAATACAGAAATTGGAAACAATAGATAAATAAGGATAGTTAATGAGCAAGATATCAGTCGCAGGTGGAGAGGAGATGATGCCCTCTGAGAATATAAAAGCTAAGATCTATAAATCAATAACACAAAAGATGAGCAACACAATTAAAAATGAGTAAGACACCTGGCCCTGGCCGGTTGGCTCAGCGGTAGAGTGTCGGCCTGGCGTGCGGGGGACCCGGATTCGATTCCTGGCCAGGGCACATAGGGGAGGCGCCCATTTGCTTCTCCACCCCGCCCCCCTCCTTCCTCTCTGTCTCTCTCTTCCCCTCCCGCAGCCGAGGCTCCATGGAGCAAGGATGGCCCTGGGCGCTGGGGATGGCTCCTGGGCCTCTGCCCCAGGTGCTAGAGTGGCTCTGGTCGTGGCAGAGCGACGTCCTGGAGGGGCAGAGCATCGCCCGCTCCCCTGGTGGGCAGAGCATCGCCCCTGGTGGGCGTGCCGGGTGGATCCCAGTCCGGCGCATGCGGGAGTCTGTCTGATTGTCTCTCCCCGTTTCCAGCTTCGGTATTTAAAAAAAAAAAAAAAAATAAAAAAAATAAAAAAAATGAGTAAGACACCCAGATAGGGACGCTATACCAGGACATATCTGAAATAGACACTTCTTCATACCATGGTCTACATAAAAGCAAATGAAAGGTGCTTAATATCATTACTCAACAGGGTAACTCAAATGGAAACCATGGTGCAATGTCCTTGCATACCCATCAGAAGGGATAAATTAAAAAGACAGACAATACCAAGTGTTGACAAGGATATGAGAGGCACGGGAGCTCCCATACAGCCTGAGAGAATATAAATGGTATAATTACTTTGGAAAATTGTTGATAACTTATAGAGTTAAGTGTGTACCTACTCTTCAGTTGATGGTTCCATTTTCAGGGATTCACGCATGAAAAATGAAAATATGTGTCCATAAGAAGGTTTTGCAGCCCTGGCTGGTTGGCTCAGTAGCAGAGCATCTGCTCAGCATGTGAATGTGCTGGGTTCAATTCCTGATCAGGGCACACAAGAGAAGCAACCATCTGTTTTTCCACCCCTCCCTGCCTCCCTCCTGTAGCCATGGCTCAATTGATTTGAGCACACTGGCTACCAGCGCTGAGGATGGGTCCATGAAGCCTCTGCTTCAGGTGCTAAACATAGCTCAGCTGTGAGCATGGACCCAGATGGGCAGAGTATTGGCCCCAGACGAGGGTTGCCAGATGGATCCCGGTAGGGGCGCATGCAGGAGTCTGTCTTGCTATCTCCTCTCCTCTCACTTGAAAAAGAAGAAGAAAAAAGAAGGCTTTGTATGCAAATGTTCACAGCAGTGTTTTAGTAACCAAAAAATAGAGGCAACCAGAAAGGGGCACAAGGGGACTTTCTGTGGTAACGGAAATGATCTGTATAACCGAACTGGGGTGATGGCTGCTGGAAATGCAGTGTATATCTTGACTTGGGTGATAGTTACGTGGGTACATACATTTGTCAGAATTTATCCAACTATACATTAAGATCTATGCATTTTACTGTGTGTAAAATATACTTTACCCTGTCCCCACAAAAAAAAAAAAAAAAAAAAAAAATCTAAGTCCTGAGGATTGAGTAGAAATTAGCTTTGGGATAAGGGGAGGAGAGCATTCCAGGCAGAGGGAACCACATTCAGGAAGCCCTGGAGGTGGGAGAGAGAGGAGCCCAATGTGTTTGGGGGCAGCAGATGGGCTGGGTGTAGGCTGGGTGGGACTCGACTGTGCTGGACCTCACAGATCAGATAAGAAGAGACAAAGAGGGTGCCCTAGATGCACATGGAGAAAGGATTAGAGAAGGAGAAAAGAGCAGTGGTGAGATCACCATAGTCATCCAGGCAGGAAATGGTGGGGACTGGGCCAGGGTGGGCCACCGGGGGAGGGGAAGAGTATCTGGGGACCGGGCCAGGGTGGGCCACCGGGGGAGGGGAAGAGTATCTGGGGACCGGGCCAGGGTGGACCACCGGGGGAGGGGAAGAGTATCTGCTGCACGATATTTTTGAAGGTAGAGTCATGAAGGTTAGTGAAATGTGCATGGGAACAAGATAGAGAAATGAGAAATTCTCTGTGGGCCAGAGGTCTACATAGACTGTGAGAAGGAGGAATGAGGGTTGGAACTGGTGGGAAGACTGGGCAGATGACTCAGAGAAACTTAGCTGGGTTAGTTTTCTCTTGCTGTAAAACAAACAACCCCAGAATTTGACGACTTAAAGAATAACCATCTTACTAGCGCACAATTTTACCATCTGAACCGGGCTCGGCTGGGTGATT
The DNA here is from genome assembly GCF_036850995.1 of Saccopteryx leptura. Taxonomy (NCBI): domain Eukaryota; kingdom Metazoa; phylum Chordata; class Mammalia; order Chiroptera; family Emballonuridae; genus Saccopteryx; species Saccopteryx leptura. The sequence goes on from NC_089507.1 coordinate 171,199,044, forward strand.
GTTCTGCTGACTTTGCCAGGCCGTGTGACAATGCACACAGCCTGGTCTGCAGTGGCAGGTCGGCGGGGACAGCGGCTGGGCAGGGCACTCTCTTTTCTCCAGGAACTCTCAGAAGCCCTCCTTCTCCATGTGGTCCCATCTGGTTTCCCTAGCGGAATAACTGGACTTTTTACATGGTGGCTCAGGTCTCCCTAGAGTACAAACCAGGGGCTTTCAGGCTTTCTTAGGCTTAAGTTGGGGGCTATCACATTGTATTCATTAAAGTATGGCCTAAGGCCAGCCTGGACTCAAGGGGAGGGGACCACACCAAGGTGGCTAATGTACAGAACATCACAACCCTTTACTAGCCATGTGATTCTGGGCAAGTCATTGAACCTCTCCAAGCCTTGATTTTTTTTTCATCTTTAAATGGGATAATGCTATTATTTATCTCAGTGTCCTTGTCTGGACTGACTAAAGTGATACATGGAAAGTGCCTGTCACAGGATAATGTTAATTATCATCAATGCCATTGCCATGGCTCCTGCTCTTGTTACTGTAAGATGTGTTTGCTGAGCCCTTGCTTTGCCGGTGTATGGCCCAGAGCCTGGCCTGGCCTACTCAGCTGAAGGAAGCTCTGCTCCCATGGCAGAGGTGGGAGTGGGTGCTCCCTGAGAAGAACTCTCTCATGTCCAGTGCCCCGTTTTTCACCAGCACGCACTGCCCAGGGAGAAGCCCAGCTGTCCTTGCTATGCTAGGCAAGGAGCCAACCTGGTTACCTCCCTCCCTCTACCTCCCATCCCCTTGTTTTCTTTTTGTTAATTAAATACGGGTCAGCTATTTACATAAATAACTGTTGCCATGCCAACCCAGAGAGCATCCTGAAGTGACAGCATCTTTTGCCCTGCTCCAGGGGAAGCTGCTCCTCTGCCTCCCTCTCCACGCCCTGCCCCTGCGCCCTGCGCCCTGCGCCCCTTCCTGCCTCCTCTCTCTCCTAATCTCTCTCCCCTGTACCCTCAGGGTGTTCTTTGTAACACCTATTTCCTGCCAACCAGACTCTGAAAAGAGCAGGACACAGGCCACAGAATTGTCCAGACAGTTCTTAAAAACCTTAAAAAAAATAAAAGTTAAAAGATCCCTTAGAGCTCCCTATCAGTTGGGAAAACGCATAACAATGAAAAGTTACTATGAATTCAGTAATGCTGTTAAATAAATATATTTTATTCCTCCTCGCCAGCATGAGGTCCCTGCACCAGCCCCTGCTCCTCACAGTGGGGCTCGTGGACCTGTATCATAAGCAACCCCTGGGAGCCTGTTAGAAATGCAGAACTCGCCTGACCAGGCGTGGCACAGTAAATAGAGTGTTGGACTGGGATGCGGAAGAACCCAGGTTCGAGACCCTGAGGTCGCCAGCTTGAGCGCGGGCTCATCTGGTTTGAGCAAAGCTCACCACCTTGGACCCAAGGTCGCTGGCTTGAGCAAGGGGTCACTCGGTCTGCTGAAGGCCGATGGTCAAGGCACATATGAGAAACCAATCAATGAACAACTAAGGTGTTGCAACAAAAAACTGATGATTGATGCTTCTCATCTCTCTCCGTTCCTGTCTGTCCCTATCTATCCCTCTCTCTGACTCTCTCTGTCTCTGTAAAAAAAAAAAAAGAAAAAGAAATGCAGAATCTCAGCCCCACTCCCCACTCGGACCTGCTGGTCATATCTCTATTCTAACTAGATCTTCAGGTGGTTCGTCTGCAGATGAACATTCCTGAAGCCCGATTTCATGTGGATTGCTAGGGTTGCCTACAGTCAGTCAACCAGTAGTGTTGAGCACACAGGCTTTGGAACTGACAGGGAGACCAGCAATACACAATGAAGTGCATAGTATACATGATGCTAAGAGCTAGTAGAGAAGTAAGTTAGGAGAGAGTTATCTTTTATCAAGGAAGAGGGTTGAGAGTGCTGGAACAGGGAGTGCATGGCAGGGGCTGGGGGTCATTTAAAGAGGGTGCTCAGGAAAGGCCTCTGTGTGGGCTGACTTTTGAGCAGAGACCTGAAGGAGGTGAAGGGCTGACCCTTGAGGATGTTTGCTGGGAGGAAAGAACAGACAGGAAGAACTTGGCAAAGGGCTTTGCCTCCAGCGGGGAAGATGAGACTTACTCAAAGATCAAACCCCTAAGCAGGGCAGCCTGTCAATGCAGCAGGTGGCTTGCCATTGAGGTGTTCAGAGGAGGATGTAGGCTCAGAGTGGGCTCAGAGTTCCAGGTCGCTCAGAGGTGGGACAGAGCTGCCTGTGGTAGCTGAGAGAGTTTATGTACGCAGAGAGGAGGAGGGGAGGGTGGGCAGGGGGAGAAAGGGTGAGGGACAAGGACACAGAGATGGTTATGAACACGTGATTTGGATGACAGCTCATCCTCAAGACAGCGCAAACATCACCTCCTCTGAGAAGTCTTCCCTGACTGCCCTCCTTCCACCACGCCTGGCAAGGCCCTTCCTCTGGGCAGCTGAGCACCGTGAACGCTCAGTGTGTTTCCCTGTACTCGCAACACAGCCTCCCTTTGTCTATACCTGGGTTCACTCCAGGAGACTGTGCATGCCCTCAGGGCATGGCTAATTCGTGTATTTATTGTGCCCAGTGCCCAGCACAGAGCTCATATTCAGATGGGGAGTTTGGCTGGAGGTGAGCAGGGAGTGGAAGGCAGGTTGACTGCAGACCAGACTTGGGAATGTGAATCTGGCTGTGTGCCCCTTGGGATGGATTTCAGAAGAACGGAGGGCAGGAAAAGGAATGACCGAGGATGCCAACACTCCACTGCTGCTGAGGGGGTCTTGCCCTGACCATGAGCAGAGAGAGTGAGGAAGAGAAGAGACAAGAGGAAAACCTCAGAGAATTTCATAGTGTATCTCATCCCCCTGTGCACATCACTGTCTTCATTTTATCCCCAAGAGAATGACTTTCGTATTATGACCCACACATTGGAACTTGAATCACAACATTAGTGACAGGGTAGTCCACTGGTTATTAACAACCATTAGTGTCACCCTTTGGTGTCTTTAATGGAACGCAGAAATCCGTGTACAAACATTCAGCAGTGGTGACACACCAGGCGGACAGAGCACCGCTGGCCTGCAAGGCTCCATTCATCAGCACTATCAAACGCTGTTAATAATGATGCTGAGCCTGCATTGTTGGATCACATTAAAATCCAATCAGATTTTCAATTAGTTAATTTAAAACAACAATACCCATTAGGATCATCAGGAACACCTCCACTCGATTTAGCGTCCCAGCGGTAAACTTCTCATGGTTTCTCTCAGGGTCATCTACCTCAGATCAGGAAGGCAGAACTTAACAGCAGGATTCGTAAAGCTGAATTTGAAAGGCCTTTGTTTAACAAGCATTTGCTGAGCTAGGCCTGGGGATGGCAAGAGGTACAAGACAGGGTCCTGTCCTTGAGGAGCTTGCCTTTTCTTGGAGTGACAGCCCTGGGAGCAGTTAGTGATGGCTCAGGGCGGGGGTGGAGGGGGCGAGTTCTGGCTACGCAGAGGAGGAAAGGGCAGCATGAGGTAGGGCCAGGGAGCCGGAGGCCCAGAGAGACTGATGGAAAACACAGCTCACATTCATTGGCATTGCCTGGAATGGTAATTAAGGAAACATGGCTAAAATGACCCTGAAATCTAAGCCAGTCCACTTGTGTATTCGCCACAAGGCAGAGAGGTCATAGGTACACATATTGGTTGGGGGCAGGGACCCACAGTTGTGGACTTTTCTGTCTCTTTATACTCACTGTCCCCATAACACCAAAAGGTAGTTCAGAGCCTAAACCTTTCCCTTGTTGAATAAAGGGCAAATCGACCCCCAAGGGGGCCCCATTTCTAGAGGGACTGGTAGATCAGCATGTGAGGCCCCTACTGGCCAGGGTCTGGTTAAATTTATTTGCTCCTGGGCCTATTTTCCAGCATTGTACCCAACCTCTTCGTGCCAGGCCTAAGAAATAAGTGAAGAGAGTTCTAGGTTCAGGGAATGGCCAGTGCAAAGGCCCTGAGGTCGTAAATGGTTTGCATATTGTGGACCTGTTGGATATCAGTATTGTTAAACTCTGATAAGGCAGCGAATGGCCTAATGTGAACACAGAGAGGAAAATTGTTTGGACTCTATTCTAAGGACAGGCTAGGTACTTGAGAGTGTTCAGTAGGGCAATGACATGACAACATTTACATCTTCAACAATATCCTCAGGGTTGCTGAGTGGAGACCAGGATTGGAGGTAGACCTCCAGACCAGTGCTGTCCAGTGGAACTTTCTACTTTCTAGGATGATGGAAATGTCCATGCTTGCATTGTCCAATATGGCAGCTACCCAACACATGTGACCACTGAGCAGCTGACATGTGGCGGGCACAACCAAGGGGTGGAGTGCTGCTTACTAATTTAAATATATGTAGCAGTGTGACTGATAGCTAGCATACTGAACAGCACAGCCCCTTCTCTGTGGGCAAGGGGGAGCACTGAGAAACTTGTCCCCAAGTCCCTATTGACAGATCTACCTTTGTCCGTATCTCTAAATTCCACTGGGATATATTTTGAGAATAAGAACTGCTGGGTCAAAGGGAACACACACTTGCAAGATTTTTTGATTCCTGTTTTCAAGTGGCTTCCTAGTAGAAGTTCGGTTTATTTTGCCACTCCAGTGAGTGTGACGGACAGCCACTGCCCATATTCTCAGCAATATTACAAATTATTATTATTATTATTATTATTTTTTGCTTTAGCCTTTTACAGTCTTGGGGATCGGGGTGGCTGATCAAGGAGCTGATTTTAAAGATAATCTCTCTTCCTCCTCCTGACCTCCCCCCAGCTTTGCCTCCACTCTTTACCCTCCCTGAGGGGTTCACTGCAGCCCATAAACACTACCAAACCTATTTTGTATTTTCCAGAATTAATAAACAACATCCAGGATGTTTCCTTGGCTCCCGGAGCCTGGGCCAGCCCGCTCCGCTGGGTGAGGAGACCGTGGGCGCCAGCACCCCTTCACCCGCTGTGGGAGGGGTGAGTCTGCATTCATCTTCTTTTGCTGCTCTATGCACACATTGTATCTTTCCTCGGTGTTATTTTTCAATTAACAACCCAAATCCTCTGGATTACAGTTTCTCATTTGCCAGGATTATTAGTCATGAAAATAATAACAATAATGATAAATACTTGCCGCAGCACTCTGCTCTGCCCACTCGGCACAATTAAAGGGCAAGCAACACCGCGAGGTGAGAAAGCCTGGGTGCCCTCCCCCATACCCCCCCTCAGAGTGAACACGGGAGGATCATGGACCCCATATGGGCCAGCAGTGCCATGCCAAACCACCCGCAAATAGGGTGCATAAACAAATGAAGCCCAATGGCAAAGAGAGAAGCCTAATAAATCTTGCCCAAAGTGGCTTTCATTTAGGGCCCTGAGCTGTAATGGGGGGGGGGGCGCAGCATAAAGCAGGCTCTGGAAGAGCCTCAGCCCAATCAGCCTGTACTCCCAGTGTGAGTGCAGCTCCTGAGTCAGGAGGGCAGCACCAGGCTGCCTCTCAGGTCTCTGGCCCCACCCTGCCCCACCCTGCCCTGCCCTGCCCTGCCCTTGCTGGCCCCTGGGACAGCTTCTAGAGCTGTGCTCATTCCAAGCTCACAGCCCAACGCTGTCTGCTCCGTCCTCAGACCTTCTTCCACCATCAGCCCCACCTGCCTAACCTGCTGCCCTCCGTCCCACCTGGTTTGTTTGTTGCCTTTGCACCCCTGTCCCCACATGTCCCTTTCTGTCACCTTCTCTGCCCCTTCCCTTTTGCTAAGCAGGTTTCCAAAGTCACCGTGTCCCTGCACCTTTCCTCCTCATTCTCCCCGTTGCAGGCTGCACCTTCCTTCATAAGGAGAAGCTGACTTCACACTTGAGCTGTGCCCTCGGGTGACCTGTGTGACCCTGGGCAAGTCGTTCCCTCTCTCAGGTCCTCAGTGTCCCCACCCACAGAATGGCGCTTCCTCCACCTGTGCTCCAAGGATTAAATGAGATACTATATGCAGAGGGGTCTCACCCAGAGTCAGGCAAGTAGCAGAGGGTCAACAAAAGTTAACTGAACCACCTTCTTATCCTGTACCTTTTCAGCTCCTACGCACAGCTTGCAAGGCCCAGTCTCGTTCTCGTGCTGCAGTGGGTATGTTTTTTTGTCCCTTAAGTGTGTCTTCCCCTCAGATGGGGGGTGATCTCTGCTTCTATTTGTCCTTTTCAAGAACTGATGCAGGTCTCTACATGCTGGGGCTGCTAAGTTCTTAACGTTAAGGGAGGTGATGGGTGAATTATTAGATGCGTCCCCTTTCTCCTTGTCCCTGGGAAGCTGCCTAACCATTACCTCCAGGTGGCTGAACTCCTAGACATTTACTTGTCAGGGTGGCAAAAAGGGCCCTAGGTTACTTGCTTCTGGTCTTCAGGACCAATTTTAGAGTAGCACTTTCCTCCTGATCCTCCAAAAGAATAACAACTCTACTTCCACAACCCTGTGGTTCGAGCTTCTTCTGTGCACCCCAGTCCCATCACACACACTGCTTTCTGAATAGCAGGGTTCCCCTAAATCTTGTAATGCTCAGCCTGTCATCTGCAAATGAGTCATGGGTTTTTTTTAACCTTGGTTAATAAGGCTGAACACAAACTATATTTCCAACAATAGGGAGTTTGTTAAATAAATTTTAGTGCCATAAGCACATTTACGGTATATTTTCAATGCAAAAAGGCAGGCTGCAAAACACTATGTAAAGTAAGAACCTATTTTGGCTAAGAGGAAAAAAACCCTCAGCTATATATGTATATATGGGTAGAAAATTATCTGGAGGAATATGCACCCGAATGTTAGCAATGTTTTGTTTTTTTCTGGGTGGTGGGCTAAGGGATTTTGACTTCCTTCCTCGTGCATAGCTGTCTTTTCTGATTCATTTACAATGAGCATATATTTCTTCTGTCTCAACTAATAAACAAATCAAGAAAAGCACCACCAGATCTTCCTAAGGTCTCGTTTGCATACATTTGCATGCCATCCCATCAACACCATCCATCAAAGCCCTAGGCTATCCGCCTTCAACAGTCCAAAGGCCTGCCTGCCACCACCTTTTGTAGTCATGAGTCCACCACGGCCAGTAGCCCCCTCCCTTTAGGAGGATGCTAGCAGCCCCATCTGAGGTCTTGAGCCCAGCTGGCCTCCCCAGGGAGCCCTCTGTCCACATCCCAGCCCTCAGCAGGACCACGGTGCTGACACCAGCCGGGAGGCAACAACAGTCCCATTGTCACATTTCCAACCTCGGAGGTTTCTTGCTTCCGCTCCTGCTTCTCCGTTGACAGTATTCTCTTGTTATTCTCACTGCTTTGACCTGAAGGGGCGGGTTTTCCTTTCTCTCTTCTTCTCCTGTGTGCAGCTGCTCCTCGCTCCTCTTCTTCATCTTGGCTGCGATTGTCTGAGCCAGGCATCTGAGCTGTTTTGAGCTGGCTTCCTATTTTTGTGCTTTGTCAAACTGGGGGAGATGAAGAGCTGTGAGTACAGCGTGGGTCTCAGTCACGTGGCAGTGTCCCGTCCCCCTTCCTTGGTGGGGGCCAGATCGCATCTCAGACACAGTTGTGGAGCGTCAGATGGGGGAATGCCACATACACTCTGGTTGGTTCATATTTTATCTGACTCTTCATTGTAGAAAAAGCAATAGCTCCCAAACTAGACACACACACACACACACACACACACACACACACACACACACACAACTGGAAGTCAGCTCAGAGACATTGCTGTCCTCCCAGAGACGCTGATTAGCTATACAATCTGTATCTCTTGTACCTGATACTGTTAGGTGGGGCGGAGACCCGAGTGCCAGGAGGTCCTTTGATCACATCATCACAAGCCCATTGATTCTGAGGTTCCATGACAACCACCGTGAGCAGATCACAATGTGTGTGTCAAGGTGGCTGCACTCAGTCCAGTCACAATGGTCAGCAGGCTATGCCCCGACACCTTGCTGCATCCATCCAGTGCATGTCTGCTTACAAGTTCTGACATCTTGATTGAGTTAGTCAACATCATTATGATTCAATTTCCTCATTTGTCCCTTAGGACAACATAACCCCTGCCTCTTGGGCTTCTTATGAGAATCAAATGAGCCAACATGCATAAAGGACACAGAAGAGCGTCTGACCCATAGGGAACACTTGATATAAGTTATTTTCTGATTTAACTTTTTGGATGAGCCTGGGCACTGGGCAGTACAGGGTGGCCATAGTGTCTGGAAACATTCTTATTTGATCAATCACTGCCATACCAGTAATCCACTTATTGTATCTCCACCTGTGTTTCCAGGCCTAGCAACCACTCTGCATTTGACCCGTTTCGCCACAAGGAAAAGACTGAGATGCATTCCTTATTTGGCTGTAAGCAGTGGACTGTAGGACTTGCAGGCTTTTCTGTGTGGTTCCAAGCCTCCTGGAAGTCTTCTATTGCAGTGGTTCCCAACCTTTTTTGGGCCATGGACCGGTTTAATATCAGAAAATATTTTCACGGACCGGCCTTTAGGGTGGGATGGATAAATGTATCACGTGACCGAGACAAGCATCAAGAGTGAGTCTTAGACGGATGTAACAGAGGGAATCTGGTCATTTAAAAAAATATAACATTGTTCAGACTTAAATATAAATAAAATGGAAATAATGTAAGTTATTTATTCTTTCTTTGCGGGCCAGTACCAAATGGCCCACGGACTGGTACCAGTGGGTGGCCCGGGGGTTGGGGACCACTGCTCTATTGGACCTTGCCCGAGTCCCTGCTCCTGTAGCTTAATCCTCCAGCTCTGTCCTTGGTGGGGGATTAACCTGCACAGGACTGTCCCACATGATTTGTGGCTGTTTGCTACATTCTTTCACCTCCTGTGTCCCTTTCCCCCCTCCCGGGGTGGGGGTGTATGTGAGTGTCAAGTTTGCCTCCTCAATATTCCTCAGGGTCTGCGGGAAGCCCCCTGAGCTGGTGAGGAGAGGGCTGGCTATGTGGGAAGCAAGGCTGAGGATCAAGCGAGGGGTGGGTGGGTACCTCTCTGTTCCTGTATGGAGTTTGTGGAAAGACCAGGGTTCCCACCTGGCAGAGACTTCACCTGCTTTTCTGTGTTTTCGGCCAGAGCTGCTTGTCTGTTGATCTGAACTCTAGCCTCAAGGGGAGGGACTGTCATCTTTATGTCTTGTGCGGTGCCAGCCATGCTGTTGGCACTGCCTCAGGTGGTCCCTCCTGTCTCTGTGTCTGGAGGTGGACACGCAAGAGGACACCACTCCCCCCGTGCTGGGCCTCAGGTCTATACTCTGCACTGGGCTCTGCTTGGACATGTCTGGTCCCTGGTACTAGCTGAGGGAGGGCCCCTTGTACTGTGGCTGCACTGCCCCTGTGGACACACACACACACACACACACACACCCCACGGCCTGCACCTGTCCCTCTGGCTGCTCACTATCTGTGAGACCTACCTAGCAGCATCCAAGCACAGCCTCAGGGGGGTCCTCTGTGTGGAGTGACGGTGAAGTCTGGGTCTCTGTGTGGTCCCAAGAGTGAGCTTGGGTTGCGGAAAGGCCTTTCCAGAACGAAGGGGTTACCCCTGCCACAGCCATTCTCCAGCTGCTGCCTACTGACCTCAGGTCATGTCTACCCTGCAGGTCCCCACAGGGACACAATGCAGCAGCTCCCTCTCAGTGCCCAGTGCCCAGGGGACCGGGTGCAGCAGTCTGCCCACCTGCAGCAGGGACATGCCCTAGAGCATCTCTTGCAAATACCATGAGGGCCCAGCTGGGTCCCCTTAAGCAGGCAATGCTCCCAGCTGCTGCAGGTGTGTGATGCAAAGGGCCCACATCTGGACCTCCTGGAGTCTGCTTCTCCTCTAGACCACTTTCAGGGGACCACGGCTGGTGATCCACCATGTCAGCAGCAATGGCCCAAGCCCCCTTTCCCTGGAGGTAGAAGGCATCTGTGGTGCAATTCACACTCCAGAGCTCCCCGGGGGGTCAGGCTGAGGCTAGACACCCTGAGCTGTCTTTGCCTGACTTCCCCTCTCTTCCGTCCCAGGTCCCTCGCTGCCTAACCTTTCTCTCCTGAGATCCCTGTCTTCATAAGTCACACGCACAAGAAGCCCCCTCGCAGGCTCTTCTGTCAGAGACCTGTCCTGAGACCAACCCCACCCACCCTGGAGCTCAAACCATAGGGTACTTGTGGTCATTTAATGCAAACAGGCCTGGAGCCCTGCCCTCTACTCTCTGGGGGGAGCTGCAGCTCTCAGGACTCACTATCCTGACCTCTGCCCACCTATACACACACACGCACACGCACATACATGCATACACAGCCACACATAGAGGCACATACAGCCATATCCCCCCACACTCAATGCAGACACACACAGTCATACATACATTAACACAGCTATATATGGATGCACACACAGTCATACATGTGCATGCAAATTACACAAGCATGTACACACCGTTGCACATACATGAACGCACAACCACACACACGTCACATTCTTGTTTGGCAGTCCTTGTCCCCCTCCCCTGGCTCCCGAGGCTCTCAGCATTTAAAGGGTGAGAGAAGTTGATGGCCAATCTGCCGTCTCCCCTCAAGGCCGCGCGGTCTGGCGGAAGGCCCAACGCCCCGACAATCTCTTTCACTTCCACTCCCTGGGAAGAAGGATGATCTAGCCAGTCTACAAGGTTGGAAATTGATTTCTCGATTTCCACATGAATTTTGCTTCCAATTCAAGCCATGGAAAAACGCAACACTTCTTCCATTGATCCTCTCACCTGGCAGTGCGGTGGCTGGAATCAAAGCGGCAGGGTCTGTTGGGGGACCTCAGCGTCCAGGGGGCCAAAGGAGAAGAAATCCCCTGCAGAGAAAATGATCGCCCTGCTAGTGCTTGAGGTACAGAATCGGTTCTGGTTGTTTCCTGTCTGTTTTATCCCCTTTGCAGGGCGCCGCACGTCTGCAGGAGGGCTCGTAAGGGGCTGCTGTCTTCCTGCTGGGAGTCCCTGTGCCGGTGGCTCTTGGTTCATTTTCCTGTGAATGACTCACTTACAAAGCATTACAGCCCTGCCTGGGACCTGAGAAGTAGACCCCACTGAACAGGCTGGATGGCCCACTTGCCAGCATCCCCTGCACAGGTGAGCAGGTGTAATGACCTGAATGGCCCACAGGCCGGGGCTGGTGGGGTAAGACCAGCCGGAGGGACGCCCCACCTCTCAGCCCACGAGGCCCAGCGGTCCTTTGCTCTGCTGCCGCCTCAGGCTCTCTTAGCACCTGCCCTGGCTCTTTCCTCCTGAGCTCCTTCCCTATTCTTCCCAGCAGGTGCTCTTTGCTTCTCTGTCCCAGCTGACTTGTCCCTTGTCCCTGGCGCCACTCCAGTCTGGGACCCAAGTCTTGCTCCTTCTTTCTCCCCGACCAGTATTTTTCCCGCCCTACTCTATGTAGGAGAAAGAAAACCTACTCCAGCTCCCGGAAAGACAGAAAGCAATCTCAGGCACTTTGAAAGTTTCCCCTCTGTTTCTGTCTTCCACCTTAGCCACTCCCGGTTCCTAGCTATTATGGGCTGAGGTATAACCCTGCAAACTCACCTGCTGCAGCCTAACCGCCTGTGCCTGTATTGCAGCTAGAGCCCTTACAAAGACGACTGGGTTAAAATGAAATTGTCAGGGCGGGCCCTGATCCAGTCTGACTAGGGTCCTCATAAGAAGAGGAAATCTATCATGGAGAGACCCCAGGGCTGTGCCTGCACAGAGGAAGGACCACGTGAGGACATACCAAGAAGACAGTGTCTACAAGCCATGGAGAGATGCCTCAGGAGAAACCAAACCTGTTGCCACCTCGATCTTGGACTCCCAGTTTTCAGGACAGTGAGAAAATACATTTCTGCTATTTATGTACCCCAGCCTGTGAGACTTTGTTATGGCAGCCCACACAAATACACCAGATGAGGTCTGTCTTTTCCCAACCACTGTGTTAGACAGTAGGGGTGACTGCAGGGTGGGGCGCTGGTCAGGAGTGTCAAATCCCAGCTGTGTGGCCCTGGACAAGTTCCTTGGGTTCCAAATGCCTCAGTTGGCCCACCTGTACAATATGACCATGCCAACGCAACCTCACAGCCTGGCTACGAGGAGCATGCAAGGTGTGGATGCTCAGAAAGCCCCTAGAATAGTACCCAGTACTAGGCAACCCCATCCCCACATGTGAGCTGATACCAGTGAGTTCTGCAAGCCCAAGCCTGGGGCCCGTCCTCTTCCGGATCACTCTTCTCCTGAGTGAACATCAGTGAAGGTCAAGGACCACTTCCTCTCAGGCCTCAGAAATGGAGAATTTGGAGGCCCCTATCCCCAAAGGATTATGGGCTGGGTTTGCACATGGGCCCTGTACCTGGCCCAGTGGTACCAGGGAAGTTGTTGGTAGACCTCTGCACTGCAGGACGGTTACACCCGCGCCCAGGAGGAGGGACCAACCCTCTTGGCTGGAGGCTACCATGCACACGGAGAAGATTCAGCTTCTGAATCACAGACCTGGGCTTCTGTCTCTTTCCTGACACTTACCAGCTGTGGTACCTGCAACCGTCATTAATCTCTCTGAACCTCAGTCTCTTTATCAGCACATGAAAGGGGATACTATGCACCTCATAAAATTATAGTAACAATGCAATAATGGTTTAAGCACCTAATGATAATAATAAACAGGTAAGAGCTACTTTTTTTTTTTTTTTTTTTCCTGAAGCTGGAATCGGGGAGGCAGTCAGACAGACTCTCACATGCACCCGACCGGGATCCACCCGGCACGCCCACCAGGGGGCGATGCCCTGCACATCCAGGGTGTTGCTCTGTCGCCACCAGAGCCACTCTAGCGCCTGGGGCAGAGGCCAAGGAGCCATCCCCAGCGCCCAGGCCATCTTTTGCTCCAATGGAGCCTCGGCTGCGGGAGGAGAAGAGAGAGACAGAGAGGAAGGAGAGGGAGAGCGGTGGAGAAGCAGATGGGCACCTCTCCTGTGTGCCCTGGCTGGGAATCGAACCCGGGACCTCCGCACGCCAGGCCGATGCTCTACCACCGAGCCAACCGGTCAGGGCCTTAAGAGCTACTTTTAAAGCAGGTAAGATATATCTCAGACAGGAGAATGTGCTATTTGGATTCTCTTTTTTTTTAGACTGGGAACCTTTTTAAAGATTAACCCCCTACTATTGACTGGGCATAATCCTGGACATTGGGAGTCCTGTGAAATCACAGCTGAGTTCCACTCTGGTTAATGGATTCAGCTAATTATATTCAATAAAGGTCAGTCAATATAATTTTTTGTCAATTGTCACTTTGTACAGTTGGGGCAGAGAGTGGACTCTGGAGCTTTGGCGTCTGTGGGCAGTGACGGTGCACGCAGGTGTGTGGGTCTGCTTATGCAAGAGTCATGGGACAACTGACCCGTGTGACAAGCAGGCTCAGTGGGCTCCTGTCCTCCTGCTAACCAGAGAAACCTGGCCGTGGCGAGGAGGCCGTGCCTGTGGCCAAGCACTGGACTGGTCAGAATGTGTCTGCAACTGGACACACAAGGACTACCAGCACCCAGGAGCCTCTGGAGGCACTGGGATGATGAGGTAGGCCCAGGGGGCGCCCTCTCTTTCCAGGAGGGGCTCTGTTTGTATCAGACTGCAGTCAGGATTTCCCTGTGAGCTCCACCCTGTCAGGACAGCCGGGATGGGCCATTTACCAAGCTGACTGAAGTTTTATTAACCTGCCACCCACCAAGGAGAGTAAATCAAATAAGGCCACATTATTGAACCACTGGCCTTAGGACCATATATGCTGTCTCTGCTCCAAGTCCCCTGCTGTGTGATGCAGCATAAAACACAGGCCTCTCTCAATTGTGACAGGTGCAAAATTAGCATGCTTATATAATTACATTTTATTTCTTCTGAGCCTCAGAATGCACTGAGAGCCTCTCTGGTTTCTTCCTCTGTTTTGTGGTGGTGGTGGTGGTGGTGGCTGTGGAAGAGGTGTGTGTGTTTACAGGAAATTTGTTTCCCTTGCTTTTTTTCCCTCTGAATGATGTTGAAATGACTTGGCCTTTCACCTTTCTGAGTTCATACCCACACATCAACAAGAAATTGTCCCTGAATGTGTCATGTGGGAGCAGTCGAAGAGCCACCTCTTGGATAAGAACATGGAAAGTCAATTGCCATAGAGGGTTAGTAGTCCTGCAGGTCCCCAGGGGTCTACTGCTCTGTGCTAATTATACCCCCTTTCCTTTCCTTTCCTTTCCTTTCCTTTCCTTTCCTTTCCTTTCCTTTCCTTTCCTTTCCTTTCCTTTCCTTTCCTTTCCTTTCCTTTCCTTTCCTTTCCTTTCCCTTCCCTTCCCTTCCCTTCCCTTCCCTTCCCTTCCCTTCCCTTCCCTTCCCTTCCCTTCCCTTCCCTTCCCTTCCCTTCCCTTCCCTTCCCTTCCCTTTCCTTTCCTTTCCTTTCCTTTCCTTTCCTTTCCTTCTCCCTCCTTCCTTCCTTCCCTCCCTCCCTCCCTTCCTTCCTTCCTTCCTTCCTTCCTTCCTTCCTTCCTTCCTTCCTTCCTTCCTTCCTTCCTTCCTTCCTTCCTTCCTTCTTTTGTTCCTTCCTTCCCTCCCTCCTTTCTTCCTTTCTTTCTTCCCTTCCTGATTTCATGCATTTGTATGTCTTAGTCCATTTGGGCTGTTACAACAACACCATAAACAGGGTGGGGATTTCTAAACAACAGATATTTGTTTCTCTCAGTTCTGAAGGCTGGAAGCCCAAGACCAGGACGCCAGCATGACCAGGTCAGGGCCCTCCTCCCGGTTGAGAACTTACTGTTGTATCTCCATGTAGTGGAAGAGGCTAGGAATCTCTGGGGCTTCTTTTATAAGGGCACTAAGCCTGTGCGAGAGGGTTCTGCCCTTCTGACCTAATCATCACCCAAAGACCTGCCTCTAATACCATCACCATGGGCATTAGGTTTTTAATATATGAATTTTGGAGGGACACAGACATTCAGACCACAGCACTGTGTGTGTGTGTGTGTGTGTGTGTGTGTGTAAATATATATATATATATATATATATATATATATATATATATATATATATATTTTTTTTTTTTTTTTTTTTTTTTTTTTTTTTCCATCCATTTGTCTCTCCACTTACTTGTCAAATAATTTTTGAATTCTTGTGCTGGGTACTAGGGATTCAACAAAAGGAGAAAAAAAATGGCATTGTTCTTGCTGTGTGGCAGATTGTATTTATCAAAAAATCGCTGTAAAAATGTCTCCTATCCCAGACGCTCGTCTGCAATGTGGTCTCACCACTCTCCTATCCAGAGGTGGGGTCCCTGCTCCTGCCCTGAGTCTGAGCTGGCCTCAGTGACTCATGCTTGTAACTTATAGAATGCAGCTGAAGTCAAGTGACACTGAGTGACTCCTAACGCTGGATCAGAAAAAGGCATGCAGCTCACATGGGAGCTGTAAGAAATTTGAGGACCCTAAGACTGTCATGCTGGGGAGGCCACACATCAGTGCCCTGGTGACAGTCTCGCCGAGCTTCTAGCCAGCAGCAACCAACTGCAAGACGTGTGACTCTGCCACCGAGGCTGTCCCCTACAGCTGAGCCTTCCTATGGCCGCAGCCCTGGCGATACCTGACTGAAACTGTGTAAGAGACCCAAGGAAGAGCTGCCAGGCTGACCCTTCCCTGAGTCCCAGAACCACACAATCACGAGCCAAATGCAATCATTGTTTTAAACCACTGAACTTGAGGGGAATCTGTTACACAGCCGTACGTGACTGAAGCTTGCAGTTCAGAAGGGGAGACAGATATTAAAGTCTCTTATAAATTAGCACAGAATTAATGTGAAGAACCATCTTGAAAAACTATGGGTGTGCATTTCCCAGGAGAGGTCAGGGAAGTGGCCCTGAGGGAGGGGTGATCGACTGGGAGCCGAAGGACACAGGGAACTTCACAGGGGCAAGAGGATGAGTGACAGGCATGAGCAGAGGTCCTGTGGCAGGAAGGAGATACTGGAGAAAAAAAAACCCCTGGGAAGGTGCAGGCTGGAGAACAAGGGGAGGCCAGAGGGGCGCAGGGTCCCGATCCCACAGGGCCCCCCTTGTGTGCTGTGCTAATGATCTGGACATTTGGAGAGAGAGTGACAGGAAGGGGCTGAGGCAGGCCTAGCAGCAGCAGCTATGGGTGGCGGCGGGTGGTGGGTGAGCACGGTGAAAACCCCCCCGGAAACGATGCTCCTCATTGAAACGATGCGTGTGGAAACCAGTTATCCACTGGGACCGAGGTTCCTGTGGGGGCTGCGTTCCACCTGAGGGGCCGAGGCCCACCTTTCTTAGGAAAGGCCACGACTTCCCGTTTCTTCACACGACCTTGGGTAGGTCACTTCACCTCTCCGGGGACAGGGCTTGTGTGGATGATTTATAGGTCCCATCAAATTCTGTGAATCTAAGAATCAATTCTCAATGACTTTCCCACCGTGAAGAAAAGTGCTCGCTAAAACTTAACATAAATAGATTAAATAGGCCAACGACATGAAATTATATTTAATGTGATTCATTATCCTAATGTGCTATCTACAGAGCTCTCTCTATTCTCTCTAATAACTGCCTTGTTTTTATGGCAA
Source organism: Saccopteryx leptura (assembly GCF_036850995.1). Taxonomy (NCBI): domain Eukaryota; kingdom Metazoa; phylum Chordata; class Mammalia; order Chiroptera; family Emballonuridae; genus Saccopteryx; species Saccopteryx leptura. The sequence goes on from NC_089507.1 coordinate 171,215,702, forward strand.
TACAAGGGTTAGGCCAGGCAGGCACTGAGAACACGCCTCATGGCTCCCTGGGGGAAAACCTGGCTGTGCCTAGCTGCAGCAGAGAAACAAATGCTTCATGTGTGGCCATAGCCTTGATGTGGAGCTGTGGCCCTGCCCGTCCACTCACTCGTCCCAGGTGCAGATGCTGCCTGGTCATCTGAAGTCACTCACTAAGAGAGGGACACATGCTGGACACCAGTTTACAGGGCTTGGTTAAGATTTGAACTCAGTACCATTGGAAAGGCAGGGCACTGTAGAGTACCGGCTTGGAGACATTTACTCTGTGACCTTGGCTCCGTCACCTTACCTCTGCAAGCAGCAATTTCCTCTAATGTGGAGATAAAAATACCTTCCTGCCTACCTGAAAGGCTGAATGTGGAGACCGAATCAGATAACCCTATCAATGGCCATGGGCTGTGTCTCTGGTGCATCTTATGTGCTGAATAAGTGATAACGATTGCTATTCCAGCCCATTCTTCAGTGCTGGTCTCAGATAATTGAAGCTACACACAGTGGAGATTACAAATGTCAAACCCACAAATACCAAGGGTCTGCTGGATGTATTTATGCTTAAATGGGCTGTTCAGAAAACAGGAGGTTTGGCTCCGATGGTTGAGAATAAAAACAGAAAAAAAAAAACAAAGTTGTAAGTAATGTTAAAGAGAGGTGCCCGATTCCCGTGGGTCCAAATGACATTTAAAGTTACTCTGAATAACTGGCAGGGCCCTGGCTGTTTTTCGGGATGCATGTTTTGGGCTTGAGCTTGAATAGACACATGTGCATGTGCATGCACACACACACACACGCGCGCGCGCACACACACACACACACACACACACGCACTCAACGAAAATAACTCACGGCTGAGAGTGTGCCTGGAAAATTAACTCCCGTTTCCTTGACACAGTCTTGCTCTGCTTTCCAAGAGAGAAACATATCACCTCCCGCAGCAGCGGCCTCCCTCCCGTCTGCCGAGGGCAGGAGGTGAGGCTGGGTGACTGTGGGACAGGGCGGGTGCTGCTGACAGGGAGGTTATTTATGTATATGTGCTCCACCTGCGCTGCCCGCGCGGGACCGCCAGGCCCCTCCCTGGCCGGAGCTGCTGGCCCTGTGTCTTCAGAGCAGGCAAGATGAAACGGTTGCGTCTTGATCCATCTAGACAGTAAATTTTTTGTCCCTATAAGCTAAAATCAATATTGGCAGAAACTGTGTGTCATTAAAAACTAAATGAACATGACAAAGCCAAATGGCTGCCTATTAAACAAATGAGTTTTTTTCCTTCTCACAGGCACAGCGGGTTATTAAATTCTTTATTACAGGAACATCGCCATTTGAAGGGGGTAAAAATACATCTGTGTGAGTCATCTGGGTGTGTGCAGCAGCACGGCCTCCCTGAGCTCCTCCTAGATGCTCTGGCAGCCCTCGACCCTCCCCTCCCATGGGAAGACAGTTCCTCCGAGCTAGCGAGAGAGACGGAGGAGAGGCGGAGGGGACCTGGCATTCATACACACGTTCATCCACTCATTACTTTACTGGTTCATTCGACAAATATTTACTGAATACCTACTGTGCGTGGGACATTCTGCTGCTCCTGGCATACAGTGGTGAATGATGAAGGAAGCATACATAGTCCGTTTGCCCCAGCCAGTCCCCCCGCTTGAACATATAAGCCGAGATATTTGCTATTGCATTTCAGAAGACAAGATCCAGTGGCCTAAAACCCAAGGGTAATTTATTTTCTCACCTAACAGAAAGCCTAGAGGTAAAGTGGTTCCAGAGTCATGTCATAATTCAGTAATAATAGGCCCAGCTTTCTTCCATCTCTATGCTCTGTTCTTCTCAGTATAATGCTTGTCCCCTCATGGTTGCAGAATGGCTGCCATAGCTCCAGACATCATGACTGCACACAGCCACATCCAACAGCAGGTTCTAGTCCCACATCTCATGGTACCAGGGAGTGAAACTTTTTCCAGAAGCCCCAAAATGTTCTGTTCAGGTCCCACTGGTCACAGGTGGTGATATGCTCAAGCCCTGGCTGTAAGGGTGGCGGGAATGTGAGTTGTGGGACAGACAAGTGTGATTGGTGGTGCACAGGCTCCCTTTACTCCTCTGAAAGAGGTCTCTCTTTTTCTGCTCCAGGCCTCTGTGGTTCTCTTGGCTCCCCACCGCCTAGCTGCCCCTGAGCCTGCTTGCTCTGTCTCAGCATGTCTCCAGTTCCTGGCTGTGCTGGGTGTTTCCTGTCTCCTTCTAGATCTCCTCTCACCTTCTTGACCCTGCTCTGTGTTCCAGGGAGCTGACTGTCCCAGGGACCATCCAGGGGCAACTCTGCCTCTGGCTTTAGTTGGGATCAGCCACTGGGAGGCGCGCTAGAGATCGGAGGAGAGGAGGGGGTGGAGTACTTGTTTCCCTAGAACCTCCTGTGCAGTGGCTGGGGTTGTATATGTCCCTTCATCCAGGGCCACAACTCCTGCTGGGATGCTCTTTGCTGCAGCTACTCTTGCCAAGATTGTGGTACCTGCTCCCACCCCTTGCTGCTCAGCCCTGGAACACTGGGATGCTACACCATCCCTCTGGGTTTCCCTTTAGTCTACCCTTTATCAAAGTCTCCCCATCACCCTCTCTGAACAAACCCTCTGTTTCCTACCAGCCCTGGCTGATAGACTGGCCCACAGACCATGGCTTCCTCCCTCTGCTGGACCCCACTTGCCCAGATGATCACACAGCCACACTGATGTGACATCGCCTGGAGCTTCGGCTGCCTTTATAAGATGGAAGAGGAACCGAAGGGGTAGAGAAAGGAGAAGAAAGAGAAGATTTTCAAGGATGGAAAAGTTAAGAAGATGGCTGGGACCCTTCCTGAATAGACCCAACTATCCCTGGGAAGTGTCCAGAACTTTGCCCCCCCCCAGAATCCACTGAGAAAGTGTGGATAAGAGCAGGTGCTCCACACTTCCTCTACACGTGGCACATGCCCGCTGGGATTGCTCATTTGCACTAGGAGGTGGCTCGTCTTCTCTACTTCAGCTCAGGGTCCTGTCCCCATGTCTTCAGGTCCCAGAAGCAGTGATTCAGGACTCAGACAGCCCTTAGGCATTATGTTGTTGCTCTCAATGTGCTCAGAAGCCAATCAAAGTAAACGTTATGGTTCCTATCTTCCAGATGAGGAAACTGAGGCACAGAGATTTTGAGCATCTTGCCCAAGGTCACACATTATTCCCAGCAGGGCTTGGACCTGCTCCTATCCCCGACTTCATATTCCGTGGTCTTACCTCAATGCTCTGTTTTTTTTATCTCTGCTCTGAACAACCTCTGGTGCTCCATGCTGAAATGAAGTGCTTTTGCTACCGATGAAATAGAATAATGACTTTCTTTCTCAATTTGCAAATAGAATATGTTAGTACATATAATTTCTTCAATTGTCGGCATTTCCCCAAATTTCCTCAGTCTTTTGACACTTATTCTATCATCAATACTAGAATCTCATATAAAATGCTATGTGATTTAGTAGAACATTATGTAGTTAAATCCAATATCTCCGTAGTTCAGTGTTCTATACAGATTATTATGTACTTCCCAGTGCTTCATGCCCAGATTAGTGGTTTGAAAATCACTTTTTCCACAATTGTTTTCAGACTCTGAAAGGTTACTGTAGACCTGAGAGAGAAAATTAGTTTCATTTCAAATTCTGTCATGGATAAACCGGTCGTGACTCCAGGCATGCTGTGTTGAAAGGATGTGCTGTATCTTGGACTCAGGGGGAAAGTGATCAGGACTCCATTATTTATGCCTGCCACAGGCACAGGAGTGGGAGTAATGGACGTGCTTGCCATTTATTTATACACCCTCACCTAGATTGGTCCCTCTGGCAGAAGTAAAGAAGCTAGCTTTGACCCATCTTGGTTTGGGCACCCCTTAGAACAACAAAAGTGTAGGAGAGAAGTCAAGCTGGCTTCATTTCTCTTACCTGTATTAAGTAGTGATGATGATGGCATTAAAGACGATCACTTAATTTTATTTAAACATGTTTTTTTAATAGCATGACAATGGCCAAGTTTGATCTGCTGACCTTGACCACTACCTAGCAAAGGACAATCATTTGGCTTATAAGATGAGACCATTGTTGGCATGGAACCCCTGCAGCCATTTTTGCTTGCTGAGGCAAGTCTCCCTGAAGGTGACACAGTGGGTGGTGGATATGGAGGCCTGGGTTCTCTGCTGCTCCACTGAGAGAGGAAGGATGGGGGTGAGATGGAGAGAAGCTCCATTATACAGGAGGTTTAGGGGCACATGGAAGTAGTGACCCCTTCTGGTCAACAGAGGAATGACATGGGCTTGCTAAGGAAGGATGACTTACTGAGTCTGAGAGGCAGAGAGTGTCATTGGGGGGGGGGGAGGAACTGGTAAGAGAATAACTATCATGGCTTGTCTCATCAGTTATTCCCTAAGTGGCTGTATCAACAACACCTTCTGGCCCTTAGAGTGAGGTAGAATGAATATGTATAAGGAGGGTGTGGCTGTGACAGCAAACCTTGCCCACTCTCACCTCAAAAGGGCTGGAAGGGAATGGCGTGGTGAGGGTGGGCACTGGAAGGCTGAGAGAAAATGGGAAATGCTTTTGAGCATCTTGGGAAGTCACCAATGCTCCTTTTACTTCTGAGAATTGGTTCTGGGGTACAGCAGTGACATTTTCTGGTGCTCCATCTGCCAGTGATTCTTGGGGACACTCCCTGCTGTCTTTGGACAGAATGGGTCAGTCTGGAGGGCAGAGCCCCGAGGTACCCTATACGTAGGCACTCCTCTGCCCGCCGCATGCACTGGGCACTTCCGATAACTCTGCCAGCCCCCCAGGCTGCCCCGCCTTTCTTTGGGAAGGCCTCCCCTCTCCTGGGCTACCTGCCCCACTGCTACCTCTGAGGTACCCCGCAGGCCTTTCTGACTGCTGCCGTTTCCCAGCAGAGTACCACTTCCCCATCCACGTTCCCGGAAGAGTCACAGGCTTAGTGCACTGTGTTCGCGTCACTTATTTGTAAAATAATATCTTTACATTTAAAAAAAGCACAGCTGTGAATTGTTGGGCACTTACCGTGGATTATCTCATTTCATCCTCACGGCAGTGGATGAGGTGGATGCAATTACCATCCTGTTTAAGGATGCAGAAGTGGAGGCACAGAAGGATAGATAACTTGTGCACCGGCACACAGCTGCAGTGGTCCTCCAAAAAAAGCCTAATTTGTGGCATTTTCCCATTTGCTTGGTGTAAATAGTCTAAAAATGGCAATTTCATGCTACCATTGCCTTCATAATGGGCTCACATTATTCCTGAAAATTTAGCAGTTGGTTCTTGCAGGTTAGTATGAGCCAGTATGAGCCCATGTAAGCTGGTATGAACAGGTTCCAATGTGTCACTGTGACAGCTGTCTCCACCTCCAGGAATGGGACTGTGGGCTGCTCAAGATCAGAAGCTGGGTTTTAATAACCTGCTACCTCTCATGCTTCGTACTGGTACTAAGTAGATCCTAAACTAATGTGTGTAAAAGGAGGTGAATTTCTGGGCACATAGGACAGAGGCAGAGCACTACCTGAATGGAGCTCCCACTGCAGGAAGACACTATTCGGAAGACTCAGATCCCTGTCCTGAGGTCTGCAGAAAAGGAAGGGACAGAAGACAGGAAGGGAACTGACTCAGACCTGGAAGTGGGCCCTGAGGCTGTGGGTTGCCAGGGGCAGCAGAGGTCTTTGGGCTGGGAACAGATGTCATGTCTGGGCATCGGACAGGGTGAAGCCTCATGAAAGGGGCAGTCCATAGCTCAGGTGCCTGTTCCCACCCACCTGCCAGGACCCAGCCGGCCCAGGACAAGCAGAGGGGCCATGCACATCATGCAACTGACAACTTGGCTCTCCCCCTGGTTAGGCTGATCCACTTCCAACGTGTGCATACGTGTGTGACAGACCTTTATTCCAGTAAATAATGTGGATCTGAGATTTTCTTTAATCCGGCTGAGGCCAGAACAAGATATCCACAGTTAGTAGTAGAAATGCTAACTGGAGTGTTAACACTTGTTGGAGTGCCAGGGCCACGCGGGGGGAGGGTCTGGAGAGGAGTGGGTGGGGGTCCCCATGATGAGGGCCACGGGAAGACACTTCCTGCATCCCTTCCTGAGCCGGGGAGAAATGCACAGACCGCAGCATCAGGGTTAGCTGGGACTGAGCTGCTCAGCCTTCAGCATGCGTTAGTGTTGCAGGAGCAGGGCCGGCTTTGCGGGCCTGTGACCCCTGAGGTCGCATAGGACCCTGCACTCACAGAGCCTCCGCAGCCAGGAGGGTGGAAAGCTCTGTGGCTGCCATCTCGAGATCCTTCATTATGTTTGCACAAGGGGCCCCATGTTTCCCTTTGGCACCGGACCCTGTCAGGGACATAGATGGTCCTGCCTGAGGGCTTGTCAAAACCCACCTTGCTGGGGCCCTTCCCCAGAGTTTGAGTCAGAGGGTCTGTGTGGGACCTGAGAATTTGCATTCGTGAGAAGCTTCCAGGTGTGAATTTGGAAAAGTCTCTGAGCTGGCGGGCTGAAGCAGCAGAAAGAGTGACAGCAGGCCCTGGCCGGTTGGCTTAGTGGTAGAACATCGGCCCAGAGTGTGGATGTTCCAGGTTCAATTTCCAGCCAGGGCACACAGGAGAAGCGACCATCTGCTTCTTCACCCCTCCCCTTTCCCCTTTTCTCTTTCTCTCACTCTTGCTCTCTCCTACTCTCTCCTCCTGTAGGCCATGGCTCTATTGGTTCAAGTGCATCAGCCCTGGGTGCTGAGGATGGCTCTGTGGAGCCTCTGCCTCAGGTGCTAAAAATAGCTCGGTATGAGTATTGGCCCCAGATGAGGTTGCTCGGTGGATCCCAGTTGGGGCACATGCAGGAGTCTGTCTCTCTATCTCTCCTCCTCTCACTTGGAAAAGAAGGAAAAAAAAAGAAAAAAAAAAGAGTGACAGGAGGAGAGGCAGCTCAGACGAGCTCTGTAGTGAGTCAGAGCTGTGGCCAAGTCAAGGTTATGGGATGCACAGAGGGCAGCTGAGCTCCAATCTTTACTTCTCTGGGGCTAGAAAGACAAAGACTAGCTCTTGCCTTTGGAGGGTGGGAACAAATTAAGGGTGAGGGTGTGAGAAAGGCACATGTGACCCTAAAGAGCAGGTTTCTGGGGGAGTAGGGTAAAAGAGAGGCTGAAACAGGCCAAGCCTTCAAATCAAATCAAGGGAAACCAAGGCACCTGAGCACAGTCCCTGCACCCACCCCTGGGTTCAGGAGGCAGCTGTGAGGCCGGAGCTCCATGCGCTTTAGGAAAAGAAGGCTAATTGGCTGTGGACATCTACGCCACCTGTTAGATGCTCTGAGCTGGAAGAATGACATGAGAAACATTTTGCATTTCAAGAACATGGGCTGGTGGGGTTGTCCCTCTGCCCTGAAGATGAGCCGAGAGGACACTGCCCCGAGGAGGTCCTGGGACTATTCTTCAGCACATTGTCTGCCACCAAGTCATCTCTCACTGACCTGTGTTGGAGCCCGGAACGCCACCATGTAAGTATTATTTCTTTCATCTAAAGTCGGGGGTTTTAACTAGAGATTGCAGACCCCTCAGGAATCAGTGAATGGGCTTTGGGAGGTCCATGGGCCCTGCTGCAATTGTCTGTGAAATTTAGTGTGAATTGTATGTACATTTTCTTTTCCTGGGGAGAGGGTTGGACTTTTATCAAAGGATGCTGTGATGCCTCTCATAAAAGGATTTATCTGAAAGGCGGATTAGCCAATAAATGGTATTAGGATCACTGGCTAACCTTTAGGGGGAAAAAATAAAGCTGCCTCCTCACCTATCTCCTTACACCAGACTTCATTTCAGATGGATCAGGGGTTTCAATGTTAAAGAAAAATGAAGAAATAAAAGATAAAATGTTTTATTATAGATAAAACTTGGGTAAATATATTTATAATCTTGGGTTTAGAAACCAGTTTGCAAAGTGGGACACAGACTTCAGAAGCCATATAGGAAATGATTGATTAATCTAATCTGAACAATTACAATGTTAATGGGGAGAAATAAAGACAAAGGGCAGACTGAAGTCAAAACACAAGAGAAAAACAGGGAACAATATTTACAGCACAAAACAAGAAGCCAATTTATGAATATATAAAATGCTCAGATAACCTGTAAGGAAAAAAACATGAAAATAACCAAATACAAAGATGTACATTCGACACGGGTAAGTAGTGCATGTCAAAAGAAACACGACTCAATAAACACATAAAAAAAATGCTCATCAGCTCATGGAACAATTAAAGAAATGTGAATGGATACCAGGAAGGGGATTACCATGTTTTTACTTCATAGATGGAATGCAATGTATATTGAATAGTGTTTTATAATAGGGATGTTTTACATTGCATTTGTTCTGCTGTATTTGATGTTCAGATTGCATCAGTTTCTCAGGTATTATAAACAGTGTTGTCAAGAACAATTTTCTAACAAATCTGTGATTATTTCTTCAAGATGGATTTCTGGAAGGATCATTAACATTTAGCATCATGTAGCATCGTTTCCAAAATGATTAGAGCAAGTGGGCTGGATCCAGGGCCCTAGACGAGGTTCGGAGTCCTCCTCCTCCTGAGAATGGCGGCCGTGGATTTGGAGGTAGAAAAAAATGGTAAATGATGTTCAATGAGTATCTTTTATATGCCAAGCAGCGCATCAGACACTGTTGCATTTAGTATGCGTTTCATTTAATCCTGCAACAGCAGCCAGAAGTGAGATAAGCATACTTTTCCTCTTGTACAGGTGAGAAAACCGAGGGTCAGAAAGGGTTAGTAACTTCCCCAAGGTTGCACAGTGGAGTGAGAGCTGGGATTAGGGGCACAGATCTCTCTGGCCTGAAAGCCTGTGTTCTTTGCTCACCAGCTGTCTGTCAAGGGCAGCAGCAGGTGGTTTGGCTAGAGGTTTTTCTAAGAAGGAGGGAAGAAAGGCACTGCCAGGGAGGTTGGAAGATACCCTAAAACAATTTTGTCTCTATTTACAGTTTTTGGAAGGTTGGTTCTTCTCCTGGGTATCATGATATGTAGCCTTCAAGGGAAGATTCTGCATAGGATGCTCACACAAGAAATGGATGAAGGTTATTATGTAGCAAATGGCAAGGGGCAGTGAGCAACCCTCTTCTGCTTTCCCCAAACCCTGACTCTTTAGGTGCATCTAGATCAGCCACCCAGGAAGACTGCAAACTCTCTGTCACCGGCAGGTACACACAGCTCACACACAGCCCGGCACCGGGAGGAAGCGTAGGTGGTCTCCACATTTCCAGGAAAGTCAAGACCCTTTCTCTTCCAATCCCTCTTCCTAACTCATCTGTGGATCTTCCCCAGCGAGGCGGACTCATCTCCCTGCCCTCACACTTGATCAGACGAGCCCCTCCCAAGTCATCTAGCTAAGTGACGTTTGGGTCAGCCTTCAAGAGCAAATAGCAGGTACGATGTTTTGTTTGGAATAAGTTCTGAAGATCCAACCAAGTTAGGAGTTTAGAAGCTCAGAGTTAATTTTCTAAGAGGACTCACTCCTCCCAACCCTCACTGTGTCTTTGGAACCGCTGTGGCCACAGGAGGTACATTGTGATTCTGGAAACAGCCAGCATAAGTGGAGAGATGGGCTATTCTGCCACCTCTGGGGCAGACAGCTGCTTTCTTTGTGTGGGTATTTCTCTGGAGCAAGCTGCTGGTTAAAAGTCTTCCAGAAATGTTTGACTATTCCTAATGACAAGGGACACAAGGAGAGATACCATAGAAAGTATTGAAGGACTCTGACCCAGCCTAATTTCACTCCTATGAATTATTATTATTATTATTATTATTTTTACTCCTATGAATTATTTTAAGGAAATAACCTGACTTGCACAGAGATCTATCTGTTCTTCGTGGCAGTTTTATACCATGAGAGTTGCGAAAACAAACTAATACTCAACAAAAGGGCCTGACCAAGAAAATTAATAGGATCATTAGAAGTCATGTGGCAGGAAGACAGTGGTGGGGCAACCTAGTCACAACATCAGTTAGTGGGTGCTGGGGAAGCGAGTTAGAAAACAGTGTGTATAGTAGTCAAACTTTTTTTTTATAAAGAGAAAATATTGGGGGGAAAGAGAAAAATGTCTGGAAATTTACGTTTTAAAGATGGTGTGGAGTTTTTCGTTAGGTGATGGAGTTATGAGCAATTTTTATTTTCCTTGTGCTTTTCGGGTTTCCACATTTGCTGCATGGAACACCCTTTGTAATAAGGAAATGCCCCCCTTTTTAAATGACGGTTCTATGGGGTATCCCTTGGTGGGTGCCTGGAGGTGTGCGTCTCAGAGCCAGGCAGCTGCCCAGTGGGGCCCAGGATGCAGGTGGCCGTGTAAGTTCGTCTGCCCAAGCAAAGGCCAACCCGGCTCCTGGATTCCTTTCCTGTGCTCACTCTCACCTCCCGGATCCACTGGGGACAATCAGTGTCTCAGCTACCCAGGCTGTTAGACACAGTGTTTGATGGAAGATCCAGTTCCTTGGATTAGTGCTGGGTTGAAAAATGACCCACAAGTCTCTGGAGATATGGCAGAGCTGGAGCAGAGCTTGGTATTTATAACCCAGTCTGCCAGTGCAGGGCCCGGGCACCACGCAATTCTGACAGATGATTCTCGTGAGAAACTTTCAGTTTCCATTTGATTATGGGCCCATAAACACAGATTGCAATTGAGTGGAGTTAGGAATCTGCCTGCATTGGACCTGCCAGGGCTCAGGAAGACTTTCTGGTGGCTATGACATGCCTGTCACCTGCTGAAGTCCCAGGCCCCTGAGCAGCTGCTGCCGTTATGCCTGTGTTCTGATACAATGGTTGGAAGTGTCCATATATGCCCTTTCTGTAGGTGTCTGCCTTTGCTGTTACTGGGGTGGGATGTATCTTCCCCCGGTTCATGCAGTCCTCTCTAGTCATAGGTGGTAGAGTATGTCCAGCTGGTGCCAGGAGGCTTTGGCCAACTTCGGTCTGGGGTCCACCATCCTACTTTTTCTCTTCTACCCTCCCTCCCTCCCTTCTTCCCTTCCTCCCTCCCTCCCTCCTTCCCTCCTTCCCTCCTTTCTCCCACCCTCTCCCCTCCCTCTCTCCCTCCCTCCTCTCTTCCTCCCTCCCCCCTCTCTCCCTCTCTCCCTCCCTCCCTCACTTTCTCCCTCACTCGTGCATGCACGCATTCATTCATGCATTCATCATTTGGCAATATTAGACAGCTGTCATGATTCAAACACATGGACCTAGACATCTCAGGTAGACTTAGGGATACAGAGACTGAAGTCCCACTGCTGCCCTGGAAGTCATGCTCTCAGATCATCTCTCTGGGGCCTGAGGGAGCACAGAAGCAGGGGGAGCCAGCCTGGGCCATGAGGACCAAGTGTGGGTCACTCAATTCAAGAAGTGTGTGGAGCGCCTTTACTACATCTGACCAGGGACCGACAAAGGAAGTGAAACCACTGTGTCTGGCCCCCCTCATGTTGCTTATCATTGTTGGGCCTTTCTTCTATGAAGATTACTTCTTTCTGCCTCCACCTATGGGGACAAGATCAGAAAGAGCCTCAGGACCCTTGTGTGAGGGGACAAGATAAACCCGTAGCAGAGTGACACTAGGGTCTTGAGTCTTCAGCTGGAATTAATTCAACTAATATTGATATTTATTGGCTCTGTGCCCGCCACTGATCAGGGCACTGGGAAGCCTAGGAGGCCAAGTGAGAGAGTTCGAGAACTCAGGGAACTTCCATCCTACTGGGAAGAAAGAGAGACAGACCACAGCTGGAGCAACACTTGAATATGTGTGTGTCTGGTGCAGGGACATGCAATGGGTACCTTAGAGCAAAGAAGGGGGTGAGGGAGGATGGGACACACATTTAACATGGAACTGATGGCAGCTTGGGCCATGGTGACAATGGAGGAAGTGACTGGACTCTAGATCCATTTTGAAAGTATATTCAGAAAGAGAGGTGTGGAGAACAGAGCTTGGGCTTTTTGCTTAAGAATCGGGAGAGCGGAATTGCTGTTAACTGAGTGGAGAGATCTGGGTACAGACATTTGGGGAAATGTCACTTCTAACCCACACGTATGTCCCTAAATGCTACCCTGACCTCATGGCCCCTTCCCCAGTGCTATGAAATGTCAAACTCTTTTCTGTCACTCTGCATCTGTCTGCCTGCCTTGGTTGGTGTCACATTTGTTCTGTGCAGTGTTAGACACGTAGTGACAGGACAGTGCCTGGCTCCTCTCGTCCAGTGAGCACCCCAGAGCAATGTGTGCCCGCTCTGGGCCCTAGCCCTCCCCCTGTCCTGGGCCGGACGCCAAGCGGTCAAGCAGCACTGTGGGGCGCAGGTGTCTGATGCTGCTGCCCCTGGGCCATGCTCTGCTGTCCTGGCTCCTTTCCCACAGAAATGCCCCGGCCATCCCTGCCTGCAGAAGGCTCCTGCCCCAGGCACCGCCTGCACCAGCCTCCTTTGCAGACCAGCTGCTGGGTCTCTGCTCTTTCATCCTTGTTCCTGGGAGGCCCTGGCCCCCTATTCTGTGCAGACACATCTGGACTTCTTCAGACCACATGACAGGAACATCTGCTGCCTGAAAGGAAAGGACACAGGGGCCCTTTTGTATTCACTCAATTGTCTCCAGCCCCAGGGGCACTTGCCTTTTTGTCACGGAGCTCAGGACTTCCAGCATGTTTCTGGAAGTGTATACTGACTTCTGTGGTCCAAGCGGCAATTGAAAGGGGGCGTAGAAGGGGGTGCAGAAGCCCCTGGGCCTGAGCAGGAAGACTTGCGCCAACCTCCTGTCGGCAACATCTCCTGGCACAGAGAGAAAGCGAGGCAAGGCTGCAGATGACCACCGTGCCTCCTGGCCTCACTGCCTCCAGGATCTCGTGTTGCCGTCTGTCTGCTAGCGGTTCCATCTCGTTGTCTGAGGCCCTTTCCCGAAGCTTGAAAAGTTTGCTTTGCCAGAAGCGGGGGGAGTTAATTCCCCCTCCTGAGCAGCTTTCCAGCCAGACAGAGAAGAATAGGTGTATGACTGCGGTGACTCAGAGGCACTCGTACTGTAGATCTGGAGATCCCTGGGGACAGAGGTCCAGCTGGCCACGTGGGCGCTGGTTTCATAACATGCTCTGTCCCCTGCTTTCCTTCCCCTTCATGTCCTCCCTCCTCCCCACTGGAAGTCCTGCACCTGTTCCCTCTCTCAGAAGCTGCTTCTGGGAGAGCCCAGACTGAGACCAGGGCTGACACACGTCGGCCTCTGTGGGTTTGCTAGTTGCTTTTAGGGCAGCTCAACCAGGCACCAGGAACCAGCAGGTGCTCTGGGGCCTCAGGACAGAGAAGAGATACCGCGGGCAGAGGTGAGTCCGTTGAGAGCAGGACTTCCTCTGGGTGAGCTTGGAACGCGAGCCCAGAAAGACCCAGACACCAGCCCTTGCTATGCGACAGGACAGTCGCAGGGGGGAGAGTGCTGTCCTCTCCGTCTCCCCTGAAGCAGGGACAGGCTGCCTCATTGGAATGCTAAGCCATTTTAAACTCTATTCTCTGAGTCGCAGATCTGGACTGGATTTTGGAGCGCTAACATTGACATCGTGTAACATTACATTAAGGCAGTGATTTTCATTCACACCAGACGGCTTTTGTTGTGTTGGCTGTTGTCATTTTCTATTTGACAATCTAAGGGAAAGAGGTCAGTGCACCTGACTAAATAGTCAGGTACTGCATGTTTTAAAAACTCTTGCGGCACACCGGTTGAAAATCACTGCAATTTAAGGGAAGGGGGGGGGGGACTGCACGCTTCTTGTCACCCAGAAGAATGGACACTGATCATTTTTTCGCTGCTACCATAAGGAAAGTGGAATTTCTGGTCCAGAATTCCTTTGCCTTATGGCTAAGGCTTGAAATTGGCCGTAGCATCAGAGAGGTCAATCTTTCCACTTTACAAATAGGAGCACTGAGCCCTGTGGCTGCATTGCCGCTTGTACCTCACCTACTTCCCGAAGCTCACCCTGTTCTCGGGTTCCCTTACCAACAAGCTTTGCAAATGTTTCTAATTTATTAGAAACACAGAAACCACAGAAGCCCATCTCATGCCTCCTTCATGGCGGTCATTGGAAACGGCCGACACAGAGGACCACCCCTTTCCAGATCAAACGAAAGCGTGGCATGGTTCAGAAAAGAGCTGTCGGGGGAACAAACAACTGAACTCACATTTGCAAGTTGGTTGTAAGGACACATAATAAACCATCACACTGAGCTTCAGGTAACTTAGGCTTTGCAACCTCGTGAGCGAGGAGGAGAGCCTATCTCTCATGTGGACAGATGGGTCTGTTTGCAAATACTTCCTTAGATAGCCCCGTACACACAGCATCCTGTCTGGGTCGGTGGTTGTGACCAAAGAGACTAAACAGACCTCAAAGAAACACCTGCCACAGAAGTAGCAGCATCTATCTGGAGCCAAGAAATCAGTGTGTCACTGCCTCTTTGTCTAAGGGTGTGATTTTTTCAATGTGCAGCTGGGGGGTGGAGCCTGGGACCGGGAGGGAGAGACCTGCACCAAGTTCCCGGTTGATCTGCCTTGGAGGCTATGGGCTGGTGTCCAGCAGTAGAGAGATGGTGTAGGGATGAGCAGGATGTGACAGTATCCACCCTGGGTGTATCACAGCCATGCTTGGCACCAGGCTCAGGCAGAAAGTTTCCCTAAGAATTGACTCTAATCTGAGCAGGCATCTTGCCCAACCAAGCTGTCTCCTGGTCCCAGACTTGTCTGGTTTTCTTCCTGAGCAGAGGTAGCTGACACTGAGCCCTCTTTGAAGTAAGGCTGCATGGCAGTGGGGAGACAACAGGGTGGAGAGGCCACCCTGTAGGCATTGCAGACATCCCCAATGTCACTCACGAGCAGCCACACAAACATAGCACTAGACCAAAGCTGTGTACAGAAGGAGACCCTGAGACTCCCAACACCCTCTGGGACAAGAGTAACAAATAGCAGACTGGTTATTACCAGGAAGATGTAGCTTCTGGTATTCTGATGTTCAACTGAGATAAAGCCCCAGAATACTTCTTAACATGAGCCCCAGGGCAGGCCGTGGTGAACACTAAGTGAGACCCAGAGCTAGCATTCAAGATGAAACTTACTTTCCATATTTGTCCTGGGAACTTGTAGTTTAAAATGGATTCACTGACATGCATAAACTTGTAATAGCTATGTAGAGACTTTGCTAAAATATGCTTAATGATTATTATACCAGAGATAACCATTCACTTTGCTTAAAGGTTAAGGTTCTTGATGCACTATGAGACCTTACATCAGAGTATCATGTAGTTCATGCCACTGCATGTGACACGGGGACCATCCTCGCTTGAGTTTGAGGATGTAGCAGTCTTCGCTAGCCTGTCTCTGAAGGTCCCTATGATCCCTGTCCAGGTTACAAGTTCTGGAGAGAATGCAAGGTAGCCAAGGCTGATGTCTACGTTCTCTGTAGCATCTCTCCAGTCTGCTGCTCCCACCTCCATCTTCTCCTAAGCTCTGCTCAGATGAGTGACCATGTAAGTTATCATCTAAACTGGGAAGGGCACTGTTAATAACTACACAGAATGGCAGGTATAAGTGGGAGGTCTCCAGGCAGATAGGGAGGCGATTCCCATGTCCTTAGGCCCGGCCCCTTTGTGTGGGCATGTGTATGCATGTGCTGTGCGTGTCTGTGTGTATGATGGGTGGCTGTGCTCTAGGGCAGTGAGAAAAAGAGCATCTTCCCTCAGCCTGGGGTCAGTCCCCTCCACAGCCTGTGTCTCTCTGGCTTCTCCTGCCAGCTCCCTCTGAGGTGTGAGAGTGCAGATTGATGGAGCTCCTGGCTGAGCCGACAAAGCTCCCAGGGGCTGGAGCAATTAATTAAGCCTTGCCTGGCTCTTGGCACAGCCTAGTGCCTGCGAGGGTCCTTTAATTGCCACTTGAATGGGTAGCTCCCGTCCTTCTCTCAAAATCAAGATTCTGCTCAGAAGTGAGAGAGAGGGGAGCTGGGAGGTAGTGGAGCTGGGCTGACCAGCAGCTGAAGGCCTCCATTCCGGGGGGGCCTCAGGGAGACTCCCTCTGCTGCTCCCCCCTGCTGTGCCCGGTGTGGAGCCTGCTGCAGCTGCACAGGTGTGAACAGGCACCATCAGAAGGGACTTCTGAGATCTTTGAGCCCAACTGAAGTTCCCAGAGAGGCAGGGGCCTCCTTGGAGCTGCCTTCCCCAGGGCGGGGCTAGGCTGTTCCAACTCTGGTCCTGGCAAATGTCCCCAGGGATGGAAGAGACCCACTGCTGCCACTGGCCCCACGGGGTACAGGACAAAGTCTGGGCGTTGGCAGAACCAGCTGAGCTTGCAGCCCTGTTCTGAGCACCTCTGTTGAAAGAACCAGGCAGAAGAATCTCAAAACCAGTGAGTGTACCTGATGGAACCAGGAAACCAACTGCATAGAAGGCCTTTCAGGGGTTCGGGTGCAGGAGAATCAGGCCGACCCCGAGCAGCCCCGCAGGACCCCCAGCAGTGCAGTGACCTTAACAGTGGACTGTTTCTATGACAGACTCAAATGCAGCATCCAACCCTGAATGAAAACTGTCGCCCCTGCCCACCCTCATCCATATCATGGAGAAGGTGGCCACACAGCTCGGCCCAAACAGGCAATAACACAAAATTCGCTCCTATTTGGAACACATAAGGATTCTAATTTTTAACAAATTTCTCTTCCTAAACCAGCCGGCCTACGGCAAAGCGAGGGGCAGAGCCTGTGCGTCCTGGGTCAGGAAGAAGAACCCAGCAAAGAGTTTCAAGTTTTCAGGAGAAATCCTCTTTGGAAAAGCTGGGAATGGATGTTGATGGGAACTTGGTGTATGTGTGCATGTGTACGTGTGTGTGTGTGTGTGTGTGTGTGTGTGTGTGTGTGTGTATGTGAAGGCCTGTGTATGTTGGGGGACCAGGGGACATGAAGCCCAACCCAGTTACAATGACAAGGGAAGTGATAGTGAGCATCATCTTCCTTGTGCCTATGATGGCCCAGTGCTTCCATCCATCACCTTGGTCTGTCTCAAACTCAACCCTTTGGGGGAAGTGCTACTGTGGCCCCATCCTACAGCTGGGAACACTGAGGACCAGGGAGGTTAGTTAATAAGATCTGATAGCTGGTAAGTAACCAACTAGGGTTGGAAGGCTGCTGTCGGCACTGGAGGGCCTTTGGGTCTGTCCACTCAGCTCGACAAGCTTTCAGAGCGGTGGGTTTTCAGCCCTCAAGCCTCCAAGAAAGCTGCTGTGATGGTGGTGGCCATGTGCCTTCATTGTCCAGGGTTGTTATTTGTTTCGGAGGCCACGGGAAAGCAGGAGGGCCTGGGACATGTGACAGCACTGCACATCTATCTTTGCTCCTGACAACATGGACAGAGAAGGCAGCGGCTATCAACTCGCAGTAGGAGGATTTTTGGTAGCTGTCCCAGCACTTGATCAATATGGTAGCTCTGTCTTCATTATGGTCCCAGCCAGGGGCAAGCACCAACTGCTGGGTGTCCCAGGGCTGCTGAGGTCACCGCTCTCTGCCTAGACCCCCCCAGGCCAGGGCATTGAGTGCAGAGGAAGCTGGTCAGTGGGCAGTATGCAACCACCCAGAGCGCAAGGCCTTGCTTTCTCTCTGCAGAGAAGTGCAAAGTCAGCTTTCCGGTGGCGGGTGGCCAAGCCTGGCCGCTGCCAAGTGCACAGCAGGACAGTGGGCAGCTCCCCAGGCCCCGCCCTCTCCTGTGCGCGGAACTATGGCAACCCTGGTCACTCAGAGGGGCAGCAGAGCAGGCCTGGCCACCCTCCACGGAGCCCAGGCCAGCAGGTGTGGGGCAGGGACCCGGGAAGGGCTGGGAGGGGGCAGGGACAGAGAGAGAAAGGCTGTATCAGGTCTCTTGGCCGGAGGTGACAGAAAACCCACCCCCAATGGCTAAAGAAAAATCCGAAGGTGGGGATGTCTCTGATGGACTCCCTTCACTGAAACGTCCCCACACGGCTGAATCCAGGTGCCAACGAGGTCAGCAGCTTCTGGTCTCTATCAGTCTCAACTCTGCTTCCTGTGGGGTTGGCTTCACGCTCAAGCCGCTGAGGCAAGTTGGTAACCACAGCTCCCGGCCTGGGGGAAAGAGGGTTTTCTTCCTCAGCCACTCTCTTTGGCCTGACTCGGGTTGAATGGTGATCCACGTACCAATCCTGTGCCCACTGATTGATTGCCAGCTCCAAGAGTTGAGCATGGGGGAAGGGTGATGTTGCCCAAGGCCCAAGAATGGGAATGGGTGCCGTGTGGCCCAAGGAGCTGTCACTGCCCATTAACAGGGACAGAATGAACTGGATGGCTCAGAGAGCTGGTAGTTCTTGGATGAATGTGTCCAAGAGAAGCCTGTGCCCGTGGGAAAAAGGCAGGGGGTGGGTGGGGGGACTTTTGTGTGGAGAGATAAACCCTAAATTATTTGCTCACAGGGAACACAGGGTGCCGCCATAAATAAGATTGCAGGCCCTACCTCCAGAAAGGCGTCGGACAGGAGTCAATGGGTGTGTGTGGGGAAGGGGGCCCACTTGTTCCCTGAGATCATCTCACCCCCACACCCTAACAAGCCCCTCCAACAACAGTCCACATTTCTCTAGTTCTTAGACATTGCAAGGCTTCAGCTTTCTGTACCATGGGTCTTTGCATCTTCTCCATCTTCCTGGGCGGGAGGTATGGCTATTTCTCTCAAGACCTCAATTTAACAGGTGAGGCAGCATGTAGCAGATAAGCAGACCAGGTGGCTGGGTTGGAGTCTGGGCTCTGCTGTGTGACTTTGGAACAGATGCTCAACTTCTCTGTGCCTTAGCTCCTGCGTTTATAAGAGGAGCTAATAATGGTACTCACCACACAGGGGTAGTGAGACTGAGACATGTTGGTGAAATTCCCAGAATGCCGCTTGGTGCGCTGTAGGAAGGATGTTCTGGGACTTCTATCTTGGACCCTTGGGCCCAATCCTGTGGCCGGGACAGTGATTTCCAGAGCCTGGCTCCAAATAAATCTTTCCATGGAAGTCTCTGGAGCTCTTCTGTGAAAACCACTTCCTGCATCCAGGACTGTCAGCAAATCAGAGAGCCTGCAGGACTGCCGGCCGATCCTGAGCTGGTGAGACACCATCACTGAGCAGCCAGCGTGTGGGACCTGGAGGCCCTTCTGCCGTTATTTCAGCCTGGGTGAGGCCTCCAGCAGAGAGAGGGGTGAGGGTTTGGGGCTTCCTTTCTTTGAAAGAGAGATGGAGAAATGCAGAAGGTAGTGCTATGGAAAATGGGGTGAATAGAGACAGGTAGAAAAAAGTGGGACTATTGGCCTGTGGAAAAAGAGGGAGACTGCTGTGCCCTACTACACAATGTAGGGTTCACTGTCATCCCCCAGAACCTGGTTGGAAATGCAGAACCTCAAACCTGCCTCGGACTCATGCATTGGAATCTTCTTTTTAATAAGATGGGTAGTTTGCATGGGAAGGTGTGAGAAGCGGTGCTTTTGGTTATATTCTGCTCCGTAGCCAGGCGAGGCTCCAGTGAGATTCCAGAAACCAAGAGGAGGCACCTCAGGTGCAAATCAGAGGGCTGAGTTCCAGCCTGACCTTCTAGCCTTCTAGCACTTTCCAATGCTGTAGCTGCCAGCCATGGGTGGCTGTTACAGTTATAGGCAAACCAATGGAAACAAAATACAATGAACCAATTTAGTTCCTCAGTCACACACCACACATTTGTAACTAGTGGCTACAGCTTAGGCAGCACAGAGTATAGAGAAATTCCATCACCATGGAAAGTTCTATTGGGCAGTGTGGGTCTAGTGTTTAATCATGTCACCATGTGTGACAGATGACCCAACCAGCCCTAGCTCTCACCGGATGGCTGCTTCCCTCTTTGGGTGGCAGGGGAAGGCAGGTGTCTATGGCAAATATGCAACTTACAGATGTGTGGAAACTCAGGAGTGTGGGAATGGGTGGGGGGAGGGGCACGAGGACTCAGGAAGTAGCTGCCTAAGAACATCTGGTAAAAATCAAACCTTGAGTGAGTTAAGGTGAAAAACACCAGGAAAGGATTTAGAGATCATTTAGCTCAAATCTCTCCCCGCTCCCCCCATCCCCCCCCCCCCACACACACACCTGCCCCGTTTAATAGAACAAGACCTAGCAGTGGAGGGAGAGGTGCAGTGATCAGGCCTGAAGCCAGGTTTTGGACTCTTAGCCCAGTGTTGCATTTATTTTGCTAGTGAGACAGTGAGACAGACTGCCTGCCTGTACGGTTCCACAAGATGAATGACCGTGCAGTGCTGGGGAGAGGCAGCTGGGGAGAAGGGCCATTTCCTAGAATCCAAGGGCCTACGGGGGAAGGTCTGGGGGTGCGGCCAGGTGTGGGGGGGTGGAGCTGGGGAGAGGTGGGCAGTAGGGAGGAGGGAGACCTGGGCTGGGAAGGGCCTAGTCCTGTCCCCAACCACGTCAGGGTTCTTCAGAGAAATAGGAGCAATAGGATATACATAGGTGTCTATATATATAAACAACCAACAGCATATATGTGTGTGATGTGTATCATATATGTGAGGCAGAACATTAAGAAGCTAGGAAGCTTCCCTGGCAAGTGGAATGGGGAAACTGAGAGAGCTGATGCAAACTGGTCCCATCCAGTGCCCTGACTCCCATGCTTCCT
Organism: Saccopteryx leptura; assembly: GCF_036850995.1. Classification (NCBI taxonomy): domain Eukaryota; kingdom Metazoa; phylum Chordata; class Mammalia; order Chiroptera; family Emballonuridae; genus Saccopteryx; species Saccopteryx leptura. The sequence continues at coordinate 171,236,468 of NC_089507.1, forward strand.
TCTCCCTTTCACAACCACTCCCATAAAGTATTAAGTCCTCAGGACAATGAGGTTATGATCAGCATCAGATAATCTTGGGAACAAAGCCTCAAGTCTGTGGGCCACAGACACAGAGTTTTGGTCAAACTAGCAATAACATCGGGGCTTCTGTAGTGTTTCAGCTCCAGGCCCAGACAAGCAGCAAAACCAGACAAGGAGATGCCATGGCTGACCTCAGGACCAGCAGCATTGACTAGTGAGCCCCTGCCCTAGCCTGGCACCCACCAATCAGTAGAGAACACAACCCTGACCCTATACCAGGGGTCCCCAAACTTTTTACACAGGGGGCCAGTTCACTGTCCCTCAGACCGTTGGAGGGCCGGGCTATAAAAAAAACCTATGAACAAATCCCTATGTACACTGCACATATCTTATTTTAAAGTAAAAAAACAAAACAGGAACAAATACAATATTTAAAATAAAGAACAAGTAAATTTAAATCAACAAACTGACCAGTATTTCAATGGGAACTATGCTCCTCTCACTGACCACCAGTGAAAGAGGTGCCCCCTCTGAAGTGCGGCAGGGGCTGGATAAATGGCCTCAGGGGGCCGCCTGTGGCCCGCGGACCGTAGTTTGGGGACCCCTGCCCTATACACTTATTTTAATGACTCAGTATATTAAAGGACACACCTGGAATACTAATTTTCTCCCCTAGACTGCTGCTAAAATTTCTGCCTTCAGAAAACAGACAAACACCCTAAGACAAAGAATTCAGTATGTACTCTCTCTTGCTAGAGCACAGCTGTGCCTCCTTTCTTCAGCTGTGTATATTAGCTTTCTTTCTCCTTAGGACCTAAGCTCTGCGTTCCCAGGAGACTTGCAACCAGGGAGTCTGCGGGCAGCAACAGCTAATCCCAGGTTAATACCCTGAACCTGTCTCCAAGGGCCCTTCTTTTGCCTCTGTAACTTGTTTCCTGAGTCCATGCGGCCCAACTAGCTCACTTCTTCAACTTGTTTCCTGAGTCCACGCGGCCCAACTAGCTCACTTCTTCAACTTGTTTCCTGAGCCCACGCAGCCCAACTAGCTCACTTCTTCAACTTGTTTCCTGAGCCCATGCAGCCCAACTAGCTCACTTCTTCAACTTGTTTCCTGAGTCCACGCGGCCCAACTAGCTCACTTCTTCAACTTGTTTCCTGAGCCCACGCAGCCCAACTAGCTCACTTCTTCAACTTGTTTCCTGAGTCCATGCGGCCCAACTAGCTCACTTCTTCAACTTGTTTCCTGAGTCCATGCAGCCCAACTAGCTCACTTCTTCAACTTGTTTCCTGAGCCCACGCAGCCCAACTAGCTCACTTCTTCAACTTGTTTCCTGAGTCCATGCGGCCCAACTAGCTCACTTCTTCTGCCTCTGTGATTTTCTTTCTAAAAGACCGAGGCAGCTCTCAGAGAAGCCCACTCAATTCTCCTTTTCGAGTGTACTTTCACTTTGCATGCTAAATCAACTTTCTTTTGCGCTAGAGTTCTTGGTTCTGAATTCTTTCCTTGCCAAACTCAAGAACCGAGGGTTGACACTGCCAGTAGCAATAGCATTATATAGGTCCTTGTAGGTTTGCTCAGTGGTAGAGCATCAGCCCGACATGTGGATGTCCTGAGTTCGATTCCTAGTCAGGGCACACAGGAGAAGCAACCATCTGCTTCTCCACTGCTCCTCCCCTTTTCCTCTCTCTCTTTCTTCCCCTCCTGCAGCAATGACTTGATTGGTTCAAGTGCATCAGCCCTAGGTGCTGAGGATGGCTCCATGGAGCCTCTCTGCCTTAGGCACTAAAAATAGCTCAATTGCAAGCATGGCCCTAAATAGGCAGAGCACTGCCCCCTAGATAGGGGTTGTCGGCTGGATCCCAGTCAAGGTGCTTGCAAGAGTCTGTCTCTCTATCTCCCTTCCTCTCACTTGGAAAAAACAAAATGAAACAATAGCATTATGTATAATGAGATTTATTATAAGAAAATGGTGGTTGACTATGGGATTTCCCATTACCCGCCATCTGTAAGCTGGATGGAGACATAGAAAGGACACCGGTGCGTAGTTTGAAGGCCTAAGAGCCAGGGAGCTAAAGGTGTAGATTCCAGCCCAGTTTGTGGCCCTGAGATTCAGGCATGTGGAGGGCAGGGGAAGATCAATGTTTCAGCTCACCAGTCAGGCAGAACACAAATTCATTCACCCTTCCTCTGCATTTTGTTCTACTCAGGCCCTCGGGGGATTGGAGAAGGCCCATTTACCCTGGGGAGGGCCATCAGCTTTACTCAGTTTACCACTTCAAATGCTAATCTGTTCCTCACTCTCACAGACACACCCAGAAATATTGGTTAGCCAAATGTCTGGGCACCTGTGGTGTAGTCAAGTTGACACATAAAACTGTCCACTCTGTTCTATAATCCTCTGTGTGGGGCAGAGGCAGGAGAACTGTCCCCCAATGTCCATGTCCTCTTCCTCCTGGGTCCACATTTGTGGACTCCTCTACAACCCTGCCACCAGACCGGTGGACCAGGTGACTGAGTTCTGGCCCATACAGTCTGGGCAGAAAGGATGCCACCACTTCCTGCCTGTGTCCTAAAGGCCCCCTCCTCCCTGGCAGCCCAACCAGGTGCAGATGGTGCAGTGAAGGACTCCACAGCCCTAGAACACAACAGAGATCCTGGTTGAGGAAAGCCCTCAGCCCAACAACCCATGAGGAACAATCCTGCCAACAAGCATGGAGTGAGCTCGGAGGTGAGCCCTGCTCCAGTCAAGCCTTCAGATGGGACTCAGCCCTGATGACACCTTGACTGCAGCCTGTGGGACCCTGAGACAAAGGATCAAGTGAAGCCATGCCCCGATCCCTAACACCCAAAAACAGAGATAATAATAAACTTGTTATTTCAAGCCACTAAGTTTTGTGGTAATTTTTTTTAATGTAGCAATGGGTAACTAATACATCCATGGAAAGAAATTTACTGAAGAAAGGTAGATTGGTCCTGGCAGTCAAGTAGTGGGATGACGGATCAGTGTGGGGTGGGTGGGTGGGGATGCAGGGAGTGGAAGAAAATCATGGTACAAAGCAAACCTCGGGCAAAAACGAGGAAGGTGACCAGATAATTGCCACGGCCTACCTCAGGTGGGCTGCTGAGAATGGCCCTGGGGCTGGCTGCCCAGGGAGACTGGTGGGTCCTCAGGAGGGTGGCAGCCCCCCTAAGCCTGCTCCAGAAGCTGACACACTCTGACGCTCCACGTGCTGTGCACTCAGCCGTATGCAAACGTGCCACAGGAGTGACTGGGAGGCAGGGCTGCAGGCAGGATGCAGCTCTGAGCTGAAGGGGAGAAAACAGAGCGAACTTCTTTCTCCCTGTATCTGCTTCTGTACATTTATTGCAGAAGTTGCAGTGGGTGACTCGGAACAGGAAGTTATGCCCTATAGGCTGTGAGGGCAAGTGGTTCCACTGAGGTCCCTTGAAGAAGGGCCTGGGTCCTGGCATTCTTCATGGGGGCCCCTGAGCAGCCAACACCCTCCCCAGTCCACCCTGGGCACCCTGCCACTGAGCACATCTCTAGGCGTCCAGCCCTGCTGGTTCCACACTAGGGTAAAAATAAAAAATATGGTAAAACAAAATAAGCAAAATTGCCCCATGTGGGTAGGTGGGAGTGATCTGGGGGCTCTTCATTCCAGGGTCTTAGCTCTAGAGCTCATAGGAGCCCAGCTGACAGCTCCCCACTCTCCATCCTGTATTTCAAGTCTTCCAGAAAATTCTTTCTGACCACCCCCCTCTTTGCATTCTGGCTGCCAGCACCCCATTGAAATACTGTCCATTGCCTCATGGTTGTCATGGCTTTCTGGTGGGCCCTGCCTCCCTCCTTCCCTCTGTCCCCCCTCCAATCCATCCTGCCATCAGGTAAGCTATGGGAACACTGCGCTGGGCTCATCCCATTCCTGCTTAAGAATCTTCTTTGTTCTAAGCCACTGGAAGGACCAAGTCCAGAAGTGTTGGCCTGACACGTAGGCCATATGTTCTCTTCTCTACCATGGCCTTCAGCCACCACCCCCACCCTGGGCACCCAAGCTGGCAGTCCCGGGCACTCTGGCCCCATGTCCCCTCAAGTGCACCTTGAGCTCTGATCTTTTTCCGCACCTCTCCCCCATTTTTTTCCTGTATAATTTCTACCTCTTTCTTCAAAGCCGATATCAAATCCTGCCTCTCAGGAAATCCATCCCTTCCAATGGAAGCCCTAAGTGCTTTCTCTGTCCTCTGAATTTTATATAATTTTAGCCTATGCAATTTATTTGTTAATTAATCATGCACGGTGCTGCCTTGCAACCTGGTTTGTTCTCTTGTAGCCTCGTGCTGATTGTTAACTCTTCGCGGGTAGTTTACATTGGGCTTATTTGTATCCTGGCTTCATGGCCCCTTGTGCTCTCCTTGGGGGTGGATGCCATGACTTTGCCCCGGCCTTCCCAGCAGAGGGAGCCCAACCTGGAGCGTGGTCCAGGCCAGGGGTGAGCAAGTGAATGAATGAACAACTACTCAGCTGCCTTTCTATTGCCCAGCCACCTGGCTTGGACTCCACCATTGCTCCTCCAGTGTCCCCTGCCCGCACACTCTTTCTCTCTCCCCCAACATTCTAGCTGAGTCCTCGGAAGACTCTCCATGATTCTCACCTGTCCCTCTCCAGGCCACCTGCATACCTGCTTTAGTTTGGTGGTTCTGCTGCCACCTCCTCTCCCTGCTGCTTCCCCTCCAGACATCACCCCACCAGGGTGGGGGGTGGGGTGGGACATGGCCCAGAAGAAGTGCCTGTTAACCTCTGAGTGTGCAAGGGCAAGTATCCACATGGAGGCTGGTCTTGAGTCAAAGTAGCCTCATCTGCATGGAGCAAATGTATCAGCCACACTGTCCCCCCATGGAGGGGACATGGCTGTGGTTGTAAGGTGGACAGCTATCATCCAGGTCAGACTTACAAATGTAGTCGGGGTTCCAGTTCCAGGACAAGGTCCCCTAAGAGACCGACATAAACAGTATTGATTCACTAGGGAGAGAGCAAAAGTCACGAGATTCTCATGTAAACGTCAGGGAAAGCGTGGGGCGAAGGCAAGTTGTTCTTTGGGAGGTGAGCGGGGCTGGTGGAGAGGAAGCCATGGAGAAGAGCGAGTCAGAGAGATAGGGGAGACCACATGAAATTTGGATAGAAATGGGAGACCAGTCAGTCGGCTGTCACGTCCCTTTCCAGATGCACAGACCCTTTGCACTTTGTGGGGGCCTTGCCTCTGTGAACCAGGGCCTGGCTCTATCTTGATACATCTATCTGCATGAGTGGTTTCCATCAGTGCTGTTCCAGTCTCTGGTATTAGTTTCCTGTGGCTACTGTAGCAAATTATGACAAATTGTGTGACTTAAAAGAATAGAAATGTATTCTCCCACAGTTGTGGAGACCAGGAGTTCCAATCAGATTCAATGAGCCCAAATCAAAGTATTGACAGGCCCACACTCCCTTCGGAGGCTCCAGTGAAAAACCTGTTCCCTGCCTTCTGGTGGCTGCCACACTCCTTGCCTAGTGGCCACCATTCCAATCCCTGCCTCTGTGGTCACATCTCCCACTACCTCCATTATACAGATTCTTATGATTGCATCTGGGACCTTCCCAGATAATCTGGGATAATGTCTTCACCTCAAGAACCTAATTTAGTCACATCTGCAAAGTCCCCCCCCTCCCTTTTTTTTGTACCAGATAAGGTAATATTCACAGGTTCCAGGTAGTAGGGCGTGAGTATCCTTGGAGGAGCTGTTATTCTGCCTGCCATTTCCCCTCCAGCTCCTACAGTTTATATGAGTGCTTCTCAAAGGTCCATGAATGGAGGTGTGAGGCTGGTACTCTCTCTCTCCTCTACACCCACTCTCTCTCCTACAGTCGATGCTGGAAGTAGACCTGCTCCTCTTTCCCTCTTCTCCCTCATTTTGGTGTCCATAATGCCATTTGGGTTTGGAAACCTTGCTCCCTGTCACTGGAGTTACTGGTGTGAAACCTCGGTCCATCCTCTCACTCCATCGGGATTCCCACTGGGGCAGCTGGCATTGTTTTTAGATGGATGAGTTGCGGTTTCCTCTAGCTCTCTCTCTCCTGGTTGGCGGTGATGGCTGTACCGTGCTGGGGAGGGCGCGGGGGCCAGGTCCAGCCCTTGGCCTCTCTGCACATTCGCATCAGAGGGAACTGTGCTGGTCCGGGCTCCGGGACCTATCAGATCAAAGACAGTAACTGGACCATGCTGCCCCCCAGGCGTGGTGCCCCCTTGCTCATCCCAGCTAGATGTGACTCAGAGGAGGGAGGGCAGGCTGGCCGAAGATCAGTGTCCTCTCGCAGACAACCAAGGGCAGCGCTCCTTGCTTGGGGACTAGGATTGGCAGGACAGGCAGCAACTGAAGGTCATGAAAGAGGGTTGAAGAGAGGATGAGTCCGGGGAGGACAGAGTAGCTGCAGCAGGAAGAGTGGCAAGAGTACACGATTTGAAATCAAAAGACCTTCAAGCCCTCACTTCCCCTGACTCTCTGTGTGACCTTGAACAAGTCACTTAACTTCTCTGAGCCTCATTTAGTTCACCTGTCAAGAGGAGATTTGCAATACTTCCCTAATAGGGTAGCTGTAAGGCTCAATGGGATAAGGGTATTTGGACGAATTTTATAAATTTGTTCCACATGCAAAGAATTTCTATTGCCTCAGTCTTTATGTATTCTACCTGCTAAGCTAGAAACCCATGGTGATACTGAGAGGCGTCTAGAACGAGATGAGGGTTGGTGACTCTTGCCTCTCCAGGCTCTGAGAAAACGGAAGGGGGACTGGAGAGACAACATGGGAAAATCCTAAACTCATTTACCTGTAATGAAGGAACGGGGAGCAAAGACTCCCTAACCTGACTTTGCTGCTGTTTGTCATTCTTGGGAGGAAAACCCCAACCTGATTCTGCTCGAGGAGGGCTGTCCAGAGTGACGCAGCGACAGGATGATGGATGGTGACCAGGCACAGTTTCTGACACCCGAAGCACACACTCTGCATTCTTTATCTGGAGCCGCCGGCGGGCGGAAGGCTGCAAATAAGCTTTTCAGTTACAGGATCCCTGATAAAGTTCCACTCTGGGCCCTGGAGACAATTGCGCAGGATTCAATAGGGCGGCGGGCTAGGAGGCGAGTGGCGTGTTGGGAGCGGAGCGCGGCCACTGGGGAAATTTTCCCCAAGTCCGGAGGCTGTCGCATCGGAATTCCATAAAGTCATTGCTCTGAGTGGAAACTCAAAACCATCTCTGACATCCAATTGTCTTTTCCATTTGCAATTCAGGGAAAATTACAAGGGCCCTGCAGCCATCCGAGAGGCCAGGACCTCAGTGCCGGAGTCCATTTGGTTTCAGCAAAAGTTGAGCTTTCAGCCTTGGGGAACCTGTGGATGGGAAGCCAGCTTGGACCTCAGGGGTTCAGTTTTTTTGTCCTCCAGTGGATTCATCAGGACCAGCTGGTGCCCAGCCGTGAATATATAACCCTCTGCCCCTCGGAGATTTAGGATAACCTGGCTCCAACCCTTTGTGGCTGCACCTCAGAAGCCTCACCCTACAGTTGGGGAAAGTAACTGGCATTGTGAGCTGGGAGAGGGGGACAGGGCCCTGGCTAGTCAGACAACCAGAGTTAAAATTCCTTGGGCCTCCACCTGCAGATTGTGGTGCTGGAAAGTCACTCGACTCTCTGCCTCTGTTTGCTCATCTGTAAATGGGGCCAATGGTAAGACCTCCCTGGTCCCTGCTCTGCTAGAGGTTTGGATTCATGCACGTGAAGCACCCCATCATCTGGCATGTGGCAGAACATCAACTCTATTTCCTTCCTCTCGAGTGACACCAATGCCCCCTGACCTGTCTGTCCCTTTCCTCTTTGTCAGCAGTGGCCCAGCCTCAGTCTCCCCAGTGGAGTGTTCTCATTAACGCTGATCAAGGCCCCCCCCCCACCCCTGCCCTCTAGCCTCCTCTAAGCCCTGAGGATGGGAGATTGCAGAACAGGAGTGTTGATGACAATAGCCTGGTCCTGCCTTCTCCGGCCTCAGTCCTGCTTGCTACCTGAGACTTAGGATGACAGACACCACAGGCCCTGCCCAAGCAGACAGAGAAAGAAGTGGAAGAAGTATGAGACGCAAGCTGAGGCCCCCTCAAATGGGGGGTCGCCTACGTTCTGTCCAGGTGACTGGCCGTGCCACCACTGGGGGATTAAAGGAAGGTGCCCTGGACAAACTTCAGCCCTATCCCTTAGCCCCTGCCTTACACCACCACCGTTGTGAGTTGTTATGGCTATGTACCCCCATCATTCTTATTGCAGGGAGCTTGAAGTCCTCACCCCTAGTCCCTCCGAAAATGACCATATGGGGAGATAAGCAGGGCCTACTCTGCCCACTGCACCAATACCTCGACCCCAACCCCAAATCCTCCAGAATAAGGAGGAAGTAGGCGCCTTTTCTTCACAGCTTACGTATCCCCAACGTGGTCTCTTTCCTAGTTGCCACCTCCTCCAGCCTCCTGTCCTTCTCTCAGGCCCTTGGCCTCACAGACCCCATTCTGGTTCCTCCTGTCCTTGGTTCCAAGCCTTGGCCACACCGTCAAACCCCCTGTCCCTTCACGCTCCCAGGGGGCCTAGCTCCCTTGCCCACCACGCTTCTATTTCCCGTCAGTCCCTCTCTGGCTCATGAATGACTCGAACGTACGCATTCTGTTTCCATATGTGGCAATGTTTATGCGCTCAGCCTGAGCCCGGGTGCATTCCGCTGGCCTGCTGCAGCTGGGGCCTGGAGGCTCCCCAACGGGGCACACCTCCCGCCTCCTGCTCCAGCCGCTGTCCCTTGGGGTCCAACAACCCGACTGAGAGTTTAAATATTAGTTGTTGTGTGCACTGGATATGATTTTATATTCTGTTTTTCATTAAAAAAAAAATGTTTAGCAACGTTCACACCGTTCTGTTCTCTGAAGGACTCTGAAGAAATCAAAGGTTTTCTTATTTTCTCTCCCAAATACAAGTTTTGCTGTAAATGGTTTTTGCTGCCTCCTCCTTTTTCCCTCCCACTCTTCCCTCCTCTCTCCTTCCTCCTTCTCCTCCCCCCACCTTTTTTTTTGATCTATACCTCCAGTCAAATAATTTTCAGAGAGTCCATGGCCTTATATGGAAATAGCTTCTCTAGCTCAGCAAACACACCAGACGTTGCCACCTGGGGAAGGGATGTGTCGCCCCTTGATTCTCACACACGTGCAGCAGCAGTAATTCTGACGATTCCTGCTTGGGAGGAGGCGGGCAGAGGGAGGTGTTGGAAATACTGCACTGAGGCACCACTCACGCTGCGCGGCTGCTGGGCTGTGACCACCTGTCACGCCGCGGGGCAGGCAGCCTCCGCAGAGTCAGAATCTCTCCTTCCTTCCGTGTCTCATGGCCCCTGCCCGGTCCGCCTGGGATGGTTCTGATGGTTCTCCACTGAGGCAAAGCCACCTCCTTCACCCCAATTGTACCCCCCTCTGCCCCTCTGGACAAGCAAGTCACCTTCCCTGGTGGAAAGTTTCTCCAGGGCTGAAAGTGTTTTCCTCGGAGCCCTGAGAAGCGGGGGTGGAGGAGGGCAGTGCAGGGTGCTAGGCCTGCTGGGCTTTGGGCTTTGGGCTTTGGGCACTCCTCGGGGAGGACAGACAGGGGAGCTGCAGGAAGGGATTCCCAGGGCAGCCCAGGGGACCAGCGGCAGGGACCCAGTCCTGGCCCCCATAGAAGAGCATCTTTCCCCTCCTCCCGTTCTCAGCACCCTGCCCCAGCCCCTCCCGAGCCTGCCGTCGCCAGCTCTGCACAGCACATGTGACGTCACGCCAGCACCAAGCAGGGTATTTGATCAGACGATCAGCTATTCGTTCCCGAGTAGTCATTGAAGCGGTCTGATAGGACCTATCTATGAGGCCCCGGGAGCTGTGGTGCGGCGGCCGCCGGCACACTCCCTCTGCCTGCTAATCTGTCTGCCTAGCATTTTATCTGGAGCCCAAAGCCTGTGCCTGAGCACTGAAGCATTTTACGGTATTATTATTACTTAGCACTTAACACATACTTCATCAATGAGAGGGCTGGGCGGCCACTGCCACGGCCATAAAGCTGGTGCCGCGGTTGGAGACACCATCTCGTTCAGGCTGTGTAATATCTGATCCTGTGTCTCTGGTCCCTTGTGATCTGGTTATTAGTTATGTCTCTTCAAGCAAAAAACAAACAAACAAAACAAACTACTGCCTTCCTCCTGATAAATGGGAGTCGTGTGGACAGGAGGCTCAGCGAGGGAGCAGGCTGGCGGAAGGACACCCGGGAGCTCCTAGGTGGGTCCCCTGAAAGTTGGCCTGGGACGGGGTGTTGGGTGCAAGCAGTGTATCTGGGAGGAGATCCTCGGAAGCACCAGTAATGAATGGGTGGGGAAGAGACCAGCGGGGAGGGAGCCACTAAGGGGTGCTGTGCTGTTGAGCAGGTTAATGCCATGGCAACCGTGCTCAACTCCGCTAGGGAACTTGGGGAGAGGTAAAGAGCACCCCAAGGTTACTGTGCCCCAGGGATGAAAACTAGAGCTTTTGTCCTCCAATTTCAATCCCCTATTGGCCAGGGAGCTCCCAGGGGCATTAGCTCCCTAGTCCTTTGAGGTTGGCCCCAGATGCAGAGCCATAGATGCTGGCACAGTGAGTGCCCAGGAGGTGGCAGGGCACTGGCAGTGGCTGATGGATGGGTGTTGGTTCTGGAGTGTGTTGATCAGAGGACGAGCCCTGGGGAGGAGCTCTGCTCCCTCTTTTCACCCACTCCCAGTCCTGGCTGTCCTTGCACCTCCTGGGATTGATCAGTGCCCAATACCATGCTGGCCAGTGTGCAGAGGACCGGCGACTCTGTCTAGTGGCTTTCCCTCCCCGATCCTGCCCCAAGTGCAGCGTTCAAGGAAAGACACAGAGTGTGGTTTGGGTTCGAATGCCGGCTCTGGCACCTCTGGTGGTGTAACCGTGAGCAAGTAACTTAATCTCTCTGGCCTTAGTTTCCTCACCTGTGAAGTGGGAGTACGCTACCGGGCAGGGGGGGATTGAATGAAGTATTGTCCATTAATTGCCCAGTCCCGCCATAGAACAGGACTCCAGTGCGAACTCATTTCCCTTCCCTTTCATCCACTGCCCCCACCGCCACCCAGGACTCACTTCCTGTTGGGTATATTTTGATATACGGGGATTTCCTCTGATTATCACCTGTGCAGGGGTAAGGGACTTAATGCTTCTGGGACACTCTGCACCCTTTCCAGGCAGAGGGTATCTCCTGATGCCCCTTAGCTGGCCACTCCAGCAGCTGCTTGCCTGATGCCTGGGGTTGAAAATATCCCTGTACTCACCAGACCAAAGCAGAACTGTGAGGCATCCCCTGAGGGGCCAATTTATGCTGCAGCTTAAATATCTTTTAAAACTCCTTCCTCTTCCTGGAGATGTGGGAGTCAGCGGCTGCTGCTCAGGGCTCCAGGCTTTTCTTCAAAGGGCATCCCCCTGGGTAGATGGAAAACTTGCTAGGAAAAGCTTTTTTTTTTTACACAGTTTTTCTCCTTCATGAAATTCTGCTCCTGCCTCAGCTCCTAACTTCCACGGAGCAATCAGGAAGCCCATGGGAATCAGAGATCTTGAACTCCCGGGGGAGGGGGGAGAGCTACCTCCCGAAGAAAGACTTCCCTAATTACCCCCAAGGCCTCCAGCGTCCCTCCTCTGCCTTCTCTTCTGCCCCACAGGTTTCTTGGTGGCCACATGCTCCACTTGAGGAGCTCACCTTTAAGGTCTGATTGCGTGTGTGTCGTAAGTAACTGGAGGTCTGTCTCTCCAGAGGGATGACAGCATCTCAGAGGATAGGAAGCATGCTCTATCCTTTCTCTGAGCCTCCTGCTAGGTCTGGTTCAAGGCCTAGGCCCAAGGGCTGCTGCCCCCGACCAGATGGGTAGAGCTGAATGTGATCTCACTGTGAGGCTGCCTGTCCGGCCCAGGCAGGCTCCAGGCAGGAGCCAGAGGCTCTGTGGCAGAGGGAACTCTTGGGGCTGCAAGGCCTGGGAGCCCTCCATCATATTAAAGATCAATTCAGTGCAGATTAAGAGGGCACAGCATCTATCCTCCTGGTCTTTGGGAGACCGTCCATCCTGCCAGAGCCACTAGGGGGTGGGCCGAGAGCGCTGGGCTGGGAATGGGAAGGATCTGGCTAGCAACAGGGTGAGGAATCCTTTCTCTGTGCTTAGAAGTGAGGCCCAGGTGGGTGTGGTGAGAGGCTCTCGTGTCTTTGGCTTCCTCCCAGGTTCTGAGCGCTCTGCTTTCTACATGAAGCCTCCTTTTCAGCCAGAGCCCTGAAAACGCTTAGGGGCCCTCGTTCTTTCTTAAGATAAACTCATCCAATTTATTCCAAGGCCAGGAGTCTTGTGCTGTCAGGGGCACCACCAGCTGCCTTTCTCCTTGGCCTGGACCTGCCTGCATCCCCGTCCAGGCCACCGGGGGATTGGCCCTTTCTTAGGAAGGACCACCTGTCCCTAGCAGGCTGATCAGAGAGCAAAGACAAGGAGACCAGGGAGGGGCAGCTGTTACCTTATTTAGACTGTGCTCTGGGGGAGGGCATGTTGGCAGCCTGAAGCTCTGGGTGCTGTGCAGCAGCCTGAGTGGGGATGGGGAGGGACCCACTCCCTGAAGGAAGGGCACAGAGCAGGGAACGGGCATTTATTGATTTCCTTCTGTGCTCTCGCCAGTGCCAGGCCCCCTTCATGCGTTATCTCACAATGTAAACAAGGCAGGTGGGCAAAGCTTTGGTTCTGGAGGACAGAGCTGGAGTTTCAGCTCCCCTGGATTCAGGCCAGGTGGCACTGAACAAGTGAATTCAGCCTCCTAAGTCTCGTGTGCTCATCTGTAAAGGGTGAATAATCAAAGTCCCACCTCTGAGAGCTGTGACAAGGAAGAAATGGGATCCTCTCTCTGAACACCTGGCCGTGGGCCAGACCCGCCAGCACGTCCCGGTCAATGTTAGCTCCTTCTGTTATTCACGACCGCGGCACACAGAAGTCACCGCTGTCCTTTCTGCTGGACACAGCAGCCAAGCTTCTGAGATAGGAAGAAACTTGCCCAAGGCCAGCGAGTCAGAGAGTGGCAGGCTGTCACCCAGGCCCAGACCTTCCTCAAGGGGAAAGAGACAAATGAGTCCTCGAGAAGTGCCCACCTACTCAGCCACACGGGCAAGGGCAGAGAGGCCAGGCTGACGAGCTCCTGTCAGCTAACGCAGCCGGGTGGGGGACCTCCCCTCGGCGCTGGCTGAGGAGCCGCTCCGGGGTGGGCCCTGGACTCCCTCACCTTGTGCAGGGCTCTGTCCTTCAGCAGCCCGGAAACTGACGGCAGCTGGAGGGACGCCAGGGGGCTGTGGGCTGCGGCCCCGCAACCCCTCCCTCCCTCATGGCAGAATTGACTTTGGATAAACAATTACAGTCTATTTACTTCAGACCATATGGTGTTGGGGAACAGGTGTGTGGTAATGAAGAGCCCGGCTCCAATTAAGTGTCTGGGAACCCGGCCGGATTCCTGCTGAATCTTTTGCTTGGGCAGAGGCCCACTTACAAATGAGAGCTAAAAGGGACCAAGGCTCAGTAGAGGCAGAGGTGGGGGCAGCAAGGTGCCCGAGACGTTGGGCCATGTGGGTGCCTGAGATGGGTACAGGGCAAGGGCTGGTCAGTGGCGCCCACCCACCATCCAGGTCCTGGAGGGAAGAACCCGGGGCCCTGGCCTGGGGCCTTCTCCTTGGTGGAATTGATGAGCTGGAGTCATAAAGAAAACAATTAGTACCATTGACCTCCCAGAAAGGCCATCTGGCACCTGTCCGGGTGGGAGGTCTCGAGAAGACCACAAGCAAAGCAGGTATACTTGTCACTCTTTGCCAAAGACATTTCTCCCTGACCCTCCTGTGTGCTTTCATTTCCCTCTGCCTAAATTCCCAACCATGTGACACATAGTTTTGAGAACCTGCTATGGTCCGGGTACTGATCTAGGTACTGTGGACACACAGACGCACAAAACAGACCAAGGCCATGGTTTCATTGAGCTTATTTTATGAGGATGGCAGTTTTAGACGTTTTAGGATGAGGGAAAGACAACCAAAGGAAAGACCACAAATAAGGTCATTTCAGAGAGCGTTGAGTACAGCCACGTTCCACCTGCTGCAGCCATCCTCGGAGGCCCAGGGCCAGCCGCCCTCTCTGACACTTCCCGAATGCCCCCAGCCGTCGGCCACCACCTCCTCTGGAGGCTGTGGGCTCCTGGTCACTCCTGCCCTTGCTTCATCGCAGCGCTCGAGTTTGTAAACATCTGTTCTGTGTCCAGGACACTGACCTTCTCCATGGTGGGGAGGGTGTCCGGCTCATTGCTATTTCCAGCACATGGTGTAGGACCAGGTGGATGGAAACAGGGGTTTGGTGAGTGATGGCGGAGGTCGGCCCGATCCCGGGCCGTCCCAGCCTCTCCGGAGACTCACCTGGCCTGCTGAGAAGACACTGTCCGTTCTGGCCTGGCCTGAGCCCGTGAACACACTGCGACTTCAGAGAATGCCAGTCTCCGTGAGGGGCCTCAGGTCTCTGATTACAGAGCTGGGCAAGGTGCCCTCACCTATGTTCCGGAGGCTGTATGCTGAGCCAAAAGGAAGATGAACAGCTCCTGTCGCTGCGGTGGGCTGATGAGAGTCGAATGAGGGCACACGCGCGCCGATGAATCTTCCATGTCAGTTTTCACGGCAGTGATGAGGCTGTGCAGAGTGGAGGAGGTCAGGGATGGGGCGCTTCTTCTCGGAAGCCCCCGCTGCAGTCACTGGGGAGAAGACACACAGAAATGAAGCCTTTCCACGCCCTTTTGCCCAACTTCGTGGTTTTGTTTCCTGTTAATCTCAGATTTGTACATCATTTTAGGTTTGTCAAATCAAAATTAGCATTTTTCCCAGATTTCCCTGCTGGGGAACCCTTCAAATGTCTCCCTGGGGTCCCACTCATGTCCCTTCCTTGGGGCCAGTGACCCCTCCTGCCCTGTCCAACTAGTACGAGATACCTTTCCACAGAAAGGCATGCTGTTTGATAGTAAATGGGAAACAGGGAATTTGGGGAAATTTCAGGGAAAATCCAGGTTTCAGGTGAGGGGCTTACACTATTTCTGGGGCTGTAAAGTCTTCAGGGCCGGGCTTCTGGAAGGCTCCAGCCCGCCCCCCCTTCCTAACATGGAGGGTGGGGAGCAAAGTAAATGAATTTTGAGGTGGGAAACATTGCATTTTTAAAAAATGCTCCACTTCTAATGATCGGAGGGGTGATTCATAATCCTGGAGTAGGAAGTGTGTCTTGAAATCTATGTTGTGCGTTGACAGCCTCTCCCTAATGGGCAAGATCTCACACCTGATAGGGCCATAAAACACAGAGCTCTGCTTGTCCTGTGTCTGTCTGATAAGAAAGAGGGACGGACTCCCCAGCAGCAGGCAGAGGGCGCGGGGCCCATCCCATGGCCCCTGGGCTTGCCAGGCCTCTAGCCCCCTCCTCCCCCGGGTCCCCTAGGTGGGGAGGTAGTGAGGAGGAAGTTAAAGGCATAGCCCTTGATACAGAATAATTCCTGGAGTTGGAGCTTCCCAGAACACCAGAAGGCATGCTCTATAGAATACAAATTTCGTGGCTGCTTTGTAATGAAAGGGCTCCATGTTCAAGTAAGTCTGGGAAATGCCACATAGTCTGTCCCCTCCCAAGGAGTCAAAGCACCTGCTAGCATGGTCAAAGCTAGCATACTCATATGCCATTAAGAAAGGAAATCCAGTGGTTCCCAAACCTGTTTGATGACAGAACCCTGTTTTTACACAACCCCAGCTGACATCCTACAGAATGAACATTCCCTGGAACCCATGGTGGTAACAGCTGTGTTAGTTTGCTAGGGCTGCCATAACAAAGTCCACAAAGTCCCACAGACCAGGATGCTTATACATCAGGAATTTATTTTCTCCTCGTTCTGGAGGCCAGATGAGTAAGATCGAGGTGGTGGCAGGGTTGGTTTCTTCTGAGACTGCACTCCCTGGCTTGTCGATGGCCACCTTCTTCCTGATCCTCTGCGTAGGTCTGTGTCCACATTTCCTCTTCTTCAAAGGACACCAGTCCTGTTGGATCAGGATCCATCCCTTGTTTTAACTTAATCACCTCTTTAAAGACCTTATTTCCAAATATGGTGCTGTTCTGAGTTACTGGAGGTTAGGACTGCAACCAAGGAATTTGGGGGAGGGGGCCACAATTCAGCCCGTAACAGCAGCAGTGGATCTTGGCGTTACAACTGGAAACTTGGTCACTGCTGGGATCCTGAAGGGGGCAGAAAGGTGAAGGCCCTGACAGAGGGCTTTCCTCCTGCCCAGACCATGCCCTCTAACACAATGCTGAAGACATTGACAGTAACCGCCCTTGAGTGGCACTTGACAGACACACAGTACTTTTCCATTCGTCAGTTAATTCATCTGATCCTCATGACAACCGGTGAGGGAGGAGGTCCTATTATTCCTACTTCACAGAAGAGAACGGCCACGCTCAGAAAGGTTGATCACTGGTTTCGGGTTACCCAGTAAATAGTGGAGTTATAGAGTAAATAAATCCAGGTGGGCTTAAAGAACCAGGCCGGTGGATGGACCCCCTGCCCCCTGAGATGGATACTGCTGTAGATGGCAGGAGACAAGCACCATCTCAGATCAGTTCAGAGGGCCCTGCCACCCTGGAGCCTAAGCACCCATGGGTGGCACTCACCCTGACAAGCCTGGGCATGTGCTGGGGCCCATGCTTACTTTACCAGCTTGGATGGAAAGCCAGAGCTTCCCAAGTGGTTTCAGGTGGGCTGGTCCTGCCCGATGCTCTGGACACCTGATACCTGCCCCTTAGAGCTGATGTCAGCCAGGCACAGTGAGCTGCAGAATCCTTGGCTGTTCATGGGCCAGACTGGGGTAGAAAAGGCAGAATATGGAGCACAGAGCAATGCAGGCCCATCTCAGTGGGGGCTGAGAAACAGAGGGGGCCCTGTTGGTAAGCACTCTTCAGGAACAAGCAATTCAGGTGGGAGCCTACTGCAAATGAAGCCAGAGAAGCCACTGTTCCATTGCAGGAGAGGCTGATGGAAACCCCAGACTTGTGTCCCCCTGGCCCATCCTGGTCTGGGCACCGGCTATTTGTCTTCTTGGGGGCCCTTGGCAACTCTCCACAACCAGAGGAATCCCCTTCCTGCCCGGCCAAGAGGCCTGTGTTTCACGGGTTCTTCTTGGTCAGAAGAGGTGACCATAGGGACCTGGGCAAAGTGCCTGTGGTCCTGCTGTCCCCACCCCAGACTCACTGGGCACATCTGCTGGGCGTTTAATCCAAGATGCTTGGCTCATGGGGAGCAGAAGCCATTGGAGGAAGAGACCAGAGTCCTGGCCTGCTCCCCGTCCTGAGCTGTGGAGCCCGGGGCAGCTTACTTGCTCCCTGAGCCTCAGGCGCATCGCTAGTAAATGGGGCTAATGGGGAGGTCATTGTGAAGGTCCAATGAGAGGGGTAAAAGTGCTTTGAAAACTGCCAAAGAGCTGTGCACAGGATAGTAGAGTCCAGGAGGGTGAGCAAGAAACAGGGAGGGTGGCAAACCTGCAGTGACTGCCACCAGGTACAGAGGCAGACGACCTGCATGCAGCCTGGGGGGACCACACTGGGCAAGACTCACCCACAGCCTCAGAGGGGCTTCTACTGGGGGTCCATGGAAGGGATGTGGAGGCTCACGGGCTCTGTGGGAATAACTCCCACACCCTTGGAATCTGTCCACCCCGCGACTCCATGGTGCACTGTCCACCAGAACCACGATGCATTGTGAATGAGGGGTGGTGACTCAGACCCTCAGGGAAAGGAATTCTCTGCCATGTGCCATTTCTCTTTCCAGGACCCTGCCTGACTCTGTACAGCAAGGGGCAGGGGCTGTGGCCCCTTGAAACCTGGCAGGGAAGCCATGGGAGCATCTCGACAGCTGTGGAGGGAGCCTCCCCTCTTTCCCAGGAGGCTCCTTTGTGCCTGGGCCACATATTTGGGACACTTCTCAAGAGTGTGTAGAGATCCTCCAAGCTGGCTTCTTTAGGTCAGGGCCAGGACTTGGAAGAGAGAGGGAGGTACCCAGTGTGCAAATTTAAGGTAGTACTTGCCGAAAGGTGACTGCCATTGCACAAGCCTGAGAGTGAAGCCACCTTAACTTTTCCCTCCTGGGTGCCTTACTCGCCTTATCCTAGTCCTGGTCCTGTTTTAGGGAACCTCCTTTTTCAAGTGCTCTGCCTACATGCCACCCACAGCCTACTATGTGTCGCCCCTACTGTAATAGTTTAAAATTGATCAACTGGTCTGCGCAGAAGAGAAGACCGGCCTCTGTCCATGTCCAGTGGGGGCTCAGTCAGGCTTTGGGCAGGTCAAGTTGAAGATCTGTTCAAAGATGTTGGCTGGGATTTGGTTTTATCTGGGCAAGAAACACACCGAGAACTTCTCTTTAAATATTTGAGTGGATGTTTCAGTTGGGTTGAATGGTGGTCCTCAAAAGATTGATTCATGTCCTAACTACCAGAATATGTAAATGTGACCTTATCTGGAACAGGGTCTTTGAAGATGTACCTCAGTTAGGGACTCAAAATAAGATTGTCCTGGACTCAGGGTGAGCTGTAAATCCAGTGACACGTGTCATAAGAGAAAGCTGGAGGGAGATTTGAGACTGAGACTCAGAGAAGGAGGCCGTGTGAAGATGGAGGCAAAAACTGAAGTGATGCTGCCAGAAGCCAAGGGATGCCAGGAGCCTCCCGGCATGGGATAAGGCAAGGAAGGTGCTACGGACCAAATGTTAGTGCCCCCCCCAATCCATATGTTGAAACTCTAACCTCCAATGTGATAGTATCAGGAGGTGGGGTTCTTTGTAGGGTGATTAGGCTATGACGGCAGAGCCCTTAGGAATAAGATTAGTGCTCCAAAAGGAACATGAGAGCTTGCTTCCTTGATCTCTGCGCTCACACTGTGAGGACACAGCATGAAAACAGCCATCTTTAATCTAGGAATTTGGCCTCCACCAGGCACCATATCTGCCAATGCCTTGACCTCGGGCTTCCCGGCCTCCAGAACTGTGAGAAGTAAATGTGCTTCAGCCTCCTCGTATACATATTCTGAAATAGTAACACAAACTGACTAAAGATTCTCCCCTGGACCCCTCACAGGGGCACAGTCCTGCCAACACCTTGGTTTTGGACTTCTGACCACAACAATCAGAGAATAAATTTCTGTTGTGGCAAGTCCCCCATTTGGTGGAAATTTGTTATGGTAAATACAGATCTCACGTGAACAAGAAGTTGAGCTAATTCTATGTGATGCCAAAAATTGAATGAGGGTCTATGGATGGGAGTTCAGGAGTGTCATATATCAGAGCAAGAACTTACTGAGAATGAGAGCTGTCAATCAATGACATGGCTACCTCAGGTACATGCCATCTGACTGACCACACGTTGGCATCCGTTGGATGGGACTCCTGTTTCAGGCAGGCAGGCGGCTTGGATCCATGGTGTGTCCCTCTCCTCTCCCCAAGGGATGTCTGATAAATGGATCCAACTGTGGGACACATTTCCACAGGCATCTCAGGGACAGTGTGGGTCATGACTGTAGTTCTCTCACTCAAGAGAGCAAACCAAAAAGCACATGATAAGAATAATCGTGAATCAGCCTTAATTGTCTTTTGGGAAAAAAAAGGCATTATTTGCAGATGTTGCTACTGTAACTGTTATTAATAGTCATTTATTTGTCATTGCTCACACTTCCTCATGACACATTGCTGAGACTCTAGACTGTGGTGAGAACCACATGGTCTCCCAAATGGTGAAGAGCAGGGCTTCTCAGAGTTGATGTGCAATGGTCACCTGGGGTCTGGTCCAAATGCAGTCTCTGACCTGGCAGGTTGAGTTGGGGCCCCACATCCTGCATCTCCAACAAGCCCCCAGGTGAGGGTGATACTGCAGGTCCATTGATCACCCCTTGAGTAGCAGGGTCCAGAGAGGCCCGTGGTCAGTTTCCAGAATATCCAGGGTTGCTACTTGGAGGCAGGGAGGAGAGGGGAGTCTTGCTATGACCCATAATTTACGCCAAAGTAAAACCTAACCTTCCTTTCTGGGAACACTGTTGAGCAATGAAATGGGACCCGGAGTGGCCGAGATGGACGTTTTGGAGAAGGCTGGGCCAGAAGACCTGGAGGGGGCCTTCAATGTATAAATTTAGAATCTTAAAATCCTCTGGGCTCTCGTCCTACCTGGGATCCAGGGACTTGATGAGAAGATTCTGAAGGAACTCTACAGTTTACGTTGTGGAGTTCACCCTGTGTGCCAAGTTGTATTGACTATCCACTTTAGTCTTTGCAAAGATCCTCTATGTCAGTGGTCCCCAACCCCCGGGCCGCGGACCGGTACCGGTCCATGGGCCATTTGGTACCGGTCCGCAGAGAAAGAATAAATAACTTACATTATTTCCGTTTTATTTATATTTAAGTCTGAACAATGTTTTATTTTTTAAAAATGACCAGATTCCCTGTTACATCTGTCTAAGACTCACTCTTTTTTTTTTTAAATAAATTTTTATTAATGTTAATGGGATGACATTAATAAATCAGGGTACATATATTCAAAGAAAACATGTCTAGGTTATCTTGTCATTAAATTATGTTGCATACCCCTCGCCCATAGTCAGATTGTTCTCCGTCACCCTCTATCTAGTTCTCTGTGCCCCTCCCCCTCCCCCTAACTCTCTCCCTCCCTCCCTCTTATGTCCTCCCTCCCCCCACCCCTGGTAACCACCACACTCTTGTCCATGTCTCTTAGTAAGACTCACTCTTGACTCTTGTTTCGGTCACGTGATACATTTATCCGTCCCACCCTAAAGGCCGGTCCGTGAAAATATTTTCTGACATTAAACCGGTCTGTGGCCCAAAAAAGGTTGGGGATCACTGCTCTATGTGATTCAGGTATTCCATTACGGTCCCATTGTGCAGGTGAGAGAAAACAGGGGCATAGAGCTGTTAGAGGCATGCCCAAGGTCACGCAGCAGGGGGCTGAACCAGCTTGCCAACTGCAGAGCCTGTGCTGATCATTAATGCACTACATAGCCTTCCTGATACTGCAGACACTTGATTCAATGTCCTGTCCCCCGGGGCCATGCCCTCACCTCCCAGGTCTAGCAGTGATGAGGAAATCCAGGTATGGGGCAGGGAGCCCTAGGGTAGCCTCCCCTGTCCCTGCTCTGCTTGGCCCTACACTTCACGAAGAGCCCTGTGCTCCCAGCAGGATGATTGGACTCAGCCTCCTCTGCGGCTCTTACTATGGGGTAGGGGGCTGCTGAGCGGGCACTGGCTGTGGACAAGGGAAACGCCCTCGTTAAGGACACTGCAGTCACTGCCAAATGGAGGGGAAGATTCCCACACACAGAAGGAGAAGTCAGGTCCCAGGGAATAGGTCGGTTCTGGGGAGCAAGTTGCCTGAATACATACCCCCTGTGTGTGGGCTGTGGGGTCAACAATGGTCACCAATTTCCATGTCATTTAGGGTCGAAATGGATACCCTGTTTCTCTTTGCCTCTTTTCTGCAAACATTCACCTCCAAACCTTCCCTCAAATCTCTTCCTTTGCAAATTCGCAAAGCCTCCCTGCTGCCTTCCTTTGGCTAGCCCAGTGTGGGAGACAGGAGGCTCCCCCTGACCTCCCCCACAGAGAAGTAAAATGTCACTCCTGGTGCTGGGGCAGTTGGGCCGGGATGTCTCCAGGGTTGGCATATCTATATATCTATCTATCTATATATATATAATACACACACACACACACACACACACACACACACACACACACACATCAGAAAGGAGCGTGTATGGAGGGACACATATAATTTTATTTATATGTGTATTTTATTTATTCATATGTCTCTATATAAATAAATAAAACAGCAATCAGCAGGGACCTGGGATGGGAGTTCAGACCTGGAAGTGGCCAGGGCTGTGTGATCAGAGATGACCTGGTCGACTGAGCAGGTGGGCACTCTCAGGCCACTGGCTTGTGACAGTCCTCCAGCTGGGGATCCAGCAAAAGATAGTGGCAGGTTGCCAGTCCCTTTGGGGCCTCTGAGGACTTGCAGCCATGGCTTCTGAGAGCGGCAGACCCCATAGTGGTCGGACAGTAGCTTCAGTCCTAGAAAAACAGGGCCTACTCCAGGAGAAGCAAATCAGCCAATTAAGAACCCAGCCCGGTCTGGAGGCCCAGGCAGCACGCTCCATTCTCATCTTTCAAGGCACGAGCCACTCGGGCTGCCGGGGAGGTAACTGTGCGTCCTAATTACACACTCCTCTGTGACAGGCAGTGTCAAAAGATTAAAGCAATCAAACCAAGTGGCTCTCCAGCAGCCCCTCCCCCAAGCGCCATCGCTGCTGCGTGAAGGCAATTATGGTACCAAGGTAGTGGTTAGGAAGATAATTTTCTCTGGGCCCCGAGCCTGCCTCCGCGCCTTCACAGAGCCCGGTGTCAGCACTGCATCCTCGCAGCTCCGTCTGGGTGCCGCGGATGCATACTCTTTTTTGTTGGCACAGCTGAGCCGGAGAAAACAAATTAAACATCTCTCCCTCCGCTGCTCTGCTCCTCCATACACACTCCTTCCTGATCCGGAAAACTTTGTCTATTTCTCTCTCTCTCTCTCTGTAGGCTTTGTCCTTCTTTCCTCCGCCCCTCTTCTGATAATCTTTAAAATAATAGCAGCAATAATAATGACTCATTTTTTTAAACACATTTTTTATTTGATTTCAGAGAAAAAGGGAGAGAGAGAGAAACATTGGTTCGTTTTACACTTATTTATGTATTCGTTGGTTCTTTTCTCTTTAATTTTATTTATTGAATTAATTGGGGTGACATTAATAAAATGATACGGGTTTCGGGTGTACAGTTCTCTAATACGTCACCTGTATGTTGCATTGTGTGGTCAGCACCCCGAGTGCAGTCTCCTTCCATCCCCATTGATCCCCACTTTACCTCTTCTACCCCCCCACCTATTGGTTGATTCTTGTATGTGCCCTGAATGGGGATAGAAATCACAACCTTGACATATCAGGACAGTGGTCTAATGAGCTACATGGCCAGGGCTAATAATTATCTGTTCTCAAGCACTCATGTCTTAGAAGCCCCACGTGGAGTGCTTCTATTGTATTATCTTGATAATCCTCATCAGATGTTATCAGATGAGGAAACTAAGGCTTGGTGGCTCTGTGGCTTTTGGTTATATGGCTGAAAAAGGCTGAAACCAGGATTACGAGTTCAGCTGTTGACTGCACAGGTGGCTGTGGACCTGCTGCCCACGATGCAGCCTCGGTCAGGAGCAGGAGAAGGTGGCTGGGAAGGAACGTTCGAAAGCAAGACTGGAAGAAAGCTCTGAGAACAGCTCCTCCAGACAGAGAAGGTTGGGAATCAGTGGAGAGGGGGGACTGGGGTACCAGAACCCCTCCAGACTCTGATACAGGCCTGTCTGACGTGAGACTTTCTGCTGCAATGGACCCGGGACTAGTCAGCTTAGGCTGTCATAACAAAATATCATAGACTCGGGACTTAAATGATGGACACTTATTTCCTACAGTTCTGGAGGCTGGGAGTTCAAGGTCAAGGTGCCAGTAAAGTAGGTTTCATACTGAGGCCTCTTCTCTTTGTTTGAGGGCAGCCACCACCTTGCTGTGTGCTCACATGACCTCTTCTTTGTGTAGTGCTGGGGCAGAGGAGGGCAGTCCCTCCCATAAGGGCACTGATGCCATCATTGGGGTCCCACCCTTATGACCTCATCTAATCTAATGACCTCCTTCCAAATATCCTCACACTGGAGGTTAGGACTTCAACGTAAACTTGGGCAGACACAATTGGGTCTGCAGCAGACCATCACCCCGATAGGGAACACCTCATCCTTTAGGCAGCCTGGAGCAGGGCAAAGGTCAGAAGCTCCTGACTCAGACTTTCATTACACAGGGAGGAGCTGGGGCTCCGAGAAGTCCTGTGACTTGCCCAAGATCACCTGGAAGAGTGAATGAGACTAGAGCCTGGCTCCCTTGCCCCCCAGCCCCCTGACTCAATATCTGCAGGGCCTCTGCCCAAACCCAAACCTCTGCAGAAGGAGCTCCGCCTGTAAGATCCTCTCTGTAATAACAGTTGGTCCACCACTAAGCAGGGGGGAGGGGGAAGGGCACTTGGTGGTGGGTGGGGACTGGCTTTGACAATGGCTTCCGCTTCTGCTGGCGTGAAGATGTGAGACCTGGCTTCACAGTA
The DNA here is from genome assembly GCF_036850995.1 of Saccopteryx leptura. Lineage (NCBI taxonomy): Eukaryota > Metazoa > Chordata > Mammalia > Chiroptera > Emballonuridae > Saccopteryx > Saccopteryx leptura. The sequence goes on from NC_089507.1 coordinate 171,260,852, forward strand.
TCAGATGGAGGGTTTGTGAATGTCGCTACAGCATGTCACCTCCTGGGGATGGTGTCTGTGGGCAGAGGGGAATGGGAGTGCAGCGGGGACGAGCGGGTATAACACCTGCCCTGCATGGTGCCCTCCCTCCTATTTCTATCTTGTTGTATGTGCAACTGAGCATCAGGAGGGATTAGGGGTTTAAAAAGTGGCCATTAAAAGAAAGCAGAGCAGCCTGCTCCAGTTAATGTGGAGTGTCTCTATTACCATAATAACTAACCACTTAATAACTGACTTCCCCACTAATCCTAATTGAAACAAGTAATGATATTTCTGGGCAGAGAATGGCAGGCTCACGTCTGGGCAGACATCTCCAGGGGCCCCCTGGCTTCATATGGCAAAAACCGTGGGGCCTCCTTGGGGCATTCTGTCGGAATGGACTGAGGCAGCAGACAGCAGCTCTTGTACGGCTGCCAGGAGCCACAGCTGATGATAAAGCCACTAAAGGTCAGCTGGGAATAGAAAACTATTTATGTTAAATGTCACAGATTAAACCGCAGAATGGGCCTCAGGTGGGGAGCAGAGGGTGAGGTGAGAAAGTCTGGTCACTGTGCCTGCCTCTTTAGGGGCCTCAGAGGGGTGATGGCGTTGAGAGGTGGTGGATGTGGGGGGAGGCGCCTGGTTTCCAGGCATCCTTTAGATTTGGGAAGCAGATGGATGCTGGCAGCCACAGGTGATTGGCCAGTCTGGCCACCTGTCAAGGTTGCTAGGTGACCTGAGCACCAGGTTTGGAGAGGGATAACCAAGCTGGTCTCCATCACATCACAGAAGGGGTCCTGGGGTGTCTCCCCAGGGCAGGTGAGATAGAAGCTGAGGATAGGTACCCTGCTGTCGCTACGGGGAGAGCCCAGGCTTGCTTTGTTTTCCTGGGTATCATCCTGGGTTTTGTGTGGGTGTGCTTTATTATAATTGAGGTGTAGTGTGACACATCTGAACCGTAGGAGGTGGAGACAGAGGACAGCACGTTCCCTTCGGAGAGGGCCTCCAACACGGGAGTTTGAAAGGCACAGGAGGGCCCTGGCTGGGAGGGACTGCCGGGCATAGCGCTCTCAGGAGCAGCCTCAGGGCTCAGCTGGGGCTCTGGGCCACGTTTTAAAGGGCAGCCCCATGGAGGGGACCAAAGGTCGCTGCTGCTCCTCAACCCGGCCCTGAGCAGCCGGCCAGTGCCCCGCTGCATGGTGTCTTGGCCCCATCCATTCGCAAAACACACCTAGAGATCGAATTTGTTGATGGTTGAAAATATCCCCTAGAAGGTAATTAGATCGCTAAGGCCCCACTAAAATAGTTACTACAAGTCTTGATTACTGACCTGGGAATTGTGCATTTTGTGGATTGCGGCAGAGGCTTAATTTCGGTGCTTTTCAGCCATCCGCCCAGCCCCTGGACCACCCTGCCTCCGGACCGCTGCGCCGTTTATTCTATCGGGTTCCACGGGCATGGGGAATACAAACACATTTTAATACTGCTGTAAGCAGATGTAATTAGGAAGGTAAATCTAGTGGAAAAAGAAAACTGCACAGGCAAAATAAATAAATACCCCCCAAACCCTATCCTGGCATCTAAAGTAATAGGAGGGTTGGGTTGCTGGTTTAAAGTCTCAACGTCTCTGCCTTCCTCCATGTGTTGAGACTGACATTATCATTCGAGGGGATCTCAAGGAGAGCCCCCAGCCCTCCCCTGTGATGGGAAACAGATTCACATCAACCCAGTAGTGCCCAGGGGGCCCCCATCCCTCACTCTTCCTGCACTCATCTGGCTGTGGAATGACCGGGTTGGAAGGGGCTTGGCCCAGGTGGACCCACAGGAAAACAGGAGGGATCAAGAGAGGTCTCAGGAGGCTCTAAGAGTCTAAGCAGGTGGCCAAATAATCAAGATGGTGGGATGGGTAGGATTGGGGGTGTGGGTGGGGTTCTGATGGATAAAGAGATTTATTCCTGTCATCTATATATAGGTATCGGTAACTATTCTCCCCCAGCCCAATGGGGACACAGGTTGAAGAAGACCTTTATTACTGCTTCCTGAAGCTGGCAGTGAGTGGGAAGGCCACCGTGTCCCCAGCTATTTATAGGATGTTAGAACGATCACCAGGAGAGAGGCTCAGAACACTGAGAGGTGTGGTTACAGCCCCCAGGAAGATGAGGAGGGTGGGCAATGCTTCACAGAGGCAACAGTTTGAATCTGACCTTCAGTCGTTAAAGGGAGTAGCTGGATGCTTAAGGGGCGGGACCAAGAGGGAGCAGGAGGAGAGGAGGCTGGAAAGGGAGGTTTGGGCCAGATGGCTAAGGACCTCCAACACTGTGCTTAAGAAGTTAATTAAAAATTAATTCTGAAGGCATGAGAGAATTCTCCGCTGCTGCTAAGCAGGATGAGAGGGGACTTGGCTTGGGTTTTAGGGAGAACACTCTGAAAGCTGCAGGGAGGTTGTGCTAGACACAGCGATTCCCACCCTTGCGCAAATCAGCATCACCCGTGGGCTCGTTGAAACTCCTATTCGGGGCCCCACCCCAGGTCTTCTCATTCAGCAGGACTGGAATTTGCATTTTTTTTTTCTGAAGCTGTAAACGGGGAGGCAGTCAGACAGACTCCCACATGCGCCCGACCGGGATCCACCCGGCATGCCCACCAGGGGGTGATGCTCTGCCCATCTGGGGCATCGCTCTGTTGAAACCTGAGCCATTCTAGGGCCTGAGGCAGAAGCCACAGAGCCATCCTCAGCCCACTGGGCCATCTTTGCTCCAATGGAGCCTTGGCTGTGGGAGGGGAAGAGAAAGACAGAGAGAAAGGAGAGGGGAGGAGTGGAGAAGCAGATGCGTGCTTCTCCTGTGTGCCCGAACCCGGGACTCCTGTATGCCAGGCCGACGCTCTACCACTGAGCCAACCGGCCAGGGCCAGAATTTGCATTTTTAACAAGCTCCCTTAGCTAATGCTGCTTGTTCTAGGACCACTCTTTGAAAACCACTGTGTTAGAAATCAGGAAGGGCTGGAACCAAGGAGACCAGTTGGAAAAAAAATGGTCATAAAATGAAAGATCATGAAAAGATGGGCTTAAGAGATCCCTTGGCCAGGCGGGCAGACCCACGTGGTGGTGAGGGGAGACATAGGGCCCAGATGTGTGGGCGGTGGGCTGGGAGCAAAATCATGGTCTGATCTTGGATTTGCTGAAGCCACAGGTGATGAACAGAGATGAAGAGCTCAGAGCAGGGAGCTGGAACTGGGACACAAGCAGGGCTGCAGTTCTGGAAGCAAGGCCAGAAGCTAGACAAAGGGCAGAGGTCAGAGTTCTTGCTCATCTTGCAGAGTTGGGGGCTCATTAAACCCCCGGCCTCCAGACGGGCCTCAGGTCCGGGAGGCGGTTGCAGCAGCAGATGGAGCTAGAAGGGAAGGTCAGTGAATCAGGCAGATCAGGCCCAGAAATAGCACAGGTGGGAGAAAATCTGACTCATTGGGTGTGGCCATGCGCCAGCCCAAAGAAAGCACCCTGTTGCTGCTGGCCCCTGGTTTGCAGCCAAGGACCAGAAGCCTCAAGACAGCTCAGTCCAGGATCTTTCCCAGTGTCATGAGCCCTGCTCAGACCCAACCCCAAAGCCCCAACACCCCAATGCCTAGGCACCAGCCTGATCTCCTCTCGATCTCCAGGGCGGGGTGGAGATTTTGAGGGCACAGCAGGAGGCAGTGCTTTCATTTTGCTTTAGGAGTAGCCCACAAATGGCCAGGGGACTATGGGCGAGAGGGGGCAGCAGACAGACCTTAGGAAGATGTGGCCAGAAGCTGTCAGTTAAGGGAACCCAAACAGCTCTCTCCCCGACTCCCTGGTGTTTGCTCCCTGCGCCTCCAAGGCAGTGTTCCTGAATCGCAGTCCTGTTTCCTCCTCCTTCATGGTGTTCTTGCCAGTCTGACCACTCAGCAGTTTATTTAACGTACACAATATATTTTACTGCGATTTAAGGGAAGCTGGTATCTGGACTCCACACTGCTTAGTTACAGTGTAAGCACATGAGCCTCAGCTCACACGGGCATGGACTCACCAGCAGGCTGGTGCCCGTGTTTATGTTGACCAGACGATAATATGCACGAACACTACTCTGTGCTAGGGCTCTGCCCGACTCAACCCCAGCACGGCTATTCCTGGTTAAGACTGTTCTCCCAGAAGCATCCCAAGCTTAGGTACAAGGACTCCGTGCCTGGAACCCACTACTTCCTGAGCAGTTGCCCCGTCCCCAGGATCTCATTCCTGAATTGCTCTTGCGTTTATACTTTCTGACCCTGTGGCCCCAAGTTCTGTTGTACTGGGTCCTGTTACACTCATTGCAACGTTTTCACTATTGGGGCTTCTGTCTCACCCCCCACCCCCAGCCCACCCAGGTTGCCTCATGTTTAGCACCCGACCCTTACACAGGCATGCACTCTCTTCTGCTACCAACATTAGCAAGGACATCTGGGTCCCAACGGCCAGTGATATTTACTGACAGCTTCTTTCAGACTGAGGTTTCTCTCCAGCCCACGACAACTGAAGAGGAGCCTGCTGTGTTCCCAGGGGCAGAGGAGAGTGTCTCTGGCTGGGCAGCCCTGTCTAGAGGAGACTTGGAAGGCAGAGAGAAGTCTGGAAAGAGGGGAATGCATAAACAGAGCGCAGGGAGACTGGGTGCTGTGAGGAGCAGGGGCCCCGGCGCTTGCTCTCCAGCGCCCCCTGTGTGCAGCCTGGCAAGCTGCCCTGTCTTGACAGGACAACACCTGTAGGAGGACAGCAAAGTGAGGGCAGCAGTTAGGCTGCAGTCAGCTCACCCAGGCCAGCCTTCTGCTTCTGTCGGGGCCTCAGGGAAGCCAGAGATGCGGCCGACCAGCGGAGCCCCTGCAGTAGCTTTCCACTCGCTTTGCAATAGCTCCATGGTCCCCTGGAAGCAGAATCAGAAGAAAAGATGGGACCATGACAAATTTAGGGAAAGAGAGGACAGAAATTCTTAATCCTTCCTGCAGGGACTCTCCTGATGGCCCCAACACTAGGACAGACCAGAGCGCACTCTCTTACCACGCCTGGAAGCTGACCCCACTACGTATTACTACAGACCAAACACAGCTTCACATGCACCGGCCCACTTATGATCACCATGCTCCTGGCAGGAGGGAGTGATCATTCTTCTCAATCTGCAGAAGAAAAATGGAAACCCAGAGAGTCTAGTCCAAGATCACATAGCAAGGACTGGAAAACAGGGCTGCCCCATCAAAGCCCATATCTGCAATGACACCGAGGTAGCCAAACACAGGCCTTCTCCAGAGCTTTCTGGACCTGGGGTGGGTATGGGCTGCTCTCAGAGTTCCTTGGCCCGTTGCACCAAGAACCACCTAAGCCAGTCCGGCCAGCTGCATCCCCAACGATTAGCTTTTGATGGGGGTCAGCAAACAGGCCCATGGGCCAGATCGGCCCTGCTGCCGGGTTTTAGGAAGTTGTGCTGGAACACATCTATGCCCGCTCATTTATGTACGTAGTGCTGCGTTCATGCTCTAAGCTGCAACAGAGACCATATGGCCCGTGCTACCTGCAATGTTTACTCTCTGACCCTTTACCTAGAGGGGTGGTCCCTGGCCTTTGATAAAAGGACAGGCTCACCACTGTCTAGCCAAGCCCAGCTGAGATGGTGCAGAGGGCGATGTGCATGCTGAGGTGTGCATGCATGTGCGAGTGTGGGTGCAAAAGGGCCCCAGGCTCGACAATGACACCCACCCCAGCCTCTCCCTTCCCTCCTTTTTTGGAGAGGAGGAAGTGGGTGTTGAGTGGGCAATGATCTTTTTTCTCAGAGAGCTGGGTTGTAGAGGCTTTTATAGTCCCAGTGGCTGCTGCCACTGTTGAAATTTAAGTAATTTTCTCCTAATTAAGCAATTATCTCGGATATAGCTGCTTCCATCTCCAGGAGCATTTTCGTGGGGTGGGGAGGAGCGGGACAGGGAGCAGTGTTTGGGAAGGCCCAGATATAGCCATACCCTAACAGTGAGTCTCTCTGCCGAACGGAGGGCAGCAGCTGCTGCAGAGCAGCTGAGTGGACTTCACGGGCGCGCTTGAAAGTGACCAGCTGGCCCGAAAGCCACCAGCCCTGGAGTCAGACACACACTTGGCATCTAACTCATAACAAGAGACCTGAGACCAAAAAGGTCCCCAAGAACAGAGAGTAAATTCAGGCCGGGGTGGGCGTCCTTTAATGTTCGTAAGAGTGAGCCAGCAAAGGGTGGGAGTTCTGGAAGACAGAAGAGAGGGGACTTCACCCTCTGTTGGGAAGGCAGAGCTGGACCACCCTGGGTAGGACTCACCTGTCTCACTGTGAAGACTTCACACACAGTCACAGGTGGGAGTAGTCATGGGCTTAACTCTCCTCTGTGTACACACACACATACACACACACACACATACACACACACACATACACCAACCACTTCTGCAAGCCTGAGCCTGCAGCCAAGGGCCAGGATTGCCAGGTCACCAACAAGAAGCCTCAAAATGTTGGAATTTCAGATGTACAATGGAACAATGTTTAGTGTCAATATGTGACAATTATTGCACGAGACATAATTATCACAAAACTCTGTTGGTTGTTTAACTTAGTTCTGTTGTTTAACTAGGTGTCCTGTAGTTTTACTTGCTGGCACCCCTACCCAGGGTCCACCCTCCACATGCCTTCTCCCTAGGAGTCCCCAGCAAGGGAATGACTGTTTGTCCCCAGGCAGTCTATGCACCCGCCGAGGCCACACCAGGGCTCTTGCTGGAGACAGTGAAGGGACTCCTAGTGTTGAGTGCTGGGACAGAACGCCAGAGGCTTCCTGTGGATCCAGGTGCAGGTGTAAGTATGCAGTCGGCAAGTGATCAAGGTGGCTTTCCGCCTTGGGATTCAGACGTAAGAAAGCTAGAAAGGAGGGGAAAAGAGGCCCTTAATTTTTAGTGTTAGTCATTAATTACTATGTAGGGAAAAATTAAAAAGACAACTGTTGGTAGGGATGTTTCTTTGTGAAATGGGGTTGATCCAACAGAGTATCCTTTGGACCCTCACACAGATCTTTCCATGGGAATCAGGAAAGCAAAGACTTCTCTGCTTCCCCAACAGAAAACATCGTCAGGGGGCCTGGGCCTTTGATTCCAAGGCAGCAGGCAGAAGCGAGTCTGGGGGCAGGAGCAAGCTAGAGACTGTGCAGAGGCTGGGGAGTGGAACCTCCCTTCCCTGGGGTGGCCACAGACTGTGCCCATTGACCCAGCCTTTGTCTGCACTGGAGGCTCGACTCACTCTTGAAACTGGGGACATTCCCACCAGGTGTGCCCCACTGCACCTCAGTCGAGGGGTTGGTTGGAAATGTTTGAGGAGAGCGTGCAGTCTAGGGCCCACAGCTGCTTCTCGAAAGAGCTTGTGGCAGGTGGGAGCACCTGAGGACCACAAAGGGAGCCACACCTGCTGGGCGAAGACCCAGGGAGCCTGGGACAGAGAGCTTTTGGCTCAGGTGCAGGAAGTGGTGCCGCTCCCCCACCTTCCAATGCCTGACTGGGGCTGAGGGTCTAGGTAGCTCCAGACAGCAGAGCCCTGAGGCCTGCAGCTGATCAAGGCTGATCAAAGCTGCACAGTATTTATTTATTCCTCAGAAGTGCAGAGGGACTGACGTAAAAGGGAAGGGCAAGAATGGAGAGACCATAAAAAGAGTTAAGTTTTTATGCAGTGTTAACCGGGGGAATTAATTCCTGGCTGGCAGAGGTCGCAGGATAGTAACTGAGTTTTAAACAGGCACAGAGAGGACCCTGGGGAGGAGGAGATGGTGGGAGGCAGCTGCCAGGAGGTGTGGGCACTGGAGTCTGATTTCAAAGCACAGTGAGAAGAGGGCTTTAAAGAGCCAATAACTCAATGCTGATCTCATGCAGGTCACATTTTGGGCCACCTACTGTGTATCAGGATGTGGCTTGATGGCAGGGAGAATATAGCCAGGGATGGATAAACTGGGGTCTTGGTTCTTAAGACTCTCTTGCACTTTGGAGGCACCAGGAATTGCACTGCTGGTGATGGGGCCAACAGGCACGGCAGAGAGAGCACAGCTGAAAGAGCACAACCAGGGAACTGGACCCAAGGGGTCAGAATTCTGCTTCCTCTGCTATAAACTCTGCCATCCTGGGCAAGGTGCTTAATCTCTCTGTGCCTCAGTTTCCTCATATAGCAAATAGGCATAATCAGAATAGCTACCTTGTAAGACTTTTCTGAAGATTTATATTAATAGAAATGGCTGTTACCTAATGCTTTCTGTCAGGGCAAATTCTGATACATAGTTTGAATTTGGGGCAAAGTTCTATGATGGCTTAGAGAGATTTGTTTATTGAAGGGGTCTGGGAAGTCTACATGGAAGAGGTGACTTCTGACCTAGATTTGAAAGGATGCATAATACCCTTGTGTGTGAAGAAGAGGAACAACCCTCCTAGGCAGGGGCTCCAGGATGAGCAAAATCATGGAGTTGTGACAACAAACCCAGAGGGAACCTGGCCCCGCAGGCTGGTGTTCTAGGAGTGTCCTGGCCAGCTTTGGGGAGCCTCCCCTTAAATACGTGAGGCTGAGGTCACGGTGCTGAACAGTGGGCAGGCAGAGACCACATCTGGGGAGATAGCCAGGCAAGAATGCCTGTTCGCTGGGAACACTGATTGTGGGGGAGACTGCAGCTGAAGGTAGCAGCCCCAGCTTCTGACGGTGCAGCACTTAGCAGGGCAGAGCCCCCAGCATCGGGGGAACAGGGGGTGTTTTCAGAATTCAGACAGTAGTCCAGTGCTGTCCAGTGGAAATATAATGCAAGCCACATAGATAGTTTTACATTTTCTAATAGCCACATCGAAAAAGTAAAAATAATAAGTCAATAAATAGAATGCAAACATCAGAACAAAAAACAGTCGAGAATAATTTTAATAGTATATTTTAACTCAATAGATGTGCAACACTATCATTTCTTTTTTTTTTAATTAATAATTTTATTTTTTTAATGGGGTGACATCAATAAATCAGGATACATATATTCAAAGATAACAAGTCCAGGTTATCTTGTCGTTCAATTATGTTGCATACCCATCACCCAAAGTCAGATTGTCCTCTGTCACCTTCTATCTTGTTTTCTTTGTGCCCCTCCCCACCCCCTTTCCCTCTCCCATTCCCCCCTCCCCCCCGTAACCACCACACTCTTATCAATGTCTCTTAGTTTCACTTTTATGTCCCACCTACGTATGGAATAATGCAGTTCCTGGTTTTTTCTGAACACTATCATTTCTAAATTCAATAACAATAAAGGGATCATTCGTAAGATATTTTGTATTCTTTTTTTTACATGAAGTGATTGAAGTCTGGTGTATAATCTACATAGGCACATTCCTAGCCCAATGTCGCTGCTCCACAGACACAGGTGACTTACGGCTACCATTAGGGCAGGACTGGGATAGAAAGTCAGAGTAAAACTTCACTTTGGGGTCCCCAGGTGGGCCATCTCCTCATGGCCACCTCAGTGTGCTCCTCCAAACACACACATCTTGGGACAAATGGCCAAGAGCTTCTTGTCTGATTAAGTTGTGTCTGATGATGTTGGTTTGTGTGGTTTACTTAAGTGCCGGCTTGGGGGGGGGAGTAGCCAGGTCCCTTCTGCTGGGGGTGATTGCAGCATGGGGTTGGGGTGGGGTGTCAGAGCACCCCGTGCAGAAGTGACTTCCAAAGCATGTCTGACACCCCTGCTCTTCCCACGTCCAGAACCACGGCGACGGTCTGGGAATGAGCTGAGGACGCCATGGGCAGAGAGGGAGGAGCCTGGGAGAGCTCCGCCAGGGAAGGTGGCAGCTTGGGTGACTGTGGAGAAGTGAGAGCCAAGGACAGGAGACGACCCACGCTTCTGACCATCAGATATCTGAAAATACGAAAAACTTTGGGCCCCACCCTTCCCCAACAGACACAGGCTCACCCTATCGTCCGTGCACATGGAACTGTGATCACAGAATCGATGCATTCACCGCTCACTAATGCAGCTATGTTTTACGTGCATGAGCCCATGGAAGCCTCACAGCAACCCTTGAGACAGGTCCCATTAGTACCTCTGACCTAAAGATGAGAAAACAGAGGCACAGAGAGGTTAAGCAGCTTGTCAGAAGTCACACAGCTCGTTGGCAGGGCGGCCAGGGTTTGGATCTGGTTGGGCTCCACCGAGGTGCCAGCCATTCACCACAGCTCTCAGAGCACACGAGTGCTGTCACCTGGAAATGACATCAACACTAGGGGAGACGCCAGTGGGGAGATGGAAAGTCGGGAGGCTGTCGGGTGACTGCGCCAGGGAGAGGGAAGGCTGCTGTCTGGCACCCCCACGCAGCCAGCCCCAGATGGTGGAGAGCTACGTCCACTGCCGGGCTGGGCTGGAACAGGATGGGGCGCAGACTGGCTCTGGGAGAGGATCTCGTGCTCCACCCAGGAGGGAACGCAGAGGAAAGGGAAGCCTGTGACCTCATCAGTTGGGCCAGGGGCCAATGACATCACCAGGAGAACAAGGAGCCAGGCCCAGCAAGTTATTTATGGAAAAGGCTGCTGGTCAGGCTCAGAAGCTCCTGAGTTGTTTCAGATGTGGTTGTGATAAAGCCTCCAGCTGGTCCAGTGGAGCCACCGGGGCTGGGCAGGCAGAGGAGGACGGAGAAAAGTGGGGGAAGCAGCCAGTTGGTGGGGTGGGAGGGCTGCTAGGAGCTTCCCTGGGCACTTCGGCAGGGGTCACTGGGCACCAGGCTTCTCCTTCTGCCCATTCAGCTCTCCCCTTGCTCTGGGTAATCTGGCCTCTGCCACTCTCCCTCGGGGCCATTCATTCAGAACTCAGAGACCAGCTGGGTGCAGAAAGAGCAACTTGAAGATTTCACTGTATCCACATTTTTGTACATGAGGGTGCATGCCCTAGGTGTGTGGCTGTACTTCCTCAGCAATGGGTAGATTCAGTGGTTTCTTTCACAGCCGTGCTGAGTCATTCTGTGCATACGTAAGTGTATGAGTGCAGGGATATGTGTATCTTTGCATACTGTGTGCACGTGCAGAGAGAGACAGAGTGCATGAGAACTGGCAGGCAGGGAGCAAGGAGTCACTGGGGAGGGAAATCACTATAGGAAGTTGGGCAATATAATTTTCAGTGGAAGATACAGAGGCACTTATAGAAGCTTCAGCAGAACTAGACAAACCTTTCAATCCATTTATCAAAAAATGCCTGCAGCCTGCTGCCTGAGCAGGTGCAACAAGAATAAAATATTGAGCAGAACAGCAACTATGGAGCTGGAGGAACCCAATAAATAAGGGGTGACTGCAATGCTCCCCCTGACTCTGCTAGGTTTGCTCCTGCCTGTCCCTCCACCCAGCACGCCAAAGGCCCTGCAGGCGCTGGCTGCAGCCCAAGTACCCACAGCTGGGGGGATTTGACTTTAGGCCTCTTGAGAGGATCATGGGGGATTGTGGAAACGGAGCTGGGCAGCCCCATGCAGATGAGCACTGGTGTGGAGGCAGCACAAGGTCCCTGCTTCTTGCGTCTCTTGAGCTTGCTATCTGCCCTCCTTCTGTTTAAAATCCTTCATAGAGACAACAGGTTCCATATGGCTCCAGTGGCGACTGATGGTCATTCTATGGACCCCGATGAAACAGCAGAGTGTGAACATGAGGCCCAGGTAGTAACTGAGACTCCACACCCAGACCCCAGGCTGTGCCGCCTACTGAGACCTGCCCCCAGTTCCATGTCTTGACAACGGGGCCTTTCGAGTGGTGGGTAGAGAGAGAGATACCACGTCACATCCTCCTGAATGGGGATCCTCATTTTCCCAGTTTTTCTGTAAGCCTTTTGTCATGCTACCCCCTCCTCAAAGCCATAAAAGCATCATCATGCGGTCATTTCCCCCAAATCTGAGTCCACAGAAAAGGATGTCTCTACCGTTTAACACGCATACACATTCAGGTGCCCAGGGGACTGTCCCTGCCCCCCACTGCCCCATCCTTTGCTTTCCTCACCGCTGGCACTACCATCCCTTAGATAGGACAACCTGAATCTTTGCATCTTGACTGCAAGAGCCAAAAGGACAGGAGACAGCGCTCCATCCAGGGCCCGGGCTGCGGGAGGCGTTCTCGGCGCCCTCAGCTGGGGCAGGGCGTGGGAACGGCACAAAGGAACGGCTCTCTGGGTTGCCAGGCTAAATACCTGGAATGCAGGAAATAGGATTAAAACCTCAGCTGGAAGTAGAGGAATAAAGGTTAATGAGAAAAGTGGAGAGAGCACAGACCGACTATTCCCAGGGACAAAAGGGCAGCGTCTCAGCTCTGTGGGCGCCAACAAAGGTCACGTGGTCGGCCCTGCTGCTTTTAGAGAGCCAGCAGATGAGGGTCCCACTTTTTCTAGAATGTTCTTGAGGAGCAAATGCCTTCAGTTGCTCGCAAGTGGCCCTTTAAGTGCCCGGATCACCTGTCACTGCAGCCTCTGTTCTCGCTTTCTGTTCTCCGGGGAGCTTGGATTTCCTGTGGTTCTTGCAGGACCAGCAATGGCTCTCATCTCCTCTGGACCTAACCCCATCACCCCCTCCCCTCCATCTTCCTCCTTAGACATCCCAGTAACAGCAGGTGGTCAAGAAGTGATGTCACCATGCTCCGGTGACCTGGGGAAGGCATTTGAGCTGCAGGGCCAGCAGCTGGAATGAGACTTCGAACATCTTGCCCCAGATGCACCCTTCTGTTTCCAAAGGATGAAGGTGAAAGAGCAGAAGGAACCTCCCAGCAGTCATCACTCTGGAATTTTAGGGACGGTGGCTTCGGGGACAGTGACAGAAATGAGCAGGAACTGGGGAGCCGTGCTCTAGTTCTCAGGAGTGTTGCTGTCTTGTCACGCTTCTCATAAACCGTTGCAGACTGCTGGCCCCAGAGCCTGCCCCTCTCCACGTTTCCTTCCAGCCCTGAGCAGGGCTTAAGTGTAGGGAGTGGTGGGCAGAGGGGAGTTGCCAGGGCAACCCTCCCAACTCCCCTTTCCTCTGCCTTTGGAAATCTTTAAGGAGAGGAAGCAGTCATTTTCCTGGGGTTCTGGGGTGCAGCCCCACAGGATCAAAACTCTGCAAGGCACCATGCCAAGCAGAAAGACCTAGTCCCGAGCCCATCATCTGCTTCCCAGATGCATGATTTAGCGGCTCCTTTAAAGACTCATCTGGGCTCCAGGGAGTGTTCAAGTTGCAGGGGTGAGGGAAGGATGTCATTTCTCTTACTGCCAAGAGGGCCTTTCAGCATTCTCCTACTTGGTTTCACAGCCTCACCTAAGGAGCATGTTCCAGTGGTGATGATGATGACAGTAACAACAGCTGCAACATTGTGTCACTTGCATTCTCTCTTTAATTTGTGCAGTGATCCTATGTAGCAGGGTTTCCTGTGCCCATTTTTTATACGGGAAAGCCGAGGCTGAGGAAGTCTCTGTAACTAGCCAACGTCCACAGTCAATAGGTGACAAGTTCTGGACCCAAACCCCGCGAGGAAAGTGGTGCGAGGCAGAGAGAACTGAAGCCGGCCTGAGCAATGAGGTCTTCTCATAGTGCAGACGGACCAGAACTTCCTGGCAGAGGAGGCAGAGACGTTTGCCAGGGAGTTCCTCGGTCTTCACACTGAAAGCCCTGCCTCTAGGAACCAGCGTAACCCCTCACACACAGAGATTGTCGGTCTCCTAGATGGAGTGTGTGGAATGGGTGCACACGATGGACATTGGACACCCTCCCGCTGTGGGGTTTATGATAGTTTAAGGCTCAAGTTCACGGGCAGGATAAGATCTGCGTGCAAAAGCCCTTGCAGACAGCTGGTCTGTGGCCCCGAGGACGACCACCTTGATCCCCTTCTCTCTCCGCTGGAGATGAGGCATAAACCCCACCTCCACCACCCTTCACCATGTTGACCCTAGGCTGAACATGCCCCAAGCCTCCGACACCTGGCATGCCCGGCCCTGACCCCACTGCACCTCGTTTCTCGTGGGCAGGATACAAAAAGAGGCTCACGGCTTTCTCAGCCTCTTGTACCCCCAACCACCTTCGCCTTCCATAGATCCAGTCAGAAAGGGGTCATGGGAGGGGGCCGAGTGCACCCACACTGCTCAACACAGGGCCCCTGGCTGCTGGGGGCGGAGGGGAAAGGTGAGAGGAGAGAAGAGAGAAAGACAAAACTCCCGATGAAAAAAAAAAGTTCAATCAGATTTGTAAAGGGCACAATTTACAAATCCGTCACATATTTTACTAGGCTGGGATTTACGGATTAGCCTGTAATACTTAGGCAGCTTTTTGTAATAAAACCCTGAGCCCAGGCAGCCGTGGGGAAGTGAGGAGGAGAAAGGGGCCTTCTCTCTCTATCTCGCTTTCATTTTCCCAGCGTTTTTTTGATCTAGGCAGCCCCATTAATCTGTGCTTTATCTGCCTATGGAGAAGGATTGAGCTCTTTATTGGATTTTTGTCAAGAATAAATGATTTAGTTTGGGATATTGTGGAAACGATTTTTGTGGTATTACACCATCTAATAAATGAAACAGCAGGGATCAATTCCTTTCTTGCAATGTGTTCAACAGGCAGGGTGAAATATGCCCCACAATTATTTGGTATTGCACTCTATAGATATTTATAACTGAGTGTGACTGCACGTATATGGGGCTGCCCAGGCCGGGCACCTGTCTGGAAGCTGTGATCCATCAACTCAAAAGCATGAGTCTTGGGACCCTTGTGACAGACTGGTCAGAAATGCAGATCAAGTTCACTTCAGCCAACAGGCCTAAGTGTTGAAGCGAGGGAACCAGGCCTGTGGTGAGGGCTGGGGCTGGGAGATCAGACTCACCAAGGCCCTCAGCTCGAGTGCTTTCTGTGGAGGGGTGGGAGACTAACAGGGTGGGAGGGACATCACGGGCACAGCAGGTCTGGAAAGCATCAGGTGTGTGGACACCAAGCAGAGAACCTGGGGACCCATCCCTCCCAGTTCTGGGTACCCTAGTCCATGCCACCCGCCCTCTGTGCCTGGACATCACTTCAAGGGAAGAGGTCTGGAAATACCCGCAGATGAGAGCTGGAGCTGGCTCTCTGCCAGGTAGGCTCATCGGGTTTATGTCCCCGGGGGCCCACAAATGTTTATGGAGAGCCTATTATGTGACAGTGCTTAGCACAGGTCTGGAACAAAGTAAACCTTGCATAGATATATGTTCACAGGGCAACTGATTAACAGAAAGCTTCAAGATGCCCTGCCCTCCAACACCGTGTCCTCACTCACGTGTGGAAAGGGGGGTAAGGAGAGTAAGAGATTCCCAGCGGGACCCAGCCGAAAGCTGGGAAGTGCTTCTCCACCCTTCACCCAAGCTCTGCTCTAGAGGAAAGACTAGAATTGGCCCAGAAAGAGGAATGGTCCTGAACACCCTGCCTTGAGGGAGGTGGCTGCTTGCCCAGGTTCTGTTCTCTGGCCACCAGTACCTGGACTTAAATTTTCAAAGAGGTCCCTTCCATTCACTAGGCTGAAAGTACCATCAGAGAAAGTACCGCGACTGACATCTCATCGTTGAACTTTGTGCCTGGGATGTAGGAAGTGGTTAGTAGATAATTCGTCAAATGATGGTTTGAACTAAGGAATGGATATCAATAGCTAATCAGGGTTCTTTGACCCGGGCTTCATGGAGTTGGCAAAGCAATAATTGAGGACCACTGTCTCAGTCTATTTGGGCTGCTATAAAATCTTGGGGGACTTATCAACAGCAGATATTTATATCACAGTTGTGGAGGCTCGGAGTCCAAGCTCAAGGCTCCCACACGGTCAGATAAGGACCCTCTTCTGGACCCAGACTTCTGGGTCACATGACAGAAGAAGGGTGGGATATCTCTAGGTCCTCCTTTATAAGTGCACTAATCTCCTTCATAAGGGCTCCACTCTGTGACCTGCTCACCTCCCAGAGAACCCCTCTCCCAATACCGTCACCTTGGAAGTTAGGATATCAACATATGGATTTGGGTGGATACATTCAGACTATAGAAATCAAGAACTCTACACTCTGCGTGGTGAGTTTAGTCTATGAACTCATTGGGTTTAAGGCACAAGAAGGGCTGTAGTAGGTTTACTACCGGGACCTCACCTTCCTTACTCAGAGACGGGGATAACCACAGCCAAGGGGCTGTGCTGGGCTGTCCAGCTAAGCTTCTCCCCTGAACCCCTATGTTATTTGGTTGCACACAGTTTAAACTGGACTTTCTGCTCCTGCTTTGAGGCTGTTGTTACTCAGGCTTTGTCCCTGTTCATGCATTCGAGGAGTGTCTGGTTTATAGGTACTGAGTTCCTTAGGGGATTAATTTCCTTGACAGGCTCTGCGTCCCTGCCATATGTTCTATAAATGTTGGCAGTGACAGTCAGACCCTACAGCTCTCAGTCTCTCTCTCTCCTGCTTTATTTTTGTCCTGTTTTGGACTGTGTTCTCTGGCTGTGTTTTCTCTGCCACAGTCAGAATTCTTGGAGCCTGGTGCTATGGGAAGGGAGTTTTTAGTGTCTTTGGCATGAAGAATATCTTCTGCTTGGAGTTCAGCTTGAAGAAGTTTCCTCATTCCCACCTACCCCACAAAGAACTACGAATGCTCTGGGGGTTCCTGTGTAACCAATTAAAAAGTCATTGGCGACTCCCAGCCCGTCCCGACAACAGCAGCTCGGAGGCCTGGCTGCGAGAGCCGTTCATGCACAGTCCGGTGCACGTGCCATGGGCAGAGGCAAGGTGTGGCCCAGTAGTGGGTGCTGGGGTTGAGACTGGGGTCCTAGGGTACTGTCTGCCCCAGCTCCAACCAGAGGCAGTTAGGAGATGTTTCATTCTAAATCCTAAGGCTGGCTCGCGGATGTCCCCTTGGGCCTTGGACTTGAGCCCTTGGGGCTCTCTGCTGCTCCTCCTGCCTTGCTCAGTGGCCTGCACCAAGCAAGCATCCTTCTCTCTCCCAGACTCCTTTGAAAGCCCTTTCTTTTGACCTGCCACCTCCATAGCAAGAGCGCTATTGTCATTCCAATGGGCTGTCCTGAGATTTCATCCTCAGACGTGTTGCCACACTTGCTGGCAAACAAACCAATGTTCCCTGCACCCTGGGCAGAGAACAAAGCCTCCTTCTGCTTCGTTTCCCAGGCCAGGGCTCAGGGCCATTGCAGATGCTCCTCTTTCTCCCGCATTTTCCATCCCGAGCAGCAGGAGATCCTGTGGGCTCCGTGTCAGGTTTTCCAGAGCCCCATCACTGTTCCCTTCCCTGCCGCTGCTGCCCCCCTGGCTGAGCCACCACCATCTCTGGCAGGTCTTCCTGCTCCATCCCTGCCCCTGTCAGCCCACTCTCAACACAGCAGCCAGAGCAACACACCCACGCTTAAAATGCTACTGAGCTCTCTCTTTTTTGCAGAGCAAGAATCAAGTCCTCACCATGGCCTCAAGGCCGCATGCATGTGGCCCGAGTGACCACTCACCGCGACTCATCCCTGCCAGCACACTGTCTGCCTCATCAATGTGGCCGAGTAACTTAAGCCAGGTCAGTTCCTGCCCCAGGGACTTTGTGCTGGCTGTTTCTTTTGTCTCCAATGCTTTTTCCACAGAGAACTGCATGGCTGACTCCTTTGATTACCTTGAAGTCTCTACTCAAATACCAGGCAGCTTAGTGCAGTGGAGAGGAGAACAGACTGGAGCCACACTGCCTGGGCTCAGGTTCCTTTCCTGCCACTTGCTAGCCTTCCAGGGGCTGCCTGCATTCTTTGCCTTGTGGTTCCTCCAGACAAGCAATCGTGTGTGTCACTCAGACCTCTGACTGTCGTCACATCTCCTTCTTGGACCCTCCTGCTCCCTCCTATTAGGACCCTGCCTGGATAACCCAGCATAATCTCCCCATCTACAGATCCTAAACTCAATCCCATTTGCCAAGTCACTGTGCCATGAAGCTAAAATATTCGCAGGTTTCAAGAATTAGCACATAGTCGTTTGGTGGAGCCATTATTCTGCTGACCAAATAAGGACTCAAAAAGAGAAGTCATTTATTTGCTAGGTACATCCAGAAGATATTTCATTAAACTTTAACAACCTCCCTAAAGACCTTATCTCCAAATTCAGTCACCTTGGGCATTAGGACTTCAATGTCTGAATTTGGGGGGGGGGGGGGGCGGCACAATTCACTCCATAGTGAGGACTCACCTGGGGAACTTGGTAAACGTACACAGACCCAGACTCTCACTTCCAGGAGCCTGGGCCCGGGGTCACTCTGCCGTACACCGAAGCTGAAGACACACGGGGGTAAAATAGATGCAGTCATCCCCACCATCCGTGACATTGGTTGGGGGCTTCCAAGGTCCTTTCCTCTCTGGCACTTCCAGCCTGTCGTCTACCTTGCTCCCTGAACTGGAAAAACGCCCTCACAAGGGTGGTCACAGGTGTTCACATGAGCATGGCTCGTGGAGCTGAGGCCCAGAGGGAAGGATGGCTCAGTGGTTTGCATTGATCACCAATTGACTGGGAGTTCAGAAATTTTCTAAAATTTTAATAAGAAAAAGAATTTTCATCAGAAAAATAATCTGATATCCTCACTGTAAAATAATCTGAGTAATAACATGTATATGTATAACTTCATCTCATCATTTTCCTTTAGTGTTAAAATCTGTGTGTGTATATATACACATTTATAATGTGGAGTATTATACATATGTGCATACATGCACACACACGTATGTGCATATATGCCTAGGTGCAGAGATATTATACGTATACATTATGTATGATGCTCCGGAGAGTATATGTATACCAAATGATCAACAGTGGTTATGGCAGGGAACAATTTTTGTTTCTGTATAATTTCAATTTATTAATGCTTTATATACAATGAGAGTTTATTGCTACACAGAGACTGTCCTATTTTGCACTTTAAGTGGTTTTTAAAATAATGAAACATTTTAAACTAGATGGGATAAAGGCACATACATGGTGGGGAGCAGGGAGAATCCAGCCACGTGTGGAGAAAAGCTTTGCTGCGTTTCCTTCAACACACATTATGGTGGCTCATACTGACCACGCAGTTCTAAGTCTTATTTTTTTAACTTAATATATTATGAGCATTTTCAGTGTCATTAAATAGTCTTTCCACATACATATATTTTTAATGGCTGCATAATACTCCTTCATGGATATGTCATCATTTATTCATCCATACCCCCCATCCATTTCCCTCCTCACTATCCATTAATACCTTAACTACTTGGATGAGAAACTGTGGCTCTGAGTCCCCAGTCAGTGGATGTATATCTGGAACATTTCAGAGAATATCAGAACGGCTACTTCATTAATATAAACGAGGCACAGAGCAAAGCAAATCAATATCTCCATGATGCATATTGGAGGAGCAGAAGTCCTGCCCTGAGCTATTCACATCATCTCACTCAAATCTTCATGGCCCCCTGACCCCCCGGCCCCCCGCCCCCATTTCCTGGCAGGTGCCCTGAGCAAAGCCAACTGGCCTATTAGCTCATAAAAAATAATTGGAATAAAAATAAGGTTGGTATATGAGTTTACTTATTTTCCAAAAATAGACCGTCCTAAGCCTTGCTGTCCATCCCTATGCATGAGAATACACCATCGGCCTACCAAAGAGGGTCTGTGGGTTTGACTGGAAGTGCTGGGAGGGAGAGAGAGAGAAGAGGGGACCTTGTCATTTTAATGTAATCCCTAAGCAAAATACTGCTGCTTCCTCTCTGATGGACAAGGCAGGGAAGGGGCTGGGGAGGGGCATGCCCAGGGACAGTCCTCCCCTGCAGCATGACATTTTATATCTAGTTGGTGACAGTGACAATGTATTTCTGGTGGCACAGGAAGAGCGCTGATCTATTCTGATTTGGTACCACACAGTAACAAAGGTACTTCTGAAATAGCTCTCCCTCCTTTGAAACAAAAACCTTTTGCATTGAGCAGAATCTGGGAGAAGAGGTTAATTGAGGGTTGACTTGCAAGCATAGGTTTGCAAAAAAGAGGGTTAAGTGGAGCCATTTTGTAGCAATTATTTACCTCAAAGTTTCAGCCTCTCCACCGTATGAGTTCAGCTGCCTATGGCCCCAGCTCAGGCCTGGTACCAAGGGAAGGAGGTGCTGGTCCCCACCCCCAGGGAGTTGTAATCTGTGGATACATCATGAAGAAGGACACTTGTGAGAACACAGTTCTGTGTTTTGGAGACTCTTGATCTGGCAGCCCCTCTGCCCCACGCAGCATGATGGCCCACTGGACTTCAGACTCTGATCGGCTCAACACAAAAAGCACAGAAAAAGCCAGCCATTGTCATGGAAACTCTATGCATGGAGCTATGACAGTCGTGTGTGATCACAGTGGGCTCAGTCTGGAAGGAAGACAGACGTGAAAATAAATTTCTGTGCAGAGGAGAGGTAGGCATACTCACATTTGTTCAGTCATCCATTCAGCAACAATTGTCTGCTGCGCACCAGGTGCCACGTGTCATGACAGGACCTGGCCTTGGCCCTCGTGGATGTTAGCCTAGTGGGAAATACAGACAGTGAACAAATAATAAATAGTATGCAATGGTGAAGCCAGGCAGGTTCGCATTGGATTCGGGCAGACAGTAGAGAAACTGAGAAGCCAGAAAGTGTCCAGCCATACCTGTTTATTGGAGGCTTACAAAGACAGGCAAGCAATTAGACAACAAAAGGGAAAGAGCTGATAAACAAAGGAAAATCTACTATTCACAGTAAGGACAAGGGAGCAAGAAAAACCGCACCTCACGATGGTGGGAGAGTGATCTGGGAGAATTGCTGCGCAGCGGAAGCACCCATGGCCTCATATAGGCTGTGCACACGTGCCTCTGCCACGTGCTCATGCACTAATCCAGCAAAGTGCTTGTAGCCGGTAAACCCACGAGCAAGCCTAACACAGCTGCCCCACATAGTATGTCTCTGATTTTCACTAGTGATAAAGGCCTTGAAAGACACACAAGGGAGCTAAGCATGTAACACAGGAGAAATTCTGAGCAGACACCCTCCTCCACCCTCCTGACCTTTGACCCTTCTGATCCCCTGGGTCCTGGCTGCTGGGGTGCACCAGCAAAGCAAGCCCTATGCACCTCTGCCTACATGTGGCTGAGGACATCTGGGCTCATCAAAATAAGAAGACAGGAGATACAAGGGACAAAGCTCCAGGTTGGGAGTGAAAGAACGCTGGTCCTAGATCCAGCTACAAAGTAGCTGTGTGGTCTGGTCTTCCCAAATACAGCCTACCCTTCCTGCTCCTCTGACTCCTGTGCCCCATTCTCGGCCTCCCCCACACCCTCTAATGCATCAAGAAGAGGCCCCATCCACAGCCTCTGAGCCAGAATGCTTGGTGTGGTGCAGCTGTGTTAGGCTTGCCCACAGGTTTACTGGCTGCAAGCTCTTTGCTTGATTAGTGCGTGAGCACGTGGCAGAGGCACGTGTGCACAGCCTATATGAGGCCATGGGTGCTTCCCCTGGGCAGCGATTCTTACAGATTGCTCTTCTGCTCCTGTGAGGTGCTGTATCCCTTGCTCCCTTGCCCTTACTGTGAATAGCAGATTTTCCTTTGTTTATTAGCTCTTTCCCTTTTGTTATTTGCTCACCTGTCCTTGTGAGCCTCTAATAAACTGGTATGGCCCAATGCTTTCTGGCTCTGCAGTTTTTCCACGGTCTGCCCGAATCCAATGTGAACCGCCTGGCCTCGGCCACCGGCCTTACTCTTGGGTTCAGATCCTACCAGCTTGCCTCTGTGTGCCTCAGATTCCTCCTCTATACAATGGAGATGATATTGATGTCTACCATGCAGGGTTGTTGTGAAGACGGAGAGGGTTGAGAGAGGGGCGCTGCTCCTTTCACTATTTGTTTTCTGTCCCTGTAACGCCGGTGGCCGAGGCCAGGCAGGCCCAGATTGGATTCGAGCAGACGGTAGAAAAACTGTGGAGCCAGAAAAGCTTGGGCCATTCTGTTTAATTAAGTCTCACAACAGCAGACAAGCACACAGGCAGGGAAAACTATTTCTCAGGCAAACAAACAGCAAAATGGCCCCTCACAGTGGCGGACAGGCAATCTGTGCATTCTCAATCCACCACTTCTCTTGAGTATGAGCACCTGTAGCCTTACACAGGCCACACACATGTGGTGCAGCTACACACTCACATACCAATCAGGCAAAGTGCTTGCACCCGGTAACCCTGCGAGCAAGCCTAACACAGCTGCCCCACAGTATCATTGCCCTTTCAATGTGACTTTGAAGGTAGCTCACAGTGATTCACGGCTCATTAGATCCCACCTGTGGTTCTCATACTCGAGTATGTAGCCGAAGCACCTGGAGGGCCCTCCCCAGCCTTCCTGATTCTGTTGGTCAGGGTCAGGGTCTGAGAATGTTGTACTTCTAACACTAGTTCCCTGGTGCTGCCCGCTAGTCTGGGGACTACTGGACTCCACTAACTACTCAGACTTTAATTGCATAAATCTACAAATGGATACCTATTTAAATACATACAACATGCCACCCTGTGTTAGGAGCCTTCACATGTTTCTTTTTGTTCGTTTGATTTTTCCCACTACAACTCATCGAAGCTGGACTTTTCCCATTTTTGGAAGATGAAGTTACTAAGGCTCAGATAAGGTACGTGACTTACCCAAGGTCATTTGACTTGTGACAGAGCCTGGCCTTGAATGCTGACCCCTGGACATCAGATTCAGGGTTCCCCTATCTCCACTGCTTTTGGAACCTAGTTTTGGATAGAAATAGTACCAGGAGGAACCTGAGCAGGAAGAGAAAACCATTGGGAGAAGCCCTCTCTCTGGTGGATAAGAGGTCTTCACATGCGATGGTTATTGCAGACATGATAGAAACACACCCAGTAGGGGGTCCAGAAGGGCTTGGCCAGCTGATGACTGAGTCAGGACAGCATCTGCCACACGTCTTCCCTGGCGACGCTCTGGGGCTAGGAGGAGGGACACAGATCTCAGGCCTGGGTAGCAACCTGTGGCTCAGGAGCGGCCTCCAGTGGCCTGAGACCCCCAGCTGAGCTGAACACCCTGTGCTGTTTCTTAGCCTCTCTTCCCAGCAGCAGAATGCAGGTGTTGCCCATTAACAGGAGAGCAGCACTAATCTGAAAAAAACTTTCAGCCAATAAGGCCTCAACACAGAGCTATGATTTTGACAAATAAGACAAAAATGCACAAGGTGTGTAATGCTGGTGGCCGCTGTTATGGACAAGCAGGTCCACACTGGATTTAGGCAGATGGTAAAAAAACATTGAGCCATTACCATTTAATAAAGTCTCACAATGACCGACAAGCACACAGGCAGGGGAAACCGCCTCTTAGGCAAACAAACAGCAAAAATGACCCCTCACAGTGGCGGGCAGGCAATCTCTGTATCCACAATCCCCCATCTCTAATATCTTCGAGCACAAGCACCCATAGCCTTACATAGGCCATACACACATGGTACAGCCACGCACTCACGTACCAATCAGGCAAAGTGCTTGCAGCTGGAACCCTGCGAGCAAGCCTAACACAGCTGTCCCACATTCCACCCCTTTAGGGATGCTCGCTTCACACTCTACATGACAGGAAACAGCAACAGCAAAAGTTACACAATAATTACAATTACAAAAGTGTCCTTCACAATGTCTCCCTGAGCACTTTGCCCAAGGTGCAAACTGAAGGCCCACCTCCAACTCCCCACCCCACGGTGCCAACAAGGCCATCCATCACAGGGGTGGGCCTGTACAGTACAGGGCCATATCCATGGAGAGCAAAAAGTGTCCTTGGTGCGTCTGTGCAACTGGTGAGAGCAGCTTCCCGGTGCAGAAGGGCCTCCACAGGTGCCACGCCGCCCCATCAGGGTCTCTCATAGTACTGTCCATGAGAGATGTGTCCATCTATCATGGGAGCCGGTGCCCCCCTCTGGTCGCAGTCCACGAGTCAGTCCACGATAGACAGCCCAGCTGTCTGTGCAAATCACCAAGGTAAAGGTCTGTTACGGGCAACTAGCCATACAGCTCTTTATTAACGGGCCTCAGCACCTTTCCACAGTGTGCTGTCTGTTGCCACAAGCCCCATCCAAACCCCTCAACAAGCTCACAGGGCCTGATGGCATCAAACACATTCAAGGCCTGTGTCACCTTTACAGTTCTTTTAGCTGCTGATCTGTAAAAAAAAAAAAAAGCACCTATTACCTGCTATTGCCCACACCTGCTGCACACCAGAAGGGGACCAGTGGATTGCCAATTTCACATGGGGCCTCTGGACCCCACCCATCCCTGTCAGATGGGTCCTCTCCCTTCCCCCTATTCAAACTGGGACAACGGGTCTTGGGGGTCCTGTAACCTAAACACCAGCCATTTTCCTGGCAGATGTCAGGGTCACCCACTTCCCCCACTTTTTCAGTGGCTGAAACTCTGTTCTGACTCAAGCTGCCACCAAAGCTCCAACAAGACAATTAGGCTTGCCATCTAATTTCTCTCTGCCCTGGCTGCAATCAAATCTACCCACATCTGTGTTCAGGTAACTTTCACAGGCCCATTTCTCTTGTTAGTCAGGGGGGCAGCACAGGCAGCAGCCCTCACAGCCTTACGGTCAATCTTTGTTTTGGAGAGCATGATGCCATCCACCCCTATGTCCTCAGAAGAGGAGGAGTTGGAAACACCTGCTCCTGCCAACTCAGAGCCACTTTGCCAGAAGGAATGCAGCTCTGTCTTCTGCGTCCACTTCAGCTTTTGTGGCTGTCAGCTCTCAGCCTGAAGCTGACTTTCAAGCTCCTGAACCTACAGTTGTTTCTCCAACAGCCATTGCTGCCAACGTTCAGCTTCCAGGGCAAACTGCAACTCATGAACCCATAACTCTTCGTCCAGAGACTGCTCCAGTTCCAGGTGCTGTTGGCTCTCAGCCTGCACCTCACACTGCCACTCCCAAACCCAGTCGGCCTCGCTCTCCAGTGCTCACTCCAGTTCACACTGTCATTGGCATTCAGTCTGCAGCTCATCCTGGAGCTTTTGACCTTGCTCAGCTTCTCACACAGAGCTCTTGGTTTCTTCTCACAGGGCTATAAAAAACACCCAGCCCATGGTCCCCACCAGGAGAGCCACTGGGAACAGCCACTCCTCTACTCCACCCCTCAAGGGTGTCAGTGGCTCCATACCCATCTTCTCCAAATCCTGCCAACTACGCCAGATGTAACGATGGTGGCCGAGGCCAGGCAGGTCCACACTAGGTTCAGGCAGATGGTAAAGAAATTGCAGAGCTGGAAAGCATTGGGCCATTCCCTTTAATAAAGTCTCACAATGGCAAACAAGCACACAGGCAGTGGAAACTGCCTCTCAGATAAACAAACAGCAAAAAGGGCCCCTCACAGTGGCAAGCAGGCAGTCTGCCATCCATAATCTCCAATTTCTCTCAAGCACAAGCACCCGTAGCCTTACACAGGCCATACACATGTGACGCAGCCATGCACTCATGTATCAATCAGGCAAAGTGCTTGCAGCTGGTAACTCCATGAGCAAGCTTAACACAGCTGTGCCACAAGGTGCCAAGAGCCCCACAGTCCAGTCACAGCCGCTGTCTCCAGTAAGAAACAGGAGGGAATGGGGGCTTCAGCCAAGACGAGGGGCCCCCCCCACTTTTCCCTCTGCCAGCCTTTCATCTGTAGGGAGCTTGGAGACATTTCCCAGCCTGGCTGGGCCCATCAGAGCTGTCAGCCTGGAGAGGGGATTTGGAGCATTGGCAGACCCCAAC
Organism: Saccopteryx leptura; assembly: GCF_036850995.1. Classification (NCBI taxonomy): domain Eukaryota; kingdom Metazoa; phylum Chordata; class Mammalia; order Chiroptera; family Emballonuridae; genus Saccopteryx; species Saccopteryx leptura. Next base: position 171,286,645 of record NC_089507.1, read on the forward strand.
CTTACCCCCAGTTCTTAATCTCACCTGCAGGGTTGCAAGATCTTCCAGCCCTGACTCAAAAAGCCTCCAGGAGGCTGATTGTTGTCTGATTGGCATGCTGGGTCTGGCAGTCCCCTCCTCCACTTCCTACCCCCTTTTTTCCAACCCTTTTTTGTGGTAGGTTGAATTAGAGCAAGTTAATGACAACCAAGAGACTGGTATCCACTTCTCACCTATCCTGGGGGCTTGTGACCCCACCTCTAGCACTGCAGGGCTGATAGAGCAGGAGGAGGCGGGGGCAACTCAACTGTTACCTAGGATCATGTTAAAATGCAGATTCTGAGTCATCAGGCCTGGTGTGCGGCCTTGAGCCAGCATTCCCAAGAAGCTCCCAGGGGATGTGACATCTCACACATCGCTGGGGCAGCAAGGCTGGAGGGTGGTGACTCTCAGACACAGCCATGGTGGGAATCCCCTGGGCGCTTTAACAGCACTGACATCCCAGTGCTTCTGAATTGATTGGTCTGGCCTTGGGCATAGGTGGTTCCATTAAGCAGCAATTTGGGGACCCACTGCTCTAGAGACTGGAGTCTGGCTGTGCAGACAGACAGACCTGGACTCCTGCTCCAGACCCAGGCAGCCTGCCACACAGCTATCTGTGGAAGGAGCTGCAATAGTGGGGGCAGGAGACAGGCGACTTGGGAGACTCACTGCACTGGGGAACAATTCTTTTCTCGTTTTCTGTTTCATGAGGTTTTAGAACTGTTTCTATATATGTCTGCATCGCTGATTCCAAATCTGAGATCCATTTTTTGGTGCATGCTCTAGTTTTTATGCAATGTTAATTTCTTTTTGTTACAGTTAATGGCATGCATTGGTTTTTAAATTGGAGTTAAAGGGCAACGACTCTTGGATTGAACATAACCACAAGGCAATTAATGTTTTACAAACATCACTTTTACATAATTGTAGTTGTCTTTAAATGTAAAAAATTATCTGATAAAAAATATATCTGAAAAAATGGCATATGATCACATATCCTAATATTCCTTCAGCAATACGACCTATCCCACACTCTGAGACACTCCCAGTTCCAGTTTTCAATGGTTTTATTTCTTCTTTTTATTTCTTCTAAGGATGAAGAAAGTGAACATGGTGATCAAGGGTATTTGAGGAAATGGTTGTAGAATCTGAAGGGTCTTCTTTTGATGCCAGCAGTCATTAACCCTCAGCAGTTTAGCCAACCTGAATTGAATGACTTAGTAAGAGATTTGGGCCTATCAAAGAAAGCAGCTGAGTTATTAGCCTCCAGGCTTCAAGAAAAGAATGTACCTCACCAGTCAGCTAAAGTATCCCATTTCAGGAAGCGTGAACAAATTTTTGTGGACTTTTTTTCTGAAGACAAACACTTTGTTTACTGTCATGATATCAGTAGTCTTCTCAGCCAGCTAGGTGTTACCACTTACAGTCCAACATAATGGTGGCTATTTCTTGACAGCTCTAAACGGAGTCTGAAATATGTTCTCCTACACAACGGTAATGTTTATGCAGCGGTTCCAATTGGTTATTCAACTCATCTGCAAGATTATAATGACATAAAAATTGTCCTTGACTTTCTGAAGTATGAGGAATATAACTGAATCATTTGTGTGGATCTTTTTTTTTAAATTTTTTTAATTTTTTAAATTTATTTATTAAATTTAATGCAGTGACATTGATAAATCAGGGTACATATGTTGAGAGAAAACATCTCTAGATTATTTTGACATTTGATTGTGCTGTATACCCCTCCCCCAAAGTTAAATTGTCTTCTGTCACCTTCTATCTGGTATTCTTTGTGCCCCTCCCCTCCCCCAACCCCTCTCTCTTTCTTCACCCCATCCCCCCTCCCCCACCCCCCACCCCTCTTGCCATCACATTCTTGTTCATGTCTCTGAGTCTCATTTTTATGTCCCTTCTATGTATGGATTCATATAGTTCTTAGTTTTTTTTCTGATTTACTTATTTCACTCCGTATAATGTTATCAAGGTCCATCCATGTTATTGTAAATGATCCGATGTCATCATTTCTTATGGCTGAGTAGTATTCCATAGTATATATGTACCAAAGCTTTTTAATCCACTTGTCCTCTGAGGGACACTTGAGCTGTTTCCAGATCTTCGCTATTGTGAACAATGCTGCCACAAACATGGGGGTGCATTTCTCCTTTTGGAGCCGTTCTATGGTGTCCTTGGGGTATATTCCTAAAAGTGGGATATCTGGGTCAAAAGGCAGTTCGATTTTCAGTTTTTTGAGGAATCTCCATACTGTTTTCCACAGAGGCTGCACCAGTCTGCATTCCCACCAGCAGTGCAGGAGGGTTCCCTTTTCTCCACATCCTCGCCAGCACTTATTCTGTGTTGTTTTGTTGATGAGCACCATTCTGATTGGTGTGAGGTGATATCTCATTGTGGTTTTAATTTGCATTTCTCTAATGATTAGTGATGTTGAGCATTTTTTCATATGCCTGTTGGCCATCTGTATGTCCTCTTTGGAGAATTGTCTATTCATCTCTTTTGCCCATTTTTGGATTGGATTGTTTGTCTTCCTGGTGTTGAGATTTACAAGTTCTTTATAAATTTTGGTTATTAACCCCTTATCAGACGTATTGTCAAATATGTTCTCCCATTGTGTAGTTTGTCTTTTTTTTTCTGTTCTTGTGGTCTTTAGCTGTGCAAAAGCTTTTTAGTTTGATATAGTCCCATTTGTTTATCCTGTCTTTTATTTCACTTCCCCGTGGAGATAAATCAGCAAATATATTGCTCCGAGAGATGTCCGAGAACTTACTGCCTATGTTTTCTTCTAAGATGCTTATGGTTTCACGGCCTACATTTAAGTCTTTTATCCATTTTGAGTTTATTTTTGTGAGTGGTGTAAGCTGGTGATCTAGTTTCATTTTTTTGCAGGTAGCTGTCCAATTTTCCCAACACCATTTGTTAAAGAGGTTGTCTTTACTCCATTGTATTTCCTTGCCTCCTTTGTCAAATATCAGTTGTCCATAGAACTGTGGGTTTATTTCTGGGTTCTCTGTTCTGTTCCATTGATCTATATGCCTGTTCTTATGCCAGTACCAGGCTGTTTTGAGTACAATGGCCTTGTAGTATAACTTGATATCAGGAAGTGTGATACCTCCCACTTTCTTCTTCTTTTTTAAGACTGCTGAGGCTATTCGTGTTCTCTTTTGGTTCCATATAAATTTTTGGAATATGTGTTCTATATCTTTGAAGTATGTCATTGGTATTTTAACTGGTATTGCATTGAATTTATAGATTGCTTTGGGTAATATAGACATTTTAATGATGTTTATTCTTCCTAACCATGAGCACGGTATATGCTTCAACTTGTTTGTATCTTCCTTGATTTCTTTTATCAATGCTTTGTAATTTTCCGAGTACAAGTCTTTAGTCTCCTTGGTTAAGTTTATTCCTAGGTACTTTATATTTTTGGTTGTAATTGTGAAGGGGATTGTTTCCTTAATTTCTCTTTCTGACTGTTCATTGTTGGTGTATAAAAATGTCTCTGATTTCTGAGTATTGATTTTATATCCTGCCACTTTGCTGAATTCATTTATCAGGTCCAGTAGCTTTTTGACTGAGACTTTAGGTTTTCTATATACAATATCATATCGTCTACAAATAATGATAGTTTTACTTCTTCTTTTCCAACTTGAATGCCTTTTATTTCTTCTTCTTGTCTGATTGCTGTGGCTAGGACTTCCAGGACCATGTTAAATAAGAGTGGTGATAGGGGGCACCCCTGCCTTGTTCCTGATCTTAAGGGTATTGCTTTTAATTTTTGCCCATTGAGTATGATGTTGGCTGTGGGTTTCTCATAGATGGCTTTTATCATGTTGAGGTATGTTCCCTGTATTCCCACTTTGCTGAGAGTTTTGATCATGAATGGGTGCTGGATTTTATCAAATGCTTTTTCTGCATCTATTGAAATTATCATATGGTTTTTCTCCTTCTTTTTGTTTATGTGATGAATCACATTGATTGATTTACGAATATTGTACCATCCTTGCCTCCCCAGAATAAATCCCACTTGATCATGGTGTATGATTTTTTCCATATATTGTTGGATCCGGTTTGCTAATATTTTGTTGAGGATTTTAGCATCTATATTCATCAGAGATATTGGCCTATAATTTTCTTTCTTTGTGTTGTCTTTGCCTGGTTTTGGAATCAGAATTATGCTCGCCTCATAAAAGGAGCTTGGAAGTCTTCCTTCCTCTTGAATTTTTTGAAATAGTTTGAGAAGGATGGGAGTTAGTTCTTCTTTGAATATTTGGTAGAATTCCATTGTGAAGCCATCGGGCCCTGGACTTTTCTTTGTTGGGAGTTTTTTGATAACTGTTTCGATCTGCTTTGTTGTAATCGGTCTGTTAGGCTTTCTGATTCTTCCAGATTGATTTTTGGAAGATTGTATGTTTCAAGGAATTTGTCTATTTCATCTAGGTTGTCTATTTTTTTGGCATACATAGTATTTCTTACAATATTTTGTATTTCTGTTGTGTCAGTTGTTATTTCTCCTCTCTCATTTCTAATTTTATTTATTTGAGTCCTCTCTCTCTTTTTCTTGGTGAGTCTAGTTAAAGGTTCATCAATCTTGTTTACCTTTTCAAAGAACCAGCTCCTAGTTTCATTGATGCTCTGTATTGTTTCTTTAGCCTCTATGTCATTTATTTCTGCTCTGATCTTTATTATTTCCTTCCTTCTACTACATTTGGGCTTTACTTGCTGTTCTTTTTTTAATTCTTTTAGATGCAGGGTTAAGTTGTTTATTTGAGCTTTTTCTAGCTTCTTAAAGCCTGCCTGTAGTGCTATGAACTTCCCTCTCAGCACTGCTTTCGCTGTGTTCCATAAATTTTGAGTTGTTGTATGCTCATTGTCATTCGTTTCTAGGAATTTTTTAATTTCTTCTTTGATCTCATTCTTAATCCATTCATTATTTAACAACCTGCTATTTAGTTTCCATGTGTTTGAGAATTTTTGAGCTTTTCTGTTGTGATTCATTTCTAGTTTCATGCTGTTGTGATCGGAGAAAGTGCTTGATATGATTTCAGTCTTCTTAAATTTGTTGAGAGCACTTTTGTGCCCTAACATGTGGTCTATCCTAGAGAATGTACCATGGGCACTGGAAAAGAATGTATATTCTGCTGCTTTAGGGTGAAAGGTTCTGAAGATATCTATTAAATTGAGTTGATCTAGTGTTTCCAATAAGTCTGCTATTTCTTTGTTAATTTTCTTTCTTGAGGATCTATCTAGTGATGTTAGTGGGGTATTGAAATCCCCTACTATTATAGTATTGCTGTTGATCTCGCCCTTTAAATCCATCAAAGTCTGCTTTATATATTTGGGTGCTCCTATATTAGGTGCATAGATATTTATAATAGTTATATCTTCCTGTTGGATTACTCCCTTTATCATTATGTAGTGGCCTTCTTTATCTCTTACTATATCCTTTGTTTTAAAGTCCAATTTGTCTGATATAAGTATTGCTACCCCAGCTTTTTTTTCATTTCCGTTTGCATGAAATGTTTTTTTCCATCCTTTTACCTTCAATCTGTGTGTGTCTTTTGTTCTAAGGTGTGTCTCTTGTAGACAACATATGTATGGGTCCTGTTTTCTTATCCACACAGCTACCCTATGTCTTTTGATTGGATCATTTAATCTATTTACATTTAAGGTCATTATTGATATGTAGTTGTTTATTGTCATTTTCTTCTTTAAAGGTGTATTCCTTTTTTTACTATATTCTTTTCCCACTTTGATCTGTTTACAACAGGCCCCTTAACATTTCCTGCAGCATTGGTTTGGTTGTAATGAATTCCTTGAGTTGTTTTTTGTCTGGGAAGCTTTTTATTTCTCCTTCGATTTTAAACGATAGCCTTGCTGGATAAAGTAGTCTTGGTTGTAGGTTCTTGTTCTGCATTACTTTGAATATTTCTTGCCATTCCCTTCTGGCCTCAAGTGTTTCTGTTGAGAAGTCAGATGTCATCCTTATGGGGGCTCCTTTGTAGGTGATAACTTTTTTTTCTCTTGCAGATTTTAATATTTTCTCTTTATCGCTTAGCTTTGGTATTTTAATTATGATGTGTCTTGGTGTAGGTTTCTTTGGGTTTCTCTTTAATGGAGTCCTCTGTGCTTCTTGGATTTGTGAGAGTTTCTCTTGCATTAATTTAGGAAAGTTTTCAGCTATGATATGATTGAACAAAGTCTCTATCCCTTGTTCTTTTTCTCCTTCTTCAGGAACCCCTATGATGCGGATGTTATTTCTCTTCATGTTGTCACAGAGCTCTCTAAGAGTTTCCTCTGACTTTTTGAGTCTCTTTTCTCTTTTCTTCTCTGCTTTCATGCCTTCATTCCAGTTGTCCTCTAACTCGCTGATTCGATCCTCTGCTCTATCTATCCTGTTTTTAATTCCTTCCATTGTGGTCTTTATTTCTGATATTGTATTTGCCATCTCCGACTGATTCTTTTTTATACTTGCTATTTCTTTATTTAGGTTTTCATAATGACCATCCATTGTTGTTCTAAGATCCCTAAGCATCCTTACAATCATTATTTTGAACTCCGCATCTGGAAGTTTGATTATTTCCATATCACTCAGTTCATCTCTTGAAGGTGTCTCTTGTGGTTTCATTTGGATTGCACTCCTTTGTCTTCTCATCCTCTTTTTTGGGTGTTTTATTTGTAGAGTTGGTTGAGTCTAGGCTTGGTGTTGTCTGCCTCCAGTTTTCAGTTGTGTTATTTCTAGGTCTTCTTGGGTTGGTATCAGCTGTTATCTGTAATCCACTTTCGGATTTGGGCAGCTTTGAAGTCTTGATTTGTTTGTTTTCTTAACAGGTGATAGTCTTGTTTACTGATCTCAGCAGGGGGCTTCCTTGAAACTGTATCCAGGAATGCAATGGGTGTAACCTGAGACTCTGAAGGCCTCTTTAGCCAGCTAATCTCACTGGGGGCAGGGTGTTTTCTCAGCTTCAGTAGGGGGAGGTGTATCTCAGATCTCCATGGAGACCTGAGTTACTGCCCCTCCTCCCCACTTCTTGTTTTCAGCTGTGTCTTGTTGCGCTGATTGGAGCTGGAGAGATGTCCGGAGATCTCTGATCCGGAAGCACTTCAGCTCTGTTTTGTGAAAGGTTCAGTCCCTCCCCCAGCTATGGCCGCTTCCAGCACGAATGAGTCAGCTTTTTTAGTTCGTTTCCTGCATTCCTTAGCCCCTCACAGTCTGTCCCTCTCCCTGTCCTTTCCACTTGGGAGATAAGCTGGTCTTTTCAATGCACCTCACTCCCTGGTCGCCAGGCAAGTGGCTGTGAGCAGTAGTTTCTGCTCTTTTCACTCTGAGATCCTCTCTGGGCTCTCAGCCTCTCCCCCCTCTCTGTTCCGGTAAGCAGAGGAGGTTCAGGCGCTCCTTACCAGGATTGTTGTGGTTTCTTCTTTGCTCCTTGGTTTTTGAGAGCTGTTCTTGCAGTTCAGAGTTGGTTTTTCATGCTGATTTTTCCTAAATTGATTTGTATTCCAGTTTGGTGGTGAGAGCTGGGCGTCTGTGCATCTGCCTACTCCGCTGCCATCTTTTTCTCTCCTGTGTGGATCTTAAAATGGTAAATTTCCTGCTAGGACAACAGAGGGGTTTCACAAAATATCCTTGCTTTCTGTGTTTGTCGGACAACTGAGCTTGGGAGAAACACTGGACACAGAAGGAGTGGCCGAAACGTGAAGCTCTGGAAGTAGGGATGCAAAATATTGTGAATGAACCTGTAGTTAATTGAGACAGAATCATTCTTCCCCCACTTCACATCAAACTTGGCTTAATGAAGCAGTTTTTTCAGGCTTTGAATAGGGAAAGTGAATGCTTTCAATATATTATTTCTGCTTTTCCTGCCTTGTCTTTTGAGAAGATAAAAGCAAGTGTATTCGATGGACCTCAAATTCGAACCCTCATACGTGATGAAGAATTTGCCAGGAAGATATGGAGGAGAAAGCAGCATGGCAGTCTTTTGTGGCAGTTACAAAGAACTTCCTTGACAACAAAAAAGCAGAAAACTATGAACTTCTGGTTCAAAGGATGCTGTTGGCTTTCTGTGACATTGGATGTAACATGAGCATTAAGATTCACTTCCTGAACAGTCACCTTGATAAGTTTCCCAAAAATCTTGGAGCTGTTAGTGATGATCAGACTACTGCTGGAGCATCAAACGAGATTGTCCTCAACAAGTACACAAATGCAAGAGCTACAAACGCAAATTTATGCCTGAATAGAATTTAAGTAAGTTTTGCGCAAACTTTATGATTAAAATAAGTGTTTTAATATGTTCTATTTCAAAATTGTAGACAAATTCTGATGCAATCATATCTTTTAGTGTATTAACTGCATTATATAAATTATTATATTTTCACAAAGATGATGCCCAAGAAGACATTCTACTTCATTATGTTAAACTAAATGTTGAAAATTTTACAATAAGATGAAAACCTAAAATCTTGAATTGCAAAAAAACTGTAGCTTACAGAGAAAAGCTAATGTCAGATTTGAGATCAGCACACTCAAGTTAGGTAAGAACAAGTGTTTTTGTGGATGCAACAAAAATTTTGTTCCCCAGTGTTATAGACTGAGTACCCAGACCATCAGACCAAAGTTAACAATGAGATGACTATTGGAGAAAACCCCGTCCTCGTCATTTTAGGAAGGGATGTTGGCTAATGGTGGGGAGAGTGCCTGTGAGGCAGCTGTGTTACGCTTGTTCACTGGTTTACTGTCTGCAAGCCTTTGCCCGATTAGTGTGTGAGCATGTGGCAGCACCACGTGTGTGTGGCCTATATAAGGCTATGGGTGCTTGCACTCAGGGGGATTGCAGATCTGCAGATTGCCTGCCCACTGCTGTGAGGGGCCATTTTTTGGTTTGTTTGCCTGAGAGGTGGTTTCCCCTGCCTGTGTGCTTGTCCGCCATTGTGAGACTTTTTTTTAAATGGAATAGCCCAATGCTTTCTGGCTCTGCAGTTTTTCTACCGTCTGCCCGAATCCAGTGTGGACCTGCCTGGCCTCGGCCACCAGCATTGTAGCGCCCCAAGCTCGTTTCCACCCTGATCTATTGGCTGCTAGGCGGGGGTCTTTTCTGGGATGTGAGGAGAGAAGGGACTTGGGAAAGGGACTTTTTCCTGGTAACAAAGCGTTTTCAATCACCTTGGTAATCGAGGTCTTTTCCCTGGCAGAGAGGATAGAAAGGAGGAGGAAACTTTCCTACCACAGAAGGGTGTCAGCCAGCTCCCCACTTGGCACTGGGACGGAAATAGCTTTTCAGATCCTCCTGTTAAGCCGACACACATGACCCCTCCATGGCCCCTCCAGCCCACCACGTGGTTTCAGTTCCCTCCCCACAGGCATTATCTCGACTCCCACAGAACGGCCCTATCTCACCATGACTTGCAGCTGTCTCTCTTCACAAGAGAGAGGCTAGGCCCCAGAGAGACCCTGGTGCAAAGAGCATGGGAGAAACAGGCCGGAGCACTGGGAAGAGGAGAGCTGGGCCACCAGGCCGCTGGCCACCGTCCTCCAGTGGTCAGACTGCACCTAGGGGCTCTGTGACATCCAGGGTGTCCCTGGGGATGCAGGGGGCCATGGAGCCAGGGCTGAGTGTGATCTCAGAGTGACACAGCTCAAAAAGCATCACTGAAAAACTGTGGAAGGTCAATGCCACGTCTGGGCCGACACTGCTCCCCGGGCTGGGAGAGAGATGAGTTATTATCCAAGGAAACGAAACTGCTAATGCATTCAAAAGCAAAGCTAAGGGAGGTTAAACTCTATTTCTAAAAGGGAGCTGGTGATTTATCCAGTGCCTCCCTCCTCACCCCCTGGGGCTCCGTCAGCCTTCCCTGTCCTCTCCTGACCGTCTGGATATATCGAGCCTCCTGCAGCCCCCTGACTGTTCTGTTTTACCTTTCCCCCTGTAAGCCACTCCCACTCCCGAGGGGACCATAAAAGCCTAACTGGGCTGAACTTTGGGACAATTGGTATCAAGAGAGCTCAGTTCCCAAGAAACAGCCAGGAGGAAATTTGTTTTCCTAAGAAGTCCATTCTGACCTTTGAGCCAACACATTACAAGTAGAACCAGCTCTAAATAGGCAATCAGGCTCCAGAGCGTGGCACTGGGCAGGGGGTGACTCCTGTAGGGAGTGACAATCAGCTTAGCCGGTCAGTGGCGACCAGGACTTCTAAAGCTTGCCCCAGTTTGGGGAAGCTCTCTGGCTGTATTTTCATGCTCCCTCTGTCTAGTCTAATCCCTCTTCAGCCCCATTCCCCAAACCCTGGCCCCCTCAGACCTCCTCTCCCCTCTTTCCCTGCCTGAAGCCATCAAGCCCCTGCTGCCTGACCTCATTGCCCGTTTCCAGGACGACGGGCCTGTGATGTCCCTGTGGAGGCCTCTGAGCCTTCAGGTTGGTTGATGGGAGCAGCGGGTGCCCAGGAAAAGGAGAAAACAAAGTTCGTGTTTCTGTGCCATCATCCCTAGACAATGAGCATCAGCGAGGGGGTGTGGAAATAGGAGTGGCCACAGCCATTCTCAACCATCAGAGCTTGGCTAGAGAAGGTAAAGAGACATTCCTCAAGCCCCTTCCCCAAACTCCTGCCCAGGCCCTGTGTGCCAGCCTGAATGGTTATGGTTTAATAAGCCTCGTGAGTCACGGGTGGACTCTGTTACCCAAGACGGCTATTTCCCACAGCCCGTCCAGCACCTTCAGTGCCTTCCAATAGTGTGACACAAAGAAAGTCTCACCCTGGTCAACTCGTGTGCCCACTTCCAGCAAGATCAGGCTCCAGGGCTCCCTCCTCGTTGTCTGGGGTCTGTAGGAAGCCCCAGGGCCTAGTGGCTTCCAGAGCCAGCCTTGGCACCACAGCTGCTATCTCTGTCATGGGAAAGGTCGCTCCTCCAGCTCCCTGCATGTTCCTGGTTCCTTGCATTCCCGCCTGGCACCTGGAGGAATATGTCACATTTGTTTGTAAACAAAGGCTCCACCCAGAATGCTCTTCTGTCTGACAAGTCTGCTTCTACCTGATTTTCAGATAATCTGTCATGTAGCCTGAATTCTGTAAACAAGTTAGGCTTACCTGGACTTCAGGTGTCTCTATTACCTGAGTAATTTGCATGTTTATGAGTGAGGGGATTGAACACTAGCTCAAAGCAAATTCAAAATTCTGACATAGGCAGCCTTAATGCCCAGCTGTGGAGTTCTGCTTTCTGCCTACAGAATGGGGGCAGGGGGCAGAGGGTGAGAAGCATCCCAGGTAACCACAGAACAGGAGACAAAGGAGGCCTGACCAACCCGGTGATGGGTCTTGCCTTAATTTCCCTTTGAAGATCTGCCAGCCAAACAAAAGTAACTGCCTAAGAACAACTCCAAAGAAAGATGGGAGAAGAAAGCAAGAAAATCTTTACTATTGATTGTTTACACCCAAGGAGAGAGAGAGGAGAGAGGATTCCCCATAGTCCAGCCAGGAGGTGAAAGTCTAATCCTATAATCTAGTCTGTCAGGGAGCAAGGCAAGGACTGGAGTTCTTTTCAAAGTCAAGTGTGTATGAGGAAAGCTTGATGCTCAGTGGGTGGGGGTGGTGGGGAGACCAGAAATCTGCGATCATTTCAAGCATTCATTGAGCACCCAGAGTGTACAGAGCCCTGTTCTCAGGGCCTGGTGGAATTCCAAAGTTCACAGGGGTGCTTCTCTACCTTCTAGGAGAGAACGGGCCACCTCCCCCTTTTCATTTCTTCTGTGTGCCCTTGCCCAGGCCGCAGCTCCCTGCTGCATTCGGTGAAATACCTGCAAATGTCTAGTGACCTTTTCAGAGTTAGACCAATTACACTCAGGTGAAACAGCTTCAGAATTGCAAAGCAGCACATGCAAACTTTCCTAGTTATATCTGAGAGTGAGAAAGTGCCTCAGAACCGCTCTCTGGCCCTGGACGCCTATTGGCATCACTTGGAGAGCTCTCGCAATTCCTAGTACCTTAGCCCCACCCTCTGCTCCCCAGAGTATGGTTTCCTCGGTATTGGAGGCAGGGGCATTTTCTTTAAAAAAGCTCCCCAGGTGACTTAAACATACAACCAAGTCTGAGACCCTGCTGAGCTGGAGGATTTAGGATTTTTTAATTGTTTAATGGTGAGTCTGCAGGCTGAAATTGATCAAGTTTGATGCTCTACTAATGGGATCAAGACACACTTAGATTCCATTTGCCGGGAAGGCTGCCATCTTGAAACAAAATATTGATAGCAAGGTTTTCATATGGATATTATTTTAAGGGATTCTAATGAGAGTTGGTACAAGGGAATCTACACAGAATAGAGTTTTCACTGAACTGTCTTTCAGCTGAAGGGGTAGGCAGCAGCAGGAGGTAATGAATATTTTCTGAGTGTCTATTGTGTTCCAGGAACTGCACTTGGAAGATGATACCGATATCTTATTTATTCTCCCCAACTTTGTGCCAGATGGATATCATCCCCATTTCACAGGTGAAGAAACTAAGGCATAAGATTACACAGCTCGTGAAGGTTGGGAGACAGTTGTCCTTGAGTCTCTCACATTTCTGTGCACCCTGCAAACAGAGATGTTGACTGCCTTTGTTTTGACCTTTATGAGAATGTTCACATGGTGAACAGCTTTGGAAGGCATTATGTCACCCTCTGGGGCAAAAGGTCAGCATGTTGACTGTCTTTTATAAAAGATTCGGGTTCCCTAAACTCAGGGTTCCTCTCTTAACACACCCTACTGTGTGTGCACAGGTACCAGCTGGCCCTCTGCATTCTCCCAGGAACTGTGCCTTGGGATACTCTGTTGACATAGCCTGTGATAAACTATCCTGTGCCTCTGACCCATGAGTCTCATGTCTCCTGCTAGCAACTGAGCAACTGTGGCAGGCCAGGCTGACTTGTGGTGGATTTGCATCTTAATCTAAATCTGCTTCCCTTGGAAACTGGTGCATTTAGGAGACAAATAAGCAAGAGGGGATACTGAAACAAAACAAAATACATACTTTCAGCCTTATGACTGCTTTTCCTCTAGATTAAAATAGTAACATACATTAGTTCTCTTCCCCCTTCTAGGAGATGGATAAACAAATTCATCTGTATTAAAAATGAAAATAAATAAAAAACTTGAGCTTCACCTGGTCCTCTGGTGGTTCTGAATTTCACTTGATTTTAAGATCTACTGAGGCTCTTCCTCCTTTTCCTGTAAGGACACCGAAGCAGCCCGCGGGCCTTGATCATTGACTCTGGGTTCTAGCCCTGCCTCAGCACCTGAAGCCCGTGTACCCTGTTATTATCAGAAGCCTCTGACCCTTTGACATACTTATTTTCCAAACTGGAGAGAGATGATTTTTCTCCTGGCACCCAGGTCCCATCATCTGTGACTATTTATCTTTGAGGTCAGAGTTTGTAAGGCAGATTGCAATCATACTGAGTCTCTTTCTCAGCCCTTTTCTCGCCCAGTTCTTTTACTTAAAACAACTATGTGACTAGGTAAACATTTTGAAAGGATTGATTCTTTTTGGTACTAATTACCTTCTTTTCTAATAAATGAGACTTTAGTATGCAATGGTGATTTATAGTAGCAGGTTCTGTATAATTTTCAGGTGGTAATTATGATTATTAAAATTATTAAAACTGAGTACCATTTGTGTGCCAAGAACTTTTAAAGTGCTTTACACAGCATCTTAAATCGACTCAACAATCCTGAAAGTACTTCCACTCGAAGAAGCCGAGGTTTCTCGGAGGCTCAGTGACAGTGGAGGGAGGCAGAGCTGGAATCCAGTCACGTCTGTCTAGCCCCAACTGCCCCTTTTAAAAACAGCTTTTTTTTTTTTTTTTTTTTTAAATGGGGAGAGAGAGTCAGACAGACTCCCACATGCGCCCAACCGGGATCCACCCGGCACGCCCACCAGGGGGCGACGCTCTGCCCACCAGGGGGCGATGCTCTGCCCCTCCGGGGCGTCGCTCTGCCGCAACCAGAGCCACTCTAGCGCCTGGGGCAGAGGCCAAGGAGCCATCCCCAGTGCCCGGGCCATCCCTGCTCCAGTGGAGCCTTGGCTGTGGGAGGGGAAGAGAGAGACAGAGAGGAAGGAGAGGGGGAGGGGTGGAGAAGCAGATGGGCGCTTCTCCTGTGTGCCCTGGCCGGGAATCGAACCCGGGACCCCTGCACACCAGGCTGACGCTCTACCACTGAGCCAACCGGCCAGGGCCAAAACCAGCTTTTTTTTAAAGCTATAATCCACACTGAATACATTTCATCCATTTACAATGTACAATGCAATGGTGTTAGTATGTTCTCAGGTTTGTGTAGCCGTCACCACGGTCGATTTTAAAACATTGTCATCACCTTCAACGGCAGCTCTGTACCCTGTAGTTCTCACCCTCCATCCCCTAGCCTTCCCCCGGCTGCTTTTTAGCAAAGCTTCTTTCTAAATCAGCCAAACCTTTTCTTTTTTCTGTATTAAATATTAGAGTGTATTTACATGCATGTGTAAATTGATTACCTTTTTGGGTTACTGGGAGGTTGAGTTGCTGAAAACAAACCAACCCTGTGTCTCATCTCTAATATTTCCTGGTTTGGTTCTTCTTTCCTCCTTTTGTCCAGAAACCACTATGAAAAAGTCTTGGGAGAGCCACCCAGAGCCCCAGGTGGCTTTATCACTCCATTGAGCAGCTGGTCCCAGAAGACCAGTGTTAGGTTTGGGTTGATGGTGAAAGGGATGGAGACCCCGGGAAATGTCTTCCAACATGGCCTCCAGCCTCGTATCTCATGAGAAGAGAGCAGTCTTCCCAGTCCCCTCTCAGACACAGCTGACCCTTCTCAAGAAGCCCTTCATGAGGGCTTGCAATGAGAACTGTCTCCTTGGGGTCTGCCAGAGTTTGCAAAAAGTTTGGTATGCATATGTGTTAATCCGGGTTCCCCTGAAGGACTCAGTGCTTGGAGTTGAGCTGGGAGCTATGAGGACATTAGTGCGGGAGTGGGTGGGGAGGGCGTAGGAGCCATGTGCAATAAGTCAACTACCCTGTGGGAGACTGGCTCTGACTCTCACAGGTCAACTCTAGGAGACACGGGAAAACACACACCTCAGAGTCATCGCACTGTGGGAACATCAAGTCCCAAGCTGCCAAGGGCTGCTCCCAGAGGGTCTTAACCTGTAACCTCTTCCAGAGTGCTATGCTCCTTGGGGTAGAGCAGCCTTCTGCAGTTTGGGAAGGAGCCCGCAGACAGAGAATGACAGATGCTGGCTGTGGAGGTTGGCCAGAGTACACACAATGGTCGGAGCTAAGGGATAGGCGTGGGTACCCACAGCACCTGCTGGAGCCTGACCCACTCTAAGTCCTGGGTGCGCAGGTACTCACATGCACACTCACATGCATATGCACACACTGAGCAGGATGTGAATACGGCCTCAGAAGAGCATTCTTCCGTCCCTAGGCTCCACTCTTGCTGACAACTGTCAGAGCTCACCTTTCCGTAGCAATGAGGAGCAGTGTAATGTTGGTGCTGAGGCCAGGCAGGTCCACGTTGGATTCAGGCAGGCAGTAGAGAAACTGCAGAGCCAGAAAACGTTGTGCCATTCCTGTTTAATAGGGTCTCACAATGGCGGACAAGCACACAGGCAGGGAAAACCTCTTCTCAGGCAAACAGCAAAAAATAGCCCCTCACAGTGATGAGCAGGCAATCCACCATCCTCAATCCCCAATCTCTCTTGAGTGCAAACACCCATAGCCTTATATAGGCTATGCACACGTGCCTCTGCCACGTGCTCTTGCACTAATCAAGCAACGAGCTTGCAGCTGGTAAACCTGCAAGCAAGCCTAACACAGCTACTTCCACACATTCTACCCCTTTAGGGTTGCTCACCTCACACTAGGTACGTTACATACATATGAAAATTACAAAGGTGCCCTTCACAATGTGTCCCTGAGCACTCTGCTCAGGGGGTTAACTGGAGGCTCACTTGTAAGTCCCCACCCGACAGTAGGTGGGAGGGCCTGTACAGTACAGGGCTGTGTCCAGTGATGCTTTGCACCTGGGGGAGAGCAGCTTCCTGGTGCAGGAGGACTTCCACAGGTGCCGCTCCACCCACCCCCATCAGGGTATCTCATAGTACTGTCCATAAGTGATGTGTCCATCCATCAAAGGAGAAGGTGCCCCTTTCTGGTAAGTGTCCTTTAAGGCAACTAGCCATATAGCTCTTTATTAATGGACCTTATCACCTTTTGTAAGTGTGCTGTTCTTTGCTATAAGCCCCATCCAAACCCCTCAGAGGTCCAAGCTCAGGGTCTGGTGGAATCATGGCCTGTGCCACCTTTACAGTTCTCTTAGCTGTTGTTGTTGCTGCTGCTGCAAAAAAGCACCTATTACCTTCTAATGCCAACACCTGCTACACATTAGAAGGGGACCAGTGGATTGTCAATTTCACATGGGCTCTCCAGCCCCCTGCCCATCCTTGTTGGATGGGTCCCTTGGTCTTCCCCCTATTCAAACTGGGACAACTGGTCTTGGGGGTCCCTCTCTTTCACAGCTGTCTCCAACAAGTAATCTTGTAAACATGCAACCTGAATGCCAGCCATTTTCCTGGCAGATGCCGGGGCCACCTGCTTCCCCCACCTTTTCAGTGGCTGGAAACTCTGTTCTGGCTCAAGCTGCCACCAAAACTCCAACAGAACTTTATTAGGTTTGCTATCTAATTTCTCCCTCTCTGCCCCAGCCACAATCAAATCCAGCCACATCTGTGTTCAGGTAACCTTCACAGGCTCATTCTCTTGTTAGTTGGGGGGCAGCATGGGCAGCAGCCTTATAGCTTTATGGTCCATCTCTGTTCCAGAGAACATGATGCCATCCACCCCCTATGTCCCACAACCACTGCACCAGGCTGCCAGGGGCTCAGTGGGTTTCTGCCTAAATTTCACATCTAACTTCATCAGCTCTGCCTGGGCATAAGGCCAAACCACAGAGTGCTCAACTACCTGTGAAGGGGTTGTGTCTGCCCCTTAGGTTGCTGTGTTTTTACCTTTTGGGCAACCACTGGCAGGGCTCGGAGACTGCCAACTGCAGTTTCATCCCAAACCTTCTCCCCCTCAGAAGAGCCAAAAACTCCTGCTCCCACCAACGCAGAGCCACTTCGCCAGCATGAATGCAGCTCCGTCTTCCATGATTGCTTCAGCTCCTGCAACTGCTGGCTCTCAGCCTGAAGCTGAGACTTGAGCTCTTGAACCTGAAGTTGTTTCTCCAACAGCTGTCACTGCTAATGTTCAGCTTCCAGGACAAACTGCAACTCGTGAACCCATAATTTCTTCTCCAGAGACTGCTCCAGTTCCAGGCACTGTTGGTGCTCAGCCTGCATCTCACACTGTAGCTCTTGAACCTGGTCGGCCTCCTTCCCCAGCACTTGCTCCAGTTCACACTGTTGCTGGTTCTCAGCCTGCAGCCTGACCTGCAGTTCTCGAATCTGCAGCTCTTTTTCCAGTGACCATTCCAGCTCATGCCATTGTGGCCACTTGGCCTGCAGCTCACCCTGGAGCTCTCAACCATGGGCAGCTTCTTACACAGAGCTCTCAATTTCCTCTCATAAGGCTGTAAAAAACTCCCAGCCCATGGCCCCCAAGAGTACAGCCATGGGGAACCATACACTGGAGAACAACAACCACTCCTCTACCCCACCTTTCAAGGGTGTCAACGGCTTCATATTGATCTGATCCAAATCCTGCCAACTATGCCAGATGTAATGCCAGTGGCCAAGGCCAGGCAGGTCCACAGTGGATTCAGACAGACGGTAGAGAAACTGCAGAGCCAGACAGCATTGGGCCATTCCATTTAATAGAGTCTCGCAATAGCAGATGAGCACACAGGCAGAGAAAAACCACTTCTCAAGCAAAGAAATAGCAAAAATATCCTATCACAGTGGTGGGAAGGCAATCTACCATCCACAATCCACAATCTCTCTTGAGTATAAGTACTCATAGCCTTATATAGGCTATGCACACATGCCTCTGCCACATGCTAACACAGTAATCAAGCAAAGTGCTTGTAGCTGGTAAACTGGCAAGCAAGCCTAACACAGTTGTGTCCCCACAAGCAGCAACGAGTTCATTAACTGAGGTTTACCAGGAACTATGATCTTCACCTCCAAAGCTGGAGAACTCCCCGCCGGGCTTTGAAAAGAGTTTGGAACGTCAGACGAGATCACTTAGGGGTGGTTATAGCTCCAGGACAAGAGAAGAAATAAGCTCCATCACTCTGAGGACAGAGGGAGGGCCTCACATTTGCAGAGCTCATCAGAGAGTCTGGCTTTCAAGGTGCAGCCTGACTGACCGGCGGCCCCCCTGGCTATCACCAGACCAAGAGGTTCCAGGCTCGCAGACAGCTTGGCTAAGCTGCAGAAGCTGACCACCTAACTTGTTTGATCTTTTCAAAGCTGAATGCCTTGAGGAGGCCTCTCCTCTGGGAACGGAATGGAATAGAACTTTGAAGTTCTGAGGGACCAAGGCCATGTCATGCGTTGCTAGCTGGCAGGCTATTCATTCATGCACTCACTCACTCACTCATTCATCTTCTGTGGACCAGGGATCAAGGGTACCATGGTAATGAGACACAGTGACAAATAGGAAAACCCTCACTTTTTTTTCAGAGACCTAAGAGTACAAGTGAGTCTAATATGGTGCAGAATCCCTAATGCGCCTCCTCAGGGGACTCAGCCCATGCAGGTGTGGGATTAGGCCTGAGCTATGTCAGTAGGCTACAGCTTCACTAAGAGAAGACCAGTAGTCTTTTTTACCTCATAGCCCAGCACTGTCCCTGGCACACAGGAGGCACTCCACAAACGTTTGGGAATGAATGGATGGATGTGCACCTTTGAGCAAAAGGCAGATACTTGTACATATTTTAATGTGTATCTATGTCTATATGTGTGGGAAAGCTGGTCTCCCCAGAATTGATAAACTGCCAGGATGGAGTCAAGATAGAGTCAGTGTCTACACTGGATCTGGCCAAGCATGACTAAGGGAAACAGGCTGGGGACAATACGCATGAGCACCTGCCTTATATAACTGATAATGTTACCTCCACTTTTTGTAATCAGAGCTTGGTGCCACTTTTGTGTGATTTACTAGAAAACCGCACACCACATCAAGCGGCCACCACTGTACTGCGTCTGGCTGCTGCAGCTACCCCCCCAAACAAGTACCATCTGCCTACAGCTCCACGTGTCTTCTTCCAGCTCCCTGCCCCTTGCATCTCTCCATCCCTTGCCTCCAAACTCAGGCCCAACACTATGTTTTGGTCTTGAGGCACGTGTTTCTCTGTCTCTGTGTGTTTTTTTTTTATGCTTATACAATTGAGTGTGCATCTCTGTGTGTGGGATGTCTTAATAGATATGGTCTTCCCTTTACAATATTTCAAGAGAATGAACAATTTTCTTCCTGGTATCTGACTTAATAAACTTACTTTGCATTTTCTACACACGTACAGCCCCTGAGATTTTCAAATATTTATACTCCTATTTTTAAAATCTGTGAGATGTTCTGTCTCTCTTTCTCTCTTACCTCTTGCATGCTTGTGCTCTCTCTTTTTCTCTCTTCCTCCTTTCCACCCTCCCTCCCAGCCATCAGCCCTCGCTTTCCACCTTATTTCCTCTTTCCCAGACAAATACGTATGTTGATGAAGAAACTCCCAGACCCAGCCATACCTTTTACTTCTGAGCTGGGGTGCCTGAGGGACACCTGCGAGCCAACCAAGGCCCAAGGACAAATCCTGAGTGGTGAGTCTAGCCAGTGGGGGGCACTGAGGCTCCAGATTCCCTTCTGCAAACCTTGGTAGCTGCCTCCGAGGGTCTGCCCTCTGGGGACGTTTGCTCAGATCGCTGCCAAGCTTCTAAGGAGGAGGAACTAATTGGTGTTTGCCCAGGGCTTTCAAGAGAGGCGCTGGATAAACACTGACAGCCCTGGGTTTCTGGAGGCTTAGAGTCTTATCTCTGGGAGGTTATGCTATCTTAAGGGTCTGACCTAGAGGTGGTGGAATCCCCTGGGGTTCTTCCTGGCTGAGCTCATCTGTGGCCCCTTCCCACTTGGAAAGAGCGAGAGAGTGCCAGTCACTGGACCTGATCAACCAGGACCTTGAGGAGCCCTAAGGGTAGTGAGGGCTATTTGACTTCTAGTGTGAAGCTCTGATGCCCAGGGGTCACAAAAAGTACCATTTTGAGTGCTTCAAGTCTTTGGCCTCTGCTGCTGTCACCTCCTACCAGTGGCTCAATGACCAAGAAAGGTGATGTTCTTAATTCCACCTGTGGGTGCATAGGGATCTTGCCATTCCACAGTCAGGTTCAGCACAATAAAGCCGCACATGTGCGTACACATGGCATCCCGAACAGTAGAAAACAGAAGGAGCTGCGAGAAGAAACCACCAGGACATGTCTGAGGTCTCCTCCTTTTTGTGTTCCCACCACTCCCTGCCCTTCTCCGCCCTCCTCTGGGTCCTGGGAGGTTGACCAGAATGGACAGCACCTGGAGGTCCTTATGCTCCGTGGCTCCCAGCTTGGTGCTGCCTATGGTGCCGCGGCCACAGATCACAGAAGGGAAGAGAGCAGGGCCACGTCTTCATTCCTCTGGCCGCCACCCTGGAGGGGGTCACCTCAGGTGGCTGGGTCCTGCCACCAAAGGCCACTGCTCCTCTGTGACAGCCTCTTCCAAGGGATCTTCCCCCTGGGTAGTGGATGATTCCCTCCCCTGTTGTCTCAGCTTTGAGTGGAAACAGCCCCACTGCTTTTAGCCCCAAGTCACTGGCTCCCACGCACCCTGCCCTCACCTTGGAAAATAGTCCCTTTGTGAGTAAACGGCTCCCCAGCTTCTCTAAGTGGAATGTCTTCCCGGTTGGAGCTGTAGCTAAGGAATCACAGGGCGGATTAGGAAACTTCGGTGCCTTTGTGCCAACCTGTTCAAGTTCATTATTGCTAGTGTATAAGTGAATATAGGAATTCTGCCTTTACCATTTTTAAAGTGTCTATTCACCTCTCTCCTTAAAACTAAAGATTTAATTCATTGCTAGCTACACCATAAATTTGATTTCTCACACCGGTAATGGTCCCAGAGGGATGTCAACAGTTTATTCCACTCTTCATCTCTCCGGCACCCCTTTTCATCTTGGAGAGAACTAAGATAAGAGGAGCCTCAGATTGTTTGCAGCTCTTCCTGACCTGCCCTGACTTCTAGCTTTGTGGAAGTGGTTGGTTACTGGCCAACAGTTAGGCACTCGGTAATAGTCTAAGTGTCAGATGTGACATGAATAGTTACCCAGCAGATTTGCTGATAATTCTGAGCAACGTAACACAACATTGCGCTCCAGCCTCTTTCTTCGGAATATATATCTTGATGATGTGAAACCCCTTCTGGATTTTCTGGATGCATGCCCTCTCATTAGAGAAAATAGTAAAAAGATTAGTAGCTTCCCTTTTGTTCTGTTATCATTTCATTGTTGCAGGGCAAAAGTGGATTCAACCGATGGCAGCTTCATTACTTTAACTACTGTCAGAATGGCTTAAGAATAACTTCTTTAAAACAAAGCCACTGTTTCGGGTAGACGTACCTACAACCTGTCCCACACAATGGGTTTATATTCAGCAGTTCTGCATCACAAGTTAATTTCTTTTGTTGCATAACCCCCCCTGTGGGATTTAGAAGTAAATGCCACCCCTTAAAGTCAAATACACTCTGATCTTCATTGGGAATTTATCTGTGACCACGGTGAGCAGCTGGTAGCTCCTGCTTTGCAAAACAGCCGTATCCAAACATCCTGTAAAATCCTGGGGTGGGCCTGGGACAGTCACCTGCCAGAGTGGAGCCAGATCATTTAGCCAGGACAGGATAGATTATGCGGCTGTGATAAATGATCCCCAAACCTCAGTCAATTAAAAACACACATATTTATGTCTCTCTTGGCTCACACACCAGTGTAGCCAAGCTGGGGCTCAGCCTCGGATGATCACCACTGCAATCCAGGGGCCAGGCTGCCCACGTACCCTGTGTGTGGAACGTTGCAGTCCCCACAGCAGAGGGAGTGAGAACCCTGAAGAGCATAGGCTTCTGCCCCCAGGAGATGCCCCTGCGGTACCTGCCTCTGCAGATTCTTCTGCTTCTGTGGGAGTCTGTCTATTCAAGTGACAGTTATAACCAGGAGCCTTACTTTTTGTGTCCAGGGGTTATAACAAAGTGACACATAACAGGGTGGCTTAAAACAACAGAAATGTGTTGTTTCACAGTCCTGGAGGCCAGAAATGCAAGATCAAGGTGTTGTGGGGCCAATGCTCTCTTTGAAGTTTCTACAAGGAGGCTCCTCCTTGCCTCTTCCAGCATCTGGTGGCCGCAGGCTCATGGGTTCTTGCCACATCCCTCCCATCTCCGCCTCCATCTTCACATGTCCTTCTTATAGGACGCTGGTCACTGGATCAGGAACCACCCTAATCCAGCATGACCTGGTTTTAACTTAATCACATCTGCAAAGACCCTGTTTTCCAACAAGGTCACATACACAAGATACTGGGTTAGCACTGCAACATATCTTTTTGGGGGTGGAGGGAGGACACAATTCCACCTATCGTAAATTCCAAGCCTCACATCTATTGATTTTCTCAAAAAAAAAAAAAATGTAGTATGTGATTTGCTTTGGTTTGGTTTCCCAGTGGGCTGTTCGAAGAATCTGAATCGCCCTTGTCAGCAATGGAAGGTCTACCTCGCAGAGGAGATGACGGAGCTGTCTGCTGCTCAGCCCTCATCAGAAGCTGGGCTGGGGAAGGCAACAATCCCAGAGGCTCATTTGAATAGTATACACAGTTCACTGTCTCCACCACTGACTTCAGCATTTTGGAGGGTTTTGTTTATTATTTTGTGTTTTAGTTGTTGTTTCAGCTGAGGAAACCATTTTTCGAATGAGTTCTCCAGGAAATCTCCAGGAACTCTCCAGCACGCCTGGGTATAAGGTCCCAGTAAAAACAGGCAGGTGCCCTGCTGGAGGTGGCTGTGTCCCTGTGACAAGGAATTCGACACCTCTTCTTTTCCCTTCCTCTCCTGGTGGCAGGCAGGCACTGTATTGCAAAGCTGTGCTTGCAGGTGTGGCTCACCTGCCCTCCTCCTTTGCCCATGTCTGTGCTGGGAGGGCCAGCGTGGGCTCCCACATAGGATGCTTTGCCCCAGCCCCAAATGCCACCTACTCACACCCACAGCATCCCGCTTCTGCCATGGTGGAGAGCCCGGCGGTCACCCACCAGCCCCTAAGACTTCTTCTAGGATGCCAGGGCTTCATAGAACGGTCTGAGGATCCCTGGTAGAGATCAATGTTTCTCAAGATTGTCTGTGAATCAGAAACTGCTGGGAGCTACTGACAAGCACTGAAGTCCCACCTACACTCCTGCACCAGAATCCCCAGGGGAGGAGCCTTGGCATCTGTGTTGCAGGTGATTCTGACATCAGCAGATGGAGAGCCACTTTAGCCCTAGTTAGATCAGACTGTTTCCAGGTCTTGGAGTCATCTCACCTCTGAATTGCCCCTTGGCCTACATTTAGATATCCTTTAAGAAGCATCCACACAACTTGTTCCTGAGTTTACTCTTGAAACAATAAAGCTGGTGATATCTCGCACTGCCTTACTTGGCATCTGCCGTATTAACATCCACCCATAAAAGCTTTATTTTCTTGGAAGAGGAGGCATGAAGGACAATGGGAGTTTTGTCACTGATCATGCTTGTCTTCTTACATCAGCGATGACTTGTGCAGAATTAAATTGTGATTCCGTGTTAGTGATGTGTGGGTCCCTGGGGCTCTGGCAGCTGCATGTGCCCTTGCTTCTGAACTTAGGTTCCTCTATTTTCCTTGGTTTCAATGTTTTATTATACTTTTCTACTTGGAGGAATTAGTGTAAAGTAGCAGAAATCCTTTGGGGATAAAGTGATATGCGGATATATAAATAAATAAGCAGAGGTGGTGAATCTGATAAGGATGGAACTTGTCCCTGCGGCCAAAGGACAACATAGCTGGGTCAGTCCAGGTTGAGTCTTTCTTTGTGTGCTGCCTCCTCTGAGAAGCCTTTCCTGATTGGCTAAGTGCTACTAAATCTTATTCTTTATTAAAATGACTTAACATTGATTAGTCTCCCTCACCAGACTGTACTTTCTGCGGAGGCAGCAAGCAAGCCTATCTTTCTCACGGGTATCACCCCAGTGCCTGCTGCAGGGTCACCAACTGATACATCTTAAATATTTATTTGATAAGGCAAGAGAGGGAGTTGCAAAACTCTACTGATGAGTGACATAAATGAGACATACAAAAGGACATGATTAAAAGGTGGTACACAGAGTGAGGAGAGGGGAAGATGGGTGGGGGAAAGACAAGACCACCTGGTTGACCAGGACACACAGGGGTTCCTTTGGCCTTAGCTCGTAACCAAGATTTCAACAGGAGGCTTGATGAACAGTATCTGTTTATCATCATGACATTCTCACAAGGCCAGTTGGCTACTCCCACTTTACAGATGGGAAAAGTGAAATGGAAGAGTCTAAACTGTCTAAAATCCACAAAGCCTATGAGTAGTTGAGTCTGTTTTGAGTCTAAGGACCTGTGGCTTCAAAGCAGGGAGCTGTCTTCTGCAAAACAGAGGCAAACACCAAAATCTAAATGTGGACATGCCTACTTCAGGGTGACCCCTCGTTCTGCCTGGGTCACTGTCCACCTGCCCCGGGAATGCAGTTCTGCTCAGAGCGGGTCACCTGTGTGAACAGCTGGGTACATAGCCATGCAGTGGGGGGAGTGAGGGACAAAAAAGCAGATACGAATGACAGTTCAGCCTTCGAAGCCAAGCATAGTGAGGTTGGAACATTCAGATTGTAACTGGGGGCCAACCGGGGGACAGAGCAGGGAAGAACGCCTCACCCTTGGCCTTGCCAGTGAGTGGGGTGGTGATGGAGGCTCTGGGAAGGGCTAAAGCTGCTCCCCCAGCCTCCATCCACACCTGCTCCCAGAACAAGCTGCAGAGGAGCCAGCCAGGCTGGACTGCAGGGTGGCAGGCTGGGACTGGCTAGGGGCCCAGAGGCGTGGGCACCAGCTGGGACCCAGCTTCAGCAAGGCAGCTGGAGCTGGACATGCCAGGGCTGGGGGTGGCCCAGCTGCAGTGGCTGCTTGGTCAGAGGGTGTCCCCGGTAAGTTCTCGCCATGTGTAATCCAGTCTCGATGCGTGGGAGAACCCTTATCCAGATGCCCCAACACACAGGGACGGTCAGTGCTAATGTGTGCCCATGGAGCAGAAGGACCCTGTTTATCCCCCACGTGTCCTTTGATACGGGACTCTAGGGATACTGGCCAAGGTACATTTGCTCCTAGGCCTTTGCTTCTACTCCAGCTGTCTCAACTGTCACCCAGAACTTAATTCTTTATGTGAAAACAAAAGTGGCAGTGGGTGGGAGAACAGAAGATGCCTTGGAGAAGTTGCCCAGAACATAAAGACTTAGAATCTCAGAAAGCAGTGTCTATTTCAAACCACTGCCCTGAGTCCATCAGGGAAGAATCCTCTTCCCAGCTTTGAACCAACACCTTTACAGCCAACACTGTTGACTCCGGGGCGTCTGAGGGTTGATCAGGGTGAAGAGGGAACCATGTGTGCCCTGCTGTCTAGAACTGCTCCAGCCTGGACTCTGGACTCTCAGGTTCTACTTCAAATAAATGTGTTTTAGCTGTTTTCTTCGCATTTGCAGAATCTGATCCACTCAATCTGTTGGATTCCTGGATTTCCAGTCTTCCCAGCACCATGTCAGCTCAGCAATTGTTTATACTCCAAAGGGATCAAAGCAACCAATGATATCCTTCAGTTTGCATGATGGATACAGGTAATAATCAGGAAGGGCTTCCCAACAGGAAGGTCCTGAAATGGATAATTGAGTCTCCAGAGATGATTAAACTCCAAAGGATGTGTCATCATCTTGGGAAAAGAATGGAACCAGGTCAGTATCCATGGTTCTGCTTGGTCCTTAGATGCTCCAAGGCCTCCTCCACCTTTGGCTAAAAATGAAATGTGGAGGAATGGTTGCTGCTTCTCGTCCAGTTTTTTCCTTGCTTCCTGGGATCACAAAGCAGAGATCCGGCTTGGTCAGAAATATCGCCCCTTCCAGAGAGACTGTCACTAGGGGAGGTGAGAGACCAAGAGGATGGAGAAGCGGGGGATTACCCCCATAGAGCCAGAGAACCATGTGCCCTGTTCAATGGCACAGTAGAGAGTCAGCTACAACCACCAACCCACTTCCTGCCCGTGAATTCACTATGTCACAACCACTTCCTCTCTGGGGATTCAACATCACCGCTTATTCCCTCTGACCAATCAAGGTCAGCAGGACATTTGGAAGTTATCCTGAGCTTTGACCACTCTCTTGGATCCTGCATTTACTTTTTTGAATAAACTTGATGAACTTCTAGAGGGCACAGTTGTTTCCAGACACCTGGCTTAGCTTCAGAATCTCAGACTTCAAAGGCCATCTGTCCCAGCCAGCCAATACAGGGTGGCGTCCTCCCAATCACACCTGCCTACAGCATCCCAGTGCATGCCTGCATATCTCCAAGGAGAGCTAGAATGATTCCATGAAGATGACATGGTCCTTGTCTCTTAGAAGTCTACCTCTAGGGCAGGGAGCAACTTCACACGCTACCATCTCTAGAACTAACCATCTTTAGAACTAAGACCCAAGTCATAAAGTGCTGGGGGTTCTGAACAGGCTGAAGACTGTAGGATTCCTATCATATGAGACTCTGAAAATGGCAAAACTATGGATAGAGTTAAAAAACACAGATTGGTGGTTGCCAGGGGTTCAGCATGTGGTGGGGAGCAGTGACCAGGTGGAGCACAGGGGCCTTCTAGGGCAGTGACGGTATTCTGTAGGATACTGTAATGGTGGGGGTATGACACTCTGCCCGTGTCAAAACCCATGGACTGTACCACACCAAGAGCGAGCCCAGTGAAAACCATGCATTTCCTTTAATAATCCACTTTGGCTTCTTAATTGGAACACATGTGCTATACTGAGGAATACAAGGGGGAACTGGAGTAGAGGTGAGGAGGTGGAGGGGGATACAGGGGAACTCTCTATACTTTACACTCAATTTTTCTGTAAACCTTAGACTGCTCCAAATAATAAAGTGTATTTTTTTTTAAAGTTCAAGGTAAAAAAAAAATACTAAGAAGGGTGGAATAATTCTGGGATGTTGCGTAGAGAGGAGTGTGAAGGTGAGGAGGAGGAGGGAGGTTGGAGACCATTGCCAGGGAAGAGTAAGCGCGATTTCCCAGGATTCCTCCAAGCCACATTTCCCCACCCAAAGCCCAAACCTGCCTCTCTTTGTTTGTTGGACCCAACAAGGGTCTTGAGAGCCAGAGATCCTAGAAGATGCAGAGGAAGAGGGAAGGGACGCGAGCGTGGGGACACAGTCAGGGCATGGTGCCCTGGTACAGGAGGCACGATTCACAAGTGCAATTAGTCAAACAAGAACTTGAAATTTAAAAAATGATTCCAAGCCGAGGAGGGGAGTACATAAGTTACTGCAGCCCCAAGACATTTATGAATAATACAAACGCCGCGAGGTGCTGGAGCCGGAGCACAGTTAATTAACATGTGCAGGAGCAGAGATGCACTTGAAAAACAATGGTGCTGTTTCCCCCTCACCAGAAGTAAAAATATTTCCAGAAAGACTGGCACGTTTATTATTTTCTAACATAATTACCTTGTTGTGGAGCATTTGTAATGGAACACATTAGGGACGCTAAGCACCTGCCTGGCTTCTCTTAATGCAGTTTAGTGCGGAGGTGCTGGGGACGGCAGGCAGGTACGAGGCGGCTGGCGGGGCGGGGGCGAGGTGCAGGGGTGTCCGGGGAGAGCCCTGCGCTTTCCAGCTTTCCATTCCCGATGCTCTTGCTCTCCTGCCCCTCGCTTTTCCGAAACCAAACCGACCTCCTCGATTGTCCTCCTTCCCTTACTTTTCCTGCCTTCCTGAGCCCACCACCGCCCACTCCCGGAGCTGGTGACAGGTTGAGGAGCTAGGGTGGTGGACTTGGAGCCGCCGATGGCCTGGGAAGGCTGAGAGGAAACGGTTGCAGCGGAAGCAGAAGCAGAAGTAGATGCAGAGGCAGTCCGTGCTGGAGGAGGAAGGACGGATGAATGGAGAGAAGTACAGGAGTGCAAGCAATCAGCCCAAGGCCAAGGGCAGTCTAGGGGAGAAACCAGGCTTGCTGGTGCTCTTGCAACTTCAGTGGGGAAGGAGGATGAGAACACTGGCCTGGGAGGCTAGGCCCCTAGGTTCTGGCCCCAGCTCTTATGGAGCAAAGACCAAAATTTCCTTTGCCTCTCTGTTGCCCAGCATGCTACCCACCAGTCACTTCGGACAAGAGGTGAACCTTGGCCTCTTCCTCCACAGTTAGGAATGCCTGTCACATAGATGGAGATCCAATCTACTCTCTCCGCAGCCAGAGGAATGCCTGTCTCCTCCTCTCCCAGCCCCACCCCCCTGCCTCTCCCCATCCTCTCACAGAAGTCCAGCATGCCGTCCTATGCTTCCCTGGCCTCTTCCTACTGCACACGCTCCATCCTTGGCTCCTGGCCACACTCCCAGCTGTCCTATCTCTTCTACTGGGGCAGGGGTCACCTTGAGCGTTCTCTCACACGTCTGAGAGTTGATGCTGGCTGTCAGCTGGGACCTTCCCTGGGGCCCTCAGCTGGGGCCCTCAGCCTCTCCGTGTGGCCTGGGCTTCCTCCCAACGTGGCAGCCATGTTCATGGACAAGCATCCTGAAAGAAAAATCTGCAGAAACTCTGCTAGCGTTTTCTAACCGAACCTAGGAGATCATGCAGCATCACTTCTGCTAATTCTCTTTATGGAAGTTGTTACAAGATCCTGCCCAGTTTCAAGGGAAGGGGGGAGACAGAGCTGCCACTTCTTACTGTGGGAGTGGCAAGGTTCTAAGCGTGTGGGACAAAAAGGTTGTGGCCACTGTGGGAAAACACAGTCTGCCTCACATGACAACTCTTCTAGGAAGTCTTCAGATGCCCTCTCCCTCCTCTGGGCCACCCTGTGCCTGTCTTTAGTGTACCAACGGCGTAGTCTGTAATTTACTTGTCTTTGTGCTTGGCACCTGGTGCTCATGAAACGTTTGCAAATTAATGACGAAGTAAGTGAGAGGCTAACCATGACCCTACCACCCTGTAGGGAAGATGTTCCCTCTAGAGCAGGCCTGGTGCCCCCAGGATGGGGCAGCTCAGGTGCCCCCAGGATGGCACGGCTCAGGTGCCCCCTGTATGGCACAGCTCAGGTGCCCCCAGGATGGCGCGGCTCAGGTGCCCCCAGGATGGCGCGGCTCAGGTGCCCCCAGGATGGCACAGCTCAGGTGCTCCCCAGGATGACACGGCTCAGGTGCCCCCCTGTATGGCACAGCTCAGGTGCCCCCAGGATGGCGTGGCTCAGGTGCCCCCAGGATGGCACGGCTCAGGTGCCCCCAGGAGTGGCATCTCTGTCTCCCCCTTCCCTTGAAACTGGGCAGGATCTTGTAACACCCTCAATAAAGAGAATGTAGCAGAAGTGATGCTGCGTGATCTCCTAGGTTCGGTTAGAAAACACTAGCAGAGTTTCTGCAGATTTTTCTTTCAGGATGCTTGTCCATGAACATGGCTGCCACATTGGGAGGAAGCCCAGGCCACATGGAGTGGCTGACATGGCTCAGGTGCCCCCCAGGATTGTGCGGCTCAGGTGCCCCCAGGATGGTGTGGCTCAGGTGCCCCTACGATGGCACGGCTCAGGTGCCCCCAGGATAGTGTGGCTCAGGTGCCCCCAGGATGGCGTGGCTCAGGTGCCCCTACGATGGCACGGCTCAGGTGCCCCCAGAATGGCGCGGCTCAGGTGCTCCCAGGATGGTGTGGCTCAGGTGCCCCCAGGATTACACGGCTCAGGTGCCCCCAGGATGGCACGGCTCAGGTGCCCCCAGGATGGTGTGGCTCAGGTGCCCCTACGATGGCACGGCTCAGGTGCCCCCAGGATGGCGTGGCTCAGGTGCTCCCCAGGATGACACGGCTCAGGTGCCCCCAGGATGGCGCGGCTCAGGTGCTCCCCAGGATGACACGGCTCAGGTGCCCCCAGGATGGCGCGGCTCAGGTGCCCCCAGGATGGCACGGCTCAGGTGCCCCCAGGATGGCGCGGCTCAGGTGCCCCTACGATGGCACGGCTCAGGTGCCCCCCATGATGGCACGGCTCAGGTGCCCCCAGGATGACACGGCTCAGGTGCCCCCAGGGTGGTGCGGCTCAGGTGCCCCCAGGATGGGACGGCTCAGGTGCCCCTACGATGGCACGGCTCAGGTGCCCCCCATGATGACACGGCTCAGGTGCCCCCAGGATGACATGGCTCAGGTGCTCCCAGGGTGGTGCGGCTCAGGTGCCCCCAGGATGGGACGGCTCAGGTGCCCCCAGGATGGCAGAGCTCAGGTGCCCCCAGGATGGTGTGGCTCAGGTGCTCCCCAGGATGACACGGCTCAGGTGCCCCCAGGATGGCACGGCTCAGGTGCCCCCAGGATGGCGCGGCTCAGGTGCCCCCAGGATGGCACAGCTCAGGTGCCCCCAGGATGGCATGGCTCAGGTGCCCCCCAGGATGACACTGCTCAGGTGCCCCCAGGATGGCGTGGCTCAGGTGACCCCAGGATGGCGCGGCTCAGGTGCCCCCAGGATGGCGTGGCTCAGGTGCCCCCAGGATGGCGCGGCTCAGGTGCCCCCCAGGATGACACTGCTCAGGTGCCCCCAGGGTGGTGCGGCTCAGGTGCCCCCAGGATGGTGCGGCTCAGGTGCAAGTGGTCAGAGGCACCAGCTGAAGGTGTTTCCCCCTTTGGCGCTGCGAGCACTCAGGGGTGGCCTCCCCCACCCAAGATCTGTGACCTGTCCCAGCAGGTGTGCACAGGTGCAGACATTCCATCCAGAATCTTCCATTTGGCCCCCAGACCGTCTCCACCTTCTTTCATCTCTTATAAAAATTCCTAACAGTGGACTAAAGGTGGTTCTGGGAGGCTTGGAGGGCTGGCGGAAGGCTGACCCCTCCCTCTCCCTTCTGCCCACCCCCACGGCCCTCTGCAGCAGTGGAGGCAGAAATATCCCTTCTCATTTCCCAGCCCCGTTCCCCAGCTGCATGGCCCCAATTGCTGGGCCTTTGGAGCAGTTGTTTGCCCAGCCATTCAGTGGGGCAGCTCCCTCGTGGGCACCCAGCCCTGCTGCCTGACAGGCTCTATGCGAGGGGACAGGCCTGAATGACTGTAATATGAACCATGAAAGTGGATATTAAAGACTTTATTACAGGGTGAGGGCTGCTAATTGCAACGTTCCTTTCAGGAAGCGGGAGCTGATGAGTTTAAGCAGCGGCACCCAATTATTATAACTCTGTCAGTGTGGAGCAGGGTGGGGCGAGGGAGGGGAGGCAAGCCAAAGGCATGATTACTTGAACTTTATCCGAAGCACACACTGTGGCTTGGAATTTTAAAGGGAGACTGGTTCTGCACTGAGCTTCCTCCCTGTCACAGCCGTACTGTCATTGATTACTGATTTCTGGTCCTTTCCTCCCTCTCCCCAGACATCTTGTGGAAGAGGTGGCATTTGTGAACAGCTATCTGACACCTCAGCTCTCCCTGGCCCCTGCTGGTGACATAGCCCCATGTTGTGATGGGAGGTTCTTCAGTGCACCTTAGAATCAAGCTACCTAGCCTCTCATGTTGCAAATGAGAATACATGCTCAGAGAAGACGGGGGACCCGCCCAGTTTGTCCAGCTGGTAAGTGGCAAAGCAGGCAGGACCCTTCTGTTCTCCCTATTCTGGCTTAGAGCTCTGGCCACATGTTCTAAGAGATCTGCCAAGGATACATGTAAGCCACTAGAGTCTCCTTAAAATTAATTGGCAAGCCCTGGCTGGTTGGCTCAGTGGTAGAGCGTCGGCCTAGCGTGCGGAGGACCTGCCCACCAGATATATAGGTGGCTGGTCGCATCTCTGATGAACTCGTGGAAGAAGAAAATGCAGTCCTTGCTAACGTGTAAACAGCACCATCAAAACTCATCATCACCGCACTCCATGAGTATTTAGTGCTTTACAGTTTACAAAATGCTTTCAGAGGTTCATACATTCAAATACTGTTGAGCAGCTACTGGGAGGATGCTGGGCAGTAGAGATACAGATGACAGATGACATCTCTACACATGGAGCTCACAGCTTAGTGTAGGAAACACTGAGCCAACCAACCACTAGGATAGTGTGTGGAAGGTGTTTGATAAAGGTGTGCATACATACATCGCTTTCTTTAATTTAACCACGTAAATGTAAGTGGTTGTGCATAAAGAGCGAATACTACAAGGTGTGATCTGCCCAATTCCAATTGACCAGTGAAGATGGCAAAGGCTAGAACTGTTCTGAGACTGGCAAGCTCACTATTGCACGTGGTGGTCAATGGTGGGTTCACTAAAAAGGCAGGGTCTGATGGGTGGGTGGGAATTCAAAAGGCGCGAAGAAAAGTGGGAGTTGGGAGGGGAAAGAGAAGAGGTGGGTGTCTTTTCTGCATCCAAGTAGAAGAGTCTATAAATAGAATACTGACTCTTCTTGGTCTACCTAACAGTGGCCAGTTGTTCATGCCATGGGGAGGCAGACCAGCATAATTAGTATAATGCAATATAGAGCCAACCATAAAATAAAAATATAAAACTTCCAGAATAAAACATAGAAAAAACTTTTGTAAACATAGGGTAGTTAATGGCTTCTTAGGACACAAAAAGCTTGAAAAAAAATTACTAACTCGTACTTCACTAAACTTTAAAAATTTTGCTTTTCAAAATGCCACCAGGGAAATGAAAAAGTAAGCCACAGACTGGGAGAAGATTGTCACAACACATATACCTGACAAAAGAGTTGTATCCAGAATCTGCAAAAAATTCTTATAACTCAATAATAAGACAGTTCAATGGGAAGAGGGGGGAAAGATTTAAATAGGCACTTCACTAAAATAAAGAAGCACATGAAAATATGCTCAACATTACTAGTCATCAGGGAAATGCAAACTAGAACCATGTGAGATACCACCATCCACACCTATTAGAATGGCTAAAATTGAAGACACAATACCAAGTGTTGGCAAGGATGTGGAGCAACTGGACCTCCAATGCATTGCTGGTGGTAGTGCAAAATGGACCAACCATTTTGGGAAACCATCTGGCCGTTTCTTATAAAGCCAAACTTACACTTAACATATGACCCAACAACTCCACTTTTACATATTTATTTACCTAAGAGAAGTGAAATCAGAGTTCCATACAAAGACTTGTCTGCTAAGGTTCATAGTAGCTTCATTTATATAAGTCCCAAACCGGAAATGACTCTAACACTCACCAACAGAATGGAGAAATAAATCGTGATGTAGTCATCTGATGGAGCTCTACTCAACAATACTGAGGATGAATTGCTAATAGGTACAACAATTGTATGAACCTCAAAAACATTGTGAGTGAAAGATGCTAGAGAGTACCTACTGTACAATTCTATTTCCATGAAATTCCAGAAAAGACAAAACTATCTGTTGTGACAGAAAGCAGGTCAGAGGTTACCTGGGGCTGGTGGGCCGTGGGGACAGGAAGTTGACTGTAAATGGTCAAGGACACTCTTTATTGCTCTTTGGTGTCTGGAGTTGTGGTTGCATGGATATATCCATATATATGTATATTTGTCAAAACAGATCAAACTGAGTACATTTTTGTTTTATGTAAATTATACCTTAATAAAGTTAATTTTTTAAAAAGTGGATGGGGAATCCCCATAGTATATATAATACCACATGCTTTCTGTTTATGTGCAAATGTACACATTTCCAAATAGGTATAAAGGCATAGAAACACCCAGAATGAGGCAACCCAAATGACTGTATTGTCGACCTGTGGCAGGGGAGAGGACTGTGATTTGGTAAGTGGTCAGAAGAATGTTTGTCTTAAGTACAGTGCCTTGATATTTTTTTCAAGAAGAGTGATTATTCATGTATTACTACCCTCTCCTTCGAGTTTCAGAAAGTGTGAGCAGTCAAGGGAAGCAGAGTTTGTTCCACCATCAGAAATCAGTTGAATGCCCTTAACCTCTTTGGACCAGCCGATCCCTTCAGTTATTTATTGAGCATCTATGTTCCTGGCAATATACGACCAGACACATTTCCTCCTTTCTTGGCTCTGACCTTTCCTCCAGCTCACTCCAAAGAAGCCAGAAAGCCCAAGACTCAACGTCCATCATTTACTGGCTAGGGGACCAATGTACTCAAAACATTAAACCTCGCTTTTGCTGTGTCATAAAAGCACCTGCTTCATAGAGCTCCCAGGGATTCAATGAGAAAACAGAGTCAAAGAGCTTGGCACAGGGCTTCGTAAATAAGAGCCAAGGTTAGTATTTTATTATTATTGCCATGTATTGATTCCAAGACAGGTTTTTTTTCATATTTTAATATTTCTAGAATTAGACACATTTTACAATCAATGTTATAATTTATTTGCCAGCGTATTCTTTTTTCCTTGGCACATAAAATGATGCACCTTACGATCGGCGATGCTGTAGATCCTGTGAAATATGGTGAATGCTCATAGCTTTCCTCTGGGGTCCTGTCGATATTTAACCAACATTAGAAGGAAGGAGAAAAGCGAATCTTCCTACCAGCCTAGGGAGAAAGGGAAAAAAGGAAGAATGATTTAATTAAACCATCACCGCCACTCTCCCAACAACAGAATGCTCCATCTGGCACAGCTGTCACTTTGGGGAGGGCCCAGCCACCCAGGAGCTTCTTAGGTACCACTGGTGTCTGCTTGCTGCCTCCTGCCTGCATGGTCAACATTGGTCCTGCGCTCTTTGGCCAAGTTGCGTCCATCAGCTTCCTGAGCTCTCTTCCCCACCTGCAGGCTTTCTTCTGCAACAGCAAATCACAAGTCTACTCGGGGCAGCCCTTTACCCATTGCCTCTGTTTCCCCCATGCTGCAGCCATCTGAAAATGCTGAAGACACTCCTGCAGTATTCATCCGTCAGCAACCTTTTTGTTGCATCAGATGGCTTCTCAGTAGCAAGCCATGGAAGCCAATCCTCGCTAACTTCTGCGGAAAGAGATCGCTTTAGGGAAAGAGCAGGAAGCTCAGAGAATTGATGGAAAGGGTAAGAACCAGGCTGGGAAAATGAGGAACCAAAGAAAGTCAGGCAGACAAAATGGCCAGGGTGCTGCAGCCTGGCATCATTTACCCGCCCGCCCAGGTCACTCTCAGCCATCGCTGCTGCAGTGATGACACACCTTCTCCTGGGAGCCTGCCTCACTCCCTCAACACCCAAGTCCCTCTGGGAGTACGGAAGTGCTTCACTCCAGCCCTGCGTGCTCAACCTACTGCTGGGGCAGAGAATTGGATGACATTTGGTCACCTGCCATCCACCAGGTCCCACAATGGAGAATTCTTGTCACTTAGGAAAGAAGTATGGATGCTCAAAAGCTAAAGGGATAACTAGTATTCAATTCACTTTTAGGAATGCTTGTTTTCAACACCAGGGATTGCAGGGTTCCACTAATCCTAGTGCATCCAGAGAAGACAACTAGGATGGGGAGGAGCTCCGATCATGTAATTTGAAGAACTGTTAGAACCCAAGGGGTTTAGCCCAGAGCAGAGAAGACGGGAGGACCTGCTGGCTCTTGCGAGTACTCAGACTTCTCAGGTAAGAGAATGCTAACTTGTTCCCATGGCTTCACAAGCAAAAGTATGCCATGAGTGGTCACAGAATGAGGTTCAAACTCCTTAGCATGGAGTCTACGACTTGTATCCACTTTCCAGAGCCTTCTCTGACCTTTCCTCTGTGTTCTAAAGGGGCCAGTGTCAAAGGAACACAGCAAGGAGCTCTCATCAAAGGTAGAAAGACAGATTTTATTCAGACAGCTACAGTGGGGGGGTCGCCAGTATAAACTGAGCTCAACCCCCGGTAGCACAATGATGACTACAGGTCTTCAACTAAGGGTTTCAACTGAGACCAAGATGACCCTTCAGGGTGAATGGGACCAGGAACAAAGAGGGCGACTGAGAAATGAGAAAGGGTAACAAAGTTTGACGGAATTGCACTTCCTTGAGCATGGGATCTGGGTTCATCTTTAGGGACATTGACCAGCACAGGTAGAAGCCAGGCTGAACTCTGGTCAATAGCAGGGTGTTAGGGCAAGTCCTTGGTGCCATGTTGGGGTTCAGCATTCATACCAGGCACAGGCACCCAGGGCATCAGGAGGCTAGGGGACGGCCTGGATTTGTCATCTTTGTTGAGATGCCTCCATGCCTAGCATGGTGCTTAGTAGCGGTATTTGTTGAATGGATGATTGAGTGTGTGAGTGCAAGACCATGCGGCCTTATTGTCCCCTCTGGGCACTCCTGCTGGGCCTAGATTTAACCAGTCTGGACAAATGGGTCAATGTGTTTACATGAGTCTATACAGTGATATTTTAGAGGCAAAGAGACATCATGGGAAAAACACAGGTTAGTTGGATTTCAGTCCTTGCTGCTCATACATGTGCAACTTCGAACAGGTTGATGAAACTCACCAAGCTTGCATTTTCTCAGCTTTAAAATGGGAATAATAACAGCATTTAGCCATTTGGGTTGATAGAGGAGTAAGTGAGATTTCACAGACCACGCATCTGTCTGCCCCATGGTAGAACTTACTTTCTCTTTACCCAAGTGGTTGTAATAGTTTTGTTCTGTGATATGTGAGTGGATGTCCAAGTGTTTGGAGGACAGAGAGGTCTCAGCTGCACAGCATTATTTGTAGTTAAAAAGTCAATAAAGGCTCTGCTTTTTGACTGAGCAGGGTTTATAAGGTCCCTCTGGTCCACATGGCTGTATTACCTATCCAGCTCTTTTCATCTGGACCTGTGGGGCAGTTTCCCCAGGAGCAGTCCTTGTGCCTCTCCATGGGGGTCATGGGAGCATCAGGATCAGCTGCTTTGCCTGACATCCAGAGCTCCAGGCTCACTTCACACTCTGGGAGTCTGGGTATAAACCAGCTCCCTGAAACAATTATTAAGGCCCCCAAATTTGGGGTTAAGGATGAGGCTCAAAGTTCTCTACTTGATCAACAGTGTGCCCCCCCCCCCGGGCCTCAAAGCCTGCATAGACACATAGCAATGTATCTTCCCTAATTCCCGGGGGTCTGAGCTCTCCCATAACACTTCATTTCTACACCTGGCAAGAATAGCACGAAGGGCTCACCCTCTGAACGCAGAACTCCTGGGAGGCTGCCATGCCTTCCTGAGGCCACATCTTCTCTTCACCTGGGCTCCCCTCCCCTAACCTCTGTAGGCCACAGTTTCTCCATTTTCTAAGAAGTGACAAACATTAAATTTTATTCTATGGAGTGATCAAACAGCTGCTTACCCTACCTGGAACAACAGTAGGTGCTTATGAAATGCTAGTCCCTATTCCTCCTCATAAGGTTGCAGCAAGGGTGGAATGAGATGGTGGTTCAGACCCTTGTTTCTGAGGTCTGGCACTTGACCAAGGAGCCCCAAACCCACTGATTCAGGAGCTGCATTGACAACATGCCCGGTGACTCATTTGAATGTGAAAGTCTGAGAAGGCCTGGCTTGGTACCCTTTCCCTGACAGAGCTTACAAAACAAGCAAGCACCTAGGAAGGGCCACCCATCTAGATCTCCTTAAAGAACAATCCAAAAGCAATTTCAGCATCCCCTGCCTTGGGGATGAGGCCTTCACTCTTCCAAGTCTCAAGGAAGGAGTTGGAGGGAGAAGGTAGAACCAAGGACAGTTCTAAAATTACGGGCGTCCACAGCATAAGCAGAGGTAGGGCTGATTTAATGATGGTGGGCACCTCAGACAGCCCCACTCAGCAGACTCGCAATGCAGTCAGTGCTTTCAGAACCCGCGTGACAGAGCCACTGGAGTTGCCCCCATGCATCCTGCTACTATGGTACGGAGAGTCATCACATCAGCTTGAACCAATGACAACAGTCCAGCTGGCAGAGCTGCATAGGGTCCTGTCAGTAAGGGGTGATGACTCACTGCCAGGACACAGGCCATTCCCACAATGCCCCTCCAGGTCAGTGGGGCACCCTTATTAGCATATGGCCAGGTTCACTGCCTCCCCTGCATTTCTTCAGAGGGTTTACCCTAATAGTGACTCCTCTGAATGGGTCTGGCAGGGCTCACAGGAAGCGCTTCAGAGGGGTCCATGCAGATGAACGTGCAAAATGCAATTATGGAGGCCGGGGCTATCGCCACGTCCGCAACCATTTCCGAGGCCTGGCAGCTGCGGAACCCTTCTACTTTTGTGCCTCCAGAGGCCAGGCAGCTCTTTGATCATTAACTGCTGAGAAAATCTCAGTTTGCATATAAAGTTCAGCCTATTATCCTTTCACTTTCCTCACTAAAAGGCCAAGTATTCCTCTCATACAGAAAGAGCAATTCTGAAACTCCAGGGAGTTTCAGAGGCCACAGGGCCAGGTCTGTATCTTTAAGTGGTTCTGTAGCCAAATCCAATTGCCAGATAAAGGCCAAATGCGCAAGACAAAGAAACTCAAGGAACTCTAAATAGGAAGTCCGACATACGCAGCATCAATAAAGACATGCCGTAGAGGAAAAGAGTAACTCATGCCTTGGGGGTATTCCTGGAAGACCTCACAGAGAAGGTGGCCCTTGTAGGGGTTTTGAAGAAGAAAGAGGAGTTGTTATTGCAAATAAAGGAGTGGGTGGGAGTAGTGAAGAACATTTCAAGCAGGATTCTGCTGCCTCTGAAATCTGTAGGAACAGTTTCTTCTGCCTAATTCGCCACTCTCTGAAAGATTCGTTTCTGTGTTGTTCTATGTGGAGCTGGAGAACTGGTCAACATTCACTCCCTAAAAACTCGACAGTAAGCTCCTTGAGGACAGAATTATGCTTCTTCTAGATTGTCAGCCATATCTGAAGAGTTGCTGAGCCTGTAAAGGGACTTGACAGCAGAGCCAAGCCCTTAACACAGGGTTCCTCCCTTGAAGGAGTTGTCTCTTGTTCAAAATCAAAGCTCCAGCTCCTTCACCCGTATTCAGAAGTACACAGTACGATATTTTCCCCATCGCTTTTAATGCTCCTGGAACTAAGTGAGTGAGGCAGAAAGAGTGGATTTACGGCCTCAAATGAATTTCGAGATGAATAAGAACAATCACAATTAAAATCACATTTCCGAGAGAGGATTTGATCCCTTTCAAGGAGAGAGTGGGCCCAGCCTGCATGCAGCCACAGTGGCTCCTGGATGGGGACTCAGGAGCAAGCGTCTGGGGAATGCTGCCACCTTTGAAGCTAATTTTGTGACAGCTCTTTCACCAAGTTTCCATAGGAGGCCAAACCCCGTTTTTAACCACTCACTAAGGCACAAGGAGGTCCTCCTCTCAGATGCCTCTACTGTACTCCTCACTCTGCAGTCCCAGTGTTCTCCAAGTGCCCTCGGCCCCGTTGGGGAGTCACCTGTTTTTCTGGTGGCCCTGGTGGGACAAATGAGGGTTCCCGGGGGTCAGGGACTCACCCACAGTTAGCATAAAACATAATAGCTGCCAGACACTGAGTTCTGTGCCAGGGGCTTCACACGCGTTTTATTTGATCTTAGAGATCCCCGGGTGCTGTGAGCTTCCTTTTGTAGATGAGAAAACAGGCTCAGAGATGTTATGAAACTGGTTCAAGGTCACACAGCTGGTGGGTGGAATTACACCTGTGTATTCGGGCCCCAAAGCCTTTTGTGCTTTTCTGTCTGCCGCCTTGAGGCAGGAGAACAGGGAGGAAGGTGCACTTAGAAGCTGAGGAGAAGGAGGAAGGGAGCTGGACTCCAGGTCTCAGGGAACTGCCTGTCCACCTCCTGCCTAACCTTCTGGAATATTCCTTGGGGCCTCCAGAAATGTGGTAGGGTCTTCTTTGTGTCCAGACGATATAACCTTCTTCTTCAACTATATTCTCATGACAGCAATATTGGAGAGAAGCCAGACAGGCCAGTGAAGGAGTTTTTATGTTAATATAGAAGAGCTCACCTCCCTACTCCCTCCCAGTAGGGGTCCCAAAACTAGAGTCTGTCAAACCTGGGGTGATTCTGCTTCCCCCTGAACACCCTTGAATAAAATGCACAAGTAGTGAAGGTGATTCTGGGCAAGAAGGAAACCCTGTCCTTAAGGGCGTTAGGCCACCTTTCTCCCTTAACCCACCACCCCTTCCTAATCTTCAGTCTCAGCTGATGACTTGGCCTCTATTTGCATCAAGTACCTAGGATGCATCTCAGAGACATTCCCTCATTTTCTTCCCCCAGCTCTTCAAGGACCATATTTACATCGCTGTTCTCATCAAAGACTGCCCCCTGCACACACACACACACCTGGTCTGCATCCCCTGTCTGTGGACTTCCTCGTTTTCCACTCTAATGACTCATTTCCTTGTCTGTGCATAGGCTCTGTGCATGTGTCCTCCCTGTTTCCTCCCTCTTCGAAGTTACCGCTTTCCTCTGCCTCCTTCCATGGCAGACTTCTCCAAAGGGTGACCCGTACTCACTGTCCCATGTCCTTACTTTGCACTCACTCTTTAAAATGTGTTTTTATTGGGGGGGAAATACATATCATATAAAACAATCACTTTCAGTGCACCATTCAGGGGCATTACGCGCGTTCACAATGTGTGCCACAGCCGCCACCACCTATGTCCTGAGCAGTTCCGTCCTGTGCAGTACGTTCTGTAACTACTCGGTAATAGCTCCGTTCTTTCCTCTCCCTGGCTCCTGCTGAGCTCTGTTCCACTTTCTGCCTCTGTGCATCTGCTTGTTCTAGAATCTTCACATAAGAGAAGTCATGCAACATGTGGCCTTTTGTGCCTGGTTTCTCACTGAGCACGTTTTCAAGGTTCATCCATGTTGTAGCACATACTAGAACTTTCCTTTTCGTGGCTCAGTAATATTCCATTGTATGGGTCTATACCGTAGGTGTTCATCCCTTCCTCCACTGACGGACTCTTGGGCAGTTCCCACCTTGTGGAGACTGAATAATGCTGCATGTGTAAATGCCTGAGTCTCTGTCTTTTCGCCTTTGACTCATTTTAATAGGGCTTTATCATCACCATTAAAATCGCCTTAATCAAGGCCATCAATCGTCTCTATGTTGCCAAGCATGGGGACACAGCTTTGAACCCCTAAAGCTTATATCGCCACTACTGAGTCCTTGCAGCCCCTGAAACATTCTCCTCTCCATTTCCGGGATCCTACACTGCCTCCTACCCTGATACACCGTCAGGGTTGCCTTTGCCTCCTCTGCCAACCTGATAATGCTGAGCTTTCCAAGTCCTCTGGGTCGCTTCATCTTCCTGCTGGGTGTTTTCTCTCCAGGTGATTTCATCCAAACTCACTGCTCTAAATACTGTTATCCAAAAGTTCATTCCTCCAGCCCATGGGCCCTAAGTCCCTCTATAGTCTACTATTTATTTGACATTTCCACTTGGGTCATTTAAAATTTAATATGTCCAAATTCACACATTGATCTTCCCTCCCCCATCATTGTCACCTCTTTCCCAGTAAATGGCACCAACACCAGTCAGTGTTCAGCCCAGAATGTAAGAGTCGTTAATTACTTCCTATTTCTCACTATCCCCTTCACTCTATTGGCAAGTCTTGTCTATTCTGCCTCCAGAATATATTGTTTTCATCCCTTCTTGCTGTCCCTGCTTCTGTGACCTACCTACCCCAGCCACCGTTTCCTCCCACCTGGATGCTCACCAGTCTGCTCACTGTACTATCTGACCATTCTTAAAACACACACACACACACACACACACACACAAACTATCAATGCAGTTTTATTGAGATATAACTCACACACCACAAAATTCAGCTCTTTAAAGTATACAAGGCAGTGGATTTAAATATATTCATGTGTACAGGAGCTCCTCGGGCAGTCTCAACACATGATGTTTCGAGTTTACGACACTCCCATGAAAACTTTAAACAACTGAGATGTGAGTGTTTCAGCTTATGCTATCAGTGTCATACTTACAGACTACATGGGTGAACTAGTTTGGTTGTGTGCGGCGGAGGAATATGCAGTAATGCGGCCCGTGAATGAGGGAGTTGGCGTCCCCCAGTACGCTTATCTACGCCATTTTGGACTGTTAAAAGCACAAGCGTTCTGTTTGTGTTGTATGTTCCCTTGGTATGTTCAGCTTACACCAAAACTAGGGTTACGTCACTGTCGTAGGAAAGGAACTATGTCATAACCCGAGGACCCCCTGTATGTGTAACCATCACCATAGCCAATATTAGAACATTTTCATCACCTCAGAAAGAAACCCCATACCCTTTAGATGTCACTGCTCCCAGCTCTATTCCCCAGCCCTGAACAACTTTCTGTCTCTATAGCTTTGCCTAGTCTGGACATTTTGTAAAGTGGAATCACACGGTATGCGGTGTCCTGTGACGCATGGTGTTACCAAGGTTCGTTCGCGCTGAGTATGTATCAGTATGTCCTTCCTTTCTGCAGCTGAATAGATTATGCCACATTTTCTTCATCCGTGTAGTGGTTGATGGACATTGTGTCATTTCTACCTTTTGGGCTTTCTGAAGAAGGCTTCTATAAATGTTCACGCACTGGTGTTTGTGTGGACATGTGTTTTCAGTGCTCTCAGATAGATACCTAGGAGCGGAATCGTTGGGTCATGGCATAATTTTATTCTTAATGACTTGAGAAACTGCAGACTGTTTCTCTGAAGTGGCTCTCCTGCCCCTACTCTTGCCTCTTTCAAATCTGCTTTTCACAGAGCAGCTGATGTGATTTTAAACACGAATTTCCAATCATGTTTCTTTCTTCTTTTAAAATTCTTTTGATGACTCCCCACTGTTCTTAGAAGGAAACACAAGCCATTACCACGGCCCACAGAGCCTGCAGCCAGGCGCCCGCCGCCTGGACCGTCCGCTGCTCACTGTGCCCCTCCCGGCCTCCTCTGGCTGCTCCACCCGGCCACGCAGTGCTCATGCACAGGGCACCTCTGCACCGTCTCCACTCTCTGCCCAGAATGCTTCTGCCCCTCGGAGGAGTTTCCTGTGGCCTCTGTAACAAAGTGCCACCAAGGCAGTGGAGGTTCGTCCTCTCACGGTTCTGGACGCCCGAGTTGCTGTTGTTCACATATCCGGTTCCCTCTAAGGCAGGCTTCTTGTCGACCTTGTTCATTACTCTTATCACCAAAAGCCACCCCCTGGCTCAGAGAAACTTTACAGGACCTTGGAAGGAGGAAGGGAAGACACAGGTCCTATAGGAGACAGCCTATAGGACATGGAGCCACCCAGGTGCCCCTGAGTGGTCGGTCAGGGCCTGGATGGAGATCACTGAGGTGCCATTCCCTGGTGTGCCTCATGGTGCCTGTGCCCCAGCCCATCTCAACAGCCTCAGTGACAGTGCTAGCTGTCGTCCAGCCCCCTGCGTACCACACTGAGCATAGATGCCAGATGGGTACTGAGGAACACGTGGGATAACACTACGGGATCTGCAGCAG
Organism: Saccopteryx leptura; assembly: GCF_036850995.1. Taxonomy (NCBI): domain Eukaryota; kingdom Metazoa; phylum Chordata; class Mammalia; order Chiroptera; family Emballonuridae; genus Saccopteryx; species Saccopteryx leptura. Next base: position 171,330,255 of record NC_089507.1, read on the forward strand.
GAGCCCCCAGGAGAGCAGGCGGCTCTCAGAGGTGTCTGTGGAAGGAGAACACAAGCCTTGGCCAGAACTCAGCTCCAGCATGACGTCAGTCATGCTAAAGGCACGCTCCTTCCTGCACACAGAATGGTGGGTGTGGGAGGGGTCGGTGGGCTCTGGTCAGCTCACTCAGGCCACAGAGGCACTGGGCTGGACCCAGCACGTGGACACCCTCAATCTCCCCGCTGGTTGCTTTCCTCGGCCCCTTCTGAGAGGGAAGCGAGTTGGAGCTGGACGCATTGAGGAGCGTTAGCACCCGGAAACACACTCCCTCTGGAGCCTGGGGCAGAATAGCACCCACTTGATGTAGTGAATGTCTGGCGTCTGGCATCCTGCGGCTGCTCTTCGGATTTAAGATACCCGCCAAGAATAGAGTGGGAATTGGGAAGGCGAGGTGCAAGATTGCAAGCGTGGCTCCATTCCTCTCCTCCTTCCTGTGTCCTCACCCTTTGCAACGTGACTCTGCAGCTTCTCCCATCAAGAGATGTCTACCTCCCACCTGCATTTGTTTCCCAGGCCTGCTGTGACAAATGACCATTCTCTGGGGGGTGGGGGTGGGGTCTTAAACAACCCAATTTATTCCCTTACAGTTCTGGAGGCTGGAAGTCCAAAGTCAAGGTATCAGCAGGGCTATGCTCCCTCCTAAGGCTCAGGGGCAGAATCCATCCTACGCCTCTCTCCTGGCTCCTGGGGGCTGCCATGAATCCTTGGTGTTTCTTGGCCTGGACCATTTATTCATGACCTGTCAGTCTGGACACTTCCTGAACCACCCTCAGAAGCTACAACTGATGCTGCTGAATTCACTGGTGCATGCACACCCATACACCTCCCAGCATCCTTCTGTGGTCCCCTTAATGTGGAGCTATGGCAGTGATAGTGATCCTGAAGCCCAAGTCAAAGCCACCAAGATTTCAGGGGGGGGGGGGAAGATGAGTAATTGCCGACCAGCCTCTCTCGCTGCTGAGGGGAAATATGTTCCTCCTGTGCCTCAAAGTCACGTGCCAGCCAAGAAGTTGCCATTTTGAAATCCCACTGATGGAGCCTCTCCCCCGCCCCAACCTGGCTCTGGCCACTGATTAAGAGCCCAAAAGCCAGCCATCAGCAGGAGCCTCGGATATGCTGGCTGAAGTTAATCACTTGCCTTGCAAGGGTATTTATTTTCTCTTTTCTACCTGGAGAGAAATGGGCCATGAACTGGAAATTTCCAGAGCAGTAGGCTGCACTTTTGGCCTGAATGAGGACAACTTTTTTTTAAAGCGCCAACATTTGCTCTGTTCAATTCCTCCATTAAAGGACAATGGCCAATTTTCTGCAGACCTGGAATGTCGGTTTTGTCTAAAGAGTGAGCGTGTGGGGAATTTACTAACCTGGCTAGGATTGCTCATGGAAACAGGTTATTCAACAGGATTTAAATACTATGCCACAGCTCCCCATAGCAGTGAGGAGGCAGCTGGAGCACTGGTGTAGTGTATTTCCCTGCAAGCTGTTAATGAGACAAGGCAGGAAAAGCGAGAGTAGAGGATAAGAGACAGGAAGAAGTGGACAAGGCCGGAACCAGGGCCAAAGAGGTAGGCAGAATGACCCCAATCCAGAGAGAGTGCCTGCTCTTTTTTAAGATGATATTAAAATAGGTGTGCATTCATTCAACCACTTTTTCATTCAATAAATGTTCGTTCAAGGGTCTGTAGGCTCAAGGCTCTCTGATGGTATTAAACCAAAGCTGATACCAATCTTTGTGGGCTTCCGGGAGGAAGCATTTTGGAGCCAATTCTTAACCTAATTTTTTGATACTTCTGCCAATGGTTCCCTTGCCATCCTCTAACTTCCCCTACTTTGCTAGCTTATTCAACGAAGGAATGAATAGAACATGTGGATTAGTGTTAGGAGGCTGGTTCTTCCGTAACTGACTACAATCTTAGATTATTGTATAACCTCAGTTTTCTCATTTATACAATGGGAATCATCATACCTAACTCCCACAATCATCTTGAGCATCAGGTAAAGCTTCTGTCATGATACCAGGTAAGATATACACAGCATTCATTTCTGTTCTCTTTCCTCTCAGCCTTTGCCATACTACATGTTACCCTATTTCTAAAAGTTTGCTCAGGAATTTGTCCCTTCCAGAAAGCCTCCTCTCTAAATTTTGGGATGGCCTTGCCCTTAATAGCATAGTGTGATGTCTAAGAGTGAGGCTGGGGTCAGACTCCGAGATTCAAATCTTAGCTCCAGGGCTCACCTGCTGGGTGACGTTGAATGAATATTTATTTCCTGTAAGTCTCAGTTTCTCATTAAAAACATAGTCTCAGGCCCTGGCCGGTTGGCTCAGTGGTAGAGCATCAGCCTGGCGTGTAGGAGTCCCGGGTTCGATTCCCGGCCAGGGCACACAGGAGAAACGCCCATCTGCTTCTCCACCCCTCCGCCTCTCCTTCCTCTCTGTCTCTCCCTTCCCCTCCCGCAGCCAAGGCTCCATTGGAGCAAAGATGACCCGGGCGCTGAGGATGGCTCTGTGTCCTCTGCCTCAGGCACTAGAATGGCTCTGGTCGCAACAGAGCGACGCCCCGGATGGGCAGAACCTCGCTCCCTGGTGGGCGTGCCGGGTGGATCCCGGTCGGGCGCATGCGGGAGTCTGTCTGACTGCCTCCCCATTTCTGGCTTTGGAAAAATACAAAAAAATACAAAACAAAACAAAACAAAACATAGTCTCTGCTTCATAAAGCTGTTGGGGTTAAATGAGGAAATGGAGTATCTCATTTAACCCCAGGGTTAAATGTGCCTTTCCTAGGGGCCAGGCACAGAGTACCTGTTCAATAAATGACAGCTAGCTGCTACACATGCTCATGATGAGTCATGCTTGTGAATGAGGGTGATATTCTACAAGGCCTTGGGTAAGGAAATCTTTGTTCTTATTTGAAAAACAAAAGCAAAGCACACTTGCCCAAGCCCATCCTGTGAAGGCACTGGCTGCCTTCTCAGAGAGCCCCACACCTCCCAAGCAGAGTTTTACATCCAGACTTAATTTTCCCAATTACTCCATCTGCTCACAAGTTACTCAGTCCTCTCCAATGCACACAAAGAGTCTTTGAAGACAGGCTGTACTGGGCGAGGGAACAGAAAATGCTCAATTATCTAAACAAATGGCAGGGAAGAAACACTCTTCTCCCATTCGGCTCAAGAATGTATTAAATGACCTCTTTATACTGCTGCCTTACCTCCTCATTCAGTTTTGTTTACTCTAATTTCAAAATGACTTTTCATTTCCTGCAGTACGGGGAGCAGAGAGCTAGGAGGGAGGGTTGAGCTGGGAGGGGAGGTGGAGGTAGGGAGGCAGAGGCGGGAGTAGATGAGCAGTAGAACACCCCAGTGAGTCGTTCTCTAGACCCCAAACCAGGACCCACAGCTGGAGAGGATTTGCGTGCAAGTGTACTTGGGAGATGGCCATCTGGGACAATGTTTGTTGCTGAAATATTGGCCTTTCAATGGCTGATGGGCACAAAGGAATTGAATTTGAAAAATCAAAACTGTTCCAAAAAATCTGGGGTGAATGGAAACCATTGTAGGTCCAGGGAATCTACCTTGAATTTTTTGCAGAACAGAACACCAGAAGCAGGTGACACGTAGCAGAGGTGGTCAGAGGGCAACTGCTGAGAGCTGGGCTCACCACAGGACACATGGCTCTCCATGAGAATTGCTTACTGCCCCAAACATCAACTATTTGTCACTATTATTTGTTAATTGTCTTTAATAATGGGTGTACTATTTGCCCAATGGGTGTCTCCCTAGTTCTATCCTGAGCACGTGAGAGCAAAGGCTAGATGCAGTGTCACACCTTAGGAATTGTCAACATATTTGTTAAATGAATGAACCAAAGTATTCAAAACAAAAATGAACAAAAATATTCCTAGAACATGCTTTTCCTTTTGGAAGGTAGTGGGCAGGAGAGTCAGCACCAAGAAATCTTACTGCCCAGTTGTCCCCCAAGTGGCGCCATCTGCAATTCTGGCTGCCATACTGGAGGGATCCCACGGCGGCTGTGGGTGGGGGTGGGGCCACAGCATGGCCTCCCCACCCCCCACAGCCAGGCATACTCAGGACTCCATCTGTTTTCTTCTTCTAGTCCCAGCAATGTAATCCAACATGCACAGAATCCAACATGTGGTGGGGTGTGGGTTCAGGGTCAGCCTGCCGTCCACCCATGGCCCCCCTCAGCCCTCTGGGTTCCCCAGGTAGCCACCTCTCTGGCCAGCGGGTAATCTGCAGGGACGGTGCTCTGAGGCCAGCCTTCTCCCTGCGTCTTCTCCTTCCCAGGTCTTGGGTTCCCTCCTGAAGTCCTGGCCTGCTCTGGGTCCTGCCTCCAGGATGAGTTCTCAGTCTTCATCTATAGCAATTCTCCATCATAGCAACCCATCCCACACTGCGGAGGGATAGAGCGGGGGAAGGGTGGATTTTGAATGTAGGGTAGGAAAGGGGAGGGGAGAGCAAAATACGTAGAATTGTAAAGGAAAGCAATTCTTCTTTTTTTTTTTTGTATTTTTCTGAAGCTGGAAACGGGGATAGACAGTCAGACAGACTCCCGCATGTGCCTGAACGGGATCCACCCGGCACGCCCACCAGGGACGAGGCTCTGCCCACCAGGGGGCGATGCTCTGCCCCTCCTGGGCATTGCTCTGCCTCGACCAGAGCCACTCTAGCGCCTGGGGCAGAGGCCAAGGAGCCATCCCCAGCGCCTGGGCCATCTTTGCTCCAATGGAGCCTTGGCTGCGGGAGGGGAAGAGAGAGAAGGAGGAAGAGAGGAAGGAGGGGAGGGGGGTGGAGAAGCAAATGGGCGCTTCTCCTATGTGCCCTGGCCGGGAATCGAACCCGGGTCCCCTGCACGCCAGGCCGACGCTCTACCGCTGAGCCAACCGGCCAGGGCCAGGAAAGCAATTCTATTGAAACACAGTTATCAAAATATTAAAAGCACCCAAATCTATAGCTATTTGTATAGTTTTAAAAAACCTAGTATAGGGTAATTCGTGTGCTCTTTTATTAATACATTAAAAAACAAGATCTAGCTGCAGGTCTAATGATTACCATAATTTTAAAGTAGTGATGAGCATAAACAATATTTTGAGATATCTGCCACAACTGTAACAGGATGAAAATATGTGTGTTTTTTGTTAATGCAAACGTCCCAGGTGCAGGTAGTATTTCTATGGTTTGTTGCCTATATTCGTAATTAAAGAAAATGGTACATTTTACTTAAGGTTAACGAACGTAAGATTTATTTCTTCTCCTACTCAGGCTCGCAGCCCTGATGAATCTATCACAGACCCCAGGCAGCTACAAGCCTACATCAGGTTGGTTTTCCTTTTATGATTTGTACAGGGACCCGTTTTCTTACTAATTTCCAGTTACATCATGGGAGCCCGTCAGCCTTAGGAGGCTCCAGGAGGTAAGGGTGGGGACGGGGTGATAACCATTCCTACCACGGAAAAATTAGTGAACTCTCTGTGTTGTGGTTTACCTGCTTGATTAAAACTAGACGCCAAGCACCTACAGATAAAGATGTGGGCTTCTCCGGGATCTGGTTTACCCCCTAAGCAGCATAAATATCTGCTCTCCCAAGTCCAAGGCCCCAAGCACACCGGGAGGGAGGGGCCTCCACCAGCTCTCTCAGGACTCCCCTGGGACCCTCTATTCTTGTGAGCCCCGCCTCCCAAGGCAGTAGGAGGTTTCATCACCACAGGGGGCAATGTACTAGTGGACTCTTGCATTCTTTGCAAAGCCATGCCTAGGTCATAGAAGCCCTCAACCCTAGAGCATCAATTTTCAAGTAATGTGCTACCAGAGTTTTTAAAGCATGCAATACTTGACTATTTAGTCAGGAGCACTAATCTCTTTTCCCTTAGATTGTCAAATAAAAAAAAATGACAACAGACAACACAACAATAGCCATCCAGTATGAATGAATCAAAATTATATCTATTTATTTATTTTTGTCAGATCTGCCAAAAGAATATATTTTTTTGATGTGCCACAGCATTTTAATAATTACGTGTGCCATGAGATGGAAAAGGTTGAAAATTGCTGCCCTTGAGGCTCAGTGCTGGAGGAGACCTCAGTCCTTAGTACAGCTCTGTCACTTTACACCTAGGCAAACCTGGACCCCAAGATATCACTGAGCCAGGAGTGTCGGCCATGGGTTCTAACCCGTTCCATAGCTCCCACCCAGGGCTCTGGCTACTCTGCCTTTGAGAAGCAAGGAAGACCCCCCCCCCCCAAGCTGGTCTTCTCTCCCTGATAAACGCTCTGCTCCCTGACCTGGAGGACACGACCATGGCATTTTCAGGACTCCTGTCTGCCTGCTACAGGAGCAGAGCCACCAGAGGGGAGGAAAGAAGCTGCCACCCTCTCTCCAAGGTGGAGGGGGTGGAGGGGGAGCAGCCCAGAGACAAGTGTCTTCTCAGTTCCAAACCTCTCCACATGGCTTCCCACCCAGCTCAGCTCTCCGCCCGGCCGGACCAGCCCGCAGCCCACCCCACCCTTGAAGGGTAGATGGACTCAGGTCACAAGGACTGCACGGGAGACAGAAAATGGAAAACGGTTGCCAGGCGGGGGGCGGGGAGGGGGGGTGCTGGGCACTTGGGATCCAGAGGCAGAGGGGACGGGAAGTGGGGACAGTGCCAGGGGAGCTTGGCCTTGTGCTGGAGCAGGAGGGCAGAGAGGGAAGAGGGGTTCCAGGCAGCTGGGCATGTCACATAATTACAGGAGAAAAATTAGGCCTGAGACTGGCTCTCCCTGCCTCTGTCTGAGTGATCATCGCCCTTATTATAAAGCAACTAATTATTAGCCTGGCTCATTAGCAATTATAAATCTCTAACTCCAGAACTTCATTTAAAAAAATGACAAGTTAGCACTTAATTATTTTCCCCACTGCCTGGCTCATGCACAGTGTTAACGCACCCAGTTTCCACGGCTCTCTAGGAGCAGCTCGCCCTCGGGGTCAGGGGAGTGCTCCCTGCTTTGCTTCCTTTCCAGAAATCCGAGTATCCCCGCATGGCTGGAACCGAACACCGTGAGCTGTGAGAGGTGGAGAAACGGTGATGCACTGTCCTCTCCTTCTGCTTTCCAGTAAAAATAGAAACAACACATGTATTGAGCATTTTTGAGTGCCAGGTGCTTGGCATGCCTTATCACATTCAAATTTCTCCATAACCGTGTTCATCTGACATGGTTCATCTCTGTAATTACTGATGGAGAACCTGAGGTCCTGACACCTGTTGTATAGGTCACGAGCAGCCAGCATGGGATGTCATCACCTGGGTTGGCCAGACTCAAAGCCCATACCCTTAACCACTACATCATGTTCAACCACAACTCTCCACGGTAGAGAGACAGGCTCTGGGTAGGTGGTGGCCAGGACCCGCTATAGCCAAATGCTCCCTGAGACTTGCCTCTCCTTCCCTGAGATGCTCCTAGGAAAAACAAGAGTTCCTAGAATGAGAAGGAGGCTCCTGATGAGTAGGGACCATCCCTCAATCCCCAGCTCCCAGCAGTATCCTGCACCTCCTGGGGGCTCATGATCACACGGAGCACAGCGCCCTCCACTGACCAGCATGGGAACACACCAGAGGGGAGAAGCACAAACCAGTGGAAGACCAAACTAATTGGACCTCTGGAGCAATAATCTCTAAAAGAGAAATTCCAAAGAATTTTTGGGGTTCCCCCAAGGTTGCTGGCTTGAGTGTGGGCTCACCAACTTGAGCACAAGGTCACCGGCTTGAGGGTGGGATCACAGACATGACCCCTTGGTCACTGGCTTGAGCCCGAAAGTTGTTGGTTTGAAACCCAAGGTCACTGGCTTGAGCAAGGGATCACTGGCTCAGCCCGAGCCCCCAGGTCAAGGCACATATGAGAAAGCAATCAAAGGACATCTAAGGTGCCACAAATATGAGTTGATGCTTCTCATCTCTCTCTCTTTCTGTTTGTCTGTCCCTGTCTATCCCTTTCTCTCTCTCTCTCTCTCTCACTAAAAAAAAAAAAAAAAAAAAAAAAAAAAAAAATGGAATTCTTGGGGTTTTGAGAAAGAAAAAGTAGAAAAGGAGATAAGAAAATGAGCCCACTGATCCTCCGTATCCTAAGTGCAGGACTGACACCCAGGGCAAGAATCCCGGGCCAGGGTCCAGGGACAGTCTTGGCAGAGCAGAGCTTTGTTTCTCAAGTGTCAGGATTAAAGGAGAGGTCAGTGTGGCTCCCCTGCGTGGGGTGGAGAGGAGGCTGCTATTGTTGATGACTGAGCCTTAGAGCTTGGCAAGGGCCCCATGAGTGATCTTCACGGGTTAAGGTGGCACTGGTGGGTCAACACTACAGAAGAGGCTCTGGCCCAGACAGAATCAGCCGAGTAGGCCAAAGTGGAAAAGGATTACCTCTCCACCTAGTGAGCTCTCTGTCTGCCAAGGCATTCAAGAGGGTGACTCCTTGGCAGGAATCAAGCACTAGATAGGGTAGGACTACTGCCAACTGACGTCTTTAGCCCATTTCCCCGTAAGGTACAGAGAGATTATAACTGCCCAATGTCACATGGGCCAGGTTGTCTTTGGGCTGACCCTCACTGTGCAGCCCTGTGCTTAAGGCCATGCCCTCTGGACGGCAACTCCATACTGGGCTCAAAGTGTGTGGCCCGCTCTGAGAGTGTTGGGGTCTATTAGATGACCCCTTGACTGCCCAGAGACCCCAAATTCCATCAGAGGACTCCCTACTTCCCAGAGACCACTGTCCTGTCCCTTGCCCCTCCACCACCAGCTCTGACCCCAGACCTCTGGCTGGTTTGGCCTCACTGGGAAGAGACTGGATGGCATTCCCTGACCAGGGCTGGCCTCTGCTCTGTCCTCCTGGGCTCCTCCCTGCAGCTCCGGGGACATCCCCATCCCCCTCTGGCTGAAGACAGCAGGTCCCTCCTGGCTGTCAGGTGCACCACCCCGGACACCCTCCCTGTCATGGGGCTTAGGGAAGCCGCAGCAGGCGATGCCTTCCTGCCTGGGAACAACCCCTAGCAGCAAACTGACAGGTAATTGGCCCCTAAATCCCCTGGGAGACATAGGGAGGATGAGGAAAAATTACGGCCGTGGAACTGAGTCTTAAAAATTATATCACCTTTGCTGACAGCGTAATTACTCCTTTTCCTCGAGATTTAGTGCAGATCTCCAATCCTTAAACAGCTGAGGGGTATTTTAAAGCCTCACTCTCTGCTTCCCCTCAGCCCTGAGAGGCTGCATTCCCGGCGCCTGGCTTCCTCATGGCTCCTAGGAAACAGACTGTGCCGGGCGTAGCTGGCCAGGTGAAAGGTCACCCTCGGTGGGGGATGGTGGAAAGAGACCAGGAGGAAGGGGCCTGGACCAGGACCTACTGTTTGGACCCACCTGGGGCAAGAAGCCACGTTGTCCTAAATGACTCCTGGCCACCTGTTTAAATGTCCCTTGGCTTCCCAGGGTTACAGTGTCCACCCATAGCCCCTTGGGGGTCCAGAGGCCATTTGGTGGCAAATCCACCGTGCCTAACTAACTTTTTTTGAGTGCCTACTGTTTGCCCAGCACTGCTGTGACCAGTTTACAAAGATTGATCACTCACTCCTCGAGCAACCTCATGAGGAAAGTGTTATCTTGTGTTGTCAGTGAGGAAATAGAGACAGGCAGGGCTCACCTCATCTGCCCACAGTTGTGCAGCTACCTCATTGCAGAGACGGGTTGGAACCCTGACTGGGCTCACAGCTCACAATCACTAGTCTGAACGCCCCTGAAGTTGACAGCTAACCTCAGCGTAGGAACATGGTCTTGGAAATCGCTATCTCCTCCCCCTCCCCCTTGCCTCTCTCTGCTTAGATCTTGGTTATTTTAAAATCACTAGTGGGTGTGTTAGTGTTGTATCCTTTGGACAGGACCGTGGGGTGCTCAGACATTTGGTCAAATGTTATTCCAGATGTGTCTGTGAGGCTGTTTCTGGATGCAATTAACATTGGAAACATTGACTCTTCCTGGGTCTCCAGCCTGCTGACTATTGGACGGGAACTTACATTATCCTTTCTCCTGGTTCCCAGGCCTTTGCACTTGAGGTAGAACTACCTCGGGGGTTCCCTCTGTCTCCAGCAAGGGTCCCCAAACTACGGCCTGCGGGCCACATGCAGCCCCCTGAGGCCATTTATCCGGCCCTCGCAGCACTTCCGGAAGGGGCACCTCTTTCATTGGTGGTCAGTGAGAGGAGCATAGTTCCCATTGAAATACTGGTCAGTTTGTTGATTTAAATTTACTTGTTCTTTATTTTAAATATTGTATTTGTTCCCGTTTTGTTTTTTACTTTAAAATAAGATATGTGCAGTGTGCATAGGGATTTGTTCATAGTTTTTTTTTTATAGTCCGGCCCTCCAACGGTCTGAGGGACAGTGAACTGGCCCCCTGTGTAAAAAGCTTGGGAACCCCTGGTCTCCAGTTTGCCACCTGCAGGTCTTGGGACTTCTCAGCTTCCATAATCATGTGAGCCAATCACTTATAAGTCACTTTATAGACACACACACACACACACACACACGCACATGTGCACGCGCGCGCGCACGCACACACACACACACACACACACACACATCCTGTTGCTTCTCTTTGTAGAAATCTGACTAATACATTGGGATTGTACACTCTGATTTATGAGCACCAAAAGTCTCTGTTTCTTTGGGGACCTCACCATTGTCCTGGTCAATGCGTACCACTAGCAGAGGACTGCCTTGGAGAGATGTGGCAGGAAACCACATCTGGTAGGCAGCTGACCGCCTACCAGAGACAGGGGTTCCAACCCCAACTCTGCAATGAGCAGGTGACTCAACAGCCAGCACGAGCTGGACTGATCAGAACTGGTCCCAAACACAGACACCAGGTGAAACTAGCCCGAGGTCTGCCCCCATTCCAGTAGAATCCAAACCCCCTCCCTATGTTTGGAAAAGTCCCCAGGATTGAATCTAAACATGCCACTAACTTGCTTGCCAGCCCCCCTTGGCCATGAATGGACTTGGCAATCAGATGAGCCCGTATGGGACTTTGCATCTGACACTGGCCACACAGACAAGCAGGAGAAAGGGCGGTGGGGTGGCAGTGATCGACACTCAGGTCCTGGGGTACAGCAGTCTGGTGGTGGCTTCAGTGGCATCTGAATCAAGGCCCACAGCCTGAGGCCCCTGGTGCTCTGTGGAGGTGGGGGGTCTCACTGGCCCAGTCCCAGGTGTGACTTTGGCTGTCATCCGGCTTCTTCCGGAGATTCTGCAACCATGCAACATCCTCTTACCAAATGTCTTTGCTGCTTAAACCACCCAGACACAGAGTGGCTTACATATAGAATGTGACATGGAGTGACTTGTACCCACCATCGTCCAGGCACTCAGCATTCTCCTGTGATCGCCTTCAGCCACCCCTCCTCCACACACACACAGGTCTTTGAAGAGACAGCTTTATCACCACAAAACTGAGGTTCAAAGAGGCTAAGTCATTTTGCCCAAGGTCACAGAACTTTCAGGATGGAGCTAGGATCAAACCAAAATCTTAGGGACATGAGGTAAAGCCTTCATTCCTGGTCACCATGATTCCTGGGACTTTCTCCCTGGAGTCTCCCCGCCTCCTTCATCATCCCACTATGCAAGGCAGGTGGAGAAAAACCACCACATGCAGCCAGGCCTGGGGCCCAATCCTTTCCCCACACCCCCAAAGGAGTGTTGCAGCTCTGACTCCAGCTGTGGTGAGAATGAGCCCTAATAAATGTTCACATGCTGGGTGAAGGCCACACGGTGCCGGCTGGCTGCCCTCGGGCATCCACGTGGCATCTGGTGATCCCTTTTGATACAGGGCACGTTAGTGCTGGGGCACTGGGAGCATGCCCCAGGTCCATGGCCGGGGACATGGTTTACTGTTCACCTTTACACCCAAATGGCCACATCTATACCTTGTGGCCACCTCAGTGGCTGGTGACACATAAATTAATGAGTTGGCCCCAAGCTGTCAGATGCATAGTTCAAGACATGACAGAACTTAAGGGATTCAAAGCCCTCAGCCCTGACTCCGCCTCCTTTCTGGCTCCCAAGGTGGGAGAGTCAAAGGCCCTTTTCCTGGCGGGGGTGGCAATGGTGTGGAAACAGTCATTGCTCTAGCATTGATCCGCGGGGATTTTTATTTGTCTGGCACTTTGCAGGGAGTGAGCGGCCCGTGTGAGGAGTATGCAATATGAATCAGGAGGACCCTCTGCTGACCACGGCCAGGGAGATGCCCAGGGAGCGAGTCCGTAGAAGGGCAGGGCGAGGACTCAGGGAGCTCTGCGGGTCGTCTCTGTGGCCAAGGAAGGGGCAGCTGAGCCCCAGGTTTGTCAGTTTCACAGATCACTGGAGCCCTTGGGGACGTTTGGGGACAGGAACTTGCGGCTGTGTCTGGACCCAAGGGGCTGGAGCCAGAGCTAAAGGACTGAGGTCAGTGCGTTGGTATTCTAGGCACAGGCCTCTTGATGCCGAGCTGCCCCCCTCACCCTGCTTCCCCCAGCTTTGCCCCCCACCCCACACTCCCTGCTCACCCACCCATTTGCCCAGCCCTCTCTTCAGACCTCTGATCTTGTAATTGCCATCTGCAGTTTAATTGTCCTTTAGGCAGGTGCCTCCTCTCTGGATGTGGGAGGCCACCCAGAGATCTGCTCCCAGGACTCTGCTGCCGCCCGCACCTCCGGAGCAGGCCTTGTGTCTGCGTGGCCACCTCTTCTGTCCCCTGGCAGCAAAGCAATGTGGAAAGTGCCTCTGAGTCAGCCTGAGCGTGCACTGGGTCCCTGCTGCTCTGAGCCTGAGCTTCAAGGGCAGCGCTGTGAGAAGCAGCCACCTTACAAAACTGTAAGAAGGTGACGTGAAATGATATGCTCAAGGGAACCAAATGGTCCCCGTGTGTAATCAAAATTGCTTCTACGGAGTAGACCTCATGCCAGGGAGGCCTCTGCGTCTGGGGCCTCAAGAGTCAGGAGACAGAGATGGGCCTGGGGTGAGTGTGAGTGCTGGAGACAGCGGAACTTCCCCACTCAACAGAGGGAAATGTAGAGCTTGTGAGGTCAGAGGGACAAGGATTGAGGAGATGGAGGGGGATAAGAGAGGGAGCCGGCGAGGTGGAGAGAGGAGGCCAGCAATGCAATGGACAAAGTGACTGATAACAATTGATGTCATCGTGTTGGCCAAAGGACTCTATGACCAGCAGAGCTGTTTGCAGAGTTTCGAACCCCACATAACCCCAAGTTGAAGGAAGAAGAGGAGGGTGGCTTCGGTTTCTTTGATGAGAATCAAGAAAAAGCTGACTTGCCAGGTGGCCTGGGATGGGAACAGCATGCATTAAACAGTGGGTGAGTACTCAGTACAGAGATGGAGTTAAACCCATGGAAGAAGGCTCAGAGTTGAAGAAAACTGAGAGGACATCGCCATGGCTTTCCTTGGGAGCGAAAGGGGCCCAGGCCACTTTCTCCAGGTGCCAAGGGACAGGGAGACTCCATCTGACGTCTGCTTATTTATTTTTCTTGGCCCCTAGTGGACCCCCAGGTGTTGATTCACTGCTCCTTCCTCCCCGAAACTCATTGCAAATGGCTTCAGGCACAGACCTGAATGCCTCTCTCAGGAGGGGTACATGAACCAGAAATAGGCCAGGTAAGAGCGGGGACTGACCCCAGGCCCTGTCCTCAAAGGACCAGCCACCTGGGATTTGTAAGCCCTGGGCACCTTCCCTGCCTCTAAGCTCAGAGCCATGGAGTTGGCTGAGCAGACAACACAAGTCTCAGAGGAAAAGCCTGTTAGGGCTTCTGCTAACAGGGTGACAACACCAACCACACTGTCACTTCCAAATCAGGAACTGACCAGTGGTTAGTTAAACTTGTCCAGTTACTCACAGAAAGCTGAGCTCTGGTCAGTGGGGCTGCTGCCCTAGGGACCAGGTTCTCCTCACTCCAGCCTGAGCTGGGTCACTGGAAAGGCCGGAAGCCCCCAGCCCAGCCCACTCCACCCACTCCAGGACCTGTTGCTCCACCTGGCTCATGAGGCTTCCTCTTCCCTTCCCTCCTTCCTTGGCTTCTCTGCAACATCATGAACCCTGATGCTCAGGTCCAAATTCCACGATGTACCCCCTGGATTACCTTGGGCAGGTTATTTAACATCTTTATGCCTCAGTTTTCTCATCTGTAAAATGGGCAATAATGCTACCTGCTGCATAGACCTATGGAGAGGATGAAATGTGTTCATTTATGCAGCGTGCTTGTGATAACACCTGGACATAGAGTGAGAGCCTTCTAAGCACAAGGTGTTATCATTTTTCCCCAGTGACCTCTTCAAACAAGACCAGGCTACTGTCCTTGAAGTTGGGAGGAAATGTTTTGTTGTTCATCTTGTCACCTCTGACTTGCTGTGGGATACAGGCTGGGCCTTAGCAAGAGGTGGGCATAAAAGAGCTTCCCATTCTTGGGGGGTGAGGGGAGAGGGATCACTTCATTCCTTAGTAGTCACCCTTCAGGAAGGAGGGGAGAGGGATCACTTCATCCCTTAGTAGTCACCCTTCAGGAAGGAGGGGAGAGGGATCACTTCATCCCTTAGTAGTCACCCTTCAGGAAGGAGGGGAGAGGGATCACTTCATTCCTTAGTAGTCACCCTTCAGGAAGTAGTCACTACAGCAGAAAATGCAGGAGGGAGTAGGAGGGGAACTCAGTGCATATTCCAGCCTCTGGGCAGGCGAAGGACACTTCATTCCACCCTTTATGTGCATAGAGTTTTTCTGTCTTTCACAGACTTTGAAGAACTTCCTACTGAACCCATCAGGGTTCCAGTTGCAAGCAACAAAAACCTGTGCTAAGGGGATGTTCTGGAAGAAGGACAGTGGAGCTCACAGTGTCAATGGGAGGGTGAAGCGATAGCTTGGAAAATAGAGAGCAAGGGGGACCCAGAAGCTGGGCAGCAGACTATCTAGTTGTGATACCTTGGCCACCATGGTCCCTGGACCTGGTCATTGCTCCCAAAAGACCACTGCAAACAAATTCTAACGTCCCAATGTCTTTTTATTACACATTCCAAAGTCAAAGCCAGAATGTATGACCAGCCAATCTGAGTCACTGGACTGGGCCCTCACTATTGGGATTGGCCAAGCTGGGTCACGTGGCTGGATCCTAGCTGTCAGGATTGGCTAAGTCTAGCCACCTGGCTGGGTGTTGGCTGGGTGCTGGCTGTTGGGACTGGCCACACTGAGTCACCTGATTGGCCCTGGCTATTGGGGTGGGGGATGGAGAGGAGGGTCCCTCCTTTGGACTGAGGAGTGAATGGAGCGAAACTGTATCTTGCAACTCTCCCCACAATAGGGTCTACGCACCCCAGATAGACAAAGTCTGCTGCCCATCCTTAAAGCTCCCTGCCCCCTCAGTTCACCTGCCAGTCTGGTCAAGGTCAGGACCAAAATAACCACTTCCTTTACATTAGAGCAGACAAATGAGAAACCTCCCGAGGCTGGGAAAAAGACAAGGCTGGGCTCTGTTACAGAGCATATTCTGAAAGAGAAGAGCCATTTGGACATGAGGAGGGAGCCAGTGAATTTGGCTTGTCTCCTTGTAACGGGGGCTAGATTGATTTGATTCATAAATACGCTCCATGATCTTGAGCTCCAAAGCAGGCTGCCAATGGCTGCTAATGAGTTCCTTTGACCTTCCCTCAAAACATCACCACCACCCAACCCTACCCAGACCCTGCCTCTTCCTTTCCTACTGTCTTAGCTTGTATTTAACAGCAGAAACCCTACAGAAAGTGACCTTGAGAGCCAAGGCTGAAGTCCTTGAATGTGGCAGGGGCCTCAGCATTCTCGGACCATACTTAGCCCTTTTAAATGACTTTCTAGTTTGCATTCAATGCCACTTTGGGGCCCCTTCCCTGCAGCCCTGGTCAATGTCCCTGTGCACTAAGCATCAAGCCTTCCTGTGAGGCCTCAGGCCTCCAACTCCTTCTCCGTAATGGAAACCTGTGTCCCCTCAGCACAGCCCAAGCCCATCACAGGCGGCCCTGTCCCCCTTGACTGATGAGAATAATTGGTGCCCGTCCTCCGCGGACCCTCTCCATGTGGATCTGTAGACAATGGATTTCAAGTTGATTTAAAGCCTGTGTCATGCTGGCTTAGAGAAAAAATCCCCACAGAAATTAACCAGTTTAACGTTGGAAGGATGCTCAGCAGAACATGGGCAGTGTAATTACAGAGGATGTGCCTTTTCCCCAGGAGGAGAGAGGGGACTGAGGCGTGGGGGAAGTTCGGACGCCCTGCCCAGAGAAGTCAGAGCCAATGCTCCCTGTGTAAATTGCCCAAGGACACCAGGGTATCGCTGGCACTGGCCTGGAGTCCACCTCTTCTGAGATGAGGTGAAAACGGCCTAACAGATGATACACTCTTTTGCTCACTCATGCCTTCATCCATCAAGCCAGACATGCGCCTGGCATGTGCTTCAGCCTAGGCCCTTGTCATCTGCTGCCTAAATTGTCTTACCAGCTGCCTAAATGATCTTCCTGTGTCCGGTCTCTTCCTCATTCAGTCCATTGTCCCCACCACTGCCACAAGGTGATCTTCCCCAACTAAACAAGTCTCACTCCTTCAAAAAGCCCTGGAATGTCCCCATGTTGCCTGCAGGATACAGGTCCTTGCTCCCAAGTAAGGAGAGGCTCTTTCCCCCCAACCTACCCAACCCCCGGCAGGCACCGAGCTCCCCAGCCATCTCTCACACTCCCCAGTTCCTCAATATGATGACTGACAGACACTGATGTTCCAGACGACCTCACATGCTGCTCCTTCTGCCTGGGATGCCCACTCACAGCAGCATGGCTACCAAAGTTATTTCTCCCTGAACCCTGCCCACACCACTGCTTCCCTAGGGCCTCCTTCGGAAGAGGGATCATCAATCCCTCCTCTGCCTGATTTCTCTACCTCCCTGTACTCTTGGTCCACTGACGTCTGGTCACTGTGCATTTATGTGTGAGTGCTACACAGTAAACCCCTTGATGAGCAAGGGCGGACAGAGGCAAGGGACAGTGCAGCACAAGGCCTGTCCCATGGCCCATGGCCCATGACAGTGGGGCGGCGGTGACCCACAAGCACTAAGTTGTAGATGGAGATGCGTTTTCACAGCCCTGCCACAACAGACTCGTCTTCTGCTGGAAGCCTGGCCCTTCTGCTGCAGCGCCTTCCCGTCTACAAGCAGCCATGCTGGGTGACGTTTCTGTTGGTCATGCACCAGTACTTATCTGTTCAGTACTTATTTGGGGTGAGGACTTGTTAGCCACCTCAGATGCATCACTTCATTTCACCCAGAGGTTCTCAGCATTACCTTGGAACTTGTGAGAAATGCAGAATTCTGTAGGCGCTCCCCAGACCCACAGAATGGGAGATTCCCAGGGTGGGGTCGGCCGCTGTGTGGAACATGACCTCTGGTAATGACCCTGTGCCCACAAGCACACAGCTGCCCTGGGGCAATCACTGTCCCAATGCACAGGGGAGGAATCTGATGCTCAGCCTCATAGGGTGACTGGCCTGGATCCCACGGTGAGGCCACATCTTGACTAGACCATGTGATAGGCTAGAAAGTAGTCCCCAAAAGATAGCCATGTCAAATTCAGACCCATGAATGTGACCTTATTTGTTAAAAGAATCTTTACAAATGCAATTAAGTTAAAGATTTTGAGAGGAGATTATCCCGGATTACCCCGGCGGGCCCTAAATGCCATCACAAGTGTCCTAAGAAAAAGGCAGAAGTGGCTGTGACACCAGAGAGAGTGGAGGAGGCCAAGAGGGGAGTGATGCAACCACAGCAGAGAAAGTCTGGTGGCCCCAGAAGCCGGAGGAGGCAGGGACGACTGTTCCTTAGAACCTCCGAGGAGCCTGGCCCTGCCTGCACGGATTAGAGACTCTGGCTCCCAGAATGTGAGAAGGTCCAGTTTTGTTGTTTTTAGCCATCAAGTCTCTGGTAATTGATCACAGCAGCCCCGGGCGACGAGTACAGAAAGTCGTAGAGATAGCTGCTGTCCCCCGGGAATTTGGTCAGACCGCATGAGCACAGAGCAGGATGCTTGGTGATAATCACACAAGTCCGGCCTTTCTCTTCATATCTTCTCAAGCCAGAGGGACGGTTCTGCCTCTTCCTCCGGGAGAGGAGGTTCCCGGCGGGCAGGGAAAGGGCCCTGCTTGTCTGTTTATCCCCAGGCTTTCACTGAGGTTCATTGAGCGAATATTGCCATCTTGGGGCTCCATCCGCAGGAAGTGGCTGGAACTTCAGACTTGGCTCCTTTTCAAGGTTAAGGTTCTTACACGGGAAAAAAAAAATCTCTATGAAAGTTTTCTGAGGCCAGAGAACATAGTGACTCATTCATTCCCTTGGAGAGATTTCCTATACAAGTTTATCTGCAAAGTAGCCAAATGAATGGAGCTATGCACAGGCAGCCTGGGGGTCTTGTTAAAAGGCAGGTTCTGGTTCAGTGAGCCCGAACTGGGCCTGAGAGCCTGCATTCCTAACAAGCTCCCAGGAGACGCCCGGCTTCGGGCTCATGCACCAGCATAGCGTTGCAAAGCCGTGAACTGTGGGCTTTAGGAGACTCTAAAATCACCTGCTTCCACCACTCCATGACAGAGATAAGGGAAGTGAGGCCAAGAAGGGGCAGTGGCTTGCCCAAGGTCACGGAGCTGGCATCAATATTTGACACCAACCTAAGCAAGGGGTCCTGGTTTGTTAAGATGCAAAAGAGGATGGCGGACCTTCCCTTTGGGGTAAAGAGGCACCCCTTTGGATCCCTGGCTCTGCTTCTTCTCCTCACCTTGGTCCAGATTATAAAACAAATGTCAGCTGCCAGGCTGATCGATAGGCCTGCTCATCTATGAGGTTCGAGGCTCCCTTCACAGATGTAATCAGTACTCCAGAGACGTCTGGGCAGCAGGCATGTGGGGAGGGAGCACAGTAATACATTTAATCAAGGAACAGATGGGGAGCTGATAGAGTGTGTAGAAAAATCAGGTTTCTGTGATAACATTCTCTTCCCCACTCGGCCCCCTCGTCCCGTGGCTTCTCCAGCAAGAACTCCCAGCACTAGCGCCAGCCCTGCCCTTTCCAGAGATGTTTCTCTAGGAGCCTCGGGGACCCAGAGCCGAGAAGGCTGGGCGTGGGTGAGGCTGCGGCCCGCCGGGCCTATCCCCTAGGCTCCCCCCAGTCCTCAGCTTCCTTCCCGCTGAGCTGGCTGCCCTCTCCCACCAGAGCCAGAGGAGGCTGAGCCCTGAAGATTCTGCACAGAAGGCTCTGAGACGCCACGAGCCGCACACTCCTGGTCACGTGCAGACAGAAAACTGAGCTCATCCCTCCGTTCATCATCCTCTTGCCCACTGCCGTGTTCACAGACCCTCGGCCCTGGCTTCCTCCAGAGCTATCTGGGGCCAAAGAGAGGAAGTATTAAGACCACAGCAGTGGTTTCTCCACGAGGGGGTAGGGTGGTGGCTGTCCCCAGAGGACATGTGGCAGTGACTGGAGACATGTCTGATGGGCACGACTTGAGGAGGGCACTCCTGGCATCTAGATGGGCTGCTACACACCTTACAATGCACAGGACGGCCTCCCCCCGCCCCAGATAATCCCATCATGTTGTCAGTAGGGCCTGGCTTAAGAAACCTACTCTGTGCCAAGCCAGGTGCTGACCTGCTGACCTGCCTCCAGGCGGATTCCTCTGGCTTTTCCTATGTACATTTGGTCCCCCGATTAACACTTAGCCTGTCTACCCAGTGCTCTTGTCATGCATGCACGCTCACACACGCCCCCCAGTGCTGTGGCATTAAATGGGCCGCGCAGAGCTGGGGCTGACTCTGGCAGGCGCCGTGCCTCTGGGAGACTCACGCACTTGTCATGCTAACGGCACTCACCTGGCAGGCCGCACCAGAAGCTGTGGCATTTAGACAGTAGCCCGTAAAGAGTACACGAAGGCATGGGATCATTCCCCTCCCCTGTCCTGGCCCCTTCTGGTATTTAGTCCTGGGAAATCCACCTGATGAGCAGGGGGATGGGGGGTGGTATCTCGGTCTCCTCCCTGCCCTCAATAGTGCACCCACAACCACCCCCTTGCAACTGCCTGCCGGCTTCCCTCTGGACCAGGCGTCTTTCTGTGACAGGCCCAGGAGAAGTGAGGTGTGCCTATGCAGTACAGTGGTCCTGCGTCTATCACAGGAGTTAGGTTCCAGAACCCCTCACAATAGGCGAAAGTTTGCAAAGTAGATACCTTATATTTATTTTATTATTTATATATACAGAACACAGTGCTCTGGTGGGTCGCCTTCCATCCATCAGCCAACAGTGTGCCCTGTACGATCTCATGTGGGCAAAGTAGCTCAAGGGGACGTGGCCGTAGCTGCGTTTTCCATACCTGCGAGTCATCTACTCATCTGCTATATGCTACCTATTTTGTTTTGATTTAATATTCTTTTAATATGTTTTAATTCATATTTTTAATATTTTTTTCATTTTTTTAGGCTAAAAAA
This sequence comes from Saccopteryx leptura, assembly GCF_036850995.1. NCBI lineage: Eukaryota > Metazoa > Chordata > Mammalia > Chiroptera > Emballonuridae > Saccopteryx > Saccopteryx leptura. The sequence continues at coordinate 171,350,843 of NC_089507.1, forward strand.
TGCGTATTTTACCACAAAATAATTAAAATGATAAATATTTAAAAATACCTATATACTGCAAAATCCTGCAATATAGCAAAAAAATCCACAATACAAAATTAGATATATACAATTTTAAAATCCGCGATACAGTGAGACCGCGAAAAGCGAACCGCAACATGGCCAGGGACACCTGTACCCCTGTGGCCTGCAGCCAGGCTCTGGTCTTTCCTAACACCACAGGGATAAGAGGTCCCTGCCTTTAGCGTCACCACCCAGAGCTTGGAGGGGTCCTTCTATGGCAGAAGCTGTGAGACTATGTTCCTCTTCTCTTATCCTGATCTTCCTAACAAGGCTCCAACATCCATGTAATGTGTTATTAGTAATAACTCAAACCTGTTATTGACTGAGTATTAGTATGTTCCAGATGCTGAGCTCAACGTGCCTGATACCCGTCACTGAATCCTCTTGATCATCCTGTGATGCTGTGTTATCCCCATTTGACAAATGAAGACAGTGTGTGGGGGGCATCTGTGTTAGGCTTGCTCCGTGGGGTTATTGGCTGTAAACACTTTGCCTGATTGGTGCACGGGTGCGCAGCAGCACCACATGTGTATAGCCTATACAAGGCTATGGGTGCTTGCTCTCGAGAGAGATGAGAGATTGGGGACTGGGGACTGGGGACTGGGGATGGTGGACTGCCTGTCTGCCTGCCCACCTGCCCACCTGCCCACCACTATGAGGGGCCATTCTTGCTGTTTGTTTGCTTGAGAAGCAGTTATCCCTGCCTGTGTGCTTGCCTGCCATTGTGAGGCTTTATTAAATGAAATGGCCCAACTCTTTTCAGCTCTGCAATTCCTCTACCGTCTGCCTGAATCTAATGTGAACCTGCTTGGCCTTGGCCACTGGCATTACAGTGTGCCTTAGGCTAAGTAACTTGCTCAAAGTCACACAGCCAGTAAGTAAGCAGTGCATCGAGGACTTGAACCCTTGACTGACTCCAAAGTCCAGCCTCTTAGTAGCCCTGCCCCCTCTGCCCCTTGGTCCTTGAAGTGGTCCTCACAATCACAGCACTGAGTTAGCTGGAACCTTGTTAGATGGGCAGAGTCCCAGCCTCGCCTCCAGTGCTGACCAGGAATCTACACACTCATGTTAGACTCCAGGGACCCAGGGTGAATTCCAGTGCCGATCCTACAGGACGGCGACGGACCACATTGCACTGTTTGCTGTTTGTCCCTGCTTTCCCAGAGTAAGAGGAGGGACATGAGGACATGCCCCGGTGCTGAGAAACCCAGAGGACCAGGCACGGGTGCGAAGCATGTTGTGGGACAGCTGTGTTAGGCTTACTTGCAGGGTTACCAGCTGCAAGCACTGTGCCTGATTGGGACGTGAGTACGTGGCTGCACCACCTGTGCATAGCCTATATAAGGCTATGGGTGCTTGCGCTCAAGAGAGATGGGGGATTGCAGATGCGTGGATTGCTTGCCACTGTGAGGGGGATATTTTTGCTGTTTGTTTGCCTGAGAGGCAGTTTCCCCTGCCTGTGTGCTTGTCCACAGTTGTGAGACTTTTTTTTTTTTTTTTTTCCCTGAAGCTGGAAACGGGGAGAGACAGTCAGACAGACTCCCGCATGCGCCCAACTGGGATCCACCCGGCACGCCCACCAGGGGCGACGCTCTGCCCACCAGGGGGCGATGCTCTGCCCCTCCGGGGCGTCACTCTGTTGCGACCAGAGCCACTCTAGCGCCTGGGGCAGAGGCCAAGGAGCCATCCCCAGCGCCCGGGCCATCCTTGCTCCAATGGAGCCTTGGCTGCGGGAGGGGAAGAGAGAGACAGAGAGGAAGGAGGGGAGAGGGGTGGAGAAGCAAATGGGTGCTTCTCCTATGCGCCCTGGCCGGGAATCGAACCCGGGTCCCCCACACGCCAGGCCGACGCTCTACCGCTGAGCCAACCGGCCAGGGCCAGTTGTGAGACTTTATTAAATGGAATGACCCAACGCTTTTTGGCTCCACAGTTTCTCTGCAGTCTGCCCGAATTCAGCGTGGATCTGCCTGGCCTCGGCCACTGGCGTTACACTTGTGTGGGGATGTCTTGTGGGATGTTTTATCTGCTACCTCCAGGGCTGGACATCACCTGTGTTTGGCAGTGTCCCAGCCTTCTTTCTGGGTATTCAAGAATACTGACTTCCCACTTGAGACTTGCCCCTGCTTCCAACTCCCTGGGCCCCTAGCCTTCCCCTGACCCCACAGAGGCAGCCATTTTTGTCTGCTCTGAAAGCCCAGGAGGCCCAGACTCCTGTCTTCAGGAACAAATGTTTCCCTGGTCCCCAATTTCTGAGAATTCTCCCAACTGCCTCCTGCATATATTTTCCCTGTAACAATCTTTCCCTCTCATTGGAAACCCTTTCATCTCCCGTTTGAGCTGGGACTTGGGGCTTCTTCTGGGCCTCTGAGGTGTTGTTTCTGTTACCAATTAGAGTATAAAAGTGTAGCTATTTATCAAAGGTACACATAAAGCAATACACAGGCTGCACTCACTGCAGAAAGGGGTGGGTCTGCAACCCAGGTGCAGCCGCCTCCAGGCATGTTGTCTCTACCTCACGTGGTCCCGAGGCCAGAATGTGTTTACAGCCCGTGCCCCGTAATCCCACAGGTGTGTGTGGGGAGGACTAATTCCACTTTACATCAGAGGTGGGCAGGGGTAAGTGGCTCCCTTAAATCTCATGAGTAAGCGACAGCACAATTAAACCTCTGATGCCTTGTTTGAACTGCTTTTTTTACCCAATCCTGTGAGGATCAGCTGAGCACTCCAACTCCACTGGGTGCCTTAGTTTTGATTATCCAGAAAGTCCTGTGAACAGGTTGTTCTAATGACATATTGTGGTTCACAGGATTGCTACATGTACTGTGGATTTATTTATCCCTTCCAATGATCCATCTTCTCCACGCTGAAAAAATGAAATAGATCATTGGTCAGGAGGTGACTCCGTTTGATGGATACTGCTAGAAATTGGGTGGGCGGAGTTGCCACTTTGCCTCTTGGTGACTTGAGCAAGGCAAGGATCTTCAAATATTTTTAAAAGTCATCCTATTGAAAAAGGAGTAGGTTTCTTCTAAATTGTTAGAAATTAGTACAAGGACCAGTACAGCACAGAGACATTTGGATTTGTAACGATTGGTGCTCAGTTAACAGCAACCAGCATTCTGAAACACTTCACACTGTTTTAGGCACATGGGGTCCCTCTCCTCCTACCTACTGTTTAAGTTTCCATCTTGGTCTACAGATGACCACCTTCTAGGACCTCCTGATGGAAGCATGTTGGGGAAAATCTTCACTGCTCCCAGAGGAGGAAAAGCAGGATTGATGGAAAGGAACCTGACATCAGCTGGACTGTGTCCCCAATCAGGGTCCATGTTCCTCCTTCCTGCCCCTGCCAGGTGAGAACCCGGTGAGAAGGGCAGACCTGGCGGCCCCGACTCCTTGCCTCCTGGTGCTGGCTCTCCATCTCACTCATGGTGGGCTCTGCCCGGTGGTCAGTGACCCTGCTTGGCCAGCTAGGGTCTCACCCATACAGAATCCAAGGTTTGGACTTAGGATAGGGAGCCTTGCTGTTGGCCCTAGGAGCATGCTCCATCCAGTCCAGCCTTTGCAGGAGCCTTGGGCTTTAGAGCAGGAGTCTGAAGACTCTTCCTGTAGAGGTCTAGAGAGCAGATAGTTTCAGCTTTGTGTCCCAAAGCGGCTCTATCTCAATGACTCGACTCTGCCTTTGTAACACTGAAGCAGCCACAGACAATATGTGAACGAATGAGCATGACTGCGTTCCACTAAAGCTTTATTTACAGAAACAGGCAGCAGCAGGACTGGATTGGGCCCATGGGCCAGATGGAGTTTGTCCATCTGCTTTAGCATCATTGGGCCTCTTCTGAGAAACCAGCCACTCCGATTGCCACTTGGTCCACGATCGCAGCCAGGAGGATGGGAAAAGATATGTGCAGCCAATTTTCAATTTGAGCCTCAAGAATTACTCATTAACCTTAAAAATCTTCCCGAAGCACCACTGCTCTGGTCATCCCCATTTCACAGGTGAGGAAATGGAGGCTTAGGCTCAGCCCCTCGTCCTAATTCGCACTGGTGGGGTGCGGAGCCCATGTTAATGCTGACAGTTGGGCTTGTTATGAGCCCAGAGGGGGCTGCAGTTCTGTTGGGTGTTGAGGGTGAGGGCTACCTGCTTCCTTCTCAGGTTCCCTCAGCTCTCTGCCATTGGCTCTGTCTGCACCAGGAGCGGCCACCTGGCTCTCATTGCTGGCTCTCTCTTCTTTGTACACTCTTGAAGGTCAAGACTCTGTGGTTTGTACCCATACCCAGCACCACAGGGGGCTGGGCTGATCAATGTGGGAAGGTCCGTACAGATTTGCCACCATTGAGAGCTCTCCAAACCTTGGGACAATCTGGAAGCCTCAAGGTAGGTGGCCTTGTTCTCTTGCAGGGAGCCCCTACCTCCTGGGAATGGAGGTAGTGAGTGAAGCTTTGCTTTGTAAAAAGAATAACATGCAAATCAGTTGTCTGACTCCGATACGCCCAGCAGGAGACCCTGGCACAACCTGCCAGTGCTGACAGGGAGGAAATGGTGATAAATGCCACCTTGACAACAGTCACAGAGCAGCAGCATTGAAAGGCAAGAGCGAGGCCCTGGGTTCCAATAGGCTACTCTGTTTTGCTGGATGGGCTGCAGGCTCCTAAACCACCAAACACAGGAGATGGCTGCAGGTTACAGACGATGATGACACTGAGGCTCTGTAAATGTCAACGGTCCCCAAAGAGCACTGACCCTCTTCGTGTGATGATAAAGACATGGTTTGCTCTAGAATTACTTGAGGGGGGGGAGTGGTCCTGTCTGGCGCAATCACGGCTATAACCACAGGGCATCGTACAGGGTTTGGCACACAGTAGGTGCTCAGGGAACTTGCACTGAATGAGTTGGTGGTGCTGGGTGTCTGGGAGGGGAGATCACCCTACACGCAGCTTCTCCCCTTCTGCCCTGGCCAGCCAGGTCCAGAGAACCATTGGCTCAGCAGGCAGACACAGGGGATGCTCTAGGGAGACAGATGTGTGCCCTGTGAGTTAGTGATCCACCTTCTATAAGTCAATAAAAAGGACTAGCACATTTAAAGTCCATGTAAGGCACCAGTGAGGTGAGCACCACTTGTATACAAGCCTGGGTTTGTCTAGAATTTTTTGAGGGGAATATGAGCCACCCTGTGGTAACTTCCAAGGGTCCGGGTGCACTCTGGTGGCCACCTGCCAGGCAGTGGCCAACTCCAAAGCAGGCCTCCCTGCATGGGGCCATTTGGCAGAGCTGAGCATCTCCAGACAGCTTCAGAGCAGGCCCAACCCTCACTGGCCAGCCTGCCGCGGTGGCTTCGGCCTCCAGGCCCCCAACCCAATGGCACCAGCAGCTGAGCCAGGCACTTCAACTGCAGATCAGGGCTGGCGTCTCATGGAGGTCTGTGGCCTCTGGAAACAGGTCCAGAGGGCCAAAGCTACACTTACTGACCCTGAGCACTTGACATTGATTTCATTTCGGCTTCCACAAAACAGGGAAATGGATTCCACATGGGGTCAGGATCAAATCCTGACTTCACCACCCCTTAACCACTGTTCCTGGACAAGTTATTCAGCCTCCAAGTCACAATTTCCTTGTCTACAAAAAACAAAACAAAACAAAAACACCAAAAAACAATATATGTAAAGCCGTAAAGCCCTTAGACTATGGCCAGGCAGAAAACAATCAGGCAAGAAACATGGCCTGCTGACATTATCACATATTAACTCTCCAATATCAGTACCATCGACAAGGGGACACGCCAAGAGGGAGATCCTGATTGTGTCTCTTGGGCCTGGCATCAGGGCCAGGTCCCTGTCCTTTCTTCCTGTCCACTCCCCTTGACCTCTGACCCCGCTGATGCCTACAGCCTGGCACCAGCTAGAGGCTCAGGGAGCAAGAGTCAATCCGTAAAGAGAAATTTTCATACACCTTTCTCTTCTTTTTGAGGATCTTGTTCCAGGCTGGATTTCAGGACACATCCCCTAGTGGCAGCTGTGGGGGACATGAAATGTACCCCCACGTCCCCAGGAAGCTGGGAGTAAGAAGTACAGTCAGCAGACAGCCTCATCTGCAGAGAGCCACCTGGCCTGAGGCCACAGCCTTCCAGCACAGCTCTGCATCCAGGGACCTAGCCAGGTGGGGTCTAAACTCCGGGCCATCTGGCCCAGCTCCGACCTCTGTCCAATCCTCCTGCTCATCCCTACATGGGGTTGGTCCCTAACAACCATCGTGAACGTCACTCTGCAGTGTTTATTTCTGAGCATCCTGCTGACACCAGCCTCCCTCCTCATGTACACAGGCCTGAGGGCTACCCTCCCGGGAGCCCCTGGCAGCTCCCTCCCTTCCCTTCTCTGCCACCCGTCCCCCCAGCGCAGCTCACATCTTACCTGAAAGCATCTCTCTCTCTCCTTCTCCCATCTCCCCTCCAAAGGCTCTTAATTTCCTGCTGCTGGCTGTCTGAGGAATTGTTTACCACCATAAACCACAATACAATTCCATAAATATGTTATTTATCTTTCCTATTATAATTCCCTATTATTTATTTCCAAAACTCCATTATTAAATCTGCAAAGTGTTCGGAGATACACCGGCAATGAAAGACACTATATAAAGGCAAGTTTATTATTATTATTACTCTGTGATTAAAACAAAGAAGAAAAATGAACTGTCTTAAATCAAACCGGGCTCCCTTTCGCCTGCAGGGGCCCTGGCTTTCGGGTGAAGGAGGGCGCCCGGGGCCTGGGCTGGGTGAAGGCGCTCCTCCCCGTGGGCTGCTCTCCGGCTCCTCTCACAGTGGCTGTCTGCTGGGGACACTTGGGAGAACCACAGATTTGCAGTAGGCTCCTTCACCACGTGGAGTTTGTTCTAGGGAAAGCAAAAGCGATTCCGTTTGCAATCTTACTTTTTGCCATCACTCACTGCTGGTGACATGAAGAGGTAATAGAAGTGCCCAGAAATCCTGCATTTTATTTCTACTCAGCAGCATTTCTCTTGCAGGGGGGACATAAATTTGGTCGATTTTTGTGCAGATTTTGCAAAATTAGTCTCTCTTCATCTAGCTTGGAGTGTGTGCTCGGTGCAAGGGTGGAGGGATGGCTCTGTCCCACTATATACCTCATCCAAGGGGAGATGTGGATCAGATACAGGGGGCCCAATGGAATGATACTGTGTAGCCCTGGCCAGTTGGCTCAGTGGTAGAGTGTCAGCCCTGGGTGTGGATATCCTAGGTTCAATTTCTGGTCAGGGCATTAGGCAGGGGTCAGGAACCTATGGCTCGCGAGCCAGATGTGGCCCTTTTGATGGCTGCATCTGGCTTGCAGACAAATCTTTAATAAAAAAAATAACATTAAAAATATAAAACATTCTCACGTATCCATTCATTTCCTACTGCTCATGTTCATGGTTGCGGGTGGCTGCAGCCAATCACAGCTGTCCTCCAGGACACCACCAAAATTTATTGGATAATGCATAAAGTACACAGGTCGTTGTATGGCTTTCACGAAATTACATTTTAAACTATGTGGCATTCATGGCTCTCTCAGCCAAAAAGGTTCCCGACCCCTGGCATACAGGGAGGAAAGTACCCATCTGCTTCTCCACCCCTCCCCCTCTTGCTTTCTCTCTCTCTCTCTCTCTCTCTTTCTCTCTCTCTCTTTCTCTTCCCCTCCTGCAGCCATGGCTCAATTGGAGCAAGTTGGCCCTGGGTGCTAAGGATGGCACTATGGCCTCCCCCTCAGGCACTATAAAGAGCTTGGTTGCTGAGCAGCAGAGCAACACCCCAGATGAGCAGAGCATCGCCCCCTAGTGGGCTTGCTGGGTGGATCCTAGTCAGGATGCATGCAGGAGTTTGTCTCTCTGCCTCCCCTCCTCTCACTGAATAAAAAGAAAAGAAAATAACATAAAAGAAAAGAACACAAAAGAAAAAAGGCACTGTGCCAGCACACAGGTGTAACACAGTAGGGAACTGGGATAGAAAGGCTTTCTGTGTCACCTGGCCACCTCCTTCCTTCAGGACAATGGTTCTCTCAGTCTGGCCCCTGGACCTGTAGCATCAGCCATCACCTGAGAATGTATTAGAGATTCTGGGAGTCGGGTCCAGGGATCCGTTTGAACAAGTCTTCTGGATCATTCTGGAGCATGGCTGAGTGGGAGAATCACTGCTTAGGTCTATGGGCTCAAAGGGCCATCTTGAGCATCATTCAGGCACTTGCAAGAAATGCAGGGTCGTAAGCATCATCAAGACCTGCTGACTGAGAGTCAGCATTTCCACAAGCTTCCTGGTGATCCTTTCACACATTCAGGTTTAAGGAACACCATCTTACAGTTTCTGCTACTCTATTGAGATCTGGTGGATGGGGGCAGGGGCAGGAGGGGGTTTTGGAGGGTGGAAGCAATGGGTGGAGTTTTGGAGTGATGGAGAAACCAGGGGGACAGTTAGGGGCCAAGGATCTGGGGCAATTGAAAGTTGGACATCTGGGGGTTAACTATCAATAGAAAGGCACAAGCAATTGACTCTGACTTGAACTTTTTCTGTGTCAGAGTTAAAGCCAAAAATCATCTCAACAGGCTGAACTTGGGATGTCTGACTCCTTAGGAACTAAACTGACATCTTGTCATCATTGTCAAATCTTCATGACATCCCCACCAAGAGAAAGCATAGTAGCGCATGCAATCTAATTATTTTGTGATGGCCTTCAGATAATTATATATACTCTGGGATGTCACAAAATCAAGTGTTACTCATCACTAGGTTGGAATCTGTTGCTATGGAAACCGCTGGAATGAGAGGTGAGACTGGGATTTCGGACCTCACCCCTGACTCTGACCCACCATGTGGCTAAAAGCAAGCCCCTCACCCTGCTTTTCGGTAGCTGACTCTCACTCCTTTAAACAAGGATTCTAGTTCATTTTAAGGAAAAAGAAAGGGTCCCGAGCTTCCTTTTTCTACATCTTGCTTTTCTCATGCCTGGCGAGGTAGGCATCCTCAGGCTTGTTTGTGTATGGAGGTGAGACTAGAGGGACAGAGAGACTGGGAAATTCGCATAAAGTCACCCAGCTCCTAAGTCAGGGGTCCCCAAACTTTTTACACAGGGGGCCAGTTCACTGTCCCTCAGACTGTTGGAGGGCCAGACTATAAAAAAAACTATGAACAAATCCCTATGCACACTGCACATATCTTATTTTAAAGTAAAAAAACAAAACGGGAACAAATACAATATTTAAAATAAAGAACAAGTAAATTTAAATCAACAAACTGACCAGTATTTCAATGGGAACTATGCTCCTCTCACTGACCACCAATGAAAGAGGTGCCTCTTCTGGAAGTGCGGTGGGGCCGGATAAATGGCCTCAGGGGGCCGCATGTGGCCCGCGGGCCGTAGTTTGGGGATCCCTGTCCTAAGTGACAGAGCCAGGGTTCGAGTCCAGCCTGAGACTTTTCAAAACCCATCGTCCTGAATAACAATGTATTGGATGATCAATATTCTCTCCTGCCTCAGTTTGCCAAGGTATGAAATGAGGAGAAGGGTGTGCAGTTCAGTTTTTCTTCCCAGGTTGGCCGTGAAAAGGCGAATTCCTATTTCTTAAAGAGCTGCAGCCAAGGGGAGGAAGGGCCCCTCGCAGCCTTCCCACCACCCAGTAGGGTGTTTGGCCATGGCCAACCGGTGGTCTTTCTGATCGGTCAGTCCCTGGGCTTCCATGCTTGTCAACTTCTTAGAATTGACTCTGGCCTCTACCCAGAGATGCTAGTGGTGTGGACATTCACTTGGCACCATCCTGCCTTTGTGCGATAACTATTAGCAGCCGTGACACAGAGGAGATGAAGGAGTGGTGATGAATGGAGCCTCTCAATTACCTCAGGGACGACGCTGCCTGATTAAGCTAAGTACTCCTGGTGGCACCAAAGCTGGCAATTGCTCACTTATTTATCTTAGAAGAACTGATTTTTGCACCTAAACATTTCTTCACACATGCCAGATACCTCTCAGCTAAGACCAGCCTAGACATGGCCACACAAGGACATGACCTTTCATAACCTGACACTGCTCACTCCCTTCTTCCCTGAGACCATGGGTGGTTCCCTACCCCACTGTGACATGGTCACCCTCCCACGTTCATAGAAATGTGTCCCACTTACAGTGTAAGTGACCCAGAGGTCACAGGGCTGTGCTCAGGGAGGTCTCCCCCACCTTCAGGACCTTCAGCCCCTCAAGGAGTTGCTGGGAGAAGGCCAGGTGGTCCCTTCCTCTTGCTGGGAGGTGAGATAAATGGGGCCAGGAAAGGGAAGTTCTGAGCCAACTGCTTCTGGAAGCCCGATCAGAATCTCGACCGGCATTTCTGGAGAGACCCACAGTTCCCGGTTAGCAGCAGCCACGTTCTCGTCTGGACCCTGAGTAATGAAGAAGCAGCCACCATCACTAAGGACCGACCCTGCCAGATGTTGCAAAACCCTTTATACAGCTGCACCCCCCACCTCACCCTGAAGGTGCGAACTTCTCTCCATTTGGCTCAGCTTCTCCTCATCCCTGCCAGAGTCATGGGATCCAACTGCTAGAAGGGATCTTACAGGTCTCGTAGACTCCCTTCCCAGATGAGGGACATGGCTTGCTGGTGCTCACAGCTGGCTCATGCTACACCTGGGTGCCTGTTGAGGAGTTGTGTCCAAGCCAACCCCAGTGAGAAGCAGGATCCTCCTGCCCAAGGGGGAGGCCCAGCTGAGGCAGCACCACCAGGGACCAGCCCCTGCGGAGCAGGTGCATCCATCCATCCATCCAGCCAGCCATTTATTTATTTACTTATTTATTTATTTATTTATTATTTATTCATTTGTTCAACAACTTGTCCTACTATGAGCCAGGCACAGAGAGGAATGGGGTATTGCAGTTTGTGCCCTAGAAGAGTTAATAAGCTAAGTGACCTGCCCTGTGTCATAAAAGGGAGACCCAAAGGAGTCAGGATTGCCTGGGAAAAGACCTGATAGGCCCCCAAGTATTTGTTGAATGAATGAATGGATGAATGAACAAATGAATGAATGAATGAATGACAAAGAGAAGCAGCTGGCAGCACATGGACCAATAAAGTCTGGGAGGGGGTTTTCCTGGTAGCTAGGTCCACTGAGGTTTGTGCCCTAACTGACCAGCCAAGTTGTCACTCTCTTTGCACTCCTGTTTTCTCTGGACCTGGGCTTTCATTTCTAGGTGGTTGGCTTTCTCACCTCGGGAGGGCTGAGTCCCTTCCCATCAACCGCCCCTCTGGGGAGCCTTCTGTGCCCTGCCATGCACCTCCCATAGCAAGTCTTTAGCACAACTCCAGGTTCACCGAGGGGGCCATTTATTTCCTGCCTGCAAGCATCCAGGTTGTCGGAGTCGGCGGTGAATTATGAAGCTGGGAGACCCTCAGTTTCTCTCCGGCCATATTTCAAGCTGAGCAGTTCCAGAGCAGGTTGTCACACAGATCTAAGACCTTCTCCTGCCCTAACTGAACGGCTCTGCCAGGTGGGACAGGGAGCTGAGGACCACACCCCAGGAAAGGGGGCCGTGTCCTCATCCAGGCCAAGTGACCCATCTTCCCCACGTGCCCGAGGAGCATGGGCGTCTGAGCAGCAGAGTGGTCAGCCTCGGATTCATGTTTCTGGCCTTGGTGGACTCTCTCTTCTGGGAACTGGAGCCTTGCTGATAACCAGACTCTGGCAAGAAAGGGCTCTCCCATCTAGGCCTCTTTGGGGAAGAAGCTTCTGGAAAGGGCAAGCCTATGCTGTAAGGACTGTACTGTGTCCTCTTGTTTGCCTCCAAGTTTGCAGTCTGTGATCCACCTCAGGGCCACTGCGGCCTCCTCTGTCCCCACATCTCCTCCACCCTCCTCAGATCCCCCTCACTTATAATGTCGACTTGCAAAACCAGCCGTGCTTTCCGGGGAGGTGGGGTGGCGGGGGGGGGGGCTGCAAGAGGCAGATACATAGTGACAGAATCATTTGGTGCGATGGTAACAAATTGTCCACATTATAGCACTTTATATCTTGATATCCATTCTCTTCAACAGGGCTTATCTGTAAACCGGCTGAATCCACCCTGGGATGCTAAGAAAATAGCTGTCATATAATAGATGGGGTCTCCCGGAAAATGAACATTTACAAATGGCTGTAGCATTTACTTAAAATGTCATGCCAATTGCTCGCTGTTGTCTTTATGCAATGAGATTGATTTTACTGCTCCTTCGAGTCCTCAGCCTTGATGGGTAGTTTTTAATGCAGCAGGGAGACGTTTTTTGTGTTTAATCTATAAATACTGTGTGCAAAAGGTACAGGCTCCTTCAGGTGTAGTCAGAAAGCGGGCCCAACTGCTTTGCCCGGATCCACCTCTCTTCTCCTCCTCCTTCTTCTGGGAGAAGGTGGACTGGGGCTGGGTCTGAGCTGATCTTATGTATTCAAATGTATGCAGATGTATGCATTTTGTTTAACAAGTTAATTCATTTGCCAGGCCAGGCAGTTAGGGGTTTTCACAGTGTAATACCCACACTTGATTCTCCCTTCCACACCCAATTACGCCCTGGGGTTTTACTTAGAGAGAGTTTATAGAGTTGGACCCCCGTATGGGGCCGGGAAGGGTAGCTGGCTTCTCTTGCAGAAAGTGACTTGAGGTCTCCTCAAGGTGACACCAAGGGCTCTATCCCACCTCCCAGGTGTCCTAGAAGCCATGGAGAGCCAGCCCACAGTGGACATTGCTTAGGAAGTACTCCTCTCTCCTCACCCCTCCCCAGCCCCACCCAGCATGGCCGTTTCTCCCCTTATCTCCTGAAAGGCTACTTACAACCTTGGCTGACAGCCCCTGATGGGGGAACTCCCTCCTACTCCCCATTGTCCTGTGTCCCCTGCTGAGTTCTGAGCCCCTCCGTGAGGGAGGAGAAAAGTAGAATGGAGAGGGGGTAGAGGGAGGGAGGACAGAGGCGCTGCCACGTCCAGACAGAGTCACCCACTTTGATTCTACTTCCCGTCCCCCTGGAAGATTTCCCACTGCCTTTAGGAGCTTTGATATTGCCCTTTCCACCTCTAGAACCCTGGCTGCACCTGTGGGGAGGTGGCATCTTCATGAGTTTGCCCATCTGGGTGAGATCCAAATTGCCTTTTAATGCCAGCTTCTCCTCCAGCAGAGGAGCTGGAAGCATCTGGCTGATGATCATCATTAATGGCGATAATAAGTCATCACCTGGTGTCCCGTTCTGCAGAAGCGCATGCTCATACGTCCTGCTGACAGATTATGAGAAGCCAACAGGGCCATTGGCACTATCTCTGTTCATTTGTTCCACAAATATTTACTGAGCACCTACTTTGTGCCAGGGGCTGTGCTAGGGGCTGGGAACAGACCAAGAAGCGGAACAGATGTGGTCTCTGCTCCTGATGGCATCTATTTTCTGATGAGGGTGGAGAAACATGTGTTACAGCCCTGACAGACCTGGTACCTGCCACACAAGAGCCTGTAGGTGTGCTGCTTTACCAGCCTTGTGAGCAGCAGGTGGGGAGGGATTCAGGGCAGACTTCCTGGAGGAAGTGCCATGGAAGCTGCGACCTGAGGGATGAATAGGAGCTGTCCAGGCTGGGATTGAGGAAGGTGGAAGTACAAAGGCAGAATGTTCTCCTGCAGAGGGGACAGTATTTTCCAAGGAACTGAAACTCGGAGAGAATGAGACTTTCCCAAGTCACATAATTAGGAAGCAAGTGTAAAATCAGTTTTTTTAACCAACCGAACTTTGGGCACCCATGGTGGGAAATTTTACAGGTTGGAAAACTGAGGCCATGGGCAGCCTGACTCTGAGTCACCCTTCTTTTTGGGAGGGTGAACATCAATGAGCCAGCCCCTTCCATGAGAAATGATTACCTCTCAGACAAATTAAATAGCTCTAGTTTTCAATGCTGGTCTGAGAACATGATTAGACGGAATCTACATAATGATTTAGATTAATTGTCTACAAATGACCCTCAGAAGAGACAAGAAATTAATAAAGAAAGCCAATGTGTTCAGAGTGTTATTTATCACTTAGATTCAAGACATAGCATGTTAATATTCAATAAATGGCTGAAGGAAGGCAGGACTCCCTTCCTCCACTGAGTCATCAGCCTCTCGCCTGATTCTTGGACCACGTACTGAAAACATCATGGTCAGAGTTAGAGCCTACATGCAAAGAGGGGTCAACAAAGCAACTTATAGAAGCCTAGAGCCAAGAGGAACTTAAGAACTCACCTTGTCCAACCTGCTTCTCATGCAGAAGGGGAAACCAAGAACTTGAGACAGGGAAGGATATTGTCTTCGCCAGTTCTAGCTGCTAGAGCAAAATATCACAGACGGAGGGGCTTCAATGACAAACCTTTATTTATCATGGTTCTGGAGGCTGGAAGTTCAAGATCAACGTGCCAGCAGACCCGGTTCAGTGTCTGGTAAGAGCCCGTGTGCTGGGTCCTAGACAGCATCTTCTCACTGACCCTCACATGGCCGGAGGGGCAAGGGAATGCTCTGAGGTCTGTTCTAATCAGGCACTAACCCCATCCATGAGAGCTTCACCCTCACGACCTAATTACTTCCCAGTGGTCTCACCTCTAAAGCCCACCTACACTGGGGATTAGGGTTTCAACACATGAATTTTGGGGGAACATAAACATTCCGTCCATAGCAGATGTGTCTAAAGTTTAAGAATTGGTGCTGGAATAAGAGCTAGAAGGAAAGTTTTAGATTATTTTGCACTGGTCAAGCTTGAAAATGCAAGTGTTCTCTTGTAAGAAAGCAGCTGTGGACACTTCCTTGAAAGGTCCACTCCCACACCTGAAGCTGGGGACCAGTTACCATGGCAACCACTGACAGGCAGGGGAGATTGCATTCTAGCCAGAGGCAGTTAAGGGTAAGCCAGACAGAAGGGATGCCAGCAAGGGTGCGCTCCATATTGGATGTTGATCTACTATTGGGTAACAAGTCAACCTCAGAACTTAGTGGATTAACACAATAGCCACGTTATTATCTCTGATGGTTTCTGTGGGTCAGGAACTTGGATAGGTCACAATGGGAATTTGTCTCTGCTCCCTAATGTCAGGGCCTCAGCTGGGCAGACTAGAAGGCTGGGGACAACTTAACAATTTGAGGCTGAATCCTCTGGGGGTATCTTCACTCATAAGACTGGTAGTTGGTGCTGGCAGTTGTCTGAGACCTCCACTGGGCTGTCAGCCAACACAGCTACATGGGGGTTTCTCTGCATAGCCTAGTTTAGGCTCTTGAACAGCCTAGAAGGAGAGCAAGATGGAAGTGTGTGACATTTTTATAGTGTAGGCTCAGAAGTCACTTAGTGTCATTTCCACATACTCTACTGGTCAAGGCAGCCATAGAGTTTCTCCCAAGTTCTGGGAGGAAGTGGGGCAGGGAGAATGTCAAGGTCAGTTTATAAGAAAAGCCTATGGAATGAAAGCTATTGTTGGAGCTATCCTTGCAAAATGCAATCTGGGCATAAACAGTGCCTAAGCAAACTAATCAAGTTTATTTCTTCAAAAACAGATTTACTGAGCACCTGTTGTGTGCCAGGCACTGCTCTAGGGGCTCTTCTCATTCTTCTCTTGGGGAGTCAAAAGAGAAGTGCTCAGAGCCTGCGAAGGCACCACAGGGAGAAGCAGACAGAAGCTGGGGAGTCCCTGGCCACTGGCCTTTCCCAGAGCGGCAGGCGCCTCTCTGTATAGACACATCTGTCCATCTCTCTCGCCCCCAGCAGATGCAGCGTGAAGGCTACATGGCATTGCCATGACAACCTGGGGTCCGGCTGATCGTGTGCTCCTGCCACATGGTGAGTGCAGCCCCCAAGTCCATGAGAGGAAGAGAAATTCCGTGTCTGCAACCTTCCACAGAGCAGGGTCACGGGTCCCCTAATTGCCCCTCCTGTTGAGCACAACCCAAACATCCTGACTCCTCCTCCCCTTGCACACACCCAGCAGAGCCAGGGACCCCTGCTGCTCCTTCTTCCCACTCGCAGAAGCTGTACCAAGGCTCTCCCTGGTCCCAGCACCCCCACAGCCCTCTCTGCAATGGGCTGAAGCCTCACAGGGCACCTGGATTTGTTTCTCCCTCCTCCCCAACTACTTCTGATCTGAAATTGCCATCTTCATTTTCTATGCACCCCTGTACATTTTCAGAGGCCTCTCAGAGGCCACCTGATACTTGAATACAGCCAGCCATGGGCAGCTCACTCCTGAGGAAGTTCTGCAATCTCCTTCTAAACAACACTAAACTCACCTCCAGATCCTACTGTGACAATAGTGCCTCCCTCCCCCGACCCACCAAAATAAGTGTGGATTAATGGGTCTCCCCAGGCAAGGCCAGCATTTGTGTTTATATAGAAAGAGACTTTGAAAACACTATTTGTGGTCGTAGGTGATGAGGAAGACTTCCCCAAGAGAGATGGGGATTGTTTTAATAAAATAAAACATTGTTTAATGTGTGCTATGAACCCTTGAAGAGGAGGGGACCATGCAGTAAGAGGGTGAGTCTAGCTGATGCCTGGGGGAGGGGGAGGGAAAGGGAGGGTGGATTGTCAAGATCCAGGAGGAGCTGATAGGAAACGGTGACTTCAGACATAAACAGAGGTCATGAGGAAGCTGCATCGTTTGTCTCAGAGCAGATTTGATGAGGGGAAAGGCTAGGAGAAAGGGCAAGAGGAAGTTACTATCAAGTCATCAACATTCCTAGGGGTGGATGGAGGCCAGGGGGGCTCCAGGCTGGTTCATGGGGGGATGGCACTGGGGCAGCTGTCTCCAGAAAAAGCTAACAGAGAGACCTGGGATCAGAGCAGAAAAGCTCCTGCTTCTCCAGAAACCTGAGATGTGAAAGGGGGTAGACTCAGCGTTGTAAGGGTGGCATGGCAACCAGAGCTCTAACATTCATTTATTCAACAATCACTTGTTGGATTTTACTCTGTATGAAGCACTGAATTACTCCTCCCATCCCCCACCAGGGGGTTGAGGAGGAGCTGGACCACAGACCTGCCCCCATGGTGAACTGAGGAATTGACAGTAGCCAGAAGTCATTCTCAGCAGAATGACCCACCCATGCCTGCCTGGCTCAGTCCTCCTGGCCTGTCTGTCTCTCTGATCCACCGTAAGTTTGCCACACAATCTGACCACAGGGCAGGCTTTTCTCCTCCAAGGCAGTGATAGCTACGGCTTTGGGGGGTATTCTCAACCCAGCAGGGAGCACATGGAACCCACTGTGGCCCCACACCCATGCCAGTCTGGCTTTCATGGGAATAAAGCTGAGATTTTAAACTCCCTCTCTCTGATGCCTGGGTTCATCTCTCAACCAGTTTCACACTCAGAGGCAGGACCAAGGTTGTGACCAGTCATCGCTCCTCACAGCCCAGCAGAGCTCCTGCTGAGGAGGTGGATGCATTTGGGCCCAGAGCCTGCAAACCCGACCACGAAACCCACCCGAATTTTCTGGACTGGGTATTCTCTGCTTCCCACTGCACACCTTCCTTCCCCGTTCACTGGAGCTCAGGTTTCTGTAGAAACCAAGTGTCACTCAGGTCCAGCTTTGAAGTCACAGTGCAGGGGACCAGAAAGAGTTTCCTTTTCCTTGTGTCTAAGGGTTGGGGTGGAGAGGGGGGGCCACAAACATGCCTTTGATATCTCTGATCAATGTGCAAAAATTGTTCTTTCACTTTTTTTCTTTTTCTTTTTTTCTTTTCCAAGTGCAGGGAGGGGAGATAGACAGACTCCTGCATGCGCCCTGACTGGGATCTATCCAGCAACCCTTGTCTGGGGCTGATGCTCTGACCATCTGGGGCCATGCTCACAACCAAGCTATTTTTAGTACCTGAGGTGGAGGAGCCATCCTCAGCACCTGGGGCCAATGTGCTCAAACCAATCTAGCCCTGGCTGCAGGGGGGGGGGGGGGAAGAGAGAGAGAGAGAGGGAAAAAGAGAGAAGGGGTAGGGGTAGGGGTAGAGAAACAGATGGTCACTTCTCCTGTGTGCCCTGACCAGGAATCGAACCCGAGACATCCCCATGCTGGGGTGACACTCTACCACTGAACCAACTGGCCAGGGCCTGTTCTTTCATTTTTAAATTGCTCTTGGCCATGAGGACACTTATACTCCATGTACGCCTCACAATCTGCTTTAGGCTCTAAATCAAAGGAAGACAGATTTGTGCCCAGGCCACAGCTGCCTCCTCTGACCTGGGTCAAGGACAAGGGTGGAACCAGCCTGCCCTCCTGTCCCTCATGCCCTTTCTGCCCCTCCCCGGCAGCAGCAAGGACTGCGGCTGCGCGGGGGCTGCTGAGACGTGGTGCCTGCCACGCCCCGTTGGTGAGCGGGAGCCTCACTGTCCCGGGAAGAGTGAGTCGCGGGCTGACCACAGCTGCACATGAACTGGCTGGTGACTAGGGTGAGACCTCCCCACCTGTGCCGCGGCTGAGGTCGCGATCTGAAAGTGGTCCTTGCTTCATCAAGAAGGCGGGTGGCCCTTCGTCAGCTCCCGTCCACAGGGAGCCCGGCTCCTGCCTCCAGCTCGGGGAAGCTGATTCAACCCCGTGTCAACACCAGCTTACGAAACACGAGGGACCACTGTGCGCGTTAAGGACCCGAGAGCAAAGCTCCGGCCTTGCCCGCTCTCCGCATGCCTCACTCCCGCCGGGCTCACCATGGACGCCGTCCCCTGGAAGGCAGGAAGGAAGCCCCCAAGGTGATAGATTATTTCAGATTCAGAACCCCAGACAGGCTGCTCAGGTGCTGGGGCACTGGCCAGGGGCCGATGCCCCCCAGGCAAGCCCTCAGGGGAGGCCTTGCTTCTCTTCTCCTGAGGCCTGGTGCATGGCAGGCCTGGTGGGAGAGAGACTTTCTGGAGACAAAGAGCAGGCAGAGAACCAGACTTTCAGAGGTGCTCCTGATCCACGTGAACAAATTCAGCTGGGGCTGCCCCGGCCCCAGCAGGACTCAGCAGGACTCAGCAGGACTCAGCAGGACTCAGCATGACTCGGCACCACAGGGCTGCAGCCTGGATGCCGAAAGCCCTCCCTCGTCCTCCCATAGATTCTAAGGCGGCCGACCGCTCAGCTGGGCTAGCCCCTGAAGACCTCCCCTGACAAGGCCGGAAGGACCCACCAGCGCCGGTGTGGATGCTAGCTGCTCCTTTCCTGCTAGGTCCTTCCTGGTGTGGGTTCTCAGGTTCCTACTGTGTGCTGGGGGCCCTCACAGTGGTGGCGGTGGGGTGGGTACTGGACTCCCCGGAGTCCAGTCTTCTCGTCTCTCTCCCACCCTGTTCCAAATGCCATCATACACTTCAGCCCGTGGGGGTCCTGGGCCAAAGGGAGGGAGTGAATGAGGAAAGCGTTTCATGGGGTGGGTAAGCCTTCTGAATATAAGAAGATGCACACTTGGAAAAGTTGAAAAGGAGATAGTCCAGGCTATACACTCCTCTGAACTGTGCACCATTTGGGGGTGTGGCATTTGGCAGAAATCAGATTGGACTGGGCAACCCCCAGACCAAGGAGGAGAGTGGATGGAAGGGGATGACGGGCTCTTTGGCAGGATCCCAGTAGCAGAAGAGACTTCCTCTTCAGGCTGTGAGAAGAGGTGCCCAGCCTGGGGGTGGTCAGCTGGGGGAGTCATACTAGGCCCTTTCCCGTGTCACTGCAGGCTGCAGGGGCCTCACCTCCATCTCTGCTGTAAGACTCAGAGTCTCGAGGGAGTCAGCAGAACCCACCTGGCTCCACCTCCCCATGGGACTCTGGGGTCCGGGCTACCAGACAGCTCCCTGGAGCCTGCAGCCTGCCAGGCACTGGTGAGGGGGAGAGACGGCCTTGCTCTGGGCACGGGGTGAGGATGATCCATGAGCTGGCACAATGGGTAGGAACAGATCTAGTTTGAGAGTCTCCAAAGATGATATTGCTCAGCAGCCTCACGCGTTTCATCTGGAACTTATTGGAAAAATCTTGCTAAGGGGATCAACTGCCTCCTGGCTCTGACTCCCAGCTCCCAGCCAATTGGCGTTCAGACCCTTCAAGTATTACTTCTCGATACCGTGAGCGTTGTATGTTCCTGACAGGATAAGCCCGCCACAAATTAATACCTGGGGCAGATCCTAAAACACAATTTTTCCCGGCTGCAATAATGCCAGCCAACCCCTCTATCTGCGCTGACAGGTATGGTAAATCTTTCAACATTGCAATTCATACATTGTTTGTGTTTTTTTCCTCTGGTGCCTGAACCACCAAACAATAAACTTTACCTCCTGTGATGATCATTGATGTGCTTATGGGCTGCCCTGCCTCGCCAGTGACAAGCCAAGGGCTCCTAGCCACCATGGGGGCGTCCTCCCACAGGCTAGAAGCAGCTCTTTGTCCCCAAGTTGGGGCTGGAGTCAGTGAGCTGGTCTCTGGGAGACAGAGATGAGTATGGGCCCCTTTCTCGGGGTAGCTGAGGGTGGTGTTGAGGAAGGAGATAGGGAGCTCAGCCCCAGCTGTACGGGTGAGACCAGGGTGTTTATTACCAGGGGGCCAATGAAACAAGGGGGAGCCCCAGGACATAAATGTCACCTGCCTGTCCTGGCCAGTACCAAGGTGAGCCAGGTACGAGTGAGGAGCCTGCTGAAGTGCTTGGTCTGAGGGACTCTGGGAATCACCATGCCTCCCGCCTTATTCCACATTCTACTTAACACCCAGCGCAGCACTGACAGCCAAGTCTGGGTCCCAGCCTGGTAGGCTTTTGTTTCTCCATCTGCAAAATGGGATTTATTTACACTGATCCTGCCTGTTCCCCAGAGCAACTGGAGGACAGGGATGCATAGCGTAAATGGTAAGAAACCATATAGATGTCCAGGGCGGGGCCTGGTGCCCAAAACACCCCTAAGACAGTTTGGACAGAAGAAACCTGAATGTTAGCAGGACAGCCCTCTGGGGCTTGAGTGCAGAATTCTTCTGCCAAGTCTGAAACCAAGGTGTCAGCAGCACTGGTTTGTTCGGGAAGCTCTAAGGGAGAATCTGTCCCATTCCCTCTTCAACTTTGGGTGGCTGCTGGCATCCTTGGCATTGCTTGGCTTCTGGACATGTTATCTCGGCGTCTGACTCTGTCTTCACATGGCCTTCTTCCCTGTGTGTCTCTCTCTGTGTCCTTTCTTCTCCTTATGAGGACACCAGTCCTTGGATTTAGGTCCCATTCTAATCCAGCAGGACCTCATTTTAACTGATCTGCAGAGAGCCTATTTCCACATGAAGGCCACGCTCTGAGGTTCCAGTGTGGGCACGGGTTTCAGGGGGAATACTTCCCAGCCTGCGACAGGAGCGTTGAAGGGATGGCTCTGCGTAAAGTTCTTTCGGTGGGGCCCACCTTCCGCTCCCCAGCAGCTTTCTTCCACTCAGCACTTCCTCTAGGGGACACACCTGGGCCCTGTCCCACAACAAGAATTGTCACCTCACTGAGCTCCTCCTTGAAGTCCAGGGGTTTGCCAGTCCGAGAAGACTCCAGCTCCTCATCTGACATGAATCTGAGCCCCTCTGCACCTTGGTCACCGGCTCTTAAAGACCAGCCCCTGCTCCACCCCTCCATTGTTCCTCCAGGGCCTTCTCACCCCCAGTGAGAGGCTCAGCTGCTGCTCTGTGGAGGCCCATTCCCAAACTGCACAGTTTAAATTGTACATTAGCTTTTTAAGCAGCACTTTAAGCTGGCAGGGAGACAGATTTTTATCCGTGGTGAAGGCCCACCTCAGGCTGCTAAATTTCATCTTGGGTTCACGCGACTGGTGATAACTCTCACCTCTCTCCCTTTATTAAGAGACATGGCGCCTGTCTCTGCGTGCAGGGGGCGTGTGGGCACACACACTGCCCCAGCATGCAGAGTTCTGGGGGCCGCTCCTCTTCTCCAGCCCACCCACTGGGACTTCTTTGCCCTGGCAACTGCTGGAGGGACCAGAGGACTCAAGACTCCCTCGGTGGTGCTCAGGTCATTTTGCCCAGGGACACAGGGACATTCACTCCACATTACAGGCCCTGATATTTAATTACTGGAGAGAGGTGGTCTTGTCGCCTGCCCGGTAAGTAAATAGTCTTGACATTTTTAGCAACAGTCTCTTCTCAGAGGGGCAGATGGTCTCCCCAGGGCTGGTCTTTTGGGGATGGGAGGCCAGGCTGTTTGTCTGGTCAGACACACCTCGTGGGCCCTTGTCCTTGCCAGCGCCCTCCCCGCTCTGCTCTCTGGAAGGGGTCTTTGTTTTCCTAACCCTCCTCTAAATTGCCACATCTCGCCTCTCCTGGATGACTCTCCTTTTCTCCCCAGCCGGGAGGTCCGAGACCCTCTGGGGAAAATCACTTTGTCTAAAGCAAAGCAGCTTTTCCAGTCCTGCGGCCGCCAAGGCGGGAGGCTTTGCCACTGACCTTGGCACTTAGGAGAGGATAGCGGTCTCACAGTTACGCTCTCACGAACATGGGGACCTCAGGCTGCCTACCACGTGAACGGCTTCCGAGACACTGCTCTGTCCTAGATAAGTTGTTGAAAGCCAAGATCAATTTGCTTCTGAAAATAAGGTGATCAATATGAATAGTGCTGTCTGCGGAGGGACACGTGTGTCTGCGCGCGCCTGCACTTGGGGTGCGTGCAGGCTTCCTCGCTCTGATTCTCACCCACACCCTCCCCTCCCCCTTTTATCTGTGTCTGCTCTCTCTTCCCCAACTTTCCTCGTTTTTGTCATTTCGGAAGGTACAACACAGGCAACTTAAATTCAAGGGAAGTAGGTAGGTCGTCACTATGGCTGTAGGGGACATTGGGATGCTCCCTGGAGCAGGATCCCTTGACCTGTAACTCATCTTGGGGAGTGGCAGGGACAACTGAACAGGGGAGGCTGCCAGGAAGCCCACACTGCCTGTCTTAAATCATGACGGTGCCCTCATCCTACCGTGCACGACCTTGGATGCAGGTGATTAACCCGACCTAGTTCAATGTCCTCATCTGCTCATCAGGGATGATGAGATAAGGACAAGTTATGCTTGACAAAGAGTAAGCTCCCACTTGATAATAACCACCAACAAATAAACAGACAGGTGCTTACCGTGAGCCAGATGCTGGTCTCAACAGTTTATCTATATTAACTCATTTAATCCCCACAACAGTTTCATGATTATGTGCCATTATCATCTTCCCCATTCTAGAAGCGAGGAAACGACGACACAGAGAGGTGGAGTAACTCGCCCAAGGCTGCACTGCTAATAACTGCATAGCCAGGATTTGAACGCAGGAAGTCTGGGCCTAGTACTCAAAAGTTTTACCCTGGCAGTGTGTGTGTGTGTGTGTGTGTGTGTGTGTGTGTTGCAGTGCTGGTCACTCAAAAGTTTTACCCTGCCAGAGGTGGGTGTGTGTGTGTGGGGGGGGTGTGTGGGGGTGTGTGTGTGTGGGGTGTGTGTGTGTGTGTGTGTGTGTGGGTGTGTATGGGTGTGTGTGTGGGTGTGGGTGTGTTGCAGTGCTGGTCACTCAAAAGTTTTACCCTACCGTGCAACCAAACAGCGCCGCGATTGGCCCATCATGAAAGCTGGAACGCCCACTAGTGGGTGGTAGGGACCCGGTCGACCAGCACTGCAAAAGTGGGCGGTTTTTATAAAAAGTTTGATGACCCCTGCTAGCCCTTGGTCTTAAGAATCTTCCCCTTCCTCCAGGTGTCTCCAAGGTGCAAAGGGAAGACTTGCCCCTCCTTAGGGTCTTGTGTTGGCAGAAGCTGCAGCCACAGGGGATGGTTTAACCTCATCAAGCCTCCTGCTTTTGCTATGCTCAGCAGCTTTGCTTGGATAATGACGATCAAGTAAGATTGAAAAGCCCGAAGGATAGACTATTATTCTTATCAATGCTAATAAAGGTGAAAGCATTTTATTTCCTGGTGTTGAGTTTGGCTCAGACAACAAGAAATGCCTTGTTCTCCTCCCCGTGATCTCTCATCCCCTCCCCCGCCTCCTCTAAGATCCCCCAGAGCCTATGTTCCCGAGAGCTCACTCCACCACAAAATCCAGCTCTCCATGGAGAGAGCCAATGGGCAGAGGAGTGACAACGTGGGGGCATGTGTTCCTGTTGATGATTTACTCAAAAAATGCTCAGCTCACACAGGCTCTGTCCTAGGCACCGGGGATTCTGTAGTGAACAAGTCAGAATCCTTACCCTCACACAGCCTGGGTTTTAGTGGGAAACAGACTATAGAAATAGATTGATTAATATGCAGTGCTTGGTGTAAGGTAATGATCTGTGCTTTACTTTAAGACAAAATAAGGCAAGGTAGGGGGATGAAGTTTGTGGGGAGAAGAGAGCGTCAGTAAGGAAGGAGGCAGGAAGTAGATGGGTCCTCATTTGGTGTAACGGAAGATTAAATATGGGATCAAAGGTATGGGCAGGGACAAGGGAAGGCCATCAGGGAGGGTCAGTCATACTGGACCAACCAGAGTGGAAAGCCAGCTGGCACCACTCTTAGGCCCGAATGGGCCAGGAAAGAGTGCAGGTACCAAACCTAGAGCGAACTGCAGCTGTGAAAAGAACAGGACCTCAGATGATCTTCCGCCGGCTCACGGGAGGCCCCGTTCTCTTGCCGCCTTTCAGGCTCCTGCCAGTGACTTCCACTGGCCACGCCTGACTGGCTTCTAGAGGACAAGGGGGCCTGACTGACGTGGTCTCCTCCATCAGCCACCTGGGACGCAGAGCGGGACTATGGCCTGGAGAGCCGAATGGAGAATGGGCAGCCCAGGGCAGCTGAGATTTTGTACAAGGTGGTTGGGGAAGACCCTCTGATAAGGTGACATTGGAGCAGAAGCCAATATGCCCAGTCCCCACCTCCCACTGACACTCTATTCTTTATTTTTCTCTCCTATCATGACCAGCCACTGATCTATCCTTGTGCCCCCCTGAAGGAAGAAGAAACCAGACTTATCTAAAACAGTTGAATCAAGGGACAGTGAAATTTCACATAATCTCAAGGATTGATTCAAAAGAATTAGGTTCTCTCTCAGCCCCCCTCCCCCCACACACATACAAACAGCTGATTTCTACCCCAGGCTTTCAGCTTTGTGCAGAGCAAAATCACAAGATTATTGGGAGGATTAGAATGTCCATGTAAATGCTTATAGCAGTGATAGAATTTATAATATTTATTAGTATCTATTATATCACATAAATATTAAAGACATTTATTATTCTAAATGATCATGGCTTAAGATCCTACCACATTGATCACAGGACACCAACATAACCCAGCCTGACCACAAGCCCAGGGGGGGAAAGTCCTGGGGCAGCGAGAAGCCTTCTGCACCTCCCCTCCCCCCACTTTGGGCATACCCAGAGCTAGAGTTGCAGGCCTGGGTCCAATCATTCCACTATTTGCAAACATATTTACAAATAGTCAGGATCCATTCCCCCTGATTGTTAAGGGGAATTCAATACCAGATCATTAGAGCTAAATCTCATTATGGGCAGTCAGAACATAAAACAGTCCTCAGCAGGAATACACCAATGCAGTTGAAAGACATCACTTTGCCTGCCACCAGAGCTCACAGCTGAGGGGTCCCTGCAACCTGGAGGGCTCCACAAGGTCTCTCGGCAGCAGAGCCACCCATTGGGCAGGCAGAGAATCTTGTAGGGGCCATCTCTGTGCTGGTTTAGGACAGGCTCAGTCATGAGAGTTTGCTCTAGAGTTAGAACGGTCCTTACTATTGCTATCACCGTCGTCTTAGGTGCAGCTTGGTGATCCCAAAAATGTGTGGGTCTTAGAGCAACGGTGCTTTTGTGGGTGGTGATGAATGACTGGGGGAGGGAATTGGCGGAGGAACCAGGCAAGCGTGCCCCTTCTGCATGAGTCTGAGGATCTCTACCTCAGCTTCTGCACTTTAAGTACTTTCCCAATTTGTACTGGGAAGTTTGGTCCACCCTGGAGCCGAGCCGCCTGCAAAGTGAACTCGGCTGGTGAGACTGTCTGCAGGCCATGCATGGGTGCTTGGGGAGATTGGAGAGGAGATGGAAATCCCGCATGACAGGCTGTGAGGGAAGAAAGTGTTTCTAGAAGCAAGGGTCTGAGCACAATTTATGTCCTGGGCCATGGAGATCTTGTCACTGGCTTCCCCTGATAGAGTTTTGACCTCCATTTACTTTTTTAAATTGCTTGCAGGGGTATGGATGCCCATGAGGATTGGTATCTCCAGTTCCTGCGGAGCCTTCCCTGGGACACAAGCCTCCATGTCTTTGTTCTTTCGCCCCCTCAGGGTGATGATGGTGCAGAAGTGCTGGGAAATGAATGAGGCTACGAATGCCTGTTGCTACATGAGACCGATTGGTGTGTGCATGCGTGTGCATGCATGAGTGTGTGTGTGTCTTGTGGCTAACAAGCATCAGTAATATCCTCAGGAAGACAGGATCAAATAATTGCTGTCAGAGATGTGCTTCTGATTAGCTTTCTATTCCCAAAGCTAATTGTCATATTTCATAAGCATCTGCTATTTTGCATAGCGTGTTTGAACTTCACAAGCCAAGTGATTTATTTTAGCAGATAGTCCAAATCCCAGAAAATCATACATTTTGTATCCCATCTGATCCAACATCCCTTCTCACCCCAAGGACAAAGGTATGGGAAAGACGTCTAAACACAAGTGTGATGCACAAACTTACCAATCAGCCCCACACGCTGGAGCTGGGAATTGTTTTCTTCACGATGCACGCGCTGGTCCCAGCATGGGTGAGAGTGGCGTACACGCAGGTACGGCGTCTCTCTCCCCAGCATGCAGGGTGTGCTAAAGGAGAGCTGGCGTGCACAGCTGTGGCGACCCCACACCCGCGCAAGGCCCGAGTCAGGGGCACCGTGCGTGGGCAGTCTCCAGGAGGCTATGTTCTCTGTGGTGGGGATCTCGGCTGGTTTCATGCCAGTAGAAAATAGAATTGGAGAGGGTTGCAGCTTGTGACCTCTGGCTTCCCACAGCCTTCATGCTGTGTACCTGCAGCCGAGGAACTGCCGATGGAGCCAACCTCTGTGGTCTTGCAAACAAACACCCTAACGTTCCCAGTGTTACCCAACTTGCCCTCCCCTCAATGGCCGGGGCTACTAAACTGAAGGGCGGCACTGAGGAGGGGGTGTGTGAGTTAGGACAGGCTAGGCGAGGCTCCAGTAACAAACATTCAAAGTCTATTTCTAAATTTCTGCCATAGTCCCTTAGCGTCACTGCCCCCACGTGTCATCATCCTTGCTCTGGAACCAAGCTGATGGTTTAGTCACCACCAGGAATTTGCTGATTACCACAGCAGAGGGAGAACAAAGCCATGGTGGGTCTCACATTAGCCATTAAATGCTCAGCCCAGAAGTGACTCGCCTCGTTGGTCAGAAGTGGTCACATGGTCCCATCAACCACAAGGAGCCAGTTAGTGCAGGGGTCCCCAAACTACGGCCCGTGGGCCGCATGCGGCCCCCTGAGGCCATTTATCTGGCCCCCACCGCACTTCCGGAAGGGACAACTCTTTCATTGGTGGTCAGTGAGAGGAGCATAGTTCCCATTGAAATACTGGTCAGTTTGTTGATTTAAAATACTTGTTCTTTATTTTAAATATTGTATTTTTCCCATTTTGTTTTTTACTTTAAAATAAGATATGTGCAGTGTGCATAGGGATTTGTTCATAGTTTTTTTTATAGTCCGACCCTCCAACAGTCTGAGGGACAGTGAACTGGCCCCCTGTGTAAAAAGTTTGGGGACCCCTGAGTTAGTGCAACTCGACCGTGTGTGTGGAGTAGGGCAGAGACGGAATATTGGACAAATGGCACTGAGGACCATCGGAGGGGTAGTTAAAGCAGCCCAAAGAGACTCGCTGGTGAAAGGAACAGGAAGACAGATTTAATTTTATGGAGGCAGACACTTCCAAATTTTCAGAGACTTTCCGAGTGGAATGATCTACCGGGGCAGGTGGCACAACCATTTGTAGAGGTGGCTCCAACCATAGTTGGGAGTGGAATGAAGTTTTTAAGGTCCCTTCCAAATGAATGAAATCAAGGGTTTGGTCATTTAGATTCTTATAGGACTAAACAATCTGTAGGTAAATCGGAAGGAAAAGCTGAAATTAGGAGACTGGTCAGAGGTAGAGGTGAGACAGAGTGTAATATGCAAACTCCCATTGTGGACTCAGTTATCCCATGGTGGGCTCCTGTGTATGCCACAGTACTCCTGATGTTGAGGTTCAAGTTTTAGTGCCTAATCTGTGGCTGTGTGAGCGTGGCCAGTTGAGCCTGCAGATGAGAACTCAGCCCTGGCTGACCCCTTGATTTCGGTCTGTGAGAGACCCCGAAGCAGAGGACCCAGGTAAGCCCTGCCCAGACTGCTGACCCACAGCTACTGCGAGATAATAGGTGTGTGCTGTCTAAACCACTAAGTTTTGTGGTAATTTGTTGTGTAGGTAACTAATGCAAGGAGGTCACCCGGAAGAGAAGTGGTGGGTACACTAGTGTTTGAGATTCGAGCTGGAGCTGAGTCAGAGAAGAGAAGCAAAGAAGCTTAGATAAAGAGCAGTGAATCAGGGCCTATGCAAGGGGTGGTCAGACCGTCTGCTGAGCCAGGCGAGGGGTCCCTGATGCCATGTCCTGATGCCACCAAAGCAGAGAGTGCTGTAATTGGACAGAGCAGTAAACTGAACTCCCCAAGGCCAGCTGAAAGCCTTACTCTGCCCTATTCATAGTGGTCAGTGAAGGCATCTTTCAAATATAAACTCAGAACTTGGCAAAAGGGTCCAGTGATAGCTACCATTTATTGGGCAGCTGCTACAGCCTGGGCTCAGGTCTGTTGCCAACACAATCTCAATTTATTCTTGCGATGGCCCCAAGCAGTAGATTCCACTATCTGTGTTTGAGGATCAGGGAGCTGAAATTCAGAGAACCAACTAGCTCGCTGAAGGTCATTCAACTTATAAGGGACAGAGCTGGGTTCAGACACACATTGGCTCAAAACCAATTCTCTTTCTAGTACAATTCAACCCTGCCTTCCAGGCAAGCAGTGGGTCCTTGAGAAAGCTCTGCTCTTTGCTGCCTGCCTTCCATATGTCCCAACCTCCACACCAGGGATCTCCCCAGTAAGAGCTAGCTGCCCCTTCCGCCGACCGGAGCTATCCCTTGGCTGTTATCCCACTCATAAAACCCCACCCCTATTTAAAAGTCTTCCCTTACCCGTCAGCACCCTGATTGCGAAATGCAGCAAAAATGCTGTCTTTTGCTTAATTTACAGATATTTATGTCGCACTTTGAAATGTCAAACATTTTCATTAAAATCCTCTCACACTTCCGGCTGACAAAGGGATGCCAGGATCTTTGGAAGACACTTTAATCTCAATCAATTAGGGATAAAGTAGACCTAGCAGTGTGGCAATAAAAGAACTCTTTAATTTTAGAGCTAATTAAATATCAACAATTGAAATGCAGCAACAGACACTTAACCTGCAGTAACCCATTATTTATTAAGAATATAATGCATTGACTTTGGGTATGATGTGAGCTATAGTCATTTTAATATCGGCTGTCAGAGCCTAGCAGTTCCCTCTTGCTTGGCTCTGGCACAGTCTTCTCCCAGGCCCACTAGAATCGCTCTGGCACCAGGCTTGGCACGAGATCAACTAAGCTGTAGTCCCACCCAGGGCTGGCTGGCTTGGGGTGCCCTGGCTCTGCACCATGCAACCCATGACCAAGGGAAGGCAGCACAGGTGGGTAACAAGGGACAGCTTAGTGCAGGCCCACCTGGGCCAAGGGGGTAAGTCTGAGACTAGAACGCTTTCAGCGGCAAGCAACAGAAAAAGGAATTCTACCACCAAAGAACTTGAACCGTGAGGATTTAATAGCTCACATAAAGAAAAGCCTGGGGGTAGGAGGTGGGGTTGCAAAACTAGGTAATTCCAAAGATTGGTGATATTATCCAACACTCAGGCGCTCACTTCCTCTGACCTTTTCAGGTGACCGGAGTCACCCTTCATGGTGTCAAGATGGCCTGTGGTTCTATCACACTCACAGGATAAAGTCTTACAAAGTTCCTTCCAGGCATCGTTTTTCCCCATCCCTCCTTCTAATCACGGTTTGGGGAAGGGTCTAGAAGCAAGATAGGGGTAAGTGCCAGTCCTTGAGTTGTTGTGTTTAGAGCCCTGGGCAGTGGGCTTCCAGATCATTACTCCAGGCCTCATTCTGGGTCCCTAATTCACCTTGTACCACTGTACCACTGTTCCTCCTTCCCCAAACAGCCCCAGGCTGGCCCTTTGATTTGCAGCTCTGACACTTTGTGGCCTTGGACATCTGCCACTCAGCCTTGCTCCTGGCTCTCCTGCAGGGGAGGCCGTCAGTTCTCACCTCCTGAGCTGAAGCCTTGCCTCCATCCTCCCACCCCCCATCCCTGGCCAGTCAGGGAGCTAAGTGCTCATTCCTCATGGGGTCTGCTGGACACCTGTGCCTCTCAGGAAACCCCAAAGCCATGGAGGGGTAGAAAGAATCAGAAAACAGAGATGTGGGACATGGGACATAACTCATCTGTACAATGATGATGGCAGTCACTCGTTGGCAAAAACTTTTGTGAAGATTGTATGAAGTCGCCGATGTTGAATGTTTAGGAACCTGGAACAGCCTGACCTATGGCATGCTTGGCTCATATTAGGGAGTCAACAAACAGCGCTAATGATCATTTAAATATCTAGTCGATATAGTTTACCCTTAAAAAGAATTAGCTGTATTTTTTTCTTGCATCTTTTTTTCTTTTTTTTTTCTTTTAACAAGTAAATATAACCGAGGCCATTGACGGATATCCTTACAGCTTGCATCCCTGGTTTGCTGGAAGCCATCTGACCATGTACCTGGGTCCTGACCTGTAATCTATCAGTCTAGAAATAGTTTTAGGCACAAAAAGAGAGAAAAGAGGAAGCAGTCTACATAGAAAATGCCAAGAAAACGTAAGTAGTTGGTCAGGGGTCAGAATGAAAGTTGTGATGATAGGTGATTCTCTCAGCAAAATACGCATCTCGCCTGACCTGTGGTGGCGCAGTGGATAAAGTGTCGATCTGGAACACTGAGGTTGCCAGTTCAAAACCCTGGGCTTGCCTAGTCAAGGCACATATAGGAGTTGATGCTTCCTGCTCCTCCCCCCTTCTCTCCTCTCTCTCTCTCTCTCTCATTCTCTCTCTCTCTCTTCTCTCTAAAATGAATAAATAAAATCTTTTAAAAATAGGCATCTTCCTAAGCGAGAGAAAAATGTATCTAACCCAAGCCTGTTCGCTCCACTACATTCCCTTCTGTCATGATGAGCCCACAGACACCCAGGATTAAAGGGACAAACACATGTGGATAAGGACCACAAAAATCCTAAGATCTCTCTACCTGGCAGGAGAACTTTGCCCACGATATGTCCATTTGGTTTCTTTTGAAGACCAGTTTTGATTGACAAAGAGGGAATGACAAGCTGTGTGAGGAAGGATTCCGAAGCACGTTCCCAGCTAAGCGGTAAAGAAGGACACGATGATTAGTTATATCTACTCTAGATGCAGAAGGAGGATCATAGCAGCACTTATGAGTCTATGGTCAGTTTTCCACGACCTTGAATCTTTCCTGGTTCACATTTTTGAATTTTGAAACATGGACATGCTTCATGGTCTCAGTAACTGTTGCAGGCATCAGACAAAATAGCTTAATACTGGAAATTTGGGAACCCTAGAAGAGCTCCAAATGTGTAGAACCCTCTGCAAACAAATGACGTGTCCTGTGTCTCCTGCCCCAGAAAGGCACACTGGCCTTATGCCATGAGTGATGTGAGGGGGGGTTCTAACGCCCTGTACCTCCCCAGGCCCACTATTAGCCTAATCATTTCCCTCAACTCTGAACATGTGCCTGCAAGGGTTCATCCTTTGTTCCTGGTGTTGGTTGTAGGGTTCCGAACCAAACATTCACCCACAGGGCTCAAGGGCTTAGAGTCACAGACCTAGATTTATGTACTGTCGGCTTAACTGTGGGCCTGTTACTTCTCCTTCAGCCTCAGCATCCTCATCTGTGAGATGGGGACCTACCTCATTGGTAGAATGACCACATAATTTATTGTCCAAACTGGAACCATTGTGTGAGTTGTTTTTAATTACACTATTTAGGTTTAATAGGGAATCATTCCAGGAAATCCTGGGTGTGCGGTCAATCTCCTAATGAGGACATTGTAAGGATGCAGATAGAAAACGTAGGTACGTCCCTGGAACGAGCGTCGGAGCATGTGGGCTGTCCCTGCTCTTTTCATCTGAGCAGGGTTTGCTGCTCAGTCATCCCCCTCTCCTGCCTCGTCACTGTCCCCTCTCTTGGGTCACATCCACCAGCACATGCACTAAGAGCTCTAGCTTCAAAAAGAAGGAACAGGATCTTCCTGTGCTCTTGCCTCTGGGCCAGTCCCACAGCGCTCTGCTCCTCTTGTAGAAAAACTCTTCCAGACAGGCCCCCACTCTTGGGCTCCATTTCCTTCCTCTGGGTCTCCCCCCAACTTGGTGACAGCCAAACTTTTCCTTGTGGCCTCCATACCCCGTGTGGCCTGTCCCCTGCAGACCTCTGTATCTTGTCTCCCACCACCCTCCACACTATCCTCTGACTCTACTCCAGCCTTCCACTGTTGAAGATCTTCCCTTCCTTGAGGTCTTCGTGTTGGCTGTTCCTTCTGCCTCAAACACTTTCCCTACAATTTTGCATGACTCGCTGCTGTGCTTTACTCAACTCTCAGCTCTTGCCCCTTCCCTGCCTGGCTTCCATAACACTTCCGCATTCTAAAACTAGATTATGCTTTCATGAATTGCATTGGGTAGGATTTTTCGGTCTCCCTCTCTGAACAGGAAGTGTCAGAGAACTTCTTTTCTCGCCACTCTTTCCTACGAGCCCAGCACAGCACCTGAACCTGGCAGGTGCTCACCCCATGCTTTCCAAATGAGTAAAATCGCCTCTGGTATTACCGCTGACAGCGAGTTGAAGCATACACTATTACCGTGAGCAATCATGTACAGGATGGACAGGCCAGGCTGTCCCAGCATGTTGGGGATGTTTTCTGAGCTGATCCCCTGCCCCCCAAGCTTTTTGCCAGACTGTATGTTTCAGGAGGGCAGGTTTACTCCACTTGGGAGGTCACTCAGCCTGCAGTTTTGCAGATGAACTCATTGCATTTCCTGATTTCAAGCTCCTCTGATGTGACTGCCATCAGCAGGAGCAGAGACATAAACAGAGACCCCGGCCCATCCCTCAAGGCTGGGAGTGGGCACTCTGCTGTCTGTCCTTGGTCACACAGGCCCCTTCCAGCTTCAGCTTAGCATTGATTACACAGCCACGCGGGCCTGGGTGGGAACACCTGAGACAAACTCCAGGTCAGAGGACACTGACTGGTCTAAACGAGCAGGAGACAGGGACAAAGGGAAACCTGCAGGCCTAGGTCGGTGCCATCTTGTTCTGGCTGGCCCACTGCTCCTTCGACCTACTCCAAGCTCTAGGGCAGGGGTCCCCAAACTTTTTACACAGGGGGCCAGTTCACTGTCCCTCAGACCGTTGGAGGGCCGGACTATAAAAAAAAACTATGAACAAATCCCTATGCACACTGCACATACCTTATTTTAAAGTAAAAAAACAAAACGGGAACAAATATAATATTTAAAATAAAAAACAAGTAAATTTAAATCAAGAAACTGACCAGTATTTCAATGGGAACTATGGGCCTGCTTTTGGCTAATGAGATGGTCAATGTGCTCCTTTCATTGACCACCAATGAAAGAGGTGCCCCTTCCGGAAGTGCAGCGGGGGCCGGATAAATGGCCTCAGGGGGACGCATGTGGCCCACGGGCCATAGTTTGGCGATCCCTGCTCTAGGGCTTGGTGTGGCAGAAACTGAGGTCTTGATTGGCCTTTCTCTAGCCAAGAAAGTCTGAGTACTGGCAGACAGGGTTGCTGCTGAACAGGTTATGAAGACCCACACTTCCCTGGAGACGCCCAATTGCTGGGTCCTCTGCCCCCACCCCCCTCACCTCCAATGTCCAGCCTCCCCTATCACACTGGCACTCTGCACCCCCTCATCCCTTCCACTCAGGGCCTTTTAAGGGCCACCTTTGCTATAGAGCTTCAGGAACAAAGCTAGATTGAAGGTCTGCTCTGTCTCTTTCCGGTTCCATGACTTTGAATGGGCCATTTAACCCAGGGATCAGCAAACATTTTCCGTGAAGGGCTGGACAGGAGACATTTTAGCCTTTGTGGGCTGGCCACACCATTTCTGGTGCTGCTTCCCTGCAGCTTGAAAGGCAGCCTTAGATAATATGCAAATGAAAAGGTACGGCTGTGTTCTAATAAAACTTTATTGACCCAAATAGGAAGTGGGCCAGATTCAACTTGTAAACCATTGTGTACTAACCCCTGAATGAAACTTCCTGAGACTCAGTTTATTTCTCTATAAAATAGGGACAATAAGACCTTAACAGGGTCACTGAGAGTTGATAGACAGAAGTGTCTAAACTGCACAATGAATGTCTTTGTTTAGTTTTTTACAACAACCTCCCGCCCTGGCCTGGGCAGCCAGCCCTGGGCTCCCGGCAGGCCCCCGTTGTGCCTCGGGGCGCACTGCAGCCCAGCACATCGCTTGGACCTCTTGCCTGGGAGCCTACAAACTTTGGATTGCCCTGTTATTATGTGCGGCAGCGAGCCTAGTCTGCACCCTCATTCCTCCGAGCTGGAAGGCCTGAATGGCGGGCAGCCTTTCAGATGAGGCAAGATTGTATCCGTTCCGATGAAGCCTGTGGGGAACACAATAGAAGCACCCGGGCAGAATGCAGCCCCCTGCCTTCGCCTCATCTGGGCTGCTTTGTGCAGGATTTCCTTCTCTGTGCCCCGTTCTGCTTTTTCTCCTTCCTTTATCTTTCGCATTCTCCCCCCTCCTAATCTGCTTAACAACTTGCCTCGCTCCTGCTCGCTCGCTTCCCCCTGCTCGCTTCCCCCTGCCGTCCCCACGGTTCCCTGAGCTTCTCTTCAGGCCCCTAATAGCCAGGCTGTTCCTGCATTTAATAAAAGCTGCTGACAGGGAAATCCGGGCTAACTGAATTACTTCCTCATTAAAGATGCGGGCAGATTCCTGCCCTCCCTGCTGCCCATCTTGCAAATTACCCGCAGATGCTCTGGCCAGTGGGAGACTGGGTCCTGCAGGGGGCTGGGGGGGGGGGGCGGGGCTCTGGCTTCTCTCCTGGGTGGTTCCCAACCTTGCTTCTTTTCCCACCTTCCCAGAGGTTCAGTTCCACAGCCCAGGGGCTCCGGGCCAGCTGGGAAGGCAGCAGAAGGGAGCAGCCTTGCCCAAGGTCCTCCACCTACTCCTCATTTCAAAGAAGCTACGGGCTTTGACCTGGACCAGTGAGCCGATGGTCCCCAGGATCTGTCTTTGGCTTCGGAGAAGTCTGTTTCCAGGCAAGGCTGTGAGGATATCCTCTCAAGGCACTGGACTCCCCCAAGAAAAAACAAAGAGGAAGCTGGTGGGCCTCTGAGTCTTCCCTGGCTGTGTCAGGGCCTCCTCACCAGCAGGGCCCCAGCCACCCTCTTGCCTTCCCTGCAGTGAGCCAGCAGCTCACCTGTGGCAACCCCACCTGCTTGTCTGAGAGCTCCCGAGTCAGCACGCTCCCTGCCAGGCAGCCAGTGAGTGCCTTGCCGGTGTAGCTAGCAAGGAGACCAGAAACAGTGATTCTAAAAGCTGACTACATTAGGAGCCTTTTACTCACAGGCAGGAAAGATTTACTTGTTCTCTTTTGTTTGGGAAAACACCTTAATGGGCTGGCCCCTGGGTACGACTAGATGGGAGAAAATTGAGACAAAGAAACATTGACTTGCTCTGCATCCATAAAGCAAGAGAAAGTTTATGTTCCCTAAGCAGCCTGGCAATGGGGGTGGGGGGAATTGGAAGGAAATCTTGTAGGGAGGGTGAGTGAGGGGGAAGAAAGCAGACTGGTTACACCCTAGGAGGCCTGGAAAGAAGAGCTCAGACCACAGGACGTGCACCATCCTGCAGTGTCAAGGAAGAGGCTGATGGGGGCTGCACCTCTTACATAATTAGAACCCACTGTTGGTATCTGGAAACAAAGGTTCTGCCAGAAACCCCTGGTGGCGCTGGGGCTCCTAAGCAAATGCCACATGGGAACAAGACATTCTTGTTCCCTGGGCCATCTGGTGAAGTGGTTCAGGCCTTTAGGCCTTGGCAATGCTGTTTAACAATAATGCAGCAATTTGAGTTCGTGGACTGATGCTCTCCTTACGTTGCAACATGGGAAGGGCTTCCAGCTATCCGTTTAGGAGGGACTGGTGGGTGGTGGGAGGTTGGAGCCCCAGGCCTCGATGTTGTGACTATGCTAGCCACTGCTAGGCTGGCTACACATTTAGGGTCAGGCTTATGCAGATGGTACCTTTAGGAGAGGCCGTCTGTCTCTGGAGCACCTGTTGGGGGAGGGTGTCTATTGCCCTTAGTGCTGTCCCTTTACTGGCCAGCCAAGAAATGATCCAGCTTTCTGAGGGTCTTATCTATCAGCCCAATGCCAGTGAAGGGGTTCAGCTTGACTGCACCAGACATTTGGTCATATTTTATTCTGGGTGTACCTGTAGCCTGACCAGGCAGTGGTGCAGTGGATAGAGTGTCGACCTGGGATGCAAAGGACCCAGGTTCAAAGCCCTGAGGTCACCGGCTTGAGCACGAGCTCACCGGCTTGAGCGTGGGGTCACTGGCTTGAGCGTGGGATCATAAACATGGCCCCATGGTCACTGGCTTAAGCCTGAAGGTCTCTGGCTTGAGCCCAAGGTCACTGGCTTAAGCAAGGAGTCATGGCCTTGGCTGGAGGCCCCTAATCAAGGACATATGAGAAAGCAATCAATGGACAACTAAGGTGCCGCAATGAAGGATTGATGCTTCTCATCTCTCTCCCTTCCTGTCTGTCTGTCCCTATCTGTCTCTCTCTGTGTGTCTCTGACTCTCTCAAAAAAACAAAAAACAACAACAAAAAGCATTTGAGTCTGTAGACTGAATAAAGCAGGTGACCCTCCTAAGGTGAACGGGCCTCACCTAATCCGCCGAAGATCTGAATAAAACAAGAAGGCTGAATAGGTAAGAGGGAGCTCCTCCCTCCTGGCTGCCTGGAGCTGGGACATTGGTCATTTCCTGCTTCATATTGAAACATTGGCGGGTCTGGAACCTGCAAGCTATCGGATTGGACCCACCCCATGCGTCCTCCTGGGTCTTTAGCTTGCCAACTGCAAATCTTGGAACTTGTCAGCCTCCATAATCACGTGAGCCAATTTTTAGAGTAAACCTGTCTCTCTCTTTCTTTTTCTTTTACCTTAACTAATATAGCAGCCATCTCTCAGTCCCATTGGAGACCCACTGGGAAACCATGAGGAAGATGCTTTGGGATTGTCCCCACTGAGGAATGGGGAAGTTGAAGTCTTTATTTTCTGACTCTCGTCCCACATTGGTTGAAGTTATTAAATCTGCTGACACTTCCAGGCGGCCCTGTGTACATGTTGCATAGATTGCCCCAGCTCCCCAAGGCACTGGGGAAAGGTCTCAAGGAAACAAGCAGAAAGCTGCAGGTGCTTGAGGTAGGAGGCAGAAACAGCCACAGGGGACCTTCCAGGTGGGCTGACAAGTTATGGGAAGGGATAGCAAAGGCATTTGCTATAAACCCCTACCATCACCGAGGCTGATCCCAGAAAGGAGTTTCAGCCCCCCAGTGGTGCTAGCAGAAGTGCCAGCAGGAAAGAAGGCTGTGTTCTCAGGCCCTGCTTCTTAGAGATTCCTGCCACAGTATTTATTTCAGCATGGAGACTAAATGCCTGGAGAATGAGTTAAGACCTACAGTCTGGGTTTTTTAATGGGGTTGTCTGTCTAAGAGGCAGAAACATGATGAATTTAAGACAACTGGGAACATATATGACAAAGAGTTTATAGCCATAATATATAAAGACCTGTTACATTCAATAATAAAACAATCACAGGCTGATGGAGAAAATAGTCAAATTATACAAACAGCAAAGAGGAGTTGAACAAAAATGGCATGCACATTGCTGATAAATACCTAAAATTATTCCAATCTCACTCATATTAAAAATAATTTAAAACAAGATATTTCCCTGGCCAGTTGGCTCAGTAGTAGAGCATTGGTCTAGTATGTGGAAGTCCTGGTTCAATTCCCAGCCAGGGCACACAGGAGAAGTGCCCATCTGCTTCTCTACCCTTCCCCCTCTCCTTCCTCTCTGTCTCTCTCTTCCCCTCCTGCAGCCAAGGCTCCATTGGAGCAAAGTTGGCCCGGGCGCTGGGGATGGCTCCGTGGCCTCCACCTCAGGTGCTAGAATGGCTCTGGTTGCAATGGAGCAATGCTCCAGATGGGCAGAGCATTGCCCCCTAGTGGGCATGTCGGGTGGATCCCAGTCGGGCGCATGCGGGAGTCTGTTTCTCTGCCTCCCTGCTTCTCACTTCAGCAAAATACAAAAACAAAACAAAAAAACAACTAGGTATTATTTCTTTCCCCAACAGATTGACAAAAAGCTTATGAGATTGATGCTGGCCAGAGTTGGTGAGGGTATGGAAGGCCAGGCATCTGCACATGTCCACTCCTTGTGAAAGGTGTGTGGCAGGATGTATTAAAAATAAAAAGTGAAATTACCCTTGACCTAGCAGTTCCACTTTTAGGCATGCATCCCATAGAAATATCACCATGAGGGCACAAAGGTATTATATAAAAAGTGTGAGCCAATCTAAACGTCCACAGGGATGTGGTAAGTTATGGCACATCTGTGGCCTGAAATACTATACAGCTATTAAATAGAATGAGATAGACTTATAGACATCCATTAAGAAAAAGAACTACCATATTTCCCTATGTATAAGATGCACCTTAATTTTGGGGCCCGAAATTTAGAAAAAAAAATTGTATTACCTAAAGTTATTGAACTAAAGTTTTATTCATCATAATATTCATACAACTCCTCATCACTGTCAAAACTCCCATCCATTAGCTTGTCCTCATCTGTCTGATGACAAATCACTGCTCTTCATATATTGCCTTGTCCTCAGTTCCATGTATGGCATTTGAAATGCCACAACCACTGTATAAGATGCACCCAGTTTTTAGACCCCAAATTTTTCAAAAATCGGTGCATCTTATACATGGGGAAATACAGTGGTAGGTCTCAGAACAGTATTTTACTGTTATTCCACTTCCGTAAAACAAAGAACTCTGTATTTGTGTGTATTTGTGCTGAAAAATATATGAAAGATTATAGATCAAATTGTTACTAATGGGTCCCTCTAGGAAATGGCATCAGAGTGGTGACTGGCAGGGGATGGGATAGAGATAGATGGTACAGTAAAGTGAAGTTTTTAACTTTATTTATGCTTACTTTGTTATCTTTCTAATGAGCACATGTTATTTATGCAATGTGATGAAAACTAATAAAATCTAAAACATTGGAATAAGAAACATTTCAGAGGACCCTAGCAACTGTCAGTGCCTACATTTGATTTTTTGGCTCACAAGTGGAAACTTGGGCATCAGAGATTCAGTTTGACCTTCCCAGGGTTTCATATTTTCTCAGGCCCAGTCTGGCCTCCTTCAGGTTGATCTCTGGAATGGCTTTACTGTAGAGATACAGGAGATGTATCAGTTAGCTGTAGCTGCGTACCAAGCATCCCAAAATCCCAGTGGCTTAAAACAACAACCATTATGGATTCTCATGAATCCTCAGGTCTACTGGATGGTGCTTGGCTGATCTTGTCTAGGCATGCTCATGCATCTGTGATCTAGGCTGGCTGGTGGCTAACTGGTCCAGAATGACCCAGGCTGTGACAGCTTGGCTGCCCTTCATGTTCTGCTCACGTGCTTCCAGTAAGGCAGCTCAGGTGTGTTCTCATGGTGGAAGCACCAGTATCTGGTGAAGATTCACAAGCACTTTTTTATGCTCTGCTCGAGTCAACATTGCTTCTGTCCCATTGTCCAAAGCGAGTCACATGCCTGAGTTGAGAATCCTGGTGACTGTGGGATGTCACTACCAAAGGGCCTAGAGACAGGGAAGCCATCCAGAAAGCCATTAACACAGTCTGTCACAGAGCCTAGCACCTTCATTAGTCAGAGATATTGGAAGCACCTGGTATGCATGACCTCGGAAGCCTGGCTGTGGGGAGTCCGAGTTCTGAGTAGGTCACTGGTGCCCACAGCTTCCTCTGCAGCAGGCTCAGCCTGGAGGGTAAAGAAGTCCAGTCTTTCTGCTGCAGCAATGAGGCCACCGGAGGCGAAATCAAAGGGAGCAGCTCCAGAGGTGCTGAGTTGGAGATTAGCCAGCCTTCCGGCCTCACCTGGGCTCCCAGACGAGCCTGAGGGTAGAAGAACAGGGGCGGAGGGAAGAGTTAAGATGCCCGGAGTGACCCGGAAATGTCCGTGTGTTCCGCAGTGAGTTTGTCCTGGGTACTCATACAGCCTCGGTCTGGCCTCCCTCTGCCTCCTCTCTTTCCACCTCTGGCATCCCCACCTCTGCCTGGTAGGTAGGTTGAGCTGG
The DNA here is from genome assembly GCF_036850995.1 of Saccopteryx leptura. Classification (NCBI taxonomy): domain Eukaryota; kingdom Metazoa; phylum Chordata; class Mammalia; order Chiroptera; family Emballonuridae; genus Saccopteryx; species Saccopteryx leptura. Next base: position 171,391,477 of record NC_089507.1, read on the forward strand.
GGATTAATTGTGTAGAAATTTCCATTTTTTATTTTTACTCTGGGTGGCTGCAAGGCTACTTCCTGCTCAGAGAGAGGGAACTGAGTTTGTCCCCCTGGAGTCCTGGTCCCGTTGCCTCCTACCTGGCTACTAACCCCAACCAGAGATTCTGCTTAATACACTCTCACACGACAGCTCTCCCGTGTCTGTGGGGACTCCAGGGTGGAGTGACAGATCCTGCTGGTTCCTGCTTTCAGGAAATATTACCGCTCACTTTGCATTTGTCCTGCCCCTCATCACCACGCGGAGACCGAGGCTGGGCGGGTTCCTGGCCATCCATTACCTACATCTGCTGGAGGAGGACAGGCCAGCGCCGGGACTGCCAGGGGGTGGGCCTGGGCTGGGGAGATGGTGCTTTCCTTTAATAAGCTGCAGGTATTTATTGGGAATTGGCTGTGTGCTTAGAACTGCAGCAAGAAGAGCTGAGAAGGCCCTGGCTGGTTGGCTCAGCGGTAGTGTCGGCCTGGCGTGCGGGGGACCTGGGTTCGATTCCCGGCCAGGGCACATAGGAGAAGCGCCCATTTGCTTCTCCACCTCCCCCCTCCTTCCTCTCTGTCTCTCTCTTCCCTCCCGCAGCCAAGGCTCCATTGGAGCAAAGATGGCCTGGGCGCTGGGGATGGCTCCTTGGCCTCTGCCCCAGGCGCTAGAGTGGCTCTGGTCACAGCAGAGCGACGCCCCGGAGGGGCAGAGCGTCGCCCCTGGTGGGCGTGCTGGGTGGATCCTGGTCGGGTGCATGCGGGAGTCTGACTGTCTCTCCCCGTTTCCAGCTTCAGAAAAATACAAAAAAAAAAAAAAAGAAGAGCTGAGAAACAGTGTTGCAGGGGTGAGGCACACTCCCACCAGACTTAGAACTAGAGCTAGAGAGGTGGGACTTCAGCTTTTGTGAGCTGGAGCCTCGTACACCACCAGTGGAGGCAGAGGTTGGTACAATAGTGCAAGAGGGCAATTTGAAATCAGTGTAGAAAATTTCCCCTAGAGATTTTGTGAGGGGAATAAGTGTATACGCAGAGGAGTGTACTAGGTCTACCAAAACGTTACCTATAGCAGAGAAATAACTAGAAAGCAACACAGTAAGAAACTAGTTTGGTAAGGAATGGCTCATCCCTATAAAGAAATACCATGCAAACATTAAAATGCAAGTGGTAGAAAAATATTTACTGACATACTAAAAAGCCTATGAATGATCAAGAGATCATTTCCCATGTGTTGGTGTAAATAGTTGCAGCCATTTTTATATATACACTCCCCCCTAAGTGACATAATACTATTCTGTCTTGTTGCCATGCCTTATCCTCCTTCCTCCAAAACTCCGGGGAAGTTTGGGTTACAGAAGAACCGAGTGGGGTTGTTGAGAGAGCTGTGGATGCCAATGGTCCCGCGAGGAGCCACGTTGTCCCATTGTCCTCCAATAAATGATGTTTGTCATGAGGACCCTTAGAGCTCAGTATCATTTAAGAAGGCAGCTGAATATGTAAAACAATTTTTTAAAGTTTTGATAGAGAATAGAGACACATTATTGGCAATCAGTAAGTAGAAGAGCTGGTCTGTTGCTGCCAGCTGATAAACACTTGTGACACCTGAGTGTCATCCAGATGTCTCACCTTCTTATAAGCAGTGTGTTGTTTTTTTCTATCTCCGTCCCTGGCTGCAGGCACCATTTGGAAAATCTCCAAATACGACCACCTGCCGGGAACCCCTATGCTCTGAAGGTAAGGCACAATTTCCCAGGAACTCGACGATCTTCCAGGGAGGGTCTGTCTTGGCAGCTATGGGTTTTGTGCTCAGGGACAAGTCTAGAATGAAAGAATGAGGTTACAAGCTCTAAGTTCAGGGGTGGGGGGAGGTGGGTGTGGGTTGCAGTAATGCCCCTGAGCTTTCTGGCAGACCCTGTGGATCAGAAGGCTGAGGGAGGGGGCAGCAGGCCTGTGGGGAAGATCAGCAGGGCAAGAAACTGAGGTTTAGAGAGGTGTTGTGACTTCCACCACATCACACACCTTAATAGGGAGCCTGGAACCTGACAATTATCTGATTTCAGAGGGACCGTGTGTGTGTGCATGCATGCGTGCACTAAACCTGGCAAGGAGAGGTGGGAGAGGGCCTCTCAAGTCCACTTTGATGGAATGTCTTGAACATAGTTACCATGTGCAGAAGGCTGTGGGGAAGGGCTTGCACTCCATTCTCATTTGCATGTGTAAATGCATGTGTATATATATTGCTTATTAGTGTCAGTGGAATTTGCATTTTAAGTGGATTGGTTTGTTGGGCAGGTTTTTTAAGAGGTCCCGGGCTTGAAAGGAATTTTTTAATTTCAATGTTGTTGCTCTTTGTGCAGTAAACAATGGGGTCTTTCTGAGGGTCTGATGAGAGGTTGGGTAGATGTGATGTGAAGGAAGGAAAGAAACACTGAGCTGGGTGTCAGGACATCAGGGGCCACTTGCAGCTCAGCCAACGGGGACCTTGGGCTGGCCGCAGCTTCCCATGCCTCGCTCTCCTTATCTGTACTGTCTTCCTGGCTTAGCTCACAGGACTGACCGAGAATCACGGGGAAGGTAATTGTCACAGTGAGTGGGACTGCATTAGATTCTGCAGTAACAGGAATTATTATCACTCCTGCAAACCAAATGTCGCCAATCGCTCATTCTGTGCCACCAGTGTCCACATCTGCTATTTGTCTCTGCACCTCCACCCAGACACTGACCCCGGCATATCTTCAAGTCCCCCTATGTCCTCCCCACACAACTTTAAGGAGCGTTCTAGACTTCAACAGAGAGGGGAAGTGGAAGCTTACATTGAAGACACCACGACAACTAAGGAATTCACATCAGACATCTCTGTTCTCCACATTTCAGCTCTTGGGTCCTCCTCTAGGTTCAGCACCTGTTGGTGCCATCTCTACTCTCTACGTGTCCAGACTGTCTGTGGACATTCCCCTTGTCTCCCCGCTACGGCCGAGGCTCCATCTCTGCTCCAGCTCCTACTCCCATACTTGCTTCTCAGTGTGGGAAATGAGACCCCCCCACCCTGGGAAGGGAGTTGGGACTGGAAAACACAGCTAGCCCACCATCCATTTCGATACTATTACGCCCCCTCAGCGTTGGGGCTTTGGCTTGTGTCACGGTCTGTCTACTCCTCATAGGCAGCACGTAGTTGTCCACCATTGATCTATTGACCGGAAATCTGGTTTCCCAAACTCCCTGAGGGTATGTCTCCACTGTCACCACAAAGAACCTCTGCAAGAACAACAGTGACAGTGAGGTGTAGTCATCCAGTGCTTTTTCTGGGTTCAGCATCATCATTAGGAGACACAGAATGGTGGCACTAAGTAACCAGGGGGTGGGAGGGGGCAAGAAGGGACAGGGGACAATGAGTTTTGCTGCTAAACTGTCTGAAGGGTATAAATCGGGAGAATGGGGGGGAAGACAACTAACTCTCCCATGATAAAGACTTCCAAATAATTTATGTAGTTACACTACCCCTAAGAAGAAGAGCAGCCCTCCCCACTCCTGCAGTGGGCTGTGCATAGTGGCTTTCTTCTAAGTGGAAGAGAGAGAAAGAGAAGAGTGACTTTCCAGTGGAGAAACCCGATGCCACTACCTATATGTCCCCTTGGTATGCTATGATGAGGATGGTACTTTACCCCTGTGGTCATCCTCTCCAAAACATATCCAACACACCACAAAACTGTCAAGGTCGCCAAAAACAAGTCAAGTCTAAGCAACAACCAAGAGGAGCCCAAGGAAAAGATGTGGCTACTAAAGGTAATGTAGGATCCTGGAACAGACAACAGGATATTGGAGGGAAACTCAAGAAATCTAAATAACGTATGGACTCTAGTTAACAGTAATGGATTATGATTGGTTGATTAATTGTGATAAATGTACCATCATCATGTAAGATGTTAATCACAAGGGAACTGAATGTGGGCTATAAAAGGACTCTTTGTGTTATTGTTGCAATAACTCTGTCAACCTAAAAGTGTTCTAAAAGAAGAGCTTTATGGGGGAAAAAAAGGTAGGTCTTGGAAAATGATCAAAATTTGTTACTATTTTCATACCTCTTTGAAACCAAGCCTAGCAGCTGTGTATCCTAGGTTCCATGCACCATCATTACTCAGCAATGTTGGCACCACTAATTGTCAAATGGTAAACAGCACCTTTGAGATGCCTGGCAGCAAATCCATCTGACCCGTAAAAACTTTTTTTTTTTTTTCATTTTTCTGAAGCTGGAAACAGGGAGAGACAGTCAGACAGACTCCCGCATGCGCCCGACCGGGATCCACCGGCACGCCCACCAGGGGGCGATGCTCTGCCCACCAGGGGGCGATGCTCTGCCCATCCTGGGCGTCGCCATGTTGCGACCAGAGCCACTCTAGCGCCTGAGGCAGAGGCCACAGAGCCATCCCCAGCGCCCGGGCCATCTTTGCTCCAATGGAGCCTTGGCTGCGGGAGGGGAAGAGAGAGACAGAGAGGAAAGCGCGGCGGAGGGGTGGAGAAGCAAATGGGCGCTTCTCCTGTGTGCCCTGGCCGGAATCGAACCTGACCCGTAAAAACTTATTTAGGTTGGTGAAGTGCTGTTTGTAAGAGAAAACTAGTTAGATTGCCCCGTGGAGTGCCTCCCACCTTCACATGTGTGATAAGGACACACTTCCTGGGCATCTTGGCTCTTCCAATTATCATGTGATCCTAGGCCATTTACCCCCATCTATCAAACAAACACGAGATTGTATAGTTCTCAGAGGTTAGTGCAGCACATATAAAGCTCAGGAAAAATTTTATTATATTTAATTTTTTTTTTTTTTGTATTTTTCTGAAGCTAGAAACCGGGAGAGACAGTCAGACAGACTCCCACATGCGCCCGACCAGGATCCACCCGGCATGCCCACCAGGGGGCGATGCTCTGCCCACCAGGGGGCATCGCTCTGCCGTGACCAGAGCCACTCTAGCGCCTGGGGCAGAGGCCAAGGAGCCATCCCCAGCGCCCGGGCCATCTTTGCTCCAATGGAGCCTCGCTGCGGGAGGGGAAGAGAGAGACAGAGAGGAAGGAGAGGGGGAGGGGTGGAGAAGCAAATGGGCACTTCTCCTGTGTGCCCTGGCCGGGAATCAAACCCGGGACTTCTACACGCCAGGCCGACGCTCTACCACTGAGCCAACCGGCCAGGGCAAAATTTTTATTATATTTACAAAGGTGATTACCTAATTCAGGGGTCACAGAAATGTATGCTCCCAGTAGCCCCGGTGTGGGCTTTGCCTTGAATCCCTCCTCTCTCCCTAAGATTCAGAAGAGCATCTGGTCACAGTAGATGCTCAATAAATTAATGGTCATTCAATCATGACATGATTTCCATTAGCTCTAGATTTTTTTTTTTTAGGTGAGAGGACAGGAGATAGACAGACTCCCACATTCACCCTAATGGGGATCTACCTGGCAACCCCATTAAGGGCCGATGCTTGAATACTGAGCTATTTTTAGTGCCTGAGGCTGAGGCACTCCAATGGAGCTATCCTTAGTTCCAGGGACCATGCTCAAACCAATTGAGCCACTGTCTGTGGAAGGGGAAGAGGGAGAAAACGAGGGAGAAGGGAGAGAAGCAGATGGTTGCTTCTCCTGTGTGCCCTGACCAGAAATCAAACCTGGGATGTCCACATGCCAGGCTGACACCCTATCCAGTGGGCCAATGGCCAGGTCCGGCTTTAGATGTTTCCAATAACCCCTGACACCCTCCACCTTGCTTCATACCACAACAAAACACTTATGTAATACAAACATTAAATGCAGATGATTGAAACATTCTCTACCAATAAACACCAATCCCCACCCCCACCTCTAATACAATAGATGAGAGGGGACCCATCTCATCAAACCACTGCTCTGAGACCGTGTTCCGATGCTCAGAACCAGGATTGTGGAAATGAATAACACGTGTGGTCACCACACTGTTCCATACACCATGAAATAGGCTTTCATTCCAGCAGTGTGATAAATTAGATGTTTTGAGTGAACTTCCTTTTGAAGCACCTAATATTATTGGGAGAAAATATAAAAAATAAAGACCTCTTCTGAAAAGCATGGATGAGACACAGGGAAGACTCCTCAGAGCCCTAAATAAAGTGGAAGAAGGACAAGTCTAAACAGACAGCACCAAATCCAGCTTTCACCTTGAGGATTTTGGAGAAAGAACTTGGTCCATTTTGATGATTGTCTAGGACAGGGAAGACAGGAGAAAAATTCTCTATATAATAGAACCCCTCATCAATCTGAGACCTCAAAGAGTGTTCATCACGTGAGGGTAAGCATGGACTATACCCACCATCCAGAAGGAGACAATGGGGAAACAGGCTCGTCTTGCTTAACCTTGGCATTCAATGGAGGGAGAAAATTGCACTCATCTGAGATGTATCCATGAGCTAGCCCTCTCATGAGTTTGTGGTCACAATTCAAGGGTCCTGTGGTCCAAGACCTCAAGAAAACTTAAAGTTGTTCCAGCTTGGTAGAGTATGACAGAAACAAATACATGTCTAGTCTATAGCCATTAAAGATCACCATAGCAACAGCAAAGTTGAAACCCAGCTTAGCTTGTAACTGTACTGACTTGACCTTCTATCTTGGTGGCTTTAAACAAGAAGCATGCTTGTTTCTAGATTTAAATATCATTTACTTCATACTATGTTCTAAACATGATGTCTGGCGTTCTATAAAAAATGAGACACACACACACAGAGAAAACAAGAAATCACAAATTATTGAAAAGATATAAAACAACCAAGAGAATAAGACTCAGATATGGGCTAGATGTTAAAACTATCAGACGCCTTAAATAACTAATTTAAATGTTAGAGGACCTAGTGGGGAGGTGGACAATGTACATTAATGGGTAGAAAACTTTGGCTGAGATGGAAGCAATGAGAAAAGAGTCTATGGGGAATACTATAAATGAAAAAGGTAGTAGCAGAGAGAATGATTTCCTTTGTCAGGCCGACCACAGACTCAACACAGAAAAATATAAATCCATAGAAATGACCCAAACTGAAACACAAAAAGAAAAAAAGAGTAGGGAGACCAGACTAGATTATACAGAATATACATCTCAAAGACTATACCAAATGGTCTAAGGCACCTATAATTGGAGTCGAATTGAAAATAATTTTCAGAAATCAAGGAGAAATATATTTTTAGACAAACAAAAGCTAAGAGAATTCATTGCTAACAGACCTGCTCTGTAACCTGCAATGCTGTTTGAGGATGTTCTTGAGTTTGGATTTAAAAAAAACAACAACCAAAATACCATAAGCTCCTAAAATGGCACTAATAATCATGAAAATAACAAGGAAAACCACACTGAGACACCATTGTGCACCTGCCAGATTGACAAAGGTTTGAAGTCAATGCCAAGGGCTGGTGACGATGTGCAACAACAGAGCTCTCATTCTCCACTGGAGTGATTTCGGTGTCACCACTTCAGAAAACAACATACCAATTCATTTATAAAGTTAAATACGTACTGACCCTTACATGCAACAATTCCACATACGGGTATAAATCTACATAGTTAGAGTTGTGCTTCTCAAACCCTAACGTGCAGATGATTTTGTTAACGATGCAGACTCCAGTGCAGTGGTCTGGGGTAGGACCTCAAAACTCGGCACTTTTAACAAACTCCTAGATGATGTCAATGCTACCAGCCTGAGGACCATGCCTACAGTAGCAAACAGGAGTCACATCAATCAATATTGACAGCAACGTTCCTAATAGCCCAAATCCCAAATTTCCACCAGCAGTCAGCAGATGAATTGCAGCATATTCATAGGCCAGAATTCTATTTGGCAGTGCAAATGAATAAACTGCAACTGCTCGCATTAAAAATGGATGAATCTGACAAATATATTGTTGAGCAAAAGAAGCAAGACACAGGAGGAAAAATACAGTGCGATTCCATTATTTAAAGTTCAAAACTCAGGCAGAGCTAACTAATATATTGTTTAGCAGTACATACACACCTAGTGCAACTTTCTAAAAATGGCCAGTGGGAAAATGATGAGAGCAAAACTCAGGCTAGCGGTTGCCTCTGGCGAAGAGGGAGAGAGGTGTGACAGGGGATAAATACCCAGGGGACTAACTGGCGTGCTCCATTTCTCAAGCTTGAATGGTGAATATATGGGTGTTTTATCGTATTATTCTTCTTTAAGCTGTATATATACATTTTATGTACCCTTTTGAATAATAAAAGCAGCAGGAAGGCTTTTTGTATTTAAATCCCAAGTGACTAGTAAAATAAACCTAGTGAGTTATAAAGTCTAAAGTTTGAGCATCGGGGTTATGTGCACCTCCAAAACATCACACACACACACACACACACACACACACACACACACCAATTTTCAAGTCATGCAATATTGGTCACCAACAGCAGAACCTCAGGGGCACGCTCCCTCGTTCTATCTAAGACTCTCAGCAAATGCATAATGGGAGCAAAACCAGGGAAGAGAAGTGCAGAGAGGTAACTGCCCAGTGCAGCAGCACAGTCAGTGTGTTGGCATGGGTCAGCAGGGTTGACTGTGGAAGGTGAAATTGCCCCTGGAGCATCCAGTGAACAGAGAAGGAGCAAGGGAGAATGAGGTCCTGGGGAAGGGGCCCAAGAGTCATCACCTCCGTCTTCAGCAGTTGGGAAAGTTTTCCAGGTAAGCCCACCTTACCCTTCTGAAAATTTCATCAAACATTCATTCTCCCTCCTTCAAAGGAGTGCCCCCCCCCCCAGCTGGCCATGAGCCATAGCAAGACAGTGTTAACTCCTGAGCCTCTGGTTCTCTGGTCTGGGGCCCTGAGCCTCTGGCCCCAGCCCTCTGTCTCCTAGACAGGGGTGGTACCTGGACCAGACTTCTCCCCCCTCCGTGCCCAGATCTCCCCCTCCGTGTAGCAGCCCTGCTTTGCTTCTAACACTCGTGCAGGAATGATGATGAGATTGGATTTTAGCTTAGGGAGAAGCCAGACATAAATACATCCTGGTATACTATTAATATCAATAATATTAGTGCAATTATTTCCAGTCTAGTCAGATTCAATAAAAGGGACAGTAAATAAGCCTGGAGCTACCACCAGGTGGCTGCTGACGCTGCCCTGCCTTTGCTGCTGGCCTCGGGTAGGAGGAGACTGTGTGTGGCTGTAGCACCACCATGGGCCTGCCCCCCTACCTTCCCAGGTCCTCATACCCGCGAGTAACTGAACTGGACAGCCATCTCCATTCATAGCGATAGCTGCGCCATGGTGGAAAAGAGAAGGAGAGCATGCATGCTTCTTACAGGTAGGACACCTGCAAACTCAGAGCAGAGTGTAGTCCAGCTGCACAGACCCCTTCCTGGAACCCCCAAGTGTCTGTCTAGCACAGCTCACTGCTTTGTAATTACCCATTTCACGTGTGTCATCTCACTGAGCACTGACTGCCCCGAGGACGTGGACCAGGAAGGCCTAGTGCCTAGACGGTGTGCCGTGCACAGCAGTGCTCCCCGAGGGCGGGGCTGCAGAACCAGAATGCCTGGGCCTGGCTGTCTAGGAAGGCAGATCCCTTCGTGGCTAAGCATGTGTGAGAGGAGAAGACCTCTCTTCCACCCTCTTAGATTCTGTGGCTGGCCTAAGAGTTAAAGTGACAGAAGATAGATGAACAGGAGAAAAGCATACCAATCTATTTAATATTTTTACACAGACACGGAGTCTTCCGAGGAAAATAAAGACCCGAAGAAGCTGTTAGACCAAAAGCTTTTATCTTTTTAAACAAAGACAAAGGGGCTTTGCCTAGGGCAGTAAATTATGAGACCGTGACTAGGAAATATATGGGGGAAACTAATGGAAACTAAGGGTTATTTCAGCAGGTTTGTTTGCACTGGTTCATTTTAGCGTGGACATCTAGTCTCCGGTGATAAGAATGTCTTTCTCCTCCTGGTATAAGAGGACATTTTCTCATGGGAAATGTGATGACCTGCTTTTAGGCAGAATGAAGGCGGTCAGGAAGCCCTTCCTGCTTGTGCAGCTCCTCAGGTACCTTCTGCTCTAAGTGATCAGTACAGCAAGGTGGCATATTTTGGGGTGGCATGCTCTGAATCCTTTCAAATGCAAATCTAGAGCCAGGTGGGCACCAGGTCAAAGATCTTTCCTTTCACTGGTTGGCTGTGTGACTTTGGGTAAGTTACTCAACTGGTCTGTGCCTCACTTAATTCATATGTAAAATGGACATAATAGTCCTACTTGACCTATAGGGTGGTTGTGAGGGCCACTAGAGAGGATAAACATCAAATAAGGTGGCATGGCGCCAGGCATGTATAGGTGCTTCGTGAGCATACAGTTATCTTACTATTATAATAAGCATATTTTCTATGATGGTAGAGAGGCAGTATGGCGGAATGGATAAGAGCTAGACTCTGTGGGTTTGGTTCCTGGCTCAGTCCTTTTTGAGGTGGGTGACCTTCGGTCACTTTGGGTGACAGGGTTGGGACCAGAGGCAGGTGAGGCAGCTCAGGCATAAAATTTAGGGAGGGGAGGCATCTTACTTTCTTTCCCCAGTCCTCCCTCTTTTTTTTTTTTTTTTTGTATTTTTCTGAAGCTGGAAACGGGGAGAGACAGTCAGACAGACTCCCGCATGCGCCCGACTGGGATCCACCTGGCATGCCCACCAGGGGCAAGGCTCTGCCCACCAGGGGGCGATGCTCTGCCCCTCCGGGGTGTCGCTCTGCCGAGAGCGACCAGAGCCACTCCAGCGCCTGGGGCAGAGGCCAAGGAGCCATCCCCAGCGCCCAGGCCATCTTTGCTCCAATGGAGCCTTGGCTGCGGGAGGGGAAGAGAGAGACAGAGAGGAAGGAGGGGGGGAGGGGTGGAGAAGCAAATGGGCGCTTCTCCTATGTGCCCTGGCCGGGAATCGAACCCGGGTCCCCCGCACTCCAGGCTGACGCTCTACCGCTGAGCCAACCGGCCAGGGCCCCCAGTCCTCCCTCTTGAGCAAACCACTTGCTTCTGTGCCATGTGGTCAGTGGTAAGTGAATGTTAGCAACACTTCTCTGTGCAGATGTCCCTGGTACAGTTGTCTGAGTAGCAGACTCTCACAGAGTTGTAGAGACAGAATACACCTGAACCCCTCAGGGAACCTGGAGGGAGGAAGCAGTTAAGAACTTCCACTGATGAGGAAACAAAGGTGAGAAAGAAAGACTTTCCTGGTGAGGCTCTGGATCTTTTCTTTTTTCTTTTAAATTTAAGTGAGAGGAGGACAGACAGACAGACTCTGGCATGTGCCCCAATGGAGATCCACCCAGCAAGCCCCCTACAGGGCAACACTCTGCCCATGTAAGGCCATTGCTTAGCAACTGAGCTATTTTTAGCACCTGAGGCAGAGGCTCTGTGGAACCATCCTCAGCACCAAGGCCAACACGCTTGAACCAATGGAACCATGGCTGTGGGAGGGGGAAAGAGAGAGACAGAAAAAAGGGGAGGGTTAGGGGTGGAGAAGAAGACAGTCACTTCTCCTGTATGCCCTGACTATGAATCGAACCTGAGACATTTGCATGCCAGGCTGATGCTCTACCACTGTGCCAACCAGCCAGGGCTGAATCCTTTCAGTGAAGACATTTCTCAGCTTTTGCGAGAGTGGGACGCTGAAATCAAATAGCCCTTGAAGGCCACGTTGAGTAGTTTGGTCTTAATTCCTTCTGGTTCCTCCATTCCTGATACAGCCAGTGGTTCCCACTTTAGGAAGTCATGGCCTCTTTCATACTCTGCTGCCAAGCAATCCTGTCCCCTTCCTCCCTGGGAGAAGAGTCACCCAGGGTGTTCCTACATGGAGAATGTAAAACATTCAGCGGCTGGCTTCTCTCCAGCTGGAAAGAGATAGAGTCCACTTTATTCTTAAAAAGGTTAAAGCATTTTTCTTCCTAACAGCTACCAACCTGGGGCTTTAAACAAATTTGCATGGAACCCTCCTTCCATCGGTGTCCGGGAGAAATCTCCACCTCGCCTGCTCTCTGCAAACGCCTGTATATCTTTCCCTTGGACCATTCCAGCTGAATTTTAAAGAGGGTTTTAGAGAGTGTGTCATAACAAGGGTTCTTCAGAGTCATCTAAATCATAGCACACAGAACCGAAAGAGGCCATTTCTTTTCTTGACAACAACGTGCCCACGCTGATTCTTTTTATTTATTTATTTTTCCATTGATTTGAGAGAGAGGAAGTAAGAGAGAAAGAGAGAGAGAAGCATCAACTCATTTCACTTAGTTGTTTCATTAGTTGTGCACTCATTGATTGCTTCTCATATGTGCCCTGACCAGGGGTCACACCCACAACCTCTGGTGCACTGGATCGACACTTTATCCATGGAGCCACCCAACCAGGGCCCCACCCTGACTCTTGGCACCCCAGCCACAATCTAAAAATGTGAAACTTCCCATCCTCGATTTTTCTCCCCCAAGAAATGGCTCTCGGTCTCTTTCTCTCTCCGCTTGTACTTTCCTCCCTGTTCCCTCTCCCTTTCTCTCCATCATAAATTAATAAGGCAGACCCGTGTGCATCTAAATCCTTCCCAGGAGCTAGAGAGGGGGCCAGCCAGACATATTTACTACTAAGTGGATGCAAATTCACTTACCCCTGATTTTCAAAGAAATGAGACATCCTGGCCACAATATTGCTTTTCTCATCACCAAATGGAGACTTTGCTTTGTAATTTGGCAAAGCTGTCAAAGCAGTCAGATCTGGGAGGCTGGATGGTGTCAGCATTCCACCATCCAGAGAGATGGATGGCGATGGCGGCCTCAGGCACCTCCACTCAGAAACATGAGTGGTGATGACAGGGCGTAGCGCATACGGCAGAGGCACGGCCAGCTCCGGCTGGCCCTCCAAGTTCCTCAGCAAAGACAGTCCCAGGGAGACAGGGTTCTGGACCAGCCAAGGAGCTGACTAGAGAGAGACACCTACACACATCAACATGGGATCCCAGACCCTTTTCCGGATTTTCACAGGCCCACTGTAGCCTGTCCATGGACTCTAGATCCAGACCCCATGATGGAGGGCAGAAAATTCATCTACTACCTCAGGCAAGTCATTTGATCAGTCTAGGCCCCACTAGGATTCCTCGTTGGTAGAAGGAGAAAGTTGGAAGACTCGTACTCACTCCTTGTCTTCCAAGACTCAAGTTTCAGGTCTTTAGAGGTAATAGAGGTGAAAGCAAGTTACCAGAGTTTTACAGTGGGCTACACTGAAAAGGAACGCCAGTCCTCCTGGGCCTGGGATACTACTCAGGGTCCTTTGGTTTCAAAAGATAGAAAATAACTCTAATACAAGCTAATTGGGCCCCAGCAATCAGGAAGCTGGGGGGATTTGTTGTCTGTGGCTGCTGTAACAAATTCCCACAAATCTAGTGGCTTAAAACAATACAAATTTGTTGTCTAGCAGTTCTGGAAGCAGGTCAAAGTCTGAAAATGAGTGTACGTGACAAAAATCAAGATATCAGCGAGGCTGCACTCCTTTAGGAAAGAATTTGTTTCTTGTCTGTTTTAGCTTCTAGAGAATGCCTGCATTCCTCGGCTCATGGCCCCCTTCCTACAGAGATGCAACTTTGACCTGTGCTTTGGTCATCAGATCTTCTTTGACTCTGGCCCTCCTGCCTGACCTCTCAGGAGGAAGACCCTTTAGGATTACATTGGACCCACCCCAATAAACCAAGATAATCTCAAGATCTTTAACTTAATCATTTCCATAGCGTCCCTTTGACCACGTAGGGTGACATATTCACAGGACTTAGAGATGACAACATGGGCAGTTTGGGGAATGACAGTTCTGTCTGTGGCACTGAGGACTGAACATCAGGCGCAGGTAGAGCTAGGGGCTCAGGCAGAATCGTCAGGGTCTCTGCCCCCTCTCTGCACTCTGCTTCCTTTTGTGTCCGCCTTCTTCTCCACGTCATTTCAAATAGCTTTCCTCCTGTTAACAAGGAAAATGCTGCCTGGGTTTCTAAATCACAGCATTTCAGATTAGTAGATGGTTTGGCAACATATAATTTCTCCCCTCCCTTTCCTTTCTCACTCCCCTGTCCAAGCATCAGTTTCTATGTAGACCCATTAGATTAAATAAGACTGCCAGGAGTGCTTAGGAGGAAGGACCCTGGGAAGGGAATAATACATCTTTGAGATAGCCAGCCTGGGGGTTCGTCACTTAACTCGTATATTAGGCATATACCATTTTGTTATCTAAGTTGGTAATGCCAAACACATTAGATACAAAGGGCCATAGCAGCTTAATTTGGTCATCATTTTAGTCTTTTAAAGGCCAGGCTGACCACACAGAGGCCCCGGGCAGATATCTCAGTCCTGCTCAGGCTGGGGCATTGGCATCAGCTATTATGTAGGGCCTATGGGAGCCATAAATTGCCCTTGGTCTCACGGTGTGTCTCTGCAACCTTGAGGCAAAGAGCCCCCTCCTGGAGCGGCACCATAATTAAGAGTCATTTCAGCCTTGCTGATCTCCAGTAACAGATAGGAGTTCTATCTCTATTAATAATCAAATTTGCATGGAGAAGATAATGGAATGGAGAATGAAGACCCATTTAGGGGCTATAGCTGGGGTGACCCTACCTCCAGGTTTGCCAGGGACGGTCCTGATTGGTACCCTTTGTCTTGATAAAATTATTAATAGTTCTCCCCTTCACTCTCAAAGGGTTCCCCGCTCACATGATAAGTGTTATGGTCACCCTAGTGGTCACAGAAGTGCAAACAAGGTGATTTTTCTCCTTCCACTGTTCAGCTCAGCCTTGAGCCAGGTGGGGCCTCCAAGGCAGCAGCTTAAGAAGACCCCCAAATCTCACGGTCTTCCTCTTTCTTGTGTGGGTGTTAAAGCCATGGAACAAACGAGTCCTTTCTGTCATGCCGGGGGGTAGGGAGCCTGTGACGGGGCCTCCCTCAGCTCTGTGGTCTCTCCAGCTTCTCGTAGCCCCTGCCCCGTGGCTCTGTGGTCTCTCCAGCTTCCCGTAGCCCCTGCCCCGTGGCTCTGTGGTCTCTCCAGCTTCCCGTAGCCCCTGCCCCGTGGCTCTGTGGTCTCTCCAGCTTCCCGTAGCCCCTGCCCTGTGGCTCCTGAGTCTGCGAGGGCCCCGTTCCCTCTTTCCTTCACCCAGGTCCATGGGATGACAACTCCACTGCTCTGACGGGGGGAAAAACAAACACCTTAAAAACATTTTATTGGATTGATTTATATGAATGCCTATACCTTTGTGTAAGTGCATAGCTATGATCATACGTACAGTACGTATATTGGTATGAGGGTGTGTGTTATTTTTTCTTCCTTGTTAGTTTGAGTTGCTACCTCCGCTTCAGCCACAAAACCACGGGAGATTGTTGCTAGTATCCCAAGAGGTGTCTCTCCATCGTTTTCTTCATTAACATAGATATCAACCTATACATGCACATATATATTGTGTGTAGGTAACTTTTCAGACACCTGCTTACATACCCTCATGCACACACCGATTCATTATGCATGTACAGCTAGCCTTTTGTCGTTTTTATTGAATTATATGATATTCCGTTTCTTGCGTCTTGCTTTTCCTACTGAACAATACCTTGGGGAAATCTCTCTAAATCTTCTGGTGTAGCTCTAATTAATTGTTTTCAATCGTGTGGAACACGGTTTTGTGTAAATGTGGTCTCATTTGTTCACCCGGACCTATATACTGTGGATGCTCCCTTTGTTTCTACAGGAAAATTTCCCGTAGTAACCAACATATGAATATGTTATTACACTTTGGCCCTGATGACCCCTGACTCATGTATTATTCAAAATTTTTAAAAAGTGTGACAATTTGAAGACTATAATCAGCTGCTATTTTTTCCCAAGATGTCAGACTGACCCTCTAATCAAACTTTAGACATAGCCAGTGCCCTTAGTCCTATATAAGTGTGGTCACAATCAACCTTTTCTGTTCTTTCTTGTTTTCTGTTTGACAGCAAGTCTGGATTGGGGTGACCAGTCAAAGCTGTGTTCCTACACAGGAGCCACTTCAATGTATTAGGAAGGGTTCAGGCTTTTGAACAGACAGATCCTGGCCTCAAATTATTTGGATAGATACCTTCTCCCACCCCTAGTTCCTCGCCTTTAGAACAGGGGTTGTGGTACTAACCACATAGAGAGTTAAATGCAACACAGGGCCTGGCACTAGGAGGCCCACGGCCCCGGTGGCCCTTTCCCATGCACATACTGAATCATGCTGAGGCTTGAAGGGGAAGAGCTCAAATCAATCAATAGGGATGCCCAGGGCCAACCGTGGAGGCTGGATAAGCAAACAGGAACAGGTTGTTTTCAGAATAATTGGATGTCCTGCTTTCGTTTACAGAGCCGTGTGTGCTCTGAGGATGTTGACGGCACTTGTCGCTGGCCGAGTGCAGAGCGCCGGAGGTGTCTCCCTCCTCCACAGGCAGAGAGGCTGGGGTGCCAGGAGCCCATGGGTGCACGTGCTAGGAAGGGCCTGCAAAGACGGGGAGCTGATGGAAATTTGAGGACTTGAGGAAGGCTTCCTGGGGTAGGAGTGCAGGGGTTAGTGATGACCTAAATTCTCCTGCACACTGGCCACAGGTTTGGTGTGGCAAAAGCAGGGTCTGGGCATTCTCCACCGAGCAGCAGAGGGCACTGCCTGTCCTCTCCCCCCACCACACCCTAGACTTACCAGGTCCACCCAACTGACCTGCCTAAGAAGAAAGCAGAAATTAGGGCTTGACATCACAGGGTCTGTATGGACTGACTGTGCCCCGCCCCCCGCACCAAATTCATGTGTTGAACCAAACACCCCCCCCCCCCCCCCCGCCATGTGATGGTATTTGGATGTGGGCCTTTGGGGAGGTAATTAAGATTAGATGAGGTCATGAGGACAGAGTCCTCATGGTGGGATTGGTGACCTTAATAATAAGAAGAGAGATCAGAGCTCTTTCTCTCTTTGTTATATGAGAGGACACAGCAGCTGTCTGCAAGCCAGGCAAGAGCAAGTTCTTACCAGAAACTGAATCTGCCAGCACCTTGATCTTGGACTTTGAGTCTCCAGACCTGTGAGAAATCAATGTCTGCTGTTTAAGCACCCCCCCCCCCCAGTATTTTATTGTGGCAGTCAGAGCTAAGAGGCAGCATCCTTGCCTTGCTTTTCTAGCACACCAAGAGTAAAGACCTCTAAAACAGTGCTCTCCACATGTCTCACACCGAATACTGAATCCTGCAGCCGCACCAGGACCCTGGCCTCCCCCACGGCCATGCCTGAGGGGTCTGTGCCCTGAGGGGACTGTGGCTGGGAGCTGGAGAGGCATCCAGTGCACTTGGGGTGGGGGGTCCATGAAAAAATTTTAATGTTCATGGAAAATCTGGGGGCAGGTAACGCTGAGGACCGGGAAACCAGAGAGTCCCCTCTCCACATCCCCGCCGCAATTCCTATTACTAAAGGTCAGATTTTGGCTTCAAAACCAGCCCATAAGAAACTACCCAAAGCCCCTAAGCATTTATAAGAAATCTACTTTCCTTCCTCTGGGTGGCCTCCTCAGAGACAGCTCCAAAGGGCCCTCCCCCAGCATCCTAGGTAACTTGGCACCCCTCCCCCACCCTCAGCATCACCCCAGACCCTGATGAGAAAGAAGCCTTTCTTAGGGACAGCTTACCTCAAACTCAGATGTCTGTTTGCATGCCCCTGGGTGCTGAGAGCATGGTGCCTTGCACACAGTGGGTGCTTTGTATGTGTTTGGTGAGTCATTGGTTAGAAATAGTAGGTGGTCCATAGCAGCAGAGGGAGAGGGAGGCTGAGAATTAGCAGTTGCCTGCACTGGAGGAGAATGCGAAGCCCCATCTCCAGCCAAAGCCCAAGTCTGGAACCCAGAGTCCCAGCAGGGCGGTGGGAGTCATTGCTATCAATTACTCAGACCGGAGCTTTACTCATTAAAATCTCCCCAACAGGAGTCATGTTAATGGCCGGCCTGCTAGTCTTTCCCCTCAAGGTAAGAAGATTTATTGCCCAAACTTACATTTTATCGCGCACAACCGAATAAAAATGATCGATTTCCCTGCCCGCCTTACAGCATCCTTCCAGAGTTATTAAAGTCTCTAAAAATGTTTTCTTAAAAAAAAAAAAAAGTTAAAAGAAAGAGAGGTAGAGAGAGAGGAGAGTGGGAACCACTGGATGGCTGAGGGCTATCCATCTTGTCAGCTCGGGACCGCGTAACCTTGATGTCACCATATTTTCTGCTCATATCCAAATTTACAATTTGCCAGCCAAGGAGTTGGAAATGCCAACCCTCCTCCTTGGAGGTGCATGCTGGGGGGTTCTTAAAGGGCCCGAGAGAGGGAGGGCCTGGTTCTGAAAACTGTGAGGAGACGTTGAGCCTGTCACTGCGCGCTCAGCAATTTCTCCTCCAAGTTGGGAAAACTCAGCCTCTGAGGGCAAGGAGATGGTTTAAATGCCAGGACTTCAGACTCATTTGGCCAACGGCCTCTTTGCACTCTGTTCACAGATGAAGGAGCAGGTGTCCAGCCAAGAGGAAAAGCCTTGGTGGGCTGGAAATTCACCTGCACAAGTTAGGAGATGGGCCGGCAAAGAAACAGGAAGGCATAAACCAGAGGCTGGGGAGGGGTTTGACCCGCAAGACAGAGCAAAGGCTCCCAGAGCCCAGCAGAAGTGCCAGTTTGCATATATTAATGGGCAATCACACATTATTCATCTCTTCATTCTAGTGGGTCCCCAAGAACCTTTGTTTCTCCATTTTGGTGATTTAATTTTACAGAATGTCTAGTAATATAATTATATATCACACATTTCCCCTGGCATATTGTGAATTCCTTCAGGACAGGGATAAGGTCTCTCTCTCCCTCTCCCTCTCCCCTCCCTCTCCCCCTTCCTCTTCCCCTCCCTCTCCCTCTCTCTCTCCCTCTCCCTCTCCCTCTCCTTCTTCCTCTCCCCTCCCTCTCCCCTACCTTCTCCCCCTCCCTCTCCCCCTCCTTCTCCCCCTCCCTCTCCCTGTCCCCCTCCCTCTCCCCCTCCCTCTCCCTGTCCCCCTCCCTGTCCCCCTCCCTTTCCCTGTCCCCCTCCCTGTCCCCCTCCCTGTCCCCCTCCCTCTCCCCCTCCCTGTCCCCCTCCTTCTCCCCCTCCCTCTCCCTGTCCCCCTCCCTCTCCCTGTCCCCCTCCCTCTCCCCCTCCCTCTCCCTGTCCCCCTCCCTGTCCCCCTCCCTCTCCCTCTCCCTCTCCCCCTCCCTCTCCCCTTCCCCCTCCCTCTCCCTTACCTTCTCCTCCTCCTTCTCCCCCTCCCTCTCCCTCTCCCTCCAATCATACACACACACACACACACACACACACACACACACACACACACACACATTGAGTGCTTTTTATATAGGGGTCTATAGCAAAAAGCCTATTTACTTGAGAGCAGGAAAACTGTGTTTTAAAATTCCATAATTGGAATTTGTTTCTAGGTCAGTCTGGCCTCTTTCTGAATTAGTGCTAATTAGTCAGTCTTCTTGGGTGAACCTAGGCATCCTCCTTTGCTCCCATTCTACTTCCTGTGCAGGCAGTCCTGTTCTGGCTGCTGCGGGGCTCTGACCCTGCAGGTGGGGCTGGGGGCTCTAAGCAGCGTTGGGGTGCTGCAGCCCCCCCCCCCCCCACACACACACAAGGCTCCCTCCTACGCGCCAGGTGTTCTGAGCCCGTGAGAGTGGTGTCCTGTCAGGGAATGTTTTCCTGGCTCGGCCTGGAAGACAGCCATAAATCTGTCTCAGACCATTTGACTCGGGCCAAGCTTAACAGACACTTCCATCAGGCCTGAAGCGCCAACGATCTATAAGCCATTAACCAGGCGGTATTAGACCTCCCAACCGACCGGGCCTTCTCCGTGGGAACTCACGCAGAGGAGAAAGGGGAGGAGGATGAGGGGAGGTACAGTGCCTGGGAGGGCCGGGGAGGATGCTGTCCTGGAGGCGACTGCTAAAACTTCCCTCAGCCCACTGGGATCCCAGAATCACACTGCACCCACCCAGCCAGGTCCTATCCTAGACCTGGTGCAAGACAGGAAGCCAGCCGGGTGGGGGAGGGCCAAAGCTAGCAAATCAGGAGCTGGACAGCAGTTCAGGACCCAGAGGCCCACAAATTTAGTTCTACTCTCACAGATATGCCTTCTAGAAGGTTCCTTGCTAGGGTGGACTGGACCTGTTGTCGAACAGTCGTCCTTTGGCCCTTCACACCGAGTCTGACTTTCCCCCAGAGCGCACACCCTCGGGAGTTCAACCCTAACCACCAGATCCCCCGTTTCCTGCAAGAATAGAGGATGATGTGCTTGAGAGAGGCTAGCAGTTACTTGCAGCTCACTGTGTCTCGAGGATTATTCTCAGTGCTTCATGTAAGAACCCATATAGCATCCCAGCAGCCAGAGAGATAGACACTATTCTGATGCTCACCAGGCAGGGGGAGGCTGAGGCTCGGTGCTCTGAAGAAGCTGCCGTGTGCCCCAGTCAGGAGGTGGCAACGCCCGGTTCCTAACCAGGCCCTGAAGCTCGGCTGCTTGGCTGCAGTATTTTGCTGTCAGTATTTCATTTACTTATTATTCAAAGTGGCCAGGAAGCCAGAGTCAAAATAGACTGGGGACATAAGAGCCATGGGTCACCAGTAGGACTGACCCTCAGACCACCAGGCAAAGAAAAGCAGTTTGACCAGACAGTCCTTGCTCAGACCACAGCAGCCAAAAATGACATCTTCTATTTTTAAAAAGAAAAGAAGCATCTGAAAACAAGAGTGTCTGCGCTGCTTCCTCAATCGAAGCCCCTTAGACCACTGCATTTTTTTGGTGAAAGGTCTTTCACAAAAAAAAAAAAAAAAAAAAAAAAAAAAAAAAGCCCTGGCCAGTTGGTTCAGCGGTAGAGCATCGGCCTGGCGTGCAGAGGACCCGGGTTCGATTCCCGGCCAGGGCACATAGGAGAAGTGCCCATTTGCTTCTCCACACCCCCCCCTTCCTCTCTGTCTCTCTCTTCCCCTCCCGCAGCCAAGGCTCCATTGGAGCAAAGATGGCCTGGGCGCTGGGGATGGCTCCTTGGCCTCTGCCCCAGGCGCTAGAGTGGCTCTGGTCGTGGCAGAGCAACGCCCCGGAGGGACAGAGCATCGCCCCCTGGTGGGCAGAGCGTCACCCCTGGTGGGCGTGCCGGGTGGATCCCGGTCGGGCGCATGAGGGAGTCTGTCTGTCTCTCCCAGTTTCCAGCTTCAGAAAAATACAAAAAAAGAAAGGTCTTTCACCTCTGAGGTCCTTAGTGGCTAGAGCCTTCAGCCGGTGCCAACTAGCCATGCAGAGCGGACTGCTCTCCCAAAGCCCCTCATGTGCTCAGACCCTTTTCCACACAGGAGACGTGGGATGAGGTAGAATGGGATGAGATGGGAGTGGATGAACAGTGTCTTTTTAGTTAAACTCTCCATACGCTCCAATCTGTCCTTCTTTCTAGAAAATTATAGCTATTAAAAAAGAAACATCCTTACAATCCCAACTCCTACCAGGCAGCAATGCATGTAACAGCTAGTGCCCACTGCTGCTCACCGGGATTGAAAAAACCCCATTTCAGGTGTCTTAGTCTGCTTGGGCTGCTACAGCGAAATACCAGAGCGGGGGGCTTGAACAGCAGCCACTTATTTCTCACAGTTCTGGAGCTGTAAGTCCAAGTTCAAGGTAGATTAGAGTCCTGGTAGGATCGCTTTTTCTGGCTTGCAGATGGCTACCTTCTCACTGTGTTCTCACAACGTGGAGACAAAAAGAGCTCTGGTTTCTCTTCCTTTTCTCATCAGGACCCCAATCCCATCACAAGGACCTCATCCTCATGACCTCATCTAACCCTATTTACCTCCCAAGGCCATGCCTCCAAATACCATCACATAGCGGGTTACAGCTACACCATGTGGATTTGGGAAAACACAGACATTCTGCCCAGAACAATGGGTATACCAGTATCTGTATCCTGAGGCAGGTTCTAGAAACCTCTTCCCATGCTCTGCTCCCCTTCTGGGGGTCCCAATCTGCCCGTATTCCCCCATCCTTTAAGGCCCAGCTCAAACCACTCTCCCAGGAAGCCGTCTCCAACCACATCTTTCCCTTCTCTGATTCCCAGCTCTATTTAGAATTTGTCACCCAATTTAACACTTGCTTCTGTACTGTGCTGTATTGATCTTTAATCTTGTGAGCCAGTTATACAGCCTATAGCCTCTGTTTTTGCCCTGTGGCAACCCTGAATTAATTTAATTTTTCAGTGATTAAGAAACAGACTCACAAAGAATCGTAGAGCATTAACCCTCATTTTACAAATCCAAAGCAGCAGCTCTGAGAAATTATGGGACACACGTAGTGCCGCATGTAATGGCTAGAGCTCAGACCGCCACGCTCCCTCCACTGCAATGCCGGGAGCTTGTGTCCGAGTTGGTTTTTGTTGTTGTTGTTGTTGTTGTTGTTTTGTTTTTAGAAAAAGACCTTTGGGCAAGGATTTGAGTGCAAGTAGTTTGTTTGGAAGCTTGTTCCAGGAAGCCAGGAGGGAGCAGAGAGAAGGGGGAGAGGAAAGCTAATTAAGGGGCATTAATGAAAAAGTTACCACTGTGGACAGCAAGGGCCCAACCATCTGTGGTTCCTCTGAGAAGCTGCAGAATACACAGGGAGCTGGGCCTGGTCTCTCAGCTTAGCTTGTGTCCCTCAGGATCGAGAGCCACCTTGGGCCCATCACACCTAGTGCTCCTGCCCAAGGACAATGGGTATACCCCATGCTGACCTAGTTCCTGCCACAGCCAAAGAGCAGCCTAGGGAGAGAAAGGCAGCTGTTGGGGTGGGAGCCTGCCTGCATGTGAACCACCATCATGGTCGCATGACCTTCCAGTGGGAGGCAAAGGGAAGGGCGAGCCCCTGGCAGGGTCTGCCAGGGTCAGTAACGGTTGCCAACCGGGGGCGTAGAATTGGTATGCCAACTCCCTTTCATATCTGTGCCCTGTCCCTGTTTGCTGGGAACTAGCTTCTGCTTCCAGACTCAGATGAAAAAGTATGACCCCACCTCTGCTCCATCTCCGGGGATACATATTGTCACAGGAGACCTAGGAGAAGTATAAAGTCCCGTGACAAGTGGGAGATGCTTGACCTTTCTGCTCCTCAGCCCCGTGTGTGAGGGAGGCCTCCCGGCACACGTGCCTGGCTCCCTCCTGCAGGGAGGGACCTCCTCTTGGGGTTCCCTCTGTGGAGGGGCTCGTGCTAGGCCTAGTGTGAGTGTTGGGAGGGACATGAGGGTTCACTCCCCACCCCAGCATCCTGCATCTGGCGGGGAGCAGACTGGGGTTGCAGGGTGCTGCCCTGCCCACAGGCCAAGTGACAGGCTCCGCACAGACTCTCACAGGAGCCCGCGAGTGCCCAGTGCAGATGGCCATCAAGAGGAAATACGAGCTACAGTTTCACATGGTGTTTCACAAAACTCCTCCCGCTTCTCCCAGGCAGCTCACGTTCCAAATTTATGAGGCAAACATACTTGTTTTTGCCTCTTGTTCCAGGAGCCAAGCTCATACCTGTGCCTGTAAATACTGGCTTCCCCCTTTGACTTGCTTCTTTGAAAGGTGTCACGTGCCTGGCCCCCCACTCCTACTCTCTCTCTCTCTCTCTCTCTCTCTCTCTCTCTCTCTCTCATGCAAAGTCCTAGAACAGGAGTTAGCAAACCCAGATTCCAGCCTCCTCTCTGCCCCTGACTAGCTAGAATCCCTCCTTGTAGCATGTCCTTTCCTGGCCTTATTTTCCTCATCTGTAAAATGGGAATGCAAGATGTGTGCATCACTAAGGCCCCTTTCAGGACTGGCTTTCTGTGCCTCGTTGGTGATTGTAAAGGGCCTCGAGGGACACTCAGCCTCCTGCCCAGGAAAGCCACAGAGCCCGGAGGGACAGCAGACATCTTGGTGCCCTCTCCCCTCTGTATCTGCCTCCTTCAGGGAGGAGCAGTCCCCTGTCACAGGACACAGTGCCTTGCTGACATGCCAGGCCTGCCGGCGGAGCATAGGCAGGGTGTGTGCGGGTGGTGAGTGGCATCGTGCTTTGCCCTTTCTGCAACGTGGATCAAAGGCTTTGAGCAGAGCCACCCAAGTGGCCTGGCATAAAAACAGTACCCACCCTCCCTGAGCTGACAGCTGCCATGCTGTCCTGCATTCCCACCTGTTGACTCTGCTTATTTCAGCACAGAGGGTCATGTTCTGCATAACCACATGTTCCTGGTGGCTTTGGGACCAAGAAGGGGAAGTGGAGAGGGGTGGTTCCCTGACTTCTCCTTTGCCTGTGACCCTATAGGGACAGCGTCTCAAGACTAGAGGCCAATTCTTTGCAGAAGGGCTTTTCAACGGGCCCTACTCCCCAAATCCCATAGACAGTAGGCTTAAAATAAAGGGCTTCTAAGACATAGACTTCGGACAGCCACCTGGACTTTAAAAACAGGGCCCAGATGTTCACTTGGAGGAGGGCTCTTCCAAGGGCTCTGCAGTGAGCCGAGCCTCCAAGAGCCAACCCAGGACAGCCTACTGTGGCACGTACCCTTCCAATAAGCAGACATTCACTTGTGTTTGTATATTTGACTCTGCCCAGATCATGAAGCTGCTTTTACATGTCCCTTTTGCAAAGCACAGCTCAATTGTCTCGCCTGTTAATACTCCCCAGCACCACGGCCAAGTAAATGATTATTACTGCACCTCAGGTGGAGAAACTGAGGCTTAGGGAGTGGAACAGACTGAGTCAAGGTTCGAGAGCAAATCTTCAGCTGGCTTGTGCCTCTGATATGCCCTTGAGTCAGGGCTAGAACTGGGGGCAGTCAGTATGAAGGGTGGCAACGCTGTGCTTCCTCGGGGCCTGGGGCATGCCCATTCTTTTATATATATATATATATATATATATTTTTTTTTTTTTTCTGAAGTGAGAAGCAGAGAAGCAGAGAGACAGACTCCCACATGCACCCAACCAGGATCCACCTGGCATGCCCACCAGGGGGCGATGCTCTGCCCATCTGGGCATTGCTCTGCTGCAACCGAAGCCATTCTAGCACCTGAGGTGAAGGCCATGGAGCCATCCTCAATGCCCGGGGCCAACTTTGCTCCAATGGAGCCTTGGCTGCGGGAGGGGAAGAGAGAGACAGAGAGGAAGGAGAGGGGGAGGGGTGGAGAAGCAGATGGGCGCTTCTCCTGTGTGCCCTGGCCGGGAATCGAACCTGGGACTTCCACACGCTGGGTCAACACTCTACTGCTGAACTAGCCGGCCAAGGCCCCATTCTTTCTGTCAATGTGAAATGTGACCAGCAGGTCACTGAGAAGAGAAGATGAGATTTTCACAAAATATATAAACAAAGAAAAGAAAAGAAAAGAAAAGAAAAGAAAAGAAAAGAAAAGAAAAGAAAAGAAAAGAAAAGAAAAGAAGAAGCAGTGGGAAACCCACATGATCTGAAGTACCCTCTCTAGTACTCTCTCGTCACTGTGTGTCTGTTCACCCCCTCCTCACACCTTCCCCTTCCATATCAACATTCAATCAGCTTTTCCCATTCACTCTGTCTCTTCCATTTTTATCTTACGCTGCCCGCGGAAATTGGTGTGAAATAAAAAGGCAACTCTGCCTACAGATGTAATCAGTTGATTTGGCAGGTAGCCCATGGACACCTAGGAAGGGGAGTGTGGCCAATTTCCAGTGTGGACACCCCCCTTCACCTGCATTTTCCTCTCCCTCCCCCCTTTGGCCTTGCCGCCTTCCTCCTCTGGCTTTTCGGTCTCCTTTTCGACCTTGCTGTAGTCTTCTTGTGATTTTCTCTTTTGCACTTAATGGAAATAAACCAGCCTATGCCCCCCCATCCTTTTTTATTGTTATTTTGTTGTAGGAGAGGCAGTGGAGGGGAAGGCTCTATCTCCTGGCACCTCGGCAGTGTGCATGGGAATGAGATACTCAGTGCTCCCACAGGTCTTCTCCATCTTTCTGGAGAAGTGGGGCTGGGTTTGAAATCTTGGAGGATCCCAGCTCCCTAACCCCCAAATACACCCCCAGATAGGAGTTGGAACTCTAAAATTCATCCCAAAATGACTCCTCCCTCATCCAGGAAAGGTGGAGAGGTCCTATGTAAGAGAATCAGCTGGAGGAAGTCCACAGGATGACCGGCTCTAGGTAACACGGTGCTGGGTCCAGCGGATGTCGGTCACCATGTTCTCACAACCGGAAGTGTGACTGGAGGGTTCTCATGGCAGCCACTGTCTATCCAACATAGAAGTGGAGTTATCAAGTAAGCAGTTGGATGTATGAGTCTGGAATCCAACACGAGGTCCAAGCTGGGGATAAAAATATAAGAGTCTTCAGCTTGTAAATGGTTTTTAAAGGCACAAGACTGAGTGAGCATGTGTGTAATTGGCAGAGATAAATGGTCCAAGGACCAAGTCCTGAAACACACCAGCATTTAAGGGTTGTGGGATGAGAAGGAGCCAGAGATGGTGGCCAGGTAGCAGGAGGAAAACCAGAGCCTGTGAAGCTCGGCAATCAAGGAAAGAAAACATTTCAAAGAAGAGGCAGTGCTGCCGTTCAGAAAACTACCCTCGCCTTTCGTGAGTGTCCTTCAGGGGTCCAGCAACTTGCCAACAACTCCCTGTGTATCATCTCACTCAACTGGTCTTCTCACCTGTACTAGGCGTTGGTCGCTGATCACCAAGGTCGCACTTCCTCCCCAGGGGCCAGCTGATGTGGGGGTACAAAGGCCTCCTTGCTGCCACGTGGGACACCTTGGAAGGGCCACCTGCACTTCAGGGCTCCTAGGAGAGCCAGCTGAGGCCTGGCTTGCAGCTGCAGTCAGGTAGCTTCCTGGTCAGAGTCAAGGATGCAAGGCAGTGTGGGGTAGGGCAGCGTGACCTGTTCGGGAATCTCCTGGGGGCCTTGGTGAGAAATAGGAAACAAATTCTCCACGTAGCCCGTTCTAAGTTGAGACCCACTTCACCCCCTCTGGACACTCTTACCCCCTTTCTGGTTACTTTCCTTCTTTCTATGGCCCTCATCCAGCATATGCTATCATTTCCTTATTTGTCTACTGTTTACTGCCTTCCTAGAAGGCCAACTTTGGGAAAGGCTCGGTCACTTCTCGTGGACAGTGGCACAGAGAAGTCCCAATTCCACTGTTTTCTAACCATGTGGCATTGGCTAAGTTCCAGAACCTCCCGGGACCTCAGTGTCATTATTTGTGAAACAGGAAGCTGGAGTGAGATTGTGTCTGAAAAATGCTTTGTCAGCCCCCAGACAGTTCCCAGGCTTTGAGATTTCATAGGCCAGGGAAATGTCCAAAAATCTGGAGCTGACATAGGATTCCAACTTTCTAGTTTCCACTTGAGGACATTCAACCCCAAACAGCCAAGCAAGTCATTATCCATTGTCACTATTATGTAATCGAAGAGAAAACACACTTTATGCCAAAATTAAAGGAGGATCGAAAACTCCAAATAAAAGACAGTTCTTAAAAAAATAAAATAAAATAAAAACTTACAGGGAAAAAATTAACTTAGAGGAAAAACTCACTGTCTTGTCTTTGTTTTTCCCATTTTGCCAGAGATGAGGGAAGTTTTCCTGTGAGACCGTTGGGATGGTATGATGTTGAGCTGCGGAAGCTGCCGGAGAGGCTGGCCCAGAGGGTCCCTGGGCGCTGCAGACAAAGTCTCAACCCACCTGCGATCCACTGAGGCACCCCAGAGGGACACTATCTACATGCAGTGCCCTGTGGGCGGGTGGAGTAAGGAGTGTCTCTGAGTGGGAGGAGACAAAGGCTCGTCCAGGACCTGTAAGCAGTCACAGTGAGCACAGCCAGCAAGCGGGTGACATGCTGTGTGCTGAGCACTGTCCTCAGCGCTTCCTGAACCTCAAGGTCTTTGTTGCTCAAAACAGTCCTGTGAGGAAGGAACGATGATCACGCCTGGTTTACAGCCGGAGAAACTGAGGCACAGTGAAATGGACTGTCATAGCTAATAAGTGGCAGAACCAGGGTGGTACCTCAGCGGCCTGGTTACAGAGTTTGTGCTTTTAACTACCACACTACAAGGCAGGGAGAGAGAGAGGAGAGGAAGGCGAGCGGGGGAGAGAAAAAGATGCAAATAGGCACTTGTCCAGCAGAGCCACTTACCCCGCAAATGTTCAGATGTTGGCACGTGAGGTCCAAGACAGCAGAGCTGCACTCCAGTGGAAGTCCCCCTCTGTAGCAGGTCAGAGAGTGACCTCCAGACAGACACGTCTAAGTCCCAAGGCCTGAAATCCACAAAGGTGGCCTCATTTGGAAAAAGACCATTGCAGATATAACTAAAGATGTGGAGATGAGCTCATTCTGACTTTAAGGCGGGCCCAGGGCCCTCCTTATGAATACTGTCCTTATGAGAGACAGAAAAGGTACACAGAGACACATGGAGGAGACGGCCAGGTGGACACGGGGCAGAGACTGGAGTGACGTATACCTCCCTAAGCCAAGGGATGCCAAGTGACAGTGCCAGAAGCCAGGAGAAAGGTTTGGATTCTCCCTTGAGCCCTTCCCAGAAGGAACCAACTCTGCCAACCTCTGGATTTTGGATATCTGGCCTTCAGAATTGTGACAGAATTGGTTTTTGTTGTGTCAGACTACCCAGTCTGTGGTCCTCTGTCACAGCAGACACAAGAAACTAATACAGCCCCTTCCCCACTTCCTCCTCACCACCTCCCACCCCTATTCCCCATGAGAGAAAGCCACTTCCCTCTCCTTATATTCATGCCACGGAACCCATCCGCAAAATGCTGAATCGGTGCAGTCCCCATAGCAACGGCTCCGATGCCAGAACCCAGGATGATGACACTGGGTCAACCAAGGAGATAGCTCCCAGGTGCGGGCTGTGGGGGGATGCCTGCTGAGACAACAAAGAGCTGAGGGAAGGAACACCGAGCGACAGAGCCGCTGGGGATTATATTAGCTGCCCTTTCCGAAAACAAAGCACAGCAATAGTCCCCCTTAGCGGGGTGAATAATCTGGAGGTACAGAAACATGATGGCTGAGAGGAATGTGCACCCAAGGAGCGGCTGTGTCCCAGGCACCTTGATCTGGCTCTAGTGTGGGGACACAGACAAAGCCACCTCCCTGCTTCCTCCTGAGAGGCACCCTCATCCATGGGCCCACCCTGTCTTGCCTGCTTGGGGACATCACAGGTGCCCAGGCTGTGAAGTAAACAGCCTCACAACCTCCTGATTATGGTGCTCTGCCCTCCCCTTGACCCTGTGCTCTGCTCTGGGTGGACACAGCCTCTGTCCCTGATACTAGCCTTTCATTCCCATGATGAGCATGTTCATGAGGCTGACCCCAGGGCTGTGTCCCATCTCCCCTCATATCTCCCAGGGCCTGCTGGACCAGCCAGCAGAGCCTGGGGCTTCCCACCCAGCACCCGGCCTCACCAGCTTTGGCTGGGGACAGCTCCCTGCTGGCTGGCCTCCTGTCCCCTCCTCACCCAGGCTGGGGACATGCTTCAGCTCAGCTTCTCTCTCCTCCCACCCCACATTCAATCAGGTGGCATGTTCTGAACACTTGCCTCCCCGATGTCCCTCTACATTCTCGTCCTGTCAGTTCCCACTGACACTTCTCCAACCCAGCCTCGGGTCACTCATGATGTGACTTTCAAGCCATCAGGTTCCATTAGTTCAGTCACCCGCTGCTTCCAGACAACCTCTCCAAACACGTCCTCAGACAAAGCCCAATCCGGTGCTTCCTTCCCACATGCATGCACTCACACGTAGACACGCTCATTAGAGACACACACACTCATTCGCACAGACACACTAATGCTCATCCATACACCTACACACACTCACACAATCCTCTCAATACACACACATACACACACACACACACACACACACACACACACACACACACACACAGTCTCCAGCACTGAAGCTCAGGTGGTGTCCAGCAGCCACACAGGTGCCACAGACACAGAGTGGTGAGGCTCGACTGAAGGACAGTGCCCATGTCAGGCAGTGGGACCTGAGCTGGGCCATCAATAAGCTCATCAGCTCTGCGGTGGCAGGGACTGACATGTCCCCCTGTCTGCCTCTTCCCCTCTCTCACTCCCCAACTCACTTAGCACAGTGCAAGACACACGGTAGGTTCCTCATCACTATTTCTTAAATGAGCAGCCATGTGCCACCCAAGTTGAAACTATGTAGGAATGCATAGTGGCTGACCCCCAGAACTTCAAATTCACCTGTTCAAGCCACTTGATCAGTCTCAAAAAAAAAAAAAAAAAAGAAAGAAAGAATGGAGAAAGACAGTCAATATCTTTCACTGTCTGCCTTTATTCTGTGTGTGTGTGACAGAGACAGAGAGTCAGAGAGAGAGAGACAAGAGAGTCAGAGAGAGAGCCAACAGACAAGGACAGACAGACAGGAAGGGAGAGAGATGAGAAGCATCAATTCTTTGTTGCAGCTCCTTTAGTTGTTCATTGATTACTTTCTCATATGTGCCTTGACTGGAGGGCTACAACAAACCAAGTGATCCCTTGCTCGAGCTAGCGACCTTGGGCCCAAGCTGGTGAGCCTTGCTCAAACTAGATGATCCCGCGCTCAAACTGGTGACCTCGGAGTCTCGAACCTGGGTCCTCCATGTCCCAGTTTGATGCTCTATCCACTGCGCCACCAACCAGTCAGGCTGTCTGCCTCTATTCTAAGTACCTCCTGACTCAGGGCCTTTATTGACAAAAGCCCCTTTAGTGGAAAACCTCCCACATCACTGCAAGTCCTCATTGGTGTCTAGCACAAGTACACCCTCCCCTAGTTGTGATATGAATAAATGAATGAATCAATTAGCATCACTTTTCCCTGGGCCTTACTTAGCACAGGTCTGGGTACAGGAAGGCATCAGTCAAGATGAACAAGTAGGCGAGTAGATAGATGAATGGGAATGACCTTTAAAATCTGGCTTAAAACTCACTTCTAAAACACTTTCTGGAATATTTCCACTCCATTCTGATCTCCCTCTTTCCTGGGCATTTCCTTGGTACGTAATGAACTCAGCTTGAGTAATGTTCCTGTAGAGTTTTAGCCATTTCACTCTCACGGATGCATGAGTACATGTGAACCTATCACCTTTCCATTAGTCCACAGTTCCTTCTGAGCAAGGGCTAGGCTATTTCCATCACGCCTTCCCTGAAGCTACCGCAGGGCTAAGTCACCCCCTGGCGGGGATGTGTGGGAGTTCTAGCAAGGGCAGCTCCATTGCAGACGTCTCTTGAAGCATGTGTTCTGGCTGGGGTCCTGGGGGGAGAGGGTGGGTAATGGAGATCACACCCTCTAGCCATAATGTATTTCCCTGTATAGGAGTAGCCAAATGCTGTTTCTTTTCAGGCCCTAGGAAAATGTCTGATTGCCTTCCACGGGGCCAGCATACAAGGAAGATGACATGGCCCCCGGAAGAGTCCCAACCCAGGTCTCGCAGGAGGAACAGTAGGCCCAGGGAGGGCCCTCGGCTTGTGCAGAGCTGGGATCTCTCCAGCAGACCAGGCTTTCCTTGCACTATGGCCCTGGACGCCATGCCCTGGTTCCCCTTAGTCCTGTTTCCAGAAGCAAAGGGAAGTTGGAAAATGCAGGTATTTTCAGAAAACCTAGAAGCTCCTAGAAATAGCCAGAAACCACCAGCCTTGTCTGTCAATACAGCAGTACAGCAAGCTATGTCACTCTAGTTACCCGATGTGCCCTTGAGAGGGGCCCAGACACCTTGCACTCTGTTCCCTTGCACTCTGACTAAATTAAACCAGATCAACCAAGCAGCATGGAATCCTCCAGCTCTAGGGCTGAGCGAGACCCTACAATGTGCACCACACTCTGTGTTGTTTCCCGATTTGTAAAATGGGGTGGGGTTGGCACTGACATCACAGGTTTCTGTGAGGACTGAATGACAAGAACCACGTAAAAACCTTGGCATTGTGCCTTCCATAGTAGCAAGTGCTTAATAATGGTTGATGATGATGGTGACGACGAAGAAGGCCAAGAAGACACTGTGCCTTGTCCAAGGTACGTCACTGAGTGAATTCATGGCAGAGCTATAGATAGAATACGTGTCACTCAACATAGGCCATTCTGATTCTCTAGCAGCCATTGTCTTAATGCTCTGTAGCACCCGCTTCTATCCAGGCCCTGCTTACACCACCAAAGCATCAACAGAACCAAGTGCGCCCCCTACAGGCCTTGGCCTCCAGGGACTGTCCAACAATGGCTGGCTACCTCTGGGAGCAGAGGAGCAGATGCCTGGGGACCGTTCCCCTACACAGAGAAGGTTCCTTAGAATTCCAATGAAACTCCAAGTTTTTGTCTCCAAAAACAGCCTCCCTGGGATGTATAGCAGCCTCTCTTCTCTCCTCCTCTTCCTGCCAAGCTTCTTTAGTGCGCACTCTGGATCCGCGGGACGGCGGGTCAGATTCAAGGACGGCTCAGCCACTGGCTGGCTCTATAACCTCAGACAAGTCCCTTGACCTTCCCAGACTTCCTTCTTAGAGAACTTCCCAGACACTCGCCAAATTCAGGGATTCCCTAAGCTCTGCCTCTAGCCAGACCCTACAAGGTGAGGTGATCTGAGAGGGGGCCCTACAGCTCCTCCAGAGAGGTAGATAGGGGCCCATCTGTTCTCTCCGGCACTTTGTGGGGTCAACTGATATGTGGAGTTTATGACGGAGGCTTCCAGTGATGCATCCTGACCGGAGTGAATCTGGCTTCTCTAATGGCCTGAGAAAAGGTCATTCATTGCCCGGTGGTCTGTTTCACTCTGTCCCTGGAATTAAAGGAGCAGTTTGCCACAATGAAGGACTGTCGGCTCAGAGGCCTGCTCACCCTCACCAGCTTCCTCCCGCTGTCTTGTCTGATGATGTTGATAAGCTCCTACTACACAGCAGGCGGGATAAAGCCACTGGCCAGCCTGCTGTTCTTGCTCCCCCTCTGGAAACACCAGTGACTAAAATAGCTGTCTGGGGGTGGGGGGGAGGGAGACCTAAACGGAACGCTTATGTCCACCAACTTATTTCCTGGGGTATAGCGCTTTATCTGCACAACGGTGATCCCAAAAGTGTACAAGTAGAAAGAAATCTTAGGGAATAAATATACTAAATTGTTTTCAGGGGTTATTTGCTGAGGGTGGTGGTGGGGGACAAGGAGGAGTTAGATGGAATAAGAGATGTGAGCTTTCCATTCTTAATGTGTACCTATATTTTAAAATAGTTTTTTTTTCTTCTATTTTCAACTTAACAATAAACAAGCACCTTCCCTGGAGTGGGGGATACAGATGTTGAAACGCCTTCATTTCATTAGATGTACTCTAAGGCAAAGGCAAGAAAGCAGTCTGACACTGAGCTCCAGACGACCTGTGGGGGGAGCGAGTCTGGGGAGTGGAGGGGAAGGACAAACCCCTGAAAGAATGAGATGATCACTCAGGCAGGCTCCCGGCATCATGGGGGACTTGCTATTTGATCGACTTTGTGGGATTGTATAAAGAGCATTTCTCACCAGCACCCTAGTCTTTTTTTGATTGTTTGTTTCGCTGTTTATTTATGGTCTCATTTTGCTCCTGATGGGGTTTGCAACGCCCTTGCCCTCTGACACTTGGCACAGATCTGAATTTCTCCAATGGAACCTGTAGTCCAGGAAGGCATCACTCACGGCTGAGCTTCGCCGTCTCCTTCCCTTCGCAGGAAGTGCAGAATGCCCGAGATGGCTTGTTTGGGGTTTGCTCCATCATGCAGGAGACAAGTGAACTAAAATTGACATCTATAATGAATGGTGCAAAGAAAAGGTCCCAATTGACAGAAGAGTGTAAGTCCATGTCACAGACATGGACGAAGCTGCTTCTAACACAATCAGCTCCTATCAGTCAAGAGCTCTCGAGAGCAGGGCCACAGAGCAGAGAAAGTGCCCAGTTCTCAGCATTGCAATCCAGCACCAGCCACCAGCTCCTGCCCTCACTGCTTCAGAGTTAAGGATGGAGGACCAGCTCTACTAAAATCGAGTCACCTTGAGGAAGTATCAGTTCAAAACTGTCAAGAAGAGCCTAGAAACTGTCAGAGGCTCTCACATTCCCACTACTGGCGAATCCCGGCTCCTTGCATGACAGCAAAGCTCAGGGGTGTGTTGTTTGCAGATAATTTTTGGCAAGATGCCTCCAGATATTACAGTCCTTGCAGGAGTCTACAGACAGATGGCCAAGAGGGCGGGGAGCGCACCAAGGCCGGTGGCACTGTGTCCTCATTCAAGGAAGATGCTTCTCCAATTGTTTCCAGCAAGGTCCTGAGCCAAAGTATGTGAGTCCCCATGCATTTTTTTTCTTTATAATGATAAAAAGTGGCAAATGCGGAGACATGAACAGGATGGCCCAGGGAGCCTACCCGGACCCACCATACAGCCTCAGCGGTTATCAGCATCCTGCCTTTCCTAGGTTCTCTGCTCCTCCTTGTACTCAACACCCCTTCCTGTCATTATTGTTATTATATTATTATTTTTTTCTGCAGTTCTTTAGATAAAATTTATATGCATTGAAATGCACAAATCGTCCCTCTTTGATTTTGATAAATGGATACGTTAATATCACCTGTCAGGGAGGGAAAAGTTTTCCTCGACCCTCTTAGGGTCCCTGGCTGCATCTGAAAATTAAGTTGACAAAGACAGATTAATGGCAGGAAAGCCACACAGATTTTATTGAATTTTAATATGTATGTGGGGGCCTTCACAAGAGAATGACAACTGAAGAAGTGGCCAGAACTGAGAGCTTTTATGTCTTTTAGACAAAAAAAAAAAAAAAAAAGAAAAGAAGAGAAAAAACAACACCAAATTTGTGGAAAGTGGACAAGACCCGAAGGGATTTGGGCTAGAAGTAATAAATAGAGAAGAAGTAACTGGGAAGATAAGGATTAGTTCCACAAGGTTTGTTTGTATAGATTTCTTGGCCCCAGAGGGTGTCTGGTGATAAGAATGTCCTTTTTTACTCCTGGTACAGGGAAGGGACCTTACACATGGGGGGTTTATGACTATTTTCAGGGGAAAAGGGCAAGGTAGAGGGGAGGTCAGCATGACCTTCCTGCTTCTGCTGGGTTTTTTTTTAATTCCTTAAGCTTAAAATATCTAATAGGCCACGGTGCCATATTTTAGGGTAGTGTGTCCTGAGCCCCATGAAACCCCACCCCTTATTACAATATAGAACATTTCCATATCATGAGAATGGTTTGTTGTGTCTTTTCCAAGTCCACGCCCCCACCCCCATCAGACAACCCAACCCTGAATTTTTTTTCCCATAGACTTGTTTCATCTGTTCCAGAGGTTCCTATCAATAAAACCGTACAGTGAGTACTCCTTCACATCTGGACCCTCTCTCTCTCTGCATGACCCACATTCCTTGCTTACTCCTTGTACTGCCCCGCCGTCTCCAGCCTCGTGGCTCTTCGTCTCTCACATATCCCTTCTCCTCTCGATGGGTGTTTGTTTTGCATCCTTCCCAGTCTCAGTCATCACGGATAGAACTGCAGTGAATTATTCTGTACAAGACTTTGTGAACATGGGTCTTTATGTCTCTAGGATAAGCATCTAAGAGTGGACTTGCCAGGTCAAAGAATAGGTACACGGTTAACTTCATGAGAAAGCGTCAAACCTTCCTCCAAAGTGTCCGTAACATTTTACAGTCCCACGGGCACTTCAGGAGACTTCTGGCTGCTGCCCACCCTTGCCAACATTTGGAGCAGATGATCTTTCTATTTCAACCTGTCTAGTGGGTGTGGATGTGTAGTATGTCTCACTTTGGTTTTAATTTGCGTGTACCTGACGACTAATAGTATTGAACACTTTTATATGTGCTTATCAGCCATTCATAAATCTTCATTTGAAAAGTGTCTGTTAAAATCTTTTGACCATTTTGTATTGAGTTGTTTTGTTTTGGTTTTTTGATTGATTTTAGAGCAGTGGTTCTCAACTTTTCTAATGCCGTGACCCCACAATACAGTCCCTCATGTTGCAGTGACCCCAAACCAAAAAATAATTTTGGTGCCTACTTCATAACTGTAATTTTGCTATAGTTATGATTCGGAATATAAATACCTGATATGCATTATGTATTTTCCGATGGCTTTAGGCGACCCTGCCAGGGTCGCAACCCACAGGTTGAGAACCGCTGTTTTAGAGAGACAGAAAGAGAAGGGGAAAGAGGGAGGGGAAAGCATTCATTTGTTGTTGCACTAGGCTGTGTATTCATTAGTTGCTTCCAGGCATTGAACCCTCAACCTTGGTGTTTCAGGATGATGCTCTAACCGCTCTAATGACTGAGCTTACTGGCCAGGGCCTGTTCGTTTGTCTTCTCATTGTTAAATTGGAGACGTTCATTGTGTATCCTAAATACAAGTCCTTAATCAGACAAGTGTTTTGTGAGCATTTTTTTTCCCAGTTTGTGGCTTGCTTTTAACTTTGTTAATGGTATCTTTTGATGAGGATGATTTTTAAATTTAAAAAATTATTATTTTTTATTTTTTTATGAAAAATTTATTATTTTTTTTATGATTCTTTCTTTTCTGTGTTCTGTCTAAAAAATCTTCAACTACCCTAGCTTGCAAAGATACTATCACTTTTTCTCCTAAAAGCTGTTTAATGTTAATTTTTGTTTAGTTCTATCATTCAACTCATGATAATTTTTAAATTATGTATGTATGTATAGTGTTGAAATGTATTTAGTTTTTTCCCCATGTGAATATCAAGTTATTCAAAAGATTTTCCTTTCCCTATTGAAATATTTCAGTGCCCTTGTCAAAAATCAATTGTTCATGAAAGTGTAAGTCTATTTCTGGCTTCACTAGTCTGTTTCCCTCGCCAATTAGTCTATTATTATGGCAATATTACACTGTTTTGTTTGCCTTAGTGAGTCTTGGATTTAGGAAGTGTACGTTTTCTTTCTTCTTTTTCAAGATTGGCTGGTTATTTTAAGTCCTTTGTTTTCCAGATGAATCTTATAAGCTATTATCAATGTCTATTGGTAAAAAAATGTCTGGAGGATTTTTTATTGGGGTTGGATTTAAACTATACTTTTAATTTGGGGAGAACTTACATCTTAACGGTATTGACTGGCCTAACTCTTGAACATGGTTTTATCTCTCCTTTCATTCATTACACAAGATATTATTATTGTTACAGAAATTACGACAACATGTTGCAGGAGTTATTGCAATTACAGGATCTGTTCTTTCTCTCAGTGGTATGTTGTCATGTAGGTATAGAGGCCTTGCCAATCTTGTGGTAGATTTAATCCTTGCATAGACTGAATTGTGTCCCCCATGTTTATATGATGAAGTGCTAACTCCCAATATGACTATATTTAAAGAGGGGACTTTTAGGCAGCAATTCAGGTGAAAAGAAGTCAAAAGTCTGGGGTACTAATCTGATAGGTTTTGTGGCCTTATAAAAAAAAAAAGGAAGAGATTTTCTCCCTCTCACTTTCTCTCTCTCTCTATCACTCTGTTTCTCCCTGTCTTTCTCCATGCGGATGTACCAAGGACAGGCCATGTGCAGACACGTGGAGGAGGCAGCTCTCAGCAAGCCCAGAAGACAGCCCCCACCAGAGCCCAGCTTTGCTGGCACCCTGATCTCACACTTCCAGCCTCCAAAGCTGTGAGAAAATAAATGTTTAAGCCACCCAGCCTATGGAATTTTGTCATGGTAGCCAGAGCAGACTAATGGAATTCCTAAGGGTTTTATATTTTTAAAGATAGTGTGTAAATGGAATTTTAAACTAATTTCCTAATTGTTTCTACTAGTATATGAAAACACCATTGACTTCTGTGTGTTGACCTTGGAGCCTGCAATCTTGCTAAACTCACTCAGTAGTTCCAGTCATTCTGTTGTGAATTCCTCAGGATTTTCTACAAACAGCGAGAGTTTGACTTCTTCCTTTCCGACGATATGCCGTTTCCTTCTTTCCACTATCTTGTTGCACTGCCCGAAACGTCCAGCGCAATGGGAAATGGAAGTGGTAAGAGCACACATCCTTGCCTGGGTCCCAGTATTAAGGGA
Source organism: Saccopteryx leptura (assembly GCF_036850995.1). NCBI lineage: Eukaryota > Metazoa > Chordata > Mammalia > Chiroptera > Emballonuridae > Saccopteryx > Saccopteryx leptura. Next base: position 171,429,576 of record NC_089507.1, read on the forward strand.
AAAGCATTCCGTCTTCCATCACTAAGTATGATACTAGCTACAGTTTTTTTAATAATACTGAGAAGTCCCTTTCTAGTCCTATTTGCTGAGAGTTTAAAATTTTCCTCAGTTTTATTGAGCTATAATTGCCATATAACATTGTATTAGTTTAACATGTACAGCATGATGTGATATAAGTGTATATTGTGAAATGATAACCCCAATAAGTCTAGTTAATGACCATCATATCAAATAGTTACACATTTTTTTTCTTGTGATGAGAACTTTTAAGATCCACTGCCTTAGCTGCTTTCAAATATACAGTACAGTATAAATTTAAATTGTTGAATGGTATTAAATTTTGTCAAATACTTTTGCTTATCAAACGCTTTATCTGTGTCTCCTTGATCCTGTTAACATGGTGAATTGCATTAATTTGAATGTCAAACCAGTCTTGCATTCCTGGGATGAACTTCACTTAGTTAAAATGGATTAGTCTTTTCATTTATTGCTAGATTCAACTGGCTGTTTTGTGAAGGGCTTTTGCATCTATTTTCATGAGGAATATTGGTCTATATTTTTCTTTTCTTGTATTATCTTTGTTAAGTTTTGGTATCAGGGTTATTCTGGCCTCATGAAATGAATTGGAACAAATGATAAATTTCTCGACTTCCTTTCTTCATAAAGATGTGGAAAATTGGTATCGGTATTTGATAGAATTAGCCAGTGGAACCAGCTGGGCCTGGAATTCCTTTGTGCCAAGGCTTTTGACAACAAATTCAATTTCTTGAAAATTCACATGTCCTATTTCACCTTGTGTCTGTTTTCATTCAGTTGTTGTTTTTCAAGGAGTGAATCCATTTAAGCTAATCTGTCAAATATTTTAGTATAAAGTTGCTTACAATAGCCATGTCATTTCTTACATGTCTGTAGACTCTAATAATGATAGCCCCTTTTTCATTTCTAATGCTTGTAATTGTCCCCTTTTTTCTTGATTAGTCTTGCTAGAGGTTTATCAATTTTATTTATCTTTTCAAAGAACGAACTTCTGTCTTTATTTTTTTTGTTTATTTTCTACATCTGTGGGTTCTGCTCCTTATCACTGCCTCCTTCATTCTTACTTTGGGGTTAATTTGCTTGTCTTCTTATAGCTTCTTATGTGGAAATTCAAGACATTTATTTTAAGCTTCTCTTCCTTGCTGATATAACCACTTAGAGCTCTAGGTTTTTTGTAAGCACTGATTTAGCTGCATTTTACAAATTTTGCTATGTTACACTTTCATTATCTTTCAGCCTGAAACATTTTCTGATTTCCTTTGTGTTGGTCTTTTTTTTTTTTAACCCATGGGTTATTAAAAGTGTTGTTTAATTTCCAGAACTGCTGGCTCTTTCTTATTGTTCTTGATTTCTAATTTAATTCCATTGTACCAAAAAATACATTCTGTAAGAGTTCAATCTTTTAAAATTATAGAGAGTTGTTCTATGGCTTACCATATGTCTCTCAACTGTTTTATGTACCTTTGGGGAAAAAATGTATATTCTGCAGTTGTTGGGTATAAAGTTCTATAAATATCATTAGGTCGAGGTAATTGATATTCTTTCCAATATTTTACTTTCTTACTGATTTATTTTTAATTAATTGTTCTATCAAGTAGTGAAGCCAGGGTGCTAAAATTCTCACCATGAGTATAGATCGACTTAGTTCTCATTTTAGTTCTGACAGCTTTTGCTGTGTGATTTGAGCCCTGTTCCTAGGTTCATACACACTTCGAATTGTCCTGTCTTCCTCATGCATGACGTTATGAAATGTCCTTCTTATCTCTGGTGATATTCCTTTATCTTAAAGTCTAATTTGTCAGATATTAAATACAGCCATTCCAGCTTTCTAATCATCCAGTGTTTGTATGGTTTCCATCACTTTCTATCCCTTTAATTTTAGCCTATTTATGTCTTTGTATTTAAAATCTGTGTCTTGTAAATATGTAGTAAGTCATACTTCTTATCCAGTCTGACAATCTCTGCGTTTAGAAGGAATGTTTAGTCCATTTATTTCTAATAAAGTTATCAGTATGATTGGATTTCTTCTGTCCTTTTGCTATTTTTTTTTCTATTGGTCTCATCTGTCTTCTTCCTCTGATCCTTCTTTCCTGTCTTCTTTTGTGTTAATATATTTTAGTATTTAATTTTGATGCCAATGTTGGCTGTTTAGTGTTATTTGTGCTCTTCTATAAGACACATCTTTTCTTTTGTTAATTCAGAAATTACATTTAATAGGGTAACATTGATCAATCAGAGTAACTAGATTTCAGGTAAACATTTCTATGAATTTTATCTGCTGATTGGGTTGTGTGCCCATCACCCAGAGTCAAATCATTTTCTATCACCATATATTTGCCCCTCTTTTAGTGCATCACAGTCTACGTGGAGTTAATATTTTACAACTTCACATCAACTATAAGAACTTTGCAAATGTCAAGTCCCATTTATTGCCTCTGTATCCTTTGTGTTATTTTGCCCATGTGTATTACTTCTACCTATGTTTAAAAATACTTACTATAGTTTTTTTTTTGGGGGGGGGGGTTGGGGGAGTTTAGGGGAAGGGTTGTCATAGGAGTTAAATGCTAAGGCATGGGAAGTACCTACCATAATACTACCAGAAAACTCTCAAGCATTTTGTTTCTTGTCCCCTTTCTTAAGATTTCTTTATAGCACACTTGAATTCTACTAGCCACTTGGAATTCTAGTTGAGGGAAAGGTCTTACCAGCAATGAGAGATGGCCCAAATTTATCCTCAGCTGAATAGATAGTTTATGGACAATGCTTCTCTAACTGCTTGTAACCCACTGGAGAGACCCTGAGCATGGTATCTCCGAGGGTGGCTTCAATTTGCTACAGTGTCATGGAAATACTGTTTTCTACAATTCCTGCTGTGGGACACGTCAGTGAAGGCCTCCAGCTTATGGAATCATCTGAGGTATAAGTCTCTGAATCAGCTGGCATCTAAGTGAGAGAGAAAAACGGTGACATCAGGATTTCCAATGTCCCCTTCTCAGGCTGTCGTAATAAGGCTGCCAGCAGTCACCCTTCCTAAGATGAAATTCATGTCAACCTATCTGCATTGCCCCCAAAACCGGACAAAAGCTTCCAGCTTTCCTGGGGCTTTTTATACTTTTTGAGTGTATCTCCCGGAAAAGGCAACCTTCGTCCAGCCACTACTGAGCCTCCAGGAGGAAACACCTTCCATGCTGGTGGCTCCCGCAGTGAGCATCTGCCTCCCGGAATGCCAAGCAGTTATCGACTTCCTGGTTCACACGAGTGCATTGCAATGTTTTGTTTCTCATATGGCACTTTGCTTAGAGTGCCATAGCCGTGCTTACCCACAAAACTCAAGGTGGCCCTAAGGCTCCAATTACTTACCACTCAAGAACAGTGTCATCGCAGGAAAGAACAATGTACAAACTGACAAAAGAGCCCTGGGATTGTCTTAACAAGAGTCAAGTTGCTCCATAACTGTCTGTGCAGGGCTGTCTCTACAAACTGTACCTGTCACAAGACTCCCAAGGGATGTATTTCTAAAGATGAGCCCCCGCTCCCCGCCTATGAGGGAGACTGGTGTTCAGTGCTTAGAACGAAAACATCAGATGTTTGCCAGTGCGTGTAGGTCTGCTGTACTGAATCATGCCCTGAACTACCATCTGCTCGTTGCAGAGCAGGTTGTGTCTCCTCCATGGAAAGTGATCACCCTGCTTCATTCATTTATTCAATGAATTTTTGAGTGTCTAGCTCCGGGGGAACAGCAGAGAACAACAAAGACACCGGCCCAGCCTCAGGCAGTTTACACCCCAGGGGGATGAGACAGATGGTACATGAATGGATAACTGTTATATCATGGAGCAATAAATGCTAAGGAGGAAAATAATGAAGCCGAGTCAGAGGCTAGAGAATGATGGGGTCAGGGTTTCATTTATTGCAGAGTGCTTAGAAGAGCTCTTTGGAGTAAGTTGACGGAATTGGGCAGAGACCTGAAGGCCACTTAGCACCCAAGGGGAGAAGGTCAACTAGAGGCGGCAACAAGGGCAAGAGTCTAGAAGCAGGAGCATCCTAGGGCGTTGGAGGAATGACAGGGAGAAGAGAAGCAGGAGGAGAGTGAGCAGGAGGCAGAGATAGGTGATGAGCCCGGGAGGTAGAAAGGGGCCAGATCTTGTGGGGCCCCTCCTAAGGCTAATGCCCAGGCCATAGCAACGCCTCCTGATAGCCTTCCGGCCTCCAGTCTTGCTTTCCTCTGGTCCTCCCCACACAGTTACTAGTGTGAGCTCCCCAATGTGACCGGGCTGCCTTCCTAACAGAGCACCCTCAAAGGCTTTCAGCTCCCACAGGCTAAGGTGGATCACAGGGCCTCCTTGAACTGGCCCCGAGTTCCTCTCTGACACCCACTTTTTTCAATTTACTCCTGGCTAACCCAGGCTACTTGGTACCTTGCCTTGCCCACACGGTGCTTCTTTGGCTCCCACCCATTGATATGGGCTGTATCAGGTGAGCAAGAAGAAATCTACCTAGGAGTTAATAAGGGGAATAACCAAACTTTAGTTTCCGATCCTCTGGGGCTCTGAATCCAAGGCAGCAAGAGGCAGACGGGCAGGCTGCAGGAACTGGCTACTTCTACCAGGTGGCGTTGCTTAGGACAGGAGCCAGCATTGACTCAGTGAAGGCTTTTCATGGAAGACCCACTGTATGTTACACAAAAGACAAAAGGTTCTACGAATAAATATTCGCTAATCCTCACCACCCAGATTACAGAGAGGACACAGAGGTTGCATGGATCTTAAGAGGAAGAGCAGGGATCCAAACCCTGGCATACACATCTCCATGACCCCCACACTCCTGCCTCCCATCTTCCAGGACGAGCTGTGGATGCTCCTGCAGCATGGAGGGCCCCAGTACCAGAGGCCATTCCATCCCTGAATGGAGTCCCAGTGCTCAGGCTCCTCCTGGAAGAGGCAGCAGCAGGGAAGAGGCTAAGAGAATGCGGCCCATCTTCCTGCATTTCGTTCCTGGGGTTAGCTCATGGCTTCGCCGTGGCTCAGTTGCCTCATCTGTGTAGTGGCTACTATTAAAGTACCTATGCCTTAGACTTGCAAGGATCGAAAGAGCTGATTCATAAAGCACTCAGCACCTTTCTTAGCTCCAGTGACTACAACAAAATGCAGTAGACTGGGAGAAAGGGGTGGCTTAGATAATAGACTTCATTTCTCACAGTTCTGGAGGCTGGAAGTCTGAGACCAGGGAACCAGCACAGGTTCTGGTGAGAGCCCTCCATCTGGCTTGTGGATGGCAATCTGGTCTGCTGTGTCCTCAGTCATTGGACAGAGAGGAAGTTCCAGTCCTCTGGAAGGGCACTAACGGCATCACAAGGCTCTCACTCTCACAACCTCATCTAAACTTAATGATCTCCCAAGGGCCCCACCACCAACTACCATCACATTGGGACTGGGGCTTCAACAGATGAATGTAGGAGGGACTCAAACATTAAGTCCACATCAAAAGCTCAATAAATGGTAGCTGCACTTGCAAGGCATATCAAGATTGCTCAGTAGTCCTCCTCCGGTCAACCTTGCTATTTCAAGGCCATTACTCAGCAGGGCAAGAAGTGACCTGTGTGCCAGAGAGCATGGGCTCATGACTCGTCAGGATTTGCCTTTATTTTGCATTGGCATGTAGAGGGGTTTCCCGCACAGATTCCAGCCCCACGGATCTTTTTATTAAGAAGCTGCTCTTTTCTTACCTGCTTCCTTTCCCGCTGCTTATCTGAACATTGAGTGCCTTAGCCGTGGAGGTTATCTCTGGCTGGATGCATTTCCTCCTCACAGCATAAGCCCCTAACCTAAGCGCCCTGACTCTTCCAAAGCCAGTTAGCGGGCTGGGTGGATTTTATCACACTCATAACTCTCTGGAATAGCTGCCACTGCTCTACAGCTAGTATTGTGAAGCTGGTACTGCTGCATCTACTGCAATGTCTTCATAAAGTCCTACGGGCATTTACGGAGTGCCTACTGTGTGCGCCATAGGGATGCCTGACCACCATCACAGCAAATGCACCTCATTATCAGCCCTGAATGGAAGTAATTCCTTTCCAAGCTCACCTCATGGTTCCAGTAAGAGGTACCTCTCCTTCCTAACTGGCCCCTGCTGACCCTCAGCCTGTCCATAGCCCCTAAGGGACTGGGCCCTCCTCTCGTGACTTGTTCTGCTGACCTGCCTCCAGCCTCCTCCCTCTTTGTTCTCCATGACTCTTAGTGCCCACAGCCACCACCAACATGGCCTGCTTTATCATCTCTTTTAAAAAACATTCTGTATTGCTGTTCCCATCTTTACCTGTCCCACTTTTCGGAGTTTTCTTCTGTCTTGAACGTACAGATCTCTCCAGCCCTTGATCTATTTCTAAATCTTGTCACCCTCCCTGCTGCTGTCAAGTCTAGCAAACAACTCTAATAACAATATTTCTCTACCCCAACTCCACACCTCCATTCATGACATGGCCAGGCTCTCAGACAAGTGACCCTGAACCCTAGATTCCCAGGCTGCGCTGACAGGTGTCTGCTCTAACCCACATCTAGGGACTTGCAAATGGAGAGGAAATTTCAAGTTGTGGCTCCCCTCTTGATATCTATTGCATTTCTGCTTTGGAAGAGACAGCAGCTATGGTCTGGGCACCCAGAGGGCAAGCTATCGCTCTCCACTCCCCCTTGCAATCTCCATCAAGCTAGTTCCATGGGGGGGTTGCATATTGTCTTTGCTATTGTCAAGATACCACGGGACGTTTGAGCATACACAATAGGTATGTAGGTGTGCTTCCACACACGTGGGTGACCGCAACCTTTTCATCATTTTCCTGGGCTTATTTTTCAGTGGTATTATAGGACCACAAAGAATTTCTAAGTCAGTCATATTCTTTGTTGTTATTATTACTTGTAGTGCATTGAAGGAGGCAAACAATGCGGCTTGTTCTTTTGCCTCTCCAGTCCCAGAAATTTATTTTTTAGAATATTTCTTTTGTCATTGTGTTGAAAGAACTCAAAAAGACTAATTACTGTACTTTCTCTTTTAGCTGAGCATAATGCTAGATAGGAGGATAAGCCCAAGTCCTATAATCCACTTCTAGATGGTAGTTTTATGTCTCTGTTTGGAAGTGGTTGAATCTCCTGGGTCTTTGCCCAAGGTGGCAATGCCCAAGGTAGCATGAAGACCCTCACCAATAACATCCAGTGACCATCCACAGTGACACTGCTGATGTCATGATAGTGTTGGGGTCCTACATTTCTGTGCTCCTGGCGCTATGGAAATAGACAACACCCAAATCTCAAAAGCTACATGACAGCTATGATTATCTTGTTCATGCTATGTATCCAACTCAGGTTTAGCTGGACACTCTGCTCATTCTCGTGACTCAGGGATGCACTTCACAGGAGGCTCCATCTCAGCCAGGGACAGAGGACAGTAGTTCCCACTAGCTCGTGAGGTGGACATGGCCACGGCCACATCTGGGGACTGTTCCACAGTGGGGAGAACTGTGCTGGTGACCACCACACCTTTCCCCTCCTCTGAACCTTTAGAGTGACTCCTATGTCTGGCCGACTCCACATGGCCCCCACTACACTCTCTGCTTGAGTTCACATGCTCCATTGTTTCCCATGGGCAGTTTGGAAAAGTTCTTCTGCATTTGTTTCCCCAGGTCACACTCACATAGGGGTGAAAATGAAGTCACAACACTGGCTGGGGTAGGAAGGGAAAGCAAGGGAGAGAAGAGAAAGGAGGGAAAGGAGGGAAGGGAGGGTAAGGCAGGAAGGGGAGGAAGGGAGAGGAAGGGATGGGAAGGGAAGGGAAGGGAAGAGAGAAGAGAAAGAAGGGAAAGGAGGGAAGGTAGAGTAAAGCAGGAAGGGGAAGAAGGGAGAGGAAGGAATGGGAAGGGATGGGAAGGGATGGGAAGGGAAGGGAAGGGAAGGGAAGGGAAGAGAGAAGAGAAAGAAGGGAAAGGAGGGAAAGGAGGGTAAAGCAGGAAGGGGAGGAAGGGAGAGGAAGGGATGGGAAGGGAAGGGAAGAGAGAAGAGAAAGAAGAAAAAGGAGGGAAGGGAGAGTAAAGCAGGAAGGGGAAGAAGGGAGAGGAAGGGATGGGAAGGGATGGGAAGGGAAGGGATGGGAAGGGAAGGGATGGGAAGGGAAAGGAAGGGAAGGGGAGGGAAGAGAGAAGAGAAAGAAGGGAAAGGAGGGAAGGGAGGGTAAAGCAGGAAGGGGAGGAAAGGAGAGGAAGGGATGGGAAGGGATGGGAAGGGAAGGGAAGGGAAGGGATGGAAGGGAAGGGAAGGGAAGGGAAGGGAAGGGAAGAGAGAAGAGAAAGGAGGGAAAGGAGGGAAGGGAGGGTAAAGCAGGAAGGGGAGGAAGGGAGAGGAAGGGATGGGAAGGGGAGAGGAAGAGATGGGAAGGGATGGGAAGGGAAGGGAAGGGAAGGGATGGAAGGGAAGGGAAGGGAAGGGAAAGGAAGGGAAGGGAAGGGAAGAGAGAAGAGAAAGGAGGGAAAGGAGGGAAGGGAGGGTAAAGCAGGAAGGGGAGGAAGGGAAAGGAAGGGATGGGAAGGAAAGAAGAAGGGAAGGGAAAGGAAGAAAAGGCAATCCAGTAACTTCCTGGCGTGATTCCACACAGACAGGATTGTGGGAACTCAGCCTCCTTCGTTCCTCCCAGCTGGTGCCGGGAAGGTCTCCCCTGTGCTGCCACCCCATATTACCTGCCTCTGGCTCCAGCCACCATGGGTGTCCCTTTTGCCTGGGTGCAAGATGTCCTGTCCTGATGCTCCTTTGTTCTGGCTGCAGCCACTCCACCTCGATGCCCAGGTTCCCCAGCTGCTCTGAGGTTCTGTCCTGTAAATGGCAGATACCAGGTATGTCCCTCCCACTTGCCTCACATGCTGTTATGATCATCACAGAGTGACGTGAGCTTCTGTGGTCATGTCCTCATGCCTTACAGAGGTTCCTGGGTCTGTCCAGAGCCCCCATGCCGGGGCTCTCGGTGAGGATAGAGAGATGACTGACAAAGTGAGAGGTACTCTCCGCTGTCTTAAAGGGACCCCTCCCCACAGACCTGAACCTGTGTCAGAGAACTACGCCGGACATCAAGCTTACCTTCCCTCAGAACATGTGGTCTGTTACTCCTCCCGTTGGGCTCCTGCTCTTAGACGGCATCTCAGAGAATTCTTAGAGCTGAGACAGTGCTAATGGTTATAAATGATTTGCTCTGATTAGAGCCATAGATGTATTTGGTGAAAAGGCATAGTGCCACCCACTACCCTTCCTGTGTCCCTCCAGCCAGGCCTTAAGCTGCCTGGAGCCCATCAGGAGGTAAAGAGACAGACTCCCGTATGCACCCCAACCAGGTTCCACCCGGCAACCCTCATCTGGGGTCAATGCTCGATTCAACTGAGCCACTGGCTGCAAGAGGGGAAGAGAGACAGAAGGGGCCACATGGTCACTTCCCATATGTGCCCTGACTGGGGATCGAACCTGGACATTCACACATTGGGCCGACACTCTATCCACCGAGCCAGCCAGCCAGGGCCTGCACCAGTTTTATAAATAAAAATCTTTCATTTTGAAGAGTGCCGAGACAGGACAAAAAAGCATTCCCAAGGGAGACAGCCGAGTTTCCCCTAGGAGTTTTTTAGGACTTGGGAAAATTACAACCAGTAGAAAAGGAGTCGTAGTCAGTATTCTAGGGAGACTGTGACCCCTGCTATAGGGGTGAAACTTAGACCAAGGCGAGAGCCTCTCCCCCGGATCTCTGAGCTACGAACAGACATTTTCTACCAAACACTCCACTGGGCAGTATCCAGGGACCCAGGGACCCAAGAACCCAGGGACCTGGTTCGCTGCTTGTGCTAATGTCCCATGATGGGGACACAAGGACAATTTTCCAGCCTGTGTTTCACTGCTCTCAGAATGGGGTGACTATAATTGCCCTCCCTGAGAAGCTGGAATAACCCCCCAGGTGAATGGCATTGGTGGCGAAACAAGAGAGGAAGCACTTACATAATTTGAAAAGAACAAATAGATTAAAAACCACAAGCTACATCATTGGGGCCCAGAGGGCAAGTCCAGCCCACAAATATCGACCCTGAAACGTGTTGAGAAATCCATCCAGGAAGGCCAGGAAATCAGGAAGCTCGCAGCCCCAGCCAAGGGCTGCTCAGAACCACAGCCAAGGTGACCATCTCCGCTAATGTGGCATTTTCTAATGGATGTGGCCTTCAAATCCCTCTTTCTGGGCCCTGAGGAGGCCTGTTAACACCATTTGCCAGTGAAAGAGTTCAGGAAGACATTTTAAGTGTTAGAACCAACTCTTCCGTGGATTTCGTGCCCTGGAAGCCTTCGGAAACCGGAGGTGGGCAGGAGAGCCAGCTAGTGCGCCTCCCCGGCCCTCTGCACTTGGGCTCTCAGAAAGGGGTCACCTGGCAGGGAATTGAGGAGAGACTCTTCAGAGTGGAGCAGTGCTCACCACCACCCTGCAGCTGCCAGACCAATATGGGAGCCGAGTGAGTGGCAGGTTAGCAGGTCAAAGTTCTAGCTAAAAATGATTAAGTGTTGAATTCTCTCTCTGTCTGACCTCATTCCTTCTTGGAGACCAGCCCAATTCATTTCTTTCATGAAGGGCAAATAGAGAGGTTTAGAAATAGGAAGAGATAGACCTAAAGTCACCTCGTGTTAGAGGATAAGAATGAGAAGCAGGATTTGTACCTTTGCAGAGCCTAGCCTGACCCCTGTAGGATCTGCAGACCCTGTAAGAGTTAAGTGACCCAATTCCAGGTATTGGTCTGCTAAGTGAAGAACAAGACCTGGAGAAGATGTGGAAAGAAAGGAGGAGAGGAGGGTGGAGCCTGGGTGGGTGAGGTCATAGGGGACAGCCAATCACAAAAGAAGGTGGTCTTTATTTCCTTGGGGTATTGACGAGCTTCCCAGCATGGTGGTTGGTGTCGCAATGATTCAAGCTGAGTGATGTGGCCCCAGTGGTGTCTTGGACCCACCCCACCCTTTGTACAATACAAGTTCTCCCTTGATGCTGCCCAGGTTGCTCACACCCAGAGGTCACACAGGTAGGGTAGAGGGTAAAAGACACCGGATTTGGGGAAAGTTATAATTTTGATGTAAATACAGGTAGTGGGCAAACTAACTCTATCCCATCTGCCTCTGAGCTGTGGGTGTGGAATAGTCTTGAAGATGAGTCATGAAACTTGTCACCCGGGATTAGGGTCAGCTGTATATAACACGAAACCCAAACTAACAGTGGCTTAACCAAGATAGATGGTAGCTTCTTTCTTTCCTTACACAAAAGTGCAAAGGTGAGTGATCCAGGGCTGGTGAAGCAACTCTGTGGTTATCAGAACTCAGCTACCCTCCACCTTCCTGCTTCCCGCCAGCCTAGTGCAGAGCCACACTTTCAAGTCTCCCACCTGGCCCATTGTGGCTGCTGGAGCACCAGCCATGGGCTTCCAGACAGGGAGGAGGGAGATGGTGTGAAAGGGCATCAAAGGGCAGCACGCTGTCCTAGCTGAGCCAGCTTTCTTTGAGCCACCTACCCAGAAGTCCCACTGAACATAGCCACTGACACCGCATGAACAGAATGTGGTCCCATAGCTGTGCTTAGCTGCTCAGAAATCCAGAACGCAGGGTTTTGAGCTGGTTTCATTACCTCCCCCAAATATAACAGGAATCATCTTAGTAAGAAGAAAAGGATTACACTATTGGATGGGACCAGCTGTTTCTGCCTCACCTTAGATCCTGTTTTCTCTGGGACCTGGCTGTGCAACTCTAACCTTGGTTTTCTACACCTGTGAAATGCAATCAGCCTGTGCTCCTCCCCTACCTCAAAGAGAGGGCATGACAACAAGGAAGGCAATTAAAGCCAAAGGAAGGAAGGGAGGGAGGAAGGAATGGAAGGGAGGGAGGGAGGGAGGGAGGAATGGAAGGGAGGGAGGGAGGGAGGAATGGAAGGGAGGGAGGGAGGAAGAAATGAAAGGGAGGGAGGGAGGGAGGAATGGAAGGGAGGGAGGGAGGAATGGAATGGAAGGAAGGGACGGAGGAAGAAATGAAAGGGAGGGAGGGAGGGAGGGAGGGAGGAAGGAAGGAAGGAAGGAAGGAAGGAAGGAAGGAAGGAAGGAAGGAAGGAAGGAAAGAAGGAAAGCCATAACTCATAGGAAGGAAAGCAAGCTAGGACACACACACACATGCACACACCACACACACACACACACACACACACACACACACAAATGCAACTTGGCCTGGCTATCCCTCTCTGATGTGAATTCTCCAGGGGAGCCGATTAATTATGGGCTCCCTGCCTCAGAGCCTTTTGAAACATAAGAATTCTTTTGAAATGTGACTAATTACCCCCTACCCGACTAGGTTCTTGTGTCTGCATCTTTTTCCAAATGAGCCTCACCTGTTATTCCCTGCCCCAGTGACTGATGGTGTGTAACAGCTGGGGCACAAGGAAGGGACAAGGGTCAAACAGGCAAATGAGAAACAGAAAATCCGCCCACCTGCCTGTACCCAGTAGGACCAGCCTCCTCCCCTCCAAACCTGGAGCGCGAATTGCTAATAATAAGTAAATCAAGTCCATCCCTCTGCCTTCCCCAGCCAGCTCCAGTGAAAGTGATAATGAACGCTGGAGGGACCAGAGCTGGAGAAGTAACCAACGCTCCTCCCAGGCACAGGGGTCTGCAGACCATGGGGGTGAGAAGGCAGTGTCATTGTCACTGAAGGAGGGAGAGGAGAGAGGGGGAGGGGAGGAAAGAGAGGAAGCAGCAGAGGAGGAAGGGACCACATGAGGCTCTGGTTCAGAAAGACTAAATCAGATTTCAAGACCCGCGCCCATTTTCTCCTAGGAAAATGCAATGAAAAGAAAGGAGGCAGGAGGAAAGAAGAGTGAGAATAAAGAGGGTAAAATAAAGACTCTAATCTAACTTTAGGCACTCGGGCTATGTCGACAAAGCCTGGAGGTGGAGAGGGGTGGCTAGTGACAGACTCTTGATTGAAACTAAAATATGTTACTACTTTACCTCCGTATTGAAGAGACTCAGGACTGTTTTTCCTGAGCTCATATTTCCACAGAGCCTTAGTGTAAACAACAGTAAGATCTAAGCAGGGGTCCCCAAACTTTTTACACAGGGGGCCAGTTCACTGTCCCTCAGACCATTGGAGGGCCGCCACATACAGTGCTCCTCTCACTGACCACCAATGAAAGAGGTGCCCCTTCCAGAAGTGTGGCGGGGGCCAGATAAATGGCCTCAGGGGACCACATGCGGCCCTTGGGCCGTAGTTTGGGGACGCCTGAAGGGGGAATCAGGTAGGTGGTAACAGGCAGGGGTGCCATTAGACATCGTGAAGAACCTCTCAGTTGTAATAGCTTCCTAGAAGAGGACATATTTAAAGGGGTCTTGTCGGGTGATTAGGAGTTCACTGGATGAACAAGGAGGAAGGAGTATTCCAATCAATCAGAGGCAGCACCATGTGTAAAGCCCGGAGGTGTGAAATGGGCAGTGATGGTCAGGAAGTGTAGCTGGTTGTGCCTGGCTGAGTGTGGGTTTGTGGGGGGAGGGTGTCAGGGATGAAGCTGAACCAATAGACAGGTACCTGTCAAGGGAAAATTACAAATCATCCAAAGAGACCGGGCTTTAGCCTGGGTAACCAGGAGCCGTTAAAGGGTGTTAGCAAGGGAGGAGCCTAATCAAAAGAACATTCTTGAACAAGCACTCTGACTGCAGACAGGGAAATTCACTTACGGGCTGAAGATTTTCAGCAGGGTGACCGGCTGAGGAACTGTCGAAATGCTCTAAGACCCAGAGTGACTCCAGAAAAGTAGGGCCATCAGCGGGTGTTGACAGGACTTGGAGATTGATGGCCTGTGTAGGGTGTGCAGGGCTCTGCAATGACTCCCACGTTCCTGGCTGGGGTGACAGGGCTGACGGGGACACCATTAACCGAGTTGGAATTAAGGAGGAGGAAGTTTGACAGTGAGGTGATGAGTTTGCTTTATTTGACATTTCAGTTTTGAAGTAGCATTGGGGACCTTCAGGTGGAAACGGCCAGGAGGCACCTGGAGACATGAGGCAGGCGCTGCAGACTGAGGGCTGTCCGTGTCCAGGAGGCACCTGGAGACATGAGGCAGGAGCTGCAGGCTGAGGGTGTCTGTGTCCATGTAGCCCTGTGATCTTCTCTCTGGCCGTTTAAATTGTGGGCCTGTTGCCTTTGCCCAGGCCTCCAGGGATGAGTCACATCTAGGGGGTGAGGTGAGTCGGGTGAGTCACTTGGGCAGGGAGGGCTCTTCACCGAGATGGCAGGGGAGGTTGAGTGGAGGTCCCCAGGACGAGCCACCTTCTTTGAGATGGAGCTCTTCAAGGCCGAGCAGCACCCCACACACAAGACAGAAAGTTCTCCATCACAGCTGCTCCTGGTCCCTCTGGCTAAGCACCTGCTCACAGGGGGAGTGAAGTGCCCACAGAAAGCAGATGGTCTCCCTAAGAGGACTTTGGTAGAGAAGCCTACTGATGACTTTAGAAAGCTCAGACCCATGAACGAAGGAAGAGAGGCAGGAGACCAAGATGGGACAGTGAAGAGGCAATCATTGGTGAGGACTCAAAGGGAGGAAGTGGTCAGAGAGACATCAAGAGCGCGAGTCGGGGGCAGCTCCCTCCTGTCTGTTGTCAGACACCCTCTCCTGTGTACAGCCTCTTCCACGTGATCATATCGACATCCATCCCCTCCAGCAGACCCATCTGCACCATTCCTGAGACAAAGGCCTGCTGACAGGTGACCCTGGCTGGGAAGATTCCTCCTGCCTCTCTGGTGGGAGTGAGACCTGGATTAGCCTCGTTGGACTTGCTACCTGATTTGCGGGGAAATCGCAAGGCTATGTACTCCTCTCTCTGGCCTGAACCCCAGATGCAGAGCAAGAAGCCCACTCCAGGGGCACTGCCAAAGTCAAGAGGCCACCTCTGTGACCATAGTTGCAGGCTCAAGGACCAGACAGAGCTTTGGAGAACAGCAGTGGCTAAGTGTCAGTCTGGGATCATCAATGCAAGATAGGCGATGACTTCCCAACTGAGACCGGAGGGACCATGTGACCCTTGGACCCTTTCCAAGTAAGGCAGGTGAGGGCTCTGGGGGAGAAAAATGGAGACAGAGCAAAGGGTGTTCAAGATGAGAAGGAGCAGACCACCTCCTCTGCCTGCCAATGTCTCCCTTGCCATTGCAGAGACCATGGACCAATTATTCCAGCCAGTTAGATAGTGGAGACGCCACCTTCATTAGAGCTTCAAGGCGCATGAAATGTTAATCATGGAAACCTTGATATTCTGCAGGAAAGACTTACTCTGGGAAGAAAAAGAACACACACTTTCATTTTCCTTTGAGGTTAATAGAAGGCTAATTTGAAAGCACTCGGTTAATGAGAAAGCTAAAAATACCTCTTTCAGGCTCACAAACCTCAGCCCAGACCTGGGCTCTCCAGCCTCTGCAGAGCTGGCTGAGGGAGGACCAGCACCCACCTCGCTCCTATGGCCCTGGGCGGGACAGGGCAGGTCATTCCCAAACTGCCAGGTTGGTGCAGGGAAGAAACTGAGGGCCAAGGAACGGAAGAGAGTCAACACGCTCCATGTGCCACCAGGATGAAATCTCAAGGGCTGCTAAGAGTAGGGACGGGAGTCCCTGGGCCATGTGGGTTTCCTGGACCAGCGCTACCTGCGCACCGGGGTTACCAGAAAGTTGGAGGAACTGGACAATGAACCCCGGGTTGTGCAGCAGCTGACCAAGTAACTGAAGCTGTAAAAGCAAGAAAGATAATGGCTTGGGCGAAATGAGGAGAGATCTGATTCAGTGTTGAGGGCTCTAAGTGTGTGTGTGTGTGTGTGTGTGTGTGAGAGAGAGAGAGAGGGCTCTAAGTGTGTGTGTGTGTGTGTGAGAGAGAGAGAGAGAGAGAGAGACAGAGAGAGAGACAGAGAGAGAGAGAGAGGGCTCTGTGTGTGTGTGTGAGAGAGAGAGAGAGAGGGCTCTAAGTGTGTGTGTGTGTGAGAGAGAGAGAGAGAGAGAGAGAGAGGGCTCTAAGTGTGTGTGTGTGTGTGAGAGAGAGAGAGAGAGAGAGAGGGCTCTAAGTGTGTGTGTGTGTGAGAGAGAGAGAGAGAGAGAGAAAGAGAGAGAAGGGGCTCTAAGTGTGTGTGTGTGTGTGTGTGTGAGAGAGAGAGAGAGAGAGAAGGCTCTAAGTGTGTGTGTGTGTGAGAGAGAGAGAGCGAGAGAGAGAGGGGGCACTACGTGTGTGTGTGAGGGGGGGCTCTAAGTGTGAAGTGTGTGTGTGTGTGTGAGAGAGAGAGAGAGAGGGCTCTAAGTGTGTATGTGTGTGTGAGAGAGTGTGTGAGAGAGGAGGGCTCTAAGTGTGTGTGTGTGTGTGAGAGAGAGAGAGAGTGTGAGAGAGAGGGGGGCTCTAAGTGTGTGTGTGTGAGAGAGAGAGTGTGAGAGAGAGGGGGGCTCTAAGTGTGTGTGTGTGTGAGAGAGAGTGTGAGAGAGGGGGGCTCTAAGTGTGTGTGTGTGTGTGTGTGTGTGAGAGAGAGAGAGAGAGAGAGAGAGAGTGAGAGAGAGGAGGGCTCTAAGTGTGTGTGTGTGTGTGTGTGTGTGTGTATGTGTGTGTGTGTGTGAGAGAGAGAGAGAGAGAAAAACCCAGAGAGAAATTTGATTTCAAAGAAGAGATGCCTTCAAGGCTGGCAGGTTTGAGGACGGTTCAGAAGGGGAGAGGAAGGTCCTATGTATCAGGAAATGATCTGGGGAGCTCAGCAAGGACACCACCAAGCACTATCTCTTCCAGCGTCTCCGCTTACAAAGTCCAGACTGGTGGACGTGAGTTTGAAGCTGGCAGGGTCAGTGCTCTCTGACCGCTGCAGGCCAGACCCAGGACTCCCAGACAAACCATCTCTGTGCTCATGAGATGCGGAGACTCCCTCTCCCTTTCCTCTGCAGCCCTGGCTTTCCAAGAAAATGAAAATGGCGGAGGGAAGGAGCGGTGGAGGGAGAGGGAAGGGGCCTGTGTTCTGCCCCTCCCCACCCCCGCCCCGAGACGTGTGTGTCCTGCCCCAGGCCTCCTCATTGGTGGGAGCGCCTGGGGCTGGGTGGGGCTGGGGCTGGAGCCCTTCCTGGCGGTGTGGTCAGCACAACCCCACCGTGCCCCACGCCAGGGGCAGTTCCCATTCCACTGAAAAGTGCTCTTTTCTCTTGCCTTTGTCAGTGACATGCATATTTGTACTGTTTCAAGAACACCATTCACAGATTCTTTGAGTGTCAGGAGCACCTGTCAGGCTCCTACCCTCCTCCTTCACCCCCAGCCTGGGCCTCACAGAGTGAGGACAAGTGTAGCCACCAGCAGGTGGAGGAGGAAGAGGGTACCCCTCTGAATTCCTCAACCTTGGGCTCCAAGGTCAGGAGACCAAGACCCAGTTGTTAATCCTGGTAGTCAGCCTTTATTTAAAGGCCTAGATGGGGCTGACATGGGATGTCACCACCAAGGAGGAGGCACAGGTATGGCTCAGCTTGCGTAGGGAAACAGATATTAAACAAATAAATACATTGAACCTGTTTGTTGAGGAGTCTCGACTGGTTAGAGAGCATGTACGAAATGGCTTTATGTGTCCTTATAACTCCCCCTAACTACATTCTGTCGCATCTCCCTTGCCTGCTCCCTTAAAGACATTGGCCAAATTATATACATTTTCAGCTGCGCCTAGTTATTAGAGCTGTCTCATCACAGCATTTAGGCTGATTCATTTAAGAACTTCAGTCTCCATGAAGTTCGGAGCTCTGTTCCTCCTTCCCTGTCACAATCCTCAGCAGGTCAGATCTGAGTGGCTCTTGGTTTGGAAGGGGGGCTGTTGGTCCCCAGGCAGCTGCTAGGCCCACATGGCTGCTACGGGGGGGGGGGGGGGGGGAGAGAGAGAGAGAGAGAGAGAGAGAGAGAGAACACAAACGAACTAACAGGGTGAGCCTGGAGAGGGAGAAAAGGAGGCCTTGCCTTTGTTAGGGTCTGATTATATTGTCTTGGGCTTGGGAAGGACTAGGCGCTTTTTCAAACTAACCAATCAACTTCCCAATCCTTCCTGGGCTTGTACTGTGTCCTTCCCCTCATTTCCTTGATCTTCTGGGTCCTGTGTCCCTTATCCAATCAGATCCTTCTCCCAGGCTAGGCTCCACTTCTTAGAGTCGCCATGTTGTTTCCTACTGTGCGTGCCTCATAGTGGAAGGGACCTCCCCCTGTGCCATCTTGATTTCTCCTGCTGTTTTTATTCCTTGCCCCAGTCCCCCTCAACCCCCCTCCCCCGTGACAAGTAATGATCTTTCCTGCCCCCTTCAGGGATTAGGTCCTGGGGTTGGAGGGTACAGAGGTCCCTTGGGGAGTCTATGAGTGCTGCAGCTTCCTAGCGAAGCAGGCTTATCTGATTCAGCTCCCCGGTTTATTATGCTCAGTAATGTCTGATTCCTTTTGCTCCCTTCCTTCAGTAGTATCTAGCTACCTATGCTAACAGTTCTATGGATTTCTTCTTTTCGGAGGTGAGGAAACAGAGGCACAGGAAGGTGACACAGCTTGTCCAGGGCCACACAGAAAGGGTTGGATTCAGATCTGCCCAGTCCTGTTCCGCAGCCTTGTCCCTGGCCACTGCAGCAGCGTCCCCTGAGACCTGGGGAGGAAGGGCAGTTCTGAACATGAAAGGGCGCGAACTGAGTGCCTATCCCCTTCTTCCGGGACAGATTTAACCTAAAAGCACTGGAGCAGTTTAAGCAGAGTTAGGACTGCTTCGAAAAACTGTGCAAGAGGAATAGTTGGCCAGGTTATTCAGCTACTCACACGCTAATGAGCTGCCTTGAGCCCTTGCCAGCTTTCCTGCCACCCACCCAACCTAGTTTCTTTTAGGTGCTAGGGGAGAGTTGGAGGGGGTGGCTGGGACAGGTGGGCTTCCTCCAGAGTTTGGGGGCCTATGCAGCAGCCTCGGGCCCAGCAAAGTGGAGGGCAGCCGAGCCTTCCTGCCTCTCCCTGTCCCCCGGGGCCTGTGCACAGCTCTCCAGAATCCCACCTGTCTGGGGAATACATCTCAGTATGGAATATAGCCATGTAATGTGTACCTAATGTTCTGTGGAGAGTTACACAGCTGTGCCACTGTGGACTCAGTGACACAGGACAGATCCCTGCCCCCTCCCCAACATTCATTCTCCTGCTGAGTTGGGGCCTCCCAGAAAATGAGAAAGGAGACCAGATGCCAGTCCTGGGACATCACAGAGGAGACAGTCCTTCCCAAAGCATGAGCATAGGGTCTCTCAGGTGGAGAGAGTGGGGGCAGGGGGCCCATGGGGGCAGGGGACCCATAGGCACAGGGACCCATAGGCACAGGGACCCATGGGCACAGGGACCCATAGGCACAGGGACCCATGGGCACAGGGACCCATAGGCACAGGGGCCCATGGGTGCAGGGGACCCACAGGCACAGGGACCCACAGGCACAAGGACCCATGGTACAGGGACCCATGGGCACAGGGACCCATAGACACAGGGACCCACAGGCACAGGGACCCACAGGCACAAGGACCCATGGCACAGGGACCCATGGGTGCAGGGGACCCACAGGCACAGGGACCCACAGGCACAGGGACCCACAGGCACAGGGACCCATGGGCACGGGCTCTGGCAGCCCACACACCAGCTTCAGTTCTGATCCTGCTTTCACTCCTAGAGCCCCATGTACCAACTGCTCTGCAGACGCCACCCTGTCTAACCTTCAGAGCAATCCCACGGAGCAGGTGTCTTTCCCACAATATGAATGAGGAAACAGAGACCCACACGGGTGCTCACACATCTGAACTCGAATTCAAACTGCTGGCAACCCCTCTGGACTGAAGGGAAGTCCCTTGGCCTCTCTGCACCCCCATTTTCCTCATCTGTGAAAAGACAAGCAGTCATTCCCACTTCCCAGAGCTCTGAGAGTTTTCAATGTTGACAGAGGGCCCAGCACAGTGCTCGCATGTGGTTGTATTAGTTTGGGGTTCTGCAGAGAAACAGACCCAACAGGATGTGTGTATACACACACATGCGCGCGCACACACACACACACATACACACACACACACACATATATATAGAGAGAGAGAGAGAGAGAGAGAGATTTTAAGGAATTGGCTCCCATGACTAGAGGCTTTAGTGAGTCCAGAAACCTGATGAGGTAAGGCTGGCCGACTGAAAACGCAGGGAGGAGCTACTGTCTGGGTCCCAAGGCTGTCTGCTGGCAGAATCCCTCTTGCGTGAGGGAGGTCAGTGTTTGTTTGATTCCGACCTTCAATGGATGGGATGGGGCCCACCACAGCAGGAAGGGCAATCTGCTTTATTACAAGTCCGCTGATTTCGACATTAATCTCATCCCAAACACCCTCACAGATACATCCAGGATAATGTTTGGTCACATAGCTAGGCACTGTGGTCCAGCCAAGTCAACATATAAAATCAACCACCACAATGGTGAACATCCTATTGTGGCAACTGTTCTGGGCAGAGGTGCTGCCCGCTGCAGTCAGTGGGCAGGGGTCTTTGTCATGGGGTGAGGCACCCATGTCTAGTATGTGCATGCGGCATCCGCGGGAATGTGGGGGTTCGTGGGTGAACACAAGGGCATGAACATAGTTCTAAAGGCACAGGCTGCCCTGAAAGTGGTAAGCCAAGCTGTGCCCAGGCCCTCAAACCACAGAGACCACTTCACTGACAAATGAGGACTCAGAGTGTGTGTGCGGGGGACGGGGGAGGGAGCAGTCAGAACAAGGTACAGGTTTTGGCTCCTGGCCACGACCCTGACCCAAGGTTGACTCACTCCCTGAGCCTCAACGAAGCAGGAATAACGAACCCAGCTACAGTAAGCTGCCAGGAGGGTGAAACGCATGAATGACGTAGAGCGTCTAGCTGGGCCCGGCCCAACATACAGTGAACGTAGGTGCCTCCCCTCCCCAGCCTGGCTGAAGAAAAGAGTGCATCCAAAGCCAAGCAGAAACTTAATTAGGATTGGAAAAATGTGAATTCCAAGGCTTATTAAATTCATGATATTTTTACTTACCATGTACTCAGAAATATATTTAGCAAAGCAATTTACACCATCACTGGGTGATGGATTGTGGTTTTCCAAGTTGAATTTTAAGATGTAAATGGGCTCCAATCAAGGCTTTGCTGGGAGAAGACTTTCCCCCTCCATACCAATCGGGTCCTATGGGCTCCAGACTCACCTGGGCAGCCTCCCGGGTTGGACAAATGGCTCTGAGCTCCCACCCACCAAGGAGGTTCTGCTGGGGGCGCCTCTGCCTGGCAGGGCGCAGGATGGGGCGGGGAGCAGAGAAGCAATATGATAACAGTGATAATAACCATTCATCAAGCACTTACCCTATGCCAGAGGCTGGGAGATTCCCCCTCTAACTCACTCACCCCTCCCAGTAACCCCTTGAGATAAAGAGACCTTGGCACCTCTTCTTGCCATCTGTGCCACTTTGGGAAAATTGCTCAACCCCTCTCTCCCTCTCTCTGCCTCAGTTTCCTCACCTGCAAAGTGGAAGTAATATTAGCCATGCATGAGAAGCACTAAGCACAGTGCCTGGAACTTAGTAAAGACTCAAAATGAGATGTTAGTGAGGGGATAGAAGGTCAACTTACTTGCTCCAGGTCAAACAGTGAGTAGGAAGTTGAGTCAGGATTCCAAGTCTGGTGTATAGACTCTAAAGGTCTTCACTGCAAGTGGGGATGGACCTGCAGAGCACTGACACTCAGGCCAGGCCCTCTCGTGTCACCTGCCTTTCACGTCCGAGTGTAAGCATGGGGGGGGGCAGGGGGCCCTCTCGTGTCACCTGCCTTTCACGTCCGAGTGTAAGCATGGAGGGGTGGGGCAGGGGCAGTGAGGTTTGGCTGGACCGCCCCGCTAACACCCACACCGAAGAAGCCCAGGCAAGAATCATGCTTCTGTCACCTGCTGATTCTTCCCAAATGATGTAGAGGCTTCGTCCCCAAGGTCCAGGCCAGCCCTGGGCAGCCGACTGCCAGCATCCAGCCCTGTGCCTTTCCCATTCTGTGTGCCACTGTCCTCCCTTCTGGAGTGCCCTTGCCCGAAGCCGTGCTGGCTGGAGCAGGATAAGCAGCTGGCCTAGAAGTTTTATTTACTGAAATAATTTTCTTAGGAACCAGATTCTTAATGTAAAGCTGAATATTGCTTCTCCTTAGATTAAGTCATCACAAATTATGAATGAATTGATTTGACTATACCCAGAACACCAAGCTGCTAAAAGGCTGTGAGGTAAGGAGAGGCTCCCGGAGTCCGATAAGGGACCCAGAGCGTGACATGGACCTAGCAATAGGAACCCATCAGAGTGTGAAGATACAAACTCCACTCGGGCATCTCTTAATCAATCCCAGTGGGAGTCCTGGGAAGGGGCATAGGTGGGAGCCCACCCCACGTCTGATTTCTTGTGATGTCACACAAGGGGCTCAGGCAACAGTTGGCCAACATAAGAATACATGTTCTTTTGGTAAATCAGCATTCTGGCCTCATTCCTCCCCACCAAGGTGGGCCCAAAGCCAACCACAAAACAATTGGATGGAGATGTGCCCAACCCTCCCATCTCTCTCTCTCTCTCTCTCTCTCTTCCCTTTTTCTGCCCAGACCACCTGGCAATGACCTTCTTCCAACACTTCTGGCAGGCAGTGGGGATTTATTTTAGAAGCCAAAGGACTCACAAGTGCCCTAAAAAATCTGACTTGCAAACTAATCCTAGAGTGTTTAACAAGTCAGCCATCAGGGGCTGCATTCTCAACAAGGAAACTGGGCCATTACCTTCCCTTGACCTTGTGCAGTTTGTCTGTAGTGGAGGTGGGGTTTTTCCTCTGAGTGGCTGGGTTTCTCCACTGCAGCTGGCCATGGGAGACTGGCAGAGACCTAGGCAGGCCAAACAGCAGCTCCGCTGGGGGCTAGACGTGGAAGTCTAGCCTGTGTACCAGTTTACCCAGAGAGGAGCAGAGGCTGGAGGGGCACATCAGAGGGTACCCCAGACACACACCCATTCATTTCTGGGGTATCACAGGAATCAGGACGCCAAAGAGTGGGCTTGGCTTTGCCCCACCCCATCCAAGAGTCATCTGTCCTTGTGTTGTCATCACCCTCCAGAAAAGACAAGAACTGCTCCTGTTAGCCTCTTCAGGCGTCAGTTAGTACCATAACAATAATAATAATACAAAATAAAGAACATTTAATATGGTTTTTACTTTCAGGTTATAAAGTAATACATACCAATTACAGAAAACCCGAAACCTGCAGAGAGGCATTAGAAACAAAACTAAAATCCTATCATCCTTGACCAGAGCTAAATGCTCTTAACCTTTTTACACGCGTGTCACTTTCCTGGAGCGCGTATTATATCCGTTCACATTCTGAAGCAGTTAGGATAGCACTAGCCACACTTTAATTAGCACGGTAGTGTATACCTTCTCCCAGGTGACTAAGCGGTCTTCGAATCTCCTTCTAATGTCTGCCTTGTCTTTTCCACCGGTGTCTCTGGCCATTCACTGGGCACAGGTCTGGCTGCCCCCTCCCTGGCAGGAGAGTGTGCAGCCCTGGAGGGAAGGCGTTAACCAGGTCAACAACTTATGAAGTTCAACACTTAAAAAGGCAAAGAGATTCACAGTTAATCAAATGGTCGATCAGTAGAAGATTGAAGGAGATAAAGCAATGGCTTCAGTCTCAAGCTTTGAATGTTTAACGAGTGAGGGTGCCTCCTATGTCCTAGCATGTAATCTCACCTCACTCAAGGCTATGACACCCTAAAATTTTGACCAGTGCAGCCCCCACCCTGGCCCGCTCACCCCCTCACAACTAATTCCTTTACCCTTTACCATGCCGATTCATCAGCCAGCAGCTAATCCTTGTTGCCCCCACGCTGTCAGAGCTGGAGTTTGGTGAAATTAATGGGGTTGTGAACCTGCTGGGAGGAGAGGTGGGTAGAAGCAGCTCAGGGTGGTCAAGGTGGAAGGTAAGAGCCGAGAGGCTGCTGCCGAATGGGGCAGCCCCCGGAGACTCTCGGAGCCGGAGTGGGGGAAACCTGTTCTCTCTACCTAGACAAGATGCTTCCTCTACTGCCAGCCCAGGAGGATGGGGTTCCTGGTTGCCTTAAGGAAAAGAGTGTTCCTTGCTAGGAATACCGGAAGCCTTTGCTGGCGGGGTTGATTTGGTTTTTAACTGTGAATAGGAGCCCGTGGGAACTAAATACGGGAATGAGGTTAGAGGCACAGAGAAAGAGATCAGAGAAGAAACTGCACCTCCTTTGTGGATTATTGGAGCTGGGCTTCTGAGGGGACAGCGACTCTGAAATCAAACTGCCAACAGCCCTTAGTGACAGGGGGAATATCCCCTTCATAGCAGAGATGCAGGATGAAGTAGGAGAATGGGAAAGTGTGGGTAATTAAATATCTGTGTCTTCTCCCACTTTTTTCAAGAACTCTGGTATATCCTGGAAGCTCCTAGAAAAGGCGCTGGCATTGGTGTGAACTTAATCAGCAGAGACTCAGTCGCATAATAAACATTTCTCGGACGCCTACTGTATACAAAGCGCTGTACCCCACAGCTAGTATCGTGGCTGGTGTGTAGTAGGTACTTAACAATTGCTTGGGATATCTCCGGCTGACTAAGAGATTGTCCTGCAATGAAGGAGTTTATGATCCAGTGTGGGAGACAGACAGGCCAGCCAGCAATTTGAGGCAGATGAAGTACTGTGAGTACCTCACCTTGCCCTCCTCTACATCCACCTGCTCAGACCAAAGTAAAACATAGCTCCCCAGGGCCCAGAGAGCTTAGAAAATTTGTCTCTTGAATAGTTCCCAAGAATGGGAGACTTCTCCCAAGATAGACCAGCTCACCCCTCCACTTCCCTTCTGCAGAGTCGAGTCTACAGAGCGAGAGTAGCGCCACCTCTTTTTGGCTAGTCTTTCTCCATTGAGGCTGTTCTCCCTGCTGATCTGGAGACCACCCACTGGATCGGGGACCTTGGGGACCCACCCTTGGTAACCTCCTCTGGAAACGGAGCTAATATTGTCTTCCTATTTGGGGAGGGGGTGGTTGTGAAAATCGTGGATGCACACACTCGGTGGTGGGCTCCCAGGAAACTGTTTCCATCCTGTGATGGGCTGTACATATAATAGCATCACTTATGTGAAAGCCCTGAGCACAGGGCCTCATTTTATTCATTTCCTCATATCCCCCTAAAGGATACTGCAGTCCCTGCCCATGTAGGTGCTAAATAAACGTTTGTTTGGTTGAATAGTTAATACCACATGCCTGTTATGAAGATCATATTGTCAAAACCAAAAACTACGACATGCCTAACAAGGACGAGTGTATCCGAGGCACAGACAGACTCTCAAGGTCAGTCCTTGGAGGTCGAGCTCTACCAGCCACAAGACGTGGCCCCGCTGATGCGCACGTTGGACTTTCTCGGAACTCTCTGGCAGCATTGCCTTTCAGGGGGCAGAGTGATGGGGTCCAGAGAGAAATTAAGTGACTTGAGCCAGGTCACAAAAATATACTGTAGTCCAAGAATTACTAGCTCTCAGATTCAGCTATCAATATTTCTCTCTCTTCATTTTAAAATGTACAAGTTAGGTAAAAAAAACAAACAAACAAACAAAAAAAACCTCTATTCAAAGGGCAAGAAAATTTCCAATGACATTCAGATTTTCCAGAGAGGATACACTGGGAGCCAAGGGTGGGTGGGGGCAGAGGGTGACCTAGGCAATAGAGAAGGGCAGGCATGCACCGGAGTGCAGCCCGCACCTCAAACCTTTTCTGGCCACATGGTCAATATACTCGGCTTCTCAAGGCCCTACGGTCCTTGTAACAAGTGTTCAGCTCTGCTGTCCTAGTGTACAAGCAGCTTTCCACAATTCGGAGAGGAATGAGTGTGGCTGTGTTTCCAATCAAGCTTTATTGTGGACCCTGAACTCTGAATTTGGCTTAACTGTCGCATGTCACAAATCTTATCCTTTTGACTTTGCAACCCATTGGAAAAAAGTAAAAAATCATTCTTAGCTCAAGGGCTGTAAACAGCAGATGGCAGGTGGGTTTGGCCCGTGGGCCATTGTTTGCTGACCGACCCCTGGATTATCAGTGGAGGACGTTGCATCATCTCGCTGCATACCCTCATCTTCCTTATGGGGAAAGAAACTTCGGGCTAGAGGGAAACGCCTGTTCCCTCAGAGGCTCGGAGGCACAAATAGCACAGTGCCTTTTCTACGAAGCCACTGGGTTGGCTCTCCAGCTGACAAGGTGGATGCTGGCTTGTTTTGCTACTAAGAGGGGTGAATGGCCAGAGATCAAACTGGAAGTTTGCGTTGTAGCCCCATGACCCCAGGTGCCAGCATATGCCTCTTCCTGCTTGAGCATAACCTGTAAGAAGTTGATCGTGTGAACGTGAATGGTCATGCCATGACTCTTTCTTGCAGAGTCCAGGACACCTGGTGTTGAAGAGCTGCCTGCTGGACACAGGTTCAGGGCTTTTGGTGTGTCACTTTGAATCTGTCCTTTGCACACTGAACTCGGGGAGTGGTGAAGTTTTATCCTTCACACTGTGGCAGGAATAAATGAGGAGCAGGTGTTCCAGGAACTAAGACAAGGAGAAGCCCGAGTCCACAGTGGAGTGAAGAAGAATGATAGGGATGCCTACGGCTTTTGAAAAGCAAAAATATCTGAGCGGTACAAGCGGGCAGCCTGGAGAACACTGGGATTGGCTCCCCTGTTTTAATATGCTGGTTACAGGAGTCTGAGAATCATCAGAGGCCTAGAGCCTGAAGAAGGTTGGGCTGAACCTAAGAGAAGCCAAACCACAGAGAAGACAACTTTAGAATAATCTGAAAACACAGGCAAATGTTCACAGACAGATGCTTCCTTTCATTCATCAACTATTTAACTCCTTACTATGTTCCAAGTGCTAAGCTAGGCACTAGGACAGTTACCATGGTTTTCGCTCCATAAGACGCACCTGACCATAAGACACACCTAGGGTTTTAAGGAGGAAAATAAGAAAAAAAATATTCTGAACCAAATGGTGTGTTAAAATATTTAATAAAATACCGTACTTTTTGCTCCATAAGACGCACGGGCATTTTCTCCTCCACTTTTGTGGGGGGGAAATGTACGTCTTATGAAGCGAAAAATACGGTATGTTGCCTAAGACCCCACGCCTGCCTTCACGGAGCCCAGGAGCAGGGTTAGAGTGGCAGAGACACAGGGTGGAAAGGCATCTTAGCAGCAGGAGGGGTTGTCAGGGCATCAGGGCCGGGGTGCTCCAGGGGGACAGCCCACACAGCAACTGCCCCCTTGCAGAAGCCCGACTACCTGCAGCCTTCCTGAGTCTGTCCAGCACCTCTCCAGTGTCTGTCCAGCACTGGGTCAGACAGAGGAATGATGCTCGGTGGGTCTGGCAGAATTGTCCCACCTCCATATCAGGCCAGTCCCCGGGAGAGGGGCGATCCTGAGCCCGGAAGACCGAGGAGATGGCAGAACTCCATAACCTCTGTCTCTTCCTGCTTGAGAACCTCCACCCTGCCCTGCTCCGCAAAGGGAGCCGCCAGAGGACTGGCGGAAATCAAAGGAGCTGCCCTTTAGGCTCCCGCCTGCTCCCTCCCACCTGGTCAGCACCCTGTCACGGGCATTGATGGTTTCATTTTTCCGGGGAGCCAAAGAACAAACGCAGTAGATAATTGTAGTGGAACGCCAATAAGTAACGTTTGGTCTCCTTTTTACAACCATTCCCTGGGGCCCCATTATGGTAATTTTTCTTCTATAACTGGCAAATTGTATAACGAGTCAGATGATAAAGCAGCAAGCAAGACAGAAATTTGCATTTTAATACAACTGCCTGTTATCATTCCCCCTCCCCCATCGCTGGAAGGTCAGGGCCTCTCAGATCTTGGGGTGCCCTGGCGCCCTGCCCTCCTGGCTTCCTTCTCTCACTCATGAGTGGGTGAGTCTGGAGCGATCACCAAATGCAGAATTCTGCTTTTTCCAGATATTATGTAGCAAAGAGACGAAGACCCCGGGCCCTGGAGGCAGCCAGCCAGCCCAGTTCCAGCTCTACCCCTTACTGAATGGGTGTCCTTGGGCATGATTCTGCATGGTGCCTCAGTCTCCTTTTCTGTAAAATGGAGATAATTATATCACCTATACTGCTCAATAAATCATTTGTGACATTATTGTAGTGGTGATGCTGATGATGGTTCTAGGAGGCCCCCAGGGGTCTTAGGACAATAATCCCCTAGTGGGACCATAGTCTCCCTTTGCTTCTCACTGTGCTCGTCCACACCACCTTCGATGCTCCTCGGCCATAGCTCTGCCTTTATAGTCACATCCAGGAGTTCCTGGAAGGGTCTGCAGTGAGGGTACCAAGACACCAGGTCACACACCACCACCAGCACCAAAGCTTTAACTGCACCATACTGGCCACACCCTGGGCAAGCCCACTTTCAGAAATTCTGGAACCATCCACCTGCGTAGAGTGGGGGATGAGCCCTGGCCTCTGAGTCACAGGTTTGGCCTTGACACTGCTCTGTCACCTCTAGCTCAGTGACTTTGGAAAATCCCCCTTCCCTGTCTGTGAAGTGGGGATAACATCTGCTGTGAGGACTGAGAGGGTTAACAGGTATCCATGGCTGGTCCCCAACAGATGCCAGCTGAGTCTACCAATCAGTTGGCTCTGAGAGGTGTTAACACCCATGGCTACCCTTTTGGTGTGGCAGTTACGTTTGCCAGGGATGGCTCGTCTTTTCGTGCAAAGAGAAGCCAAGTGTATCCAGAAAATCCTGCCAAAAACCAGGGCTTTTTATTATTTTAGTTCCAGGACTGAGGCCTCTGGGGACTTGGTGTGTCCTATTGTTTGAATTTATAGACACAGACCCTTACAGCAGCCAGAAGGAGGGATAAAGGGTGGTTAACATGGCAGATTCTTTCGAGGGATATTTTTAGAATTTCATACAACCCCCTTGAGATAATTGGGGGTTCCAAACTGCAGCTGGGATTGTGTTTATTTTTGCATTTTGATGAGGTTTTTTTCCCCCCCACCTCACTGGGGCATAGGGAGGCTGCTTTTCCTACACAAAATGAATCAGAGACCATGGTAAGGCCTTTGGGGGTGGCATCTCAGCTAAGATCACTCACTCATTCATCCATTCATTCATTCCACACACTTGTATTAACCTATCAGGCTCCAGGCCTGATCTAAGTGCTTAAGATACACTAGGGAATAAAACAAACAACAGTTCCCACATTCAACGATGTTCTAGTTGGAGAAACACACATATGTGCATAATAAATACCAGGAGCAGGTACATATTAGAACAGGGGTCCCCAAACTACAGCCCGTGGGCCACATGCGGCCCCCTGAGGCCATTTATCCAGCCCCCACCGCACTTCCGGAAGGGGCACCTCTTTCATTGGTGGTCAGTGAGAGGAGCACATTGACCATCCCATTAGCCAAAAGCAGGCCCATAGTTCCCACTGAAATACTGGTCAGTTTGTTGATTTAAATTTACTTGTTCTTTATTTTAAATATTGTATTTGTTCCCGTTTTGTTTTTTTACTTTAAAATAAGATATGTGCAGTGTGGGTTGGCTCCAGTTTCAGAAGGACCAAATCAAGGCATCAGCTAGTGGTTCTTCCTGAAAGGCTCTGGGGGGAAATCTGCTTTTAAGCTCACGTGTATTGTTGGCTGAATTCAGTTCTTTGAGGCTGTAGGACAGAGCTCCCCGTTTCTTTATGGGTGTTGCTCTCAGCTCCTAGAGGCTTCCCTTTGGTCCTTGCACGTGGTTCTCTTGTCTTGGAACCAGCAATGTTGTATGGAAGCCTCCCACACTTGGCATCTCTCGGATGTCACCCTCTGCCACCTCGTACTCCTCCCTTTTCCTGTTTGTTGTTCTGATGAACTCTTCTGCCTTTCCCTCTGATTTTAAGGACTCATGTGATTGGTTACATCTGGCCTACACAGATATTCCAGGACAATCTCCTTATCTTAAGGTCATCTCATTAGTAACTTTAATTCTACCTGCAAAGTCCCTTCACAGCAGTACCTGGACTAGTGTTGGATTGAATAACCGTGAAAGGGGAATGCTAAGGGAACATTTTTAGAATGCTGTCAGCCCTGGCCAGTTGGCTCAGCGGTGCAGTGTTGGCCTGGTATGTGAAAGTCCTGGGTTTGATTTCCACTCAGTGCACACAGGAGAAGCAACTGTCTGCTCCACACCCTCCCCTCCTCTTTCTCTCACTCTTTCTCTCTCTCTCTCCCACAGCCATGGCTCATTCAAGCAAGTTGGCCCTGGGTGCTGAGGATGGCACCATGGCCTCACCTCAGGTGCTAAAATGGCTTGGTTGCCAAGCAACAGAGCCGTGCCCCATATGGGCAGAGCATTGTCCCATAGGGTGCTTGCTGGGTGGATTCCGTTTGGGGTGCATATGGGAGTCTGTCTCTCTGCCTCTCAATAAAAAATAAAAGAAAAAGAATGCTGTCTACCACAACCTATAATTTGGGATTGTTTGTTATGAAGCACTATAACAACATAAATGTGACTGTTAGAATGGTCAGGATAGATCTTGTTGAGAAGGTAACACTTGAGCAAAGACTTTCCTCAAGCTGCCTTTTCTCTTCCTATAGCTGAACCTACTCCAACCCAGCCCTCGTTATGTCTGTGACAATGATATCTTAAGGGTGGCAGATCAACACAGTGGGGAAACCTGGTCTCGGAATGACCACAAGCAGCAGAGAGGACCCACCAGTACTAGGTAGCAGAGAAATTCACTTTGTTCTTTCAGCTCTGCATGGTTGGACCTCCCTGTACAGCAGCTTCATTTTTATCCCATGAATGATGCAAAACTACACTACAGGGCAAATGGACCGATGGACATGGGACACCTCAGGGAAAGAAGCAGTGAGTTTTACCAAGTAAATCACAATAGGTTGCTTGGAAGAGGCATGTGGACTTGACCACTAAAGTTCACAAGTATGGCAGACACTAGGATGCAAAGCAATATGCAGAGGATGGATAGAGTCAATACTGAGTGACTGAGGGGGGAAAGAAACAAGTCCTATTAAAGATATACAAAGAAGAACAGGGCAGATCTAGGAGGGTCAAATGGTGGAGGTACCATGAGAACCATGAAGGCTCCACAACCTATAATAGGTGGGGAGCCTTCCCCACCTATGGCTGGACTAATGAGGGGTCATGGGGTTGTTAGTTCTTCAGATATAGGAGGTGGAGAGAGACATCTACCTAAGTCCAGTCCACCTGTGGAGTTCCCAGCACCTACACCATCACAGCCATGTGATGTGTAACAGGAAATGCCTATTCTTGATTGACAACGCAGAGGAATGAGGCTCACCCACCACCTTCCCTAGACCAGAATAAGCCCCTGACTTCAACAACAAAGCAGAGATGAACGACCTTGGTGATGACACGCTTGCCCAGAACATCACTAGGTTGGGTTTCTATTCATTCCATCACCATTTGCGGGGCTGGGTGCAGCGTGGCCATAAAGGTGGATGAGGTATGACTCCTGTCATTAGGAAGCTTTCCAACACGGAGATGATATAAGATATGCAGGTAGATAACTCAGATGAAAAGGAGAAATTGATGTGTACCATGACAAAGCAGAGAGAAAGTGTGCCAAGAATCCTGAGGAGGAAGATTGCTTCCTACTGGGGGGGGGGGGTGAGGGGGAGGCCAAAGGGAAGATATCAAGGCAGCATGGAGGGTGTGGCATTTGAGCTGAACCTTGGAAGAACCCAAAACAGAGTCACCCTAGTGGAGCACCTGACTAAGCCACGTAGGGAGGAGGTGGCACACCCTGCAGACCATTCTTCCCACCTGCGCCCTGGCTCAGGGCCTGCCACTGTGGTGAGCAGCTGTCACTCCCAGCACTGGGGTCTGCAGGAGGAGGGTGGAGCACCCTTGTCATTGCCACAAATCCACCCGCCTCCTGAGCCCAACACGATTACTTCCTGTGATGGCCAGGGTCACACATTCAGCACCGACACACCCTCTGGGGACAAAGTGGAGAGAGGGAGAAGATGGGAGGGGGAAGCAGCATCTTCCCACTTCCGGCGGGGGTCTCTCCTGGCCATCTTTTCCACCAGTGCATCTTCAAGTGAGCTGGCACATCCCCTTCCTGTTAGTCTCCTCTTCTCCCTGCCTTTCTCAGTTGGAGGAGAGGTGGCTAGAAGGCTCAAAAAATACCCTGAACCTTCCAGGACCAAACACCCAGGGTTGGGGTGAGGGCTTGGTCCTAACGTGAGAGCCGAGCTCCTCAGCGTTTGGGAGAGGGGATGGTGGGACCTCACTTCTCCTCGTCAAGGGAAGACTCCAAGGCCAGGAGAAGGAAGGACTGGAACCATCCTGAGCCCAAGAGGGCCCTATTCTGGAACTCCTCTCAAACACTCTTGTAAGATGAGACAAAGTGTTCCTTCAGAAGTCCAACCAGGAGATGTTAATAACAGCACCAATCAAAAAGCAGGAGGGGGTGCCCCCACTAAGTAATTGAAGTTCTTTGAATGCTTGTGTGAAGAGACGTAACATTCTCTGCTGCGAATAGGAAAGGTTAATGAATACCGGTGACGCCGGCCGGCACACGAGGACTCGGAGTGCACATGCAGGGCCACCTCCCAGGAGGACACCTGTGCTTCAGTTGCACCCAAGGCCAGAAGCATCTTATAGGCTTAGTTCCGCCTGTTTTCCATGCTCACCAGCTGGCCCCAGAAGAGGCATGAGAGGTGCCCAAGGACACAGAGGGACATTAAGACCCTTGAAATGAGAATGCTTGGTCATATTCCTCCTAAAGGATGAAATCCAGCCTTCATCTGCTTTTCTTTAAAGGAAAGACATGGAAGAAGGGGAGGATAGTGTCCTGAGTCCCTGGGCTTCCGTCCAGTATCTGATCCCCAAGACGGAACCATGGAGATGGAATCTTCTAGAGATGATTGCCTCATCGTACATGGCCCTGTCTCTCCTCACAAGGAAAAATGTATAGACAGCCAACAGAGTGAATGGCACTATGGTTCATGTCCCCTCTCCGGTAGCTGGGAGAGCCAGCCATGGAGGTGAGGGCAGCCCCACGGTGAGTAACAATTTTCCCTGGTGTGCTGTTTTGCGCCCGGGGTCTATATTCAAGCTGACACAGCCCATGCCCTGGCCTTTCATCTGCCCCAAGCCCAGAGCTGCCAGCACTTGGCAGTCAGAATCCCGGGATGTCTCTGGATGCTGCCGATGCTTTGATCTCCCCAGCAAGTGCCTGGCGGCAGTGGTGCGCTATCTAAATACCACGTCCGGAATCTGACAGAGAAACAAGCGCTTGGGTGACACCCAAATGCAGCATCAACACAGACATGCTGACATTTCCATCTGCCCCTCCGTCCCAAGGGTTCCTCTGTGCAAGAGACGCCACAGGCAAAAAAAGTAGGTCACCCCGCTCTGGGTGGAATGGAGCAGATGTTTACCAGATGCTCAGCTATCTGCTTTTTGGGGAGAATGCAATGGGTGTGTGATGAATATGGGAGGGGGCAATCCTTTGCTTAACTCCCAATAAATTGCAGCTGGGTGAACGGGAATATACTTGGGTCTAAGCCAGTGGTTCTCAACTCTGTCTGCATATGAAAGTCTCTGGAGGAGGTTTATTTAAAAAGAAAAAATACTAATGTCTGGGCCCTACCCAAGACCAATTAATTCAGAAACTCTGGGGAAGAGACTGAGCCTTCAATAATATTTAAAAGCTCCACAGGTGCTCTAAGAATACACAGTCACAGGTGAGCGGCCCCTGGTTGGGTCAGAGGGTGGGCACCCTTCTCTTGTTGGTGGGAACAAAGGGCTGGGAGGGAGAAGGTGGTTCTATAAGGAACATTCTTGCGTTTTTCTACCTCTGCAGCCTTGTAGCAGAAGCCCCACTCCCTAGAATGTCCTCTTCCTCTCCACTTATCTGCACTGGACTGTCCTTCCGAAACCTGCCTTCAACTCCTCTTCCCCTGGTCCGGGCAGCACTAGGTGTGTGCCTGCTCGTCAGGAAGCCTGCGTCGTTGTCTACTGGACCTCCATGGCTGTGTCATCACCCCACCCCTGGCTCGGTCCTGACCTCCCAGGGCAGGGCTGTTCCAGAGACCTGTGACTCTCACTGTGTCATCTCCTGAATCCATTGTCTTCACCTGGGCACTTGTTATAAATGCAGATTCTTAGGCTCTCCCCCTGATCTTCAAATTAGAAACCCTGGGGGTGGGACCCGCAATCCTGTTTTAACAAGCCCACTGGGTGAAGCTGATGCACATCCTTTCTAGAAGCCCTGCTCTGGCTCTGAAACTTGGCCACTCCGAGTGTGATCTCCAGGTCAGCAGCCTTAGCCTCCTGGGAACTGGTGACAAAAGCAGCCTCTCAGGCCTCATCCCAGACTGACCACATCAGACTCTGTGCACACAGTCAGGTGTGGGAGTGCGGGCAGGGTCTGGGAATACCTGCCCTTGTCACGAGGACCTTATTCATCAACCCTGCTTCAGATGGTCTCTGCATTCATCGCAAGCTGCAGGGCCGGGGGCCCCCACCAAGCCTCGAGAAGGTTATCTAAATACAAATGACCTAGTCTCTGTCCCCGAGGAAGACCGAGCTGATGAGATGTGGCTCCACTATTTATCGTGTCTGGTCATTGCATCCTGGCCGTCCACATTCCAGAAACTGTTCCCTGAACCCGAGTCCCTTGACACTGACCCACCAGGTGGCTGGCTCACTTTCAAGGAGCTGCCTCTGTGGAGTGACTCTGATTGACCCCAGGTCATCTAAGCCAAGCCAAGCCTCCTGCTCACTTGTCCTCTCTCCTGCAATCTTGTCCCTTTTGATGTCCCCCGGCATGCTCCCTTAAATGCACTGGAGAAGAATGACACCAGACTTCGTTTCAACAGAGGAACTCAGCCAGGCTGGGCAGAGATGGGAGAAGGAGAGATGTGTCTTGGGCTCCCTGCTGACTCACTGTCCTCCGTTCCCTTCAGTCCCTTCCCAGGAAGCCTTGCGTGCCCACTATGCGCATAGCGTGGTGCATTCCTTCTGACCCTGCTCAGCTGTCACATTAAAGGTCGTTAAAAATTTATACAATATGAGTGAAATGCCAGCTTCTTGAGACAGGTTATAAATAGCTGCTTTGAGTCCAATTTGAGGTTTTGATTTTTTTTTTTTAAAGAAATGTAAGCTCTCAGGCATCCATCTGTGATTGAATCAGAGTCAGTCTTCTCTCTGCTCTCCCGAAGCCCATCGTCAGAGGCCATTACTACTTTCCTTGCTCAGAGAATATTGTGTATGGAGCTTTAATGTCCCCCGGGGAAGTGAGACTATTACAGGGGGAAAAGAAGACATATTTCCATCTCTGTTCCTATACGCACAACCTAATTAAGATTTTATAAACACTCACCCAACAGGAAAACACACACACATTCACACACAGAGCTAAATTAGCAAGGCAAATACTGTCTAGATTAAGTGGATTTCTTGCCTGTTCCCGTCTAGCTTTAATTAGGTGTCTGTCACGGGAAGGGTGTCACGCGGTGTGGAGTTGTCTCATTTTGATTCTTCAGGCTTGCGTTTGGGTCACCGGGTGGCTAGACCCTCACTTTTGCTCCTGTACCCTGGGAATCACAGCGCAGGGTCCTGAGTCTCTCTTCTTACCCACCGTCCCCACCTCCCGCCGGCCTCGTGGGCTCTGGGAGGAAAGAGCAGGGCCTTGTCTCCCGAGCACTCACATCTCAGGGGCCTCCCTGTGGCACCAGCTACCAGGGGCACTGCTGTTGTGGAACTGACCTTGGCAGAGCCACACTCCTGGGATTGCCTGATGGCCTTGGGGCCCTGCCAGCACACTCCAGATGCCAGCTGTGGGGACAGGAAGCGAAGGCTCCCTGTGCCACCCCCTTCGTTTCCCCAAGTGCCAGCAGGGCTCCCTCCCCCCACCCTAGAGTGCTGTCTTGGGGCTGCTCTTGGTACCGCTGATTCCTGCTCTCCCATCCCTACTGCTGTGCCCTCCCCAACAGAAGAAAACACAGGAGATAATTAGCTTTTTCCTTGTTTTCATGTCCCTGGGGCTGTGTGGAAAATACATTATTTTTTCATATGTAGAAAATTAAATCTGTTGTGTTTTTGAGGAACATGTGAGGGAGGAGTAGAGGAGGGGTATCACTTGCTCATTTGGGCAGAGTTGGGGTGGGGGCGGGGGTACCTAAGGGTAGGAGAGGGACGGGGAGGTGCCAGCCCACCCAGACTGCCACCTGACCTCTTAGGCTGTTCCCTCTCTGGAGCAACCCTTTGTTTCCAGAAGCAAGCAACACCTAATCCTCACTTCCCGCAGGGGCTGCAGGGAGGGGGCCAGAGGAACAAGCCTGAGCCACCCAGGAGACAGACTGTGGTGACTTCTGCACGTGTCCACCATGTTTGCCATCAATCCACATTGGACGCAGCACCTGTACCACTGCTTGTCTGTTCGTTCCCTCTGATCTTCACATGGGGCCCGGGGCCCAGAGGCCTACGAAGTGTGTGCCAAGGCACAGGTGCGCAGACAGTGCTCCCATCTGAAAGATGGTGAGAGTGAGGCCACGGAGATTACACGAACTTCTTCAAGATCTCATGCTCCTTGCTCGAGACAAAGAGAACTCATTCATAGCTCCCTGCATGCCGGAAGGATGAAGACTCAGTTCTTCTCCCTGCCTAGCAAAGGCAGAAAGAATGGAAATCTGTGCAAGGAAGAGCAGGAAGCTGCATAGCCATGAAGTTGCCAGGAGGGATTTGCTTTTCTCCAGTGATAACGTCCCTGGTGCTAGTCTCTTGAAATGGAGAAACAGAGAGTAGTATGGCCTTCCTATAGGGTATTTACAGCCTGAAAGGGTAGTGATTAACAATTAGGCAGTGATGGACAGAGAGCTACCGTCAAACCCAGGATACATGGACCTGCGATGCCCAAGCCAGGCATCTGAAGGCTTGCCATCTAGCCTCTCTCTTGCCAGCCAACACACAGACCCTGCGGAAAGAAAGACTGCCTACCTGCTTGTATCTCCCGCTGTCCTCTGGGGCCACTGCTCCGTCCCTTACCCCAGGGATAGCTGCAGCAACCGCCAAGGCAGCTGGGCTCGCGTGAATTAGCTGAAGTGACACTCACTTTGTATACACATGTTTACAATCAGGGCCAGATGGTGAAGGATTGGATTCAATTCAACGCCACTCCAGCATGCGAGCGGAGCCAGGCTTTGCACGTGGCACATCACAACAGCGAGGAGAGAGGGCGACCCCTTTTTTTAGACGCCAGCCCTGAATCCGCTCTTGATCTGAGGGGCTATTTATTAGTTCTCACTTAAAAGGAGCCTTAACATGCCAGCTGTCAGAACTTTTTTATCAAATCTCCCAAAATTCTGCAGACAGAAGAAAGAGAAGTCGCCCCCTTTGATATCTTGCAGAGTTTCTTTCTTTCTTTATTTATTTGCAATAAATAAATAAATAAAGCGCACTGATGGAAAGGAGCTTGCAAACCATCACCCATGACAGTGTTTATGTTGCCAAGTTATTTGTACTGGTAGGAAGAGAGGGCGGACTGAATGCAGATCAAACGGGGTGATTGTTTACCAAACTATAAAGACGCCCTTAAGCGGCGCGATGGAGAGAAGGAGGATGAGGCGGATGTTGGCAGTGTGCCAGACAGAGTCAGCCCGTCTGTCTGTCTCCATTTGCTTCCCCCCCAAAAAAGATGGTGACAAGATGGTCATCAAGGACAGCTGCTCTCTGGGGCCAGAGGAAAAGCTGGGGCTGCCGGCGTCTTGGAGGGACCCGAGCCAAAGCGTCCACCTGGCCCAGAAAGGTGGTGATGACCTGACTCCCTACCAGACTGCGCTGATGGCGAAGAACAGCGCCTCCCAACAAAACCCACGAGAAACAGGTACGACACCCAACGAGAGAAAAGAAAGGAAGGAAAAATAGAGATAGACTCTTGTCATTTCTAACAGGGAGCAGCATCATCTGACTAGAAAACTGTTGGGAAAGAACATTCCAGAACTGCTCCATCAGGATGAGGCATCTCATTCAAATTGTCCCTCTGGGAGGCCGTGTGCATTTATTCCAGGGATGTAGCTGTTATTTGAAACATTTCATTTTGAGATTCACGTTCTGAAACTTGACTTTACAGTCAGTTCATGAGAAATGTCTCACAGTCTAATAGCCATAAAGTTAGCTGTGTGTGTGTCTATGTGTGTGTTTGTGTCTGTGTGTGTGTCTATGTGCATGTGTGTGTGTGTGTGGGGGGGGTTGCTGGTGGTAAAATTCTAAATTAGTTTGCACCAGAACAGTTTCCAAATGATGATTCAGTGAAAAACTCCTCTCCCCACCACCAAAAATAATAATAATAATAATCTGCCACCATAGAAGCAACTTTGTTATCTTTGAGAATATTTGAGAGTCACCAGGCTTCTTCTTCAAGGTGATTCGAAAAGGAAGCTCCAGAAATGCTTTCAGCTACAGCAGCACATCTGAGCCTTACCAAGACAGATAACTACAAAAGGGGAAGAAGATTACATTCTCTCGGCAGAGCACGCATGTGCGTGTGCACACACACACAGTCAGGGCACACACTCGGACACTGGCCCCCGCACATCCCTTCCCATGAAATTGGCCATGGCTTCACCTTCTAGATAATCACACACCCCATCACGTGTTTGGGTCTGTTTTGATCACTGATGAATCCCCAAAGGCTGGAGCACTGCCAGTACATAGCAGATGCTCAATAAATATTTATTGAGTGTAGACCAAGGACACAGTATTAGATGAGGCTTGAAGTAGAAAAAGCAAGTGTGGCAGCCAGCCTGTATGATGACCCCAACAACCCGTGCTCCTAGTATGCACATCTGTGTGTAGTCCCCTCCCACATTGTGCCAAGGTGGGCCTCTGTGACCAGGAAAACATGGCAGAAGTGCTGGTGTGTCACTCTGAGGTCAGGTTATGAAAAACACCGAGGACTAGGGGAAGCCAGCAGTCAGGTCATGAGCAGCCCTAGGGAGAGGCCCCTGTGGAGAGGAGAGGAGGCCGCTGCAAGCAGCCAGCGAGGAACTGCGGCCTCCAAGAAGTGCCGCCAGGTAGGCCATGTTGGATGTGGCCCCTGAGGCATCTGCAGGTGACCGCAGCCCCAGCGACATCTCAATATCTCCCCTATAACCTCCTGCAAGACCCTGAACCACTACTGTCCCCCTGAGCTGCTTCTGCATTCCTGACACACCGAGTAAACTGTGAGATAACAAATGCTTATTGTTAGAAGCCACTTTAATACATTTGGGGATCATTTATTACACAGCCTTAGATAACTCCTGCAGTGAGAGAAAGGTGGACATGCATGTGCTACACGTGTACCTTTGCACTCATCCACAAGGCCGCATTTTACCCCAAGCCCTGATCCTTTTATTTTTCAAAATCTATTTGAGGCCCTGGCCGGTTGGCTCAGTGGTAGAGCATCGGCCTGGCGTGTAGAAATCCCAGGTTCGATTCCCAGCCAGGGCACACAGGAGAAGCGCCCACCTCTCCCCCCTCTCCTTCCTCTCTGTCTCTCTCTTCCCCTCCCGCAGCCAAGGCTCCACTGGAGGGCTCTGTGGCCTCTGCCTCAGGCGCTAGAATGGCTCTGATTGCGGCAGAGTGACGCCCCAAGATGGGCAGAGCATCGCCCCCTGGTGGACATGCCGGGTGGATCCCAGTCGGGCGCATGCGGGAGTCTGTCTGACTGCATTCCTGTTTCCAGCTTTGGAAAAAAAAAATACAAAAAAAAATCTATTTGAAAGATAAGAGTACTGGGACCAGTAATGCCTGTCTCACAATAGGTGTTGCAGATCGCATGTGTTTGGGGGACTTTGTAGCTGCTTTTCATACCAGTACCAACTCTCTCACGTGTTTCCCCTTTGTTTCGGGAAGTGGCTCCATTTCTTTTATGACTTTTGTCTTATTTTGTCATTTGACTTTCCAAGGTACTGCTTGGCCCTGGCTACTGGAACTGCGCCTGGCCTGTACTAGGCACTTAATTAATATTTGTTGAATGAATGGATGAGTGAATGAATGAATGAACATCCTAGGCCCCGTTCACGCTACTTATAACAGGGCTGACTGCGGTGCACGGCCCAGCCCTCCCGACCCGCCGTCTCCCCTGGGATCAGGGCCTGGGCGGGGTAGGAGGGAGAAGGAGCAGAGAGATGGCTCATTATTATTCCTCGAGCTAATGAGCTGGGACTGAGAAGTAAAAGGAGAGAACAGGGCTGGAGAGTGAGGCGGAGACTTTTCCAGCCCCTGTTATTTAGAAGACACGGTGGCAGATCGAGAATGAGCTGGTTTTCATTACTGGATAATGAACTCAAATGATAGAAGAAAGGGACGGCTGGCTGGAAAGAGAGGACAAGAGGCTTTCCCATTCCCCTTCATCGGGGAGAGCAGGGAGGACCGCGAGCTAGGCGAGCCAGGCCAGGACGGAGGGCAGCACCCACAGCATCTCTCCGTGTTGTCCCTGAGAGAACGAATACCTCCTCACCTTGGGAACAGGGACGTTCACCTTTGGGTAGAGCCAGCTTCCTCCTCTGGCTGCAGCCACTCTCTGGACACCTGCAGACAATATGCTGAAGTCTTGGGAATCCTTGCTGACCTTGACCCCATAACCTGTGCTTTAGGCATGGATGCCCTGGGCACAAACACAGAGAGGAGCCATGCGGCTCCACTCGGGAAGCAACATGACTTCCCTGAGCATCCCTGGGGGGCTGTCCAGGGCCTTACAGCCTTACTTTTTAGGGTTGACAGATTTTAAAAATAAAAATAAGGATACCCAGTAAAATTTGGATTTTAGATAAACAGTGAATAATTTGTTTAGTATAAGTATAGCTCAGCTGTAGCATGGGCTATACTTCTACTAAAAATTATTTATTGTTTATCTAGAATTCTAATTTGACTCCACAAAATGACATCCTGTATTTTATCTGGCAACCCTACAACAATCCCTCTCTACAACCCACCCTTCCCACCCTGTCCTGTTCCCTACGTCTGCAGGGTAGAAACACCAGTACTTGGAGATAATAAAGTTCATCTCTGTGTCGGCCTGGGAGAGATACAAAGATGAACGGTGTGGTTCAGTAAGAATGGCAGTTACTGGCATCCCACTCGTGACTGCTAAGTGGCAAACCACCCCACAACTTAGTGGCTTTAATCACCCTTTTTATTATGTTCAGTCTCAAACAGAGCCTAGAATTTGGTAATTTGGGCAGGGCACAGCAAGCATGAATTTTTCTCAGCTCCGTGATCTCTGGATTGTAGCAGTGGCTGGGGAAACTCACCTGCCTTGAGGGTGATGCTGTCGGCCAGGACCTCAGCCAGGCTCTACAGGAGTACCCGCACCTGGTCCCTTCACGTGACCTGGCAGCTGGCCTTCCCTGGCAGCTCAGGGATTCAAAGGACGGTGTCCCAAGGGGCCCAAGCAGAAGTTGTCTGGCCTTCTCTGACCTAGTGTTACTTCTGCCATGATCTATTGGGGAAAATGGTCAGACGTCTGCCCAGATTTAAGGTGAGGAGAACAGACCCGTCTTCTCAGTGGCTGAAGAGTCAAAGACTCTGTGGGCGTGTTCCTAAATCACAGCGGGTAGAAGGGAAAAGTCAGCGGGAAGAGAGAGGGGGAGCCGAGTGGGGGGTGGAAGGGTGGGGGGATGGCAGAGGTGGGGCACTTCTGATGACAACAGAGGACGTCCAAGGGGAGGCCTCCCCAGCAGAGGGCAGCAGGAGCGAAGGGAAGCTTGGAGAGATTGGGAATCAGGAGACCTGGGTGTGAGGAAGGCCACACAGGCTAGGCTGAAGTCCTGGGGATGCCAGGGATGGGGTTCCAGAAGAAATTATTGCTGAAGAAGCAGAGAGACAGCAGTAAGGGTTGGGAGGCATCAGAATGCACCAGAAACCTTCATGTGCACTGAGGGTTTGCATGGCGCTTCATCAAAATCGTCTGCCACTGAAATTGCATTCGACTGACACCATCTGCATCGATTCTGCTCACAGCCGCCCAGGCTCCCTCTCCACTCCCACCCATCTGCACACTGCGAGGCTCGGCGTCCCTCGTCTCCACTCGAGAGCAGAAACATCTGCCTGCCGCCAAGCACCCTCCTCCCACCTCTGCCCAAGACAGGTTCTGGCTGCCAGCACAGGGCCTGGGACCAATTCTGCAAACCTCAGAACAGCCTCCCTTTGAGGCTGGGAGACACATGTGATGACTTACAGAGAGCAGAGCGTTTGGTCAAAACAGAGGGGAGGGGTGGGGGGTGCTGGGGAGCTGGGGGCCCCACGCAGGCATTGCGCACCATTCTTTTCCACGGCCCAGCACGGCCATGACGAGGAGGGAAGAACGACTTTCCCTGGGACCCCGGACACTCACGCAGCCCTCCTCCCCAGCACGCCTGTCTGCGGGAAGTTGCACCAGGCCCGACTGCTGTTTGTGGTGGTGGGAGCCGGCACCACACGGAGACCGTGCCTTTTGAAGCCTGAGTTAATTGGATTTTACAGCATCTTCTCTGGCCTGCCCCATCCTTATTAAGTGGCAGAGAGGAAAGAGGGAGAGGAGCCGCTGATCATCATTCAGGGAAGGAAAAGGTTAGGACAATGGCCTCTTTGTGGAAAGTAATCAATGCTCAGTCTCCCCTTCTCCTACACCCCGGCCTGCACGAGCTAAAACAGAGCTTAGGATTTAGGGAGAGCACCAAAGTAGCTGCCTTCATTACTATTCTTACCATTGCCAGCCTCGGAGAAAGTTGTGATCTCAGCTTCATACCTACACAGGCAGGTGTGTGTGCGTGTGTCGCACGCTTTCATACACAGCTCACCTGTGACTGAGGTGACCCGTGGCCGCCTGAAGGACTCGGGAGAGCAATGCCCCAGATCTTGCTGCCTTTGCGCCTGTTTGGATGGAGAATGGCCTCGTGGGACCCCAGGTTCCAGCAGCTGAGTCACCTGGTGTGTGGGCTGCCCTCCTCAATCCTGCCAGGTCTGTGATAAAGAGGACTCAAGGAGCATTCAAGAGGTATTCCTCCCCTTTGCTTCCCTAGATCCATGATTTAAAAACAAAAAAAAGGGTGGTCCTGGCCACTTGGCTCAGCAGTAGAGCTTCAGCTCGGCGTGTGGAAGTCCTGCGTTTGATTCCCTGTCACGGCACACAGGAGAAGCTCATCTGCTTCTCCACCCCTCCCCCTCTCCTTCCTCTCTGTCTCTCTCTTCCCCTCCCGCAGCCAAAGCTCCATTGGAGCAAAGTTGGCCCAGGCGCTGAGGATGGCTCTATGGCCTCTGCCTCAGGCACTAGAATGGCTCTGATTGCAACAAGATTGCAACACCCCAGATGGGCAGAGCATCACCCCCTGGTGGGCATGCCGGGTGGATCCCGGTCGGGCGCATGCAGGAGTCTGTCTGTCTGCCTCCCTCCTGCTTCTCACTTCAGAAA
This sequence comes from Saccopteryx leptura, assembly GCF_036850995.1. NCBI lineage: Eukaryota > Metazoa > Chordata > Mammalia > Chiroptera > Emballonuridae > Saccopteryx > Saccopteryx leptura. The sequence continues at coordinate 171,473,170 of NC_089507.1, forward strand.
AATACAATAAAAATAAAAGGCAACTGTGGTAGATTGAAATTCTGTCTGGGTCCCCCATTTCCCCGCGTGGTATTACAGTCCACACCCACTCCGTGGCCTGTGGGAGGGCAGAGTGACTGTCCCCACCCCTTAACTTCAGGTTTGCCCATCAAACCTGCCCCAGACAGTGGGAGAAGGGGACGCGCAAAGGAAGCGAGGCTTGAAATGAGCTTGCCTGCTGAGCCTGCCCTCACAAGCCTGGACTACCCTCCAAAAATGAAAATAGCCTGGTACCCTGCCTCTCTGGGAGGCTGAGAGACACATGGAGCAGACCGGATTCCAGCCACAGCCTGGAGTCAGGTCCCACTGAGCCAGCCCAGACCAGCTGGGCCCCTGGCAACCTGCATAGAATAAATGAATATGGAATGTAGGCTCCCGGGTCTACTCCGCTGCTGTTGTGTGGTTGTCCCACACGACTCTGCCGTAGTCATGAGTATCCAACGCAGCGGACCTCACCCTATCTACAGAAATACAGCCTAGATGTATTGTCAACTAAATGAGAGGGGGAAAAATCAAAGCATAAATACATTTTTAAAAGGCTCTCAGAGCTTAAACGCAATGGAAAATTACACAGAAAAAAATGACCCATGTATTTAACCACAGAACTATTGAACATCTTCATGTTGTAAAGCATTTTAAACACATTGAAGATGTAACATAGTGCCCACTAAAGATCAAATTTAATGTTTTTGCCCATTTCTTAAGATACTAAAGCTAATACCCTGTGGAAGGAGAGGGAAAATATTTTCGATAGCCATCAGGATGTCAGGAGGTAAAAAGAGACAGCCTCTAGGGTCAAGAAGAGAGAGCAGAGCCCCGAGGAGAGAAAGAGGAAGGAAGGTGTCATGCCAGGTTCGGATACACAGCCTGTGGTGTGCTATGCAGTCCCAGTGCAGAACTAGGGCAAGAACACCTTCTGTGTGTCTAGGAGCTGTCTGTCAAAGCGCCATGGGCTGGCCCTGTAAGCCCGGTGGGGACTCTGCTGGTGGGAATAAGAGTAGCCATTCCTTCTGCCTCAAACTTGCCCGGCTTGGTATGAATGAGCTATGAGCCTTCACACATCCAACAGCTTCCAGGAAAGATGCTTTCGTGTCCCATGTCCTTTGTGTGCCCAAAGGAGGTCACCAGCCACCAGAGGAGACTACTGAGGGAAGTCCTGAGACCCAGAACTCTGGGACAGGACTTGGGGCAGCCTACAGTGCCTTGAACTGTGGACAGAGAGAAGCAGACATCCTTGTCACACACACAAAATAGTGATATTGAAGATTCTCATTATTCAAGGAAAATTGGAATTAGGAAAGAAAAAAAAAAAGGCCACAAGGTGAACCCATTTAAAAGACAGAAACAAACGTTTGCCACTATATTTGAAAAGGAACTACAAATTATGAACCAGTTTGTTTTAGCTTCCATTGAACGAAAGTAAGCTGTGAAGACAACTCTTTTTTGTTTTTTAATTCTTCGAATGAACAGAAAACAAATCAAATGCTGGTTTGGGGGAGGGCATCATTTTTGGACAAGATTGTCTGATGATCCAGCATCCTCAAGTTCATGTGTGACTTTCACAGCACAGCCATAAAGACTATATTTTTTTGGAAGAAAAAAAAAAAAGTATCTGAAGGCCTCATCAATTTTCCCAATGGCCTGCCTCAATCCTCTCAAAGTCAAATCTCTCCCTTTTGAAGTGCCTGTCGTTTCGTCAGCCATGTGGATTTCCGCGTCTGTAATTGTTAACTGCCTGCACTCGGCTATCTTCTCACTTGCCAGGAGAGTCAAATAATTCCCCATAATCACTTTGATCAACCTCAGGAAATTTTGCATCTTTGGCAAAATTTGAAATTGTTTTGCATGAGACCCAAGAAGTTGATAACATGTGGCCAGCAAGAACAGACCAACACACAGACCCGATGGAGAAGGGTGGTTAAACACGCCAGTGATAAGTGGGGGGGTGGGGGGGATGCATGAGCCAGGCAGAGCAGTCCATGAGTGAGTATTTTTGTGTGATGGAAACTTATGTTTTCTTGTGCCACCTTGTAACTTCAGGGACTGAGGTCATGGGAATGTGGAAACCAAAGGGTCCCTATAGAGGATCGAGGGACATGAACTACAATATGTAAAGAGCTTATACAAAGCAATGAGGGGGGGAAATGGGCAGAGACAAAAACCTATTATGGAAAACAATATAGAAATGTAAGAGGCTAATAACCACAGAAAAAAATATTCAGCTTCCCTATAAACAAAGAAACACACAACAGAGCAATATTTCACCATCCAATGAATGCTTTTTTTTTTTCCAATTATGATTCTCAAAGCTGCTGAGGTTATGAAGAGCCAGGCCCTCCTCATACGCAGCTGGTGCGATGAAAATTGGTACAGGCTTTCCAAAAAGCAAATACAAAGCTAGATCCAGCCTTAAAATTATTTCAGCTGCATCATATTTTTTTATAAAGTCCCACTCTGCCTGTTCACATCCGCACATCATTCTGAAAACGAACAAAGACAAAAATCAAATGTTGATTTTTGAGGGCGTCATTTTTCTGGGGGAGGAAGAAAGCATCCCATGGCACAAAACAATATCCTTAACGCGTTGAGCGAAGTTAATTGCTTTCTGAGCCCTCTTGGAAGTTTGATCTCTCACTTGGAAAGCCACTTTGCATAGGAAATAAAGACTTTCCCTCCGAGTCCCCATTGGGAGGGGCAGGGAGTAGAGTGGAGCTGCCTCAACATGTCAGCATGGGGTGAGAAGCAGCTCCTGTTCCAGCCCAGGGGCTCCTCGCTCCCCTGACTCAGTTTCCCTCCTCAGCAAAGTCAAACCACTATAAATTACAGACATGTGTGTGTACCCTCAGCCAGTGAGAAGCTGGGAGGGTAAGCTCCTGGCAGCCAGCAGTCCATCAGTATGCAAACAGTAGCATCTCAATGATTTCCGCAGAAAACTTTCTGTTTCCCTCCATCACCCCTGCTGTGCCCTCCCAGGCACTGGCTTCTTTCGGGCTGCCTGGGTCCTGGCTCCTACAGAGATGGATACTCTCACGATGCAGACGGAGTATGGACACTCCCAGTCTGAGTCCACCCATCCTGCCTGCTCCCTCAGCTTCTAGCCTCTGAAATGTCTGGGCATTTCCTGGGTGCCCCTCCCCGCAGGTCTGTTTCTGTGCTTTATTGATGCTGTTCCCTTCTTGGTCTCTTTTTATAACTGTAAATGGGATGCTTGCTCATTGTGAAAATTTACAAATCCACCATAAGTTTGAAAAAGAAAGTTTTCAAAGTCCCTAACTCCAAATTTGAAGTTCTTTGTGACCTCATCCTAGCCTCCTGACCCCATAAGAATCTCACGTGGTGCACACTTCTGTGGCCTGCCCCCAGCGTGCTCACTCTCACCTGCAAGTCTTTCTACAGCCCCCCCCCCCCCATCCTACACGACCTCCCCTACCCTCTGTCCCTCCGCAGGCTGGTGGAGAGAGCCCTGGAAGAGGCAGCGATAAGGCGTCCTCACCCTGATTCCCATGCTGGTCAAACAGCCTTACGCCTATCACTCAGCCCCTGCCTTGGTTCCTCACCAGTTACCCGACAGCCTCTGCCCCTAGCGGCATCAAAAGGGGTGCTTGTGAGAACGGAGATGAGGCTTTTGAGAGACATCTTGCCTACATGAGGGGCCCATCTCTTCTTAAGGGCCAAGCCCAAGTGACTCGCAACCCTGCCTGGCCTTCTGAACACCCCGCATCCCCTGCCTCTTCCTGCACTCCTCCGGGCCTGGTCTCCTCGCTGAGACGGCACAAGAGGCAATATGCAGCTAAAAGCTTCTCCTCAGCTGAAGCTGTTTGAGAAGCTTCTTCCCAGCAGATGCCGCAGGAAGCCCTTTCTGGGTGTCCTTTCTCTAATGGACGCAGAAATCCGATCCTGCTCGGAGAGCCTCTTCAGACAGAGGGACCCTGGCCCTTAACATGGTGACATTCCAAGACTGTTGCAGACACGAGATGTCTCAGTTGGCTTGGGCTGCCCCAGCAAAACACCACGGACTGGGGACTGACAGAGCAGAAACTCATTTCCTCACAACGCTGGAAGCTGGAAGCTGGAAGTCTGAGATCCGGGTGTCAGTCTGGTCAGGTTCTGGTGTGACCTTTCCTCCTGGCTTGCAGATGGCCGCCTTCCCAACGTGTCTCCGCACGGCAGAGACAGGCAAGCTCTTTGGTGTCTCTCCTTATCAGGGCACAGATCCCCACCACAAGGGCCCGCTCTACTGACCTCCTCTAACCCTAAGGACCTCCTGAAGGCCTTATCTACAAACACCAGCCCACTGGGGGCTAAGGCTTCAATATATAAATGTGAGGGAACACAAACGTTCAATCCGCGACACAAGCCTCGTCGGAACCGTCTGACTTCCCCACGGATGCCCTGAGCACGCCCCATCCCGTTAGGCTGCCGTATACACTCTGGCTGTGGGGAAAGCAGCACCGGACAGGGTAGTCCCGCACGTATGTGGGGTGAACCTTGTCTTTTTCCTGTTGACCTATCCATTGTCAGTTCATTCTCAGGCCCCGGATCAACTGAACCCGAGCTGATAGAGGGAAAATGTTCCTCCCAACAGAGGTAAGCACTTCACATTTGCAAGCATTTATTTCTCATTTCCTTAATGAGGTTCCTGAGAAGACAGGGGAAGTGCCTCATCCATCTCTGTGTCTACAGATAGCGCCCCCCCCCCAGCTTTTCCTCCACCCCCTCCCCCCACCCCTGCTCCTGTCATTGGCTCTTCTGACTGGACCTGTGTTTGCTTTTGCCTGAGCCTTGTCTCCTCCATCAAACTGGGTTCACTGACGGAGACTGCCCAGTCCTCTCAGCTTACCAGGTGCCTCAGTGGAAGCTGCTGTCAAATAAAAACACATCTGGACTCTGCATGGGTGACTTTATTCAAAAGGGTCATCATTGCAAGAGCAGCAGGTCCTGTTGCAGAGAGGTAAGGGGCCACTGCCACAGAGAGGATGCTTGGACCATATCATTTGCAAGCTTCTCGAGAATTAGGCAGAAAGAATTCTCTTTTATGGAGAGGAGTAAGCAATGTTAGAAAAGGCCAGCTGTGGGGAGGTAGGATGGCACGGTCCACCTTGAGGCCAGCCTGTCCCCACGAGGGGCTGAACTCGGGCTCAGGCGAGGGCAGGCCAAAGTGCAGGGGCCTGGAAGAAGGAGAGAAACAGAACCGGAGTGTGACTAAGAAGCATTGTGTCCTGACTGATTAGTTCAGATAATCATTGATGAAGCAAAGACTGAGAATTCGGAGCATCTGTGTCTGGCCTTATCATAGGTCAGGTCTTACCTAAGTCATAAGCGCAAGGAAGATTCCTTGCAGTAAGCTGTTTTCTGGAACAAAAGGGTGAGGGGATTCTTTTCATTTTTGCTGAGTTCCAGGGGCACAGAGCTCAGGTAAAATTCTACATTGTCACAGACATACGCACACACACACACGTACACACATGCACACATGCATATGCACATACTCACACATGCACACACACATGCATATGCATACACTCACACATGCACACACACATGCATATGCATACACTCACACATGCACACACACATGCATATGCATACACTCACACATGCACGCACACACATGTATATGCATACACTCACACATGCACACACATGCAGGCATATACATGAACAAGGAAGTCTTGTCTTTTTAAACTTCCTGAGTTGCATTTTCTCCTTTTTATGTAGAGATACCAATTTGGATCTCCCTGTGCGGCTGATTGACCCCTTGTTTGGGGTTTACCCCATGAGCACCCGCTTCCATTGTGAGCATGACGTCAATCAGTAGCCTAGAAGTTCAAAGAACAAAGGCTTGCATAGCAATGAAAAGCCCTCTAAATTACAATTGCTTTAAGTAGAAAGGAAATTTCCTCTTCTGAGGGCACATCAGAGGGTTGGGGGCTGGAGCTCTAAGGAGGGGAGACTGCTGGGGCACTCCTGGGAGAGGTGAGTGGTAAGCCATCCTGAAACAAGTCCAAGGTCCAGGGGACCTGAGCTGGGGGCCCCCAAGACCATGGAGTGAACACGTCACCTGTACTTTCCTTTCTGGATTAGAATTCCCTCTGCCTGCTCCAAGTATTCAGGAAAGCATCTGAATGGATATCTGGGGGTACACGTGGGGTGCGGCTAGATGACTAACAACTGGTGAGGGGGAGGGAGCCCTAGTTTGCAGTGTTTGCCGGTTTCCGTGGTACAAATACTCCCACTGTGCTGACGAGAGCAACCGAGCTCACAGGATTCCTGAACTGTAACCATCAGCTGTCACAGAGCCGTGTCAGCCAGCTCCAGCCATCAGAGGTGTGCTTGAGTTGAACTTTGGGCAAACTGCAGGGCGGGGGTGGTGGCAGCATGGGGAAGCACATCTAAGATGACCAAAGAAACTTCAGCTCCGCAACCTGCTGAGATGACCCGATCTGGAAACATGTAAGAGTTCCCCAGGACTTCCCCGTAACCCTTGGAGTGGGGAACCCAGAACAGACTACTCAAATGTGGTGGGAACTCTGGTGCCTGGGAAACATGGCTGCCAAAAGCTAGACCCCGTGTAGTTTACAAGAACTGTTGGAAAGTGCCTTGGGTGACCCTGACCCTCAGGTGTCCCCAGTCCACGTTCACTGCCTGTATTATGGATGGTTAGGTGGAAACCACCTGAGAACGTGCCAACAGGGACACTTGGAGCCGTGTGGGAATAGCTTGCAGAACAGGCATCCTCTAGTAATTCAGGATGACTGTTAGGGAGTGTGCCCCGGCCTGGGGTGAGCTCCTCCAGGCCCATGTGTGTGTCCACACATACAGTGAGACACTTGGAACCAAGGCCAGAAACCACTGCCCCTTTGGTCACTTCCTTCACCACGTTCATTAACTGGGCAAGGTGGAAACAGATGGACCGGGAAGTTGAGAGACCTGGGATAGCAGAGCCGTTTGTTTAATGAAGTGCGCCCGCCTCCTCCTCCCGGCACTGGGCGACGGAATGCATTTGCAATGGCCATCTCGGGGGTGCAAGAAATGGTGCATGACTTTATTTTCTTTAAGTCAGATTCAGTCTAACTCCAAGTCTGACTCCCATGGGGATGGCAAGAAACTAAGAAACTCTATCTTGTTCAGTGTTGGGGCTCCCTCCCTGTCGCCTCTCTGCCCAGGATCATAGGAAGGAACCAGCAGTCCTTGCAAAGTAACACACGCAGGGAGACCGTGGTCTGTGCCGGTCCCCTGAAGTCCAGCCGCTCTGCAGTGTCTGTGCTGGGTTCAGGCTTGGGCTCTGCTGAGGTGGGGGCCCTGGTGCCTGCCGCACTCCCCACAACCCCTACCCTCACGTCACCTCAAGGCAGCGAACTCAAGGAGCCCTATCGCCCCCTTCCTGCCCCTGGGGAATCTCCCTATTTTTGCTGTTCCTGCCTCTGTCCCCGCAAAGGCCCAGCCCTCTCCCCTCTCTGGCAGCCCAGAGCCAGGCTTTCTCGGGACCAGGAAGAGAAGGGGCAGTCAGCACAGCTTTTGCCTGCAGCCAAAACAAGCAAACAGAACCTTACCCTGGAACGGGGGAGCAGACAATACAGGAGCCAAACCCCATCGGCCCATACAGTCTGATTCCTCGACTCTGCAGTGAAAATAAACACCACTTAATATCACAGCTCAATCTTGTGTGCTGTTGGGTAAAGAAACAAAAACTTTAGGAGGTGTGGGAAGTTGAGAAGAGGCTCCATCTACAGAACTGGGGAGCGAGTGGCTGTGGTGACCAGGGGTGCAGGTCACCCATGACAGCGATGGCCGAGAAATTCCCTTGGAGTTTGGAAAGGCAGTTAGGGAGGTGTTGTGGCATCTTCCTGCCCAGCATTTGCACAGTCAGCTTTGCAGAGGTTGGTTTCCTCCTCTGAAGCCCTTCTAAGGGTTCACAGTTTGTATTACCAGGGCCTCCTGGCATGACTGTCTTTCCTTCCCTCTCTCACACTATCCGCCTCATCGTCCCCCCCCCCAGCCTCCTTTCCCAGGCCCCCCTGTCCCATTCCACCCCTCTCCCCCTCCCCAGCTCCTGTTGGGGCATCTCTTACACACAGTGAGACAGGAGAGAGGAATGGAGCAGCTGCGGCTGCCAGCCCCCTACCCCCAGTGTGGCCAGTGTCACTGCACAAGCCCAGCAGGACTGCTCTCCTGAGCATGTCCAGAGCTCCTACTCAGGCAGGTGGCTGCCATGATCAGAACTTCCCACCTGCCTGACCAGGCGATGGTGCAGTGGAATGCGCCAGAGTGTCAGACTGGGATGCAGAGGACCCTGGTTTGAAATCCCAAGGTCACTGGCTTGAGTGCAGGCTCATCTGGCTTGAGCACGGGCTCACCAGCTTGAGCGAGGGTTGCTGGCTTGAGCATGGGATCATAGACATGACCCCATGGTTGCTGGCTTGAGTCTGAAGGTCACTGGCTTGAAGCCCAAGGTTGCTGACTTGAGCCCAAAGTCACTGGCTTGAGCAAGGGGTCACTCACTTTGCTGTAGCCCCCCCAGTCAAGTACATATGAGAAAGCAATCAATGAAGATGAAGAACTAAGGTGCCAGAATGAAGAATTGATGCTTCTCATATCTCTCCCGTCCTGCCTGTCTGTCTGTCTGTCTCTCTCTCTCTTTCTCTCTCTCTCTCTCTCACACACACACACACACACGCACACAATCACACACACACACACAGAAAAGGAAAAAAAAATCTGAAAAAAAGAAAAGAACTTCCCACCCACTGTATGCTCAACTCCATCTTCCCAAGCACCCAAGTGACAGACATCACCAAGGGACCAGGGTGGAATGTCTGGCCACCATCTTGAACCCCAAGCCCATTCCTCAGGACTCCTCTCATCTAGAGAAAGTCATGGCTGCCTGGACTTTCCCAGAGTAGCCTCAATGGCTGGGTCTCCAAGGTCCCCCTTTCTGTGGAGAGAGCCTGGCCACAAATATAGAAAACCATCTGCCTTGCCCAGGCACCTACCCTGGCCCAGGTGTGCTCTGCTTAGCTCATGGAGATGAGATGCTAGGACTGAGCCTCAGACTCAGGCAGCCATCATAATAATAACTGCAAAGGGTTGAGTGACAGGTGCTGATGAGCCCATCGGTTCTTCACAGCCACTCTGAGAGTGGGAGCATTCCCATTTGACAGGAAACGGACACACAGAGAAATCACCTATCCAAGTTTGCACACTTCATAAGCCTTAGAGGAAAGGAAGCCTCGTGTGTCAAGTGCCCTTCATGTCCCAGCTGTGTTAGGGCACCAGGAGGAGGGAAACCTTACCCCATATCCATGAGTGATTAGCCTGGACTCATTTACCAGATTACGCCTGCTCAGCCAGGAGGAAGCAGACAGAACTCTGCACAAATACATTTTGTGGCAAGAAAGCAATTGAAAAGGACTGAATGGTGGGGGCAGCAGCCTGGGAAGCTGGTGAACTGTGATGGGCTGGGTGAGAATTGATTAGGATGCCGTTTGAAATTCCACTTCAGAGTTTCCAAAGCCATGCCATCTACATCATCCTGATTAATTCTGACGACAACTCCTGGGTGCACAGGGCAGGAGTTAGCACACTGAGAGCACCCTGGGCTGGGAGGTGGGGGACAGGACCAGAAGTCACAGGCGCCACGAGGAGCGTGTAATGCACAACCTGCACGGTGCGGGCAGCACTCAGAGGAGTTGGCACAGACAAGCTTTGCTCTCTGTCTGCTGGGCAGCACTTCTCACACCTGAACACGCACCAGAAGGCCCTGGGGATGTTGTTAAAATGCAGGTTCCGGTTTGGCAGGTGTAGGGCGGGAACCGAGGGCCTGCATGTCTAATGAGCTCTCAGGTGATGCTGATAAATGCTGACCTCTGACCTCACGGTGAGTAGCAGGGGCTGGAGGTTCCAATCTTGAGAAGATGAAGCTGCCAGGCTGAGCAGACCTGGGCAGCTCCAGCTCCCACAGTCCCCTCCTAGGCCTCGTGGGGGCTGCAGACCCCCAGCCGGCATGGCCTTTGATGGGGACTCAGATCCCCCCGTCTAGAATGGCCCCGTGCAATCAGCCCTCACCGTGCTTGGCACGGCAATTGCTGGCACCAGAGCTCTTTAAGGTACCAGAGGGACTGAGGAAAGTAATATCCGCACAGCCTGGGGGGTGTAAATAATGAAAGTCGGATCCATAAGTAATTACTTTTTAATTAATTAGGAATGATGAATTGTGAAGACCCTGCAACTCTGGGCAGAGTGGTGTTAACTGTAATAGCCTTGTTCCTTTCCCAGCTGAAATTGATTTGCTGGGGGAGGAGGCAGAGAGGAGGGGACACCCTGGGTCTTGGGGACAGAGGAGGGCAAGGCAAGAATTGGGGACAGCCTCCTGCCAGGGCCGAGCCCAGGGTTTCTCTACACCCCATTAAAATGTCTCGTCCCTGGGGAAGGGACCTGGAGAGGAAAGGGCTGCACATCTCACATCCAAACCCTTTGCAGACACCTAATTAATCTTCACACACTTCCTAGGGAGGGAGCCCAGTGCTCCTTCCTGTCTGCTCAGCGGGAGCAAAGCTGCTGTCCAGGAGGGGACTGCTCAGTCCCACAGATCCGGATGGCTGCTCCACAGTGGGGGAGACCCTTCCCAAAGGTAGCCCCCCACCATTGGGCCCTGGGAGTACTCAGCAGGCTGAGAGATGAGGCCAGGTGAGGCCAGGTGACCCTCCTACAGTGGGTTGGCCCACACCCAGGAGGGCACGGGGGTGGGGGGGCAGGCGGATCACACCATCCTGCAGTTTCCTCTCCCCGGTGCCCTGAGTGTAGGAGACCCAGAGCCCCTGGTCAGCAGGGACTTATCAGTGAGCAATGAACTGAACCAGAAAGTGAGGCTCTTCTGAATCCCCACCCCCATCTCCTACTTCTGGAAGGAATCACATCACCCAGAGATGGGAAAGGCAGACCACTAAGCATTTCTGCTTCTCTGTTTGATAAGGAGACAGCATCAGGTTGTCGCAACATGAACACCGCTTGGTGTCTACAAGTGGCCCTGACCTCTCCCTTCCTGTGGAGAATGGTCTCTGCTGAAAACCCACCGTGAACAAAATATCCACGTGTTAAAGAAAGACCAGATTCCACCTAAGGCTTGTCTCATTCTCCTCACTCTAACCCTGGCCCTACCGAATCCTGTCTTTATTTGAAATTCGGATAATTTTTTCATCATGGATATTTTGGATTAATTTTTATTTTTTAAAATATTGGGCCCTGGCCGGTTGGCTCAGTGGTAGAGCGTCGGCCTGGCGTGCAGGAGTCCCGGGTTCAATTTCCGGCCAGGGCACACAGGAGAAGTGCCCATCTGCTTCTCCACCCCTCCCCCTCTCCTTCCTCTCTGTCTCTCTCTTCCCCTCCCGCAGCCAAGGCTCCAGTGGAGCAAAGTTTGCCCGGGTGCTGAGGATGGCTCTGTGGTCTCTGCCTCAGGCGCTAGAATGGCTCTGATTGTGGCAGAGCGACGCCCCAAGATGGGCAGAGCATCACCCCCTGGTGGGCGTGCCGGGTGGATCCTGGTCGGGCACATGCGGGAGTCTGTCTGACTGCCTCCCCGTTTCCAGCTTCAGAAAAATACAAAAATAAATAAATAAATAAATAAATAAATAAATAAATAAATAAATAAAATAAAAAATAAAATATTGTATTAAAATATTATCATCTTTATTCCCAAGTTTTTGTCCCTCTTTCTTAAATCCAGTGCCTCAGGAGAATGCCTCCTTCTTTCTCCCTAGCCTCGGTCCTGCTTGGAAGCCATATGGGGTAGTGGACAAAGAGCATTCATTTGGGAATCAGACCCAGAACCAAGTCCAGTTTTGCCACTACACTCGGCCAGGCCCCAATTTCCTCCCCCTAAAAACAGGATTCTAATGCCTCTGCATCACGAGGGTGAGACAAGGTAACCCCATTGCCCCAGCGTGTGTCCAGCACGTGGCAGAAGCTAAAGGAATGTCAGCTGCCTTCCAGGCCACCTCTTCCCCAGCCCCAGCCCTGGGCTCGACGCCACGGAGGGGCCCACAGAGCCCACCAGTGCTGATAGGGGACCACCAACCTTTCTAAAGTCTTTTACGGGTTTTTCTTTGGCAAATTAAGAAATGAACTGTATTCAGTGCAGGAAGGAAAAACTGATCATTGCCGCGGTGTCAAACCAATTTGTTTGTGTTAATTGCAGCCAATTAAACTTTTCTTCTTTTAAGTTACCCCAGGTCAGTCTATCTCAGGGAAGTTGATGTCTGGCCAGATGTCAGGAAATGCCTTTATCTACCTTCAAGCAGAGGCAGAGGGAGAAGCGTGAAGTTCCAAGGCACTCCAGAACGATGGACAGACGGACAAAGGGCCGAGGAGACAGGCCCGATGGACATGGTTGGCCACGACGGTCTGACCTCCCAGCCCCACAATGGGGCGTGTGAGTGTGGGGGGAGGAGGGCCTGCACAGGCCTCGGCCGGCCGCTCAGTGTGGCCTGTGGACCAGCTGCGTGGGCATCACGTGGGAGCTTGTTAGCAATGCAGCATCCTGGCACCACCTCAGAGCCGCTGAGTCACAATCTGCATTTGAACAGCACCCCTGGAGGGATCTGTACATACAGCATGATTTTAGAGGCCCTGGTCTAGCCTGAGATCTACCCATCGTGGCTCAGCTGTCAAATAGAGGCTGCTCACAGTGTTCAGTCTTCTCAGAATCACCTTATCCATTTGCAAAGCCCCTGGTAGCCATCCACTGAGAAGGGTCCTCTCACTGGTTCCCCAGTCTGTTTCAACGCCATTCCCCTCCAGGTCAGTTCTCCACCAGCTCTGCCCTGCTGGGGCTCCGAGCACTGTCCTGGGTGTCTGCTTGGACCCAGCCAATGGGAGGCCCAGTAGGAGGTGAGGAGAGGGGGAAATAGAAAAGCAGGGGTGTTTATTCCCTGCTATCTCTCTGCAGGGCTTCAACTTAGCAATGACTCTGTTCCTCTCCTTACAGCCGCACCCATCAGGCATGCTTTCCTGAGGCCACAGCTTTTACAGGAGTCTATTAAGGGCTCTCCTTCCCCGACTTGGGCTGGCTGCCTGGCTCCTTCCTGGATGTCTCACTGTTCCTTGTTGTTTTCCTTAACCCTGTTGCTTTACTTATTTTTAAATTATTATGCAGGTATAGAAAGGTCAGCCAGTCAGGAAATGACTGCCATTGAAAAGACGGTTTATTACACTCACAGATCCCTAAGGAGAGGTCCACGGCACCTCACGGGCAGGCCACCTGGAGAAGCACTGGGGTGGGTCACAGGCAGAGGGAGAAGGGAGAACTGTGGGCAAGAATGGCTACTTGGAATAATTTCAGAAGGCATGGGGGCTGTCTCTGGTTGTCTGACCCCTGGCCGGCCCCGGAGTGACTGGAGCTGGTGTGTAGTGGCCTGGAGTGTGAGAGCACAATAGAAGAGGTGGTTGGGGACGTGGGTTCTGGATTGGCTGGTTTGTATTTGAAAACTGTACACCCAGGACGGAGGACTCTTCCCCCAGGAGAGGGCGTGAGACAGGAGGCCAAGGCAGGTGGTTCAGGCCTATCACGTCCAGAACACGATGTGTCCCACCTATGCGTTCAGGGCAGGTGTTAAAGCATCAAGTTCACAAAAGCCAAAGACATGGCTGATACTCCTACCTCTACCTCCAAAGCACTCCTTCACTAAACTCCAGTCAGGTAACCCTTTGACGGTGCCAGCCACTTCCGGCAGGAACTTGACAAAACCAAAACACCAGCTATGCCCATCTTCTATAACTGTCCTCTCCAAACCATGAAGATGCCTGAATTTTGTTCCCCTGGACCCTGGGCTCTCCAGTCATTAAATAAACCTGCAACAAAACCAGAGTCTCTTTAGAAGATACATTTAGATGTAAATGCATATCTACTAAGCATTTTCATAGGTGATTCCTGCTCCCAATAAAACACGAAGACACTAGATGGTTGGTTCATATACAGTTATGCAGGGGAAACTGAAAGTCGAGGCTTCTTCCCAGCAAAGGACAAGAGGCATGCCATGGGTACAGAGCCTGTCCTCTCTGATCCTCTGAAAAGTGGGGTCAAATTCCTCCCTTTGCCTTGCCTGCCATCGCTCCCCGTACTCGATGGTAAGGTCAGGAGCCAGGGATGTGCTGAGCATGCTGCTTGGAGCTTGGAGGCTGATGGTGAGCAGACTGAGTAACTAGTGCCTGCACATTTTCTGTGGCAGGTGAAGTAATCATCTAGGAGGGCTGGTGGAAGGAGAAAAGCAGGAATGCCTTCTCCTTTCAGCATTAAAACAGCAAAGCTACAGAGCTTGCCTGATTAATTAGCACTCTGCCTCATTAGCACCCTTGTGTACTTGTCCTCACATGGCACAAATGTAATGGAGCATCAAGGCAATCCTGCTGCCCCCTCCGAAGGAGCCTCTGGCCTGGGCAGCACTGGGGAGGGGCCTCCCCCAGCACCCCACTACAACTTGGGAGGTGCACATTAGCTGGGGTGGCAGTGCCTAGAGATAGTTGCACCTTCGACAGAGCAAGAGACTGACCTCGTGGCCACTGAGCCAGTGGTAGCCACCCAGGAAATCCTGCCCGCACCAAAAATGCCAACTGCCAGCAAGTGGCAGGGGAGAAAGAGCCATGTGTTTGCATCTGCAAAAGTCCACAAGCTCCGAGACCCATTGTTGAGACCAGTTTCAGGGGCATGTGACCAATGCAGTCACACAAGGCTCAGATGGTCCCTTATAAATTCTTAATACCTTTATCTTTGAATTTTCCATTTGCAAGTGAAATCTGAAGGGACAATGGAGCATACAGGGGGGGGGGGAGAAGGGGAGAGTCCCACTCACCTCCTTCAGCTGCTGCTGCTGCCTTGTCATCCCTGGTGGGGGGGCCTGGGGACCAGGGGATTGTAGGGTGGGACCCCTGTAAGCATCTGCACTCATCCTGCAAATATTCCCATACTGAGGAACTGCAATGTAAATAGCAAATAAAAACATGCCGACAGGTAGACCAAGAGAGAGAGAAACTATGAAAGTAAGACGTCCTTTCTGCTATGGAACAGGGAGCCCTGCGTTTTGATTTTGTAGCTGGCCTCGCCTGCTGCCCCTGAGGCAGGACTGGGGTGTTTTAAAGGGCTCCGCCAGCCATCTGGGCAGCTGTGACCACATTCGACCCTTTAACCAACACATTGAGACCCTGCTATGTGCAAGGGGGCCCATGGGGGTGGGAGATGGAAGTCACAACCCTGGGCTCGACTGCCTATCCATGCAACTGAGCGCCCACATCAGAAAACCCAAAACTACTTGTAAGTTTAAAATACACACAGATAAAGAGTTCCTCCTGCCAATATTTCAATTGCGCCCTGCCTGGAGTTTGCTTAGCTGGGGAGCTACGAAGAGAGAGAGGCCAATTAGAGGCAGTTTAGGAGCAGTCCAAACTGAGAAGGATCAGCCAATTCTGTACCTCGAGACTAGCTCGGCAGGACTGCTCTGTCGTGGTTAAGTGTGGAAGAATTAGACTCAGAACTGGGTAAATTCCTCAGTCTGCTATTTACTATGTGACTTTATAGCCCTCCTTAAAGTCTAAGAGCCTCACTTTTCTCACCTGTTAAATGGGGTCCTTGATTCAAACAACAACAAAAAAATGTGGATTAAACAACATAGGATGCCTCACACATAGTCAATTCAGGCTATTATAACCAAGTACCACAGTCCAGGCGGCTTATAAAGAATAATATTTGGCCTGACCAGGCAGCGGCACAGTAGATATAGTGTCAGCCTGGGACACTGAAAACCCAGGTTTGAAACCCAGAGGTTGCCAGTTTGAGTGCAGGCTCATTGGCTTAAGTGTGGGCTCACCAGCTTGAGCATGGGGTCACTGGCTTGAGTGTGGGACATTGACATGACCCCATGGTCACTAGCTTGAAGCCCAAGGTCACTGACTTGAGCAAGGGGTCACTGGCTCAGCTGGAGCCCCCGGTCAAGGCACAAAAGAGAAAGCAATCAATGAACAACTAAGGTGCCACAACTATGAGTTGATGCTTCTCATCTCTCTCCCTTCCTGTCTCTGTCTCTGTCTCTCTCTGCCTCTGTCTCTGTCTCTCTGTCTCTCTCTCTGTCTCTCTCTCTCTCTCTCTCTCTCTCACACACACACACACACACACACATACACACACACACATACACACACACACATGCACATGCACAAAAAAAAGAACATACATTTATTTCTCACTGTTCTGTTCTGTTCTGGAGGCTGGAAGTCTAAGATCAGATACCAGCGTGACTGGGTTCTAGGGAGGGTCCTCTTTCAAGTTGCAGATGGCCCAGTTTGTGCTGTAGTCACACATGGTGGATAGAGGCCAACAGAGCTCCCTGGGGTCCCTTTTATAAGGGCACTAATCTTATTCTCAAGGGCTCTACCTTTATGACTTGATGATCTCTGGAGGGATCCAGCTATTAAGCAACTTGCCTAAGACTGGGATCCACTTGCACCCAGTCTGAACCGAAGGCACACTCTTCCTCTCTATGAAATGGGCCCAACAACCTCTGCATTGACACTGCAGGGCTTGAAGCGAAATCAACAAGTGAGAACGTGATGGGGAAGGAGAAAGCGGAAGCATGAAGCAGCCACAAAGAACCCTACGTGGGCTGCTATGGAGTGCCCCTGTGAGCGGGAGGCTGAGAAGCAAAAAAACGAGAGACAGACCCCAGCAGAATTCCAGGCATTGGGTCTCTGGCTGGCTCCTCTCCCACCAACGGCTATCACCATACTATATCCGGGTGCCCCTCACTCCGTCCCACCTCAATCCAGTGGGCACAGCTGGTGGACAAGGGCACTGGTTGTCCACCATGCTGGTGACAGATCATTTCCTGGGAGTGATCCCAGCCTGCCAGAGCCTGGGTACAGCAGAAATTAAAGCATATGGCACCTACACTGGTGACAGTGGTGGTACAGTGACGATGGGCCTGCTGTCATCCACAGCTCTCGTTCCTGCCCAGCCAGGACACTGGTCTGAGAGCCAGCTCATTTGGAATGGGCACTGCCCCTAGAAGGAACACTCTCCTCCATCCGTCCCAGGTTGGGATAAAGGAACCAAAACTGTCTAACAAAGATAGTTCCTGAGCCCGGCCACCGCCAGTCCTAGCCAAGTCCAGGAGGCTCCCAAGACCATTTTTTAATTCTTTTGCAATCAGCGTTTTCCTTTCTTCATTTGCTGGTTGAATAGTGCAGCCTGTTAAAAAAGGGCCCTCAGCACAATTCTGGTGCTTGTTTACAATGGAAATTGGGAAAACGGCAAAACGTACACTGCAAAATGCATTTAAAAGAAGATGATTCAATTGGATTTGGCAGCTCTGATATTCAGGACCAGAAGGAGAAAATCTGTCTATGATTTGAACATGTATAATTAAGATGAAAGCCTTAAGTACCGGGTGCATTTCTTAAGATGTCACCGGTTTCTGTTGACTCCGGGCGTTCTGATCAGTGGTGCAGAGCATTTATTTCTGAAATCTGAATAGCTGTGAGTGAGACGCCTTTTTAAAACCAGCACTATGGAGCCCAGTCGAGCCAGCTCATCAAGCAGGGCGAAGGCAGCGAGAGCGAGGAACGCCTCGGGCCCGGCTGTGATCCGCCCCCCAGGTGTACCCTGAATCCTTGCAGGCTGAGGCTCGGGCAACGTTGGATCCATTTGGTGTGTTCTATTTTGGTTCTTCTTCTGGTGCCAATGGAAGTGCCAGTGTCCTGGCCAGTGTTTCATCCTGAAAATACAGAGAGCCCACTTAGAATGCTGGAATCGTGGGCTTTCTGCAAGGCAACCAGGTGTTACGGGAAAAGCGGTGCAGGAGGGGCCCGGAGACCTGGGCTCAGACCCTGTCTCCACTCCTTACTGACTGTGTGATCTTGGGCAGGTTACCAACCCTGTCTGTGACTCAACTTCTTCATCTGTAAAATGGACTGAATAATAGACCTCCCTTATAAGAGCATGAGCACAATCTAATGGAAATCCTAGCATCTAGCACCTAAGCGGCACTTACCACGTGTGAGCTAGTCTTCCTGTTCTCTTCAGACCCTCTTTCAAGCCACCAAGGTAATCTCCACTGCCCAACTCGGCTCTCTGGCTGGGCCCTGAAATCCTGACCTAAGTGGAAAACAGGATGTCATGACAAACCTTGCTTACAGTACGAGATGACTCAGTGATGGGATTTCTGGCAGCCTGTAGACAGCCTTCTCCATGGAGAGCTGGAGGCTTCCAGCTGATGACTCACCGGCTGAAGCTGGGACAAGTCACATGACCATGCCTGTCACGTGACCTGAGAGCTCATCATCCTGAGCAGAACTGGAATCCTGCTGAGATTTCTAGGGTCTCCTCTCTTCGTTTCAGATGGAGACAGTGAGGGAGAGACCCAGAGCTGGTCTGAGTCCTGGCCTTTCTAGGCAGAAGTCTGAACTCCTATAGACAGAACATAGCCCAAGTGTGGATGACAAAGGCCCTCGCTCCACCCGCTCCCTGAGCAGCCCACCCTTTCTTTGGAGAGAGAGGAATGGGGAGGAGTAGAGGCATCAGGAGCCAGAACAGGGAAGGAAAAGGAAGAAACTGTAATGTAAGGAATAGTTCCACTAAATTTCATGCCCAGAGATAGCTCATGGGCTGGTGCAAGGCCCCCTGAGAGGCCACACTCCCTAGAGCATTGTCAGCGCCTTTCTATACAACCTGCAGCCTGCCCAGTGGGCAGGGCCCAGCCTGATACCCAAGGCTGATAGTCTTATATCACATGATCAGAAGAATGCAGTCCTCTGCCCCCCCCCCCCATTCCCAGTGAGAAGGCACAGCTTTTTGTGGTCTCCACATAGCAGGAAAGAGCCCCCTCCCACCCAGAGCAGCAGCTGGAAATAAGCTCAGACCAGTTCTGCACAGGTGGGAATACTGAGGCCAGCTATGGCTCAGCAGAGGGCTGGGGCACAGCGGGACTCCAGTCTTCCTAGCCTCATTCGGGCCCAAACCACTGAACCACCCTGCCCTCCTGGATCCCACAGCTTTGGAGTTATATGCAGGTGGCTTCAATTCTTCCAGTTCTGCCTCTTACCTGCTGTGTGGCCTTTGGAAACTTACTTAACCTCTCTTTTCATCTGTTTCATCACCTCTAAATGAGGTAAAATGGGGGTGTGAATGTACTTGGCCTGGCAGAGCAGGTATTGAATAAAATTGGCTCTCCTTTTCTTTTTCTGACTTCCCTGCTTGTCCCGCTCTCTTTTTCTTTCTTTCCTCAAAGCTGCTTACGCTCAGTAGCAGCCAGGCCTCGGTGATCGCTCACCCTTTAGCTTCCTACACGTGCAGCGATGCTCACCCCTCTGACAGTAAGGCCCTCGGCAATTTTGTCTGATGATGAAGCGGAGGCTGGAGACACATGGGGAACACCCTCTGAATGTGAAGGGAAGCCTGGGGCTTCCTTCCCTAAGAGAAGTGAGAACGGCTCCACAGCACCCACCCCACCTCATCCAGAGCTTCAGATGTAGTATGGTGTAAAAAATTAATGTTTCTGCTTCCACTAGTTTTGTTTTTTGCTTTTTACCTTCCAAATCAGGCATAGCTTATAGGAACAAGAACAATCCGCTAAGAGTGGGGAGAAACAAAGAAAGAACCATCAGCAACGCTAACCAGGAAAGCACAGAAGCTGGGATCTCTCAGGGTGGGGCCATGCAGCAATGGCCTCTGGGGACATCCCTGCTCCAACACTAACAAGAAGTTCCTGGTCAATTCTCCTGAGCCATTAGAAACTTGGGCTGCCCTGCCTAATGAGGGTCCCACAATCCTGGGGTGATGTTCACATATCAGATTTACCAAACAGGAGAGCAGGCAATGGTCAGAAGCCAAAGGCAGCACCCAGCCAGTAAGAGACCAAGTGGACAGCACCGGGTGAGTCCCAGAGGCCAGGGCCACCATCCGCGGCAGGCTGTGGGGTTCCCGGCCCTCACCCTCAGGTACATGGGGTGTCACCTTGCCTGCAGCAATTTTGTTCTTTGGGGAGGCCAGACCAGAAAATTTAAGAGGAAATGATCTCTGGATGTTGAAGACCATCCCACAGGACCATGTCCTTCGGGAACTGCTAACCTAAGCAAGGAGAGAATAAGTATTTAATAGGCCCAGGTCCAGAGCCTCTGATGTCATGTTGTGTGATAACATAGTATCTCCAGTTTCACAAGTGATGGTTTGTTTGCTTTCAACCTTTCGGATCAAAGGAGTGATGAGCACAAGGGAAGGAGACTGGCTCCACTTAAAGCCCAGACACCGAGCAGAGGGACACAGGTTTAGGACCCAGCTGAGAAAGATTTCATTCCAAAGAGGCTGAAGGTAAGGCATTTTCCCATGGAAAGGAGAAAGCCCCTGATATTAGAAATGTCCTCTCAAGGAGGACACCTGACCCCCTGGTCATGATGAAAGAGGATATCAGTACTTTAGAGGTGGGCTGGGGTTCTGTGAGTTGGGTTTATCGGAACATTGGTTTGAAAGAGTGTTAAAGAGTTTTTCCTCTGTCAGTTGTTGTTACTGTTGTGTTTTACTATGTGCATGAAATTCTCCCCCAGTAGCTTTTGGGCCTCCATGGGGGAGGCTGGTTATCACTCTCTATACTCCTCCTGTTGCCCAGGAAGACTCTGCAGTTTGGCTTAAGAGTCCAGAGAGTGGGCCCTGGGGGCAAACACAACACCTGTTGGCCACTGCTTAGCTGCTGGTCCCAGGCAAGATGCTGAACCTCTCTGTGGCACTGTTCACCATCTGCCCCACAGACATCCTCCTACCCGCTTCCTACAAAGCCCACCACCTGGTGCCAGAGCTAAAATCACCAAGGACGCATTCCCTGCTCGCTGACAGCTAGGACACGAACATGGGGCCAGTTCTCGTTAAGGCAAAGGCAAAGGCGATTAAAGTTGGTTGAGGCCCAGGGCACAGAAGAAAATATTGGGCTCCTTAAAAAAAGAGAGAGGTGAATCATTACCAGCTAGAAGCAGCGGTCATTGGGACTTGGACGTGAGCTGCAAAGTATAGAATTGTGACAACAATACCAGTGCCATGAGGACTTTTCCTGGATATGGACTTTTCCTGGACTCCTGCTCCTTGTGACAGCTCCTAACAAACTGAAATGGGGTTGGGTTGCATTTTTCAGGGATTTGGCACGGTGTTGGGGCCAACTTGGACTTGTTGAACATGTTAAGGATACTACTCTTTTATGGATTCTTGCTGTATTGACCAAGAGTTTGCTTAAAGGCTTTAATCACTGTAAAAAAAAATAGAAGACTAGATAAAGAAGATGTGGCACATATACACCATGGTATACTATTCAGCCATAAGAAATGATGACATCGGATCACTTACAACAAAATGGTGGGATCTTGATAACATTATACGGAGTGAAATAAGTAAATCAGAAAAAAACAAGAACTGCAGGATTCCATACATTGATGGGACATAAAAATGAGACTAAGAGACATGGACAAGAGTGTGGTGGTTACAGGGGTGGGGGGAGGGAAGGAGGGAGAGGGGGAGAGGGTGGGGGAGGGGCACAAAGAAAACTAGATAGAAGGTGACAGAGGACAATCTGACTTTGGGTGATGGGTATGCAACAGAATTGAATGACAAGATAACCTGGACATGTTTTCTTTGAATATATGTACCCTGATTTATTGATGTCACCCCATTAAAATAAAAATTTATTTTAAAAAAATTAAAATTGCAACGACTTGCAGAGAAAAAAAAAGAGAGAGACAGGGAAAATAAAAATACATGTTAACCATATTTTTAAATAAATAAAAAATATTATGCTATTAATGTTAAAGTTGCACATATAAAACCAAACTTGTGCCCTGGCCGGTTGGCTCAGTGGTGGAGCATCAGTCTGGCTTGCAGAAGTCCTGGGTTCAATTCCTGGCCAGGGCACACAGGAGAAGCGCCCATCTGCTTTTCCACCCCTCCCCCTCTCCTTCCTCTCTGTCTCTCTCTTCCCCTCCCGCAGCTAAGGCTCCATTGGAGCGAAGATGGCCCAGGCGCTGGGGATGGCTCCTTGACCTCTGCCCCAGGCGCTGGAGTGGCTCTGGTCGCGACAGAGCGATGCCCCGGAGGGGCAGAACATCGCCCCTGGTGGGTGTGCCGGGTGGATCCCGGTCGGGCTCATGCGGGAGTCTGTCTGACTGTCTCTTCCTGTTTCCAGCTTCAGAAAAGTACAAAAAAATAAATAAATAAATAAAAATAAAAAATAAAAATAAATAAAATAAATAAATAAAATCTTAAAACCAAACTTGTTGTCATTAGAAAAAAGTGTAGGCCCTGGCCAGTTGGCTCAGTGGTAGAGCGTCGGCCTGGCGTGCAGAAGTCCTGGGTTCGATTCCCGGCCAGGGCACACAGGAGAAGTGCCCATCTGCTTCTCCACCCCTCCCCCTCTCTTTCCTCTCTGTCTCTCTCTTCCCCTCCTGCAGCGAGGCTCCACTGGAGCAAAGATGGCCCAGGCGCTGGGGATGGCTCCTTGGCCTCTGCCCCAGGCGCTAGAGTGGCTCTGGTCGCGGCAGAGCAACGCCCCGGAGGGGCAGAGCGTCGCCCCCTGGTGGGTGTGCCGGGTGGATCCCGGTCGGGCGCATGCGGGAGTCTGTCTGACTGTCTATCCCCATTTCCAGCTTCAGAAAAATACAAAAAAAAAAAAAAAAAAAAGAAAAAAGTGTAAAGTTGGGGTTTTGCGGGACCCTTCAGAAGTCGGGGCCCAGGGCATGTGCCTGGTGTGCCTGCTGTTAAATCCGCCTCTGGGTTAAGGAGACTCAGGAAATCTGTTGAGGATCTCTGGGAAAGATCGTCCTGCCTTATCTTTTAGGACAGAGAAGGAGGAGGGGGAGAGAAGAAGAGGAAAAGGGGAAGAAGAGGTAAGGAAGCCCTTGCTCTATAGTCCAGCTACCCTTGAACAGGGATGGTTGAGCAGGCAAAGCTTGGAGCTTCTGTGCCATCTTTCGATGAAACAGGAAGGCTGAGAAAACCTCCAAGCAGCCGA
Organism: Saccopteryx leptura; assembly: GCF_036850995.1. Classification (NCBI taxonomy): domain Eukaryota; kingdom Metazoa; phylum Chordata; class Mammalia; order Chiroptera; family Emballonuridae; genus Saccopteryx; species Saccopteryx leptura. The sequence continues at coordinate 171,496,233 of NC_089507.1, forward strand.
CCAGAGCCCTGGCATCGCTGTGCTGCTGCAGGGGCCCAGTACACTCACCTCCAGATTCCTGTGTTAGGACATAGAAGACCCTCTGACTTAAGTCACCTTAGCTGCATGTCATTACCGCTGCTGAACAAACCCCCTCCCTGAGCCCACTTGGGCCCAGTATAAAGAGTGTACTTGTACCAGCCGTGGGACGGCATAGCGCATGCCAAGTGTGCAGCAATGTACCCCGCACAAAAGGTGTCCACAGGCTGCAAAAGGGCAGCCCCCACCGGAACCCAGCCTGGGTGCCTAGGTGCCACGCAGGAGCCAGGATTCAGAAGGAGCCTCACTGGCCCAGAATGCCAACCCCCGGTGAGTATCTGCCCAGTGCCCAAGGAGGCAGGGGAACCGAGTATAAGGTTTTGGGAAGAGAGAGGTGTCAAGGAAGTAAGCCATAGGGGCATAAACATTGTGACCCCTCCAGAAAGTGCCGTGGAGGAGAAATGCCAGCGAGCTTCACGTTCAGCCCCTGAGTACAGTAATAAGATAATGATGAGTCATTTAACTTTGCATCCGAAGAGTGAAGCAAATTACCTGTGTCTGTATTGCTTAATGACGGAGACACGAACAGGACCTTTGCTGCCTGCTGGAACCAAAACTGACCTATCACAAGGAAGCAATTTTACGCCTGTGGGTTTGCCACTTGACTGACGCCATTTCTCAGGCAGGAACACAGCCCCACCAGGCACCCCACGTTAGCCCAATGTCCTCCACCCCATTCCCCATAACAAGCTCCAACATTTTTAACCTGACAACCCTGAAGCCATTAGTTATTTCCTAGATATGAACCATCGGGACCCCATTAGACAATGCTTGGGCATCCAGGTGGGAATCTTCCACATTGGCTAGGTTTCCCGGGAGAAGTAGTTACCTGAGCCAAACCCAGTCCTGGACTTCTCCCCAGCAGCAGGAAATGCCCACACCTCCCGTGGCCTCCTGAGCAGAAGGTAATGAGAGAAATCAGGACACAGATGACCACAGAAGTCCTCCAAAGGCCAGAGAGGCTCTTCTGGGGTTTTTTGTTTTATTACCTGTTAAATGAAGATATCATTTCCTTTCAGTAAAACTGACCCCTTTTAAAAGTGGATGACCCTGGGAGTTCTAGCAAATACATATGGTCAGGCAGCCACCATCCCATTCAAGGCACAGAAAGGCTCCCTCTATTCCCAAAAGCTCCTTTGTGCCCATAAACCCTCACAGCTCCTCCCTCTCCCAGTCCCTGGCCACCACTGGTCTGTCTTTTTACCCTGTAGTTGACCTTTTCCCATCTTTCACATACACTGGAAGCCTTTGAGTCTGGTGTTTTCCACTGAGTAGGCAGCATTTCAGATGTAGTCAGGTGGTTGTGTGCACATAGTTTGTTTGGTTTGGGGTACCAAGTAGCATTCCACTGTATGGACGTACCACAGGTTGTTTGTAGGTCAATGGGGGTAGCATGGCTATTTATCTACCCTAAGCCAAATAATTGTGTGTATGTTATTTTACTTAATCCTCAGGGGGGAAAATAACAAACTTTGGAGGTAGGCACAATGATCTCCATTTAGAGATAAGAACAGAGGACCACAGACCTAGAAAGAGATAAGAATGGCTGGGAAACCATAGATGGGGCCGTCCAACCCACTGTCCAGTCCATCTTCCATTCACGTCTTAAACAAGCCGTTCATGGAGCCCCTTTTAGGGCTGGGGACAATGAAGAACCATACAATCTCTGTCCCCGGGGGGTTCAGGGTCTAAGATCCTCCTGCCTGCTGTGCAGAATGAGTTCTCAAGGCTTTCTTGCACCTGAGGCTGAAACCCCTGTGGCTGTGTGACTCTGAAGGAATGGTTTTCCTAGTGTGGACAGAGAGAAATGACTTAGCCAGTCTAAGACCTTGGGGACCCAGAGCCGGAAGCAGGAAGAAGAGGCAATAGGAGATGTGTTTTTCTGGCGTGTACGTGCTCTTGAAATAGGTGTGTTTGCAACACCTCTCCTCAGACCATGCATGCCCTATGGGCCTGTGAACGAGAGGCTACAGTGGGCAGGGTTGTGCAGGGTTCATCAGAGCCCATGGTCCCCCAGACTGAGCTTGAGGACACTGGAGAAGGACTTCATTAAAATGGATGTCAGAACCCCAGTCAGCCCTCATCCTGCAGCTTACACTAAATTATTGAATATCAGCAAGGATGCCCAGGGCTTCCCCACTTGCAAACACACAGTTTTCAACAGAATCTCTGTGCATCTTCTCAATGTAAAATTGACATAGCCCAGGAATGCAACATCAGAGAGGAAGACTCACCATAGACCCCCTGGAGACTGCCCACCTGTCCTTTCAAGCTCCTCCTCTGAGTCTCCCACCTGGTCTGAGATCCAGTTGTCCCCTTGCCCCAGGGCTCTCTGAGTCCACAGGGAACACCCGACCTGCCCACAGCAGCAACTGTAATAATTGATGTCACACAAGGGCCTTCTTGGGGCTCAGCATTGCTCGTGCATTGTTTTATTTAATCTTCACAGTGATCCTCGACAAGGGACATGTCATTAATATCCTTTTATAAATGAGCAAAGGAGGCTCAGAGCGCTTAGTTGCCCAGGGTTGCACACTTGCTATGTTCCCACTGACACCTACAGGCCTGTTCTTAGCCACCCTACTGACTGCCTCCTGGGCCACTGCCCACCGACCCTGGAAACCCTCACCGCTTCCCTTGGACTGTACCCCAGATCTGGGAGGGTGTTAGCAGGGTGTGGGGAAAACATCCTCCCTGGAGACCCAAGAGAAAGAGACAGAGGTAGGAGAGAGAGTGGTGGAAAGATAACTTAGTCCTCCCACCTGAACAGCCCCTTCTTATGAGGATGGGACCCCAAGAATGAAAATGAGCTGTTTGCCAGGACCCAAGACGTCTGCCGTGGTGGAGCAGATGTCGTGGCCCCAGCCTTCTGCCCTGTCCCCTGGTCTCCTGCAGTGGTGTCCAGCCTGTCCCCTGTTGTTACTACTTATTGCAATTGCTGTATTTTATTCAGCAGTTACTCTCTGTGGGCAGTGGGGTAAAATATTATCTCATTTACCTCATCATTCAAAAGACGTGTCATAAGGAATGGGGGTCAGTGAAGGGCCTGCTTATGGCAAATAGTTAGGTCCCTCAGACTTGGGAGCCAGTCCCAGTTCCTTGATTTTACATATTTTGTAACAAAACTATCTTGGGGTAGAAATCTCAAGCAAAGGCTGACTGACCGCCTGACACCTCCAAGAATCCTAAGCCACCATTTTAATGAAAGGATAGAATCCCTTCTGCAAGAAGAAGGCTCATGCCATAGACTTGAAAGTCTCTCTGGAGTTCACTGCAGCCACAGGGTCTCAGAAGAGTACACACCCTGCTGTGGGGGAAGGCAGGTGGGCACCTGCCAGAGGTGCTGTGCCAGCCCACCCCGTCTCCCCTGAGCCCGGTCTTCACCTCTCTCAGTGAAGACCCATTCCTTCATGGCACTGTCTGGCCCTGGAGATCCAGCTCACAACCTCCTGGTCAGGGATTCTTCAGAGTCTGTGTTTTGGTTGCTAGACGCTCACATCCCACCAACGGGAGAGAATAACTCTGAGCTGGCCAGGCGTTTGCTCGTGGGCGGAGGGCCAGGCTTCCTAGAGACTGCGCCTGCTGGTTGCTTCCTCTCCACCCTCAGTCCTGTCCACGGTCATTTCAGGAATCCTTTTTAGAGGGTGCCCCCCCACGGCCTTCCAAACTCCCCCGGGGTGAAAAAATACGTAAGGCGGTTGTGTAAGAACGACATTCGGTTATTAGCCGCCGGGCACGGGGTAAAATATAGATTAGAGGGGGGAAGGCAGGAATCCCACTGCCATTTGTCCTGTTACGAATGTCATTATGCGTTCCATCGCAGCGTATTACCGAGATGATTAGTGGCAACAAATGACTTCTGAAAAATGATTATGTGCCATTAAAAGCATTAGTCTGTCTGAAAGAAGCACAAACAAATGGCCAGGCAAGGATGAGTCATTAGCCGGAAGGCTGAGGGATGTGACCAGAGCTACCGGAAGGCCAGCAATTAGCAGGGCCAACAGGTTGGGGAGGCAGAGCCCAGGGCCCAGGGCCCAGAGCCATGTCCCGGCTGCCCTGCAGAGGGCAGGGCAGGGCAAGGGCCCTGTGAGAGTCACTCTCCTGGGGAAGCCAGAGAATCTGTATGTGTTTAGAGCAGTCTGTCTCCCTCCCCCACAGCTCCAGCAGACACGTCACCACCCTCTGCAGTGTGACAGGGGAACGGGGCTGTTGCTCCTGTGGCTCACAAGAGACCAATGTGGGGAGAAATAGGCAGGAGCAAGGCATAGCCACACAGGTGGAAGTGTACAGATAGGCCCAGCCGAGGCCCCTGGGAGAAACTGACACCAGCAGAAAGAAAAGGCTCAGGGAGTCACAGTGTAATTTACAATGACAAGAATATCTAGAGAAGCTATAATTTGGGAGGTTAACAAACATTTCTTGAACATATACCAATAAAATAGCTTTGATGTGACTGCAAAAGAAGGAAATAACAAATAAAAAGGGTTGTCACTGTCTGGTTTTGAGACTTGTTTGGAGGTTCTAGCAGGGGAGCGCAGCTACTCGTATACCCTTGACCGAAGAACGGTCCTCTCCTCTAGCAGGGAAGGTCGTCCTCTTCAACCAAGTGCACAGCTTCGGGAGGGATGCACATGGAGCAGTGAGGGGGGAAGGGGACACCCGCCTAGCCAGCCAGATCAGCCGAATCAACCCTGGCGATCAACGGGGTGACAGATGTCGCAGCCAGATCGCCCTCACATCCCGCTGTCTGGTTTTGAAATGTTGGAGCCCAGCTCCAACCAGTCCTTGGGGTGCAGATGGCATTTCATGTTGAACTTCTGTAGAGGGGGCAGGCTTGGTGTTGAGAAGTCAGGAGTGAGCTCCCTGCCTCCCTCCCCTTCCACCTAGATGTATGTCCAGGCCTGTCATGTGGGGGCTTCACCCCTGGAGGGGCCACCTGAAAGTGCCAGGCACACCCTGTCACTGGTCAGGTTCTACTAGTAAGTTCTCTCTCTTTCTCTCTCCACCCTGTCTCTCTCTCTCCTTTCTTCTGCCCCCCCCTTCCCTCTCTTATTTCTTTTGTTTCATCCATTCGTACATTCACCATCATGTATGGACAGCCTGCCCTCTGCCTGGACTTTAGTTGGTTGCCAAGCAGCCAAGCTCCACCTGGTACGGACCATCCCTGCCCCTGTGGAGTGTGCAGTCCAACCAGGGACCGATAACAAGGTCACTAAACTTTATTTCCGTGAACTAGGCCTGGCTCTGAGTTCCACGTCTCACTTCATCTGCTGCTCCCCTGTGAGGCAGGTAACGATTACTCTCTGCATCTCACAGTGAGAACGGCCCCGCAGAGTCGCTCCACGGGAAAGCTAGACAGCCAGGCCCAAGGCTGACACTGGAGACTCCTGAGCTGGGGCCCACCGTGGACTCCACTGCACCCCGTGGCCCCTGCTTGACCCCTCCCTGTAGTGCTGGTGACTGGGGACAGGCAGGTTCCTGTTGAACTCGGGTGGATGGTAGAGGAACTGTGGGACTGGGCCATACCCGTTTATTGGAGGCTCGCAAAGACTGGGGAGCAAATAAACAGAAAAGGAAAAGAGCTCATAAACCAAGGAAAGCCTGCGTTTCGCAGTGAAGGACAAGGAAGCAGAGAAAACCGTACCTCACAGTGGCAGGAGAGTGATCTGGGAGAATCGCCCCCGAGGGCAAGCACCCACAGCCTTACACTGACTGTACACATGTGGTGCTGCCACGCGCTCATGCGCTAATCAGGCAAAGTACCAGCGAGCAAGCCTGACACAGCTGCCTTCCCCACACTCCCCCATGGATGTCCAGAGGACCCGGTGCGATCCCAGTGACACGGCTTCCATGTCCTCGGCTATTCCGGGTAGAGAGAGCTGCGAGCAGGCCAGGGTGCTGCCCAGTGGACTTTTGTTTCCTTGTTTTGGAGAGACAGACTTTAGAGCTTGTCCAGGGCCAAGGCCCAGCTGTGTGGACTCGGGGCCTGTGGTTCTCAGCCCATCTGGTGAGAATCTCCTAGGAAGCTTTCAAAAAATATCAATGCCTGGGCCCAGCCCTGCCAGGATAGAGAACCCTGGTCTAGCTGCTCGCCCCCCCCCCCTCCCCACTCCTGTTACAGAGAAAGAAACCGATGCTGTCAGAGGGGTTATGACCAGCCGGGGTCAAAGGGCTGCCCAGGGCAGAACCAGGCCAGGAGCCATGTGCGTCCAAACAGTAGGCTTCCTCCCTCCTGCCTTCCCTCTCTCTTGAATCCCAAAAGCTCGCCCCCCCACCTGCCACTCCAAGGCCAAGAAGCAGCAAAGCCACGGCAGCTGAACCTGGAGGCTGTCAACACTGATTGACACCTGTCACAACCCTGGCTGCTCTGCAGCCTCTGAGGCCCAGCCCCACGGGCAGCCTTCATCTGTTGCTGCTGCTGTCTCTCTGTTTCCAGAGCCAGAAGCATCCGCCATCTCAGAAAGGTGGCCCGGTTCCAAACGCCCTTCATCTCGCGCTTCCCTCCCGGCCTCACTGGGAGCAGCCGGCTCGTTCTGGAGAAGCCCAGACACGCTGTTCATCTTTATCGAACCTGGCTTTGCCGTTCTTGTTGCCTTGACGGGCAACGGCTGTGACAGCAGCTCGGAAGGGCTGGGATGAAATTGTTTGCCCCACTTCTTACCTCGTTCTATTAAAAAAACATGAAATCTCTTTCTTCTGCTTGTTTGTTTTATTATTTTTTTCCCTGCCTCTCACGAAGACAGAGAGCAAAGTGGTATTTGTTGATGGATCTGCTCATGTCTTGGCTACAACAGGTCACGAATGAACTTGCAGGGCTGATTGCCTTCTGTCTACCTCTTGCTGATGCTGAAAAAGAAAAATGAGGACTCCTAACATTCTGGAAGTTCTTCAACATGTCTAACTTCATGCTGTTACTATTGGACCATGGACCACACTTTGGGAAACACACACCCAGGCTCTCTAAATGGGTTCCCCCTCACCTTGGGTTGGCCCCTGTGTGCCCAAGAATGGAAGCTGAGGTGAGGGGGCTGCCAGGTAGAGTGTGAAGGCCACGCAGTGACACATTAAGAAACATGCCCAGGGGCCCTGGCCGGTTGGCTCAGTGGTAGAGCATCGGCCTGGCGTGCAGAGGTCCCGGGTTCGATTCCCGGCCAGGGCACACAGGAGAGGCGCCCATCTGCCTCTCCACCCCTCCCCCTCTCCTTCCTCTCTGTCTCTCTCTTCCCCTCCCGCAGCGAGGCTCCATTGGAGCAAAGATGGCCCGGGCGCTGGGGATGGCTCCTTGGCCTCTGCCCCAGGCGCTAGAGTGGCTCTGGTCGTGGCAGAGCGACGCCCTGGAGGGGCAGAGCATCACCCCCTGGTGGGCAGAGCGTCGCCCCCTGGTAGGCGTGCCGGGTGGATCCCGGTCGGGCGCATGTGGGAGTCTGTCTGACTGTCTCTCCCCGTTTCCAGCTTCAGAAAAATACAAAAAATAAAATAAAATAAAATAAAATAAAAATAAAAAAAGACAATTACCAGCCCCGGTCAGATAACTCAGTTGCTTCTCTCCCTCCCTCCCTCCCTCCCTCTTTCTTTAAATAAAAAAGAAAAAAAAAATTTAAGAAACATGCCCAGAGCCACACGGTCAGCAACTGAGCTGAGATTTGAGCCCAGGTACCATGGCTCTCAAGTCCATTTCCTCAACCCCCTACACCACACCAGGAGTGAGAACCTCGGATATCAGGGTATCGAGCATGCGTGTAGGATTTTGGAAGGCTGACTGTGTTATGCATTATTTGCAGTTTGGAGAGGAAGGTTTACAATTCATTTGTTTATTTCCCTTACTTCAGGCTGAAGTTCTTTTGAATCTCACAAGATCACTCATGCCGCTGCTTTATTTGCCCACAACAGGTGTGCTGTCTCCACCAGTTCCTGCTAGGTGGGTGACAGGGGAAAGAGGGGTGGGGTGGGGGTGAGGGACTCATTTATCACAGCCCCATCTGATTCAGTAACTCTGGGCTTATGTAACTCAGAGCCTGTTTTTGACTGAAGTAAATGAAGACTTCGGTACTCACACCATGAAGAGCTTAGGTGTCCCCTAGCTATGTCCTCCAGCCAGGACGGACAGCCATCTCTGCCAACCTCCTCAGTCATGTGTGTCTTGCCTGATAAAGTTCACAGTCGGTTCACCTGGCTATCATTTGTCATTTGCACCTGTGGTAAGTCACAGGTGAGTGACCAGTTCTCTCCAACTGGTTAAGTGTCAAAGGTCTCCCCCAATTCATTCAAGAAGCTGCAGTGCCCCACTGGCCCCTGGCCCCAGACTCTTTGCAGAATTACCTTGCCACCTTCACCTATCCCGCTGCAACTGACCAGGGTGACACTCCGCCCCCACTAGCTAGCTTCCATCAATGAGGCTACTTTGAACAAGTGTATGGCGTTGCACCCTATCTGTCATGGGGCAAGAAGAAAAAAATGCATTCTGAAACATGGGAGAAAGTCCCATTAATACTTTCAAACTATCGCTACTCGTCCTCCAGTCGGAGCCAGGGGGAGTGAGAACTAGAAATGGACGGTGTGTTAAGTACAGAAGGCTGTTCAGCACTTGGCTGCCGACTGAAAGCAGTTATATCCATGAGTTGTCACCCAATACACCATGTGGTCTTCCTTGTGGAGGACAGACCCCTTCTTATGAGTGCACCTAAAGTGTCTCCAGGCTGAGGGAGAGGATTCATGCCACATAAGAGGCCACACAGCTGACAGCTGGTCCAGAGACGCTGCTCCGAGAGCCAGCTGTTCACATCTGCCAGGAAAGCACCGCCAACACACAGACATGCATGTATTTTCAACTCTGTTCTGCTGCCTCCCTGACCATCCCCTCCTCCTTTGTCCTGACTGTGTAAACCAAGTCACCTCCACCTCAGTGTATTTCTGTCACACTGAAACGTCCCAGTTGACAGCTTTCCCCCACGTGGAGTGCACCTGGGGTAGGAGGTGCATTTTCATCCCCAGAGGCCCTTAGAGTGAAGCAAGGGCAGGTGTGCCTCCATTCAGGAAGGTCTGGCCCCCGCCATGGGAGCCTTGGAGAATGCATCCTGCCTGTTGTCCTTCTCCCCATATTTCAACTCTTATGACCCCCCTGGCTACTGTGACAAATGACCAGGACCAGCGGTAACAACTACAGACACCCCAGCACCACCCCTACAACAATGCCCAGGTATAGGCTAGACACTTTGGACACATTTCTTTGAAATTCTCACATCTCGGGTATGTATGTAATATTACTCTCGTTTCATAGATGAGAAAACTGAGGTCTAGAGAAAAAAAGTGGCTGGGTTAAGGTCACACCCCTAGGAAACTGGTCCATGGTAACTATTTTTTTTGGTCTGCTTAACAAACTTTCATATTGTCTGGACTGTTAAAGGATAATTTTCCCAAAAAGGCAAGATCATGACTCTGATACATTAACACATATGAATAATTTTATTTGGCTTAATATTAGTGAGGAAACCAGGCAGATGTCACCACTAATCCAAAGGAGAAATCTGAAAAGCATACATTCCTATGGAGTAAAGAAAAGTGGTGGTGACCCGGGTTCGATTCCCGGCCAGGGCACACAGGAGAAGCGCCCATTTGCTTCTCCACCCCTCCGCCGCGCCTTCCTCTCTGTCTCTCTCTTCCCCTCCCGCAGCCAAGGCTCCATTGGAGCAAAGATGGCCCGGGCGCTGGGGATGGCTCTGTGGCCTCTGCCTCAGGCGCTAGAGTGGCTCTGGTCGCAACATGGCGATGCCCAGGATGGGCAGAGCATTGCCCCCTGGTGGGCAGAGCGTCACCCCCTGGTGGGCGTGCCGGGTGGATCCCCGGTCAGGCGCATGTGGGAGTCTGTCTGACTGTCTCTCCCTGTTTCCAGCTTCAGAAAAATGCAAAAAAAAAAAAAAAAAAAAAAAAAAAAAAAGAAAAGAAAAGTGGTGGTGAATTTACAGAAGTCTGAAACTGGAGGAGGAACATCAATGGAACAACTGCCTGGAATTTATTTGTATGTCTATAGATAATAATTATTTTGCATTGCTATCCATTATCTACAACCTACAGGGCCATAAAACAGCTCAAAGGCACTGAAGGCTAGACTCTGACAACCTGCGCTAAGCAGGCTGGTTGCCCACCGGCGACACCATGATCTTTTTTGTTCATTCCAAATTTCCTCACAGGAACGAGGACTTGAAACCAGGTCCAGACAAGCTTACCTCATTCTGCCTGATAGTATAAGCAGTTAACATAAGGAGTGGTCAATTAGGCCTCAGGGAGAAAAAAAGTGACCTCAGCTGATACGGTCAAGCTTCAGCTGCCAGCCACAAAGAGGAAAAGTGTTTGCAAGAGACAACTTTACTGAGCACTTGCCACGTGGCAGGCACATGTACTAACTCCTTTAATTCTCACAGTAAATCTATGAGGAAGATTGTATTGTTGTTTCATTTTACAGATGCTGAACGGAGGCTCAGGGAAGCTGAGGAACTTGCCCAAAGTCACATAACTAGTAAGTGGCAAAACCAGACAGTCAGGTTCCAGAGTCATCGCTGGGAGCACTTTGCTACCCGGCCTTATTAAACAACCCAGAAAAGAAAGCAGAGGTAAATAGTGATGGGTAGCAAGGAGCAAGAAGGCAGATAGGACTGAGGGCCTATTTGTGGGAGACTGCAAGTGGCAAAGCCTTTGAAGTTCGAGGCTTAGCAAAAAGCTAAATTCTCCCCCTCCACTCCTCCATATTGACTATAAAGCTAAGTGTTGGGCAGATAAAATATATTATGCTCACTTTGTTAAAGATGGCACTGCCCACATGGAAGCCCGTCGCCCAGGTGATATTAATGTGTGTTGGGGTGGGCTGTGGGCAGGCAGGATTCTTGTAGCTTGGGGCTTGATTTTAGGACAGGGGTCGGGAAACTTTTTGGCCAAGAGAGTCATGAATGCCACATATTTCAAAATGTAATTCTGTGAGAGCCATACAATGACCCGTGTACGTTATGCATTATCCAATAAAAATTTGGTGTTATCCCGGAGGACAGCTGTGATTGGCTCCAACCACCCACAGCCACAAACATGAGCGGTAGGAAATGAATGGATTGTATTACATGAGAATGTTTTATATTTTTAACATTATTATTATTTTTTATTAAAGATTTGTCTGCGAGCCAGATGGCAGCCATCAAAAGAGCCATCACGAGCCATAGGCTCCCGACCCCTGTTTTAGGACTAAGCCTTTCCCATCCTTTTTGATGTGGGGTGGTGCGATCCCATCATGCCTCAGATAACTTTGTATTAGAGACTTCCCTATTTTGTATATTGGATTAAAGGTTTTGATTTCTGCACTATAAAATCGGGCAGACCAGGAGCTTGCTCTCTTGGTTCCTGAGATTAGCATGAGAGAGCAGAGGAGAGCAGAGAGAAGAGAAGAGAGAGGCCATGTGGAGGAGAAGCAGCCAAGATGGCAGAGTACTGAAAGAGAAACCAGTTTGTGCAGAGCTTGTGCAGGGAGAAGGAAGGAGATGGGGAATAGAGGTGAATAAGTCTGGTGAGCTAGAAACCTTTGATTCTAGGAAACTCGGATAAGTCAGTAGCTTTGTGAGCACTAAATGAGTGGGTTTTAGAGCCCAGTGTATGTTTTTACTTGCCCGCCAGGTGCAAGCTAGGATTAAAGATGATGGCCCACCAGTTTTTGGCTCCGTTGTTTCATTACCATCTGTCTGAATCCAATGTGAATCTGCATGTGAATGGCCACAATGGTGGCTCCTGGCCATACACTGAGTACAATATTTACACTCATCCCAACTCCCCACCTCACTTGCTTGGTTAAGTTGCTCAAGGTTAAGTTTTTCTCCACACCTCCATGTTAGCTGTGATGTTGGATTGTTTGTACTTATCCTATCCTCCCTTCCCTCAGAGAGACTGGAGGTAGTTTCCTTTTTATTCTTTGTTTCGTGAAGTTAAGATGTTATGTATGGTGGGGGTTTCTGCACTTGGGAGAATTCTTGGGTTGCCTTGGAAATGTGACGTTGTCTTAATGATCTCTTTGATTTGCTAATAACTTCACCTTGCCCTATAAATAAAGCAGTGGCCGGTGGAGAGTCACGTTTTGCAAGCCATCTTCTGCATTGCAGGGAGTCCTCCCGAGCCCGTCCTTTTTCTCTTTAAGCTTATTTTCTTAATTCCCTGCCGTTCCCACTCAGGACCTGGAACTATTAGCCGCGCTGGTCTGCAGCACCTATTTCAATCTTTAAAATGCCAGAACCCTTAGGGTGGGTGGGTTCTAGAAGATTCTAGAAGATTCTAGAGCTCTTTCTGTCTTGGATTTCTTGAGTAATCTCACTCAGTATCCTTTTCAACTACCAAAGCCAATACTGCCCCACCCTTTTCTTTTTTCTTTTTTATTCTTCTATTTTTTTTTTTTTTTTGCTTAAGCTCCTTTGAGTTGTACTTTTCTCCATAAAGAATCGTGACATACAGCTACTGGGGGACAGAGATGAGTTTCAAACCCTCATCTGCCTAAAGTGCATAGCTGCCTCTTTCAGCTTTCTCCCTGCAAATGGGATGATCACTGTACCAACGCCACTGGGCTGTTGTGAGGATTAGGTGCATCAATCCATGTGAAGCCCTGGGAAGAATGCCTGGCACCTGAACGCTCTCAGTACAAGTGAGTTTTATTATCAGCTCCATTTTGCGAATGGATAAACCGGAACAAAAGATGTTATAAACTTTGCCCCAGGTCATGCGCTTGCCACCATTTATTGGCAAATGGCAGAGTCAGCAATTGAACCTGGGCAGTGATCCCAGCCTGTTTCTAGGAGGGCCCTTGAGATGTCACCTGGCCTCTCCTCCTGTCCAGAGCTGAGTAGGCTGCTGTCCTGGGAGCCTGGGCCAGTGCTGCAGGGCAGGAGGGCCTCCGAGCTCCAGCTGGCTTCTTTTTCACCCTCCTAATGAAGCTGAAGGGACTGCCCCCAGGTGGGGCCCTCAGCACTATGCCAAGTGAGCTGAGGTCTTATGCAAATGGACCTGTTCCCATCGGCCTCCCCAGGTGCCTCCGTACCTGGCCCGCCTTCTTTTCCCTGCAGCTTCCACGGTATGGAAGCATAAATCCAGCTAATACATCCAAAAAAGAAAAATCAAAATGTCAGATCTGCGGAGATGGTTCAATTGAAGGAATATTGATTGTCACAGAGAATATTTTCACTTTATTCACCTACTTAGTCTGCTCCCCTAGGCGTGTATGAATTTATCAAATATTGTCACAGCACATGGTAATGTTCCTTCCTGATATTGTGACTGCTCAGGCTTGGGTGACTGCTTGGGGTGACCACTCACCATGCCCATTCCAGTTGGGGTGATGACAAGGTCAGGAGAGAGAAAGGAGGTATCAGCATTATTGCGTTTTCCCCAAGACAAGGCACTTTCCATTAGCACTTGCTCTAATCTTCAGTACAAGCACGTGAGGGGGTCCTGGAGGCCCCGGGTACTCCCATTTTCTGGATGGGACCAGGAAGGTTAAGCAGTGCATTCACGGTCATGCCACCAGCAAACTAAGAGTTGAACCTTGATTTTCTAGCTCCAAATTCAGGGCCCCATTCACTCTGCCATGCCCTTTGGTACCAATGGTGAAGTCCTCTTGCCTTCTTCCCTGCTCAGGCAGTGCCATGGGTTATATGCCCACAGATTGCTCGGCCTTGGGCATAGAATCAGGGAGATCGATGATCCATAACTCTCCATGGATCCTCATATCAGCATGGGGAATGTTGGAGACTAGCACAGTTGGAACTATGTGGAGACTAGCACAGTGGAGACTTGACTCCTTAACCGTGGGAGGAGATTTATTGCATTGACACTAGCACAAAGGAAGGGCTGGAGATCCTGAGGAAGTAGCACCAAACTCATGAGGGCATCTTACCCCATCATGACCCAACGGCTGAAGAACTGACCAACAAGAGGGGTCAGGTGGGCCCTGGCCGGTTGGCTCAGCGGTAGAGCGTCGGCCTGGCGGGCGGGGGACCCAGGTTCGATTCCCGGCCAGGGCACATAGGAGAAGCGCTCATTTGCTTCTCCACCCCCCCCTTCCTCTCTGTCTCTCTCTTCCCCTCCCACAGCCAAGGCTCCATTGGAGCAAAGATGGCCCGGGCGCTGGGGATGGCTCCTTGGCCTATGCCCCAGGCGCTAGAGTGGCTCTGGTCGCGGCAGAGTGATGCCCCGGAGGGCAGAGCATTGGCCCCTGGTGGGCAGAGCATCGCCCCTGGTGGGTGTGCCAGGTGGATCCCGGTCAGGCGCATGCGGGAGTCTGTCTGACTGTCTCTCCCCGTTTCCAGCTTCAGGAAAAAAGCAATAAAAAAAATAAAATAAAATAAAAAAAAGAGGGGTCAGGTGGCCAAGCCCCAGAATACACTTGCACAGAAAATGATGGCTTCTCTCCAGACACCTTCCAGAAAAAGACAGTTCTGCAAGATTTAGACCAGCATTTCCTAACTGTATTGTACAGAACAGGAGCTCTGCAGGTCTGAAAGGTTTTTGCAGTCAAGTAAATTGGGGGTGCTTTAGGTTCATCAAAATTAAAATCGAGCTCTGGCCGGTTGACTCAGTGGTAGAGCGTCGGCCTGGCGTGCAGGAGTCCCGGGTTTGATTCCCGGCCAGGGCACACAGGAGAAGTGCCCGTCTGCTTCTCCACCCTTCCCCCTCTCCTTCCTCTCTGTCTCTCTCTTCCCCTCCCACAGCCAAGGCTCCATTGGAGCAAAGTTGGCCCAGGTGCTGAGGATGGCTCTATGGCCCCTGCCTCAGGTGCTAGAATGGCTCTGGATGCAACAGAGCAACACTCCAGATGGGCAGAGCATTGCCCCCTGATGGGCATGCCAGGCATGCAGGAGTCTGTCTGACTGCCACCCCATTTCCAACTTCAGAAAAATACAAAAAAAAAAAATTAAAATAGATTATTTAGAATCAGAGCATCTCAGATCCTTTACCATCTTGGTGATAATAATATAGAATGATAGCCCAGTGCTGACTGTAACACAATGTACCCAGCACTATATGTATTAACTGATTTCAGCCTCATATTGGTGTCATGTTACCCCCATCTTAAAGCTGAGTAAATCAAGACACGGAGCGAGTAAGTCACCTGCCCAAGTTCAAGAACTCTTGGGTGATAGGACAGGATGAGAATGCTGAATCCACAGTCTTGATTTCTTCATCGCATGACTCTAAGAGGCAGGTATAGAATGCAATATGCCCCAAACTTCTTTGGTGGCATTGACCCTGCCCCATCCCTTGTTTGGTCCCAAAGGGTCTCCGGGGACTCTGGTTCTGTGGAATATTTGAGAATGCTGGTTCAATCAGTTGACCTGACTGGCCCGCTCCAGTAGCTCTCAGAGCCCCCTTCAACTGTACACAGAGAAGCAATGAATATGGTATTTGAATAGCTACTCTTTTTGTTGGTCCCCAAGACAGCTCCTGGGAGGTGCAGTACTCAATCCAAAAGTAAGACCTCCTGAAAATACCAGACACAGCGGCTAAGCTGGGACCAGCACTTTTCCCTCTTAGCACTTGAAGCAGATAGCTGAGGAAAGCAAAATGGACACAACGTCTTCCTCCTCCCTGACACTCTGGGCTAAACACCAATTCTGGAGCCTCCCAGCCACATGCAGAAAGGACCTTTCAGGGGTTAGATCCAGCCCAGAAAAATGAAGATGCTAATCACTTTGGGCAGCTGCCTTTGTCTCCCCACCTGGGGCTCAGCCACACCCACCTGCAATTTCTGGCTTGATTTGATGCCTTGGCAGGCATCTTCAACAGGTGCATGAAATGTGGACTTCACTTTCAGGAGCCCTTGCCAAGAGCCCCATTCCCTCAAAAGGAGAGTTAGGGATATGGTCTCAGTAGCAGAATATCTATAGCAAACTATGGTGAGAAGACATAGTTGGCCAGAGTTGATGATGGGACAATTAATTCTACTTAAGTAAAACATTACTAATAATTAAATATACTAAGTAAGAAAAATTGGATCAGCTGTTATCAGTGTAGCCCAGGAGCTGGAGCTCCATGAATACAATTCTTGGGCAGCTCCTGCTAGGAGCGGATGGGAATCCACGAAGCTGTCACCTTGGACCCCCAGGAGAAGCCAGAATAACAGCTTGGAGGTGTCTGGTAAGGCAATGGGTATAAGAGGCTAGAAATGATTCCAGGAGGCTGTGATGTTGGTCAGAAGGACCCAGAAACTGGCCCCAGAATATCCACTCTCTACAAAGTCCAGGAAGGCTGTGCCGGATGGGGGGAGGGGGCAGCAGAGAGCAGCTTTGGGGTAGCGGGGAGATGCTACAGTGAGAAAGACCCAGCTAGCAAGTTCAGTGATGGGAAAAGAGCCAGGGAGAGAGGCCAGAGAAGGAATCAGGCAGGGACAGGTATCTGATGGCCAACAGGTGGGTTATCAGTGGTCAGAACTCAGGTCAGGGAAGCAGACAGCATAGCAGCATAGAAGGATCAAGAACTAAAAGACAGATGCACTAGCTAAGGCAGGGTTCCTCAGCATGGCACTACTGACTTTTGGGGTTTCTGTGTTGTGGGGCTCTCCCCTGCCTTGTAGAATGTTTAGCAGCATCCCTGACCTCCATCCAGTAGGTGGCAGTAAGCATCACCCACTCATAGCGTCAAAACTATCTCCAAACATTGCCAACTGTCCTGCCAAGGGTGCAAAAGCACCCCGGCTTGGAAACCACTGAGCTGATTTTAAAAAATGAATTGACAACTTAATATAGGGGTCGGGAACCTTTTTGGCTTGTGAGAGCCATGAACGCCACATATTTTAAAATGTAATTCCGTGAGAGCCATACAATATATTTAACACTAAATACAAGTAAGTGTGTGCATTTTATGTAAGACCAACACTTTTAAAGTACAATAAGTCTCTGAATTCTTTTTAATAACGTTGTTATGCTGTTGCTAACCAATGATAAATAAAGTACTTCTTACCATTAATGCGACTTCTGGTGCTGCATGGTTTTGCGAATGGCTTTGTAGTCTGATTGATACATGGTGAGGGTAAGCTTCATGCAGGCGTTGAGACTTCCATCCACTAAACGTGATCATAGGTTGGTCTTAACGTTCTTTAGATGTGAGAAAGACTGCTCACATGCATATGTAGAGCCAAACATTGTCAGTACAGCAATACTCACATGCTGCAGTGTGTGGTATGTGACAGGAAGCGTGTTCCAAGTCTTGACAATTAGCTGGTCTGCGGTTGAAGTTTTTTCATTTCTCCCCACTTGTGTTTGCTCGCCAACTCTGCTTGCTGTCATGCAAGTCTTTCCAGATCTTCATTCAGTGACTTGAACTTATTCACCCACATGTCTGAGGCCTTCAGGTCAGCAGCTTGTAGCTCAAAATCTCTGACAGAGACACCGGGGATGTAACTCAGGTTGGCGCTGTCCACTGCACACTCGGGTGGATGGGTGATGAACTTAAAAAGACTAGTGCACTCACAAAATTCTCCGAAGCACGCTTTGAATGACTGCAGGAGATTAGATGTGAAGCCCGCTAGCTGCTGGAGATCAAGATGTTGAGCAGGGTCACTTGCTGTGCATGCATTTTTAAACTCTCCCAGTTTTTCAAAGTGTAGTAAACGACCTGTTTCAATGTTGGCGATGAAGAGTTTCAGCTTTTTTTCAAATGCAAACGCTGCTTGTTGAAGGGGTAAGACTGTATTTCCAACGCCTTGCATTTTCACATTGAGCTGGTTCAGATGTTCAGTCATGTCCACGAGATAGTAGAACTTCAGGAGCCACTCGGTGTTAGCTAACTCAGGATGCTCAATGTTTTTCATTTCAAGAAAAGTCCGGATTTCGCTCAGACAAGCCATGAAATGACTGAGCACCTTCCCTCTTGACAACCAATGCACATTGCTGTGCAGAAGCAGACCAGGATAATTATTCCCAACTTCATCCAGCAGTGTTTTAAACTGGCAATCATTTAAAGCTCGGACAACAATGAAGTTGACCACCTGAATGACCAGCAACATCACCTCACCAAGCTGCTCGCCACACATCTGAGCACAAAGTGCCTCCTGATGTAGGATGCAGTGAAAACTTAGGATGGGTCTCTTTTCATGTTCACGAAGAAGCATTACAAATCCTCTGTTTTTCCCCACCGTGCACGGAGCACCATCAGTACACACCGAAATAAGTTTATCCATCGGTAGATTTTTCTTTAGCAAACTCAGCGAAAGACTTGCATAAATCCTCCCCTCTTGTTGTCTCTTTCATAGGCAAAACAGCAAGACTTTTCTCACTTAGTGTGTCACCCACAGCATACCTTGCAATCACGCTGAACTGGGATAAATGGCTTACGTCTGTTGACTCATCCAAAGCGAGAGAAAAGAATGGTGCTGCATTTATGTCCTTCACTTGTGTTGCCTCAATTTGATTTGCCATCATGATGGTACAATCATGAACAGTTCTTGCTGACAGAGGCATGTCTTTTATTCGTTTGATTATCTTGTCTTTATCCGAAAAGTCATCAAAAAGTTCATTGGCAACATCAAGCATGAATGTTTTGACATACTCCCTATCTGTGAATGGCTTTCCGTTTCTCACAATTGCTAAAGCACCAGCGAAGCTTGCCGAATTCTAGTCACGTTGTTGGATCCAAACACAGAGTTGCTGCTGACTAGCTTGCACTCTGCACAGTAGTTCTTGACATGCTTTCTTCCTGCTGTCCCCTGCTAGATATTTCGATGCAAATGTAGTTTGGTGTGTGTCGAAGTGCCACTTTATATTTGACCATTTCGTCGATGCAATTTTATCATTGTATATTAGACACACTGCAGAACCTGCTCTCTCCACAAAGGTGAATTCCTCTGTCCATTTCTGCTGAAAAGTACAATACTCCTCATCTTTTTTTCTTTTAGCCATCTTCTTTGTCAAAAGGGCTTCTGCAGTTAGCTAGCTGACTACTTGATTAAAAGTAGGAAAGTTTACTTCCTGACCTCACAATGACCCATGTACTTACACATTATCCAATAAAAATTTGATGTTGTCCCAGAGGACAGCTGTGATTGGCTCCAGCCACCTGCAACCATGAACATGAGCAGTAGGAAATGAATGGATTGTAATACATGAGAATGTTTTATATTTTTAACATTTTTTTTTATTAAAGACTTGTCTGCAAGCCAGATGCAGCCATCAAAAGAGCCATATCTGGCTTGTGAGCCATAGGTTCCCAATCCCTGACTTAATATAACAAAGGTTTATTGCTTATTCCTCCTGAGGAAAATGGGCTACTCCATGCAGTCATCGAGGCCTAGGATCCTTCCAACTCGTGGCCCACTGACTTCAGGTCCCTGCACTGGATTTCCCATGTCCAGCAGGACAGTGAGCTAAGGGAAGAATGTGGGAACTGTTGGAGAGAACCAGCCCTGGAAGTTTCTCACGTCACTTGTGCTCACAGGCTGCTGACCTTACCAAACCACAGAGGGTAAGTGTGACCCAACTGTGTGCCAAGGGAGAGACCTCAATATGAGCGACATGATTGCTGGTTGGCACCACGTCACCTTGTAGTCCCACTCCTGCCTCTGCTATGAATGGTTCATCTAACCTGGGCCAGCTCATCGCCCTCCAGGCCTCAGTTCCCTTCTCTTTCAAGACCCTTTCCATAAACCAGATGTGTTACATCCTCATGATGGAATATTATCCAGCCATGAATAAGAACGAAGCACTGCTACATGCTACAACTTGGATGAACCTCAAAAACAGTGTGCTGCCTGACCTGTGGTGGCGCAGTGGATAAAGCATCGACTTGGAAATGCTGAGGTCGCCGGTTCAAAACCCTGGGCTTGCCTGGTCAAGGCACATGTGGGAGTTGATGCTTCCAGCTCCTCCCCCCTTCTCTCTCTCTGTCTCTTTCTCTCCTCTCTAAAATGAATAAAAAAACAAACAAACAAACAAACAAAAAAACAGTGTGCTAAGTGAAGGAACCCAGACACATGGCCCACAGATGGTACAAGTGCATTGATAGGAAATGTCCAGAATAGAGACAGAAAGCAGATTAGGGGCTGAGAGGGAGGACGAGTGGGGACTGGGTGCTAATGGATACGGGGTTTCCTTTAGGGGCTGGAAAATGTTTTAGAACTAGATGGAGGTGACAGCTGTACAACATTGTGAATGTACTAAATGCCACTGAATTTTTCACTTTAAGCGTGGTTACTTTTAACCTTTGAGAATTATACCTTTAAAAAAATGCCCCCTTCTGACTCACTCTAACCTTCAGTGATTTGTTTAAAATCCAGGAAGCAGGCTAGGGTGCCCAGAAGAATGGGTTTTGTCCTTTCCAAAGCTATCCTCCAAATGCAAAAGTTTGAAAGGCTTTGATTCTTCCTGTGCCTATAAAGTGAGCGCAATGCGAGTGAGCTTCGTCAACAGCAAAGCTCTGTGTAAACCTAAGTGGACGCGTTGCTGGGGCACTGTATCTGAGCTCGCTGGGGCACTGTATCTGAGCTCGCTGGGGCGCTGTGTCTGAGCTCGCTGGGGTGCTGTGTCTGAGCTCGCTGGGGCGCTGTGTCTGAGCTCGCTGGGGCACTGTATCTGAGCTTGCTGGGGCACTGTATCTGAGCTCGCTGGGGCACTGTATCTGAGCTCGCTGGGGCACTGTATCTGAGCTCGTTGGTCTTCTCCCGGGGCAGAGGAGCAGGACCAGACAGGAGTGAGAGAATGGCATAAATGTGTGCGCATTAGAGGCAAGCCAGAGCCAGGGTTCTAAACACAGCGGTTCAGAACAGCCCTTTTCCTCGTTAGGATGATATAATGATAATGAAGCTGCCCCCCCCCCAACTTCCTGGGTGTACAACACTGCACAACGCGGTTTATATGCATCTCAGCCCTTTGTCCTCGCTGCCACCCTGAAATGGAATGGGATTAGAACTGTTTAACAGATGAGAAATGAAAAATCAAAAAGTTAAATAATCTGCCATATGTCTTATCTGCTGCTGGGTAACCAGTCATTCCAAATCCTAGTGGTTGACAACCCACAGGTTATTACTGTGAGTACTAGCTTGGCTTAGCTTGTCCTCTGTATTAGGGCTGCAATCAAGGTGTCGCCAGGGTCTGGGGTCTGATCTGAAGGCATGATGGGGCAGGAATACAAGTCCAAGCTCATGTAGTCATCAGCAGGATTGAATTCCTTGAGGGATGTTGGACTGAGGGTCTCAGTTCCTAGTCGGTTGGAGGCCACCCTCCATCCCTGGCTATGTGAGCCTCTCCCACACAGCAGTTTGCTCCATTAAGGCACACAACCCAAGAAGGCAGTATAATCTGCTAGCAAGACTGTGATCTTATAAATCGCGATCACAGAAGTGACATCCCATCACTTTTGCTGTACTCTAACGATTAGAGGTGAGTCCCTCGCCTAGCCCACAGTTAAGGGTGGCAGAGGGAATTACACAAGGCTGTGAATACCAGGAAGAGGGGACTATGAGGGGCCACACTGGCCAAAGGCTCACAGGTAGTAAAGAGTTGAGTCATAAATGCCTTGGATTTTTAGAACAGGCTCAGGTTCATATTATTACACTGTACTTTCTTCATGTTCTTCGTGCATAGATGGGGTGGGAGGAAGGGGAGGGTGCAAAGAGGGAGATCTTTCTACAGGAAATAGGCTGCCCTGAGATCTTCCTGGCCAGGCCTTGCTGATGAGGCTGGTCCAACAGGATGCAGCCCAGAGCTAGGGATGCCCCCGATATTAATGTGTCCTCATTAGAGCTGTGCACAGTGCTGCATTTTAATTGCCTGGCAGAGCCCTGAGCACCTGAAGAGGAGGTTTTCCACATCCTCCTCATCATGACTATTAATAAGCTGGGACCGTCTGGGGCTCCTCAAGCCTCAGGTCGACAGCCCACCCAACAGAGGCTGTTCAAGTCTTCTTTATATTAGCCCCATAGTCCTGCTGTGACCACAGGCAGCACCTGCTTTGTGCAGGTGCAGTGTGTGCCTGGGACTGGGATCTTCTAAGCATCTGGGAGGCTGGGATGAAGGACTCAACCTGTCACTATCAGTTCTCCTCAAGGAAGGACCTCATTTTGTCCTCATATTCCTGGCAGCCAGCACAATACCTAGCAGAAACATAGGCAATGACTCAGTGGTTGCCCACATGGGCCATCTGTGCAGATGAGACCGGACACCTGTGAAGCCAGAGGTGAGCAGAGAAATCCAGTCTCCACCAGCTTCGTGTTTCCCTTCAGTTTTTGAATGAGTGGGACTATGAACCTTCTTGGTGCCCCAGAGATGTAACTATATAACATATGGCCTTCCCATTTCTGCCCCTCAGCTCAGGCCTGGTAGAACCACTGCAGTGGCTCTGTGTACCCCCAGCCCTGGTGGCCAGGTCACAGGGATCACCTGTCTTCTGCCTCCTCTCCAATCCTTTCTCTCGGAATTGCCAGTCCTTGAAACATAAAATCTTTCACGCCACCCTTTTCCAGCCACAGAATGGGGCATTTTCTCTTCCACCTCCTTTCCAAATCAACCTCTTGGCTGAGCCCAGTGGACACAGCACTCCTTCGCCATTCTAAGGGGTGGCTACATCAGTGGGGCCACAGGGCATCCTCTGACCTCTTTCTCACTAACACAGAGATGAAAACAAGTTTCATGTCAGGCAGGGCACCCCCCACTATATACATATTGGTGACTGTCACCCCCTATGGACCTGCAAGAGCACCTGGGTAAGAACTGGCTCATGTAAGCAGCCTGACGGTTATGGTAATGCATGGGCTGGAAGCCTCCTTCTCTTTCCCGGCCTCCCTAGGTTGGGCAGGCAGGTAAGCTGCGTCCGTATTTGCAAGGTTGGATTAAATGTTAGAGGGCATGTCATTCAAAGGCCATGGAGCCTGCTTGATGCCTACAACAGGAAAATGGGCAGCTCCGGGTCATGAGAGCCTTGGCCAAGCCAGGACCAGCCCACTGGCCTTCCCTCCCTTCCCCCCTTTCCCTCTTTCTTTCCCCAGCTGCCTCCTCCTGTCTCCCTAGGCCAGGCGCTGCTGTGCTGGGAGCAAAAGCTTTATTGAATTTTTTGCAAGTACTTTGCATGGTGTCTGATTTACAATTCATAACCTGGATTACACTAGAAGTTCTGCCTTCCGGGGTCTGTGTAATTTGGATCTCGGAAATATTTGCTATGCTTTCAATTCCCCTGACATCTGAGGGATTGGAAATGGATTCCGCCCCTGGAGGTTTATGATTTGGAGGAGATGATGGAAAGGGGAAAGGGGGAATGAAACCAGCACAGAAAGCAAGGTGGTGCTGGAGGAAGCGGTGCAGGGTGAACACTGAGGGCTAGGGAATCAGAGACAGTCAGCCACGTGAGCAAAAGGGGTGAGAATATGCCTGAGCAAGACGGAGGAGGGAAAACAGCACGGCCAGGGCTCCAGACCCGGAACGTGTCGCCTCCTGATGGTGCCATGATGGCCCAGGGGACACGAGACCCAGATGCCATGGTCAGGGGACACAAACACTGTCTTAGGGGAGTGGCCTGGCAGTATGGAACAGCCCAGGGCTGAGAAGCAAAACACTCCATCCTCTGGTCCTGCTTCTGTTCTGACCTCACTGGAGAAGGGGAAAATTCCCCACCACTTTATTTTCAATAGTTTTATTGCGATATAATTCACGTACCATAGAATGCAACATTTTAAGTATACAACCCAATGGCTTTTAGTGTGCACACAGAGTTATGTAGCCTCCCCACAATCAATTTTAGAGCATTTTCATTACCCTAGGAAGAAACCCCACACCCCTGAGCCTCCGGTCCTCAGGTTTGTTTTCTGGCTCTGCTGAGACTTCGTGGTTTAAAACAATAAACTGATTCCCTCACAGTCGTGGAGGCCGGTCTGAAATCAAGGCATTAGTAAGGACACATTCCATCTGAAGGTTCTAGAAGGGGAACCTTCCTTGCCTCTTCCACCTTCTGGTAGCTCCTTGATTTGTGGCTGCATCACACTATAGTCTCTGCCCCCACCTTCAGGTGGCCTCCTCCTCTGTGCATCTGACTTTCATGTCTGCCTCTGCCTTTATGCTATAAGGACATAGGTCATTGGATATAGGGCCAACCCTAGATCTAGTAGGATCTCATCTTGAGATCTTTAATTACATCTCTAAAGACTCTTGTTTGTAAATAAGGTCATATATGTAGGTTCTGGGGTTAAGACATGGACATATCTTTTTAGAGCCACCATTCAACCCACTATATCTCCACACCACCGTCACCACCACCACCATCACCATCACCACCACCACCACCATCACCACCACCACCACCATCACCACCATCACCACCATCACCACCACCACCACCATCACCACCACCACCATCACCACCACCACCAACAACAACAACAACACCACCACCACCACCATCACCACCTCCACCTCAACCACCATCACCACCACCACCATCACTGTCACCACCACCACCACCGTCACCACCACCATCACCACCACCACCACCACCACCATCACCACCACCACCACCACCGTCACCACCACCACCATCACCATCACCACCACCACCACCATCACCACCACCACCACCATCACCACCACCATCACCACCACCACCACCACCATCACCACCTCCACCTCAACCACCATCACCACCACTACCTTCACCACCTCTATCCCTACCACCACCACCATCAACATCACCATCATCACCATCACCACCACCACTATCACCACCATCATCATCAACACTATCACCATCACCATCACCATCACCATCACCACCACCATCACCACCATCATCATCACCACCATCACTGTCACCACCACTACCATCACCACCACCATCACCATCACCAATACCACCACCATCACCACCACCATCACCGTCACCACCACTACCATCACCACCACCATCACCAACACCACCACCACCACCATCACCGTCACCACCACCACCACCACCACCATCACCACCATCACCACCACCACCATCACCATCACCACCACCACCACCACCACCATCACCACCACCATCATCACCATCGCCACCACTACCACCACTGCTGTCAACACCACCAGTACCACTAGCACCACCACCACCACCACCATCATAAGAACAAACAGCTTTCCCATTCTGGCCATTGTTTTTCTAAGACAGAGTAGAGCACAGCAGGGTCCTTGTCAGCAGTCTCTCTTAGGTTCTTTGTCCTTAGGTCAAGACATAGGTTCTCCTCCACTCCCCAAGAGGAGAGTGAAGGGCAAGTTGTGCTCTAGACAAAAGCCTTAAAGTGAGGCATCCAGACAAGAGATCAGGCCTCAGGCCGATATAATGAGGGGTTTAGATCTGCCTGAGCTCATATGGCATGTAGCTCCCATCACTTTCATTCTCACCTCCCTCACCACCCTACCTCACCTGTGCTCCATGCTCTGTGTGGTACAAGCATAAACTTGGAGTCAAGAGAATCTGTTCCACCCTAGCTTGGGTAAGTTGTTGAAACCCTCTGAATCAAAGTCTCTGTATCCATAAATGAGGATAAGAATATAAACTTCATAAGATTGTAGTGAAATTTTTAGAAAGATGATGTCAGTAAACCACCTGGTCTACTTTCTGGCATAAAGGCTTGTTTGATGTCTATCTGTCTATCTTTCCATTCACCCTTCCTTTCTTCCTTCCTTCCTTCCTTCCTTCCTTCCTTCCTTCCTTCCTTCCTTCCTTCCCTCCTTCCTTCCTTCCTTCTATTCATCCTTTCATCCTCTTTTATTCAACCATCCATCTGTCAATCAATCCATCCATCCATGCATCCATCCATCCATCCATCCATGCATTGATCTATTCAATGACCCATTGCCCCATCTATTAGTCTATTATCTATCCAATCTCATCTATGTATCATTTTCATAATTATAGCATCTTTATTTTGTTCAGGTTACCATAAGTGTGTATCAAACCATCCCAAAGTTAACGTTATAAACAACAATATCATTTATTATTATCATCTCTCATGATTTGAGGGTTAGCCAGTCAGTTCTCACATGGATTCTTTTATGTAGTTTCAGTCAGGTGGCTAGTGTCATTTTTAAGACTTCTTCACTTACACGTGTAGACCTTGGTTGGCGCTATCTGCTAGGACACCTGTAAGTGACCTCTCTGTGTGACCTGAGCTTTCTCACAGCATGGCAGCTGGATTCTAAGGGTAAAGATCCCATGTTTAGTGCTTTCTGTGGGCCCGCCCTTCATTCACCACTTTCTCAGAAGATGTCACATTCAACAACACCTGTCCTGTGTGGTGGGCAGCGAATCAGGATCCTGGAAGGAAGTTGCTGGCATGGCCTAAAACAGCAGTGGCTACAGTGGAATGAAGGGAGCGTTGACAAAGGTGAAGCAAAGCTAAGAGGACTCCGGGAATGGGGAGGACACTCCAGGTAACACAAGGGAGAGAGGTCATTGCCCCTCTAGGGTTGAGGGGGCACAGGGAGAACTTGGAGACAGAGGTGACTGTAGGAAAAGGCCACTGACGGCCATTGCCAAACCACTCCCCAGCAAGGAGGAAGCCAGGGACCAAAAGCCCTTCCTGCTCTGGCCCAGCCTCTGAGCCACTGCTAGCAGCGCACCCTAGCAAGCCAGAGGCTAGGGAGCTGGCCCTCGGAGGCTGGCCCCTGCGCAGAGCGTGCGCAGAGGGTGGGGGTGGTCTGGAGGGCAAACGAGAGCTCCCAGCACAGCAGTTAGGAAACTGAGACTGAGGGAAGTTCAGCAACTTGCCCAAGGTCACAGCTGGGAGGCGGCATGTGGCAGGGCCAGGTTGACTTGTCTCTCGAATTTCTTCCACGGCCACCCACATGGCCTGAGCCACAGAGAGGATGGTTTCGGTGTGTGCTCAGGGGTGTAAATGATCCTCCATGAAGCTGCCAGCAGCCTCGCAGTGTTTTTGTAATGGGATTTTAATTCACTCCCCCCATCACCCTACTGAGCTACAAAGCGCTCCTGTTTGTCTATTTCTTGTTAGTCTATTGCTTAAAACAGGAAACAAAAGGCAGACCCTCTGCAGTGGACGGGGACGGGGGGCAGGAGCTGGAGGGCATTCACACTCTCGGCCAAATCCCTTCCTCAGGTACCCCAGTAGCTCTACAAATGCCACCATCTTCCCGGCACCTTTGGAGCAGGGAAGGGAGCTGGCCACAGCCTGGGGACACTGCCCCACTGCCCCAGGAGGTGGCCAGCTCCCCTGAGCAGGGGGTTTGGATCCTGACAGAGCCTGACTCCCAGCCCCTATCCCAATCATGTTCAGATCCCGAGACCCTTCCACTGTCCACCCAGTTCTCAGGCCCAAAGCCTGAATGGTCACTCCTGAGTCCCATCCAATCTTCAGCGAGTCCTGTGGATGCCAACCCATCCTCCCCAGGGAACCAATCCCAACTTATGACATGCCAGACTGGTTTCCACTGCTTCCGACAGCCTATTTTCAGTGGAATTCCTTTCGTACAATGGATGCACTCCTGCAAAATTGTGCTTGAACTGCATTTTTGTAAATTGAATCCCAGCACGGCGTTGGCTTTCTGAAGCTCTCTGAGGTTCCCTCTCCAGTGAATCCAAACATGTTAACCCTAGCTCCACCACTAGAAAAGGGTCTGGAATTTTCCAAACGGTGTTTGGTACTGACCCACTCATGCCAATGATGCATGTTCCATGGGGTTTCTTTAACCACTGATCTATGGGTTGAGCTTCCAGGAGCGGTGTCCATGATGTCCCCGGGTGGCTTTCCCCTGGTGGCGATAATGGTGGCTCTCCACACCTTTACCCACACCCACCCCACTTCTGCTCTCCTCCCCACTGCTCTGTATCTCATAAGGGTATCCTTTTGTCCCCTGCCTTCTAGTTGGGTTTGGCCAATCAAAAGCACTGCAAAAGACTGAGGGCAGGAAGAGAGAGGAGCTGGGGTATTTATTCCTCACCCACCCACCCTACCTGCTGTTATTCTAGAGTGGTGCCCCTTATCCATGGCTCCAGACCCCATGGGTTCCAGTAACAACACTCATTTCCCTCACCCCCTTGGGTCGCCAGGCAGGAAAGGCTCCCCACTCCTGCTGGTCCCTGCATCCTACACCAGCCCATGTTGGTTCCCTTAACTCTGCTCACAAATCTGAAATGACCATTTGATTGCACAGCCATTGCTAAAATACTCTGTTTCCCATTGGGACCCCCCCCCCCCCGTACAACGGTATCATGATAACAATGATGCCATGCTCTGAAACGCAAAGCCTTGACTCCTAACCCCCACCCAGGCCCCTGGGGAACTCACTCCTTCCCCATGGTTGGGTTGGAAGAAAGACCAATGGCTCTGTTGGGAAGCAGAGATGAGGTGGGCCCCCCTAGAGCAGGCTTCTCGGCCTCAGCACCATCGAGATCATTCTTTGTCATTGGGATGTCCTGTGTTTGTGGGATATTTAGCAGCATCTGTCGCCTCCACCCACTAAATGCCAGTCGCATCTTCTTCCCCATCATGATAATCAAAAATATCTCCACACATTGCCAAATGCCCCCTGGGGAGCAAAGTCATCCTGGGTGAGAGCCAGCACCCTCCAGGAGGATGGGGAACTGGCTAAGGGCTCACTGGGCTGGTTTCTTTCTTAGGAAGAGGGAAAGGACAGAGCAGACTTCCTAAGAACACAAGAATGGGGATCCCAGCCAGGGGGTATGATGGCTCTACCACATGCCCCTCCTGCCCCTGACAGCTGGCCGCGGAACAGCCTTTGTGAACCGCACCCCTTACCCCCAGCCTGCTTGTCCCTGGTGCCTGAGCAGAGGGGCCCCCAGGACTGGCACCTCTTCTGCTCTTTCCCGCCCTCCCACCTTCCTGGCCTCCAGCCTTCCCACACTCCCCTCCTCCCTTGAAATGATTTTGGGAGGCTGCTGGCAGCAGGGGAGTACAGCTGCTGCTAAGTTATCCAAACGATTTATCTTAAGATTCATGCAGAATTCATTGTGTAGGGACCGCGGTGGGTTGTGCTTTAATATTCATGCAGATTTGGAAGAAATGTTAATCACTGGGTTGGGTGATTTGGACTTCTGCTTAATTCTCCTCCTCCCGACTCCGTGGGCCAGCCCCCTGGCCCTCCTCTCCTCCTCTCCTCCTCTCCCACGTCCTGGGTTTACTCCAGCCCAGCAGGCACCTGGGGCAGGACAGGGAGGGTGGGCAGGCAGACCTGCTGCCTTCCCACACAGAGCCGGCCTAGCACCCTTGGGCAGGTGGGGGAGGTGGGGTGGGCCACGGTGGAGAAGATCCGTGGGAGCTTCTGGGCATCTTGACGGGAAATAGATAACCTGCTATAGCAACCAGATATGTGCAAATTAGCATCGATTATTCTCAAATTAACAATTTAGGCATTTCAAACCCAAAACAAGGTCTCAGCTCAGCTCTGAGCTCTCCATCCCTCCCTTTCGACCCCCACCCCACTCGTGGCTTTGCCTGCTGGACAGTGAGGTGTCTGAGTGAGTCCCAATGGGAAAGAAGCAGCCCCCAGGGGACAGGGGCTCAGGGGTCTCTCTTCCCCGACCTTGTGGAGGGAAGATCCTTCTGGAAACTGTTTCTGGTTTTGACTGCCCCAGTCCTGGCTTGAGCCCTGCATCCATGGGGCAGCGGGCTGTAGGTAGGACTTGAGGTGAGGCCCACAAGTGGGTCTCACTCTCACCAGGTGAGGTGAAAACGGTTCTAGGAGCTCGCTGATCAGCCTCAGAAGAACACCTAGAAATAAATGCCCGAGTGCCCGGGCTGAGGGTCCAGGGCTCAGCAGGGCCATTCTCTGGGCTCCCCTTTCCTTTCTACAGGTCGGAAAGGTCAAGTCCAGTGACTAGCCCAAGTTCACCAGCTTGTCAGCAGCAGTAGAGAAGTCTGAGTCCAAATTTGCCTGAGGCCCATTTGGGAGGCTGCAGCATCTAGAATGGCGAGGAACTTCCAGTAGAACAGCTGATACCACCAGGTGGGAGGAACACGAGAAGCCAGGTCCCGTAAGGAAGCTGGTGCACCCATCTAAAAGGAGCAGCAATGACAAAGAAGCACAGCAATTCTGAGAAGGAGGAGAAGTACCCCAGCTTCTCCCTCCGTCCTACCCCCTACCTCCTGCCAGGGCCTCGCCTGTCTTCATTCATTTGGGTGAAAATACCAGAGACAGCGGAGGGGGCGGTTATAAACAACAAATATTAATTTCTCACAGTCCTCGGGTTCTAGAAGTCCAAGATCGAGGCACTAGCAGACTGAACAGACCTCTGGTGGAGGTCCCCTCTCTGGGTCATAGATGGCTGTCTTTTCTCTATTTTTACTTGGTGGAATGGCAAAGGAGCTCTCTGGGGGCTTTTATAAGAACACTAACCCCATTTTGAGGGCTCCGCCTTCATGCCCTAATCACCTCCCCAAATACCATCACCTCCTACTACCATCACACTGGAGGTTAGGCTTCAGCACATTGAATTTGTGGGGAGACACAAACACTGGCTAAAACTAGCCAGGAGCCAGCTGTCACGAGGGCCCCTCTGATGTCAAGCAGAGCAGGGGACGTGTGAAGAGCGGATTTGAGAGCAAATAAGCAAATGACAAGCACAAGACCTTTAACCTCGACATCGCCCCCTCCCTCTGTCAGCTTCACTGGGGCTTTGGCAGGAAAGGGTTGGGGAGGAAGGTCCAGGAGGGGCACTGTGGGACTCTTTGGGCACCAGAGTTGACAGAGACAGTAGAAGGAAGCTGGGGGAGGGACGGTGGCATGCGCCCTCCTCAGCTGGCTCTCTCTCCCCCTGGCCCTTTTCTTCTCCCTTCCCTGCTGGAATACGGTTGGCTTCCAACCCCAACAGGCGGTGTTACCTGTCACTGCCTGTCAGCTCTCCCCACCCCGCCACCTCCTCAGCTGCATCTGTCTGGGCGCAGAATAACAATCAGAGTCACAGACACCAGATGAAAGAAAGAGGGGACACGGCAGCAGTCCAGAAGGCCACCCTCTCCCCCTACCTCTCCCTTGTCTCTTAAGACTGAGGGTCCCAAACCCAACACCCACCACCTCTGCAACACACGCACACACACACACACACACACACACACACATACACACATTCACTCACCAGGGTGTCCTGGAATTAGGGGGCCCGGGAAGGTTGTCAGGCCAAGGTGCAGAAGACTGACCGCTAAAGCCACAAGTGACACGCCCACCGAGGCAACACCTTGAAGTGACCCCAGTCTCTCCATAGCTCAGGAGGAGGCCTCAGGCACCAAGATCAGACGTTCTTCAAGACAGACCCCCTGGAAAGCAAGGTGTGCGCTGGGACAGCTCCACCTGTGCAGGTAAAGAGGGTAAATTACAATATTCTCTGAGCTCCCTGTGCTCCAAATTTACCTGGAACAGATGCTTCAAGCAGCCCCTCAGCACGGTGCCTGGGCATAGGTGGGCATTTAAGGAAACATTTTTGTCACTGGGCTAAAATCAAGATGTCAAGAGGGCCCTGGTCCTCCTGCAGGCTCTCGGAGAGAACACTTTGCTTTGCTTTTCCAGTGACCATTTCTTGACTCACGGTCCCTTTCCTCCATCTTCAAAGCCAGCAGCGAAGCATCTCTCTGACCCTTCTGCTGACACAGCTCCTCCACTTTTAAGGACCCCGGGATTACCTGGGGCTCCCAAGTCATCGCAGGCAAGCTCCCCTTCTCCAGGCCCTTCACTTCATCACTTCTGCAGGTTCCCTCAAGCCATGGAAGGAGACATCCTTACAGGCTCCAGGGGGTAGGAGTCCTTATGAGATGACCTCATCTTATGACAACTTACAAGGGCAGCTCTGGCCTGCCTGGTTGCATGCTGGGCTCATCCCCCGTGCGCTATCTGCCGCCCGCGGTGCCCAGGCTGGGAGGACCTGCCGCCCGCCTTCTCCCTCTGCACAGCTCCTGCCTCTGGTGCAGACGCCAGATGCTGCCGTGAGTTCCGTTTACGTGCAGGCAGTGACATCCTCTTGCCCTGATACAGATGTTTGCACAGATGTTTCCTTGCTGACATACACGTGTACAGATACATGATATGCTCAGGCCCAGTAAAGTGTGTGCGCGCACGCGCGTGTGCACACACACACACGCCCCTGTACAGGCACATCCAGCTCACCAGAGCCCTGCTCATCCACGGCACAGCCAGCAATTCCTGCTCCTGAGCAGACCCAGCTGCCTGCTTTCCCCAGGGTGACAGGCTGGGACCCCCACAGCCTGCCCTCAGCACCCACCCCGTCCCATCCTGTCCTGGGAGTCACCACCTCCCGCTCCTGCTCCCAGAGCCCCAGCGCCATTGATTGGCCTTGCAGCTCCGCAGCAGCCGGAGATGTGCCCCAGCTGGAGGAAAACACTTGTAATTTATGGAGTGTCTGATTTTTAATCAGTTTTTTGTTCCTGTGCTCTAATTGTCCTAATTAGATACACATGTTTTGATGAAGGTTTTTCCAAAATAAAAATTGTAATCGAATCTTGCTTGACATTCTTTACACCCACTCGCTCTGATCCAAACTTCCACTGCAGCAGAGTTTAGAAATTATGCCTACGTTCAGGCATTCGCACATTCCTCCTCTGGGCCACTGCGAGCTACAAGGCTGCTGCTGGGTGGGATGGTTTCCTGTGGCCCTGGGCCCCCAAGTGCCCCATCAGGATGGCACGGCCTTGCCCCTGTGGGCTCAACAGGACCTCCAAAGCCTCCCTGGGCTGGGCTATGACTGGGAAGGGCTCTGGAGCCTCAGGCACCAATGTGCCCTCTCTCTGCCTATGCTTCTGCTCCCTGGGGTCCCTCCACCCTCATAAAGTGAGGCCTCCCACAGGCCTCCAGAATGAAAGTAAGCCTCTGCCACTTCCCATTCTTATAAATAACCACAATCCCTAGGACTTAGCGAGTGTCTACTGTGTGCCAGGCACTGTGTTTCATATGCATTGTCTCTAATCCACATGACAACCCTTAGGGACTTGCGCAGAGGAAGAAGTCAAGGCTTGGAGAAAGTAACTCGCTCATTCGAGGTCATAGACCAATAAGTGGAAGTGTTGCCATCAGGCATCCCCAGTCTGAGCCAAAATGCCCAGAGGCGATGGCTGCCTCTCTGGGATGGTCCAGGAACCCCCTCTGGTTGGGAGACCTACACCAGCGATCTCCCTTCTGTACCCCAGCATCAATGGCTTGTGATGCAACTTTCCTCCTGCCAAGTCTGCAGGGAAGACCACATGAGGTTGGTCTGGAGCCTGTCTTCACAGTCTCCCAAGCCCTGGAAAGCCAGGCCCGGGTGTGCTGCGAAGTGTCAGCTCTCAGCCTGGCGGCGAGGCTGTGGACAAGGACTGACTCCTCGGGTCTTAGACTCCAGAGAGGTCTCGCCACCACAGCCAAATGACCACATCAGAAGATTCAAGGCCAAAATTGTCTGGGCTGGCTCTTAAGCTGTTGCCACTCAGCTCCAAACCCACGTGGTCATGCTGGGCTGTGAGACAGGGAGCTGGGAAGCCAAAGACTACATTTTTTGCTTTGCCCGGTGGGCTTAGTAGCTGCTGCCAGCAGGGGGCACTAGAGGAAATGGTTCTTTGCCCTGTACGTAAAGCTGGTTCCTTCACCAGTTGTTGGCTCCAGTTTGGTTTTCTTTCTCTGAGCCACCTGCACAGCCTCTGGCCTTTTGCCCTTTCTGAGGTCCCTGCAATCACAGCCAGTTTTGTTCCCCCCTCCCCACACACCTCTGAGTCCCAGTCCCACAGGACCTCACCTCCAAACTCCTATATTCGAATAACCCCACCCTCTTGTTTTGTTCCCCCCACACAAGGGATGGTGGCTGCTCCTGCCATTGCTACCTCTGTCGTGCCCGGGTGTCACAGACCCTTTGCAGTTCTCCAATACTCCTTTAACCGGGTTTGTCTATTAAACTCTCTCCGCGAAAATGACCGGCGGGCTTCCTGATTTTGTTCTATGCCGCACTGCTCATGGTGTCCACCTTTACACCAGGAAAGGTGTTCTGAGGGCTGCAGCAGCCGCACTCACCTGGGGTTTGTAGCCTGGTGACCCATGGAGCGAGCTGAGAAAACCCAGCAGAGAACGGGGGTCCTTCTCCAGAATGCAGTTAAGAGAGGCAGAAGGAGCGAGAGCTTTGAGTCCTCCCTCCAGTTCATGAAGGCCAGATTTCCACCGCTATCCCAGAACCCCTCACAGCCCCCGGACCAACGCAGTCCTTATCTGCATAAGCAGGTACATTGATTCCCTATCCTTGCCGACAAATGAGTCCTGACGAATACGTTGGCTTCACGGCACCATGCCCAGTGCATCTTAACCAACACATCTCTATTTTCCTACAGAAAAAGGTGCTTGTCCACGGAATTGGCTGTGGAGCTCTTTTTCAAAGTGCAGACCTCTGGGCCAAATCTCACACTTACTGATCTACAGTCTCTAAGGACAGGTCTGGGCACCTGTGTGATACTACTGATGACTGATGCACACACAGGGCCAAGTTGGCGGGGTAGGAATCACCGTGCCCCCTTGGCTAACTGGTTACTGGGAAAAGGCCCTCTGGAGAATTTCCTTCTGGCTGGGTGCCAGGCTCTAAGAGGGACACTGGAGGGTGTGAAGAGGAGAAAAGCAGGTCAGGGAGGGCTCACACATGGCTCTTCCTCTGTTGTGTTTTGCAGAAATCAGGGTATTGAACTAGGAAAGAGAGATTCCACGAGGGACATGCTCACTGTCTTCAGCGGCATGAAAAGCTGTCATGTGCCAGAGGAACAGACTGACTTCACCATGCTCCAGAAGGCAGGCCCTCACCAAGGCATCCTGATGCCAGGTTTTAGCTTAACAAAGGGGAAAACTTCCAGCAATTAGAGCTGCCCCGTAGTGGATGAGCTACCCCAGTAGGTAGTGAGCTGCCCATCTCAGCAGTATGAACGCATCAGTAGCTCACCATATGTCAGTTGCTGCAACTGAGATGGTTACACTGGACAGAAGGTTAGATGGCCTGCCCTTTCCTTACTAAGATTCTATAGTTCTAGCACATGGTCTGGGGACCAAAGAGTTCTCACATACAGGGGGCGTTGTGTGGGCAGAGGGGAGAAATGAGCACAGAGTTGCTGGAAGACCACGTGTGAGAAACAAAACTCATGACAGACAGAGACAGGCTGCCTAGAAGCCAATTAATTACCACACCAGCCATCACAGAAGTCAGAGAATTGTTCATTTTATGTATCTTGGTTTTATTTTACTATATTATCATGACTGTGAGTTATTTTTATAAAAAGGAAGAAAATCCCAGATGGTTCCTGAAAAAGTAATACAGATAGTAAGCTGGCTGATACTTATGACTGATAGACACGTAACCAGATATAATCGTGGGGAATGAAAGGGGGTGGGCTGTGGATGAAGGGATTTTTCCATCAGGAAAGGCAGGGTCCACTGTTCCAGTGCCACTTCTTCTGTCTCTCCCGGTCCTACCCCCTTGACCCTAAATATCAGAGTGACCAAGAGAGTCAGAGTTATATCTTCACCCAGGGCTTCTCGACCTTTCTTAATGCCCAGGTAACTAGAAACTTCTCTAATTGCACGACTTTATTTCTGCAGCAGGGAAAAGGCAAAGCCATGTACCATATCAGCAAGCAGAGTGGGGGATGGGAAAGGGACATTTGACTCTAATGCTGGGTGGGGGGATGCTGGAGAGGAGAGGCTAGGAGTATATAATACAGCCCTGGGCTGCTGGAAAGAATAGGGCCACAGAGATGGGCTGGGACAGGGCCTGTTGAAACATAATTCATTACTCAGAACTCTTTAATTTGTAAGTAACAGAAACTGAACTCAACTAGCTTTAGCAAAAGGGGAATTTATTGCTGCTCAGAGCTCAGAGGACTCCAGGATAGTTTTCAGAATGAAAGCTAGAAACCAGGACATCGGAACCAATTTGCTTTCTCTGCCTACATCTAATCTGCATCTATGCCTGGATCTGCCTGTGTCCTTTCCCCACCCCCACCCGAGTCTATCTTTGTAGCGGCAGCAGACAGACTCTCTTTACACAGTGGTAAAGATGGCCTCCAGACACATCACACCCACAACTTCCCTGCCATAGAATCCTAAATGAGAAAAGGACTTGGCCCTGGCCGGTTGGCTCAACAGTAGAGCGTCGGCCTGGTGTGCGGGGGACCGGAGTTCGATTCCCAGCCAGGGCACATAGGAGAAGCACCCATTTGCTTCTCCACCCCCACCCCCTCCTTCCTCTCTGTCTCTCTCTTCCCCTCCCGCAGCGAGGCTCCATTGGAGCAAAGATGGCCCGGGCGCTGGGGATGGCTCCTTGGCCTCTGCCCCAGGCGCTAGAGTGGCTCTGGTTGCAGCAGAGCGACGCCCCGGAGGGGCAGAGCATCGCCCCCTGGTGGGCAGAGCATCGCCCCTGGTGGGTGTGCCGGGTGGATCCCGGTTGGGCGCATGTGGGAGTCTGTCTGACTGTCTCTCCCCGTTTCCAGCTTCAGAAAAACAAAAGAAGAGAAAAAGAAAAAAAGAAAAAAAAAAGAAAAGGATTTGATTGGTCATGCCTTGAACCAATCACTTTTGCCCAGGGGATGAGGTCCTTCGATTGGTCAGGCCTGGGTTACATACCTGTCCCCAGGGACTAGGAATTCTGAGATTCGTTCATGGAGACCTGTATCAGGGTCTGAGCTTGCCTCTGGGAGGGCTGGGGAAGGCCATTCGGGTTAGGGGTTTGGGAAGGTGGTGAGGGAGGGGCTTGGAGCAAAGACAAAGGAAAGTTCCTGTGGGCTGATGGTCAGTGTGGTATTCTCTCCAGAGAGGCCTTGC
Organism: Saccopteryx leptura; assembly: GCF_036850995.1. Taxonomy (NCBI): domain Eukaryota; kingdom Metazoa; phylum Chordata; class Mammalia; order Chiroptera; family Emballonuridae; genus Saccopteryx; species Saccopteryx leptura. The sequence continues at coordinate 171,533,090 of NC_089507.1, forward strand.
TGACACACAGAGGACAGGAGATGCTGCCTTAAGTCTGTGGAAGGGTCAGTGTGGAGCTGGCCGAGATGGTGGCTTGTCCTGGCCATCAGAAGGTGGCGCTCAATAGAATTCTTGCTGCTGGAGCAGAGGGGCTCAAGATGCATCCCCTATGTCAGGGATCAGGAAACTTTTTGGCTGAGAGAGCCATGAACGCCACATATTTTAAAATATAATTCCGTGAGAGCCATACAACAACCCATGTACCTTACACATTATCCAATAAAAATTTGGTGTTGTCCCAGAGGACAGCTGTGATTGGCTCCAGCCACCTGCAACCATGAACATGAGCAGTAGGAAATGAATGGATTGTAATACATGAGAATGTTTTATATTTTTAACGTTATTATTTTTTTTATTAAAGATTTGTCTGTGAGCCAGATGCAGCCATCAAAAGAGCCACATCTGGGCCCTGGCCGGTTGGCTCAGCGGTAGAGCGTCGGCCTGGCATGCAGGAGTCCCGGGTTCGATTCCCGGCCAGGGCACACAGGAGAGGCGCCCATTTGCTTCTCCACCCCCCCCCCCTCCTTCCTCTCTGTCTCTCTCTTCCCCTCCCGCAGCCGAGGCTCTATTGGAGCAAAGATGGCCCGGGCACTGGGGATGACTCTGTGGCCTCTGCCTCAGACACTAGAATGGCTCTGGACCCAACAGAGCGACGCCCCAGAGGGGCAAAGCATCGCCCCCTGGTGGGCATGCCGGGTGGATCCCGGTTGGGCACATGCGGGAGTCTGTCTGACTGCCTCCCCGTTTCCAGCTTCGGAAAAATGGAAAAAAAAAAGAAAAAAAAAAGAGCCACATCTGGCTCACGAGCCATAGGTTCCCAACCCCTTCCCTATGTACATGGACACGGACACATATGCACCCTGTCCCACAGTCCCTGTGAAGGCCCAGATCACCAGCCTTTCTGAGAGCATCTCAGGTCCACATGGGGGCACAGGAGTTGCCTGGCTCAAGCCCTGTCCTTCTAGAAGATCTCAGAGACCATCTGGTCCCCTCCCCTGCAGACAGGGTCACATTAGCCTTACTGTTCAAGTGTGGACAAGATTCTGTCCTATTTCTCAGCGATCCAGAGGACATTTCTTTCTCAGGGGAGGAAAGGGAAGAAAGAGAAGCAGGTAATCTTCTCTAAACCGCACCAGCACTCAGGAGCAGCACCCTATGATGGAAAAGACTGGATTGAGTTGCCCACATCACACTGACTGCCTTTGAATCCTGAGTCGGCCACATAAGCAGCATGAGCCCCTAGGCATCCTCCACATTGCCCTCCCCCTCATCTACTCACTTAACAAAATTGTCTCCAAAGTCACCTCTCCATGAAGCCCCCTGTGAATCCCACCCTTAATCACACCCACTCTGCATGCCCTCATCTGCCACTTATATCCCGTCTGCTCAGTGAGACCCACGTCCTCACAGGCACGGTCTGCGTGATGCCCCGGTTCAGCCCAGGACCACTCCGTGTCAGCGCATAGTAGGGGTTCATGATGCGTTTGGATTGCACTGTAGGAGCCACTTACGAGACCTGTCCCTTCATGTCCCCTGAGAATAAGTCAGCTCTTGGTCTCTCTCCAAAACACTCTTTTTCCCCAGAGGCCACCCCTTTTCTGTTAGTTGATATTTATGGGTAATAAGCCAAGCACATCAAAACCTGAAGTGAAATGCCTCTTAAAATAAATACTCTCCCCAACAAGTCAATCCATCCAGGCAGCAAGGGCTTTGCTGGCAGTTGGGGAAGTGCAGGCAGAGCTGGAGGAAGGGGCGTCCACAGCCCCAGAACATTGAGGGACTCTCCTTGGGGTGGGTAGGGGCAGGAGCGGGGTACATCACTCCATCTGGAGCTCGGAGCTGCCTTGAAAAGGGGAAGCGACACATCGCTCCTGGGCCTCTCAGAGTGCGACTGCAGCCGGGGATGATGCAGGTCACTGAAAGGCTGGCTGTGGAGTGGCAGAGACAGACGGAGCAGAACAGATGCTGCTCCATCTCAGCGGGAAGAGCAAGGAGTCAAGGTCACCCAAAGTCAGCAAAGCCTCCTTCTGTGTTGGCTCTGGTAGGGAGCCTGTGCTGGAACACGAGAGAACCACACGAGCTCGGGCTCACCAAGTCATCCGCTCCAGCCCCGCCTCCTGGCTGGACCCCTTCACTAAACACACCCTCGGCCTACGGCACCCCTCCCGTAATTTCAGTTTCCTCTCAAGGAAGTCATCTTCAAGGGGGGTGGGGCAGGTTGGCACTGGGCTCCACACTTAAGGACTAGAAGAATAACTGGCTCGGAAATCTGATCCCTCCCATGAGGATTTCCACCTGAGTCTACTTCCAGACAGGAACTCTCCCATGTTGAAGGCGCACGTGCCCCATGCAGGTAACACCACCCAAACACACACTCTCGGGCACCACAGCGTACCAGTGTCTCAGAACACACACATGAACACATACTCAGACTGCTCCCACAGAGCCCACGTTCCATCTGCCCAGCCACCCAAAGGAACAGAACTTCCCACACTTAGTTTATACACTTAGTTGTCAGGAAAGGCTGGAAGTACCTCTCAGATGCTGGGGACAGGACCGGACAGACGGAGAAGAAGTCATCCACCAAAACTGCCTCGGGCCATTCCTCTGGGGCAGCTGGTGTTCATCTCTTTTCTGAAGACCAGGTCCTTAGTTGTACCAGTAGCCTGGGGGCACAGGCCTCAAGCAAAGTCCCCTCTGCTTCTTTGGCCACCTGAAGGTAGGAAGGCCAGGGGTCCTCCTAGCCAGGTACATTGAGGCATCTGCTAGTGTGTTGACCTGGTGAGACTTTCTCTGCCACCACGCTCTGTGCCACCGGGATGTCCTGGAAGTCATCTCTCATGCCCTCCAGAGTGGACTTGTTCATGAAGGAAAGGACCAACCGGATTCCAGCTGATTTGATAGTAGGCGTGTGATGAGGAATGAATGAATGAATGAATGACGATCCTTAAGAAAAACCCTCTTCCTATCCGTTTCTTTTCTTCTTTCTTTCTCTCCCTACCTAGAAGTGAGCTCTCCTGCCTGTTGCCCACCTGTAACAGGTACTGCATTCTACGTGTCCACAGCATTCCCCTGAAGAGCAGACCCCTGAATGCTCTAGATCTCGTGGCTCTTTCTCTTCCTCTTCTGTTCTCTTCTGAGAGTGACTGGGATGAGGATGAGGATGGGTGGAGGGACCTGCCAGTCCTCCCTCTTCACACAGGGCTCCTGCCACCAGCACCCCTACTGCTGGACAAAAGGGAAACTATGCCTGCTACAATCTCTTGCTGGCATCGGTGGGAGTCTCAGTGCTGCCCCCCCCCCAAGACCCATAACTGAAGACCCTGGGCTACTCTGTACACCCCCAATATCCTGGCTGAGTCTGAGAACTGGCTGCATGCAAGGCAAGATAGAGGAGGAAAGACCCTCCCCTAGGGTGTCCCACCCAGTCCCAGCCCCAGGCAGTGTTGACGCTGGTAATTTTTGCTGGTGACCTCTCCCAACCTGGGAGTTAAGCTGGAAAGGAGCAGATGAGTAATTCACACTACTGTGACTTTATCAACAATAACATGATACTTGCACCCCAGGGGTGTCTTATGAGATGGGGCTGGTGCTTTCCACTCTGGAAAGGCAGATGGCTGTCGTCTCCTATGCCAAGCCTGGCCTCTTCGGGAGACCTGGAGCAGTGCAGAGGAAAGTCTTCTGAGCCACTGCTGCGCTCAATTAGAGCACATGCTCTGATCAATTAGTGATGTCTACTATGGACAAGGCATAGGAAAGTGATAGCAGGTTTGCTCAGTATTTGACACTCCACTCTGGATCTAAATTAAAAGGACTTAAGTGGAATTCAGAAACGTGAAAAGTCGGTCCTTGTGGGCATTGCTCTAGTGGGGTGAGCAGAGCCTGGCTTGGACAGTTCTGGCCACTTCTGCTGCTTCTCCCTCTCCCCGCCAGTCAGCTGAACAGAAATGGGAAGGAAGGATGCACTACTGTATGTAGCCCATAGGAGGCAGCCTGGAAGGATGGATGACCTTGGACCAGGCAAAGCTGGGCTCTCTCTGGGCTGCAAGAGTGGGGTATGGGTGAGCGACCATGGAGAAAGAACAACTCTTCCAGTCTCCTTCAAGGTCAGAGCTGGGTGAGACATTTTGCTGATGTGAGTCCTCCACCCGGAACAGTGGTTCTCCAATGGGGCCACACACCGATGCCTGGCCCCACCCCCAGAGATGCTGGCTTAATCGGTCTGGGACCCAGCCGGGGGCTTAGGGAGAGCGTAAAAGCTCCCCAGATGATTCTAATGTACAGGCATGACTGAGGCCACTGGGCTGAAGGGAGCTTTGAGACATCCTCTAGGCCAGTGCTCCTCAAACTATAACATACAGTTGACCCTTAAACAACATGTGGGCTGGGGGCGCCGACTGCCCCCCCCCCCAAGCAGCCAAAAATGACATATAACTTTTAATTCTATGTACATTCAAATCATCTGTTTAAAAGGCAAACTTCAATTAGACCTGGGTTGGGGCCCAAGAGTCTGTCACTCTGGCAAACTCCCAGGTGATGCTGAGGCCGCTGGTCCCAAGCCCACACCATGGGTCGAGTGGATTGAGGCCAGTGGTTCTCAAAGTGTGGTCCCCGGGACCACAGCAGCAGCAGTATCACCCGGGAACTTGTTAGGAATACAACTTCCTGTGTCCTGTCCCAGACCTACTGAATCAAAAACTCTGGGGGTGGGACCGAGGGGCACACTTAAGTGTAGGAACCAGCGTTCTCGGGTAGAGGCCAGTCCCCTGCCTCTAGCGCACACCTGCTCCCTCAGGAGAGCCCTCGTGCACGCAGCTCCCCTCCTGGCTCAGCCAGGTGGGTGTTTGGGGGTGAGAGCACTGTGGAAGAATTGATGAGTCCATATGTCAGTTTCTGGCAGGGAATAAATGCACACAGTAAATGCACAAATGTCTAGTTTTCAGACCCCAAGGGAGAAGGAGAAAAAAACACCTGAAACATACCAGAGAAAGGGAGAGATGAAATTCAGTTCCAAACTAAAAATACACATTATTTATCATTATCCAGAAGGAGATTGGGAAAAGGCCATTAGCAAGTATTTGCTGGCTGGTGCTGTTCTCGGCCCGGCAGCACGAGGTGTGAGCCAGAAGGCTTGTTGTCCTACATACCTATTGTCGCAGCAACTCGGCAACAACTCCAGCTCACAGAAGACCCCACGCTGCTTCCTTCCGCCAGAAACTCTCTCCCATTATCTGGAGCACAGGAGGTATGAGCTTCCTAAGGGGCAAGCCACCTCCAAGTCCCAAGGGAAGAACTGAAAACCAGCCGTGCCGTTGCGGACATCCTTAGGGGTGGGGGTTCTAGGATGGGAGTGGGTCACTGTCTTGGTACTTTTCCCAAGAAGCCTGGTGTCCCCGATGTGCCTGGTCAACTCAAGGGGGCTGGACTTGGCAGGGAGGGGGAGGGGCTCCAGGGAAAATGGCCATGGCTGCCTGCCTGTCCCCTTGCTGGGACACAGGGAGGCTTTGCAGAAAAATGTGGGATAGTTGCCCTGGAACCCATGTGTCAGATCTGAATCTGAACTCACCTTGGAAAGCAGTGGAGGGACCCAGAAGAGAGGTGGCCAGGATCATGAAAAGAGAATAAGGCTGAAGGCGAGGGGGCTAGACAAGAGGGGTGCCCAGGAGTCAACAGCAGCTGCTTCTACCCCCAGAGGAATCACATCACAGCTGCTACCAGGCAGACAGTACATTTGAGGAGAAAGAAGGTGTATATTTCCTGGCACAATATAGTGGGAACATCAGTAATTGAAGTCCCCCTTCCCTGGGCCCACCACACCAAAGGTTAGAAGTAATCACTTGTCTCCCAGCCAGAGAATAAAATGTTGGGTTTTGAGTGAGAACTTTGGGTCAGGCAAACATGGGTTCAAATCCGACTCCCTCACCTGTCAGCTGTGTGCCTTTGGACAAGCCGCATATCCACTCTGGGCCTCGTTTTATTATCTGTAGAATGGGGAAGTAACAGTACCATCCACACAGGGTGTGTAAAGCACTTAGGGGGATGTCTGATACAGAGAGGGCACCTAATAAGTGAAGCTGAACTGACTATGGGCGAGCCCCCCAACACCCCATGGTCATGCCTTTTCAGCTCTAGAGTCTCGGAGCTTTCAGTAGGAGGAACCTTTCTTTTCTGTGTCAGGGTGGAGGGAGAAGGAAAATGGAGAAGATGGAAGGAAACAGCAGGGAGGGGGAAGGTGTAGGCAGAGGCCCCTGGAATGGCTGGCAGCGCCCCCAAAAGCCATGTCACAGGGCATGGGTCTCAGACCACTGCTGTCACAAGGCATGGGTCTCAGACCACTGCTGGCCCTCCTTCTCTTCCTCTGTGCAGTAGTGTAAGTGATAAAACTTGCTCCCAGGGCCTGTCCAGGTTGGGCTGGTGCAAATTTGCTGGACAGGGAGGTTAGCTGCTATAAGAGCTCACTAAGCCTCGAGTTGGAGACCTGGGTTCCAGTCCTGCCTTAGCCAACAGCTGTGCAAACCACCTCCCTGCTCATCCACCCTTCACCTGACATCCTTGAGCGCCTGCCATGTCCCTGGCACTGGGAATGCAGTGAGAATGAGAGGCTGTTTCTGTCCTTGTGTGCATCTTGTTAAAGAGTGCACTTTCATTCTTTAAGAGCAACCAGACCAGGAACATCCTAGCTATTGGGTGTGAGGACACCTGGTTCGCAGGGCTGCCGTGATCCGAGTTGACCCCTAAAGCTGCCTCCACAACACAAGCTGTATTTCTCTTCTGTTCTTCCCGTGGCATCAGACAATCAGGCTGCTCCTGAGCTCCGTGAGCGTCCTACCTTTGCACTGCCTCATTCACCCATAAACCCCATTATATACAATAGCCTGAGTGAGCCTCCGGGCCCGACAACCTGGAGAACTGCAGAGTTGAAGGCAGCAAATAAATTCAGCAAATGGACCATTTGGCGTCCTGGTCATGGGGTGAATTGAATTTCAGGGATTCGGGCTGCCCCTCTCCTCGTACCTCACAGTCAGGATCTGGTGAGCCTTGCCCACGGACGTGCCCCCCTCCCAGCACCTAGCCAGGGCCCAAGCAAGGCACCGCCCAGCCATGGCTTGCCATCTGTAACAGGCCTAAAATATCTGCCCAGCTCTCTGGCTACACCTGTCAAGACCACCACCATCTCTCAGAGCTGTGCTCCTGCAGTATCTCCACCTGGTCCTCCTTCCTGCAGTCTTCGCTACCTACCCCTACCCCTTCGTGGTCACCAATGGCATCTAAGTAATCCATGTGGTCATGCCACATCCTGCTCCAAATCCTTCGGTCACCCCACTGAGAGAAGGTAATGCCAGTACCCTTGCTGGGTTTCATACGGCTCTGCTCCCAGGTGCACTCATGAAGTGCCTTGTGACTTTGAAATGGATAAATGTGGGTGGCCCCAGCCTCTGTCCCAAGGACACTAGCCTAGATGCTTGGTTAGGAAAGGAAAGACTCAGGAAGAATTCAGGGGAGCCACCGGTCTCCAGGATGCTGGTCTCTGGACTCTATTTCTGAATCAAATGAATGGAGCGATGGTTTGGGCATGGACAGGTCCAAGTTTCAGAGACACACGGAACAGGCCCCTGAGACAAGCACCTCCCTGTCCCTCACTCATGGTGTCCTCGAGCTGGGACCACAGGCAGCCCACCCTCGATCTTGTCAGTTGTATTGAGAGAGACAGTGTGAGTGAGGGAGAGAGATGGTAGCAGCTGGCTTTGCATCTCTAATGGGTTAAAAAAAATGGCAATTCATAAAATAAAATTATAGTTTTGCAGAATCCTGCAGGGGCCTGGGGGAGATGAAAAACACCTTTATTTTATTTCACCCCTATCAGAGCCACTGACCTGTGTGGGAGCAAGATAGCTTTCCTCGGGCCCTAGGGAGGGGCTGCTGGTGGTCCTTGCCCACCTTGACTCCGGACCAGGAGGTCCCCACACCCTTGGGTCCAAAGAGTGCCCTCTGCAGAGGCAGAAGGGTCAGCAGCTTCCTCGAGATAATGTACCTGCCCACAAATGTGGCCATCTCCCCGAGACCTTAGTGAAGCCCTGAATCCACAACCCAAGAAAAAGGGATCTCCCTCCCAGTCCCGCCTGCCTACAGGAGAAAGGAAACAAGCAAAAGACAAGCACGGGTGTGGGACTTAAGTTACTGTGACTGGTGCTTGGGCTCCCATAATAATAAACACATCGGACAAATCGCAGTCTTGTCGCGGAACAGCTCATCTCGATGCAAAGCCTTTCTTCCCTGCACCAGAGGTGGGGAACCATCATAAACAAGAAGGGGAAATCAATTCCTGGTGCACTTTGTTCACTGAAGGGGACAATCTCAGTTCAAGTCTGTTCTTTCCTGTTTTATATTAACCTTGTCTATTTCCCACCTCCTGGCCCTCTTGGGAGTGGCTGACTGCATGAAAGGGGTGAGGTCAAGGTTTGAGAGGTGAGCCAGAGGAGGCAGACGGTCCCCTGGGCTCAGCCACAACCTCTTTACTGTATTAAGTTGGGTGGATGAGGAGGTCTCCAAGTTGACTGAAAGAAATCGCAAAATGCAAGGGGCTTTAGAGAGCATCCATTTCAACCACCTGACCTTATACATTAGGAAAATGAATTTTAGAGAGGTCAAGGTCTCACCCAAGGTCATTGAGCCACAAGCAGCAGAACCAGTCCATAAAGGAGCTAAATGAAGGGAGAGACCAGTGGCCCCGCAGGTCCAGGATGGGGAGGGCCCAGGCACAGGGGGAAGCTGGTTCTGCCGCTCCTGGATGTTGTTGCCTGAGGTCAAATGAAGAACTCTTCAAGAAATAATGGCTCTGTAACTCAGGCGCTAAAGTAATGGAAGCCAGAGGGAAGATCGCCTCTGACTCTAAATCTCTAGGGGACAGCTGGTGGAGGGAAGGGGAGAGAAGTAATGGAGGCCTCCGATGTCCCTGACACAAATCCAGAGAAAAGTGCTTAGGAAACTAATCGCACCTACAGGGGGGAGGCGGGTGCCCTTCAGATGGTAAATCTCTCCATTACCAAGGACAGTTCCTTTACTGCCAACCTGCAGGCTCACTCAGACTCCACTGAGGGTACCTGGCACCTGCCTCATTTCTGAGCCCTCCCAGGTCCCCCTGCCAGTCAGGGTGGGCAAGGCTGGTTTCTGGCACTGTGGAGGGGAGCTAGGAAGGCCTGAAGCCCCTACCTGAATGCCACCTAGGGAAGTCTCCAATCTACATTGGCATTGTCAGATTTAGCAAGTAAAAATATAGGATGCCCGGGTAAGTTTGAAACATAGCTCTAACTGCCCAACTTTGGTAATGATTGCAGGGGGCAGGGATGCCGAATATGGAAATTTAGGATGTTGTCACAGGGTTGATATGGGTCACAGGACAAAATCATTAACGCAGGACATGTCCTGTGGATGCAGGACACCTGACCATAACCCCAATGCCGGAGTCCCAAGCAGGTGTGTGAGAATTTGTCCTGTCCCCAACACAAGGGTCTGTCTGCTCCTTCCAGGCTGAATTCATCTCACTGTCAAGCAGATAGTCTCAGTGTGGTTTTCTCAGTGTCCCCATGACTCTCCTCCCTGGGGCAGGGGGCCCCATAACTTCATCCCAGGAGGGCTTCCTGGTGGAAGCAAGCTTTGAGGAAAGGGGGAAAGACGGGGTATTTTTCTAACACCCTAGAGCTTTAGCATCACCTACATTTAAACATGTGGGGATGTTCTCAAGGATCAAACAATCAGCATTGGAATTAAAGTGACAAGAGGTTTATTAAAGGGCACAGGATATGGGGTTCAACCTCGACGGCCAGTCTGCTGTGTACTCAGGGCACCTGGCCCTTCTTGAGACACTATTTTCTTATTTGTGAAAGGGGGGCTGGTAACAGACCTGCCCAGGCCACAGGTTGTTTTGAGAATCATGTGGGATAGTGGAAATAAAAATGTTTTAAAACAGTAAACTATACACTGAAAAAGTTAGCCACCAATAAAAGTGGGCATGAACGGGCATCAAGCACCATGCTTGGCATCTCATGTCTGTTAGTATACCTGTCACAAGCCTGTGGGCAAGTCTAGCACTTCACTTTATATAAATCTGCAGAAGCTCAGAGGTCCCGTAACTGTCAGCCCTAGAGTTGGCCCACAAAAGACTCCTTGATTCCAAACCCAGTGCTCATTCTCTCCTTGTTTCAACAACCATTTGGTGAGTGTTCACTGTGTCTAACCAGAGTGTGGGGCATCAGGGATAAAGCCAAAATTATCATTTACAAAGCATTTCCCATGTGGCAGGCACTATGCCATGTCAGTCCTATACCATGTAAAGCACTTACTAGTATTCCTATTTTACCAACAAGAAATCCATGACTCAGAGAGGGTATGTGGCGAGCCCAAGGCTACACAGCTAATACATGGTAGAGTCTGGATTTGAACCCAGGGCATCTGACCCTGGAGGCCTTATTCTTATTATTATTATAGGCTCATCTTCCTCCTCATCATAATAATCACAAGCTCACCTGAACTCTAACGACAGAGGTCAAACAAATTTCCGTTTCAGGCTTTTGAGACAAGTTTGTGAAGTATATAGAGATGAAGAGCATCATGGGCAGAGACTCTTGAAAATGTGTTACAGGAAGGATCTAACATTTTCCTTCAGAGACGAGGATAGGCATGCAAATCTGAGGCTGCGGCTGAGACAAAGAGGGAGAGAGATTGGGCTTAATATTATGATCTGCAACATTTCCACGTCGGCATGGCTGCATCTCATCTCCCCAGGTCCCCTCGGAAGAATTAGTTCTTTCCGTTAGAGCAAGCATGCAACTCATCTATCAGACGGACCCGAGGTGCTCCAGGCGCAGAGCTCAGGAGTCAAGGAGAAGAGGGCAGCCATCGCACGGCCCCCACCGTCCAAACACCCCCCCCACTCAGGCTTCAATTTCATCAGGGGAAGGAAAGATGGCTCGAGATGCCTGTACATCAAGAAGCATGTAATTATGCATAATAAAAAGACGCTGGCCCTTGTGTATATAAACACAGCTTTGAGTGAGTACCCTTTTCCAAACAGCCCTTCTGGCTCACAACAGCTGCAATCAAACATCATAAACATACAGTTACTATCCAGGCCTCCAGGCGCTTCTGGACTGGGGTGGCGGGAGGCAGGCAGGGCGGGAGTGCAGGCGATGGCTACCTCTTTGGAGAAGGGGGCTGAGCAGAGAGCTGGCACGCCAGGGATAAGAACATTTATAATCAGGCCATAATCTGGGACAGAGATCCAAGCCCCCTACCCCAAGATCAGCTGTCATTCTCTCTGCCCCTCCTCCCTATTGTTCTGCTAACCCGAAGACAGTAGGAACCTCTGCCGGCTTCGCCAGACAGAGGGTGAAGGGCAGCTGCTGGGGCTGGGCCTGTCCATCAGAAATGTTTCTGGTTTTGATTTTCAGGGGGGGGTCTCACCCCATGTCCATCTACAATGATTTGAGCACTTGTCACCTGCAGAGCACTTTATAAGGTTGAGTAAGAAATGCACAGGTGGATGAGTTCAGAGTATTTACAGTCTGGTTGGTTCAGCGGGAGAGGAAGCCCCCAACCACCACCTTGCTCAGGCTCCCAGGGTTCCAGCCTGCTGATCAAGAGGTGCCCCATGCTGCCAGCTGCTCCTGGCCAGACCAGTTAACCGCTGAGCTGGTGGTCAGCTCCTCCAGACCCACTCAGAGAGTTTGAGCAGTGTCCTCATCCACTCCTGCCCTGGTGACCCCCACGCTGCACCACAGGAGGGCCCGCTCCCCTCAGCACTGGGCTCTGTCCCTGGCTTCCCATAGCCAGCTTTTTGCAGGAGGTTCAAGAGCCAAGTGGCACGATCTCCTTCTCTGTCCTCATTGGCAGGCCCGTCTTGGCAGGTGCGTGGCCCAGCTGAGCTGAGTGCTCTGTCCACGTGTGGTGGGGGTGGGGATGTAAATGAAGTAGGCACTGGGGGACACAGTGCTCAGTCCCCTCATCCAACAGCTGATGTCAGGTCCTCTTGCTCCACACCCCAGACAAGCAGTAGATGTTGGCCTCACTCTGGGTCCCCTGGGAGTAGAGTCTAAGCTGAAGACTTGGGTGCAGGTAATTAATTTGGGAGGTGAGCCCAGGAAACAGGTGTGAATGGGGCAGAAAGAGTAAGGCTGGGAAGGGATAGGCAACAGAGGGGGCGTTCTTGGACTCGTTACCACTGTGGGCATCTGGGCTCGCTCCCACCGGGCCCCCGCGGAACAGGCTGTCTCTACTGGCGTCCTGCTGAGGGGCCTTGGACCAGGACATTCATGTCACTGACTCGCTCCCCTATTGCATGAGGTGTGACCTGGGGGTTATCCATCCTGCTTTCCTTTTCTTTCCTCTTCTTTCCTTTTCTATTCTATTCTTTTCTCTTCTTTTCTTTCTCTCTCTCTCTCTTTTCAATTTTTAAAGCAGTCACTGTTTAGTAACTGCAAAAATAACCATGGTCAATACCTTAGCTCATCCTTCTAATAAGCCTGCTGAGCTGGTCTCCCCTGTTACCAGCATCTGCACCTGTGACAGAACGGTGGTCTTTCTCTTCATCCATCTCGTGGAGAAGATCACTGAAAGGGCCATAGGAAGTTACTTGCTTCCTTGAAGCATTTTCCAGCGGTTTGGATCTCATGAATCAGATCCTCCCTGCAGATGAGGCCGTGTTCAGCATAAGACTGGGCAATCAACATGCTATCTGTCTGGGCCATCGTTTTTGTTGTTGTTGTTGTTGTTGTTGATTTTGCCATAAGTATGCTTGTAGATCAATTTATGTACTGGCTTCAGGTATACCTGAATGGGTTTCATGGGTACCACTAGGCAATATACGGCTCCACAGTTCAGCATGTTCATCAGAGGCTCATGGAGCTTAACCAAAGGGGTCGTTGAAAGTTTGTCGCAGGTGCAGAAGCTGCAGCATCTGTCAGATCTGTGGGTTTACACCACTGATCCCTCTGATGCCTGTGACAAATGCCAGTGTGGGTTCTGTGGGTCCACAGAAGTCGCCAGATTTTCTGGCCGTCCTAGCCATTCGAATCTCAGTTCTGCACTTCTGCCAACACTTCTTGTGATGGTGCTTAGCTTTGTCATAGGTAAGTTTCCTTCTTGCCTTTCGAAGCATCTTCTGGGCAAAATTTTTTCTTAGGCGCTCGGTCTCCAGCTCTGCAAAATTCCTTCACTTTTTCTTAAGGGTTCCTGGCACAGCAGGCACCTTCTCCTTCCCTTCTGTGCCCTCCATGGTGCCAGCCAGAAGAGAGGCCAGCCTGCTTTTCCAGCTGCAGGGATGTTCCTCCTCCTGTGGAGAAAGCCCTGGGAGGAGACTGGGGGGTGGGGTTGGGGAGGCTCAGAGCATAGATCAATGAATGAACAAAGAAGTAAAAAAAAAAAAAACTTTTAAGAAAGTATCAGAGCATAAGCTGGGGGCAGAAAGAGTCATCCCCCATCTGCCTGAGTATAATGTCTCTGTGAGTCTCAGCTTTGCCTCTGACATGGGGCAATGCCAGGCCATGCAAGGACATCCTAGAATACCTCATGCCGTAAATGTTTCCCATCCCCACAGCTCCTGCCACAAGTGGGATTTGAGAGACAAAGGGACACAGAGCATGGCAGATATGAGAGCAGGGATGCTGTAGTGGGCATGTGGCTTGGCCTTGGGGGACAGAGTAAAGGGCTTGGATGGGAGTGAACTCTCCAGACAGGTGCCATGCTTAGGAATTAGGATTTTCTTTCCTACCAACCAGAGGTGTACAAGACACCCTGCGAGCAAAGCAGGCATGTCAGGGTCTAAGACTCCAGAGAAACAGGCTACAGGTCATAGGCAACCCCTGCCAAGGAGGAAAGAATCCCACATCCTCTCTCCCACCCAACCCACGCCAGACACACCCTCCGCATGCAGTGGCAGTGAGACTGCCAATTCTGACTCTGGAAGTCAGGGAAGGTTTCTAAGGGGAGGAGTGAGGTGATCAGCTTTTGTTTTAGAAAAGCCAGAGTTAGGAGAGAATGGCTGGGGGGAGGGAGGTCAGTGGTGCTCACCTAGGTGTCACCATCCCGTGGGGCACTTGGCATCTGTTGTGCATTTTTCCTTATTGCATTGACTGAAGAGGGCACCCTCACATCGAGGGCAGGAGCCAAGCATCCTGCAGTGCACAGGACAGCCCCCCAATGATAAAGAGCTGCTCCACCCAAATGCCACAGCACCACCATCGAAAGCCCCCAAAAGGGGCCTGGTGGCAGCCCAGGTGCATGATACCAAGGAGCTGAAGGACCCATTAAGCTGTTAGGAGAAAGAGGGTGGCCCCACTCACCACGTTTTGGGGCTGTGTGCCCAGCTGGCTGAATGTTTAAGGATATGATGGGGACACCCATTTGGGGAAACCTGAAGGCCAGGGGTGGGCAGTGAGCAAAGATGTTTGGATGGGAACAACAGTTCCCATACGGTTGTCATGGGAACCATGATGGGACTGGCCAGTGTGAGCACCTGTGAGCACCACCAGCTGGGCCAGGTCTCCACAGGTGCTAAAAGGGAAAAAGGAAAAAGAACACCCCGTGCTCCTCCAGGCAGCTGTTGCAACATGGTCACACATCCTCAGCCGCTTGGTGGCTCTGGCCTGGGAGAGAAGGGACCTACCTTCTCAAAATTCTGAAATTCTGATATCTCCCTACAGCCACCCGCCACAAAGCCACGTCTTTTTGTAACCGGTAGCCAGAGGGGGACTGGAGATGCTAATTTCATTTCATTAGATCCCAGCAGCCTTCTATTACAGCAGGCGGGAGGGAGGCAAAGGAGCTGACGTGTTTTTAAAAGCCGCAGTTTTGCACTGTTTTTAATTTAATGCTGCAGGTAAAAGATGCTGCCTCGGAGTCACTAATGATTCTCGTGAATTATTTTGGTTGATTTGCACACCCCTCCGACTTTAAATAAAGAGGGAGGAAAGAGAGCCGAGGTCCCTCCTGGAGCTGCGAACCTGCAGCTGGAAGGCGGTGCAGCTGAAACTGAGACTGCGGGATGTTCTTCTGGGAGCCGTTTTCCCTTGGGCGAGCACCGGGCCTCCCTCGGGCACCAACCACGGTCACTGGGCGTTTATAAACAGGGCACGAACTTGAGACGCCATTCCCTTACACTCTCCACTCCCCTAGCCACAAGCCACTTCATGGTCGCTGACCAAATAACAGCGGTGAGTGTATTTGGTGTCTTTATCGTAGGCCAGATCTCTTTATCTGCACATACTCTGAGGCTCGTTCTATGCTGAGAATCGGTGTGACTTTCCGTGTCCCTGAGGAGTGCAGGGAAGCCCTGAGAGGTTGGGGAGCATACTCAAGGTCACCCTGCTTGGTAGTGGTAGTGGTAGCAACAGGGCTCCAGGTCACTCGTGAAAGCAGGAGCCTCCTGGTTTGACTCAGTATTGTACCTGCAAGGCTGCAGGAAATAAATGAGAAAATGGACCCGGCTTGTCTGATTCCAGAGACGGTGCTCCTCCCCTCTAGGATCCCGTGGGCTCCGGAGGAGGAATGTTGGCCAGAAAGGCCAAGACCAAAGACAGGCAGGAAACAGGAAACCCTCCTTCTAGACCCCCAGCATCTGATGGGTATCCACTTAGCAGCGGCACCAAGGGTCCCACTTCTGCAACTTGCCCCAGGGCTCCCAGGCAGAGACCTGTCTGCCAGGAAGACAAAGTTTGGTGGTCTGAACAAGGATCCAAAAGGAGCCCCCATTTATCTTGATTCGCTGCCCATCTCCATCAGGGGAAGTGTCTCCTAGCCACTGGTGCCCCCTTTCCTCCTCCTTCCCTTCAAAATAAAATTAGAGGCAGCCAGCAAGAGCATTAAACCCCTCCCAAATTTCCATTCTTCATCTGTCATGTCAGGGCCAAAGTTTTATGGCTGCAGCTGACTGAGGGTCTCTGCTGGGACCAGCAGGGGGTAGGCAGGGTCTGGGAAAGAGCCCAGTTCTGGAGGCAGGTGGGAGGCCGGCCTCTCTGTCACCAGGGGGTCAGGGCAGCTGCATTAGTGATTCAGCCCCAGCGGGGAGGCTCTGAACCTGGCTGGGCCCAGACAATCAGAAAAACAACCAGAATCCAGAGCAGAGAAAGAGGCCCTGGGAAGCCTTGTGACTTTCCCATCAAAGAAGCAATCAGTGTCTATGCAAAATGCTACCAATTTTTGTGATTTTCATCGCAGGCATATGGTCTGGGCTCCCAGATCAGAAAAGAGTGGGGACTACAAAAACAGAGGCCCTGGGTTCAAATTCCAGCTCTACCACTTAGCAACCATGTGGCCTCAGGCAAGTTACTGAGCTTCCTTCAAATCCCATAAAGTGGACCTGGCAGGAAGCAGGTGGCACTCTTCAACAGACAAGGGGAGGTCATCTGTGAATCTGTAGCAAAATGTATTAAGAGCCTGACCAGGCGGTGGCGCAGTGGATAGAGCATCGGACTTGGACGCGAAAGACCCAGGTTCAAAACCCTGTGGTCGCCAGCTTGAGCGCGGGCTCATCTGGTTTGAACAAGGCTCACAGCTTGAGCTCAAGGTCACTGGCTTGAGCAAGGGGTCATTTCATCTGCTGTAGCCCCGCCCCCACCCCGGTCAAGGCACATAAGAGAAAGCAATCAATGAACAACTAAGGTGCCACAACAAAGAATTGATGCTTCTCATCTCTCTCCCTTCCTGCCTGCCTGTCCCTATCTGTCCCTGTCTCTGTTTCTCTCTGTCTCTGTCACAACAAAAACAAAAGATGCATTAAGAATGTTAAGATGATGACAAGGGAGCATCCAAGCAAGGGTGGGGCCCCTCCAAGCACAGGGCCCAGGGCCTCTCTCCGTAAAGCTGGCCCTGAAAGGAACTCTGTGCCAAGGAAGGGCAGGGTTCCAGGAAGCCACAGGGGTGGAGGAACTTCCTGAGCTGCGACAGGTATGAGTGACAGGGAGATGCCAGAGCTGTCCCCTTGCTATGCCCATTTCAAGGAACAGAAAGACATTCCTGGTAGGAGGGAAAGGGTATGGGGGACAGGGTCCCCTCTGTGAAGGCCTCCCCAGTCCATCAGATTCCTGGTCACCTCTCTCTGCCCTGAGTTTTTGGCTCCTTCAGAGATAGTCCGGGACTCTGGAGACCACATGACTCCATGGAGGGAGGTTTCTGCTGTTGAGTTGTGAGCCCATTAGGGGAAGGACATATAGTCTTGGCTGCTCTCAACTCTCCACAGACTCTGGCCAGCACTGGACACCTGTGGGGAAGCACAGAGGTGGTGGTCAGTGGTGGTGCTGGCCTTCTTCACCTAGTTTTCCAATTCCAAGGTCCAAGGAGTCTACAGCAGGTTTCCCCAGGAAGAGGACTTCGTCTTCGGCCAGAGCGTTTGACGTCTTTCCCAAGAGCTTAGTTACAGGTGGACTTGCTTTTAAGGCTGTGCCATGTCCCTAGCCCCCCACCCCCAGCAAAGAAAAGGGTTGGATGAGAGTTTCTCAGCTAGGTGCTATTGACATTTTGAGTCATGTCATTCTTTGTGTATGGGGGGGAGAGGTAACCTATGCATTATAAGACATTTAGCAGCATCCGTGGCCTCTACTCTCTGGATTCAATTAGCAAGCCCACCTCCTCCCCAGCATAATAACCAGAGTGTCTCCAGACACTGGAGACAACCCTCCCTGTGGGGCGAAATCACCCCAGGTAGAGAACCACGGGATTGGCAGGAGGCAACACCAGCCTTGTGTGTAGTATTTTCTCCGTTCTGGGTCCATTTGATGTTTTTTCCTCCAGCTAAGTTATGTACCTCTGGATCCTTTTCATCCTCCAGCCACTGTGAACACGCACTTGACCGTGTGGCCCCTTTCACTCTGATTATCGGAAACTTAGAACCAAACCTGTTTCGGTGTGTATCCTGCCAGGGCATGCCTCTTTCATCTTATCTCTCCACTCCACTCTGCACCCTCTGCTCTCTCACTCCAACTGTTCATTTACATCAGTCTTCTTATGTTTTATGCAGTATTTTTGTCTGCTTTAAGTCTTTTCTAGAAGAACGAAGGATCCAAAGAGCAAAATAAATAGCTGGTGTCCAGGTAAGTATCTATGGGGATGACAGCACAGAGAAAGCAGGCACTTGCCTGGAGGAAAACAGGACAGTCAGTAATTAGGGGCCCGGGAGGATGCAGAACTGAGCTTGTCCCAGCCACTCACAGGGCAAGACACATGGGGGTCATCCAGGATGACCTTCTGAAGGGACAAATTAGAGACAGAGAATGAGCTGGTCAGAGCCACTCTGTAGGGAAGGGCCATGCTCTGCCTCCTTTGTGTTCATAGGAAGCTGCTTTAAAGGATGGCCAGTTGGCTCAGTGGTAGAGCATCGGCCTGGCGTGTGGAAGTCCCAGGTTTGATTCCTGGTCAGGGCACACAGGAGAAGCACACATCTGCTTCTCCACTCTCCCCTCTCTCCTTCCTCTCTATCTCTCTCTTCCTCTCCCACAGCCAAGACTCCATTGGAGTTGGCCCCAGGCACGGAGGACAGCTCCATGGCCTCTGCCTCAGGTGCTGGAATGGCTCTGGATGCAGTGGAGCAACACCCTAGATGGGCAGAGCATCGCCCTCTGGTGGGCATGCCCGGTGGATCCCAGTCAGGTGCATGCGGTGTCTGTCTGTTTGCCCCCAGCTTCTAACTTCAGACAAATAAAAATAAAATAAAATAAAAAAGATGGTGCTGGCCAATGGCCAGACCCAATGGGCCAGCCATGTGAATGAACCATCTCAAAAGTGGCTCTTCCAGCCCCAGCTGAGCCTCCTGTACTGATGACACTCATGGAGCAGAGGCAGGCAGTCTCCACCAAGCCTCCACAAAGAGAAAATCCCATGAGAAAAATAAATGCTAGTTGTTGTTTTGGACAGTAAGATCTGGAGCAGTTTGTTATGCAGCAAGAGATAACTGGAAATCTTGTTTATGTCATTTGACTCCTCCAAGGCTAAGTTTCCTCATCTGAATTATGAACCTTAAATGACCCATCCGAGTGCCTGACATGGAGAAGGGACTCCGCTAACAGCAGGTGTTATTAGTATTACTGCAAAGGATGGTAGGTGCACAGCCAAAACACAGCCATGCCCCCAGGACAACTGGCGGGTAAAACAGGTAGGAAACTATAGTATGGAATGTCATCCACCCATTCCAAGCTTCTTCCTGAAGCCCCTCCAGAGCACCCAAGGAAGGCCTGGGAGGAAGATGGAACTGCAGGAGGCAACAGGTGGGGACATCGCAACACTTGCTCTGACCCCCTTTTCTCCTTCTCTCCTCCATCTCTGCCACCCAGGCCTTTATTGCTGCCTATATCCCCAGACAAAATCTCTCTCCTGAGTCCCCTACCTGTACATTCAACATTGCCTCCTAGGTGCTCCAATGACCCTTCCCTAATGTACCCAAATCCAATGGTATGCCCTCCCCCACCTACCCACCCACCCACCCACCACCATCAGCGTAACCTTCTCTTGCTCTCCCCAGCTAGTGAGTGGCTCTGTCAAAGGCCATGAGTCATAAACTGGCCACCCTGCCTCTCCCTCCAATCCCCCACATCCTAAATGTCACTGAGTCCTGATGGGTTTGTATCCTAAATACCAATGCTCTCCGCCCTCACTGCCATGCCCCTGTCACCATCTCCTGCATGGACCACAGCAAAGGCCCCTAATGCCCCCCCACCACTACCTTCCTCAGCCTCCCACCTATTCTTCACACAGCAAGAGTGAGCTTTTCAAGATACAAATCAGATCATGTTGCCACTCGCTTAAAAGATTTTGCTGTTTTCCTAGTGCTCTCCTGACAGAGAACTCTGCCCTGCCACCACCTGT
Source organism: Saccopteryx leptura (assembly GCF_036850995.1). NCBI lineage: Eukaryota > Metazoa > Chordata > Mammalia > Chiroptera > Emballonuridae > Saccopteryx > Saccopteryx leptura. Next base: position 171,552,977 of record NC_089507.1, read on the forward strand.
AGTGGGTTCTGCTAGGTCTGGCTTCTGTGCCACCTGTCCATTCCACCTCAATTCACTCCCATCCCTGCCCTGCTTTCTGTGTTTTAGCCTTATTGGCTTCTTTCAGTTTCCCAAACTCTCTATTTTCCCTCCTGCCACAGGGCTTTTGCACATGCTGTCCCTGCATGCTCTCCCAGGCACCCACCTCCAACACATGCTTTTAAGAAGCCTCCCTGCTCTCTCTGACCAGACAAACCCCTCTCTGCCCAGCCCCACTGCTACCAAGTGGTATCTCTCCTTCATGAAACCAATCTCCATTTAATTTTGCTTTCCTTCTGCAACTCTTAGATGGATATCTCCCTTCCACACTAGACTTTAAGCTCTTCAAGACTGTGATTGGTTTTTGTTACCATTATAACCCAAAAAGCTGGTGCGGTGCCCTGGCACACAGTAAGCACTTGACAAACATTCATTGAATGGACAACAAAAGTGGAAGAGAAGGGTGTTGAGAGGCCAAACAGCTCATGGTCACTCGAAAAGTCAGGCAGCATTTTATGGAGTAGGTATGACTTGAGCAGACCTTGAAGCAGGTATAGATTTTGCATGGATGGAGTAATCTAGAAGGGTATTCTTGGTATCTGGACCAGAATAAACAAAGAAGTAGGTACAGCAAGTTTTGTGTGTGTGTATGTGTGGTGTATGCATACACACATGTGTATGTTGAGACAAAGGTCATGCTAATGGAGGAGCATGTGGGGGAAAGGGGGACATCAGGGCAGGTGGATTATCAAGGTTCTTGAAGTCGGATGGAAGAGTTGGCACATGAACAGAATGGGGGGCTTCAGAGCAGAGTGGTGATTGTGAGCAGGCAGCCAGAAGGGAGACAAGAACTGAAATCTCCTAGAAGAGGGAATGGACATAGAGGCGGGGATGGCTAGGAGGTGAGTTAGGAGGCTGGTCAGTGCCTAGAATGCCCTGGTGAGGACCTGTGCAGTGAGGGCAGCGAGTGTGCAGAGGTCAAGTAGATCATGAGATGTTAAGAAGAAAGCCACCCATCAGCCTGGTGACCACTGTCCGCAGAGGACTCCAACACAAGAAGGGTCTTCCTCCACCCCCAGGTGTAGGAAGAAGCCAGACCATCAGCCAGAGGGAGGAACAATAGTGCAAAAGGCACTCGTGTGCTTTCCAGTCTCTCTGGCCCATGTGCTGGTGCTCCAGACTGTGTCCCCGTCTGACCAAGCAGATCAATACCAGCCATCAGGACTGATGGAAGGGGCTGAGGACAAGGTTAGCGGTCTGTACAGAACACCCTGAAAACCCGGCAGAGCAGGGCTGCCTGGATGACAAATTGCTTATTAATAATATAAATATGTAAATGTTTTGAGGGCTATATTGATCCCAATGTGAACCATCCATCATAAGGGTGAGCAACAGTGTGTTATAAATCTCAAATAATAAATCTGCAGCCTAAGACTTATCAATATAGGTGGACCAAGGCAGGAACCAGCCCCGAGGCGATTTTACCAGTGAGAACAGCTCCCAACAACCCCACCCACCATGTGGGGTTCTGAGGGGAAGGGGGAGCTAAAGGACCCCCAGAGAGAAAGGAGGTACACTCATGTAAGGATCCTAGGGTGAGCTCCACCCCTCTTCTCCTTCTGCCTGAGCAGGAAGAGCAGTCACCAGAGCTCCTGAAATCTCTGGCTCAGGGCCCCACCAGCCTGGAAAAACAGCCACCCAAATGTGAGGAGAATTCCAGTCTCCACATACTCGAGATCAGGGGTCCCCAAACTTTTTACACAGGGTGCCAGTTCACTGTCCCTCAGACCGTTGGAGAGCCGGACTATAAAAAAAAAACTATGAACAAATCCCTATGCACACTGCACATATCTTATTTTAAAGTAAATAAACAAAATGGGAACAGATACAATATTTAAAATAAAGAACAAGTAAATATAAATCAACAAACTGACCAGTATTTCAATGGGAACTATGCTCCTCTCACTGACCACCAATGAAAGAGGTGCCCCTTCTGGAACTGCAGCGGGGGCCGGATAAATGGCCTCGGGCCGCATGCAGCCTGTGGGTCGTAGTTTGGGGACCCCGCTCGAGATAAAGGAGCTTAAGGATTTGAGGTCAAGGATTCAGTCTTGGAGCCGGGCCAACCTGAGGTCATGTCCTGCCTTCACTGTTTTCTAGCTTTTGTAAATGTCACACATTTAACTGCTCTAAGCATCGGTGTATTCATCCGGAAAATGGGAATGTTGATACCACCCTGCAAGGTGGTGGTGGAGATTAAACAGGACACGGTCTATAAAGTAATATCCGTGGTAGTTACTGTGACCATGGCAGAGCAGCCAGGGGCTCAACAATGTAAGCGAACTGTTCTTTTCAGTAGAACCCAACATTTCCCCAAGCGTCATTCCTGGGGCCCACGTTCCATGGGCCGTGAATTCACTCTCAGCAAAGCTTACCTTCTGGAATGCAAAGAGACCAGGTATGTAGCATGTTCAAGGTTCAGGGAAGTCCTGCATTTAAATAAATAGATGATAGATAGATAGATAGATAGATAGATAGATAGATAGATAGATAGATAGATAGATAGATGATAGATAAAGCTGTTTGATTTTGCTGAACTCAGCATTTCCCAAACCTATTGGCCACGAAAGTTTTTCTTTTTCTCACAGAGAATTCCCCAGACCACTGTGCCACCTTACACTCCAGGAAGCGCTGAGCCGTGCTTAGTTTGAGAGTTTCCTGGTCAGGTGCAGCGGAGCCCCGCCAGGATGGTACCTGAGCTTTCACCGCTCCCTTTCCCTCCCAGGTTTCCAGCCTGGTGGGCTGGGCTGAGAGAGGAGGGAGGGGTTCAGGAGGAGCCAAAGGGCGGGCTTTCCCAGTTTGCACTGAATATTTCTGCATTGTTTGATTGTCTCACAGGGCATGAATTCCTTTGATGAGAAGGGAGGGAGAGAGGGAAGAAAAGGGGATGAGAAGGAGAGAAGAAATGTCTCCAGCCCCTCCTGCCCACCCTCTTAAGCTAAAGCCAACCTGCAGACCTCAGGAAGAAGAGGCCATTCTGTAGACATCCCCCTCCCTCATGCCTCTTCCCCATCCTCACACCCCAGCCCACTCGGGAAGCACGTGCTAACTAAAAGCCACCTCCCTGTCACAGCTGCGCCTCTGCCCTGTGCCTTAACTATGTGCACTTTCCATTCAACTCCCCAGAAACAGAGGGGCGGGCTCAGGGTCCACCACATTATCATTCCACATCTTCACCCTAATGGGCCCTCTCCACACCAGTTTGATTTTATTATTATGCCAGCACACTTGCTTAATTCTCTGCTGTCTTTCTTCTGCACTGTTGATTTACACTGTTAGTGTTTTAATTATACAATTCAGCACTCCTTAAAACATGAAAAACTGCTCAGCTTTTCAAGCAATTAAAAGGCGGTGAAGTATATCAGCAGATCGGAGACAAGATAAGTAAATCATACAATTAAAAAAAAAATCATTTGGTGAAAATGTAGCAATCCACCAAAAAGGAGTGAGGTTTCCTGGGCCCTCCGGACCAGAACTTCCAAAACAGGTGTCTCCTTCACCTCACTTTCCTGCTGGGCTTGCTTGCTCACCCCTCACCTTCCTCTCCCCCTCTGCTGCAGGGGCTGCATGGGTGCCCTCAGCCCCACAAGGGGCCTGCGCCAGGGGAGCTGCGTGGGAAAGCAGGATGGGGCAAGCCGGCCACGGAGCAGCTGGTAAACTTGGCTGTGTCCACCTCCTCTTGGCCTCAGTTTCCCATCTGCATATGGGCTGTATCGATTAGTTGGTGTCATGCTTTTGTCCTAATGTTGGTGAAATACACATAACAAAATTTACCACCTTCACCATCTTCCAGCGTACAGTTCGGTGGCATTAAGCACATTCACGCCGTTGTGCCGCCGTCGCCACTATCCTCCAGGACTCCTCTTTTTGCAAAACCAAAACCCTGTACCCATTCAACAATCACTTCCCTTTCCCGGCTTCCTGCATCACCGGTTTTAAGCTGGTCTTTGAGGAGACTCGGGGCTGCATTGCGGCCCCTGTGGGCTGCCTGGGAGGGGAGAGGTTCAAGGGAAGGATGAACAAGCAGAGTTCTATTTTAATATAAGTCAGCAGGCAGCTCTTTTTGATCTGGGTAAGCCCCTGGGCTTCTGGGTTAGGTTTCATTTGAGTAAAAGACTGTGCAGAATATTTTCTGAAGCCTGAAAACAACAGGATGAGATGAGCTTAGAGGTCTTCTGGGCTGGAAGGAACCAGGCTAAGGAGCTTGAGTTTCTCTGAAGGAACGCTCTGCTCACCAGCAAAGGGGACTGGGGACCTGCTTCTCTGAGTCCCGAGCAGGATAGAAAGTGCTCCCCAGAAAGGGCCGGGAACACCTCAGAACGCAGCCTCCCCCAGGTCTTTGTTCTCTTCTCCTTGCACAGCTGGCATCATGACTCCAGGCTCACGGGACCTCTGGAGCCAGCAACTTCCCCTGCACTCTGAAAGTGGTGGGAGTGGGGACAGAAGTGCAGCGCCCACCTGTCCATCACACTGGGAGCTGGAAAGCCCCAAGATGCCACCCACCCTGCTCCCTGGCCAGGCTCTCTGGGAGAGGCATACTGAGCAAAGCGAGAGGGCAGGAGAGGTGGTGGGTTCCTGGGCTGGCACTGAAGGGGGCAGAGAGACCAGGGCAGGCTGCCTGATACACAGCATCCGGTTCGGCACAGAACCTCCCTGGGGGGTTATACTTCCCCTGTCCTTCATCTGCCGGCTGGCAGGGTTACAAATGCTGAGCAGCAGTGCCCAGATCTCAGTCAGGTTAGGTCTCTGCAGAAAGAGGCAAGGTCAGAGACCAGGGCACTGGCTCTACAACCAGGGTTCAGGTTTCTTCCAGGAGATCAGCTGCACCCAGAGTTGTGCCTGGATCCATCCCCCTACCCTACCAAAGTGTCCCTGTGAAGAGGAAAAGAGATGGAAAATCCTGACTTTCTCTCCTTCAGGGAAACAGAAGACGCTGCTGCCATTTTCTTCCCACTCTGGGTCACTGCCGTTTAATAACACCTGAGGGACCAGACAGTCAGGCTCTGGAAACTGCCCTTCCACAGGTGGGGATTTGCTTTGTGGTGGGGTCTCTCCCCTCTGGGTCTTTTCCAGGAGAACAAGGTGCCCAGCCTCTGAGTCAGGCTTTGCTGTGTTCAGTGGAAAGTAGGCATGGGACACAAGAATGAGTGGGACAGGTGCGTACACAGGTCCAGCTCTTATGATCACTGCCAGCCCCTCTGCCTCCAGCCTTGTCCAAGCCCTAAGCCAGATCTCTCCAGAGTCACCTTCTGCTGGGCCACCGCCCAGTCCTGTTCCTCCCCATCTCTCTTCACTGGCACTCAAGCCCCGGCCCCAGCCTTTCCTGGGTCCACAGAATGTCCCCAACCTGGGCCCACACTCTCCTCAAGGTCACTCCCAAGCAATTTCGGTTCCAAACAGTTTCTACTGGTTGCACTTTGCAATTCCAGAACCTCCATTAATCATTCTTAAGCCCTTTGAATGCAATATTTTCCCAAAGAACAGAAATTTCTTCACAACTCTGTACCTTCCTGCCATCTCCAATTACCCATGCTCATCAGTCATTAACAGAAAGCATTAGCATATCTATAATTTCTATATACCATGATTAATTCAGCTTGGAGCTTTCTCCCAGTTGCCCTAATTATCTGAAGAGTGACCTGGATGGGGTGGAGTGGGGAGGGCATGCCCGTCACCCAGCCTCAGAGATACAATGTTAGAGCAGAAATGGAGCTTCCTTTTGTGGGTGGTGGCGGACGCAGTGAGATGCTATGAAGGCCTCGGGCACACTGCGAGAGTACAAGGTGGTAGGGCGCTGCCTGCCCACCCCCAAGTGCCACACACCACCCCTCTACCACATGCGCATCTTTGCACCTAACCATGTTTTTGCCAAGTCCCGCTTCTGGTACTTTGTGTCTCAACTGAAGAAGATGAAGAAATCTTCAGGGGAAAAAGTCTACGGTGGCCAGGTGCTTGAAAAATCCCCCCTTCGGGTGAAGAACTTTGGTATCTGGCTGCGCTACGACTCCCGCAGTGGCACCCACACATGTATCGGGAATACCGGGACCTGACCACTGCAGGCGCCGTCACCCAGTGCTACCGAGACATGGGGGCCCGACATCGTGCCCGCGCCCACTCAATCCAGATCATGAAGGTGGAGGAGATTGCAGCCAGCAAGTGCCGCCGACCAGCAGTCAAGCAGTTCCACGACTCCAAGATCAAGTTCCCACTGCCCCACCGGGTCCTTCGTCGCCAGCACAAGCCACGCTTCACCACCAAGAGGCCCAACAGCAGGACCTCTCAGTCCCCTGGTCTGCTCAAATAAACACCTTGGGAAAACAAAAAACAAAAAACAAACAAAATAAAGAAATGGAGTCCTGATGGTATTAAATGCAACTCTATCTGTTTGCAGATGAGGAAACTGAGGCTGGAAGAGATGAAGTGACAGCCCTCCACCTCCTCCAACCACCCCAGGCAGCATCTTCTCCACTGTGTTTCCTACAAACTAGTGGCCAGAAATATTCTGCAAAAAGTGAAAGTGAGAAGAGGGTGGTGGGGGTGCACAGAGCTCAGGGGACCTGTGATCTAAGATGTCTTGGGAAGCCTAAGTCTTGCATCACTCGCCTGAATAGTCACAATGTGTGGTAGTACATTAAAGACTTTCGGGAAGTCTCACAATAAAGAAACCTTCTAAGTTTGTTTAATCCTAAACTCCCTTAAACATTATCTCTTCTTTTCTCTAGACCACCCAGATCAGTCATGTATTTATGTGTAAAAAGTTTATATACATATATCCCAAAATGAAACAAGCATGTTATTTCACATAATAATAGTGAGGGGCAGAAATCTGTGGATAGGTTAGCTGGGTGATTCGTGCCCAGGGTCTCTCATGAGGTTACAATCAAGATGTCACCTGGGGCTGAGGTCATCTGAAGGCCAGATGGGTGTTGGAGAATCTACTTCCAAAACGGCAACCTCGCATGAGCTGGTTGTTGGCTGGAGGTCTTGGTGTCTCATCAAGAGGGCTTCGCAGTACAGCTGCTTGTGTGTCCTTGAGACACGGCAGCTGGCTTTTCTCAGAGTGAGTCATCTGAAAGAGACAGAGAAAGGGACGGAAGCTTCAGTGTCCTTTGTGATGTGTCCTTACAAGTCCCACACCATCATTTCTGCAATACCCAATGGGTCACATAGGTCAGCCATCACTGTGGGAGGCACTGCTCAAGTGTGAAATGTGACCACCAGGAGATAAGACTCACCTGTCACCATCTTGGAGGTCACCCTCTACACCAACCAACTGCACATCTTGTCAGCCACAAACCCAGAATCTACTCCATGTGGATTGAAATGGAACCAAGAAAGGGGTGCGTATCCCAGACCCAAAACTGCCGTAACCAAGATGAGATGCCACCAATGGCTTTGCCGGGTTCAGCTTCCTAAGGACCAGACCCCAGCCCTTTCCTTCAGCTCAGCTTTGCCTGGTCTCACCCTTCCAGGAGGCTCTGTTCTTCCCCCACTGGTCCAAGCCGGGCCTGGCATCTGTAGCGAGCCAGTGACCTCCAGCCTCCAAGGCACGGCCCAAAGCCAGCATTCTCTCTGCCTCAGGTCCACCTTCAGCCTCAGCTAAGGCAGGACTGACTCCTCTTTTCCATGCGGGGCCCCTCATGACTTACTAGTTCCACTGTGAAGGCAACTCTAAGAAGAATAAAAATTGCTAACACTTATTAAGTGCTTACGATAAGCCAGGCACTGTGCCAACAGCTTTCCGTGAACTATACCATTTAATTCTCAATGACCCTCAGAGGTAGTTCCTTTATCCCCATTGGACAGATTTAAAAAACGGAGGCTCTGGCCAGTCAAGGAATACGGCTAGCACCACGGAGCTAAAAGCAGTGTAGATGAAATTAAGCTGGGACTGTTTGATTCCGGAGCCCAAGCTGCTGGCTGTAAAGCTATATTGCCTCCAGCTTCCAGGTCATCTGGGTCATGAGGGAGTCTTTTCTGGCTCGAGTGACCCTGTTCTCTCACTTCACCAGGAGCTGTACCAACTCCCCTCTCTGCTAGCGCAGTGCTCTGAATCATTAGATTTTAAAATACCAGAATGCCTTCTCCAGAATGATATTTACAGACCATTGTCTTCCAACAACAATGAAAAGGTGGCTTTTTTTCACCTGCTCCCTCAAAACAGGCTTTAAAAGACAAATGAATATCTTGAAAGACAACTAAGTGTTCTAAGTAAAAATATCAATATGTTGGGGCCCTGGTCGGTTGGCTCAGTGGTAGAGCGTCGGCCTGGCGTGCAGAAGTCCCGGGTTCGATTCCCGGCCAGGGCACACAGGAGAAGCGCCCATCTGCCTCTCCACCCCTCCCCCTCTCCTTCCTCTCTGTCTCTCTCTTCCCCTCCTGCAGCGAGGCTCCATTGGAGCAGAGATGGCCCGGGCGCTGGGGATGGCTCCTTGGCCTCTGCCCCAGGCGCTGAAGTGGCTCTGGTCGTGACAGAGCGATGCCCCGGAGGGGCAGAGCATCGCCCCCTGGTGGGCAGAGCGTCACCCCCTGGTGGGCGTGCCGGGTGGATTCCGGTCGGGCGCATGCGGGAGTCTGACTGTCTCTCCCAGTTTCCAGCTTCAGAAAAATACAAAAAAAAAAAAAAATCAATATGTTGGTATTATATATGTAGTTGTAAAATACATAATAGTAGCACAAAGGAGTAAATACAACTTCTTTTTTCATTTTTTTAAATTTTATTTTAGTGAGAGGAGGGGAGGCAGAGAGACAGACACCTGCATACATCTCTAGTGGGATTCACCCAGCAAGCCCTCTAAGGAGCGAGGCTCTGCCCATCTAGAGGCGTTGCTCAGTTGCTCAGCAATGGAGCCTTTTTTTTTTTTAGCGCCTGTGGCAGAGGCCAGAGAGCCATCCTCAGAGCCCAGGGCCAACTTACTCAAACCAATCGAGCCATGGCTGCCGAAGGAGAAGAGAGAGAAAGAGAAAGAGGAGGGGTGAAGAAGAAAATGGTCTCTTCTCCTGTGTGCCCTGACCAGAATTGAACCCAGGACATCCACACACCAAGCCAATGCTCTACCACTGAGCCAACCAGCCAGGGCCTAAATATAAATACAATTTCCATGTTGTAAGATTTTACATTTCATGCTATTTGATACAATATTAACTTTAAATATACTATGATAAGTTAAGAATGCACAGAACAACCACTAAAAACAATACAAAGACATATGGATTTTTTAAAGACGATATCTTAAAATTAAATATTTTTTAATGAACCTATGCAAAGCAGGAAAAGAGAAAGAAGAGAACAAAACTCAGGGGAGACAACAAACAATAGCAGGTGTGGTGGATAAACTTCTAAATGGCCCTAATAATCCCCATGTTCTGGCCTTGACGCCCTTATAAAGGCCCTCCCCTTGAGGGTCGACAAGACCTGTGTGATGGCCTCTAACCAGTGGAATGTAGAAAGGTGACTGGGAAGTCCTTGCCATGACTATGTTACAGAAGACTGTAACTGCCATCCTGTTAGCAGACTCTCTCCTTTGCTGGCTTTGCTGAAACAAACTGCCACTTGGTGAGCTGTCCTGTGGAGAAGCCCACACAGCAAGGGCCTGAAAGCAGCCTCCGGCCAGCAGTCACAAGACACAGGTTCTCATTCCAACAGTGTGCAATGAACTGAATCCTGCTGGCAACATTGGAAGGGAATTCTTCCCCAGGCAAGCTTTCAGATGAGAGTGTAGCCCTGCACCTCACGTTAATGGCAGGTCTCTTGGTGGCAGAGATCCTTCAGCAGACAACTCAACTAAGCCAGAACCAGAATTCTGACCACAAAGTCTGTGAGATAATAAATGTGTGTGTGTGTGTGTGTGTGTGTGTGTGTGTGTGTGTGTGTGTGTGTGATTTAACCATGGGAATGTGTGGGACTCTGCTATGTAGAATTATCCAAGATCTGACTATAACTAGACACGGGCCCTATTTTGCATAGTTCACTCCTTGACTCACCTTGCTTTTCCCTGACTTTCTTTTTATTTCACAGACACACCACACTCATACCCACTTTGGTCCTGTGTGTTTGCCTGCTCTTCCCTTTCCAGAGTTCTTCCCCGGGTCTTTGCATGACTGTGTTCCTAAGAGAGGCTCTACTGATCAGAATCCTGGCATGAAAGAGATGGCACAGTCAGCCTGGGTAACTGGAAGCCAGTTCACTAAGAGGATTCTTTACAAACCTGTGACCAGGGTGTAAGAAGACCACCCAGTATAATGCAATGTCTGGAGCTAGTGCCACCTGGGCCTGAAGTGAGGATAAGGAAACAGAACCATTTCCGGGATGTGTTGAGCTGCTGGGTGGGAGCCAGGCAATACACGCTGTTTCAGTCTCCTCTCTCCCTCCAGTCTCTGCCAGGGCTCCCAGTTGGCAAACGCAACCAGCACTCAGAGGACAGGGCCCCCTGCACAGGGTGGAGACAGATTCCGGGGGAACCAACAGGCTACCCAGCACAGATGCTGTGACTTCCCACCTGAACAGCCATTCCGTCCTGTTCCTTTCTAATTTCTCCTAATTTCACTGTCTTATTTGGTGACTTGTATGTTGCCAAACTCCCCCACTCTGAACGCAAGCTCCGGGAACACAGGACCATGTCTGATTGACTGCTGTGTCCCCAGAGCCTAGAACAGAGCTTCCTATTGAAACAGATGCAGAGCACTCCCATGACCACCTGGGAGAAAACAAATGGGCGAGTGTCCAGGTCGCTGCCGCCCCAACCAGGCTGGGAGACCCTTGCAGACAGCCACATTCTCTCTCTTTATTTTATTTTTTTTAATTAATAGAAATTCTTTCTTTAGAGTAGTTTTAGATTTGCAGAAAATTTGATGGAAAAGACAGAGCGTTCCCACATACCCTTTCTATCCACCCACAGAATCCTTTATTTTTTACATTTTGTATCAGTGTGGCACACAGGTTAAAATTCAAGAGCCAATATTGATATGTTATTGTTAACTGACATCTATAATTTACATTAGGGTTCCCATTTTGTGACAAAGGGGTAATGACAGGTGTCCATCGTTACTGTATCACGCAGAATAGTTTCACTGCCCCAAATCCTCCATGCTTTATTTATTCCTTCTCTCTCTCTCTCCCAAACCCCTGCAACCAGTGATCATTCTACTGTCTCCATGGTCAGAGTGCTGTATAGTTGGAATCGTACAGCACCTCTATCGCCTTTGATCCCTGTGACCGGGCACTGCAGAGGACCCACAAGTACGTCCCAAATACACAAATGAACGAACTTAGAGATGTTCACATTGTATGCGGCTTTGAGTACATCGGGAAGGCGTAAGCCTAGGCTTCTTCACATTTGGGGTAAGAAACCTTCATTTTATTCCCTTTTTTGCCCTCTCCTCCCCTAACTTCACTTGCATTCCTCATCCCCTTTAAATTATACAGAGATTTCCTCCTATGAAAGCTAATGTAGGCACCATAACAGAGACTATATTTAATGTAAATGGAAGAAGTAGAAATGGAAGGATTTATGGTAATAATAACCAGCTTGTAATAACACAGAGCGGGTCACCTGCTTAAGATACAGTGGATTAAAGAGAAGGAAATTTACCTCCCAAAAGAACATGGTGTCACCAGAAAACTGCTAGAGCACCAACTCTTGGATGATCTTATTAAATCCCATAGATCTTCCGTGCTTTCCTACAGGGAGAGGGCCGCTTCTTTCCCTGGTTCAGATAATGGCCGAAGTGAGACCTGGAGCGGAAATGGGTGGTGGAGGGTGGAGGGCAATTCCCCAAAAGGCCTGGAGTCAGTGCCTGGTGGACGGAGGCCCCCTCGTGTGTGCAGAGCCCCGCATGGGGCCCCATGCTGCTGGGCACAGCATAGAGTCCCGAGGGTGGGAGGGAGGGGGATTCCAGTGTGAGGAGAATGGCAGAGAAGGAAGTGGGAAGCTGTCACTTTGTGAGGGATGCCTCTGATGTCTTGACCCAGCCCTTCCTAGGCATGGACCTGAAGCTGAAATATGAAGAGGGGGGTTTCAGAAAGCTGAGATGCAACAAATGCCATGCCCCTGATGGTAGTTAGCAGTGGCAGGAGGCTTTGGTTAAGTGGTGAGCTCTGCTCATTTAAAGAAACTTAGGTTCAAACCTCAGCCCCATACTCCCAACCTGTGTAATGATGAACAGATTATAAAACTCGCTTCATTCATCCCCAGCCTTGAGTCGATTCTTGGTCCAGGTTCATTCCTCTTAGGAAACTGGCCCCAGGACCTGAGTCGCCCCTGCCAGGAGTAGGGAAGCCTCCTTGCTGTTGGCCAGATTCAGAGCCTGGATGTCTTCCCAAGGTTAGTAGCACCATCCTCACCTCATAGGGAGATTCATTTCTGGGAGGAATGCCGGCCCCCAGCCCTTGCCTTTGCCCCCACCATGAGGAAGCAGGGGAGGATGCAGAACCCCATCTGCTCTTAGCTCATGCTCCGCAATTGGACGCCCCATTGGTCCTCAGACTTCCTCCCTCTTCCCTCCTCCTTCCTCCCTCCTCCCTCCTCCCTCCCTCTCCCCTCCCTCTCCCCTCCCTCTCCCCTCCCCACCTCCTTTCCGTGTTAATGGTTTGTTAGGAAATGGGTAATCTGGAGAGGACCATGAATGCAGCGAACAGAGATATTGCACAAAAGGATTATGGCAGCTTCCCCAGTGTACTGTGGCTTCTTTCATGTGTTTGCGTGAAATCGCCGTTATGAGAATGTCCTCATGAGGGAAGATGAGGGGGAAGGGCACCATGCCTGGGAATCAAGGCAAAGCTATGTGTGCTGAGGGAAAGGGGTGACTTCCAAGAGTCCCCAAGAACCCAGCCTAGGACCCCTTAAATGACTGTGTCTCCACTGAGGTCTCAAACCAAGGCAGACGTTACATCATTCTGGACAAGAGACCAGTCATCTCCCCCAAGGGAGGGACCTGGACCTGAGTTCCTTTCCCTGAATGAGGACCTGGGGTGGGGGACATGAGGTGTCACTTACCCTGGCAAAAACAAAGGACACTCCAGCCCCAGAGCTTGCACCAAAAGCCACGACTCACCTCCTCCACGTCTTGGCCATACCTCATCTTCTCAGAGTCTCCTCCGAACACCTCATTTTCTCTGAAACTTACCTTCCCCGTCGCTACCCAATCATCCATTCCTCTTCACTTCTTTTCTTTCTTTTTAGCAGTAGCCCTTATGGCCCTCTAATGTACCACTAACTTACTAAGATATTACGGTCATTACATTTAGGTCCCCACCGAATGTAAGCCCACGGGGACAGTGACTACTATCTGCTTTGTTCTTTGATATTTCCCAAACGACCAGAACTATGGTATTTTTGGTAGTAGATGCTCACTAAATGCTTCTGGAATGAATGCATGAATAGGGCCTCTAATAAAGGTGGGCTGTTGTCCTACCTCATTCATTCTCATTCCACACACTGTTCCCACGTCTCCTGGGAATTTCCATCCAGCCTCTGAGGAACCCAAACCTACACCTTGTCTCCCAACCTAAACAGCGTGAGGCTCTTTCTAAACTGGAAGGGAAGCCTGAGACAAACCCAGTACTTTGCCCAGGTTCAAAATCTTCACCTCCTCAGAGGGTGACTGTGGGCACGCACATGCTCAGAGCCTCCGCAGGGGGCGTGGGGCTCCACCTGCAGGAGCCATATTCCAGGGACACCGTGTTCCAGCACGACCCTGCAGGAGCCATATTCCAGGGAGACCATGTTCCAGCACGACCCTGCAGGAACCATATTCCAGGGACACCATGTTCCAGCACGACCCTGCAGGAGCCATATTCCAGGGAGACCGTGTTCCAGCATGACCCTGCAGGAACCATATTCCAGGGACACCGTGTTCCAGCACGACCCTGCAGGAGCCATATTCCAGGGAGACCATGTTCCAGCATGACCCTGCAGGAGCCATATTCCAGGGAGACCATGTTCCAGCATGACCCTGCAGGAGCCATATTCCAGGGAGACCATGTTCCAGCACGACCCTGCAGGAGCCATATTCCAGGGAGACCATGTTCCAGCATGACCCTGCAGGAGCCATATTCCAGGGAGACCATGTTCCAGCACGACCCTGCAGGAGCCATATTCCAGGGAGACCATGTTCCAGCATGAGTCATATTCCAGGGACACCGTGTTCCAGCACAACCCTGCAGGAGCCATATTCCAGGGACACCGTGTTCCAGCACGACCCTGCAGGAGCCATATTCCAGGGACACCGGTTCCAGCACGACCCTGCAGGAGCCATATTCCAGGGACACCGTGTTCCAGCATGACCCTGCAGGAGCCATATTCCAGGGAGACCATGTTCCAGCACGACCCTGCAGGAGCCATATTCCAGGGAGACCATGTTCCAGCACGACCCTGCAGGAGCCATATTCCAGGGACACCGTGTTCCAGCATGACCCTGCAGGAACCATATTCCAGGGACACCGTGTTCCAGCACGACCCTGCAGGAGCCATATTCCAGGGAGACCATGTTCCAGCATGACCCTGCAGGAGCCATATTCCAGGGAGACCATGTTCCAGCATGACCCTGCAGGAGCCATATTCCAGGGAGACCATGTTCCAGCACGACCCTGCAGGAGCCATATTCCAGGGAGACCATGTTCCAGCATGACCCTGCAGGAGCCATATTCCAGGGAGACCATGTTCCAGCACGACCCTGCAGGAGCCATATTCCAGGGACACCGTGTTCCAGCATGACCCTGCAGGAGCCATATTCCAGGGAGACCATGTTCCAGCACGACCCTGCAGGAGCCATATTCCAGGGAGACCATGTTCCAGCACGACCCTGCAGGAGCCATATTCCAGGGAGATCATGTTCCAGCACGACCCTGCAGGAACCATATTCCAGGGACACCGTGTTCCAGCACGACCCTGCAGGAGTCCAGGCAGGCAGTTCAGCCCAGCTCCCTCATTCCACTGACGGGTGCCCACCTTCTCCCCCTGAAGGTTTCTCATCGTCCCAGATGTCTCTGCACCTGTGGGTTGCAGTTAACATTAGCCTTGGAAGATCTCCTTCTCATGAGGGCCTCCTAATGAAGCCATTGTTCCAACACCACCTCCCGTGGCACCTACACCCTGGTCAGTGCTGTGAGCACTGCTTTCTCACTAGGCTCTTGGCCTGGGATGGGCTTCCCGTTAGAGCTGGAGAAAATGACACAGACCTCCAACGCCCAAGTCGCATGGACAAGACTTCACACGACCCCACACTTGTCCAGGCCAGAGTGCTGCCTTCCTCCATAGCCCTGCCTAGTCCAACTTCAGGTAGCCAGGTCAGGGGCCACTCACTGACCCCGCCGAGCTCAGGATACTGCCACGTCCTCTTTGCCTCCCCACCCCATCCCAAAGCAGAAGAGGCAGGTAAGGTCATCCTGCAGGCTTTTACCTCATTGCCCACTGGGAGTCTCCCAGCCAGGACTGGAATTGCAAAGTCTTATTTCTGCATTCCCCTTGGGGACCCTGTGAAATGTAGGTGTCTTAGCCTGGGTTCTCCCAAAAGCACAGCCTGAGATTAAGATGTATGTTTGGGAGTGTTTCGTTTGGGAGCTGACCCCAGGGAGCAGGAATGAGACAGGGACAGAAGAACGCCAATACAAGGCATGGCATTGACACTACCTCTGGGAGCAGCGGGACACATTTCTTCCAGGACCTCCCATCAAGAGTTTGGGATGTGTCCTGGGATTGTGCCTTGTGAGGGGGGGGGGGGGGCGGGGGGGGGAACAGGAGCATTGCCCTATTGCTCCAGCATTATCCCTGTACTTCCCAGAAGCACAGGATTGAGACCAAACAAGCACAGAGCTCCTGCTGGCATCCCCGGCATCCTCCAGGGATAGCCTGGGGCAGAAACAAGGATGCTGCCCTTGCTTGAGGCAGCACCTTGTGAAGCCTGCGGGGAGCCGTCCCTCGCTGCCCAGGATCAGAGCGGGTGAGCAGATGTGGGTCAGGCACCAGGCTGCTGCTCAGTGGATGAATATTTCTGCAGACCTTTGAGGAATGACTCATCCTTTGTACCCAGGTGGGGAGTTCCTCTACTCATTCCAGGTCTTAGTAAAGAGAGAGGGTGGTACGTATGCGGGCTTTTCATATTGTTGTTCCATGTTAGAAGGAAGCCAGCAGCCAGAGGGCTGCATAGGGACAGGGTAGGACAGCAATCAGGACCAGGAGACTCTGAGGGCGCCTGGAGCAGAGCCCCTGCAGCAGGGGTGGCTGGGAGAGGACAGGCAGTGCAGACGTGCCCACTCGCCTCTGCCCGTCTGTCTTCCTGAGCCCAGAAGCCAGCACAGGCTGCCTGTGCCCAGCCTGGGAATAGGCTGAGCTCCAAAAGTGCTTTGAAAACTCCACAGTTTGGAGCTGGAAAGCTCAGAGCACGTCCTCCCACTGAAAGAGTGTGTGCACGGCTCCTTGGACACTAGCCAGCCCAGAGGAAGCCCAGTAACTGGGGGCCACCAAAGCACAGCATCATAGACAGAATCAGTGTCTCATAGGGTCCAGGCGGACAGCACAGTCCAGACAACTCGGGGAGCCCAGAGCACAGCACACCTTAGGCAGTGAGGCCACGGGGTTCTCCCTGCCCCCAACCGCTGGGCAGTAGAACCAAGCAGACTCTGAGCTTCAAACTCTGGAGGGCGATTCCTAGAGCCCAAGAAAAGGCTCTAGCAAAGGAGGTGGGGGAAGGGAGAGCCAGGGTGAAGGTGGTGAAGGGCCAGAGGCCTCCATGGTTAGGAATAATCTCCTGGACCTGCAGGGAAAGGGAGAGATATTAGGCAGCGGGTGACACTATGATCTCTTTCTGACTGTGTCTTAGGTTGATGGGGTAATCTCTGCCCAATGCTGATTCCTCGGCCTCCTGGATTCTTTGCCTTGCTTGCTCAGCCCTGGGCTCCTGAAAGCTCCTCCTTTGAGGTCCTTGTGCTCCACTGGGATTTGATCCCCACCCAACTTACCTCCTCCAGCCCCCAGCAGAGCACCCATTTTTCAGATGGGCAAACTGAGGCCCAGAATCATTCAGCAAGTTGGTGGCAGAATCTAGACCAGGATGCAGAGTGTCTCCCACACCCTCAGCACACCTACTCACCAAGTAGGGAAAAGGGAACCCGTGGTTATGGGGTAACAAAGGCTACTCAACCTTTGCCTTAGGATGGTAGACAGGAGCACATCTTGGGGGAAATTACAGGTATTGGTTTCTTTTCCAAGGGAAAAACTAACCATGGAAAACACCTGCAGTTACAGCTCATCACGGCTGACTGTGAAACTGCAGTCTAAGTAGCTGGTAATCAGAAGACCGGAGACAATGAGATTTTGGCTTTATTTAGCACCTTGCCACCCCCGTCCCTCCAGCTTGCTGTGCCATGTGACGGGGAGAGTTGGGTTTGCAAACGGTCGGTGCGGCCTTTTCCCAGAGATCAGGCCACTGGTCTTGGCAGTCCATGGAAATTTCGACATCTTTTCTTTCCCCAGAGGCCAGGCTAAGTGTCACTGGGCCACCTGGCTCCTCTTTCTGTCCATTAATTTTTTACTCAATATTTATTGAGTGCCACCCACATGTCGCTCAAGGAGAGAGGAGCAGAGATCACAGCTGTGGACAAGCCTGGCAAGGCCCTGTCCTTGTAGAGATGATATTCTGGCCTGAGATACAGACCACAAACAAGCAAATGCGTGGATCAAAGAATTGGCAGTGTGTCACAGGGCCATGACAAAGCGTACAGGGTGATGAGACAGAGGGCAACGCTGGCAGAACTCTTTCGGGTAGTCGATGAAGCCATCCCTGAAGAGGTGACATGTCAGGTCCCAGAGCCCCTCTGTCAGGCCCCTGCTTTGCTCTCTCTCCCTGTCCTCCTCACTCCCACACCCAAGGATCCCATCTCCAGATAACAATCTGCTCACAAGCCCTGGTCTCAGGACTGGCTGTCATGAAGGCTAAGAGAGGAAAGAAGACCATTCCAGGCAGCGGGGGTGTAGTGGGGACGGAGACCCAAGGTATGGGTGGGACTGGACCTGCTGAGGAAGCAGTAAGCCTGGAGCCTTGTGCCCAACGAGAAGAGCAGACTGAGAGGGAGGGGCACAGGTGGCAGGGACCAGCCCACGCAGGACCTGCTGGGCAGGGCCAGAGAGTTTGAACTTCATCCTGAGTAAGCAGAAGCTGCCAGAAGGTTTAGTCAAGCACGTTCACATGACCAAGTTCGTCTTTTGGACAAGACCAAGAGGAAGACTGCTGCTGTGTTCATTCCATTCCATCTCTTTGTGGGTGTCTTGCATCCCTCCCTTCTCATCTTCTTTTTCCCTTTTTCTTACTTCACCTGGTTCTCCTCCTTGTTCACAGTCTCTCTGCCCTCAGTGCCTGCCCGTCCCTTTCTTTCAGTGCTCCCCCAATCTGTCACCCTCTCACCGTAGCTCCCCCCACCTCCACCCTCGGATAACAAGACAATGACGGTTGGAGCAATAATAACACAAGGCAGTGGAGTGACGGAGACCGTATATTCTGAGCCTGTCCGGGACAAAGGCCTGAGAAATTCAACCGAACTGGTAGGGCGTTGGGGCTGCTGTGAGGGTTCTCAGATGACTTTATTTGGCAGGACTGTGTTGTGAATCTAAATGCAGGAATCAGATGAAGAAGAAATCACTGTCCATGGGGTGCCCTGAGGATTTAGAGATGAGCAGTGTGGGAAGAGACTGCAGCCAACACATCTGGCTCCTCTCCAAGGTCCATCCCCACAAGCTGGATGACCCATGGGCAAGTTACTTAACCTCTCTGAAACTCACTGCCTTTGTTTGGAATAATAAGACGATCATACAAAATTTGCTACAACAGAACACAAACAAATTAGTTCCAAAGAGGGAAACTTCCTCTTGTAGAACACAAGGGGGGAGGTTTGAGCAAGCCTCCAGAAAGAATAGAAAAAAGAGGGCTCATTATTTCTCTTGCTCGTGTCTCCAGACCAGCATCTTCCACCAGCCAAGCTGCAGAACACTGGAACTCGGACAGCACTCCCCAGTTTATGTTAAGATCTGGCTTTTCTCGCCTTCTCCCTCTCCCCTACCAGAGCAGGTCAGGTGACTCTCATGGACCAATCAGCTGTGATTAGGGCATTGCCATCTGGGAAGGAAGTCGGTGACTCAGCTGACTCAAAATATCCTGGACCAGGAAACTCTAGTCATGGATGAGCTGGTGATGTGCTGACTCGACCATAAGAACCCCTCACTGGTGGGGGCTGGGCAGTTAACCAATAGGTGCCCACCACATCAACCTAATCCCAGAAACAGGCCAGGTCAGGGAAGGACGACAGCAGCAGCAAGCAGCAAGCAGCACCCACTGTGCACCCCAACACCCACAAGCAAAACTTCTCTGACTCTGCACAGTCACCGCCTCCACTCCAAGTCTCTGCCGGCTGCTCCACGGGACGGACACTGTGCCTCGGAGATTGTACTCATGGAAGTTCTCATGGTTCTCTGCATTGCCAGAGCCCAAGGTAATCTTGCTCTTCCCCGACAGCCGTTCTCAGCAGCATTCAACGTTCTCCCCCCTTTGGCCTTCCTGAAATCCTCACTTCCTGGGCCTTGGGAAGCCTACCTTCTCCCGGTTTTCCCCCACGTTCCTGGTCTGGATTTCTCTGTGTTAGATTTGCTTGCTGGTTTACCTTTGTTTGCAAGCCCTTTGCCTGATTAGTGCATGAGCACATGGCAGAGGCATGTGTGTATAGCCTATATAAGGCTGTGGGTGCCTGACCTGTGGTGGCGCAGTGGATAAAGCGTCGACCTGGAAATGCTGAGGTCACCGGTTCAAAACCCTGGGCTTGCCTGGTCAAGGCACATATGAGAGTTGATGCTTCCAGCTCCTCCCCCCCTTCTCTCTCTCTGTTTCTTTCTCCTCTCTCTCCCTCTCTCTCTCCCTCTCTCTCCCCTCTCTAAAAAATGAATAAATAAATAAAAAAAAGAAAGAAAAAAAATTAAGAGGAAAGACTAGACAAAACTGAAGGAGAAAAGAGTCATCAATAAGGCTGTGGGTGCTTGCGCTCGAGAGAGATGAGAGATTGGGGACTATGGATGGTGGATTGCCTGCCCACCACTGTGAGGGGCCATTTTTGCTGTTTGTTTGCCTGAGAGGCGGTTTCCCCTGCCTGTGTGCTTGTCCGCCATTGTGAGACTTTATTAAATGGAATGGCCCAACCCTTTCTGGCTCTGCAGTTTTTCTACTGTCGGCCCGAATCCAGTGTGGACCTGCCTGGCCTTGGCCACCAGTATTACACTTTGTCTCCTTTACTGGTTACTCCTTGACCTACCAAGGTTGCCTACATGGCTTTCTTTAGTACTGAGAGACCTGTGTAAACTTCCTACCCTGACCTGCAAGGCCCTGGACAAGCTGGCCACTGTCCATCTCCCATGTTACCTCCCACCATTCTCTGCCTCTGGTCCTCTTTCTTTCTATTATTTATTTTTTATATTATTTTTGAAAAATTTTATTTATTGATTTGTAGAGAGAGGAGAGAGAGAGAGAAGGGGGAGGAATGGGAAACATCAACTCATCATATGTGCCTTGACTGGGCAAACCCAGGGTTTCATACCTATGACTTCAACATTCCAGGTCGACACTTTATCCACTGCGCAACCACAGGTTATGCAATGGCCTTCTTTCTGTTTATCCCATACACCAAGGTTATTTCTGCCTTTTCACCAACTGCCTCCTGTACCTGGATTGCTCCCCTCCCACCCTCCACACACATTCCAACCTTGTCCTCACATGACTAGTTCCTCTTGTTCTCCAGTTCTGGACTGAAAAGCCACCTCTTCTAGGAGGCCCTCCCTGACTGCTTTATCTCAAAAAGCTGCCCAGTTGCTTCATATCAATCCTGTGAACTCATTGCCATGCATATGATAGTCTATCTGTCACCAGAATTTAATCTTCACAAGAATAAGGTTACTTTCTCTTTTGTATCTCTTCTTCTATCTCCTATGTCTTGTTACACAGTTAGCATTTAATAAATATACAAATAATGAAGGGTCGGAAGGAGTTATAATTAGTCATTATAAAAAGAAAGGAAGGTCAGTAGTAGATGAGGGAGTGCAACAGATATCAGGAAGGTGAAGGACATGTGCTGATGGGTGAGCCAGAGGGGGGAAGCCACGGCCAGGGTGCTCACAGGGGGCTGAGCTGAGTCAGCTGCTGAATCCACACAAAGGACCTGCGAGAGACTAGGCTCACTGTGATCAGACACAACCTGCAGTGAGAAAGAAAATGGGGAGATGGTGCTAAAAAAAAACAGGAACTAATTGAAAGTTTATGGAACAAATTTGTCACTCACCATCCTCAATCAGAGCAACAGACACACAGAAAACCAGAGAAGACTCCTGGATAAATCAATGGAAACACTTGTGGAGCATGGAGGGGTGCCGTATGGAGGCTGATGTCCCAGACTAAAGCTCATCTCATTCTGCCATGGGTGCCTCCCCACAACCAGGCTACAAAGCCACCTTCCTGGAGCAAAGCCTGACAGTCAGCAGACCCTGTGCACAATCAGGCTACAAAGCCACCTTCCTGGAGCAAAGCCTGACAGTCAGCAGACCCTGTGCACAACCAGGCTACAAAGCCACCTTCCTGGAGCAAAGCCTGACAGTCAGCAGACCCTGTGCATGAACCCAGAGCTTTTAGGTGGCATTCCCATACAGGGAAAATACTCAATGGGAAGATGGAATAACATGTAAAAAATAAGAAGCCCACAGCAGTCTCCTAGAGTAATTACCACCTTCCTTCATTCTGAAATAGAAACAGACACTGAGACTCACTGTACATGCGGCCAATAAGAGACATTCTGAGATTAGAAAAGAAAATGAATAGCAACCCAATTGAATCACCTGAGAAATGTGGGCAGCTGCTGCATCCATGGAAATAGAATAGACTGCAATGAAAAAGGAACCATCAGAGAATAAAAAGGTTCTCAGAATTTAAACTGCCTGGTCACTGAAATATAAATGCAACAGAAGAGGTAGAAGATAAAGTTTAGAAAATATCCAAAAAGTGGAGTAAAGAGAGAGAAAAAATTAATAAGTTGAGAGAAGAGATTAGGAGACAAACAGCCTAATCCAGGAGGTCCAATTTCTGGTTAGTAAGCACTCTAGAAAGAGGAGAGAGAAAAACAAAAAACAAAATAATAAAAAACAGAAATAAGTAAACTATTAAAAGAATTCTTTTATATAGAATTCAAGTCAGAAAGAAGCTAAAAAAAAAAAGCCTTCTGACTAAAACAAATTTTAAGATTCACAATCAGAACTCATTATGGGGAAACCTTAGTCCACTAAAGATAAGTAAAGACCTTGGAATTTTCCCGAACAAGGAGGAAAAGTTACCTGCAAAGGCATGAGAAATCGCCCATGACTTCTCATCAGCAGTACCAGATTCATAAGACGATGAAAAATTCTTCAACATTTCAAGAGAAAACTATTTTGAAACTAGATATCTATGGCCAGCCAAACTATCAGTGAAAGAAAAACAAAGTCTCGGATACCAAACACTCAGAAAATTTATCTCTCAAGCATCCTTTCGAAAGAAATTACTAGAGAAGGCACTCCAACACAATGAACACCATACTGAGAAAGAGAGAAACAAATAAGAATCAGAATGCCCAGTGAGAAGGAAATTCTAGGATCGTGGCTGTTCGGAACAGAAAGTCAAAGCCAAGATCTTCAAGAACTCAGTGTAGTCCAAATAACGGGTAGACTTAGTGAGAATCTACAAGATATTTTGAAACGATGAGGAAGATAAGTTTTTCTCTCTGAAAATAATTTTTTTAAAGTGTACTTAGATATTTCAAGAAAAAGAAAGTACCAAACAATTGTGATCTAAATATAAGCAAAAATTTTGAGCAGTTGATGGAGAATACAAAAAAATCACCTGTTGGATTTTCAGGTAAGTCTTCTTTCAATCTCTGCGCAAGAGTTGTGGTCTGAGAGAGAAGCAAACATGAGCCCTCGATACTGCCTGGTTCCCTGGGGAAGACAATACTTCCATCATTATCAAAATGTCGAGGCTGTTGATTGGATTTCAACTTTTAACATCGATCTATCGATAAAACATGGGTGGCACACAGGTGGTTAAAGAATGGAACAAAATGTCATCAACATTGACGATGTAAAAGTAAAAGCAAAGCTGGCGGAAGTTGGGGAGTCAAAGGGGTGAGGAGAGGAGCCTAGTGGTGTATCATCTTACAGGGCAAGTACCCAAGCATCTTAAAGGAATAAGAATTGAGTGTTTTCAGTACATAATTGAAACTTGCTATGGTAACTAGTTTAAAAAATATGATATCATTACCCAAAATAGGATGATCTAGATGAGGAAATAAACTAAATCTTCACCTTTCATAGTAGTAAATCAGTATAGGTCTAAAATGAACAAATCAAGAACTAAAGATATAACACTAATAGAGACCAACAAAGACCACAGAAAACAAAAATGTAGTTGTTGCCTTTGAAGGCTAGAACAAGACAGATGGATTCAAAGGGACTTCTTTAGGACCAGTTAACTGAAAAGGAAAGGAATCAGATCTGTTTACAGATGGTTCTGCAGTATACGTTGGGACCAACCAGAAGTGAACTGCTGCTACATGACAACCCCAATCAACACAGCATCTCTAAAAGAGTGGTTAAGGGAAATCCTCCCTGTGGGCAGAAGAAGTTCAAACAAATCTTTGGTTGTCCACTTTGGCTGAACTGAGAAATAGCCAGAAGTAAGGATTTCCATGAACTTATGGGCTGTGGTTAATGGTTAAGTAGATGGTCAAGGACTTGGAAATAACAGGACTGGAAGATGGTGACAAGGAGACCCGGGGAAGAGATAAGTGGATAGAACTCTGACAGCCAGCACACAATACTAATATATTGCATGCTTTTTGAATGCTCACTATAGGGTAGTCATTCTAGGGGAGGTTTCCATGGACAGGATGACATATTTTATGGATGTCTGTCTTTTACCCCAGCCATCCCAGTGACTACTCAATAAAAACTTGTACAAAATGACCGTGATAGCAGAGATGAAGTTTATGTGTGGCATTCCTCTCTCAGAATCCCCCTGGCCAACCACCTTGGCTGAGTGCCTAAGTGAACAACAGCAGAGGCCCCTGCTGAGCACTCAATACCGCACGGTGGCCCAGGAGTATCAGCCAGACGTCTGACGGCAGGTTGAGTATATTGAAAGGGCAGCAATTTGCTCTCACTAGAATAATATGTCATCTGGATCTAGATTTGTCTTCCCTGACTACAAAGCCTCTGCCAGCCCCACCTTCCATGAACTCGCAAAGTGTCTTATCCACCAGCGTGATATCCACACAACATTTCTGATTACAGAGCTCATTTTGTAGAAGTAAGGCAATGGACCCGTGGCCATGTTAATCAATGGTCTTCCCACATACCCCATCACCCAGGAGCTGCTAGTCTGGTAGAATGGGGAAATGGCTTACTGCAAACCATTCACTGATGCCAGTGGGACGATATCCCAAAAGGCTGGTTTTGCAGGATTCAGTATGTGCTGCAAGTCGATAGCCAGCACGTGGGGATGTTTCCCAGTACCAGAATACATAGGCCAGGGAGAAACAAGGGTGGAAGTGACCCCTCTCACTGTTTTATCTAACAGCTCTCCCTGTATTTTTCTTCCTATCCCCTCCATTTCAAGTTCTGCTGGTTTCAAGGTCTTAGGAACCAGGGAAGTAAGGCTTCCATTAGAAACTCAGTTATGGAAGTTGAGACTGACATCTGGTCACTTTAGGCTCTTAATGCCACTGAACAAGCAGGGAAAGGAGAGAGGGACTCTCCTAATTACCAAGGAGAAACTAGGCTGCAGCTGCATGAGGGAGACAGGGAACCTAGGAAACTCTCTGGTGAACCACTTATACCTCCATGTCCAAGAGAAGTGCTGTGAATATGAGATGGGTAGAGGGAGAGCAAAGGAAGTTACAGGAATCAGCGATGGCCTCACAGCAACAAGAGCTAGAGAAACCGTGACTATTTTCTTCTTTGCTTGATAACGTATATACGCATTTGTGTGTATTAACTACTTTCTCTTCTCTCAACTTCCTCTTTTGATTTTATATAAGGAAGGTGGTGGTTAGCTCTATAATCTTGTCTTTAAGGTAAAGAATATTCCAATGGGACAGTGATTGCATTTGAGGAGTAAGTAGTGAATATTACCCAGAAAATGATACTGTGACTGTCCCTCAAAAATGGATAGATATAACGGCTGCTGGGATTCTGTGTCTCCTCTTCAAGAACAAGGGGGGAGTATTTGTACAAAGAGTTGCACCTTGTAAGGTAAAAGCATGAAGCTGTTGTCATTATCACTGAATGGAGTTCAACTATGTGTTGAGGGATGTGTATGGATTTTATACATGTCAGTTACTAAGTTATATCTCTCAACTCCAAGTCCTTCCTTTTAACCTCTGCTTTGCGCTGCTGGGGCTGGGACTCTGCACATCAGGTTCCCTCTTTGCCACCTGGCTTCCTGGTAGGTCCTGCCAACAATAAGCCCAGGGAGAAACTAGAAAGCTAGAGGAAAGAGGAGGGCTCGGCTCTTCCCTTCCATGTCACTCCAGCCAGAGGTCTTCCACCCCAGAGGTACAGTTCATGCCGATATCCAGGTTTTCATGACATAACATCATTGTGCTCCTTCAAGTGTATCTGAAGAATCAGCATTAGTCAGCCAGGGCCCTCAGCAGAGGACTGAGCCCAGCTCCATGTGATCTTTTCTTCAGTCTTTCATGGTCAGATAACCTCAGCCTGTCCCTTTGTTCTGCCATCCCTGGATGTGACGGCTTCTTTCTGAGGTTATTATATCCATGCTACCTCAATGTTCTCCTTTTGCCTTTGCGGTCTTCCAATACATGCTTAGCCCGTTCTCTACACTAAATTCTCTCCATTGAAATTACTGATGAGGTTTCTGTTTTCCTGACCGGACCTTGACTGATACAGGCAGACAACTGCCACTTCTTTATTTATTTTTACAGAGACAGAGAGAGAGTCAGAGGGACAGACAGACAGAAATGGAGACAGATGAGAAGCATCAATCATTAGTTTTTCGTTGCACGTTGCGACTTCTTAGTTGTTCATTGATTGCTTTCTCATATGTGCCTTGACCGGGGGCCTTCAGCAGACTGAGTAACCCCTTGCTGGAGCCAGCGACCCTGGGTCCAAGCTGGTGAGCTTTTGCTCAAGCCAGATGAGCCTGCGCTCAAGCTGGCGACCTCGGGGTCTCGAACCTGGGTCCTTCCACATCCCAGTCCAACGCTCTATCCACTGTGCCACCACCTGGTCAGGCACCACTTCTTATTATAAACCTCCTATACAATGGGAATTTTAAAATTCTGAACATGTACCATTTCTCATTAATCTCTCCTAATTCTGTGGTACAACTGTCACAAAGTGCAGCAACAAAGTGCTATAGGATTATCTAGAAGGAAATCTTCCTTCCATGAGTCACGGAACACTTCCTGGAGGAAGTGGCATATAAACTGAATTTGAATAATTCATTGGAATTAACCAGGCAAAGAATGTGTAATAGTGAGCCAGGCATAGAGAATAACTAGTCAATGTAG
This sequence comes from Saccopteryx leptura, assembly GCF_036850995.1. Lineage (NCBI taxonomy): Eukaryota > Metazoa > Chordata > Mammalia > Chiroptera > Emballonuridae > Saccopteryx > Saccopteryx leptura. The sequence goes on from NC_089507.1 coordinate 171,579,639, forward strand.
CGGGAAGGAGGCAATAAGACCATATTTTATACTTTACACTCAAGGATGAGTTTGGCTGGAGCATCGAGCGTGTCAAGACTTGAAGCTGGAGGCGTGAAAGGTGGCCAGATCAGAAAGGACCTTTTTCACCTTGGTGAAGAGTCAAGACATTTTCCTGAGTACTATGGAGATCATTAAGAAGTTTTCAAGAAGAAGGGCACAATCATACGTGCCGGCAGCAGGCACCCAGTACCCTTGTGCTGACCTTGAGAGCACTAGCTCTTTCTTTTATCATGTCACATCTTCCCCAGGTACTTGCCCAAATTTTAAACCCCATCCCCCATGAACCTAGCACCTCCTTAAGATGAATCTGTGCTGTGTCTCTTCCCCTGAGCAAGCTTGTGAGGACCCTAGTTAGTGTGACCAACTAATTCAAGTGAAGTGTGAGCAAACTAAACGGTGTATCCCTCCTCAGGGTGCTTTCATTTTCATAGACACTTGACAAATATTTACTAACCAATCCATGACATGCAAGAGACTATGTAAAACTCCAAGGGGGATCCTGGCTGGAGCCAAATAAATCAGTCTCTTGATAGAACGTTAGGCTCACAGGAGCCTAATGTAGGCAGCAGATAACTGTTCTTCTCTCCAGTTGAATCACACCAGTATCCATCTCCGTCTCCCAGTCCGCTCACCACCGCCTCCACTGGAGGTCAGTAGAGGCTGTTACCTGTCACCACCCTAAGTGGTGTGAAGTCCTTGCTGTATTGGAGGCTCTGGGAGCAATCCTTGCCTTATATCCTGGTACGCCTAGGTCTGGCCCATGCCCTGATGCTCCATTTCCAATTCTTGGCCAACCTCTGCCCCTCCTCTATAGCTTAGTCTCCATGACCTCCACCCAGGTGCACTGGCCTCCTGGGCACCTGGCGTTATGCCAGGTGTGAAGAGCATAGGAGCAAGTGGCACAGAAGGGTGACCACCAAAGAGGAATGACACGCAGCTTGCATTTCAGTCAGTTCAGTGCCAGGTGACCTCACTGTTAAAAAGTGGGGCCTCTCAGCCTGACTGCCTCTCTTTTCCTCTCTCCGATGCCGCTCTCTTACACAGTGGAGCAGAACAGGGAGGAGTCTGAGAAGCAGGGGAGGAAGGGGACAATACTGGAAGGATGAATAGTGCTCTTCCAGCTGCGGGCCCCTCCGAGGCTGCCCTCTCCCCCACCTCAGCGTCACCCCTCCCCAGCTGGTTCCCCAGGACCTCCCCTACCCCTCTGGCTCCTCCCCACTCACCTGTTGGCAGGTCCCTCGCGGACACTGACAGGGTAGGAGAGGCAGACCCTGTAGGAAGAGGCGGAGCCGGGAAACTGGGAGTCGGGAGCCTAGGCTCCTTCAGCTGATTCACTGTGTATCGTCCAAGGGACTCATTACCCACCTTAGCTACATTCTCTGAGCTCATTGTTCCCATCTCTAAAATGGACACAGCCTAGAAACTATCCCGCTAAGACAGTCCAGAACTTCCTTCATCATCCCCTTTCCAGACCCCACTTTCTATTCATTAAGAAACACCGACATCTAGTGGTTCCGTGGGGGACCTGCAGCACAAACTCACCCTCCAAGTAGAGGGACTATATAGAATTATCTAGAAACAGGAAGACCCCCCTCCCCACCCCATCCCACACTTCCCTCTGCAATTTCCTTCCTAGTCCCCTGAAGTACCTCCCAAGACCCCTGACAGCCGGCGTCAGGAACTACTGTTGAAATGGTCATGGGTACTGATTCTTGCTCAAGATGGCCCGGATGCCTCCTGGGTGGCAAGGGGAGAGGGAACTTGGATAAAACACACCAGGGATAATCCACAAAGCAAATCATACCGAGTACAAACCCAGATTCCAGCAGCCACGCAGGGGCCCCACCCCCATTGCCACTCCAGGGAGGGTCACAGCCTATCTTGCTCCATTCTGCCAATCATTCATCTGCCAGCCACTCCCTCCAGCACATAGACCACAGGTGCTTAGTCAGCACTCCCAGGTGCCCAGCACCATACAGGCAGCTGACAGTGTGTGAGGGGCGTAGGTGTGTACGTGCATACACGCATGCAAAGGAAGGAGAGGATGTACACAGCATGAATCACTGGCAGACATAAGCAGATGAACCATAAAATAATCTAGATTCATTTATTCAACAAATACTTCCCCAACACCTGCTGTGCAGCAAGCAGAGGGAGCTGCCTCTCAAGCTGCAGGAGGCTCCTCCCACCCTGCCACCTGATAGCCCCCTGAGCCCCTCCCCTCTCACTCCTACCCTGTAATTCCTAACTGACCTACTCTCCATGGATTTAAGGCAACTCACTATCATCCTTAATCTCTGCATTCCCCAGGACCTAGCACACAGGAGGTGCCTAATATGTGCTTACTGAAACCTTTAATCCAGTCCAGCCCCCTCCCCAAAGCAGGGATCCCTTCTAATGATGTCACTGATAATCTCTCACCCCGCCTTCCTGGATGCTGCCCCTCATGTCTACTCACTATTTCATGTGCTGTCCATAGTCAGGGCTCTGTGACAAGTGACAGAAACAAAGGGGCCCCCATAACAGTAAAGAAAGAAAAGGTGCCGTTGGGTGTGGGCGGGCCTGGATTCCAGGATGATGCCCTATGTTTCTCCCTGATTCTCTCTAGTCCCATCTTTCTTAACCCCAATCGTCACATCCCTATCTCCAGGGTCCGCTTCTTTTGGTGGCTGGCCTCGTCCTGTCCTTCTGCATCCCGGCTTCCTCCAGGCAGCAGGAAGGAGGGAGATGGCCACAGGTCCCTCCAGGTGTGTGTGATCCTAGCTCAGGGCACCAGAGGGCCTTCTCTTCCTCCCCCACTGAACATACGCTAAAGAATATCCGGACCTCAGGGAAATGGCTATGATTGGGCCCAATCAAACCTGTTGCCCCAGATCCTTTCTCACAGCCTGAGAGAGGGAAACAGTTGCCGAGGGGTCACACGTCTGCCCTGGTGGCCAGGCAGTCAGGAAAAGCCACCACCAGAATTGTGTGCAGTGAGGGGTGGGACACCAGAGTTTCCCAAATGAAGGAAGGTGTGGTGTCAGGGAGAGGGAAGAAGAGATGTTGTGGAGGTACAGTGACTTGAACATTGTCCCCCCCCAAAACAATATTGTGTCCACCCAAAAACTCAGAATGGAATTTTATTTGGAAATAGAGTCTTTGCAAATGTAGGTAAGGATTGAGATGAGATCATACTGAATCAGGGTGGGTCCTAAATTCAATGAGATCATCCCTCTAAGAGACACCCACAGATACAGAAGGAAGGAGGCTGTATGAAGACAGAGGCAGAGGTTGGAGCAATGCAGCCACAAGCCAAGGGATGCTAGGAGACACCAGAAGCTGGAATAGCCCAGGAGGGAGTCTTCCCTCAAGCTTTCGGAGGGAGCAGGGCCTCTGACTTCCAGAACTTGGAGAGAATCAGTTTCTATTACGTTAAGCCAACCAGTTTGTGGTCATCTGTCATGGCAGCCCTGGGAAGCTAATATAGGAAGCAAGACCAAGAGAGGCCCACCGTGCCATCTGCCGGGTGGTGGATGGCGCTGGGGCTGGCAAGCACCTGCTAAAGAGCTCAGGACCCTTCCCGAAGCCACATCCATTGATTATTGCTGCTGGGGCCACAGGTCAGGCACCCATCCTCAGCTGGGTGGCCCCAGTGTGCACACCTGTGTGTCACAGCAGAGACTGAAGGGTTCTAAAGGTTTTCTAGGTTAATGCTGCCCATCCCACCACGCCGTATGAATAAACTGAGGCCCAGGGAGGCTCAACAGCCTGCCCACATTCAGATCATTGAAAGAATTTCTGAATAAAGGAAGGAATCCTCCAGTAAAACTGATAAATGATTCTATTTCTTTTTTTAAAAATCTGAATAATTAAGCCCTGGCTGGTTGGCTCAGTGGTAGAGCGTCAGCCTGGCATGCAGGAGTCCCGGGTTCGATTCCCGGCCAGGGCACACAGGAGAGGTGCCCATCTGCTTCTCTACCCCTCCCCCTCTCCTTCCTCTCTGTCTCTCTTCCCCTCCCACAGCCAGGGCTCCATTGGAGCAAAGTTGGCCTGGGCGCTGGGGATGGCTCCATGGCCTCTGCCTCAGGCGCTAGAATGGCTCTGGTTGCAGCAGAGCGATGCCCCAGATGGGCAGAGCATCGCCCCCTGGTGGGCATGCCGGGTGGATCCTGGTCAGGCGCATGCAGGAGTCTGTCTGACTGCCTCCCCGTTTCCAACTTCAGAAAAATACAAAAATACCAAAAAAAAAGAAAAAGAAAAAAAATCTGAATAATTAGGAATGACTGGAGCATTTGGTAGTCATTGCTGAAAACACTGGAATTATCAGGAAGCTTCTGGGAAACTTGTGAAGCCCTGGAGATACAGCTGCCATTTTTTTAGCCTAAAGTTATGGCAGGATCAGGAGGACGCAAAAGCCCTGCTGGGTCTTCTCCCTCCTCATCTAATTTAATTGTTGGGAAGTTAGAAAGTGCAGTCGCCCTGTGGTCTTTTATTCTCCAACCTGAAATTTTCAATCCTCAAAACATCCTTCTTTCCTTGCTAAAGTTTCCAGAACCTTCTTACATGCTAGTTGGCAATGTCTGCCAACCTCACCGTGGCCTCCCTCCTCCTGCTGGCCAGCTGGCCAGGCTCTGCCCTGGCAGGGAGAGCTGGTCCAGAAGTAAGGCAGCCTGCAAGCACGGGAGAGGGGGCAGTGCTCAGGCCAGACACCCTCCACCATCCTGTCTCCCCACCGGCCCAGAAGCAGTGTGAACACAGGTTAGCATGCCCAGCCTCTGCCCCGCCCCTGACAACATTATCACAGCCCTCCGCCACCCTCTCTCTCCACCGGCCCAGAAGCAGTGTGAACACAGGTTAGCATGCCCAGCCTCGGCCCCTGCCCTGACAACGTGATCACAGCCCTCCAGGACCCTCTCTCTCCATCGGCCCAGGAGCAGTGTGAACACGGGTTAGCATGCCCAGCCTCTGCCCCGCCCCTGACAACATTACCACAGCCCTCCAGGACCCTCTCTCTCCATCGGCCCAGAAGCAGTGTGAACACGGGTTAGCATGCCCAGCCTCGGCCCCGCCCCTGACAACATTACCACAGCCCTCCAGGACCCTCTCTCTCCATCGGCCCAGAAGCAGTGTGAACACGGGTTAGCATGCCCAGCCTCTGCCCCCGCCCCTGACAACATTCTCACAGCCCTCCAGGACCCTCTCTCTCCATCGGCCCAGAAGCAGTGTGAACACAGGTTAGCATGCCCAGCCTCGGCCCCGCCCCTGACAACATTATCACAGCCCTCCAGGACCCTCTCTCTCCACCGGCCCAGAAGCAGTGTGAACACGGGTTAGCATGCCCAGCCTCTGCCCCCGCCCCTGACAACATTATCACAGCCCTCCAGGACCCTCCTAAGAAGATTCAGAACCACAAGCCCACTCAGAACCTCTGAGCTGCTCCCTGTCCTCAGTTCCTGAGACTTGGATGGGCTGACTCCTGCCTCCCACCTGGGAAGCTGGCGTGGCGGGAGCCCCACAGAGCTGTCCTTCCTCCTCACTCACAGGCTTGGCAGAGTCCCGGCTGCTTTCCCAGTGATTTGGGGGCCTCCCTAGGAAACACTTTGAAGCCTCTTCAAAGCCAGTGGTATTGTGTAAATCACCAAACGGCAGCCAGGCCCTGCAGCCCTGGGCCGCATCCAGTCACCAAGCCCCAGGGACACACGGCCAACCACGGCCTACCCCCACAAACCCCAGACACTGCTACAGCCCAAGCGTAGGATCCCACAGGGATGAAGTGAGGGCAGAAAGACAACGGTGTCAGGAAGACGCATCTATGAGATTTCTTCTGTGACCAAGCTCCACCTGGCCACTCCCTCCAGCCATAACCCCTCCAGAGCAGGAAGGAGAGGTGGTCTGTGCAGGGAACTTCTTCCAAATAACAATGATCTTCAAAAAGAACATCCCTGAGGAGTTCAGGAGCTGCCCTGGAGCTTGGGGTTAAGAAAACCAGTGCGCTGATCTAACACTGTGCCTGGGTGGTGACCACGTGCTGCCTGAGCCGGTTCTTACAGACATGGGGCCGGGCACCACCTCCCTCTTCCCTGGCTTCTCTTCCAAGCTGCAGGCTCAGGCTGTGAGCCCTCTCCCCAAGTGGTCTGTGGTTAACACAGCCTGGGGAAGGGGCTGCGGAAGGGGCTCAAACCGTGGGTTCAGCCACAGCTGGGCTCTGGCACTGGTGCTAAACCAGCTCCTCCCCTTGTCCCACCTCATTCCCCCAGATTCTTAGTTTAAAACATGCAAATACTCCTTCTCCATTAGCAGGATAATTTCAACAAATGCCTGCAGAGCAAGGGCCCCAAGCCTCCTCCCTTCACTCCTCACCCCTCCCCCCCCACCCCCATGTTCTACAGTTTTTACTCCAACTCCCACCCCGCTCCCCCCTCCCTCCCCCAGACAGCAAAGGTTAGTGTGAGGCTGCGGGCCGCCAGAGGCAGGCTCAGGGCAGCAGGGGCCCCAGAGAGATAACTCGCCCACCTGCCCCCTTAAGAACCCGAGCCCCCTCCCACCCTCTGGCCCTGGCTTCAGAATACGGGGCTGAATCTCATCAACAAGAAATTTGAAGCCATTAAAATATAATAAAAGAGAAATTAAATGTAATCACTCTGTAAATTATAACTAATTGAAACATCAGTTGTAATGTTTATGATCTGTATTGGAGTGAGTGATGCCTTGGAGCCACAGAATGAAATTAAATGAGGGTGGAATGTTCTGGAATGCCCACCCCCACCTGCAGCCTCTCCCTATCCTATAGGGAGGATCTAGGGAAAGGACACTGGGTGGAGGGGTGGGGAGGAAGAGACAAGAAGACAGGATCACTGGAGAGGGCTACAGCCATGGGCCCCCTCACTCAGGACAGCTGCTCCTCAGTAAGCCCTAGGTCAGGTCATCTTGTTGGAACCTATGTCTCTGCCATTTTCTCTGAGTGTGGGATGTGTCTGTCGCCCCTCTTGGGCAGACCACCTTCCCAGAGTCTGGTCTACTTTTGGCTCGAATGTTGACCCAGGTTCCTGCCATCATGACCGAGTTTCCAGAGTCATGGCAAGCAGGGGGACTTGAGTGGATCACTGAGTCTCAGACTGTCCACTAGAACAGAGATTTCCTCTTTCGGCGGAAAGACCCGGTGAGCACCCCGTGAGCCTTGGTGAAATGAATGTGAACTTCAGTGCAACAACACATTAGACTTCCCAGCAGCCAAAGATGCTTGGCTTCTCACAGGCTGGAGAGAATCAGTCAGTCAACCTGGGGGTCATCTGCCCACTAAAAACTGGAGAAAAGAGCCGTGAGAAGAAAAACCGTAAAGCCGGTGGCTCCCTACAATCCTGAGTCAAGGAGCTGCAGGGTCTCCCAGGGCCATGATTTGTGGCTCCTGGTTAAATACTGGATTTAATGGACTTGCTAGGGAAAACTGTATTTTTAGTAAGCGGTGAATGTATCCCTGGTGTCTGCAGTAGTAATTACTTCAGTGGGACCATCTGTCCTGGCCAGCAGGTGGGGAGAGGCTCTGGACTCAGGGACCAGGTCAGGATACTGTGGTCGTTGGCATCTCTGAGGAAGCGAGGAAAGGAAGAAGGGAGAGGCACACAGGTCAGCCCACACCAGAACCGGAACCGAGCTAGGATGACAGCATCCTGGGGAACTAGGGCACCAGGCAATCAGGGCAGGGGACCACTTAGGTTAGTGAATGCTTCAAGTTAGATTATGGGGTCATCCAACAAACCTTAACAAGGCAGGAAATGACAATCAGGCCAAGCCCTATGTAAAGCCAGTATCCAGGGCCACTGTCACAGCAGCCTGGCCCATGCAGGTTCACATTGGATTCGGACAGTCGGTAAAGAAACAATGGAGCCAAAAACTGATGGGCCATCACCATTAATTCTAGCTTGCACCTGGCAGGCAAGTAAAAACACACACTGGGCTCCAAAACCCACTCACATTCAGTGCTCACAAAGCTACTGACTTATCCAAGTTTCCTAGAATCAAAGGTTTCTAGCTCACCAGACTTATTCACCTCTGTTCCCCATCTCCTTCCTTCTCCCTGCACAAACTCTGCACAAACTGGCTTCTCACTCAACACTCCGCCATCTTGGCTGCTTCTTCTGGCCTCTTCCACGTGGCCTTTTTCTGCTCTCTGCTCTCTACTGCTAATCTCAGGAACTAAGAGCGCAAGTTCCCGGTCTGCCCCCACTTAATAGTGCAGAAATCAAAAGCTTTAATCCAATATACAAAATAGGGAAGTCTCTAATACAAAGTCACTTATCCGCGGCATGATGGAATTGTACCACCCTACATCAAAAAGGGTGGGATAGGCTTAGTCCTAAAACCAAGCCCCAGGCTTCAAGGATCCTGCCAGCCCACAGCCCACCCCCAACACACATTAATATCACCTGGGCGACAGCCTCCACGTGAGCAGCGCCATCTTCAACAAAGTGAGTATAATATATTTTATCTGCCCAACACCCTACATGCCAGGCACTGTGTTAAGTAAACACTTTACAGGCATCATTGAATTAAAAAAAAGTATTTTAAAACTTTATACAGTAGCAGAGGACCCGGGTTCAATTCCTGGCCAGGGCACACAGGAGAAGCGCCCATTTGCTTCTCCACCCCTCCGCCGCGCTTTCCTCTCTGTCTCTCTCTTCCCCTCCCGCAGCCAAGGCTCCATTGGAGCAAGGATGGCCCGGGCGCTGGGGATGGCTCTGTGGCCTCTGCCTCAGGCGCTAGAGTGGCTCTGGTCGCAACATGGCGATGCCCAGGATGGGCAGAGCATCGCCCCCTGGTGGGCAGAGCGTCGCCCCATGGTGGGCGTGCCGGATGGATCCCGGTCGGGCGCATGCGGGAGTCTGTCTGACTGTCTCTCCCTGTTTCCAGCTTCAGAAAAATGGGAGAAAAAAAAAAACTTTATACAGTAGATATCATTACGATTCCCTTACAAAAGAAGAAACTGTGACTCAGAGGGGTCAAAGAATTCCAGATTCAAGATGCAGAAGACAGAGAGATAAATAAGACGCAGTCTTCACCTCGATGAGGTTGCAATCAAGGGCAGGGCGGGCCAGGTTCAGTCTGAACACAGACCAGATCGTTTTTACGTATACTTTTTATTGAATTACAAAAGCCACGCACACAATACACTGATCATAAGTATAGGACATTTTCACAAAGTAGACAGTACTATGAACCAGCTCCCAGACCAAGAAATAGACCAACTCTCCCCCCACCACCACCAGGAGCCCAGAAGCCCCCCTTTTTGTCCTTTCCTGTCACCACTCTTCCCAAAGGTGATCATTGTCTGGAACTTTGTCATCATGTTTTACCTGAACATCTAGATTTTATCAGGGGTGATACATGCTAAGGGAAACACATGCATGTGGGAGTCTGGAGAAGAGTCCAGGAGGAGGTAATATCTGAACCAAATTTTGTAGGATGGACAGGCATAAAGGCAGAGCAGGGGTGGGGGTGTAGGGGGGTCATCCAAGTGCATTGGTTCCAAATCTCTCCCCTCTGGCTATTGATCTTCTGTCTGTTCTACATGAAGAAGTGAATTCAAGCAGGACTTAGGTTGCTCAGGATCTCTCAGCCTCCACACTATTGACATGTTAGTCCCGGTCATTGTTTGGGGTAGGGCCCATCCTGAACACTGTAGCATGTTTTAGTAGCGTCTCCAGCCTCTACCCCTAAGATGTAACACCCAAAAATATCTTCAGTCATTTCCCAGTGTTCCTGGGATAGGGGGCAGACCTGTCCACCCCCTCATGGAGAACCAGTGGGTTAGCTGATACAGAGAACTGCTAGGTGGCCAACAGGAGAAGTGAATAAAGGACTTAGGATATGCTCCCGGGGGGGGGGGGGTCCTGGCATAGACTGGCTTAAATTGTGCTTGAAAATGGGGATGAAGTTGAGCTCCGGAGGTCCCAGCACTGGTCAGCATCTCCCAGCAACAACAGGGAACCTGGGAATTCACAGGGGGTCAGCCTCAAGCCAAGGGCAGAATGTGCTCTCATCTCCCAGGAGAGAGAGGAAGACACCACTCAGCAGCATCTCCTGCCGCTGGAATTATTAAAATGATCAGCACCATGTATTTAGACTCCATAGTGGCATACAGTCTATTTGTGCACTGTGGTGGATTTAAAGTCATCGAGGAGGGGTGTGGGGGTGAAGGGAGGCAATTCAGCCCAAATTGAAAAAGTCTTCCTGTAATTATGAGACTGGAGCATATCCGCTGAGAGGATCAATAATGGGAAATCTAAGTGCCACTGTTTGCCAAGATTACAGTTTTTGAATCGCTCCAACTCGGATTTTAATTTTCTCTCTCATTGTCACATCGCCACGCATGGTGATCCCGGCCCCATCTCCCAGCGTCAGGCCGGCCGCGAGGCTGGGCTGAAGCTGGCTTCCTCCGGGCACATTCAACCCTCTGCGGGAAGTTTTTATTGCTGCGTAACAAATTACCACAAATTTAGTGGCTTAGAACAACACACACCTATTATCTGACTGCTTCCACGGGTCAGGATTCTGTTCACGGTCTGTCTGGGTCCTCTGCTCAGGGTCTCACCAGGCTGCTCTCAAGATATTGGCTGGGGCTGGGCTCTCCTCTAGGGCTCAGGGTTCCCTTTCAAACACATGTTTTTCTTGGGAGAATTTGTGTCTTTATGGCTATAGACTCCTGGCAGCATGTTTCTTCCAGACCAGCAGGAAAGACAGTATCTGATGTCCAGCCCCTCTTTTAAAAAGAGTGCCCCTGATTAGGTCAGGCCCACCAAGATAATTTCTCTTGTGATCAAACTTAAAGTGAACTGTTTAGGGACCTTAATTACATCTGCAAAATCTTTTGGCCTTTGCCATGTTCTATGGGTTAGAAGCAAGTTACAGGTGCCACCTCCACCCAAGGACAGGGAATGACGCTGTGGTGTGAGTCACTGGAGGTCATGTTAGAATTCTGCTTGCTGCACCCCTCCCCTGCCCAGAGGTCACTCTTCGAGCTCTTGCACCCAGATTCACAGAAGCAGACCATGGGAAGGTGTCCCTTTCTGAGCCAGCCTCACATCCACAGGCCTCTCTGACCACAGCCTGATGGACTGCCCCCCCAAATAACCCAGCTGCCAGCGTGACTGACTGAGAGTCTTCTCACATGGGGGAGGAAATGAAGAAAATAACCAAAGATCTGACACAGTCTGATCCCCTGTCCAATGCTCTCTCTCTCTGCCAGAAATGGGCACATGCCCACCAGTCTCTGGTCTTCTCTGTGTTCCAGCAAAGGTTCCTGGCTGCCCTGACCCAGCAGCCTTGAGCAACTGCCTTCCTTCTTCCCAGGATGCTGAGCACAGGGCACGATGTGAGCAGCTCCTCCAGGCTGGGTGAGGAGAGGATCCCAGAATTCGGGAGTCCAGTCACTCTTCTAACAATGACCCCGTCACACTGCTCCTCAAGTGCCTTCCCTCCTCTAAGACCTAGTGAGATGTCACCCTGAGTTCATTTCAGGCAACCCTGCTCAATGCTAGCTTTCATGGTTTGCACCATAATAATGTGCCCTTTACTCTTACATTTGAATAACCCTTTCATGATGGTGGATATATAACTTAGAATTTGGTTCAGCTCAGCATTAAGACCTGAAATAATAAGAAAATAAAATTAGAGGTCAATTTATCTCTCTCATTGAGACTGGATGTTAGCAGCCCAGGGCTGGTCTAGAAGTTCTGTTCTGCACAGTCCTCAAAAGACTCACTCTTCTTCTATCATATTCCTCCAAGCTGGCTGGTTTTCAAATCTATGGTGGCTACTCCAGCTCCAACCTTCACACCCACAGTTCAGCTAGGAGAAAAGAGGAAGGGAAGGAAAAGGGCATGCTCCCTCTCTTTACATCACTTCTCCTTACACCCACCCCATTGGCTATAAGTTAGTCACATGACCACAGATAATAGCAAGGAACATTGGCATGTGTAGTTTTTATTCTGGATAGCCCTATATCATGAAAGAATGAGGGGCTGGATATGGGGGTTTCTGGAAATCTCTGTTCTTTCTTGTCTTGTGTTTGCAGCCTAAGGGATGGGATAGTCCTTCTGTATTCAAATCCTTACCCACCCTTTCAACAGCCTGGTTATGATTCTATACCCATCATTGTTTCATCAAACATTATTATTCATAGATTCTTTCCCTCACTCCTCACTCGTGTATTCACTAGTTCATTCATTCATTTATTCATTCCTCTATCCCTATGCCATGCATGTGGTCAGCATTCAGGACATGGAGAAGATAACACAGACCCTGCACTCAAGTGATTTACAAACTAGTAGGAAAAACAGTCAAGAAAATGTAGCATTTCAGGACCCAGATATAGGTGCTCTGAGAATGTGCAGAGACAGCCATGCAGACACTGTCGCCCTTAACCCACCTGGGGCTGCACACAAGGTTCCCAGAGGGAGGGGACCTCCCATCGGAGTCTTGGGAAAACAGGGAGCAAAAAGTCATAGAAAAAAAAAGTAGGGAGCAAAAGTCACAGAAAAGACATTCCAGACTAGGGAAACTTAGAGCAAGGCTGTCCCCTGTCCATGGTGCTGACCCATAGGCCCAATCGGGAGCCCCATTTGGTAGTGAGGTCAAGCCAGTCTCTGTTCTCATCTCTTACCCAGTCTGGGCTGACACCCTGGGTAGGCAGGTGGGACGGCAATGGTGTGGCATTTAGCTACACACTTTTTTTTCATAACGACCTTCCCATCTCCCCTCTCAGTCTTGCTTGTCAGTCTGTGACCATTAAATTCCTCATTAGCAAATGAGATTCGGATGGGCTCATTAAGATGAGGGATGGCCCCGAAGTGCGCTGGCTGGGGGTGAGTTAGAACTGTTTTCTCTCTCTTAATTAGAAAATAATGCACCTCCTATTCTGTGCACCCCTCTCTAGGTCTAATAGCAGGCTCGAACAGACCCTGGGGTAGCTCCTCACCTTTGAATTTGCTGTTCCCTGTCAGGTTCTCGTCCGGTCTCCTCTGTCTCTGTTCTCTGCCTGGTGGAATCATGGTCATACATTGAGATCCTGGGATGAGGCCCACTCCCTACTTCTGTGTCCTGCAGCATGGGAATCATATGCCCCAAATGACTTCCACATTAGGCATCATTCAGCTTCTAAAAATGGAGACCAATTCAAACGAGCTACAGGAAAAGGCAGAAATATGAGGGGTGGGGGAACCTCACAGTACCCAGGGACAGAAGGTTTAGCTGCTGTTACAGGCACTAAGAAGTTGTCCAACAGCTGCTCTTCCTTGGAAGCCACCTCGTCCCTGACCCCTGCTTACACACACCCATGTGGCTTCCCCTGGAGAGGTGCCCTTGGCCTCTAGTTTACATGAAATCCCAGACAAAGTAGCCACAAACCAGATTCTCTGAGTTACAGGGTTGCTCCAGGTTGCTGTAATGATCTGAGGTCACGGGGTGTTGTCACACATCATGGGTGGTGAGGTCCTACAACCACTGCCTTCTCAGCAGGAGCCATGGGGCTGGCTCTGGAGAGGTGGTGGGCAGAGCTGGTCAACCTCCCAAGCTGAAGGGCAAGCTCCATGAGGACAGAAATATGTTTGCATGTCACTTGACACCCCCCCCCATCAGTTCTAGCACAGAGGAGCTGCTTTATAAATATTTGTAGATGAAATGAATGACTTCACAATTTGGGTCCTTCTCTCAGCAACCTGTGACTCAATTGGTCCCTGGAGAGGGAGGCAAAAGGCTTTGAGGAAGTCAATAAGGAAACACTTTGTGCCCAACACTTTGTGTAATGAAGCATCCATTCCCTCTAGTTACTAGCTGTGTGACCTTGGGCAAGTAAATTAACCTCTCTGTGCTTTGAGAACCTCATCAGTAAAGTGCAGGTTGTGATCTTGCCTAACTTAGGGTTGTTGTGAGGATTACAGGAGATGGTCCTCACAGAGCAGCTGGTGTGGCACATGGCACATAGTAGGTAGTCCACACAGCAGTAGCTTTTGTCCCCATTTTACATTGAAGTCACAGAACAGGGTCCCTCACTGCTCAGCAGCCTTCCTCTCCAGGTCTGACGTGACTCCACTCGGGCACATGCAGTGATTCTCTTCCAATCCCACCCAGGCACCTGCTCTCAGAGGGTTAAACCCAAGGGTAGGGCCCTGTTGACAATGACTATGGTCCCTCCTCCCCCATCCCCCTGGGAACTCTGAGCTGAAGACTTCATCAGCTGTAATTAACAGGCCAACTGCATCTGTCTTGCTCCATTAATAGCCGATCAGCCTGTCAGGCAGGGCTGAGAGCGAAATTATGAACAGGAAGGTGAGGAGGAAGTGGACAGGAGTAGGGCCAGCGTCCAGCCTGCCCTCCATCTCCACCCCACCTTCTTCCACTTCCAGTGCAGCCCAGAGGCCACAGGCCACATCTAAGGAGAGGAATGACCGAGCAAAGGGAACAACTCATGTCACCTGGCCAGGTGTTTCAGAGAGCAGTGGGGTTGAGGAGAAGGCTCCGCTTGGCAGAGCAGACTGTAGGGACAGCCAGCAGCTCCTCTGAAGATCCCCCTTCCCTGAGAGCCGTCCAGGCGACTCTGCCTCCATTCCTCCTTCTCCAGGATGCTGTGATTCCCAGGCCGGGGGCAGTGAGGCTGCCCATGGGCCTTTGCACGGAGGAGGATGTGGCAAAGGCTTCTCACCTCTGGGACCTTGGGCAAGTAAGTTAACCTCTCTGTGCTTTGAGAACCTCATCAGTAAAGTGCAGGTTGGTTTGTCCCTCTGTGACCACCCGAGATGGGTCTAGATTATTTCTCCCTGCTCAAACACACCAGAGAAGGAAACAGGAAAGACTTGTGACCCTTGGAGCTGCTGGCTTCCATGGCGCAACCCTGGCTGTCTACACCATGGGACCCTCTCCCTCCTTGAGTGTGCACAGGCCCAAAGGCAGGTAGCACATGCACATGGTGCCTCCCACGCTGGCAGCCTGCAGACGCTGAGCTCCTGCTTCCGGCAGCACACAGCAGTAGGGAGTGGTCTATTCAATCTCCTTACCTTGGGGGCCATTGCAGCACTTGATAATTGTTTTTGGAAGTGCAGTCACCAATTTAAGTGGTAGAACTTGTCCCAGGTGATGTAACACAGTGAAGCACGTGCCCTTTCTGGGTCCTCCCTACTGGCTGACCAGCTCTGGGAAAGACACATGGGCCACTCAGCCTCCGCCACAGGGGTCCCCATCCACCGGCTCAAAGGAGGGCCTGAAGAAGGTCTCCGGGTCGCTGATGAGGGGGCAGAGGAAAGAGTCTCGGAGGTTAAGGAAAACACAGGTGCTCAGTGGGCAGAACGCAGACTCACGGACGTGGAGAGCCAGAGAAACAGACAGGAGCTGGCAGACGACAGACAGTCAGAGACAGAGAGGAGAGGCAGGCCGGGGCCCAGCTGGGAGGGTCCGCGCCCAGGCTGAGAGCACGATCTGTGGGGTTGAGCAGGGGTCGGGGATTCCAGAGCGCCCTAAGGCCAAGGCTTCATGAGTGGGAGCAGTTAATAGGAAACAAAGTGCCACATCCCCACCTGAAGCCCCCCCACACATACAGGCTATGAGGTTATCACTCATTTCATATCGCTCCCCACTCCACACCCAGTCCAGCCCTGCCCTCACCCCTGTCCGCATTAACACTGTTAATACATGAGGCCTGCCCACTCTCCCCCCCCCTGGACTCCTGCCCAGCAGAGGGGGCCCAGGACCTGGGATACCACTGCTGCTGATAAGGGTCTCCTGTCATTCACATCCAGGATGCTTGCTAAGCCTCCTGATTTATGGACTTTAATTTTCCCAGAGCCTCGGTTGTGTCCCTCCTTCTCTCTGGTCTGTCAGGGTGTTTATCTCCCACCACCTCAGCCGCTGTCCCCCCTTCCCTTGTTTTTAATTTGAAGCATCTGTCTGGAGCACCCTGAGATGGGGATGTCTGCAATACTGAATGCATTAAACCGCTGACAGCTCTATTGATTTCCTCTCTTCCATTGCATAATGCAAGATATATACAAGCTGATAGTCTGGCCCCTGTCCCTTACTGTGAGGGACCGTGCTCATTTCCTTTCTCACTCGAATGCCCAGTCACCCTGGCACACGTTGACATAGAGGAGGGGTGCTTGTCCCTTACACAAGACGGAGTCTCCTCTGCCAGCCTCGGTGTGATTTTCCTCACTGCTGGTGGACACCGTCTAATTGGTAGCAGCTTGGGCACCGCAGCAGCACCTCATAGGATGAGAGGGCCATGGAAGGAAGCAGAGGAGTTGAGGAGGTGTCAGCTGTCGAAGCTGACTGTGCCCCGCCTCAGGAAAGATTTGGCAGGCTTTCTGTGGGGTCCCCTCTGCCAGTGTCACCAAGCTCTGGGGAAAGGAATGCTGGCCACTCCAGCCCACCTCCACTTCTCCAGGTGGAAGTTCTCCAAGTTCTCCAGATCCATTGGCAACTCTCGCCTTGGACTCACATTCCGTGAACAGTCACAGAGCCAGCCAGCTGCGGGGCTAAGTACTTTCCGTTCCTCCTGTCTCCTGGTTTCTCAAAAGCAGGGCAGCTGCAGACAGTTGTGCAGGCTACCCACAGCTGGCAGGAAGGTTTGAAAGAAGGGTTTATTCTCAACAAAGACTGAGGCTCAGAGGTGCCAGGAGATTCTGTCAAGGTCTCCCAGCCAGAAACAGGATTTGACCCCAAGACTAGCTGTCTCCAGGGACAGTTTTCTTCCCACCCTATTACAATACCTCCTCCAGGAATACCTCCTGGTTTCCTGTCACCCAGTCTGATTGCTTCTTTACTCTGGACCTCTGGACACACGTGCTGTGAGGGTTTGCACGTTCAGGTGGGCTGCTCTAAGTGTGCTGGCTGGGTTTTCTCCCCTGTGAACTAGCATCACTGTGACTTGTCCCTGGAGGATTTCTCCGGTCCCACCCCATTCCCGACCTGATCAGTCCCCACAACCTCCATCTGGCCCCACAGTGAGAAGCACTTACTGTCCATGTGGCCCTGCCTTTTCACTGCCTCCCTGTTAGTCTAGGGGCGCCTTGAGAGGAAGACAGAGATGCAGACAGGACCTTAATGCTGTGTACTCACCAGAGGCCGGCACAAAGCCAGAGCGACACAAAGCTGTGTGAAAGGTTGTTGCTGGGACAGGGAAAGCACCCAGCACAGTGCCTGGCTGACAGAAGAGCTGTCCAAGAATGGGGTGAATCCGTTTAATCAGTCAACGAGCTGTCTGGGCAGGTGGGCGTTTGCTGACTTTCAGGCCCCTTAATGGAGAAGGGGTCAGGGGGTACCACATCTTGTCTCCCACTCCACCCCTCCCCCACTTCCACCCCACCCCTACGCAGAGTCCCCTGCTGGAAAGGGGCCTATGGAGGAGCTGCAGACTGTTCTGAAGGTTCAGGGCTTCTCCAGGTGACTGCCTGCCTGCACCCCACCTTGCCAGCAACCAGAGCCCCAGGCAGAAGCAGCAGAACTGAAGGTCGACCCTCTGGATATTCCAGAGAAAGGGTTAGGCACAGAAATGAGAGCTGATATGGGCTGCAAAGCCAGTAGCCCAAGCCCAGCAGTGGCCTGGCCACAGGCATGGAACAGATACCCCATATACTAAATATCTCCAGGGTCTTGTCCTTTTAGCCAAGTAGGTCTCAACAAGAAGTGATTTTGCCACCAGGGGACATTTGGCAATGTCTGGAGATGTGTCTGTCACAACTATGGGGGTCTGGCATCTAGTGGGTAGAAGCCAGGAATCACTAAACGTCCTACGGTGTCCGGAACAGACCTCGCCTCTGCGGAGAATGATCTGGTCCAAAGGTCAGCAGTGCCCAGCCTGAGAAATCCTGCTTCAGTCTGCCGCTTCGCACTTTGTGGCTCTCAGTTCAGCAGTCCTGCGCCCCCGGGCACCTGAGGTTCTCTGCATTCTGCAGGGGCCAGAGGGGGGTACTCTGCCTTCCTTTACTCTCTCCGCCTTGGGTTCCACCAAAAGGTGCCAGCCCCAATGCCCACACTCTGCCTTCCTCCTTTCCTCCTCATTCTTTCCCAGGTAGCTGAGTTCAGCAAGAAGGACTCCAGACTGTCCCCCTGCTGAAAACCTTCAAGATTTAATAAACAACTCCTTTCTGAGATGATTAAAGACCAGCCCTGCCGGCAGCCGAAAGCATGGGCCCCTGGGGGGCAGCTTGGAGATTAAATGAGATGGTAGATATGAAAGCACCCCGTCAGGTATGAAATGCTATACAAATATTACTTCTAATTTATATAAGCACTCTCAGCCAGAGACTTTAGAATTCAAAGCAGAAAGGGATTAGTTGCTCTCCATGTCCAGCCGTGGCATGGCGCCCCGTGTGGCCACTTTAGGACACCACACGCAGGGCAGAGGTGGACTTCCAGACCTGAAGGAAGTCAGGATAGCACTGACTTGCGCTTTTTTATTTTATCCCACTGAGGTTTCACAGCAGTCCTGTGAGGAAGGAGAGGTGGTAGCATCACCCCACACAGCTCACTATAGAAGCCCATAAGTGAAGGAGGCAAGACTGGGACCAGCGATGGGCTATTGTGCAATGAACCCTGCCCTGGGCCAGCCCAGGGAGCCCAGGCAGAAACAAAGCAGTGGAAAGTGGAGGAGGCAACTTAGGGTGCCCCTCCTCTACCCCTGCCCCACCCCGGGCTCTCATTAGACATTCACTGAATAAATGGAACAAATGGATAGAAAACGTGGAGCTGGGAAGATCACATCATGACACATACCCTGACGCCCCTTTGCCCCTTGTGAGGTCGGGTGCTAATTATTTGGCTGTCCTGGTGCCCTAAAAGCTGGTGCAAAGTTGGGCTTCATGGGTGGCCAGGGAAGTGCCTGGCATGGCACTCCATGGGTGGCATGGGGGAGGGTGAGGCTGTGCGCCTTACCTGCCGAAGACCGAGCCAAGGACCCTCAGCCCAGCAGTTTAGGGAAGGGAGAGGACCGGATGCTTCCCACAGCTCTAGACATGCCCTCCATCCACCTCCTGTTCTCTGACCCCACTGCGGCCCCCTGGTTGAGGCCCTCCTCCCTGGCCCTTGGACAGTGACAGTAGCCCTCACCACTCCTACAGCCACAAGTCTCAGACATTCCAACCCATCCTCCACGCTTCACAGATCAGTGACCTGTATCAGGCAAACTGGACCATGCTATGCCCTGCTCTCAAATCCAACTTCTTTTAGAGTTTTCCACGTTGCCTGTGTGCCAACATCACATCACCATGGACACTTCTGTCAATGAGGCATCCTGAGCTCCACTCACAGAGACACAGGCTGGTTCACTCGAGACCAGGACTTTGGCCCGTTGATTACCAGTAGTCGCTGCCACACCATGACCTTTGGGGCTCATCTACCCCTGAAGTGGGGGTGGCTCTCCCTCCAGGCTCCTTGCTTCCCCTTTCAGTAGCTGCTGTTCATTTCGCTATTTGTTCCCCCTGGAGAAAACCGTTGGCACTTGAACAAATTTGCCTTTGTGTTTCGTTACTACACATCTATGTTCTCTTATTATACAATGCAAGAGGGTGAACATCTGTCTCTCTGGGATCTCTGCCAAAAGGGGGGTGCAGCCTCCCCTGCTGTCTGCTGTCCCTATCCTGTATGTCCTGCAGTGCACAGAAGCACCAGACATTTACTCAACAAATATTTTTTGTAGATCTACTATGTGCCAGGCACAGCTTTGTCCACTATAACCCTCCCTTCCTCCCTCCCTTTCTCCCTCCATTCCTCCTCATCTCTCCAATCCTTTATTCATTCATCCCTCCATCCTTCATGTGCCAATCCAACCTTAATAAAGTGAGTGATCTCAGATGCTGCATACAGCTATCCAACTTGAGAATCCTCTGGTGTCAGCATTGAACACCTGCTGTCTGTATATACATACATGTGTGTTTATATACTGCTCACAAAAATTAGGGGATATTTTATTGCTTTGTATTCATTTTGTGTATATATTGTATATGAGTACTGTGTTTCAAGAGCTTTCTCTCAATGGAATGTGGAACTCCATTCTTGTTTTCAAAGAAAAGTCGGTACAAATGTGTGAAAAGTTTAACACTGCTGCACAGTCTGTCAAGAGGTATGTGTGAGCAGCTACTGCCTGGGTGATGAGTGTCTGGAGTCAGAGGTGAAGGGTCCTGCCTGAGGAGAGGTGGGAGCTGAGCCTTAGAAGATGAGCAGGGCTTAGTATCACAGGGACAGCACAGACACAGGTCTGGAGTCAGGAAGCACCCAGCACATTAAAAGGCCAGTAGTTTGGGTCCAAAGGGCGATTTTATCCGTGATATGGCAGTGGAGAAGAGATGACCAGAAAGGCATCAGCTTCAGATGGAGGAACGCTGGCCAAGCCAGGCTGAGGATTTGGGACTATCCTTCTCGGTTTGGGAGTGAGGCTCCCATCATTCTCAGGCTGGACCCCAACCTTCAGACAATCTAAAATTAAGCCCCTACCAGTTAACTTTTCCCACTGTTAACACCCAGATGCATCCATAGTTAACAGAAACATAGTTTGGCTTCTTTTAAAAGGCTCTCTGGTACAATTAGTGGAATTTCATGATCTCTCTGTTGGTTTATTTTTCCCTGTATCCCAGCACCCAGGGAGGGTGCTCAGCCTGGGCTTGTTTAACAGGGGGGAGTTGGGTGAGTTCAAAGTTAAGTTCAGGGGTCCTGGCCAGGTGGCTCAGTGGATGAAGCATCATCCCAGTACACCAAGGATGCGGGTTCCACCCCCACTCAGGGCATCTACAAGGAGCAATCAATGAGTGCACAATTAAATGGAACTAAGTGGAACAACAGGTTGATGCTTCTCTCTATCTCCTTCCCCTCTCAAATCAACGGGAAAAATTTTAATTACAATATAATATGGTAAAGTACTCTCTCTTCAGGTGTAATAGTACACACAAAGCAATTACATTCTGTTGTGCAGTTATTAAATTTGTAGGAAACAAATATAATAAAATGTACACATTTTTAGAGAGGTTAAACATAAAATAAAAGTGGAAGATAAAAATAAAATTGATAACCAACGGTTTCCAGAGCTGCCTGAAGAGAGTGGAGAGTAATTATATGCCAAGAAAATACTATTCAGGTGCGAGCTGGAAGGGCAGGGACTGGAAGGACAGAGGAAACGCCGCCTCCCCGTGCTGCCGGCCCATGTTAGGTGTGCAGTCTTTAGCAGGCGTCCCCAAACTATGGCCTGGCCCGCGGGCCGCATGCAGCCCCCTGAGGCCATTTATCCGGCCCCCCACCGCACTTCCGGAAGGGCCACCTCTTTCATTGGTGGTCAGTGAGAGGAGCACTGTATGTGGCGGCCCTCCAACGGTCTGAGGGACAGTGAACTGGCCCTCTGTGTAAAAAGTTTGGGGACCCCTGCATGTATTCAGAAGCCTGAGCTGGGGGATCTGAGCAGCATGGGTTCAAGTCTTGACTTCTCCTCTCCCAGCTCCGACAAGCCTTCATTCTCCCCATGGAGAAGGACAAAACTTTGCTATTGGGAAGTATTTGCTTACTTTTATTGTGCACCAGTTCTCAAAGGAATTAGAAGTGGGGAGTGACAAAGCTCCCTTAAATTAAGGTGACCAATCGTCTTCCTTTAGGGAGGACAGTCCCTCTTTTGTAAGTTCCGTCCCCCCTCAAAAAGTGTTCTCTTACATGTCCTCCTTTTTGATATTGGAAGACTAATCTGTAAATGTTGTATTCGATTGATGCAGAGTCGATTCATTGCGTGTGATGTGATGTATTTGTATCTAAATGAGTACTTTTTTCTTACAATTATTATTAAAAATTAATAGGCATGTAAGCATAATTACAATATAAAATATTACAAATATTTTTATTATATATTTATCATATTATAGTGTATTATTGTTGCAATGAATAAAATGTTTCTTTTATTTACGATATTGTTTTCTTTAACTTATTTTTGTCCTTTTCATTGTAAAAAGGTTGGTCACCTTATTTAAATGGAAAAGAGGGCCCTGCTCCTGACAGATCAGATGTCTGTGGAAAAGAAGACAAGAAGGAAATGTGAAAAAGCCCTAGAAAGAGGTTCATAGGGCCCTGGCCGGTTGGCTCAGTGTGTGGAAATCCTGGGTTTGATTCCCGGCCAGGGCACACAGGAAAAGCGCCCATCTGCTTCTCCACCCTTCCCCCCTCCTTCCTCTCTGTCTCTCTCTTCCCCTCCTGTAGCTAAGGCTCTATTGGAGCAAAGTTGGCACAGGGCTGAGGAGAGCTCCATGGCCTCTCCCTCAGGTGCTAGAATGGCTCAGGCAGCAACAGAACAACACCCCACATGGGCAGAACATCGCCCCCTGTTGGGCATGCCAGGGTAGATCCTAGTCGGGTGCATGCGGGAGTGTCTGATACCTCCCTGCTTCTAACTTCGGAAAAATACAACAACAACAACAATAATAATAATAATAATAATAAAAATATAAAAAATAAGATGCAAAAGAAAACATTCCCTTGCCTGACCAGGCGGTAGCACAGTGGATAGAGCGTCAGACTGGGATGCGAAGGACCCAGGTTCGAGACCCTGAGGTCGCCAGCTTGAGCTCGGGCTCATCTGGTTTGAGCAAAACTTACCAGCTTGGACCCAGAGTTGCTGGCTTGAGCAAGGAGTTACTCCGTCTGCTGTAGCCCCCCCCCCCCCCCCGTCAAGGCACATATGAGAAAGCAATCAATGAACAACTAAGGTGTTGCAAAGAAAAACTGATGATTGATGCTTCTCATCTCTCTCCGTTCCTGTCTGTCCGTCCCTATCTCTGACTCTCTCTCTGTTTCTGTAAAAAAAAAAAAAAAAGTAATAATAATAATAATAAAATATAAAATATACATAGGAAGGTCCCTTCGTTTAAGTGAGAAAATCACTGTGTACATCGATGCCCAATGCACAGGACTATGGCAGTAGTAGATATTAGTGTTAGGACTTCAAACGTGATCTAAAATAAAATCTAGCAAAGCTAAGAGGTTTCGGGATGGGGGGGGTGTATAAAAGAGGCGTGGAGGAGGGAAGTGGCCTGTTACATTCGTGGAGCTGCACTACGTATTAAAGCCATAGGGAGCATACTACTGCAATGGAAAGGCGAACGCCTCCATAATTCTTGACCCTTTGCAGACACCGTACCCAGTTTCTTCCGGGGGAAGGTTTAACTGCCCGGAAGCGGAAGTTTCGTTCCTTTTCCTCTTCTTTGCGTCTTGCCGCTAGCTGTAAGTACCTATTGGGCTGTGCACGGGGATTGTGGGGGATAATCCAAGGTAATCCACGGCCGGGTGAAGTTTGCGGACCCCTACCCTGGGTTGAGGTTGCGGGGAAGGAGGATGGAGTGTTATGGGGACGGCATTTCGCGGGGTCGGAGAGGAAAATGGGGTCGCTCTTGGTTCCCGAGATCCGTGGACGCCTACGTTTCTCTTTCTCTAGGTGCCGGGCGCCTCCTCTCCGCACGTAGCTATGGTGAGTACGGCCCCTGCCTGGCACCCTTTGCGAGGGTTTCCGGAGCCCCGAGAGGGGCTGGTTTACTTGACCATCGCTAGTAAACGTCTGATCTGCCCATTCCCCGTTTCCTTTGTATTGCAGCCTCGCAAAATTGAAGAAATCAAGGACTTCCTGCTCACAGCCAGACGAAAGGATGCCAAATGTAAGTGAGCGGTCTCCGCACTGGTGCTGCTGCGGAGGGGCTTCCCGAAGTGTTGGACAGGAGGCTGGTAAATGAGCACGTGCCTGGCAGCTGGGAGCAGTGCCTTTGTTGTGTATCCTGCAAGAAAAACCTTGTTCTGTTATCTTCCTTAGCGAATTATAAACACTCTAAAACCGGCCTGACTTGATTTTTGTTTCAGTTGTGGTGTTGCTTTAGTGCTGTGAACAGCAGCCTTACTGAGTGAAAATTCTAGAAATACGGATCCCATGAAGCCGGAGTTAGTACTGCAGGTTTGATACTGGGCTGACTGCAGACCCTGCTTGCTATGAACTTCACTTACTAAGTAGTCTCACTTTGACGTGTATTAGTTTCTTGGTCTGTATTAAGAGGAAAGGAAGTGATGCATCAGAAATACAAAACGGCAAGCTATTGATTGGTGTGTGTTGGCCCCTGGTGCCCGTGTGTTCTCATTTCTGCACCAAACGGGGTTCTGATGTTGCTCCTTTATCATGGGTGAAGGAGGTTTGGTGGCTTGCGGTTAATACAGAAGAGATCTGGAATTCGTGGGTTGTGTTAACCTAGATTCTTTCTTTCTTTATTTTTTTGCTACGTACAAGTGTCCTTTTCCCATTGAGATGTGTCACAAAGAGGAAATCAGATCATTTGTGGAAGTAGAGCTGAGACTGATCCTCTCAGGTGCTTTTTGTCAGCGATGGGATGAAATGATGTGAGGGAGAGCCTTTCAGTGGGCTCACGGGGGGGGGGGGGGGGGGTCATAATGGTGTCCCCGGGACCAGAAACAATCTGTTGCCTTTGGTCCTCTGGTAACCTGGATGAAATGGTGACCTCCTGTGGAGACAAGTGGCATCTGATGGGAATGTCTGCCCTGCTAGATGGTTGTGGGACCACAGGTGCCAGTGCACTGTCATGCTGTAAAGAGATCTTCCCCATGCCCGTGTAGTTTGAGCGTCATCCTAACACCAAGGTTGCAGGTTCCATCCCTGATTAGAGCACATACCAGAGTGAGCCAATAAATGCATAAATAAGTGGAACAAATTGATGTTTGTCTCTCTCCATCTCTCTGCCCCACCCCCACCCCCTTGTTTTTCCTCTCCCTTTTTCCTCCTTCCCACATCTAAAATCAATGAATTTTCAAAAACTAAAAAAAAGGAGGAGGCATTGTTCATGTCAGTTTTAGTTAAGACCAGGGAATTGGTGTTAACTGCTTGGCTCAAGTCCCAGCTTAATAAGTAGCTGTCGACAAGTTAAACATGACACCATTTTCTTGGAGGGTGTGATAATAGTGTCTTTCTGATGGGACTGGTGCAAGGATCACATCAGATGATCTACTAGAGACCTCAGTAAATTGAAGAAATGACACTAAACCCATTCATTTCATTTGCATTTTAATTGTTTCAGAGCCTGATTTTAGACAGTTTGTCCTGTGAAGGTAGGGATCATGGTCCCCTGGACATAATAGGTTGTTCAGTAAGTTAATATTTTTATTTTAATTCTAAAATGTGCATAACATAAAACTTACTTTTTTTATTATTTTTTTATTTTTCTGAAGTTGGAAACGGGAAGGCAGTCAGACAGACTCCCACATGCGCCCAACCAGGATCCACCTGGCATGCCCACCAGAGGGCGATGCTCTGCCCATCTGGGGCGTTGCTCTGTTGCAACCAGAGCCATTCTAGCGCCTGAGGCAGAGGCCATAGAGCCATCCTCAGCGCCCGGGCCAACTTTGCTCCAGTGGAGCCTCGGCTGCAGGAGGGGAAGAGAGAGACAGAGAGGAAGGAGAGGGGGAGGGGTGGAGAAGCAGATGGGCGCCTCTCCTGTGTGCCCTGGCCGGGAATCCTACCCGGATTCCTGCACGCCAGGCCGATGCTCTACCACTGAGCCAGCCAGCCAGGGAAAACTTACTATATTTAATTGTACATTTTGCTGATGTTAAGTGCATTCACGCTGCATCTCCAAAACTTTTTTTTTTTTTTCTTTTTCTGAAGCTGGAAACGGGGAGAGACAGCCAGACAGACTCCCACATGCGCCCGACCGGGATCCACCTGGCACGCCCACCAGGGGGTGATGCTCTGCCCCTCCGGGGCGTTGCTCTGTTGCGACCAGAGCCACTCTCGTGCCTGGGGCAGAGGCCAAGGAGCCATCCCCAGCGCCCGGGCTATCTTTTGCTCCGATGGAGCCTCGCTGCGGGAGGGGAAGAGAGAGACAGAGGAAGGAGAGGAGGAGGGGTGGAGAAGCAAATGGGCGCTTCTCCTGTGTGCCCTGGCCGGAATCGAACCCGGGACTTCTGCATGCCAGGTCAATGCTCTACCACTGAGCCAACCGGCCAGGGCCTCCAAAACTCTTGATCTTGCAAAACTGATACCATCATTAAAAATTAACTCCCCGTTCTTTCCTTTTGATTGCTGGCAACCACCACTGTAGTCTCTTTCTCTACCAATTTGACTTCCCTAGGAACCTTGTGAGACTAGACAGTATTTGTTGTTTTGGGACTGGCTTTCTCATTTGTCCTCAAGGCTGAATACCACATCTTGTTTATTCATTTGTTCTGTTACGGACATTTAAGGGGTTTCCACCTTTTGACTATTATGAATAATGTTGCTATGAACATTTGGTGCACAGATACCTCTTCTTCTCCCTGCTTAATTTATGTAGTGATTTTAGAGAAACATCAATTTGTTGTTCCACTTATTTATGCATTCATTCATTGGTTAATACTTGTATTTTTGACCATGTATCGAACCCACAGCCTAGGCATATTGGTACAGCATTCAAACCAACTGACCTACCCAGGCAGGGCTATATCTTTTTTAAGAAATCTGTATACCTTACACCTCCTTATAGGTGCATAGCAGCTGCTGGGGACAATGCAGCATATTTTAGCTTTAAGAGGAGTGTTAAGATAGCAAAATGAGTTGGTTTGAATGAATATCCAGGCTTCTGGATTTTTTTTTTTTTTTACAGAGACAGAGAGGGATAGACAGGGAGAGACAGACAGGAACGGAGAAAGATGAGAAGCATCAATCATTAGTTTTTCGTTGCGACACCTTAGTTCATTGATTGCTTTCTCATATGTGCCTTGACCGGGGGCCTTCGGCAGCAGTAATCCCTTGTTTGAGCCAGCGACCCTGGGTCCAAGCTGGTGAGCTTTACTCAAACCAGATGAACCCTCGCTCAAGTTGGCAACCTCGGGGTCTCGAACCTGGGTCCTTCCGCATCCCAGTCCAACGATCTATCCACTGTGCCACCGCCTGGTCAGGCCTTCTGGATTTATTAAAACAGGAGCCAAGGCAGCCAGTGTTGCATGCAGACTTGGAGCCAAGTGCTTTCGTTTCTGGTTTTGTGCCCTGTGCTTTTAACAGTTGTTGGCAGAAATGGGGTTGTTAGTACAAGTTAACCTGTGCTGCTTCTGAGTGCTTGTGCGTCTAATCAGGTACTTGGGCTGAGGCATGGGAGTGTCTGAGCTGTTTTTAAAGAAGTTGGAATACAGGGTTTGATGGTTCCTTGAAATGACTGGCCTACAGGGAGGCAGTTATCTTTCAGCAGCCAGAGTAGCTGCTGGCCACGTGGAAATGCATTGACACTTGTCCGTAACCAGACTTGAGAAGTTGCACTGTTGGATTTGGCAGAAGTGAAGAGCCCAGAAAGTGGGTTCCATGTAAGGTTTAGGAAACCTCAGCACACACTCACTGTGCTTTGCCATTGTCTTTACATGTCATCACATCTGCAGAGGAACTGGCTTCCAGAAACTACTTCCATTTCTTCAGAAAAATAAGATGGGGACAGAATGTTCGATGATGTGTTCAGTGTACCTGATACATAAACAAGTAGATTAAGCCCCGTGCTCTTGAGTATTCATATATGGGAAAGGTAGATCTCTGACACTTTAAATGTTGAGGTCACAGAGGGAGTGTTTTCTGTTTTAACAGAGGGACAGGACACGGAGACAAGCACAGCTCTATCAGTGGTGGCAGTCATAAGTGCCACTCTTCTGCATGTGTATAAAGCAGGTGAACCATGTGATTTCTGAGGTGCAATTAAGTTACTGATTCTGGTCCTTTTGATAGCTGTCAAGATCAAGAAAAATAAGGATAATGTGAAGTTTAAAGTCCGGTGCAGCAGATACCTTTATACCTTGGTCATCACAGACAAAGAGAAGGCAGAGAAACTGAAGCAGTCCCTGCCCCCAGGTGAGTAAGTGGGAATCCTGGGTGAGTGGCCAGGAATGTCAAAGATGCTCATGTCACCATCTTGTTTCTTAAGTCATCTCCAAATTGAGGGAAGTCCATCCTGTGGTCTAAGTATCTGCTCTTGCTGTTGGTGGTGCAAGGAGCGATGATTCTCCAAAGTTGTCCATACCAAGAAGTGGTTCACTGACCAAGGGAAATTTGTTTCCATTCTCATGCTTTTCTAATACATATTAGAATGCATATATTTCCAGTGAGGATATTAACAGCTCACTCTTACTCTGTGTGTAAGTTATTTCATCCTTAGCAGGCAGGTACTGGTTTTGATCCCCATTTTTACAGGATGGAAAACTGATTAAATACAGTAGGGCAGCCATGAGCATAGGTGAAACAAAGGGTGCCTCCTGGTGGGGGGAGCTGCCCAGGAGCAGAGTGACTGAAGGCTACCTCTTCCCAGCAGGAGGTAGCCAGTACTGCTTGGCTTTGTCAGAGCTAATTGGGACCTCTTTGTAAAGGCTGGCAGATTTTTTTTTTAATCTAAATATTTTAAGCAAAACCTCCTGAAGGGCTATTTTCTAGCTTTATGAGTCCTCTTCAGCTTAAGTACAAAATCAGACAGGCAGCAGTAACTCAACATGTATCTTCTGGGTGACTCACTTTTGTCTCTCTTGCTCCAGGTTTGGCAGTGAAGGAGCTGAAATGAACCACACACGCTGATCCATATTAAAAAGTTAAAATTCTTAGTGTCTTGTCTTTGAAGATGGGGGTTTGGGGAATGTTACTTGGTGATAGCTTCTGGTGGGTATGTGGTGGAGCTCCTGGTTCAGCCTCCTTGCATCCTCATCTTGGGCTCTGATCCCAGTGGACAAATAAAGCCATCCTTGTTTTAGCTTAAGTTTGAAAATAAATAGGTGGAAATGGGCAGATGAGACAGATACGTGTGGAAGTAAGCCAGTATGCACTCAGGAGATTTAAAAGTCACTTAGGTAAAATGAGCTCCCTGATAATGAAAATGATGGTTTAAAGGAGGAGTGATTAGCTTTTTTGGGAACAGCTGCAAGCTAGGCCATCATCCTGTAATGAAGCGCCACTTTCATGTCTGCAGGGCTAAGGCAGAGCGCTGTTTTGTACTAAAACACTTGTGTTCCCTGAGTGCTGCTCATGGCAGAGGAGTTCAGGAGCTATACGGGGTGCAACCAGATGAACAGGTGAGAGGACAATTTAGATGCCAGCTCAGAGGGAAGCTTCAGAGCCGAGAACAGAAGGGGAGATGTTAGCCTAGCTACTGGCCTAGCATTCCAAGGAAGAGGGATGTCCTGAAACAGGGAAGGAGACCTTGCAACTGAAAGACCAGTCTATAAAATCCAACTGCCATTTCAAAGGAGGAGCAGAGTTCTTCCCCCAGCCTCCAGGCAGTGGGGTAGGGATTGAGTTCACTGGGGTGGTGTGTGTGTGAATGGGGCATGTTACTATAACATGGGCATAAAGGCCCAAATCTCAGCATGAGCAATTTAGGTCCCAGCCAGGCCCGACTCCTTGGGGATTAGTTCTGGTTCAGCCACTTGCTGACTGGGATAATCTTATCACCTCACCTTTGAGCACCATGCAGAGACAAAATGCTCATGTCCTGAAACGGCTATGCCCACGTGAGATGACGAGGGCAGTACAGGCTGTGTGCACTCCTACACCCTTGGCAAGAAAGTGGCCCAGGCCCAGGACTGTGATGCACTCTGGAGGTTGCCAGACTGCCTTTGCCAACAGTGGGGATTGTTAATGGCAAATAACTATATTAATACTTAGTTCAGCCTGACCTGTGGTGGCGTGGTGGATAAAGCATCAATCTGGAACACTGGGCTTCCCTGGTCAAGGCACAGATGGGAGTTGATGCTTCCTGTTCCTCCCCCCTTCTATCTAAAATGAATAAATGGAATCTTGGGAAAAAAAATAGTTCAGTGGGTTCTTTTTGTGGGAGGTGCACAAAGCAATTCCATGTGCCTTGATAGGGCAAGTTGGGTTTCAAACCAGAGACCTCAGCATTCCAGGTCAGTGCTCTACCCACTGTGCCACTACAGGTCAGGCTAGTTCACTGGTTTAGCGTAGGGGTTAAATGAGGTAATCTTGAATTTAGAAGTGCTCATAACACTTGGCAAGTTTGGGAGATGGAGCTGGGGTCATGTCAGGACTGACCAGGAGGTGGAGACATACTCCAATGAATGAGCAGTTGACCAAAACACTAGAATTCCTTACAAGTAAAAATCCACTTCCAAGTAGCTAAATCCCTGAGACCTTTGATTTTTCTGTGAGAGCTTTAAGGTTGTGAGGTAGTTTGAATTGGGTCATGGGAGTCATGGGTTTTGTTTCTTCCAGGGAGGGGTCTGGGTTCTCAGTGATTTGACAGCCCCCTATGGGGCCCCTTCAGTGGCTTCAGTTTTCCAGCGTCCCATTTCCAGGAGGGAGAATGTGCTATTTGAGTTGACTTTCTCCCAGCGCATTGTCCAGAGACTAGCCCCAGCTCCTAGGAGACCAGCCCTCTGTCTGGGGAAGGCATCCTTTCACACCGAGGTTCCCAGTTCTGGTTTGTGCCTTGGAGTCATTTGAGGCACTTAAATTTTGCCATGGTGGCCAAAGCTGATTCCAGAGATTATGATTAAACTGGTTTGAGGCACAGGTATGTAAACTCTCCGGTGGCCAGGACCAGCCACTGCCTTGCTGGAGTCCGCTGTCAGCTTGGGTGAGCTTGTGCTGGCATCAAGTAGGCCACAGTTGCCGGTTTGAAAAGGACGAGTGTTGTCACTTCAAATCTCGAATGAGTTCTTGGGAGGTCTGTTCAGCCTCTGCTCAGTGGGCTCACCAGTCAGTAGGCCTCTGGGGAAGCAGCTAGAATGCTCAATGTGTAGCTGGTTGGAGACCAGCCAAGCAGTTTTGGGTGTTTCACTGCACCCAGGTGACTGCAGTGATTACCCTGAGAGCAAGCTTTTGAAGTTGACATCAAGTGGCTATGCAGGCCTTCCCTCACCTTCTCCCTGTCTGGGGCCCAATCCCAGCTCTCGAAAGGCTACCCTGTACCACATTCAAGGTCAATCCTAAGGGCATGACTTCCCTACCACTTACCAGGAGGCAGGCCCCTCCCATTTGGGGTCCTTAGTCTATCCTTTCCATCCTCCAAGAACTGACAGTTGTCGCTCTAATCTTCCTAGGGGAATGATAAGTCCTTGTAACTTCCCAGTCCTTTGGGAAGCTTGGCGAGGACCTGCAGCCATCACCTGTGCTGTTGACTTGGAGGAAGAGGGGAACAGTATACATGGCACCAGGCTGTGCCTATTACAGAGGTTCCAGGGACAACATAGATTGGGGCTATGTGGTTATGCCTGTTATCTACCTGCCCACTAAGGGCCACAAAATTACTTCAACTCCATTTTCCTCTGCAAGCAGCAGTGGCTGCTTCAAAGACCAAAACCCTTAGCAGGGCCTATGGAGCCTGAGTGATCTGGCTTTTGCTTACCTCTTTCTTAAAAAAATATTTTATTTTTTATAAAGGTATTTTAAAGTAACACTTATTGGGGTATAATTTATAGTGACATTCACCCTTTTTGATGTACAGTTCCATGAATTTTGACACTCACAGTTGTGGAACCACCACTGCAATCAAGAGAATTTCTTGCACCCCAGCTGCTGCTCTGTTCTCTGCAGTTTTCTAGTCTTCCTGTCACTCCTCTGACTCTGGTTTACACCTGCTTAATCCCCCTTCAACCCCCACCCACTGTGGTCCCTGACCTCATAGTTACTGCTCTCTGTTCAGAATCCTCCCTGAATTATCCTTTCCATCATCCTGCTCTCACCTCAGTCATTCTCGGAAACATCCCTGGGCACCCCATCCCGACTTCATCCTCCCTTACACAGCAACAGGGACCCTATGTGGGATCAAAGGTTGCCTTACCTATTAGACTCTAGACTCCATGCAGACAGGACTTATATGTTTTATTCATTACTGTATACCGTAGAACAGAGTGCTCGATCAGAGAACAGTGGTCTCCAGCCTTTGTCCCCGCTGAGTGCACCAACTTTGGAATGTGCAGGTGAGACAGCCCCAGTCAAACTCAGGGAACTGTGACTCAGGGTGACAACCAGGGGGAGAGGCCTGGACATAGGACAGGACTCCCTCTCCTGTCCCCAGACTCTGATGGCATGGAACCACTGTCTACTCATGTTTGCGGGTGTTTTTTGAAGTTGTGTTTTTTTTTATATTTATTTTCAGAGAGTGAGTCAGAGAGAGGGATAGACAAGGACAGACAGACAGGAATGGAGAGAAATGAGAAGCATCAATCATTAGTTTTTCATTGCACATTGCAACACCTTAGTTGTTCATTGATTGCTTTTTCATATGTGCCTTGACCGCGGGCCTTCAGCAGACCGAGTAACCCCTTGCTGGAGCCAGCGACCTTGGGTTCAAGCTGGTGGGCTTTTCCTCAAACCAGATGAGCCCGCACTCAAGCTGGCAACCTTGGGGTCTTGAACCCGGGTCCTCTGCATCCCAGTCCGACGCTCTATCCACTGTGCCACCGCCTGGTCAGGCTGCGGGTGTTTTTTGGACTCCCGCGTCCACCTAGTTCCTGGAGCCAGGGACCTGAGAGTCCCTGCCGGTCTCTCCGCTCGCCTCCTCTGTTCTCAGGCACCATTTCCCTGTGTCTTCCCCTGTCGCTACCACCCCTTTAGACTGGCTGCCAGGGTCTAACCTGTTATGACCCCTTCCTTAACTCCTCCATTTCTATCTTCCCAATCCCAAGCGGCCCTTTAACCTGCCCTTGACTGTCTTGGCCTCCCCCTCTCTGCCTTCCCTCTCCCTGCCCACCCAGCATCATCCGGTAACACCACGCTGTTTTCAGCTGCAGAACTGCAGCGCTCTCCTGCTTGGGGCCTCCCTAGACTCTCAAAGAACTCAAGGTTAGCGCCTGCGAGACTTATCAGATCTGCAGCTGTTCCCGACCGCGTCCTGTCTGCTGACCCTGCTCTGCTTTTGCTTTTCTCCAAAGCACCTCCTAACATTGCTCGGTAGGTCCCTGCGTGTGTACTGTTGCCATCTGCCCAGTAAAGTGCCATACCCTCTGGGCAAGGGCTCCTGTTTGCCGCTGTTCACTGATAGAGCAGTGCTGGCACACAGTCGGTGCCACACAGTATACGTGTGCTGCTGACGGCCCTAACATCCTTCCCCGCACCACCCCCCATCTGGACAGCTCACCGGGCTCTTCCTCCAGGAGGCCCGCCCTGTCCCGCCTGCCCGGAAGAACGCTGCTTTCCTCAGTCCCTCGTGCTTTCCAGATGACAACTACTGAATGCTGCTCCTTTCTGTCCCCAATCTGTCAGTTTGCCACTCTCTAAAAGCCCCAGGAACCGCCAGCCAAGCCTCTCTCGTGCCACACTGTTAGCTGCACTCCTTAACACTTTACAGGCTTGATTTTATAATTAGGAATTAATGAGAAGCCCGGGGACTTAGAGGCTGCTATTAAATAGATTTAGGGATGTCCTGGGGCTGTTTTCACTTTTCCTTCCACCTTTTTCCGCCCATGGGGCCGGATTCTGGACCACAAAGGACTTAGTGGGCGTGACACCCTGCAGCCAGTGGACGCCTCAGGGGGCGGGCCCAACACGGGCCGGCCGGGGTGTGTGGGCCGGCCCGGGGGCGGGGTCAGAGCGGGGCGGGGCCTGAGGCGGGCGCGCGTTCTGGGGCGGCAGCGGCGGCCGCAGGGAGCAGGCTCTCTCTGTAGGAGCCATGCCAGCCGCGCGTGTGGAGTATATCGCGCCCTGGTGGGTGGTGTGGCTGCACAGCCTCCCGCACCTCAGCCTGCGCCTGCAGCGAGTGGACAGCACCTTCCGCCCCCGCGATGAGAATTATCAGGAGGTGAGTCCTCGCCGCCCCAGACCTGGGCAACCCCTTCCGTCTCCCCAGCTCGCCACTGACACCCCTCCACCGCAGCCCCTTCCCTTCACTCCTCTTCCCCTTTCCCCTGGCACCTTCGACCGTCGGCCCTCCCATCTGGGAACCTCGTGGGCCGAGATAACTGGAAAGATGGGAGTTGAGCCGGTGGTGGGAAGGGGAGGAGAGACTGGGAAGCTGCCTGCCGGGGGTGGGGCTGAGCGCCCAGGAGGAGGTCCGCGCGGGGCGGGGTGGGGACGTTTGTGCCTGTACCCGGGCAACTCCTGGGCGCGAGCCAACGGGCTCCCGGAGTTTTCGTTCATCTGCAGTTTCGAGACAAGCGCTCTCTTTCCGGGGCTGGGCGACCTGGGAGAAGTTTGTGCAGAAACTAACTGGAGTTTTGCAAGTTCGGCCCCGCAGCACCCCTCCACCCCAGCCCCTGACTAGCAGGAGGGTCCCCCAACTCCTTGCACTTCAGCCCTTTCCCTGTTCTACTGGCCCTTCCCTCTGGCCTCTGCCCCCCTGGGAGGGAGGGGTGCTCCCCAGACCTTCTTGCCCAGGCAGAGCTGCAGAATCTCCCAGCCTTCTCCTGTCTGGCCCTGCCCAAGTGTGTCAGTTCTTTGCTGGGTCAAAGATTCAGGTGGGGCAGCCCGGGATAGGGCCCATTTGTTCAGAGGTATGGGCCCATTCTGGGACTTTGGCTCCCGAAAGCCTCCGCCTGCTCTGTCCAGTTCTGACGCACCATTTCCCCCTGTGGGCCTGTCAGGCCAGTGGAAGGCTGAGGCTGGAGTCAGCTGTTTGACTTCCCCGCCAGGTCTTGGGATTGGGATCCAGATCCGGTAGGGTGCACAGGGCAGGTTGACAGGGAGGCTAATAATAACACCCTGGTGCCCTTGGCCCCAAGCAGATGGTGCCTGCCCCTCCAGTAGGAGGGGGAACCAGGACCCTCCCTGCCTCTCCCTGCTCCACTTTCTCCTAATCTCTCTGCCCCACCCTCTCCCAGAATCCTGCCTATGGAAGTCTGAGAATGCCATTGCCTAGGGACAGCTCTGGGGACTCTTCCACTCCCTATGACCGAATGGAGAGGCAGATAAGATTTCAGAGACTGCTGTGTTGTTGTGTGTGTGTTTGTCTGTCCCAACCCTACGCCCCAGATCCTGTGCCTGGGGTCTCCAACCACAGTTTTCTCCTCTCCAATGGAGGAATTCTAAACTCCTCACTGGGTAAACTGGGGTGCAGGAAGGGGTGGTGGGGCACTCTCACCCCACAGCCCCTGAAAGACAGCAGCTGCGGCCAGCATGGCCTGAGCCTGCCCCATCTCCCTTAGTCCCATGAAGAGCTGGCATTTGAGGCAGAAGGACCCTCTCACAGCTCTGCCCTTCTCCCAGGGTTTGGAGCCTAGCACACTATGTATCAGATAACTCCAAAATAACAACCCCTTCCCATGCGCCTCTGCTCCTGAGCAGCCTGGCAACCAGCCCTACCTCCATGCTCCTTGTCCCACTTAGACCTCGAGAGGACACTGAGTAGGAAGTGAGTTCGATGGGCTAGACCAGGATGGGAAGTCTGGCTCTGGGTGTTATTTAAGGCGGCTCCTATTTCGGTGAGTTCCCCTGCTGTCTGACCACCATCTCTCCTAGACATCTCCTTTCTCCTGAGCAAGCAGTCATAGCCAGATGACTGGTGGCAGAGACAGGCAGGGGCAAAAGGGGGTGTAAATGAAATCACCTGAGCAAACTGGGTTTCCAAACTTCCCCAGGGATGCAGGCAGCAGGCCGGTTAACACCACTGATGGGACTTCTTCTGCTGTCCGTCATCTCAGTACTCAGCAAACTTGATTGGAAACAAGCTCTCTGCCCAATTTGGGTGACGTGATGATCAAGGCAGCCAGGGGCTGGGACTCTGCCATCTGGCTGTCTGGGTCGGAATGCCCGTTTAGCACTGACTATATGTGACCCTGGCAGGTGTCTGTATCTCTCTGGGCCTGACTTCCCTCGCCTGCAAGTATTAAACGAGATGTGCCATGTAACATGCTTAGCACATAGAGGGTCCCATGGCACAAAGTAGGACCCAGTGTTATGAATCTGTGGACTGGTGTTGAGGTTCAGCAACATGTTCACGTGCACACCGCATAGGAAATACAGAAGGAAGAAATCTACAGACACTGACCAGAGAAGACTGAGAAAACACATGCCAAAATGAATGTGTGGTGTCGTGTGTGTGTGTGTGTGTGAGTGTGTGTGTGCACATGCACACCACAGACTAAGTGGTGGTGGAGACAGGCAGGGGCAGGCCTGGCGGAGCTCGGGAGGAGAGGAGTTGTGCAAGGATCTAAAGACAAAAGGGGTGTAAATGGAATAACCTGAGCAAACTCGGTTTCCAAACTTCCCCGGATGCAGGGGCTCCCACTCCTTCCTGGGGTCCTGGGGGACCGTGGAAGCCTGATAGTGTGCCCTATCACCCTCCACCCCAGTGGACTTGACCATGAGTCCTTGCTCAGGTCCTGGGAGGTCGCACTGGAGTCAACAGAGCCAGGTGAGTTGAGTGGGTCGGGGAGGGAGCCCTGGTCCCACAGGGCCCCCGATAAGTTAGTGGGTATAAAGCAGGTGGCAGTGCCTGGCACATCATAAATTGACAAACACTGCTTGAGAAGGAGGAGACTCGGCTGGCAGGTAGGGATGACAGAAAGGGCACCTGGCACTGTCTCCAGCTGTGTCCCAGAACAAGCCACTTCAGGTTCATCCTTCAGTTGCCACCAGCGCCATCCCCGCTGTCCCCCCCCCCCCCACACACACAGGCAGACTAGACACAGGTGAGATAATGAACTTGAAATGTAAGTTCCCAAATACTGTGCAAATGTACCTGTGACGTGTGTGCTTCCTGGCCTCTCCTACATCAGGAGATGTTGCATGAAAAAGCAGAGATGTTTCTAACTTTTGTTTTTAGGCATGTATTTTCATGTCTTAACTTTAGGTGGTTCTACTGATAGATTCCCCAGAGACTGCCATGTGTGTGTCCCCAGGTCAGGGGAGAGGACAGAGTAGGGGCTACACCCAGAACTATAGGCTCCCCTACTTCCCTCCAGCCCCACACTTGGGGTCAGGTCTCAGACGGAAAGGCCAGGCTGGGAGCCCCAGGAAGGATTTGAGAAGAGCCAAGAATGGGATGAGGAAGCCCCATTCATCCAGTCTAAACATTGAGTCATGGTCATCAGACAATCACGCTGCACGCCCGCCCCCCAGTGGGGGTGGGGTGGCGGGGACTTAGCTATCCCAATCTGTGGGCTTCAGCTTCCCTCCCCCTGGCCTCACTCCTAGGCTGGCTCACTCTGTCTTCTAGGGTCTTGAGGTAAAGGGGACTCAGACTGTTGCCCCCTCACCCACCAAGTGCAGAAGCCCCTTGGAGTCCAGTTCCTCAGCATTTCCAGAATGCAAATTGATCACTGCTGCCCCCAGCTTGGGTCCTGGGCTCCTGCTCTGGGTTTCTTGTTACCAAGTGACAAACCAGAGCTAACCAAAGGCACTTTGATGAGAAGAGAGGCTGGAGATTGAGCCCTGACGTGGGCGCTGAGGGCAAGGGGCCAGGGTGGGGCGGGGAGGGTGTGGTGGCTGCAGGACACTCAGAGGTGCAGGATGACATGGTGGAATGTCCTTTCCAGGCTCTGTCAGAGCAGGATAGTGTGTGAGCAGAGCTCCTGGCTCCCTCTGGATGGGGTTTCTCCCTCTTCCATCCTCCCCTTAGGCCGTGCACGTGGGGACTTGCAGTGTAATTAGAAGCAGGAAAATAATTGCCTATTGGAGTTTGGCAAGTGACACGAATGTGGCCGTGGGAGATGGTTCTTCTGGTTAACCCTCCACTTCCCCCCCACACCTTCCTCCTTTCCTCTTCCCTTCCCACCTCCTTCTCTCCCAGGCCCCTCTGCACTGACCCATCCCTGTCCTCCCAGTACCTGGGAAAGTTCCAGAAGTAAACTGTTTGGGTTTCCCAGCACAGCCTTCCCAGGGCTGGATTGCATTATCTGTGACCTAATTGAGGCCAGCTGCCACTAGACTGGCTTGCCAGGAGGTGGTCCGAGTGGACTACAAGAGTAGGAGAACAGGGGGCTGGGGCAGGGACTAGGGGGTGGGCATGGGCTGTGCTTTGGACAAATTGAAATGGCACAACCACATGTTGTGCTACTTGGAGACCCTCCCTTGCTGAGTAGGGACATGTGGTAGAGTCAGTGGTGTTCCTATTTGGGATGGCTGGAGAGGCAATTAGAAGTCAAAGGTAGCTGCGAGGAAGTCCGGATGTTAACCAGTCTAATCTATACAAAAGATTTGTCTGGGTTTGTGTTACCTTTTTTCCCGTTAGGAATAACTTACAGGAAAGTGAACATCTTAAGTGTATGCCTCAATTTGTGAGTATGTATGTGAGACGCCACCCCAATCCAGGCCTGTTTCTTCTGATCGCTGGGAGGCTCCCTCGTGGCCCCCCTCCCCCATCGATGCGCACCCAAAGGCAGCTGCTATTCTGACATGAGTTTCTCTGACTTTGCGTTTTACATAAGTTAACCTAGACCATCTCCGCTATTTTGTCCGGTTTATTTTTGTCCCCTCCAACATTACATCTGTGAGATTCATCCATGTGGTCGTGGGTAGCTGCATTTACTTTTCATGGCTGTGTACTATTCCACCTGATGACTATAGCATGTTTTCTACATCTCTTCTTGTGGACATTTGGGCTGTTTCCACTGTTTGACATGACCACTGTATTAAGCTGCTGTGGATATTCACGTGTGTATCTTGTGAGGGACATGAGCCCTTCTTTCTGTAAGGTAAATATTCAGGAGTGGGATTGCTGGTCGGGCCTTGGGGTATACACATTGCACAATGGTTTGAAAAATGTAAAAGGGATCCCTGGGTTTTAGCAGGTGGGTGTCAGAGGCCTGCGAGGAAGTGGTCAGGACAAAGCATGCCGTTTCTGTCCACTCCTCAGTCAGAGCAGGCTCTGGGTATCAGAGCTCTGCTAAGTGGGTCTGTTTAAAGAAACGGATAAGCTGCTTGGGAAAGTTTGAGAAAGTCTGTTGACACTAATCAGTGCTCCCCTGATTTGACTGGGGTACAGGTCTCCTGGGGTGTCTCTAGTTGCAGTTCTGATTCACGAGGTCTAGGGTGGGACTTAGGATTCTGCATCACTCTCAGGGCTCCGCAGTCTAGAAGATGGCAATGCCGGGGAATCTCCCTTTGAGCGCGAGGCTCTCACCCCTCACTCACGCTTGGCTCCCTTTGCCATGAGCTGGAGGCACAAAGGTGGCAGCGCCTCTCAACTGTCTCACTGGGCAGGGGCTTCCGTGGACAGGCCGGGTGGTCTAGGCCAGGGACTCGTCCCCTGCCTCACCGTGAGGACTTCAGCAGGGTGACATGGTCAGGTCACTGGGCCTTCCGTCTGCCTGGAGGAGGGCTTACCATCCACTCTGGCGAGTCGGGGAGGCGAGTTCTTGGTCATACCTGTGACATTTATCCCAGGTGAAGGTGAAAGCCACACTTTTAAGTCACATTCACCTTCCCACTCCCAAATGAGCCATCTCTCCTGTCTTCTTCTGGGCTGTCCCCACCACTTGGGCCATTTGTCCCTGATGCTCAGAAGCCTGTTGGCCAGGTGACCAGCAAAGAGGTTGAGTCAGGGATATGAAGGTCAACCCAAGCCGTCCCAGGGCCTAGCAGCTAAGCAGGCCCAGGAGGGGTAGGGCAGACCTGACAGGTGCCGTCACTACTGAAAATGGCCCCAGGCCCTGGGACTGCAGCCCCAGCCTCTGATTTTCAGAACTGTCTCTTGACGTGTGTGTCTGGTTGTCTCCTGCACAAGGCGTGTCTCCCCCTGAGACCTGAAGGGTCCCAACATCTCCCCCACTCTGCTGATCACTTCCACCGGCATGGGGGTTCCCCGAAATAGGCTCCTGCCTCGACAGCCCAGACTGGAACTCTGAGGGTTCTGGACTAAGGACCATTTGGGGCACATGGGAAACTGGGTGACGCTACAACCTCAGGAGTCTGACTTACAGCCAAATCCAGCCTTGGCTGGTGGCCACAAATCCTGGTGCCATCTGGTGCCCATCGAGTTGAATCAAGAGATTGGAGGGCATGGAGTGGGACACAGGCCTCCTGACAGACAGCAGCTCCCTTTGCAGGGCCCTGAGGTCCTCGGGGGGCCTGAGGTAGCCCCTCCCACCCTTTCAGAATTCTGTGCTCTGCTGCTACCCTGGGTATGCAGGGGGGGTCAGCATCCTGTTCAGGATGTGGTGGAAGGGGTTCCACAGGTGCACGTCCTGACATTTCCCCCTGTCCTAGTACCGTGCTGGCTTCTTTCCTGGCTGGACCCCAATACCTAGGAGAAGGCCCTGAGGGAGCAGATACGACAAGCCATCCCTTCCTGGCCCTTCCCGAGTTCCCATGAGCTTCTGAGATATCCTGCCCAAGCCCCGTGTCCTCCAGGAGGCCTTGTGGTGCTCTGGTCCTCAGGGATGTCCCTCTCCCTGTCCCCTGTCTGTCTCCCTCAGTCACACTGGTCACCCACAGCCCTCACTGCCAGCGGTCCTGCTTTGTGCAGCTTTGAGTGTCTCATCAGGTGGGCCTGGTCCATGTCTTCCTCCAGATGGGTCAGCCACAGACCTAGGGGCTGGCCTTCAGCTGCTCCCCGTCCCTCACCTCTCCCTCAGCTGACCACATCCTGTTCACGTGTCCTTGGAGCCCCCAGCCCCACCCAGCCCGAGTGCCCGGCGCTCCATGCTCAAAGCAGGAGCTTCACTTGGGAAGAGGAATGGCAGATACCCCTCTCGGGCTGGCTCCTATACCCACAGCCCAGGGGAAGCTCTGGGACTGAGGACAGGGCACTTCCCGGACCCCGCAATGGGACCAGTACTGACACCAGGCCTCTCTCTCTCCAGTCGCTGCTCTTCCTGGGGTTGGGGGCCGCGGCCTGCCTGGGCCTGAACCTCATCTTCCTTGCGGCTTACCTCATCTGTGTGTGCTGCTGCAGGCGGGACGGCGCGGTGCAGACCAAGCAGCGCAAGTCCTGCCATGTCACCTGGTCCACCGTGGTGGCCGGGCTCATCTGCTGGTGAGTGTCCCTCTGCACTGGGCCTGGCGTGTGTGGCTAGGGCTTGTCAGTGTTCAAGAAAGCAAGGCGCGTCCAGTGGATAGAACGTGGGCCTGACCACCTGTGTCTTGCCAATAGTTAGCCCATGACCATGCCCCCCCTTCTTTACCCTCCACCCCCAGTCCCCCCAACAAACCCCAGGTAGTTGGTTCATCAGCTTACTGACCACATTCTCCTGACTGAGCTATGGGTTCCTTGATTGGAGAGACTTGTCCCTAGGGTGGATGTTGTCTCTTTTCTTGCCAGGCAATGAGAATCAGATGCCTAGGGTGGCAATGAGGGCCTCTAGTGTGCCCCATCCCCTGCCCAGGTGTGAGCCTGTCCAGCCTGGCAGCCCTGCAAGTTGCTTTTTGAGCAGTTTATTGATGTCATTCCCAAACAGAGGGCATCTCTGCTCTCTGAGTCCCTGTCCCTTCCCAGCTGCTGACTTACATCTGTGAGATCAGGGAAAGTCTGACTGAGACCCAGATCAATTCCATCTTCTCGCAAGATCAATAGCTCTTAGCATTATCAGCCTAACTTCTTTGCTTTGGATGAAGAACTGAGGATTTCTAACTTCAGCCAAGAGCCTGCACTTCCTGGGCTGTGTCCACACACACACTAGCCTCATTGTGTGACTTGTTGCATTTTTCTTATTTTCGTATCTACAGAGGTTTTTTCAGAAGCCTCAGTTCTACCCTGAGACCTCCTGGGGGGGGTGACCACCTGCAAGGGATAGAGTCCCTTATTGCTTAGTGTCCATTGCATCCAAGAACCCACAGTGGGAGTAACTCCAGCAGGACTGGCAGCAGACGAGATGCTAAGCCTGGGAGTGAGGATGCCAGGGTTCTCACCCAAGAGGCTCACCTCGCTGCTGTGGTTTTTTCTGTTAGGGCATGTTCACCATCACATCCTGCCTGCAGCATCGCAGGTGTGACAAAGCACAGCACATGGGCAGGACCGCAGCTGGGTGGGGCCCTGGGCTGGAGCTCAAATCATTGACAAAAGAAAGAGTTGTAGCCCCCATCTGGAATTTGAAGATGAGCATGGGTCCCTGCAGAGAGGAGCTCCTTTGCGGTATCCATGGTATTGGAAAGCCTTCTCCTGGGACTGAGCACACGAAGGTGGGCGGGAGCCACGGGATAGGAGATAGACAACCGAAGAAAGTGCTGGCACGCTGGGAGCACCCTCACGTGAGCTCAGATTTTTGTAAAACTTGACAAAACACAGAAGAATACTGTGAAACAGT
Source organism: Saccopteryx leptura (assembly GCF_036850995.1). NCBI lineage: Eukaryota > Metazoa > Chordata > Mammalia > Chiroptera > Emballonuridae > Saccopteryx > Saccopteryx leptura. Next base: position 171,621,804 of record NC_089507.1, read on the forward strand.
AAAAATGACTTTGGAAGGTCAGTTCTAATAAGTAATAATTACCTACCATGGAAGGAAAGCTCAAAACAGAGAGAGTGTACTTGGCATGACTCGTTCTAGGGAATTCTACATGGTATTTGTGCTGGACAAGAGGGAGCCAGTGGTGAGAAAGACAGGCACCGTTTCTGCCTCCTTATGGCTCCTGGTGCCCAAGAAGGGACATTCCCAGGCCAGGCTGATACTGGGCGCAGGGTGGGGGCCCCTGACTGTCACTTTTAATAGGCACTCTAGACCAGGGGTCGGGAACCTATGGCTCGCGAGCCAGATGTAGCTCTTTTGATGGCTGCATCTGGCTCACAGACAAATCTTTAATAAAATAAATAATAACGTTAAAAATATAAAACATTCTCAAAAATATATATATAAAACATTCTCATGTATTACAATCCATTCATTTCCTACCATAGCTCATGTTCATGGTTGCAGTTGCCTGGAGCCAATCACAGCTGTCCTCTGGGACAACACCAAGTTTTTATTGGATAATGCGTAATGTACACAGTTCGTTGTATGGCTCTCACGGAATTACATTTTAAAATATGTGGTGTTCATGGCTCTCTCAGCCAAAAAGGTTCCCGACCCCTGCTCTAGACCATTGTGCCCTGTGGTCCTTGGACCACATCCTGAGGAACACCTGAAAGGAGGTTTCTCTATCAGTCTCCCAGGGGATTCCATCCTAGCTCGGGTCCTGTTTAAAGAGAAAAGAAAAAGCATAAACATATGTATGTGTGTAGAGTCATTCCTCGCCATATCACGGTTCACTTTTCGTGGTCTCATTGTATCGCGGATTTTTGAATTGTATATATCTAATTTTGTATTGCGGATTTTTCACTATATTGCTGGATTTTGTGGTATATACCATAGTGTGTGCTCCATAAGACGCACCTGAACATAAGACACACCTAGAATTTTAAGGAGGAAAATAAGAAAAAAAATATTCTGAACCAAATGGTGTGTTAAAATATTCAATAAAATACTCTATTTTTTGCTCCATAAGACACACGGGCATTTTCATCTCCACGTTTAGGGGGGAAAAGGTTGCATCTTATGGAGTGAAAAATACGGTACATATTTTTATATATTTATTATTTTAATTATTTTTGCGGTAAAATAAGTGTGGGAAAGGTTAATAGCAGTGTGGGAAAGGTTTATAAGAGTGTGGAGAGGGTTTATAAAGCCTTAAAATGTATATAAATAATGAAATAAATATAAGGTCACCACTTCACTGATTTTCGCCTATGGCAGGGGTTCTGGAACCTAACCCCCCCCCCCCCACAGTAGAGGAGGGACCACTGTATCTGTCCTCTCCCCCACCCCCACTGCCTCCCTCCCAGGGTTAGTGTTTGATGAGAACTCAGGAGGCTGCTTAGTGAATATTCAGATGACCCCCAGTGATGTGGGTCAAATAAAATGTGATGGATGACAGAGGCACGGTTTGAGATGATTTGTTCAGCCTGGAATGTTGGACTAAAACCAGCTGGATGAAATTTCGCAGAGATAGATTTCAAGTTCTACTTTTGGTTAAAATAAAACAAAAACCAACTCAGCGCCATAGGAGGAAGGAGAGTCTGGGCTTCGCGGCAGTTCCTGTGGAGAAATCCGTGGCGTTTGTGGACCACCGGGTGGCGGCGGCGGGGGGGGGGGGGGCGGGCAAGAGGACCTCAGGATGTCAGCATCCAGGGCAAGCTGGCCCTGAACCTTCACCTCCCGCCCCTTCCTGCCAGAACTTAGACATCATCCCTCCCCTACTCCCAGGAAAGAGCTAAAGTCACAAAGCTTCTCTCTGTGGACATTTTCCCAGCTCAATTAATAATCATCAAAACCTGGAAGCCAAGACTTTCTTCAGTAGGTGATGGGTAAATAAACTGTGTGCCATCCAGACAATAGAATATTACTCAACACTGAAAAGAAATGAGCTATCCAGCCATGAAAAGCCATGGAGGAGATGTAAATGCGTATTAGTAAGTGAAAGATGCCAATCTGCAAAGGCCACATACGGTATGAGTGCAACTGTAAGACAGTCAGGAAAAGGCAAAACTGTGGGGACAGTCAGGGTCAGTGGCTGCCAGGTGGTGGCGGGGGAGGGATAAACAGATTGAACAGATTTCTAGGGCAAAGAAAATACTCTGTATGATACATGGTGGAGGTATGTCATTATACAGTACATTTGTCCAAACCCACAGAATGTACAACACCCAGAGTGAATCCTAATATATACTACTGACGGGTGACGTGATGTGCCCATGTAGGTTTATTGGTTGTAACAAATGTAACGGATGTTGACAGTGGGGGAATCTCGGAGGGAGAGGAGGAGTACATGAGTAATCACTGAACTTTCTGTCCAATTTTGCTGTGAATGTAAAACTATTCTGAAAAATAGTATATTAAAAAAAGTCTCCTTCATTTGGGGCCTAACTTCATTTGCGGTCTTGCCCATAGTGCTGCAGTGGGTGTTGGTTTCTATGGAAACAGCGAGACCAACGATGGGGTGCATCAGCTGATCTACTCCTTGGATAACGCGAACCACACCTTCTCCGGGATCGATTTGCTGGTAAGGCAAGGCTCTGGGCAGCTGGCCAGGTGGGGCACAGCCCGTGAGGTCAGTGTGGTCAGAACAAGGGCCCAGTCAGATCCCAGCCAGCTCGACTCCAAGGGGGCTGGACTCCCTCTGGGGCTGCAGCTGGTCCTGCCAGGAACACAAAGGCAATTTCTGCGCCCCGGGTTGGAGGTCCTGGCAGGAATGTGAGTGAAGGACCAAAGGAGAAAGGCTGCTGGGTCCTGTGGGACCAAACCCCACTCACCTGCAGGAGAGCTGGGCACTCTCCCGTTTGGCCAGTGGGGCCCTGAACTTGGGAAACCAACCTCGCATTGTTTCTGTTTTCATGTTAAGTGCTGCATGTAGAGTATCGTGCGGTCCAGGAGGCATCAAGGGGAAAACTTCAAAAACAAGACAGCGCCCTGTGAGGTGGGAGACTGCTCAGAGCTGGCGAGGCGTCCCCCTGACTGGCTCCTGGGCGCCATGGGTCCAGCTGCGTGCTCAGGGTGAAGGACTGTGCTGGGCTGGTCAGAGCAGATGGTGGGCTTTCAGGGGATGAAAGCGTTCCTCTGCTGAGCCTTTGCCCGAGCGACGGAGACTGAGAGGGTGGGGAGTCCAGGTTTTTCAAAATGTAGACCGTGGTCCCCAAGTGTGCGCCACCTTCACTGGAAGCAGGTGGCCTATTCGTGTCAGACAGCCTCAAACATAAAAAGCAGTGCCAACCAGAGCGTTCAAACATTTTCCGGGCACTCACTGGAGGAGGATTCTGGAAAAGGATTCAGCCTCCCTGTCCCTTTTCCTCCCCTTAAGCTCCTCTAAGGCCTTAATCCTTCAGCCCCTCAGGAGGAGCTCCCCTTAAAGGGACAGCTCAGCTGCTTCTCCGCGCCCAAGGGGGCAGGCTGCAGTGGCTCTGGCCTCAGAGAACCTTCCTGGAGAGCTGAGGGCACATGGCCTGCCCAGGGCCCAGCTCCTACAGAGCTTGTCCGTCCACACCTTGTGTCCACTGGGGCCTGTCCCTGGGGACTGAGCTCTCTGGGGGGTGAGGGAGAAGTGGCTGGGATGGGGAAGCAGAGGGCGGCCTCGTGGGCTGAATGCAGCCTGACTGGCACAGGGAGACCTGGGCACGACCTGGCTGCCCTCTGGGCAGCCCCACCCTCACCTCTGTGCCCAGTACTGCTTCCGGGTTCTTGCTCCCCCTCCTTTTCCACTCACCAGCCTCAGGACCCCCTAGAGAAGGAACCCAGCCCCAAAAGGAGAATCCCCTGCCTAGGAAAGCCCCAGAGCCATGACCTTTACTAGCTGGCTTGTGACCATTATAAGGAATGACCCTTGTCTTCCCCAGGGATTGAGGAAGACAGAAAGTCCAGAGCCATCCGATGGGAACGTTTGAGTTCTTCATGCCCTCATCCCACCGGGGAGAATTGTGCAGGGAGATGCTCTGGGTGGGAACAAGACCCCAGGCGGGGTTCACCCACCCCCCGCCCCCCCAGCGTGGAGTGAGTGCTCCAGGGCCAGGTTCGGATATTCACAGCAGCCCATGTCTCTAAACACCCCCCCCACCCCGCACACCTCCATCAGCTCCTAACAGAAAAGAGTATGTGTTGCGCCTGAGGTTAGCCCCTTGTCATCACTCTACCACATCTAAAAAGTGAGGGCAGGGTCCCTAAGCCTTTGTGATGGTCCAGCCAGCGGAGGCTGTTTCCATCCTGCTGACAACCCCCTCCTGCCCCCTCCTAGGCTCCCGTAGAGAGGCAGGGCATACAGAGCTGCTTTGGGCCTGGGGCTGGGCACCCAACACTCTCGGTCCCAAGGACTCCAGGAGAGGCAGCAATCTCCGAGGGCTCCCAGATCCGAGGGGCGAAGGCCACATATCGGACAAATGCTATTAGGTGAGATACTGTGGGTGAAAGTGCCTGGTAATCTACAAAATATCCTCCAAATAGGGGTGACTATGATAATGAGTGCCATTATCATAATTACCAAAATTATATATATATATATTACTATAATCAGCTTAAAGGAGAAAGGAGGCTTGAATTGGGGATATGGAAAACTTGGGGAACAGGTCAGGTGACTCGGACCTGGGCCAGAGTGAGACGACCCTCCCAGGTTCCCTTTCCTGGACCAGAAGCCCCATACTTGTGCCTCCGCGGGAAGGGCGGAGGCTCTCAGCTGGCCTGCCAGGGTGCAGTGTCAGCGACACGCTCTGATTTGGGGGGTCAGAAGGGTCGTTTAGGGAGTGCCAGTGGGTCCTTTCTTTGAATCCAGTGCCTTCAGTCATCCCCCAATGGCTCCAGTTACCCAGGGGACCAGACACACCTCTCACCCCTCAGGTTCTCCCACCCCTGAGAGTTAGTTCCCTGACCCCAGCGCTCACACTCCAGTGTGGCTCCTCAGGGCTCTCCGTTTGGCCTGCAGCAGGCCTGTGGGCAGCCTTGGGGTGGGGGTGAGGGGGAGACTGGGGCACAGGGAGATTGCATTCCTGTCCCAGGTTGGAAGGTGTAATATAGCCCTGGCAGATAATCCCCTTCCCTTCAAGGATCTGAGATGAGGCTCCTCCCCCTAGCCTGCTGAGGCTCCACCCTTTCGACTCCCAGCTCCTGTGCCCTTTTAGACAACTTCAAGTAGGGAAGGTTCCTCCTTCCCAGAGGTTGCATCAGAATCCCCTGGAAGGTTTGGTAAGCCTGGAGTGCCGCCCCACCCGTTTCTGATTCTGTAGGTCTGGGTGGGGCCAAAAATTTGCATTTATAATCAGTTCCCAGCTGAACCCCTTGCTGCTGCTGGTCCAAGACCTCAGCTCTACCCTATGGGACAACAGCTTCCACCACGGCTAATTCCCTTCACGCCCTGCCCCGGCCTGGGGAGCTGAGCTGTCCACTTGTCCACCAAGCTTCTCCCTGTGGAAGAGCCCTGTTCCATTCTGGGGCATTTCCTATCCCCTGCCACCCCGCCACCCCAGTGTCTCTCTGAGGGAGCTCTGTCTGTGCTACCTAACCTCTAAAGAGCTAGCTAGGGGTGGCATAGAAAAGGGGGCCAGCATTGTGGGGTTTTGTTGTTGTTGTTTTTATTGTTTTGTTTATTGTTTTGTTTCCTGTGCAAAGACATCAGGAGGAAAGAGAGGGCCAGCTGGACAGGTGTTTATTGGCTTTTGTCTTTTGAAGGAGGGAGGGATTTAAGAAAATAGAGAAGTTAAACATGTAAAGCTCTGAGAAGGAAAAAAAAGGGGTCTTACAGGAAAAAGTTTACAGATCATTTTCAGCGGCTCTTTCTTTAACGTTTGTCACGTAGGGACATGAAAATATCACCCAGCACGAGGTTGGCACCTAATGTTAGTTTAGCCTTTACTAGCAGTGGATCAATGGCTGCAACACACTTGCACATTGATCTTATTGAATTAAAAAGAACATTTTATCGGGGTGATGTTTAGTTACTGTATTTACGCTCACATGGTTTCCACCCCCATGTGCAGCTAAAAGCTGCCAAACCCCTCAGGTCTGGGGTCCCTTTGCACTCTGATAGTTTGTAGTCCGCAAGCAGCTGTGAGAACTAGGAACAAGCTGGGAAACGGAACAGCCTGCTGACATTGAAAAATAAAACAAACTGAAAACAAAGAGGGCTATTCTCTTTTCTGGAACCAGGAACTCTCAGAGCAGCACAGATGTGAGAGCCTGCGAAGTGGCTGTCCCTCCCCCATAATCAGGGTGTCATCTGCTTCTCCTGCCTCGCTCTGCCTGTGGGAAGTGCCTGCCCTTTGTCCTGGGTCATTTGTATCTTCCTTCCAGGCCCAGGATTAGCCACACCCCCTCTTCTAGCCCGTTGTGCTGTTGGTTTGGAGTGACGGTTTCAGAGGGCAAAGCTCTTCCCTCACCTCCAGCACCCCGCCTGGAGGGAGCTTGGGGCCCCCGGGCTGTGTCCCCGGGTCTCACAGGGACCCTACATCTGAGCTGTTTAAGAGTTCTTGTTGTCACACCACAGACAGTCATGGCCATCGTCCTTCCCTCTTGGCCTTTGAATAACAAGTTGCTTCCTTTGGGCTCCACTCAGCTCCAGGCTCTTAAGACTGGAGCCTGTCCTTCAAAGTTCCATTGTCTGCCTTCACTCAGGAGGGCTCAGGAGCCTCCAGCCGTTGCTAGCTGGACAATAGGCCTCTCTCCTGTGGGCCATTTCACAGTCCTGTGGAACAAAAGGTCAGGTAGCAACAGAGGAGCTCTTTGGCTTAAACATTTTTATTCCAAACTTTAAAAACGAATTCATAATCCACAGGGTTTGAAGTTTTAAGAGAATCTGCATGGCATAAGTATTGCTTTGTTTCCCCATCTGAGTCTCTTTAGAGTTAAGGTGCTGGATCTTAGAGCCCAGGTCCTGGTTCAGGCCAGATCTGGACCTGTCCCCTGAAGGGAGGGACCCTGTCTTCCTTCCTCCTCTCAGGCAGCACATCCCTGAGCCCTTCAGGGCTGGGGTCCGTGCGTGTGAGGTGCACTCACTCAGGCCCAAGCAGCCGTCCTCTGCTACTCACAGACCTTCCCCACAGCCACAGTCAAGAGCTAGGCCTCTCTCTGGCAACCTCCCACCCCAGGGCCAGGTTCCCAACCCCAGCCTTTCCCTAGGTGTCCAGAACCACCCAGAAGATGAAGGTGGACCTAGAGCAGCACTTGGCCCGGCTTAGTGAGATCTTTGCCGCCCGGGGCGATTACCTCCAGACTCTGAAGTTCGTACAGCAGATGGCCAGCAGCATCATTGCCCAGCTGTCAGGGGTGCCTGTGTGGAGGGAGGTCACAGCCGAGCTGACCGAGCTGGCTGACCGGACTGGCTACGTGGAGTACTACAGGTGAGGGGCCAATGGGGGCAGAGTGGGGCCAGCAGCGCTGTGTTGGCTTCCTTGATCCAAGCCTACGTCTTGGGGCCCAGGCAGGGAAGTGCCACCAGAAGTTCTTAATAAGCCATCAACTGAAATCAGAGAACACGAGAGCTTGCAGGGCTGAAGGGTGAGCAGGCAGAACAGCCTCCTGATACAGGCAGGTGCCCAGGCCAGAGAGGGCAGAGCTGTGGCAGATGCCCAGCACTGGGCCTAGCCATGGCCTCCGGCATACAGCATGGGGCTCCCTGAGGGCCAGCGTTCTCCCTGGCTGGTGCCGGCTCAAGTGCAAGTGGTTTAGAGGGTCCTCACCTGCCAAGGTTTATGAGATAGGGTGCCTGCACCTACAGACTCAGCCACAGGGGTGCAGGCGTCAGGGAGATGTGGCCTCTGCCTGCAAAGAGCCTCCCCTTGATGGCACTTTCTCAGTAAGCCCAGCGGTACCCCCAGCCTGAGTGCTGGGCCTGGGGGGCACGACGCCCACCTCTGCCATACTCGGGTGTGCAAACTCATACATACCTATGCCATCTGTTCTTGGCGGGCTGTTTATGTCTCTCCTGCCTCCCCATTCCTCAGACCCCATCCCAGGGGAAGACACTGGACACAGGTCAGCTGGCCAAAGACCAGCCACCCTCGCCCCATGTGCAGCGCTCAGTGCAGGTCACTGGGGAGAGCCCAGGGGGGAGGCAGCAGTCGCCTGGCTGAATGTGGGCGCACACTCATGAAGTGCACGTCACTGCACCCAGGGCCTAGCGTGGAGAAGACGTGAGTGTGGAACGGAAAAATGAATCCTGACCAACAAGTATCAGCCCTTTGGACTACCCTCCACCTACCCACCCAATTTGTTGGTTCCTTTTAAAACCATTTGCAAAGGTCAGAGCCTTTACCCAGGCATTGCACAATTTACTCTGGTTTACTGGATTCATTTCCCCTTTGTGAGAAAGTCCCACCCCAGGCTGAATCAAGTCTGGAGAAGATGTCCCTGGTGGCCTCTGGCCAGAGACCTCCCTGCCCCGGGCTTCTGCTTCCCCAGGGTAGGTGATGGCAGGGCCCCGACCAGGGAAAGCACTCGGAGCCCAGGCTCTGCATAGCGCTCCCCGTCCCTCCCCTCTGTGGCCAGCCAGCCCCTGCACTTCCAGGATGTCCTGGACGCCTGGGCTGAAAGGGACCTTGGTTCGGCTTCCCACCCGATGGGCACTCGTTTGCAGCAGTGTCTTGTTCCCAGGTGACAGAAAGAAACTGCTAGCTCTAAGGACTGGCTGTGACCTGGGGTCACCGAATGTATTAGCTGCATCTGTTTAGTCCTTTGACATAAGGGCCATTCAGTGCCTCAGCCTTCACAGTCTTTTTGTCATGAGGGGTTGAGGGGGATAGAATGTGGAGTCCATTTTGACCCTGTCATTCTCTGAGTGGACCTGACAGGACCATGTACTCTTAAATGCCAAATGTGGCCATTTTGACAAAGACAAGGATGAAATAGGTCAGAATTTATACATCAAAAGGAGCTTATTTTTAAGGTGATTTCATTAAAACTGGGAGGAGAGGGTGACGCCAACGGCCCAGAAGCTCTTTCAGTCTTCAAATGCCCACCCACACCTCCTATCCCATGTGCAGGTCAGGGAGCACAGGTCTGCAAGGTCAGCACCTGGGGATCCTGAGCACTGACAGTGATCTCTCTGGTCCTCTCTGCTGTCTGCTGCTGCCTCTCTCACCTGGGCTGCTCTAGAGCAAGGCTGTGCTGACCCCTGAGCTGACCAGCCCTAGGGGCCGGGGCTCCTCCAGGCAGTGTCCCCAGCTCTGCTTTCCAGGTGGCTGTAGAGCAGTGGCAGTCAACCTGGTCCTTACCGCCCACTAGTGGGCGTTCCAGCTTTCATGGTGGGTGGTAGCGGAGCAACCCAAGTATCAATAAAAAGATAGATTTAACTATAGTAAGTTGTTTCATAAAGATTTATTCTGCCAAACTTAGCGAGAATCCGACATAAAGTACTTGGTAAGTAATTATTATTCTATGCTTCAACTTGCTGTAACTCTGCTTTATAAATTTTTTAAAGTAAAGTTACTTCTTCCCTACTTTATAAATCACCATTACTGTGGAGCCGGTGGGCGGTTAGAAAATTTTACTACTAACAGAGATACAAAAGTGGGCGGTAGGTATAAAAAGGTTGACTACCCCTGCTCTAGAGCATAGTCTTCCGGCTAGGCAAGTATTTTTTTTAGCACTTGTATTGGAGGGGCTGAGTATTGGAGGGGATAAAAAGCCTGAACAGACTACCCTCTTGGAGAGGATTCTTGCAACAGAATGAGTGAGATAGCGAAGGTCAGGTATGGAAGGGGCGGCAGGTGTGAGGGCCGGAGCGGCGTCTTGGCGAGCCAAGTTCTTGCTTGAAAGTACACCCCCAGGTCATCACCCAGCTCCTCTGGTAAAATGCATCTGCCTTGCAGAGCTGTTTCCAGGAACCCCTTGCAATACAAGGTGTGGCTGCAGAAAGAGGCGCGTTGAAACACATTTTGGAAAATGAGTTTGAAGCAATCCTAACTCAATTTCCTGCTGATGGGGAGAGGAGTAACAAGAAACCTTTGGTTTGAAACATGAAGCCAGGATTCTGAGAGGGGCCTGGTGGCTGGCCTCTTACAGGAGGGCTGGAAGTTGTGCAGAGTTGGGGTCCTGGGCCAAGCTCCCCTGCTGCAGGCCTGTTTTCCAATCTGTGAATGGGATCCTAGCACCAGGTGGTTCCCAGAGTCCTTCCTGCTCTGACCCTGAGTCTCAGGAAACTGGCTCCTTGGTGGCCTCCTCCCAGAGAGGGATGGGCTTGGCACTTTCCTCAGAGCCCCCAGCTTTGTTCCTGGGAGCTGCAGGGGCCTCCAGTGGGTCCTCTGCTCTGTGCAGGGGTTGAGGGTGTTGATCAGGCTCTTTGGGGGCTCCACTCACAAAGGTGAAAGGACCTCACTTGGGTGCTGAGTGGCCTCCAGCGTGCTCCCTCCCCCAGGAACGCCTTTGTCACAGTCTTCTAGCGCCACCCCACTTCCCACCCATACTCCAGGCCCTGTTGCCCTCTTTGTGGCATCAGTGAGGCAGAAAACCACTGCTGGTGAGGAGGGGTCACCGAATGTATTGGCTTCTGCATCGAGAAAAGTGCTGACTTTCCCTTTGGGGACTGGGAGAGGTCCCTCTCTGCCCCATATCCCCGCTCTGGGCATGTCATAACACTGCCGTGGGCCTGCGGGCCACCGCGCAGTCCTCCCTGGTGTGGGGGGGGTTGTCCTGCTCCCTCTTAACCATCCCTCACCTCCACCCAGGTGGCTTTCCTACCTCCTGCTCTTCATCCTGGACCTGGTCATCTGCCTCCTCGCCTGCCTGGGCCTGGCTAAGCGCTCCAGGTGTCTCCTGGCCTTGTGAGTAGCCCTGCCTGCGGGGTGGGATAAAGATCTGGGCAGCATGTGGGGAGGGGGTGCCACCACTGGAGAGAGGGGAGGGCCTGGCCAGGCTCCACGGGTGTGGTGGGGACAACAGCCTGAAGCCCCCTCTGTCCCTCCTCAGCACCCAGCCAAGGGGGCACAGCAGCCACCATCCAAGCAAGGACTGGGCTTTCCTCCATGTGTCCCCTCCCTCCTGGGCCTGCCCAAGCGTTAGCGCCTCCCGCCATCTTTACCCAGGACCTCCTCCTCAGCTAGTGCCCTCACAGCTGTCGCTCCAGCCCAGGGACCTGTGCCAGGAGTGGGGTTCCACCTCCCTGTCCCAGCAGTCAGCAGGGCCGATGTTAGGGCAGGGGGCGAGGCTCAGGGGCCAGGGAGGGCAAGTTCATGCTGAGAGGAAGGGTGCTGAAGTTGGAGGGGCCACAGCCGTCATGGGGTCCCCTGCCTGCCAGCCTTTGCCTGGGTTCCACCCGTGATGGCCTCTCTCCTAGGATGCTGTGCTGTGGGCTGGTGGCCCTGCTCCTCAGCTGGACCTCCCTGGCCGTGGACACCGCTGCAGCCGTGGTGAGTGGGGGCGGGGGCTGGTCTGAGGGGAGTGGCACATTGTGTGTCCTGTCCCGTCTAGAGCCCCGGGGCAGGGTCAGTTTCCAGTCTCAGTGGCTAACCTAGAATCCCAGAATCTCAGTACTGAAGGGGTGTGGATCTTTCGCACCAGCCCCCTCGCCCTCCACAGGGGGACACAGGCCCAGAGAAAGGAAGAGGCTTCCCCAAGATCACAAAGCATTTAGGGCCAGAGCCAAGATTAGACATCTGAAGCCTATCCCTTGGCCGCTCCACTGGCCCCTCCCAGCCACCTGCTTACAGCTTGTAAGGACATGCATGGATGACCTCTGGGTGTGAAGACGTAACCAGGTCCATGGGAGTGGGCGGGTCTGGCCCTCAGGCTGAGGGGCCCTTTGGCTTCAGCAGCCCTTGGGCACTGGGAATGTGGGACGTGGCATTCGGCTTGCCTCCACTCCCTTGCCCTTGGACTCACACGGTCTGACACGCAGTGATGCATGCTTATGGATGTGGTGCCTCAGACTGTTAAAAACAAAAACAAAAAAACACAAGATGCAGAGCGTCCTATGTAGGTGTACGTTCGCTGCTTGCATGACTCCATTCATTTGTTCATTCAGCTGTTGTTTGGCTCTGTAGCAGTGAGTTGTGCCAGGTGCAGGGGCGTGTTTGTTCTTGACTAAGTGGCAGCCTGCAGAAGAAAGACTTATGACAGATATTTGCAACCCCGTGTGAATTGATAACAGTGGAGGTGCACACCGTGTGTGTGTGTGTGTGTGTGTGTGTGTGAGAGAGAGAGAGAGAGAGAGAGAGAGAGAGAGAGAGAGGGAGAGAGAGAGAGAGAGAGGGAGAGGGAGAGGGAGAGAGAAGAGGGGCAGGATTTACCAGGAGAGGTCAGGGAACCCCTAGCTAATTCAAGGGCCACAGACTAGCCCTGTGACCTGCATCTGTTCTGACCTAGCTATGTGGAGATAAAAGAATGGGGCTCCTGCTGGAAGCCCTCTACCCAAACTCCTGCCTTGCCCCGTGACCTGGGGGCTGGCCAGGAGCTCTGGCCTCGGCCAGTTCTTCCAATAAGTGAATGGACCCTGGTGCTGCTTGGCTCGTTGCAGCTCCGGAAGGAAGAGCCGTGGGCAGCTTCTGTTTGGTTTTTTCTCCCAGCCATGCAGTGTCCACTTTGGGCAGGAGGGAGGACTGAAGAGGCATGAGCGTACGTCCCAAGGGCTGGGGCCGCTTCAGATACAGGGAAGGGCGAGTCGGGTGGTGCACATTGTGCTCAAAAGCATCCTGACGTCATCAGGAGCTGGGAGGGCCGTACACAGTCCGAGGAGCAGCTCTTGGCCTGAGCACCACCACAGCTGCCTGGCCCGCAGCCTCCTCGGGATGAGTGTAAGGGCCTGGTCTGTGTTGCTGGGGCCTCCCCCGCCCCTCCACGGCCTGCCTTCTGGAAGCAGCAGCTTTGCCCTCATAAGCCACACTTGGGAAGCCAGCCTTCTCCTGGCTCCTTCTTGCCAGGCTTCAGTGTCCGAGGAAACTAGAAGCCATTTAACCTCCCAGCTGGGTGCTCTGGAATGCAAGGGAGCCCAGAGAAAGGCCGTTTCCCTAATGGGTTAGTCAGGCCCCTGTGTGCCAGAGCCAGTGTGAATGAGCCTTTGATTGGACTGCAGACCCTGCTGTATTTCAATGGGAAGCGGGGTGAGGAGGAGCCGGGAGGGGCGGGAAGCAGGCGGCCAAAGGCTACTGTGGGCGGCTTTTGTGTGGCCTCCCTGCCCCTGCCCTCTGAGGCCTGGCATTTTTTTCAAAGCTGTGGGGTCAGAGGACTGACACTGCACCCCCCACCTTCCACCCCCTGCCTTTCCTGTCCCCCAGAAAGGACCTCCCTAGGGAGGGAAGGGACAGCCAGGGGCTTTGGCTGTGCAGCACGCTAACCGGAGGGAAGTGCCCTGGGAATCTGGGTGCCCCTTCCCAGAAGTGGACCCCTGGGACAGTCCCTGAGGCTCACCAGGCCTCGGCTTTCTCCTGTGTAAAATGGGGAGACTCGGCGCCCTTGCCTCAGAGGGTTGTTGGTGGGGTGAGATGGGTCGTTAAGCCATGGGAGACACGTAGTAAGTGTTCATAAACAGTAGCCACCGCTGGTTACCACACAGTTATTTTCAGGTCAGGGTCCCAGGCTGACTCCCTCAGACCATCATCACCTCTGCTCTCAGGAGCTGCCTGCTGGCTCAGCCACCAGCTGGCCTGGGCACTGGGTGGCTTCTCCACCTTCCCCACTGTGCCTGGTGCCCCTTCTCTCCCCACCCCATCTTGATCCCCATTGCGGGGGTAATGCACGGACGGCCTCGTCCTGGTTGACGGGAAAGGTGAGTGCTCGTGGAAGCGTTGAAGAGCAGGCCTGGCTGGAGGGGTAGAGGGGGGAGAAGGGGCCAGGAAGACCACATCCCTCATGGGGCCTCTGACTGGGCCTCTTGTCTCTCTTTGGGTCCCAAAGACCTTGGTGATTCAGACCAAGCTGGTGGTCTCACTTTCTCCCACCCCCTCTGTGGGCTGCCTCCCCGCGCTCTGCCCCTCCAGTGACAGGGCAGGGCTGCACGCAGGCCTGCCAGTGCTATGGCTCTGATTGCTAGTGATAAACCAGTCTGCTTGGTGGTGCGTGTTAGTGATTTATGTGTAGAGCAATTCTCCCGAGATCCTGAGCACATGGCTCTGTGTATGTATACAGATGTGGCTCTTTGGCAGCTCTGTATCTAGAGGGTCATGTTAGCCCTCAACCACCCCCGCTATACATCCATTTAGACCACAGGTGCCACAGTGCAGCTTGTCCCTGTGTCCTGTGCCTAGGACAGTGCATGCACCTTGTAGGTGTCAGTAAATATGGACTCCAGGGATGAGTGAGTGACGCTCCAGTGTGGCCCCCGAGACAGCCACTCCTGGAGGAGAATGGGGTACTGGCAAGTGTAGGGCCATGCGGAGGGGTCCCCTGGCCAGGAGCACACACTGGGGCAGGGGTGGCCCCGGGAACCGGTTAGAGGACCAGAGCTTACCCTGCTGCTTTGCAAAGTGGACGTCCCCTCTACCCAGTGCCCCACTGCACGCTGGCGGGACCCGGGAGGGCCTGGCTCAGTGGACGGTATTCTTGCTGCCACATCCCCGAGGCCCAGAGCTGCTCCCACTCAGCCCTGTAGGCCCTTGACGGGGCAGGACTCAAATGTGGGGAGGCTGGTTCCTGACTTCTTGCCCACCCGAGACTGACCCAAGGGGCCCAAGCAGCTGGGGCTGCAGGTCCGTGGCTCCACCCAGGGCCCTGGTGTGGTGACTCCCCCACCCTTCCTGTCTCTTCCTGGCTTAGGGCACCAGTGACTTCTGTGCAGCTCCTGACACCTTCATCCTGAACACCACAGAGAGCCAGCTCAGCACAGGTAACGGGCTCGCGGTTTCTGTCGTCAGAGTGCTCTGCCAGCCGCACTGCCTCCCCTGCCTGCGTCAGCTCTGTGGTCACCCAGGCTCTCCCAAACCCCACACTCCAGGCCCATCTGGACCCCGGCGCCATTTTTTAGAACTGCCTCCTCTCAGAGCTCAGGAGTAGCTTGGCCACTGAGACTGGATGAGGGTCACTTGTGAGCCTGATGTCGTCTTTGCCTTGCAGAGGTGACCCGTTACTACCTGTATTGCAGTCAGAGCGTGAGCAGCCCCTTCCAGCAGGTACAGCCCACCCAGCCCGTGCCCTGCCCACAGTCCCCTTGTCAGCGTGCTCCCTAGACCCCCAGCCCCAGCACTGGCGAGCAAGGTGGAGGGGGCGGGGCCTTGCCTCACTGTGGCCCTCTGAGGGGGCAGTGCTCTTGGTCAGCGCCGTCTAGATCAGTGTTTCTCATGCGTCAGTGTGTGTGACACTCGTGCAGACCCTGTGAAGTAGGTCTGGGGTGGGGCCCGAGAGTCAGCACCTCTCACAAGCTCCCTGGTGAGGCCAGTGCTGTGGTCCCAGGATCACACAAGAGGACCATGCAGCTCTCAAGAAGCCGGAGGGATGAGGGGAAGATTTCCTGTAAGCAGGAAGGGCCCCACTCAGGGGTGTGAGTGCCGAGTGCCGGTGCAGCAGGGGACAGGGCTGCAGGGGATCAAGCCCTGGGCAGCCCGGGGGGGGGGGGGGGGGCGGGGCGCCTGGGAAAGGACACCACGATGGGGCTGCGGTCTCTCCTGCCCTAGGCACTGACCGTCTTCCCGGTCTCTCCTGCCCTAGGCACTGACCGTCTTCCAGCGCTCGCTAACCACCATGCAGGTCCAGGTTGCGGGACTGCTGCAGTTTGCAGTGCCCCTCTTCCCCACGGCGGAGGTAAGACAGCCTCCCCCAGCGTCCACGCTGGAAGACGGGGAGCCCCAGGGCAAGACCTCAGAGAGCCAGGCTGTGCAGTGTTCCCTCTGTAGTCTGGCTTCTTCCTTTGGCTTTAAAGGCCGCTCTGCACCCGCTGAGGTTTTTGGTTTTATCCGCAAGCCCTGCCCACACCGCTCAGTCTCTGTCTCTCTGTCTGTCTGCATGTTAACCTCTTTCCCTCTCCTGCTTCAGAAAGACCTGCTCAGCGTCCAGCTCCTGTTAAACTCCTCAGAGTCCAGCCTTCACCAGCTGACCGCCATGTTGGACTGCCGAGGGCTACACAAGGTGCTGGGCTGGCCCTGGGGCGTGAGTGGGGGCTGGGGTCACCCCCGCTGGTCACATTGTCCCAGAGAAGCCAGGAGAGGCTGGAAGAGAGATGGCCTGGGCTCCCTGCAGGCCCGGGGATGGGAAGGAAGCTGGACTGCGGGAAGGTGGAGGAGGCGCCTGGCTGCCGGATCTCTCCGGTAGCTGAGACAGGAAGACTCGGAAAACACCAGGGGCCAGGTAGCAGGCCTGCATCGGGTTACCTCGAGAACACTAGGGACCCTAACCTACATGAGGGGACTGTTCCCCCTCTCACAGTCATTTGGTCAACCCACCCATCTCCCTGGGTTGCAAGTGGACGTCCCAATCTCATTGCCAGAGTCATTGCTCCAAAAATTGGAACTATCAGACACTAATGCGGGGAACAGGGAACACTGGGGGTATGTGAGCCTCCCCCCTCCCCCACCACACACACGAAGCAATAAGCCAATGCATGTCAGCAGATTTCACAGCCCATACAGATACAGAGCAAACAGTCGTGCTGAGGATCGTGGCTGCCGTTTAGCGAGTCCTGGATTCTGGGCTTAGCCTTTTTCCGTGCACTTTATATCTAACGTGGCATTTAATCCTCATAGTTATACTATGAAATATGTATCGTTTCATGGGAAATTTTATAGATAAGGAAAGTGAGTGTGTGTGTGTGTCCGTCTGTAACTTACTGAAGATTCCAGAATTGGCAAGTCAAGACCCTGGCAGTCTGACTTCAGAGCTGAGGACATGGGCATCACCGCTGCCTCGCCCCTCCACAGCTCATCCAGCCCCGCCTCCAGCGGCAGCTGGCAGCCACTGCACTCTCAAACACGCCCTGACCTTCGTCTGCTTCTCTCCTTCCAGCTTCCGCCATGGCCACGGCCCCGGCCTCCTCACTGGTCTCCCACTTTCTCTCACCCCCTCCCCACTCATGTCCTTCCATATACAGCAGCCAGAGCGGTTTAAATTACAAACAGATTGGCCTGACCTGTGGTGTCACAGTGGATAAAACATCAACTTGGAATGCTGAGATCCCTGGTTCAAACCCCGGGCTTGCCAGGTCAAAGCACAAACGGGAAGCAGCTACTACGAGTGATGCTTCCCGCTCTTCCCCACCCTCCTCTCTCTAAAATCAAGAAATAAAATCTTTAAAAATATAAATTCATCAAAAACAAATTGGATCACATTCCTTCCATCCCAAACCCTCCAGTGTCTTCCCATCATTCTGATAAAGTACAAATTCCTCGCCCGCCCTGTGAGGCCCGGCATGACCCAGCGCCACCTCAACCCATCTCCTGTTGGCCTTTCTCTTTCCTGACATGCCAGCTTGGCCTCAGAGTAAATGCCCTGTCTTCAGTCCCCTCGCCCCCCAGGTCCGCACAATCTGATCTGTCTTGTTCAGAGCTGACCCTCCTATGCAAGCACAGAGTAGGTATTCAGAGTGAGCCCAAGAAGTCCCATGGCAGTGGGCTCCAGAGCACGGACCCTTAGTGGCTGTACAAGGTCCTTGGGTTGTGGCAGGGAGGAGCTCCAGGTCCAGGCTGAGGAAGAGGGGCTTCCAGGGACAAGCTCAGACCTCTGGTTGTGCCCTACTCCCTTCTAACTGCATGTCCCTCCTCCTCCCCAGGACTACGTGGACGCCCTTACTGGAGTCTGCTATGATGGCATCGAGGGCTTGCTCTACCTTGGCCTCTTCTCTCTGCTGGCTGCCCTGGCCTTCTCCACCATGATCTGCACAGGGCCATGGGCCTGGAAGCACTTTACCACCAGGTGGGCTGCCTGGAGGGGGTTTCCTGGGGGAGCAGGTGGGAGGCTCTGCCCTCACTGAGCGAAGAGCTAATAACCTGAGATGGACAGGAGCAGCAGAGGCCTGGCATTCAGCCCCAACAGGCCGCCCGAGTTTCTGCAGAAGGTTCTCTGAGAGTCCAGACAGACCCCCCAGAAGGAGGTTCCCAGGAGGCAAGGACAGGGATGGTGACAGCGTCATGCCACAATCTGGCATCCCTTGCCATTCCTCTGTTCCTCCCTAGGGCTTTCCAGCAGAAATCAATGAGGAGAGCTTTTCACTGCTGGGAGGGGTCCCCCGGAATACCAGGAGGCATAGACTGTAGCACTCTTACCAGGGCACCTACCGTCTCAGTGAGGAGATAGGCAAGACGAGGTGGGAGACCAGACAAGAGGAAGCAGGTTAGGGAGTCAGTGTGCATGCAGCCAGCATGGTGGACTGCCTGGAGGAGGTGGATGTGAAGTTGGGAACAGGGTTGAGTGATATGTGGGAAGGCGGGCCTGGGAGCATGTTTTAGAGGAAATTCAAGGCTATGCCTGTGACCAGAAGTAGAATCCTGGGAGAAAAGATTGGGAAACAGGCCAGGACCCCATTGCCTTGGAGCCTCCCTTGCCCCTCATGGTCAACTATATCCTATGTGTCGCTCTAGGGACAGAGACTATGACGACATCGATGATGAGGACCCCTTCAACCCCCAAGCCCGGCGCATCGCCGCCCACAACCCCCCTCGGGGGCAGCTTCACAGTTTCTGCAGCTACAGCAGCGGCCTAGGCAGCCAGACCAGCCTGCAGCCCCCTGCCCAGACCATCTCCAATGCCCCCGTCTCGGAGTACATGTATGGCAGGGGGTCCCGGGGCCTCCCCTTGTACCGCGCAGCCCGAGGGGAGATAGGTCTGTGGGTTCAGAGAGCCCGGTGGGAAGGAAGGCATCAAAGGCCAGCCGAGGTCCCCTCACAGCATGCCTGGCAGGAAGGCCCCGGGAAGCATTTAGTCAGGTGACCCTGCACATGCACGTGTGCAGAGGGAGGAACCACCTGTGCCAGCCTGCAGGGCAGGTCTCAGGGCCACGAACCTGCATTTCTCCAGGCCACACTGCTCCTGGGCCCTGCTGCCCATTGGCTGCTTCGTCCCTGGGCCACCTAGAGTGTTCTTACCGCCCTGTTCACACCCCCTCTGTTCTGTCCATGCTCTTTCTCCATCCCCTGACTGCCACATGCACGCCCACTGGATCCTTCTGTGGGAACCTGGGGCCCTTCCCATGCCTGCCCTTTCTGAGCTCTCCTCTTGGCCCCACAGGAACCAAGCTGTGCTCTTCGGTGGGAACCCACGCTACGAGAACATGCCACTCATCGGAAGAGGCTCCCCTCCTCCCACGGTAACCTGGGCTCCTGCAAAAGGGGTGGGCAGACGAGCTCTTGAGCCAGGTGTCGGTCGGAGAAGGAGCTCCTGCCTTTACTCAGCTAGATGAGTGGATGAGGTGCCTCACCTGCCCCATCTGGGTAGTTTGGAAGGGACCATCCAGTTGGAAAATTAGGAGCACTGGAGACCCAAGTACATGGGTTCAATGACACAGGCCTGGGCGCTGAGGACCAGGACGCTCATGGGTGTCCAACAGGTGCTCTCAGTGAGAACCATAGTGCCGGACCCAGGGAAAGAGAGGCAGGACCCAGACCCAGTGAAGTGAATGATCTGCAGGAGGGGACACTCAGGGAAGCTGCTTGTAATAAGTACCCTGGAAGGAGGAACTGTCCCAGCTGCTCTGCAGGGCTCAAAGGGGTCCTATGGAGTAGACGGCATTGAGCCACACCTAGAGCAGTGGGTCTCACCCTGGGCGCTTATGCCCTCCAGGGGACATTTGGCCACGTCACTTGGCTTTTCTGGTTGTCACATCAGGGGCTAATTGCTGCTAGCATCTAATGACTGGGGGCCAGGATGCTGCTAAGCCGCCTGTAGCACACAGGATGGCCCCCACCACAAAGAATGACTGACCCAAGCGTCCGCCATGTTGTGGTTGAGAAACTGCTCTGACCTTGCCATTTTTGCCCAGCACGCCTCCCCCACTGTCCTTTTATAAACAGCAGAAGACTCACACTAAGCTCTTGTGCCCACAGTCCTGAGGCCGGAGACTGGGTGGGCGGAAGCCTGCGTTCCGAGTCAGCACCTTTTAAACCCCTGCCTGGCTTCTCTCTCTAACCGGAAGCCTCCTGTGTTCCTTTTCCTCGCTACCCACCAGCTGCCGTGGGCCCAGGAATGCAGATTGCTTTTAACATTAATCTGAGCACAACATAATTAGGGGAAGTTAGCCTCTGTGAAAAATAAATTACTCAAAGCAGCATGATGCCAAATAAAAACGACTTTTGGATTACCGTCTGTTTTGAAAGATCCAGGCTACTCTCGCTGCCATTAGCAGAGGTGATCAAGAACTGACCTTATTTGCAAGGCTCAAGGACAGAGTCAACCTTCCTCCCTAGAACTAAGACCTGCCCAGGAGCTCCAGTTGCTTTGGCAGAGTGGACGGCCCTGCCCCAGGGAAGAAACCCCCCACTCACCTTCCTACCATTGCTAGGGGCATGAGGAGACCCAGGAGCCCACAGCATGGAGGTGTGGACTTACCCCAGTACCCACCACACAGCTGGCCAGTCCCTGCCCTCCCTCTGCCCCTGCTCTAAATATTCATCAGTACTCAGTGCATTTGACATGTGGAAAAATCCCTCCCTCTGCCTGGTCCCTCTGGGACAGATGGGAGATTTCACTAAGGTGGGTGATGTCAAGCAAGACCATCGGAATGTATAGCCCCTTCCCTTGGCTAGCAATGTGCCTTCTCTTAGCTCTGTACCCCTGAATCCCTCCTGTCCTTCTGGCTCCATGTCCTAGACTTGATGGACAAAACAACCAGGACAGTTGTTAAAAAATACTAATCCTGAGACTTGGCCCCAGACTCGCCGAAACAGTCTCCAGGCACTCCTGGGAAGTGTGACAAGCTTCGCAGGTGGCTCTATCGCCATGCTAGTTTGGGCAGTACTGCTTCCAGGGAGAGTGTTTCACCCATGATCACACCCCAGAATCACCCGGAAGGCTTGTTACCACGCAGGCCGCTGGGCCCCCCATGCTTCTGATTCAGAAAACCGGGGGTGGGGCCCCGGGATTTGCGTTTGTAGCACGTTCCCAGGTACAGCTGAGGCTGCCAGTCTGGGGGCACACAGAACCCTGCACTGAGCACCGCTTCCTCACCCTCCACACAACTGACATTCTGAGCTCAGCCATTCTCTGTCACGTGTGCTGTCCTATTGGACTGCATCCCCAGCCTGTGCCCACCTGATGCCAATAGCACCCGCCCACTCCCTGGTTGTGACAACTGAAAATGCCTCTAGACATTACCAACTGTCCCTGGGGGGCAAAGTTGCCCCTGGTTGAGACCCACTGGGTTCAAGAGTCTCGTACCCCTTCCCCTCCTGCAAGCTGGAAGTATTTGTTCCCTCCCTGGTATGAGTGGGTTGGACCTGGCCCCCCAAACTTCCCTGGCGCCAGGAGATAGGGTCCTGCCAACCCTTGCTACTTGGAGTCAGTAGACAAGCAGCTTGTGGAGCTGGTCAGAAATGCAGACTCTCAGGTCCTGTGCTGGGAGGTATGATTGTAGCTGTAGCTGGCGTCTCCTCCGAGTAGTAGCTGGTGTCTGTTGAGCACTGAACTTCGTGTGAGGCCACGGCTGCACCGACTTGGCTGCACTCGGAGAAGCTTCCATACGCAGCCAAGTTTGAGAACCACACTGTGTTGGGGGTCTTGCCTGCTTTATGTCATTGTATCCTTTTGATGTGAGAGCCGAGTGCTCTCAGGTCCATTTTGCAGGTGGAAGAACTGAGGCTTGGAGGGATTGCAGAACCTCAGCCAAGGCCATGGGATAAGTAAGACACAGCTGGGATTAGAACCTAGCTCTCTGAGTCAGTGGGTCTGTGCCTTCAGCCTGCTCACTACTCAGGTTTCTAAAATGCACTAGTGCACCCTGACACTGTTCCTGGTGTCAGGGTGTGCACGGGAGTGGACGTGGCAGCCACAGCGGAGGGAGAGTGGCTGGCCATTGTGTGTACCGTGCATTTAAGCGGGGAGCCAGCTGTCCTGATAGCCGCATGCACGGAGCATCACCAGACAGGAAGCCTGCCCACGCCACTCTAGTGTCCCCAGTCCCCATGACGCCACGTCATTAGAACTTGGTGCCTGACCGCGGTGGCTGGCCCAGCTCTCTCCTCTGCAGAAATTCCCAGCATCTTTGCTAGTACAGTGTCCTGTTTAACTGGTAACATGATAAGAAAGACCCTGTCCTGACTGTCTCCTCTCTGCTGTCCCGCAGTACACTCCCAGCATGCGGGCCACCTACCTGTCCGTGGCAGATGAGCGCCTGAGGCACTACAGCAACGAGTTTCCAGCCTAACAAACGCTGTCAGAGGTTCCTGCCTCCTTGATCCGTTTTGGTTTGCAGTGAATTCACATGAAAGCTGTGTTTCTTCAATAGAAACCAAAGGCATCTGGAAACTGCTTGCAGAACTGCCAGACTGGGAGGCCCCGTTCCCACAGAGAAGCTTCCGAGATGCGGGTAGAATCAGCCTGGGCCTGGCTGAGCCTGACTGAGCCTGACCAAAGCTGCAGGCACGTGGAATAGCCTCAGCTTAGACCAGCCTGTCCCTCTTCCTGCACCAGAAATGTCCCCAGCTGCTTGGCTGTCCGAAGCTGGGTGCCTGGTTCAGCTCACCCCGACATCCCACCCTTGCCAGTTGGGGATTGGCAGTAAGGAGGGGCCAGGACAGGCTCGAGGGCCCATTGCCAGGACTGTGTGTCCTGCAAGCACAGCTAGAGGCCCGGATGACCACTGTCTCTGAGTGCCCTGTCTCCTCCTGGCTGCGTAGCATTTTCCTGCAGGTGAAGGTGGAGGAGCTGATCAGGGATGCTTTAAGGAAGGCGATGTCCCCTGTGAGACCAGAGACTGTCCAAATCAGTCTCCCAGGGCCTGGTGGGCTCTTCCTGGGCCAGGGAGGGAAGGTGTTGCTCTACACAGGAGGCTGGTGGCTCCAGGGCGGGAACCACTACCTCGCGCTGGGTGGGCTCCGCAGTGACACCCAGTGTGAGTGGGGGTGAAAGCCTGCCCGTTCCCTCCGCCCTTCTGCACCCCTCCGTCGCCTCGCCTCCGCTCCAGAACCGATGCCATGAGTTTGTTCACCGCAGATAGGGACGGTCTCAGGTATTAACAGACACTTTGAAAGCGACTTTAACTCTTTTTTTATTTTCCAGTATTTTAAATACTTTGATTATCCAAAGAGTCGAACCTCACAGCACATCCAGTTTTTACAATAGATTTGGGGCTCATTTCTTACACTTGACCTGTATCCTGTTCCGTTTTGGATTTTGTTGACACCAGCCAGTTCTTTAAGGCTCTGGAGGTGGGGAAAGGGGGTTTTAAACAAAATAAAGATCAACTGGACATCCTGTCCAAAGCTGCCGTTTGATGGGAAGGTGGGTTCATCCCAATTGAGGGAGGCCCTTTAAGGGAGGAAGGAAGGGCAAACAGCATGAACAGTCCTGTCCAGGGGAATGGCCGAGTGTCCAGGCCAGCTTCCCCTCCCTTTTGTCTTCAGGTAAGCTTGTCAGTAAAGGTTTTAGCAAAGCTGGACGACTGTGTTTTGATAGGAAGTAGGCGTCTTCCCTAGTTCTTCCAGCCACCCTGTCCCGACGCCGTTGTCCGACATCTCTGCTGTACCTGCTGGTTAACCAGGAGAAAATAGTGACCCCCCGTTCTGCCCGCTGAGGAGCCAGTGTTAGGGTCTTCCGTGCTGCCAGCCTCCTGCTATTTCAGAGTACCCAGCACTGAAGACCCCACATGCCAGAGCAGGGACATGGTGTGGCACGGTTTGCGACAAGCACTCCACTTTCATTTTGGAAGAGCCACCCTCTCATCAAAACACTGACAGCAGGGTAGTTCTCGGACCCCAGCCCAGCCCCCAAGATGGAATGGGGCCACAAAGCAGCCAGGACTTTCCCCTGCACTAACCTGTAGGAGACGAACTGAGTACCATAGACACGCCTCCATCTGGCCACTCCGTACTGCGGCCTCAGGCTCCTGCTTAATGTTTCATTGTTGGCGACTGAGAGTTGTTTTTAATGCATGTAAACTAAACTAGAACCCTTGGGTGCTTCCCAAAGGAGCCGGGAGGACACAAGTCTGCTTGGTATGTGTGCGCCCACACCTGGGGGACAGATAAACCACTTGTACTAAAATGTACACTCCATGTCTAACTTCCTTGGCTGCTGGAATACGGAGGAGACTGAAGGGTCCCTGTTGGCTGAGTGATGTGGTGGGAAGGCCTCAAGTCAGGTCTGAGTAGCAATATCAGTGCAGGGATTGGAAGATGGGTTGTTGAATGAATGCCACAGGGCCTCTCGTCTGGTCCCTAGCTGTTCTACACATACCTTGTTTCTGCCCTAGTCTCTCTCCAAAGGTCCTTGTAAAGGTCATTGCTCTTAAATTTTTTTTTTTTTTTTTTTAGATTTTGTTTACTCATTTTTAGAGAGAGAGGAGAGAAAGAGGGGGGGGGGGAGGAGCAGAAAGCATCAACTCCCATATGTGCCTTGACCAGGTAATCCCAGGGTTTTGAACCGGCGACCTCAGCGTCCCAGGTCGACGCTTTATCCACTGCGCCACCACAGGTCAGGCTAAAGGTCATTGCTCTTAATGTTGCTAATAATAAGTGGCATTCATTGAACACCTGCAATGTACCAGGGACTGTCCCAAGTATTTATGTTAATTTTTATATGTTAATTTTTCATCAAATCTCACAATAACCCTATGGGGTCACTCATTTTGCAAACAAGCTAACAGGCACAGAGAGGGTAACTTGGAGCCAGAGCCAGAACCCAGAGTGTCAACCCAGAACCCCCAGTGGGGCGCCTCTGCCACGCTGTGAGTTTGGGGTGGTGGTCATATGGCGGACACTCCCCCACCTTTGCCATGGGTCTTGACTGCTCTCTCATCCTAAACATTGCACCTCTCCGGCAAGGGCACTGAGACGCACTGCACCCTTCATGCTTTCTTTGCAGAGTCCCCTCTGTCTGATGAACAGACTCCAGCTCTCCACCCAGGGCCCCAAATTCTTGGTTGCTCTTCTGGGTAACAGCTGTGTTCCCTTAACTGGCTACATTTCAAGGAGCTTCCTGAAGGGAGCAGCTTGTGTATCCTTTGAGAGCATCTGAGGTGAGTGCAGAGGGCTCAGTGCAACTCAGAACTGGGACATCCTTTGAGTGGAAATGTTTTCCCCACCCCATCTAGCAGAATAGCCTTCTTTTGCTCTAACCACAGGATACCAAGGGCAGTGGGGAAAAGTCTTGGAGCAATTATCTCGGCCTGCATCACTCTCTCACCCAAGGGAAGGGGTGGGGTGGGTAGGCCTCTCTCTGCCTGCCAGCCTGCCGGCCTCACCATCCCCAAACATCTCTGAACAGTCCTGACTCCAGCCCCAGGAACCTGTTCCCAAAGAGGAAGAGGAATGAGTTTCAACATGGCCCCCTGTATGTGGAGCCTTTGCTGGGAACAGGCGTGTGGCTGAGTCTGTCATTCAGGGCCCACTTACCTACATGGGGCAGCCCTGGAGCAGAGGGGTCCCTTCTCCCAAGCTGACTCATCTGCAGTCCTGAGCCATGCTCTGCTGTGCTTTCTCCTTCAAAGCTTCGCAGTCTCGTATCTCTTTACAGGGAGAGAGAGACCTGAAAGAAGGACGCTGAACAGCCAAAGCAACCTTGTAAAAGAGCGAAGTTATAGAACTTAGCTACTGATTTCAAATTCTCTACTACAAAGCTGCAGTAATCAAAGGGCGGTGATGCTGGCATAAAGTCACACATATTGACCAGTGGGGGAAAAAATAGAATGCAGAAATAAACCTTTAGCTATATGGTCAAATGAGTTTCAACAGGGGGCCAAAACCTTTGCAACAAATGGTGCTAGGAAAATTGTGCATACATTGGCAAAAATTTTAAACTGGATGCTTACCTAACAGCATATAGAAAAATTAACTCAAAATGGATCAAAGACCTGGATGTAAGACCTAAAACATAAAACTCTGAAACAAAAACACAAAAACCAAAGGACAGAATCTTTAAAGCATTGGATTTGGCAATGACTTCTTGGATGTGACCCCAAAGGCATAGGCATCAAAAGAAAAATAAATTGGACTTCATGAAAATTTAAAATAGTTGTGCATCAGAAGACACTGTCAACAGACTAAAAAGCAACCCACAAAATGGGAGAAAATATTTGTAAATCCTATGTCTGATAACGCATTGACATTCAGAATATACAGAAAACTCAAATATTAAAAAAAATCAAAAACCGGCAAAGGATTTGAATAGCTATTTCTCCAAAGAAGCTGTACAAATGGCCAACAAGCATATGAAAATATCGCTAATCTTTGGGGAAATTTGAATCAAAATTTGAGGAGATGCCACCACACATCCATTAGTGGCTACTACAAAAAAAAAGAAATTAACAAGTGTTGGCGAGGATAGGACAAATTGGAACCCTTGTGCACTGTTGGTGGGAATGTAAGATGGCACTGCTGTTATGAAAAACAATGTTGATTTTTCAAAAAATTAAAAAATAGTAAGTTTTATTAAGTAAAAAAAATACCATATGAGCCAGTAATTCCACTTCACAGAATAATTGTAAGCAGGTCTGGAAGAGATACTTGGACACCTATGTTCACAGAAGCATTGTTCACGGGAGTG
Source organism: Saccopteryx leptura (assembly GCF_036850995.1). Lineage (NCBI taxonomy): Eukaryota > Metazoa > Chordata > Mammalia > Chiroptera > Emballonuridae > Saccopteryx > Saccopteryx leptura. The sequence continues at coordinate 171,648,411 of NC_089507.1, forward strand.
AAAGGTGGGAGCAGCCTAAGTGTCCATCGATGGGTGGATGGATAAAACAAAATGCGGTGTATCCATACAATAGGATACCATTCAGTCTCAAGAAGAAAATCCTGACAAATGCTACAGCATCAATAAACCTTAAAAACATTGTGCTCAATGACATTAGCCAGTCACAAAAAGACAGACTGCATGATTCCACTATTATGAGGTACATAGAGTAGTCAAAATCATAGAGACAGAGAGTAAGATTGTGCAGTTCAGGAGCCGAGGGAAGAGGAATGGAGGGGCCATTGTTTAATGGATATACAGTTTCAGTTTTGCAAGATGAAAAGAGTTCTAAAAATGGATGCTGGTGATGGTTGCACAACAATGTGAATGTACTTAATACCACTGAACGGTACACTTGAAAATAGTTAAGATGGTAAATTTTGTGTTATGTGCATATACCACCAAAAAAAACAAACAAACCAGGAAGAAACAGAGGGTGGACAGCACACAAAGCCGGTTCAGTGGGACTTTGAGGGGCTTCTTTAACCGGCCCCCCATAACCCACCTCAGCACCCACCCCAAGGTGCTCAGAGAAGCTGGCAGATGGCGGGCGCCAAAGGAACAGTGGTGGCAGCAGTAACTTAGGAGTTAGCATGGTTGGGCAAAGTGCCATCTTGTTGGGAATTTTGTTGCCCCACCCAGTTCAAGGAAGGTGGGTAGTGGTGAGAGGCACACATGGAGAGGTGGGGAGCCAGGGTGGGGGGTGAGGAGGGGAAGTGTTGCTTTCTTCTTGTACTTTCACAGTTCCAAAAAACAGCCTGGGAAGCTGTCCAGGTGCCTTAGCCAGCCTCTAGGGACCCCCCACAAACTGGCTCCAGCTGATCTTTGCAAACTCCTCTCATTCCCCCCCACCTGGACTGTCAGCTCCAGCCAGACTGATGCACCCTTTGTCCCCCAAAATGCCTTCCTTCCACGACAACCACTCCTCCCTTGCTCACACCATGGCCCCCTGTCCCCAATCTGGAATGTTGTCTTTTCCCCTGCAACTCACAACCACTTTTCAAGGCCCACTTCCAGCCCCAAATCCCAATGACACATCCCTTGTCTGCCCCCGCCCAGATCTCTAGCACCTAACCCTGAATTCAGGTTAGCCTGATCTCTAGTGGTAGGAGCGGGCATTGGTCATATGCCAAGTCTGCCATCAGTATGGGGCTGGGCACGCTGCCGCATGTCTCACTTGATCCTCCTAATTAACCTAAATAACTACTGTCCCCCCACTTTGCAGAAAAGGAAGGTTGAGTCTTGGAAAGGAAAGTAAGGTCATGCAATCAGTAAATGGCCACGCTGGGATTCAAACCCATGCCTTCTAGCCCCCCGTTTTTATGATCTCACTTCATTGCCTTAACCCCACAAGAAATTTCATTTTATGGACTCATTCATTCAGTGAACATTCAATACCTGCTTACAACGTGCCAACCACCAAGCTAAGCTGTGCAAACACCCGGTCCCTACTCTCAGCCCCTACTATTCATTATGGTCATTTGGTCTGACAGGACTCTTGAATCCGACCTGCGGAGCCTGATATGGCAGCAGAGGGGAAGCTGGGGTTATAATTCCCACTTACTGCTTGAGGACACTAAAGGAAGGGGTGGTCAAACGACCTGCCAGACCACAAGCTAATAAATATCAGAGCCCTGCATCACCAACTTGGGTTCGGGACTTCGGAGGCACTGACTATAAATTGGCGTTTTCTCTGGATCTTGCTCAGTGCATATTTGTAGACTTGGATAAGCGCCTTGGCAAAGCCCCTACAAACGTCTGGCGTTACCGGATTTTGGCTAGCTCGTTGGTTAATTCCCCTCCTAACTCTTTAAATCTCCGGAAGTGAGAGGAGGGAACCGCGGCGCTTCCGACGTGTCTGGACCGGACGTCACGTGCTCAGTTCACCCCCCCCACCCCCACCCCCCCACACACACACGGTTCAGCGCCCCCTCCCGGCCAGGGTTGCCAGGCGACAGGTAAACTCCGAGGCTGGGAGCCGTTTGAAAGGCGCTGGAACCGACACCTGGGCTCGGGTGCTTCCCCAGCGGTCCAGCGTCAGGAGGAGAGGATCCAGGGTAAAAACGGGCCCGGGAGGACCTCGGCGGCTTAAGAGCAGAGTGGAGAGTGAAGGCGGGAGCCCCCGAGGATAATAATCACCGATAGTGCAAGGAACTCCTGATGGGGGCGTCCTTCGGAGATAGCTCTGCCCGGTGGTGGATGCCAGGACTAGGGCTCTTAGTGTCTCCGCCCCGTTGGATCTTGCTGCCCTCAATACCCCGAGTCACAGGATCCTGCAAATTCTAAAAAACCTTGCCTCCTGCACCCCGTACTCCCAGTTAGCAGGGTCTTGATACGGATCTGTCTCCTTGGGGGATGAGGATGGGAATACAGCTGAACGGATGGGAAACAACAGCCTGGGCTGGTGGCAGGAGGATGGAGAGGTGAAAAGGAGAGCTTGCAGATGAGAATGGAGGGAAGGGAATTTATAATGACTGAGCACCTACTGGGCGACAGGGCCTGTCAGTGCACCACTTCATCTATTCCTCAAGGTTAATCACCGCTTTAGAGCCAGACGTGCCCGGGGCCTGGCTCTGTCTGGACTTAAGTACTGTGACCTTTGACAAGGTACTTACTTTCTCTGGCCATCAATTTTTTCATCTGTAGAAAGGGAATTGTGATAACTGTTCTGGGGGTTGCGGTGGGCTCTGTGTTCTTCCTGTAAACTGCATTCACAGACTGGGACCTAGTAGGTCTTTATATATTCTGGATAGAAGTCCTTTATCAGGCATGTGATTTGCAAATATTTTCTCCAAGACTGTGTTTTGTCTTCTCAGTTTCTTAATGTTGTCTTTTGAAGTGCAAACGTTTTACATTCTAACGAAGTACAAGTTATTGTTTGTTTTTTCTTTTATGGATCATGCTTTTGATGCCATATTTAAGAAATCTTATTTTTTTAAAAAGAAAAAAATCTTTCTTAAGAGTCATGAAGATTTCCCTCTATGTTCTTCCACCAAAGTTTTATAGTTTTCGCTCTTAAATTTATGCCTGTGATCCATTTTGAGTTAATTTTTGTGTGTGGTGTGAGGTAGAGGTTTGTGGTCATTCTTTTGCATATGAACATCCAGTTAGCCCAGCACCATTTTTGTGCCCTCCTAGCTATAAGTTGCCTTAGTACTTTTACTGAAAATCAGTTGACCATAAATATTTAAAGGTTTACTTCTTTTTTTCTCCATTGGTTGAGAGAGAAAGAGGTCAGAGAAGGGAGAGAGAGAGAGCAGCATCAACTACGTTCCACTTAGTTCCATTTAGTTGTATATTTATTGGTTGCTTCTCCTACAAGCCCTGACCAGGGATTGAACCCATAACCTTGGTGCACCAGGAGAATGCTATTTCCACTGAGTCACCTGGCCAGAGTTAAAGGTTTATTTCTGAACTCTCAATTCTGTTCCATTGATCCTTATAGTAGTACAACACTTTCTTGATTATTCAGAGATTTAATAATGTTTGCTGAATAAGTAAAATAATAAAGTGAAAATCAGAACGAATACAAAGCATACAATTGGCACTCAAAAGAAAATATGAATTACTAGCAAAATCTATGAAATTCTTTTTTTTTTTTTTTTAAGATTCATTTTGGGTGCTCCAGATGTTTCTAGGCACAAACTATAGTACAAAGTTGCTTGACAAAGTGAATTACTACTGTAGTATGTCTTTGCATTTTTAAAATTTGTTTCCTAAGTTTAGATATTTGTCTGTGGGTTTTACTTAAAACAGGGGACATGCCCTCCAAAACGTTTTTCTACCAGGTCCCCTTATCTATCATTCAAAGATAGTAACACCTGCTCACAGGTAAGAACCTAAACTCGGCCTGACCTGTGGTGGCGCAGTGGATAAAGCATTGACCTGGAAATGCTGAGGTCTCCGGTTCGAAACCCTGGGCTTGCCTGGTCAAGGCACATAATGGGAGTTGATGCTTCCTGCTCCTCCCCCCTTCTCTCTCTGTCTCTCTCCTCTCTCTCTCCTTTCTAAAATGAATAAATAAAAAATAAAATAAAATAAAATAAAATAAAATAAAATAAAATAGAACCTAAACTCTTGGATGTTGAAAGGCCTTCAGATGTGAATCCTACCAAGGCAAGGCTCTTGTAAAGTTAACCTTCCCCACACCACCCCCAGTCACTCATTCAACAGCTTGTTCCCTGGGCCCCCCTGCAGGCCCAGGAGACTGAGCCCTTGGCAGCTTGCCATCAGAGGCACACTTTCTGAGAGTTAGGAATGGCCAGAACATGGACAGCTCCGCTCAGCTCTATAGTTGACAGACCCCATCAGATGACCAGCTATGTAAGCCTCTAAGGAAAACTCAGACCCCACAGGGTCTATTGCTGTGACAATAGTCAGAGGGTCAAGGTCTCTTTTGGGGTGAGTAGAGAGCAGTTTGTGGGAGCTGCTGCTGCATTTCTTTTCTATTTTTCTCTCTAGATCTTTTAGGTCTTTTGTTGTTTTTGTTTTTTTTTTCTTTTTCTTTTTTATTAAGTGAGAGGGTGAGAGGCGGAGAGGCAGAGAGACAGACTCCTGCTTGCGCCTCGACCGGGATCTACTGGGCAAGCCCCCTACCAGGCAGTACTCTGCCCATCTGAGCCTCTGCTCCATTGCTCGACAACCGATCTATTTTAGCACCTGAGACAAGGTCATGGAGCCATCCTCAGCACCTGGAACCAACCTGCTCCAGGTTGGACCATTCCTGGCATGGCTGTGGGAGGAGAGGGAGAGAGAAAAAGAGAGCAGAGGAAGGGGTGGAGGAGCAGATAGTTGTTTCTCCTGTGTTCCCTGATCGGGAATCGAACCCAGGACTTCCACACATCAGGCCGACACGCTATCACTGAGCCAACCAACCAAGGCCAGGGTTGCATTGCTAAGGCTTCCAATTAGCACCAATAAGAAAACAGTCCCTTGCATTGCATTTGAGTACTTGCATTTCACACTACTCCCAAGTATGTCAGGTCTCAGAATGACTGAGTGGCCAAGGTCAAGCAGCTGGTGAATGTCATTGGCCAGAACTTGAAGTCCAGACCCACGCCAGCCTGCTTTCCAATTCCGCATTGGATGGTTCCAATAATTCACAGTTCAAACGAAAGGTCTTTCTTGCCTTCCCAGAGCTAATTGGTATCATGGGGACCAGGGCGGTTTTGTGCCTTTCACGACCAATAGCACAAATCAGAGGGTTTCTCAAAGGCCTAACTATTCTGCCTGTTGAGGAAGTGGTCCAGGATTCTCCCCTCCTCAGGTGGACTCCCAGCCCTGTCCTGGGAGCAGTGATGTGGAGGGAGGAGTTTCCCACTGGGCCTGGAAAGAGTGGTGGAGGGTAGAGTCCGGTAACCTAGAACTCCGGAACGGGTGAGCCCTTGGGCAATCGGGCGGTCAAGGGGGAGACTTTTCAGAGAAGCCCAGGGCTCTCAAATCTATGTGCTGTATGATCAGGTTCAGGGCCTGGCAAGGAATTTAGCCCAGCCCATCATAATCACTATCAAGACTTCTTCCTGCCTCACAATGAACATATTAGCCCAGAAAAACTGTATCATTTCATAAGTATGAGCTTTGGAGTCAGGCAGACCAGCCGTACCACTTACCACCTATGTGATCCAGACAAGCAAGGCACTCAGGGCATCTCTAAGTATTAGATTTCTCTGTAGTAAAAGATTTTATGGTTCACTTCAGAAGGCAATGGCAAACACTGAGCAAGATACTGCTTAGCATGTCATTACTACTCAGTGACTTTTTAAAATGCAGACTCAGCTTCCAGACAAATCCCTAGAACCCTGCCCCTCAACCAGATAGGGAACCTGGAGCCATGTCCCAGTGAGACCCTCGGGGACCGGGAAGCAACCAGGCAGGGCCCTCACCGCACACCCTCCCTCTGCCCAGCTGCAGCCGGCACCATGGAGATCGTGTACGTGTACGTTAAGAAGCGAAGTGAGTTTGGGAAGCAGTGCAACTTCTCTGACCACCCGGCAGATCTGAATGTCGACATTCCACCCAACCCGGAGCTGGCCCAGCAGTATATGGAGCGGAACCCCGTGGACATAGGCATCCAGTGCTCCACCAGCATGTCGGAGCACGAGGTGAGTCCCAGCCCCAGGGCCCGGCCAGTGAAGGTGTGGCCTGCGCGACTTCACCCACCTGGAAGCCAGTTAGAGTAGACCAATGATGCTGGTAGTGTGAGGGCAGGGTGATACCAAGAGCCACCGTGGTCCCCAGAACCAGGAGAAGACCCAGCACCAAGCAGTCTCTGGGCCAGGGAATGTCAATCAAGACTTTCCTTCTCCCAGGGGCTCTGGTCTCACCTCTATGACTCTTTCTAGAGTTGCTTTAGGCATTTGGTACAGGTGGATGAGGTATTCTGAGGGGGGAGAGTTTTTCACTGCCCAGCTGTGAAAAGGAAAGGGTGCCATAGAAAGTTCTGGTCAGAGGGGCCTCCAACAGAAGAGACCTGAGTCATGTTGCCGTTCAAACTCCCAGCCAGCTCTCCGCCTGTCTGAACCGGGCGGTCAGCTCCTGACTGTGTTTGGAATTGCAGGGAGAAAATTAGACCAAAGGAGAGAACCCAAATCAACTGAGGGAAAATCACATTGGATTTTATCAAAACATGTGGCGGGAGGTTCCAATAATTAACAATTCAAATGAAGTGTATCTCCTGTTTTCCCAGGGCTAATTGCTGTCACAGGGACCAGGGAAAATTTTGTCCGTGGCGTAGAGGTGGCCGCCAGAAGGGCTACCCCGTGTTCAGGCCTCCTGTCCGCAGCTCTGCCCCGTGCAGACTTCTAACTACTGTGAGGGCTGGTTTAAGAATGGAAGGGAGAAAGAGGTGACTGCCTAATGGGTTTGGGGTCTCCCCTGGGGGCAATGAGAAAGTTCTGAAACTAGATAGTGGCAATGGTGGCACACCTTGTGAATGTCCTTAACTCCACGGAATCGGATACTTTAAATATAAAAACAGTAAAATTTATGTGATGTATATTTTACCACCATTTTGAAAATGGGGAAGAAGTGGAAAGGTGTAAGTTTAAGGGGTAAAACTACATCTATACCCACCTCCCTGTCAAAGAATGGGCCAAGCAAACTCTTCATTGTATCTCTTTTTCAATTCCTGTGACAGTGTCAGTGGAAGGGCAGAGGAGGATTGTTCACGTCTGTTTCAGGAAGGGGTCCTTCTCAGAGGGATGGGTGGGCTCCTCTGGTCCACTGTGATTCATAAGGGTATTTTCTATGCCCACTGGCATCCGCTGCAAAGCTGCCAGCTCCACAGAGTTGCACTTACATGGTAGCCGGTGAGCCCCTAAGAATCAGTGACCATTTCCCCGGTACCTGAAACTATTGTGGCTTTGTCCCACGACACCTCCTCGGTCCGTCCCTGAGCACACAGGGCTCCAGATCCTGGTTCACAGAGGTGCCCAAACGCTCACACCAGGGATGATGTTCTCACCTGGGGCTCTGTTCAGGCCAACACAGAACGCTTTGAGATGGAGACCCGGGGTGTCAACCATGTCGAAGGGGGCTGGCCCAAGGATGTGAACCCCCTGGAGCTGGAGCAGACAATCCGCTTCCGGAAGAAGGTGGAGAAAGACGAAAACTACATCAACACCATCATGCAGCTGGGCTTGGTAAGGCTTCCTTTGGCTCCAGCGGTCAGAGCCGCAGCCATCACACTGGTTCCCCAACTGCATGTCAAGCCTAGATGTGCTCAGCTCCTGTAGCTATTCAGGGGAAGAATGCCAGCTACCTGAGTAGCTTTCTGTCTGGAAGCAGACAGGTCCATCAGAGCAGACAAGAGGGGAAGGCGGGGAGGTGCAGGGGCTGAACAGCTTTTAGGAGGAGCCTGAAAAGTAGCCCCTTTGGGCAAAGAGGACCCCAAAGAACCTTACCCCCCAGTAGTGAACATTCTTTCATTTAACACATCTGGACCATGCTTCTGGTCTCTGCCAGGCATAATAGAGATTGCAAAAAATGAAATTCACATACATCCTACTCCAAAGACTTTATAATCCACCAGGGGTCAAAGACAAATACAGAGATATCACCATACAACGTACAAAGAAATACTGTAAGAGAAGGTATGACTTGCCATTTTGCCACAAGGAGAGTCCATTTCTGCGGAAGGAAGCAGGGAAGGCTTCCTGAAAGAGATGGCACTTCAGCTTGGGCGTTTCCATGGTGGACATTTGGAATAAAGGGGAGGGCTTTCTGAGTGAAGGAACCAGAGGATGAGTGCTGTATATGGAGTCATGAATACTTCTGTGTGGCTAGAGCATGTCTCTTCACCTTTTTGTTATTATTATCCCCAAGGAGTTTTTTAGTTATTCTTTTCCGAATTGCCTCCCCCACTGAAATTTCAATGTCATAGGTATAGCATGTATCTGTTTATGTACTATATGTATACCTTTGCTTTATATCTAAAAGGTAATACTGTATTGTTTTACCACTAAGAACCAGTTTCACCCTGTGGGGGGGTGATGTTGCCCCATTGAAAATGCATGGGCTGGAAGGGTGGAGAGGACCACTAGATATTGTTTGGCCCTCCCAGACTTCATCTCAGTCCCCGCCAGTCTGAAAGGACCTGCCTGCACCGCTAAGAGCTCCTGGCATGTCTCCTCAGGTCATGGAGCACTGCATCAAGCAGAATAATGCCATCGACATCTACCAGGAGTATTTTGATGATGTGGATCCGGTGGAAGTTACAGAAGAGGCCCCTTCTGCTAAAACCATCAGCGTTTTCAGGTATTTCTCTAGTTAGACAGGTGCTGGCCAATATCTGTCACCTCTGTAGGTGGGTGTTTTCAAACATGACTCTTCGCTGTGAGCCCTCTGTGCTTGAAGCTTGATAAAGGCAGAGCGATAAAATGCCCAGCAGACAGGTGGTGCCAACCTTGGAGGCGGGCCTGGCTGGGGAAGGGAAGACAGAGTTTGGTGAGGGACAAAGCACATGTGCAAAGCTGTTTAGAAAAAGGGATGATTTACACAGCAAAACTGAGTACAACGTGCTGAGTATCAGCCTCACTGTGGGCAATAGGACCCTCTTCCCCCACTCTCAGGAGGAGGGTACCTAGGAATAACCTGTAAGGACAGAAGTTTGACAACAGGGATTCATTGCACAGATACACATGTGTGAAATACTGTGTGTGTGCGTGCATATTCACTGCCGCAGGATGTGTGCCGGGCAAAGACTGGAGGCAAACGAAATCCATCAGAAGGGGGCTAGTTCTAGCCACTCGGGGACACCCATACAGTGGAAAACCACGTGGTGTTTCCAAGATTTAGTATATGAAACCAAAACAAGGTGCAGAGCAGCAGTGGAGAGCGCGCTTCGTTTGAATACTCTGAGGTATATGTGCATATGTCTGTGGGTATCTATATTTGTGTATATGTATATCTGTATGTGCATGTATGTGTGTGTGCTTGAATATCCGGGAACACCTGTGGTTTTTGAAAGTATCTAGCCTCAAAGGACAACCCTGGGAAATTCATTTTGCTACCAGGACCCATTAAGAGTCCTGGGAAGTGTTTAACCCAGTCTCGACATGAGCAGGAAGTACCCTTTTCTGACCTAGGGCTGAGTTGTGGTGTGCAGAGCAGGACCAACCACTGCCAGCAAGCAGCGTGCAGGAGAGGTGGGGGGTGGGGGGTGGGGGGTGGGGTGGGGGTGGGGGTCCTTCCAGCTGCCCCAGCCCAGCTGGGGTCTGAACTCAGCTGCATGATGATGCATTGTAAGTTATCCCCCCTCCGACCTCCAGATGGTGAACCAGACCTCAGGGAGAGAAGTACTGAGTTCACAGTGGGTGGGTGAGCCAACCTAGGACAGGGCTCTGATCTCCTGGACCCCAGCCCTTTCTTCTACAGCAGAGCCCCTGGGGTGGGGGGTAGTGACAGGCACGACTCACACAGTGAGAGAGTTATCTTGTTTCCATTTTTATGCATTTCTTCTGTATACCTCGTATTTCCTCATGTATAAGACTCACCTTAATTTTGGGCCCTGAAATTTGAAAAAAAATGTGTTACATAAAGTTATTGAACTCAAGTTTTATTCATCATAAAATTCATATAACTCATCATCTCTGTCAAAACTCCCATCCATTAGCTTGTCCTCATCTGTGTCTGATGACAAATCACTATCTTAAACAATGCAAGTAAAAAAAAATCTACAACCACTGTATAAGATGCACTCAGTTTTTAGACCCCAAAATTTTCAGAAAAAGGTGTGTCTTATACATGGGGAAATACAGTACTTCAAGGAGAAAGTCTCAGTTTGGGGCCACTGAGTCTAATACTCAACTTTTTCTCATTCTTCTTCCCACCTTGTTCTTTAAACTGAGAGGGGTTTTTTTTGTTTCGTTTTGTTTTTGAGAGGTTTTTTTTTTTAGAGCTGTTTTAGGTCCACAGCAAAATTGATCAGAAAGAACAGAGTCCCCACCTACACCCTGCACCACCCTCCACTCACTCAGAGCCCTGTCCTAGGTTGGCTCACCCACCCACTGGGAACTCAGTACTTCTCTCCCTGAGGTCTGGTTCACCATCTGGAGGTCGGAGGGGGGATAACTTACAATGCATCATCATGCAGCTGAGTTCAGACCCCAGCTGGGCTGGGGCAGCTGGAAGAACCCCCACCCCCACTCCACCCCCACCCCCACCTCTCCTGCACGCTGCTTGCTGGCAGTGGTTGGTCCTGCTCTGCACACCACAACTCAGCCCTAGGTCAGAAAAGGGTACTTCCTGCTCATGACGAGACTGGGTTAAACACTTCCTAGGACTCTTAATAGGTCCTGGTAGCAAAATGAATTTCCCAGGGTTGTCCTTTGAGGCTAGACACTTTCAAAAACCACAGGTGTTCCCAGATATTCAAGCACACACACACACATACATGCACATACAGATATACATATACACAGCTTCCCCCACTCATGCCCCAGAGTGGTACATTTGTCAGAATGATGAGCCAACATTAACACAGCATTATCACCCTGTCTTAATCTGTTCTGGGCTGCCATAACATAATACCATAAACTAGGTACCTTGGAAACAACAGAAATCTATTTGTCATAGTTCTGGAGGCTGGGAGTTCTGAGACCAGGGTGTGCCAGCTTGGCTGGGTTCTGTGTCTGGTGAGGACCCACTTCCTCATTCATAAATAGCCATCTTTTCTGCCTGACCAGGCAGTAGCACAGTGGATAGAGCATCGTACTAGGACACGAAGGACCCAGGTTTGAAACCCTGAGGTTGCTGGCTTGAGCACGGCTCATCCAGCTTGAGAGAGGGTTCACTGGTTTGAGCGTGGTTGAGACCTGACCTTATGATCACTGGCTTGACCCCAAGGTCGCTGGCTTGAAGCCTATGGTCACTGGCTTGAGCAAGGGGTCACTTGCTCTGCTGCAGCCCCCGGGTCTAGGCACATATGAGAAAGCAATCAATGAACAATTAAGGAGACTAAGGAGCTGCAATGAAGAATTGATGCTTCTCATCTCTCTCCCTTCCTGTCTGTCTGTCCCTATCTGTCCATCTCTCTCTCTCTCTCTCTCTCTCTCTCTCACACACACACACACACACACACACACACACACAAAGCCATCTTCTCTCTGTGGGGCGCAGTTGCCCCCTGAAGCCCCATTTATCAGGGCACTGATCTCATCATGAGGCCTCCACCCTCATGACCTAATCACCTTCCCAAGTCCTTACCTCCTAAAACTATCACATTGGAGATTAGGTCAACATATCCATTTGGGCTGAGGAGGTGTAATGCAGGAGGTCCAGACCTAGAAAATCAATAATAATATCGATCTGATATTGTTGTGGGATCCCAAAGAAACCACAAGGAGGACCGGATGGAACGGGCATAGCCTTTATTACTTACATACAGGGGCAGCACCGATGGCAGCAGGTCAGTGAAATCTCCGCACCCCATTGGGGCGGGGCAGAGTTCTTATAGCTAAGCCCTGGTCAATTGCTCAAGCAAAACTCTTTGTCTACAGGCAAGCAAGCAGGGGGTGGGGGGAAGTGTATGTGCCATTCTGTTCTGTTTCTTCTTAATACAATCTGGCAACTCAGTTCCTTTGTCCTTAGTAAAACCTCAGCTGCAGTTTTATTACCCTCTGTTCCATACCTCCTGGCCAGAATCTGTGACCACAGCGCCAGGGACTGGAGAGGGGAGGGGCCCTGCCCAGTATCAACCCTACAGGAGGGAGGACACAAACCTTCCGCCTATAGCATGCCCGAAGTCCATGGTTTATGGCTCCCTCTGGGTCGTACATTCCGTGAGTTTTGACAACACGGAATAGTTTCACTGCCCTATAAATTCCCACGTGTTTCACCTATTTATCCCTTTCTCTCCCAAACCTTTAACAACTGACTTTTTTACTGTCTTTATGGTTTTGCCTTTCCCGAATGTCCTGTAGGTGGAGCCACACAGTGTGTAGCCTTTTCAGACTGGCTTTTATTCACTTAGTAATGTGCATGAAGTTTCCATTGTGTCTTTTCATGTCTTAATAGCTCGTTTCTTTTTAATGCGGGATAATATTCCAATGTATGGATGACTCACAATTTACCCATTCACCTATTAAAGGATATTTTGGCTGGTTACAAGTTTTAGGAATTAAGAATAAAACTGCTAAAAATGTTAATGTGAAGGCTTTTTTAAAAAAAAAATTTAAATATTTTATTTATTGATTTTTAGAGAGAGGGAAGAGAGAGAGAGAAGGGGGAGGAGCAGGAAGCATCAACTCCCATATGTGCCTTGACCAGGCAAGCCCAAGGTTTCGAACCGGCAACCTCAGTGTTCCAGGTCGACGCTTTATCCCACTGCGCCACCACAGGTCAGGCCATGTAGGCTTTTTTGAGGACATACATTTTTTACTCATTTGGGCAGATGCCAAAGAGCACCACTGCTCAATACTCCATGCTCCCTTTTATTTCAGTATTACCAGAAACTCAAGCCTTTGGCTTAACACGTTCAGCAAATAAAAATAGCTGGCTGAAACTTAATATGTTGTGTCCATTGTTTTCATTTTTATTATCAGCTTCTATTTACGGCTGGTGGGATTTGGTTTGCCAATGAAGGGAATCCCATAAACTTTGTTTTTAAAATAAGTTTCTCTGTGTGAATGCGTATGTATGCCTAAGTATGTTTGAATATTTTAGAGAAAAGATTTAGTAAATAAGAAATAGGGGAGCCTTGCAGTCCAGCTGTCTGCCCTTTGCTCTCCCCTGAAGGGATCCCCAGGACATCAAGCGGTCAGCCACACACCTGTCCTGGCACCCTGATGGCAACCGGAAGTTGGCGGTGGCGTACTCTTGCTTGAATTTTCAACGGGCACCCAAGGGCATGAGCCACGACTCGTACATCTGGGACCTGGGTGAGAATCAGAAAGGCCCGCTGGCCAGGGACAGCTGAGGGAGAAGACAGTCGGAGCAGCAGGCAGGGATCTCACAGGGAGGGACCAGGGACCAGGATAAAGCCTCTCATCCCACTGCCGTCTGGGGATCGGGCACAGCCAAGCAATCAAGTCGGGGAAGCAGGAAGCTCACTTCATCTCCAGGCCTGTAATCAAGGCATTCAAGACCAGACCACAGAAGTCCCAACAATAAGCCCCTGGAGAGAGTATCACATAGAATTCCTGACAGACTGAGTAAAGGGACCCAAGGCGGAGGGGAGAGGACTCACCTCTGCCCACCTTCCCAGGTGCTTGTCCTTAATTCATGGCCAGTAGGGCAGTGTGTCCCTCTAGGAGCATGGACCAGACCGTTGTTGACCAACGGGCTCACGGCAAAGGCAGAGCCTGGCTGGTGGGCGTCATACTCTCAGATGTCCCTTATTGTTGTCATTGTGAAGATAAGCTGCCAGGCACAGAATGAGAGCACTCTACACTCTTGAGCAGCTCAGTGTGTTGAGGGTGGGTCCCATCATTATCCCGAATATAGAGAAGAAAACGGCATACGTCAGGGGTCAAAATTTCATTCCATACCACACCTGGAAAATGGGCTCGAATTACAATTGCACACGCAAACACAATTCTGATTCCCCAAAATAAAACATTAGAAGAGTGCCTGGAGCCAGATTCCGGCCACCGGGACCCAGGGGTTGCAGCCCAGGAAAGCCACTCCCAGGCTCCCCCTCCTGTAGAAGGGGCTGAACTGTCTGGCCCTGTCCTTTCCTTTCCAGGCCTGGTGGGATATTATAGTGTTGTTTTTTCCTGTTTTTTAGAAAACCCCAACAGGCCAGAGCTTATCCTGAAGCCGTCATCTCCTCTTGTCACCTTGGAGTACAACCCCAAGGATTCCCACGTGCTCCTGGGAGGCTGCTACAACGGGCAGATTGGTAAGAGGAACCCAGACAATTGCCTTGATGAAAGACCGTTTCCCCTGGGCAAGCTTTGCATCAGGTCGAATACAGACAGCCTTGCAAGTGGGGTCCTGCAGGGCGCCACCAGACTGGCTGAAGGAAGGCAGTTCTCTGACAGGAGACTCACAGGGCTGCAGCCTCACTGGTCTCCCTCCGGCAGCCGCCAGGCGACTGGGCTTCCCCAGGAAGCAGGAGGCTGCTTCTCAAAGCTGCCGTGGAACGGAGGGGGTAGGATCTTAAGTAGGGTAAGTTCAAATGCAACAAAACTCATTGTTCTGACCAAGAGTCAGCTGTTTTTCTTGAATCAACACCTTCTGGATCGCTGCAAGCCTTTGCCTATTTTCCAGGATTCTGGAAAAGTTGATGGTGACCATTTTTGCTCATTTTCTCATTGCTTTTATAGAGGAGATTTTCAGAGGTCCTTATTCCTCTGGTTTTGCTGATCTCACACCCAGAAAACTGAGCTTTTTTGATTGCTAGTGAGATCGGAAGAAACCTGCCCACACAGGCCCTGAATGTCCCTGTCTGCCCCTGTCTGCCCCTCTGGCCCGAGGGCAGCCAGACACTCACCGTGCCCTGTTTGCACCCCAACCCAGACACCACATGCACAGAAAGGGCTCCCCACCCTCCTACCTTCACAGGCTCTTAGCCTCCCCTTCTTCCTCCGGGAGTAGGAGTGGGAATGGCTGGGTAAATTCTCCTCAGAAACGCTCTGTGGCCAGGCTGCCTCTTGGCCCTCGGAGACCTCTGATCTATCTCCTTTTCAGACCTGCTGCCTCTTTCCTGGGGAAGCTGCCAGGGTAGGGACCAGATGCGGGCTCCTGTAAACCTCCCTGCCACGTTACCTGGGTGCCAAGGCTCTAAAAGACTGAAGCAGAGCCGCTCTGCCATGTTTTATTCAGGAGCCTGCCTCACTCATTATTCATAACCCACTTGGTGGTTCTCATGCCCGCTCAGGGCAGCCAGGGCTCTGGGGCTCGGGCTCTGCTGCCTGTAAGGTCGGCCACAGTGGGACCCACCTTTGAGCACTGCTTTGCCCAAGCAGAGCAAGTTTCACTTAGAAAACCCATTTCTGGGCCAGGCTGGTTCAGACCAGTGCTTTAGACTTGGAGTCTAACAATCAACACTTAAGGATCAAGTACTTTTGTTGTTTGTTTTACAGAGTGAGCTTTCCTAGAAATAGCTCTTAGTAACAGGGTGGGTCCTTGCTGTACATTTGTGGGAAAATGAAAACAAAATCTATTAGGACAAAAAGTAGATAAGCTTCAGGTCTTTCTTGGTAAAGCAGAAGAGTGAAGCACTAATAACAGATCCGAGCAAAGGGTGAAGCTTGCTCTGTGGGGCTTGCTCTGCTCTGCCCCACCAGAGGCAGCGAAGGCACAGAGGATAACAGGGAATGAGTTTATGCAGCAGGAGGACTCACCTAATGCTCTCACTTTCAGCAGCCTCTATGGTGGAGGCACTACCCTCCCTCTGCCTGACTCACTCCACCCCAGGCTCATCCTCAGTCTTAGTTCCCTCTCACCTTCTCTAGGAAGCTTTCCTTGACTGCCACTGTGTGTCCCCCACCAGAGAAATTACATCATGGGTTGTATTTACAGATCCCCTTCCTGCTTCCTAGGGACAGTAACTGTCCTATTCCCACTGGCTTCTCCAGGGCCCAGGATGGTGCTCAACACGTGGCAGGGGCTCAGCAGAAAGAATGAAGCGTGCACTCCGGGAGTCTTCCCATGAAGACTTTGTGGGGGCTGCAGGGACTAGCAAGAAACTCAGGCTGGTTTGAACCTAGCCCTGATTCTAAGAAACCACACACCTACCACACCAAGAGCAGCAGCCCTCTGTCCCTGCTCCCTGCGCCAGGAGAGGAAGCCTGTACCCCTGTTTATCTCCCTGTTGTTTCCCTTCCCACTAGCCTGCTGGGACACCCGGAAGGGCAGCTTGGTGGCGGAGCTGTCCACCATCGAGTTTAGCCACCAAGACCCTGTGTATGGCACCATCTGGCTGCAGTCAAAGACGGGCACTGAGTGCTTCTCAGCATCAACAGATGGGCAGGTGCCAGCAGGCCAGGCGCGGGGCGGGGGTGGGGGAGTGGAGCAGTAACTGTCACCTCATTCCTCATTGGGAATCACCAAGAAATGTTTTGTTTGGTTTTGTGACAGAGACGAGAGAGGGACAGATAGGGACAGACAGACAGGAAGGGAGAGAGATGAGAAGCATCAATTCTTTGTTGCAGCTCCTTAGTTGTTCACTGATTGTTTTCTCATATGTGCCTTGACTGGGGGGCTACAGCAGACCAAGTGACTTCTTGCTCAAACCAGCAACCTTGGGCTCAAGCCAGTGGCCCCACACTTGAGCTGGTGAGCCCACACTCAAGCTGGATGAGCCCGTGCTTAAGCCTGCAATCTCAGGGTCTCAAACCTGGGTCTTCCGTGTCCCAGTTTGATGCTCTATCCACTGCGCCACCGCCCGGTCAGGCAAGGGAATGTTTTCTTTTGCATCTTATTTTTAAATGGAAAAATAGTTAATACAGGCACATAGAACAAAATGCAATAGGTACAAAAGTGCAGATAGGCCTGTGAATCGCCCTCCCAGGAGGCACCCCCCACACCAGTTTCTTCCATCGCCTTCAGGGTACACACCTGGCGATTGGATTCAGTGGGTCTGGGCTGACGCCCTGGCATCTGGATTTTATGATGCTTGCCCATGGCTCTGGGATTGTACATCAGATCAACCATTCTCAAACTCTTTTGTCCCTGTGGGTTGAGGGTAGCTTCTGTCACACACCCTTTTGACCACAGTGGCTGATGCTAAGGAGTTGGAGGAGGTGAGGAGACATTAGCCAGGAGAATTGCAGGACCTCAGGTCTCAGGGTTGCCCCCACCCCCCACCAGGTCATGTGGTGGGATATTCGGAAGCTGAGTGAGCCCACCGAGGTGGTGATCATGGACATCACCAGAAAGGAGCAGTTGGAAAATGCCTTGGGGGCCATCTCCCTGGAGTTTGAGTCTTCTTTGGTGAGTGTCCCTTTCTCTCCCTTCCCTTGCTTCTATCACCTGGGCAGCTGGAGCCAAGAGCAGGCCGTGACTAGTGTATAAGATGCCTGTGAACCCCAGGCGGCTGCCAACCTTGTGCCCTGCACAGTTCTGGGACTGTCATCCTAGACCTAGGTGGTCTTTATAACAACCTTCCAGCAGGGGGCAGCAGAGTCACTGGCCAGTGGCCACGCTGAGCAGAAGGCAAGATTTCAGTCTAGGACCAGAGTCTAGAAAAGCCCTATTCTACGTAAGAAACCTGCCCAAGAGCAACATCAGAAGGCTAGGCTCTGCCTCTGCCTTGCGTGGGACCCTGGGCTGGTCACTTAACTCCCTGTAGGAGAAGGAGGAGGTGTTGGAGGAGGAAGGAAATGAGATCAGAGGAGGCTCCTTGGAAAACCACAGCACAGGCATAATTACAGAATTTAGTAACTGAGAAAGAGCAGTAAAGGAATATCAAAGGTGAACAGTAATGAGAAGCTTCTAGAAGCAGCAAATAAAGACTCCTTCTAAAGCAAAAAACAAACAAACAAAAAGCCACTTAGCTTTCTCAGATGACTCTTGACCTGGGCTGGTTGCTGGTTTATGTCTCACTGAGCCCAGGCCTAGCTCCCCCTTGGAATTGTCACTGGTTTGCTTTAGGTTCATGTGACGTCATTTCTAGGCCCTTGAGAGGCAGCGGTGCTCTGGCCTCACTCCTGCCCCGCAGTCCTCACCTGAGGCTGGTGAATGAATGCCGCTGGCATGAGGTGACAGTTTAACTAGCCCTCAGCCCTGGGGCATAGAGGTCAGCATGGGGAGGACTCAAAAAATACCATTCTGTCTGGGAATCGGGGATTTTAAGGCCAAGTGCTAGATGTCACGACCACGCCGCCACTCATCCCCACCTGCCACGTGCCTGTCACTGAGTGCACACTCTGTGCTGGACACTGTGACCGCCTTATGCGATGAGCTTGCGTCATTGCCTATGACCATCTTGTGAGGTAGTGTCATCCCTCCCTTACTCAGATGGACAAACTGAGTCTCAGTGAGGCCAAGTCATGTGCTGCGAGACGTGAAGCCAGGCCCAGCCCAGGGCTCGGACTCCAAGGCCAGACTCCCCCTGGGCCGCCAAGTCTGAGGCTGCAGGAGTGACACACCATCCTGCTCTGGGTCACTTATCTCCCTAAGGGCTGGCAGGAGCCTGCAGTTCCCTTTGTGGCTTACTTTTCCGGGCCTTGCAAGCCATGTCTCCTCGTTTTCCTTTGGATCCCTTCCCCCAACTTGTAGCCCAGTTACTTTTTTTAAATTGTGGTCTAACATAAATTTGACCATTTTAACCATTTTTAAGTGTACGATTCGGTAGTGTTAAGTACATTCGCGTTGTTGTGCAATGGAGCTCCGGGACTTTTTTGTCTTGCAAAACGGAGACTGTGCCGTACCTGTTGAACAACAACTCCCCACTGGCCCCTCCCCCGTGCCCGTCTACATCCTGTCTCTATGAACCGGACTCCTCCAGGTACCTCGTTTAAGTGGACTCGCACAACATTGGTCCTTTTGTGACCGGCTTATTTCCCTTAGCATCACGTCCTCAAGGTTCATCCTCATTGTAGCAGGTGTCAGGATTTCCTTCCATTTTTAAGGCTGAAGAGTATGCCATCGTGTGGAGGGATCACATTTTGTTGATGCGTTCATCTGCTGGTGGACACGTGGATGGCATTCACCCCTTGGCAGTTGGGAATAAGCTGCTGTGAACTCGGGGGTACAGTATAGCCCAGTTTTTCAGGGAGTAGCTGGAGTTGGGGGTGTTTGTCTAGACTCATGTTTTATATTATTCATTCAATTAATTACTTTGTCTGTAAACAGACATTCATGATCTTTATGACACAATCTTTGTGGACACAGTGGTGCTGCGTGGAGAGAGCTGATGATGAGAGTCTGCAGAGCTGGAAGAGTCAGGGGCTTCATTAAGCATGGGAGGGTCTCAGGAAGGGCAGGTCTGACGAGGCTGGGAACGGTGGGCAGCCTCCTAGGAGCAGGTGGGACACAGCCTGAGCAGCGACTGGAATCGGAGGTCCGCCCCAGGAGGCTGCTCGCCGTGCCAGCTAAGCCCCGAGCTGATGTTCCATGGAGTCTTCCACCCCCGTGTCACCACCCCCCACAGCCAACCAAATTCATGGTGGGCACCGAGCAAGGCATCATCATCTCCTGCAACCGCAAGGCCAAGACCTCTGCCGAGAAGATTGTGTGTACGTTCCCTGGCCACCACGGCCCCGTCTACGCCCTCCAGAGAAATCCGTTCTATCCAAAGAACTTCCTCAGCATAGGCGACTGGACCGCCCGCATCTGGTCAGAGGACAGCCGCGAATCATCTATCATGTGGACCAAGTAAGGGTGGAGTTTGGAGGAGGGAGAGGGATGCCAGAGGGCAGAGGGGACAGAGGGGCTCAGTCCAGCCCAGGAATGACCTGAGCTTTTGTGTGTTCACCCATGAAATGAAGAAAACACCCCTCGCCAAGCACCCTAGCTTATGTGAGGAAGGGGCTTGATTCAGCCACTTCACAAAGGATCATGCTTCCAACTGCCTGGGTTAGTGACGATAACAGCCATGAGTTCATTTCCGTTACCCTCGAGACAGCCCTACGAGTAGGTGGCATTGCTCTCCAGCCACCTCACTGTTTGTGAGGGAACCGAGCTACAGGGAGGCAAAGCCACTTACTTGCTCCTGGTCTCCCAGCTGGCGACCACATTTTCTTCCTCCATTTATATATGGATAGACACTTGAGTTGCTTTCACCTCTGAGCTGCTGTGAATAAAGATGCTGCGAACTCAGTGAACGAGGTAGCCCAGTTTTGCAGCGAGTAGCTAGAGGCGGAGGAGGGGCTTATCTAGACTCATGTTTTACACTATTTATTCAATCATTTATTTGTAAACAGACATACAGGATCATTATGACAAAATGCTTAATGGAAACATTTTTTTTTAACTTATTTATTTATTTATTTATTCATTTTTAGAGAGGAGAGAGAGAGGGAGAGAGAGAGACAGAAAGAGAGAGAGAGGAGAGAGAGACAGAGAGAGAGAAGGGGGGAGGAGCTGGAAGCATCAACTCCTATATGTGCCTTGACCAGGCAAGCCCAGGGTTTCGAACCGGCAACCTCAGCATTTCCAGGTCGACGCTTTATCCACTGCGCCACCACAGGTCAGGCTTTTTTTTTTTTTTTTTTTGAGGAAACTCCTTACACATTTCTTTTTGAGGACCAACCCAGAGCCCTTCAAAGTACAGTCTGTGAGCTGTGGGTGGGCAAGGTTGGCATGGCCAGAAGTCAGACACAAGGAGGAACTTCCTGGCTGACAATGAGACCCTGTAGCCCAGGAGAGGCTGGGTGAGCAGAGTTGTGGTTCAGCATCCTCTCCGTCCCTCTTAACCACAGTGGTCCCTGACTGGGGACACCGGCTTCCCACAGGTATCACATGGCATACCTCACAGATGGTGCCTGGAGCCCGGTGCGGCCGGCAGTGTTCTTCACCACCAAGATGGACGGGACCCTGGACATCTGGGACTTCGTGTTCAAGCAGTGTGACCCTGCCCTCAGCCTGAAGGTCAGGGACACGCCCCTCCCCATGCACCCTGACGGCCCTGGTGGCGTAAATGGATATGAGGCTGAAGAGGGGGTGCAAGGCTGAGGGGAAAGCGGAAGAGGAGGTTGAGGAGTGGGCACCGAAGGGCTCTGCCAGCCAGTCTCAGAGTGTGCAAAGCGGAAGAGGAGGTTGAGGAGTGGGTACCGAAGGGCTCTGCCAGCCAGTCTCAGAGTGTGCAAAGCGGAAGAGGAGGTTGAGGAGTGGGTACCGAAGGGCTCTGCCAGCCAGTCTCAGAGTGTGCAAAGCGGAAGAGGAGGTTGAGGAGTGGGTACCAAAGGGCTCTGCCAGCCAGTCTCAGAGTGTGCACTTCATCCTGTGGGCCGGGGGAGTCACCGAGGGTGTTGGAATGGGGCCGATTGGCCAAGCCTCCCCAGGAAAATCAGACAAAGGCTTACTTTGCTCGTCTCTCCTCCCTGTGGGTCTGTCTGGCCCTGTGACAGGTGTGTGACGAGGCCCTCTCCTGCCTCCGCGTGCAGGACAACGGGTGCTTCATCGCCTGTGGCTCCCAGCTGGGGACAGCCACACTGCTGGAGGTCTCCCAGGGGCTGTGCACCCTCCAGAGGAACGAGAAGAACATCGCGTCTTCTGTGAGTGCCCAGGGCCGGGGCCGAGGTCCCCTCCAGCTCGTGTCTGGACCTGGTCCCTAGAGAGCAGGCTAGTCAGAGGAACGTGTACGGCCGCTGCCTCTCACCTCCTGGGAACTGGGAGGGCTTTCTGGCGAGGCAGCGTGGAGTCCTGGAGTGAACACTGCAGGTGGGTGTTGGGGCGCCTGAAACCTCCCTGGCTTAACCCCTAAGGAGCTAAGTGGCCTTGTCAAGTCACTTCACCTCTCCAGGCTTCTGTTTTTCAGCTGTCAACCAAATGGTTTGACTAGCTCAGTTTGTCTAGTTTCGAATAATATGTACTTTTTTGCAGCAGAACCTACCAAATGAAGGCTTAGGAGACTTCCAGTAGAGTAGAAACATGGCAAGGGACCACCGCAGGGTGGGGGTTCTGGGGGTTGAGGTCGTCAGTACACCTGCCCCTGGCAGGCAGCCTGGAGGCACCTCCCCAGAGCCACGGGGCCCATGATGCTCAACACCTCTGGTGCCGAGACCTCGGAGAGCCTCCTGCTGAGCCTGAGACAGTGGCCCTACCTCTGAGCTGGTCCTTCGTGGGCTCAGGGCACCATGTTGTACAAATCCAGAGGGCGTTCTTCATGCTGTCCTCTATGTTCTTGGAACGCCTTAGAACTGATGAACTTGCTGTCCCAGCTCCCACCTCCCCACCCCAACTTTAGCCCTTGGTTCGTGCCGTTAGCCCTGAGTACAGACCTCTTTGGGGGCTGTGGTGAGCAGAGCAAGGAGAACCAGCCTGGTCCCTGTGCTGGGTGCCCTGGCCCCCGCCGCCTCCTACGGGCCTCTCTGTCCCCATGCGTCTCAGATATTTGAGCGGGAGACCCGGCGGGAGAAGATCCTGGAGGCGCGGAACCGAGAGATGCGGCTGAAGGAGAAAGGCAAGACAGAGGGCAAGGACGACGAGCTGAGGGAGGAGGCGCCCGCCATAGACCTGGAGCAGCTGGTCGCCAAGGCCGAGGAGGAGTTCTTCGACATCATCTACAAGGAGCTGAAGAAGAAGGAGGTGGAAGCCATGAAGTCCGCCAGCCTCGTAAGGACCTCGGGTGGGGCCCATGTGGGTGGGTGGGCGGCGTGGCACCTGGGTGCTGCCTGTTTGCTGACCTCCTGGCTGACCTCGAGCAAGTAACCTTAATCAGGTGGACCTTAATTTGTCCATCTGGCAAGTGGAAGGCATTCCTCCCTTCCTCCAGAGGAATCCTAAGTCTCCAAATGAACCCAGGCTCTTTGAGGGCAGGAGCCATGTTCCATGCTTGTGGGAAACCTCCTCTCCCCAGTCCAGTGGGCACCTTGAACATGTACGTGACCAACTGAATGAGGATCGGGGAGTTAAGGGAGGTGTCAGACATGAGTGAGCCTTGAGGCCTCTGGAAGAGGGAGCTGTGACATCCACGGTGTGGAGGGCATCCTGCTCACCCCGCCTGCTGTCAGGGGATGTGGTCTGTGCTGAGTTCATGTATCCGTGGCCCTTTCTAGCTATAACAACTGGGCTGGTCACTTCACTTCTTGTTCCTTCTCATTCAGAAAATGAGATTAGCTATAAAGATGGTGTCTGGTCACCTTCCAAGCCCTCTTCCACACCAGGAGAGAGAGGAAGAGAAGGACATTGTCAGTCTGGATCACTGCCTTGAGAGGCCCACAGATAAGAGGCCAAGATGGGAGAGGGCCAAAGAGAGGCGTGGGAGGGAAAAGAGCAAGGGGGTGTGTGTCCGCGTCCACCTGTGAGCGAGGCCAGTGGCATCATTCGGGGCGTGGCCCAGCACAAAATGAAAATGGGGGACACTTGGTTCAAAAAGTCTGGAGAGCCTGAGCAGGCCGTGGCGCAGTGGATAGAGCCTCGGACTGGGATGCGGAGGATCCAGGTTCGAGACCCCGAGGTCACCAGCTTGAGCGCGGGCTCATCTGGTTTGAGCAGAGCTCACCAGCTTGGACCCAAGGTCGCTGGCTCGAGCAAGGGGTTACTTGGTCTGCTGAAGGCCCGCGGTCAAGGCACATATGAGAAAGCAATCAATGAACAACTAAGGTGTTGCAACGCTCGATGAAAAACTAATGATTGATGCTTCTCATCTCTCTGTTCCTGTCCGCTGTCTGTCCCTGTCTATCCCTCTCTCTGACTCTCTCTCTGTCTCTGTAAAAAAAAAAAAAAAAAAAAAGAAAGTCTGGAGAATCTCAAGACAATGGCAGCGGAGCCCGAAAGCAGGAGTGGGGCCCTTGTGAGCACAGGCCTTGCGTGATCGCGTGGACGCCTGCACAGGAAGCCGGCCCTGCTTGCAGAGCTGTGTGGCGCTTCCTGGGCGCTAAGGGAGAGGCCAGGGTGGCAGAGGATGGGGGATAGAGCACAGGGAGAGGATCGCTGCTCCCATCTGTGAATTCTCTCCTCTGTGTCCCTCTCACTGGGTCTAGGGACAGGCTGTGCTTTCACGGGTACATTCTGCTTTGGAAGTCCTTGACATGAGCAGCTTTATCCTCACATTCTCTGTGTGGTACAGGTGGGGCAGGGTGGCCCTCCATTTATGGCAGAGGTGAGACTGGATCCACAGCCCAGGCTCCCCCACCACCTGGGGCTCCCCAGCCCTCCTGAGGGCAGTGCCGACATTCGCCACCTTCCCCGGTTCAGACATCGTTCTCGGGACTGGAGGTCCCAAAAGCGCTGCTCACAGCAGCTGGAGCAACCAGATGAGGACCCTGGGCCTCCGGAGGGGTTAAGGTTCACAGAATCCAGCTCCCTTCCTCTTCTGCCCCCTCCCCACTCCCGACTCTCTCGTGGTCTCTGCACTTGGCCAGCAATTCTGAGGTCAGAGCTTAGAAAGCAGAGCTGGGTCCTTAGACCCGTATGTCCAATCCCAGCCCCAGCCCTAGTCCTGCAAGGAATACAGGTCAGGGGACCAAGGAGACTCAGGAGGAGCTAGCCGAGGTCACCCAGGCAGCAAGCAGCAGGAGCAGGACCTGTACCTGAGCCTGTCAGACACCCCCGCTGCCCCCACCGTCCATGCCCACTGACTTTGAGCACCCAGCAGACCCTCAGGGCCACAGTGCTGGTACCCAGGCCTCAGCCAGTTGGCTGCTTTTGGCCTCAGGGGGTTAACCCCCCAAGGTGCAGAAGAGGCCTGCCCCCCCCCTCACCAGTGGTTTTATGAGGTCTTTCCTTAACAGAAAAAACCACGTGTGGAGGCTGAGGAGGAGAAGGAGGGAGAAGGTGAGGTGGTAGAAGAGGAGAACCCCGAAGAGACTCCAGCCTAGAAGGTCAGCGCAGACTGCAGCCCCGACACCGTGCCTCTGTCTCCCACCTCTTGGCACGGCCCTGATTTTATGAGTTCTTTCCTTAAAGTGTCGCTGTGGGGAGGACAAGGGGGCAAAGGGACCCCGACGCAGCCCCACACCCCACAGATTGCTGGCCTGCACTGACTTACTGAGCCCCGCCCCCAGCGACCTTGGGAGAGAGGGAGCGGCAGGACTCCTCCCTGAGACCGGTGCCCTGTCTCGGCCGCGGTGGGCAGCGCCACCTCAGGTGCCACGCAGCCCTTAGCCTGGCCCTGCACGTCCCCTTCAGCTTCTCAACAGCTTCCCAGCCATCATTTTCTGTCACAAGCTTGTAAAACCCCCACTGGGCTTGTCACAGCCAAGGCAGGGGCTCAGGCAGACCTGTGGGTTGGGAGCTCCCCTCCCTGACCCTCCTTGTCCACATACAACCGGGGACAGAGGTCTGTCCTCTCTAAGGTGTCTTTCCAAACAACACCCCCAGGCATGTTTACCTCCAAGAGGGTTGCCTCCATGACTCCAGCTTGGTTGTCCTTGTGCTCTGCAAGGTTACTATTATCTTAATTCTCATAAATTAAATGAATAATGACAACGTCAACAGTAGTGATTATTAGGCATCATGCACTGTGAGCTTTTCATGTTACCTCATGTCATTCTTTTTAAAAGTCTCTGGAAGGTCTGTACTCTGATTGTCCTACTCTACGGAGGAAGACCAGGTTCCAGGAGAGGTGTGGGGACTTGCCCAAGTCCCCACACAGAGTGAGTAAGGGGCAGACAGGGGACAGAGGCTCACTCCCCACCCTGCCCAGTAGTCACCTGTGTGGGCAGGGCCCCGGGGGCTCCGGCACACTGCCCAGAAACCATGGCACAGTGGAGCTTCAGTGACCATTGTCAGAAACGTCATAGGCAAGAGAGCACTTCAGAGCCAGCCTCGTCCCAGGAGGAGCCCTGATCACCTTTCATTCTGTGGTTGTCAGGTGGTCCTGACAGGGGCCCTAAATGCCCTTTTTAAATGCCCATGTTAAGAATCTCATTGGGAAGAGCCCCAGGGCCAGCTGCCCTTGTGCCCAAAAGAAAAAAAGAACACTGAGTGTCCACTGTGGCTAGACCTTGATAAAATAATCTTTGTGGGTCACATTTCTTGGGCGCTTGAGCTCCACAATGGCCCCAGGGGAGTGCTATGCCCAGCTTCCATCCCTGAGCCACAGATGTGCCCAGTGAGGCACAGAGAGAGGGAGCAAGTTGCCCGTGTCTCACGGGAGCGAGGGGCAGACCTGGGATTCAGCCCACTGTCCCGACCCGAGTGCAAACATCTGTACACACTCCATGCCAGGTCTCCCAGGAAGAGGCTTCCAGAAAGAGGGTGTCCACACGCCACGTGACCCTCCTGTGATGGGCCCCTCACTGTGCGAGGATACGGAGCCCAGAGCTGTCCACAGAGCAGTGGGTTCACAGGGGTGATTTTGCCCCCAGCGGGGCACTTGGTGATATCTGAGCACATGTTGGAGTGATGGGACTAGTTGTGGGGAAGCCACTGGCACCTGGGGGTGGAAGTCGGGGAGGCTGCTCTCCATCGTACAGCGCACAGGACAGACCCCACGACAAAGAACGATCTGGCCTGAATGTCAGTAAAGTCAAGGTGTAGAAACCCTGGCTTAGCCAGAAAAATCTATCCAAATGAAACATCCCAGGAGAAGGCCCCAGCTCCCTGTTAGCCCAGGCACACCAATGGAGCCTGCCGTGAGCTGCAGGATGGTGAGCTCCAGGGGAGAACATTCTTTTATTGCAGAACCAGTTTGACTTTTGCTTGTGTTGGTAAAGGTGGGTCACCTGCTGGGGTCAGAAAACCCTTCACTGTGGATCCAGAGAGTGACATTGTGCCAGAGTGGCCTTTGAGGAATGGGTGTGGGGGAGGAGCCAAGGGCCCCACAGACATCACTGAGCAAAGGGCGTGTGAGTTCTAGAAATGCAACACCCATCACTGCTCATCCTCATGACCCTGACCTTCACCTTCTCATTCACCAGCCTCACCCAGAACCTGCTGCTTAGTTTCTCCCAAGGGCAGTGGAAGAAAACCATGACGCCTCGTTGGAGAACCAGAGGCTGCTGGAGCACCCACCCCTGTGGGTGTGGAATGTGGCTAATGGCCTGGGTGTGGGGACACATCCAAGCAAGGTTGGAAAATGGCAGAAGCAGTGGTCACACCCAAGAGCCCACAGCCCCATTAGGTCCCTTCTTTCATGTACACCTGGGGAGAGTGTGCTCCCCTCCTGGACCTGTTCTCAGCTGACTTGATAAATATGCACATACTGATGGAGCTTCAACTTGCAGTCTTGGCAGCCCAGTGGGCTATGAGGGAATCTCTGTCCCACACTCCCTCTGGATGACAACTGGGCACTATGAGCCCCAGGGCAAGACCCTGCAGAAGGACCCCCTTGCCCTTTGTTAGAAACAAAATAAAATGCCCCTGGGGTCCAGAAGCCCCTGGGATGACATTGACACAGGAGGAGGCAAAGGTGGCAGCTGGTAACCCACAGGGTCAGGTCGGCACCCCCTCCTGCTCTTCCCTGGCTCCCAGGACCAGAGACCCAGAGTCTAGCACCTCTGTGTGCCAAGGGCCTTAGAGACAGAAGTGGGAATGGTGGATGTGTGGTGGTTTATGGAGTTTGTAGGCAGGCGGAGTGTCTGGCTTTGAAGGTGCCAGTTGTCTGGGGCATGCGCCCTCACTCAGCACTGTGCCAGGCACCAGGCACAGAGCAGCAATTAATTCACACAGATCTGCTCTCCCGGAGCTTGTACACTAGTGGGAGCGATGAAGAGCTAACAAACAGATAAATAAAGAATGGTGGTTGTGCAGTGATCTTTTAAGGGGAAGTGGAGGGTGCTATGGGAGGGATAATAGGAGTGACTAACATCAACTCTGGGGGGAAGGAGCTGTCAGGCCTGTGTGAGAAAGTGACAAGCTGAGACCGAGAATGAGTGTGCAGCAGCCAGGTGTCGCGTGTGCAGGTGCGTGTGCAGGTGTGTGTGCAGGTGTGTGCACCTGCATGCACACGAGTGATTATGGGAATGCACAACGGAGGGGTGTTGCAGGCAGAGGAGAGAAAACAGCTGGTGCTGCTGCTCCCTTGGCTGACAGAGAGAAGCCAGTGTGGCTGAAGGGCAGCCACCGAGGGCTGGAATGCGCCTAGAGAACATGCGAGGGCCAGGCGGGCGGCCTGGAAAGTCCCGTCAAGGATTTCTGCCTTTCTCCTAAGATCACGAGAAGCAGAGGACAGGTGTGGTCAGAGTTGCATTTAAAAAAATTTTTTTTACAAAATTCCTGGGCTGGTCGTGGACGACAGCCTGGGCGGAGGCGGCCCCGAGGCCGGTCGTGGACGACAGCCTGGACGGAGGCGGCCCCGAGGCCGGTCGTGGACGACAGCCTGGACGGAGGGGCCCCGAGGCCGGTCGTGGACGACAGCCTGGACGGAGGGGCCCCGAGGCCGGTCGTGGACGACAGCCTGGACGGAGGGGCCGCGAGGCCGGTCGTGGACGACAGCCTGGACGGAGGCGGCCCCGAGGCTGGTTGAGAGGACAGGACATGGGGTGTCTGGTGAAAGAAGATGGCGACTTAGAGAGGACAATGGCTAGAATCACTTACCTGTATGCACCTCTGTTACCTACACTGGGGTTTATTTGGGGGGATAAATGAAATTACACATGCCAACAGCACCAGAACGAGGTCAAAGTGAATGCTCAGTTAGCTTCTGTTACCTCCCTCACGGGAAGCACCTGGTATCCATCAAAAACAGCCTCCCAGGGGCGCCAAGCTCTAGGTTAGCAGGAGCTGATGCTAAGACAGCACGTGAACTGGTTTTTCGGGGCCCCCTTCAGCATCAGAACTTGAACTTGGAGGGTGCTGGGCTTCTTAAGACAGAAAATCTCAGTGGATATTCGTCCCTCTTTCACTTCACCTCCCAAACTCTAGCCACATGCGGCACACAAGCAGGGGGACGTCGGTTCCTTGGGTCTTAGGCCAGTGGTCGACAAACTCACTAGTCAACAGAGCCAAATATCAATAGTACAACGGTTGAAATTTCTTTTGAGAGCCAAAATTTTTAAACTTAAACTATAGGTAGGTACATTGTTATTAACTTAATTAGGGTACTCCTAAGCTGGCCTTTGCTAAAAACTCAAGGGGCCAAAGAGCCGCATGTGGCTCGTGAGCCATGGTTTGCTGACCACTGCGAGGGTCTCAGGGCTTTAGGAAGTGCTCAGAGCTCATAGAAACCAGTGGCCCTGGCCGGTTGGCTCAGCGGTAGAGCGTCGGCCTCGCGTGCGGAGGACCCGGGTTCGATTCCCGGCCATGGCACATAGGAGAAGCGCCCATTTGCTTCTCCACCCCCCCTCCTTCCTCTCTGTCTCTCTCTTCCCCTCCCGCAGCCAAGGCTCCATTGGAGCAAAGATGGCCCGGGCGCTGGGAATGGCTCCTTGGCCTCTGCCCCAAGCGCTAGAGTGGCTCTGGTCGCGGCAGAGCGACACCCCGGAGGAGCAGAGCATCGCCCCCTGGTGGGCAGAGCGTCCGCCCCTGGTGGGCGTGCCGGGTGGATCCCGGTCAGGCGCATGCGGGAGTCTGTCTGACTGTCTCTCCCCGTTTCCAGCTTCAGAAAAATACAAAAAAAAAAAAAAAAAAAAAAGAAAAGAAACCAGTGAATTTTACCTGCAGGCCTCTTCAGCAGGTGAGGGAGCTTTCATCCCCTGGAAACTTCAGGGACATGAATGAGCTCAGAGAAGCCAGATAACAAGGAGGGGACGTTAAGCCAGACAAATAAATGAAAGATGGACCTCTAAGACCGAGAGGCAGGAGAAAACCCAGGGATGACTGAAGAGAGCAGCCCACCTGGAATGGTGCAAGTGGATGAGCATGGGAACAGACCAAAGTGAGGGGGAGAGACCGGGACTCCAGGCTGAGGTCGCAGTCCGTGTGGAAGGCAGTGGGGTGGCAAGGTCTCAGCAAGGTAACAACAGTGACCTTTTAGAATAATGATGGGTCTGACCTGTGGTGGCGCAGTGGATAAAGCGTCGACCTTGAAATGCTGAGGTCACCGGTTCAAAACCCTAGGCTTGCCTGGTCAGGGCACATATGGGAGTTGATGCTTCCAGCTCCTCCCCCTTCTCTCTCTCTGTCTCTCCTCTCTCTCTCTCTCTCTGTCTCTCCTCTCTAAAATGAATAAATAAAAATAAATAAATAAATAAAAATCATCACTGGCAGTGTCACTCTGTAGTAACCAAGGAGATTGGAGATTCTCATTATATAAAAAAAAAAAAGAATAATGATGGGTGGCAGAAGATTGGAATGCAGAGACCGTGCAGGCTGCCCTGGCCATCCAGATGGAGCACAGTGAAGTCCCGACCTGTGGGCAGTGGCAGCAGGCCTGCCGACGAGGGACAGAAGCAAAGGGATTGGATGAGTGCCAGATCCCAGGGCAGTTCCTGTATGCGCAGGGTATGTATTGACCATTCACCCAGTGTCTGGGTCCCTGCCCTTGTGGAACTTACTCTAATTGATACTTAAGGGCATAAGTAAGAGTCTGGTGGGAAAAGAGAAGAGGGGTCCTGACGTGGAGAACACAACAATTTTACAGAAGCTGGAAGGGGTATAGCAGGCAGAGGCACTGACATGAGCCAAGCCCAAGAGCAGGGCCCAGCAACAGCGAGTGTGTGGGAACCTGCACGGTCAAGGGGGGATGGACCTAAATCCCTGGAACGGCGGGATGGAAAGGAGGCTGGGCAGGAGGCTGGAAGTGTGGAGAGCACAGTACCTGCTTTCACGTTTGTGTTACAGCTGCACCTTTTGAAAGTGAGGAAGACCACCAACAGGGAGCACAGCAAGAGCCGGCCATGACATTGCCCAGGTGACAAGAGGTAAAAGCTGGAGCCTGGGGGTATGGCCAGGAGCTGATGAAGAAGAGAAAACCTGCAGAGGTAGAACCTCCAGAATCTGAATGTAGAGGAAGGAAAGGGGAAATCAAAAATGGCTCAGAAACCTGGGGCTAGAAAAAACAGGGTGTCACTGACCAAGCACAGAGGTCAAATAGAGCAGTGGTCCCCAACCCCCAGGCTGCGGACCGGTACCAGTCCGTGGGCCATTTGGTACCAGTCCGCAGAGAAAGAATAAATAACTTATATTATTTCCGTTTTATTTATATTTAAGTCTGAACGATGTTTTATTTTTAAAAAATGACCAGATTCCCTCTGTTATATCTGTCTAAGACTCACTCTTGACGCTTGTCTCGGTCACATAATACATTTATCGTCCACCCTAAATGCCAGTCCGTGAAAATATTTTCTGACATTAAATCAGTCCATGGCCCAGAAAAGGTTGGGGACCACTGAGGTAGAGGAAAGGGGACTTTGTGATGAGTTTCCATGTAAGATTGGCTGGGACCTCCTGCTCAGAAGCTTGTCTTATTCTTTCCACCCTGGGCCATCCTGGGTAGAGTTTATGCACATGAACAGAAAAGAAAGAGAAAAATAGCTCTAATGCATTTGACCAGGGGCCTCTGTGGCTGACTGGACTAGATTAGATTTGGGGCCTGAAGGTGAGTTGGGAGGGTGTTTTCTACCCAAATGACACATCTTCAGACTTGCCTGATGCTCGTTGCAGCATATCCATTTGCACACCAACCAGCCTCGGTGGGCAGCAGGACAGAACATTGGGACCCCTGCAGGACTGTTTGGTTTCCACCCAGCTGTACTTATTTTATCTATTTACCAAATCCAAGGCCGTGGGTGGCTTTCTTTGTTGCTTATTAATAACTATAATACACAAGCTCCTCAGGGCAGCCGGGGAAGCCAGTCCCAGGACACAAGCTGACATCATCTCTGCCTCTGGCTGTGCGCCAGGCCGTCTGAGACAACCCCCAGAGGAGGAGCTCGCCCTCACCCAGCTCTTCCGTGGGAAGTGAACTCCACTGACTCCCCTTGCCGGGTGTGGGGTGGGGGGCAGGAGAAGACAAGATGGACCATCAGAAGCAAGAGGAGCTCAACCATCACCTCAGAAACTAAGGCCTGGAGGGGGCAGGAAACTGGCTCCAGGTAGTTCAGCAAGTTGAATGCAGAACGGGGACTAGAATGCTGTCTAACCAGCGGCCTCCAGGGGCCAGGAGTCTTTCTACTGTGTTCCCTGACCGTGTAATTGTTGTTATTTTCACCAGAAATGGAGACTGCAGCGTTTGACCTGCGCTTTCTTGCACAGTGTGGCTCTTCCAGCAGGCAGGGAGCCAGAGGGCACAGACCCAACCATTTTGACCTAGATTCTGGGTTTCCCATAGGGTCTCGTTTGCCAGTGGGGTACACTGAGGCAGGCTCTTATGTAGCACATCTCTAGTAATATAGGTGCTCCCCTCCAACACTCGGGTGGGCAGCCTGGGCAAAGGGACATTAGCCCCTCTGTCATCGGATACAGAGACTAGACTCGCCAGAGACACCTGCTACAGCCACGATGCACACAGTGCCCTTGGAAACACGAGGCAGCCTGTTGCCGTCCTGGAGACGTCAAGAGACAGACAGACAGGCAGATACGCAGGCAGGCAGGCAGCAGGTGCGCGAGGGGCAGGGAGCGCGCTGTCCAGCGAGCGGCGTGGCCGCAGGGCGCCCCCTGGAGGGCAGTGGGGAGGGGCCCGCGCCGCGAGCGAGGGGGCTCGGGGAGGAGCCGAGAGCTACCAAACCGACACCGCGGCGGCGCCGGGCAGACGCAGGGCCGGAGGGACACACGGGCGGGCACTCGCCAGGAAAACGGCTCAGGCTCAAGAGCCTCCCGGGCGGAGGCGGCCTCCTCTCGGCCGCAGCGCGGGAGGGGCAGGGGCGCAGGAGGCGGGCCGCGCCGTCGAAGCCCTCCCCTCGCCCCGCCTCCCGGTCAGCGCCCTTGGCCGCGGGCGCGTTGTTGGTTTCGGGTTGTCAGGCAGCAGCAGCACAGGCCAGGCTGCGGGGGACCCGGTGGCGGTGGGGGTGCGGCTCAGTCATGCCCGCTGCCACGGCCTGAGCCTCTCCATCCCTGCAAGCATGAAGGACAGTGGGGACTCCAAGGACCAGCAGCTCATGGTGAGACTCTCATCCACCTCCTTGACTCCACCTGTGGCCCGGCTCCCTGTCAGCCTCTGACAGAGCAGTCCCTTCCCCTCACCTGCCACTAAAAGGACACTTAGGTTCGGGGAGTGAGACCGTCCAGAGTAAGTTGCCCCAAGTCCTGGGTGTTAGGAAGGAAGACATCATGGTCATGCCGCTGAGGCCTGAAAAGTTAGCCCAGCTTCACCGCACTCACCCTTTACACCTTCCCAGCAGGGAACCCCATCCCCAAAGCCTGTGCAGGTGGGTCTCTGAGGCAAGACTGCTGCCCGATCCAGAAACACCGGGGCAGGCTTGACCAACCAGGAGGAAGGGGTAGATTCCAGGTGAACTCAGGGGTACCCTAACCCAGTGGAGTCAGGGGTTTAAGGGACAAGTGGTCACAGATAGGCAGATGAGAGCCTCCAGGTACCAGAGGAGCTGGGGTGGGGTTGGGAGTGGCTGCTTATTGGGTTGCAGCAAAGGTGTTGTTCAAGTCAGGACTCTAAATATTTCAGCGAAGTGCTGGAAGCGACTGAGATGGCCCCCCAGAGCCCTGGGGCCTGGGGCACGTGAAGAGGTATGCGTGGGAGATGGGGCTCAGGTAAAGACTGAAGACAGATTCCTGATTATCAGTGGTGCCCGGGTCAGACTGATGAGGGGAAGGATCAGTCACCCCAAGGCCATGACCCCTCCCTAACTTCTGAGATCTGGGAAGGGGCCTTTGTCACCAGCAGGTGGGTGGTGATATAACTGGAGGATAACGCTGCCCCCAGACACCTCACCACCATAGGGCGAGCTTGCTGTTCCGAAGACAAGCCTGGGCCCCCGCCCTCAGCAAGCCCCAGGCTCTAGAACAGGGGTCCCCAAACTACGCCCCGCGGACCACATGCGGCCCCCTGAGGCTATTTATCCGGCCCCCGCCGCACTTCTGGAAGGGGCACCTCTTTCATTGGTGGTCAGTGAGAGAAGCATAGTTCCCATTGAAATATTGGTCAGTTTGTTGATTTAAATTTACTTGTTCTTTATTTTAAATATTGTATTTGTTCCCGTTTTGTTTTTTTACTTTAAAATAAGATATGTGCAGTGTGCATAGGAATTTGTTCATAGTTTTTTTTATAGTCCGGCCCTCCAACGGTCTGAGGGACAGTGAACTGGCCCCCTGTGTAAAAAGTTTGGGGACCCCTGCTCTAGAACATCTTCTCTGGCTGTATGGAATGTGTGCCTTTGAAAACAGCTTGATAGGCATGTGTGGTGTGTCCCCCACAGCAGGGAGGGAGGGTCCTCCCCCCCACCAGAGCTGTTTGCCTGAGGAGTCAGGTCCAGAGGATCTGACAGACAGTGTCAGTCCTTCTGAGAGTGAGATTATATCCACACACCCAGCGGGTATTTCGCCTTGTTCAGCAGAAGTACACATGCCCCTATTTTTGTGGAGAGGCCCACGCAGAGGGAAGACCCACCATCTGGCAGTGGGTGGAGAGCAGAGGGAGTAGGGGGCCTATGGAACTGTCCTAGAATGTGGGCACTGGTTTAGGATGTAAGGGAAGCGCCCCGGGTCCCAGTCCCATCCTGCTATGGTCAGTGCTGTACATTCGCTTGCAGTTCCTCATTCATGATGCACAGGCTCCTGCAAGAGCTGCTCGCAGTGCCAAGGGCTCCAAGTTCAAAGCCCAAGGGAGCTGCAGTTGCTTAATTTGGGTATATGATTGTGCTGCCGAGAGGAACAGGCAGCTCTCTCCCATGGGGATCACCCTGAGCCACAGGCTCCTGGAGAAATTCATAGATTCAGACACAGTCCACAGTCTCTGAACCTCCTGCCCTTGACCCAGGTGGTTACCCTGAACCACTGAGTTTTTCTTAAGATGAAGAAGGCCTGGGACCTGACCAGGCGGTGGCGCAGTGGATAGAGCGTCGGACTAGGACGCAGAGGATCCGGGTTCGAAACCCCAAGGTTACTGGCTTGAGCGTGGGCTTATCTGGTTTGAGCAAGGCTCACCAGCTTGAACCCAAGGTTGCTGGCTCAAGCAAGGGGTCACTCGATCTGCTATAGCCCTCCAGTCAAGGCACTATCACTGAACAACTAAGGTGCCGCAATGAAGAGTTGATGCTTCTCATCTCTCTCCCTTCCTGTCTGTCTGTCCCTATCTGTCCCTCTCTCTGTCTCTGTCACACACACACACACACACACACACACACACACACACACACACACACGGAAGGCCTGGGATAGCTGGACAGAGGAGAACCTGGGGGCTTGCCCAAAGGGAATCATGAGGTCCTCTCATCCTTTTCTCAGTGGCCCAGCACAACCCTCTTTGTCTAATCTCAGGGGTCTGGCCTTCCCTCCCAGGTGGCACTCAGGGTTCGGCCCATCAGCGTGGCAGAACTGGAGGAAGGAGCCACCCTCATCGCCCATAAAGTGGATGAACAGGTACGCAGGGCTGTGGCTGGGAGCTGCAGGCCAGGGCAGAGGTCTGCTCACCTGGTAGGGACAGAAGGGTCCCCGTGGCTTAGGGCACCATCCTTCCTCTACCCACTGAACTCTTGGCTAACACTGAATTGGTGATATTGTCAAGGAAACCACTGTTGTTCTCCCGGGAAGTCTTCCTAAATCAATCCAAGGAGAGCTGAAAACTTCCCTAGCCTGGGTGGGCCCTGACCCCCAGTCCCTAAACATTTCACACACCTTCTATGTGCCCATGACATGATTTTCCCACTTTAACATGTCTGCTATACACAGAGCATGCATTTACATGGTCTAACACTCACCTCCAGAGTATTCATATTTTTCAAAGTCCTAGGATGTATGTTTGCTCTCTTGACCCTTATATCACCCTGATGAGGTGAGCAGGGCAAGTCACACCTCTGTTTACACAGAAAGCAATAAATATTAAGTACCCACAACATGCTGGTGACCGTGCTAGGAGCCAGAACACTATTGTGAACAGAAAAAACCGTGTTCTCCCTTCGTTACCTTAGAGTCCAGTGTGGGCAGGTGAGGCATCAATCAAAGCGCTGACTCACAAACAGATGTGGGTTTGCAGCCAACAAGTCCCACAAAGGAAGGCGTAGGGCTGTCGTAGCAAGTAAGAGGGGGACGTGACCTAGTCCTGCAGGGCAGGGAGAAATGGTGCTTAAGCTGGAACAGGACTGCGTTGGGAGGGAGAAATTTCAACCAGATGGACTTGCATGTGCAAGGACCCAGTGGTGAGAGGAAGTGGGATGCACTTGGGTAACTAAGAACAAATTCATGTGGCGCAAGCAGGAGAGAGATGCAGAGAACGGGCTAGAGGTGTGAGATGAGCCTGCAGACACGGGCAGGGGCGAGCCCACACCCTATAGATCAGGGGTAGGAGTTGAGGGCTCAGGTGCTGGAGTGGGCATGGGCACAGCGGCAGGTTTGGTGTCCAGGTAGGAGCATCACAGGGGTGTGGCCTATGGGGAGCCCGAGAACGGTCGCTTGCCTCTTCTCGGTGGCTGTTGCACGTTCTTCTCCCGAGTGCCAGTGCTCATCAGGGCAGCGGGATGTGCTGGTGGGTCAGGGAAGTGGGGGTGGCACTCTGCCATGCAGAGAAGGGCACAAGTGGACACCTGCTGGCCCTAGGTCTGGCAGGCTGGACTCGGGAAGACTGAGGGCCATGGGAAGCCAAACCAAGGTAGACAGCAGGGCCTGCGGTGCCTGCCTGCCTCTGGGCTCCCTGAGGGGCAGTGCCCACTCCAGCCTGCAGCCTCAGCAGTAGAGCTGTGGGCATGGCAGAGCTGGGGGGTACCAGCCTCCTGACTTCTCCTCCTCCATTCCCTCTTTCAAAGAGTAGCCTTCTGCCTGACCAGGCGGTGGCGCAGTGGATAGAGCATCAGGCTGGAATGCGGAGGACCCAGGTTCGAGACCACGAGGTCGTCAGCTTGAGTGCAGGCTCATCCAGTTTGAGCAAGGCTCACCAGCTTGAGCCCAAGGTTGCTGGTTTGAGCAAGGGGTCACTCGGTCTGCTGTAGCCCCCTGGTCAAGGCACATATGAGAAATCAATCAATGAACAACTAAGGAACTGCAACGAAGAAGTGATGTTTCTCATCTCTCTCCCTTCCTGTCTGTCTGTCCCTCTCTCTGACTCTATCTCTGCCACACACACACACACACACACACACACACAAGAATAGCCTTCCTCAAAGAAGGCTCTGGGAAAGCAGGGGGTGACTGGGAAGATCCCATTTAAACTGCTTGGGTCAGCAGCAGCAGAAGGAATGTGCGTAGGGTGCAGGAGGAAGTCACGTAGGCTGGCTTCTGCCAGTTGCCAGCTGTCTGGCCTTGGGCAGGCTGCTTTGAAGACCCTCAGTTGCCTCCTCTGCAAGTGGGGGCAGTAATCATGATGCCTCCTCCATAGGGCCTCTGTGGGCTAAAGTGTGCTTCCCCAGTGCCTGGTACACAGTTGGAGTCTAATAGATGTGTTTTCATCATCTATTAAAGACTGCGAGTCCCCAGGGCTGCAGAGAGGGGCCAGCGGGCAGTGCTGGAGAACACAAGAGGAGAAACTTCCTTCCAAGCAAGGCCACTCCCTCTTTGTCCAACTTGTCCCCAAGGATATCAGGTCCTCAGGGTTGGGACAATGATGGCTCTTTCTCCCAGCTGCGCCTGGCTTCTGGCCAGAATGGGGGCTGATAGATATTAACTGATGCTGATGGAAATGCTCTGGTCTGGGGACGGCCCATTGTGTGCCCACACGCGGCAAACACTGGCTCCTTTCTGTCCCTGCCAAGGAAGAGGGGGTCGGGCCTGATCGGGCCGAGCTGTACCTCTGAGAAGGACCCGGGCTGGGCAGTCCCAACAGGGCTGCTCCTTTGTCAGCTGAGGGATGCTGGAGGGTTGTCTGAGCAGCGTGGGCTCAGGGCTCCCAACACAGATGCTGAACCCTGAGGGACAGTGCAAGGCTTCTGGTCCCGAGCTCCTTCTGTCCCCGCTGAATTCAAAGATGCGCTTGCCTGGCTTGCAGTTGGATGTTAGTCACAGCAAATGGCAGGCTGGGAGCCTCCAAAACACCCCGCTGTCAGCCAGTAGCTTCATCACTCTGACCAGTAAGACCCTCACAAACAGGAGGTGAAGACACAGGAGTCCAAGAAGCAAAATGGACAAGTGGACAACTGACTGCCCTTGCCACCACTCTGAATAGTCTCCACCCTGGACCTCTGTTCCTTTCCAGTGATCCCCCAGCTTGTCTGTGGCCCTGGCCCAAGGGAGGCTGAGGTGCAGGTTGGGCAGCCTCAATGATGGGCCAGAGGCCGGCTGTGGCTCTGCGCCTACCTCCTTAGGTCTTGGGCCCGGCAGCCTGGGGGGTGAATTTAGGAGCGTTTTCAGGACAGCGTGGTGGTAGAGTCTATTTCCAGTGAAGGTGCAGCTGGGCCCAAGCGCCTACATAGCGCCCCAGCTCCTCTGAAGAGACATTGGTTGAGATGCAGAATTACCCACCTGCGTTCCGTTGTTCCCTTGGTTGTGGCTCTCAGCCATGTGGCCCCGCCCCATAGAGAGGCTCCTCCACCCAGCTTCTTCTGACCTGGGCCTCTGAGTTCCGCCTCTGGCCCCCACCTCCCTGCTCTGAGGGGAGGGTTCCCTTGCCTCTGCTGGTGCCATCCGGATCTGGAGTTGGGAGCTGCTGGGTGGGCACTATTAAGGGCTCGGCACCTTGGTGGTCAGCAGGGAGGTGGGTGCTGCCAAAGCCCCCTGCACAGGGAAAGGTGAAACAACGACCCTGTCACACACTGGCTTGGGCCACTATGAGGGGTCCTAGGAAAGCATCCCCTAGAGTTTGGTATTGTTCTCCTAGAGACATGGGAGACTGCAGCAGCAAGGCTATGCAGAGGACACTTTTATGGCACAAGTGTCCTTTGGGGACAAGGGGCTGGTATGGCCAGTTTCTGGGAAAGCTAGAGTTAGGGTTTGGATTTGTAGAAGGGGTCCAGCTGTGGTACTAGAGCCTCCATTCAATTCAGGACAGGAATCATCATGCCTTCTTCAGAGACCTGTGGCCTAGTGCGCCATAGTGCTTACCTCGTGCCGTAGGGCTATAACAGGTGTTAGTCTATTTTAAGTGCTGAGATGTGCAATGGTTTGGGGCCCCAGAGGTAAGTGAAACCAGGCCCATCTCTCACCATCCTACTGCCTGTGCCAGAGCTCTCAGGCCTGGGGTCCCTAAATGGTCACCTCCATGCGTCCTGCTCCTGGACAAGTGCGGTAGGAGCTTGGACTCCTGTCAGCATCAGGGATGGGACTCGGCCCTGCCCCCAGGCCCCACAAGGGTGCTATCGCTGACCACAAAGGGGGGCATGCAGCCTGAGGGGTCTGGGGGGCCCAGGCTTCCAGGGTGGAGGCAGAAATGCCGGATCAGCCTCCTCTCCCTCCCTCTCTCCCCCCATGGAGCCTACAGCCTACTGACCCGCCCCTAGCTTTCCAGACTGTGTTTATCTATAGGATTTGAGTCACCTGACAATATGTATAATCCTATAATTAGCCTTTATCTGCTCCAAGCCCACCTGTCACCCCCTGGGCTTCTGGAGCTCTGTTGGAGGAGGCATGTAAAGGCCCTCCAAGTCCTGGCTGGGCCTCCGTTTCCTCATCAGGAGACAGGATATTAACCTGCTCCACCCAGCCCAAGAGCCGTTGAGAGGATTATAGGAGATCTTGTACAAGGGAACTGCAGCCACACAATTGGGAGGCTATTGTGAAAGATAAATAAAGTATAAGGTGACAGATGCCAAGTGTCCGAGACAGTGAGTTCGGGGGTGGGGGCAGCCAGTCATTAGCCCACTTTTCTGCTTGGGTGGGGTGCTCCCTCCACACCACACCCACCATCTGGATGCTTCTTGCTCCTATTGCCCCCAAGAGCTGAGCCTGGTGGCGAGTGACTGGAAGAGGACTGGAGGATTCTTCACCTCCTGCCCCCTAGCCATCACTCTGCCGATCTCCCCAGCCCCTCCCCGCCCAGCCAACTGCTAACCTACTTCCATTTCTATAGATTCACCCTGTTCTGGGCATCTCACATACATGGAAGCATGCAACGTGTTGTTTCTGTATCTGGTGTCTTTCACTGAGTGGAATGTCTGTGAGGCTCATCCAGGTTGTAGCGCGTGTCAGGATTTCATCCCTTTTTGTGGCTGTCTAGTATTCCACGCTGTGGGTACACCATATTCTGTTTATCCACTCATCAATTGATGGGCATTTAGGTTGTTTCCTACTGTTCGGCTATGGTGAACGGTGCTGCCTGGATGCAAAGTTTCTGATACTTAGCATCTGTGGCGAAGGAGGCAACAGTGCTGGCTTAAAAGACAGATCTGTGGGCCGGCTTTTCCAGTTGGATTCAGTGAGTTTGAGCAGTGCCTGGGGATCTGCATCTCACAAGCTCCCTGGGGGTCTCGGATGAAGGCGTGTGTGGGCCCATGAGAGACACAGCCCTAGACTATCTTGTAGGTCACACGTCTTCTCACCCCGGGCCTCCTGGTCTTCAGGGTCCCACAGGCAGGTGCGGACCTGGCCAGGACGTCGGCATCATGTGGCTTCGTCCGGAGCAGCCAGCGGGGCCTTGATAGTGGGGTGAGCTCAGCAGGCTCCTTTCTGGTCTTTTCTGTGTAGCCTCAGGCTGCTGACAGGGCCCAGGGACACCCTCGCAGGATCAAATTCTCTTTCCTGAGCACTCACAGGAGGCCACACTATAACTAGAAGTATGACCAGCCCCAAATTCTTCTTCATAAAGAAAAAAAAAAAAAACACTCCAGAAATAGCCTTCCAGGGTGAGGTCCACCTGGAGTCAGGCTTTTGTTCGGCTCTGTCTTGCTTTTCCCCTGAGAATACAGGGGCTGTGAGCCTGGCCCCTTGAACGGCACGTGCCGTCTCCCAGGCCGGCCTTCCCGGGTTCTGACTCTGCCGGGGCCTGGGGAGCAGGCGTGGGTGTGAGTGTGGCTTCCTCAGTGCTCTCTTGGCCCTCCCCGATGTCCAGCCTGGAAGAACTTGATACTCAGAGAGGTCATGTAGTTTTCTCAGGGTCACATAGCAGTGCTGAGCTTGAGCCCCATTGGTGGCATCTCCTCCCTCGGGCATCTTTGCTGCCAGTCTTGGAGACTTGAGGAGGAATTGTCTAAGTCAGAGGTTTTCAAGTGGAGGCACTTTTGCTCTTTAGGGGACAATTAGCAATGTCACAACTGGGGGGGAGGTTCTGCTGCTGGCATCTAGTGTGTAGACACAGCTAACCATCCTGGGTGCACAAGACAACCCTGCTACCAGCGCTCCAGCCCAGAGTGTCGAGTGCCCAGACTGAGAAGCCCTAGCCTAGGCTTAGCCATTCACAGGCCAGAAAGAAGCCGGTTCAAACTCGTACAAAGCTGCTCAGAGCACCACAGCTTAGTGGAGTTCAACAGGCAGGACTCCTGCCTGCTTTCTTCATGGTGCTTCTCATCTAGGTGATGTTGGGGACCAGTCTGTCCCTAATGGGGACATAGTTTACAGATTAGCCACCTTCCTGTGGGCCCTAGCGGATCTTGGGTTTCTGAGCTCTAAGTCTGGTATTGTAGAAAGGTAAAAATCTGCGGCGAATTAAGAGCAGGTCTGGAAGTGAAGGCAGTGGGGGCGGGGAGAGGTCACTCTGGGGCCTCCGCCAAGTGAGGAGGCCTGGGACTGTGGACTAGAGCCCCCCCCCTGAAGCTGCCCATCTATCCTGCTCCTGGCCCTGCCCCACCCTCTCACCAGCATTGGGAGGCTCCTGTGAGTCCTGTGTGAGTAATGTCCCCATTGAAACCTCCCAGAGACAGGTGCCCAGCGTGCTCGGGCATGAAAATTGGGAAGGAGAATGGCCACCAGCTTAGGGCTGAGGGTGGGGCTGGCTGCGGCCCCCTGGGGCTGTGGCCGCCCACACCCCGTCCCCTGCAGCAGGGGAGCCTGCCTTGGGAGGTGCATGGCTTTACAAAGTCGCCATAACAAACGCACAGACTGGGCGTCTTCAACAACAGAAATCTATTTTTTCATGATTCCGGAGGCCAGAGGTCCAAAGGGCTGGCTCCTCCTCAGGGCTGTGGGAACGAGTCGGCTCTGGGCCCCTCCCCTTGGCTTGCAGGTGGCTGTCTTCTCACTGTGTCTCCACACAGCCCTCCCTGGTGTGTCTCCATGTCTGAACTTTCCACCCTACTCCTACGTGACCACATTCTAACTTAACTACACCTGCAGAGACCCTATTTCCGAAGAAGGTTGCGTTCTGAAGCACCAGAGGTTCGGACTTTGACCTTTGGATTTGGGGGAAAACATACGTCAACCTATAAAAGGGGGGCATTCACCCAGCCAGGCTGTTGTCAGTCCGCATGTTCACTTGAGAGGCAGGGCAGGCCTCTGGTGGTCAGCAGCCTGGGGCCTGGAACCAGACGGCTCCGAGTCAGAATGGCTCTGCACGAGCAGGGCAGTGCTGGGTGTGTTACCAATCAGACTCCACATCACAACCAGCGCTACTGTGAGTGCCTTCTCTGCATCGTCAGAGAAGATGAATCCACTGCGCCTGACTCTCTCCAGACTCCCCCAAAGGAAACTCTGTTCAGCGAACACCCTTTTGGCCTATGCTGGGTACCAGCCAGGGTGACGTTTAGGGGGAGCCTTGCAGAAAGTACAGGGATGTCCCAGAGTGGAGGCAAGCATATGCTCACAGGGGCCCAGACATCTCGCCTCTGTGGCCATCTAGGGTCTGCCTAT
The DNA here is from genome assembly GCF_036850995.1 of Saccopteryx leptura. NCBI lineage: Eukaryota > Metazoa > Chordata > Mammalia > Chiroptera > Emballonuridae > Saccopteryx > Saccopteryx leptura. The sequence continues at coordinate 171,691,137 of NC_089507.1, forward strand.
GCGGACAGGAGAGAAAATCCCTCAGCTCTCTTCCCAGCTCTGGGTCTCTCACGAGAACCCCCAGTGATTATGAGCTGAGACCTGCTGCCCACAGCCTGCCTTTTACCTCAAGGCTTTGCAAATGCTTTTCTCTAGAAGGCTTTCCTCGCCTCACATCTCCTGGCCATCTCCTGCTCATCCTTTAAGATGCAGTGCTGGTGCCACCTCTTCCAGGAAGCCTTCCTGTAGTGGTAAGGCTGGATCAGGTGCCTCTCCTCCGTGTTCCCATTGCCTCCTATAGCCCAGCACTTGTCATTAAAACAATCTGTTCCCACTGGACTGAGTGTCAGAGGCAGGAAACCACCCTCTCTCTCCAGGACCTAGCTTAATGCCTGGCCCAGAGGAGGTGCCCAGAAAAAGTCTTTACCTGGCCCACCCTCCTGCGCTACTCTCTGCGGCAGCTCAGCACTGCTGCCCAGCCCTCTGTGGCTTGGCTCCAGTTCACCTGGCCACGGGCACAAGGGCTCCATTGTATGCCAGAGTGGACAGGGAAGGGGTTGATGCTCTGGAGGGTGGGGTGCAGGCTGGGACCCAGACAGATGGAGACCCAGACAGACAAAGCCGTCGTTAAGAGGAGATCACGGCAGCCATGCTGACAATGCACTGATTCAGGAGCCTGGATATCAAAGGAATCAAATGCGCAGGGACCATGAACTTGGCAGTGCCAGGAGGTCGTTTGGAGGTGATCGGTGGGCTGTGGGCATCGGTGAATGCCTCTCTGCCATCCCTACACTGAAGGCCTCCCACCTGAGGGTGCCCCTTAGGCCCTGCCTCTGTCCACACTGGCACTGGAGAGGTGAGAACTGGTACAGCTGGTCAGGTTCCCGTTGTGTCCCACAGGGACTTATGCGCGGAATTTAGTCGCTGGGTTTATCTTCAGTTGGGTCTGAAATTTGATCAGAGCTCATGCTGCTGGCTTTAGGGCCTGAGACAGGAACTGGATCCTGGAAGAGGCTTACAGGGAGTAGGGCTGGAGTCCTGAGGCAAAGGCTGGGGACAGGTGGGCACCCCAGGTAGCAGGGCAGGCCCAGATGACATGACCCGACCCGTGCTCAGTTTACTTTGTCCACCCAGCTTTGGGCAAGCTGCGAGGGTGCCTAAGTCAGTGACTTCATTCTGTCCCCTCACAAAACCCCAGCCCAGCCTGTCTGGAGCCATCCCCTCTAACTGGCTTATCTGAATACCATCTGATTGGATGAGACTCCTCTTCCCTCCTCCCTCCCTCCTCCTCCCTCCTCCCTCCTCCCTCCTCCCTCCTCCCTCCTTCCTCTTTCCTCCCACCTCCTCCCTCCCTCCTCCTTTCTCCTTGGAGAATCCCAGAAGAAGACTGTGCTGGGCTCCTGGGGGGGGGGGTCTTAGGCCAGTTTAGATGTAGTGAACCCAAGTGTGTACCTACTGCAGGAGGCCAGGTGGTGAAGGAGTGGGCAATATCAGGGTGTAGGTGGAGTGCTGAGGAGAGCCTGGTGGCAGTCCCAGGCTGTGGCCCTCCCAGGCCCAGGCCTCTTGCTTCCTCACCCTTGTCACCAAGCCACCAGTGGCTCTTTGCCCCACACCTGGGTCTGCCCACTGGCTGAGCAGGGCTTTGGGAGTGAGAGAGAGGTGTAGGGGTGAGGCAGGGTGGAGGGGAGGCAGCAGGGCAGGGGTGAAGCAGGGTGGAGGGGAGGCAGTGGGGCAGGGGTGAGGCAAGGTGGAGGGGAGGCAGCGGGGCAGGGGTGAGGCAAGGTGGAGGGGAGGCAGCGGGGCAGGGGTGAGGCAGGGTGGAGGGGAGGCAGCGGGGCAGGGGTGAAGCAGGGTGGAGGAGAGGCAGCGGGGCAGGGGTGAGGCAGGGTGGAGGGGAGGCAGCGGGGCAGGGGTGAAGTGGGGTGGAGGGGGGTCAGCGGGGCAGGGGTGAAGTGGGGTGGAGGGGGGTCAGCGGGGCAGGGGTGAAGCAGGGTGGAGGGGAGGCAGCGGGACAGGGGTGAAGTGGGGTGGAGGGGGGTCAGCGGGGCAGGGGTGAAGCAGGGTGGAGGGGAGGCAGCAGGGCAGGGGTGAAGCAGGGAGGGTGGAAGTGAGGCAGGGGGGCAGGGGTGAAGCAAGGTGGAGGGGAAGCGACAGGGCAGGGGTGAAGCAGGGAGGGTGGAAGTGAGGCAGGGGGCAGGGGTGAAGCAAGGTGGAGGGGAGGCGACAGGGCAGGGGTGAAGCAGGGAGGGTGGAAGTGAGGCAGGGGGGCAGGGGTGAAGCAAGGTGGAGGGGAGGCCACTGGCCGGGGTAAGGCAGCTGGACAGGGGTGAAGCTGGGCAGGCAGTGTAGGGTCCTAGTGCCTCCTGGCTGCAGTGAGGTGGTGAAGGGTCTGCAGACTTTGAACCCAGATTCCGGTTTCAAGTTTTGTTCCTTCACTTGCTAGGCTGTGAGCATGGACAAGTCACTAGTGTGGGCCCCATCTCCCTCTGTAAAGCAGGGATAGCCATGGACCTCGCCACGTGACCAGTGCAGGGCCTAACAGAGTCTGTGTACGTAAAGTGTTCAAAGTAAGTCCTGACACAAAGAAATGCCAAACGAGTGCCAGCCTGTATCACTGTAACTCCTCCTGTGGGAAGGTGCACAGAGCATGGTGTTGCAGTTTAGAAGAGGACCTGGATCATGGTGGCCTAGGGCAACATGCCACTCTCGGCTCCTTTCGGCATCTAGTGCCAAGCACCCAGCTGGGGCACACAGGAGCTGATGGGGGCAGGGCTGGGCCCAGGACTCAGGGGCCTTGGGCTACCCAGCTCTGTGACCCCCTGTGGGCCCGGACTGGGGTCCTCTGGCTTCTAGTCCTTCCCACTCCTTGCCTACATCCTGAGTGAGGAGGGGTGAGGTCAGTGTTGATGGTGTGGAGCTGGAGCTCCTGGATGACTACTGGGCTGCCTTGGGGACCTTTGCAGATGGTGGTTCTCATGGACCCAATGGAGGACCCCGATGACATCCTGAGGGCACATAGATCCCGGGAGAGGTCCTACCTGTTTGACGTGGCCTTTGACTTCACTGCCACACAGGTGAGAGAGCTTGGCCCTTGGAACACTCTTTGCCCCAGCTGTGAAGGAGCCCTCGAGGGACCTGCCACTGTCCCTCAGCCTTCCTTCCACTTGCTCCCCGGCGTCCACCTTACTGTAGCCTCATGAATGCAAGTGTGCACTTTCCTCTTGCATGGACACACTTGGGTTGGCAGGCAGACACCACCCTACACGGGCACCCACACGGCACCCCCAGCAAGTGCCCCTGTGGGAGTTGGAGGGTGCTTGAAGCCCATCTGGTATGAAGAAGGAAGTCTCGGGGAAGCTGACACCCTCCCAAGGACCCCCACTGTGCCATCTGTGGGGTGTTCCCAGGAGCAGGTGTAAGGCATGCTCAAGGCTGGAGGCCGGCAGCCAGCTGCGGGGGGAGGCAGCTCAGGTGTCCTGAGCTCTCTTTCAGGCTGGCGTCCCCCATGGGGTGAAAGCAGAGACACCCATCCTGCACTCCCACCCCCACTTCTCTGGGGCTGGTGACAGAACCGCTCCTGTTGGGAGCAGTGGGAATGGTGCCCTGCCCATGTCCCCAGCCCCTGATGGGCCTCTTCTTCCCTGCAGGAGATGGTGTATCAGGCCACTACCAAGAGCCTCATCAAAGGTGTCATCTCTGGCTACAATGCCACTGTCTTTGCCTACGGTCCCACTGGTGAGGAGGGGCCCATATAGTGGGGAGGACTGTATACTTGTTGTTCTCCTTAAAAAGCAAACCCCCTGGGCCACCCTCCTTCAGAGAGCCAGTCTGACCCCAGCTGGGGCAGGAATGGAGGATGTGGCTGACCCAACCCCCCTACCAGGGCTCTTAGTCCCCAGAAGGCCCATCCTCAGACAAGATGCCATCTCCCTGATCTCCACACCCCTGCATCCGGGAGTCCTAGCTTTGAGGACACACCCAAGTTAGCCAGGAAGCTTGCCCAGCAAGGTTGTGCTCCTGACCCATCCTGCTCCCCCACCACCTTGCTATGCCCAGGCTGTGGGAAAACCTACACCATGCTGGGCACAGACCACGAGCCAGGTATCTATGTTCGGACCCTCAACGACCTCTTCCGCGCCATTGAGGAGACCAGCAATGACATGGAATATGAGGTGTCCATGTCCTATCTGGAGGTGAGCTCTCCTCCCACACCAGCTTAGACAGGGGGCCTAGAAAATGGGGCTGGCCCGCCTCCCTCGGGCCACCACTGGGCTGTTTCCTGGGCTGCTCCTCACGGCTGCTCCCCCCCTACACACTGTGGACCCCACTTTAAAAAAATCCGAGGCTCAGAGGAGTTAGGCAACTAGGTCAACATCACACAATCAAGTGAGGGAGCAAAGATTCTAACTCAGGAACCCTGCTCACTGTCCCACACTCCAAAACAGCCCTGTCACTGAGCACAGGCTCAGATGCCCGCCATCCTCACAGGTCTGTTCTGACCCAGTTCGCTCTGCCGGGCACCTCCAGGTGCTTTGTGTATGTGGGGGAAGGTGAGAACTGCACGTACACGGGCAGGCTTGACCCTGCTGGCCTTTGCTACCTAGTCACAGCCCCCGCCCCCCCCCCGGGGGAGTGCTCCCACCGGGCTACGATGGGGCAGTGCAGGGTGGGAGCCCGCAAGAGGCCAGAAGAGGGGGGAGAGCCGGTAGCTGGACTCCATCTGGCTCCTAGCGTCCCGGCTCCCTTCAGGAGCTGATAATCTCCTGGGTGACAGCTCAGGAAGAGCAGCAATGTGTTACTGCCCCCAGCTGCTTCGACCACACCAGGGTGGTGTTCACTCCACCAGCAAGTGGCATGAGGGTTACCTAGCAACGAGCCAGGCTGGCCACCAGGCAGGTCCTCATCCTCTGCCCAGTGCCCAGCCTGCCTGCAAAGGGAGTCCGACTTGGTTTTGACGTCTTCTGTCCTTGGCTCCGGCAGCTTGACGTTTCCCTGTGGGTGCTGAAGCCGCTACCCCCACCTCATAGAGAGGAAGGGCCTGTGAGCTCCTCTTCGCTTCTCACTTGAGAGGGACAGGGAACCTGGCCCCTGCCTGGGTCTTCTGCCCTTTGCCTCCCATTACCACCTGTCACCCTCCTGTCCTATCAGATCTACAATGAGATGATCCGGGATCTGCTAAACCCTGCCCTGGGGTACTTGGAGCTGAGGGAGGACTCCAGAGGGATGATCCAGGTGGCCGGGATCACTGAGGTCTCCACCATCAATGCCAAAGAGGCAAGTCTTGTGCAGCCAACCTGGGCAAGGGGCAGGAGGGGGCAGAGGACTGACCAGACAACTATACTGCTCACAAAAATTGGGGGATATTTCAACATGAAGATGAAGCGATAAAATATCCCCTAATTCTTTGAGCAGTTTCGCTTCCTTGTGTACACACAGCCCCTGCCCTCCCCAAACCCCTCCACACACAGAGGCCGGCCCACCACCCCCTGGGCTTTTCCCCAGCCTGTGGGAGCATCCCCACCGGTCCCCAAGAGTAGCCTTCCTCCTGCCCACCCAGATCATGCAACTGCTGATGAAAGGGAACCGGCAGAGGACCCAGGAGCCCACGGCGGCCAACCGGACGTCCTCCCGCTCCCACGCTGTGCTCCAGGTGTCCGTGCGCCAGCGCAGCCGGGTCAAGAACATCCTGCAGGAGGTGCGGCAGGGCCGCCTGTTCATGATTGACCTGGCCGGCTCTGAGCGTGCGTCTCAGGTGAGGCGAGCGCCCCCAGAGGCTGGGGAGAATGGGGTTTTTTTTTGGGGGGGGAGCAGAGGGCAAGGATGCCAGCCTCCCAGCTCCTCGGGGAATGGGGGCCCAAGGAAAAGGACTGAGGGAGCATAGGTGCAGGAAGGGGAGGTGGAGGGGTGCCCTGGGGGGGCAGCCATGGGATGTTTGTGGGAAGGGACATGGAGGATGGGGGTTTCTCCAGGGAAGGAGACTGGCTGCCCTGGAGGAGGGGTGACATGCAAGATTATGAATGGGCTTGTATTAGGAACTGGGGTGGGGATGGGGGACAAATGTCCCTGACTGGGGGACCCCGGGCAGAGCCTGGGAGAAGGCCTTGTCGATCACATCAAAGGAGCAAAGGTCTGTCACCATTTTTCACAGCATTTGTGTATTCGCCCCGCTCCCCATCACCGAGCCCAGCTGGCCCGGCTCTGTGGCCTCAGGCTGGCAGCATCCCCCGGCAGGTGTGGGCCGAGGACCCCGTCTGGTGGGCACAGGGAGGTTTCCTGGTCACCTGCACGATGAGGCTGGGTGACGTCACTGTTAGCACTAAAGCCAATGCAAGGGACAGGACAGCGACCAGGGAGAATTGACAGGGATAATTGAACACGTGGGATTGGGTTTGAACAGGGTGGGTTGGAAAAACACACCCCTCCCTTCTAGTAATGCCTGAGGGCTTCCTGGAGGAGCACAGGGAGAGGGCATGCCCTGCAGCCACTAGAGTAAGTAGGTTCCAACTTTGGAAGGCTGGGCAGAGACTCATCCTGAGTCTCCGTGGGCAGCTGTGGGCAGAGCTTCCTCAGCCTTGGCACCATATTGCCGACCAAAGAAAGGAAGAGAAACCCACCCTCTAACACGCTCGCACGCGTGCACGCTTTCCCCTGCCCCCCTGAAGAGCCTGGGGTGCCCTACAGAGCCCTGTGCCTGTGGCCCGGCTGCCTCTGAGCTGCCTGGGAAGCCACCGCCTCACTCCATCTCATTCTCATCGCTGGACACTAAGCCTGGGGGAGACAAAGTGGGGAGCAGAGACGCAAGCGCTCAGCCCTCCCCAGAGCCCTCAGCCTGTCACTGTCATTCACAGGCCTTCTCCTTCTCGTACTCTGGAGAATGCCCATGGGAGGAGCAGGGGACATGTCCCTCAGTCATCTCTACATTTCAGAGCCCTGAGGGAGGGAGAGGGTTTTATAACCCAGGATCCCCAAGTTGTAGTGATGGCCCTCCCCTGCCCCATATGGCCATAGTTATGCCCCTGCTTGCCCCCAGACACAGAACCGTGGGCAGCGCATGAAAGAGGGGGCCCACATCAACCGCTCCCTGCTGGCCCTGGGCAACTGCATTAATGCGCTGAGCGACAAGAACGGGAACAAGTACATTAACTATCGCGACAGCAAGCTCACCCGGCTCCTGAAGGTACCTTCTGTACTGTCAGCCACCCTGTGAGTTTAGAGCATTAGTATTTCCATTTGCAGATGGGGAAACTGAGGCCCAGAGAGGCTCTCACTAGCGAGTGCTGGAGGTAGGATCCAACACGGACCTGGTGGGGCTAATGTCCGAGCGGCAGCGTACTTCAGGCCCGCCATCGGCCTGCCGTCATTGCTGCAACTCTGGTCCAGGAGGGAGGGGCGGTTGCACAATTACTGCCGTTTTAAAGTGCAAGGAAGTGGAAGAATAAAGCCACAAGGGGCCTGCATGAGGTCACTCAGCTGCATCGCACTCCAGGGCATGGTCAAGCCCAGGGTAAAGGAGGGATGGCCACAGGCCAGACCATTCCTCCCACAGAGGTCTCCATTCCTCCCTCCTGCCAAAACAACAGTGCCATCCGCCATCCATCGGAGGAGGGGTTGCCTGGGAGACCAGAAATGATGGGAGGGAGGGGGGAAGGGCCCTCTCTGGCCCCCGGCCAGCCAGGGCTTCTCTCGTTCCTCTGTGTGAGGGGAGAAGAAGGACAGCCAGGAGACCCTGCCTGGGGTGCTCACAATTTCCAGATGAGAACTTTGGAGAAGGAAGTGGAAGTGCGAAGGGGGGAGGGGGGAGGGGAATCTGGACTCAGGTTGTCCTTGTATTGCTCAGCACCAGGAACAGAGAGAGAGAGAGAGAGAGAGAGAGAGAATGTACCACAGGGCAACCTAAACTGCCTGGCTGGTGCAGGGGTGTGGGGGGAGGGCAGTTCCTGCCTGACCACAGGCCCGCCCTCCTCCCATCCAGGATTCCCTGGGGGGGAACAGCCGCACAGTGATGATCGCCCACATCAGCCCAGCGAGCAGTGCCTTTGAGGAGTCCCGGAACACCCTGACCTACGCCGGCCGGGCCAAGAACATCAAGACCAGGGTGAGGGCCCCTGGCCTGTCCCCTCAGAGCATGCCTTCCTGGGCCAAGACTGAAGCTCTGGACTGCTTCCAGAGCCTGCCCCTCCTCCCTGCTCTCTCTGGACCCAGCCGCATTGCACTGGCCTCGTTCCCCTGTCGCCCCCACGCGCTCTCCCTGCTTGCCTGCCAGGAAGCCCACACCTTCCAAGGGTCCCCTCCTCCTTGTTCAAGGTCTGTGCTCCCCCAGTCCAGCCCCCTCCACACCCCCTTTTTCATCTTCAGATGCTCATTCAGTTGGTGACATTTTCTTTTTTATTAAAAGATTTTATTTATTCATTGGGGGGGAGAGAGAAGGGGGGAGGAGCAGGAAACATCAACTCCCATATGTGCCTTGACCAGGCGAGCCCAGGGTTTCGAACTGGCGACCTCAGCATTCCAGGTCAATGCTTTATCCACTGCGCCACCACAGGTCAGGCAGTCAGTGACATTTTCAAAGCACCTCATCGTAATAGTCATAGACGCTCAGCCCTTTAACATATCGTCTCATAGGATCCCCAAGTGAGTCAAGAGTTTTCACTCTCACCTTGTACAGTGTAGGAAAATGAGGCTGAAGGAAGTAAAGTGACTTCCCCACTGGGCAGTGATGGCGCTGAGACTGTCCTTGCTGTGTATTAGGGAGTCTCTTTTGATCTGTGTGTGAAGGGGCAGATGGTTAAATAAATATAAGATGAGAATGCTGAGAACCAGCGCGGCTAGTAATTCCAGGTCCTGAGTAGGAACAGTGTGTAATTAAAAAAATAGGCTTAGAGTAAAAGGGTGGGCTCTGCAATGCTGATGGCAAGAACAGAGCACTCAACACTGGCTTCCCACTTTATTTATAAGGCAAAGTGGGCTATTAGCAAATCAAAGAGATCTGTGATCACATTTCCAAGGCAACCCAAGAATTCTACCAAGTGCAGAAAACCCCCACCATAAATAACATCTTAACTTCACAAAACAAAGAATAAAAGAAAGTTGCCTCCAGTTTTTTGGGGGGTGGGGGTCATGGGAGGTAGGATGAGTATGAACAATCCAGCACCATAGCAAAATAGCCTTTAGCAACTTCACAGAACAAGTGAGATAGGGGGTTGGGCAGACTGTCAGCTTACTGCCAGTTCCCCACACCTCTGTCCCCCCAAAATCTAAACTACAAAGACCCTGTTGGCTTTCAGTCCCCAACATGAGAACATGGTCCCAACACTACAATTTTCTACCCAACCTTCAAGGAACTTAATGGTGAATGAGACATGTCCTTGAAACAGTCGATAGTTCAGAATATTATTAATAGCAGGTAAATAATACCAACAGTTGATGGGCTAGTGGGCTTCCATGGAGCTCTTTGGAGACTGAGTGGGACTCTGAAGGATGGAAAGAACATTCCAGAATGGAGGAGCAGCAAGAGTAGAGGTTACAAAAGCAGGAAGGAGATGGTGTCTGGTGGGGGTGGGAAGAGCAGGGGGTTCCTAGGCTATCACAGAATGTTCACAATGGAACAGTGAGTCAAAAGAAAATGCGAACTGAGGCCCTGGCCGGTTGGCTCAATGGTAGAGCGTCGGCCTGGCGTGCAGGAGTCCCGGGTTCGATTCCCGGCCAGGGCACACAAGGAGAAGTGCCCATCTGCTTCTCCACCTCTCCCCCTCTCTTTCCTCTCTGTCTCTCTCTTCCCCTCCTGCAGCCAAGGCTCCTCTGGAGCAAAGTTGGCCCGGGCGCTGAGGGTGGCTCTAGGGCCTCTGCCTCAGCGATAGAATGGCTCTGGTTGCAACAGAGCAACGCCCTAGATGGGCAGAGCATTGCCCCCTGGTGGGCGTGCCGGGTGGATCCCGGTCGGGCGCATGCGGGAGTCTGTCTGACTGCCTCCCTGTTTCCAACTTCAGAAAGATACCCCCCCCCAAATGCGGACTGACTGTGGTGGACCTTCAACACCAGGTCAAGGAATTAGGTCATTCCCTCAAGCAGTAGGGAGCCACTGAAGGTTTAGCAGTGGAAGCAGTGTTTTAGGAGCATGGTGCTATCAGAGGCATGGAGTGTGAGAGGTTGTGGGGCTGGAAGCAAGAAAGCCATTAATGTTATCCTGAAAGACGGGGAGAGGTGGAGGGAGAATGAGGAAAGAAGACCCTGCAGGCAGGCCCTGGCACCTGCTGACTGCACCCACTCTGCCCCCTCCCGTGTGCCCTGCAGGTGAAGCAGAACCTGCTGAGCGTCTCCTACCACATCGCCCAGTACACCAGCATCATCGCAGACCTGCGGGGCGAGATCCAGCAGCTCAAGTGCAAGATGGATGAGCAGGCAGGGCGAGGCCTGGCCCAGGGACGGCTGGAGCAGGGGGACATTCGCCACATTCAAGGTGTGTGCGTGGGTCCATGTTAGTGGCAGCCCGTCGCCCACAGCCCTTCCGGAAGCCTGTCTCTAATTGTTCTGGGGTCAGGCAGTGCTGGGTTCATATCCAAACTCTGGCTGGGCGGCCTTGACCTAGTCACTCAACTGCTCTGAGCCTTTGATTGTAAAATGGAATCACACTCTCTGGAGATTGGGTGGGACCCCATGAATGAAAGAGACACGAGCTTTAGCTGTGTAGGACTTCACCCCCAGGGTTGCAGTGTAGGGCTGTTGGCCATGCCCCACATCACCCGAAGGGTACCTTCTACATTCTCTTGTAGACTTGTGGATTTGCAATGATGGTTTTCTCACTAATGGCACTACAGTGTCTAAGGGGCATCTTTACAGCTGACACAAAGGTGTGGTAAAGGTCAGCAGAAGCCTGGTTCATACAGAGGGGCTGGGGACCAATTTTGGGCCACAGCCTGAAGACTCCCTGTGGAAGTGTAGTGTGGGAGGAGGTAGTGATCTAGAAGGTCTATCTAGAGGAGGTGGTTGGACAGAAAGTGATTTTGGAAGAAAGGGAGGGAGGGCCCCAAATGGGCCCAGACTTTCCTGGCCCAAAGCCTCCCTCTTTACTGAGCTCCCCCACTCCCTGTCTGCTGGGCAGCTGAGGTCCGACAGCACAGCAGGCAGGACGAGCAGGCCGACATGGGACAGCTGCGGGAGCAGCTCATCGGGGCCTTCCAGGAGCAGATCGATGTGCGGAGACGCCTGCTGGAGCTGGAGAACCAGGCCATGGAGGTCCAGATCGCCACCTCCCGCCACCTGCTCACCATCGCTGGGTAAGCAGCCCCTGTCCCAGGCCCCTCCTTCCCGCACCCCTAGGCTTGGGACAGAGGGCCTGGGAGCTGTAGCTGCTCATTGCGCCCTGTTCCCCATGGCCTGGATCCCACATCTCCGCTTGGGGATGGGGCTGCGGCAGCTGGGAGCAAGAGAAGTCACGCAGGGCGCTCAAGTGGAAGGAGGAGCAGCGGAAGGAATCCTACACCAAGGATGACAGTGAGAAGGACTCGGACACTGGTGATGACCAGCCAGACATCCTCGAGCCACCAGAGGTGTCCTCAGCCCGGGAGAGCATTGCCACCCTAGTGAACGAGCAGAAGAAGCTACACAAGCAGAAGGTGCCCGGGGTTTGGGGGAAGGGAGAGTGGGTTTGTGAAGCAGGAGGCAGAAGGGGTGAAGACCTGACCTGAGGTGGTGCAGTGGATAAAGCATCGACCGGAACGCTGAGGTCTCCAGTTTGAAACCCCTGGCTTGCCTGGTCAAGGCACATATGGGAGTTGATGCTTCCTGCTCCTCCCCCCTTCTCTCTCTCTCCCCCAACCCCGCCCTCCCTAAAATGAATAAATTAAAAAAAATTTTTTTTTAATTTTTATTTTATTTTTTATTTTTGGCAGAGACAGAGTGAGGGACAGATAGGGACAGACAGACAGGAAGGGAGAGAGATGAGAAACATCAGTTCTTCGTTGTGGTTCCTTAGTTGTTCATTGACTGATTTCTCATATGTGCCTTGACCACTGACTGATTTCTCATATGTGCCTTGACCACGGGGGCTACAGCAGACCGAGTGACCCCTTGCTCGAGCCAGCGACGTTGGGCTCAAGCTGGTGAGCCTTGCTCAAACCAGATGAGCCCGCGTTCAAGCTGGCGACCTTGGGGTCTCGAACCTGGGTCCTCCACATCCCAGTCCGACGCTCTATCCACTGCGCCACTGCCTGGTCAGGCAAAAAAAAAATTTTTTTTAAGCGAGGGTTAAGCACAGAGTTAGGGAGGAGTGAGACCTGGGATCTCAGGCCACAAATCCTGTGTGAACTTGTTAAGTTGTTAGTAACCTCTTTCCACCTCAAGTTCCTCAGCTGTTAAATGAAAAGAGTCACAATATAGCCCTACTGGGGTTGTTGGGGAAGATTAAATAAATGCCTTTCATATATCACGGACTCAATAAATGGTAACCAGTATTATAATCAGGGTTTTCCTGATGTTGGACCTTTGCCATCTGTTTTGGAGCATACCCACACTGGGAGCCCTCAGGGTACCATGAGCCCTGAGGGCATCAGATAGGCTGGGTTGAGAGGTAGGTTGTGGTCAGAGTAGCCAGAGGGTGGGCACAGAGCGTCCATGTGGGAGCAGACCCTGTTTGCAAGGCCCATGATGCAGCCTGGAAGGTGGGCCTCGGAAGGGCTCTTCAGCCCAGAGTCTGGGGACAGGAGGGACGAGGACAGGCTGGGCGGAAGGGAGCGGCCCCTTGCCTGCTTGGCGCTGACCCCGCGCCGCCCCCAGCTGGCACTGGAACAGCGCTGCCGCGAGCTGAGCACGCGGGGTCGCCGCCTGGAGGAGACGCTGCCAGGGCGCACCGGCTCGGAGGAGCAGCGCGAGGTGCTCAGCCTGCTGCGCCGCGTGCACGAGCTCGAGGTGGAGAACGCCGAGATGCAGTCGCACGCGCTGCTCCGCGAAGGAGCGCTCCGCCACCGACGTGAGGCGGTGCGCCGCCTGGAGCAGCACCGCACCCTCTGCGATGAGATCATTCAGGGCCAGCGGCAGATCCTCGAAGGTAGGTCCCGTGCCTCTGAGCCACCCACAGCCTCTTCCACGTGCAAAGGGCCCGGAGGCACACCCGAACCCTGCCCCTCCTCCAGCAGACTACAACCTGGCCGTCCCCCAGCACCTGGAGGAGCTTTACGAAGTGTACCTGCGGGAGCTGGAGGAGGGCAGCCTGGAGCGGGCCACCATCATGGACCGGGTGGCCTCCAGGGCCCTGCAGGTGGGCACCTGGGCATGCTTTGCGGGAGGGGCCGATCCCAAGGCAATGCCTACAGGGAGCTGGGAGGGCCATGGGACCAGGCGGGCCGACACCCCAGGAAGCTGCCTCCCTTTCCTTCTCCCCCGCCCAAAGCTTTGCCAAGCTGAGGAAATATGCTCTTTCAGGGCATTTCTCTGGGACTTGTCTCCACCCAGGGTCAGAGGGTCAGGGCTGGCACCTGAGATATCAAGAATGGCCCCAAACGCCCTTCCAGCAGACCAGGCCATCAGGCAGTCAATGCCAATAGGGATACCTAACAGCCACAGCTTACCCATTGGAACCCAGAACACTGCCCTCTAGGGCCCGCCCCCCGCCCACATTTCAGCCTTGTCTTCCTGTGTGCCTTTGCCACCCTGTGCTGTTATCTGGTCCAGGACCAACTCTTGTGACTGTCCCCCCCTGCCATCCCCTCCTCAGGACAGCGCCTTGCCCAGAATTAGCCCAGCAGGAGCCATGCTGACCCCGGAGTCTGACTTGGAGAGCGTGAGGACGCTGAACTCTGAAGCCCAGTGCCTGCACCACAGCACCCTCCCTCCCCTCAGCACAGAGAGGTGAGGCCAGGGACCGCCCCCACCAGCCCCGCCCACCTGAGCCACCCCAGGATGCTACCCCAGGTTAGGGCTTCCTGGGGAAGATGGAGCAGGAACAAAGGGGAGGTCCAGGACTCCTGGGTTCTCTCTCCCTTCACACAGATAGCTCTCCCCTGGCTTGGGGCTGGGGTGGGACCTCTGTGGGACCTGCTTGGTCACCAGATGCCCATCCTCCTCTGCCAACCTCAGCGAGGCCAACCATGTGTTCAAAGCCAGTCCCCGGGCGTGGCAGGTGAAAAGCTCTTCTGTGCCCACCCCGCCCCCCATCCACATTGGCAGCCTGGTGACCCAGGAGGTGAGTGCTGACCACCTGCTGGCCCCAGGGGCTCCTCTGCTGAGGGTGGGAGCACCAGGGTGGACACCCAGCTGTTGAGAAGGAGCCTTTTCAAAGCAGCTACCACCCTCGAGGCTCTCTGTCTCCACTGAGTGGGGCATGGGGGCTCTGCCGGGTTCCCTGCTCTTCTCTCCTGACCACTCCACCCCACAGGCCCCCACTCAGGCCAGCCTGGTCAGCCTGAGCAGCCGAGTCAACTCTTCTCCTGAAAGCTGCGAGAATCTGTCAGCGGTCCCCTTGTCCCACAAAGGTGTGCCCCCTGCCTGCCCTGTCAACCTGAGCCTGGCATCATCTAAACTGCTCAGATCACCCACCTTAAAGCCCTTTCCTGCCCTCTGCACAGCTGAACGTGTCCGTGCTTCAGGTGCTACCTATTCTATGCAGGAGGTACCAGTGGCCAGAGAGGGTTACCCGTCAAGACCACACAGAGCTGGGGGCACAATCAGAAATCAGAAAGGGGAACATACGGCTCTTAGGGTCATGGTCCCCCTTCCCACTCAGTAGTAACAACTGCAATAGCAACTATAGATTGAATCCATGTCCCTTGCCATAGGCTGAGCCCATTATCTCAGTTAATGCTCACAGTAACCCTGTAGGGCTAGTTTGACTACCCCCAGATTACAGAGGAAAGTGAGGCTCAGAAATTTGACCTAGCTTTCTTAAATGGCAAACAAGTGGTGCTGGAATTGAAACCCAGACGTTCTGGCTCCTACCCATTTCTGCCTTGGTGCAGGAGGGGTGTTGAAGGTGCAGGAGGGAGAGGAATATACAGCCTTGATCCCAGGTAGGGTGCTCCCTCTGTCCCACTTCAGAGAAGAAGGAGATCCTGACGGACACCAAGTGCATCTCCATGAAGGCTGCCCGGAGGCGCTCAAGGGTCCTGGGAACCGAGGGACGCCACCTGCTGGCAACTGCGATGGAGCGCAGCAGCCTGTCCCTTCACTCGCTAAGTGAGGCTGACGATTCTCGGCCACTGGGCCCAGTGGCCTGCAAGCGGCCGCCCAGTCCCACGCTGCAGCATGCTGCCAGCGAGGACAACCTATCCAGCAGCACAGGCGAGGCCCCATCCCAGGTGGTCAGGCATCATGATGACAGTCCTGGGCCCTGGCTGCATGGCCAGAAGAAAAGTCTGGGCAAGAAACGGGAGGAGTCCCTGGAAGCAAAGAGGAGGAAGCGGAGGTCCCGATCTTTCGAGGTCACGGGGCAAGGGGTGAGGCCACTGGTGGGGTGTCTGGGCCCTTACCTCGTGAGTGGGCACCTGAGGGCTGTATTCCTCCAGGGGCTCCGAGGCATCTGCACTAGCCCTGCCCTGCCCCCATGCCTGTGTCCCCCAGTCTGGCCCGGTAGCTAGGGGCAGATCCCTGTCACACATCCCCATGCAGTTCCTGCCTGCCTACCTCACTGTTCTTCAACCGACACAGCTCGTGCGCCCCAAGACACACCTCTTGGGGCCCCGTCCCCTGGAGAACATCTTGGACCATAGGATGCCAGTGTGTGGGCATCCATCCCCTGGTATCCGGCATCTGGGAAAGGTCACGCTGCCTTTGACCAAAGTCAAAATTCCTCCAAGCCAAAACACAGGTCAGTCAATACCAGCAAGAGGGGATAGGGAAGGGGAGCCCTTGGCCTTCCCGGGGAGGAGGTATGTTGAACTGTTTGCCTTTATAGATGCTCCTGGCTAGAAACAGGGTTCTTGCAAAATATCATGAGACCGGCATTTTAAGATTGTGCCCCAAGGGAGTTCAAGACCTCTGGGTGATCGGAGAGGGGAGGCTGAGGCATTCCTAACCTCTGCTTCTGGCCCTTCCCCTATTTCAGGCCCTGGCATTTCCTCCCCCCTCGCTGTTCCCTCCAATCCAGCTGGTGTTTCCCGACGGGCTACCCGTGGGCCCCGCCTGCCCCACAGCACAAGCACCCATGGCAAAGATGGACGCTTCCGGCGTAACTGAGGGGCCCTACCTGCTTCCAAGACTGAATGGGGTATAGCAGGAAATGGGAGATGGATGGTAGGCAGATGAGGGTGACCTGGAAGCAAGAGCTTAGGACCTAAGAAGGCCAGGCCCTGAGACCCAGGACTTATGAGGGTGCCTGCCCAACCCTTCCATGTGTGCAGTGCCACTGGGGAAGGGAGGTACGCCCAGGAGGCACAGCTAGGATGACAGGGCTCCTTGGCCTCCCAGCCCTGGACCGAACCCTGTTGCCAAAACTCTGCACAGACCTGTAGCCAGGCTTGGCCTTGAAAATGGTGAGAGGGAGTTGTTAGTGGGTCAAGGCTCCTGGGGCAAGGGCGTCCTGGGCGGTGGAAAAGGGGCCAACAGTTCCTTCTCATCGTATGGGTGGGATGGGAGAGGGAAGGAATCTGGTTTGCTTACTTGACTGTGGCTTCCTTTTTAACAGTAAAATCCTGTTTGGGTTGTAACAGTGTGTTGGAAACTAGACCTTGTCTGGAACAGGGTGACCATGACTGGTTAAGATTCAACCCAACAGTCTTGCTCTCTTTCCCCCCACACCCCATCTCACTCTGGCTGGTAGCATAGCACCAACCCGTGAGGAAACATCTGTGGGAAAAGGGTGTTTCTCTAGACCCTGAGGCCCCTCCCCAGGAAGGGTGGGGCTAGGAAGGTCCATTCAAGCCCCATCACACCTGTACAACTCCCTCCCCGGAGAGGTCAGAGATCTGCAGTGGTTCGGAACCACATAAAGCCTCACAACCCAAATGAAGTGGTTACCCCCAAGGTCCAGGCTCAGAAATTGTCCCGTCATCTCCAAGGTGAGGTAACTCCTGGGACTGGAGTTGTCCAGGCTGTCCAGGCTGGCCCTTAGCCCTGAACATTCATTTCCTGTTATCTGCTCTTCCATGTGGGGGTGGGAGCCTGGAGTAAAGCTAATGAGACACAAGGAACCCCTAAATCCCTTAGGCTGATTTCTGCTGGGGCTTGGGTGGTTCAATCACCCACTGGCTTCTCTGAGTATCGGTTTATTCAAACAAAAGCCCTGTTCTCAAGTCAGTTGTGAACTGAAATCAGGCATCTGGTCTACCAGCCCTCACCCGGCCTCTATCTGACGTCCCTAGCCCCGGGCCACTGGGGGCGGGGACAATGTGGGCACCACCACTTGCGGTGCCCCTCCCAGTCCCTCCAGGCCATCTATGGCAGGCCTTTATTTCCAATCCCGAAACGTCTGGGACGCCATGTTCCCAGCCCCCCCCCCCCCCCCCCCCCCCCCGCGCTCTGCTTGACTACTTGGGGGTCCGGATGAGGGTGTGGTAGACAGGCTTGACGATTAGGTGGAGATGTAGGGCGTTCTCCACTAGGTACTCGGAGTTGCGTCGCTGCAGGTCGGCGTGCACCAGGAAGTCGCCCGCCTCCTCGCTGCTCTGGTGGAAGCTGTAAGCGTGGCGGACCAACAGGCGGCCGTGCTGGCGTGCCCCGACCAACACCGTCTTCTGGAAGCTCACGCCCGCCGTGTCACCGCTGCTGCTGGCCGGCGTGACCACGAGCCGCGGCCGGCCGTCCTCCGGGCGCGCGGCGGGCAACGCGGTGCCTGGGGCGTCGGCGTAGACCGGCCGCAGGCTGACGGGCAGCCAGCGTGGCGAGAAGAGCACGTTCCACGTGACGCGGCGGCCAGAGTCATGGCCGCTCGGGCCCAGTTGCGTCTGGAAGCTGGTGCTGCGGTCGTCGCGGGCTGGGTTGTTGATGACCCACGGGGCGCCCCAGGCGGGCGCGAGGTAGTTTCGAGGCAGGAAGGCGCTACCGTTGACGTCGAAGAACTTGGCGTAGTGCAGCGGCGAGGCAGCGTGGAACTGGTAGGCCTGCAGCAGCAGGTCGGCCACCGCCTGGCCGTGGCGCGCCAGCGCTGCCGAGCGCGTTTGCAGCTGGAACAGCTGCGCGGGCGGGATCATGGGGTAGCGGATGGCGCGCAGCGCACGCTCGGCCACTTCGGGTGGTGGCCGCGCGCGGCCCAGCCACGCCTCCAGCGCGTGGAACAGCTCCAGCTCATCCTGCAGCACCAGGTCCGAGCGCGGCAGGAGCTGCGCCAGCAGCTCGGGGCTCACGGCGCCCCACTCGGCGCTCCCCGCCACAGTTGACAGGTTCCAGGCCAGGAACTGCAGGCAACTCTGGCGCAGAGCCTCGTCCCCAGTGCTCACAGCATAGTGGTACCAGCCCACCGCCGGGCCTGCGCCGCCCGCGAGATGAGCGCGCATGTAGTCTGCCACACCTCGCTGCAGAGAGGCCACACCATACTTGGTGGCCAGCCTATGCAGGGGGATGGCCTGGGCCAGCAGCACCGTCAGTTCCCCGCAGTAGAGGTACCTAAGGAAGAGGTGCAGATATGGGGCGGGGTCGGAGCGAGGCCACCTCCGACCCCTGCCTTCTGTGCTTTCTGAGTCCAGAGGGGACCTGACCTTAGGTGGAAAGCTTCGTGATCAGGGGTGCAAACAGAGCTGTGGGACCTAAGGCTTCCTGTCTTTTCCTCTCCTGCCCATTCTACTTCCCACCCTCCTCTTTCCATTCTCGTGGGGACATATAAATAGCATGTATTTATCGAGCATCTACTAGATGCCGAACTCTGTGCTAGAACAGGACAGACATGGCTTCTACCATTCTGAGTTCAGAGCCAAGTCCTGTCACCTACTTTGTCATGAGTGGGCAAATCAGTTAACTTCACTCACCACTCAACCTACTTTAACATTAGGTTGTTAAACACCTCTAGGAATGGGAAAAATAACATCCACCGCTTGGGGTTATTGTAACAATTGGAAAATGAATCCTACTTGCTACAAAGCAGGTGGTCTCATGATTAATTCTCATTCCCCTGCCCCCTTTCCTTATAGTCTCAGTTTTCTCAGTCTTCCCCCTCATCTGTTACCACTCTTGCTCACTCATTCTGTCTCCATCTGCTGCGGTCCCTCTGCTCACCCTTCTTGCCAGTCCCCTCTGACGCACACTCAGTGGGGCTGTGGCAGCCAGATACTTGCCCCAACACCCATGTCTCCCTTCTCCCTTCATTTCAGCCAGCCATGTTTACTCTGAGAATGAAGGGTGTTTCCCAGGCTTCCTCAGGGTGTGGCCATGTGACTAAATTCTAGCCAGTGAGATGTCAGCAGAGGTGCATCCTAGGACTGAGGGGAAGGCAGGTTAAGTAGAACCACCTGGGGTGGGGGAAGACCCTTTTTGCCCTTCTGTATTATCCCTGTTGCCTAGAACTTGGGCGTGATGGCTGGAACCCTGGCAATCTTGTCTAAGCCATTTAAACAGGATTACTTTCTCAGACTACAGTGTGAATGGCACCCCTTGTGCTGTTCACTAGCAGGGAGCAGGATGGGGAGAGAGCTGGCTAACTTTCAGCTTCCTCACCTTGTGGTTTCAAACTTGGCTAGACAGCAAACCATATGGAGGCTTTAAAAATTAAAAAATGACTGTGGAACCCCAGACCTGAAGCCAATGATACAGGGTGGAGTTTGGAAACAGCTCTAAGGGCATTTGTTAACTGACATTAAATCACCTAGCTTACAGGCAAGGACCGGGAGTTACCCTGCATTTGTAAAAAAAAGGGTAGAAGGAGAAGGGACAGAGGAGGTAGTGGCATGCTTATCCTAATGACATCTGGGAGATGGACATAACCTCTAAGGGGCCAGGGCTTCTGTGACCCTGTGGGTGGAGGAGCCTGGAGCTTGGGAAGGGATCAAGTAACCCCACCCCTCGCTATCTTTCTTCTCCCCACCTAATGAATTTGTCAAAGACAGCGGCACAGTCCCTGGACTCCTGCAGCACCACCTCGCTCTGGTTACTTAGCAGCTCCCGAAACAGGTCACTGTGCAGTCCCAGCAGCAGGCGGTGGACGTGGAAGACGCGGACCTCATCGGTGCCCGCAGCCTGCACCCGCAGAACCATGTCGCTGGCATTGCCATGCCGCAGAAGCTCCTGCAGGCGCTGGAGCATCATCTGGGAGTGGTTGATGGAGGTGCCCACGGCCTCGCCACCAACATCGGCTCTCTGGGCTGTAGCAGAAAGAAACACAGCAGTCAAAAGAAAGCACTGGGCCTGAAGCCATGAGTCCGGGGTGCAGATGGATCACCTGGAGATGCGTGTGCCTGGATATGGGCAGAGGGCGGGCGGGGCTGGGAGGCTGTGCACACACCAGTTTGTGCCCACGAAGTGCATGCATTCCTGTGTGTACACACAGCACATTCTGGTGGGGAAAGTCGTGGACTTGGCTCTGGGCAGACCCTGAGAGGATGCTCTTGGAAGGGAGGTGGATTCCTGGCAGAGAAAGAGAGAGGACATAAACCTGTGTAGAACAAAATGCCCAGAACTGGTCTCCATGATGCAAGACCCCCAGGCAAGGGTTGAGGAATCCCTTACTGCTTAAAGAATTGTTCGCCCAATCCCTCAGAGGAGTTACCAGAAGTAATGCATTCACTAACAAATATTTATTGAACATATACTATGTGCCAGACACTCTCCTAGGAGCTTAGAATAGGGCAGTAATAAAAAACAAGCCAGGTCTTTATGCTCATGAAAGTCCCCAATAAGGACATAGATAAGCACGCTAGTTTTAAAGTGTGATAAACAAGAGAGGTGACAGCAATAGGGTGCGGCTACTTGAGGTCCAGGAACCAGCAGTGGGCTCGCTGAGGCGGAGAGAAAGGGCCAGCTGAAGGACGAGCAGCCAGGCTGAGAGCCAGCCCTGCTGAAAAGGATGGGCCCGGAGTCCTGGGAAAGGAGCGGCTGAGGGGGCTGGAGGCTTTGTGGGACGGAAGGGTGGGAGCGTGAGATCAGGCTGCCCTCTTGGGTCCCCCTCTGTGAAACAGAGTCCACTCTTAGCGGCTGGCCTGTCAGGGACCTGAGAAAGTACAGAGGCAGAGCCAGGGCTGGAATGGGACTCTCAGGTACCTGCGTGTTGAGGCTGGCATCCCCCTTCCAGGCTGGGCCCTCTGTCATGTTTCCAGGGAAGCCATGAGGGTCAGATGGGGACATGCACTCAGTTACAGGAAACTCAGTGACAGAAAATGCTACCAGCAGCTTCCCCAAGCCAAGAGGAGAGTGAGGAGCCTCACAGGGAGGCAAAGAGTGCGTCTGACTCCAGTAGATGGACACCCACCCCTACACACACACAACAGCCCATGTGAGCTAGTGGAGAAGAGGCTCACACAAGAGCAGAGCATCTGTAACAAAAGGGAGACGGAGGGAGGGAGGGAGGGTGAGAGAGGAGCGGGGGTTAATTTCCCAGCCCCGCCTCCCCAAGCTGTCACTTTGAAGAACCTGAATACTGATGGCGTCCCATCGCCTCTGACTGGGGCCAACTGCCTGGGAAAATAGGCAGTGGAAGGGTCTTCTTGTCATGAGCACTCAGGCCCATCTGCCCTCCCCTCCTTCCACACTGAGTGGGCTCTGTGCTCCTCGGGGCTGGCTGGACACTGCCCCCTCCTGCCAGTGTGCAGCTAGGGCAGGAAGTTCCTGCCTCTTCTCCCTGTCCTCCACCCCACCCACTGCCCACTCACCTGCACGAGTGGCCAGGCCCACCAAAGTCAGGATGGCCCAGAAGCTGCCCCAGTACCCCGGCTTGGTGCAGCCCAGCCTAAACATCTCTGTGCCCCTCCCCCAAATCCACTGGAGGGACAGTGAAGCCCAGACCACTCCTCTCATATCCCCCGTCCTTATATAGGACTGAGTACAAGGGGATGGCACCCCCCTTCCTGTCTGGCCTCCCTCCCCCCACCCAGCCTCTGCCATGGATTGGTGGAAATGGCCCCAGCTGTTACCCAGGCAACCTCTTAAGCCTGAGAGTGGCAGCCCCAGGGGCTATTGTGCTGCTTGCAGGGCCCCTGAGTGGGACAGATCCGGCACCCTCCCCCACCTCTCCTACCACCCAGCAGAGCTAGTGGTTCCTCTCTTGGGAAGTTTTAGGCTCTCCAAAGGGCAGGCAAGGGGCTCCAGGCCGCCTGGCAGCACTGGCCCAGAAGGTCCCCAGCCCCTCCTCCAAGCTCCAAATGCAGCCTCTGCTCTGGCACCGAGAACGCTTGGCAGCATCTTGGCTGGAGTACCATGGTGAGCAGGCTACAGAGGAAGGGCCTAGGAGAGGACAGGGATAGGCGGCTCAGGTTCCCAGCCTCCCTCTCTCCCATTTTGGGGTGAGCCAGCTCTCCAGCGAGGAGCACAAGAGTGTGGAATAGGGGCGCATGGGTAATTGGTGTCATTTTCATTTGTTTTGTGGAAGAATGTTCCTGTCACACTCTGGGGAAGGTGATGGGCTGTGATCGTCAGGACCCCTACCAAAGGTCAAGATGAGCTGAGATGGCAGGCAGATGCACCCTACCCTGTGTGCCACTGTGTGGGGGCACCCCTGCCAGAGCAAGGCTGGCCACCTTGACAGGCAGCCCGTCCCCTGCCCAGGCAGTGCAAGCCGGGCATGGGGACTGGAGATGCGGAGGTGCACACCTGTCTGACCAGTCACCCCTTCCTTTAATTCACCTTCCCAAGTGGCCCCAGGTCTCTGAGGTCACCTCCTTGTAAGGTTTCTCTTACTGGCTTCTGTCCAGCTTCCAACTATAATATTTCCCTTTCCAGAGTTCCCAGGAGACACCCGGCAGGCCTGGCACCCCACCTTGGCCATAGAAGAAACTGAGGCAGAGAGCTAGGACACAGTCGCTGCTGGGTTAGTGCAGAAGAGTGTTCTTGTCAAAACAAAGGAAAAAAGGAGAGGGAAGAGAGGTGTCTGGAGCCTGGGAGAGTGTTTGGGTGAGCGAGTATTGTTGAGATGTCACCATTTTAGGGAGTGAGTGGGCTTGGCTCCATCCTGATGAGAGGGACACTTCTTACAAGGTGACAACTGAAGTGAGGGGGCTCCCTAAAGACGCAGTGCAGAGACTCTCAGAGGTCACGTTCATGACTGGAGATGGTCAGAGCCTGCCCTCCCTTGCTCTTTGGATCCCAGGAACCAGATCAGTGCATTGATTTCTGCCCCTGGCTGGCACCAAGAGACCCAGCAGCTCCACCCCCTTTCTTGTGCCACAGAGAGAGCAGGAATTGGATCTGGCACCTGCCTCGTCCAGGTTGGCAGATGTGGAGCTGTCCAGCCAAGTGAAACTCCTTCCAGCTGCTTTGACCTTCACACCTGGTTCCCCTTATCCAGCTCCACCACCCCTTCCTGTGGACTGCACCCCCTCTGCAGCCCAGATCAGACAGACAGAGCCTCAGTGTGACAGGGGTCTGGGCCTCTGAGGACGTCCAAATTTTGTGCACAATACTTTTCAAGGGGGATGCTATTGTTGAGAAAGAGAGGGTGATAAGAGAAACCACTACTCCGAAAATAGTAGTTTGGTAAGCATGCTTTTAAACTCTGTCTTTCTAGAAGTGTAGCCCTCCTGCACTGGTATTTTTTAAGCATCCTGGATGATTGTCAGGTACACCACAATCTAAGTTCTACCTCCTAGACTTTGATGGATGGCATTTTAAGTGCACAGGAATTGGAGAGGCCCCAGGTTACCAAGAGGACCCAGGAGGGTCCCCTCTGACTCTCATCCTTAAGAGGCCCCGCCTCCTACTATTTCTAACTTCCATTATCCCTGAAACTCTTGTAATGATTTAGAAACTGGCTGTCCAGGAACAGGTATTTTCTGTTCTCATTTTCTCAGTCTGAGGGTTACTGGAGTGTGTGCATGTGTGTGTGTGTGTGTGTGTGTGTGTGTGTGTGTGTGTGTGCATGCACGTGTATACGTGTGTGTCCTGTGCGGGCAGGAGAGGGGAAAAAGAGCATTTATCCAGCACAGTCCTGGAGATAGTAGATTTGAAATACTCTGTTTAACTTTGCCCTGAGGGTCTGGAAGCTCCTTAATTCCTTGAGAGCAAGTCTGATGGGTTCACAAGCTAGAACAATTCCCAGAGAGTACTGTTACTTCCTGCCCGGGACAAGAGTGTTTATAACCTAAATGACTTGGTCTCATAGCCAGGAACAGGCAGAGCCAGGACTCAAATGTCTCTTTTCTTTTCCGCTATTTTCCCCCCACAACCTCATGCTGTCTTTTCTGGGAAACTATTGCATTAACCATGAATGACTCCACTGAGCAAGGACTCCAGCATTGTAAAAGCAATTGAAATGTCTTATGAGCTTGGGGTAGGGGGGAGAGTTTCTGAACCTGCCGAGTGGGGGGTCACCCACCTCAAAGGGGGGCCCAGACGCACCCTGCCCTGACCACAGCCTCCCTATGCCTGTGACGTCTCCCTTCCTGAGCTAGGGTTTCCTCGGACACTGAGCTGGGGAAACAGAGTCATGAGTTTAGGTTCCAGGCCCCATGTACTCAGGGGGCACACTAATAATATACAAGAAGGAATCTCTCCCTGATGTCACTCACACACTATTGAAAGCTTCCCCTGAAGCCAGGCTATCCTGTCAAGGTGGCACATTCACTTTACTGCCTCGCTCTTCCCATCATGCGGTTCCCCCAACTGGAATACCCTTCCCCATAGAGAGCTGTTTGTCTGATCCACATTCCCTTTCTCCATAAAGCCTGAGCTCACAGCGGCCTCTCCTTGCCTGAACTCCTGTTTTTCCAGGTTGTGTGAAGGAGTGACAAATGAATAACTCTGATGGAGAGACAAACACGAGTTAAATTCCACCTGCCACATAGTAGCTCTGTGGCCTTAACTTAGTTGCTGAGCTTCTCTGTGCCTTGATCTCCTCTTGTGTGAAATGGAGATAACCTGAGTTAGCGTGTGAGGCTGCCATGAGGGTGACAAGAGTAGGGACAGAGCAGCTGCTCAGGAAATGTTGGCAGAGGCCCTCACACATGGCTAGCTAGCCTTTCTAACTCAACTGTAAGCAGCTCCTTGCTCACCCAGAGCCTTGTGGTACAGGGAGGTGGTGGTCTGAGGAGCCGTCTGTGCTTGCTGGGAATTCACTGCACTCTGGGACTGGGGTCCTGGACACCCTCCCTGGAGATCTGAGTGGGCAGTTTCTACTCTGGTCCCACCAAGCACTCAGGGCACCCGGACATAGCCAGTGGATTCTCGGAGGCCTGCAGGTCAGGATGTGGCCACCGGGGGCAGTAACACTTCTGTGATTGCTGCTGGGGTGGCCCTGGAGGTCCCAGTGGGAGTTGGGGTCAAAATAGCTTCAACCCCAGATGTGGGAATCAAACTTAGAGAACCTGGAAGCCAGGCTGCTGTGTTCCCAGAGGGCGGGCATGAGAAGCGATTCCAGACTGAGCCAGTGATTCCAGACTGAGCCTTACCGCTCCTCCAAGTCAAGCTGTGCCTTGTCCTGGGTACCCACTGTGAGCCGCTCTGGCCACTCCTCCCCGGTGGGGGGAGCAGCCAGGCACAGATTCCGGACTCTCCAGAGGGCTCGCACACCGGCTGGTGTTTGTTTGCTCTTGACTGATACTCAGTGAGGGATGGTCCATTGCACCAGTGCCGGGAAAACAACAGCTTGCCGGGGCCACCGGGTCTGGGTCTCGTGCGCTGTGGGCAGCTTGCTGACTTCTTTCAGTGGTCACAGCTACAGCTGTGCATGGCTTTCCAACACCATTTCAGGCCAGCAGTCCCTCAGGTGGCCTCCTCCTGGTCCCATCACCTGCAACAGTGGCAGGACTGACTCCATCAAACCTGGCCCGGGAGGCTTCTCACCAAATCTGGGTCCTGTCATGGTTACCTCACCTTGCCCTCCCCAGCACTGGTTTCCCCCACCCCTCTCTGCAGACCTGCCCTCCTCTCTTTAATGCTGGTAAAGCCAGCTCCCCACATCCTTCTGCCTCTCCCCAAAGTCCTCCGCCCAGGTGTGATGGCCCCAGAGTGTCCTGGAGCCATCATTAGTCCATCCAGAACCCCAACCCTACCCTCTCCCCAAGCATCCCTGCAGCCTGTGCACCCTGCCCTATGTGTGCCCCCCCAGGGACCCTGACTTGCTTCGGGCCACACTGACTGTATAGGCTACTTCCCCTGAGGCTCAGCTCCACCCTTTCCTTCCTCCTCCCCCTCCGCCCCACCGTCCTACCTCTCGGCACTGAAAGGCTCAGTGCAGCTGGGAAACTGCAGGGCACACAACTGCCCGCGGAGCTGGCAATGCTGGGAGGCATCTGCAGGGACACTCAGGAAAAGCCACAAGGTGACCCTGAATTCAGGACCCAGGAGCATGAGGCTTGAGGGACAAGAGACAGGTAAAGTATCTAGAACTGGGTGGGAGGGGACAGTCAGGTGGAAGGACAGGTGTGGAATCCAGAGGCTGGGCCAGAGAGCTCCAAGCTGATAACGAGCGGCAGTGGGATGGGAGAAGTGGGTTTACCAGGGGGCTGCGGGCAGGAGGCTTCCGCAGGAAGCTGAATCACAACTAGAAGATAAAAACTAAAGACCTACAGTGTGGGCTGAGGGGCACAGGAGATCACCTTACCCCTCTGGACTCAGTTTCCCCATCAGACAACCAGGCCATTCCAGCTCCAACAGTGCTAAGCTGTGAAGAGGGATGTTCATTTCTTTTTTTTTTTTAATTATTTTTTTTAATTAATTTATTTTTTACAGAGACAGAGAGTGAGTCAGAGAGAGGGATACACAGGGACAGACAGACAGGAACGGAGAGAGATGAGAAGCATCAATCATTAGTTTTTCATTGCACGTTGCAGCACCTTAGTTGTTCATTGCTTTCTCATATGTGCCTTGACCGCGGGCCTTCAGGAGACCGAGTAACCCCTTGTTGGAGCCAGCGACCTTGGGTTCAAGCTTATGGGCTTTTTCCTCAAACCAGATGAGCCCGCACTCAAGCTGGCGACCTCTGGGTCTCGAACCCGGGTCCTCTGCATCCCAGTCCGACGCTCTATCCGCTGTGCCACCGCCTGGTCAGGCGGATGTTCATTTCTTTAATTTATTTTTTCCATTGATTTGAGAAAGAGGAAGGGGAAAGGGAGAGAGAGAAGCATCAATTCATTGTTCCACTTACTTACTCATTGATTGCTTCTGCCTTGACTGGGGTCCGAACTGGCGAATTTGTGGTCAAGCCAGTGACCCCAGGATTGAACCAACGACCTTGGTACTCCAGGATGATGTCCTATCCACTGTGCCACTGGCCAGGGCAAGAGGAATGTTCTTTAGTGTAGAAAAGAGGGAACCCAGTAACGTCTCTCCTTAAAGAGTGGCGGCTGTTGAGTAGATCGGGCAGCAGCCGTGATCACTGTGGGAGCGCCCAGGATACTCATGAAAAACACAGCTGCCCAGGCCCCTCTGCAGACCCTCTGCTCTGACTGCCGGGAGGGAGGTTCAGGAACATGTATTTCCACAGGTGTATTTTCCCTGCTGCCCTGACTGGGCCATGCGGCCTGTTTCAGGACCCCACTTTCCAGGCTGAAGGCCCACCAGGAAGGAGCATTGCAGTGGAGAAACAGTCTCCATGGCAGCAAGAAATGCCACCAAGGGCTTCTTCCCATCACTGGGGACGCCTCACTGGGGAAGCCAGGCCACTGAGTGGGTGGGGGAGTGGGCTTGGCAATAGGGATTGTCACTGGGAGGGTCTGAGCAGAGGGTCTCCACAAAGCAGGGGTGAATGAAGACCTCAGGGTCAGGTTTGAGGTGGGGCTGCTGCCAGGCCAGGCTGGAAAGAGACCAATGCTCTAACCCCACCCTTCCGCCCTTCCTAGCTGGTCAGCCACAAGCGGCCATGCTGCCCACACCCAATGGCAGTGGGCTGAGCCAGGAGTTTGAAGGCCATTGGCCAGAGACCCCAGAGAGGTCCCCATGTGTGGCTGGTATCATCCCTGTGATCTACTACAGCATCCTGCTGGGCCTGGGACTGCCTGGTGAGTACAGAGCTGAGTTCTGGGGTCTTGGGGATGGCCAAAAATTGGGTTCTCCACTGATGGGAGCCAATCCTCTATGCTGACCCCTGAGACCCAGGATCATAGACCCCCCAGGTTCCTCTTGCCTTTCTAGGAGTGATCTGGGCCACTGAGGAACAAAGCATAGTGGGGAGTAAAAGTAAAGGGCCAGAACTTGGGGTACTTGAGCTAAACCCGAAGTTTAACTGGAGCAGACAGCCCCCTCCTACTCCAGAAGGGGGCACTCTCCTAGGATATCTACACTCATACAGCACTGCCCTCAGCTGGGTGGAAAGCTCCCTGTCTCATCCACTGCCTTCAGAGAGCCGAGCTGGGGTGAGGGGTGGATGCAGGAAAGAGCAGGTGATCTAGCTCTTCCCTGTCTCTCGCCAGGGAAACCTATGTGTCAGGCATAGGCCCCGGTCCGGGGTGAAGTCAGTGGCTGACAGGACAGAGTATGGATGGACAGGGCAGGGCGGATTGGGTTAGCCTTCTGACAAAATGAGCTTTAAAGAAGAATCTGGAAAGAAGAGAAGCCAAAACAAGCATGCAGGGAGGCACAATGATAGCACTTTGGAAAACAAAGTCTAAGCAGCCCTTCTAACGTCTCTGATCTCCCCCTTCTGTGCCCTTGCTTGCCATCAGTCAACCTTCTGACCACGGTGGCCTTGGCCCGCCTTGCCGCCAGGACCAGGAAACCCTCTTACTACTACCTTCTGGCACTCACGGCCTCAGATATCGTCACCCAGGTGGTCATCGTGTTCGTGGGCTTCCTCCTGCAGGGAGCTGTGCTGGCCCGAGAGGTGCCCCAGGCTGTGGTGCGCACGGCTAACATCCTGGAGTTTGCTGCCAACCACGCCTCTGTCTGGATCGCTGTCCTGCTCACGGTTGACCGATACAGCGCCTTGTGCCACCCCCTATACCATCGTGCGGCATCATCTCCAGGCCGAACCCGCCGGGACATCACCATTGTCCTTGGTGTTGCCCTGCTGACTGGCATCCCCTTCTACTGGTGGCTGGATGTGTGGAGGGATTCAGCCCCTCCCAGCATACTGGACGAGGTTCTCAAGTGGGCTCACTGCCTCACCGTCTATTTCATCCCTTGTGGCATTTTCCTGGTTACTAACTCGGCCATCATCTACCGGCTACGGAGGAGGAGCCAGAGTGGGCTGCCGCCCCGGGTGGGCAAGAGCACAGCCATCCTCCTGGGCCTCACCACGCTCTTCACCTTCCTTTGGGCACCCCGGATCTTTGTCATGCTCTACCACCTGTATGTGGCCCCTGTCCACCGGGACTGGAGGGTCCACCTGGCCTTGGATGTGGCCAACATGGCAGCCATGCTCAACACAGTAGTCAACTTTGGCCTCTACTGCTTTGTCAGCAAGACTTTCCGGGCCACCATCCGAGAGGTCATCCATGATGCCCACCTGCCGTGCATCCTGGGGTCACCACCTGCGCTGAAGCCTCCAGGACTCCCCAAAGGGGAAGAATTATAGAGGAGGGGCCCAGTCAGCGAGCTGGGGGTGGCTCAGGGCCAGGTGCACTGGGCCTTTGTGGTTGTGCCCACAAAACTTTACCAACACTCTACTTTGCAATCTGGAGGGCAGAGGGAGAGGCCTCTTCCTTCGAGGGGTAGCCCCCAAGTAGAGGGAGGACCGTTTATCCAACTCTTGCATTAACTTCACCAGAAATTCCCGCTTCCTGGGACAAGGAAAGGGCTCTGCCAGGCACAGGCTAATAACGTCCACTGCTGTGGGCATTCCTTTGTGAGGGACATTTTACCTGGCACATTACGAAGGCAAAATTAATGTTGGCTGAATGAGTGAATGAATGAAAAGATTGATGAATGGATAATGGATGGATGAATATGACTTGTTTCCAGCCCACCCCCTTTCAGGGGCCCACCCCTCATTCCCTAAATGGGTCATTCTCTGGCTTTCCAGTGGCAATGCCAGGGCGAAAAGAAAGTTATCTCTAGGATTCCTGGGCTGCGGGAACCAAAAGTAACAGACTGGGTAACCAGGAGAGGGTGACTCAGAGAAGGCAGTGGTCTTAAAGCAGACACCCCAGCTCGAAGGAGACAAAACCCCTTGGGCTTCAGTCATGCTAGTTTGATTCCACTTAATTCCCTGCCCTGGAGCCAGGACACATCCAGGGGCCTGCAGTTTTCCTGGGGCTGCGCTTTTATTGTTGCCATGACTATGGAGAGAAGGAAATGCCCTCTCAGCCCAGGCGCTAGGGAAAGGAGAGCAGGAAGGGAGGACTTAGCCCCGCCCTTCAAGCCCACTCCACTTAGAGAAAGGCCCATTTCTCCACTACAGGGAGGAGATGATCTGAGACTGACCTGAGGGGCTCTGCTCGCCCCTGCCAGCCTCCATAAGGCTCTCTCTTCTGGAGTGGCAGCTGGGAGAGACTAGCAGATGGACCTCCACCCGCCCCAGGCGTTGAGTAAACACATTAGCCTGCCAGCTTTCCGCTTCCTGGTCAGGCTGAGCTGACCTTTCCCCTGAATGGGGGGTGCAGCCAGGGCCCCCACCAGCACCAACACTTAATGGGGTTACGTAAGTGAAAGAGTCAGATGTATGTTGGGCATACAGTCAGTGCACAATAGATGCTCAGCGTTACCCCCCTTTTCCTCTCTCTTTCTACCCAGAGCAGGGCTGTCCAGGAAAGGACCTTTAGCTATGCCCAGGAGGAAAAGGCAGGTCCCCAATCTTTTACCCACTATTCTAAACTCCAAAAACCTCTGAAAGCCAAAACAGTTTTCCTGACTTTGCCACACACATTTTGCTGACAGTGTGGTTAGCGGCTGCAGCCCCACACCCACGAGAATTGAGACCTAACCCCTAGAATAGCCCACACGTGATCTTTCTCTACTTTGAAAATTTCTAAATGCTGAGACACATCTGGTCTCAGGAGTTCAGAGGAGGCATCAAGGACCTGTGAGTCCTTCCATTTCTGCCACCACATGGTCTCCACTGACCCCGTGTGGACTGGGAGCATGAGAGTCCCTCACGGGCTTTATTCCTTGCTTAAGGTGGAGGGGTACAAGTACAGGCAACCCCAACGGGGATGAGAACACAGGCGGGTGAGATGATGTCCACCCCCAACCTAGCCCCAGGGTCCACATCGGCCCCACAGATGGAGGCTCTGGGAAGAAAGGCGCCTCTTGGATGCAGAACCAAATGGAACACGGCTGGGGAGGGACCTTCAACCCACTCTGTGTAAAATCTGCGAGGCCTGAAAGAGAGACGCCCCAACCAGGGAAGTCCCTCGTCATGGACGGCAACTGCAGATGGAGCAGTGCCTCAGTATGCCTCTTCCAGCTGGCTGGGGAGCTGTCCTCCAGGAGACAGAGAGCTTCACTCACTTGTCCCTGCCATGGGCAAAACCAAGAAGTTCCCGAAACTGGTGGGGAGGCCCTACTGAGACAGGTCAAGTTTTGTGCAGGTGGGGGCTGTGGTCTCACTTGTATCCTAAGTATTGTAACTATTTTATAGACTGAGGAACAGGGGCACAGGGAGGTTAGATGATACATACGCACATGGCCCTGAGCTGGTCAAGAGCAACACAGACTCAAACCCAAGTCCGCCGGTTCCTGGTCCGCCCGCGTCCACCACCTCTCAGGTGCCCTCAGGTGCAGAAGCTTTAGAGGAAGGGCAGCTGCACAGACGCTTTGCATCACTTATCACTTTTTAGTCTTGGACTTATCAGATTTGGGAACCAATAACATATTTTCCTAATAAGCCGCATTAGCTAAGAATTCCTCCTTAACATCTTGGTCACCTTTAGTGAAATGAAGAGATTGTCACTTTGATAAGCATGTCACGGAAATGTAAATGAAAAGTATTATTAACACTGCTCTTGTTTCTTTTTCATATCTTTATCATGAAACTCCCAATGGCTTCTGGAGAAGGAGACTGCAGTGGGGGGGTTCCCCTTTTCTCCTCTACCCATCTGCTGAGACATCTTGGCCAACAGAAGTCCCTTATGAAGTTCTGTTTCTTCCGGGCAGCTCCCCCACCCACCACTGTCCAGTCTATCGGTGGGGCTTCTGTTCTCTCACGACCCCTCTGCTAACATTTGAGGACACTTATTTTTCAAGCATCTTTCATGGCTTCCCAAGTCTACATATGATCTTTGCTGGTGTGAAGGCTGGCTGACAAATGGTTTTCTGGACTCTATATCTGCGTGTATTGGTTTTCTAGGTGTTTTGTTATGTTCTGCCATAACAAAATACCAGTCTGGGTGGCTTCACCGAAATGTAAATTCTTATAATTCTGGAGGCTGGAAATCTGAGACCCAAGTGTCAGCAGGTTTGGTTTCTTTCGAGTCCTCCCTCCTTGGCTTGCAGATGGCTGGCTGTCTTCTCCCTGCGTCCTCGCGTGGTCCTTCCTCGGTGTGGGCACATTCCTGGTGTTTCTCCACGTGTCCAAATTTTTTTTAAAGAAACCCAGTCAGATTGGATTAGCACCCATTCATGGTAACTTACTTGCCTCTTTAGATCCACATTCTGAGGTACAGACAGTTAGGGGCGGGCACACTCAGCCCACAGCCCTGGCTGTTTTAAAGAGAAATGTTACCTTGTCTGGGTACCCAGTTGTTAACACAGTAACTTTTCTCTTAGCTTTAAGTGAAATGTCTCTCAATTATCTCTTCGTTTTGGTTGGTTTGGCAAGATACAGATCAGTCTGTGTGTTTAAATGTGACCTCTGCTTTCTTTTTTTGGAAGATGTCAAAACTCAGGCAGCTTCCAGGGCGTGTCCTCACTCTCCGGACCTGGCCCCGGCCTCTTCCCATCCGTGTTTTTCCCCTTGAGGAGCTTCATTGTTTTTTCCCTTTTTGTTTTTGTCCAAAACAAGAGGCAGGCTGGTCGGGTAAAAGGGCCTCCAGCTGTCCACCTGCTCCTGGGGTGGGGAATGGGTCAGGGTGACAGGCTTCTGCAGGATCTGCTGAGGTCACCCGGAGGGCAGGACCACACTTTCTGAATTAAGCATTGAGCTCTCTCGTCAGCCAGGTTACAGATGTGCTGGAAGAGATAGCGGGACAGTCTTTGACATGGGGGTGTCTTGGTAATCTTGACTCCTCCGCACCCTCCACGTCCTGCCTCCTTTGTCATGGGGAAGCTTGAGATGGTCAGTGAGGCCCAGCTCCACCTTTTGACTGTTGTTATTGTCTCAGACAGCAGGGGGCGCTGTAGGATGGACAGATGGGACTGAGAGCCGCTGGCTGACTTTAAGCCAGATTTATAGGAGGATCCAAGTTACTGCAACGACACTGTCTGCCCTGGGGCCCACAGCCAGCCCTGGGAGTAGCTGGGTGAGAGGGCTAAGTTGTTCCTCTTGTCACTCTCCACCCTGAAGCCACGAAGCCACGTCCATCTGCCAGGCTGTGGCTGCATTTTTCTCAGATCATTCTGGTGGTTGGAAAGGTTTCCCATGCGTGGCACTGTTTGAAGGGCCTTTTCATGGCCCTCCTCCCTCCACCCTCCATCAGCAGGGTCCAGCCACCCCTCTGACTGGCCTCAGGTTCGGCTGGCCTGTCTTTCTCACAGCGGGGGCTTGGGCTGTCTGGGCTCAGAGCCCGGGAGCCTCGCTCAGTCCTCTGGGGTCCCACTTGTCACATAGCAGTCCAGTTCCACCTGACACCCCTCGCCCCTGGCCAGCAAGTCCCATCCATAGCAGCCACCTGGATATCCTGCCCTCTAAAGGTGAGAACTTTTTCAGCGGCCCCACATGACAGGGATGAAGAGAAAGGGGCCAGGAAGGTGAAAGGGAGGAGATGGCCAAACCCCATAGCAAGGCACGAGCAGAGCTGGGACGCAGGTCAGGCTCCATCCACGCCATCCACTGCTCCTGGAGGTCCCACGGTCACAAAGCAGGAGGGGTAGTCTTCTGCCCCACCTTTGTCCTTCCCCCATCGCCCCTGCAGCACCCCCCAGTCCTTCCCAGACTCTGCCATCCGTGGGGGGGGGGGTGCTGGGGGGTTACAGGATGGTAGGCCTAGTCCTGAGCCACTTTTGGGGGGAAGAAAAGGCGAGCCTGCCCAGGCGGTGGTGCAGTGGATAGGGCATCAGACTGGGACGCAGAAGATCTGGATTCGAAACCCTGAGGTCTCCAGCTTGAGCGTGGGCTCATCTGGTTTGAGCAAGGGGTCATTCAGTCTGCTATAGCGCCCTGGTAAAGGCACATATGAGAAAGCAATCAATGAACAACTAAGGTGCTGCAACAAAGATTTGATGCTTCTCATCTCTCTCTGTTCCTGTCTGTCTGTCCCTATCTGTCCCTCTCTCTGTCTCTGTCACAAAAAAAAGAGATAAGAAAAGGCGAGGGCTAATCCCAGACACCCTGAGACTCTCACCTCCCCCAGTCTGAGTCCTCTCCAGCCTTCACACCTCTATTCAAGAAACCTGGAAGGGGACTCACTCTCGGGAGCAGGTGAGCCACCTGCCCGGCACTCCTCACCTTCTTGTGAAAGGAGAGCGGAGGCCTTCCTTCAGTTCTTTCTGAAGAAAGTGGGTTAGGGCCTGACTTAGCCTCATGGCTGCCATGAAATCTGAAAAACAGAGCCCAGCTGCCTCCATTACCTTGGCTTCTGGGCAGGAGTGGAGGAGGGGTAAGGGGTGATGAGGGCACAGTTGGCCTCCTCCTCACTGGTCTGCCTGACAGGAACCCCAGGACCCCAACTTCCTGGGCTGGTGTGAGGAGCTGGGTCCTCCCACCCCTCCAGCTGAGCCTGGCCAGGGCTCAGGATTGCCGGCCCCTCCCTTCCAGCCCATCATCTGCAGCTGCTGCTGGAGGTGAAAGGGTTAACGAGGTCTGTGGTGTTTCTTCAGGGGCTCCTCCTAGATGTATATTTAGCAGGCAGGGCAAGGCGGAGGAAGAGGAATGCCAAGATGCCCTGGCACCAGAGCCTCTGATTTGCCACACCTCTTGAAGAAGGGTGGGGGCGGTGGTGCAGGAGTGGGAGGCAGTGGACGGGTGCCACGAGGGGGTGGGATCTGGGAGAGGATCTAGTGGAGGGAAGGGGGCAGGAAGGGCATGTGTGCATTGGCTTTAAATGGAAGATTGGGGTCTCAGAGGGGACTTGGAAGCCCTGGAGTGGGGAGGGCATTGTTCTTTCTTGGTGAGAGAAGAACCAAGTGACCCAGTCTCTCAGGGATGTGGATGGACTATGGAACTGGGCACGGGGCTTACTAGTGACAGCAATGAGACAGACCCCTTCTGTCACCTGCTGGAATAGCTACCCTGCTTTCCCTCTGTGCCTCCTCTGGTCCTCGCTGCGGACCTTTCCACCTCGGATCTTCCTACTGTACCTTTCTAGTGCTCTGGGTCCTTGGCCAGCTCCTCCACATTCCCTTGCTCCTTTGACCCCAACGTGGCGATAAACAAAGGCCACCCAAATGAGGACGAGCAAAAGTTCTGGGTGTGGAGCATGCTGTACAAGGGGTCAGCCATCATCACCTGCATTGGCCAGGGACTCCACCTGGGCAGGAGTGGAAGACTTTCTAGCAGGACAAAAGGCTAGCCTGGGGGGGGGCTTCCCCTGAGGCTCTCTGTGTGGGGAAGATGTAGGGGGCCTAACCAGAATTGGGGCTTCCTGTGTGATTGGTTAGAGATGCATATTTGGCTTTCCCTGATTGGCCCTAGTTAGAGGCAGGGCCAAGAATTAGGGAAACTGTCAGTCATTAATCAAGTCCTGGCTACCTGGAGCCAATTGCTACAGGGGTTACCTGGGCCTCCTGGACCAGTTGTTCAAGATAGCGATCTGATTTGCTACCTGTCTGACTTACAGACAACAGGCTGGCTTCCTGGGCTCCGTTCTGCAGATAGTGTGTCAAAGTTCTACTTGAGTAGGTGGTCTGGCCATTGTACACCTGTACCTTTAGTCTCTCACCAGAGGCTGATTAAGTCTGGTTGAGGCCCCGGGCGCAGAAGAAAATATTGAGCCCCTTACATTAGAAAAAAGTGTAAAGTTGGGGTTTTGTGGGGCCCTTCAAAAGCCAGGGGGCTCAGGGCGCGCACCCGATACACCTACCATTAAATCTACCTCTGTCTCTCACCAACAACCTGTGAGTGGCATCCCAGTGTTTTAGGCAAGCACACTAAGGATCAGAGAGGTTGATGACTTAGCTAAGTCGCAGAGGAAGTACGGTTCAGAACTTGGACAGGAACCACCAGGTCTGTGCACACACCTCCCTGTGCTGCGTTCTGAAGATGAAGCTCCCGCTCCCTGGCCCCCAGCTCCTACGCCAGCACTTTGAGCATGCTGTCAAGAAATATTTATTGAATGCGTGAATACTAACTAGCTTTTATAACTTTTTAAAAAGTGAGTGCTGATAGGGCAGCTATAATCAGGATGCCAAGCTGCAGGCCCCCCTCCCCTGCCATCCTGGGACCACCGCAGTGCTCCTTGGTTGGAAGCTGACACCACAGGCTGAGCCTGGGCCAGTGGGCGGGGAGGAACCCGGCCGGCCTCTCCGGAAGGCAAGAGTAGTCCACCTGAGGGCCTATGTGTACTCCACTGTTCTAAGTGACACGCCGGGGTTCTGGTCTAGCCTCACTGAGCGAGGTGTCAGCCAAAGGCAAAGGACACATCCTCTCCGAAGTTGGCCTGGAGTGCAACCAAGTGGGAGATCAGGAGTTTCAGGCCCTAAGGGAGACAGAATCCTATGGTGGCCCCATGATCTCTGTGCCTGTCCTCACAAGTTACTCTACGGTTATATTACATTACACAGTAAAAGGGATTTTCAGTGTAGAGAGAACCGCACTGCAGGAAGGGGTCAGGTGACCTGGCTGGCGGCGTGTGTCCTGTACTGGCCCCATGGCCCTGGGTCTCTGCAAGCCCCAGTTTCTAGAGTGAGGCCCCGGCCCGAGTAATCTAACACTCCCTATTGTGGGCTGCATTCTTTTGTGCCCAAGAGAGGCCAGGATTAAGGCCAGCTCCCTGGGTTACACTGGTCAGGTGGGTGGAGGTGTCTCCTTGGTCCCATGGAAAGAAACAGAGAATCATCTCAGAATGTGGGTGCTGTGTCAGTGGGCCCCACCCCCTCTAGCCTCAGTTCCCTTCTGTCCTCAGGGTGGAAGGGTGGCAACTATGAAGGAAAAAAAGATTTTGGGTGAGTAACAGGCGTGATTGTTGATTTTCCCAAGGGCTTGGTTCTGCTTCCTGATGAATGACATCTCCTGGGGTCATAAAGGACAGGTGTGGTCACAACCTGATAAACTTCTCGAATCCCAGAGCCTGGAACCATCTCTCACTGCATACAAGGTGGTGCCTCGGGAACCTGGACCCAGCATGGAGGTGGCAGCCGTCTCTGTTCCCAGGCACAAACCTTCCGGCTGAGACTTGCTGCAGGAAAGGGGGGGGGGGGGATGGGCGGGGCCCGCAAGCGGCCTTTAGACATTTCAGCGGGTCTCCATCCTTCAGCCTCCTCTCTTCCTTGTCTTCGGACAGGTGTCCAGCAGAGGGCTTGGTCACTCAAGCATTCAGAGAAAACAGAAGCGTCACGTGCGCTGGGCAGACAGAGAAGGAGAAAGAAAAGGCAGAGGTTTGAAGATGCTCAGAGGAAGGGGTCCCAGGAAGAAAGGGAGCAGTACCTGTTTGGAAGACAGAGGGGCCAACAGGAGACAGGATGAGAACATGCACACAAGAAAGAGGTCTTGTAAAACCAACCGCTCCTTCGGCAGAGCTGCTGGGTGCCAGGCCAGGTTTGGCAAAGGGCACCCTTCATTTTCATTATAGACTCAATGGTGGATGATCGGTGCTTGTGGGGAGGAGGGAGCTTGGCGCACAGTCCCGTGTCACCTCTCCAGGGTTCCAGCAAGGGGTCCTGTCCCTTCCCACCCCATTGCTTCTCCCCTCCAGGCTTTTGGATTCAGCCCTGACCCTGTCACTGCGTAAAGCCATCCAGGGGTGTCCCGCTGCCCCAGGATGAAGTCCTAACTCCTCCACGGGGCAGCCCTTGGCCACGTGGCACCAGGCCTCTCGGCCCTGGCTTTCCCTCCGTCACCTCCCAGCCATGCTCCAGCCAAGCTGCTTGGTTGACCATCGGATTCCCAGCACTTTGTCAGTGCCTGACAAATGGACACTTTTATCCCTGCCCTCGGCAAAGACATTCTGGGTGCACACGTGCAAACGAGCAGTCTGGCCAATGAATGAAACACTTTCCTTTCAGCTTTGAAACTCCGAGTAGGCTCGATGTCACATTGATGCCCACCACCCAGGCCCTTGCTGTGCTGGTCCTGTCCAGTGGCTCTGCAGTTGCATCTGGGCCCCAAGGAACCAGAGGACCGCCTGAGCCCTTACCACCCACGGGGTTCTCCACTTGTTGCCCTCCACAGGGCCCCCGGGGGAAGGGAAGCCCACAGGGCCCTGCAGATGGCTTCACAAGGGAGCTTCCAATGAAGCTGCCTGAGTACCCAGAGACGTGCCCTCCTCAAGTCCCCCAGGCCCTGAAACTCACCAGCAAGAGGGGACACCAAGGTCAAGGCCAAGGTGGGGCCACCGGGTGGGCAGGGAGTGCACAAAGGGTAGATGTGCTCCGAGGGGCCCAGGGCAGGGACCTGCAGCTAAGAAAATATTTTTAGTGGTTTTTACTGCAGGCACCTACATTCCTGAGTCACTGGAGGGGAGAAGGCCCTGAGTGAGGGGAGGAGGCTCCCCATGCAGTGTTGCCACGAGGAACAGGCTGTGAAAGGAGTTACACATGTGAGGGGAAGTGTGGGCGCACGGTAAGGGCAGACCTTCAAGGGAGCCGGGAGCCCAGAGCCGGGCCGAGGCAGGGATGAGGCGGTGCAGTGGCGAGGCCGGGCCCGGGGTGGCTGCGGGAGGCCCGGTGGGCAGGGCCCCCCACTTCTCTCTCTCCTGCCCTCCCCAGTGGTGGGCCATCTGCGGGGGATGAACCAGGAGCTACCTCTCTGGGCCGGCACCATCTGGGTGGCCAGGAGGTGAGCCAGGGAATGCCAGGGCAGCTGCCAAGTCCTGAAATCACTGTGCCCAGGCCTGCCCTTCCCTCAGAGGGGGCGAGGCGGAGAGGGGAGGCATGTAGTTGAGGAGGCTGGAGAGCTCTAGGGCTCCCTTCAGGGTGGGAGACCTGAGTGCGAGGGTGGAGGATGTGGGGGAGTCAGTGGGGGAGTCCCTGGCTTCAGTTCTCTCGGGGGCAGAGTGCTCTGCAGTGCTGAGCTGCTCCTGGAAGGGAGGATGGCCAGCCAGTCTCCATGAGACTCTCAGCAAAAGCCTCTCTGTTCCTAGATCTGCCATGTATATTGTAAGATCTGGGGCCAGGCTAGTCGGTTACCCCACCATGGCTGGGTGGAACCAGTGGAGCAACTCTCTGACCAGAAGACAAAAATCTCTTTATTGCCAAGGTCCCTGCTCTGCGTCCCAGATGCCAAGCCTCGGGCCCTGTGGAAAGCAGAATTCGAAGATGCTCCATGATCTCCGCCCCTGGGTGTCACTCTTGTGGTTTTTATATTATACGGCAGAAGGAATGTGCAGAGGAATTAAAGTTACTAATCAGCTGACCTTCAAATAGAGTGGTTATCTGGGTGGACCTGACTTAATCACAGGAACCCTTTAAAAGCAGAGACGTTCTCCGACGTCAGAAGGAAAATCAGTGACTCCAAGCATGAGAAGGATTTGATGTGCCATCACTATCTTTAAAAAAGGGGGTGTTGCATGGAAAGGACTTGAGAGCAGCCTCTAGGAACTAAGACAGATCCCCCAGCCAACATCCAGCAGAAAACGGGACCTCAGTCCGACAGCCACAGGGATCTGGTTCTGCTAACAACCTACATCAACTTGGGAGCACATTCTGTCTGAGCCTTCAGTGAGAGCTCAGCCTGAGCAAAACATTGATCTTGGCCTGAGACCCTAAGACCAGTCAAGCCCACCCCAAACTTTTGACCTATGAAACTGTGAGCTAACACATGGGTGTTGAGCCTCTAAGCCTGTGGTAATTTGTTCCTCAGCAATAGACAACTAATAGAGGTCTCAGAACGATGAAGGTT
The DNA here is from genome assembly GCF_036850995.1 of Saccopteryx leptura. Classification (NCBI taxonomy): domain Eukaryota; kingdom Metazoa; phylum Chordata; class Mammalia; order Chiroptera; family Emballonuridae; genus Saccopteryx; species Saccopteryx leptura. The sequence goes on from NC_089507.1 coordinate 171,731,143, forward strand.
CCAGGTCATGGATGTTGACCCCAGGTGAGAAGAAAAAGAAGCATTCTGATTTCAGCTATAACCTGGGAGTTTCAACCTCATCCGGCACTCCAGCTCCTCCTCCTCCTCATACAAGCATCTGAGTCTTTGTCCGTGTAACTCTTGCCAGAGGCTCCAGCTCCAATCACTGCTCTGGGAAATTTGTCTCTCTCTCTCTCTCTTTTTTTTTTTTCATTTTTCCAAAGCTGGAAACGGGGAGGCAGTCAGACTCCCGCATGCGCCCAACCGGGATCCACCCGGCATGCCCACCAGGGGCGACGCTCTGCCCACCAGGGGGCGATGTTCTGCCCCTCTGGGGCGTTGCTCTGTTGCATCCAGAGCCATTCTAGCGCCTGAGGCAGAGGCCACAGAGCCATCCTCAGCGCCCGGGCCATCTTTGCTCCAATGGAGCCTCGGCTGCGGGAGGGGAAGAGAGAGACAGAGAGGAAAGAGAGGGGGAGAGGTGGAGAAGCAGATGGGCGCTTCTCCTGTGTGCCCTGGCTGGGAATTGAACCCGGGACTCCTGCACACCAGGCCAATGCTCTACCGCTGAGCCAACCAGCCAGGCCCTCTGGGAAATTTAGACACAAGCTATTTATAGACAGACCAATGGAAGGTGAAGAGCACAGCTTCTTAGGCCTAATTATCCAGGTTTCTTATATGTTTGCTTCTCCGCTAACTTCCCCCTGTATTTCTGTCTAGTTCTGATGCTGTTGGATCTTTGAGTCCTTGGCAAAAGCAAAATCCTCGCTAGCAACTTATGTAAGGGGGACTTCCTAGTTTAAGACCCAATTTATTCTTCCAGATAGTCCCCTAAAACTTGGAATGAATTGTTCTCTCTTGATCTCGTGGCTTAAATACCTTGATTTTATCCTTTGGTGGTCAGCTGTCCACCAAAATCCCTTCTTCCTTTTCATAGTATAGGATTGTCACTAAAGAGCAGTGGCTACATTTCCCAGCTGTCATTGCAATTAGGGGAAGTCGTGTGACTAGTTCCCACCAATAGGATGTAAGCAGAACACACACACACACACACACACACACACACACACACACACACTTCTGAGCCACAGCAGTGTGTGCGCCTCCTGTATTTCCCTTCCTCTTCTGCCACCTGGATGTAGATTACAGTGAGACCCTGTGGAATGGTAAAGCCTTGAGATAAAAAGCGCCCGAGTCCCTGAATCACCATGTGGAGGAAAGCCACTGACCGATCAAGTGTTTTATGAGTAAGAAATAAACTCTAAGGCATTTGAACCATTCTACATGCTGGGGTCTATTTGCTACAGTTTTTTAGCCTATCCTTTATATAATACACATCCTTCTACTTGGCCCTCAACCTGAATCGGTTGCACAAGGTGCTGACTAAACTCCTGCGATGAAAGCTTCCAAATCTCCCTGTATTTCACTTTCCCTGCTGGCTGCCATCCCTGTCTTGGTTCGCACTGTCTGCTTGCTCCAAAGTCTGGCTGACTCAGCTGGCCTGGGCCACCATCCATCTGCTGTCAATGAGTGCCTGGCTCACAGAAAAATGCACATTTATTCCCCCCAAACATAGGGTTCTTTTTTTCAGCTAAGGTGGTGCAGCAATATATTTGGAGAACTGAGCTGCTATTCAGCGCATGGCTCCTGGTTACTTTGGGAGGCGGCCAGGGAGCACACCTTTAGCCCTAACTCCCTCAGCAAGAGCCTCCAGGGGTTGGGGAAGGGGTGCAGCAGGGGGTAACAGAGAGGGGGAGGAAACCAGAAGGAGCTGACAATTCTCTCAGAAAGCAATTAAGCATTTCTTAGTGGTCTCAGGGACAACCTCAACTTTTTACACTTTCCCCCAGGGAAGCTGCCTTGGGGAGGAGAGACCATGTAACTGCATTGAGCTCACAGCAGAAAGGCAGCCCCATCCGGCACCAGCAGCAGCATGGGGGGCCTTGGAATGGACCATAGCAGGCCCCAAGATACTAAGAAGCCCCTCCCCACTGTCCATTGCTGAAGCTCAGGACCTCAGCTCAGCAGAGAGGAGAGGCTGGAGTGGAGAACAGGTCTGGGGCTCTACTATAGCTCACAGACGCCATGGCCCAGCTCCCCATGGGGTCAGATGCCCCGGAGGTCATAAAATTACACAGCATCCGTGCTGCAAAGGGCTCCAGGATGCCTCTGCCTCAGCAGTTTCCAATGCAACTTTGCTTTTTGTTTGAGCCTGGAAATGACCGTGGCTGACTCCCCAGGGCCCAGGAATCCAGCCACCGGCTCCTCCTGGCTTCCGTCCGGGAGCAAGACACAGCCAGATGCCCAGGGCAGCACTGACATTAAATATAGCAGCCTGACCTGATGCTGATCACTGGGTCTCTCCATACCTCTCACTGAGCAAGCAAGTGGCCTGAATCCTCCATGGGCAGCTGAGAGTGCGTCTCTGAGGGGGTGAATCTCGTGCAAGATGGATTTAGAAATTTCCACTGAGAATCTTCCCCAATCCCTTTACTGTGGCTCACTACTCAGAGTTCTTTCCAACAACCTAAATTCTTCTTCCTCTATGTTAGGTCCGGTTCCTCTCATTGTCACTTATAAATGACTTTGCTCGTTAGTTATTTGCAAGGGTTCCCTCTCCAAATCTAGCTGAGTTCCTTCCCCGCCTAGTTGGCAAACAGATATGACCGGGTCCTTAGCTGCAAACCCCCATTTTTCCCAGGGGGTCAGGGAGCCAGATTTGACAGGTGCAGTGACCCAGTGCACATGGTGTTGGGCACCCACAGGGAATGCCAGAGACCAAGGTCTCCCCAGGACTGGCAGCTTGGATGACTCCGGGGGCAGAAATAACCTGAGCCTGCTGCCCTTTCCTTCCTGAGAGTGACTCAGCAAGAAGCTGGCAGATAGAAACACAAATCTAGACCTGGACCTTGCAGAAGGGACAGTGGGCAAGATTATAGTCCAGAGACAGGCTAGCCATAGGGCTGGGCATTGAAAAGATGCTCAACCTCACTTAGAATAAGAGAAGTCCAATGAAAATTACACCCAGACCCCATTTCCCACCAAAGAGATTGGCCAAGATCAAAGGTTTGACAACTACCCAAGTTGGCAAGGGTTGGGGAAGGCACTGTCATGCTTCACGAGCAGGATTGTAAACTTACACGGGCTCCGTGAATGGCAGCTTGGCATTACCGACTAAATACACAAATTCTTCAACCCAGCAATCCCACTTCTAGAAAGGTGATGTCTAGCTATGCACACACATTTGTGAAATGACCTAGATGGCATTATTTATAAGAATGATGAGGCACTGGAGGTGCCCTCCATCAGGGACTGATTCCACACTGACGATATGTCCAGTGGCAGGAACAAAGAATTAGAACCAGAGAGGTACAGCTATGGAAATATATCCCAGAGACACTGCAAAGCGGAAAACAAAAGGAAAAGCAAAGCAGGAGCAGAACAGCTGTGCATGCAGCTGGCTGGTTTCAGTTTCCATGAGTGAATGAACAGACTGGCATGCTACTATCTGGGTAAAAAACAAAACAAAACAGTACATATGCTGGTCTGGTTGTGCACGCTTCAGACTATCTCTGGGTGGAGACCCAAGAAACTGGTTTCATGGGTTACAGAGGAGCAAGACTTTTCATTAGATACCTTTTTGCAATTTTACAATTTTGAACTGTGTGAATATATCACTTATGGAAGAAGAGAACACTGTTCACAATATGTGCACTTGGCCTTCATAATGGAACGAAATGACCCCAAACAAGTTCCAGGAGAGAATGAGGTGGTGGAAGGGAGAGATGGTTCCATCTTACGTTCACACGGCATGTCACCTTCCACAAAGAGCTTCATTTGTGTTACCACATTCAATCCTCAGGACAGACCCATTTTTTCAGGTGAGGAGGTGGAGGCTCAGAGAGGTGGCGTGATTTCTCGGAAGTCACACAGTGCATGTTGAGCCAGGATTTGCATTCAGGTTTTCTGGCTCTCCCTCACATCCTTTTGCTATCTCACTCTGTGGCCGGAGAGTCCCGGCGGGCTGGGTCACTGACGTCCTCCTTCCCATCTAGAACATGATCCAGGCCATTGAACATTGGTTCCGGCACCAGCTGTGATGTTGGAAGATGGGATCAAATTCTGGGTCAGCTACATCCTACCTGGGTGACTTTGGCAAAGTCGCTTATTGGGCCGACTCAGTCACTTCCCCTGTGAAACAACAATAATGCGACCCACTTCGAAGGGTTGTTGTGAGGATTCAATGAGCTAAGTAGCAGTAAGAAAACAGGTGCCTGGAAGAACCAGTCCTGGCTTCCTACAGCCCAGAGTTGTCCTCTGACGGATGCCTACTCCCTAGGAATTGTGCAGAAATCAGAAAGAAACACATTGTGCATTCGCTTGTGTTGATTCTGCACCGCAGGCCTGCCAGGCGTTCATTCTCCGTTCCATTCCCCTCCTCTTCCCTCGTTCCTGCTCTGTTTTTCCTTCCTGCTCCTGCACTGTCTCTCTGCAGCCTGAGGAGAGGAGGCCTGAGGGTCGGCGTGGAGATCCAGGCCAACCCAGCCTGCACAGGAAGGAGACGTATGTGCCCAGCCCAGCAGGAGCCCAGTTCTGCCCCTCCTCCCCTCTCCCACAACTCCCCTTAAAATATCCAAGATTGGTTTTCCTTGGAAATTACAACGAACCAGAAATAGACAATGGAGGGGAAGAGGCAACTACATGGCAGTTCTTTCTCTTTCTCTTCCCACTAGATAAGTTTGAACACTAGGTCTTTACCTAGGTATCATCCTTTTTTCTTTTTTATCTATTTATTCATTTTTAGAGAGGAGAGGGAGGGGGAAAGAGAGAGAGAGAGAGAGGGAGAGGAGGGAGAGAGAGAGAGAGAGAGAGAGAGAGGAGACAGAGAGAGAGAAGGGGGGGAGGAGCTGGAAGCATCAACTCCCATATGTGCCTTGACCAGGCAAGCCCAGGGTTTCGAACCGGCGACCTCAGCATTTCCAGGTCGACGCTTTATCCACTGCGCCACCACAGGTCAGGCCTTTTCTTTTTTCTTTTTTGGTAAATAAGATAAGAGTTTGCTTTTCTCTCAAACAGTGGTCTGGAGGTGGGAGGGTCATGTCCTCCGTCAGGGTTTATTCGCCACAGAGTCAGAAAGCCAGGCACGGTGCAGCGTGGGGCCGCTCCCTCCAGCTGTGGAGCTGGCTGTCTCCGTGCCTTTACAGCCATTACAAGTTTCACAGCCCAGAGTGCCTTTTTGCAAGCATTAAAGGGGGTCTCCTTCAGGCAAGTGCAAGTCTTAGTCAAATGGAAGGTAGCTTTGCAGAGGAAATAGAGGCACCCTCTCTCTAGACAGACAAATTCAAAATGACACCTTGATGCAGGAGGCAGCTCCAGGGCAGAGTGGCTGGGGGACATGCTGTGTGTGTGAAGAAAAGGCTTTTTTTTTATGGGTGGACACAGCCCATGGCTTGGAGGCTGGAGAGAGGAATTCACCACAATGTGTGGATTCCTGCAACTCGGTGGAGGCTGTGAAGTCCAAGATCAAGGTGCCAGCATGGTCCCCGCTGGTAAAAGTCCTTCCTGGTTCAAAGCAGGTTCCTCCCGCCTGTGTCCTCACGGAAGGGAAGGAGGATATCGTCCTTTACAGAAAGAAAATATTGACAAGAAGAACCCATTTCCTTCTTACGTCGGTCTCCCCTTCCTTGTTCTTACCTTTTTGAAATGAACATGTAAAATGTCAATGGAGACATTTTTGTCACAAGCAGGGATCGCTGTCAGCATCTAGCGGGTACAGGTCCCCATGACTCTGTCCCCAGTTTCGATTAATTTGCTAAAGCAGCTCACAGAACTCAGGAAAATTGTTTGCTTACTAGAATGGTGGTTTATTACAAAGGATATCATAAAGGACACAGATGGACAGACAGAGGTACAGAGGGCAGCACCAGACCTCTGTTCAGCAACCTCGGTACTTGTGTTCTGGCTGAGAAAGAATTCAGAGCCAAGACTCAAACTACAACAGAAAGTTTATTTAGAAAGCAACAGAGGTAGAAGTGGGCCGTAGAAGAAATGGGTTCAGTAAACAAGTTATAGAGGCAAAAGAAGGGCCCTTGGAGCTCAGGAGAGAGAGAGGGGGGCAAGGGAAATGCCCAGGGGAGGGGGGGGGAAGGCTTCAGTCCCTGTGGAACTAGGAGCTTCATCTTCCCGGCACATGGAGGCACCGGCCCAGAAGCTCATAAATCTTGTTGTTCAACTATTTTTATACAGTTTAACCGCCAGCATTGCCCCCAGCACTGTCCCCATCGCAGCCTTCCAGGTGACCAACCCCGCCTAGAGGCTGTGCAGGGATCCTAAACAAGTCACCTCAAACTCAAGGCTTGTTAGGAATATCAGAAGACACTCCTATCCCTTAGAAAATTATAAGTATTTTAGGAGCACTGTGCCTGAAGCAGGGTAAAAGCAAGTATATATAGTAGTTCTCATACCACAAGGTATATAGACTTATGATGCCCTAACTCGCTTTTTTTTTGTAATTTTTACTTTATTTTTTTATTCTATTTATTCATTTTTAGAGAGGACAGAGAGAGGGAGAGAAAGACAGAGAGGGAGAGAGAGGAGAGAGAGACAGAGAGAGAGAAGGGGGGAGGAGCTGGAAGCATCAACTCCCATATGTGCCTTGACCAGGCAAGCCCAAGGTTTTGAACCTGCGACCTCAGCATTTCCAGGTCGACGCTTTATCCACTGTGCCACCACAGGTCAGGCCCCAACTCGCTTTTTCTAGGTAAGGCTTTGACTCTCAGATCAGACTTTGGGAGCTTGTAAGACAGGGAGAAATGCTGATTTTATAGAAAACTCAAAACAGGCACCTCCTAGAGAGAATAGCTTGTATTTTTTTTCTTAGGGAATGTGGAGAATGCAAATTTGCTTTCTTTTACTCACACAGAGTTGATAAGTGTTTGTAAAAAGATGCATAGTCTAAGGCAGGGGTAGTCAACCTTTTTATACCTACCGCCCACTTTTGTATCTCTGTTAGTAGTAAAATTTTCTAACCGCCCACCGGTTCCACAGTAATGGTGATTTATAAAGTAGGGAAGTAACTTTACTCTATAAAATTTATAAAGCAGAGTTACATCAAGTTAAAGCATATAATAATAATTACTTATCAAGTACTTTATGTCGGATTTTCACTAAGTTTGGCAGATTAAATCTTTATAAAACAACTTACTATAGTTAAATCTATCTTTTTATTGATACTTTGGTTGCTCCGCTACCGCCCACCATGAAAGCTAGAATGCCCACTAGTGGGCAGCAGGGACCAGGTCGACTACCACTGGTCTAAGGAATGCCTTCCACCGGCTTACAAGGACAAATTGCATTCAATTCTTTGACAGCAAAATGATCACACACTTCTGACTTATCCTAATGGAATGTGATAACACTTGTCTTTCATCAGGTTGAATCACTTGCCAGAAACTTCATATATAATTTTTTTTCTAAAGGTAGAGTGGGAATACATCTTGTCTTGCTCTGTGATTTTTGGGTCTGAATACATCGTCCTCCAATCCTCTGGTTTCCAGAACAGAAAAGGCAGTGGCTCAACACCAAAGCTGACAGCAGGATAGATGTGGAGTGGGTTATGCCGGTCCTGCTGGTCCCACCAGCGCCCTTTCCCCACTGGCCTCCTCCCTGGAACTGGAGGGCTCGCTGACCTTCCACCTTCCACGCCTCGGCCCTCTATCCTAGCTGCTAGACTTGGGGCAAAGAATTTGACTTCCTTAGTCCCCACATGGCAACCATGTCCTCATGAAATGGTTGCAGGACTTGAATGATCATACACAGAAATGTCTGGGCACGCTGTCAGGGGTGGCTTCTTTAGGGAGGGACTGGGGTAAGCAGGGAAGAGGGGGCATGAGGACATCTTATCTTCAAACAGCTCGTATTTGTTTAAAAATGTTTAATAAGTACGAATTACTTTTGCGATTTAAAAAAAACTTGTAAATGCCTGACCTGTGGTGGCACAGTGGATGGAGCATCAACCTAGAATGCTGAGGTCGCTAGTTTGAGGCCTGGACTTACTTGGTCAACACGAAAAGCATCTGCACCAGATTGATGCTTCCCACTCTCCTCCACCCTCCTCTCTTTAAAATTAATAAATAAAATCTTTTAAAAAAATTTGTAAATGTCCACAGTGACTAAATATATTAATGTAATAATGTATTTTGTAGTCTTCAAGAAGTTTCCAGCTCTGCTAAGCTGCAGGCGACTCTTCTACCCCTGTGTGTGGGCCATTCGGTCCTGCGTGGAAACTTTTAGTCCGAGGGTGTCAACGAGGTCAGCTAGGACAGGGACCTGGGTTCCAGGGGCCATGGGAGAAAGAGGAGGCAGGCTCCACATTGGCTGTGAATCTCGCTGCTCCTCCTTTCCCCCGAGCTCCAGGTATGCGACATATGCTTCTCCCTGGCTATCTGGCCAGACCAGCCAGCAGGCAGGGGTCATGGTGCCAGAGGGACTCCACAGAATAGAATGGAGTCAGCACAGAACACATTTTAAAAAATCAATCGTTGAGCAGCAACTGAGTAGAGTGAGGGGGCTGGGCACCGGGGCCACCCTCCCAAAGAGCCAGCGTGCAGCTGGGGGTTCTGGGTGTGCTGATGGCTCAGCGGGCACCCAGGCCAGCCGGGGCCAACTGTATTCAGTGCCCAAGGGCACAGCAGGGAGCTGGCACACCTTCGCCAGGCAAAGGGCGGCGAGGAGGAATGGGGCCGTGTGCATTTGTGCTTGTTTATTTGCTGTTTGAACTCCTCGCACACGGATGTGGGTACTGATTTCCCCGGGTGGCTGGAGTCTACACAGGACAAGCCCTCACCACCCCTCCCAGGTCGAGGAAAGAGGCTGGGGACGGCAGCTACGGAGAGCCCAGGACACCTCTGTTGTTCCTGATGGGGATGTCCCCACTGACTGGGGCAGAGACAGGAGGCAGGTCCCCAGGATGTCTCCCTGAAAGGGGGAGAGAGGCAGGGGTGGCAGGGAGCCTGGGCCCCTCCAGTTGGCTGCAGGGACGAAGCCACATTAACAGCTAAGCTCAGGTTACAGAGCTCTCAGCCCCTCAGGAATGCACTTCCTGCCCCCCGGGGACTCTGCCATCACTTATAGGTGTGGGGGGGAAATTCCTTGAGTACTGGGAACAAGTTTTATCCTGTCCTTCTGATCAGCCAGGGACCTAGGGGACCAAGAAGACTGAGGGAGACAGTGTTCACTGCAGCTGCTCAGGACCAATGACACGCGGGGAGGGAGTGAAGGACACCCAGGCCCTAAGTTAGCACCACTTCCGACCTCAACCCTTTCTCATCGTGGACAAGTCCAGCCCGCTAGGTTGGGAGAGACATCAACCCATCCCCTCCAAAAGGCTATCCCTTACTCAATACGCAGATCTCTGCCCCTCTCCATTGGGGAATCATCTGGCGCAGAGAACAGCCTGGGCAGTTCCCCTAATTCAGGAGTCAGCAGTTTCTGTGAAAGGCCAGATAGCAGAGACTTACAACTTTGTGACCAGCGGTCCCCATCACAGCTATTCAATTCTGCCCTTGTAGCATGAAAGCAAACAGACAGCATGTCAACAAATGTCTGTGGCTGTGTTCTAATAAAACTTTATTTATAAAAACAAGTTACAGACCGAGTTTGGCCTGTGAAGTGTAGTTTGCTGGCCCTGTTAGGGCAGGTCTGAGCATCCCTCAGGATTGGTCCTTCTTGCTAAACTCCTATGGACCTGCAGTAGCCATCCCAGGTTCCCCAAGAGCCTCGTCCACCACTGCAGAGAGGAGGAGAGCTTGTATGGGGGGAGATGAAGCAGTTGTTCGCTAAGATGAGCACCCTCACCCCACCCCTGTAACTCATTCCACCCTTGGCCAAATGCTCGCGCCCACTTAGACACCATCTCTCAGAGGGTATGTGTGTCTAGAAAACAGACTAGAGGCCTGGGGAGGAGCCATGGGGCTTTCATCAGCGCCCAGGAGCAGAGATATTTTTATTCCTATTCACAACATTTTGGGTTTAGGATTGGGCTACAGTGGGAAAAACTAGGTTCGAGTCCCAGAGCTGTTGCCATTTACTAACCGAATGACCTTGAGCAAGTTATATAATCTCTCCCAGGTTTAGTTTCCTTGTTTTACAAAATGGAAATAAAAATAGTGCTTGGTTCCTGGAGCTGTAAGGTTTAGATCAGATAACCCATGGAAAGCATTTAACACAAGACCTAATATAAATGGGCAAGACCAGACCTGTGACTAAGACATTTGGCTCACTCTCTGGGCACCGTTCATGTGCCAGACCTGAGCTAGCAACTGCTAAGTCAGATCTCACCTAAAACTCCTAAGAACCTATGATGTTCCCCATGTTCCCGGTGGGGAAACTAAGGTTCAGAGAAGCAGAACTTGCCCCCAGGCATGCAGATTTGCTTTGGTCAGAAAGGAGCAATAAGAATAAGTGACTTTACCTGGAACACTGACTGTCCTGAGTGGAAAGAGTCTTTGGAGGTTATTGGGTGAATATCCCATGCCCCCATGTGCTGGGGGGAATGGTATCTCTCAAAAATTCATGTCTACTGGCCAGGACATGGAAACAACCAAAAAGCCCATCAATAGATGACTGGATAAAGAAGATGTGGCACATATACACTATGGAATACTACTCAGCCATAAGAAATGATGACATCGGAACATTTACAGCAAAATGGTGGGATCTTGATAACATGATACGAAGCGAAATAAGTAAATCAGAAAAAAACAGGAACTGTATTATTCCATACGTAGGTGGGACATAATAGTGAAACTAAGAGACATTTATAAGAGTGTGGTGGTTACGGGGGGGGAGGGGGGAATGGGAGAGGGATAGGGGGTGGGGAGGGGCACAAAGAAAACAAGATAGAAGGTGACAGAGGACAATCTGACTTTGGGTGGTGGGTATGCAACATAATTGAACGACAAGATAACCTGGACTTGTTATCTTTGAATATATGTATCCTGATTTATTGATGTCACCCCATTAAAAAAAATAAAATTATATAAAAAAAAAAAAAAAAAAAAATTCATGTCTACCTGGAACCTGAGTTTGACCTTATTTGGAAATAGGGTCTTTACAGAAATAATTGAGGTCAAGATTGAGATAAAATCACACTGGATTAAAATAGGCCCTAAATCAAATGAGATCATCTCTATAAGAACAAGAAAAGGACACAGGGCAACGTAGAGAGGAAGCCAATATGAAGACGGAGCACAGACCAGAGCGAGGCATCCACCAGCTAAGGGTTGTTGGGAGCCACCAGGAGCTGGGAGATAGGACGTAACGGATTCTCCCTCGGGCTCCTCAGAAGGAACAAAGCCTGCTGGCACTTTCATTTTGGACTTCCAGCCTCCAGACCAGGGAGAGAATAAATTTCTGTTCTTTGAAGCCACCCAGTTTGTGGTCATTTGAACGCAGCCACAGGAAACAAATACACCACATGGGAACTTTCGAGGTGGCTCCTGGTGTCTCTGGTATTCGGCACACTCTGAGGACCCTGATGGCACTATAGGATGACACAGTGAACAGGGACAGGACACAGGAAGGGAGAAATCAGCCTGTGGGACATGGTCGTCTTGGAAAGCCAGGGAGGATAGTGCAAGTTTATTTATTTATTTATTTATTTATTTATTTATTTATTTATTTATTTATTTATTTAATTTTTTTGTGACAGAGAGAGAGAGAGAGTCAGAGAGAGGGACAGATGGGGACAGACAGACAGGAAGGGAGAGAGATGAGAAACGTCAATTTTTCATTGCAGCTCCTTAGTTGTTCATTGATTGATTTCTCATATGTGCCTTGACGGGGGTGGGGGGGGGGGCTACAGTAGACCGAGTGATCCCTTGCTTGAGCCAGTGACCCTGGGTCCAAGCTGGTGAGCCTTGCTCAAACCAGATGAGCCCACGCTCAAGCTGGCGACCTCAGGGTTTTGAACCTGGGTCCTCCACATCCCAGTCCTACACTCCATCCACTGTGCCACTGCCTGGCCAGGCCATGGTGCAAGTTTAAGGAAGGTCACCACTAGGAGCCGGGAAGTGGAGGGCAAGTCAGGAAATAAATGGGAGCAGTGAGGCTGGCGAGCGAGGCTTGGTCTCCTCTATACACGAGAACTGCAAATAAACAGGCTGGTGACAAGTTCTTTATTAAAGAGAGATAGCCGAGTCAATGGAAGGATTGTTTCGTTGGTGTCTCTCTCCCACTCCAGCTGCCCTCCCCACCCCCACATGGGGGCTGTGCCTACACAGCTGTCCAGCAGACGGTCGGACACCACTCCCACAAAGCCATCCAACAGCTTGGTCAGAGCTGTGGTCAGGATGTGTGAGTGTGGCCAGGCTGGGTGGTGGCCATGGAGAGGTCTCCATATCGCAGTCCCTGACCTTGGTGCCCCAGGGCTTGTGCTTACCCATCACTCAGGGAAAGCCAGCAACACCTGGGTGATGGGGGTGGGGACTAAGGCTGCCCAGTGGCTTTTCTATTCAGGGTTTCTTCTTATCCCCACACTTTTGCTGAAGCCAGGCCCCCCACATTGTCATAGCAATAGCTTTTCTAGCTGGACAGTTCAGGAGCCTGAGGGGTGAGGACTATCTCTTGTTGCGCGTCATAGCTTGCCTCCAAAGGTGGTGGCCATTGATTCCTGCCCTCCTAATATGTACATGTCACCGCCCTATTCAGTGGGAGAGTCCATTCTTCCACCACCTTGCATCCGGGCTGCCTGCGGCTCTTTGGCCAACAGAATACTGTGAAGTGATGCTAAACCATACCCGCACCCAGCCCTGGAGAGACCGGCCATTTCTACCTGCTTTTGGAGTCATGAGCTGCCACTTAAGAAGCCAAAGCCACACTGCCGGAGAGAGAGGCCACATGGACGAGCCTTGAGCTACCATCTCTGACATCCGGCCCAGCCAGGCCTTCGGATGACCACAGCCCCAGCTGCACTCTGACTGTGACTGTAGAGACCCACCCTCATCGCTGAGGAAGAACTGACCAACTGAGCCCTGTCCACCTGTAGAACCAGGAGTGATACAAATGAATTACTGTGTTAGGCACTAAAGTTTGGGGTATTTATTTACACAGACCTCAATGACAGTAGTCTCCTGAAAGATTCATCCTCCCCCAGTCTTAGTCACAGGCTATTCTGGGGCAACAGGACCTCCAAGCTCCAAAGTCCACGGTTCCTCATTGACAACTTGACCCCATAGTCTCCCAGGGAACCAGCCTTGGTTGCGGGGCAGAGTTGCTGGGAGGTGCTGCTCCCTCTGGGGATGGTAAGAAACCTTTAAATTAAAATCAACAAATATCTGGAAAGCAGCTAGGATGTTCATGGCTCTCTGAGCAACTCAAAGAGACATACTATGCCTTTTATTTGAATAGCATTAAACAGCTTAGCAAGCACTCTAACATATTGAACTGCATTTCACCCGTGACAACCATAAAAGGTAACAGGGCAGGCATGGTTACTTCTGTTGTAGAACAGGAAGCTACATAAGACCATAAGACCATACCAATAGGTGTGGCAGAACCAGAGCTGGAGGCCAGGTCACCTGAAGACTCATCCACAGGCCTCCTTCACACTCACACTATATCCCTATTGTCCCCAAATCATCCTGGATAGCAGTTTGGGGCTTGGTCAGGCCCATTTTCCCAGGTTGAAGGAACAAAGAATTAGGGAAAAGAAACCACCCATGGGCACTAAATGTTCTAAATGTGGTAGTTATGGGCACTCTGAAGTCACTTTCCTGGGTTTAGGTGTGGCTCTGTCTTATAGTTCTAGCAACTTCACAGTTACTTTCCTTGCTGAGTCTCAGTGTCTGCATCCGTAAAGGGAGACGTACTATTTCAGAGAGCCATAGTGAACCTCTGCATCTGTAAAGGGAGATGCACTATTTCAGAGAGCCATGGTGAACCTAGGGGGAGAGGAGGTTCCTTAAACGATAGAGCACAGTGGAGGTGACCCTCAGTGATTCTGGAAGCTACATCACAAAGTGCAAGCTCTTTGCCTAGCTCTCCAGGAAGTAGTCTGTCCTCCCCCAGGCTGCCATGCTGTGAGGAAGCCCAACTAGCCCCCATGGGGAGGCCACAGGAGAGGCCCCGAGACCACAGGAAGAGAGAAAGAGGTTTGCCCAGCCCCCGGCTGTTCCAGAACCATCCACTGATGGCAACTGTATGAAAGACTGGAGGCCAGAACCACCCAGCCAAGCCAAGCCCTTCCTGAACTCCTCACTCAAAGAAACCTTGAGAGATAAGAAAACAGTGCCTGCTGTTTGAAGCCACTATGCTTTGTGGTTATTTGTTACACAGCAATAGATAACTGGAACAGAGGTGGTTGGAAGGTTTAGTGGGTTGAATGCTGTCTCTCCCATCCTCCCCCCCCCCCCACAAAGATATGTTCTCTTGGAAGCCCAGAATGTGACCTTATTAGAAATAAGCATCTTTGCAGATGAAATTAAGATAAGGATTTTGAGATGAGATCTCCTTGGATTAAGGTGGGCCTTACATCCAATGACAAGTGTTCTTCTAAGAGACAGAAAAGAAGACAAAGAGAAAAAGGTCCAGCGAAGTCAAAGGCAGAGATGGAGTGACATAAGACCACAAGCCAAGGGATGCCGGGAGCTACAGAAGCTGTAAAAAGCAAGGAAGGATTCTCCCCTTTGAACCTTCAGAGGGAGCATGACCCTGCTGACACCTTGACTTTGGACACCTAGACTCCTGAACAGTGAAGGGACACATTTCCGGTAATTTAAGCCACCAAGTTTGTGGTAGTTTGTTATGGCAGCCAGAGGGAATTACCACCAGGGGCCAGAGGCAGTGCAGGACCTGCTGCTATATCACGACAGAAGTGCTCCTCAGGGGAACAGGAGGACAGGTGTTTCCAATCAGGACTTTGGACGATGCCCAGCGCCTGTTTGCCACAGCTGGAGTAAGGCCCAGAGCAGACAGGGGGATCAGGTCAGGAGGCAGAGCGGAGCGGCTTGCCACCCAGCTGTCTGTCTCTGGTAGTTCCTTATGTGAACAGAAAAGTTCGCATAAAGCAAAAATAAGCAACAGTTTGAACGACCGGTCAGGGGCCCCCAGTTTCTTGATCCTGGAGTTCATTCATTCCTCTTCATTCCACTTTTTGGGAGAATGTACCCAAAATTCTACTTCTTAAAAATCTTGTGTGGATTTGCGATTAAATCACCATCCAGCTGGAGTTTGTGTAACCAAAACAAGATGCTTCACAGAAGCATGGACACCTGCTTGCAGTAAGTTTTTTAAAAGGAGCTGCAAAACTCCAGTGCTGACAGGGACCAGGCAGGCAACCTGAATGAGAGAGCTGGGGGTGACAGCATAGGGAGTGGTGGGGAGCAGGGCAAACTGAAGCTGTCTAGGTGAGGAGTGCTACATGCGAATGTGGACCCAGAGCTGCCACATCTCCCAGTTTCCCGAGAGTAGCTGGAAATCCAGACTTTTATGAAACACCTGATGTAAAAAGCAGAACAGTAAAACATTGGATGGATAAAACAAAACATGTTTGCAGGTTGAAGCGGGCCTGAGAGCAACAGCTTGTGACATCTGCATCTGTGACCACCTCAGTTAGCCTGGCACTATAGATGCCCTGCACTGCCTTCTCACATCGTTCAGTGGGTCAGCCACCAATTCTAGAGTTTCTGACTCCGCCTGGAACAGGACTTGCATCTGATCTCTCTACACCTTCATTGCCTTCAGCTCCCCAACAGAGGCGGCACGCCTAGTAGTTAAGAGCGCGTGTTCTGGGGTCAACCATTACTTACTAGCTAATGGCCTCGAACAAGTCACTTCAGCCTCTCTGTTTCCTCCTTTATCCTTATTCCTTTAAGAATCATATGTCCACCTTATAGACCATTGGGAAGAGCAAAGAAATTAACACATAACATATATAGTCCCTGGCACACGGTGAACATTAGTTGCTGTTATTGTTAATCCAAATTCGGAGGGACCCGAAATATGGAAGACAGGAACAAGGTCCATCGTTACACATTAAAGCTTTATTGTCTAGCTTGGCCAAGCGGCGGCAGCTCCAACAGAAATCTGAGGGAGAGCGCGCCGGCCCTTTGTTCTACTTAGTTTTTATAGTTTTGTAAGTGGGAAGTACAGAAGCAAAAATTGCAATTAGGAGCCCCTTACCGCTATTGGTTATAGTCATATGTCATTTAACATGATAGGACCACGTTCAATTTGCAAACCATACATCATTTTGGAGAAAACAAAATTTACAAGTCAACACAATGGTAGAAAGATGTCTCTTTACATATTAAGAGGCCTTCCTATATTTTCTAGTGTTCATCCGGCCATCTCTCTGTCCAGAGTCAGATGTATTAACCACATGTATTTACATAAGAGAGGTAGTTTCCGTGGGGACAAATGCCCGCAAATGGCTCATAGTTATAAGAAAAGGTTTATTTTGGCTTTTCTCTCCCTGCACCTGGCTAGCCATTCACTCCTTTCCCCACAGGTGTGGTGGAATGTCAGGGAATCCATGCTTTCCTTCCCTTTTCATTTACAATACAATGGCAAGAGCCATCCTGGTTATGCCAATCACACAGTACAGAGACTATTTCTCACAATTTCTCTGCACACCTTAACCCAAATTAATAAAATGTTCTCCAAGCCTCCTAAAATATTAATATTAATTCTGTAGCCTTTGGTACTTTACAACACCTGCAGGTGAAATGGCTCAGTGGCTCCTCATTATTATATAGGAGAGAAAACAGATCAAGAAACAGATCAAGAAAACAGAGGTGATGGGAGATTTCCATGGCCACACAGCCAGCTACCCAGCAGTCAGCTGAGGGTTGAATCCAGGTCTCCTGACTCCCTGTCCAGTGCTCCTGGCCTAACTGAACTTCACCTCCATCATCCCACCCCAGGACGTTTAGCTGTGAAGCACTGTCAGCTGACTGTCCACACTGTGCTGGGGGGTCAGGGTAGGGAGACAGCCAGTTGGGTCAGACTGTGGCTCTGGCCCTGAAGGAGAACACTTCAGCCCCTGCAGGACAGGTGTTGGACAGGCGAGGCACCCCCCGAGGGGACTTTCTAGATCACATTTCATTGCCAGAGTGGGTCCAAGGACAGGAAATGACCGTTCCAGCCTTGGTTAGGAAACGGCCAGGATAGCAGGACAACTGTTTTGAAATGCAATATGGTTTAGGGCAAAAGGGATGTTGGGAGTTCACCTCTACTGCATGGGCTGCTTTCGTTTAAGCAGATCAAAATGACCTTGGACAAGCAGAGGCCCAGGAGCCGGAAGCAGATTAAGGTCAGTTGAGGCTTCAGGCACAGAAGTAAATACTGGGCCCCTTGTCATTAGAAAAATGTGTAGAGTTGGGGTTTTGTGGGGCCCTTCAGAAGTCGGGGCCCAGGGCGCGCACCAGGTTAAATCCGCCTCTGCCAGGAGCCACGAGTCCCCTAGAAGTGCCCATTCCCCTTTTTCCTCTAAGTCTGGGTGCAGGACCCACGTCTGACAGCAGGAAGCAGCCAATGGTTGCAGTGACTGAGGCAATGGGAAAAAAGGCACAGAAATAAATGCAGTGGCATTTAAACTCTACCTTTGAATGAGCAGTATCACCTACGAAAATTGGATGCAAAGAACCTCCAGCTGCACTTGTCATCTTCCACTGCTGCCTCAGGGCTAGGAGGAGCCCTGGCAGAACATCAAGGAAGGTGACTGGGTGTGGTTTTTCCAAAACTGTCACCAAACAGTGGCAGAATACCCATCCCAAAATATGCCTCTTTAGCATAAGGATGATACTGTACTGAGCTGATTCTTTTGAAAAACAGCCTACTCTGGAGGCGCTCTGAAAAGTCAGTTACCCTTTTGTAAAGGAAATTTACATTTATAAAGAAAAAGATGGCTCTAAAAATCAGGAGAATCTTATCAAAAGAGAAAACACCTACCTAAATCTGTATAACAAGATTCACTCTTGTTTATCATACTTTTCCTGGACACCCTCCCTATACTGACTCCCCCCCCAAAAAAAACACCCCTCTTTCTGTTGTCTTTAGCTGAAGATGTTTTTTAAGTCTGAATTCTAAGCTACCTCTTTAAGTTAACTCATTTTCCCTCGGGTATCTCTTATGTATGTATGCATCAAGTATACATGTTAATAAATGTCTGTTTTTCTCTTGTTAATGTACCTTTTGTTATAGAATTCCCAGCAGAGCACTTAAAAGGGTAGAGGAAACATTATTCTCCCACCCCGTCCCCCACCACATTGACCAAAAATGCCCCACATAGTAATGGCACCCAAGGCCATTACATCATAGTCCACTGACGAGACTTTTCTCTGGAGCCTTACTGTGTCTAGAAAGTGGAGTTGGCGTGTAATGGGGGCAGGACAGCACACCAATGAGAAATAATTCAGGCCCTAATCAGGGAGCTCAGCTGGTCAAGGGTGTGGTCCTGATATGCCACGCTTGTGGGTTTGCTCCCGGTCAGGGCACATACAAGAATCAACCAGTGAATATGTAAATAAGTAGAACAACAAATCAATGTCTCGTTCTCTCTCTCTCTCCCCCCTTCATCTCTCTGTAAAAATCAATCAATAATAATAAAAAAAAGACATAAATAATTCAGTAACTTCCTCTGACCTCCCGGAAGAGGAAACCTACAAAGGGTCTGCCTCAGAAAAATGTTTCTGGGCACTTGTCTTTCGGACTTGTTCACACTTTCTTCCTGAGCTCTGGCCCTTCCCTCTTCCTGAGATCCAACAGGCAAGAATTTAGGGTCTTCAAACCCTGTGAGTCCAGCCACCGCTTCTCACTGCAGTGCGCCCCCCCGCAGGGGCTCCCGGTGTAATTTACTCTCCTGCTCGTCTCGGGGCAAAGCTGTCCCCAGGAGGGCAGGCGGCTCTCTGACCACACAGCCTCTGATTGGCTGCAATCGCCTGAGCCCACAGTTCAGCCCATCACACTTCCCTCCTATGAAGTGTCTGCTTCTCTTCAAAACAGATTTTTATTTCAACTTTATTTGATACAGCCATCACCTGGAGCACTTGTTCAAGTACAGAGTCTGGATGGGTAAGCTCCTGGCAATTGTGAGGGTGGTCAGCCTTGAACTGCGTGGAACCATGCCCTGACTGGGATGATTTCAGACAGGGCAGGAAAGACCTTGGGAAAGGGGCAGGAGGGCAAGACAAAGGAGGAGACACCTTTGTGATCCTATTTTTTGCAGTAGTGAGAACGAAAATGGCATCAGTTGTTAGACCAGTGGAGTCAGACCAGGCTGCGGATCAGCAACCTTGGTACTTCAGCTGAGAATTCAGAGCCAAGACTCAAACTAAAAGAGGAACTTTAGAAAGTCACATAGGTAGGCTCAGGAAATGAGTTACAGAGCCAAAAGAAGGGCCCTTGAAGCTTAGGAGAGCAAGGTAAAGGTAATATGCCTAGAGGAAGAAGAGAGGGAAGGGAAAGGCAAGGATGTGTGAGAGAGAAAGAGGGGGAGAAAGAAAGCAGGTCCTCGTCCTAAGGGCTTTTAAGGATGGGCGTTTTAGGGGAGTATCTCAATAGGATACTCATCAGGTCTCCAGGTGTGTTTTTTCAAGGTTGTGGTCTTCCTGGATTGGTGGGCACCAGGGCAGGTGGTCATTAGTCAGTGCAGCTGGTCCTGAGGTCAGCCATGGCGACACTTGTCTGGTTTCGTTGCTTTTCAGGGCCTGGAACTAAAACCCAACTGAAGCCCAGATGTATTTGATGCAGATCAGAACCTTATTGTCCCAGAGGCTTAATGCTTAAGGGCTATTCTCTATCCCCCTTGTTCACTCCCCTCTAAGGGGGTCTAGCCACATGACTAGCAACATGCCAGGGAAGGAAAAGTCAGGGGAGGGCCCAAACTGCACGACAAGTGATATGATAGGGGAGGAAAGGTTTTCCTGGGGGGGAGGAAAGGTTTTCCTGGGGGTGGACGGGAAGATTTCCGTGAGGCTGGGAGGCAGCATTTTTGTTTTCCCAGTTTTGCCCATTGCTGGACACTGGGGGCTTTCTGCCCTGGTGACATTCCGTACCTGGCCCATAGTCCTTGCTCTGCTCCTGTCTGTCTAATCGCCTACCATACTATCATCCCTTCAACACAGAGGGGAGGGTTGGGGTGGGGAGGAACAGAGAAAGCTGCAAGGCTCTCAGTTCCCGCAACAGTTCTCTTGTGGATGGTTGGCTGTGCCTCCTCACCCTGGCCCCACCCTTAAGGCTATTTTCCAAAGTCCTTCATTCCCCAAGAAGTGGGGAACCTGCCCACCAGCTGTGACGACAGCATCCTTCACGGGCATCCCCACCATCTATGCGTTGCCTCTGTTTCTCCTTCCTTTCCTCATAGCTGACCTGGACCTTGCTTCACTGGTTCTCAAGGTCAGCATGTATCCGTACGTCATTCATCATGTGGGGAGGGATGGATTTTGTAAAACAGGCTCTTAGGCTTTTTGGCTAGAGACTTGGGTTCAATCGTCCACAATGGGATTCAGAAATCTGCTTTTTAAACAAAATGACTCAACCGATTCCAAAGCTGGGTGTCGAAGTCTGAGAAAGCCAAAAGACCTGCTTCTCCACCCTTTGTGTGAGCCGTGTCATCCCTATACAGCCCAGGCAGCGGAAGGGCGGTGAGTCTGGAGACAGACAATTCTGAAGCACTGGGCACTCTGGCCAGGGGTTCTGAGCTGTGGTTTCAGGTAATCTCGACAGCAATCGCATGTGACCCGGACCACTCCCCTCGTTGTACAGAGAAGCATGCTCTATGCTCTTCAGACAACTCTGGTGCTCCTTCCAGCTCTGAGACTCTAGTTCCATGACAGGAGTTAGGACACCAGGCTTAATGTTCATGTGCATCACCCTGTGACCTTTGGTAGGCTCTCTTCCCCTCCTGGCCTCCAGTTCCCACATGGGGGTAATAAAGCTGACCCCATCATCTCGGGGGTTTCTCTGAGGGATGTCCAAAGACAGGTTAATCATGGGGCTTACCTTTGTTATAAGGTGGGTTTCATTATGGCTCTCATCTTTTGCCACCTAAAGTCAGTCCTGACACATCATTCCTTACGTTGCAGAATCAAATCACAGTTTTGATTTAAAAAGAAAAAGAAGGCTCTCATTGAGAAACCCATCATTGGATTAAACTGGAGGGGACTATGCCAGAACGCCTGCACATGGGTTCATGTAGCAGGGTGGGTATGAGGATGAATCTAAAACTAAAGAAAAATGACCACATGAGTGACAGCAAGAATGAAGGCTGTTGCATCAGAGGGCTCAAGTACAGACTGTTTGTGGCCAGGTCCCACTTTAGCATAACCACAGCTGCTATTAAGACCCTCAAAGACACCATCTGTGGTTCTGAGCTTGGCCTAGTGACTGAACTCTCTGCCTTATCATCAGAGGGGAGAACAGCGTGGAAACCAAAGGGGGTAAAATTTCAGCGGCTGCCAGACAGCCCAGAGCTGCAACTCCCAGAATAGCGCAGCCAGGTTCCCGGCAGCCTCAGGCAGCCCTGCAGCTGGGCTTCCGGAGAGGGAGTGGGTCGGGCCCCAAGCAGGACAGGGAACAGCTGGGACTGGACACCGCCCAGAAGCCAGCTGGCTGGCCTTGCCCTGTGGGAGGCACCATCTCTGGTGAGTGTGAGCATGGCTAGCTCCCCATGCCACCCTGGCTCTCCCTCATCACCTCGAGGTCTTGGCTGAGAGTCAGGGGCACCCTCAGGTCTCAGGCGAGGGGGTAGGTCTTCTGAATGCTAGAGTTAACTTTGTTGATGTCTGGCAGGTGGGTGAACAGGTGAGTGGTCCTGAGGGCAGGGTAGGCTGAAAGACGTGACCATAAGGGGCCAGTGGCCACCAGAAGAACAGGGCTGGAAGAGGAAGGGGCAGGGTGGCACACAGCCCTGCCTCAGGCCAGGCAGCTGCCCAGAGCAGCACTGCTTTGGGGCTGGCTTTTGAAGGTGAAGGGCTTGCTGGGAGAAGGGATGGAAGCTGAGAAGGGAGGCTGCCTGCTTGGCACCTGGTTGGATCTGTTACCAATGTCCTCCCATGTAGACCCTTCATCTATTTACTCCTCGCAGATATTTATTGAGGGCCTACTGTGGGCACGGCACCCAGGAAACACAAAGGTGAATTAGGTACGTGTCTTTCCCTTGCAGAGCTTGTGGGGACATAAGACATGCACCTACACAAACACTAATAAGGCAGGAAATGTAAGAGCTCTGTCAGAGATGAGCAAGGGCTGTGGGGCATAGCAGAGGTGTGCAAATCCAGCGGAGCTCAAACAAATGGGCTCTAACTGTGGCGAGTCGCTCAGCCTTTATGAACCTCAGTTTTAAAACCCAGAATGGTTCAAAATGAAGATAAGACTATCTGCCTTATTGAACGCATAGGGTTGCAAAGATCAAATATACATAAAAGACACTTGGAACATTGTACAGTGCTATATACAGAGGTAAGCTATTATGAGTATTGCATTATCAGACTAGCCAGCGTTGCTCTGAACTTCTTGGCCTGAAATTCTGGGAGCCAGAGGGAGCCAGGGGTTCAGGACAGCAGCAAGGCCAAACCTAGACCCTTTCCCTTACAGTAGGCTGATAGTCTCTCTCAGTTCTTGGCCAATCAGCCTAGATACAAACTGCACACTTTTATTGTATAAGGCACTATCATAAGGGCTGCCAGGAAGGATAGGTGTAAAATATCGAGTCCATTCTCCACTGAGCCTATCAGAGTTAGGGAGGCCAGATATCTATTCACAAGGTGTAATTAATAGTGCAAAGCAGAGAGGGAAAATGGCGACAGAGTAGGCGGATGTTACAACTCCCACGTCCCAGAACCAAAGTGGATTACAACTTACCTTAGGAACAATCATCTTGAAAAACCACCTTTGGACTAAACTAAGAGGAATCTATAACCAAGCATCACTGAAGGAACCACACTGAGCTGGTAGGAAAGGTGGAGATACAGAAAGGGCTGCCCCACTCCCGGGAGTAAGTGGCGGTCCAGAGGGTCTCTCACGGCAGGGTGGGTTGCCTGGAGAGTTGTGGGTCCTCAGCCACAGGACCAGAACCACAGCCTGGAGCCCCAGAGACTAGAGGAGGTATACGGACAGTATTTAGCTGAAAGAAGAGCCTGGTTACTGTTTGCAAGAGGGAGACAGAACTCTCAGACCCAGGCTCTGTCTTAAAGGGCCCATGCAGAAAACCTTGTTCACAACCGCTTACCCGGGGCTCTGGGAGCAGGGAGCACCTAGAGAAGACTGGAGTTGCGAGAGGAGAGTGTAGTCTCGGGGGCACAGGAAGAAACTGTGGGGGACAGCCACCCTGACCCCTGTACTGGGTCACTCCCCAAACCTAAAGTGGACATTCTTCCTGGACAACCAAGCCAGCAAACGAAAGCAATTACCCACTGACCAGAGGCTCTACTGCTCCAGTCAGTGCAGAGAGACACTTAGAAGCAGGGGGTACAACAGGGACGCTGAGTACTGAGATATGGGCCCCCCCACAACCTGCTGAGAACCCTCCAAAGGGTGGGAGGGCCTGGCTGTGGAAGCAGCCGCAGTGCTTGGCCCACACTGCAGACTGGGGTGGAGCCCAGCGAGGCAGCCAGCGTGACAGCAGTTGGGGGCAGAACCCGGAGAGGACTCCTGCATGCCTGAGGGGTGGCTCCCTGCAAGGTAAGGCGTCCCCTGAGCCAGTGCGGGCAGGACCCCAGCAGGGGGAAGGCGTTCCTCATACCCATGGGGGGCGGAGCCCAGCAAGGCGAGGAGTCTCCCTTGCTGGTGGAGCAGCCCAACTTGTGGCCCGTGAGCCCACACCAGTGCCCGAGTGCCTGAGGAGGTGGAAGCAGTGGGGGGCCAGTGGAAAGACCACACTTCAGGAATAGAGAGGCCACAAACACTGGCCAAGAGTAGATAAAAGCCAGTCTAGGAGTGCAGCTGATATTTACAACAGCATCAGGGCCCAGCAGAAGCGGCCACAAATTCTGGATCACCTGTAGCTCCAAGAAGGTTGCTAAGGGCCAGTCAAAAGCAGTAACCCTCACTGGTCTGTGCCAGGTTCTAGCCAGGGAGGTCCAAGGCTGGTACATCCAGTGGCCAGATACAGACAGCATCAGCTCAGGACCTAACAACCCTAGTTAGGGTGGTATCTTAAGGAAAGGCTCCTCACACCTGACCCAGCTAAGACATTGAAAACGCTGACACAAATAAAAAAAAGAGCAGTAGCAGCAGACAAGTAGCCAACAGCGGAATACAAACAGCTAAAGCCAACCCAAGAAGATCTAGAAACAACACAACTGAAAGCTGGAGGCAGACAACACCAACCCTATACCCAGCTAGCTACAAAAACAACACATCCAAAGGAGCAATCTATACAGAGACAAAATGGGAAGATGGAGAACTGCAATTCAAATGAATCAACAAGAGAAATCCCCAGAAAAAGAACTGAATGAGATGGAACTAAGCAAGATAACCAGATGCAGAGTTTAGGATAATGATTGTTAGGATGCTCAAGGATCTTAGAGCAACAATAGATGGACAAAATGAGCACCTAAACAAAGAGATAGCAGGTATCAAAAAGGCCACTGAAATCATAAAAAAGAATCAGACAGAAATGACAAACACAATATCAGAAATGAAGACTACACTAGAAGGAATTAAAAGCAGGTTGGATGAAGCAGTGGATCAAATCAGCAATTTAGAGGACAAGATAAGCGAAAGCATGGAAGCCAAACAGCAAAAAGAAAAGAGGATCAAAAAGTCTGAGGAAAATCTAAGAGAGCTCTGTGACAACATGAAGAGAAACAACAACCACATAATAGGGGTTCCTGAAAGAGAAGAGAAAGAACAAGGGATAGAGAACCTGATTGAAGAAATCATCGCTGAAAACTTCCCTAAATTGATGCAGGAAAAAGTCATACAAGTTCAAGAAGCACAGAGAAGCCCATTAAATAGGAACCCAAAGAGACCTACACCAAGACACATCATAATTAAAATACCAAAGCTAAGAGATAAAGAAAGAATACTAAAAGCTGCAAGAGCAAAGCAATCATCTACAAAGGAGCCCCCATAAGGATGACGTCCGACTTTTCAACAGAAACACTTGAGGCCAGAAGGGAATAGCAAGAAATATTCAAAGTAATGCAGAACAAGAGCCTACAACCAAGACTTCTTTTTTTTTAACAGAGACAGAGAGAGAGTCAGAAAGAGGGATAGATAGGAACAGACAGGAACAAAGAGATGAGAAGCATCAATCATTAGTGTTTTGTTAAGATATCTTAGTTGTTCATTGATTGCTTTCTCATATGTGCCTTGACCTTGGAGCTGCAGCAGACCGAGTAACCCCTTGCTCATGCCAGCGACCTTGGGTCCAAGCTGGTGAGCTTTGCTCAAATCAGATGAGCCCGCGCTCAAGCTGGCAACCTCGGTCTCAAACCTGGGTCCTCCACATCCCAGTTTGACGCTCTATCCACTGTGCCACCGGCTGGTCAGGCCAACCAAGACTTCTTTATCCAGCAATTCTATCATTTAAAATTTGAAGGATAAATAAAAAGCTTCCCAGACAAAAACAAACAAACAAACAAAAAACTCAAGGAATTCATTACAACCAAACCAATGCTGCAAGAAATTTTAAGGGGCCTGTTGTAAACAGAACAAAGGGGGAAAAATCTAGTAAAAGAGGAATGTAGATTTAAAGAATAAAATGGCAATAAACAACTATATATCAATAATAACCTTAAATGTAAATGGATTAGATGCTTTAATCAAAAGATATAGGGTAGCTGCATGGATAAGAAAAACAGGACCCGTACATATGCTCTCTACAAGAGACCCACCTCAATACAAAAGATACAAAGATACAATACAAAAAATAAAATGTGATACATGAAAGTAAAGGTATAGAAAAGAATATTTCATGCAAATAGAAATAAAAAAAGCTGGGTAGCAATACTTATATCTGACTATTAGACTTTAAAACAAAGACTATAGTAAGGAATAACAAGGTCACTACATAATGATAAAGGGAGCAATCCAACAGGAAGATATAACCATTGTAAATATCTATGCACCTAATATAGGAGCACCTAAATATATAAAGTAGATTTTGATGGACATAAAGGGCGAGATCAACAGCAATACTATAATAGTAGGGGATTTCACTACCCCACTAACATCACTGGAGAGATCCTCAAGAAAGAAAATTAACAAAGAAACAACAGCCTTAAAGGACACTCTAGATCAGGGGTCTCAAACTCAACTCAGCATGTGGGCCGCAGAGCAAGATCACAGCCGTTCGGCGGGCCGCACTAGGTCTACAAAAGGCAACTGTTACGCAACACTTTTCTCACTACAGTTGAAAACAAAAAAAAAATCAGTACAAAATTGTTCGGCGGGCCGGCCGCGAGTTTGAGACCCCTGCTCTAGATCAATTGGTTTTAATAGATATCTTCAGAACCTTTCACCCTACAGCAGCAGAATATATATTCCTTTCAAGTGCTCATGGTATATTCTCTAGGATACACCACATGTTAGGACACAAAACGAATCTCTATAAATTTAAGAAGATTGAAATCATATCAAGCATCTTCTCTGATCACAATGGCATGAAACTAGAAATCAACTACAATAGAAAAACTGAAAACACTCCAACACTTGGAATCTAAATAGCTTGTTATTAAATAACGAATGTGTTAACAATTAGATCAAGGAAGAAATAAAAAATTTTCTTGAAACAAATGAAAATGAACATACAACAACTCAAAATTTATGGGACACAGCAAAAGCAGTACTGAGAGGGAAGTTACAGGCATACCTTAAGAAGCAAGAAAAAGCTCAAATAAACAACTTAACCCTGCATCTAAAAGAACTAAAAAATGAACAGCAAGTAAAGCCCGGAGGAAGGAGAAGGAAGAAAATAATAAAGCTCAGAGCAGAAATAAATGACATAGAGCAGGGGTCTCAAACTCGCGGCCCGCGGGCCGCATGCAGCCCGACGAACAATTTTGTGCGGCCCGCAGACTAATCCACGCACAAAATTGTTCGGCGGGCCACGAGTTTGAGACCCCTGACATAGAGGCTAAAAAAACAATACAGAGGATCACTGAAACCAAGAGCTGGTTCTTTGAAAAGGTAAACAAGATCGATGAACCTCTAAACAGACTCGCCAAGAAAAAAAGAGAGGGAGGACTCAAATAAATAAAATTAGAAATGAGAGTGGAGAAGTAACAACTAACACAGCAGAAATACAAAGGATTGTAAGAAAATACTATGAAGAACTGTATGCCAAAAAATTAGACAACCTAGGTGAAATGGACAAACTCCTTGAAACATATAATCTTTCAAAAATCAATCTGGAAGAATCAGAAAATCTAAACAGACTGATTACAACAAATGAGATCGAAACAGTTATCAAAAAACTACCAACAAACAAAAGCCCTGGGCCTGATGCCTTCACAAGTGAATTCTACCAAATATTCAAAGAAGAACTAACTCCTATCCTTCTCAAGCTATTTCAAAAAATTCAAGAGGAAGGAAGACTTCCAAGCTCCTTTTATGAGGCAAGCATAATTCTGATTCCAAAACCAGGCAATGACAATATAAAGAAAACTATAGGCCAATATCCCTGATGAATTTAGATGCTAAAATTCTCAACAAAATATTAGCAAACCAGATCCAGCAATACATGAAAAAAATCATACATCATGATCAAGTGGGATTTATTCTGGGGAGGCAAGGCTGGTACAATATTTGCAAATCAATCAATGTGATTCATCACATAAACAAAAGGAAGGAGAAAAATTACATGATAATATTAATAGATGCAGAAAAAGCATTTGATAAAATCCAGCACCCATTTATGATAAAAAATCTCAGCAAAGTGGGAATACAGGGAACATACCTCAACATGATAAAGGCAATCTATGACAAACCCACAGCCAACATCATACCCAATGGGCAAAAATTAAAAGCAATCCCCTTAAGATCAGGAACAAGGCAGGGGTGCCCCGTTTCACCACTCTTATTCAACATAGTTTTGGAAGTCCTAGCCACAGCAATTGGACAACAAGAAGAAATAAAAGGCATCCAAATTGGAAAAGAAGAAGTAAAACTATCATTATTTGCAGATGATATAATATTGTATATAGAAAACCCTAAAGTCTCAGTCAAAAAACTACTGGACCTGATAAATGAATTCAGCAAGGTGGCAGGATATAAAATTAATATTCCTAAATCAGAGGCATTTTTATAAACCAACAATGAACTGTCTGAAAAAGAAATTAAAAAAACAATCCTCTTCACTATTGCAACAACAAAAAAAAAATAAAGTACCTCGGAGTAAATTTAACCAAGGAGGTTAAAGACTTGTACTTAGAAAATTATAAAACATTGATAAAAGAAATCAAGGAAGATACAAACAAGTGGAAGCATAAACCCTGTTTATGGATAAGAAGAATAAACATCATTAAAATGTCTATATTACCCAAAGCAATTTATAAATTCAATGCAATTCCTATTAAAATACCAATGACATACTTCAAAGATCTAGAACAAATATTCCAAAAATTTATGTGGAACCAAAAAAGAACATGAATATCCTCAGCAATCTTGAAAAAGAAAAATAAAGTGGGTGGTATCACACTTCCTGATATCAAGTTATACTACAAGGTCATTGTACTCAAAACAGCCTGGTACTGGCATAAGAACAGGCATATAGATCAATGGAACAGAATAGAGAACCCAGAAATAAACCCACACCTTTATGGACAATTGATATTTGACAAAGGAGGTAAGAGCATACAACGGAGTAAAGACAGCCTCTTCAACAAATGGTTTTGGGAAATTGGACAGTTACTTGCAAAAAAATGAAACTAGACCACCAACTGACACCATTCACAAAAATAAACTCAAAATAGATAACAGACTTAAATGTAAGTCGTGAAACCATAAGCATCTTAGAAGAAAACATAGGCAGTAAGCTCTACGACATCTCTCGCAACAATATATTTGCTGATCTATCTCCAGGGCAAGTGAAATAAAGGACAGGATGAACAAATGGGACTATATCAAAGTAAAAAGCTTTTGCACAGCTAAAGACAATATGAACAGAATAAAAAGACAAACCACACAATGCGAGAACATATTCTACAATACGCCTGATAAGGGGTTAATCAAAATTTATAAAGAACTTATAAAACTCAACACCAGGAAGATAAACAATCCAATAAAAAATGGGCAAAAGAAATGAATGGACACTTCTCTAAAGAGGACATACGGATGGCCAATAGGCAGATGAAAAAATGTCCAACATTACTAATCATTAGAGAAATGCAAATTAAAACCACAATGAGATATCACCTCACACCAGTCAGAATGGTGCTTATTAACAAAACAACACAGAATAAGTGCTGGCGAGGATGTGGAGAAAAGGGAACCCTCCTCCACTGCTGGTGGGAATGCAGACTGGTGCAGCCACTGTGGAAAACAGTATGGAGATTCCTCAAAATATTAAAAACGGAACTGCCTTTTGACCCAGCCATTCCACTTTTAGGAATATATCCTAAGAACACCAAATTACTGATTCAAAAGAAGAAATGCACCCCCATGCTTACGGTAGCATTGTTTACAATAGCCAAGATCTGGAAGTAGCCCAAGTGACCATCAGTGGACAAGTGGATTAACAAGCTATGGTACATATACACAATGGAAAACTATAGGGCTATGAAAAAGGAAATTACCTTTTGCAACAGCATGAATGGACCTGGAAACTATTATGTTAAGTGAAATAAACCAGGCAGAGAAAGAAAAGTAACATATGACCTCACTCATTTGAGGAATCCAATGAACAATGTGACTGAGGAACGGAATAGAGACAGAGGCGGGGTCAAAGGAACCGGAGGGAAAGCAGACAGAGGGACAGGGGATGAGAGGATGGGATCAGAGAAAGAGATTGGTGAAATTATATATACATAACAGTTATAGAGAGCAGAAAGGCAAGGGGAAGAGGGGAGGGCTTTGGGGAGAGGGGGGCAAGGGGGATGTTGAGGGGAACACGGGGGTGGGGGTGATATATTCAGTGGGACACTTGAATCTATGTAAACACAATAAATTAAAATCAATAAAAAAAATAGTGCAAAGCAGTGCTGGTGGGGACTCTGGGCGAGCAGAGGGCTATGGGGTGGGGTCATCAGCAAAAGCTGCTGGGAGGCGTAGAGGGTTGAAAGGCAGACTGATTCAGAGGCTGAAAGGAGGGGCGTCCTGGATTGAGAGTAGGACATGAGCAAAGCCACAGGAAGGCAGTGCGGTGGCCTGACTAGGAGCTGACCTCTCAGGCTAGAGTGGCCACTTCCTGTGGGGAAGAGATGAGGCTGGAGCCCAGGATGAGAGCAGGTTGCAGAGGCTTTGAATGCCAGGCCAGGGAGCCTGGTCTTTTTACTTAAAGGTAATGGGAGCCAGCCAAGGTGTTGTGAGCAGAGTGCCGGGTCAAGTCAGAAATGTCCCACAGTGCATGGCGGTTTGCAGGGTGACTGGGGTTAGTTATGCCCACCTTGATGTGTTCTCAAATCAGGGATAAGACTACTGGAAAGTGAGGTAAATGCAGCACTGTCTGCATATTTTTTCCCAGGGCGGGGGAAGGATGGACAGGTTGCGAGGCCTAAATCCTGAACCCTCAGCTTTGACCCTGGTTTCTAGAGTCACTCAGTCTGTTGGTGGAGGTTTGTCCAGACCTGGGCAGCTCAGAATAACCAGTCTTCTTCTTCCACAGGGAGTTGGTCAGTGGCCACTGAGCCATGGATGGGGGGGGGAGGGTGTGGATGGGCTCATCGTCAGGTGACATTCCAGCAGGCTCTGCCAAAAAGGCCCACTTCCGGGTACAGTTCCAGAGGGATCATCCATGGGCGCCCGGTTGTGGTGAATGAGTGTTTAACACACCTCACTCTACCCCCTGGCTTTCCGCCTCTTAAGGGGCCACCTTGGTATCTGGATCCTCTCAAAAAGCCAGATGGCACCTGCTATTCCAAGCAGGCAGTCCCGTGAGCCCAAGAGAAAAGGACACATAGCCAGACCCTGTAGGCTGGGCAGTAACCAGTTAATCGGGGTCCAGGGCAAGCAAAGGGCAAATACAAACTGTTTACCAGCACAAGACTCCAGACACCTACCTGTCAGGGAGCCAGAGCCCCACCCTCAGCTTTGCAGGAAGCTATTTTCACTCCATTGGGCCCCATCGGTGGTAAGACCAGGGGCATTCCACCCCCTGGGAAGTGGGCCTCCTGCTCCCCAGAGGAAGTGGCTCCTGCAAGCTGAAACTGCTCTCCAGGACTCCTGCTACCCAGGCAAAAGGGAAGTCCCTGCACTCCAGGGAGGTCCAGGCCCCCAAGCAAAGCCCCTACCCTGGACTGTGAATGCAGCGTTCTTCTGGTGCAGGAAGGCAGTTTCTCCAGCAGGCACTGGGGCTGGCTTGCTTCCCAGGACGGCCTGGTACTGGTGGGCAGGGCAGGTTCTAGCAGGTACAGCGCTGCTTTCAAGGCCCCTGGTGTGAGGGGGAAAGTCAGCAGTGGGCTATCCTCCAGGGGCTGTATCTCAACTTTTGCTGCCATTGTTTGGATCACAGAATAATGGGTCTGCCACGTGCCAGGCTCTGGGCCAGATGCCAGGCACAACAAGAAGTGAGACATGTCTCTGCTCTTGAGAAGGGCCCGATCTAATTGGGGAGACAATATAAAAGGGTGATTAAGATACACTTGGATCAATGACATGTAAACAAACGCATAACAGGCCAGGGGGCAGCAGGGCAGCTCACACGATTCTTTCTGGGGAGGGGGAGGACAGCTTCGCAGAGGAGGGCCACTGGAACTGAGCTTGGAGGCTCCATTTAAAATTTTGGTCCAAAAAAATTGGGGGAGATGGGAGGGAAAGGATGTTGGAGGTAGAAGGAACAGCACAGGCGAAGGCCCAGAGCAGGCATGGCAAGGCTATGCTGATAATAGTAAAGTGGAATCAAAAGAATGTTGGAGAAGCAGCTTTTTTATAAGTTTGGGTTAACAACTATTAGGACTTCCTAACTGACAGGACTAAGGCGCAGAGGGGACGAACTAGAAACGAAGAGGCTGACTGTTCGAGGAACATTCTAGACACAGCTTAATGAAGACTTTACAACAAGATGTGGGGGTAGCGCCATACCAATTTTACAGTAGAGAAAAGTGGGGCTCAAAGAGATGAGGTGACTTGCCCAGGTCCCACAGCTGTCAGATGGCAGAGCTGCTCTTGATCCCTGGGCCTTTTCGGTACCTTAGACAGCTTCAGGTCCAAGAAGGGAGTCTTCCAGTGAATAAACATAGTTTCAATGGGCCAGCAGGAACTCTAGCACCATATTAGAGGAGGGAGGGAGACTGACACTTCTCTACAATTCATTAATCCAGGATCCCTCTAAACCCCAAGCGGGCAGTATCCACATGGGACCACTTCTCGATTTTTTAAAATAAATCATTTTTATTTATTCATTTTAGTGAAGGGGGGGGGGGAGAGCAGGAAGCATCAACTCCCATATGTGCCTTGACTGGGCAAGCCCAAGGTTTTGAACCAGTGACCTCAGTGTTCTAAGTCGATGCTTTATCCACTGCGCCACCACAGGTCAGGCTGGGACCACTTCTCAAAGTGTTATTTTTTAGTGAAAATGGGAGTTTATCAGGCTTAGATGCCCATGGGTTATCATAATGGGTGAAGGGCATTCAGAGGCACAGGTGACTCTATAGTCTTGGAAAGCAATAGCATCTCCCACAGAACTTCCCTTTCAGCATTTCCAGGCCCTGTGACCCACCAGCACCCACTGCCTGACACACAGGTGCCAGGTGGGGGTGAGGCTCTCAGCACCCCCACCTCCAGCCTTCCCACTTCAGAACACAGGCCCCAGGAAACTAAAGCAGAGGGTTCCAGGATCCCTGGTCATCTGCTCAGAGGGCCTTGCTTTGTTCTGAAGGCAGATCATGTTTCGGAGTGAGATGGGGAGAAAAGGGAACAAGCAAACAGTTCTCAGAAAACTGCCCTACATTTCCGCTGCTATCTGCGGCGCAGGGATAGCTGAGGCCAGCGCCCAGCTGCTGTGGGGTCCCTGCCTTTAGCCAAAGGAGATACTCCAACCTTCTCCCTGCCTGGCCCTATAGAGTAGGGGAAGACTTGCTTCTTGGGGGAAGTGTCTGTAGGGTGAAGGGGTTCCCAAAGCTTGAAAGCAAACTGAGAGGGATCCAAATTCCTCTGTGTCTTCCAGACCACTCTCTGAATTGGCTTGTCACACATGCTAATAAGTGACCCCTCCCAGCAAACTGATGTCCACATCAGTAGCCTTCTTAAAGCAACTACAGCACAAGGCCAGAGGGTCTTATCCATCTCAGGCTGCTCCCCCTTTAATGATGGGCACCCAGCTGGCTGGACCTTATCAGCTCCGCACACCCTCGCATGGGGGTTCCATGAGTCGTGGGGGTGGGGGGTGGGTGGAGTTAAGGCAGAGAGACCAAAGGCACAACTCTGCAGCAGAATGGCACTCTTTCGCTTCATATTTAAAAGTACTGAAACGATTCAATCTTCGTGTCCCAGCCCAGCCGGCAAGGGCAAGGCAAGAAAGCGAGACAGGGTTCTAGAAAACCTGGGCCCCACCGCCAGCTCCAGCCGCTAAGCAAACATTCCCTCCAGAACGAAAAGCCGGTGTGCGAGAGGGGAGGAGCCGGCCTGAGGTTTATCGCTCCTGCTGCTCGAAGTGATTCACCGAGTTAGGCTCCTGGTTGTCGTAGATTGAGGCACGCAAACAAACAGCCCAGGAGGTACACCTCCCCCCACCTGGTGCCCCCTCCGCTCCAGCCCGAGACCAGCTGCCCCCCTCCTCCCCCTCTGCGTTCCTCCCCCTCACCACCCCCTCCCCCGGCGCTCCAGGTTGAGCAAACACGCCCCGCCACCAACTGGCTCCGGCCGCGCGCTTCTGGCGATCCCCCAGGCAACTCGGAGTCACGAGACCAGCACCCCAGAGACCCGGCGCCCTGCCCTCCCTCCGCGTCCCTTAGGCCCCGGCCAGGCCCAACAACCTCTACCTTCCCGGTGCGCTGCGGCCCCACCGGGCCTCCCGCGCTTGCTAACTAGGCCCCGCAAGGCTCCGGGGACAGCGCAGCCCACTTCGCGCGGAGCCTGCAGCCCTGGGGGAAGTCAGGCTGCCTCTTGTTTACTGGGCCGGGGAGGTCCCAGCCTGGATTCGCTTCCTTAATTTTGCGGTTCCCTTTCTGCGGATTCCTGTGGCGGGAGGGGAAAAGGTGGCAACCACTGATCCACCCCGGGGCAGGGACTGGAGGTGGGGCGTGAAGAGGGCCAGGTTACCCGAACTCGTGGAAAAGTCCCTGGGCGATGGGAGGGGCCGGACCCGGAGTTAGGGCCGACGCGTCGCTGCGCAGAGTCCTCCAGGGCCGGGTTAAACACTGTACCTAGGGGAACAGAAGGCTAATTAGGACAAGTCCGAACAGGGAACGGGGGCGCGGGGAGAGGAGCGCGCGCTCAGAGTTGGCTCGAGTCTGGGCTGGTCCTTGGAAACACAAGCACGGATTAGTCAGGTTCAAGGCGACGTTTGCTCACAGTCCCGAGTGGTTTTGAGCTCGGTCCACCGTATTAGGGGTGCGCACAGTGGTGTTACCACGCACACTTCGTGGCCCGGGTGTTGGGTAAAGACGCGCATGCAAAAGGCGAACACTCGGTGTGTGGTGTCCACATGTGCAAGCTCAGGGAAGGGAGGGGGCACAGAAAGCGTGACAAAGGTGGACTTTGTGTCTGAATATGCTTCTCGCTTCAACCCGGAGAAGCGAGCTGTGTCCAGCGTGTGTCTCACGGGAAAGCCAAGACAAAAGTGACAAACGCTATGTGTCCACCACGGAGAGACGCACCAAGGTGGCCCCTGCGCGTGTCTGAGCGCGCGCTGATACATTGAGGAGAAAGAGCCCGCCCTCGAGGTGCTCTGGGATGCACCCATACGGCTTTCGGGAGAGAAAGCCGAGTCCAGAAACTGAGTGCGCGTGAGTGTGCGCGCGCCCGCGTGCGGGGGCGTGGCGGTAAATAGCAACAACCCCACTGGCAAGCTCCGCCAGAAACTCCAATCTCTCTCCCCGGCCAGAAAGTGCGACTCGCCGGAGCCTGGAGGTGAGTTGGAGGGGGAGGGCTGGGCAGGCTTTGTTACAGTGTAAACCGATTGCACATACCTGGAGCTGCGGTTGCCCGATAAGCGCCTGAATGGATGTGATGTCACGGTGATGCAGGCGCCGGCCCACTCTCGCCGAGAGAAAGGAGCCGAGCGCGGGGAGAGGCCAGCGTGAGAGCGAGCGACCTAGCTCGGCTAGCTCAGTAGCGGTCCGGGGAGAGGCAGGCCCTGCGCCCGAACCCCCGCCCGGGTCCAGCCACCCTAGGCCAGGGCTGGGCCTGGCCCCGCGCCCTGCGCGGAGTCCCTCCCACCTCCGCCTGCGCCTCGCCCGGGGCTGGAGTTGGCCCCAAACCCCGCGCCGGAGCCGGGCCGGCTGCGTGTCCCAGGTAAGGGCTGCTGCCTTCCCTCTCAGTGCCCTTCCCTTGGCCGCCCGGAAGAGTCGGCTTGTGGTAGCTGGGAGAGGACGAAGGCAGAGAACCGGGGGCAGAGGACGCCGCTCCAACTCCGCTTGGTCTCAGAAACTTTCCAAACAGGACCTTACTAGGGACTGGGGGTGGGGGAATCTTAGCGCGGCAGCTCCGAGGGGGGGGGGGGCGGGGCGGCGGAGAGAACTTCACAGTTGGGGGCTCCAAGGTGTACCCCTCCAACCCCACTACCTCTCTGTTCGAGTCTTCCTCAATACGACTTGTGAGCAGTTGTCCTTTCTGCTGCTCGCTGTGGTGCATGGGGAGGGCTGGTTTCTGTGGCCGGAGGAAACGGGGGAGAGGCGGCTGCTCTAGCTCCTGTTCCGATGTCCAGGGTAGCGTCGGTGTAGACCCAGTGGGGGCGTTGAGGGGGGGAGCACTCCATCTTCCCGCCTGAAGTTTTGGATTTCAGACGGTCAAAGAGCCTCTACTTCTGGCAGCGTGGCTTCTAGGTCCCTTCCCTCCTCCCCTCACCCTCAAGGCTTTTCCGGGGCCCTTTCTAGCCTCAGAGATTGAGTAGGGCCCCCTCCACCCCCAGGCTGGCGGTTTTACACTCAGGAAAATCCAGTCACTTAGGAACTCTCCAGTCTTGATCCTAAAGCATAGGGACCAGAATATGTGGAAATAGGGTTTTGTGCTCTTGGAGTCTGCATCGTTCCCTGTCCCTGTCCCACCTTAAGCCTTAATGTGTGGCTGGGGACAGAGAATGCTATTGACGGGTGGGGCACATTCCAGAGTGATGTTTCCAGAGCAGACCCTTGGCCTGGGGACTTCCAAGTTTCTGAATGCTTTTGGCCCGAAGGCACACCCTTGGTGTGGAGGTCTAGGCTGAGGTCCCAGGACTTCTGTCCCCCCACCCTCAAACCCCCAGCCTGGGCACTGAGGTAGCTCCTTACAGGCACTGAGGGGTCCGAGAGGAAGGAGGAGATGGATGGGAGAAGGGGCAGAGGTAGGAAGGCTGGCAGTGGGTACATCCATCTCTCCTGACAGGCTGCCGAGTGGTGGCAGATGGGGAGGAAGGAGGATGCTCTAGCATTCCTGGTGAGCACAGGTGCCTCCAGGAGGGGGCTCTCGGGGGTCACGGCACCCTCAAAGGGAACCTGGCTGTGGTCTGTATCTCTCCACTCTGGAGCCTGGGAGACAGATCCCGCTGGCAATGTGAAGCCCAGGTGCTCTTTTCAGGATAGTTCCCAGGCCTTTGTGTGGTTAGGGGTGGGGGGAGTTGGTTACTCTGGAAAAGTGAGAGGGCCGGGCTGCCTCAGCCTTGCTGGGTGAGGCCAGTCCAGGCTGGCTGGGCCTTGAACCCGCTGGCACGCCTGAGGCCTCTCTGCTCCCGCAAGAGGAAAAGAGGGCAGAAGGAGATCTGGAACTGGATTGGGCTGAGTAGCTAGACCTGAGGAAAGGCTGGTTTCAGAGGTGATTAAAAATATTTGTATGACTGATTCCAGGGAGGTGAAGCAAAAGGGCCCTTTTGTCCAGAAAATAACCTGAGGCGGGGGCTGGGTTGCAGCCATGGTGTGCAGGAAACGCGTGGGTTGGGAAGGGAGGGTCCCCCTCGTTGGACCCACTGAGAACCTTAAAGCAGAAGATGTGACTCCGAAATGAAGGAGGCAGGGCTGGGATGGGAAGAGGTGTGCAGAGTCCCCAGGGAACGATTCAAATGCCTGCTCCATTCAAGGCACGGCATTCAACTCTACAGAGGATGCATCTTGTTCGCTACCCTGCCTCAGACCGTAGAGCCTGGTAGGGGAACGTGAGCATACAGGATCCTAACAGTCAGCTCTCAGAAGACAGCCTGGAAGTGCAGGCTCTAGCGACCCAGGCAAGGGAGAGCCTCCAGGCCGCGCTGGGTCCATTTCGTCCAAGTTCTTTCCCCCTCCACCATTTTAAAAGGTGGCATCAGCTGACTGGCTGATTTTGGACTCCTGGAGGTGAAACTCTTTTGAGTTTTCCTTCATTAAGTCTCCTGCTGGCTTCCAGGGGGTGGCTGTCCTAGACAGTGGACAAGAGCCAGGTCCAGCCAGCCCAATTTCCCCACCCCAGTCAGTGTATTCTTGTCCCCCCACTAACCTTTTCATTTACCAGTGAGTCAGAGAAATGAGACATATCAGAGTGGTTTGTTTCATCTGAGGCTGGGACGGTGCAGGGCAGCAGGGCAGCCTGTTACTTGGATGGGGAAGGCAGGGCAGGTTCCCGCTTCATTCCTTGGAAGTTCCCATGTTGTTAGAGCCAGCAGAGGTGAGACGTGGAGGGTGTGGTTCAGGACCAGCAGCAAAGTTAGGAGGAAACTGGGGTGAGAGCTGGAAGCCTCTCTGTGAGGTGTGCTGGGTTCCAGCAGGGCAAGGGTGGCTCTAAGTGCAAGACGGATCAAGGAAGAGTGGCCTAGAAGGGTCCCAGGACTAAACGAGACCTGGCTTGGTGTTTATATCAATGTGGCTGTTATGAGGCTTGAACTTGTAGCACAGGTTTAGTATCCCTCCCCTCACACACACATGCAACCTAGCTTTAGATTTTATTTTGGAAAGGCTTTCTCAGGTCTGCCCATATATGGCTTACCTTTGGTCTCAATTTTTAAATCAGAGGAATGTGTACTCAACAAATTGGTTGACTGTGCTTTGTGCCAGACTCAAATCTTAAAGCACAAACCTGGTTGTGTGCCCCTATTGGGCAAAAAGACGGCCTTTGGTGGCTCCCTATTGCCTATAGAGTAATGCTCCAAACTTCTTCCCTGTAGCATTCCTAATCTGACTTCAGCTGGCAATTTAGTTCCTACTTGGTGAACTTTTTTTTTTTTTTTTTGTATTTTTCTGAAGCTGGAAACGGGGAGAGACAGTCAGACAGACTCCCGCATGCGCCCGACCGGTATCCACCCGGCACGCCCACCAGGAGCGATGCTCTGCCCACCAGGGGGCAATGCTCTGCCCCTCCGGGGCATCGCTCTGCCGCAACCAGAGCCACTTTAGCGCCTGGGGCAGAGGCCAAGGAGCCATCCCCAGCGCCCGGGCCATCTTTGCTCCAATGGAGCCTTGGCTGCGGGAGGGGAAGAGAGAGAGAGAGAGGAAGGAGGGGGGGAG
Source organism: Saccopteryx leptura (assembly GCF_036850995.1). NCBI lineage: Eukaryota > Metazoa > Chordata > Mammalia > Chiroptera > Emballonuridae > Saccopteryx > Saccopteryx leptura. Next base: position 171,769,848 of record NC_089507.1, read on the forward strand.
GGGTGGAGAAGCAAATGGGCGCTTCTCCAATGTGCCCTGGCCGGGAATCGAACCTGGGTCCCCCGCACGCCAGGCCGACGCTCTACCGCTGAGCCAACCGACCAGGGCCATACTTGGTGAACTTGATTAAAGTTCTTCTCTGTTCTGTCTTTCCTGACCGGCTTAGCTGGAAGAACTTCCTCTTGTGTTTCTGTAGCACCTTTCTCTCCAAAATCTGTTCTGTGGCACTTATCTTATTCTTCCTTGTGTAATTTTTTGTAGGCCTATGTTGTCTTTCCTGTTAGATTTAAAAAAAAATTTTTATAACAGTTTACTTGAGCCAAATTGGTGACATGCTGAGTAGCAAGATCTCAAATGCTCCTTCTCCTATTAGATTTTTAAATACCTATAAGTCAGGGACTGCGTTTGTTCCTCTCTGTGTTTTCCAAGGCTCTGAGAACAACTGAACCTTGTCCCCTAAGGTACCTGGAAATATTTACAGATTGAAATAATTGCCTGTTCTAAACTGGGAAGGACAAGGCAGTTGGCATGAGAAGCACCTGAAGATGTGTAGGTGCCCAGAGGCTCAGTCTGGGTGGCCGTTCTCAGGGTTTAGCTCCAGATCTCCCAACTGTACCCCAAGTTCTGGCTGCTTTGCTGTGAGCCAAATATTCCCCAAAATGGGATGGAGTGTTTAGGATCCCAGAGCATGTTATCTGTAAATTACATCCTGGAGTGGTTCAATATTTCTCCTTATCCATTAACCCTCCTGATTCTCTTCTTGTCCAACACTTGTAAATACAGTGTGTGCTTTATTGAGCTACGATTACACACAGTCCCCTGCAAAAGCTTATTTACGTCATAAAGTAAGGGGAACATGCCTTTACATTGGAAGTCAGAAGAGCCTAGCTCTGGTACAGTGCCAGTTATTTAGAAAAACAATAGCAAAATTCAAATAAGAATGCATTTATTGAGTTGATGGGTGATCACTTCCTGAGGTATATGAATGTCTAATCACTATGTTGTACACCTGAAACTAATATAATATTCTGTACCAACTGTAACTGAAAAAAATAGTATAATAATAAAAAAGAGTTAATGGGAAAAGCAAGCTTAATTAAAGATGGGGAGGTAGCTGAGAAGGCTGGGATACCTGAAATATTGTCAAGGGGCATGTAGGACTTCCTAAGGGATGTTGAAACTTGATGACCTTCATTAAGTCAGTTTCACTAGCAACTAGGAGTTGTCTTATTCCTGACTTAGTAGCAGTGGAGAGACAATCTATATGGACTGAGAGTTGGGGTTTTTGTTTGCCTATTAGAAATTAAGTAACCAGAAATGGTGAGAACCTAAGGAGGTAAACGGTGCACACCACCCTCACCTCAACCCCCCACCAAAAAAACAGGAGGTGGGGAGGATGGATCATGCCATTCCCCGGTGGGCTACTAGTGGCCACTGTTAGCCCAGGAAAGCTTGGTTGTTGTCTTTCTGGAGAGTTCCTGGGCCCAAGAGGTGTTATTGAACGTATGGAGTGATTTAAATGTGGAGTACCTGCATTTCATGGAATTTTGGAATTTATAACTTATATTTTAGAGCATTTAAATTTTTCTGTTCTCCAAGTAAATGCAAAGCCTTTGACTGGAAAACTCACTGATTTGGTCTTTAATTTCTCTTAACCCACCGTATTCTTGTGTGTGTGTGTGTGTGTGTGTGTGTGTGTGTGTGTGTGTATGTGTGTTTTTCTGAAGTTGGAAACGGGGAGGCAGTCAGACAGACTCCCGCATGCGCCCAACCGGGATCCACCTGGCACGCCCACCAGGGGGTGATGCTCTGCCCATCTGGGGCGTCGCTCTATTGCAACCAGAGCCATTCTAGCACCTGAGGCAGAGGCCACAGAGCCATCCCCAGCGCCTGAGCAAACTTTGCTCCAATGGAGCCTTGGCTGCAGGAGGGGAAGAGAGAGACAGAGAGGAAGGAGAGGGGCAGGGCTGGAGAAGCAGATGGACGCTTCTCCTGTGTGCCCTGGTCGGGAATCAAACCCGGGACTCCTGCACGCCAGGCCGACGCTCTACCACAGAGCCAACCGGCCAGGGCCAACCCACCATATTCTTTACCTTCACTCCATACAGGAAAAATCCAGCTGGTACTAAGAGCAGGGGTTTGGTTTCCTTTGGTAAAGCTGCTGTCGGGGACTGGTCGCATGAGTAGCTAGAGTAATAAGTTAGCGTCCTGGTGTGAATAAAATACATTTTTCTTGCTTTTAGCTATAATGCTTTAAAGTCTTTCATTATAGATTAATTCCTTTGGGTTTTGCATTGCCCTTGCCTGGTTCTTGCTTTTAAAATGTTAATGCTTCATAGGAGAATTTTTGTATTAAGTCATTAACTCCCTAGCTGGGAACTGATTTTACCCTGAGACTTCAGCAGTTGAGCTAGATAAGAACTCTGGATTCTGAAGGGAAGCCTGGGCACTCACAGGAGGAGATGGAAGCCTGTTACCTGGATGGGGAAGGCAGAAGAGGGAAGTGGTAGAGAGAAGTCAGGGGGAAGTGCTGATAAATACAACTTTTCGACTCTCTTCATTTTTTTTTTTTCCTGGCTGCAAGTTATGCCTGTCACAGCAGCTTGTTAAATTCTCATGGAATGAATGAATGATGGAATGAATGGATTTAGGGCCGATTCACCAAGGACATAGGCATCACATGGACAGAGTTCGGGGGCGTGGTACGTGGCCTGTTGAACTCTGAAAGTCCCAGATCAAGAGAGGAAGTGCCGAGTGGGCGGCATGCTTGGTTTTGACTTGCTCATAAACCCACTCACCCCCCACACTAGCTGCAAGAGCTCAGGGAACATGTGAACCCAGGTTATGGTTGTGGAGGAGAGGAACCTGAACACCCAATGACGGTTTCTCCCTCTTCCATGACTAGGAATAGGGATGGCAGAAGGGCTTGATCTCATTTGCCTCTCTGCTCAGTTGATGTGCCTCCCAGGAGTTCTGTTTTCAGGAGGATTCTGACGCCCAGAGGGACAATCTCATGATCAGCTTGCACTGTCTGCCCCGGTGCAGGCTCAGGGAAGCGGCTCCAGTGGCAGAGTCGGACCCTGGAAGACTGATTTGGCCTTCTCTCCCTCTGTCTTTAGAGACCCAGTGGGAGCCTGGCCCGGGCGCCAGGATGGCCATCCACAGAGCCTTGCTGACCGACCTGGGACTGCTTCTCTTCCTCTTCCCCTTCCCAGAGGTGCAGGCCCAGAACCATGTCCCACCTGGCTGCAGCCCGGACCTCAACCCCCTCTACTATAACTTGTGTGACCGGTCTGGGGCTTGGGGCATCATCTTGGAGGCAGTGGCTGGGGCGGGCGTCGTCACCACTTTTGTCCTCACCATCATCCTTGTGGCCAGCCTCCCTTTTGTGCAGGATACCAAGAAGCGGAGCCTTTTGGGGACCCAGGTGTTCTTCCTGCTGGGGACCCTGGGCCTCTTCTGCCTCGTGTTTGCCTGTGTGGTGAAGCCTGACTTCTCCACCTGTGCCTCTCGGCGGTTCCTCTTTGGGGTCCTGTTTGCCATCTGTTTCTCCTGCCTGGTGGCCCACGTCTTTGCCCTCAACTTCCTGTCCCGAAAGAACCATGGGCCCCGGGGCTGGGTGATCTTCACCGTGGCTCTGCTGCTGACCCTTGTGGAGGTGATCATCAATACAGAGTGGCTGATCATTACGCTGGTGCGGGGAGGAGGCGAGGACGGCCCCCTGGGCAATGGCAGTGCTGGTGGGGCCGCAGCCTCCCCATGCGACATTGCCAACATGGACTTCGTCATGGCGCTCATCTATGTCATGCTGCTACTGCTCTGCGCCTTCACGGGGGCCTGGCCTGCCCTGTGTGGCCGCTTCAAGCGCTGGCGTAAGCACGGTGTCTTCATGCTGCTCACCACAGCCACCTCCATCGCCATCTGGGTGGTGTGGATTGTCATGTACACCTACGGCAACCAGCAGCGCAACAGACCCACCTGGGACGACCCCACGCTGGCCATTGCCCTCGCCGCCAATGCCTGGGCCTTTGTCCTCTTCTATGTCATCCCTGAGGTGTCCCAGGTCACCAAGGCCAGCCCGGAGCAAAGCTACCAGGGAGACCTATACCCCACCCGGGGTGTGGGCTACGAGACCATCCTGAAAGAGCAGAAGGGCCAGAGTATGTTCGTGGAGAACAAGGCATTCTCCATGGACGAGCCGGCCTCAGGTAGGTCACGGAGCCCCTCCCCACGGCCCCTTGTCTTCCACACCCTTTTCCTGCCAGACAGGCTGGTCTCAAGCGAGGTTCTCTACAGTGTTCTGCCTTAAAGCCCCTACATTCCGTTCTCTTTCTTTATTTTTTTACTTTAGTCATGTAACTCATGAGTATATTTTTCACCATAAAATTTCACATGAAAAACATTACACATGAAACAAAGTTTCTCCCAACTGTTTCCCCAGTGCCACCCCATTCCTTCCTGTTGCATCCCCAGAACTGACCGCTGTGGATTGCTCTTTTATCTCCTCGTGCCTCGGTTTCCTCTTTTGTAAGATGAGGATGATAATGACCCTGTTCAGAGGATGCTGGTGAGGACTAGTTAATGCAGGCACCTGCACCCGGAAGGTGCTCTGGAGGTCTAAGCTGTGGGCCGTGCTGTGTGCGTGTTGCTATTTTATTATTATTATCGGTACCCTTCCAGAATTTGTTTTTCCATTTTTCCATTGTGTATATATCTCTAGTCATCTTAGTTTCCCTTAAAAGTCTTTTCAGTTAATTTTATTCTTTTTAATCAAAACACTCAATGCCATATGGCAGTCTAATAAGCAGCACCCACAATCCAGCTGGCTTGTCCCTAAGTTCCTGTCCAGGCTCTTGGTTAATGGGACAGGCTTACCTGGCAGAGTCCAGCTCTCAGTGGTCAGGCTGGGTGGGGGTGCCCCAACAGTAGAAGAGGCAGGAGGGTGGTAAAGCCTTTACAGCTGTGCCAAGCACCACCGCCCTGACGGGGAGCAACTTGGGAAGCAGGAGTATAGATGGCTGTTCTCTGTGAGACTTGGCCAGGTGAGCCAAGTCTTTCTCTGGCATTTGTTATCTCTGAATCTCACCGGCATTTACTGAGCACCTGCTGTGTGCCTGGTGCTGTGTCTTTCCTGGTGTGTCCTATGCATGCGTCTCGCATGCTTTCTTAGCTGGCTGGGTACAATCCCTAAAGCCAGAGGCGTGGTCTCGGAGCCCTGCCCTCACCCCCAGACCGTTCTGATCAAGATGTTTGGGGACTTAAGTATTTACCTGCCTGATTGTCAAGTACTCTTCTCTGGCGCCTCTGCTGTAGGTCAGAGTCACAGGCAGGGAAAGTTCCAGAATCAGAGAACCAACTCCCTGCCTCTTCCTTGCAAACCAAGATCCCCATAATCTCTGCTTTGGAAAAAGAAGTGACCTTTGTCCTGCCAGGCACCAATCTTTGATCTGCCCCCTGGCGTGGCTCCTGGCATGCACGGAGCGGGACCAGTGGAGTGTGCATGGGCTGGGGTGGGGGGCGATTGAAGAGGTGGCAGGAGAGAGGGGCTTGTGGGTAAGTGTTGGCAGGAGTTTCAGCACCCCCATCCCTGCTCTTACCTCGTGTGTGTTTGTCATTGTCAAATAGCTCCCAGCCGTTGTCCTCTCAAGGCAAACACTTCTGGAGCTGTGAGGTTTTTTTTTTCTCAATTTTTTTTTCAAAATGGGAAAATCAATCGCGTGAGCCCAGCACTTAGAAGCCCTATGTAGCTGTGGTCGCTTAGCGCTGCGAGACCCTCAGCCTGCAGCAGACACCCACTGTGCTTGCCCTTGCAGCCCAGCCCACTGTGGGCCCGGGTCGGTCAGCAGGTTTCCTTAGACGCCCTGGGAGCGGCCAGTGGCCAGTGGCGTGGAAGAGATCGGGAAATCAACACACCAAGCGAGGCTTGGGGAAGTATCCCTGGAGCTGTAAATAGTACTGGACACTTGCCCAGGGGCCTCAGGACAGGATGTGCATTCGGTTCCTGGGGGGGGGGCTCTAGGTTGTAGGTCATGGGGAGTCAGCATCCAGTTCTGCCCTAGAGTCGGGGGCTGTGGGGTCTCTGCTGTGTTGACCCTAGCCCCTGGCAGCTGGCTCGCAGTGGTAGAGGCCAGAGCTGGAGGCTGGCCATCTTGGAAGACGGCCTGAAACCCATGTGCCCCCATGACCTCTGGCCCTGGAGGGCGGATGGGGATGTGAAGGCTGCCGACAGGAACATTTTTCTGAAGGGACAGTTGAAGGGGGTTCCCGCACTGCAGGAGAGCCCTGGGCGAAGGCAGGCCGCTACTCGGCTCCCCGTGCATCCGAACAAAGGGGCGCTGGGTTCTGGAGAGGCCCCCACGCCCACAGCCTCACCCCCAAGCCGGCCACCTCTGGCCAGGCTCCCTCCTGGGTTAGATGTTACCGTGCAGCCTCGCCTCCTTTCTCTAGCCCTGGGCAGCCTTGCTCTCAGCTGGTAAAGGGAGTTGACAGCCCAGCCTGCAAACCTCTCCTGTTTCCTTGCAGCCAAAAGACCAGTGTCACCATACAGTGGGTACAATGGGCAGCTGCTGACCAGTGTGTACCAGCCCACCGAGATGGCCCTGATGCACAAAGGCCCGGTGAGTGGGGTCCCCGAGTCCCCACGACCTTGTGGAAAGCCATGGCTCCCAGCCTCAGTGAGCGGGTGCTGGGGTGCAGGTGGTAGGGGGGAAAAGGCAGGTGTCTCTGCTGGTGCATACCAGCCTCAGGGAACCCAGAGCTCTGGTTCCTGGTGCCCCTTTCCTCGAGTTAATGGAGCCACGGCCTTCAGTCACATTGCAGTGGGACCTGCCCACTCCGTGTCGTTGGAGTGTCACACACACTGCGTGCTGTGGAGGACGCTGAACAGGCTCTTTGAGCTGGCGGGAGCTGCCAGCTTCCCCCTCAGAGCTTAGGGAGGGACAGAGGAGGGCTTCAGCCAGCTGAGTGTCATTCTTGGTGGCTCCAAAGGGACAGAGGACCACATAGCAGGTCTGGGTAGGTATTTACACTTCAACCACAGCTGTCTCAGGAGAGGCCCCCTCCCCCTACCAGCAGGCAGCAGTTCTCAACCTCACACCTCCCCTGGGTTCTGGAAACCAGATGCTCCATTAGCCAAGGGAGGGGGTTAGGAACAGGAAGATGGTGGGTTAGATTTACTCATTCCATATATGTTCCTTCTCCCCGGCTGGCAGACACTGTGGAGAGAGGTCAGTGACCTGCCTTGGCAGAATGCTGGGAACAGGAAAGAGGGAGGTCAGCGGGTGGTGTTCTCAGCCCCCTCCTGGTGGGAGCCCTGGAGCAGGGTGAAACGTCCAACCCCAGCCCTATAGGCAGCCAAGATTGCCAAAGAAGCCTCCCAAACATAGGCAGAGTCTGCTGGGCCCCAGCCATCCAGGGGTGGGGAATCGGGAGTAACACAGTGATTCTCAAACTGCAGTCCCCAGACCTTCAGCATTACCATCACCTGGGCTCTTGCTAAAAATGCAAATTGGGCAGTGCCAGTGGTGTGATGAAGCATCTCTTCAGTGACATCACCGTGATAACAGGCTGCCGTAATGGGAATAACCACCTGCAGAAATCTGCGAACATTACTGACAGGCCTTCCGCCCTTCTCTGTTAAACTTTGCCAGCTCCATCCCCGCCCACTAGGTGTGGGAGTAGCTTAAACAGTCCAGGTGATTGTGCTGCACACCCAGGTTTGAGTCAGAGATCACCAGGTGGGTGGCCTCAGGCCCTGGAGCTGCAGGGGTTTGGCGCGGCTCTGTCTCCTGGGATAAGGCAGGTGGGGCCAGGAGTTCACCTTCCCTCCAAGCTGGGAGCTGGGACAGGTGCCTCGGGACCGTCTGATCCCCTCAGCTCCATCTCACCCACACAAGAACAGGACCGCCGCAGCTCAAACCAGGTTCCAGGCAGCGAATTTGAGTTTTAAATCTCAAACCCAAAAGCATTCAAGTTTTAAATCTCTAATTAGACAGGCCAGCTCAGACTTCTAGATAAGTAATATGTGGGCGTGTCCAGGGCCTGACACAAGCGTGTCCTCGGCCAGGCACACCAACAACTAGGATGCTGTTGGGGGTCAAAGGGCCAATGGGGGGATTCGGGTAAGAGTCTCGGAAAAACGGAGGCCAGGGGCTCCAGGCAGATGATAGCTGCTCCATATGGTTCACTGTCCATTGGGCTCAGGGTTTGAGGAATAGGAAGGGACTTGAGAAGAGGCTCCTTCTGAATGGGCCAGCCCAAATGAAGCCCAGAAGCATCCTCGGGGCCTCATTCACACGGTCAGAGGTCAGCCCCTCAGTTTCCAGAGGTTCAGTCGTCATCCCAGCTGACTGGGGTACGGCTGGGGGGATAGGGGGAGGAGCGGGGTGTTTGCACATCTGTGCTGGTGGGACCTGGCTGTGACACCGCCTGCTCTTCCAGTCCGAAGGAGCTTATGACGTCATCCTTCCACGAGCCACAGCCAACAGCCAGCTGATGGGCAGTGCCAACTCAACCCTGCGGGCTGAAGACATGTATGCCGCTCAGAGCCACCAGACGGCTACACCACCAAAAGATGACAAGAACTCTCAGGTCTTTAGAAACCCCTACGTGTGGGACTGAGTCATCACCAGGAGGCAGTGGACAGATGTGGGGAGAGCCCTCGGGGTCCTGGCCTGGGCCAGGGACTGCCCAGGACCCCCAGGCTCTCTAGTTCCCTGTCCCCCTCAATGGCTCAGGGCTGCTTATGCCTCAGTGGTGAGACCCTCCCTGTTGGCCAAGTTTCGGGTGGGTGTCCCAGGTGCCCCTACCCACTCCTCAGTGTTTGTGGAGTTGAGGAGCCAACCCTGGCTTCCTGCCAGGGTCACCTCCAGTGGTCACGCTCCAGCCAAATAGTATTCTTCTTGGGGTGGTGGCCTGTCAGCACCTACATTTTCTGGAGTCTTTGGAGAGATTCCTACAACCTTGAGAGAGTTCACAGGTTCTTTCTGTCCTGGGTACTGCTCCTCTGTGAGGAACAAGGTGCCTAATAAATTAGTTTCTGATTTATTAACCCTTCCTCTGGCAATATCATTTCTGACCCAGCTCTTGGCTTCCAGTGAACCGTTCCTCCGTGGCCTGTGGGTGGCTTCTCCTTCCTTCTCCCTCCCAGTCCAGCTTGTGGGAAAGCTGTGAGTTCTTCTATGCAGCTGACGCCTCCACCCAGGGAAGGATCCAGAAGTCGAGTCTCTGGGCCCCAGTTGCATGTGATCGGAATAAATTTCTGGGTCAGCTCCTGTTTAGGGGGTAGTCCAACATTTGAGCTTGTCTGAAATCAGGTAGCTTTTCTCTGGAACCCCCTCCACTGGCCAGACAAGGGGAACCGAGCAGGACAGACAGACCCACCAGCAGGCATTTCTGCGGACGGCACGTGTAAGGGAAGCTGGGCTGACGTCAGCCTCTCAGTGGGGCCGGTGGTTCACATCCTAGGCGGGGGACCTCCCTGCTCCGTGCTCTTAGGTCGCTTTACAAAGTGGGTTTACTAAAGTGGGAATGGGTTGGGCCACATTCTGGTTGGTTTCACTCCTGGGCAGGAAAATGCCAGTTTGCTCAGCCTTTGATGGTAAAGCTTTTCCACGTCAGCTTATTGTCATCCATGTGGCTGACCCCAAAAGGTGGAAGGGACAGTATTCTGCTTCCCAGAGTCAGAATCCCAGAACTGCACCACTTTAGGGTCAGATGAGCCTTGGGGGTGAGTTAGGGATGTGGCTGGTGCTCCTGCCCCGTTTCAGGTCAGCAAACTGACCCAGAGAGTCTACACAGCCTTTAGAAGTGGCCACACCAAAACCAGCCGGGGTTTCCGGAGACTCTGACTTCCAGCGGCCCTGGGACAGCCAGCAGGCCCCCGTGGCCTGGGCACCGACCAGCAGCTGTGCCCTGACCCTTGGCCACTGGCTCAAGGCTTAGTGAAGAGGCTGCCAAGCCTGTCCCTCCCAGGCTTGGGAATATTTCTCCCCAACTAGCCAGAAGTTATTTTCTGATACGGGTTGTAAGGGAAAAAGTGTTTCTGTTGGAAGAGAGGGAAAGGTTGCTGGAAGAAAAAATGCCGCTTTGCCCGAGGTTTTCCTTCTAAGTCAGATTGCACCAGCCCCCCACCCAGGCTCCGATGCTTTTCTTAGTATAAACCAGCACTTGGACCCTGAGCGGTGGGATCCCCTTTGACTGTTGTTCTTTCTGGTTACTTTAGGCTCAGTCCCCACAAAATAAAACAAGATGGTAAATGTCCTGTTCCCTGGACTACATGTCGCCCTGATGTCCTCATTCCTCTGTGTCCTGGCTGGGCAGGGCCCAGCACCTTTCCTGTCCTAGTCATTGAGCTGGGAGGGCCTGGAGGCCACCCATCTGAAGCAATGGATCAAGTGGGGGACCCTGTGAAGCCCTGAGGCTTATGGCTAGAGCTCTAGGGCCACCCCCTTACCTGCCCTGCCCAGCTTCTCCTGGTCCCCAAGTGACCAAGGCCACAAAGAGCTATCTGCAGACCAGCCTGCCTCCTCCCCAACATCACAGCCCCTGTGTCCTCGTGCTGTGGCTTTCTAGGTGGCCACCCTCAAATGCTCCTGTCTTCGCACCATGGGTTTTTCTGGCCATCTTCTTGGGGACCAGCATCAGCTTGTCCCACTGCGCCTAGGCGAATCTCTGTGGGGCTTCGGAGCCATGCTCTGGCCAAAGTTGGCCCTTGCCTTTTTCACCCGAGCCTTCTGCCACACCCTGAATGAGCTGGGGCAGAGCTCATTCGAGGCCCGGAAGGGTGCTATTCCTTTTCGTCCTGTGGGCTCCAGACCTGAGCCCCTGTGGTGGGTCACTGTTTGCACCATGACCCCGTGCCTTCCCCACCCTCGATGAACTGGGTCCCATCAATTCTCATGATGGGGCATGGGGCTTCATTCTCAGGGACCAGCTGAGAGTCCTGGGCCACATGAACTGGGCTGTAGGCCTCTTCCAGGACAGACCTGTGGGACTTGAGGCCCCTGAGACTGGACATTGTGCCATTTCCTGATGGGTGGAGGAAAGGTTTCTACCTCACCTTGGGTACCTCAGTGTGCTGGTGCTGCTCTCCTCATCCAGGACATACTCCAAGGGTCCTGACACCACCCAGGGAAGTGGGAGATGTCTGCAGGCCCTGCAGGACGCTGGCACCGAGGACAGAGATATGCACAGTTCCAGACTTGTGGGGACATCTCTGCAGCATCGTCTTCCTGGCTTAGTACTGCCCTCTGGCACCAGACAGAGCTGGCTTGCCCAAGTGGGGGCCTCCCTAAGTGTGCCCCCGAGGCTGAGTTCTTAGCCCAGTGCCACTCTGGGTGGCATGTTGAGGGTACGGATGAAAGCAGTGGAGGTGAGCTGGCTGGTGCCCGACCTCACCCTGGAGTCAGTCTCACAAGCTCCAGTGTCACGCTCTGCCCCCACCAGCCTGTGCCTTTGTCACTGGAGTATTTCTCCAGGGCTAAATCGGGTGAACAGGCCCTTGAGGTGAGAGTGGGGTTGTACATGGAGGCGAGACATCCCCCACCCCACCCCACCAGTTGTGGTCCTTTGTACTCGGTTACTCAGTTCCGAGAATTGAGTATAACTTTCCCTGATGGAAGGGAAGCTCTGTGGACCTCAGACTTCTCTTGATCTAGGTTAGTGGCCCCAAGATCCCTTACAGTGAACAAAAGGACTATCCTGCTTTTCAAGGTGATAGTATCACGGGAGTCTCTTTGCAGCGCCAAGCAGCCAGAGGTCGCAGCCTGTAGTGAATGTGGGTTTGTTCGTATGTAGTTCGAGTCCCCTGGAGACCTGCTGTGAGACGCAGAGAAGGATGGGCTTTGCAAAGATGCAGGCCTGCCGGGCTCAGGTGCTGCGCTCGCCCGCCCGGCTTCCTCTGGTCCTTGGCCAAGTGCAGAGATAAGAAAAGTGGTCCAGCTGCATCACAAATACGTCTTGAAGGAAAGCAAACCAGAGTAGGCCAGAACCTGTTGCGGTAAGGTCAGGCCAACACCATACCCACTCAGTCAAACTCGAGCTCCAAGCAGAGTGGATTGGACTTCATACCCACTTGGAATTAAAGGACCTTACTCTCCGTTTGTGAGGAGGATAAGGAATGACTACCACTGAATCCCTGTGTGTTCATTAAGAAATTTTCTGGGCTTTATTAATAACATATTTTTAGATTCTCTCCTTGCCTTCTAGACCAAGAAAGGCTATTTAATTCCCAGGAATTTAGTTGGGAATTTATTTTAGAGGAGAAACCAGGTCGCCCAGACCAGACCAGCCCCAAACCAGTGCCTGCTCACCCACTCAGCACTTGGGAATGCAGGGACAGGGTGGCAGAGCCAGACATCCTTTATCCCAGTCCTGCCAGTGCCTGGACGCCAGTGGAAGGGGCCAAGGGATGATCAATGCTCCTTTGGGTCCGGAGGACCTGCCCAGGGCCACTTGCAACATTTGGTTTGCAAATACGGACCCCACACTTGTTCAGGGCTCCTCAAAACTCACATGAGAGCAAGAAACAGGTTGGGTGAGTTGCCTATGGTCACATAGCTAGTAAGGGTTCATCAGCTCTCAGACCCAATTTCAATCCAGCCCCAGGGGGATGTGCTGGGTCAGGCACAGGTGCTGGTGACCAGACTGTTTCCTGTCTGCTGTCTGCACTCTGAGCCCTCCAGGAAGCTGCAGCCCTTGCTCACAATAGTCCATGAATAATTTAGCATCTGCACCAACCCGGTAATGGTCTGACCTCATCCTCGGGCTCAGGGCTTTGTGTGTGGGGCGAGGCTCTGACCTCCGTTACCTTGAAAGGATGCTGATGGGTGGTTGGGCTGAGGGTCCCCGGTGAGGGGTGCAAGTGACTGAGGGAGGAAGGAGGTGGGGCCAGAGACCAACTGCCTTTGTAACCTGAGGCAGCTCTGCAGAGAGAACAAGACCCAGAAATCAAGCCTCCAGGTGCAGATCTCAGCTCTGGCTTACTAGCTGTGTGACCTTGGGCAGCGCTCTTGATGCCTCGGTTTCCTCATCTGCAAAATGGAAGTATTAACACTGAGTTCATGTTTAGTGTTCTAACCCCCTGCGGTCACTTCTGAAAGTCATGGCCAAGACAGATCATTCAGGAGCTGGCTGCCCTGTTTCCTGCCCAGACCGGCTGGTCTCCAGGTCGGGTGTCACCAGTTTTCTGCCCTCTGGAGGTGCGGCATCTTCCTTTCCCTCTGCTGTCCCTCACAGACCAGGTCCCGAGTGGGTAGGATGGCAGGGTGCTGGGATCAGAGGAGAGTTCATCAGGCAGGCAGATCCTGCTTCCTGCAGAGTGAGACCTGCTTCTTACTAGCCCTGACCTTGGGCAGCTCCCTCACCCAGCCTCAGTTTCCTCATCTGTGAAATGAACCCTGACCTTCTAGCTCTGCCTAAGCCCTGGTGTTGGGGTCCTGAGCAGTTGGGAGGGACCCCCAAGTGACAGAGCTGTGTTGACGGTGTGCTCCAGCAGCCTGACTCAAGGTCTGGAGCCGAGCCGAGCCGAGCCGGGTGGTGCAGGGCCACCACCTGGCTGTGCAGGGCCACCACCTGGCTGTGCCGGGGACAGAGGCCATGGGTCCCGGTAGGCAGGAGGGCTGAGTTACAGCCGGCCCTCCCCTTTCTCTCCAAGCGGTGGTGGGGCAGCGTGGGCTCCCGAGTCTCTGGCTGCACCTCCAGACACACATGCAACCCCACGCACCTGGGGTAGTGGCAGGAGTGGGGGTTGGGGGACCCAGCCTCTGGCTCTCTGACGTCATCCTCCAGTGAAGGCCCGCCCCTTGCTCCCAGCCAACCTGAGGCCGCCTCCTGCTCCCCACTCCAAGCCCGGCAACCTGATCCAAGTCCCGGGGGCGGGGGAGGCAAGCCAGTCCAGATGGCAGTCTCCGCTCCTGCCACAAGCTGGGGGCTCTGCCTGTCCTCGCCCGCCTGGAGAAGGCGGGTCACAGTGACCCCTTCCCATCCCCAAAACTCGGCCCTTTCACTCAGCTTCCCCTCCCAGATTTGAGTCGTGACCTTTTTCGTGTCCCCTTCCTGGCCGTGAGCCTTGGCCCTGCGGCACTACAACGTCCATCCCTGTATCTCAGGGCCCAGCACTTAGCAGGTCCCAGTTGCCCAGAGGAAGGCGCTCCTGGGAGGCCCTTTGTGGTCATTATGTTCTATGAGTGGTGTAAGGAATCCGGGTCCCAGGGTGCCCCCCTACTGCCCTGGGTCAGGCTCCGGGGCGGGGCTCCTAGCCTCCCCTGCTGAGATCTGGGACCTGCCCCCTGGAGAGGCCTGCCTGTGCATTGTAGGGTGCTGAACAGCATCCTGGATGCCAGCACCTTTACCTTCGTAGTGGTGACAACCAAAAATGTCTCCAGACATTGCCAGTGTCCCTGGGGGCAAACTCTCCTGGTTGAGAACCAGTCCTCTGTGGTGTTAGAGTGGGCACCAAGCAAGCCACACTCAGGACCCCTGCGCCTGCAGCCAGAGGTTCCCACCAGCCCAGGAGCTGGTGGGGGTACTCCTGGGCCCCCTCCTTCGGGCTAGCCTGGGGACTATAACCCTTAGCCTGACAGCATTCGGGCAGCATGTGACCAACCAGCTCCTCTTACTGGGCACACACCTTTTCAGCTCCCGCCCTGACAAGGGTGCTGAGCGGGCCCTGGGACAGGGGATACAGGAGACTGACTGATGGTTTCCTGTCACTAAAAGTCAGAGTGGTTGGGCCACCAGAAGCAGACTCACAGGGTGTGTCTATCAGGTGGCCTCGGGGTCATGGAGAGGAGCTGGGGGCGGGCGTGGTGGGCTGAGGCAGCCGACTGAGGCTGTTGGGACTGAAGGTCAAGGGCCCATCCTGGACAGCAGGGGCTCCACTGTGGACCCCAATCCTTGGAGCTGTCCAGCCGTGGCACGCGTGCACGCACACACACAAGTACACGTGCGTGCACATGCACATGCACACACGGAGGTGAGATAGAGGGGAGTGGAGTTCTGGAGAAAGACAAAAAATGAGTCAATCCCAGCTGGGGAAGATTCCAGCCAATCCTTTAAAGAGTTCCATGTGGGAGTGGTCATCATAGCCAGGTGGGGGGCACAGACAGGGTGGGGATGGGATACAGCTGACACAGACTCCTCCCCCCACCCCACCCCACCCCACACTTAAAGTAGAATTTTCAAAAGGATTCACTTCCATACTTAAGGGCAAAGTTTTAATATTCCCCCTGCCCCCACAGTGATATTTACCTGTATTTGCATAAAATGTCAAAGACACCATAACAGAGGCTTAAGTGGAGGGGAGGGTCACTGGGACCCGGCAGATGGGGCACAGGAAGGGTTTCATTTTACTGTTTCCTCCCTCTCTCCGTTTCTATCATTCTTTTCCGTGAAGAGCACCCTCCATCAGCCTGTGCTGTCACTGCCCCACCCTTCACAAGGGCAGCCACCTGGCAGCCCCTCACCCTCCTCCTCCGGGAAAGACAGGCAGCTCGCACCTGCCTAGTTTTCCAGGACATTCTCCCCTTGGGCCTTGGGAGGGCTTTAGAGGATGGGAGCGCCTAGGGAAGGCAGAGTGTGTTCATTACATGCAGGTATGTGGGACCCCCACCCCCACCCCAGTCTCCCTAAATAATCGCCTTTCTGCGAAGGCTGAATTAGCTCCACGTTTGTGGAGCAGATTGGCATGCGGACGCCATTTGTAGTTTCTATGTACAGCTCATTATAAAGCATACTGTGTCCCAAAGGGCAGAAAACACAGACATGGGAATAACATTTGGCTCATTAATTCATTCATTCATCAGTTCTTCATCAATATTTATTAAAGGCTGTTCCCTGCCATCATTCTAATTGACATCAATGCCCACGCTGAACTCTCTCCTAGCACCCAAGTCTGTCTGGCACAACTCTGCCTCCTCAGATCCCTGAACTCTGTCTGCCCTCATCAATCCAGCTGCCTGCCAGACGCCCCTGGGAGGGGCCCCCTACCCTACCATCTGCATGAATCCTACAGCTACGTTACCATTTCAATAAGGTGGTGGGCCGCAGGACGCAGCCACCCCCTATGTGTGCATGTGTGCATGTGTCCATGGACTTGTGTCGTGGCCTGAGGGATTACTTGGGAGAGGCTGTGTCAGATTGGAAAGTGGAGCTGAAGGGGACAGCCTGAGCTAGAGTGAGAGGCCTTGGTCAAAAAGAGAGTTTCTGAGTCATTACAAGGTCCATTCTTTATAGCAGGGGTCCCCAAACTTTTTACACAGGGGGCCAGTTCACTGTTCCTCAGACCGTTGGAGGGCCAGACTATAAAAAAACTATGAACAAATCCCTATGCACACTGCATATATCTTATTTTAAAGTAAAAAAACAAAACGGGAACAAATACAATATTTAAAATAAAGAACAAGTAAATTTAAATCAACAAACCAGTATTTCAATGGGAACTATGGGCCTGCTTTTGGCTAATGAGATGGTCAATGTCAGTTCCATATTTGTCACTGCTAGCCCTAACAAGTGATATGACATGCTTACGGAGCTGTGACGCGTACGTCCCGCATCACCAGAAGTAGTACTGTATGTGAGCGACGCCGCGCTTTGTGGTGCCGCCATATACAGTACTCCAGGAGCACAGGATGTATCTGCATCCTGTGCTCCT
The DNA here is from genome assembly GCF_036850995.1 of Saccopteryx leptura. Classification (NCBI taxonomy): domain Eukaryota; kingdom Metazoa; phylum Chordata; class Mammalia; order Chiroptera; family Emballonuridae; genus Saccopteryx; species Saccopteryx leptura. The sequence continues at coordinate 171,786,499 of NC_089507.1, forward strand.
CTCACTGACCACCAATGAAAGAGGTGCCCCTCCTGGAAGTGCGGTGGGGGCCGGATAAATGGACTCAGGGGGCCGCATGTGGCCCGCGGGCCGTAGTTTGGGGACCCCTGCTTTACAGGGACCAGTAAGTAGGGAACGGGTATATTAGTTTGCTAGGGCTGCCTGACAAAGGGCCACAGACCGAGTGGCTCAAACAACAGAAATGTATCATCTCATAGTTCTGAAGGCTGGAGTCCCAAATGAAGGTGTCAGCAGGGTCGGTTCCCCCTGAGGCTGTGACCTGTCCCCAGGCCTCTCTCCTTGGCTTGTAGGTGGCTGCTTTCCCCCTGTGACTCTTCACATCTCCTTCCCTCTGTGCGTGTCTCTGTCAAAATTTCCCTTTTTTTATGACACCGGTCATAATGCATTAGGGATTATGAACTCATTTTAAATTGATTTCCCTGTAAAGACCCCATCTTCCAATCATGTCACATTCTGAGGTACTAGGACTTCACCATATGAACTTGTGTGTGTGACATTCAAGTCATAACACCTGGGCTAGTCTTGGACAAGGCTGAAGGAAACGAGGGGACAAGGTTGTCCCCATTGGTGAAGGAAGTAACCTGAGGCCACTTGAGGAAGAGGATGCATTCATTGTACATCCTTTGGAAGTGCGATCTTGCATGTGTCTGTTATTCATGTACCCGTATGTGTATTTCCTTTGTGATGGACCCCCCCTCCATGGGGGCTGAGACATCCTGGTACCCTTTCCTCCTCCAGGAAAGCAGATGGCATTAATAACAGAGACACCTATTGTCCGTAAACCAAGAACATTGAGTTCTGTGTGCCCTTTCCAGATACCAGCCACAGATCTGGTCAAGGGAGGGCAGGCAGTGGCCAAGCATGACAAATAAAGCCCCTGTGTTTGGAAAGTGGGCTTCCTTGCTATTCACATGTCAGTGCAAGAATAGGACAGAAACTGCTTCCTCAGCATCACAGCCCAAATGAGGTCATAGACTGGGGTTGGATATCAGGGGGCCCAGAGTTGTCCCTTGGAAGTGGCCGTCTCCCTACCTCGGATCTCCCTACCGTGGGCCACAGACACACTGCTGGTTTTTTTTGTTTGTTTGTTTGTTTTTATTTTTATTTATTGATTTTTAAACAGAGGGGAGAGAGAGAAAGAGGGGAGGAGATTACGAAGCATCAACTCATAGTAGTTTGCTCTCCGTATGTGCCTTGACCAGGCAAGCCCAGGGATTCGAACTGGAGACCTCAGTGTTCCAGGTCAACGCTTTATCCACTGCACCACCACAGGTCAGGCGACACACTGCTGTTTAAGTGTGTTGGTCACCCCTAGGGGTGAGCAGCTCTGAGCCCAAGACCACTGGGGTGGGTGGACAGTGGAAGGATCCCATCTTCACAGGAGGCAGGAGCCTGCCGGTGATTGACACCTGAATGCAGTGTTGTGTTCCAGCTGGAGGGCAAAGGGCCAGCCAGCCAGACCTGCCAATCAGTTATAAAAGAAGGTCAGCCTTGCTGGGCATGAGGGATGCCCCCCACCCTGCCACCTGGGTGCAAGGACTGAGAAAAGACCATTTCAGACGATGACCAGGGGAAGATTTCTGACCACCCTGGGAGCAGGGCCCAAGCAGGGAGGGAGGCCAGGGCAGAGTCAGGACTTCCTGGAGAAATCTCACTTTCATTTGAAACTGACCTTGGAAGTTTCAAGATTCCTCTCCCTAAGGGTCATGAGTTTCTTTGTGAACTCTCTCCTCACCCCCACCCCTGACCTCATGGCTCTGCCGGGCTGCTTGGGGAAGTTGGAGAAGCCGTGACTGGTGGACAGGGGACACTTTCAAAAGATCACCTTCTCACCATTTTTGAGATGGTTGGGGGGAAGGGCAGGGTATGTGGGGTAGAAGAGGAAAGAGACAAACAGCCTCAGGCTGGTCCCCCAACACCGCCCATGACTGAGGCTCCATTTGGGGTCAGGACAGACATTCTTCCAGAATTTTCTCTCAAGGAAAGCCAAGACCAAGTGGGACTGAGATAGGGGAAGGGCACGGGGTTGGGGGCCAGGACTCTGGGGCCACTTGTCTGTACCATTTCCTGTGTCTGACAAAGGGGGGGTGGCCTCTCTCCCAAGCTGCTGGGACGTTTGCCTTGACCTGAGTACCGCTACTACCTTTCAAGAGAATGCTTTGTTTTTACATGTTTCCCACTAAACCACAAACATCTGGAGAGGAGACTTGTTTTATTTTTAACCTTCATGTCTCCATTTCTGGGCCCAGTGCTTGGCACCACCTAGGTAGCCATTAAACAGTTGTCAAATAAACAAATAAATGGTGCCTGGGTGTGGAGTGCCCCCTGGTGGAGTCATAGAGTATGGCAGTGTGTTCGCTCTTGGACGGAACAGTCCACTGGCCTTAGGTTTTGATCCTCTGGTCCTGGGCAGCCTGTCCCAGTGTGAGGTTGCTTGGGGCAGGGGTAGGCACAGGGGTCCATAGACAAAGTCTTGTGGGGAGGTTCAGACTGAGTCTTTGAAAGATGTGGTTATTGTAGGATAATGAGAAGCAGGTGAGAAAGAGACACCCAAGGCTTGGGAGAAAGGAGGGTAGAGGTGGAAAGTCTGAGCTCACATCCAGATGAGTGAGGGCTGGGCTTCAAAGCTGGGCAGTGAGACCCGGACTCCACGCTCTTCATCACTGCCAGCATCCACCCACCCACCCCCATTCATTTCCAAAGCCAACTTTATGGATCCAACCCTGCAGACATGTTGGGGTGGGGACACCGGTCCCATAGCCACTGGCTTTGTTGTCATGTTGGATCCCACTGGAGAAACCCTGTCATTTTCTGCAGAGAGTTTCAGTTGTCCAGGGGTTGAGACTAAAATAAATTCCCCTGCTGACTTCTGTGTTTCCTCCACCTGCTCCCGGGTGTGTCCAGGGTCTGTCTGAAGCCTTGTTTCTGCCCCCTGCGGCACCCTCTACCCCCCCTCTTCCTCGGGGTTGGGCTCCACCCAGATAGGCTGAGTCAGAACCCCAGGGCACAGTGGGTAGGAGAAGGGGAGGGAGGTTGCGGAGGTGGCTCGGGCATGGGCACTTTTAACCAAGTTCCCCAAGAGAGTCTAAGATGCATGCAGGGTTGGGATGCCTGGCGGCTTCTGTGGAGACAGGCGGTCAGCGGGATGGGGAGGCTATCGGACCGTGCCTCTGCCTGCTTCACCCCACCTGCCCTGCACTCCTCACTCAGCCTGCACCTGACCCCTGAAACTGCCCATGACCAACTTGAGCCTCCTACCCTCTAGTGCTGGAAACCTCTGCAGGGCTTAAGTTCTCATTCTTGGGCCCCTTCCCCTGTGCCAAAACACACACATGGCCTTGGGGTGGTGCAGCCTCCACCCCGGAGCCTTGTGGTGGAGAACTTAACCAGGAGGGAGGGCAGGGCGGTGTGAGACCTGTCTCCCTGTCGCTGCCTCCTCAGTCCCCAGGCTGAGGCTCTGCCCTTTCACCCCCACTGCAGCCACGGCCCCACCCCTCTTCTGGGACAGTCCAATGGAGACAGGAGGTGCAGCAATAGGCTGTTCACCCTAATAGGCAGCTAGGCAGTCCTAGGTTGGCCTCAGAGCTGGTGGTCCAGTTGGGCATCTGAGCACCCACTGGGTCTCATTGGCTGCAAGCCAGGAACCCAAGACACCCCAAAGCCTGAGATCTAGTGTCCTGCATCCCTCCTGGGTGGCGTGGTCTGAAGACTGGGCACTGTTCTGTTTCCTTCTTCACCATTTCTACCCCTCCACAGAGGGCCGGCCTGCTTCTCTGAGGCCCCCAGACCCTCTTTCCAAGGGAATGGAGCCTTATCTGGAAGGATCAGTGCCACATACCTGGATGTACTGAAGCCTCTCTTCTTCCTGACTTGTACCTGGGAACAAGCCCAAGAGAGCTGGCAGTTCTAGCAACTACCAACAGATGGCAGTGGAGCTGCTCGTGACTTGGCCAAGTCAGACTACCTCGGTTCCAAGAGGAGCAGCTTCTCTGTAAGGTACAGATTCCACTGCTTCTTGGCTGCTGGGTGCCACAGCCTGACTTTGTAGTCCCTGGTTCTGGCCACCTCAGGAACTAAGACCGGGAACTCTTGGGTCTCCCAGCACTGCCCCAAAACCTGACTGCTGCAGGGCCGGGTTAGCCACCTAGTCCACCCAGCTCCACAGTCCAGTCCCTGGTCACTCCTCTCCCCAACACCCTGTGTCTCTAGGCCTCCTATGTGTCCCCTTGGGGCCAACCAGAGATGGGACAGACAAGCAGGGATGGGCTGGGACGGAGCCAGGCATCTGGAGCCAGGCAATCAGGAGCTAGAACAGGGAAGGTGCTGGAATTCAGAGTGCAATGGAACCAGATAGGAATGAGTCAGGAACACCGGCGTCCAGGCCTGGGAGGTAAGTAGATCCTGCCGTCAGTTCTGCCGCAGGAAGCACCTTCCCCCTGCTCTGATTCATCGCTCCCGCAGGCCCCCAGCTCCTCAGCTGGGATGTCTTAACTACACACTTGGGTTCTTGGTTTGTTGATGGTCTCCCCTGTTTCCTGTCACTTTGCAGGAAAAGTGAATCAGCTCTTTAACATACTAACATTGGATCATGCCGGGAGGGGTCTGAGGGAGGATGGGGCAGCAGAGGGGATAAAACCCACGCAGAAGGCAGGTGAGGTCAAGATGATGGAAGGGGTGGAGGAGGGGTGGACAGAGGTGTCTTTTGACTCATTCGCAATGGGCTTCACATCTGCTTCTTTAAATTGTAAGTATACTTTACACAGCATCATTTATTCATTTTAAATGTGTAATTCAACAATTTTTTAGTAAATTTCCAGCATTGTACAACCATTACCAGAACCCAAATTTTAGAACATTTCTTCAAACTTAGTTTTAACATTATTTTAAGTGAAATTTTCCTTAATGTCCCAGAGTTTATGGGAAAGAGAGAAGGTAACGTTCCCATAACCTCACACCTGGATTCTATTAGCCACCCACACCATGAAGTCATGTTTTTAGAGATCTTGTCACTGGCTAGAGAATAGTCCAATTTTCTAGTTTTCCTGTCCTGTGTGTGCATTGCATGTCAAAAAGCTTGACTTGTTCATGCTCTAATTTTCATTAATCCTCTTTTGGAATCTCTTCATTGTACAATGTACCAAGAGACTCAGGATGGAAGTGGGCCAGACGTCTCTGCGTGTCAGAGGGGAACAGGAGACCAGAGAGAAGTGACCAGAATGCACCAGACTCAGCAAGCCAAGCCATGTGTCTGGGTTCACATTCACTAATGGACAACACGTACAATACTCAACTCTGCCTCAGAACAGGGGCGGAGCCTCATCCCATCCACAGTTAACACTCATATCCTACAAAGCACTATTAACTCTTGGCTTGCCTGTAGTGGCTCTTGGAAACACACACACTCTACCAGCTTCTGGTAGTGCCTGTGGGAAGACCACCATGGTGCTGGGACAGATGAGCAGTGAGGGGGTCTAGATGGTTGTAGGGATGTGTGGGGGAGGAAGCTTCTGACCTTGCTGAGGCCTTGGGTGTTGAGGTCATCCCCAGAATGTCAGAAGCTCACATATTCAAGCTCAAGGGCAAATGTGGTTGCTGAGAGGTTTTTGAACTGACCATTTGCTGGTTCACCCCCAGCCTTGGTCAGCACAGCAGCTTCAAGGGCTGAGGAGGCATGCTTTGTTCTCCTCGGGCCTGGGCTCAAGGCAGTCCCCTGGGTGGGGGAGGAGGAAGCAGAGGAGGCAGGGAAATGGAGATTCCCTGGGAAGCCTGTCAGTTTGGGACTTCATGATTCCCATCGCCCAACATTCTCGTCCTCCTCATGCAGTGGGTCAGCGGTCAGGGTGGCTTCCGCTGCCCCTCAGAGCCACTGGGGAGTGGCTCTGTGCATTCACGCCCTGCAGAGTCATTGTAAAGCCAGTAGCCATGGCCACCATCACAGCCGCCTGGCCCATGCAGGTTCACATTTGATTCGGACAGACGGTAATGAAACAACAGAACCAAGAACTGGTGGACCATTAGCTTTAATCCTAGCTCGCACCGGCAGGCAAGAAATACACACAGTGGGAAAACACTTCCCTTTCCATTCAGGGCTCCCAAAGCCACTGACTCATTCAAGTATTCCAAGAATCAAAGGTTTCTACCTCACTAGCCTTATTCACCTTTGTTCCCCATCTCCTTCTCTCTGCACAAACTCTGCACAAACTGGCTTCTCCTTCAGCACTCCACCATCTTGGCTGCCTCTCTTCTGCGGTGCTAATTTCAGGAACTGAGAGAGAGAACCCCTGGGCTCCTTTATTTTATAGTGTAGAAATTAAATAAAGCCTTTAAGCCAGTATACAAATAAGGAAGTCTCTGATACAAAGCCACTTATCTGAGGCATAATTGGGATTCCTCATAAGAGTGCACCACCCCACATCATGCAACAGTCAAAGGTGTGGAGAAAAGCTTAGCGTTGAGAAGATCTTAGTATTAAAAGGGTGTAAAAGGCTTAGTCTTAAAACTAAGCCTTAGGCTATAAGGACCCTGCCTGCTTACAGCCTGTCCCCCAGACCCAATGAAAACTATAAGCGAGCAAACATATATATCATATTTACAAATTTATTTGACCTACAGTCATGGTATGTGGACAGAAGTTTTGGGGTTAATGTGGACACATATTACACATGGCTTGCAGGGAAGTTATCTCATCTCTCTGAGTCGTGAGGAGTAGAAACTGATGCAGGTACATGGTGGCAGTTTAGCAGACCACAGCTTAAATGACATGGATGAATTCCTGTCTGCATTCTCCCATCGAGCTTCCTGTGGAGCAGGTCAGGTGTGTAGTGGCGTTCCCAATTCACAGGTGGGGAAACTGACTGTATAAGGTCGCACAAACAGCTAGAGTGCAGCTTGGGGCCAGGCTCTGCTCCCATTGCCACAGTCAGAGTCCTCCTTTACCCCCGCCCTGGTCCTGCTCCCTGGAGGGATTGCAGGGCATCACCGTGACTCAGGAGACACCTGGGGCCAGTGCTGGGAAGAGGCAGCCCCCTTAGACGCCACTATCTGTGGGCATCCCTGGGGAGCGGGGAGGGGGCGTTGCTGGGTGTGAGCTGCTTGGTGCTGCCACTGCTGTCCGTTCTGAGTGTGAGGACGTTGGCCTCTGCTGGAACCTGGCCCTCGCTGGGGGCAGGTTCAGGGGAGGGCAGGAACCTTAAGTGTTCCGCTGAATGGATTTTAACATGCTCTCTCCATTCTAAGTTCTATCCTTTCCCTCTCTCTGTGGTGGAGTTTGATGCCCTGGCCTCCTCAGTATCTATCCCCAAATCTGGCTCCCTTTCCCTGGGAAGGGCAGCGGGCACATCATGCTGGGCTGTGGGGGCCTCATGTGGTCCCTGCTTTTGTGATCTTTTATTTCTAGTTGAATTTATTGGGGTGACACTGGTTAATAAAATTATACAGGTTTCAGATGCACAGTTCTACCACACATCTTCTGTACATCGCATTGTTGTGTTCATCACCCCCAAGTCAAGTCTCCATCCATCACCATTTATCCCCCCGTACCCTCTCCACCCCTTCCCTTGTGAAGTCTTACAGTCTAACCATGAAAAGGAGGGCAGGCAGTGACCACCCGGTGTAGGTAGTCAAATACAGAAATAGACATTGCAGGGGACAGGGAGGGATGCTGGGGTGCAGAGGGGCCTGGAGAAAGAGGGGTGTCTTCTGAGGGGATAGCCTGAAGAGTCATCCCTTTCACTGTGGGTGCCCCAATCCCTGTGGCTGGGACATTGAGGAGCCCCAAGACTGCTTCTTCAGGTAGAGCCAGGAACAGGATTCTGCTGGGTGGGGTGCTCCCGCCTGAGCCACGCCCACAGGTTCCCTGCTGAGCTCGCAGGCCCTCTCCAGAGCCAGTCTCAGGCCTGGTTCCCCTGTCCGGGGCATTGGCTCTGTGGGTGGTGGGGCTCTCAGGCCTCTGGCTGGGACTGCCGTCCATCTGCACACCCGCAGCTTCCTCTTCCTCTCCATCTGCAGCACAGAGCACCCGGACTGGGATGGGCTGGACAGCGTGCGATGGGCCATCATGACCAACTGGTTGTGGACGGTGGGGTGCACTGGAACATCGGTTTTTCAAGCTGCCTGGAAAGTCCAGCCACACTGGCAGGGAGGCTTCCCCAGAGGTGGGCAAGAGAGTGGGCTGTGGGCAGTCCCCAGCATCCTGCAGAGAGGCGGGCAGGCCAGATCAGGACAGGGCCAGGCAATCGATGCTGATCTTGATCACCCAGGCTCCTGGGGAAGGGAAACCAGATGCTCCTAGTTCTCTGAGAAAGAAAGGGGTGGGGGCCCCTTCCTCCCTCCCCCTCCCCCAACTGCTTCTCAGTCAGTCCGTTTGCCTCATGGACCCTGAGTCACATCTGTCCAACCACAGCCAAAGCACCTGGCTGGTAGTAGGTGTTCTCAGCCACAGCTCACCCCACAGTCAAGCTCCTCCCACTGCAGCCACGTCATGTGGCCACTGCGACTCTACTGCTGCAGGTGGGGGCAACCTTGGCCCTTAGGTCATACTGGAGCCCCTCATTCAGGGGGAAGAAGAGGCAGAGAAAATAGGGAGCCATTAATTACCTTGGAGAGAGGGCAGCTCTGACTTGTGCTACCCTTCAGGGGAAGTTCTGCTGAGAAGCCCCACAACTCAGTCACCCCAAATCTTTTCTGGGGCCCCAACAGGTTGCAAGACTCAAAGCTGCTGCCAGTCTGCCCAGGGAGCCCCAGCCTGTCACCAGTAATGGCCTCCCCACTGGACCCCAAGCCTTTGCGTTCACACTGGGAAGAGGCTCCCAACCCAGTGACAGACCTTATGGTTTCAGGACCCACGTGAGAAAGGGGCCAGGTCCTGCACCCACGGCTGGTTTTCCCTGTCTGCTAGTGGTTGGTAGGTAGCAACAGGAAAAATGCCACTTCCTTAATTTTCTAAAAACATGTAGTAAGTTGATGTCATTTTGTTTCTTCCTTAGGGTTTGTGGACAGGCTCAGGCAAGTGGGCCCCTCGGCCCTTTTCTCTCTGCAAAGTTCAATTGTGTGCCTCTGTTTTCAAGGAAAATTGCGTCCCATAGATTATATGTAAAGCCTACTTTATATGCTCAAATCCTATTTTTCTGTTGCTTTTTATTAAAAATGTATCCTGAAAAGGTGCTCATACCTGCCCACAGTGCTGAGGCTTGCAGTCTAATGCACTATCACAGCTTTGCCTACAGGGGTTGGTTCAAAGCCCAGGTATAAGCAGAGACCGGCAGCTGAGCAAAGGTGCTCACCCCTGCCCATACGGTGCCAAGGTTTGCAGCCCAGGTGCGGGGGCGGGGTGAAGGATGAAGCTTGTAGACCTGGGCATGTGAACACAGCCCCTCCCATGGAGGAGAGGCGGAAACCGAAGTGACAGCCACAGCCAATGGCAACGCCCATACCCCAAGGCCCAAGGCAGGAGCAGAGAGGGTGGCGGGCCTGCAGACAGACCACACCTAGGGAACACAGAGGCCACACTCTTCTTATACACAGACAAAATGGGAAGGCAGAGAAATGCAACCCAACTGAATCAAGAGAAATCCCCAGAAAAGGACTTGAATGAGTTAGATATAACTAAATTACCAGATGCAGAGTTTAAAATAATAATTGTTAGAATGCTCAAATTATTAGAACACTAATAGATGGTCATAATGAACAATGAAATAAAGAGATCGCAAGTATAAAGAAGGCCATTGACATAATAAAAAAGAATTAGTCAGAAATGACAAATACAATATCAGAAATAAAGACCACAATAGAAGGAATTAAAAGCAGAATGGATGAAGCTGAGGATTGAATCAGTGAGTTAGAGGATGAGATCAACACAGAAGCAGAGCAGCAAAAAAAAAAAAAAAAAAAAAAAAAGCAACTCAAAAAGTCTGACAAAACTCTAAGAGAGCTCTGTGACAACATGAAGAGAAATAACATCTGCATCATAGGGGTTCCTGAAGAAGAAAAGAAAGAAAAAGGGATAGAGACTTTGTTCAATCAAATCATAGCTGAAAATTTCCCTAAATTGATGCAGGAAAAAGTCACACAAGTTCAAGAAGCACAGAGAATTCCATTAAAAAGAAACCCAAAGATATATACACCAAGACACATCATAATTAAAATACCAAAGCTAAGTGATAAAGAGAAAATATTAAAAGCTGCTAGAGAAAAAAAGGCTATCATCTACAAAGGAGCCCCCATAAGGATGACATCCGACTTCTCAACAGAAACACTTGAGGCCAGAAGGGAATGGCAAGAAATATTCAAAGTAATGCAGAACAAGAGCCTACAACCAAGACTACTTTATCCAGCAAGGCTATCATTTAAAATTGAAGGAAAAATAAAAAGCTTCCCAGACCAAAAAAATAATAATAATAAATCAAGGAATTCATTACAACCAAACCAAGGCTGCAAGAAATTTTAAGGGGCCTGTTGTAAACAGGTCAAAGAGGAAAAAGAATATAGCAAAACAGGAATACATCTTTAAAGAATAAAATGACAATAAACAACTACATATCAATAATAACCTTAAATGTAAATGGATTAGATGCTTCAATCAAAAGACATAGGGTAGCTGCATGGATAAGAAAACAGGACCCATACATATGCTGTCTACAAGAGACACACCTTAAAACAAAAGATGAACAAACACTGAAGGTCAAAGGATCGAAAAAAAATATTTCATGCAAATGGAAATGAATAAAAAGCTGAGGTAGCAATACTTATATCAGACAAAATGGACTTTAAAACAAAGGCTATAGTAAAAGATAAAAAGGTTACTACATAATGATAAAGGGAGCAATCCAACAGGAAGATATAACCATCATAAATATCTATGCACCTAATATAGGAGCATCTAAATATATAAAGCAGACCTTGATGGATATAAAGGGTAAGATCAACAGCAATACTATAATAGTAGGGGATTTCACTACTCCATTAACATCACTGGATTGATCCTCAAGAAAGAAAATTAACAACAAAAAAGCAGACTTAAAAGACACACTAGATCAACTCGATTTAAAAGATATCTTCAGAACCTTTCACCCTAAAGCAGCAAAATATACATACTTTTCAAGTGCTCATGGTACATTCTCTAGGATAGACCACATGTTAGGGCACAAAAGAAGTCTCAACAAATTTAAGAAGATTAAAATCATATCAAGCATTTGCTCTGATCACAGTGGCATGAAACTAGAAATCAACCACAACAGAAAAACTGAAAAATACTCAAACACTTGGAAACTAAATAGCATGTTATTAAATAACGAATGGGTTAACAATGAGATCAAAGAAGAAATAAAAAAAATCCTTAGAAACAAATGATAATGAGCATAAAACAACTCAAAATTTATGGGACACAGCAAAAGCAGTACTGAGAGGGAAGTTCATGGCATTACAGGCATACATTACGAAGCTAGAAAAAGCTCTAATAAACAACTTAACCCTGCATCTAAAGAACTAGAAAATGAACAGCAAGTAAAGCCCAGAGGTAGAAAGAAGGAAATAATAAAGATCAGAGTGAAAATAAATGACATAGGCGTTGCCATAGGCTGTGGCTGTCACTTTGGTTTCCACCTCTCCTCCATGGGAGGGGCTGTGTTCACATGTAAAAAAACTATACAGAGGATCAATGAAACCAGGAGCTGGTTCTTTGAAAAGGTAAACAAGATCGATGAACCTTTAGCCAGATTTACCAAGAAAAAAAGTGAGAGGACTCAAATAAATAAAATTAGAAATGAGAGTGAAGAAATAACAACTGACACAACAGAAATACAAAAACAGTAAGAAAATACTATGAAGAACTGTATGCCAAAAAATTAGACAACCTAGATGAAATGGACAAATTTCTTGAAACATATAATCTTTTAAAAATCAATCTGGAAAAATCAGAAAACCTAAACAGACCGATTACAACAAATGAGATAGAAACAGTTATCAAAAGATTGTAAGAAAATACTATGAAGAAGCGTATGCCAAAAAATTAGACAACCTAGATGAAATGGACAAATTTCTTAAAACATATAGTCTTTTAAAAATCAATCTGGAAGAATCAGAAAACCTAAACAGATCAATTACAACAAATGAGATAAAAACAGTTACAAAAAACTACCAACAAACAAAATCCCAGAGCCCGATGGCTTCACAGGTGAATTCTACCAAATATTCAAAAAAGAACTAACTCCTATCCTTCTCAAGCTATTTCAAAAAATTCAAGAAGAAGAAAGACTTCCAAATTCCTTTTATGAGGCGAGCATAATTCTGATTCCAAAACAAGTCAAAGACAACACAAAAAAAGAAAACTATAGGCCAATATCCCTGATGAATCTAGATGCTAAAATCCTCAACAAAATATTAGCCAACCGGATTCAGCAATATTTGAAAAACATCATACACCATGATCAAGTGGGATTTATTCTGGGGAGGCAAGGCTGGTACAATATTCACAAATCAATCAATGTGATTCATCACATAAACAAAAGGAAAGAGAAAAACCACATGATAATTTCAATAGATGCAGAAAAAGCATTTGATAATATCCAGCACCCATTCATGATCAAAATTCTCAGCAAAGTAGGAATACAGGGAACATACCTCAACATGATAAAGGCCATCTATGACAAACCCACAGCCAACATCATACTCAATGGGCAAAAATTAAAAGCAACCCCCTTAAGATCAGGAACAAGGCAGAGGTTCCACCTTTCACCACTCTTATTCAACATAGTCCTGGAAGTTGTAGCCACAGCAATCAGACAAGAAGAAGAAGAAGTAAAAGGCATCCAAAGTGGAAAAGAAGAAGTAAAACTATCATTATTTGCAGATGATATGATATTGTATATAGAAAACCCTAAAGTCTCAGTCAAAAAACTACTGGACCTGATAAATGAATTCAGCAAGGTGGCAGGATATAAAATTAATATTCCCTAAATCAGAGGCATTTTTATAAACCAACAATGAACTGTCTGATAAAGAAATTAAAAAAACAATCCCCTTCACTATTGCAACAAAAAAAATAAAGTACCTCGGAGTAAATTTAACCAAGGAGGTTAAAGACTTGTACTTAGAAAATTATAAAACATTGATAAAAGAAATCAAGGAAGATACAAACAAGTGGAAGCATATACCCTGTTCATGGATAGGAAGAATAAACATCATTAAAATGTCTATATTACCCAAAACAATTTATAAATTCAATGCAATTCCTATTAAAATACCAATGACATACTTCAAAGATCTAGAACAAATATTCCAAAAATTTATATGGAACCAAAAAAGAACATGAATAGCCTCAGCAATCTTGAAAAAGAAAAATAAAGTGGGTGGTATCACACTTCCTGATATCAAGTTATACTACAAGGTCATTGTACTCAAAACAGCCTGGTACTGGCATAAGAACAGGCATATAGATCAATGGAACAGAACAGAGAACCCAGAAATAAACTCACACCTTTATGGACAACTGATATTTGACAAAGGAGGTAAGAGCATACAATGGAGTAAAGATAGCCTCTTTAACAAATGGTGTTGAGAAAATTGGACAGCTATCTGCAAAAAAAATAAAACTAGACCACCATCTTACACCGTTCACAAAAATAAACTCAAAATGGATAAAAGATTTAAATGTAAGCTGTGAAACCATAAGCATTTTAGAAGAAAACATACGCAGTAAGCTCTTCGACATCTCTCGCAGCAATACATTTGCTGATTTATCTCCACGGGCAAGGGAAATAAAAGACAGAATAAACAAATGGGACTATATCAAACTAAAAAGCTTTTGCACAGCTAAAGACAATATGAACAAAATAAAAAGACAAACCACACAATGGGAGAACATATTCAACAATACGTCTGATGGGTTAATAACCAAAATTTATAAAGAACTTGTAAAACTCAACACCAGGAAGATAAACAATCCAATCAAAAAATGGGCAAAAGAAATGAATAGACACTTCTCCAAAGAGGACATACAGATGGCCAATAGACATATGAAAAAATGATCAACATCACTAATCATTAGAGAAATGCAAATTAAAACCACAATGAGATATCACCTCACACCAGTCAGAATGGTGCTCATCAATAGAACAACACAAAATAAGTGCTGGCGAGGATGTGAAGAAAAGGGAACCCTCCTGCACTGCTGGTGGGAATGCAGACTGGTGCAGCCACTGTGGAAAACAGTATGGAGATTCCTCACAAAATTAAAAATCGAACTACCTTTTGACCCAGCTGTCCCACTTTTAGGAATATACTTCAAGAACACCATAGCACTGTTTCAAAAGGAGAAATGCACTCGTATGTTTATGGCAGCATTGTTCACAATAGCAAAGATCTGGAAACAGCCCAAGTGTCCGTCAGTGGACGAGTGGATTAAAAAGCAGTGGTACATATACACAATGGAATACTATGGGGCCATGAAAAAGAAGGAAATCTTACCTTTTGCAACAATATGGAGGGACCTGGAAACTATTATGTTGAGTGAAATAAGCCAGGCAGAAAAAGAAAAATATCATATGACCTCACTCATTTGAGGATTGAGGAACGGAATTGAGACAGGGGAGAGATCAAAGGGACCAGAGGAAAAGAGGACAGAGGGAAAGGGGATGATAGGATGGGATAAACCTGAAGGGAAGGGGGGAGGGCGCTATGGGGAGGGGGGAATGGGAAATGTTGAGGGGAATTTGGGGGAGGAGGGATGCATTCGGGGCAACACTAGAATCTATGTAAACACAATAAATTAAAATCAATTAAAAAATGTATCCTGAGAAGGGAGGAATGGCCTAAAGATATTATTACTTCACATTTGAGTATTTTCATAATTACTAGACTATTCATTCCTTGGATTAGCTATTATTCTTGACATTTCACAGGAGCCCCAGGTTTTGTTCAGGCCACGTCAGAGGTAAGTGGATGAGCCACAGGAGAACCCAACTCCTGCCTCTCAGTCTGGTATGCTCCTCTTTTCTTTTTCTTATTTATGTATTTCTTTTTGGTCTTGTTTGTAGTATCATATGTGATAATCAAAGTGCCGCAAGAATGTTTGCACCTGTTACTGCAAATTCAAAACCCAGGAAGAACTTCTTCTGGGATTTACTTTGGGTCAGGGTAGGGCTGCCTGATGTGAGGCTGTACCCACAACTGGGCAGGTTGAGTAACACTAGAGGCTTTCCCCTGTCCATCGGTGCGTCTCCCTTTTAACCATGACATTCATGACCATAGCCATGCCTTCTGGTGGTTTAATTGTAAAGTATAGGTTCTGGGAAACTACTAGTATTTGACAAGTAAACCACCTCGTATGACACTTCTGCATTTTCCTCTCTAGGTCAAGATCTAGGTCAGGGGTCGGGAAACTTTTTGGCTGAGAAAGTCATAAACGCCACATATTTTAAAATGTAATTCCATGAGAGCCATACAATGACCCATGTATGTTACGCATTATCCAATAAAAATTTGGTGTTGTCCTGGAGGACAGTTGTGATTGGCTCCAGCCATCCACAACCATGAACATGAGCGGTAGGAAATGAATGGATTGTAATACATGAGAATGTTTTATATTTTTAATGTTATTATTATTTTTATTAAAGATTTGTCTGCAAGCCAGATGCAGCCATCAAAAGAGCCACATCTGGCTCACGAGCCATAGGTTCCTGACCCCTGATCTAGGTCTTCACAGTGTTGGTCAATCTATGACTATATTGCTATAGAAATCCTCCCGATTCCTACCAAACTCTTTGTGGAGCCCTCCGGAAGGACAGCCAGCGACTCTCCTTGGTTCCCTCGCACTCTCCTGGGGAAGATGCTACTGTGGCCTGTAGGGCTTGCTGAGTCCCTGGTCTGTGTCCTGCCCTGAGCTGGGTCTAGCCTGAGCCACACAGAAAGCAAGGTCACAGCCTGAGGAACTTTGGGTCAAGTTGAGGGCACATTTCCAAGACTAGAAAACATTCAGGGACTCTGAGGTCATTGTGTCAACTTGGGGGTTCAGGCCTTGAGCTGGAGGAAGGGAGCTTATATTCATGGAAAGGGAGCTCCCTGGGGTGGCCTAGCTGTGGGTGCTGTTCAAGGCTCCTCTCCACAAGGTCTCACCCTGACCACCGACCTTGAGGAGAGGGGTTGGAGGAGTGGCTGGGCCCGACCAGAAGGAAACCCGGCCCTGAGCTCTGGTCTTGGGGGATGAGAGAGAGGGTGGACACAGGCCTGTGAGCTGTGGAGGAATGGAGAGGTCTCCTCTCTGAAAACGTGAACAGAACTGTGCCTTATCTGGGATTTAGTAGGATTGTGCTGGGTTCCGGCAGGGGGGGGCTCTCAACCAGCCCTGCCACCCCCCACCCCACCCCCACCCCCGGCCTCTGCTCCCTCAGCGCCCTCCATTTCCTGACCAGCTCTAGAAACAAAACCAAAAAAGCAGTTAACAGAGGAAGCCGCGGAGCAGAGAAAAGCAGAAGTAGGAGCCTTGTCGTTTTGGCCGGCCCCCTCAAGGAGGACTGAGGCATGTGGCCTGCTGGCTGCCAGCCTTCAGTGAACCAGGGACCAGCCTGCCGCAGAGATGACTCAGCAGGGCCCGGCTTGGCTGCCTGCAGCTTTGCTCCTTCTCTGGGTCCCAGGTGAGGGGCTGCTGGGGGAGGGTCAGCGGGCGGAAGGGTGGGAGGGAGAGTGGAAGGCTGGTGTAGGGCTGTGGGAGGCAGTCAGTGAAGCAACCCCAGGCTGGGCTCTATACTGAGCTCAGGATGGGGGTGCTCTGTCCACCAGGTAACACAAGGAGCTCTGGGAACACAAGGAGCGAGGGTCTGACTCCTTCGGCATCCGCCTGACCCTCGATGAGCCACAGTGGGGCTTGGAGCAAAGGGGTGGGCACGGAGAAGGGCTTCTCCAGAGGTGAAGAGGCAGGGAGGCAGGACACAGTGGGGAGTGTGGGAGAGTGGTCGCCCTGAGCACACATGGGAGGCTGGGTTTTGATGGGAGGCGCCCTCCTGGGAGCTGAGTTAGCAGGCCATGGTGTCAGGGACATGGAGGTGTGTAGGGAGGGCCCCTTGAGGGGACAGAGCTGAGAGCCAGCAGGGAGATGGGGACAGAGAGGGAAGGCTGTTGGGAGGAAGGGGGGTAGGAGATTTTCACCAGAGAGAAGGACCAGGCTCCTCTCCACGAATTTCTTCCATTTCATTTGTGAACTAGCTGTCTATCAGAAAGCTATGACTTGTGAATTAACTGGAAGCAGTCATCTCATCCTGGCCGTGTGTTTACTGACCCTCCCGCTGTTCTGCATTTCCATGGGACCTGCTGGCTGGAGAGCCCAGGTACCTTCCTGATGCCTCTTCCCTCACCACCCTCTCACTGACCACGAGCTGATGCCCAGGACCGAGGTGGCATGGTCACTCCTGCCTTGTCCGCGACCGGGGCAGGTGTCCAGTGTTTCCCATTAAGTCTGAAGAAGGTGCCCACACGTGTCTGTTTATGAAGCATTGTTAAAATCAACAGCAACAGAGGTCAGATGCTTTTTCATTATCTATGGAGATGATTACACTCCTCTCCCTGAATTCTTAAGGTGGTCAATTATATTAAGAGATTTGGCCAGATTTTAGTCTCACTATATCATGCTGATGACACAAATAGAATTAGGCAGGTTTTCCTGTTTCTGTATTTTTCTGCAAATGCTGAAATGAAATTGGAATTGCTTGTGGCTTGAAAGTTTAAGGGTACTAACTTGGGACACTATCTGGGTTTCGCTCCTTTTTATTTTGAAAGGATAAAACTCTTCCCCCCTTACTCATTGAGGGATAATTAAAGTAAAATTTGTGCACATTTATGGTGTACATGTGATCTTTGATATAAGTATACATTGTAAAATGATCACCACATCATCTCATGTAGTCACCACTGGGAAACGACTCCATGCTAATACTCATCATTCTTGGTCTACATTAAAAAATGTATTGGGGGCCAAAATTGAGCATTTACAAGTTTCATCCAAGTTTGCAGACTTATTTGTAGAGACTTGCAAATGACCCCGGTTAATTTTCTTTGTGGTTGTCTGTGGATGTATCTTTCCCCTTTTATTCTTGATTTGCCTGCCCACTAGAATGTCTGTTTCATTGTTTGTCCCTTTCAAAAGAAAAGTCCATTTTCAATTTACAATAAATCCGCTGTTTTTCTGTTTCCTGATGCTCTAACTTCTGCTTTGGCTTTTCACTTTTTCCTTCCTCCTGGGCTAGGTGTCAGCCTGTGCTCCTCTCCTGACTTTCTGAGTTGGAGGGTTCACTCCTCTCTCTGGGATTGAGGGGAGGAGACTGTGATCCTAAAGTAAACATTAGGACAACAGAGGAACATTCTGGTGGGAGAGTTTGGGAAATGGTGAGGACCCTGGCCCCAGGTCCAGGTTCCTGTGTGTCTGGTTAGCAGGGAGGGGTTGGTGATAAGTGTTAGACCAGTCAAAGCATAAAGACGCCAGACTGGGAGGGTTGTGCATAGTGTCGTGGCTCCAGGTATGTGGGGGACAGACTGCAGGTTTTCAACACCCTCCCGGGGCAGAAGTTTCAGGGGAAATGGTGACATTTTTTTTCACCCAAGAGTTCAGATTTACAGTGGAGTAAAGCAAATCTGGAGAGGGGTGGGAGTGAGAAGGAGGGAGGGAGGGAGAGGGAAGACATGGAGAGAGGGAGGAAAGAAAGGAGAGGGAGGGAGGGAGGGAGGAAAGGAGGGAGGGAGGGAGGGAAGGAGGGAGAGAGGGAGGGAAGGAGGGAGGGAGGGAGGGAAGGAGAGAGGACACATAAGAGCAAACACAAAGGGAAGTCAGACACCAGAGACGGACAGATGGACAGGACTGGGTGTTGGGGTTGGGGTTGGGGTGATGGGGTAACCAAGGTCAGGGAGGGAGCCAGGGCCTTGGCAGAGAAGATTGACAGGAGAGGACAGCTGCAGAAAGGTGGAGTATAGATCCGGGACATGGGACCAGGACAGGGGTCTTGGGTGATGAAGGAAGACTAAAGCAGATATGTGTTTATTAAGCACTTACTTGGTCTGTGTTGATTTTAGTAATTTGTGTTTTTCTGGAAAATCACACATTCTTCCAGATTTTCACATGTATCTATAGAGAATTTCTGCAAAGTTCCATCTTAATTCTCTTCATTTTCTCTGTATCTGTGGTAATTTATTTTTTAAAGATTTTATTTATTGATTTTTAGAGAGGGAGAAAGGTGGGGGGAGGAGAGGGAAACATCAACTCATAGTTGCTTCTCATTTGTGCCCTGACTGGGCAACCCCAGGGCCCCAAACCAGCAACCTCAGCATTTCAGGTCGATGCCTTATCAACTATGTCACCACAGGTCTGGTTTTATCTGTGGCTATTTCTTAATCTGGCTAGACAGAGGATGACCTATTTTTATTAGGTTGAATCATATGGAATTCCTGGTTTCTTGGTCAAAAACAGCTAGATATCAGCAGTTTCGTATAGTTCAACCTAATATTGTTTACCGGGTATTTTACACCCATTATCTCACTCAGTGCCCCAAGTGCAGTATGAGGCCTACCAGATCACCACTGTACAGATGGGCACCTGAAGCTCAGAGAGGTTAAGTAACCTGCCCCAGAACACACAGCTGCTGTGTCATAGAGCTGACACATAAACCCGTCTTCCATGCTCTTTCACTTCACCTTCACCATCACTAGTGAGCGTCTCAGTAAGTGTCACACCTGTGACAGGGCTCAGGAAGGCCTTCTCTGCAGGGCATGTGCTCACCCAGGCCAGTAGAGGAGGTGGTGACGGCCTCTGTGGAGGGACTGAGGGGCGCGTGTGGTCATGGCACCGTGGACACGGGGCTGCGATGGGGTGGGTGAGGGGAGCACACTGAAATAGTACTTGAGGGCCTCCGGGGAGAACAGGGCACTGGAGTGAGTTCTTATGGTCTTGACAAGTTTGCAAGTGGGGTCCTGGTCAGTGAGGGGTGGGAGGGCAGCAAAAGGAAATTGGGGTCTCGAGGAAGGGGCTGTGGGATCAAAACACTGGGTAACAGAGAGGAAAGAGGGGACACTCAAGATACGATCTGGCTGATGTAAAATGGGGAGACCTATGGGGTGACCCAGGGCAACCTGACCTTGGCCCATCTAATGAGGAGCTGGGTCTGGCTGTGTTTTTCAGGCTGTTTGTCTCTGAGTGGCCCCAGCCACGTGATGGGCCTCGTGGGGGGATCCCTGAGCGTGCAGTGTCAGTACAATGAGAAGTACACAGAAAATAAGAAATACTGGTACAAAGACTCATATTTGCAACTGGTGAAGGAGAAGATTGTGGAGACCACAGAGTCACAGAGAGAAGTGAGGCGTGGCCGTGTGTCCATCAGGGACCATCCAGCAAACCACACCTTCACAGTGACCTTGGAGAGCCTCACAGAGGATGATGAAGGCACATACGGGTGTGGGATCGATTTACCATGGCACGAAAGAGTATGGGACCTCACCTTGAAGGTTGTGGTGACTGTGATTCCAGGTGAGCCGCACACACCCTCCCCCGTCCTAGCTCCGGACTGACAAAACAGTCTCAGGTTGAAATAGCCAGGGCAGGGATCAGATCAGAGACTCAGAGCAAACTCTGAGAGAGAGAGAGAGAGAGAGAGAGAGAGAGAGAGAGAGAGAAGAGAGGAGAGAGAGAGAAGCTTCCTGGAGGAGCTGGCACCTCTTCTCAGTCCTGAGGGATGAGAAGGTGCTTGGCAGGTGAAGGGGAGGTGGAGAAGGCAGTGTGTGGAGGAGAGGAGACATTGTAATGGGTCAGCCTGCAGAAGCCTGAGCTGCATGGGGGAGGTCAGGAGCACAAGGTGCTAAGCATGTGGTAGCTCTAAGTGACATGTCTGGTTTGCAGCGAACCAACATCTCTGGCAGGCAGCGTGTGGCAGTCGCTGGAGGGGGACAAGACAGGGTACAGAGGTGACTTAGAGCCTCTCTGGAGGGCCATGACCCTCCTAGCCAGGCCTGAATCAGGACTCTCAGGGGCAGTACCCATGTCCTAGTAGGAAATGCTCACTTGGCCCCAGACAATCCTGGGCAGACTTTGGCCTTCCTGAGAGTGTGTTTTGTGTAAAACCAAACCAAAATGGTGTTGGCCAGTGGTAGGAGAGTTGGAGGAGAGGTCTCTGGGTCTGATCTGTGTTTTCTGCACCAGCCGCACCATCAACACCACTGATAGTGTTACCCACGACTATTACTACAGCCAAGACCACGACAGTCACAGCCAAAATTCCAACTGTGTCCACAACTCCAGTCACAGTGGATGTCACCTACAGTGCGAACCGCCAGGATAACTTCCAGAAGACCCAGGACCACAGGCAAGGCACCCTAGTCCCCGTGTCCTGGAGGTGGGCTTGGTCATCAGGAGGAGCTCAGGGCGGCCACCTCCCTCCCAGCCGTGTGGTCCTCTGGTGGTGGTGTTGTGTGTGTGTGTGTGTGGGGGGGGGTCCTGCCCCTGCTGGCTGGAGCTTCTGGCTCCCTTTGCACCAGCCCCAGGCTGAAAGCTTGGGCTGCTGAGTCCATGCTGGACCTGCCTGGGGTCGGAGACAAACTTCTTGAGGAGAAGCTAGTGTGGATGAAAGGGAAGTAACATTTAATTAGAGCTGTCGTCACCCACCAGGCTCGGCTAATTGCCTCCCGTGAGCATTCTCATGTGCTCCCCATCATAACCCTCTACCACTACTGTTCTCACTTTACAGATGGGTAAACTGAGGCTGGACTGGTTAAGTGATTTCTGGGTCATGTAGCTACAAGAAGAAGGCTGGGCTTTTAACACAGGGTTATATGATTCTGAAGTCTTAGTTTCTTTCTTCTAAACTTGTGATTCTTGACTCTTGGAAGAGGTCACAAACCCCAGGAGAATCTGACAACATTTATAGACTTTCCAGAAAAATGCGTGCTGTTCCAAACCACTGTGCGGTTCACAGACACCACCTGGTGTCCTGTGATTCCCTTCCAGCACTGATGACACCTGGATTAACACAGACCCCACAGGCTAAAGGGCTTGGTCCCACACGACTGCCTGACTTCAAATGTCAGAGCACCTTGGGGATCCCCAGGCCACTGCACTTCTGACCAACTCACTACAAATTTGGGGGTTCCATAACCTCCTTGGCTTTGACTATTGGTAACCTCACTGACAGAAGACAAGAAAGTGCCATAGTTATGATAACAGTTTTACTGTAAAGGATAAAAGTCAGGACCAGCCAAATGAAGAGACACACAGAGTGAGGTCTGGGAGGGCTCTGAATGCAGAGCTTCCCTGCCCTCTCCCAGTAGAGTTGGGGTGCATCACCCTCCTGGAACATGTGTTTAACAACCAGGAAGTTCCTCCAAGGTCTCATGTCCAGATTTTTTATTTGGGTTTCATGACATAGACTGACTGGTTGAATCACTGACCACATGATTGAACTCAATGCTCAGCCCCCCTGCACTCCCTGAAGGTCAGGCTGGCTCAGAGCCCAAATCTCTAATCACATGTCTGTTCCTTCTGGTGACCAGACACCTTCCTGACTTATCTTTTTTCTCTCTTTTTTTTTAGTTTAAAGTGGAAGTGAGTTTAGTAGTGAAACAGTGAGACAAAGAGTAGGCTACTGCACAGACAGAGCAGCCTGAGTCATCTCATCTCTTACCATAATCTTAGGGGTGATGCAAGGGGTTTGTGAATACCATGAGAAATCCTGAGGGTTTAGGGCCTCCCTCCCAGGAGCCAGCTGCTGCGAAAGCGAGGCTAGTAATTCCAGGTCCTGAGTGAAAAAGAATGGGCTCAGGAGGCCTCTGCAATGCTGATGGCAAGAACAAAGCACACTCAACACTCGTTTACTGCTTTATTTATAGGGCAAAGTAAGGCCATTAGCAAATCAAAGAGATCTCTGATCACATTTCCAAGGCAACCCAAGAATTCTACCAAGTGCTGAAAAACCCCACCATACATAACATCTTCACAAGACAAAGGATAAAAGAAACTTGCCTCCAGTCTTTCCAGGGGACATGGGGGCAGGATGAGTATAAACAATCCAGCACCATAGCAAAATAGCCTTTAGCAACTTCACAGAACAAGTGAGGTGGGGGGTTGGGCAGACTGTCAGCTTACTGCCAGTTCCCCACACCTCTGTCCCCCCAAAATCTAAACTTCAAAGAGCCCATTGGCTTTCAGTCCCCAGCATATCCCCCTTTTCTATTTTTTAACTTCGTGTGCTGTGATTCATACTCATGTTATTTCCCATGTTCTGATTTGGAGGCAGACTGGAAAAATATAAAATAAACACAAAATTAAAATAGCCAATACTAACAGATATCAAAACAAGTGTCTTAATACAATGAAGGGATTAAAGCCTTTTAGATTATCAAGCAAATTCTTAGCTAATACAGATGGATCTAAAATAGAATTTTTGCAGTTCTGAATGTCCTTTACATGTTATATAATTTCACCAGGTCCATGTTGACACCATCACTGCTCCACATTATTTGTAAATGTAACCCAATCCCACTTCAGTCTGAGAACTGTCCCAAGGAGCAGGAGTCACACACATTCAGGAAAAGTCTGCAAGGCACTGGAACTGTTGTCACATTTCCACACTTTGCAGCTAGCGTCCAGGTCCCAATGACCACTGCTTCTAGCACATTAAGCTTTTGTTTCAAGCTTAGTGTCAAGATTGGATTTCTGGCAATGATTCAGATAGACTGGAAGGGCCATCTGCAGCATGTAGGGAGATGGAGCTTCTGTTCTCTTTAACCTGGAGAGATGAAACCAGGGGGCCTTTTCCTGGAGTTTTGCAGCCATGGGGTGGTGAGGAGAAACTTGGGATTCACTATGCTGGGTGGTAGAGGTAAATTCATAACAGAAGTGGGCAAAAAGAGAGAGAGAGAGAGAGAGAGAAAGAGAGAGAGAGGCTCTGAATTTGGAGAGTAAGTCCCAGCCTAAAATAGGTATGGAGCATTGAAGCAGGAGGAGAAAAGAGTGTGTAAAGGAGACACTGTGTATTAAACAAGGCAGCAGATTCATGACAAACAGGGAGGAAAATAAGACCATCAACACCCACAACAGAGATCTTCGAGGGATGAACAGAACCTGAGTATTCAGGCAAAGCAGAGTAAGTGGCCCTCATGTTTATAAGAAATAAGATCAGCTTACCTGCTATTTGGATGGTTTCCCTAGGCTTGTTCATGGTGACGTGAGATTGGGCTGATGGCCGTGGGCACCTTCAGTCTTCAGTGGCAAGTCTCAGGTGGCTGGGGTAGGGCTAGAAGAGACTAAACCCTCCTTAGAGGAGCTAGGAGGCAGCCTACCTTCCAGTGTCCCTTTTTTCCACAACAAGGGCATGGCCCTGGTGGGGGCCAAGAAGCCAGGCAAGCTTTAGCCCAATGACCTTCCTTTCCACTCTTGAAGCAGGGCCCTCATGGAGTCTTATGAGGCCCATTAGGGGCATTGGAGCCTTTAAGGGTATATGTCAAGAGCTAGTATTTTGCCTGATCTCTTTGGGCTTTGTCTGCCTTTTCCTGTTCCTCTTGGTCATTATAGACTTTAAAATAGCCATGCTCAGGAGATCTCATTGAGAAGTTTGAGGATCTTCCTCTGCCTATATAAACTTTTTCCGTATATCTGGAGCTGATTGGAAAAAGACAGGACAGTGTTATCAGCTGGATCAAATGAAGGAAGGTAGAAATTTGCAGGAGAAAAAAGTTTGGAGTGTGCTAAGAGGATTTGATAGAGGGAACAGGTTTGACAGAGAGAGGGATGACAGCATAGTAAAATAAGCCTTATACAATAGCTCTTGTGAAGTGAGTTTCATCCTGGCTCATGGTGTCTTACCAATCATTCAGGAACCCACCTAGGAGCCTCAGCAGACCTAGAAAAAACACACACACATCCTCGGCCCCATAGGAGAACAAGGTCTGGCACTTGCCAGATTCCTGTGAGTGGGTCCCTTCATTGCACTTCAGAGAAAGCTTTCCTTGAATGATTCCAGAGTATCTTGGCTGCTGAATGGCCTTGTACATCAGTATTTAAAAAATTTAAAAGCCCTGGCCAGTAGGCTCAGTGGTAGAGCATCGGCCTGGCGTGCAGGAATCCCGGGTTTGATTCCCAGCCAAGGCACACAGGAGAAGCGCCCATCTGCTTCTCCAGCCCTCCCCCTCTCCTCCCTCTCTGTCTCTCTCTTCCCCTCCCGCAGCCAAGGCTCCATTGGAGCAAAGTTGGCCCGGGCGCTGAGGATGGCTCCATGGCCTCTGCCTCAGGCGCTAGAATGGCTCTGATTGCGCAGAGCGACACCCCAAGATGGGCAGAGCATCGCCCCCTGGTGGGCATGCCAGGTGGATCCCGGTCGGGCGCATGCGGGAGTCTGTCTGACTGCTTCCCCGTTTCCAGCTTTGGAAAAATACAACAACAACAAAAAATTTAAAGTAAAAAGCATGACAAAGAAGATTTGCAGGAGTTCCTGGATATGACTCCTCCTTTTTTATTTTTTATAATTGACCTTTAAGCATTTGCTGGACACACTTTATAATGCCTTGACTCTGAGGATTGTAGGAAATACCTATCCTCATGTTAATTCCAAAAGTCTGACAAAATATAATAAACACTTTTCTAAGTAACACTCCCATATTTTTCAAAACATTTCTACCCCATTAATTAACAGGCATTCTAGAGAGCACATAAGGCTGAAAAAATCCAGTATGACCTTTGTTATCTTTTCATTGTAAAAAAAAAAAACTTACACCTTTGTTAGGGAAATATACCTTGCACCAAGTCTCACAGCTTGCCCCTCATTGACTGCTTCATGAGTGAATCAAGAGAAAAGAAAACAAAATAAAACCCAACGTTACTTAGCAATAACAGATGCATCAGCTCAACCAAATTAGCAAGTCTTTAGGATCCACATTCTATTTTATTTAAATTTAAATGAGCACTCCTTACAAGTTCCAATTTAAAAAAAAAGTAGGGATGAAATCATTTTATTTTTTCAATATTAGAGCTGGCATTTCTTTTTTTTTTTTTTAATTTTTATTTTAATGGGGTGACATCAATAAATCAGGATACATACATTCAAAGAAAACATTTCCAGGTTATCTTGTCATTTAGTTCTGTTGCATACCCATCACCCGAAGAGAGATCATCCTCCGCCACCCTCCATCCAGTTCTCTCTGTACCCTCCCCCTCCCCCTCTCTCTCCTTCCCTCCCCCCACCCCCATAGCCACCACACTCCTGTCCATGCCTCTTAGTCTTGCTTTTATGTCCCACCAATGTATGGAATCCTGCAGTTCTTTTTTTTTTTCTGATTCGCTTATTTCACCCCGCACAATGCTACCAAGACTCCACCATTCCTCTATAAGTGATCCGATGTCACCATTTCTCCTAGCTGAATAATATACCATGGTGTATATGTGTCCCATCTTCTTCATCCAGTCCTCTATTTTTTTTACAGTGATTAAAAGCCTTTAAGCAAACTCTTGGCCAATACAGCAAGAATCCCTAAAAGAGTAGTGTCCTTAACATGTTCCCCAAGTCCAAGTTGGCCCCATCACCATGCCAAATCCCTGAAAAATGCAACCCAACCACAGTTCAGTCTGTTAGGAGCTGTCACAGGGAGCAGGAGTCCAGGAAAGTTACCCACAGGAAAAGTCCACATGGCACTGGAATTGTTGTCACCATTCTATACTTTGCAGCTCATGTCCAAGTCCCAATGACCGCTGCTTCTAGCTGGTAATGATTCAGGTAGACTGGAAAAAGCCATTTACAGCATGCGTGGATATGGAGCTTCTGTTCTCCTCTGCCTGGAGAGTTGAGACCAGGTTGCTTTTCCCTGGAGCTCTGCGACTGTGGCCTGGGAAAGAGAACCTTGGGATACACTAAGCTGGGTGGCAAAGGTAAATTCATAATACAAGTTGGCAAAAGGAGGAAAGAGAGCTCTAAACTAGGAGTAGGTCCCAGCCTGAAATATGAGTGGGGCATTGAGGTAGGAGGGATAAAGGAAACACTATATATTAAGCAAAGCAGCAGAAAATAGGACTATCAACACCCACAACAGAGATCTTTGAGGGAAGAATAAAAAACCTGACTATTCAGGCAAAACATAGTTAAGTGGCCCTTGTGCGAATGAGATCAGTTTACCTGCTTCTTGGAAGAAATACCCTAGGCTCGTCCACAGTGTCGTAGATGGGGCCGACGGCCCTGGGCACCTTCAGCCTTCAGTGGCAAACCCCAGCTTTCTGGGAAAGGTTAGGTCATAGGTGGCTGGAGCAGGGCTGGAAGAGACTGAACCCTCCCTTAGAGGTGCGAGGGGGAAGCCCACCTTCCAGTGTCCCTGTTTCCTCACAGCAGAGGCATGTAAGCCTGGCAGGCTTTAGCTCAATGACCTTCCTTTCCACTATTGAAGCAGGACCCAGATGGCATCCTATGAGACCCCTTTGGGGTGTTGGAGCCTTTAAGGGTGTATCCTAAAAGCTGGTAGTTCCCCTGATCTCTATTGGGCTTTTTCTGCCTCTAGGTATCTTAAAAGCCATTCTCAGAAGATCTCGCTGAGGGGTTTGAGGATCCCCATCTGCCTATATAAATCTTTTCCATATATCTGGAGCTATTTGGAAAAAAGACAGAACAGTGTTATTAGCTAGATCTAATAAAGAAGGTAGTAGTTTGCAGGTGGAAAAGATTTGGTGTCTCCTGTTCATCAGTAATCAAAAGAAATGTAAATTTTTTTTTTTTTAAGTAAAAAGCATGATATGGTAGACCCGTCGGAGTCATTGGCCTGGTGTGCAGGATTCCCGGGTTCGATTCCTGGCCAGAGCACACAGGAGAAGCGCCCATCTAACTCTCCACTCCTCCCCCTCTCCTTCCTCTTTGTCTCTCTCCTCCTGCCCGCAGCCAAGGCTCCACCGGAGCAAATCCACCCTGGGCACTAAGGATGGCCCCATGGCCTCCGCCCCAGTCGCTAGAATGGCTCCGGTTGTAACAGAGCAACATCCCAGATGGGCAGAGCATTCCCCCCGGTAGGCATGCCAGGTGGATCCCAGTCAGGTGCATGCAGGAGTCTGTCTGACTGCCTCCCCATCCCCATCCTCAGAAATATACAAAAAATAAATAAAGAAAAGAAAAAATACTAAAAAAAAAAGGGGGGGGGCATTCCCTTGTGCTAAAGCTCCAGGGAGCATGGAGTGAGCTTGAGTATGTCCTATGAAACATGGAGCTCTATGTTTACATATAAGTCTTTGAAGAAGGAGGAACTGCTGAAATAGTTTATCAGCATTTGTCCCTAAGACAGCAGTCTTTATAGTGGGAACACCATACGTAAATATTTGCTGTCTGTCTATAGATTAAGGGGGGGAATATGGCAAATGCTGAAAAGCCATGATCTTTGTGCCCCTCCCCTCCCCCAACCCCCTTCCTCTCCTCCCCCCACCCTGTAACCCCAACACTGTTGTTCATGTCTCTGAGTCTCATCTTTATGTCCCACCTATGTATGGAAACATATAGTTCTTAGTTTTTTCTGATTTACTTCTTTCACTCAGTATAATGTTATCAAGGCCCATCCATGTTGTTGTAAAAGATCCTATGTCATCATTTCTTATGGCTGAGTAGTATTCCATAGTATATATATACCAAAGCTTTTTAATCCACTCGTCCTCTGATGGACACTTGGGCTGTTTCCAAATCTTTGCTATTGTGAACAATGCTGCCATAAACATGGGGGTGCATTTCTTCTTTTCAAACAGTGCTATGGTGTTCTTGGGGTATATCCCTAACAGTGGTATAGCTGGGTCAAAAGGCAGTTCGATTTTTAATTTCTTGAGGAATCTCCATACTGTTTTCCACAGTGGCTGCACCAGTCTGCATTCCCACCAGCAGTGCAGGAGGGTTCCCTTTTCTCCACATCCTCGCCAGCACTTATTCTGTGTTGTTTTATTGATGAGCGCCATTCTGACTGGTGTGAGGTGATATCTCATTGTGGTTTTAATTTGCATTTCTCTAATGATTAGTGATGTTGAACATTTTTTCATATGCCTATTGGCCATCTGTGTGTCCTCTTTGGAGAAGTGTCTATTCATTTCTTTTGCCCATTTTTGGATTGGATTGTTTGTCTTCCTGGTATTAAGTTTTACAAGTTCTTTATAAATTTTGGTTATTAACCCCTTGTCAGACGTATTGTCAAATATATTCTCCCATTGTGTAGTTTGTCTTTTTATTCTGTTCTTATTGTCTTTAGCTGTGCAGAAGCTTTTTAGTTTGATAAAGTCCCGTTTGTTTATCCTATCTTTTATTTCACTTGCCTGTGGAGACAAATCAGCAAATATATTGCTGCGAGAGATGTCAGAGAGCTTACTGCCTATGTTTTCTTCTAAGATGCTTATGGTTTCACGGCTTACATTCAAGTCTTTTATCCATTTTGAGTTTATTTTTGTGAGTGGTGTAAGTTGGTGGTCTAGTTTCATTTTTTTGCAGGTAGCTGTCCAGTTTTCCCAACACCATTTGTTGAAGAGGCTGTCTTTACTCCATTGTATTGTCTTACCTCCTTTGTCAAATATCAGTTTCCATAGAGCTGTGGGTTTATTTCTGAGTTCCCTGTTCTGTTCCATTGATCTATGTGCCTGTTCTTATGCCAGTACCATGCTGTTTTGAGTACAATGGCCTTATAATATAATTTGATATCTGGAAGTGTGATACCTCCCACTTTTTTCTTCCTTTTCAGGATTGCTGAGGCTATTCGCGTTCTTTTTTGGTTCCATATAAATTTTTGGAATATGTGTTCTATGTCTTTGAAGTAAGTCATTGGTATTTTCATTGGTATTGCATTGAATTTATAAATTGCTTTGGGTAATATAGACATTTTAATGATGTTTATTCTTCCTAACCATGAGCACGGTATATGCCTCCACTTATTCATATCTTCCCTGATTTCTTTTATCAATGTTTTATAATTTTCCGAGTATAAGTCTTTAATCTCCTTGGTTAGATTTATTCCTAGGTACTTTATTTTTTTGGTTACAATGGTAAAGGGGATTGATTCCCTGATTTCTCTTTCTGACAGTTCATTATTAGTGTATAAAAATGCCTCTGATTTATGAGTATTGATTTTATATCCTGCCACCTTGCCAAATTCTTTGATCAGGTCTAGTAGTTTTTTGACTGAGACTATAGGGTTTTCTATATACAATATCATGTCATCTGCAAATAATGATAGTTTTACTTCTTCTTTTCCAATTTGGATGCCTTTTACTTCTTCTTCTTGTCTGATTGCTGTGGCGAGGACTTCCAGGACTATGTTGAATAAGAGTGGTGAAAGGGGGCACCCCTGCCTTGTTCCTGATCTTAAGGGGATTGCTTTTAATTTTTGCCCATTGAGTATGATGTTGACTGTGGGTTTGTCATAGATGGCCTTTATCATGTTGAGGTATGTTCCCTGTATTCCCACTTTGCTGAGAGTTTTGATCATGAATGGGTGCTGGATTTTATCAAATGCTTTTTCTGCATCTATTGAAATTATCATGTGGTTTTTCTCCTTTCTTTTGTTTATGTGATGAATCACATTGATTGATTTGCGAATATTGTACCAGCCTTGCCTCCCAAGAATAAATCCTACTTGATCATGGTGTATGATTTTTTCCATATATTGCTGGATCTGGTTTGCTAATATTTTATTGAGGATTTTTGCATCTAAGTTCATCAGGGATATTGGCCTATAATTTTCTTTTTTTGTGTTGTCTTTGCCTGGTTTTGGAATCAGAATTATGCTCGCCTCATAAAAGGAGTTTGGAAGTCTTCCTTCCTCTTGAATTTTTTGAAATAGCTTGAGAAGGATAGGCATTAGTTCTTCTTTGAATATTTGGTAGAATTCACTTGTGAAGCCATCAGGCCCAGGACTTTTCTTTTTTGGGAGTTTTTTGATAGCTGTTTCAATCTCATTTGTTGTAATTGGTCTGTTTAGGTTTTCTGATTCTTCCAGATTGATTTTTGGAAGATTATATGATTCAAGGAATTTGTCCATTTCATCTAGGTTGTCTAGTTTTTTGGCGTACAGTTCTTCATAGTATTTTCTTACAATATTTTGTATTTCTGTTGTGTCAGTTGTTATTTCTCCACTCTCATTTTTAATTTTATTTATTTGAGTCCTCTCTCTTTTTTTCTTGGTGAGTCTTGTTAAAGGTTCATCGATCTTGTTTACCTTTTCAAAGAACCAGCTCCTGGTTTCATTGATCCTCTGTATTGTTTCTTTAGCCTCTATGTCATTTATTTCTGCTCTGTTCTTTATTATTTCCTTCCTTCTACTAGCTCTGGGCTTTACTTGCTGTTCTTTTTCTAGTTCTTTTAGATGCAGGGTTAAGTTGTTTATTTGAGCTTTTTCTAGCTTCTTGAGGTATGCCTGTAATGCTATGAACTTCCCTCTCAGGACTGCTTTTGCTGTGTCCCATAAATTTTGAGTTGATGTATGCTCATTATCGTTTGTTTCTAGGAATTTTTAAATTTCTTCTTTGATCTCAATGTTAACCCATTCACTGTTTAATAACATGTTATTTAGTTTCCAAGTGTTTGAATGTTTTTAAATTTTTCTATTGTGGTTGATTTCTAGTTTAATGCCATTGTGATCAGAGAAAGTGCTCGATATGATTTCAATCTTCTTAAATTTGTTGAGCCCGCTTTTGTGCCCTAACATGTGGTCTATTCTAGAGAATGTACCATGAGCACTTGAAAAGAATGTATATTCTGCTCTTTTAGGGTGAAAGGTTCTGAAGATATCTATTAAATCGAGTTGATCTAATATGTCCTTTAAGTCTGCTGTTTCTTTGTTAATTTTCTTTCTTGAGGATCTATCTAATGATGTTAATGGGGTATTGAAATCTCCTACTATTATAGTATTGCTGTTGATCTCGCCCTTTAAGTCTATCAAAGTCTGCTTTATATATTTAGGTGCTCCTATATTAGGTGCGTAGATATTTATAATGGTTATATCTTCCTTTTGGATTGCTCCCTTTATCATTATGTAGTGACCTTCTTTATCTCTAACTATGGTCTTTGTTCTAAAGTCCATTTAGTCTGATATAAGTATTGCTACCCCAGCTTTTTTTTCATTTCCATTTGCGTGAAATATTTTTTTCCATCCTTTTATCTTCAGTCTGTGTGCATCTTTTGATTTAAGGTGTGTCTCTTGTAGACAGCATATGTATGGGTCCTGTTTTCTTATCCACGCAGCTACCCTATGTCTCTTGATTGGATCATTTAATCCATTAACATTTAAGGTTATTACTGATATGTAATTGTTTATTGCCATTTTTTTTCTTTAAAACTGTTTTTCTCTTTTGCTATATTCTTTTTTTCCTTTGATCTGTTTACAACAGGTCCCTTAGCATTTCTTGCAGCCTTGGTTTGGTTGCAATGAAATCCTTGAGTTTTTTTTTTGTCTGTAAAGCTTTTTATTTCTCCTTCAATTTTAAATGATAGCCTTGCTGGATAAAGTAGTCTTGGTTGTAGGTTCTTGTTCTGCATTACTTTGAATATTTCCTGCCATTCCCTTCTGGCCTCAAGTGTTTCTGTTGAGAAGTCAGAAGTCATCCTTATGGGGGCTCCTTTGTAGGTGATAGTCTTTTTTTCTCTAGCAGCTTTTAATATTTTCTCTTTATCATTTAGCTTTGGCAATTTAATTATGATGTGTCTTGGTGTTGGTTTCTTTGGGTTTCTCCTTAATGGAGTTCTCTGTGCTTCCTGAACATGTGAAATGTTTTCCTGCCTTAATTGGGGAAAGTTTTCTGCTATAATATGTTTGAACACAGTCTCTATCCCTTGTTCTTTCTCTTCTTCTTCAGGAACCCCTATGATGCGGATGTTATTTCTCTTCATGTTGTCACAGAGCTCTCTTAGAGTTTCCTCAGACTTTTTGAGTCTCTTTTCTTTTTTCTGCTCTGCTTCCGTGCCTTTATTTATTGTGTCCTCTAACTCACTGATTCGATTCTCTGCTTCATCCATCCTGCTTTTAATTCCTTCCATTGTATTCTTTATTTAAGATATTGTATTTGTCATTTCTGTCTGATTCTTTTTTATTATTTCAATGTCCTCTTTTATATTTGTTATCTCTTTATTTAGGTTTTCATAATGGCCATCTATGGTTGTTCTAATATCTTTGAGCATCCTAACAATCGTTATTTTAAACTCTGCATCTGGTAATTTGGTTATATCTGATTCACTTAGGTCCTTTTCTGGGGATTTCTCTTGTTTTATTTGTGTTGTATTTCTCTGCCTCCACATTTTCTCTTCACGGGAGTGGCTGTGATCACGTGCTCGGGTGCACAAGGGTTGGTGGCCTTGGCCTTTGCCCCGTCCCCGTGTGTGACGTTATGCTCGGTCCTGAGGGCACTAGCAAGCACCTTTGCTCAGCTGCAGGTCTCCGCCTGTTTCCGAGCTTTCGCTCTGCCTTTGCAGGATGATCCCACTCAAGGAACAGCTGCTAGCCTTGGCTCTTCCACCAGGCAGGGCTGCGTGCCCAAGCTCAGCTCCGTAGCAGAACTCCGCCTCTTCTGGGCTTTTGGCTCCACCCCCGCGGGAGGAGCCGGCTACCAAGTCAGACCACAAGCCTGGGTTGCACGGGTGGGGCAGGGATGTGCTCCTCTGCCCTTGCTCCGGGGCTGGTTTCTACTCTTTCTGGGTTTCCCGCCCTTCTCCCGGAGGCTGGATTACAGGATGCCGGCAGCTGAGCTTGGCCGCTTTTGCACGCCCCCTTCTCCCTAGCTGGGCAAGATTGAGCTCACACCTGAGCCCAGTGGTGGCCAGCCGGCTTCCAACCCTGCCAGCAGAACTGCACTTTTGTCTCCGGCTGCCGCCCGCCCTCCGGCGTGCCCTCAGCCGCGTGGGTGGGGGCGCTGCAGCTCGGTCCCTAAGACTCACTACTGTAGACCCAAAAGCTCCCTCCTTCTATGCGACTCTGCTCTGAATGCTGCGAGGGAGCTTGTTTGGCTGCTCTCCTGCTTCCCTTTGCTGGTATTGCTGTTTCCGGGGGAAATATTCACTTCAGCTTTGGGGAGTGACTCGTCCCAGGGGTTAGGGTGGCTATCTCCCAAAATGTTTCTCCCTATGCCTCCTAGATTGCACTCTCTTCCTGTTACTGTGGTTCTCTCCCCTCTCCCTCCGTCCCCAGGAGCCCTGGGTGAGTGTTTGTGAGAGAGATGTTCTGCGTGGTCCCTTTAAGAAGGATCCTGGGTCTGAGAAATCAGACTCTCTCACAAACAGTATCCTGACTTGTTTCCAGCTAAATACTGTCCTTACACTTCTTCTGGGCTCTGGGGCTGCAGGCTGGGGCTTTGTTCCTGGGGCTCAGGACCCTTTCCCCTCTTTGCTAAACTCACTTCCCACCACGCGAGTCTCTCCCTGCTGCCGTTCGCTCCGAGAAGCTGGGCAGCCCTCTCCGCGTTTCCATGTTTCCGCTTTTCCTACCAGTCTCTGTGTGGCCTCTTCAGCGTTCCTTGGTTGAAGAGTCCTTTTAGTTTAGTCCAAAGTTGGTTTTTCCAGCTGATAGTTCATAAAATTAGTTTGTAATCCACTTTGGTTCTGGGAGGTAGATGCTGGTACGTCCGCCTACTCCAGCGTCATCTTGTCTCTCTCCAGAGCTGGCATTTCTAATTTTTGCATGCAAGAACTTAATTCAGGCCTTAAAAAGAGACACATTTTAGACAACATTAAACAAAGACTAAACAGAAACAAGAATCAGACGAGGCCCTGGCCGGTTGGCTCAGCGGTAGAGCGTCGGCCTAGCGTGCGGAGGACCCGGGTTCGATTCCCGGCCAGGGCACATAGGAGAAGCGCCCATTTGCTTCTCCACCCCTCCGCCGCGCTTTCCTCTCTGTCTCTCTCTTCCCCTCCCGCAGCCAAGGCTCCATTGGAGCAAAGATGGCCCGGGCGCTGGGGATGGCTCTGTGGCCTCTGCCCCAGGCGCTAGAGTGGCTCTGGTCGCAACATGGCGACGCCCAGGATGGGCAGAGCATCGCCCCCTGGTGGGCAGAGCGTCGCCCCATGGTGGGCGTGCCGGGTGGATCCCGGTCGGGCGCATGCGGGAGTCTGTCTGACTGTCTCTCCCTGTTTCCAGCTTCAGAAAAACGTAAAAAAAAAAAAAAAAAAAAAAGAATCAGACGAACCAGATGAACCAGAGAGAAACCCAGGATTTCAGAGCACAACCAGATTAGAAAGATGCCTGCCTGATCTTAGGGCATTTTGTGAGAGGGACAAAAGATGGATGAGACTAATCAAAACTTTCTTGAGAAAAATCTCGGCGGCTGCAAAAAAATTTTGTAGGCAGATCCACCTCGGGTACCCCGTCCAAATTTCCAGGCAAAGAATAGGAAAGAAACAAAATGATAGTTCAGAGGATTGTAGCTAAAACATTGAAGAGAATTAGACAATAACAGGAAAAGCTGTAACTTTCCTAACACCTTAGTCTTCTATTCATTATCAAACTCCAATAGCTGCTGCAACTGGCAGTTCAGGTTGGGTATGCTGAGATTTCCCTACCTCAATTTTAGCTGAGTGGCAAACTTAGTTGACAGGGCTGGGGCAGGCTCCATTGTCTGTTTCTCTGAATCACCTGCCCGTGAGCAGTATACTTAGATTTACATTTATTCGCCCAATGTTTCCCTTTCCTACATACAGCATAGGCAGAAGTCTGGAGCTTTAGGAGCTGGCTGCCCTTGAAGGAGAGGCCAAGACTGATATCCAGTGGGAACAGGGCAATTTCTAGCAAAAAATCTTAAACCCCTGCATTGGAAACAAGATCCATGGGCAGATGTACTTCCCTGACCTTCCTTCTTTCGTTTGTTCTGCTGTTTATCAAAGTATTGTCCTGGAGGCCTCCCCTGAAACACTGAGGCAATAGCCAGACCTTGCATATATGAAGCCCCAATATCAGCATATATTCTGATGTAATCCCCTATATCTCAAACCTGATTTAAAGCTTGTTGGAGCGAGAATCTCCAAAGGTCTGAGACAAAGACCCTGGGAGCAACCCAATAAGCATAAGAAAGAGCAGAGGGCAGCAGAGGTGCAAAGGTTAAAACGGCCACAGCCTCGACATCTTCATTATCTCCCAGTCATCCTCAGACTTCAAGGTGTTCTCAAATTTATATCCCTCCATTTATAGCTCACTCTGATTAGACAACAGCTTCTCCTTAGATAAAAACATTTGTACAAAAAGAAAAAGATCCCTTACTTTTGACCCTAAATGTCCCATAATTTATTACTCCCGATTATACTCTTTCTCAAAACTCTATTCAAAAACTTTACTTACTGTACGCACTTGGGGAATTCCATCACCTGCCTTTAGTTTATTATTTTCCTTCCTCAGGTCCCTGTTTAGGCGCCACTTGCTGCGAATCAGCATGGCTAGTAATTCCAGGTCCTGAGTGGGAACGGCGCAGAATTAAGAAAATAGGCTTAGAGTAAAAGGATGAGTTCAGGAGGCCTCTGCAATGCTGATGGCAAGAACAAAGCACACTTAACACCCACTTACTGCTTTATCTATAAGGCAAAGTAAGGCCATTAGCAAATCAAAGAGATCTCTGATCATATTTCCAAGGCAACCCAAGAATTCAACCAAGTGCCAAAAACCCCCACTATACAGAACATCTTAACTTCACAAGACAAAGGATAAAAGAAACTTGCCTCCAGTCTTTCTGGGGAACATGGGGGGCAGGATGAGTATAAACAATCCAGCACCATAGCAAAATAGCCTTTAACAACTTCACAGAACAAGTGAGGTAGGGGGTTGGGCAGACTGTCAGCTTACTGCCAGTTCCCTACACCTCTGTCCCCCAAAAATCTAAACTTTAAAGACCCCATTGGCTTTCAGTCCCCAACAGCTGGCAAAGATTCTTCACTACATGATAACCCTTCTGCAAACTTCCTGCCCACTCAATACCAGGCAAGGTTAAACTCAGTCCCCAAATGCACCACTTCCAGAAATTGACCCTGCAGGTATGCACATGGAGGGGCAGAGTTAGTCTTTGTGGGACTTGAAGCCTAGACAATTTGGGGAGAGGGGAGATAGATCTTTAAGAAAAACACTAGAACTGTATGAAGGTCAACTAGAGATAAAAGAACGGGCCCAAGCAAGTGAGGGTTCTGGACTCTAACTCATGTTAGTAAGTCTGCTGCTGCTTCCCACATGTGCAGTGGTGGAGCTACAAGGGGATTTTCTTGCAGCAATACTTGTGATTGCAGAAGACGGCGGTGGGTGGGAAGTGTGCACTACATGGGACAAATTAAATAAATGATGATCCAGCCAGGCAGTGGATGGAATACTATGCAGCTGTAAAAAAGAGTGAGGGACTTCTATTCATACTGATGTGGAAAGAACTCCAAGATGTATTGTCTTTGTTTGTTTGTTTTCCCCACCCTCTCAGAGTTCAAGGTATATTGTTAAGCAAAAAGCTAGTGTTTACACTTTGCCTCCTTTGTGTGAAAGAAGGAGGAAAATAACAAACATTCACATTTTCTTGTGTCTGAATAAAGATTCTTAAGTATACTGTGTGTTTGGGCTCGGGGAATTGGTTAGGTGAGGATTGCATAGTAGGGAGATGTTCTACTGGCTTTTCTTTTTTTTCCGATGTGAACTTATCTACTTATTGAAACAAAGAGGGGATGGCAGGACCACCCGGCCCCCCTCCAGCACCCTGTCTCCCTCCAGCGTCCCAGTGCTGTTCTCCTTGTCGGCCGTGTTGCTGCTTCTCTTGGTGGGAACCTCCCTGCTGGCCTGGAGAATGGTTCGGAGGCGGATCAAAGGTGAGTCAGCACCCTGTCCCCTCTGCCCCCCACCCCAGGGTAGGCATCAAATGCATGCCCTCAGACTGAATATCCTGGGTGACTGTACAGGGTAGGCCCAGAGCAAGTGACCCTGGTATGGTGGATACAGGCTGTGGGAGGTGGGTCGCTAGAAGGAGGCCCTTCCCACAACAGGGCCTGGGGGGTCCTCTCACGAAGCAGTGTTCCTCTTCTGCTTAAAATCCTTCCATGACCTCCTCTGTCCTCAGATGCATAGGGCGCTACAGGACAGTCACGGCCCTCCACAGTCTGGCCCTGCCCACCCCTCCCACCATCCTTGCACCCTTAAAGTCAGTCATTCCCAAGTTCGTGTCAGTTGCCAAGGCCCTGACCTCAGGCTCACTTTCTGTGTTCCCTCTGGGCACCTGCCTCACTCCTGCCTTACTCCTGGTGGGCCCTAGGGTGGCCCTTTGACCTCCTTTCCTCTGGGACCGTTTCCTGGCCTCCAAAGCATAGCCTGGGGGCCTCCTGGGTGTACCTCTGTATCTCCACCATCATAGCCCTTTTTACCCCAAATCATCAGCACCTGCTTCCCTCCCTGCCTCCCACCCATCAGCGTTTGTTGAATCAATGTATTATTGAATATCTCCAGCCTCAATGGGCACCCAGGAAGCTCCGGGCATCTTGCGGCCCAGTCGTCCCCCTCAGAGCTCAGATCAGAAGAGAGCACATGTGGTGTGCCCAGCACCCGGTCTGGTTCTCAGGGAGCAGGTGCTCAGTAGACACTAGGCGAGAATGAAATGAGAACAGGTGAGGCGGCCTTCTCGCTGCTGGCAGGCGGCCCACAGGAGCCTGGAGGGTCTGACGCTTGCTCCCTGTGCTAGGAGTTGTTGGTATGAAGAGCAGAGGGGTTCTCCAGGGAGTCTTCGTCCAGCCTTTTTAAGGCTGCAGTGAGGTCGGGGCAAGCAGGAATAGTGTTACTCTCCGCAGCTGCAGTGCTAATCGGGAGTCACTCCATACTGGGGGTTAGTTTGGGGGGGACCACTGCCTTGTGTTCTCACTGCCAGCCTCCCCTCCACTCCTCCATGAGGCCCAGTCTCTCCCCCAGCAGGGCTCAGGCCTTTAGGAGAAGAATGGGTGTCAGCCACTTTCTCTTCCCCATCTGCTGTCCCACAGCTTTCCCGGAACCTTCTTCTCAAAGAGCCGACACTGGGTGCTCCGTTCTGCATGAGCTGCATTCCCCAGGCTGCCCTGCCTCAAATCTGTGGGTCTCAGTGGTTCCCACAGTTCCCTTTTACCTAGAAAAGTTCCCCTTTAAAAAAAGATGCATAGAAAAAGGATGGGCGTCATGTTGTAGAAAATTCAAAAGTAAGTAGAAGCACGAAGGAGGAATAAATTTCTCATAATAAACAAAAACTAGAACTCCCATCACCCAGAGAAAACCAACCACGTTGGTCCAGTCTTTCCTCATGCCTATGTATACACATATTTCTTAAAACCTTTGCTTTTGTAAAGCCAGGAGGCAGGGCCAGGGCCACCATCAGAGCAGCCTGGCCCATGCAGGTTCGCATTGGATTCGGACAGTCGGTAAAGAAACCATGGAGCCAAAAACTGGTGGGCCATAACCTTTAATCCTACCTTGCACCCGGCGGGCAAGTAAAAATACACACTGGGCTCCAAAACCCAGTCACACTCAGTGCTCACAAAGCCACTGACTTATCCGAGTTTCCTAGAATCAAAGGTTTCTAGCTCACCAACCTTATTCTCCTCAGTTCCCCATCTCCTTCCTTATCCCAGATACAAACTCTACACAAACTGGCATCTCACTCAGCACTCCGCCATCTTGGCTGCTTCTCCTGGCCTCCTCCACGTGGCCTCCTTTAGCTGCTGGCTCTACTCTCTCCGCTCTCTCATGCTAACCTCAGGAACCAAGAGCCCAAAATCCCGTTTTGCCCCCACTTTATACTGTAGCTTCACAACCTTTAATCCAATATACAAAATAGGGTAGTCTCTAATACAAAGTCACTTCTCTGAGGCATGATTGGATTGTACCACCCTACATCAAAAAGGGTAGGAAAGGCTTAATCCCAAAACCAAGCCTCAGGCTACAACAATTCTCAACACACATTAATATCACCTGGGCAACGGCCTCTTTGTGTTATCTTTAACAAAGTGAGCATAATACATTTTATCTGCCCAACAGCTTTATACCATGATTCTTCTTTTATTTTTATTTTTTAAATGTTTCTGAAGTGAGAAGCAGGGAGGCAGAGAGACAGACTCCCATATGCGCCTGGCTGGGATCCACCCAGCACACCCAGTAGGGAGTGTTGCTCTGCCCAACTAGGGCATTGCTCCTTTGCAACTGGAGCCATCCTCAGTGCCCGGGCCAATTTTGCTCTAATGGAGCCCTGGCTGTGGGAGGGGAAGAGAGAGAAAGGAGAGGGAGAAGAGTGGAGAAGCAGATGGGTGCCTCTCCTCTGTGCCCTGACCAGGAATTGAACCTGGGACTTCCACATGCCAGGCCAACGCTCTACCACTGAGCAAACCAGCCAGGGCCTCTTTTTTTTTTGCACCTAACATATGATATCATTTTCCCTGCTGCCGATGTTCTTCTTGAAATCGTGCACTGTACAGTTCCTCGGTGTGTGGTTGGAATCCACCTTTTTAACTGTGATGGTGGACAGGCTTTCTGTTCCAGTACCACTTCTTCCTCCCCAGCTTTGCAAGTCTCAGCTCCTGTCCCCTGACCATGTCTGGACTGCCTTCCCATTGTCACAGCTCCTCTCCCCTCAGCCTGACACCCGACCTGGCACACCCCCTCCAGTTCTGCCCTCAGCGCCCTCATCTCTCATTTACACAACTGAGTAACATCTCTCTCACACACAGCAGAGCTGTTCCCAGCACCTACTGTGTGCCGGGCCCGTGCTGGGTGCTGGGGTCACTGTCCTTACCAGGGCTAGGCTGGGTCTTCCATACCTGCCCTTTCCCGCTGAGGGTGGGATGGAGCCTGCACGCAGCACTGAAAACAGAATGTGTTCACACTTCAGAGCACATGGTCGCAGGTTCTGTTAAGTCTACTGAGCTGGCTCAGCAAACACTTTGGTTGTACATGACCTTGTATCTCTGACTGTGGGCATCGCACCTTTGACTTGAGCCCCGAGGGGCAAACGGTGTCTCTACCTGCGGCATCCAGTGCTGCAAACTCAGGGGTGCCGTGCCCTGACCCCGAGGGCATTCGGCTGTGTGTGTGTCACCCGCGGCCCACCAGGTTCTGTGTCCCAGGTTGGAAGGGCCAGGGCGCACAGAGCTGTGCTCAGAGGCAGGACTTGGCCGAGCACCACTGCAGGTGCAGTGTGATGGGCTGTGCTCCTGAGCTGTGATCCCACCCCACTGAACCACTGGGCCTCCTGTGTGTGAGGGACAGACCCCAAAGCCGGGTCGCAGAGCAGATGACCCTGGAGACACAATTGGATGCAGCTCTAGGCCTTTGTAAGGATGTTTCCTTTTATTTTATTTTATTTAAAATTTTCTTACTTTATTGATTTTTTTTATAGATAAAGGAAGGGATATATATAGAGAGGCAGGAACAACTGTTCCTGTATGTGCCCTGACCAAGGATAGAACCAGAAACCTCTGGGCTCTGGGATGAAGCTCTAACCAACTAAGCTATCTGGCCAGGGCTGCATTGTTTTTTTAATTTATTGTGGCTGTTGCACATGACATAACATTTACCATGCTAACCACTTTTATAGTTCAGTAGGGTTAAGTATATTCACATTGTTGGCAAGGAGATCTCCAGAACTTTTCATCTTGCCTGTGGGTCCTCTCAAATGCGCATTCCTCCTTTCCTGGGAGTGTTTTCTGTGAGTGACTGTTTTGAAACCAGCTTTGTTTGCCACTCTCTCCAAGCTGGAGCCTGCCTGCTCGTTGACTCCCTCACTTATTCCTTCACTCATTCATTCACTCATTCCCTTGCTCACTATTCCACCCGCTCAGCAAAGCCTTGAGTCCCAGCCCTGCTGCAGATTTGCAGTGACAAGTCCCCAGGACTAAGGTCTCTAGGGAAAGGCCTTTCTCTGGGTGGATTGCAAGGGGCGCCATCCTGCCTTGTCCTGGGACGCACCTCCTCACTCTCCCCTTGTCTCTTTAGCTGATGAGAATTCGGAGCCACCCCAGGGCCCCAGTCAGGTAAGAGAGGCCACCAGGAGTGTCGGGTGACTGGGCAGGGCATAGGGGTGTGGGGATTGGACTGTCCCACTGGCTAGTGGAGATCTGAGTGGATCATCAGTGAAAGGAGGGGGCTGCTCACCCAGAGCAGGAAGCAACATGCTTGGGAGATGTGGCCACTGGGTCTTGTCTTGTGCTCTGGCCAGTCTGTTTCCCCCACCTCCAGGGAAAGTGAAATGGGAGAGCATTCAAACATTGCCTAGAGTGGAGCAGAGTGGGGGAAGGAGAGGCAGGGCAGGAAGGCTGGGGCTCAGGCCCCCAGAGCATCGACGAAAGGGGAGATGCCTGCAGAGAAGAGGGACAAAGGGCTCTCTGGGATGGACCATGGAGGGGCTTCGTGGACAGTTGCCAAGCCCTGTCCCTACTGCCCACCCCAGGTTTCCCAGCAGAGTGAGCCCTGCTATGCCAATTTGGAGCTGCCGATGTGGCCCCTTCCGGAAGAGACTGTGCACCCGAGGCAGGTGGAGGTGGAGTACAGCACAGTGGTGAGTGCAAGGACCTAGCTCCCGGCACAGGGCTGGCAGCGGTGGAGAGGGAAGCGAGGGGCTGGCTCAGTGATCTTGCGTCTCTCTAGGACAGAGCCACACAGAAAGTAGGGCAGATGTAGATTTTGCCAAAGCTTGATGTCATTGTTGTAATACTCCAGTCCTCTGGGAACTACCAGTGTCTCATGGAAAAAACCTACTCAAGACACAAATTTATGTCAAGAAGAAGAGGGGGAGGCTTGCCAAGGGAGGCAAAGAAGATCTGAATTTCCTCCTCTCTTAGTTTTTATTACCAGAAGCAGAACGGAGGTAACAGGATTACAAGGGAGGGAATCAGGTGATAAGGGGAAAGAATGACTAATGGCCATTTTGCGACATGGAGAAAGGGCTAATTTGGGTCAGTACATTCTTTTTCTTTTGCTAGTTAACAAGCACAAAGGAAGGAGCAATCTAGAACCTCTAGGCTAATTTCTTAAAGCCCGTTCACATTTAGTCCTTTGTGTCTGCACAAAGGTCACCCACTCACACTTTCTTGGTGTTTGCATCCAAGAGACATTCACTCAGGGCTTTTAACTAAAGTTCCCCAATCCAAGTCATAGAGGGTTCAAGGTTAGATGGGTGAGTCCCTACAATTGTGGCTGGGGGTGGGGGTGGGAGCTGGGGAATGGAGGGCTATTCAGATGGTCAGCGGCTATGAACCTGATAGCCAATAGAATACAGCTTTTATGAAGCACCTACTATGTACCATGGACCCAGTGTTAAAGCCTATGATTTCTTACTGTTTCCATCATCTCTTTGGTATCAAGTCTGCTTTTCAGGTTTTTATCAATGACTGGCTGCAGGTCAATCCTTAAGCAGAGTCACTCAAAAGTGAAATAGTGGAAGAAGTCTCCCAGGGTCCCCCCAATTAACCCTCTCCCGCTTCGTGGAAGAGGTCAAGCAGAGGTTAAAGAACAGTTGGTGGAGAAGATGGGGGAGAGATTTAAACTTCAAACTTATGGCCCTGAGACTACAACACCCTCGTTTTTCTAACTTGGTGACTAATGATCTTAAAGTGGATCTTGGGGACCCCCGGCTCTGATGACAGGCACTTTGTTCTGTGGCTGGACCAGGTGGGATGGAGCAGGTAGGTGGACAGGATCTGGCAACCCAGTCCTTTTAGGAGAAAGAAGCAGGACAGTGAGGGAGGCTGGAGCCTCACCCCCCATGAAGCTTCCCCATGACCTCCTTGGGTGTCCCCGCTCCCCATCCTTGACTGGGGGTCTGTGATTCCTTCACCTCTCCCTGAGTCTTGGGTCTCTTTCTGCAGCAGGCCCCCAGGGAAGACCTTCACTACACCACGGTGGCATTCAACGTCCAGAATCAGGATTCTAAGGACAGCATGATTCCCTCACAGAAGCCCCCCCAGCAGGAACCAGAGTACAGCGTCATTAAGAAGAAATAAGCCCGTGTCTCCAGCCTCACCACCTGGAGGTCTCTGCAGACCACGGGGAGCCCAGGGCCAGCCCCCACCCTCACCACATCACCCCTCCATGGTGACCAACCCCGGCTGGGCTCCTGCGAGCTGTCCCTCTTGCACTGGGGAGCTGTGGGATACCCTCCCATCCCGCTGGCTGTTGTCACCTTTTCCTCTTTTTCTCTGCCTCATTCCAGCTGTGTGTGAGCTGGGAGCTCAGTCCCATGGGACGCCAGGGAAAGATGTGACTTGCACAGAGTGTTACCTCTAAATTGCTTTGTAAAGCCCGTGGAAGTATCTGGGCTTGCTGGGGTGGGAGAACTGGCAGAGAGCCAGGAGGACGCTGAGGCACGGAGCTCAGGACACCGCATCTCCCAGACGAGGAGACAGAGGTCCAAGGAGACGCTTGCCTACAGCACCAGAACCAGCAATGGCAGGGTCCTTGCTTCCCCTGGACTCTTAGATAGAATTATTTTAACAGAAGAGATATCAATAAAGTTTAAACTATCTTGAGAGAAGAAAAGTTATTAAATGATGCCTGCTACGCATCTGCAATCCTGTGTTAAGAAAAGCCCTGCCTGTGACCCCGGAAAAGCACAGAGAAGCTGGGAGGGTCCAGCAGGTGGGGTCAGCCTGACAGATGTCATCACTGCTGGGAAAGGAACCGCCAGCTCAGTCTCTCCACCTCACTAGTGATTCTCTAAACATAAAGTAATGCA
The DNA here is from genome assembly GCF_036850995.1 of Saccopteryx leptura. Taxonomy (NCBI): domain Eukaryota; kingdom Metazoa; phylum Chordata; class Mammalia; order Chiroptera; family Emballonuridae; genus Saccopteryx; species Saccopteryx leptura. Next base: position 171,831,149 of record NC_089507.1, read on the forward strand.
CCAACTTTACCAAGAATATAGAAGACATCTGTGCAGAAAAGCAGAAGTCTAAGAAAGGCCATTTAGGCTCTGGTTTTGGTTAATAGCATAAAGATGTCAATTCTTCCCAAATTAATCAATAAATTTAATGCAGTACCAGTAAACATGGCAACTAGATTTTTAAAAAGGAACTTAATAAATTTTTTCAACATTTATATAACAAAATAAAGCCCTGTGAATCGCTCATTTCACCTTTCAAAAAGATTAAAGGGAGCAATTGTCCCACCAGATGTTAAGATGGACCAGAAAGCCGGAGTGACCATGTGGTGAAGTAGTGTGCTTTAACCCGCGGGTTACATAGAGGCACCAAGGCAGGTTATAGAAGACGTTTTGAGTTTATTAATTAGCTGGCTAGCTACATGGGGCACAGTCCCAAGTCATGTAGGGCTTCATACAGTTCTGGGCATACTTTTATACAAAATCAAGTACTGGTTGGAGTGGGTAAGGAGGGGCTTATACCCTTTGTCCAGAGGTATAAGTCACTCTTATGATTTTAGGATGGGAGAGTGAGTCCAAGTATAGGAATTATTATTTTTTTAAAATATTTTATTTATTGATTTTTAGAGAGAGAGAGAGGGAAGGGGGAGGAGCAGGAAGCATCAACTCCCATATGTGCCTTGACCAGGCAAGCCCAAGGTTTCGAACCGGCAACCTCAGTGTTCCAGGTTGACGCTTTATCCCACTGCGCCACCACAGGTCAGGCAGGAATTCTTGATTAAGGTACATAAACATTGTTTTCTAAGGTTTTCAGATAAGTTCTATCTTCTTTGCTCTGTGTGGTAAGTGGCCCCAGGCACCCTTTCAGAGAATTCTAGGAATCAACTAAACTATGACTAGATGACCCAGTTGTCCTTGTGAGCCAGAAAGCTCCTGCGTTCTTCTCTTTCCTTTCCTACAGAAAGGTAGGGGTAAGAAGCCTGACTTTTCCTCTTTAAAATGGCATTGCTAATACTAAGTTTTACAATTCCTTGGCACCTTATCACAATCAACATGGTGTGGAGTAACTGGCACGAGATCAGAGTGGCACATCAACAGCAAAACAGGAAGGTCAAGGACAGACCACTGCACAGAGGGCAACTTAAAGTATGACAGTAAAGGTGCCTAAGGCTGTACCACCCTGAACGCGCTGGTCACTGGGAGGGGATGGACCTGAGAAATCCTGCTCCCTACGTGGAGATGAACAAGCCTGGGTCCCCTCCTCACCGCCCTCCCTCCCCTCACCCACAGAGGTCCTGGATAGATTGAAGACTGAAATAGGAAATCAAAATGAATCTGTGGTCACATGAACAAGAGGCACAGAACTTTGTAAAAATGACAGATTTCATGTACAATGTGAGTTTATGAAGGTGAGCGTATGAAATAAATGAAGTGGCCCCACTTGTTTTTTCTGCTGTTATCTAAAAACATGCTGTGTATTGTACATACAGGATGCTGTGGACCAAGTAGGTACCACTGGGGGTCCCAAGACAGATGGGATCCATCTTACCTGCACCCGTATTGCTTTGCAAAAATTGGGAGAAGCCTTTTCTTTGGTTTCTTAGGAGGTGCCCATGGGCTTGAGCTCCTTTTTGCCTCTTATAAATTAAGTGATATAGGTAAGGTGACCAATCGTCCTCCTTTAGGGAGGACAGTCCTTCTTTTGTAAGTTCCGTCCTTCCTTGAAAAGTGTCCTCCTCCATGTCCTCCTTTTTGATATTGGAAGACTAATCTGTAAATGTCCGTATTCGATCTATGCAGAGTCGATCCATTGTATGATGTGACATTGTTGGGCAGATAAAATATATTATGCTCATTTTGTTAAAGATGGCACTGCCCATTTGGAAGCCCATTGCCCAGGTGGTAATATTAGTTGCCCTTCTTGCTTGGGATGGGCGTGGTTATATTAATGTGTGTTGGGGGAGGGCTTTTGCACCAAAAAGTTTTAAAAGAAGAGATCACGTTGTTCCGGGGAAGGGGGATTATGATCTCATGGAGGGAGAGGAGGGCAGAAAAAGGCCACGTGGATGAGAGGAGAGGCAGCCAAGATGGCAGAGTGCTGAGGGAGAAGCCAGTTTGTGCAGAGTTTGTGCAGAGAGAAGGAGATGGGTAACAGAGGTGAATAAGGCTGGTGAGGTAGAAATCTTTGATTCTAGGAAACTCGGATAAGTCAGTGGCTTTGGGAGCCCTGAATGGAAAGGGAAGTGTTTTCCCACTGTGTGTATTTCTTGCCTGCTGGGTGCGAGCTAGGATTAAAACTGGCCCACCAGTTCTTGGCTCCGTTGTTTCATTACCATCTGTCCAAATCAAATGTGAACCTGCACGGGCCATGCAGCTGTGATGATGGCCATAGCTACTGGCTTTACAGATGTATTTGTATCTAAATGAGTATTTTTTCTTACAATTATTATTAAAAATTAATAGGCGTGTAAGCATAATTAAAATATAAAATATTACAAATGTTTTATTATGCATTATCATATTATAGTGTCTTATTGTTGCAATGAATAAAATGTTTCTTTTATTTATGGTATTGTTTTCTTCAATTTATTTTTGTCCTCCTTTTCATTGTAAAAAAGTTGGTCACCTTAATATAAGACGAGTCTCAGATTACCCAACTTGCAGTTTGCTCAACTGTAACATGGGGCAATAACATATAATTATTCATATGAGGATAAACCAATAGGGCAAGACACTTAAATCACACAACCCAATAATAACAAATGCCACATTTGTAAAATCTTCCTTCTGCCCATGGAGACATTGCAGTCTGTATCCCCATTGTCCTATATCCTGTAATCCAAGCCAAACAATTGTTCCCTAAACTGAGCTCTGCAAATCCTTCTTATGTTCAAGCATTCAAGTGAGTTATGCAGAAGGATCAGAGCCTTGACCTGAGAAGGGGAACCCATCAGCCCTGAATCATGGCCTCCGGTGGAATAGAGGAGTTAGGGAGTGTGGGATCCTTCTATGAAGAAACTGCTCCCCTCCCCCTCCCCCTTCTCCCCCAACCTACACGCACACACAAAGAAGAAAACAAAATGAAAGAGAAAGAACTCTGTTGTGGGAAAGTAGTTGTGAAATGCTGACCGATGCTTTTTTTGTTGTCCTGGTGCTTCCTCTAATCCACTCACACTGCTGGCTACTCCTTCATTGCTACAGAGTAAGCATGAAGCAACAGAAAGAAGAGGACGGAAGCTGCTTGCCTTTGTGGTTTCCAAGCCTCCAAGCCTTCTTCAAGAGGAAGTGCTGAGCCTGACCAGGCGGTAGCACAGTGGAGAAAGCAGGGGTTGGGAATCTTTTTGGCTGAGAGAGCCACGAATGCCACATATTTTAAAATGTAATTCTGTGAGAGCCATACAACAACCCGTGTACATTACGCTAATAAAAATTTGGTGTTGTCCCAGAGGACAGCTGTGATTGGCTCCAGCCACCCGCAACCATGAACATGAGTGGTAGGAAATGAATGGATTGTAATACATGAGAATGTTTTATATTTTTAACGTTATTATTTTTTATTAAAGATTTGTCTGCGAGCCAGATGCAGCCATCAAAAGAGCCACATCTGGCTTGCGAGCCATAGGTTCCCGACCCCTGGGATAGAGCATCAGAATGGGACATGGAGGACCCAGGTTCAAAACCCTGAGGTTGCCAGCTTGAGCACGGGCTCATCTAGTTTGAGCAAGGATCACAGCTTGAGCCCAAGGTCGCTGGCTTGAGCAAGGGGTCACTCGGTCTGCTGAAGTCCCCCAGGTCAAGGCACATATGAGAAAGCAATCAATGAACAACTAAAGTGCCACAATGAAGAACTGATGCTTCTCATCTCTCTCCCTTCCTGTCTGCCTGTTCCTCTCTCTGTCTCTCTCCATCTCTGTTACAAAAAAAAAAAAAAAAAAAGAAAGTGCTGGGCTTTGATGTTGAGTTGCCTGAAGTGGTAATTTTCAACCTTTCCCATCTCTTGGCACACATAAACTAATTACTAAAATTCTGCGGCACACCAAAAAGATATTTTTTGCCAATTTGACAAAAAAATTAGATATAATTTTGATTGGTTTACAAAAAATAATAATAATAGTAATTACCTACCCTTTTTGCTCCAAAGTGACTTTTTAAAAATCAGATGCCTACCCTGACCTGTGGTGGTGCAGTAGATGGAGCATAGACCCAGCGCACTGAGGTCACTGGTTCAAAACCCCACTCTTGCGGGCTTGCCCAGTTAAGGCCATGCAAAAAACGACATGGGTTGATGCTTCCCTCTTCTCCTCCCTTTCTCTCTTTTTCTCCCCTCTAAAATAAATAAATAAAATCTATTTTTAAAAATCAGATGCCTATTCTTGTGTATAAGAATTTTTGATACCAAAAATTAACCAATCAGACACAACCTTGTTACGTGATGTGACCAATAAGATACAACTCTTGTTATATGGCCTATATATTTATGGTTCAAGACAGCATTCATACCAGCCGGCTATTGTGTTCACTGTTGTAATTTTTTTTTTTTAATTTGACAATCTAAGGAAAAGAGGTCTGTGCCCCTGACTAAATAGTTAGGTACTGCATGTTTTAAAAACTCTTGCAGTGGGGCCCTGGCCGGTTGGCTCAGTAGTAAAGTGTCGGCCTGGCGTGCAGGAGTCCCAGGTTCGATTCCCGGCCAAGGCACACAGGAGAAGCGCCCATCTGCTTCTCCACCCCTCCCCCTCTCCTTCCGCTCTGTCTCTCTCTTCTTCTCCCGCAGCCAAGGCTCCATTGGAGCAAAGTTGGCCCAGGCGCTGAGGATGGCTCTATGGTCTCTGCCTCAGGTGCTAGAATGGCTCTGGTTGCAACAGAGCCACGCCCCCGATGGGCAGAGCATCGCCCCCTCTGGTTGCAACAGTGATGCCCCAGATGGGTGGAGCATCGCCCCCTGGTGGGCATGCCAGGTGGATCTCGGTCGGGCGCATGCATGAGTCTGTCTGCCTGCCTCCCCGTTTCCAACTTCAGAAAAATACAGAAACGCCCCCCCCCCCCAAAAAAAAAAAAACTCTTGCAGCACACTGGTTAAAAATCCCTGACCTAGGGAACCAGCACCAACCCACACTGGCCACAAGTGGGTATTTTAGCTCTTGAAGTGTGCTAGTCTCAACTGAGATGGGCTGAGAGTATGAGAAGACTAGGCACAAATAAGAGAACATAAAATATCTTTTTGATAGGTTAACACAGTGATGGCCTGTTGAAATGATAATATCTTGGATATATTGAGGTAAATAACATATATTCTTTTTTTTTTTTTTTTTTTTTTACAGAGATGGAGAGAGAGTCAGAGAGAGGGATATATAGGGACAGACAGACAGGAACGAAAAGAGATGAGAAGCATCAATCATCAGTTTTTCATTGCGATACCTTAGTTGTTCATTGATTGCTTTCTCATATGTGCCTTGACCACAGGGCCTTCAGCAGACCAAGTAACCCCTTGTTCGAGTCAGCGACCTTGGGTCCAAACTGGTGAGCTTTGCTCAAACCGGATGAGCCCGCACTCAAGCTGGCGACCTGGGGGTTTCTAACCTGGGTCCTCTGCATCCCAGTCTGATGCTCTATCCACTGCGCCACCGCCTGGTCAGGCATAATAACATCTATTCTTAAAATCAATTTCACTTCTTTTCTTTCTCCTTGTTCTTTTTAGGAGAATGGATAAGCTGAGGTTTATGCACCCAGTCGAATACCGACCAGGAATGACAACAGATTGCTTTCTTTGTTTTGGAGAAGAAGAGCTGCGGGTCAAAGAGGTACCTTGAAGTGACAAGTGCCACTCAGATGGGTGATGGAAATCTGAATCTTGTCTTCAGGACTCCTGGATCTTAGTGCTTTCTGAAATCCTTTCTTTTGAAACAATTTCAGACTTACAGAAAAATTGTGAAAACAGTACAAAGAACTCCCATTTAGCCTTTATTCAGATTCACCTAATTAAAAAAAATATATTTTCCCACATTTGTTATTCTGTGAGTGTGTGTATGTGTATAACCTTTTTTCTGAAGCATCTGTGGGTAGTTTACTTGCATGATCTCTATTGGAATAAACCTGATACACTGAGGTGCTATGCATCTTGCTGTGTGTGTTCTGGTGCTATTTGATCATCAGTATATTCACAACTTGTCCAAGAAAGTGCAAGTTATTTTTAAATTAGCCCAAATCCTTTAGAGAAATGACCTAGCGCTGACTTAACTAAGGTTTAGAAAATGACCTCGAGACTATGTCTGTTTGTTTTTAAACCTTACACCCCAGCAAGTCTACCGTTTGGGTAAACCCGGTGGTATGGTTCAGCCCTGGAGCAACATGTAGGCATTAGACAACGTGTGTCTCCACCCTGTGGCTGTGTCTGGAATCACGCATACTGGACACCCCCAAACTGGTTTTATTTGCTCCATCAGCTGGTTGGACAGTGCCAAGGAATTCTGTTTTTTCAGGGTCAATGCAACTAAGAAGGGGAAGGCTGAAATAGGGGAAAGGACTCAAAAACTCCTCCTCGGCTTCCCAATACCCCAACTGATCCACCCTGTGCGTGTCGTTGTGTCGGAAAAAAGTTCAATTTCTCTCCAACCTTGAGTTCTCTTGTTTTATACCCACTATCTCTCTGCAATTGCTGGATTTCTGCACCCTGAGCTCAGTGTGTCAAAGGAAAGCATAGTCACCCCACCTGTGGTTGGCATACCACATTTGTCAGATGGGACAGTTCCTAAGTCCCACCTCTGCCCTTACCAGCAGTTTCCTTATCCATGGCAACTAGTAGCCTAGTAGCTTCAATGCTTTCTCTCTTGCCAAACTCAGAAGCACACACTTTTATCTTCTGGGAATTGTTTTTAAGTGTCTTATTAATACTTATTAATGGACAAGCAGAGATGCTCAGTGCTCTGGAAGCCAGATGAGAAACAGCCCAGGGAAAGCAAGTCAGAGAGGCAACTCCTTCCCCCACCCTTTCCCTGGGGCCGCAGAGTCCAGTAGAGACCAGCAGAGTCCAGCAGAGCCCACATTAGGAACCCCCTATGAACCTGGCCTGGAAGGTGTGCAAATCCAGGACTTCCTGCATTCTTGGGGCTCTGACTTTAGGACCAACACCTGCCCCCTCCCTGCTCATTGCAAGCATCTTTCTTGCTGGGGACAGAGATTTAGGAGGTTAACTGCAGAAGAAACCACCCTCCATCTGCAATCATCTGAGGCAACAAGTCCTCCAAGTTCAAATTCTCTGTTAAGGTCCTGGCTGGTTAGCTCAGTGGTAGAGCGTCGGCCTGGCGTGCGGGAGTCCCGGGTTCGATTCCCAGCCAGGGCACACAGGAGAAGCACCCATCTGCTTCTCCACTCCTCCCCCTCTCCTTCCTCTCTGTCTCTTTCTTCCCCTCCTGCAGCCGAGGCTCCATTGGAGCAAAGTTGGCCCGGGCGCTGAGGATGGCTCTGTGGCCTCTGTGTCAGGTGCTAGAATGGCTCTGGTCGCAACAGAGCAACACCCCAGATGGGCAGAGCATTGCCCCCTGGTGGGCATGCCGGGTGGATCCCGGTCGGGCACATGCGGGAGTCTGTCTGACTGCCTCCCCATTTCCTTCAGAAAAATAAAAAAGAAAAAAAATTCTCTGTTAGAAGCAGCACAACCTGGTCTGTGATTAGGGAGGCCTGGCCCAGATGGCAGGAAACTAGCATCCTGTTCCAACTCAGAGTCACAGAAAGTGAGGATTGGAAGGGACTAAGAGGTCAGGCATCATCCATTTCACAGATGGGAAAACTGAGGCCCAAGGAGGTGAGGGGATGTGCCCAAGGCTGTGCTACTTGTACAGAGCTGGGGTTCCGGACCAGGCTTTAAATAGACATGAGTCACCTTCCTTGAGCTGCATTCCTGTGAATGGGGCTCGAGGTTGGCCTTGTCCACCATCCGGAGCCCCTGGGAAGGATGGATGGGATGGACATTGTGAAAGTGTCGGGAGCCGATCCACTAATGCTGGCTAACTAGGTCACAGCAGAAGAAGATCCACAACTGCTGGTTGACAAAGTCACAGCAAAAGAAGATAGAGTTACCGCAGTAAAGACCAACAGCTGCGGGTTGACAAAGTCACCGCAAGGAAAGGCACGATACTTCCCCCTTTAATCTTTTGAATTAATCTGGCCTTATATCCCCCCTTTTTCTGGGTGTGTGCTATTATTTGTGGCACAGGGATAATAGTACCGTACTTTCCCTGTAGATTTGTAGTAATTTCTTTGGAAATGAGACAGAAGGTGTAAGTTCCACAGAAAAGCCTGTAAGCCCCTTGAACTGGGCTCATAGATATAAGAGGCTGGCTATGATATCCCTCGTAAAGGGTTAAGTTTGTAGGAGAATTTCTTATTATTAATCATGTTAGAAAGAATATAGCCAGAACTTAGCTAGTGTATGAATATAGTAAATAAATAAAGTTTAACCAGACAATAGAATCTTAGATAAGGTGTTATGGAATGGCCTGTTGCATGGCCTGGGATAGGAATGGTCAGCAAGAAAAGGATGTTTTGCTAAGAGAATTGTTTTATGACTGAAGGCAGTTGCTGGACTTTCTCAGTGAGACACTCATGAGATTTATAAACTTTCCCAAAAATTCTTTCTTCTGATAATGAGAGGTATGGCAGGAGGCATCCATAGAAGCAATAGCAATTAATGTCTTCTGAAATTATGTTGCTACTAAGCTATCTTGCGAGTGCACTCTATATATCTTTAAGTAAAAGTTACTCTTAATGTTAAGTCAGTTTCTCAATGGGCAAGCCTTTTGTTATCTTGTGAGAAAAGCCAGGACACTGCATAAATTCCAGGCCATTTGCCTGAGCAAGCGGTGGTCCTTTGCTAGTCCTTAATGATTTTGTCTGTTAATCTCTCTCTGCCCCTTGACTCACAAACAACAGTAAAGTTGAGTTATTAGTTAGTACTAATCCTTTGAAAGCTTTTACCGATGTTATCGCTATTCAAGTTATTTTTTTAGTTGTACTTTGAATGATTTGCCACCTGATCTGTAGTTTACAGATGTAAACTAACTGTTATCTGGAAACATGTAAACATAGTGAAACAGAAGCAATGATTAATACCATGTAATTGTAACTTGGTGTGTGGGTATAAAAAAGGAGCTGTACTAGCATTTGGTGGAGATGCCTGGCAGTAAATGCTAACTAGAGAATAAAGAGAAAGAAAAGAATTCGGCTCTCTCACTCGAATTTCGCCGACGCCGTCTCCTCCTGTGGGACCCCTGGATCCCCCCCGGGGCTGGACCCCGGCATGAAAGCAGGGCATGAGCTGTTAAAGCTCAGTGTATGCACACATTTCGCAATGTTGCTGTTAAAACTGTGGTGTAAGTTCCTTCTCTCCCCTGAGCATCTGCCTATGTGTGGCTGACTCTCTGACCTCTGTCTTGTGAGCTTTTCCCCTTTCTGGTGAATTTTAGGTTCAGCACAGCAAGTCAATGAAGTCATATGGGGGTGACACTAAGGACGGAGTAAAGGGGACTGTGCTTGAGCAGCACGAGGGGTCGGAGCCCTGCAGATGCTCAGATGCTCCTGTCCCCTCCGGTGGCCAAGGAACCCTGGTTTCGTCGGGTTGGACCAATCCCCCAAGTACTTTTGAGGTTGATGGAGTTAGATGGTGCAGAGGCATCTCAAAGACAGGTGCTGTCTGTGCCTGGGATGGGGAAGTAAACAAGATAAGCAAGTTTCCTGCTTCGTAGCTTTCCTCTTCCTCCTTCTGCTCACCACCACCAACAACAACAAACACACAGAGAGGGCTCAAGCACTCTAGAAATTTTCAGTGTAAAGTCTGTTAGAAGCCCTTCAGCCCAGACTCTCACTGAATGCAGGATGCCTGAAGGACAGGAGCAGGGAAATCAGAGAAGGTCACAGCAGCACAAGGACTGGAATCCACACGTTCAGATCCCACTGTAGTGCCCTTTGTCTCTGCCGGGGCCCCTCCGCCCTATCCCTCAGCTCCAGGAGGCTGAGGAGGAGCGGAGTTGGCATCAGCTTCTGAATTCCCCCTCTCCAGCTTCTGTGTCTGCTGGTGGATAAAATGTGAAATTAATTTTAGTAGTATATTTGATTCAACCCAATACAAATATCATGTCGACAATATTGAAGATATTTTATTTATTTTTATTAATAATTATTTAACACCTAGTGTGTATCTGATACTTACCCCACACCTCAATGTGGACCAGCCCATCTTCCGGTGCTCAGTAGCCAGGTCTGGCTGTGGCCACCATGCTGGTCCGGATGCAGATTACCCGGCTCCCACTGCTCCAGCTCGGACCTCCTGGGCGTCCGCCTTCCCTTCACACCCTCTCTGGCTGTGTCTTCCTTACAAGGATTAGGAGAGGCAATGGTGACAGAAATGTTAAAAAGAGGAAAGAATGACAGAAAACTTCCAAAGCAGGGTTGAAAGAGGGGTGGTAAACTTGACGCTGAGCTTTACTTGGTAACATAATAAGCAGATTGCATGCAAAGTTCTGGTGTAAAGGCCATAGAATGCGGTAATTCTTCGCCTTCCACTGTCATCCCTGATGTGTGGTCAGAGCTCCCTCCACTCCAAGGTTCTAATTTTCCCTCTTTGTGGTCAAGCCTTCCAGGTGAAGATTCTGCCCCTGTTTCCTGTCTGATGATCAGGATGTGTTATGTTGGATTTTTCCCCCTCTTCATCTTTGCTTTGTCAGGATCAATTTAATCAGTGTTCATCTTGTCTTTGGAACACTGATGTCATATGATGGGTGGTGGAGATACGTGTGGTTCTGGGGAAGAGTCAGTGGCACCAGGGGTGGAGAGAGGCTGTCAACTCTCTGTTACTCTGGTAACACGATCTACGGGGGTTTCCAGTGCTGGTTGGTGGAAGTGGGAGATCATAGCACATCCTGGGCCCACACAGGTACATACCACCAAATCAGACACCAGAAGACACATCCAGAAACCTCCCAATTTCTGCATAAACTGGAGAGTCAGGAGCCAGAGGGTATCTGTGCCATCTTTGGCCACTCTGTATAAATATGTGATTGTCATGGGTGAGCAGCGATGGCTCTGAGGTTCAACGAGGCGTCACTGTCAAAGGGTCACATGGATTCCACCAGCACGTCCAGATTGGGACCTCCAGCCTGTGCTGCGTGGGATTTCTGCATCTTCCTGCTCTGAGGCCTGTGCCCACAGCGCCTCATCTATTTTTGCCCTGAGGATGCCCTGAGGTTAGGACATACCTCCCCGAAAGCAGGAAGGAGAGCTGCACCATCAGCGCTTGAGGGTCTGTTGTTTCCCAATAAATCTAGAGAAATTGGTGGCTGAATCAAGTCTTAATACTTGTTTTTTTTGTTTTGTTTTTTGGGCCAGAGGCACAGCCACCTGGGTTGATCCCTGAATGGCACAGCTAATCCCAGACTTGCGCTGTGAGGGGCTTGTATGCTCATGAGCCTTCTGTTTGCCAAAAGGAAGCTGCTGCGGCCCTGATGGAGACCGGCCTGGGAATCTGAGGAGCGGGAAAAAGGTCGAGTTCCCGAGGCTGCAGCTGCAGAGAGCTGGAGAGGTGCATGGGTGAACGGAGCCTGTGTGTTCGCATCAGCCAAGGCAAGGGACCCAGGAAGACGCGAGGGGAGTCAGAGAACAGAAAGGACTTCCAGGAAGGCTTCTGCAGCAGACGTCTTGATTGCCACCTACCCAGCTCCCACTTCCCCAAAGATGGAGCTGCCCCTTGTCTGGATCTCCCCTCTTCCCCTTGGAATCAGGAGAGGATGCCCCAGCTGTAAGATAGTCCCCATCACCTATCAGTGATTGGTTTAAAGGTGGTTGCCTGAGTCTAACCAGCCAATGAGGTTTCAAGGGAGACCTGGTAGTTGGGGATCTGGGAAGTTACTTGAGAGAGCTGGTGTGATATTCTTTCTCAGAAGTCCTGGGTCGAGTGAGATAACGGTTTGCTATGTGATCCCCAGGGGGGGCAGAACCAGCCACAGGGTGTAGATGACACTGCAACGATGATGCAAAGAGTAGGAACTTGCACCAGCTGCCCAGGCCAAACAAATCAACAAAAACCCCAGTGAACTGCTAACAGTGAAAGCAGAGGGCAGCTGTGGCTGCTCTGAGCCACAGCCCTGGCAGGGAGGCCAGGGTTTCAGGGTGAGCTGTAGACTTTGGGAGAACAACAGACAGACACTGACCTTGAGGAGTGGTATCTGAAATGCCACTTTAGATCAGAATTCCGCAAGTTTCCATGTCCTCAGCACAATGGCACACAGGGAATTACCTACTTGTGAGCAAAGGGAAATAATTATTAAAAAAATAACAAAAACCTGTCTTTGTTGCAGCTTCACCTACAAAATTAACAATCATAATATTAATAGTATTCTTTGAGAATTTTAAGCGTGGGGCTGGGATTCATATTTACACATTGTCAGGGAAACCCTAAGCAGGAAGAGGAATTACAATGCTGCCACGTGACTATCACTCCTTGGTGACCAGCAGAAGCAAACACAAATGCTTTCTAAAGGGAAGTATCCTCAGCCCACAGATTAAATTCAGCTAACTGCAAGCTCCCAGCATAATATTAGCAAGTGCAGAAAAAAATAAGTCACCATAAGGAAGAGTCAGTAGAACCAAAATAATGGATTTAATTCTCCAAAGATTTCTGATGCTGAAATGACTTGATGAAGAATATAAAGTATGATTCCTAGGCTTAAAGAAGCAAAAGAGGCCATTGAAAAGTATGACAAAGCAAGCAGAGACTATTTCAAATTAACCAGGAAGGTTTGAGAAATAATCATGTAGAATATTGGGAAAAGAACACTACAATAGTTGAAATTAAAAATAGAATGTTTGTGTTAAAGAGCAGGTTAATGATGGAAACATAAGTTGTGATCTGGACAAATTCCCCAGAAGCGGATGGAACACATGGAAGGGAGGTGAGATGTGGAAGACAGAGCAGAGGGCTTACTGTGTGTCCAGTCCAGCGGTTCTTCACCAGGGTGTGTTTGCCCCCAGGGAAAATCACTAGACAGTGTTGGGAGATGGGTTTTCCGTTGTCAGACTTGGGGGATGTTGTGCAGGGCAGGATGCTACTGACTCAGAATTAGATGGGCTCAATAAGTTTTCTTCCCTGCTAGGCTCGACACTGGTTAAGTTTAAAAACAATCAACTCTATTGAGGTATAATTTATAATAACTGAAATTCACTAAGTATAAGTGTGCAATTAGACATGTCCTTAATTCTCCTGCACTCAGGGTTGGTGGTGGGGAAGTTTGAATTTGCCAGAGAGGCTGTCTTCTCTGTCCCCTTCTCATTGCTAAGCCCAGAGGCAGACCACATGAAACCCTCAGTTCTCAGCTCTGAGTGTGGACCCAGGTGGCTCACCCTGGGCTGTCACCACTGAGCACTTCCACCTGAGGGATCTAGAAGCTTCTTTGATGTCAGCTTGGTTATCATCCACTTATGCCTGGTGAATCATCCAAGTCCTAAAGAGAAGGTGGCTTATTTCTCAGAACTGAGGTGTAAACCAGGTTGGGAGCTAGCTCCTATGAGTTTAGCTTTGTCTTGGGGACCCACTTAGCTCCTAAGCATATTTTGTTTTCAGGTACTTTCTGTTTTACCTGCCAAAGCAGACAAACACCTTTCTGGGAGCAAATGGAGGGCTGTGAGCTAACCAGCAGTCTTCTTCAATCCTCTCGATCGCTCCAAGAGACAGGTTCTGTGGTCATCTCTCATTTACAGAGGACACTGAAGTTTGGATTTTAGCCGTTCTAAATGGGTGTGTAGTGGTAGCGTGTTGTTTTAATCCCAGCTATGCTTTCTTAGCCAAAAGGCCAACAAGCAATTCTCCCAACTATGTTTTCTAAGTAGTTTCCAATGGTGGCTGCCACAGAACCATGTGCTCTCCCTCCTCAGCTTCAACCTTCCTCTTCAGTGATAAAAGGAGGGTGGTTGAGTGAGAACAGGCTCTTGCATTTCAAGCCAAATTATAGAAGCAGACAGTAAGAGGCTCTCCTCATTCATATAATAGTCGACATGCACCAGAAATGGTGCCTGGACCTCGTGAGTACTTTATAAGTTATATTTGCTGAATGAATGAATGAATGAATGAACAAATGAATGAATAAGGCAATAGGATCTGACCTGGCCCCAATCTTCTGTTTTCAATGGGAACAGCAACCTCAGTCCTAACCTCCCAAAAGTTCATCCTTGGAGCTCTCCACTGGACAGCTCTCCACCTGTTCGGGACTAATGCTTACTCAGACACCTCCTGTCCTGGCCACGATGAGCTAAACCCAGTCATGGAGCTATGCTGACACAGGGTGATTCACGAGACTGGTTGGGGGAAAGCAGGAGGTAGGCAGGGGCCTGGCCATGGACTTCAGGTTCCTAAGCTCAGAAAAAAGTTTGAGGGAAAGTGACCAGCAGGTGAGGAGCTGGGATGGAGATGACACCAGGCCACAGATGGTAGTGAGCTTCCAGCCAGGGGATGCAGAGTGGTGCTCAGAGGGAGCCCTGGGCCTCTTCCCTGTCAACCTTCACAGCATGAGTTTAGGGGGAGCCCAGGAGTGCCGCCAGAGCTGCACCTGGACCCTCATTTTAGGTGGAGCCTTGACTCCCTGACTCATAGCGGACAGGGGTCTAAAGTAGGGACATAAGCTGACCCAGGCATGCGGATCTAGGCCAGGCAGATACGGGAGCCATGGAGAGAAGCTTCAGAGAATAGGTGAGGAAAGTGCTGGAAACTTAATTCCGTTAGCCTCCTTTATTAAGAAAACAGCATTTAGGTTGTATCCAGCCTCAAGAAAAGAACCCCACATCCCAGGTCTGGGTAAGGGGACCCTTCTCACTGCCCCCAGTGAACTTCCTCTGTGGTGGCACAGTTTGCTCAGAAGGCCCGTGAGGAGGAACCCCCGGGGAAGCAGAAGTCGCGCTCTCTTCTGAAGAGGGTGAGCTGTGCTTGCTCACTCCACTTCTCCACCTCCACCAGCTGTTGGTTACACCACATGCTAAATTCAGCACACGAGAACTGTCCCAGCCTACCGTTGCTTAGGAGCACTAGGGCCTCTGCATCAGGCTCCATAATGGAGACATGGTTGCTAGAAAACGCTACTCTAGCTCCAATTACTTAATGCTTACCTTTCTCCTGACCCCAGACAGACAGTACACATATTAGGCAAGCTTTGCTTAACAGTTTTCACTGAACCCAAAGGGCAGTTTCTAGGGGTGTGTGTGTGCGTGTGTGTGTGTGTGTGTGTGTGTGTGTGTGTGTGGTGGGGTTCAGGACAGATAGACAATAGATGTCCACACCAGTGGATTCTCTTGTTACATTATAAGAGTAACAACCCAAATACAGTGTCTCCAAAGAGATCAGGGAGGTCATTGAATACTAACTAAAAAA
The DNA here is from genome assembly GCF_036850995.1 of Saccopteryx leptura. Taxonomy (NCBI): domain Eukaryota; kingdom Metazoa; phylum Chordata; class Mammalia; order Chiroptera; family Emballonuridae; genus Saccopteryx; species Saccopteryx leptura. Next base: position 171,846,531 of record NC_089507.1, read on the forward strand.
TAGCGGGGAAAGCATGAGCCCGAGGTTGGCACCTCACCCATTCGAACCAGCTGGTAATGAGCTGGGCACTGGCTCTGCCTTCCACAGAGCTGCTGGTCATCTGAGTCTGGCTGCATCTTCAGGAAACTGGATCCAGAGAAGTATTCACCGCAGGGCGTCTCTGGAGCGGTGAGCTGTGGGCCGTGGTCCCCAACAAGGTGACTCAAAGGTCTCGGTCTGGCTCATACTCTGTCCTTTCTGGGCTCTGTAGAATTTTCAGGCCACTCATTGACCACAGCCCTAAACCAAGTGTAAAGTGGGAAAAAGTTTGTCACTAGCTGAAGGGAAAAGAGAAGGGATTGTAGCATCCCAGTGGGGAGGAAGGTTCCAGCTACTGTGATGGGAACTGGCAGACCACCTTCCTCACTACCTGGTGAGGCATCTTCCTGTGGCCTCTTGAGTCTGAAAACCAGGGCCCAGCTATTAGGACAAAGGGAAGGGTGGACACGTTTTCACAAGTGTTCAAAGGGAAACATTCCACAGAGAAACAAGGGCTAGAGCTGTGGAGAAATTGGCATCATATTGATCAAAGAGCATAAACTTCCCATTATAAGGTGAATAAATTTGTACAACATAGTGACTATAAATTAGTAAGACTGGGGTGGGCATATGTGTGAGTTGCTAATGATAGAAGTCAAAACAAAAAAAATTTTTTTTCACAAGGAAAGGTACAGAGACATCACAAGAAAATAAAACAGATTTTATAAAAACAATGATTCTGATTCTTCAAAAACATTCCCAAGCGAAGGACCTAAAATCTACCATCCTTAAAATCTAAGAACTTTCAGAAAAGTGCCGCAAAACCAAGGAAAAAGGTGTGGAGCAGTTCACGAACAAGCAGCAAGAGGATAAAATACCAAAGAGCACATTCCAGCAGGGAAATAAACTCAACAAAAAGAGGAAATTCTTGCCAGACAGTCAAAGTGATGAATAAGTAGCTAAGAAACCCAAATGGGTCTGAATTAATCAAAGCTAAATATTCCAGAAATATTGTTAAGAAATCTCTCATGTATGGGAGTAAACCACAGATTGCAGAGATAACAAGAAGTTTTAAAGGCCCTGTGAGGATGATGCTCCAAGCTGTGGAAGCATGGGCCATCGTGGAGTACTCGTGCAATGACAATGCCACCTTGGAACACAGGAACGTGTTGACAGAGGAGCTCTCTGGGAGCACGTTTCAGCCTTACAAGTCGGCAGATCACCCAACTCTGGACAAAGTGTTAGAGAAACAGCCAGAAACACTCGAGCTTGTCATGGATGAAATGAAACAGATTCTCACTCCAGTGGCTCAAAAGGAAGCTGTGACTAAGCACTTACTGGTGCATAAAGTATTACCCTTGGACTTTTTTGTGCACCCTCAAAGCTAAGATCAGAAATGTTTGAAACCATCCGTGAAGCGGTGAGATGCCTGGTATACACACACAATGGCACCAGGGTGACCATGTGCTGCCTATAGCCGGGATGGGAAAGTGATTGTGAAAACATTAAAGACTTATGTGGAAAAGGTGGCTAATAGCCAACACTCCTATTTGGTTCTACCGGTGCCATTTGATTGTACTCATGATACTTGTGAAGCAGACACTCATATTAGAAATTATTAGTTCGTCTAACACAGTAAATGAGAAATATGGAAGGAAGGTCTCATGGTACCTATCAAGCCCCAGAGATCCTGCACAGACAGTAAGAGAAACCACTGAAGTTCAACAGAGACAGAAACACACACAGTAAGAAAGATGCAAAGGTTTGTGGTCAAGTGCTCCTAGAATCTGTCTCTCCAGCTCTGTTAAGCTACCTGCAAAGTCGCACCCAAGAACGGGTGCGTGTGTGTTGGAGTCCGACCTTTGGGAGCTGCTGTTGCAGATGTTCTGTCTGTCTGTCCTGAACGCCGTCGCCAGCGTGGCAGCAGCAGAACTGCATCCAGGTGGCAAGGATGGAGAGCTTCACATTGCAGAACAACCTGCAGGACGTCGTTCTCCGACGTGGTTAATAGAGAGATAAAAAGATGAAAGAAAAAGGAAGAGAAGGTTGTTTTGCAAAAACACTTGCAGAGCGTGTTGGTGTGAGGAACCTGAAGCCCCCGGCTGGTGTGAATTCAGGTGCCAGCAATCTTTCTAGCCTGCCGAAGGGCTCTGATCAAGACATTGCAAACAAGTCAAAGCTGGACTGAAAAACCTGATTCCCTTTTCAGGAAAAACAAACACACAATCAAACACCAGTAAAGGAATAGAAACACTGCTTGAAAAACTATTGATGGAAACAATTTACCAGATGGGATGATTTTTTTTCTCCTCTGACCTGTTTCCCCAGCTTGGGAAACAAAGGTGACGGGTCCGCCTTACTGATGACTTGTGTGCCCTGCGAATGTGCTTCTTCTTTGTACAAGGATTTGTTTATAAAAGCTTTCTAAAAGTGAAAGGAAAAAAAAGAGACTTTGGTGGATACTTGAAATTTGCTGAGAAGGTAGACCTTAGCTTCTCACCACACCAAACAAACAAACAAAAAGTAACTTTGTATATTGATGGCAGTATTAACTTGATTGTGGTTATTATTTCGCGATGTATATGTATATTGAATCATCCTGTTGCACATCTTTTAAAAATCACATGCACACCTTAAATGTATGTAATTTCTATGTGTCAATTATACCTCAATAAAGCTGGGGAAAGGAGAAGCCAAAGAGACAGATTCCAAATAGGTGCCCGTTTGAGGAGCGCCTCTCAAATGGGACTCTTTCTCCTCACGTGAGGAGACGCTCCCTTTGGTGTGAGGACCCACGACCCATGTGGCACAAAGTGACAAGTACAAGAGTGTTGTTTTTGTGAGTGAGGGGCTGGAAAGGGGCAGATCGTTTCCCTCAGACATTTCTAATCTTATTTTATTTATTTTATTTTTTTGTGTGACAGAGAGAGGGACAGACAGGCAGGAAGGGAGAGAGATGAGAAGCATCAATTCTTTGTTGCGGCTCCTTAGTTTCCCTAGTTGTTCATTGATTGCTTTCCCACATGTGACTTGATTGGGGGGGCTACAGCAGAGCCAGCAACCCTCGCTCAAGCTGGTGAGCCTCCGCTCAAGCTGGCGACCTTGGGGTTTCAAACCTGGGTCCTCTGCATCCCAGTCCGACACTCTATCCACTGCACCACCACCTGGTCAGGCAACATTTCTAATTATTAAGATTATTTTGAAGACATCATTTAAGACAGGCAATAGTACTTCCCTCAGACAGTTTTTTAAATTTATTGGCTGACTTTAGAGAGACAGAGAAGGGGGAGGGAGGGAAGCATTCACTTGTTGTTCCATTTATCTATGCATTCACTGGTTGCTTCCTGTATGTGCCCTGACCCTGATCAAACCCACGACCTTGGGGTTTCGGGATGGTGATCTAACTGAGCTAACTGGCTGTTAACCTTTTTTAAACAACATGACTTAAAAGAGAGAAATTTTCCTCAGGTTTTACGACTGCCCTCCCTGGCCTTGAGGTAGTTTCTGAGGTCAGCAGCCCCAGGGGAGGCCTGGACATCAGCTGAGCAGAGAAGCACAGGCCAGACTCCCAAGTCGTGGCCCCGGGAAGAAGCCCCAGCCCCGAGATGGGGGATGCTTACAAGGGGCTTGGGAGCCAGGATGCAGGGGGAGCCAGGGCAGAGGGCTGGCCCGGGGCTGGGCCCAGCGAGCCCCGATGGACTCAGAGCAGTGACCTCCCTGGGCAGACAGGACATCCAGTCTCTCAGTCTCTCAGGCCCCAGAATCAGGACCTCATCACAGAACTACCCTCTTTGGTGTGGTGTGTGGGTTATCAGTGTGTATCAGTCAGTGTTTTAATGAGCAAGAGCCATCAACACCCAACTTGATTAGCTGAAAAGAAAAAGTTTTAAAAACTTTTACATATATCCGAAGCTCAGGCATAAAGGGTGTTGAGCTGGTCTCAGGAACCAGACACTGGCCAGTTGCTCCATTTCCATCTCTGTCTCTCTCACATTTCTGCTGCTTCTCTCTGTCCTCAGTCCAACTCTGTGCCCAAAGTCCTCCAGCACTGAGGACACAAGGGTCTGAATTTGGGCTCCAAACCAACTGCTCCTGACCATAAGCCCCAAGCCCTTATGCTGTTGGGGAAGCTATTTTCTACTCAAAGAAGTGGGAATGAGGTGCTGTCCCTCCCGGCGATGATGACACTTTAGGAGGAGTCAAGCTGTGTCCCTGAGCAGGGAGGGCACCTGGCCAGCCCCCAGAGGTCTCAGAAGAGTTCCTTCCACAGTCCACGTCTCCTCTGGAAACGGGGTCCAGAGTCACAAGTGTCTTTTCATCCGTCGACTACTGGGTTGTGCCTTTGGTCAGGTCAGACAAGTTCGATGTAGATAGGCTGTTCCCATTGCTCCCTGGAGACTCTCTGAGACCCCTTCAACCAGAGGACAGCGCCAGCCACGGTGAGTAAGACGGGTACCTTCACGAATACCAGCAGCATGTAGTGGTTCCTGTCAGAGGGGACAGAGCGGTCAGAGTCCTAGGCCTGTCCAGGCCCTGTCACTCCCAGTGCCCTGACACTGGGACATTAGTCAGCCCAGCCAAACCTGTGATCCCGGCCCAGCAGCCCTTCTCTGAAGACCCCCATGGACCTCCTCAGCCCAGTAGGAGTGCCTGCTGTCACCCAGGACAGGCTGTTGGCCTGTGTCCCCTTGCTGCTCCACTCATGCCAGCTCTGAGTCGCTAAGTCACTCTCCTGCTCTGTGACACCTGATGCTTTGCATCGTGGAGACCTGTGTCTTATCTGCCCTCAGCACCCACCAGGTCAGCGATGTTTTTTTTTTTGTTGACAGCTGAACGGGGTGATAATGCTTATAGTGGAGAGGTCTGCAGAGCGGTTTCCTGGTGAGGGCTGGGATGGGAGGATGGCAGGTGGGGTGTGAGACGGGGTGGGGCTTTGGGCCTTGATGTTGGCTGTGATGAGCTCTGGCCTCAGTGACTATACAGGGTCTGAGGGGTTCCCAGGCTTGGCTGCCCCATGGAAGAGGCCCCAGCTAGGGGCAGGAGAAAGGACTGAAGCCACTCACCGGGTTTGGGAGCTGGAGGACACCCCTGTGTGGTTGCTGCCATTTGTCCCAGATACCAGGTTTTCTGGGGTCGATGAACCTAGACACAGGCAAAGTTGGCCATGAGTTATTGGCACAGACCAAGGGTTGGTACATAGCTCACGCTGCCACCCCTGTTCTGCCAGCCCTGCCACAAGATGCCCACTTCCCTGGATTCAGAAAAGTCATCTCTTTGGAGAAGTCTATTGGGCGTCTCCCCTTCATATTGAGTCATCTGAATCTAATAAACAATCATTGTTCTCATCACTTTCAGGTGTGGCAAGAAGAAATAAAAATTAAACAGGAGTAGGCACTAGGGTGGATTCTGAGGAGAGAGATCAATGTTTCCATAACCTCTCTACTTCCTCCTCTAAGTGGGACTGCTGGTTTTGGGGAAAAAAAATCCCTGGTCCTTTTGCTTAAGCAGGGCCTGAGCCAGGCTCAGGGACAGACAGTTCTGGAAATGGAGCTTCTGTTTATTGGGGTGGTAAAGGAGAGGAGCACTCCAGAAGGCTGGTGAAGAAGAGGGTACATGCCAGTTCCATACTGAACAGTGACTATAAGGAATAAAACATCTTTATGAGAAACCATGAGATAGTTTATGGTGAACAGCTTGGTCATAGATTCCTGAGGCCAGCCTGGCGGTGAGTGTTAATGATCTACCTTGTATCTGAGTCCTGGGTCTAGCAAACCCTGCTCTGCAAGGCCCCACCTGTGGTCACACGGGGTAGCTCCTGGCTGAGCCCCAGGTAACTGCGGTCAAAACAGCTCCCCTGGAGGCCATTGTTGGCCTTACAGGCTGGTGCCTCGCGGCTTCCCACCCAAGACACCTAAACACCTTTCTCCCTGAAGCTCCACATGTGGCTGGGTCCCCTCACATGTCTTAATCAATCCCTTTTGTGTCCCCACACATCTCGGCTTCCCCTACTGGGCAGCCTTGGGGACGTTTTGCTTGGGTGGTCCTCACTGGACTTCGCTCCGCCCAGAGGCAGCCCTGCTGTCTTGGGTTCCAGTCCTTACAGCACACGGGCTACTCTGCCCTAGTTTCTCTTGCACCCCTCCCCATCTGTCCGTCTGTCTGTTGAACCCTCTCTCACACACTGGTTCTCAGGATCTCGGTCACTTCCCTTCCGCCCTGGGAAGGAGGGTGGCCGGGGTTCTCACTCTTCTAGTCCTGAGCACCAGGTTCTCATTGTAGAGATGAGGAAGTTCTCACCTGGGTTAATGAATATTTTTATTGATGTCCCACGGTCAGTTCCAGGCTTTTCAATCCCACAGTGGTAGGTATCTTGGTCATTTCGTCTGAGGTCCTTCATGGTCACCGTGATCAGGCGGTCTCTCTGATTGTCCGTGATGGACACCCGGTTTCTCTGCACTGTTTGCTGGGACCCTGTGGTTTGAACGAGGATCCTGCACTTATGCCAGTATGCTCCTCGACACCACCACTTCTTGTGGCTCTCCCATCCTGGTTTATAGGAACACTGCACGGTCAGCGAGCCCCGCTCCTGGCCTCTCACGATCGCTGGGCCTTGGATGGACAAACAGCCTGGGAAACAGAATTCCGAGATACAGACGCTGCCCCCTCAACCGGCCTGACCTGGAGGACCCTGGCTCAGGTGGCTCCAGGCTGATGATCAGGCGCTGCGCCAGGTTCCCCGGGAGCCCCGGCCACTTAGCTGACCCCTCGGATCTATCTTCTCCTTCATCCAGCTTCCCCATTCGCTGCCTCAGTGACAATGCTCTGGCCTCTTTCATCTCCATCTCCCTAAATGTGCTCACAGCAGGTGACACGGCGATCCTCTGACATCCTTAACTGTCCCCTCAAAATTGTTCTCATCTGACCCCTCTGACCACACTGTCTCAGAGGCCTCTCCTGATTTCCCTTCTTCTTTCTTTAAATCTTAGTGAAACCAGCCGCATGTAAGGTAAAAAATTTAACAGTCAGCCCTCTGGAGGGAAAATTCTCTGGTTTGTGCATTTTCCTCTTTCTATAGTGACTGATTTCAGGTGATCAGTGTGATGTCACTGGACACAGAGTTGGGAAGAACCATTTGGAACTGGTCCTTGTGCACCAGTGCCAGCAGCTCCAGAACACCTCGAGGTGGGGGTGGGGGTGGGACTCAGGGCTCCCTCTCCAGCCTTCATCTTGTCTCATTCTATTTCACCCCCATGGAGTGACCCTCCAGTTCCATGGCTCCAGGTTTTGTCTTTGTGCTGATGAGTCTCAAATCTGACCCTGTAGCCCAGCTTCTCCCCTCCGCTGCAGCCTAGCATTTACAATACACGCCGATCCCTCCGCCCCAAATTCAATAGTTACAGACTCAATGCCCCTCCCCCTCCCCCTGAACTTTCTCCTCTTCAGTTCTCCCTCCTTCCGGGGGGAGGGGGGAGGCAGCATGTGGACAAACTAGCAATGGAGAGGTAATGCCAGAGTCAGAGAGGGAGTAATGACAGAGAAAGGGGCCTTGAACCAAGGATATGGGCAGACCTAGAGTCTGAGAAAGGTGAGAAAACATTCTATTTTAGAAGAAATAAAACCTACCTACACCTTGATTTTAGCTAGGAACCGTGTTGAACTTCTGAACTTCAGAATTATAACCCCGGTCATGTATAACAAAAAGTAATGTAGGATTCAATTAGCAAAACTGACCTAATGCTCTTAAACCAACAACTGCATGAACACACTTCCTCACAGAACTTGGCATCTTCCTTGATTCCATCCCTCCTTCTCCCTCCGTGACTGGCTGGTAACTGACTTAATTAACTCTCCCTGAAAAATGCTTCTCAAAATGATCTTCTTTCCTCCTCTGCTGTCCACGAGGACAGCATGACAGAGCAGAAAGAGAAGGAGTGTTGGACACAGAAAGACACGTCCCACAAACTACTTGGGAAACCTGCGATGAGGTACCTGAGCCCTCAGAGTCTCGTTTCTTTGTGTGTACAATGGTGGTTCTGCATCCCGCCTTGCAGGTTGCTGTGACTTGGCTAGGTGTCAAACCCCAGCCATTCGGGGGCCGCTCCATCAGTGATAGCCTGTCAACAGGTCAGCTGCTCATCTGGTGCAGGGACTATAGTAACGGCACCTGGGAAGGCTCTCCCACTCCTGCTGCTCCCTTCCTCCAATCTCCTCTGCATATGGCGGCCAGACTTATGTCCTGAAATTGCCCCTACCTAGTCCTTATCTGCAATTACCATGAGCACTGAAAAATCTTTCAGGAAGCAACCTAAGTGTCCATCGATAGACATGGATATCTGAAATGGACAAAAATACCACTCAGACATTAAAATGAATGAAATCTTGCATTTGGGACAACATGTATGAACCTCAGGCCGTGATGGTGAACCTTTTTATAAAAACCGCCCACTTTTGCAGTGCTGGTCAACCTGGTCCCTCCCGCCCACTAGAGGGTATTCCAGGTTTCATGGTGGGTGGTGGCAAAGCAACCAAAGGACGCTGCAATTGGCCCACCATAAAAGCTAGAATGCCCACTAGTGGGCAGGAGGGACCAGGTTGACCAGCACTGCAAAAGTGGGCGGTTTTTATAAAAAGGTTTGCCATCATGGACCTAGAGGGTATTATCTTGAGTGAAATAAGTCAAACAGAGAAAGACAAATACTATATTATTTCATTTCAATATGGAATCGAAAAAACGAAGTAAACGAGCAAATAAAACAAAAACAAATTTATAGATGCAGAAGGTATTTTGATGGTTGCCAGCTAGCAAGGGGGACAAGGGGATGTGTGAAAAGGAGAAGGGATTAAGAAGTACAAACTGGCAGTTACAGAACAGCTATGGGAATGTGAAGTCCAGCTTAGGCAATAGAGTCAGTAATATTATAAGTATGTATGGGGTCAGAAAAGCACTAGACTTATCAGGGTCATCCCTTCCTAAGTCATATCTAATACAGTAACTATGTCGTACACCTGAGATTAACATAATATTGCATGTAATTGAAAAATTAAAAATTTATTTAAAAAGTAAATTTTTCAAAGATAAAAAAAAATCTTTCAGCGCTGGCTGGACAGCTCGGTTGGTTCGAGTATTGTCCCAAAGCACAGAGGTTGCTGGTTCAATTCCTGTTAGGGCATATACAGGATCAATCTGTTCCTGTATATCTGTTCCCCCCCCCCTTTCTCCCCATCTCCTTTCCTCTCTCACTAAAATCAATCAATAAAATTATTTTAAAAATTAAAAAAAAATCTTTCAGGACCTCTCCTGCAGCCACTCCACTGTCTCAGAGCGATTTAAAGTGCTGAGTTTGGCATTCGTCTTTTTCCAGGCTGGGTTCACGTTCTCTATCTGGCCCCTCGCTGCCCCTCTTGCCTCCCACTCTGCCCTATAACCCATGGCTACTTTTCTCTTCCCCTGACTCCGATGTGTCCTCCCAGGTGGCTGTGTTATTGCTCACATCCTTCTTCTCCATGGAAACTCCTTCTCCAATCCCTGCCCATCCACTCATCACCCTTGACAACCCCTTTAAGGCTCAGTTTCCTTTGCAAAGTCTTCCTGCCCTTCCCAACCAGATCTGCTTCCTCCCATGGCACCCACGGCCCTTTATAGGAACCTGAGTGTCACGTGGTATCTTGTGACCCTTAGCAGTCCCCCTCTGTCTCCCGGCTAGGTTGCTCGTCCAGAAGAGCAAGGATCTCATGTTTGTTCTCTCTTCCCACCCCCAGCCCCCCTGGCTTGCACAGTGCCTGGGTCCTGGTAGGTACCAGTCAAGAAAAGATCTTGGTTGTTTTTGAAAAGATCTGGGACATAACCAGTTTTCATTCTAGGATTACTTATAATTTCCACACCTGTGGACAACAAATATGAGGAGGCTAATTGCAGTACTAATGTGATAGTCAATACTGGAACGGATGCAAATGCCATGAAATGGAGATCAGGTTAATATATCCTATTTGGGTCCCTCTGTACCATGGCTAAAAGGAAAAGACAATCACAGATAAGATACTGATGGGAAAGATGTCCCAGATATACTATTACTCAGTCAGCAAAAGTTGCTTAACAGAGTGTATATATATTCCATTTCTGTGGGGCTTTTTTCATAGCCCATGTAAGGGGGAAGAAAACCAGAAAATACATGTTCTAAACTTTTAATGGTGGTAAGTGCTGAGATTGGGTTTTGTGGGGGAGTAAGTTTCACTTTCTCAATCACATATTTCTATTATGTTAAAATATTTACAATATTATTAACTGAGAAAACCATGAAGATAATTTTGAAAAAAATAAAAAAGGAGCCAATTAGGAGACAGTGATTGATGTAAATTAAAACCAAAGGCAAGCGTCTGCTGGCAGGGTCATTTTCTTTCCTAAAAGAAAAATAGCATGGCTGCAGTGCAAAGCAGAGGTTTAACCATAGACCACAGAAAAGAGATGTTCCCGCTTCAAAACAAGAGCTTCACCCACCCAGCTTTGCTCATTTTATCTGACAGTGAGCCACTCACAGTAGGACTGGGCTCACTGTCTAAATATATAAATATATATATTGCAGGAGGTTTTTTATAAATACCATTGCAATGGATCGAACCATCAATTAGGTCAATGTGAATTCCCAAGTTTGTTCGCAGAAAGAGAGGTGGAAACACTGGAACAGCCAAACAGCGAGGAGCCGCACTCGAGGAAGCAGGCTGATGGGCTTTATTACAAGCACCAGGCTTTTGAGTGTTCATTCTTTTTTTTACCTCTCAGGTGTAAACTTACTCCCATGTCAATCATTCAGGAAAGTCTGCCATGTGTGCAAAATCCTTGTGTGAATCGTCTTGTCCCGAAATTGAGAAATGGTTGAGCTTTGTGTCTGGGCTGATGGTAGGTGACAAATGACACTCAAAACAAGGCAGAAGCAGCCACAGGGAGAGCTCAGCGCGGAGATGCCTGTGGAGCATGGGATGTGCAGTGGTGCTGGAGCCTGTCTTATTTGCACTCATGGGACAAGTGACAAAGTGTCTCTGCTGAAGTCCCTGTGCCATCATTCCAGCCCAAGCTCTGAAGTCCTGTCTGAGGTTACAGGTCTGTGTTCCTAGCCATCTTGCATCACTTTCCTCGTTGGGAAAGGAGGGTCTTCCACTTGTAAACATTTACGAGCACCTACCCTAAGCCAGAGCCCTACCTTCCTCTCAGGGCTGCTGGGGACTCCTGTAACCCAGCAGATAAGAGAGTGTACTACCGGAAGTTGGGCCATTCTCACTTCACGCCATCCACCTTCTCTCCTTCATTCCACACAAGTAACCTCAGGGTGGCGAATGGCAGTCTGTAAGTGCAAACTCGGAGGCTGGCTCTCCTTTCATCCTTGACTCACTTCTTCCCCTTTCCAAGTTACTCACAGAGTTGGAGGGAGGAGGGACACCCTGTGTTGTCTCTGTAGCACTTTCCCCTTCCGGAGCCACAGATCAACCACGGTGGGGCTCAGCCTTCGTCTGGGGGAGACGTGTTTGTGTGGGAGATTGTACATATGACAGAGACTACGTGTGTGTATGTGAGTGTGTGTGACTGCAAGTGTCTGTGTCACTTGGTGTCCCTGTAAAAACCTGCCCCATCCTCTGAACACACCTCCATCAGTGCCTGCTTGTGTCCCGCCACCAGTGTCATCCACCTGTGTGTGTGACCCACCGAGTTGTTCAGGGTCTTCTTTGTGACAACCAGTCTTACTTCTCATTCCCCTTCATGTATCAGGGCCTGAGGTATGCCTGGCACAAAGTAGGAACCCCATGCATTTTTGCTGAATGAATGAACAAAACCACCTCCCCTTCCCCAGACGTGACACCTCTCCTTGTAGCTGGGATAGATGCTCTCAGCTCCCTGTCCTGCCCCTGTCATGCTAAGTTCCTGAGGCCCCCGCTGCACTTACCTGGGAGGCTGAGAAGGAGTAGAGCTGGGGGCAGCCACATGGTCTTGCTCCCTGGCTGTTCGCCCTCTGGCCTCCAAGCTGAGAGCACGCTCAGGTCCGAGCCAGGCGCCCGAAGCTCTGCCTGAGCCCAGGCTTGCCCTTTCTGCGTGTCCACGCCAACTTTGAGTTTCTTACTCATTTACTTCCTTTTAAGGACTGAGTATTTCCTGCTCTTAATTATTCAGCAAAAGGAGAGTCATTTCTTAGTAGGTCTGTGTCAGAGGACACTAGAGTCCCCACTAGGTATAAAAGAGGAAGCAAGGGGACTGTGCAGGGTGAGAGGGCCAAGGGGAGATATGTCTGCAAAAGGGTCAGGGAGGGGTCATCTGGCCTATGGGACCTTGGATTGAAAGGGCACAACAGTAGGCATGGCAACTTTCAAAATGGCTCCCCACTACAATAATGGGTCCCCAGCAGCAGGGAACTGTCCCCCTGACCCAACTCAAGTGTCAAGTGAGTCTTCTTGGCACACCTAGAGGTGCATTTGTTCAGGTGGTACAGCCAAGTGCTTAAGTGCAGGTTGTGGGACAGACAGTGTTAGGTTCTAACCCCTCAAGCACCACCTGCAAGCTTTATGACTGAGGACAACTTATTCAAACTTTCTGAGCCTCAGTTTTTGCATCTGTAGGTTGAGCTCATGAAAGTTGTTCTAAGAATTAAATGAGAAAATGTATATGCAGTTCTGAGAACAGAATCCTGGGCCAGGATTAACACTGGGTTATTAGTGCCCTAGGAAGAACTTCAGATGCTATATAAAGAATAGATAAAACCAACCCAGGGAAAGATTGGTAAGCTGGGTTTCCTCACAAGTAACAAGAAAAAATTTTATCCTTAATCTGATATAATTTAACTAGGATCTCGATTTATCACCCAGTAGCTAAAACTTTTGAAGAACAGTTTGAGGAAGCAGGTGAGGGTATACCTTCTCAAGTGTTAGAGTCAGCATAGAGGGAGGTGCACTCCCTGGAAGTCCTTTGGTAGTAGTTGCCCGGGATACATTCAGAAAACAGGATGAAAAATTGTGTCTGTTTGAAGACAACATGATCTTATGTGTAGAAAACCCTAAAGTTTAATCTATGACAAACCCACAGCTAACATCATACTCAATGGGCAAAAATGAAAAGCAATCCCCTTAAGATCAGGAACAAGGCAGAGGTACTTTCTTTCACCACTCTTATTCAACATAGCTCTGGAAGTCCTAGCCACAGCAATCAGATAAGAAGAAGAAATAAAAGGCATCCAAGTTGGAAAAGAAGAAGTAAAACTTTTGTTATTTGCTGATGACTTGATACTGTACATAGAAAACCTTAAAGTCTCAGTCAAACAACAACAACAACAACAACAACTACTGGAACTAACAAATGAATTCAGCAAGGTGGTAGAATATAAAATCAATATTCAGAAATCAGTGGCATTTATATATATCAATAATGAACTATCAGAAAGAGAAATTAAGGAAACAATTCCCTTCACTATTGCAACCTATAAAATAAAGTACCTAGGAGTAAATTTAACCAAGGAGGTTAAAGATCTGTACTCAGAAAATTATAAAATTTTGATAAAAGAAATCAAGGAAGATATAAACAAGTAGAAGCATATACCGTGTTCATGGATAGGAAGAATAAATACCATTAAAATGTCTATACTACTCAAAGCAATATATAAATTCAATGCAATTCTTATTAAAATACCAATGTTATACTTCAGAGATATAAAACAAATATTCCAAAAATTTATATGGAACCAAAAAAGAACACAAATAGCCTCAGCAATCTTTTTTTTTTTTTTTTTTTTTTGTATTTTTCTGAAGCTAGAAATGGGGAGAGACAGTCAGACAGACTCCCACATGCGCCCGACCGGGATCCACCCGGCACGCCCACCAGGGGTGATGCTCTGCCCCTCTGGGGTGTCGCTCTGCCGCAACCAGAGCCACTCTAGCGCCTGGGGCAGAGGCCAAGGAGCCATCCCCAGCGCCCGAGCCATCTTTGCTCCAATGGAGCCTCGGCTGTGGGAGGGGAAGAGAGAGACAGAGAGGAAGGAGAAGGGGAGGGGTGGAGAAGCAGATGGGCGCTTCTCCTATGTGCCCTGGCTGGGAATCGAACCCGGGACTTCTGCACGCCAGGCCGACACTCTACCACTGAGCCAACCGGCCAGGGCCTAGCCTCAGCAATCTTGAAAAATAAAAATAAATTGGGGGTATCACACTTCTTGATATCAAGTTATACTACAAGTTCATTGTACTCAAAACAGCTTGGTACTGGCATAAGAACAGGCATACAGATCAATGACACAGAACAGAGAACCCAGAAATAAACCCACACCTTTATGGTCAATTGACATTTGACAAAGAAGGTAAGAGCATACAGTGGAATAAAGACAGTCCTTTTAATAAATGGTGCTGGGAAAATTGGACAAATAGATGTAAAAAATGAAACTAGACTACCAACTTACACCATTCACAAAAATAAACTCAAAATGGATAAAAGACTTGAATGTAAGTCGTGAAACCATGATCATCTTGGAAGAAAACATAGGCAGTAAGCTCTCTGACATCTCTCGCAGCAATATATTTGCTGATTTAACTCCATGGGCAAGTGAAATAAAGGACAAGATGAACAAATGGGACTATAGCAAACTAAAAAGCTTTTGCAGAGCAAAAGACAACATGAACAAAATAAAAAGACAACCCAAACGATGGGAGAAAATATTCACCAACATGTCTGATAAAGGTTTAATAACCAAAATCTACAAAGAACTTGTAAAACTCAACACCAGGAAAGTAAACAATTTGATCAAAAATTGGGCAAAAGAATGGAATAGACACTTCTCCAAAGAAGACATACAGATGGCCAATGGGCATATGAAAAAATGTCCAACATCACTAATCATTAGAGAAATGCAAATTAAAACCACAATAAGATACCACCTCACACCTGTCAGAATGGCACTCATTAACAAAACAACACATAACAAGTGCTGGAGAGGATGTGGAGAAAAGGGAACCCTCTTGTACTGCTGGTGGGAATGCAGACTGGTGCAGCCACTGTGGAAAACAGTATGGAGATTCCTCAAAAAATTAAAAATGGAACTGCCTTTTGACCCAGTTGTCCCACTTCTGGGAATATATCCTAAGAACACCAAATCACTGATTCAAAAGAAGAAATGCACCCCCATGTTTATGGCAGCATTGTTTACAATAGCCAAGATCTGGAAACAGCCCAAATGTCCATCAGTGGACAAGTGGATTAAAAAGCAGTGGTACATATACACAATGGAATACTACATGGTTACGAAAAAGAATGAAATTTTACCTTTTGTGACAACATGGATGGACCTGGAAACTATTAGGTTAAGTGAAGTAAGCCAGGCAGAGAAAGAAAAATATTATATGACCTTACTCATACGAGGAATTTAATGAACAATGTGAACTAAGGAACAGAATAGAGGCAGAGGTGGGATCAAAGGGACCAGAGGGAAAGGGGAGGAGAGGATGGGATCAGAGAAGGAAAAGAGATTAGTGAAATTATATGTACTAAACACAGCCTAATAGAGAGCAGGACAGCAAATCCTGAAGGGAAAGGGGGAGGGCATTGGGGGGAGAGGACAAAGGGGAAATCAAGGGGAACACAGAGGACAGAGGGAGGGAGATATATTCGGTGGGACACTTGAATCTATGTAAGCACAATAAATTAAAATCAATTAAAAAAAAAGAAAAGAAATCAGGCCCTGGCCAGTTGGCTCAATGGTAGAGCGTCAGCCTGGTACGCAGGAGTCCCGGGTTCAATTCCCAGACAGGGCACACAGGAGAAGCGCCCATTTGCTTCTCCACCCCTCCCCCTCTCCTTCCTCTCTGTCTCTCTCTTCCCCTCCCACAGCCAAGGCTTCATTGGAGCAAAGCTGGCCCAGGTGCTGGGGATGGCTCTGTGGCCTCTGCCTCAGGTGCTAGAATGGCTCTGGTTGCGGCAGAGCAGCACCCCAGAGGGGCAGAGCATCGCCCCCTGGTGGGCGTGCCAGGTGGATCCCGGTCGGGCACATGCGGGAGTCTGTCTGACTGCCTCCCTGTTTCCAACTTCAGAAAAATACCAAAAAATAAAAATAAAAAAATAAAAAATAAAGAGTACATAAAGAGAGTACATAAAGGTTTTCTCTCTGAGAAAACTAATAAGGCTCGAGGGAAAGAAACAGACAAAAAAAAAAAAAAAAAAATCAGAGTCTAATGTGGAAAGTCAGAAGTTAATCTTTGCTCCAAAGTAAATGCCAGAGAAGACTAGTTAGTGTTTGGTACAAGACACACATGAAGTTTCAATTAGTAAAATAAACAATTACAATACTTAAAACAACAACAACAAAAAAAACAAAAAAAAAGAAAAGAAAAGAAAACCCTAAAGTCTAGACCAAAAATCTGTTAGAAACAATAAACAAATTCAGTAAATTTTCTATACAAAGTCAACATACAAAAATCAGTTGCATTTCTATACACTAACAATAAAGTATTGTAAAAAAAAAAATCTAGAGAAGACAAATTAATTTACAAAGCACCAAAAACAATAAAATACTCAGGAATAAATTTAACCAAAGAGGTGAAAGATCTGTGCATTGAAAACTATAAGATATTGATGAAAGAAATTTAAGACACAAATAAATGGAAAGACATTTGTGTTCATGGATCAGAAGAATTAATATTGTTGAAATGTCCATACCACTCTAAGCCATCTAATTACAAAATTCAACCCCTATCAAAATGCCACTGACATTTTTCATAGAAATAGAAGAACAGTCCTAAAATTTGTATGGAACTGGAAAAGACTTCAAAGAATCAAGTCAATCCTGAGACAAAAGAACAAAGCTGGAGGGCGTCCTACGTCCTGATTTCAAACCACATTATAAATATATAGTAATCAAAATAGTGCGGTACTGGCATAAAAATAGATGCCTAGACCAACGCAACAGAATTGAAAGCCCACAGATAACCCCCCACATATATAGACAACTAGGGTAGTCTCTTGAAGAAATGGTGTTGGGAAAACTGGACAACCACATGCAGAAAACCACTCACAAAAATTAAGTTGAAATAAATCAAAGACTTCACAATGAGATCATAAGCCATGAAACTCCTAGAAGAAAACACAGGGGAAAAGTTTCTTGACATTGATCATGGCAACAATCTTTGGATATGACACCAAAAACACAAGCAGCAAAAGGCAAAATTAATAGGCAGGATTATATCAAACTTAAAGCATTGTGCACAGCAGAAGAAACAATTAAGAAAATGAAAAGACAACCTACAGAATGAGAGAAAATATTTGCAAATCATGTCTCAGATAAGAGGTTAACATCCATAATAGATAAAGAACTCATACAACTCAATAACAACACCACAAAACCCAAACAATCCTATTTATTTATTTGTTTGTTTATTATTCAGCCACAAGTAAGAAGGAAGTCTGCCGTTTGTGACAACATGGATGGGCCCAGCGGGCATTTTGCTATGTGACATAAGTCAGACTGAGAAGGGAAAATACTGTATGCTCTCACTTATATGTGGAATCTGAAAAAGACTAACTCAGAGAAATGGAGTGGAGTTGTGGTTGGCAGGGGCCAGGGGTTGGGGAAATGGGAAGACATTAGTCAAAGGGCACGGACTTCCAGTTATAAGATGAATTCTGGGATCTAATGTACTGCATGGTAACAATAGCTACTAATACTATATCATATACTGGAAAGTTGCTAAGAGAATAGATCTTAACTGTTTTCTCCACACACACACAAAAAATTGTGACATGATGGAGAGGTTAACTAACCCTAGTGGTCATCCTTTTGCATTTAAAATAAATAAGTGTATCAACTAAAAACATTGTATACTTTAAACTTACACAGTGCTATAGCCAATTATATCTGAATAAAGCTGAAAAAAATATAAATAAAGTAACTTTGGGGACTGTTAAAAAATATATGTATATTCTGGAAATACATCTGGATATATATGGCAAAACCCTGAAGAAAATGAAGAGATGATGGATGTAAAATTCAGAGCTGGTCCCTCAGAGGAGAAGCTTAGGGCTATAGAAGTATTAATGATGTGTATTGTTTAAGCGGCAAGGTAGGCACACAAGTGTTGGAGAGTGTTCCTGGCTTAATGAGCATGCATTTATTAGGTATGTTTTGTGTGTTTGTCTTACAACATTGCAAGAAAAAAAAACTTTCTAGTAAGTTTACAGAATATTCTGACAGAAACATGGACAATGACACAGGATTTATTAGTCAAAAGGTCATTCCATATACCAGAGGGGCTGTGTGCTTGGATAGGGCATTGGCGGGAACAGGTGTTACTGGTTCTCATAACTAAGGGCACTCCGTCTTCCCCCGGAACTCCTCTGAGGCCTGTTCACCCAGAGGACAGCACCAAGCATGCTCAGGAGCAGGGGCAGCTTCAGAAAGACCAGTAGAAGGAAGTGGATGCTACTGAGCAAGGACCTGCAGGGGACACAGTGACACACAGTGAGCCACATCTTCAGGGGAAGGCCCAGGTAACCTCCACTGCCTCCCTGCCCTCAGCCCAGGTCCTAAGGCCACACATCCACATAAAGATCAACCATGGACAGGGCAGTCCCATGTGAAAACCACTGCCCCTTGCCTCTCTGGCTACAATTACCCTTGAGAATTGGGACTGCAGACATAGGGAATGGCTGCCATCAGAATAATGTGAAGGACCCAAGGATTCAGGTGGACTCTGGGCCCAGGAGAAGGATTTGTCCTAAGCCCTCCACATTTGCAGGTCATTCCATCTGAGATATAGGAATCAATAATGTGGCTATTGGTTGGATATCTGCTCTCCTATAGCCTGCACAATAAACAAGTAATTGGTGCCTGGCCAGATTGTCAGCACTTACAGTAATTTAGTGGATGCTGATGGCAGGAACGAATGACCCCACTCAGCTCTCACTTCCCTTAGAGAGGCCTAGCTTCTTCAACAGGATGGCATTGTGACCACGGCTTGGGGAAGCCAACAAACCAGAGCTCCTGACCTGGTTTAGGCCGAGGTCCTTGAAGGCTCCTTTGAAGGACTTTGCACTTACTACTCCTTCTGCTGGAACCCTATGTCTGCAGATGCATAAGTGCCCAGCTCCCCAAGTCCTGCAGGTCTCTAACAGATGGCTTCTAATCAGCAAGGCCTCCCTGATTATTGTGTATTAAGTAGTAAACCTAATGTCCAACTTCCACAAAGCTTATTACCGTATTTTCCACAAGCATTCATCACAAGATGGCATATTTACATATTAACACGTGTCGATCTGTTCATTGTTGAATTCACCCCTTACAACACAACTTGTAGGTCCTGGCTGGTTGGCTCAGTGGTAGAGCATCGGCCCTGCATGTGGATGTCCCGGGTTTGATTCCAAATCAGGGCACACAGGAGAAGCAACCATTTGCTTCTCCACCCCTCTCCCTCTCACCACTCTCTCTCTCTTTCTCTTTGCCTCCTGCAGCCATGGCTTGATTGGAGCAAGTTGGCCCCAGGTGCTAAAGATGGCTCCATGGCCTCTGCCTCAGGCACTAAGAAGAGCTTGGTTGCTGAGCAATGAATCAATACCCCAGATGGGCAGAGCATTGCCCCCTAGTGGTCTTTCCAGGTGGATCCCAATTGGGGCACATTCAGGAGACTGTTTCTGCCTCCCCTCCCCTCACTGAATTAAAAAAAAAAAAAGAACACAACTTCTATCAGAGCAGGATGCTGTCTGGGTGGTTCATCCTATATCCCAAAGCTGAGAAGAGTGCCTGGCATGCAGTAGGAGCTTCATAATCAGGTGAGAGATTGATGCATAAGAGGGACCAGAAAGGAAATGAAACTCCCCTCCCCGTCTCCACCCACTATGTAGAGAAGAATCCACCAGGTGTCAAAGTCTCAGAATGCAAGCCCCTTACCGAGGGTGGTGGCTGAGATCAGGGGTCTTCTGCCCGGTCAGACTGGTCCAGGTGATTGTTGGCAGGGAGGAGGGAGGGCCCAGGGTGCTTGTGGAGTTCTTCAGGTGGTTGGGGGCTATAGGAGAACACATGTCAGGCCCGTGTCCTCCCCTTGGGTCCCCCACTCTGTCAGCAGTGTGACTCTGACTCAACCAGTCAAGGCCACTCAGGCATCTGGATAGATCCGCTATTCCAACCTACCCCCATGGCCACAGCTAGGTAAGACCTGCCCCTGGGCCCCCTCTCCAGGCTCCTCTCAGGAACTCTGTGGCCTGATGGGCACATTCTGATGCAGAGTCATCCTGCTCAACAGAGGATTAGAGAGTCCGTGGGGAGAGCACTTGGCGTAAGGTCACATTCTGGCCACAGCTACATCTTTCTCTTTCTTGTCAACCCTGCAGGGGACAGGGTGACATTTACTCTGTAGCAACTGACCAGAGTGACGGGTGGCCAGGGCCCCTAGGCAGGGCTATTGGCTCGAGTGAGACTCACGGGGAACAAAAACACACAGCAGAGTCTGCACTGAATGACGGGACACACGGTCCCTTAGGACATGTTATGGTCTGAATGTCTGCGTCCCCAATTTCTTCTGTTGAAAACCTGAAGCCCAATGGGATGGTATCAGGGTGTAAGGCATTTGGAGGTGGTTAGGACATGAGGGTGGAGCCTCATCAATGGGATTGGTGGCCTGACAAGAGAGGCCTCTCCACCACATGAGGCTACAACAAAAGTCTGCCACCGGGAGGGGGCCCTGACCCACATGCTAGCTTCCTGACCTCTGGCTTCCAGCCTCAGGAATGGCGAGCAATGCATTTCTGTTGTTTGTGAGCTACAGTCTGTGATATTTTGGTAGAGCAGTGCACTAAGAATGTGCACTCAGTGCCCCAAACCATCAGCCGGGCCTATGGCGCCAGACAGACACTGGACACCTCTCTGGGGGAGAAAATCAGCAGAAAGTAAGACCTAGAGACACACAGCATGGCTGGTCTGGAAGGCACAGGACAAACCCCTCCCCTCCCACAGCCGGAAGCCTCAGTGGCTTTTCAGTCCCTCACTCCTAAATAAGAGCCCAGGAAGGGCATGTGAGGAGAACCCCCTGTGAGAATGAGAAAGGAAGAACCACTAGCAGGAAGTGAGAGGACCCAGAGACAACATCAGAACAGGAACACGAGGGAGAAACCCATGCACTCAGATAGTTGTGTTTCTTTTTTTGATTTTTGTTTTGTTTTATGACAGAGAGTGAGATAGAGGGACAGATAGGGACAGAGAAGAAGGGAGAGAGATGAAAAGCATCAATTCTTCATTGCGGCACCTTAGTTGTTCATTGATTGCTTTCTCATATGTGCCTTGACCAGTGGGGGGGGGGTTACAGCAGAGTGAGTGACCTCTTGCTTACACCAGCAACTTTGGGCTCAAGCCAGCAACCATGGGATCATGTCTATGACCCCACGCTTAAGCCAGTGACCCTGCACTCAAGCCGGTGACCTCGGGGTTTCGAACCTGGGTCCTCTGCATCCAGTCTGATGCTCTATCCACTGCACCACCACCTGGTCAGGCAATATATGGTCTTAATTCGGGTCTTAGGAAACAAAAGCAGTGATCTGTTCAAGAAGAATCGTTTGGAGAACATGGAGGAAAGTTTGGGGCCATGACCCCTGAGAGTCCATTTGATGATCTTTCTTCTCTTTTGTCTGAGGTAGGTATTTCAGGGGTTTCTCTGGGTTCCCTCCCATGGATACAAGGCATCAGAGAAAGGACAGAAACAAGGGCAGTCTGCAGGAGCAGGGTGGTCCCCAAAACATCACAGGAGCTCCATATGGGGACCTGAGGGCTCCTCCTGGGCCCCTCTCATGGCTGCTGCAGACCCCCAGGACCACGCTGTGAGGCTGATGCTTCAGGAAGCATCCACAGTGATGTCCTATAATGGACCAGATCAAGGATAGCCTGTGGGTGAGAGAGAAAATGTCCCAGTCGTCTCATTCCCATAGGGACAATTAAAATAAGTGCAGGGAGAGACAAGGGGTCTCCCAGAGTGAGCCTGGCTCTTGTGAGGACAGGAAGGCAGCATGCCCCAGAGTCAAGGTCATTCTGACCCAGCCCCACCCAGGAGAGATCCAGGCCTGAGGCTGTCAGTGTGGGGCATACAGCGGGCTCTGGAACAGGCAGAGCTGTGCACACACATGCACAGACAACATAACACACATACACATTGTGTCCTGATCACTGCCCCCCCCCCCCCACACACACACCTAACTCTTCAATTCCATGTCTTTCCTGACCAACAGGGTGACCAAGTACAGATCAGGCATCCCGGAGCTGGGACGGGGGAGGGTGTGTGCGGCTCACCTGGGATCACAGTCACCACAACCTTCAAGGAGGGGTCCCATCCTTCATTGTGCCACGGTAAATCGATCCCACACCCGTATGTGCCTTCATCATCCTCTGTGAGGCTCTCCAAGGTCACTGTGAAGGTGTGGTTTGCTGGATGGTCCCTGATGGACACACGGCCACGCCTCACTTCTCTCTGTGACTCTGTGGTCTCCACAATCTTCTCCTTCACCAGTCGCAAATATGAGTATTTGTACCAGTATTTTTTATTTTCTGTGAACTCCTCATTGTACCGACACTGCACGCTCAGGGATCCCCCCACGAGGCCCATCACGTGGCTGGGGCCCCTCAGAGACAAACAGCCTGAAAGACACAGCCAGTCCAGCTCCTCATTAGATGGGCTCCTCACCAGGTGGGCTAAGACCAGAGCCACCCTGGGCTGCAGGTCCCTCTAGGGCCCTCAGGGTCTGGAGGCCATGGCAGGAGACAGGCCCTTCCTCAGACCAGTTGAGGGGTTGAGAGGGGAGCAGCTCCCTCCTCCCAGAGGGAACACAGGGAGAGGTATCCATGGAGACAAGAAGGGCCACGATGGGAAAAAACTGAGTGTGTACACGTGCATGCGTGTGTGTGAGAGTGCACACATGTGTATATGTGTATATAAGTGTGTGTGCGTGATGTCCCATGACCACATCTATGATTATGACAGCTAAGGTGACAATTGCAGACCCTCTCTCACCAGTACTGCTCTGCCCGGTGCATGGACAAGACTCCTCTCCTTTGTGCACTGAATCCTTGTGGTTGCTGCTGAGGCAGCTCTGGAAGCTTCTCTGCCTCCCATCTTCCCTCATATGTACTTCCTGCCCCCTGCTGGGCTGCTCCTCACCTCCCCCACCCCACCCCTGTCCTCCCTCTTCCTTACACAGGCCAAGCTCCTGTGCAGGCCCAGCCCTACTCACCTGAGACCTGGAGAAGAAACAGAGCTGAAGGCAGCCACGGGGCCCCATGCCTTGCAGTCATTTCCCCGGCCCAGACACAGCCAAGCCCTACGTGTGGACAAGGCCGAGCCTACTCTCCCAGGGTTTGATTTCCCCGTACCCACTTCTGCTTTTCTGGGCCTCTCTGGTGTTGAGCCTGATGCTGGAACTGGTCGGGGAGCAGGAAGCTTGGGGTTCGAAGCTGCACAGCTGCAGCAGATCCCGGGCTCTCGGTCCCCTTGGCTTCTCTCAGTTCCAGTGACTGAACCGGGCCACTGTCCCTCAGTGAGGATGCTGCCCCTTCTCAGAGCACACCACACTCCTCTCGAGGCCAAACACATCTCCACACAGCAGAGCTGAGTCGGGACATTTTCTCCTTGATGGGGCGTCCCCACCCTCTCTGCAATATGTCACTTCCTGTGGTCAGGATAGATAGTCCTGGGGATGAAGGCCACACCCCTTCATCCTGTCTGGCCTGGGTGCGGACCACAGAGGTGTTATAACCCCCCAACATGTAGCTCCAGGGACCCATGGAGAGCTATGACCCTGTGGGGTCCCCAACTTTTCTTCTCATGCAGGTTGGCACTACAACCTCAGATGCCTTCAAAGGTCCCATCTTGGTTCTGGGGTCTCATCCAAGACTGCGACTTCCTTCCTGTGTGTTTCTCTGTTCTGCAGACACGGATGTGGCCCAGATGTCACCAACCCTCTGAGTACTTCACTTTTTACTCTTTTGTCTTCTGAAGGTCAACTCCACTGTGAGGTTCAGGACAGAGGACCGAGAATGGACAAGGAGAGTTCGGAGGTGTGAAGATGCTGAATGGAAAGTCGGGGATACTGTGAAGCTGAGACTGGCCTTTCCTCTCCACCCAGTGGCATAGAGAGAGTGACCTGCCCAAAGGCACCAGCTGCTGGTGGTTCACAGTGAGGACCAGGGGTCTCTTCAAGGTGCAGAGATGACGCTGGTCCTTCCCAGGAGGTGGGGAGGCAGGTCTGCCTTAATTCAGACAGGCTTGTTCTCATGATACAATGGGTTTAGCCAATTTACCCTGGAAATGGTGGAGAGGCAGGCAAGATACAGGGTCTATGTTAATGTCTCTCCTGAGTTCAGTTGGTTTCTCAACCTTGTCATGTACGATCCCGGTCTCTCCATTCCCCCTAAACACTCTCTCCCCAATTCTGTTCCCTTTTGACACTATCTGCTCACAATGCAAGGCGATAATAACCCCAGAGTTGTTGCAACCCAAAATGTAATATGGAATCGTCCTCTCTTCATTCCCCATCAATCCTTACTCTCTCTCCAATCTGCCCTTTTCCCTCTTTTTTCTCTGATATTCCAAGATTCCTCTGTCCTTTCAACACTATGGTGACATCCCTCTTTTTTAACCCCCTAATGCCCTCTCTTCCCCTCTTCTCTACTCATCAGCAGGAGTCAACAGAAGTCAATAGTAGTCAACTGATATTGCCACGTGCCCTTCCAATAAGACCACTCTCTTTGCTTGGCCTACACGGCCCGAGTGGATCTGACTGGAGTCTCACTCCCTCTGTCTCAAAGTGACTCTATGTTTTAGTCACAGTGTCCATCCCTCCCCAGACCTTAGTGCCTGCTTTTCACTCTCCCTGGACCTCTTCCCCAGTTCTCTTACTGCTTATGCCTTCTTGCCCTTTAGATTCTACTTGGAAGTCACCTCCTCAGAAAGACCTCCCTGATCCCCTTTCCAAGGGATTGCTCCATTTGTCTGGATCACTGATCCCTGTTTATTTCCTCTGTAGTTCATCAAACATGATTATTAAGTTTTCTTTTGGTGGTTTTAATCCCTCTCCCCCACTAGGATATAGCTTATGTCATAATGACATTAGGCATCTGTTTTATTTATCCCTAAATGACCCTGTGCCCAACCACAGTTTGTGACAAATTGTCAGCTAATGATAAGTATTTGCTGATTTGACTTTAGGTGAATGAGTGGTTGAGTGAATGATGGAGTATGAATTGGCTGTGCAGACTGGACCAAGGCAAGTGTGGTCCCACTATATTAGTTATAATCTGCATAACAAAATCCCCTAAAACTTAGCGGCTGAAGACATTTATAATATTATCTTGTATTTCCCAAGAGTCAAATATCGGAGTGCTAATCCGGGTACTTTTGGCTCAGGGTATCTCTTTCACAAATTTGTAGTCTGGATGTCAGCCAGGGCTGCTCTCCTCTGACGGCTGGACTGGGGCTGGAGGATCAGTTTCCAAGATGGCAGCCTCACACAGCTACTAGCTGACAGGAAGCCTCAGCTCCTTGCTCAATAGAGCTGATTGAGTGACTTCATACATGGTGACTAGCTTCTCCCACAGTGAATGATCCAAGAGAGAGCAAGCCACAGCGTATTTTATGACCCATCTCTGGAAGTCCTATCACTGCTTCTGCCATGTCTATACACACACATGCATGTGGAAGGGACTCACACAGGATGTGAATATCTGGGTGATGGCTACACTACACATTTCCTAAAATTTCACTGAGCTGTGTATTTATAATTGGTATAGTTCTCTGTTTGTGTGTGGCAACAAATGGTCGTTGGTGCCAACAAGAATCTCCAATTTGGGGTGCAGTGAAGAAGGAACTTTATTCACCGCTTCCTGCCGGATTGCTTTGGCCAGGACATGGATCTTTTTCTGCCGTTCACACCCCTGTTTCTCAGACCTTCAAGCTTGGACTGAATTACACAACTAGCTTTGCTGGGTTTCCAGCCTGCAGACAGCAGATAGTGGCACTCCTCTGCCTCTATAAATAAGAAATTGGCTCATTTTTTATGTATCTCTTATTGGTTCTATTTCTCAGTCCTTAAGGCCTCAATCTACCCTAGTCTGAACTGCTCACTGGAATCCAAACCCTGGTTGTACCTTGAGCCCTTGCTCCAGGCCTCCGAATGTCTGAGATCACATCTGGTTGGCCCCAAAGGCGACAAAGTAATCCCGCCTCAGATAACCCAGGCCAATGAGCAGGGTGGCACTGAGGGAGTGGACTCAGCCTGGAGGAAAGGCCAGCAGGATACAGTGGGTCTAATTCTAATACCTGTGGTGGCCAGGGTCAGGATATCGGACTCAGCTCAGTGGGACCCAGCACCTGACAAGCAGTCCTGTTGGAGAAGAACTATTTCTAAGTCCTTGAAGATGTTCACAGTGAAGCCCTGCAAATGGCCACTTGCGTCATCATTGGCAGCTTTTAGAACTGCCACAAGAGTGCTCTTGTTACCTTGCTTGGTTCTTACCCATGAGGTTGGGAATAGAAATGCTTCTGGACTTCAGTATCAGGCTGTGTCACCAACCGCTCCAGTTCCCTTCAGGCAGAGGGCTAGACCTTGAGGAAAGTCTACAGCACCTTGGTGAAAAGGATATTTGGTCTTGAGTGTGGTAGATTTGAGGTCAGGTTTGGACTTCTTTGCGAAAATAAAAACCACATATTGGGCAAACAAGTTTGTAACAAGTATTTCTTAGGTTTGCTTGCTTGTATTGGGGCAGCGCCCTGTGTGTGTGGAAGGCTTTGGGTGCTTGCCCTCAGGGCAGCAGATTGCAAATTGCAGGATTGCCTTCCTGCTTAGGGGCAATTGTTTGCTGGAGAGGCATTTTTTTTCTCCAGCAGCTTTTGGCTGGAGAGTTGAGAGAGAGAGAGGGAGTGCTGAGGGGTTTGGGAACCCTGAGATTTTGGCTGAGCCTGTTTTGCTGGGGAATGCTGTTTTGCTTGTGGGGGCCTGTGAGTCTGGGTGAGTCCGGAGGGAGAAAGGGAAGCAGTCTTCCATGCGTGTTTGCATTTGCTTATCCACAGTTACGAGACTCTAATAAATGGAATAGCCCACCATTTTCTGGCTCCACGGTTGCTTTACCGTGTGCCCAAATCCAATATGAACCTGCATGGCCATGACGGCGGTGTAAAGCCAGAAGCCAGGGCCACTATCACAGCAGCCTGGCCCATGCAGGTTCGCATTGGATATGGACAGTTGGTAAAGAAACAAAGAAGTCAAGAACTGATGGGCCATCGCCTTTAATCCTAGCTTGTACCCGGCAGGCAAGTAATACACATACTGGGCTCCAAAACCCACTCACATTCAGTGCTCACAAAGCTACTGACTTATCCGAGTTTCCTAGAATCAAAGGTTTCTAGCTCACCAGACTTATTCACCTCTGTTCCCCATCTCCTTCCTTCTCCCTGCACAAACTCTGCACAAACTGGCTTCTCACTCAACACTCCACCATCTTGGCTGCTTCTCCTGGCCACATGGCCTCTTTCTGCTCTCCTCTCTGATCTCTCCTCTAATGATAATCTCAGGAACCAAGAGGGCAAGCTCCCGTTCTGCCCCCATTTTATAGTGTAGATTCCAAACCTTTAATCCAATATACAAAATAGGGAAGTCTCTAATACAAAGTCACTTCTCTGAGGCATGATTGGATTGTACCACCCCACATCAAAAAGGGTGGGAAAGGCTTAATCCCAAAACCAAGTCCCAGGCTACAATGATCCTGCCTGCCCACAGCCTGCCCCCAACACACATTAATATCACCTAGGCAATGGCCTCCACGTGCGCAGCGCCATCTTTAACAAAGTGAGCATAATATATTTTATCTGCCCAACATGGCGGCCACTGGCCTTGCACCACAGAAAAAGAGAAATAAGACAAGTCCTCTAACAACATATCACCCAATGAGGGTATCTAAGTGTCACAAACCAACGTGACTCATAATTTTGCAGATATTGGGTGGGGATGGTGGAGGATTATAAAATAAACACAGAAAGAAAAAGAATGGGATCGGGAGGGCCCATTGCCAAGCTGATGGTGTAGTAAGGTACCAAGAAGCTGCAAAATTAATATTAATATTTTAGGAGGAAAGGTCAGGCTTTCCTGTCCCATCCTTCATTTGGGGAGGAGAAGGAGAAGAATGTAGAAGTTTCTGGCTTGCAAGAACAATGGGTCATTTAGTTTTAAAGGTTATCTGAGGAACTTCTTTCCTCTTTCAATAAGAAACAGAATTTACATAACCCCCTTCCTGGAATCTGGAAAGTAACATACCTCTAGGCAAAGGAGGGAAGATGAACCCTGAAAGATTTGTCAATATCATTGATTGTGTTACCTTGAAAGTCTTAATGTTTGTGTATCCCCTAAACAAATGTTGTGGGCTTGTTAACAATTGTGTCATGATGTCATCCTTCTCATCCAGCCTGTGTGATCAAGGGTATATAACCAGCCCCTGGAATGTATTTGGCGCACACGATTTGGGTCTGCAAATGCCCCGTGTCAGCCATATGCAGCCGGTATATTTAATAAATCTCCTCCTTTATTAAAACCCTTCAAAACTCATCTGGACTTGGTGTCTCTACATAAACCCGCAGAAGTGAGGTACAGTACTTTTCAGCATCTGGGGTACCGTACTTTACAACATTGGCTTGCAAGAGTGAGTCTCCACCCACAAAATGTTTTATTTATAGGGCAGAGCAAAGTCATTAGCAAAACAAAGAGATCTCTGATACAAAGTCACATTTCTGAGGCAAACCAAGAATTTTCCCAAGTGCAGAAAACCCTGTACCCTGTATAACATCTTAACTTCACAAACAAAGGGTAAAAAGAAACTGCCTCCAGTCTCTTTGGGACTAGTGGAAACAACCAGCACCATGGCTAACATGGAGCTGTGGGGAAGGGCATATAAATTGCCTTTACCAACTTAAATAATCAGAGGTTGTGGGGAAGAGCTTAGCCTTTAGCAACTTAATCAAGCAAGTGAGGTGGGAGGATGGGCAGCAAGGACCCTGTCAGCTTACTGCCAGTCCCCACACCTCTGTCCCCCACAAATCTAAACTGCAAGGACCCTGTCAGCTTACAGTCTCCCACACTGAAGAATGCTAGATGCAAGGGCACTGGGGCCTGTTGGAGCTGTGTTGGGCAGATAAAATATATTATGCTCACTTTGTTAAAGATGGCGCTGCCCACGTGGAAGCCCATCGCCCAGGTGATAATATTAGTTGCCCTTCTTGCTTGGGATGGGCGTGATTATGTTAATATGTGTTGGGGGAGGGCTTTCACACCAAAAGGTTTTAGAAAAAAGAGAGATCACGTTGTTCCGGGGGAAGAGTGATTACATTCTAGGAGGAGCCCATGCTGTAGGAGAGCAGAGGAAGGCCACGTGGAGGAGAGGAGAAGCAGCCAAGATGGCAGAATGCTGAAGGAGAAGCCAGTTTGTGCAGAGTTTGTGCAGAGAGAAGGAGATGGGGAACAGAGGTCAGTAAGGCTGGTGAGGTAGAAACCTTTGATTCTAGGAAACTCGGATAAGTCAGTGGCTTTGGGAGCCCTAAATGGAAAGGGAAGTGTTTTCCCACTGTGTGTATTTCTTGCCCGCCAGGTGCAAGCTAGGATTAAAGGTAATGGCCCACCAGTTCTTGGCTCCATTGTTTCATTACTGTCTGTTCGAATCAAATGTGAACCTGCATGGGCCAGGCAAATGTGATGGTGGCCGCGGCTACTGGCTTTACAAGGTGAGACCCATAAATGCCCAGCTGGCTTGGTTGAGTGAAAAGCTTTGAGTGCTAACAGTCCAGGTAGAACTTCACAGGCTTTGCTTCCTGATTCTGGAGCCAGAGTGATGCTGAACCTGCAGATTCTTTAGGGAACCTGAGTGTGGGGTTCCTCCTCCTCTCCTACACCCCACCAGCTCCCATGGTAAGGGACTGGGCCAGTGCTCCCTCACCAGCAACAGTTCTGACTGACATGTGCCTTGGACATGGGAGAAGGTCCAAACTGTAAAGGTTTGGGTTCAGAGTGGCTTTTAAACCAGATTCCCCTTTAAAACTAAACTGCCCCTCACCCAATTTCTTACCCAGGCTCAAAACAGCACATTTTCCTCCCCCACTGTGAGGTTGTAGTTAATTGGCTTGCTATTCTCTCCTCAATGGCTTCCTGGCTTTCATTTTGAAATGTAACAAAATGTTTATCTTTGCAAGTCAGGGGAAGCCTACATCGGGAAGGGACCTAACAATTAGAGGAGTTTTAAATCACAGTAAGTGTTTGTAAAAGCCTAGTTACAGTCCAGAGGCACTATCCTCTCATGGCAGTCTTTTAGGGATCAGCTCCCCCCACCCCACCCCCACCCCCCAACCCATTCCAAGGGCACTGCAAACCAGTGGGAGGAGGGAGGGGGGACTGGCCTGCTTGAAGCCTCGGCCTGGCAGGCTGGCCTGGGACCTTGTGAACTAGTACAGGCCTCCTTTAGACAGTTGATCCTGGAGATAAACCATTTGGAGAAACTGTGGCGCCTCTTCAATCCACGTACAAAAAATATATACTACTTTGTACCTATACAGCCACTTTTTCCAAGACCCCTGACTAACCTATAAATACCCTACTCCAACCCTCCCTGGGGCCGACATGGCATTTGGGTCCATCTCAGCACACTTGCACCCACGCGTTTTAAATAAACAATCCTTTTGGAACACACCAGCCTTGTGTTTTCAGTTCGGCTCTCCCCGGTGATAGTTAGGCTCTCCTCCACCCATAGATGCAGGAAGGCTCTAGCCTGTCAGCTATCTCATACAGGATAAGACAGTCCAGACCTGGAGTTCCTTCCAAGTCAGACCTAGTCAGGGGTTTATACCGACCTGCCAGTTGCCAAGAGAAGCTGAAAGGAGGCTTTCCTTTTCCCCAGTGGACCAGCCACCCGCAGCTTTAACCTAACAAAAAGTAAATTGCATAGAACATCAGCCTGACATGTGGAAGTCCTGGGTTCAATTCCCGGCCAGGGCACACAGGAGAAGCACCCATCTGCTTCTCCACCCCTCCCCCTCTCCTTTCTCTCTGTCTCTCTCTTCCCCTCCTGCAGCCAAGGCTCCATTGGAGCAAAGTTGACCTGGGCACTGAGGATGGCTCCATGGCCTCTGCCCCAGGCACTAGAATGGCTCCGATTGCAGCAGAGCAACATCCCAGAAGGGCCGAGCATCGCCCCCTGGTGGGCATGCTGAATGGATCCTGGTCAGGCGCATGTCGGAGTCTGTCTGTCTGCCTCTCCCCCACTTCTCATTTCAGAAAAAAAAAAAAAAGTATATTGCATCTCTACCCAAGCTTCCATCTCTGTGGATTTACCTGTGGCCACATCCCAGATCCACAGTTGCATAATCAGAATAGATATTCTTAAGAGCTGATAGAACCCTCACATTTACTCAAAAACCTATGGAGTAAAAGCTATAATGGTAGAAAAGCCCTGAAGCCATGCTCTCCTCATCAAGACAGGGAGTTATGAGCAATGACATATTCTGAGTGCAAGGGTGGGACCAATGCCCTACTCCAAGATCTAAGGATGCAGGAGTGGTGAGCTCCCTCGTATCTCTACTAATTAATGTCTATTAATTATTACTACAAGTTACTACTAATTGTTACTATTACTATCCAATAAATGTGTTGTTTTTAAAATTTTTGTATTTTTTAAGGTGACCAATTGTCCTCCTTTAGAGAGGACAGTCCTTTTGTAAGTTCCATCCTCCCTCAAAAAGTGTCCTCCTACATCTCCTCCTTTTTGATATTGGAAGACTATCTGTAAATGTCCGTATTCTATCCATGCAGAGTTGATCCATTGCGTGTGATGTGACGTATTTGTATTTGACATGATGATTCATCAAGGATCAGTACAGTGTGGCGAGACGCGGTTATGAGATGCATGCGCTCTGCACACACAGGAGACCTTGAGAGAGCGCGCGATATACCGAGAGCGCAAATGGCTTTGTGTACTTGGTACTGAAACACGACACGGCACATACGACATTGTAGACTCACGATTATTTCTTTCTCAGTGAATATTCAATCATAGACATGGTAAACACAATTCACATTTTCTTAATTCATTATCTATTTTAAAATTTCCAAATACGTATAATTTTATTTACAATTATTTTCCCAAAATTTGAGTTTTAAAGTAGAAATCTAAGCTCAAACCATATCTATTAATAATGCATTTTGATTGAATAGTTGCATAAAACAGACATTTTTAAATTATAAATACACCCAAATATCACTCTAAATTAGTGGTTTTGTTTGATATTTAGTTTTGTTAATTTAGCTTTCAGAAAATTCATCTAATATAATGTAACGTTTTCAGTTCCTAATGTGCTTGCATCATTCGTGTAGCTTTATATTTTATTTTTAATTTTTAATTTCATTTAAGGGATGGAAAAATCAAAAAAGAGAAAATGCCATTTCAATGATAAGTTGAAAAAGGAATTTCCATTCCTCATATCAAAGAAAGATACCATTGTTTTCTGCAATATTTGCGGCAGAGAATTTTGTATTGCAGTTGGAGGCAGAGCAGCGATAACGAAACACTTGACCACCAACAAACAGAAGCAATCATTAGATGCATCAGCTTCCAGTTGTAAAGTAACACATTTTTTAAAACTTCAAATTATTCTGAAGATGAAAAACAGTTTGCTGCAATGGAGGGAACATTTGCTTTTCATACCATAATTCACAAAGTTTTTGTAGTCTGGGTTGTACAACTAAATTATTGAAAAAGTTTCACAATGCAAAATTTTCATGTACCAGGACAAAATGTGAGGCTATTTTGAAATCAGTATTTAAATATTACTGTGACAAAATACTTACAGAGGACTTGGAAACTGCAGTATTTCTAACGATTTTATCTGATGCATCAAATCATAGTGAAATTAAATTGTATCCAGTAATAGTAAGATATTTTAATATTACCAAGGGCATTCAAGTAAAAATTTTAAATTTAGAATCCATTGAGGGCGAAACTTATGAAATTTTGTCAAACAATCTATACCAGGAGTTGGGAACCTATGGCTCACGAGCCAGATGTGGCTCTTTTGATGGCTGCATCTGGCTCGCAGACAAATCTTTAATAAAAAATAATAATAACGTTAAAAATATAAGACATTCTCATGTATTACAATCCATTCATTTCCTACTGCTCATGTTCATGGTGGCAGGTGGCTGCAGCCAATCACAGCTGTCCTCCGGGACAACACCAAATTTTTATTGGATAATGCGTAACGTGGACATGGGTCGTTGTATGGCTCTCATGGAATTACATTTTAAAATATGTGGCGCTCATGGCTCTCTCGGCCAAAAAGCTTCCTGACCCCTGATCAGAATAATAAATGAAAACAATTTGAAATCTAAAGTTGTTGCACTAACAGCTGATAATACAAATACAAATTTTGGTGGGCAAAGATGCAAAGGGGTGAAAATGTGTATGTAAAATTAGGAATAGGTTGTAATGCACATATTTTGTCAAATGCAATCAACATAACGTCATGTGCCATGCCAATTGGTGTAGAAGTAATAATAACTACAATTTATTTGCATTTTAGTTGTTTTACTGTTCATATTGCTACGTTAAAACAATTTTGTGAAGAAGCAAATGTTAAATACAAAAAGCTTTTCGGATATTCAAAAGTTAGATGGCTTGCTCTAACACCTGCTATACAGCATGTTCTACAATTATTTGAGCCTCTCCGTTCATATTTTTTAAGTTTAGACAAATGTTCTAAAATCCTGGAATCATTTTTCAATAATAAAATATCTGAGATACTAATGTATTTTGTACATAATCAAGCATCTATTTTTCACAAAACAATTCAAAAGATTGAATAGAAGGTGAACACATTTTGTAGTAAGGTACTAAAAAGCTGAAAAATTAATATCGATATTCTAGGAGGAAATGTCAGACTTTCCTGTCCTGTCCTTCATTTGCGGAGGGGAGGGAGAAAAACGTAGAAGTTTCTGGCTTGCAAGAACAATGGGTCATTTAGTTTTAAAGGTTATCTGAGGAACTTCTTTCCTCTTTCAATAAGAAACAGAATTTATATACCTCCCTTCCTGGAATCTGGAAAGTAACATACCTCTAGGCAAAGGAGGAAAGATGAACCCTGAATGATTGTCAACATCTTTGATTGTGTTACCTTGAAAGTCTTAATGTTTGTGTATCCCCTAAACAAATGTTGTGGGCTTGTTAACAATTTTGTCATGATGTCATGCTTCCCATCCAGCCTGTGTGATCAAGGGTATATAACCAGCCCCTGGAATGTATTTGGCGCACACGATTTGGGTCTGCAAATGCCCCGTGTCAGCCATATGCAGCTGGCATATTTAATAAATCTCCTCCTTTATTAAACTCTTCAAAATTCATCTGGACTTGGTGTCTCTACAAAAACCCGTGGAAGTGAGGTATGGGTGTAAGGTATTTTTCCCTGCCGAAAAGGAAGGAAGAGGGCTCAGAGCCGCAAAGTGTGGAATAACAAAAGGTTTTATTGAGTACAGAGTGCACATCCTGCCCGGCAAGGTTCCCTGGCCCCGAGGTAAGATGGAAGCCAGGGAAGTCACCCGGATTAAACCGAGTGGGAGATATTTAAAGGGGTCCCTCTAGGGAAGTTGAGCTAACATGACGTGGTGAAATCCCACTGGCTGGTAGACGGTCGCTTTTTTCCAAACAGTTCCTGTGAAGCCTCCTTTGGCGCGCTTGGTTGTGGGCGATCCTAGCCATAGTTCGCGGGTCTGAGTTCCCCAAGTGACTATCCCCCATTATCCACTGACCTTACATTCTGACCTTTTGTGTTAAATAGAAAAGGGGCACCGTTTATTCGTCTGGCTACTTCCTGCTAAATAGGGGCATCGTGGGGAGGGGGAGATCGGAAGGTGGTGGCTTTGAGGGGTGTTAGGAGGAACATCTGTGTGGCCGTGAGTTGAGAAACTTCGCGGATGTGGTCCTGTAAGGAGGCAAGCTTGAGGCAAAACTGCATGTCAGGAGTGGCGTAAAAAGGGGAAAGGAAGAGGATCCCATCCATTCCCATAACCGAGACCTGTGAGGGAATTAGAGGTCCAGAGTGTGATGGCAAAACAGAGAAGGCAGCCCCCGTGTCCACAAGAAATGAGGTGGACTGACTTACCCACTAGTTGCAGCATACCCTGGGTTCTCCGAGTCCAGGCCGTGTCCTAGGAGTTTGAGCGATGCGCCCACCTGGCTGGATTGGACTTCCCATTCGGGCGGCTTGTCCTCAATGTAGAAGTGCCGAGGAAAAACCTGTTGCCCAAAGGGGCAATCACTCCACCAGTGACTGGGCTCCTTGCAGTCAGGGCAGGGCTCAGTGGGCAGCCGCCGGCAGGGGCTCTGCCGGGACCAGTGGTCCTGCTTGCCACACTTAAAGCAAACTGCTGGTGGCTCTGCTGGTCTCAGGGTTGCCACAAGAGTTGGGGTTTAGAGTGTTAGCTTCTGCTGCATGCGGGCCAGGCAAACAGCCTTGGCCTGTTTCTACTAGTTGGGACCATTAAAAACTTTAAATGTCGTGTTCACAGGTTCTGGATAGGGGTTTGGGGGGGTTGAGTATAAGAGGAGGAGGGCTCCTGCAGAGCCTGGCACCCAGATCCTGCAGGAAACGCTGGAGCCAAAGGCAGGACAGGGCCAGAACTTCCTGCAAGGAAATTGGGGTTGGACGTCCTGAAAACCAGTGTAAGAGCCAATGCCAGGCCAAGAAAGGCCTGATGGAGGAGGGACTTAAGAACACAGTGGAGAAGGGAGGGACCCCTGGCCAGCAGGGGAGGAGAAAGAGAGATGGTAGTGGTGGATAAGAAACAGGTTTTTGCAAAGGGAGGGGAGGGGGCTCTCAGAGGGAAGAGACCCGAGTACAAAAGAGGTCCGCAGAGGAACCAGAGAAAAGTCCTGAGAGAGGGGCGTCCCCGGGGGTCAGACAGGAGGGAGAGAGAGTTTGGAGTCCACAGAGAAGGAAAGATCAGGAGTGGGGGTTTTAGGTGAGGTTTCTCTGGCCAGAAAAAGGCCTGCATGGTCAAACAGGCAACACAGAGATTAAGGACAGGTGCGCAAATTATTAGAAGCCGTAAATGTAAGATCTCCAATCAGTTTCCAGCTTTTTTGGCAATAATTAAATTGGTGAGGGTGTTAAAACCGAAAGTCCCTTCAGGAGGCTAATTCAGTGGGTTCTGTGGCCTGGCCACAGCAGAGAAGAAGAACAGTTTCTTCTTTAGGGAGGGAGATTCCTGTGCCCCCACAGCCGCCCTCAGTCCTCGGAGTGGTCAGATTTGAGTGTTAGCATCCTAAATCTCAAGGTCTGGCCACAGACGTAAAAGGTAAAGTGGATGTGCTCCAGACGTCTCCGAAGCACACACATTTGGACGGACGGAAAAGAGTTCCCTGATGTAGCTACGGTTTCGGACAGGGAGTCTCGGAGGAAAGAACTGAGAGGAAGGCAGAGGCAGGGGACTTACCGCACCGTGCGCTGAAGTGGGTAGAAGGTCGGAGATCCTGGTTCTTTCTCAGAGGGGATGAGGAAGAGGAGCGGTCCTTGCAGACTTCTACTCCTCCCGGGTTTTCAGCACCAAAATGTAAGGTATTTTTCCCCGTCGAGAAGGAAGGAACGGAGCTCGGAGCCGCAAAATGTGGAATAACAAAAGGTTTTATTGAGTACAGAGCGCGCATCCTGCCCGGCAAGGTTCCCTGGCCCCGAGGTAAGATGGAGGCCAGGGAAGTTGCACAGATTAAACCATGTGGGAGATATTTAAAGTGGTCCCTCTAGGGAAGTTGAGCTAACATGACGTGGTGAAATCCCACTGGCTGGTAGACGGTTGCTTTTTTCCAAACGGTTCCTGTGAAGCCTCCTTTGGCGCGCTTGGTTGTGGGCGGTCCTAGCCAAAGTTCGCGGGTCTGAGTTCCCCAAGTGACCATCCCCCATTATCCACTGACCTTACAACAGGTACTTTAGAACAATTTCAGCTACGGAAGTTAGTTTTATTTTGAATAACTTTATTCTTCAATATAAATCTCGTTTTGAAGAAAAATTTCCTCCTTTAATTATAAAAAGAAAATTGTCAGACTTAGAGGAATCAAATCTGGGCATAACAGAAAAGTTTATCAAAGAAGTGCAGAATTTTTACCAGACATGTTTTCAATATATCAAAGAATGGTCTGAAATAAACATCATGGGAAATAACAGTTTTCTTTTTTTTTTTTTTTTGTATTTTTCTGAAGCTGTAACGGGGAGGCAGTCAGACAGACTCCCGCATGCGCCCGACCGGGATCCACCCGGCACGCCCACCAGGGGGCGATGCTCTGCCCATCTGGGACTTTGCTCTGTCGAGACCAGAGCCACTCTAGTGCCTGGGGCAGAGGCCAAGGAGCCATCCCCAGCGCCCGGGCCATCTTTGCTCCAATGGAGCCTCGGCTGCGGGAGGGGAAGAGAGAGACAGAGAAGAAGGAGAGGGGGAGGGGTGGAGAAGCAGATGGGCGCCTCTCCTGTGTGCCCTGGCCGGGAATCGAACCCGGGACTTCCGCATGCCAGGCCAACGCTCTACCACTGAGCCAACCGGCCAGGGCCGGAAATAACAGTTTTCAATGGTGTTTTTGACTTCATTGTAAGTCTATTGAATCTTGTCTTGAGTATTTATCTAAAGAAATGACACATCAAAATAGACGACCATTGTCTTTTTGAAGAAATTAGAAGACTGAATGTATATTTAAATTCTGAAAAATTAATACAATGGGAAAATGAACACGTTAAAATTGATAAAAGGTGGGTGGAAATATTCAACCATTTCAAAAATAAACGTATTCCATGTGAAAAATTATTTATTCTTGTTCAATTTACATTGTGCTGCCCTGGAACTAATGCAGCAGTTGAAAGAGTTTTTTCAATTGCTAATGATTTTTGGACAAGTGAAAAATCGAGATTGAATGTTGATACTCTAGCTGCAGCACTTGCTGTAAAATTCAATATGAAGGATATTTCTTGTTCAGATATTTCCAATATATTGTTACAAGATGATACATTGACAAAAAGTATTCATTCAATGAAAAAGTACTCATTTAAATAATATTATCTGAGTACGTTTTTATTTCAATTATTATTAAAAATTAATAAGCATGTAAGCATAATTACAATATAAAATATTACAAATGTTCTTATTATGCATTTATCACATTATAGTATATTATTGTTGCAATTAATAAAATATTTCTTTTATTTACAGTATCATTTTCTTCAACTTATTTTTGTCCTTGTAAAAGAGTTGGTCACCTTAATTTTATGGAACTTCACCATCTTGAGGCCTTGTGAATTGAGGGAGAAACTGCCCCTCCCAGGTTAACTAATTCCTCAAGATAGTAAAAGACTTGGCTGCAAGCCCTCTTTTTTTTTTTTTTTTTTTTTTTGAATTTTTCTGAAGCTGGAAACAGGGAGAGACAGTCAGATAGACTCCCGCATGCGCACGAACGGGATCCACCTGGCACGCCCACCAGGGCGTCGCTCTGCCGCGACCAGAGCCACTCTAGCACCTGGGGCAGAGGCCAAGGAGCCATCCCCAGCGCCCGGGCCATCTCCGCTCCAATGGAGCCTTGGCTGCGGGAGGGGAAGAGAGAGACAGAGAGGAAGGAGGGGGTGGGGGTGGAGAAGCAATTGGGCGCTTCTCCTATGTGCCCTGGCCGGGAACCGAACCCGGGTCCCCCGCACGCCAGGCCGACGCTCTACCGCTGAGCCAACCTGCCAGGGCCAAGCCCTCTTTTGATATGCAAAGCAACCAACCCCAAATCCTTCCATTTAGCTACTTTTATCCTGCTCCTGCAGCCTGGGACAAATTGCTCCCCTATCTAATGACTAGGGGCCACTCCTATAGCCCAGAGGCTGCCAAAATTATTCAGACTATTCCACCAGAAACCTGCTTGGCTTACCTTGCTGCACTCATTCCTCCCTGCCACCCCTGCAAAAACCCCACAGGAGAAAGTATGCCTCCTGCCAGGCCCTGGTTTCCTCCTGTGGCTTTATGTGGTGGGATTGATGAGTATAACCTTTTTCATAACTGTCATTTCTAGGGCTGTGTGTCTCACTACACCCTTTTAAAACAAATCCTGGTTACATTTTGTTTTTCTTTTTTGTATTTTTCTGAAGTGAGAAGCAGGGAAGCAGTGGGACAAACTCCCACATGCACCTGTCCAGGATCCACCCAGAAAGCCCACCAGGGGGTGATGCTCTGCCCATCTGGGCATTGCTTCGTGGCAACCAGAGCCACTCTAGCGCCTGAGGCAGAGGCCATGGAGCCATCCTTAGCGCCCGGGGGGGGGCAACCTTGCTCCAATGGAGCCTTGGCTGCGGAAGGGGAAGAGAGAGATGGAGAGAAAGGAGAGGGGAAGAGTGGAGAAGCAGATGGGCGCTTCTGTGTGCCCTGGCTGGGAATAGAACTGGGACTTACAAATGCTGGTCCAACACTCTACTGCTGAGTCAGCCGGCCAGGACCAAATTCTGGGTACATTTTAAAACATTTACTGTTGGGTCCTGGCCCACAGTCCAGAGAGTGAGTCTAGAAAATGAGTCTGGGGTATGGAACCGGAGATGAAGTCGAGGCTTGGGATCCCTGAGAAAAAGGGAAGCAGTTTTTTCTGCCTGTTTGCTCATCCGCAGTTACAAGACTCTTATAAATGGAATGGTCCACCAATTTCTGGCTCCATAGTTCTTTTACCATCTGCCTGAATCCAGTGTGAATCTGCATGGCATGGCGGTGGCCACTGGCCTTACATTTACTTAATTCACTAATCTGATTCCTAATAAACTCAGATGGGTCCTGTCATGTAACAGTGGATCAACTTAAACTCGACCAATTGATAGCCTAATTGCAATTGTTTTCTTGATGCACTATCTTTATGAGAACGGCATCTGGTGCTTGGTATGCTGCTGTTGACATGGTGAATTCACTCTTTCTCATCCCTATGAAGAAGGAAAGTCAGGAGCAGTTTACCCAAGTTTACCTGGGAAGATAACAGGGCACATTCTGTCACAATGCAGTGGGAGGGGACTTTGTTTGACACTACAGAGACATCAGGCTGGTTCACTTTATCGCTGGTTGGAAGTGCAGGAAGAGGCAAGTTCTCTAGGTGCCCTGATAAGATACATCTCCAGCAGAAGAAAGAGAAACTCTACAGTTTCAAGGGTTGGCCTCTGATTCAATCTTTAGGAGTCCATAGTCTGGAATGAGTTCTTTTGTCTTGTGTTTCAAACTTCTAAGAAAAAGCATACTGCTCGGTGGCCCTCTTTGAATTTAAGGTCTGGCACATGCCACACTTGGGAATACGGCTGTGACTCACTGGGTGATCAAAAAGTTTTCAAGTTTGAGTGTGGCCCAGAGCAAGAAAAGTCTCTCCAGGAGTGGCCATTGTCATTTGAGCCACCTGACCTGGTCGTTTCCACAGTGCTAGGAGTCTCTGAGGAAGACAAGTATGCCATGTGGCATCTCTGGCAGGCCCCAATGGGAGACATGTACTGCAGAGCCCTGGGATTCTGGAGCAGGAACACAGCAACCAGGTGCAACAGAGAACCACTCACAGTCAGCACGGCACTTCTGGCTCACTGCTGTGCTGACCTCAGGGCAAAGTGCCGGGCCCCTTTACAACGAAGGTCTATAAATGACATTACCCAGCCAGTGGCAGGAAGCTCAGTCACATAGTCCCTAGATGTCCTGTGCTGCCCCGTAGCTCTCACACCTATGGCCTGGGAAGGAGTTCTCTATAATCCACTAATGAGAAGGGATGTGGGAGATTCCAAGCTGACAGAGTCCTTGCAGTTTAGATTTGTGGGGGACAGAGGTGTGGGGACTGGCAGTAAGCTGACAGTCATGGCTGCCCACCCTCCCACCTCACCTGCTTGATAAAGTTGCTAGAGGCAATTTACATGCTTTTCCTCTCACTCTTTGTTTATTCTGCTGTTGGTTGATTTCAGTTATGCATGGTGGGGGATTTCTGTTTATGCCTTAAGAGAATTCCTGTTTATACCTTGGGAAGATTCCTGTTTATGCCTCAGATATGTGACTGTATCAGAGACTTCCTTATTTTGCACAGAGCTCTACACTAGATAATAAAGCAAACCAGGGGTTTCGCTTTGCTCTTGCATGCCATCAGCCTGCAGAGACCTCCTGATCGCCTACTTTTTCTCTCTTGAGTTTATTTCTTCAATTCCACACCATTCTCACTCAGGACTTGGACATGTCATGCTGGTCAGCAGCAGAGGGAAAATTCAATTTGTCATGGGTGGGTGAGCTAGAAGCAGTAGGATTTCTGTTGTGCAAGATTCAGAAACAACAATGAGCCTATCAGAGCTCAGAAGAAAAAGACATGACTGGCACACACAAAAAATTTTGTTGACTGGGAGTCGGAGAAGGAGGGTGAGTTCAGAAAGAAGAATGTGGAGGCTTTAAATATCTTACTGATGGTTGATTTCGTAGGCTAAGTGGTGGGTACACAGATGCTTATTTTTAGTCTTTGAACTGTTCTCAAACATTATATGCACACTTTTGTGTAGGTGATAGATTTCATTAAAATATTTTTTAAAGTTTGTTTATCAAGTCTCTGGCAATAAGTTGCAAAGGGATGTGAGGTTCAGGGTCAGAGGTTCCTTCTTCTCGGGCATGTCTCTGGTCAGGACATTGATGGGCCAGGACGTGCAGGTTGTCTTAGTCAGGCTGTGTTTCCCCACAAATTGCCTGCTGAGGCCTGTTCACCCAGAGGACAGCAATGAGCATGCTCAGAAACAGGGGTACCTTCAGGAATATGAAGAGCAGGAAGTGGACGCTGCTGAGCAGGGACCTGTGAGAGGGACATGGTGACTGACAATGAGTTTCCTCCTCAACCAGAGGCCCAGGTTCTGCCTTTCCCACACTTTCTTTTCAGATCAGGTCCTATGGCCCCAAAACTCAAAGTCAGTGTTGAAACTGGTTGGTAACAGGGCCAGACAACCCCATACTGAAGACCACAGACTCCTGTCCTTTATTTAGTTCAAGAATGGATTTCGGCCTGACCTGTGGTGGCGCAGTGGATAAAGTGTCGACCTGGAAATGCTGAGGTCACTTGTTCGAAACCCTGGGCTTGCCTGGTCAAGGCACATATGGGAGTTGATGCTTCCAGCTCCTCCCCCCCCCCTTCTCTCTCTCTGTCTCTCCTCTCTCTCTCTCTCTGTCTCTCCCTCTCCTTTCTAAAAATGAATAAATAAATTAAAAATCATGTTAAAAAAAAAAAAGAATGGACTTCGAGTGTCAGAACAAACACAGCAGATGCATGAGGACGGGGAGTCAGATGCAGGACCCTCTCAGGCCCGGGCTCCCATCAGCGCTCGCAGGAACCCAGCTCTTGCTGGGACCAACTTTAAGGATGAACATTCCCTTATAACCCCTCCACACTCAGAGTCTTGATTCATCCTTAAATATAACCATGGGAGCAGATATTCTGCCTAAACCACCCAACAACCTCTACCCCAAGGAGCAACCTCTCCAAGCCCAGTTTTCAGCCCGTCCCCTCCCCCCAGGTCCCATGCACCGCCCCATTCCAGCCCCTCACACGTACGTACGTATAGTGAACCTTGTTGGTGTCCTGCTCTGTGTCCTCTTTGTCCACTTGAGTTTCTGGCAGCTGTGGACAGTCTGAGACTGGCCAATGGTTTCTCACCTCAAGCTCCTGCCCCTTGTTGCATGTGTGGTTTGCTTTGCTGAGCAGAGCAGGCCAGAAGTGCTACAGAATTCTGGCCCCAGGAGTGACCATCTGCCAGGAACATTCCTACTCCAGATTATTG
Source organism: Saccopteryx leptura (assembly GCF_036850995.1). NCBI lineage: Eukaryota > Metazoa > Chordata > Mammalia > Chiroptera > Emballonuridae > Saccopteryx > Saccopteryx leptura. Next base: position 171,889,383 of record NC_089507.1, read on the forward strand.
CTTGGTTGACTCTCCCACCTCCCTCATGTCTCTGCTCAAATGTCACTATTTAAGAGGCCTTTGCTCACCACTCTATAAAAATAGCAAACCTGCCATCTTGCCCTCCATGAGGACAGGTGTGTGTGTGTCACCACCCGGCTTTCTGCTCAGTGGGACAGTCTGGGGAATGCAGCCTCTCCGAGGGTGCCCAGCACCTGGGATCAAGCCCAGGTGCTACAAGGATGTCTTTTCATTAACGAACACTTCATCAGCCTTCCCTACTTCCCTCCCCGTCACTAGACTTTCTGAGATCACCTCTCTGCAAACTAATTACACTGAAATTCTTGTCTCAGGCTCCGATTTTGAGGAAACCCAGACTAAGACAGTCTCCTTGTTACTTGTTTTCATTGAGCATCTCAATAACCTTCATGATGCCTACCGCCTTCTCACACATACCCTATCACTCTGTGCTTTGATACCTACCTGCTTAATTTTTCTCCAGGGTGATTATCATTAATTGACATTTCCTCTATTATCTATCTATCTATCTATCTATCTATCTATCTATCTATCTATCTATCTATCTATCATCTATCTACACGTATAACTATGTATCTATCTAGCTATGTATCTATCTACTTTTCCATTTGGCCCTTGTCTATATCTACCCGTTTGAAAGAAACTTCATTGAGAGCACAGCCTTGCCTGTTTTTTCACCATCATATCCCTAACATTTGGATCAGTTCCTGACACATAAGAAGTGAATATTTGTTGAGTCAATGACTCATTGAGGAAAGCCACTTCCAGGAAGTCCTACACAAGGGAAGAAGCCATGCAGATGGCAGAAGATGCTGGATCACAGGCAACTTACCCTGGGTCTTGGCTGGGAGGTCCAGGTGCTCTTACAGAGATCTTGCTGCTGGAGTCTGTGATGGAGGTTAAGGGTGAGGACTAGGTCCCAGTGCCCCATCCACGACTCTCCCCACCTAGGTACCTATCACCTCAATGGTCCTAAGTTCACAAAGTGAAGGGAACTCAGAGAAAGGGCTGGAGAGATGTGCTGAGACCATCCTGTCCCTGTAGTCAGATCCAGGCCTGGCCGGAGTAGAGGAGTATCCCTACCTATCCCCATCCTGACTTGCTCTGCAGCCACCTGGACACTTCATAAACCAGGACAAAAGACACATTGCCTTCTGCCATTGAGCATGTAGGTGTTTCTCATCTCACTGAAAACAGGAGTGTGTGAAGATCAGATCAAGAGTTAGACCTTGCCCTGGCCAGTTGGCTCAGCGGTAGAGTGTTGACTCGGCATGTGGAAGTCCTGTGTATGATTCCTGGTCAAGGCACACAGGAGAAGCGACCATCTGCTTCTCCACCCTTCTGTTTTCTCCTTCTCTCTCTCTCTCCCTTCCCCTCCTGCAGCCATGGCTTGAATGGTTCAAGCAAGTTGGCCTTGGGTACTGAGGATGGCTCCATGGCCTTGCCTCAGGTGCTGAAATAGCTTGGTTGCCAAGTAATAGAGCAGCGGCCCCAGATGGGCAGAGTGTCGCCCCATATGGGGGTTGCCAGATGGTTCCCCTTCGAGGTACATGCGGGAGTCTGTCTCTCTGCCTCCCTACCTCCTCGCCTCTCACTTAAAAAAAAAAGAGTTAGACTTCAGTTCCACCCCCCAACCCAGCCAGTGCATCCACATATGACCTCCACTCCTGGAAGAAGACTATAGAGCAGGGGTAGTCAACCTTTTTATACCTACCACCCACTGTTGTATCTCTGTTAGTAGTAAAATTTTCTAACTGCCCACTGGTTCCACAGTAATGGTGATTTATAAAGTAGGGAAGTAACTTTACTTTATAAGATTTATAAAGCAGAGTTACAGCAAGTTAAAGCATATAATAATAATTACTTACCAAGTACTTTCTGTCAGGTTTTCGCTAAGTTTGGCAGAATAAATCTTTATAAAAACAACTTACTATAGTTAAATCTATCTTTTTATTTATACTTTGGTTGCTCCGCTACCGCCCACCCTGAAAGCTGGAACGCCCACTAGTGGGCGGTAGGGACCAGGCTGACTACCACTGCTCTAGAGGTTAATACAGGGTAGTTTGAAAGCAGAGGCACCTCACACGGCTGATGGGAAATGCTACCAGCCTCGAAGGAGTGGAATCTGTACTCTGGGAAGTGGAACCCCGCTCCCTCAGCCCACCCAGCTCCAAAGACATTGGCAGCCTCGCTTGTCCTCCCTCAAGCAGGAGACTCCCTGGGTCAGTGCTGACTCAGAGGAAGAACCTCCAGACTCAGGCACTTAGGGACCCGGTGAAAAAGAGCTGAATCTCTGGGCAGTCACTTCAAGGTGAGGTTCCTCATACAGCTCCCCCAAACACCCCACCACTGAGCTCACAACCAGTTTCTCAGGGCTGCATTCTTAAGTGTATATAGACAAAACCTTTTGAGGAAAGCATGCAACACGAGAGAAAGAAACCAACAAAAAGAGAAAAAAATATGAGAGGAAGCTGAGACAATGCAGGAGGCAGAAGAGAAAAGAACCAAAATCACCCTTACATGAATCAGGGAAGATGTAGCTCTCATGAAAGAAAAGCAAGCTATGGAAGGAAGGAGGGAGGAAAGAAGGGAGGGAGGAAGAGAGGGAGGGAGGAAGGGAGGGAGAGAGGGAGGGAAGGAGGGACAGAGGGACAGAGGGAGGAAGGGAAGGAAGGAGGGAGGGAGGGAGGGACAGAGGGAAGAAGGGAAGGAGGGAGGGAGGGAGGGAGGGAGGGACAGAGGGACAAAGGGAGGAAGGGAAGGAGGGAGGAAGGGAGGGAGGGAGGAAGGGAGGGAGAGAAGGAGGAAAGGAGGGAGGGAGGGAGGAAGGGAGGGAGGGAGGGAGAGAGGGAGGGAGAGAGGGAGGAAGGGAAGGAGGGAGGAAGGGAGGGATGGATGGATGGAGGGAGGGAGGGACAGAGGGAGGAAGAGAAGGAGGGAGGGAGGGAGGGAGGGAGGGAGGGAGAGACAGAGGGACAGAGGGAGGAAGGAAAGGAGGGAGGAAGGGAAGGAGGGAGGGAGGGAGGGAGGGAGAGAGGGAGAGAGGGAGGGAGGGAGGGAGGGAGGGAGAGAGGGAGGAGGGAGGGAGAGAGGGAGGAAGGGAGGGAGGGAGGGAGAGAGGGAGGAGGGAGGGAGAGAGGGAGGAAAGGAGAGAGGAAGGAGGGAGGAAGGGAGGAAGGGAGAGATGGAGGGAGAGAGGGAGGGAGGGACAGAGGGAGGGAAGGAGGGAGGGAGGGAGGGACAGAGGGAGGGAAGGAGGGAGGGAGGGAGGGAGGGAGGGACAGAGGGAGGGAAGGAGGGAGGGAGGAAAGGTTTATTAAAAGAAACAATTTGAACAGAAAAATATGTTAGCAGAATTATGATCTGACTCTCCCCGTCTCCCTTTGCCTTGTTAGGCCCACCAGTGGCTGAGCTCTCTCCTGCCTGGTCAGGAGTGTCAGAGGAGGAGGAGCAGAAGCAGGGGAGGCTGGGAGCCAGTGACGATGCCAGACAGACAGCGTTGGAGGCTCCCTCTTGGGCCCTCCCCATGCTCACAAGCAAACCCCACTGACATTGAGCCCAGTGGCCAGGGTCTCCAGAAAATGGGTTTTTCCCGAGGCCAGCACACATATTAGAGGCTGAGGTAAGGCCCAACGGGAGGATGCTAGAGAGGCCGGAGGAAGGGTTGGGGCTGGCCTTGGATTTCCGGAGCAGGGATCACCTGTCAGAATGATGGGGCTAGCTATCTGGGCCAGCCCTGATCCTGGACCATCTCCAGGTTTTCCCTAAACCCCGGGTTAGGCCCTGGGCCCTGAGGTCTTGAGCGGTTTTAACCCTGAGAGCTCAGTCACAGGAAAGTGAGAAGAAGGTCCCTTTGGAAGGGACCCCTCTTCCCCATGCACGCACAAAACCCTGTGAGGACAGGAAGGCAGCATGCAATCCTCAGTCCTGATGGATCCAATGATGCCTGAGGGCCCTCCCACCTACACCTTGAGGCTCACAGACATTGTCAAGACCTGAGGCGGTGGCAGGAAACTTGGATGTCTCACACACACACACACACACACACACTTGAAACACAGACTGGTACTTTGACCCCCATTTTCACACACACTTTCCTCACACACACCCTCACACTCTCACATACTCACACACATCTCCCACACACTCACATTCACACAACACACTTGGTCCCGAATCTCTAATGCACAAACACTAGGCCCAATTCCTCTCTCCTGAGTGGAGATTTCCTGGGATGCTCTGCAGGGATTAGCTCAGATTCCTTCATTACTGGTACCAGAAGGAAGGGGGGTCTTACCTGGGAAAACAAAGACTTGAACCTGGAAAAAGGGTTCTGGGAGGAAGCCAGGAAACCCCTGTTCCTCCAGTAGCGTGGAGATCCCACACCTGTATTTTCCTGCATCGGCTACAGTGAGGTTCTCCAAGGTCACTGTGAAGGTGAGGTTTCCAGGATGGTCCACAATGGACACTTGACCTCTCGTCACCTTTCCCTGGGAGCTGTTGGTCTTCACAGGGTCAGAGAAGAGCGGTAAGCATGGCTGTCTGCACCAGTATTTGTCTAATGTCTTGTATTCCTTCTTGTACTGACATTGCACTGTCAGGGATCCACCCACGGTGACATTCACTGTGCGGGGGCCGCTCAGAGACAAAGAGCCTGGAAGACACAACCAGTCTTGTTTTTATCTTGAAGATCCTGGGCCAGAGAGGCCTTTGATGTCAGGTCTTCTGGAAGTCACCTTGAGGCTGGAGGAAGGAGGGGTCTGGAACCAGCAAGAGATGAGCTGTTTGCAGACACAAAGAGATCTAAGGAGATACCTGTTGTGGGATCCTGAGACTTAAGTGGCCATGCCCAGCCTGTGTGTGCTCAGTGTGAAGGGGAGGAGAAGACTGGTAGTACTAGACAGGTTCTGGGTCCCCAGAAGTGTCAGTCTTGAGAGAAGACACCTGTCCTCATCCATTCATCACCAAGAACTGAATGAAGCCACCAAGTATGATCTGAATAAAAGGATGGATGGATGGATGGATGGATGGATGGATGGACTAGAAAACAGAAAATAAGAATGAGAACCAGGAAAAATTAAATAAAGCCCATGGTGGAGAACTAAAAGGAAACCTTCAGCTTCTGCTTATGTCTCTGTCCCCAGTACTCACCTGTGGACCCCAAGTGTATAATCCTTGCTTGTATAGGTAGGACCTCCTGCTCATAGGTGTAGGTCACACAGGACATGAGAGTTGGCCAGGGTATAAAGAGGCCATTTAAGAAAGGGGTCTTCTTGACCATGATTCAAGGGCATTCATACTTTAATTTTCCTCTGTAGGGACAGAATCCTACAGTAACACTTGCCATCATTTAACATCTTTAGGGTCCTCTTGCTCCACACTGGTGTCCCATCAGTGGTTCCTTCCTTCCCCTACTCCTCAGCAGCCCGCACCAACCTTGCCATGCCCTGGACCTCACCTTCAGGTCCTTTGCCTTCTCTAAGACTTTGCCATTGCCCCTTCTTCTCCAATCTCTCTAGAGGCTCCAGTTCCAAATTATTAGGACCCAGTCCCCTAAAATCTCTGTTTCCTGCCTGGAGAGTCACACTAGCTCTGGACACCTGAGGGGTCCTTATTACTCTGAGGAACAGTTGTTGTGCTCTGCTCCTGACAAGAAGAGGGGTAACCCAAGGCAAACAGCTATTAAGAATGGTTTTGGCAAAAGACCAAACTTCTGAAAAAGAATTGTGCATATAACCTATCTACCTATCACCTACCTATCTGTCTATCTGTCCATCTCATCATCTATCTACACATCCATCCATCCTTTCCTCCCTCCCTTTCTCTTTCCTCCCTCCATCCACCCATCCAGCCATTCAGGCAATCAATACAGGGTCCTCCGGTTATGACCGTCTCAACTTACAATGTTTCAAGTTTATGGCACTCACTCTTCATAAAAGCTTTAAAAAAATTGAGACATGAGTGTTTTGGCTTACATCATTAGCGTCGTACTTACTGACTATACGGGCAAACTAGTTTGGTTGTGTGCAGCAGAAGAATACGCAGTAACACAGCATATGAGTGAGGGAGTTGGCATTCCCCAGTGTGCTTACCTATGCCATTTTGGACTATTAAAAACACAAATGTTCCATTTCTGTTAAGCTTGGGCAGTGGTTCTCAAAGTGTGCACCAGGGCGCACTGGCGTTCCCTAGAAGATTTCCGGGTCCACCCTGTGGTATTCCAGAGAAATATGTGCTTGTTGGGGACCAAAAAACCAACAGAGTTTTTTGGAGTTTAGATTTTTGGGAGACAGAGGTGTGGGGAATTGGCTGTAAGATGACAGTCTGCCCAACCCCCACCTCACTTGCCTGATTAGGTTGCAAAAGGCTGTCAAGCTGTGGTGCTGGATTGTTTATACTACCCCCCATGTTCCCTGGAAAGACTTGAGGCAAGTTTCTTCTATCCTTTGTTTGGTGTAAAGTTAAGATGATATGTGTGGTGGGGATTTTCAGTACTCAACACAATTAAGAATAAAAAGAGGAATTCTTCAATGTATTGACGAGGAAATGAGAGTTTGCCTTTCAAATATATGCCCAAACATTGAAGAAATCACTAGGACACATCAGGCTCATGTTTCTCATAAACACAAGAATGAAAAAACAACATATTTGTGCTGGGACCTGCCAAATTTACTAAATCTTACTAAGAATATATTTATATATATAAAAAGATAACTTTTTGTCATTTAAAAATTTTTAACTCCTCTTTTTTTACAAATTCTAAAAAGCATAACTAAAAAATATAACATAAAAATGTTTTTTAATGTCAGAATAAATTTAATTTTGTCATATTTATTTTGTTTAATTACCATAAAAGCACTCTTGGACTTGATATTTTTTCTTTAATATTTGACTTAATTATTATAACATATTTCTCAGAAATTTGTATATAGTGTGCCTCCAATTATTTGTAGGATTTTAAATGCGCCCTGACTTCAAAAAGTTTGAGAACCACTGGGCTAGGGTGTGTTTCGATTTACACCAAAATTTAGGTTACTCACTTTAATAGAACAGAACTATGTTGTAACCGAAGAACCACCTGTATATTGTCATCCACAGATTGTAAGACTTTTGCTATATTTTATGCTAAAATAAAAAGAAAAGCCATAACTTTTACTTTTTCATTTTCATTATCTTGCATTTTCTCACTTTATTTTTCGGCGAGAGAGCTCAAATGGCCCACTCACTTATATTCTACCTCAGAACGCTGTCCCCCCTCCCACCAATAATTCCTTAAAGCAGTGGTTCTCAACCAGGGGTGAACCACCCTCACCGGGGACATTTGACATATTTGAAGACAGTTTTCGTTGTCACAATGTGTGTGTGTGGGGGGAGGGGGGTTTGTTACTGGCATCTAGTGAGCAGAGGCCAAGGATGCTGCTGAATAAACATCCTACAGTGCATGGGATAGGTCCCACAACACAGTCATACAGCCCCGATGTCAACAGTGCTGAGGTGGAGGAGCCTTGCTCCAGGAAACAAAATGGCTCAACCTGGGGCAGAGTGGGGGGGGGGGGGTGTTTGGGAGCCTGGGCAGCTGCTCTGAATCCTCAGTGCATTTGCTGCTCTTCCAGGCTCGGTTACCTCTAGGGGTGCTGTTCTCTCCATTTCTTGAAGGGGAGGCTGTGGCTTCCGGGACAGAACTCTGACTCAGCCTACTCTTTAATTTGTTTAAGTCTCACCCTTGAAGATCTGGGAGCCTTTTTCTCTGGTTTCGATGGCAAAACACTGTGAGGGACATTCTGAGTCACAGCCACAGCCTTCCTCTATTCTGACACTCCTCCAGACCCTGACACAGAGCAAGCACAAGCTTCTACCCCACCCAACCCCCAGAGTAAGCTCCCTACCCACCAGGGCCTCAGAAAGAAACCTTGACTTTCCTCTTCCACCATCATTTATGGAAACTCTCAAACCAGGACTGGCCACAAGTTCCCAGCTATCTCACCTTCCTTCCAAAGACCCATCATGCAGAACCTGTGGGGCCAGCCCAGACCTGCTGAGAGGTATAGGGCCATATGGTGGAGGTGACTCAGCATCTTGGGACACATAGATAGGCAGGCATAGTAGAAATTGACATCGTATTAAAAAAAGATCAATAATCCTGGAAGTAAAGTACTTCAGTTTGAATCTCAGCTGTGCCTCTCTGAGTTTCAGTCTCTTGTTTTAATAATGATTGCAATAAGAATCAGATCATGGGGAATCAGATAATACAGTGATCAGTACGATAAGGACAAGTTCTCTGCTCCCCTGCCCCCATTCTCTGGAGTATTCGAATTTTAATCGTTACGGTCATCATGATGAAAATGCCTAGATTTCCTTTGGGCCCCGTATATGCTCATGGTGTGGAAAGCATTGTCCCTTTAGCCCTCATCCTCTCCCAGGAGGAATTAGGTTGTGCTAGACTTTCATGTGCACACCTCCTCCCCTTTCGCATATGTTCTTGTTTCTCCCCTTCCCATCACCACCCTCTTCTCGCCCTGTCCCGCCAGAACAGCCTTGCCACGTCCAGGCCCATCCTGCTCACCTGGGACCCAGAGAAGCAGCAGGGCCCACAGCAGCCACATGGCCCTGTCCCTCTGGGTGACCTCTGCAGCCGCAGCCGGCCTGGGGCTGCAGGCTCCTCGCCGAGGGTCTGCTCACGCGTCCCCCTCCTCGGCTTCTCTCTGTGTGCCTCTGTTTCCTTCCTCGGCCTCTGCTTGGTTCTGTTCTCTCACCTGCTCTGAAAATGTGGGAAACAAGGGGTTCTGGACAGCATGTGGCCAGTGGGAAACAGTGCTAAAAATTTGAATATGCAGTTCCTGTTTCTCTTCCCTAATAAGCTGGCAGGCCTGCTGCCTTCCTCTAAGTCATAGCAGGGCCCCGACCAGGCAGGGTTCATCCATGGTCTCTGAGCAAGTCCTGCTCTTTATGAGTGAGTGGCTCATTTCCTGTGGCCAACGTGAGCGGTCCCGTGCAGAACAGGCGTGTCTGGGCCTTCTCTGGTCAAGACCAGCTATTTATAGGGCCCAGTGAGTAATAAGCCAGTATATATTATTATTAATATGACATAGGAAATAATATTATTGGTCGTACATACACCATTAGGTCCAACAAGTCCTAGTCAACAGGCCTAATCCTGTTCAATAGAAGTTTCCTTACCTACCTCTGTGAAACCAACAACCCTCCAAGCAGTACTACTCTTCTCACCCCAGCCCATAAACAATGGGGGTTTCTAAACTGGGTTGTAAATGGCATTTGGTCCTTACCTCAGGGCCATGCACTAAGATCGCCCACAGAGTGCTCTTAATAAGACTTCCTGATGGATTAATGACTACTCAGCCCATGCCGACACATAACTGTGCTGTCATGCCTATGGTAGTTTTGAACTTTGGGGGCTGCTTGATTTACCTATGGCCGTCAAAGGCCCTGACGCAGACAAGCTTAATGAAGCTGGACTTGACTTTATACTACACACAACATACCTTACAACCGAGAAAGCGAACTTTCTGAAACAAGGAAATGCCCTTGTTCTGGAATATTAAGAATTTCAAGGTGGCGACAAGTGTCACACCCAGCATGAGGTCCTTCTAAGTGCAGGGCCCAGTGTGCTGCAGGCGGTGTGCCCCAGGAGCAGCCCTGTCTCTGGGTGAGACAGTCAGTGAGGCTGGGTCAGCCCTGAGGGGCTCTGCCCTTCGGAGGCCCCAGCTCCTGGTCTGTCCTCATGAGACCCCAGAGGCCTTGAGTGCTTTTCCGTCTCGGTCACATGCCCCTGACCAGTCTCCACTGCTCTGGCATCAGAGAAAACTTGACAAACCTCACTTTTAACCCCGGGTGGTAGAATGAGAAGCTGAGTCTCGTGGGTGGCAATGTTGCAGTGTATTGAATGATAACTCAGGTGTCCCTGGCCAGGAATATAACCAGTGCCCTGAGACAGCCGTGGCATACAGGCAGACATAAATTTGAAATGCTTCACCCCAGAACTTCGATTCATGTGAGTAGAAAGCTCTTCAGCTCCGGGGTTCTGTTGTCAAACAGCTTCCCTTAGTTGGATGTCTCAGTAAACATATTTCTTGCTTGTTCATTTTGTGCTGCACGATGAGTACAAATGTGTTTCATATTTTCTGGGGTTTTGTGCATGTGTATGTGCGTGCGCATGTGTATGCAACCCCCTCTTCTCCGTGATAGGGCCATTTCCTGCACAGCGTGTTAAGCAATTGCACACAGCTGGCAGCTCCAGGAAGAAAGAAGTTTGCTAGAAGCAGAGGCTCTTTCAGGCCACTTGCTTCTGTCACTTATGTTGGACTGTTCCCCCTAATTTAAACTTTTTAAGGTTTGGAACATGAAAAAGTATAAAACTTCATATCCATATTCTGACCTGTGATGGCGCAGTGAATAAAGCGTCAACCTGGAATGCTGAGTTCACCGGTTTGAAACCCTGGGCTTGCCTGGTCATGGCATATATGGGAGTTGATGCTTCCTGCTCTTCACTCCCTTCTCTCTCTCTCCCAGATTAGATGAATTAAAAAACAAAAAAGAACAAAAGAAAATCATATCCATATTCTGCGCAGTCTTTTTTCTACTACTTTTTGTAACATTTTATCTAAAGTTATTAATTTCTTTTCTGCCTGACCAGGTGGTGGCGCAATGGATAGAGCATCAGCCTGGGATGCACAGGACCCAGGTTCAAAACCCTGATGTTGCCAGCTTGAGCGTGGGCTCATCTGGCTTGAGCACAGACTCACCAGCTTGAGTATGGGATCATAGCCATGACTTCATGTTCGCTGACTTGACGCCCAAAGTCACTGGCTTAAGTCCAAGGTCGCTGGCTCGAGCAAGGGGTCACTGGCTCGGCTACAGCCCCCTGGTCAAGGCACATATGAGAAAGCAATCAATGAACAACTAAAGTGCTGCAACAAAGAATTGATGCTTCTCATCTCTCTCCCTTCCTGTCTATCTGTCCCTCTCTCTGTCTCTCTTGCAAAAAAAAAGTTATTTTCTTTTCAACATGACCTTGAAAGAAAATGATTCCTCCAAAATGATTTGTGAGGTGCAACTAAAAGCTTGTCACTTTTTAGCTGTGTGATCCTCGATGAGTCACGTGATTGCTTTCAACTCAGGATTCAGACTCGCTACCTCCTTCTCAGTTCATCCCGTCAGGATGCAGGTGGCCATAGGTTACGACGTGTGTCTGTGTCCTTTGAAGACATTCTATGCATTTGCGTGTCTGTGAGAGAGTGTGAGAGTGTTCTTTCCCCTTTGCAAGGAACAGGAGCACATTGTGGGCATTGTGCTGCGTTGGCTGCTGCTTGCCTATTTTCATTTACTGTATTTTTAACATCACTCCACGTCAATACCTGTACATCTTTATTTTTAATGGCTTCATAATATTACATGAGATGCGCACATTATGATTTGTTTCATTCTTTCCCTCTCAATGGGCATTTACGTTGTTTCCAGTATTTTGCAACTACCTGAAATGCTGTAATGAATAACTTTGCATGTGGCTTGATATACATTTGTAAATATACCTACAAGATAACTTGCTATAAATGAAACAGCTGGGTTACAGGTCTGTGCATTTTCTAATTTTGATGGATGTTACCAAAGAGGTTAGAAAAAGTTCTGCTCTTGTCTACATGTGTTAATAAATGCAATATTGGATATCTTCAATTTTTTTTTTTTTTTTTGTGTGTGTGTGTGTGTATTTTTCTGAAGTTGGAAACAGGGAGACAGTCAGACAGACTTCCGCATGCTCCCGATCGGGATCCACCCGGCATGCCCACCAGGGGGCGATATATTGCCCATCTGGGGCATTGCTCTGTTGCAACCAGAGCCATTCTAGCGCCTGAGGCAGAGGCCATAGAGCCATCCCCAGCGCCTGGGCCAACTTTGCTCCAATGGAGCCTCGGCTGCGAGAGGGGAAGAGAGAGACAGAGAGGAAGGAGAGGGGGAGGGGTGGAGAAGCAGATGGGCGCTTCTCCTGTGTGCCCTGGCCGGGAATCAAACCCAGGACTCCTGCACGCCAGGCCAATGCTCTACCACTGAGCCAACTGGCCAGGGCGATATCTTTAATTTTTTATCTTTACCGGTCTGATCGTAGACTTGACCTCCTGATCAAACATGACCTGGACCCAGATGAAAGATGTTGTAGCAGGTGCAGGGGATGAAGGAGAGAGAGCAGAGGAAGGAGCAATAGACTGCAAATAAGAGCATTGCCAAGCTGGTAGTTCTGTGCATGCTGAGGACAGACAGGCCACCCCTGCTTCAGCTCCCAGCCCCTCCCAGCCATGTCTCTTCCCTATACTAGGCTTTGGCAAATACCAACTTTTATTTTTTTTCAAAAGGAAGTAGTTTTATTTTTTTTAAAAAGGAAGTAGCACCTTTAATAGCTTAGGGATTGAAAGAATACAAGAAAAAGGCAAGTAAAAGCATACATCATAAGAGGAAATGTCCAAAGAAACATAGGTTAATATAAATAGTTCTATTTGTTCTCAAGGAAATGATGGACAATGGAATTTATCTTTAAAATAACAAATCGAGCATAGTACAAAGTATAGAGGTAAAAAGCAGGCAGGCAGATCACAGAAAAGAAATGAGCAGAACAGAAAGAGATGGCATCATTGGGGAGAGAGAACAAGGGAATAAACACATAACCCTATGACAGACATGAGTGAAACACACAGCTGTGGCTGGTGGCAATGATGTTCAGTGACATTGAAATGAAGCCAATCTAAAAACGTTAGGCGAGGAGGACATAGGTACAGGAGACAGAGGAAGGACATTCCACAAACGAAACTGGCTGTTTCCTAAGAAGAGGGAAAACAAGCCTAAAGTAAGATTAATTGAACTGAATTTTAAATTATCCTGAAATAAAGACATCTTTCAATCTGCACTGGAAACCCACACAGTACCCTGGGAGGCGGGGGGCGGGGTGGAGGTAGGTCCTAATGATACACACCTAGAATATTCTGAGTTATAGGACTTCCAGGATAAAGATAGAACCAAATCAGAAGATGTTGCATATATGGAGAAAAGAGGCTGGTCTCAGATGTCACAATAGCTCTGCATCCCAGAAGACACAAAGGAAAATCTACATGTTCGCAGAAAAGATAGGACGTTCTGGGAACTTTATAGCCAGAATTGTTGTTTTTGGTGATGAATACTCTCGTGCATGCAAGAACACATGAAATACAGCAACTAAGAGCCATTGGAAAATAGAAAAATAATGTCATGATGAAATTTGGCCAGAAAAAAAATAAATCAAATAATGAAAAAAGAGAAGCTATGGCGAACAGTGAATATATATATGTTGAAGCATCAATCATTAGTTTTTTGTTGCAATAGCTTAGTTGTTCATTGATTGCTCTCTCATATGTGCCTTGACTGTGGGGCTTCAGCAGACCAAGTAACCCCTTGCTTGAGCCAGCGACCTTGGGTCCAAACTGGTGAGCTTTGCTCAAACCAGATGAGCCCAAGCTCAAGCTGGCGACCTCGGGGTCTCAAACTTGAGTCCTCTGCATCCCAGTCTGATGCTCTATCCATTGCACCACTGCCTGGCCAGGCAGTGAATATATTTAAAAATAGAAAAAAGACCAGCCCTGGCTGATTGGCTCAGCAGTAGAGCATCAGCCCGGCATGTGGAAGTCCCAGGTTCAATTCCCTGCCAGGGCACACAAGAGAAGTGCCCATCTGCTTCTCCATCCTTCCCCTTCTCCTTCCTCTCTGTCTCTTTCTTTCCCTCCCACAGCCAAGGCTCTGTTGGAGGTAAGTTTGCCCAGGCACTGAGGATGTCTCCATGACCTCCACCTCAGGTACCAGAATGGCTCCAGTTGCAACGAAGCAACGCCCCAGATGGGCAGAGCATTGTTCCTTGGTGGGCATGCTGGGTGAATCCGGGTTGGGCACATGTCTGTCTGTTTGACCTGTCTGACTACCCCCCTGCCCCACTTCTCACTTTGGAAAAATACAAAAAAAAGAAAAAAGACCAAACTACCATGGGAAATATTTACAGAAGAGAATATAAATATCACCAATGCAGAAAGTAGTTATATTGGAACAGCGAGATAAGATGTCTTGCCACACAATTAATTAGCCAAATTAGGGAGTCTTTAATTAACCGGCTGTGTGGACCACGTGGAGACCTAAGTCGTTCAAATCAATGCTGTGGGAAACACAGTTTGGAGCTAGCTTTTAAAGGGAAAATTACATACTGACTGAGGAATGGGGAGGAGAGGAAGCATAGCAGTAAAACAAAGCAGTGAAACAAGCTTTCTTACAATGTTTATTTATAGGGTTAATTCAGGGAGAAACATTCTGAGAACACCTGCTATTTTGCAAAGCTAGTCAAAGGCCACAGTCTGGGAAACCAGCCTCAAGGCCAAGAACAAGGAGTTTTTTCAGAAAAAGTAAATTCTGCTAAAAGCCTCTTTGCTTTTTTAGAGAAAGTAAGTTTTGCCAAAAATTATTCATGTTAAGAGCCTTTCTTTTCCACACTTCAGTACTACACGAACAATACCAGTGCTGGGAAGAGGAGGGTGGGCGAAGGGTAAGAAGCCGAAGTCCTCACTGTGTGCAGCACAGAGTCAACAGGTAGATTAAATGTGCTGCTGAAAACAAGACACTCTTGGGAGGACTCGGGGCCCAAGCAGAGTGCAGAGGGTGTCCCACTGAGGACGGCTGGGCATGGGGGTCAAGGTCTAAGCAGGCTGAGCAGGGTCCCCTACAAGTGAGACCTCGCCTCGCCTTGTCCTACACTGTCCCTCCTGGCCTGGGTTTGTGCTGTTTTCCCTGCCCTGGTTGTCTCTTTGCTCTAGTGGCCTCCCTGGCTGGTCTTGAAGCTGCCAGACGTTAAAGTCTGGGGAGGAACTTGAGAGAAGGAATACAGTTGTCTTTTGGTCTTTATGAAGCAGAACCCTGGTGTCCTGCTCTGGCCTCCACAATTAACCACCAAAAAAGTTTACATCCTGCTGGGAGCAGTCCCTGTCCAGGCTCTTGAAAGGAGAAGGCGATGCCTCCGGGCTCATCCCTCCTCAGCCTCCCCTAGCTCACAGCTGCAGGTCTGATCAATAAATCACAGGCCAAGTCTCCACAATGCATGGGCATCTCTCTGTGACACCAAACGCAGAGTGGGAGCCACACTGACTACTCCCCAAAGAAGTAAGAACATTTGTAATGGTGACAATGAAAAGACGCGATGTCAATTTCAACATCAGACGTGCATGTCCAGAAAGTGAGGGATGGAACTGACACCAGAGCTTCCTTCCCATCGAGTGACAAAACTGCAGCAGGACAAGGATTCCAGAATCTACTGTTGACTTGAGCATTCGGGTCTTCACTGCTCATTGGCACATGGTCAGTGGATGGTTCAGTGTGTCCATTCAAGGGTCAAGAATGGTGAAACCCATTACTGGCGGGAGCCCTGAACCACGTGGGTGCAAACAAGTCCATTACTGGGGCCTCGGGCTCACAGACCACAGGTCAGAAACGGCCTCCAAGGACTTGGGCTTCAGGGGAAGGGTCTTTCCTCCTGCATTTCTGTTTCTTTCCTGCTGCACTGCGGCCTCAGGACAGAGGAAGGACAGGGGTTGTGCAGAGAAGAGGACACCAGAGCGAGTCCCAGAGGCCCCGGCATCACAGCTGTGGGTTCCCAGGAATTGGGATATTGTTTCCTGAGCGGGATATATGCTGCCACAGTACTTGCTGACCACGGTCACTTCATAATAGAAAGTTATTTTTATTCTGTTTGAGGTTCTTTCTTTGAGACAAGACATTGATGAACATGGGGGCTACTGGTTCTCAGAGTGGGGCTGAGTCTGCTTCCCCCTAGAACTCCTCTGAGGCCTGTTCACCCAGAGGACAGCACCGAGCATGCTCAGGAGCAGGGGCACCTTCAGGAAGACCAGGAGCAGAAAGTGGACGTTGATGAGCAAGGACCTGAGGAAGAGACATGATGACAGAAAGGAGCTGCCACCAGGACCCTTCTTCCCAGCTCTACCTCTGCCCAGGTGGTGGGTTCTAATAACCTCTGTGACAGCGAGCCCAGGGCCGAACATGACGTGGCCTCCAGTCCTCCCCAAACTCTTTCCTCATTTCTTACTATCTCACCCTTGCTGCTCTACTGGGAAGAAAATGACCTGGGTCCTTAGAAGATAAGAGACTAGGACACAGGCACACACAAAGGGGAAACTGTGGGCTGACTCAGGAAGAAGACGGCTGTCCACAAGCTTAGGAAAGAGGCCTTAGAAGAAACCAACCCTGCCGACACCTTGACCTCTGTCCCAAGGCTGTCAGACGTGTCTAGAAATAGATGCCTGTTGTTTGAGCCTGTGGCACTTTATTACGGCAGCCTAAGCTGATGAATACATGGGTTGTCTCTTATTCAAAAGTATTCACAGGTATTTGTGGAGTAAATTCATCAATCAACTAATTACATTGACTCTATTTGGTTCACTAATCATCCCTCAGTTATTAGTGCCTGGAGGGCAGACACCGTGGTTATTTTGTTCATCCTCGTATTTCTTGTGTTCTCTAGATGCGGAGTGCTCAATAGTGGACTAAATGAAGGAATTATCCATGTAATGCTGATCAAAATGCTAATTGGCAGTTATTCTGGCTTTGGTTCATAAAATAAGGAAGCCCCTAGTTATTGCTTATTAAACGCAGTTTGGTAGAAAGAAATTCTCAAAACAGAGGGCAAATGGGAGAAGGGATAAAGGGGTTCCTGGGGAAAGATTAGCATGTCTCATAGGGATTCTGGGGGAAGGCACAGCAACAGGCCATCACAGCAGGTCTAGAAACAGAGACAACAGGGCCAAGGAGGATGGAGGAAGGAGACGAAAGGGGCCTCTCAGCTTCCAGAAAGCCCCTCTAGCTGTCTGGCTGGGCAGGGCTCCAGGAAACATGAGCGAGGCTCAGTTTCTTCCCCTGTAAGATGGAAACATGCGTATCTGCCCATCCCTCTTCAGGAGACAATCGTCAGCAGAGTCAAAACATAAACAGAGCATGGACAGGAAAGGCCTCCATGAGCTCCAGGTGCTCTGTAGACACCAGGCACTCAGTATCACTGTTGTTGCCATAACAATAACTAGGGAAAGGGGACTTCCGCAGGCCCTTTCTGTTCTCCCAGCATTGGGACCAAGCCTCTTTGTGAGCCCATGACCCCAGTGCCCACACACCCTGGTTATGCCCTCTGCCCTGACTGCCTGCTCATCCATCTTCCACACTCTGAACTCCACGGGGGACACTCCATGTCATGTGACCAGAGCTCAACACAGGGCCAGTAACATAGAACTTAACTCAGTGACAGCGGGATGGACGAATGAATGAACCAGCAAACCTCAGAGTACACTGAGCTGCAGGATGCAGGATAGGGGATGGGGGTCGCCAAGGACACTGTGCACCTGAGAGCAAGAGGGAAGGGCCCCTGGCATCCTAGCAGGGACCTGGGACTACAAAGTGTCCCCACATTGGAAGAATTTTGGACAAGTGGGCCACAGGGAGGAATTGCATCTGAGCTGACTTACCCATCATTGGAATGGTGGCTGGTCACTGTCAGGGAGCCTGTAGTGTCTTCTGAGGAGACTGGCACTGTGATCATGTTGGTGGCAGAGGTGACGGTGGTGGTGAAGGTGACGTTGGGGTTGGAGGTAACGGCAGTGGTGGTCAACACTCTAGCTGTTGCGTGGGATACAGAACAGATTTCATTCTACTCTGCCTGCTAACTCACCAGCAGCCCTGCGTGTGGCTCTCAGCCTGAGAAAAGTATGGGCTGCCCTGGCCTGAGGAGCCTTGCACAGACCTTTGGGAGCAGCGTTTAGCCAGGAGCACTCCCTTGCCTCTAGGTGGTTCAGAGCATCAGAGCAGCTGGGTCTGGGTACAGGCCCAAGAGGTCATCAAGCAGGCCCTGGGAGGGTGAGGGGCCACGGATTGCTTCAGGTCAAGGGCAGCATGGGGTTCAGCTAAACCAGGGTCGGGAATCTTTTTGGCTGAGAGAACCATGAGCGCCACATATTTTAAAATGTAATTCCATGACAGCCATGCAATGACCTGTGTACGTTATGCATTATCCAGTAAAAATTTGGTGTTGTCTGGAGGACAGCTGTGATTGGCTCCAGCCACCCGCAACCATGAACATGAGTGATAGAAAAATGAATGGATTGTAATACATGAGAATGTTTTATATTTTTAACGTTATTATTTTTTTTATTAAAGATTTGTCTAGGAGCCAGATGCAGCCATCAAAAAGCCACATCTGGCTCACGAGCCATAGGTTCCTGACCCCTAAGCTAAACTCTAAACATGCTTGTGGCATAAGACAGGGCTTTGGCCAATGCCTCCCCCAGCGTATTTACTCAGCAAGGACAAGAACAGAATGGAGGTTTGCCTGGTGCAAACATACCCAAGATCCGTGACTTCTAAGGTCAGGACCAGCCCTGAACAAAATCACAATGTTCAGGAAGAACCTTTACTTTGCACAAGTTAGCCAGTTTCTACAGTTAGGAGAGCTCCTTATCAGGAGGGTTTTCAGGACCCATGACCGTGGGTTTCCCATCGGTCATTTCCCTTTCTCCTTTCTGTCTGGGAGGTCTTCTCTTCAGTCAGATTGGGTGCCCTCTAGGGGCAGGGGCATTTGCCTTCTTTGGTTACCCTATCCACACCAACCCCCACCCCAACACCCCAGCACATGCCTTCTCTCCTCCTCCCTCCGCATTCTTTGGGCTTCCTTCTCCACTCTACCTCACACTGACAACTTCCATTCAGCAGTTGTGACGGTCCTTCCAGGTTCTCAGTGAAGTGGGGACTGTGTGAATGTGTTCCCCCACCCACCATGAGGGTCCCTTGGGCTGGTGTTGGCTGTCTGAGGGTCAGTAGCAGCAGAACCCAACAGATAAGCTTGTTCAAACCAAGATACTCCCAGGGGTGTCTGAATTCTAGGACTTAGAAAGAGAGCGTCATTAAGCTCAGAGGCATAAATGGCTCATGATGGAATTTCAGGAATCAAATGCAACCGTTTGATTGTGGAAGCCTTTATAGACCACCGGAATTGAACCATAGCACCCCGACTGGGCTGGGCCTCCTTCTCCAAGAGGTCAGATATGGAACAAGAGATGGGACTGCAGCTATGAGTCCTAGCCCCAAACTTCACAGAGAACAAGAACACCTAGGAACCAGAGGTTCCAGAAAATTATTGGCAGAAATTGGGGTCTATGGGTCCCACAGAAGAGGGTACCTTTGATCTATGGGCTAAAACAGGGAATATCACCCATTCTCTCTGAGAAAAAGACTCAGACACAGGGCTTTACAGAGAAAAATAAATGTACCCAGAAAACCTTGGTCCCATCCTGGAGGAGGCCCTGGGAGCCACAGGAAATCTAAGAGAAGCCCTGACCCTCCCAACCCCAGGTGATCAGTTGGGGTTCCATGAGACCTCAGGACTCGACCACCTGCTGTGACAGATCACTCTGAGTGAGCTTAGTCACTGGAGAGGGGACCACAGGGACCATGACAGAGCAGGCTCTGAAGAGACACAGCCACACACACAGTACTCTTACCTGGGCCAATGGTCACATTTACTCGGGTCCCAAGGTCAACTCCAGTTCTCTCAATCCCACACCAGTAGACGCCTGTATCCTCTCGCCTCAGCTTCTCCATGGTGACAGTGAACACATGGCTTCTCTGATTGTCCCTGATGGACACATGGTCACTCTTCACCTCCCACTCTGTCCCAGTGGTTTTAACAAGGTCCTTACAACCACTCCACTCAGCTCCTCGACACCACCACTTCCTGTAGGTCTTCCACTTTGGGTCATAGTGACACTGCACAGTCAGCGAGCCCTGCTCCAGACCACTCACTTCTTCTGGACCCGTGATTTCATATGATGAGCCTGGAAAACACAAATTCATGTACCTCTCACCCCCACCCTGAGGGCAAGGCTGCAGCCTCTTGCACTGTGAGCGCTCCAATCAGTCCAAGGGCCTGATGCATGACACAAGGTCAAGGCAAGACACACCTTCCACAGCACAGACCTTTTGTCCTTCAAATGTCCACTGGGTCAGAGCCACCACGAATATCTCCTAAGGGAACAGCTACAAATCTCACAAGAACCAGTGAGGACACCGAGCAGTAACAGCTTCGGGCAACTCTCTCCCTCCCCCTCCCTGTGGCTCATAAACCTCCGTATTTCCAGCAACATTCTCTTGCAACATCTCTGTGTGACTCTGGTCTCCTGGGAGGAAAGAGTGGAGGGTCCATTTCACAGGAGTGTGAGTGCTGCCTGACCCCTGCTGATGATCTCCAGTGATGACCTCTTCATTAAATTGTCATAAATTTCAGTTCCAGACTTCCTAGTATAAGTTATCTTACAAGATAAAAGCACCTACACTATGACCTCTTGTGTCTTGTAAGATTTTTCTTAAACTTAAGCAACAGTGAAAAAGATGAGAAACTGACAAGCCTTACTAGGTCCTCTCTTCAACAAAACACCCTTCACGGACAACGCTACCCTGTGCTGTATTTTCCATGTAATCTTCTTCCCGAAGGCACTCTGAAAAAATGGAGTAATATAAGTGAGACATCCCTCAGAAATTCTATAAGAACCAGTGCCGACCCATTCACAAAAATGCTAGACTCTGATGATTTATTTGCTGCCAATCACCACTAGGTGTGAGTGTTGCAAAGAGTGTCTGAGATGAGCCTGGAAGCACTTTAGAACACGTGAATCCAACGATTACAAACATGTATTTAAAAGCAAACGGAGAACATCGACAAACCTGAACATTACAGGGATTGTCATCAAACAGGTCTCTAAAAGTTTCCAAGGACTGAAATCAGTAAGTGTGTTCTCTGAGTACAATTCAACTAAGTTAGAAACCAATAACAAAAACATTCTAAAACATTTTAACATGCTCAGAATTTTAAAAAATACACTCTTAACTAACCAATGAGTGAAGAAAGCCATTACAATTAATATATTTAAATCTTTTAATTGAATGAAAAGAAAAACACTACAAATCCAAACATTTGAAATATAGCTTAAAGACTACTCCTATTCAAGACAACGCCCTAGTCCTCAGAATCTTACTCAGCAATGGGGATTTTGCAGATGTGAGTAGGTTAAGACCTAGAGATGGTGACGCAGACAGACCCAGTGCAATCCAGTACCGAGAGTGCTGTTGTTCCGGTTCCTCGGTCGCTCACCTGGGAAGAGTAGCCATGTGGTCCTGCCCCCCTAGATTCTGTTTTCTCAGAGCATCAAGTGCCAGCTGTTTCCCAGGGACCTGACATTCACCCAGAAATGGACATCTTGTAACTTCTGTTCTTCCCTCCCTGTGAGAGTACTCCACATGTCCTCATTTTCGCACTGACCACACTGGACAACAGTCTGTTCTTTGGATTGTCCGAAGCAAAAACTGAGGCTGGCCGACAAGTGGGGGAGCCACAGTTCCTAGAGCCCACCCACTCTGTCTTTGCTGCCTGTGTCCTCACTGGACTCTGAGCGCTTTGGTGGACAGCTCTCAGCTCTAGCTACAAGTCAGCACCAGCGGTGGAGGCTTAGAAACAGCTCAGACCCCCGAGCACACCTCAGAAGCTGGGTCTGAGCTGTAACCTGAGCATCTGTGCTCGTGAAGAGTTCTCTGTAGGATCCACTCCTTAGTTCGTCATCTGTTTATGTAGCACAGCTGGGGTGGGAGGGGGAAGAGACACTGTCCTAAAGGGGACATTTCTCTTGGGTGGGGTTTATTGTTTGTTTCCCAGCAGCTGACAGAGAACATGTGAGATGAAGAAACTTGATTTCCATTTCAAGAAAATGTGTCTGATTCCTGGCCGGTTGGCTCAGCAGTAGAGCATCGGGTTTGATTCTTGGTCAGTGCATACAGGAGAAGCGACCATCTGCTTTTCCACTCCTTTCCCTCCTCCTTCTCTTTCTCTCTCTCTTTTCCTCCTGTAGCCATGGTTCAAATTTCTCGAGCATGTTGGGCTTGGGCACTGAGGATGGCTTCATGGCATTGCCTCTGGTACTAAAACTAGCTCTGGTGCTGAGCAATGGGGCAGTA
The DNA here is from genome assembly GCF_036850995.1 of Saccopteryx leptura. Classification (NCBI taxonomy): domain Eukaryota; kingdom Metazoa; phylum Chordata; class Mammalia; order Chiroptera; family Emballonuridae; genus Saccopteryx; species Saccopteryx leptura. The sequence goes on from NC_089507.1 coordinate 171,911,472, forward strand.
GCCCCTGATGTGTAGAGCATCACCTGATGTGTAAGGAGCTTGCTCAGTGGATCCCAGCAGGGGCAAATGCAAGAGTCTCTCTAAATTCCCACCTCTCATTTAATAAAAATATATAAAATAAATAAATAAATAATATGACTGGATGATGAACCAGCCCTGCCATTAACCCTGATGTGTCCCATTCCCTCAGGACAGACCCTCTCTCTACTGCGCAGCCTCAGTCACTCCAGCTCCTAAAGCCCGAGCTCCACTCACCCGGGATGATGAGAAGAAGCAGCGGCAGGAGCAGCCACATGGTCCTGCCTGCCTGCGTCTCTCCCTGGTGACCATTAAATGCCAGCATCCTCCAGGGGCTTGAACAGAGCCCAGAGACAACCTGCCTAGGATTTGTCAAAATCATTGAGTTTTGGTTCTCTCATCTACTTCCCTTAGTTTTCTGTCTTTATTTACTTCCTAATTTTATTTAGGCGGAGACAAGCTGTGTCATCCTAACAAGTGTGTGACTGATGTGTTTGTCTTCAATGATTTGGGGAAGCCCCACCCGGGTGTGAGGGGCTGAGAAGGGGCCGCCCTCAGCACAGGGCAGGACGTGCAGCATGGCGGCGGAGGGGAGCTGAGAGCCAGGTCCCAGTTGGTGATGGAGACATGCTGGGTTTGCACGTTGGAAAGGACGCAGCGCTCAGGGCTGGCACCCAGCCTGACTGGAGAAACAGCCGCATTCTCAACCTCTCTCCAGGCAGCCCCACTACGGGGCATCTCAGATCCCCTTCCTGCTCTGGGTCATTGTCCCTCCCTGAGCCTGACCCCCATTCCTCCCTCAGGACAGCTTTTTCCCAGGTCCTCAGTCACTCTGAAGCAGACACCTTTCCCCTTCAGCCTCATTTTATCCCAGATGTTTTCTTCCCCAAATCTTTGAATATTTCTCGGCTGTGGGCTCTTGACAAACTCCCTGCGCCAGGGACACTGCTTATTCTAAGGGCCTCCTAAGCAACATTTCCTCACCTGTTCTCTTCCTTTAGAAGTTCCGTCCCTCCTTCTCTACCACCTGTTCTCTCTTTTTCTCCCTCTCAGAATCAATTCTGTCATCCTTTTTTAAGAAATGTATTTCCAGCTGCTGGCAGGCAGAAGGAAGCCTTTGACTCAAGGTGTGCGGTACTTAGACTGTATCCCTAACTCCCAGTCTGGCCCTCTGTATGGCCCTGCACATGTTTCTGGAGGGCTCCCAGAAACTGGAAAAGCAACTTTTTTCCAGAAAGCCAGTGAGGTTCTAAAGTCCTCTGGTGTGACCGTGGGGGGATTTGCAAGAAGTCAGGCAGGGAGGGAGAGGAACAGGACAACAGGTCAGGTCATCTGGCCTGCAGGGACCTTTGTCTAGAGTGGGTCGTGGCCTCTGCTCTTAAAAAAGAATGTGAAGACCACAGTATGTGGTGAATCAGATGTCCTTGAGCGGTGGATAATTCCAGTCTTGAGCCATGTGGCCAAGGAAAACAGAAACCACCTTTCTCTGGACATTGTGACATGTGTACAGTGTTAAGAAGTAAAGGTGATGGTGTCTCTACTTTTCCGCACGTGAAGAAATGTGCCCGTCCAGGAGCAGCCTGATTTTAGCTCCCGACCTGCCGAGTCCAGGCTTTTGGGTTTCTGAGACCTCGCGGGCTGCTCCATGGAAGCCTGACAGCTGTTTTCCATAAAATGTGTGAAACATCGAATTGGCCTTAAGGCTGGAGAGACTGGACAAGATTTTCGTCCATTGTGGTTCATTCACACCGAGAGATTTGAGTATTTTCCCCGCAGTTTGTGGACGATTTGGGTAAATTATGAAATGAGCAAAGGTTCTCAGAGCACCAGGTAGAATTTGACCCAATGAAAGTTCAAAAATATATTCAGAGAAGAGAAACAGGAGTTCACCACCCCGTCAGCCCTACCTGTCGGGAACACTGATCACTCCCCAGGGGTTGGTGCAGTCTCCTGCAGCTTGGAGTGGTATCAGTCATTGGATAGGTAAAAATTATTATTTCAGAAGAAAACTATTTCAGGCCCTACAACCACTCATCTCTAATGTTTGTTTGCTTGTTACATCATAAAATAAAAAGTAATGGGAAAATATATATCCATATTTGTGATTTCTTTTTCTGCCCTTTGAGAGTTTTTAGTATTGTGTTTTTACACTCTCTTCCATCCCTTGGAAGACAGGGGAAACCCATTACTGGCGGGGGCCCTGAACCACGTGGGTGCAAACCAGTCCTTTATCAGGACTGCAGGCTCACCGGCCCCAGGTCGGAAACGGCCTCCAAGGACTTGGGCCCCAGAGGAAGGGTCTTTCCTCCTGCATTTCTGTTTGTATTTCCTGCTGCACTGCGGCCTCCGGACAGAGGAAGAACAGGGGTTGTGCAGAGAAGGCGACACCACAGCGAGTCCCTGAGGCCCAGGCATCACAGCTGTGGGTTCCCAGGGATTGGGATATTGTTCCCTGAGCAGGGACTACGCTGCCTCTAGAACCACAGGCCTTGCTGACCACGGTCACTTCATAATAAAAGTATTTTTTTTCTGTTTGAGGTTCTTTCTTTCAGAAAAGACATCAATAAACATGAGGGCTAGTGGTTCTCAGAGTGGGGCTGAGTGTGCTTCCCCCAGAGCTCCTCTGAGGCCTGTTCACCCAGAGGACAGCACCGAGCATGCTCAGGAGCAGGGGCACCTCCAGGGAGACCGGAGTGAAAGTGGACGCTGCTGAGCAAGGACCTGAGGGAGGGAAACGATGACAGAAAGGAGCTGCCACCAGGACCCTTCTTCCCAGCTCTACCTCTGCCCAGGTGTCGTGTTCTAATAACCTATGTGACAGCAAGCCCTGGGCCAAACTCTCCCCCAAGCTCTCTTTCCTCATTTCTTACTATCTCACCCTTGCTGCTCTACTGGGAAGGAAATGACCTGGGTCCTTAGAAGATAAGAGACTAGGACAAAGCCACTCACCAAGGGGAAACTGTGGGCTGACTCAGGTAGAAGATGGCTGTCCACAAGCTTAGCACAGAGGCCTTAGAAGGAACCAACCCTGCTGACACCTTGATCTCAGTCCCAAGGCTGTCAGAAGTGTCTAGAAATAAATGCCTGTTGTTTGAGCCTGTGGTACTTTATTAGGGCAGCCTGAGCTGATGAATACACGGGTTGTCTCTTATTCAACAGTAATCACAGATATTTGTGGAATAAATTCATCAATCAATTAATTACATCGACTCTATTTGGTTCACTAATTATCCCTCAGTTATAAGTGTCTGGAGGGCAGACACCTTGATTATTTTGTTCATCCTCATAACCCCTGTGTTCTCTAAATGAAGGAGTGCTCAATAGTGGCCTAAAAGTATTAATTTTTCATTTTGTGCTGATCAAAACCCTAATTGGTAGTTATTCTGGTTTTGGCTCATAAAATAAGGAAGCCCCTTGCTATTGCTTATTAAAAGCAGTTTGGGCCTGACCAGGCGGTGGTGCAGTGAATAGAGCATTGGACTGGGATACAGAGGACCCAGGTTCGAGACCCTGAGGTCACCAGCTTGAGCGCGGGCTCATCTGGTTTGAGCAAAGCTCACCAGCTTGGACCCAATGTCGCTGGGTTGAATAAGGGTTTACTCAGTCTGCTGTAGCCCCATGTTCAAGGCACATATGAGAAAGCAATCAATGAACAACTAAGTGCCACAAAGAAAAACTGATGATTGATGCTTCTCATCTCTCTGCGTTCCTGTCTGTCTGTCCCTATCTATCCCTCTCTCTGACTCTCACTCTGCTCTGTAAAAAATAAATAAATAAAATTAAAAGCAGTTTGGTAGAAAGAAAATCTCAAATCACAGGGCAATGGGAGCGGGGATAAAAAAGGTTCTTGGGGGAAGATTGGGATGTTGTTGGTCAAATAAGTTTTTAAATATGACATATATGATATGTTTGCTCACTTTGGGTGTGGGAGACAGGCTGTAAGCTGGTCAAGTTATTGTAGCCTAAAGCTTAGTTTTAAAACTAAGCTTTTGACCACACCTTTAACTGTTGCATGATAGGGGGTGGTGCACTCTCATGAGGAATCCAATTTATGCCTCAGATAAGTGACTTTGTATCAGAGACTTCCTTATTTGTATATTGGATTAAAGGTTTTGATTTCTACACTATAAAATAGGGACAGACTGTGGGTTCCTTCTCTCAGTTCCTGCTATCACCATTGCAGGGTCCTCCCTGATCCCTTGCCCTTCTTGGGAAAAGCAGGTTTTCTGCATTTCCCATGTCTTCTCTTGTGGCTTGCCTGTCTTGGTGAGACACCAATAAACAGAATGGCCCACCATCCGCCGACTCTGCCATTTCTTTACCGTCTTTCCGAATCCAGTGGGAACCTGCATGTGAATGGCCACGATGGCGGCTCCTGTCCATACAACTGGCGTAGTTTGCAGCGGAATTCAGAGATAGGTATGCGGCCTTCACCCTTGAGGGGTGGGGTAGAGGACGGGTTGCTGTTCTGGCTCCCCATGGCTGTCCTTTTAGGGGCCGTGGGCTGCGTGTTTTTTACTCAAAAGGAAACCAGGAGTTCTATGCGTGAAGCTGCCTGAGGTCAAAAGCTTCAGTATGAATTGCAAATCAAACGCAGAAAAGGCTGGAATTGGAGTGAGCACTGGAGAAGGAATTATGGGTTCGAGAGTTGCAGTTTGCCCTGGAAGCTGAACGTTTGCAGCTGCAGTTGTTGGAGAAAGAACTGCGGATTCGAGAGCTTGAGTCTCAGCTTCTGGCCAAAACTCAGCAACCACAGGAACATAAATGGTCACCCAAGGAGCAGCATCCGTGCCAGTGGATTGGCTTTGAGTCAGCGGGAGCAGGTGCCTGCAACTCCTCTTCTGAGGATGAGAAGGCTCAGGCTGAAGCTGCCATATGCACACTGAGAGCCCGACCAGTGGTGGCCAAGAAGGTAAAAACCCAGAAGCGAAGAGTCCCTAAGGGGCAGCCACAGCCTCCTGCCCAGGTAATGGAACACTATGTGGTCCGACTCTATACCCAGGTAGAGCTGATGGAGTTGAGGGCACAATTTAGGCAGAAACCTACTTAATCCCTGGTAGCTTGGTTACTATGATTCTGGGACATAGGTGTGGGTGGCATTATGCTCTCCAGAACAGAGATGGAGAAATTGGCTGCCATTACCACACACTCTTCCTTGAGGTAGCATCTTCAGAACTGCCATGGCAACCCAGGAGACCATACCCTATTAGAATGGGTGATGGCCGCCATTCGTATGGTCTGGCAGAGTGCTGGAAAATTGCCAGGGGCAATGAGTCGGTGGCAGTGCTACAGTGAGTTAGTAAAGGTCCTTTAGGAACTAGGTATGAAGAATGCTGTTTTCAACCTTGGGTCCTGTGGGCCAGCCGAGGAAGTGTTTACAGCAAAAATGAGGAAATTTATCCTTGCTAGAGCCCCGCCAGCCCTTTTTGGGTCACTTGTCGCTATCTTGGGCCCCGATGTGGGGCAGCCCATCAATGCAGTTACACAGATGGTAGCAGATTTGGGAGAGCTGAAGACCGCTCGGGATCATAAAGCAGTGAGGGCTGCTGCCTATGTTGCCCCCCTCCCCACTAACAAGGGAAACGGGCCTGTAAAGGTTACCTGAACGCAGATGTGGGTAGATTTGATTGCGGCTGGAGCAGATAAGGGGAAATTAGATGGCCAGCCTAATAAAATTCCTTTGGAGCTTTGGTGGCAGCTGAAACCAGAACAGAAGTTCCAGCCACTGAGACAAAAGGCCCCAGCAGCTACCAATAAAACGTTTGGTGCGCGCACAGCTCGGTTACAAGATTATATGATAGAGATGGCCAAGGGAGAGGAGAACTCCCAAGACCCACTGTACCAGTTTGAATAGGAAAAGGGCTGAGGGACCTGTCTAATGGGGATGGGCAGGGACCGGAGGCCATATGTGGAACTGGCTATCCACTGGTCCCCTTCCAATGTGCAACAGGTGTTGGCCTTGGTGGATACAGGTGCAGAATGTTCCCTCCTCTATGGAAACCCAGAGCGGTTTGCTGGGACCCCAGTGGCCATTGACGGTTATGGGGGCCAAACTGTTCAAGTGAAGCTAATAACTCTTCCACTGGGGATAGGAAGACTGCCTCCTAAGCCATATAAGGTGTATGTATCTCCTATTTCTGAATATATTTTGAGGGTAGATGTCTTGTAAGGACTGTGATTGGAAACTACAGTTGGGAGTTCTGGCTGCAGATCAGGGTTGTGAAGGCAGTGTTGCGGGACACGCATCACATTCCCTTTGCAATTACCCATCCCTCCGTCTGTGACTAACACCAAGCAGTATCGCCTGCCAGGTGGTTATGAAGAAATACAGTGACAATCCTCAAACTAGAAAAGGTGGGGATCATCCGGCCAGCGCACAGTCCTTACAACTCCCCGGTATGGCCTGTGTGCAAACCAGATGGAACCTGGAGAATGAGAGTAGATTACAGAGGACTTAATAAAGTTGTTCCCCTTTGCACACTGCTGTTCCCTCGATAGCTAACATGATGGATCGGCTAAGCCATGAGTTGAGGACATACCACTTTGTGGCAGACTTGGCCAATGCTTTTTTCTCTATTGATATAGCCGCAGAGAGTCAAGACCAATTTGCCTTCAGTTGGGAAGGGAGACAATGGACCTTACAGTGTTACCCCAGGGCTATTTGCATAGCCCCACCTTGTGCCATGGGCTGGTGGCTGCTGACCTGGCTAAATGGAAACAGCCAGAGGTAGTTCGCATGTACCATTACATTGATGATATTATGCTAACTAGTAATTCTCGTCCAGAATTGTAGCAAGCAGTTCCTACCCAGCTATCCCATTTGAAAGCATGTGGCTGGGCAGTCAACGAGAACAAATTACAAAGACCTGGGTTATCTGTTAAATTCTTGGGAGTTGTCTGGTCGGGTAAGACAAAAGTTATCCCTGACGCAGTTATAGATAAGATTCAAGCATACCCCGTGCCCACTAGGGTAAAATAGTTACAGGAATTCTTAGGTTTGTTAGGGTATTGACAAGCATTTATACCCCATTTGGTTCAGTTACTATGCCCCGTGTATAACCTTATTTGGAAGGGGGTTCATTGGGATTGGACTGAGCAGGTGCAAGGTTCATTTGCAGCAGCTAAGAGAGCTGTCAAGGTGGCACAGGCCTTGAATGTGTTTGATCCTGCCAGGCCCTGTGAGCTGGATGTTCATGTAACCTCAGAGGGTTTTGAATGGGGCTTGTGGCAACAGACAGAGTGCCTATGGCAACCTATTGGGTTTTGGTCCCAATTGTGGAAAGGTGCTGAAATTTGTTACTCATTAGGGGAGAAGCAGCTGGCAGCTGTGTATGCTGCTCTCCTGGCCATTGAGAGTATTACAACCACAACACCAGTTACAGTCAAGACAACATACCCTATTGCAGGATGTGTGAGAGATTGGGTGACGAAATCACATAGTGGTATGGCCCAAATGTCCACCCTGGCCAAGTGGGGTGCCTGCCTGCAGCAACGCTGTGCTCTTAGCACCAGCCCATTGAGGGCAGAACTGCAGGAAGTCTTGGGTCCAGCCACATATGCGACCTTAGAGTCAGGTGCAACTGGGGCTCAGGAGGCAGAACCTGAAGTCAGTCCCTACCAGGAGGGGCAGGTGCCCATCCCCAAGGAAGCCTGATATACTGATGGTTCCAGCAGGGGCCAACCTGCCAAATGGATGGCTATAGCCTTCCATCCGGCCACTGAGACTATTTGGATGGACACGGGTACAGGCCAAAGCAGCCAATGGTCAGAATTAAGAGCTGTTTGGCTAGTTGCGCATAATGAACCTTCACCTCTGGTGATCTGTACTGACAGCTGAGCTGTCTATCGTGGACTGACCCTTTGGATTGTTACTTGGCACATTAACCAGTGGATGGTATTGCATTGTCCACTATGGGGTCAGGCCATGTGGCAGGACTTATGGGAAATAGGACACCAGAAGCAGGTAACAGTATATTATGTCATGGGGCATGCCTCTCTAGCCCATCTTGGGAATGATGAGGCAGATACATTGGCAAGGGTGCGATGGTTGGAGACTGCACCTGCAGGTGATGTGGCGCAGTGGCTCCACCAGCGCCCACTCCATGCAGGACAGAAAACTATGTGGGCTACAGTTGAGGCTTGGAACTTGCTTGTGTCCTATGCAGAGGTACTTGCAACTTGTGAGCAATGTGCAGTATGTTCCAAGGAGCACCCTGGAAACCACTGGTGTCACCTGGACAGATCCAGAGGGGTCATGTTCTGCTGACATGATGACAGATAGACATCATTGGACCCTTGCCAAAGTCAGACGGGTACCAGTATGCAGTCACTTGTGTAGATACTGCCACCTGTCTGCTTGCTGCTTACCCCGCTCGTAACCCTGACCAGAGGGCAGTCATACAGTCTCTGGACCACCTAAGTGCTGCATATGGGCAACTGCTGGTCCTTGAAAGTACCCACTTCACTAGTTCAATGGTGAGGCAATGGGCTCAAGAGCTGGGGGTGGACTGGAAGTAGCATGTTCTCTATCACCCCCAGGCTGCTGGTATCATAGAGTGGTATAATGGACTCTTAAAGCAGGTACTGCAACAGGAGGAGGACACCAGCTCCCTTATGGATGGACATACCGCTTATGGACAGTACTCCGGATTTTGAATGAGAGCACTCGACGGGGGAGCCCAGCTCCAATAGAGGCCCTCCTGCATTGGGCAGCTGCTCCCATTCAGTTGCAGATACGCAGCAAGGACATTTTACTCAAGCCAGGTTTTGGACAGCAGGGCAACGTGCTCTTGCTTGCCCCAACAGCCCTTCTTAAAGGCCAATGGCTTCAATGGACTTGGCCCTGGACTGTACAGGCCCCCCATCTGAGATGCATGGCCTTGTTGGCACCATGGAGAAAGGGGCTAGAGGTGGACTTCCAGTTAACTCCTTGGGCAACCAGTACCTGGACACCTAAGGTAGAAGTGTATTATCCTTTGAGTGCTCAGGGGGACAGCATTATGAAGGGCACCTTTATAATTTCTTTATGGCCAATAGTGAGTTCTCCTACTTTACTACACATAGAACCAGCAGATGCTGGTGTATTGGCCAATAAGGTTTGGTATGCCCACTCGGGGCGGCCTTTGGTGCCAGCTATGGTGCTGTCTGCAGACAAAACTCTGACCTGTATTCTGCCAGAGGGAAAAAATTTGCCTCTCTTGGTGCCGCTGACAGCTCTCTCATTTCGCCCATAGCTTTTGATTTGTTAATCCTATTGCTGTAGTTGGTACTGTTTCTGTTTATGCAATGTATCCCACTCCTTGCACAGTGACCATCATGGAAGATACCTGTGGTTTAGATTGTAAAGCGAGCAAAAGGGGTGGAATGTTGCTCAAATAAGTTTTTAAATATGACATATATATTTGCTCACTTTGGGTGTGGGAGACAGGCTGTAGCTGGCAGTTATTATAGCCTAAAGTTTTAAAACTAAGCTTTTGCCCATACCTTTGACTGTTGCATGATAGGTGGTGCTGCACTCTCATGAGGAATCCCATTATGCCTCAGATAAGTGACTTTGTATCAGAGACTTCCTTATTTGTATATTGGATTAAAGGTTTTGATTTCTACACTATAAAATGGTGGCAGACGGGGGGCTTGCTCTCTTGGTTCCTGCTATCACCATTGCAGGGGGCCTCCCTGATCCCTTGCCCTTCATGGGAAAAGCTGGTTTTCTGCATTTCCCTTGTCTTCTCTTGTGGCTTGCCTGTCTTGGTGAGACATCAATAAACAGAATGACCCACCATCCTCCAACTCTGCCATTTCTTTACCGTCTTCCCGAATCCAGTGGGAACCTGCATGTGAATGGCCATGATGGCGGCTCCTGGCCATACAGATGTCCCATAGGGATTCCTGGGGAAGGCCCAGCAATAGGCCATCGCAACAAGTCTAGAAACAGAGACAACAAGGCCAAGGAGGGTGGAGGGAGGAGACAAAAGGGGCCTCTCAGCTTCCAGAAAGCCCCTCTAGCTACCTGGCTGGGCAGAGCTCCAGGAAACATGAGTGAGGCTCAGTTTCTTCCCCTGTAAGATGGAAACATGCATATCTGCCCATCCCTCCTCAGGAGACAGAGTCAAAACACAAACAGAGCGATGGACAGGAAAGGCCTCCATGAGCTCCAGGTGCTCTGTAGACACCAGGCACTCAGTATCACTGTTGTTGCCATAACAATAACTAGGGAAATGGGACTTCCCCAGGCCCTTTCTGTTCTCCCAGCATTGGGACCAAGCCTCTTTGTGAGCCCATGACCCCAGTGCCCACACACCCTGGTTATGCCCTCTGCCCTGACTGCCTGCTCATCCATCTTCCACACTCTGAACTCCGTGGGGGACACTCCATGTCATGTGACCAGAGCTCAACACAGGGCCAGTAACATAGAACTTAACTCAGTGACAGCGGGATGGACGAATGAATGAACCAGCAAACCTGCAGAGTGCACTGAGCTGCAGGTTGCAGGATAGGGGATGGGGGTCACCAAGGACACTGTGCACCTGAGAGCAAGAGGGAAGGGCCCCTGGCATCCTAGCTGGGACCTGGGACTACAAAGTGTCCCCACATTGGAAGAATTTTGGACAAGTGGGTCACAGGGAGGAATTGCTTCTGAGCCGACTTATCTGTCATTGGAATGGTGGCTGGTCACAGTCAGGGAGCCTATAGTGTCTTCTGAGGAGACTGGCAGTGTGATCGTGTTGGTGGCAGAGGTGACAGTGGTGGTGGTCAACACTGCAGTTGTTGCGTGGCATATAGAACAGATTTCATTCTACTCTGCCTGATAATTCACCAGCAGCCCTACGTGTGGCTCTCAGCCTGAGAAAAGTATGGGCTGCCCTGGCCTGAGGAGCCTTGCACAGACCTTTGGGAGCAGCGTTTAGCCTGGAGTACTCCCTTGCCTCTAGGTCGTTCAGAGCATCAGAGCAGCTGGGTCTGGGTACAGGTCCAAGAAGTCATTAAGCAGGCCCTGGGAGGGTGAGGGGACACAGATTGCCTCAGGTCAAGGACAGCTGGGGTTCAGCTAAACCAGTGGTTGGGAAACTTTTTGGCTGAGAGAGCCATGAACTCCACATATTTTAAAATGTAATTCTGTGAGAGCCATGCAATGACCCGTGTACATTATGCATTATCCAATAAAAATTTGGTGTTCTCCGGAGGACAGCTGTGATTGGCTCCAGCCACCAGCAACCATGAACATGAGCAGTAGGAAAATGAATGGATTGTAATACATGAGAATGTTTTATATTTTTAACGTTATTATTTTTTTTATTAAAGATTTGTCTGCGAGCCAGAGGCAGCCATCAAAAAGCCACATCTGGCTCGCGAGCCATAGGTTCCCGACTCCTGAGCTAAACTCTAAACATGCTTGTGGCATAAGACAGGACTTTGGCCAATGCCTCCCCCAGCGTATTTACTCAGCAAGGACAAGAGCAGAATGGAGGTTTGCCTGGTGCTAGCATACCCAAGATCCGTGACTTCTAAGGTCAGGACCAGCCCTGAACAAATCACAATGTTCAGGAAGAACCTTTACTTTGCACAAGTTAGCCAGTTTCTACAGTTAGGGGAGCTCCTTCTCAGGAGGGTTTTCAGGACCCATGACCGTGGGTTTCCCATCGGTCCTTTCCCTTTCTCCTTTCTGTCTGGGAGGTCTTCTCTTCAGTCAGATTGGGTGCCCTCTAGGGGCAGGGGCATTTGCCTTCTTCGGTCATCCTATCCACACCAAACCCCACGCCAACACCCCAGCACATGCCTTCTCTCCTCCTCCCTCCGCATTCTTTAGGGCTTCCTTCTCCACTCTACCTCACACTGACAACTTCCATTCAGCAGTTGTGATGGTCCTTCCAGGTTCTCAGTGAAGTGGGGACTGTGTGAATGTGTTCCCCCACCCACCATGAGGGTCCCTTGGGCTGGTGCTGGCTTTCTGAGGGTCAGTAGAAGCAGAGCCCAACAGATAAGCTTGTTCAAACCAAGATACTCCCCGGGGTGTCTGAATTCTAGGAGTTAGAAAGAGAGCGTCATTAAGCCTAGAGGCATAAATGGTTTATGATGGAATTTCAGGCACCGAACGCAACCATTTGACTGTGGAAGCCTTTACAGACCACAGGAATTGAACCATAGCAACCCGACTGGGCTGGGCCTCCTTCTCCAAGAGGTCAGATATGGAACAAGAGATGGGAACTGCAGCTATGAGTCCCAGCCCTAAACTCCATAAAGAACAGGAACACCTAGGAACCAGAGATTCCAGGAAATTATTGGCAGAAATTGGGGTCTATGGGTCCCACAGAAGAGGGTACCTTTGATCTATGGGCTAAAACAGGGAATATCACCCATTCTCTCTGAGAAAAAGACTCAGACACAGGGCTTTACAGAGAAAAATAAATGTACCCAGAAAACCTTGGCCCCATCCTGGAGGAGGCCCTGGGAGCCACAGGAAATCTAAGAGAAGCACTGCCCCTCCCAACCCCGAGTGACCAGTCGGGGTTCCATGATACCTCAGAAATCGACCACCTGCTGTGACAGATCACTCTGAGTGAGTGCAGTCACTGGAGAGGGGCCACGACAGAGCAGGCTCTGAAGAGACACAGCCACACACACAGTACTCTTACCTGGGCCAATGGTCACATTTACTTGGGTCCCAAGGTCAGCTCCAGTTCTCTCAATCCCACACCAGTAGACGCCTGTATCCTCTCGCCTCAGCTTCTCCATGGTGACAGTGAACACGTGGCTTCTCTGATTGTCCCTGATGGACACATGGTCCCTCTTCACCTCCCACTCTGTCCCAGTGGTTTTAAGAAGGATCTTACAGGGATCCCACTCAGCTCCTCGACACCACCACTTCCTGTAGGTCTCCCACTTTGGGTCATAGCGACACTGCACAGTCAGCGAGCCCTGCTCCAGGACACTCACTTCTTTTGGACCCGTGATTTCATATGATGAGCCTGGAAAACACAAATTCATGTACCTCTCATCCCACCCTGAGTGCAAGGCTGCAGCTTCCTGCACTGTGAAGAACACCAATCAGTCCAAGGGTCAGATGCGTGGAACAGAGTCAAGGCAGGAACACACCTTCCACAGCACAGACCTTTTGTCCTTCAAATGTCCACTGGGTCAGAGCCACCACGAAGATCTCCTAAGGGCACAGCTACAAATCTCACAGGAACCAGTGAGGACACCGAGCAGTAACAGCTTCTGGAAACTCCCTACCTCCCTCTCCCTGTGGCTCATAAACCTCCGTATTTCCAGCAACATCCTCTTGCAACATCTCTGTGTGACTCTGGTCTCCTGGGAGGAAAGAGTGGAGGGCCCACTTCACAGGAGTGTGAGTGCTGCCTGACCCCTGCTGATGATCTCCAGTGATGACCTCTTCATTAAATTGTCATAAATTTCAGTTCCAGACTTCCTAGTATAAGTTATCTTATAAGATAAAAGCACCTACACTATGACCTCTTGTGTCTTGTAAGATTTTTCTTAAACTTAAGCAACAGTGAAAAAGATGAGAAACTGACAAGACTTACTAGGTCCTCTCTTCAACAAAACACCCTCATGGGCAATGCTACCCTGTGCCGTATTTTCTTTTTTTTCTTTTTTTGTATTTTTTTCTGAAGCTGGAAACGGGGAGAGACAGTCAGACAGACTCCTGCATGCGCCCGACCGGGATCCACCTGGCACGCCCACCAGGGGTGATGCTCTGCCCACCAGGGGGTGATGCTCTGCCCCTCCGGGGCATCGCTCTGCCGAGACCAGAGCCACTCCAGCGCCTGGGGCAGAGGCCAAGGAGCCATCCCCAGTGCCCGGGCCATCTTTGCTCCAATGGAGCCTTGGCTACGGGAGGGGAAGAGAGAGACAGAGAGGAAGGAGGGGGGGAGGGGGGGAGAAGCAAATGGGCGCTTCTCCTGTGTGCCCTGGCCGGGAATCGAACCCGGGTCTCCCGCACGCCAGGCCGACGCTCTACCGCTGAGCCAACCGGCCAGGGCCCCCTGTGCCGTATTTTCCATGTAACCTTCTTCCCGAAGGCACTCTGAGAAAATGGAGTAATATAAGAGAGACATCCCTCAGAAATTCTATATGAACCAGTGCCAACCGATTCACAAAAATGCTAGACTCTGATGATTTATTTGCTGCCAATCACCACTAGGTGTGAGTGTTGCAAAGAGTGTCTGAGATGAGCCTGAAAGCACTTTAAAACACGTGAATCCAAAGATTACAAACATGTATTTAAAAGCACACGGAGAACATTGACAAACCTGAACATTACAGGGATTGTCATCAAACAGGTCTCTAAAAGTTTCCAAGGATTGAAATCAGTAAGTGTGTTCTCTGAGTACAATTCAACTAAGTTAGAAACCAATAACAAAAACATTCTAAAACATTTTAACATGCTCAGAATTTTTAAAAATACACTCTTAACTAACCAATGAGTGAAGAAAGCCATTACAATTAATATATTTAAATCTTTTAATTGAATGAAAAGAAAAACACTACAAATCCAAACATTTGGGATATAGCTTAAAGAGTAAAAGAGTCCTATTCAAGACAACCCCCTAGTCCTCAGAATCTGTGAACATGTTACCTTACTCAGCAAGGGGGATTTTGCAGATGTGAGTAGGTTAAGACCTAGAGATGGTGACGCAGACAGACCCAGCGCAATCCAGTCCCAAGAGTGCTGTTGTTCTGGTTCCACGGTCGCTCACCTGGGAAGAGTAGCCATGTGGTCCTGCCCCCCTAGATTCTGTTTTCTCAGAGCATCAAGTGCCAGCTGTTTCCCAGGGACCTGACATTCACCCAGAAACAGACATCTTGTAACTTCTTCCCTCCCGTGAGAGTACTCCACATGTCCTCATTATCGTACTGACCACACTGGACAACAGTCTGGCCTTTGGATCGTCCGGAGCAAAAACTGAGGCTGGCCGACAAGTGGGGGAGCCACAGTCTCTAGAGCCCACCCACCCTGTCTTTGCTGCCTGTGTCCTCACTGGACTCTGAGCGATTTGGTGGACAGCTCTCAGCTCTAGCTACAAGTCAGCACCAGCGTTGGAGGCTTAGAAACAGCTCAGACCCCCGAGCTCACCTCAGAAGCTTAGAAACAACTCAGACCCCCGAGCTCACCTCAGAAGCTGGGTCTGAGCTGTAACCTGAGCATCTGTGCTCGTGAAGAGTTCTCTGTAGGATCCACTCCTTAGTTCGTCATCTGTTTATGTAGCACAGCTGGGGTGGGAGGGGGAAGAGACACTGTCCTAAAGGGGGGGGGGGGACATTTCTCTTGGGTGGGGTTTATTGTTTCCCAGCAGCTGACAGAGAACATGTGAGATGAAGAAACTTGATTTCCATTTCAAGAAAATGTGTCTGATTCCTGGCCGGTTGGCTCAGCAGTAGAGCATCGGGTTTAATTCTTGGTCAGTGCATACAGGAGAAGCGACCATCTGCTTTTCCACTCCTTTCCCTCCTCCTTCTCTTTCTCTCTCTCTCTTTTTCTCCTGTAGCCATGGTTCGAATTTCTCGAGCATGTTGGCCTTGGCACTGAGGATAGCTTCATGGCATTGCCTCTGGTACTAAAACTAGCTCTGGTGCTGAGCAATGGGGCAGTAGCCCCTGATGTGTAGAGCATCACCTGATGTGTAAGGAGCTTGCTCAGTGGATCCCAGCAGGGGCAAATGCAAGAGTCTCTCTAAATTCCACCTCTCATTTAATAAAAATATATAAAAGAAATAAATAAACAATGTGACTGGATGATGAACCAGCCCTGTCATTAACCCTGATGTGTCCCATTCCCCCAGGACAGACCCTCTCTCTACTGCCCAGCCTCAGTCACTCCAGCTCCTAAAGCCCGAGCTCCACTCACCTGGGATGATGAGAAGAAGCAGCGGCAGGAGCAGCCACATGGTCCTGCCTGCCCAGGTCTCTCCCTGGTGACCATTAAATGCCAGCATCCTCCAGGGGCTTGAAGAGAGCCCAGAGACAACCTGCCTAGGATTTGTCAAAATCATTGAGTTTTGGTTCTATTATTTACATCCCTTAGTTTTCTGTCTTTATTTACTTCCTAATTTTATTAAGGCGAAGACAAGCTGTGTCATCACTAACAAGTGTGTGACTGATGTGTTTGTCTTCAGTGATTTGGGGAAGCCCCACCCGGGTGTGAGGGGCTGAGAAGGGGCCGCCCTCAGCACAGGGCAGGACGTGCAGCATGGCGGCGGAGGGGAGCTGAGAGCCAGGTGCCAGGGGGTGATGGAGACGTGCTGGATTGGCACTTTGGGAAGGACACAGCACTCAGGGCTGGCACCCAGCCTGACTGGAGAACCAGCCGCATTCTCAACCTCTCTCCAGGCAGCCCCACTACAGGGCATCTCAGACCCCTTACCTGCTCTGGGCCATTGTCCCTCCCTGAGCCTGACCCCCATTCCTCCCTCAGGACAGCTTTTTCCCAGGTCCTCAGTCACTCTGAAGCAGACACCTTTCCCCTTCAGCCTAATATTATCCCAGATGTTTTCTTCCCCAAATCTTTGAATATTTCTCGGCTGTGGGCTCTTGACAAACTCCCTGCGCCAGGGACACTGCTTATTCTAAGGGCCTCCTAAGTGACATTTCCTCACCTGTTCTCTTCCTTTAGAAGTTCTGTCCTTCCTTCTCTACCACCTGTTCTCTCTTTTTCTCACTCTCAGAATCAATTCTGTTGTCCTTTTTTAAGAAGTGTATTTCCAGCTACTGTCAGGCAGAGGGAAGCCTTTGACTCAAGGTGTGTGGTACTTAGACTGTGACCCCTACCAGTCCTGATATCCCTAACTCCCAGTCTGGCCCTCTGTATGGCCCTGCACATGTTTCTGGAGGGCTCCCAGAAACTGGAAAAGCAACTTTTATCCAGAAAGCCAGTGAGGTTCTAAAGTCCTCTGGTGTGACCGTGGGGGGATTTGTAAGAAGTCAGGCAGGGAGGGAGAGGAACAGGACAACAGGTCAGGTCATCTGGCCTGCAGGGACCTTTGTCTAGAGTGGGTCGTGGCCTCTGCCCTTAAAGGAGAATGTGGAGTCCACAGTATGTGGTGAATCAGACGTCCTTGAGCGGTGGATAATTCCAGTCTTGAGTCATGTCTCCAAGGAAAACAGAAACCACCTTTCTCCGGACATTGTGACATGTGTACAGTGTTAAGAAGTAAAAGTGATGGTGTCTCCACTTTTCTGCATGTGAAGAAATGTGCCCGTCCAGGAGCAGCCTGATTTTAGCTCCTGACCTGCCGAGTCCGGGCCTTCGGATTTCTGAGACCTCGCGGGCTGCTCCATGGAAGCCTGACAGCTGTTTTCCATAAAATGTGTGAAACATCGAATTGGCCTTAAGGCTGGAGAGACTGGACAAGATTTTCGTCCATTGTGGTTCATTCACGCCGAGAGATTTGAGTATTTTCCCCGCAGTTTGTGGACGATTTGGGTAAATTATGAAATGAGCAAAGGTTCTCAGAGCGCTAGGTGGAATTTGACTCTATGAAAGTTCAAAAATGCATTTGGGGAAGAGAGACAGGAGTTCACCACCCCGTAACCCTGCCTGTCGGGAACACTGATCACTCCCCAGGGGTTGGTGCAGTCTCCTGCAGCTTGGAGTGGTATCAGTCATTGGATAGGTAAAAATTATTATTTCAGAAGAAAACCATTTCAGGCCCTACAACCACTCATCTCTAATGTTTGTTTGCTTGTTACATCATAAAATAAAAAGTAATGGGAAAATATATATCCATATTTGTGATTTCTTTTTCCGCCCTTTGAGAGTTTTTAGTATTGTGTTTTTGCATTCTCTCCCATCCCTTGGAAGACAGGGGAAACCCATTACTGGTGGGAGTCCTGAACCACGTGGGTGCAAACCAGTCCTTTATCGGGACTGCAGGCTCACCGGCCCCAGGTCAGAAACGACCTCCAAGGACTTGGGCCCCAGAGGAAGGGTCTTTCCTCCTGCATTTCTGTTTGTATTTCCTGCTGCACTGCGGCCTCCGGACAGAGGAAGAACAGGGATTGTGCAGAGAAGGCGACACCAGAGCGAGTCCCTGAGGCCCAGGCATCACAGCTGTGGGTTCCCAGGGATTGGGATATTGTTCCCTGAGCAGGGACTACGCTGCCTCTAGAACCACAGGCCTTGCTGACCACGGTCACTTCATAATAAAAGTTGTTTTTCTTCTGTTTGAGGTTCTTCCTTTCAGAAAAGACATCAATGAACATGAGGGCTAGTGGTTCTCAGAGTGGGGCTGAGTGTGCTTCCCCCAGAGCTCCTCTGAGGCCTGTTCACCCAGAGGACAGCACCGAGCATGCTCAGGACCTGGGGCACCTCCAGAAAGACTAGGAACAGGAAGTGGACGCTGCTGAGCAAGGACCTGAGGGAGGGACATGATGACAGAAAGGAGCTGCCACCAGGACCCTTCTTCCCAGCTCTACCTCTGCCCAGGTGTCGTGTTCTAATAACCTATGTGACAGCAAGCCCTGGGCCAAACTCCTCCCCAAGCTCTCTTTCCTCATTTCTTACTATCTCACCCTTGCTGCTCTACTGGGAAGGAAATGACCTGGGTTCTTAGAAGAAGAAGAGACTAGGACACAGCCACTCACCAAGGGGAAACTGTGGGCTGACTCAGGAAGAAGACAGCTGTCCACAAGCTTAGGACAGAGGCCTTAGAAGAAACCAACCCTGCCGACACCTTGATCTCAGTCCCAAGTCTGTCAGAAGTGTCTAGAAATAGATGCCTGTTGTTTGAGCCTGTGGTACTTTATTAGGGCAGCCTGAGCTGATGAATACACGGGTTGTCTCTTATTCAACAGTAATGACAGATATTTGTGGAATAAATTCATCAATCAATTAATTACATCGACTCTATTTGGTTCACTAATTATCCCTCAGTTATAAGTGTCTGGAGGGCAGACACCTTGATTATTTTGTTCATCCTCATAACCCCTATGTTCTCTAAATGAAGGAGTGCTCAATAGTGGCCTAAAAGTATTATTTATTCATTTTGTGCTGATCAAAACCCTAATTGGTAGTTATTCTGGTTTTGGCTCATAAAATAAGGAAGCCCCTTGCTATTGCTTATTAAAAGCAGTTTGGGCCTGACTAGGCAGTGGTGCAGTGGATAGAGCATTGGACTGGGCTGCAGAAGACCCAGGTTCGAGACTGTAAAGCCAGTAGCCACGGCCAGGGCCAGCATCAGAGCAGCCCAGCCCTTGCAGGTTCGCATTGGATTCGGACAGTCGGTAAAGAAACCATGGAGCCAAAAACTGGTGGGCCATAACCTTTAATCCTACCTTGCACCCGGCGGGCAAGTAAAAATACACACTGGGCTCCAAAACCCAGTCACACTCAGTGCTCACAAAGCCACTGACTTATCCGAGTTTCCTAGAATCAAAGGTTTCTAGCTCACCAACCTTATTCTCCTCAGTTCCCCATCTCCTTCCTTATCCCAGATACAAACTCTACACAGACTGGCATCTCACTCAGTACTCCACCATCTTGGCTGCTTCTCCTGGCCTCCTCCACGTGGCCTCCTTCCACTGCTGGCTCTACTTTCTCTGCTCTCTCATGCTAACCTCAGGAACCAAGAGCACAAGCTCCCGCTCCATCCCATTTTATAGTGTAGATTCAAACCCTTAATCCAATATACAAAACAGGGAAGTCTCTAATACAAAGTCACTTCTCTGAGGCATGATTGGATTGTACCACCCCACATCAAACAGGGTGGGAAAGGCTTAATCCCAAAACCAAGCCCCAGGTTACAACGATCCCCAACACACATTAATATCACCTGGGCAACGGCCTCTTTAACAAAGTGAGCATAATACATTTTATCTGCCCAACAGAGACCCTGAAGCCGCCTGCTTGAGCGCGGGCTCATCTGGTTTGAGCAAAGCTCACCAGCTTGGACCCAACGTCACTGGCTCGAGTAAGTGTTTACTCATCTGCTGTAGCCCCATGTTCAAGGCACATATGAGAAAGCAACCAATGAATAACTAAGTGCCACAAAGAAAAACTGATGATTGATGTTCCTCATCTCTCTGCATTCCTGTCTGTCTGTCCCTATCTATCCCTCTCTCTGACTCTCGCTCTGCTCTGTAAAAAATAAATAAATAAAAATAAAAGAAGTTTGGTAGAAACTCTCAAATCACAGGGCAATGGGAGAGGGGATAAAAGGGTTCTTGGGGGAAGATTGGAATGTTGTTGGTCAAATAAGTTTTTAAATATGACATATATGATATGTTTGCTCACTTTGGGTGTGGGAGACAGGCTGTAAGCTGGCAAAGTTATTATAGCCTAAAGCTTAGTTTTAAAACTTAGCTTTCCCCACACCCTTGACTGTTGCATGATAGATGGTGGTGCACTCTCATGAGGAATCCCATTTATGCCTCAGATAAGTGACTTTGTATCAGAGACTTCCTTATTTGTATATTGGATTAAAGGTTTTGATTTCTACACTCTAAAATGGGGACAGACCAGGAGCTTGCTCACACAGTTCCTGCTATCACCATTGCAGGGGCCTCCCTAATCCCCTGCCCTTCATGGGAAAAGCTGGTTTTCTGCTTTTTCCTTGTCTTCTCTTGTGGCTTGCCTGTCTTGGTGAGACACCAATAAACAGGATGGCCCATCATCCTCCGACTCCGCCATTTCTTTACCGTCTTCCTGAATCCAGTGGGAACCTGCATGTGAATGGCCACGATGGCGGCTCCTGTCCATACAACTGGCGTAGTTTGTGGCAGAATTCAGAGATAGGTATGCGGCCTTCACCCTTGAGGGGTGGGGTAGAGGACAGGTTGTTGTTCTGGCTCCCCATGGCTGTCCTTTTAGGAGCCGTGGGCTGCGTGTTTTTTACTCAAGAGGAAACCAGCTTCAGTATGAATTGCAAATCAAATGCAGAAAAGGCTGGAATTGGAGCGAGCACTGGAGAAGGAATTACGGGTTCGCAAGTTGCAGTTTACCTTGGAAGCTCAACGTTTGCACCGGCAGTTGTTGGAGAAACAACTGCGGATTCAAGAGCTCGAGTCTCAGCATCCAGCCAAAAACCAGCAACCACAGGAACCTAAACGGTCACCCAAGGAGCAGCAGCATCCATGCCGGTGGATTGGCTTTGAGTCAGTGGGAGCAGGCGCTTGCAACTCCTCTTCTGAGGATGAGAAGGCTCAGGCTGAAGCTGCCATATGCACACTGAGAGCCCGACCAGTGGTGGCCAAGAAGATAAAAACTCAGCAGCAAAGAGTCCCTAAGGGGCAGCCACAGCCTCCTGCCCAGGTAATGGAACACTCTGTGGTCCAACCCTATACCCAGGCAGAGCTGATGGAGATGGGGGCACAATTTAGGCAGAAACCTACTGAATCCCTGGTAGCCTGGTTACTATGATTCTGGGACATAGGTGTGGGTGGCATCATGCTCTCCAGAACAGAGATGGAGAAATTGGCTGCCATTACCACACACTCTTTCTTGAGACATCGTCTTCAGAACTGCCGTGGCAACCCAGGAGACCATACCCTATTAGAATGGGTGATGGCCGCCATTCGTATGGTCTGGCAGAATGCTGGAAAATTGCCAGGGGCAATGAGTTGGTGGCAGTGCTACAGTGAGTTAGTAAGGGTCCTTTGGGAACTAGGTATGAAGAATGCTGTTTTCAACCCTGGGTCCTGTGGGCCAGCCGAGGAAGTGTTTACAGCAAAAATGAGGAAATTTATCCTTGCTAGAGCCCCGCCAGCCCTTTTTGGGTCACTTGTGGCTATCTTGGGCCCCGATGTGGGGCAGCCCATCAATGCAGTCCCACAGATGGTAGCAGATTTGGGAGAGCTGGAGGCTGCTCAGGATCATAAAGCAGGGAGGGCTGCTGCCTATGTTGCCCCCCCTCCCCACTAACAAGGGAAACGAGCCTGTAAAGGTTACCCGAACGCAGATGTGGCTAGACTTGATTGCGGCTGGAGCAGATAAGGGGAAATTGGATGGCCAGTCTAATAAAATTCCTTTGGAGCTTTAGCGGCAGCTTAAACCAGAACAGAAGTTCTAGCCACTGAGACGAAAGGCCCCAGCAGCTACCAATAAAACATTTGGTGCGCAGACAGCTCAGTTACAAGATTATATGATAGAGACGGCCAAGGGAGAGGAGAACTCCCACTACCCATTGTACCAGTTTGAATAGGAAAAGGGCTGAGGGACCTGTCTAATGGGGATGGGCAGGGACCAAAGGCCACACATGGAACTGGCTATCCACTGGTCCCCTTCCAATGTGCAACAGGTGTTGGCCTTGGTGGATACAGGTGCAGAATGTTCCCTCCTCTATGGGAACCCAGAGCAGTTTGCTGGGACCCCAGTGGCCATTGACGGTTATGGGGGCCAAACTGTTCAAGTGAAACCAATAACTATTCCATTGGGGATAGGAAGACTACCTCCTAAGCAATATAAGGTGTATGTATCTCCTATTCCTGAATATATTTTGGGGGAAGATGTTTTGTAAGGACTGTGATTGGAAACTACAGCCGAGGAGTTCCGGCTGCAGATCAGGGTTGTGAGGGCAGTGTTGCGGGACACGTATCACATTCCCTTTGCAATTACCCATCCCTCGGTCTGTGACTAACACCAAGCAGTACCGCCTGCCAGGTGGTTATGAAGAAATACAGTGACAATCCTCAAACTAGAAAAGGTGGGGATCATCCGGCCAGCGCACAGTCCTTGCAACTCCCCAGCCTGGCCTGTGTGCAAACCAGTTGGAACCTGGAGAATGACAGTATCAATATATTACAGAGGACTTAATAAAGTTGTTCCCCTTTGCACACTGCTGTTCCCTCGATAGGTAACATGATGGATTGGCTAAGCCATGAGTTGGGGACATACCACTTTGTGGCAGACTTGGCCAATGCCTTTTTCTTTATTGATATAGCTGCAGAGTCAAGACCAGTTTGCCTTCAGTTGGGAAGGGAGACAATGGACCTTTACAGTGTTACCCCAGGGCTATCTGCATAGCCCCACCTTGTGCCATGGGATGGTGGCTGCTGACCTGGCTAAATGGAAACAGCCGAGGCAGTTTGCATGTAACATTACATTGATGATATTATGCTAACTAGTAATTCTCGTCCAGAATTGTAGCAAGCAGTTCCTACCCAGCTATCCCATTTGAAAGCATGTGGCTAGGCAGTCAATGAGAACAAATTACAAAGACCTGGGTTATCTGTTAAATTCTTGGGAGTTGTCTGGTTGGGTAAGAAAAAAGTTATTTCTGACGCAGTTATAGATAAGATCCAAGAATACCCCAGGCCCACTACGGTAAAACAGTTACAGGAATTCTTAGGTTTGTTGGGGTATTGGTGAGCATTTATACCTCATTTGGCTCAGTTACTATGCCCCTTGTACAATCTTATTTGGAAGGAGATTCATTGGGATTGGACTGAGCAGGTGCAAGGTTCATTTGCAACAGCTAAGAGAGCTATCAAGGTGGCACAGGCCTTGAATGTGTTGATCCTGCCAGGCCCTGTAAGCTGGATGTTCATGTAACCTCAGAGGGGTTTGGATGGGGCTTGTGGCAACGGACAGAGCGCTTACGGCAACCTATTGGGTTTTGGTCCCAATTGTGGAAAGGTGCTGAAATTCGTTACTCATTAGGGGAGAAGCAGCTGGCAGCTGTGTATGCTGCCCTCCTGGCCACTGAGAGTATTACAACCACAACGCCAGTTACAGTCAGACAACATACCCTATTGCAGGATGGGTGAGAGATTGGGTGACCAAATCACGTAGTGGTATGGCCCAAATGTCCACCCTGGCCAAGTGGGGTGCCTGCCTGCAACAACGCTGTGCTCTTAGCACCAGCCCGTTGAGGGCAGAACTGCAGGAAGTCTTGGGTCCAGTCACCTATGTGACCTTAGAGTCAGGGCTCAGGAGACAGAACCTGAAGTCAGTCCCTACCAGGAGGGGAAGGTGCCCATCCCCAAGGATGCCTGGTATACTGATGGTTCCAGCAGGGGCCAACCTGCCAAATGGATGGCTATAGCCTTCCATCTAGCCACAGATTATTTGGATGGACACGGGTACAGGCCAAAGCAGCCAATGGTCAGAATTAAGAGCTGTTTGGCTAGTTGCACATAATGAACCTTCACCTCTGGTGATCTGTACTGACAGCTGGGCTGTCTATCGTGGACTGACCCTTTGGATTATTACTTGGCACATTAACCAGTGGATGGTAATGCACTGTTCACTATGGGGTCAGGCCATGTGGCAGGACTTATGGGAAATAGGACACCAGAAGCAAGTGACAGTATATCATGTCACGGGGCATGCCTCTCTAGCCCATCCTGGGAATGATGAGGCAGACACTTTGGCAAGGGTGCAATGGTTGGAGACTGCCCCTGCAGGTGATATGGCGCAGTGAGTGGCTCCACCAGCGCCTGCTCCATGCAAGACAGAAAACTATGTGGGCTACAGTTAAGGCTTGGAACTTGCCTGTGTCCTATGCAGAGGTACTTGCAGCCTGTGAGCAATGTGCAGTATGTTCCAAGGAGCACCCTTGGAAACCACTAGTGTCACCTGGACAGATCCAGAGGGGTCATGTTCCGCTGACACGATGACAGATAGACATCATTGGACCCTTACCAAAGTCAGAAGGGTACCAGTATGCAGTCACTTGTGTAGATACTGCCACCGGTCTGCTTGCTGCTTACCACACTTGTAACCCAGAGGGCAGTCATACAGGCTCTGGACTGCCTGAGTGCTGTATACAGGCGACCGCTGGTCCTTGAAAGTGACAATGGTACTCACTTCACTAGTTCAATGGTGAGGCAATCATTGAACTAGAGCTGGGGGTGAACTGGAAGTACCATGTTCTCTTCCACTCCCAGGCTGCTGGTATCATTGAGTGGTATAATCATGGGCTCTTAAAGCAGTGACTGCAACAGGAGGGGGACACCAGCTCCCTTACTGGATGGACACGCCGCTTATGGACAGTACTCCGGATTTTGAATGAGAGCCCTCGATAGGGGAGCCCAGCTCCAGTAGAGGCCCTCCTGCATTGGGCAGCTGCCCCCATTCAGTTGCAGATACGCACCAAGGACATTTTACTCAAGCCAGGTTTCGGACAGCAGGGCAACGTGCTCTTGCCTGCCCCAACAGCCCTTCTTAAAGGCCAATGGCTTCAATGGACATGGTCCTGGACTGTATAGGCCCCCCATCTGAGATGGGTGGCTTTGTTGGTACCATGGAGAAAGGGGCTAGAAGTGGACTTCCAGTTAACAACTTGGACAACCAGTACCTGGACACCTAAGGTAGAAGTGTATTATCCCTTGAGTGCTCAGGGGGACAGCATTACGAAGGGCACCTTCATAATTTCTTTATGGCCAATAGTGAGTTCTCCTATTTTACTACACATAGAACCAGCAGATGCTGGTGTATTGGCCAATAAGGTTTGGTATGCCCGCTCAGGGTAGCCTCTGGTGCCAGCTATGGTGCTGTCTGCAGACAAAACTCTGACCTGTATTCTGCCAGAGGGAAAAAATTTGCCTCTCTTGGTGCCGCTGACAGCTCTCTCATTTCGCCCATAGCTTTTGATTTGTTAATCCTATTGCTGTAGTTGGTACTGTTTCTGTTTATGCAATGTATCCCACTCCTTGCACAGTGACCATCATGGAAGATACCTGTGGTTTAGATTGTAAAGTAAGCAAAAGGGGTGGAATGTTGGTCAAATAAGTTTTTAAATATGACATATATATTTGCTCACTTTGGGTGTGGGAGAAAAGCTGTAAGCTGGCAAAGTTATTATAGCCTAAAGCTTAGTTTTGAAACTAAGCTTTCCCCACACCCTGGATTGTTGCATGATAGGTGGTGGTGCACTCTCATGAGGAATCCCATTTATGCCTCAGATAAGTGACTTTGTATCAGAGACTTCCTTATTTGTATATTGGATTAAATATCAATGTAGTGATTTCTAAAATATAAAATGGTGGCAGACGGGGGGCATGCTTTCTTGGTTCCTGCTATCACCATTGCAGGGGTCCTCCCTGATCCCTTGCCCTTCATGGGAAAAGCTGGTTTTCTGCTTTTCCCTTGTCTTCTCTTGTGGCTTGCCTGTCTTGGTGAGACACCAATAAACAGGATGGCCCACCATCCTCTAACTCTGCCATTTCTTTACCGTCTTCCTGAAGCCAGTGGGAACCTGCATGTGAATGGCCACGATGGTGGCTCCCGGCCATACAGATGTCTCATAGGGATTCCGGGGTGTTGGGCAGATGAAATGTATTATGCTCACTTTGTTAAAAATGTCGCTGCCCATGTGAGGCCGTCACCCAGGTGATATTAATGTATGTTGATAATCCTTGTAGCCTGGGGCTTGGTTTTGGGATTAAGCCTTTCCCACCCTTTTTGATGTGGGGTGGTACAATCCCATCTTGACTCAGATAGGTGACTTTGTATTAGAGACTTCCCTATTGTATATATTGGATTAAAGGTTTGGATTTCTACACTATAAAATAGGGGCAGAATAGGAACTTGCGCTCTTGGTTCCTGAGATTATCATTAGAAGAGAGAGCAGAGGAGAGCAGAGAAAGGCCACGTGGAGGAGGCCAGGAGAAGCAGCCATGATGGCGGAGTGCTGAGTGAGATGCCAGTTTGTGTAGAGTTTGTATCTGGGATAAGGAAGGAGATGGGGAACAGAGGTGAATAAGTCTGGTGAGCTAGAAACCTTTGATTCTAGGAAACTCGGATAAGTCAGTGGCTTTGTGAGCACTGAATGTGACCGGGTTTTGGAGCCCAGTGTGTATTTTTACTTGCCCGCCGGGTGCAAGCTAGAATTAAAGACTATGGCCCATCAGATTTTGGCTCCGCTGTTTCTTTACCGACTGTCCGAATCCAATGCGAACCTGCATGGGCCGGGCAGCTGTGATAGTGGCCGTGGCTTCTGGCTTTACACGGGGGAAGGCCCAGCAATAGGCCATCGCAACAAGTCTAGAAACAGAGACAACAAGGCCAAGGAGGGTGGAGGGAGGAGACGAAAGGGGCCTCTCAGCTTCCAGAAAGCCCCTCTAGCTGCCTGGCTGGGCAGGGCTCCAGGAAACATGAGTGAGGCTCAGTTTCTTCCCCTGTAAGATGGAAACATGCATACCTGCCCATCCCTCCTCAGGAGGCAGAGTCAAAACATAAACAGAGCGATGGACAGGAAAGGCCTCCATGAGCTCCAGGTGCTCTGTAGACACCAGGCACTCAGTATCACTGTTGTTGCCATAACAATAACTAGGGAAATGGGACTTCTCCAGGCCCTTTCTGTTCTCCCAGCATTGGGACCAAGCCTCTTTGTGAGCCCATGACCCCAGTGCCCACACACCCTGGTTATGCCCTCTGCCCTGACTGCCTGCTCATCCATCTTCCACACTCTGAACTCCGCGGGGGACACTCCATGTCATGTGACCAGAGCTCAACACAGGGCCAGTAACATAGAACTTAACTCAGTAACAGCGGGATGGACGAATGAATGAACCAGCAAACCTCAGAGTACACTGAGCTGCAGGATGCAGGATAGGGGATGGGGGTCGCCAAGGACACTGTGCACCTGAGAGCTAGAGGGAAGGGCCCCTGGCATCCTAGCTGGGACCTGGGACTACAAAGTGTCCCCACATTGGAAGAATTTTGGACAAGTGGGCACAGGGAGGAATTGCATCTGAGCCGACTTATCTGTCATTGGAATGGTGGCTGGTCACAGTCAGGGAGCCTGTAGTGTCTTCTGAGGAGAATGGCACTGTGATTGTGTTGGTGGCAGAGGTGACGTGGTGGTGAAGGTGACGTTGGGGTTGGAGGTAACGGCAGTGGTGGTCAACACTGCAGGTGTTGCGTGGCATATAAAACAGATTTCATTCTACTCTGCCTGCTAACTCACCAGCAGCCCTGCGTGTGGCTCTCAGCCTGAGAAAAGTATGGGCTGCCCTGGCCTGAGGAGCCTTGCACAGACCTTTGGGAGCAGCGTTTAGCCTGGAGCACTCCCTTGCCTCTAGGTGGTTCAGAGCATCAGAGCAGCTGGGTCTGGGTACAGGCCCAAGAGGTCATCAAGCAGGCCCTGGGAGGGTGAGGGGCCGAGTG
Organism: Saccopteryx leptura; assembly: GCF_036850995.1. Lineage (NCBI taxonomy): Eukaryota > Metazoa > Chordata > Mammalia > Chiroptera > Emballonuridae > Saccopteryx > Saccopteryx leptura. The sequence continues at coordinate 171,939,553 of NC_089507.1, forward strand.
TTGCCTCAGGTCAAGGGCAGCTGGGGTTCAGTTAAACTCTAAACATGCTTGTGACAAAAGACAGGGCTTTGGCCAATGCCTTTGTTGGTCAAATTAGTTTGTAAATATGATATATAGGTTTGCTCGCTTATAGTTTGCATTGGCTGTGGGGGACAGGCTGTAAGCAGGCAGGGTCATTATAGCCTAAGGCTTAGTTTTTTGTTTGTTTGTTTGTTTTGTTTGGGGTTTTTTTGTATTTTTCTGAAGCTGGAAATGGGGAGAGACAGTCAGACAGACTCCCGCATGTGCCCGACCGGGATCCACCTGGCACGCCCACCAGGGGCGACGCTCTGCCCACCAGGGGGTGATGCTCTGCCCCTCCGGGGCGTCGCTCTGCCACGACCAGAGCCACTCTAGCGCCTGGGGCAGCAGCCAAGGAGCCATCCCCAGCGCCCGGGCCATCTTTGCTCCAATGGAGCCTTGGCTGCGGGAGGGGAAGAGAGAGACAGAGAGGAAGGGGGGGGGGTGGAGAAGCAAATGGGCGCTTCTCCTATGTGCCCTGGCTGGGAATCGAACCCAGGTCCCCCACACGCCAGGCCGACGCTCTACCGCTGAGCCAACCGGCCAGGGCTAAGGCTTAGTTTTAAGACTAAGTTTTTCCTCACACACTTGACTGTTGCATAATGTGGGGTGGTGCACTCTCATGAGGAATCCCATTATGCCTCAGATAAATGACTTTGTATCAGAGACTTCCTTGTTTGTATATTGTAATATTTAATCAATATTAAAGGTATTGATTTCTATACTATAATATGGGACAGGGGAGCCCGTGCTGGAGGAGAGCAGAGAAAGGCCACATGGAGGAGAGGAGAAGCAGCCAAGACAGTGGAAGCTGAAGGAGAGGCCAGTTTGGGCAGAGAGAAGGAGATGGGGAACAGAGGTAAATAAGGCTGCTGAGGTAGAAACCCTTGATTCTAGAAAACTCAGATAAGTCAGTGGCTTTGGGAGCCCTGAATGGAAGGAAAGTGTTTTCCCACTGTGTGTATTTTTTGCCCACTGGGTGCAAGCTAGGATTAAAGGTAATGGCCCACCAGTTCTTCGCTCCGTTGTTTCATTACCAGCTGTCCAAATCAAATGCGAACCTGCGTGGGCCAGGCAGCTGTGATGGTGGCCGCAGCTACTGGCTTTGCAGCCACCCCCAGCTTATTTACTCAGCAAGGACAAGAGTAGAATGGAGGTTTGCCTGGTGCTAACATACCCAAGATCTGTGACTTCTAAGGTCAGGACCAGCCCTGAACAAAATCACAATGAACAGGAAGAACCTTTACTTTGCACAAGTTAGCCAGTTTCTACAATTAGAGATTTCCTTCTCAGGAGCATTGTCAAGATCTAATAGACTAGCCCTGGCTGGTTGGCTCAGCGGTAGAGCGTCGGCATGGCGTGCGGGGGACCCGGGTTCAATTCCCGGCCAGGGCACACAGGAGAAGCGCCCATTTGCTTCCCCACCACCCCCCCCTCCTCTCTGTCTCTCTCTTCCCCTCCCGCAGCCAAGGCTCCATTGGAGCAAAGATGGCCCGGGCGCTGGGGATGGCTCCTTGGCCACTGCCCCAGGCGCTAGAGTGGCTCTGGTTGCGGCAGAGCGACGCCCCGGAGGGGCAGAGCATCACCCCCTGGTGGGCGTGCTGGGTGGATCCCAGTCGGGCACATGCGGGAGTCTGTCTGACTGTCTCTCCCTGTTTCCAGCTTCAGAAAAATACAAAAAAAAAAAAAAGATCTAATAGACTAGTGGTAGTCAACCTGGTCCCTACCACCCACTAGTGGGCGTTCCAGCTTTCATGGTGGGTGATAGCAGAACAACCAAAGTATAAATAAAAAGATAGATTTAACTATAATAAGTTGTTTTATAAAGATTTATTCTGCCAAACTTAGCGAAAATCCAACATAAAGTACTTGGTAAGTAATTATTATTATATGCTTTAACTTGCTGTAACTCTGCTTTATAAATTTTATAAAGTAAAGTTACTTCCCTACTTTATAAATCACCATTGCTGTGGAACCAGTGGGTGGTTAGAAAATTTTACTACTAACAGAGATACAATAGTCGCTGTAGGTATAAAAAGGTCGACTAACCCTGCAATAGACAATGACCGTGCAGCACTCTGCAGCTATGACAGTGCTTCCAGGTTGTTGGTGAGGTGGGGACTTTGTCTGTTCCCCTCACCCACCATGAATGTCCTGTGGGCTGGTGCTGGCTGTGTGAGGTCAGCAGAAGCTGAGCCGAACAAATAAGCTTGTTCAAACCAAGATATTCCCCGGGGTGTCTGAATTCTAGGACTTAGAATGAGAGCAACTTTAAGCACTGAGGCATAAATGGCTCATGATGGAATTTCAGGCACCAAATGCAACCCTTTGACTGTGGAATCCTTTACAGACCTCAGGAATTGAACCATAGCACCCTGACTGGGCTGGGCCTCCTCCTCCCAGAGGTCAGATATGGAACAAGAGATGGGAACTGCAGCTATGAGTCCTAGCCCCAAACTCCACGAAGAACAGGAACACCTAGGAACCAGAGGTCTCCGGAAATCACTGGCAAAAATTGGGGTCTATGGGTCCCACAGAAAAGGGTCCCTTTGATCCATAGGCTAAAACAGGGAATATCACCCATTCTCTCTGAGAAAAAGACTCAGACACAGGGCTTTACAGAGAAAAATAAATGTGTCCAGAAAACCTTGGCCCCATCCTGGAGGAGGCCCTGGGAGCCACAGGAAATCTAAGAGAAGCCCTGCCCCTCCCAACCCCGAGTGACCAGTCGGGGTTTCATGAGACCTCAGAACTCGACCACCTGCTGTGACAGATCACTCTGAGTGAGTTCAGTCACTGGAGAGGGGACCACAGGGACCATGACAGAGCAGGCTCTGAAGAGACACAGCCACACACACAGTACTCTTACCTGGGCCAATGGTTACTTTTACTTTGATTCTAGCATCAGCTCTGATTCTGTCAATTCCACACCAGTAGATGTCTGCATCCTCTTGCCTGAGCTTTTTCTTGGTGACAGTAAACACGCAGCTTCTCTAGTCGTCCCTGATGGACACATGGTCCCTCTTATCCTCCCACTCTGTTCTAGCAGTTGTAACAAGGATCCTACAGCGATTCTACTCAGCTCCTCGACACCACCACTTCCTGTAGGTCTCCCATCCTGGGTCATAGCGACACTGCATGGTCAGTGAGCCCCGTACCAGGCCACTCACTTCTTCTGGACCCATAATTTCGTATGATGAGCCTGGAAAACACAAATTCATGTACCTGCCACCACCACTCCGAGGGCAGGGCCTCAGCCTCCTGCATTGTAAAGAGCTCCAATCAGTCCAAGGGCCTGATGTGTGGAACAGAGTCGAGGTAGGAACACACCTTCCACAGCACAGACCTTTTGTTCTTCAAATGTCCACTGGGTCAGAGCCACCACGAATATCTCCTAAGGGCACAGCTGTAGATCTCACAGGAACCAGTGAGGACAATGAGCAGTAACAGCTTCTGGAAACTCCCTACCTCCCCCTCCCTGTGGCCCATAAACCTCTGTATTTCCAGCAACATCCTCTTGCAACATCTCTGTGTGACTCTGGTCTCCTGGGAGGAAAGAGTGGAGGGCCCATTTCACAGGAGTGTGAGTGCTGCCTGACCCCTGCTGATGATCTCCAGTGATGACATCTTCATTAAATTGTCATAAATTTCAGTTCCTGACTTCCAAGTATAAGTTATCTTATAAGATAAAAGCACCTACACTATGACCTCTTGTGTCTTGTAAGATTTTTCTTAAACTTAAGCAACAGTGAAAAAGATGAGAAACTGACAAGCCTTTCTAGGTCCCTCTTCAACAAACACCCTCACGGACAATGCTACCCTGTGCTGTATTTTCCATGTAATCTTCTTCCCGAAGGCACTCTGAGAAAATGGAGTAATATAAGTGAGACATCCCTCAGAAATTCTATATGAACCAGTGCCGACCCATTCGCAAAAATGCTAGACTCTGATGATTTATTTGCTGCCAATCACCACTAGGTGTGAGTGTTGCAAAGAGTGTCTGAGATGAGTCTGGAAGCACTTTAGAACACGTGAATCCAACAATTTCACACATGTTTTTAAAAGCACATGAAGAACATCGACAAAAACTGAACATTACAGGGATTGTCATCAAACAGGTCTCTAAAAGTTTCCAAGGATTGAAATCTTCAAGTGTGTTCTCTGAGTACAATTCAACTAAGTTAGAAACCAATAACAAAAACTTTCTAAAACATTTTTAACATGCTCAGATTTTTAAAAAATACACTCTTAACTAACCAATGATTTAAGAAAGCCATTACAATAAATATATTTAAATCTTTTAACTGAATGAAAAGAAAAACACTACAAATCCAAACATTTGGGATATAGCTTAAAGAGTAAAAGAGTCCTATTCAAGACAACCCCCTAGTCCTCAGAATCTGTGAACATGTTACCTTACTCAGCAAAAGGGATTTTGCAGATGTGAGTAGGTTAAGACCTAGAGATGGTGACGCAGACAGACCCAGCGCAATCCAGTCCCGAGAGTGCTGTTGTTCTGGTTCCTCGGTCGCTCACCTGGGAAGAGTAGCCATGTGGTCCTGCCTCCCTAGATTCTGTTTTCGCAGAGCATCAAGTGCCAGCTGTTTCCCAGGGACCTGACATTCACCCAGAAATAGGCATCTTGTAACTTCTGTTCTTCCCTCCCTGTGAGAGTACTCCACATGTCCTCATTTTTGCACTGACCACACTGGACAACAGTCTGTTCTTTGGATTGTCCGGAACAAAAACTGAGGCCGGCCAACAAGTGGGGGGCCAACAGTCTCTAGAGCCCACCCACCCTGTCTTTGCTGCCTGTGTCCTCACTGGACTCTGAGCACTTTAGTGGACAGCTCTCAGCTCTAGCTTCAAGTCAGCACCAGCGGTGGAGGCTTAGAAACAGCTCAACCCCCGAGCTCACCTCAGAAGCTAAGAAACAGCTCAGACCCCCGAGCTCACCTTAGAAGCTTAGAAACAACTCAGACCCCCGAGCTCACCTCAGAAGCTGGGTCTGAGCTGTAACCTGAGCATCTGTGCTCGTGAAGAGTTCTCTGTAGGATCCACTCCTTAGTTCGTCATCTGTTTATGTAGCACAGCTGGGGTGGGAGGGGGAAGAGACACTGTCCTAAAAGGGGGGGGGGGGGCATTTCTCTTGGGTGGGGTTAATTGTTTGTTTCCCAGCAGCTGAGAGAGAACATGTGAGATGAAGAAACTTGATTTCCATTTCAAGAAAATGTGTCTGATTCCTGGCCGGTTGGCTCAGCAGTAGAGCATCGGGTTTGATTCTTGGTCAGTGCACACAGGAGAAGCAACCATCTGCTTTTCTATACCTTTCCCTCCTTCTTCTCTTTCTCTATCTCCCTTTTCCTCCTGTAGCCATGGTTCGAATTTCTGAAGCATGTTGGCCTTGGGCACTGAGTATAGCTTCATGGCATTGCCTCTGGTACTAATACTAGTTCTGGTACTGAGCAATGGGGCAGTAGCCCCTGATGTGTAGAGCATCACCTGGTAAGGAGCTTGTTCAGAGGTCCCAGCAGGGGCAAATGCAAGAGTCTCTCTAAATCCCCACCTCTCATTTAATAAAAAAATATAAAATAAATAAATAAATAATATGACTGGATGATGAACCAGACCTGCCATTGACCCTAATGTGTCCCATTCCCCCAGGACAGACCCTCTCTCCACTGCGCAGCCTCAGTCACTCCAGCTCCTAAAGCCCGAGCTCCACTCACCTGGGATGATGAGAAGAAGCAGCGGCAGGAGCAGCCACATGGTCCTGCCTGCCCAGGTCTCTCCCTGGTGACCATTAAATGCCAGCATCCTCCAGGGGCTTGAAGAGAGCCCAGAGACAACCTGCCTAGGATTTGTCAAAATCATTGAGTTTTGGTTCTATTATTTACATCCCTTAGTTTTCTGTCTTTATTTACTTCCTAAATTTATTTAGGCGGAGACAAGCTGTGTCATCCTAACAAGTGTGTGACTGATGTGTTTGTCTTCAGTGATTTGGGGAAGCCCTACCCGGGTGTGACGGGCTGAGTGGGGACTGCCCTCAGCACAGGGCAGGACGTGCAGCATGGCGGCGGAGGGGAGCTGAGAGCCAGGTGCCAGGGGGTGATGGAGACATGCTGGATTGGCACATTAGGTAGGACGCAGCGCTCAGGGCTGGCACCCAGCCTGGCTGGAGAAACAGCCGCATTCTCAACCTCTCTCCAGGCAGCCTCACTGCGGGGCATCTCAGACCCCCATCCTGCTCTGGGCCATTGTCCCTCCCTGAGCCTGACCCCCATTCCTCCCTCAGGACAGCTTTTTCCCAGGTCCTCAGTCACTCAGAAACAGACATCTTTCCCCTTCAGCCTCATTTTATCCCAGATGTTTTCTTCCCCAAATCTTTGAATATTTCTCAGTTATGTACTCTTGGCAAACTCCCTGCGCCAGGGACACTGCTTATTCTAAGGACCTCCTAAGTGACATTTCCTCACCTGTTCTCTTCCTTTAGAGGTTCTCTCCCTCCTTCTCTACCACCTGTTCCCTCTTTTTCTCCCTCTCAGAATCAATTCTGTCATCCCATCATAAGAAATGTATTTCCAGCTGCTGGCAGGCAGAGGGAAGCCTTTGACTCAAGGTGTGCGGTACTTAGACTGTGACCCCTACCGGTCCTAATATCTCTAACTCCCAGTCTGGCCCTCTGTATGGCCCTGCACATGTTTCTGGAGGGCTCCCAGAAACTGGAAAAGCAACTTTCATCCAGAAAGCCAGTGAGGTTCTAAAGTCCTCTGGTGTGACCATGGGGGGATTTGCAAGAAGTCAGGCAGGGAGGGAGAGGAACAGGACAACAGGTCAGGTCATCTGGCCTGCAGGGACCTTTGTCTAGAGTGGGTCGTGGCCTCTGCCCTTAAAGGAGAATGTGGAGTCCACAGTATGTGGTGAATCAGACATCCTTGAGCGGTGGATAATTGCGGTCTTGAGTCATGTCGCCAAGGAAAACAGAAACCACCTTTCTCTGGACATTGTGACATGTGTACAGTGTTAAGAAGTAAAGGTGATGGTGTCTCTACTTTTCCGCACGTGAGGAAATGTTCCTGTCCAGGATTACCTGATTTTAGCACCCGGCCAGCCGAGTCCAGGCCTTCGGGTTTCTGAGACCTCGCGGGCTGCTCCATGGAAGCCTGACAGCTGTTTTCCAAAAAATGTGTAAAACATCGAATTGGCCTTAAGGCTGGAGAGACTGGACAGCACTTTCATTCATTGTGGCTTATTCATGCCGAGAGATTTTTGAGTATTTTCCCCGCAGTCTGTGGACGATTTGGGTAAATTATGAAATGAGCAAAGGTTCTTGGAGCACCAGGTAGAATTTGACTCTATGAAAGTTCAAAAATGCATTTGGGGAAGAGAGACAGGAGTTCACCACCCCGTCAGCCCTGCCTGTCGGGAACACTGATCACTCCCCAGGGGTTGGTGCAGTCTCCTGCAGCTTGGAGTGGTATCAGTCATTGGATATGTAAAAATTATTATTTCAGAAGAAAACCATTTCAGGCCCTACAACCACTCATCTCTAATGTTTATTTGCTTGTTACATCATAAAATAAAAAGTAATGGGAAACTATATATCCATATTTGTGATTTCTTTTTCTGCCCTTTGAGGGTATTTAGTTTTGTGTTTTTGCATTCTCTTCCATGATTCGGAAGACAGGGGAAACCCATTACTGGCGGGGGCCCGGAACCACTTGCTGCAAACCAGTCCATTACCGGGGCTGCGGGCTCAGCGGCCCCAGGTCAGAAACGGCCTCCAACGACTTGGGCCCCAGAGGAAGGGTCTTTCCTCCTGCATTTCTGTTTGTATTTCCTGCTGCACTGCGGCCTCCGGACAGAGGAAGAACAGGGGTTGTGCAGAGAAGATGACACCAGAGCGAGTCCTAGAGACCCAGGCATCACAGCTGTGGGTTCCCAGGGATTGGGATATTGTTCCCTGAGTGGGGACTACGCTGCCTCTAGAACCACAGGCCTTGCTGACCACGGTCACTTCATAATAAAAGTTGTTTTTCTTCTGTTTGAGGTTCTTTCTTTCAGAGAAGACATTGATGAACATGGGGGCTAGTGCTTCTCAAAGTGGGGCTGAGTGTGCTTCCCCCCAGAGCTCCTCTGAGGCCTGTTCACCCAGAGGACAGCACCGAGCATGCTCAGGAGCAGGGTACCTCCAGGGAGGCTGGAGTGAAAGTGGATGCTGCTGAGCAGGTTCCTGAGGGTGGGACATAATGACAGAAATGAGCTGCCTCCCAGCTCTACCTCTGCCCAGGTCATGGGCTCTAATAACCTATTGAGGACAGGCCTGGGACCCGAGCCAGGGCAACCCCTTTGGAGGGGACAGTCATCCTGCTCATAGGCTAAGCCTTCAGTCCCTGGTACCGTCTGAGAGCTAATCTCCCGGGCCAGGCCCTTCCTCCTACACCTCCCTCCTGCTTTCCCCTTCCCCTCATTGCAGCCTGGCCACATTTTTGCTTTCTTGGTTTGTTGGGTGTTTCTTTGTTTGCTTTGACTTCTGCTATATTCTTGCCCAGAGAGCTCACCCCACCTTCTTCGCTGCCTGCTAAAACCGTCCTCAGCTTTCAAGTGTCAGATCTAATGTCACATCTTGGAAAGCTTCAGATGCCACATCTAGTAGGGGCTTAGATTTGCCCTGACCCTTTGTCCCATGGATTGACACCGGTCCCTGAGGGTCTTTATGTTCCCTTGTTTATCCTTATTCATCTGTAAGCTCTGTGACAGACCCTCAACCTTATGACCGTTGGTTCCCCTCCCCCATCATCCTCAACACTCCTCCACATATCTGGACCTCCCTCCTGGGTTCCTTCTTATTTTCTCCCTCAGTCAGTTGAGACCTCACACAGCTCGTAAATATCTCTGAAGCTTCTCAAGCAAGGACGTGAGTCTAGAGTCCCCCTGTAAGTCTCAGGTACAGGAGGAGCATGAAGTTCCCCGAAGTAGAACACAACTGGTTTCTCTCCTTTCTGCAAAACCTAATACAGTAATCAGTTCAAGGTCACTCACCCCTAGTCAGAGATGAGTGTGGAGCCAAAGTCAGGGGGCTCAGGGAGGAGCAGCTCCTGCTGTGTTAAGCAGGAATCTGGGAGACTCGGGGCTTTCTGTCCAGGTGTCCCGTGTCTCCCTCCATACCTGGTGAGTTAGGATTTAGGAGTGACTTTCCCTTTGAAAGTGCCAAAGAGTCTCATACAGCCCCAGAGATTCCATGGGAGTCTCCACTGCTGTGTGACGGTCAGACTTGTCCTGTGCCGAGGAGGGCAGAGCTGGTGCCACCAATGCCCAGGGTAAGTACATTGTCTTTCCACCCTACAAATCAAGCTGAGAGTCTCCTGCTCTGAGAAGCTAAGACAGTAATCTTCTTTTGATCTTCCACACATATGCCTGCGCACATACTCCTCCTTTTCATACACATGCTCTCGGGTTCATTGTTCCAGGAAAGAGAAGGGACCCTGAATCCTTTATTCCCCACCACAGTGACCTCAGGGTACACAGGGAAGAGCGCTTACCTGGACCACTGGTCACTTTACCTTGGACCCTAGGGTGAGCTGCAGTTCTGTCAATCCCACACCTGTAAGTGTTTGCTTCAGTCAGTCCGAGCTCTGACATGGTGTATGGAGAAGCAGAGCTGGTATACTGAGTTAAGACTGTGCAGATTGCATCCTGCTGAAGGAGGAGGCACAGGCCACCCACACGGGGCAGCAGGGAGCTCCCTCAGCAGCCCAGCTCCCACTCTGGAGAAGTGAAAGCTAAAGAGTTTCAATATGTCCACACAAAGGAGGTAGAGTCACAGGATTTATTGTTTACAGATCTGCGAATGCGGGTGGTGAAGAAGCAGCAATCCTCCGTCCCAGGTCACAAGGGAGCAGGAGACAGAGCAGGGTCGCAAGCACCTATACTTATAAGGTGGTGAGGGTGAAGGTCTTTAACTTTTTATGGGTTTTACTTATGTGGTTATTTTAAAAGGTGCCCTGGGAAAAATAAACAGGACGTTATGGAAGTGGGCCTTAGGTCAAGTCGATCTAAATGGCCAGACTCTGGGTGTGAGCAGGGTTGTCATACGGTAAAACCTCCAAGCAGCAACTCTTTGGAACAGACTTGGTTTTCTAATTCTGCAGGGTCACAGTGAACGTGCGTTTCTCCTGATCGATGTACGCACGGTTCTTCTTTGCCTGCTTTGATCCAGTGGTCTGAACAAGGATGGTGCAGCTACTCTCATCAGCTTCTCCGCACCACTGCTTCATGTAGGCCTCCCACCTCGGACCATAGTGACACCGTGCAGCCACTTGCTCAAGAAGAAAGTAGAAGAAAGGAAATAATGTAGAAAATAACAAAATTAAGTGAAGTAGAAAGTAAATATAGAGAAAATCAACAAAGCCAACAAGTGTTTAAAAAAAAAAAGAAATAAAAAAGCCCAAGCAAAATACTTGTGATAGAGAGACAATTAAATAATCCATGTTGGGAGTGGAAAGGGGACATCATTACAGACCCTGCACATATTAAACAGATAAAAGGACATAAGATAATAAGTGGAAAAGATAATAAAAGGATATTATATCAATGAAGTTGAAATTCAAGATGGAATAACAAATTCCTAGGAACAATACTAAAATGAACATAAAAAGAAATACAAAACACAAGTAATCTTACCACAAGTTAAATGAATCAAATCTATTATTAAAAATTATTAAAAACCTCCCAAAAACAAAATGCCAGGCTGATACAGTTTTGATAAAAATTTTACTAAACATTTAAGAAAGGAATGTCTATTTATACAAAAAAAAATTTAGAGGCTCTGGCCAGTTGACTCAGTGGTAGAGCATTAACCTGGCATGTGGAAGTCCCAGGTTTAATTCCTAGTCTGGGCACATAGGAGAAGTGACCATCTGCTTCTCCTCCCCTCCTCCCTTCTCTCTCACTTTCTCTTCCTCTCTTGCAGCCAGAGCTCGACTGATTTGAGCATGTAGGCCCCAGATGCTGAGGATGGCTCCATGAAGTCTCTGCTTCAGGTGCTAAAAATAGCTCATTTGTGAGCGTCGAGCTTCAAATGGGCAGAGCATCGGCCCTAGATTGGGGTTGCTGGGTGGTTCCCAGTCAAGGTACATACAGGAGGAGTCTGTCTCTCTACCTCCTCTCCTCTCACTTAAATTTAAAAATAAATTTTTTTTTATAACATAAAGAAGATGCAACTCCCAAGTCCAATGAGTGAGACTAGCACAACCCTGATGCCAAAATCTGTCAAGGGCAAAGCAAGAAGGAAATGTATGGACAAGTGTAAGGCTTGAATTCAGGGTGACTTTTAAACTGGAGCTCTCTTTAAAACTAAAATTCCGTTCACCTAATTTCTTAGCCAGACTCAGTACAGTACATCCCCCCCCCCCAACCCAACTGTGAGGTTATAGTTATTGGCTTGCTGTTCTCTTGTTTAATGGCTTCCTGGCCTTCATTTTAAAACCTAACAAGAAGTTTATCTTTGCAAAAGTCAAGAAAAGAAACCTGAAAATTAAAGGAGTTTAAATCACAATAAGTGTTCATAAAAGCCTAGCTACAGTCCCCATGTTGGGCACTATTTCCTGATAAGCAGTCTTCTAAGGCAGTGGTCCCCAACCGTTTTTGGGCCACGGACAGGTTTAATGTCAGAAAATATTTTCACTGACCGGCCTTTAAGATGGGACAGATAAATGTATCACGTGACCGAACAAGCGTCAAGAGTGAGTCTTAGATGGACGTAACAGAGGGAATCTGGTCATTTTTAAAAAATAAAACATCATTCAGACTTAAATATAATAGAATGAAAATAATGTAAGTTATTTATTCTTTCTCTGCAGACTGGTACCAAATGGCCCAAGGACCAGTACGGCCCAACCCAACCTCTTCCCCCAGCCCCCCCTCCCCCGTCCCATTCCAAGAGCAGTGAAAACCAGTGGGAGGAGAGAGGAGGGACTGGCCTGCTTGAAGCCTCAGACTGCCAGGCCAGCCTGGGACCTTGTGAACTAGCACAGGCCTCCTTTAGACAGTTGAGCCCGGAGATAAACCATTTGGAGAAACTGTGGCGCCTCTTCAATCCACGTACAAAAATATATACTACTTTGTACCTATAGAGCAGGGGTCAGGAACCTATGGCTCACGAGACAACTATGGCTCTTCTGATGGCTGTATCGGGCTCACAGACAAATCTTTAATAATATAAATAATAACGTTTAAAATATAAAACATTCTCATGTATTACAATCCATTCATTTCCTACCACTCATGTTCACGGTTGCGGGTGGCTAGAGCCAATCACAGCTGTCCTCCGGGACAACACCAAATTTTTATTGGATAATGCCTAATGTACACGGGTCGTTGTATTACTCTCACAGAATTACATTTTAAAATATGTGGCGTTCATGGCTTTCTCAGCCAAAAAGGTTTCTACCCCTGCTATAGAGGCAGTGACGTCAGCCGCTTTTTCAAAGACCCCTGACTAAACTATAAATACCCTACTCCAACCCTTCCTGGGGCCGACATGGCATTTGAGTCCATCTCAGCACACTTGCACCCATGCATTTTAAATAAACAATCTTTTTGGAATATAACCAGGCCTGTGTTTTCAGTTTAGCTCTCCCCAGTACCGACCCAGGACCCACCCAGTACCCATAAACCTCGGAAGGGCTCTAGCCTGTCAGCTATCTCATACAAGATAAGGCAGTCCAGACCTGGAGTTCTCTCCAGGTCAGACCTAGTCAGGGGTTTATACCAACATGCCAGTTGCCAAGAGAAGCTGAAAGGAGGCTTTCCCTTTTACCAGTGGACTGGCCAGCTACAGCTTTAACTTAACACAAGTATCACCCATGAACAAAACCACGGAAGTCTAAAAGAAAAACTCAGCAAGCTGAGTCCAGAGATATATAAAAAGGATAATACTCTCAGCAGGTTTGGTTTATGCCAAAAATACAAAATTGTTTGACCTTTACCAAATCAATAAGTGTAATGAATATACCACATTAACAAAGTGAAAAAAGAATAATCATATGATTATTTGAATAGACAAAGAAGAAAGAATTTGATATAATTAGATAGTCCTTTGACGTGGAGAGCTTTCCAGAGCTCAAGAGGTAACCCCAGCTGACTGTGCTGGTCCTCTTTACCCCTGAGGTGGGATATGGAACAACAGATGAGAACAGCTGCTACAAAGTCCCAGCCCCAAACTCCATGAGTAGCAGAGACATCTTGGCACCAAGGTCCCAGGAAAGCATTGGCAGGAATTGAGATCTCTGGGTCATATGGTAGGTCTCCTCAGCCATGGCCTAAAATTGAGACCACCACTGTGATTTCTATGGGCAATAGATTTAAAAACTGGGCTGTTTAGAGAAAGTAAGTGTGTCCAGAAAGGATTAGTCCCATCCTGGAGGAGGCCCTGGGAACTCAAGGACATCTAAGAGAAGCCCTGCCCCTCCCAACTCCATGATCATTCAGGGTTCCATGAGACCTCAGGACTCAACCACCCGCTGTGACAGATCACTCTGAGTGAGTACAGTTATTAGAGAAGGGACAACAGGGACCAGGACAGAGCAGACCCTGAAGAGACACAGCCCCCCACCCCCTCACACACACACAATACTCTTACCTGTATCAACTGTCACTTTTACTTGGATCCCATGGTCAGCAGTAATTCCGGCTCTCTCAATCCCACACCAGTAGACGCCTGTATCCTCTCGCCTCAGCTTCTCCATGGTGACAGTGATCACGTGGCTTCTCTGATCGTCCCTGATGGACACACGGTCCTTCTTCATTGCCCCCTCTGTTCCAGTGGTTATAACAATAATCTCGCAGTTACTCCAATCAGCTCCTCGACACCACCACTTCCTGTAGGTCTCCCACCCTGGGTCATAGTGACACTGCACGGTCAGCGAGCTCTGTTCCAGACCATTCACTTCTTCTGGACCCGTGATTTCGTATGATGAGCCTGGAAAACACAAGTTCATGTACCTCTCACCCCCACCCCGAGGGCAGGGCCACAGCCTCCTGCACTGTGAGCGCTCCAATCAGTCCAAGGGCCTGATGCGTGGAACAGAGTCGAGGTAGGAACACACCTTCCACAGCACAGACCTTTTGTCCTTCAAATGCCCACTGGGTCAGAGCCACCACGAAGATCTCCTAAGGGAACAGCTACAAATCTCACAAGAACCAGTGAGGACACCGAGCAGTAACAGCTTCTGGCAACTCCCTTCCTGCCCCTCCCTGTGGCCCATAAACCTTCGTGTTTCCAACAACATCCTCTTGCAACATCTCTGTGTGACACTGGTTCTAGGAGGAAAGAGTGGAAGGCACATTTCACAGGAGTGTGAGTGCTGCCTGACCTGTGCTGATGACCTCAGGAGGTCTGCCTGAAGCACCACCTCTCCTGGCTGTGCTAGGCTGTTCCTGATGGTTCTAATGGTTCTAGTGGTTCCATAGTAAACACCCTGGCTGGAGAGCCTTTGACACTGACGGAAACACTGATGCCAGCTATACAACCCACGCTGCACAGATCCTGTTTTTTCCATTGACTAGTTTCGATTTCCTTGTCAAAATGTCAGTATGTGACACCCTGGCCAGCTGGCTCAGCAGTAGAACATTGGCCTGGCATGTAGAAGTCCCGGGTTCGATTCCCAGTCAGGACACAGAGGAGAAGCGACCATCTGCTTCTCCACCCCTCCCTTCTTTTCTTTTTCTCTCTTACTCTCCAATAGCCATGGCTCGAACGGTTTGAGCAAGTTGGCACTGGGTGCTGAGGATGGCTCCATGACCTCACCTTAAGAGCTAAATAGCTTGGTTGCCAAGCAACCTCTCTAGTGGACTTGTCAGGTGGATCCCTGTCAGGGCACATGCAGGAGTCTGTTTCTCTGTCACCTGCCTCTCAATAATAATAATAATAATAATAATAATAATAATAATAATGTCAATATGTGAGTTAATTATGGATTTTTCTTTCTCTTCCCTTGATCCATGTGTCTATCGTTAGGCCAATCCACACTGTCCTGACTACCGTTGCTTTGCAGGAAGGCAGGTGTCATTGAGTAAGCAGCATTTTCTTATCATATGTGTCTTCTGGTGCTTTCTTTTATTGTGTCATCTTTGAAAGATTCATGATATAGAGAAACGTTTATTATACGAGAAATAACCCTTCAAGCACAATGAAAAATGACAACTGTCACCGGGCCTCACTGACAGACCCTGGGAAGCGGTGAGGCCCTCGGCAATCTGCAGAGCCTGTCACCCTTGCAGAGACATAGCTCCGCTTCTGCACCAGCCCACTGTCCCTGTGTAAGTGGCAGCCTGTGGTTTCAGGTCTTTTCATTTTTCTGGAGTAGGAGAAATCTAGATTTTTGTGAGGCACCTCTCAATTCTAAGCCACTGGCTTCACTATATATAAGAATAAAGTCAAAATGAACTGAAGACTTATATGTAAGACTCAAAACCATAAAACCTGTAGAAGAAAACAGTGGCAGTGAAATCTCTAACATATCTCACAGCAATATTTTTTCAGATTTATCTCCTTGGGCAAGGGAAAAATAAAAAATAAACAAATGGAACTACATCAAACCAAAAAGCTGTGTTTTGTATTTTTTTGTATTTTTCCAAAGTTTGAAGCATGGGGGCGGCAGGCAGACAGACTCCCTCATGTGCCCAACCAGGATTCACCTGGCATGCCCACCAGTGGGTGATGCTCTGCCCATCTGGGCCATTGCTCTGCTGCAACCAGAGCCATTCTAGCACCTGAGGCAGTGGCATGGAGCCATCCTCAGCACCCAGGCCAACTTTGCTCCCATGAAGCCCTGGCTGTGGGAGGGAGAGAGAGAGACAGAGAGAAAGGAGAAGGGGAAGGGTGGAGAAGTAGATGGGCACTTCTCCTTTGTGCTCTGGCAGGGAATAGAACCTAGAACTTCCACAGGCCAGGCCAATGCTTTACCCCTGAGCCAACTAGCTAGGGCCAAACTAAAAAGTTTTTGCCCAGCAAAGGAAACCATCAATAAAATGAAAAGACAACCCACTAAATGGGAGAACATATTTGCCAATGAACATCTGATAAGAATTTAAAAACCAAACTTTATGAAGAACTCATACAACTCACCACAAAAAAATAAATAAATAAATAAATAAAATTCCAATTTAAAAATGAACAAAGGCCCCTGGCTGGTGGCACAGTGCATTATCCTAGACTCTGAGGACACCCGTTAGGTCCTGGGGTAGCCAGCTTGAGCCTGGGGTCACCAGCTTTATCCCTAGGGCACCAGCTTAACCCCTGAGGCTGCTGGGTTGAGCCTGATCACGGCACATATGAGAAGAAATCAAGGGCACAACTAAGTGGAACAACACTAAGTTGATATTCCCTCTCTCTCTCTTTTCTTTGCTCTCTCTCTCTCTCTCTCTCTCTCCTTTTCTGTCTCTCTCTCAAAAAAAATAATTATAAAAAATAGACACTTCTCCAAAGAGGACACAGTGATTTCCAATAGACAAATGAAAATGATGATCAACATTGTTAATCATTAGATAAACGTAATTAAAACCACATGTCAGAATGGCTATCATTAGTAAATCAACAAGTAGCAGGTATTGGTGAGGATTTGAAGAAAAGGGAACCTTCGTGGATCCTTGGTGGAAATGCAGATGGGTGCACCCACTATGGAAAAAAGTATTGAAGGTCCTCAAGAAATTAAAAATGGAACTGCCTTATGACCCAGCAGTTCCACTTCTGGGTGTATATTTGAAAAAATACAACACTTTAACTTGAAACAATATAGGCACTCTTATGTTCATTGCAATATTATTTACAATAGCTAAGTTATGGAATCAACCTAATGCCCATCAATAGACATGTGTATAAAAAAGCTTTGTTACATATATACAATGAAATATTACTCAGACATAAAAAAGAATTAAATCTTACCATTTGCAACAGCATGGATGGATCTAGAAGGTATTGTGCTAAGTGAAATAATTCAGCAAGAGAAAGACAAATGCCATATAATATCATTTATATGTGGCATCTAAAGGACAATGTAAACAAACAAAACAGAAAGACTCATATGCACAGAAAAAGACTGGTGGTTACCAGAGGGGAGGGGGTTGGGACCAGGTGGAAATGATGAAGGGATTGAGAAGGACAGATTGGTAGTTAGAGAATAAATCGTGGGGATGCAAAGCACAGCACAGGGAACATAGTCACTAATACTGTAAAAACTATGGACAGTGCTAGGTGGGTACTAGAAATATTGTTGGGAACACTTCTCAAAGTTTATGGTTGTCTAACCACTATGCTGTCTGCCTGAAACTAACACAAAATAACATTGAATATCAGCTGTAATTAAAAAAATAAATACATTTTAAAAATAAATAAAAATTTAAAAAAGAAAACACTGGTTTAATTAGAAGCAACAGCAACAAACACAACACTGGCCATGCCATCCCTGGTGCCACTGGACCTGGAACCACATATGTGACTGGACCTAGGACCCCTTGTGCCGCTGGACCTGGGACCCAGTGTACATTTGGACCTGGAGCCCCCGTGTGCTGCTGGAGTGCATCAGGGCCCAGCTCCAGGTGTCCATTCAAAAGGAGGGCTCTTGTGGGTTTTTTTGTGCTCTGTCAAGGTTTGATATTAGAGATGTGCTCATTTCACAGAATTTATCTGACAGATTTCCGTCACTTTTATGCTCTGAGATCAGAACATAATACAGCAAAGAAAATTTTGTTCCTATAGAATGCTAAGAAGTTATGTACAAAACTATCTGGCAAATTCTTTGCTTACTTAAAAACTTATTTTCATGCCCTGGATGGTTGGCTTAGTGGTAGAGCATTGGCCCCACGTGTGTGGAAGTCCTGGATTCGATTCCCAGTCAGGGAACACAGGAGAAGTGACCATCTGCTTCTCCACCCCTCCCCCTTCTCATCTCTCTCTCTCTCTCTCTTTCTCTTCCCTTTCCATAGTCATGGCTAAATTGATTCAAGCAAAGTTGGCCTCAGGCACTGAGTATAGCTCTGTGGCCTCTGCCTCGGGTTCTAAAAAAATGGCTTCATTTTCCGAGCAATGGAGCAATGGCCCCACATGGGCAGAGCATCGCCCCTTAGCAGGCTTGCCGGGTGGATCCTGGTGGGGGCACTTGCGGGAGTCTGTCTCTTTGCCCCTGCTCTTCTCACTAAAATAAAATTAAAAGAAAATTTTTTTTCTCCATGAATACTGACCTACTCAAGTTTTTCTTTTAAGATTTTATTTATTCATCTTTTGACAGGGGGGGTGGGAGAGAGAGAGAGAGAGAGAAGGGGGGAGTAGCAGGAAGCATCAACTCCCATATGTGCCTTGACTAGGCAAGCCCAGGGTATTGAACCAGCAAACTCAGCATTCCAGGTCGATGCTTTATCCACTGCGCCACTACAGGTCAGACCTATTTAATTTTTTAATTGTTCTTGAATCAAGTCTATTCTTTTGCTTGGTGTTTTCCAGAAAGGTATCTATTTAACAGAACATGGAGTTCTGCAATTATAAAATAGCCTTTTACAATTAAAATGTCCATAGCTGTTCTAATTACCCGTTTTAAATGTGTGCCCTGACTCATTTTTATTGGTTACATATACGACAAGATTTCTTGTTTCCCAATAAATATATAGATTTAACTCTATCAAAGACAAAACTAGGAAGGTATTTTTAATCATATATATAACAGCTACACATATAATTCATATATAACATATAATCATATATATAACATATAATTCATATATAACATATATATTTATATAATCTACAGATTATTTGAATAAACAAACAGATGAGAATTTTTAATAAAATAAAGATGAGTAATAAGGAAGGACCTGTCCTGCCAGATTTTAAAACAGAATCTGGCCATAATGAAAAAACCAGCTTAGAAATCTAGCAAGAATAGATAAACATCAACAGAACAGAGTCCACAGCCTAAAACAACCTAGTGTATTTAAGAAGCTCCCATAAACCACAGAAGATTAAAACGATGAGAGGGGAAGGGATGGGTTAGGATATAAACGTTGCTGGATGCAGTAACTTCTCTGCCTGCTCCATCAGATAAATTCAGGGAGAGGAAGGAGGTCAGCAAAATATAGCAAATCAGTTTTAAACTAGAAGAAATTAGAAGGGAATCTTTATAAAATTTCTGAATGAAAGAGAGAACATTCTAAACTGAAAATTTATGGAAGACACCACACAGGAAGTCAATAAATTTGACTATAGACAAATGTAACACTTGGACACAGCAATAATAATAATAATAAAATACTAAATGCAGAAAGTCTTTTTTTTAAAGACTTTATTTATTTATTTATTTTAGACAGGAGAGAGAGAGAGAAGGGAGACATAAGGGGGGAGGAGCAGGAAGCATCAACTCCCATACATGCCTTGACCAGGCAAGCCCAGGGTTTTGAACCAGAGATCTCAGCATTCCAGGTCAGTGCTTTATCTACTGTGCCACCACAGGTCAGGCTGTAGGAAGGCTTCTAAAAGCAGGAAAGGCAACAAAAAGTCTCCAGGAAGAATAAACTTTGTCAACAACTGGATGTTAGCCCAGTGTGACTCATTTTGGATGTCCAATGTCCAGAACTGTAACAGAATAAATTTGTGCTGTTTTTTTTATTATCACAATGGGGAAAGGATGCTACTGGCATTCAGTAGGTAGAAGCCAAGGATGCTGCTAAGCCCCTATAGTGCACAGGAAACCCCCACAACAAAGAATGATCTGGTGCAAAGTGTTAACTGTGCCAAGCTTGAGAAACCCTACCCTCAAGCAAGCATAGGGGTACGGGGAGAAAATTCTCCCAGTGGACAAAGCTTCAAGCAGGGCACCCGACTACTAACTGTGCCTGAAAGGGCAGGTGGCCAGAGGAACCAGGTTGCTCAGGTTCCTGGACAGTAGATCATGCACATCTGGATGATCAGGGAAGCTGACATTGTTCACAGCCTGAATGTCCAATAAGAGTTTTCTCAAGAGCTGGGTTTCCATCTGAAGCTGCTCCAATTCTGAAAGGTCTCTGAGAAACTCCCACCGATTGTCTCCAGTCTACATCACACAGTAAGTTCCCCAGGAGCTTGACAGGAAGCCGCTCAGAACCTCTTGTTTGCACATGCACCCTGCAATACCTCCTGAGAATAATGGCTGCTCTTCCACATTCTATTCCATTTCCATTCATAATTCTCAACCCACAGAGGGGAAGTGATTTGGAGAACTGTGATATTGGATTTTTGTCTGTCAGGCAGAAGAGGTCTTAGAAAGGGGTGGTAGTGATGTCAAATTGACAACGGATGAACTGTTCACCTCACCTTATCAACTGTGCGTTCATAGTGTTGTGTTATCCCAAATTTGTATGTTCAGGCGTTAACCGCCAATGTGATGGTATTTAAAGATGGGGTCTTCAGGAGGTCATTAGAGTTAGATGAGGTTGTTAAGGTGGGAATGTCAAGATGAGATTAGTGCCTTTTTTTATTTTATTTTATTTATTTATTTATTTATTTATTTTCTGAAGTTGGAAACGGGGAGGCATTCAGACAGACTCCTGCATGTGCCCGACCGGGATCCACCTAGTACGCCCACCAGGGGGCGATGCTCTGCCCATCTAGGACATAGCTCTGCCGAAATCAGAGCCATTATAGTGCCTGAGGCAGAGGCCACAGAGCCATCCTCAGCGCCCGGGCCTACTTTGCTCCAATGGAGCCTCGGCTGAGGGAGGGGAAGAGAGAGACAGAGAGGAAGGAGAGGGGGAGGGGTGAAGAAGCAGATGGGAGCTTCTCCTGTGTGCCCTGGCCGGGAATCAAACCCAGGACTCCCGCATGCCAGGCCAACGCTCTACCACTGAGCCAATCAGCCAAGGCCAGATTAGTGCCTTTTTAAGAAGAGACACCAATGAGCTTGCTCTACTCTGTTTGTCTCTCTACCCACCCCTCCCCCCTTGCATATGCACGAAGTGGAAGTCACAGTGAGAATGCAGCTGCCTGTAAGCCAGGAAGAAAACTGCCACCAGCAACTGAATGAGTCTGCACCCTGATCTTGATCCCCACAGCCTTCAAAACTGTGAGAAAATACATTTCTATTGTTTAAGCTAACCGGTCTACACTACTCTGCCATTATAACTAATAACCACATATACCTCTTTTATCCATATGAAAATCCAAATAAAAAAATAATAAGATGAAGAAATGATGACATCGGATCACTTACAACAAAATGGTAGGATCTTGATAACATTATACGAAGTGAAATAAGTAAATCAGAAAAAAAAACAAGAACTGCAAAATTTCATACATTGGTGGGACATTAAAATGAGACTAAGAGACATAGACAAGAGTGTGGTGGTTACGGGGAGGGGGCGAGGGGGGGGAAGGAGGGAGAGGAGGAAGGGGGGGGAGGGGCCCAAAGAAAACTAGATAGAAGGTGACTGAGGACAATCTGACTTTGGGTGATGGGTATGCAACAGAATTGAATGACAAGATAACCTGGACATGTTTTCTTTGAATATATGTACCCTGATTTACTGATGTCACCCCATTAAAATAAAAATTTATTTATAATAAATAAATAAACACACTAACACACACACAAAAAAATAATAATATGCACATTTCCCCAATCAGAGTTGTGTCTCTTGCATATATGATGAGTGAGGTAATGGATAAATGGGGTCATTTTATTTCCCATGATGACTTCTTTCCCAGAAAAGATTCTCTCGGTGTCCCACTTCAAACCTTTGATCTCTAGTTTCTCGGGCGCTCACCCAGAGAAGGACCCCAGAGCTGGGGCAGCCATGTGGTCCTGCCCCCCTGGATCTGTCCTCGCTGGGCATCAAGCTCCAGCCATTCCCAAGGACTTAACATTCAGCTCAGAAACAGACACCTTCTAACCTCTGTTCTTTCCTCCCTGTGACACCGCTCTACATGTCCCCATTATCACACTGACCACACACAACTACGGTCTGGTCTTTGGATCGTCTGGAGAAAAAAGTGAGGCACATTCAAGAGTCTCTCTGAATCCCCACCTCTCATTTAATTAAAAAATTATATAAAAAAATAATGTATCTGGAAGATGAACCAGCCCTGCTATTTTTCCTGATGTGTCCCATTCCCTCAGGACAGACCCTCTCTCTACTGCCCAGCCTCAGTCACTCCAGCTCCTAAAGCCCGAGCTCCACTCACCTGGGGTGATGAGAAGAAGCAGAGGTAGTAGCAGCCACATGGTCCTGCCTGCCTGGGTCTCTCCCTGGTGACCATTAAATGCCAGTACCCTCCTGGGGCTTGGACAGAGCCCAGAGACAACCTGCCTACAATTTGTCAAAATCATTGAGTTTTGGTTCTCTCATCTACTTCCCTTAGTTTTCTGTCTTTACTTCCTAATTTTATTTAGGCGAAGAAAAGCTGTGTCATCACTAATTAGTATGTGACTGATGTGTCTGTCCTCAATGATTTGGGGAAGCCCTACCCGGGTGTGAGGGGCTCAGAAGGGGGCCACCCTCAGCACGGGGCAGGACGTGCAGCATGGTGGCGGAGGGGAGCTGAGAGCCAGGTGCCAGGGGGTGATGGAGACGTGCTGGGTTTGCATTTTGCGAAGGATTCAGCGCTCAGGGCTGGCACCCAGCCTGACTGGAGAAACAGCCACATTCTCAACCTCTCTTCAGGCAGCCCCACTGCGGGGCATCTCAGACCCCCATCCTGCCCTGGGCCATTGTCCCTCCCTGAGCCTGACCCCCATTCCTCCCTCCGGACAGCTTTTTCCCAGGTCCTCAGTCACTCTGAAGCAGACACCTTTCCCCTTCAGCTTCATTTTATCCCAGATGTTTTCTTCCCCAATTCTTTGAATATTTCTCGGCTGTGGGCTCTTGGCAAACTCCCTGCGCCAGGGACACTGCTTATTCTAAGGGCCTCCTAAGCAACATTTCCTCACCTGTTTTCTTCCGTTAGAAGTTCCCTCCCTCCTTCTCTACCACCTGTTCCCTCTCCTCCCTCTCAGAATCAATTCTGTCATCCTTTTTTAAGAAATGTATTTCCAGCTGCTGGCAGGCAGAGGGAAGCCTTTGACTCAAGGTGTGCGGTACTTAGACTGTATCCCTAACTCCCAGTCTGGCCCTCTGTATGGCCCTGCACATGTTTCTGGAGGGCTCCCAGAAACTGGAAAAGCAACTTTTATACAGAAAGCAGTGAGGTTCTAAAGTCCTCTGGCGTGACCGTGCGGGGATTTGCACTGTAGTCAGGCAGGGAGGGAGAGTAAAAGGACAACAGGTCAGGTCATCTGGCCTGCAGGGACCTTTGTCTAGAGTGGGTCGTGGCCTCTGCCCTTAAACAAGAATGTGGAGTCCACAGTATGTGGTGAATCAGACATCCTTCAGCTGTAGATGATTCCAGTCTTGAGTCATGTCGCCAAGGAAAACAGAAACCACCTTTCTCCGGACATTGTGACATATGTACAGTGTTAAGAAGTAAAGGTGATGGTGTCTCCACTTTTCTGCACGTGAAGAAATGTGCCCGTCCAGGAGCAGCCTGATTTTAGCGCCCGACCAGCTGAGTCCAGGCCTTCGGTTTTCTGAGACCTCGCGGGCTGCTCCATGGAAGCCTGACAGCTGTTTTCCATAAAATGTGTGAAACATCGAATTGGCCTTAAGGCTGGAGAGACTGGACAAGACTTTTGTCCATTGTGGTTCATTCACGCCGAGAGATTTCTGTGTATTTTCCCCCCAGCAGTTGTGCAGATGATTTGGGTAAATTATGAAATGAGCAAAGGTTCTCGGAGTACCGGGTGAAATTTGACTCCATGAAAGTTCAAAAATGCATTTGGGGAAGAGAAACAGGAGTTCACCACCCCGTCTGCCCTGCCTGTCGGGATCACTGATCGCTCCCCAGGGGTTGGTGCAGTCTCCTGCAGCTTGGAGTGGTATCAGTCATTGGACATGTAAAAATTGGAAACAACCAAAAAGCCCTTCAATAGAAGACTGGATAAAGAAGATGTGGAACATATACACTATGGAATACTACTCAGCCATAAGAAATGATGACATCAGATCATTTACAGCAAAATGGTGGGATCTTGATAACATTATATGAAGTGAAATAAGTAAATCAGAAAAAAACAGGAACTGCATTATTCCATACGTAGGTAGGACATAAAAGTGAGACTAAGAGACATTGATAAGAGTGTGGTGGTTATGGGGGGAGGGGGGAGGGAGAGGAAAAGGGGGAGGGGGAGGGGCACAAAGAAAACTAGATAAAAGGTGACAGAGGACAATCTGACTTCGGGTGATGGGTATGCAACACAACTGAACGACAAGATAACCTGGACATGTTTTCTTTGAATATATGTATCCTGATTCATTGATGTCACCCCATTAAAAAAATAAAATGATAAAAAAATATTATTTCAGAAGAAAACCATTTCAAGCCCTACTACCACTCATCTCTAATGTTTGTTTGCCTGTTACATCATAAAATAAAAATAACGTGAAAATATATATTCATATTTATGATTTTTTGCCTTTTGAAAGATTTTAGTTTTGTGCTTTTGCACTTTCTTTCATCCCTTGGAAGACGGGGGAAACCCATTACTGGCGGGAGCTCTGAACCACGTGAGTGAAAACCAGTCCATTACCGGGGCTGCGGGCTCTCAAGCCCCAGGTCAGAAACGGCCTCCAAGGACTTGGGCCCCAGAGGAAAGGTCTTTCCTCCTGCATTTCTGTTTGTATTTCCTGCTGCACTGCAGCCTCCGAACAAAGGAAGAACAGGGGTTGTGCAGAGAAGGCGACACCACAGCGAGTCCTAGAGACCCAGGCATCACAGCTGTGGGTTCCCAGGGATTGGGATATTGTTCCCTGAGCAGGGCCTAGGCTGCCTCTAGAACCACAGGCCTTGCTGACCACGGTCACTTCATAATAAAAGTTGTTTTTCTTCTGTTTGAGGTTCTTTCTTTCAGAGAAGACATTGATGAACATGGGGGCTAGTGCTTCTCAGAGTGGGGCTGAGTGTGCTTCCCCCCAGAGCTCCTCTGAGGCCTGTTCACCGAGAGGACAGCACCGAGCATGCCCAGGAGCAGAATACTTCCAGGAAGACCTAGTGAAAGTGGACGCTGCTGAGCAAGGACCTGAGGGAGGGACACGATGACAGAAATGAGCTGCCACACAGGACCCTTCTTCCCAGCTCTACCTCTGCCCAGGTCGTGGGCTCTATTAACCTATTGAGTATAAGCCTGGGACCCCAGCCAGGGCAACCCCTTTGGAGGGGACAGTCATGCTGCTCATAGGCTAAGCCTTCCAGGGGTCATCAAACTTTTTATAAAAACCGCCCACTTTTGCAGTGCTGGTAGACCTGGTCCCTACCTGCCACTAGTGGGCGTTCCAGCTTTCATGATGGGCCAATCGCAGCGCTGTTTGGTTGCACGGTAGGGACCAGGTTGACCAGCACTGCAAAAGTGGGTGGTTTTTATAAAAAGTTTGACGACCCCTACGCCATGCCAGGCACCTTCTTCATACACCTCCCTCTTGCTTTCCCCTTCCCCTCATTGCAGCCTGGCCACATTTTTGCTTTCTTGGTTTGTTGGGTGTTTCTTGGTTTGCTTTGACTTCTGCTATATCCCTTGCCCAGGGAGCTCGCCCCACCTTCTTCGCTGCCTGCTTAAACCGTCCTCAGCTTTCAAGTGTCAGATCTAATGTCACATCTTGGAAAGCTTCAGATGCCACATCTACTAGGGGCTTAGATTTGCTCTGACCCTTTGTCCCATGGACTGACACCGGTCCCTGAGGGTCTTTATGTTTCCTTCTTCCTCCATATTCATCTGTAAGCTCTAGTGCAGTGGTTCTCAACCTTTCTAACGCCGTGACCCCGCAATACAGTTCCTCATGTTGCGGTGACCCCAAACCAAAAAATAATTTTGGTGGCTACTTCATAACTGTAATTTTGCTACAGTTATGATTTGGATATGCATTATGTATTTTCCGATGGCTTTAGGCAACCCAACCGGGGTCGCGACGCACAGGTTGAGAATGACAGCCACTCAACCTTATGACCCTTGGTTCCCCTCCCCCATCATCCTCAACACTCCTCCACATATCTGGACCTCCCTCCTGGGTTCCTTCTTATTTTCTCCCTCAGTCAGTTGAGGCCTCACACAGCTCGTAAATATCTCTGAAGCTTCTCAAGCAAGGACCTGAGTCTAGAGTCCCCCTGTTAGTCTCAGAGGTACAGGAGGAGCGTGAAGTTCCCCGAAGTAGAACACAACTGGTTCATCTCCTTTCTGCTAAATCTAATACAGTAATCAGTTCAAGGTCACTCACCCCTAGTCAGAGATGAGTGTGGAGCTAAAGTCAGGGGGCTCAGGGAGGAGCAGCTCCTGCTGTGTTAAGCAGGAATCTGGGAGACTCGGGGCTTTCTGTCCAGGTGTCCCGTGTCTCCCTCCATACCTGGTGAGTTAGGATTTAGGAGTGACTTTCCCTTTGAAAGTGCCAAAGAGTCTCATACAGCCCCAGAGATTCCATGGGAGTCTCCACTGCTGTGTGACAGTCAGACTTGTCCTGTGCCGAGGAGGGCAGAGCTGGTGCCACCACTGCCCAGGGTAAGTACATTGTCTTTCTACCCTACAAATCAAGCTGAGAGTCTCCTGCTCTGAGAAGCTAAGACAGTAATCTTCTTTTGATCTTCCACACATATGCCTGCGCACATACTCCTCCTTTTCATACACATGCTCTCGGGTTCATTGTTCCAGGAAAGAGAAGGGACCCTGAATCCTTTATTCCCCACCACAGTGACCTCAGGGTACACAGGAAAGAGTGCTTACCTGGACCACTGGTCACTTTACCTTGGACCCTAGGGTGAGCTGCAGTTCTGTCAATCCCACACCTGTAAGTGTTTGCTTCATTCAGTCCGAGCTCTGACATGGTGTATTGAGAAGCAGAGCTGGTATACTGAGTTAAGACGATGCAGATTGCATCCTGCTGAAGGAGGGGGCACAGGCCACCCACACGGGGCAGCAGGGAGCTCCCTCAGCAGCCCAGCTCCCACTTTGGAGAAGTGAAAACTAAAGAGTTTCAATATATCCACACAAAGGAGGTAGAGTCACAGGATTTATTGTTTACAGATCTGCGAATGCGGGTGGTGAAGAAGCAGCAATCCTCTGTCCCAGGTCACAAGGGAGCAGGAGACAGACCAGGGTCGCAAGCACCTATACTTATAAGGTGGTGAGGGTGAAGGTCTTTAACTTTTCATGGGTTCTACTTATGTGGTTATTTTAAAAGGTGCCCTGGGAAAAATAAACAGGACGTTATGGAAGTGGGCCTTAGGTCAAGTCGATCTAAATGGCCAGACTCTGGGTGTGAACAGGGTTGTCATATGGCAAAACCTCCAAGCAGCAACTCTTTGGAACAGACTTAGTTTTCTAATTCTGCAGGGCCACGGTGAACATGCGTTTCTCCTGATCGATGTACACACGGTTCTTCTTTGCCTGCTTTGATCCAGTGGTCTGAACAAGGATGGTGCAGCTACTCCCATCAGCTTCTCCGCACCACTGCTGCATGTAGGCCTCCCACCTCGGACCATAGTGACACCGTGCACCCACTTGCTCAAGAAGAAAGTAGAAGAAAGGAAATAATGTAGAAAATAATAAATATGAGTGAAGTAGAAAGTAAATATAGAAAAAATCAACAAAGCCAACAAGTGTTTAAAATAAATAAATAAAAAAGCCCAAGCAAAATACTTATAATAGAGAGACAATTAAATAACCCATGTCGAGAGTGGAAAAGGGGACATCATTACAGACCCTGCACATATTAAACAGATAAAAAGAGATAAGATAATAAGTGGAAAAGATAATAAAAGGATATTGTGTCAATGTAGTTGAAATTTAAGATGGAATACAAATTCCTAGGAAAAATACTAATGAACATAAAATGAAATAGAAAACACAAATAATCTTACCATGAGGTAAATGAATCAAATCTATTATTAAAAACCTCCCAAAAACAAAACGCTAGGCTGATACAGTTTTTAAAAAAATTTTACTAAACATTTAAGGAAGCAATGTCTATCTTATACAAAAAAAGATTTTGAGGCTCTGGCCAGTTGACTCAGTGGTAGAGCATTGACCTGGCATGTGGAAGTCCCAGGTTCAATTCTTAGTCTGGGCACACAGGAGAAGTGACCATCTGCTTCTCCTCCCCTCCTCCCTTCTCTCTCACTCTCTCTTCCTCTCCTGCAGCCATGGCTCCACTTATTTGAGCATGTAGGCCCCAGATAATGAGGATGAATCCATGAAGTCTCTGCTTCAGGTGCTAAAAATAGCTCATTTGCGAGCATCGAGCCCCAAATGGGCAGAGAATCTACCCTAGATTGGGGTTGCTGGGTGGTTCCCAGTCAAGGCACATGCAGGAGTCTGTCTCTATCTCCTCTCCTCTCACTTAAATTTAAAAATAGTTTTTTAAACATAAAGAAGATGCAACTCCCAAGTCCAATGAATGAGACTAGCACAACCCTGATGCCAAAATCTGTCAAGGGCAAAGCAAGAAGGAAATGTATGGACAAGTGTAAGGCTTGAATTCAGGGTGACTTTTAAGCTAGAGCTCTCTTTAAAACTAAAATTTCCTTTACCCTATTTCTTAGCCAGACTCAATGCAGCACATTACCCCCCACCCCCCAACTGTGAGATAGTAGTAATTGCCTTCCGATTCCCTTGTTTAATGGCTTCCTGGCCTTCATTTTGAAATATAACAAAAAGTTTATCTTGCAAAAGTCAGGAAAAGGAACCTAGAATTAAAGGAGTTTAAATCACAACAAGTGTTTATAAAAGCCTAGCTACAGGCCTCATTTGGGCGCTGTCTTCTCATAAGCAGTCTTCTAGGGCAGTGGTCCCCAAACCCCGGGCCGTGGACTGGTACCTGTCCATGGGCCATTTGGTACCGGTCCTCGGAGAAAAAATAAATAACTTACATTATTTCAATTTTATTTATATTTAAGTCTGAACAATGTTTTATTTTTTAAAAATGACCAGATTCCTGGTGTTACATCCAAGACTCACTCTTGACACTTGTCTTGGTCACGTGATACATTTATCCGTCCCACCCTAAAGGCCGGTCTGTGAAAATATTTTCTGACATTAAACCGGTCCGTGGCCCAAAACAGGTTGGGGACCACTGTTCTAAGGGATCAGCTCCCTCCCTGCCCCCAGTAGCACCACCGCCCCATTCCAAGGGCACTGCAATCCAGCGGGAGGAGGGAGGGGGGACTGGCCTGCTTGAAGCCTCAGCCTGCCAGGCCAGCCTGGGACCTTGTGAACTAGCACAGGCCTCCTTTAGACAGTTGAGCCTGGAGATAAACCATTTGGAGAAACTGTGGCGCTTCTTCAATCACGTACAAAAACAATACTACGTTGTACCTATAGAGGCAGTGACGTCAGCCGCTTTTTCCAAGACCCCTGACTAACCTATAAATACTCTACTCCAACCCTTTCTGGGGCCGACATGACATTTGGGTCCATCTCAGCACACTTGCACCCACGCGTTTTAAATAAACAATCCTTTTGGAACACACCAGCCTTGTGTTTTCAGTTCGGCTCTCCCCGGTGATAGTTAGGCTCTCCTCCACCCATAGATGCAGGAAGGCTCTAGCCTGTCAGCTATCTCATACAGGATAAGACAGTCCAGACCTGGAGTTCTTTCCAAGTCAGACCTAGTCAGGGGTTTATACCGACCTGCCAGTTGCCAAGAGAAGCTGAAAGAGGCTTTCCCTTTTCCCAGTGGATCAGCCACCCACAGCTTTAACCTAACACAAGTATCACCCATGAACAAAACCACGGAAGTCTAAAACAAAAACTCAGCATGCTGAGTCCAGGGATATATAAGAAGGATAATACTCTCAGCAAGTTTTGTTTATGCCAAGAATACAAAATTGTTTGATCATTACCAAATCGATAAATGTAATGAGTATACCATATTAACAAAGTGAAAAATGAATAATCATATGATTATTTGAATAGACACAAAAGAAAGGATTTGATAGAATTCAACAGTCCTTTGCCTTGGAGAGCATTCCAAACCTCAGGAGTTAATCCCAGCACCCTGACTGTGCTGATCCTCTTTACCCCTAGGTGGGATATGGAACAACAGATGAGAACAGCTGCTTTAAAGTCCCAGCCCCAAACTCCATGAATAGCGAGACATCTTGGCACCAGAGGTCCCAGAAAAGCATTGGCAGGAATTGAGATCTCTGGGTCTTATGGTAGGTCTCTTTAGCCTATGGGCTAAAATTGAGACCACCATATAATATGGATAATAGAATAAATTAAGAAACTGGGCTGTTTAGACAAAATGTGTCCAAAAGGTTTGGTCCCATCCTGGAGGAGGCCCTGGGAGACTCAAGGACATCTAAGAGAAGCCTTGCCCCGCCCAATTCCATGAGACCTTAGGACTCAACCACCCACTGTGACAGATCACTCTGAGTGAGTTCAATCACTGGAGAGGGGACCACAGGGACCAGGACAGAGCAGGCTCTGAAGATACACAGCTGCACACACACAATACTCTTACCTGGGCCAATGGTCACTTTTACTTGGATCCCAAGGTCAGCAGCTCCGTTTCTCTCAATCCCACACCAGTAGACATCTGTATCCTCTTGTCTCAACTTCTCCATGGTCACGGTGAACACGCAGCTTCTCTGATCATCCTTGATAGACACACGGTCCTTCTTCACCTCCCACTCTGTTTCAGTGGTTGTAACAAGGATCTCACAGTACTTCCACTCAGCTCCTCGACACCACCACTTCCTGTAGGTCTCCCACCCTGGGTCATAGTGACACTGCACAGTCAGCGAGCCCTGTTCCAGATCACTCACTTCTTCTGGACCCGTGATTACGTATGATGAGCCTGGGAAACACAAGTTCATGTACCTCTCACCCCTACCCCGAGGGCAGGGCCACAGCCTCCTGCACTGTGAAGAGCTCCAATCAGTCCAAGGGCCTGATGCGTGGCAGAAACACACCTTCCACAGAACAGACCTTTTGTCCTTCAAATGTCCACAGGGTCAGAGTCACCAGGAAGATCTCCTAAGGGCACAGCTACAGATCTCACAGGAACCAGTAAGGACACCGAGCAGTAACAGCTTCTGGCAAATCCCTCCCTCCCCATCCCTGTGGCCCATAAACCTTCCTGTTTCCAGCAACATCCTCTTGCAGCATCTCTGTGTGACTCTGGTCTCCTGGGAGGAAAGAGTAGAAGGTCCATTTCATAGGAATATGAGTGCTGCCTGACCTGTGCTGATGACCTCAGGAGGTCTGCCTGAAGCACCCACCTCTCCTGGCTGTGCTAGGCTGTTCCTGATGGTTCTAATGGTTCCATAGTAAACACCCTGGCTGGAGAGCCTTTAACATTGACCAAAACACTGATGCCAGCTATGGAACCCACATTGCACAGATCCTGTTTTCTCTATTGACTAGTTTCGATTTCTTTGTCAAAATGTTAGTATCTGACGCCCTATTCTGTTGGCTCAGCAGTAGAACATTGACCTGACATGTGGAAGTCCTGGATTCAATTCCCAGTCAGAGCACACAGGAGAAGCAACTATCTGCTTCCCACCCCTCACCTTTTCTCTTTTTCTCTCTTAGCCATTGCTCAAGTGGTTTGAGCAAGTTGGCACCAGTGTGCTGAGGATGGCTCCATGGCTTCACCGCAAGAGTTAAATGGCTCGGTTGCCAAGCAACCTCTCTAGTGAACTTGTGGGTGGATCCCTGTCAGGGCACATGCAGGAGTCTGTTTCTCTGTCACCTGCCTCTCAATAATAATAATAATAATAATAATAATAATAATAATAAAGTCAATATGTGAGTTTTTCATGGATTTTTCTTTCTCTTTTCTTGATCCATGTGTCTATCGTTAGGCCAATCCACACTGTCCTGACTACCGTTGCTTTGCAGGAAGGCAGGTGTCATTGAGTAAAGCAGCATTGTGTTATCATATGTGTCTTCTGGTGCTTTCCTTTATTGTGTCATCTTCGAAAGATTCATGACACAAAGAAGTATTTCTTTATTGTAAGAGAAACAACCCTTCAAGCACAATGAAAAATGACAACTGTCACCTGGCCTCACTGACAGACCCTGGGAAGCAGTGAGGCCCTCGGCAATATGCAGAGCTTGTGACCCTTGCAGAGACATAGCTCCGCTTCTGCATCAGCCCACTGTCCTTGTGTAAGTGGTGGCCTGTGGTTTCAAGTCTTTTCATTTTTCTGGAGGAGCAGAAATCTAGATTTTTTGTGGCACATCTCAACTCTAAACCACTGGCTTCACTATATACAAGAATAAAGTCAAAATGAACTGATGACTTATATGTAAGACTCAAAACCAAAAACCCTTAGAAGATTTTACATAGGCAGTAAAATCTCAGACATTTCTTACAGCAATATTTTTTCTGATCTGTCTCCTTGGGCAAGGGAATCAAACAAAGAAATAAACCAATGGAACTACATCAAACCAAAATGTAGTGTGATTATTTTTTGTATTTTTCCGAAGTGAGGGGGATGGCAGACAGACAGACTCCCTCTTGTGCCCATCCAGAATCCACCCGGCATGCCAACCAGGGGGTGATGCTCTGCCCATCTGGGGCGTTGCTTCACTGCAACCAGAGCCATTCTAACACCTGAGGCAGTGGCATGGAGCCATCCTCAGCACCCAGGCCAGCTTTGCTCCCATGGAGCCCTGGCTGCAGGAGGGGAAGGGAGAGACAGAAAGAAAAGAGAGGGGGAAGGGTAGAAAAGTAGATGAGCGCTTTTCCTATGTGCCTTGGTAGAGAATCAGACTTGGAACTTCCCCACACCAGGCTAATGTTTTACCGCTGTGCCAACTGGCCAGGGCCAAACTAAAAAGTTTTTGCCCAGCAAAGGAAACCATCAATAAAATGAAAAGACAACCCACTAAATGGGAGAACATATTTGCCAATGAACATCTGATAAGAATTTTAAATCCAAACTCTATGAAGAACTCATACAACTCACCACCAAAAAAAAAAAAAAAAAATCCAACTTAAAAATGGACAAAGGGCCTTGGCCAGTGGCACAGTGCATAGAGCATCAACCTAGAGCTCTGAGGACACCAGGTCAATTTTGGGGTAGCCAACTTGAGCCTGGGGTCACCATCTCAATCTCTAGGGCACCGGCTTCACCCCTGAGGTTGCTGGCTTGAGCCTGGTCAAGGCACATATGAGAAGAAATCAATGGCACAACTAAGTAGAACAACAAGTTGATGCTTTTCTCTCTCTCTCTTTCTCTCTCGCTTTTCTTTCCTCTCTCTCTCTCAGCTTTTCTCTCTAAATAAATAAATAACCTGAATAGACACTTCTCCAAAGAGGACATAGAGATTGCCAATAGAGAAATGAAAAAGATGCTAAACATCACTAATCATTACATAAATGTAAGTTAAAAGCACATGTCAGAATGGCTATAATTAATAAATCAATAAGTAGCAAGTATTGGTGAGGATGTGAAGAAAAGGGAACCCTCGTGCATCCTTGGTGGAAATGCAGATAGGTGCAACCACTATGGAAAAAAGTATTGAAGGTCCTCAAAAAATTAAAAATGAAACTGCCTTATGACCCAGCAGTTCCACTTCTGGATGTATATTTGAAGAAATACAAAACATTAATTTGAAAATATATAGGCACTCTTATGTTCATTGCAATATTATTTACAATAACTAAGTTATAGTATCAACCTAATGCCCATCAATAGACATGTGTATAAAAATCTTTGGTACACATATGCAATGAAATATTACTCAGACATGAAAAAGAATGAAATCTTACCATTTGCAACAGCATGGATGGATCTAGAAGGTATTGTGCTAAGTGAAATAAGTCAGTGAGAGAAAAACAAACACCATATAATATCATTTATATGTGGCATCTAAAGGACAATGTAAACAAACAAAACAGAAACAGAGTCATAGGCACAGAAAAAGACTGATGGTTAGCAGAGGAGAGGGGTTTGGGACCAGGTGGAAATGATGAAGGGATTGAGAAGTACAGATTGGTAGTTAGAGAATAAATTGTGGGGATGCAAAGCACAGCACAGGGAACATAGTCACTAATACTGTAAAAACTAGAATTATAGGTGGAAACACTTAGCAAAGTTTATGGTTGTCTAACCACTATGCTGTCCACATGAAACTAACACAAAATAACATTGAATGTCAGCTGTAATGAAAAAATAAATACGTTTTAAAAACAAATGAAAATTTTAAAAAGAAAACACTGGCTTAATTAGAAGCAACAGCAATAAACACGACACTGGCCATGCCATCCCTGGTGCCGCTGGATCTGGAACCACATATGTGACTGGACCTAGGACCCCTTGTGCCGCTGGACCTGGGGCCCAATGTACAGTTGGACTTGGAGCCCCCGTGTGCCGCTGGAGTGCATCAGGGCCCAGCTCCAGGTGTCCATTCGGAAGGAGGGCTTTTGTCATGGTTTTCTTTGTGCTTTGTCAAGGTTTGATATTAGAGATGTGCTCATTTCACAGAATTTATCTGACAGATTTCCGTCACTTTTATTCTCTGAGATCAGAACATAATACAGCAAAGAAAATTTTGTTCCTATAGAATCCTAAGAAGTTATGTACAAAACTATCTGGCAAATTCTTTGCTTACTTAAAAAAATTTTTTTCATGCCCTGGATGGTTGGCTTAATAGTAGAGCATTGGCCCCGCATGTGTGGAAGTCCTGGATTCAATTTCCAGTCAGGGAACACAGGAGAAGTGACCATCTGCTTCTCCAACCCACCTCCTTCTCTTTCTTTCTCTCTCTCTCTCTCTCTCTCTCCCTCCCTCTCTCTCTCTCTCTCTCCTTCTATCTCTTCCCTTTTGGCAGCCATGGCTGGATTGATTCAAGCAAAATTAGCCTCAGGTGCTGAGTATGGCTTGTGGACTCTGCCTCAGGTGCTAAAAAAATGGCTCCATTCCCCGAGCAATGGAGCAACAGCCCCAGATGGGCCGATCATCGCCCCTTAGTGGGCTTGCTGGGTAAATCCTAGTGAGGGTGCTTGGGAGAGTCTATCTCCCTGCCTCTGCTCCTCTCACTAAGATAAAATTTTAAAAAAATTTTATTCTCCATGAATACTGACCTATTCAAGTATTTTTATTGTTCTTGAATCAAGTCTATTTTTTTGTTTGGTGTTTTCCAGAAAGGTATCTATTTTACAGAACATGTAGTTCTGTGATTATAAAATAGCCTTTTACAATTAAAATGTTCATAGCTGTTCTAATTACCCGTTTTGAATGTGTGCCCTGACTCATTTTTATTGGTTACATATACCACAAGACTTCTTGTTTCCCAATAAATTTATAGATTTAACTCTATCAAAGACAAAGCCAGCAAGGTGCTTTTAATCATATATATAACAGCTATACATATAATTCATATATAACATATATATAATATATAGATTATTTTAATAAACAGATGAGAATTTTTAATAAAATAATGATGAGTAATGAGGAAGGACCTGTCCTGCCAGATTCTAAAACAGCATCTGGCCATAATAAAAAAAAAAAAAAAACCCAGCTTGGACATCTAGCAAGAATAGATAAACAGCCAGACCTGTGGTGGCTCAGTGGATAAAGCGTCGACCTGGAAATGCTGAGGTCGCTGATTCAAAACCCTGGGCTTGCCTAGTCAAGGCACATATGGGAGTTGATGCTTCCTGCTCCTCCCTCCCCCTTCTTCTCTCTCTCTCTCTCTCTCTCTCTCTCTCTCTCTCTCACTCTCACTCCCTCTCCTCTCCAAAAATTAATTAAAAAAAAGAATAGATAAACATCAACAGAACAGAGTCAACAGCCTAAAAACAACCTAGTGTATTTAAGAAGCTCCCATAAACCACAGAAGACTAAAATGATGAGAGGGGAAGGGATGGGTTAGGACATACACGTTGCTGGATGCAGTAACCTCTCTGCCTGCTCCTGCTCCATCAGATAAATTCAGGGAGAGGAAAGAGGTCAGCAAAACATAGCAAATCAGTTTTAAACTAGAAGAAGCTAGAAGGGAATTTTTATAAAATTTCTGAATGAAAGAAAGAACGTTCTAAGCTGAAAATAATGGAAGACACCACACAAGAAGTCTGGAAATTTGACTATAGACAAATGTAACACTTGGACACACCAATAATAATAATAAAATACTAAATGTAGGAGGTTTCTAAAACCAGGAAAGGCAAGAAAATATAGTCTCCAGGAAGAACAAACCTTGTCAACAGCTGGATGTTAGCCCAGTGTGACTCATTTTGGATTTCCAGTGTCCAGAACTGTAACAGAATAAATTTGTGCATTTTTTTATTATCACAATGGGGAAAGGATGCTACTGGCACTCAGTAGGTAGAAGCCAAGGATGCTGCTAAGCCCCTATAGTGCACAGGAAACCCCCACAACAAAGAATGGTCTGGTGCAAAGTGTTAACTGTGCCAAGCTTGAGAAACCCTACCCTCAAGCAAGCATAGGGGCACGGGGAGAAAATTCTCCCAGTGGACAAAGCTTCAAGCAGAGCACCCGACTACTAACTGTGCCTGAAAGGGCAGGTGGCCAGAGGAACCAGGTTGCTCAGGTTCCTGGGCAGTAGATCATGCACATCTGGATGACCAGGGAAGCTGACATTGTTCACAGCCTGAATGTCCAATAAGAGTTTTCTCAAGAGCTGGGTTTCCATCTGAAGCTGCTCCAATTCTGAAAGGTCTCTGAGAAACTCCCACTGATTGTCTCCAGTCTACATCACACAGTAAGTTCCCCAGGAGCTTGACAGGAAGCCGCTCAGAACCTCTTGTTTGCACATGCACCCTGAAATGCCTCCTGGGAATAATGGCTGCTCTTCCACATTCTATTCCGTTTCCATTCATAACACTCAACCCACAGAGGGGAAGTGATTTGGAGAACTGTGATATTGGATTTTTGTCTGTCAGGTAGAAGAGGACTTAGAAAGGTGTGGTAGTGATGTCAAATTGACAATGGATGAACTGTTCACCTCACCTTATCAACTGTGCGTTCATACTGTTGTGTTATCCCAAATTTGTATGTTCAGGCATTAACCGCCAATGTGATGGTATTTAAAGATGGGGTCTTCAGGAGGTCATTAGAGTTAGATGAGGTTGTTAAGGTGGGAATGTCAAGATGAGATTAGTGCCTTTTTAAAATTTTATTTATTTAATTTTTTTTAAATTTTTCTGAAGTTGGAAACTGGGAGGTAGTCAGACAGACTCCTGCATGCGCCCGACCAGGATCCACCCGGCATGCCCACCAGGGGGCGATGCTCTGCCCATCTGGGGCATCGCTCTGCCGCAATCAGAGCCATTCTAGTGCCTGAGTCAGAGGCCACAGAGCCATCCTCAGCACCCGGGGCCAACTTTGCTCCACTGAAGCCTCGGCTGCGGGAAGGGAAGAGAGAGACAGAGAGGAAGGAGAGGGGGAGGGGTGGAGAAGCAGATGGGAGCTTCTCCTGTGTGCCCTGGCCAGGAATCGAACCCAGGACTCCCGCACGCCAGGTCGACGTCCTACCACTGAGTCAATTGGCCAGGGCCAGATTAGTGCCCTTATAAGAAGAGACACCAATGAGCTCGCTCTACTCTGTCTGTCTCTCTACCCCCCTCCCTTGCATATGCACGAAGTGGAAGTCACAGTGAGAATGCAGCTGCCTGTAAGCCAGGAAGAAAACTGCCACCAGCAACTGAAGAGTCTGCACCCTGATCTTGATCCCCACAGCCTTCAAAACTGTGAGAAAATACTTTCTATTGTTTAAGCTAACCAGTCTACACTACTCTGCCATTATGACTAATAACCATATATACTTCTTTTATTCATATGAAAATCCAAATTAAATAAATAATAATAATATGCACATTTCCTCTATCAGAGTTGTGTCTCTTGCTTATATGATGAGTGAGGTAATGGATAAATGGGGTCATTTTATTTCCCATGATGACTTCTTTCCCAGAAAGGATTCTCTCGGTGTCCCACTTCAAACCTTGATCTCTGATTTCTCAGGCGCTCACCAGGAGAAGGACCCCAGAGCTGGGGCAGCCATGTGGTCCTGCCCCCCTGGATCTGTCCTCGCTGGGCATCAAGCTCCAGCCATTCCCAAGGACTTAACATTCAGCCCAGAAACAGACACCTTCTAACCTCTGTTCTTTCCTCCCTGTGACACCGCTCTACATGTCCCCATTATCACACTGACCACACGCAAACACGGTCTGGTCTTTGGATCGTCTGGAGCAAAAACTGAGGCACATTCAAGAGTCTCTCTGAAACCCAACCTCTCATTTAATAATAAAAAATATAAAAAAAATAATGTATCTGGAAGATGAACCAGCCCTGCTATTTTTCCTGATGTGTCCCATTCCCTCAGGACAGACCCTCTCTCTACTGCCCAGCCTCAGTCACTCCAGCTCCTAAAGCCCGAGCTCCACTCACCTGGGGTGATGAGAAGAAGCAGCGGCAGGAGCAGCCACATGGTCCAGCCTGCCCAGGTCTCTCCCTGGTGACCATTAAATGCCAGCATCCTCCAGGGGCTTGAACAGAGCCCAGAGACAACCTGCCTATGATTTGTCAAAATCATTGAGTTTTGGTTCTCTCATCTACTTCCCTTAGGTTTCTGTCTTTATTTACTTCCTAATTTTATTAAGGCGGAGACAAGCTGTGTCATCACTAACAAGTGTGTGACTGATGTGTCTGTCCTCAATGATTTGGGGAAGCCCCACCCGGGTGTGACGGGCTGAGAAGGGGCCGCCCTCAGCATAGGGCAGGACGTGCAGCATGGCGGCGGAGGGGAGCTGAGAGCCAGGTGCCAAGGGGTGATGGAGACGTGCTGGGTTTGCATTTTGTGAAGGATGCAGCGCTCAGGGCTGGCACCCAGCCTGGCTGGAGAAACAGCCGCATTCTCAACCTCTCTCCAGGCAGCCCCACTGCGGGGCATCTCAGACCCCTTTCCTGCTCTGGGCCATTGTCCCTCCCTGAGCCTGACCCCAGTCCTCCCTCAGGACAGCTTTTTCCCAGGTCCTCAGTCACTCTGAAGCAGACACCTTTCCCCTTCAGCCTCATTTTATCCCAGATGTTTTATTCCCCAAATCTTTGAATATATCTTGGCTGTGGGCTCTTGACAAACTCCCTGCGCCAGGGACACTGCTTATTCTAAAGGCCTCCTAAGCGACATTTCCTCACCTGTTCTCTTCCTTTAGAAGTTCTCTCCCTCCTTCTCTACCACCTTCTGTTCCCTCTCCTCCCTCTCAGAATCAATTCTGTCCTCCCTTTTTAAGAAAAGTATTTCCAGCTGCTGGCAGGCAGAGGGAAGCCTTTGACTCAAGGTGTGCGGTACTTAGACTGTATCCCTAACTCCCAGTCTGGCCCTCTGTATGGCCCTGCACATGTTTCTGGAGGGCTCCCAGAAACTGGAAAAGCAACTTTTATCCAGAAAGCCAGTAGGTTTTAAAGTCCTCTGCTGTGACCATGGGGGGATTTGCAAGAAGTCAGGCAGGGAGGGAGAGGAACAGGACAACAGGTCAGGTCATCTGGCCTGCAGGGACCTTTGTCTAGAGTGGGTCGTGGCCTCTGCCCTTAAACAAGAATGTAGAGTCCACAGTATGTGGTGAATCAGACGTCCTTCAGCGGTAGATGATTCCAGTCTTGAGTCATGTTGCCAAGGAAAACAGAAACCACCTTTCTCCGGACATTGTGACATGTGTACAGTGTTAAGAAGTAAAGGTGATGGTGTCGCTACTTTTCTGCACGTAAAGAAATGTGCCCGTCCAGGAGCAGTCTGATTTTAGCGCCCGACTAGCCGAGTCCAGGCCTTTGGGTTTCTGAGACCTCATG
Source organism: Saccopteryx leptura (assembly GCF_036850995.1). Taxonomy (NCBI): domain Eukaryota; kingdom Metazoa; phylum Chordata; class Mammalia; order Chiroptera; family Emballonuridae; genus Saccopteryx; species Saccopteryx leptura. The sequence goes on from NC_089507.1 coordinate 171,979,478, forward strand.
GACTGCTCCATGGAAGCCTGACAGCTGTTTTCCATAAAATGTGTGAAACATCGAATTGGCCTTAAGGCTGGAGAGACTGGACAACACTTTTGTCCATTGTGGTTCATTCACGTCGAGAGAATTCTGTGTATTTCCCCCCCCCCCCCCCCCCGCAGTTGTGCAGATGATTTGGGTAAATTATGAAATGAGCAAAGGTTCTCGGAGTACCGGGTGAAATTTGACTCCATGAAAGTTCAAAAATGCATTTGGGGAAGAGAGACAGGAGTTCACCACCCCATCTGCCCTGCCTGTCGGGATCACTGATCGCTCCCCAGGGGTAGGTGCAGTCTCCTGCAGCTTGGAGTGGTATCAGTCATTGGATAGGTAAAAATTGGAAACAATCAAAAAGCCCTTCAATAGAAGACTGGATAAAGAAGATGTGGAGCATATACACTATGGAATACTACTCAGCCATAAGAAATGATGACATCAGATCATTTTCAGGAAAATGGTGGGATCTTGATATCATTATACAAAGTGAAATAAGTAAATCAGAAAAAACCAGGAACTGCATTATTCCATACGTAGGGACATAAAAGTGAGACTAAGAGACATTGATAAGAGTGTGGTGGTTTTGGGGGGAGGGGGGAGGGAGAGCGAAAGGGGGAGGGGGAGGGGCACAAAGAAAACTAGATAAAAGGTGACAGAGGACAATCTGACTTTGGGTGATGGGTATGCAACACAACTGAACGACAAGATAACCTGGACATGTTTTCTTTGAATATATGTATCCTGATTCATTGATGTCACCCCATTAAAAAAATAAAATGATAAAAAAATATTATTTCAGAAGAAAACCATTTCAAGCCCTACTACCACTCATCTCTAATGTTTGTTTGCCTGTTACATCATAAAATAAAAATAACGTGAAAATATATATTCATATTTATGATTTTATGCCTTTTGAAAGATTTTAGTTTTGTGCTTTTGCATTTTCTTTCATCCCTTGGAAGACGGGGGAAACCCATTACTGGCAGGAGCCCTGAACTACGTGGGTTCAAACCAGTGCATTACCGGGGCTGCGGGCTCTCAAGCCCCAGGTCAGAAACAGCCTCCAAGGACTTGGGCCCCAGAGGAAAGGTCTTTCCTCCTGCATTTCTGTTTCTTTCCTGCTGCACTGCGGCCTCCAGACAGAAGAAGAACAGGGGTTGTGCAGAGAAGGCGACACCACAGCAAGTCCTAGAGACCCAGGCATCACAGCTGTGGGTTCCCAGGGATTGGGATATTGTTCCCTGAGCAGGGCCTACGCTGCTTCTAGAACCACAGGCCTTGCTGGCCACAGTCACTTCGTAATAAAAGTTGTTTTTCTTCTGTTTGAGGCTCTTTCTTTCAGAGAAGACATTGATGAACATGGGGGCTAGTGCTTCTCAGAGTGGGACTGAGTGTGCTTCCCCCCAGAGCTCCTCTGAGGCCTGTTCACCGAGAGGACAGCACCGAGCATGCTCAGGAGCAGAGGCACCTCCAGGGAGGCTGGAGTGAAAGTGGATGCTGCTGAGCAGGTTCCTGAGGGTGGGACATAATGACAGAAATGAGCTGCCTCCCAGCTCTACCTCTGCCCAGGGCGAGGGCTCTAATAACCTATTGAGGACAAGCCTGGGACCCCAGCCAGGGCAACCCCTTTGGAGGGGACAGTCATGCTGCTCATAGGCTAAGCTTTCAGGCCCTGGTACCATCTGAGAGCTAATCTGCCGGGCCAGGCCCTTCCTCCTACACCTCCCTCCTGCTTTCCCTTCCCCTCATTGCAGCCTGGCCACATTTTTGCTTTCTTGGTTTGTTGGGTGTTTCTTTGTTTGCTTTGACTTCTGCTATATTCTTTGCCCAGGGAGCTCTCCCCACCTTCTTCGCTGCCTGCTTAAACTGTCCTCAACTTTCAAGTGTCAGATCTAATGTCACATCTTGGAAAGCTTCAGATGCCACATCTACTAGGGGCTTAGATTTGCTCTGACTCTTTGTCCCATGAATTGACACTGGTCCCTGAGGGTCTTTATGTTTCCTTGTTCCTCCCTATTCATCTGTAAGCTCTAGTTCAGTGGTTCTCAACCTTTCTAATGCCGTGACCTGCAATACAGTTCCTCATGTTGCGGTGACCCCAAACCAAAAAATAATTTTGGTGGCTACTTCATAACTGTAATTTTGCTACAGTTATGATTCAGAATGTAAATACCTGATATGCATTATGTATTCTCCAATGGCTTTAGGCGACCCCGTGGGGGTCGCGACCCACAGGTTGAGAATGACAGACACTCAACCTTTTGACCATTGGTTCCCCTCCCCTATCATCCTCAACACTCCACCACATATCTAGACCTCCCTCCTTCTTATTATCTCCCTCAGTCAGTTGAGACCTCACACAGCTCGTAAATATCTCTGAGGTTCTCAAGCAGGGACCTGAGTCTAGAGTCCCCCTGTTAGTCTCAGAGGTACAGGAGGAGCGTGAAGTCCCCCGAAGTAGAACACAACTGGTTACTCTCCTTTCTGCTAAATCTAATACAGTAATCAGTTCAAGGTCACTCACCCCTAGTCAGAGATGAGTGTGGAGCTAAAGTCAGGGGGCTCAGGGAGGAGCAGCTCCTGCTGTGTTAAGCAGGAATCTGGGAGACTCGGGGCTTTCTGTCCAGGTGACCCGTGTCTCCCTCCATACCTGGTGAGTTAGGATTTAGGAGTGACTTTCCCTTTGAAAGTGCCAAAGAGTCTCATACAGCCCCAGAGATTCCACAGGAGTCTCCACTGCTGTGTGACGGTCAGACTTGTCCTGTGCCGAGGAGGGCAGAGCTGGTGCCACCAATGCCCAGGGTAAGTACATTGTCTTTCCACCCTTCAAATCAAGCTGAGAGTCTCCTGCTCTGAGAAGCTAAGACAGTAATCTTCTTTTGATCTTCCACACATATGCCTGCGCACATACTCCTCCTTTTCATACACATGCTCTCGGGTTCATTGTTCCAGGAAAGAGAAGGGACCCTGAATCCTTTATTCCCCACCACAGTGACCTCAGGGTACACAGGGAAGAGCGCTTACCTGGACCACTGGTCACTTTACCTTGGACCCTAGGGTCAGCTCAGTTCTGTCAATCCCACACCTGTAAGTGGTTGCTTCATTCAGTCCGAGCTCTGACATGGTGTATGGAGAAGCAGAGCTGGTATACTGAGTTAAGACGATGCAGATTGCATCCTGCAGAATGAGGGGGCACAAGCCACCCACACGGGGCAGCAGGGAGCTCCCTCAGCAGCCCAGCTCCCACTCTGGGGAAGTGAAAACTAAAGAGTTTCAATATGTCCACACAAAGGAGGTAGAGTCACAGGATTTATTGTTTACAGATCTGCGAATGCGGGTGGTGAAGAAGCAGCAATCCTCTGTCCCAGGTCACAAGGGAGCAGGAGACAGAGCAGAGGGTCGCAAGCACCTATACTTATAAGGTGGTGAGGGTGAAGGTCTTTAACTTTTCATGGCTTCTACTTATGTGGTTATTTTAAAAGGTGCCCTGGGAAAAATAAACAGGACATTATGGCAGTGGGCCTTAGGTCAAGTCTATCTAAATGGCCAGACTCTGGGTGTGAGCAGGGTTGTCATACGGTAAAACCTCCAAGCAGCAACTCTTTGGAACAGACTTGGTTTTCTAATTCTGCAGGGCCACGGTGAACGTGCGTTTCTCCTGATCGATGTACGCACGGCTCTTCTTTGCCTGCTTTGATCCAGTGGTCTGAACAAGGATGGTGCAGCTACTCTCATCAGCTTCTCCGCACCACTGCTTCATGTAGGCCTCCCACCTCGGACCATAGTGACACCGTGCAGCCACTTGCTCAAGAAGAAAGTAGAAGAAAGGAAATAATGTAGAAAATAACAAAATTGAGTGAAGTAGAAAGTAAATATAGAGAAAATCAGCAAAGCCAACAAGTGTTTAAAAAAAAGAAATAAATAAGCCCAAGCAAAATACTTGTGATACAGAGACAATTAAATAACTCATGTTGGGAGTGGAAAGGGGACATCATTACAGACCCTGCACATATTAAAAATATAAAAAGAGATAAGATAATAAGTGGAAAAAATAATAAAAAGATATTGTGTCAATGTAGTTGAAATTTTAGATGGAATGCAAATTCCTAGGGAAAATACTAATGAACATAAAATGAAATAGAAAACACAAATAATCTTACCACAAGGTAAATTAATCAACTCTATTATGTAAACCTCCCAAAAACAAAATGCCAGGCTGATACAGTTTTAAAAAAATTTTTACTAAACATTTAAGGTAGGAATGACTATCTTATACAAAAAAAATTTGAGGCTCTGGCCAGTTGACTCAGTGGTAGAGCATTGACCTGGCATGTGGAATCCCAGGTTCAATTCCTAGTCTGGGCACACAGGAGAAGTGACCATCTGCTTCTCCTCCCCTCCTCCCTTCTCTCTCACTCTCTCTTCCTCTCCTGCAGCCATGGCTCCACTTATTTGAGCATGTAGGCCCCAGATGCTGAGGATGGATTCATGAAGTCTCTGCTTCAGGTGCTAAAAATAGCTCATTTGCGAGCATCGAGCCCCAAATGGGTAGAGTATCGGCCCTAGATTGGGGTTGCTGGGTGGTTCCCAGTCAAGGCGCATGCAGGAGGAGTCTGTCTCTCTATCTCTTCTGCTCTCATTTAAATTTAAAATTAATATTTTTTAAACATAAAGAAGATGCAACTCCCAAGTCCAATGAATGAGACTAGCACAACCCTGATGCCAAAATCTGTCAAGGGCAAAGCAAGAAGGAAATGTATGGACAAGTGTAAGGCTTGAATTCAGGGTGACTTTTAAACTAGAGCTCTCTTTAAAACTACAATTCCCTTTACCCTATTTCTTAGCCAGACTCAATGCAGCACATTACCCTCCCCCAATCCAACTGTGAGATAGTAGTAATTGCCTTCTGATTCCCTTGTTTAATGGCTTCCTGGCCTTCATTTTGAAATATAACAAAAAGTTTATCTTGCAAAAGTCAGGAAAAGGAACCTAGAATTAAAGGAGTTTAAATCACAACAAGTGTTTATAAAAGCCTAGCTACAGGCCACATTTGGGCGCTGTCTTCTCATAAGCAGTCTTCTAGGGCAGTGGTCCCCAAACCCCGGGCCGTGGACTGGTACCTGTCCATGGGCCATTTGGTACCGGTCCTCGGAGAAAAAATAAATAACTTACATTATTTCAATTTTATTTATATTTAAGTCTGAACGATGTTTTATTTTTTTAAAATGACCAGATTCCCTCTGTTACATCCGTCTAAGACTCACTCTTGACGCTTGTCTCGGTCACGTGATATATTTATCCGTCCCACCCTAAAGGCCGTCTGTGAAAATATTTTCTGACATTAAACCGGTCCGTGGCCCAAAACAGGTTGGGGACCACTGTTCTAAGGGATCAGCTCCCTCCCTGCCCCCAGTAGCACCACCGCCCCATTCCAAGGGCACTGCAATCCAGCGGGAGGAGGGAGGGGGGACTGGCCTGCTTGAAGCCTCAGCCTGCCAGGCCAGCCTGGGACCTTGTGAACTAGCACAGGCCTCCTTTAGACAGTTGAGCCCAGAGATAAACCGTTTGGAGAAACTGTGGCGCCTCTTCAATCACATACAAAAACAATACTACGTTGTACCTATAGAGGCAGTGACGTCAGCCGCTTTTTTCAAGACCCCTGACTAACCTATAAATACCCTACTCCAACCCTCCCTGGGGCCGACATGGCATTTGGGTCCATCTCAGCACACTTGCACCCACGCGTTTTAAATAAACAATCCTTTTGGAACACACCAGCCTTGTGTTTTCAGTTCGGCTCTCCCTGGTGATAGGCTCTCCTCCACCCATAGATGCACGAAGGCTCTAGCCTGTCAGCTATCTCATACAGGATAAGACAGTCCAGACCTGGAGTTCTTTCCAAGTCAGACCTAGTCAGGGGTTTATACCGACCTGCCAGTTGCCAAGAGATGCTGAAAGGAGGCTTTTCTTTTACCAGTGGACCGGCCACCCACAGCTTTAACCTAACACAAGTATCACTCATGAACAAAACCACGGAAGTCTAAAACAAAAACTCAGCAAGCTGATTCCAGGGATATATAAGAAGGATAATACTCTCAGCAAGTTTTGTTTATGCCAAGAATACAAAAGTGTTTGACCATTACCAAATCAATAAGTGTAATGAATATACCACATTAACAAAGTGAAAAATGATCTGTCACAGTGGGTGGTTGAGTCCTGAGGTCTCATGGAATTGGGTGAGGCAAGGCTTCTCTTAGATGTCCTTGAGTCTCCCAGGGCCTCCTCCAGGATGGGACCAACCCTTTCTGGACACATTTTGTCTAAACAGCCCAGTTTCTTAATCTATTCTATTGCCCATAGAAACACAGAGGTGGTCCCAATTTTAGTCCATGGGCTGAGGAGACCTACCATAAGACCCAGAAATCTCAATTCCTGCCAATGCTTTCCTGGGACCTCTGGTGCCAAGATGTCTCTGCTACTCATGGAGTTTGTGGCTGGGACTTTAAAGCAGCTGTTCTCATTTGCTGTTTCATATCCCACCTAGGGGTAAAGAGGATCAGCACAGTCAGGGTGCTGGGATTAACTCCTGAGGTTTGGAATGCTCTCCAATGCAAAGGACTGTTGAATTCTATCAGTCACTGGAGAGAGGACCACAGGGACCAGGACAGAGCAGGCTCTGAAGATACACAGCTGCACACACACAATACTCTTACCTGGCTCAACTGTCACTTTTACTTGGATCCCAAGGTCAGCAGCTCCATTTCTGTGAATCCCACACCAGTAGACATCTGAATCCTCTTGTCTCAGCTTCTCCATGGTCACGGTGAACACGCAGTTTCTCTGATCGTCCCTGATGGACACACGGCCCTTCTTCATCTCCAACTCTGTTCCAGTGGTTATAACAATAATCTCGCAGTTACTCCACTCAGCTCCTCGACACCACCACTTCCTGTAGGTCTCCCACCCTGGGTCATAGTGACACTGCACGGTCAGTGAGCCCTGTTCCAGACCACTCACTTCTTCTGGACCAGTGATTACGTATGATGAGCCTGGAAAACACAAGTTCATGTACCTCTCACCCCTACCCCGAGGGCAGGGCCACAGCCTCCTGTACTGTGAAGTGCTCCAATCAGTCCAAGGGCCTGAGTGTGGAACAGAGTCGAGGTAGGAACACACCTTCCACAGCACAGACTTTTTGTCCTTCAAATGTCCACTGGGTCAGAGCCACCACGAAGATCTCCTAAGGGAACAGCTACAGATCTCACATTAACTAGTAAGGACACCAAGCAGTAACAGCTTCTGGCAAATCCCTCCCTCCCCATCCCTGTGGCCCATAAACCTTCTTGTTTCCAGTAACATCCTCTTGCAACATCTCTGTGTGACTCTGGTTTCCTGGGAGGAAAGAGTAGAAGGTCCATTTCATAGGAGTGTGAGTGCTGCCTGACCTGTGCTGATGACCTCAGGAGGTCTGCCTGAAGCACCACCTCTCCTGGCTGTGCTAGGCTGTTCCTGATGATTCTAATGGTTCTAGTGGTTCTATAGTAAACACCCTGGCTGGAGAGCCTTTAACACTAACCAAAACACTAATTCCAGCTATGGAACCCACACTGCAGAGATCCTGTTTTTTCCATTGACTAGTTTCGATTTCTTTGTCAAAATGTTAGTATCTGACACCCTATTCTGTTGGCTCAGCAGTAGAACATTAACCTGGCATGTGGAATTCCTGGGTTCAATTTCCAGTCAGAGCACACAGAAGAAGCAACTATCTGCTTCCCACCCCTCACCTTTTCTCTTTTTCTCTCTTAGCCATGGCTCTAATGGTTCGAGCAAGTTGGCACCGGTGTGCTGAGGATGGCTCCATGGCCTCGCCTCAAGAGATAAATGGCTCAGTTGCCAAGCAACCTCCCTAGTGGACTTGTGGGTGGATCCCTGTCAGGGCACATGCAGGAGTTTGTTTCTCTGTCACCTGCCTCTCAATAATAATAATAATAATAGTAAAGTCAATATGTGAGTTAATTATGGATTTTTCTTTCTCTTCCTTTGATCCCTGTGTCTATTGTTAGGCCAATCCACACTGTCCTGACTACCGTTGCTTTGCAGGAAGGCAGGAGTCATTGAGTAAAGCAGCATTGTGTTATCATATGTGTCTTCTGGTGCTTTCTTTTATTGTGTCATCTTTGAAAGATTCATGATATGGAGAAATGTTTCTTTATTGTAAGAGAAACAACCCTTCAAGCACAATGAAAAATGACAACTGTCACTTGGTCTCACTGGCAGACCCTGGGAAGCGGTGAGGTTCTCGGCAATCTGCAGAGATTGTGACCCTTGCAGAGACATAACCCCGCTTCTGCATCAGCCCACTGTCCTTGTGTAAGTGGCGGCCTGTGGTTTCAAGTTTTTTCATTTTTCTGGAGGAGCAGAAATCTAGATTTTTTTGTGGCACATCTCAACTCTAAACCACTGGCTTCACTATATACAAGAATAAAGTCAAAATAAACTGATGACTTATATGTAAGACTCAAAACCAGACCTGTGGCAAAACCAAAAACCCTTAGAAGATTTTACATAGGCAGTAAAATCTCAGACATTTCTTACAGCAATATTTCTTCTGATCAATCTTCTTGGGCAAGGGAATCAAACAAAAAAATAAACAAATGGGACTACATCAAACCAAAAAGTAGTGTGATTATTTTTTGTATTTTTCCGAAGTGAGGGGGATGGCAGTCAGACAGACTCCCGCATGCGCCCTACCAGGATCCACCTGGCATGCCAACCAGGGGGTGATGCTCTGCCCATCTGGGTCATTGCTTCACTGCAACCAGAGCCATTCTAGCACCTGTGGCAGTGGCATGGAGCCATCCTCAGTGCCCGGGCCAACTTTGCTCCCATGGAGCCCTGGCTGTGAGAGGGGAAGGGAGAGACAGAAAGAAAAGAGAGGGGGAAGGGTGGAAAAGTAGAATGAGTGCATCTCCTATGTGCCTTGGTAGGGAATCAAACTTGGCACTTCCCCACACCAAGCTGATGTTTTACCACTGTGCCAACTGGCCAGGGCCAAACTAAAAAGTTTTTGCCCAGCAAAGGAAACATCAATAAAATGAAAAGACAACCCACTAAATGGGAGAACATATTTGCCAATGAACATCTGATAAGAATTTAAAATCCAAATTTTATGAAGAACTCATACAACTTACCACAAAAAAAAAAATCCAACTTAAAAATGTACAAAGGGCCCTGGCCAGTGGCACAATGCATAGAGCATCAACCTAGAGCTCTGAGGACACCAGTTCAGTCTTGGGGTAGCCAGCTTGAGCCTGAGGTCACCAGCTCAATCTCTAGGGCACCAGCTTGACCCCTGAGGTTGCTGGTTTGAGCCTGGTCAAGGCACATATGAGAAGAAATCAATGGCACAACTAAGTGAAACAACAAGTTGATGTGTTTTTTTTCTCTTTCTCTCTCTTTTCTTTCCTCTCTCTCTCTCAGCTTTTCTGTCTCTCTCTCAATAAGTAAGTAAATAAGTAAATAAATAAATAAAATAAAGGACCTGAATAGACACTTCTACAAAGAGGACATAGAGATTGCCAATAGACAAATGAAAATGATGCTCAACATTGTTAATCATTAGATAAATGTAAATTAAAACTACATATCAGAATGGCTATAATTAATAAATCAATAAGTAGCAAGTATTGGTGAGGATGTGAAGAAAAGGGAACCCTCATGCATCCTTGGTGGAAATGCAGATGGGTGCAACCACTATGGAAAAAAGTATTGAAGGTTCTCAAGAAATTAAAAATGGAACTGCCTTATAACCCAGCAGTTCCATTTCTGGGTGTATATTTGAAGAAATACAAAACATTAATTTGAAAATATATAGGCACTCTTATGTTCATTGCAGTATTATTTACAATAGCTAAGTTATTGTATCAACCTAATGCCCATCAATAGACATGTGTATAAAAAAGCTTTGGTACATATATACAATGAAATATTACTCAGACATGAAAAAGAATGAAATCTTACCATTTGCAACAGCATGGATGGATCTAGAAGGTATTGTGCTAAGTGAAATAAGTCAGCAAGAGAAAAACAAATACTATATAATATCATTTATATGTGGCATCTAAAGGACAATGTAAACAAACAAAACAGAAACAGAGTCATAGGCACAGAAAAAGACTGATGGTTAGCAGAGGGGAGGGGGTTGGGACCAGGTGGAAATGATGAAGGGATTGAGAAGGACGGATTGGTAGTTAGAGAATAAATCGTGGGGATGCAAAGTACAGCACAGAGAACATAGTCACTAATACTGTAAAAACTAGAATTATAGGTGGAAACACTTTGCAAAGTTTATGGTTGTCTAACCACTATGCTGTCCACATGAAACTAACACAAAATAACATTGAATGTCAGCTGTAGTGAAAAAATAAATACGTTTTAAAAACAAATGAAAATTTTAAAAAGAAAACACTGGCTTAATTAGAAGCAACAGCAACAAACATGACACTGGCCATGCCATCCCTGGTGCCGCTGGATCTGGAACCACATATGTGACTGGACCTAGGACCCCTTGTGCCGCTGGACCTGGGACCCAGTGTGCAGTTGGACCTGGAGACCCCGTGTGCTGCCGGAGTGCATCAGGGTCTGGCTCCAGGTGTCCATTCGGAGGGAGGGCTTTTGTCATGGTTTTCTTTGTGCTCTGTCAAGGTTTGATATTAGAGATGTGCTCATTTCACAGAATTTATCTGACAGATTTCTGTCACTTTTATTCTCTGAGATCAGAACATAATACAGCAAAGAAAATTTTGTTCCTATAGAATCCTAAGAAGTTATGTACAAAACTATCTGGCAAATTCTTTGCTTACTTAAAAAAAATTTTTCATGCCCTGGATGGTTGGCTTAGTAGTAGAACATTGGCCCCGCATGTGTGGAAGTCCTGGATTCAATTTTCAGTCAGGGAACACAGGAGAAGTGACCATCTGCTTCTCCACCCCTCCTCCTTCTCTTTCTCTCTCTCTCTCTCTCTCTCTCTCCCTCTATCTCTTCCCTTTCGGCAGCCATGGCTCGATTGATTCAAGCAAAATTAGCCTCAAGTGCTGAGTATGGCTTGTGGACTCTGCCTCAGGTGCTAAAAAAATGGCTCCATTCCCCGAACAATGGAGCAACAGCCCCAGATGGGCCGATCATCGCCCCTTAGTGGGCTTGCTGGGTAAATCCTAGTGAGGGTGCTTGGGAGAGTCTATCTCCCTGCCTCTGCTCCTCTCACTAAGATAAAATTTTTTAAAAATTTTATTCTCCATGAATACTGACCTATTCAAGTATTTTTATTGTTCTTGAATCAAGTCTATTTTTTTGTTTGGTGTTTTCCAGAAAGGTATCTATTTTACAGAACATGTAGTTCTGTGATTATAAAATAGCCTTTTACAATTAAAATGTTCATAGCTGTTCTAATTACCCGTTTTGAATGTGTGCCCTGACTCATTTTTATTGGTTACATATACCACAAGACTTCTTGTTTCCCAATAAATTTATAGATTTAACTCTATCAAAGACAAAACCAGCAAGGTGCTTTTAATCATATATATAACAGCTATACATATAATTCATATATAACATATATATAATATATAGATTATTTGAATAAACAGATGAGAATTTTTAATAAAATAAATATGAGTAATAAGGATGGACCTGTCCTGCCAGATTCTAAAACAGCATCTGGCCATAGTGAAAAAAACCCCAGCTTGGAAATCTAGCAAGAATAGATAAACAGCCTGACCTGTGGTGGCTCAGTGGATAAAGCATCGACCTGGAAACGCTGAGGTCGCTGGTTCAAAATCCTGGGCTTGCCTGGTCAAGGCACATATGGAAGTTGATGCTTCCTGCTCCTCCCTCCCCCTTCTCTCTCTCTCTCTCTCTCTCTCTCTCTCTCTCCCCCTCTCACTCTCTCTACTCTCTAACAATTAATAAAAATTAAAAAAGAATAAATAAACATCAACAGAACAGAGTCAACAGCCTAAAAACAACCTAGTGTATTTAAGAAGCTCACATAAATCACAGAAGACTAAAATGATGAGAGGGGAAAGGATGGGTTAGGACAGGGGTCCCCAAACTACTGCCCACAGGCCACATGCGGCCCCCTAAGGCCATTTATCTGGCCCTCACAGCACTTCCGGAAGGGGCACCTCTTTCATTGGTGGTCAGTGAGAGGAGCATAGTTCCCATTGAAATACTGGTCAGTTTGTTGATTTAAATTTACTTGTTCTTTATTTTAAATATTGTATTTGTTCCCGTTTTGTTTTTTACTTTAAAATAAGGTATGTGCAGTGTGCATAGGGATTTGTTCATAGTTTTTTTTTTATAGTCCGGCCCTCCAATGGTCTGAGGGACAGTGAACTGGCCCCCTGTGTAAAAAGTTTGGGGACCCCTGGGTTAGGACATACACGTTGCTGGATGCAGTAACCTCTCTGCCTGCGCCTGCTCCATCAGATAAATTCAGGGAGAGAAAAGAGGTCAGCAAAATATAGCAAATCAGTTTTAAACTAGAAGAAGGTAGAAGGGAATCTTTATAAAATTTCTGAATGAAAGAAAGAACGTTCTAAGCTGAAAATAATGGAAGACACCACACAAGAAGTCAGGAAATTTGACTATAGACAAATGTAACACTTGGACACACCAATAATAATAATAAAATACTAAATGTAGGGAGGTTTCTAAAACCAGGAAAGGCAAGAAAATATAGTCTCCAGGAAGAACAAACCTTGTCAACAGCTGGATGTTAGCCCAGTGTGACTCATTTTGGATTTCCAGTGTCCAGAACTGTAACAGAATAAATTTGTGCTGTTTTTTTATTATCACAATGGGGAAAGGATGCTACTGGCACTCAGTAGGTAGAAGCCAAGGATGCTGCTAAGCCCCTATAGTGCACAGGAAACCCCCACAACAAAGAATGGTCTGGTGCAAAGTGTTAACTGTGCCAAGCTTGAGAAACCCTACCCTCAAGCAAGCATAGGGGTACGGGGAGAAAATTCTCCCAGTGGACAAAGCTTCAAGCAGGGCACCCGACTACTAACTGTGCCTGAAAGGGCAGGTGGCCAGAGGAACCAGGTTGCTCAGGTTCCTGGACAGTAGATCATGCACATCTGACTTATCAGGGAAGCTGACATTGTTCACAGTCTGAATGTCCAATAAGAGTTTTCTCAAGAGCTGGGTTTCCATCTGAAGCTGCTCCAATTCTGAAAGGTCTCTGAGAAACTCCCACTGATTGTCTCCAGTCTACATCACACAGTAAGTTCCCCAGGAGCTTGACAGGAAGCCGCTCAGAACCTCTTGTTTGCACATGCACCCTGAAATGCCTCCTGAGAATAATGGCTGCTCTTCCACATTCTATTCCATTTCCATTCATAATTCCCAACCCACAGAGGGGAAGTGATTTGGAGAAGTGTGATATTGGATTTTTGTCTGTCAGGCAGAAGAGGACTTAGACCAGGGTGGTAGTGATGTCAAATTGACAATGCATGAACTGTTCACCTCACCTTATCAACTGTGCGTTCATACTGTTGTGTTATCCCAAATTTGTATGTTCAGTCGTTAACCGCCAATGTGATGGTATTTAAAGATGGGGTCTTCAGGAGGTCATTAGAGTTAGATGAGGTTGTTAAGGTGGGAATGTCCAGATGAGATTAGTGCCCTTATAAGAAGAGACACCAATGAGCTCGCTCTACTCTGTCTGTCTCTCTACCCCCCTCCCTTGCATATGCACGAAGTGGAAGTCACAGTGAGAATGCAGCTGCCTGTAAGCCAGGAAGAAAACTGCCACCAGCAACTGAAGAGTCTGCACCCTGATCTTGATCCCCACAGCCTTCAAAACTGTGAGAAAATACATTTCTATTGTTTAAGCTAACCAGTCTACACTACTTTGCCATTATGACTAATAACCACATATACCTCTTTTATCCATATGAAAATCCAAATTAAAAAAAATAATAATATGCACATTTCCCCTATCAGAGTTGTGTCTCTTGCATATATGATGAGTGAGGCAATGGATAAATGGGGTCATTTTATTTCCCATGATGACTTCTTTCCCAGAAAAGATTCTCCCGGCGTCCCACCTCAAACCTTCGATCTCTGGTTTCTCGGTCGCTCACCCAGAGAAGGAGCCTAGAGCTGGGGCAGCCATGTGGTCCTGCCTCCCTGAATCCTGTCCTCGCTGGGCATCTAGTACCAGCTCTTCCCAAAGACTTGACTTTCAGCCCAGAAACAGACACCTTCTAACCTCTGTTCTTCCCTCCCTGTGACACCACTCTACATGTCCCCGTTATCACACTGACCACACTCAACGAAGGTCTGGTCTTTGGATGGTCCTGAACAAAAACTGAGGCAGGCAGACAAGTGGAGGAGCCACAGAACCAACAGCCTGCACACCCTGGCTTCCTGCCTGTGTCCTCCTTGGACTCTGTGCTTTAGTGGACAGCTCTCAGCTCTAATTATAAGTCAGCACCAGCTGTGGAGGCTCCGAAACAACCCAGACCCCTGAGCCCACCTCAACTGCTGGGTCTGAGCTGGAACCGGAGCATCTGTGCTCCTGAAAAGTTCTCAGAATGGATCTGCTTGTTAGTCCCTTCATCTGTTTATGCAGCATGGCTGGGGTGGGGGAGAGGAGAGATGCTGTCCTAAAGGGGGCATTTCTCTTGGGTGGGTTTTCTTGTTTGTTTTCCAGCAGCTGACTGAGAACCTATGAGATGAAGAAACTTGATTTTCATCTCAAGATAATATGTCTGGATGATGCACCATCTCTGTCATTCACTCTGACATGTCCCCTTTCCCCAGAACAGACCCTCTCTCTTCCTGCCCATCCTCAGTCACTCCAGCCCCTAAAGTCCCAGCCCCACTCACCTGGGACGATGAGAAGAAGCAGTGGTGAGAGCAGCCACATGGTCTTGCCTGCTTGGTCTCTCTCCCTGGTGACCATCAAATGCCAGCGCTTTCCAGGGACTTGAACAAAACCCAGAGGAAACTGCCTTTGATTTGTTGAATCATTGTGTTTTGTTTTCCACATCTGCTTCCCTTAACTTTCTGTCTTTATTTACTTCCTAATTTTATTAAGTAAAATACAAGCTGTATCATCATTTATTTACAAGTGTGTGACTGATGTGTCTTCAGTAATTTGGGAGAAGCCGGGCCAGGGTTCCACCTGTGAGTGGGTGTGAGGGGCTGAGAAGGGGCCGCCCTCAGCACAGGGCAGGACGTGCAGCATGGCGGCGGAGGGGAGCTGAGAGTGTGGTCCCAGTTGGTGATGGAGACGTGCTGGATTTGCATGTTGGGAAGGACGCAGCGCTCAGGGCTGGCACCCAGCCTGGCTGGAGGAAACAGCCCCATTCTCAACCTTTCTCCAGGCAGCCCCACTGCGGGGCATCTCAGACCCCCTTCCTTCCCTGGGCCATTGTCCCTCCCTGAGTCTGACCACCATTCCTCCCTCAGGACAGCTTTTTCCCAGGTCCTGAGTAACTCTGAAGCAGACACCACCATGGGGACATTATAAAGGAGAAGTGGCCTTTTCCCTTCAACCTCATTTTTTCCCAGATGTTTTTCCACACGTCTTTGCATAGTCAAACACCCATCAACAGTGGAATGAATGTTTGATGTATTTACACTGGGATATGACATCAACATCAGAATAAACATATTCATACATATACAACCACATTAATGAATCTCACAAACGCAATGGTCACTAAATGAAACCAGACAGAGAAGAAAGTATGCTGTGTGATTTATTTATATAAAGCCACAGAGCTGACAAGGCTGTTAGAAGACAGGTGGGTGGTGGACAATTTTGTAAGGGGTGACTGGGAGGAAGTAAGAGCACCATAACTGTGTAGGTTGTGGCTGGAAGGAGATGTGGAGGGCCTTTTGAGGGACCATACATTTGTTTCTTGATCTTGGTGCAGGTTGAATGAGTATGTTTTGTTTGTACAAAGTTATTAACCATTGAAACCTTTCTAAGACATTATATATCTGTTCACTTAGTTCTTTAAATAGCTGCCTAGTGTGCCATTGTGTGGCATCACTATAATTAACTCTTCCTGCATCAAAGGCTGCTGAGCCTGTTTGCAGGTTTTTGCTCTTGCATTTGATGCTGCAGGCTTCTGGTCCCAGGTAAGAGGGTCAGCGCACTCGGTGCAGCTCTCCCACTGACCGCCACTAAGAGCTGAGACAGAATGCCTGGAGCACTGACTGAGGGCTCTGCTGCATGAATGGTGGTGGGAAGACTAGGGAAGGAAACCAGAGGAGTAGGACCATTCAGCTCTGAGTTCTCTGGTTTTGTTTCTATTTTCCTGCTGCCTGTGCAGGGATGTTGCAGGCACGTCCTGAAACTAAACCTGCACACTCAGCACGGACCATGACAGCTCAGGATGAACAGAAAAGGAAAACCAGAAGGGGAAGAGGAGGGGTTCCAAGAGTTTTCTTGGTGTCTGTTTCTCCCCCACTCACCCAACCCCAGCAAACCCCAGTACAAAAGCAACAACTCCACCTGGAACTCAGGGAGCAGGTTCTCTCGGACTAGGGAAATCATGGTCTGAAGACATGGAGGAGAGAATACTTGTTTTTTCTCTCTCTATTCTCCCTCTGCTCTGTCCTGGATGCTGACCAGTCACTGGAAGTACTCAGCAGCTGGGGAGGAAAAGACCCAAGTTTCCAGCCTAAGGCCCAGGAAGGGCAGTAGAGGGCCTGAAAGCTGGGAGGGGGTGTTGGGGAGAGCAAGAAGTGGAAGTAGCGGCCCTGGCCAGTTGGCTCAGCGGTGGAGCGTCAGCCTGGCGTGCGGAGGACCCGGGTTCGATTCCCGGCCAGGGTGCATAGGAGAGGCGCCCATTTGCTTCTCTACCCCCCCCTCCTTCCTCTCTGTCTCTCTCTTCCCCTCCCGCAGCCAGGGCTCCATTGGAGCAAGGATGGCCCGGGCGCTGGGGATGGCTCCTTGGCCTCTGCCCCAGGCGTTAGAGTGGCTCTGGTCGCGGCAGAGCGATGCTCGGGAGGGGCAGAGCATCGCCCCTGGTGAGCGTGCAGGGTGGATCCCGGTCGGGCGCATGTGGGAGTCTGTCTGACTGTCTCTCCCCGTTTCCAGCTTCAGAAAAATACAGGAAAAAAAAAAAAAAAAGAAGAGGTGGAAGTAGCTTAATAAAGGGACCCTGGACTTTCTCCCAGGCAGAAGTGTTGGCAGAAGCCGTTGTTCCTTGGAAGATACCTCCCACCGCAGGCTCAAGACGGGCACCACAGCCATCAATCTGGCTCACACTGTTCAACCCACCCTGGTAATTCCCTGAACACCCCCCCCCCATCACCACCACCAACTTGCAGGCCTACTCAAGCCATGGCTAGGGTCTTTTCCATACAAATGACCTGTCTGGGCTCATTTCTAAACTTTCAAGGTTTACAAACCCCAAACAAGCAGTGGCTGGTGTGAGCATGCCTAGAACCTCTTGTTAAGTGGCCCCAGGCCTATCACTAGTGGCAGCTAGACTCAGTTTGCAACTGGGGTCTCCTGGGCCCCTCCAAGCCCAGCATAAGTAGCAGCCATCTATAGATTGTTTTGTAGCTCATGCCAAGTAACCTGGGCAGGGCAGGTAACCCCAGGAAGGGCTCAGGTAATGGCTGACCTTGGCCTGCACCTGCCGGGAGACCCCAGAGCCAGCAGCACACTGAGGGGTCAGCTTCAGAACATGCCAGAGCACCACACAACCAATCACCTCCAGGAGTGACAGACTAAAGGGGTGGACTCAGCAGGCACCAGAGCCCCACTAAAACAGGGGTCAGCCCCTCCACAGCAGCTTTTCCACTGTAGTTCTGTAGTCCCTGCTTGTCATTGTAGCCAATTGGCCTGGGGTCAATCTGTCCTAGTGATGTGCCAACAGCAATTAAGTCTCAACTACAACAGGGAAGTGCATACAGTGTACCTGGGGGCACGCCCAGAGTTCCCAGCTTGTGTGACTGGGGAAGCTGTGCCAGTGGGCCCTACAGGACACCTACTACATAAAGTCTCTCTACCAAGACTGAGAGACACAGATCTACCTAATATGTAGGAACGAACACAGAGAGGCAGACAAAATGAATAGTCAAAGACACATGCCCCAAATGAAAGACCAGAAGAAATCTTCAGAAAAAGAACTAAATGAAATGGAGGCAAGCAAACTACCAGATACAGAGTTTAAAACAATGATTATAAGGATACTCATGGAATTTAGGGAGAATTTTAACAGCATAAAAATGGACATAGAAACCATAAAAAAAAAGAACCAGTCAGAAATGAAGAATATATTAAAAGGAATCAATAACTAAGATTAGATAAAGCAGGGAACTGAATCAGCAATTTGGAAGACAAGATAGAAGAAAACACACTATCAGAGCAGCAGAAAGAAAAATATTTTTTATGTTTATTTATTGATTTTAGTGAGAGAGGAATGAGCGAGAGAGAGAGAAAAGAACTTTGATCTGCTCTTGTATGTGCCCTGACTGGGGATGGAGCCAGCAACCTCTGTGCTTTGTGATGATGTCTAACCAATTGAGCTATCTGGCCAAGACAAAGAAAAATAATTTTATTGAGGATAGTTTAAGGGATCTTTGGGACAACATCAAGCATAACAACATCTGTATCATAAGGATACTAGAAGGAGAAAAAAGAGAGCAAGGAACTGAGAACCTATTTGAAGAAATAATGACTAAAAACATTCCTAACCTGCTGAAGGAAAAAGACACATAGGTCCAGGAAGTACAGAGACTCCCAAAGAAGATGAATCCCAAATAGTCCAAAACAAGATACATTATAATTAGAATGGCAAAGGTTAAAAACAAAGAGAGAATCTTAAAAGCATCAAGACTACATACAAGGGAGTTCCCATAATACTGTCAGTTGATTCCTCTACAGAGTTTTGCAGGCTAGAAGGGATTTGCAAGAAATATTCGAAGTGATGAAAAGTAAGGACCTACAACCAAAATTACTCTACCTAGGAAGGCTATTATTTAGAACTGAAGGATGAAGAGCTTCCCAGACAAGAAAAAACTAAGGGTTCATGTTGGAATCCATGGGAGTCTAAAAAGACCAGCATAACAGGCTTTATTGAAAGGAAGATAGAAACCCTGCCGGGCATTTCACCGGAAGAAGGGCACCAGTACAAGCTAGGGGGACGAATTTTATAGGGGAAGCGAGAGTCTCGAGCAAGTGGGTGTTCAAAAGTCCTGGTATGTCTGGAATGCTCCTCCATGGGGCAGCTTGCCAGCTTCTTGGAAATCCTCTGTCTCAGGGCCAATAGTCCAATAAGTAAGGGTGAGGTCTGACAGATAAGTGGAACATCAAGAGGGCAGTTTGGAATTCCTGGTAAATTCATGTATCTATCATTTCTCAACTCTGTGGTTACATATAAAAGAAAGTCAGTTATTAATTTTATAATATATGGTGAGGGGTAACGAGGAGAAAGAGGAGAAAAAATTTGGAAAATTGTTGCTTCTTCTGGAGAGAACTCAAGAAAACAAACTTGACAAGCCAAGTCTCTCATCCAGTTAAGGAGGTTGTAAATTTCCGTGCTGTGAGGTCTGAACCAGGCGATGTCTTCAAAAACCTGAGTAAGGAAGTAAAAAATTTTGTGAGGTGATAATTGTGAATTGCTTGCTGTGAGTGCCGAGTGGACAGAGTGACATGGTGATACATGGTCTCCTGGATGAGCCTCATCAGATGTGCTGGTCTGGTTCCTCTAGAATGGGAGGACATGTGGAGATTTTTAGAGACAGGAAACCTGTTGGTGTAAGTTTTTAAAAGAACTGAATATGTGTGGTTTAAAAGAAAAAGGGTTTGGAGAACATTCAGGAGGGAACTTCTTGGGCTTTGGCTTCTTCTTGCTGTCATCCCTACCTATTTGATATTTCTCTTGTAAAGTTATCTTTGGGGTATTGGGGAATAAAAGTGTAGGATCATTTGATTGTAGATAATTCTAGAGCTTTCTCTCATCCAGGCCTGTAGGAACTTGATAAAGAAGAGGGCAAGTATTTGGATAAGGAGGGTTGTATAGCAGGGGTGAAAGTTCTTCCATCGTAAAGTTAGAGATATTTTTCCTGGAAGCCCTGGAGAGAGCAGTTAGCTTGAGCTAAAAGAAATGTTTCATGTCCGTTTGTAGGCTTTTCTTCAGCCAAGAAGACCCAGCAATCTTGTCTCCTTACTAAGTGAAGGGTAAAAAGACTGAGAAGCATTAAGAGGTGAATGCTATTCATTCTCCTAGTTCTTCAAGGATACAGGAGAGCTTTAGGGTTAGGGGGCCTGTAGGAGTTGAAAGGTAGGATTTAGGAGATTTGCTGATATTTTCAGATTTTTCTGTTTTACGAGGGCAGGTTTCAGGGTTGGTGTGTACGGTTGGGTAGATTTTTCCAATTTTCTGATTGGCGAAGGTCTGCAGCGGTTCTGTAAGAAACTAGTGAACAAACTTAAGAGGCAGGGTTCAGAAGTTAGAAAAATAAATAGGAGAGTGAGTGGACCAATGAAAGGCACTAGTCAAGACACTCAGTTTGTGTAAAACCACTAAGTCCATGTATACGAATTCGCTGGGCTTGAGAGAGAGAGAGAGAGAGAGAGAGAGAGAGATTAAGAATAAGACAGGGAAGTGGCCAGTACCCCTGACCCTGGACCTACTTCTGTAGAGATTCCTAAAGCAACAAGAAGAGGGATTACCTGTACAGCTTGTTTGGTCCTTAGATTGACAGGTAGTGTACTAGAAATTAAAAGAGGCTCATGGGATGGGATTAGGTTGATATTTGAAGTGAGATAGATTAGGGTACAGGTTTTTGTCCAGTTAGTAGGGAGACACATATAGTTGTTGGTCTCACATGAGTAGAAAGCCCCTGATTGGGTGAGGCAGGCTGAGAGGTGAATAGAGAATAGAAGGACAAGGGGTCAGTTTTGTTTCTCTGTTTCTGAGCTCCAGATGGTCAGAGTGGAGAAAAGAGTCATCACAATAAGTGGGGAGAGTAAAGTATTGTTAGTTAGGGTGACTAACTAAACATTATTTGAAAACCAGTTTTCTGATTGTACAAATTCTTTTTTCTCTGTACAAACCTCCTACAATACCTTCTACAATTTACATAAACCTTCAACTTTCATAAACTTTCTTATCCAGAAATAACTGACCTTCATAACAACTTGCTTTTTCTTTTTGTTTCAAGAGTATTTTCATACCTTATACCTTCTATTATCAAAATCATACAATTCCTTTCCAGTCAGAACTTTTGATTGAAAAATCTTTAACCTTTAGTGACACTGAAGTTGACTTTCTTTTTACCCTAGTTTCCCTTTTCCCAAAGTCTGATTAAAAGAGTCCTTAGTTTTTTCATATATTTGCCATACATAGACCAACCAGCTTCTGGTTTGTGGTTGGAGTAAGGCATGCTGTTTTTCTACTTTAGCAGCAGTGGGAATTGTCAAGATCATGGTGCATGGACCTGTACACGTGAAAGTCAGTCCTTGGGTGATGTACTGCTGGAAGCGCCTCTTGGACAGTCTTTGAACAGTTTGCTGAGTAACCTGTAAATCTTGCAAGTACTTAGGGAAAGGGTGGTTACATTTCTACACTTTGTAGCTAGAGTTTAAGTCCTAGTGACCACTGCTTCTAGCTGGAATTAGCAGCAGGTCCCAGCCTACAATAGGAATGGGGCATTGAGACAAGAGGAATAACAAAGACATTATACATTAAATAAAGTAGCAAAATCAGACTGTCAATACCCACAGTAGAGATCTTTGAGGGATAAATAAAACTTAAATATTCAGGCAAAGCATAGTAGATGGCCCTTGTGTTTACAAGAAATGAGATCAGTTTATCTGCTACTTGGAAGAAATACCTTAGGTTCGTGAAAGATGTCCTTGGGCCTTCAGTGGCAATTCCCATCATGCTGGGCAAGGTCAGGTCACAGGAAGCTGGAGCAGGGCTAGAAGACACTGAACCCTCCCTCCATGGAGCAAGGAGGCAGCTTACCTTCTGTGTCCCTCTTTCCACAGCAGAGGTGTATCCCTTGATGGGGCCGGGAAGCCTGGCAGGCTTCAGTTCAGTGACCTTTCTTTCCACTCTGCAGCAGGGCCCTGATGGAATCCTATGAAGCCCTTTAGGGTGCTGGAGCCTTTAAGAACATATGCCAAAAGCTGGTATTTCCTGACTTCTTTTGGGTCCTATTTGCCTTTTCTGTTACTTCCTTGGCCATTATGGACCTTAAAAGCCATGCTCAGAAGATCTCACTGAAGGACTTGACTAAGAGAGCAAAATTGGAAATCTAGTGTTTAAAGAAGCCTATTAGACCGAGGAAAGAAAGGATTTGATTTGCTGTGGTAGGTGGTTGGAGACTGCAGAGGGTCTGAGTTCGATCTAGGGTGAGATTTCAGGTGGTGGGCATTAAGGCAATGCCTAGATCAGGCGTCCCCAAACTACGGCCCGCGGGCCGCAATGTGGCCCCCTGAGGCCATTTATCCAGCCCCCTCTGCACTTCTGGAAGGGTCACCTCTTTCACTGGTGGTCAGTGAGAGGACCACTGTATTTGGCAGCCCTCCAATGGTCTGAGGGACAGTGAACTGGCCCCCTGTGTAAAAAGTTTGGAGACCCCTAGCTAGATAGACTACGGACTAGAAGTGAAGTTAAGCCTTAGTAGAGAAGACACGATATTCCTTCACAGTGAGGAAGTTAAAAAGGGTGGTGGGTGTGTCTCCTTGAGGCAGGTAGGGAGGGGCTGCAGAGGAGTAGGTCATCTACATATTGTAAGAGAGTACTAGTGTTTTTTTTTCTTCTGTATTTTTCTGAAGTTGGAAATGGGGAGGCAGTCAGACAGACTCCCACATGCGCCTGACCAGGATCCACCTGGCACACCCACCAGGGGACGATGCTCTGCCCATATGGGGCATCACTCCATTGTGACCAGAGCCATTCTAGCACCTGAGGCAGAGGCCATGGAGCCATTGTCAGCACTCGGGCCAACTTTGCTCCAATGGAGCCTTGGCTGCAGGAGGAGAAGAGAGAGACAGAGAGGAAGGAGAGGGGGAGGGGTGGAGAAGCAGATGGGTGCTTCTCCTGTGTGCCCTGGCCAGGAATCGAACCCAGGACTCCTGCACACCAGGCCAATGCTCCACGAGAGTACTAGTTTTGAGATTGCATGCTGCTAAATCCTGAGCTAGTGCCTGCCCAAACAGGTGTGGGCTGTTTTTGATCTCCTGGGGTAAGACAGTCCATATAAGTTGCTGGGCTGCATTAGTGTCCGGGTCAGTCCAGGTGAATGCAAACAGAAAGTAAGGGTCAGGGTGTAGAGGAATGGTAAAGAAGGCATTCTTGAGGTCTAGGACCATGAAGTGAGTGCTGTTTGAGGGAATGTATGACAGTAACCTGTAGAGATTAAGGACTACTGGATGGAGGGGAACTACCATCTTATTGATTAGGTGTAAGTCTTGTATGAGGCATTAAGCCCTGAATGTTTTTGAACAGGAAGGATGGGGGTATTGCAGGGAGAGTCCATGGGGATGAGTAAGCCTTGATTTAAGAGGTGAGTAATTATTGGTTTAAGGCCTTATAAACAGACACAGTTACACATTAAACAAAAACTTCACATATAAATTATGACTTAAGGAATTTAAGTGAGCATGCTTTACTTGTTTCAATTAAAATTATAGTAG
This sequence comes from Saccopteryx leptura, assembly GCF_036850995.1. Lineage (NCBI taxonomy): Eukaryota > Metazoa > Chordata > Mammalia > Chiroptera > Emballonuridae > Saccopteryx > Saccopteryx leptura. The sequence goes on from NC_089507.1 coordinate 172,003,191, forward strand.
AGGTATTTTCTGACAAACAAAGACAAACAGATTATTCACTCACATAGCTCAATAGACAATTCTGCCTTTTTAAGTTTTTCAAAATGTCAGGAAGGTGTCAGCATAGAGGGGAGGAAGAGAGAAAGCAGAAGGATGGACAGTGTAAGCAGCTGGATGGAAAAGAAAGAGGGTCAGAATCTGCAGGAGGAGGAGGAGAAGGAGGAGGTTGAGGTGCTGGTGGTGGTGATGCCACGTGGTCAGAGGAGTCAAAAAGATTTAGAGCTCTGAAGAAAAGGGAGAGGATGAGGGGGAGAAGGGCATAGCTGTAGTCGAAGCTGGTGGGGAGCGGGGAGAGACAGCCAAAGCCGGTGGGGTGAGAGGATAGGTAAGAGACAGCCGAAGCCAGTAGGGAGGGAAGAATGGGTCAAAGAAGAAAAAGAGACAGAGTTGCCTGTCTATAAGAAGGGAAGAGGAGTTTAAGAACACAGTGGAGAAGGAAGGGGCCCCTGGACGGCAGGAGAGGAGAAAAAAAGAGAATAGTATTTGCAGGTTAATGAGAAAGAGGATTCAGTGAAGAGAGGGGAGGGGGCTTTCTGGAGGGAAGAGACTCAATTGAAAAAGATTTGCAGAGGAACCAGAAAGGGGTCCCGAGAGAGGGGTGCCCCCAGGGGTGAGGCAGGAGGGAAGAGAGTTGGGAGTCTTCGTAGAAGAAAAGATTAGGAGCGGAGGTTTTAGGTGAGGTTTCTTTGGCCAAAAATGGCCTGCATGTAAAATAGGCGGTACAGAAATTAAGAACAGGAGCGAAGGGAGAAGAAAACCTGCATGTAAGGAATTTCTGAAGTCTTCCCCATTCAGTGGCAGAAATTGTCAAGATCTCTCAGGATATTGTAATGATAAAAGAAAGCAACCTGGCTAGGCTCCTAGACTTTCCAGGAAGTCCATAGAAGCAGGCTGCTCGGAGTAGAAACCTCCCCAACTATGAACCTCAGAGAGTAGAGTGAGTCCCGAAGGAGTAGAGGAGTCCCAAAGGAGTAATCTTAAAGGAGGAGAGGAGTAGTCTCTGAGGCCTGAGATTGGGAAGAACCTATGTTCCGAGGGGAGTGTGGGTGGACGGTTTAAACTGAAAGGAGCTGTAAGGCCAGGAGCCGCCATCGTGGCCATTCACATGCAGGTTCCCATTGGATTCGGGCAGACGATAAAGAAATGGCGGAGTCAGAGGATGGGGGGCCATCCTATTTAATGGTGTCTCACCAAGACAGGCAAACCACAAAAGAAGACAAGGGAAAGGCAGAAAACCAGCTTTTCCCATGAAGGGCAAAGGATCAGGGAAGCCCCTGCAATCGTGATAGCAGGAACTGGGTGAGCCAGCTCCTGGTCTGTCCCACTTTATAGTGTAGAAAACCAAAATCCCTTAATCCAATATACAAACAAGGAAGTGTCCGATACAAAGTCACTTATCCAAGGCATAATTGGATTCCTCATGAGAGTGCACCACCCAGATCATACAATCAGTCAAGGGTGTGGGGAAAAGCTTAGTCCTAAAACCAAACCCCAGGCTACAACGGCCTGGCCTGCTTATAGCCTGTCCCCCACACCCAATATAAGTCACAAGCGAGCAAACATATATATCATATTTACAAACTTATTTGACCAACAGGAGCCCACAGTAGAGGAGACTGGTGAGAGAAGGGGGCATCCCCACCTTCAGTCACAGTTACGAGAGGAGAAAATCTCCGTAGAAAGAGAGTCTCAGACAGGGGGTCATCACCCCAAGGCTGAGGTCCTGGGATGTAGGAGAGGGGCCTGGCTAGGCATGCCTAGACTTTTGTAGAAGTCCATAAAGGAGTAGAGGCAGACCACTCATAGATATGGGGTCCAAAGTCAATACCGTCCGACCAGAAAGGGGTGTTTTTAGAGAGAAATTTGGAGGCCAACTGGGAAAGGGGAGGGAGAAACTCCTTACCTTCTGGTCCAGCAAGGGTTCAGGACAGGATTAGATTGACGGCCAATCAACCTACAATTGCTTGTCCAGGCTTCGTTTGGACAGCAAAGAGAGATCATCCAGGCAACCGGTACCCCTTTCTGGGTTTCGGCACCAAATGTTGGAATCCATGGGAGTCCAAAGAGACCAAAGTAATAGGCTTTATTGAAAGGAAGAAAGGAACCTTGCTGGGCACTTCTCCAGGGAGAAGGGCACAGTACAAGCTAGGGGGACGAATTTTATAGGGTAAAGGAGAATTTCGAGCAAGTGGGTGTTGAATAAAAAGTCCTGGTATGTCTGGAATGCTCCTCCTTGGGGCAGCTTGCCAGCTTCTTGGAATTCCTCTGCCTCAGAGGCGATAGTTTAGTAAGGGTGAGGTCTGACAGATAAGCATAACATCAAGAGGGCAGTTTGGAATTCCTGGTAAATTCACATATCTATCAGTTCATTGCCACCAAACCAGTATTACAAAAAATGTTAAAGGATGTTCTTTAAGAAGACAATTTTTTAAAGAGATAAAAAATATGAATAATAAAATGGCAACAAATACAAATCTATCAGCAACTACTTTAAATGAAAATGAATTAAATGTCCTCAATCAAAAGACATACAGTACCTGAACGGATAAGAAGACATGACCTCTTACATAGGCTGTCTACAAGTGAGTCACTTCAGATTGAAAGACACACACACACACACACACACACACACACACACACACACACTGAAAATAAAGTGATGGGGAAAAGGTATTTCATGAAAATGGAAGCAAAAAACAAAGCAAGGGTAGCAATACTGATACCAGACAAAATAAGCTTTAAAGCAAAGGATAAAACAAGAGAAAAATAGAATCTGATAGATATATGAAATACCAACTGCCCTTTTGTTGTCCCACCTGGCTGCCTGACCTCACCCTTACAGGACTATCACCCTTGAGACAGAGGAATTCCAAGAAGCTGGCAAGCCCCCCAAGGAGGAGCATTCCAGATATACCAGGACTTTTGATTCAACACCCACTTGCTCAAAACTCTCCTTTTACCCTATAAATTTGTCCCCCTAGCTTGTACCAGTGCTCTTCTCCCCTGGGAGAAGTGCCCGGCAGGGTTCCTTTCTTCCTTTCAATAAAGCCTGTTACTCTGGTCTTTTTGGACTCTGATGGATTCCAACATTTGGTGCCGAAACCCGGGACAGGGTACTAATTGCCTGGACGATCCCTCTTTGCCATCCAAACTTACAACCAGGGAAGCAATGGGCAGTGTAAGCTCATCCAGGGCTTACTCCCTGATTCTGTTTGGATGTGTAATTGTAGGTCGACTGGCTGGCAGTCTAACCCTGTCCTGAACTCCTGCTGGACCAGAAGGTAAGGAGTTTCTCCCTTTTTTTTCCCCGGTCGGCTTCTCTTTTCCACAAAATTTTCTCTGGTCCGATGGTTTTCTCTGACACACCTTCATTTTGAGGGGTTTGACTTTCAGTCTCAGTAGACTGCACGGAAAACTAGGCACCTAGCCAAACCTCTCCACTCTCTCGGAACTCTCTGACAGGTGGTGACAACCTCTATCAGAGATGACTCCCCAACACGGAGATTTTCTCCTCTTGGGACAGTGATAAAAGGCAGGGACACCCCCTCTTGCTCACCTGTCTCTACTATGGGCTCCTCAGAGTCTAAGCCTTCTGACCAGACCCCTCTAGGATGTCTCATAAAAAAAAAACACACTAAGTTGGGCCTCTCTGACCTTAAGCCAAAAAAACTCATTTTCTTCTGTAACATGGTGTGGCCCCAATACAAATTAGACAATGACTCCCATTCACCTGAAAATGGGACATTCTATTACAATATTCTGAGAGACCTTGACAGTTTTTGCCATCAGACTGGGAAAGCTTCTGAAATTCCTTACATGCAGGCTTTTCTTCTCCCTTTGCTCCTGTCCTTAATTTCTGTACCACTTGTTCTATATGCAGGCCATTTTTGGCCAAAGTAACCACCTAAAACCTCCACTCCTAATCTTTCCTTTGCCTGACTCCCAACTCTCTCCACCTCCTGCCTGACCCCCAGAGCACCCCTCTCTGGTCCCTCTGCAAATCTTTTTCATTCGGGTCTCTTCCCTACAAGAGCTTCCTCCCTTCGCAGAATCCTCTTTCTCCTCCCCTGCTGTCCAGGGGCCCTTCCCTTCTCCACTGTGTTCTTAAACCCCTTCTCCTTCCTTACAGACAGGCAGCTCTGTCTCTTTTTCTTCTTCGACCTATCTTCCTGCTTGAAAACCTTCATGGGCTTATCGCCTCATACAAACCTTACACCTAATCAATGAGGCAGTAGTTCCCCTCCATCCAGTAGTCCTTAATCTCTACAGGTTACTGTCACACATTCTCTTAAACACCACTCACTTCATGGTCCTAGACCTCAAGAATGCCTTCTTTACCATTCCTCTACACCCTGACCCTTACTTTCTGTTTGCATTCACCTGGACTGACCCGAACACTAATGCAGCCCAGCAGCTTACATGGACTGTCTTGCCCCAGGGGATCGAAAACAGCCCACACCTGTTTGGGCAGGGACTAGCTCAGGATTTAGCAGCATGCAATCTCAAAACTAGTACTCTCTTACAATATGTAAATAACCTACTCCTCTGCAGCCCCTCCCTACCTGCCTCAAGGAGACACACTGCCACCCTTCTTAACTTCTTCACCATGAAGGAATATCGTGTCTTCTCTGCTAAGGCTCAACTTCATTCTCAGTCCCTAGTTTATCTAGGCATCGCCTTAATGCCCACCACCTGAAGTCTCACCTGAGATCGAACTCAGACCCTCCACAGTCTCCAACCACCTACCACCACATATCAAATCTTTTCTCTCCTCAGTTTAATAGGCTTCTTTAAATACTGGATTCCCAAATTTGCTCTCTTAGTCAAGCTCTTCAGTAAGATCTTCTGAGCATGGCTTTTAAGGTCTATAATGACCGAGGAAGTAACAGAAAAGGCAAATAAGGCCCAAAAGAAGTCAGGAAATACCAGCTTTTGGCTCCAGAGCCCTAAAGGGCTTCATAGGATTCTATAAGGGCCCTACTTCAAGAGTGAAAAGAAAGGTCATTGAACTGAAGCCTGCCAGGCTTCCTGGCCCCACCGGTTGACACATCTGTGCTTTGGAAAGAGGGACACGAGAAGGTAAGCTGCCCTCTTGACTCATGGAGGGACGATTCAGTGTCTTCTAGCCCTGCTCCAGCTACCTGTGACCTGACCTTGCCCATCATGATGGGAATTACCACTGAAAACCAAGGACATCTTTCACAAGCCTAAGGTATTTCTTCCAAGTAGCAGATAAACTGATCTCATTTCTTGTAAACACAAGGGCCATCTACTATGCCTTGCCTGAATATTTGAGTTTTATTTATCCCTTGAAGATCTCTACTGTGGGTATTGACAGTCTGATTTTATTGCTTTATTTAATGTACAGTATCTCTTTTATTCCTCTTGTCTCAATGCCCCATGCCTATTGTATAGGCTTTGGGACCTGCTTCTAATTCCAGCTAGAAGCAGTGGTCACTAGGACTTAAACTCTAACTGCAAAGTGTAGAAATGTAACCATCCTCTCCCTAAGTACTTGTAGGATTTACAGGTTACTCAGCAAACTATTTAAAGACTGTCCAAGAGGCACTTCCAGCAGTACATCACCCAAGGACTGACTTTCATGTGAACAGGTCCACACAACGTGATCCTGACAACTCCCACTGCTGCTAAAGTAGAAAAACAGCATGCCTTACTCCAATCACAAACTGGAAGCTGGTTGGTCTACATATGGCAAATATATGAAAAAACTAAGGACTCTTTTAATCAGACTTTGGGAAAAGGGAAACTAGGAAAAAAGAATCAACTTAACTGTCACTAAAGGTTAAAGATTTTTAAATCAAGAGCTCTGGCTAGAAAAGAGTTGTATGGTTTTGATAATAGAACATATAAGGTATGGAAATACTTTTGAAAGAAAAAAGCAAAGGCAAGTTGTTATGAAGGCCACTTATTTCTGGATAAGAAAGTGCATGAAAGCTAACGGTTTATATAAGTTGTAGAAGGTTTGTGCAGATTGTAGAAAGTTTGTACAGAGAAAAAAGAATTTGTACAATCAGAAAACTGGTTTTCAAAGAATGTTTAATCAGTCACCCTAGCTAACAATTTTCTATTCTCCCCACTTATTAGGGCAGCTCTTTCCTCCACCCTGACCATCTGGAGGTCCAAAACAGAGAAACGAAACCAACTCCTTGACCTTTTATTCTCTATTCACCTCTCAGCCTGCCTTACCCAATCAGGGGCTTTCTACTCATGTGAGACCAACACCTATATGTGTCTCCCTACTAATTGGACAAAAACTTGTACCCTAATCTATCTCACCCCAAGTATCAACCTAATCCTTCCCCATGAGCCTCTTTTAATTCCTAGTACATTACCCATCAATCTAAGAATCAAATGAGCTGTACAGGTAATCCCTCTTCTTATTGCTTTAGAAATCTCTACAAAAATAAGTCTAGGGGCAGGGGGACTGGCCACTGCCCTGTCTTATTTCTATTCTTTCTACCTCTAAAGCCCAGTAAATTTGTAAAAAACAAACTGAGTCATGGAATCAGTGGTTTCACACAAACTGGGTGTCTTGACTAGTGCTTTGCATTGGTCCACTCACTCTCCTATTTATTTTTCTAACTTCTGGACCCTGACTCTTACGTTTGTTCACTAGTTTCTTAAAGAACCACATGCAGACCTTCATCAATCAGAAAATTGGAAAAATCTACCTAACCCTACACACCAATCCTGAAACCTGCCCTTGCAAAACAGAAAAATCTGAAAGCCTATATCAGCAAACCTCCTAAATTCTATTGTTCAGCCCCTACAAGCCCCCTAACCCTAAAGCTCTCCCGCATCCTTGAAGAACTAGGAGAATAAATAGCATTCACCTCTTAACGATTCTCAGTCTTTTTACCCTTCACATAGTAAGGGGACAAGATCGCTGGGTCTTCTTGGCTGAAGAAAAGCCTACAAACGGACATGAAACATCTCTTTTAGCTCAAGCTAACTGCTCTCTCCAAGGCTGCCAGGAAAAAAATATCGCTAACTTTACCATAGAAGAACTTTCACCCCCACTATACAACCCTCCTTATCCAAATACTTGCCCCCTTCTTTATCAAGTTCCTACAGGCCTAGTGAGAGAAATCTCTAGAATTACCTACAATCAGCCTGACCAGGTGGTGGCGCAGTGGATAGAGCGTCGGACTGGGATGCGGAAGGACCCAGGTTCGAGACCCCGAGGTCGCCAGCTTGAGCGCGGGCTCATCTGGCTTGAGCAAAGAGCTCACCAGCTTGGACCCAAGGTCGCTGGCTTCAGCAGGGGGTTACTCGGTTTGCTGAAGGCCCGCGGTCAAGGCACATGTGAGAAAGCAATCAATGAACAACTAAGAAGGCGCAATGCGCAACGAGAAACTGATGATTGATGCTTCTCATCTCTCTCCATTCCTGTCTGTCTGTCCCTGTCTATCTCTGCCTCTGTAAAAAAAAAAAAAAAAAAAAAAAAAGAATTACCTACAATCAAATGCTTTTACAACCCCTACTTCAACTACCCCAAGGGGGGGTGTTACTAAGGAGACCCCAATAGGGATACCACCAGGAAGTAGCTCCAGAAGATGACCAGTCAGAGACAAACCTCCTTCCTGAGCCCCATACACTCTTCTTCCCCCCCCCCCCACCTCTTTTCCTTTTTTATCATACCACAGAGTTGAGAAATGATAGATATATGAAATTCCAACTGCCCTTTTGTTGTTCCACCGGGCTGCCTGACCTCACCCTTACTGGACTATGGCCCCTGAGACAGAGGAATTCCAAGAAGCTGGCAAGCCCCCCAAGGAGGAGCATTCCGGACATACCAGGACTTTGATTCAACGCCCATTTGCTCAAGACTCTCCTTTTACCCTATAAATTTGTCCCCCTAGCTTGTACTGGTGCTCTTCTCCCTGGGAGAAGTGCCCAGCAGGGCTCCTTTCTTCCTTTCAATAAAGCCTGTTATTCTGGTTTTTTCTGACTCCCATGGATTCCAACAGAATCCAGCAATTCTACTTCTGGATATTTAGCCAAAGAAACCCAAAACACTAATTCAAAAAGACATCATCACAGCATTACTTACAATAGCCGAGATATGGAAGCAACTTAGGTGCCCATCAATAAAGAAATGGATGAAGAAGTGATACATATATACAATATATATATATATATATATATATGTTGCCATCTGCAACAAGATGGATGGATGAAGGTATTTTGCTGAGTTAAATAAGTCAGCCAGCAAAATCAAAATACCATATGATTTCACTTATATGTTTAATTTTAAAAACAAAATAAACAAACAAGCAGAATAAAAATGAGCTCATAGATACAGAGAACATTTCTATGGTATCCAGATGGAAAGGGGTTGGGGGGACTGGTAAGAAAGATGAAGAGATTAAGAAGTACAAATCCATAGTTACAGAATAATCATAGGGATATAAAGTGTAGCTTAAAAAATGTAGTCAATAATATTGTAATAACTATGGATGGTGTCATATGGGTGTTAGGGTAACCACTTCAGAACTTATATAAATGTTTTATTACTGGATTGTACAACTGAAACTAATGTAATATTGTACATCAACTGTAATCAAAAAACAAAAAACTAGTTTTTAAAAATAGAAGAAAAGGACCCTGGTATTCCCAAGCATAGCTTCAGCTGTGCCTGTTTGACCAGACCCTGTAGAAAACATCCAAGACTGAAAACGTCTGGAGACCACTACCCAGGTCACACAGTGGCCACTGACTGGTGCATACAGGTTAGATCCGAAAGGAACCTCAAAGGCTCTGAAAGCTGAACTGGCTTTGAAGCCACACACACTCCTCAGGCACCAGATCAGCAACTGCTGCCTAACCTCCACAGCTTGACTGCCTGACTTATGCAAATGAATCCATAGTTAAAGACTTCTACAGCGAGGTGACAGAATTGTTTGGTATGTTTCTGGTGGTGGGTCCATGAAACGGTGTTTCTGTTAAAACTCCACAACAGGCCCTGACCAGTTAGCTCAATCAGTAAGAGCACCATCCTGAAACACCAAGGTCACAAGCTCAATTGGGGGAAGAGCACATATGAGAAGCCACTAATGAATGCAGAAGTGGGAAAACAAAAAACGAAAGTTTCCCTTCCTTCCTCTCTGTCTCTCTAAAATCAATCAATTGGGGGGGGGGGGGAGGAATCTACAACAAAATACATTTTACTGTATGCAGAAATAATTTTTGAAAAACATTCAAACTGTGCACTTCATATGTATGCAATTTTTTGTATTCCAATTATACCCCAATAACTGTTAAGAAAAGGTGCTAAGGAGGAAGCAAGAGCAAGGAGAGGGAGAGGGGGCAGGTGACAGGAAGGAGGGAAGAGAACTTCTGAAGGAAGAGAACAGGTGAGGAAATGTCGCTTAGGAGGCCCTTAGAATAAGCAGTGTCCCTGGCACAGGGAGTTTGCCAAGAGCTGTGGACAGTGAAATATGCAAAGATGTGGGGAAAAGCATCTGGGACAAAATGAAGCTGAAGGGAAAAGGCCACTTCTTCCTTATAATGTCCCCATGGCGGTGTCTGCTTCAGAGTGACTCAGGACCTGGGAAAAAGGTGTCCTGAGGGAGGGGTGGGGGTCAGGCTCAGGGAGGAACAATAGCCCAGGGCAGGAAGGGGGTCTGAGATGCTCCTGCAGTGGGGCTGCCTGGAGAGAGGTTGAGAATGGGGCTGTTTCCTCTAGCCAGGCTGGGTGCCAGCCCTGAGCACTGCGTCCTTCGCAACGTGCAAATTCAGCATGTTTCCATCACCGCCTGGGACCACGCTCTCAGCTCCCCTCCGCCGCCATGCTGCACGTCCTGCCCTGTGCTGAGGGCGGCCCCTTCTCAGCCCCTCACACCCACTCACAGGTGGAACCTCGCCAGGCCTGGACATTTGGCTCCCCCAAAATCACTGACGACACATTAATCACACACTCGTAAATGATGACTCTGTTTTTCCCCTAATTAATAAAATTAGAAAGTTACTGAAAGACAGAAAATTAAGGGAAGTAGATGTGAAAAACAAAATGCAATGATTCAACAAATCAAAGGTAGTTTGCTTCTAGGTTCTGTTCAAGTCCCTGGAGGGCGCTGGCATTTGATCATCACCAGGGAGAGACCAGGGTGAGCAGGATCATGTGGCTGCTCTTACCTCTGCTTCTTCTCACCATCCAGATGAATGGAGCTGGGGCTTTAGGAGCTGGAGTGACTGAGGATGGGCAGGAAAGGAGAGGGTCTGTTCTGGGGGAAGGGTGTTGTAAAGTACCCATACCTCACTTCTACAGGTTTACGTAGAGATACCAAGTCCACAAGAATTTTGAAGGGTTTTATTAAAGGAGGAGATTTATTAAATATGCCGGCCACATATGACTAACACGGGGCATTGCAGACCCAAATCATGCGCGCCAAAAACATTTCAGAGGCTGGTTATATACCCTTGATCACATACAGGCTGGGAGGAGCATGACATCATGACAATTATTAACAAGCCCACAACATTTGTTTAGGGGATCCACAAAAACATTAAAACTTTCAAGGTAATACAATCAAAGACATTTACAAATCTTTTAATGTCTATCTCCCTTCCTTTGCCTAGAGGTATGTTACTCTCAGGTTTCCAGGAAGGGAGAAAGAGCCTAAATCAATGTAGGTTGGTATGTAAATTCTTTCTCTTATTAAAAGAGAAAAGAAATTCCTCATACACCCTTTATTCTATAGTTAAAACTACATATATACAATGGAATACTATGGGGCTATGAAAAAGAAGAAATATTACCTTTTGCAACAATATAGAGGGATCTGGAAACTATTATGTTGAGTGAAATAAGCCAGGAAGAGAAAGAAAAATATCATATGACCTCACTCATTTGAGGAATCCAAGGAACAATGAGAACTGAGGAACAGAATTGAGACAGAGGAGGGATCAAAGGGACCAGAGGAAAAGAGAACAGAGGGAAAGGGGATGATAGGATGGGATAAACCTGAAGGAAAGGGGGGAGGGTGCTATAGGGAGGGGAGCAAGGGAGATGTTGAAGGGAATAGGGGGGAAGGGGATGCATTCAGGGTGACCCTAGAATCTATGTAAACACAATTAATTAAATTTAAAAAAAACTAAATATCCCATTGTCCTTATAAGTTAGGAAGCTTCTACATTCTTCTCCTTCTCCTCCCCAAGGAAAGGACAAAACAGAAAGCCTGACCTTTCCTCCTAAAATATCAATATTAATTTTGCAACATTTTGATACCTTACCAATTTCCCACTGGTTTTATATCCTAAGTCAAATTTTTGACTTAACTCAATGAGGTGTATAACATGTAACAGATATTTAACAGACAGTATTAATAGCAATACAGTTCATTAAAGAAACAAATGTTACTGATTAATTTCTTATAAACTGTACAGACCTTCTGTAACTTACATAAAATTAACTGGTTTTTATAATAATTTTCCTACTTTGCTTAGTATTCATTTGGACATAAATTAAACACTCAGATATTATGCCTTCTGTTACAGATTCTAAGTCTGGCTTTTCTAATTATCCCTTTCCTGTTGGCAAAAATTTTTTTCCAATTGGTTGCTAATAAACCTTTAGCAATAGGGTTTTAGTGAAGTTATTAAAATTTCCTAAAAACCCCACTGGTTTTATGTGGCATCTTTATACTAATTTGAATCCCTATGTTCTGATTCTGAAGCAGACTGGAAAAATAAAAAATAAACAGCAAAATTAAAATAGCCAACAATAACAGATACTATAACAAGTATCCTAATACAATGAAGTGATTAAACTCTATTAGATTATCAAGCAAAGTCTTAACTAATACAATAGGATTTAAAATAAAATTCTTACAGCCTTAAATGTCCTTAACATGTTAATGTAATTTCACCAAGTCCATGTTGACACTGTCACTGCTTCATATTATTTGTAAATGTAACCTAACCCCACTTCAATCTGAAAACTGTCCCAAGGAGCAGGAGTCACACACATTCAGGAAAAATCCACAAGGCACTGGAGTTCTGGTCACATTTCCATACTTTGCAGTTAGAGTCCAGGTCCCAATGACCACTGCTTCTAGCTGGCAATGATTCAGGTAGACTGGAAAAGCCGTCTGCAGCATATGGAGATGGAGCTTTCATTTTCTTTAAACTGGAAAGATGGACCCAGGGGGTTTTTCCCTGGGGCTTTGCAACAGTGGCATGGTGAAGAGAACCTTGGGATACACTATGCTGGGAAGCAGAGGTAAATTAGTCTAAATTAGAAGCAGGTCCCAGCCTAAAATAGGCATGGGGCATTGAGACAAGAGGAATAAAGGAGACACTATACATTAAACAAAGCAGCAGAAAATAGGACTATCAATACCCACAACAGAGATCCTCAAGGGATAAATAAAACTCAAATATCAGGCAAGGCATAGTAAGTGGCCCTCGTATCCATAAGAAACGAGATCAGTTTACCTGCTACTTGGAAGAAATACCCTAGGCTCGTCCACAGTGTCACAAGATGGGGCCAATGGCCCTGGATACCTTTAGCCTTCAGTGGCAAGTTCCAGCAGGTTTGGCAAGGTCAGGTCACAGGTGGCTGGAGCAGGGCTGGAAAAGACTGAACCCTCCCTTCAAGAGCAAAGGAGCAGCTTACCTTTCAGTGTCCCTTTCTCCCACAGCAAAGGCATGTCCCTTGTGGGGGCCAAGAAGCCTGGCAGGCTTTAGCTCAATGACCTTCTTTTCCATTCTTGAAGCAGGGCCCTGATGGAGTCTTATGAAGCCCCTTCGGGGTGTTGGAGCCTTTAAGGGTGTATGCCAAGAGCTGGTATTTTGCCTGATCTCTTTTTGGGCTCTATTTGCCTTTTCTGTTCCTTTCTTGGTCATTATAGACCTTAAAAGCCATGCTCAGAAGATCTCGCTGAGGGGCTTGAGAGTCCTTACCTGCTTATATAAACTTTTTCCATATATCTGAAACTGATTGGAAAAAGACAAAAACAGCATTATTAGCTGGATCAAATAAAAAAAGGTAGAAGTTTGCAGGAAAAACAGGTTTGACATCTCCTGTAGGATTCCAGAGTCTCTCCACTGCTCAGTACACTACTCAGTACATTAGCATTCAAAAGAGATTTTTAAGTAAAAAGCATGATAAAAATAGATTCACAGGAGTTCCAGGATATGACTCCCCTTTTTTATTATTTACAATTGACCTTTAAGCATTTTGTTGAGCACCCTTTATTTATGCTGTAATTTTACTGTTAGGCTAATCAATAATAATATCTGTTACTCTGAGTTTTGGTGACCTAACATTGAACAATACTCTTTCAAAATGATAATAAACTGAACATTACAGAGAAAGACTTTTTTTTTTTTTACAGAGACAGAGAGAATCAGAGAGAGGGATAGACAGGGACAGACAGACAAGAACGGAGAGATGAGACGCATCAATCATTAGTTTTTCGTTGCACATTGCAACACCTTAATTGTTCATTGATTGCCTTCTCATACGTGCCTTGACCACGGGCCTTTAGCAGACCAAGTAGTAATCCCTTGCTCGAGCCAGTGACCTCGGGCTCAAGCTGGTGACCTTTTGCTCAAACCAGATGAGCCCTTGCTTAAGCTGGTGACCTCGGGGTCTCGAACCTGGGTCTTCCACATTCCCAGTCCGATGCTCTATCCACTGCGCCACTTCCTGGTCAGGCGAGAAAGACATTATTAATAATCATTATATATTCCCTAAATATCTAAACCATGATTTCAACATCACAGGGCTATAAAACAGCAAATAAAAAGAATTAACAAAAGGCTTTTGAAATAATCATATATTTTTAACCTAGTGGTCAGAAAACTTATTAGTCAATATAGCCAAATATTAACAGTATAATCATTGAAATTTCTTTTGAGAGCCAAATTTTAAATTTAAACTATGCATATAGGTAAGCACACTCCCTACTGAGGCAGCGTCCTTACATGGCACTCCGTTAGAGAGCTACACCCAAGGGAGCAAAAGGCCTCATGTGGTTCGCAAGCTGTTTGTGAGCGGCAGTTTGCCAACCAGGGTTCTTAGGGAAGGGGGAAGAGGTAGAGGCATCTGGTGGGCCTGTCTCTTCTTACACAACCCTGCATTTCCAAGAACTAAGCCAACTTTCACCACCACCCTTCCGGCAGCTGTCTAGCTTTATTTCTTACAAGCAAAGCAGCAAATTAAAAATCATACATTTTATAAATTTACCTTCTTAACAGTGGGCTGCTTTAGCCCACATGAGGTTTTTTATTTCCCTGCAATTCCCTGAGAATTATTTTTACAATTTTTTCTATTATGACTAAAGCAGTGGGTCTCCCTCATGAATCCCATGCCTCCCACATCAGACAACAACCATGCCATATGAAGGAACTGAGAGACCTGGAGGGGACCCAACACCCACCTCGGCCTCGTGGGAGAGAGTTGGAACCCTTCTATAATTTTTACACAAGTGGAGGGCAACAAGCCATCACTTCAACCCATAGAAGGCCTGTCCCTGATAATCCTATCCCCTATAATCCTATTACTCATGATCCCATTACTCATTCTGGAGTTGCAATTTATTTCAAGGAACTGATAACCAGCAAGGTCCACACCTGTGGTTTGTTAATTTCTAAACTTTTTTACCTGGCCATTTTTCTTTTCTTTCCCTAAGATTTTTTTTATACATAAAGTTTTATTAATTTTAATGGGATGACATCAATAAATCAGGGTACATATATTCAAAGATAACATGTCCAGGTTATCTTGTCATTCAATTATGTTGCATACCCATCATCCAAAGTCAGATTGTCCTCTGTCACCTTCTATCTAGTTTTCTTTGTGCCCCTCCCCCTCCCCCTCCCCCTGTCCCTCCTTCCCTCCCCCCCTCGTAACCACCACACTCTTGTCCATGTCTCTTAGTCTCATTTTTATGTCCCACCAATGTATGAAATCATGCAGTTCTTGTTTTTTTCTGATTTACTTATTTCACTCCATATAATGTTATCAAGATCCCACCATTTTGTTGTAGATGATCTGATGTCATCATTTCTTATAGCTGAGTAGTATACCATAGTGTATATGTGCCACATCTTTTTTATCCTGTCATATATATATATGTGTGTATGTGTATATATATATATGTGTGTGTGTGTGTATAGATAGATAGATAGATAGATAGATAGATAGATAGATAGATAGATAGATAGATAGATTTTTTTTTTTTACTGTGATTAAAGCCTTCAAGCAAACTCTTGGCCAATACAACAAGAATCCATAAAAAAGTAGTGTCCTTAACATGTTCACCAAGTCCAAGTTGGCACCAACACCATTCCAAATCCCTGCAAATGCAACCCAACCCCAGTTCAGTCTGTTAGAAGCTATCACAAGGAGCAGGAGTTCAGAAAAAATTCACATCCAGGAAAAATCCACATGGCACTGGAATTGTTCTCTCAATTCTATACTTTGCAGCTCACGTCCAAGTCCCAATGTCCACTGCTTCTAGCTGGTAATGATTCTGGAAAAGCCATCTGCAGCATGTGTGGATATGGAGCTTCTGTTCTCCTCTGCCTGGAGAGATGAGACCAGGTTGCTTTTCCCTGGAGCTCTGCGACTGTGGCATGGTAAAGAGAACCTTGGGATACACTAAGTTGGGTGGCAAAGGTAAATTCACAATAGAAGTTGGCAAAAGGGGGAGAGAGAGCTCTAAATTAGGAGTAGGTCCCAGCCTGAAATATGAGTGGGGCAATGAGGTAGGAGGAATAAAGGAAACACTATATATTGAACAAAGCAGCAGAAAATAGGACTATCAACACCCACAACAGAGATCTTCGAGGAAAGAATAAAAAACCTGACTATTCAGGCAAAACATAGTTAAGTGGCCCTTGTGCAAATGAGATCAGTTTACCTGCTTCTTGGAAGAAATACCCTAGGCTCGTCCACAGTGTCGTAGATGGGGCCAACGGCCCTGGGCACCTTCAGCCTTCAGTGGCAAACCCCAGCATTCTGGGCAAGGTTAGGTCATAGGTGGCTGGAGCAGGGCTGGAAGAGACTGAACCCTCCCTTAGAGAAGCAAGGGGGAAGCCTACCTTCCAGTGTCCCTTTTCCTCACAGCAAAGGCATGTAAGCCTGGCAGGCTTTAGCTCAATGACCTCCCTTTTCACTATTGAAGCAGGACCCAAATGGATTCCTATGAGACTTCTTTGGGGCGTTGGAGCCTTTAAGGACATATCCTAAATGCTGGTAATTCCCTAAGATTTTTTAAAGCAAAGTTTTAATTTTTAATACTATTCCTACCCTATATTTTCCAAATGGGTAAAACTTCTTTTGGTCAGTAGGTGGATATCTGAATATCTGAAATTAGTTTTTATTCTATACTGCCTCCAGTCACCTCACCCTTACTCCAGCACCCTTCCACCACCACTACTCACACAGCTTGTCCAGGCCCTGCTTCCTGCTCATCTCTTACCCAAACTGCTTACTTGCCAGCCCTTCCCCCCACAGACTGGAGAAACACTTCCCTTTGCTGCTTGCACTAATAAGAGCAAAAAGATAAGACAGATAATAACTAGCACCCAGAATAAAGATGTTTGACTACAGAGGTATTAATTAATACACAAGACAAGGGGAAGGAGCCAATAAAAGAGAAATTTCAGGAGAGAAATCAGACAGAGTGCCCTGAAGCCAGAGGTGCATGTAAAAACTTAATTCAGGCCTTAAACACAGACACTTTTAAACATTAAACAAAGACTTCACATACACAAATTATAAATCAAGAAATTTAAATGATCGCGCTTTACTTATTCCAATTAAAATTATACCAGATATTTTTCTGACAATACAAAAAGACAAAACATATTACTTACTATTATAGTTCAATAGACAAGGCTCCCAGGTGCTATCAGGCCATGTCCCTGGAAGGAAGGGCTTAGGCTCTGGCACCAGAGATTTCCACTTACACACAATTCACTCAGGGGTTTTAGACAGAAACATTAAAAACAAAGAACAGCAACAACAACAAACAACAAAAACAAAGAACAAGATCTGAAAAACACAGAGATGGCTCTGGAAGTCTGAGACGAGACCAATCAATCCTGATTAACTCAGTCTCCACTGATGCACTGTGATGCGAGACTGATTAATCCTGGTCAATTTTGTCCCCACTATGCCTTCCCAGAGCACGAACAAATATTCCCACTGATGACTCCCTCTGAGAGCACTACTAGATGTCTCTGGAAGTTCTAGGCAGAATGAAGTCCCCACTAATTGACTTTCTAGAGAAACAGACATCTCTGCAGGTCTGAGGCAGAACTGACTAACCTGGTGTGGGTCAAATAAGTTTGCAAATATAATGTATACTAGAAAGCCCGGCGGTCATACGAAATGACCGCTGTTCTAGATATTATAAATTGTAATTAAAATTATTTGTGCAAAGGTGTCTGCTAATTCAAACTGAATTACCCAGGGCAGGCGGCGAGGATGCCCCTTTGCTTACTGCCCCACGGAGTTTCCCCCTTCTACTTGCTTAATTGCTTAAAGTAGAGTGCAATGAAGGAAACCACTGGCGGTACATTTCTTAAGAGCCACCACTAGCTCAATAAATAAAGGTGATTTAAATAATAAAATGTTAATTCACATGTCAAAGATCTCTTTGTACACAACATTTCTTGTGTAGATCTTTCCATCATTTTTAAGCTCACCTTGCAGAGGACCATCAATTATTTTTAATTTTACGTTCGTTCTTTCACAAACTCTTGAACAGGCAACATAAAGTTGACCGTGTCCAAATGCAGGCTCAGGTAAAAAAGTGCCAACACGCTTAAGCGTTTGGCCCT
Source organism: Saccopteryx leptura (assembly GCF_036850995.1). Taxonomy (NCBI): domain Eukaryota; kingdom Metazoa; phylum Chordata; class Mammalia; order Chiroptera; family Emballonuridae; genus Saccopteryx; species Saccopteryx leptura. The sequence goes on from NC_089507.1 coordinate 172,021,050, forward strand.
GAGACTTATTGATGGTCATAGCAAAGGCAAGTTTTATAGGAAATTGTCTATGTCTCAATTGAAACGGCAACCCTGTATGAGATGGAGCCAAATCAATTCTTGGAATGACATATATTTCACCTTTAGAGGAGCCAGTCAAAGACTTAGCTATTATGACATTATTTTTCAATTGGAGAACCTCTAGTCTTGTAATTGCAAAGACCCCTTCTGGTGTTAAGATTTCTTAACAGCATAATAATTGCTCCAATCTTTAACCTCAATTTGTGAGGTGGCATGCCAGAAGGCGGGACTATTTGAATGCCGTGGCAACTTCACCCCATTGGCTAGTACAGTTACACAAGCAACCAATAAGCTATCGGAGACAAAAAGACACTTAAGCCACATATAATAAAGATGTTTGCTCACTTATAGTTTGAATTGGGTGTGGGGGACAGGCTGTAAGCAGTCAGGGTCGTTATAGCCTTAGGCTTAGTTTTTTGTTTTGTTTTTGTTTTTTGTTTTGGGGGGTTTTTTTGTATATTTTTCTGAAGCTGGAAACGGGGAGAGACAGTCAGACAGACTCCCGCATGCGCCCGACCGGGATCCACCCGGCATGCCCACCAGGGGCGACGCTCTGCCCACCAGGGGGCGATACTCTGCCCCTCCGGGGCGTCGCTCTGCCGCGACCAGAGCTACTCTAGCATCTGGGGCAGAGGACAGGGAGCCATCCCCAGCGCCCAGGCCATCTTTGCTCCAATGGAGCCTTGGCTGCGGGAGGGGAAGAGAGAGACAGAGAGGAAGGAGGGGGGGTGGAGAAGCAAATGGGTGCTTCTCCTATGTGCCCTGGACAGGAATCGAACCCGGGTCCCCCGCACGCCAGGCCGACGCTCTACCGCTGAGCCAACCGGCCAGGGCCAGGCTTAGTTCTAAGACTAAGCCTTTCCCACCCTTTTAATACTAAGATCTTTTCAAAACTAAGCTTTTCCCCACACCTTTGTTGCATGATAGGGGGTGGTGCACTCTCATGAGGAATCCCATTATGCCTCAGATAAGTGACTTTGTATCAGAGACTTTCTTGTTTGTATATTGGATTAGAGGTTTTGATTTCTACATTATAAAATGGGGCAGAGGAGCCCAGGCTAGGGGAGAGCAGAGAAAGGCCACATGGAGGAGAGGAGAAGCTGAAGGAGATGGTGGAATGCTGAAGGAGAAGCCAGTTTGTGCAGAGAGAAAGAGATGGGAAACAGGTAAATAATGCTGGTGAGGTAGAAACCTTTGATTCTAGGAAACTCGGATGAGTCAGTGGCTTTGGGAGCCCTGAATGGAAAGGGAAGTGTTTTCCCACTGTGTGTATTTCTTGCCCGCTGGGTGCAAGCTAGGATATAAGCTAATGGTCCACCAGTTCTTGGCTCCATTGTTTCATTACCATCTGTCCGAATCAAATACGAACCTGCATGGGCCAGGTGGCTGTGATGGTGGCCACAGCTACTGGCCTTACACCTAGTTAACTCAGTTCCCACTAATGCCCTCCTAGAGTACGAGCAGATATCCCTGAGAGTCCGAGGCAGGACCTAATCCCCACTAATCGTTTTTCTAGAGTACAACCAGATGTCTCCCAGAGGAGCCCAAGGCAGGACCAAGAAACTCTCCACCAATGTCTCAGTCTTGGAAAGCCTTCTGCATGAGTAAGATTGCATCTAATCCTCATACAGTAGTTTAAATTGACTAGTCCCAAACAGAACAGCAAAGCAAGAATTAGAGGAAAACTAGAATTCAGTAAAGCAAGAGTTGCTTTACCTACCTCCTTAATTTCTCTGCCAAATTGTTTAAATTGTTGAATTTGGGAACCGGGGGCATCTGCCGAAGAACTGTCCAAACCCACAGAAAAATGGAGAGTCCTGAAAACGTCTCAGGTGGCGCCTCTCCTCGAGATCCAGCGGGGTCAGACAGCTTCCCGGAGAGACCAGCTGATTCGGGGTGTCTCTATCTGGTGACACAAAACACCGCAGAACCACATTGGGCGCCAAATTTTGTAAAGTACCCGTACCTCACTTCTGCAGGTTTACGTAGAGATATCAAGTCCACATGAATTTTGAAGGGTTTTATTAAAGGAGGAGATTTATTAAATATGCCGGCCACATATGACTAACACGGGGCATTGCAGACCCAAATCATACACGCCAAAAACATTTCAGAGGCTGGTTATGTACCCTTGATCACACACAGGCTGGGAGGAGCATGACATCATGACAATTATTAACAAGCCCACAACATTTGTTTAGGGGATCCACAAAAACATTAAAACTTTCAAGGTAATACAATCAAAGACATTTACAAATCTTTTAATGTCTATCTCCCTTCCTTTGCCTAGAGGTATGTTACTCTCAGGTTTCTAGGAAGGGAGAAAGTGGATGTGAGGGCGATCTGGCTGCGACATCTGTCACCCCATTGATCGCCAGGGTTGATTTGGCTGATCTGGCTGGCTAGGCGGGTGTCCCCTTCCTCCCTCACCGCTCCATGTGCGTCCCTTCCAAAGCTGCGCACTCGGTCAAAAAGGATGACCTTCCCCGCTAGAGGAGAGGACCGTTCTTTGGTCAAGGGTATACGAGTAGCTGCGCTCCCCTGCTAGAACCTCCAAACAAGTCCCAGGAAAGGAGAAAGAGCCAAAATCAATGTAGGGCGGTATGTAAATTCTGTCTCTTATTGAAAGAGAAAAGAAGTTCCTCATACAACCTTTATTCTATAGTTAAAACTAAATGACCCATTGTCCTTGTAAGTTAGGAAGCTTCTACATTCTTCTCCATCCCCTCCCCAAGGAAAGGATGGGACAGAAAGCCTGACCTTTCCTCCTAAAATATCAATATTAATTTTGCAACTTTTTGGTTCCTTACCACAAGGGACATGTCAGAGAGAATGGCAAGGCTGGTGTATCATTCAGACACATTTGCTTAAAATGAAAATCAAGTTTCTGCATCTCACAGGTTCTCTGTCAGCTGCTGGAAAACAAGCAAAAAAAACCCACCCAAGAGAAATGCCCCCTTTAGGATAGTGTCTCTCCCCCTCACCCACCCCAGCAGTGCTGCATAAACGGATGAGGAACAAGCAGATCCATTCTGAGAACTTTTCAGGAGCACAGATGCTCCGATTTCAGCTCATACCCAGCAGTTGAGGTTGGCTCGGGGGTCTGAGCTGTTTCTAAGCCTCCACTGCTGGTGCTGACTTGTAGCTAGAGCTGAGAGCTGTCCACTAAAGCGCTCAGAGTCCAGTGAGGACACAGGCAGCAAAGCCAGGATGGGTGGGCTCTAGGGACTGTGGCTCCCCCACTTGTCTGTCTGCCTCAGTTTCTGCTCCAGACGATCCAAAGACCAGATCATTGTCCAGTGTGGTCAGTGCAATAATGGACAAAGGGACAAAGTGATCTGGTGGCATGGGAAGGGTTGAGTTGCTACAGAGTCTGAGAACCTTAGAAGAGATGATATTTGAACTGAGCCCTGAGAGATGGGTTCAAGGGTTTGACTCCTTCAAGCAGAGAGAAGAAAACATTCCTGTTTATACCTCAGATATGTGACTTTGTATCAGAGACTTCCTTGTTTTGCAAATGGTTTTGTTCTCTACACTATATAATAAAGCTGACCAGGGTTTCTTTTCCCCACTCTTGTAAGCCATCAGCTTACAGGAGGCCTCCCGATCCCATCCTTTTTCTGTGTTTATTTCTTAATCCCTTACCATTCTCCCTTAGGACGTGGACAATTACGAGTCACGCTGGTTCGTAGCAAAAAAGTGTGTGTGTGAGTGAGCCTGTGCAAGCATTCTGTGTGTGTGTGAATGTGTGTGTGTGTTTAGTTCCTGCAAGTTTATCACAAGGATAGAGTCAGAGGCACAGGGTTTTAGGTATATGGGTGCAGACCGTCAGGCTGTGGAGAATGGAGGAGGTTAAGTTGTCTTTATCACAGCTCTAAGATTCAGAAACCAACCTCTGGACTGTGTTGAGAGGGAAGGAGATGTTCAAAGATGCGAGAATTTCCAAAACGGGATGAGAAGTGAGCGAGGGTCTCTGTGTTGGGCAGGTAGAAACCCAAAGGAGACCTTTGCAAGAGAGGTGACAGCAAAATAAATAGTGCAGGGGATTAAGGAATTGACAGGAGATGGGGCTTGTAAACCTGGGGATAGATGGTGGAGGCTCCAGCCACCACGCCGGAAGTCCACCAGCCCTGGGCTCGTGGAAGGAGCCGGACGTCGGGTTTCTGTTTGCAGGCTGTTTCTCCATCTGTGCTCCATGGTCAGTGAGCAGATCAAGAGGGATGTGATGATTCATTGTCACTATGACCCCGGGTGGGAAACCTATAAGAAGTGATGGTGCTGTGGAGAGGCCTGGGGTTCCTGAGAAATCCTCAGTAAAACCCCTGGGTCAGAGCAAAGGGTGCGGAGTAACCGAGTGTCCATCCAGGACGAGTGCTGGACGTGCATGTTCATCATGACCATGGAGGAGAAAGGAGTCAAATTAAGGAGTCTTTATTGCAAAAAGCCAGCGACCAACGAGGGAACTAGTGTTCCAAAAAACTCGCAGCCCCAAACACACTCAGGAGCAAACTTTTAAAGGCAAAATTACATTCTGGCCCGCGTATGGGGAGGAGGGGGAGCCTAGCCGTACAACAAAGCAGTGAAACAAACTCCTTTACAGTGTTTATCTATAGGATTAATTCAGGGGGAAACATTCTGAGTACATCCACAGCCTTGCAAAACTAGCCCAAGGTCAGAGGCAGAGAGTCTTTTAGAAAAAGTAAGTTTTGCTAAAGGTCTCTTTGTTTTAGAGAAAATAAGTTCTGCTACAAGACTCTTTGTTTCATTTCAAAGGGAGGCGACACAGACACCTACTGGTGTGGGATTGAGAAGTCTGTAAACGACCTGGGGCACCAAGTCCGTGTGTTTGTGGGCGAGGTAGGAACTGGCTCCTCCTGCCCTGGTACTGGCCGGCGAAGAATGCAGAACTTTCCCTCTGTCTGCCCTGACGTGTGTGTGTGTGCGCACACACGAGCGTGCATATGGTGTGTGTGTGTAGGGGTGTGCACCAAAAGTCTGGGAAGACTGAAAGAAAGAGCAAGCCATGGCATGTCTGCACGCCTTCAGCTATTGTCATCAGGGGATGCACAGAAGGAAAGACTCGACCTGGACAGGCTTGTCTAGGGAAGACAGGTCCTCTTTCCCAGGTCCTTTGGGCATTATATCTACCCTCAGAGCAGCGCCAGCCTGACCAAGGGCCTTGTCAGCTGGGCAGGGCGGGGGTACTAAGAAGCCATTTTCCTGATTGTTTCAGCTATAAGACAAGTGGCCCTCTCCCTGATCCTCTCTCTGTCTTCCTCTCCCTCCTCTGGCCCCATAAGAGCAAAAGAGGAGATGAACAACTCTGAACTCATTATTAGCAGAAGGAGAAGATTTGCCACGGTGCAGGGGCCTCCCGTGGGCTTCCCTTGGCTATCTCTGAGCCTTGACGGAGACTGAGCCCCCTCCCCCCTGGCCCTGTAGAGCCTTCCTGGAGTCAGAGACCTGGAAACAGAGGCAGGCCATAGCCCCCCACCTCGCAGCTCCACATCTGGGGAAACTACCCTTTCTGCACCCCATTCCCACTAAACAGACACACAGACACTAAGGTGATATGAGCCCACTTATAAAGCCTTTTCAGACTCATTATATGCTAATGTGGTATGTATGTTTATGCAGTGGGGAGGTATGTTGGTTTTAGAATGTTTCAGAAATTACTTGAAAAAGACAACAAAGGTGGGGTGGATGCGTGGAAGAGTGGAGGAGGAGTCAGCATCCAGAGATTTGGAGGCTGGGACCCTAGAAGCCTGACACGTCTTCACAGGGCGGACTTCCCTGGTGAAGTAAGGAACCATTGTCGAGAGGAGGAAGGATTTCGGCTGGCAGCGGAAGAGAGAGGGTCCTAGGCCAGCCAGTTCCTGGGTCCCTCGCTTCAGGGCAGGTGGCACAGAGCCTGCTTCAGCCTGGCCGATTTCAAACTCCAAAGAGTAAGAACATGGTTCTTTCACGCCAGGCTGTGCCAAGCAGGACTCTGAGATTAAATAGGAATCTTTGTAAATTGCCTGCAGAGCTTGCCACCCCAGCCCCCTCACGTGTCAGTAAAATGGTGTTTCTCTGTAAGTGAAGCGATGTTATGTTTTGGATAAGAAACCAAATGGATGCAAGAAAAGATGAGTGTGGCTGACCAGTGGAGAGAAGACAGAAAGGCTCTCAGTGCCTGGGGGTGGGGTGTGGAGCTGCCCTGGGGGGCCACGGGAGTCGCCCTCAGAACTACGCTTTGCTCTGTCTGTTCAGTGACAAATCCAGCAAACACATTGTACTGTCGACAACAAACTCAACTATACTTCTGTCACCACAAACAGCTAAACCTGTGACAATGAAAATGGCTGAACTTATGTCAACACCCTCAACTGCACCTGTGACCACAGACATGGCTGAGCTTATGTCAACATCTGCAGCTGTACCTGTGACCACAGACATGGCCGACCCTGTGACAACACTCACATAGGCCAGTCTGGCTTCCTCGCCTGCAATTACCCAGAGCAGCAACAGCAGCATGGCTCTAACCAGTTCCCTTCCCAGGTGAGCAGAGCTGGGCCCCCGTAGACCTTTCCCACTGCTGCCCTGTGACTGCTCCCATAGGGACGCTCTGCCAGGGACCCCCATGTTGCCCCTCTGATGTTTCCTGGGCAGGGGAGAAGCAGCAGAGTTTGCACTGCACCGCCCCTCCCCCCTGTTTCCCTTGACTACTTAAAGAGTTCCCCATTCCCTATATGGAACCTCAACGAAGTTCCTCAGCTGGGTGGCAGGAAAGAAGGCTCTGGTCTCCCTCTGACTCCACACCCCTCAAGAAGCAAGAGGCAGTGTAATGGGGTTCAGCCTCAAGTGTGCTCAAAGGAATGTACTCTATTAGTTTATTGTGGCTGCTGTAACTAATTACTGCTAACCTGATGTTTAAAACAACAAAATTTTATTATTTTACAGTTCTGGAGATCAGAAATCTGAAATGAGTCTCACTGGGCTAAAATCAAGAATCATTCCTTTGACTCTTCCAGCTTTTAGAGGTCTCCTACATTCCTTGGCTCATGGCCCCTTCCATCTTCAAAACCGGCAATAGCTGGTCAAGTCTTTCTCACATTGCACTACTCAAACACTGACTCTCCTAACGTCATAAAGACCCTGGTGATTACATGGGGTCTACCCAGATGACCCAGGATAATCTCCCCATTTCAGAGTCAGCTGATTAGCAATTTTAAGTCCATTTACTGACTGAATTCCCCTTTGCCGTGTTACATAACATATCCAGAGGTTCTGGGGGTTGGGGAATATTTAGGCACTATTATTCTGCATGCCACAGTCATGGGTAGATACATGTCCCATTGCTCTAGTCCTTTGCTCCCCAAGTGCTAGGGAGATGAGAGGACGAAGTGGGAAGCTGAGGGCATCAACCTGAAGTCCACTTCCTTCAGAGGCTCCCAAAGAAAAGTCAAGAAGTTCTTTCATCAAACCTTGGCCAGTTGGCTCAATAGTAGAGTGGCAGCCCAGTGTGTGGATGTCCCAGGTTTGATTCCCAGCCAGGGCACACATGAGAAGTGCCCTTCTGCTTCTCCACCCCTCCCCGTCTCACTTCTCTCTGTATATCTCTCTCTTCTCCTCCCTGCCTGCAGCTATCACTAGATTGGAGTGAGTTGGCCCCAGGTACTGAGGATGGCTCCATGACCTCCCCCTCAGGTGCTTAAAAACAGCTGCAGTTGCAACGGAGCAAGGGTCCTAGATGGGCAGAGCATCGCCCCCTAGTGGGCTTGCCGAGTGGATCCTGGTCGGGGCTCATGCAAGAGACTGTCTCTGCCTCTCCTCCTCTCACTAAATTTAAAGAAGAAGAAGAAGAAGAAGAAGAAGAAGAAGAAGAAGAAGAAGAAGAAGAAGAAGAAGAAGAAGGAGAGGAGGAGGAGGAGGAGGAGGAGGAGGAGGAAGAAGAAGAAGAAGAAGAAGCTGCTCTTCCATCAAAGAGCAAGCAGCTCCAGCCCCCGATTCATCTCATCACAGCCTGGTGGGCTCCCATGAAGTCAGGATCAAGGTCCATTCTCTCCCTGGGTCCAGCCTCTCGGAATCACCCTCCTTCGGCTCAGTTCCCTGCTCCAGCCCACCACTCTTCCTTTCTCAAGGGTCTTATTCCTTGGAGCCTGAACCCTGCTGGACAGTTTTTTCAGTGATGAGTCCAAATAAGGCGAGGTTCTTGGGGCACCTGATTCACAGCCCGGCTTTGTCCTGCTCGCAACAGTTTGGAGAGTGGTTGTTCTGTTGAGTGGAGGTTGCAGAATGCAGGACTCCTATCAGGACTGAAGAAGCACAAGAGAAAACTCGGCTGGGAGACAGAAGGGGGCAGCAGGCAGTAGGACTTGAAAAGAGCACAGTGGATATTTTTAGGATGTGGGATGCAGTGTGCCTCTCTCCCTCAAGAAAACCGCTAGTGACATCAACGTGACTCATCCTGCTCATAGCAAGCTGAGGGATAGAACTGGGGTGACCTCTGGGGGGGGTGTCTTAATAGAGGGGATGAGGCACAGGGTGAGAGCGAGGCAGATTTAATGGCAGGCACACCCGGCACATGCCCTGGGCCGTGACTTTTGAAAGGCTCTGCAAAATCCTAACTTGACACTTTTTTCTAATGACACCAAGTTTGGTTTCATATGTACAATTTTAACATTAATAGCACATAATATTTTTTATATATTTAAAAATATGGTTAACATGTATTTTTATTTTCCCTGTCTCTCTCTCTCTCTCTTTTTTTTTAAGGGGCCCAATATTTTCTTCTGCACCTGGGGCTTCAACCTATCTTAATCCGCCTCTGAGTGAGAGGCATCAATCAGATTCTTACACACTGACAGGAACATATGTGACTCAGGGCCCAATAGTCTTAACTAGACCAAGTGTCTACTGCAGGGGTCCTCAAACTACAGCCCACGGGCTGCATGCGGCCCCCTGAGGCCATTTATCCGGCCCCTGCCGCACTTTCAGAAGGAGCACTTCTTTCATTGGTGGTCAGTGAGAGGAGCATAGTTCCCATTGAAATACTGGTCACTTTGTTGATTTAAATTTACTTGTTCTTTATTTTAAATATTGTATTTGTTCCCATTTTGTTTTTTTACTTTAAAATAAGATATGTGCAGTGTGCATAGGGATTTGTTCATAGTTTTTTTTATAGTCCGGCCCTCCAACAGTCTGAGGGACAGTGAACTGGCCCCCTGTGTAAAAAGTTTGGGGAGTCCTGGTCTACTGTATGGGATGTATGATAAAGTACATTTCATATGTGCTCTCAGATGGGGACCAGAGCTGTGAACAGTTCCTCCCAGGAGAACCCAGCAGCAAAAGCCAGGTTTCGGGGAAGAATAGGAGGGGCAAATCTTCCTCTGCTTCAAAGATTTGAGCATGAAAGATGGGTAGAATTTATAAAGGGTGAGATAAGGTGGAGAGAAGAGTAGAATTAAAAAGATAAGAAAGGGAAACCTTTAAGCTTGGCTGGACTACAGGTGAGCTAGCGGACATTGAATCATGGGAGACCAGCCGAAAGGCAGGAGGGAAACAGACAGAGGGTGCTGGACGCCACACTGAACCAGACCACTGGAGGCAGAACGACTGAGCCCCTCAGAGGGACCTTCCTGGCCAAGGCAGCGACCAAGGCTTGCGTGTCACGCCAGTCTGGGCTGCAGAGATGGGGGATGTCCCTGAAGAGTCTCACTCCTGTGGCCATGTTCTCTGTACAGGTTCCTGCTCTGCAACATTCATGTCGTGCTCCTGACCTTCATGAAGGTGCCCCTGCTTGGGGGCCTACTGTGAACTGTGATGTATTTGAACAGGCAGGCATCAGGGGAACTCCAGGGGGAAACAAGCCAGTCAGAGAGGAAAACTTCAGCTCCACGCCATCAACACCCTGCATCAGACTGGCAGAACCTCCTGACCTCTTATCAGGTAATGGGCAGGGACTGCAGTTCCAAAAGAGGCAAGGGTCCCTGGTGTGGTCAGGACTCCCCTCGTCCTGGCTGCGGGAACACGGTGGGCTCCCTCCGTGCTTGCCACAGCTCCCGACCCTGGTCTCCACCACAGGAGCAGAGAAAGGAAAGGAGATGCTGTTCCCCTTACACCCTGAGTCCTCGGAGCTCCTGTCATCTCATCGGTGTGGATCCTCCCGATGCCTCCTGTCCTTGTGGCTCTGCCAAAGATAATGGGCCAAGACACTGCCTAGGGCTCCAGCTAATAATGGAGTCAAGTTTCCAGACCGACCAATAAGTATAAAACCTGCATTAAACCAAAAGGCTTCATAGTGTGTTTACAAAGACTCCCTTCCACAGGCAGAAGTACAGAAGTGTGCTGATTCCACTTCCTGTTGCCTTAGAACCTTCTGGAGAATCACCTGAATGCAGATGATTAAAGATAGGCTTGTACCAATGCCCAGCTCACATCAATATGTCTGCGCTGTGCATGTCCTATAAAATCTGTGGGTTTCCTGTGCTCTCTGAGATTATATATATTGTTTGTTACGCTATTTCCATACATTCCAGAGGGTGTGAAGTGACCCTAACTCCTGAATTAGCTGTGTCTCACAGAATGTATCCGTGAATTAGGGGAGGGAAAACAGGAGACTCCTGGAAGATATCTTTTTATTCCCTCACAGAGGTCGCAGCTAGGACCAATCTCGTGTGTAGATGCAAACCTTAATTGACAAGGTCTGAACAAAAAAAAAATGGGGAATTTTTTTAAATGTTATTTTCTCTATTTCAAAAAAGTAATGATTGAGGTATATTTACATCTCAAGAATTACGAAGTCTTCACATGCTAAGTGAAGTTTAATGACTTTTCTTAAGGCTAAATACTTGGGTGATTGTCATTTTAATCAAGATCTTAATAAGGGGGTACATATACGACTATAGCTTTGTCAAAATTCGTTGAAGTTATTCATTTCTCTTCTGTAATTAATAAGTAATTTATGGGAAGGCATTTTAAAATGATATAAATACTGCATGTCTCTGCATTTACATTGGTGGCCTTCAAGGACAGGGAACTCACCAAGGGGTCTAAGACACCAAGCACAGAGCTACAGGGTTCTTTTGTGGCTCCTTGGAGGTCAGTTTCACCCTGCTTTATCCAAGCATTCCATGGGGGTGACTACCAGTTCTTGAAGGGCAAAAAAATTTTACTCTTTTTACATAAACATATGTACAGTACATCTTTGTTGTTAAAATGTTGTGAGATGAGAGGGTTTTCAGGGAAAAGAATTTCTAAACAGATTCCATTGAGAAACACTGCTCAAGTTACTGGTCGATACAATCACAGCCCCACAGACTTTAAGGAAGGGACAAAAAACCCAAATCTTAATAGGGAGCATGTTAAGGAATTTTCCTCCACGTTTGAAAACTGCCATATGCAAGTCTTAACCTCGCATCTTCATATCACATATGGGAACAAGGAGACCCAAAGGGGCGAGGCCCCTGGTCCTCAGTCACAAGGTCAGGTAGCAGAGTTGGAGCTGTCCTGAGCCAGCCAGGGGCTAGCCCACCCGCCATCCCCGCAGGCCCATCTGTGCACTTGAGAAGATTAGTTCCTGAACCTGCTGAGGACACCAGATGGCCCCAGGCATAAATACTGGGCAGACGCCATGATGCTCCACAAATCCTCCCCCTTTACCCAGAGGTCACATCCTGCACCCATGACTCACAGAGACTTACAAACATGTTCTGTTTTGATCACAGTAGTTTTTAATAGTTTTTGATGCTTATATTTAAACATGAGAAATTTCACTTCTGGCTTTTCTTTTAAAAGTAGAAACACCTGAAAACAGTGGACCCATGATGCCACGGGCTCCTGACAGCCATCCGAGTGTTTAAAAGCTTCCAGCAGCTCCCAGGGGCCTCAAGGACACCATTAAAGCATACACATTAGAAAATAATAAATAAAACGGTCGTTTTTGCAGATTACACGATTGTCTATATAGGAAATCTATAAAAAAATCTGCTAGAACTGATAAATGAATTTAACAAGGTCACAGGATACAAGATCAAGACACCCACACATACAAATCATATTTCTACATACTACTAAGAAGTATGTAGAAACCAAGTGAAAAACACAATGTTGTTCAAAATTGTTCCCCTCCAAAAGGAAAAATACCTGGGTATAAATTGACCAGAACATAGCCATCATCTTTATGCTAAAAATTACAAAATGCTCACAATGGAAGTCAAATAATACTTTAAAAATTGAGAGCTACGCCATCTTTGTAGACAAGAAGACTCAACATAGTAAAAACATTCATTCCACAATACTGATTTGTAACTTTAACACAATTCTTATCAAAACCCGAGCAAGAGCCCTAGCCGGTTGGCTCAGTGGTAGAGCGTCGGCCTGGCGTGCAGAGGTCCCGGGTTCGATTCCCGGCCAGGGCACACAGGAGAAGCACCCATCTGCCTCTCCACCCCTCCCCCTCTCCTTCCTCTCTGTCTCTCTCTTCCCCTCCCGCAGCCGAGGCTTCATTGGAGCAAAGATGGCCCGGGCGCTGGGGATGGCTCCTGGGCCTCTGCCCCAGGTGCTAGAGTGGCTCTGGTCGCAACAGAGCGATGCCCCGGAGGGGCAGAGCATTGTCCCCTGGTGGGCAGAGCGTCGCCCCCTGGTGGGCGTGCTGGGTGGATCCCGGTCAGGCGCATGCGGTAGTCTGTCTGACTGTCTCTCCCCGTTTCCGGCTTCAGAAGAAAAAAAAAAAAACCCGAGCAAGATATTTTGGTAAAGACAAGATTACTTTATCCTCTTATTGATTGATTGATTGATTTTTTTATTTACTGAGACAGGAAGGGAAAGAAAGAGAGACAGGAACATCAGTCTGTTCCTGAATGTGCTCTGACCAGGAATCGAACCAGCAGGGATGATGCTCTAACCAGCTGAGCTACTCAGCCAGGGTGACAAGCTTACTTTAAAGTTTATGTGGAACCTGATCAGGCAGGGGCACAGTGGATAGAGCATCGGACTGGGACACAGAGGACTCCAGTTCAAAACCCCAAGGTCGCCAGCTTGAACGTGGGCTCATCCGACTTGAGTGCAGTCTCACCAGCTTGAGTGCGGGGTCGCTGGCTTGAGTGTGGGATCATAGACATGACCCCATGGTCGCTGGCTTGAGCCCAAAGGTTGCTGGCTTGAGCCCAAGGTCTCTCGCCTGAGCAAGGGGTCACTTGCTCTGCTGAAGCCCCCTGGTCAAGGGACATATGAGAAAGCAATCAATGAACAACTAAGGGGCCACAATGAAGAATTGATGCTTCTCATCTCTCTCCTTTACTGTTTGTCTGTTTCTATCTGTCTCTCTCTGTCTCTGTCACACACACAAAAAAAGAAATTAAAGTTTATGCAGAAAGGCAAAGGAATTAAAATACCTAAAAGAATTTTTTTTAAAGAATAAAGAGGGAGGAGTTCTCCACCTGTACTCTGCTCTTATTAAGGAATCAGTTAATCTGATGTTAAGACTTACTGATATAGCCTCATCAAGATAATGTGGTCATAGAGGAGGGATAGACACAGAGATCAATGGAAGAAAATAGAGAACTCCAAACACCTGGGGGGGGGGGCGGTTTCCTGGTTCTTAACTATAGGATCTCCAAATGCTCTGTCCTTGATTCTGAATTCTTTCCTTGAGGATTTCACCTCTCCTTGGGCTCCAATTAAACTCTCCATAGTCTCTCTCCAGCATCAATGCTCTGCTAACCCCATCTCTAGCTTCCTGCTAGACTTCTTTGTTTGGTAATCCCAGTCCCACAGAGAAAACTAAGCTCTGCATCACCCAAGCCTGCTCCTGACTTTCCTGTTGATGCCCCATTGTACTAGTCTTCTAGGTTTGAGACTGCTATACTCCTAGACTTTTTCTTTCAGACAATGCTACACTTCTGCTAGATGAGCCTTTCTAAAATATATCCTTGGTCTCGTTTTGATCTGCTTAAATCCATGCAAGTATCTCAAGTCAAAGTTTAAATAAGAGCTGGGTCCTAAGCCTCTGCCAAATGCCCCAATTTTAGCTATCTTAAGTTAGCTCCATTTGCACTGCCACAAGGAAATGTCACCCCACTGGAATCTTAGGTACACCCATATGGTGAGAAACTCACATCACACTCCATCTGCTGATAGGTCCTCTATGAGTGGCTACCTTCTCTGCTCATCCTCCCACCCCTACTCAGCTGAAATCTGTCCTGCATCATCCTTCTCAAACACCAGCTCCTTTTCCTGATCCTGTCAATCTGACATGTTTCCCCTGCTGAAGCATCTTGCCTCTGGCTCTCTTGTGGCGCTTACTCATCCTGCCTATGCTGCACTGACTTGCAAGCTTCTCTGTTGCCATCACTGCATTTCTACACCCCCTGTGTGTTTTATTAATACAATGAATGTGTCTCATCAGATTGAACTTCTCCTGCAGCATGAGTCTGGAGCTCTCCTTGAGATGCCGTCAATGACCCTGCCCATGTGGGATCCACACCAGGCTTCAGGTGTTGAATGTGGCAGTCCTGCCTGCTAACTCAGCACTCAGGGCAGCTCTCAGAGGAGGGCTGGTCCAGCTGTAGGAAGTTGAGTGGAGATGGTGATGCTTGTGACAGACTGTGTAACTCCTCTCTACAGACTTCAGGGCGGGAGCAATTGGCAAGCATCCAAAAACCAAAGGATCCCTTTCCTGGGCCAGGGGAGCCTAGCAGTGGCTGTGGTATCACACCATCTCAATGTGGTAAATGATCTCCTTACCTCTCTGTCCTACACTCTGTCTTTAGGAAACTCTGCTTCTCCCATGGAAACGGTATGGTCAGCAGGTGGCCCCAGGCAGACGTCTCACAAAGTGGATAAAGCAGGACTCTCCGTCAGCTCTGTGCACAGGACACCCTCCAGGGCGAGGATTCCAGGGAAGATATTAAGGACACCCACTGCCTTCTTTTCTCACTGCTGTGCCAACTGAACCCAGAACTTTAACTTGAAACTGCTCAGCCATGGCCACCCCACACAAAGATGTGCTAAGCACAATCACACATTCCCTGGGCACAGAGACACAAGGGGGTTGAAGCCCAGTGACACCCACAAGGCATCAGAAGAGGAGAAGAAACCCTGAGTGTGCAAGACAGTGGGCATCTTCATGAGCGTGCTCTGTCAGGACCAAACTCCCCTGGGACTGTTGCCGGTGTCCCCAGAGGAGGGGACAGAGCCCTGGGAGCTCAAGGACTGAAGCTCTGAAGGGCATGTCCTCAGGGAGCCTCCTGCCTGCAGGGAGGAGGTGGTCATTGCCCTGGGGGATAATAAGAGTTAAGAAGATTTTGTGGCAAGGAGAAGAGTAAAGAGCCAGGCTTCTGAGCACACAACTTCCAGAGAATTTTTTCCCTTGAAAGATGTGCATGAGGACAAGAAAGTAGAAGATCTGGAGAGGAGAAAAGAGGACTCCACTTAGGAGTCCGGAGACTCATCTTTCCCTCACTTGAGGACCAGAGCGAGTGCCCTTTGATATCCAGGACCCACCTTTGAGGCACAAGAACGATACCCTTAGAAGGCTTGAGTTCTTCCAGAATCCAGGTACTACTGCCTCCTTGCCCTGGAATACAGTGTCTGCAGGTCTCTCTTGTCCAGTGTGAAGCTCTGTATTCCTGGACAGGTTGTGACTGGAGCTGGTGAACGGCACGGTGGATTCCCCTGGTCAGGCTGACTCTGTCTCCCTCCGGGTCCCCTCTGACGCCGGTTCACACAGAGGATGGCACCAAGTATGCTCAGGAACAGGGGCAGCTTCAGGAAGATCATGAACAGGAGGTGGGCAATGCTGAGCGGACAACCTGTGGGGGACAGGCCAGCAGGAAATCAGTTGCCTCCTCAGGGAGACCCCAAGACCCTTTTGTCCCTACTTCTTCCTGTGTCCTGATTTTAGAGCCCAAATAACTCAGAATCAGATTTAGAAGGCACCCACTCCAGGGCCTCTGTTTGGGGCTTCTGTCACCTCTGCTCCCTTAGCTGAGAACTGCCCTCAAGATTCTCCCTGAGAGGTGATGGAGAAAAGAGAGAAGAGGAACCAGGCCGGGCTTATTTTTGGAGTGTGAGTCGAACTCTCCCTCTCTGTTCCCTTGGCCCTCAGTATCCTCTTTATCACGTCTTGAAACCCACACTTTAAAGCCCTTGTCCCTTCCCTTCAGGTTCAGGCACCAGCATTCGATACCTTCTTTGGTATTTTTGAGAGGAGGAGGACAGGTCCAAACTCCAGCCTGGAGCCGGCCCGTCTGCCCACAGTCCCACGAGCAGCTCGTGGGGCCAGGATCTCCAGCAGAGCAAAGACCTTTGGGAGCGAGCCTGGGCTGGGGGACCAGGGAACCAGGACTCCAAGTCCAGAACTGAGTGGGGAAGGAATGGGAGAGGGCAGGGATGGGAGGAGGGGCTGCATGGCCAACTGAAATCAGCCTTCCCCTGTATCCCTGCAGCTGCCCAATGGGCTGGAGTATTCACAGAACAAATGACATTTCCCACTCAGAATCCCCATGTAGCATTCAAGAATGAAATATCAGGACTAGAGTTGGAGAAAAACTCAACAGACAGTGAGGAAAAAAGACACAGTGTTTTGCCAGCCCCAACCCAGGGTCCCATGAGGCTGCTGAACCTTCTCTGTGGCCTCAAGGCCTTAGTCCCTTACCCTGGGCAGTGAGGAAACATTGGTTGGTGAAGTTTTGCCCGGAAGTCACCATCAGGAATGGAGGTGTGGCCTGCATTGTGGTCTGCGTTGTGGTCTGCGTTGTGGTCGGAGGAGGTGCTGGAGATACAATCACACATCAGGCATTGCTCTCTCCTCAGTTGTGCACTGAGCACCTGGTTGAATCTGGAGGGGCTCAAGAGATAGCCTGAAGCCAAACCCAGGCCACCTCCTGGATGGAGGGACTAGTGAGACTTTTCCAGAACTGGCCACAAGTGAGTCACCTCTAATAAGTTCCAGGTTGTTCTTTCCAACCAAGTCTGATTCTTCCTGTGATGAGAGTAGGGGTCTCTCAGGGGTTCCCCAGCTTGATGAGGAGCACCAGGGCAGAGAAGGGGCAGGGAGGAGTCTGGATGAAGAGGGTCCAGAGCCTCGCAGAGACTATGGGAGGGGCTCCGATCTCCTTTCATATGGAAACTCAAGTAACTTTAACCCATGGCTGGGGTGGAGATAAGTGTCAGCCAGCCTGACCAGGTGGTGGCACAGTGGATAGAATGTTGGACTGGGATTCAGAGGATCCAGATTCAAAACCCCAAGGTTGCCAGCTCGAGCGCGGACTCATCTGGTTTGAGCACAGCTCACCAGCTTGAACTCAAGGTCGCTGGCTTGAGCAAGGGGTTACTTGGTCTGCTGTAGCCATCTGGTCAAGGCACATATGAGAAAGCAATCAATGACAAACTAAGGTGCCACAACAAAGAATTGCTGCTTCTCTTCTCTCTCCCTTCCAGTCTGTCTGTCCTGATCCATCCCTCTCTCTGTCACACACACACACACACACACACACACACACACACACACACAGTGTCAACCAGTTCCTTCCAAGGATCTCAGGGGTCCAGACTGTTGGCATAGCCTATTCCCCCAACCCCACTCTATCTTAACCTCATGATGTCCCCAAAAAGCAGTCATCCCAGAGGCTCAGTCCTTCACAAGGGCACCCAACACTGGCTCAGATTCACCCAACAACATTTGATGTCCTCACTGTTAGGGATTTTTTGGTGGATATGGCACCATCCCTGCCCTTGGGGAGAGGAAGAAACACCTACACAGATTGACTCACTTCAGTAGAGATTGGTGGGCACTGGAGTGACGCTCTGCCGGGTACAGCAGGGGCACCAGGAGGGAAGGTACCTCACCAACTCACAGGCAAGCAGAAAGAAGGGAAAGGAGAAATGGCCATGCCTAGAGGAAGGTGCAGGATTACAAGATGAATTCAGAAGATGAGAGACATGGGCATGGTACAGGCTGTGGTGAAGAACAGTGATGAGAAAGAGGAGAGAGTGTGGGTATCGGATGGAGAAAGGACACAGATGAGCAGAGAGGGAATTTGGCTCAAGGGGATGAGGAGGCAACGAGCCATGGGGTGAAAAGCCAGCTGCAGGAGGCTTGCTCTTGAACTGGGGGAGAAGACATTAGCTTCAACCTAAAAAGGGAAGAAAGAAGAATGGGTTAGGCTGAACGGAAGTGGGCAGGTGAAGATGGAAAGAAATTGAGAGAGTTCAGCCTGGTATCCTATTAGCTCTAAGTAAGGTAGAAGAATGGAAGAGTGGTAATAGGAGCCATGAACTAGTGTGGCTTTGTTCCAGCAGTACTGGAGCAGACAGATTTTAGGTAGGGTGACCAGCTTGCCCAAATTTGCCTGGGACTTTCCCACTTCTTGGGTGGAAAGCCCCACACCTCAAGAAATCTCTCAGTTTTGGGCAAACCCCGATAAGTAGTCAGCCTAATTTTAGAATGAATTCAGGGATGAGAGTTTTGAAAGCTGGATAGGAAAATGGTGCCCAAGAGTTGAGGGTACTAGTAAGAGAAGAAAATATAGTCTACCATGAGAGTTGGAACTGGCTTTGGAAAGAACTGAGATCAGAGCTGGGGCACGGAGGCAATAAATTGGGAGAACGTGGAGAAAAGGAGCATCGGCCTAGAGGTGTCTGTGGGGTTGAGAGGAAGGACAGTGGGCAGGGAGAGAGTACAGGAGGGCAGAGGATGGAAAGTTGTTAGAAAATAGCAAGTTTGAGTAGTGTAGACACAGACCAGTTTGCAGTGACAAAATTTGCGATGTTGCCGTGAAGTGGGCTTCTGAACAGTGGAAAAGCAGGCCACTGAAGTTGAGAAGGTCATGAAACCTGAGTCAAGGATGTTTGACAAGCTATTTATTAATATCTCTTAGGACAGTGTCAGGGGTTGGGGTGGAGAAGCTGCCAGGTTCCCATGGCATGTGGAGGAGTAACCTGGAAGCCAGTGGGTGGCCATGTCTAGAAGAGGTAGAGGGTGGGTGTGCCCACATGACCCAAATGTTCAAAGAAGCAGGTGGGAAGGCAGAGAAGGCAATGGATTGGAATTGGAATGGGAACTGGAGAACACGGGCATGGCTGGCTGGTTCTGCAGCACGTGGGGAGCAGAGGACAGCAGCTCCCCCTCAGAAAGCCTACCTCTTGAAACAAGAGGAGTGAGGCCAGTTTCAGGACCACGTGGTAGAGGGCATGTCCTGTGAGCAAGCTGAAGAGGTGTGCACAAAGAGTTTATTTCCTGTGGTATGTGTTTCTGAAGGGCTGGGTGGTAACAGCCTTGGCTCAGCATGGAGGGTCCTCTCGAGCAATGAGGTGAGGCCCCGGCCCCT
Organism: Saccopteryx leptura; assembly: GCF_036850995.1. Taxonomy (NCBI): domain Eukaryota; kingdom Metazoa; phylum Chordata; class Mammalia; order Chiroptera; family Emballonuridae; genus Saccopteryx; species Saccopteryx leptura. The sequence continues at coordinate 172,040,423 of NC_089507.1, forward strand.
GCAAGGCTGAAGGATCAGCCACCTCTCTCCCTGCCCACATCGTAGGCTCCTCCCAACACCACTGAGGCTCAGGACAAGACAAGACCCAGAGACACTCTTTAGTATAGCCCCCATCCTTATCCCCATGCACAATCATATTCCAGGAGGTCTGCTGCTGCAGTGTGGGGCGCTCTTACCTGGGGCAACAGACACCTGAACCTGAAACGAGGGGTCACGTGACCACGAATCCCAGATGAACACTGTCTGAATTTTACACCAGTAGGTCCCAGCATCAGCTGCGTTGAGGTTCCTGATAGTCACTGTGAGGGTGAGGTCATCGGCTTCATCTCTGATGGACACACGGCCATTTCTCTCTTCTGTTTCTTTTCCCTGGGTCTCCACAATATTGTCACAATCTGTGTCATGCTGTCCTCGGCACCAGTATTTATTATACCCCCTGTATCCCTCATCATACCAACACCTTATGGTCAGGGATCTCCCAGTGATGCCCGTCACAAAGCTGGAGCCTCCGAGGGCCAAACAGCCTGGAAAATACAAACCACATTGCAGAACCCCTTCCCAGTGAGCACCAGTAACCGCAGCAGCATACACCTGAAAGGCCAGCAGGAAAGTTGCCGAGAAGGTGTGGACAGTTCTGTTCTAGCCTCGGCAATGGGTACTAGGAGGGGCCCTGAGCTTAGGACCTAAACCAGAAGGTCAGCAGGAGAAGTAGACAGCTGAGATCTGGGAGCCCCAAAACACTGAATAAGCACACAGGGACCTTGCCCCTTGGGGACAGGAGAGTTGGACCAAAGCTGGAGATGGGAGCGAAGAGAGCTGTCTGTCCTGCCCTGTCTCAGGCCGGCAGCTGCTGCCAGGTGTGAGATTGGAGCGTGCACCCACAGAACTCCCTTCGTGCGAGGGAGTTTGTGCAACTCAGACTTGTTTACTCATCTTACATCTTGTTTGCTCTGCTCTCCACACATCCTCAAGGGAGGAAAAATCAATCTCCGGCTCTCAGTTACTCTCTGGGGAGAATCAGCACACTCATCTGTCACACACTGGGCCGCTGAGAGGGGCAGGGTCCCTGAGGAGGACCGCAGACACCCACCTTTCCCTCCTCTCCCTCCAGGGCCCTTTGCAGCTGGGGCTTGGATGAAAACTCCAACTTCACAGGTTGAAAACATTTTAGTTGGATGCCGAGAAGGGCATTTTAGACCCTGCATTACTTCTTCCTAACAAATCTTTCCAACTCCTTTCAGCTAAACAGCCTAGCAAGGCTTCCTGACACAGATTTGGGGAAGGAGCTGACCACCTGAAATCACAGTCGTAATAGCCTGGAAAGACAGGAAGGGGCTGAACCAGGAGCTAGGATGGAAAGGGAGACCTGAAATGCGAATCTTTGCAAGTGAAGTTGAAGTTTTCATCTGAGCCGCAGCGGCAAAGTGTCCCGGATGGAAAGGTGGACCTGTGCGGTGGGAGGGTCAGCCAGTTGCCCATGAGGGGAGGGAAGTGTTTTTTCCCCATCATCAGGTTCACTGCACCCAGCCTAGGGCATTCAGGTAATTTTATCTCATCTAAGCAAGCAGATTTAAACAAGCAGTGACAGGCTGGTAAACCAGCTCTCCACAGGGGAGGGTGCCGGAAGCCCCGGTTTTTAGTATTATATCTGACAATTTCCCCGGTGTACATACTCCCACCACGACTGATTTCAGACTAACCATTTGCTGTCCCGGAACATAAAGTTGGGAAAACACATTCCTACGAGGCCCTCACACGCCCGGGCAAGCTGGGTCCGGCCACCACCGCTTTGGTTGCCCGCTCCATTCACTACGGCGATTCACAAAATGTCCAGGATCGTCCTTGTTGTCATCTTTTAAGATATTTTGAGCCTTTCCCATCTGTACTGAAATGCAGCTCCTTCAAATGTCTTTCTGAGTCTAAGACCTGGATTATGACGGGTTTAGGACACCTCGGAGATCAGCCGGTCTACCCATCCATTACACATACTGGAAAACTACACTGGTTTTGGTCCCTGTCACCTAGCTGGTTTATTCTTTCAAATCTCTGCCTTTCCTCCCACATTTCTGGGGGAGTCTGTTGTGTTGGGCAGGTTCTATGCTTCATGAGGACACCCAACCACTAAAATTATTCTGCAGACATGAAGAATACCCTCTCATTTTTATCCTAAACCTACTTCTCACAAGGGAAAGAAACTGTGCCCCATGCATTTGGAATGTCTTTTCTAAGAGCTTCTCTTCTGAACACGCAGCCTTTGACGGACAATTTTATTTACTTGCTCACACCACACCTTGACTCGAAAATATTTAAGGTGGATGCTGAGAATGGCATTTTGGACTCTCCGTTACTTATAACAAATCTTTCAAACTCTTTTCAACTAAACTCCAATAAAACAGAACCACTGCAAATTCCTGAACTTTCGGTCTTTCCCAGCTCAACACTCTTGCTTAAGCTATGGTGAGTCGCTTCTGTATCAAGTCCCATGCTGTATCGTAATTATTGACTCGTTTAACCAGGAGCCCCTGAGTGCAGAAATTGTTCTTATTTGGAACAGTCCTGGCACACAGGTGGTGCTCAATATGTGTATGTAGGATCTGTGGATGACTGTTTATTTTTTTTTATTGATTTTAGTTTATTCTGTTTACACAGATTCTAGTGTTGCCCCGAATGCATCCCCCCTCCCCCATATTCCCCTTAACATCTCCCTTGCCCCCCTCCCCATAGTGCCCTCCCCTTTTCCCTTCAGGATTATCTCATCCTATCATCCCCTTTCCCTCTGTTCTCTTTTCCTCTGGTCCCTTTGATCTCTCCTCTGTCTCAATCTTACCTTTTGCTACAACATGGATGGACATGGAAACTATTATGTTAAGTGAAATAAGCCAGGCAGAGAAAGAAAAATATCATATGACCTGACTCATTTGAGGAATCCAATGAACAATGTGAACTGAGAAACAGAATTGTGGATGACTGTTTAAATGCATAGAAGAATATATAGCTGGATGGCTGAGTGTGTCCTTCCCATTTCTGCTGTCACTTAGCCTCTGGTTTGAACTCAGGACACACTCTACCTTCTGCCCTTCCCTCTGTAATAGCAGGCTTCCCAAACCCCAGCCCCACTCACCAGGGAGGCAGAGAAGGAGCAGAGTTAGAGGCAGCCACATGTTCCGTCCTATATCCCTGGCTGGTGTCCCCAGCAAATCCAAGTCACAACTGGAATCCTGATGTTTGCAACAGAGCCTGGATCACCTACCCTCTACTTGTTCAAGTTTCCTGTGTATTTCTGTGTCATCTACTTCCTTTTTAATCTCTCCTCTACTTCCTAATTTGAAGCCTTACTTAGAAAAAGAGGAAGAGACATGTCAGAGAATGGGCTAAGCATAAGGAAAATCTGCTTTTTCCCCTTACTTAGGGAAATATAATGCTTGGGTCCCACTTTTGTGAAAGTCAATCCCAATATATGAGACCTCCAACAGAGGAGACCTTGTGTCTCCTGCCTCTCTCTTCTTCTTTTCTGGGATTGTTCCTTGATCTAATCAGCTGCCCCTTCTCTCTGGCTGCCTACCTTTGGGTCATAAAACACCCCCACCTAAAGATTTAGGGTGAGGACTCCCTCCATATCTCTCTCAACAATTACCTGATGCAGAAGACTTCATACTTCTTCCTCAAACTTAAATCCTTCCTGGGTTCCAGACCCAGTTTTCTGACTCCCCCAAGGGGACTCTCCTCCTGGTTGTACGCTATTAACCTAATTCAGTAAAAGGGTGTTGGTTAAGAACATAGATTTGAGCAGAGACTCAAATCCCATCTCCATCATTTACTAACCATGTGCCATTGTGCATGTTGCTAAATCACGCTCCTCAGTTTCCTCATCTATAAAATATTAAGAGAATAGTATATAGCAATCATTCTTATCTTGCAGGAGTAAATGAGAGAATGCAATTAAAATGCTTGGCACAGTGCCTGGAACATAGTAACTGCTCAGTGAATGCTAAATATCTTTAGAATAGTCCTGGACAGTAAAATAGCTTCTCATCTGGTCTCACAACTAGTGGTACATTCCCTCCAGTCCAGCTTACATAGCAGAAGCATAATCTTCTCTAAGATAAGGGTACCTGAACAGCTAATTCAGCAATGATACCCGTCAGTGGCTTCCAATTATACTTTCCCTTCTTTTTCTTCAGAGGTCAATATCTATGGTCTTAAACTTCATTACCTTTCAGAACTCTTTGCCAAATTATCTGCCATTTCTAACTTTTCCTGTGAGACTATGATTTTTTATCTTCCCTCTTTTGCTGTATCTGATGAAATATGGTATGCAGGTTGGGCCTTAGACTAAACAACAAAGCACATAGGTACTGACAACATTCTACTTCTTGACCTCATTGGTAGTTATATAAACATCGCTTTAAATTTACTCTGCTAACTATACATATGTGCTATATGCAGTATCCTCTAGATTAAATATATTTTACAATTAAATGCATATATGTGTGTGTCTTATATACCATATACGATTAAATATACATACATATGCAATGGAGTAATGTGTATGGGATTTTGAGAGAAAAAACTCAATATACAAAATGGTATAACTCATAGAGAAAGAGACATTTTAAACAGGCACGGACTCAAAATGTGTACTATCCATGTATACTGTGTTTTTAAAAAGAAAAATGACTCATAGTACACCACCCTACTGAGAAATCAACCCAAAGAATTTACACTTGAGGATGATGCGGTTTACAAGGAATAATAGTGGGAAAGCAAAATTTAACAAAAGTCAAACTTTAAAATTTATGTCTAAATCATTGTTGCTAATATGGTCATTATATTTATTGAAAATGCTGATGTTAATTCTTGAAACTAGACACATAATTTTTTTTAAATTTTATTTACTGATTTTAGAGACAGAGGAAGGGAGAAAGAGAGAGACACATCAATTTGTTGTTCCACTTATTTAAGCATTCATTGGTCAATTCCTGTATGTGCCCTGATGAGGGGATTGAACCCTCAACACTGGCATATCGGAACAAGGCTCTAAATCAGTGGTAGTCAACCTGGTCCCTACCGCCCTCTAGTGGGCTTTCCAGCTTTCATGGTGAGCGGTAGCAGAGCAAACAAAGCATAAATAAAAAGATAGATTTAACTATAGTAAGTTGTTTTATAAAGATTTATTCTGCCAAACTTAGCAAAAATACAACATAAAGTACTTGGTAAGTAATTATTATTATATGCTTTAACTTGCTGTAACTCTGCTTTATAACTTTTATAAAGCAAAGTTACTTCTCTACTTTATAAATCACCATTACTATGGAACTGGTGGGTGGTTAGAAAATTTTACTACTAACAGATACAAAAGTAGGCGGTAGGTATAAAAAGGTTGACTACCCCTGCTCTAAATCAACTGAACTACTTATCCGGCCAGGACCAACACATTTTTTTTTATTGATAAAAGTAAGCTTCTGGATCTCAAAACCCAGACCATCACAGATATTTCTCCCTTTCTGTAAAGATCATGGAAAAGGGAATGGTGGCTGGGTCAGTGTGTTCTGCTCAGTCACCTAAGGTGTGGGCCTTTCTTCCTGGGCAGAGCTCTGAACATTAAGTGGGAAAACAGATATCCCCACTGACAGCAGAGTGGGAGGCTGGCCATGTGGGGATGCAGGAACATTCACACTCCTGGGAAAGACCTTGAGCATTTCAGGGAAACAGGAGACGTCAGAGCTACAAAAGCTGGAAGAGGCTAGACAGTGACCCTGGTAACCACAACTGCTATTCTTCCCTGAGCCCAGCGCTTGGAGCTGGACCCATATTATCTCTTAAGTTCACAACAAAACTGTAAAGCGGGTCCCCTTATCCTCACTTTACGAATAAGAACACAGAAGCTCAAAGAGGTCCTGAAACCAGACATCACCTCATCAAGCTCACAAATCTCAGTTGAGGGGTAGGGTGTGAGAAGAGCCAGTGGGCAGAAGGAGTAATATGAGTTAAAACCTTAAGAAAGTAATGATTGAGGAAAGAACTTTTCTGGTGTCAGACCAACTCTGGAAAGAACTCAAACCAAGTCCAAACAAGCAATTGCCATAGAACTAGAGCCCCAGAGTTAAGAGTTGGTCCTCACAGGTCTCAAATCCACTGGTGGGCAAAGATTGAAGAAGTTGGTGATACTATTGAAAGAAAATGAGGAAGCTCTGAATTTCGATTCAGTGGCTTCTCTGCTCTCAGACCTTCACTATCTCCAGTTAGCTGCAGTCAAGTGCAGACTGTAGCATGATACCCAAGGCCTCGGGGACCCAGCTCCTGTCTGGCCTCCGGCCTCTCCCTGTCTGGCCTCCAGGGCTCACTCTGGGCTCCAGGATTCCAAGAGATGTCTAGGTCCCAAATAATAGGTGCTCCATCGATTCAGCAGGCCTACACACACAGTGTTTTCTCAATGCCCTTCCAGACTCCCACTCACTTTCCTCGGTCCCCTGGACCTTCTCAACTTCCTTCAAAGTGCAGATAAAGTCTTCCCTCCCATCCCCACCTTGGCAGAGCTGAGCCCCTGCCTCTGAGCCACCACGGTACCTGGGCTACGTCATGCTACCGTACCTGCCCAACATGCTTTTCCAGGTTCTGTTTTCATTTTTGCTCTGTTTTGTTTGGTCTTTGGAGGTTACCTCAGGCCCTGTGGGTTGAGTTCATTGGTCCAGAAAGCCTCCCTCTTACCTTTCACTTTTTAAAATTTAGTCCTTTTAATTCCATTCCCCACTCATACCCCCCTGATTCCAAAGACAACCATTCTAATGCCTTTTTGTCTATCATTGTATTTGTGTCATCATAAGATGTATATGCAGCCCTGGCCAGTTGGCTCTGTGGTAGAGCATCGGCCTGGCGTGGATGTCCCGAGTTCGATTCCCGGCGAGGGCACACAGGAGAGGCACCCATCTGCTTCTCTACCCCTCCCCCTCTCCTTCCTCTCTGTCTCTCTCTTCCCCTCCTGCAGCTGAGGCTCCATTGGAGCAAAAGATGGCCCGGGCACTGGGGATGGCTCCTTGGCCTCTGCCCCAGGAGCTAGAGTGGCTCTGGTCGCGACAGAGCGACACCCCAGATGGAAAGAGCATTGCCCCCTGGTGGACGTGCCGGGTGGATCCCGGTCGGGCGCATGCGGGAGTCTGTCTGACTGCCTCCCGTTTCCAGCTTCAGAAAAATACAAAAAAAAAAAAAAGATGTATACGCTTGCTTTTGGAGGCATATGTATATGTTTTAATTTAGCTGAGAGGTTTGGTGCCATCGATCTCATTCTGGTTTGGCTTTCCTCACTCAGCACCTGGTCCTGTGCCCCATCCACATTGCCATGTATTCAGAATTTTTCTTCAACTTCTGCTGTATTCCATGGCAGGCACCAATTTACTGTCACTCCCTCCATATTGGACACCAGGTTGCCCCCAACTCACTGCCACCATGAACAGTGCTCTGATGAACATCCTCTAGCACGTCCCCTACGGACCTGGGATAGACTGTCCCAGAGCAGGATTGCTGGGTCCCAGGGTAAGCACACAACCTGAGGGACCGCTGTCCAGAATGGAAGCACTTGGCTGTTGAGTCTACAGCCAGAACCTGTGTCATTCAAGTGGAGCACAGTTTTCACAAACAGTTCACAATGTGATTTCCCCCTTTGATTCTGTCAGTTTGACATGGATATTTTAGTCAGGTAAAAAAAAAAAAAAAAAAAAGGCAGCGATTCCTCAAGTCTTATCAAAATCCCTCAGTCTGGACCATCAAGGGCAGCTTAAGATCAATTCAGGGTCCTTGTTTGACTTCTCCAGGACAGCAGCTGGGTGCCTCCTGGACCTTTTCTGTCACCAATCCTGCTGCCTGTGAACACCCGCGGTTGATTCTGGGTGCATTGTGGTTACACTTGGAGGGGAAGATCCCCAAGGATCCCCAGACCTACACCCAGCTCTGCCTGCAACGGCTCGTTCTCCCCGTCACCTGCAGCCCTGCAGTTCCCAGTCACCTCCCGACCCCAGGCCCAGACTGTGCCACTCCACCCGGTCTCTCAGAAATCGGGGGCTGATCCACTGCCCCGAAGGTACAGAGTAACCTCACTAATCAGGGACTCTGTGAGCATTCCAGAAGTTTAGTTTTCAGACTTTGGCCGCATATCACGGCCACAGCCCGACATTCCCAGAGATGAGCGCGAACCAACTGAAACAGGCCTACTGCATGTAGAGGCAAAGCTCTCAGCTCCCCCTCTCGTCCCTTTTCTCATTACTGAATGCCTGTTGGGCACCATGCATTCAGACAGACGCAGGCAGGACCCTCTGGGGTTAACACCACCCCTCCCCCCCACATTGTGTCCAGTCAAGCCAGAGTCCCAGAAAGCCAGACTCACCCCTCCTAGGTCCCGCCCTTGCCCACCTTCTTCCCTGTTGTGCTGGACCCAAACCAGCAATTGTAATGGCAGCTCCATGTGGGAACCCCTCCTACGTGGCCAGTGCCCAGCACCTATTATCGCCAATATATACAAAACCAAGAAACAGATGATGACAGCCATCAGATGATCTCTCCTGGGTCACATGGTAAGTAAGTGGCATCACGGGGACTCAATACCTATCCATATGAGTCCAGAGCCCACGTCTTTGCACCATGTCTGCTTTGCTAGGCCACCAGAAGAGGATCCGGGAAAGCTGACTCAGTTGCTGGGCACAAAATTTCCTTGGTGGAGCCAACTTCTCAGTTTCACATCCTAGGGATGCATCAAGGCTGAGTTTTGAGTGGAGGGGCTGAGGTTTGTGGAAGCAGAGAGGGACCCACTGGACGGGAGCCACAGTGTGGGCTGGCCCTACCACATCCTCAAGGCAACAGTGAGGTCAGGCCAACCAAATCGCAGCATAGGCAAAGCTCAGGAAGAGGACGACCTTCAGCAAGGCCAGAAACAGGAAGCTGGCAATTAACAGAAAGAACCTGCTGGAGGAAACAGAAACAAGGACAAAGGGCAGCTGCACAGTCCCACAGAGGCCCCTCCATACCCACCATCGAGCCCCCACTCAGGCCACAGACCATCAGCCCCCCCTCCCACCCACACACACACACACACACACACACTAGTTCTGATAGGCTGTTCCTCAGGGGCAGGCCTGAGAGGGACAGAGACAGAGAGGGAACAGGAGAGAAAATGGCTGATGAGACTGGGGGCTCACTATGTGGGGAGCACTGGGCTTCGTACTTTAAACAGTTCATCTCCTGTGTTCCTCACCGAAACCTATGGGTGGTGCTCTCATTATGCTTATGGCAAGTTGCATTTCCCCAAAAGGCCCACAGCAATATGTCCAGTGCCTTGCAGTCTTCTGGAAGCTTGCCACTCCCCTACAGAGAGGTGGAAGCTATTTCCCATCCCATTGAACTTGGGTGGGTTTGTGGCTGCTCTGACTAGAGAATATGTGAAAGCGATGCTGTGTAATTTCTGAAGATGGGTCATAAGAAGGATACAGTGTACCTGACCTGTGGTAGCAAAGTGGATAAAGCATCAACTTGTAAAGCTGAGGTTGATGGTTCCAAGCCCTGGGCTACCCAGTCAAGGCACATAAGACAAGCAATCATTGAACAAATAAAGTGAGGCAGCTATAAGTTGGTATTTCTCACTCCCCTGCCTCTCTTTTTCCTCTCTCTGTAAAATCCATAAGTAAAATATTTAAAAAGAAGGCTACAACACCCACTTCTCTTTCTATCTCTAACTCTATCTCCAGTGGTAGTCAACCTGGTCCCTACCGCCCACTAGTGGGCATTCCAGCTTTCATTGTGGGTGGTAGCAGAGCAACCAAAGTATAAATAAAAAGATAGATTTAACTATAGTAAGTTGTTTTATAAAGATTTATTCTGCCAAACTTAGCAAAAGTCTGACATAAAGTACTTGGTAAGTAATTATTATTATATGCTTTAACTTGCTGTAACTCTGCTTTATAAATTTTATAAAGTAAAGTTACTTCCCTACTTTATAAATCACCATTACTGTGGAACAGGTGGGCAGTTAGAAAATTTTACTACTAACAGAGGTACAAAAGTGGGTGGTAGATGTAAAAAGGTTGACTACCCCTGTCTATCTCTATCTCTATCTCTATCTCTATCTCTATCTCTATCTCTATCTCTATCTCTATCTCATCTATCTCTATCAACACTTGCTTATGAACCCAGCCACCATATTGTAAGGAGGTCCAGACCACATGCAGAGACCATATGTGGAGTTCCAACTAATGGCCTCAGCTAATGCCAGGTGAGTGAATATCAGTATGTAAGGGGAGGAGCTCTTAGGTGATTCCAGCCTCCAGCATTTGAGTCTTGCTGCTGAGATTCCTGGAGGCCAAGTGCAGTTTCCTACTGTACGCTGTCGAAAGTCCTGACCCATAGAATCTATGAACATCATAAATGATTACATTATGCAATTAAAATTTTGGCATGAAACAGCCAAAGTAACTAGAATAATCTTCACTTATAGATAAGGAAACTGAGGCACAGAGAAGTTAAGTAACTTTCCGAGTGTCATCACCCTGCTAGTAAAAGTAGAGCTCTGATGAGAACCCAAACATGGTACTGACACCCTCACACTTAGAGACAGGGAAGGAGACAGAGCAGAGAACTGAGACAGAGGCCGGGCCCTAGGTGCTGTCTGTGGGCTCTAGTTGAGACCTACAATAGGTGCTAAGATGTCACACCAGGGTATGGGTGCCCCGGCCTCAGCATCCCCATGAAAGTACTGTCGAACTCAGGACAATAGGGTCCCCCGTGGGAACTCAGCTTCTCTTACCAGGTAGAAAAGCCAGAGCTGGACACATGGCTGGTCAGAGCCAGGGCTCCCATGCTTGTTGACATCTCCATGGTCCTTGCTGTCACTGTCACGGAGCCTACAGACCAGGTCACAAGTCACTCTCTGTCTCAACCTCCAAGCGGCTCAGAGTTTGCAGTTGTTATGAAACTGCACACCTCACCTTCCTCAAGGGACCCAGGGAAGGGGGCGTCAGTGCAGAGAGTGGGTCCCTGGGGGAGTGAGAAGAGGTCAAGGCCAGCCAGGAGGAGCCAGCATTTCCCCTCAGCCCCGCCTCACACCAGGACACCCCAGGCCTGGAGGGATGTTTCTTCAGCAGGGGGCTGTTGGGAAGAGGGAACATTCAGGGAGCCCTGCAAGAGGCTGGATGAGGCTCTGGCTGTTCCCACTGTTGTGAGGGCTTCTGGAAGCCCAGTGAGCCCCCAAAGGGCAGGACACGGACCCTGCCTCTCTTCCTCACCCCCACATACAGATCGGGCACATGCACGAAATAAAAACATGGAGCATCACCGCTGCAGGTTTGCACATGTGCAGTGGGGTCCTACGGGAGGAAACGGATTGCATACAGATGTGCTTATGTTGGGCAATGAGAGACCAGGAGGGCAGGGCTGGGGGACTAGAAGGAATCGGTGGGGCAGAGGGCAGGAAATACAGCTTAAAAGCCACCTCCTCAGAGGGGCCCTCCTGTGCACCCTGTACCTAGAGTAGACTCCTCCCCCTCAAACTCCATTTAACCCCTACTTTGACTCCACCCTCATTTATCTCACATGGCACCTGTCACCAGCCACACAGATGTGAATGGCCTCAGTCCTTAATAGACTCTCCCACCCAACCAGTCTTCCTAAGTGCTTCTGCTTTCTGTCCCCTTTTCTCCTAACCCATTGCTACTCTAGATAGCCAGTCCTTGGGCCAGGGCTAGACTGTCCCAAGGCCCCTTAGCAAGAATGACCAGGTACCCAACCTCAGCCCGTTCCAAGCCAGGGGAGTCAGGTAGCATTACCTGGGAAAACAGCCACTGTCACTGGAACTTGAAGGAAACGTCGGCCTGTGTCCACCCCACACCAGTACGTGTCTGTGTCTCCCACCTTCAGGTCCTCCATGGTCACGAGGAAATGGTGCTCCCTGGGGTTGTCTCGAAGGGTCACTCTGCCGTGCCTCACCTCCTGCCCCGCCACCTCTGCGGTTTCAATGACGCGGACACAGCCTTTCCAGTTGGGCCCCCGACACCAGAACTTCCTGTGGTCCTCCGCTCCTGCATGGTACTGGCACGTCATCACCAGCGTACCTCCCACTGTGCCATTTAAAATCTTGGGGACACCCAGTGCAAAGTAGCCTGAAACACACAAGTCGCACACACTTTGTCAGCGCATCCCGCGGCTCTGGCCCCCTGGCCGGCTCCTCGCAATGACTTTGAGTAAACAGACTCATCATCCTCCTGCCCCTGGGTGTCATCCCCCCCACCCCCGTCCTGCGTCCTCACACTGGAAACACCCCTCTACCGAAAACTCACTTAATTGTACACACACATGCCTACATGGGCTACTGTGCTCTGCTCGGCTCTGTGAGCTAAATAGTCGTTCTATTTGCTTGTCTAGGAGACCCAGAAATCCTTCCTCCAGTAAATTAACGGCCCCCATTTAGGATGCAGGGACCCATCTCCCCTCAGAACCTCTTTCCACACTCACCTCCCTCCCCAAGCCATTTAACCTCTGGCTCTGTGGAGGTGATGTCAGTGTGAATCACCTCTCTTGGGTGATTTTTACTCTTTTCTGAGCCTATCTGACTCCCATCCATTACATGGGGTCTGGGGGTGGGGGGAGTGGGAAGAGAAAATTGTGCAAGGATTCAGCATCACCGTTATTATAATAGCTAACATTGATGGAGGAAGAACCGGCACTGACCTGTACTCTTCACATGTGCCTGAGGGTTTGATCCTCAGAGCAGCCCTCTGAAGGACTCACCTATGACTATCCCCGCCGTGACCAGGCTTCCCAATCCCCAAGCATTAGGGCAAGGGGGATGTGGAACTGAAATATAGAGGAAAGGAAGGAGAGATTTTCTCAGGGTGCAGGACGAAAGTGGGAATACCATGATTCTGAGTCAGGACCAGTGGTGGGGAATCTGGCCATCACCAGGTTGTAGGGGGATGTGTAAGGGATGGGGGGTGCTCCACATCCAGCCACGGGAGTGATGACAGTAGAGACACGGTGGGGGGAGAATCAGAGGCGGATGGGCCAAGGCTTAAGTCAACCCCGTTCCCACCCTGACATGGACCATACACAATTCTACACATTGCAGCCCCTTTTGTAACAGTGGTTCATGCCTCCAGTCAGGGAAAGATAGATTTGGTGGGTGATCATTTCAAGGATAATTTTTCCCTTCTCCATTCACAAGGGAGGATATGTGGGAAAATCAAGTAGGTAGAACAATATTTGAAACCCTCCAGGGAGATCTCCCCAGCCTTAAAAACCTTCTATAGAGCTCCCCCTATCAAGTCTCCCTCCCCTTACCAGCGGGAGAAAGGAGCCATGGCCCCCCTCTGAAGTCCCACTCACCTGGGAGGCCGAGGAGCAGGAAGGCCCTGGGAAGACACATCTTCAGGCCTCGATGGGTCATCCCCCGACCAAATCTGCAGAAAGAATTGCATATCAGCCCTCTTGGTTCTCTAGAAGCCAAGTTTTGGCTTCTCTTTTTTTGTTGTTCCTGCTTCTATTCTCATTCTTGCTAACACTTTGCTTTTTGATTTTTCAAAAAATAGCAGTTTCAGAACAGATAAAGGAAAGATTCTCTAGAAAATATTTTAAAGTATGTGTATGTGTGAAAGTGAGATAAGAAAGGGGGTAAAAAAAGAAAATTGTGGACTTGGGGTATTTGATAACCTCAAAATATTAAAGGCAGTTGCTGGAAAAGAACTGCATCTACTGCAGTGTTTTTAAAAGTTTTTTGAACGAAATCCACCATAAGAAATAAGTTTTGTGTTTAACCTCAGAATTACCACCCATATTTACATCTGAGACAAAAGTCTCCTAAAATAATACTGAGCCATGCTACAGGCTATGCATTGGGGTACTTTCTCTCCTTCTCCTCCTCCTCCTCCTCCTCCTCCTCCTCCTCTTTCTTCTTCTTCTTCTTCTTCCTCCTCCTCCTCCTCTTCCTCCTTCTCCTTCTCCTCCACCTTTACCTCATTCTCCTCCTCCTCTTCCTTCTTTTAATGCCGGTTGCAACCTCCAAGTTGATCTTATAACATAGTAATAATAATTTGTCATAGCCTACGGACCTAGTCCAATCCCCTCAGCACAGAGTTGAAGAAACAAAAGTCCAAAAGTACTTGACTCGAAGGTCAGCCTATTTGGTCAGATGCAAAGCCAGTGTCTCATGACTCTCAACCAATGCTCCTTGTCTCACTTTGGGTGACCTCAACAATATGAAACACATATATATATTGTTGAAGAAATAACCGACTCGGCTTCTCTCTACTCCCTTCACCTTTGGCAAAATCAATTCCCACATTCCTACAAGACTACTTGCTAATCAATCTAAGGTAAATTTTAGAGCTGTAGTTGGTAAAAGTCCAGAGTAATTGCTGCTATCCCACCCACTCCCTGGGCTCAAGAAGCTTTAGGTCAGTGGGATACCAAGTGATAAAGAAAAGACAACCCTCCCTCTGGAAAGAAATGCTCCTGTTATACTCACAAAGACAGAAGAACCAGTGGTGGTTGCCATAACTTAGTGGTCACCTTAACTTAGTCTTTCTTTCTCACTCTGTCCTTCTCTCTTCCCACCATTCCCCTCTTCCTCTCTTTCAGGCTAGAGAAGGTAGTTCTGTCTTCATCCTTCTCAAATCCAGGTCTTTGGTGTGTGACAGGGTACAAGGCCCAGGGCTGCTGAACCCAATGTCGTACCCCACCCCTTAGTCACCAACTGGTGCTCCGCCCATTTTTAGTCCCATGGCCCTCCATCAACCCTCAAGCCGACACCCACGCTCAGCTAGAATTACCCAACAGCCAGACTCAACCAGAGCCAACAAATAGCCAGAATATATAGAGAAGTTCTAAAACTCAACAAAAAGAAAGAACTGAATTCAAAAATGGTCACAAGATTTCAATAGACATTTTTTCCAAAGATATCCAAATGGCCAATCAGGACATGAAAATATACTTAACATCACTAATCACTAGGGAAGTGCAAATCAAAACTATAATGAGATAACACTTCACATGCATAGGATGGCCACTATCCAAAAAACAACAACAAAAAAAACCCAGAAAACAAGTGTTGGTGAGAATATGGAGAAATTGGAGCCTTGTGCACTATTCGTGGGAATGTAAAAAAAAATACAATGGCTGTGGAAAACAGTATGGCAACCCTCAAAAAATTAAAAATACAATTACAGTACCATATGATTCAACCATTCCCCTTCTGGGTATACACCCCAAAATTGAAAACAAGGTCTCAAAGAGATATTTGTAGACTCGTGTTCATGACAGTGTTATTCACAATAGCTAAAATGTAGAAGGAATCAAAGTGTCCACCACGGATAAATGGATAAGCAAAATGTGGTGTATACATATGATAGATATTATCCAGCCTTAAATAGAAAGGAAATTCTGACACAGGTTGCAGCATGGATGAACCTTGAGGATATAATCCTCAATGAAATAAGCCAGACACAAAATGACAAATCCTATATGATTCCATTTATATGAGGTATTTAGAGTAGTCAAAATCACAGAGACAGAAAGCAGAATGGTGGTCTCCAGGGACTGGGGGAGAAGAGAACAGGGAGTCATTGTTTAATGGATACAGAGTCTCAGTTTTCCAAGATAAAAAGAGGTATGAGGGTGGATACTGGTGACGGTGACACAGCCGTGTGAATGTATTTAAGATCACTGAACTATAAATTTAAAATGGTAAAAAGTTGGTAAATTTTATGTGTCTTTTTTACCACATACACACACACACACAAAAAAAAAAACTACTGCACATTTTAAAAAAAGAGTTGCATCTTGGAAAGAACACTGTGATGAGAACATGGAGAATGGATTAAAAGGTGTTTAGAATGGAAGCAGGAAGACTATTAGGGGTCCCTTGCACTTTTCTAAGGAGCTAATGACTATCCCTGGTATAGTATGGGCAGGAGAGTTGGGAAACATGTGGGAGAATAAGCAGTTCTTGATCACTGGGCATCTTTTGAACACAAGTGATAATATACTTCCATCTTGGGTTGAGGTAGGAGCAGTTCATTAGTCTAAAGATACAGATAGAAGAGCAAATGTTGGGACATAGATGGAGTTTCTGGGAAACTGGGAGTCAGAGAGGCACACAGGGAGAGCACCAGATGCCCTCAGGAAGAACCAGCCCTGCTGACACCACATTTATAAATACCCCTGTGCAAGGCCCAGAGGTGGGGGCAGATGCAACAAAGGGAGATTGACTGAATAATATGCAAATAGTAAAGGCAGGCATGGCAAGTGGGACTGCTGCCCTGGATGAAGACAGGGTCCCAGATCTTGAGTCATGGGAAGATGAGTGGACATCTCCTCAAGTTTGTGGTCCATGTTGGTTTGGTCAAGCAGAGTCCTCGAGACTTATACCAGAGCCTCCCACATCAACGATCATTCAAAGACCGGCCACAGTACCTCTGCCTGTAGCACAATCCAGTGATGGTGTGGCCTCGGGCACACATCACAGACCACTGGTACAGATGAGTCATCGCTTCTGATTATCCTCCCAGACTCAGGAGGAAGGGCTCAGTGCTGAAGGTCAAAATGTGGCCCCTTCACAAACTGGCCTGAGAAGCTCCTGTAAACGACAGTAAATGAAGGTCTTTGCCCCATCTCCCCTCAGCCACGTTTCTGAGGATGGTTCACCCAGATCATAACACAAAGCCGTCCCAGAAGCAGGGACACCTTCAGCAGGGGCAGAGAGGGGAAATTGATGAGTGGGGATCTGTGGGACTGTCACGGGGACAGGTGATAAGTGGCTCTTCTGCTCCCCCTTTCCTTCCCCTGTTACCATACCTCAGCCATGCCCATTTTAATGTCCACATGAAGCCAGAAAAGAGGTCTACCGGGAAAGAAAGATTCTAAAGGAGCCTGACCAGGTGGTGGCGCAGTGGATAGAGCATTGGACTGGGATGCCGAGGACCCAGGTTCGAGACCCCAGGTTGCCAGCTTGAGTGCAGGCTCATCTGGCTTGAGCAGAAAGCTCACCAGCTTGGACCCAAGGTCACTGGCTTGAGCAAGGGGTTACTCGGTCTGCTGAACGCCCACAATCAAGGCACATATGAGAAGCAATCAATGAACAACTAAGATGTCGCAACAAAAACCTGATGATTGATGCTTCTCATCTCTCTTCGTTCCTGTCTGTCTGTCCCTATCTATCCCTCTCTCTGACTCTCTCTCTGTCCCTGTAAAAAGAACAACAAAAAAAAGGGGGGGGGATTCTAAAGGAGACCTTCAAACCAGGGAAGCATTTATTTCAAACTTTCTATCTCTCTCTGCCAATTGAAGATCACTGAGCAGCTGGGGCTATACCAGATCCCAGGAAAAACACTCTACAAACCACTCATTAGACAATGACTTCCATTAGAATAGCATCTTTGATTTCTCCAAGCACTTCTGTATCTGTTATCTAATTTCCTCCTCCCAATAACCCCATGAATCATTTGGTCAGCAAAGATAGGCTGTGGGCTAGAATGGCTTCTCAGAAATCATCTCTCTCAAGCTTTTGACCTTTCCTGGAAATGTATTTTAAAGCTGCTTTCATATGAAATCTATTTTGGGATCATTCCCAGAAAATTCCTCAATGAAAGTCTCTTTTCATTTCTTTATTTTGTTTTTTTTTCTCTCTCTCTCTTTTTTTTTTTTTTTTTTTTTTTTTTTGTATTTTTCTGAAGCTGGAAATGGGGAGAGATAGTCAGACAGACTCCGAATGCGCCCAACCAGGATCCACCCGGCACGCCCACCAGGGGCGATGCTCTGCCTACCAGGGGGCGACGCTCTGCCCCTCCGGGGCGTTGCTCTGTTGCGACCAGAGCCACTCTAGCGCCTGGGGCAGAGGCCAAGGAGCCATCCCCAGTGCCCAGGCCATCTTTGCTCCAATGGAGCCTTGGCTGCGGGAGGGGAAGAGAGAGACAGAGAGGAAGGAGGGGAGGGGGTGGAGAGGCAAATGGGCACTTCTCTATGTGCCCTGGCCGGGAATCGAACCCGGGTCCCCCGCACGCCAGGCCAACGCTCTACCACTGAGCCAACCGGCCAGGGCCCATTTCTTTATTTTGGCCAAGAATGTCTTCTTTGCCTGCTGCAATTCATTGAAGAACTCACTTTAAGTTCAAAGAAGTGAAGTTTGTCAAAAGCAGACCATTATTGTCATATCCCTCTTGCTTGTCCAAGAATGACCAAGAACCTTGAGCTTTGATTTGTGTAGCAAATCGGCAACAAAGAAGTGCCTGTGGAAATATATATCCTTACAGTATGCCTCACTTAGCAACAATTCAATCGACCTTTGCAGAGTGTCTGCTCTGTGGTAGGCCCAGCACCGGGAGGGTGGGGAAGACACAAAGATGAATGGGACAGCCCCCAACCCAGCCCCAGTGGGACCATAACACAATGTGATAAGAGTGATCTCAGAGGCTGGATATAACCAACTACGACTGACCAGGTCAGGGGAGGCTTTACAGAGGGGTGATGCCGGAACTAGCTTTTAGGAGTTGAAAAGATTTTTACAGCCAGAGCCATTGCTTAGAAGAAACCAGAAAGAGAAGGTGGGAGCTAGATCCATCCACTGTGGCTGGAGCACAGGGAGTGATGGGAGTTGAGAGTGATCAAGTCACAGAGACTAGCACAGGAATGGGCCATGGACAACTTTGACCTCTACCTTGGAGATGCCAGGTAGTCCCTGAGCAAAAGAGACTTGATCAGAGAGAGGTTTAGAAGGAAACCCTCCTACAGGGATGAACTGGAAAAAGGAGAGTCTGGTAATAAATATCCCAATCATGAAAGTGGCTATGAGAATTGACAAAATGAGAAGAAGGCGAGAGCTACTAACTACAGGTAGAACTGACAGGGTTTTTGATCCGTTGGAGCTGAAGGATAAGGAGCCAAAACAATTTAGAAAGTCTAGCTTTGGGGCTGTGGACACCATGACCTGAGTCAGGGGAACCAGGAGAAGAAGGCTGGGAAGGAAATGAGAAGTTTGCTCAGGGGCCTGGGGACTTGGAGGAGCTTCGGGAATGGTCATGAAAGGATCTCCAGGTCAAGGTTCAAGAAAGAAGTGGAAGATGGATGCTCTCATTGGAGAGTCTGACAGGGGCCTAGTGAGACAAGCAGGATTGATGAGGCAGTGTTGGAAGAAAATGTGCTCTAACTTATGTGCATGTTAAGACCACAAAGATACCTGAGAGAGTCTCTACTGCAGACCAGGAAGAAAACAGGGATGTTGGAGGACCTTGGTGTTTGAGGGATTGGCCGAGGAAGAGGAGTCAATGAAGAAAACCAAGAAATTAAGTTCGGACAAACAAGAGACCCCGGGGACATTATACGGTGAAGTTTTCCAAAGGAAGCAGCCAGCAGTGACATATGAGACACATGGGAAAGGAAAGTTGGCCTTTGGGTCTAGCAGGAGGATGTCACTGGAGCTCTTAATTGCAAAAGGTCAAGATAACAGAAGCAAGATGAACATCAGGATGAGGATTCTCTCCTATTTCCTTCCTTCTCATTCTTGGCCTTCAGCTCCTGTGTCAGGGGCACAGAGGCCATTTGGTCAGCCCCTCCACTCCCCTGTTGTTCCAGTCCCAGTGATGCAAACCCCACCTGGCCCCACCTGTGGAAGTTTGCACTGGAAAGTGCTGCTACTTGCTCTTCCTCCACTTCTGCTTTCATCAAGCCACCCCTCTTGGACAGTTTGGAAGGTGGGCACCAGCTTCTGTCCCTACCCCCATGATTTGATTTGTCCTTGTCCCTGGAGGAGCCCAGCAAAAGAGGAATCCAGCAACATTGCAATGTGGCTGACACATTCCCATACTCTTGTTCCCAATAGAGTCTTGGAGCTCCACACAAGCCTGAGGTGGGCAAATATCAAACCCAAGGCAAAAGTCCATGCCCACACACTGTCCCAAGGTTCTGGATATCTCCAAGTGTGTGTGCAAGCTCCCCCGCAGGTCCAAGTTTTCCAGTCAGTGAAACCCTAGAAGAACGCATACAAATGCTCAGTCACATGCAAAGAATTTTCACCCATTCCCACTTATATTCACATGCACGGTTCACTAGTCAGTGAGAGAATGACGAAATCAAGCTTCTAACTAGAAATCACAAAGAACTGCACAAAGCAATAACTCTTAGAAGCTGCCTTACCTTGGACCTGGCCTGGTAGTTGGTTACAACATCATCCCAATATGCCAAGGTTGTGGGTTCCATCCCCAGTCAGGGCACATAGGAAAATCAACCAATGAATGTATAAAGAAGTAGAATAGCAAACTGATGTTTCTTTCTCTCTTCCTTCCTTTCTCTCTAAAATCAATTTTTTTTAAAACTGCCTAACATTGCACAATTTTTTCTAAATCTGGTCTGCAGTTTCAGTTCCTAGATTTCACAGAATTTTTTGGTCAAAAATTTATGAGCTCACACATGCATGAGGGTGAGTGTCCCAGGAAATTGAGGGGCGCAAACAATGGTGAGAAGCAGGCATAAAAGCACCTCAAGCCTTCCTTAAGGTCATTGGCTAAGAGGTTGCAAGTTAAAGAGTTCAGAGTTCCCTTAAAACTACAGGCAACTGTAGACTAATAGATCATTGAAACTGTATAGAGAGTCCAGGAAAAGACTCATAGATACATGGTCAATTGATGGTCAACCAAGACAGGAAGACAATCCAATGGAAAAGGAAAAAGAGTGCTGGGGAAACTATCCATGCAGGGAAGGAAGTGAGGCCCCAGATGGGGTCACCAGGTGGATCCTGGTTGGGGTGCATGCAGGAGTCTATCTCCCCTCCTTTCACTTAAATTTTTAAAAAGTAAAATAAAATAAAATAAAAATAAATAAACAGTGAACCTTGACCTCTATTCATTACATAGACACTGATTAACTGTAATTAATTAATTTTAAAATGATCGTAGAACTAAACAAATAAAAGCCAGACTCATTAAGCTTTTAACAGAAAAACATAAGAGAATATCTTTGCAACCTCGAAACAGGCAACTATTAGACACAAAAAACACCACCATAAATTACCGATGGGATTTCATCAAAATCAAAAGTTCCCGTTCATCTAGAGACATCATTTAGAAAATGAGAGGCAAGCCCAAACTGGGGGGAAAGATCTGCAATGTATGTGTCTTGCGGAGAGCTACGGGCACTGGACATTTAGAATATATAACAAACTCTTTTAACTTACCGGTAAAAAGACAAAGATTTAAACAGACACTTTACTCAGGATGAGTAGCTAATAGGCATGTGAAGAGGTGTTCAGCATCATTAGTCATCAGAGAAATGCAATTTAAAACTACAGTGAGAAAGGCATTGATGGTTGCACAAAAATATGAATATACTTTTCGGTGCAGTGCCACCGAACTGCACACTTTACAGTGGTTTTAATGGTATATTTTATGTTATGTACAACTTGCCACAATTTAAAAAAAAAGAACAGGAAATGTGTATGTAAGAGCTTATCTCCATTCAGAAGATCATACTCTTCAGACTTGTTCATAGGCACATACAGACCCTCCCCCAACCTAGCTTTCTTCCTAGCTAATAGACCTTTAGTGTTCTGACTAACTTTATAATAATCTGATATATTAATTTTGCAGCTAAGGTAGTAACATAAATAAGGTATTAACATATAAATATTAATATAAATACAAACTAGAAATTTAAATGTATCTCCCATAAAAGCCACAATGAGATGCCATTTCATAGCCACTAGGATGGCTAGCCCCAAAACTCAGCCCTCTGTGTCCCCATCTGTCCAGTAGACGATTCTCAACTCACTATGATCAAGTTCTGTTCTATTAAGCTTCTATTTCATAAAATGGATGACAAAAGGAATCAATACTGCAGAGCTGTGGCTCACAGCTCATGGTCCAGCGCCATGACTGTTCACTGCTTCCTGGTGAAGTTCAATGGCCTTCTGACACATATACCCCCAGGGAGGGCTCAGCTACTGCATGATGATAGGAAAGAGGAAGAAGGGAGAGCTGCAGTGTTGCTGAGCACTTGCACGAGGACTATCCTGGAGCTCTACATGCATTATCTAACCCAGTCCTCACCTCTGCCCTATGACACTGCCCATTTCACTTTACTTCTTACATCATGCTGGGCCTCAGATGGCATAGGACCCCATCAATCAAAAACCTCAACTAGTGACTTTTAGCCCCACTTGCTTCTACTTTATTTTTCTTTGCTTTTTATCTTCTCCTCCTCTAACATTCAGCTGCTCTTTCAGCTGAACATCAAAGCTCTGAGCTATTTCCAGGATGCTCAAAGTCATTTCTCCTGACTGATGTAAACTTTTCCATCATTTCCAGATCTCATGTTTCATCTGTTCTTAACCTAGGAACACCCATTTCTAACTAGTTGCCATCACAGTCCATGCTGGGGCCATCCTCATATTCATCTCCCTGAGTGCCTGTGGCCAAGAGCACTCCAGGGTACTCCCTGGGAATAGCTTCAACCCCAGTCACAAAAGAAGAAATAAAGGTTCAGTCTTGGTATGAGTTATAATGAAGGATAGGGTTGGGATTCAAATGCTGGCCACCAGATTCCAAAACCCATGGGCCTCCTACCCTCAGGCACTATCTCTGAGCCATAAGGTTAGAGATGGCAGGATAAAGGTATCAAAACAAGGGGAAAAAAATCCTGAAAAAATAGTTGGGAGTAACAATGTGTTAGTGTCCCTCCAGCAGAGAGTAAAAGTCTATTCCTGAGACAAGCAAAACACACAATAGAAAAACGCAGTGGACTGGGGCAGCTGGACACAGGCAGCGCTGGACAGTGCCCATTCCTGATGACTAATTCTGTTCTCATCAGGCACCGTTCACGCTGATCATCTGGTCTTCAGAACAGACCTTTCCACATCGTAGTTGAAAAGTAACCATCAGTGATGTCAGAAATAGTTCCCACTGCAAGTCAATAAATTAGAAGTCTGCTGGCTTATAAATCAGTCTCATAAAAGATGTGGATGTGGTAGCATACTCCCCTGGCTGTGAGAATAACTCTTACCCCTTTTCTCTAGCACAAGACTAAGGATTTAAGTGAGCGAATACTTTATGAAATGAGAATCAAAATGGAGTTTTCAACCATCAAAGCCAAGTTCTGCCCTGAAGCATGGGGACATCCACTGAAGTGAGACCACTCACCGAGCCCAGAATGAGTCAAACCTTGAATTCTAGTCTCAGCTCTGCCATTCACTTGCTGTGTGTTCTCAGGCAGATCAAATAACCCCTCAGTTTTCTCATCTATAGAATGGGTTCAAAAGTATTTACCTTACTTTTCTCCACAGCGTTGTTGTGGAAGTTAATGAGTTGATGAATAGAAAGTTCATGGCAAACTAAAAAAATCTTATATTACCTAAAATTATTTCAAAATAAAAACTTTTTTTAAATGCTATATGCTGGTGAGGATGGTTGAAGTTAACAATGTCTGGAATAATGAAGACAATTTTTTTAAATTTATTTATTCATTTTTTTAGAGAGGAGAGAGAGAGACAGAGAGAGCAAGGAGAGAGAGAGAGAGAGAAGAGGGAGGAGCTAGAAGCATCAACTCCCATATGTGCCTTGACCAGACAAGCCCAGGGTTTTCGAAACGGCGACCTCAGCATTTCCAGGTTGACGCTTTATCCACTGCGCCACCACAGGTCAGGCCGAAGACAATTTTTATCATTTCCTCTACTAAGCACATATGAATGGCTACAGGAATAAACAGAAAGTCATTGCTGTTTCAATTTTCTCCATTCTTAACCTTGTTACTCAGTTCATCAACATTTCTGCCCTAGGCACCCGGAAAGAGAGAAGGAAGGCAGCCACAAACAGGTTCCTGGGAACTCCTATCTCCCCTCCACCAAGCCCAGCCATTCTGAGCTCTCTGAGCCTACCCTGCTGAGCACAAGCACTGCGTTATCTTACTTTTGCTTTCATGTCTATTTCTCATCATTGTGGCTTCTATTCACACCTCAATCATAGCTTATTCTCCTGCCTTTTCCTTTATAAGAAAGAAACCGAAAAGAAAAACAGCAAGTGTTTGGCAAGAAAATACTAGAAAACAGTCGTGTGACACTCTCCTTTGGTTCTCATACCCTGGAAACACCAACAGCACTGTGGCCATGGAAAGGAAATCAGTACCCCATGGCCTTGGGGTCTGGTTGTAGGGTCTTCTTAGGGCGTTAAAAGAGAACCGTGCACGTGAATGTTTATAGCAGCTTTATTCATAATTGCCAAAACTTGGAGGCAAGAATGGCCTTCAAGAGGTGAATGGATAAACAACTCATGGTACATTATACAAAGGAATATTATACAGTGCTAAATGGAAATGAGCTAGAGCATCATGACGGTAGAGACACCCTCCCTTTTTATCCCCCATTTCAACAAGTAAAAATTGGCATCCATCCATGAACAGTACTGCTTCTGTGGAGCTGTGGAATCCGGCACCACATTCCAAGGTACCCAGGAGGAGCCTCACCCACTGGTGTCGTGGGTAACAGGCAGACAGACCTCAGTATGGGCTGCGTAACTAGCAGGTGCTCATGAACTGGCTCCAGCCCTTCGTGGCAGACATCCTGGAGAGTACTGACATGGGCAGCCACCCTCAAGTGAGAGAGCCCTTGTATAAGTCCAGACTGCTCAAGAAGGGATTCCAGCACCCTACTATAAAAAATATGTGTGTTTAGACCCACTGCAAGGAATAGAAGGAATTTAGCCAACGACACCCCTCCCTCAAAGCAGCACTGAGTGGGACTGAACTAGCCAGTGGCAACCTCTCTTGTGGGGGGAAAGGAGAGTGGTGAGATGTGTCCATCTTCCCTAGCTGTGCAGGACAGTGTTAAAGAAGCTGTTTTCCTTTGCAGCAACCAGAGTATTGAGGCAGGACCTCCATGACTGGGGAAAAGGAAGAGACTGGGAAAAAAGGCAGATAAGAACCTCAAAGGGCATTAAAGGGATTGTGTTCAAGACTCCAGCAGGAAACTCAGCCATGAGCTGGTGGGAAAACCTCACCCAAGGATCCCCCAATCTTGACTATGGGCACCCCCAACGGCCCAAGTGTTGAACCTACACCTCCCCCAACTCTGCATCCAAATCCCTGTTCACATGCTAAGCCTGGTGACTAGGTACAGCTCTGGTAGTGAGGGAAGGAGTGTGCTCTGTGGGAAAGGAAAATCACAAACTTGAGCTGTAGCACCACCTTCTGGAAAACAACAGAGGTCCCCCCACAGCCAGCCTGGTGAGTTCTAAGGTAGAGAGAAGATAAGGATCCTGCCAGGAGAGGGAGCAAGAAGCATGAAGCAGATCTATTCCTACAAAGCTGGAGAAAGTCCTAGATTTAAGCAGAACCAATGAAAACTATCTCCCACCTGAAGCCACATGGTAAATGTTGGAGGAGGTGACTGCTCCTCCAAATGCAAAAACAGAATGCAAAAGTCTGAGGAACAGGAAGAATGAAAGACTCATGACATCTCCCACAAAAAAATAATAATCATCTTCTGGTAAACAAACTCAAAGACACAAAATTCTGCAATCTGCTTGATAAAGAATTCAAAACAAATGTTTTGAGGACTAAAAAAAAACACACACACAGAAAGATAATTTAACAAAATCAGGTAAACAACATATTAACAAAATGAGACATGTAATAAGGAGACAGAAATTATAATCAGCAACCAAACAGAAATTCTGGAGCTGAAGGATTCGGCAAATAAAATGAAAAATGTGTTTTCATGTTGAGCATCAACAGCAGAATAGACTGAACGGAAGATAGAATCAGTAAGCTAGAGGATAGGAACTTTGAAATAATCCAGACAGAAGTGAGCAAAGTGAAAAGAGTTGTAAAAAGCAAAGAAAGCTGGCGTGATCTAGAGGACACCACCAGAAGTACATACATTGAATAATTGGAATTGACAAAGAAGAAAAGGGGAAGAAGGGGGCCAAAGTCTATTTAAAAAAACAATAGCGGAAAACTTCCAAACTGGGGAGATATTTGGACGTTCAAATTCAAGAAGCTAATAGATCACCATTATCTCAATGTGAAAAGTACTTCATCAAAACAAATTTTAATAAAACTGTCAAAATTCAAAGACAAAGAGAGAATCCTAAAAGCAGTGAGAGAGAAAAAAAACTTACAAATGATCTCCACACACTGGGGGACTGTTCAACAGAAACTCTGGCCAGGAGAAAATAGAATGGTATATTCAACGTGTTTAATGAGAATAATTGCTAGCCAAGTATACTCTACCTGGCAAAGTTATCCTTCCAAAGTGAGAGAGAAGTGAAGCTATAATCAGCCAAAGAAAAGCTGAGGCAGCTCAATATCACTGCATCTGCCTCACAAGAAATGCTGAAAAGAGGACTTCATACTGATATGAAAATGGTGATGGATGGAGACTTGACTTGAGGTGATGAACACACAATACAATGTACAGATTGTTGTGTTGTACAATTGTACATCTGAAACCTGTATCATTTTGTAACCAGAGTCATCCCATTAAATTCAATTTTTTAAAAAAGGACATTTTGCAAGATCCAGAAGATTCAGAAAGTAATAATCACCACACTCTCATTACCTTACTGGTAACAATACTTCCCTTTTTATTCAGAGTGCACATTATATTTCTGAAATTTATATATTATTATGCAAATAATCCCCTTTTTCCATCATGGCTATTTTCCTTGGACCAGCTCATTTGTTAGTATCCTTCCACTTCCAAGAAAATGACCGCCAAATACACTTTTTTTTTTTTTTGAATTGAGGGTTGTTTTTTCCAAAAAGAATCAGAAGTAGGAATTGGTGGAGAGGGGAAATCTTCCTTGTCTGGCTTCTACCTGAAACGTAAACTACATTAAGGGACTGACAAAGTGCATCCTGTTGTGTCTGGCACAGAGCAGCATCTGGAGAGCAAATGTTGATGGATGACTGTGTCTCACGAGGCTGGACGTGTCTCCAGAGATAAGAGAGAAAACAAAAGCCAGTGCTTTTGTGATAAACATAAATGCCCAAGCCAAGTTCAAGGTGGATCTTAACACATATCAAGACTGCTTGCTTCCTGTGCTTAGTCATTGCATCTTTATTTATTATTTGTCCAGAAGATAAGCACTGTTCTGGGTGTTCTGAGGAAGGCAATAAAGAAGTCAACATGTGTACTGTTCTCAAGGAGTAACAATCTAGTGGGGAGGTAGGACGTGCAGACAGATGACACTATACCATGTAGGAACCCCTTTGTAGCCCAGCTCCTGTATACAGTAAGTGTTCAAGAACACTCTATTTCACAGTGGTGAGAGAATCACGAAGCTTTACTACTGGAAGGATCTGAGGGTGGAAAGAGACCTCTGTGCAACTCCTAAATCTTACTTTTACTAACCATCTGTTAAATGGAGCCAATAATATGTGTCTCCTTTGATGTTATGAGAAGTAAAAATGATAATGAGCATGAACTATAAAGGTGTTACAAAGGTAAGGTGTGTTATAAATATCCTTCTCGTCCCACCCCAAGGTCAATGTGAGGAATAAGGAAACTGAGACTCAGAAGAGAAATGACATGTCTTTCCTATTAAGATAGAAGGTGTTGCCTGACCTGGTGGTGGCACAGTGGATAGAGCGTCGGACTGGGATGCGGAAGGACCCAGGTTCAAGACCCCGAGGTCGCCAGCTTGAGTGCGGGCTCATCTGGTTTGAGCAAAAGCCCACCAGCTTGAACCCAAGGTCGCTGGCTCCAGCAAGGGGTTGCTCGGTCTGCTGAAGGCCCGAGGTCAAGGCACATGTGAGAAAGCAATCAATGAACAACTAAGATGTTGCAACGCGCAATGAAAAACTAATGATTGATGCTTCTCATCTCTCTCCATTCCTGTCTGTCTGTCTCTGTCTATCCCTCTCTCTGACTCACTCTCTGTCTCTGTAAAAAAATAAATAAATAAATAAATAAATAAATGAATAAATAAATAAACAATTTTTAAAAAAAAGATAGAAGGTGTTTATGATTTGGGTGGTGCTGGAATGACTGCTCAGTTAATGCCCTTAGGATCATGTGTGTCTACTGCCCATCTACCTCCGTGCCCACCAAGACTCTCTCTCAGCTCTCTGAAGAAAACAAAGCCCTATTTGAAGTATATTTTCAAGCACAATCATTAGTTTTGGACCAAACAGCAATTTCAGGCAACTGCAATGTTCAGTTGGTTGCATGACCTCTATCCACATGACTCCTTTCTAAAGTGTGCTTTAAAATAAAATAAAATTAAACAATCCAAGAAATGCAACATCTCACTACCTGGGAACTTCAGAAAATAATAGTAAAACTTAAGGGGAGAAAAATGTTAAGTCAAGAGAATTTTCCAGAGAGAAAAAGAGATATGCATTTTCAAACTGAAAAGGTTTACTGTGTACTCAACATAATAGATATGTATATAAGAAGCTAAACAATCAAGTAAATTAATGTGGCATTTCAGAAAATCATGGATCAAGATAAGATCCAAAACCACCCCCAAAAAATAATAATGATAAAACAGCCCATATCCAAGGCTGAGACTTAGTCTGGCGACACTTCAATGAGTAGTACTAACTTCTGTTAGCATGTTAGAAGGCACTGAAGTAATGTCTTCAAATTTCGGAGATGTTGTCTTCAACCTGGAATTCCAAATCCAGATGAAATTGAGTTTTTTTTTAGTTTTATGAGTACTTTGTAAATTTTGGATATTAGGCCCTTATCTGAGCTGTTGTTTGAAAATAACATTTCCCATTTAGTTGGCTGTCTGTTTATTTTGATATCAGTTTCTCTTGCTGAGCAAAAACTTTTTATTCTGATGTAGTCCCATTCATTTATCTTTGCCTTCACTTCTCTTGCCATTGGAGTCAAGTTCATAAAATGTTTTTTAAAACCCAGGTCCGTGAGTTTAGTACCTATGTCTTCTTCTATGTGCTTTATTGTTTCAGGTCTTATAATTAGGTCTTTGATCCATTTTGAATTAATTTTAGTACACGAGGACAAGCTGTAGTCGAGTTTCATTCTTTTGCATGTGGCTTTCCAGTTTTCCCAACACCATTTGTTGAAGAGGCTTTCTTTTCTCCACTGTGTGTTGTTGGCCCCTTTATCAAAGATTATTTGACCATATATATGTGGTTTTATTTCTGGGCTTTCTATTCTGTTCCATTGGTCTGAGTGTCTATTTTTCTGCCAATACCATGCTGTTTTGATTATTGTGGCCCTATAATATAGTTTAAAGTCAGGTATTGTAATGTAAGGGCCTAATATCCAAAATTTACAAAGAACTCATAAAACTCAACAACAAAAAAAAACAATCCAATAAAAAAATGGGAAGAGGACATGAACAGACACTTCTCCCAGGAAGAAATACAAATGGCCAACAGATATATGAAAAGATGCTCATCTTCTTTAGTTATTAGAGAAATGCAAATCAAAACTACAATGAGATACCACCACCTGTTAGATTAGCTATTATCAACAAGATGGGTAATAGCAAATGTTGGAGAGGCTGCGGAGAAAAGGGAACTCTCATCCACTGTTGGTGAGACTGTAAAGTAGTACAACCATTATGGAGGAAAGTATGGTGGTTCCTCAAAAAACTGAAAATAGAACTACTTTATGACCCAGCAATCCCTCTACTGGGTATATACCCCAAAACCTCAGAAACATTGATACATAAAGACACATGTAGCCCCATATTCATTGCAGCACTGTTCACAGTGGCCAAGACATGGAAACAACCAAAAAGCCCTTCAATAGAAGACTGGATAAAGAAGATGTGGCACATATACACGATGGAATGCTACTCAGTCATAAGAAATGATGACATCAGATCATTTACAGCAAAATGGTGGGATCTTGATAACATTATACGGAGTGAAATAAGTAAATCAGAAAAAAACAAGAACTACATGATTCCATACATTGGTGGAACATAAAAATGAGACTAAGAGACATGGACAAGAGTGTGGTGGTTACCAGGGGTGGGGGGAGGGAGGACATGGGAGGGAAGGAGGGAGAGGGTTAGGGGGAGGGGGAGGGGCACAAAGAAAACTAGATAGAGGGTGACGGAGGACAATCTGACTCTGGGCGAGGGGTATGCAACATAATTTAATGACAAGATAAACTAGACATGTTTTCTTTGAATATATGTACCCTGATTTATTAATGTCATCCCATTAACATTAATAAAAATTTATTGCCTGGCCAGGCGGTGGTGCAGTGGATAGAGCGTCAGACTGGGATGCAGAAGGACCCAGGTTTGAGACCCCAGGATAGCCAGCTTGAGCGTGGGCTCATCTGGTTTGAGCAAAAAAAGCTCACTAGCATGGACCCAAGGTCACTGGCTTGAGCGGGGAGTTACTCAGTCTGCTGAAGGCCCGCGGTCGTGGCACATGTGAGAAAGCAATCAATGAACAACTAAGGTGTTGCAACGAAAAACTGATGATTGATGCTTCTCATCTCTCTCCGTTCCTGTTTGTCTGTCTCTGTCTATCCCTCTCTCTGACTCACTCTCTGTCCCTGTAAAAAAAAATTAAAAAATAAAATAAAAAATAAAAATTTATTTAAAAAAAAAAGAAATTGAGTAAAAGTTGAACAAACACACTTTCAGATATGCAAAGACTCAGAAAGGTTAATTCCCATGCCTTCTTTCTTAGGAAGTTCTTTACGTACATTCTCAAGTAACTTCCTCAAATACATATTCACAAGGGAGTAAACCAAGAAAGAGGAAGGTAAAAACCACGGGAAATACCAAACCTCACGTAGAAATACAACAAAAGAAAAGCAGCAGAGTTACAGCTATGCAGAGGCCCAGAAGAGAGGAAGTCTGATTGGAGAAGGAGAATTAGCTCAATAGCACAGTAGACTGTAAGTCTAGAACTTGGAAAATGAGTCTTGAGCATTCAATGAAGGCCCAAAATTCAATTTTTAAGAGAAATTAGTAAGTCAGTGGGGAGAAAACATCAGTTATTATCTAATACAAATAAACTAGTCTATATCAAAATAGAAAAGCATGGAAAGACTGGAAAGGAATGAAATAGACATCAAGGAAAAAGAAAAGTTAGAAGACGGAAGATATAAAGGATACAATGGAGAAGGTATGTATTTCCTCTCCCAATGAGCAAAATGAAGGCAATCAGGCCTTACCAAATGGTGGCACACTGGATAGAGCATCAACCTGCGACATTCAGGACCCAGGTTCAAAACCCTGTGGTCACTAGCTTAAGCGTGGGGTCACCAGCTTGAGCATGGGATCAGAGACATGCTGGTCGCTGATCCCATGGTTGCTGGCTTGAGCCCAGAAATCACTGGCTTGAAGCCCAAGGTCTCTGGCTTGAGCAAGGGGTCACCAACACAGCTGGCGTCCCCCAGTCAAGGTATGTATGAGAAAGCAATCAATGAACAACTAAAGTGTCGTAGCTATGAGTTGATGCTTCTCATCCCTCTCCTTCCTGTCTGTCCCTGTCTGTCTGTCTCCCTCTCTCTCTCTATCACTAAAAAAGAAAAAGAAAAAAAAATAAAGGCAATCACAAACTTCAAAGAAAACAACAAATATATAAAATAACAAAATACAGATTAAAACAATACAGTGTGTCTATAAAGTCATGGTGCACTTTTGACTGGTCACAGGAAAGCAACAAAAGACAATAGAAATGTGAAATCTGCACCAAAGAAAAGAAAAACCCTCCCAGTTTCTGTAGGATGATGTGGCAGCATGTGCGCATGTGCAGATGACGTAACACCGTGTAGCAGAGCAGCCCATGACCATGCCAGTCAAGATGCGGACGGTACAGCGGAAAGTTCAGTGTGTTCTGTGGCTCACTAAATTCGAATCCGTGACCAAAGTGCAACGTGAATATCGGCACGTTTATAACGAAGCGCCACCACATAGGAATAACACTACTTGGTGGGATAAGCAGTTGAAGGAAACAGGCAGTTTGGTGGAGAAACCCCATTCTGGTAGGCCATCAGTCAGTGATGAGTCTGTAGAGGCTATACGAGATAGCTACCTAAGGAGCCCTAGAAAATCTGTGCGTGAGCCCACATCAAACTGCACTGAATAGGTATGAAACTGGGAGAGTTTTCCTTTTATTTGGTGCAGATTTCACATTTCTATCATCTTTTGTTGCTTTCCTGTGACTGGTCAAAAATGCACCATAACTTTACAGACACACTGTACATTATTTTACCAGCGGAGTTTTTTTAATGATATTTTTAAGCTTGATATTATAAGCCTTTGAAAAGAAAATGCAAACATAGTCATAGTGTGCTATTTGGCTCAACAAGGAAACTGTGTTTGCTTAATTACAGCAGTTTAAATACTGGGGGCTTGGGAAGGGGCTCATCTTTTGAATAAATCTATACAGTGGTCCCTCGTCTATCACAGGGGTTAGGTTCCAGAACCCCAGCGATAGGCGAAAATCCGCAAAGTAGCAACCTTATATTTATTTTATTATTTATATATTTTAAGGCTTTCTTTCTATTTAATATTTTAATATGTTTTAGTTAATATTTTTATATTTTTTATATTGTTTTCAACTTTTTAGGCTAGAAATGCTTATTTTAACGAAAAAATAATTAAAATAATAAATATGTAAAAATACCTATATACCACAAAATCCCACAATATAGTGAAAAATCCACAATACAAAATTAAATATATACAATTTTAAAATCCATGATACAGTGAGACCACAGAAAGTGAACAGCAATTGGGCGAGGGAATCATGGGAGATTACAGTTACATATTATATATACAACCATGATTATATTTTAAATGTGATCTATCAGTTGAGCAACTTTAAAGGTAAAAATATAATTGACAATACCCCAGTAGCAACGACCTTGTTAGACACCCAGGGCTTGGTTACTAAACCGTTCTCCAGTAACAAGAATCAGAACTCCTTGGAGAAAGGACTGGTTCTATGTCTGGGGCAAAAACATACAAGATAACCTAAAGCTAAGACCCTGGAATTTTAGTTCCAGAAGGAAAGAAGTGCTCCCCCAAAACACCCAAAACAATAGAAAAATGTCAAAGGATAAATAGATGTCACTAGATAAACCTGACAAACACTACCTCAGTCAGGTGACCCAAGCTGGCATCATCAGCAATAAAAAATAACACATCTTCTTCACATGTGTTGATAGTGAGATTTTATCCTGGTTGTCTTCATCTTTAAAAACTCATAACTCCTATATAATCAGAAGAAAAAATCAGACTCATGCAAATTGAAGAACATTTTGCAAAATACCTGACCAATACTCCTCAAAACTGTTAAGATCATCAAAAGCAAAGAAAATCTAAAAACTTTTTGTAGTCTCAAGAAGCCTATGGAGCCTGACCGGGCGGTGGCACAGTGGATAGAGTGTCGGAATGCGATGTGGAGGTCCCAGGTTTGAGACCCCGAGGTCGCCAGCTTGAGCACAGGCTCATCTGGTTTGAGCAAAGCTCACCAGCTTGGACCCAAGGTTGCCGGCTCGAGCAAGGGGTTACTCGGTCTGCTGCAGCCCCACGGTCAGGGCACATATGAGAAAGCAGTCAATGAACAACTCAGGTGTCGCAACAAAAAAACTAATGATTGATGCTTCTCATCTCTTTCCGTTCCTGTCTGTCTGTCCCTATCTATCCCTCTCTCTGACTCTCTCTCTCTGTCACTGTAAAAAAAAGAAGAAGAAGAAGCCTATGGAAACATAACAATTAAGTGTAATATGATATCCTGGACTGGGTCCTGGAACAGAGTAAAGACTGTGGGTAAAAATTAAGAAAATACAAATAAAGTATGAATTTTAGTTAATAATAACATATCCATATTGATTCATAGTTGTGACAAATACACAAGTGACAATAGGGGGAACCGAGTGTGGGGTATAAAAGAGCTGTATTATTTGTACAGTTCTTCTGTAAACATAAAATAATTCTAAAATAAAAAGGTCATTCTTTAAAAGTATATCAGATAGAGGTTGGGAAATTAAAGGGAAGGGAAGTGAAAGGAAGGTTGGGGGGACTAATTCTTCATCTTACATCTTGGGAACTAAAAATAGTACAATCTATGGTTAGCAAAGAAAGAAGTGGGGGTTTAATTCTGCTGTGGGAAATTGTAGAGTTGACTAATGAAAGAACAGAGAATAGTGGCAAAACTATATCAAGAAGAATGAGCAGAGGAAATACAGGGGTATAATTCAACAAAAAGTGTTTGTAGTTAATAAACACACACCCAAAGAATGGCATTATAGGAACTAAAAACTGAAAGCTAAAAGGGGGTTGCCTTAGAGGAAAGAAATGGGGAGAAAAAGGAATGTATAAGTACCATCTTATATTTTGATGATATGCATTTATAACTTTGAATTTTTCAAAGGAAGTGAAAAAAAATAAGTCTTTAACCTAGTCAGTTTGGTGGAACCCACCAAAACTGATTGTTATTCCCAGAAAAAGCTTCTATATTAAAATATAAATGAGTGCTCTTAAGAATTGCATATATCAGGGAGATGCTGATAGACAATCATTTCTGGAGGAGGACATAATCTACCATTAGTATAAAAATGTGGATTATAAATCACAAATTTGAAGGGGAAGCTGTAACTGAACCCACATAACCCAACACTGCTGCTGACTGGACCATGTTCTCTAAAAAAATATCTATTTTCCTTTCATTCTTTTCTCAACAATATGCCTTCTGATATCCTCTGCCTGGCTAAGGCCTACTCATACTCAGCCCAAACTAAAAGATTAAAAACTTTAATACAGTATAATAAAAGTATAAATAGAATTAATCATTAAAAAGTAACCTATAGGAAATATTGCAATATTTATAACATAAAGGATTAGTGTTCTTAAGATAGAAAGAGATTTGATAAATCATTAAGAAAAAGATAAACACATCTATTCCTGACTCTTAATCCACACAGCAGCCAGAATGGCACCTTTAAAACCCAAATCTTGCCAGGTCACTTCCCTGCTGAGAGTCCTTTAGTGGCTTCACATTGCTCTTAGGATAAAGTTCAAAACTCAACATGGCCCTCAGGATCTGGTTCTGACCAACCCCTCTAGACTTTTCTCCCATCACCCCCTCTCCCCTCCCTTTCCATCCAGACTTGCCACCATAAAGCTTCTGCATGTGCTGATTGCTTTGCCTGGAGTCACACCACCACCACCACCACTATTTTCACTGACTGATGCCCACTCTTCCAACAGAGCTCAGCTTAAGCATTAGTTCTCAGGGACATCTTCCATCATCAACTCCAGATTAGTTCAGATCATCTGCTATGTACTCTTCATAATCCTCAGGGAAACAGATGAAATTATGTTTCTGAATCTTCAGATCTTGGAAACAGACCCCGAGAAGTGGTGACCCTCCCCAGGAATGTGAGGTTCAAAGCAAACAACCACTGGCCCCTGAAATCTTTTTTTTTCCTGCAAAAATCTTTGTTGTTTTTATTGTTTCCATTTGGTCCAATGCATGGGAGAGGTTAAAAGGATACCTCAATGGTTTCAGGGAGAGGTGCAGGCAAACACCAGACACCAAGGGAATGCAGAGGGGGTGTCTGGGCTCCAAAGGCTCCTTGTCATGCTTGAGGGTGAGCCTTTCGAAGAGATACTCACTCAGCCCAGCCTGGGGGCAGGCCAGCCTGCAGAAGTTGTCAGGTGGTTGTCCATCTTCTCAATGAGTTTTACCTCCTCATCCAAGAAGTGGTTCTGCAGGAAGTCACAGAGAAGAGGGTCTGCGCAGGTAGAACCCAGGCCCTGCTGATCCAACAGGACCTGGTCCAGGTTCCTCTCCAAGGCATGGCAGCTTCCATGGCATCCTGAATTTTACCACATTCATCTTGGGAAGCCTTCAGCGCATCCTGGAAGAGAACACAGCCACCACTCTGGTTTTGCATCTTTAAGAGTTACTTGGTGCCCTCATGCTGCTCCTCAGCCAACTCGCGGAAGAAGTGGCCCATGCCCTCCAGAGCTACATCATTGTGGTCAAAATAGAAGCCCAGAGACAGGTAGGGTAGGAGGCCTGCAGATCCAGGTTGACCAGGTGGCTGACAGCAGCTTCTACCTCAGTGGAATAATTCTGATGAATTTGGGAGTTCATGGTTGTCTGGTAGTGAGTTAAGATCGAAAAACGATGTTGGCTGGTCTCAGAAGCTGAGGATGGCTGAGGTGATTCCAATGGTGGCTACTGGAAAAGAGGTTAGAGGATGGTTGGAGGCTAGAAGAAACGGTGTCCCTGAGTCTGTTCTGTCCAGACACCGTTGAAGCAAGAGACAGATGCAGGAGAGCGCCAAGGGCATTCTGGAACCTTCTGGAATCTACAGCAGTCAGGAATGGTGAGGAAGCTCAGGAGAAAGTTATTATCAGACTTTCTCCTAAGCTGTTGGTCCTTAACTTTTTTTGAATAGACAATTTTGAAAGCATAATAAAATCTATGGGATTGCTCCCCCAGAAAAAATGCACATGAGCAAACCCTTTGACAGTTTCCAATGGTTCACAGTTCCCCTGAAGTCCATTTACCCACCTCAGGTTAAGAACTCCAACTGTAGGCCTAGTGAAAATGTCATGCACACAAACAATGTTTTTCTGGCTCTGTTCATTTAATCAATATGTATCAAGTATCTGTAATATAGAGATTCTAGTAATACTAACACCTTATAAGTGAAACTTGCTTTACAGTTTAAAAGAAATATTTTTACGTAATCATCTTATTTACTCTTCACAAAAACCCAATGAGGTAGGTACACGTTGTTCCTCCTATTATACAAATGAGCAAGGACTTTCAGAGAACATCAGTTTCAGCCAACAAAGAATTGAACCCCAGGAGTAAAACACATCCTCCCTTAGCCTGGTGCTTTCTCCCCTTATTAATATTAACTACCATGGTCGGAGGCGATAGGACTTGTGTCTGCTAAATGCCAGGGTCACCATATAAGGATGACCTCTGAGGCCACAGTCTCAGCCTCTAATTCCCATGGCGATCAGCCTCATGCTTTTCTAGCCCAGGCATAATACAACTCTGCAAATCAGTGGTGCCAGCACCAGGACTCTCCTGGTGTTTAGGGGAGGGAGCCAGAGTTCCCCATCCCTTACCCAGAGGGCACATATTTAACATTTTTTGAGTTCCTAATGCATGTCAGTCACTGTTCTAGGATTTTACATAAATGAACTCATTAAGTCCTCCAATCAACACCAGGAGGTAGGTACTATTATTATCTCCAGTTTTGGACACTTGAGGGAAGTTAAGTAACTTGTCCAAGGTTACACAACTAATAAATTCCAGAGCCAAGATTTGAACTTTGGTGCCTGTGCTCTTAACCAACATTATTCTGCCTCTCCCAAGCCAGTTGTTCTGAACTTTTGGGGGTCATATGCATCCTAGAGAGTATAATCTAAGCTCTGGACCCTCTCCCTAGGAAAATGCAGTTAAGTAGAGTTTTGCAAAATATTTCAGAGACTTCAGGGACTCCCTGAAGCCAATCATCTATCAATCTCAAGCTTAAGACCGCTTTTTATCTCTTACATACTGAAAGGAACTAACGGCCCAGGGAGAAAAGAGAAGCGGTGCCAGCGCCGCAGCACTTGGCCTCTGCAAACGTGGGAGGAGGGCTGGCCTGCCTGGTGTGACCGGGACAATGGTTCACTGAGAATCAGGAGCCGTGAGCTCCCGGCGCGCAATGCTCTGAGAACGCAGCCGGGTTGCTGAGCCTCCGCAGATAGCTGAATTAGATGCGCACGGACCACTGGCTAGACTGAAAGCTTGCGTCCCTCCCAGCGTCCTGGAGTCACGAGACAGTGGACTAAGAAGAGACCAGGTCTCAGAACTCTGGCGGCGACGCACAAGGCGCGGCATCGCTGTTCCTGGTCCTGAAACGCCGCGGTGGCGGACCTGCGCTCCAGGTACCCGCGCCGCGGCCGCTGCGGGAGCTGTCCAGTGCTGAACCCTCAAGCGGCCCGGACCACGGGGCTTAGACCCGAGCCTGCCGCACCCAGCAGAGCCCGGACCGCGCTCTGGAAGCTCTGACGCAGAGGGCGTCTGAGAGAGCGGAGAGCAGCGGGTTCCAGCCGGACATGGACCTGCAGAGATTCGACTATTACCAAGGGGGAGCTGGACCTGACTTCAACGAGCACATTCTGCATAAGGTAAGACGCTCCTCCAGCCCCCGCCCCATCCCAACCCTGGAAAGGGAACCCTCACCAGGAGTTCTCTCTGTTCCCCTCACTTGGCTTTGGGACTTAAAAAGAAACTAACCCCTATTTCTGACCCTGGGGAACCCTTTCTGCTTGATCCTGTTTACTGCTCAAAATAGAGATGCGTGAGCACTGGGGGAGGGGCTGCCACCAGAGGTTCGGATTGTGCGGAGATTCGTTCATTCACTTAAATCACCGGTGTTCTTTTCTCATTCACTCCCTCTTGCTTCTCATTCATTTGAATTCCTGTGTAACTCTTTTAGGGGGCTATTCATCCTCCCAAGCAAGCTCCAGCCCTGTTAGGTCTGGTCAAAGACCTGAATTTCTGGCCAAGTTGGCTAAAATTAGACACAGAAATTATCTGCAGCAGAAAAAAAAAACTGTTGTTTTCTAACTAGACTCCCTCATGACTCCAGAAAGCTG
This sequence comes from Saccopteryx leptura, assembly GCF_036850995.1. NCBI lineage: Eukaryota > Metazoa > Chordata > Mammalia > Chiroptera > Emballonuridae > Saccopteryx > Saccopteryx leptura. The sequence continues at coordinate 172,078,999 of NC_089507.1, forward strand.
CCCTCCGGCCTTGACTCACTGGTAGCCTCCTAAAAGTGTTTGCTGATTTCAAAGCTCTCATTCACCCTTTGCTTCCCTCATTCACGTGTCTTACTCAACTCAATCCTCAGTCATGTAGGTCTCCACTGGAAGTGATCGCTGGGGAAAGTGGCAGCTTTGCTCTAGGCAACACTTTTTAATCCAAAATCTGTTGCTTTGAAAGATTCAGAACCTTATATTTGCCGTGAGAAGTCTCCACGGCTACTCATCCATTCCTCTGCCCTCTTTTCAGCCCTTATATGTTCTACTCTACTAATATCAGTTTGTTTTTTAGTCCCCTGAGAGATTGCATTATCCTGTACTTGGAGACTTTTCTTTTAAATCAAAATGTTCTTCTGAAAATTCCATGAATCCAAGCTTTGAAATAATATGATTGACCCTCTTCCCTTATTACACAGTTTATATTTGAGGAAACTGAAGTCCAGAGAGGCAAAATGACTTGCCCAACAGAATGAGATAGAAAATAGCAGAGCTGGTACTAAAAGACAGGAATTATGACTCTGTGTCTAACATGCTTTTTTCTATCAAGTATGATGCATAGGCCAGCAGCATTAGAATTACCTAATAGCTTGTTAGATATGTGAGATCTCAGTCTCTGTCCCAGATATGAATCTATAATTTAACAGTATCCTTAGGAAATAATTATGCACATTAGCCCTGGATGAATATCTCAATTGGTTAGAGCATCATCCCAATACACAGAGGTTGCCAGTTCAATCCCCAGTCAGGAAACAGATCAATATTCCTATCTCTCTCTCACTCTCTCCCTTCCTCTATCTCTAAAATCAATAAAATAAACATTTTTAAAAATAAATAAATAAGTATTCACATTAAAGTTTCTGGTGTACAACCCTGTATTATGCTGGCTATTTCTGACATAAATAAAGAAAAATTGATTATAGGAGAAAGCAGTTCTGTAGATTTGAATAGTTCATGTGACTTCTCCCTTTAGGTCTCTGAACCCATGGGGTATAGAAGAGGAGAAAAATTTATAACAACTTCTTTAGTCTGAAAGTTTTAAAACCATTACAGTTTAAAATAAAAGATCATCAAATCTGTGAGGGGTGTTTGTTTTTGTTTTTTTTTTTGAGGTTGTGAATCTAGCCTTCATTGAAAGTGTTTACAAGCAAACATAATTACAAATCAATTACAAGAGCATTCTGGTGACTAGATATATGGGCATCTCCAAATTTAAGCCATCTCATAAAAATAGAAATATTTATTTTGAACAACTTAAGATTTGGAGGTCATAGTTTTCAAATTATTGATCAAGTATGGTCCTTCTCACCTCAATTACTCACACATGAAATGAATACTGCTCACAAAAATTAGGGATATTTGAAAAACTAATATGAAGTGATAAAATATCCCCTGATTTTTGTGAGCAGTGTAGGATGTAGTCCCTGAGGACTTTCATTTCCTTTGGATTTATTGATCAACAAATTGGGAAAGAACCTGTTCCTACAAGTTTCACTATATTTGAAGGCAAGTATCTAGTTGCTGCTAATAGATGCTTGATCTTTTCAGCTTGGTTGTGAGCATCTTGAGAGCAGAAGCCAACTTTAAACCTTTTGTGGTGCCCAACAAAGTGACATATGTGTGTAGAAAGTATTCCTTTCCATTATAATGATGATTACCTCTGCTTAATATTATATTATTGTGCATAACTATTTACTGTGATCTACTTAAAAATTTACTTGTGAAGGGGCAAGGTATTAACATATTTGTCTTATTTTTAAGTTTGCTATTCAGTAAAGTCCAAGGAATTCCTGCTGATTCATTAGAACACATTGATCATGGGATGTAGGTTCCCCTCCAACATTAGTTGCTAAGAAGAAGGATTTTTAAATGAACTTTTTATAGAAGTAAACAAACACAAGAAAAGCTGAAGTCATACATGTATACTCAAAGTGAATACTTTTGTGCAACCCCTACAAAAATGAAGAGAAAGAACTTGCTATCTTCCCAGAACCTCGCCATAAACCTCATTCCACATACTCTCCCCTTTTTCCTCCCCAGAGGTTCCCATTATAGAGGAAGAAGTGTCATTTAATGTGCTGACAAAGCAGCCAATTTTATGTCTGCTAGTCATAGAAACTTGCCAGAGAAGAGACATTGCTATACAGTAGAAAGAAACTCCAAGCTTAGAATCAGACAGACCTTGATGTGACTTCGATCAACATCTTTGAGCCTCACTTTATTCATCTACAGATAGAGAGAATATTACCTGGCTTTTTGTTCTTTGAATGAAGATGTAAGATAATATAGCCTTGCTTGTTTGTTTATTCCTCTGGCAAATAGGGAGCATTCAATAAAGGGTGGTAGTCGTTAGGGCATACCTCTCAGGCTCCAGAGCAGCTTCAATAAGCATCATATTGAGTCTCACTTAAAACGGTGAAGCTCCATGAGAAAGAGCAGCAGCTCCATGAACAGAAACATATTCACACACATACACACACACACACACACACACACACACACACACACACATTTCACAGGCACTGTCCTGTAAAATTAAGCTCACACAAAAATCATGACTTCTGTGGGAACATCTCACCCCTAATTTTGCAGGTTGAGTACTCTCTTTTTCTGGTAAATCTGGGAGGTGAAGTGCAGGATACAATAAAAGTTCTCATTACAATTCACTTATATGGCCTGACCAGGAAATGGCACAGTGGACAGAGTGTCAGATTGGAATGCAGAGGATCCAGGTTCAAAACCCTGAGGTCGGAGGCTTGAGCATGGGCTCACCAGCTTGAGCAAGAGGTCACTGACTTGAGCATGGGATCATAGACATGACCCCATGGTTGCTGGCTTCCCAAAGGTTGCTGGCTTCCCAAAGGTTGCTGGCTTGAAGCCCAAGGTCACTGGCTTGAGCAAGGGGTCACTAGCTCTGCTGGAGTCCCCCAATCAAGGCACATATGAGAAAGCAGTCAATGAACAACTAAGGTGCCGCAATAGAGAATTGATGCTTCTCATCTCTCTCCTTTCCTGTCTGTCTGTCCCTATCTGTCCCTCTCTGTGTCTCTGTCAAAAAAAAATCACTTATATGAAAAACATATGTCAAATATCATCATCCTTGGATCACACTTGCACTTTAGCTAATCTCAGGAGTTGAAAGCTGATCCAAATGAGCCTAAGTAACTCTTAGAATATTCCTGGAGTATGGTGTAGAGGCTGGTAAATGTTTGGAAACATTTAGTTCATCCATTACATGCTTGGAGTTTTTAAATAGAGTTGCTGTTGTACTCACAAATCTGAATATTTTATGCAACTAAATAATTTAAAACATATGAACAATCTTGCTGCTCTTTTCATCATAGATGTCCCGGCTCTCTCTTGCTACTAGCACTGTCTTGAGAGCCATCAAGAGCAATAATGTGAGTTAGTGGCTCCAGAACAAGCCAAGGGCTGGGTTTGTGCTGTGCCAGAGCCTGACTGTCAGCTGTGGGAACATGAAGCATAGAGAGAAGACAGTTTCTTCCCCAGGTGCTAGTGAATCAGGACAAAGGGACTTCACTTCAAGAGCTCTAACTCACTATTAGCAGTGCACTGATGAACACCCAACCCACATGGAAATCTTGTTCCAAAAGAGGCAAACAATTGCTAAGCCCAAAGCAGTCACTTCCATAGCATCTCAGAAACACCAGCACCCAGGGGGCAGAAAGATGTAGACTGTCCACCCATTCATCTAGGACTTGGTCCTTGTAGGAAAAAGTAAATAAAATTATTGGGGAGATAAGGATCAAAAGTCTCAGTACTACAAGCAATTTCCATTCCCTCTGACTCTGCTCTAACACATCTTCTCCATGAGCAGGAAAAGCAAACAGGCCACCTCTACTTCTCTCCCTCTTCTGCATTTGTCCTTCACTTCCCTCTTGTCCTGCTCGTCTCACAATTTCTACATCCCTCACAAGTCCACGTGGCTCATCTAGTCCTTCAGCAAACATGTATCAAGCATTTCCAAAGTTTAAGACACTATGCTGGCCATTCCAGAGAATATATATACACACACACACCCCAAAAATGAAACGGCTCCCACCTTCAATAATTTCAGGGCCTGTGAGACATGCACACAAATTGCCGTGTAGTCTCAGAAGTGCCCTGAGGAAGGTATGGAAAGATACAATGAAATAACCTGGAAAGAAATGGTTCATCTGACCTCAACTTGAGGCAAGACCCTTTGTCTCTCATGACCTCTGATTAAGAGTAAATATCTAGGAGAGACAGAGTCACACACACCAGCCAGCCTCCCTTAATCATGAGCCTGTCAGTCTCTGATCCACGAGAAGGCTCTGGATTCAATGGTATTTTCCTTCCTTACCAGAGAATTTTACAGGGAAAAACAAACCAAGCAGAAAGAGCTATACCCTCTATTCTGTATACCTCTACCATTTTTTATCATTCAGGGTCTTTTTTTTTTTTTTCAATGAAATGATATTAATGGCTCAAAAAGTTGTGATCAAACAATCCAAATCCACAGGAAAAATCTAAATCTTGTAGGTGAAGAGATTTTATTTTTCAAACTGAGTCTATTGTATTTCAGTAAAGTGGCTTGTTTTTTAAAGGAAAAAAAAATGTATATAACCAAAGTGAGAGCAACAGCTCTGCTTCTTGCCAGATTTCCACCCTCAGCTCTGGAACAAACAAGAATGCCCAGAAAAGTGAGCAGCTCCACTCCCTACAGAATGTTTCCGGCAGCTTGTTTTCCTCTCGCTTGAAAGTCTGGAGACTTGGGGTAAATAAGTGAAGTGTAGTTTACATCACTGATGATGGCTGACTTGTGGTTTCTGCCCAGATCCAGAGCAGACAGCTGGCGTGGGGAGTGGAGCTGGCGGGTCCTGGACAATCTTAGCAGTAAATGATGGTGACTCATACCAGCCTCACAAAGTCGTTCTCCACAATCTTCAGGCTTGCCTCTCCAAACACTCTCCTCTCTAATGTACAATAGAATTCCCGGGACCTTTCGTGAGAAAATATCTGAAACTCATTAGTTTTGGTGTGTTAATATTTCCTCTTATAAGTTGTTCTGGGGAAGGGCTCTGACTTCCTTCATTTTCAGGGCAGGAAACCCAGCTTTGCTGGAAGTAAACAGCCAGAGGTGAGCACAGGCTGGGGAATTGTTGAACGGACATCGCAAGTGGCTCTATATTTATCCCAGCTTGATCCTTGTTTCCACCCTCTCCTTCTCAGGCGAGAGAAGCTGTCTCCAGAGACGGCAGGTGAGAACTGAAGTGGCAGATCCTTTGCTAACCTGCAGAGCACTCAGGCAATGCTCTTCCCCAGCTGGGAGCAGCCCTGGACCATCTTCCCAGTGAAAATAATATAATTGCTGAAATAAGCCGAGCTCAAGAATTCCCCTAGCGAGTGATTCCTATTTCCCTGACCTTGATGCCAAAGTCTGCTCCCTCCCTCTTAATTGCATTTCTGCTCATTGGGGACAGCTTTCACCCATCAATATGGGGGTGTTATTTAACAATTTCTGCTTCTACAGTGCCACTAGTATGCTTTCAGGTGTCTTGAATCAGGTCGTGTTTAAGCTCATATTTCCTCTTGCTTTCTATTCCCTGGCCCCTAGATGTTATAGGCCAGTGCGCGCACGCGCGCGCGCGCACACACACCCCCTCCTCTCACAAGGTGTAAACAGGGCCAGTGATGACGTGTTTTTGCTCTCTGTCCCTCTTTATCTTTTGTTATTATGGGCCTCTTAAAGGGAAAGCAAACCTCTCTTTTCTTCCTCCTCCTCCCTCTGCCTCTTGAATTTTGTATCCACATCACTCTCCAGCAACTCTGCTTAATAAAAAGTAGATCTGCCATGTATCAGAGCTGTAGACCCAGGGGACAGTCAGGAATTGGTAGCAGCCTGCTTCTTTTGTCCCCTTCCGGCCTTCCCAGCCTCCCACAGAGAAACCCTTAATCTCTGGGAAGGAACGAAACTTCTGGTGGAGACTCACCCCAGATGAGGCAGAGCCCCCTCAAGAACGTCCTCCTCCAGGAAGGAGCAATCCAACACCTTGGTCTTTATTGAGTCTTCCCCTTCCTCCGGGTCCCTTTCTCAAGTTTCTTTAGATTACAAACTGAGAAGTGTTCAAATCATCTCTATACTGTGATCTAGAGGGACCCAGTAAGACTAATAAATGGTAAAAAATAAACACATGGTTCATTTGTGGAGAATATTATAGTGTGCAAAAAGCTTTTAGATATGCTATGACGCTTAATACTTCCCATGCTTTTCCCAGTAGATGTTGTTATTAATTCCACATTATAAAGTGGGATGTAGAGGCCAGATAGAAAAACACAAAGATATTTGTTCAAGGGCACAGCATGTTGGTACCATGGGAATTCAAATAGTAATGACAGACTCTTCAATGGCACTTATGTGCGGGCACTAGTCTAAGCACTTTACGTCATTCAATCCTCCAACAACCTTATTTTAATCTCATTTCACAGATGAGTAAACTGAGACACAGAGTCAATAAGAAACTTGCCTAAAGCTACCCAGCTAATAAGTGGCAGAGCCTAGATTCAAACCCCAGCAAGCCGGAGATACAGAGTAGAGACAGGAGAAGACAAAGAGATTGCAGGGGGTTACAGACTGTCATTATTTCAGTCCAATGTGTGGTCCCCAGCTCTGTAGGATCAGAGACCCAAATTTGCTCACTCACTAAAAAGTGTCTCCATCTCTCCAGGCAGACCCGTTAATCAAACTCACAGGACTAATGCATTGTCCTGGATGCCAAGCCACATTACAGTCAGGGGGTTGTTTGCTAAGCATGAAATCCAGGAAAAAAGAGAGACTTGGAGGACTCCAGTGTTTAATAAAATCAGGCTGATATGATTGGCTGGATACACAATGAAGACGGCCTCAATCTACAACTGCTTTGTCCCCATCGACCCCCAGGGCCTCCCCACGCTGACCTCTGCCTCCCTCCACTGTATGTAACTGTGATCCAATCTACCCCCAGGGCCTCCCCACGCTGACCTCTGCCTCCCTCCACTGTATGTAACTGTGATCCAATCGACCCCCAGGGCCTCCCCACCCTGACCTCTGCCTCCCTCCACTGTATGTAACTGTGATCCAATCTACCCCCAGGGCCTCCCCACCCTGACCTCTGCCTCCCTCCACTGTATGTAACTGTGATCCAATCGACCCCCAGGGCCTCCCCACCCTGACCTCTGCCTCCCTCCACTGTATGTAACTGTGATCCAATCTACCCCCAGGGCCTCCCCACCCTGACCTCTGCCTCCCTTCACTGTATGTAACTGTGATCCAGGTGGGTAGGCATTCTACTCTTTCCGGATCTCCAGTTTCCTGCACTTCTTTAGGAACCACTTGCTTCGGGGCTTGAGAATGTCCTGTACTTGACCTGGTTACGGAGAGGAAGATACGGTGGGGAGGGATGCTTCCTTTTCAGGAGCCTCCATCAGTCACACCCAGAGTTGTCATCTTACATCTCTGCCTCCACCTCACTCAGTTCTTATGTCAGGTCCTTAGGGGTTTGCATTACAGTGGAAAGAACCAAGAAAGAAAAAAAAAAGGTGATTGGGCCATTTCCTTCTATCTCACCACTGCCCATTCTACATTCCCCCCTTGAAAGCAGACGTTTCTGGTAGGGAATTGACTCAGCGCACTTCTGCTGGCTGTCAGATGTTCCTGCGCACCCCAGAACAGGGCCCGTGCTCCACTCCCAAGAGGCCGTGTCTGGCAGGCTGGGTCCCAGTGGGCTGGCACAGAAAGATGACTCAAGCCACAGTGACTTCATTAAGCTCAGATTGACACATGGACTTTGGTGCCCATGAAGACTTAAATGTCAGGAACCTCTCATCTCACAGGGTGGGAAGCAAGTCCCTGAAGACCAGGTCAAATGTCTACAGCTTCTTCCGGCTACCAAGCTCTGGGGGTCCTGACTCAGGGACTGACCAGAAGGGCCGCAAAACCCCCAGATCCAGGATGGGCCCCTCCTCTGAAGGTCAGAATGGCTCTGGGCTCCCTAGACAGGGATTCCTTCAAGACCATGTCTAAGAAAGGAAAGGCTTCCTCAATGCACTTTTGAAAAGTGCCCAGAGAAGAGATTTCTCATACAGAGAAGCAAACCTGGCACCCCCCTCCTTAAACATTTCCAGAGATTTGAGCTGAAATACATTCAATGTAACTCAAAAACACCAGGGCCCTGACCTCTTGGGATGATAGTTTGCCGGCTTGACAGAGGTGAAGGGCCAGGTGAGCTCTATGGTCATGCCCTCCAGGACCCTCACTCCCCTAGGCCTGAAAAGCCACTCTCCCCCAGACACCGGACACTGTAGCACAGCACCACAAACACGTGACAAGGCCACACAGGGAAGTCCCTGACCACCATCTGTCTGTTCCATCATCTGCCCTGTCTACCACTTGTCCTGTCCACTCCCTACTTTGTCTGCCCCTGCTCTGTTCACCCTCTGTCCTATGCACCCCTACACTGCTCCACCTGCTCTGTCCACTCTTTGCCCCAGCTCACTGATTTTCATACAGAAGGAGGCAGATCATTAGTGTAAAAAAGAAAGACCTGGGCTTGGGCTTGTCAAAAACACTGGGCTTTTGTCCTGGCTCTGCCATTAGCTAACTCTAGTTCCTTGGTCATCCCATTCAAACAACATTTAGAGTTTGCAGAGCATTTGTACACAAGTTGTCACACTGACTCCCACAGCACTGAGCATCAGCAGGGCAGGCACTGTTATTGCAGATAAAAGAGGAAACCTTGTGGCTGGGTTTTCAGTGACAAAACCCAGCTTAAACCATCTGAAGCGGAAAAGAGAATTCATTGGCTTGTGTAACTGAGAAGCCTAGGGGTGCTACCTGGTTGGATCTGGGGACGCAAACAATGGCATGAGTCTCATGCTGTCTCCCAACACTCTTCCCTCTGGCTTGGCTTCATTCATTCGCAGGTAGGCTTCTCCTAGTGGTGCCACAGCATTGCCAACAGCTCGTCAACTGAAGTCCTAGATCCAATGCTCATTGAAGGGAAAAGGGTCATGTGCTGAGTCCTGAAGGCGGAGAATGGAAGAGCCCGGATTCCGAGGGAAAGGGGGATGGTGTCAGCTGTAGGTGGTCAAGCAGCCGCAACAGCTGCCCCCAGGCTAATCGCAGGAGAGGCTAGGTCCCCTGTATTTTTAAATCTTCAATGAGAAGTGACTGATAAAGAAATAAACTGAACTTGTCACTCTAGCACCTAAACTGAGCTAGTTGAGTCTCACACATGGTGTCTTTTAAAACTGAATAACCAGACTTAGGTTATTAACGACCAGACTTAAGCAATGAACTGATGTCACCCTATAAAATGATTGGTTTATTGGGGCCCTGGAGCTAGACCTCACCCTGTGGGTGGGAAGAGACATTCCTATGGAGGAAACAGATGACCCAGCGTTTAATCACTCAGAAAGGTCAATGTAGGGACAGCAGATGAGGACAAAGGAGGTGAAGCTCAGGCTGGAATTGGGGGAACTCTTCCTCCTCGTTTTAGGACCAGGTTGAGCTGATAAAGATGCCTGGATTTTTTGAGTGAGCATGAGTCATGGCAACCTTGGCCACATGAAAGCAAATGAGAAGTGAGGGGGACGCCTGCCGAACAAGGCTGGCTTCGCGCGTGCACAGCCTGCGCATAGTCACACAGGGTCCACACTTAGAAGGGACCATGATCGGTTCAATACTCTGCTGTCACAATATAAGAGACTTAACAGTTTTTGTACAAAACGCTCACAAAATTCTAGTGCAGCCCGAGCGACAATTCCAGCCTGGCCCAGGGTAAACACGGAAGCAGAGACATTGCCAGTAGGGGACATTCATTCACCATGCTAATTCAAGCCTCTGCCTCCAGTGCTCCTCAGAGGCCCCTGCAAAGGAGGCTTGATGCCATGAGTCACAGTTAATTGGGTCTTAGGACCAGTGGAACCAAAGCCCAGGAACGTTATCCTCTGGGGATTTGCCTCCAGCAAAACCCAATGGCAAGAGGACAGCCCCAGGGAAACAAGCCAAGTCCTACTGACATCAGGACTGCTCCGGGACAGATTTCCTCCACTTTGCCTCCACCATTTCCTTTTTTCAAGATAAAATACTTTCCTTCCCAGTTCTGTTTTCACATGCCCCGCAGCAAGGTGTGTCGGTGGGAGAACACTAGGTCTATGGGTTTCATTCTTCTGCTTTTGTGGCTTCTTATTAATCTTGCAAAAGCTGTGTATAATTTAAATGAGTACACTGTCTGGGCTTTGCAACTCCTTCTAATGCTTTTCAAGTGACAAATCAGTCAACAGATCCTTAAATAACACAAAGGCACGATTAGGCATTGTCTTGGGAGGGGAGGGGGAGAAAAATATTAAATAAGAAGAGCTACATAGATTTTCAATTTAGTACAGAATGCCACATAACGCTCATAAAAGCCAGCTCATCTGATGACTTTACCAATTAACACGAAGGTGAGGATAGTGGGCCAAGAGCTGCAATGGACCCCTACAGCTATCTTGTGCAAGCATATTCCTCTTTGTAAGAAAAAAAAAAAAGCAAATAATGTGCCTCTTGTCTTCAGTGATATTTGTGATACTCCATTTCTTCAGCAGGGTGGCCGATATGTGCGTTTGGTTTGCTGTCCTTTTTATAATACGTATACACATTATATGAACATAGAGCATGCGTCAAATATTTTATAACTTAAAATGAAAAGTTAATAAGCTAATAGATAAGATTGGGGATATCTAGGATATTGTGACACAGAAGATAGGAAGGTGACAGGCAGGGATGTGGGAGGCTTCAGAAACTTCCCAGGATGGAATTTTCACCCCAGGTCCTGTAATGAACACAAGAAGACCCCTCTGCTCTGCTTAGAGTGGATGTCCCACCACACAAGTGTTCACAATGTCCCTTCTCTATTTCTGGACCATTAGGAACAGAGCCTTACTCATTTCTTAAATATGAACCCATCCTCAGAAGTTCCTTCAGCAAAACCAGTGAGTCAGTCACCCTTCCTTGATGCAAGAACCCGAAACCCTCAGGACAAGGCCATGTGACTTTGAGGTCACTTTAGAGAAGGGCATAGGCTGGGAAGGAGGAACCTGAGTGATTGTAAGGGCCAGTTTCCCAACTGATGTTGGGCCACAGGGCCCTCGTGACTGATAGCCTTAGTCAGCATCCAGACACATATGATTACTGGAACCCTTTTTGGGGTGCTAGACTACACCAGCTTGGATGTAGTGGAGGGAATCTAGGTCCAGAGACCAGTCAGGACTGACAGGTCAACAGCTGCCAGTCCTTAGTCTATATGCCCTTGACAAAGTATCAATCGATTTGATTTGTGAGAGATCATGCATATACAACACAAATCTGTAGTGGCATAGTTACCAGCTGTCCTTTCTTGGGAAACACTGACTATCATTCTGACTTGGGGTGCTCAAATGTCCTTTGTTTTATGAAATTATGGTCATAACAGATGGTTTAGTAAAAACTTATTCACCAATCCCCCTCTTAACCAACTCACAAGATCAACCACCACCCTTTAGTCTCTCAGTGAAACATACCAACTTTATCCCCGTAGCAACGGGCAGGTGCTCCTCTTGACGGCTTGCTCACCTCTGCTCTTACCCATTGGGGTGCACATTTACCAAGAGTCAACTTTGTTTGGGGCCAGGCTTGCTTAGGCCTGTCAAACAACTTAATTATGGTTATGTGATTTAATTAGCGCACCCATACACTAATCCAGTGGTTCTCAAACTTTTTGAAGTCAGAGCGCATTTAAAATCCTAAAAATAATTGTAGGCACACTATATACAAATTTCTGAGAAATATGTTATAATAATTAAGTCAAATATTAAATAAAATAAAGTCCAAGCGTGCTTTTATGGTAATTAAATGAAATAAATACAACAAAATTAAATTTATTCTGACATTAAAAAACATTTTTATGTTACATTTTTTTTTGAGTTAAGCTTTTTAGAATTTGTAAAGAAGAGGGGTTAAAAAATTTTAAAAATGACAAAAAAGTTATCTTTTTATATATATATAGATACACTCTTAGTAAGATTTAGTAAATTCAGCAGGTCCCGGCGCAAATGTGTTAAGTTTTTCATTCTTGTGTTTATGAGAAACATGAGCCTGATGTGTCCTAGCAATTCCAGGCATATATTTGAAAGCAAACTATCATTTCATCAATACATTGAAGAATTCCTCTCTTTTTACTCTTAATTGTGTTGAGTGCAGAAAACCCTCACCATATATATCATTTTAACTTTACACCAAACAAAGGATAGAAGAAACTTGCCTCAAGTGTTTCCAGGGAACATGGGGGGTAGTGTAAACGATCCAGCACCACAGCTTAACAGCCTTTGCAACCTAATCAGGCAAGTGGGGTGGGGGGTTGGGCAGACTGTCAGCTTACAGCCAATTCCCCACATCTTTGTCCCCCAAAAATCTAAACTCCAAAAACCCTGTTGGTTTTTGGTCCCCAACAGGCACATATTTCTCTGGAATACCATGGGGTGCACCTGGAAATCTTCTAGGGCGCACCAGTGCGCCCTGGTGCATGCTTTGAGAACCACTGCTAATCAATGAAGAGGATAAACAAGAGTGCAAACAAGAAGAAAAACTGTTATTTCTGTGAAAACTACATTGACTGCTTTGGAAAGACTGGACAAAAACACGTCCTTTTGTTTCAATGCTGTCAACTTAGAAATGAGTGAGAGGACTGTGAAATGTTAGGAGTAAAAACATGAAAGTGAAAAAGGTGTTTTCCAATCCGATTGTTTCATGAGTGTCCAGTGTGTCTTGCTCCGTGTTAGGGAAACTGGAATTCCAGCCCCACGAAACACGGGTGTAGTTCATGCAGAACAGGCCATGGCCCCTCCTTTCCATAGGCCCTAAGCCTAAGGCAAAGAAGTGGCTTGGTTCTACATCAGAATACTAGCGAATTGTTAAACATTTAGATATTTTAGGTCAAAAGGAAGTATTTAGCTCTGGCTGGATAGCTCAGTTGGTTAAAAGAGTTGTCCCAAAGCACAGAGGTTGCTGCTTCAATCCCCAGTCAGGGCATATACAGGAATGATGTTCCTCTCTCTCTCTCACTCTCTCTCTCTCTCTCTTTGCCTCTTTCTCTAAAATCAATAAATAAATTTTTTAAAATTAAAAAAATAAAAGAAAGCATTTAGAGGAAGAATATCTTTTTCTATGACTCCCTGATTTAACCAGCTTTTTAAATGAACTGACCAGTTATAATTTCCAGTTATATTGGATAAGAATGCACCCACTTGGGCCTGACCTGTGGTGGCACAGTGGATAAAGTGTCAACCTGGAATGCTGCGGTCACCTGTTCAAATCCCTGGGCTTGCCTGGTCAGGGCACATACAGGAAGCAACTACTATGAGTTGATGCTTCCTGCTTCTTCCTTCCCCCCCCCCTGAAAAATCAATAAACAAAATCTAAAAAAAAAAAAGTGCACCCACTTGGTAAAGTAAAAAGCTGACCACTGTATCAGTTCTTTCCAATCTAAAAATGTATTAATATGTGAAATCTACTGATTCCAGCAGCCTGGCCTTTCCAAGGCTAAACGACTGAACTCTGTTTTTAACATGTGAAGCGAAGGTGGCCTTTTGGGTCATCTCAACTCAACACTTATTTTCATTGTGTGTTGTGAAGGTTACCTCCTTCACAGTGTAGTTGCCTCCATTAGCTGACCCTCAGAAAGGCTCACTCTTCCCAAAGCCAGTCATATGCACATAGTTCTCAAAAGGAGACTGTCCAAACCCTACAATTTTTATAAAGTAAAATCTTTAAATATTAATAATTCAAAAGCCAGAGGAGGGAAACTCCAGCAACTTTAAATAGGCTGTGAATGATGAGGCACTCTGTCAGAGCTGAGTGGTTACATATCTTGGAGTCTGCTTAATAGAAATGAACTTTCCTGGAAACCATGCGGCAAAATGGTAAATGACACCGTTGCTCAGATCAGAGGAACCATATCTGGACTTTCTCTCTCTTGCAATGAAGGTGCTAATCCAGCATCCAAAATCTGCCTTAGCAAAGCATTTATGGAACAGCCAGATATACCTAAGACAACACCAAGGTGCCAATCTATAAATATTATGAAACAACTTCCTTTCAAACCTCTTATATAAGTTTGCGTCCCTTCTCCTGGCCCTGACCACTTCCCCACCACTCTCTAGTTCAGGCTTGAACAAGTTGGACTGACTTTGAGGGAGAGTCCTTCACTAATGACCCAACACCTGAAGAACCTGGATGCTTCCCAGCAAGATCAACAGCCAGAAATCTGCTCTGTCCCGCTGTAGAATGAATTGGGTCGGTTTCACAAATATCATAGGCTGGTCAACTCCATCTGAAGACATGAAAAGGTCCCTTTTCAGACAGCCACTAATCCAGATGGCTGGAATTCTGGATAAAGAATTCTGGATAAAGACTGGTAGACATTATATCTCTACCAGTGAGATATCTGTAGACACTTTTTTTTAAAGCTTGAATAAAGTAACTTAAAGTGATCAGAGTGGGATCCATCTTTCTAAGCTGGCTTATTCATCCTTAGCTTGGCCAGGCTGCCAGAAACTTCCATTTACAACCCACATCCACTGTCCAGATAAAGGCAGAAGCAACCAGACTCCTCCTGCCAAACCAAACTGAGCTAAATTCTAGTTTTTCTTGTGTTTCTCGATTTATGTCAGAAGGTTCATGGCAGTGATTTTTGCTAGTTATCTGATTATCAGAAAAGAGAAACTCCTTACTATCCAACGTAACAGTGTATTTATGGATTCTGTTTACAAAATCAGCAATAACTCAGCTTTATACACAAGAATTAAAATGGCACAGCAGAGGTGGATTAAGGTCGATTGAGGCCCCAGTCTCAGAAGAAAATATTGGGCCCCTTAAAAAAAAGAGACAGGGAAAATAAAAATACGTTAACTATATTTTTAAATAAATAAAAAATATTATGTACTATTAATGTTAAAATTACACATATGAAACCAAACTTGGTGTCCTTAGTGCAGGCCCAGGGCTCTGGCTATTAAATCCGCCTGTGTGTGCGGCACAGTGATGTCTTGGCCTAAGGCTTTCTGGGGTTTTTTTGTTTGTTTTTGTTTTGTTTTGTTTTGTTTTGTTTTGTTTTGTTTACAGGGACAGAGAGAGAGAGTCAGAGAGAGGAACAGATAGGGATAGACAGACAGGAACGAAGAGAGATGAGAAGCATCAATCATCAGTTTTTCATTGCAACACCTTAGTTGTTCATTGACTGCTTTCTCATATGTGCCTTGACCGTGGAGCTGCAATAGACCGAATAACCCCTTGCTCAAGCCAGCGACCTTGGGTCCAAGCTGGTGAGCTTTTTGCTCAAGCCAGATGAGCCCATGCTCAACCTGGCAACCTTAGGGTTTCGAACCTGGGTCCTTTGCATCCCAGTCTGACGCTCTATCCACTGCACCACCGCCTGGTCAGGCGGCTTTCTGTTTTGACATTGATTTTTATATGTTGGCTCACTCTAATTTTGCTCTATTTTGACCTTTTCCTCTTAAAGATCTCTCTGTGGACACTTTCTGTTCTGTATATCTTCAAACCACATGGGTCAGAGTCTCACACTGACCTACACAGCCTAAATGACCAGCCCCGGAATATCAAAGCTTATTTGGGGTCTGCAAATTCCCAGGATGGTAAAGCCCTTAGGATTCTGGGGAATTATTCAGGGAGTGGGAGCAGAAACATGCTGGGATGGCCAGCCACCTCCTCCCCCAGACCGCTTGGGGTGTCCATAGCCGTGAGAAGTCAGGCCAACCCAGAGATGCACTGATAATGGTCCACTAAACACTTCCACGCCCCGAACCTGCCGGGGCTCTGGCCTGTGGCCCACAGACAGCTCACTTCTCCCCAAACCACGACTTCTTTCCTTGACACTTTATTCCAGCCCCCACCAGAAGGGACCCAAGTGAAATAACAGACCTTTGTCTTCCCGTAGGAGGGAATCATGGCTCTCACCTCTCCCCCATTTCAGGAGACGAGAAGGAAGTCTCTCCACTTCATGCATTCAGGAAATCGACCCTGGAATTCCTTACATTGCTCAGGGACTCCCTTCCTAGAATGATGGACACAGCTGTCCTGGCTCCTGAGAGTTTGCCCTGAATTCCAAGTCCGCACAATCTGCATTATTTCTTCATTCAGTGAACATATAAACATTCAAGAACTCACCACGTACCAAACATTAAAACAGGCACAGAGGATTCAGCAGTGAATGAGCCCAAGTCCCCACCTTCGGGTAGGCTACAGCCTCTGGACAGTGGGACACAACCAACCAATAAATAAATTCACAAAGCAGGAAATGTTAAGAAGGAAGCAAAACAGGGCAACATGACAGAGAAAAATCGGAGGAGTATGGGAGCTACGCTCACTAGCATGGTCAGGGAAGGCCACTCTGAAAGGGGTCATTTGAGCTGAGATGGGATGATAAAAAGTAGCTAACTATTCATGAAGCTACAAGAAGAAGGTTCTGGAAAGGAATGAACAGCACATGCGAACATTCTGAGAAGGGAAGAAGCCTTGTCTTATTAGAAGGACAACAGAAAGGCCAGGGTGGGTGAAGGACGGCAAGTGACAGGGAGAGTGGCCGGAGATGGTGTCAAAGGGGCAGGCAGGGACCCCTGGATCTCAGTGGCCCTATGGGCTGCAGAAGAAGCCACCAGTGGGTGATAAACAGGGAGTGAGCAGGTCTGTGCTTTGAAAAGATCACTCTGGCCGCTGGGGGAATAATGTACTCAGCAGCACAGAACCAAAGAAGGTCTCCAGGCAGGAGACTGGTTGGGAGCTTGGATTAGGCTGGTAACCATGGAGACACTGAGACAGGTTTCAGAACATACTTTGGAGAAGGGCTGACAGGACTCTAAAATAAGGATGGTGAGTCTGGAGTTTGTAAATATTCACTAACTAGTCCTGTGTGAATAGCTTTGTGAGTATGTATACATACACACGCACATGCACACGCACACACTATCCTCCTTAGACCCACAGTGTGGGGTGGCGGCCCAGACTCCAGACTCTGGAGGCAAAATGCCCAAGTTCAAATTCCAACTTATCCACTTGAGAGTGAAAAAAACTCAGTAAGTCACTGAATCTCTCTGGACCTCGATTCCTCACCTGTAAAATGGGGCAGTAATAAAGGTGCCCTGGTAGGGTTGTCATGAGGATTAAATTAGCTACTGTAGGTAGAGCATTTAGGGAGAAGCACCTGCTGCAATAGTGTATTTGTTTCCTATTGCTGTGATGTCAATTACCACAAATGCAGTGGTTTAATGAAAACAATGTAAATTTATTCTCCTGCAGTTCCAGGGCCAGAAGTATGAAATCGGTCCCACTGGGCTATAAAGTCAAGGTGCCTGCAAGGCTGATTCCTTCTGAAGGATCCATTCCTTGACTTTTCCAGCTTCCAGAGGCTGCAGCATTGCTTGGCTCCTAGCCGCATCACTCTAACCTCTGCTTCTGTCATCCTATGGCCTTCTCTTGTGACCTTCATGCCTCCCTCTTATAAGGATCCTTGTGATTATATTTAGGGCCCACCAGCATAATCCAGCATAATCTCCCACTTCAGGATCCTTAATCTATGTACACCTGCACAGCACCCTTTGCCATATAAGCTACTGCTCTCAGGTTCTGGAGATGAGCATACAGACTTTATTGGGGGCTGTTATTCAGCCTACCACACAGGTAGCAATAAATAAAGGTTCATTACTATTATTGTCATTATCATCACTATTCCTCCCTCAGCAGTCCCAGAGCAAATCCCCGACCTCTTTCCAAACTGAGTGGGAGAGGAAGGGATGTGGAGACCCCTTTCTATCTTCCAGAAGCCCTCTGAGGCCAGGGTTGGAGCGTAGCTCAGAGCGGGGAAGGGGGGGGGTTGATGCAAGGGCTGGGAACAGAAAGCACACGAGGCAGGAACGTGCTGACAGGCCTCGTGTGAGCTCGGACGGGGTCCCCAGCACAGGCTAGGGCTTCCTGATGGTGCTGTATTCTGTGGACTCCTCATGGCTCCTGTTGGGAAGTTGGGTGATGGGGTCTCCTGTATTCATATAGGTTGTGTCCTGATCCAAGGTGTCTAAAGACAGAGCTGCGTAGGAAATGTCCTCCCTCAGAACAGAAGCCTGAAATAAAGGTACACATGGCTCAGGGGGTACCCTCATGGACAGAGAGGCCTCCCTGATGCTGAGGGACAGATCCCTGAGGAATTCCAAAGTCCACTTGCAGACCCTCCAGCTATGCCTCCCTCCGCTCTACCAGGCACCCTGACCTCCGGCTATAGCAGAAGACACTGTCCCTAACTCTGTGCAAGGGCAGCACGTTCTGCATGGAGGCCCAGGTCATTCGGCCTGTCTGGATCTCCCCTGCCCAATGCGAGGTTGACCAGGCTCTGAGTCCTCAGTGTTGAGACTTAAGATGGAGACACTTCCAAAGGCCAAGAGCCTGGGGGTGCTTGGCAGGCAAGTCTTCAATGGCTGCAATTTTGCCTGGCACCCACCCTCCTCTGTGCCCACATGGGCGGGAGGAAGCCCAACCTCAAAGGGAGGACATTCCAGGGCCCACAGGAGCCCCACCAAGTACCCACCATGGTGACATATTCCACCTGGTCTTCCTGGGCCAGGGAGGAGGGTTTTGTGGGGGCCTTATTCCTGGAGGAACTGGGGAAGGTTCCAGGTTGTTCCAGAGTCAGGTTGGCGTAGCAGAGGTCACTCTCCGGGGTCTGCAGCACCTAGAAGAGGAAGCCCAGGTTCCTCTTTTGCAGAAGGACACAAGCCTCTCTGCTGCCCTCGCCCCGCTCTCTCAGCTACCCCTGCAACCCCACTTCTCATCTCCCACGCCTGGCCCTCCCTGTTCCCCTCCGCTCTGGCTGTTTCCAGCACCCCTCCGTCCTCCCAGGCCCTGCAGCTGGGAGTATACAGACACTTGGCACATGGTCTGTCTGATACCTTTGGACCTCGGGGCCCCTGGGAGAGAAGAAAGGGGCTGTCTGGTGTTTCTGATCTGGCCTCAGGGACTCTCTTACCTGCTCTGGGAACATCCCAGCAGCTGAAAGAAAAACAATCAGAATTAGAAAGCCCATCCTGAGACCTGAAGGGTCCCCAGGTCAAGGGGAGAGAAATATAAAAGAAAAGAGGTGAATGAGGCTCCAAGCTCAGAAAGGAGACCTGCTTCTAATTCTGACTCTTCTTATGACACAATCTGTGACGTGGGGAACTTCACGTCTCTGAGGTTCCATTTCTCAACACGGGAAATAAGGGGACCTCAGCCCATCTGTTTCCCACATCACAGAACTGTGACAGCAACTGACTGGGTGGGCCTGCCAGCCATCAGCTTCCCTGGACTTAATCTTCCTTTTCTGCCATCTCAGGCTCAGCCTGTAACTTCTGCCAGAAGCTCTGCCTATAACGCCACCGTGTCTCTGCCCAGTGGTGGGATGCAGATAATTTAACAACCGGTTCTCTGCCCTAATGACTGTTTTAAGTATAAAAAAATGATATACCGAAAAGTAGTTTATTATTTCATGCATTTAATACTTAAATAAGAACAATAAAGAGGTACATAAAACTAGATTATGTTATAAGAAAGAGTTTTAAAATATTAATGAAAAAATATTAAATAATACCTGACAAAAAACAATAAAACTGTTATTTAAGATATTTCCGTATTGCTCCTTGATTGGCATCCTTACTTGCAATTTCTTTCACCTACGAATGGAATGAACATTACTATGGGAGCTTAGCATACACTGTTGTGCAGAGGAAGGTTAAAAAAGAGTAAGGAATGTAAACTTGTGATTTCCACATTGGGCGGCTGATAGATGGGCTCTCAGGTGTTTGACGGCTCCTGCTTCTTTTGGCCCTTTAGCCTACCCCACCCCCCACCCTTGAGCTTTAGAGACAGCAAAGAAACAAGAAGTTTCTCCCTCGACTTTTAGTTTCAAAAGTCTAGATGCTGAGGAACACAGAAAGTACCCACATCGTAAGTTATGGATGATATATTTGGGAAAAATCGTGATGAACAAGAGTCAGACTCCCTCCTCCCGGACAAGATCCCCAGGCTGTGGGGAGGAAGGACCCCATGTGAGGACCCCATGAGAGTGCAAGTCCCGGTGGGTTCTGAGGAGGGGATGGGGCCATTATGTGAGAATGTGGAAGTGGAGCTAGACAGGAAAAGGGTTTGATTGAGGCTAGATCTTGTGTTGGATGAGTTCTGGCTCTTGAGTGAAGGGGCTCTTCCCTAGAGGGAAAATTTATATAAAACAAGTCAGCCTGTACAAGGGCTGGGGCAGCAGAGGAGCACAAGTAGGAAACACAACCAACCTTTTTAATAAAACCCAGAGGACTCTGTGTGTGATGTGTATGCATGCATGCATGCATGCATGATCTCTGTGTGTGCACATGTGTGTATTAACTGTGTTGTGCCTGCAATGTTGTATGTGCATGGGTGTGCATATGTATGCGTGTGTGTGTGTGCACATTTACTTGTGTGTGTGTGTGTGTTTATCCCTACCCCTACGTCAGTTCAGCACCCCCTTGGCAACCATGTGATTTCCACTGAAGTGTCTGAGCACCCGAGATGGACCAAAGGCCACTGCCACTTCTGCCACCAAGAGCCAAGCCAGGAAGCTGAGAGGGAGGCAGAGGGCCAGAGAGAAAGAGAGAGCAAGGAGGGATGTAAAGGTAGAGAGCTAATGCCAGTGCCTCCCAAGCTCAGCTGCCAGTGCCTATGGGACAACGCTCCTTCCAAACCATGTGGGTAACCCCTTGGACAGATGGCTCCAGGGTGACAATTGGGCCATTGGCCTCCCACACTTCCGCCCGGCCCTCCCGGGCCCCACCCGAGCCTGGTTCTCTCACCTTTCTTCTGTCGCTTCAGCATTTTCCAAGCCAACAGGGAGGCTGCCA
Source organism: Saccopteryx leptura (assembly GCF_036850995.1). NCBI lineage: Eukaryota > Metazoa > Chordata > Mammalia > Chiroptera > Emballonuridae > Saccopteryx > Saccopteryx leptura. Next base: position 172,099,966 of record NC_089507.1, read on the forward strand.
CCACAAGAAGCAGCAGCAGAGCAAAGAGGAGAGGCAGGAGGACTCTCAGCTTCATCTGGGAACCACTGGAAACAACAGGAGACACCTGTGTACCTGGTCCCCTCCTGCCGTGGGCCCTATCCCCGTTAATGGGAGCAGCAAGGGCCACACACATTTTGACCTGCACTTTCTAGCCTGGGAATTCTGCTACTGGGTGACCTCAAAAATGGTTTTAAATAGAAGGGAAAGGAGGGTTCCAAAAGGTAGTTTCAATGAGTCTAGAGGCCGAACAGAAATTGTATGACAACAGGCACCAAGAAGGCCCCCTGCTTTTACCCTGTTCTCTGTACTGGCTGAATAGTGGCCTCCGCCCCATAATTCATGTTCATGCAGAACCTGTGAAGATGACCTATTTGGAAATAAGCTCTCTGCAGATGTAATCAAGATGACAACATACTAGATTAGAGTGGGCCTAACCCAGTGACTAGTGTCTTTATGAAAAGGAAATTGGGTGCATGACACATGCAGACAGAAGGCCATGGGATGACAGAGACAGTTTGGACTGATGCAGCCACAGACCAAGGAACACCAAGGATTGCTGGACACGACCAGAAGACAAGATAGAGGAGGGGAGAGATTCTACCTTTGAACTCCAAGGAGCCAACGCCACGGACACCTTGGTTTCAGATTTTTGACCTCCTGAGCTATAAAAAAAAACTGCTAGTTTAAGCCCCCCAGTTCACAACATTCCATGAGGCAGCCCCAGGACACTAACACAGCCTCCTGCAGCTCGTTAGCACAGCGGTCCAGGGAATCCATTCACCAAGAGTTCAAGCACCTCCCTCCTGTGTTCAAAATCTCATAACAGCCCCATTTTATTCCACAAAAATGGCCAAGGCTGACCGTGGCCTCCACTCCCCACCCACACTCTCTTTCCTCATTTCTGACTATCTCATCCTTGCTGAGATGAGGTGAAGGAAAGGACTGGAGTCTTTGGAAGAAGAAGAGATGAGGACACGGACACACACAAAGGGGAAACCATGGGCTGACTCAGGAAGAAGACGGCTGTCCAGAAGCCAAGGACAGAGGCCTTAGAAGAAACCAACCCTGACGACACATCAGTTCAGACCTCTGGGCTTCAGAATTGCCCAGAAATATATGCTTGTTGTCTAAGCTTGTGGAACTTTGGTATATCTGCCCAAACTGATGCAATGGGTATCTCTTATTCAACACTATTCGCAGATATTTGTAGAATAAATTCAGCAATCAATTAATTAAACAACTCTATTTGTTTTTTTAATTATCTCTCAGTTGTAAGTGCCTGGAGGGAAGACAGCTTGATTATTTTGTCCATCCTCATATCCCCTTGTGTCCCCTAAATCAGGGATAGACATGAGGGGGTGCTTAATAGTTATCTGTTGAATAAATGAATGAATTATCTATAATGCTAAGCAAAAATGCCAATTGGTACTTACATCTGGCTTTGACTCATGAATTTAAAAAGCTCCTTGTTGTTACTTATTAAAAGCAGCTTGGTAAAAAGAAACACTCAAAACAGAGGGAGAATGGGAGAGGGAATGAAGGAATCCCCAGGGTAGAAGATTAGCACGTCCCATGGGATTCTGAGGGAAGGTCCAGCAATAGGCCATCACAGCAGAGCTAGAAACAGAGACAACAGGGCCAAGGAGGGTGGAGGGAGGAGACGAAAGGGGCCTCTCAGCTTCCAGAAAGCCCCAATGGCTGCCTGGCTGGGCAGGGCTCCAGGAAATATGAGCGAGTTTGTTTCTTTTTCTGTAAGATGGAAACATGTGTATCTTCCCATCCCTCCTCAGGGTCAAAGCATGAACAGGACAATAGACAGGAAGCCTTCTGCGAGCTCCAGGTGCTCTAGAGACACCGAGGACCATCAGTGTCACTGTTGCTGCCATAACGGTAACTAGGGAAACGAGACTTCCTCAGGGCCTTTCTATTCTCCCAGAATTTGGACCAAGAGTCCTTGTGGCCCCATGACCCCATTGCCCACACACTTTGGCCATGGCCTCTGCCCTGACTGCCTGTTCATCCATCATCTCCCAGACTCCGAGCTCCACGGGGGACACCCCAATGTCTATATGATGAGCTCAACACAGGGCCAGTAACGTAGAACTTAACTCAGTAACAGCAGGATGGACGAATGAATGAACCAGCAAACCTGCAGAGTGCACTGAGCTGCAGGATGCAGGATAGGGGATGGGGGTCGCCAAGGACACTGTGCGGCCTGAGAGCAAGAGGGAAGGGCCGTTGGCATCCTGGCTGGGACTACAAAGGGTCCCCACATTGGAGAAGTTCGGGATAAGTGGGCCACATAACAGCAGCATCCAAGCTGACTTACCTGTCATTGGAATGGTGGCTGGTCACAGTCAGAGAGCCTGTAGTGTCTTCTGAGGAGACTGGCACCGTGGACGTGTTGGTGGCAGAGGTGATGGTGGTGGTGGTGGTGGACACTGTAGTTGTTGTTGCTTTGTGTACAGAACAGATTACATTCTACTCTGCCTTCTACCCACCAGCAGCCCTGCACATGGCTCAGCCTGGGAGGAATGTGGACTGCCCTGGCCTGAGGAACCTCCAGCAGAGCCTTGGGTAGGGGCTTATATCCTAGACCACTCATATCTCCTTGGCCTCTAGGAGACTCATAGCCTCAGAGGTATGTGGGTCTGGGTACAAGTCCAAGAGGACATCAAGCAGGCCCTGGAAGGGTGAGAGGCCCAGGAATGCCTCAGGTCCAGGGCAGCTGGGGTTCAGCTTAACTTGAAACACTCCGAATGTTTATGACAGGGCCTTGGCCAATGCCTCTCCCATCTTACTTACCCAGCAAGGACAAGAGCAGAATGGGGGCTTGCTAGTGGCTAACATACCCAAGATCTGTGACTTCTAAGTTCAGGATCAGCCCTGCTCCCATCTTACTTACCCAGCAAGGACAAGAGCAGAATGGGGGCTTGCTAGTGGCTAACATACCCAAGATCTGTGACTTCTAAGGTCAGGATCAGCCCTGAACAAAATCGCAATGTTCAAAAAGAACCTTTACTTTGGACAAGTTATTCAGTTTCTACAATTGGGATAGTTCCTTCTCAGGAACATTGTCAAGATTCCATTAAACAATGACCATGCTGCACTTTGCAACTGTGACAGTCCTTCCAGGTTCTTGGTGGGGTGGAGACTCTGTGAGTATGTTCCCCTCTGCCCTAAGTGTCCTGTGAGCTGATGCTGGCTGTCTGGGGGTCAGGAGAAGCAGATCTCAACAGACAAACTAGTTCAAACCAAGATACTCCCAGGAGTGTCTGCATTCTAAGACTTAGAAAGGGAAGTCAAAAATGAATGGCTCATGATGGGATTTCAGGCACCGAATGCCACTATTTGACTGTGGAAGCCTTTCCAGGAATTGGACCACAGCACCCTGACTGTGCTAGGTCTCTGTGTCCCTGAAGTCAGATATGGAACAAAGAATGGGAAAGCAGTTATGAGTCCCAGGTACAAACTCCATGAAGAGTAGGAACACCTGGGCACCAGAGGTCCCAGGAAAGAAGGAATTGAGATCTCTGGGTCCCATGATGGAGGGTCCATTCAGTCCATGGGTGAAACCGGGTACATCACCATGATCTCAGTGGACAATAGACTCAGACACTGGGCTGTACAGAGAAAATAAATGTGTCCAGAAAGGTTTGATCCCATCCTGGAGGAGGCCCTGGGAGCCATGAGGACTTCTAAGAGAAGCCCTGCCCCTCTCAACCCCAAGTGATCAGTCGGGGTTCCATGAGACCTCGGAACTCAACCACCTGCTGTGACAGATCACTCTGAGTGAGTTCAGTCGCTGGAGAGGGGACCACAGGGACCAGGACTGAGCAGACCCTGAAGAGACACAGCCACACACACAGTACTCTTACCTGGGCCAATGGTCACTTTTACTTGGATGCCAAGGTCAGCTCCACTTCTCTCAATCCCACACCAGTAGATGTCTGTATCCTCTCGCCTCAGCTTCTCCATGGTCACGTTGAACACGCGGCTTCTCTGATTGTCCCTGATGGACACACGGTTCTCCTTCACCTCCATCTCTGTCCCAGTGGTTTTAACAAGGATATTACAGGGACTCCACGCAGCTCCTCGACACCACCACTTCTTGTATTTCTCCCATCCTGGATCATAGTGACACTGCACGGTCAGTGAGCCCCACTCCAGGCCACTCACTTCTTCTGGACCCGTGATTTTGTATGATGAGCCTGGAAAACACAAATTCATGTACCTCTCATCCCCACCCCGAGGGCAGGGCTGCAGCCTCCTGCACTGTGAGCGCTCCAATCAGTCCAAGGGTCTGATGCGTGGAACAGAGTCAAGGCAAGAACACACCTTCCACAGCACAGACCTTTTGTCCTTCAAATGTCCACTGGGTCAGAGCCACCACGAAGATCTCCTAAGGGAACAGCTACAGATCTCACAGGAACCAATGAGGACACGGAGCAGTAACAGCTTCTGGCAACTCCTTCCCTCCCCTTCCCTGTGGCCCATAAACCTCCATATTTCCAGCAACATCCTCTTGCAACATCTCTGTGTGACACTGGTCTCCTGGGAGGAAAGAGTGGAGGGCCCATTTCACAGGAGTGTGAGTGCTGCCTGACCTGTGCTGATGACCTCAGGAGGTCTGCCTGAAGCACCACCTCTCCTGGCTGTGCTAGGCTGTTCTTGATGGTTCTAATGGTTCTAGTGGTTCCATAGTAAACACCCTGGCTGGAGAGCCTTGGACATTGACCAGAACACTGATGCCAGCTATGGAACCCACGCTGCACTGATCCCATTTTCTCTATTGAATAGTGTTGGTCCTTTGTCAAAACACAAATGTGAGTTATTTATGGATTTTCCATTCTGTTCCCTTGATCCATGTGTCTATCCTTAAGCCAACGCATACTATCCTGACTACTATCGCGTTGCAGGAAGGCAGGTGCTAAAAGTGAAGTATTTTCTTATCATATATGTTCTTCTGGCTTTTTATTTTCTCACCTTTGAAGATTCAAAATACAGAAATGTTTCTTTAGTGTAAGAAAAGCACTGAGAGCACAGTGAAAAATGACAACTATCACTAGGCCTCAAAGACAGACCTTGAGAAGTAGTGAAGCCCTCGGTGATTTGGACAGCAGGTGATCCTTGTAAAAGCAAGGCTCCCAAGTCCATGTCAGCCCATTGTCCTCATGCAAGCAGCAGGCCTGTGGTTTTAGATCTTTTCATTTTTCTGCAGTAGCCAGAAAGTCTGGATTTTGTGTGGCACCTCTCAATTTAATGACACTGGCTTAATTAGGAACCACAGCAGCAAACACAACACAGGCCATGCCAGCCCCATGTGCTGCTGGACCTGGGACCCCATGTGCGGCTGGACATGGGACCCCGTGTGCCGCTGGACCTGGGACCTCGTGTGCTGCTGGACCTGGGACCCCGTGCGCGGCTGGACATGGGACCCCGTGTGCCGCTGGATCTGGGACCTCGTGTGCGGCTGGACCTGGGACCCCGTGCGCGGCTGGACATGGGACCCTGTGTGCAGCTGGACCTGGGACCCTGTGTGCAGCTGGATCTGGGACCTCGTGTGCCGCTGGACCTGGGACCTCGTGTGCCGCTGGATCTGGGACCTCGTGTGCGGCTGGACCTGGGACCCTGTGTGCCGCTGGACCTGGGACCTCGTGTGCCGCTGGACCTGGGACTTCGTGTGCTGCTGGACCTGGGACCCCGTGCGCGGCTGGACATGGGACCCCGTGTGCCGCTGGACCTGGGACCTCGTGTGCCGCTGGACCTGGGACCTCATGTGCTGCTGGACCTGGGACCCCGTGCGCGGCTGGACATGGGACCCTGTGTGCAGCTGGACCTGGGACCCTGTGTGCAGCTGGACCCGGGAACCCGTGTGCCGCTGGACCTGGGACCCCGTGTGCAGCTGGACCTGGGACCCTGTGTGCAGCTGGACCTGGGAACCTGTGTGCCGCTGGACCTGGGACCCCGTGTGCCGCTGGACCTGGAACCCCGTGTGCAGCTGGACCTGGGACCCTGTGTGCCGCTGGACCTGGGACCTCGTGTGCCGCTGGACCTGGGACTTCGTGTGCTGCTGGACCTGGGACCCCGTGCGCGGCTGGACATGGGACCCCGTGTGCCGCTGGACCTGGGACCTCGTGTGCCGCTGGACCTGGGACCTCATGTGCTGCTGGACCTGGGACCCCGTGCGCGGCTGGACATGGGACCCTGTGTGCAGCTGGACCTGGGACCCTGTGTGCAGCTGGACCCGGGAACCCGTGTGCCGCTGGACCTGGGACCCCGTGTGCAGCTGGACCTGGGACCCTGTGTGCAGCTGGACCTGGGAACCTGTGTGCCGCTGGACCTGGGACCCCGTGTGCCGCTGGACCTGGAACCCCGTGTGCAGCTGGACCTGGGACCCTGTGTGCCGCTGGACCTGGGACCCCGTGTGCCGCTGGACCTGAGACCCTGTGTGCCGCTGGAATGCGTCAGGGCCCAGCTCCAGGTGTCTGTTCAGAAGGAGGGCTCTTGGTGGTTTTCTTTGTGCTCTGTCAAGGTTTGGTATTAAAGATGTGCTCATTTCACAGAATTTATCTGGCAGATTTCCATCACTTTTATGCTCTGAGATCACAGCAAAATGCAGGAAAGAAAGTTTTGTTCCTATAGAATTCTAAAAGGTTATTTACAAAACCAGCTAGCAAATTATTGGCGCAAATTCTTTACTTACTCAAAATTATTTTCCCATAAATATTGATCTATTTAAGTTTCTTTCTTTTTTTTTTATTGTTCTTGAATCTATTCTATTGTTTTGTTTTGGTTTAGTTTCCCCAGAAAGTCATCTATTTCAGAGCATCTATTAGCGCAAAGTACCGGGATTGAAAAGTCTCCTTTTACAAGTCAAGTGTCTGTTGCTATTGTAATTACACGTTTTGATTGTATGTGCTGTTTCTTCTTATTGATTCCATGTGCCACAAGATTTTCTGCTTCACTGTTTCTCCTCTCTGTCCTTTCCCTCCCTTTTCCTGCATTAAAATCAGTTTTGAGCCTTGGCCAGATAGCTTGCTTGGTTAGAGCATCATCCCGAAGTGTAGAGGTTGTCGGTTCAATCCCCACTCAGGACACACACAGGAGCAGATCAGTGTTCCTGTCTCTCCTTCTCTCCCTCTTTTGCTAAAATCAATAAATATTTTTAAAAGTTTTTTAAACCAGTTTTGAGATTTTGTTGGTAAATTGCTACTGTTTTCATATTCTAAATTATTAATTTCTCATATGCATAATTTTGTTTCTTTTATTTCCTTGAGATGACCACTTGTTTTCTTTTTCCAATTTGCTAAATTAAAGATTGCTAAATTTTTCTTTCTTTCTAAAATCAATCAAAGCATGTTTAAGGCTAAAAATGTACTTTTGCCCACTTTCAAAATTGAGATACCTTCACATATCATAAATTTCACTCTTTTAATGTATATAGTTTGGTAGTTTTTAAGATACTCACAAAGTTGCACAACTACCAACTCTATCTGATTCTAGTATATTTTCATCACCTCCACCGAAACCCTGTTTCCATTAGCCCCCCACTTCCCTCTTCCCGGAAGCCTTTGACACCATTAACCTACTTTTCCATGAATTCCTCTAGTCTAGACACACCATATAAAAGGAACTATACAGTGCATGACTTTTCACATCTTCTTTATTTCACTTAACAGAATGTCCTTAAGGCCCTTCGATGTTGAAGTGTGTGTCGGCATCTCATTCCTTTTATAGCTAAACACTATTGCCTAGTATGGATAGGCCATTTTGTTCATCCACTCATCAGTTGACGACATTTGGTTGTTTCCCTTTTGGGCTGCTGAGAATAAAGCTGCTATGAACACATATATGAATTTTCATGTACACTTGTTAGCTTGGATATATATATGATCAATTCTCTAGGGCAGTGGTTCTCAACCTTTCTAATGCCGTGACCCCGCAATATAGTTCCTCATGTTGCGGTGACCCCAAACCAAAAAATAATTTTGGTGGCTACTTCATAACTGTAATTTTGCTACAGTTATGATTCGGAATGTAAATACCTGATATGCATTATGTATTTTCCGATGGCTTTAGGTGACCCCGCCGGGTGGCAACCCGCAGATTGAGAACCGCTGCTCTAGGGTATATGCCCAGGAATGGAATTGCTGGGTCCTAAGATAACTCTGTTTAATTCTTTGGGCAACTATTAGATTTTTCTCTAAGAGTTTCCTTTTGCTTACAGCTTTGGCTGTGTGGCATCAGTTTTGATCTATAGTATTTTTGTTTTTGTTAAAACTTAATGTCTGTATATTGTTTTATATTATCTATAATCAATCATGTTTTTAGAGGAATTCCCCTTACCCCATTTCAAATTCTATTTTTTTATAAACCATTTTCAGTGCATTTTTAATTTCCTATCAATAGTGTTTAGGTTTATTCTTTTACTTATTTATTTATTTAATATTTAGCTGATTGTTGCCCTACCTTTGTGATGCAGAAAATTTTCAGAGGAAACAAAAGAAACCTCAGAAACTCATCTTTCCCCACAGGGCAGTGTGTCTCTCAGTTCCGTGTGGGTATCAGAGGAAGCACAGTCCACTCCGTGGCTGTGCCTGTTCCCTGCCAGCATCCCCCTGGCTGTGCAGGTGTGTCTGCATGTGGACCAGTTGTCTCCTGCTCACACCATTTTGAACTTTGGCAGTCTACAGATTTCATCCACAATCTATAAATAGCTGTAAAAAGACTTATGCCCAGAATATATAAAGAAATCCTACAACTCAAAAATGAAAATAAAGCAGTCCCATCCTTTAAAATGCAAAAGATTCAACAGACTCTTCACAAAAGAAGATATTCAAATGGCCAAGGGCATAGAAACATATTCAGTATCCTTAGTCATCAAGAAATGCAAATTAACCTGACCAGGCGGTGGCGCAGTAGATAGAGCATAGGACTGGGATGCTGAGGACCCAGGTTCGAGACCCCAAGGTCACCAGCTTGAGCGTGGCTCATCTGGTTTGAGCAAAGCTCACCAGCTTGAGCCCAAGGAGCTGGCTCTAGTAAAGGGTCACTTGGTCTGCTGTAGCCCCCCCCCCTCATCAAGGCACATATGAGAAAGCAATCAAAGAACAACTAAGGTGCTGCAATAAAAAACTGATGCATCTCATCTCTCTCCCTTCCTGTCTGTCCCTATCTGTCCCTCTCTCTGACTCTCTTTGTCTCTGTCACAAAAAAAAAAGAAAGAAAAAGAAAAAAAAAGAAATGCAAATTAAAACTGCAGGAAGATACCACCTAAAACCCACTAGATGGCTCAAATTTAAAAGTCCAATGTCACAAATGTTGGAGAAGCTGTGATACCCCTGGAACTCTCATTCTCTGCTAGTAGATGTATAAAGCAACACAACCACTTTGGAACACTGAAAATGTGTTTTTCAGTTTCTTATAAAGTGAAACTTGCATCTACCCTATGTAACCTTATAGTTCCAGTTCTAAATATTCATCTAAGAGAAGTGAAAACAAATATGCACAAAAAATACTTTCATAGCAGTTTTATTTATAGTAACCACAACAGGAGACTAGATAAACAAGTTGTGGCAAATGTATGTCAATGGTATACACAGCCTGATAAGGAGCGAACTAGTGACACACAGAACATGAGGACTCTCAAACACATGAGGAGCGAAAGACAGACACAAAAGAGGACAAACTTTATGACCCTGTTTTCGTGAAGTCTTACAACAAGACTTTGGTGATAGAAGTTACAATAATGACTTACAGGAGGGGAAAGATTGGAAAGGGGCAGGAACTTTCTGGGTAATGGAATGCTCTGTGTTTGGATAAAAGTTACAAGTTAAATGCATTTGTCAAAACACAGAATTGAACACTTAAGAACTACACATTTCACTATCATGTAAATTATACCTTAATTTGAAAGAATCCTGTGGGATGCATCTAGAGTTATGCTTAAGGACACTTTATAGCATTAAATGGATATATTGGAAAAGAAAAAAAGGGCTTAAATAAGCTAAACATTTATTTCAAAAGTTGCAGGGGGGAGGCCCTGGCCAGGTGGCTCTGTGGATAGAGCAGGGGTCCCCAAACTTTTTATACAGGGGGCCAGTTCACTGTCCCTCAGACAGTTGGAGGGCTGGACTATAAAAAAAAAAACTATGAACAAATCCCTATGCACACTGCACATATCTTATTTTAAAGTAAAAAAAACAAAACGGGAACAAATACAATATTTAAAATAAAGAACAAGTAAATTTAAATCAACAAACTGACCAGTATTTCAATGGGAACTATGCTCCTCTCATTGACCACCAGTGAAAGAGGTGCCCCTTCCAGGAGTGTGGCAGGGGCCGGATAAATGGCCTCAGGGGTCTGCATGCAGGCCCGCATGCCGTGGTTTAGGGACCCCTGGGATAGAGCATTATCCTGGCACACCAGGGCACATATGAGAAGCACCCAATGAGTGCACAAGTAAATGGAATGACAAGTTGATGCTTTTCTCTCTCTCTCTCTCCCCCTCCCTTCCTCCCCTCCTTCTCTCCCTTCCTATCTCTCTCTCTCAAATCAATGGAAAAGTTTTAAAAATATACTGCTCACAAAAATTAAGAGGATATTTCAAAATGAATATGAAGCTATAAAATATTCCCTAATTTTTGTAAGCAGTGTAAAAATAAAAGTTGAGGGATAAAAGGAAAAATAGGAGAAAAAGAAAGGAGTAGAATGAAGTAGTGGTGGATCAGGTGGTTCACACCGGTTCAACAGAATCGATACCTAATGTTTTGTTGAGTTCGGCAAACCAGTTGTTAAAATGGCACTTGTAATCAGGGTTCTCTCTAAGGTGGGCACCTGGGCAGCTGTCCAATATGGAAATCACAAATTTATATTCCTTTCTCTTTTTTAACGTTCATCTGCGCAACAGTGTATTCTAAGTGCCTGTAGTAATGTTCATTCTGCCTATAGGTGGAAAAAGTTTGATGGAACTATGCTTGTAACATTTATTTATTCATTTCATAAAACTCATTATACCTTTGATAAAATACTACATTTTAGTTCCCTCATGTTTGTTACTTCAATAAAAAAAAACATATAGCATAAAGAGAAAAAGTGCCAAACAACCAGGGGTGATAATCTGTCATTTGTTTCAGCTTTGTGTTACCCCCCAAATTCACCCGAGATATTATGAGTATTATTTAATATTTTTTCATTAATATTTTAAAACTCTTTCTTATAACATCATCTAGTTTTGTGTACATCTTTTATTGTTCTTATTTAAGTATTCAATGCATGAAATAATAAACTACCTTTCGCTATATCATTTCTTTATACTCAAAACGATCATTAAGGCAGAGAACTGGTTGTTAAATTATTTGAATGCCACCACTGAAAGAAGGTAATAATTAAATAAAGAATAAAAATTAGTAAAGTACCGCCTGACCAGGCAGTGGCGCAGTGGATAGAGCGTCGGACTGGGATGCAGAGGACCCAGGTTCGAGACCCTGAGGTCGCCAGCTTGAGCGCAGGCTCATCTGGTTTGAGCAAAAGCCCACCAGCTTGAACCCAATGTCATTGGCTCCAGCAAGGGGTTACTTGGTCTGCTGAAGGCCCATGGTCAAGGCACATATGAGAAAGCAAGCAATGAACAACTAAGGTGTTGCAATGCGCAATGGAAAACTGATGATTGATGCTTCTCATCTCTCTCCGTTCCTGTCTGTCTGTCCCTGTCTATCCCTCTCTCTGACTCACTCCCTGTCTCTGTAAAAAATAAAATTAAAAATTAAAATTAAAAAAAAAATTAGTAAAGTACCAAAAAAATATTTAGTAGAGATCAACAAAGCCAAGAGTGGGTTAAAAGTAAATACATAAATAGCCATAGCAAGATTCTCATGATATAAAGAAGACCTAAATAGCCGATATTGGGAGTGAAAAGGGGACATCACTACACACCCTGCACATATTAAAAAGATAATAAGGTGATAAGGAATAGTATAATAAAAGAATATCTAAACAGGTGTGTATCAATAAATTTGAAGTTTTAGATGGAATAAACAGATTCCTAGCAAAAATAATACAATATGCTAAAATGAGCACAAAAAAAGAAAGAGAAACCTTGCATAATCTTACAACTATATATTTAAATGATTCAGATTCACTTTAAAAACCTCCACAAAAGAAAGTTCCAGATCTATACAGCATCAGTCAAGATACCTATTAAACATTTTAAGGAAGGAATGATGTCCACTTCCAGAACAAAAAAAAAAAAAATGCAACCCCAGCCTTGGCCGGTTGGCCCAGTGGTAGAGCGTCGGCCCAGCATGTGGAAGTCCTGGGATCCATTCCCAATCAAGGTACACAGGAGAAGCAACCATCTGCTTATCCACCCTTCCCCCTCCTCTTTCTCCCTCCCTCTCTCTCTTCCCTTCCTGCAGCCATAGTTCAAATAGTATGAGCAAGTTAGCCCCCAGATGCTGAGGATGGCTCCATGGCCTCACATCATGCGCTAAAATGGCTGGGTTGCTGAGCAATGAAGCAGTGGCCCCAGATGAGTAGAGCCTCTTCCTTTAGTGGGTTTGCTTGATGGATTCCAGTTGGGGTACATGTGGGACTTCATCTTTCTGTCTCCCTACCTCTCATTTAATATATATATAAAAGAATTCAATCCCAAGTCTAGTGAATGAGAATATTAAGCTTGATGCCAAAACCTTGCAAAGGCAAGGCAAGAAAGAAATATTGTGGGCAAGTATTACCATGAATATAGAAGTCTAAAGCAAAAACTCAGCAAGCTGAATCCAGGGATATATAAGAAGGATAATATATTATCACCAAGTTGGGTTTGTGCCAAGAACACAAAATTGTTTGAACATTAAAAACTCAGTAAGTATAATATGAGTATGCCACATAAACAGAGTAAAATAGAAAAACCATATGATCGTCTCAATAGACACAGACAAAAGTACTTGAAAGAATTTAATACTATTCATGATTTTTTATAAACCCTTAGCAAATAAGAGTAGAATTTCCTTCATCTGATAAAGAGTATCTATCAAAACTTCACATTATTATAAGCCCTGGCCAGATAGCTCAGTTTGGTTAGAATGTTGTCCCAAAGAGCAGAGGTTGCTGGCTCCATCCCGTCAGGGCACATACAGGAACAGATCAATGTTCCTGTCTCTCTCTCTCTCTCTCTCTCTCTCTCTCTCTCTCTCTCTCTCTCAAAAACCAATAATATAATCGCTTCTCGGCCTTTTGGCTAAGATCAAGTGTAGTATCTAATCAGTTTAAAAACCAATAATATAAATATTTTTTAAAAGTTAAAAAAAAGCGTCACATTATTATGAGACATCATTGTATATTTTATAAGAATGTGTTCACCTGGATATTTTATACATTTTTCTGTACATGTGTTTATTTCCACAATTTTAAAAATGTGTAAGAATATCATAAACCTATAGCCAAATTATGCTAAACAGAGAAATACTATAGAAATTCCATGCCTGACTAGGCGGTGGCTCAGTGGATAGAGCGTCGGAATGGGACTCAGAAGACCCAGGTTCAAAACCCCGAGGTTGCTGGCTTGAGCGCTGGCTCACCAGCATGAGCAAGGGGTCGCTGGCTTCAGTGTGGGATCATAAACACTACCCCATAGTCACTGGCTTGAACCCAAAGGTCACTGGCTTAAAGCCCAAGGTTGCTGACTTGAGCCCAAGGTCACTGGCTTGAACCCGAGGTCACTGGCTTGAGCAAGAGGTCTCTGACTCAGCCCTAGACCCCCGGTCAAGGCACATATGAGAAAGCAATCAGTGAACAACTAAAGTAACAAAAGAAGAATTGATGCTTCTTATCTCTCTCCCTTCCTGCCTGTCTGTCCCTATCTGTCCCTCTCTCTGTCTCTCTGTCTCACTGTCTCTCTCTCACTAAAAAGAAAGAAAGAAAAACACAGAAGACTAAAAGGATGAGAGGGGAAAGGACAGGTTAGGACATAAACATTGCTGGATGCAGTCACTTCTCCTGTTCCATGCAAGTAAATTCAGAGAGAGGATGGAGGTCAACATAAAATAGCAAATCAGTTTTAAACTAGAAGTAAGTAGAAGGGAATCTTTATAAAAATCTCTGAATGAAGGAGAGAACATTCCAAACTGAAAATTAATGGAAGACACCATACAAGAAGAAGAAGTCAGGAAATTTGACTATATACAAATGTAACACTTGGACACACCAATAAAAAAGACTAAAAAGGCAAAGAACAGACTGGGAGAAAAGTTTAGAACAAATAATGTAGAAACAGATTAATATCCTTTCTTTTTATAAAGAGTGTATATAAGGAAAACATTTGGAAAATTAATAAAGGACAAGAAAAGGCAAGTTACAAAAGAGGAAATTTGGGGTGGATAACAAAATTTGAAATGCTCAATTTAAATAATAGAGCAAATGAAAAAAATCTTAAAGTGATGTCATTTTCACATATCAAACCAACCAAGTTTTTATAGCTAACACATTGCTGACTTGGATGAGGTGAAACGAGCACTGTGATAAGGTGCTGTGAGCATGTAGCTGGTTCAGCCACTGCAGAAAGCAGCATGGCACTTGTGCATATCCAAAAGAGTCATGCCTTGCCCTGGCCAGGTAGCTCAGTTGGTTAGAGCATCATCTCAATATGCCAAGGTTATAAATTTAACACCTGACAGGTCACATACAAGAATCAACCAATGAATGCATAAATGAGTGGAACAACAAATCAACATTTCTCTCTCTCTCTCTCTCTCTCTCTCTCTCTCTCTCTAAAAATCAATCAATAAAATTTTTTATAGTCATGTCTTTTGTTCCAGCAATTATATTTTTAGGATTCAGTTCTTGGGAATAATCTGATAGGCTAACAAAAATGTGCAGAGATAGTGATTGCATGAAGTAAAAATGGATGTTTTTTTAAAATTATCATATACAGTATAATGTCAACTAACTTAAGATAGGCATTAAAAAAAAGATTAAAAAGAAATAAGCCAAAATCTTAACAGCTAGTTGCTTTGAGCATTAAGATTATGAACAAACTTTTTTTACTTTTCCTAATTCTTTATTTTTTCTTCCTGTACCTTCCTAAGTATCAACAATGAGCATTTATTACTTTAAAAATCATAGGGGAGCCTGACCAGGTGGTGGCGCAGTGGATAGAGCGTCGGACTGGGTTGCAGAGGACCCTGGTTCGAGACCCCGAGCTCGCCAGCTTGAGTGCAGGCTCCTCCAGTTTGAACAACGCTCACCAGCTTGAGCCCAAAGTTACTGGCTCGAGCAAGGGGTCACTCGGTCTGCTGTAGTCCCCCTGTCAAGGCACATATGAGAAATCAATCAATGGATAACTAAGGAACCGCAACGAAGAATTGATGTTTCTCATCTCTCTCCCTTCCTGTCTGCCCATCTCTCTGACTTTCTGTCTCTGCCACACACACACACACACACACACACACACACACACACAAATCATAGTGGGGAAAAGAAGCACCTGAACAGGACTGGGAAAGGGTGTGGTAGGCAGAATAATGGTTCCTCAAGGACGTCTATGTCTTAAACTCCAGAACCTGTGAATATGTGACCTTACATGGCAAAAGCAACTTTGCCAGTATGATTAGATTAAGGGCCCTGAGATGGGGAGATTATCCTGGATTATTTGAGGGGACCCAATGTAATCACAAAGGCCCCTATCAGAGGGAGTCAGGAGGGTCAGAGTCAGCCACTGACACAGAGGAAGAAGTCACGTGTGTGTGGCCACACCAAGGAATGTGCAGCCTCTGGGGCTGGAAGAGTCATGAAATCAGATGGGGAATGCAGCTCTGTTGACCCATCTTTAGACTTCTGACCTACAGATTGTAAACCGATAAATTCGTGCTATTTTAAGCCACTAAATTTGGGGCTAATGTGTCCCAGCAGCCCCAGGAAATACACAGATGGCCATTTCCACCTTAGCTGCCCTGTTAGCCTATCTCCTCTGAGCACTTGGGGTTGGGGGCCTGACTCTTGAGCTATCTAGGCAACTCACTCCTTGGACCCCTCTGTCCAGGACCCCCCTCCCCGTCACCCCACAAAGCACCCACTGGGCTCCAAGGAACAGCATCCTCATCAGGCAGGGTCACTCACGGCTTAGACAATTGCAAACTGAGTATGAAGCTGAGCCCCAGGAGGAGGTGACTGGGCCCCACTTCCAGCCCAGCACAGGACATCAGTTAGTATCCACTCTGGGTCAGCACATCTGGGGTCTTGTCCATCTCTGCCCCACTTATGGAGCAGAGTAAGTTGGACAAAAGCAGTGTATTTTTTGCTGAAAAAATAAAGTAATTAAAAATCTCTTCCTTTCTCACAGGAAATAAATGCTATAAAGTCTTGTGAGAACTTTCTGGTATATGGTTTTTTTTCTTGTGTACTTAAAACAATGAACCCTCTAGAGGAAGGGAGCAGTGCCAAGTAAATTTGTGACCTGTGACTGGACATTGTGAGGGCGAGGCTGGGGAGAGGTGACAGAGGTTCACACTGGAGACCAGTTTCCTAATTAGCATACAGCTGTGCCTGCTCGCTTCAGACAGATCCTCCCTTCCACTTTTCCTCAGTCACACCTCAACCACGCATGCACGCATGCACACACGCATGCACATACTCAGACCAGCACTGCTCACCTCTGCTCACCATCAGGTTCCCTGTATCCAGACATCAGAAGAAAAGCAGTCCTTTAGGTGTGTGCCCTGCTAATTTATCTCACAAAGTCTGCCTTCTCTAGATCTACACCAGCAAACCACCCCCAGCTCTTTCTCCACCAGCCCGCACTCCTGGACACATCCTTCTCCTCCCCAAAAATCTTTTCCCCCCAAAGACAACAATATCCTTCCAACCCACCCTACCAGGCTTTTTTGAAACATATAACAAAGCCATATGACCTTTCTGTTCCTCAAATGAGCCAAGGCCAAGCTCATTTCCACATCTGAGCCTTGCGTTTGCTGTTCCCTGTGCCTGGAAAGCTGTCCCCGATCTCAAGTGCCTGCTCCTCCTCCTCCTCCAGGTCTCAGCTCAGTTGTCTCCTCCTCAGAGGATTCCTTCCAGCCTATCCCATCTAAAGCATCCCACCCACTGACACTGTCGGGCACCAGCTGGATTTCATCACATTTCTTACATGTCGTTTTCATTTCTGTGACTGATAGAAAGAATGATCAAATTAGCCCACACAAGAGTCACAAACCGTAGGATTGTCTGGTTGCCACAAATCCCTACTTCCAGAGCCTCCGACGCACACACACACCAAAGGCAACCCAGAAACCTCTCGGGGAAATTCTGTTGCTCCCAAGTCTTCTCTCACTCATTGATCATTTCCTTACTGAGATCAAATTCATGTAGCATACAATCCACCCTTTCAAAGTATATAACATGGGGGTTCTTAGGACATTCACAAAGCTGTGCAAACATCACCACTATTTAATTCCAGAACATTCTCATCACCCCCAAAAGAAACCCTTACTCATTAGCAGCCACTCTCCCAGCCCTAAGCAACCACTAATCTGTCTCTATGAATTTTCATATTCTGGCCGTCCCTGTGAAAGGACTCATACAATGTATGGCCTTTTGTGTCTGAATTCTTTTACTTAATGTTTTTGAGGTTCGTCCATGCTGTCGCATGTATCATTGCTTCATTCCTTTATATGGCTGATTAATATTCCATCATATGGATAGGCCACATTTTATTTATCTATCTATCCATCAGTGTATGCACATGTGGGTCATTTTCATGGTTTGGCTATTATGAATAACGTTGCCATGAATATTTGTGTCGAAGTTTATATATGAACATGTGTTTTCAATTCTCAGGTATTCAACAAGGAGTGGAATTGCTGGGTCACGTGGTAACCACATGTTTAGCATTTTCAGGAATGTCAAATTGTTTTCCAAAGTGGCTGTCCTATTTTACATTCCCATGAGCAACTTGTGTCCTCTCTGATTAGTGTTAAGAGTCTCAATAGTTCAGTTCTACAAAAGTAGAAAGATTTGGTCTGGGGGGTGAGATGGTTACAGCTATCATATTGTTTCCTCTCCATTAGATACATTCACTCATTCAACTAATATTATTTGTCTAATATGTCCCCCGGTATGGTTGTAGGTACAAAAATCCCTGCCCTCTTGAAGCTTACATTCTATTAAGGAGGGGAAACGGAGGAGACAGACAGTGGAGAAAAATAATGCAAGAGAATTGCTGTTGCTCTTAGGGTCATCGATGAAAGCCTCGGTGAGAAGTGAAGACATGAAAGATGTGAGGGACTAGAGCCTGTGCTATCTGGGCAAAAGCATTCTGGGCAAAGAGAATAGCAAGCACAAAGGCACTGAGGCAGCAGTGTGTCTAGCATGTTCAAAGAACATCTAAGAGGCCAATGTGGCTGAAGTGGGTTTAACCAGGGAAAGCAGAGCAGAGAGGAGACCAGAGAGAAAATGCGGTGGAGCAGTCCAGGTGGTAAGCACATTTGTAGCCTCAGTAAGGAGTTTGGATTTTTACTCTGAGGAGGATAAAATGTCGTTGGAAGGTTTTGACTAAAGGAGAGACAGGATCTAGCTTATATTTTCAAAGGATCATTATGGGATCTGAGAGAAGAGATGGATGTCCCACAGGTTTTGCCGGAGTTCCTAGAAAGATGAAGCTTCCAAACACAAAGGTGGGAGAGAAGGGAATACAAGTGGGGAGGTGTGATCAGGTCACATGTGAAATGTCAACATCCGAGTGGAGGTGTTCAATGGGCAATTGGTTAGAAGATTCTGGAGTCCAGGAAGATGACCAGGCTAGGAATACAAAATTGGAAGTTATCTGCATAAAGATAGTATGGAAAGCCAAGAGATGAGATGAGATCAACAAGGGAGTGACTCTAGAGAGAGAAGAAGCCCAAACACCAAGCCCTGAGGCCCTCCAACATTTTCAAGAAAGTCCCCTTAAATTTATTTAATTATTTTGAATTTATTGGGGTGAGATTGGTTCACAAAACCATACAGGTTTCAAGCGTACAGCTCAATAAAACACAATGCTGGAAGTATCCCACTACCTGTTATCAAATTATATTACAAGGCCATTGTAATCAAAACAGCTTGGTACTGGCATAAGAATAGGAATATAGATCAATGGAACAGAACAAAAAGCCCAAACTTTTATGGTCAATTAATATTTGACAAAGGAAGCAAGAGCATTCAATAGAGTAAGAAGAGTCTCTTCAATAAATGTGTTGGGGAAATTAGAAAGGTACATGCAAAAAAATGAAACTAGATCACCAACTTACACAATATACAAAAATAAATTCAAAATAGATAAAAGACTAAAATGTAAGTCATAAAACCATAATAATCCTAGAAGAAAACATAGGCAGTAAAATCTCAGACATCGCGGCCCTGGCTAGGTGGGCCAGTGGATAGACCATTGTCCAGCATACCCAGGTCACAGGTTCAATCCCCAGCCAGGGCAGTGGAACTATGAATTGATGCTTCTCTCTTTCCATGCCCGACCCCCACCTCTCTCTCTCTCTCTTTCTCTCAAAAATCAATGGAAAAATATGTTTTAAATCTCAGACATCTTATAGGAATATTTTTGCCAATATATCTCCTAGGAGGCGGAAACAAAAATAAACAAATAAGATTACATTAAATTAAAAAGCTTTTGCACAGCAAAAAAAAAAAAAAAATCATCAACAAAATGAAAAGGGAACCCACTGAACGGGAGAACATATAAATATTTGTCAATGATACATATGATAAGGGTTTAATTTCCAAAATATATAAAGAACTTATCAACTCAACATCAGGAAGACAAACAACCCAATTAAAAAACAGGCAAGTCACCTGAATAGATACTTCTCCAAAGAGGACATAGAGATGACCAATAGACATATGAAAAAAATGCTCAATGTCACTAATCATCAGAGAGATGCAAATTAAAACCCCCTTAATTTTTTTTAATTTATTGATTTTTTTTTAGAGAGAGAGGGGGAGGGAGAGAGAGAGAGAAAGAGAGAGAGAGAGAGAGAGAGAGAGAGAGAAGGGGGAGGAGCAGGAAGCATCAACTCCCATATGTGTCTTGACCAGGCAAGCTCAAGGTTTCGAAACAGCAACCTCAGTGTTCCAGGTCGACGCTTTATCCCACTGCGCCACCACAGGTCAGGCAAAACCCCCTTAACTTTTTAACCAAAATGGTATCCATCAACTTAAGGTTTACTTCAGCCCTCTATCGCTGCCCATATCTCAGCCCCTCCTTTTTTCTTCAACTTACCAAGGACTTTTCAAGCCTCTCAGCAATTTCTGCTATTTCCTTCTACCCCAAATGCCTAGAACCACCTCTCCCAACCTGTCTAGCAAACTCCCTGCTTTCCTTCCTTCAAAGCACCCTCTACCTTCACTTCTTTCCTGAAGCTTCTAACACATTCCCTTGCTTCTAACACATTCACAAAGGTCCAGGAGAGATTATCACCAGCTGCCCTGAGCAACTGGGGCTCCCCTGCTTTGGCTAGCAGGACCCATCCATCTGTCCATTTCAAACGATCAGCCCCTGGGTGGCCAGAAATTATGCCTTGTGCTGGGTCCATTATGAAAGCCATGCTGCATCTTTCAGCATCAACAACTGTAGACACTGAAACAGTGGGTGAGTGATTGAGTGGATGAAACGCGCAGGCTCCTGGCTTGCAGGAACTACTTAGAAATGGGGCCCACTTCTCAGCAAGACACCTGCTAGACCCTTCCTCCCACTGCAAGCCACCTCCTCCTACCCACAGCTTTTCCCAAAACTTCAGACCCAGGCCCCACTCACCTGGAAGCCAGAAGAGGAGGGGGAAGAGCAGCAGCAGGTACATTTTCCTCCTCACACTTCTTCCAGGGTCAAGCCCAGTGGAAGAGCAACTACAGACTGGTCTCCTTCATCCTCTAACCTTTCTGCTTTCACTCACTGTCGCTCTCACACTTCCTTCTTCAGCCACTTCCCATTGGCGGGTAAAACTAAAAGAGGAAGGAATGGGCAAAATGTCGTAGTGAACATGAATAAGCTTTTAGAGAATACCTTCCTGCCCAGAGTCACGCCACGATAGGTTTTCTGAAAAGAGAACTTCGAGGTGCTATTCTGTCTTCTGGAATTTGCATACACAAGAACCCACCGGGTGCGGTCAACTCTTACTCAATCCTCTTGAGAGGGGGTGAGGACACCCATCAGAGAGCCAAGGAAATGGACACAGTGTCCTAAACCCTGAATTTCAGGTGTAGCCAGATCAGGTCACAAGTTCAATCATATTAAGGAGGACTTAGGGCCAAAGCCGGAGAGCCAGAGGAGAGATTCTAGACCAAAGGTTGGAATAAAATCAGGCTGAGGGGGTATCAAAACCCAGACTGCAAAGAAATGGGCTCAGAGATAAGGGTAAGGGGCAGGAGGGGCCTCTGTCCTGAGAACATGCTGGGAACTCTTACTGCTGTGCTCCAGCCCTCCAGGTGGGATCCCTTGGGCATCAACCCCAGCCTGAATCTTCCAGAAACTTGTCAGTAATGCCAAAGGCTCCTTACTGAAGAAACCAGGTCATCACTCCCTTGCCCTGCCCCCTCCCTCCATCTTATAAAATCTGTCTGCTGAAGTAGGAAGAAGGAAAGAACCAGCTCTTCGGGTCTTACTCCCCTCTTTCTGGCAACTCTGTGCCCATCCCCCCCCCCCAGCAGTCCCAGCAAGCCCTCGGGGTGGGTGGCAGAGGTTAGGAAAAGATAAAGCCTTTCTCATATTTCACTCCTGGAGCCACCTTTTTTTTTTTTTTTTCAGAGAAAGAGAGAGAGTTAGAGAGAGGGATAGACAGGGACAGACAGACAGGAATGGAGAGAGATGAGAAGCATCAATCATCAGTTTTTCCGTTGTGACACCTTAGTTGTTCATTGATTGCTTTCTCATACATGCCTTGACCGTGGGCCTTCAGCAGACCGAGAAACCCCTTGCTCAAGTCAGTGACCTTGGGTCCAAGCTGGTGAGCTTTGCTCAAACCAGATGAGCCCGTGCTCAAGCTGGCGACCTCGGGGTCTCGAACCTGGGTCCTTCGCATCCCAGTCCAATGCTCTATCCACTGCACCACCGCCTGGTCAGGCTGGAGCCACTTTTGTTACATGTCACACACACCCTGTGACATCTTGAGAAGCAACTGAGACCCAGGGAGAGACCTAAGCCCTCATACCCTAATCAAGAATGAGTCCAAGAGCAGGAGGGTTGTTTGCACACAAAAAAACCACAGCAGGTGATAGCCAGGGCTATTCCAGGATGTGGTCAGAGCCAACCTTCCATTTTACAAGATCAATAATCCAGGTATGAGCCTGGTCAGCCCGGTAGCCCCCAGTGCTCAGCAAGTCCACCCTCTGTCCAGGGTCTCTGAAAGCAGCAGGGACTGGTTTGGCTTCTAGGAGGAATGACAGCCCTGAAAACACAAGGGGACAGATGCTTTAAGGGTCACAGGGTTACATTTCCTTTCCCGGGCACAGGCAGTAGAAAGTGGATGGCTTCCGAGCTGCTCATGGTTCTGTCTGTGGCCCAACCCTCTGATCCTGGGCCCTTTGAATCAGGAACAGAGAATTATCTGGTTGTCTCTGGGTGGTGGCAAGACTGCTCCTCTAAACAAGTGCCTCTGGGGGCTACAGGAGAGTCAGGCTATTCTGAAAGCCCTGTGTCCTCAAAGACTCATCTGAGGCCCACCCTGGCTTGACTTCGCATGAGTCAGTTACCTTCCAGGGGTTCCAGGTTCCGGATTGAACGGGTCATCTCAGATTCCTCCTGCCCTAAAGCACTTGTGTGTGTGTGGGGGGGGGGGGACACATGTGTGCATGCATGCTGTGTACACATGTAGTGTGTGTGTGTGTGAGAGAGAGAGAGAGAGAAAGAGAGAGTGTGTGTTGATGCGTTGATTGGGTTTTTCTGGTTACAAAAAACAGAGATTCTCAAGCTCCTTCCTGTGGTCACTGTGGACTCAAGAACTGCAGGCCATCTCTTTTTTTTTTTTTTTTAATAAAGGTGTTTATTTTTTTAAATTTTTATTTATTTATTTATTCATTTTAGGGGGGGAGAGAGAGAGAAAGAGAGAGAGAGGAGGGGGAGGAGCAGGAAGCATCAACTCCCACATGTGCCCTGACCAGGCAAGCCAGGGTTTTGAACCTGCAACCTCAGTGTTTCCAGGTTGACGCCCCATCCACTGCACCACCACAGGTCAAGCTGCAGGCCATCTCTTTTCAGAAGCCAATCTGCTCATCAGTGGAGGTGCTCCTATACAAAAAGGGCCGGTTTCCCCGGGTCTCTCCTCCCACTCTGGGACAGAAGGACCACAAAAGAATGAAAGAAACCAAAGTCTAAACCCAAGGAATCGGGGACCTGAAAAAAAACAAGAAACAAGTCTCTCAGTGGAGGAGCAACAGGAAATAGCATTCAGCCGGACTCCATTGAGACCAGAGCCGAATGTGACCTGAGACCAGGTGCCTCGGGGCTGGAAGGGCTTCCCTCTGGGCTCTGCCACCAGCATGACAGTGGGCTCCCTTTTAAGCTCCACTCAGTGGCATGCCAAGCTCTTACTTCTTTATGAAAGTGAGGGGCTCTGGCCAGTTGGCTCAGCAGTAGAGCATCGGCCCGGCATATAGAAGTCCCAGGTTCAATTCCTGGTCAGGGCAAACAGGAGAGATGACCATTCACTTCTCCACCCCTTCCTCCTCCCCCTTCTCTGTCTCTTTCTCACTCTCTCCTTCCCTCCTGCAACCATGGGTCGAGCAATTTGGCCCTAGACACTGAGGCCTCACCTCAGGCGCTGAAATAGCTCGGTTGACAAGCAACAGAGCAGCAGCCCCGGATGGGCAGAGCATTGCCCCTAGTGGGCTTGCCAGGTGGATCCCAGTCAGGGCGCATGCAGGAGTCTGTCTCTGCCTCCTGTCTCTCACTTAAAAAAAAAGAAAGAAAGTGAGGAAGAGGCCGATTTGCCATGAAGCTTACGGAGCTTAAAACCTCAGCACCCCTCACTTGATCAGGCTCCTTTCAAAGCCTTGTATCAAACTTTGTTTTCATAATTTAGGGAAATTTTTCCTTAAAAGAGGCCTCAACATGATATAAACTTCAGTATGAAAGGTGGTCCCACCCTAGCTACCTGCCCTTTGACTCCATAGTTGTTCTCACTAAAGGGGCAGGATCTATCCCCTTCCCCCCATACCCGTGATGGCCCCATCCTCGGGCTAGACCAGACCTGTGACCTACTTCCCCAAGGTAACACCGCAGAAGTCATGGTGCACCAGTTCCAAACCTCAGCCTGCAGGGGCTTCCTGCATTTCCTCTTGCACTCACTCACCTCTGCTTCTGTGTGAGCTCGCTGGAGCTAACCAGTGGGTGGGCCGAGAGACACGTGGAGCAGAGCCAAGTTGCCCCGGCCAACTGTCAACCAATCTCCAACATTCAAGGGAGCCCACCTGAAATCAGAAGCGCCACCCAGATTAAATTGCCGATTCACAAACTTGCTCTGTGCCACTGAGTTTGGGACAGTTCGTTGCATGGCTATTGTGGCCATAGAAAATTCAGAGAAGATCCCACTAAACCGTCAGCAGCTGCCCCCCACCTCCACTCTGTATGGATTTAGCTGCCCCCTGACTTTTGTTCATGCATTTGTTCTCTGCCCCTCTGACTTTCCAGCAAAGCTGCTCATGGATGGCCCCTCCTTCCCCTCCTGTCCCGTGACACGCCCCCACACACACACATCCATACCTCTTCCTCTTTTGTGGTTCAGATGAGAACAGACTTTGGACCCATCCAACCATAAGTGGCTTTTGATTCAAAACAGTAAACTGGTCTGTATTGCAAAAACCATACTTGTTCATTTTAGGAAAATAAATTGTGAAATACAGCAAAGGTTTAAAAACAAAGATAATCACTTTGAACACTAATACTTATACTTGCGTCTTTTATCTCTTCCTTCGGAAATGCATGGTTATTTCGAAAATCAAGCAGAGTCACTATGTGTTATCTGAGTTCGTGTCACTCATTGCTCAGCAAATTTTCACTGCCAACAGTACTGTCTACTTTAGGAAAATACGTCCTATAAACAAAGATCTTCATGGAGCATGGTTTTAAAGCTTTGTAGAGCCAACTCACATTTCTTTTTGGTGGAAATGCATCCAGAGACTGCAACCCCAAACTCCTCTTGGTCATTGGAGACTTGCAAACTATAGAGACTCTGTTGTCAGACCCCAGTCTACTCCTAGGTGGTACAGCTCCCGTATGGAAAGGCCAGGTTAGTTGCATCTCTCCCATTGTGGATAAAGGTCCAAGAGGGCTGTAGCCCCCGTGGCTAAAACCACATTTGGCACATTTTAGAGGCTCAATGAATAACTGATGGAAAATAAATTAACAAATGAACTAATTTTACTGCACTGTCATTCTTCCCCTGGCCCTGTAAGCTCTGCTAAGACACTCTGTCTAGCGCCTGAGAACCAGTCATAAACCAGAACTGTTCTCAGCAACCGTTCTTGAATCCTTTTGGTTCATCTTGGTCCCAACTACACTTCATCTTTTCTACCCACTAGATGCTATGCTCCATGTTTTATGCAGTTATCACACTGAATCCTCACTACGAATCGAAAGGGAAGGTGATGGTAATTTTACTTTTCAAACTAAAAAAAAAAAAAAATCAAGGCTCAAAGGAGAAAGTAACTTACCTGTCCAAGGTCACATGGCTAGTAACTGGCAGAGTCAGGATTCAACCCCAGGTCTGGCTTACATCAGCATGCCATCCTGCCTCCTGCTGGAGAGGGAGAGAGAGAGCCAGCTGCCCTTCGTTCAGCTGATAATAAAGAAGAAGGAACAGGGCATCAAACTGTTAATAAAGATAAAGCATCCTTGAGCTGTTTGTCATCAGGGTGTCTGCTCCATGGCTGTTTTAAAACGGGTTTCCAAAACAGGGAAAGAATGTGGTATCGTGAACCGGAATCTTATTTAACAAAGCCAGTAACTGATAACACACCAACCTTTAGCATTTCCCAGGTGTAGTGCATCTTTGGTCCATGGAACAGGAAATGGGGTCTCAGCCAAACTCTTGTCCAAGGAATTCAGGAGAAGGCAAAGCTGACTTGTGAGAAAAGCACAGGTCTCCAAAGAATGAGTTAACCCTCTACATGGGTGAGAAAGTAAAGGGGCTCTTTGACTGTCAGAACAGAGGGTCTGTCACTTTGCCACCTGCCCCTCCAGTATCTAAAATGTGTAATCCTTGCTGAAACTGACAAGTGGAAATAGCTGCAACCCAGTTTCCCTCTTCCCAGAGAGCATCATCTTTTTTAAAGCAATGATTGGTGGCCTGGGTTTATTTGAAAAAATGAAATTGAGCATTTGCTCAACAACAGCTGGGCTAAACATAGGCCTTCCTCTTGTTTTCACCCAAGTCGTCCAAGTTCAGCATGCCTCCCCAACAATACACAGACATTCCCTGATTTCAAGTGATGTGTGGCCATTGTAGTAGAAGAATAATAGAATACAGGGAGCATAAAGAATGCATTGCATTATACTGAAACTGTCAACTTAAAATCAGCTCAAAGTCTAGAATTATATGCCATTATTATGGCTTTTCAGCATTTGCCATATTCCTCCTTTAATCTATATACAGACAGCAAATATTTACTTATGGTGTTTCCACTATAAAGACTGCTGTCTTAGGAACAAATGCTGATGAACTATTTCAGCAGTTCCTCCTTCTTCAAAGACTTGTATGTCAACATAGACTCCATGTTTTATAGGACATACTCGAGCTCACTCCATGCTCCCTGGAGCTTTAGCACAAGGGAATGCCATTTTTTTTTTTTCTTTTTTTTTTTTGTGTGTGTGTGTGTGTGTTTTTCTGGGGTTGGAAACAGGGAGGCAGTCAGACAGACTCCCGCATGCGCCCGACCGGGGTCCACCCGGCACGCCTACCAGGGGGGGATGCTCTGCCCATCTGGGGTGTTGCTCTGTTGCAACCAGAGCCATTCTGGCACCTGAGGCAGAGGCCACGGGGCCATCCTCAGCGCCCGGGGTGGCTTTGCTCCGGTGGAGCCTTGGCTGCGGAAGGAGAAGAGAGATACAGAGAGGAAGGAGAGGGGAAGGGGTGGAGAAACGGATGGGCACTTCTCCTGTGTGCCTTGGCCGGGAATCGAACCCAGGACTTCTGCATGCCAGGCCAACACTCTACCACTGAGCCAACTGGCCAGGGCCTAGAAATGCCCTTGTTGATCAAACTACCCAAAAGAAAATTATTTGGAGCAACCATGACAGATCGAGCAATTCAATCTCATACTACTTATCACCAGAACACTGCAGCCCTGTGTAAACAATTTCAACTTTCTCGGGAAGCAGCACAGCAGATTGGGAAATTCTGTCCAAGGGGTCTTATACTACAATCTGTCCCTTCATTTGGAGTTAACCCTCAAGGACCCCTACCAGGACAACTTTGGCAAATGGATGTTACTCATATACCTTCATTTGGCAAACAATCCTATGTCCACGTTACAGTGGATACATATTCTGGATTTATAGTAACCTCTGTCAGAACAGGAGAGGCTGCTAAGCATGTTATAGCTCACTGTCGGTATGCATTGTTCTATTATTGGATTTCCTAAACTGGTTAAACTGACAATGCTCCTGCATATGGAGCAAAAGCATTTACTGTATTTTGTCAAACCTTTCGAACTATGTGTATTTCTTACAATCTTTAAAGTCAAGGTATTATTAAAGTGTACCCAGCAAATATTTTAAGGTCAATTTAAAAAAATTTAAAAGGGGGGAGTCATATCCTGGAACTCCTACAGTTCTACCATATCATGCTTTTTACTTAAAAATTTCTTTTGAATGCTGATGAACAAATCTTTTTCTCCTGCAAACTACTACCTTTTTTTTTTTTTTTTGATCTAGCTAGTAACACTGTTTTGTCTTTTTCCAAATAGCTCCAGATATATGGAAAAGATTTATAAAGGCAGATGAGGATCCTCAAATCCCTCAGCGAGATCTTCTGAGCATGGCTTTTAAGATACCAAGAGGCAGAAAAAGCCCAATAGAGATCAGGGAAACTACCAGCTTTTAGGATACGCCCTTAAAGGCTCCAATGCCCCAAAGGGTCTCATAGGATGCCATCTGGGTCCTGCTTCAATAGTGGAAAGGAAGGTCATTGAGCTAAAGCCTGCCAGACTTACATGCCTCTGCTGTGAGGAAACAGGGACACTGGAAGGTAGGCTTCCCCCTCGCTCCTCTAAGGGAGGGTTCAGTCTCTTCCAGCCCTGCTCCAGCCACCTATGACCTAACCTTGCCCAGAATGCTGGGGTTTGCCACTGAAGGCTGAAGGTGCTCAGGGCCATCGGCCCCATCTAAGACACTGTGGACGAGCCTAGGGTATTTCTTCCAAGAAGCAGGTAAACTGATCTCATTTGCACAAGGGCCACTTAACTAGGTCTTGCCTGACTAGTCAGGTTTTTTATTCTTCCCTCGAAGATCTCTGTTGTGGGTGTTGATAGTCCTATTTTCTGCTGCTTTGTTTAATATATAGTGTTTCCTTTATTCCTCCTACCTCAATGCCCCACTCATATTTCAGGCTGGGACCTACTCCTAATTTAGAGCTCTCTTTCCCCCTTCTGCCAACTTCTATTATGAATCTACCTTTGCCACCCAGCTTAGTGTATCCCAAGGTTCTCTTTACCACGCCACAGTCACAGAGCTCCAGGGAAAAGCAACCTGGTCTCATCTCTCCAGGCAAAGGAGAACAGAAGCTCCATCTCCACACATGCTGCAGATGGCTTTTCAAGTCTACCTGAATAATTACCAGCTAGAAGCAGCGGTCATTGGGACTTGGACGTGAGCTGCAAAGTATAGAATTGTGACAACAAATCCAGTGCCATGCGGACTTTTCCTGTGGGGAACTTTCCTGGACTCCTGCTCCCTGTGACAGCTCCTAACAGACTGAACTGGGGTTAGGTTGCACTTTTCAGGGATGTGGCATGGTGATGGGGCCAACTTGGACTTGGTGAACATGTGAAGGACACTACTCTTTTATCGATTCTTGCTATATTGGCCAAGAGTTTGCTTAAAGGCTTTAATCACTGTAAAAAAAAATAGAGGACTGGATAAAGAAGATGTGGCTCATATACACCATGGTGTGCTATTCAGCCATAAGAAATGATGACATCGGATCACTTACAACAAAATGGTGGGATCTTGATAGCATTGTACAGAGTGAGATAAGTAAATCAGAAAAATAACAGAAACTGCGGGGTTCCATATATTGATGGGACATAAAAACGAGACTAAGCCTGACCTGTGGTGCGTAGTGGATAAATGCTGAGGTCGCTGGTTCGAAACCCTGGGCTTGCCTGGTCAAGGCACATATGGGGAGTTGATGCTTCCAGCTCCTCCCCCTTCTCTCTCTCTGTCTCTCCTCTCTCTCTCTCTCTCTCTCTCTCTCTGTCTCTCCTCTCTAAAATGAATAAAAAAAGAAAAAAAAAACAAAAAAAAACGAGACTAAGAGACAGGGAGACAGGGACAAGAGAGTGGTGGTTATGGGGGGCGGGGGGAGGGAAGGAGCGAGAGGGGAAGGGGGAAGGGGAGGGGCACAAAGAAAACTAGATAGAAGGTGACAGAGGACAATCTGACTTTGGGTGATGGGTATGCAACAGAATTGAATGACAAGATAAGCTGGACATGTTTTCTTTGAATATATGTACCCTGATTTATTGATGTCACCCCACTAAAATTAATAAAAATTTATTTATTATAAAAAAAAAGAATGCATTGCATCCTGACCAGGCAGTGGCACAGTGGATAGAGCGTCGAACTGGGATGCCGAGGACCCAGGTTCAAGACCCTGAGGTTGCCAGTTTGAGCGCAGGCTCATCTGGTTTGAGCAAAAGCTCACCAGCTTGGACCCAAGGTTGCTGGCTCGAGCAAGGGATTATTCAGTCTGCTGAAGGCCTGCGGTCAAGGCACATATGAGAAAGTAATCAATGAACAACTAAGGTGTCGCAACAAAAAACTGATGATTGATGCTTCTCATCTCTCTTCGTTCCTGTCTATCCCTCTCTCTCTCTCTCTGTAAAAAAAAAAAAAAAAAAAAAAAAAGAATGCATTTCAAATCACCCCTAATCCCACCACTCAGAGATAATTGCTGTTAAATATGTGGATGTCCATTCATTACTAATCTTTTATTCTTCTCTGTAGAAAAGCAACATATTCCAGGTAAAATAAAGGGTCGCTCATGTATGAATTTACTTCACCAACTAGTTTATTACATTTAGTAGGGCTTCTTAATACAGAAAAGTATATTTTAAAAATGTGGCCAATAATACCCTTTCTGAAATACCCGGAGTTAATACTGTAGGGTAAGAAAATTAATTTTTTCCTCCTACCTTTTAAATTCTTCTGGCTGGATTAATAATTAAATTAACATAAAACGGATTAACAGGATAGAATGCTAAATTTATTACATATGTACATATGGGGCTTCCATAAGATTATGAGACCCCCCCCCTTCCTGGATAGATGGGTCAGTTAAGGCTTATATGCCACCTTGAGCTGAGAAAGAGGGGGAGGGGTAATGGTCTGGGATTTCAAAAGTCAGGCAGGCAATTTACACGGAGATAGAAAAGCAAATGTTTAGTAAACAAATGTTTGCTGGGATATATTTAACAATGCAATGCCCAGAGGACTTTTGTCAAACAGGCTTTGCCTGTCTATCACACCTAGTTCATATTAACCTACAGTCATTTAGGATGATAGCTCCCTTCCTGAAGCAGGTCTTATTTTAAGCAATTAGAGGAATGGCCAAAGGTTCTTTTTGAGGCTTTTGTTTCTTAAAAATAACCAGCTCAAAATAATCAATGTCCAAAAAGGTATATTTTGGGGTGGCAAACTCTGCTTCCTCTCAACACTTTTTTCAAAAAGGTAAGGCAAGCAATGGTTTAAAAAAAATAGAGAAAATGCCTGACCTGTGGTGGCACAGTGGATAAAGCGTCAACCTGGAAATGCTGAGGTCGCCAGTTCGAAACCCTGGGCTTGCCTGGTCAAGGCACATATGGGAGTTGATGCTTCCAGCTCCTCCCCACCTTCTCTCTGTCTCTCTCTCTCCTCTGTCTCTCTCTCTCTCTCTCCCTTTCTCTCTCCTCTCTAAAATGAATTTTAAAAAAATTTTTTTAGGCCCTGGCCGGTTTGCTCAGTGGTAGAGCGTCGGCCTGGAGTGCAGAAGTCCCGGGTTCGATTCCCGGCCAGGGCACACAGGAGAAGCGCCCATCTGCTTCTCCACCCCTCCCCCTCTCTTTCCTCTCTGTCTCTCTCTTCCCCTCCCGCAGCAGCCGAGGCTCCATTGGAGCAAAGATGGCCCGGGTGCTGGGGATGGCTCCTTGGCCTCTGCCCCAGG
This sequence comes from Saccopteryx leptura, assembly GCF_036850995.1. Taxonomy (NCBI): domain Eukaryota; kingdom Metazoa; phylum Chordata; class Mammalia; order Chiroptera; family Emballonuridae; genus Saccopteryx; species Saccopteryx leptura. The sequence goes on from NC_089507.1 coordinate 172,131,381, forward strand.
CGCTAGAGTGGCTCTGGTCACGACAGAGCGACGCCCCGGAGGGGCAGAGCATCGCCCCATGGTGGGCAGAGCGTCGCCTCCTGGTGGGCGTGCCGGGTGGATCCCGGTCCGGCGCATGCGGGAGTCTGTCTGACTGTCTCTCCCCGTTTCCAGCTTCAGAAAAATACAAAAAAAAAAAAAAAATTTTTTTTTTAAATAGAGAAAATGAAAAGTAAAAGTCTCCTCCCCATTCCTCATCTCACCATCTCCAGAACCTCAGAGATGACCACTGTCAGCCTCTGATGACCTCCCTGAAAAATGTGTATGCATAACCACAGTGTGCCCCTCACGGAGGACACGGTGCTCATCACACGAGCACACCTCTCTGCCTCTTCTTGTACTTAACAGCACAGTTTTTCCCAAATAGCACCTACAAGTCTGCCTCCTTCTTCAGTCATTTTCACAGCATTGTACTGTGTGAATGTCCCAGAGCTCATTTCTCCAGTCCCAGCTGATGAATTATTTGCTCTCACAAATGCTGCAATGAGTGCCTTGTACACACAGCTTTTGCCAATAAAGCCGTGGAATTGCTGAGTCAAAGAAATTTGCTGTGGTAACTTTGATGGATGTTGTCAGTTGCCCTCCAAAAAAGGCTACCCCTGTGTATCCTCTCACCAGTGGAGTATGGATGAGGGCCTGCTTCCCAAATCTCAACCAGTAATGACCATTATCAAATTGTTATCAAACCATTAAATGTTATATTATATCAATCAGGGGTCTCCAGAGAAACAGAACCAGTAAGAGAAAGAGAGAGAGAGATACATAAGATACAGAGATGTAGTTCAAGGAATTGGCTTATTTGACTGTAGGGGCTGCCAAGTCCAAAATCTGTAGGGCAGGCCAGCAGTTCAGAAATTCTCAGGCAGGAGCTGACGCTTACTGGCTTGAGACAGAATTTCATCTACCTCGGAGAAATGTCGGTTTTGCCTTTAGGTCGTTCAGTGAATCGACTGAGGCCAATTCAAATCATTAAAGACTTACCCAAGACAACTAACTATAGATGTTAACCACCTCTCTAATGTGCCCTCACAGCAACACTTAGATCAGTGTTTAATTAAATAACTGGGTACAAAAGTGTTGGGCAGATAAAATATATTATGCTCACTTTGTTAAAGATGGTGCTGCCCACATGGAAGCCGGTCGCCCAGGTGATAGTATTAGTTGCCCTTCTTGCTTGGGATGGACGTGATTATATTAATGTGTGTTGGGGAAGGGCTTTCGAGCCAAAAGGTTTTAAAAGGAAGAGAAATCAAATTGTTCCGGGGAAGAGAGATTATGTTCTAAGAAGAGCCCATGGAGGGAGAGCAAAGAAAGTTCACATGGAGGAGAGGAGAAGCAGCCAAAATGGCGGAGTGCTGAAGGAGAAGCCAGTTTGTGCAGAGTTTGTGTAGAAAGAAGGAGATGGGGAACAGAGGTGAATAGTCTGGTGAGATAGAAACCTTTGATTCTAGGAAACTCGGATAAGTCAGTGGCTTTGGGAGCCCTGAATGGAAAGGGAAGTATTTTCCCACTGTGTGTATTTCTTGCCCGCCGGGTGCAAGCTAGGATTAAAGCTAATGGCCCACCAGTTCTTGGCTCTGTTGTTTAATTACCGTCTGTCCGAATCAAATGTGAACCTGCATGGGCCAGGTGGCTGTGATGGTGGCCGTGGCTACTGGCTTTACAAAAAGCCTGGTCAATTTGGACATAAAACCAACCATATACACACACAAATATACCAATTTACATTCTTTGTCTATTTTTCTATTGATATTTTCTTTTGAGAGCTCTTTATGTTACTAAGTATACTTAGTCACATGTCACATGTCTTGCAAATACTTTGCTTCTATCATTTTTCTTTGTGTTTCTGGTATCTTCTGCCAGTCAGACATTTTTATTTCTATGCAGTCAGATCTATTGATCTGTATCTTTATGGCATCTGAATTACCTTGTTTTGTTAAGAAGGTTGCTCAGAGACGCTTTAGGAGCCATGGTAACCACCCCATTCATCTAGATTTTCTAAATGTTCCCTCTGAATCCCAGAGTCCCAGGAAAAGCAAGGTGCTTAGACAGCATTAGGCCAGTTCCCATTAAGAGGCCTCCACCAAAGTACGATTTACTGTTAGACCCCTGCTTTTAGCAAGGGGTCAGTACAAAAGCTGTAGGGAAAGCTTTATATCTTCTGCAAAATTCCAATTGCCCATTTTGTCACTCCAAGCCCCTCGTGTAAGAATCCACATAAGAGAGCCTTCTCAGCCTCGCATGCCAGGAGAAAACCGTCATCAACGAAAGAGCTCATGCATTTCTTGTTGGGCAACAAGAACCACACACCCCATCTGGTTTCCCATTTTGTCTTTGCCAGGAAATCTAAACCCAAACATTAGGCTCAAATGCAGGAACAACCCAGCCCCACTCTGGGGAGGAAGGTTTCCTCTGGCAATTCCTTTAACTGCCTCCTTATTGATGTGGGTTTTGTTTTAAACCACCTCAAATCCCCTTTGGAAGCGGATGAGGCACAAATATAGACATAAACAAAATGGCTTAAGAAGAGAGAGCAGCCCTGACTGGATAACTCAGTTGGTTGGAGCATTGTCCTGATACACAGAGGTTGCTGGTTCGATCCCCAGTCAGGGCACACACAGAAACAGATCAGTGTTTTTTTTTTTCTCTCTCTCTCTCTCAAATCAACCAATAAGGTTTTTTTTGTATTTTTCTGAAGTGAGAAGTGGGGCGGGGGTGGGGGGCAGACCCGACAGACTCCTGCATGCCCACCAGGGGGCGATGCTCAGCCCACCTGGGGCATTGCTCCACTGCAACCAGAGCCATTCTAGCACCTGAAGTGGAGGCCATGAGCCATCCTCAGCACCCGGGCCAACTTTGCTCCCGTGGAGCCTTGGCTGTGGGAGGGGAAGAGAGAGACAGAGAGAAAGGAGAGGGGGAAGGGTGGAGAAGCAGGTGGATGCTTCTCCTGCATGCCCTGGCTGAGAATCGAACCCGGGACTTCTACACGCCGGGCAGATGCTCTACCACTGAGCCAACAGCCAGGGCCAACAAATAAGTTTTTTTTTTTTAAAGAAAAAGAAGAAGAAGGAGGAGGAGGAGGAGGAGGAGGAGGAGGAGAAGGAGGAGAGAGAACAAAGACACTGGTCTGGATGGTGGCCAACTTGACAGAGATTTCTGTTGGCACCACTCTTTAAATTTATTTTATTTATTCATTTTAGAAAGGAGAGAGAGAGGAAGAGAGAGAGAGAGGAGGGGGGAGGAGCAGGAAGCATCAACTCCCATATGTGCCTTGACCAGGCAAGCCCAGGGTTTCGAACCAGCGACCTCAGCATTTCCAGGTCGACGCTTTATCCACTGCACCACCACAGGTCAGGCTGTCGGCACCACTCTTAATTACTCGGTCTGCTGAAGGCCTGTGGTCAAGGCACATATGAGAAAGCAATCAATGAACAACTAAGAAGTCACAACGCGCAACGAGAAACTAATGATTGATGCTTCTCATCTCTCTCCGTTCCTGTCTGTCTGTCCCTGTCTATCTCTGCCTCTGTAAAAAAAAAAAAAAAGAAGAAGAAGTTTCACTCCTCAGTGTGGCACCTCAGTGACAGCCATCCTCCAGGGCCTCAGACCCCCCCCCTACCTACAGCCACTCCCATGCTCTTGCCCCTCCTCAGAGAATGATGTGGAGGCCCAGGCTTCACTTCCAAGCTCTGTCCACATCCCTGCAAAGCACCACCTTGACCTCTCCTCAGACATGTGAATGCAACACTAACTATGAGCTTGAGCAAAAGCAGAGTCTATAGCAGGGATCTGGACCTTTGGCCCCGTGAACCACTTGTTTCTTTGAGAGGGGCACAAACAGAGGAGGTGGGGCAGGTATAAGGGTCATCCCACATTCAGAGAGAAATAATTCAATAGTGTTTGTAAGTCGATCAATTCTGAGCTCTCCAATGTGGCCCAGAAAAAAGTTCTTAAGAGTCATCAACTGATTTCTGAAACGATCATCTCCACGGGGCTGGCATTTCTAAAAAGGCCGATTTGAGAGTATCATCCTGCCCCTGGCATGAGGCAGGATTCAGCTGGATCTGAAATGCTAAACCTTGTCACTCTGGACCATGTCCCCACTGAACCAGGAAAGGTCCCAAGAAGACAGACTGTTTTGATATGATAGAAGAAAATGACAAGAACTCTTCACCCAGCAAAGGAAAAGAATAAAAGAGAAAAGCATGAGAATCTTTTATATCCTTTAGTAAATGAACAAACAAGGTGGACATGGATAGACTGATCCTTTATATTCTAGAATATTTTCTCCGGGAATATTTCTGTTGACAACACTGTCCAAGAAGTTGGTTGGATTTAAGATGTAAATTATTAAAGCCATTGCACATAACAAACAATTGGAGCCCTTTAACCCAGGAGGAAATATAAGCTGGAGAGAATTTGGTCTGAGAAGCGGGGGTGGGGAGCGTCCAAAGTCTATATCATGAACAGCCTCATGTTTGCCCTGCTGCCAGGTTGATGACACTGTCAGAGACAAACGGGGTTGGGCCCTGGGTCTGACCCAAGGAGGTCCTGACAGTCTTCACATTTTCATATTTTTTATTTCTTTATGCCTTTATGTTTTTTGCAAGTCCACTTAATTTGGCATCTCCTCAACCTTTCCAACAACCGTGGGCGCTTACTTTTGAAAAGTGGCTCTTGTCCACTTACTTGAAAACTAAGGCATTTAGCCACTCGTTCACTCACCCACTCATTCACTCACTGAGAGACTGCTGGGTGCCAGCCCTTGCGTGTTTCTTCTCTGCTGCTTCTGGTTTTCCTTCACACACAGCACCTGGACGTCCATGCTAATTCTCCCCACTTTTTCCTCCCAGTTCAAAGTGGCCTTCCCCTCTTTTCCCAAACTCTGCTTCTCTTTGAAATGTTGTTCATTCCAGGACCTTGTTCCAGGGCCAAGTACAAACTCTTCCCAAGGCATATAGCCAAACATCCTGATTTTTTAAATTCTATAGACTATTTTTTTAGACTTTCCCATTGTGTTAGTCCAGGCCTCCCAAGAAGCAGATGTCAAAAGGGAACAAATGTGCAGGGATTTTCTTAGAAGAAAGATGAGATAAAAACCAGGAGAGGCAGGGAGAGCCATCGGACCATGATGCAGGTCTGACCCCAAGTGAAGGAGAGAGGCCCAGAAGGTTGTACGTGGGTACCAAGACCACCATGCAGTCACTGGAAGGTTCTGTAAAACCACAAGGATGACTTCCAACTGAAATCAGCAGTTAAGGGAGTCCTGTGTCTCCCAGTACAAGGCCTGCCTCAGTGTCCCTGCCACACTCCTCCTTTGGCTGGAATTGCCTGTATGAAGTGTGGCCTCGGCACTAACACACCGATGACAGGTGGCGGAGCGCAGCACGGGGTTCTGTCACCAATAGCCTGGCGGTGGGAGGTCTAAGAGGCACATTCTCAGTCACCTGAGATATTTATTAACTTGGGATGTAACAAGATTTCCTCTATGCTTTCATACCTTCTTCAGAGACTTCAATAAGAAATCTAGAGTTTGCGTGTGTGCGTGCATGTGTATTTTTTGTATATGTGTGCATCTATGTGAATGTGGCTCTGTGTATCTGTGGGTTTGTGTGTGTGTGCACACCTGTATGTGTGTTACAAAGAACCCACTGTCCCAACCACATCATTGTCACAGAAGCCCAGCTCACACTGCAGCCATCACACCTCTCTTTTTCTCCCTTTCAGACCATTCTGGTGGGTGACAGTGGCGTGGGGAAGACATCTCTGCTGGTTCAGTTTGACCAGGGCAAGTTCATCCCCGGCTCCTTCTCGGCCACCGTGGGCATCGGATTCACAGTGAGTACCCCCAGCCCCTGGGGCCCAGGTTTGCCTCTGTCAGGGTCCCAGCCGGAAACAGGTGGATACTTACATTGGCTCATTCAAGAAAGTTTAATAAAAAGACTATTCCCGAGGTGTAGGGAGGTTGTTGGGAAACCCAGGAGAGATGATATACTGTTTTGGGGGGTAGTTATAGGGTTTCCATCCCACCCATAGCCTAAAAGGTGAAAGGAGGACACCATCACAGACCCAGGATGTGTGGAACGGGCTGGCAAAAGCTGTGACCATTGGTGGAGAAGCACAGCAATGCCTAGTAACCCTCTCCCTACATTGCCCTCCTCCTGCTCCCCCATATCTTATGGGGCTCCCTTTGGCTGCACATAGCTAGAAGCTGGAAAGCAAAGGAATATGTTGATACAGATGGCTCAGGTCCACCTCCAGGTCAATAAGAACCCGGAGAGGCAAAGGCATGGTTTAAAATTTTAAAAACAGTCCAATCATAGCATTGCCGTCCTAGGGCACTGGCAGGTCAAAAGTTAAAGCTCTGTTCTTAGTACTTGGTCTCTCCCTGGACACAGAGGAGAGGGCTGCTCAGATTAGGGAAGTATTCTCAACCCATAACCCCTGCTGGGCCAAGAAGGCCTCTACCCCACGCCTTTTTCTCCACTTTCCCCTCGACTGCCAGCAGCGTTCAGTTACCCTCGGTCCTAGGAAGGCCTTGGAGAAGGTTTGGCTCTTCTCTACACTACTTTCAGGAGCTTCAGGACCCTTCTTTGGGGTCTCCAGAATCCTGGGGAAGAGCAAATGTCATTCCTTGGGCAGCTTGGATGTTTGAGAGAGCAGTCTTTGGGACCAAGCAGGGCACAGCCCTGGGAAGCCACACTTGGGGCTAGAACACAGTAGAGTCTCACTTATAGAAAGAGAGAAGGGGAACCCCAAAACCTGAACTTGCCAATTGGGTCACAGAGAGGAAAGCAAGGGCCCACAATGGACAGGGCTTCAAAGTGAAGCTGGACTGAGAGCCTGGCCAGGGTCCGGAGCCTGGGATTCGACCTGAAACAGCTGGGCTCTTCCGCTGCTGGGGGCAGCTGGGCTCTGGAGGGCAGAGCTGAGTCCCAGGAGGGCGAGGCTGCCCTGACAGCCCCTGGAGCCTTCCACGAAGTGAACCAGGATGCCTGGTACCAGCGTCCCCCACCAAGGCCCACGCCCAGTCTGCCCCCTCGGCACACAGGGTACACGGTACCCTCACACCTGCCCCCTCGGCACACAGGGTACACGGTACCCTCACACCTGCCCCCTCGGCACACAGGGTACACGGTACCCTCACACCTGCCCCCTCGGCACACAGGGTACACGGTACCCTCACAGTCACACTCAGGTCTCCTCGCCCACTCCACATCCATCTTCCCACCTGTCAGACTCAAAGCAGAGTGTGGGTGGTTATGGGCACACAAATTCTGATCCGCACTCCACAGATGCACAGGGTTGGGAGCTCCCAATTTTGCCACTGGCCTGGTAGAAAAACTGAAGCAACTCCCCTGTGAGAAGGAAGAAAGTGTGTGATTAAACTGAGAGCCAAAAGCAGCCCGACACAGGACAGGTCAGCTCCCCTTCTCTCCTCGGGCTGGACCTTAGAGCCTCGCCATTTGCTGGGCTCCAGTCAGTACCAGGAAGCTTTATTCAGCTCGGGACCAACCCATGGGCAGCTTACACTGAGTGAGGGCCTAAGGGTGCAACCTAGGCCGGAACCTGGGGACACCTGGGTCAAGTACATGACCTGGGAGCACAAACGGACACATACCCTGCTCCTCAGCTGGGACACAAACCCAGGGGACCCTACATGCTGCAAGAGCAGCCCGAGGTAGAAGCCACATTGAGGCCGTATCGCAGACCAGGGCCTAGACACACTGGCTCATTTACAAAGAGGTTTGTAGTCCTGGCAGGGGAAAATGTCGGTCTCCTCCTTGTACTGCGCTGTGCACTTGGTAGGCGGGACTCCGCTAGTGGCAGCCCAGATGCACTCCTACCCTCTGCCGTCAGGAGCTGCAGGGTTCCTGGGATCCCTGGAGATTCTGCTCAAAATGATTTACAACTTAATGAATTCATCTGATACCAAACGTGTAAGGCCTACCAATTGCCAAAGGCGCCCCCAGGGGGCGTCCCCTCTGTGCGTCCAGGCATCCCTATCACCCTTAAGAAGACCAACCGTGCCTTCAGGAGTGCCTGGATTAGTAGGGTTGCACAGGGAAGGCTTTCCCGTGGTGGGACATTCTGGAGGCAGCCCAACAGGTCAGGGAGAAATGAGAGGTGATCTACATTAAAGGGCCAAAGTTCGAGTACCAACCAACCAGGGGTCACTTGTTGCACGGTGAGGACCGATGGGTAAATAAAATTTTATTTACATGACCTCGGGCAGGGCTGCATTAATTAAAGTGAAACTGCCTGGGCGGGTTCCTCAGAATGTATACCTTCTTTCAAACTCAGCCCGGCGCTGGGCAGCGGCGGCCCAGCCTCTATGCTACCCCACCCTCATGGCCACCTGTTGACCGCCCTTTGCTAAGTTCGAGCGCCGCCTGCTGGCCATGCTGCGCAGCGACAACGGAAACTCGGCGCCGGTGCGCTGGTCCCAAAGATGCCAGACTTTCCGCAGAGAGGCAGGGACCGCTACTCGTGGGAACTTAACCCTGACGGCTGGCGACTTTAGGGAACCAGTCCTAGGAATGGATGTGGCCCATGCCCTCAGAGCAGGAAGCCGGGTCAGTGTTGCTTAGTTGGCCCGCCTGCCCCTCGGGCGCTGACCCTACGGTCCGGTGCACCCTGGCGGGGCAGCCAGATCCCACCGGTGTCGCTAGGGTGGCGGGACAGAGGGAGGAGCCTGTCGGGGTCCGGGCTAGGGCAGTGAAGGATAGGAGGAGTGGGTGGAGCTAAGGCAGAGCTGTTTCTGCGCTGTCCCTCGCGAGGCACCGGCTCCAGCTCACCTCTAGTCCAGGGAAATGACGGGCACGCCTGATGCCGCTGCCCAGGATGGCGAGACCCCTCAGCTCTCCCCACCCTGCAGTCCGAGCTACGATCTCACGCGCAAGGTGGGTGGGCACTGCGTCAGCGCTGTGACCGGGTTCTGTGCACCGGGTTCTGAGGGCCACCCCTTCCTGTGCCCTTCGCCCTGAGACCCTGGGGCTCCCGGGACCAAGAGCCTTTCTGGCTGTGTCTGCGTTGGACTCAGCCCTTCCCCCAGACAGCCGGACGTCTCAGAGTAGAGAGGGAAGGTCGAGACGCAGTCCCGAGGCTCATCCCAACCTCTAGGGATCTGGGCTGGCGCTACCAAGGCTGGGAGAGGAAGCACAGAAGTGACTCCCCAACCCAACTTTCTTCTGCCACACTCCGAGTAATATGAGTCCCCGGGACCCCCATGCTTCTTGATAAGGGTTAACTCTCCTGGACGCAGGCACCCGGGGTGCTAGGAAATAGGGATGCCTGGACGCACAGAGGGGACGCCCCCTGGGGGCGGGGCACCTTCCAGTTAATGCCCTCTTTCCAGCTTATAAACTCTAGGCTGAAACTTGACATCCAGTTCGTTAGGCAGAAATACTTTTGCTTCCCAGCTGCCTCCTAGACCTACTTCTTCCCTTCCCACTACTGCCTCGCGTGTTCTTCCAGGAGGGTTTTGCTAGCCAGGGTGCAGGCCCACCTCGGAATTTTTGGAACCTGAGAAAGATCTCAGTGGTTAGTCACAAGTCCCCCATCTGGGAGAGTATGAGGGAGCTCTCTTGGGCTCGTCCCTCTAGGGTGGCCCTGTGCAGAAGCAGGTGAGTGTGGACACTGGTCTGTCTGCCCTCCTTGCCTGGCCTGGGAGCGAGCAGGTGCCAGGAACTCTGAAAGAGGTGCTGAGGACACCTCGAGCTTCCACTCCTCTAAGCCAGCAGCTGGAGAAGTGAGGCTGCTGTCCTGTCTCCCTCCGCACGGCCTTGGGAGAGACCTGCCTCCGGCTGTGCCTTAGTTTCCTCCTCACATGCAGGAGCTCACTCTAGCTAGGAACCTGGGGCCTCCACCCCCACTGTCTCAGGGGAAACCACTCTGCCAGTTACCCGCCTCTGGGCGCAGAGCCCCAGAGCCGTTGAGATAGGCGTCCTGTGTGGGCTCCCCGCAGGAAGTGGGCCCCTGGGCCTTAGTGGGAGGGAAACTGCTGAGGGCCAGCCCCCAGGCTGGTGGGGACCGCCTGACCTCCTTGCTGGACAAGCCAGCTGGGCTGTTTGCCTTGGAGATGGCAAGGCTGGGCACCTGTTTGTGTGTAGTGGACTTGCTGGGCTTGGCAGTTGGCTGGTATTGTTTACTCTAGGCGGCTGCGATCTGTAAAGGACACAGGGGCTCACCCTCCTTCCCTCCTTCATGCGGGCCAAGACCCAGAAGCCAAGGAGCAATGCAGGCTACCGAGGGCTCCCCAGCCCCTCTATATGTCCCCTGGATCAAGTAGTGTCTGTGGAGAGTTGGCCCTTGGCCCCCACCAGCCTGTGTGCTCCAGGCAGGCCCCAGGAGGCTGAGTCCACGACAGTCTGGGAGGAGCCTGGTGGGCGCCCCTGGGGCTGCACAGAAGGAATGGGGGCTACAGGCAGCCAGTGCATCCCTGGACCACTCTGCTGAAGTCACAGGTGGTTTGTTGCCAACATTATTAACTATTAACCATAGTAAGACCTCAAAGAAAGTATCCCTCCTTTTTTATAGTCACTGTGGAAACCATACCACAGAAGAGTTAAGGAGTCTTCCTAAAGTCCCCCAGTAAGCCGTTTACAAGCCAGGAGCCCAGCCTTAATACACTTTTTGCTCAGCCCCCTCACCTTTCCACCAAAGTTAGCTAATCCCAGTATCCCATGTGCACAGCAGGAAAGCCTTTGTCAAAGTCAGAGCCTCAAGAATAATTCAAACCTAGTCCCTGCTCAGCCCATTAAGTATCTAACCAGCCAGCTGGGAAAATTCCAGCATTAGGTCTAGACCTCTGTTCTCTAATATTGAGGAATATCTAGACAGAGGGCTCCTCTTCCTCACCCCCATGTTCCCCAGAGGAAATGAGCAGAGACTGGCCAAGCAATAAAGGAGTGGGACACACACCACCGCCCACACTCCCTGCCCTGCAGTGACCCAGTGATGCCAATTTACAGCCACTTGTCTCACTTGGGAGGTTTTTGCTGAAATAGCTTCAGACTCAATGTCTCCCCACCTCAGTATAAATTTGAAAGTTCCCTGCTCCATGCAACCTTTTAATGTTTTTTATCGAGTTTTAGAAAGAGAAGACACACATCAATTTGTTTATTAGGTGCTCCACTTATTTATGCATTTATTGATTCATTCTTGTATGTGCCCTGACCAAGGATCAAACTCACAACCTTGGCATCTAGGAACAATGCTCTAACCAACTCACCTACCCAGCCAAGGCCCCAAATAACCTTTTTGTGAACATAAAACGTCATCAGGAACTTCCAAATAAATGTTGTGACCAAAAACAAAGAACCCAAACAATAATAATTTTAGACTATGCCTTCGTAAAGGTTGGTGTCCCACCCCCATCAGATCCTAACACCTCCCTTAGGTGGGAATCCTGTCCCCAGTACTGTACTAACCTTTACGCCCCCAGGCAGCATAGCCCTGCCCACGCATGTGCTCAAGCATGGCTGGAGCACACACAGTGGGAGGAATCTGGGCATGGTGTGGCAGGGACAAGTGTGTCTGAGAAAAGGGGATGGTTTTCTAGGGCCACCAAACACATCTGGGGCCTGTTGGTGCTGAGGTCTCGACTCAAGCTTCCAGAAGACCGGGTGAGGACAGGAGGGTCAGAGGGAGAGGCTGAGAGGCAGCAGTGTGGAAGGGAAGAGGCAGAGTGAAGGCAGCAGCAGGCTCTCCAGAAGTAGATGCCCCCGCACACACCCCAGCGACGTCAGCATCCTCCCCCTTGCCCTCTGCCCCTCTTTCCAGGGCCTCTCTCCCTGGACGCCCAGAAATGCATCCCAATTCCCCCATTAACTGCCTCTGCCCCCATCTCCTAGGTGATGCTTCTGGGAGACTCAGGCGTCGGGAAAACCTGTTTCCTGATCCAATTCAAAGACGGGGTCTTCTTGTCCGGGACCTTCATAGCCACCGTCGGCATAGACTTCAGGGTGAGGTGGCTGCAGGCTCTGCTCCCAGCAGTGAGCCAGGGGCTATGGCTCAGGCACAGGGGTACCGCCTTCTCCTCACTGGCTCCACCAGATGGCTGTGGCTCTCTGCCTGGAGGGCACAAGGGCTGCTCCCCAGGGCCCACTGAGGTGGCCAGGTTTGAGGAGTCTGAACTTGGTGGGCTCCTTGCCCCCCCCCACAGGATATGCAAATTGAGAGACTGAGTCTTAAAGTCCTGCCGCCAGCAAGGCAGACACATCTTGAGGTGTGAGCTGAGCTTCCTGGCCCTCAGTGCCCTCTGGCCTGGGCCCCTCGGGCAAGGCCTCAGAAGTCCACCAGTTTCCAGTAGTTCCAGGAAGCACAGCACTGCGCCAGGTGGAAGCACTGGGCTGGCCAGGTGTGGAGAGAGAGCAGCTTGCCAGGGTCTCTCCTCTCACCTTGAGGATCCCTCTTGACAAGTCTGCATTGGGCTGAGCACTCTGAGCACTGCACACCCAGAGGGCCCGGGAGAGTGAGGGTCCATCAGAGACTGGGTGCCCCACAGTAGGAGGGGTACGAAGCTCCACTTAGGAGAACTGGTGAGCAGCTAGAGGAGTCCCCGCGATGCTGGTGGGCATCTCATCTCTAAGAGCTTGGTGGCAGGATGGGATGGAGCTCCTGGACAGGCAGACAGAAGTAGGGAAGGGGCAGGGGCCCCAGTTCCAGCCCTGCGCCACCCGCTGAGCCCCGGGGGGAGACCAGGCAGGTTCTCAGGCTCCCCTTCCCGTCATACTGTGATAAACGCAGAGTTCCGCCTGACCTGTGGTGGCGCAGTGGGTAAAGCGTCAACCTGGAAACGCTGAGGTTGCCGGTTCAAAACCCTGGGCTTGCCTGGTCAAGGCACATATGGGAGTTGATGCTTCCAGCTCCTCCCCCCTTCTCTCTCTCTCTCTCTCTCTCTCTCTCTCTCTCTCCTCTCTATAATGAATAATAAAAAAAAAGCAGAGTTCCCAGGAGAGAGGGCTCCTCGGTAGGAGCATCTGGGGACAGAGTCCCACTGCCCTCATGAGGTGACCTGGCTGGAGACATCTCTGAGGCTCACCCACCTTCTCTGGGGAGCACCCAGGACAGGATGTTTGCTCTTCAGTAGGATGACAGCAGAGCACAGGAGCCAAGCCTCCCCTGTCCTCCGACCACCCCTCCCTCTGCCCTTTTCTCTTTCAGAACAAAGTGGTGACCGTGGACGGTGTGAGGGTGAAGCTTCAGGTGAGACCGGAGGCAGTGTGGGAGAGTGGCGAGTGGAGGGGCCTGCCCATGCTCCTCATCCAAACCACAGGGGCCCTGGCCCTGCCCTCAGCCCGGTGCAATTTCCTGTTGCGCCCACAAGAAAAAACAACAGGCTTGGGTTTGATGTCTGCAGAAAAAGCAGTTCCTAGGCATCCTCTTCTCTAGCAAAAGCAGTTCAAATGCCTTTGCCTTGCTCCCTCTCCTCCCATTTCCTGGGTCTCATCCATCCTAGGAGGCTGGATACTCCTGACCTCTGGGCTAGAAAAGAGGCCACAGCACTGAATAAGCTTGAGAACTCGATAACTATCACCATGCAGGACATTGTCAGCTGTACAGAAGCCCATGAGAACAGGAAAGATCCCACCGTCCCACACAATCTCTTGTACACATGGGTTTCATCTGCCCACCACAGTCCCTGCACCTGCCTCCTTCTGACCATTCGTCCATCACCTCCTAGATCTGGGACACCGCAGGGCAGGAGCGGTTCCGCAGTGTCACCCACGCTTATTACCGAGATGCCCAAGGTAAGTCCTTCGTTCACTCCAGCTCCTCCCTAGCCCATATGGGACATCCACTCTTCCTCCCCTAGTCCCCTGTGTGATCTCTCTCTCCCCCTACAGCCTTGCTCCTGTTGTATGATATCACCAACAAGTCCTCCTTCGACAACATCCGGGTAGGTCCCCCCATCCACCACCCCTAGCAGCCAAGACAGGGCCTGTGAAGTTCAGGAATGCTTCCTGCTTTGTGAGAAGGGATTGGAAAATGGACTGTTGCTGCCTTCGAAATGTACCTGAGCTATGACTCAGAAGTAATAAGCTGCTGCTGGGTATTTTATGGGCAAGTGGGCATGGAGATCAGGAAGGCTGTTAGGTGCTTTTGTGATCTGCTTAGCACGGACAGTGATTCATGAGTGCATTTCACGGCAAAAGTTCAGAAAGTACCCAGCTCCACCCTGGACAATGGCCCACAGAGACCAAGGGGAGAGCCCAAGCAGAAAAGTATATCCATACATTCAGCCTAAGTTTCAAGAAGGTAACTCACGCAGACAGAGTGAGGGGCTTTATCCTCACAATCAAACTATTAAAGAAAAGACATAATTCAACAAATATAAGCACTGACTGTGCGTACCACTGTAAAGGTTTCATGTGCTCCCTGACCTCAAGAGGTTAACAAGCAAACATTTAGATATAAAAAAGCTTATAAAGAGGATGGAAATCCATGGCACTCGTACTGCCACCTCCAAACCCATGCTCATGGCAGACATTACTAGTCAATCACAGTATTTTTTAAAAGATTTTATTTATTGATTTTACAGAAAAAGGAGAGAGGGGACAGTGAGAAATATCAACTTATAGTTGCTTCAGTTTAGTTGTTCATTGCTTGCTTGTTGCTTGCCATATGTGCCTTTAGTGGGCAAGCCTAGGGTTTTGAACTGGCGACCTCAGCATTCCAGGTCAAGGCTCTATCCACTGCGCCACCATAGGCCAGACCAATCACAGTATTTGTTTTTATCACTGAGCCCTTGTGTGGCCTTAAAATCCTCAAAAGGACATTGCTGGTGACTACCAACTGATTTATGAGACAAAGCCTCTGCCATCTCTATAGAACAAGGAGTTGAGCTACAAGGAGTTGAGTTTGAGTGGTTTGGGGCCACTCAAAACCAGAGAGGTCAAAACAAGGATGCAGAGGAGAAGATGCACAGTGCCTCGTGGTTGCAGGGCAGTGAGTAACCCTGGATAATCAAACAGGGCAGAAGAAGGAAGGGCGAAAGGACTGGCTTAAGCGCAGCTCCACTCACCCTTTCCCACAGGCCTGGCTCGCTGAGATTCATGAGTATGCCCAGAGGGATGTGGTGATCATGTTGCTAGGCAACAAGGTGAGTGGCTTGCTGGCAGGGTCAGCCCACCCCGCACTTCCTCTCCCACTGTCACAGCATTACCTCCACCCGGCCTCATCACTGTCTGAGAGTATTAGCTGCACATCCTTCCAGCAAAATATTCTTTCCAGTCGCCAGTTCAGGGGTCAGACCTAACTTGGCTTCAGCCCATTTCATCTGCCCTGTGAAGCTTTGGAAATGGCTCCCTACAGGGAAAGCTCCAGATGTTACTGCAGAGATCCAAGGTTGCTCAGCTGCTCAGCCTTTATTGGATCCTAGTGACTAGGGTCACAGATGCAGAGCTAAGACCAGAAAGGGCTGGCCCCAACTATTCTGAGCCTTCCCACACCTTCCCAGGTGGGTCATGCACCTTTCCAGGTGGGTCATGTACCTTCCCAGGTGGAAAACCTGGCCTCATGCTAACCATACCATCCGCAGTCCCAGAAGCCACCAGCAGAGGGCGGGCAGCGCCTGCTCCTGAGGCAAAAGTGGGGACTGCGTGGGCGGGAGAGGGGCCAGCTGGGGTCAAGGCTTCCTTCCCCAGAGTGACCCACCTGGGCTTGACAGGCAGATGTGAGCAGTGAAAGGGTGATACGTTCGGAGGACGGAGAGACGCTGGCCAGGGTAAGTGACTGCCTGTAGGCAGGGTGATGGGTGGGGGCAAGCAGAGGCTGTCCCTGAGGACACTCTCTTCCTGGCAGGAGTACGGAGTTCCCTTCATGGAGACCAGTGCCAAGACGGGCATGAATGTGGAGTTAGCCTTTCTGGCCATTGCCAAGTAAGAGCTGAGCAGGGAAGGGAACTGTTCAGGGCAGGGTGACACCATCTGGGGATTCAGTGAGCCTGGCCACTGGCCCAGCTCCTGGGCTCAACTGCATTCTGCATTCTGAGGTCCTCTTGCCCCAGGCCGTGGGAGAGGGGAGGATGCTCTGCACCTTGCTCCTTGCTCAGCCCATGGCTTCTTCCTCTTCAAGGGAGCTGAAGCACAGAGCCAGGCAGCAGGCTGACAAACCCAGCTTCCAGATTCGAGACTACGTGGAGTCCCAGAAGAAGCGACCCAGCTGCTGCTCCTTCTTGTGAACCCCAAGGGGCTGAAAGAAGGCTCCAGAGGCCCACAAGGATGCAGCCTTCTCCCTGAGACATGGTTGACTCTGAGTGGCTGGGCCAATGGGAAGAGAGTTGGGGGACCCAGTGCACAGCCCCTTCCCAATTGGGGGCTGTACACCCACCCATACCCCAGTTCCTGTAGCTTCCCTGCATCTCCAGGGAGGGTAAAGTATTTATATTCATTTTACTGATACATAATTTAACATACACACACACACACATCAAAGGGCACCAGAAAACCAAGGTAGGGACCTGGTAGCCCTTGGCCTTCTAATATATATTTATACTAGGACTCAGGGGCTGGGCCTCCCTCCTACCCATGAGGAAGGCAATATTTCTCCAGCTCTCTGCCAGGGAACAGGCACTTCTAGGCATGAGGGCAGACAGTGACCCTGTTCCCACACTCACTTCAGCTGGAGAGAGCCTGAGCAGACCCCAGGCTTCATTTCTTTCAGCTCCCCAAGGAATCATCTTCCCTGATAAGATGGGCCCTTGTGCTGGGAGCTAGACCAAAGCTTATCTCTTATCAGGGAAGATAAGAAATGTGGAGATTGGGCTGGGGCCCAGCTCCTTGGGAGGGGGAGAGAGGAGTAGCAGAGATCAGATCTGTCCATTTGGCTACCTCTGGCCTTACTACCCCACCTCAGGAGGTATATCTCTTCTCCTCTGGCCCACAGTACAATGGGGCACCTGGAAATATTTGGTTCTTATTCTCTGGACCTCCCTGAATCCCTGGTCTTACCTTTCCTCTGCCAGTGCCACGAGAAACCAAAGGTCACAGTGAGGGAAAGGTGATTCTCCTGTCCCAACCCTTTAGTGGGTATGCAGTCCACAGGCTACTTCTTCAAGCAGCTGTAGTGCTTCCACTGGGTAAAGAGCCAGATAAAGAGAAATCCCTAACTCCTGGGGCAGGTGGGGAACAAACCCGAGCAGACTTCGCCCAATGTGTATCCCCCTAAACCCGAGTGCTGCCTCTTCCCTGACCACCCATGCCCTTTTCTTCTCAAACAGACCCCCAAGGTCAAACTGCTTTATCTCCCCTCCTGCTGAGACAGGTTAGGGAATGAGAGGCCATCCATTTCTGAGTTAGCCAGAATGTGTGCAAAACAAGGTTGTGTGGGTAAGATTGGGGTGGGGAGGGGGCAACAGGAAGTTTATCTGGGGCCAAGGTCACAGGTCTCCCAAAGCCCTGACCCCAGGAACTGGAAGGAGACAGGAGACATGCAAATCATAACCTAGAGGCACCTCTACTCCAGCTCTCCAGGCCAGGAGCAAGGGACAGGGGCGAGAAAGAGGTATGCACTGAACATTTCTAGTCTACTGCATTTGCTTCCAAGGCAGAAATCTTGCTATCTGAGCAGATTCAGCAGCTCCAACTTGGGCACCGATAAGGAAGCTCTCGGAGGCCTCTCCCTAGCAGAGCAGGGAGGAGGATGACCTTGCCCAAGGCAGGTCACAGGGGATACAGTCACAGAGGCTGCTCTGGGCCTCTAGCATTTGTGTTTTACAGAATTAAACAGCAGTATTTTAGAAAGTACATCATGTCTACTGCTTCTTTGAGATGCGCTCAGGAGGGGATGATGTTGAAAGGAGTGTTAGTGCTTGTTGGAGGAGCTGTCATTAACTGCCAAAATCATTTGATCCTCATCCTTCAATGTCCCCAACTAGTCTCCTCAACCTTAACAGAATTGACCAGCCTCTGTGACCAGCTTCTCATCTGTAAGGAGCTGAAAGAAGGCTTATCTTACTATCCTGATCATTTTTTTCTTTCTTTTTTGAAGAAAGCCAGGGCTCCTTTCCCTGTAGACTGTACCCAGAAATTGGTCATCTGACTGTTCTGCCTGTACCCACCCCAACTCCCTAGTCAAACGCTGGCCTGTCTTCAGTGGTCAGGCCCGTTTAGTCTTTCTGCTGAGTTCTCACACTGTCCCAGTAGGATCACAGCCCGCACCCCTATAAGCAGGTCCTGGGACAGCACAAAGGTGACTCCACAAACGGAAGACTTTGTTATTCAAGCAACTGAGTGGACCTTAGTCTTTTTCATAAGACTGCTGGGACTTCGCAGGCCCCGAAACAGCCCCCTCACACATTGAAGCTGCACACCAAGTTTTGGCTAATGGCAGTTAAAACTTTAGGTTCCTTTATCCACGGATTGGCTCTACTCAATCTCCGCCACAAGTAGGGAGATCGGGACCGAGCCTTCGGGCCCTACAGCCCAGTACCGGGAACTCGCCGCCCCCCCCCCCCCCCCCAACCCCAACTCCAGCCACTTGGTAACAAACACTGCCACTTCCTGCGCCCTCTTTCTTCTTCTGGAGCCCGGCGCCGCGCCGAGAGCAGGGCCCCGCCCCTGCGAATTCTCATTGGCTGGCGCTGTTCACCGGTCAGAGCGCCCCCTGCCTGTGGTCTCTGATTGGCCCCGGGTGGTCCACACCCTCAGAACGGCCCCGCAGCCTGAAAAAAGGGGTTGGGGCGGGCTCTGGAACGCTCATACGCCGCGCGGGGCGGGGATTGGTCCTTGAGCTCACACTTTCAGCTCCTCGCATTTCGCGGCTGCGGCTGGCGGAACACCTGCTCATTCCGTCGGCGCGGAGATTTCTTACGGCGCCCGGGCCGCAGGGCTGGGAAAAGGACTGGATCGTCCCCCGACGGGATCCCGCGTCGTGCCGCTGAGCCGTCGCAGGGCGAGATGAGTTCGGACGCGGCGGCCGGGGCGCCCCTGCCCCGGCTCTGCTGCCTGGAGAAGGGTCCGAATGGCTACGGCTTCCACCTGCACGGGGAGAAGGGCAAGGTGGGCCAGTTCATCCGGCTGGTGGAGCCTGGCTCGCCGGCCGAGAGGGCGGGGCTGTTGGCGGGAGATCGGCTGGTGGAGGTGAACGGCGAGAACGTGGAGAAGGAGACCCACCAGCAGGTGGTGAGTCGCATCCGCGCCGCGCTCAACGCCGTGCGTCTGCTGGTGGTCGACCCGGAGACCGACGAGCAACTCAAAAAGCTGGGCGTCCAGATCCGGGAGGAGCTGCTCCGCGCCCAGGAGGAGCCGCTCCGCGCCCAGGAGGAGCCGACCGCCGCCGAGGCGCAGGGGGCTGGCGGCAAAAATGAGCCGCAGGCCGCCGCGCTGGAACCCCGTGAGTCCGAGAAGAGCCATCCCGAGGGAGTAAGTGGGGGGCCCGGGAAGGGCGGCAAGTTTGGAACCGAGTGAGGAGGGAATCGGGGAGAGACCCTGGCGGCCCGGACGCCCAAGCCCGCGCCCTCCTTGTCTTTCTGAAACTCGATCCTCGAGGGGGAAGCTGCTTCCGCCCGCCTACCCGGTGCACTAGGTCTTGCAGGCTTGGGGTTGCGTCCCACGACCCCTGGTCCCTCTCCACATTCGGCTGGGACTGTGATCTCTTCTGCTACCCGCACCTCTTGTACCCTTGGCTTTTGTTAAGTAGGAATGAGGAGGGAGGCTCAAGGGAGCCCAGTCCCCTTTTCCTCGGCTCTTTCTTGGTGTGTGCTCCCATGTTGTGAGAAACTTCTAATCCCGCCCATTCCCGGACCGGCTTTTAGACCAGCCTCCCCAGAGGTGCCAGCTTCCTCCAAGGTCCCGTGGGTGGTAACTGAAGCTGGGGTGAAGCGAGCGCGACCACGACTTCAGAGAGCTAGGGAAATAACAACCCCGTTTCTGTGCGGAGCCCCGGCGCTGGGAGGTAGCAGAAGTTGCAGGCAGGGCTCTCTCCGCACATCCCCTCCAGCCCGCCGGTGTTTGTATCATTAACTTCAGCCGCCTGGATTTTATCCTCCTCCTGAAGGCCAGTGTGACTTCTAAGAAAAAGAAAGGAAGCCCCACTGTCTCTGGACGATGTGGGGGTGGGGTGCTGGGAGGAGGTGCAGAGGTCTGGCGGGGGGCGGTTCTGCCTCCCAGGAGGATTTATGATTCTCAGGAATGTGAAGAGTAAGCGCTAGCTTGTATCTGGGCGCGGGAGGGAGGATTTCTGAGGACGAGAAAGATGGCTGGAGGAGGAAGGGAAGGGAGTGGTGGAGTGGCACTTGGCCATGCAGGGGCCAGCAGAGTACACTAAGGGTAGGTGGCCTTGCTCACGCATCATCTGCCTCACTTCAGTCCCCAGACAGCAAGAAAACTGGCTTTTTTTTACCCATGTTTAGTGTTTCCCAAAATGATCCTAGTTTGGATCAGCTGCAGGAGGGGCAGTGTCAAAACTGGAGTTGTGCTGAGCCTTCTCTCCCCAGAGAGTGAAGGGGGAGGCCTCAGGGTGCAGACTGGGGATCAGGCCTGGGCCTCCGCAGTGGCCATATGGCTTCCACCAGTTCTCCACCTGGTGGCAGCATGTGGCACAGGTGTCTGTGGTGCCAACAGGAGCCTCTCCTGGACAGAGGAGGGACACAGTTCAGCCTAAAGGTAGGTGGAGCCAGATAGGACCAACTGATGCAGTGGAAGAAAAGGAAGTGAGGTCACTGGGAGCCCTGTCCAGCCAGAGCTGGGTGCCGGAATGCCAGGGCTGGCAGGCTCCTACTTCCTGGCACTACCAAGCCAGCATTGACAAGGGTGGGGCAGGGGTCAGACACCAGGGAGTTGGAACCCACGACCTCTGGTCCCAACCAGAAACCCAGTTTGAACTTTGTGCTAAGTGCATCGATTTGCCATTCCTTTTTTTTTTTAATGGACTTTAGCACTTGCACAAGTAACGCACCATCCCCTGCCACACACACACACAAAGTTGCATCAAGTTAAGCTCCTCCCATTACCCTTTTGGTTTTGCTGCTGGGTGTGGGAGGGCCTGGAGGGAGGTGAAGGACCTAGCACAGGCCTCCCTCTCCCCTGTTTCATCTGAAAGGCAGCAGTGCCTGGCTTCCCGCTGTCTGGGTGAACACAGGTTCAGACCCCCCAGGTGGTGGTGTGACACCTGCATTTGTGTATATTGTGTTAGGCCAGGAGAAGGGAGTAGAACCCCACCCCCTACCCCAGTCCTGGGGACAGTATCACTAGGCCTCTTGGGGTTTCAGGTCAATAAGCAAATCACAGAACTTCTTTTAGCCTTGGTTCTCTCATCTGTAGAATGGGAGGCGTTGGATTACAGTGATACCTGTTCTCGAATTTTACAAATAATGGGAAATACATACTTGTGCCTTTATGGGATGCTGCATTGATCTTCTTTATGCCCAGACATTTGAATCGGAGCTCTGTGCAGCCACTGTCTTAAGCACAGCCTGCTAGCATCTAGTTAGATCCACCTAATAAGAAATTCCCATGAAATCTGGCATGGTGGGCTTAAAGGTGACCCACCCTGTCATTGCAACAAAATGTTAATAAGCATCGTAATAATTTCCTTTAAAGGCTTTTCAGTGTGGGCTGTTACGATATCTTCATTAGTTCTCATAAGTAAACAAGGTGTTACTTGGAAAAGTGCCATGCAGAGAGTGGGTGGCAAGTGACATCTCACTGGAAAGGCCAGCCTGAGTCAGGGATGACACAGGGCAGAAGGTGAGGGGGCCTGTAGTACTGAAGTAGAAGGAGGTGGAGGTGTGTACTTCCAACTCTGCCCACCTTTGCTAACGGCTTTCCCCACCTCCACTCATGGGGGCTGAGGGGCCGCAGCACCCCTGCTCACAGCCTGCAGTCACGGGATGGGACCTAAACCCTTGAGCTTGGCGCCGGGCACATAGGCTCACAGTAGCGGCTGGGCAGGCCTAAGCCAGCTCAGCTGTACTAGCTGGGCCACCTCTTAACCTCTCTAAGCCTCCATTTCCTCTTGTGTAAGTTCGGGCGATAGCAGCTTTCTCGGAGGGTTGTCAGGGTTACTTGAGGGTGTCTGTTTAGCTCAGTGCCTGGCACCAATTGCTCAGTAAACGTTGCTTCTTGGTATTTGAATAAATAAATATTTCACAGTGATTGTTGCCCCATACATGGGGTAACTAGCCCTGGATCTGCCTCCCTCCTTAGGCAGGTGCAGTTATGACCACATCTGACACTCAAGCAGGGGCCCCTTTTGTTAAATAATCACATTGTTCCACAGCCCTTCACAAGCCAGCAGCCCTCTCTCCCCACCACCCCTCTGTGTCTAGCACACCGTGTTTGCTCAGCCTTTGAACCTTCACACCTCGACTCCTTCAGGCCCCTTCGCTGGTCACTCTCCAAGGCCACTTACCTCCCCAGGAGCCTTTGCTCACCTCCCACCCCCTGTCCCTACATCTTTTATAGCTCTGAACACACAGGATTTGAATCTCTGTTTCTGATCTCCATCACCACATGGTGAGTCCCCAGGGCAACACCTGCGGCTTACTTGTGTGTTTATATCCCCAGCACTGTGCCTGGCTCAGAGTGAAGGGGCTCAATCAGTATTTTTTGAATTAGTGAATGAATGCATAATAGCCACCAGGGACCTTTGTTCTAAATCAAATCAGTCCAGCACACCTGGCCCTGTTTATACCTCAAACACACCCAGAGATTGGAATTCCAGAAAGAAGCTACCCACTCCTTTTTCTTGCCTACTAGCAGCTTCCATTTTAGAATTAGAAAGCCAGAAGTCTGGGCTTTGGGGTCCACTCTGCCAGCCCGCTGGGTCTGGGCCACTAATTGTCCATTGTTCCCTGCAAGCCTCAGCTTCTGCCTCTCTGAAATGGGACACCAGCACCCATCCTACAGGGTTGTAGTGGGGATTCAGTGGTGGTGGCAGTGGGGTGAATGCCCAGCTTGGGGTGGGTTCCCACCAGACCTGACCCTCATCTCTGAGGCAAAGACAGTGCAGGCACCCCAGGTAACAAGGTGGGTGGGCGGGCATAATTACCTGGCAGCCTACCAACCTCTTCCCCATTTCTGGGAAGACAGAACAGGGTTTGAACTGCAGGATATTGGATTTGAAATGGACAGGGTGTGTGATCTTTTGTGTGTTGGTTCTTCCTCTTAAGCCACGTTTTTGGGGTCTTTCCTCCTCATAGCCCCTGGTTCTTCCTTTCAGGTGAGTCTTGGAACTCAGCTGGCTCTGACACCAGTGTCTGCCTGCACATCTGTCTGGTCATACCTTTGGGTTGTGCTTGGGAGCCTGACTCTCTAGCTGGATGTCTCTGCCCATCACTGTGGCGTAAACTCGGGTGGTATGACCCATATCCCCGCAAGGGTCCAGGTAGCTGAGCCCTTTGGGGCTGGGACTCCCAGGTGCTCCTGTCCCCAGTAGTGACCTTCAGACACCTGATGGAGTGCCTCAGCCCAGAAGGGGCAGGCTCCTGGCCCCATGCCCCTTCTCCTGTGATGGGCTGGGTGGAGAGTCTGTTGACTAAGTCTCTACCTTCGCCCACAGGCCATAAGAACCCACCCTTGCTATCTCTGGGCTACACCTTAGCACAAAGGGCTTCCTGGGAGGCTGACCTTGACAATCTTTTAAATGGATGACATTGAAATGATAATATTTTGGATGTATTATGTTAAATAAGATATTGTGGTTAGTTTTTCTTGTTTTTATTTTTTTATGTGGCTACTAGGAAATTTTTTAATTACTTATGTGAAAAAAAAAACAAAAAACAAAATTTAACCAAGTAAATTTTAAGATCAAATTGGCTTTATTAAAGCATTCATGGGGTAGTGAACACACCATACAATATATAGATTATATACTGTAGAATTGTACCCCTGGGATGTATATAATTTTATTAACCAATATCACCCTGATAAGTTCAACTTAAAAAAAGCAATTCATAAATTGGGCAGTGTCCCAAGCAGCAAGCAGCAGGGAGCGCTGAGGGCTCCTACACAATGGGAGGTTTTTATAGGAAAACGGGTAGGGCAAGGGCACTATTGACAAAAGAAAAGGACTATTGGGAGCCTGACATGGTTTCCTTGGGAAGAGCTTTTATCGTGTAGATTGCCTCTTTCTGTGGGAGAGGGCCCATGTAACAGATTACTGGAACTTGCTCAGAATATTCCAGACTGATTAAGATTGTATTAATACTTCTCAGAGAGGCTGAAACTGCAATTAGATCAGGTATTAAGTCTAGGTTAGGTATCATAGGTTATTAGCGTGAGTAATGCCATATTGAACCAGTGGCTTTTTTTTTCTTTAATACCTACATGATTGGTATTATATTTCTATTGGATAGCACACATCTAGATCTGAGTTCAGAGCCCACCTTCTGCCCCTAAGCTATGTGTACTTGAACAATTTTACATGCTCTCTGTGAACCTGGGTTTCTTCCTCTGTGAAATGAGGGCAGTAGTACCTTCCTTGCAGGGTTATAATTGGGTTTTAACAAGAAAATGCACATAAAGTCTTAGTGCAGTGTTTGGCACGTAGTAAGTGCTCAGTAAACAGTAGCTGCTTTTTGTTATTTCAACAAAGCACCAATTTCACAAGTTCCCTGAAGGTTCTTACAAGTGGCCTCTTGGCATAGCTCACAGGAGTAAATCCAGTGATTTCTAGGAGAAGGGTGAGGGGTGAGGCAGGCTGATGGTGGAGTGCCTCCTGGGCAGGCCAGCACGAGTGGCCAGCCTGGAAGGTGGCCATCCAGCCGTGCAGCAGCCCACGTAACATCTTGCTCCATCCCGGCCTTGCCCAGTGCTGAGGGGACCTGAGCCAAACTCGCCCCCCTGGTGGGTCTCTGGACAGCACCGGAACCAAAGCCGGAGGGGGAACCTGGATCAGGGCCCCTGCCTGAGGGTGTTGGAGAAGTAGCCCCACTTTAGCTTATGTCTGCCTCCTGGATCCCACCCTGCTAGGCTCCGGAGCAGTATCTTTCCACTGAGAAACAGGAAGTTCAAGATCCAGGGCTAGGAGCAGCTCGCTTTCTGCAGGTGGAGATGGCTAACATTCCTTGGCCTGCACAGACGGTGGGGAGGGCCTGTAGAGTGCAGTGGAGCCACGCCAGGGCCAGAGGACAGGGGTCAGTGGTCTGAGCTCTTGGTCACTTCCCATGCCCCCATGTTCCCCAGTCACACGGCACCCCAGCAGGGCTAGCTCTCCATCCTGGCTTCCTTGAAGGGCTGACACCAGACCAGACCCAAACCTATATCTCCAGAGCCCTGTAGATGGACCGAGCTACCTCCCAGAGCAGCCATGGTTTCCTGCCCCCTGCACACCCTCTGCCCCACCCCCACCAGGGCAGCCAGGGCCCCCTCTCTTGCTGCTCCCCTCGCCTTCTCACCCACCCTGTGGTTGGGGCTGCTTCTCTGTATGAGGCAGCAGGGCACCATTCTCAGCTGCATAAACAGCCCTGGGTGGGGCTGTGCTGGGGGAGGGCAGTCTTGAGAGGTGAGGGTCGCCTCTGTCGTTCCCCTGGCCACCCTGGTCCTCTCCCTGCTCCTGCAGCCCGCCCCTTGTGGGAGGCAGCCTGGCTGTGTTCTGTAAGGGTTTTCACCATGGCACCGGCAGGGAGGGGCCCGGGCCTGTGGGGCGTTGCCCCCAGCCACCCTCTGGAGGAGGAACAGGGAGCGGCCCTGGACCTGCTCCCCAGAGACAGTCACTGGTGTTAGGATATCGACTTACCCCAGCTTTCCAGGTGGCTGCTGGGGGTGCCTATTGAATTCCGTGCCCGCCATCCGCTCCCTGGGCTGCGTGGGTGGAGGTGACTGGGCGGCCACTTGGGGTGGGGTTGGGCTCCCTGGGGGAGAGCAGGGAAAAGAGGAGGCCAGGCCTGAGACAGGATTTGGAACAGCGGAGGACCTGAGAGTAGGAGAAGGCCCCTCGACTCCAGGCAGCGCTCCTGGCTGGGTCTTTTCCAGAAAATGGGTCTGGCGTTTTCTGGACATGAAAGACTCAGACTCAGACAGCCCCTAGCCACCCAGCATATTCGCATTGCCCATTGGCCCCTATTGCCTCACGTCCCTTCCTCTCACTTACGGCTCTCTGCCCATCTCCTCACTGAGCAGATCCTGATTTTTACTTCTGCACTGGCATCATCACTGGGAGTCCCACCTGAGGTTCTAAACACCCTGGGGCCATGTTCCCCTTGAAGTGACCCTTCTACCCCAGCTCTGAACCCCTCAAGCACTGGCAAGAGACTCCTCCTGAACTCCTTGGGCCACACAGTAGCCCCGAGGTGTCCTGCACCTGCCATTTACCCCCTTTCTCAGGCCCAAGAGCAACGGTGGCCAAGCCCCTGCTCCGCACCTGACCCCTCCCTTCTTGTCTCGGTTCTGGGCCAGCCCACAGACCCCCAGGGACGACTCCTGTCAGCACCAGCCTCCACCCAGGATGGGCTGGGCTGACTCAGCAACTGGCAGTGACACCTGGAGACAGCTGGGGGAGGGGTGAAAAGAAACCAGGCTGGTCTGCCTGGAAGAATGGGAACCTCCTTCCCCATGGGAAGGGAAGGAGCCTCCAGGGAGCTGGGAAGGAAGGTGCTAGATGGGGCTCTGTATATGTATCAACGCTTCAGGAAACTACCTGGGGTTTCCTGTCCACCTTCCTGGACACCCCCAGATGGAAAGGGAGCAGCAGGGCCCTGAGCCCATCAGGCTGAGCCCCTTATTTCTTCCAATCCCGTGGCTAAGTGTTGGCAGAGAATGAGACTCAAAGCAGGCCCTCCAGCCTTAATGACAGGTCACCAGCAAGGAGTCCTGGGGTGAAACTGAGGATCAGTAAGGGGAGCCTGCAGCACAGAGACCTATGCCCAAAGGTGGGCATCATGGAGCAGTTTGTGCAGCCTTGCCAGCCAGGGGAGCACCCAGCTGCTCCCTCTCCCCCAGCCCGGGCCTGCTCACTGTCCCTGTCATCGCCTGTCCCAAGCTCAGGCTTAGCTCTGGCTGCAAGAGACCTTTTGAGCACCCGGAAGGAAGCCTATGGTTTCATCAGCCCCAAGCCCTGCCCAGCAGAGACTGCAGGCACCTCAGAGAGTGTGACTTCAGTGTTTGTGACTCCTGTGAGGCCTCAGTTCCAAGTGGGCCTCCTCCCAGCCTGAACTTGGCTCTTTAAGGGCCAGCCCACAGATAGTAGCAAGATCCGGGGTTTCAAGTGAGAGACAGTTGGAGTTCTGGCTCTCCAGCTGAGCTGTGTGACGGCAGGCAGTGGACATAATATTTTGAATCTTACTTAGTTGCCCTATCTTGAAGATGTGTGAACAGCCACAGCCAGGTTGCTGAGGGGAGGCAGGGAACAGACATCAATCGGACCTGCTCCCTCCCTCCCCATCTTCTCAGGGTGACTGAAGCTCGGTCTGGCTGGGGCAGAAAGCTGAGCCCTTGCCTATGGTGGCAGCTGGTCAGACCTGTTCTTGTTCACCTCGCCTGGGGGAGGGCTGGCTGGCAGCTTGGTTGGAGGGATTAGCTTGAGGGGAGAAGAGCCTCTCACTCCCGGAACAAGACCTGGAGTGCTGTGGCTGGCCCAGAGAAGCAGGCATCAGCCGGCCCTGCCTTGGGGAACCGGAGAGGGATGAGAACATGGGAGAAAGGGGACCCTGGGGCTTCCAGCCCAGATTATGGTTCCTGCAGCCCAATTGTCAACTCTCCTTCCTGTCTTGGCCTCTCTACACCCCCATCAACATCCTGAGACACAGAAAGATCCGCCCCGTCATTTAAAGGAAGACAAAGTCACCTCCTCTGGTCACCCTTCTGAGAGTGGAGTGGTGGGGACCGAGCCTTAAAGCTGATGGCACTGCCTCCTAGGGCTGGCAAGTTGGGACAGGCGACCTGTAAACCCTCTTCACCTTCCCCACCCGTCCCTAGCCTTCTCCGCTCCCAGCTGGGGACTGGGGTTTCAGAGCAGCCTGGCACCCCAACCCCCCACGCCAGAATCTCACTTCTCACTTTCATTTGACTGTTCATTAGTATTCACAACAGGGGGAAAGCCCGCACAGGGATTTCACAGTTGTCAAGTAAGTGCCCCCTTGTCTGTGAATTACCTCACTGCCTTACAGCTACCCTTGGAGACAGGTGGCACTTAAGAACGGTCCCAATGAGGAACCTGAGGCAGAAATGACTGCCCCAGGCCACACAGTGGGGGGGCTAGGACCTGGGCCAGGGTATTGGCTCCAGCCATTGCTCCTGGCCTGGTGTCCTGGAGTAACCCGGAGCTCACAGGCTGGCTGCTGTGGCCCTGCTCCCGGCCTGCGAGTTGAGGGAGAGGGACCCCAAGTCAGTCTTGGTGCTCGGGCTTCGGTTTCCTGCCCATCCACCCCCAGATTCTCTCCGTCACTTGCACGTGTTTTAGGACTACAGCTTCTAAGCTCAGCTGCTAGGTTGGACCGAGGCTAGTGACACCGTTTCAGTTGAGTGTCTGAGTGCTCCTTGCGGACCAGCAGGACCTCTGGCGTTCTGTTATTGCCTTTGCCCTCTGCCAGACCAGTCTTGGTTCTGCCAGTGAGGT
The DNA here is from genome assembly GCF_036850995.1 of Saccopteryx leptura. Classification (NCBI taxonomy): domain Eukaryota; kingdom Metazoa; phylum Chordata; class Mammalia; order Chiroptera; family Emballonuridae; genus Saccopteryx; species Saccopteryx leptura. The sequence continues at coordinate 172,159,920 of NC_089507.1, forward strand.
GTTCTTGTCCTGTCTGGGACCCGGGCTGTGCCTCCCGCTGGTCTGTGGTCATTGGCCGCGTGGCTCCCTTTGGCGGGGCCACTTGGCTTGGTGGAGGAGAGACAGTCATGGATAAGCAAGGCTTTACTGTAAATATGCTGCCCGGCTTTCAGTAAACACCTGCCCCTGCCTCCCTGCTGCAGACAGGAGTCTGAATGGGGAAGGGCCCTGAGAAGCATGGCTGAGTTGAAGGGAGCCCAGTGTGGCTGTGGCCATGGCCTGGACAGGGTGACCTGTTGAAAGGGCACAGGCAGATGTCTCTTAAGCACTCAGACACTCAGCTGAAATGGTTCGCACCATCCTTGTATAAACAGGCTAGGGTCCCCCATCCACATCTCAGGTACCAAGCCAGGCTGGCAGGTGTGCCACCTGTTACCCCCAGGAAGGCCAGATTGAGCCATTGGTAGGAGGGACAAGGTAGCAATCAAAATAACATGATTAGCCTTAGAATGTCTAAAGGGGAGGGACTTGGGCAATCTATTCCTGCTTCTCATTTGCCAGAAGAGGAAAGCGAGGCTTGGACAGGGGCCTGGTTGCCCAGGGTCACCTAGGCAGTTTGCTGCAACACAGCGTGTCCATGCAGGTCTCCTGAGTCCCGGGCAGCATTCTCTAACGTGGCCGTGCAGAATCTCAGCAGATTTGCCTGTTAGCGGGTCGTCCTTTGTGGGAGCTGGTGTCAGGCATAGGGCAGGGAGAGTGGGACCCGGGACGCTGGAATGACCTTGACCGTGCTTTATCCCCACAGCATGAGCTTCGGCCTCGTCTCTGCATCATGAAGAGGGGCGCCAATGGCTATGGCTTCAACCTGCACAGTGACAAGTCCAAACCAGGCCAGTTCATCCGGTCAGTGGACCCAGACTCACCTGCCGAGGCCTCAGGGCTCCAGGCCCAGGACCGTATAGTGGAGGTAGTGCTTCTCGCCCTCTTCCCAGGTTCCTCCTTCCCGGCCCCCTCCCCACAGATGCAGACAGCTCCTGGGGCAGCCATCACACTGTCTGCTCCTCGGTTAGCCACTGATGCTCTGAGGCTGCAGGGAGGGATTGTGGGCCGGCAGGAGGGAAGGGAGGAAGGGTGGTGGGTGGGCAGAGACACTGACTTCTTTCCCGCCCCCACCTCCCCTGGGGTCTTCACCAAGCAGTCACTGATTGGCAGCCCATGATTCATCTATTGGCCAGGTAGATATCAAGGCCACCCCTAAAGTTTCCTGCCGCCTGCATCCTCGATGCCAGGCATAAGGATGGAGCGGGAGGATGAAATCCTTTTCCCAAGTGAGGCTGTTAGGTGGAGAGGAAACGCAAACCAAATGCCTTGGGCAGGTCCCAGAATCTCAGTCTTAGAACATTAGAGCTAGAAGATCAGCTCTCCCAAGACTTCTCATCTTACATCTGAGCAAACCAAGGCCCAGGCAGGCAAAGTCGGACGGCAAGTACATAGAGAAGCCGGGACCCAGCCCAGGCCTCCGGACCCTTCCCGTCCCGTCTGTCCCAGCTGTGTTTGTTTAGTCTGACCGGAATATTTCCTTTGGCTTTTCCCATGTGTCCTGCCTCCTGTCTGACTAACAAATGAGAGGACCACTTGGCCTCATTTAGGACTCTGTAGGCAAGGGGGGCTCCGTGTCCCCAGATTGTCAATTGGCCGAGGACAAAGAGGACCACTTGCAGCTCCTTGCCCTACCCTCCCAGAACTGAGGCAGGTGCTGGTAACTGTGCCCCCACCCACAGGTGAACGGGGTCTGCATGGAGGGCAAGCAGCATGGAGACGTGGTGTCTGCTATCAAGGCTGGTGGGGATGAAACCAAGCTGCTGGTGGTGGACAAGGAAACCGATGAGTTCTTCAAGAAATGCAAAGTGATTCCGTCCCATGAGCACCTGAATGGTGAGCTAGGTGGGGTAGCTGGAGATCCCCAAGTCAGGGATGTTGGCCAGGATTCTAGACTTGACTGTGTCCCAGGTAAGGGGTGACAGCCTCCTCCTTTGATGCTCCCTCCCTGTCCTTCAGGGGATGACAGGGCTGTGGTTTGGGAGAGAGTGGAGCCTAGCTAGTGTTGGAAGAGGAAGCAGGGTCAGCCGTGGGTTTCTAGGGGTGGCCTGTGACAGGGGTACACTGGCACAAGGAATGGTGAGATGGGACAGCTGCTGATCCCTGGGCCAAAGCTGCAGCACCAGAGGGAGCCCAGCCCCTCCACCCCCAGCAAGTTCTCAGGGCAGTACTGGTACAGGAAAGGGTTAACTCTGGGGAGGCCTCAGCCCTTTGCTTGGTCAGATCAGAGTCCAGTGACGGGCCCAGTGCCTCCCCCTCTCCTCTCTCAGGTTGTCTTGGAAACCCAGGCTTGCTGGCTCTAGAGAACAGTGGGTCCCCCTTCGGGCCCTGGGCCCCTGTCCTCCCCACCCCCCACCACCACCCTGCCAAGCCTGGTACCTCCCCTTGCCCAAGCCCAAGCTAAACCGGTATGGCTGCTACACCAGGACAGGGAGGGGTTAAGCAGCACTGTGCTCCCTGGTCTGGACTTTCTCCCTGGGAAGATGGCTGAGGAGAGCAGGGGAGGATGGGACCTCTGGTCTTTACAATGGGTGGAGCTCCCTGAGGGTGTCAGGGTTACATTTGTAAGGGGCGGGGTGGTGCACACAAAGGTGCTGATGTAGGCTTGGACCCTAGCTGGAGGGGCCCAGTGGGGAGGTCCCGTCCCTGTCTAGCCACACTAGTGTGCTGGGAGCAGCTGGAAGGGGTTATGGGTTGGCTGGAAGTCTCTAGCAGGCTCGGCGTGGGAGGTGGGATGCCAGCCACCTTATCCTTGTCTCCCAAGTTCATGGAAACCACGTAACTCAGATAATCCCCTTCCTCTGTGAGGGGGAAACCGAGGCCCAGAGAAGCCCCAGCCTGGCTCTTGGAGACATAGCATGAGGAAGACAACAAACATCTGGATTCTACTCAGCTCCTCAAACACCTTTCCCTGCCCCCTCCAGCAGCCCTCCCCCTCACCACCATCATCAGCCCGCACATGCCGCCAGGTCTCCGGCAGGGTGGGGAGGGCCCTGAGAACTAGGTTGATTACAGCCTCTGGCCAGAGGACCTGCACAGGAAGAGGCCCAGGGTCACGTCTCCTCCCCAGTGTCCCTCCTGGTTTCCCCAGGATGGTGTCTTCTACTCACTCCTCCCAACAGATGTAACTGGGGCGTCCCATAGAGAGGAATGCCACCCCACCCCCACGCAGCTTCCCGGCTTCACCCCAACCACTGTGGGACAGCCTGGAGTCCATGAGGAAGGGGCTGGCGTAGGGCGCTGGTGGAGTGAGTGTCCCTGTGTCCTAGCAGTCCCCTGCCCAGCCACCGTGGGAGGGTCGAGGGTGTTGAAAGGGAGGAAGAGGTGAATCATCTATGCCTGAGTGCTTAGGCCTCTGGTCCAGGACGAGGGGAAAGATATACACTGATGTTAAGCTAAGAGTTCAGAAGAAACCCACCCAGGGTGACCAGTCCCCAGAGATGGAACAGCCCCCCCTCCCATAGCCATGTGGAGCCTCTGCCCTGAGTGAGCCCAGTGAGAGTGACCCAGGCCAGTGTTCTCTCCTGACCCCTCCTGCTACCACAGCAGTTCCCATTGGCTGGGACACCACTGCCCTGAGCCCTCCTGGCCTCATCTCCACACTGGCCAGCGGGAGTTGGGACTGTTTTCCCTCTCAGCTGAGGCGGCACTGACCACCGCCTGAGTGGTTCTAATTTGGGAGTTCCTGCCCTCTCCTAGGAAGCATTTGGAAAATACTGGTTCCTGGGCTGCTTCAGTCCCACTAATCAGAGGCTCGGGTGCTAAGGCCCAGGAATCTATATTTTTAACAAGCTTCCCTGGTGATTCTTAGACAGCCATCTGGGAATTTCACCCCCATCTAGAACAATGCTTTCCTCAGAGAGCTCATTATCCATTAGTGGTTGGTGAGATTAACTTGGTGAGTAGACACCAGCATTATTATTATTTTTAATGAAATTGAATAGAAAATCTCAAAGAGCATTGTGATGTAGTGGAGCTAAGGTTTTGGGGGCTATGGTAAAGGCAAGTAGTTTTGTGAAACTTTTGTTACACTCAGGCACAACCTGTGTACACCAAGTCATCAAAATGTCAGTTGTGCTTACAGTGGGTTGCAGTGAAGAGACTTTTCAACACTGACCCAGGGACCAAGATCTCATTATCTGCCCAGCCCTACACCTCTCACCTCTCCACGCTAGCCCTGCCCACATTCCCGAGCTTGTGGACTCACCTCTGCTTTTCTCCTTCACTAGGTCCCTTGCCTGAGCCCTTTACCAATGGGGAGATCCGCAAGGTAACGGCTGACCCCTAACTGCTTCACTAGCTGCAGTCGGGGCCGCTGGAGGAGGGTGGAAGGTGGTGTGGTTGGGAGGACAGCCATCTGGCTCAGGTTGAAACTCCAGTTTCCAAGCTACTCCCTGCTGCGCGCCATGCTCTGTACCTGCCAGTGTGTCCTCTGCCCCCGCCTAGGACCAAGGCTGTCGGAGGGAGAGGCCTGGTACTCCCCTCTGCAGCCCGCCATCCTGGGTGACAAGCCCCACCTCCAACTCCCCACCACACAGAAGAGGCCATTCTTCCACCCAAGAACAGAGCTTCAGTGTCTGGCCGCATGCTGCCTGGCTACTTCGTCTGGGTTGGAAGAACAAAGCCCCTCCGCCCCTCCTCCCAGGCGGAAGGGAAGGGAAGGGAAGGCAGTGGAGGCTGGGGAAGGGATGGCGGGGCCCAGTGCCAGCCAGGGCCACAGAGGAACCCAGGCAGGGGCTGAGCGCCAAGCTGAAGCCCCAGCCAGAGCCTTCGCTCTGTGACAGACCAACCATGAAGCGGAGCTAGCTCTCTGCAGGGTCTGTCAAAGCCTTCCCTGCCCCGGGGCCTCCTGCGGGGCACACAGCAGAGGAGGCCACCCTGGGTACCCCAAACATCTTGTCATTCCATCTATGGGTGCAGAACCCACATCCATCTTACTCTTCCAAAGCCCTTCTGGGCTGCTTTGGGGTTACAGTTTCAAGATTCCGGAGGTCAAGTCCAAGTAAATAGTCAGCTGGTCCACAGAAGATTCAGGGAGCATCACAGGGGTTTCCCATGCCAAGTAGAGGCCCCGAGTGTCTCCACAACCCAGGAAGCCCTCCCGTCCTGAAGGCCTCATTGGGAGGGCTGGGCAGTGGGCTATTCAGCTAATCCCTCAGTGGTCCCTCCCAGCCTAGAGCCAGGCTACCCTCTGATCCTTGGAGGAATGTGACAGTGTCAGCCCCTTGAGGGCCCCAGGCAGTGGCACTGCAGGGTAGCTGGCAAGGGCTCAAGTGCAAGTTCTTGGAGGAGGCACCCATCTTCTCTGGAATCTCCTTTTCTTACTCAGGACTTCCCCAACGTGCCCCCCACCGACCCCTGCCTGTCCTCTCTCTGCCAGGAGAACAGCCGTGAAGCCCTGACCGAGGCGGCCTCTGAGAACCCCAGGCCAGCCCTGACACGATCCACCTCCAGTGATACTAGCGAGGAGGTAGGCTGGCCGGGCAGGCGAGGGGAGGCACTGGGTTACTGGCACCCCATTCCTAGGCCATACTTGTGCCTGGCACACCAGCCTGCCTTGGAGGTCACATGCCAAGCCATGTTCTGTTCTTGTGACCTGGCTTCCCTGGGCACTGCCCCAAGGACCCACTTCACCGAGGCTGACGACCAGACACCTCGCCCAGCACTGACTCCCGCTCCCTGCCTTCCCCTCATCTTTACAGCTGAATACCCAAGACAGCCCCAAGAAACAGGACTCCACAGCACCCTCATCTACCTCCTCCTCCGACCCCATCCCAGACTTCAACATCTCCCTGGCCGTGGCCAAAGAGAGGGCCCACCAGAAGCGCAGCAACAAACGGGCCCCACAGATGGACTGGAGCAAGAAAAACGAACTCTTCAGCAATCTCTGAGCACCTCCCCCCAGCCACCCAGGAAGCTGGATGGGCTGGGCCCACCCCCACCTAACTCCCTCTTGTCTCCCCCCTTACCCCAGTGACAAATCAGCACCAGCGTCTGCCCTCTTGGCAAATCTGATTACTTAGAGAACTGTTCTTCCCTTACCTCAGAGAAAGTGAATGTTTTTCTGTCCTACCCCAATCAGAAGCAGACTGTCTCCCTCCCCTTCCTCACTGAGTATTCCAGCCTACCAGGTGTCCCCTTGCCACCCTACCTGGGACATCACTAGGACCTGCACCAGCAAGGATCAAGGGACCAGGCCAGAGGTCACGACCCCAAGTGATGACTGAGTCTAGGGATCGAGGACTGGGACTGCAGCAGCCACATCACCCCGAGAGCTGTGCGTTGGGCTTATTTCTGTTCATTTGATTTTTTTAAGAGTGCAGCGTCGCAGGGTATAGAGGGGTTTTTGTCTCCTGATTAACATGATTCTCCAGGTTGTTGTATCCAGGACACAGCAGCAGCCTCAGCCTTAAACTTGTTTCTTTCATCCCAGAAACCCTGGCAGGTGGGGGAGAGCTTGGCCACCCCCTGCCCAGCCTGGAGCCAGGCACCACCATTGTAAGGAAACTCCATCAGAAATTCAACTGGTTTCTCCAAACCACTTCGGCCTCTGTGTCTTCCTTTAGAGCTCTGGCTGAGGGGGTGGGGTAAAGCTGAAGGGGCAGATGGTCCAGAGCTCTCTGGGGCCCCAAGCCCGAGAGTGGGATGTGGGAAGTTTGAACCAGAGAGCCAGTGGGAAGTTCTAACTGTCCTGGTAGCCTTGGCCACCCAGCCACTGTATGCTCCCCTCAGTGGGTCAGCTTGCAGGCACAGGGCCTATCCAGGGAAATAGCCCCGAGCCACATGCTGAGAGGGCTCTGAGCCTCTAATTCCAAGAGCTTTGGAAGTGTGAAACCCGCTGGAACCTGATTGGGAATGTGAAGACTTGGCTTTAATCTTCCCACCCTCAGCCAGTGGGGTGCAGGGTTCCCAGGAGCTGCTGAGCTGGCGCCAGATACTCTATCTAATCTGGCCAGGGACCTGATTGGAGGGCAGCTGTCCAGACCCAGGGGGGAGCAAACCTGGGCCTTGGGCATGCCATGTGGCAGGTGGGTTGCAGAGGACTTGCCAAGGGCGAAGTGCCCTGTTCCTCCCCAGGAGACCAGGACCTTTATGGCTCTGGCACTCACAGCCACATCCTGGAGGCCTGCCAGGGTGGCCTGAGAGAGCTGAGGCTGCCAGGCCCAGAGGTTCAGGGCAAGTGCTCAGAGAAGGAAGAGAATTGGCCACAGGCTACTCTTCACCCAACCAAGAAACCTCAGAAGCCAGGTTCCTGGGACTGAGGAAAGCAAGGGAGAACCATGGAGCCCTGGGGTTGAGAGAAGAGCCAGTCACTTCCTAGTCACCCTGGCCTCTTGTTTATGTCCAAAACCCTTATAGCACCAGTTGCCCTGGGCCGCTCAGCTGGGCCTGGCCTGCCCTCACACCACCCTTGCCTGTTTGACCTGGATGGAGATCCCGCAGGAGAGCTGCCCACTAGGCTACCAATGGGATGGGGCAACCCTAGGGATCGCTGAGTAAGCTAAAGAAACGTGGGAGGGACAGGTGGTATGGGGCTAGGGGCCTGGTGTAAAGGGGCCCAGCAAGTGAAGTGCTCACCTTGGGTTCAGGCACGTTTTATATTCTAGTTCTTCCGATGTATAGTCTGGTGTCCTGCCAGGACTGGGAGCCGGGAGGCCTCGGCAATAGTTCTGGCTCTGAGGCCTTAGGCAAGTTGCCTTCACTTGCCTAAGGCTATTTCTAACCCTTGAAAATGCCCTACGCACCCTCAAGAGTCTCTTCCACAACTGTGTTTTGGAATGTGACTGGCCTTTCTTGATGGCCACTCCAGATTATCACAGGGCATAAGGACAGTTACAAGTTAATGGGTGTCCCCCTTGCTCTGAGGCAGGAGGCCTAGCCCAGCTCTGCCTGTTAAACACAGGATGCCAAGCAGTCATGCCATCCTGAACCTGTGCCTCTGGCGCCCCCTTGTGGCCTTGACAGGTGCAGCTGCTCCCAGAGGTGAGGAGGGGAGAGGACACAAGTGCCTTAGGAGGCCTGAAGCATTTAGCAGAGGGGCACTCCAGCCACAAGGAGCTATATCCAAAACTAACTCAAAACTGGCCCCAAAGTAGAGAAAGGAGGAGCAAGGATTCTCACCCACTTTCCGAGCCTGCTGGCTGTCCTAACTGGGCCAACCTCATTTCCAAACCTCGCAGGGTCACACCCAGCCTGCTTCTGCAGGATGACAGGACTGTGCTGCCCTGTTGCTCCCACGCTGGGCCAGATAAATGCTGCAGGTGGGACTCCCGGTAACCCGCCCCCACATAGGCCCAGTGAGGAAAGAAAACTGGCCATGCGGTATGCTTTACTCCTGGCTAGGGTCTCGGCCCCAGAGTGGCACCTCTGGCTTCCAGGAAAAAGGGAAAGCCAGCCTGTTCCCCAGATCCCCTATGTCCCCAGCTCTGCCTCTACCCTGCCCCCTCCCAAGGATGCGTGTAATCCACTCCAGGTTCTAAGAGTCCGAGTCCAGGTTTGACCAGGAGGAGGGGCGCCCTGGGGCTGTTCTGCCACCGTGCCAGCCTGAGGGAGGCCAAGGCAAGTCCAACTGGGTCTGAAAAACCCCGACAGGAGTTCCCAGCCTGGAGCGGGCCTGGGAATACCCTGCCGAAGGCCCGGTCTGTTCACTTCCCGTCACAGGGCGCAGTCGGCGGGGCCCCTACGACCCATCTCTATAGGGCTTCTCCTCCACGTGGCTCGTCTGTTCCAGAAGCCACCGCTGTTCCGACTCACTCATCATCAGTCTGAGTGTCACCTCCTGGAAGACACTGCTCACAGCCACCTACGTAAGCCAGAGAGATAGGCACTAGCCCGGTTACAGCCACAGATTCTAGCACCTGCAACCCCGTCACCCAAACCCGGGCTCCGCCCTCCTGCCAGCCTCACCCTTACCTGCTCAAAGTGAAGCTTTTGGAACAGCCGGATGCTCGGTTCATTGCCTTGCCCAATTTTAGCCTCAAACTTGGTCAGACCTAGCTTGGTCACTCCTCCCGGAGATCAGAGAGAGGGATAAGCTGCAGGAGAAAGGCCCCTCCAGCACCCTCTGCCCCTCCTGTCCCAGGGGAAGCACCTGTCACCTGACCCCTTGCCTGCAGAAAGCTCACTCCCAACATGTGCTAGCCCTCACCTGGGGCCTGGCCACTTCTCCCCACCTTGTCTATGCCGACGTCCTTACCATAAGACATCATCATGAGAACAGCCTCGGTGCCAAAGCCCTTGCCCCTGCAGTTGGGCTCTAGGAGAAAATAATCACTGACACCATGGGCCAGACGCCAGAGCGAGCACTTAACAGATTCAATCTCATCTAATCCTCACAATACTATGAAGTTCGTAAATATTACTACCATCCTGCAGACGAGACAGAGGCACAGAGAAGGTAAATGGCTTGCCCAAGGTCTCATAGCTTAGAGACACTCAGCAACCTGACCCCAAAGCTGGTCCCTTAACCTCAGCGTGCTGCCTTATGAGTCACATGACCTCTTAGGAGAAGGCTAAGGAACAAGGACAGAAACTGGAGGGTCTCCTTCCACAGCATGGGAAGATGCTCCAAGGAAGATCAACTATTTCTGGAGGGTTCCCAGACCACCCCAAAATGGGTCAGAGTGAGGTCTCAACACAACTAAAGCCAAAGGTTACGTCCACACCTAAGCATAAGACAGGAACAAAGTGAACCACAGGCTAACAGGGTGCCTAGAGGCAGTCTGCCCCAACCAGGTGCTGGGTTCACCAATGCCAGAGCCTCTCACTGAGCTCTCGGAGGTCTATGCAGCCTCAACTGGCTTACGGTTCAGCAGGTAAGCAGGTCAGAAGGGAGGAAACAGAGGGCCAGGTGGAACGAACCTGCGATCATGACCTCAATCTCCCCCAGAGAGGGGTCTCCTAGATCTGTGAGGAAGAGGTTCACATCTCCCGCCATGCAGCTCTCCTCAGGAGTGCCTGGCTGGGCCTGCCATCTCTCTGCATCCAGCACAATGAAGGTACACTCTAAGGAGAGAGGTGACAGGGTTATCATCTACATTCCCAAAGAAGTGCAGTGAGGACAGCCTTCCTACCCAAGCCAGAGAACTACTATCTTCTCCAAGTCTGGTGGGAGAAAACAGGGACCAGAGCTTCCTTTGGCTGATTAAAATGCCCTAAATCTGCCTCTTGCAGGAAATGATGGCCTTCTCCAAACAGCAAGTGTATTCTCAGACAGCGGAGGACCAAAGAAGAGCAGTAACCACACAGGGCTTGCAGCAAAGGGTGTGAGGGGCAACCAGATCCCAAAATACTTCCTTTAAATCCTTCCAAGCTTGGCACAGTGAGTGGGGAAGAGGACAGAAGTGTCAGCCACAGGGACCAGCTTCAGTGAGCATCAGAGTATGAGGGTATCAGGAACTCCCCAGGCTTTTCATGAAGTGTTTTTCACAAGGTTTCTATGCCCCCAGAGGGCTCCAGCTGAGAAGGAGACTGGAAGGGACCCTGGAGACAGCTTCTGGAGTCAGCCCACCCACTACCAGCCCACCCCAGCCCAGGGCTTCTGCTTCTCACTGTCCGAATCTTCCCGCCAGCTGCGCTGCATCGTGTACTCCTGCTCCAGGGTCAGTGGCTCGGAGGCTGTCAAACGCTGCAGCTCCTCCGATTTCATCCACTCGTGGTATCTGCAGGGACAGAGTGGTCTTCAGCAGACAGGACTGATTCAGAAGCACGGGCCTGACACTATGAAATGAAGAAATGGATGGTAGAAAGGAGAACCCCATAGGGTTAACACAGGGCTCACAGAAGACCCAAAGAAAGGGTTATAATTCCTCCTAAGGCAGAGGGTCACAGGCACTAAATCTAGAGGCAGGCTGGTCCTATAAGAGAAAAGCAGGAGGGGTCGGTTCTAGCTGTCCAGCTCCTCATCCCGTCTCTGGGGTCAGTGTGGGAAAGCAGTCTGAAGCCAAACATTCCTCATATTTCCGAGGGGAAATATAGGGCAAGCTGACCTCAGCAAAAAGGCTGGAAAAACACCCACAAAGGCTGGGCACAAGGAATCCCCCAAAAGGAAAATTACCAGTAGAGAATATACCCCTACATCACCATCATCCCAGTCTCCCAGACTGCCAACTGCCCCCACAACACTCCCACCCTACAACTCAGTCCTGGCTTTTCAAAACATTAGCTCAGTTTATGACAAGCTAACATCAAGTCTCCAAGAACTGAGTATATTCACTGTCACCAAAGGAATGTCACTAATTTACAATCAGGTGAGAGGACAATTCTTTTCTTTCACATATTTAGTTTACATAAAATAACTCCTTGCTAAAAGGTCAAAAAGGCCTGACCAGGCAGTGGCACAGTGGATTGAGCATCGGACCGGGGCACGGAAGACCCAGGTTTGAGACCCCGAGGTCACCAGCTTGGGTCCAAGCTCGCTGGCTTGAGCAAGGGGTCACTCGCTCTGCTGTAGCCCCACGGTCAAGGCACATATGAGAAAGCAATCAATGAACAACTAAGGTGCCGCAACAAAGAATTGATGCTTCTCATCTCTCTCCCTTCCTGTCTGTCTGTCCCTATCTGTCCTTCTCTCTGACTCTCTCTCTGTCTTTGTCCAAAAATCAAATAAATTTAAAAAATGGTCAAAAAGGAAGCTGAGGATGAAAGGGAAAAACGGGATGAGTGACTATTTCCAGAGAAATCATAGTGCTTTTTTCTTATATGTAATTACTTTTCACACCAATGATTCTCCTAGAGGAAAGAGCCTCTGAAATGTGGGCTAAGAAAAGCTGACCCTCCTCACTGCACCTTGGAGAACTGGCTTGTACCCCAAGTTGGGTGGAACAGTTACCTGGGCACATGCTCTGCGGTGTAGGGTACCAGCACCACCTTCTTCCCTAGCAGCAAGATGTTCTGATTTAACTTCATGGTAGCAGCCTACAGGTGGGGAGGGCAAAGACTTCAGGACCCTGAGTTTCCTCCCACTTAGGGTGGCAGCCCAGGCTCTCAACTCGCTAAATGCCTCCTGGGGATGACCTGTCAGAAGTCTTTCCTTGGAAACACTTCAGAGAACAGGGGCTCTAAACACCTTGCGAGAAAGGGAGCTGGGCTGGTGAATGATAGTTAAACAATCCTTGACTCACATCTTAAGAAGCCAAGCCTGAGTTGCCATTTCTGTCTGTTCCTTCCACCCCACGATGCCCGGGCATCAAGACTTATCACCAAAGCTCCCACACCTGTCCAGTCCTGAGCCTGTGACCCAAGGATCAATTTCCAGCCCTGCCCTTAAACCTATTTACCCTAGATTGGGCTCTGGCTCTCCCTCTTCCTCACCTCCTCAGCCAAGTCAACCTGGCCATGTCCATGTCAGCGGGCTTCAATTCTCAGCCCCCTGTGTTTTGTTTTGTTTTTTTTCATCAGCCCCATCCGCTTTATGTGGAGCTACAGACTACTCTCCTCTACCCACACCCAACACCCCGCACCCCACCCACCAGGGCCCCAGACGGCCAAGTTCACACCCCCTTCCCTCTTCCCAAAGCGTCCTGAGCAGAAGGAGCAGACTACCTCTTCCAACCAGTTCCGCTTCCCCACCCATCCGAGTATTGCCCTTCCGCATGCGCCTGGGAGCGCACCCCCCCCAACTTCCGCCACGCAGACGGCAACCGCCGGGGTCCAATCCCGGTCCCGCCTCCAGGAGGCGCCCAATCAGCGCGCTGCGCCCCGCCCTAGGCGCGCGCCGACTAGGTAGACTCCTGGCACAGGCGCATGCGTGCTGTGGGTGGTGGTGAAGGACTGCTAGCACCGGCTGTAGCCGGGGGGCTGGAGGCGGCGGCTGTGGCGGCCGTGAGCGAGCTACTCCGCAAGTGAGGGGCCGGGCACGCGGGTAGGATGGACTGGGCAGTGCCAGATTCCGGGATCCTCCAGGAGGGAGGAGGAAGTCGGGGAGAGGTTCGGAGAGGGGATTCTTGAGGGTGGAGAGCCATGAGGCAGGACAGAATGAGGGGTCGGGAAGTGGAAGCCCCGTTAAAAAGAAGAGGCTTTGGGGCAAGAAGTTGGGTTGGAGGGCGACCTAGGAAGGCCCCCAGACCCTTGTCCTAGGCGAAGAAGGCTGGCAGTTACTTGGGCTGTCCTGCGCGGTAGTGAGCTTGCTGTCCATGAATTAAATGGGGATAATTACCGCAGAGTGTGTAAAAGGGGCGCTTGTGCTGGATAAGACTTAGTGGCTTCTAAGGCCTCTTACATCACATGGGGTTTGAGCGGCACTGAATAACCTGCACTGCAAGGGAGCCGGGAACAATCAGGTTTGAGTCATCCAGGGAGACCCTTCCCTTCTGGCTACCTTGTGAAATATATTGATAACATAACTGTCTGAGATCAAAGGACGGGGGAAGGGGGATCCTCAGACCCCCCGCCACCCGCTTCTAGGTCCTGAGAAAGCTGAAGTCTGCTCTGTTGCTTTAGGGAGCCGCAGCAGCCGCCGTCCCCGGTCCCCGCAAGAAGGAGAGCTCCGCAGACAGTCCTCTCCTCACTTTTGGACATGGCGGGTGAAATCGCAGAGACCGAGGAGCTCTATTCTCCTTACGTGAGTTTTACTTTCAGAACCTGTTTTGCCCACGTCAGTGCTTCTGGCTTCTAGAGAAGAACGCTGATCAGTGTGAACTGAACTAGTGCGTGTGACTGTGTGCCTAGACCGAGGGGAGAGCCGGGGTGGGGGACCCCAGATTCGGCCAGCAGCCATGTCACTGCTGTCCTGGCTCAGAACATCTTATAAGACCCAGGTATGTTCATTTTTTAGGTGTTGATCAGACAGTAGTCAAGAAAACAAAATTGACTTGCCAACCCTTTGTAATATTTACCTCAGGGCTACTACCACCTGCATCCTGTGCTGCTGGCCCTTCAAATGGATGGTGATTGACAGCTGTTGACTCTGGGTGTTGCTCCTCTCAGAAGTTTGATACCACTTGGGTTTTTAGCTGAATTTTAAGTTGCACAGCTTTTAGAGTCTTGGATGGTGTAAGAAGCAGAGAAAGCATGCAGACACTTCCAATTGCAATTTGGAGTCTGTAGTTAGAACAACTAGAACAATTGATTTCTCCCTGACTTGGGTCTGCATTACACACACACACACACACACACACACACACACACACACATGCACATACTCGGTTTATCTCCTTTGTGTAATACAAGATTGGTCATGTACATCATCGTGGAGTCCTCTTGCCTGGATAAGTAGCTGGAGGATTGGAATAATCAAATGATTAAGTCATGTTGCTACCAGCTATCCTGGGGAAAGCAGCACTTTCTTACGGAGCAGGAGTCCTCTTTCTAGAATTCACCTAACCTTCAACAGCTGCCCTGCTTTGCGCTTACCCTCCTAGCCCAGGGACCCCAGCTCTGTTTCTGCCAGCTTCACCACGCTCTAGAGCTGCGGTGTAATGGATAAGTTAGCATCAGTGAGAATAGTTGAGAAAAGCCTTCACACCAGTCTTCCTGCTGGGCATGTGCCATTCATGTGTGGCACCAGTGGAGCCTCCGTCACTTCAGTTACGTATCAAGGGAAGTCTTTTTTGAATCTTGGAATGAATTGAGTCATGTCCCTCTCATCTGAGGAATTGTGTAACAGCACACAGCCTGCTCTTGGTATCAGCAGTGAAATCTGCTGTCCATAGACGTCACCAGGGTTCCTGCTGCTTCGCACAACATCTGTAAGTTTAGAGCTGAGTCATTTCTGTAACTGTGTTTGGGGAAGGGAAATACTTTGATATGCCCACTTTTCTTCTGTCTTCAGTGGCTCCGCATGTAATCATCTCACAAGTCAGTATATGCCCTCTGCCTGTAGGAACATGGGCAGTGAACCCTAAAAGCCTCAGTGGGTTCTGCTATTTTTTTTCCCTCCATTTTCTATGTGTTTGGGGTTTTGTTGTGAGGGCTTACTCTGGGCATTTGCCATAAACAACTACATGGCTTCTCTTATCCTGCTGGTGAAGAGAGATGTAGGGAAAGATGAGTGGTGTTGAGGGTGAGGTGGCATGACCAGGAGTTAGTGGTCAGGGTCTGAGAAAAGAACATGCCTTCTTCGTGAGGTTTCCTTAACTTCGCCCTCCTAGAAGAATAGTCTTGATCCCCTGTGAGGCCCAGATAGGCTATGAAACTGGCTTTACTGTGGGTGCTGCTTTGAATTCCCCTGCTCAGCACAGTGTGTGCAGAACCTGTTCTGGCTGCCTGGGAGGCCGAGCTACTGGGCACTTAAATAATTCACGAATGTGCCGTAACTTGGTCATTCCCAACACAAGGCCTCTTCCTACCTCTGTGTGCCCTGTTATGAGTGCTTTTTTCCTTCATGGGTGTTTTAGCTTGTATTCTGCATAAAATATTTGTAATGGGCAGACAGCCCTCAAGGGTAGTACTGAACACAAGGACATGATTCAGGTGTGCACGTCCCCCCATTCTGCCGTAAGCGATCTCAGAACAGGCATGGTGGTTTCCCCATTTACGGGACGAAGAATGACTCAAGACTAAAGAAATTGTATGGTCAAAATAGAGGATGAAGAGGTTCACCGCCTGCATCAGGCCAGCTGCTGAGGCGTCCTTCTGCCAGCGGTCTTGCCAAACATTGTTGCTGTTGCTTTCCAAGGAGAGAGTTCTTGTCTCACAGTGGCCTTAAGTCCTACTTGTTACTTCTGCTTCTCTGCTGCCTTCTGTTTCTTATGACAACCATTATTGGGGAAGCTGTTGACACCCATGACCCAGCCTCCTGCATGTCTGTGGGTGTGGCCGCTGGGCTGGAGGTGGGGCAGCCAGAACGCTGCCCTGAGCTCCCTGGAGCATTGAGGAGCTGGTCAGTTGTTGAGAACGGGAGGAAACTCAGGTTAGCCTGCAGTGGCCACGGCATGTGTAGGTCTGTACTGAGACTGCAACAGAACTTTACTCCCCAGCTTTCAGCCGTACTTCTCAGGAGGCTGTCGCCATGGAACTGTCATGTAACCAGCAGAAGAGAATGGCTTTCCTCTTCCTCCTGCTCCACCTTTGCCTTCAACCTGCCTGCGACTCAGCTCAGGTTTGCTTCCTGCCTCATAGTCTGCTCCTAGAGATGGGTCTTTATCGGTCAGCTTTACTGGAAGTAAGGAAGATTTAACTCTGCCGGAAAGGGGAAGAAGTCTTACCCTGCAGGATTCCCTGAGCCGCACTAGGCCCAGAGGGCTTGCTTTGTAACTAAAATACGACAGTGACCTAACCTGTTTCTGATCATAACTGCCACAAATTTATCCCTAATGAACTTCTTTGAAAAGTTCTTAAAGGGTCCTTTTTACTGAGATTTATTTGAAGTTTCTGTTGGCAGTGGGCTTATTTCATTACCAGCAGTGGTTCTGAATTGGTGACTGTATTGCTCCCCAGTGAACATTTGGCAATGTTTGGAGGTATTTTCAGTTGTCACAACATGGGGGTGACGGGGGGCGGATACTGGCAGATAGTGGGTCGTAGCTAAAGATGCTGCTGAACGTCCTGCAACCTGCAGGACAGGCCCCACAATAGAATGACCTGGCTGCACACGCCAGTGGTGCTTAGGCTCAGAAACCCTGATCTACCATGAAACCTTGACTTTTATACCCCAGGACATTCGGGGCCCCTGAATTTACAAATGCCTCTGTACTATTTAATTTCCCCATAAAAATCCTGGCAAGAACCATCACTGTCTTAGGCCACTTTGCTTCTTCTTTCCTTCCCTCACAAGAACCCTCACCAGGGCCATTCATCATAAAGAAATGAGGTTCTACCCATCGTGAGGGTTGCTTCCATAGAAGCGACGTGTAGAGAACAAAGCTTCAGGGAAATCAAGTGTTAGGCCATCGACTGGGGCCTGGTCTTCCTGTGTTCTGCAAGACACCCTGCCAAACACTGACCTCCCTGTCACATGCGCGGCGCCTCACGCAGCCTGGCTGGCTGGCTTCGGCCACACTTGCTCGGAGCTCCTCAGCCATGCCTCCTTCTTCCTGCATGGTCAGGCCTTTGCCTGGATGTTTCTTCCCTGGCCCTTTGCCCAAGCGGCTCCTTCTCATCCTTCAGGCCCCAGCTCTTGAATCCTTCCTGAGTGTCCTGGATTTAAAATGTTCCCATTATTCTTTGTCACCGTGCCCTGCTTCTTTCCTTTAGAATGCTTCTCTGAGGCGGTCATTGTTGTTTCCTCATTGCTTTACCTCCCACGTCAGGTCAAGGGCCATGTCTGTCTTGCTCGGTGTCACATCGCCAGGTGTCAGCACAGAGGCAGATCCATGAAAGAGTTGCCGAAGTTGTTCAATAAATGAGTGACTGAGCAGAACTGATCTAGCTAAGTGAGTCGTTCTCACACTTGGATATACGGGCCTCAGAGTGATTGAAATCAACCAGCCAAAGTAAAAGTTAGTTTGTTGTAGACATTCAGAGTGACTTGTGAAAAGCCAGCACTGGGAACTTCCATTTTGGAAGGCCAGGGTGGGCTGCGTGTCCTGTTTCTCAGCCCGTGGTCAGCCTCACATTTATTTTCTCAGGACCACCCTGTGCCAGGTCACAATAGTATCGCAGTCCAGTCAGGTGCTGTGGGAAGATGAGCCAAACCTGTTTTTAACCTTCTGGGATCTGTCCGTGGGATCGAATTAATATTAGGATGTTTCAAACCTACGAAGAGTCAGACTTGTGTCCAAGAGAGCCCGAGCTAGGTGCAGGCGGCCCCACCGGGGAGCCCTGCCTGGAGCTGTGTGCCAGGCACCCGGAGCAGCGCAGCCAGCAGTGAGACACAGGACACCACAAGCCTCAGATTTGGTGACAGAGAAAAGATAAATGCACTGACATAAAAAAAAAACTGGGGCATAAGAAGTGTTCTTGTTCCAGGGCTTCAAAAGTGCGGGCGAGACAAATTTGGGAGACTAGGAAGGGCATTGTGGTGGAGGCAGCATTTGAATGGGTCTCACCCCAATGCTGGGTAGGAATTGAGGGGCTGGGCAGGAGGCTCAAGGGCTTGGTGCCCTGTGACAAGTGTGAGTGAACAGTGGGCTCTTCTCTCTGGGGTGTCCTCCTGTTTGTCCAACACCCAGATGTCCAGTTAGCACCTGTCCAGAGCCTGTGCCTCCCTAGCCACTGCTCTATCCCCCCCTTTTTCTTGTTAGGGCCACAGATTGACAGTTAATGTTCTTTATCTCTGTTTTTTCTTATAAAGCTGACCAAGACCAGAAGAATAGGTCCCAATTTGTGTTTCTTTCTTCTTTCTTGAATTCTGTTTATTAATTTTAAAACATTTTTTTCAATTACAGTTTATATTCAGTATTATTTTGTATTAATTTCAGGTGTGTAGCATAGTGGTTAGACAATTGAATACTTTACAAAATGTTCCCCCTGATATTTCCAGTATCCACCTGGCACCACACATAGTTATTACAATGCTATTAACTAAATTCCCTGTGCTGTACTTTACATCCCCATGACTATTCGGTTACTATCAGTCTGTACTTCTCAATCCCTTCACATTTTTTCCCCAGTTCCCCAGCCCTCCTCCTTTCTGGAGAACTATCAGTCTGTATCTATGAGTCTGTTTCTCTTTTGTTGTTGTTGTTGTTGTCTTTTTTTTTTTTTAAGTGAGACACAGGGCGGCAGAGAAATAGACTCCCACATGTACCCCGACCAGGATCCACCTGGCATTCCCCCTATGGGGTGATGCTCTGCCAATCTGGGGCCAGTGCTCAGTTGCTTGGCAACTGAGCTATTTTAGAGCCTGAGGCGAGGCCATGGAGCCACCCTCAGTGCCCAGGGCCAACTTGCTCCAACTGAGCCATGGCTGCAAGAGGGGAAGAGAGAGATAGAGAGAGAGAAAGAGGGGGATGGGTGGAGAAGTAGATGGTTGCTTCTCCTGTGTTCCCTGACTGAGAATTGAACCTGGGATATCCACACTCTGGGCCAACATTCTACCACTGTACCCTGGCCAACTAGCCAGGGCCTTGTTTTGTTTGTTGTTTGTTTATATTGTTCTTTAGATTCCACATATAAGTGAGACCGTATGGTGTTTGTCTTTCTCTGTCTGACTTACTTCACTTAGCACAATACTATCTAGGTACATCCATGCTGTCACAAATGGTACAATTTCATTCTTTTTTATGCCCATTTAATATTCCATTGTACATATATACCACAACTTTTTTATCCACCCGTCTACTTATGGGCACTGGGCTGCTTCCATAGCGTGGCTGTTGTAAATAATGCTGCAGTGAACACAGGCGTGCACATATTCTTTCAAGCTACAATTTGTTTCTGATTAAAAGAAAATTTAGTGCATGGGTATCTTAGAAAAAAAACTTTAATATAGAAAGTGCATCTCTGTAAGAGGGAAGAAAAATTCGAGATGGGTAGGTGTTCCCAAAGACAATGTGTTTGCTGTTGTTTTAAACAAGTAGTGAAGCAAACGGTAAGTTAGCCTGTAAAGTAGTGTACAGGAGGACCAGTTAGGAATCTACTGTCACAGTCCAGGCTGAGATGATTAAAATTCACAGTAGATGACAGTAGGAGCCAGAAGCGACCTCAAAAGAGTCTTTAGAAATAAGGCCACTAGCACTGGGACGTGGAGGGAAGGAAGGAAGGAGGCTGAGGCCACTGATGGGACTTGCAGGTGAAGGAGACTCAGGCAGCTGGACTTGAGGTCTAAAGAAAGGCTGATATGAAAAGAAGTATGGTGTGTCCATAAAGTCATGGTGCACTTTTGACCGGTCACAGGAAAGCAACAAAAAACTATAAAATGTGAAATCTGCACCAAATAAAAGGAAAACTCCCCCAGTTTCATACTATTCAGTGCAGTTTGATGTGGGCTCATGCACAGATTTTTTAGGGCTCCTTAGGTAGCTATCCCGTATAGCCTCTACAGACTCGTCACTGACTGATGGCCTACCAGAACGGGGTTTCTCCACCAAACTGCCGGTTTCCTTCAACTGCTTATCCCACCGAGTAATGTTATTCCTATGTGGTAGTGCTTTGTTATAAACGCGCCGATATTCACGTTGCACTTTGGTCACAGATTCGAATTTAGCGAGCCACAGAACACACTGAACTTTCCTCTGTACTGTCCACATCTCGACTGCCATGGCTGTGGGCTGCTCCGCTGTATACACGGTGTTATGTCATCATCTGCGCATGCGCACATGCTGCCACATCATCCTACAGAAACTGGGAGGGTTTTCCTTTTATTTGGTGCAGATTTCACATTTCTATCGTCTTTTGTTGCTTTCCTGTGATTGGTCAAAAGTGCACCATGACTTTACGAACACACTGTAGTCATCTTTTGTCCCGCCACAGGACAAAACCATAGGAACACATGAAATTGCTGAGGAAGAGATATGTAAAGAGAAAAAGAGCCCGCTAGTAAGGAGTGTAAGAAAGAATAAAAGACTTAAGAAAGCCATTGGATTTGGCAAATGGAGGTCACTGGTGATTTCTAAGAATGCAGTTTCCAAAGGGTTCTGGGGCTGGAAACCCCAGAACGAAGACTATATGTTGCTTCTTCAGTGAGTTTGGTTAAGGGAAAGTGAGAGGGTGATGTTTTAAAGGTGTCTAGGACATTTGTAGGCTGAGTGGAAGAGCTGGCAGGAGGATAGGATTCCAGAAAGAAGGGCTGAGCCTCAGCAAGGAAGAGGAGTGTGTGTTCCGCAGGACCAGGAGGAGGGGAGGGAGGATGCGGAGACTGATTTCTGAGCTAGGAAGAAGTGAGACACGGGGAGTGCAGGTCCAATGGCCTACCACCCCTATGACAGAGGAGATGCAGCCTTCATCGGAGAGCAGTGTGGGTCCTGGGTCTGAGGGCTTGAAGACTGAGGTCTGGAGCAGGTACCTGGAAAGTGCTAGGGAGTCCATGGTGAGGAGTAAAGAAAATCTTATTCTGTGATGGTGACGTAGGTGAAGGAAACATCATTTGTTGTGGGCCTGGTCATTATAAATTTTTTTTAAAGCCCAGAAACTTTTAGCAGCTTCATATTAGGGAATCAAGGACATAGCTGCTGGGTCCCATCAAGGCTGGGGATCAGGAAGCTTAAGCAGGGAAGGGTGGGCGAAGCTCGGGAGCAGTGTGTGCTTTGTGGGGCCAGCCAGCTGTCAGTGATGCAAAAGAATGTAAGACCAGAGGGAGGTGGTGGCCTGGGTTTGGGGGGGCCTGAGGTTGGTGGAATGGGAAGTCATGATGGAGATAGAAAGGGTTCAGTGGGAATGGAGAGGGTTGTGGAAGGCAGGGACTTTGGGTCAGAGGAAGAAATTTTATGGCCAAAAGTTGGAAAAAGGAATGAATAATTGTAATGAACTGACCTGGAATCAAATTGGCATGAATTAGAGTTCAATTTCAAACTGAAGCCAGCAACCCAGCAATTCCACTAAGGTTGGCTGCCAGGGGCTGGGAGGAATGGGAGTAGCCGCTGGTGGGTGCAGGGTTTCTTTTTGGGGTGATGAGATGGAATTAAATGGTGGCACTCATTGCACAACCTCATGAATATACTAAAAACCACTGAACTTTGTGCTTTAAAAGGGTTAATCTTATGGCATGTGAATTCTATCTCAACTTTTTAAAAACTCCATGAAGTTGGTATGGGGAGGAAGACAGGGGAAGGGAAGCAGCAGGAATGTCAGCGTCCCAAAGGACAATGGCAGAAATGGTGGAGAGGGGACTGGGTCACGTGCCTGGCAATCTGGGAAAATGGAAGAGCACTTGTGATGGTGCGTCCTCAGGAAGCTGGTGGTCTGGTTCAGCAGAGAACTGACATCTGTGACGTAGCTTTGAATGTTATGAAATGATGAGGGAGGGATGAGAACAGCAAAAATGGAGAATAAAACTGATCATCCGAGACATTTGAAAAGATGGATAGAATGTGGGACTTTAGTCATCCATGTGTTAATGTTCAGTTCCCAACATCTGGTTACAGTGCAGGCCTCCTGAGAACCTGGGTGGAACGCTCCCTCCTTACCTGCTTCCCTGTCTAAAGTCTGGCCTCCAGGCCTCCACAGTTTTGCCCAGGGTCATCCTTGGGAGCCATTGTGGGGAGAAGCTAATGAATTCCTGGGCTGACTGTTGCCTCTGTTGGTTCCAGGTTGGACTGGTGTACATGTTTAACCTCATCGTGGGCACCGGTGCACTCACCATGCCCAAGGCCTTTGCCACTGCTGGGTGGCTTGTCAGTCTGTTCCTGCTGGTGTTCCTGGGCTTCATGAGGTAAAAGGCCGTCACAGGGGGCTGGGGCAAAGCTTAGGCAGCCCGCGTAGGAAGCCCATTAAAGTGAGGAAGCATCCTTGTGGGCAGAAAGATGCCTGCAGTGAGTCCTAATCAAGGTGGCCTGGAGAGAGGAAAGGAGGCCAAGGGCCCAGTGTCTCGTGCTGCCGGGAGCAACCACCACCCTGATCAGCTGTAAAGGAAGATGTGCAGCGAGGCTCTGGGGTGCTTCAGGTGGTGGTCACGTGTTCTTCCCCTGCCGCTGCACCTCCCCTGCTGTGTTTTTTTTTTTGGTTTTTTTTTTTGTATTTTTCTGAAGTTGAAAATGGGGAGGCAGTCAGACAGACTCCGCATGTGCCCGACCGGGATCCACCCGGCATGCCCACCAGGGGGCGATGCTCTGCCCATCTGGGGCGTCGCTCTGCTGTAATCAGTCATTCTAGCACCTGAGGCGGAGGCCACAGAGCCATTCTCAGCGCCCGGGCAAACTTTGCTCCAATGGAGCCTAGGCTGCAGGAGGGGAAGAGAGAGACAGAGAGGAAGGAGAGGGGGAGGGGTGGAGAAGCAGATGAGCGCTTCTGCTGTGTGCCCTGGCCGGGAATCGAACCTGGGACTCCCGCACGCCAGGCCGACGCTCTACCACTGAGCCAACCGGCCAGGGCCTGCTGTGTATTTTTGAGAGAATACCACCTAGTCATAGAAAAAGAATCTGACAGTTGTTGAAGATGACTGGAGAAATCAGTTTGGAATTTAGAATTTGCCTAAGATGGTTCACAGGGTAAGGGATAAACACATTTGCTTTGTGTCTGGCAGCACAAGGAGGCCAATGCCTTCCAAGCCTTCCTGGCCTCCTGCTCCCTAGGCCAAGGGTGGGATTCACCTGAGGCTCTTCTCAGGGATTCTGAAGTCTTTTTTTTTTTTTTTTTTTTTTTTTTTGGTATTCTTCCAAAGCTGGAAACGGGGAGAGACAGTCAGACAGACTCCCGC
Organism: Saccopteryx leptura; assembly: GCF_036850995.1. Taxonomy (NCBI): domain Eukaryota; kingdom Metazoa; phylum Chordata; class Mammalia; order Chiroptera; family Emballonuridae; genus Saccopteryx; species Saccopteryx leptura. The sequence goes on from NC_089507.1 coordinate 172,183,171, forward strand.
ATGCACCCAACCGGGATCCACCCAGCACGCCCACCAGAGGGCGACGCTCTGCCCACCAGGGGGCGATGCTCTGCCCCTCCGGGGCGTTGCTCTGTTGCGACCAGAGCCACTCTAGCTCCTGGGGCAGAGGCCAAGGAGCCGTCCCCAGCGCCCAGGCCATCTTTGCTCCAATGGAGCCTCCGCTGCGGGAGGGGAAGAGAGAGACAGAGAGGAAGGAGAGGGGGAGGGGTGGAGAAGCAGATGGGCGCTTGTCCTGTGTGCCCTGGCCGGGAATCGAACCTGGGACTTCTGCACGCCAGGCTGATGCTCTACCACTGAGCCAACTGGCCAGGGCCTCTAAAGTTTTTTAATGAGTGCCCCAGGCTAGGAAGGGATTCAGAACTAAGCATTTTCAGCCCAGTTAATCAGCCAGGGATCACCACCACCCCCAAACAACACAAAGAGCCTGCCCTGCAGACTCCCTTTTCTTTGGTGAGGGGACAGACAGGAAGCAGTAAGGTAATAAATAGGAAAACCGCAGAGTGAGTTAGAAGGTGATACCTATAGTGAAATAAAGCCCCAACAGAGTAGAGGGCGAGGGCGAGGGCATGGGGAGGGTGGGGCAATCACAGTTTTCAGAGGGCGTGGAGGGCAGTAGGGAAGCAGAATGAAGTGGAAGGGAGGGGACTCAGGGAGAAGAAATGATGGAGAAGTTGCAGCAGGCTCAGCGGGGCAGGAAAGTGCCCTTGTTTTTCAGTCTGTTCACACATTTCTTTTGGGGGTTTGGGGGCCAGCCTCAGGGTACTGTGGCTCATAATTATGTACTGTGAGCCTTAGCAGCTAGGCGCCCTAGAAGTCCTCGTCCTTGTGTGACTCTGCTGTCCCCTTTAAAGGACCTTCAGCGCAGGCAGCCATCTGAACCAGGAGTGATTATTGGGGGCCCCATGCCCCCGCCTTGCTCACCCCGTTTATGTTTGAACATGATCAATGAGTCAGCTTTGTACAAGTGAGAGGCCTCTTTATGCCTTAATTAAGATTGATTTTACTTTTACTTCCAGAAGAGAAAGGAAAATCTAAAGGCCTTAAAATGGTCACTTAGACAAGATAATGAGAAACCTTCCTAGGAGATGTGGGGGGACTGGAATGGTAGTTTCAGAGCTGGCTGCCCCCACCCCCGTGGGTAGATGCGGATTTAACTCTCCCGCACCTGCCGCCTGACTGCTGAGCCGAGCAGCCCACCTCGGGCAGGGGCAGCACCAGGAGGGCTTGGGGTCAGGTCCCCTTCAGAGCCCCGCTGGCCTCAGGAGAGAGGGAGCCGAAGGTTCCGTGCGGGTTGCCAGGGTGCCGTGGCAGGGATAGAGCCGCTCCTCTGTGCAGTTAGCAGGAGGGCGCCTTCCCCTTTACCTTCTGCTGACAAAGGCGTTCCTGCATTCCAGCTGTCGTCTAGGTCTCTCCAGTTTCTGTACGAAGAAAAGAAAGGGTGATTTGTCACTCTAGTCTGAATCCCCAGCAAATGTCTGGCGCTACCTCCCAAACTCCCTGGGGATTCAGGCCATAAAAATGCAAGCTTATGTTAATGTTAAGTATTAGGAAAGTAAAAATACTGCCCCCCCCCAAAAAAAAAAGAGTACAGGTTCTGGAGCCAAGTGTTCCTTTTCAATTGTCACTGCCTGTACTCCATCCAGTACTGTGTGTGACTGGGACCTGAGCGCTTGTCTGTGCCCCAGCACGGAGAGGTGTGTGCTGCTGCCGCCCTTCCCAGAGCCCTTGGAGGCCCCTTGTGAATCAGCCTCCTCTTCCCAACTTAAAGCATCAAGTGGGCTCTGTCCTCCCACTGCCACCAACAGCCCCTTTTTGGTCATACCTCTCTCCCGTGCATCTGAAATTCATTCTCAATGGAGACAGGGCATCAGGGCAAGTGTGCGAGGTGTCCCGTCTACACACGTTTATCAGGTTAGACCCTTAGACCCATCTTGAGAGTTCCCTAGGAAACAGCTCTCAGAAGAGACAGTGCCTCAGGCCTGTTGGTCCAGTCCGGTCTTAAATGGCTTTTCCTTTTCCTTTGTACTTCCTTCAACCTTCCTGCCTGCCTTTGGCAGTTAATGCACAGCTTTTCCCTGCAGCTTTATGACGACTACCTTTGTTACGGAGGCCATGGCAGCAGCCAACGCCCAGCTCCACTGGAAGAGGATAGAAAACCACCAGGTATGTGTGTCACCCTTGTCTCCGGGCAGCACCCCCATCCTCTTGTGTACCAAAGAGGCGGCCCTGCCTGACCAGGCAGTGCGCAGTGGATAGTGTCGGCCTGGGATGCTGAGGACCCAGGTTGAAACCCCGAGGTCACCCGCTTGGGTGACCGCGGCAGGGTCCTCAGCTTGAGCATGGGATCACAGACATGACCCCTTGGTCACTGACTTGAAGCCCAAAGGTCGCTGGCTTGAGCAAGAGGTCGCTGGCTTGAGCAAGGGGTCAGTCACTGACTGGGCTGGAGCCCCCCAGTCAAGGAACATATGAGAAAGCAATCACTGAACAACTAAGGTGCTGCAACTATGAGTTGATGCTCTCACTTCTCTCCCTTCCTGTCTTTCTGTTCCTATCTGTCCGTGTGTGTGTCTCTCAAAAAAGGGGTGGCCCTCAGTGGCCAGTTTTTCTCTTCCCACTGTATGGAGGACTCATGTCCACAGTGCTACTAGGGACTCTGTCCCAGAACAGCCACAGAAGCTTACAGAACACATGCAGCCTCTGTTCTTTTAAGTTTGTATCATGGGTCCCCTCCCCCTACACCTTGAGCTTGCTCAGTCATTCTGAACTTTTCTACCCAAGAACTGTTCTGCAGCTTTGACCTGACATCTGAGTGTGACTGCGCCTTCTAATGTGACAGTGTGGAAGCATTGAGAGCTTCCTAATCAGATACCTTCTAGTATGAAGTAACAAAGGAAACAGCTTCTCCACTGTCACGGGGGTTTTCTGTAGTAATGTGCTCCTTCCTTTTCCTTGCTTGTCCTCCCCCTCCCCCCGCCCCACCTTCTCCTAGGAGGAGGAAGATGACAACTCCTCCACAGCCTCTGACAGTGACAGTCTCATCCAGGACAACTACGAGCAGGCGGAGAAACGGCCCATCCTATCTGTGCGTAAGTCTTGGGATTCCTGGCTAGCTGAACCTCCCTGTGCTGCACAGGGTCCCTCCCCTCATGGAGGGTGCTGGGGGAGTCTCTACAGAGACTGTGGCCCTTCTCACCTGCAGGTTGGGTCCTGGGGAGGCACCATGAAGAAGATCAGGGCTCTGGAGCTGGGGCCTAGGCCTCCCCCGCTGGCTCCAGCACTTACTAGTGCTTGCAGCTTGGGCAGGTTACTTAACCTCATCACCCCACTTCCCACCTCTCCTGCCATCATGGAAACGGTGCACCACCTTGGGTCAGTGGCCAGTGCACGTGAAGCTTGAATAAATATGGAGTCTCTAACTTCTGTCCTTCCTCCCATCCCACCACACACACTCCCTCCCTTCCTTCCTTCCTTCCTTCCTTCCTTCCTTCCTTCCTTCCTTCCTTCCTTTCTCTCTCTCTCTCTCTCTCTCTCTCTCTCTCTCTCTCTCTCTCACCTATGCACCCATGCAAACCTGACAGTACCAGCCCAGCTCCGGCCAAGTCAGGGCGAGGTGGTTCAGCTTTCCTTCTCGCCCTGCAACCAGCGTTCCTGTGATCCCTTTCTAGAGACTGGTTTTAGATGTGTCAAACAGGAAGCGTTAGGAACAATTTCCTCAGGAGTTTGAAGCTCCTGGGCATTGCATTTTTCTGGAGCATCAGGGAGCTCAGCAGCCCGCTCCAGAAGCCAAGCGACCCAGCCACCTCTTCTTCCTTGTCCTTTGGCTCCACAGAGAGACGTGGAGCTCCAAATCTTTTTGAAATCACAGACCGGGTGGAAATGGGACAGATGGCCTCCATGTTCTTCAACAAAGGTATGAGGTTTTTTGAAGTGGGGCACGGGCGTGAGGAGAGCTAGTCTTTCTACAGCCCTGGGCACTTGGAATTAAGGGTCCCACCTTTGACAGTGGGATGGGGCAGGCGACAGGGAGAAGTGGACTGCTGGCCTCTCCCAGTGCGTCTGAGGAGCCAGCTTGCCGAGAGGCCTGGATGGCTTCAAGTCGTTTTCTTGGATTCCTCCTTGTTCATCAGCGTTAGGAATAAGGAAATGGCTACTTGTCTCCTACTGAATGTAGAGGTCGGGAGTCGTAAGCAGCTTTCTAAGGAAGGGAACCCATGGAGGCTGGCTGGTCATTTTGTGCCTCCTGCTTGATTGCTGACTTGTCTCTCTTTTCTTCTGGGCTGTTCTGTGTAAGACAACACAGAGCACCTGCCTTGTGGCAGTGACAGGCTATGTTGTGCATGCTGGTGTGTGTGTGTGTTGCTGTTTATCTCTTCCTGGTGGCCAGCAGAGGGTGCTAGGAGCCCGGGCACAGGGCAGTCTGGGAATCTGAGTGTCAAATTAACCCTAGCCCCACTCTCTGTCTGCTCCATAGAGAGCTTGGCTACAAGCTCAAGCACTGGGTTGTTGGGTGTCTGACATACTTACATGGCAAACCTTGTTCTTTTGGAAGGTGAGCTTTTTCAGAGTTTAATGTTTTAATGCCCAAACCTGTTTTTCCTTCATAGAGTCAGACACATCTTAGCAAATGCTTACCTTTGCAGTCACTATGGAAGATTTTCTGCCTCTTTGTCAGAGTCCCTGTTTGCAGAGGGGAACATCTCTACCAGTTCTTTTCTGTCTTGAATGTGGCTCTACTAACTTAGAGCTGGGGGTGGGAGTGAGGATTCTAGAAACTGGAAGCTCCTTGGCTGCTTTTTAGGTCTTTAAGCATTCTGTTTGACATTGGCGGTGTGATGTGTCTGTCTAGTCTGAAAGATTGTGATCATCAGCCAGAGTTGCCCAGAGGTCTGCTTCCACCCCCCACCCCGCCCCAGCAGCCTCATAGTGGGTTCCAGAATTCCTGAAAACCAGATGGGTTGTACCTGCCCACTCCTGTGTCTTTGATTTGTTCCATTTCTACCACTCCTCGTCTCTTGAGACTGAGGTAAGAGAGTCTAGTGGACATTTTACCCCGGAAGCTGTACGCTGCCTCCTTCCAAAGAAATTCAAGCTTTTGAAATAAAATGCATTTTGGAGGGCAGACATATATACCTTTTAAAACTTGTTTAATCATCTGCCCTGATTTCTTTAGGAATTCGAGGAAATTGTGGTTTGGTTTTGTCTCCCCTCCCCATGGACTAGACTCCTAGTTTACCTAAATCGAACAGAAAATAAGCACGTTAGGTAAGAGCAGCCGCCCACTGGAGGAGGCCTTCTGCCCACCTGCTCCCGGCTGCTCAGACTTCGCACGGCTGCTGTTTGGGCCGGAGCACTCTGTCACGGGGCCTGTTCTGCGCATTGTCGGATGCTTAGTAGCATTTTTGCCCTCTACACACTAGTTACCAGCAGCACCCCCCAGTTATAACAGCCAAAAATGTCCTTAGATATCGTCCAATGTCCCCAGTAGGGGTGTGGGACAAAATTGCCCCCAGTTGAGAACCACAGCTCTACTGTATTCCTAATTTACATATTGTCACCTTTACCTTTAGAAGGACTGCCCTCTACAAAAGCCTCCCTTGGAGTCCAGACTCGTTCTTGTAGTTAGAAATGCCAGGCTAGTCGTTGCTGGCCTCTCAGGAAGTTCATTGATGCTCCCATTTTGTGTCCAGTAATGAAACTTATTGATCAGGGAGTGCCAGTGGCAGTTTATAAACATTGACACCGGGCTCCGTGGGGATGGGACGCTGCCTGCCTGCAGAGCGTTGCTGTCAGTGCAGAAAGGCAGGCTGCACAGGCTGTACTGGAATCTCCACTGAGCTCACGTAACGAAGCCGTCTGACCCCCTTCAGGCTTCTTTCAAAAACTATTTTTTTCTTGGTCGTAGTCCCCCCACCAGACTCATAGAAGCAGAGCTGACCTCAGACAGCCTGAGGAAAATGTCCCCAGATTACCCCTGGGGACCCTGGAGGCTTTTACAAGCCATCGGCATTAGAAGGAAGCTGTCACTTTATCGTCTTCTGTTTCCAGGGAAGCCAGCAGCTTAATGACCAGTGACATCAAAATGAGCAGTCAGTTTGAATGGAAGTTTGAGACTGGCTGTCGGGGCTGTGACCCGGAGGTCACAGGGCTCAGACACTTTTTTCCAGAGTCTTTATAGCTGGAGTCATATAAGGCATTTGGTGCCAGTAGGACCCTCACTGTACAGGACTGGAGGCAGTCAGGAACTTGCAGGGTCGGGAGTGAGACCAGGACCCTCACTGGACAGGACTGGAGGCAGTCAGGAACTTGCAGGGTCGGGAGTGAGACCAGGACCCTCACTGGACAGGACTGGAGGCAGTCAGGAACTTGCAGGGTCGGGAGTGAGACCAGTGGAACGAGGGCCAGAGTCTGCCCTCCCAGCTCTTAGTTAGGGCCCTGCTGGTCGGAGAGGGGACCAAGGTTCGCCTCTGCAGAGGGGGCTTCCGCGCGCCCTGCCAGAGCCAGCGTCTTCCCTTGCAAATGCTTCCTAGGAAGGAAAGTGAGCCCACCTTGAGCACCATTCCTGCCGCCACCCCTCCCAGCACCCCAGGCCGCCCCTGCCCGTCCAGGGCTGAGCGATTGGTCTTTGGAAATTAAGGGTTTTTATCCTCTCGATTTCAGCTTCAGAAGTTGGGTCCTCTCCTGTCACCCTCTCCTTGCTTTTCCATTCCTCAGGAGCAGTCTTTTGAGAGCCTGTGTTTGGCTGTGATGGGACCCTGGCCCAGGCTTCTGACTTAGGACATCTCTTGTCATCCTCCTCACCCCTTTTCCCCCCTTCCCCAGGCATCCTGTCCTGAACCCAGAGACACCACTGGTTCCTCCCCAGCCAGTCCATGCCTCGTACCACCTGGCACCTGTCTGGATTCGGAACCTCTCCAACCCTTCAAGCCTCACTTAGGCCCCTCTCAGGTGAAAGTCATGAGCAGATGGCCTTCTGCCAGTATTCTAGTGTAGCCAGACACAGGCTAGGGCTCTGGGATCATTTCTTCCTTCTTTCTGGAGGAAATAAGCATCCTGAAGAACCAGGGCTGGGGAGGAGCAGACAGTGAGTCCTCAGAGAAGGACGCCAATGTCTCCCTGTGGCTCCTGACCGATGACTTTGTTCCTTTCAGTGGGGGTCAACTTGTTCTATTTCTGCATCATCATTTACCTGTACGGGGACCTGGCCATCTATGCTGCCGCTGTGCCCTTCTCTCTCATGCAGGTGTCCTGGTGAGTGTGTGTGTGTGTGTGTGTGTGTGTGTGTGTGTGTGTCCGCCACACTTGTGTAGTCACAGGGCAGTCAGGGCAGGGTTTTCAGGGTAGAAACACAACACAAGTGAATCCACAAGCACCTAGAGATGTAGGTGCCCAAAGCCTTTTCTACACAACCACAGCCAGTGTGTGTCCTGTCCTTCAGAAATGTGCTCCACACTGCTGTTCCCTGCCCTGCCCACCCCACCCAACAAACAGGAACAAATGATGCGTACCCTAAAAAAGAGGAGAAGGAAGTTCGTGGAAAGTCAGATTGTTGGACCAAAAGCAGCTGGTGGGGAGCGGCTGTGGGGGCAGTTCAGTAGTTGCTAATGATCAATAAAGTTATATTCTGTATGCTTCCGGCCAAGCGAGAGAGCACACTGTGCCACTGTTCTTTTTATCAGCAGCGCCACTGGCAACTACTCTTGTGGTGTGGAGTCTGACACCAAGTACAACGACACAGACCTGTGCTGGGGACCCCTGCGCCGCGTGGACACCTACCGCATCTACTTGGTGAGTGACCTGGGCTCTTCTCAGCCCCGCCCTTCCTGGGGCAGCCAGAAGGATTTGAACTGCCTTCTATCTCTGGTAGACCCCTCCCCAGAGAATGGTCTACATGGCTCCACACCCTGGCTAATTCCTGGGGCAGAAAATGGATCATGTCATGAAGCCACTAGCCTTAGAGTGTCCTGGTGGCCAGGCCTGTCACGTGTGGTTTGCAGCTGGCATTCGAGTCATTGTTAACTCAAGGGTGGTGAACTCCTATAAACTTAGCTCAGGATTTGAGGGGGCATTCTTAGCAAAGCTCTGTAAGAGTGCCTGGGCTAATTTTCTGGAGACTTGTCACGTTTTTAACTCACTCCTGGCCAGCCCAGGAGCATATGGATGGACACCAGGTTTTCTGATGGCCACCTCGATTATAAACGGGTGCTCTAGTAGGGAGGGCAGAGAGCCCAGGTCTCTCCCTGTCTGCCCTGCTCCCCGCCAACGAGGGAAGATGATGCATCTCCAGGCTCCCTCTTGATTGCTTTGTGCCCTGTGCAGGGGCGGAGGAAGAAGGAGTAATAAGATACAAAACCAGACAGTTATTTATCTCTGCCTGCTTGGAGAGCAGGCCGGACTCAAATGTTTCTCTTTCCCTTTTGCAGTATCTATTAATATTCTGCTTCCTCTTAGTCCTCTTCAGCCCTGACACAAATTTAGGTGTGCTAGATGACACAAGTTTGACACGTGGCCACTTAGTTGATTTGGAGGCAGGAGGTGAGGCCAGGAGAGAGCTTAGCTGTTGGGGGGAGTGGCCTCTTAACTTAATTACCCCTGTCCTGGCAGAGGTTTCCGCACACCCTGCCAGCTGTGTTACTTGGATCTGAATTTGTTAACCCCCAGGGCTGCTGAGTGGCTGTTTTGCCCTCCCAGCCCCACCCCGTGGACATACGAAAGGAGTCCTCCAGCCCAAACTGTGAGAGAGGTGTTTCCCGTGCATTTCCACGGCAGCCCGGGGTCTGTTTCTTCTCTCGCGTATTCAGCTCTGGCTAGCAGTTGGTCTTTCAGTAGAACTGTGCCTGAGGCCCCTACTCCGGTCTGGTAGTGATTTGGTAGTGAATTGATTTCCTGGCACCCCTCCCCACTTTCCTACCTTGGGGGCCAGCAGATTAACTGGGTAGGGCAGCCAGGAGGGCTCAGTTCTATTAGCCTCTTAGCGTTTCAACAGACCATGATTGATATAATTAGCAAAAGTATTAGGAAGTGTAATAACCCATATGGATCTCTAACTGCAGGAGGAGGTGGAGGAAGAGCCCGAGAGGCTCAGCTCAGACATAGGTGCATGTCCAGGGCAGAGGGATGGTAACAGAGCCCCTCAGGTGGGTCTTTCCTGGGGAGGCCGCTGCAGTTTGTGCAGACTCTGCCTGGCACAGCCCCCTCCCATCGGCAAAGGAGATTGGGAGCACTGGGAATATTGGCTGCTGCCATTGGCTGGGTAAATTATTTAGAAGCATTATTATTGCTTTATTAAATTGCTCCTTCACTTATTCCTATAAACGTTCCACATGATGGAAGCCTTGCTCCCTGAATCTCAATAACTCTCTGACAGCGCAGAAGGAACCCTTCAGGAAAGCAGGCAGGCATTAATTACCACCTTCATCTCACAGATATTGTACTTATAACTCAGAAAGCTAATTGCCACCAGGCCTGCAAAAGCTACAGAAACGGGAAGGGAAGGGCAGACAGAAAACACCTGTGCTCTCCGGATTCTTCCCGCCCCGCCACCCCTACCAGTCCACTCAGGGACTTGGGTTTGCTCAGGTTTTCTGTTCAGATGTGTTCACTGCCGGATTTGGAGAATTTGCCTTTGTCTCCAAAGTTATTTTACAACTTAGCATGTGGGTTCCAGGGTCCCTGGTTTCTGCCTAACGGTATCTCCTGACCCTAAACACTGGATGCCCTTTGTCCCTTTCAGTGAGGTGGGAGGGACAAAGTGAATGGAGAAGGGGTTGGCAGGCCCGGGTTTCCTTCCTGGGTCCTGGCTCTCTCTAGATGGTGATGATGGCATCTTCCTAAGTGGTGTCTTCGGATCACAGGGGACGAGCATTGTCCTGTCCTCTTCTCCCCTGTTCTCATGTTCAGAAGACTGCCCTTCCCTTCTGAAACTCCTGTGCCTCCTCTACCAGCTGTTTCTGATTCTGCTGCCAGCCAGACTTCACCAAAACATCTGGAAAGGCAGCAAGCTGAAAGCACCCTTCCGAGTCCAGACACTTGTCTGTCTTAGGTCGATGGTGCTCCGTCTGGGCCTGCATGTTTGAAAGGGCCTCCTAATGACCACTGCTTCATTGCTATTCTGGGACGGTATGTTCTGGGGGATAAAGATACAGGCTTTTATTTTGTGATTTAATTTTCAGAACGTCCTCTGGAAATGGTCTCTTTGTGTCTGCCTAGGGGTGCTGAGATGCGCACGCAGAATGAGAACATTTGGGGTACCAGCCCTGTCCCGGAGCTGGCCTGTGCGCAGTGTCAGGGTCACTGGCAGGAAGGGCGCTCTCTCCACCAGCAGCTCCCAGTCTCCTCTCCAAGCCCTTGACCTCAGCAAATGGAAGATTCCTCCCTTCCTGCACCCTGCGACCTCCGCCCACATCCTGTAATTGCAGTGCAGCTGATATGAGTCAGTTTCTCCCTGTCTCCTCTGAGTGGCACATTACAGGGGGCTGTGAAGTGGGGGAGGCAGGGGGTTCCTGTGAATCGTGTGCTGTCCAGGGCGACCCCCCAAGTAGCCGCAGCTGGAGCCAGCAGTGACCTGGGCCCTGTGATGAGACCTCAGCAGGCCTTGGGTTCCCAGAACCCCACCCCCCACCCCACTTAGTCCTTTGAGGGGTTAAATAGGAAAGGGTTTGATGCCTTGTCTCTTCAAACCTGTAATTTAGCCTCCAGGCTGGGATATCTTGGGATTATTTCTGCAGGGCTTCTCTAGCTTTGGTAGGAAACAAAGCCAGAATTTAGCATTTTGCTATTTCCTATACAGTGTGCAGGGGCCAGGGACCGCTGGTGACATGGTAGGATTGTGTGTAAATGAGTCTGGTCTGGAATCAGCTGTCCTGAGTGCCTGGGAAACAAGACACACGTAGCAGTCCCCTGGAGTCAAGGGCACGGCCACGTGCTCTTGTTCACTTCCTCAGACCCACAGTGCTTCCCGGCCTACCATTCACTTCCCTTGCCAGGGCCTGGGCGCTGTCACTGCCTCCTTCTTGAGGAAGTCAGAAGGAAGCCCTGGGCCTACAGTGGAGCTCCCCAAGTGCTGAGGGCTCCTGGCCATGCACAGGAGCAGCATCCACCACGTAGAGGATGGATGCTGCCAGGCCACCAGCAGCCCAGCAGGCATCGGCCAGGCCACGCCAGGATCGCAGATGGCAGAACGGAGCTCATCCTGGCTGGAGATTTAGCCACGAATTGACATTATTGAGGCAGGGGGCCCCTCGTGGGCTGCTTAGAACAGGACAAGGTCACCCTGGCTTGCCGTCCTGCCTTGAACGCAGGAACTGTGCAATCCGCCCCCAGAGCCTGGGTGACAGGGGAGAGAGATGCAGCCTGCAGGTTGCAGCAGCTGACCTGCCCCTCTGCCACACTCCCCCCTGACCTGCCCTCTGCCGCACTCCCCCCTGACCTGCCCCTCTGCCGCACTCCCCCCTGACCTCCCCTCTGCCGCACTCCCCCCTGACCTGCCCCTCTGCCGCACTCCCCCCTGACCTCCCCTCTGCCGCACTCCCCCCTGACCTGCCCTCTGCCGCACTCCCCCCTGACCTGCCCCTCTGCCGCACTCCCCCCTGACCTCCCCTCTGCTGCACTCCCCCCTGACCTGCCCTCTGCCGCACTCCCCCCTGACCTCCCCTCTGCCACACTCCCCCCTGACCTGCCCTCTGCCGCACTCCCCCCTGACCTGCCCCTCTGCCGCACTCCCCCCTGACCTGCCCTCTGCCGCACTCCCCCCTGACCTCCCCTCTGCCGCACTCCCCCCTGACCTCCCCTCTGCCGCACTCCCCCCTGACCTGCCCTCTGCCGCACTCCCCCCTGACCTGCCCCCTTTGGAGAGACCCCTCTGACACCCCCTTGAAGAGGCAGTGTGTGTGTTGGGGGCCTCAGGGGGAGTTCTGTTGGGCGTACTCTTCCTAGAGGAGTGGATAGTCTGAGAACAGGGCTCAAGCTAACATCACAAGGGCCTCCCCAGCCTTCCTGCGAGTCCTGGTTTCCCTCTGCCAGGAGGCATGTTCTCTGGTCCCATCCTGGCTCTGTCTTCCACAGCAACACTTGCTGCTAGCCATTTGCAGCACTTAGAAGAGTATACCATCCCTTTTATAAAACCAGCTGGTCAAGCAGCACCATCTGAGGGGAAAGCATCGTTTCGGGGGGAGGGGCGTGGAGAGTGGAGTAATGCTGACCCAGGACAGTGGCCTGCCAAACTGTAACTGGTCCTTCCTGCTGTGGCTTGTTTTGCGTTGGCGTAACACATTACCTGCTACTTTCTCATTTCCAATGGGGTTGTCCGGGACACACAGTCAGGTCTGTGACATCATCCCTTTTATAGCAGAGAAAACTGAGACTGAGACTTGGAGGCTGTGACTTCCCCAGGGTCACAGAGCTGAGGCAGAGATGGCAGCTGGTTCTTTGGCCTCTCAGCCATGTCCTCTGGTCCTGGTGACACAGACTTGCTCAGCTAGCAGGGCAGCTCCGCTGCCAGGCCCAGGCAGGAGGGGGCAGGTCACGTGTGTTCCTCAGCCCTTGGAGCTTGACGGTTGCAGGGAGTCGGGCGACTCTGCCGAGGAAGGTGTTGGTGCAGTGATCCGTGTCTGGACTTCCTGTTCATCGGCCTGATTGCTTTGCTGTACCTTGCCGCCCTCGCTTGCCTCCTAGATAGTGAGGCGGGCCTCTCCCGTTTCACTCAAGGAGCGCTGGCATCGAAGACGTCTTCCCAAGGACGTTACTCCTCCCCGGCCCCGGCCTCTGAGTTCTTTCAGCATCAGCCACTGTGCCCTGGGGCTGTGGCATCTGCTAATAAATGGGTCACCGCTGCCATCACTTGAATATTTATTCTTACCAATTCTGGGACAGGAGGTGGCCTAGAGGCCTTCAGTACCTGTGAAGCGGGCAAGTTCATATGGAACAAGTTTTAGCAGCAGCAGTGACCTCACAGGACTTGGGGACTCTCGAGGACACTGCTGCACACCCCCAGGGGCACCACCATGTGCCCCCAGATCACAGCTCCCGTAGGGTGCCGTGTGAATGCTGCCCCATCCATATCTGTGCAGTGGCCGGAACCTGGCGTGGAATAAAGCTAGGCAGTTAGGAAGTGTGGCCCCGGAGGGCGGAGGGAGTTGGCAGGACAGATGAACCGTCCTTGTGGAGGGTTTGATGGGGCGGTTCTGTCTGGAAACGGAACAGGGTCCTAAGCTCAGTAAATGGTTCTGGTGGCAACTTCTCTTCTCCGGCTGGTGACAGCCCCCCGCCCCTTATGTTAATGAAACAAGCTGAGAGGAGATTCTTGGTTGCCTGGGTCTGGGAGAGTGTTGCTTACAGGGTCAGGGGCATCCAGGCACCTCCTTCAGAGAACAGTGAATGTTTGGGGGCCTCCCAGGACTATCACAAAGGAAGCACATGTTTTTCTTTCCCTGTATGTCTTCCTCCCACAATGTCAGCTCCTCATTCGGTTCTAGAGCCGCTAGATAGGTCAGTGTTGTCTTGCCTCTCACTCTTTTCTCCCCACCGGCCCATGGGAAGATGCCAGTTACACTGGGTGGCCACGGCAAATGCAGGGAGGGGAGAGCTCTCCTGGCCCGAGCTCGGCACGGCGGTGGTCTGTGATGCCTGCAGCCAGCTCCTCCAGCTCTGTCCCAGCACACAGCCCCACCCCATGTGCTGGCCCTCGGCATGGCAGTGGGCTGCGATCGCTGCAGCCAGCTCCTCCAGCTCTGTCCCAGCACACAGCCCCACCCCATGTGCTGGCCCTCGGCATGGCAGTGGGCTGCGATGGCTGCAGCCAGCTCCTCCGGCTCTGTGTCCCAGCACACAGCCCCAGCCCCACGTGCTGGCCCTCGGCACGGTGGTGGGCTGCGATGCCTGCAGCCAGCTCCTCCGGCTCTGTGTCCCAGCACACAGCCCCAGCCCCACGTGCTGGCCCTCTGCTTTCCTCTCATGATCTTGGGTCTCAGGAAGGATACATTCCTCCCCCTACCCCGGAATGTGTGCACCCACTACCCAGAAAGCTGGATCCCTAACGTCAAGTGAATTCTAACTTCAAGCAATGACCAGTACTCAGGCTGAAGTGACTGACTTTGAAGGATCAGCTGGTCTCTTTCTTTTTCAAGGAAATCAATAATATAGAGACAGGCCTGTGTTTTTCTTTCTGTCTCCCCTCCCCACCCCCTCTGTGGAGCTGTCTATATATCTCGTCCTGGGAATGGCTTCTTGTATTTTGGCGTGCTTTCTATTCCCAAGCCCAGCCCTTTCTAAATGAAATTCAGATTACCCTGTCACTCAGTGCTGTGGTTTGTCTAGCAAACTCTTGCCAAGGAACCTCGTGAGCCTCCACTGTCTCATCACACACACTCCCCACCCCCCACCTGCTGCTACTGTCTGGCCATGGCCTCCATTCCACCCACAGTGCCTAACCAGCTGTTGCCCAGCGTTGCTCCGGACCAGTCTCACTTTTCCCAGGAGACCTGGGAGCACCTCCCTGGGCCACAGTAACCTTCATCTGGATTCCCTCCCACCCGAGCAAGTGCCTTTAGGTGTTTGGCCCTAGCTTCCTCCAGCTCAGTGAGAGGGTGGGTTTTTTTGGTATTTTTCTGAAGCTGGAAACGGGGAGAGACAGTCAGACAGACTCCCGCATGCGCCTGACCGGGATCCACCCGGCACCCCCACCAGGGCGACGCTCTGCCCACCAGGGAACGATGCTCTGCCCCTCCGGGGCGTCGCTCTGTTGCGACCAGAGCCACTCTAGCGCCTGGGGCAGAGGCCAAGGAGCCATCCCCAGCGCCCGGGCCATTTTTGCTCCAATGGAGCCTCGGCTGCAGGAGGGGAAGAGAGAGACAGAGAGGAAGGAGAGGGGGAGGGGTGGAGAAGCAGATGGGCGCTTCTCCTGTGTGCCCTGGCCGGGAATCGAACCTGGGACTTCTGCACGCCAGGCCGACGCTCTACCACTGAGCCAACCAGCCAGGGCTGAGAGGGTAGTTTTTATTTTAAAGTGGCTCTCGGGGACATGGGTTCTGTCGGCTGGCATTAAGGCCGCCATCCGTCATATGCTGCCTCAACCATAGCTGATACCTGACACACTAGCTTAGAGGACAATGCTTGCCCTTCTGCACATTCCCAGGAAAGACACCAGGTTATGAGAAAGTGGATCACAAGCCCGTGGGATTGGTTTCTGCTGGACAACCTCACTCCCTTCCCCCAAGCCTCAGAAGCTGCGTTTTGGCGTTAGCTGTAGTCCTCCAGGCTTTCCTGTGTCCTGCTGGATGAAGAGGACGTGGCTCTAGCTCATGAACCAAATTAATTGCCAGCCACTGTCCTCATCATGGCAGTTCAACTGTCCCTCTGCCCCTGGTAAAATGTCCTGGGTCTTTTTACCCCCATCCCCATTGTCTGTAAAGTAACCAGTACATCTTGCAAATACCACTTGCTCAAGGCGAGCAGGTTTTATTCCTGGACATGTGGGAAAATGTCAATTTGACATGTCTGCTTCCTCACCCTTTCACCCCACTCCCATGCCCAAGTTCACCCAGAGGACAGCAACATGGTGAAGTTACCTAGTACCACCACTAGTTACCTAGTGGCCACCACCCCAGGCATACTCAGCAACTCTTACTAAACCCCATTATGTGAAGATCCAAATGTATGAAACAAACTGGGGGAGGGGGTGATTATTTGTTACAAAATGATTGATTACTTTACAGTCGGACTCCCCACAGGTTTCTCTTAAGTACTTAGTTTCCCTAGTGTGTTTAAAACAGTACTCTGAAAATGAAGCCTTGATAAATAGAGCAGTTTAGAGACCCATCCCTGTGTAGGGGAGGTATCCACATGTTCATGGGCAAAGGTGCAGAAATCTTGAGTCCCCGTTCATGTTGAGATAGGCAGCAGGGGTTTGGGGTGGCATCGCAGGCAGCCCACCTGAGAGAAGCAGCCAGGGACCACACACGCCCGAGCTGGGAGAGCTCCGCAGATCTTGAGTGCATGCCTTCAGCCCACGCTCAGGACGGGCCAGTTTGGCTGGGAAACTTCCAACTAGGTCTCCATGGGGAGTGTTCATCCCTGCTGGGGACCTTCTGCACTGTGCTTTTTCAGGACCGTTTTCATCACACGTCACGCTGATGCCAGGCACACCCAGAGCTTAAGGCTTGAGCTTCCTTATCTGTGAGGAGCCCCAGCGGGGTGCCAGCCTGGTGCTCCTGGTCGTTGACCCATGTACGGTCGGTCCTTTCCCCTCAGGAAGCTGCTCCGGGCACACTCCCAGAGCTGCAGCCCCTCTGCTTCCAACCTCCCATTTCTGGGCCAAGAGCTAAACATGACTTTGTGTTCCTGAGGAAACGTCTGCGTTGTTGATTTCAGAGGCCCTGCTCTCTACCACCCTGAGCTTTTTTTCCCCTTTGCTCTATTTTCCCAAAAATTCAGGAAAAAGTTGTAGTCTAAGGAATCCAGCAGCCTCCCAGTAGTTTTAAGTAATCTAGAATGTCCTTAAATATTTTGTGCTAACTAGAAATAAAACTGTGCCAAACCATTCTGTTCCTCCAGCTCCATGTCCCTCTGACGTTTTGATTCCGTTGATGAGCACAGAGTACTTGCAACAGCCCTGCGGAGTTCCACTCACGCCCAGTTACAGGGTGTCTGTTATAAGCGGAACCTGGTGTCTTTCTAAATGGTGCCCTGGGGCCTTGGCAGTAATTGTTCAATTAAATAAAGCACCTTTTCTAAAGTAATAACCATGCCCCTCGTGGTGCTGGCATCCCGACCAGCACACTGACTTGCAAACTGTGCAGAGAATAAAAGTGTCTGTGGGCACGTTCTCCAGATGGCAGGCTGGCCCCTAGGTGACAGCGGAGCCGAAGAACCCCAGAGGGTTTACGGCAGCTAGCAGAAAGGGGCCTGGGACATGGGCATGATGGGCATTCTGCAAGATGAACAGGTAGGGTGCAGACTAATAACTAACTTCTGGTTCATCAGCATGAGCTCCGGATATCTTGTGGATTAGCCAAGAGTAGACCAAGGTCCATTTTGATAAGCCTTCAAGTGCAAAGGGAGGTGCTATGGGTGGTGCTGCTGAGCAGACACTGTGTAGCAGGTGTGAATCCAGGGGCGCAGAGCACAGCAAGGCATACTGAGTTTGGCCATGGGAAGAAGTTCCTATAGTCACACATTGCGACATTCTCTGCAAACCCTGACAAGAACAGGGAAGAGACCGCTGGGCCAGGTGTTGGGTGCTGACTAGGGCTGGAAGACACACACACACACACACACACAGTTGGTGACATCCAAGCAGTTCTGGCACCTTCCTCCTCACTGACACAGGGAGGCTGGGTTCCACCTGAGAGACAGGTAACCAGCTCTTTTCCTTCCCCAGGTCAGAAATAGGAGCCTCCACTGTGTCTCAAAGTTTAGTTCCAGGACTAACTGGCACAGGGATAGCTTTAGGCACTTGTTAAAAGGGGATTCCTGGGCAGGAGCCATGCCGTGTGAACCAAAAAGAGATTCCTGGGTCTCACCTTGGGCCCAATGTTGCAGAATCTAAGGCCACATGGTCCGGGAATCTGTTTTCAACCAGTTCTGAGGGTGATTCTGTGTACTGTCGCCTTTGAGAAGTTCTGCTGGCTGAGTACCCTCACAGGCTTAATAAATGGTCTCGCCTGCTCTGGTTTGCCTAGAGGACGGCTTCCTGAGCCGTATATGTCGTGACCAGGGACAGAGTATAGGCAGGTGTGCTCAGGTCCCTAGCCTGGCGTCTTTAGTGACATAGCGGAGTTGACGCCTCAGGCGCCTCAGTGCCTTCGGAACAGCATGGCTCCTGCTCTGACCAGCCTGCTTCCAGACTCTGAGTGTCCCCAAGAGAAAAGGGGCTCCTACAGCATCCCTTTGCCAGTGACTGCTTTGTTACCTGAGACCAACAAGTCCCTCCTGGGTCCCTATATGGTGCTCTGGGCTTCCTCTTAGAGTCCACAGTGTGCCAGCCCATGGAGGGTCCTCACCCTGACCATCGACTAGGGAGGAAGCTGGGGGTTGTTGGTGTGATTCTTACACCCCTCGGACAGAGCTTGTTAGTTAGCCTGACTGTGGTGTCTTTCTCCTTCCCTACCTCCAAGTACCTGTGAAGAATCCCATTCCAGCCCTGCTCCGTTTGGGTCTATTTCCAGGTCTCATGTCAGCAGGGGGAGGGGGTAGCGCCAGCTTGGCTCTTGTGGCTCCTCTCTGCAGGGCTTTTGTATTCTGGGCACCTGACTTCCATCCCTCCCTGCCCCCAGCTTCAGCTCAGAGCATCCCCACCGCCACTGCTCTTCCTGCCTAGAGACGAGTGCTAGAGGGGAGTGGGGGGTGGGGGAGCTCGGGTATCTGCAGTGATCACCTCCTGAGCAGTGCACAAACACCAGGCAGTCGAGGTGACAGAGAGCGATGGCTCTGCCTCCCCACAGCCCTGGGCAGGGGCACCAGAAGCAATCAGATTCCTACAGGTAACTAGAGATGCAGACAGCCTGCAGGCTGTGAATTCCGTGAGGCACACGCACTGCTCATCACTAGGAGATCTGAGTGGCTGAATTCCTAACAGAGCCAGGTAGTGTTTGGGAGGGGGCGGCATGAGTGCTTTTTACCAACCGGGCTGAGGGGCAGGCTTGATGGCCCAGAGGCTCCCCACCCCGTCACTCATGATACAGCCCATGGTGTACAGAGCACTCCTCAAGCTACCTGCTCCCAAAACCTCTTGTTTGAAGGACCTGTAGGGACCATTGACCCTGGCCCCTGGGTCATGTGGCCAAGCAAGATGAACACCTCCATCTTTCTCTCTGTGCAGGGCAGCCCCCAACTCCTCCCAGCCAGCCCTCCTGGATCAGCCCTGGGCAGTAATGCCATGTACCCATCCTCTCTACAAATAAATCAGCACACAGCATGTATGACTCTCCATGCAGAGATTTCAGTGGCTAAAAGTGAGGGCCAGTAAACGGAGTCTCGGTGCCCAGGGAAGTTTTCATCTTTGCATCTGCTCACTCAGCCCAAGGGGAGCAGGAGGTTGCCACTCTCTGGAGCTTTCTAACTCCCTGCCCTGAGGAGAGCCCTGCCTCTCCTACAAGACCCGTTTCCTGTTGCTGTAGAGGTTTTACTGCAGCCCGCCCGACACGTGCACCCTCCTCGCTCCGGTCCCATGGGGCTTGCGGCATAGACCTGGACGGGCGCTCACTCGTTTACCACTGCAGCCCAACTGATGGACAGGAGCATTCTCTCCACCTCCAGAACCTGTAGCTCAAAGGATTAAAGTCCCTTTCCAACTTCCTCCCATTAGGACCGAGAAGAATCCCACCCACAGGATGCAGGAAAACCCTGGTCCAGGCGGGCCCCTGCCAGCATGGGGATAGCCCCACGGTCTCGAGGCTTTTCTGTTGCTGGTGTTTTCATTCTTTCAGCCCCGCTACAGTAATCTGTCTGTCACTTCCCTGCTTAGCACCCTTCAGAAGTTCCTCTCTGAGGCGATGTCTAATTTCATCTGCTCTAGTCTCCTTCTAGAACCTTCTCTCTCACCACTGCCCCACCCTTGCTGGCTACTGTCCTCCAAAGACGCTGGGTTCTTGCACAGCTCTGCACCCCTTGCCTGCCTTCCCTTGCTTTGGAGTCCAGTGAGCACCTGCTTATCCCAGAATGAGTTCGGGCCCCTTCCCCTGAGACACCTGCAGCCATACACGTCACTCTCTGGACTTTTGTGTGTGATCCGCTGCTCCACGAATGGCTAAATGGATGAGCCCACCCTCAGCTGGGCTACGACTGCTGGGTCTGTGAGCAAGTCCCTCCATCAGACCTCAGGCTCGCTCATGCCCAGGGCTCACCACAGCTGATGGCCACCACTCCGGCCAGAGTAACCTTGTGTCCAGCCGGCCCCCCCCTTTCCTAGAGGCCCAGGTCATTCTCTGCTCTTCACTGCAGGACACAAGCTGCCCCTCAGCAAGGGCTTAGGGACACCCTGTCTTTGAGGACGAGAGGAAGTGGGGAGCAATCGGAAGTCATTTGTGTACCAGGAGGTTGAGGAGGGCTCACTACCCATCTCTTCTTTGCCATCTTTTTGGTGCCTGAAAACGTGAGCAGGGAGGCGTCAGAACAAGTGCCGGCTCCAAAGTCAGGTTTGTTTCTTCATGCAGACCCCTAGCCTTCTTCCTGTTTCACCCTACGTCCCGTAGCCTCACACGCACGCCTCTGCCCCAGCCCAGCTCCTTGGCTTAGTGTCTTACAGCCCACCTAGCTCAGGATCAAGCCTGTCTTTTCACCTGGACATGTGGGTGTGCACTCCATCTTTCACACTGTGAGAAGCCAGGCTGTCCTTATAAACCCCAGTAGCTTATTGTCATTAAGTTAGTAACTGCATAGGTTTTCCACAATATTTATCTTTTCCCCAAAACCACTAAGGTTGTAGCTTTGGCATCAAATCCCTGGAACTCTGCCCACCATTGGGTACCATCTGGTCTCTCAGCTGAAAAAGAGACAACACAGGCACGCAGTGTTGTCCAATGAGAGGGCCAAGGTGACAGCGGCAATGGCAGGCTGATGCCGTTGGACCAGCCCAGCCCCCGACAGGCAGGCAGTGAAGTGTCCTGAAGAGGGACTGGGCTTGGGTACGGAAATCCGAGTTCTGATCTCAGCTGCTCTTAGCAGTTATAGATGCTAGAAAAGTTACTCAGTCTCCCTCAACCTCAGTTTTCTAAAACGAAGACAATAATTGATAGGGTGGCAGGTTTAAAACGAGATCTTAGGTGGAAATGCCATCGAGTCTGGGCACATGTGTCTGGGCGCACAGTGGGTGCTCAGTAATGTTGGTTCTCACACATTCTCTGAGCGTCTCTTCCCTGTCGCCAGAGCACAGCCTCCTCTGCAGGGCGGGCCAGTCTCCTCGGGAGTGTTGGGAAGCAGGGTAGGCTCCTTGCCACCATCATTCCCTGAAAACGTGCCCCACAACCATCCCCCAGCTGGGGGCTTGGAGAGGATGTCAGGTTTGATGCCTGGTCGAGGTGCCTGGGACCTGTCTTGATTCCAAAGGTGGGGGCCAGAAGGGGATTGTGACGTGGTCGAGATGGCCGCCTGGGAGCCACAGCCACCTGCATTCTGGGCTCCCTCCAGCAGCGGTCACAGCACAGGAGCTGCTTCCCAGTGGTGCGTGACCAGGCCACCCGCCCTGTCCTGAAGGAGCCATCCACTGGGTCATGGCTTTTCACTCCCTTCCAGGAGGCAGCTTCTCCATCTTTAAATCTGGGCTAGGCTGCCAGGCTCTCGGTCAGAAGTCACACTGCTCTGTAAGAGAAGCTCATGATGAGTTTCTCAAGCTTTCTTTATCACCATCTGTGGGCTAGGGAGGAGACAGGCTCCCTTTTGCTTCCCAGAGCCAAACCCATAGAGACAGGTTACAAACCTCAGGTCCCTAACTACGAATTTCTATCTCATCTAAGTAGGGCAAGAGTTGTCTAGGAAAGAAAGTTATTTGGGTTCTTCCCACGGTCTGCTCTGTTTCCAGTTGCCTTGAAAACAAGGAGGCAGAGATTTTGAGGAAGGGGCCTAGGGATGTTTGACTCTCAAACAGGCAAAGATGACCTCTCGATCAGAGTGCTGGGGAGTTACAGAGCGAGCACAGAGCTGCCTTCCAAGTGCCCTGGTTGTGTTGGGGCCAATGGGTGGAGGGCAGCATCCCCCAGGCTCCTCGAGGTCTTTGAGTGATGCCCCAGGGGCCTGAGCCACCCCGTGTTCTGCTGGTGCAGAGGGTCCTGGAAGTGCTCGTCCCCCACAGCCTGCATTGCAGCTGCCACTCGACCGCTGGTTCCCCAGAAGCGGCTACCTGTCATCTCCGTCCAGGAGGCTCATCTTTTCTCTCCGCAGCCATAACCCACAGTGTTCATGCCTTCTGGAAGGTGGTGCTGACAGCTGGAGCTGTTTGTGGTGGGGGTGCATGGCCCACCAGGTCCTTGGGGGCAGCATCAGGTAAAGGAGTGCAGCCTCCTGTTCCAGGTCCCCCCCCAAAGTCATTCTCCCAGGCTCCCCGATAACATTTTCACCAGTACTTTCCCAGAGCTTGGGAAGGTATCGCCTCACTGGCCCATCTGCCGCTTTTCTGAGAAGCTGTGGCAGGGGTTCACCCTCTTCTCAGTTCCCTGGGCGCAGAGACACGTGTTCCTCCAGCTCCCCAACCTCGGGGTGAACCAGCCGGGAGCCCCTGTGTTCTGGATTTGGTTCCTTACCTCTGTTCTGTGGCTCAGGGACTGCTTTAGAACTCACTGCAGAGATACAGACCTTTCAGTTCATTATTGCCTTTGTTTGGGGCTCAGCACCCTCCTCTCCTGGCAACCCAGCATTCTCCCCTCCTAGGGGCCCAGCACCCTCCCCTCCCAGGGGCCCAGTATCTTCTTTCTTGGAGACTTGGTATGTTCTAGCAAGTAAACTTACCTTTTCATGAGAGCTGATGACGTTACATGTATTTGCACTTGCTTGTTCAAAATAAGGCTGACTTGTTTGACCTGAGTGAACTTGGTTTTCTGCTGAAGGGTGTCACGAGATAATAGTCATATTAACAAAGTCAACTTCTATGCTCAAGAAGCACACATTTTTGCCCTGGCTGGTTTGCTCAGTGTTAGAGCGTCGGCCTGGCGTGCAGGAGTCCTGGGTTCGATTCCTGGCCAGGGCACACAGGAGAAGCATCCCTCTCCTTCCTCTCTGTCTCTCTCTTCCCCTCCCACAGCCAAGGCTCCATTGGAGCAAAGTTGGCCCGGGCGCTGAGGATGGCTCTGTGGCCTCTGCCTCAGGTGCTAGAATGGCTCTGGTTGCAACAGAGCAACGCCCCAGATGGGCAGAGCATCGCCCCCTGGTGGGTGTGCCGGGTGGATCCCGGTCAGGCGCATGCAGGAGTCTTGTCTGACTGCCTCCCCGTTTCCAGCTTCAGAAAAATACAAAAAAAAAAAAAAAAAAAAAAGGAAGCACACATTTTTAAAAATAGGCATTTACTCTCCATTTTTATCTTTCAGCCTCACCTGACTCTCAATCTATTCAGGAATCGTCCTCCAAGTATCTTCTAGGCGAGGGTTTGGAAGGGAGGAGATGGGACCCAGGGACAAGGCGCTGTGGTAACTTGCCCTAAGCAGTGCCTGCTGGGAGGCATTGGGCAGAATGAGTCATGGCTGTAGAGTGTGTGAGCACGCTCACAGAGGCATCCCAGCCTCGACTGTCTTCGTCACTCACTCTCCACCAGGTAAACGATACTTAAGGGATCTGTGGCTGAGAGATTGGCAGTGTCTCCTTCATGGTTGACTTAGTGACTGTCCTGGCAAAAGGCCCCCGTCCCACCACAGCTCAGATCCTAGGGACCCTGGACTGGGCCATTAGAGGGTCACTGCTCATCTTCTGCCCTGTTTGGGGACTGCTCTTGTTTCTGAAACCTCATTTGTCAAGCGTTTCAGGTGAAAGCGCCAACCTTTTGGCAGAGCTCAGACAGCCTTCTTCTCGATGGTGTGGCACGTTTCCTCCTGGCTGTTGGCAGGTCAGCTGTGGTGGTGGCTCACTGGGCTTGGCTCATGCTGCCAGCACAGCTTCAGGCCAGCACCTGTTCTTGTTCTCACAGTCATTTGGTCTGGAAGAACTTGGCCACCCCTAGAGATCATTTGGACCATTATTGAACTTGGGTGGAGACAGCGGAATCCCATAGTAACAACACTGACCTAACATTCTCTGGCCTCGGGTCTCTGCGTGGCTCCGGGGTGTTTGGGAGATAGACAAGTGTGCTGATGTAGATGTGTGCTGATGCTGATGCTAACCAACCACCTTCTGTAAACGCATAATGTGCTTTGAGGAGTCCACTGAGGCCCTGGGGCCTCATAGCCCAGCAGCGCAGGATGGAACCCCCCACCCTGTGCATGGGGCCCTGAAACCCATGGTCCCTCCATTGTCCCTCACTGCCTCAGAATTCACCTCCTTTTTGTGGACAAAACCCCAGACTTTGTCATTCAAGTTGAAAAAATAAAAAACTCCTGAACTGAAATGTTCAGAGCCACTTGAAAAATAAAAATAGACTCCTTGAACATTTCTTCACTGTACTTCAAGGATTTGTGGAAAGTTTAGTTTCCGTGCAGGGATGGGTTCCTGCTGAGTTGCCATTAACCCTGAGTATCCCTTAACCCCTAGCTCCCCATGAGGAGAGCCCCATGGTGTGGGCATCCGTTTCCTTTGCCGCTTAAAGTTACGTCCCTGGTCGGTCCTGAGAGTCAGCTGTGCCTGAGGTAGCCTCCTGCACCCCGAGTCGGGCACACCCTGTGTCCGGCAGTTAGCCCGCAGGTCCTGTGTTTTTGGTCAGTCAGGTAGTGCATTGCCATGCAACCTTCTAAGAGCATTGTGCAGTCACCCCTGTTGACAGAAATCCGAGTCCCCCCAGCTCTGAAGCAAGGAGGCGCTAAGTGGATCCACTGCCTTTGTGTTGAAGCTCCAGGAGCTGACAGGTGGGGTGAAGGGCAAGCTGATGCCTGATTTCTTGCTCCTGGAAGTTCACAACACTGGGAGCCACAAACAAGCCTCCAACCCCCCTCTTTTTCCAGGGTACTCTTGAGAATCGGCTACCTAGTGAGTGACCCGCCCTCAGTTTGAGGGGACACTCAGAAGCATTGCCTTCGTGTCTCGCTGGCCACTGCTGGCTCCATGCCCACTGGGCTTTCGTCCTTACAGGATGCCGCCCTGTGCCACCCTTGGCTGTCATCTAAGCCAGGAAACAGGGCTGGGAGAACCCCTCCCCCAGTTAGATCAACAGCTGGCTGGCTGGCCTGTCTTTAGTATTCTCTCACTGGCATTTGTTATTGTTCTCTGTCCCATGGAGTTGCTCAGTTCTTTAGGACATTTGTCCTGTGGATGCTGTAACTTAGGACATCATTCCCCCCATATCGTCTTTCCTCCAAGGACAGTGTGCCCTCCACCCCTCCTCCCCCTTCTCTGAAGGGTGTGAGACAGAAGGACCCGTAAGGACTTGTAGCGCTGGGCGCTGATGTTGTCCTGGGGCAACTTGTACAAAACGGTGTGATGAGCAGGAGCAGGACCCAGAGAGTGTGCAGCTAGAGTTCGATTTGGGATTTGCTCCAAATTTAAATTTTTATTTTTTAAAGATTTTATTTTATTAATTTTAGAGAGGGGGAGAAGCATCATTGTAGTTGCTTCTCAAATATTCCTTGACCGGGCAAGCTGGGGGCCTTGAACCAGCAACCTCAGCATTCCAGGTCGATGCTTTAATCCACTGTGCCTGTCAGGCTAACTTTCCATTTTGTTTCTCTGACCAGCTAACTTGCAGAGAAATTTGGGGACGGGGAGATAGGCATCAAGCTGCTTTGCTTTTGGGCTCTGACACTGACACAGGCACTTTCTCTTTCCCATTTTGTACAGCTAAGCAAACAGTGCAGTGCGTGGCCAGGCCTGGGCTCATTGTGTAGACACAAGGTTGAGCTGCACTGGAGCCTTCCCTCCCTGCATCATTGGCCTGTAGGTTTAAAACTGGAGAAACCGGAGGCCAGTGGCGAATGCAGCTCTGTCTCAACAGGTCTGAGCTGAGAGTTCCTGGTGTGAAGATCCATTCTCTTAAGTAGCACAGCATGTGTTCCTCCCATTCCAGCTGGGGCCAGCTGTTCCCATTGCAAGGGGGACATGGTGGCTCAAGGTAGAGATTGAGCCTTCAGCTCCCAGATGCCAGAGGCTGGCAGTCCTGAATGTCTGTACTTCAGGGTCTCAGCAAAGCCCTTGTCCCATTTTATATCTGCAGCACGGATCCTGAGGAGTGGATTTCCTTCGGGCCTCTGGCGGACAGAGGACTGGAAGTTAGATTGGGACTCTCTTTGTCCTCCTGTCCTTGGGGCTGGAGAAATGTGGCTCCTCCCTGCCAGCCCTGCCCCCCAGGCATGTGCCTAGTTCCGCTAAGTCCTCCTGTAGGGGCTGAGGGAGGGAACATAGCTCATTCCAGAGAGAGGAATCAGAAGACAGCAGCTGGTGAAGGAGCAGGCTTTCCAGTAGGACTTGAAGGACAGCAGGACTTTGTCCAGCAGAAGCGAGTGACGAGCTTGCCAAGCACAGGCCCAGTAGCAGGAGGTACTGAGACGTAGGCAATGCAAACAGCCCAGGGCTGCTGACCTGTAGGTTCCGGGGTGGAGCCTTCAGAAACAAGGTTGAGAAAGGCGGCTGGAACCAGGACATGGAGCTACTGGACTTTGTCTTCTCTAAAATGACAAGTCCTTGAGTGTTAACAAAAGCAGGTGTGGTTGGGGCTGAGTGTGGGGAGTCTGACAACCTCAGCATCAGCTGGCTCTGGGCCCAGGAGGGAGAGGACAGGGACAAAGGGATGCGGACAGATTCCTCAGGGGACAGTCCTGAGCTCTCCCCAGCCCTTTGCCTATCTGAGGACTCTTACTTTAAATATGATGGCCTCCATAAATCCCCCGTGTTCCCACCCCAGCCCCATGCCCACAGGGCTAGGAGCCCTTGCCCTGTGCTCTCTCGTTTCCTGTCCAGGACTGCAAAAAACACATTTCTGTGGTTTTTAAGCCAGCCGGTTAGATGGTCCACCCCAGTACAGACAGTGAGGAAGGGATCAGGGATTGGGGATGTTTGGAGCCAGAGCAACTGGCGGTAGGTGGTGCACTTAACCTACATGGGAGCACAGGAGGAGAGGCAACTGTGTGAGCTCTGGACCCTGTGCTGAATTCAGAGTGCCACCAGGACACTGGACACACCATGGCCAAACGTTGCCGGCAGTGCCTTGGGAACACAAGCTGCCACGTGTCCACTAAGTCTGGCAAGGTTGCTGTGGGGCCTCTGATGCCCGTCTAAACTGACATGCCCGAAAAGAGAGAGCGACACAGCAGCCCCATTGGCATCCGCCCTCCCCGGTCTGTCTCGGGCTTTATGCCCAGTGACCAGTTTTGAAGAATTGTTCCTTATTTTTTACTCTTATTTTTTTAATGGATTTGGCTGCAGCAGTTGGTGTCCCTGAGTCCTGCAATGAGTTGGGTTATGAGAGTCCTTGAACAGAGACTGAGTTTGAACTGATCAATGGGACTTGGGAGTTGGAAAATTGTTTAGGAGCCAGCTAATTAATAATGTCATATAGGCTAGACAAAAAGACCAGAGAGGATAGTCTGTCTCTTGGCTTTTCCTTTTCCTTTTCTTTAAAAAATGGGAAGGGAGCCTGACCAGGCAGTGGCTTAGTGTATAGAGCGTCGGACTGGGATGCAGAGGACCCAGGTTCAAGACCCCAGGGTCACCAGCTTGAACGCGGGCTCATCTGGTTTGAGCAAAGCTCACCAGCTTGGACCCAAGGTCGCTGGCTTGAGCAAGGGGTCACTCGGTCTGCTGAAGGCCCACGGTCAAGGCACATATGAGAAAGCAATCAATGAACAACTAAGATGTCGCAACGAAAAACTAATGACTGATGCTTCTCATCTCTCTCCGTTCCTGTCTGTCTGTCCCTGTCTATCCCTCTGACTTTCTCTCTATCTCTGTAAAAAAAAGAAAGAAAGAAAGAAAGAAAGAAAGAGAAAAAAAGAAAGAAAGAAAGAGAGAGAGAGAGAGAGAGAGAAAGAGAGAGAGAAAGAAAGAAAGAAAGAAAGAAAGAAAGAAAGGAAAGAAGGAAGGAAGGAAGGAAGAAAAGAAAGAAAGAAAGAAAGAAAGGGAAGGAAGGAAGGAAAGAAGGAAAGAAAGAAAGAGAGAAAGAAAGAAAAGAAAGAGAGAGAAAGAACGAGAGAGAGAAAGAGAGAAAGAAAGAAAAGAAAGAAAGGAAAGAAAGAAAGAAAAGAAAGAAAGAAAGAGAGAGAGAGAAAGAGAGAGAGAAAGAAAGAAAGAGAGAAAGAAAAAGAAAGAGAGAGAGAGAGAAAGAGAGAGAGAGAGAGAAAGAAAGAGAGAAAGAAAGAGAGAAAGAAAGAAAGAAAGAGAAAGAGAGAAAGAGAAAGAAAGAGAGAAAGAGAGAAAGAGAAAGAAAGAAAAGAAAGAAAGAAAGAAAGAAAGAAAGAAAGAAAGAAAGAAAGAAAGAAAGAAAGAAAGAAAGAAAGAAAGAAAGAAAAGAAAGGAAAGAAAGGAAAGAAAGGAAAGAAAGAGGGGGCAAGGGAAAACAGAAGGGGCCATACTTGACTGTTCAGCATTCAGAGATGAGCTCTGTCCACACTAGACAATCGGACACCGGAGCTGTCTCATCTCCTGAGCTCCATTTCCTCCAAAGGACTGCAGCGCCTGTGGTGTGCAGCCCATGCCACTGCTCTGCATCCTCTGTTCTTCCCCAGCCCGACGCCAGCCCTGCAGGTGCCAAGCTGGCCCTGACTAATTTGCAGAGGACACCTGTTCCGTAATTAGCCCCAGCTTGTGCTGTGTGTCTCGGTCTGGGCCTCTGACGCATGCCAGCCACCCATGCAAGGGCTGCTGTTTGGCAGTCTGTGCGCGTTTCCTCTGGCTCAGTGGCCCCGCAGCCTCCCGAGTGTGCAGTCAGTCTGTGGTCCTCAGCATCAAAAGAAAAGGAAACCACATCCCAGCTGCCATCCAGCCGTGGATGTCACAGCTGTTGGCCAAAGGAGTCCTCCAGAATAGCCCTTCACCACCTGTTCCCACTCAGAGGATAGACCTGCTGTCCTTAGAACTCTATGTGAGAGAGCCAGGCAGGGGTGGACCCTCACCTGAGGGCCTCTTAACTCCTATCCCCATCTCTGAGCTGGCCCCTCACATGCAGTTCTTACTCTGCTGTCTTGAGATACATCCATACACTTGGTCTCTTTAAACAGAAGGATGCTCTAGCGGGCTGAGATCCCATCTGACAGGGTTTCATAAAATGGGCCTCCTGTACGGTGGGATCGTGATAAACATCTGCTAAGGAGGAGGATGAAGGTGGATTTGGCATCCGAGAAAGGACTTCTGAAGAAAAGACCAATGCAGGGACAGAAAGGGCCTGCAGGGGCAGAATGCTCTGCCTGCCTTTGGGTTGATCCTGCTCTCCCCTGTGTTTTACACAGTGGAGCTTTCTAAAGACCAGTCTTTAGCCTTCACAGATGAGAGCTGACCTCCCATGGAAGCCGCCCCCAAGGAAATGTCCAGCACCCACAGCTGGAGTACATGCTTTCAGTGTGGGGCATTGCAGGCCAGAGACAAACACCTCCCCTCCGGCCTCCAGGCACTCCAGGAATCCAGAGTGGGTCAGGCCACAGTGATTTGGAAACCCTAGTGGCCAGTGGCTTTGGCTGTGTTCTTCCACACATCTCCCTCCCATCCTTCAGAAGAGAAGTTGGTCAGTGGAAAGTCTCCCTGAAGCAGTAATTTTTCTAAATGACTTGCTGACAGAGCTGCACACAGACCTTCTTGGCAGAGAGGGGTGATTCTTCCTGTGTCCCCAGCCCCTTCCCTGGGCCTGAGGGAACTGCTAAGGGCTATCCAGACTGTCCCTTTCCTCCACCTCTCCAGTCACCCTGGCCTGATGGAGACTCTCCCCCGCCACCTCCTGAGCAGAAGCAGATGTGGTTCTAGACCCCCAGCGGGAAGCTCTTTCCAGAAGTCTCCCAGCCCTGGCGACTGCCAGGCCTCACCCACCCAGCTAATTAGAGCCTTCTCTGTAAGCCGGCACTTCAGTCTTTTGTGTCATTCATTCTCACAGTGATAATGGACTTGGATAAGAGGTCACAGCTTCCTCCACATCCTGCTCTACTTTTGATGGAGGGGGGCCTCAGCCCCCCTTTTGTGGGGCTCCAGCCTGCCTGCCACAGGGCAGCGGCTGGGCACTGGCTTCCCGGCCTGGCAGCTGCAGTATGTTCACCCTGATCCCAGGACCAGGGCTCGGCTCCCCAGAGGGGGCCCCACTCCCCACAGTCAGGCTTCCTAGCCGTCTGCCGCATCTCTGGTGAGCATCATTAACATTACGTGCTAAAATGGCACAGTGTACATGTTAATAAGGTCTGATGCCTCTGCTGCTTCTGAGTGGCAGATTGGAAATGGCGCCATCACTGCAACTCCAACCAGCGGCTTTCAGTTCCTCTGCCTCGTGAGCACCCAGTTCGGCATTGGAAACCCTCCCCTTCCCCACTTCCCAGCGCCAGCCCTGCTGTTTCTCATTTACCCCAATTTCTTTTGCAAAAAGGGTTCAAATTTCCCACAGACCAGTTTTCAAAGACAGGCTTTGAATTTTTCTTTTTATAAGTAAACATCCACTCTCCCCTGTTCTTCAAAGAGAAAGGGAACAAGGTGCCGGCAGCACCTCCTGGGGCTGGACCCCACCCCCACTCCACTCCCCCACCGCTTTCCTGGATGCAGCCTTTCTCTTTGTGGCCTCGGCTACTTCTCAGGGCTTTGCCCTGGAAGCCACTAGTTGTGGTCCCTGCTCCTTTCTCTTTAAGTTAAAATCATTGCTGATTGAGGACATCCTGATTGCTTCTTTCCTCGGAACCCGTCAGAATGGTGTCCCCTCCACTGCCCTGCATTGTGAGGGCCCGAGGCATGCCTGGTGCTTCTTCAGGTCCTCTTGCTGCTCTCTAGTGCTGGATCCATGCTCATACCCGGCCCAAAGCTGGGCTGTGAATCCTTAGTTAGTGTCTGCTGAAGAGAGTGAGCAGGCGAGGTCCCTAGGATATCACCTGGAACTTGCCTGGAAACTCCTTTCCAGGAGTTTGACGACAGGTTTGAGGAACGGCAGAGAGGCACGGCTCTGACATTGTTGAGCTTGTGACCCTGGAAACTCCCTGCCATGCTCCCTGGCCCAGGGAGCCTCTGCCAGTCCAGGTGCACACCTGGGTTAGGAACCCTGGAAACTCTCTGCCATGCTCCCTGGCCCAGGGAGCCTCTGCCAGTCCAGGTGCACACCTGGGTTAGGAACCCTGGAAACTCCCTGCCATGCTCCTTGGCCCAGGAAGCCTCTGCCAGTCCAGGTGCACACCTGGGTTAGGAACCCTGGAAACTCCCTGCCATGCTCCTTGGCCCAGGGAGCCTCTGCCAGTCCAGGTGCACACCTGGGTTAGGAACCCTGGGAACTCCCTGCCAGTGCTCCCTGGCCCAGGGAGCCTCTGCCAGTCCAGGTGCACACCTGGGTTAGGACTGGCCGCAGTCCTGGGCAGAGGCTGTGTGAGTGGCAAGTCCTCTCCACATATAGTGTGCTCTGTGTAGCCTGGCCCCTGTGCCCGCCTCACTCCTGTTTTGTCACCCAGGCTGTCTTCACTCTCCTCCTGGGCCCCTTCACCTTCTTTGACGTCCAGAAGACCAAGTACCTGCAGATCCTGACCTCCCTGATGAGATGGATCGGTGAGTCCAAGAAACATCTGAATCTCTGCCCTTTCTCCCTTTGTCCCCTCCTAAC
This sequence comes from Saccopteryx leptura, assembly GCF_036850995.1. Lineage (NCBI taxonomy): Eukaryota > Metazoa > Chordata > Mammalia > Chiroptera > Emballonuridae > Saccopteryx > Saccopteryx leptura. Next base: position 172,214,516 of record NC_089507.1, read on the forward strand.
CCTTCCTGAGGCAGCCAGGCCAGCTCCTAGCTGCCGCTGGAATGTGGTGCGGTGTCTGTGGGTCCCCAGGGGACAAGGAGGAGGCCGGTGCTCTGCCTGCCTTTTTAGTAAGGGAAATGTAGTACTGAAAAAGTATAGTCACTTCAAGGTCATGTAGTGTGGGCAGAACTGGAGCGAGGCCTGGGACTGCCAGTTCTGGAACCAGCCTTTTTCACAGGCCCACACTGGGTCCCCATGACCTGCAAATGGGGGCTGGGCCCCGGAAGGCCTTGGTCAGGGCTCTGCTCCCTTCAGGGCAGGAGAGCTGTGCCGTAAAACCAGTGGGCCATGGCAGCTGCCTCCACACCCCCAGCCACCGGGGTGTGAAAAGGCACTTATCTATAGTGCCTCTAACTGGCTGACTCCCCACTGAGCAAGAGCACTGTTTTCCTCAGGGGAGTTGGGGTCTCTCCCTTTAAATCCGGTGTGTAGTATGGAGCTCATTCACTCCACTACACCATCCTGCCAACCACCTGGAAGAGGCCAGGCTGTTGACCCCACCTGGATCCAGGACAGGAGGGTGAGGGCTCTCTGCCACCCCAATAGCTGGCTCTGCTCAGGGATCAGGTTGCACGTTGATCTAAAAGCAAAAACACTTGCTGTCCTGGTTGGAACTCCTCTCTCCTGACTCCCTCCGCCTCCACCTGCGGCCGCCCCTCCTCAGAACTCAGGGTCAATGTGCTCCTGTCGCACACCAGCATTCAGCATTAGATTGTGACAAGCTCGGCCCTGGCCGGTTGGCTCAGTGGTAGAGCGTCGGCCTGGCGTGCAGAGGTCCCGGGTTCGATTCCTGGCCAGGGCACACAGGAGAAGCGCCCATCTGCTTCTCCGCCCCTCCCCCTCTCCTTCCTCTCTGTCTCTCTCTTCCCCTCCCGCAGCCGAGGCTCCATTGGAGCAAAGATGGCGCTGGGGATGGCTCCTTGGCCTCTGCCCCAGGCGCTAGAGTGGCTCTGGTCACAACAGAGCGACGCCCCGGAGGGGCAGAGCATCGCCCCCTGGTGGGCAGAGCCTCGCCCCTGGTGGGCGTGCCAAGTGGATCCCGGTCGGGCGCATGCGGGGGTCTGTCTGACTGTCTCTCCCCATTTCCAGCTTCAGAAAAATACAAAAAAAACAAAACAAAAAAAACCCAACAAGCTCAGGTGGTTCTGATCCAAATGATTTCCAGCAAGTCTGGCACCTCCAGTGCCCTAGGCCCCACCAGTCCAAATTACAAGACCCCAGTATAAGAAGCCACTGCCTCACGAGAGTCCTGGCATCTTCAGTTGGAAGGGAATGTGACTGTCATCCAGGCGAGCCCCACCCCTACAGGGCAGATGGACGGGAGCTCACGGCTGGGGAAGGCTCCTGCTCTGCTCCAAGGGGACATATGTCAGTGCTGGGACATTCTTGGTTTGAACCAGACCCAGCAGCCTGTCACTTCTTCCCACTCCTGGTCCGTCCTTGCAGGAAAATGAGAGCAGGGCTGCGTGATCTATAGAGTGAGTTCTGGGGCCTCTGTGATTGGTGAGCCTGTCCATCATCATCCATCGAGAAGAGGTGACAGGAGGACACCTGTTTGATACCCGGATGGGGCAAGATTCTTTGTCTAGCCCATTCAGTGGGTCTGAGCCTATTCTCACCTACAGAGTGTTTTTTTCATATTTTATTCTTAAGCTCCAAAGCCCTGGATTAAATTAATATGACCACATGGGGAAAAAAGAGCTCGTTGCTTAGAATATGAGGATCTCACCAGCTTTAGGGGCACGGTGCTGTAATAGAGCCTCCTCAGAGGCCAGGAAGGATTGTGTCCAAACATCTGGGATCAGCAGATGTCAGAACTAGTGGCCAACCACCCTTCCCCTTATAAATCTGCTTATAGGAAGTATTTTCAAAGCCCTGGTGACCTTCAGAAGGAGTTTTCTCGGTAGAACAGTATTTGAAGAAAAACATTTTTCTTCCTCACTTCCCTGGTTTAATCTGTTGTCCCAGCAGCTGGGTTCCAGAGTCCTGAACATCTGTCCTCTGCCTGCTTGGCATTGGCTGTCCTTGACCTGCTGCATTAGCAGTGGGAAGGGTGAGTTAAGTGCTGGTTTCCAGTCCCTCTCCCTCTGACTGAGGGGGGCAGGAGCAGCTTGAGGAGCGCAGCGATGGGGTGGATTTCGATGTCAGTCCACAGAGGGATAGCTGCCTGGATAATGACAGTTAATGGCTTCCGTAGCACCCCCATGTCTGTCAGCGTGAGGAAATCTGGCTGGTGAGCAGTACATTCATTAAAAGAGGATGAATTGTAAGAGGGTGAGGAGGAGGCTGACAGGATTCGAGGCTCCCCCAGACCCCAGTCTGCACAGCCCCCACCTGCAGAGGAGGTGCCGAGCTTCTGCAGGGCCCCAGGGGCCTTGGAGGCAGCTGGAGACAGACACTGCCCTTTCCCTCCTGCTGCTGGAGCCCTCTCACGGGTGGAGTCGGCCACTGGCCCCTGGCAACCCCATTCTGCCTCTTTCTCCCCAACCAGAGCCCCTCCCACCGAGCAGTGAGGTGGCTGGCGGCTGCGGGGAGCCTCAGGGACAGCTGTGGGAAGGCTCTGGGTCTCCCCAAGGCCCTGGCCCTCCAGGCAGCCCCCTGCAGCTCAGCACAGTGAGGGGGCTGCGGCCTTGAGAGAGGCATGTGGCCGCAGAGTGGGCTTGAGATAGAGACCAGCTCATGAAGGTCATCCACGCTCCTGTTGGGGTGGTGACATTGTCTGGACATTGTTGTCTTTGCAAGTCGTTTGCCCCTTTTCTCCCTTTGATCCGAGAGATGATGAGACCGCCAGAGCCTCTCTGCCAGCCTCCCCCCAGAGGGCTCCGGGCACGCGCAGTCATTTTTCTCCCGAACACTCAGGCCTCTGGGCTCGAGAAGCAAACCTCTGTGGCACAAAGCCTTCTCAAGTAAGAAAACTACCCAGCTAAGTGCACTGACATGCAGCCCAGCCTAGGGTTCAGTTCCCAGCGAGGACACTGCAGCCGCCTGGGCGTTTTCCTGGTGGACCTGGTGGAAGACGGGTGCGGCATCAGGAGGGGCCTGGGAGCACATGCGCCCTTGACCAGGTTGTCCCCCACTGGGCGTTCACGGGCCGTCTGAGGGGGCCCACGCTCACCCCGGGTGATTTTTCTAGAACTCCTCTAAAGGCACTGAGCATCAAAGCCCTGTGTGTCCTCTCAAGTCTGCACCAAGTTGTCAGTTGGCAACGGACTCCCTTTTCATGTCGCCCTTGAAAAGCAGGTGTGGGGCCATGTCCCATGCCCCTCCGGCACGCTCTGCCTCTTCCTCCTCCCGTCTCAGGGCCCAGACCGTCCAGCAGCCATGAGTGGACTGCCCAGGGTGGTGATAAGCTAGAGAGACAAAAGCGAAAAATGAGCACCAAAGGGACCGGAAAATCATGAATGTGCTGAGCTGGAAACTTTCTTGTGCTTAATTAGGAATTTGTTCTGCCATCTGTTGAAATGGGGCCGGGAGGACTGCAGGATCCCGCCCCGAGCGCGAGGCACGCTGAGCAGCCTGGAGGCTGGCTCCTGCCTGGCTTTCTCCGAGCCTCCTCAGTCGTTACCCAGAAGCCCCTCGCGCTGCCAGAACGGGATTGAGAGGGTCGGATGGCCTTCCAAATAGCCACTCGTCCGGGAAAATGTCAGAACACGTATGATGGGTGCCAATGTTGATCCATTTCTTTTGCTCCCCAAATAAGTTCTGGGGAGACCAGGCTGGTCAATTTGGGAAACCCAGGTTGCAAATGCCTCTGAATTCACATGTGCCCCCATGCCATCTGGCCACTTAGCTGCAGGGAGCTGCTTCGGGTCAGCCACAGGCTCCTAAGCACACATGTGGGCTCTGGCCCAGGTGCTACACCCAGCCACTCCCACTGCACCCCCTCCCTTTGTTTACTTCCTCAGGTGGGACAGTGTTCACTGCAAATGTGCCCCCCCAGGCCAAGCCCGCCCCAGCCAGGTCCCTTGTTTCTTGTCTGGCAGCAGCAAAGCAGGACCTCCGCATGGACTGATGTGAAGACAGAATGGGATTGTGTGGGAAGGACTGCTAGCAGTGCCAGGCCACAATGCGTCCCTGCCATCGTGGTCTCTGCTGGCCATCACATTCCTGAAGTGGCCTCAGAGGGAGCCTCCCTTGGGGAGACCATGAGATCAGTGTCCTGAGCCACCCCCAGAAAGAGTTGTGGTGCTCGGTGTCCCAGTGGGAGTTTGAAGCATTGCCGGTCAGCTCTATACAGCTGGCCCTCTGCCTCACACCAGCACTGGTCCCTGGGCACATTCCCCAGCCTCCACCCCCACTACCTTCAAGGAGGCTCAGGCCGGAGAGAAAGGAGAAACAGACCCCACACACAGAGATGCCGGGGGCTTCCTCTGCAGTTCCTAGCTCTCACTGTCGGCAGTCAGCAGACCGGGGACACTCAGAAAGACGCAGCCAAAAGTCCTTTCCTTTGTGCTTGCAGGCCCAGCAGCTGTGGCTTCAGAGCCCATGCCCTAAGCCACTCAGATGATGACTGTAGACAGTTCCCACCAGGGACTCTGGCAGGGAGTATCATTACTTCACTCCCATTACCAACTTCCCCAGGAGATGCCAGCGGATGCCTCCCAGCTGGAGACACGAACAGCTGGCTCAGCTTGGGATGCCCCGATGGTGTTATTAAAAAACTGATCCTTTCTAGTAAGTGCTGCTGTGGAGTGCAGCAGCCCTCCTTGGTCTGGGTCTGGCTTTCGAGGACCCACAGGACAGCCTTCCATCCAATTGTGTATTCAAAGCAGCTGCCGTGCACGCTGTTCCTGTCTCTGTGCTCCACTCAAAGTGGGTCAGGCGCCGTCCTCTCCAAGCGGACGAGCGGACGTTCATGGATAAACTTGAGCCTGCCTTGGGAAGGTTCTCAGTCCTGCTCCCCCACCCGCCCCCGGCAGTGCCCCAGATTTGTCTTCTAGACCAAGCTGAGGGGAGAGGTGGGACTTGGCAGTGGTATCCCAAGTGGCAGAAGGTCCCCAAGAGGAGCCATCACCTGGGAGGGAACATAAGGGCTCTCTGGTGTTACCTGTCCACAGAATTATCTGTGGCCCCATGGCTGACTCCCCTGCAGATCCGTGACTGATCTCAGCAGTGTCTCCTGGTGGCACTGCTCTGATCTGTCACCACCAGCATCCAGAGGTCTTCTTTGTCAGGGCCATCTGTTCACGTCCTGTTGGTTCAGCATACCAGCGTGGTGTCTGAGTTCCTTCACAGCCACTCACTCAACTAGTGCTTCTCAGAGGGTCAGGGAGGACGCCCCCCTCCCCTCAGTGAAGGTACCCGTGACCTCTCTGAGCAGCCAGCCGGTCCTGTGCTCTGGGCCACCATCCAGGGCCCTTCTGGGTCGTTAAGCATCCAGCATTCTCTGGTCACACAGCCAGTGGGGTGAATCCAGGAAAACTTTTATGTGGGTTTCATTTTCATCTTAATTTTATTCTTGGTTTTCTAATTCTCTCTGCAAACATAGAGTTCAGTTTAAAGAAGAGGATCCTGGGGTTTCTATCTTAGTCTCTTAGGGTAGAGTGGGCACTTAATTAAAGTTTACTGGAGAGTCAGCGACGTGCCGCAAATGACGCCTTTTCCCGGCAGCAGGACCGACCTCAGTGCTGCCCAGCCTGGAGCAAGGCCGTTGCTCTTTTGGTCACACTCCTCTGAGCGGCCTTTGTTATCAGCAGCTCTGCCCTGCACGTGGCTGAGACATGCACTGGCCTGGCCATCGAAGGAGGACTCCTCCACCCAGGAAGTGGGTGGCCAGCTGCCTGGACAGCGGCTGGGGAAAGGACAGTCAGGCACAGGGAGCTGGTGGGATGAGGTGGCACCCACCAACGGTTGCAGATGCGCCACTGCACAGTTGGGCTTCACACGGACCAGGGCAACCTCGGCCTCACAACAGTTAGGCAACCATGGACCTCTGCAGAGCTGGTGTGGCCCACAGCGACCCCGGAGCTTAGAAATGTATGTTCAACTCAGGGGAGTCTAGGCACCCCTTTCCCAGTACTGCCCCCACTCTCTCCCCCCTGCTTTCTCCCTGACCCCACAGCTGTGTCAGCCGTCTCCGTCAGCTCAGACTACCATCACAGCACCGCGGGCCGGACGGCTTGAACAGCACAAGGTTATATTCTCACAGTTCTGGAAACAGGAAGCCCAAGATCAAGGTGCTGTCAGGGCTGCTCCCTGGTGACGCCTCTTTTTTGGCTTGTTGGCAGCCCCCCTCTCACCATGTCCTCATGTGGCCTCTCACCTGTGCGCACAGGGAAAGAGTGGGCTGGCTCTCTCCCTCCTCTTGTAGGAACACTGGTCCTGTCTGTCAGGTTAGGGCCCGCCCCTTCCTACCTTCTGATAGGCCCCATCTCCAGGTGGTCACACTGGGGGGTCAGGGCTTCAACATAATGACTTGGGGGGGAGACAATTCATAATGAGAGGAAAAAGATGACAGCCATCAGGAAAGGTGACAGTGCCCAAGTTTTATGTTTCCAATCTCCGGGAAGATTAGTCAGCCAGCAGCCGGCGGCCCTCGCTCCGCTCTCCCAGCAATTACAGGTTGAGCAGGCTCTGACAGCTTATGGATGACAAATGTGGACCCTTCCCTCCCAGGCGCCACTTGCCACAGTGTGAAAAGTTGAAGGATGAAGAGGCCAGAACTCTTGATTTCGTGCTTAAGATTTGATTGCTTCAGAGACTCAAATGCCTGCCTTTTATCAGTGACCTCCTCACCCTGGCGCGCTTGGAAAGGGGAAGGCTCTGCTCTGGGTCCTTTGGGATAAATAATTTAGCCACAGAGGAGATCCTCAGTCTCATAACTTGATTATTGAAACATCTTTCCCGTCTCATTCTGTGATGATGACGAGGAGAAGGAGGGCAGACCTGGAATCCCCAGTAGCCATAGTGACTGAGCCAGCACGGGAACAGAGTCAGACTGGCTTGAAATTCCCTCACTTCAGCACAAATCCAAATGGTTCTTTCTTGTGAGTTACTGTTACCAGCGAGATCAGCAATCACAGGAAGTCTTGCTGGCCCCAGATGAAACTGACGTGCGGCGAAGGTGTTTTTGGAGGTGAGCACATCTGTACAGGGAGCTTCTCATTTTTGTCAAAGGAAACACCTTTCAGCCAGAGACCAAGTATGTCCTATCTTCTTGGGAAATGAAATGAGCCTCTACCCCAGCCCACAGCCTGGGCTCAGATGGGGGCCGGTGATGACAGGGGAAGTACAGACCACTTGAGCCCAAAAGAATCCAAACAAAATTCCTTTTCCTTGTCACTCAGCCCTGTAGAGAGAGAGCACTCACCCAGGGTCCCCCCGCAGGTGACAGTGATGGGGACAGCTTGGCCTTGTGTGACATAAGGAGAGCAGGTGTGAGCAGCCCATCCTGAGTCCTGAAGGACAGAAAATATTAACTGTCATGCTTGCTGTTGCTGATACCCCCAGGGAAGCTGGTATTGATGTGAACCACTGACCCTTCCACAGCCCCACGGCCTGTCCTGACACCCAGTACCTGGTGTGCCTCAGCTGGAGGGACTTGAGCCATCTAGCTCCTGAGGGCCGTGCTCCCAGGAGGTCGGGTCACGCCTGGCGTCAATTCTGCTTTTCACCTGACCTCCTCAGAAAGGGCAAGGAGATGTCTTCCCTGAGTCATCTGCTCAGGACTCAGGATTTGCACTGAGATAAGGACTTGCCTTCCATTCCTGTCTTGTCCCAGGCAGGGCTGTGTGTGGGAGAGTGGAGAGCTGGCTGCGGCTCGGGGAGTCGATGCAGTGAGGCCAGCCCGCAGAACTCAGAGAAGCTGTCAGAACAAGCCTCTTCGGGCCAAGCCACGGCATGGGCTGGGCTCCTGGAGACTGAGCAGTGTGCCGGCTGTGGGTCCCTGGGGCCTGCACCACACCCCTCCTCCTGCACCGGGAGGAAGCAGGACAGCCAGCAGGCCTCCATGTTGGAATCTGACACCTGATTCCCCTCGGTGACCCTCAGTTGGTCTTTGGTCCTTAGGCTTGGACACCTGCCAATGCAGAGATCTCACCATCTACCCCAGCTAACGTGGCTGTTAACAAGTTCTTTCTTCCATCGTAATTTGTCTCCTATAACTTCTACCCATTGTTCCCCAGTGATTGGGCTCCAGAGGGACAGGGACTGTATCTGTTTACTCAGGGCACGACCCCCAGAGGCCTACAATAGTGCCGGCCCACAGTGGGCACTCAGCACATCTTTGTTGAATGAATGGTCCCAGATTGGCCTGTATGTTCCACAAAACAAGTGCAGTTATTTTTACATGGGCTGTTACTTCAGATATTAAAAGAAAAGTCTCCTGTCCCACCATGTCACCTTGCAACTGCATCTTTCGAGGCCCAACAGCCACTCCTCATGTGACATGTGTCAGGCCCTCACCTCCCCCCACCCCCAGACTCCTTGCTGGCAACTCTCAGCATCTGCTCACCCCCTGGAATGCAGGTGGGTGTGGACTGGGACCCTGGTCCATCACGTGGGTTCTCTGAGCATGGCCTGGGAGGGTCAGAGACATGCTGAGGCCAGCCCTGCCCTCGGGGAGCTGCAGGACCTGGTCACTACAATATTGGGGAGCCCTCACGGCTCTGCCCACCTGCCTCCCACACAGCCTCTGCCAGGTGGGCACAAGCTGTGTGACCGAGCCCTTGGTGCCAGGTGTGCACACAGCCCTGTTCCCCGTGGCACTTTCTGTCAGTGTCTGTCACTCACAGCCTGTCATCCTATTTCATCTTGATTTACTGTCAGACCTAGTGAGTTTTGGAAGCAGCTATCTGCCAGGGATGGGTGATCAATCTAGAAGATGGCTGTTGAACTCTGCTCCCCTAGCTTCCAGGGGCAGAGGATTGAGGTTCCAGGGCAGGGTTGGCTACAAGGACACTTAGTCCTCATCCTCTAGTCCCAGAACCTGTTAAGGGCAGAGCTGCCCACCCCTGGCTCTCCTCCCCCCGCCCCATCCCTCTACTGCAGCGCCATGTTTAGGCTGTCCTTGGTTTCTTGTGAACTTGTGAACTCTGAGACCAGGTCGGAACATTTTCCCTACCGTCTTTGCTCCAGACAGCAGCCCAGCACTGCCCCATGTCCTCACAGTGGTTGGGGACACTGAAAGGCCCCATGGCTCACACATCCCCTGCCCACTGTCAAGGTTAGCAAAGGCTTTTTGCGGCCACTTCTTAACGCCCCTGGAATAGCCTTATTTTTAGTAAAACCAATTATAGCCACAAGATCCGGAGATAAATTTTCTTATTATCCATAGTGGACCCGTTGAAGCAGGTGTACATTTTTGGGCGGCAGGTGGGGAGGAGGGCCTGCTTTAAAACTCAGTCTCATGTCTTTAGAAACCTCCACAAACTACGGTAGTTTATTTGCAAGAAGCAGAGCCCCCAGTCAGGGCCGCCCAGAGAGCTCCCAAGCCAGTTTCCACCTGTGTTTCTTACAACCTCTTGGAGATTTAGGCCTGAGGAGGAAGATGAGCCCAGAAGCCCGGGCCAGCAGCCCGGCAAAGAGAACAATGACCAGGAGACGCTCCCATCCCCACAGCCAGGTCCTTGCTGCCTTCTCACATGCTCACCGCTCCCAGGGCCTCGAGGCCAAGGCCAGCAAGACACCTAGATTTCTCCACTTGCTGTATTCTGGGTCTTTGCTAGCCTTGGCCTGGATCACGAGGTGACACCCTGAGACGGTAGAGGCACAACAGGATTTGAATCTTGCCTTCCAGCAGCTGTCCCCTTTGCTCTGACCCCAGTGCCCTGCCTGTGGTAACAGAGCTGTCAGCTGTAGCCTCTTGGATAGCTAATTACCAGGCAGCCCCAGTCTTCCCGCTGTAGCCACCCCACCCCCCAGCTCTGCTTCATAACCCTTTCTGGCCTAGGACAGGTGCCTGGCACAGGGCCCCCACCCAGCCTCTCCCCTGGTCCCCTCCCCTTCACATCCTGCCCAGCATGCTCCATGGTGCAGCTCTTCCACACGGATCTCTGCCATGCCTGCAGCTCCAGAATAATGCCCAGACTGCTGGCGTCCTGGGCACCCTGAGGAGCAGGGAGGCTCCACAGGGTGTCCTGTCACACGTCCCTGAGCCCCCCTAAGGCTTAAGCCAGAGGAAGTTTCTGGGCTGTGACCTCGAAAGAAGAAGTGGGTCCATGCTTTCCCCTTGACTGACCAGAGCTGGCAAGATTTGTGATATCCCTGGGGTGGTGAGATTCATGGAGCCCTTGGTGGCAGGAATGACAGGGACTGGGGCGGGCTGAGAGCCAGAAACAAATCTTCTTTATTGGCAATTTTCACAGGCCTGTTCTCACCTCCTCCTCCCCTTCATCCCCAACAGTGTCAGGCGGCTCTGATTAAAAGTAATAGATGATGTTCCTGTCAGTCTCACTTCCAAGTGCCATTGTGGGAAGACAGTCTGGCTTCCTGTGAGTCCCAGGAGAAGGGAGCTGGGGTGTGATGTGGCCTGAAGGGGACAGTGAGGAGACCCCCAGTCTCCACCCAGGAGGAGCCCTTAGACTCTCCCAGCCCACTGCTGCTTTATCCTTGCGTCACCAAGAAATGGCAGGTGTCATTGTGGACATTACGTGAGGTATTGGGGCACAGGCTAGAGGAGCTTTCGGGTCTGGTCTGAACAGAGACAGCAGTGATCTGTGAACCTCAAAACTGGAGATGGACCTCAGTGGTCCCTATGTGTGCTGAGTGGCTAGTCGTGGCAGTTCTGGGTAATCCGGATGGCATGTTCAAGAAGCCAGAGGCTCAGAGTATGTCTGTCTTAGGGAGGTCATGTTTGGAAGCACCAGCCTGTGAGGAGCTCCAAGTGTGAGGCCCAGGGGAGGGCTGCTGTGACAGGCTACTGGGGAGCCCAGCCTGAAGCCCGGTGTGCTCTGAACAGTAGTCACAGGTCCCCTTCCCCCTCTGCAGCAAGCCCAGGCCACAGCCACTTTTCTGTTCCCTGCCTGTGCCAGCAGGCTCAGGAGAATAGAGCCATGTGCTAGAAACCTCCCCAGCATTGGGCTTCAGCACCATTTTTTTCCTCTAGTGACCACAGGTTCCTTCCTGTGCCCAGCTCTGCTCAGCGCTGCCAGCACTCCCATGTCCCTTCAGATGTCCTTGGTCCAGGAGGACAACTCTTCCCAAATGTCCTGTGGCCCTTACCCCTCTACTGCCCCCAGCTCCCAGACATACTTTTTTTAAAACAAGGAAGAGAGAGCAAACATGTATCCTGACCTGGGACTGCTCCCTGCCAGGAAGCTGGCAGAACCCCTGAGAGAGCCCCTGGGGACTGGCAAGAGAGCTGGGCAGTACCTGGCCAGTGCACTCCTCCCAGAAGACAGTGCGGACCACCCTCCTATTGCACCCAGGCTCCACCCCCACCAGAGACACGTTGCCTTATCTGCTGGTGTGTGTGTTGGGGACAAAGGGGAGGGGATGAACAGGATATGGAAAGAGGGCCCATGGGACATTCATAAGATCAGTAGTCACTGCTGACCTGCCCCAAGAGCCCCAGGATGTGGTCATCAGGGTCACATGAGTTAAACGATCTTGCTTATGGGGCTCCAGTCCCTAAGCAGGCGCCCCCAGACTGGACACTATCCCAGGTAGGGCTGGTTCCTCCCTTGCTGACTAACACCCTCCCTTTCCAGCTTTCGCCATCATGATTGTGCTGGCTCTGGTCCGCATCGGGCGTGGGCAAGGAGAGGGGCACCCGCCCCTAGCCGACTTCTCTGGGGTCCGGAACCTGTTCGGGGTATGTGTGTACTCCTTCATGTGCCAGCATTCCCTGCCGTCTCTCGTCACACCCATCTCTTCCAAGCGCCACCTCACACGCCTGATCTTCCTGGACTACGTGCTGATCCTGGCCTTCTATGGCCTCCTCTCCTTCACCGCCATCTTCTGTTTCCGTGGCAACAGCCTCCTGGACATGTACACCCTCAACTTTGCGCGCTGTGACATTGTGGGCGTGGCCGCCGTGCGCTTCTTCCTGGGCCTCTTCCCTGTCTTCACCATCAGCACCAACTTCCCCATCATCGCCGTGACCCTGCGTAACAACTGGAAAACACTCTTCCACCGTGAGGGGGGCACATACCCCTGGGTAGTGGACCGCGTGGTGTTCCCCACCATCACCCTGGTGCCTCCGGTGCTGGTGGCCTTCTGCACCCATGACCTAGAGTCCCTGGTGGGCATCACAGGGGCCTATGCGGGCACTGGCATCCAGTACGTCATCCCAGCCTTCCTGGTGTACCTCTGCCGCAAAGATACCCAGCTGGCCTTTGGCCACGAGACCATCAACAAGCACAGATCCCCTTTCCGTCACACCTTCTGGGTGGGCTTTGTGCTGCTCTGGGCTTTCTCCTGCTTCTTCTTTGTTACCGCCAACATCGTCCTCAGTGAGACCAAGCTGTGATGGCAGATGTGTCTGCGGGCACCTGCAGAGACCACATCTAGTTGTCTCCGAGGTCTCCATGGGGCTGGTGAGGCCCGGGGTCTCGGAAGGGACCAGCTGGAATCCTGTCCCTACTGGGCTTCCTTCCACACAGCCTGCCCTTCACCTCCCTGTCCGGGCAGCCTCCTCTCTCGTCCTCCGGCCTGGAGCTACCCCCGGCCGGCTGAGCCGCACGCCGGGCAGGGCTGCTTTGATTCCAGGACTGGCTCCTCCGCTTTATGCACATGTCCCACCACCCTCCCCACTGGGGCAGCCTCCTCTTGCTGCACAGTGGAGATGCAGTGCTGGCACTGCCACTATTTATACTAGGTACCGTGACCCTCCTCCCTCCCAGCCCTCTCCCCCTCCTTGTCTGGGGAATCTGCTCCACTAGAAACGGCCTCCTCAGGACGAACTCCAGGCCCTGACACCCCTTCCCACTGTGCCTGCCAGTGACAGGCAGGGCCCGCCATCCCGCCAGGGTTGGCAGCGCCAAGTGCCACTCCTAAGGGAGGGCCTGGCCTGCCCTGATGACAAGAACAGGAGGTGCTAATGTGCACCAGGGTCCTCAGAACAGAGCTGCGAGAGCCCTGCTGTGGGCGCCAGCTCCTGTTCTGGGCTCCTAAGCCCATGATGACTCAGGAGTAGTCCCTTCCACAGGGCAGAGTAGCTTGTGCACTGGTTTAAAGCTCAGAGCTTGTTCCCCATGAAGGGGTCACTTCTCTCCTGACTGACCTGCTGGTGCTCTCAGGACCTCCGGGAGTGTGGGGCCAGTGTGTAAGGGCCACTGAAGGGGGCCACCCCCAACAGCTATTGCAGTGACTTGGGAGCATTGTGGACATGTAGCAATGAGCGGCCTTCATGGTTCCCACCCTGTCAGAGGTGAGGCCTGCTCCCCATTTCTGCCCCAACGCGAAACGTGGCTCCCTGTCCATCCAGGCTGTGGGTGCTCAGTGTCCCTTGGGCACCATGGGATGAAGATGGGGCACCAGCCCCCATGCCCATGGAAGGAGGGTCCATTTGCCATCCACCTCGCCAGCTCTTCCTTGGTCTCCTCCTTTTCACAGTCATGCATGCGCCTTCGGGGCAGCCTTCCACAGAAACACAGGTGACTGATGAACTGCATTTTCAACGTGCCTTCTGCTTCCAGACCTGGGGTTTCTTTCTGACCCTCCCTGGCTGCCCCAGCCCTAGGCCTGGCCCAACTGTCCCGGAGCCCAGAGTAGCTGGGGCAGGAGCTGCCTCTCTGGGGTGGGGTCTCAGGCCCCTGCCCCTTTCTCTTTTGATTTCAGTGCCTTGCTCAGCCCTCGTTAGGGAACCCCTGCTGCCTCCCCCTGCGTTGTCCGGCTTCACACCTTGGACAGAGTGGCAACTCTGGGTCTCATGGGGCCCACAGTGGTCTTAGAGCAGGGTGGAAAGACGTGGGATTTGCAGGAATGTGGGGAGCCCACAGGCAACACTGCTCCCCACCTTTAGACCCAGCAGCCCAGCCTGTGAGAGCCCATGTTGTAACTGACTGATCTGCTTTTTCACTGTGGCCACGCGTCCTCAGGTCTCAACTTGTCTCCATGCATCATTTTCCATTCACCTGAAAAGTCAACTCTCCTCCGTCTGCCATCGTGGCTTCTTCCCAGGAGGCCCTACCCAAGGCGGGCAGAGCAGGGAGGGCCCTGAGGCGGATCAGACCCTGTGACTTGGGCCCTGCCCCACTGTTTGCTGAAAACTCAATTAAAACATCTGTACTTACCTTTCTCCAGTTATGTTACTTTTTGCTTAAGGACAAAGCAAATTAAATCATTCTGCTCCCCCAGGCTCCAAACCAAATTTTGGATGTGAATTTATTAGCATCCAAAACCTAGGTTGATTTATGTGACAATCTGGAGCCACAGCAGTGGAGGCTGGTGGCTGCATTCCCCTCCGAGCTGGGCAGCTCCAGTCCTGGCGGGAATTGGCCCAAGGTGACCACATCAATGATGGCAAGCCAGGTGCTCACTGCTGCCACTGTCTGGGTTCCTGTGCTCCTCTGTGTGCACCTGCTGTCTGTCCTGCCACAGGTCAGATAGGGTCACCTTCCTTCCTCTCTGTTGAGAGCCACAGGGCTTGGGGCCAGGGAGACAGGACGTGTCCCAGGTGATGCTTCTTCACCATGTGCATCAAGCACATTTGTCTTTTTACATCAACTCGGTAAGGTGGGCAGTTGGATCATGGTTACCATTTTATACAGAGGCCCCAGGGAGTCAGTGGTGGGAGGGCAGAAGAGGCTGCCAGCCCGGCCTGGCCCAAGTACAAGCTTTGCTGTGGAGAATAATGAAAACGGCAGCCTTCAGTTGACATCATCTGCCCACACTGCCCCAGACCGGCCGAGGTCAGGCCAGGTCAAGGTGGAAGCCAGCATTCTCTTCCTTGTTCTCTGCCTTGTCCCAGCCAGAACACTGGAGCTTCATGCCAGCAGCTCCTGTCTGTTTCCCCGACAGGCCAGAGAGGCTTGGAGATGGGGTAGATGGCAGGTGGCAGGCTGGGAGGCACTGCTGAGTGGTTGGAGGTGGGCAATGGGCATCTTACTAGGCCCTTAGCCACACAGCTGTTTTTGCCACGTGGGGACCGGGAGGAGCCTCAGCAACAGGCCAAAGCTAAAGTCACAGAAGTGAGGAGTACAGGGGCTTCCCCCACCTCATGGAAAACTAGCTCCAGGGAAGAACCAGGTAGTGCCAGGCTCTTGGGAAGGCTGGTACTATGCCTGTCTGAGATCCAGATTCCTGAGCAGGACTGATGCTAATGGCCACTGAAAAGCCAGCTCTTCCAAGGCCAAGATCCAGGGCTGCATGAGGGAGCTTTGCCATCCCTTGTCCCTGGGACCCGGGGGCTTGTGGTGTTAATTGGAGAAGAGGAAAGTAATATCTGAGTGCCAGCTGTGTGCCAGGCACATGCTGGGTGCTTTCTACATGGACCTTGGTGACATCACTTTGGAATCAAGAGTGCACCTAGAAGTGGGACCTGCCCCTCGCAGGCTGTGAGCCTGTGTGCTCTCCTCTTGTCATTTGTAACAAGGAAGAAATGGTACCTGTGTCGCTGAGGGTTGTGGGAACTGAAGTCCTGGGCTTAGTGCCTGGCACAAAGGTGCTCGATAAAGCTGTTCTATGCTGGTGCTGGCACCTTGTCACATACCAGCCATGACTGCCCTGATAGCCACAGACCCCCAGACTCACTGAGGACCCCCGTTTCGGTCCCCAGACACCTAATTGGTTTCATAGCCTCCTTGTTAGTCAAGTGTATTGTAGCAATTGCTTGCTATAATTCAGAAATGGGAAATGAATTCTTCAGGGTCTAGAAGGCTTTGAGAAGAAGTTGTTTCTGGTTACCCCCATCCCCTTCCCAGGAAACTTAAGGACAGCCGTCCCCTTTTAAAGAGCCATACTGAAGCCAGGTCTCCTGACCAAGGACACCATGCCCACTCTTTTCTAAGCTCTGAGCCTCCTCCCCACACACACCTGACTCCCAGGAAAATGGTGGTGTGGACCATGATAGCAGTCTCAGGAGGAAACAGAGGGAGATGATAAAAATGTCCTACTCCGAAACTAGTGACCAAGGGCTTTTCTCCTGTGTCCCACCGGAAGAACAGACCGGCCCTGGGGCGTCTGGGTGGGCTCAGCTTGCTCTTTGCTACACAAGCAGGCCCCTGTTTATGATGATTGAACATCTACAGCCCCTCTGACACATTTGGCTCCATCGCTTAATAGTACAGGACCCTTCTAGGTCCCCCCTCAGGTGGGACAGGAGACATTGAGGCTCTGAGCAGGTGGCAGGGAAGCCAGGCCAAGCCAGCTCTGAACCTGCGAAGGCATCCTTCCTGCCCCTAAATTCCCGTAAGACTCACTTGTTCCCAGAATTTATTCCTAGAGAAGGAACAAGGCAGCCAAGAGGCTGGCCCCAGGAGCAGGACCGGCCCCTCCTCGGAGCCAGCCAGCAGCAGGCTCAGCTCCACATTTGGCTTTTAATTATCTTTCCAGTTCTTGGTTATTAATGATCTTGGGCACTGAGCAGAGAACAGCCTGGACCTTGTGACTACTCCCAGCCTCACCTGCTGCAGCCTTCCACCCAGAACTGTACTCAGACCCAGGGAGGATAAGGGGTCAGCGCTGGTGGCTGACAGTTAACCCTCTCACCACCAGTGGCTGCAAACAGTTTCGAGCTCCCTCCCAGGAGCTTGCCTCTAGCACTCCCCTAGACTCATACTCTCCTCCTAAGATGGAGCCCCTGATCCTGGACCTGGAGCCATGGAACGCCATAGGGCAGAGATCATGAAATCGACAGTAACGGATCAGGCCGCCCTTTCTGGAGGTAGTTAGGCTCTCTAGCCAAGAATGTGAGGGTAGTGGCAATATCCCACAAGCTACTATTTCAGCCCTTAAAAACAAAAAAATTTCCAGTTTTCATGGCTCAATCCCAGCAGCGGAGGCTTTGGAGACTGAAGAGGGGACCAGTGTAGGAGAGGGTACAGGGCAGTGGCTGCACATGGTGCTGGCATCCAGCCGCCCTCCCTGTTACCTGGAGCTCATTTCTGCCCTGATTCACCAATTTGTCGAGGACAGCAAGGCCTCGGGCTTTACATGCTCTGCAGTTAAGAAAGAGCCAGTGTTTGTGGAATGAATGGGAGAACAAGTGCTCCCTCGCTTCATAGAGTCATTGTGGAAGTTAAATGTAACTGCAGATGTGGAAACATTGAGAATTGTAAGCAAGAGCCATCAGGTCCAGTGCTGATGGCATGTGACAGAGAAGGGAGGTAGGGCCGGGAGCGCCGCGGGAGGATGCAGGACTGAGACTGGAGGCTGCTTCTCTCACCTCCTTCCCAGGAGTCCCAGCACCGCTGAGGCTGAGCTGGGCCTACCTGGGAAGCTACCTGTGCCAGGCTTCCAGGACCAGCAGGCAGTTCGGAAACCTGTGTAGCCATCATGGAGAGAATTCAGCCAGCTGGGGCCCAGGAGAGCCCAGCAGCCCCCCACAACCAACTTCCCTGTGCTATTTCTACCATGACTGTCAGGCTCCCAGCAGGCCCATGGCAGGACAGGACACCCTCAGCCTCTGGTACCAGCCTCTCTTTTCAAGGAGACTGAAGGATGTCTTCCTTCCATCACCACCAGACCCCTGTGTTGAGCACATTTGTCATATCTAGCCAGCACCAGAGTGAGTGGATTGTGGTTCTGAATACCAAGTAGCTTAGGCTGCTAGAGCCGTCTCTCAGCGTCTCTTCCCTGACACCCAGAGAGAGCTGCCCCCCTACTGGAGGCAGACACCTTGCCCTGGATACTCCAATGATGCTCCCATTGTCCATAAGATGCAGAACGAGACAGCCAGGACCAGTGGGTTGTAAAAGGTTTGTTTAATGTCCCAACGCTCTGAGAAGAAACTCCAGCCAGTGGAGCAACGAGTGGAACAGCTCTGCCCCAACCCCGAGTTCCGGCCTCATGCTCCCGCATCCAGCCCCCAGCAGCCATGGCCAGGAACTGGCTGACAGCAGGGCAGGGTGACCCCACTGCTTCCTGTGACTCCAGGGGCGGTGGGAAGATTTCAGCATGATGAGGGGGCAGCCAGAACTGAGCCCACACCAGGACCTGAGGCTGCTGAGGTCACCGAACTGACTGGAAGACACGGGGCTCCATGACTGGGATTTCATGACAGAAGTCAGAAAAGTCCAAGCCTGTCTGCCCCTACCTCTGGCAGTGCCAGGAGGAGAAGCCAGCTAACCGGGAACCAGAGTAGCCAACACCTCACACTTCTGACTCCAAGCTGTTGATCCGCCTCCAGGTGCAAGGTGCCAGGAAGCCATGCGTCCCACAGGCTGCTCTGCTGACCTCTTCCAGTGCCTCACTGTCCCTGTAACCTGTACTCAGCCCCAGGGTCCTGCCCCTGCGCCCTGGAGGCCTCCGGGGCACAGCGAGCCAAGGGCGATGGCTGGCACAGGGTGGGAGATGAGAGCAGACAGCCCCCCAGCAGAGCGGTAGGTGGGCATGGGTGTGAAGGCAGGAGTGATGTCGGGGCGGCCCGGCGGGGAGCCCTGCCCACGTGCCCTCCTGACAGGTCTCCAGGTAAGATGGCAGCCGCATTGACAGCGCCTGCACCGAGCGCCCGCAGGCGGGCTGGGCACACCTAATGGACAGCGAGCTGGGCTGGGCAAAGGCCTCAGGCACTGAGCTGGGCAGGGAAGCGTGGCGTGAGCGGGGGGCCCGGGCCCAGGCGGCGTGCAGCAAGGCCTCCCTCCGGGCCAGCTGCTCTGGCCCAAGCAGGGGCAGATCCTCGGGCTCAGGGGGCTCCGGGAAGAGCGGGAGGAAAGGGCGCCCTGACCGGTCAGCTCGAGGGAAAGAGCTGTAGTGGCAGCGCTCAGACGACAGGGGGCGCTCCGGGAGCGCTCGCTGCTCGGAGGCCGAGAGGCGCTGCCGGCCGCGCCTGGTCCGCACTGGCCACCGCACCTCCCAGGCCCGTGGGCTGGACACCCGAGAGACGTTGGGCAGGGGCGGCCCCGGCGTCGGGGGGCGGCCCAAGAGCTGCGGGGTTCTGCACCGCGGCACCCCGCGATCGCCGCCTGATGGCCCCCAGCCCTTGGAGCTTGGGTTGGAGGGTTTGCGGGGGGTGGGCGGCCGAGGGCCCGGGCAGACAGGAGGCGGGGGTGCGCGGCGGCTGCCCCAGTTCTCAATGGTGCGCGTGGCACGGTCCAGGGAGCTGCTCACACCAGCCGTAGTCACCATGTCGCGCGCCGCCTGCAGCATCTTGAGCACGCTGGCCTGGGCCGAGTTGGCAGTAAGGTCCAGACTGGGCTGCCGCACGGGGCTGGCCAGGCTCTGCACCCCACCGAAGCAGCTGTAGATGCCCTGGGCGAAGGTAGGAGACAAGCTGTGAGAACACTCTTCCCTCTGGAAGACCCACCTCCCTGTCCCAGGCCCTGGCCCAGGGGCCTGTAAGTCCTAGGAAGGAACTAACATTTGTTAAGTGCCCCCTATGCGCTGCTGTGAGTTCATTCAGGAGCTCTCTGAGGCTCCAAGAAGTTAACTCTTTCTAATGTCACCCAGCTTGTGAATGGCAGGGAAGATTTCAACAGAATGGCTCCAGAGTGCTGCCCTGCCTGCTGGAGCAGAGCGCTGCTTCTCTTTGGCTGTGTGATGCTGACAGGCCGTGCCACCTCTGGGGCCCTCAGTTTTTACATCTGTATGTGGATGGGGCCATGGCTAGCTCTGACTTATCTGGGTTGGTGGCCCTAACGCTGGTGCTGTCTAGGGCGGGGTGGATACCCACCCTACTGAGGGCTAGCAGGAAATCCAGCCGGGACGTGTTGGGCACTGAGTGGCGCAGTTTCCAGTAAACCAGGTGCTCCCAGGCAAAAACCAGCAGTGCCAGCCCCATGGCCACGAGCAGCATGTAGAAGACGCCAGCCATGTTGTCGATGTCCAGCTTACTGCTCATCACCTCGTTCTTCTCATTCTGGCAGATCCCCGAGAGCCACACCGTCTCCAGCTTCTGTGTCTCCCCTGGGCAGGGACACACCTCACTCAGTGAGGACCTTCCCAATACTCACCCAAGCCTTGAGTGAGGAAGGCCTGGAACCAGGGTGCCACCCCTCGTAGGACCACACAGGGATTGGCCCAGGCAGGGACAGGATTGGGGGTAGGGAGTGTCAACGGGCAGGAAGGGAAGCAGAATGGGGACTGGGGGAAGGGACAAAGCTAGCCTTTGACATAACCCCCCTCCCACATGCCTAGTCAAAGCTTGTTGGCTGGGTAAATGTTATCATTCATTTATTCATCAACCACTTACTGATCCCCTCTGTGCCAGGCATAGAGCTGGGCACACAGATAAAAGGCCTGGGTCCCCAAGGAGACCACTGGCACCTTCATGGTTATCACTCTCACTCTATGGTACTGATGGAAAATCAGACCATTATTTACCTAGTAGGGCTGAAACTCTAAACTCAAAGCTCTCTCTGGGTTTTGGGAGCAGGTTCAGCTGGACCCCTGGTGCCTAGCCTGGGCCTTGACTCCAGGACTAGGCAGGCCCTTGGCACTACCCAAGCAATCTCAAGATGTAAAAAGAAAGTTCAGCCACCCCAGCCCCAGTCTGTGGCCTCTGAGCTCCTTCCTGTCTCCCTGCCCTCCTTGGGCCCTCAATCCTATTTCCTACTCCCTCCCGTCAAACCCATCTCTTCCCCAGGTCTCCATCCAGTCCCTCCAAATATCCCCCTGACACACACACACACACACACACACACACACACACACACTGCCCTAATCTCTCACCACCACCACCCCGAGCCCTCTCCCTCTCCCTCTCCCTCTCCCTCTCCCTCTCCCTCTCCACAGACCCTGGAGACTCAGAGAACAACGGTGATGCTGACCAGCCATTGAACAACCACCCTGACCCTGAGCTCCGTGGCCCACCCTGGACCCACCCAGCCCCCAGCAGCAGCAGCTCTCACCATCCCCAAGGAACTGCAGGAGCGCCAGGTCTATGGCCCGCTTCCAGTGGGACTCCTTCTGCATGGCAATGCCATAGCCAGTGGTAGCAAAGACCTTGCCAGAGCCAATGGTGACAAGCTTGCAGCCCTCATCCTTGCCTGCCATGTAGTTGAGGACAGCAGCATCATAGATGAAGGCATCCAGCTTCCTAGGGACAGGTAGAGCCTCAGGTCAGGGGTCATATGGGGCAGAAACACCAAACCAGACGCCAGACAGGGGTCTTGGCCCCCACCCAGAAGGGATGGACGACCAGAGCCTTCTCTGCTTCCCTTGGGTCCAAGATAGAAAGAAGAGCCCCTCCCATGCCTTGGGGACCCCAACTACCCTCTTCCTCAGAGGCCAGAGGACTCTGCCCCAGAGGACACACCCTCTCTGCCCAGCCCTCCTTGCTCCTAAGACCCTAAAAAGGTCACAACTACCACTTTAGGGCAAGGCTGAACCAGTCAGCACCACAGCTGCACATCGGGATCACATGCGGGCATCCATTTTTGCTTCAAGCTTTACTCTGCCCTCAGACCTCCTCACCACCTACCCCCAGGAGCCTACAGGACAGCCCAGCCTCACTGTCCCCAAGTTGGGTCTCTCAGGAGGGGGCAGAGCTGAGTCTGGTCACTGGGGAGACGTGGGGAGAGACAGGTGAGTGCAGGCTGAGGACCCACCCCATCTTGAGGCTGCTGAGCGCATCCTCCACAGAGCGCTGGTTGAACTTGACCATGTGGGTGTGCATGTCCCGGTAGTTGCTGCGAATATTCCGCTCTGTGCTGCCGTTGGGCACTGTGCCAAAGCGGAAGGGTGGGTACTGATCTTGAGGTCGCTGAAACTGCAGGCAGAGGGCAGCCGCCATCCGTAACCCTTGCCAAACTCCCCAGACACCACCTCAACACCCGCCCTGCCCCCAGCAAGCCCCACCCCTCAGCCCCCATCACCATAGTCTGCACTGCGCAGTGAGAACAGAATGGCC
This sequence comes from Saccopteryx leptura, assembly GCF_036850995.1. NCBI lineage: Eukaryota > Metazoa > Chordata > Mammalia > Chiroptera > Emballonuridae > Saccopteryx > Saccopteryx leptura. The sequence goes on from NC_089507.1 coordinate 172,236,444, forward strand.
TTAGATTCTGTCCAGGCCACTCCTGTGTTACAAATGGGGAAACAAGCCAGGACAGAGAGGCATACTCAAGGCCACTCGGTCAGTGGACCTGAGCCATCTCTCCCCTGCCCCCCACCACAGCCCCACATCATCAGGCTCCCAAGTTCCTTCCTGCCCTGGCCTCCAGGTCAAATTCTACTGACTCCGACTGCCCTGTGTCCCACCCAAGACCTGCCCCTGCCCTCTGCTGGCTCTGGTCCCAGAACCTTCTTGTCACTGAGGCCGGACACAGTGTCGATGTACTGCTCCTGGATCATGAAGGCAGCCAAGTTGGCAGTGTAGCTGGCAAGGAAGATCACCGCAAAGAAGGCCCAGACCAGGACCATGATCTTGCTGGTAGTGCCGCGGGGGTTCTCGATGGGCACTGAGTTGTTGAACACCAATGCCCACAGCAGCCACACGGACTTGCCGATGGTGAAGGATGGGCCCCCAGAGTCTGGGGGTGAGAAAGCAGACACTGGGACTCCTCTTACCCCCACAGGGGGGCTCAGGCCTCAGCCCACCCAACTCCATGGCTCCTGTCCCCACTCTTTCTTAGGTGGGGACATCTTCCCTGGCCATCGCCACCCTAGGGCAAGTCAACTCACCTTGTTTCTCTCTCATGTGTCTGACTGTCCCCTGCATGCTGTTCAGAGGCCAGAGACCTCCCCTAGGATCTGGCATCTCCAAAGGGCCCCTGTGGCCCTGAACCCATCCCTCTTGGACACTCCAGCCCTGCGCCCTCTTCCCAGGCCCAGGTGACAGCTTACTCTTGCCACTAGTGAGGTCCTGGTTGTAGCTGACGGGGCTGAAGTACTCAAACATGAAGACAGTGATGGCTACCACCGTGAGGCACATGACAAACATCATCACCCACACTGAGGGGCTGTAGGGCTCTGAGAACAGAGGGAGGTGGCTCAGCTTGCTTGGCACTGCCCCGCCCACCCACAGCCCAGGCACCGGCTGCAGACAAGCGGGTCCGCATGGGCAAGGTGGGTTCCATCAGCTCCAGGACTGAGCAGACAGGTCTCTGAATCTCAAAGCAGCAGAGCCCCAGGAGAGACTGCACCCCCCAAGGGAGGACAGGCTCTCCAGATTCTTGGTCTCCCCCTCCCATCACCTCACCCTAGGAATACCTCCCGTTGACTTGCCACCTCTCCTGGCTCTCGTTTGCCCTCTGCCCCCACTTCCCTTCCGAGAGAGCAGGCCCACACCCATGCTCCTTCCCAGTCCTCTCCTGTCCCCCTGCTGACCTCCCGACGGGCACCCTGGGGAGGCCAGGACTAGAGCTCTGTCCCAGCACCTCACAGGAAGCCTGGCACAGGGGCTGCCCTACAAATGCTGATTTCCTAATCAAGTGAGAAACTAGCTCCACTTCCCACGTTCTGGGGGGTTTCTCCAGTGACCAAGGAACTTCTCCCCTCGTTCTGCTGTCCCAGCCCACCAGGCACGGGCTGAAGTCAGCCAGCCTGCCTGCTTTTCTCGTCCCTCATAGTGGGGCCCCCAGCTGTCTCCCTCCCCTCCAGCCCCTACCCTGACACTACACACAGGCTCAGAGGCACCCGGGCAGCTGTGCTCGCCCACAGGGGGCCCACCCCATGCTCCCCGTCTCTACCCAAGCTCCACACATCCAAGTCGTGGGTCCCTCTGCCCCAGAGCAATCCCTGCCCACCCGAGCCGCACCCAGGAAAGCTGAGGGGGACACGGTGCCGTTGCTGCGAGCCACCATCACACTGATGCCCGTCTCCACAAAGGGCACAGAGAAGTCCACAATCTCCGAGCGCTCCTCGTTGATGGTGAGGGAGCCGATGGCCATATCTGCCCGCTTGTAATAAACCTGGGGACCATGGGGAGGAGGGGCTCCCACAGGCTGGAGCACTCTCCTCAGGCTCCTCCCAGCACCCCTCAAGCACCCACCAGCTGAGTCAGTTCTTCCCTCCCGGGGTCCTCAGAGCTCCACTTTTCATGCTGACCACCCCAGGGGGCATCGTCGGTGATGCTCAGTTCCCCCTGCCAGCTGGGATACCCTAAGCAGCTGGGCCGGGCCCCACCTTAGCTGATCCCCAGCATAGGAGGAAACACCCTAGGAGCAGCTGGGGGTGGCTAAGTGATGGGCAGGGTCTCGGCAGCAGGCGGGCTGACCAGCAGGCTCGGTGGGTCCGGGGCTGGCTTACCTCCCCGATCATGCCGTTCCATATGCCACGCACCCTCTTGCCATGCTTGCCGTTGGTCACCAGGTACAGGTCATAGGAGAACTTGACCACCTTGGCCAGCTTCTTGAGGATGTCGATGCAGAAGCCCTTACAGCACAACTTAGTGTAGGGGGCTGTGTCACCGCTGCTGCCACCAGGAGAGCACCAGGAGTCAGAGCCAGCAGCCGCTCCCAACCTGGCGTGTGGACCCTGCCCTCATACCCAAGCACGGGACACACACAGTGCCTGCCACTTTGGCAGCACCCAGCTCATACTGGGCCTCCCTGTGTTCTCACAGACCTGAAGGTGTGGTTGCTCTGCCTGCGGCAAGGCACAGTGTTGGGCACACAGCCGCCCGTGCCGGGGTCGGGGCTCTCCACAATGACAAAGGGCCGCTCCTCCAGCGTGGCCACCGTCAGGTGCCGGCTGTCCACTACAGGCTGCAGGGAGGCGCTGTAGCGAGGCCACACTGGATACTTCATGTGGAGGATGCCATGGTCCCAGCGCCCCACCTGCAGAGGGCGACCAGCCTCAGCCCAGGACCTCCAGCCCTACTACTCCCACCCTGTAGGTGAGGCCTCTGGGTGGGGCCTGGGGTGGGGCATTCGGGGTGTTGACAGGAGAGTCAGGGCCAGGAGCTGGGCATGGGCCAGAGGGCGGGCTCCCTGCAGCCTCTGCCCCACTCCAGTCCCTGTGCTTTCCAATCCAGCCTCCACACTGTTGCCAGCCACGCATCTTCCTAAAGCCCACTCCTAGTCTGTCTCACCATACTCCTTTTCCAGATCTTAGCCCAGCACCCCAGCACCTCACTCTTCTTCCTCAGTCTCCACACTGCCAAACACATCCCTTAAAAATGCCCCAATCTTCCTGCTCCTCTGTCTATACCAGGTTAGTATCCCTTCCTGGTGGGCTTCTACTCAACCCTCCACAACCCAGCCCAAATGTCCCAACTTCTGTGAAGCCTTCCCTGGTTTTCTCCTTTGAAGACAGAACTAATTCCTGCCCCTCTTCGCTACTCCTAGAATGCTTTGCACACCTCTCTATTCAAGCACCAATCGACCTAAATTCTATATGTTTAGATGTCAATCTGCGCGGCACAGCTGGGGGTTACTTCTCCAGGGGGAGGACTGTGTGATAAGAGTGCTTGGTAAGTGCCGTAGTGGAGGGAGGCCAGGGTGCTGTGGGAGGCCAGAGCGGAGGTGCCTCGCCCAACCTGGGGACCTGGAAGGCTTCCCACTGGGGAGGTTTCACCTGAGACCTGGGGGATGAGGGCCTGGATAAGAGACAGAGGGACTCTCTGTTCAGCTGTGGGTACAAGAGGCACTAGGGACACAATGAAAGGAAACGGAGGGCCCCTGGGCTCACCCCCTTCTCACCATCTCCCAGAGGCGGTGCCGGTTGAGGGCGATCACAACCATGGTGGGCTGGACCAGGTACCCACCAGGACTGAAGGAGAAATCTCGGCCCTCCCACGTGACATTCAGGAGGTGCCTGCAAGTGGGGAGAGAAGCCAGGGTATTTCCTCAGCCCTGTCTGCTGCCCCTGTCTGAAAGACCAGACAAACCCTCCCCGACCTCCTGCCTCACCACCACTGACAGCGGGGAACATTACTGTGTACTTATTCTGTGTCCCTGCATTGACTACTGAGATTCTCATGGTACCCTCACACCCCAACTCCATCTTTTTTTTTTCAGATAAGAAACAAAGGCCCAGAGAGGTGAGGGAACTTGGCCCCAGGCACACAGCTAGTGGAGATTTGGCCAGCAAAGCCAAGCTCGCTGCCACCCAGGTCCCCTGTGATGCATCCCCACTCATTCGCATGCCTACCTATAGAAAGCCTCCCGGGCGGAGCTAACAGGCCCGGGGTGGCTGCGGCAGTCCTCAGCCGGGGCGGGCAAGACGCCGAACTGGCGCCGGTAGCTGTGCGCGCCGAGGGCCAGGATGGCCACGCCGTCGCGGACCTTCTGGCGCAGACTGAGGCGCCAGCTCTCGGTGACGATGCTGATGAGGCCCACGGGGAAGACGGCAGGGGGCGCGTCTGTGCTGCCCAGCGCTAGGCTGGGCACCAGCCACACGTGCCCGGGACCCACCAGGCCAGCCCGCGCCGCCTCTTCGAACAGCACCTCGGCCTCCTCGCGCGAGCAGTAGGCCACCAGCACGGGGGCGTCGAGCTGGCGCAGCAGACGCTGGGTGTGCGCACGCGTCCCGCCGGGGCCCAGCTCCAAGGTGAGCACGTCCAGCAGCCGCCAACCCAGGTAGCTGGCGTCGGCGACGGCGCGCACGCCCTCGAGGAAGAGCGCGTGGCCCGGGTGCAGGCTGGTGATCACAGCGAACGCGCTCCAGTCGTACTCCTCCAGCACTTTGAACAGCACCTGCAGCTGCTGCTCCAGGGACACGCCCAACTGCAGGAAGGCGGAGCCCGGCTCCTGAAGGCGGGGCGGGGCCTAAGAAGGGGCGGGGCAATACGAGTCCCGCCCCGCGCCCCGCCTTTGCGTCGGGAGGTGAGTCCCCGGAGCCCCTGCCCGGCAAAACCCCCTCCAGCCCCAGAAGTGGTGCCTAACTACTGCCGTCCATTAGATCACTTAGAGAGCTTTTTAAAATACTCTGCCCGGCCCCTACCCGATCGGTGCTGGAGAGAGCGGAATCAGCGTCACCTGGGAGCTTGTTGGAAATGCAAATTCTGGGGCACATTGCACACCTACAGGATCAGAATCTCTGAGGATGGAACCCGGGAATTTGTATTTCAACAGGCTCTTCAGGTGATTCTCGAGCCCGCTAGTTAGGGAAGCGCTGCTCCGAGTCGGAATCTCAGAGGCAGGACCCTGGGCTTTTTTTTTTTTTTTCCTAAAGAACTGTAAGGATGAAGAAACCACTGTGCTGAGAGCTAATGTCAGGCCCAAAGATCACTGGGAAAAAACCATCCTCCACGGAGCCCTGGGGTTGAGAGAGTTCCTCCTCCTCCACCTGCCCATCACCAATGCCCAGGGCACTGCCAGCTCGAGCTCTGCAGCCACTGCAGCCCCACAAGATCTCACCACACTCTGTTCCAATCTTTTAAAAAAATAAAAAAGGAAATTTGGGGAAACTACAAAACAGGCAACCCAGTTCCTTCAACAAATTGCAAGAAAAAGAGAGATGGAGAAGGAGCATACAGACTAAGACTCAAAAGTCATATCAACCAATTACCACGTGGGAACCTAATTTGGCTCCTTGATTCAAACAAACAAAAATAAACATCTATGACCATCTATGACATTTATGAGACAATGGGGAAAATTTGAGCAGTGGCTGGATATTTGATGATGTTAAGAAATTTTTATTATTTTTTTATATGATTGATCATATATGGTTGAATTTTTTAAGCCGTTATCTGTTAGAGATACACAAGGAAATATATCTGAATGGAATAATAGGGTGTCTGGGCTTTGCTTCATTAAAACAGAAGAAGGGGAATTGGGTGGGGGTAAGAATGAGCCAGGTCAGTCAGTGGTGGATGGGGGTACATTGAGGTCATTATACTCTTCCACTTTTTTTTTTCTCTTCCACTTTTATATGTGCTCAAAATTCCCCAAAATAAAAAATAATCATAAAAGAAAGGCAAATCAGATGAGTCTTCCCTGAACACATTCTTTGTCTCCCACTTAGGGTAAAACCCAAATGTCTTCCTATGTGGTCAGGACCCCCCTCCCTTTCCAGGCTTCTCTCTGTTCTTCAAAAACTCCAAGCTCCACTTCCACTTTGGGATGGATGTTCACACCACCTCCTGCCTCTGCCTGGAGCACAGCCTACCATTAAACACTCACATACATGCATGCACACGCACATGCACACACACACACACACCATGCCAGCTCCCCTCATACTCCAGTTTCAATATCATTTCCTAAGAAAACTTCTCTGAACAAGTCCCTCCTGCCCAGATGGGGGACCCATTGACTTCCCTGTGACATCCCTTAGGATGACTTCCCTGTGTTTGCCTTAGGAGCGCTTATTCTAGCTCTGACCATAGATGAATGTATATTTAGAACTTTCTCCCCACAGGATATAAGCTCTTTGAGGGCATGCCTCCCCCAGGGCTCAGACAGCGACAGCCCTGGATGCTCTTCCCTGCAGGTTTAGTACATCGGGAACCATGCCCAGCCTGGCCCTCCACCCCTGGGTCTGGAGCCTGACCAAGGAAGGTCAGAGAAGTGAAGAGAAGGTAGGCTAGGGCGGCCACCACAGCCAGAGGTGGGCTTGATCCTGCCCACCTCTCACCCAGACACAAATGTGAAAGCAGGCCAGAATGTTCATCTATAACATAATTCCCACAGTCTTCTCCTCCCTCACCCATGTCACATCCTCAGTCTCCACATCCCTATCACTCTCACCCTCTCCCAACTTCCCAAGACCCAAGACTCTCCCTGACCCAGACTCAGGCCTGCTCCCCCATCCCCAGCCGGGCTCCAGGCCCACAGGATGAGAGGACATGAGTTTGGACGAGCACCTTGGGGGTGAGGACCACCGCAGAGCCCCCACTAATGCTGAGGATGGGCATGTGAGTCTGGGAGGAGATGAAGTCGAGGATCTGGGCTACGGCCTCAGTGCCCACGTTGTCCTCAAAGACGACGCCATGGACACGTGCAGCACCCAGAAGCCCACAGATCCGGGTAAGGAGGCTGCTGGGGTTGGTGGTGTTGACCCCCACGGTGAGTGGCTGGATTTCCAAGGGCAGGTCCAGGAAGTTCTGAGAGGTGAGACGGGTCCAGGCTTGGGCCTGTGGCGGCCCCGAACTGCCAAACACCACGGCCACTGTCACAGCCTGCTCGCCCTGCCCCGGGCCCAGCCCTGCCCAGGCACAGATGAGTGAGGTGAGCAGTAGGGCTGGCCCCAGAGCCCCACCCATGTCCACTGGAGGGTCCTGCAGAGAGATCAAGACAGGCACAGGGAGGGAGACAGAGGCACAGAGGGGAAAAATGAACAGACAGACAAGAGGTGATGGCAAGAATCAAAGGGGCACACATCCAGAGGATGAAAGAGAAGAGAGGAAAACCTCCCTCCACAAAGAAGGCAGAGAGAGGGAGACAGACAGACACAGACAAAGAGAAAGAGACAGAGATTAGCTGAGCACCCCACGGGCAGCCTGGAAGGGCGGGGGTTGGGAAGAACATGAGCCCTGACACGTGCTCATTACTTCCATTTAACTGTGGAACAGCATACAGTACTTGGCTAAAAGGCCAGACTTTTAGAAACTTGTCCATCTGGGTTCTGCCTGAGGAAAGTACACTGAAAATGCTAATCAGGTGTCCAAGTGCATGGACTGGAGTCAAACAGACCCAAGTTCAAGTCCAAGTTCTGCCACTTACTAGCTTGGTGATCTTGGGTAAGTTGCTCACCCTCTCTGAGCCACATTTTATTGGCTGCAATCATCACAGGACCTACTTCACAGCAGTGTGAAGACTACCTACTGTTATCAGCATTCTTATCCCATAGGTGACAGCCACTCAGCCAGGTGAAGAAAGGCAGCTCTTGTGACATTACCCCTCCTCCAATTCTCCATTCTAAACTGAATCTAACATCCCCATGGGCCCTGCTCTGTGTGGGCGTGCCTGGCACAGAGCTCCCTCCTCCAGGGCACTGGACATCCCTACGCTTCCCTTGTGGCCTCAAATAGCAGCAGCTCTTCTACAGCAGAACTGTAACACCATTGAACTATGCAGCGCTTGGGGTCAGTATCTTACACATGAGCTGCTTTCCCAGGTCATTGCTAGTGTGTGGGATCTTTTTAACTTGGCACCAGACCCTGCGTGTATCCCTGCTAAATGAATGTCATTGCTTTGGGTTGGGACCAAGAGCCAAGCCAGTGAGTAGTGCCCACCAATATAGCTCTCCCTCCCAGCTGGTCATTGGCCATAGCTTCGTGCCCTCTCCATCTCCATCATGTCTCCAACAGAACTTCAAAAGCTGACCGGGGTAGGCCAGCTTTAATTTCAGTCAGAGAAGACAGGATCTGGGCCTGGGAGAGAACACTGTACTCATTCTGGGGCCCTTGAGATCTCCCTCCCTGTGCGGTTCCCCAGTATGCTGACTTGGTATATCAGCCTGGAGACGTGGGTGCTGGGATGGGACCTAAACATGCCATGTCACACTATACTCAGCCACCTCCATCCAATCAGGGATTGCAGGTTATACCCACAAAGGGCACTGTTGTGCTCACCTCTGCCCACACCTCTGGTCCCTGCATGCTGCCTGCCCTCTGGGAAGCCCCAAGCCTCCCCCACCTCTGCCTTCCAGCTCTGAGCTCAGATCTGTGCTGTCCAGTACAGCAGCCACCAGTCACCTGTGATTCTGGGCACTAGAAATCTGGCTCATCTGAATCAAGGTATGCTGTAAGAATGAAATACACACAGGATATTGAAGACTTAGTAAGAAAAAAAAAGAAAGTAAAATATCTCACTAATCTTTTTATATTGATTACATGTTGAAAAAATATTTTAGATACACTGAGTCAAAAATATACTATTAAAATTAAGTTCGGCCCTGGCCAGTTGGCTCAGTGGTAGAGCGTCGGCCTGGTGTGCAGAAGTCCCGGCTTCGATTCCCGGCCAGGGCACACAGGAGAAGCGCCCATCTGCTTCTCCACCCCTCCCCCTCTCCTTCCTCTCTGCCTCTCTCTTCCCCTGCCGCAGCCAAGGCTCCACTGGAGCAAAGATGGCCCGGGCGCTGGGGATGGCTCCTTGGCCTCTGCCCCAGGCGCTAGAGTGGCTCTGGTCGCAACAGAGCGATGCCCCGGAGGGGCAGAGCATTGCCCCCTGGTGGGCAGAGCGTCGCCCCCTGGTGGGCGTGCCGGGTGGATCCTGGTCGGGTGCATGCGGGAGTCTGTCTGACTTGTCTCTCCCCGTTTCTGGCTTCAGAAAAATACAGAAAAAAAAAATTAAGTTCACCTTTTTTTTTTTTTTTTTTTTTTTTTTTACTTTTTCTAAGGTGGCTACTAGAACATTTTAAATTCCACATGCAGCTTTCATTTTGTTTCTTTTAGACAATATGGCTCTAGAGGAAGGACCCAGGCCCTCCCTCAGCTCCAGGGGCACTACCCCAGAGATGCTTTCTAATGGGAACCTGTCATCTGGGGTTGGAGTTGAGGAGCAGAGGAAGTTGAGATAGAGTGTACCTCTCACAAGAAGTGATCACAGAATACCCCTGAAGGGAGGGACCCCAATCAGGTGCGTCTCTGAGCTTCAAATAGCAATAGGCAGATTCAAGGAGATTATCACCACATGGCACCCAGCTATTCCAAAAAGCAGGAATACCCCAGGCCTGGCCCAACCCAGTCTCCCACTGGCCTCCCACCTCCCACCTCCCATCTGCCCACCCCTGCCTGCCCCCTGGCCATCACATCCCTCCTCGAGTAGCACAACGCTTCCTGGTGTCCACAGGTGAAGCCCAGACACCTTGATCCCATGGACAGGTCTCCACACACCTTGACCACTTGTCTTTCCTTCTGTGGACCCCACTCTCCTGCCAGTCTGGTGGCCAGACAGCCCCCATGTTCTAATCTCCTGCTCTGATGTTCCCTTGGGCTGGAATGTCCTCTTACCACTGCCTCCTTGTCTGGAAAAAAATTCTAAACTTTTCAGAGCCCACCCTCAGTCCCTCTCCTGCAGGGCACCTGCCTTAGTCTGTCTAGGCTCTGGACACATGGAGTGAGAAGACATCCGGTCTGGGTGAGACTCTGGGCCAGGTGTGCCGTTTCGAGTCCTTCCCCCACTTCTCCTGGTTTGGGGAGCTCCAGGCTGTGCCTCTAAGATGGCTGGCGTCATTTTGTCCCTGGCAGGTATTTGCCCCTTGATGCCCCGATTCAACAGCGGACTGTTGTGTTAGAGACCTCTGCCCAACCACTTGTTGTCCTTGCTTTTACAAACGCACTAAGTTCATGTCTGACGAACATATGAACCCCATAAATTGCCCGGGGGAGGACGGCAATTGTCAGTCTTAGGGACACTCAGCGTCACCTTGGCCTGGGCACCTCTGCGCGTTTAGACTCTTCTCCCCTCCCCCTTACCCCAGCTCCCCCAATCTCGGGCAAGCTCCGGAACATGGAAGTGCACACACATCCCGGACACTGATGACTCCCCCTCTGTCAGTCCAGGCGCCCACCAGCTCTACTGCTTCCCGGGAGCGGAGGGACCCCAGCTGCCCAAGGATGATTGCCCTTTCTGTGTGCGGCCTCTGCTTTGCCGTCGGGTTTCTCTCCCTCCCTTCTGCGGAGCCAAAACCGAAACCCACGAGTCAAGGGAGAAGACAGCCTCTCCATCTTGCCCCACTGGTTCGGGCGCAGAAGCCTTCTTCCTTCTAAAACCTAGTTCCGGCCACCCAGCTGCTACCCCGCAGCCCCGCAGCCCCCCGGGGGTGCCCCACCCCCTCCCTTCGGCCGGCGATACATAATTCACAGGGAATGTGGTATCAGGCTCCCCACGCGGGAGAAGGGGTCGCGAGCAGCGAGAGCCACCGTCACCCGCGGCTCAAGGACACTCGCGATGCGGCGGCAGCGGTGACAGCGGTGACAGCGGCAGTGACTCCCCGCGCGGGGACCTGCTCCACGCCTCCTGGCGGCCAAACTGGGCACCACGCACTCTGTGCCCCTCACCTAGGGGCTACCCGCTGCGTGCGTACCTGTTCCTGGGTTCCCACTTCCACGCCCCCAAACTGAGTCGAGGTCTCAAGCCCAGAGAGTGGGGCAGGGGCGGAGCTCCCCTTGCAGGCGGGGCTGTGGGCTGTGGACAGCCTAGGCCTGCCCTAGGGCCCGGAGGACACGCAGGAGGCCAGTTTCTGACCTACCCCTCTCCTTCAGGTTTCGAGTTTAGAAACAAACTCAGAAACCGACTGGCGCAGCCAGAAACCAGACCGACTCCGAGAAAGAACAGGCAGCCCAAAATAAGTTTCTGCCCTCGAGTTCCCCGTGGCCCCACGTTTGGGACACGCCAAGGTGGTGTCACCATCAGAAGGCTGGGGTACCCAGCCAGAAGTCCATCGGGCTAGCACGGCTAGGGGCCAGGGTGGACACTGTGGTGAGCACAGGGACCTGCAGAAATTCCTGCTTCGCTCACCCAGCAAGACTTGGGATGGGTCGGGACACTCACTCACCTTGGGGATCTTCTGACTGTTAATGCCTTTGCCTTCCGTGGCTCTGACCCTACCCGCCTAGACTTAGGCACGACTCGCCTTCGCAGCAGGTTTCTGCTTCCCTTCTCCGCCGTCGGGGATCAGGGTCAGAACGCCGGGAGACCAAAGCGACCTGCTGGTTGGGCAGCCAGGGCCCACGCGCGGGGCTCCCGGCTCTCCCAGGGCCTCGCCTCCCACCCTCTTTCTCTTCCTCGGGGCCTGGATACGCTGGGCGCCGGCTCAGCATCTGGGAAGATCCCACCACCCCGTGGAGCCCACACTGGCTCCCTGGGGTCAGAGGAGGGAGCTCAAGCCCGCCTGGGAGAGGAAGGAGGAGGGCTGGGAGGGAAGGCCCGTGGGGCTCGCAGCGGGTGAAGGGGGGACCTGCGGGAGCCAGGAGGGCAAGCTCCTGGAGCCACCCAGCCCCTTCCGTCCTCCCTGCTGCGTGCCCTCCGTTCTTGCCGAACCCAGCGGCGCTCTCCCCGCACCGCCCTCCCCGCCCCCGTCTCACGGCTCCACTCTCTTCCCCAGCGACTCCCAGCAGCAACAGTTGGGGGGTTCCACAGTCCAGACTCCGTGACCCCTCACTGCCCCTCCCCGCGCTGTCGCAGCGCCAGGCGAAGGAGCTGGAGAGCTCCGCGACCCGGGAAGCGAACATCTTGGGTGCCTCGCCCGCGTCCTTCCCTCGCGTCCGCTGCGCGTGTCACCTCGGCCTCTCTTCCTTGCCTCCTTTCCCCCGCCCGGCTCTGAAGCCCGGGCCTGGTCCCCGAGAGTTCCGGTCCCCCGACCGCCCCCTCCTCAGGCCCCCGCCTCACTCTCCCCTTGGGTCCCGCGTCTGTCTCCGCCGTCCTTGCCCGCGCAGCGCCGGAGACCAGCGCCAAGTTGGCGAAGTTTGTGCCCGGGGTTTGCCTCCTGCCACTCACCGGGGGGAAGGGGCGCTACACCCGCGCCCAGAGCCCACGCCGGCTGCCTCCCGCGCGGTGCACGTCCCGGCGCTTCGGTCCCGCGCGCTGGCGCGCTCTGAGCTCGGCGGGCGCCGGAGTCCGGGCGCGCCGGGCCAGTGCCCGCAGTGCCGCCAGGTGGGCTGCGCGCCGCGCCGCGCCTCCGGCTCCCAGGGCTCGCCAGCCAGCTGTGGTGGAGAGCTCACCGCTGCCGCGCGGCCCGCCCTGCCGGGGCCCGCGCCTCCGCCCCGCCCCGGCCCATCCGGCCCGCCCCGCCCCACTGCCGGCACCCGCGTCCCTCCAACCCCTCCTTGTCGCCCGAGCCGCAGCCTGGGTCCTTCCTCCCCTCTCCAGAATTTTGTCTCCAGACTGACCCTCAGAGCCAAGACGGCCTCAGAGAAAACACGGGCCCAAAGCCCTGGGTTCGAGCCCGCAGCTCACTAGCTGCGTGACTGAGGGCCAGTTTTGCGGATCCCTCGGTCTCTAAACTAAGGTCAGCATCTCGGGAACTGGCATTTAGATGCTCGGCAAACTGCAAAGCGCTAGGGAGATTTTCATCCTGTTGGCTTGTTGACCTGGCTGGAAACCGATAAGGCAGGGAAGGCATTGGAAACAAAGTCGGGGACCCGCACAAAACAGAAGGGACCACAAGGAGGGGCTGGGGCAAGCTGCTGCCCAGTCCCCTCGCTCCCACTTTTTCTCTTTTCTTGTTATAGTTATGCCGGCGGATAACCAGGAATGGGGCCAGAAGAGAAGACCCCAGGGTGCCTGCCGTGTGGGCAGAAGGCCGGCAGGCCACAGCAGCAGGGCCAAGGATAGAAAGGGACGGTCTGTGCCAGCACTGGTTACCAAACCCACAGCCGGCGCCAAGAGGCCCCTGAGCAGAGTTGGCTCTGCGGCGCCACCTGGGGGCTAGAGGGGAGCCGCAGCTGGAAGGTGACTCCAGGCCCCAGAAGAAATCACAGGCACATCAACATTTGGCCTTCCATTGCAGCTGTTTTATTTTCAGCAAATTCTTGACCTGGTGACCCTCCGTAGTCCAGCAGGAGAGTTAGGAGGGAGGAAGGTCAGCCTGCACCTGCACCCATCCTTAACTGAGGTTATCTCCTTGCCGAGAGTTAAACCCACATTGGCAAGGGATACCTTCTGGCAGGAGGGAACACTCACTGGTCCTGGAAGAGGCCGCCAAAGCCCCGTGCCAGGGCAGGCAGGGGATGCTGCAGAGAGCAGAGTCCGCTCAGACTGACCAGCCCCACTCCTCTGTACAGCACTCTCCCCTCCCTGCTGGGCTGGGATCCGGGCTCAGCGCCCCAGCAGCTGCAGCATCTCCTGAGGATCCAGCAGCTTCTCCCTGGGCTTCCCAGTACGCTGGCCCCGGGACACCTCCTCAGCATCCAGCTTCTCCCAGTCCGAGAAAGAGACGGGCCGGACCCCTGAGGCACAGAGAAGATAAGTCACTGCCCCACCTCCTCCTCCATCCCAGCTCTGAGCACACCCTCCCTCCCAGTGGAAAGGCCCAACGGCTGCCCACCCCACCTCCCAGGAGCTCACAAGGGGCCCAGACCTCGGCTGCTGAGCAGGGCCTCGACAGCCGCATAGCCAGGCCTGGGGCCAGGCGGCAGCAGCCCGGCCTTCAGGTCCTGCAGCAGTGTCTGGCTTGTGAGGAAGCTGTCAGCCATGGTAGTGGTGATGACACCTGTGGGCCCTCTCTTCACCCAGCCGCTGCAGTAGAGGCCTAGGAAGGGGTAACAAAGTGGGAAGGGAAGGACAGGTGGCTGGACAGTCATCTGTAAGCCTGACCCTCCGGTATACACACGTGTGCACATGCATCCACATACCCCGAGTCCTCCCAGCAGCCCCATCAGCTAGGCCCACTGTGGCCACTGGCCCACCTCCCCTGCACCTCAGTTTCCCCATGGGCAGGAGCCCCCTGAGGGTAAGAGCTGGGCCTTGCCCACCTCCATTCTCAGCAGGCTCTTTGTAAACATTTGCTGAAGAAATAGACAGACAGGAACAGCTTGGAAGCCCCCTGAGGACTTTAATCTCCAAATCCAGCACTGAGCACAGGGCCTAACCCAGAACAGGCCTCCCTCAGTAAATTGAATGATTTAATAATCATATATAGGTGGGCATATCAGTTAGACTGGGAACCTTCCCTAGGGCCAGGAGGAGGGCGGGGCTGGTTCCAGGACCCAGACCTCTAGGGCAGGGGTCGGGAACCTTTTTGGCTGAGAGAGCCATGAACGCCACATATTTTATTTTATTTTATTTATTTATTTATTTATTTTTAACAGAGTCAGAGAGAGTCAGAGAGAGGGATAGACAGGGACAGACAGGAACGGAGAGATAAGAAGCATCAATCATTAGTTTTTCGTTGCGCATTGCGACACCTTAGTTGTTCATTGATTGCTTTTTCATATGTGCCTTGACCGCAGGCCTTCAGCAGACCAAGTAACCCCTTGCTCAAGCCAGCGACCATGGGTCCAAGCTGGTGAGCTTTTTGCTCAAACCAGATGAGCCCGCGCTCAAGCTGGTAACCTCGGGGTCTCTAACCTGGGTCCTCTGGATCCCAGTCTGATGTTCTATCCACTGCGCCACCACCTGGTCAGGCTTAAAATGTAATTCCATGAGAGCCATACAACGACCCGTGTACTAGTTACGCATTATCCAATAAAAATTTGGTGTTGTCCCAGAGGACGGCTGTGATCGGCTCCAGCCACCCGCAACCATGAACATGAGCGGTAGGAAAGGAATGGATTGTAATACATGAGAATGTTTTATATTTTTAACATTATTTTTTTTATTAAAGATTTGTCTGCGAGCCAGATGCAGCCATCAAAAGAGCCACATCTGGCTCGCGAGCCATAGGTTCCCGTCCCCTGCCCTAGGGCCTGAATCAGAGCAGTTTTTCAGTGCTTGTCACTGGATGAATGAATGGGTGTGAATGGCCCCAGAAGACACCAGCCTCCCTGTCCCCCATCATAGTTTGGTGCCTAGATTTCTTGTACCCTCTCACCTGGCACATCCACAACCCGGCCCTCCTTATTGGGGATGATCCCAAGTTTGGGGTCAAAAGGCACACTGGGGTCAATGGGGCGGCTCTTATACCCAACGCTGCTCAGCACCAGCCCACAAGGGAGGTCCTCCGTGTCTCCAGTGGGCACTGCCCAGGCGGTCTCACCAACACCCTGTCGGGGAGAGTGTGAGCAACACCCAGCTGAAGTGAGGAGACTTGAGAACAGGGCGTCTTTGGGTAGCAAGAGACTCACTCACCTCCAGTCTGGTGACGGCCAGGCGGATGCCTGCTGCCTGCCGCCCATCTGGTGAAGGCAGCACCTGCTGGGGGCTTCGGAAAAAACGGAGACCCCAGACTCGGGAGGCCACTGCCTGGCGGGCAGCCTCCTCCTCCCCTGGCTTCTCTGCGGCTGTTCGAAGCAGCAGTTCCGTCAGCCGCTTCCTCGGGCGGGGCACCTCTGTCAGCAACACAGAACATCTCAGGGTTGTCCCTGGGTTACAGCCCTCTCTCAAAAGGCCCTCCCCCAAGCCCTCTCTGACCTCGACCATCCCCTCCCTAGTGAGCTAGGGGGCCAGGCCAGGGCCCCTCACCCTTGATTCTGTCGTGGAGGCCCAAGAAATCTGCAGGATCCAAAATGGGCCGGGTTCCTGGCAACTGAATCATCTCCCGAAGCTCCTTGGGGGTGGGGGTGAGAAGTGGTGGGGGAGGTCAGGCTCAGAGCACTGTCCACTCCTGAGGCCCCCCACAGCCCAGGCCACGTCGGGGACACCACCACCCACCACCACGGAAGGCACAGGGCCCTGTCTGGCTCCCCTGTTCTACCTCAGGCAGCAGCATTCCCAGGGGCTCTGCCCTATCCCACCTCCCAAGGGAAGACCATCTATTTAGGACCCTGACCCCTCTCTCTCTGGCCCCAGCACCTTAATGGTGAAGGCCACTTGCAGGGGTCCACGTCGGCCCACTATCCACACCATCTTCACCCGACTCTGCCTCAGTACCTCCAGGGAAGCCTCTGTGATGTCTGTTTTCTGGCACAAAAGGAGGATTTTAAAGTCATCCAACACTAAGCCTCTCCGTTTGGTCATGTCCCTACCCTGAGCCTGAGAAGGTTGACACCAGTAAATGCACCACTGCCCCACCTGCTGGCCATATGGAGCACTGCTTCCAATTCTGCAAATGGCTCAAACTACATAGTAGCAAACCAGACCCATGCTATTGCACTCAACAAGTGTTTACCATATTCAGGGTACCATGCAAGGGGCAGGGAGAGGAGGGTATTAGTGGTGTGGAAAAGAGACATGGTGTTGGCCCTTATATGGCTTCTTATCTAGTAGAGAGAGAGATAGTTATCAAATACTCATCAATAAACATAAAATTAAAATGATCACAACATTCTTTGAAACAGTAGACAAGTTGCCCTGGCTGGATAGCTTGCTTGGCTATAGCATTGTCCTGAAGCACAGAGGTTGCCAGTTCGATCCCTGATTAGGGCACATACAGAAACAGATCAATGTTCCTGTCTCTGTCTCTCTCTCTCCCTTCCAATCTCTCAAATCAATAAGATAAACATTAAAAGAAGAAACAGTAGATATGTCTGTGAGAGGAAGGTATAAGGCTTCCTGAATAAAGGGAAAACTGAGCTAAGAACTAAAAGATTGACTGGCAGGAGGTGAGTTGAGAGTGTTCCAAATAGCACAGTAGTATGTGCAAAGGTCCTGTGGCACACTGAATACTTTTTTGTTAAAGGCCCATGTAGCTAGAGTGCTGAAAGTGAAGAAGAAATTGTAGAAGATGAAACTCACAGGTTGCCTTTCTGAAGGCCTTTGTGTGTCACTGAGCTCAGTTTGGAGGGATGAGTCCTGAACCCTGCAGCTAGGGCACCCTCTCCTCAGTGTGACCTCTGCTCTACCCTTCCCACCCCAGGCCTACCCACTCACCTCGAGGTGCTCAGGTGGGGTCAATAAGATCCGGGCCACATCCAGAGCCACGTTCCCCTGCCCCAGAATCACAGCTGTGTCACAGCTCAGGTCCGGCGCCAGCTGGAGGGGAGAGGACTGGATAGGGTACCCTAGCCTTGGCTCCAGTCAGGCTACCAGTCCATAGCACTTGGAGCCTTAAGTCAGGTCCTCCCCCACCTGACCGCACCCTCTCTTCCCAGACCTTCCACAGTTGACCTCCCGCTTCATCAGCCTGACGTCTCACATCTCATCTCACTGGGAGCCTTCCACTCCTAGACGATGGCTCCCTCTTCCCCCAGCTCTGGCATCCAACAGCTGCCCAGCACTGGACGAGGAGTGGGGAGAAAGAGGCAGCAGCGGAAGTGCTCCCAGAACTCACCTCCTTGTTCTCAGGAAGCCCATTGTACCAGCCCACAAAGGCCCGGGCTGAGAACACACCAGGCAGCTCCTCACCAGGAATTTCCAGAGCTCGGTGGTCCTCTGCTCCATAGCTCTGAGGAAAGACCCAGAGCCCTCAGCACCGGCTAAGGGCCCACCAGCCTCCGGGGCCCTCCTGCAAGCTCCTCTCCCTCGGCTTCCACTCTGGCCTATGCCCAGTGGTTTGGGCCTCACCCCTCTGCCTTCCATCCCTCTGCCTCCACCTCCTGCTGCTGCCCTGCCCCAATGCCCTTCCTCCCTGCCCATCTGCACTTACCAGCACCACAGCGTGGTACGCCTCCTGCAGCTCTGGCACGGTCACGTCCCTGCCCACAACCACATTGCCATGGAAGGCACAGCGGTCAGAGCGGGCCGTCTGGGTAAAGGTGTTGATGACATTCTGCCAGGCCCCAGAGTATGAGGGATTAGATGATGGGGCAGGTCCAGGGACCATGCTTGTGCCACCTTCACCCCACAATATCCCCAGGATGGGATGTGGGTGACATCTACAGGATCTGGGGTCATTCCATGCCACCAGGGAGCTTCCCTTCCCTCCTCACCTTCACCAAAGCCTCCAAACCTCCCCTCCATGCCCACTGAGACCCACCTTGACCTCAGGGTGGTCAGGCGCCACACCAAAGCGCACCAGGCCGAAGGGTACAAGCTGCTTCTCAAAGATGTCCACATGGGCCCGGGTGTGATGCTGGGAGAGAGGGTGGCAGGTTGTGAGACCGAGGGAGGGGCTGCGTTCTTACCAGTCCTCCCTTTCCCAGACAGAGCAGGAGAGCCCAGCTCAGTGGGCAGAGGACACAAGGAGGCCAACCACCCAGAGAGCCAGACAAGAATGGCGCAGCTGCCTGACCAGGAGGTGGCGCAGTGGATAGAGCGTCGGACTGGGATGCGGAAGGACCCAGGTTCGAGACCCCGAGGTCGCCAGCTTGAGTGCAGACTCATCTGGTTTGAGCAAAGCTCACCAGCTTGGACCCAAGGTTGCTGGCTCCAGCAAGGGGTTACTCGGTCTGCTGAAGGCCCGCGGTCAAGGCACATATGAGAAAGCAATCAATGAACAACTAAGGTGTCACAACGGAAAAACTGATGATTGATGCTTCTCATCTCTCTCCATTCCTGTCTGTCTGTCCCTGTCTATCCCTCTCTCTGACTCACTCTCTGTCTCTGTAAAAAAAAAAAAAAAAAAAAAAAAGAATGGCGCAGCTGAGGTCAGATGGTGAGAACTCAGCCAGTGGGAAGGAGGCAGCCTCGCTCCACTGGAGGGGTATCAGCTTCTTCATCTACCTGAAGCAGATGTTCCACACAACCCACCTTAGAACCCTCAACACTTCTAGAAATGCCCAGTCAGGCTGATATCCTCTGAAATTCATGCCTGCCTTAGCTCTAGTCTCCAGGATCATCCTGGTGGAAAGGACACTAAGCTGGACAGTTGTGAGCATAGTTGGGGAATGTACGGGACAGAGGGAGATAAAAGGGGCTCTACTCTTAGTCTTAGAAAAAACAACAGCCTCACTCACACATTGGTTCCAGGGCACCTAGAGGGACCATGGGGAAGGCACAGAGTTGGGGGTCAGGCACCAACCAGCCACATGACGGTTAAGTCCCAGATATGCCTCTTTCGCTATAAACCGGGACAACACTGTGCCAACCTCTGCCCCCATCAAGGTTGTTGGAAAGCATCCAGGAGGTCAGGACAGAAAATGACTGGGCCATAAGCAGGTTCCAAGTCAAGAAGTGTCCAATGACACAATGCCCTGCCTTGTAACCCCACCCTGGCTCTTGCTCTAACACTCCTGATTGAGTGGGACTGACGCTAAATGATCCCTCCAGTCCCTCATCCTCACAAAGGCTTCTTGCTGCTCACCTCCTCACCTTCGTCCAAGTCCCCCTTTCCCTCCACTCCATTGCCTATACCCAAGGCCAGGCCCCCATCACCCACCCGCCCACCCATGTTTCCTGACTTTCCTATCTGTGCCTGCCACAGGTGGTGCCTGACTCACCTCCTTCAATCCCCACTGATGTGGTACCTAGGAAGAGCTCTGGCTTTGTAGTCAACAGCCACGAGGACCCCATCACTCTTGGGCTCTCTAACTTCTCCTTACAAAAGAAGGATGCTCGATTCTGGCACGGTACTCAAGATTAAATGAGCAAGGCCTAAAGCACTTAGGCTAGGGCTTGACCTGTGGTGAGTGTGCAATACCCCAAGCTATCCCACTATTTCTGTTGTTGCAAGTCACTGCCTCGCTCACAAACCTGCCCTGGCTGCCCACCGCCACAGGACAAAGTTCACACTGCTCAGCCTGGCGGACAGTACCTTACACAATCTGACTTTATCTTCCCTTCTTTCCTGCTGCGGGTCCTTCCCTATAGGTCACACTGCTCTCTCCAAGGCCACCTCCATAAAGCTACCTCGCTGGACATGTTTACTGGTTATCTTGCATGACCGACCTCATCCTCAGGAAGCCCTCTACTGCTTAACCCTGCAGCTCCCCTCATCCCTCTGCTGTTCTTTCTTAAGCCTGTTTTCCTCTGGCCCCCTTCTAACAGAAACATTCTGAGGTTCTTCCAGTCTGGACCCCCACCCTCCCCCCTAGGCACATAGCTCCTGGGGAAGTTTCATAGGCTCCCACCTATGACCTCAAATTCCCTAGGAGCTCCCACAAGCTCCGAACCTGAGCGCCCTGGATGACCAGTGCAACTGCCCAGGTGTGCTGTGCACATTCCTGCTGCTGGAGCACAGCCAATAGCTTAGAGCTCCCCGTGGCCAAGGACCAGCTCATAACCGGCCTCTGTGTCTATCCCTCAGCACCCACAGGGAAAGCAGTGCAGGTGTTTGCTGGCTGAGGGCATGCCAGAGCCTTTGTTCACACTGCAGGCACTGAGAGGCCTGCCTGGAAGGCCCAATCTCCCTGCTCCCCGAAATTCAGGTGCAGCTAACACTGTTCCTTACAGAAAGCCCTCCAGGGCCTCCCCTGCCCAGGGTTGTCCAACTGCATGGCAGCTTGCCTGGGATGACTCCCCACACATGGAAGGCTCTCTCCTTCAATGAAGATTAAATGCACCTTCTCTAGGAAACACTTTCTGACTAACCCCACCTAACTCAGCTTAAGCTCATGATATTATCGTAATTAGCTCCCCCCCCCCCCCCGCCGGTGTTGCTTGGAAGGTGCACTTAGGTCACTTTACAACAAGGCGACCAACTTATCTCAGTCTTTCCAAGACCTTCCCAGTTTTAACATCGAAAGCCCCATGTCCTGGGCAAACTGGGCCAGTTAGTCACTGTACCCTTCAAGTATCTGCAAATGTGTATATAATTAATATAGTCATCCTTTCTCCTGTCTCTTCACGGACACTCCAAGTCCTGCCAAAGCAAGGCCACTGTCCTGTCTTAGTCAGCCTAGGTCTTTTTCTCCCTTCCCCCACCATGGTTCTCCCTCCCGCCCACCAAGGTCCAAGGTCTGGCAAAGTCTCAAGGGTAATTAGTAACCTTGGGGCCCTGCCCACCAAGGCCAATACTGTAAGTACTGAGATACTAGCCTTTGGGTGGGGGGCTGGGGGTTGGAGAGCAGGCTGAAAGAACAGCAAGGCATGGGGAGGGATACAGACACTGGTGAAGAGAGCATGTAAGGTGGATAAAGTTACAGAAAACCCTGAGAAGGGGGTAGGACCTCAAGATCCAGGATGTTGGGGACAGAGTGGAGACAGAAAAGAAGGGAACATGAGGGGCAGGATAAAGTCATCCTGCAGGTCTGCAAAAGCTCCTTGGTGGGCTTGGTCAAGGAAGCACAGTCATCTGCCACTGACCACTGACCACTGACCATCAGCCGTCAGGCAAACACACTTCTCTCATAGCTGAGGACCTAGAGTGGAAGCCCCAGATGTAAGTGACAAAGAATGTAAAAAGTATCCTATCTAGATTGGCTGGAAGCCCCTTCCCCTCAGGGATCCAAGAGTGCTTTTAAAACTCAAAAGGATGGTGCCTGGCCTGTGGTGGAGCAGTGGATAAAGTGTCGTACTGGAATGCAAGGTTGCTGGCTCGAAATCCTGGCCTTGCCCCGTCAAGGCATATACAACAAGCAATCAAGGAACAACTAAAGTGAAGCAACTATGAGTTGATACTTCTTGAGCTCCCCACTCCACAAAATCAATAAATAAAATATTTTTTAAAATTCACAAGGGTGGGGCTTGCCCTTAGGATTGGAGCAGTAAGTGAATCATGGGTGAGGGAACCAGGGGGGTTAGGCTTACCTTTAACAGGTGCTGGGCAGTGTAGAAGCCAGCTGGGCCACTGCCCACCACAGAGATCTGGAGGGTCTGCTCCTGCGTGGAGAACTGCTGGCGGGAGCCTGGGGTAGGGGAGTAGGACAGAGGTCAGGACAGCACTCCCTCCCCAGTCCCAAACCAGCTTCAGTGCTGAACACGAGTCAGAGCTTCTCAAGTGTGAACTTCCTCTTTTTTGTCAAAGCTTTGGCGTTTGCAGGGTTCCTTATTTCATCTGAGCCTCAACGACTGTGTCTTCATTCAGAACCCCATATTTCACCCATGAAATTGCCCTGCACAGTACTTTTATATTTTTCTTATGGGGTTCCCTACCCACCCAGCTAGAATTCCACATCCTTCAAAGGACCCTGCATCACCCTAATCCCACCCCATGGATCTTCCCACAAGGTTCCCATTTACCTCTCTATCCCCTCTTCCCATAGAACTCTACATTGCCCCAATAGACCCGTCTCATTTGTCTCACCTCAGACTTCTCTCTTGCCCTGCAGACCTCCATATCACCCTCATTCACCTCTTCTCACAGCCGTGTACATTATGGTCTCCCCTGCTCACCTTTATTGAACCTTGTATCACCCTAGGGCACCTCACCCCACAGGCCCCCATCTGCCCCGTACACCACCCCACCTCGTCCGTGTGAGTGGACCCCTCCAGTCTCGCCCCCGGTCCTCTCTCTTGTCCCTCTCCAGCTCTGCCCCAGCTAGGCTCCAATCCTTCCACTTAGCGCTTGCAGGCCTCCCCACGTGCTCCCATGCAGGCCCAGGGGTGCCCAGCTCCTACTCGCGATGCTCCCTGTGGGAGGCGGCCGAATCCGAGGCCACGCCGACCAGTGCCACCAACGCCAGCAGCGCGGAGCCATTGCTGGGACAACGATCCAGCTGATCCCGAAGTTTGCACTGGGCTCCGCGCTGGACACCGCCTCCGACCCGGCCCCTCCCTGGCACCGTGCTCGGCCCCGCCCCAAATCCCGCCTCCCAGGCTCTGGGAAAGCATAGCTTGGCTGCACCATCCAGCATAACCCGAAGAATCCCGCCCGGAAAAGAGAAGCCCGCCCCTTGACCCACCCTCTTCTGCTGACGGCCGGCTCCCGGGACTTCCGATCCCTACGTGACTTAAATTTCTCCCCAAACTTCACCCCCTCTCCAATTATCTGAAATGTAGAGTTAAAGGAGAGCAAATCCCCACCGCTTTTTCAAAACAGCTTGAAGAAAGGAACCAATTAGAGAGGAGTTGACTAAGCCTCTCGTCGCTGGCTGATGACGCAGGCGCCTTTTCTTTTTGAAAGGTACGCTCCTGCCTGGGCCAGAAGTCCGGAAGAACGGGGTTCGCCTGGAACTTGGTGGCCTTTTCACCTTCCAGGGTACTATACAGGTGTGACCCCACCTAAGAAATGTACAAACCTATAGAGAATTTTTATTGTTTATTTATTTTTATTGATTTCTTTTTAGAGCGAGCGAGAGAGAGGGAAGCATTCATTTGTTGTGGTGTTCCACTCAGTTGTGCATTCACTGATCGCTTCTCCACATGTTTATTGACCGGAGATGGAACCTGATACCCTGATGTTTCCCACAACCCTCTAACAGACAGAGCTAACCTGCCAGGGCCTAGAGAATTTTTATACAAATTTATTTGAGCCAATACTGATGACAATTGCCAGGAAGCAAGATCTTAGATGTTCCCAACAAGCTTTGCAGTTTCTTTTATGCACCTGAAATTCAAGAGGGAACGTAAGGGAAATTACATGAAGGTTGAAGGAAGCAAGGCAGGGGCTGGACTACAGGACAGTTAACTAGATTATGTGCTCTCTTGAGGGAGATTGCAGCTTCCAGAGGTATTACTTACGGCATTTCAAAAATGTGTTAACCTAGAAGCACAAGAACAATGGGCAGGGCTTGCTTAAAACCCTTTTACTAAAGAAGGTATGGGCATGGGCATGACTACCCATCAAGACCTGCCCATTTAGGAATATATGATCATATCACCCTGTGAGGTTACTTTTTTCCTTCCACAGAGATCTTGTCCTGCCTCACCCCTTCCATTTACATAGGTGAGGAAATGGTGCTATGGACAGACCAGGCCTTTAGTCCAAAGGCTGGAATAGTGTGAGGTGAGGGAGGCACTGGCCTCGAGTGCAAAATTTAAGAGAGCACCAAAAGCCTCAGTGATCAACATAAATGCAACATTTTAAAACAGCAAAATTATTGCAAAATATTATATATATATATATATAATTTTTTTTGAGAGATAGAGGAAGGGAGAGAGATGAGAAGTATCAACTCATAGTTGTGCACTTTAGTTGTTCATTGATTGCTTCTCATATGTGCCTTGACCATGGGGCTCAAGCTGAGCCAGTGACCCCTTGCTCAAGCCAGTGACCTTGGGCTCAAGTCAGTGAGCTTAGGATCATGTTGATGATGCCACACTCAAGCCAGCAAACCCATGCTCAAGCTGGCAAGCCTGCACTCAAGCCAGATGAGCCTGCACTGAAGCCAGTGACCTCCAGGTTTTGAACCTGGGTCCTCAGCATCCCGGGTCGATGCTCTAACCACTGCACAACCATCAATCATGCTGAACAAAGATATTTTTAAATGACTGAATCCGTAGTCACATATGACCCAATAAATCGAATGCCAGCTTCAGCTTCCTTTTCTCCAAGGGGTCCTCTTGTCAAATACTTCCTTGGAGAAGGCTTCCCTGACTCATTGTCTCCCATGCTGGTTTAGGGCCCTTATTCCCTAACACTCTACCACACTATTACTTATTATACTGCCAAATCATTTTTAAGGTTTTTAATTGAAGTATAGCAAACAGAAAAGTACACAAATCAAAGGTGTACTGTTTGATGAATTATCACAAGATGTAATCACATAACCACCCAGGTCAGGAAACAACATGGCCAGCACCCCAGGGACCCCTTTTGCCCCTCCTCATCATTCCTCCTTCCTCCTAATGTTTTCATTTCTAGTAAGTCATTGTATTTTGTGCCTGTTCCACTAGACCAGGAGTGGGCAAACATTGGCTTGCAGGCCAAATCCTACCCAATATCTGTTTTTGCACTACCCAACATGCTAATGCTTTTTACATTCTTAAAAGTTTTTTTCTAAATGTAAAGAATAATATTTTGGGACATGTGTAAATTACACAAATTCAAAAATATTTTATTGGAACATAGTCATGCTCATTTCTTTTTTTTTTAATTTATTCATTTTAGAGAGGAGAGAGAGAGGGAGAGAGAGAGACAGAGAGAGAGAGGAGAGAGAGAGAAGGGGGGGAGGAGCTGGAAGCATCAACTCCCATATGTGCCTTGACCAGGCAAGCCCAGGGTTTCGAACCGGCAACCTCAGCATTTCCAGGTCGACGCTTTATCCACTGCGCCACCACAGGTCAGGCTCATGCTCATTTCTTTACATATGTCTTTGGCTCTTGCTCACTTTGATGGCACAAAATGCTTTGAGTATTTGTGACAGAGATCACATGGTCCACAAAGCCCAAAATATTTACTATCTGGCCCTTTCCAGAAAACGTTTGTTAACTGCTGCACTAGACTGTAAGCTCTGGGAGTTTGGGCCCAATGTCATTCACTTCTATATCCCTAGAGCTTCACACAGTAGCTGGCACATAAAGGATGTTCATAAAGAGTTTGTCTTAATGATCAAATCACTTATTATCCTTTCACATGGAAGGACGAGAAGGAGATTCAGGATCAGACTTTCCAGAAAGCCCCATAAGGCTCCCTTTCCAGAGGCACTATGTTTGGTGGTTAAGAACAGGGATTCTGGAGTCTGATTCCTTCTTCCACCATTGGCCAGCTATATGACATTTAATCCCTCCAAGGCTTATCTTCACAACGTGTACACAAGGAAAAACAGTACCAAGTTCTTGTAAAGACTGAAATTAAATGGAATAGGTATATAAAAAAATAAGTGCCCTAAGTTTTTAATAGATGTCAGCTATTATCAGCATCTCAGTATTATCACCTCTGATATGCCTCTGTAAATTAGATCTCGGGTCACTGCAGAGCCCTGGAAGGGCTTATTCCCTCCTGTCTTCTCTCTTCACCTCCCAAGCCCTTTGTGTCCAAGTCCACATTCTCAGAGTAACAGAAAATCCAGTCTCAGAGTGTGAAGTGACTTGTTCCCAGGTGCCTGTGGTCTGGTACCAGGGCCTCCGGCTGCTGCCCACTTCCCACTCAGGCCCAGATTTTTCCAGGACTATGCAATGGAACTTTTTCTGACTTGCATTTTTCAAATGCAGAATTGGCAGTTTGATTAGTCACATTCGTAGACCTTAAGGCCATTTATGAGCTACTAATGCATTTCGGAAGAGCAGCAGTATGGTATAGCAAAGCAGTAGGCTGGGGAGGCTGCCAAGCCTGCATTGTTCTAAGAGGGCTGCTTGGATCCAAAGCTGTGCTGGATCGGTCGGCCACCGAGCAGGAAACAGATGGCACGCTTGAAAGTGATCATTGCGGAGAGTTTAATGAAGGGACTTTGTACAGAGGTGTGAGTGGGATTTAGGGACCAGTGAAGCACCACTGGGCTACCAACATCTGGAAGCTGCTGCCACCCCAGGCCCTGAAGGAGCAAAGGAAGGCAGTGTGTTGAGGTAGAGAGAGCTGTAGCTGCAGGAGAGGGACTACCAGGGGCTGTCGCCTTCGGCAGAGAAAGGTAGGGTGGAGAGGAGCGGGGAAAGCATCAGGAGGGGCAGATGGCAGCTACTCAACAGAGCCACCTAAGGCCACACCAGAGATGAGTTCTCCATCAAAACCAGGCTTAGAGACTGCCTTTCACCTGCCCTCTGACCCCTCTGCCCAATCCCATTTGCTGACATTCAGCCTCCCATCATAAGGCTCAGCATGCCCTTCACCCTGTCCCAGGACCTCAATGAAAAACAAGGCAATTATGCACTCAGAACACGGCTTGCATATCCTCAAGCAGGGATGACTTTGCTCCCCAGGAGACATTCATCAGTGTCTTCAGACACTTTTGATTGTCACAATTTGGACTCCTGGCACATAGTGGGTAGAAGTTAGAGATGCTGCTAAACATACTACCATGCACAGGGCAGTTCCCATCAACAAAGAATTATCCAGCCAAAATGTCATAGTGCCAAGGTGAGAAGCCCTGCTTTAAACTGACTGCTCTGGACTCCTTCCCTGTCCCTCCCTCAGGCTCCAGCTGGGCTCCTCCTTGCACCCGCTCTTCCAGCCCCAAGCCAGGCCAGCTCCCACCCCTCTCTCAAGTCTGCCCCCTGTAGGCTGTTTCTCAGTGGTGTCCCCTAGCACCTTGATCTCCAGCTAGTGTCAGTAGTTCCCCTGCATTCCTGCCTCCCTCCCAGGCTTTCACAGCCCAGTCCTTGGCTTCTAGCTCTTTTTCCAAATAATTTTTAAAATTTATTAATTTTAGAGAAAAAGTAAGGGAGAGAGAGAAAGAGAGAGGAACATTGATCTGTTCCTGTATGTGCCCTGACCGGGGATCAAGCTGGCAACCTCTGCACTTTGGGACAAAGCTCTAAATGACTGAGCTTTCCAGCCAAGGTGGCTTCCAGTTCTTGTATCTGCACCCCAACTTCTTCTCCTTTCTTTCTTAAGGTCATCTGTCTCCCAGAGCCTGTACCCATCACCCCCTCCAACCTCCCAGGCATTTTTCTCTCTTTCAATTGATAATTCTTCCAGGTCTACTTCTTCTAAATATCCTGGAACAAAGCAGACATTTTCTGGAGTTAGCCAAGATCATACTCAAAGCTATTTATACTCTTTCTAACCTTACTTCCAGAATCTGGAACATTCTCTTTATAGAACACATGCATTTGATCTCCCTGATGTGTGGCTCTTGGGAACTGCTGAGCCAGTGTCTTCGATAGGCTTCTCTGGCCAGGAAACCAGGAAGGTCTGACAAAAGTAGCCTCTCCCTGTGGTCCCTGGGGAGAAGGCTCCTTAGGGGACAGAGGCTGCAAGGGCACAGGAAGAAACAGTGGCCAACTAAATATGCAACTCTCTGGCATCAGAGAGGCCCTAGCTGAGGGCTGACACTGCTCCCTCGATGCCCCCTCCTCGTCTGTGCCCTGCACAGACCTCTCATCCCGTCACCCACCCTTAGCTCTACCAAGGCTCAAGCAGAGGGGGGAGGAATCCAGCTATTTAATCCCGAGATGAAGTTGGACAGAATGCCCAGCCATCTTTATTCCCTTCTTTCGGATATCCCTCAAAACCCAGAAAAGTTGCAGGGCAGGTGACACCCAGTTCTCCCTGCATGAGGTCCCCGTCTCTCTGTCTGCCCAGTGCCTTCGTGCTCCAGGTCCACCATGAGCAACCCAGCCACACCCACTGGGGAAGAGCCCTCGGCCTCCCAGCCCCAGGAATGGCAAGCAGAAGCGAAAGAGCTATCGTTGGGCCCAGGAAGGAGAGCAGGATGACTGTGCCAGCCCAGCCCTCATTGCAGCCCCACCAGCTCAGTGATGGGCGGAGTCTGCACCATGAACTCCTCATAGCAACTGAGAAACAGCCAGAAGCGAGCAAGGTAGGTGTCCTCGTTGTAAGGCAGCTGCTTCTCCTGGAGGAACTGGGATACCACGGGCTTCACCTGCCAGAGGGTAGGCGAGAGGAGGGGGCCGCTGAGCTGGGACTGCAGGCAGGCCCATCCCATGAGGGCTCTTCCTCTTCCCAGCCCCAGCCCCTGTCTGCCAGGTTCCATGATGCTGTGGAGGAGCACGGGGTGGGGAGCTTGGGTAATTCCCGCCTCCCCACTCCCAGCAGGCAAGGGTAAAGGGGACTTATTCCCAACATCTTCCCAGGGCTCCCGACTACATGACAGTCCTTGCCGCAATGGATACAAACCATGGCTCCCTTTTCCTGGCACCCCCTGTGTACCTAGCATTTCAGATCCATTTCTCCCTTCAGGCTCAGAGCCTGTCAGTGCAAGCACTGCTTACTCCTCAGCTGCCCAGAACCGACGAGGGCGCTGAGGCTCAGAGACGGCCAGTGAACTTGCTGAGTCACACTGCTGATAAGAAACCCACATGTCTCTGATCGGAAACCCACACAGTTGCTTGCACACTGGGTTGCCCTTCCAGGGGACCTCTGACCGGGCCAGTTGGGGGACTCAGAGTTCAGGTAAACGCTGAGGGTTACCCACTCTTTGCCCTCAGATAGTCCCTTCATCCCAGCCCCTCCAGCTCGACCCTCATCTACCTTTAGGCACATGTTGTCGGAGAGCTTGGGGAACAAGTGGTGCTCCACATGGCAGCTGATGATGGAGTGGCCAAATGCCCAGTCCAGCACGGGCAGCCGGGGCAGGTTGAGCACACCCAGGCTCATCATGTGAATCCGTCGGGGCTTCTTGTCCCGGGAGAACATGGGCAGCCCGATATGCTGTGACAGACATGTGAGTCACAGCCTGAGCCATTCCTGTACCTCCCCATCCCACCCCAGGTGTCAACTGCCACTCAGGGATCAGCGGGTTCTTCTGCTTCCCGCATCTCACTCTGACGGACCCTGGTAGAGGCGTGAGGAGGCTGTGCCCAGAGCTGTCTCCTCCACCTCTGGGCCTCTCTCCCCATCTGTACAATGAGGGGCTTGACCTGGGTTCCCTTGGATCCCGGGGGCCTCAAAAGTTCTCAACCATCCAGTTTGCTCTCATGTCAGTGTATCTTCGCCTCATCCTGGAGAGACCCTTCTCTGCTCTGTTTCCACCCATCAAATCCAGCTCATCGTTCCAGGTCAAGTTTGTATGCATCTTTTTATTCAACAGGTTTGTATAAATGACTTCTCTGCCAGGCGCTGTCCTAAGTCTGAGGGATGTGAAGTGAACAAGAGCTTCTATTCTAGCAAGTCAGGCAGATGGGACACAGCTGTGGCTTTGTCACTCATGGCGGCTGTGGCGAGTGCTGGATGGTGACGTGCAGGGTGCCCTAACCCACAGTCTTAACTGGTCTGGGGAGCAGGGAGGTATTTGTCCCTGCAGAAGTGGCCTGGGATGGTGTGCTGAGCCCTGCCCTTCCAGGAAGACCTCTGTCTCCACCTCCTTCGTCTGCCTGCCTCGTGGCCTGGGTTCGTCCTTGTTCCCTTCACTTGGGGTTATCAAGGTACATGCCCTGCTGGGGCCTAGTCACTGGTGTCCCAAATGGGCTTAATCAAGTGCCCTGTGCATTGAAGGTTCTTAACAAATCTTCAATCCCCATGTGAGTGGCAGCTAGTGTTGAAGAGAACAATTCCTGACTGGAGACCAAAACTCTCTACGATGACCCACAGAGAGAAGAGTGGAGGGCTGGGTGGGCGCGGGGGGGATGCTTCCTCAGGTAGAGACTGCTCCCCACAGCCCCCAGCCCCCCAGCGCCCAGGGTGGGAAGGCCTCACCTGGAAGATGTTAACGTGGAGGTAAGGGTGGGCCAGCAGGGATCTAGTGCTGAGCATGCAGACCAGGGCCGAACCGGAACTCTTGAAGCCAGACACATTCAGGAGCAGCCAGTAGTGAGAATAAAGGCCCAGGGCAATGAGGCCCAATGTCCGCAGAGCCTCCCTGAACTTCTCCTTACTCAACCGCTCTGCCAGAAGGGCGAGAAATACAGTGACGGGGCGGGCAGCGTTAAGATCCATACGCCCTCCCTGGTGGCTCAGTGGTGCTAACTAGGGTGACCTGGGTGTGATCTTCCAAACGCATCCCTGAAAAGTAGGTATACTTATGTTATGGATGAGGAAATGGCGTATTAAGCAACTTGACCAAGGCCACGCTAATAATAGTATGTGACGCCCTGGGGCTTGAACCTGGGTCTGGCTGCCCCCCAACCCCTGCTCCCTCTGCCATATGATGTTAAAAATTCTAACGTGCAATACAGTGTGAGGCATTTACAAAGCGTTTCACATCCAGGACCTCATTATACTTTCATACCACCCTTGAGGAGCAGGTAAAAACGTGAGGCTCAGAGAGGCTACGTACCTGCCTGAGGTCACCAGCCAGTAAGTGGCTAATCCCTGGGTCTGAAGCCCTTTCCACCCTGTCTGGCTGTCTCAGAGAAAGTTTCTGTCTTTACTCAGGGCTCCTCACTTCCTCCACCAGCAGCCTCCATGAGTCAAAGAGGGAAGGAAGAAACGGGAGGACCAGGTCTCTGAAGGCCACTCCAGACCAAGGCCCTGGCATACTCACCGACAGCCACCAGTGGGGTTACGATGGGGATCATGAGAGGAGCAAGAAACATGTAGATGTAGCGATTGAGGCAAGGCACCCTCCACGTGCTCGAGTCCCCCAGGCCCAGCACGTTGGTGTAGCCATGGTGCATTTTGACATGTCCATACTTGGCATACTCTGCAGGGAAGGCTGTGCACACCTAGAGAAGGGAGCCAGGAAGGGCACAGGGTCCAGGTCAATACAGTCAAGCAAAGCAGAACCTTTGGGAGCCTTGAGAACACCCCTCCCTGCAGGGCGTTCCTGCCGTACTTACACCACCAGCTAATCAGCCTTGACCATCAGCTCTCAGGTATCTGTGACCACAGAGTGGCAACCAGTCAAAGCAACTGTATCTACTTGGTGTGGCGCTGCAGGGTTGGGGGACCTGAGGCCAGCCCCCTGGATTGACACTCTGTCACTCACCATCCGGACAAGCCTGAAAGTCTGAAAAGACTAGACACACTGCAGGTCAAGGTCCTGACATTGGGTTGCAATTAGTTTGTGCGTGTTAATCCTGGAAACAACTGTACCTTTGTAGCCTGAGCCTACAGCAGAGAGGGGAGGGGTGTGGGAGTGGTCTGAAGGCCAAGGGAGGCCATCTACTAAACTGTTCATGAGGTGGCACCTGGGGTGAGGATGCTGAGAGCTAACTTCTCCTTGGGGGTGGCTCCTCTGTAGTATTCATGGGATTCTCCAAAGCTGGTCATGAGCAGAATCTCTTTGACTCCAAGAATAGTCATTCTGGATGCAAAAGAGGGGCTGAGGTGTTTCTTATGCAGATTCATGCAAATGAACATGCAGATGTCAGCCTCCTCCAATATTTTATCCAGGCCACACAAGATTTTGCTAATTGTAGTAGAGGCGCAGCCTGCCTGTTTCCAGGAGAATGTGAAGGGTTTCCCAATGCCAATCGCTGTGAGCCTCTTAAAGCTAGCAGAAGACCCTGCAGTTAGTACTCAGCACTTTACATACATAACTCGTTAATCTGCCAAGCCCAGGGCTCAGTGGTGTTATTATCCACAGTTGACAGAAGCAGAAACTGAGATAGAGGGAGGCCATGATGTGACCACCACAGCTATGTAAATAGCAGAGGAGGAATTTGAACCCAGCGTTCATCCCAGATAAGCTGCAAAGCCCCTGAGATAAGCCACTCGTGGCAACGGGGCAGGACCCAGGCTCGGGGTCCAGGCAGCGGAGGCAAAACCAGGCGAAGATGAAAGGTAACCAAGGACATTGTCCTCACACTCTGTGCGCAGAGGCTTCCTCCTTTAGAGGAAGGAGAGAGAGAGAGAGAGAGAGAAGGGGGGAGGAGCAGGAAGCTTCAACTCCCATATGTGCCTTGACCAGGCAAGCCCAGGGTTTTGAACCAGCAACCTCAGCATTCCAGGTCGATGCTTTATATCCACTGCGCCACCCCAGGTCAGGCGGCTTCCTCCTTTAGAATGAAATGAAGCCCAAATGTGGCCAGAAGCTCGATCCAAAGGATACTGAGGAGTCGTGTTAATGATGTCACATCTGCAGTTTACAACAGACACAGGAAGATATGGCAAACCACTACTGTACAGGGCCCGCTGAAGGCAGATGGTGGGAGGTAAATGCTAATTCAGTGACAGCGTTTCTGTGGAGTCCCTGAAAACAGGACTAGCTGCTTTGCTCTCAGATAAGTAACCTGCTGAGAGGCGGGATTTGCTCTGTTTTTGTTACCTTTCAGTGAATGGGCAGGTATCGTGTGTTGAATTAAATGACATCTCTTCCAGACTTTATGGTCTCTGAGGACCTGCCTGCTCAAGAGTGTGCTCCCACTGGGGCCCCTTGTTTAGTGGTAGAAGTCTTTTTATTTTTAAATTTTATTCATTTTAGAGAAGAGAGAGAGAGAGAGAATGAGAGAGAGAGAGAGAGAGAGGAAAGAGGGAAGGGGGGAGGAGCAGGACGCATCAACTCTCATATGTGCCTTGACCAGGCAAGCCCAGGGCTTCGAAGCAGTAACCTCAGTGTTCCAGGTCGATGCTTTATCCACTGCGCCACCACAGGTCAGGCAGTGGCAGGAGTCTTTGTCAGTGGGCATGAGGAGGCTGCAGAAGGAACAACTGTTTTTAACTGCTCCTTCCCTGCCCTTCTGTTCCAAAGGCCAATCCTCTCTGCACTGCTTCTTTCATCAAGAAATGTCAGCCTGACCTGGTGGTGCAGTGGACAGAGCGTCGACCTGGAGTGCTGAGGTCGCTGATTCAAAACCCCAGCTTGCCTAGCCAAGGCACACATCAGAAGCAATCATGAGTTGATGCTTCCCCTGCTTTTCTCTCTAAAATCAATAAATAAAATATTTTTTATAAAAATAAAGAGCATGGTGTTTCAAGAAAGAAGAAAAAGAAATGTCAGCTGAATCATCAATAAATTCAACACATAACAAGTACTGGCAAGGCTGTGGAGAAAAGGGAACCCTCGTGCACTGCTGGTGGGAATGCAGACTGGCACAGCCACTATGGAGAACAGTATGGAGTTGCCTCAAAAACCTAAAAATAGAGCTGCCGTATGGTCCAGCAATTCTACTTCTGGGTATTAATCTGAAGAAAACAAACACTAATTTGAAAAAAATATATGCAATCTTATGTTCATTGCAGCATTATTTACAATATGGAAGCATCCTAAGTGTCCATCAATAGATAAATGGATAAAGAAGATGTGTATCTTCTTTAAAGAAGATATGTACCTTTAAAGAAGGTACACTAAAAACGAATGAAATCTTGCCATTTGCAACATGGATGGACCTATAGGACATTATGCAAAGTGAAATAAGTCAGACAGAGAAAAGAAAATACCATATGATCTCACTTATACATGGAATCTAAAAAGAAAAAAAGAAAAAAGAATAACCAAAACAAAACAGGAACAGAGGAAGAGAACAAACTGATTGTTGCCAAAGGAGAAAGAGGTTAGAGGGTGGGAATTAAAAGAAAGAAAGAAAGCTCAGCCGTCTGTTTAGTGACCAAGTGGATCTTCCTTCTGGCACAAACTCTGCATCTCCTCCCAAATTACGAGCTGACCACACTTCGCGTAG
The DNA here is from genome assembly GCF_036850995.1 of Saccopteryx leptura. Classification (NCBI taxonomy): domain Eukaryota; kingdom Metazoa; phylum Chordata; class Mammalia; order Chiroptera; family Emballonuridae; genus Saccopteryx; species Saccopteryx leptura. Next base: position 172,270,630 of record NC_089507.1, read on the forward strand.
CAATGCCAGTCACGACCTGGAGCCTGACCCAGACCTTCAGGGGCCTGGTGGGGGTCTCAGTCAGATTCTCAGCCACATGTCCAGACCCAGGGATGCCGGGAGGAGGGGGACAGGTTACCTGTACAGTACCTAGCATGTGATTTGTGACACATGATGCACTGAGTGTATGTGCCATTTGCCTTTTCATATGAATAAGAACAGATTTGAGGCTATTTCTATAACACGGGAATTATCACTCTCATCTAGAGGTTCTTTCTGGAGAGGAAAACAAAGGGTTGGGTTTAGGAGAAGAAGGGAGACTGCACACAATGACAGTGTGTGTATGTGCGCGTACCCCATCGACCCGAGGGCAGTGGGAAATGGCCACGTGCTGGGAGGCAGCTGGAGAATGCACTGTCCTGCTGTGAAGGATTATTTAATGGTCTCACCCAGGAGGATTCCACATCCGGACCCAGAGAAGATTCAGGAAGCCTCAAGGCTGGTGTTGCTACTTGATACCTCAGTAAGACTTTAGAGCCCCGGTCTCTTAGCAGCACTCAGGTGTTGCAGGTGGGCTGGCTGTGCGAGGGGCAGATGTCAGTGTAATACTTCTTGACATCTTCCCTCAGCAGAGCATCAGGCCTCAAATCTGTCTTCCTTCCTTTCTGTCTTTCACTTATCTGTTCATTGACATGTTCTTGGACCACCGCTATTGGCTAAAGGCAGTTGTCTAATTCATTTTTTGAATAGATAACATGTTTACTTAATTCAGAATTCAAAAAATGTGCAATGACAGGTCTTCTTCCTCCCCATCTCCCAGCTACCCTGGGAGGTGAGGGAGGCTCTCCATTTTCTACGTGTCCTCTAATATTTTCCTTTTACTTTATTTTTTAAACAAACAATACTTTACAGGATTAAAAACCATCATTATAAAATTATGATGCAATCAAAGCTGGGAGTTAAATAGGTCACTCTACTTGATTAGAAGGGAAGGGACAGGATGAGACCGGTGACGGGCCAGAGACGGTTGGTCTGGGTCAGCTGAGAGACAGTGAGGACCCGAAAGGCAGGTATGGGAGCAGGATCTGGGGGAAAGGTAAGGACTGGGAGGAAGAGGAAGAATCAAGGACCAGGACAGGTTTCCAGCTCAGGGTTGGGGCATGGTAGGGCCGCTCCGTCTGTGGATACAGGAACAGAAGGCAGCAGCCTGGAGTCTGCCCAGTTCCCATGCCTCCCTCCAGGTTCTCTCACTGATTACCAGGGGCTAGGCAATCCCTTCCCGCTGGCCTCAGAGTGGTGGGGACCTCTGGGGCTCCACGGGCCTTGGAAATAGGCTTTGTCAGACAAAGTACAGGATGCCCAGGTACATTCCAACTTCAGATAAAGAGCCCATCACTTTCTGTAGCCGTATACCTTCAACTGCTTGCATTCGTTATTTACCTGAAGTTCAAACGTAACTGGGTGCATATGTTATTTGCCCCATCTGGCAGCCCCTTGCCCCCCACCCTGCAGTGAGGATACAAGTTCCTGAGCATGAGTCCTGTGAGGTGGGGCAGATGCAATGGGAGGCCCCGTGTGGCAAAGACAACATTTAGTTTGTCCATTAAAGTGTCCTTGGACCTCCGCCGCTGGCCAAAAGTAGTGGTATCTAAGTTGTCTGATTTATTTTTTGAATAAGTATTGTGATTACATAATTCAGAATTCAAAAAATGTACAGGGACAGGCCTTCTTCCTCCCCCTTTGGATAAGAGAGGGACAGCGGTGAGGGCGGAGACCAGAGGAGACACTGAGCACCTTGTCCTGGTGGGAGCGACTGGATGTAGTCAGTGCTGAGTCCATCAGCAGCCCTGAGAAAACTCTCTCCCCTTTCAGGCTGTGTCCCAGTAACCTCTTAGTTCCTCTGCTTGACACATGGGCCTCCCTGCCCCCCGTTCTCCAGGGCCTGTTCCGCGCAGTGCAAGATGTTTAGCAGTATCCTGGTCTCTACCCACTAAATGCCAGTAACATGCACACACTCACACATACACAAATCCAAGTTGTGATATCCAAAAATGTCTGCAGACGTGGCCAGTGTCCCTGCCCCTCTGTCCCCTCTCTGTGCTCAGAGCCTTCACACCAGCTGGCTGATGGTGCTGTCAGGTTCTGCCTGCTCTCCTCACAGCTCCAACACGTACCAGCTGAGCAGCCTTGGTCAAGTGACTGAACCTCCCGGACCAGTGTTTCCTAAACCACAAAGTGAGGGTACTAGGACACAACAGCTTTGACCTCATTAGGCGGCATGACTATTATGATGAAATAGTTTGTGTAAGTACACAGGAAGCAGCTAGTCAGTGTCAGCTGGTAGAATCGGGACCTTTATTATCCTGATGCCATTTGCGTCTGGTTCCCCACTTGATTCTGAGTCCCTGGGCAGCTGAAGCAGTCCTTTTCGGATTGTGTCCCCAGCACCCAGCGGAGAGCTCAGGAGCTCAGTCATGGTGAGTGCATTGCTCAGCCCCTCCCACTCAGATACTTTCTCAGCCCCCAAAGCTCCCCCCAATCTGCTGGGCAGCTCCGGCTCCCCTTGAAGAAACCCCACCTTTTCTCTCCAGCCCCTCTCTCTCAGGGCTCATCAGACTCAGTGCAGCCATTCATAGACAACTGCTTGGTCTTGCTCCAGGGCCATCTGCAAGCCTACAAGGGTCCCCGCCAATGGGAGCCAGGCTTTACAGACCTCCAGGAGTGGGAATGGCCACAAGACCCCCCTTCCCAGAGTTAGACTTAATCTTCAGGAAGTCACACCAAAGCTGGGGAGGGGGGGGAGGGGGGGCTGCTGAAAGGATTTTGGGAACCTACACATATGATGAAATGGCATAGGACAACACGTATGTGCCCACACACATGCACGGTGCTAATGTAAGCTTCCTGGTGTTGCTATTGAACAGCACTTATTTAAACGTGATTATTGGAGGAAGCCGGGTAAAGCGTAAGCTGGGCCTCTCTCTCCTATTTCTGCAACATCCTGTGAATCTGTAATTATTTCAAAAATAAAGTTTTTCTTTTTTTCACAAAAATATATTTTGGACTGAAGATCTGAGTTGGCCCTCTAAATAAATTTTTTGATTTAAAAAAAATTTTACAGGCCATGGCCAGTTGGCTCAGCAATAGAGTGTGGGCCGGGTGTGTGAAAGTCCTGGGTTCAATTCCCTGTCGGGGCACATAAGAGAACAGCACATCTGCTTCTCTACCCTTCCCCCTCTCCTTCCTCTCTATCTCTCTTTCTCTCCCACAGCCAAGGCTCCACTGGAGCAAAGTTGGCCTGGGCTCTGAGGACAGCTCCATGGCCTCTGCCTCAGGCGCTAGAATGGCTCCGGCTGCAACAGAGCAACGCCCCAGATGGGCAGAGCATCGCCCCCTGGTGGGCATGCTGGGTGGATCCCAGTCGGGAGCATGTGGGAGTCTGTCTGACTGCCTCCCCACTTCTAACTTTGGAGAAAAAAAAAGTCACAGCTGAGCCTACACAGTCTACAACACCTGGGGCTCAGGTAGAGAAAGGCAGAGGAAAGGTCAGAGAGATGGCCCTGAGGATAATGGGCACACTGAACTTGTGGGAAGAGTACAAGAATTATGACCAGGCTGGAGGTTTTTGGCTCCATCTCCACCACCACAAAGGACTTGAATGAAGGTGAGGGCATTCCCCTGGGTGATCCTCCCTCCTGGGGGTAGAGTTGGGCCAGCTGTGACTCATCCCCATAGCACAAAGCTGACTTTAGAAGGAGGGTTTGAAGCTGAGACACAGCAGAGCTTAGTAACTGGCACAGCCTGTCCCCTCCTACCAGGGGGAGCATATTCATTGTGAGTGACATGCAGGGGAGTTTTTAAAGCCCTTGTGATATCGCCCAGGACAGGGAGGGACAGGCAATCTTGCAGCAGAAGGCCAGGGTTATCAGTAGGCTGGAGAGAGGGTCGGAGGTACACATGTAGGAGGATTGTAACATTCTCGTGTAGACCAGAAGTGAGTCTTCAGAGGGAGATTCATGACAGTGCAGGGAGGTGTGTCTAATTTGGGATACTTTAGCAGAGAAACAACAACCTGGAGTGTCACAGTCCTCTCTATCCTGCTTGCCTCTCCCACCAGATCCAACAGGTCAGAGAGGGCAAGCTGGAACCAGCAGACCCTGACACTAATCCCTGACAAAGCTGGGTGCCCCAAGAAAGCTGATGACACTCAGCTGACACCCAAGGTTGCAGACTATAGGACTAGATTATTCTATAGTGACGGGGTGTCCTGAGGGTCAAGGCATGAGAGGAGCACAAGCACCCAACAAGAACTGACAACAGGATGTGGCAGAAATGGAGAATCAGGGGTCCAGAAGGGTCCCGGATAGCAAGAGCTTGTCCTTTGCACAAACCAGAGAGCAGGTGGTAGGCCAGAGCCATAGCAAATAGCCCCCTGAACACACATACACACACAGTTCTGTCCGTTTTGCATAAGTGCATCAACCTGTCAGTTAAAAGCAAACAACACTGGCCAGGTGGCTCAGTGGATGAAGTGTTGTCCTGGTGCACCAAGTTCACAAGTTCGAGAAACAATGAGTACACAATTAAATGAAACAACTAAGTGGAACAGGAAGTTCTCTCTCAATCAATGGGAAATTTTAAAAATAAGAAGAAAAATGGTAGCAAACAAATAACAAAAACTGCTAACCCTTTCCTTGCTGCTGATTACCTGTTCCCTCCAGAAGAAAAAAAGCAAAGCTAGCAGTTGGCATGCAGCAAGAGTCAGGCCCAGGCCCTAAAACAAGATCTCACTGAATCCTCGCACCCACTTCATGAGGGAGGTAATGCGGTCATTCCTGCTTATTAGATGCGAAAGCTAACACTGAGATACTGACTTCAATAACATGCCCAAAGTCAGGCAGAGAGCGCAGCTGGGAATGCAACTGAGGAGTGCAGCTCCAAAGGTTATGCCCCACACTGTCCCCTGCCTGGCTGGCCACATGAGTGTCCACTTGGAAGGGAGAGAGGAGGGAAAAAGTTCCACAGAAGAACCAGAGAAGCCTGAGACCAGTCCAGAGAGAAGGGCAACCCAGACAGAAACCTTTGCCTCCCTGGCCTTGCCAGCGGGTGAGAAGGCTGTGAGGTAAGAGGGGGAGGGGTGGGAAAAGAGGGTGCAGGGACAGAGAGAGGAGGGTCCTTCCTGGAGCAGACTTCGAGAGCAGGGAGGAAGCTTCTCAGGATGGCTCAGCCATCACCTGGCATTAGAAGGGCACATGTTCTGGAACTGGGACACTCGGATACCAGGCACCCACTCCCCCTCCCCTTCTGTCCCTGACTTACATTTTAAACCCTGATTGCAAAACCAGGAGGCCCCAAAAGTTGTAGCCAAGACCTGCCAGTCACAGATGTCCTGGTGGGAGGAACCTCTATCACCACTTGGGCTGGTGCTGCAGAGAGTTGCACCAGCAGCCCCAGGAGAAACAGGGCTGCCCAGGCCAAGTCTACTGCCACAGAGAAGTGCTCATATATCCCTCACGCAGTTCCCTGCCCACAGGGGCCACCACCCTCAAGGGCACACATAGACGCACACAAACTGTAGTGCAGGCTGCACACTTCGATCCACATCTCAACAGCCGCAGCCACCTGCCCGCGTGGGCACACAAAGCTGTGCACGCCTACCACGCTGGCACAGAACACTGGGGTTGCCCACCTGGGATCAGCAGCAGCCCCACCCCTCCCGGGCTCACCTCCACAAAGAAATGTGCCCAGATCTTGCTCCAGCATTTGGACTCGGTGAGGGCACCATGCGTGGCCAGGTGACTGCCCTTGACAGTAAGCGTGTAGTGGCACACACCCAGGATGGTGACGCCCAGGACAAAGACCAGGACATTCTCAGAGCGCAGGCACAGGAATCCTGCGAGGGGGGAGGTGGATGTAGTGTCTTTCTCTGGCTTTTGGAAACCTGGGCCCAAATACCCCAGTTCCCACCCCTGGAAGCCCAGACCAAAGTGGGCCCAGCCCTGGGGGCTGCCCCAAGGCAGCAGGAGGCAGGTCCCACTGTGGCCTGAGGGGTAGGGGTTGGCTCTACAGAACTTGGGGACAAAACAGAGTCCTACTGATTCCTCAAGGAGATTCCGGGAGTCTTGATTCCAGGCCCCAGCCAAAGCAGTGGGCCCAACTTGGTGGAGGTCCAGACCAGGAGAGGTCCAGGGGAACGCCCACCCTCCCTCTTCACCCCATCCCTGGCGTCTCCACGGAGCACCCTCCCCCACTCCCAGGCCACCTCATCCCTTTCCCAGTGAGTGATCCTCTCAGCTTTCCCCTCCTTTGCCCTTCATGCCAGGTCATCGCTCTCCTCCAGCACCCACGTCCTCTGGGGACATACGGTAGGACACCCCAACGAGACTTGGATTCCGGGTGTGACTGTTTATCCTGTGGTCCGGGCACGCAGCGTTTCCCCAACTCCACCACCCCTGTCTCCTTCATCCCCTCTCCCGCACCCCACGCCCTGCAGTCCGGCCCCTTGACTCCCTATTCCCGTGTCCCCCGTATCCCTCACCAGGTGGCAAGGCGAGGAGGCTAAGCGCAAGGATGGCGCAATCCACACCGTGGCGCTCCCACCACGAACTCGCCCTCACCACGTCCTGGACCCGCGCTTCCAGCTCGGCCAGCAGCGCCTCAGCCCGGCCGCTCCCTTGGGGAGCTCCCGGCGCCGTTTCCATGGGGCCCGGGACAACCGGGAAGACACCGGAGTGTCTGCGGCGCCGGCAGGGAGTGGAGCGCGCACGGGGGCGAGCAGGGGCGGGCCAGGGCGGAGTCACGCGCCCGGCACCCGCCATCTGGGCGTGACGGTTCGCGCTGGGCACTAAGCAAGCGCCTCTGGACCAGAGTCGCCGCTGGAAAAACGGGTGGATGCACGAGGGTGGGGAGTAGACCCTGGAGCAAGAACCAGCCCGGAGGAGAGCGAGGACGCGGGCAGTGGAACTTGCAGGGACGCCCCAGAGTCCCTGACCGCCTGACCTCAAACAACTCCCTGTCCCCTTACTCTGACGAGTTGTTGCAGCATTTTTATCTCACAGCCTGAGTATTTTTCTTAGCAGCACTTGGCAGATGCGTGACTCGTGGAGAGTTGGCTCTCCAGCCCAGTGATTTGAGGGGTGAGAAGGGACAGCTATAGAGAAAACACATCCAGACGTCAGCATTTTCGGACCCCTCTGTAATTCCACTCACTCGGGGTGCTCAGGTCTGAACCCTGGACCAAGACCAGAGCCACAGCAAACAGGCCCCCATGACTTGGGTCCTAGTCCTTTTCTATCAACCCAGGCCCCCACCCAGCGCTGCTGAAGACTGGCCTTGGTCCTCCAGCCCAGGCCACTGTGCTCTGCCAACTCCCTTCTAGACGTTCTCTTTTTCTTTTTCTTTTCTTTTCTTTTTACATTCTTCCTCGTGTTACATTGAAGCCCCTTTAAAAATGAGGTCTGGTATGGTGAAGGCCACAACATTTTCAACAGATCTGTGGGAAAGGGGATAATGAGACCAGGAGAGCGAGAGGGAGGGCAGGAAGGAGAGAGGACGGGAGGAGAGGAGAGGCGGGGTATGGAGGAGGAGAAACCTGTCAGGTATGCTAATGACTGATTACTTCTGTCTTCCTTGACATTTGCCTTCATGAATTCTTATGAGTTTGTCTTTCCAATTCTTCATAAAAGGGCAAGATTTCTTTACCAGGTTGGTATTCTAAGCAACTTTCAATCTAATAAACCAATTCTCACCACACACATCTGGCTGTTTGAAGTTACCATTGACTTTCACTTATTAGGTTGTGTGGTTTCCCTGCAACTGGCAAGGATAGTATATCATCCCACTTTAATTGATGGAGGCCTGAAGAGATGAACTAATCTGTCCAACACCCACCCCACAGTTATTAAATGACAGAACCAGAACTCAAACCCAGGATTTCTCTTCCAAACCTGAGCTGCTTTTGTTTATATCAGAGATTTTCAAGTCACAGATGGGGGAGGTGTTCTTACCCCTCCCTATCTCCCTATCGCCCCTTTGAGCCTCTTCCTCTTGGACATACTAGAATTTTTCAGGGAAAGGATATACATGATCTTTAAAAGTATATTCAATGTTACTATGTAATATTGTAAATATTGTATAAGGGCAGAATCCCACTGCCTTTTTTTTTTTTTTTTTTTTTTGGTATTTTTCTGAAGCTGGAAACAGGAAGAGACAGTCAGACAGAGACTCCCGCATGCGCCTGACCGGGATCCACTCAGCACGCCCACCAGGGGGCAACGCTCTGCCAGCCAGGGGGCGATGCTCTGCCCCTCCGGGGCATTGCTCTGTTGCGACCAGAGCCACTCTAGCACCTGGGGCAGAGGCCAAGGAGCCATCCCCAGTGCCCGGGCCATCTTTGCTCCAATGGAGCCTCGGCTGCGGGAGGGGAAGAGAGAGACAGAGAGGAAGGAGAGGGGGAGGGGTGGAGAAGCAGATGGGCGCTTCTCCTGTGTGCCCTGGCCGGGAATCGAACCCAGGACTTTTGCACGCCAGGCCGACGCTCTACCGCTGAGCCAACCGGCCAGGGCCCCCACTGCTTTTTAAATGTAAACTAGGAAGCTTCCTGGTGCCAAGAAGCTGCTCTCCAGGCTCTGGCTACCTGCTGGATATCTAAATGGTGTAAGGAGGCAAATGCTGAGCTTGGAGGAACCAGGGATCCCCGTGGAGTGGCACTGGCTTACAGCCCCTCTGGAAAGAGGCAGACTTTTGTTTAGTACAAACTTAAACCAGGAAAAGTAAGGAAACAAGGTGTTCTGGGTCCTCATGGCATGGGGCAGGAGAAGAGTTGAGAGATTGTCAGGGAAGAAAGGAAGAAAGAGTTGGGGCCAGTTGCTAGTGGAATCACGAACAGCAGACTGAGAAGTTAAGGCTTGGCCCTACAGGCTTGGGGAGCCACAGCAGGCTTTAGAGCAGAGGAATGATTGTATAGTGGGTTGTTTAGAATGGTTCATCTGGCACCACGGAGTGGCCGCTGGAGTCCAGGAAACCAGTTTGGAGTCTGTTTGGGGACCCCAAGACAAGAAGGTGTTGAAGGTAGAGAGGGGGAGGGGCTGTGGGATGGAATGTGGGGGAATAACACAATAAGGAAGACTCTCGAATAGGCAGTTCACCAGAGGAAATGTACACCTGGCCAAAAAGCATATGAAAAGATGCAAAACATTATTAGTCTTTAGGGAAATGCAAATTACAACCCCAATGAGCTGGCCTTCAGCCCCACTAGAATGGCTTGAATTAAATAGCCAAGCAACACTAACAGTAAGCGACTAGACTTGGAGCAACTGACCTCTCATTCACTGCTGATGGGAGTGTAAAGTGGTACAACCCCTTTGGGAAACAGTGTGGCCATTTCTTGTAAGGTTAAATATACACTTACCCAACAGGAATAAGAGCATGTGTCCTCGTAAGGATGTGTGCCAGAGTGATAGTAACAGCATTATTCATTATAGCCAAGCTGGACACTGCCTCAATGTCCATCAACAGGAGGGTGGAAAACAAACTATGATGCATTCATACAACCTATATACTAAAAGGAGCAGATGGCAACCATACAGATGAAGGGCAGCGATGAACTGTTATCTCTCAACCCACATGCTGAGGGAAAGAGTTCAGGCACAATGGTGCTTACTGCATGAATCCATTTATAGGAAGTTCAAGAACAAGCAAAACTAATACACAGTGATAGAAATCAAATCAGTAGTTTTCTGGGGAGGGCTGGGTGGAGGACATGACTTGCAAAGGGTCACAAGGAAGCTTTCTGGAAGGATGGCAATGTTCTGTGTTTTGATTAGTGAGGAATGTATTTGTCCAAAGTCATTGACCTGCACACTCAAAATGGGTGCATTTTCTTATAGATAATTATACCTCAGTAAAGCTGAATAAAGCAAAAACAAAATGGCAAGGCAGATGTTCTTTTAAAATGGAACAAGCTATATTAAAGCTGAACATGTGCGTGTTCGCTCAACAGAAATGCAAAGAAACGTACAAAAACATTCTTAGCAACAATACTCAAAATAGGCACTAACTGGGACATCTCAAATGTATGCCCATAATAGAATAGATCAATAAAATGTGGTATATGCATGCCATGAAGTACTTTCCAGGCCAGACCTCATGTTGACTAAGGTAAACCAGACATACCAAGCAGACTGATTCCATTCAGATAAAGTCCAACAACAGGCTTGGGATGGCTGTCTGAGTAGATGTAGTTAGTTACCAGGAGGGGCACTAGGGGTTTCTGGGGGCTGAGAAATGTTCTGTTTCTTGATCTGGGGGTTAGTTACCCTTCAGTTTGTTCAGTTTGTAAAAATTTATCCTGCTACATTGTAATTATATGTGCATTTTTTAGTGTGTTACATTTTAATTTAAAATTTTGCTTTCTTTTTTAAATTGGTAGTAGGGTTTTTTTTTTAGAGGTATAAATCAGAAGGTAGATGTCACCCATCAGCCCAGTGCTATGAAGTGTAGGGAAGCAGAGTGGGGCTGGCATCTGGGTTCCCTTGGCCAGGGGTGTGGGCAGCGGAGCATGCGAGGTAGCAGGACACTTGGTTTATCAACCTCTTCGCCCTTCCAGTCTATTGGTCCATCAACCCATCCTGACCTCCACCCAGCCCCAGTCTTCCTGTTGTCCTCTCCCAGGATCCTGCTCACAAAGGGGAGAATGAATTGTGAGGATAAAGCCTGGGGTAAAAGCCTCCCAGGATTGGCCAGGCAGGCCTGCAATCATCTAGGCTCTCTGCTTGGCTTCTTGCAACAGGTCCTGGGGGCCAGCCCTGGGCAGGCTCCTTCATCTCTGCTGCTGCTCAGGCGGAGACAGCCAGGGCTGAGAGTTGTCTACTCCTCCCAGCCGCCCTTCCCTAGACCTACCTCTGCCTCCACTCAAACCCTCACCTGTCTGCATAACACTCAGCATATATGAAGAGTACAACATCGGAATCCAGCATGCTTACTAGCTATGTGACCTTGGGTGAGTTACTCAACCTCTCTGAGCCTTAGTATCTTTATATACACTAAGAAACAGAGATTTAAAACATTGAGATAAATATCAATGGGAGTTTTAATATTTTCTTTCTGTAACCCAATAGATTATTGTGCATACCCTCACTCTGGAGATTACTGGCCCACAACCTAAGGTCTAAATCACTCAGCTTGGCTTTTTTTTTTTTTTTTTTGTATTTTTCTGAAGCTAGAAACGGGGAGAGACAGTCAGACAGACTCCCGCATGCGCCCGACCGGGATCCACCCCGCACGCCCACCAGGGGGCGATGCTCTGCCCCTCCGGGGCGTCGCTCTGCCGCGACCAGAGCCACTCTAGCGCCTGGGGCAGAGGCCAAGGAGCCATCCCCAGCGCCCGGGCCATCCTTGCTCCAATGGAGCCTCGGCTGCGGGAGGGGAAGAGAGAGACAGAGAGGAAGGAGAGGGGGAGGGGTGGAGAAGCAGATGGGCGCTTCTCCTGTGTGCTCTGGCCGGGAATCGAACCCGGGACTTCTGCACGCCAGGCTGACGCTCTACCACTGAGCCAACCAGCCAGGGCCCAGCTTGGCTTTTGAAGGCCTCCAAGTTCTAGGTCCATCTCTGATCACTCTCCTGGTTGGGTCAGAGTGACTGCTCGCTGTCTTCTAACCCCTTGTCAGATGTTGCCCTTCTCATATCTCTTTCTTAATTCCCAGTGTAATGGTTTCTACTCCCACCCCCCACCCAAATCTCACCCATTATCTGGGGCTCTGATAACTTCAGCCACCCTCACAAAGCTTTTCCAATGTTCTCATGCATTACACTCATTTACCCAATTTTACTGAGCACGTTTTGTATGCCAGCACCTACTGTGTCCTTTCTTTCCTCTGGCCTCATCTACCAGCTTGCAATAGACGTCAGTTGTCATGCACTTCCCAGTGATGATCTCTCTTGCACACTGCAATGTAGCCACAGGATTCAGTATGTTCCCCATGTCTGTGTCATTTGCCTGTATTAGTCAGGATAGGTAACACTAGCTGTTGTAACAAACAACCCCAAATGCCTCAGTGGCTAAACACCATACAGATTTATTTCTTGCTAGCATCACAATCCAATATAGATTATGTGGCCCTCCTCCAAGTGGTAACTTGGGGATTCAGGTCCCTTCCATCTTGTGATGCCTCTGACTCCAACACAGGCCACTGTGATTGCCATGGAAATGGAAGAGACAACATGGGAAGGTAAGTGTAGCTCTAGGTCTAGAAGTGATACATGTCACTTCCATTCTTATCCCATTGGCCAGAACACAGGCATCTGGTCCCAGCTGACCGTGGGCAGGCTTGGAATTATAGTTTTCTCATGTGCCCAGGAAGAGGATGTAATGTTAATGACCATATAGCTGTCTCTGCCTTGTGGCCAACTGCACTGTGAGCTTCCCAAAGGCACTGACCCTGCACACACCGCCTGATGTTTCCCTGAACCTGCTCCGTAACTTCTAACCTGCCCGCTACCCGCCCCCTGGCACAAACTCATACATGCAAAAACAGCCATCATGATGCCTTGCATCCAGTCAGTGCTCAGTATTTACCAGCTGATGAGTAGAAGAGTGCCAGTCAAACAGGCACCCAAAGGAGAAGGGGATGAGACTTGGCAGAGAGCCAGTTCTTGCCTATTCTTTGGACCACACTGCTTGCCTGGGGCCTCACAGAATGTATGGTACCTCATAGCTGCTCAGTAAACATTTGTTGAATAAATGAATAGATGGAGGCATGCAAAGATTGGGAAAACAGGCCTGACCTGTGGTGGCGCAGGGGGATAAAGCATCGACCTGGAACACTGAGGTTGCCGGTTCGAACCCCTGGGCTTGCCTGGTCAAGGCACATATGGGAGTTGATGCTTCCTGCACCTCCCCCCCCCTCTCTCCTCCCTCTAAAAATCAATAAATAAAATATTTAAAAAAATATTGGGAAAACAAGCTCAAGACAATAGAAGAAAGAGATTTAAAGTTTTTTAAATTAATTTTAATCTATTGTGTTTACACGGATTCAAGTGTCCCACTGAATATAACACCCTCACCCCCCACTAAAGATTTTTCTTTTTTTAATTGGATGGTAGAGAAGATGTTGTTCCAAACCCAAGACAGATGAGCCCTCCTCCCAGGCGCCAGTGGGCTGGAAACCCATGAACCCACTCAGGCAACAATGGTGTGGGGAGCGCTGTTAGACGATGTTAGGTTTGGCCTTCCTGGGACCTCTGGAGTTCCCCACCCTGGGGCAGTGGTGGCTCCTGTCTTCTGTGATTCAGATCTTTCTTTGCTGGGGTTCACTGGGGTTAATTACTGTTGTGGTTGGGTAGAGTGGGAAGGAGCCTGCCCTGGCTCTAGGGCCTGGAGGGGGATCCTGAGAGTCCTGGGTGAGTCTGGGGACCTGCATGGCTGGGGGCATAGGGTGGATTAGAAAGGCAATTCCTCCAGCAATGTAGCCATTTCTATGCTCTAAGCCTAGGTGGCTGGGTCTTTAATCCTTTCTCATCTGCCACCCATTCCTGCCACCCCACAAATAAATGATCAAAGCCCGGTGGTGAGGCTCGGCTCCATGAGGCAAGTGGCATTATTCACAGGGGTGGGGCTGAGCGAGCTCGGGGAAAAGTAGCCTGGCCTCTCAGATCCTGGTCATCTGAGAGTGGGACTGGCACCCCACGCACCCCTGGCTCCACACTGACGGGGTGTCTCAGCATCAGCCTCACTGCCAAGGACCCGACCCCTGGCCTACTTCAGCTGCCTGCAGCCTCAACCTGCCTGCCCAGGCTGCCAGTCGTTCTGCAAGGACGAAACCAGGTTGGTGATGGTCCCAATGCAGGTCAGGGAGTGGAGGGGTGAGTGAAAGGGGACCAGCCTTGTGCTGGTGGAGACACTGCTGGGGTTCCGAGGGCTGTCAGTCTGTCCCCCCCCCTTACAGGAAAGGAAACTGAGGCCCAGTATACCTTTCCAAAGTAGCAGCAAGTTAAGTCCTTGAAAACCCAAGGCTGGAGCTGTTAGTAATCCAGACTCCCGACTAATGAGGTTTCCAAGGGTCACCTGACCCCTCCCTGAGTCAGGTCAGCACCACAGTCCAGTGTGCCTGAGTGATTCCAGGATATGGATTAGCCTTAAGTGTGTGTTTTGAGCCTGGTAGGACCAGTGCTGGGGCTGGAAGGGGAATGAGAGCCATGATTCTTGCACAGTGGGGAAGCTGAGAACAGGGTCTAGAGCCAGGTTCTGGACTCAGACTCACCCAGGTTTTAGTCCTTGCTGTGTGGCCTTAGGAAAGTCACTTACACTCTCTGAGCCTCAGTTTTCTGAGAGGGTGATTCAGAGTGGATGAAGGTAATACTACTTACCTTAACAGGTCTCTGGAGAGAGTACTAAGATAATTTCTGTAGTCTTGCTATTAATGGGCCACAAAGCACAAGTGCTCGTGGTAGATATAGTTGTCACTAGTGCCATTTCTTGTGCAATTGTAATTATTATTGTTATGTTGGCTATTGATGTGATTTAAACCTAACATACATTGGTATCAATAATAATAGTAAAAAGCGGTTCTGTTTCTAGCAAGAAAAGGGTTGAACATGCTCACTCCCTCTACTTCCCTCTCTTCCCTGACCATGTTTTCCGTGTGTGTGTGTGTGTGTGTGTGTGTGTAGAGAGAGCTGGGGTTCAGGGCCATCGTGACTCCTTCCACTTATGCTCAGAAGTATGACCAGGCTGTGCAGAAGTGTGGTGAGAATGGAGAGGGCAGTCTGAGGACAGCCGAGCACACCAGTTCTCTCTGCCACCAGCTCAGGGATGCCCAGGCCTGGATGATGCCCATGAAGCCTTCCCCTCCGAGATTCTTCTCCACCAGGTCCCAGGCTGGTCCTCCACCCACTGGTGTTGAAGCCTGAGCTGAGTGCTTTTGTAAAGTTTACCCCCTTACTAGGCCTCCAATGTGGGGTATAATTCTCTGCACTTATAGACAGAAACACCAAAGCCGGAAAGACAAATTAGCCTTCTCAGCAAGTGGCAGAGCCGTGCGTCCAACTTGGACATACCGGCTCAGGGAAGGGCCCACCAGGCCCGTGGGGACTCTGGCTACCCAAGAAGGCACATTTGCCTCAGGCCCCTCCCTGGTTGGCTGGGCCATTGGTCCTTCTCCCCTTCTTTCCACCCCCTCCCCCAGGGCTCTGAGCCCCACAAACCAGTCAGTCATCCAGAGAGAGGTCAGAGGAAGCTAGGTGGGAACCCCCAGTTCAGCATGAGGAATGAAACAAAGGGAGCTAGGGTGGCCCACACTTCAACCCTCCAGCTTTGAAGAGCCATGGCCTTGAAAACGGATAATGGGCCCTGGCCGATAATGGGCCCTGGCTGGTTGGCTCAGCAGTAGAGCGTTGGCCTGGCGTGCGGGGGACCCGGGTTCGATTCCCAGCCAGGGCACATAGGAGAAGCGCCCATTTGCTTCTCCACCCCCCCCCTTCCTCTCTGTCTCTCTCTTCCCCTCCCGCAGCCAAGGCTCCATTGGAGCAAAGATGGCCCGGGCGCTGGGGATGGCTCCTTGGCCTCTGCCTCAGGCGCTAGAGTGGCTCTGGTCGCGGCAGAGCAAGGCCCCGGAGGGGCAGAGCATCGCCCCCTGGTGGGCAGAGCGTTGCCCCTGGTGGGCGTGCCGGGTGGATCCCGGTCGGGCGCATGCGGGAGTCTGTCTGGCTGTCTCTCCCCGTTTCCAGCTTCAGAAAAATACAAAAAAAAAAAAAGAAAATGGATAATGGGTGCCCTGGCCTGATGGCTCTGTGAGTTGGGACATCATCCCAAAGCAGCGGAGGCTGCCGGTTCAGTCCCCGGTCAGCGCACACACAGGAACAGCTCAATGTTCCTATCTCTCTCTCTCTTCCCCCACCCCCTCGCTAAAAATAATTCTTTTCAAATGGATAATAGGTGGGAGGAGGTGTCTAAAAATAAATTTTAGAGTCATAAAGCCCTGGGTTGTGTCTATAACACACACATATGCTCACGCACATGTGCTCACCCCTCTCTTCTGGGAAACCTGGAGGCCCAAAAATAAAGATAAATGAGCAAAACCTCAGAGACACACAAGTACACTAGCCCACAAAAGAATCCCACAAACTCCCGGGAAAGCACTGCATACACTACGCCACCTACGCTTGCCTAGCCCGTCAGAGCCTCGCCCACACCACACACGCACAGACACACGTGCACACAGGCAGAGAGCAGTCCTGGGGCGGTGGCTCCGTGAACAGGGTAGGGGAGGCCAGGGCTACCATGGAAAGAGCCAGAGTTCGGGGTTTGAACCCCACGGCTCTGACCCTTCTGCACTCAGAGGCCTGGAGAAACGACTTGGCTGCCTGAGCCCTGGTTTCCTGATCTGTGAGACGAGACAGTGAGCCTGTCCTCATGGGTTTGCCGTGTCTAGTGTGTAGAAGTTGCTAGATACATGTTCTGAGAAGGCAGCTGGTTGCATACAGCTATGCAAATGGACCGGACTAGACATCCTAGCAGGCCGTTTGCGCCCACAAATCTCAGTTGCCACATCTATAAAATGGGGCTAGTAAAGAATGCCCTCCTTCCCTTGCCCACCTCAGTCTCGGTTGCGTGGCTTGAAGAGACAATGCTGTGAGGGTAGTCTGATTCTGTAGGACTGAGGGCGCCCTTGTGGGGCAGTGATGGTGGGGGCAGGAGCCAGACTCAGCTGGCAGCCTCCACGAGGGCACCCACCAGGGTCCTTGGAGCAGCTTCCCCGCTGTGTGCACATCCCAGCAGAGCAAGGGGCCCGAAGCCCCTGGAACAGGTGCCCACATAGGTCCACCCATGAAATAAAGAAGTCAGAGTAAGTGAGGGTGGGAATAGGGCCCCATGGGATGAACTGCTTTCTGAGGCTTTGCAGGGCTCACCACATGGGCAGCCCTGAGGTCTTTTCTCTAAAGAGCAGACATTGGTGGTTCTGAATGGACTTGCCAGAAGTTTCTCCACCTCGGGCTCCACACCTCATCATACTTGGTCATTCAGGAGTAGAAACCCAGGCAGGCTCCCTGCCCTCAACCTCCTCGGAGGAAACAGGGTGATGAGAGGCCTCCAGTTCAGGGAGCAGCTTGGAGACTCAGACAGGAGGAGTCAGGCCCTGTCTGTGCTCTTACCAGCTGTGGGACCCGAGCAAAACCTCAGGTTCCCTGGAGGTGCACTCTGGGCTGCTGGGGTACAAGGTTTGGGGTGAGGACTTCTGTCTGACCTGGCTAGCAACTTTGGGGTTGCCGCAACCTCACCACGTCAGGATCAACAATTTGCTAGAACAGCTCATAGAGTCAGAAAAGTTCTTTACTCACATTTACTGGTTTATTATAAAGCATATTATAGAAGATAGGCATGAACAGCCAGCACAGAGAGATACCGAAGGTCCAGAAGCATCCTGAGGGCAGAAGCTTCTGTCCCCATGAAGTTGGGGTACACCACCCTCCCGGGACATGGATGTATTCACCAACTCAGCTCTCTGAAACCCATACTTCAGGGATTCTTATGGAAGCTTCATCACGTAAGGGTGATCAATTATAAACTCAGTCTCCAGCCCCTCTCTCCTCCTCAAAGTTTGGGGGTGGGGCCAAAAGCTCCTAGGGTTTCTAGTGACGACTCCCGACTCCCATCCAAGAGCCATCCAGGAGCCCACCCAGAGTCACCCATCAGAACAAAAGATGGTCCTATCAGCTGGGAAATTACAAGGGACTTAGGAGCTCTGTGACAGGAACTGGGGTCAGACATATTATGAGAACAAAAGATACTTCTCCTAAGTGTTCTTATCACTAGGAAATCATATGAGTTTTAGGAGCTCTGCGTTGGGAACCAGGAGCAGAGACCAATATATCTACATATATCTATATATCTATATATGTGTGTGTGTGTGTCACAGAGACCAAGGGAAAGTGAGGCCTAGAGACATGAGACAGCCCAAAGAGGGGGAGGGAGGAAGACAGACTGCCCAGGAGTCCCAGTGTTCCAGGGACAAAGAGACCAAGAGAGTCAGAGACATGAGGAGACAAAGAGGGAGACAGGCAGACACTCTAAGGGGGTTGAGATGTTTCTGCAGGCCTGCTCCCCTCTCAGCAGTCTCAAGACATGAAGCTTTTACCCTCCCAAACAGCCCCCCGGTATTCTGCCTAGTGGCCCCGTGACCCGACCTGCCCTCTGTCAGCCCAGGGCAGGTGAGTGCTGAGCTGAGGGTCAATGTGCTTGGGCTGCTAAAGCTGCCAGCATGCTGCCTCCACGCCTTAGGCTGAGTCTGGCACCTGACCAGAACCAGGCATGGGTTAAGGGGACCCAAGATCAAAGACAACCCCCACCAAAGGGTTCCAGTGCTTGGGGGCCAGTACAGGACTGTGGTTAGGCATGCAGGTCTCACTATCATGGATATTGGATTGGCCTCTGAGACCTGTTTCATAGACCAATAGCTCTGGGACCTTGGGCAAGTCATATCACCACTCTGATCCTCTGTCTTCCCACCTGTAAAATAGAGATAATGATAATACAGTCCTTGTTTAATAGGGTTGTGGTTTTATTGTGAGGGTTAAATGTATATAGAGTCTTTACCCTGAGCACCCTATAAGCTTTCAACAACTGATGGTAAAAACTTGAAAGACTCAATGAACAACTAAGGTGCCACAAAGAAGAACTGATGCTTCTCCTCTCTCTCCCTTCCTGTCTGTCTGTCCCTATCTGTCCTCTCTGTATCTCTCTTTCTCTGTCACACACACAAAAAAAACTTAAAAGCTTAACTCAGGGGATGGGGTGGTAGAAGGGACCCAGGTCAGGGAGCCTGAACCTTCCTCATCCCTGGGACCTTGGGAGTGTCAGGAAACCTCTCTGACACTCAATCTCTTCTTCTATGAAAGATAAAAACCCTCACCTACCTTACAGAAAAAGGAGAAAGTTTTTGATAAAGTTCAGCTAGTGGCATAATGGGGACCTTGGCTGCTGGATCTGTGACTTCCCTCCAGCTCTTTGGCACCAGCAGGGACTATGATTGGATGGTGGTCTACCCTGACTGTTCCTTAGCCACTGGCTGGGTTGTCAACGCCCCCTGCTGGTCAGATGAGGATGCCTCCAGTGCCCCCTCTAGGAGCTAGTGTGTTTAGCCGTGCAGGGGCTCACTCTCACACGGGACTTGGTCTCACAACACAGCTCCCTGGAACTGATTCAGATTGCCTAGGGCTGGCTTACTGGGTGGCTGGGACCACCAATAAGCATGGTCATTATTCCCTGATGTGTACTAAATATTGGACAGTGTTTTTAGTGCTTTGCCCACATTACCATTTCACTCTCCTAATGACCTATGTCACTAGGATTAACACTGTTATTATAATAAATTATTCTACAATACCTATTTTACAGCTGAGAAAACAGACTCAGAGAGGAGGATAATTTATCCAAGGCCACACAGCCAGAAAGGGGTAGGGATGGTTTTGCCGTCCAGATCTGGCTGTCTCCTGAGTCCTGCCACCTCCCATACAACCCAGGTCTATCTCAGAGGAGGTGACCCATGTATGTGCTGGGAGAACAGTAGTGTCACATTGTCTAGGACTAGCCTAATATGGGGACAGGAGGCAGCTGGCATCCTGAAAGGCACCTGGTACTACTTTGTCCACTTGGCTGCTCTGTGACCTTCAGCCAGTCCTCTGCCCTCTGGCCTCAGTTAACCTCATTGTAAAATGACAGGCTTGTGCCACATCCCGGGAGGCCCTTCGCGCCTCTGATTCCTTCTGCCACCCTCATCTCCATCATCACATGAATCCTATTTACGATACATCTTTACCGCAGACTGAGGCATATCAGCCTGGGGTCCCTGGACCTCTTTGGACTCCCTGAGCTGCCTGCAATGTTGAGTGAAATCGCCTATGAGTGTGTATACTCAACGTGCATTTTCCAGGGAGCGTCTGTATTATTAGCAGATTCTAATCCCGAAAAGCTAAGAATCATTGATTATTGAAACCTTTTAGAAAGCATTCCCCTATCCTCAATCTAAATTTGGGGGGAATGAATGGAGAAAGTTGAGTCTCTCCTGTGTAAAAGTCTTCCCTTTGCTGTCCCCTCGGGCTTCCTGGAGCCCCACCAGCTCCTGTGCCCCAGGCTTTCATCCTCCAACCACATTGACCTCTGAAGACCCCCCCAACCCACTGCTTCCGGTTCGTCTCTGCCTCCATACTGAAGTTCTGATCCACTCGCTTCTGTCATTGCAGGTCCTTATCCCCATGTCCTTCCCTGGACCTGAGGCGCCAGGACTGGTGGGTCTTTCTTAAGGTAGGTGCAGTGACCAGGATGGACAGTAGGGGCCACCGGGCAGACGAACCCTGTGGAGCCCGGGAAGCAGAATCTCAATCTCACGCTCCCTTGGCGGCCCTGGGGCTGAGAAAAGGAGGCCTAGGTTCTGGGTCTGGACCTTCCCCCTCATTGGCCTCAGTTTTTTCATCTGTAAAGTGGAGGGAGGTGGCTGAGAACCCCTGGATGGTTGCCAGGCAACCATTCAGCGCTGATGTCCAGTGCACCTTTCTGATTGATGCTGGAGG
The DNA here is from genome assembly GCF_036850995.1 of Saccopteryx leptura. Taxonomy (NCBI): domain Eukaryota; kingdom Metazoa; phylum Chordata; class Mammalia; order Chiroptera; family Emballonuridae; genus Saccopteryx; species Saccopteryx leptura. The sequence goes on from NC_089507.1 coordinate 172,291,171, forward strand.
GAGGAAGCTGTCTTGAACTACCCTGGCGGAAGTACTTGGCCCAGCATCCTTAGGGAATGGAGCCAAACAATTCCAGGACTCTTTCCCAAGCTTGGCTGACAAAACAGAGCCCACTGTCCTGCAGCTTTAGGGGAAGACTTACCCCTGGAAACAAGAAAGGTTCTAAATAGGGCTGCCCCAAGAGCTGCCTGGCTGGGGTGGCTAGGGGAATGGAGACCCCATAGGAGGCCTCCCAGGGGTGGGTAGGGGGGCCTTGAGATCAGGGCTCATGGGGTCTGGTGATGGGTGGCAACCTGCTGGGATATAGCCTCTACCCATGTCCAGAGAAGCCCAGGCAGACCCTGGTGGGAAGGGAGAAAGCATCAGCAGCTGCAGGCCCCGGGAGCAGGGCTGGAGCCTGAGCCATCCTCCTTGCTCAGCTGCTGGGGACTGTCCTGTCCCAGTTCTTCTGAACCTTCCCTCTCTATCAGCTCCAAATTCTGGGCCCAAGGAGAGCAGGTGAAGGCCCAAGGATGAGGGGAAACCCTCCAGAGCTGCTCAGGGAGGAGTGTGCAACCATCCATCCCAAGACCCCCTCCAAGGAACAGGACCAAGTCCTCAAAGGCACAGAAAGACCCTTGCCCTCTCCTACCCCATCCGCTCGCTCTCTTCACCCTACCTCCCCCCCCCAAATGATTAGAGAACAAGACACAGTCATGACAATAATGCAGAACATACTCTTCAAAAGTTATAATGAGCCTGGGGGAGGGGTACTTTGTACAGTGGTGGGAGTCACAGAGCCCACACTACCCCAGCACAGGGAGAACAGGGAGGGGCTGAGGCAGTGCACGGCCAGAAACAGGAGAGAAAGGGCAGCACCTGGCGCTCTGAGGAAGTCAAGTCGGCACTTGGGGGTTGCCCCAGGCTCAGGCCCAGAGAATGGGAGGACTGGGGTGGGCTCAGGGTGGCAATGGTAGGCAGCCAAGCCCTCTGTGTGGGACCAGGGCCCATGGATCACCTCCATCACATCCCCAGCTCTGGGCATGTGTGGCCAGGGCCCATACACAGGCACAGATGCCCAAAGGGAGGCCTGTGGCATCCTTTGGGGGTTCTCTTTCCCTGCTCTGGCCAAAGGGGCCCAGGAAGGAGTAGGAAAGGCTGTGGCAGTGCTCCCAGGAGAAACCGCTTCCCAGCTGAAGTTCAGGGATGGGCCCATTACATGGGGGGGGGTGGGGTGTGCACACACACGTGTGTGAGCTCCTGAGTGACTCTCCCACATCGATGACCTCGGTCTAACTAGAGAGTTCTGATGACACATATCTGAGCACACATGCCTGAAGACCCCGAGGCCGCCTTTCTCCTGGTCTCACCACCCTCACAGAGCAGGGGCATCTGCTGAGCTCTTGCTCACTCACGATTCATGCAGAACAGGCAGCCACCCAGCCGCTTCCAGACCTTGACAGAAGTCCACCAACCAAACCCCAGCACAGGCACACAGAGCCCTGGGGAGCTATGGTCAATTAGCAGCTTAGATTATCCACAGCCTCAGGCTGCTCCAGTGTCCACATGACAGGATTGCCCCCACTAGGCTGGACACCCTGCCATGCCTGTCTCAAGCCTAGGGGCCATAATACTGCAGCCGGTTACTCTAGCACCTTGCATCTATTGCCCTGACCCTCTGGGGTCCCAGGAGGGCCAGGCTATACAACCAAGGAGAGGGAGTATGGAGGATGACAGGGTAAGGAGGGCAGAGTCAGGCTGGGCCCCCACCCCCAGGGTGAGCTGGGAAGGGTGCATCACCTGCACTCACACACACTCCAGCCTGGCGCTCCAACTCCCCAGCATGGCCAGTGGGAGAAGGAGAAGAGGGCCGGTTGTGCTAAGGGCAGGGGTGGGGACTAAAGTCAAGGCATTTGGCTGAAGAGTCTAGCCAGGACCTCTTCTCCAGGTTGTACAGGTGGAGGGAGGCAGCCCAAACTCTTCCCTCACAGGAATGGAGGAAGTGAGTGTCTCCAGCCTGAGCATGAAAACAGGCTCCTCAGAGGAGAGATATGGGAGACCACGGCCCTGGGACAGGCCGTGCCCATCCCTAACACACACTCCCACCCAGCTCTGATAGACACGTTGTCTAGTCCCCAGAGCCACAGCAGCCTCTGCCTTTCTTCTGGCCTCCTGCAAATCCACATGTCCTTTAGGGCCACTGAGATCAGGGTGACTTCAAGGGCTCTGGGGCCCTTCCGGATGCTTCCAGGACACACCCTCTGCTTCAGAGTGTGGGAAGGATTTTAAGGGAGACGAGGGACATGGTCCTTGCCCCTGGGGAGGGCTCAGGGGCTGCGGGGCTGGCAACTGTGAGGACTTCGTGGCCCCACCGTGGGTTGTGGCAACTTGCAATTCATTTTGGTCTGGGGAGAGAAGCCCCCGTTATCTGTAGAGAGACAGAAATAAACCTCAGATAAGAGCCTTTGAAACACTTTAAACCAAGACTAGCCATTTTGACAACTTACCATCTCTGGGCAGGTTGATGGTCAGGAATGGGGACACTTGCTGAGGGGTGCCCACCCCATACCCCAAACTCTAAATCAGACTGCCTCTTCACATCCACCCCTGCCCAGACATGTAGGTTAAAGGCCACACATACCAAGGAGATTTTGGAATGCCATGAGGGAGGGGTCAGAACAGGGATGGGCCATAGCATGGCCAGTGTGGCAGCAGCCTTGAGCTCACAAAGATGGCTTTTTTTTTTTTTATTTAATTTTTATTTTTCTAAAGCTGGAAACGGGGAGAGACAGTCAGACTCCCGCATGCGCCCGACCGGGATCCACCCGGCACACCCACCAGGGGCGACGCTCTGCCCATCAAGGGGCAATGCTCTGCCCCTCTGGGGCGTCACTCTGTTGCGACCAGAGCCACTCCAGCGCCTGGGGTAGAGGCCAAGGAGCCATCCCCAGCGCCTGGGCCATCTTTGCTCCAATGGAGCCTCGGCTGCGGGAGGGGAAGAGAGAGACAGAGAGGAAGGAGAGGGGGAGGGGTGGAGAAGCAGATGGGCGCTTCTCCTGTGTGCCCTGGCCGGGAATTGAACCCGGGACTTCTGCACGCCAGGCCGACGCTCTACCACTGAGCCAACCGGCCAGGGCAAGATGGCTTTTTGAACACGACAGCTCTGCCCTTCACTAGAGTCATCTAGTCCTAGGCTTTAGAGTCACATAGACCAGGAAGCAAGCCCAGCTCTCCACCAAGCAGCCGTAAGCCCCTGGAGTGAGCTATTCTAACCCTCTGAGCCTCCACCTGCTTGCCTGGAAAATGGAGATGATCTAGCCCCTGTGTGCGAGGGCATCTCCAGAGCCTAGGAGATGGGAGGCTCAAAACATCCTAGCTGTGATTACTATGACTACTGGGTCTCATCCACACTAAGACATACAGTTTTCCACATTTTGACTTGTCCAAAATCAAGATGCACTTTACAACTGCTGTGATAAAAGAGCCTTGTGTCACCATCAAATCTGCAGCTTATTTGTCTGAACTTGGAGAAAAGGAAATAAGTGGGACCTCTTGTAATTGATGGTGACTTGAGTTTTATGAAAAATGTATTATCCTCCACTTCCGGGGAAGACAGACCCCCCCCCACTCCCAACCCCTGTTTTTTCATCCCCCCAAGGCTAGGTCACTCACAGCTCTGTGTCCTCCAGGGCTGGAGGGCGCTCCAGCGCCTGTCTCCGCCTCCGCACGGCCCCCATGATCTTCTTGCGGGGTCCCAGGGGGAAATTGATGCTACGGAGGTCGATGTCTGAGCACAGCATCAATGCTTCCAGGTCGATCTTCTCCTGCCGCAGTAGGGAGGTAAAGTCCTCCATGTGCAAGGAGGCCAGGAAGGTCTCCAGTGGGCTTGTCTCTGGCTCCAGATCCTCGTCCAGGCCCAAGTCCAGCTCGTCCCAGGGCAGCTCCTCCCCGCAGCTGCGGTCCTGCAGGCTGTTGGCACTGCCCAGGCTGTCATTGTCCAGGCTGGGGGAGCTCTGCAGCCGACCCCGCGGCGTGCCCACGCCGTCCAGCGCCGCGTCCTCCCTGCCCAGCCCGTGCAGCCCGCTGCTCAGGTAGTTCCTGCGGAACACCATGGTGCCCAGGCCGGGGCGGGTAAACAGAGAGTCATGGCCTGAGTCGGTGCTGACCTCCGAGTGGGCAGGCTCGGCCGCCAGTGTGGCACGGGAGATACTGTCCTCGTCGGAGAGGAACATGTCCCGGAGCGGGGAGCGACCCCACTCCTTAGGGTTGGCGTAGTTGCCCTGGCGCACGAACATCACATCATTGCCCAGCTGTAGGCCCGAGAGCGAGCGCACACTCTTGCGCCCGTCCTCTGAGATCTTGAAGGTGCCCTCGCCGCCCTGCTTGCGCCGCTCCAGCTTCCGCTGGATCTTGGTCTTGCCCCTGTTGGTGCCATGCAGCGTGGCCTGCGAGTAGGGCAGCTGGCTGCCCAGCGCCAGGTGCTGCAGCCGGTGGCTCAGGGTGCTGGACGTGAGGCTGGAGAAGCTGAGCGTGTCGGAGCGTTCAGCCAGCTCGCGCCGGTAGCGCCGCTCCATGCGCTCGTGGTGCTTGCGCTGCATTTTGGCGCACTCGCGGATGCGCCTCTCCGCCTCGCGGAAGGCCTTGTCCTTCAGCTTTCCCACCAGCTTGGGGTTGAGACTGCTCTGCTTGGCCGCGATGGAGTCCAGGTAGCGCACACACTCCATGTGGCCCTTCATGGCGGCCATGTCCAGCGGGGTGTGGTAGTCGTTGTCCAGGCACCAGATATTGGCCCCGAAGGACACCAGAAAGGAGAGGCAGTGCAGGTGACCGTTGGCAGCTGCCAGGTGCAGGGGCGTGTTGCCCCAGATGTCACATTTGTCCGGGTCACCCCTGCAGTGAGAACACATGGAGAGTGGTGATGTGCCATCACAGCTCAGACAGGTAGTCGGCAGTGGTTGCTGGTGTGAGGAGCTCCCAGCTTGGCTCAGCCTCCCCACGGGCACACCAGAGGGACCGGAGGGCCTGAGATCTCTCCTTTGATTCCAGGAAACACTCAGCCCTGTGCCACCAGGCCGACAGAGAGCGAGCCCACGGGGAAAATGGCCCCAGGTACAGAGGGGGTGGGGCGACGGAGAAGGCGGGGCCAGGGCGGGGCCTTCCCCAAGAGGACTGAGGGCTGGGAATCTCAGGGGATAAATATTTGATGCCCAAAGAGAAAGGAGTGAATTATTCATGGGGCCCAGTGGGGAGCTGGCCCAGAGAGGTGGTGGGCCAGGGCGCGTCTGGGTCTCTAGGCAGGCGTGGTAGTGAGCTAGTTAGCGTGGCTGCGCGTGCAGGAGTGACCCTTAAAGAGGATGAGAGGGTGGTATGTGCTGGGCCTGAGCCCTGGGTGAGTGTGTGAGGGTGTGCGTGCGTGGCAGCGGGCACGGCCATGTCTGCAGGGAGCAGGGCCAGGCCTGGCAAGCCCGAGTGTGAGAGCAGGTGTCGGGTCTTGGCCTGGGCCAGAAGGGGAGCGTGGGGGCAGCCAGGACTAGAGGGGAGGAGGAGGGAAGTCAGCAACCTGGGCCCAGCGGCCCTCTCTGCCCCTGCTGCCCCACCTTTAGGATCCCTGTGAGGCAGGGTGTCTAGGGCCTGTCCAGGAGACCCACCTACCCCCTCCAACATCCTCTACATCAGGCTGTTTTCCCTTAGGTCATGCTCCCTTCAGCTCCTGAACTCTCCCGTCCTTCAGGGGCCTAGCTCAGCGACTCTGCCTCACGCTAATGAGGCCATGAGGCCACCCGCAGGGCTGGAGAAAGAATCACCCCTTTGTCATTTCTGCTTCCTGAACAAGCCCCTCCTCACTTCCCCTACAATCGCCAAGTCTTTCAGGACAATGTAGGGAGGAGCTGCTGGGCACACACCAAGCTGGTGTCCACACCTATACACCAACCCTTACCCTTTTTGGGAGTTGGGGGTGTCGAATCTCTCTGAGGGAGGGGGCAGGAAGTCAGGATCACTGTATGCCCTCTTGGTGTGGGAGGGGCCAGTCTTGGCCTCCTGGAATATGGCTTCACTGCCAGATTTTAGATGGTCCCACCTGCTGGGCCCCAAAAACAGCCACCAAGGGAGAGCAAGGGGGGCTTCTTCCACCCACCAAATGTTCAGGCCACAGGCCAGCACCCGGCACCAGGGCTACCTGGACCCTTGCTTCTCCACTGTGATTTCCCAGGGCCCGAGATGTGCATGTCGATCCTCCTGGGGCAACTCTTTCACTCTTTTTCTATGTTCAGGCCTCCCTGATGTCCAGTTCGACCTGACTTCTCTTTATAAATCTGCTGGGGGTAAAGAAGTGGTCTATAGTGTCATTCAGCCATGGGAGCCCCCTTCACATTCCTCAATTATCTCCAAATCCCTTCCCTGGCCCTGACACCTGGACTCTACATCCTCCTCCCCCACCCCAGACAATTCCAAAGGGAAGGTGAGGGAGTTTTTGGTGGGGGAGGGGCATAGAGGGATTTGTGGGACGGTTGAACCCAGTGACATTTGGTACTGTGGATAGTTCCTATAAATCCCAGCAATGAGCAAGGAGAGAGCATGTGAGCCCCAGCCTGAGGGGAGGAGGTTGCTGCTTGGAGAGCCCTTTGCATCCCAGGCTGGCGGTGGGTACTGAGTCCCTCCATTCTGAGCCTCCCTCTGACCCCTCTGAGGCTTCGGCACTTCCTCTCCTGTTCTCACTATGCCTCTCACACGTGCTTCAAGGTGCCACCCACCCAGGAGACCTTTCTCACACTCCCACCTTCCTCTTACTCTGCAGCCGCTCCCACATCATGAACCCCCAAATCCTAGTCCTCCTCTCCTAGCCCCATATCCAGGTCACAAGTGTCACACACTGCTTGTGTCCGCCTCCCTCCCATGACTGCCAGGTCCCAAGTTCCTACCTTAGGGTCTGTCGATAGGGAAAGAAGTGGGTCAGAGGAGAGGGTGCGTGGAATCTGGGGGAGACTCGGGGGGCTGGAGAGCGCTGCGACTCTCTTCCCCTCCGCTGCGGGGCTGGTGCTGAGTACTCACCCCCGGCTCACAATGAGGCGCAGTGACTCCAGGTTGCCGTGGTAGGCAGCCCAGAGGGTGGGGGTCATGCCATCCTCGTCGGGGGCGTTCAGCTCCTTCCGGGTGGCCTCCTTGAGGAGCTCCAGGTAGCCGTCCCGGGCCGCCCGGTGGTACTGGTCGTTCATGGCTCCCGACTTGGACGGGGCGGGCAAGGGACACCGGGAAAGGCCCCCCGCTGGGGAGGGTGTCGAAGTTAGGTCTGAGGCATGGGGTTGGGGGAAGGGGCCGGGCAGGGGCCGGGGCCGCCAGCCCCCGCTGCCGCAGACGGTAGGTGCGGAGCGCCAGAGCCGCGGCTACTCCGACATCTGAGCCGCTCACGGGCGGGGGGGGGAGGGAGGATCTTCTGCGGCCCGGGGAGCCGCCCCTGGGCTGCCCCTGGGTCCTAAACACCCTTCTTCCAAGAGCGGACTAGGCGTGAACTCCCTCCAAAAGTGCCCACCCCAGCGCCCCAGCCTGTGAAGGGACAATCCGAGGTCTGTCCTTACTAGAGCCCCGGTGCGCGGCTCCGGATGTCTCCATTCATCAAAGGGACGGGTCAAGGGTTGAGGAGGAGTATCTGAGGGTAGTCCTGACCCCTAGGACGGTGGGCCTAAAAGGGGTATTAGTACCGACCGCGAGCAAGTCGCCAAGTGGACAGAACTCCGCTGTCCCGGACGCCGCCCAGTTCCGCGGGGTAGGCAAGGCGCTCTCCAGCAGGGGGCGCGAGAGGACCGGCTACGGACGCCGCGCGCAGCTGGGGAGCTTCAAATCCGAGCTCCCCTGCGCCGCATCCTGCGAAGCAGGGGAATGGAGGAAGGACAGAGGAAGAAGGAACTTCGATCAGAGATCACTGAGGTGTCGGAAAAAGAGGCATGAGGGTCTGTCTAAATCTTGAGGCAACAACAGGGGGGCACAAAGGTATAGGGCGCACCGAGAGCATTGCGATGCCTACGGACCCTTGGGGCGTCTATTGATCATAAATTCTTGGGGCTCCTGGCGGCCAGGATTGCGGGGTGCCAGGGCGCGGTGGGCGCCGGGGTGGGGTGTTCTCAGGGTGCCTCAGTGCGGGGCCGCGCCCGAGTCTGGCCGGGCAGAGGTGACGGGGCGGCGAGGGAGGGGGCGCTCCTTAACGGGTAAATATAAATCTCCCCTTATCTGGCTCCTGCGCGCTCTTCCGTAAAAGCTCGGAGGAAAGATGGATCATGTGAGTGGGTCTGAGAGGTTTATAGCGCTGCGCTCCCTCGGCTGTAAATCACCCTGCCCTCCCCACTATAAAGTGCCCGTCCAGCTCGGCGTGGAAGACAGGAGACGTTCGCCGCCCTCTGACCCCCAGCTCAGCGCGGGCTCCCGGCCCAACCAGGTGGGTGCCCCGGGCCAGGGGGTCCACGGATTTGGGAAGTGGGGACCTTGGACGGTGTCCGACGGGGCTGCGCCGCTTGAGACCGGCAGTCTCAGTTTTTCTCTTCCACATTTCCACTGCTTCCTCTATCGCCCGCGGCCCTCTCTGAGTTAGGTACCCAAATCTAGGTATAAGATGGGGGAATGAATCTAGGGTTCTGTTCGCTTCCCCCCGACAGTGACCCCTCCAACCTCCTCCAGTCGCCCCTGCCATGTCCGAGGAACTGGCCACCGGCCCCAAGGAAAGCCCGCCAGCGCCGCGGGCAGGCCCCCGCGAGGTGTGGAAGAAGGGCGGCCGCCTGCTGTCCGTGCTGCTGGCGGTGAACGTGCTGCTCCTCGCCTGCACGCTGATCAGTGGTGGCGCCTTCAACAAGGTGGCGGTGTATGACACCGACGTGTTCGCGCTGCTCACCACCATGATGCTGCTCGCAGCGCTCTGGATCCTCTTCTATCTGCTCCGCACCGTGCGCTGCCCCGACGCTGTCCCCTATCGGGATGCGCACGCTGGCCCCATCTGGCTCCGAGGTGCCAGGGAAAGCGGCGGCCGGGCGGGGGGCGGGGGCAGGCAGGAGCTGGAAGCTTGGGCTTTCCGGGGAACTGTGGAGCGCGTTGAGGTAGAGGGGTTAGAAACCCCCCTGACAGGACTAGATGTGCCTGAGGAACAGGTGAGCCGAAGGTGAGGGAGAAAAGGAAGGGAGAGGATCCCAGAGGAAGGATGAAGGGGAACATGTTTACCTTGCCTACAGATCAAAAAAGGGTGGTCATGGCAGAGCCTCTGGTGAAAGCAGAAAACTGATGACAGCTGCAGCTGAAAGAGCCCATCTAGGGCCCTTCTCTTATCTGTTTAGTCCCCGAAAATGGGGGCTCAATGAGACACCTATCCATCCACCCACTCAAACATACACTCTGCCTTTTACCCATCCATTCATCTCAGTCCATCCACTCACCTCTACATCCATCCATCCATCCACCCACCCATTATTCCACCCCACCATATATCTATCCATCACCCACCCATTCATCCATCTACCCAATTATCCAACCAACCATTTCCCTAGTTGTCCTCAGATCCATAAGCCTTCTCTCCAGCTTCTCTTATCCACCCCCCAACCCCCATTCCCAGGTGGGCTGGTGCTGTTTGGAATCTGCACTCTGGTCATGGATGTCTTCAAGACCGGCTACTACTCCAGTTTCTTTGAGTGCCAGTCGGCCATCAAGATCCTGCACCCTCTCACCCAGGCTGTGTTTGTCATCATCCAGGTGAGTGGGTGGGAGGAATGTCCTTGAGTGTGGTGGAAAGGAGCCAACACCTGGAATGGGGTCAGGAGACCTGAGCTCCACTCTTCTACACTGAGCAATTAGATGAGGTGGGGTTAGGACTGTAGAAGAAATCATGAGTCCTTACATCTGGAAGCACTTGGTAATGAAGAAATATCCAAGTGTGAGCACTGTCTTAGGAACCTATGATTTTATTTCAACCTAAGCAGTGCCACTAGTTAACACCTAAGAAGTATGAATTGTGGCAGCCACGCTGTCTCCTAGAACCTGGCCTGCCCTCCCTCCGTGCCCATAGAGGCTTCAGCCCAGGGTCCTGCTGTGGACATGGCCAGTTTGGCCTCAGCCATGACCCCTATATTCTGTATTTGATCAGGAAAAAGGTTTGCTATACCTGGGGCTTTTGGCTTTTTAAACAAGTTCAAAGTTTGTTTGTTTGTTTGTTAATTTATTGCATAAACAGCACTGAAAGATCTTCCTACTGAGCTGAGGCAAGACTAATCTTATATGGGACCAGAACAGACTCCAGCCCAGTATGACCAGAATGACCACATAGATGGTTCCCACCCCTGAAACATCATCCCTGTGGCCAGTTTTCCACAGTTCAACACATTTGTGACTTTGGAATTTATGTAGTTTGGTCTTTTACATTGTATGGGGTGGAAGAAGACTCATGTAAAAAGAAAATACAGATACCCCCACAGAGTAAGGATTTGTTGGCAGCCGGATGGGAGTGAGAACTTACAGGGCAAAAGAGAATGAAGATGGGGCAGGGATGCTGCCAAAGCAAGTGAGATGTCACCAGAAATTCTCTCTATCTTGAACAAGACCTAGCCTGAGGTTGGCCTTACTCCCAGGATTAAATAAGCAGACACTCAAACCTCTACCAGACCTCTATCCTGCAAACAAACAAACTCCAGGGCCAGAACTTTTTATTGGTAATATTTACAACTTATTAAAGAAGAGAGTACTATTTTATATGAATTTTTCCTAGTCTCATTTTGTAAAGCTAAAATCAATTTAATAACTTAGTATGAGGGCTTTTGAGGTAGAGAGAACTTAATGCTGGGTGTAGACACGGCACTTGAGTTTAGCTGTGTTTGTTGCACAGAGTAAATGACCTCACTGCTCTCTCTCAACAGACTTACTTTCTGTGGGTCTCTGCGAAAGACTGTATTCACATCCACCTGGATCTCACCAGGTGAGTGCCTGGTCCACAGCTCAGTGGCCCTGCCCAGCATAGCAGTACTCACCTTGCATGAGCACTGTGCTTACCTTCCAACCAAGGGCATAGGTCCTCTTTCTGCCCCTTAGGTGGGGTTTTAGCCAAAGTCCCCTTGCTTTGTCGGCCTGATTTCCATCACCCTGTGCAATGGTGTGTGTGTGTATGCATGTGCACATGCATATGTGTGTACCTGGCTGTGATTTGGTGGGATGGGCTATGTAGTGCACTATCTGTCCTTTTCCCTAAGAGAGGGAGCAGCCCCTGGATATCCCTAGACATACCCGCACTCTCACCAGGCTGTGTTCCTTCTAAACTCAGCTTCCTGTTCACACAGGGACCTGACTGCTTTCTTGTTTCCAAACAGCATCTCCCACTGTCGCTCCCGAACCCTCCCTCCACCTTGCCAATAACCCAAGGTGAGCCAGAGACTCTCACTGGCCTCTGTACTGTCCCTCCCCAAACAGGTGTGGTCTCATGTTCACACTCACCACCAACCTGGCCATCTGGATGGCAGCCGTGGTGGATGAGTCCGTGCACCAGGCCTATTCCCACAGCAGTTCCCACAGCAACGCCAGCCACTCCCGCCCTGCTCCTGACCGTGAGTGCCCACTTCAGATGACCCCTGGCCCTGTGACTCTCAGGCCCCAGGCTGAGAGCTTTGTTCACTGATAGAGTCAGTCTCCCAGTGCCCTCCCAGGAGAGCCTCCTCCACTCTGACTCTGACACGTGGGTGTAGGCAACACAAGAGGCAGAGTATCGGGGGCACCCTCTCATCCTGGATGGTGCCGGCTTGGCCCCACTGCCCACCCAGGTCTGCATTCCACTAAAGGAGGGTCTTGGGTTCCAAGAAGAAAGGGCAAGGGTGATCAAACTGGAGGGAGGGAGGGGAGGCAGAGTGCCTTGATGGTGGAAGCAGAGGAGCAGATGGAGAGCCTGACTAGGAGAAGTTAGAAATCATAATCATGATGGTAATGGTGACAATCTATGGAGCTGTACATGGCTGGTGCTGTGCTAAGTGTCCTAAGCACTATGTTACTTAACTCTCACAACTTCCCTATGAGATGGGTAATATTAATATTCTCACTTTACAGGTGAAGAAACTAAGCATAGCAAGGTTATGTAGCTTGCCCAAGGTCACAGAGTTTGAAATTGGAGTGGTGTTCAGATCCATCTTTGCTTTTAACCAAAAAGCCACACTGAGAAAGAAGGAGGCCCACAGTTCCCCTGGTCCTACTTATCTGGAATTCTCTAGGGCCCCCACTACCAGGACCGTCTGAACTTGGCCTGAAGACACATACACACCCAGCATGGGAGGAAAAGAAAGCATGGGCCAGCCCCAGGGAGGACCCAGCCCAGCAGGACCAACAGAAAGCTACCTTTTACACACAGAGAGTTGCTGAGGATGGCTAAAGCCAGTTGGCAGGTGGCCAACTGGGTGCTCTGGGGCTGTGGGGTACAGAGAGGCACGCTGGAGAAGTCCTTGCCCCAGGGTGCAGTCAGGTCATTTGCAGTAGCTCCGCCATCACAAGTCATTACCTCAATGACCCTCAATGTTTTCATCTGTAAAACCAGCTGGGATAGTTCTGGGGATCAAAAGAGACATTTGCACTGGCTCAAGGCATCCCACAAAGCATGGGCTGGGTGCAGGATGAGATTCCTTTTAGTACAAACGGAGGTGATGGGAGGTCATGGTCCAGGCCTCAGCACAGCAGCTCGCTTTCTGGGCTGAGCCAGGTGCTAGGGAAAGCTTACAGTTAAGCTGGAACTTTAGGGGTTCCCAAGAGGGACACCTTTTATTGGGACTGGAACCCACCTATGTTGTTGCGGAGCCAGGGGTCATTACTGCTGGGGACTGCTTGGCAATGTTTTCCTGAAGGAATGGAATGGGTGAAGTGGGCAGTTTTGCATTTTAGGTTTGTTTGTTTTTTATTTTTTTGTTTTTTATTTATTTATTTTTTTTTTTTACAGAGACAGAGAAAGAGTCAGAGAGAGGGATAGACAGGGACAGACAGACAGGAACAGAGAGATGAGAAGCATCAATCATTAGTTTTTCTTTTTCTTTTTTTTTAATTATTTATTTATTTATTTATTTTTTAGATTTTATTTATTCATTTTAGAGAAAGGAGACAGAGAGAGAGACAGACAGACAGACAGACAGACAGACAGAGAAAGAAGGGAGGGAGGAGCAGAAAGCATCAACTCCCATATGTGCCTTGACCAGGGAAGCCCGGGGTTTCGAACCCGCGACCTCAGTGTTCCAGGTCGATGCTTTTACCCACTGTGCCACTGCAGATCAGGCTTGTTTGTTTTTTAACTGAACACTGGCTATTGTTTACTGATGTGTCTCCTTGTCTCTGGCACACAGTAGGTGTTCAATAAATGGTTGTGGCATGAATGAACATGCCAAGCCCAGCGTAGGTGTTTGGGATACAGTGGTGAATGTGGCAGTCAGAGACCCTGCCCTGACCAAGGTCGCAGGCTAGGGGTGAGGCTCCTTAGCTGCGGCTCCTCCAGGAAGCTGGGAGGGCAGTACAGCTCTGTGTCCCTCTCCGCAGCAAAGCGCATGGGCAGCCGGGTCGGAGGAGACTGCCCCTGCAACACGGTTGTCTGCCAGGTCTTCCAGCAAGGTTACTTCTACCTGTACCCCTTCAACATCGAGTACAGCCTCTTTGCTTCCACCATGCTCTACGTGATGTGGAAGAACGTGGGCAGGCTGCTGGCTTCCTCCACCCATGAGCACGGCCACAGCCCATCCTGGGTCAGCCTCTTCCAGGAGACATTCTTTGCTGGCCCAGTCCTGGGCCTGGTGCTCCTCATGCTGGGGCTGGCCGTCTTCATCATCTACGGGGTCCAAGTGAGTGGGGAGGGGGGCCACACCCAGCAGGCCCTGGTCATCTACTACAGCTTCAACATCGTCTGCCTGGGGCTCATGACTTTGGTCAGCTTGAGTGGCTCAGTCATCTATCGTTTTGACCGCCGGGCCATGGACCACCATAAGAACCCCACTCGCACTCTGGATGTGGCCCTCCTAATGGGTGCCGCCCTGGGCCAGTATGCCATCTCATATTACTCTATTGTAGCCGTGGTGGTGGGCATGCCCAGGGACATGCTGGGGGCGCTCAGCCTAGCCCACGCTCTGCTCATGATTGCCCAGCACACCTTCCAGAACGCGTTCATCATCGAGAGCCTCCACCGGGGCCCACCTGGGGCTGAGCTTCACGGTCTCCCTCCCAGGGAACCCTGCCTTACCTTTGCCAACCTAGATGCCCTCCACACCTTGCCTGCCTGCCCAGCCACCCCCAGGTGGGCTGACCCCAGCCAAACAGGCCCTCAAGAAGCCATGGCCATCATCTTGGCCCCCAGGGGCCACTGGAGACGCCGGTACCTGAAGGACATCTCTCTCTTTCTCCTGCTCTGCAACATCATCGTGAGTACCTGGGGGAGATGGGGGTGGACCAGGGCGAGGGAGAGGGCTAGGAAGGGGGTTTCATCATTTATTGACTTGGCCTTCTCTGTCTTGACCCCGGCTTACTTGAGAATTGTATGGCTGTCCAGGAAAGGAGTGGGTTCAGTGAGGGTCGGGGGCAGGCCCCAGGCAAATAGCATCTCAGGGCACACAGTGAATCCCAGCATTCTGGCATCCAGGCAGCTGCTGGAGCTGGAGGGGTCCCAGGGAATGCTGACAGGGGACAGCGCAGCGATGGGAGGGAGCTGTGAGAACTGATATGGAGGTTGGGGACCTCACCCCGGGTGGGAGGTGTGACTGCTTCTGGGAACTTGTGACCAGCCTGCTTCTTAGAATAACTGGAGCAGCATCAGGAAGTAGCGAAGACCAGGGTAAGTGTGAGCAGTCTGTTAGCAGAGCTTAGCAGGGGGCAGGCCAGGAAGGTGGCACCCACAACAGCCATCCCCTCCCCAGTGATTCAGCAAAGTCCCTAATGAAGAGAAACTCCTCTGTATAACAATAGACTTCACCCAATGCAAATATGCATGTCCATGGAAACATTCTTCATAAAGGTGCACCCCAACAGAGAAATACCCCTAATGTAGCTACCACCCAACAGTGTAGATATGATGATCCCCAGGGGGAAATCTCTAATACAAAAATATGTACCCATCTGAGTACCTCCCACAGAGGGAACACACCTCTAAAGAGGTTTCGCTCAATATGAAAATAGTCCTTTTAGTTAGACCCTCCAATAGAAAAAAAATACTCATAATGTAGAAACAGCCTCAATGTGGGTATATCAATAAAAAATATCTCCAGAGAGAATTCTTACCCAGTGTCATCTACATGAGATACACTGACAATCCAAGAACACAACTAAAGTACATTTTTAGTGAAGTCCCCACTGTAAATATTGCCCATCCTACAAGTAACCTTCCAAAAAAAGAAAAAAGAGTGATCAGTAAACTCCAGCTTACCAGTGGAATCAATAAGGCTCAAAACATCATACCCTGAGCCAATCTTAGTGCTGGCCCACAGCCCTGGCCTGGCTCTCGCCTTCTGCAGGCTCCGTCCACAGGCTGGGAATCACCTTAGGGAAGGCTGGTTTTGTTCCAGGTGTCTGAGCCTGGATCAACTCTGGGAGAATCATCTCCAATTCAACAGAAACAGGTTGAGAGAGGGGCGGTGATGTGCCCAAGGATGCAGTTAATTGGGATGGGGAGGGTGGGGTTAGCTTAGAAGCCTTTGTTCTTTGCCTCATATATCACCCCAGAATTTTCTGGCTGGATCCTAAGCACCCCTCCCCACCACACAGACCTTGGGCCTGTCTTATTCTTCCCTACCTCTCTCCGGGAGAGAGTTCCTAAGTTAGCCATTTCTAAATTTCTACCAAATTCTCACATCATCTATTGAAACCTCTGCTCCCTCCCTCCATCCCACAAGAAGTACATGACGATATGAACATGGGGGAGCCCTAGCCTGGGACAAGCTGAGTTGTACACATTTCTTGAACTCCTTAGTGAGTGCCACTTCCTGCCCAGGAAACAAGAGATGAACATTCAAAAACATCCAGCCCTTGCTGTCCGCCAAACTAGAGGGCTGGAACCCGCAGCAAAGCCTACTGATGTGAGCCAGTCCAGGACAGGTCCTGACACACCCTCTCTCACACAGCTGTGGATTATGCCTGCCTTCGGGGCCCGCCCTCACTTCAGCAACAAGGTGGAGGTGGACTTCTACGGCTACTCCCTCTGGGCAGCCATTGTCAACATCTGCCTGCCTTTTGGCATCTTCTACCGTATGCATGCTGTCTCCAGCCTGCTGGAGGTCTACGTGCTTTCCTGAAGCCCCCGACAGATACGTGGAGGGTGTGCTCAGCTCCTGCGCTCACCCAAAGACCCTCAGGAATGAGCTTGAGGCTGGCAGTCACTATGCCACATTACCACCACTGGCCCCAGAGTGGAATTTTCACAGAAGTTGTTTTTCCAGGATGTTTTTTAAATCACAATCAGGACATGCCCACCCACCCCAGTGCGACCCTGATGCATGCAGCTACTGGGCAGAGACACCTCTCCCTGAAGCATTTCTAGGACAGATAAGATATACAAGTGTCAGTGGCTCTAGCTCCACCCCTAATCCCAGCCCTGTGACCTGGCCAGTGCTGCTGCCTGAACCTGGGAACCAATAAATCCCGCAGTTCACCCCCTGCTCCCCACTTCCTGTCTCAGCCACCCAATATGAGGTGATCACAGGAGAGGATCGTGGGGGACCTACCTGGAGGACCCCTGCAGATTTTCAGGTCTCAAGCTTTTCTGTGGTAAGCCAAGTCCAAGTTACACACACCAGCTACAGACTAGTACCTGGTGGTGAGGAGGAGCTGGGCAGAGTACCTGGGCTGCACCTGCCCCTTCCCTTTATCCTCAAGTGACACACATGCTATGTGTCCCATGATACTGGAAAAGTTAGGAAGCACTGACTTAGTCCAACTACCATTTTACAAAGCAGGAATCTGAGGTCCAGAGAGGAAACATGAATTGCCCAATTCACACAAAAACAGCCAGGGCCTTTCTACTAAAGACAATAATTTTCAAACTGCAGAACGTTGCTGCCCCCCCCCCTCCACCACACACACACACACACACACACACACACACACACACACGTGAAATATTTCAGGAACCTAAATTTATAACATAGACACAAGCAGGGCTGTGCTAGTTCAGGAGGAGTTGGGGATACAGACCTTTACCCCTGGGCCTCCTCTTTTCCTCCTCCCAGGGGTCTGTGAGACCTCCTTTACAAAAGGTAGAGAGATGGACTGACCCGGGAGAAAGACTGAGATCGCTGGGTGGAACAGAGAGAGGAGAGAAAGAGGCCCAACAGCTAGAAGAGGAGGAAGAATTGGTGGCCAGCTGAGTCAGGTGAAGAAAGAGACAGGATAGGGTGGGGACAGGGGTGGCACTAGGTGGGAGGAGAGCGTGGGAGCAGCAGGACCGAAGCACAGGGGACTTGAGAAGAAAATATGCCTGAACCCTACCAGCAGAATGAAGTGGACATGTCTCAGAAGCCTCGGGAGAAGCTGAGGAGGGCCAGAGGGGCAACTCCTCACCCTGCCTGCCTCTTGCCCTGTCTGAATGGGGTTTCTTCTGCCCCAAGTTCACGGCTGACTTAGGGAGAGAGAGGGTGCTGGAACAGGTGGGGTGACAAGGTTGCTGTGAGGCTGCAGCCGGCCTGGTGCTGAGTGGGGTTACAGGAAAAGACGACCCCAAACCTGGGGTTCCATTCCTGCTTGGAAGCCAGAGGAAAGTGTGGCCTGAACCCCTGCAAAGCCAATATTGCGCCCTGAGGACATCGCGCCCCACCCCACCCCGGAGGCTGCCGCCGGCGGGTCCCTTGACCCTAAGCCCCACGCCTGCACCGCCTCCAGCCCCGCCCGCCCGTCCAGCCGCCTCGCTATTGGCTTCTCTCTCTGGGCCCGAGCCCCCGGCGGGGTAATTAACGAAGGATTAATGACATCCCCAAAGTCAACAGAAAAATCGATGGACCGCGGAGCCCAAGTGGCGGCTGCGCAGTCCCGCTAGGGGAAGGAGTTGGAGGCAGCGGTCCGGGCGCCGGGGCCTCACCGGGACGGACTATCGGTGCTGCATCTGCAGTCGGTGGTCAGCCGGTTGCGATGCCTGCCCAGGCCTCAGGTAAGGCTCTCCGGCAGCGCCTTTCTGTCCAGGCGGGAGTGCCCTTGGACCTGGGCTGGACATTCCTGGCAAGCCCATCTTGACACTCACACCTACTCCTCCTTCTGGGGTTCAGGGACTCCGGGCTGCAGGGTTTGAAGCGGGAGGACGGGAGGACTGGGGGGGGGGGGAGCCAATCACGGACGACTCCAGCGCCGGCTCTCAGCTCCCTGCCCCAGCCCGGTCTCCGCGCCCCACCTCCTCTCCACGGATGGTTGCGCACAGCCGAAAAGGGGCCGGGAAGCCAGGAAGAAGAGAAAAACCTGGACTGCCAGGAAAAAGGGGTGTGGGGTTGGGCTGCCTGGGCGCCGGGTCTGAGGCATATGAATAGCGCTGCCCCAGCCCGCAGTCCCCCGAATGGCTCGGAAAGAAATCCCGAGGCTCCCGCCAGCGCTCAGCGACCTCCTACGGAGCTGGCGCGGCCCTGCTGGCCCGGCGCCGCGCCCCGACGGCTCCGCGGCTTTCATCACCTGTCTCGAATCGTGACCACAAACCAGTTGTGCAGGCCCTCCCTTGGACTGGCGTCGCGCCCAAGGGCGTGCCGGAGGGTGGCGGGTTTCTCCTTGTCAGTTCCCGGAGCTCTTGCCCTCTTTCTGCGACCCCTGTAGGTCGCCCTGCCTCGAGGCCCACCGAACCTGCCACTTTGAGGGCTCCCTCTAGCGACTTTCGGAGGGTTGAAGCCCTCGGTTGGGGGCGGAGACGGTAAATTGAAGACCCTAGGGAGAGGACCCAGAACCTTGTCGACCAGTGTCCCCTCCAGGCTTGTAGCGCAAGCGAAAACTGCCCCTGAAATTCACCAGTAATCCCGACTCTTCCAGCCTCCCTAGGATTTTTAAAGAACTGGAAGGAAATGCTCAAATCACTAACGCTGAGAGCTTTCTGTGTGCCAGACACCGATCTACATTCATTTACACAAATTAAATCATTAAATTTTGATAAAAACCCCTGTGACATAGGGATTATGCACTAATCCCTTCATTTATTCGTTCAAAAAATCGTTATTGAACATCTACTATATACCAGATACTATGTCATCTTTGTAATCTGCTTTGCCATTGGGGAGACAGAACCACAGTCTAAGTCAGGGGTCCCCAAACTACGGCCCGCGGGCCACATGCGGCCCCCTGAGGCCATTTATCCGGCCCCTGCTGCACTTCCGGAAGGGGCACCTCTTTCATTGGTGGTCAGTGACAGGAGCATAGTTCCCATTGAAATACTGGTCAGCTTGTTGATTTAAATTTACTTGTTCTTTATTTTAAATATTGTATTTGTTCCCATTTTGTTTTCTTACTTTAAAATAAGATATGTGCAGTGTGCATAAGGATTTGTTCATAGTTTTTTTATAGTCTGTCCCTCCAATGGTCTGAGGGACAGTGAACTGGCTCCCTGTGTAAAAAGTTTGGGGACCCCCGGTCTAAGTAGCTTGTCCAAGATCACACAGGTAGTAGGGGTCAGAATCTGAGTTCTCAGTCGTTAGGCTGCCCTGCCTTGGGAAGATGTGTGTGGGGGGGATTCTGGGAAAGGTGAGATGGAGCAGTCAGGGTTGGGAGAAAGGGGTCAGGGAGGTGTCCCCATGAGCCCCAAGCTTGCTCAACCTGGGCGGGGGAGACTAGGAGGAAAGATAAAGATCTTCTGGAAAGTCTCAGCTGGCCAAGATGGAAGAGGTTTAAAGGGGGGTCTCTGTCCATGTCTCCGGTGCTGAAATGTCCCCAGAAAATGCCGACAGCTGGCAAACACTGGTTGAGTGTCATGCTGTGCCAAGTTTGGGGGCTCCAAATTAAGCAGGACCTGGTCTCTGCCCTGGAGGAGCTCCTGGCCTTGAGGGGAGCCAGTCACACCCACCGCGCCTCACCAGACAGTGCACACCCACTCTCATAGATGCTTGGGCAGAGAGAAGGCTTCCCAGGACAGATCCTGAGGTGGATGGTGAGAATGGGTGAGAGCCACGGTGGAGGGGAGCAGGTGAGGCAGGAAGCACGGAGGGCTCCAGGAGTGATGGTGGGAGGCAGGGACCCACATAAGAAATGTGGAGCCCTCTGGCTGGGCCTGGATGGGTGGGGGGGATGGGTGCTTGGAGTGTGACGAGGAGGCTGAACAAGAAGAGGGCAGAGGGGAGCAAGGATGACAGAGGAGAACAGGAACTGGGGAGAAAATCATGTAGAACCTTTGAAAGTGGACCAAGTTTAATTATTCTGTGTGCCCCAGAAGAAAAGAGTAGACATACAAATATCAAGTAGGTTGTACATGGGAGAAGGGGGGACATTTTAGACCCAAATGAGATGAGGGTCTGATGATGGTCACATAGTGAGAAAGGCTGAAGCTTCTGAAGCTCAGAATTCAAAGGCAGAGACAGAGCAAAGACCAGCTAAGTAAAATAGAGCATAAGAGGTGCTGCTCCAGAAACAGGCATGGGGCTCAGGGGGGGCCCCAGGGGGAGCGCCTACTCCAGTTTTGGCATGCGGGTCCAACAGAGGTTGCTTACGGGAGGTGGGGCTCTTCTGAGTCCTGAAGGACAAGCTGCGGTCAGCTAAACAGCAAGAGGTGAGCATGATGGGCAAAGGGTGGAGTGTGGGCAGACAGGGAGATGAGCGAAGACAGGGGCATTCTGGAAGGGTAATAGGATGGTACGGCCCATGGGCAAGGGAGTCTGAAGACAGTGCTGGAGATGTAAGTCAAGGCCAGACCAGGAAGCGACAGCAGCTTCCCTGCCTTGGGCACTCTGTGTTACTGTGTTGTTTCATTTTCAGGGGGCATGCTAGGCAGTTTGGATTTTATATTGAGGACAATTAGGTGCCTGTGCAGGGCTCACCGTTGGGGAGAGGCATGGTGGGCAGGGAGATAAGTCTAGGACAATGAGGACGGGGTCCTGGACTAGGGCAATGGTTGAGCTCAAGAAATATCTAAGAGCAATTCTGGGGCTGGAATGGGCAGGCTTGGGGCCTGAGAGGAGGGCTGGTGAGGAAAGAGATGAAGAGGATGCCTAGTCGCCTGCTGAAATACGTGGGGATGGAATGCCACTCGGTGAGAGAGTGAACTTAGGAAGCAGGCTTCCTGCAGCCTGGAAATGGGGACACTCAGAATCCTGAGCCCAGGGCCCCAGGGGTGTGAGGCGAGTGGCAGGACCAGAGGAGAGCACCTGGGATGGCAGAGGGTGGGGAGGCAGCCCCCAGGTCAGCCCAGGAGAACCTTTCCCTCTGGGACAGCACCCAGCACCAGCAGGGCACCCCTCCCCAGTGCAGCTCAGTTCCACAAGGAATGAGCACCTACGGGTCCGCAGGAGGAGCATGCTGATTCCAGGCCAAGGCCCTGAGCTGTGGGTATGGGCTGACCTAGATCCGGGTCCAAGAAATGAGTGACAAAGAGGTTGGTCTGAGTGAAAGTTTGGGGACAGTGAGGAAGTAGCAAGAGACGTTCAGGGAAAGAGAAGGGTCATGGATGATGTTTTCCATGTTGTGCTGAGAATTTACGGAGTTAGGGAAAGGTGGTGCAGATGGAAGTCCGTTCTGTCAAGGTCAAGGGCAAGGGCATGGCGTTCATGCTGATTCCAACCTGCCCCGTGCTTGTTGTGGCAGACATTGCAAATCAACCCCAGGAGGTTTCCCCTAAGCCTTCAAAATCAATTTTAATTACCTAAGCGATGTGTTTTTTTAAAACTAAAACATGAAGCCACTGCCACTCTTTTCTTCCCCAGAATAAAACTTATTGCAAATCTTGTGAGTACCTTCTAGACCAGGGGTCTCAAACTCGCGGCCCGCGGGCCGCATGCGGCCCGCCGAACAATTTTGTGCGGCCCGCAGACTAATCCACGAAGTTCAAAATATTTTGGATAAAATTAAGTAAGCCTAGGGGCCTACTTGTATTTTTCATTTCTCTAGCATCCTAGCTAGATATTAGCTTAGTTAACAGCAGTTGTGATGCGAACTACAGTTTCTGGTCATTTTGTGACACTGAGTAAACTGCATGTACGAGTGTGCTTGTTGTACTGATTTTTTTTTGTTTTCAACTGCAGTGTGAAAAGTGTTGCGTAACAGTTGCCTTTTGTAGACCTAGTGCGGCCCGCCGAACAGCTGTGATCTTGCTCTGCGGCCCACATGCTGGGTTGAGTTTGAGACCCCTGTTCTAGACATTTTCAAAACATATACCCATCTGTATCCGTTATTACTTCAGATGACAGCATTCTTCCCCACCAAGCCCACACTTAGCCTCAGAATCCCTCTCAACACAATGGTCTATGCAACCATGACTTACTAATCAGAGCCAGAAAAAGAGAGGACACTTGCTCTTTCACTCAGTAGTGAAATTCCTCCCAGAAGTCAGCAGAATGCAGGATGCCTTTTGGTGGCAAAAAGTCACCAAGCGGGAAACTGCCCAGTGGCCAGGCACTATGCACATGCCCCTGGCTCCCTTGACAGATGTTATTATTACATCTTGAGATCAGGCACTGAGTCAGAAAGGGGGCATGAGCGTAGGGTGGGAGGAGGTGGTCCTCAAGCCAGTCAAAATAATGTATTAATGTGGAACACAAAAGGCTTCCATCTCCCCAGTCTGTTTGAACCTCCCCTGGTCCTGTAAGGTAGATAGGCAGCTGCTGTTATTCCCAATGTTCTGACAAGAGAGGTTGTATACTTTGTTTGGCCCTAGATCACATAGTCGTTGAGGTCAGGGATGGAACTGAGTCCAGGACAGCCCTGGCAGCCAACCAAGACTCTCCCTCCCTCCCCAGCTCCTGCTGAGGCTCCACAGGTGG
The DNA here is from genome assembly GCF_036850995.1 of Saccopteryx leptura. Taxonomy (NCBI): domain Eukaryota; kingdom Metazoa; phylum Chordata; class Mammalia; order Chiroptera; family Emballonuridae; genus Saccopteryx; species Saccopteryx leptura. The sequence continues at coordinate 172,314,039 of NC_089507.1, forward strand.
CCTCTGTAGAAGCACAGGAGACTGGACCAGCCCCAGCCAAGGAGAACGTAGTGGACACGGGGGCCGAGGAGACAGGGGCCCCAGTCTCTCTCAGGCAGAAGTCCTGGCTGGTGCGGCACTTGTCCCTGTTACTGAGACGGGACAGGCAGGCCCAGAAGGCTGGGCAGCTCTTCTCAGGGCTTCTGGCCCTCAACGTCGTGTTCCTGGGAGGCGCCTTCATCTGCAGCATGATCTTCAACAACGTGGCTGTCACGCTGGGAGACGTGTGGATCCTGCTGGCTGTGCTCAAGGCCCTGTCCATCCTCTGGCTAGTCTACTATGTGGCGGCCACCACCCGCCGGCCACATGCCGTGCTCTACCAGGACCCTCATGCGGGACCCATTTGGGTACGGGGTGAGTACGGGGGCTCTGGGTAGACAGAAAGGATGGGGAGGGTGGGCCCATTCTAGGGAGGTGCCAATGGCTGCCTGGCCCGACCAGGCTCCCTGCTGCTCTTTGGCAGCTGCACCATCTTCCTCAACGTCTTTCGCGTGGGCTACGATGTGAGCCACATCCACTGCAAGTCGCAGCTGGAACTCATCTTCCCTTCCATTGAGACTGTCTTCATCGGCGTCCAGGTAACAGGCCTTTCTCATCCCCATGTCAACAGGGAAACACTCTCCCTACCCAAGCCAGGTGCACACACACCCAATGTGTGTGTGTATGCCTGGAAACAGCCTCATGGGCAAATACCTACATGGCCCAGAGTATGCACACACACCAGGGCCCCCACAGATGCCTGCCCATATGTACCCATGCCACGCACACCTACATACACTGTAGCATCACGCACGTCACTGAAATGCAGAACCCTGTAAATACATCTGCCTGCGTCTGCTTGTATGTACTCAATCACAGAGTTACTCTTAATAAATATCCAGTTCCCTCCTGACTTCCTGTTCTCACCCAGCATTGTTTCATTTGTATCATCTGTTTTATTTCCCCAATAAGTACATGTCACCTGAGAGGTAGGCATGTTAGTCCCCTTTTAGAGCTGAGGGAGACTGAGGCTCAGAGATATCATGCCACTGGCCCAAAACCACACAGCAAGGAAATGGTGGAGCCAAGATTCCAGCCCAGGTTTCTTTAATGTGTCTTCCATGGAAAATACACACAGTAGCTGGAGCATATACCCCACGGTCCCACCCCCACCATCCACAGGCCCAGGCTCAAGGCCCTGTCTCTTTCAGACCTGGGTGCTCTGGAAACACTGTAAGGACTGTATTCAGGTCCATACCAACTTCACTAGGTAAGATGGGGTGCCTTCTCTCCCTCCAACAGCTCCTGGAGCTCCCTATCCCCACCTAGTGCCCACCCCCTATGGCTTCCTTGGACAGGGTGGTCCTGGGGCTAGGGGTTAACCTGGGAATGGTCCCAGGTGGCCCCTGGGGCTGCTGCTTCTCAAGTCCCAATGCCAGATGGGACTTGGCTTTGGGAGACAGTGGCTATCCCAAATGCAGTGATGGTAAAGTTTGGACACCCGAGGAGTGGGCCAGGCTGTGTGGGCAGAGTGTGGCATCTCCTCCAGGTGTGGACTGATGCTGACCCTGGCCACAAACCTACTGATGTGGGTTTTGGCTGTCACCAATGACTCCATGCACCGCGAGATCGAGGCGGAGCTCAATGCCCTCATGGAAAAGTTCTCAGGTACAGAGAAGACCATGCCCTTCCACCCTGAATGTGCATGCAAACGCATGCGCACGTGTGTGTGCGCGCACACACACACACACACACACACACACACACACACCACTCCCTCAAGCGGTGAGGCTCAGTGAATCTATAGAACAAACTCCAGTGGCTGGATCATGACTAAACAGAAAACAGACATTTGCCAATAGTACACACTGTCCCCCTTTTGTGCCTGCTCCCTCGGGTGCTGGCGCCCTGCAACCCTGCTCCAGGCACCCATCTAGCTGTCAGCAAGCTAGCCACTTATCCCGGCTGAGCTATTCATTGATAGATTCAGGTATGCACCTCACCCCTGGGATTTGCATTTTACTTGCAAGAAACTAAAAAGCCTTCAGGGCTGAAAGGAATGTCTTCCTGATACAACTGTGGGTGCCTGGCCATATCAGAAGGAATGGAGAATTCTGGGGAGAAAGAACTCCTCTCATTGTTCCATGTGCCCAATCCCCACCTGTACGGTCTGCCCCTCAGAGGCTATGTCCCCTAAACCTACATGGGTGTATCACTGTCTGTGGGATTCAGCCACACCTGTATTAGACAGCCATACTGTCTAAGGTGGTATCACCATACTGACCTGTGTGCAGGCATGCCTTCCCAGCACACCTGTGCACTTACACACCTGCTGTGTGAGTAACGGCACACCTGCACACTGGCCAGATTCTTTCTTTTTTTTTTAATTTTATTTATTCATTTTTAGAGAGGGAGAGAGAGAGACAGAGAGAGAGAAGGGGGGAGGAGCTGGAAGCATCAACTCCCATATGTGCCTTGACCAGGCAAGCCCAGGGTTTCGAACCGGCAACCTCAGCATTTCCAGGTCGACGCTTTATCCACTGCGCCACCGCAGGTCAGGCTGGCCAGATTCTTTATACCCTGGATACATCTCTCAGGGGAGCTGTGCAGAGGATTTGTTGCAAGCAACACAGTAGATTGTTTTGTTTCGTTTTGTTTTTAGATTATTTTATTGTTCAAAAATTCAAACATAGAGATGAGTAGAACAAGATATTTTATCACCCAGGTGCAATAATTAATATTTTCCCATATTTATTTTTATTGATTGATTTTAAAGAGACAGAAAAGGGGGGGCATTCATTTTTCTTGTTCCTCTTAGTTGTACACTCATTTCATTTCCTGTATGTGCCCTGACTGGGGACCAAACCTAAACCTTGGTGTTTCAGGACGCTGCTCTAACCAACTGAGCTAACCAGCCAGGGCCCATATTTATTTTTTTGTTGAAGGACTTACATAACTGAGATTATGGCATTTTATCTTAAAGCATTTTAATGTGTATCCCCTTAAAATAAGCATATTCTGCTATACTACAACAATGCTATTATATTTTCTAACAAAATTCCTTAACATCATCCCCATCCTCTATATCAATCTATACTAGTTTTTCCAATTAGCCTGTGAACATCTTTTATGTTAGTTTGTTCAAACATGCAATGCATTTGTTGTTCGGTCTCTTTTTTTCCTAATGACATTGAGATTTGTCAAGTTGCTTCCTAGTGGTGGCATTTGACTTGTTCTGCCTATTTTTCTAGATACTGGAGGCATAGACTAAAGTGTTGGTTAGGTTCAAACTAAACACTGTTGGTTCCAGCATCCCACAAGTGAGGCTGTGTGCCTCGCGGAGCACCTCATCGCCAGGCAGGATGCCTGATTGCCCCACAGTGCATGCTGCTGAGGATGCAGGGGTAGCAGCCAGATCCTCCCATTATAATGCTACAGGTTTCCCCTGGTGCCCAAAAAGTGACCTGTAGAGTGACATTTGGTACCAAAGACATCATCCATCAAATGCTTTGCATAAGCTTGGCGCCCGAAGTCTGAAATTCCTTTGTAAAGGAATGACCAACCTGTGATTTCTGATCTCTCTCTCTGGGCCTCAGTTTCCTTCCATACCTGTGAAATGAGTGGTGGGGTCCCTTTCACCTGTGGCACAGTCCAGGGGTTGAATGAGACTGATTTGTGCAGCTGGTTTCCTCAGAGCCAGGCCCACCTGAATGTCTCTCCCTACCCCCTCCCAGGCAATGACAGCAACACCTGCCTGTGCCTCAACGCCACAGTGTGCGAAGTCTTCCAGAAGGGCTACCTGATGCTCTACCCCTTCAGCACTGAGTACTGCCTTATTTGCTGTGCTGTGCTCTTTGTCATGTGGAAGAACGTGGGTCGCCGGCTGGCACCCCATGCAAGCGCCCACCCTGGCACCCTGCCCTTCCGCCTGCACGGGGCCTTCTTTGGGCCACTGCTGGGCCTGCTGGTGCTGGTGGCAGGTGTGTGTGTCTTCGTGATCTTCCAGATCGAAGCTGGTGGACCAACCATAGCACGCCAGTACTTCACCCTCTACTATGCCTTCTATGCAGCCGTGCTACCCACCATGAGCCTGGCATGCCTGGCGGGCACGGCCATCCATGGGCTGGAGGAGCGAGAGCTGGACACACTCAAGAACCCCACCCGCAGCCTGGATGTGGTGCTGCTCATGGGGGCGGCTCTGGGCCAGATGGGCATCGCCTACTTCTCCATTGTGGCCATTGTGGCCACTCGCCCCCATGAGCTGCTCAACCGCCTCATCCTGGCCTACTCGCTGCTGCTCATCCTGCAGCACATTGCCCAGAACCTCTTCATCATTGAGGGCCTGCACCGGCGCCCACTCTGGGAGGCAGCTCCCGAGGGCGAGGGCACGGAGGGCAAGCAGGAAGCTGAGCCACACCACAGGGGCTCCTTGCTGGAGCTGGGCCAGGGCCTGCGGCGGGCCTCCCTGCTGGAGCTGGGCCAGGGCCTGCGGCGGGCCTCGCGGGCGTACATCCACTCCTACAGTCACCTCAACTGGAAGCGGCTGGCACTCAAGGAGATCTCGCTCTTCCTCATCCTCTGCAACATCACGGTCAGTGATAACCGGGAGGCACAGGGGCAGAGCTGGCCAGGTAGCCCCAGAAATCCTCGCTCAGGAAGGGATGGTTCAAGGGGCATTCACTGCACACTGACTGTCCCGATAGTAATTGGCTTGTCTCTTTGATTGTCAAGGACATGTGCCTCTTTCCAACTAGCTCTGTGATGCTTGAGAGCAGAGGGTCCCCCAGCTCCCTGCAGAGTAACTGGCATGAATGAATGAACGTGCCAAGCACAGATACAGATGGATAAGATTTTTGCCCTCGGGATGCTTCCTGTCTGATTGGGGAGACACCAAGGGAACAACTGGGGAATTACCAAATAATTAATCATCTACGTAATTCAAAGGAAGAGATTAGAAAGTGTCTAGTTTTCTTTTTTTTCTTTTTTTTAATTTTTTTTCAAGATTTTATTTATTCATTATAGAGAGGGGAGAGAGAGAGAGAGAAGGGGGAGGAGCAGGAAGCATCAACTCCCATATGTGCCTTGACCAGGCAAGCCCAGGGTTTTGAACCGGCAACCTCAGCGTTTCCAGGTTGACGCTTTATCCACTGCGCCACCACAGGTCAGGCCAGAAAGTGTCTAGTTTTCTGAAGAACTTTTAGTGGAAGAACACGTGTTGACAAGGTTTGCTCGTCCCAGGTCTTCCCCTCCAGGCAATAGCTCGGCCTCTTGTGAGCTGTCAGAGTAACTCCACACAGCAGGCTGGCTGCTGTCCCTGGTTCACAGATGCGGAAACTGAGGCTTCGGTCGTTTAACCTGACACAGTCCCACAGCCTAAGCGGCAGTGCTGGGACAACTCAGGCCTGCTTGAGCTCACGTTGGTAATGACAGTGCTGGAAACACATCTCAGATGTTGAAATCCCTCGTCTATAAAGAATAAGTAATGAGTTGGCCCTAAGGTGCAGTAGAACCTCAGGGGAGGAGGTGTTGGCCTGAGTGGCCAAGGAAGGATTCGTGAAAGTTTGATCGAGGCCTTGAGACATGGGTAGAATTTGGACAGAAGGTGGGGCCAGGGTGGAGAGGGCAGAGACTAGCAGAAGAATGAAGCTGGAGAAGAAGATGGTTGAGATCAAAGCAGGGGGCACCCCACTTGACAGAGTAGGTTATACCCTGGGTGGTGGAATCCATCCAGAATTCAGGCTGGTAAGCCAAGGAGGTGGCGGTGCTCTGGGTGAGCGGGGATATGGAGGGAGAAGGGCTGGCTCTGAAGGCCCAGGGGGGAGGGATATGCTGGAGGAGCCATGGTTCTGGGGCCCGCCTCCCCTGCACTGAGGGCCTGGGAGCGCCTCTCCTCTATTCAACACCCTGCTTCTCCTCCCCAGCTGTGGATGATGCCTGCGTTTGGCACACACCCCGAGTTCGAGAATGGACTGGAGAAGGACTTCTATGGCTACCGGACGTGGTTCGCCATCGTCAACTTTGGCTTGCCTCTGGGGGTCTTCTACCGCATGCACTCTGTGGGGGGACTGGTGGAGGTCTACTTGGGGGCCTGAGGCTGCCCGGGGAACACACCCCTGGCAGAACCCCAAAGTGCCAAGGCTGGAAAAATATAACCCAGAGTCTCTGAGCAAACATCCAATTCCAGGGGGGCTTAGGGCAGCCTGGATTCCCAAAGACTCCCCTTCCCCAGAGCCTCTCCAAGGGGGGTGGGTGAGGGAGATTGGGTTACTGTTCACAGCCCAAGGCCAAGGGCAAACCTGAATACTGAGCTTCTAGTGCCCATACCAAGGACTGGGCAAACGCTTGCCCTTGCTCACCACTTCAATACAGCCCAGGTTATACACAGGAAGCCCCACAGCTATTCTGGGAGGGCCAGCCCTAAATGACTGAGTCTGCAGAGCTTGGAAAGGGGTGCCCTTCCCAGCCTGGCTCCTGGGGTCTGCCTCCTTCTGGGAGGAGCGGGCATGGTCCAGCTCAGCCCAGGGCCTCGCGGAAGGTAGCAGCTAGGCAGGCAGCCCTGCCCGTCTCTCCTCACACAACCTAATGAGCTCATTAATTAGCTGCCAGGCAGGGTTTGACAGCTCTCTCCCACTGCTATAAACTGCCTGATTGATTACATTCGGGCTTTGTGGCATTTGTTCCCAGGAACAGAGCTGCCACTCCAGGTATGGTGGGAAGGGACTGTCCTGGGCAGGGCTGTGGGGCTGGGACACTTCTGTGTATGAGCCAAGAGGCGTCTAAACCATTTCTTGTCTATCCATGGAGGAGGTGGAAAGAGAAAGGCCAAGGCTCTCAAATTCCCACACCTTCATCAGCACATCCTCTCTGATACAGAGCCCCGGGTGACTTTCTGGAGCTAGCTCACCATGGGGGCTATCTCCTCTGGCTCCTGGTCCCCAGGCCTGCTTGACCCTCTGAGCCATCAGGCAGAAAGGGCAGATATGACAGCCCATTCATCTTCCTGAGCCCAATGCAAACATCAGGGGTGAGGCCCAGGGTAAGGCCCAGGGTGAGGCCCAGGGTGAGCAGCCCTAGGCCTGCGGACTGGCTTTCATGCCTCTGGCCCCCCCCCCCCCATGAAGCTGGGCCGTGGCAAGCACAGGGCCGAGGTCCCAGGAACCCCCAGGCCACTTTCAGAGGCGGCCTGGGCCCAGCAGAACCCCTGGGGGTCGTGCAGAAAGCTGGGAGGTAGGCCCCTTGCCTCTCCTGTGTGGGCTCTTTGGGTGGCCACAGCCCTGGGGTCCAATTCTCCAGTCCCCACCCCACCCCCACCTGTAAGAAAATTACAACACAGGTTCCCAGTCAGGTACTAAGGTCCCCTGGGGACTGACTCTGGGAGACAGCATCCCTCTCTCTCCTGATGACAAGATCCATGGCCTGACCCGCCCCTCCTCCTTAAGCACAGAGCCAGGGCATGGAGAGGGGGCTTTATTGTGTAAAGAGGCCGATTGTACAGAGCAAAGATTGTACTGAACAGGTGGGGTGAGGGAGAGACCAGAGCCAGGAGGACGGAGGGAAGGACAAAGGGGTGCCATCCTGCCCCCAACCAGTCTTCCAGACAGTGGGGGGGAGCAGGGGGGACTCAGCTGCCCCCTCCTCATTCCCTTTGCCCCCATTACTGAATATAAGGAGCCAACCTATATCCACTGACCTGGAAGAATATAGCAAAACACCCTCAACACCCCACTCCAAATCCCTAAAATGCACGGGGTCTCCCAGTCTGGTTTCCGAAGTCAGCCAGCCTCCAGCCTTTGCCTCAAGCGGCCTGGCTGCACGCCTTCCTCCCTCAGGCCCTGGCAGTAACCAGGACTGGACCGAGTGGTTTCAGGTCAGGAGACTTGAACAGGCTCCCCTCAACCGGCCCAAGCTACTCAAGGGACGGCCCACAGCTCCCTTTTGGGCAGCCTATTAGGGCACAGTAACCTGACGGCGTCTAGAGGTGAGCAGCACAGAAGCTGGGTGGGCACTGAGGGTTGGCATAGAAACAGGGCTGGCCGGGGAGCAGAGGGAGGTGGGGGCATGGGCTGGGGCCTGCAGCCCTGGAGACTAGAGGTGCCAGGGGGTACGGGGAGAGTTCGGGGAAGGTCAGAGCTGGTCCCCAGCATTCCAGCCATGAGGGGCCTCTGAGGCCTGCCGCCCAGGACTCTGCCAGCCCCCAGCCCTGGTCATAGTAAGTTAAAGCTCAGAAGGGTGGGGGGTGGGGAGGACCATGGCTCCGCCCTCTCCTGGCCCCTGGCCCTTGTCGCTTCGTCCTTCATCCTCACACTCGCTGGATCTCAAACAGTTTCACATCAGTGTCGTACCAGACAGGCGGGTCCACATTCCTGCCAAGGGAGGGGGTCATCAGGTGCCAGGAGTCCTTGCAGACCAGGGAGATGCTAGGCGATGGTAAAGCCCAGACCACTCCCACGCTGATGTCCCACTCCAGTGTCCCACCCTCGACAGCGGGTGCCCAACCTCAACCAGCCAGGGCCATCTTGGTTGACATTAATTACCCCACTACGATGGTGGGACCCAGTGGTGAGGCCCCCAATAAGCCCCACTCAGCAGATCCTCAGGTGGATGGACACCAGACCCCCCCAGGCTGTTAACTGCCCACCCCCCACAAGGCCCACCTCAGATAGATGACACCCCACATGTAGGTGCGGAACCACATGGCTGTGCCCGAGTTGGCCTGGTACTTTCGGATGAGGATGGGGTGGGGTACAGGCAACAGTCCCACCAGGGTGCCATGCTGCAGGAACCTCAGGATCTCCGACTCATCCGTCAGGCCCCTGCCAGGGATGGGGGGGTTCTAACACGCTCATGTGGAAAGCCCACCATGAAGGTCAAAGGGAACATGGGCGAACCCTGGGCCCTCGAGGCCTGTGCCTCCGGTCACACCCCCACCTAAGCCTGGACTCGCCCCTCCTCGGAGCCACCGATCCACCCCCACCCCACCCCCATCCCCACAGCCTCACTTGTCAATGCAGATCTTCTCCACCTGGGGAACGAGCACCTGGAGCAGCCGCATGATGGTCTGCAGTGGCAGCTTCGACTTCCAGGAGAGGACCTGGGGGAGAACCCGGGGTCCTGGGGCTCGGAAAGCAGCTCCTAGAGGCTATGGGACCCGCCTGACCCCTGACCCAGGGCTGCGGGCTCTTCAAGGCAAAAGGCACCCCAATCACCACAGCAAGGGCCTGGCATGGAACAGTGCCCGGGAACAGTGACTGTTTCTCATAGTAAGGCCATGGCCTCTCATTGAGCACATACTACACTCCAGAATGTCTCCTGGCCCCTCACCATGGCACGATCAGGTAGGGATGTTTATTCTCGACATGCAAGGGCCATTAGTAGTGATCTCAGGAAACACATAAGGGAATGGGCAAATGATTCAGGGAAGAAAGCTGAAAGGGGCAATTTATTAAGAAGAAAAGGAGTGCTGTGGGCAACTGGAGCTCAACCCTGTCATACAGAGGAAATGACCGAGTCAGAGGGAGGCCAAGACCACCCAGCGAGCGGATCCTGAGTCTGGCTCTCAGGCCAATCTTTGGATTTGGACACGTTCCCATCGACTCTTTACTGAGCTGCTCCTAACCCCAGGAGCCCCTGTCCTTGTCCCCACGTAGGTGCCACCTGCCCAAACCCTCACCCACTCCGATGTCGGGCTCCACTGCCCACTGGCTGATGCACTGGACAGTCGCCGCTGCTCCCGCCAGGCCTGGCTGGGCTCCTGGTCCCAGGAAAGAAACGGGAGTGAGGGGTGGAAAGAATGGGTACAAGGTGGAGGCAGAGGGCAGAGAAGCAGCCCTTTTTCCAGCCATCCCACAGTCTGAAACCCGAGAGGGCAATGAGGCCCCTGCACTGGCACATGTGCCTGGGGGTTCACTCCTGACCAAGGAGACAGCCCAGCCCAGCACCCTTTGCCCTGGGCCCCAGGCCCTGCCCGACCCAGCCCAGCTCAGGGACAGGTTTAGGGTAAAGGCCAGCCTAGCCTCAGATAAGGATGATGGATGAGAAGTCTGAAGGCCAAGGGCTTGAGTCCGTGACCAGTAAGACAGGAAGGAGTCTGTGCAAGCCGTCTCCCCAGAGAACCACCCGCCGCCTGCTGCACTGCTGCAGGTGACTCCAGAGCGCCTGGCTGGGCCCACGCCTCAGAGCACCCGGCTGGGCCCACGCCTCAGAGGCCAGGGAGAAAGGGAATGCCCAGCCTAATCCACTCCAGGACACCTGCCGCCTACCTCCTCAGCTGGACTGCCATCTGTGGAGCTCTTCTGGGGTGCAGGCTCCAGGGATTGCAAGGTGCCATCCTCTGACACCTGAGACTTCTCTGTCAGCTTGTCAATGCCTGGGGGGGGGGGGGTCCAGGTAGGCATGAGGACACCTGTCCACTGCCGTTCCTCGACCGGGCCAGGCCCCTCAAGTCTCCCTCTTCCCTCCGCCCACTTGAGAGATGCTGTGCCTGACCCCCCAACACCCCATCCCTGCACCCACCCCTCCCAGAGCCCACTCCCAGGCCTGGGTCCTAGGCCCTCGACCAAGCTTCCACTCCCAGACACCGATACCTCTGCCCTCACCCCAGTTGCCATTCCCAGCTCCTCAGCTTCCCAACTCAAGCCATGCTCTTTGCCAGAGATGGGGAGACATATTCAAGAGACCCTGCCCATTCCCAACCGTGCCAATAGCCACACCCTCTGCCACCTGCCAGCACCAGACCTGGGGTGGCCACCAGGCTGGTCTTGAGGGTGCCCGGCTCAGCAGGGGCAGCAGGGCGGGACCCCTCCATGGAGGCACCCTCCTGTGAACTGGTGCGGGACAAGGGCTCAGGTGCCCGTCGGCGCCGCTGCAGTGCCTTGTGGATGGATGGTGGGTCAGTGGGCAGGTTGGCCAGCTGGTGGAAGACACTGCGCTTCCGGATAATGGCATAGACCAGGTTGGAGTTACCTGTGGAGAGGGAGTAACTCACCTCAGGGAGGCCCCTCCCCTCCCCCTCACCTGGTGGGCTTCCTGGGACAGAGAATTTGCAGGACAGGAGGGTGTTGACCCCAGGGGAAGGAGACATGCCCAAGAGAAGGAGGCAGAGCAGGGCTGTCACCCGGTGGTGTGTGTCCACTCTGGCTACACCAAGATACACCTTTCTGGAAATGAGCTTCTGGGCTGAGCTCCCCCTATGCGCCTCCCTGGTGCCTTACAGACCCCCTTCCACCCAGCACTAAGGGGCAACACTTGGCAAAGTGGGGTTGGCTCAGCATTTAAGTGTCCACACCATGCCAGCTGTTAAGTATTTTGACCCTGTCCCGAGCCAGGTCACGGGGGGGGGGGGGGAGAACAACATATGTGCACCTGGGCTCCTCAGCGATGAATTCTCTCAGCTCCAGGGGAGGACACACATGCTTTCCAGACCTTCACACTGGGCCCCTCCCTGGTGCTTGCTTCTTACCACACTGTTCAGGATCTCACCCGAGGGCCTCTGCATATGCTGCGCCTCCCCAAAATGCTTTTCCATGCATTTTAGTTATTTTGGAAATAATAATAACTGCTGATATTTAAATCGCCAGGCACTGTGTTATCTGCTTTTGTAGGTTATTTTACTTAATCCTCCCAACACCCTCTGAAATAGGGCCTCATTGTATTATATTATTGTTATGACCATCTCACAGATAGGACACTGAGGCTCAGAGAGGTTGTGTCCGCAACGACAGAGCTAACAAGTGACAAGGCCCTCACTTACACCAGGCAGCACAGCATCTGTGGCACCCATCAGGGTTATGCCACTCAGAACTTCCCTCTCGCCTGACCAGTGGCAGCCCAGTGGATAAAGCATCCACTTGTAACACTGAAGTCGCTGGTTTGAAACCCTGGACTTGTCTGGTCAAGGCAAATATGGAAGTTGATGCTTCCTGTTCCTCCTTTCCTTCTCTCTCTCTTTTGCTTTTTCTCTTTCCCCCCTTCTTCTTTAAAAATGAATAAATAAAATTTAAAAATAAATAAATAAAAGAAGCCTGACCAGGTGGTGGTGCGGTGGATAGAGTATTTGACTGAGATGTGGAGGACCCAGGTTCGAAGCCCCGAGGTAGCCAGCTTGAGCGCGGGCTCATCCGGCTTGAGCAGGGACTCACCAGCTTGAGCATGGGGTCGCTGACTTGAGTGTGGGATCATAAACATGACCCCATGGTCACTGGCTTGAGCCCAAAGATCAATGGCTTGAAGCCTAAGGTCACTGGCTTGAGCCCAAGGTCACTTGCTCTACTGTAGCCCCTCCTCCCCCATCAAGGCACATATGAGAAAGTAACTACTGAGCAACTAAGGTGCCACAAAGAAGAATTGATGCTTCTCATCTCTCTTCATTCCTGTGTCTTCTCCCCCCCCTCAAAAAAAGCCCCCCAAACTTCCCTCTCGTCAGATTAAGATGATCTGTCCAGGTGACCATCTGATTAAAGCCTCCCTCCGTGCCTCCACCCCCCGCTGTTGAGTGCCACAGGGCAGGAGCACTCCGCCTGGTTCTCCACTGTGTCCTCTGCACCCAGCACAGGGCTTGGTACACAGCAGGTGCTCAATAAATACACACTGGACAAACTGGGGGGCGGGGTCTTGGGCAGGTGCCTCACCATCAAACTGGTACTGGATGATGTTGTTGAAGACCTCTAGGAGGAAGAAGACCAGGTGGTGGTTCTGGGCAGCAGAGAAGAGGAACCAGGTGGTGGAGAAGGCCTCCAGCAGGTGCAGCAACTTGTTAGCAGCCACCATGGACAGACTCTTGAGGTAGGGTGACACTGAAGGGGAGGGTTTGGCTTACTCCTGGGGCCCCACCAGCCAGCTGTGCACATCCTGGGCCTGAGCAGGACAAGATGTTCCTGCTCCCAAGCCCTCCCTGCCCCCGCCTGTGAAATCTTAGAAAAGCCAGGAAGAGCACATCCCCAGAGGCCAAGGCCACACTAGCCAAAGCTTCTGCAGAACCCCAGGGAGTTTAGGCTCCACCCTTGACCCAGGGTGGGGCTGAAAGGTCAGACTGTGGCCTTGCGCGCCACCTGGCGGTGAGCACGGGATAGGCGGGCTTCGGGGCCCCTACCGTTGACCACGATGGTGAGCAGGCAGTCAAAGAGAGGCTGCAGCCGCTGGTGCCCGCTGGTGATGATCTTGTGGAATACCTGTGCGGGGTCGGTAGAGGGGCGGCCATAGAGTCCCCTCCACCCCCAGACTCAGCCAAGAGGACATCACCCTCATGCATCCAGGTGCCCTCTTACCACAATGAGTAGGTCAGCATGGGTACCCGTGAAGACTGGAATGTCCATGGGCACGCGCACTGAATAGGGCTTGTTCAGCCGCACCCCGAAGTTTCGCTCCCCACTCAGAAGCAGCAAGATGAAGACACCAATGTGCATCAGGCCTACTCGAGCTGCAGCAGGTGGCATGGGAGGGGTCACCCCATGCCACATGGAGGGAAGGAAAGGAGCCAAGGGCAGGGACCCATCCTGGGGGGACTGGAAAAAGCCCTCTTTAGGGCACCAGGCCTGAGCTTCTGGGAGATGGACAGACTGGCCGGACCATGCCTCCGCAAGGAGCCCCCACCCCCACCCCAGCCTATGCACCGCCCCAGCCTTACACTGGTCTGCTCGGGCATCGTTGAGGAAGTAGAGGATGGGGACCAGGATGTCCAGCACATCGCTGCTCTTCAGCACAAAGAAGAGGAATTTCTGGAGGGAGGGCGGAGGGAACAGGCAGCAGGGTCAGGGAGCTCCTTCTCATAGGGCTGACCACTGCCCGCCAGGCTGGGCCCTGAAGCTGGCCCACCTTGTTGAAGTCACAGAGCTTCCAGAAGAGGACCAGCAGCTCCTGGTGGAACTGGATCTTCTTGGTGGAGTTAGGCAGGTAGGTCTGGAGCAGGGGGTTGGACAGCAGCCGGGCTATGCCCTTGAGGATAAACTGGAAGTCCTGGGAGGGAGAGCAGGCCCTGTCCAGTCTGGCTCCCTACCAATGCGTCCTCACCAGCCCAGAGCGTGGCCCCGCCCAGAGAGCCTTGGTGGCTTATATCCTAATGTCATCAATAGCTGACATTAGAGCCCCTCAGGAAGTTGAGTCCAAGGCCAGACTGGGGGGCGCCTTCCCTTCCACCAAGAGGGTCACTCACTGAGCACCTACTACACGCTGAGCCGTGCTCTCAATCCTCACAACAAAGCAAAGGAACAGCTACTGTCCCCGTGCAGATCACATAAACGGGCCCCAAGGTCACAAGACACAAGACCTTGGGTCTGCCTGGCCTTTAAGTCCATTTTATTCCCTTGCCTCAACCTTTGAGAAACTTGACATCAGAGCCACCTCTTCCTGGAAGCCTTCTCAATTGCCCTAACCCAGTTGGGGCCATTGGCCCTTTTCTGCATCTTGAAACCCTCACAGTCCTACTGTCACTGTTTTACCTGGGGTGGCTTGAGTCCATGGGGACTGTGGTTCCTTTAGTGGGGTCAGGACCTCCCCACCCCATCTCACCCGCATCCTTTCACCCCCTGCAAGGTCATAACCACTATGGGGTAAGCATCAATAATCCCCCTGAGCAAGAGCAGTGCTAGGCCTACCTCCTCACGATGGATTCGGGACAGGTAGTTCACAAACAGGTTCTCAGGCCCTGGAGGCTGCCAAGGGTGGAGCTGGGATGAACAGGTGCCCCGCCCTCTGCCCCTACCCCGGGCCTAGGTGTTGGTAGCTGCGCCCCCCCTCCTCCCCAAGCTTACCACAAGATGATGACTGGGTATCCCTAGCCCAACTCTGCTAGAGAGAGTGCCACATGCCCAGGGGCCCTGCCCTCCCTCTCCATCCTTACATCAGTGTCATCCATGGCCGTGCCTGTGGTGGTGCCATCCACAGTTGGGCTGGCACTGGCGGCGCCATCATGGTCCAAGGTGACAATGAGCACCTGGGCAGCCTCCTCTACCAGGGGTTCCCGGTAGTCAGAGAAGAGCAAGTGGTTGTAGGGAATCCCGTAGCCCACAGGGTCATAGGCACACACGGTGTTGAGCAGAGAGGTGAAGAGGGGTAGGGCGTGTCTGCAGGGAGAGGGGCGGCAGGGCTTCAGAGACCCCACTGGGCCCAGCCCTCCACCCACCCAGGCCGGCACACAGGGAGGGCGAGCCCAGCCACCTCCTCATTCAACACGTGTCTCAGTGCCAGCCCTGGGCTGGGGCCGGCAGCAGAAACAGTGGCTTGTCCCTTCCTGAGTGGAAGGACCCTTTCTCCTCCTTGCCTGTAACTAGGCTGGGCCAAGGGAAGGACTAATGGATTACCAAGAGTGGGATGGCCAGTCATGAGGGACTCTTCATAGGAAATCATGTCCACACCCCTTAGATTCCTCCTGAAGCCTTTTCTTCTTTTATTATTTTTAAAGACTACTTTTTAGAGGTCACGAGACAACTGAGGAAGGTACAGAGATGTACCATATACCCCTGCCCCCACAGAAGACTCCCACACCAGTGTACAATTTATGAACCTACGTCCATACATCTTAACCACCCAAAGTCCACAGCTTCCGTCAGGGCTCACTGTTGGTGCTGTACAATCTGCAGGCTTGGACGAAGGTATAAGGAGAAGGGGCTGGTGGCCCACAGGGAGGTGGGCTGCCCTTTGGGAAGCAGAGCAGGTGCTCAGTCACCGTTCTCAGGCCACAGAATGACTCCACTCAGAGATTCGTAAGATGTCAGGGTTCAAGCGCCTCATCCTATGGATGAGGAAACTGAGAACCAGAGAGGCTAAATGAGTGGCAGGGCATGGCTGTTTGCCTGATAAGGCTGGTGAGAAGGAAAACTGGCCAGCTTTTGACTGTGGCTGGTGGGGGGAGTCACCTGGGTTCCTTTCTGGGGGGAAAAATTGGAGCAGGAGGCCAGGAAAATCTGATGGATGAGATGTGCCATGTGGGCACCAGACTCTGGACATGATAGGATGAACCAGGAACCTTGGGGACATGACACTAACTCCTGTGCTGTCAGCAGAGCCCTGGGCACAGCTGGAGCTGCACAGCTGCAGTGCCAATACCCGTTCCTAATACTCAGTTCTGCCATGTGACACTTCCTTGTACTCATATGAGCCCCCGTAGCCCATGAGCACCCCCATGTGGCCGGGATCCCCTATCCTTCAGGGTGCTCATTATGCCCCATCCTCACCCCCTCTCTAAATTGCACTGCCCAATACAGGCCACATGTAGGTCCTGAGAGCTTAACACGTGGCAGATTGAATTGAAATGTGCTGTAAGTGTGAACTACACACCTTAGCATGAAAAGGGAATGTAAAACATTTCAATAATTTTGTATATTGATTACATGTTAAATGCTAATATTTTGCATTTGTTGGGTTAAATCAAACATATTACTTAATTAATTTTGCCTGTTTTGTTTTTACTTTTTAATGTCGCTACTAGAAATGTGTCAATTTCCTATGCAATTTGCATTATATATTTTTTATTTTATTTATAAAATTAAACTTAATGACGTTATATTTCTACAAGGTGGAGGATCCAGGCACACGTCACCCAAGGCCCCGCAATGGGACATTGGACAGCACCGGCATAAGGTGTGACTGTTAAGTTACAGGTCATCACCACCAGGGGGAAGCACCTCCCCTCAAATAAGACTCAGCTGGAGTGTGGCGGCAGCTCCTCAGCTCTGCCGCCTGGAATAAGAAGGGAATGGAAAAAAAGGCCAGGGGCCCCTCACCTGTTCTCCGTGGAACAAAAGAACTGCACCCACGGGTTAGTGCTGCCACTGTCCGGAGCTGGGGGCAGGTACATGGCCTCAGAGAAGCACGTCAGCAGCAGCTTCAGTAGCTCCATCCTGGGGAGGGGGTTCAGTACCTGAGGGTCCCACTTCTCCTCCAGGAGGGCATGCCCACCTTGCCCAGCCCCAGGTCAAGTCCATGAGAAGAAATGGCCCCATTTTATCCCTGGGAGGCTGAAATTGGGTCATGAATGGGTAGGGTCTCTGTAAGGCCCCATGCATGGTTCCCTCCCTGAGCCGTGCAGGGACCAGGCTTGGGGTCCAGCATGCCACAAGCTCTGGGCCCAAGAAAGCTCACCGGTTCATGTCGTGGATATAATTGGGCTGAGGGGAGTGAGCAAAGCCCACACCGGCCTCCCAGATGTATTCACAGCTGTCCAGGGAGTGCACGTCCTCCATCAAGTCCTGGGGACAGGGATAGGGAGAGATCAGGAGAGATCAACCTCAGCCCCCGCTGTCCCTGGAGCAGAGACCCTCATATTATCCCAAAGACAGACCCTTAAAATGCCCCATGTGCTAATGTACAAGGGAGGAAATAAATGTTCTCAACCTCTTGAAAGCTCATTTTTCTTCAGTCTGGTTCTTTTACTTGCTCAGTCTAGTTTGAGACAGAGAGAGATACTGAAGGAGGGGAATAGAATTGGGTGTGTCTGGTGGTGCATGGGAGTGGGGTCAGAGAGCACTCAAGGTCAAGTTCATGGGCCCACGGGAAGTGAAAGGGCCAAGCCTCCTGTGCCTCAGCCCCACACCCCACCCACCATCCAGGCCAAGACAATGAGAGCCTGTGCCCAGCCTCCCGGATGCAGGGGGCAGGGCCAGGCACCAGGTGGCTCCGCTCCAGCTCTGCCAGCCACCCCGCCTCCCTGGCACCAGGAACGCAAAGGCGGCCCAGCTCTCCCTGAGCAAATTTAACGGCAGGCGTGCCGGGCATGCACCCTGGGCCCAGGCTTCTGAAGGGCTCTGTAAAACTCCAACTTGATACTTTTTCTAATGACAAGTGGCCCAATATTTTCTTCTGTGCCCGGGGCCTCAACTGATTGATCTTAATCCATCTCTGCTGAGCAGCCCTGCCCCCAAAAACATCCTGCCCAAGGCAACTTCAACCTGCCTCAACCTAGAACCATAGCCATCCCCAGCCCAGGGGTGGAGTTAGGGGCTCTCACCACAGTGCTCCTCCGGTGGCTCTGGACAGTGAAATCTGGGCAGAAGAGCAAGTCAGCAATGGCCAGGAGCAGGGACTCTGCCAGGGGCCGGGCATTCTCGTCATTGTCTTCACCCTGTTCAGGACACAGCACCCAGGGGCTACCTCATTGTTAGCTGGCCAAGGAGAAGGGGCTCCAGGACTTGGGGGAAAGGAGGAGCATTGGGTCGAGCCCAGGCAGTCACTGGGACAAAGAGTAGAGTGAGGAAACCTCTCACTGACTGGGAGGGCCAGGCCATGTGTGTCCCCTAAACCCTGGAGCTTCAGTCCTGCAGGGATCCAGTGGGCTTAGAGGTAAACCCAGGAAGGGGAGGATGGGAGGGAGAAAGGGAGGGAGAGGACCAAGCTGCCCTGTCCCCATCTCTGCCCACATGTAGAGCAGAGGCCCCTGGGGGAGAGAAACTAAGGGCTCAAGGAAGGAAAGTTGACCCCCACTTCCCCTACCCTGTACTCCTCAAAGCCCAGGAGAGGTCTGAAAGAACGTGGCTGGCCCGAACCTGGTTCTCCACCTGTCCCCACAACTCCACCTCCCACCCAGCCCTGCCCGACCAAGCACACAGACCCCGCCGTGCCCTGCCCCGGGCACTGTGGACCAGAAGAAGCCCCTCCAGTCTGGGTCCTCAAAGATGTAGGGAAGCACGCGGGTCAGAAGCCGGCTGCAGTTCAGGACAATCTGTTTCTCCTTCTCTGAGTGGCAGCCACTCTCAGCTCCCTGTACCAGCTTCTCAACAGCCTGGAAGATGGGAGAGGGGCACAGTGGAAGGGTGGGCGCAGGCCCTGACACCTGGCTCAGGGTGAGCACCCCAGGCTTCAGAGGGGGAAAGGCATCAGGACCACAGACGAAGGCCCCACCCAATAGGGCCACCCCTTTAGCCAGGGTCAGCCAGCCCAGGTGGATGGGATATGGGCCAGCCCACCATTCACTGGTGAACACCTTGCTAAGTAACCACCCACCTGAGCTTCAGTTTCCTTACCCATAAAATGGTAACACTGAAAGTAGCAACCACACAAGTGAGCTACATGAGCTGACCTTGGAAAGTGCTCAGCAAGGTCTGGCATGGAGGAAGCCCTCACAGATGGCGGGTGCCATGATCACTTCCCCAGAACCGAGTCCAGACACACCTGGGTGCCTGCCCTCTCAGACCACAAAGCTGAGCCAGCTTCAGTTTCCTCACGAGGGTGGTAAATGGCTCAGCTGGGAGTGGCAGTGAGGGGCCAGGTACCCCTCACCTTGTAGCATAGAGTGGCCAGGTTGGAGGGCGACTCCTCCCGCACAGCCCGGATCTCTGCTGCCGGCACCAGCGCAAAGACGTCCTGCACTGAGGTGGCCGTGTCCGCCCAGAACTGGTCCCAAAAGGCATCATCAGTGGCTTCCACAGGCTGTAGGGGAACCCAATGTCCAGAGTTGCACAATCTCTTGCCCAAGGGCCCATAGTTTGCCCAATGTGTAGCCAAGGAAGCCCCCAAGAAGGAAACATAGTCCCCCTACTCCATCTCTGCTGGTGTCCAGGAACCTTCCCATGTGAAGGGCGTCCTCAGACACCAAGAGCCCCAGCCAGCACAGGCAGGCTGGGGACACATGGCAGGCATGGTCAGGGGTCAGCTGGGCATTTAGTTTAGCAGCCAAAGCTCAACCCAGTCCCTGAGGAATTGTGTGACTGTCCACCTCTGAGAATGTCACCATCCTCCTCTGGTGGGCTTCCCCACTTGGAGACATTCTCAGGCCACACAACTAGGTCAAGTGTCCAGGGACCAGACCCAGGCTGTGCCTCTCCCCCTAGGAAGAAGACAAGGGGCATGTGCTCATTTCCATTCACCCGAGCGATTCCTGAGCCCCCGTCTCCACCCTCTCCCAGCATAACCAATACATGTCGAATCTAAAGGAGTCAACCCATGGCTCTCTGACAGCACCTGCACCTCCAGGTGCTTCCAGCACTGCAATTCAGGCCACTCTGGCCAGGGCCCCACCCCCAAACTTACCTCCTCAATCCAGCCTCCAAGTTGCCCCAGCCCACATTCAAAGCCCGGCTCCAAAGGCATAGATCCCTCAACAAAGACCTTTAGGGCTCCCACTGCCTGCAGGATTGTCTAGATCTCAGCCAGATGCTCAGCCAAGACCTTACCAAAAACACACCTACACACCTGCATACACACACGTGTGCACACACCCCTGTGTTTACCATCCCTACAAAACCACCATCAAAACTGCTTCTTGCCTTTGTTCAGACTGTCCCCTTTTGCCAGCATACCCATCCCTCCTAATACATTCCAAAGTCCCACCAGTCCTAGTGAAGCAATGTCCCTTAAACACATTTATGCTTTTTGAATCATATAGGCAATGAATGTGAATCACAAACTCCACTTCTAGAAATATTTCCTAAGGAAATGATTGGAGATGTTTATGCATCTATAAGGATGATAACTGAAATGTTATTGTTGACAACAGTAAAATGTGGGGATGAACCTAAATAACCAACAATCAGGGAATACTTAAAAAGTTAAGGCACATCGCCCTGGTCGAATCAGTTGGTTATAGCATCATCCCGGAGTTCAGAGGTTGACAGTTTGATCCCTGGTCAAGGCACATACAGGAACAGATTGATGTTCCTGCCTCCCTCTTCTTTCCTCTCTCTCTCTAAAATCAATAATTTTTTTAAAAGTTAAGGCACATTTATACAATGGAATATTATGCAGCCATCAGAATCACATTTTCAAAGAATATTAATGAACAGAAAATGCTCAGTGTCATGTTATGTGGGGAAAAAAAACAAGATCTAAAATTAAAGGATGGGCACAATTTATGTTAAATTATATACTAATGGCTCTGGCTGTTTGGCTCAGTGGTAGAGCATCGGTCCAGCATGTGGAAGTCCCAGGTTTGATTTCTGGTCAGGGCACAAAGAAGAAGTGACCATCTGCTTCTCTATCCTTCCCCCTTCTCTCTCTCTCTCTCTCTCTCTCTCACTTGCTCCCCCTCCCACAGCAATGGCTCAATCGAGCAAGTTGGCCCTGGGCACTGAGTATGGCACCATGGCTTTGCCTCAGGTGCTAAAATAGCTTGGTTGCCGAGCAACGGAGCAACAGTCCCAGATGGGCAGAGCATTGCCCCATAGGAGGCTTGCCAGGTGGATCCTGGTCAGAGCACATGTGGGAATCTGTCTCTCTGCCTCCCTGCTTCTCACTTAATAAATATATATATAATTATATATAAAGTAATAAAAGCCTAGAAGAAAATGACAATCTTAACAGCAATGATCTTTTGGGCAGTTTTTATTTTTTCTTTATGTTTTTCTGTAAATGCAGTATTACCATTTTCTTCCTTTTGAATGTTCACCTGTTGAGGGGCCAGGGTGTCTAGGCACTTCTACCCTTCAGAAGAGCACTTTCTGCAGGAGACCTTTGCCATTGCTCCAGTCAACCTATGCTTTTTCCTTCCTCTCAAAGGGCTGCTCTTGGCTCAGCGGAAGATGTCGGCCCAGCATGTGGAAGTCCCGGGTTCAATTCCCGGCCAGAGCACACAGGAGAAGCACTCATCTGCTTCTCCACCCTTCCCCCTCTCCTTTCTCTCTATCCCTCTCTTCCCCTCCCACAGCCAAGGCTCCATTGGAGCAAAGTTGGCCCAGGCGCTGAGGATGGCTCTATGGCCTCTGCCTCAGGTGCTAGAATGGCTCCGATTATAGCGGAGCAATGCCCCAGAAGGGCCAAGCATCACCCCCTGGTGGGCTAGGCTCATGCGGGAGTCTGTCTGTCTGCCCCCATCTCACTTTGGAAAATTAATTAATTAATTAATTAATTATCACCTGCTATCACCACAAATCCACAGATAATATACATTACTCTTTTATAATTCTACCTGACCAGGGGGTGGCGCAATGGATAGAGCATCAGACTAGGACGCAGAAGACCCAGGTTCGAAACCCCAAGGTTGCCAGCTTGAGCACGGACTCATCCGGCTTGAACATGGGCTCACCGGCTTGAGCACAGGGTCACTGGCTTGAGCAAGGGATCACTTGCTCTGCTGGAGCCCCCCCGGGCAAGGCACATATGAGAAAGCAGTCAATGAACAACTAAGAAGCCACAACAAAGAATTGATGCTTCTCATCTCTCTCCCTTCCTGTCTATCTGTTCCTATCTGTTCCTCTCTCTGTCTCTGTCAAAGAAATAAAAAATAAAATAAAAAATTCTGTCCTCTGAAGCTACTTCTTGCAAGAAGTCTCGCAGAGCGCCAGACAGACGGGCTTGCTCCCACCTTGGACCCTTCCTGCCTGCTCAGTCACTCACTATAATCCCTGACTCCGTGGGTCTTAAGGCACCTTTAGTCCACCAGCCCTTCCTCCTTGACCTGCGGTTGAGGCATAGGGCAGATGCTGAGGCAATGTTTGTTCAGCTAAAGGCTATAGTTATTCCTAGAGATCCCTTCAGCCTGGTCACTAGGCAGGGCTGAGGACCAGCGGGGCTTTCCAAAGTCAGGGCTGGGGTTGCGAGCCTCTCCAAGGTATACCCTGGCCCCCAAGCGATGCCTTCCTCTGAGCTACAGGGCAATATATGGTCTTGGCCCTCCGGACAGGCCTGGCACCAGGACCTGCTCAGTCCCAGAACTGGTAGAGCGAGTTAGCTGGGGTGAGAGGAACAGAGGCCAAAGGAGGGGCCCTGGGGCTGGGGTTTGCTGGCCCTCAGTCCCTCAGCCAGGACAGCCCTCTGACACTCACGGGGGTCCAGGGGTACCACACCCTAGTGTGGTGGCCAAGGTGGGGGCTGGAAAGAAAGGACATCCCAGAAAACATGCAGAACCCTCCCCCACCCAATCTGGGAGCACCTCTGGGAAGCTCCCATTTCTACACCTTTCCCACCTGCCAGGTAACCACTACCCACTTAAAGGGACAGAAACTCATCTGAGCACCAAGTGGACTTGGTCTCTGACCTAGTTCATCAGACAAGTGTCCCCAGGGTAGCCCAGTCCTGAATCCAAGGGAAGTCCAGCTATAGGAGCGGGCCTTAAACTTCCAGAGTGGTGACTTTCACCTTCCCCATCCCCAACTTGTCCCATTGTGGCTTGTACACTTCAATTTGGTGACCATTACCTGACCATACCAGGCTAGCTTGATGCTACATATTTGACCAGGGTCACTGGAGCCCCTTTAACTTCTAAGAGGAGGAACATGGCTTAATTCCTGACTCAGTTACCCTAGCTGAGCTCCACTCAAACCAAAGAAGCTTTAAAATCCAAACCAGTTTCTTTAAAAAGAGAATTTTTGCTGAAGGTAGGCAGGCCCAGGCCGCCAGGTACACAGGGACTAAGCTACCCTGGGGGGAAACCAGATATTCTTACCCCAGCTCTGCCAGGACCTGCTCAGGCCAGAGCTCCCACTGGCCTGAGTGACCCATTGCATCTTTTGAAACCTCTCTGGGGGAAAGATGGAAGGACCAGCAGTGCGCCAGCCAGCTTGAAACCTCTCTGGGGGAAAGATGGAAGGACCCAGCAGTGCGCCAGCCTGCTAAGTGTGACCTGTTCTAGAGGACTGTGTCACCACGTTATTAACACGCATATACATGTGCACACATGTAAACATGGACCCACCAGGTCTCATCTGTCCAACAGCAGAGAACCTCCAAACAGGTGGGATCTAGGAGAGGGTCCAAGTCCAGGAATGTCCCCCTCCAGGGCCCCACCCACCTGGGAAGGGCTCAGGAAACAGCCAAATCTCCTGGCCCTCAGGACCAGGGTCAGGCCTAGCTCAGGGCAGGAAGAAAACAGGATGCAGCACAGGAAGGCTGAGCAGCGGCCGCTCAGGCCCAGGCTACGGGGAAAGGCGCTGGGTCAGCTTGTCTGCAAAACTGTTCACAGCGCAGCCTCTGAGGGCTGGGACTGGCGGATACTATGCGGACAACTGGCCTGAATCTCCTTGGAGGCAGGGAGTGACCAGACGAACATCTGGGATCTAATCCTCACCCCCAAGCTGCCCAAGCCAGGTCACTGCACAGGATCTGAGGTTTCGGCCCCTGAGGGTCTTTCCCCCCAGGCGTCCCAGGCCACCTCCCACTTACAGGGCCCCAGTGCTCCTCAGAGGGAGACCCAGGCTGGCCTCTAGCTTTGGTCCTATTTCAATCCAACACAATATCCCCAGCTGGGAAATGGAACAGCATAGCCTCAGTCAACTCCACCAGGAGTTTTGAGGAGGGGGGCGCCACAGGTAGAAATGTAGTCCACCCAGATCTGTTGGGGTCTGGCTGAGCTAGTCCTGCTGACCCAACAAAGGACCCTGGCAGCTGAGCCAACAGCCCATAGTTAATTTCTCCAACAGGGTGTTTCCTTCAGCAGGTAGGTAAACATAAGAGCCTCCCTCCCTCTCCTCTCCATGGCCCCACATTGAGCGGCTGGCCCACCTTCCACCCAACCCACAGATCTAGAAGCCCCAGCCCTAGAGAGCCAAGTGCCAGAACTATCCAGGAGCCATGGGGGAAGCAGCAAGGAGCAAGGTCTGGTTTCTATCAAACACCTCTCAGTCGGGCTGGACTCTCCAGAGGTCCTGGGCATTTGCCAGCCAGCACCTGACCTTTCTCTCATGGGAACGAGAGAGGGTGGGACCAGTGGTCTGGCCTCTGGAGCTGCGACCAGCTGGCTGTGGGGAAATGGCTCCGTCTGTAAGAGAGGGCCCTGGAGAGCAGTGAGATGGGGTTGGGGGCGGGAGTAGGATGCAAGTCCCAGATGGCAGCAGGTCTGGACTCCTTTGAAAGTGGGGGAACTGGGGAGACAGGGTTTGCATCTCTGTGGCCAGAATGGCCTTGTTTGAGGGATGAGGAGAGAAGGGTGGACAAGGAAACAGGCTTGCTGGGGCCAGGTCCTGTTTACTGGGGGCAAGGAGGTGGCCTTTGTGCCACTTGTGGACTTGGGGGAGTGTGCAAGCATGGACTAAGTCACAAGACACCCCCAAACCCCACACCAGCAGGTCAAGGGCAATCTAGAAGTTTCTCAGCCCTGACCCAGGAAATAGAGGGTACCACAAACACAGCCATCCTTACTGCTGGGCCTCAGAGGAGAAGCCCCCTTCAGAAGTGGTCCCACTGGGAAACTGGTATCCACGAGCCTGGAAGCAAGTTCCCTTGCCAGGCTGCAGCGCTGGCCACTACTCTTAGCGTGTCCCCAGGCAGACCTGGGCCTTTCCAGCCGGCCGTGGGCATCGACCTGGGCCCAGCGAGGCTGCGGCCACCGCGCACCAGCTGTTCCCCAGTCAGGGCGGGCGCCGGCCCGGCTTTGTTTGCATTGAGTCAGCCGGGTCTGTGCGTCCGGGACCAGCGAGCATCCAGGGGCAGGGAGGGGAGACGGAAGGTGGATGGATGGGTGCAGGCAGGGAGAGGCTCAAGATGCAAGGCTTGAGGAGCAGAGGGGATGAGGGGCAGGCAGGGGGCGGAGTGGCGACGCCGGCTCGGGAAGGCACACGTCAGCCTAAGGTGGCAGCTGCAGCTGCCGGGAGAACGATGTTCCCGGGAGAGAAGGCTGTGGGTGGAGGACTAGGGCTAGGGGATGGAGCCTACGGGTACAGGCCAAGGGGTTCAGCCCCGGCCCTGGCTTCCGTATCACCCACCGGCCCATCTGGTTCCCCCATCTCAGGGCCAGCCAAATACGCGCAGCCCCCTGGCCCTGCCCAGCTCCCAGCCCGGCAGGTGGGTGGGGAGGCCGGGACCCCCGGGCGCACCTGCGTCTTGGTGGTGAGCTGGATCACAGCCTTTCGGAAATTCAGCTTGGAGTCGGCCGACCCCATATCGTTGGAGCCCGCTCCGGCCTGGCCCTGGCCCCGGCCTCGACTCCCGCCCCAAGCCCGGCTCTGTATCCAGCTTCAGCTCCGCGGCCCCCGCGGCTCTCGCAAGAGCAGAGCGCGGCACAGCACCCAGCCCGCGGGCCAGGCGTCGGCCCCGCCTCCTCTTGGCCTCGCCCCCTTCAGGCCCCACCCCCTCGTGGCTCAGCCCCCAAAACCTGCCACACGCCGCCCAGTCCGTTCCCCTGTCCCGAGACTGCCCCTCCAACCCAAAGCAGCAGCAGCCGCTCGTCCCGCTTCCTTCTCAGCTGGACCAATGCCTCTGCGTCCCTCCTTCTGGGTTCGAACGTTGTCCCTGCTCCATCTCTCCTATTTCCACTCAACCCAGGCCCCTCAACCCTCCCATCCTCAACGTGATCCCCACGCCATCACTTGGCCCTCTCCCTTGAGTTTCTTACTCGTAAATCCCTGCCCTCCCCATTCTTTTTTCTTTTTTCCTGAGCATCTGCTCTCCTGGTTTCCCCTTTTTCTGATCTGTCAAGCTCACACGTCTAAACAGCCCCAGGCTCAGCCTTCCATTCTGTGGAAGGAAGGCCACTTGGCGCCCCTGCACTGGGAAAACAGCGCCGGGACTTGATGAGGTCTGGAGGTCTCTGGGTCCCACAACTCCTTTCTGACCACCTGCCTTTCTGAAAATCTTTTAAGTTCATCCATTTCAACAAATGTGTTGAGGGACTGGAATTTAGCAATACCATGTCAGCATCACCGTGCACAGGGGCTTAAAATCAGAGGGCCTATCCTTTATGACCAATTATCTAGGGAGAGAATCAAGAAGAACATCAGCCATGGTTCAACCAGAGCTTTTGATAGAGGCAAAGTGCTAATAATAAAAATAATAATAATTATGTGACGACAATATCGCTAACAACAAAACCTACCTCTGAAGTATGTATTATACACATTTTACACTTGAGGAAACCGAGGCTCAAAATGTTTAAGTTACTTGCCCGAGGTCATACAGCTAGTGAGGAACAAAGCCAAAAAAAGAAAATCCAACTCACTACCAAAAGAGTTTGCACTTTTTCCACATCATCTTGCATGCTACATCCGGAAGCTTCTGGAAATCCTAGATGCTTCAAAAGGAGGTGATGTTTAGCTTAAACAGGAATTCCACCAGTAAAAAATGAGGGACACACCACCTGGGCAGCAAACAGGTGATGCAAAGGCAGAGTAGGATAGGTATGACTGTAGGAAGGAGGGGGACAGGGTGTCACTGAATGAGCAGACTGGACAGGATAGCTCAGTCCTTGCTCCAGAGGTGTGTTTTCCCTGCCCTGGATGAAATCCTGAGCAAGCTCTGTGACTTTTCTGATTTCTCTGATATAATGAATGAATGGTACCTTTATTTGACATTAAAAAAATATATATGTATCCAGTTTACTCTACAAACCACCCAACTCCAGTCCAGCCTAGAGTGACATTAAAAACTCTGAAGGGGCAATGGGAGGAATGGTTACCAGAACCAAGAGGAAGAAAGTCCAGCTGTAGGAAAGGGCTGACAGGAGTAGTGGCCTGCCAGGGTCTGGAAGGGAGGTAGATCCCCAACCTTCACTCTTCTCCCCCTCTATTTTCTTATGGTGCTTCCCATCAGTGGACCCAAAGACAGCAAGAGAGCAAACGACCCATGAATGCAGCCTGCAAAAACCTAAGCCCCCTGGGCATGGAGCAGATGGAGACAATGGAAAGAGATTGGAAAGGGCAGATGGAACGTGTCCTTCATCCAGGCAGGTGGAGAAAGCAGAAGGAATGCTCAGAAGTGTAGAGAGCCTGGTACAACTAGAGGATGGAAACACCCTGTTGAGGTGAAATGCGGGGAGAGACAAGAGATATAGCTTGAGAGGCAGACCAGGACCAGAGCATAAATGGCTGCATACATCCTGTTAAAGAATTTTTATCTTCTTCTGTGAGCAATGAGGAGCCTTTGAAGCAGGGGAATAGTGTTATGGGATGTCATTTATGTCTTAGCAATGTCATTTTGGCTGCTGCGGGAAAGATAGTGACCTGAACACAAGGAATCCAGCTAGCAGGGGGGAGACAATGAGGGTTGAACCTAGGCAATCACAGATAATATGGAGACTAAAGAGGCAGGTGACACTGGCGATGTAGAATCTTGATTGTCAATGCAATGCATATTCCAGATACTATTGCTGCCTCCCACCAAACTTGGGGAACAATAAACATTTATCAGAAATTCAGTGTGGTCAGTAATTTAGGTATAACCCAGCTGAAGTGGTTTGTGTCTGCTCCACAATGTCTAGGGTCTCAGCTGGAAAGACTAGAATGGCTAGGGGTGGGATTAACTCAGCACAGCTGGATTCTGGAATCATCTGGGAGCTTCTTCACTAACATATCTGGCATCTGGCACCTTGGGAGGACTCAGAGGCTGGGCTTGACTGCTAAATCTGGAATCATCAACATGGGATGTCTGTGTGGTCTGGGCCTCTCACAGCAAGACCTTGGGCTCTGACAGTGAGTGTACCAAAGAATGAAGAAAAAAAAAAAAGGTGTCTGAGTGAGATATAGAAGCTTCATGGCCACTTACTACCTAGCCAAGGAATAAAATATAGTCACTTCTACCGTTCTCTACTGGACAAAGCAATCACAAGCCTATCAAATTTTAGGGGAGGGGACCCACCTAGCACTGTGTTTAAAACTGCCACATTGGGCCTGACCTGTGGTGGCGCAGTGGATAAAGCGTCAACCTGGAAATGCTGAGGTCGCCGGTTCGAAACCCTGGGCTTGCCTGGTCAAGGCACATATGGGAGTTGATGCTTCCAGCTCCTCCCCCCTGTCTCTCTCTCTCTCTGTCTCTCTCCTCTCTAAAATGAATAAATAAAATAAAAATTAAATCTCTAAAAAAACAAAAAAAAAACTGCCACATTGAACACCCTGGCCGGATAAAAAAAAAACTGCCACATTGAACACCCTGGCCGGATAGCTCAGTTGGTTGGAGAGTCATCTCCAGGCTCAGAGGTTGCCAGTTCAATCCCTGATCAGGGCACATATAGGAACAGTTTGATGTTCCTGTCTCCCTGCCTCTCACTAAATAAAACAAAACAAAACTGCCACATTGTGAGTGATTCTCTTCTCCACATGTCATCCCCTGAAGCCTCATCTATCCCTTTCCTGATCTTTGTCTCTAAGTCTTATCTCAGTAAATAGCAGCTTCTAGGTAGTCAAGCCTGAAATCAGTGTCACCCTTGGTGCCCCTCCTCTTATCACACCATGTGCCACCCATCACCACATCCTGATGCTATTCCCCAAACCTGTGTGACCCCCATCATCCCCATCTATAGCAGCCTCCACTCTTGCCCCCTCTAATCTCTTCTCAGCAGAACAGCCCCAGTAGTTGTAAAATGCAGTCACAACACTCCTCCACTGAAAACACCTCGGTCCTTTGTCAGAACAATTTCTTCAGGGCTGTGCCATGACCTCCACAGCCTGTTCATCTGCTCCCCTCCCCCAGGTACAGCCCACCGCACCCCCCAACTCCAGCTTCCACACACGGGTCTTCCCACATTTCCTCAACACCCCTAAGCTCTTTCCTCCCAGGATCTCTGTGCAGGTTGCTCCTTCTACCGGGGACACCGCTCCTCCCACTCTTCATGTGCCTGTCCCCTCCTCATCCCTGGGGTCTTAACTTTAAAGCCTCTTTTCCTGACAGATTTCTCATCCCCAGCTGTTTTTATTTCAGCCTCTGGTGTTTCCTAAAACTTTACCACCACTTTAAATATTTTTGTCTTTTTATTTGGTTTGTGTCTGACTCTCCTAGTGAAATGCAAGCTTCTGGTGAGCAGAGATGGGGTCTGCCTTGTTCCCTGCAACTCCAGTGTCTAGCACTGGCCCAGCACACAGAAATTATTTATTGGATGAGTGAGTAACAGCAACTCCTGGGCATTCATAGAAGACGGAGCCACTTTGGTTGTTCACTTCAGCCAGAAGAGGGGTAGTGAAGGGCCAGGAATAGATCCTCTAGGTAAAAAAAAATGTATAATAATAATGACCCTAAAGGCAAACACGGACTGGTGCTCACATGGCCCAGGCCCTGCTCTCACATAACACTTGGCCTGTGTTAATTCATGGTATCTTCTCAACAACCCCATGAGTGGCACTGAAGAAGTAGAGGAGGCCACAGGAGGACACTCAGCATACATATCCTAAACGACAAGCCTAGAGGATTTAACTGCAGAGATTTGAGGTAGCCTTATGGAAGCACTTCCTGACCGCAGGGACTGTGAGAAACTTGTCTGACACAGACACAGATGGTTTATGGGGGAAAGGGAGGGACACCAGATGATCTCGCTCATTCAGATGTATTAAGTGCCTTACCATACCAGGCGCTGACCTCAGACTGGTGGATGGGACAGATGGGGCAAGAGCATTCAGTGTAGCGCTGCAAAGTCTGAGGACAAGGAGGGCCGCAGCTTGGCCTGCAAGGGTGGGGGCATCTCAGGGAGGTGTCCTGGTGCCGCCTGATCCCTTGACTCCAACACAAGATGCGCAGTGTTGGGGGTGGATGGGAACCCTGATGGTCCAGAGGCACCTCTGGCTGGCCACCCTGGCCTACCCCGGCCCACCCCTAGCGTGACTCAACTCGCGTGACTGGGAGTGACCGAGACCCTCTAACGTCAGCACTGCCTGTCCCCGTCATTTCCGGTGGGCTGGGCTGGGCTGGGGTTTGGGCAGTGGCGACTCTGCCTGAGGGCTGTCCATCAGGGTCTTTAGCCCACCCAGCGGGGAGGGCATTTGCTTCGTTGTATCTGGCTCCGAGTTCCCCCACCCCCAATCCTCCGGGTCCGTATCTGTGCTATGGTCCCAGCTCTGGTATCTGGGCTGGCGTTCAGCATTTAGAGGGATCTCCTCGGGTGGGGACCGGGGAAATGCTTCCAGTCCGGGAGTGTGAAACCGACCCCAGGGGAATCATAATGCCCAAGGCTTGGGGGACGTTGAATTCATCAGTGCAGTGTCTTGACGCTCCTGACAAGGAACGCCAAGAAACAGGTCTGCCTGACACACGGAGAAGGCACCAGGCTCTGGGGATTCCCAAGACTGGGTCATTTCTAGGTCCCAGTCATGGGCACAGCTCTATACTCTGCTTAGAGGAAAAGTCCTAAAGTGGATCCCAGGGCTTGTTGGCTGGTAGCTCAGGAAGGCAAAGGAGTTTCCTTTTTCAAAGCAGATCTAGTTTTCCTCCTCACACAATAGTTTAGAAAATAGTAAGTCTGCCCTGAAGGCACAAAGGGTGATCCCACTCGGCAAGGAGCCTGGAGTTCCCAATGAACTAATTTGGGCAAAGGGCCCAGCACAGGCCTCATATGCAGCAGGAACCCCATTCCTCAGCCATCCACAGCTCTGAGTCACCTGGGCCTCTACCCTATGTACCTGTGGAAGTGGTCAGGGAGGCTCCACCCACCTGGCAGAGTTGGTTGCCCAGCTTCAACCCACCCCCACCCCACACCAGCTTCATGGCACCTAGGGGAGTCCAGCCTGATTCACCCTGTTTAGTGCTTGGGCAGCAATGAGAATCCAGCCTTTGTGACACACTTGTCTTTGCTAGGCAATGCTCCTGGAACTGGGCCACGGGCAGGGTGACTACAGGAAAGGAAGGTATTTGGGTAGAGCCATGCTGAGGGTGTGTGGCCAGTGTGGTAAAGACCAAAGGCTGACAGATGACCCAAGAGCTGGATGTTTTCAAACACAGGGGTTGTCTAAGCCATCAGTGAAAACATCCTTAGCTCCAGGGAGTAGAGGTGAATCTTCACTACCTTGGGGGGGGGGGGCATGTTAGCATTGCACTGCCCTGGCCCTGAGCACTTTGCTCTATTTTACTCTGGGGCTTCCTGCCGTTAGGGGCAGCGTGGTTCCTGTAATTACATTTTCACAGAACTGTAGAATGAAGAAATGAACAAATGGGGAGGGAAACTTTGTGGGCTTGGGATCCTGACCAGCTCCCTCTGGAACTCAGCCCCCCCAATCTGTTTGTCCATTAGACTCATTTTGTCCAAATCTCAATAAATAGCATCACAACCACCCTGTTACTGGAGCCAGAAGTCTAAGTCGTCACTCCAATTCTTCAGTCAATTCATCTGCAAATCTTGGTTCTACATGCAAATTTTTTTTTTTTTTTAACAGAGACAGAGAGTCTATCTCAGAGAGAGGATAGATAGGGACAGACAGACAGGAATGGAGAGAGATGAGAAGCATCAATTATTAGTTTTTCATTGCGACACCTTAGTTGTTCATTGATTGCTTTCTCATATGTGCCTTGACTGTGGGGCTACAGCAGACCGAGTAACCCCTTGCTCGAGCCAGCGACCTTGGGTCCAAGCTGGCAAGCCTTGCTCAAACCAGATGAGCCTGCATTCAAGCTGGCGACCTCGGGGTCTCGAACCTGGGTCCTCCGCATCCCAGTCTGACTCTCCATCCACTGCGCCACCGCCTGGTCAGGCCAAAATATTTTTCATCTTACTCTATCTCCACTGCCATCAGCCTTGTTCATCCCACCATTACCTCCTTTCTAGACTATCAAAGAAACCTCCAAATTCATCTTCTTGCTTCCACTCTTGCTCCCTTCCAATTATGCTCCAAAATTGTCCATGTTATTTTACAACTGAAAATGAAAAGCTTTCTATTGATTCTCTTTATCCACTGTGGGGGTGGGGAGGGAGTCCCAACTCCTTCCCAGGGCCCCGACTCCAATTTCATTACTGCTCTATCCTATCCAGTCCAGCTACTCTAGGCTTCTGTCAGTTCCTAATATAGGTCAAGCTTTTTCTACATTAGGACCTTTGGCCTTGCTGTCTCCTCTGTCTGGAACACTCTTTCCCCAAAGCTTGACATGGCTGGCACCATCGCATCCTTTAGGTATTAGCTCAGATGTCACCTTCTGAGGGAGGCTTTTCCTGAATGCTGAATCTAAACCTTCCCCCTCAATCTGTTGCATAATTCTGTTAATTTCCTTCATAGCACATGCTTCAGGTTGTAATAATTTATCACCACCAGAATGAAAGCTACATAAGGGCAGAGGCTACCCATATCTCATCCATAGGGTGTTTTTTTCTTCTTTAAGTACTTTAATTGAGGTACAACATATATTCAGAGAAGTGTACACATCAATGATTTTTCCCTGATGAATACACGTGTTTGAACAGCACCAAGATCAGAAACTCCTGTCAGTTCCCCACACGACTCCCCAAGGCTGAACACTATCCTAATTAAATTCATTTGTGCCAGTTTAAAACTTTATATAAAGGGAATCATGATTCCTTAAGATGTCCACTCCCTAATCTCCAGAATCTTTTAATATGTTACATTGCATGGCAAAAGGGACTTTACAGGTGTGATTAAGTGAAAGACCTTGGAATGGGGTGATTATGCTGGATTATTATCCAGGCGGGCCCAATGTAATCCCAAGGGTCTTTAAAAGGGGGAGAGGGAGGCAGATGTCAGAGTGATACAGTGTGAGAGAGGCTCAACCTGCTATTGGTACTTTGAAGATGAAGGAAGGGAGCCACAAGTCAAGGAATACCGGCAGTCTCTAGATGAAGTAGGCAAGGAAATAGACTGTCCCCTGGAGCCTCCAGCGAAAACTAAGCCTCGCAGATATCTAGATTTCAGCCACAGAAAACATATCAGAATTGTAAACTACAGAACTGGAAGATAATAAATTGGTGTTGTTTCAAGCCACTAAATTTAGGGTAATTGTTACAGAAACAATAGTAAATACATGTACTTACTCTTTGTGTCTGGTGTCTCGCTCAGCATTTACTTGTACTCTATCATACTCCATTGCACGAATACACCACATTTTATTCAGAAACTACAGATGGTCATTTGGGTTGTTTTCAGTTGGCACTATTGTCAATAGTGCTGCTATAAACATTTTTGTACATGTCTTTCAGCTAACATGTGTACATATTTCCGTTGCACATAGAGGAACAGAGTTGCTAGGTTATAGGGTATGCATATATAGCGGACGCTGTGATGCACTCCCCAGACTTTCTTTCAGGATTGAAGGATCTGTTTCCTCAGCTGCTGGACACTCTCATCCCTCTCAGAGAAACTAAAAAGAGCTACTTTGCCCAAGGTCACACTGGTTTCCCAGGAGCAGCTTGCATCCATTCAGTAATGTGTTGACGTGTGTATGTGTGTGTGTGCGCGTGTGTGCGTGCGCGCGCGCGCGCGGTGTGCATACACGGGGGCCATATAAAGACCCTTTCCCGCCCTCGGCCCCGCCTTTAGCTTTGCATACGTCTTCTGATTGGTCGGCGGTGGTCGGCCCCACCCCGTGGAACGGTAGGTTAGGGAAGCTCGAAGCGGTTGGGGAAGCGTTGAGCCAACCCGGCCAAGATACATCCCCAGCTTCGGGTGTCGCTGGGCGGGCGGGAGTGCGGGCCGGAGCTGGCCAAGGGTCGTCCGCCGTGGCACCCGCGCTCTTAGCACCCCGCCTGCGGGCGAACCTAGGCCTTCCTTGTTGCCTAACCGCCCGCGGTCCCCTCCTGTCCACCCTTTGTGCCTTTACCGCTTGGTGTCCCCGGCTTCGCAAGACCCCGGCCGGGCCAGACCGCCGAGGTGCGTCAGCCCCGTTGGGCGCCGGGTCAGCGGCCAATGGCGAAGGGTCGTAGCGCGGACGGGGGCGCTGCAGCCGGCGTCCGCGACGCTGGAGACCCGGCCCGCCTCCGCCGCATTGTCCCGGACCCCGCACCCCGGCCCTGAGTCGCGCCGCCGCAGCGCCCGCCTGCCACCGGCGGGGCCATGCGGAGGGCCGCCGGGATGGAGGACTTCTCCGCAGAAGAAGAGGAGCCCTGGTACGACCAGCAGGACCTGGAGCAGGGTGAGCACCGAGGAGGGGGGCAGAAAAGCGAGGTACACCCCGCGACCTCTGTCCGCTTCTCCATTGTTAGGCGGTGTCACCTCCGGTGGGGCTGGGCTGGACCCCGCAACCCGGACTCCGAGGGGTGACGCTTTCGGAGAAGGAAGACGTAGAGAAAAGGGGCGCGCTACCCGGGAAGATCAGGCCCCAGCCCGCGGAGATCTGCAAAAGTCGAGGGAACGGTCCTATCCTTCTGAAGGATGGAGACATACTTCACCCAGCTCGCCCGCCCTACTTAGAGGAGAAACTGCCCAGGGGCCCCTGATATTGTCGGGGGGCCTGAGTACTGGCTGGAAGTCTTCGGAGGCCGGGAGGTGGCTCCTTGTTTGTTTCGCTGGGAGGGGCGGAGTGTGTGTGTGTGTGGGGGGGGGACGACTTATCCCAAATCCAGCGACATGACTCCTGCCAGAATTTCTGAGCTCTTTAAGACTCCCAGAAAGTTTCCCCAACTACCTTCCGTTTCCACCCAGGGAGGAGATGGGGGTGTGGGGACCCCACCATGGGAGAAGTGAAGATTTAGAGTGATCAATCTACCTTCCTGAAGGCGAAGTCTCCTGGCCCATCCTTACCCAGCCCCCTCCCAAACTGCTCATGGTTTGATGGGGGTCAGGTTTTGGAATTCTGAGCAAGGGCCTCGATTAGAGCCAGAGTAAAGAGGGAGCCACCTCCCCCTTCCATCTGAGGACAGAGAGAGTGATCAGAAGTGGGTTAGTTAGAAACTGGTGATGAGGTGGCTGAAGTGACATCACTCTGTTAGGACAGGAAGGAGGAGGAGGCCTAAGAGGGTCAAGGCCAAGCCCTACTAGAGTGGAGTCAAATCTACCCTCTCCTCCCCAAGAGTGCCTCATTCTTGGATGGTCAGGGCTGGAGGGGCGTCCAGGAGAAGTGACCACAGTCCCCCAGCAGGCAGACAAGTGTGGACACAACTCTGCTTTAGTGTGTTCTGGCACTCCTGCTCTGGGCTCCATCCACGGCCCCTGACACCTGGCTTTGCTCTTATGGGAAGCATCTACCCAGGCCCTGAAACCTTTGTTTCCTGGCCCTGACCCATATCCTTATGTGGCCAGAATTGCTGGTTGACGAGTCTCAGTCCTTGTGCTTAGGAATGTGGGTTAATCAGAGCCTCTGGGGGACTAGTGCGAGACTAGATGTACTGGGCTGTACCCTGCCTAGTGCGAGACTAGATGTACTGGGCTGTACCTGCCATACCCTTTGCCCAGAGTCCACCCGCAGCTTCCCTGCCTGGAATGAGATGCCGTATATCGGCAGCAACAACCCCTCCCCAACCCTGGCACTACCCCCACCCCCAAATTGTGCATCCCACAAACACCCATCAGGCTCCACTTAAGTGTCAGACACTATCTTGGGCACTGGGAATAGTCTCAGCCGTGGGCTACTAAGTGGACCTGGGCAGGTAGAGGTGGGCCTGTAATTGAGTGTAGGTGATGGGATGCAGTGAGAGGGCTTCGTGGAAGAGGCAGGTCTAGAAGGAAAGACTAGAAGCTCAGTGCCTGGGAAGATGGCCTCCCGGAAGGCGATGCTGATATTGTTGCTGTCTCACTTCATTCCTGCACCCTTAACGAAGTCTCCGGAAATCTCTGGCACCGTGCCCAGCCCAGATGTGGGAGGAAGGAGCCAGGGAGTAGGGGTGGTAGATGTGTTGCTAGAGAGAGAGCTATCCAGATTCTTACTGGGCTGGGTGCCCGCTCTGGGCCAAGGTGGGGTCAGCCTACCCTCATAGCCCCAGTAGTACCCCAGAGCCCAGGAACAAGGAGAAAACCAGAAATGAGAACATCTCAGAAGAAACTGGAGCTTTTGGCCAAAAACCAAAAGTCTGC
Source organism: Saccopteryx leptura (assembly GCF_036850995.1). Classification (NCBI taxonomy): domain Eukaryota; kingdom Metazoa; phylum Chordata; class Mammalia; order Chiroptera; family Emballonuridae; genus Saccopteryx; species Saccopteryx leptura. The sequence continues at coordinate 172,350,557 of NC_089507.1, forward strand.
TGCTTTGAGCAAGTCCTGAGTCTGGCAAGTGATCTCTGCCCTCAGGAGACTCCACATTCCAGCAGAGGAGGCAGAAAGGGGATCAAATGAACAACTGTGGGAGAGCCACAGGAGCGCTGCAGCGGCAACTCTGGCAAGCTCACACAGGCCCCTCTGAGCTGGAGGGTGAAAAGGTACTCCCTGGGCAGAGAAAGGCAGCTTTCTAGGTGGAGGGATGCTTGTACAAGGCATGGAGCAACGAGGCAAGACCACACATGACTGAAAGTAGGTCTTAGAGTGCCGTGGTGGGGTCAGAGAAAGTTCCAGGCCCAGGGACTGTGGCACCACCCCCGTGGGGCCAGCATGGAGAGCTGGATAGTGGCATGAGCATTTGCCAAAGGCTAGCCACATTGGGAACCAGGTGCCTGTTTCATCCCCCTTCCTTACACTCAGTTGCCCAAACTGCTCCCACCTCCGACCACCACCATATTACTGCAAGCCCTGACTTGACTTCCTGAAGATTGGCCAGCAAGATCCCATTTGACTTTGATGCTGTCCTATCCCAATAGCAAGGTCCTAGATTCTCAGTGTTCCCTCTGCCCACTGCCACAGCACCTGTAAAAATAGAAAATGCCATTAATTATTAAGCACTGGCACTCTTTCTCTGCCTGCCTTCCTCCCCATCTTGGACCAGGCTTGGCGGGTCCTGTGGGTACCTCTTTCCAGGCTGAGAGATGGTTGCTGAGTCACAGATTTTAAGGCTTGGGTGCCTGACCTTGAGACTCAGCATCAGGTGACAGCTCTGGTATGGCAAGGGGAGTTGGTGACTGGACCCCAATTCTGTGGACCCAGAGTTTCTGACATTCATGCCCTATAGGCTGTGAGTAGGAGACACCTGCAGCCCTGCCAGGTGGTAGATTGCCTCCCCTTTATCTTTGTCTCTTCTTCCCTGTGACTGTCCCCTGTCCCTTTCCTACCTCCTTTCTCCGGTGTCTATGGGGCCCCACCCAGACCTCAACAGGTGAGGGGCAGTGGGACTTCAGCATTTCCTTTCAAAGAAATCCCCGTCTCCCAGCCATGCCCTCTCAGGTTCTGGGGCGTTGCTCCTGGGCAGCACCTCAGCCGATTCAGTGTGGGACGGGGCGAGAACAGCTGAAGCCTTCTGCAGGATACCCAGCAAACTCTGGGGTCCAGGCAGGGGAGGTGCCAGTGGACTCAGTACCTTTCCTGGCTGGGTCCAGTGATCTGGTGTGACAGGCTGTTTATTCTTCTAGCTTCCAGATTAGCCAACTCACCCATTCTTCCACTACCAGGCCTCCCTCCCACTCCGCTCCTGGGACACTACATTCCCCCTGAAGCCCTCAGTTAGCTGTTGTCCCTTCCCGCACGTGGCTCCACTCAGACCCTAGCTATGCAAGTTCTATACTTCTCTTGTGATCCCTCCTGGCAGCTTTGACTAGCTCAGCTTGCACTGTGATCCAGCTTCCCTGAGACAGTCCCTGAGACTCTCCCCACCCCAAAGAGCTTCTATAGTGTTCCCTTCTTCCCCAATCCAAAATCACTAGGGGACCCAGGTCGCAGTCACTGCCTCCCAAGGGCCATGTTCCTGGTTTATAGTGTGATTTTGTTGCAGGAAAGCGGCCCAATGGAGGACAGACACTCAGATAACTTTATAAGAGAAAAAAAGAATTTATTAGTAAGCCGGAGGAGCACTTGGGGCTAATGGTTCCAAAAGACACATGCTCCCCGAAATTAGATTTCTTACATCTTATATACCCTTTACAGAACACAGGTTCACATATATGGGTCTCGTGATCTCAAAATACACATGTCAATCACACATTTCAGGATGGGAGGAGGTTTAGGTGATCAGAGGATAAGTGTTTGTAAATCGCCTATTAAGGTCTTAAAAGGGGAGAGGAAGGGGCTCTTCAGATCTCCCTTCCCCCCTGCACTCTTTATTGCTTATCTTCCTCCTCAGTGAATGGGGGGGGGGGTCTGATGTCTCTTTCCTTCTTCCTTTCACACTTTCTAGTATGAAAACCTCTCCACTAGCAATATAATAGCCCTTCCCAAGCAGGAATGCAGTCCATAACTTTACTAACTTTAGCTGGTGTTGCCTAGCCCTCATTGTAAATTATACACAAGTATAAAAATCATATTTACAAAATTATTTGGCTAACATCTTACTCCTTCTGCTTGCTTTGCCACCTACACCACAGTCATCCCAACGCAGGGAATGAGGTACATTATACAATTAAAAAGGTGTCCTTTACAAAATCTCTCTGAATGCTTGGCCTAAAACACAAAATGTCCTTGAAACTTCTTAGTTCAAGGCGGGGGCTTCCTATCTGAACTTTAGCTGGCCCAGCCCCCTGTCATAGGAATGCACACAGACCAGATGCTCACCTGGGAGGGCGAGCAGAAAGTGCAGTGTTCACCACCATTCCTCACTCCATCTCTGAGCTCTTCTTGCAGGGGGATCCATGCAGGCCACCCACAGAGCCTGTCCCTGACACCAGCACAGGTGACATCAGTAGCAATGGCCTCTTCACAAGCTACCTAACAGTTTCCAAGGGAGAAATCATTGATTAGTGTGGCCCTAGGGGTGGTCTTGCTGGGCTCCTGAATTTCCACTAAGCACTCAGCATAACACAAGGCTGCAGTTTCATAACCCTAACGTCAAACCTCACAGTTTGTAGACTTGCCAAACTTATAGTTAATAAATTCATGCCACAGTGTCCTCATGCCCGTCTAGGTTTGTGTCAGGGAGCTAGTTTTTCTTGGCATCCTCATCAGAAGGTTAATTGCGCAAGGCTACAGGTTCTTATCTGAGATTTGTATCAGCTAATACAGTATTTTGTTTAACAGCTGAGATAGGAAAGCTCTGGTGTTTGTCCAGGCTACGTTATTCTTATAGCTGCCTTGTTCTGGGATGGGAGCTTTGCACTCCTCAATCAGGGAACTCCTCTGGGTGACATCAAGGCTCAGGGCTCCCCGCCCAGCTCACATCCAGTCTGGGGGCTGCATTCTGGCTGTTTTAAAAACCTCACCTCTGTGTGGAAGCAGGCTCCAGGTTTGTTACCGACAAGCAGTTTGGCCTTCGGTCCAGGCCTGGTGGCCAGTCAGGCCCCTTTGGCTCTCATAAGGTGATGTCATTCCTATCCACAGCTAGCTGAAAGAAAGCTCAAGGCTCTGCTCTCAAATGCGCACTGAGTCACTGCTCTCTGGGGCTCTCCCCAGAGGAAAACCCCCCACCCCAGGCTTGTCAGTGGCAAGGTAGGGGCTCCGCTGTATTTATGAAACTTGCCAGTGGGGAGCATAGAGACCACTCATCCTCTGGGGGTCCTAGGATCACCACTTCTTTCTGAAGAAGGAAAGCTGCAGCGAGCTCAATCCCTGGACCACATCATTTTGACCCTATCAGAGCTGCCTTTATGCCTCTTGGTCTGGATATATACCATCAGCCTAGATCGAGGCCTCATCATGGGACAAAGACCCAATCTTTCCTGGATGCCATTTTGGCAGAATGAATCAAATAGGCCTGCTTTTTGCCCTGGGAATTCTGTTTCTAGGAAAGGATCCTCAGAAAATAGCTGATAATTTGTACAAGGTTTTTGTACTATCAAGTAAATTACAGTTTCATTTTTAATACAGAAAGGAAACTGAAAGCACCCTCAGGTCCAACAATAAGAACTATGTAGGGACTTGTATACAGTAAAACTGCACATCCTCTAAAAATGATTCTGTAGGTCTATGTTGACACAGAAAGCTGTCTGTGCCATTTGTTAAATTTTAAAAAGCAGGTACATAAAAACAGTGCTGTTTACACATAAGTGTATCTACAGCTGTTTGAAACACAGACTTGTTTAGAAGATGGTTACTAACATGGCAGCAACACCTTTCTCTAGGTGGCATGTTTTTCTTCTTCTACCCCATCTCTCCCCCTCCTCCACACCCACATCAGTGGTTCTCAAAGTGTGTGCCAGGGTGCACTGGTGCGCCCTAGAATTCCAGGTGTGCTCTATGGTATTCCAGAGAAATATGTGCCTGTTGAGGACCAAAAACCAACAGGGTTTTTGGAGTTTAGATTTTTGGGGGACAGAGGTGTGGGGAATTGGCTGCAAGCTGACAGTCTGCCCAACCCCCCACCTCACTTGCCTGATTAGGTTGCAAAAGGCTGTTAAACTGTGGTGCTGGATTGTTTGCACTACCCCCCATGTTCCCCAGAAAGACTGCAGGCAAGTTTCTTCTATCCTTTGTTTGGTGTAAGGTTAAGATGTATGTATGGTGGGGGTTCTCTGCACTCAACACAATTAAGAGTAAAAAGAGAGGAATTCTTCAATGTATGACAAGGAAATGAGAGTTTGCCTTTCAGATATATGCCCGAACATTGAAGAAATCGCTAGGAGACATCAGACTCATGTTTCTCATAAACACAGGAATGAAAAAAACTTAATACATTTGTGCCAGGACCTGCCGAATTTACTAAATCTTACTAAGAATGTATCTATATATATAAAAAGATAACTTTTTTTGTCATTTCTTTATTTTTTAATCCCTTTTTTACGAATTCTAAAAGGCATAACTCAAAAAATATAACATAAAAATGCTTTTAATGTCAGAATAAATTTAATTTGTCATATTTATTTCTTTTAATTACCATAAAATCACACTTGGACTTTATATATATATTTTTAATATTTAATTATTATATTTCTCAGAAATTTGTATATAGTGTGCCTACAATTATTTGTAGGATTTTTTTTTTTTTTTTCTGAAGCTGGAAACGGGGAGAGACAGTCAGACAGACTCCCGCATGCGCCTGACTGGGATCCACCTGGCACGCCCACCAGGGGCGATGCTCTGCCCCTCTGGGGCGTCGCTCTGTCGCGACCGGGGCCACTCTAGCGCCTGGGGCAGAGGCCAAGGAGCCATCCCCAGCGCCCGGCCATCTTTGCTCCAATGGAGCCTTGGCTACGGGAGGGGAAGAGAGAGACAGAGAGGAAGGGGGGGGTGGAGAAGCAAATGGGCGCTTCTTCTATGTGCCCTGGCCGAGAATCGAACCCGGGTCCCCTGCACGCCAGGCCAACGCTCTACTGCTGAGCCAACCGGCCAGGGCCTATTTGTAGGATTTTAAATGCACCTCAACTTCAAAAAGTTTGAGAACCACTGCCCCACATACAGAGTGGAACTTTAATTACAAATAGCACTGTTCCTTCATTTGGGGCTATGTTCATTTGTTTATGAATCTCCCAGATACAGATCTAGAAAAACATATGAGGTACATTTTTAAGTAATTTTTTTCTTCTTTTTTCCAAGTGAAAGGAGGGGATATAGAAAGACTCCCGCATGTGCCCGGACCAGGATCCACCCGGCCACCCCTGTCTGGGGCCCATGCTCTCTGCCCATCTGGGGCCATGCTCACAACCCAGCAACTTTTAGCACCTGAGGTGGAGGCTCCACAGAGCCATCCTCAGCGCCGGACCAATGTGCTCAAACCAGTCAAGGGAACCATTTGAGTTATGGCTATGGGAGAAGAAGAGAGAGAGAGAGAGAGAGAGAGAGAGAGAAGAGGGAGGAGGAGGGGTAAAGAAGCAGATGATCACTTCTCCTATGTGCCCTGACCAGGAATTGAACCCAGGACATCACATGCCGGGCCAACGCTCTGCCACTGAGCCAACTGGCCAGGACTCAAGTTATTTTTTTTATCACTTGTTTAACCTTTCTACACTGTTTGATTTTTTTTTTTTTTTTTAGTGAGAGACAGAGGGACAGACATATAGGAAGGGAGAGGGATGAGAAACATCAACTCATAGTTGCAGCACTTTAGTTGTTCATTAATTGCTTTCTCATATGTCCCTTGATGGGGGGGGGGGCGCTCCAGCCGAGCCAGTGACCTCTTGCTCAAGCCAGCGACTTGCGCTTAAAGCCAGTGATTTTGGGGCCATGTTAATGATCCCATGTTCAAGCTGATGACCCTACAGCCAAGCCGGCGACCAGGCACTTAAGACGGCAACCTCAGTGTTTCAAACCTGAGGCCTCTGTGTCCTAGGTCGATGCTCTATCCACTGCGCCACAATGGGTCAGGCTCTGCCTAACTCTTTTTAGAAACAAAAGGAATAATATATATACATATTTATGTTATTTATAAAAACATATCTGCTGCAGCTCCAGCAGCTCGGCCTCCAGCTCCTGCACGCGAAGGCGGCAGCCCTCCATATCGCACAGCTGCTGTTCCAGCTCCGTGTACTCCTGGAGCACCGCCGCGAACTCGTGCTCTGCCCGCTCCTTACGCTGCCGCTCCTGGCTCACCCGGGAACGCAGCACACCCACCACATATACATACATATTTGGTGTATGTATATAACAGTGTAAAAATGACAATATTTGTTATTTATGTATTTATTTATATATAAAATATGACTCCCTTGTTTCTGAAGAGTTAGGCATAGAATGGGAGAATGTCCACCCCAAATGTCTAGGTACCTTTGAACAAATCCAGACCCACTAGAAAGAATTGTTAGGTATTCTAGCACATGCTGCTTCCTTCTTTCCCCACCATACCATGCCAGATCTCCTCCCAGCCTAACAGGTGTTCATGTACGCTGGGCTGGGATAGGGGAGAGGAGGTTCCAGTCCTACAGGTACAAGAATCAGGGCTACAGGGGGGAAGAGGGTGGTTTTGTTTCCCAGGGAAAGAAGGTTCAGAGAGGACACGTGTATCTAGGACCAAATGCCATTTGACTCGGGTGAGGAGACCTGAATTCTGCTTTCTATGTGGCTATAAGCCAACTGATGACCTTGGACAAGTCACTCTTCCCTCTCTGGACAGTCATCATAGACTAAGGAGGTTAGGACAAAGAGCTCTGAAGCCTCATCCAGTTCAATACCCAGCAAGCCCCTCTGTCCCCTCCACCTCTCAGTGAGCTCCTAGTCACCCCTCCAAGCCCAGCTCAAAGGCTGTCCATTGTCTGAGCCTCCTGCTGTCCTCGGAAAGATGAACTCTCCCTTATTTATCATCCAGAGCACTTTGTTCCTTTGTCTTATCACATCCTACTCATTCATTCTTTCAAAAAAGATTTATACACCTGCTCTGTGCCAGGTACTGTTCTAGGTCCTGGGGATATCAGTGAAGGGAACAGGCAAAATCTCTGCCCTGTGAGCTTATAATTAGTCAGGGTAGACAAACAGATAAATGAGCAAATTATTCAGTAAGTTTGATGGTGATTTGTGTTAAGGAGAAAAAAATTAAGTGGGAAGGGAGTGCGGGGTGGGGGATGGTACAATTTTAAATCAATGGTTGAGGGGCCCTGGCCGTTTGGCTCAGCGGTAGACCGTCGGCCTGGCGTGCGGGGGACCCGGGTTCGATTCCCGGCCAGGGCACATAGGAGAAGCACCCATTTGCTTCTCCACCTCCCCCCTCCTTCCTCTCTGTCTCTCTCTTCCCCTCCCGCAGCCAAGGCTCCATTGGAGCAAAGATGGCCCGGGCGCTGGGGATGGCTCCTTGGCCTCTGCCCCAGGCGCTAGAGTGGCTCTGGTCGCGGCAGAGCGATGCCCCAGAGGGGCAGAGCATCGCCCCCTGGTGGGCAGAGCATCGTGCTGGGTGGATCCCGGTCAGGCGCATGCGGGAGTCTGTCTGACTCTCTCCCCGTTTCCAGCTTCAGAGAAAATACAAAAAAAAAAAATGGTTGAGGAAAGACCTCCTGGAGAAAGTGACATTTAAGCACAGACTTGAAGGCAGAGAGGGATGAGCCCTGGGAATGTCTGGGGAGGACGTTCCAGGCAGAAGCAACGGCCAGTGCAAAGGCCTAGCTCCTAGCTTATATCCCCTCCCAGGCCTGGAGGCTCCTTGAGGGTGGTCCCTTGTCCTGGTCATCTCGGGGTCTGGCGAGGCCCAGCTCAGAGTGAATGCTCAGATCATGAATGGGGATCCTCTGGCTTTTTTCTCACACTGCTCATTGTTTCTCCCACCCTTTGTCTCTCCCTGCAGACTTGCACTTGGCTGCCGAGCTGGGGAAGACGCTGCTGGAGAGAAACAAGGAGCTGGAGGAGTCTCTGCAGCACATGTATGCCACCAACGAGGAGCAGGTGCAGGAGATCGAGGTGAGGGCCGTGAGCTCCCCCACACACCAAGGGCCTGGCCTGTCAGTGCCTTTGTGCAGCTTAGGTAAAAGTACAGCAGGCACAGCTATTGCATCCAGTCCTCCTGCACCACTATCTTTACCTTCCATTCTGTAGCATGTGAATGCCCCAAAGCAAACCTTCCCTAGAAGTGGGAGGAGGGCCCAGAAAGAAACATTTTCCCTAACCCTGTCCTGAAAGGTTACTCATTCACCATCTCCTACCAACCCCTAGTACCTGACCAAGCAACTGGACATGCTGCGGCACGTGAATGAGCAGCACGCCAAAGTGTACGAGCAGCTGGACCTGACAGCTCGGGACCTGGAGCTGACCAACCAGAAGCTGGTGCTGGAGAGTAAGGCTGCCCAGCAGAAGATCCATGGGTGAGGCCGGGTGGAGGGCTGTGGGGAGGGGGGTGGCAAGGAGAGGCCCAGGATTGGGTGTGCACGCAGCGTACGAACCAGTGGATGAGTCTTGCTCCTTTTCCCAGAAGCCCAGACTGGGAACCTGGGATGGTAGTGAGTTTGCCCTTGTATATTTGAGGTGGTTTAATATTCAGGGCATAGCCCTTTAATACCAATTATGCCCCAGGCTCTGTTTAGGCACTTGAGATAGAGTGATGGGGATACAGACAGTGTCCCACTCTGGGAGCTTACATCCCAGGAGGGAAGGCAAGCATGTAAATATCTTACTGCAGTTCAGGGTGATAGGAGGTACAGGGAACTGAGGTAGTGCAGAGGAGAAACGGTCAGCACAGCCTGGGAGGTATGGGAGAAAAGTGAGTGCTTGGAGCCCCCCATCTGACCTCAGCACCAGGCAGCATGACTCAAGATTGCCGACCTGTCCCCAACCCCATGTCCGTCCAGGGCTGCAGTAAGAAGGGCTGGCCCCATTACCTTAAAGTCACTCCCATGCATCATGCATGTCCCCCACCCTACGCCCAGGCTGATGGAGACCATTGAGCGCCTGCAGGTCCAGGTGGAGGAGCTGCAGGCCCAGGTGGAACAGCTTCGGGACCTGGAGCAGCTGAGAGTGCGCAGGGAGAAGCGCGAGCGAAGGCGCACCATCCACACTTTCCCCTGCCTCAAGGAGCTGTGCACTAGCCCCCGGTAGGTGAGGGCCCCCAGACCCTGGACCGTGTCTCCAAGTGCCCAGGGCTGCCAGACAGGGGCGCAAGAAGAGGGTGGGCACCGGGCAGCAGGTGGGAAAAAGAGTTGTTGCATCGTCCAGGCCAAGGGTCCCCAAACTTTTTACACAGGGGGCCAGTTCACTGTCCCTCAGACGGTTGGAGGGCTGGATTATAAAAAAACTATGAACAAATCCTTATGCACACTGCACATATCTTATTTTAAAGTAAAAAAAACAAAACGGGAACAAATACAATATTTAAAATAAAGAACAAGTAAATTTAAATCAACAAACTGACCAGTATTTCAATGGGAACTATGCTCCTCTCACTGACCACCAATGAAAGAGGTGCCCCTTCCGGAAGTGTGGCGGGGCTGGATAAATGACCTTAGGGGGCCGCATGTGGCCCGCGGGCCGTAGTTTGGGGACCCCTGGTCCAGGCTATTGGCGAGATTGGTCCTGTTGTTAACAACAGTCAGCAGCTGGCGTTTACTGAGCACTTGCCATGTGCCCATGGCTGGTAAGTAGTTTAATAATCAATGGCAATACCATGAGGTAGGTTTTATCATTTTCAGTACTCACATGAGGAAACTGAACGCCAGAGGTTATGTGTCTTTCCAAGGTCACCAGATCAGTAAGCCAGAACTCTAACCCAGGAGGGATTAACCACGACACCTTTCAATTCCCATTAAACCTTCTCAGTGGGCTGATGTCTTAATGTAAGAATACATATGGTGTCTTTAGTGGATATTTCAATAAGGGTCTTGGAAGAGACAGTGCCTCGCAGAGTAATTGATGGGCGGTTAATAAAGAGGTATGGACAGGTGTAGGAAAATGGGGGTGGGGAGAGACTGCCCCAGGGTTGCAATAGTGAGGAGCTGTTACCAGCCCTAGGCCCAAAGGGACCCGGGGCTGAGAGGTTACTGGAACCTAGAAGGCATGTTGGGTGCTGCCTGGCCTGCACGGACCAGGGCAGAAGCCTGGGGAAGACATTCCCATCACCTCCCTCTGCTCCCACCCTCAGACCTCCTGCCCAACCCTCCCACTGACCGAGCTCAGGAGAGAGCCAGGTAACCTGGCCGAAGCAGTCTGTGAGGTCGGCCTCCCAGGGCAGAGGAAGAAGGGCTGAAAGTGGATTTAGAGAGGACAAACAGAATATGCAGCCTGTGGACTAGTAAGATGTAAGTGTCCCGGGGCTGGGCTCCAGGGCCTTGTCCATAACCAAAGCCCTCTGCCCTCGTGCCCTCACTCTCTCCCAGGTGCGAGGATGCCTTCCGCCTGCACAGTTCCTCCCTGGAGCTGGGCCCCAAGCCCGTGGAGCAGGAGAATGAGCGTCTGCAGACTCTGGTGGGTGTGCTGCGTTCCCAGGTGAGCCAGGAGCGGCAGCGTAAGGAGCGGGCAGAGCGCGAGTTCGCGGTGGTGCTCCAGGAGTACACGGAGCTGGAACAGCAGCTGTGCGATATGGAGGGCTGCCGCCTTCGCGTGCAGGAGCTGGAGGCCGAGCTGCTGGAGCTGCAGCAGATGAAGCAGGCGAAGACCTACCTGTTGGGCCGGGAGGATCACCTGGCCGAGGCCCTGCTGGCACCCCTCACCCAGGCCCCTGAGGCTGATGACCCCCAGCCAGGCAGCGGGGAAGAGTTCTGCGCCCAGGATGGTATCTCATCCCCCACCACCTCCCCGAGCCATGCTGTGCGCAAGAGCTGCAGCGACACGGCACTCAATGCCATAGTGGCCAAAGACCCAGCCAGCCGGCACGCGGGCAACCTCACGCTGCATGCTAACAGTGTGCGCAAGCGGGGCATGTCCATCCTCCGGGAGGTAGACGAGCAGTACCACGCGCTGCTGGAGAAGTATGAGGAGCTGCTGAGCAAGTGCCGGCAGCACCGGGCTGGAGTGCGGCATGCTGGCGTGCAGACCTCGCGGCCCATCTCCCGGGACAGCTCGTGGAGGGACCTGCGGGGAAGTGAGGAGAACCAGGGGGAGGCCCGGTTGGGTGAGAAGAGCCTGAGCCAGCACGTGGAGGCCGTGGACAAGCGGCTGGAGCAGAGCCAGCCTGAGTACAAGGCGCTCTTCAAGGAGATCTTCTCCAGGATCCAGAAGACTAAGGCTGACATCAACGCTACCCAGATCAAGACCCACAGCAGCAAGTGACACTTCGCTGGCCGGCAACCCCTCCCAGGGTCAGGCCATGGGTCCCTGATGCCTGGGAGGTACTGTCTCTGGTAGTGACCGAGCCTTTTAGCAGCAGTATATCCCCTTGGAGGCCGCTTTCTGATCTAGGGGGACACATCTTGTTCCCTGCTGATGTGGGAGGCAGTCAACCTGTGGACAAGCCTGGCCTCGCAGGACCGTCTACCACGCTGTCAGCCCAAGGCACAGCCAAGTGTTTCAAAGCCAAACGTCCCCACTTCCCCAGGAATTCCCAGCTCTTTCTGCTTTCCAATCCCAGATTTGTGGCCAGGCTTCTGAAAACCATTCTAGACCAGTAGGCTTTTTTTCCCCCAAAGTTATTATTATTTTTTTTAGAGATTTACAATGTAAGGTTCCCCTGACCCTTTGCCACAACTGGAAACACTTGAAGAGGGATCCCAGAGCCAGCTGTGGCAGGTTCTTGGGATCTTCTGGACCACCCACTGCTTTTCCCCAGCTGTGACACTCTGTCATTCCCTTAGCACCAGCTATCTCCACCCCCAGGTTAGAGATGGCCCCTGCCATGCAGAGCAAAACGCCTCAGCCTGGCCTCAAGTGCCACCCACTCCAGCCCTGGTGAGGATGGCCTTCTCCCTGGAGACCCTCAGCCCACTGCAGATCTGTAGCCAATCAGAGGAGGGGAGCAGAGAGCCCCGCCACACCCACACACTAGCGCTGTACCCTGTCTCCCTCAGAGTCAGCCTCCTTAGGTTCCAGCCCTGGACATGCCTTCTGGGCAGTAAGCCTTCCAGGGGTCTGGGAGTGGGGAGCCCCCATCTCTGCATGCCACCTGCAACTCATTGAGTTTGGCCACTGCCTGCCCCCACCTCAGGGACCATAATGTGTCTCATTCCCTCCCAAGCTCCCTACAGGCTGACCCCACTGCAGGTCATACCTGCTGTCTCCAGGATGTCTTGGACATGTCCACAAGCCAGTGGTCCCAGCGTCCGCCCCTCCCCTTAACTAGGGACAGCCTAAGACTCCTGCCCTACATTGAACAGTATTGAAATGGGACCTGGTTGGAGAGCATGTCACCTTCCTCCCATAAAATGCCTGCACTTAACCTCCTCTTTATAGGGGACTCCTGAGGACCCAGCTGGCTCAGGGGTTTAACCCTTTGTTAAGGCTTCAGAATGTCCAGCTTCAGCTAAAAGATGTCAAGGTCCCCAGCTTACCCTGAACAGTTCTTCAGGACTTCCAGTTTCTGCCACCCACCTGAGACCCAAGAAATTGGAGGAGCCATACAGCCCGGTGAAGGCCGTGGCCCTGGCCTCTGTGCTGGGAGCCCAGTGGGAACCTTCATGCCTTACTTGTTTCTAAGGGGTAAAGGGGTTTTCTTAATAAGTACACCCAACCTCCCCAGAGGTGCCTCCCTGCTCTCGAGGTGGCACTGTGCTAAGAGCTGTCAGCTGGTCCTTGCGTCCATACATCTTGGAACCCTTTGTCCTTTGGAGCTGGGCAGCTCCCAGCCCTCCGTGTGTCTCTGTCATCTAAGGTGGAGGGAGTAGGGTGAATTGGGGTGGGGGAAGGGCTCCTGCCTGTTCGTTTCCCAGTTCTGTAGCAGCTGACCAGCATCACCTTTGAAGTATACATGAGAGAAATATATTTACAAATGCTTTATTCTCTTCTTTAATAAAAAAAATGCACCAGTATTCTAAAAGCAGAAATGGCCCCAGAGCCATGGTCCTGTCTCTGTGCATCTTACACACCTGCCTCCCATTACACACAGCTTTGAGACTTCCTGAACCTCACTCCCCTGGCGACAGGCAGCTATTGACCTCTGAATAGTAGGTCTTGGGAATTGCCATGTTTATTGAGTGCCATCCCCGAGGGTCATATTGCCTTGCAGGGTGCCCCAAACTGGGTGGACCCTCCTTGCTGAATAGATTTTGCAATTCCTCCTTCTAACCCACACCTGCTAACAGCTTCGACTTCTTTAGCTTCTTCAGAAGCTAAAGAAAATGCTCCCAAATCTTTGGGGGCTCAGTTTCTTGCTGCCTTCTCTACTCTCCTCTTTCCACAGGAGAAAATTCAGCCCTGGGGACCCCAATCCCATGAGGAAAAATGTCCAAAATCTTCCCCTGAAGGTAGGCTCAGGGACCTCCCTCCACTACCTCTCCCCCATTCCTGAAGGAGCCAGAAGCAACCTCCCTTGGTCCCTGGAGGCGAAGATGGTGAGATGGGAGCCCAGGACTGGGTCCCAAATTGGTGGTGTCTGCTTTTTATTTATTTATGTTTTATTTTTCTTAAGTGAGAAGCGGGGAGGCAGAGAGACAGACTCCTGCATGCACCCCTACTGGGATCCACCCGGCAAGCCGACTAGGGGGTGATGCTCTGCCCATCTGGGGCTGTTGCTCTGTTTCTCCACAACCGAGCTATTTCAGCTCCTGAGGAGAGACCAAGGAGCCATCCTCAGCATCCTGGGCCAACTCGCTTGAACCAATCAAGCCATGACTGCAGAAGGGGAAGAGAGACAGAAGGGAGAGGGGGAGGGGTGGAGAAACAGATGGTCGCTTCTCCTGTGTGCCCTCACTGGGAATCGAACTGGGGACATCCACACACCGGGCCAATGCTCTACCGCTGAGCCAACCCACCAGGGCCAGTATCTGCTTTTTACATCAACTGACCAGCATGCAAACGGCTGTTGGATTTTCCTACCCTGCTGTGACCTGTCTCCAGTGGGATGGAGAGCACACTTGGGTGTGACACCCAGAGCTGTGGCACCCGAGGAACACAGGAAGCTGCGGCTTGTATCCAGCCACTCTTCTCTCCCTCATCTCTTGAATTCCCTCTGATAAATCTTTTTCTGGTCTCTTCCTTCCTGTCACCATTTTGTCCTCACTCAGCTGTTTCCCCAGGGTCTCTCCTCTTTCCCTCTCCTCCTTTCCCAGACTAACAGCCTTCCCCAAGACTAACACTGTGTTAAGGGGAACTGGTCCTCCCTCCCACTACCCCAGGAAACTAACCTGCCTGTGCCCTCCCTGCAAACCCTGAGCTGAAAGCCTGACAGTGTTTTCAGGTAACTAGGAAGAAAATGAAGCAGCTTCCAGGAAAAAGGGGGCAGCTTTGCCCACCCATGCCAGGGGGCATGCTCTGTGCAGCCTGCCAAGCCCCTCAGAGGAGAAGGAAAGGTCTGGAATAGAGCTAGTCAGACTGGATTTCCCACCCCATTGCTGCAGAGAAAAAAAGATAGTCATCAGATCAAAAAACCTATACACACTTAGCATCCCTTAGTAGCAGCTAACTTTTGTTGCCTAATGACAAGCAGCTATAAAATATCTATTTTACTAATGGGAACCCTGAGGCTTAGAGGTTAAGTTAGTATACTGCTCACAAAATTAGAGGCTATTTCAAAATAAATATGGAGCGATAAAAAAAAAGAATTTGATTTTTTAAAATTAAGAACACCAGAAAAGCAAATGACAAGTCAAAGAAAGTTGATTATGCAAATGAGATGCAAAACAAACTTATTTCATTGGTGAAAATGCATGATACAAAAGGCTGAAAGTACTGGAGTATCTGCATGTTGCCCGATCCCCTATTTTTGTGAGCAGTATAATTCAAAATCACATAGAAATACTGACTTCAGATCTGACCCAATCCCACTATGCAATACTGCACATTCCCCGTTTCCATGTAATGAGTCTTAAGTGCCAGTCTGGCCCAGGACACTTCAAAAAAGAAAGGAAAATCCTGTGGAACCCCCTAGATGGGAGTGGTGCCCCAAGTCACAGGCCATAGAGAAGGGCTGTGCCTGCAAGCTCAGCTGCCAGGCAAGACTCGGTGATCCTTTATTTTGTCTTCCCCTCTCCTCACCCCTGTGAATGTCCCCTTCCTGAAGCACCATCTCAGCCTCTGCAGGACCAGGGAGGGGAAGGCTGGCCTCAGCTTTCAATGCCCACGTTTTTAAGGGAACAGGTGGCACCTCTCAGACCTGTTTATCCCAGAGGGACCTCTATTCTGGATGGTTCGCTGCATGCAGCAGGTGAAAAGACTTTGGCAGCTGCTCTCTCCACCCCAGGGTAACTTGTCTCATTCTTTCCTCTACCCCCCTCCTCTCCTAGAATCCAGGGCACCAGATGGCCCAAGCAGGCTGTTTATTTGGGGCCATGGAAACCTGCAGCTTCTTTTTCCTATCATTCTGGGTCAGGCACAGGGCTGGAGCCCATCCTCAAAGCAACAATGCCATGGAATGGTACTGATTTTGTTATTCATAATCCCAGAGCCTTGAACTTGGGTGAATCCCTAGCTTTGCTCCCCTGAGAAGCTTATTTCATTCACCATGGAGATGCCTCTGTTCCCTCTGAGGTCTTGCGATTAAGTCAGACTCGGAGGGACCTAGGAGACTCTCCTTCCAACCTAGAGCCCAAAAGTTATATGTCAATTGCCATTCTCTTCCTAGTTTGGGTTTACAAAGCCAGTGCCCAGGGGAAGGTTTAGTCCTTCCTAAATCAAGATTTTGCCTGTATGAATGAGGTTAAGATGGTAAAGCCTTGATTTGATGATAATCTGTTTCAAAAGCCAACATACCCAGGGACATATTTTTCTAGATAATTATGCTTTTTCTAAAAATAGAACTTCATAAAGAAAAAAACACTAATGTTATTAATAATCAGTAACATTGAGTTCTGTTTTCATTTACCACACTGCCTCTCAACAAAGTAACTCCGCCAACATTCAGCTGTTTGCAAGCACTGCTTGCTCTACTTCAAAACTTGCTTCTCCGTTTTCGAGTTCCTGTCTGAACAGCCCTGTGAAAGGGCTCTCCTCAGCCTCTCTGGCTGAATCTCTGCCTCCCTGCTCAGCCTCCCTTTATCTGCCGGCTGGAGAAACTGCCGTCTTGCCCCACAAAACTGCTAGTTCCCCCCACAAAGGGGTTGGAGGTGGGCGTGGTCCACTTTTAAAAACACTTCTTTCTTCACCCTCGTTCGTCTCCTCCCATCTGGTATTTGCCGGTAGAGTTTCACACACGTGCTCAGCAGGGTCTTGCTCATAGGCTTGCCTTGTGAATGAGCCTGAAGTTACTAAAACTCAGCTCTAGCAGAACTCAACTTTCAAAAACACGTTCCCAAAGAATTCATCCTGTTTACAGTATGGAGTACCTACGATGTGCCAGGTTCTTGGGAGCTGGGAATCAGCAGTGGGCCAGTTCCTTAGTGTCTTCCTGGAGCTTATCACATTCACTAAACAAAGATGTGGGGGGAAAAAAGATAAGCAGGGCAGGGTCAAGGGGACGGAGATGAATTAGGCCAGACAGAGCAGGCCTCATAGATGGTGTGATGTTTGTGAGGAGAGCGGTCCAGGAGGAGGGCACAGACTCTGAAAGGGAGATAAGTGGTGTTTCTGGGGGACACGGATCTGGGGGTTCTTTCACTAGGAAGCTCCGTTGAGGGCTCGCTGTGCGGCCAACGTCTTCCCCACCGCTGCGGCAGATCTCAGAGCGCCAACTAGGCCTCCCGGAGGAAGCCCATGGGGACCTTCCAACAGGCACTGCGAGAGAGCCTCGCCGGAAGCGCAGCTCGCCGCCTGCCCCGGAGGGCGCTAAAAGTCTCAAGGAACCAAAGTCCAGAGGGAAACACGACCTAGCGGACCGCGTAAGAAAGCGTCCACCGGAAGCAACTCCAAGACTCGAAAATGGCGGCCGCCAGAAGTCTACGCTGGGGCCTGAGCCGAGCCAGAGCCTGCCTGCTCCCACCGCCTGCACACTGCCCCCACCGGGATCTACACAAGCAGGTAGACGGCACTGAATTCCAGAGCATCTACAGCCTGGACGAGCTCTACCCGGAATCGCGGGGCTTGGACACCGCCTGGAAGGTCCCGGTGAGCCGGGAGGTTCGGACGGAAAGGGCGTTTCCTCGCCTCTGATGGGGGGAACGTCAGAAAGCCGGGGCCGTATTGGCCATGCCTGCCGCTAATCTAAAAGGCCGCCGTGGAAGGGAGCTGGTTGCTCAAGCAACCGAGGACTGGAGCCACTGGGCGGGTCTTGGGGCCGGGGGAGGTTCAAGGTGTGCGGCGCTGGGAGAGTACGCAGGATATGATTTTTGTAAGAACACCAACTTTTCCCGTATTAGTTCCCCAACCTTCAGGCCCATATTCTTGTTCCAGGAAAAAAAGTGTGGCATTCTGGTCCTGCAGGGTGAACAGTAACAAGTTGCATGCTTCCTTCTGGAATCTTTTGGAAAGTTACACTGCCCTTAGCCTCTAGTAACCCAGCACACCTGAGGAAACTGGGCTCTCCTGTTCCTCAGGATGCGTTTAATGACAGCCCGCTGTGTGCAAGCTCTGGATCTGGCCTCGGAGCGGGAGAGATAGGACCCAGCCAGTTCTGTTGCGTTTCCACCGAAAGGACTGGAAGAGAACGTTCATTGATTCGTTCACTCATTCAACAAACTTCTATTGAAAGCATGCTTTGTGCACTAGGCATGGGGATAGAGTAGTGAACAAACACAGCAATCCTAATGTTTGTGGAGCTTGAATTCTAATGCAAGGAGACAGCGATAAGTCAAATAAATAGTACAGAGTATACAGAGATGGTGATTTACTTTAGAGAAAATTACGCCTGAAAGGAAGAGGAGTGCTAAGGTAAGGTAGGTGGCTCACCAGGTTTGTTGCAGTTTTAAGTAGGATGGTCTGGGAAGGCCTCTGAGAAGGTGACATTTGAGTAAGAACCAGGAAGAAGCAAGACTGCAAGCCATGGGAATAGAGGGGAAAAGGAACAGCAGATACAGCCACTTCAAAACAGCAGCGTGCACAAGCAGGCCACTATGGGAACCTGTTGGAGGATTTGAGGCAGATGAGTGGAATGCCCTAACTGGGTGTTACAGGGATCGCAGTGATAGAGCCTTATAAAAAGAGAAGACTGTAGAACGGCAAGACCAGGAACACGAGTTAGGAGTTTGCAACAGTATAGGTAGATGACAAGCAGGGTGAAAGCAATAAGGATCATGAGAATTGTTCAGGTTGTAGGTATATCCCGAAGGGAAAGCCTCTAGGATTTGCTAATGCATTTTCTATGAGAAGTGAGAATAAGAGGGAGTTGAAGTCTGGGGCCTTGAGCAGTGGAAGGATTGAGTTGCCACTAATTGAGATTAGAAAGTTCTTTCATTTGGCAAAAAAAAATTATTGTATACTTACTGCATCAGACACTTTCAAGCATTGCAGATACAGCTTCTGTTCTAGTGGAAGGAGCACACAGTGAACAAATGGAAGAAACAAGTCAGTATTGAGAAGTAATGACTAGAGCAGGATGCTGTCATGGAGAGTGCTGGGGAGCTACTTCAGATGGGAGTAAGGGAAGTCCTTTCTGAGGTCGAGGTTTGAGGCATCTGAGAAGAAACGCCGAATAGCAGTTGGCTGTGTGGGTCTCGAGTTGAAGAAAGAGGTTTGAGTTTGAGCCAGAAAATTGGGAGTCACCAACACAAATGATATTTTTATCAACATAGATGGATGAAATGTTCTAGGGAAAGGATAAGATAGAGAAGAAAAAGGTTTCCAGGAGCATGTCAGTGTTTAAAGGTTGCAAAGAGCAAGCAAAGGAGAGTAAGAAAGTGAGAGATCCTGGAGGGAGCAGTTCAGTTTGACAGAAACCTCAAGACAGATGTAGTAGGCACTGTTCAAGGCAGGCAAACTCCCAGATAAGCCGAGAGAACATGGTGGCTCACCACGTTTGTCACTCCAGGTCAATGGAGGATGTGGCTTTTGGAGTCTCCCTGGTGCCTTCCCACCCTGTCTCCCAGGAGCCAGGCCTCTGATGGTGCCCGACACTAGTTAAGGTGGGGGCAGGGAAGGCTGGAGACCTTCCTCCAGTCAGTTGCATTTTCCTGAAGGAGTGTTTCTGAGGGGGCACTCCTGGGGTCTGGGGATACTTTCCATCCTCTGATATGATTTTGCTAGGGACCTGAAAATAGCTGTATTACATTAGTGTCGTGGCTTTACATCATTTCTTTGTTTTCCCTGGACCAGTTAGAAGTCATCTGGCAGGTAATATTTGTTTGACACTGTGTACATTACTTTACAGGATGATGCAAAGCAAGCCAACAATGACATTCCTCTTGGTAAGTAATTTCATTTTATAAAAAATCAGCCATTCCCCCCACTCCTCACAGAGTTCGTCCAAGTCTCTCCAGCTTAAGTAAGTTAAAGTAACTCTCTTTGGGTGTTACTTCAGTACTGTTTAGAATAGAAAAAAAAAAGAAAGAAAGATGGTACGGCCACTTTGGAGTGCTGTGCAGTGCGCAGCACAAATGGAGAGCTCTTGATGTTCTTGTTACATGGAATAATCTTTACCATAAATGAATTAATTATCATTTGAAGAAAATAAGGTACAGAAGAATATGTATATCTGTTCCTCTCTATCTCTGTCACACAAAAAAAGAATATGTATAGTAAAGAAGAATATGTATAGCAAGCTACTATTTGTGTCTTATGTATATATCTGAAATACATGTATTTCTATATATATACATAGATCTGAAAGGATGCACAAGAAATTGGACAGCAGAACTACCTTGGGGAATGAAGAGAAAAGGACACACTCATGGGGACTTCTCCCTGTAAACCCTATGCATAGCTTTCTAATTGTGCACCATCAAGCCTGAAGCCAGGCCTCAGAGTGGCCTGGAAAGAAACAACCAGCCCTTTTCAGACTCAGAGTCTGTGACTTCCACAGACAGGGACAGGAACAGCATCAAAGGGGCTGGCTCCCCAGGGCTCTTGCTCAGGGTGACACTGAAACAAAAAGGCCAGGGGATGGTAACAAGGCGAGGATAGCCTGTGGCTGATTTGATAGCTTGCAGCTGAGTCCTGTAGTGTGCTCATGCCTAGAGGAGGTAGAGAGCCTGTCTCATCAGAATGGGAGGCTCAGAAACTGACACGCCAGCCTCCAGGGAGATAGGGAGGCAGTGAGAGATGGCCATATCACTGCTCCTCACCTGCCTACCGTGCTCTTGTGCTCTAGGCGATCACGGGCATTCCTGCAGAGACAGACTTGGCCACAGGGCCAGCCAGACCAAGGTGGCCTGTGTGGATACAGGATAGGTTGCCGACACCGTGATGGAACTTTTGTTCCCTAATCTGTCAAAGGGAGGAAAGCCTCTCAGAGACAGTCCCGAGATGGGCCACCACTGCCCAGGGAGGCCGGCTCACCACCACCAGGCTGCCACAGTTTGCCACCCAGACTTCCTCGGCTCAGCTTCTAGTCATCTGAAATTTTCCTTTTTTCTTTTCCTCAGACACTATAAGGATGCTTTTTATTAGTTGTAAAAACAGAAGGAAGAAACCTTATTTTACATATTCCAACACACACACACAAAACTGAGACCCAAAGAAGCAGTGGGACTTGGCCAAGATCACATAGTCAGTGTTAGAAATCAGGTCTCCAGGCTCCAAATCAAGTGCTCATTCATCCAGCAGATGTTTTTAAACACTGACCAAGCGCTAAGTACTGGAAGGCCACAGTGAATTAGACACACGCCTGTGCTCTCGGAGCTTACAGTCTACAGGGCTCCACATCTACCATGTTTTGAAATATAACCTTAAACTAAGTTTGTCCCTTAGGTTGAACTTTTGAAAGAATCCTTGTTTTAAAACAAACATCAAAAAGCTAGGCCATGCCCTGCCCGGATAGCTCGGTTGGTTGGAGCATCATCCCGAAGCACAGAGGTTGCCAGTTCAATTCCTGGTCGGGGCACAAACAGGAACAGCTTGATGTTCCTGTCTCTGTCACTCTCCCTTCCTTCCTCTCCCTCTCAAATAAATAAAACAAACATTAAAAAAAAAAAAAAGCTAGGCCAGCTGGATCTGGTGGAATGTACTAGATCAGAAACAGACAACCCTGGTCATAAATTCGTCTTTTGTGACCTTGGGAAAGTCACTTACACTTGATCTATAATCTCTTATTCTACTGATCTGCATGTTACGTTTCTATGTATATATAAAAGTCACTGAGAGAGATGTGTAATATTTTGCCACAGGATAATAATTTCTTTGGTATGTGTTCTGTTTTACAGATCGTTTGACAATCTCTTATTGTCGGAGTAGTGGTCCTGGAGGCCAGAATGTTAACAAAGGTACAAGGCATCTAGTCATTTTCATTCACTTTAGAACTTAGTTGGAAGATGGACTTGAGGATTCTGTGTTTACATTCATGAGGCATAAAAGGCTTTTCTCTTTCTTTCTTTATTTTTTTTTTAGCAGAAGTTTAAATACTGCCAGTTTATAATAATCCTCTATTCTTTTGAATGTGGTCTGATTCTCAGTGGGTTGCTAAGACTCGGATTGGCTTGTGAGTCTGGATTCAGAGTCCAGAGTGCTATAACCATTACACAATGGGACCTACTGGCGTGAGCCTGAACAAAGGGAAATCATAGTGTGAGTTGGCAGCCAGCTTGAAGAACAGGTTTCCTTCATTCTTGTGGAACCCATCCCCCCATTCTTTTCAGAACCTCATACCCTGTAAGAGAAGCACTGGGGAGTTAGTTCGTGGAGGTTTATTTTTTTTTCCAAAAGTGCCTCAGTAGCCTGACCAGGTGGTGGCACAGTGGATAGACCGTCGGACTGGGATGCTGAGGACCCAGGTTCGAGACCCCAAGGTCGCCAGCTTGAGCATGGGCTCATCTGGTTTGAGAAAAGCTCACCAGCTTGGACCCAAGATCTCTGGCTCGAGCAAGGGCTTACTCGGTCTGCTGAAGGTCCACGGTCAAGGCACACATGAGAAAGCAATCAATGAACAACTAAGGTGTCACAATGAAAAACTGATGATTGATGCTTCTCATCTCTCTCCGTTCCTGTCTGTCTGTCCCTATCTATTCCTCTCTCTGATTCTCTGTCTCTGTAAAAAAAAAGAAAAGAAAAGAAAAAAAAAAAAGTGCCTCAGTATCTTGCAGGCTCGTTCCATGGCCAGCTTTGTGTCCCTGAGTTGACACAGGATAGAAAAGTACCTGGTTAGGTTTCTTGCCTCCCTTTGTTTCAGGATGGTCACCAGCCACCCAGGTGCTGAGCCTACCTAGAGTCTCAGTGACCTGCTCCCTTGTCCCTTTCTTTTCAGTTAATTCCAAGGCTGAAGTCCGGTTCCATTTGGCGACTGCGGATTGGATCACAGAGCCGGTGCGGCAGAAGATGGCCATCATGGTAACCACCGGCCCCTTCCCTGTCAATCCCTCAGTCACTTTTTTTTTCTTTCTATTTTTCTGAAGTGAGAAGTGGGGAGGTAGAGAGACAGACTCCCCCACATGCGCCCAACCGGGATCCACCCGGCATGCCCACAAGGGGGCAATGATTCGCCCATCTGGGGCGTTGCTCCGTTGCAATCAGAGCCATTCTAGCACCTGAGGAGGAGGCCATGGAATCATCCCCAGCGCCCAGGCCAACTTGCTCCATTGGAGCCTTGGCTGCAGGAGGGGAAGAGAGAGACAGAAAGAAGGTACAAGGGGAAGGTTGCAGATGGTTGCTTCTCCTGTGTGCCCTGGCTGGATTCCAGGACATCTGCATGCTGGGCCGACGCTCTACTACTGAGCCAACCGGCCAGGGCCCCTCAGTCACTTTGAAATCTTTACTTGGTAGAACTCTGGCTTTGCCTTTGTTCCCGCAGCATAAAAATAAGATCAACAGGTCAGGAGAGTTGATACTCACCTCTGAATGCAGTCGCTATCAGTTCCGAAATCTGGCAGATTGCCTACAGAAAATTCGAGACATGATTGCTGAAGCCAGCCAGACGGCCAAGGAGCCATCCAAAGAAGATGCTGCACTATGGAGAATCAGGTACCAGAAACCGCCCCAGGTTTCTTTCAGCTGAGTCGGGATGGGGCAAGGTCAAGTCCATGACCTCCCAGCTGCCAGGGGAAAAGCCCCAGGAATGGGAGAAGACTGACCCCGTGTGGAGGCTCAGGAGCAGGCGCCTGCTGATGTGGCTGCTCTGCTTCCTGCTCAGCTGCCAGCTCCTCTCACCACTTCGAAGAGCACTGACTGGGTGTCCGGGCCTCACTGTGGTCTTTTTGTTTTGCAGGATAGAGAACATGAATCGGGAAAGGCTGAGAAAAAAGAGAATAAATTCTGTTATAAAGACAAACAGAAGGGTAGATATGGACTGAAAGCACCCTCCAAGGCTGGCAGACACCCTCTGCAGAGCGTCTCAGCGGCCAGCCCAGAGCTTTAGTGCCGCCAGGAGACGAATGTGTTGGTTGAAGTTATTAATGCTTGTCTCTAGCATTGGAGTCATTTGAGAATGTTCATTCGGAATGAGCATTGCAAGCACTGGTTGCATAGGCAGTTACATGTTGTCAAACCTTAATTATTCACTTAATCTCTTAGATGCAATAAAATTCTAAATGCAGTGGCCTTCCCTTCTTCAGAATGTTTCCGAACAGAATTCCTACCTTTCTCTCTGTTGGACTCTGCCTAACAATTCCTGACCAGCACTGGCCAAGTTTGCAGCCTGGGGGAACAGGAATGAACATGGGGGCTGCCCTCAGGGAACACATGGTCCGTAGAAGCAAAGACAGGTGCTGGCCATCTGAGCTGGGCCTTGGAAAAGGTACAGAATTTTAATCAGGAAGGGGAGGAGCATATGCCAGTTGAAGGGGACAGTGTGGACAAAGGAAACCAAAGGAAAGGCTGGGGTGGAGGAGACGAGGAAGCCAGTGGAGTGGTAGGTTTGTGCAGGGGGAGCACGGGAGGTAAGTCTGGAGAGGGAGATGAAAGCTTAGTGTAGAGATTCACGAATTCAAGTTTAGCAGTTTAGATTTTAAGAAATGTAAGTGATGGAACCACATGAGTGGGAAGGAATGGCACATGTGCTATTGCAGGCTGTGAGCAGTGGGGGCAGGAAGAGTGAATTAGAATGAGAAGGGTTTTGCAGTCCTATGGGTGTGGGACACGCCCAGGCCAACATAACAGTGAAGGTCACTGGCATGTGCGGACTCCAGTGTCCTCTAGTATTTTGATCCAGTTCACTCATTTGACAAATACTGCCTTGCAATGCTCTGAATGCAAGGTAATGAACAGTAGTAGTGTATACATTCTATGAGCAGGGGCCTCGTTCATGTGAGTGTAAAACAAAGGGGAAAAAGGCTTCAATAAATGACTTAGAAAATACAAAAGATAGCGAAGACATGGTCTCAATCCTCAAGGGGAGCAAGGAAGTGCACTAGTCATTAGTTCACGAGGCCCTGGCTGCGGTCCCTGGGAGTCAGCAACGAACAAAGTCTCTTCTAGAGAATTGACATTTGATCAGTTGAAAAGAAAAGTGGATTACTGTGTGGTAACACGACCTAAAATGTGGTAAATAATATAAGAAATGCCTAAATAGATTGTGGGAGGCTCAGAAATAATTAGTTCCAGCTGGAAGGTCAGATAAAATGTATTCGAGGTAGCCCTGAAGGATGGGAGGAGCCCACCATGTAAGAGGAAGGTAAGAGCTTGTCCCCTGTGGCTCCAGTGTGGCCAAGGGCCATGCTTGTAGCTGGGAGAGTGAACAGAGAAAGGCTCTGAAGCCAGACTACCCTGGTCAGCTCCTGCCCTCCACCCCCCCAGCTGTGGGGCCTTGGGCATACTAGCCTCTCCCAACCTTTGTAACTAGGTTATGTAAACTAGGGATGGTATTGTCAGTGCCTACCTCCTAGAGTTGTTGTGGGACTTAAATGAGTAAGTGGTTAATGCACTGAGTATATACTCAGGGAATAGTGATTAATAGCCCAGTTTGGCTGGGAACCAGGGGATGAGGAGCTGTGGAAGACACATCTGCCACATTGAGTGGGAGCCAAGTCTAGAAAGTCCTTAAATGTGACAGCTAAGACATTTGAACTCTGCCCCCACAGAGGATGTCAGGGGAAGATTAAATGTAAATGTAAATGGAAGAAGAAAGGCCACAGAGAAGTGAGCACAGGTTGGTGGACTGATTCACATGAGAAGTCAGGAACCCATCCTGGAACGGGAACAGTGACACTAGGGATGGAGAGAAAATAGATACAAAAGCATATGGGGACATACAATTGGCCCACGTAGAATGGGGGCAGGTGTGTGACATGGGTGATGCTGTGCGTTGAAACAGGAAAGTCACATAGGGAGCAGGCTTGGGAGGATGGTTGGATGATGAGGATGGTTTTGCCTGTGGGAAGTTGACTTTGTGAGGCCAGAGGAGGAATGCCCAGGTAGTGCCGCCCAGGGGATGGAGCATCTAGAGCTGGAAAGTGAAGTTGCAGCTGGGAGACAGGATGGAGGGGGACGAGTAGAGTCTTGGGAATGGCTGTTAGAAAGTACCCAATCCACAATTCCGTGGGTTTTCATAGAGGCACCAAGTTCAAATAAGTTTTTGAAGAGTTTTATTAAAGGAGGAAATTTATTAAAAATGCTGGCTGCATATATCTTACACAGCAGTCCCAAATTGTGTGTCTCATTAATGGTCTAGGGGCTGGTTATATACTCTTAATTATACATGGGTGGGGAAAAAGCCTGACATCATGGCATATGCTTATAACCTTTGTTTTCTCCTATATAGGTTTGGAAAAGAATGAAGGGGGATGGGACACAATTCATTAGCAAGTTTATAACATTTGTCTATAGGATTCATAAAAAACGTTTCTACACATTAAAACTTACAATGTAACATTGGTAAAACTGTCACTTTACATATTAAAAGACATACCTATATTTTCTAGTGTTCATTTGCTATTCCTTTGTCCAGAAATACATACATTAACTACATGCTTTCAGGAGGGGAGAGGTAGTTTCCATGGGGAAAAATGCCTGTAAATGGCCCATTAATATAAGAAAAGGGCCTGACCAGGCAGTGGCGCAGTGGATAGAGCATCAGACTGGGATGCAGGAGACCCAAGTTCGAGACCCCAGGGTTGCCAGCTTGAGTGCGGGCTCATCTGGTTTGACCAAAAGCTCACCAGCTTGAGCCCAAGGTCCCTGGCTCCAGCAAGGGGTTACTCAGTCTGCTGAAGGCCCGCAGTCAAGGCACATATGAGAAAGCAATCAATGAACAACTAAGGTGTTGGAACACTCAATGAAAAACTAATGATTGATGCTTCCTATCTCTCTGTTCCTGTCTCTGTCCCTGTCTATCCCTCTCTCTGACTCTCTCTCTGTCTCTGTAAAAAAATAAATATAAGAAAAGGTTTAATTTAATCTTTCTCTGCCTGCACGTGGCTAGCTATTCACCCTACTTCCCCACAGGTATGGTGGAAGGTCAGATAATCCAAGTCTCCTTCCCCTTTGCATTTACAACACAATGCCATTGGCCATCTTGATTTTACGCTAACCACACAAGTACAAAGATCATTTACAAAATCTTTCTGCACACCTTGCTCAAATTAATAAAATGTTCCTTAAGCTTCCTAAAATATTAATATTAATTCTGTAACCTTTGATACCTTACAACATGGCTAGGAGCAGGGATAGAGAAAGCAGTTGAGGATGAAGCAAGCCAGAACCCAGAAAGACGATGAGATGGTGCCTGTGGAAAAGGAGAGAAGGCATTCCTGTGGGCTGACCCTGAGCAAAGTGCTGGACCCTGAGGCCCTCAGAAGATATTGGTGGCATGTAAAAGGACCTGGAAAAGCATTCAAGACAAGAGGGGAAGGAGAGGTATAGAGAAACAACAGGCTCAGAGATAGAGAATATAGCACAGGGGTAGGACCCATTGTTTAAAAAAGCTGAGGGCAGAGGAATGGACGTGCGTGAATCTCATAGATATAATGTTGAACAAAATAGGCCAGGCTACCAAAGAGTATGATCCCATTTGTGTTATAAAGTACCACACCCCAGATTTTGAAAGGCACTGTCCCTCATTTCATTGAGTTTATGTAGAGACACCCAGTCCAGATGAATTTTGAAGTTTTATTAGAGGAGGAGATTTATTAATATGCTGGCTGCATATAGCTAACATGGGGTATCTGCAAGCCAAAATCGTGCAGTCCCAAAAATAGTTCAGGGGCTGTTTATATAAGCTTGCTCACACACGGGCAGGGGAGAGCATTATATCATGGTACAGCTAGCAACATTTGTGTAGGGGATACACAGAAATATTAAGACTTTTAAGGTAACACAATCAAAGATGTTTACAAATCTTTCGGGGGTTCATCTCCCCTCACTAGCCTAGAGGTATTTTACCCTCAAGATTCCAGGAAAGGGGAGGAACTACAATCAATGCAAGGTGTATGTAAATTATGCCTCCTATTGAAAGAGAAGAAGTTTCTAGGTTAACCTTTACTTTAGATTTAAAACTAAATGACCTATTGTTCTTGTAAACCAGAAACTTCTACATTCTTCTCTATCCCCCTCCCTAAAGGAAGGAGGAGACAGGAAAGCCTGACCTTTCCTCCCAGAATATTAATATCAATTTTCAGCTTTTGGTACCTTACAATATCCCCACTGGTTCTATTTCCTAAGTCAAATCCTTGACTTAATTTACTGAGGAGTATGAGGCTGTTGTCTAGGGTTATTAACTTATAACATGTAACAGATATTTAACAGATAGGAACAAACCTTGTTATAAAATTGATTAAATATGGTATAAGCAATATTAAAGAAGAGGACTAATTGTCACAGACAATAAAATTGTTAGCTAGGGTGACTAAACATTCTTTAAAAATCAGTTGAGGCCTGACCTGTGGTGGTGCAGTGGATAAAGCATCGACTTGGAAATGCTGAGGTCGCCGGTTCAAAACCCTGGGCTTGCCTGGTCAAGGCACATATGGGAGTTGATGCTTCCAGCTCCTCCCCCCTTCTCTCTCTCTGTCTCTCCCTCTCCTCTCTAAAATGAATAAATTAAAAAAAATTAAAAAAAAATAAAATCAGTTGACTGTTCAAATTATTTTCTACAAATTTTCTATAACTTGTATAAACCTTTTGTAATTTATATAAACTTTTAATTTTTATAAAGTTTTTTATTTAGAAATAACTGGCCTTTACAACAACCTTTTTTTTTTTTTTTAATCTTTTTTTCTGAAGTTGGAAACGGGAAGGCAGTCAGACAGACTCTCGCATGCGCGGGACCGGGATCCACCCAGCACACCCACCAGGGGGCAATGCTCTGCCCATCTGGGCCATTGCTCTGTTGCAACCAGAGCCACTCTAGCGCCGGAGGCAGAGGCCACAGAGCCATCCTCAGCGCCCAGGCCAACTTTGCTCCAATGGAGCCTTGGCTGCGGGAGGGGAAGAGAGAGACAGAGAGGAAGGAGGGGGGAAGAGGTGGAGAAGCAGATGGGCGCTTCTCCTGTGTGCCCTGGCCGGAAATCAAACCCGGGACTCCTGCACGCCAGGCCGATGCTCTACCACTGAGCCATCCGGCCAGGGCCCACAACAACCTTTTTTAAAAAATATTTTTATACTTTATATTTTTTACTATTAAAATTATATAATTCCTTTTTAGTCAGAACTTTTGATTTTAAAAATTTTAACCTTTAGTGACAATTAAGTTGACTTTCATTTTTCCCTAGTTTCCCTTTTCCCAAAGTCTGATTAAAAGTCCTTAGTTTTTTCATATACTCACCATACGTAGACCAACCAGCTTCCGGTTTGTGGTTGGAGTAGGGCCCGCCAGTTTTCTATCTTAGCGGCAGTGGGAGTGGTCAGGATCACGGTGTGTGGACCTGTCCACATGAAAGTCAGTCCTTGGGTGATGTAATGCTAAATAAATCTCCTGGACAGTCTTTGAACAGTTTGTTGAGTAACCTGTAAATCCTGCAATTACTTAGGAAAAGGGTGGTTATTTTTTTTACTATTTGATTCATGCAATTTATTCACCTTGAACCTTTGGGTATTTGTGGGCACAATATAGCTTCAAATTAGTTTCTAATTATTATTGGGTTCCTTTTTTACTAGCAAAATCTTTTTTTTTAATTGGTTTCGAATATACCTTTGGCAATAAAGGTCCCAAGACCCTACTGGTTCTGGGTGGCATCTATTCATTTGAATTACTGTGTTCCGATTTTGAGGCAGACTGGAAAAATATACAATTAACAATAAAATTCAAATAGCTAATGTTAACAAATACTATAATAAGTGGCTTAATACAATAAAATGACTAAAGTCTACTAGATTATTAGACAAAAATAAAATTCTAATATAACAGGATTCAAAATAAAATTTTTACAGTCACGAATGTTCTTAATATGTTAATATAATTTCACTAAATCTGAGAAATGTCCTAAAGGCCAGGAGTTACACATATTTAGGAAAAGTCCATAAGGCACTGGAGTTGTGGTCACATTCTGCACTTTGTAGCTAGAGTTTAAGTCCTAGTGACCACTGCTTCTAGCTGGAATTAGGAGCAGGTCCCGACCTACAATAGGCATGGAGCATTGAGACAAGAGGAATAAAGGAGACACTATACATTAAATAAAGCAATAAAATCAGACTGTCAATACTCATAGTAGAGATCTTTGATTGATAAACAAAACTCAGATATTCAGGCAAGGCATAGTAGATGGCACTTACGTTTCCAAGAAATGAGATCAGTTTATCTGCTACTTGGAAGAAATATGTTAGGCTCGTGAACAATGTCCTTGGGCCTTCAGTGGCAATTCCCAGTAAGCTGGGCAAGGTCAGGTCACAAGTAGCTGGAGCAGGGTTAGAAGAGACTGAACCCTCCCTCCCTCCATGGAACAAGGGGGCAGCTTACCTTTTCGTGTTCCTCTTTCCACAGCAAAGGCGTGTCTCCCAGTGGGGCCAGGAAGCCTGGCAGGCCTCAGTTCAATGACTTTTCTTTCCACTTTTGAAGCAGGGCCCTGCTGAAATTCTATGAAACCCCTTTGGGGCACTGGAGCCTTTAAGAGCATATGCCAAAAGCTGGTATTTCCTGACCTCTTTTGGGCCTTATTTGTCTTTTTTGTTATTATTGTCGTTATTATAGACCTTAAATGCCATGCTCAGAAGATCTCACTGAGGGGCTTGAGAACCTTTTTTTATTTATATAAACTTTTGGAAAAAAGACAAAAGAAATGTTATTAGCTAGATTAATTAAAAAAAATAGGTTTGGGTGTCTTCTTTAGAATTCTAGAATCTCTTCACTGTTAAATGATTCAGTACATTAGTATTTAAAAGAAATTTTAATAAAAGCATGATAAAATATATTTGTAGAAATTCTAAGGTATGACTAACATTATATAAAAGACATTATTAATAATTTCTAATATTTAAACTAAGATTTCAATATTACAGGACTATAAAACAGCAAATAAAAGAATTAACACCTGACCTGTGGTGGCGCAGTGGGATAAAGTGTCAACCTGAAACACTGAGGTTGCCGGTTCGAAACCCTGGGCTTGCCTGGTCAAGGCACATATGGGAGTTGATGCTTCCTGCTCCTCCCCCTTCTCTCTCTCTCTCCCCTCTCTCTAAAAAATCAATAAATAAAATATTAAAAAAAAAGAATTAACAAAAGGCCTTTGAAACAATGCATGTATTTTAACATGGAAGATATTTTTATATAATACAATAAGGGATTCTTGGTATAAACTACCTAGCTGGCAAAGAGATATTAACTTTCTTTTGCATGAGGGGCGGGGTGGATGCCTGAGGGAGAAGCAGACTCCAAGAACCGAGAGCTTGCTGTTTTTACCTTTTTTTTTTTTAAAGCAAAGTTCTAATTTTTAATATTATTCCTACCTTGTAATTTCTAAATGGGCAAAACCTCCTTTGGTCCACTGGTGGATATTTGAAACTAATTTTTATTCTACATTTTAGTTATTTTATCCTTGCTTCATTGCTTTTTTCTGTTGTTCTACACACAGTAAGGCTGAATCCTAACCTAACTGTGCACCTGGAGGCGGCGAGCTGTTTACAGTTTGCCTGCCGCTTGGGTGCAACACCTCGGAGACCTGGGAACGAGGACGGAGAGGGGAGGGACCATGCGTACTCTGCCCCACCCCTCGCTCTGCGCATCGCTGCTCAATTTTTCTCTCACTCAAACTGCTTACTTGCTAATCCTTTTGCTCCAGAGTTTGGAGAAACCCTTTCAATTTGTGGGCTCCACTTTTCTTTCATTTAAATCGCTTGCTTGCCAGCCCTTTCTGTATTGAGCAAGCTTTTAAGCCACTGTGGTGGATTTATTATTAAATTTAGCCACCAATCAATGTATGGAAACTGATCAGAACAACCTGGGTTCCCAATTACTATATTCCACACTGTCCTTATTATCCAAGGATTAGAATTCCCAGTTGTTATTACTTATTACAAAACTAAAACTTGTTTCAGGAGAATCTAAGAATTAGTGCACCAATAAAACAAAAATATAAGACAGATAGTTAACTAGCACCCGGAATAAGAGGGTGTTTGACTATAGCAGGGGTTGGGACCCTTTTTGGCTGAGAGAGCCATGAACGCCACATATTTTAAAATGTAATTCCATGAGAGCCATACAACCACCCGTGTACATTATGCATTATCCAAATAAATTTGGTGGTGTCCCAGAGAACAGCTGTGATCAGCTTCAGCCACCTGCAACCATGAACTTGAGTGGTAGGAAATGAATGGATTGTAATACATGAGAATGTTTTATATTTTTAACGTTATTATTATTTTTTATTAAAGATTTGTCTGCAAGCCAGATGCAGCCATAAAAAGAGCCACATCTGGCTCGTGAGCCATAAGTTCCCTACCCCTGGACTATAGAGATACTAATTGTTACACAAGACAAGGGGAAGAAGCCAACCCAAGGGAATAATTTTCCTTTAGGGGAGAAGTCAGATGAAGTGCCCTGAGAGTAGATTTTGAGAACAAAGAAAGTCACTTAACAGAGCTTTTAGTCAGAAGCTTCCAATCTTGACATAAAAGACTCAAACAGACACGTTTAGACATTGAACAAAGGACTTATACACAAACAATGTGCACCTATTTCAATTAAATAATACTGGATAATTTGATGAACAAAGACCAAGCCTCACAGACAAGGGAAGGCTCCCCCTTGTGGCCTCTCAGGTGCACGCAGGTCTCGGCACCAGAGATTTCTTAACCAGGGATTTTAGAGACAGAACATTAAAATAAAGACTAAGATTTTGTCATAGAAACGTCTCTTAGAAGTCTTGGGTCGAGATTAATCAATGCAGGTTAGCTCAGTCTCCACTGATACAGTGTGATGCGAGACTGACTAATCCTGAATGGACTTAACCTCCATTAGCCTTTCTAGAGATAGACACATGTCCCCACTTCTGGCATTCACTGAGAGCGCAACTAGAACCCAAGGCAGGACCACTAAAACTCCCCACCAACGTCTCGGTCTTGGAAAGCCTGTGCAAATTTACTACCACGTCTGGTCTGTTTCGCGACAGATTCAGTTTAAAACATAAAAACCATAGACTAGTAACAACCGGCAAAGCAGTTTTGAAAGCCCTACCTACTTCCACCGGGGTTCCACATCCCCAGAGTCACAATTCAGCAAAGCCCCCAAGTCCATCCTACCTATATTCTAGTCTGACACAGACTACAAACTAGTTACAAACATAAAAGTGAAAGCAAGAGTTCAAAGGGAAGCCAGAAAGTTCAGTAAAGCAGAAAGAGTTGTTTTACCTACCTCCTTGATTTTCTCTGTTGAATTATCCAAATTGGCGAATTTGGGAACCGGAAGGCATCTACCAAGGAATGGTCCAGACCCCACAGGAAGACCAGGAACCCTGAAAAGTCTCAGGTGGTGCACCTCTCTACGAGATTCAAGTGGGGCCAGGCAGCTCAGCAGAGTCCAGCCAATTCGGGGTGGGGCCAGGCAGCTCAGCAGAGAGTCCAGCCAATTCGAGGTATCTCGATCTGGTGATGCAAAACACCAGATCTCGAATAAGCCCCTGTTGGGCAGATAAAATGTATTATGCTCACTTTGTTAAAGACGGCACTGCCCACGAGGAGGCCATCGCCCAGGTGATATTGATGTGTGTTGGGGGCAGCCGGTGGGCAGGCAGGATCATTGTAGCCTGGGACTTGGTTTTGGGATTAAGCCTTTCCCACCCTTTTTGATGAGGGGTGGTACAATCTAATCATGCCTCAGAGAAGTGACTTTGTAGTAGAGACTTCCCTATTTTGTATATTGGATTAAGAGTTTGGATTTCTACACTATAAAATGGGGACGGAGCGGGAGCTTGCGCTATTGGTTCCTGAGATTATCATTAGAGGAGAGAGCAGAGCAGAGAGCAGAAAGAGGCCATGTGGCCAGGAGAAGCAGCCAAGATGGCAGAGTGCTGAGTGAGATGCCAGTTTGTGCAGAATTTGTATCTGCGATAAGGAAGGAGATGGGGAACTGAGGAGAATAAGGCTGGTGAGCTAGAAACCTTTGATTCTAGGAAACTCGGATAAGTCAGTGGCTTTGTGAGCACTGAATGTGAGTGGGTTTTGGAGCCCAGTGTGTGTTTTTACTTGCCCACTGGGTGCAAGCTAGAATTAAAGACTATGGCCTATCAGTTTTTGGCTCCAGTGTTTCTTTACCGACTGTCCGAATCCAATGCGAACCTGCATGAGACAGGCGGCTGCTGTGATAGTGGCCCTGGCCGTGCCTCCTGGCTTTACATTTGGCGTAGTTGGCAGGATTCCAAGATCGGTATGGAGCTGCCACCTTTGAGCAGTGGAGTAGAGGACTGGCTGCTGTTAGGGTTCCCCATGGCTGTCCTTTTGGGGATTGTAGGCTGGCTGATTTTTACAGCCATGCGTGAGGAAACTGAGAGCTCTGTGGAAGAGGCTGCCCGGGACCTGCAAACCAAGCAGTGGAAGGAGCTGGAGCAAATGCGGGAGAAACTGATGCTGACCCTGGAGCTGGAGGAAGCGCTGGAGCAGGAGGCCGACCAGGTTTGCGAGATTTGCCTGGAAATGGAGCAGCTTCTGGAGGAGGATTCAGAGGTTCATGAGTTGCAGCTTGCCCTGGATGTTGTGGAGAGCCAGCAGTGGCGGGAGGCCGGGGCTGAGGCCAGAGATGAGGCTGGAGCTGCAAGGTCTACGGAGCAGAAGGCGGCAGCCCGGGGCTCGAGCCGGGCAGTGGGAGCTGATGTTCCCAGTTCCTCTTTGGAGGTTGAGGAGAATCGGGCTGGAGTTGCAATCCGCAGTCTCCAGAAGGTGAGAGCCCAGAAGCAAGGAGTTCTTACTATGCTCCTGGTGGGTCTGCGATTTTGGGGACATAGGATGGATGTTATCATGTTCTTCAGAGCCAAGATGGAAATGCTGACTGCCATTGCCATGTGCTCCTCTTTGGGACAGTGTAAGACCTGCCAGGACAGCAGGAATGAGGGGGGTGGCTGATGCCCCACGTGCGTGGACTGATTTCCTGGATTACGACCGGAGTGGGCACTGGCTCCTTTGTTGGATGGACTTACGGATTATGGATTTTGGACAATGTGAAATACCCTGATGGGGGTGGGGGGCGGCTTTGCTGGAAGCACTCCCCTGCCCTGGGAAGCTTTTCTTGTGGCTAGAAAGAAGGCCGAGGACATTTTGCACTTTGGGCTAAGTGCTGAGAGACTGGTGAAATGTACCTTTGTAATTGTTGAAGCTGACCCTGGCCAGTTGGCTCAGCGGTAGAGCGTCGGCCTGGCGTGCGGGGGACCCAGGTTCGATTCCCGTGTGGTGGGCAGGGCGCCGCCCCTGGTGGGCGTACCGGGTGGATCCCGGTCGGGTGCATGCAGGAGTCTGTCTGACTGTCTCTCCCCGTTTCCAGCTTCAGAAAAATACAAAAAAAAAATAATAATAAAATAAATAAATAAATAAATAAAATTGTTGAAGCTGTATGATTTTTGCTGTTGTAATTTGTGTAATGTTCTAATTTCCTTGCATAGGGATGCCGGTGGTATAGATGTGGGTAGTAAAGTGAGCATAGGGGTGGACTGTTGGGCAGATAAAATGTATTATGCTCACTTTGTTAAAGACGGCACTGCCCACGAGGAGGCCATCGCCCAGGTGATATTGATGTGTGTTGGGGGCAGCCGGTGGGCAGGCAGGATCATTGTAGCCTGGGACTTGGTTTTGGGATTAAGCCTTTCCCACCCTTTTTGATGTGGGGTGGTACAATCCAATCATGCCTCAGAGAAGTGACTTTGTAGTAGAGACTTCCCTATTTTGTATATTGGATTAAGAGTTTGGATTTCTACACTATAAAATGGGGACGGAGCGGGAGCTTGCGCTATTGGTTCCTGAGATTATCATTAGAGGAGAGAGCAGAGCAGAGAGCAGAAAGAGGCCATGTGGCCAGGAGAAGCAGCCAAGATGGCGGAGTGCTGAGTGAGATGCCAGTTTGTGCAGAATTTGTATCTGGGATAAGGAAGGAGATGGGGAACTGAGGAGAATAAGGCTGGTGAGCTAGAAACCTTTGATTCTAGGAAACTCGGATAAGTCAGTGGCTTTGTGAGCACTGAATGTGAGTGGGTTTTGGAGCCCAGTGTGTGTTTTTACTTGCCCGCTGGGTGCAAGCTAGAATTAAAGACTATGGCCTATCAGTTTTTGGCTCCAGTGTTTCTTTACAGACTGTCCAAATCCAATGCGAACCTGCATGAGCTGGGCTGCTGTGATAGTGGCCCTGGCTTCTGGCTTTACAGCCCCCATATGTTATAAAGTACCGCACCCCCGATTCTGAAAGGCACTGTACCTTATTTCATCGAGTTTACGTAGAGACACCCAGTCCAGATGAATTTTGAAGAGATTTATTAGAAGGGGAGATTTATTAATATGCTGGCCACATATGGCTAACACAGGGCATCTGCAAGGCCAAATTACGCAATCTCAAAAATAGTTCAGGGGCTGTTTATATACCCTTGCTCACACACAGCTGGGAGAGAGCATGACATCATGGTACAGCTGACAACATTTGTTTAGGGGATACACAGAAACATTAAGACTCTTAAGGTAACACAATCAAAGATGTTTACAAATCTTTCAGGGTTCACCTTCCCTTACTACCCTAGAGGTATGTTACCCTTAAGATTCCAGGAAAGGGGAGGAACTACAATCAATGCAAAGTGGTATGTAAATGCTGCCTAGTATTGAAAGAGAAGAAGTTTCTAGGTTAACTTTTATTTTAGATTTAAAACTGAATGACCTATTGTTCTCGTAAACCAGAAACTTCTACATTCTTCTCCCTCCCCTCCCTAAAAGAGGGACAGGACAGGAAAGCCTGATCTTTCCTCCCAGAATATTAATATCAATTTTCAGCTTTTGGTACCTTACAACATTTGTATGTAGTTCAAAACAAGGCAAAACTTTTAAGGAGATGAAAATTAGAAAAGTATTTGGGGGTAGTAGTGATTGACTGTCAGGAAACACAAGGGAACTTTCTGAGATGCTGGGAATGTTCTGTTATAGATATGTGTATTCCAAACTGCCCTCTTGATGTTCCACTTATCTGTCAGACCTCACCCTTACTGGACTATTGCCCCTGAGATAGAGGAATTCCAAAAAGCTGATAAGCCGCCCCAAGGAGGGGCTCCGGACATACCAGGACTTTTGCCTCAGTATCCTCTCAGGCTCTCCCAAACACTATATAACTCGCCCCTAGTCTGTAACCCGGTGCACTTCTCCTGGAGGAGTGCCCCGGCAGGTCTTTCTCCTCTAATAAAGCCTGCACATCTGGTGATGGAGTGCCGTCTCATTCTTACATTCTGTGTCTCATCAGGCTGTAATCTGTGATCTGTACACTGCTGCATGAATATTACACCTCAACAGACAAGACAAATTGATTAACTTCAATGACAGCATCCTCAAGGCAGGAGGTTGGAGCCAACTGGGTTAAACTCTTCTTGCTGATGTAGGGGAAGAAGATGGGTTTCTGCAGACTCCACATGTTGGAGAGAGAAACAGAAGAATGTGTCCAAATTCCCTGTTCCCTGAAATGTGGAAGACGGAGAGGCAAGATTTCAATGCAGGGCCCTGGCCAGTTGGCTCAGCGGTAGAGCGTCGGCCTGGCGTGCGGGGGACCCGGGTTCGATTCCTGGCCAGGGCACATAGGAGAAGCGCCCATTTGCTTCTCCACCCTCCCCCTCCTTCCTCTCTGTCTCTCTCTTCCCCTCCTGCAGCCGAGGCTCCATTGGAGCAAGGATGGCTCGGGCGCTGGGGATGGCTCCTTGGCCTCTGCCCCAGGCGCTAGAGTGGCTCTGGTCGTGGCGGGGCGACGCCCCAGAGGGGCAGAACATCACCCCCTGATGGGCAGAGCGTTGCCCCTGGTGGGCGTGCCGGGTGGATCCCGGTCCGGCGCATGCGGGAGTCTGTCTGACTGTCTCCCCTTTCCAGCTTCAGAAAAAATACAAAAAAAAAAAAAAGTAAGGCCCTGGCCGGTTGGCTCAGCGGTAGAGCGTCGGCCTAGCATGCGGAGGACCCGGGTTCGATTCCCGGCCAGGGCACACAGGAGAAGCGCCCATTTGCTTCTCCACCCCTCCGCCGCACTTTCTTCTCTGTCTCTCTCTTCCCCTCCCTCAGCCAAGGCTCCATTGGAGCAAAGATGGCCCGGGCGCTGGGGATGGCTCTGTGGCCTCTGCCCCAGGCGCTAGAGTGGCTCTGGTCGCAATATGGCGACGCCCAGGATGGGCAGAGCATCGCCCCCTGGTGGGCAGAGCGTCGCCCCATGGTGGGCGTGCCGGGTGGATCCCGGTCAGGTGCATGCGGGAGTCTGTCTGACTGTCTCTCCCCGTTTCCAGCTTCAGAAAAATAAAAAAAAAAAAAAAAAAAAAAAAAAAGATTTCAATGCAGGCATGACAGGAAAGCAGCCGCCCTTGGCTGAAGTTTTTGCTGTGACATTTCAGATATGTATTGTAATAGTGGATTTCCAATGTTTGTAAAGTTTAAAATGTGCTTATTCTTTATTTGTGCTTGATAGATACATGAATTTACCAGGAATTACAACTGTCCTTTTGCTGTTCAGCTTGGCTGCCTGACCTCAACCTTAATTACCGGACAATCGCCCCTGGGACAGAGGGTTCCAGGAAGCTGGTCAATCGCCCCAAGGAGGAGTATTCAGAAAGCCAAACATACCAGTACACCCTTGCTCGAGGCTATCCCCAACCCTATAAAACTTTGCCTCAGTCTGTTTTTGGTGCCCTTTTTCCCGGAGAAGTGCCCCGGCAGGTCTTTCTCCTCTAATAAAGCCTGCACATCTGGTGTTCGAGTGCCATCTCATTCTTACATCTGGTGCGAAACCAGGGATGGGGTACCGGCTGCCTGGACGATCCTCTTGCCGGCCGAACTTACAACCAGAGAAGCATTGGACAGCGGCAGCTATCCAGGCTAACTCAGTGATTCTTTTCGGCTGTGTGAGCACGGTTGAGCAACCAGCAGTCCAACCCTGTCCCGAACTCCTGCTAGACCAGAGAAAGGTAAGGAGTTTCTCCCTTCCCTCTATTGGTTGGCTTTAATTCAACCCACAAGTCCCTAATCCATCGTCAGATGGTTTTCTCTGGTCAGCCTCACATTTTGAGGGGTTTGCCATTTTTCTGTCCCAGGGACAGCATATTCCAAAAGTCTAAGTGCTTAGCCAAATCCCTCCACATTCTCTTTGAGCTCCTTCTTAGGTGGTGACGACCCCTAAGTAGGACGACTCCACATGCCCAGGAGAGCTCTCTCCTTTGAGATTGTGATTGGAGGTGGGGACGCCCTCTCTAGATCAAAGCCATCTGACCAAACCCCGCTGGGCTATCTTCTACTCATTTTCCTTTGCAACACAGCCTGGCCTCAATATAGGCTCGACAATGACTCCCATTGGCCTGAAAACAGGACCTTTGATTTCAACATACTGAGAAATCTAGATAATCTTTGCCACCGGACAGGAAAGGCTTCTGAAATTCCTTACGTGCAGGCTTACTTTTACTTTCACTACTGTCCTTAATTTCTGTACCGCTTGTTCTACACGCAGGCCGATTTTGGCCAAAGAAACCTCACCTAAAACCTTCACTCCTAATCTTTCCTTCTCCATGAACTCCCAACTCTCTTCTCCTCCTGCCTGACCCCTGGGGGCATCCCTCTCTCGGGACCCCTCTCTGGTTTCTCTGCAAATCTCTTCCACTTGAGTCTCTTTCCTCCAGAAAGCCCCCTCCCTTCGCAAAATCCTGTTTCTCATTCACTTGCAAATACCAGTCTCTCTTTCTCCTCCCCTGCTGGCCAGGGGCCCCTCCCTTCTCCACTGTGTTCTTAAACCCCTCCTCCCTCCTTACAGACTGGCGGCTCTATCTCTCTTTCTTCTTTGACCCATCCTGCCACCCCAGCGGCTTCAGCTGTCTCTTTTTCTTCTTCGACCCATTCTTCCCCCTCCTCAGAGACTGTGCCTTCCACTACCCCTCGTCCTTTCCCCTCTCCTCAGAGCTCTAAATCTTTTGACTCCTCTGACCACGAGGCACCACCACCAGCACTTTAATCCCCTCCCCCTCCTCCTGTGGATTCTGACCCTCTTTCTTTTCCATCCAGCTGCTCACACTGTCCATCTGTCTGCTTTCTCTCTTCCTCCCCTGTATGCTGACAACTCCCTGCCATCTCGAAAAGCTTAAAAAAGCAGAGTTGTTTATTGAGCTGTGTGAGTGAGTAATCTGTTTTGTATCTTTGTTTGTCAGAAAATATCTCAGTATAATTTAATTGAAACAAGTAAAGCACACTCATTTAAATTCCTTAATTCATAATTTGTATAATGTGTAACTGTGTTTCTAAGGCCTTAAATCAATAATGACCCACTTCTTAAATCTAGGCTTACTCATCCCCAAGGACTCTCCCTGCAATACCCCCATCCTTTCTGTTCAAAAACCTTCAGGGGCTTATCGCCTCGTACCAGACTTACACCTAATCAATGAGGCAGTAATTCCCCTCCATCCAGTAGTCCCTAATCTCTACAGGTTACTGTCACACATTCCCTCAAACACCACTCACTTCACGGTCTAGACCTCAAGAATGCCTTCTCTACCATTGCTCTACACCCTGACTTTTACTTTCTGTTTGTCTTTACCTGGACACTAATGCAGCCCAGCAACTTACGTGGACTGTCTTACCCCAGGGGATCAAACACCTGTTTGGGCGGGCACTAGCTCAGGATTTAGCAGCATGCAATCTCAAAACTAGTACTCTCTTACAATATGTAAATGACCTACTCCTCTGCAGCCCCTCCCTGCCTGCCTCAAGGAGACACACACCTCCACCCTTTTTAACTTCCTCACTATAAAGTGATATTATGTCTTCTCTGCTAAGGTTCAACTGCACTCTTAGTCCGTAGTCTATCTGGGCATCACCTTAACCCCCACAACCTGAGGTCTCACCTTAAATCGAACTCAGACTCTCTGCAGTCTCCAACCACCTACCACTACATATCAAATCCTTTCTTTCCTCAGTGTAAGGCCAGTATCCACTGCCACCATCACAGCCGCCTGGCCCATGCAGGTGTGCATTGGATTCGGACAGTCGGTAAAGAAACAATGGAGCCAAAAACTGGTAGGCCATCATCTTTAATCCTAGCTTGCACCCGGCAGGCAAGTAAAAACATACACTGGGCTCCAAAACCCACTCATTCAGTGCTCACAAAGCTACTGACTTATCCGAGTTTCCTAGAATCAAAGGTTTCTAGCTCACCAGACTTATTCACCTCTGTTCCCCATCTCCTTCCCTCTCCCTGCACAAACTCTGCACAAACTGGCTTCTCTTTCAGCATTCTGCCATCTTGGCTGCTTCTCCTGGCCTCCTCCATGTGGCCTTTCTCTGCTCTCTTCTCTAATGCTAATCCCAGGAACCGAAAGAGAGCAAGCTCCCGGTCTGCTCCCATTTTATAGTGCAGAAATCAAAACCTTTAATCCAATATACAAAATAGGGAAGTCTCTAATACAAAGTCACTTATCTGAGGCATGATGGAATTGCACCACACCACATCAAAAGGGGTGAGAAAGGCTTAGTCCTAAAACCAAACCCCAGGCTACAAGGATCCTGTCTGCCCACAGCCCGCCCCCAACACACATTAATAACCCCTTGGGCGATGGGTTTCCATATGGGCAGCACCATCTTTTTTTTTCTTTTCTTTTTTTTTTTAGAAAGAGAGTCAGAGAGAGGGACAGACAGGGACAGACAGACAGGAATAGAGAGATGAGAAGCATCAATCATTAGTTTTTCGTTGCACATTGCAACACCTTAATCATTCATCGATTGCCCTCTCATATGTGCCTTGACTGTGGGCCTTCAGCAGACTGAGCAACCCCCACTTGAGCCAGCGACCTTGGGCTCAAGCTGATGAGCTATCTGCTCAAACCAGATGAGCCCTCACTCAAGCTGGTGACCTCAGGGTCCCGAAACTGGGTCCTCCGCATCCCAGTCTGATGCTCCATCCACTGCGCCACCGCCTGGTCAGGCTGCAGTGCCATCTTTAACAAAGTCAGCATAATATATTTTATCTGCCAACACTCAGTCTAATAGGCTTTTTTAAACACTGGATTCCCAATTTTACTTTTTTAGTCAAGCCCCTCAGTGAGATCTTCTGAGCATGGCATTTAAGGTTTATAATGGCCAAGGAAGTAACAGAAAAGGCAAACAAGGCCCAAAAGAAGTCAGGAAATACCAGCTTTTGGCATACACTCTTAAAGGCTCCAGTGCCCTAAATGGCTTCATAGAATTCCATCAGGGCCCTGCTCCAGAGTGGAAAGAAAGGTCATTGACTGAAGCCTGCCAGGGTTCCCAGCCCCATCAAGAGACACATCATTGCTGTGGAAATTGGGACATGAGAAGGTAAGCTGCCCCCTTGCTCCATGGAGGAAGGGTTCAGTGTCTTCTAGCCCTGCTCCAGCTACCTGTGACCTGACCTTGCCCAACATGCTGGGAATTGCCACTGAAGGCCCAAGGACATTGTTCACAAGCCTAAGGTATTTCTTCCAAGTAGCAAATAAACAGATCTCATTTCTTTTAAACACAAGGGCCATCTACTATGCCTTGTCTAAATATTTGAATTTTATTTATCCCTTAAAGATCTCTACTGTGGGTATTGACAGTCTGATTTTGTTGCTTTATTTAATGTATAGTGTCTCCTTTATTCCTCTTGTCTCAGTGCCCCATTCCTATTGTAGGCTGGGACCTGCTGTTAATTCCAGCTAGAAGCAGTGGTCATTAGGACTTAAACTCTAGCTGCAAAGTGTAGAAATGTAACCACCCTTTCCTTAAGTACTTGCAGGATTTAAAGGTTACTCAGCAAACTGTTCAGAGACTGTCCAAGAGGCGCTTCCAGCA
Source organism: Saccopteryx leptura (assembly GCF_036850995.1). Taxonomy (NCBI): domain Eukaryota; kingdom Metazoa; phylum Chordata; class Mammalia; order Chiroptera; family Emballonuridae; genus Saccopteryx; species Saccopteryx leptura. Next base: position 172,393,112 of record NC_089507.1, read on the forward strand.
GTATATCACCCAAGGACTGACTTTCACGTGGACAGGTCCACACACTGTGATCCTGACAACTCCCACTGCTGCTAAAGTAGAAAAACGGCATTCCTTACTCCAACCAGAAACCGGAAGCTGGTTGGTCTACGTATGGCGAAATATAAAAAACTCACTAAGGACTCTTTTAATCAGACTTTGAGAAAAGGGAAACTAGGGTAAAAAGAAAGTCAACTTAACTATCACTAAAAGTTAAGAATTTTTAAATCAAAAGTTCTGACTAGAAAGGAAATGTATGGTTTTGATAATAGAAGGTATAAGGTATGGAAATATTTTTGAAAGAAAAAGGAAAAGCAAGTTATTATGAAGGCCAGTTATTTCTGGAAAAGAAAGTGCATGAAAGCTGAAGGTTTATGTAAGTTGTAGAAGGTTTGTGCAGATTGTAGGAAGTCTGTACAGAAAAAAAAGAATTTGTACAGTCAGAAAACTGGTTTTCAAAGAATGTTTAATCAGTCACCCTAGCTAACAATCCTCTACTCTCCCCACTTATTAGGGCGGCTCTTTCCTCTACCCTGACCATCTGGAGCTCAGAAACAGAGTAATGAAACTGACCCCTTGTCCTTCTATTCTCTATTCACCTCTCAGCCTGCCTCACCCAATCAGGGGCTTTCTACTTGTATGGGACCAACACCTATATGTATCTCCCTACTAATTAGATGAAAACCTGTACCCTAATCTATCTCACCCAAAATATCATCTTAATCCCACCCCATGAGCCTCTTTCACTTCCTAGTACACTACCCGTCAATCTAAGGACCAAACAAGCAGTAAAGGTAATTCTTTTTTTCTTTTTTTTACAGAGAGAGAGTCAGAGTCAGAGAGAGGGATAGACAGACAGGAACGGAGAGACGAGAAGCATCAATCATTAGTTTTTTGTTGCACATTGCGACACCTTAGTTGTTCATTGATTGCTTCTCATATGTGCCTTGACCGTGGGCCTTCAGCAGACCGAGTAAACCCTTGCTCGAGCCAGTGATCTTGGGTCCAAGCTGGTGAGCTTTTGCTCAAACCAGATGAGCCCACGCTCAAGCTGGCGACCTTGGGGTCTCGAACCTGGGTCCTTGGTATCCCAGTCCGACGCTCTATCCACTTCGCCACCACCTGGTCAGGCCCTCTTCTTGTTGCTTTAGGAATCTCTTCAGAAGTAGGTCTAGGGGCAGGGGGACTGGCCACTTCCCTGTCTTATTCCTATTCTCTCTCCCTCTGAAGCCCAGCGTATTCATAAAAAACAAACTGAAGCCTGACCTGTGGTGGCGCAGTGGATAAAGCATCGACCTGGAAATGCTGAGGTCGCTGGTTCGAAACCCTAGGCTTGCCTGGTCAAGGCACATATGGGAGTTGATGCTTCCAGCTCCTCCCCCCTTCTCTCTCTCTCTTTCCCTCTCTCTCTCCTCTCTAAAAATGAATAAATAAAAAATAAAAAAAATAAAAAATAAAAATAAAAATGTTCTTTAAAAAAAACAAACAAACAAAAAAAAAAAACTGAAACATGGAATCAGTGGTTTCATACCAACTAGGTGTCTCGACTATTGCCTTTCATTAATCCACTCACTCCTATTTATTTTTCTAACTTTTGGACCCTGCCTCTTACATTTGTTTACTAGTTTCTTACAGAACCACATGCAGACTTTCGTCAATCAGAAAATTGGAAAAAGCTACCTAACCCTACACACCAACTCTGAAACCTGCCCTCGCGAAACAGAAAATCTGAAACTCTATAAATACACCCCTACTCCCAACCTTTCTCATGGCTAGGACTCATTAAGCAGGGCATCCAAGTTCTCAACCTCACTTTGTATACAACACTTCTCACTACTTTCTCTGTGCCTTTTTTTTTTAAGACTTTATTTTAGAGAGGAGAGGGAGAGAGAGAGAGAGAGGGAGACAGAGAGAGAGAGAGAAGGGGGGAGGAGCAGGAAGTATCAACTCCCATATGTGCCTTGACCAGGCAAGCTCAGGTTTCAAACCCGCAAACCTCAGCGTTTCAGGTCGACGCTTTATCCCACTGCACCACCACAGGTCAGGCTCTCTGTGCCTTTTTTTTTTTTTTTTTTTATAATTTTTATTTATTTTTTACAGAGACAGAGAGTGAGTCAGAGAGAGGGATAGACAGGGACAGACAGACAGGAACGGAGAGAGATGAGAAGCATCAATCATTAGTTTTGCCTTGCGCGTTGCTACACCTTAGTTGTTCATTGATTGCTTTCTCATATCTGCCTTGACCGAGGGCCTTCAGCAGACCTGGAGCCAGCGACCTTGGGTTCAAGCTGGTGGGCTTTTCCTCAAACCAGATGAGCCCACACTCAAGCTGGTGAGCTCGGGGTCTCGAACCCGGGTCCTCTGCATCCCAGTTCGATGCTCTATCCACTGCGCCACCGCCTGGTCAGGCTCTGTGCCTTTTTAAACAAGCCTCCCATCACCGCAGTTCCTTTACCCTACCCACTCAACATCACCAAAAATCCAGCCCCTTTTTCTCTTTCTGGGGTTCCTCTCTTCCAAGAAGACCCCACCTCAACTCTCTCAATTTGCTACACCAATCGGCCTACCCCATTATGTAATAAAACTATCCCAATCAAAACTTCTCTTGGCCCTGGCCGGTTGGCTCAGTGGTAGAGCGTTGGCCTGGCATGCAGAAGTCCTGGGTTCGATTCCGGCCAGGGCACACAGGAGAGGTGCCCATTTGTTTCTCCACCCCTCCCCCTCTCCTTCCTCTCTGTCTCTCTCCTCCCCTCCCGCAGCTGAGGCTCCACTGGAGCAAAGATGGCCCGGGCGCTGGGGATGGCTCCTTGGTCTCTGCCCCAGGCACTAGAGTGGCTCTGGTCTCAACAGAGCGACGCCCCGGAGGGGCAGAGTATTGCCCACTGGTGGGCAGAGCATCGACCCTGGTGGGCGTGCCGGGTGGATCCCGGTCAGGCGCATGCGGGAGTCTGTCTGACTGTCTCTCCCCGTTTCCAGCTTCAGAAAAATACCAAAAAAAAACAACAAAAAAACTTCTCTAACCAGCCCTAACGGAACTCATTTCTGGTGCAATGGAGCCATTCTAAAAACCTTAAACTCCTCTTCCCCCCTCCCTTGTGTCCTGGTAATAGCTGTGCCACAACTAACATATTATGGAGAGAAAGAATTTTCAAACCAGCTGAGAACAAACAGGAATAAATGGGCTGCCTTCCTCCTGGTCCTCCTTGGCCTTACCCTTGCCACCTCTATAGTGGCTCTAGGGATAGGCGGGGCTGACTTAGGTCATAGTATATGGACAACTAACCAACTAAAAGCAGACCTGGAACAGGCCCTTGATAATTCAGCCACCTCTCTAGCCTCCCTTCAGAGACAACTGACCTCTCTAGCTCAGGTTGACCTACAAAACCAGAGGGCTTTAGATCTACTAACAGCAGAGAAGGGCGGTACTTGCCTCTTCTTACAGGAACAGTGTTGCTACTACATTAACGAGTCTGGCTTGGTCGAAGAGAATATCAACTCTCTCCAAAAACTTCTAGAATGAATCCGCAGTGGCCAGGCCGGTACTGACCCCTACTCCAAACAGTGGTGGAAAAACCCCTTGTTCTACATGCTAGCACCAATTATAGGACCAATCCTAATTCTGTGCCTAATTTTAATGCTTGTCTGCTTCTTTATCAAGTTCCTACAGGCCCGAACAGAGAAATCTCTAGGATTACCTAAAATCAAATGCTCCTCCACTCCTGTGAAGCCAGTGGCCAAGGCCACCATCACAGCAGCCTGGCCCATGCAGGTTCGCATTGGATTTGGACAGATGGTAATGAAACAACAGAGCCAAAAACTGGTAGGCCATCATCTTTAATCCTAGCTTGCAGCTAGCAGGCAAGTAAAAACACACACTGGGCTCCAAAACCCACTCATTCAGTGCTCACAAAGCTACTGACTTATCCGAGTTTCCTAGAATCAAAGGTTTCTAGCTCACCAGACTTATTCACCTCTGTTTCTCATCTCCTTCCTTCTCCCTGCACAAACCTTGCACAAACTGGCTTTTCCTTCAGCACTCTGTCATCTTGGCTGCTTCTCCTGGCCTCCTCCACACAGCCTCTCTCTTCTCTTCTCTCTGCTCTCTCCTCTAATGCTAATCTCAGTAACCGAGCGAGCAAGCTCCTGGTCTGCCCCACTTTATAGTGCAAAAATCAAAATCTTTAATCCAATATACAAAATAAGGAAGTCTCTGATACAAAGTCACTTCTCTGAGGCATGATGGGATTGCACCACCCCACATCAAAAAGGTTGGGAAAGGCTTAGTCCTAAAACCAAGCCAGGGGTCCCCAAACTACGGCCCGTGGGCCACATGCGGCCCCCTGAGGCCATTTATCTGGCTCCCGCCGCACTTCCAGAAGGGGCACCTCTTTCATTGGTGGTCAGTGAGAGGATCATAGTTCCCATTGAAATACTGGTCAGTTTGTTGATTTAAATTTACTTGTTCTTTATTTTAAATATTGTATTTGTTCCTGTTTTGTTTTTTTACTTTAAAATAAGATATGTGCAGTGTGCATAGGGATTTGTTCATAGTTTTTTTTTTTTATATAGTCCAGCTCTCCAACGGTCTGAGGGACAGTGAACTGGCCCTCTGTGTAAAAAGTTTGGGGGCCCCTGCCCTAGGCTACAAGGATCCTGCCTGCCCACAGCCCACCCCAACACACATTAATATCACCTGGGTGATGGGCTTCCATGTGGGCAGTGCCATCTTTAACAAAGTGAGCATAATATATTTTATCTGCCCAACAACTCCTATTCTCCAATACCCCAAGGAGAACTTCACGAGAGAAATATCAAATAGGTAGGGATGACAGCAGAAAAAAGCCACCCCTCAGCCCAAGAAGTTCTCTACTGAATGTTCTCCAAACCCCCTTCCTTTTAAACCACACATATTCAGTCCTTCTAAAACTTACACCAACAGGTTCCCTGTCTCTAAAAATCTCCACATGTCCTCCCATTTGAGAGGAACCAGACCAGCACGTCTTATGAGGCTCATCCAGGAGACCATGTATCACCATGTCACTCTGTCCACTCGGCACTCACAGCAAGCAATTCACAATTATTACCTCGCAAAATGTTTTTTACTTCCTCACTCAGGTTTTCCAAGACATCGCCTGGTTCAGACCTCACAGCACGGAAATTGACGACCTCCTTAACTGGATGGGGGACTTGGCTTGGCAAGGTTCTTCTTCTCTCAAGAAGAAGCAATAGTTTTCCAATTTTTTCTCCTCTTTCTCCTCGTCATCCCTCACCATGTATTATAAAATTAATAACTGCCTTTCTTTTATATGTAACCACAGAGTTGAGAAATGATAGATACATGAATTTATCAAGAATTATGCCCTTTTGCTGTTCGGCTTGGCTGCTTGACCCCACCCTTAATTACCGGACAATCGCCCCTGGGACAGAGGGTTCCAGGAAGCTGGTCAATCGCCCCAAGGAGGAGTATTCAGAAAGCCTAACATCAGCACACCATTGCTCAAGGCTATCCCCAACCCTATAAAAGTTTGCCTCAGTCTGGTTTTGGTGCCCTTTTTCCCAGAGAAGTGCCCCGGCAGGTCTTTCTCCTCTAATAAAGCCTGCACATCTGCACATCTGCACATCTGCACATCTGGTGTTCGAGTGCCGTCTCATTCTTACAGTACTACTTTTAGACTAACAGTTTTAAAGGAACAAAGTATCAGTGAAATATCTATTTAGCTTATATATTTCTTTTCTGTATGTTATACATTTGTATGTAACACATACCTTTTGTATATATACACATATATTTCTATGAGGATGAAAGGATTTGTTCCTTCTGGTTGTCCCTTGTCCTGTGATGGCGAAGATTTTCAGTAACACATTTCATTATTCATGGTTGAGGCTAGTCTGTTCTTGTTCACTTCCTATACGACCTTTCCCTAAAATTCCTGGATTTTCTGTCAGTTCAGTAGAGGTGAGCACAATGGCTCGAACCTCAGTCCTCACCCACCATGGTCCAGGTGTTTGGGCAGCCTCAGCCCTACTGTGCTTCTGGGTGCGGTGGCTGGCAGTTGGTCAGCTCACCTTCCAAAGTAGCGTCTTTCCCCATCCTCGCCGTGGATAGTGAACTCCGGAGGCCTATCCTTGCTCATCCCAGCTCGGCATTCCCGGTGAACGTGCGACCCAGTAGCTGCTGCCCTGTTAGAACTTGAGTAAGACCGCCTACTAGAAGGAGAGATAGAAACACAGCTTCCTGCAAGCCCCAGTGGCCTAATGGATAAGGCACTGGCCTCCTAAGCCAGGGATTGTGGGTTCGAGTCCCACCTGGGGTAAAGCACACGTTTTTGAAGATTTCATTACACCGCTCTTGGATCCTACTAAAGATCCCTGAGTGCAAGGGGCTCCGAAGCAAATTACACAATGAACGGGAACACCTTCTTCTCTCAACTTTTCTAGCTTCACAGGCCGCGGATTAGAGAGCAGGACACGTCCTGCAGGTATAGGGTGTGTGCTGCGTGTATCCAGGACTGCGAGGGGATGAAGGGAAGCGGCGACAATGAGCCTGGAGCGGTGATTCGCGAAGACACCTTGATCATAAACGCGGGGCGTTGTAGGAGGGCAGGCAGGGTTCCGGAGGTGGCGCAATGCTCAGGGCCCAGACCACGCGGGTTCCGGGGATGGCGCAATGCCCAGGGTCCAGACCACGCAGGATGCAGCCCTTGGTTGCCCTGGCACAGCTAGGGTAGTCCACGCGTTCACGGAACCAAAATTTTCCATAGAGGAAAGATACAAGGACCACCCCAGGTGGGACTCGAACCCACAATCCCTGGCTTAGGAGGCCAGTGCCTTATCCATTAGGCCACTGGGGCGAGATAAAACACCGGCTCCACGTGGTCCATGGTAACGCTCAAATAGCATATGCATAAACTTCACTTAGCCCTTTCATACCGGCGGCCGGACAGCGTACTCCTAGACCAGGACCTCGTACAGGTCGAGTGAAGCCAACTAGAGAAACGGAGAATACAACCGCCGAGCTGCACGAAAAGATCAAGAGCAAGACTAGTAGACCGGGAAGTGCCGGCTGAGACTTAAAGGGTCAACCTCGAGCTGACATCCAAGAAGCTGACCGTGGTCTTTGGAAGGCAAATGTCCGCGGCCAAAGGACCGGAGGAGGGGACGCGGTACGAAGCCGGGTGGAATTGCTAAACTTCCAGTCATAAGCCGCTCGCCCAAAACGGAATCGACCACGAAGGGACTCGAACCCTCAATCTTCTGATCCGAAGTCAGACGCCTTATCCGTTAGGCCACGCGGTCCTTAAGTAGTTGTAGGTGCACCAAGCAGTCCAGGTGGATCCTCCTCGCAAGTGGTTGTGCTTGCCTAGAGCCGAAAAGAACTACAAGTGCTGGGCCACTTGGTACATTACAGACACAGCAAGGGCGGAGCCTAGATGCAGCCCATGAAGCCAACGTCAATGCTGGTGTGTCCTTGAGATCTCTAAGGAAGCATCGCTGTTGAATTGGGTAGCGACGGAGTGTGTATGGCACAGTGAATGAAATGTCTGGTATCATAAGAGGGCAAAAAGGTTCGAGTCTATCCGGGCCTTGCTTTTATTTCCAAAGAGAGAATAATAGTGCAACTATAATCCCAAACCCTATCTTTGTTTTAGATCCACAGCCTCCCATCCCCCACCCGGTTCTGGACTGCTATTCTACTCCACTGTAGACGAGTCTAGTTGATTTTGTTTCCGGCGTGACGTCATACGCAGCCGCCGGCATGTTACAATTCAAAAGGGCTATAATGTGGCTTAAATTCCCATGTAACAGTAGTGGTCTAGTGGTTACGGTGTTGACTTGCTAACCCTGAAGCTGTGAGATCGAGAGCCACCATGGGTAACGTGGCTTAGTCGGAGTATGTCTTCTATGCTCATACGGTAAAAAAAACAGAGGGTATGGGTACATTTGCGCTTCCTAATAGCTTTTTCTGGGCGTGGGCGCTCCTTATTTACACAAGCTTTGTCTGCAATTGTTTCTCCTTTTCTTTTGATCACAGGCGTTCTATTTTTTTTAATTTTGTATTTTTCTGAAGCTGGAAACGGGGAGAGACAGTCAGACAGACTCCCGCATGCGCCCGACCGGAATCCACCCGGCACGCCCACCAGGGGCGACGCTCTGCCCACCAGGGGGCGATGCTCTGCCCCTCCGGGGCTCTGTTGCGACCAGAGCCACTCTAGCGCCTGGGGCAGAGGCCAAGGAACCATCCCCAGCGCCCGGGCCATCTTTGCTCCAATGGAGCCTCAGCTGCGGGAGGGGAAGAGAGACAGAGAGGAAGGAGAGGGGGAAGGGTGGAGAAGCAGATGGGCGCTTCTCCCTTGCCGGGAATCGAACCCAGGACTTCTGCACGCCAGGCCGACGCTCTACCACTGAGCCAACCGGCCAGGGCCGAGCGTTCTATTTTTTTAGTTTTTATTTATTAAAAAAATATTTTTTTATTTATTCATTTTTTTAGAGAGGAGAGGGAGAGACAGGAGACAGAGAGAGAAAGGGGGGAGGAGCTGGAAGCATCAACTCCCATATGTGCCTTGACCAGGCAAGCCCAGGGTTTCGAACTGGCGACTTCAGCATTCCAGGTTGACGCTTTATCCACTGCGCCACCACAGGTCAGGCTAAAATGTTTTATTTTTAAAAACTACATATCTGGCCAGAAATGATTTTAAGTTTTTTGTTGTTCTGATTTATTGATTTGAGAGAGAGGGAGAGACAAGAACCTAGATTTGTTCCTGTATGTACCCTGACCTAGGATCCAACCGGCAATCTCTGTGCTTAGGAAGGAGGCTGTATCCCAGCTATTCTGCCTAAGCTGGATATGACTTTTTCGTTTTTCTTTTGTATTTGTCTGAAGCTGGAAACGGGGAGAGACAGTCAGACAGACTCCCGCATGCACCCGACAGGGATCCACCCCGCACGCCCACCAGGGGCGACGCTCTGCTCACCAGGGGGCGTCGCTCTCTTGCGACCAGAGCCACTCTAGCGCCTGGGGCAGAGGCCAAGGAGCCATCCCCAGCACCTGGGCCATCTTTTGCTACAATGGAGCCTTGGCTGCGGGAGGGGAAGAGAGAGACAGAGAGGAAGGAGGGGGTGGGGGGTGGAGAAGCAAATGGGCGCTTCTCCTATGTGCCCTGGCCAGGAATCGAACCCGGGTCCCCCGCACGCCAGGCCGTTGCTCTACCGCTGAGCCAACCGGCCAGGGCCTTCTTTCTTCTTCTTCTTCTTTTTTTTTTTTTTTTTCTTTTTCAAACGTTGAAGCCCATTGCTCCTGAGGACTTTCGAGGTTGAATATCTCACATTATGTGCACTTTGGGGATATTTATATTTATTCAAGGAAAAGCTGTATTGTTTGCATTTAATAAGTCCTTGATGCAAAAAAATTTAAAAACTGTTTCTTGTACTTTTGTAAAAGAAAACAACAAACGAACAAAACAAAGAATTAGAGAATGTTCCTCTTCCTACTCCAGGGTCATCCAAAATTCCTACTCTCTATTCCAAATCGGTCACCAAGTCTCATGGATGCCACTTTAAGCTGCCTCTGGCTCCCAAGCCCTGCCACATAACTGCAGCATCTCCAGCCTCATCTGCACTACTGAACACTGCTTTTTTTCTGGTTGCAGGGTTCAGTTCCCCCTAAAACCATCCTCCAGGATCTGCCTCCAAAGAGCTTACATTTTAGTCAGACAGAGGAGAGTAAACAAGTTAGGTAATCAACAGGCATGATTCAAAATAGAGGATGAAGGGAAACTCTATAGTAGTCAGAGAAGGCCTCTGGGTAGAGAATAGCAAATTATCATTGACAATTTTGTCACCTTCAAAGTTTTGTGTGTGTGTGTGTGTGTGTGTGAATGACAGAGAGACACACAAAGGAAAGGAGATGAGAAGCATCAATTCTTCGCCGTGGCACCTTAGTTGTGCACTGACTGCTTTCTCATATGTGCCTTGACCAGGGGCTACAGCAGAGAGACCCCTTGTTCAATCCAGTGACCCCGTGCTCAAGCTAGTGAGCCCATGCTCAAGCCGGTGGCCTCGGGGTTTCTAACCTGGTTCCTGGGCATTCCAGTCCAACGCTCTATCCACTGCGCCACTACCTGGTCATGCCAAAGGCGTTCTTTAATATCTTGGCTGACACACTACTTATTTCATAGGGTTGTGAGGAAAAATATTTATCTAAAGTGATTAGAACAATTCCTGGAACATAGTATGTGCTCTGTAAGTCAGGATCATCATCATTTACTAATATACTAGTTGGCCCTATTATTCAAGGTTTGTGTGATAACCTCCTACCTAGATGTGAATCCAACAGCTCACACTTCTCTTCCATCCCTAATGAATTCATATTAAGACCCTTCTAAATTCCAAGCAAAGTGCTAAGCCCTGGGAAATATCAACATGGCTAGGGTATAGTGCTGGCACTCAACAAAGAATCTTCTAGACTCTTACAGATCTTTTTTATATTCTGGGATTAGGAGCATATCCTGATCATTAGACAACTAGACCTGCACACACCTAGGGGCTCACCATTCCATTTTAACAAAAAGCCCACTTCCAGTAAGGTTACCTCAACCCCAAGGGAGCAGACACACACAGCACTGTATAATTATTTTTAATGTCCAGAGTTTATAATATGAAAGCCAGAGTTTTCTTCCAGACTCAAGTTTATAAATTCTCAATTGGTTTGTGAGGCCAGTAGGGATACTTCTTTTTGTCTAATTTGGTTTCTGGGAAGACTTCATTCAAATCCTCAATGGTCATCTGATCAAATGGAATTATGTTCTTTATCTTCTCCAACTGGAAGGAGGGAAATATGTTAAGGTAAATAGGGCTGCAGAGATGCAAGAAGGAATCCAAGGCAGGTTACTGCCACTAGGTAGAAGACAGCAAACTATCACAAAGGCCAAAGCTCATCCTTACCTCTTTCTCGTATTGCTCAATCCTGGTTTTTGAGAGAGACAAAAACTCAGCACAACTTTTCACCTTTAAAAGACAGAAATTCTCTTTTGAAACCAAGTTGAACTGTCCTGACCCTGAGACCCTCGAGGTCTGATAAGTCCCAGAAGCAAACCACTTTTGCTTTCTCACTCTCTATGGAGAACTCGTGACTGCCGTGACTACTTGGGGGAGTTTGCTTTGGGAAGCAAACTATAGCTTTTCCTAAATGCACAAAAAAGCCTATATAGGAGAATCAGTTTACAATGGCAGGATCAGGGTTCCTCAGCAAGTTATTAATCTATGCAAACTACAAAATGCCTTTCATAGGGGCTGGTTACCAAATGGTCAGGACAAGCCACCTGACCACCTAGCCAGACTTCTCTTTGGTGGAGCCACCTGAACTCCAACATTTGGCCTTCAGTACTTTCAAGAACATAGTTTGGTATTTGAATACTACCTTACATAATTTTCCTACCCAACTCTAAGTGTTTGTAACAGCTTTGTTGAGGTATAACTGACATAATAAAATGCACATATTTAAAGAATACCACTTGATCAGTTTTGATAGATATGTCCATCTGTGAAACCATTGTCACAATCAAGAGAGATAACAAATTGATCAGCCTGTGCCTCCCATTCCCAGGCAACTACTCAGGTTTCATTTCCTAGAGTTTTATTCTACTGCTCCTATTAGTTCATATTACCTCAACGTAGTGACTAAGAAATATGGAACCATCAGCAATTAAGGAGAATTTTAGAATAAGTTCGAGTCTCAACTACTTACATCTTCCTTTTCTTCGGCATCCACCAGGGCACTATATTTATCCTCTGGCACAGGAACCTTCAGGGCTTTAAACTACAAACACAGGCACAGTGAATTGTCATTAATGTACCCAGGAGCCCATAGAAAGGGCTCAAAGCTGCTAATCCTCAGAAGGCATATAAAAACAGTCACCATTCCAAGAGGAAATCAGTATGAATCTAGGATGTTGTAGTGAAAAAGAGTATTAGACTAGGAATTATCTACCATCCTACCACTGCCTGCCAGCCATATTACAAGACCAGTGCTTTAGTTGCCTTAAGTCTCACCTTCTTCTCAAAGTCGTCTACCAAGCCGGCCTTTGCTATATTGGCCTTGTAGTAAGCCCAGTCGATAGCAGGCGGATTCTCAGGTAGAGTAGCCAACCTGCTTACACAGAAAAGCAAAAGTTAAGATTGTTCTATGACCAACAGAAAATTCACACAGTAATTTCTCTTTTCCTTATTCCCACAGCCTGAACCTCTCATCACACTTTTCTCTAGGGAAAGGATGGAAATGCAAAAAAAGACTTTTATTTGGAAAAGACATGGATTTCTTTATACTTTCCATCAGAAGAAAGTCATATGTAACTCTATATCACTGTTACGTTTCCACATTCAGTGGCAATTTAAGAGAAAGGTACTGACTTGGAGGTGAGAGTCTCATTCCAGGATTTCAGGGAGTTAGCAATGGCCTTCTGGTTTCGGGGTATGATCTCCCCAAATGCAACCCAGTCAATGGTTTTTAGAGCAAGTTTTCGCCCAGCCATCTTGAGATTCTGGAAAATAAAATAGGTCAGATTAAAACAGGGCTCTTGGAGGAAATCCTGTAGAGGTCGTCATAGAAATACGTGTCTTTCAGAAACAGATCAGCATCCTCTGAGTGCTTGGTGGGTATATGTATCAATTAAAGATATCAGCATTACTAAATCAGAAAAGGACAACTTAGATTTTCAAATTCAAGATGTGCAACCTGGCATATAAATACATTCTCTCCCCTAAATGCTTCTCCCTCTATCCCCCAATCCTAACTCATCCTTGCAAGCCCAGTTCTTTAGGTGTTTGGAAATATTGCTAAAGTAATATTCATGCATTGCATTATAGTTAATAATTTAAACACATTTCCACTCAACTTGTGTTTTATTCATTATTTCTCCAGTGCATAGAACTGACACATACCAAAGTTCTCACAAGGCTTAAATAGAGCATACTCTAGACTAGAATTTCCTCACCTGAAAAATGAGGATAACATCAGCCCTGCTTACCTCAGAAAGCTGTTCAAAGAATCAGCTGAAATCGTGCACACCAATTTGCTCTACAGTCTTATACAAACTTAAGGGGCTCTCTACTCACTATCAGATTGGTAATATACCTGAACTTATTATTATTATTATTATTATTATTTTAAAACACTGACTTTTTTTTTTGAAATTTATTTATTCATTTTAGAGGGAACAGAGAAAGAGAGAGAGAGAGAGAGAGAGAGAAAATGGGGAGGAGCAGGAAGCATCAACTCCCATATATGCCTTGACCAGGCAAGCCCAGGGTTTTGAACCGGCAACCTCAGCATTTCCAGGTCGACGCTTTATCCACTGCGCCACCACAGGTCAGGCGAACTTATTATTTTTAATTTGAAAATTTTTTCCATTGATTTGAGAGAGAGAGGGAGAGGAAAAGAGAGAGAGACATCAATTCATTGTTTTACTTAGTTGCCTACTCATTGATTGCTTCTCCTACATGCCCTGACCTGGGATGGAACCCCCAACCTGTGGCGTGTGTGTGCTTGCGCGCTTTATCCACTGAGCCAAGGCCATGCCTGCACCTTAGTCATGTCTGTGCAGCACCAGCACATACACTGAATTTATTAGCAACACCTTTAATAGAGGTATTCGGTACCTATATGAATGACAGAAAAAATGAAAAGGAAATACAGCCATTTCTTTTTAACCAAGAGAGACTATTGTAAAATAGTTAATTTAAACTAAATAAGATCAGTGTCAGACATTAGGAGAAAGACTGAAATGTCAAAGGTCTTTCCAGGCCACAGGGTGGATCGCAAGGGAGATGGTAGTAAATCTGTCCGAGGATCTTGAAAGAAACTGCCGCTTCCTTTCCTTCCCTTTCAGGGTAGCTTGTTTCTTGGAATGGAGGTGCGGGGCAGGTGCTTTTTAAAGACACCAGAGAAATAAGCTTCCATAAGATCTTTCCAAGTACCAGTAGCACGTAGACTTCATGAACGAAGGGATTTTTGTCATTTATTTGTTGCTGAAGCCTCAGCGCCTACAACAGGTCATGCACACAGGTGGTGCTCAATGAATATCTGTCGAAGGGGTAAATGAACCCTGCACGTGACAAACTCTGAACGGTCCACAAGTTCGAAAGCTGGAACCCACAGGAGGGACGGCCCATCAAGTTATATTGGTATCTTTAGGTAACGTTCCTCCAGCCCCCAAGCCGGACTACTGAAGTCTGCTGCTACGGAGAAGGACTGGACGAGACCAGGTTTGTGGAAGCGCCTAAATCAGAGGCGACCAGGTCACAACCAGGTCCCTGCGACCTTTCGCGCCGGGGAGGGAAAAAGGGAGCGCAGAGCAAAGCCGAAACTGCTACAAATGGGAAACTCTGCCCGCAGGTCAACCGCAGGGCCAGGTATCCCTGGCAGGGTTGCGACAATGGCCGGGGTGAGGTTTGCAGGCGAAAGAGCAGAGACACCCACTAAGGACGGATACAACGTTTCAAACCCAACTCACCTTCACCGACCCCAGCACCCACGGTCCACAGCAGCAAGTAACGGAAGTGAGTCACCGAAATGTCTCCCCTCAACCAACCCCAAACCCAAAGAGGCGGGCCTTGCTCTACGGGCCAGCCAATAGAGATAAGGTCCATCCTGGAAGTCCCTCCTACATGGGCGGACACAGTACCTCCACCATACGGGTGCTGGTTAGGGGCGCTCCCGTCCCTCTCCCCGGCCCCACCCCCGCCGATGGGCCGGTCCGGCTCTCCCTGCCGAGAGATGGGCCGGCCCGGAGGCGCGCGGGCAGTGGCGGCGGCAGCGGCCCAAGATGGCGGAGCTGCAATTGGACCCGGCGATGGCCGGGCTGGGAGGGGGTAGTGGGAGCGGGCTGGGTGATGGAAGCGGCCTGGGTCGCGGACCTCCCAGCCCTCGGCCTGCTGACCCCACTTCCCGCGGGCACAGCCGCCCGCCCGCCGCTGCCGCGCAGCCGCTTGAGCCGGGTCCCGGACCACCCGAGCGGGCAGGGGGCCCTGGCGCGGCCCGCTGGGTCCGGCTGAACGTGGGCGGTACCTACTTCGTGACCACCAGGCAGACCCTAGGCCGGGAGCCCAAGTCTTTCCTCTGCCGCCTCTGCTGCCAGGAAGACCCGGAGCTGGACTCGGACAAGGTGCGCCCCGCCCTCGGGCGCGCCCCCGGCCTTCGGACCCCCCCCCCCCCCCGTTCCTCCTAGGCTCTTCCCCAGTTTCCTACGAAACGCTCCTCACAGGCGGGCTCCTCGAGCCGGCAGCCCCTCCTCGACCCTTCCCCCGCCAGGCTGTCCTCAGGCGCACGCAAGGTTTCGGTCCGACCCCACCCTTTGTTTCGTTCTCAGCGACTCGCTTCCCACACTGCCCACCCGCACCCACGAGAACCCACTCCATATTCCTTCACCGTACTCCTTTTTAAACCTCATCCCAGCCCCTCAGATCTGCATGAGTTTTCCCCTGGCTCCTCGTCAGCCCCTCATTGCCTGTGCCAGATACATCCAGAACTGGGTCAGGGTGAGCTAAAGCATCTTTGTAGCTTTCTCAGACTTCCTCTCAGACCCTCTGCCAAGTTGGGTGAAAGCCTGGGTTAGAGGCTGGCATGACAGCTGCAGGAAGTGCTTCTCGTGATACTACACCTCTTTCCTGTGGTCATGGTCCCTGAACTCGTATCTGGTAACTGTCACTGTTTTAGGTCCATATTTGAGATCAGATACATTTCTTGGAAAGAGGTTACCATTTCCAGTGCAAACCTAAGACCACTGGTTAATACGCAGGGTAAGTGAAAACAAGAATGCTTTTGGCAGGATGTGTGGCTGCTAAACAAAGGGTTGAGAAGACCCAACATATTTAATCCACTATCAGTTTGAACTGTTGTTTGAATTTTTCTTTTAATACGTTCATCTTTTAGTTCCCAACATATCAGAATTGACCATTGTTTACACCATCTTATATCCCATATAGCATTCAGCCTGTTACCTTGAAACAGACTTGGAGTAGGGTAAATACTGGTTGATTTCATTTATTAATCATTTAGGTCTTCTCTAATAAATCTCAGATTGATGGAAACCTGTCCTGCCCTAATCTCTTTCAGATTCCAAAACCTCTGCTTTTAAAGAAATTGTTTTTATCTACTTTGCGTCTTCCTTTGCAGTAGAAGCCAGTTATTCTTGTTTCTTTTACTGTAAAGATGAGTAGGATTACAACTGCTCAGACCCAAGTCCTGGCAGTGCCTAGCTTCCTCTGGGCACAGAGCTGGAATGTGCGAGGTAGTTGGCAGTGCAGGCTTCCACTGGTGTTGGCCTTGAGCTCAGGAGCGTTGCCAACTAAATAGAGTTTTTCTTAGAATTATAATGTGATTTGGGGGCCATAGAGAATTCAGAATGTCCATCTCAAGCAAAGATTTAAATCATGCACGTATGGCATTTTCGTCTTTCCCTTTTTTATAACAAATATCCCACAGAAGAAGGATAGTAATTGTGTCCAAGTAAATAATTTTAGAAGTTCAAATAAACCCTTAAATGAATGACTACATCTGGAACACCTCACCTTAAATGATCTTAAAGTACAATGCATAAAGCTAGCTTTTTTGGTCAGGAGTTTGTGAAAACAAACATCTAGCAAACGTGTCCTCTCACTAATGAATTGTGGCAGGTTGAAACTCTGTCCTAACTTGGTCTGAAAGCTCCGCAGTGATACCCTTGTGTTTGGTTGGCAGGATGAGACAGGGGCCTATCTGATTGACAGGGACCCCACCTACTTTGGTCCTATCCTAAACTACCTCCGCCATGGGAAACTCATCATTACGAAGGAGTTGGCAGAAGAAGGTAAGAACAGTGTTTGAACTAGGCTTTTTCAAAATTCAGGTAGAATCTTTCACAGCTTTGACTTTTGTTTGAGACTTTTATTGAGTTCATATGCGTGTGTAGCAAAGGTTTATGAAAGTGAGCAGGGAGCTTCAAGTAACCCTAGTGGCGTCTGAGGGAATCTTGTTTAAGCCTCATTGGGCTCTCCTTAGTGAAAAGGAAAACAGCTCAGCTTTGCCATTAGCTTCAGGAGTTTTTTCCGAACCTGCAGAATTTTCAAGATCTCTTTTTACATTTACTTATGTGCTAGCGGTAAATGTGCATAACCTGAAGTGACACATCTGACACTTGGTTATTTACATTTTCAATTTTAGTTTGAAGTTGCAGCTGTAAAAAAGAATGATAAAAGCTTGGTCTCATTTCTTTTAAGACAGGTCTCATGCCTTCTTGTAAAATTTTGCAGCTAACCTAATTCATTCTCCAGTCCATTGTCAGGTGCATCACCAGTGACCTCATCTTTGGTTTTTAGGGCATGTGAACTGTAAGTGGGTCTAGATTCCTTTCTAAAAGGCTTGGCTGGTCTCATTGAAAGCGTTCAGTTAAAGATTGGGGCCTGTCCCTAAATCCAGGGCACCCTGATCAGGGAGTGTTAGCTCTGAGTAAGAAAGCCGTAATGGCTATGCTGGTTAATTAAGCAACTGCAAAACACCTCTGTTGCAAGCAGTGAAAAGAGGACTTGTTCTCTCCTTTTTTAAATGCCCTCTTTACAAAAAAAAAAAATTAAATGCATACGAAGGTAATGAGCATAGTACAGAAAATTCCAAGCCCCCACCATCTAGCCTCAACAATTGCTGACTCATGAGTAATCTTGTTTCTTGAAAAGAGGAATCATAAGCATCTTTTCTAATGTCTTTTTAAAAACTTTTATTTTAAAATAATTTAAGAGAAAAGGGCAAGAATAGTACAAATAAGTCCCTTTACCCAGGTTCACCAATTTTAACATTTTTTGTCATATTTGCATTATCATTCATTCATTCTGTCTCTCTCCTCCCTCCAGCCCTCCCACAGTTTTATTTCTGAACTATTTGAGAATAGATTCCAGACTTCACTCTTTAGTACTTAAATGTGTATTTCCCAAGAACAAGTATATTCTATTACATAACCACAGTACAGTTATCAAATTGAAGAAATTTAATGTTGATAAATACTTTTACTTGCAGCTTATGATCCAATTATGTCAACCGTTCCAATAGTGGCCTTTATAGTACATTTTTTTCTGTGGTACAGGATCACACATCCCATTTGGTTGCCCTGTCTAAGGCTTTTGATTTTCTATAGCACGGGATTCTTTCCATGATTGTCTGTTATACTGTTCAAATAATAAGCATTCTATTAAATTTGGTCCGTGTGTATTTGTGCACACAACTCACCTCTATCGTCTTTAGAACAAATTGCAAGCTCGGGTAAAAATTGCAGCCTGGGGAGCTGTCCAATGTGACTAGTTCCAGTACTAACTGACATATGGGAAAGGTGCCCTGCCTTTAATGGGAAGGTATAGGGAGAGTCAGGGAAGGTGGCAGGTGGGAAACTAAGGGTGACTCAGTTACATTAAGGAAAAGATAATGGGTACACCCTAAACAGCAAAGAAACATTTCTCAGGCCAAGAGAGAGAGACTAGATTTGCATTTGAATAATGCAGTTCTTAGGCCCTGGCTGGTTGGCTCAGTGGTAGAGCGTCGGCCTGGCATGTGGAAGTCCCGGGTTTGATTCCTGGCCAGGGCCCACAGGAGAAGTGCCCATCTGCTTCTCTGCCCCTCCCCCTCTCCTTTCTCTCTATCTCCCTCTTCAGCTCCTGCAGCCAAGGCTCCACTGGAGCAAAGTTGCCCTGGGCACTGAGGACGACTCCATGGCCTCCGCCTCAGGCACTAGAATGGCTCCAGTGGCAACAGAGCAAGGCCCTAGATGGGCAGAGCATCGCCCCCTAGTGGGCATGCTGGGTGGATCCTAGTTGGGCACATGCAGGATTCTGTCTGACTGCGTCCCTGCTTCTAACTTCAGAAAAATACAGAAAGAAAAATGCAGTTCTTGCCTGACCAGGCGGTGGCACAATGGATAGAGCGTTGGACTGGGATGCAGAGGACCCAAGTTTGAGACCCTAAGGTCTCAGGCTTGAGCACGGGCTCATAAACATGACCCCAATGTCTCTGGCTTGAGCCCAAGGTTGCTGCTGGCTTAAGCAAGAGGTCATTCACTCTGGTGTAGCTCCCCCACCCCCATCAGGACACATATGAGAGAGCCATCGATGAACAACTAAGGTGCCTTAGCGAAGAGTTAATGTTTCTTATCTCTCCTTTCCTGCCTGTCTGTCTCTCTGTCACCAAACCCCCCCCCCCCCCTGTTTTTAGCAAGCCTTTTTTGCTGTTCTCTGGGGAATTGACACACATTAACTATAGTTTGATCTTTGTTCTAGGTGTGCTGGAAGAGGCGGAGTTTTACAACATCGCTTCTCTTGTGAGGCTGGTTAAGGAAAGGATACGGGACAACGAGAACAGAACTTCTCAAGTAATGGGTTTGGAGCTTTTATGGGAAACTTATCTCAAGTGGCTCTATGTCCATGTGTCTGGGTGTGATTAGGAAAGGATGATTTGCCTTTGGAGCCAGAGGTCTGTATGGAAACACTGTCCATCTGCCAGGCAGACATCATGTACTCCACCAGACTTGTTCAGGTTGAAAGAGAAGAAGAAATAACAAAGAAAACAAAACAGCCTCATGTCCCTTTAGAAGAATGGGGAGGTTGTGTCTGTCTACTCACCATATGGCAGTGGGAGGAGCCCAGGGCACTTTAAGTCCCAAACTTGTTTTCGCAGATAGAGCATCTGTCTCCCTCAATGTAAAGACCAGGCAAGGTCTTGCTTGCACCTGTTGGCCTTGAATGTGTGACCATATCACATCTGGCTCCGACCAGCCACTTGAAACCAATCTCATGGTATAGACTTTAGATGTTGCTTGTGAATTGTACTTCTGAGAAAATAATATTAAGCTTTTCTTTTTATTATGAAATCTAGATTTTGATAGTCAATAGATACAGTGACAAAAATAAAACACAGAACTTACCACCTAGTTTGAGAAGGGAAGACCATAGGGCATACTTAATTTCACATCACGTCACCTGTCCATCAAGTGTCTTTTAAGTGGCCACAATAACTTCTATTAGGTCCTTGGGATTCCGTGACTACTAGAAATTCTGTGCCCTCAAGAAGCTCAAAGCCTGGCAGGAAAAGCAGACACTCCCTTTCATGTACTTAGGCTCTGTTTTAAGTACAACGACAGTAAGAGAGCAGGGTCAGATTCCACTGTGAACATCTGTTTAGTACTGTGATGCGCCTCTTACCTCATCAGATTCTGGTGGTGGAGGCATTCTTGAGATATAATCTAATGCAATGAAAAATTTTCCTGTGATTTTCTTTTCCAAAGTAAAAAATAGTTCTTTGCTTTTTTCTGTGTTAGATTTCATATATTAAGGTTTTCTGGTTCTGGATGGATTATCTTGTTGAATAACTGACACCTGTGATAAAAAACGAACTCTCTTGTCACTTAATTTCCAGAAGTTTGCAAAGGTGGAAAGAAGGGTTTATTCATTTAGTTCTCTTTCATTTGGCCAAGAGCTGAAAGGCTCCTTTAATGTTCAAATATGAGTCTCTAGTTGGTTTGCAGATTACTGATGAAATAGGATCTGGTGTTGCTAAGTTTTTTGCCACCTTGTGTTATATTTGCATTGCATCTTTCCCTATTGTAGAGATTTAAGAGCTTGGACATCCTGAAAATCTAGCCTTGTCAATTTTCCATATTCTGAAAAAAGCTTTTGATTTCTTAGTATAAATTTTGATGGTAACATGAATTGTGTACTTGAAACCATTCAAATCATAGTACCTATAAATTGTAGTTCTTTGCCATTGTCTAATTCCTTGAGGGCATTGTAAGATATGGTGGGGGTTTTTAAGGTGAGAGGTGGGGAGATAGCCTGACTCCCGCACACTGCCTGACTGGCTCCAGTAACCCCACTAGTGCCTGAGTCCAAGGAGCTCCAATGGAGTTATCCTCACTGCCCAGAACCACGCTCCAACCATTCGAGCCACTAACTGCAGGAGGGGAAAAGGGAGCAAGGGGTGAGGGAGGAGAAGAAGCAGATGGTCGCTTCTCATGTGTGCCCTGACCCAGAATCAAACCCATGATATCCATATGCCAGGCCAATGCTCTATCCACTGAGGTGCCAGCCAGGACTAGATTTCAATTTGATGACAGCAGTTACGTTAATTAGTTCTAGATTCTGAAGGTTTGAGGATTTATACCCAATCAGAAGCTTTTTTATTCTAGGAATATTAACACCTTTGGAAGGTAAATGATATTTCCATCTGTGAAATGATTTGATGTTATTCAAAGACACCCTTTTTTGCTTTTGTCGCACATGGCTTCTCAGGTGAAGTTGGCTGTGTGTGGATTTCTGTGGCTGTCCCTTGAAACAGGTTATCTCCTTTAACTTGTCTGTGTTTAAAGAACCCACATGGCAGATATTTAGGTGAAGCCCAAGGTGTGGGGTCCTCCCCCCGTGACCTCTCATCTCTTTCAGTGGCTGCTATCGTTCTACTACTTTGTTGTCTCCAATAATATTTTTTGCTAGATGACTAATTTTGGTGTATTTGAGAATACCAGTGATTTACTTTGGAAGAGAAAAATTGAAAAAAACCAATACAGATGTCTTGACTATTTGACAGTTGTGGCTAGTATCATAGATCTTTTGTGATATAAAACACCTGGTTATTTCCAAAGGGTGTAGTTAGAACAGGGGTCGGGAACCTATGGCTCGCGAGCCAGATGTGGCTCTTTTGATGGCTGCATCTGGCTTGCAGACAAATCTTTAATAAAAAAATAATAACAAAAATATAAAACATTCTCATGTATTACAATCCATTCATTTCCTACCGCTCATGTTCATGGTTGCGGGTGGCTGGAGCCAATCACAGCTGTCCTCCGAGACAACACCGAATTTTTATTGGATAATGCCTAACGTACACGGGTCGTTGTATGGCCCTCACGGAATTACATTTTAAAATATGTGGCGTTCATGGCTCTCTCAGCCAAAAAGGTTCCCGACCCCTGAGTTAGAACCATGTGTAGGTTGAAATCTTTAGATTTGTCGTATATTTTATATGGAAGAAAAAAGTTATTTTTAATTTTAGTATCTCAGTTAATGATAGCTACACCTCATCTAGAAAGAGAAAGCATAGAAGAAAGAATACAGTGTAGTCAGGCCGATCTAGGTTCAAGTCTTAGCTCTACCTCCAATCCACATCATCGCTGTACATCAGGGACAGGAGGCTGCATTCTGACACCAGGGTCTCATGTGTGGCAGGGACCCAAGACCTGCCTTCCAGGACTGCAGTGAAGACGGGAGCAGGGAGTAACGCTTTGGGCATGCAGCACAACAGAATCTAGCTGCTTTTGTTTATCAGCATTTCCCAAGTAGTTGTTCCAAATTAATTTTCCAATTAGTTGTTCCAAAACTAATTTTCCAGCTAGCTGGAAGCCCACTCATCCTTTTGAGAAAGTACTAAATAAGTTTTTGTGATTCTTAATGAAACAGTCCACATTTTCTTAAAATTGTGATTGAACATAACTGATCCCTTTGAGCATCGTTGTTATGAAGCTCAGTTGCTGTCTGTGCTCCAGCAAATGCCTGGTGCCCTCCAGTGTGGGCAGTGCATGTGCAGCTGTCGGCCCCAACCTTGAATGGTCCCAGAGTGTTAAACTCTGAGGCTCTGTCCTGTGACGAGACAATTTCATCTGGAGGGCACACCTCCCTGCAGCAACCCTTGCTTCCCATAATGGCTTCTAATCCCACTTGCATCCCTCCACGTTGTAAGTATGAGGGTTCTGAGTTCCATGTAGGGGCCTTAGTGCTGCAACTCTAGGGCAGCCACTCCACCTTTGGGCTTCTGGTTCTGACTTGTGTTCTACAATAGATGGTGGAGTCTGGCTAGTAAATAGCTTCTCTCGGAATTCCTGACACCAACCGGATATCCAAATGTTCTTTCCTATCCTGATGTGAACTACCTGGCAATGTAGTAACTATCTCCATAGGTTTACTGTCTTACTAAAGACGCCAGTTCTATCCAAGTCCCGGGTTCCCAAGCTACCTGTACTTCTAAGCTGACTACAAATTCAGGGGTTCCCATGAAGCCCCCATTCAGGTTTGATAATTTGCTAGGATAACTCAGAATTCAGGAAGATGTTGTACATTCTATTATAATTTACTAGAAGGACACAAATGAATAGCCAGATGAAGAGACATAAGGCTGGGCCCTGAAGGGTCCTGGGCAAGGAGGGTCCCCAAGTAGTCAGGGTGCGCCATCCGCCAGCACATGGATGCGTTTACCAACTTGGAAGCTCCCTGAACTCTGTTGTGTAGGGGTTTTAAGAGATGTTTTGTTCCGTAGTCTTGATTGTTTAAACCATTGGTTATTGGTTATTGAAAGCAATCGCCAGCCCCTGCCCCCTCCCAGGTCAAGAGGTGGGACTGAAGTTCTAACCCTCTCATCAAGCTTGGTCTCTCTGGTGTCATTAGCGTACAAAAGACACTTATTACTCAAGAGATTCCAAAGGTTTTAGAAACTCTGTGCCAGCCACCAGGGACAAACACCAAATGTTTATTTTGTATTATATCACATGTCTATAGCAGGAACATCACCATTTAACACACACTTTCACTTTCAGTACTATCTGCGGAGGGTAAAGATAGCTCGAACATCTTGTCTGTGATGGGATTCCTATTTAATCTTTTATTCCTATAATAAGGGGTCACTCTCAATAAACCAAAATGTAACCTACATTTCAGATATGACAGCTTAAGAAGAAAATGTGGCTTTCTTGTCCAAAGTAATTTTACTCTATTTTCTAATTAGGAAAAGAGACGAAAGCTAAGGATATAATTTGTCCCTCTGCACTTCAGAATTCTTTTCCCCACTGATTCATATCCTTTGACCCTTTCTTTCCTTGGATAAGTTTCTATTGAAAACTACAGTGCTACTTGTAAAAGGGGATAGAGAATGGCTACCAGAAACAAAATTCCAAGCAAAAGTGTTGATTCTTTTAGCCTCAGTGAGGTTGCTGCAAACTGTTGTGTCCTTGGCACTGTTCTTCAAAGTCTTTCCGTGGTTGTCACAGGGCCCTGTGAAGCACGTGTACAGAGTCCTGCAGTGCCAAGAGGAAGAGTTGACGCAGATGGTCTCCACTATGTCTGATGGTTGGAAATTCGAACAGGTCTGTTTCTTCAGTAATAGCAACCCCAGGTTTGGTCCTCGCCCCTCAGGCTGTGAAGTTCTATTCTTTTAGCTTTGTGCTTATGACTGAGGTATCAAAACAAAGCCAGAGAGAGGTAGAATTTTACTGTTTTCTTCCAATAGGTGGCAGAATTGGTTATTAGTTCATCTATTGTTCTCAAAACATGGTGGGGGGTGAGCTTGAATAAAATGAATATATTTTAATTTTATATGGATCATGCCTATTTTTATGTAGAGTTTAAGAGGTCAGCTGAACTGTCATCATAAACTTAACTTCTCAAAAGTTACCTTTTGTGACTCTGTTTTTAGAACCAATATTGGATTACTCCTCCCACTTACCTCCCACTGTAGAATCAGTTCTGCTCATGTGTCCAAGCCCTTGTTAGGTATGAGTTGCAAAATGTTGCCAGACTCCCACTCCGGAAGTATTTTCCCTAACTAAAGTCTTAAGCAAAGGATATTATAAAAACTCATTTAAAGTATTCTTTGTGAAGCCAGTGAGTAATTTTTGTCTTATTTTCCTCGTCTTACTAATGTCCTGTGGGAAAACAAAGTCTGCTCCGAGGGGCTGCATTATGCAGATGAGGAAGTTAAGGCACAAAGTAGCTGAGGTTCCCACAGCCCAGCCCCACAGCAAGTCAGCTGTGGTCCCTGATGGGGGTCCCGGGGCTTGTCGGGATGCCCCCACCCACCCTGGGGTTCATCTTCACCTGTGTGTGTAGTTACTGTTTAGAATTAAAGCCTGAATTCAGTTCTCCAAAAAGGTTAAAACGACCAGTGGCAGGCATATGGCTTATGGTAGCTCTTCAGTGATTTGTCTAGTACTTTCCAGAGCCTTCTGAGGGACAGGCTTCCATCCAAGACTTCTGCTTACAGATGAGCCAGCTCTGTATAGGTATTTTGGCTGAAGCCAGTGTCCATTTTGATTCACAGAAACATTCTCTTTCACCTCCATGTTTGCTAGAAGGAATGTGGTCTGTTAATCCTAGCTGCTGCCTTTGGGTTGTTCCAGCTGCTTGGGCAAGGGGACAGTGGCAGAACTCATATTTTTTTCTTTAGGGAATCCTCTCCAATGACACCCTGATGAGTAACCAAGATCTGGTTATTCCCTGGGTCCTTCACAGTCCCAGACAACTCTTCATCCAGTGAGAAGCAATACTGCAGAGTGCACTCAAGGGAGGACTCGGCTTATGTGGCACTTAGTGTTTTCAGGTCACTGTCTGTGTGCTCACCATGGTCTTGTTTTACCAGCTAATCAGCATTGGATCTTCCTATAATTATGGAAATGAGGATCAGGCAGAATTCCTCTGTGTTGTCTCCAGAGAACTAAATAATTCTACCAATGGCATTGTCATAGAGCCAAGTGAAAAGGCAAAGGTAAGTTGCTTTACCAGAATTTTGTCTCTGACGCACTTGCTCTTGGTCCCTCCATGGGCTATGCCTGATTTCTTCCCATCTGGTCTTTGTTGTAATTCAAATCAAAAATATACGGAGCAAAAAAAAAAAAAAAAAAAAAAAAAAAAAAATATATATATATATATATATATATATATATACGGAGCAGTGAGAGGGGTTTAGTTAGGAAATACGGTCTAAATAGGGCAGATTTTTCCTAGCCTCTGTCAAACCAGTGAAAAAGAAAAGCCTTTTGCCACTAATTACTCCAGTCAGAATTCTGAAACTCAAAATTGGAAAGTATTTTGCTTTTATTTTATGAAACTGGTTTTTTTTCCCTGCCTCAAGAGAAAAGGTATTTGGTTACCTTTGTAACTTCTTAAGTTACTAGAAAACTGTTATACATGGTTATCTTTTCCCTCCAGCCCCCCGCCCCCCACACACACACTTACACTTATAAATTGTGGTGTGCCTGAACCATTTCCTTGAAATGGCCCAACTGTGTCCTGCTAGCGTCTTTATAACCACAGTGCTTAGGGGAGGGGAGGCTCCAGTCCTGCCTTGCATCCTGGGTAACAAAGATTGTTGTGCTGCTGACCAGGGTCCAGTGGAAAGCTGTGGGTCTCCTTCTTTTCCCTCAGCAGTCTACTTAGCAAGCTCAGCCTAAAAGCAGTCTGCATCCAGAGTCCAAGTCTCAGCCCCCCCCATCTTCCACTTCCAGATTCTTCAGGAGAGAGGATCTCGGATGTAAACTCTAGAATCCTAACCATCAGGAGAGCAACGCGGCAGAGCACCTCTGTGAAGTTCAATCCTGCTCCTGTACAGTTACCGAGCTACTGCAAAGCAAAGCTGAGCCTGCCTCCCCTCCCCACCATGTGGAGAGTGTTCTGGTCAAACCAAAGGGACTCCACCCCACCCACAGGAACCTGAAGACAGATGCAATGTCCAGCTGCAGATACCTCTTGAGAAACCTGCTTTTGTTTTCTTGGCCAGTGTTAAAACAGATCTTTACAGCTGCATCTGGGCTGGGTTCCCAGTTGAACTCTTATGGGGACCTGGGGATGGGAGAGGGAGGCCTCCCCTGTACACACCTGTCCTTCAAGGAGGCTGGAGCAAATGAAAGAGGATAGTCCCCAAGCATGGTGGATGTTGGCAGCCAGCCACTCTATAACACTCATTCCCTTCCTTCTGTGCACCCCATAGTAATGTAGCAGATGCAAACCATTCTAGCTTCCATTTGTCAAACTGAATTGCAGTTTTGGCTAAAGGGTAGAGTAGCCAGAGTACCTCGCATTCCTACGAACTAAGCCTCTGAGGAAGGAGAGGATGGACATCCTTGCTTGTGGTTGAGGTTGGGGATTGCTGCTCAGGGCTTCAAGCATTCAGCTGCTACCACATTCAGCTTTGCCTCATTTGTGTACAGCAACCTGGACCCTCTGAGTGGCTTGCTGTCTTCCCAGAAAGAGGTTTGAGGCAGGTGGCATTCTGTATTGAATCAGACAGACAGACAGACAGATGGGAGCTTTAGGTAGTTGGTATGACTGCTTCTTCAGCCGTTTCTTACCCTCCTTTGCCTGTCTTTTTCCCTGACTTTTTAAACTGGATTGAAGGGACTTGGGACCTTCTGATGGCTTGGGTGAGGACGACTGTTTCTTTCAGAGTTGCCAAACGTGTTATGTTGTAGTATCCAAAAGTGTTATTTCTGTGATTGTCTCTTGGAAATGCCTTGACTGAACGTGTGATATCTGTGTCTCTCGGTTTCTAACCTTGGCAGTCCTGCCCCGCAGCCGTGTCGTGACCACACTTTCCCCTCTAGTTAGTGTGTGTGCGTTTGCTGGGAGGCCTGAGGACTCCCTGCATCCCCGACCCCATCCCACCATCACTTATTTCCAGGAAGTGCCATGTCCTCAGTGATCACTGGGGGGCGAAGCTGTGACCACGAGCTTGTGCCTGGACCTCTCTCTGAGCTTCTGAGTCTTGGAAAGCAGTCATGGAATGCATAGGGCCAGAGAATCTGTTTTTCCTCATGATGATTGTCATTCCGTGATGACAGTGTGGCTGGCAAATGGCCAGGGAAGGGGCAGGTGCCTTGGGGGCGCTTCATATGTAAAAGCCACCTCAATCAGTCACTCCTAGTTCCCCCAAAGCTCAGTTTCTCTCTACTCCACAACTCAACTGCTTGCTGGTGGGTCTGCAGTTACAGTTTTTGGAAATGAATATAGACTGTGCCAAATGTTTTTTGGGCCTGTGACCTGCCCATGCCCAGGATTCTCGCTTCAACCTTATTTCTCTGTGTAAGTTAGGGTAGAGACATGTACAGGGGTGTCTGCTGATACGCATGTCTGCACACCAGTCTGTGTGCCCGTGGGCACCTCACAAGTCTGGCACATGCCTAGGATGTTTACAGCTATAAAATGTTGGAGGAACTTCCACCTACAATAAAAGCAGTCACCTTTCTAAAAAGATTGCAGGCATCCATCCTGTCATCCCTTGAGGGGCTAGAAAAATCTGCTCTGACCAGAAGACGACAGAGGACTGAAAGGTGCTCTTTGGCCAATTCGAATAAATGATGTCAGACTGAAAGGAGGAGGAGCCCCCTCAGATGTGCTTTCCTGGAGCATGCCTGATACCAGCTTCCCCTCCAAGCCAGCGAGGAGTGAGGAGGTCTGGAGGCAGACAAGGGCAGGCTCCTCCGGAATTCACTTTCTGCTTTCTAAACTCCACAGCGGGCCGTGGAAGAGACTGCTGAACCCCTGGCTCAGTGCGCCGAGAGGCGGGCACGGTGATATTTCTCATCTCTGAGAGGGCTGGCTTTCACCAGGTTTCCCTCCTCATGGCAACCTAGTGACAATTTAAATAGTTTCAGTGCTCCAGAAATCTCAAAATGATTTGTTTCTTAATATTTCTGGGAAAGTATTTTACCCTACACCTTTATGAACCAAGTGGGTGTTTTTTTTTTTTTTGCAAGACTTCTCCCTGGGCGAGTCTGGCTAATAACTTCAGAGAAAGGTCTGACCATTGGAATGGGGGTGTCACATGACCAGTGACCCATACTCCAGCTGCCCAGTGTTGCCAAGTGGGGAATGTCTTCCTGCTTCACTCTGTCCAGATCTGAGGCCACAGGCCATGCAGGCTAGGCCCAGGGAGCAGCCTGACATCTGTCTCTTCCTCAGAACCTGCTCTTGACGCTTGACCATGAGGTGGGGCCCAACCCCTTCTAGAGTGACTTTGATCCGGCACATTTTTAACTGATCTCAGGGGGTCAAGGAGAGAAGAACAGAGATGCTGAGGGAGTGGTAACACCAGGACTCCTTACTGTTTATGTTGGGGGGCAGCCAGGGCCCTGGAGAAAGGAGGAGCTGGGGAGTGTCCAGGCAAGGTGGCACAAGGCAGGTCTAGGTGCTCATCATGGCCTGAGTACAGTGCACATTTGCTTTGGGTACTTCGGGTCTTCCAGGGACAGCTGAGAATAGAGGGAAGAGATGCTGGAGGTCAGAGAGCAGGGAGAGGCTTCAGAGTGCTAGGGAGCCGGGTGTCTGGGTGGACCTGGTGGGCGACAGCCACCACATTGAACTGGAACTGGTTTTTCCAGGTGGGAGGAGGCAAACAGGGTGTGCAAAGGAGTGACTATAAGGAGGAGTCAGAATCTGACAGTTGGGAGGGAAAGCAAGGACTTGGGAGGCTGTAAGAATATCAGTGGGACGGTGGAGCAAACGTGGACAAGCAGGGGAACCTTCCACCATGATTCAAGAACAAGCGGCAACAAATGGCTCATCCCCTTTGGGCGTGGCTCAGGGTCCCGCAGATAAACCACACTTGATTACCATGTAATAAAGTATTTATACGGACTCTCACATTTCTTTTGATTTCTAGCACTGCGGTAGAACTGGAGTAGCTAGTATTTGCCTTTGTGTCTTGTCTTTGCCTCTGGCCTCGCTTCCTCTCCCAGCACTCCCGGTGCTGGCTGCTCCACGGCCCGATCTTACTGCCTGAGCTGCTGGCTGACGGGACTGGTGAGCGCTGTTCATCGGGGCAGCTATGGCCTTTCTGTTGTTCCTTTCTGTCTATAGCAGCCCAAGTTATTTTTCCCACATGGTGATTTCTTTAAAAACACAGATCATATCACACTCTTACTTCGAATGGCTTTAAATTAGAATTAAAATAAACTCCAAACTAATGACCTTGATGGGACCTACCTACCTGCCCCTGAGTTCACACCAGCCACAATGACTCCTCAGTGGCCTTCCACGTGCCATGCTTCGTCTCACGTGAGGACATTTGCCTGCACTGCTGTGTGTGGAATGCACCTCCTCGGGGTTCTGGCCTGTCCCCCAGCACATGTGGAGGTATGTGGGTGCCCTTTTACAGCTGTCCCAGTGATGGGGTGCTGTTGGCATTTAGCACTACAGTGCACAGGACAATCCCACAGCATTCTCTCTTCTAAAATGCCAACCTGGCCCCTGCTGGGGACACAGCTAGACCTTCCCATGGCTGGGTCATTAGGCATCTGCTCCCATGCCATACCGACTGTCCTCATCTGATTCCAGTTGTCACCATTTTCTTGAGAGTACTTCTTATAACCTGAAGTCATTTATCTTGTCATTATCTATCTCTGCCCCACAATATCAGGTCCTTGAGGGCTTATCTCAGGGTCTATCTGCAACAATGCTTTAATATACAGTGTGTCCGTCAAGTCATGGTGCACTTTTGACTGGTCACAAGAAAGCAACAAAAGACAATAGAAATGTGAAATCACCAAATAAAAGGAAAACCCAGTTTCTGTAGGATGATGTGGCAGCATGTGCACATGCACAGATGATGTAACACCGTGTATACAGCGGAGCAGCCCACGGCCATGCCAGTTGAGATGTGGATGGTACAGAGGAAAGTTCAGTGTGTTCTGTGGCTTGCTAAATTCAAATCCATGACCAAAATGCAACGTGAATATCAGCGCGTTTATAACGAAGCGCCACCACATAGGAATAACATTACTCGGTGGGATAAGCAGTTGAAGGAAACCGGCAGTTTGGTGGAGAAACCCCGTTCTGGTAGGCCATCAGTCAGTGACGAGTCTGTAGAGGCTATACGGGATAGCTACCTAAGGAGCCCTAAAAAATCTGTGTGTGAGCCCACATAGAACTGCACTGAATAGGTATGAAACTGGGAGAGTTTTCCTTTTATTTGGTGCAGATTTCACACTTCTATCATTTTTTGTTGCTTTCCTGTGACCGGTCAAAAGTGCACCATGACTTTACGGACACACTGTATAATGGGCTTAGAGTGACTGAGTAAATACATGAATGAACATTTTTTTCTGAGGTTATAATATGTCTTAATTCCCAAAGAAAAATAAACACAATGTACAAATATAATGTAGGATATATATATTTAGTAAAATTCATTTTCTACTAACAGCTTTTAATTGTTAATCTTCTGGAAAAAATTTTACATCCAGAGTCAAAATGAAGTTTACAGAGCCCCACGTTCAGTGATTCCAAATGAACATGTGGTTCTTTTGAATTCTGTGACAAGACACAGATCAGCTACTTAAGCGTCCATAAAAGGAAAAACGTCTGAAAGAGGATACTAGCGTGCACTGACTGAAGCCCCTCGCTCACCTGCTCTCCCAGCTCACCCACTTTTTCTTGTAGAAGCATTTCCATGTTCTTCAAAATCATTTCCACCTCTTCTATTCGCTCTTCTGTGTCTTTAAGCTGTTTTTTATGTTCTTCCTGCCACAAAGAAGGTTACAGACAGTATTTTACTTTCTTTTGGGGGTGTGTGTGGGAGGAGGAGAGATAGTGAGGCAGACTCCTGCATGCGCCCCAACCAGGGTCCACCTGGCAACCCTGTCTGAGGCCGATGCTTGAGTACTGAGCTTAGCTTAGTACCTGAGCTGACACACTTGGAACAACTGAGCCATCATCATCAGTGCCTGGGGCTACCCTCTTGCCAATTGAGCCACTGGCTTCGGGAGGGCAAGAAGAGAAGGAGGAGAGGGAGGGGGAGAGAAGAAGACTGTCGCTTCTCCTGTGTGCACTGACTGGGAATCGAACCTGGGATATCCATATGCCCAGCCAAAGCTCTACCACTCAGCCACTGGCCAGGGCTATATTTTACATTTTGAAAAGAGTCATCTCAGGCTTATCTAAAGTGGAAATTAGCTAAAATTTGCAAATTTAATAGTAAGCATAGATAACCTTTCATCTGTATAGAGTAAATTTTAAAATATCACATGCCACAGCCTGACCAGGCAGTGGCGCAGTGGATGGAGCATTGGACTGGGATGCAGAGGACCCAAGTTCGAGACCCCGAGGTCGCCAGCTTGAGCGCAGGCTCATCTGGTTTGAGCAAAAGCCCACCAGCTTGAACCTAAGGTCGCTGGCTCCAGCAAGGGGTTACTCGGTCTGCTGAAGGCCCGCGGTCAAGGCACATATGAGAAAGCAATCAATGAACAACTAAGGTGTTGCAACGCGCAATGAAAAACTTAATGATTGATGCTTCTCATCTCTCTCCGTTCCTGTCTGTCTGTCCCTATCCCTCTCTCTGACTCACTCTCTGTCTCTGTAAAAAATAAATAAATATAATAAATAAATTGTTAAAAAAAATTATAAAATATCACATACCAGAAAACTCATTTCTTTGTAGTTGAAGAAGCCATGGCCAGATAGCTCAGTTGGTCAGAGCATCGTCTGGATACACAAAGGTTGCCAGTCTCTTTATCGGGGCACATACAGACACAGATCAGTGTTTCTGTCGCTCCCTCTATCTAAAATCAATTTTAAAAAATTAAAAAAGCCCTGGCCAGATTGCTCGGTTGACTAGAGCATCGTCCAGACGCACAGAGGTTGCTGGTTCAATCCCTGCTCAGGGCACATACTGGAACAGGTTGACGTTCCTGTCTGTCTCTCTCCTTTCTCTCAAATCAATAAATAACAACAACAAAAAAAAAAAAAACCCAAAACCAAACAAACAAAAAAAGAATGACCAGGCTGCTTTGTCCTAAAAATGTAATCATATATGACTCCAAAGTGAGTTCCCCCAAATGCATTACTAAGTATTTCCAAAGATTTTCTGATTTTCTTTGTTTTTGTCAATAACCTGTCATAATTTATTTCTAGCTTAACATTTTTGCATAATACTGAAAGATTATTCTTTGTAAGAACATACACTTTACAGACACTAAATTTTGCCCATCTTGCAAGTCTTTCTCTAACTTTTCCTCCTGAAGGCACCCAGTGCCCTCTGGCTCCAGATCTCCACAGCCGCCGGCCCTGGACTTTTCCCCATGAACTGCATTGTGACATTTCAGGACTGAATTGTTTTCTCAAGCTTTCAGCTTAAACACTTACACAGGGTTCACCCAGACAGTTCAAACACTTTAAAAGAGCTTCCTCCTTGAGGCCTTACAATCATGCTTTGAGGTGGGTCCCACAGGTGTCTGAATTTTACAGATGAGGAAATGGACCAGAGTTGAAGGAACTGGCTGACTGTCACTCAGATGGGAGGTGGGGAGCCAGGACCCCAATCCCTGCAGTCTGTGCTCTGAGCCATTGTGTCCTGCTGCCCTTTAAGGCAGTGCCCCTCCTTCCGCCTCTAGATGCCTAGTGCAGCACCTGGCACACAGCAGCCTCCCAAGTCTATGCCGTTCCCTTGCTGACTTCTTGTTCCACTGCCCTCCTCCTCGCTCCCTCTGATAAATATTCTTAAACATGCCTAGTACATACCCACCTCAGGGTCCTTGCACATGCTGTTCCTGCTGCCTAGAGTCCTCTTTCCCAGGGGGTATGGCTTGTTGCCTCAACAACTTCAGGCACTGGCTCAAGAACCACCTTCACTGGCTATCCTATTTAAAATTGCAAAGACCCCATTCCAGAGCACTTATCACATTCTGACATTATCCACATTATTTATTTTCTGTTTTCATTTCTTGGCTCCTTACCCTCTCTAAAATAGAGGCTCCAGAAGGGCACAGATTGTTGCCTTGTGTCGTTTCTGTATCTCCAATACCTAGATCAGTGTGTCCCCAGTGAGTAACTTCTGCAGTCCTCTGTACCTTTGGGTGGGTTTTTTTTTCCAGTCTATATTATGGTTTGAAAACTCTTTAAATTGGGCACATCATTTGGAAATGGAGTTTTCATGAAAAACTGTTTCTGGTTTTTCTTTGAAATCCAGAGAATTGGAATGGTGAGGCTTGTGTTCCTGCAGAGGCTGTACAGGCGGGACCAGCACCCATCGTCTCACTCACAGACTGTCCATCACCACCTTTCAGGCCCTGTTAGCATTTAGTATGTGGCCCCTAATGTTTAGCTAGGGGCCTTCTGCAGATACATACAGCCCCCAAGGACACACTGCATCTGGGAGGAACTATGGGCCCCAGGCTGAAGAGACCTTCCAGATTAGCTCACTCTGCTCTTTGACGAGGTGGGACACCATCCCCAAGAGGCTTACCACCCCTACCTGACCCTTCCTGAGCATCTGTTAAGAGTCCCTCATTATTCACAGTGAGAATCAGGGTCCCACATCACCCTCTTTCAGGCCCTGTTAGCATGAGGCCCTGTACAACCAGTCCTTAGGGAGTTAGAGCAGCTGTTGAGCTGTCTTTCCCTTGGCAATGGGGCAGCTTTGGCTGAGAGATCAGCAACCCATCCTCGCCTTCCCATCACCATCAGCTGGAACCTCAGGCCCTTGTCTCCGAGCTTCATGGTTGTGCTTCCAGTCCCCCTTCCTCCTCCTGGAGGCTGCACTCCAGGCAGAGCTGCTGAGCTGCCCACTGTTCCCATTCCAGCAGCTGCTGCAGCTCAGCCATGCGGCCCAGAGGCAGACTCTGTTCCACTCGCCTCTGCAGCTGGTGGACCTGCAGGTGCTGGCCAGGACTGTCAACTCTCAGCCTCACGCTGGCTCCACGCAGCTGTACCAGGAAAATGCCACGGCAGCTTTGGTGTGACTGCTGAGAGCTACACGGTCACTGACAATCATGGAAGACTGTGTTTAAGGACTTCCTACAACTACCAGGGCAGGTTACACATCTTCTCTGTGGTCCCTGCACCTGCAGCAAAACGCAGGACTTACAAAGAACCTATTCGTTGGAATTCTGACAGCAAAACTCCCATGTAGCCAGAGCTTCTGCACAGTGAGTGTCAGAATGACGAGGGTGAGCTGTCACTTTGGATCTGTGGGAGGATCACGGTACATTCTATCCAGTTTTACCCTCCAGCATACCTCACTGGAGTCTGGTTATTGCTGGATATGGTCATTTTCCTTTAAGTGGAGTTCACAGTCTTGAGACCTCAGTGAAGCCAGGGTCACAGAGGGCAATCAACACAGTGAATGCAGAAGGGAACATGACAGCAGGTGTGGAATGAAGCCCCCAGCCACCGAGGACAGCACAGAACTCTTGGAGTTACACTGATTATGATTGAACTGCACATCACGTGGCCAGTATTTTTCTAGGCAATCGGGAGGTCAGATCCAAACACCATTTATTTCACTCTGACTCTGGGGGCTTCATCTAGAATACAGAGCATTTCCTTGGCCCCTGGAAGAACTGGCCAATCAGCCCTCACACAGCTCTGAGGCTCCATCAAATGTCATTCTTAGAAGGACATTTCAGATCTTGCTCCCTGGCATATGTCATCAGTTTGGATCAATCTTTTTTTTTTTTGGTCACACTTAGGCCAGGTCTCAAGCCACATGGTCAAAGAGAAAAGGAAGGTGCCCGCTTCAGCCCACAAGGGCAGGAGCGAGGCTGTGAACCTCCAGCCCAGATTCCTTTCAACAGTCACTGTGTCAACTCACATCTCAGGGGCCACGTCATCACTAACATACCTGCTCTCTAGGACAGGGGTCATCCTGAGATGCACCTGCACATGAACAGCTTCCAGAAGGGCAGCTGCCATGCTCTTTTGGGAGAGAAAGAGAAGGAAGAACCAGTGCTCAGGCACCTCTGCCCAAAATTGCTTCCTCTCGAGTCTCCTGCTTCAGACGGTCATTCTCCAGTCACCCCATCCAGAGCCCGAGCCCCGTCCCAGGCCCCATGACTCCAAGTGTCAGAGTGCCCACGCATCCCAACAGCACTTCTACTCTGTCACCTTCTACAGACACCGTGCTCTGAACCCTGGTGCCTGACAGCAACCTTTTCTGCAGGGAAGCTGCCGCGGGCTCAGCACGGGCGTCCCTGCAGCCCGCTTTGCAACCCTCTATGGGCAATGAGCCCATAAGCATCCACAAACTGAATTCTCACCAGTCCGTTCCATCTCCCTCTTCATAGAAGAGAGATGCAGATGGAGCTGGCCCAGCTCCAGAGGCCACAGGCCGCCCTTCGTGCTCCTCTGAGCCTTCCCACTGCCAGGTGGGGGCTGTGCTGTCCCCCTCTGAGAGGCAGGCTCTGAGCCCTGTTTGTGAATCCAGGCTAGACTAACACAATGTTGGATTTGGTCACCAGGCTTATAAAATAAAACAGAAAACAGTGCTAGCACCTCCCATGGCATCATTCAAGCTGCTCTCCTGCTAGTGCGTGTCCAACCTACTTGGCTCTGTGACCCCTCAGAGCTTCCTCAGCAGCACCCACAGAGGCACCAGTGACAACACTGGCTCCCTCCCATGTATCCGCACCCACCCTCACCACAGCTCACTCAAAGGAGCCTTAACTGGTCTTAGATGCCTCTACTTCCCTCCTCTGGACTTTCATCAGTGTGGCTTGGGGGTGGGGAGTCTAAATCACAAAGAAGCAAAAACCAGCTCATGTTGCAGCGGGATTACTTATACGAGGTATCTTCTGCGGGTGACACTGGTTGACTCCTTAGCCTCAAAGAGTTCAATCTGGCTGGTTGGCTCAGTGGTAGAGCATTGTCCCAGCATATGGAGGTCCTGGGTTGGATTCCCAGTCAGGGCACACAAGAGAAACAACCATCTGCTTTTCCACCCCTCCCACTTCTCTCTCTCTCTCTCTCTCTTCCCCACCCACAGCCATGTCTCAATTGGTTTGAGTACATCTGCCGTGGGCTCCATGGAGCCTCTGCCTCAGGTTAAGCTAAAAATAGCTCAGTTGTGAGCATGGCCTTAGGTGGGCAGAGCATCGGGCCTGTATGGGGGTTGCAGGGTAGATCCCAGTCAGGGCACATACAGTAGTCTGTCTCTCTATCTCCTCTCCTCTCACTTGAAAAAGAAAAACAAATGGGAACCCCCAAATACAGAGGCACCTCTGGGAAAGCACTTGTTTGCAGTAGGAAAGCTAACAGCCTAAAGGAGCCCCCAACAAACCTGGAGGGTCCCACACCCAGACTCACCTGTCTGCAACATCAAGCATCTTGCCCTCAACCAGGTGACCATGGCCAAGTCCATCTCTGGGGCCAAAAGCCAGTAGGGGGCCCTGCAAAGAGTTTCAGCAGAGCGAGGCAATTGCCACACTCAAGTGCAGTTGATCCTGGGACAGGTCAGATGGGTTAAAGACCCCTTCCCTGCTGTGCTGGGAGTGGGTAGCTTCTTCCATGGCCCCTCTTCCCTCCCTATAGCTCCCTGGCCCTCCAAGTGCACACCACATCTGAGTATCTTTAAAAAAGAAAAACATGCTTCCAGCGAAGTCCACAGTGCTCAGGTAAAAGTCCCGTACATAGAATCATGAAGTCAAAGGGTACTGACACTCTGGAGGCTCTGATACATATTTTGCCAAACTGTCCTCCAGAAAGGTTTACCAATTTACTCTTACCATCACAATTCCTTTCTGCTGTCTTTCCAGAAACTTGGGATTTACAAAAGCTGCTGAAGTCCACGTATTTTCCAGGTGTTTGCTGTTAAGCCCCTCACTTCAACTGTAGAGCAGTGCCTACTTTTGCCACGTCAGGGCTGCTCCTGAGGTGTTTTCGGCCGCTCCTCTATGTGCCCGCCCCTCTCTGCCCCACTACCCTCCCTGGCCTCTGCTCACCTGCAGCTCCTCCCGGTGGCCAGCCTCCTCCAGTCTCTGTGTTCACAGCTGAATGGTGATGCAGTTTTTCTCCATTTGGGACTGCTGCGTAGAGGCCTCTTCTCCCAGCTGAAGGACCCTGTGGTTGAGCTGAAACAATTGATCCTTGCATTTCTGACTCTAGAGCAAATGGATTGAAACAAATGAGTTTTTTTTCTTTTGTTTTTTAGTGGGGGTGGGGGGGGGACCGACAGACAGGAAGAAATGAGAAGCACCAACTTATAGTTGCGGCACCTTAGTTGTTCATTGATTACTTTCTCATATGTGCTTTGACTGGGGGTTGAGGTGGGAGTTCCAGCCAAGCCAGTGACCCCTTGCTCAAGCTAGCAACCTTGGGCTTCAAGCCAATGAAGTTTGGGCTCAAGCCAGCAACCATAGGGTCATGTCTATGATCCCACGCTCAAGCCAGCAACTTTCGGGTTTTGAAACTGGGTCCTCAGCATCCCAGGCCAATGCTCTATTCACTGTGCCACTGCCTGGTCAGGTGAAAGGTATTTTTTTTTTTAAGATTTTATTTATTCATTATAGAGAGGGGAGAGAGAGAGAGAGAGAAGGGGGGAGGAGCAGAAAGCATCAACTCCCATATGTGCCTTGACCAGGCAAGCCCAGGGTTTTGAACCGGCAACCTCAGCGTTTCCAGGTTGACGCTTTATCCACTGCGCCACCACAGGTCAGGCGAAAGGTATGTTTTTTAAAACAGCAGCTCAATTCAGATCATTTCAATGGTTTTAAACCAGGGATTGTTTCCCAGGGGACATTTCCAATGTCTTGAGACATTTTTGGTGACCACAGCTGGGGAAGGGAGAACGAGAGCTACTGGAAGCTGGTGGATGAGATACTCAGCGCCCTCCAATACACAGAGTGATCTGGCCCAAACAGCAATAATGCAACATAGGAAACCCTGATCTACCCCCCCCCCCACCAATAAGATGCATCTGGCCAACCAGAGGGGGTTATATGCCATAAAGATCCAAATCGCTGTTCTGAAAACCTTTCATAAGTTTCTCATTTCTTCCACAGTTATTTCTAACATTATTTTAAGCAATTTAAAGGAAAAAAAACACCTGCCTGGCCTGTGGTGGCACAGTGGATAGAGCTTCGACCTGGAATGCTGAGGTTCCTGTTTGAAACCCTGGGCTTGCCCAGTCATGGCACATACAACAAGCGATCAATGAACAATGCAAGCGAAGCAACTATGAGTTGATATTTCACACACCTCACCCCTTTCTCATCTCTCTCTCTGTAAAATCAATAAATAAAATCTTTAAAAAAAATTAAAAACCCTAATTAAATTTGAGATATATAAATATCTTTGAAATCCCCTTTAATCTTTGTCATTAAACACCTAAATGTAGCTTTCTGTAGGGTATAAGCATTGGTTCAATTGTATATTTTGCTTTTCCTAAAAACCCACCACCTGCAGACCGTGGGTGCCAAACAAACGCTAACTGGTGGATGAGCAAGCGCACTAGGAGTTGAAACAACTAGGAAGTTGGCCCTACAGTCTTTCACCATGGACATTCCAGTTAGTCTACTATTTTCCACGCATGTCTTATTCTAAGCCGCCTATTTGCTTATTTGCTTTTTCCCACAAAAGTCAGTGCTTGAGGCCTTGTGTCAGCAGCTCCCCAGTGTTCTCAGAGTGGCACCCTGAGCCAGCTCCAGCACTCTTGGTAATGTGCACACCTCACTCCCAAGGGCTGCAAACAACCACATTCATGTTTTTGAGGGTTTGATAAGCACACACGGGAACCTAGAAGTTGTTGATTATTCAAGCTTAGTGAGCGCACTAATTTATCTTGACAGTTTCTCATTCTCTTCTCTGTAAATTGTCACTTTGTACTTTCCTGAGGATTAAGAGGTGTTTCCACATAAGTTCATGGCAGTTGCATCTGGTATAAAGCTCATTGTGTTTATAACATTTTATTGGAAATAGTTTCTTCTTTAAGATTTTATTGATTTGAGAGAGAGAGCCTGACCTGTGGTGGCGCAGTGGATGGAGCGTCGACCTGGAAATGCTGAGGTTGCCGGTTCAAAACCCTGGGCTTGCCTGGTCAAGGCACATATGGGAGTTGATGCTTCCTGCTCCTCCCCCCTTCTCTCTCTCTCTCTCTCTCTCTCTCTCTTTCTCTGTCCCCTCTCTATAATGAATAAATAAAATCTTAAAAAAAAAAAAAAAAAAGAGAGAGAGAGAGAGAGAAAGAACAGCATGGGGTAGACAGAGGAGAGGAAGGGGAAGCATCAATTTGTAGTTGCTTCTCTTATGTGCCTTGACTGGGCAAGCCCAGGACCTCAAACCAGTGACTTCAGCATTCCAGGTCGATGCCTTATCCACTGAGCCACCACAGGTCAGACGGGAAAGTTTCTGGGTTTGTTTTTTTTTTCAGTTACAGGTTACATTCAATATTAAATTGTATTAGTTTCAGTTGTATGGCTTAGTGGCTAGATAATATATACTCCTCACAAAAATTAGGGGATATTGCAAAAGGAATATGAAGCAATAAAATTTCCCCTAATTTTTATGAGCAGTATATTTTACAAAGTGTTCCTCCTGATATATCCAGGACTCACCTGGCACCATAGGTATTATATTATTGATTACATTCCTTATACTGTACTTCACACCCCCCTGACTGTTTTGTAATACCAATTTATACTTCTTAATCCGTTCACTGGCTCTAGCCCGTTGGCTCAGAGGTAGAGCGTCGGTCCAGCATTTGGAAATCCTGGGTTCAATTCCTGGTCAGGGCACACAAGAGAAGCAACCATCTACTTCTCCATCCCTTCCCCACCCCTCATCTCCTCCTGCGGCCATGGCTCAAATGAGCAAGCTGGCCCCAGCACTGAGGATGGCTCCATTACCTTGCCTCAGGTGCTAGAGTGGCTCCTTTGCCGAGCAACAGCCCCAGATAGGGGTTAGGTTACTGGGTGGATCCCAGTCAGGGTACATGCAGGAGTCTGTCTCTTTGCCTCCTTGCCTCCTACTTGATTTAAAAAAAGAAAAATTTTTTTCAGCTATTTCACTCAAGTCGCCCAACTCAAATCCCTTCTGGTAACTCATCTGCCCTCTATGACGCTGTCTTTTGTTTGTTCATTTATATTGTTAGATTCCACATACTAGTGAAATCTTGTAGTATTTGTCTACTCTGACTTTTTCACTTAGCATAATACCTTTTAGGTCTGTCCATCTGTTGCAAATGATAAGATTTCATTTCTTTTTTATGGATAAGTAATATTTTATTGTATATGTGTAGCACATTTTTTTATCCACCCATCTACTGATGGGCATATGGGTTGCTTCCTTATTTATTATAAATAATGCTGCAATGAACATAAAGGTGCATGTATTCTTTCAGTTTAGTGTTTTGAATTTCTTTAGGTATATACCCATATGCGGAATTCCTGGGTCATTAGATAGTTTAATATTTTGAGGATTCACCACACTGTTTTCCATAGTGGCTGAAACCAATCTACATTTGCACCAACAATGCACAAGGGTTCCCTTTTCTCCACATCCTTGCCAACAATTGTTTGATTTTTTGATTATCGCCCTGACAGGTCTGAGGTAATAATATCTCATTATGATCTTAATTTGCATTTCTATGATGATTAGTAACACTGAGCATCTTTTCATCTGTTTATTGGTCATTTGTATTTCCTATTGGAAGAAGAGTATATTCAGGTTCTCTGCTTATTTTTAAATTCAACTGTTTAATTTCTTGGTGTTGATTGTATGAGTTCTTTATAAATTTTGGATATTAACACCTTATGGGATGTATCATTAGCAAATCTGTTCTCTCATTCAATATGTTTCTTTGCATTTTGTTGATGGTTTCCTTTGCTGTGCAGAAAACTTTTAGTTTGCTGTAGTCCCATTTATTTTCATTTGTTTCCTTTACCCAAGGAAATAAAATCACAAAAAAAATGTTAATAGACATGTCAGAGATTTTACTGGCCATATTTTCTTCCGGATTTTCTTGGTTTCAAGCACTACATTTAAACATCTAATCTATTTTG
This sequence comes from Saccopteryx leptura, assembly GCF_036850995.1. Taxonomy (NCBI): domain Eukaryota; kingdom Metazoa; phylum Chordata; class Mammalia; order Chiroptera; family Emballonuridae; genus Saccopteryx; species Saccopteryx leptura. The sequence continues at coordinate 172,434,661 of NC_089507.1, forward strand.
ACATCATTCTTATGTGTGGTGTTAAAACGTGGTTTACTTTCACTTTTTGCATGTATATAATTTTCAGAACACTATTAATTGAATAGACTGTCTTTACCCCATTGTTTGTTCTTGCTTCCTTTATCAAACAAATATTTACTGAACGTATAGGCATGGGATGATTTCTGGGCTCTCTAATTTGTTGCATTGATCCATATGTCTATTTTATGCCAGCACTATGCTTTTTTGATTACTATAACCTGTAGTATAGTTTGATGTCAGGTAGTGTGGTATCTCCAACTTTGTTTCTCTTTCTCAAGATTGTTGTGGCTATTTGGGGTCTTTTGTGGATTACTTCTCCTAGTTCTGTAACATTACCCATTGTTAGTATTTTGATAGGAATTGTATTGAATCTACAGATTTCTTTGGGTAGTGTGGACATTTTAATGATGTTAGTTCTTTCTATCCATGAGCATGCTTTATGCTTCCATTTATTTGTATCTTTTTCACTTTCTTTCTTCAGTGTCTTATAATTTTTTAAGTGCATGTCTTTTACCTTCTTGGTTAAATTTACTCCTGGGTACCTTCTTTATTTACTGCAATTATAAATGGAAATGTCATAGTTTCACTTTCTGATAGTTCATCATTGGTATATAAAAGTAAAACCAGTATCTGAATATTTATTTTGTATCTTGTTACTTTACCAAATGTATTTATCAGTTCTAGTAGTTTTTTGGTAGAATGTTTAGGGCCCTCTATATACAATATCATATCATCTGCAAATAATGAATTTTACTTCTTCCATCCAATTTGAATGCCTTTTATTTCTTTTTCTTGTCTGATTGCTGTAACTAGGAATTCCAGTACTATGTTGTGTAAAAGAGGTGATAGTTGACATCCCTATCTTCTTCCTGATATAAAGGTAAACACTTTTAGCTTTTCCCTGTTGAGTATGTTACCTGTGGATTTGCATATATGGCCTTTATTATGTTGAGGCATGTTCTCCCCTCTATTCCCACTTTGCTGCATTTTTATCAAAAATGGGTGCTGGGTTTTGCCAAATGCATTTTCTTCATCTATTGGGATGATCATATGATTTTTATCATTTATTTTATTTCTGTGGTATTTCACATTAATTGATTTGCAAATATTGCAACAAACTTGCACTCTAGGAAAATTCCCACCTGATATAATCTTTTTTATATTTTAATGACGTTTTTTGAGATCATGATAATTTCAACTATCTCTGACTTGTATTCTTTTTTTTTTTTTTTTACAGAGATAGAGAGACAGACAGAGAGAGGGACAGATAGGAGCAGACAGAGAGAAAGAGAGAGAGATGAGAAGCATTAATTCTTCATTGTGGTACCTTAGTTGTTCATTGATTGCTTTCTCATATGTGCCTTGACCAGGGGGCTACAGCACAGCAAGTGGCCCCTTACTCAAGCCAGTGAACTTGGGCTCAAGCCAGTGACCTTGGGTTCAAGCCAGTGACCTTTGGGCTCAAATCAGTGACCATGCAATCAGGTCTATGACCCCACACTCAAGCCAGTGACCCTGCACTCAAGCTGGTTAGCCCATGCTCAAGCCAGTGACCTTGGGGTTTCAAACCTGGGTCCTCTGCATCCTCATCTGATGCTCTATCCACTGTACCACCACCTGACACATCAATTCTTTGGGTGTCATTTATACTATACATGAGCTCATAGAATAGTTTTCCCTATATTTAACTTATAAGTGAATAAACAGATGTAAACGGTCAAGACTCTAAAAGCCCCTGGGTTTGAAAATTTCCTTGAGTGAATGAGTTCAACTTCAGCTGGAAACAGTCAAGGCACATATGAGAAAGCAATCAATGAACTATTTCACTCAGTCACCCAACTCAAATACCTTCTGGTAACTCATCTGCCCTCTATGACGCTGTCTTTTGTTTGTTCATTTATATTGTTAGATTCCACATACTAGTGAATCTTGTAGTATTTGTCTACTCTGACTTTTTCACTTAGCGTAATACCTTTTAGGTCTGTCCATCTGTTACAAATGATAAGATTTCATTTCTTTTTTATGGATGAGTAATATTTCATTGTATATGTGTAGCACATATTTTTATCCACCCATCTACTGATGGGCGTATGGATTGCTTCCTTATTTATTATAAATAATGCTGCAATTAACATAAAGGTGCATGTATTCTTGAATTTCTTTAGGTATATACCCATATGTGGAATTCCTGGGTCGTTAAATGGTTCCATTTTTAATATTTTGAGGATTCACCACACTGTTTTCCATAGTGGTTGAAACCAATCTACATTTGCACCAACAGTTGCACTAATGTGCCACAATGAAGAATTAATGCTTCTCATCTCCCTTCCTGTCTGTCCCTATCTGTCCTTCTCTCTCTCTCTCTCTCTCTCTCTCACACACACACACACACACACACACAAACACATACACAAAGGAATTTCTGAGCAATTAGAGAAATATGGATAGGTCTGAATACTGGTCATGATTAAGTTCCTTAAGTGTGATAGCAATACTGTGGCTAGGTAGAAGATGCACTCACTTTTTAAGAGACACCTGCTAAAATATTTTGGAGCAGAGTATTATTATATCTGTTACTTACTCTCAAATGGTTCAGAAAACACATACATGGACAGAAGTACAAAAGCAGATATAAACAAATAACTGAAGCACATATTACAGTGAACAACTGTAAAATTAAGGTTGTTGTGTGTGGCTGGTCAGTTTATTATCATTTCAACTTTTCTGTGTCTTTACAGTTTTACATTAACAAAAAGTTGAGGGAAAGCAAGCAAGTGGATGCCTCTAATCCATTTACAAATGTGTCCTGGAGATAAGCTGGAATGGGGTAGGGTCAGGCAGCTATCTGAGCCCAGGAAATCTTCAAATAGGTCATTTATACAAAATGCTGGTCCTCAGGCAAACGTAGAGTCTGAAGATTCATTTTAAATCAATCCCTGAATTATTCTCCTAATGGAGGAGGCCCAAGCAAGGTTACCACACATGCGTGGAAGCAAACACCCAAATCTGGGAGCCAAGACAAGCCACTCACCACAAGCAGTCTGAGGCAGTCTCTGTGGCAGGAACCTCATCAGTGCATGGGAAGAGGGGGGCCAGGAGAGAAAAGCTGGGGGACTTATCTCGGGGATGGAGCAGGGATTTAAGAAGCTGAAGGTAACAAAAACACTCCTAGAACTAATTAGTAAGCTCAGCAATGGGCAGGATACAAGACCAAGAGATGAAAATGCATTGTACGTCCACGTCCCAACAGTGAACATGCAGAAACCAAAATTCAAAACAGTACTATGTGGGGTTTCTGGTCTGGCACGTAAAGAGCTTGAAAATCATTATTCCCATCTCCTAACAAGAAAGAAAGCGGAATAAACTGAAAACCAACAATGCTTCTTCGCTCCATCAGAGAATTGAGGTCACAGGGAAAACCAGCACCCTGAAAACTGGAGACCCAGACAAAGAGAACTGCTGTTTACCGGGAGCAGATGGCTGGAGCCTGAAACAGGAGGGGACGCTGGTGCTGGAAGAGTCAGTGCTGGGGCTGTGCCTGAACTGGCTTGAGTCAAAAAGTCATAGGAGGCCAGGCTCAGGGGAGCCCCCACTTTCCCAAACCTCAGAAACCCTTACAATTAAGATCAGAGAAAAACGCCCTCTAGCTTCTAACAAGTATAATAAAGTGACTGCTACTGACTTTATTATGTCCCCCCAAAATTCATATTGAAGACCTAATCCCCAATGTATTATATTTGGAGATAGGACTTTTAGGAGGTAATTAAAGTTAAATGAGCTCAAAGGATGGGGTTCTAATCTGATAGTGCTATGACCTGATAAGAAGGAAAAGAAGAGACAGCCTCTCCCTCTGTGTGCACGCGCTGAGGGACGGTCATGTGCAGACAGTGAGGACAGACGTCTGCAAGCCAAGGGGAGAGTTCTCACCAGGAGCCAAATCAGCCAGCACGCTCATCTGGGACTTCTGGCCTCCAGAACTGTGAGGCAATAAATCTCTGTTGCTTAAGCCCCCAGTCTGTGGTGTTTTATATCCTAGCAGACTGCTACAGTGACCATTTTGAAGTACATTCACAGCACTCTGTTCTTCTCTGGCTCTCAGAGGAAACCACTTTCCCAGAGTGGAACCAACATAGGAGAAAGGGATACGCAGTGGCCAGAATAAAAGAGCAACACCAGCAACTGCTGACAAGGATATGGAGAAACTGTATCACCAGCAATTTCCACATTGCTGGTGGAATGTAAGTTGTTACAACCACTCTGGATAACAGTTTGGCAGTTTCTCATAGAACTTAACATGGAACTACCACACATACATAGCTCAGCAACTTCACTGTTGGGCACTTATCCCACTGAAATAGAAACTTACCATTTTACAAAATCCTGCACAGGAATATTCATAGCGGCATTATTTGTGATGGCCCAAAACTGAAATCAGCCCAGCTATCCATTAAAAGGTGAGTGTTAAAACAAACTGTGGGACATCAATACCTTCGAATGCTATTCAGCAATAGAAAGAAGCTACGCCACTTGGATGACTCTCTAGGGTTATATGTGTGCACAACCAGTCCCAAAGGTTATATTCTGTATTATTCCTTTTATATAACACTTTGAAATCACACAGTTTCAGAAGTGAAGGAAATATTATTGGTTGTCAGGGGTTGGGGTGGGAGTAGGGCGCAGGAAGGAGGTGGGTGTGGTTATAAAAGAACAACATGAAAGGTCCTTGTGGTGTCAAGGACCCTTCAGTATCTTGACTGTGGCAGTGAATATATGAACCTACACAGGGAATAAAATTGTGTGAAACTTACACACAAACACACGCATGATTACACAAGTATAACTGGTGAAATCTGAATAAGATCCATGCATTGTATCCATGTCAATAGCTTGGTTGTGTTATTTGTAACAGGCTAATTTGTGTCCTCCCCAAATTCACATATTGAAGCCCAAACCCCCAATACCTCAGAATATAACAGTATTGAGAGACAGGGTCTTTAAAAGAGGTGATTAAGGTAAAATAAAGTCATATGAGGGGCTGTAATCCAATATGATGTGTCCTAGTAGAAAGAGATTAGGAGAAAGACACAAACCAGGGAAGACCATGTGAGGACATAAGGAGAAGACAGCTGTCTACAAGTCATTAATAATGATGATAACATTATAACCCATTGAATAAAACAGGAAATCTATGATAACACTATAGTGAGGTAACTGAATAAATAAATAGAGAGAAGAGAAAGCTCTTACACTAAAATACCAATTAATAAATACAAAAGGAATAGTGGAGTTAGTCACCAACTGGCTACCATCATAGAAATCATAGTAATAACTGACTCCACCAAAAAACAAAAGATGCTGAAGTAAGTGGGAGTTTGATGAAGAACAGAACATTTACATAATATCAAAGTATCCACCCATATGATGAGAAGAATAACTTTACTGTGGAGTAGCCTGGCCAACACCGCTAACCAGGAATCACTAGTAATGGGGCCAATCACTGTATCCAACTGCATGAAATGAGAACACAATACCAGTTTTTTATATTTCTGCCAAAGATGCATTATCTCAATCTAATTACAAGAAAACATCAAACTTGAGGAACTTCCTACAAAATATCTGCTTGTTATCTTTGGAAGTGCCAAGGCCCACGGTGGGTGAAGCATCAACCTGGAATGCTGAGGTTCCTGCTCCTCTCCCTTCTCTCTCTCTCTCTCCTTCCCTGCCTCCTTCTCTTCCTCTCTAAAATGAATAAAGTCTTTTTAAAAAGTGCCAAGGTCCTAAAGCCCCAGGGCAGACTGAAAGAGCCTGAAGGCCAAGCACGATTCTGCCCGGGTGGGAGGGCTGGCAGAGCTGACGGGTAGGAGTAAGGCAGGGACCCGCACCACATTCATTTCCTGATTTTGAGGGATGAGGGGTTGACGGGTCACAACTCACACTCAAATCTTTCAGAAAAAAGTTCTCTATTTCCTTCTGGTACATTTGAAATGACTTCAAAATAAAAAGGAAAAAAGGAGGCTGTGGCAGCAGCATCATGCCAGGTGTGGATACTTGACCTGTTTGCTGAGCTCGTCCATTTCAGAGCAGGCCTTCTCCTTGTCTCTCTTTAAAGCCTCCATTTCCTTTCTGTTGAAGAAGCAAAATTAACATATCACTTTGGGCAGCCAGTTTCTTTTTTCCCAGTCATCACCCTGTGTAACTGCAGCCTTGGATGTGTAGCCACACAACACTATCACACCTGCTCCTGGTACCCTGCAACCACTCTGCCTGTTCTACGCTATTCCAGCTGTGGCTGCTGACCCAATGCAGATCCCAGTCCTCAGAACCAGAGGACACTGCCACGGTTACAGAACGTCCTTCACGACATTCCTCAATTCACCCATTAATTCCTCTTCAGCACAGCCTGAGACTACTCACTACCAGCAGCATAAAGGCCAAAGTGGCCTGACATTCAAGAAGTTCTTGTCCAAGGGGTGCTGGCAGCGAACGGAAAAAAGTGGTTTCTAGATTGAAAAAACTTTTAGATTTCAGAACTGCTATAATGTAATAGCAATCACTTACTGACCACCTGCTCCAGATTTCACATTTTAATTAATCATCACAGCAATTGTATTAAATCAGCACCACATTCTCAGCATTTTAGAGCTGAGCTAATCTTTAATTTCAGAGTTGAAAAGGAGGCAACCACCTGTCGTTGGATAAAATAGAGCAATTGTGAGAGCAGAACTCCACTGACAGGTTTTCTGTGTTCCGCTCACCCCCAACACTCTCTCCAGCCTCCGTGCTCAGGTCTTCGCCCCTCTTCCCCTCCCCACCTCCCCACCCTGACTCTGACTCACTCAAGTCAATAGGCCAGAAACAAATCTTGGAGGAAAAGTACAGCTGAAACCATTATCAAGACATGAATGAACAGGATTTACATGCCCAGAAAGGCATCATGGGCACCACTCACCCCTACAAAAGTACTTTCTGCCTCCCCCAGCCCTTAGCATAACGTGGAGTGTTCTGTAGGGGTGAAAAGTGTGTGCACATGGACTTCAGAGAGATGCGGGTCTGTGCTGGAGCTGCGCACTGTGGTGGTGACTTCCTATCACGCATGCACTTTCTACCTCAAACTTCTGAGACCAGGCACTCAGGAATGAAGGTGGCTGCCAACATTTGCAAGGAGGTCTGAATCCTTTCAGCATGTCCAGGCTGGTCAGAGGTCAGCACTGCTCACCAACTTAGGGTATTCTGGAATGCGGGGTTGATCTGTGAACACATCCCATTTTCTACAGCAATAATACCTTCTAAGCTTTTTCTACAAAGGGTGAAATGTGTGATAGGCTGTCAGTTCTGCGTGGAACCACTGAGACAGGGCCCGTACCTCTGTGTATCATTTGTTCTTTCTGTAGATTCGAGCTCTTGCTGAATCCTCCCCAGCTCTTTTTTCAACACCGTGTTTTCTTCAGAAAGCCTATTCAACTCAATTCTGCATGAAAAATAAAAAGAGAAAGAAGAGTGGAAACTCCAGCCACTAGGACCATATGCAGTCCACATAAGGCTGGTCTAGAAGTTGGAAGTCACAGCAATCCTGCAGTCTACATTTCATTTCCCCTTCCCTAGAGCTTCCTCTTCCTTTTTCTCTATCCAGTGTTAACACCATATGGGTTGCATCTCCCTAGAAATAAGCCACAGAAAACAGAGCTTTCTAAGCTTCTAAAATGATCACACAATTAACAAGTTACTAATGTATTTGGTACCTTGGTTCCATTTACTTTGTGTTTATAGCTGACCTGTTTCTGCATCTTATAACCTCTAACTGAAATGTGTCCATGGTTGGTAGCAATGCACAATGTTAGTGTGAGTCCTTAGGTCAGTGGTTCTCAAAGTGTGCCAGGGCGCACTGCTGCACCATAGAAAATTTCCAGGTGCTCCCTATGGTCTTCCAGAGAAATATATGCCTGTTGGGGACCAAAAAGCCAACAGGGATTTTGGAGTTTAGATTTTTGGGGGACAGAGGTGTGGGGAATTGGCCGTAAGCTGACAGTCTGCCCAACCCTCCAACTCACTTGCCTGATTAGGTTGCAGAAGGCTGTTAAGCTGTGGTGCTGGATTGTTTATACTACCCCCATGTTCCCCGGAAAGACTGGAGGCAAGTTTCTTCTATCCTTTGTTTGGTGTAAAGTTAAGATGATATGTATGGTGGGGGTTTTCTGCACTTGGTAAAAATTCCTGGGTTGCCTTGGAAACATGATCAAAGATCTCATTGAATTACTAATAGCCCACTTTGCCCTATAAATAAAGCAAGATGCAGTTTTGGGGCATGCTTTATTCTTGCCAGCAGCAATTACAGGGCCCTCTCAACCTCGTATTTTCTTAATTAGGCATATTTTCTTAATTCCACACCTTTCCCACTTGGGACCTGGAATTACTAGCTGCGCTGGTTCACAGTATGTACCCAGATATAAAAACAAATATAGTTACTCTATTATACCATTTCATTATGAAAATATTGCTCTTTTTGTTAACACATCATTATTATATTTATTATTAACACATCATTATATTATTTTTAGATAAATACACCCAAATAAAATGGATAGATTTCTCAAAAAAGAAGCATGATATTGAAGAATTCAATTCTGGAAGTGAGCAAATGTTAAGTGTAAATAAAATAGGACTTGAAAGCTGATGGGCAGAATTTAATTTATAGCATTTTCCATCACTTCACATTGAACAATACAATTGGATTAGAAACCCATTTATTAAGAGACCTGAAGATGGCAGCAGAGTAGGCAGATGCACAGACTCCCAGCTCACACCACTGAACTGGATTACAAACTAATTTAGGAACAATCAGCGTGAAAACCCAACTCTGAACTATAAGAATAGCTCTCAAAAACCAAGGAGAAAAGAAGAAGCCACAACAAACCTAGTAGGGAGCACCTGAATCTCTCCTGCTTATGGGAATGGGTGTGAGGTTGAGGCTGAGAGCCCAGAAGGGCTCTCACTCCAAAGAAAAGAGCAGAAAATACTGCTCACAGCCACTTGTCTGGCGACCAGGGAACGAGGTGTGTTGAAAGGGCCGGCTTGTCTACCAAAAAGAAAGGGGAGAGAGAGAGACAGATGGTGAGGGGCAGAGGAATGCAGGGGACAACCTGAGAAGCTGACTCATCCAGTGCTGGAGGCGGCCATAGCTGGGGGAGGGGCTGATCCTTCCACAAAACAAAAGAATAAAGTGCTTCCGGGTCACAGATCTCCAGACATCTCTCCAGCTTCAATCAGCACAACAAGACACAGCTGAAAACAAGAAGTGGGGAGGAGGGGCAGTAACTTAGGTCTCCATGGAGATCTGAGATATACCTCCCCCTACTGAAGCTGAGAAAACACCCTGCCCCCAGAGAGACAAACTGGAAGAAGAGGACTTCAGAGTCTCAGGTTACACCCACTGCATTCCTGGATACAGTTTCAAATAAGCCCCCTGCTGAGATCAGTAAACAAGACTATCACCTGTTAAGAAAACAAACAAATCAAGACTTCAAAGTAGTCCAAAGCTGAAAGTGGATTACAAATAATAGCTGATGCCAACCCAAGAAGACCTAGAAATAACACAATTGAAAACTGGAGGCAGACAACACTAAGGCTAGACTCAACCAGCTCTACAAACAAAACACCCAAACACACAGACATAATGAGAAGACAGAGAAGTGCAATCCAAATGAAACCACAAGAGAAACTTCCAGGATATGAACTGAGTGATATGGAAATAACCAAACTTCCGGATGCGGAGTTCAAAATAATGATTGTAAGGATGCTTAGGGATCTTAGAACAACAATGGATGGTCATTACGAACACCTAAATAAAGAAATAGTAAATATAAAAAAGGATATTGAAATATTAAAAAAGAATCAGTCGGAGATGGCAAATACAATATCAGAAATGAAGACCACAATGAAAGGAATTAAAAACAGGATGGATGGAGCTGAGGATGGAATCAGCGATTTGGAGGACAACTGGAATGAAGGCATGAAAGCAGAGTAAAAAAAAGAAAAAAGACTCAAAAAGTCCGAGGAAACTTTTAGAGAGCTCTGTGACAACATGAAGAGAAATAACGTCCACATCATAGCGGTTCCTAAAGAAGAAGAGAAAGAACAAGGGATAGAGACTTTGTTCAATCATATCATAGCTGAAAACTTCCCTAAATTAATGCAGGAGAAACTCTCACAAGTTCAAGAAGCACAGAGAACTCCATCAAAGAGAAACCCAAAGAAACCTACACTAAGACACATCATAATTAAAATACCAAAGCTAAGCAATAAAGAGAAAATATTAAAAGCTGCTAGAGAAAAAAAGGCTATCACCCACAAAGGAGCCCCCATAAGGATGACATCAGACTTCTCAACAGAAACACTTGAGACCAGAAGGGAATGGCAAGAAATATTCAAAGTAATGCAGAACAAGAACCTACAACCAAGACTACTTTATCCAGCAAGGCTATCATTTAAAATTGAAGGCGAAATAAAAAGCTTCCAGGACAAAAAAAAAAAAAAAAAGAAACAACTCAAGGAATTCATTACAACCAAACCAATGCTGCAGGAAATGTTAAGGGGCCTGTTGTAAACAGATCAAAGTGGGAAAAGAATATAGCAAAAAAGAAATACAGCTTTAAAGAATAAAATGGCAATAAAGAAGTACATATCAATAATAACCTTAAATGTAAATGGATTAAATGATCCAATCAAAAGACACAGGGTAGCTGCATGGATAAGAAAACAGGACCCGTACATATGCTGTCTACAAGAGACACACCTTAAAACAAAATATGCACATAGACTGAAGGTAAAAGTATGGAAAAAAACATTTCATGCAAATGGAAATGAAAAAAAAAAAGCTGGGGTAGCAATACTTATATCAGACAAAATGGACTTTAAAACAAAGAATATAGTAAGAGATAAAGAAGGCCATAATGATAAAGGGAGCAATCTAACAGGAAGATATAACTATTATAAATATCTACGTACCTAATATAGGAGCACCTAAATATATAAAGCAGACGTTGATGGATATAAAGGGCGAGATCAACAGCAATACTATAATAGTAGGGGATTTCAATACCCCACTAACATCACTAGATAGATCCTCAAGAAAGAAAATTAACAAAGAAACAGCAGACTTAAAGGACACACTAGATCAACTAGATTTAATAGATATCTTCAGAACCTTTCACCCTAAAGCAGCAGAATATACATTCTTTTCAAGTGCTCATGATACATTCTCTAGGATAGACCACATGTTAGGGCACAAAAGTGGTCTCAACAAATTTAAGAAGATTGAAATCATATCAAGCACTTTCTCTAATCACAATAGCATGAAACTAGAAATTAGCCACAACAGAAAAACTAAAAAATTCTCAAACAAATGGAAACTAAATAGCAGGTTGTTAAATAACAAATGGATTTACGCAATGCAGGGGAGGCCGGCAGGCGGGGTGGCTCGGGTAGGAGGGACCTTCGGAGATGCCGGACGGCGGAGAAGCAGGGTCCGCGTTGTCACCGCCGCCTCTCCGTGGTGGTCGTGATGCTCCCCGCTCACGGATCCCCGCCCCTGGGAGCCCCTGGGCCCGAATCAGGCGCTGCAGAACAGGTGAGGCAGCCTTCCCGGCGCGGCTGCGGCCCCGGGGTGGAGACAGTCGACTGTGCCGCTGGGTGGCGCGACGGGGGCGAGCTCCTCGGCGCCTGTAGTCTTTCTTCCGCGCGCCAACGCCTCCCAGCGCCCGGCTGCGCGGCCCATCCGGCGTCCAGGGCGGTCAGTGCCGTGAGTCCGGGCGGCAGATGCTCTCTCCCCAAGCCCCGGGCGGCGAAGCCCTGCAGTCTTGCTGTCACGCCCCCTCCCCGCTCCGGTGACCACGCTGGATTTTCTCTGACACGTCGTGTGGGCGGATCGGGCTCCCACTGGGGAGGGACCTGAGCAGGGAGAAGGGATGCAGCGCCGAATGCCCGGTGGTTCTTGCCCGGCGCCTTATCGGACCACTCACACATTCAGCTTTGTTTTGCTTTGCTGTGATTTTACTAAATTTCATGCTTTAGATTTCTCTGGGGGGGGTGGGGTAACTGAGCGATCAACTCAGTATGGGAGCAGTAGACTTGAGTAGTGTGTGAACACCTTTTAAAGGAACAGTTCTCTTATTCTCGAGACTATGTCCCAGACCCCCGGTAGTTGAACACTGGCGCAGAACATTTTCAAAGACATTTAACACTATTAGGGAAGGAAAGAGATGTCTTACAGTTCAGCAGCTTCCGTGCTAGAAGATAACCTGGAAGTTGTTAAAGAATTCTGAATCCCTAGTTTAATTTCACTTTGCAGTCTTTTTTTTTTTTTTTTTTTTTTGTATTTCTCTGAAGCTGGAAATGGGGAGAGACAGTCAGACAGACTCCTGCATGCGCCCGACTGGGATCCACCCGGCATGCCCACCAGGGGGCGATGCTCTGCCCCTCCGGGCGTCGCTCTGTTGTGTCCAGAGCCACTCTAGCGCCTGGGGCACAGGCCAAGGAACCATCCCCAGCGCCCGGGCCATTTTTCCTGCAATGGAGCCTCGGCTGCGGGAGGGGAAGAGAGAGAGAGGAAGGAGAGGGGGAGTGGTGGAGAAGCAAATGGGCGCTTCTCCTGTGTGCCTTGGCCGGGAATCGAACCCAGGATTTCTGCACGCCAGGCTGACGCTCTACCACTGAGCCAACCAGCCAGGGCCTCACTTTGCAGTCTTGACTGTGCCCTGCGTTGTGTGATGAAAACACCTAATTCTCCAGCCTTGGAGAGACCAGAAGAACCATATTCTTTTTGTTATGTTTGATGTTATTTTGTCTCTGTATCAGGTTTTTAATTGACACATTAGCAGAATTGTAAAATAAAATACTAATTGGTATAAAAAATAACAAATGGATTAAGAATGAGATCAAAGAAGAAATAAAAAATTCTTAGAAACAAATGATAATGAGCATACAACAACTCAAAATTTATAAGACACAGCAAAAGCAGTACTGAGAGGGAAGTTCATAGCACTACAGGCACACTTTAAGAAGCTAGAAAAAGCTCAAATAAACAACTTAACCCTGCATCTAAAAGAACTAGAAGCTCTGGCTGGTTGGCTCAGTGGTAGAGCATCGGCCTGGCGTGCAGGAGTCCCAGGTTCAATTCCCAGCCAGGGCACACAGGAGAAGCACCCATCTGCTTCTCCACCCCTCCCCCTCTCCTTCCTCTCTGTCTCTCTCTTCCCCTCCCACAACCAAGGCTCCATTGGAGCAAAGTTGGCCCGGGTACTGAGGACGGCTCTATGGCCTCTGCCTCAGGCGCTAGAATGGCTCTGGTTGCAACAGAGCGACACCACAGATGGGCAGAGCATCGTCCCCTGGTGGGCATGCCGGGTGGATCCCGGTCGGGCGCATGCAGGAGTCTGTCTGACTGCCTCCCTGTTTCCAACTTCAGAAAAATACAAAATAAAAATAATAATAATAAAAGAACTAGAAAAAGAACAGCAAGTAAAGCCCAAATGTAGTAGTAGAAGGAAGGAAATAATAAAGATCAGAGCAGAAATAAATGACATAGAGGCTAAAGAACCAATACAGAGGATCAATGAAAGTAGGAGCTGGTTCTTTGAAAAGGTAAACAAGATTGATGAACCTTTAACTAGACTCATCAAGAAAAACAAAGAGAGGACTCAAATAAATAAAATTAAAAATGAGAGTGGAGAAATAACAACTGACACAACAGAAATACAAAATATTGTAAGAAAATACTATGAAGAACTGTATGCCAAGAAACTAGACAACCTAGATGAAATGGAGAAACTCATTGAAACATACAATCTTCCAAAAATCAATCTGGAAGAATCAGAAAACCTAAACAGACTAATTACAACAAATGAGATAGAAACAGTTATCAAAAAACCCCCAACAAAGAAAAGTCCTGGGCCTGATAGCTTCACAAGTGAGTGAATTCTACCAAATATTCAAAGAAAAATTAACTCCTATCCCTCTCAAGCTATTTCAAAAAATTTAAGAGGACGGAAGACCTCCAATCTCCTTTTATGAGGAGAGCATAATTCTGATTCTAAAACCAGGCAAAGACAACACAAAGAAAGAAAATTATAGGCCAATATCCCTGATGAATATAGATGCTAAAATCCTCAACAAAATATTAGCAAACTGGATCCAACAATATATGGAAAAAATCATATACCATTATCAAGTGGGATTTATTCTGGGGAGGCAAGGCTGGTACAATATTTGCAAATCAATCAATGTGATTCATCACATAAACAAAAGGAAGGAGAAAAACCACATGATAATTTCAATAGATGCAGAAAAAGCATTTGATAAAATCCAGCACCCATTCATGATCAAAACTCTCAGCAAAGTGGGAATACAGGGAACATACCTCAACATGATAAAAGCCATCTATGACAAACCCACAGCCAACATCATACTCAATGGGCAAAAATTAAAAGCAATCCCCTTAAGATCAGGAACAAGGCAGGGGTGCCCCCCTTTCACCACTCTTATTCAACATAGTCCTGGAAGGCCTAGCCGCAGCAATCAGACAAGAAAAAGAAGTAAAAGGCATTCAAATTGGAAAAGAAGAAGTAAAACTATCATTATTTGCAGATGATACGATATTGTATATAGAAAACCCTAAAGTCTCAGTTAAAAAACTACTGGACATGATAAATGAATTCAGCAAAGTGGCAGGATATAAAATCAATACTCAGAAATCAGAGGCGTTTTTATACACCAACCCATAAACAGTCAGAAAGAGAAATTAAGGAAACAATCGGCCCCATCTACGACACTGTGGATGAGCCTAGGGTATTTCTTCCAAGAAGCAGGTAAACTGATCTCATTTGCACAAGGGCCACTTAACTATGTCTTGCCTGAATAGTCAGGTTTTTTATTCTTCCCTTGAAGATCTCTGTTGTGGGTGTTGATAGTCCTATTTTCTGCTGCTTTGTTTAATATAGTGTTTCCTTTATTCCTCCTACCTCAATGCCCCACTCATATTTCAGGCTGGGACCTACTCCTAATTTAGAGCTCTCTTTCCCCCTTCTGCCAACTTCTATTATGAATCTACCTTTGCCACCCAGCTTAGTGTATCCCAAGGTCCTCTTTACCAAGCCACAGTTGCAGAGCTCCAGGGACAAGCAACCTGGTCTCATCTCTCCAGGCAGAGGAGAACAAAAGCTCCATATCCACGCATGCTGCAGATGGCTTTTCCAGTCTACCTGAATCATTACCAGCTAGAAGCAGTGGTCATTGGGACTTGGACGTGAGCTGCAAAGTATAGAATTGTGACAACAATTCCAGTGCCATGTGGACTTTTCCTGGAGGTGGACTTTTCCTGGACTCCTGCTCCTTGTGACAGCTCCTAACAGACTGAACTGGGGTTGGGTTGCATTTTTCAGGGATTTGGCATGGTGTTGGGGCCAACTTGGACTTGGTGAACATGTTAAGGACACTACTCTTTTATGGATTCTTGCTGTATTGGCCAAGAATTTGCTTAAAGGCTTTAATCAGTGTAAAAAAAAAAAAAGAAGACTAGATAAAGAAGATGTGGCACATATACACCATGGTATACTATTCAGCCATGAGAAATGATGACATCAGATCACTTACAACAAAATCGTGGGATCTTGATGACATTATACGGAGTGAGATAAGTAAGTCAAAAAAACCCAGGAACTGCAGGATTCCATACATTGGTGCGACATAAAGACGAGACTAAGAGACATGGACAAGAGTGTGGTGGTTACGGGGGGCAGGGGGAGGGAAGGAGGGAGAGGGGGAAGGCAGGGGTAGGGGTAGGGGGGAAGCTAGATGGAGGGTGATGGAGGACAATCTCTCTTTGGGTGATGGGTATGCAATAGAATTGAATGACAAGATAACCTGGACATGTTTTCTTTGAATATATGTACCCTGATTTATTGATGTCACTCCATTAAAATAAAAATTTATTTATAAAAAAAAAAAGAATGTGATGGTAATGGGGGGGGCGAGGAAGGAGAGAGAGGGGATGGGGGGAGGGGAGGGGCACAAAGAAACTAGATAGAAGGTGACGGAAGACAATTTGACTTTGGGTGATGGGTATGCAACATAATCAAATGTCAAAATAATCTGGAGATGTTTTCTCTGAACATATGTACCCTGATTTATCAATGTCACTGCATTAAAATTAATAATAAAAAATAGACATTAAAAAAAAGAAACCCATTTATGAAAGCTTCAAGTGATTTTGGTTTAATATTAACAGAAGAAGAAGAACTGGCAGCTATATCCAGTGATCGTGGATTGATGATTAAACATAAGGAATTGTCTCTTGAAGCCTTTGGATTTCTATAAAAGAAGAATATGTGGCAATATCTACAAAAGCTTTGAACATTTTACTACAATTTTCAACATCCTATGTATGTGAATTAGGCTTTTCTACCCTCAACACAATTAAGAGTAAAAAGAGAGGAATTCTTCAATGTATTGATGAGGAAATGAGAGTTTGCCTTTTAAATATATGCCCAAACATTGAAGAAATCGCTAGGACACATCAGGCTCATGTTTCTCATCAACACAAGAATGAAAAAAAAACACTCGCGCCAGGACCTGCTGAATTTACTAAATCTTACTAAGAATGTATCTATATATAGATATAAAAAGATAACTTTTTTGTAGTTTTTTTATTTTTAACCCCTCTTTTTTATGAATTCTAAAAAGCATAAATCAAAAAATGTAACATAAAAATGTTTTTTGTCAGAATAAATTTAATTTTGTTGTATTTATTTCATTTAATTACCATAAAAGCACGCTTGGACTTTATATTTTTCTTTAATATTTGACTTAATTATTATAACACATTTTTCAGAAATTTGTATATAGTGTGCCTACAATTATTTGTAGGACTTTAAATGCACCCCGACTTCAAAAAGTTTGAGATCCACTGGTTTAGAGCCTGGGTCCTCTGTATTTCAGGCTGATGCTCTGTCCACTGCACCAGCGCCTGGTCAGGCTATATCTTCTCTTAATGGGTGAAACAGTTTGGAGGTAGAGAGGTTTGCTAGAGCAGTGAATGGGTCAGGGGCCCTAGCATGAGACCCACTGTAGCACAGGGTACATCCCTTATATTTGTTACACTTTAGAGAAGTTTTGAAGAAATTAGAGGACTCAAATGTTAATGTTGTTAAGTGAAAGCATAAAGGGCGATTTTGCTACCCAATGACTTGGAATGAGAGAGAGTCAAGGAAGTTTATCTGAGGTATTAGAGAGCTACAGATATAGGATATGCCTGTAGGAGAGTCTTGTCCCTTGAGGGAGTCCCAGGATTGGGATGGCAGATCCAACACTGAGTTAAATTTTCCCCTGCCACTATAACCCTGGAGGCATTTGCTTGAAAAACAGAATCCCCGAATCAAGGTGCAAGGAGGGGAATAGTAAGTAAAAGTATGAGTAAAGGTGTTTTCATTTCTGGTTTTACTCAGTTTCACGATATAGACACAGTTCCTGATAGGTGTGGTCTTGAAAGTTCCCCTGGAGGAACTTGTGCCAGGCTAACGTTAGAATAGCTAAGAGCCTTGGTTTTTAGTTAGCCATTTAATTTAATTTAATTTAATTTTTTATTTTTTATTTTTTTTACTGAGACAGAGACAGAGTCAGAGAGAGGGATAGACAGGGACAGACAGACAGGAACGGAGAGAGATGAAAAGCATCAATCATTAGTTTTTCATTGAGTGTTGCAACACCTTGTTGTTCATTGATTGCTTTCTCATATGTGCCTTGACCATGGACCTTCAGCAGACAGAGTAACCCATTGCTCGAGCCACTGACCTTGGGTTCAAGCTGGTGAGCTTTTGCTCAAACCAAATGAGCCTGCGCTCAAGCTGGAGACTTTGGCGTCTCGAACGTGGGTCCTCTGCTTCCCAGTCCGATGTTCTATCCACTGCGTAACCGCCTGGTCAGGCTTCAGTTAGCCATTTTAAAGAGTCTAGGGTACAGTCTTAGAGACCCTCTAGTAAGGAATCCTAGAACTTCCCTGCCTTAGATACCATGTAGAATTAGCAGCCCAGTTCTGAGTGATATTTTTCTGTGGTTGAGTTCTTCCCCCCCACCTCCCAAAAAAATGAGGTCCCTTCTCATGGTTTTGCTGGGCCTCATCTGGTCCAGTTGTGTTTTGAAAACCTTGACACTGGTTTCCCCCATCCTTGTGCAGGTGTATTCTTCAGTTGGTTCCCCTTCTGATTCTTCAACTGGTTCCTTTTCTCGTTGGGGCTCCTTTGGGGAAGGTTCTTCTGTGTTCTATAGCCTAGAGAGATGGGTCCAGGAAGGGACTCCTAGTAATTTGGCAGCTGTAGGGGTGGTAGGAATTAACTGGTATGGGCCCTCCCATTTTGAGTGTAAGAGTTGTGCTTGTTCTGGCAGAACCTTTAGAAGAACCCAATCTCCCATCTCTAGGAGCATTGGGGGAATATCTTTTTGCCATTGGCTTGAGGAAATGGAAGTCAGCATGCTGTCAGAGGAGATGTCATGTGAGAGATAAAGGTAGGAGATAATCTCTGAGGGGGGAATTATTAGTGGAAGGTGGGAGAAGGTTGCCAGGTAGAAAGGAGCAACTATAATGAGTTTGAAGGGGCTGAGGAAAGTCGGGGCTTAAGGTGCTGCACGAATGTGGGTAAGGACAGTGGAGAGAAGAGAGACCCAATCTTGCTTCAGTTCAGTGAAGAGTCTGGTGAGTTGTATTTTGAGGGTGCCATGAGCTCATTCAACCTTACCAGAGGACTGTAGCCAGTAAGGGATGTGTAGGCACCAAGTGATGCCAAGGGAATGGGACACCTGTTGAGTAATTTGGGAGATGAAGGCAGGGCCCTTGTTGCTTTGGATAGAAGCTGGGAGGCCAAGACAGGGGTTTATATGTTGGGTGAGGACAGCGGTGACCTCAGAGGCTTTTTCAGAGGAGGTGGGGGAGGCTTCTAGACAGTAGGAGAAAGTGTCAAGGTGAGGAAGTAGTGGTGGGAACAGATGTGGGACATATGAGTGAAGTAATTTACCACTCCTGTCCAGAACACCTCAGCCATGGGCAGGCCTTCCGGAACCTCCAACAGCCATTGCTCCAGCCCTGCCTCCAGAGTCCCATGGACCAGCTGTCCATGCCTGAGCAAGGGAACCCCTAGTCAGCTCTAGTCACATCAAGGGGTCTCCCTCCACTTCCTTCTGCAGTCACACTCACATGCCCCTGCCCTAGAAGTACACCTGGCAGGCTCTGTCCAGCGCCAGGCATGCTCTGAGTCCAGCTTCAGTAGATGCATCTGCAGCTCCCTGGCCGGTGCAGGGGCAGCCGGGAGCTCACGTAGCTGCGGGCGCAGGGCGGCAGGGGCAGCAGCCCAGCCTGGTTCTCACCAACCGCTCAGACTCCCGCACGACCCTCTGGGCCCAGAAAGGCTCTCAGTGCTGCACACAGCATGGCGCCCAGGCCTGCAGTTCTGTCTGCAGCCAGGTCTTCGCGACGGGCACAGCACCATAAAGAGCGTCTCGGAGGGACACGCGTCCTGGCAGCCGTCCACCTTGCTGCCTGCCCACCTGGGCAGCTGCACCTGGCCAGCACATGCAAGAGATGAGACCCGGCTGAGGGGTTAGGGGAACGACACGACAACAACACACGTGGCCAGGGGCCAGCCTGGAGTGGAAAGGAGGGGGACGCTCATGTCTTAGGAATGATGTGTAGCTCCGCCTGGCACTCACACTGCAGAGGTCCCCAACTGAGTCTGGCGTGCTGCTGCTGAGGGTTGTGGACCTGACACCAAGGCCAGAGCGCAGCTCCTGCATGAAGCCGCTAAAACCAAAGCTAAACCAGGCCCCTGGGCGCAATCTGTTAAACCCTAGCCGGCTGGTTAGGCAACATGACGAACCCGAGATCCTTACAGAGGGTTCCTTTCCAGACACTGCTGCTGCCTTACCTGTAAGATGGGGAAAGTGCCACCCTCCAACCCCAGCGCCAGAAGATATTCATTCCAGAAGTTCACTGAGCGGGAGTCTTGGCTAAAGTCCTACCAGATTTAGGACTCTGAGCTGTCTAGAGTGGGGCAATTTCGCTGTCCCCCTCTTTGACTCAGCAAGCTCAGCCTCCCACAAAGTGGGCCAGAGAGATTTAAGTGCCTTCTACATCAGAGGTAGGGCTGGAATCTGAGCCCCTTTAGCTGCAAATTCCCAGTGTCAGGTACATTAACCCATGTAATGTTGGTATGGGGAATTGTCCCGTTTGACAGAAAAAGTAACCCAGAGAAACTAACCCTTCACAATCACACAGCTTAGAACTGAGAGGGGCAGAAAGCTAATCTCCAGGCCCACCGACTGCATACACTGTTGTTCCCACCAGTGAGCAATGGGGAGAAGGTAACGGGTACAGCCAGCTCCAGAGTTCACATTTGCTTCTGCAGCTAACAGGGCCTGTGTCCTCAGCTAATTCACTTAAATTAAGTCTCTGAATTCAGCTCAGTTCTTCAGTTTTACAAAGGCAGGGGTAGGAAAGGGGGATGTGTGTACCTATCTTGTGGAATTGTTTGGAATAGATGCACATAAAGGGTTCAAGGGCTGGCACACCATACTAGTTTACTACATTCAGTACTTTGAGTTGATAAATATGACCATGGATACTTATCAGGTCTTCAGGGCCCTGTATAAGCACAGTTTCAACTGGACCCATCTAGTCATTTACTCATTCTACAGGCATTTATTGATCCTTTATTCTGTGCCAAAGAGGGGGGCGTTCTGCCTCCAGGAGCTCACACATCAATCAGGAGAGAGAGGCAGTCTAGTGCTCACCCAGCAATGTGCTTTCTCAGCACAGCATTGAAGTTAGTCAGAATTTCACAGGCATTTTCAAGTCTTTGAAGTCAGATTCTGGGCCTCTGCTGAGATTAAAGTTCCTTGACTCCTATGTTCCTAAGCCATTTTGTGTCTAATTCCAACTCAAGGAGGCCACTGACTTTGACCTTGACCCTGTGCCCTATGCCCCTCAGGCAGCTCCTTCCAATGGGCAGTCTTGAGAGAGGAAAGGTAGGAGCACAAAGCAGCTTCCCAGGAAGTAGGAGCCAGCCCAGGACTTGGCTGACACCAGCTAGCAGGGGTCGGGAACATTTTTGGCTGAGAGAGCCATGAACACCACATATTTTTTTAATCTTTTTTTTTAATTTATTTATTCATTTTTAGAGAGGAGAGAGAGAGGGAGAGAGAGAGACAGAGAGAGAGAAGGGGGGAGGAGCTGGAAGCATCAACTCCCATATGTGCCTTGACCAGGCAAGCCCAGGGTTTCGAACTGGCGACCTCATCATTTCCAGGTCGATGCTTTATCCACTGCGCCACCACAGGTCAAACAACACCACATATTTTAAAATGTAATTCTGTGAGAGCCACACAACGACCTGTGTACATTACACATTATCCAATAAAAATTTGGTGTTGTCCAGGAGGACAGCTGTGATTGGCTCCAGCCACCCACAACCATGAACATGAGTGGTAGGAAATGAATGGATTGTAATACATGAGAATGTCTTCTATTTTTAACATTATTATTATTATTTTTATTAAAGATTTGTCTGCGAGCCAGATGCAGCTATCAAAAGAGCCATGTTTGGCTCGTGAGCCATAGGTTCCCAACCCCTGAGCTAGAGGGAAAAGTACGGAAGTCCCGCAACTTGGGCGAGGTGCTCATCGGTAAGGTGACCAATCGTCCTCCTTTAGGGAGAACGGTCCTTCCTTTGTAAGTTCTGTCCTCCCTCAAAAAGTGTCCTCCTACATGTCCTTTTCTTTGATATTGGAAGACTAATCTGTAAATGTCTATATTTGATCAATGCAGAGTTGATCCATTGTCTGTGATGTGACATATTTGTATCTAAATGAGTACTTTTTTCTTACAATTATTAAAAATTAATAGGCATGTAAGCATAATTACAATATAAAATATTCCAAATGTTTTTATTATGCATTTATCATATTATAGTGTATTGTTGTTGCAATGAATAAAATGTTTCTTTTATTTACGATATTGTTTTCTACAATTTATCTTTGTCCTTCTTTTCATTGTAAAAATGTTGGTCACCTTATCATTGGCTGCCACAATGCTTTAGGGCGAATCCCCCATGCGAGGCTGGTACTTATCTCTGTACCTAGGGTCCCCGCTGTGGCCTGTCCAGTCCAAGCTTCCTGGAACCGGTCCCAAGTCCTACGCTGTGCCACTGCAACTTTGGATGCTATGTGGAGGTACCTCTGGTGAGCATATGTCCATGGCAGAAGTGGAGAAGAGGGTCTGGGTCAGGAACAACCAGCCACCCCCAATCTCGCTCACTCTCACTTGCAGGACTGCTGCCTGTCGGGAAGCAGCCGGAATAGATGGGCACCTCTGCGGTAGTACCTCCCATTGGCTCGGGACCTGTTATCTATCCCATTGAGCTCATGACCTTGGCCTGCACCAGGAGCCTAGACCCATGTGTGTATTGGTTAGCTTTATAGGCTTAACCCCTAACCTCCAACTGGATTAAACAGCAATTCAGGGGTATGAGGTGAGGAATCCACACGATTTCTTTGTGTACATGACTTACCTGTGCAATCATCTCACCCAAATCCTGCTCCAGAGAGTGACCCACAACCAACCTTCCTGCAGACCACAGACGGGGCACAACTTTGAGTTCCACACGCTTATATTAGACATTCTGGGGCAGTCCTGCTGGCGGGCTCAGACGATGTTTACTGCTGGTGAGGCTCCTGGATGTGTTCTCAATGCTGGAACTCTCGGCTGAGTTAGGAGGTGCCTTCTCTTTCTCCAGATGTCTCCAGTAGTACAGGCAAAGCCCTGCTGTGTGAGCCTGGAGGCAGTGCTGGCAGAGCAGGGCTGTGAAGAGCATGGCCCCTGACACAAGACAAAGGACATCAAAGTGCAGCTGGGGAGTAGAGGCCAGAGGGCTGGGCGGTGCAGCCTTAGTGGCCAAAGCTGCATATCCTTGTGCTGTAATGCACAGTGCCTGCATGAGACAGCCCCTTATCCTCCATCTTGGTTGGTTTTCATGAGACCATATTCCACTGCTTTCCCCAGAAAAGCCACAGCTGCCCTCATGACAGGGCCCCCCTCGCTGCTGGCCAGTACTGACAAGAATCTCTGGCACCTTACTTTATATCAGGATGCTAGCGGGTCTTTCATGAGGCCTCCATCATGTTCAACACCACCACGAAGTCCCGGTGCTACAGCTCCTAGTTGGGGCTCAGAAGCAGAGCCTGCAGGATCTCTAGCCAGTGTGTGTTCTGTAGGAAACAGGGTAGTGTGAACACTGAGCAACAGGGTGAACCCCAGCGGGGGGCACACCCACCCACCCCGGACTCCCCCTACCAACCACTACCATGCTGAGTGAGTCCTGGCCCACCTCCACTCCCTCACAGAGTAGAGACTGACCACTGGGGGGTGTGGCTGCACAGAGAAAGTGAGCATGGCCAGGCCCCCAACAGCCACCCAGCACAGCAGCTCATTGTCTTCCCCACGGTACAGCGTCAGCAGCTGCAGCCAGTGATTGCCCTTGGCTTCAAAGACTGGCCACATACCTGTGACCAGATGACGAAGGACACGAGGTCACCCGGGGAAAAGCCCATCCAGGGGCTCATGGCCAAGTTACACATGCAGTCTGTGGCTGTGTGACGCTCATGGTCCTTGAACATGTAGACCTCAATCTAGGGCACATCTTTCTCCTTCAGAATCTCCTGCCTGCAGAACCAAGGGTGGCAGTGTTGGCACCATCAGAGCCTCCACCACTATGTTCCCATCCACACCAGCCCCGGGCTGACAATTTCCCCGGGCAATATTCAAACACCCTCTTGCACTAGGTATGAGCTGCAGTGGTTTTCAGACTTCTAACCAGGCCTAGGAGACAACATAAAACCATGGATAATGGTCTGAACTAGAACTTAGGAGACAATGCTGGTGGTGATGGTGATGCTAACATCTACTATTTGAGCACTTCCCCTGACCCAGCACTTAGACTGACTTCATCTTCCACACAGCCCCGTGCTGAAGTGCAGGTGTGACTCTCATGACCACTTTGCGGAAGAGAAAACCAAGGCTGAGGAGTGAGTCTGTAGCGAATGTCACAATTAGTAGTAATAGCTAATGTGCATTGATTGGGCACATGTCTGAGAGCCAGGCACCTTTGTTCAAAGTACTTTTACATGTATTTTCTCATCTAATTCTCCTCACCACAATTACATGTGGTAGGTAATATAACCATCCTATTTCACAGAGGGGAAAACTGAGGCATGGAGAGATTAAGTAATTTGCTTGAGGTTACACACTAGTAACCAGAGAAGTCAGGATTCAAACCCAGGCCATGTGACTCTAGAACTTGCACTATTATGGTTAAGTCAATTGTTCTCATGGAATGGTCCCCTTAGCTGAAAGATACAGAGGGGACTCAAATAGAACAATGACCAAAAAGTGCTTTTCAAAAAGTACTTCAGTGGGAATAATCTAAACCTTAATACCCTGCCCAGGCCTCACATCTCAAGAAACCTTATTGGAGCCTCTCAGTGATCCCTGCCAGATTCATTCGAGCCATGAGCTCCTCGAAGTTTTGAAGGACTGAGCAGTTGGGGTGTAACAGAGACAAGAGGCCAGACTACTCCACAGATCGTGAAATGCACTCTACTAGTCGAGACTACACATCCTAGGCCCGCCAACCCCACTGACCCTGCAGGTGGCAGTCCAGACAAACAGAAAGCTGCCCTCCCTATTCCCGGCCTCAACAAAGCCATTTCCTGTTGGTCCTAAGAAGGAGCCACAGCCCCAGTCAGAGGCCATCAGAATCTAGTAATGGGTGGAAGAGAGGCCAGGGCTGGAGCAGGAAGACATACACCCTCCTCCCAGGAAACATCAACTCTGGCTTAGAGGTGATGGTGAGCTTGGCACGAGCCTGGGCTTCCTCTGTCTGCCCCACATCAGAGTCCTCCAGGGCCAGTGGGAGCAGAGCCTATGGGCACAAGCCCCTCGGTGATCAAGACGAACCCGAGAGCCTAAGGCCCGGGCACTCTGACTGTGCCACCTTCATTTTCTCCTCTCTCTCCAGGCTTGCTGATCAGGGAGGCACAGATCATCGTCACTTCTCTGAGGTCTCTCATTAAGCTACCCAAACACTTTCTGAAGCATCATTTTTAGGCAAGACATGGGCTGTGCTGGGCACTGAGTCTATGGAGGTCAATGACACAGAGAAAGGAGAACTCCAGACCTTAACAAAAACCCACCTCCTTCAGCATCACTCAGCAGAAAGACATGCCCCCGGCCATTAACAACCCTTTTTTGTTCCACATCTAACATTAAATGCTGTTGTAGAAGCCACTGAGCCATGTTTTATAAACCACCAGAAAGGAGTCGGTACACCAGCTCACCTAGCCGCTCCCTGAGCAATCACAGTGCTGTGGTCCTCTGTCTTTTCTACCAAATCCAAGAAAACCATGCAGGGAGAAGATGAAGGTGGTAGGTGGTCTTTACCACCTACCAGGGCTCTGGCGGGTAAACATTCCACTTCTGGGCTCAGTTTTAAAGGAAGGCAACCAAGCAGTGGTTTTCCTGCTTCAAGAGACCCGCAAAACCTGGACTGCTCCCTCTGGAGTTACAGTGGAAACCTCGAGGCTTGTTTTGCAGGTTCAACTGGACAGCAGCTCTCTGCAGAAATTTATCTGCTCAGGGCTCTGATATTGACACATGTTCATTGTTAAACATGAATGCACAATCACGGTGCTTCTTTGTGGTGTAGGTGATGAGCATGGAGTTACACGGCTCAACTACAGCTTGGAAACATGGGGGGATGGGTAAACGGAAAACTGCTGTGACCAGCACAGGGAAGTGAAGACCTGAGTGGGGGCAATGGGGAATAAAAGAAACACAAAGACATAGATAGAGTTTGGGCAAGGTGGGACATTGTGCTCTGATGGAGACACAATGACACCGAGCCTGGAAAACCCATTTATTTTATATGCTTAAACAAGAGGTTATTGTGCTAGGGGAGTAGAGCTGATAACTATGTAACACTCTATCCCACAAGCATATGAGGACATCCTGAGTCTGTGTTACCACTGTGTGCCTGCTGCCCTGCTTTTGGTGTCAATACCACGAACAGCCTTCAAGTTGTTTAAGTGACCTGCCCTGCCAGGTCACTCAAGGATGAGCAGGGCTCTTCCTCTGCTCCCAGCTGCACATAGGCTGGAAGAATTCAGAGGCAGTGGCTCTCTCCAGAGAACTACAGGTTAGGCTTCATGCCATAATTGACAAGGACACTCTCCATCAGCAGGTAGGTAAGCTAAGAATCAGTGCTCCACCAAGCTGTGAAAAACTAAAAAGCAATGAAGATCTGCACGTTAGTAAGCCTGGAAAAAATTATAGTGTTTTTATTGTTGTTGTTGTTTTTGTTTTTTGTTTTTACAGGGACAGAGAGAGAGAGAATCAGAAAGAGGGATAGACAGGGACAGACAGACAGGAACGGAGAGAGATGAGAAGCATCAATTATCAGTTTTTCGTTGCAAGACCTTAGTTGTTCTTTGATTGCCTTCTCATATGTGCCTTGACCGTGGGCCTTCAGCAGACCGAGTAACCCCTTGCTCGAGCCAGCAACATTGGGTCCAAGCTGGTGGTGAACTCACGCTCAAGCTGGCTACCTCGGAGTCTCGAACCTGGGTCCTCTGCATCCTAGTCCGACGCTCCATCCACTGTGCCACTGCCTGGTCAAGCGAAAAATTATAGTTTTAAGATATTTTTTTCTTTGTGGCAGAGACAGAGAAAGTCAGAGAGAGGGTCAGACAGGAAGGGAGAGAGATGAGAAACATCAGTTCTTCATTGTGGCTCCTTAGTTGTTCATTGATTGATTTCTCGTATGTGCCTTGACCGCCTTGACCGGGGACTCAGCAGACCGCGTGACCCCTTGCTCGAGCCAGTGACCTTGGGCTCAAGCTGGCGAGCTTTGCTCAAACTAGATGAGCCTGTGCTCAAGCTGGCACTCTTGGGGGTTTCGAACCTGGGTCCTCCACATCCCAGTCCGGCGCTCTATCCACTGCGCCAACGCCTGGTCAGGCTTGATTTATGATTTTTGAAAGAAACAATAACTTCTTTGACTCCATAATTAACACATTGACCAAGATTTTTTTAAATTTTTAAATATTTGCTAAGAAACAAGATACTAAAAGCTTCTAAAATGTTAGGTAATTCTGAAAAAGTTTTCACAAAACCTGGCAGCAGAGGGAAGGTTCTAAAAGATTATTTTCAAACTCTGCAGAAAGAAGAATTATGAGGTCAGGAATTGATGAAGGTACTGAGTTGAAAGAGCAACGTCTGCTGTACTTGCTGCAATTGCAAAACAAAAAGAAACTTATGAGGAATGAAAGATGGCAACAAAGTAGGCGGAAGTTCCATCTGACACATCCCAGGACCAAATTGGATTACAACTTAATTTAAGAACAGTCATCCTGAAAAACCAACTTTGGACTAAACTAAGAGGACTCTTTAACCAACGATCACCAAAGAAGCCACACCGAGACTTGTAGGAAGGGTGGAGATGCGGAAAGGGCTGCCCTGCTCCCTGTAACAAGCAGTGGCTGAGGGTCTGGAGGGACTCTCACAGCGGAGTGGGTTGCCCTGAGAGGTGTGGGTCCTCAGTCCCAGGCCTGGAGCCCCAGCCTACAGCCCCAGAGCCTAGAAGAGGCATCCAGACAGCATTTAGCTGTGAAAAAAGCCAGGTTTCAGTCCGCAAGAAAGAGACACAGCTCTAGGATGCAGATTTCATCTTAAAGGGCCAGTGCAGAAAACCTTGTTCACAGCCACTTCCCTGGGGCTCTGGCAGGGGGGAGCTGAGAGGACTGGAGTTGTGGGAGGAGAGTGTAAAACTGGAGGCCCAGGGAGAGACACTGTGGGGGATGGCTACCAGAACCCCTGTGCTGAGTCACTAATCAGTACCACAGTTGCCATCTTTTTTGGGTGGAGCAATCCCTTCTGAGTGGCATCAGCCTGAGGAAAAGCAACTGCTCCGTCCTTGGGAGTCTATCCTACCTGTCATGACAATGGGTTGTTCTGAGAAGCCAGGAAGCAGGGGGTGCGTCAGTGACTCGGTTTTCTGGTGTTGAGACCGGAGCTCTCTCCTACACTCTTCCGAGTCTAGGACTGGTTCTTCCATCTCATAAGAGACTCAGTTGAAACTGTGAGTGGACAGACCACACCTCTGGGTCTCAGAGGCCACACCCACCAGACTCCTGGGGCCACACCCTACTGAGGTCTATAAAAAAAGTCTGGACAGGCCCTGGCTGGTTGGCTCAGCGGTAGAGCATTGGCCTGGCGTGCGGAAGTCCCGGGTTCGATTCCTGGCCAGGGCACACAGCAGAAGCACACATCTGCTTCTCCACCCCTCTCCCTCTCCTTCCTCTCTGTCTCTCTCTTTCCCTCCCACAGCCAAGGCTCCATCGGAGCAAAGATGGCCCAGGCACTGAGGATGGCTCTATGGCCTCTGCCTCAGGCGCTAGAGTGACTCTGGTCGCAATAGAGCAATGCCCTGGATGGCCAGAGCATTGCCCCCTGGTGGGCGTGCCAGGTGGATCCCGGTCGGGTGCATGTGGGAGTCTGTCTGACTGCCTCCCCGTTTCCAGCTTTGGAAAAATACAAAAAGAAAAATGAAAAAAAAAGTATGGACACATTGACACCTGCGGCAAAGGGGCAGAGGACAACCAACAACCTTCCTAATCGCCAAATTGCTGCAGGCTCTAGACTCCAGCAGAGGTTTTTTTTCAGCAGATGAGTCCATCAATAAGCTATCAGACAGGCTGCAGGAGGCGAAACTCTGGGAAATTTGGTCATTTGAGTAGACCAGAGTGGACAAAAGCCAGCCTTGGAGTGCAGTTTGTTATTTCCATACACCTGGCCTAGCAGAGGCAACCACAAACTCTGAATTGCTTGTAGCTTCAAAAAGGTTGCTGAGGGCCAATCACAGGCAGTGTCTCCCACTGGTCTGCACTGGGTTCCTGCTTGGGAGGCCCAGGGCTGGCACATCCAGGGGCCAGTTTCACAAAGCATTGGTTCAGAACCTAACGACCTTTGCTAGAGTGGTATCCTAATGAAAATCTCCTCACACCTGGCCCAGATGTGGCGGTGAAAAAGAAGGAAATCTTACCTTTTGTGACAGCATGGATGGACCTGGAGATTATTATGCTAAGTGAAATAAGCCAAGCAAAAAAAGGAAAATATCATATGATCTCACATATATGTGGAATCTAATGGACAAAGTGAACTGAGGAATGGAACAGAGGCAGAGACAGGGTCACAGAGACCAGAGGGACAGCAGTCGGAGGAAGGGGGATGAAGGGATGGGATCAGAGAGGGTAGGGGGATTGGTAAAATTATATATACACAGCACAGATATAGATAGCAGGACAGCAAGTCCTAAGGAAAAGAGGGAGGGAATTGGGGGAGGGGGGCAAAAGAGGTATAAAAAGGGACACAGGTGTGGGGTGAGGGAGTTATGTTCAGTGGAACACTTTAATCCATGTAAACACAATAAATTAAAAATTAATAAAAATTAAAAAAATTCATCAGAGATTACACAGCAGAAATTATATTAAAGGCCTAGAATTAAAAAGTAAAAAAAAAAAAGAAACTTATTTTTGTTTTCATATTTTTTTTCCATTCTTTATTCAATTTAGAAAGAAAAGATAAAGAACGAGACAGAAAGAGGGAGATGCAGAAAGAAGCCAACGATTAAGCTACCAATCACCAACTCAACCCAATGAGAAAAGCCTGGCCAGGACGTTCCTCAACACTCCGCCCTCCACACCCACACCCTTAATACCTGGACATGCCAGGCCCCCTGTTAGGCACTCCCACAAGCTCGACGTGCCATCTGTTCCATCCCTGTTGCAAGGGCCAGTGCCAGGTGCCTAAGGAGCAGTGCAGGGGTCAGTTCCAATGAATCCTCTGCTAGCTGGGCACTGCCTTTCCAAAGAAGCAGCCAGCGCCCAACTCCACGTGCGGGAGGGCGGAAGAGAATCCCTGTCCAAGGTGAAAGCACTACTCCCTGGAACGCGGGAGATCCTCCTCTGCCTGCTGGGCAGCCAGCATCGCCGCCTAAGGGACCAGACCATTTTTTAAGAGGAGCATGGAGTTAGTTGCACACTGGGCACCCAGGGATAGAAGTGAGTGGCAGGACCCGGCTCCTGGGCAGCTAGTGTGCAGGATGGGGCGGAGGAGGGGAGGAAGCAGCTCAGGCCCAGCGCTCGTGGGCGACTAGCAAACACCTGAGTGGACTGCCAGGCTCCATGGAGTGGCCAGGGCCACATCGAAGTGCTGTGCCCAGGCGTGTGTAGGGTACACGACCCTGTGGCCAAGCGAAAAGAGAAAAAACGGGGTTAGAAAAGCAAAAGCCTACAGCACCCGGTATTCCCAGGCGGTCTCCCATCCAGGTACTAACCAGGCCTGACCCTGCTTAGCTTCCGAGATCGGGCGTGTTCAGGGTAGTATGGCCGTAGACATTTGGTGGCCTCCTCCCGGTGCCTAAGAAGAAACCCCTGCCCTCCAGGTTTCCTCACTGCTTTGCGTCCTAGGTGCCTGAGCACGCCAGGCCCCCTGTTAGACACTCGCACAAGCTCCACTGCCATCTGTTGCGTATCTGCCGCCGCGGTTTCCCGTGGGCTGCCAAGAGAACCTTCTCAGCGCCCTGTCATTATTCCCCGGGGCCAAAGGTGTGCCCACACACCCAGACGGTGGGAACCGGAGCGAGGGTCAGGGGTCTCAGTGGCTCAGCGACTTGCAGAAGAGTGGGTGGGAGGGCTGGTGACCGGATGAAAAGGGCCAGTGTCAGCCGCCTGGGCAGCAGTGCAGAGGGGTTTGCTCCCAGGACCCCTCCGCTTGCCGCGGAACGAGTGACCTAAGCGGCGTTGGGAGCCCCCCCCAACTCCGCGAGGAGGCGGAAGAGACGCCCCAGTCCCAGGCGAAGGCGTGCTCTCCGGAATGCGGGAGCTCCTCCTCTCCCTGCTGCACGGCCAAGGACCAGTTTGCAGAGGAGCCTGGAGTTGGTTGCACAGCGGGCACCCAGTGATAAAGGGGAGTGGCGGGACCCTGCTCCTGGGCCGCTGGTGTGCTTGGCGGTGTGGAGGAGCTGGGAGGCAGCTCAGCAAGCGCGCTGGTAGGCGACAGCTCAGTTCCAGTTCCAGGCACCTTTGGTGCTCAGCCTGCATCTCCCGCTGCAGCTCTTGAGAGAGGTCAACCCCCATCTCCAGCATTCATTTCAGTTCAAGCCTTCACTGGTTCTCAGCCTCTAGCCTGACCAGCAGTTCTTGAATCTGAAACTCTTTCTCCAGTGACTGTTCTAGCTCATGCTGTTGTTGGCATTCAGTTGGCAGCTCATACTGGAGCTTTTGACCTCAGGCAGCCTCTCACACAGAGCCCTCATTTTCTTTTTCCAGGGTTGTAAAAAGCACCCAGCCAATGGCACCTAAAAATACAGCCATGGAGAACCATATGCTGGAGAACAAAGACCTCTCCTCTATCCCACCCTTCAAAGGTGTTGGCATCTCCACACTGATCTGATCCAAATCTGGCCCACTATGCCAAATGTAAGGCTATTGGTTGAAGCCAAGAGCAGGTTCATACTGAATTCAGACAGATGGTTAGAGAAACTGTGGACTTGAAAAGTGGTCAGGCCATACCCATTTATTGGAGGCCTACAGAGACAGGAGAGCAAATAAACAAAGGAAATCCTGCGTTGTGCAGTGGAGGGGATGGGATCAGAAAACTGCTCCTTATGCTGACAGCTGAGGGAATCAGGGAACCAAACCTTACAGTGGTGGAAAGCAGTCTGGCCGAATCACCCCTGAGGGAAAGCACACATACCTTTTTATAGACACACACGTGGCTTTTTCCCACATGCTAATGCAATAATATGTGCAAAGTGCTTGCAGCCCAGGAAACCAGGAGGCAAGCTTAACACACCAGTTTTTCCCATATCGCTGTGGGTTAAAGCATTGTTCTGAAATTAGAAGTTTGCCAGTTTGATCCCCTGTCAGGGCAATAAAGGGGAAGCAATCAATTAATGATTATGAGGCACAACAAAGGTTGCTTACCACTTCCCTCTCTCTCTCTTTCTCTGTCTCTATATATAAAAAAAAAGTCAATCAATCAATCAATCAATCAATAATTAAGAACTGGACAGATAGCTGGAATGGTTAGAACATCATACAAAATTGCAGAGGTTGTTGGTTTGATCCCCAGTAAGGGAATATACAGAAACAACTTGATGTTGTTCCCTGTTTTAACATCACTGCCTCTTTCTAAGAGAAAGGAAGAAAAGGAAAGGAAAGGAAGGGAAGAAAAAAAAGAAAAGAAGAAAGAAAGAAAGAAAGAAAGAAAGAAAGAAAGAAAGAAAGAAAGAAAGAAAAAGAAAAGTAAATCTAGTTGAACCATTCATCAGGTCTAATTCTCCCAACACACCTGACCTTTATTTTCTTTTCTTCCCACCCTATTAAGTGCTGAAGGCACGGATAAAAGGATTGACTGCAGCTGATGCTGGTGAACTCTTTCAACATGGCAGCAGTGAGACAGCAGAAGTGAGAAGGGGGTTTCTGTGAAATGGCTTGAGTGTCACAAGAGCTGGGAAAGAAAAGTGGGAGGATTGTGGTGGCAATTCCAGCCTGAGATTCTCAAGACTGGGAAGTGATTGAAACTCAGCCAGGTAAAGGAGCAGTATGTTTGAGGAGTGTCAGGGTTGGTGGCAACTGTGAGAGTGTATAGAGTAGGGCATGGAAGAAAATTATAAACACTGGCTGAGACTGGGCCAGGTAAAGGGTGTTATAAAGGCAGAGGTTTGGTGTGGGGCTTTGTTCATGACAGGTTGGTGATGGAGAGACCAAGGGTAAGGAGGAAAATGGTTGTGGCATGTCTTTGGAAGGATGACTGGACCCTTGTGAGAGATGTTCTGAAGGGGAAGGGAATGGAGAGGACTGAGCCTATGATGTTTGTGTGTAAGATTTGGGAGGTGGGTTCATCTAGAAATAAATGGGGAAGTGTGTAAGGCAGACCTTTGCATAAAAATAAGAATAGCTATTTAGGAAATGGAGAATTATCAGATTGAGGACAGAATAGAGAATGATTCACGGGGAGTGAAAGAATTGGAGGGAGGGAGTGTTGGATGGCAACAGGACAGTGTGCTGCACAGTGGAAGAAGTTTGTGTGTTTACTTTCCCTTGGTGAAAGGAATTGTGAGCAAAGTTAAGCAGCATCAGCTGCTGACAATTCTAATTACCAGGGCTTCCAACTTTAGATAAGGTGGTAGTGGCATCAGAAAATGGTCATTTGCTGATGAAGAAGTGGATTTGGCTGAGAGTTCAACTGGATTTACCCTGAAAAACTTTCTAAATCACCTCTCTTGTTTGTCTGGCTTAATGCAAAAGAGAAAAAAAAAAAGACAAAATAGGAAAACTCATGTCACAGGACTGTGGTAGGACCAAGGGGAGTCTTCCAGATTTTAGCAGTGCGTCAGTGTGTTTTGTAGTCTTTCTGTGTTGCAGCCCTACATACTAAAGTGGGAATTGTGAAAGTCTAAGAAGGGAGCAGAAAATGAAAAATTGCATGTAGGCAATGCTGGAGGGTTCCCTTCCTCCACACCCTCCCCAGCTCTGATTGTTCATTGACTTGTTAGTGAAAACCCTTCTGACAGGTGTGAAGAAATGTCTCATAGTAGTTTTAATTTGCATTTCTCTACTGATTTGTGACATTGAGCATTTTTTATATGCCCATTTTTAGTGGGGAGTTATTTGAATATTCTAACACTTTATTGCATGAGGTTTATAGTTTCCAATTGTGGGTTTTTTTCTTTGTTTTTTGGGGGTTTTTGTTTGTTTGTTTGGTTTTTTGGTTTTTGGTTGTTTTTTTTTTGGTTTTTTTTTTTTTGTTTTTTTTGTATTTTTCTGAAGCTAGAAAACGGGAGAGACAGTCAGACAGACTCCCGCATGCGCCTGACCTGGATCCACCCGGCACGCCCACCAGGGGGCGACACTACTGCCACCAGGGGGCGATGCTCTGCCCCTCCGGGGCATCGCTCTGCAGCAACCAGAGCTACTCTAGCACCTTGGGGCAGTGGCCAAGGAGCTATCCCCAGCGCCTGGGCCATCTTTGCTTCAATGGAGCCTCAGCTGGCGGGTAGGTGAAGAGAGAGAGATAGAGAGGAAGGAGTGGGAGAGCGGTGGTGGTGAAGCAAATGGTGCGCTTTTCCTGTCGCTGCCTCTGCAGCGAGGAATAGAAACCGGGACTTCTACATGCCAGGCCGATGCTTCTACCACTGAGCCAACCGACCAGGGCCCAATTGTGTTTTGACTTCTTTAGAAATCATGGTATATGTTGCTCCAGTTCAGCTTGATGTTTTTACAATTTAATGGATTTAAGCAGGAAGTGCTAAGAAGGAGTCAGCCACTAAACTGCAGTGAGGTGTAGGCTAATCTGCCCCTTCAAGCAGGCATAGGGTACTTGAGCTGCCTCTCTGACCCACTGGCACTTGCCCATTTTTATCATGGTGCACACTTAGGATAAGCTTTACCTTATCTGAAAGTGCACCCTGAGATAGTGTCTGCTGCCTTCTGGTCATGCTGAGGCAATTTAAATTGCTCCAGCGTCAACTTGGAGGCATTGCAATGGAACTGAGAGAAAAAGGTAAGACTGGAAAGAGGCAATATACAGAGGACCAACAGAGAAATGTTCTGGTATGAAAGTATTGTGGATGTTTTAGAAAGATTTTTTGTGGTATAAGGCAGTGAGAGTTTACATGAGAATTAGAATCATAAGTTTATTTATGCTTTGCTTTATATTACAAAGGAACTAAGCATATATGCGACAATTAGAAAATATGTCTTGTGAAATATTAAAAATAATCATGCTACCAGTAAATACAGCTCAACCAACAACTATATTAAATTTTGTTTATGAATATTAGATGTAAAGAATACTGGCATAACAGATAATTTACAATTACTTAATTTTAGTTTTTTACCAGAATTAAAATTTTCTTAAAGATTTAGAATACTAATATACTCAGTAAAGCTACAGAAAAATCAATAGCAAAATGAACTCTGTATAAAATAAAACAAAGATATGTTCTGATTGAATTAAAATGTATGATATACTGGGATAAGTTTTTGAGAGAAAGCGAATTAGTTTTGTCTTAAAGTAAGGATTGTTGTTTCAGAATAATAAAGATCTTTTTTAAAAGGACAAAAGTTGACTATAAAAGAGAAAGTGGTAGAAGATTTATGAGGAGAAATAAGAAAAAATTTATATATAGTTAAGCTGAGTAAGATTAAAATTAATTAATTAAAGAGATAGAATCATGAATAGTAGTAACCTGATATAGATGCAAATTTGGTTCTATTTTACTTTGTTAAAGAAATAAACTTTTTCTATACTGTGTAGCACCAGATAAGATATTATAAAAATTTTTCTGCCTATAAAGCAAAGATACTGTGTTTTTTTGTTGTTGTTTTTTTTTTTGTATTTTTCTGAAGCTGGAAACGGGGAGAGACAGTCAGACAGACTCCCGCATGCGCCCGACCGGGATCCACCCGGCAAGCCCACCAGGGGCGACGCTCTGCCCACCAGGGGGCAATGATCTGCCCCTCCGGGGCGTCGCTCTGCCGCGACCAGAGCCACTCTAGCGCCTGGGGCAGAGGCCAAAGAGCCATCCCCAGCGCCCGGGCCATGTTTGCTCCAATGGAGCCTCGGCTGCGGGAGGGGAAGAGAGAGACAGAGAGGAAGGAGGGGGGTGGAGAAGCAAATGGGCGCTTCTCCTATGTGCCCTGGCCGGGAATCAAACCTGGGTCCCTCGCACGCCAGGCCGACGCTCTTCCGCTGAGCCAACCGGCCAGGGCTGATACTCTGTTTTTTAAAAATTTATGTTACTGATATCTATTTTTTCAAAGGGGTCTTTGATTACTATAGGAAACAATCTTCTCAATCCTAAGAACCAAAGATCTGATAATAATATATCAATCCAGTGCTAATGTGATAGGACCCTTTTCCCAACACTCAGAAATAAAAGCTTTAGTGATTGCATGCCCCACTTTCATGTGTAATAGTGGGAAGGGTCACACATAAAAGAGAGGGGTGTCCAGTCACTACGGCCTTTTTTTTTTTTTTTTAATTTTGTATTTTTCTGAAGCTGGAAAAGGGGAGGCAGTCAGACAGACTCCCGCATGCACCCGACCGGGATCCACCCGGCATGCCCACCAGGGGGCAATGCTGTGCCCATCTGGGGCGTCGCTCTGTTGCGACCAGAGCCACTCTAGCGCTTGAGGCAGAGGCCATGGAGCCATCTTCAGCACCCAAAGCCAATGAGCTTGAATCAATGGAGCCATGGCTATGGGAGAGAAAGAGAGAGAAGGGGAGTGGGAGGGATGGAGAAGTAGATTGTCCCTGCTTCTCCTGTGTTCCCTGACCGGGAATCAAACCGAGGACATCCACAAGGCAGGCCAATGCTCTACCACTGAGCAAACCAGCCAGGGCCTTAAATTTACTTTCAGAATAAAAAAAAACTTTAATGACATTGGTATTTTATTGGAAATTGCATTAAATCTATATAGAGGCAGTCCCAGGTTATAAATGAGATTGATTCTGTAAATTATTCTTCGGTAAATTGGTATGTAATTTAGAGCAGGTATATTTCCCTATTAAATGCAACTTACACAGATGTGTCTTCATATAGTATTTATTTTTACCTTTCTGTGCATAAATACTTGAACATTTTCAAATACAACTTTAAACTATCTTGGATGATGCAGAAGATGGCGGACTTTTGGAGAAGATGGGACTGGTGTTAGAGTGACAGGGTTTGATTCTGCTGCTGGAATCAGTTTCTTGAAGTATGCATCAAAGGAGGTTTTTAGAGAGCTCTTTTTTTCTCATCATAAATGGCCTTGTAACATCTCAGGCTTTTTGCAAATATACAGTACATTTTGGTAAAACTCTCTGTATCAGGATCTTGTGACTATCTTTGACATTCCTGGTTCCATAAGACAAAAAGAATCAGCTAACTCTTTTGTAAAAAATGTTTTCAGTTCTGGAATTTTTTTTGGTTCATTGCCCCTTTAACTTTTTTCTATTTTTTTTCTTTTCTTTTTTTTAAGATTTTATTTAATTATTATAGAGAAAGGAGGTGGGGGAGGAGAAGGAAGCATCAACTCCCATATGTGCCTTGACCAGGCAAGCCCAGGGTTTTGAATCGACGACCTCAGCGTTTCCAGGTTGACGCTTTATCCACTGCACCACCACAGGTCAGGCAATTTTTTTCTTTTTAAAAAGGGTTATTTACCTGACCTGTGGTGGCGCAGTGGATAAAGCGTCGACCTGGAAATGCTGAGGTCGCCGGTTCGAAACCCTGGGCTTGCCTGGTCAAGGCACATATGGGAGTTGATGCTTCCAGCTCCTCCTCCCCTTCTCTCTGTCTCTCCTCTCTCTGTCTCTCTCCCTCTCTCTCTCTCCCTCTCCCTCTCCCTCTCCTCTCTAAAATGAATAAATAAAAAATAAAAAAAGGGTTATTGAGGCCCTGGCCTGTTGGCTTAGTGGTAGAGTGTCGGCCTGGCGTGCAGAAGTCCTGGGTTCAATTCCTGGCCAGGGCACACAGGAGAAGCACCCATCTGCTTCTCCACCCCTCCCCCTCTCCTTCCTTTCTGTCTCTCTCTTCCCCTCCCACAGCGAGGCTCCATTGGAGCAAAGATGGCCTGGGCACTGGGGATGGCTCCTTGGCCTCTGTCCCAAGCGCTAGAGTGGCTCTGGTCGCGACAGAGCGACCCCCTGGAGGGGCAGAGCATCGCCCCCTGGTGGGCAGATCGTCGCCCCCTGGTGGGCGTGCCGGGTGGATCCCAGTCGGGCGCATACGGGAGTCTGTCTGACTGTCTATCCCCGTTTCCAGCTTCAGAAAAATACAAAAAAAAAACAACAAAAAAAAAACCAAAAACAAAACAAAACAAAACAAAAAAGGGTTATTGATGTTTGGGACTGAAAACACGAGTTAACTTGGGAGTGGCTGTTTCCTCTTACAAATTGTTAATGCTCAGTTTTGTTTCATTCACAGTGACATTCACATTCAACATGCTGGTTAGGTCCTTGTACACGAAATGATGAGATTTCAAATTACTTCTAATATAAGTTTGGTAAAAGTTTTGTACAAATTCGTTTATACTTAAAAGTAGACTACATTCTTGCCCCAGCAACAGTTAAGGTTTTTACACGTTAGATTTACTTTTTCATTGTATCAATGTCCAGCCCTAGATTTAGTTTTTAGTTTTATCATGGTGCATTGCTAAAACTAGTTTCAAGTTTTCTGATTTAGCTTTGCTTATGTGTATGTTGGCATTGCTTTAAAATTAACTTCAGAAATTTATTATTATTTTTTTCTCTGTATTTTTCTGAAGTTGGAAACGGGGAGGCAGTCAGACAGACTCCCGCATGCCCCCGACCGGGATCCACCTGGCACGCCCACCAGGGGGCGATGCTCTGCCCATCTGGGGCATTGCTCTGTTGCAACCAGAGCCATTCTAGTGCCTGAGGCAGAGGCCACAGAGCCATCCTCAGCGCCCAGGCCAACTTTGCTCCAATGGAGCCTTGGCTGTGGGAGGGGAAGAGAGAGACAGAGAGGAAGGAGAGGGGGAGGAGTGGAGAAGCAGATGGGTGCTTGTCCTGTGTGCCCTGGCTGGGAATCAAACCCAGGACTCCTGCACGCCAGGCCGATGCTCTACCACTGAGCTAACTGGCCAGGATCCAGGAATTTATTTTTAAATTTTGTTTTATTTTTGGCTCATGAAGATCTTCCACGCTTAAGTTACAGAACGTCTTTCTTTAACCAAAAAAAAGCTTCATTTTCAAACTGCACCGTAAATAGCATATTGAAAGCAATATACAATCAGATTCCTGATGATAAAATGACATCATTGTGTAAACAAAGTTATGAACCCTTAAGGAAAGACAAGTTAACCCTGAATCTAAATGTAAATCCAACTATATAGCTAACAATAATGACAAGTTTGCCTGACCAGGCAGTGGCGCAGTGGATAGAGCATCGGACTGGGATGCAGAGGACCCAGGTTTGAGACCCCGAGGTCACCAGCTTGAGTATGGGCTCATCTGGTTTGAACAAAGCTCACCAGCTTGGACCCAAGGTCGCTGGCTTGAGCAAGGGGTTACTGGGTCTGCTGAAGGCCCATGGTCAAGGCACATATGAGAAAGCAATCAATGAACAACTAAGGTGTCACAATGAAAAACTGATGATTGATGCTTCTCATCTCTCTGCATTCCTGTCTGTCTGCCCCTATCTATCCCTCTCTCTGACTCTCTGTCTCTGTCAAAAAATAATAATAATAATAATAATAATAATGGCAAGTTCAACTTAACTGCACATCTATTGACAGGAAATGTTACACTTGTGTCATAAGTTAAAACTAAAGATCAATCCTTCATTTCACACAACACTTGGAACAAAGTATGTGCAGAATCAAACAACCATTGTCAAACAACCAATATGTGACCTGTCATGTTAACCCTCAGCCTGGACCAAATTCCAGAGAGCTACAACTTAAATTTAAATACCTACCTTAATGATGACCCCAGATGTCTTTTAACACTAAATAAAATATTTTTCTAAACTTTTCATAATTCTACCTCGAATGTCAAACTGGAATAATTCTAAGGTCCAGAAGATATCCTGCTATAAATGTGAACTCATATGTCTTTCTCTGTCATTCATGTTCAGAAGTTTCAGAATACCATGCAGGTCACTTGGAGAGTAGACTGTTTTAACTGTGAGTAAAATAAAACATATTTTGCCTAAAACCCACCAATAGCCCTCAAAAATTTTAACGCTGTGTGTAAATCTGCTCTTAATGATCACTTTCAGGTGCGCTGTAAATATCCATCTTCTTTTTTCTTTCATGTTTTACAGGTATAAATCCAAAGGTCCAGTTTCTGGCACACCAGAAACAGTGCTGTGTTTCCATTCGGTTGCCATTTTAGATGTTCAACGCATACACGTTTTTTCTCTTTGGTATATGTTCAGCGTTTGCAAGGGCACATGGCAGGTGAGACATGCATCCATGTTAGTAGCATAAGGAACAGATCATTTCTGTGATTTCATTCATTAATGCAGAGAGCAGGCTTAAAATCTCTTTAAAGCATTCTGTAGGATTTAGCACTTTCTTTAAGACCCACCGTATACAGACGTTTAAAAGTTACCATATATATCAACGCTTTCATTCCACCCTTTACCGAATGCACAAGAATCACCACTCATAAGTTACTACAATATTGAAGTACTTGCTAGAGTTACATTGTGGTCTGCTCTTCAGGGAAAGCTGTGCTTGGCAATACTTTTGTTTTTCTTTAGGAATTGAGATAGTACTCAGCTTTGTTACACAATGATAGGTACATCCACTGCTGTGCTTAGATTCTTGAACCTGAAATGGTGAGATTTCAAATTACTGTTAATATAAGTTTGGTAAGAAGATGTGCAAAGATTTGTTCATACTTAAAGCAGACTATATTCTTCCAAGGCAATGGTTAATGCTTTTACACATCAGATTTAGTTTTTCATTGTATCTGGGTTCTTTGCTAAAAGTAGTTTCAAGTGTTTTGAGCTAGCTTCTCTCATGTGTATAGGATTGCTTTAAAATTAACTTCAGACTTTCATTTCTAAATTTCGTCTATGTTCAGCTCAGGAAGCTGTTCCCCGCTTAGGTTACAGAACGTCTTCCTTTAATCAAAAACTGCTTCATTTCTGAACTGCACCATAAACACCATTTTGAGTTCAGTATGCAATCAGATTCCTGGTGGTAAAATACGACATCATTGTGTAAATAATGTTGTGAACCCTTAAGAAAAGACAAGTAAACCCGGAATCTAAAAGTAACTTCAATCTTATAGCTAACATTAACAGCAAGTCCAATTTAACTGCACATCTACAGGAAATGTTACACTTGTGTCATAAGTTAAAACTAAAGATTTACCCTACATTTCACACAATACTTGGAACAAAGCATGTGCAGAATCAAACAACCATTGTCAAACAACCAATCTTTGCCCTGTCATGTTTACCCTCAGCCTGGGTCAAATTCCAGAAGGAATACAACTAAAATTGGAATACCTATCTA
This sequence comes from Saccopteryx leptura, assembly GCF_036850995.1. Classification (NCBI taxonomy): domain Eukaryota; kingdom Metazoa; phylum Chordata; class Mammalia; order Chiroptera; family Emballonuridae; genus Saccopteryx; species Saccopteryx leptura. The sequence goes on from NC_089507.1 coordinate 172,475,872, forward strand.
CCTATCTCAACAAGGATACCGGATGTATTTTAACAGTGAAATAAAATATTTTACTAAATGGTTTCTAATTCTACCCCTAATGTCAAATTGTAAATAATAATATCCTCTGGAAGAGGTACTAATCATAATGTGAACTCATAACTCATGCTCTATCATTCACGTTCAGAAGTTTCAGGATATCATGCAGGACACTTGGAAAGTTGTACGTATCAACTGGGTAGAAAATCAAACGTATTTGCCTGAAATCCACCAATGTCACTAAAAAATTTTACCCTGTACATACATCTGCTTTTAATGATGCATAGAATGATTGTTATAGATGCGTTGTAAATATTCATCCCATTTTTTTCTTTCATGTTGTATAGGTGTAAATCCAAAGGTCCCGTTCCCATGCATCCCAAACCATGCTGTGCTTCCATTTAAATGCCACTTTACACGTTCAACTTATACACGTCTATTCTCATCAGTCTATGTTCAGCGTTCTGCAGGGCACTTTGCAGATGAGACACGCGTCTGTGTTAGTACTATAAGGAAGAGATCATCAATGTCATGTCAGCCATTAATAAAGAGAGAAAGCTTAAAATATCTTCAAGGCATTCTGTATGTTTTAGCACTTTCTCAAGACCCACAGTATGCAGAGTTTTATAAGTCACCATACAGGTCAAACTGGTTCATTTCTCTCTTCACAGAATGCAGAAGAATCACTCCTCAGAAGTTACTATATGATTGGAGTATGTGTAGATTTTCATGGTGGTCTGCCATTCAGGAAAAGCAGTGCTTGTCAATATTTGAATACATTGATGACCAGCAGTTTTACGCAGTAGTTATCTCATGGCGCTGGCTATTTCTTCTTGATTGAGTATGAAAGTGAAACAATGTAAATACACTTTAGTATACTTTATTTATACATAATGAATTTAAACGAAACTCTACATGTGAGCTACGTATTATATTTTGGACATATTATATATTTCAGTAATTTTCCTTGTTGTCAGCTATGTGCAGTGGTACGCAACATGTTTTTTATTTTTTTAGAGAGACAGAGAAAGAGTCAGAGAGAGGGATAGACAAGGACAGACAGACAGGAACAGAGAGATGAGAAGCATCAATCATTAGTTTTTCGTTGCGCATTGTGACACCTTAGTTGCTCATTGATTGATTTCTCATATGTGCCTTGACTGGGGGACTACAGCAGACCGTGTGACCCCTTGCTCAAGCCAGTGACCTTGGACTCAAGCTGGTGAGCTTTGCTCAAACCAGCTGAGCCTGCACTCAAGCTGGCACCCTCAGGGGTTTCGAAACTGGGTCCTCCACATCCCAGTCCAGCGCTCTTTCCACTGCACCACTGCCTGGTCAGGATTCATTTTAATTTTTGAAAGAAACAATAAATTCTTTGACTCCATAATTAACACAGTGACCAAGATTTTTTTAAATTTTTAAATATTTGCTAAGAAATAAGATACTAAAAGCTTCTAAAATGTTAGGTAATTCTGAAAAAGTTTTCACAAAACCTGGCAGCAGAGGGAAGGTTCTAAAAGATTATTTTCAAACTCTGCAGAAAGAATAATTATGAGGTCAGGAATTGATGAAGGTATCGAGCTGAAAGAGCAACGTCTGCTGCACTTGCTGCAATTGCAAAACAAAAAGAAACTTCTGAGGAAAGAAAGATGGCAACAAAGTAGGCGGAAGTTCCATCTGACACATCCCAGGACCAAATTGGACTACAACTTAATTTAAGAACAGTCATCCTGAAAAACCAACTTTGGACTACACTAAGAGGACTCTTTAACCAACGATCACCAAAGAAGCCACATCGAGACTGGTAGGAAGGGTGGAGACGCGGAAAGGGCTGCCCTGCTCCCTGTAACAAGCAGCGGCTGAGGGTCTGGAGGGATTCTCACAGCGGCTGGGTTGCCCTGAGAGGTGTGCGTCCTCAGCCCCAGGCCTGGAGCCCCAGCCTACAGCCACAGAGCGTAGAAGAGTCACCCAGAACAGCATTTAGCTGTGAAAAGAGCCAGGTTTCAGTCCGCAAGAAAAAGACACAGCTCTAGAATGCAGATTTCATCTTAAAGGGCCCGTGCAGAAAACCTTATTCACAGCCACTTCCCTGGGGCTCTGGTGGGGGAGAGCTGAGAGGACTGGAGTTGTGGGAGGAGAGTGTAAAACTGGAGGCCCAGGGAGAGACACTGTGGGGGATGGCTACCGGAACCCCTGTGCTGAGTCACTATCCAGTACCACAGTTGCCATCTTTTTTGGGTGGAGCAATCCCTTCTGAGTGGCATCAGCTAGAGGAAAAGCAACTGCTCCGCCCTTGGGAGTCAATCCTACCTGTCATGGCAATGGGTTGTTCTGAGAAGCCAGGAAGCAGGGGCTGCGTCAATGACTCGGTTTTCTGGTGTTGAGACTGGAGCTCCCTCCCACACTCTTCCGAGTCTATGACTGGTGCTTCCATCTCACAAGAGACTCAGTTGAAACTGTGAGTGGGCAGACCACACCTCTAGGTCTCAGAGGCCACACCCACCAGACTCCTGGGGCCACACCCTACTGAGGTCTGTGAAAAAAAGTCTGGACAGGCCCTGGCTGGTTGGCTCAGTGGTAGAGCGTCGGACTGGTGTGCGGAAGTCCTGGGTTCGATTCCTGGCCAGGGCACACAGGAGAAGCACCCATCTGCTTCTCCACCCCTTCCCCTCTCCTTCCTCTCTGTCTTTCTCTTCCCCTCCCTCAGCCAAGGCTCTATTGGAACAAAGATGGCCCGGGCGCTGGGGATGGCTCCTCGTCCTCTGCCCCAGGCGCTAGAGTGGCTCTGGTCATGACAAAGCGACGCCCCGGATAGACAGAGCATCGCCCCCTGGTGGGCATGCCGGGTGGATCCGGGTCGTGCACATGCGGGAGTCTGTCTGACTGCCTCCCCGTTTCCAGCTTTGGAAAAATACAAAAAAAAAAAAAAAGTCTGGACAGATTGACACCTGGGGCAAAGGGGCAGAGGACAACCACCAACCTTCCTAATCGCCATATTGCTGCTGGCTTTAGACTCCAGCAGAGGTTTTTTTCAGCAGATGAGTCCATCAATAAGCCAGCAGACCGGCTGCAGGAGGCGAAACTCAGGGAAACTTGGTCATGTGAGCAGACCAGAGTGGACCAGAGTGGGTAAAAGCCAGCCTTGGAGTGCAGTTTGTTATTTCCATACACCTGGCCTAGCAGAGGCAACCACAAACTCTGAATTGCTTGTAGCTTCAAAAAGGTTGCTGAGGGCCAATCACAGGCAGTGTCTCCCACTGGTCTGCACTGGGTTCCTGATTAGGAGGCCCAGGGCTGGCACATCCAGGGGCCAGTTTCAGAAAGCATTGGTTCAGGACCTAACAACCTTTGCTAGAGTGGTATCCTAATGAAAATCTCCTCACACCTGGCCCAGATGTGGCGGTGAAAAAGAAGGAAATCTTACCTTTTGTGACAGCATGGATGATCCTGGAGATTATTATGCTAAGTGAAATAAGCCAAGCAAAAAAAGGAAAATATCATATGGTCTCACATATATGTGGAATCTAATGGACAAAGTGAACTGAGGAATGGAACAGAGGCAGAGACAGGGTCACAGAGACCAGAGGGACAGCAGTCGGAGGAAAGAGGATGAAGGGATGGGATCAGAGAGGGTAGGGGGATTGGTAAAATTATATATACATAGCACAGATATAGATAGCAGGACAGCAAGTCCTAAGGAAAAGAGGGAGGGAATTGGGGGAGGGGGGCAAAAGAGGTATAAAAAGGGACACAGGGGTGTGGGGTGAGGGAGTTATGTTCAGTGGGACACTTTAATCCATGTAAACACAAATTAAAAATTAATAAAAATTAAAAAAATTCATGAGATTACACAGCAGAAGCTATATTAAAGGCCTAGAATTAAAAAGTAAAAAAAAAAAAAAGAAACTTCTTATTTTTGTTTTCAGATTTTTTTCATTCTTTATTCAACTTAGAAAGAAAAGATAAAGAACGAGACAGAAAGAGGGAGATGCAGAAAGAAGTCAACGATTAAGCTACCAATCACCCACTCAACCCGATGAGAAAAGCCTGGCCAGGACTTTCCTCAACACTCCGCCCTCCACACCCACTCCGTTAATACCTGGACATGCCAGGCCCCTGTTAGGCACTCCCACAAGCTCGGCGTGCCATCTGTTCCATCCCTGTTGCAAGGGCCAGTGCCAGGTGCCTAAGGAGCAGTGCAGGGGTCAGTTCCAATGAATCCTCTGCTTGCCTGGGCACTGCCTTTCCAAAGAAGCAGCCAGCGCCCAACTCCACGTGCGGGAGGGCGGAAGAGAATCCCTGTCCAAGGTGAAAGCACTGCTCCCTGGAACGCGGGAGATCCCCCTCTGCCTGCTGGGCAGCCAGCATCGCCCCCTCAGGGACCAGACCATTTTTGAAGAGGAGCAGTTGCACACTGGGCACCTAGGGATAGAAGAGAGTGGCAGGACCCGGCTCCTGGGCAGCTAGTGTGCAGGATGGGCGGAGGAGGGGAGGAAGCAGCTCAGGCCCAGCGCTCGTGGGCGACTAGCAAACACCGGAGTGGACTGCCAGGCTCCGTGGAGTGGCCAGGGCCACATCGAAGTGCAGTGCCCAGGCGTGTGTAGGGTACACAACCCTGTGGCCAAGCGAAAAGAGAAAAAACGGGGCTAGGGAAGCAAAAAGCCTACAGCACCCGGTATTCCCAGGCGGTCTCCCATCCAGGTACTAACCAGGCCTGACCCTGCTTAGCTTCCGAGATCGGACGAGATCGGGCGTGTTCAGGGTAGTATGGCCGTAGACGCTTGGTGGCCTCCTCCGGCGCCTAAGAAGAAACGCCTGCCCTCCCGGTCTCCTCACTGCTTTGCGTCCTAGGTGCCTGAGCACGCCAGGTCCCCTGTTAGACACTCGCACAAGCTCCGCTGCCATCTGTTGCGTATCTGCCGCCGCGGTTTCCCGTGGGCTGCCAAGAGAACCTTCTCAGCGCCCTGTCATTATTCCCGGGGGCCAAAGGTGTGCCCACACACCCAGACGGTGGGAACCGGAGCGAGGGTCAGGGGTCTCAGTGGCTCAGCGACTTGCAGAAGAGTGGGTGGGAGGGCTGGTGACCGGATGAAAAGGGCCAGTGTCAGCCGCCTGGGCAGCAGTTCAGGGGTGTGTTCCCAGGACCCCTCCGCTTGCCGCGGAACGAGTGACCTAAGCGGCGTTGGGAGCCCCACCAACTCCGCGAGGGGGCGGAAGAGACGCCCCAGTCCCAGGCGAAGGCGTGCTCTCCGGAATGCGGGAGCTCCTCCTCTCCCTGCTGCACGGCCAAGGACCAGTTTGCAGAGGAGCCTGGAGTTGGTTGCACAGCGGGCACCCAGTGATAAAGGGGAGTGGCGGGACCCTGCTCCTGGGCAGCTGGTGTGCTTGGCGGTGTGGTGGAGCGGGGAGGCAGCTCAGCAAGCGCGCTGGTAGGCGACAGCCCAGTTCCAGTTCCAGGCACCTTTGGTGCTCAGCCTGCATCTCCCGCTGCAGCTCTTGAGAGAGGTCAACCCCCATCTCCAGCATTCATCTCAGTTCAAGCCTTCACTGGTTCTCAGCCTCTAGCCTGACCAGCAGTTCTTGAATCTGAAACTCTTTCTCCAGTGACTGTTCTAGCTCATGCTGTTGTTGGCATTCAGTTGGCAGCTCATACTGGAGCTTTTGACCTCAGGCAGCCTCTCATACAGAGCTCTCATTTTCTTTTCCCAGGGCTGTAAAAAGCACCCAGCCAATGGCACCCAAAAATACAGCCATGGAGAACCATATGCTGGAGAACAAAGACCTCTCCTCTATCCCACCCTTCAAAGGTGTTGGCATCTCCACACTGATCTGATCCAAATCTGGCCCACTATGCCAAATGTAAGGCTATTGGTTGAAGCCAAGAGCAGGTTCATACTGAATTCAGGCAGATGGTAGAGAAACTGTGGACTTGAAAAGTGTCAGGCCATACCCATTTATTGGAGGCCTACAGAGACAGGAGAGCAAATAAACAAAGGAAATCCTGCGTTTTGCAGTGGAGGGGATGGGATCAGGAAAACTGCTCCTTATGGTGGCAGCTGAGGGAGTCAGGGAACCAAACCTTACAGTGGTGGGAAAGCAATCTGGCCGAATCACCCCTGAGGGAAAGCACACATACCTTTTTATAGACACACACGTGACTTTTTCCCACATGCTCATGCAATAATTGTGCAAAGTGCTTGCAGCCAGGAAACCAGGGAGCAAGCTTAACACACCAGTTTTTCCCACATCGCTGTAGGTTAAAGCATTGTTCTGAAATTAGAAGTTTGCCAGTTTGATCCCCTGTCAGGGCAATAAAGGGGAAGCAATCAATTAATGATTATGAGGCACAACAAAGGTTGCTTACCCCTTCCCTCTCTCTCCCTTTCTCTGTCTCTATATAAAAAAAAAGTCAATCAATCAATCAATCAATAATTAAGAACTGGACAGATAGCTGGAATGGTTAGAACATCATACAAAATTGCAGAGGTTGTTGGTTTGATCCCCAGTAAGGGAATATACAGAAACAGCTTGATGTTGTTCCCTGTTTTAACCTCACTGCCTCTTTCTAAGAGAAAGGAAGAAATAAGGAAAAAGGAAAGAAAGGAAAGGAAGAAAAGAAAGAAGGAAGATAAGAAAAAGAAAAGAAAGAAAGAAGAGAAGAAGAGAAGAAGAAAAAAAGATAAAGAGAAAGAAAGAAAGTAAGAAAGAATGAAAGAAAGATAGAAAGAAAGAAAGAATGAATGAAAGAAAAAAAAAAGTAAATCTAGTTGAACCATTCATCAGGTCTAATTCTCCCAACACACCTGACCTTTATTTTCTTTTCTTCCCACCCTATTAAGTGCTGAAGGCACGGATAAAAGGATTGACTGCAGCTGATGCTGGTGAACTCTTTCAACATGGCAGCAGTGAGAGCAGAGAAGTGAGAAGGGGGTTTCTGTGAAATGGCTTGAGTGCCACAAGAGCTTGGGAAAGAAAAGTGGGAGGATTGTGGTGGCAAAATCCAGCCTGAGATTCTCAAGACTGGGAAGTGATTGAAACTCAGCCAGGTAAAGGAGCAGTATGTTTGAGGAGTGTCAGGGTTGGTGGCAACTGTGAGAGTGTATAGAGTAGGGCATGGAGAAAATTATAAACAATGGCTGAGACTGGGCCAGGTAAAGGGTGTTATAAAGGCAGAGGTGGGTGTGGGGCTTTGTCATGACAGGTTGGTGATGGAGAGACCAGGGGTAAGGAGGAAAATGGTTGTGGCATGTCTTTGGAAGGATGACTGGACCCTTGTGAGAGATGTTCTGAAGGGGAAGGGAATGGAGAGGATTGAGCCTATGATGTTTGTGTGTAAGATTTGGGAGGTGGGTTCATCTAGAAATAAATGGGGAAGTGTGTAAGGCAGACTTTGCATAAAATAAGAATAGCTATTTAGGAAATGGAGAATTTGTCAGATTTGAGGACAGAATACAGAATGATTCACGGGGAGTGAAGAATTGGAGGGAAGGAGGTTGGATGGGCAACAGGACAGTGTGCTGCATAGTGGAAGAAGTTTGTGTGTTTACTTTCCCTTGGTGAAAGGAATTGTGAGCAAAGTTAAGCAGCATCAGCTGCTGACAATTCTAATTACCAGGGCTTCCAACTTTAATAAGGTGGTAGTGGCATCAGGAAATGGTCATTTGCTGATGAAGAATTGGATTTGGCTGAGAGTTCAACTGGATTTACCCTGAAAAACTTACTAAATCACCTCTCTTGTTTGTCTGGCTTATGCAAAAAAAAAAAAAAAAAGACAAAATAGGAAAACTCATGTCACAGGACTGTGGTAGGACCAAGGGAGTCTTCCAGATTTTAGCAGTGCGTCATTGTGTTTGTAGTCTTTCTGTGTTGCAGCCCTACATACTAAAGTGGAATTGTGAAAGTCTAAGAAAGGGAGCAGAAAATGAAAAATTGCATGTAGGCAATGCTGGAGGGTTCCCTTCCTCCACACCCTCCCCAGCTCTGATTGTTCATTGACTTGTTAGTGAAAACCCTTCTGACAGGTGTGAAGAAATGTCTCATAGTGGTTTTAATTTGCATTTCTCTACTGATTTGTGACATTGAGCATTTTTTATATGCCCATTTTTAGTGGGGAGTTATTTGAATATTCTAACACTTTATTTCCTGAGGTTTATAGTTTCCAATTGTGTTTTGACTTCTTTAGAAATCATGGTATATGTTGCTCCAGTTCAGCTTGATGTTTTACAAGTTTAATGGATTTAAGCAGGAACCGCTAGAAGGAGTCAGCCACTAAACTGAGTGAGGTGTAGGCTAATCTGCCCCTTAAGCAGGCATAGGGTACCTGAGCTGCCTCTGTGACCCACATGGCACTTGCACATTTTTATCATGGTGCACACTTAGGATAAGCTTTACCTTATCAGAAAGTGCACCTGAGATAGTGTCTGCTGCTTCTGGTCATGCTGAGGCAATTTTAATTGCTCCAGCGGCCACTTGGGAGGCATTGCAATGGAACTGAGAGAAAAAGGTAAGACTGGAAAGAGGCAATATACAGAGGACCAGCAGAGAAATGTTCTGGTATGTAATATTGTGGGTATTTTAAAAGATTTTTTTGTGGTATAAGGCAGTGAGAGTTTACATGAGAATTAGCATCGTAAGTTTATTTATGCTTTGCTTTATATTACAAAGGAACTAAGCATATATGTGACAATTAGAAAATATGTCTTGTGAAATATTAAAAATAATCATGCTACCAGTAAATACAGCTCAACCAACAACTATATTAAATTTGTTTATGAATATTAATGTAAAGAATACTGGCATAACAGATAATTTACAATTACTTAATTTTAGTTTTTACCAGAATTAAAATTTTCTTAAAGATTTAGAATACTAATATACTCAGTAAAGCTACAGAAAAATCAATAGCAAAATGAACTCTGTATAAAATAAAACAAAGATATGTTCTGATTGAATTAAAATGTATGATATACTGGGATAAGTTTTTGAGAGGAAGGGAATTAGTTTTGTCTTAAAGTAAGGATTGTTGTTTCAGAATAATAAAGATCTTTTTTAAAAGGACAAAAGTTGACTATAAAAGAGAAAGTGGTAGGAGATTTATGAGGAGAAATAAGAAAAAAATTTATAGTTAAGCTGAGTAGGATTAAAATTAATTTAATTAAAGATAGAAACATGAATAGTAACCTGATGTAGATGCAAATTTGGTTCTATTTCACTTTGTTAAAGAAACAAACTTTTTCTATACTGTGTAGCACCAGATAAGATATTATAAAATTTTTTCTGCCTATAAAGCAAAGATACTGTGTTTTTAAAAAATTTATGTTACTGATATCTATTTTTTCAAAGGGGTCTTTGATTACTATAGGAAACAATCTTCTCAATCCTAAGAACCAAAGATCTGATAATAATATATCAATCCAGTGCTAATGTGATAGGACCCTTTTCCCAACACTCAGAAATAAAAGCTTTAGTGATTGCATTCCCCACTTTCATGTGTATTGGTAGGAAGGGTCACGCATAAAAGAGAGGGGTGTCCAGTCACTACGGCTTTTTTTTTCTTTTTTTTTATAGAGACAGAGAGAGTCAGACAGACAGGAACAGAGAGAGATGAGAAGCATTAATCATCAGTTTTTCGTTGCGATACCTTAGTTGTTCATTGACTGCTTCTCATATGTGCCTTGACCATGGGCCTTCAGCAGACCGAGCAACCCCTTGCTCAAGCCAGTGACCTTGGGTCCAAGCTGGTGAGCTTTGCTCAAACCAGATGAGCCTGCGCTCAAACTGGCCACCTTGGGGTCTCCAACTTGGGACTTCCTCATCCCAGTCCGACGCTCTATCCACTGAGCCACTGCCTGGTCAGGTACTATGGCTTTTCTTTATGTCACTATCTGTGATGATTGAGAGCTATCATCACAGGATCCCCAAATGACTCAGGGTGGACACCTTTGCACAAGTACATGACCAAAAAAATGGTATAGAAGTAAACCATAATCTCTCAGATGGCCCACATCTCACTACAAGGACCCTGAGCTGATGTGAAAAGGTCCCCAACTCTAACATAAGAGAACCAGACCACATACTCCGAGAACTCGAACCTGACATGACAGGACTCCCTCCTCTCTCAAGTGGGACACATCCTCACAATCACAGGGTCCAGCTACAATATGTCAGAGTTCTATACTCTCACACAAAAAGATACTTACAAACACTCAAAGAATCCAGAGTTGATGAGACAAGACTCATGCTCTCTGAGAGGGAACACTCCACACACTCTGATGCATACATTCAGTAAATGCTCTTCTCTGCTGCCATCTCAGGAACATCTAGGAAATAGCACCTATTTACTAAGCATCTTCTGTTGTCATTTTGCAAGGGCTCTATGAATCACCAGGGCACCTTACATTATGCCTAATTTAGGATGATTTACATATTGGTAATGGAAGGATGCAAAGTGCACATAGCATGAACCATTACTCTTTCATGTGAGTCTTCTCACCTTTGTAGCCAAATACAGATCTCCTGTGACAGGATACAACTATTCTCTTGGGGAAAAACAGAAAATTTCCCCAAAGTAACTAAAACCCAGAGCTAATTTACCAGAGAACCCATTAGCAGAGAATAGCAAGTGGATTAACTGTTCTTAACTTTTACTAATCTATTCATTAAAACTAAGAAGCTACTATTACTGAAGCAAATTTCTAAGCTTGGGGCTCCTCTATCAGAACCAAGGCCTGAGTTAGGTAGGAGCCTAATGCATGCCCTCTTTTTCTGTAATATGTCATTGGAAGGGCTTTTCTAACTTTCGTCAGCTTAGGGCTGGTGAGAGCTTCTTTTAGTAGTTCAAAAGCCCTCTGTTATTCTCTTTCCCAACTTAAACTAGTTGACCCTTGTTGATCACTTTACTTTAAAGCTTCTGATTAGAGAGGCCTGGCGTTTTTTTTAGTATTTTGACATCTCTCTCAACCTGGGCAAACATTCCACTTAATTCTAGGAATGTTCAGAGCTGTTTCTGAGTGGTGGGCTTAGGAAGGCATAATATGACCTGTATTCTACTTGAAGATAATTGTTCTAGGAGTTAATACAAGGCCTAACCATTCTAATATTTTAAAAATATTTATGCTTTATCCCTTTTTTAGGTAGAAATGAAATGTAATGGGGTAACCTTGTTTCATAGGAACACATAGGTTTCATGTATGCATCTCTATAGCATGTGAACTATTTATCTGGAAACCACACTCCCCCCATCCCCCCTTCCTTCTGCACTATGATGCCACCGCTCTGGGCACTATGGGGACAGTCTACCCTGCCCCCGCGTATCCCGCCACACCCCAAACTGTAAGCGTGGCTCACATACAAAAACCTATTAATATAATTTACTGTGTTAATAGAATGAAGGGGGAAAGCACATGACCATCTAAAGAAATACAGAAAAATCATTTATATGCAAACAAATGCATGTCCATGTTCAATGCAACATTTTTCATGGTGGCAAATACATGGAAACAACCAAAGAGTCCCTTAATAAAACATTGAACAAAAAATATGTAATACCTATGTATGATTAAATACTACTGAGTCATACTATGCATATGCAACAACATGAATAAACCAAGAGACTATTATAAGAAGCAAAATAAGGAAGTCAGAGAAAATTAAGGACTATATGATTGCACACATATGTGGCAGAGATACTTAGACTACCAGACATAGACAGAAGTTAAGTGGATACCAAAGGAAGGGGGCAGAAGAAAGGGAAGTAAATGGGGATTTTGTGACAAAAGCACTCAAAAAGCTAGGACTAGACAAGAATTTCCTCAACATGACAACAGGCATTTACCAAAAACCAACAGCTAGGGCATGGCAACTCTATACTTATTTTCTGAGGAAACACCACTGTCTTTCATAATGGCTATAATAGTTTACATTTTCCTTTTTAAATAAGATTTTATTTATTTATTTTAGAGAAGAGAGAGAGAGAGAGAGAAAGAAGAGGGGAGGAGGAAGCATCAACTCTCATATGTGCCTTGACCAGGCAAACCCAGTGTTTTCGACCGGTGACCTCAGTGTTCCAGGCCAACACTTTCTTCACTGCACCACCACAAGTCGGACCCAGTTTACATTTTCACCAACTGTGAAACAGGGTTCTATTTCCTCCACACCACTCCAAACTTTATTACCTCTCTTGTTGATAACAGCCAATCTATCCAGTGTGAAGTGGCATCTCCTAGTTTTCATTTGCATCTTTTTGTACATCTCTTTGTTGTTTGTATGTCTTCATGAGAGAAGTGTCTGTTAGGTTCTCTCCCTATTTTTAATTGAATTATTTGTTTGTTGTTGAGCCTTGTGAGTTCTTTATATATTTTGAATATTAACCCCTTTCAGAGCTATTGCTTGTAAATATCATCTTTCTTTTGGTAGGCTGCCTTTTTCCTTATTGTTGTCAGTTTCTTTAGCTGTGCAGAAGCTTTTAGGTTTGATAATGTTCTAGTCATTTTTATTTGCACTTACCTCCCTTCCCTTTGGGATCAAATATATAAAAAGTTCTTTATGGCTGAGATTTAGATATTTAGAACCTCTGTATTTTTCTCTGTATATTATTGTTTCAGATCCTATATTTAAATCTTTGATTTTTTTTTTTTCTTTCTTTTTCCGATGCTGGAAACGGGGAGAGACAATCAGACAGTCTCCCGCATACGCCCGACCGGGATCCACCCGGCACGCCCAACAGGGGCGACGCTCTGCCAACCAGGGGGCGATGCTCTGCCCCTCCGGGGCGTTGCTCTGCCTCGACCAGAGCCACTCTAGCGCCTGGGGCAGAGCCCAAGGAGCCATCCCCAGCACCCGGGCCATCTTTGCTCCAATGGAGCCTTGGCTGCGGAAGGGGAAGAGAGAGACAGAGAGCAAGGAGGGGGGGGAGTGGAGAAGCAAATGGGCACTTCTCCTATGTGCCCTGGCCGGGAATCGAACCCGGGTCGTCCGCACGCCAGGCCGATGCTCTACCGCTGAGCCAACCGGCCAGGGCCATCTTTGATTTATTTTAAATAAATTTTTATGCATACTGAGAAACTGTAGTCAAGTATTATGTTTTGCATGTAGCTTTAAAATACCCTAACACTGTTTATTCAAGAGTATTTCCCCACCTTCGTTGTGTGTCTTAAACTATTTTGTAAAAAGAAATGTATTTGCCCATATATCTGGGGTTTATTTCTGGGTTTTTGATTCTGCTCCATTATTCTGTGTTTAATTAATTAATTACTGAATTACTTTTTTATTTATTTATTTTGCCAGTATTATGCTGATTTGATTATCATGGTTCTGTAGTATACTTAGCAGTGAGATAGTATATAATACCTTCACCTTTCTTCCTTTTTCTCAGGACTGCTCTGACTATTTGGGGGTCCTTTGTAGTTTTGTACAAGTTTGATGATTTTTTTTTTTTAAATAATGAATGAGGGCCCTGGCCGGTTGGCTCAGTGGTAGAGTGTTGGCCTGGTGTGCAGAAGTCCCGGGTTCGATTCCTGGCCAGGGCACACAGGAAAAGCGCCCATCTGCTTCTCCACCCCTCCCCTCTCTTTCCTCTCTGTCTCTCTCTTCCCCTCCCGCAGCCAAGGCTCCATTGGAGTAAAGTTGGCCCGGGCGTTGAGGATGGCTCCATGGCCTCTGCCTCAGGCCCTAGAATGGCCTTGGTTGCAACAGAGCAACGCCCCAGATGGGCAGAGCATCACCCTCTGGTGGTCATGCCGGTGGATCCCGGTTGGGCGCATGCGGGAGTCTGTCTGACTGCCTCCCCGTTTCCAGCTTCAGAAAAATACAAAAAAAAAAATAATAATAATAATGAATGAGCATTGAGAACATTATACTATTGTATGTGAAATAAATGAATCAGAAAAAGCTAAGAACTATATGATTTCACACATAAGTGGGATATAAAACTGAGACTCATGGACATAGATAAGAATAAAATGGTTACTTGGGAGAGGGTGGGACAAAGAAAGAAATGGAGGACAAATATATAGTGACGGAAAATAATTTGACTTTGAGTGGTGAGCCTACTGTATAGTCAGCAGCTTAACGGCAATCGAAATATTCAACAAGACACTGACCAGTTTTCTCTGTGGTAGACCATCAGGCCAGAGTGTACAAGTCCCAGGTTTAATTCCTGGTCGGGGAACACAGAAGAAATGATCATCTGCTTTTCCACCCTTCCCCCTTTTCTCTTTCTCTTTCTCTCTTTCTTCCCCTCCTGCACTCCTGAAGCCATGGTTCCATTGGTTTAAATACTTCACTCTGGGGCACTGAGGACAGTTTGGTGGAGCCTTTGCCTCAGGCATTAAAATTAGCTCAGTTGCAAGAATGGCCCCAGATGAACAGAGCATCGGCCAGTTGGGGCTTATGTGGGAGTCTGTCTTTCTATCTCCCCTCCTTTTACTTGGAAAAGAAGAAAGAAAAAAAAAGGTTCACTGAAACTGTATACTCTTGTTGATTAATGTCAACACATTAAATTTACTTTTTTTTTCTTCTTTCCCAAGTAAGAGAGGGGAGATAAAAAGACTCCAGCATGTGCTTGGACTGAGATCCACTGGCTAACTCCTGTCTGGGATTGATGCTCTGGCCATCTGGGGCCATACTTGCAACTGAGCTATTTTTATTACCTGAGGTGGAGGCTCCATGGAGCCATCCTCAGCACCCAAAGCCAATGAGCTTGAATCAATGGAGCCATGGCTGTGGGAGAGAAAGAGAGAGAATGGGAGTGGGAGGGATGGAGAAGTAGATTGTCCCTGCTTCTCCTGTGTTCCCTGACCGGGAATCAAACTGAGGACATCCACAAGGCAGGCCAATGCTCTACCACTGAGAAAACCAGCCAGGGCCTTAAATTTACTTTCAGAATAAAAAAAACTTTAATGACATTGGTATTTTATTGGGGGTTGCATTAAATCTATATACAGGCAGTCCCAGGTTATGAATGAGATTGATTCTGTAAGTTTGTTCTTCAGTAAATTGGTATGTAATTTAGAGCAGGTACATTTCCCTATTCAATTCAATTTACACAGATGTGTCTTAATATAGTATTTGTTTTTACATTTCTGTGCATAAATACTTGAAAATTTTCAAATACAACTTTAAACAATCTTGGATGATGCAGAAGATGGCGGGCTTTTTGGAGAAGATGGGACTGGTGTTAGAGAGTGTCAGGGTTTGATTCTGCTGCTGGAATCAGTTATTTGGAAGTATGCATCAAAAGAGGTTTTTAGAGAGCTTTTTTTTTTCCTCATCATAAATGGCCTTGTAGTATCTCAGGCTTTTTGCAAATGTACAGTACATTTTGGTAAAACTCTCTGTATCAGGATCTTGTGACTAACTTTGACATTCCTGGTTCCATAAGACACAAAGAGTCAGCTAACTCTTTTGTAAAATACGTTTTTAGTTCTGGAATTTTTATTGGTTCATTGCCCTTTGTTTCTTTTCTTTTTTAAAAGGGTTATTGATGGCCTGACCAGGCGGTTGCGCAGTGGATAGAGCGTCAGACTGGGATGTGGAGGACCCAGGTTCGAGACCCCGAGGTCGCCGGCTTGAGCGTGGGCTCATCTGGTTTGAGGAAAAATTCACCAGTGTGGACCCAGGGTCGCTGGCTCAAGCAGGAGGTTGCTCGGTCTGCTGAAGGCCTATAGTCAAGGGACAAATGAGAGAGCAATCAATGAACAACTAAGGTGTCGCAATGCGCAACAAAAAGCTAATGATTGATGCTTCTCATCTCTCTGTTCCTGTCTGTCTGTCCCTGTCTATCCCTCACTCTGACCCTCTCTCTGTCTCTGTAAAAAAAATAGAATAAAATAAATAAAAATAATTTTAAAAAGGGTTATTGATGTTTGGGACTGAAAACACGAGTTAACTTGAGAGCGGCTGTTTCCCTTACAGATTGTTAATGCTCAGTTTTGTGACATTCTCACTTAATGCGCTAGTTAGGTTCTTGAACACGAAATGATGAGATTTCAAATTACTTCTAATATAAGTTTGGTAAAAGTTTTATACAAATTCGTTTATACTTAAAAGTAGACTACATTCTTGCCCCAGCAACAGTTAAGGTTTTTACACATTAGATTTACTTTTTCATTGTATCAATGTCCAGCCCTAGATTTAGTTTTTAGTTTTATCATGGTGCATTGCTAAAACTAGTTTCAAGTGTTCTGATTTAGCTTTGCTTATGTGTATTTTTGGCATTGTTTTAAAATTAACTTTAGGAATTTATTTTAAATTGTATTTATTTTTGGCTCATGAAGATCTTCCACGCTTAGGTTACAGAACGTCTTCCTTTAACCAAAAAAAGCTTCATTTTCAAACTGCACCGTAAACAGCATATTGAAAGCAATATACAATCAGATTCCTGATGGTAAAATATGACATAATTGTGTAAACAAAGTTATGAACTCTTAAGGAAAGACAAGTTAACCCCGAATCTAAATGTAAATCCAACTATATAGCTATCAATAATGGCAAGTTCACCTGACCAGGTGGATAGAGCGTCGGACTGGGATGCAGAGGACCCAGGTTTGAGACCCCGAGGTCACCAGCTTGAGCACAGGCTCATCTGGTTTGAGCAAAGCTCACCAGCTTGGACCCAAGGTCTCTGGCTTGAGTGAGGGGTTACTCCATCTGCTGAAGGCCCACGGTCAAGGCACATATGAGAAAGCAATTAATGAACAACTAAGGTGTCGCAACGAAAAACTGATGATTGATGCTTCTCATCTCTCTGTGTTCCTGTCTGTCTGCCCCTATCTATCCCTCTCTCTGACTCTGTCTCTGTCAATAATAATAATAATAATAATAATAATAATAATAATAATGGCAAGTTCAACTTAACTGCATCTATCTACAGGAAATGTTACACTTGTGTTGTAAGTTAAAACTAAAGATGGCCCTGGCCGGTTGGCTCAGCAATAGAGCGTCAGTCTGGCGTGCGGGGGACCCGGGCACATGGGAGAGGCGCCCACTTGCTTCTCCACCCCCCCTCCTTCCTCTCTGTCTCTCTCTTCCCCTCCCGCAGCCAAGGCTCCTTTGGAGCGGGGATGGCCAGGGCGCTGGGGATGGCTCCTTGGCCTCTGCCCCAGGCGCTAGAGTGGCTCTGGTTGCAGCAGAGCGACGCCCCGGAGGGACAGAGCATCGCCCCCTGGTGGGCAGAGTGTCGCCCCTAGTGGGCCTGCCGGGTAGATCCCGGCAGGGCGCATGCGGGAGTCTGTCTGACTGTCTCTCCCCGTTTCCAGCTTCAGAAAAATACAAAAAAAAAAACAAACAAAAACTAAAGATGAATCCTGCATTTCACACAACACTTGGAACAAAGTATGCACAGAATGAAACGACCATTGTCAACCAATATGTGACCTGTCATGTTAACCCTCAGCCTGGACCAAATTCCAGAGAGCTACAACTTAAATTTAAATACCTACCTTAATGATGACCCCAGATATATTTTAACACTGAAATAAAATGTTTTTCTAAACTTTTCATAATTCTACCTCGAATGTCAAACTGTGAATAATTCTAAGGTCCAGAAGATATCCTGCTATAAATGGGAACTCATACGTCTTTCTCTGTCATTCATGTTCAGAAGTTTCCGAATACCATGCAGGTCACTTGGAGAGTAGACTGTTTTAACTGTGAGGAAAATAAAACATATTTTGCCTAAAACCCACTAATAGCCCTCAAAAATTTTAACGCTGTGCATAAATCTGCTCTTAATGATATGTTTAATGATTACTTTCAGGTGTGTTGTAAATATTCATCTTTTTTTCTTTCACGTTTTACGGGTGTAAATCCAAAGGTCCAGTTCCTGGCATATCAGAAACAGTGCTGTGTTTCCATTCGGTTGCCATTTTAGACGTTCAACGCATACACATTTTTTGTCTTTGGTATATGTTCAGCGTTTGCAAGGGCACAAGGCAGGTGAGACATGCGTCCATGTTAGTAGCATAAGGAACAGATCATTTCTGTGATTTCATCCATTAATGCAGAGAGCAAGCTTAAAATCTCTTTAAAGCATTCTGTAGGATTTAGCACTTTCTTTAAGACCCACCATATACAGACGTTTAAAAGTTACCATATATATCAACCCTTTCATTCCACTCTTTACCGAATGCACAAGAATCACCACTCATAAGTTACTACAATATTGAAGTACTTGCTAGAGTTACATTGTGGTCTGCTCTTCAGGGAAAGCTGTGCTTGGCAATACTTTTGTTTTTCTTTAGGAATTGAGATAGTACTCAGCTTTGTTACACAATGATAGGTACATCCACTGCTGTGCTTAGATTCTTGAACCTGAAATGGTGAGATTTCAAATTACTGTTAATATAAGTTTGGTAAGAAGATGTGCAAAGATTTGTTCATACTTAAAGCAGACTATATTCTTCCAAGGCAATGGTTAATGCTTTTACACATCAGATTTAGTTTTTCATTGTATCTGGGTTCTTTGCTAAAAGTAGTTTCAAGTGTTTTGAGCTAGCTTCTCTCATGTGTATAGGATTGCTTTAAAATTAACTTCAGACTTTCATTTCTAAATTTCGTCTATGTTCAGCTCAGGAAGCTATTCCCCGCTTAGGTTACAGAACGTCTTCCTTTAATCAAAAACTGCTTCATTTCTGAACTGCACCATAAACACCATTTTGAGTTCAGTATGCAATCAGATTCCTGGTGGTAAAATACGACATCATTGTGTAAATAATGTTGTGAACCCTTAAGAAAAGACAAGTAAACCCGGAATCTAAAAGTAACTTCAATCTTATAGCTAACATTAACAGCAAGTCCAATTTAACTGCACATCTACAGGAAATGTTACACTTGTGTCATAAGTTAAAACTAAAGATTTACCCTACATTTCACACAATACTTGGAACAAAGCATGTGCAGAATAACAACCATTGTCAAACAACCTTTCTTTGCCCTGTCATGTTTACCCTCAGCCTGGGTCAAATTCCAGAAGGAATACAACTAAAATTGGAATACCTATCTACCTATCTTAACAAGGATACGGATGTATTTTAACAGTGAAATAAAATATTTTACTAAATGGTTTCTAATTCTACCCCTAATGTCAAATTGTAAATAATAATATCCTCTGGAAGAGGTACTAATCATAATGTGAACTCATAACTCATGCTCTATCATTCACGTTCAGAAGTTTCAGGATATCATGCAGGACACTTGGAAAGTTGTACTTATCAACTGGGTAGAAAATCAAACGTATTTGCCTGAAATCCACCAATGTCACTCAAAAATTTTACCCTGTACATACATCTGCTTTTAATGATGCATAGAATGATTGTTATAGATACGTTGTAAATATTCATCCCATTTTTTTCTTTCATGTTGTATAGGTGTAAATCCAAAGGTCCCGTTCCCATGCATCCCAAACCATGCTGTGCTTCCATTTAAATGCCCCTTTACACGTTCAACTTATACACGTCTATTCTCATCAGTCTATGTTCAGCGTTCTGCAGGGCACTTGCAGATGAGACACGCGTCTGTGTTAGTACCATAAGGAAGAGATCATCAATGTCATGTCAGCCATTAATAAAGAGAGAAAGCTTAAAATATCTTCAAGGCATTCTATATGTTTTAGCACTTTCTCAAGACCCACAGTATGCAGAGTTTTATAAGTCACCATACAGGTCAAACTGGTTCATTTCTCTCTTCACAGAATGCAGAAGAATCACTCCTCAGAAGTTACTATATGATTGGAGTATGTGTAGATTTTCATGGTGGTCTGCCATTCAGGAAAAGCAGTGCTTGTCAATATTTGAATACATTGATGACCAGCAGTTTTACGCAGTAGTTATCTCATGGCGCTGGCTATTTCTTCTTGATTGAGTATGAAAGTGAAACAATGTAAATACACTTTAGTATACTTTATTTATACATAATGAATTTAAACGAAACTCTACATGTGAGCTACGTATTATATTTTGGACATATTATATATTTCAGTAATTTTCCTTGTTGTCAGCTATGTGCAGTGGTACGCAACATGTTTTTTGTTTTTTAGAGAGACAGAGAAAGAGTCAGAGAGAGGGATAGACAAGGACAGACAGACAGGAACAGAGAGATGAGAAGCATCAATCATTAGTTTTTCGTTGCGCATTGTGACACCTTAGTTGCTCATTGATTGATTTCTCATATGTGCCTTGACTGGGGGACTACAGCAGACCGTGTGACCCCTTGCTCAAGCCAGTGACCTTGGACTCAAGCTGGTGAGCTTTGCTCAAACCAGCTGAGCCTGCACTCAAGCTGGCACCCTCAGGGGTTTCGAAACTGGGTCCTCCACATCCCAGTCCAGCGCTCTTTCCACTGCACCACTGCCTGGTCAGGATTCATTTATAATTTTTGAAAGAAACAATAAATTCTTTGACTCCATAATTAACACAGTGACCAAGATTTTTTTAAATTTTTAAATATTTGCTAAGAAATAAGATACTAAAAGCTTCTAAAATGTTAGGTAATTCTGAAAAAGTTTTCACAAAACCTGGCAGCAGAGGGAAGGTTCTAAAAGATTATTTTCAAACTCTGCAGAAAGAATAATTATGAGGTCAGGAATTGATGAAGGTATCGAGCTGAAAGAGCAACGTCTGCTGCACTTGCTGCAATTGCAAAACAAAAAGAAACTTCTGAGGAAAGAAAGATGGCAACAAAGTAGGCGGAAGTTCCATCTGACACATCCCAGGACCAAATTGGACTACAACTTAATTTAAGAACAGTCATCCTGAAAAACCAACTTTGGACTAAACTAAGAGGACTCTTTAACCAACGATCACCAAAGAAGCCACATCGAGACTGGTAGGAAGGGTGGAGACGCGGAAAGGGCTGCCCTGCTCCCTGTAACAAGCAGCGGCTGAGGGTCTGGAGGGATTCTCACAGCGGCTGGGTTGCCCTGAGAGGTGTGCGTCCTCAGCCCCAGGCCTAGAGGCCCAGCCTACAGCCCCAGAGCGTAGAAGAGTCACCCAGAACAGCATTTAGCTGTGAAAAGAGCCAGGTTTCAGTCCGCAAGAAAAAGACACAGCTCTAGAATGCAGATTTCATCTTAAAGGGCCCGTGCAGAAAACCTTATTCACAGCCACTTCCCTGGGGCTCTGGTGGGGGAGAGCTGAGAGGACTGGAGTTGTGGGAGGAGAGTGTAAAACTGGAGGCCCAGGGAGAGACACTGTGGGGGATGGCTACCGGAAACCCTGTGCTGAGTCACTATCCAGTACCACAGTTGCCATCTTTTTTGGGTGGAGCAATCCCTTCTGAGTGCCATCAGCTAGAGGAAAAGCAACTGCTCCGCCCTTGGGAGTCAATCCTACCTGTCATGGCAATGGGTTGTTCTGAGAAGCCAGGAAGCAGGGGCTGCGTCAATGACTCGGTTTTCTGGTGTTGAGACTGGAGCTCCCTCCCACACTCTTCCGAGTCTATGACTGGTGCTTCCATCTCACAAGAGACTCAGTTGAAACTGTGAGTGGGCAGACCACACCTCTAGGTCTCAGAGGCCACACCCACCAGATTCCTGGGGCCACACCCTACTGAGGTCTGTGAAAAAAAGTCTGGACAGGCCCTGGCTGGTTGGCTCAGTGGTAGAGCGTCGGCCTGGTGTGCGGAAGTCCCGGGTTCGATTCCTGGCCAGGGCACACAGGAGAAGCACCCATCTGCTTCTCCACCCCTTCCCCTCTCCTTCCTCTCTGTCTTTCTCTTCCCCTCCCTCAGCCAAGGCTCTATTGGAACAAAGATGGCCCGGGCACTGGGGATGGCTCCTCAGCCTCTGCCCCAGGCGCTAGAGTGGCTCTGGTCATGACAAAGCGACGCCCCGGATAGGCAGAGCATCGCCCCCTGGTGGGCGTGCCGGGTGGATCCGGGTCGGGCACATGCGGGAGTCTGTCTGACTGCCTCCCCGTTTCCAGCTTTGGAAAAATACAAAAAAAAAAAAGTCTGGACAGATTGACACCTGGTGCAAAGGGGCAGAAGACAACCACCAACCTTCCTAATCGCCATATTGCTGCAGGCTCTAGACTCCAGCAGAGGTTTTTTTCAGCAGATGAGTCCATCAGTAAGCCAGCAGACTGGCTGCAGGAGGCGAAACTCAGGGAAACTTGGTCATTTGAGCAGACCAGAGTGGACTAGAGTGGGTAAAAGCCAGCCTTGGAGTGCAGTTTGTTATTTCCATACACCTGGCCTAGCAGAGGCAACCACAAACTCTGAATTGCTTGTAGCTTCAAAAAGGTTGCTGAGGGCCAATCACAGGCAGTGTCTCCCACTGGTCTGCACTGGGTTCCTGCTTGGGAGGCCCAGGGCTGGCACATCCAGGGGCCAGTTTCAGAAAGCATTGGTTCAGGACCTAACAACCTTTGCTAGAGTGGTATCCTAATGAAAATCTCCTCACACCTGGCCCAGATGTGGCGGTGAAAAAGAAGGAAATCTTACCTTTTGTGACAGCATGGATGATCCTGGAGATTATTATGCTAAGTGAAATAAGCCAAGCAAAAAAAAGGAAAATATCATATGGTCTCACATATATGTGGAATCTAATGGACAAAGTGAACTGAGGAATGGAACAGAGGCAGAAACAGGGTCACAGAGACCAGAGGGACAGCAGTCGGAGGAAAGAGGATGAAGGGATGGGATCAGAGAGAGTAGGGGGATTGGTAAAATTATATATACATAGCACAGATATAGATAGCAGGACAGCAAGTCCTAAGAAAAGAGGGAGGGAGTTGGGGGGGGGGGGAAAGAGGTATAAAAAGGGACACAGGGGTGTGGGGTGAGGGAGTTATGTTCAGTGGGACACTTTAATCCATGTAAACACAAGTTAAAAATTAATAAAAATTAAAAAAATTCATGAGATTACACAGCAGAAGCTATATTAAAGGCCTAGAATTAAAAAGTAAAAAAAAAAAGAAACTTATTTTTGTTTTCAGATTTTTTTCATTCTTTATTCAACTTAGAAAGAAAAGATAAAGAACGAGACAGAAAGAGGGAGATGCAGAAAGAAGTCAACGATTAAGCTACCAATCACCCACTCAACCCGATGAGAAAAGCCTGGCCAGGACGTTCCTCAACACTCCGCCCTCCCACCCACACTCCGTTAATACCTGGACATGCCAGGCCCCTGTTAGGCACTCCCACAAGCTCGGCGTGCCATCTGTTCCATCCCTGTTGCAAGGGCCAGTGCCAGGTGCCTAAGGAGCAGTGCAGGGGTCAGTTCCAATGAATCCTCTGCTTGCCTGGGCACTGCCTTTCCAAAGAAGCAGCCAGCGCCCAACTCCACGTGCGGGAGGGCGGAAGAGAATCCCTGTCCAAGGTGAAAGCACTGCTCCCTGGAACGCGGGAGATCCCCCTCTGCCTGCTGGGCAGCCAGCATCGCCGCCTCAGGGACCAGACCATTTTTGAAGAGGAGCAGTTGTACACTGGGCACCTAGGGATAGAAGAGAGTGGCAGGACCCGGCTCCTGAGCGGCTAGTGTGCAGGATGGGCCGAGGAGGGGAGGAAGCAGCTCAGGCCCAGCGCTCGTGGGCGACCAGCAAACACCTGAGTGCACTGCCAGGCTCCGCGGAGTGGCCAGGGCCACATCGAAGTGCAGTGCCCAGGCGTGTGTAGGGTATACAACCCTGTGGCCAAGCGAAAAGAGAAAAAACGGGGCTAGGGAAGCAAAAGCCTACAGCACCCGGTATTCCCAGGCGGTCTCCCATCCAGGTACTAACCAGGCCTGACCCTGCTTAGCTTTCGAGATCGGACGAGATCGGGCGTGTTCAGGGTAGTATGGCCGTAGACGTTTGGTGGCCTCCTCCCGGCTCCTAAGAAGAAACGCCTGCCCTCCCGGTCTCCTCACTGCTTTGCGTCCTAGGTGCCTGAGCACGCCAGGCCCCTGTTAGACACTCGCACAAGCTCCGCTGCCATCTGTTGCGTATCTGCCGCCGCGGTTTCCCATGGGCTGCCAAGAGAACCTTCTCAGCGCCCTGTCATTATTCCCGGGGGCCAAAGGTGTGCCCACACTCCCAGACGGTGGGAACCGGAGCGAGGGTCAGGGCTCTCAGTGGCTCAGCGACTTGCAGAAGAGTGGGTGGGAGGGCTGGTGACCGGATGAAAAGGGCCAGTGTCAGCCGCCTGGACAGCAGTGTAGGGGTGTGTTCCCAGGACCCCTCCGCTTGCGGCGGAACGAGTGGCCTAAGCGGCGTTGGGAGCCCCCCCCCCCCCCAACTCCGCGAGGAGGCGGAAGAGACGCCCCAGTCCCAGGCGAAGGCGTGCTCTCCGGAATGCGGGAGCTCCTCCTCTCCCTGCTGCACGGCCAAGGACCAGTTTGCAGAGGAGCCTGGAGTTGGTTGCACAGCGGGCACCCAGTGATAAAGAGCAGTGGCAGGACCCTGCTCCTGGGCAGCTGGTGTGCTTGGCGGTGTGGAGGAGCGGGGAGGCAGCTCAGCAAGCGCGCTGGTAGGCGACAGCTCAGTTCCAGTTCCAGGCACCTTTGGTGCTCAGCCTGCATCTCCCGCTGCAGCTCTTGAGAGAGGTCAACCCCCATCTCCAGCATTCATTTCAGTTCAAGCCTTCACTGGTTCTCAGCCTCTAGCCTGACCAGCAGTTCTTGAATCTGAAACTCTTTCTCCAGTGACTGTTCTAGCTCATGCTGTTGTTGGCATTCAGTTGGCAGCTCATACTGGAGCTTTTGACCTCAGGCAGCCTCTCACACAGAGCTCTCATTTTCTTTTTCCAGGGTTGTAAAAAGCACCCAGCCAATGGCACCTAAAAATACAGCCATGGAGAACCATATGCTGGAGAACAAAGACCTCTCCTCTATCCCACCCTTCAAAGGTGTTGGCATCTCCACACTGATCTGATCCAAATCTGGCCCACTATGCCAAATGTAAGGCTATTGGTTGAAGCCAAGAGCAGGTTCATACTGAATTCAGGCAGATGGTAGAGAAACTGTGGACTTGAAAAGTGTCAGGCCATACCCATTTATTGGAGGCCTACAGAGACAGGAGAGCAAATAAACAAAGGAAATCCTGCGTTTTGCAGTGGAGGGGATGGGATCAGGAAAACTGCTCCTTATGCTGACAGCTGAGGGAATCAGGGAACCAAACCTTACAGTGGTGGGAAAGCAGTCTGGCCGAATCACCCCTGAGGGAAAGCACACATACCTTTTTATAGACACACACGTGGCTTTTTCCCACATGCTCATGCAATAATTGTGCAAAGTGCTTGCAGCCAGGAAACCAGGGAGCAAGCTTAACACACCAGTTTTTCCCACATCGCTGTGGGTTAAAGCATTGTTCTGAAATTAGAAGTTTGCCAGTTTGATCCCCTGTCAGGGCAATAAAGGGGAAGCAATCAATTAATGATTATGAGGCACAACAAAGGTTGCTTACCACTTCCCTCTCTCTCTCTTTCTCTGTCTCTATATATAAAAAAAAAGTCAATCAATCAATCAATCAATCAATAATTAAGAACTGGACAGATAGCTGGAATGGTTAGAACATCATACAAAATTGCAGAGGTTGTTGGTTTGATCCCCAGTAAGGGAATATACAGAAACAACTTGATGTTGTTCCCTGTTTTAACCTCACTGCCTCTTTCTAAGAGAAAGGAAGAAAAGGAAAGGAAAGGAAGGGAAGAAAAAAAAGAAAAGAAGAAAGAAAGAAAGAAAGAAAGAAAGAAAAAGAAAAGTAAATCTAGTTGAACCATTCATCAGGTCTAATTCTCCCAACACACCTGACCTTTATTTTCTTTTCTTCCCACCCTATTAAGTGCTGAAGGCACGGATAAAAGGATTGACTGCAGCTGATGCTGGTGAACTCTTTCAACATGGCAGCAGTGAGACAGCAGAAGTGAGAAGGGGGTTTCTGTGAAATGGCTTGAGTGCCACAAGAGCTTGGGAAAGAAAAGTGGGAGGATTGTGGTGGCAAATTCCAGCCTGAGATTCTCAAGACTGGGAAGTGATTGAAACTCAGCCAGGTAAAGGAGCAGTATGTTTGAGGAGTGTCAGGGTTGGTGGCAACTGTGAGAGTGTATAGAGTAGGGCATGGAGAAAATTATAAACAATGGCTGAGACTGGGCCAGGTAAAGGGTGTTATAAAGGCAGAGGTTGGTGTGGGGCTTTGTTCATGACAGGTTGGTGATGGAGAGACCAAGGGTAAGGAGGAAAATGGTTGTGGCATGTCTTTGGAAGGATGACTGGACCCTTGTGAGAGATGTTCTGAAGGGGAAGGGAATGGAGAGGACTGAGCCTATGATGTTTGTGTGTAAGATTTGGGAGGTGGGTTCATCTAGAAATAAATGGGGAAGTGTGTAAGGCAGACTTTGCATAAAATAAGAATAGCTATTTAGGAAATGGAGAATTTATCAGATTGAGGACAGAATAGAGAATGATTCACGGGGAGTGAAGAATTGGAGGGAGGGAGGTTGGATGGGCAACAGGACAGTGTGCTGCACAGTGGAAGAAGTTTGTGTGTTTACTTTCCCTTGGTGAAAGGAATTGTGAGCAAAGTTAAGCAGCATCAGCTGCTGACAATTCTAATTACCAGGGCTTCCAACTTTAATAAGGTGGTAGTGGCATCAGAAAATGGTCATTTGCTGATGAAGAATTGGATTTGGCTGAGAGTTCAACTGGATTTACCCTGAAAAACTTTCTAAATCACCTCTCTTGTTTGTCTGGCTTAATGCAAAAGAAAAAAAAAAAAGACAAAATAGGAAAACTCATGTCACAGGACTGTGGTAGGACCAAGGGAGTCTTCCAGATTTTAGCAGTGCGTCAGTGTGTTTGTAGTCTTTCTGTGTTGCAGCCCTACATACTAAAGTGGAATTGTGAAAGTCTAAAAAAGGGAGCAGAAAATGAAAAATTGCATGTAGGCAATGCTGGAGGGTTCCCTTCCTCCACACCCTCCCCAGCTCTGATTGTTCATTGACTTGTTAGTGAAAACCCTTCTGACAGGTGTGAAGAAATGTCTCATAGTAGTTTTAATTTGCATTTCTCTACTGATTTGTGACATTGAGCATTTTTTATATGCCCATTTTTAGTGGGGAGTTATTTGAATATTCTAACACTTTATTTATTGCATGAGGTTTATAGTTTCCAATTGTGGGGTTTTTTTCTTTGTTTTTTGGGGGGGTTTTTTTGTTTGTTTGTTTTTTTGTTTGTTTGTTTTTTTTTTTTGTTTTTTTTTTTGTTTTTTTTGTATTTTTCTGAAGCTAGAAAACGGGAGAGACAGTCAGACAGACTCCCGCATGCGCCTGACCTGGATCCACCCGGCACGCCCACCAGGGGGCGACACTCTGCCCACCAGGGGGCGATGCTCTGCCCCTCCGGGGCATCGCTCTGCAGCAACCAGAGCTACTCTAGCACCTGGGGCAGTGGCCAAGGAGCCATCCCCAGCGCCTGGGCCATCTTTGCTTCAATGGAGCCTCAGCTGCGGGAGGGGAAGAGAGAGATAGAGAGGAAGGAGAGGGAGAGGGGTGGAGAAGCAAATGGGCACTTTTCCTGTGTGCCCTGGCCGAGGAATAGAACCCGGGACTTCTACATGCCAGGCCGATGCTCTACCACTGAGCCAACCGACCAGGGCCCCAATTGTGTTTTGACTTCTTTAGAAATCATGGTATATGTTGCTCCAGTTCAGCTTGATGTTTTACAAATTTAATGGATTTAAGCAGGAACCGCTAGAAGGAGTCAGCCACTAAACTGAGTGAGGTGTAGGCTAATCTGCCCCTTAAGCAGGCATAGGGTACTTGAGCTGCCTCTCTGACCCACATGGCACTTGCACATTTTTATCATGGTGCACACTTAGGATAAGCTTTACCTTATCTGAAAGTGCACCTGAGATAGTGTCTGCTGCTTCTGGTCATGCTGAGGCAATTTAAATTGCTCCAGCGGCCACTTGGGAGGCATTGCAATGGAACTGAGAGAAAAAGGTAAGACTGGAAAGAGGCAATATACAGAGGACCAACAGAGAAATGTTCTGGTATGAAATATTGTGGATATTTTAAAAGATTTTTTGTGGTATAAGGCAGTGAGAGTTTACATGAGAATTAGAATCATAAGTTTATTTATGCTTTGCTTTATATTACAAAGGAACTAAGCATATATGTGACAATTAGAAAATATGTCTTGTGAAATATTAAAAATAATCATGCTACCAGTAAATACAGCTCAACCAACAACTATATTAAATTTGTTTATGAATATTAATGTAAAGAATACTGGCATAACAGATAATTTACAATTACTTAATTTTAGTTTTTACCAGAATTAAAATTTTCTTAAAGATTTAGAATACTAATATACTCAGTAAAGCTACAGAAAAATCAATAGCAAAATGAACTCTGTATAAAATAAAACAAAGATATGTTCTGATTGAATTAAAATGTATGATATACTGGGATAAGTTTTTGAGAGAAAGCAAATTAGTTTTGTCTTAAAGTAAGGATTGTTGTTTCAGAATAATAAAGATCTTTTTTAAAAGGACAAAAGTTGACTATAAAAGAGAAAGTGGTAGAAGATTTATGAGGAGAAATAAGAAAAAATTTATATATAGTTAAGCTGAGTAAGATTAAAATTAATTAATTAATTAAAGATAGAAACATGAATAGTAGTAACCTGATATAGATGCAAATTTGGTTCTATTTTACTTTGTTAAAGAAATAAACTTTTTCTATACTGTGTAGCACCAGATAAGATATTATAAAATTTTTTCTGCCTATAAAGCAAAGATACTGTGTTTTTTTGTTGTTGTTGTTTTTTGTATTATTCTGAAGCTGGAAACGGGGAGAGACAGTCAGACAGACTCCCGCATGCGCCCGACCGGGATCCACCCGGCAAGCCCACCAGGGGCGACGCTCTGCCCACCAGGGGGCAATGATCTGCCCCTCTGGGGCGTCGCTCTGCCGCGACCAGAGCCACTCTAGCGCCTGGGGCAGAGGCCAAAGAGCCATCCCCAGCGCCCGGGCCATGTTTGCTCCAATGGAGCCTCGGCTGCGGGAGGGGAAGAGAGAGACAGAGAGGAAGGAGGGGGGTGGAGAAGCAAATGGGCGCTTCTCCTATGTGCCCTGGCCGGGAATCAAACCTGGGTCCCTCGCACGCCAGGCCGACGCTCTACCGCTGAGCCAACCAGCCAGGGCTGATACTGTGTTTTTTAAAAATTTATGTTACTGATATCTATTTTTTCAAAGGGGTCTTTGATTACTATAGGAAACAATCTTCTCAATCCTAAGAACCAAAGATCTGATAATAATATATCAATCCAGTGCTAATGTGATAGGACCCTTTTCCCAACACTCAGAAATAAAAGCTTTAGTGATTGCATGCCCCACTTTCATGTGTAATAGTGGGAAGGGTCACACATAAAAGAGAGGGGTGTCCAGTCACTACGGCCTTTTTTTTTTTTTTTTTTTAATTTTGTATTTTTCTGAAGCTGGAAAAGGGGAGGCAGTCAGACAGACTCCGGCATGCACCCGACCGGGATCCACCCGGCATGCCCACCAGGGGGCAATGCTGTGCCCATCTGGGGCGTCGCTCTGTTGCGACCAGAGCCACTCTAGCGCCTGAGGCAGAGGCCATGGAGCCATCTTCAGCACCCAAAGCCAATGAGCTTGAATCAATGGAGCCATGGCTATGGGAGAGAAAGAGAGAGAAGGGAAGTGGGAGGGATGGAGAAGTAGATTGTCCCTGCTTCTCCTGTGTTCCCTGACCGGGAATCAAACCGAGGACATCCACAAGGCAGGCCAATGCTCTACCACTGAGCAAACCAGCCAGGGCCTTAAATTTACTTTCAGAATAAAAAAAAACTTTAATGACATTGGTATTTTATTGGAAATTGCATTAAATCTATATAGAGGCAGTCCCAGGTTATAAATGAGATTGATTCTGTAAGTTGTTCTTTGGTAAATTGGTATGTAATTTAGAGCAGGTATATTTCCCTATTAAATGCAACTTACACAGATGTGTCTTCATATAGTATTTATTTTTACCTTTCTGTGCATAAATACTTGAACATTTTCAAATACAACTTTAAACTATCTTGGATGATGCAGAAGATGGCGGACTTTTTGGAGAAGATGGGACTGGTGTTAGAGTGACAGGGTTTGATTCTGCTGCTGGAATCAGTTTCTTGAAGTATGCATCAAAGGAGGTTTTTAGAGAGCTCTTTTTTTCTCATCATAAATGGCCTTGTAACATCTCAAGGCCTTTTTGCAAATATACAGTACATTTTGGTAAAACTCTCTGTATCAGGATCTTGTGACTATCTTTGACATTCCTGGTTCCATAAGACATAAAAGAATCGGCTAACTCTTTTGTAAAAAAGTGCGGGGGGGGTTTCATGCTTCTGGAATTTTTTTGGTTCATTGCCCCCTTTAACTTTTTTCTATTTTTTTTCTTTTCTTTTTTTTAAGATTTTATTTATTTATTATAGAGAAAGGAGGTGGGGGAGGAGAAGGAAGCATCAACTCCCATATGTGCCTTGACCAGGCAAGCCCAGGGTTTTGAACCGACGACCTCAGCGTTTCCAGGTTGACGCTTTATCCACTGCACCACCACAGAGGTTCAGGAAGATTTTTTTCTTTTTAAGAAAGGGTTATTTACCTGACCTGTGGTGGCGCAGTGGATAAAGCGTCGACCTGGAAATGCTGAGGTCGCCGGTTCGAAACCCCTGGGCTTGCCTGGTCAAGGCCACATATGGGAGTTGATGCTTCCAGCTCCTCCTCCCCTTCTCTCTGTCTCTCCTCTCTCTCTCTCTCTCCCTCTCTCTCTCTCCCTCTCCCTCTCCCTCTCCTCTCTAAAATGAATAAATAAAAAATAAAAAAAGGGTTATTGAGGCCCTGGCCTGTTGGCTTAGTGGTAGAGTGTCGGCCTGGCGTGCAGAAGTCCTGGGTTCAATTCCTGGCCAGGGCACACAGGAGAGGCACCCATCTGCTTCTCCACCCCTCCCCCTCTCCTTCCTTTCTGTCTCTCTCTTCCCCTCCCACAGCGAGGCTCCATTGGAGCAAAGATGGCCTGGGCACTGGGGATGGCTTCCTCTGGCCTCTGTCCCAAGCGCTAGAGTGGCTTCTGTCACGACAGAAGCGACCCCCTGGAGGGGCAGAGCATCGCCCCCTGGTGGGCAGATCGTCGCCCCCTGGTGGGCGTGCCGGGTGGATCCCAGTCGGGCGCATACGGGAGTCTGTCTGACTGTCTATCCCCGTTTCCAGCTTCAGAAAAATACAAAAAAAAAACAAAACAAAAAACCCAAAAACAAAACAAAACAAAAAAGGGTTATTGATGTTTGGGACTGAAAACACGAGTTAACTTGGGAGTGGCTGTTTCCTCTTACAAATTGTTAATGCTCAGTTTTGTTTCATTCACAGTGACATTCACATTCAACATGCTGGTTAGGTCCTTGAACACGAAATGTGAGATTTCAAATTACTTCTAACATAAGTTGGTAAAAGTTTTGTACAAATTCGTTTATACTTAAAAGTAGACTACATTCTTGCCCAGCAGACAGTTAAGGTTTTTACACGTTAGATTTACTTTTTCATTGTATCAATGTCCAGCCCTAGATTGTATTTTAGTTTTATCATGGTGCATTGCTAAAACTAGTTTCAAGTTTTCTGATTTAGCTTTGCTTTTGTGTATGTTGGGCATTGCTTTAAAATTAACTTCAGAAATTTATTATTATTTTTTTCTCTGTATTTTTCTGAAGTTGGAAACGGGGAGGCAGTCAGACAGACTCCCGCATGCCCCCGACCGGGATCCACCTGGCAACCCCACCAGGGGGCGATGCTCTGCCCATCTGGGGCATTGCTCTGTTGCAACCAGGCCATTCTAGTGCCTGAGGCAGAGGCCACAGAGCCATCCTCAGCGCCCAGGCCAACTTTGCTCCAATGGAGCCTTGGCTGTGGGAGGGGAAGAGAGAGACAGAGAGGAAGGAGAGGGGGGAGAGTGGAGAAGCAGATGGGTGCTTGTCCTGTGTGCCCTGGCTGGGAATCAAACCCAGGACTCCTGCACGCCAGGCCGATGCTCTACCACTGAGCTAACTGGCCAGGATCCAGGAATTTATTTTTAAATTTTGTTTTATTTTTGGCTCATGAAGATCTTCCACGCTTAAGTTACAGAACGTCTTTCTTTAACCAAAAAAAGCTTCATTTTCAAACTGCACCGTAAATAGCATATTGAAAGCAATATACAATCAGATTCCTGATGATAAAATGACATCATTGTGTAAACAAAGTTATGAACCCTTAAGGAAAGACAAGTTAACCCTGAATCTAAATGTAAATCCAACTATATAGCTAACAATAATGACAAGTTTGCCTGACCAGGCAGTGGCGCAGTGGATAGAGCATCGGACTGGGATGCAGAGGACCCAGGTTTGAGACCCCGAGCTCACCAGCTTGAGTGTGGGCTCATCTGGTTTGAACAAAGCTCACCAGCTTGGACCCAAGGTCGCTGGCTTGAGCAAGGGGTTACTGGGTCTGCTGAAGGCCCATGGTCAAGGCACATATGAGAAAGCAATCAATGAACAACTAAGGTGTCACAATGAAAAACTGATGATTGATGCTTCTCATCTCTCTGCATTCCTGTCTGTCTGCCCCTATCTATCCCTCTCTCTGACTCTCTGTCTCTGTCAAATAATAATAATAATAATAATAATAATAATAATGGCAAGTTCAACTTAACTGCACATCTATTGACAGGAAATGTTACACTTGTGTCATAAGTTAAAACTAAAGATGAATCCTCCATTTCACACAACACTTGGAACAAAGTATGTGCAGAATCAAACAACCATTGTCAAACAACCAATATGTGACCTGTCATGTTAACCCTCAGCCTGGACCAAATTCCAGAGAGCTACAACTTAAATTTAAATACCTACCTTAATGATGACCCCAGATGTCTTTTAACACTAAATAAAATATTTTTCTAAACTTTTCATAATTCTACCTCGAATGTCAAACTGGAATAATTCTAAGGTCCAGAAGATATCCTGCTATAAATGTGAACTCATATGTCTTTCTCTGTCATTCATGTTCAGAAGTTTCAGAATACCATGCAGGTCACTTGGAGAGTAGACTGTTTTAACTGTGAGTAAAATAAAACATATTTTGCCTAAAACCCACCAATAGCCCTCAAAAATTTTAACGCTGTGTGTAAATCTGCTCTTAATGATCACTTTCAGGTGCGCTGTAAATATCCATCTTCTTTTTTCTTTCATGTTTTACAGGTATAAATCCAAAGGTCCAGTTTCTGGCACACCAGAAACAGTGCTGTGTTTCCATTCGGTTGCCATTTTAGATGTTCAACGCATACACGTTTTTTCTCTCTGGTATATGTTCAGCGTTTGCAAGGGCACATGGCAGGTGAGACATGCATCCATGTTAGTAGCATAAGGAACAGATCATTTCTGTGATTTCATTCATTAATGCAGAGAGCCGGCTTAAAATCTCTTTAAAGCATTCTGTAGGATTTAGCACTTTCTTTAAGACCCACCGTATACAGACGTTTAAAAGTTACCATATATATCAAGGCTTTCATTCCACCCTTTACCGAATGCACAAGAATCACCACTCATAAGTTACTACAATATTGAAGTACTTGCTAGAGTTACATTGTGGTCTGCTCTTCAGGGAAAGCTGTGCTTGGCAATACTTTTGTTTTTCTTTAGGAATTGAGATAGTACTCAGCTTTGTTACACAATGATAGGTACATCCACTGCTGTGCTTAGATTCTTGAACCTGAAATGGTGAGATTTCAAATTACTGTTAATATAAGTTTGGTAAGAAGATGTGCAAAGATTTGTTCATACTTAAAGCAGACTATATTCTTCCAAGGCAATGGTTAATGCTTTTACACATCAGATTTAGTTTTTCATTGTATCTGGGTTCTTTGCTAAAAGTAGTTTCAAGTGTTTTGAGCTAGCTTCTCTCATGTGTATAGGATTGCTTTAAAATTAACTTCAGACTTTCATTTCTAAATTTCGTCTATGTTCAGCTCAGGAAGCTGTTCCCCGCTTAGGTTACAGAACGTCTTCCTTTAATCAAAAACTGCTTCATTTCTGAACTGCCCATTAAACACCATTTTGAGTTCAGTATGCAATCAGATTCCTGGTGGTAAAATACGACATCATTGTGTAAATAATGTTGTGAACCCTTAAGAAAAGACAAGTAAACCCGGAATCTAAAAGTAACTTCAATCTTATAGCTAACATTAACAGCAAGTCCAATTTAACTGCACATCTACAGGAAATGTTACACTTGTGTCATAAGTTAAAACTAAAGATTTACCCTACATTTCACACAATACTTGGAACAAAGCATGTGCAGAATCAAACAACCATTGTCAAACAACCAATCTTTGTTTGCCCTGTCATGTTTACTCTCAGCCTGGGTCAAATTCCAGAAGGAATACAACTAAAATTGGAATACCTATCTACCTATCTTAACAAGGATACCGGATGTATTTTAACAGTGAAATAAAATATTTTACTAAATGGTTTCTAATTCTACCCCTAATGTCAAATTGTAAATAATAATATCCTCTGGAAGAGGTACTAATCATAATGTGAACTCACAACTCATGCTCTATCATTCACGTTCAGAAGTTTCAGGATATCATGCAGGACACTTGGAAAGTTGTACGTATCAACTGGGTAGAAAATCAAACGTATTTGCCTGAAACCCACCAATGTCACTCGAAAATTTTACCCTGTACATACATCTGCTTTTAATGATGCATAGAATGATTGGTTATAGATGCGTTGTAAATATTCATCCCATTTTTTTCTTTCATGTTGTATAGGTGTAAATCCAAAGGTCCCGTTCCCATGCATCCCAAACCATGCTGTGCTTCCATTTAAATGCCACTTTACACGTTCAACTTATACACGTCTATTCTCATCAGTGTATGTTCAGCGTTCTGCAGGGCACTTTGCAGATGAGACACGCGTCTGTGTTAGTACCATAAGGAAGAGATCATCAATGTCATGTCAGCCATTAATAAAGAGAGAAAGCTTAAAATATCTTCAAGGCATTCTGTATGTTTTAGCACTTTCTCAAGACCCACAGTATGCAGAGTTTTATAAGTCACCATACAGGTCAAACTGGTTCATTTCTCTCTTCACAGAATGCAGAAGAATCACTCCTCAGAAGTTACTATATGATTGGAGTATGTGTAGATTTTCATGGTGGTCTGCCATTCAGGAAAAGCAGTGCTTGTCAATATTTGAATACACTGATGACCAGCAGTTTTACGCAGTAGTTATCTCATGGCGCTGGCTATT
Source organism: Saccopteryx leptura (assembly GCF_036850995.1). Taxonomy (NCBI): domain Eukaryota; kingdom Metazoa; phylum Chordata; class Mammalia; order Chiroptera; family Emballonuridae; genus Saccopteryx; species Saccopteryx leptura. The sequence continues at coordinate 172,511,148 of NC_089507.1, forward strand.
TCTTCTTGATTGAGTATGAAAGTGAAACAATGTAAATACACTTTAGTATACTTTATTTATACATAATGAATTTAAACGAAACTCTACATGTGAGCTACGTATTATATTTTGGACATATTATATATTTCAGTAATTTTCCTTGTTGTCAGCTATGTGCAGTGGTACGCAACATGTTTTTTGTTTTTTAGAGAGACAGAGAAAGAGTCAGAGAGAGGGATAGACAAGGACAGACAGACAGGAACAGAGAGATGAGAAGCATCAATCATTAGTTTTTCGTTTCACATTGTGACACCTTAGTTGCTCATTGATTGATTTCTCATATGTGCCTTGACTGGGGGACTACAGCAGACCGTGTGACCCCTTGCTCAAGCCAGTGACCTTGGACTCAAGCTGGTGAGCTTTGCTCAAACCAGCTGAGCCTGCACTCAAGCTGGCACCCTCAGGGGTTTCGAAACTGGGTCCTCCACATCCCAGTCCAGCGCTCTATCCACTGCACCACTGCCTGGTCAGGATTAATTTATAATTTTTGAAAGAAACAATAAATTCTTTGACTCCATAATTAACACAGTGACCAAGATTTTTTTAAATTTTTAAATATTTGCTAAGAAATAAGATACTAAAAGCTTCTAAAATGTTAGGTAATTCTGAAAAAGTTTTCACAAAACCTGGCAGCAGAGGGAAGGTTCTAAAAGATTATTTTCAAACTCTGCAGAAAGAATAATTATGAGGTCAGGAATTGATGAAGATATCGAGCTGAAAGAGCAACGTCTGCTGCACTTGCTGCAATTGCAAAACAGAAAGAAACTTCTGAGGAAAGAAAGATGGCAACAAAGTAGGTGGAAGTTCCATCTGACACATCCCAGGACCAAATTGGACTACAACTTAATTTAAGAACAGTCATCCTGAAAAACCAACTTTGGACTAAACTAAGAGGACTCTTTAACCAACGATCATCAAAGAAGCCACATCGAGACTGGTAGGAAGGGTGGAGACGCGGAAAGGGCTGCCCTGCTCCCTGTAACAAGCAGTGGCTGAGGGTCTGGAGGGATTCTCACAGCGGGGTGGGTTGCCTGAGAGGTGTGCGTCCTCAGCCCCAAGCCTAGAGGCCCAGCCTACAGCCCCAGAGCATAGAAGAGGCACCCAGAACAGCATTTAGCTGTGAAAAGAGCCAGGTTTCAGTCCGCAAGAAAAAGACACAGCTCTAGAATGCAGATTTCATCTTAAAGGGCCCGTGCAGAAAACCTTATTCACAGCCACTTCCCTGGGGCTCTGGTGGGGGAGAGCTGAGAGGACTGGAGTTGTGGGAGGAGAGTGTAAAACTGGAGGCCCAGGGAGAGACACTGTGGGGGATGGCTACCGGAACCCCTATGCTGAGTCACTATCTGGTACCGTCATCCTGAAAAACCAGTTGCCATCTTTTTTGGGTGGAGCAATCCCTTCTGAGTGCCATCAGCTAGAGGAAAAGCAACTGCTCCGCCCTTGGGAGTCAATCCTACCTGTCATGGCAATGGGTTGTTCTGAGAAGCCAGGAAGCAGGGGCTGCGTCAATGACTCGGTTTTCTGGTGTTGAGACTGGAGCTCCCTCCCACACTCTTCCGAGTCTATGACTGGTGCTTCCATCTCACAAGAGACTCAGTTGAAACTGTGAGTGGGCAGACCACACCTCTAGGTCTCAGAGGCCACACCCACCAGACTCCTGGGGCCACACCCTATTGAGGTCTGTGAAAAAAAGTCTGGACAGGCCCTGGCTGGTTGGCTCAGTGGTAGAGCGTCGGCCTGGTGTGCGGAAGTCCCGGGTTCGATTCCTGGCCAGGGCACACAGGAGAAGCACCCATCTGCTTCTCCACCCCTTCCCCTCTCCTTCCTCTCTGTCTTTCTCTTCCCCTCCCTCAGCCAAGTCTCTATTGGAACAAAGATGGCCCAGGCGCTGGGGATGGCTCCTCGGCCTCTGCCCCAGGCGCTAGAGTGGCTCTGGTCATGACAAAGCGACGCCCCGGATAGGCAGAGCATCGCACCCTGGTGGGCGTGCCGGGTGGATCCGGGTCGGGCACATGCGGGAGTCTGTCTGACTGCCTCCCTGTTTCCAGCTTTGGAAAAATACAAAAAAAAAAAAAAGTCTGGACAGATTGACACCTGGGGCAAAGGGGCAGAGGACAACCACCAACCTTCCTGATCGCCATATTGCTGCTGGCTCTAGACTCCAGCAGAGGTTTTTTTCAGCAGATGAGTCCATCAATAAGCCAGCAGACTGGCTGCAGGAGGCGAAACTCAGGGAAACTTGGTCATTTGAGCAGACCAGAGTGGACCAGAGTGGGTAAAAGCCAGCCTTGGAGTGCAGTTTGTTATTTCCATACACCTGGCCTAGCAGAGGCAACCACAAACTCTGAATTGCTTGTAGCTTCAAAAAGGTTGCTGAGGGCCAATCACAGGCAGTGTCTCTCACTGGTCTGCACTGGGTTCCTGCTTGGGAGGCCCAGGGCTGGCACATCCAGGGGCCAGTTTCAGAAAGCATTGGTTCAGGACCTAACAACCTTTGCTAGAGTGGTATCCTAATGAAAATCTCCTCACACCTGGCCCAGATGTGGCGGTGAAAAAGAAGGAAATCTTACCTTTTGTGACAGCATGGATGATCCTGGAGATTATTATGCTAAGTGAAATAAGCCAAGCAAAAAAAGGAAAATATCATATGATCTCACATATATGTGGAATCTAATGGACAAAGTGAACTGAGGAATGGAACAGAGGCAGAGACAGGGTCACAGAGACCAGAGGGACAGCAGTCGGAGGAAAGAGGATGAAGGGATGGGATCAGAGAGGGTAGGGGGATTGGTAAAATTATATATACATAGCACAGATATAGATAGCAGGACAGCAAGTCCTAAAGAAAAAGAGGGAGGGAGTTGGGGGAGGGGGGGAAAGAGGTATAAAAAGGGACACGGGTGTGGGGTGAGGGAGTTATGTTCAGTGGGACACTTTAATCCATGTAAACACAAATTAAAAATTAATAAAAATTAAAAAAATTCATGAGATTACACAGCAGAAGCTATATTAAAGGCCTAGAATTAAAAAGTAAAAAAAAAAAGAACCTTATTTTTGTTTTCAGATTTTTTTCATTCTTTATTCAACTTAGAAAGAAAAGATAAAGAACGAGACAGAAAGAGGGAGATGCATAAAGAAGCCAACGATTAAGCTACCAATCACCCACTCAACCCGATGAGAAAAGCCTGGCCAGGACGTTCCTCAACACTCCGCCCTCCACACCCACACCGTTAATACCTGGACATGCCAGGCCCCCTCTTAGGCACTCCCACAAGCTCGGCGTGCCATCTGTTCCATCCCTGTTGCAAGGGCCAGTGCCAGGTGCCTAAGGAGCAGTGCAGGGGTCAGTTCCAATGAATCCTCTGCTTGCCTGGGCACTGCCTTTCCAAAGAAGCAGCCAGCGCCCAACTCCACGTGCGGGAGGGCGGAAGAGAATCCCTGTCCAAGGTGAAAGCACTGCTCCCTGGAACGCGGGAGATCCCCCTCTGCCTGCTGGGCAGCCAGCATCGCCGCCTCAGGGACCAGACCATTTTTGAAGAGGAGCATGGAGTTAGTTGCACACTGGGCACCCAGGGATAGAAGTGAGTGACAGGACCCGGCTCCTGGGCAGCTAGTGTGCAGGATGGGGCGGAGGAGGGGAGGAAGCAGCTCAGGCCCAGCGCTCGTGGGCGACTAGCAAACACCTGAGTGGACTCCAGGCTCCATGGAGTGGCCAGGGCCACATCGAAGTGCAGTGCCCAGGCGTGTGTAGGGTACACAACCCTGTGGCCAAGCAAAAAGAGAAAAAACGGGGCTAGGGAAGCAAAAAGCCTACAGCACCCGGTATTCCCAGGCGGTCTCCCATCCAGGTACTAACCAGGCCTGACCCTGCTTAGCTTCCGAGATCGGACGAGATCGGGCGTGTTCAGGGTAGTATGGCCGTAGACGCTTGGTGGCCTTCTTCCAGTGCCTAAGAAGAGACGCCTGGCTTCCAGGTTTCCTCACTGCTTTGCGTCCTAGGTGCCTGGGCACGCCAGGCCCCCTGTTAGACACTCGCACAAGCTCCGCTGCCATCTGTTTCGTATCTGCCGCCGCGGTTTCCCGTGGGCTGCCAAGAGAACCTTCTCAGCGCCCTGTCATTATTCCCCGGGGCCAAAGGTGTGCCCACACACCCAGACGGTGGGAACCGGAGCGAGGGTCAGGGGTCTCAGTGGCTCAGCCCACACACCCAGACGGTGGGAACCGGAGCGAGAGTCAGGGGTCTCAGTGGCTCAGCCCACACACCCAGACGGTGGGAACCGGAGCGAGGGTCAGGGGTCTCAGTGGCTCAGCCCACACACCCAGACGGTGGGAACCGGAGCGAGGGTCAGGGGTCTCAGTGGCTCAGCCCACACACCCAGACGGTGGGAACCGGAGCGAGGGTCAGGGGTCTCAGTGGCTCAGCGACTTGCAGAAGAGTGGGTGGGAGGGCTGGTGACCGGATGAAAAGGGCCAGTGTCAGCCGCCTGGGCAGCAGTGCAGGGGTGTGTTCCCAGGACCCCTCCGCTTGCCGCGGAACGAGTGACCTAAGCGGCGTTGGGCCCCACCAACTCCGCGAGGGGGCGGAAGAGACGCCCCAGTCCCAGGCGAAGGCGTGCTCTCCGGAATGCGGGAGCTCCTCCTCTCCCTGCTGCACGGCCAAGGAACAGTTTGCAGAGGAGCCTGGAACTGGTTGCACAGCGGGCACCCAGTGATAAAGGGGAGTGGCAGGACCCTGCTCCTGGGCAGCTGGTGTGCTTGGCGGTGTGGAGGAGCGGGGAGGCAGCTCAGCAAGCGCGCTGGTAGGCGACAGCCCAGTTCCAGTTCCAGGCACCTTTGGTGCTCAGCCTGCATCTCCCGCTGCAGCTCTTGAGAGAGGTCAACCCCCATCTCCAGCATTCATTTCAGTTCAAGCCTTCACTGGTTCTCAGCCTCTAGCCTGACCAGCAGTTCTTGAATCTGAAACTCTTTCTCCAGTGATTGTTCTAGCTCATGCTGTTGTTGGCATTCAGTTGGCAGCTCATACTGGAGCTTTTGACCTCAGGCAGCCTCTCACACAGAGCTCTCATTTTCTTTTTCCAGGGTTGTAAAAAGCACCCAGCCAATGGCACCCAAAAATACAGCCATGGAGAACCATATGTTGGAGAACAAAGACCTCTCCTCTATCCCACCCTTCAAAGGTGTTGGCATCTCCACACTGATCTGATCCAAATCTGGCCCACTATGCCAAATGTAAGGCTATTGGTTGAAGCCAAGAGCAGGTTCATACTGAATTCAGGCAGATGGTAGAGAAACTGTGGACTTGAAAAGTGTCAGGCCATACCCATTTATTGGAGGCCTACAGAGACAGGAGAGCAAATAAACAAAGGAAATCCTGCGTTTTGCAGTGGAGGGGATGGGATCAGAAAAACTGCTCCTTATGCTGACAGCTGAGGGAGTCAGGGAACCAAACCTTACAGTGGTGGGAAAGCAATCTGGCTGAATCACCCCTGAGGGAAAGCACACATACCTTTTTATAGACACACACGTGACTTTTTCCCACATGCTCATGCAATAATTGTGCAAAGTGCTTGCAGCCAGGAAACCAGGAAGCAAGCTTAACACACCAGTTTTTCCCACATCGCTGTGGGTTAAAGCATTGTTCTGAAATTAGAAGTTTGCCAGTTTGATCCCCTGTCAGGGCAATAAAGGGGAAGCAATCAATTAATGATTATGAGGCACAACAAAGGTTGCTTACCCCTTCCCTCTCTCTCCTTTCTCTGTCTCTATATAAAAAAAAGTCAATCAATCAATCAATAATTAAGAACTGGACAGATAGCTGGAATGGTTAGAACATCATACAAAATTGCAGAGGTTGTTGGTTTGATCCCCAGTAAGGGAATATACAGAAACAGCTTGATGTTGTTCCCTGTTTTAACCTCACTGCCTCTTTCTAAGAGAAAGGAAGAAAAGGAAAGGAAAGGAAGGGAAGAAAAAAAAGAAAAGAAGAAAGAAAGAAAGAAGAAAGAAAGAAAGAAAGTAAGAAAGAATGAAAGAAAGATAGAAAGAAAGAAAGAAAAAGAAAAGTAAATCTAGTTGAACCATTCATCAGGTCTAATTCTCCCAACACACCTGACCTTTATTTTCTTTTCTTCCCACCCTATTAAGTGCTGAAGGCACGGATAAAAGGATTGACTGCAGCTGATGCTGGTGAACTCTTTCAACATGGCAGCAGTGAGACAGCAGAAGTGAGAAGGGGGTTTCTGTGAAATGGTTTGAGTGCCACAAGAGCTTGGAAAAGAAAACTGGGAGGATTGTGGTGGCAAATTCCGGCCTGAGATTCTCAAGACTGGGAAGTGATTGAAACTCAGCCAGGTAAAGGAGCAGTATGTTTGAGGAGTGTCAGGGTTGGTGGCAACTGTGAGAGTATATAGAGTAGGGCATGGAGAAAATTATAAACAAGGGCTGAGACTGGGCCAGGTAAAGGGTGTTATAAAGGCAGAGGTGGGTGTGGGGCTTTGTTCATGACAGGTTGGTGATGGAGAGACCAGGGGTCAGGAGGAAAATGGTTGTGGCATGTCTTTGGAAGGATGACTGGACCCTTGTGAGAGATGTTCTGAAGGGGTTGGGAATGGAGAGGATTGAGCCTATGATGTTTGTGTGTAAGATTTGGGAGGTGGGTTCATCTAGAAATAAATGGGGAAGTGTGTAAGGCAGACTTTGCATAAAATAAGGATATTTAGGAAATGGAGAATTTGTCATATTTGAGGACAGAATAGAGAATGATTCACGGGGAGTGAAGAATTGGAGGGAGGGAGGTTGGATGGGCAACAGGACAGTGTGCTGCATAGTGGAAGAAGTTTGTGTGTTTACTTTCCCTTGGTGAAAGGAATTGTGAGCAAAGTTAAGCAGCATCAGCTGCTGACAATTCTAATTACCAGGGCTTCCAACTTTAATAAGGTGGTAGTGGCATCAGGAAATGGTCATTTGCTGATGAAGAATTGGATTTGGCTGAGAGTTCAACTGGATTTACCCTGAAAAACTTACTAAATCACCTCTCTTGTTTGTCTGGCTTAATGCAAAAAAAAAAAAAAAAAAAGACAAAATAGGAAAACTCATGTCACAGGACTGTGGTAGGACCAAGGGAGTCTTCCAGATTTTAGCAGTGCGTCATTGTGTTTGTAGTCTTTCTGTGTTGCAGCCCTACATACTAAAGTGGAATTGTGAAAATCTAAGAGAGGGAGCAGAAAATGAAAAATTGCATGTAGGCAATGTTGGAGGGTTCCCTTCCTCCACACCCTCCCCAGCTCTGATTGTTCATTGACTTGTTAGTGAAAACCCTTCTGACAGGTGTAAAGTAATGTCTCATAGTGGTTTTAATTTGCATTTCTCTACTGATTTGTGACATTGAGCATTTTTTATATGCCCATTTTTAGTGGGGAGTTATTTGAATATTCTAACACTTTATTTCCTGAGGTTTATAGTTTCCAATTGTGTTTTGACTTCTTTAGAAATCATGGTATATGTTGCTCCAGTTCAGCTTGATGTTTTACAAATTTAATGGATTTAAGCAGGAACCGCTAGAAGGAGTCAGCCACTAAACTGAGTGAGGTGTAGGCTAATCTGCCCCTTAAGCAGGCATAGGGTACTTGAGCTGCCTCTCTGACCCACATGGCACTTGCACATATTTATCATGGTGCACACTTAGGATAAGCTTTACCTTATCAGAAAGTGCCCCTGAGATAGTGTCTGCTGCTTCTGGTCATGCTGAGGCAATTTTATTTGCTCCAGCGGCCACTTGGGAGGCATTGCAATGGAACTGAGAGAAAAAGGTAAGACTGGAAAGAGGCAATATACAGAGGACCAGCAGAGAAATGTTCTGGTATGTAATATTGTGGGTATTTTAAAAGATTTTTTGTGGTACAAGGCAGTGAGAGTTTACTGAGAATTAGAATCGTAAGTTTATTTATGCTTTGCTTTATATTACAAAGGAACTAAGCATATATGCGACAATTAGAAAATATGTCTTGTAAAATATTAAAAATAATCATGCTACCAGTAAATACAGCTCAACCAACAACTATATTAAATTTGTTTATGAATATTAATGTAAAGAGAACTGGCATAACAGATAATTTACAATTATTTAATTTTAGTTTTTACAGAATTAAAATTTTCTTAAAGATTTAGAATACTAATATACTCAGTAAAGCTACAGGAAAATCAATAGCAAAATGAACTCTGTATAAAATAAAACAAAGATATGTTCTGATTGAATTAAAATGTATGATATACTGGGATAAGTTTTTGAGAGGAAGGGAATTAGTTTTGTCTTAAAGTAAGGATTGTTGTTTCAGAATAATAAAGATCTTTTTTAAAAGGACAAAAGTTGACTATAAAAGAGAAAGTGGTAGGAGATTTATGAGGAGAAATAAGAAAAAAATTTATTTATAGTTAAGCTGAGTAAGATTAAATTAATTTAATTAATTAAAGATAGAAACATGAATAGTAACCTGATGTAGATGCAAATTTGGTTCTATTTCACTTTGTTAAAGAAACAAACTTTTTCTATACTGTGTAGCACCAGATAAGATATAAAAAATTTTCAAAGCAAAGATACTGTGTTTTTAAAAAATTTATGTTACTGATATCTATTTTTTTTTTTTTTCATTTTTTCTGAAGCTGGAAACAGGGAGAGACAGTCAGACAGACTCCCGCATGCGCCCGACCGGGATCCACCCGGCACGCCCACCATGGGGCGACGCTCTGCCCACCAGGGGGCGACGCTCTGCCCACCAGGGGGCGATGCTCTGCCCATCCTGGGCGTCGCCTTGTTGCGATCAGAGCCGCGGCAGAGGGGTGGAGAAGCAAATGGGCGCTTCTCCTGTGCCCAGAGCCGCGGCAGAGGGGTGGAGAAGCAAATGGGCGCTTCTCCTGTGTGCCCTGGCCGGAAATCGAACCCGGGTCCTCCGCACGCTAGGCCGACGCTCTACCGCTGAGCCAACCGGCCAGGGCCTTGAAAGGGGTCTTTGATTACTATAGGAAACAATCTTCTCAATCCTAAGAACCAAAGATCTGATAATAATATATCAATCCAGTGCTAATGTGATAGGACCCTTTTCCCAACACTCAGAAATAAAAGCTTTAGTGATTGCATTCCCCACTTTCATGTGTAATGGTAGGAAGGGTCACACATAAAAGAGAGGGGTGTCCAGTCACTATGGCTTTTTTTTTCTTTTCTTTTTTATAGAGACAGAGAGAGTCAGACAGACAGGAACAGAGAGAGATGAGAAGCATTAATCATCAATTTTTCGTTGCGATACCTTAGTTGTTCATTGACTGCTTTTCATATGTGCCTTGACCGTGGGCCTTCAGCAGACCGAGCAACCCCTTGCTCAAGCCAGTGACCTTGGGTCCAAGCTGGTGAGCTTTGCTCAAACCAGATGAGCCTGCGCTCAAACTGGCCACCTTGGGGTCTACGAACCTGGGACTTCCTCATCCCAGTCCAACGCTCTATCCACTGAGCCACTGCCTGGTCAGGTACTATGGCTTTTCTTTATGTCACTATCTGTGATGATTGAGAGCTAACATCACAGGACCCCCAAATGACTCAGGGTGGACACCTTCGCACAAGTACATGACCAAAAAAATGGTATAGAAGTAAACCATAATCTCTCAGATGGCCCACATCTCACTACAAGGACCCTGAGCTGATGTGAAAAGGTCCCCAACTCTAACATAAGAGAACCAGACCACATAGTCCGAGAACTCGAACCTGACATGACAGGACTCCCTCCTCTCTCAAGTGGGACACATCCTCACAATCACAGGGTCCAGCTACAATATGTCAGAGTTCTATACTCTCACACAAAAAGATACTTACAAACACTCAAAGAATCCAGAGTTGATGAGACAAGACTCATGCTCTCTGAGAGGGAACACTCCACACATTCCGATGCATACATTCAGTAAATGCTCTTCTCTGCTGCCATCTCAGGAACATCTAGGAAATAGCACCTATTTACTAAGCATCTTCTGTTGTCATTTTGCAAGGGCTCTATGAATCACCAGGGCACCTTACATTATGCCTAATTTAGGATGATTTACATATTGGTAATGGAAGGATGCAAAGTGCACATAGCATGAACCATTACTCTTTCATGTGAGTCTTCTCACCTTTGTAGCCAAATACAGATCTCCTGTGACAGGATACAATATTCTCTTGGTAAAAACAGAAATTTCCCCAAAGTAACAAAACCCAGAGCTAATTTACCAGAGACCCATTAGCAGAGAATAGCAAGTGGATTAACTGTTTCTTAACTCTTACATAATCTATTCATTAAAACTAAGAAGCTACTATTACTGAAGCAAATTTCTAAGCTTGGGGCTCCTCTATCAGAACCAAGGCCTGAGTTAGGTAGGAGCCTAATGCATGCCCTCTTTTTCTGTAATATATCATTGGAAGGGCTTTTCTAACTTTGGTCAGCTTAGGGCTGGTGAGAGCTTCTTTTAGTAGTTCAAAAGCCCTCTGTTATTCTCTTCCCCAACTTAAACTAGTTGACCCTTGTTGACCACTTTACTTTAAAGCCTTATAGAGAGGCCTGGCGTTTTTTTATATTTTACATTCTATAACTGGCAACATCCACTTAATTCTAGGAATGTTCAGAGCTGTTTCTGAGTGGTGGGCTTAGGAAGGCCTAAAATGGCCTGTATTCTACTTGAAGGTAATTGTTCTAGGAGTTAATACAAGGCCTAATCATTCTAATATTTTAAAAATATGTATGCTTTATCCCTTTTTTAGGTAGAAATGAAATGTAATGGGGTGACCTTGTTTCATAGGAACACATAGGTTTCATGTATGCATCTCTATAGCATGTGAACTATTTACCTCGAAACCACACTCCCCCTATACCCCCCTTCCTTCTGCCCTATGATGCCACCGCTCTGGGCACAATGGGGACAGTCCACCCTGCCCCCGTGTATCCTGCCACACCCCAAACTGCAAGCGTGGCTCACATACAGAAACCTATTAATATAATTTACTGTGTTAATAGAATGAAGGGGGAAAGCACATGACCATCTAAAGAAATACAGAAAAATCATTTATATGCAAACAAATACATGTCCATGTTCAATGCAACATTTTTCATGGTGGCAAATACATGGAAACAACCAAAGAGTCCCTTAATAAAACATTGAACAAAAAATATGTAATACCTATGTATGATTAAATACTACTGAGTCATACTATGCATATGCAACAACATGAATAAACCAAGAGACTATTATAAGAAGCAAAATAAAGAAGTCAGAGAAAATTAAGGACTATATGATTGCACACATATGTGGCAGAGATACTTAGACTACCAGACATAGACAGAAGTTAAGTGGATACCAAAGGAAGGGGGCAGAAGAAAGGGGGATAAATGGGGTTTTTGTGATAAAAGCACTAAAAAAAACTAGGACTAGACAAGAATTTACTCAACATGACAACAGGCATTTACCAAAAACCAACAGCTTGGGCATGGCAACTCTATACTTATTTTTTGAGGAAACACCACTGTCTTTCATAATGGCTATAATAGTTTACATTTTCCTTTTTAAATAAGATTTTATTTATTTATTTTAGAGAAGAGAGAGAGAGAGAGAGAGAGAGAGAGAGAGAAAGAAGAGGGGAGGAGGAAGCATCAACTCTCATATGTGCCTTGACCAGGCAAACCCAGTGTTTTCGACCGGTGATCTCAGTGTTCCAGGCCGACACTTTCTTCACTGCACCACTACAAGTCAGACCCAGTTTACATTTTTACCAACTGTGAAACAGGGTCCTATTTCTTCCACATCACTCCAAACTTTATTACCTCTCTCGTTGATAACAGCCAATCTATCAAGTGTGAAGTGGCATCTCCTAGGGTTTTTTTTGTGTGTTTTTTTTTTTTTTTGTATTTTTCTGAAGCTGGAATCGGGGAGAGACAGTCAACAGACTCCCGCATGCGCCCGACAGGGATCCACCTGACACGCCCACCAGGGGCAAGGCTCTGCCCACCAGGGGGCAACGCTCTGCCCACCTGGGGCGTCGCTCTACCACGACCAGAGCCCCTCTAGCGCCTGGGCAGAGGCCAAGGAGCCATCCCCAGCGCCCGGGCCATCTTTGCTCCAATGGAGCCTCGGCTGCAGGAGGGGAAGAGAGAGACAGAGAGGAAGGAGGGCGGGGGTGGAGAAGCAAACGGGCGCTTCTCCTATGTGCCCTGGCCGGGAATCGAACCTGGGTCCCCCGCACACCAGGCCGACGCTCTACCGCTGATCCAACAGGCCAGGGCCCATCTCCTAGTTTTGATTTGCATCTTTTTTTACATCTCTTTGTTTGTATGTCTTCATGAGAGAAGTGTCTGTTAGGTTCTCTCCCTATTTTTAATTGAATTGTTTGTTGTTGAGCCTTGTGAGTTCTTTATATATTTTGAATATTAACCCCTTTCAGAGATATTGCTTGTGAATATCATCTTTCTTTTTGTAGGCTGCCTTTTTCCTTATTGCTGTCAGTTTCTTTAGCTGTGCAGAAGCTTTTAGGTTTGATAATGTTCTAGTCATTTTTATTTGCACGTAACCTCCATTCCCATTGGGATCAAATTTATAAAAAGTTCTTTATGGCTGAGATTTAGATATTTAGAACCCACGCCAGGCCGACGCTCCACCACTGAGCCAACCGGCCATGGCCTGATTCATGATTTTTGAAAGAAACAATAACTTCTTTGACTCCATAATTAACACATTGACCAAGATTTTTTTTAATTTTTAAATATTTGCTAAGAAACAAGATACTAAAAGCTTCTAAAATGTTAGGTAATTCTGAAAAAGTTTTCACAAAACCTGGCAGCAGAGGGAAGGTTCTAAAAGATTATTTTCAAACTCTGCAGAAAGAAGAATTATGAGGTCAGGAATTGATGAAGGTACCGAGCTGAAAGAGCAACGTCTGCTGTACTTGCTGCAATTGCAAAACAGAAAGAAACTTCTGAGGAAAGAAAGATGGCAACAAAGTAGGCGGAAGTTCCATCTGACACATCCCAAGACCAAATTGGATTACAACTTAATTTAAGAACAGTCATCCTGAAAAACCAACTTTGGACTAAACTAAGAGGACTCTTTAACCAACGATCACCAAAGAAGCCACACCGAGACTTGTAGGAAGGGTGGAGATGCGGAAAGGGCTGCCCTGCTCCCTGTAACAAGCAGCGGCTGAGGGTCTGGAGGGATTCTCACAGCGGGTGGGTTGCCCTGAGAGGTGTGCGTCCTCAGCCCCAGGCCTCGAGGCCCAGCCTACAGCCCCAGAGCCTAGAAGAGGCATCCAGACAGCATTTAGCTGTGAAAAGAGCCAGGTTTCTGTCCGCAAGAAAGAGACACAGCTCTAGGATGCAGATTTCATCTTAAAGGGCCTGTGCAGAAAACCTTGTTCACAGCCACTTCCCTGGGGCTCTGGCAGGGGAGAGCTGAGAGGACTGGAGCTGTGGGAGGAAAGTGTAAAACTGGAGGCCCAGGGAGAGACACTGTGGGAGATGGCTACCGGAACCCCTGTGCTGAGTCACAATCAGTACCACAGTTGCCATCTTTTTTCGGTGGAGCAATCCCTTCTGAGTGGCATCAGCCTGAGGAAAAGCAACTGCTCCACCCTTGGGAGTCTATCCTACCTGTCATGGCAATGGGTTGTTCTGAGAAGCCAGGAAGCAGGGGGTGCGTCAGTGACTCAGTTTTCTGGTGTTGAGACTGGAGCTCCCTCCTACACTCTTCCGAGTCTATGACTGGTGCTTCCATCTCACAAGAGACTCAGTTGAAACTGTGAGTGGGCAGACCACACCTCTGGGTCTCAGAGGCCACACCCACCAGACTCCTGGGGCTACACCCTACCTACTGAGGTCTGTGAAAAAAGTCTGGACAGATTGACAACTGGGGCAAAGGGGCAGAGGACAACCACCAACCTTCCTAATCGCCAAATTGCTGCAGGCTCTAGACTCCAGCAGAGGTTTTTTTCAGCAGATGAGTCCATCAATAAGCCAGCAGACTGGCTGCAGGAGGCGAAACTCAGGAAAACTTGGTCATTTGAGCAGACCAGAGTGGACCAGAGTGGGTAAAAGCCAGCCTTGGAGTGCAGTTTGTTATTTCTATACACCTGGCCTAGCAGAGGCAACCACAAACTCTGAATTGCTTGTAGCTTCAAAAAGGTTGCTGAGGGCCAATCACAGGCAGTGTCTCCCACTGGTCTGCACTGGGTTCCTGCTTGCGAGGCCCAGGGCTGGCACATCCAGGGGCCAGTTTCACAAAGCATTGGTTCAGGACCTAACAACCTTTGCTAGAGTGGTATCCTAATGAAAATCTCCTCACACCTGGCCCAGATGTGGCAGTGAAAAAGAAGGAAATCTTACCTTTTGTGACAGCATGGATGGACCTGGAGATTATTATGCTAAGTGAAATAAGCCAAGCAAAAAAAGGAAAATATCATATGATCTCACATATATGTGGAATCTAATGGACAAAGTGAACTGAGGAATGGAACAGAGGCAGAGACAGGGTCACAGAGACCAGAGGGACAGCAGTCGGAGGAAGGGGGATGAAGGGATGGGATCAGAGAGGGTAGGGGGATTGGTAAAATTATATATACATAGCATAGATATAGATAGCAGGACAGCAAGTCCTAAAGAAAAAGAGGGAGGGAGTTGGGGAAGGGGGGAAAAGAGGTATAAAAAGGGACACAGGGGTGTGGGGTGAGGGAGTTATGTTCAGTGGAACACTTTAATCCATGTAAACCCAGTAAATTAAAAATTAATAAAAATTAAAAAAATTCATGAGATTACACAGCAGAAGCTATATTAAAGGCCTAGAATTAAAAAGTTAAAAAAAAGAAACTTCTTATTTTTGTTTTCAGATTTTTTTCCATTCTTTATTCAATTTAGAAAGAAAAGATAAAGAATGAGACAGAAAGAGGGAGATGCATAAAGAAGCCAACGATTAAGCTACCAATCACCCACTCAACCCCATGAGAAAAGCCTGGCCAGGACGTTCCTCAACACTCCGCCCTCCACACCCACACTGTTAATACCTGGACAAGTCAGGCCCCCTGTTAGGCACTCCCACAAGCTCCGCGTGCCATCTGTTCCATCCCTGTTGCAAGGGCCAGTGCCAGGTGCCTAAGGAGCAGTGAAGGGGTCAGTTCCAATGAATCCTCTGCTAGCTGGGCACTGCCTTTCCAAAGAAGCGGCGAGCGCCCAACTCCACGTGCGGGAGGGCGGAAGCGAATCCCTGTCCAAGGTGAAAGCACTGCTCCCTGGAACGCGGGAGATCCCCCTCTGCCTGCTGGGCAGCCAGCATCGCCGCCTCAGGGACCAGACCCTTTTTGAAGAGGAGCATGGAGTTAGTTGCACACTGGGCACCCAGGGATAGAAGTGAGTGGCAGGACCCGGCTCCTAGGCAGCTAGTGTGCAGGATGGGGCGGAGGAGGGGAGGAAGCAGCTCAGGCCCAGCACTCGTGGGCGACTAGCAAACACCTGAGTGGACTTCCAGGCTCCATGGAGTGGCCAGGGTCACATCAAAGTGCTGTGCCCAGGCGTGTGTAGGTTACACAACCCTGTGGCCAAGCGAAAAGAAAAAAAACCGGGCTAGGGAAGCAAAAGCCTACAGCACCCGGTATTCCCAGGCGGTCTCCCATCCAGGTACTAACCAGGCCTGACCCTGCTTAGCTTCCGAGATCGGACGAGATCCGGCGTGTTCAGGGTAGTATGGCCGTAGACGCTTGGTGGCCTCCTCCCGGCGCCTAAGAAGAAACGCCTGCCCTCCAGGTTTCCTCACTGCTTTGCGTCCTAGGTGCCTGGGCACGCCAGGCCCCCTGTTAGACACTCGCACAAGCTCCGCTGCCATCTGTTGCGTATCTGCCGCCGCGGTTTCCCGTGGGCTGCCAAGAGAACCTTCTCAGCGCCCTGTCATTATTCCCGGGGGCCAAAGGTGTGCCCACACACCCAGACGGTGGGAACCGGAGCGAGGGTCAGGGGTCTCAGTGGCTCAGCCCACACACCCAGACGGTGGGAACCGGAGCGAGGGTCAGGGATCTCAGTGGCTCAGTCCACACACCCAGACGGTGGGAACCGGAGCGAGGGTCAGGGGTCTCAGTGGCTCAGCGACTTGCGTAAGTGTGGTCGGGAGAGCTGGTGACCGGATGAAAAGGGCCAGTGTCAGCCGCCTGGGCAGCAGTGCAGGGGTGTGTTCCTAGGACCCCACCGCTTGCCGCGGAAAGAGTGGCCTAAGCTGCGTTGGGAGCCCCCCCAACTCCGCGAGGGGGCGGAAGATGCCTCCAGGGTTATAGTGGCAGGGGAAAATTTAACTCAGTGTTGGATCTGCCATCCCAATCCTGGGACCCCCTCAAGGTACAAGAGTTTCCTACAGGCATATCCTATATCTGTAGCTCTCTAATTCCTCAGATAAACTTCTTTGACTCTCTCTTTCGCAGTCATTTGGTAGGAAATCACCCTTTAAGCTTTCACTTAACATTAACATTTGAGTCCTTTAATTTTCCAAAACCTCCCTAAAGTGTAACAAATACAAGGGATGCACCCTGTGCTACAGTGGGTCTCATGCTAGGGCCCCTGACCCATTCACTGCTCTAGCAAACCTCTCTACCTCCAAACTGTTTCACCCATTAAGATAAGATACAGCCTGACCAGGCGCTGGTGCAGTGGACAGAGCATCAGCCTGGGACACAGAGGGCCCAGGCTCTAAACCTCGAGGTCCCCAGCTTGAGTGCGAGCTCATTTGGCTTGACTGCGGGCTTATTTGCTTGAGCACAGGGTCGCTAGCTTGAGTGTGGTTTCATGTCTTGAGGACAAAGGTCGCTGGCTTGGCTGTAGCCCCCTCCCCGGTCAAGGCACATATGAGAAAGCAATCAATAAACAACTAAGGTGCTGCAATAAAGAATTGATGCTTCTCATCTCTCTCCCTTCCTGTCTGTCCCTATCTGTTGTCCCTTTCTCTGTGTCTCTTTCTGTCTCACTCGGTCACACACACAAAAAAAATCTAGGACATGTACGTGGCCAATGTACATTAAAAAAATATGTTGAACATCACTAATCATCAGAGAAATGTAAAGTAAAACCACACTGACACCTGCCAGAATGACTATCATCAACACATCAATAAACAAGTGTTGTGGAGGATGTGGAGACAAGGGAGCCCTCCTGCACTGCTGGTGGGAATGCAGAGTCATGCAGCCACTGTGGAAAACAGTGCGAAATTTCCTCAAATTAAAAATGGAACTGCTTTTTGACCCAGCTATCCCACTTTGATGAATATATTTTAAGAATCCTAAAATACTATTTCGAAAGAAGATATGCTCCTCTATGTTCACTGTAGCCTTATTTACAACAGCTAAAATGTGGAAACAGCCCAAGTGTCCATCAGTGGATAAGTGGATAAAAAAGCTGTGGTACATTTATTTACACAATGGGATACTACAAGGTCACGAAAAAGAAGGTAATTTTTATCTTTTGCAACAGCATGTATGGACCTGGAAATTATTATGCTAAGTGATATAAACCAGGCAGAGAAAGTAAAAAACTATATAATCTCACTTATAGGTGGAATCTAATGAACACAATAAACTGAAGAACAACAACAAAAAAATAAAACAAGCTGAATCACAGGGAACAGATAGACAGCTGTCAGAGGAAAGGGGGGAGAGGGGATGGGGTCAAAGAAGGTGAAGAGATTACTCAAATTATATATGCATTACACACATTCTGAAAACTGTAGCAATAGTCAAAGGGAAAGTAGGGGTAGAAGTAGGTGGAGAGGTGCAAACAGGGTGAAACGGGGGTGGAAAAAGACTGCATAAAGCATGGAGGTCACATGTGGTGTGTAGAGGCTGTTATGTTCATTGGGACACTTGAAACCATGTCAACACAATATATTAAAAATAACTATTTTAAATTTAAAGAAAATAATGAGGGTCTTATGATCAGAATGGATGATATCAGAACATAAACAAAAGGATAGTAAGCATTAAAAAGAACATAGAAAAGCCTGACCTGTGGTGGCACTGGATAAAGTGTCACCCTGGAATGTTGAGGCCCCAGTTCAAAAACTTGGGCTTGCCTGGTCAAGGCACATATGGGAGTTGATGCTTCCTGCTCCTCCCCCCTTCTCTCTCTCCTCTAAAATGAAATAAAAAATCTTTAAAAAAAGAAAAGTAAGATAGAAACCATAAGAAAGAACCAACCAGCCAGAAATGGCGAATACCACCTGACCAGGCAGTGGCGCAGTAAATAGAGCGTCGTACTGGGATGCAGAGGACCCAGGTTCGAAACCCCAAGGTCACCAGCTTGAGCGCGGGTTTGTCTGGTTTGAGCAAGGCTCACCAGCTTGCGCCCAAGGCTGCTGGCTTGAGTAAGGGGTCACTTGGTCTGCTTAGCCCCCCCCCCCCCCATCAAGGCACATATGAGAAAGCAATCAATGAACAACTAAGGTGCCGCAACGAAGAATTGATGCTTCTCATCTCTCTCCCTTCCTGTCTGTCTGTCCCTATCTGTCCCTCTCTCTGTCTCTGTCACAAAAAAAAAAAAAAGAAAATGGCGAATACAATATGTAAAATGAAGAATGCACTAGAAGGAATCAACAGTAGGTTGAATGAAGCAGAGAATCAATCAGCATTTAGAGGACAAGATAACAGTAAGCACACAGCAGAGCAGCAGAAAGAAAAGAGACTTAAGAAGGCTGAAGGAAGTGTAAGAGATCTCTGTGACAACATTAAGGAAAACAACATCCACTTCACAAGGGTACCTTAAGAAGAAAGCAAACAAGGAATAGAGAACCAGTTTGAAGAAATTATACCTGAAATTTCTCTAACCTGGTAAAAAATTAAAAAAAAAAGTCACACAAGTTCAGGAAGCACAGAAAGACCCAATCAAGATCAACCTCAAAAGGTCCACACCAAGATACATCATAATTAAAAAGCCAAACATTAAAGGCAAAGAAAGAATCATAACAACTGAAAGAGAAAAGTAGTTAATTCCTACAAAGGAGCCCCCATAAGACTGTCATCTGAGTCTCAATAGAAACAATTCAAGCCAGAGGGATTGGCAGGAAATATTCAAAGTGATGAAAAATTGACCGACAACCAAGAGTTCTCTATCCAACAAAGCTATCATTTAAAATTGAAGGAGACATAGAGTTTCCCAGACAAAAAAGTAAAAAATAAAGGAAAAAAAGAAAAGATACAGGAGTTCATTACTACCAAATAAGAATTGCAAAAAAATGTTAAAGAACCTGCTATAAGAAGAGAAAGGATTCCCGGCCAGGGCACACAGGAGAAGCGCCCATTTGCTTCTCCACCCCTCCACCGCGCTTTCCTCTCTGTCTCTCTCTTCCCCTCCCGCAGCCAAGGCTCCATTGGAGCAAAGATGGCCCGGGCGCTGCGGATGGCTCTGTGGCCTCTGCCTCAGGCGCTAGAGTGGCTCTGGTCGCAACATGGCGACGCCCAGGATGGGCAGAGCATCGCCCCCTGGTGGGCAGAGCGTCGCCCCTGGTGGGCATGCCGGGTGGATCCCGGTCGGGCGCATGCGGGAGTCTGTCTGACTGTCTCTCCCTGTTTCCAGCTTCAGAAAAATGAAAGAAAAAAAAAAAAAAAAAAAGAAAAAAAAAAGAAGAGAAAGGGCCTGATCTGTGGTGGCGCAGTGAATAAAAAAGTGTCAACCTGGAAATGCTGAGGTCGCCGGTTCAAAACCCTGGGCTTGCCTGGTCAAGGCACATATGGGAGTTGATGCTTCCAGCTCCTCCCCCTTCTCTCTCTCTGTCTCTCTGTCTCTCTCTCCTCTCTCTCTCCCTCTCTTTCCCCCTCTCTCTCTCCTCTCTAAAAATGAATAAATAAAATTTAAAAAAAAAAGAAGAAGAGAAAGGGAAAAAAGAAATTGAGAGAAAGAGGGCTTTGGTTTAAAGAATAAAATGACAATTAAATGTACATATCAATAATAACCTTAAGTATAAAAAAATTAAGTGCTTCAATCAAAAGACATAGCATAGGAGAATGAATAAGAAAACATGACCCATATATATGCTGTGTACAAGAGACCCACCTCAAAACAAAAGATACACATAGACTGAAAATATTCCATGCAAATGGAAATGAAAAGAGTAGCAATGAATGGAGTAGCAAAACCTATATCTAACAAAATAGTCTTTTAAAAAGGCTATAAAGATGTCTTCAGATTATGATAGTCTCGACATATAATATTCCAAGTTCACAATATTCATTCCCATAAAAACTTTAAAAAATTGAGACAAGTGTTTTGACTGATGCCATTAGCGTTGTACTTAGGGACTACATAGGAAAACTAGTTTGGTTGCGCATGTCAGAAGAAAATGCACAGGGTATGAGTGAGGGAGTTGGTGTCCCCCAGTATGCTTACCTACGCCATTTTGGACTGTTAAAAGCTCAAGTGATCCATTTGTGCTTTGCTTTGGCAATTTTTGGCCCTTATCATGACTCCTAAAAGTCAGAGTCTTCAAATGGTAGTGCTTCAAGGAAGAGGAAAGCCACCACCATGAAAGTGAAACTAAGATACTATAAAGAGATCAGAAAAAGGAAAATTATTGACGAACATCGCCACATGCTAGGCCTTAACTACTCTACTGTAGCAACAATTATCAAGAATGAAACTGTCTATCCCCGTTTCCAGCTTCAGAAAAATGAAAAAAAAAAAAAAAAAAAAAAAAAAGAATGAAGACCTGGAGAAACAGCTGATTGAAGATGAAGAGATAGAAACCCAAGAGATTTACTACCAAGGGTTTGGCAAAAGGTTTTTCTACGGTAGAGGATAGGTTGGCAAAATTTCAAGCTGAAGACCCCAGTGATGACAGGTTCAGTAAGGTCTGCAGAGCTGTTATGGGTGCCTTGCAATGCTATAGGCAATTTTGGAAGAGAAGTCATTAACCTTCCAGACTAGCCTGGAACAATTCTTTAAGAAGGTAGAGAGGCCTGCAACAGACCCTGTACCCCCCACATCAGCTGCTTCTCGAGATGAAACACCTGTAGTCAGGTAGAATCATCTCCAGCATCTCCTGCATGTCCCTTAGGCGATCCTGATTCGCCTGACCCAGTATCTCCAGCACCTTCTGCAAGTTCTCCTGCCTCTCCAGCTTCCTCCTTCCAATAGGCCACTCTCTCCCACCTTGCAATGCCCTTTCCAGGGTGCAATCCAACCACAGGAATAAAGTTAAGGAATTTCCTGTATACTCATTTTTGTCATTTTCTCTGTTACTACAGTACAGGGTACAGTACAGTATATTTATGTCCTTTTCCTTTTTCTGTGGCTTAGTTGTGTTTTTATGTTCTAGATTATGATTTTTATGATTTTACAACTGTGTTAGGATAGGTATGCTATGGTGTGTTTTGACTTACACCAAAATTTGGGTTACGTCATAGTCGTAGAAATGGAACTGTGTCGTGACCTGATGACCCCCGGGTACTTATGAACACTAAAACTTGAATTTCATATAATTTTCATGTGTCATGAATACTCTTCCTTTGAGTTTTTCTAATCACTTTTTAAAAATGTAAAACCACTCTTAGCTCATAAACCACATAACAAAATATGTCTATCTAATATACAATTTCTGGTCATTGATGATGACCATATATCCAAATTTCAATAGAGATAGCCAATAGAGGCAATTTAGATAGAAAATTAGAGATAAGTTTTGTTGACCCAGAGAAGAATATACCTGCTGAAAAGCAGCCCACATGGTTAATTGAACTCAAATGCATAACTGGAGTCTAACACCAGACAGGCCTCTCCTGCATACTTCATATCAAAGAAAAGCTGCGGACAAAGCTATGCTCCTGGCCTATTAGAGAACTCCTAGGATGAAAATTTGAACAAATGTACTGAGATTTTCCCAATCCAATCAAGCTGCACAGCTATCTCACTTGCATCTTTTTTCTTCTTTTTCTTTAAGTATTTTTTCCTTTTAGATTTTATTTATTCATTTTTATTGAAGAGAGAGAGAGAAAGAGGGCAGGGAAAGAGAGAGAGAGAACAGAGGGAGGAGCAGGAAGCATCAACTCCCATGTGTACCTTGACCAGGCAACCTTAGCATTCCAGGTCGATGCTTTATCCACTGCGCCACCACAGGTCAGGCTTCATTTGCATCTTTACTGAACAACCAGTACAATGCTTTTTAGACCAAACTGTGAGGATTTGTATCACTCATTTGCATGAGAAAGGAACAATCAGTGACTGGGGGTAAGTACTCTTCTCTATATAAGCCAGCTTCATCTCTGCATCTATGGAGTGCACTTTTATTTCCTTTGAGGATTGTATTTCCCTGGCAGACACTGTTATGCTGGGGCTGTAGCACCACTAAGAGCTGGAGCTATAACACCTAAGGCGATTCCCCAGGGATGCTTCACCTGAGCTGTCTCACAGCCGGGTCTTCCACAATTATGCAGTTTCACAACTGAGCTGTTTTCACTGAATAAATTCTCCCCCTTCACTACACCCTACCTAAATCAGGAACTCCTATTGGGGTCGAACTGGCAGTGTCAACCTTCAGTTAACAATTTAGGATTCTTTTTTTTTTTTTTTAATGTGCCTTGACCATGGGTCTGCAGATGGAGTAACCCCTAGCTTGAGCCAGTGACGTTGGGCTCAAGCTGGTGAGCTTTGCTCAAACCAGATGAGCCCTTGCTCAAGCTGGTGACCTCAGGGTCTCGAACCTGGGTCTTCTGCATCCCAGTCCAGCGCTCTATCCACTGTGCCACCACCTGGTCAGGCTTCAGTTAACAATTTAAAGATCTTTGTTACTAACAGTAGAAGGAAGTAGTTGTATTGCCCTTCTAGAGTATTAATAGACCATCCAGATCACTCAGCCTCTTGCTATACCTGAAAATCATACAATTAGAAGGTACCGATACCTGGAAATACAAGGCTTTGGGAAAAACAATCAAGATGAACAAAACATCAGGCAGACATAACAGAGCCAGCTATCTTTAGAGCAAGGGTCTCAAACTTGCGGCCCGTGGACCGCATGCGGCCCGCCAAACAATTTTGTGCGGCCCGCAAACTAATCCACGAAGTTCAAAATATTTTGGATAAAATTAAGTAAGCCTAGGGGCCTACTTGTATTTTTCATTTCTCTAGCATCCTAGCTAGATATTAGCTTAGTTAACAGCAGTTGTGATGCGAACTACAGTTTCTGGTCGTTTTGTGACACTGAGTAAACTGCATGTACGATTGTGCTTGTTGTACTGATTTTTTTTGTTTTCAACTGCAGTAAGAAAAGTGTTGCATAACAGTTGCCTTTTGTAGACCTAGTGGGCCTGCCGAAGGGCTGTGATCTTGCTCTGCGGCCCACATGCTGAGTTGAGTTTGAGACCCCTGCTTTAGAGCCTTCAAATGAGGGCTCTAAAAAATTCAGGTTACACCTTTTTAAAATGTACTGGAAAGGAGGGCTCCAGTTCTAACATGGCTACCATAGCACAGTAGTATGAACACGGTAAGACCCAGATAGGAAGTTTCCGAGCTTGGAAAATAAAGTGTATGTGATAAGCTATAAAGTAAGATTTTTTTTTTTTTTTTTTTTTTTTCATTTTTCTGAAGCTGGAAACAGGGAAAGACAGTCAGACAGACTCCCGCATGCGCCCGACCGGGATCCACCCGGCACGCCCACCAGGGGGCGATGCTCTGCCCATCCTGGGCGTCGCCATATTGCGACCAGAGCCACTCTAGCGCCTGAGGCAGAGGCCACAGAGCCATCCCCAGCGCCCAGGCCATCTTTGCTCCAATGGAGCCTCGGCTGCGGGAGGGGAAGAGAGACAGAGAGGAAAGCGCGGCGGAGGGGTGGAGAAGCAAATGGGCGCTTCTCCTATGTGCCCTGGCCGAGAATCGAACCCGGGTCCTCCGCATGCTAGGCCAACGCTCTACCGCTGAGCCAGCTGGCCAGGGCTAAAGTAAGATTTTTAAAACACCGGCTATGCCATCTGTGGATGGAAAAGGGGCCATACACTAAACTTCACAATCTCAAGGAAGGCCTGTATAGTGGGCCATATAAACTCAGAGACCAAAATTAACCACACAGGATGGTCTATAGTGACCCCTGTGTTTCAACTGCCAGTCCACAGACCAGCCCACCAGAATTTTTTTGCCGGTCTGCGAAACAGTTAACCACCCTGATGTTGAACGAAGATTATAACCCCAATGATATTAGTCCAATCTGCTTATGCTCAGGGTGATTTCTGCCTTAGCGGTCTCTGAAATCTATTTCCACCAGTTCCCAAGTGTAAAAAGTTTGAAAACCACTGGTCTTCACAAAAATTTCTAACTAAAAGAGCATCATGGTGGGTAGTCATGTCCTTGCCATAGGGCAATCTTTACCTTAAGTGAACTTATTCACTTTTGCATCTAAGATAACATACCTTTGAAATGTCAGAATAATAATCTTCTTTTCCAGATCCCTCAAGGCACAACTTTGGCATCAGAACAGGAGACCACAGACCCCCCTCATTATCTTGTTGCTTGCATATCATCTCTACATACTGTAAATGTTCATTTAACTACCTTGTACCCACCAATGTAAAAGTAGTATATTTCTCCATTTTGCTTTTTATCCAATCCCAGAGATTCCCGTCTTGCTTTCTCCCACCCCCTTTAATCTACCACAGTGGATTTCATGTAACCATCCTTACATCTCCCCATTATTCTAATATATAAAGTGAGCTGCAAAACTGCCGTTCTCCAGAGAGAGCATTTTCTTAATCTATTGAGATTCTGCTCCCCCACAACTGTTGTCAACTTGGCTCAAATAAACATAAAAATTCTCCATAGGTTTCCATATTTCTATGCTCCTGTTGCTAACAGCGACCTTTCCCACAGCTGCAGACTTAGGAAATTAGACACAGACACACACACAAACACACTTATATCCTGACTTACGGTAAACACAGGACCAGTGACACTTCAGCGTGCCAGCAGCTCCCTGTGCAATAGCTAGCCTGCCACCGCCCCCGCCACCCTCCGCACCCTCTCCCCAGATACATCTTCCTGGCATGGACAGCAAAAGGAAAAAGATAAGCAGAAAGCAGCTACAAAGGAGGAAAACCACTTCTTATTGCTGTTCCAACAACCCCTCCGCGGTAACAAAGCCATCCACCTCTGACACACACGGAATACCACAATTCCGAGCCTGGAGTGCCCGGGGCTCTCGCTGTTGAGGGGCGGTGCACGGAAGGGTCAGGTGACCCTCACAGCTCCGCCCACGTGTCCCCTTCCCGCCGGCCTGCATCACGCATGCGCCGCTCTGGTGAGGCATTGGAGTGTCTTGCCGGCGGCTGGAATGGGGCTGAGCGTGCGGGCCGTTTTCTTTGATCTGGACAACACGCTCATCGACACGGCGGGGGCGAGTAGAAAAGGCATGTTGGAGGTAACTTCCAGGTTCCGCAACCATCCTGCGGGTGTAGTGTGCGAGTCCCACCCGGTACCGCGCGCTTTCCCTTCCGTTGGTGTCCTCCCCTCCACTTACTCCGCGTCGGGTTGGTGATCCCGCAGCCCCCCCCCCCCCCCCCGGAAGTACCGGCCTCTCGGCCTTTGAGACTCCGGTGCGGGAGGAAAGACGGGCGAGTGGGCAGGGGAGGCTACCTTCCCTCAAACCTGGCGGATTAGGTTACCTGCCTGTCTGCCCGCAGGCTCTGGGAAGCTGGGGTCTTGAAGTTCATTTCTGCGCCTTGGAACCTGGAAAGCTGCCACGATGGCAGAGTTGCCCCAAAACGTCTATTGTCACACCACACCGAGTCACCTGGCTTTTTGCCCAGTCAGGTCTGAATCAGCCAAGACGCGTGCACGCAGTAGCCTCTCTGTGATTGACCTCGGGGGAGGGTTGTCCGCCCACAGCGTGTTCCTCGGGTGGATCTTTGAGGAGACCCAGGAACTTACACAACTATCAGTGGTGAGCCGGGACATAATCGATTCTAGAGGATTTTCTCCGCAGAAACTCCCCTCCCGTCACCTTTACTAGATTTCTGAAGTGAAACTCAAAAGTCCCACCTACACAGGGCATTTCTTTCATGAAATATTGCTCAGCAGCATTTTCTCCTTCCTATACCCACAGATACTGCATCAGACCTTTCCTGGTTTCTTCAGGCAACCTAATCCAATCCTGTTTTCCTCCCTCTGCCTTCAGCTTTAAGGAGAAACAAGGATTATCAGATGTGAAAAACTCACTTGCAAAAGCTAATCCTTCTAAACCTGAGTGTCCCTTCCTCTTCGTGCTTCATTAGTTAGATTTTGTCCCCTGGATCTTCATCCTTTTTCTTGGTGCATACCACCCCTGCATATTCGGGTCCGCCCCATACCTAAAAAAAACCAAACCGCTTCTGTTGGACCGTTCTTTCTCCACTAGATGATATCTCTCTCTCTTGACAGCCCATGTTTTTTCAAGAGAGCTCTATACCTATTATCTCTGTGTTTCTATCTCTTATTTATTTGTAAATCCATTGCAATATAGCTTCCTGTTTGCCACTAGAATAAAAATTGGCTTGACAGGTCATCAGGTATCCTCCAAATTGCCAGAATCAGTAGGCATTTTAAATTTATCTTAATGACCTACCTGAGCATTCCACACTATTGACTATCCCTTCCATCTTCATACCCTTGACTTTGACCTCAGGGGCTATAGTGCCTCCAATATCTCGAAGGGGTTGATAGTACATATTTACCTGTGTGTTCTTGGTAGACCAAGCACAGTGTGTTACAATTAGGCCAAATCATGCTGTAAGCCAAAAGAGTTCAGGCTTTAAATTGGGCATTTGAGTTTAAATCACAGCTCTCCTAGTGCCTAAACATGTTACCTACTTAACCACTCTAAGCTTCAAATCCTCACTATAATATTTGAATAATGACATTAGTTCTCAAAACCCTATCAGGTAGGCTTAATATAATACAGGGGAGGTACATTAGAATCCAGGGTTCACTTAATGAATTATACCACCATCTAGCCTGTCACCCAGTTCATCATTTCCTGCACATACTCCTGGCTGTTATCTTAGTTAAAACTAGACTTGTCTCTCGTCTAGACTGTTGGTGTGGTCTTGTCCACATTCCTTTCATGGTAAAATTTCTTGGGTTTTTTGTTTTGTTTTGTTTTGTTTTTGCGAGAAAGAGAGAGGGACAGACAGACAGGAAAGAGATGAGAAGCATCAATTCTTCATTGCGGCCTCCATTATTTTAGTTGTTCATTGATTGCTTTCTCATATGTGCCTTGACCAAGCGAGTGACCCCTTGCTCAAACCAGCAACCCCACACTCAAGCTGGCGACCTCGGGTTTTCAAATCTGGTTCCTCTGCATCCCAGACTGACCACTGCAACACCACCTGTTCGGGCAAAAATTTCTGAAACAGATTTTATTCCTCCCTGGTCTTTACACCCTCCTTTATACCAGCACAGTATTTTGTTCACATATCTCTTAATGCACTTGGAAAAGGATATTACAATTAGTTTTTGCAATTCAGATGCCCACAACTAAATAGTGAGCTTCTTAAGAATGAGCAAACTGTCAGTCATCTTCACTTGACACATGGTGAATGTTAAATGAATGCTGGATAGATGGATGAAAATCCAGGCCTCCCCACACTTGGTTCTGTTGTTGCCTCCTTTGAATTATATGCTTTTGACTATACAAGTACCCTTTGTTACATTAGAATATAGCAACACCCATAAATGTTGTCTTATTTAAAAGTAACACGCCAGATTTCATAAATCATTCTGAATGAGTTATGAAAAGGGGAGGGGGGAAGGTTCTAGCCATTGCCTTGGGTTTGGGGAGAAGGAGTCATATATTAACTGTATTAGATAAGCTTTAATTTTCTTTTAATCTTCTGGGAAAGTTATTTCCACCTTCTTCAGGCCAGTCTCAGTGTCATTACTGAAGAGGAAGCCTTCTACAGAAATGTAGGGTTTCTCAGTGAACAAAGTAGAAAATATTTCTGCATGTGAGTTTACTTTCTAGTGAGGATGACAGTGAACATAATATAACAAGTGTATTTATAAGGATGTTAGGCAAAGTGGAGAGAGGAACAAATCACAATTTTAAATAGGTTGGTCAGATTAGTCCATATTGAGTGAATTATATTTGAGCAAAGACTTGAACTAAAAATAACGAGTGCTGCTTGAATTGTTAGGCTGTATACAGGCAGTCATATTTTGTAAGCATGTATTTTTTTTTTTTTTTTGTATTTTTCCAAAGTGAGAAGCGAGGGGCAGCAGACAGACAGACTCCTGCATGCGCCTGACCGGGATCCACCCAGCATGCCCACCAGGGGATGATGCTCAGCCCATCTGGGGTGTTGCTTCGCTGCAACTGGAGCCATTCTAGCACCTGAGGCAGAGGCCATGGAGCCATCCTCAGCGTCCGGTCCAACTTTGCTCCCCGTGGAGCCTTGGCTGCGGGAGGGGAAGAGAGAGACAGAGAGGAAGGAGAGGGGGAGGGGTGGAGAAGCAGATGGGCGCTTCTCCTGTGTGCCCTGGCTGGGAATCGAACCCCAGACTTCCATAAGCTGGGCGACACTCTACCACTGAGCCAACTGGCCAGGGCCTGTGAGCATGTATTTTTAACTTAGTTTTATTTGGGATTCAGCCACTTCATATCTTAACCATAGTATTATAAAGTATTATATGGTTCTAGTCCTCAAAAAGTCTTCTTATATCACAATTAATGAAACACTAGAACTGATGATATTAATTTTAATTCTGGGTCCACAAAACAGGAGGTAGAGAATAGTTTACTCTTTGTATGTTACAAGATACAGCCTTTAATAGAGTTTTCATGTTGATAAAGTTTGAATTTATATTATGTCTACAAATTGATTCCTGTACGCCCACTATTTTAAAAACTTTTTCTTTAGGCTTATTGGTACCTGGTGGGCTCATTCTACTTAGAATTTTTTTTCAAGCCTGTCTTACCCTCCAAGTTAGAGATCTTTTCCTCCACCTTCAATTCAATCAAAACTCCCATTCTCTCAATGCAAATGTTAGGAGACTTAATACTAATAATAGCATGTACTAATTCAACTTGGGAATTTTTTGTTTTACATAATATTAATGTGTGATAAACACTTGTGATAAACTGATAAACTTTTTTCCCAAAGATGTTAATATTATTAAAATGCTACTTGTTATCCCAAATGAATCTGTAATTAGTTGCTGTGTGACAAATGGGCAAGTTAATTCAGGGAATATAATGGGAAGAAATTGTGAAGCTTGTGATGGTATACTATACCTTTACAAGAATCTCCCCTTTAAGGTGAGCTAATTCTGCTTTTTAAGAGATCCAGTGAATTGCAAATTGCAGTAACTGAAAATTAGATCTTTATTGGGAGCTCTCTGTTTTTTTAACTATGAGTCAGATCAAGCACTGTGGAGTCCCTAGACGCCTATTTCTTTTTATTGTGTAGCAATGGCGTTGTTAAAATTTAGAATGAGCTTCAATCATAGATCAAGAATAATTTAGTTGACATTGTTATAAAAGATGGTGACATAACCGTGAAAGTTGAAAAGGCTTGATTTTTGATTTGTTCATTGAAATTTAACTTTATAAGGCAAAATTTATCAGTGTTTTGCCTTCACCTATAATTCTTAGGGCTGGCATATTTTTCTTGGTATAATAAAAATTTTCTTAACTATTGCATTTTTTTTCTGAAGACAGCCTGAAAAATATTTCCTTTACTATTGGTGGAAGTTATTCTTATACTCTGAAGGAAGAATGTGTCTATTCATCTCTTTTTTTTATTTGCAGTAGTGAATTGAGTGTCTGGTGAGAGTAGCATTCCACTATTCCCTGTATAGTTTGGGGCAGCAAATTTTGTTTGACCTCTTTGCTTGAACAACAAACAATTTTTAGTCCCAGCGATATGCATTGCCCTCATCCTCAAAGATCCAAAACTGTCTTGGTATGGTTGACTTTCCCCAGATGTCCCTAAGACAGGAAAAATTCAAGTGCAGGTAGTTTGCTTGGGAGGTGATCACAGGAGGCACTGTAGGTGAGTGGTAGAGTAAGAAGGAAGGTAGGCGAAGGTATCAAATACAGGTTACATAAATGAGCAAGTCACTGTGTGAACAGTTGAGGAACTCTGGGAAATAGTATACAGAACATCTTTACTTGTTCCTCCAAAGGGGCCAGAAAGCTGTGATATTTATTCACCAATTTCTGTTCCTCATTTGTTTAGGCCTGCTCTGGGCAATGGTTTGGCCCCAGCCTATGTTCATGGGTGCCCCTGTGGCCAACTAAAGCCCTCAGGCAGAGAAGCCCAACTACTTATCGTATGAAGCCATTGACAGGTATGGGAATAGTTTGTGCCAAGGTGATTTAGGTAGCATCTGCTAGAGCCTGGGACTCAAGGCCCATTATGGACTGCTTCTAAATAGCCTCTGGTCTTCTCTCTTAGCATCTTACTTCACATGACTTCCATTTTGGCAGAACTAAGCTTCTTGTCTTTCCCAATTTATAAAATTTCAAGCTCTGTGTCTTTGTTCATGCTGTTCTTTCAGTTTAGAATGATTTTCTCATTTTTCCATCCCCACCTTAGGGGCTTGGTAACTCTTTGGTTTAAATATTACTTTCTCTGACAAGCCAGCAATCTGTGGAATGACTTGCTCCATTTCATTTTCACAGTTGATGTTTATAAGGCTATCATGGCACTTAACCTGGGACTTGTGATCGCATACCTGCACATTTTCCCCACCAGATAATGTCATGAAGACAAGACAAGGGGCCCAGTCTCCAAGTGCCTAATCCAACAGTTTAAAGGCAAGCATGTGGACTTTGAAAATAGGAAAATGTGTGTTTAAGTCTCAGCTCCGTTGAGTTACTTAACAATTCTGAGATTTTATTTCTTCATCTCAAAAAGGGAATTCTTGTAGAGGTAGAAAAGTAGAAGTAATGTATGTGGGCCTTGGGCATAATGCTTGCCACACTAGTGTCTTAGTAAATGTTAGAAGTCAGGCCAAATGATTAAGAACCTTATGTAGGCCCTGGCCAGTTAGCTTGTTGCAGGAGAATGACCCTGATGGAGGAGACACTCAGACAACTTAATTAATAGAGGAAGGAGGATTTATTAGTAGCTGCTGGAGCACATGGGACTAGTAGCACCAAAATACGAGCTCCCTGAATTAGATTTTCTTACAGGTTATATACCTTTACAGTATCCAAGCAATGGGCACAGATTTCTTTAAGTTTTCCCAGGACTCAAGGAGAGGGGAGGGGGAGTTTAGGTAGGGTCAGCAAGGGGGAAGGAGTTTTCTGATCACTAGTAGTAGCTATGTACAGATCCTGCTTTTCTTGCTTTGTGTTGCAAGTGGCTCCAAGCAACCATGTAGAGAACTATGGGATGTAGTTAATTTATAACTGGCTGACTCAGTTATCCCTACTGGCTCCTTTCCCTTGTATTCTTCTGGTTTCTCCCCTCTCCAGGGAGAAGGGAGGCTTGCCATCTCCTCAAGCTCAGTAGGTTAAGAGCACCATTCTGAAACCATAGTGTTGTGGATCCCTGGTCAGGGCACACTCAGGAAGCAACCAATGAATCCACCACTGAGTGGAACACAAATGAATTCTTCCTTTTCCCCTACCCCCTCTACTTTCCATTCTCTGTCTCTAAAAGGGGGGTGGGGGGAGCCCTGGCCAGATATCCTCTCTCTCCCTGCCTCTCTCTCTCAAAAAAGCAAAACCAAAAAACCCTAATGTAATAAAAGCAAAGGTAAAGAATTGTGGGAACGTGAGAAGGTGTGCTTAATTCTGAAGAAGAAATCAGAACCAGGGTAACAAAGAGAATGGCTCAAAATTACTTGAAGTTTTTTTAATCTGCAAAGCTAGGTTTGGAAGAAGCACTGAGTCATTCAACTGCTGAAATCACAGAACATGCTTCATTCCATTAGAGCTGTATACACATTTTTAAAAGTATAGAATTGGGTCCTGGCCGGTTGGCTCAGTGGTAGAGCATCAGCCTGGCGTGCGGGAGTCCCGGGTTTGATTCCTGGCCAGGGCACACAGGAGAAGCGCCCATCTGCTTCTCCACCCCTCCCCCTCTTCTTCCTCTCTGTCTCTCTCTTCCCCTCCCGCAGCCGAGGCTCCATTGGAGCAAAGTTTGCCCGAGTGCTGAGGATGGCTCTGTGGCCTTTGCCCCAGGCGCTATAATGGCTCTGATTGTGGCAGAGCGACACCCCAGATGGGCAGAGCATCGCCTCTTGGTGGGCATGCTGGGTGGATCCCGGTCGGGCACATGCGGGAGTCTGTCTGACTGCCTCCCCGTTTCCAACCTCAGAAAAATACAAAAAAATAAAAATAAAAAAATAAATAAAATAAAAGTATAGAATTGGCCTGACCAGGCAGTGGCGCAGTGGATAGAGCGTCGGACTGTGATGCAGAAGACCCAGGTTCGAGACCCCAAGATTGCCAGCTTGAGCGCAGGCTCATTTGGCTTGAGGAAAAAGCTCACCAGCTTGGACCCAAGGTTGCCGGCTCAAGCAAGCGGTTACTCAGTCTGCTGAAAGCCTGCAGTCAAGGCACATATGAGAAAGCAATCAACGAACAACTAAGGTGTTGCAACAAAAACTGATGATTGATGCTTTTCATCTCTCTCCATTCCTGTCTGTCTGTCCCTATTTATCCCTCTCTCTGACTCTCTCTCTGTCCCTGTAAAAGTATAGAATTGGATCCCATTTTATATGGTGGTCAGTTTATGTCTTTAAAAACATAAAATGTGTATAGATAAGAAAAGGTGAGATGAACTAGTGTTATTTCCGGAAAGAGTCTAAATAATAGTTGTTAGAAATATAAAATACTTTACTAACTGTAAGCACAAGTTTCATTTTCATGTCTTCATGACCAGAAAGAAAGGTGGTGAGCTTAAACTGCTAAAAGAAGAATAAAAAAGGTTTTCTATTAGCTACATGTGAAGAATGTTTTTAGAATAAAAATTGGTTAAAAAAAATACTAATGAGTTGTCTAGACACTAGAGTAGTGGTTTTTAACCTTTTTACACTTGAGGACCAGTGAAAATAGGACAGTTATTTCAGGGACCACTAAGGCAGAAATCATCCTGAGCATAAGTGAATTTGACTAAGATCATTGGGTCTATACTCTTCATACAACATCAGAGGGGTTAACTGTTCCACAGACTGGCAAAAATTTTCCGGCAGAGCAGTCCATGGACTAACAGTTGAAACACTGGTCTAGAGTTTGGGAGATCTTTACTCTTGGGTTCTTTAAAAAATAAGACCAATTTCTGAGCCTGACCTGTGGTGGCACAGTGGATTAAGCGTCGACCTGGAATGCTGAGGTCGCCGGTTCAAAACCCTAGACTTGCCTGGTCAAGGCACATATGGGAGTTGATGCTTCCTGCTCCTCCCCCCATTCTCTCTCTATCTCTCTCTCTGTGTCTCTCTTCTCTAAAATGAATAAATAAAAATAATTATAAAATAAGACCAATTTCCAATGGAAATAGTATGATAATAGAGGTGCCTTAACATGAAGTGGAGTTAGAATCTCTGTGCTCTGGGTTTATAGGATCACGTCTTCTCACGGCATGACTATTAAAAGAATTGAAATGTGTTAATGGAGTTATTTTCCTTTATTTAGGTAATAAAACTTTTACAATCAAAATATCATTACAAAGAAGAGGCTGAAATAATTTGTGACAAAGTTCAAGTTAAACTCAGCAAAGAATGTTTTCATCCTTCCAATATATGCATTACTGATCTAAGGACTTCACACTGGGAAGAAGCAATACAGGAAACAAAGGGCGGTGCAGCCAATCGGAAATTGGCTAAAGAATGTTATTTTCTGTGGAAATCTACACGTTTACAGCATATGACATTAGCAGAAGATGTCAAAGCCATGCTCACTGAACTTCGAAAGGAGGTCTGCCTACTTTTATTAACAAATGGAGACAGACAGACCCAGAGGGAAAAGATTGAGGCTTGTGCCTGTCAGTCCTATTTTGATGCTGTTGTTATAGGTGGAGAACAGAAAGAAGAAAAACCAGCACCTTCCATATTCCATTACTGCTGTGATCTCCTTGGTGTACGGCCTGAAGACTGTGTCATGGTTGGTGACACACTAGAAACCGATATACAAGGAGGCCTCAATGCAGGGCTGAGAGCAACAGTCTGGATAAATAAACATGGAGTAGTGCCACTGAAGTCATCACCCATGCCACATTATATAATTTCTTCTGTGCTGGAGTTACCTGCTCTCTTACAGAGTATGGACTGCTAAGTCAGTATGTCAGCTTAAAGCAAATAAAATGGCATGGTTATATATTTTAGAGGATTTGAACTAAGAGAAGTTAAGGCATTCCATATACTCTGACCGAGTTGTAAGAATTAACTTTACAAGCCCTAGCTGGATAGCTCAGTTGGCTGGAGTGTCATCTGGAGATGGAGGTGGTCAGTTCAGTTCTCTGGTCAGGGCACATACAGGAGCTTCTCAGTGTTCCTGTCTCTCTCTCTCCCTGACTCTCAAGAAAAAAAAACAATTTATGATTTAATAGCCAATCAATCATTGATTGGTATTTATATCTGGAAATCTTAGAATAAATTAATACAAGTTACTCTTAGTAATGTGATTGAGAAAACTTGAAGAAATATATTGTCTGTTGATCTGTAACTTGAAGTTTTGAAAAAATTGTTTCATTAATCTTTTAGCATCCTGGATCCAAGAAGATAAGGAGGATAACTTATATGTGGTTGCACAAATATTGGTTTTATGTATTGGCTTAAAAATAGATATTTTTAAAACTAGACATTCTAAAAAAAAAAAAAAAAACCCCAAAAACTAGACATTCTATAATAAAACATATGTAATAGAGGTTTACCAGAGCAGCTGGATCTGGTTCATATGAAATAAGCACTAAGTCACATGCAAATCAAGGCATTTTATAGTGCGATTATTTTGTGTACTTTTGAAAATATACCATTATTTGCCTACTTTAAATGTATACTTTCTTTTAAAAGTCTAATTTTTTTTACATTGCTTCTTTTGGGGAGCTTCTAATTTTCCTATGATGTAACATGACAAATAAAATCTGTTAAAATCAATATGTGGTGCTCCTTTTCCATGACATCACATCTTTCCTGAGTAAGTTTGTAGTTTTCTGTCAGTCTTTACCTCTTACGTAAGTATTTTTACTATCATTTCTCAGGCACACAGTGGAATTGTGGGGAATAGACTGTCTGGCTATAAGTACAAGCCGCAAAAAAAGTCATTTTTCTTTTATGGATACAGCAGAGGGTAATTGTCTTAGTACAGCCTGACCAGGCACCCCCACCGCCCCCCATCTAGTCTCTACTGACTGGTTTTACCCATGTGATGAAAACAAGTAGAAAATTAGGTATTTCTATGAATCATCCTCAGGGTGCCATTTTAATATTTGGCTCTTGGTGTTACCATCTGCCTTAAGTCTACTGTTTTCATATTTTGGGAAATACTGATATATTACTGTTTCACAAATTTGTGTCCAAAGCAAGGTTCACTTTAAACTTACTAATTAGCCTGACCTGTGGTGGCGCAGTGGGATAAGGCGTAGACCTGGAACACTGAGGTTGCTGGTTCAAAACCCTGGGCTTGCCTGGTCAAGGCACATATGGGAGTTGATGCTTCCAGCTCCTCCCCCTTCTCTCTCTCTCTCTCTCCTCTCTAAAAATCAATAAATAAAATATTTTTTAAAAACTTACTAATTAATGACTCCGTTGCCAGGCATTTTGCAACTAGAAAAATTTCTCTAGTCTCACAATTTCACCAACTTAGTGTAAAATGGTTAATTAAAGATACAAGAAATATTGACAGGTTGTATTTTAAAAAAAACTTTTGTATACAGCCTGACCAGGCGGTTGCGCAGTGGACAGAGCGTCGGACTGGGATGCGGAGGACCCAGGTTCGAGACCCTGAGGTTGCCAGCTTGAGCGTGGGCTCATCTGGTTTGAGCAAAAGCTCACCAGCTTGGACTCAAGGTCACTGGCTTGAGCAAGGGGTTACTCGGTCTGCTGTAGCCCCCCAGTCAAGGCACATATGAGAAAGCAATCAATGAACAACTAAAGTGTCACAACAAAAAACTGATTGCGTCCCTGGCCAATTGGCTCAGTGGTAGAGCATCAGCCTGGCCTGCGGAAGTCCCGGGTTCGATTCCCGGCCAGGGCACACAGGAGAGGCGCCCATCTGCTTCTCCACCCCTCCCCCTCTCCTTCCTCTCTGTCTCTCTCTTCCCCTCCCGCAGCCAGGGCTCCATTGGAGCAAAGATGGCCTGGCGCTGGGGATGGCTCCATGGCCTCTGCCTCAGGCGCTAGACTGGCTCTGGTCGCAACAGAGCAACGTCCCAAATGGGCAGAGCATCACCCCCTGGTGGGCATGCAGGGTGGATCCTGGTCGGGGCATGTGGGAGTCTGTCTGACTGCCTCCCCGTTTCCAACTTCAGAAGAAAAAAAATACAAAAAAAGAAAAAGAAACGCTCTCAGCTTGACCTCTGGGATCTCCGAACCAGAGCCAGAAGGAATCTGTATAAAAAGCAGGAGCTAGGAGGGATCACTAAAGACGCACAGTCTGTGGCACCAGACATCCCCTTCCTCAAGGACCGGGAGGCAAAGACTGACTTGATGGCGGGAGGCGGTTCCCACCTGCCCGGCACCTCCCCTGCTGCGCCTGACCCCCAAGGCCCCAAATTTGCGGTGGACACGGGGGCTTCTCTGATCCAGGCTGATGCCGACGGCCTGGCCTGGGCCTCTGCCTCTCCGGACAGAATTCCCAGCTTGCACCAGGACACTGCTGATCAGGAGCCCAAGGACCAGAAGAGGAAGTCCTTTGAGGAGGCAGCCTCTGCGTCCTTTCCCAAAAAGAAGCCCCAGGTTGAAGATAGTCCTTTCGTAACACAATTGAAAGTGTTCACTCCGGAAAGCCACAGCCCACCAAAGAAGAGCCCAAAGTCCCGCCCATCCGGATACAACTTTCACGTTATCAAACCCCCCTGGGTGGTCAAAGGCCAGCCCACCTACCAGATATGCCCCCACATTGTCCCCATCACAGAGCCCTCCTGTCGGGGCTGGACTGGTGCCAGGACCCTCGCAGACATTAAAGCCCGTGCTCTGCAGGTCCGAGGGGCGAAAGGCCACCACTGCCATCGGAGGGGGGGCGGGGTGGCCCGGGTGGAGATGGCAGCAGGGTCACCGATGAGGGAGGTGGCAAAACCAGCGCCAGTAGTGATGGTGGTGAGGCCCGTGGCCACGCTGAGCCCAGGGGAGCCCCGAGCACCCCTGGAGACTGTGCGTCAGATCTACAGCGAGCACAACTACTGCCGCCTTGTCCTCTGAACCGGAGCGTGGCCGGCTGGAAGCACCTCGCGCCCGGAGTCGGCAGGGAGCACCAGGCATCTCGCGGAAAGGAGGAGAGTTGCCTGCTGCAGAGTGCGCCAGACACAAGTGGGCTAGAAGAAGCATCCCAGCTCCCCATTGCTCCCACTGGGGACCAGCTATGCCAGGCTCTGCCCCCGCTGTCCTCCAGAGCCCCGGCGCCTGAGAGGTTGGATTGCCAGTGACAGGTAGAGATAACAAGAATTGTTAACAGATTGGAGCAGGCTGACTCAAATGGAGGTTTTTCAGCCCCAGCAACTAGGCAAATGGCAGTGTCCCTCATGTTTTTAGGGCAGGCCTGACCAGTGGAGTTGGTATGTATGCAGGAGGCACCTCAGTTAGCAGTAGTGGTTGGAGTGGAGTGACGATGACAGGCGGACTAACGTGGGCTAAGGAGAGAGTGGGAGATGAGAAGCAGCGTGAGGGCACTTAACTGAGCAAGGAGAGAGGAAGCATCCTGGGAGTTGTGAAGGGTGTGGTGGCAACAACATAAACAGTCACATTGGGGAAAATATCTGGCAGATGGAGGATTCTTCATAAAGGTAATTGTGGGAGCAGTGTTCTGTGGAAGTAGAATGAGATTAATTTGGTGATAGATGAGTTAGCTTCAGTGAGAAGAGAAATCTCAATCCCACTGACACAGCAGGCCAAATGGTAGAAATGAATGCGTAACGGCACATACCAAGTCTGCCATAAAGACGACAGAAAGTTGAAAGAAAGCCAATGTTGTATAAGTGCCTTAATTATTTCTATAGACAGTTGAACCATATAAGGAGTTTGTTCTTAGGATACCTGAGAGCACTGTGTTTCAGGGAATGGGTGCAGAATTTCACTAAGAACATATCATGTTCAGTAATCATTTGGTTTTTTTGTTTTGTTTTGTTTTGTATCTTTCTGAAGTTGGAAACGGGGAGACAGTCAAACAGACTCCCGCATGCCCCTGACCAGGATCCACTCGGCATGCCCACCAGGGGGCGTTGCTCTGCCGTGACCAGAGCCATTCTAGCGCCTGAGGCAGAGGCCACAGGGCCATCCTCAGCGCCCGGGCCAACTTTGCTCCAATGGAGCCTCGGCTGCAGGAGGGGAAGAGAGAGACAGAGAGGAAGGAGAGGGGGAGGGGTGGAGAAGCAGATGGGTGCCTCTCCTGTGTGCCCTGGTCGGGAATCAAACCCGGGACTCCTGCACGCCAGGCTGACGCTCTACCACTGAGCCAACCGGCCAGGGCCTAATCATTTGTTTTTTTTGTTTGTTTTGTTTTTTAGAGAGGAGAGGGAGAGAGAGAGAGAGAGAGAGAGAGAAGGTGGGGAGGAGCTGGAAAGCATCAACTCCCATATGTGCCTTGACCAGGCAAGCCCAGGGTTTCGAACCGGCGACCTCAGCATTTCCAGGTCGACGCTTTATCCACTGCACCACCACAGGTCAGGCTAATCATTTGTTTTGAAATCACAGTTGAGTTTGGAGAACATTGACAAATCTGAGCTGTCAATCTGATGACCTTCAGACAGTAAACATACTCTAAAACTGAACTTTTTTCTGTTTCTCAAATGGCATATATACTCTTCTGCAAAGCACCTTTTGAGGTAACAACCAATCAAAACTTACCTCTATAATCTTTACTCAGCTGTTAACTTTGCCTAGTTCTTTGTAGAATAGACATTTAGTACATGTAAAAAAAGTCATGAAATCTCACAAGTTACCGGCAGGTGTAGAGGAGTGTCAGGGACACAGACTGGCAGTTCCGTTACCACCTGAAACCAACAGAATTGACTAACGCTGCAGATTATGTAAGACAGAGATGCATTTCATAAAATGATAATGGAGGTGTGAACATTAAGGAGTATGAGAAAGACTGTCCTTTGTATGCATGTGTGTTCCTCACAAAGGCACCCAGACAAGAACACTATCTATTGCCCAGCTGTTTGTATTGCTGTCCTGCTGTACCTCACAATAGCCACTGGGAGGCTCTGTTGACCACCAGTTTTTATCTTTAGCTTGTGCCACAAAAGGACTGATTATTATGAAAAGAAGATCTAAATGTAATGTGTTCAGGATTTACATATGCAAGTATTATGTAAAATCCGCATATAACTACCAGCCAGGTATGAAACACTGCATGTGATAGTATTTATTGAACAACTTGAATCTACACTGAGCCTGTATATGCTGCCCATTACAAGTGGAAAGGTAATAACACAATACACTTCTTCAGCATGACCTTTGCTAAGATGTACATTCATTCCTGTGTCCAAAAGTTGGGCTAACTGTGACTTAGCCTCTGGCTTTGACTGGCCAAGCAGCCTCTGTAGAAACTAGAAATAAAGGGCATGTTTAAAA
Source organism: Saccopteryx leptura (assembly GCF_036850995.1). Classification (NCBI taxonomy): domain Eukaryota; kingdom Metazoa; phylum Chordata; class Mammalia; order Chiroptera; family Emballonuridae; genus Saccopteryx; species Saccopteryx leptura. The sequence goes on from NC_089507.1 coordinate 172,550,906, forward strand.
AAAAAATAGATGAAATCTGCCATTCCTAACAGTTCTTATCACAGCACTTAAACTGAACTAAAATCAAAGACCGGTGCTCTACTTTTGCAGGTTTATCTAAAAAGACTTATAACTTCTGCTGAAATTGACATCTGCCCCAAGAACTGGAGGAGGCTTGTTGTGGCAGCCGCTTACCTTGCCTGCAAGGTTTCGGGTGATCATGATATGTTGGATATGGACTACGTCCAGGAAACCGTAGGCGTTGCAATTAAGGACATGTGAGTTTGTTAAGGTTTTGGTGAGATTTTTAACCATTTACCAGTACCTCATGTGCCCCCATAAAGCTTATATGTTAAGAAATATTTGTAAAGGTAACGTTGTGCAGAGAAATAGGCATAAAATTATATACTGATTTTGTGACCTAACAATTCATATTCCTCAGCATTTAATAGGTCTTGATGTATTATTGTTGTAATAATCTGTTAGATAATTGTTTCTCTGCTGGTTTTGGCAGACATTTTACAAGCTCACGACCAGAACAGCAGTACAATAAATATCTTTTTTTTTCTCTCTCTCTGCATTTTTCTGAAGCTGGAATCAGGGAGAGACAGTCAGACAGACTTCCGCATGCGCCCGACCGGGATCCACCCGGCACGCCCACCAGGGGCGACGCTTTGCCCACCAGGGGGTGATGCTCTGCCCCTCTGGGGCGTCGCTCTGCCACGACCAGAGCCACTCCAGCACCTGGGGCAGAGGCCAAGGAGCCATCCCCAGCACCCAGGCCATCCTTGCTCCAATGGAGCCTCGGTTGCGGGAGGGGAAGAGAGAGACAGAGGAAGGAGGGGGAGGGGTGGAGAAGCAAATGGGCGCTTCTCCTATGTGCCCTGGCCGGGAACCGAACCCGGGTCCCCCGCATGCCAGGCCGACGCTCCACCGCTGAGCCAACCGGCCAGGGCCGCAATAAATATCTTCATGCTTTCTTAAAGCCATCTACCAATTCCCGTCCACTTTTAAGGGGCCTACATTTGGCCCTTGAAATAACTGTTTGGTCACTGTTGCATAGGTCTTAGGGCCACAAGACTATTGAAAGGTTATAGCTTAAACCTTTGTATATTTGCTTTTACTGGTCACATATTGTATATTTGCTTTTACTGGTCTTTCCCTCCTTTCTATCTGAAGTTCTGTTGTTAAACCCACCATAATAGAAAATTAGCCATATATAAAGGTTTCATCCCTGTGCTCTCTCCTGTCCCTTTAAGAGAATTGCATGTGTTTAAAAACAGGTCTCCTGGGTTAGAAAGCTCCTCCCTGCCAGGCAGTCGGGGGAAACATCACTGGCCTTCACTAGGGCTCATCTCATTTGAGAGTTTCCGGGCTCTTGGCAACCACAGCAGTGCACTGTGGGGGCTGTAGGTCAACCCTGAGGGCACTCTGCAGAGCTGGCACACGTGAGAGAAGCACTAAACAAGGGCATTTGATCTACTGTGAGGGCTGACAGTGGCAGGCAGGATGAGCCAAAGAGGTATTTCCAGAAGACATTCAAACTGCCCACGTGACAGGGAAAATGTCTTTGTGGTGGCATTTAGGAAAGTGTGAAAGAACACATCTTGATAATACTGAACAGCATAGGAAGAGCAGGATCCTGGCAGCAGTGCCAAGAGTTTGTTTCCTTTGTTACTCTATGTCAGACTCATTCCAAAGTACCAAGGTGCATCTGTACACTTCCAAAAGTAAGTTGCAGAAGCTAACATGACTGATCATCACTGTTGTGAGTCTTCAAATGGGTCCCTGAAAGAAGGAAAATTTGTAATCATGAATACTAGCCCTGCCATGGTGGCAGCTGACATTTCCTCAAAACCTTCAGCTGATTGCCTGACTGCGCAGTGGATAGAGCATCGGACTGGGATGCAGAATGACCCAGCTTCCAGACCCGAGGGTTGCCAGCTTGAGTGCGGGCTCATCTGGCTTGAGTGCAGGCTCATCTGGCTTGAGCAAAAAGCTCACTAGCATGGACTCAAGGTCACTGGCTTGAGCGGGGGGTTACTCAGTCTGCTGAAGGCCCGCGGTCATGGCACATATGAGAAAGCAATCAATGAACAACTAAGGTGTCACAACAAAAAACTGATGATTGATGCTTCTCATCTCTCTCTTTGTTCCTGTCTGTCTGTCCCTATCTATCCCTCTCTCTGACTCTCTCTCTGTCCCTGTAAAAAAAAAAAAAAATTAAAAAACAAACAAACAAACAAAAAGCCCTGCAGCTGAGCTGGCTGGGCTCTGGCTCTAGTTATAACATCAGAGAACATGCAGGGAAATGTGTGGGTTTTCACAGGTGTGAGCTCCAGGGCAGTGGGGGCCGTGTCTAATATAGGAAGACTGGTTGTAAACAATGCCTTTTGCGTATGAACAGAAAAACACCAGGAGCGATGTTTATCATAGGCTGCTTTTGTTTATGACCTTTGGACATTGGAAGGGATTACAACGTTTAGTGTACACTGGTCTCATCTCTCTGCTGTTGACGATTTGTCATGATCTCATTTTGAGTCTAAATTGAAAAATTGGTGTTTGCTTTTTCTTAAAACTTTCCAACATTAGAATATATTTCCCTTCAAAAGAGTAAGTTAAACTGAGCAGCTGCTATTCAGAAAATTTGCTGTACCTGTAAATGGTATGCTATTCAGCCATCTAGCCATTGAAAAAAAACAAAAAAAAAGAGACCTGAAGATGGCAGCGGAGTAGGCAGACGCATAGACTCCCAGCTCACACCACCGAACTGGATTATAAACTAATTTATGAACAATCAGCGTGAAAAACCAAATCTGGACTACAAGAACAGCTTTCAAAAATCAAGGAGCAAAGAAGAAACCACAACAAACCTGGTAGGGAGCGCCTGAATCTCCCCTGCTTACAGAAACGGGGGGGGGGGGGGTGAGGCTGGGCTCTCAATTCCAAGGAGAAGAGCAGTAAGTACTGCTCACAACCACTTACCTGGTGTTGGGCAGATAGAGTATATTATGCTCACTTTGTTAAATATGACGCTGCCCATGAGGAGGCCGTTGCCCAGGTGATATTAATGTGTATTGGGGGTGGGCTAAAGGCAGGCAGAATCCTTGTAGCCTGGGGCTTGGTTTTGGGATTAAGCCTTTCCCACCCTTTTTGATGTGGGGTGGTACAATCCAATCATGCCTCAGAGAAGTGACTTTGTATTAGAGACTTCCCTATTTTGTATATTGGATTAAGAGTTTGGATTTCTACACTATAAAATGGGGACGGAGCGGGAGCTTGCTCTCTTGGTTCCTGGGATGATTAGCATGAGAGAGTAGAGGAGAGAGCAGAGCAGAGAGCAGAAGGAGGCCACGTGGAGGAGGCCAGGAGAAGCAGCCAAGATGGCAGAGTGTTGAGTGAGAGGCCACTTTGTGCAGTTTGACACTGGAGAAGGAAGGAGATGGAGAACAGAGGTGAATAAGTCTGGTGAGCTAGAAACCTTTGATTCTAGGAAACTCGGATAAGTCAGTGGCTTTGTGAGCACTGAATGTGAGTGGGTTTTGGAGCCCAGTGTGTATTTTTACTTGCCCGCCGGGTGCAAGCTAGAATTAAAGACTATGGCCCATCAGTTTTTGGCTCCATTGTTTCTTTACTGACTGTCCAAATCCAATGCGAACCTGCATGGGCCAGGAGGCTGCTTTGATAGTGGCAGCCGTGCCTACTGGCTTTACACCTGGTGACCAGGGAACGAGGTGTGTTGAGGGAAAGGGCCCGCTTGTCTTCCAAAAAGAGGAGAAAGAGAGAGACGGATGGTGAGGGGGAGAGGAATATAGGTGATGACATAAAAAGCTGACTCATTCAGTGCTGGAGGCGGCCATAACTGGAGGAGGGGCTGATCCTTCCACAAAGCAAAATACAAAAGTACTTCCAGGTCAGAGAGATACAGACATCTCTCCAGCTCCAATCAGCGCAACAAGACACAGCTGAAAACAAGAAGTGGGGAGGAGGGGCAGTAACTCAGGTCTCCTTGGAGATCTGAGATACACCTCCCCCTACTGAACCTGAGAAAGCAACCCGCCCCCAGAGAGATTAACTGGCAGAAGAGGATTTCAGAGCCTCAGGTCACACCCACAGCATTCCTGGATACAGTTTCAAATAAGCCCCCTGTTGAGATCAGCAAACAAGACAATCACCTGTTAAGAAAACAAACAAATCAAGACTTCAAAGCGGCCCAAATCCTAAAGTGGATTACAAATAATAGCTGATGCCAACCCAAGAAGACTTAGAAACAACACAAGTAAAAACTAGAGGCAGACAACACCAAGCCTAGACTCAACCAGCTCTACAAAGAAAACACCCTGGGTAGGCACAATGAGAAGACAAAGAAGTGCAATCCAAATGAAACCACAAGAGAGACCTTCAGGAGATGAACTGAGTGATATGGAAATAATCAAACTTCCGGATGCAGAGTTTAAAATAATGATTGTAAGGATGCTTAGGATCTTAGAACAACAATGGATGGTCATCACAAACACCTAAATAAAAAAATAGCAAGTATAAAAAAGGATATTGAAATAGAAAAAAACAAAAAACCCAGAAGGTGCATATTCTGCAGACATAAAGATTTTCTTCCATGATTAAACCTCTATTAATAGACATGTTAATCCCATGAAGTACTATATTTCTACACAATTAAAATGTATTAGTGGAGAAAATATAAAAGGGATAGTGAAGTGCAATTATCCCTGTAGTGAATTGAGTCCTGATTAGCTGATTATCAAAACATTATCTGATTTACATTTCTATAGACTTATGGCCATATGAATAGGAAATTAATTTTGGAAGTAGGTTCAGTTGGGATTAAAGTTTAACAAATGGAAAAGAAATTTCTTTTCCGCTCATATTCTGACTGCTATCCAGACAGGAGAACATTGAGCCTTTGTTGACCTATCCAATGGATAAAATATTAAAACTAAAAAACCAAATATGTGGCCTGACCTGTGGTGGCGCAGTGGATAAAGTGTCGACCTGGAAATGCTGAGGTTGCCGGTTCAAAACCCTGGGCTAGCCTGGTCAAGGCACATATGGGAGTTGATGCTTCCTGCTCCTCCTCCTTCTCTCTCTCTGTCTCTCTCTCTTTCTTCTCTCTCTCTTTCTCCTTTCTAAAATGAATAAATAAAATAAATTAATTAATTAAAAAATTTTAAAAAAATTAAAAACCAAATATGTTAGGAAATAAGCCTCTTCTGTTTGTTCAGGTATGTATCATTTTTATATAATTCACTCTATCAAGGGATTAATGTGAAAGTAATGTGCTTTACTCTAATTTATATGTAAATACTTGGCAGGTGACAGCAGTAGGGTCACATAGCAAAGGCCTGCTCCCAGCTTTCCTTTCCCACTTTATTGAACTCACCCCCACTGGCTATGTTCCTGTTCTGTCTGTCAAGGGGTGGTGGGTGTGAGCATCTCAGGATTGCATTCCCAGCATGAGAGAAACACTGTTGGATTTTGAGTCCAGTGCTGTATCAGAGGTTGTATCATAAAGTGGTGTTAGTCCGGCCGAGACATCTATCATTAATCTTTTTGCCTTCTGTTACATCCCAGGAGACAGGCCACAGCAAACCCAAAGTGAATTTTATAAGTTTTATTGCAAACCTGTGCAGGGACTGCAGGCAACCCATGCAAGGGAACACTGCAGCCCCGAGCTTCTAAAATGGCTCCTTTTTATAGGGTGGCTATCTAGGCTGAGCAAGCAAGCAGCGTTTACAAGGGCGGGAGGGGTGCGGTTAGCTGACCTCATTCTTGGCTAAGTCTCTAGGGTAGGGGTTTCCTTGATCTGGGTACATAGAGTTCAGTGGAAAATATTGCTACATTTCTAATGGTTGTTTATCTTTTGCCTCCTAGCCATGTACTGGATGTACTCAGTTTTCATGGCTGGTGACCTGCACTGCTTGTCCTAAGATGTCACACCTTCCAGTTTAAAAAGTATATCCTTTCCTGTCATAGTGACAGTTTCCCACCCCAATAAGATGAAGATGAACAGAAACTAGTATATGCCCTCTGCCGTGAGCCCCGTGCACTGGGGCAGGAGGTAGGGTTCCCTTTCCCATTGAATGTGGCTTGTTTATTTACTTATTTGAGCTGAATCCTTGCTGCCTCAAGAGTTTTCTCCCTCAGGGATAATAGCCATGGCTCTTGATACATCCACTTGTTGCTGTGGTGATGTGCCTACTCCTTTTGTTGGTGTGTCTCTACTTCAATAAGCCCCTTCCTGTTATTGGCCTGCTGAAAATGTCTGCAAGTTCTTCAGAGCTGATAAACAGCATACATCATTCCTTTCATCTGATCACTATAGTGGGGCCTTGCAAGCGAGTGGGGAGCGTGAATTGTACAACTGCACTAATGGAAGTCTGGAGAATGTGCCCGAGTCAGCAGCACAGTGCACAAGAAGGCCATAGCCTCTTGCCCTCATCCCAAACTCAGAGTGCTGGGATGCAGACAAGACCACGAACAGCTGTACCTTGTTTGAACATTAGCATTATTGACACAACTGAGTAGCCTTTGTTTCAGAACAAAATTTAGAGCCATCCTCGTAGCTTAGAGTGGTATTTTTGAAGATAGCCTGGTTGACTAAAATTGTCCTGTGTTGGTTTTCTCTCCTCTATCTTCCCCAGGAAGGAGATGGTAGAAGAATTAGAGGACCTTCTTCACTTTGATATTAAGATTTCTAACAAAATTTATTTTGGGTGCTACTTTGAGCTCTGTTTGAGAGTATATAAAGACCTAAAATTTGAATTTCATCCTCTCAACCAAAAAAGAGCACAGGAGCTAAAAGTAAGGCTGTGAACTCACTAAGTGGGGTTTCTGTCAGTCAGCAAAGCCAACATCTGGGGATAAGTCATACCAAGCAGTGATTATAAAAATGGAAAGTTTTTTAAAATTAACACATTGAAGAAGAGTTTATTAACCCTTCTGCATCATATATATGGGGTCTTTAATGGTTTCTACAAAGATACCACATTATTAAAAAAATTATAGATTTCTTTTGTGACCATAACTCAAAATATTCTCAAGATTTCATTTATTGATTTTAGAGAGAGGAGAGAGAGAAAGGATGGGGGAGGGGGAGGGGGGCGGGAAGCATCAACTTGCTTCCCACATGTGCCTTGACTGCTGGACAAGCCCAGGGTCTTGAACCGGTGACCTCACCATTCCAGGTCAGCACTGTATCCACTGTGCCACCACAGGTCAAGCTAACTCAGAATAGTTTAAATCAGATTTAATCTGTGAATGGTTTTCCATTTGAACCTCTTCCCTTCTTTTAACCATGCATGAATAATTTTTACAAATGTATCACTAAAGATATTATGTACATAATGTACTTGCCACTCTTAATTCAGTTTGAAAATTCATATCTTTTCTATATATCAGAGTTCAGTCCCATGAGTTTACCAGACAAAGCATTAGTGACTAACCTGAGAGACAGAAAATATGTGCTGTGTTTCAAATACTGGGTGTAGAAAGTGCAGCGGTTTTTAATGGAGATGGTAAAGGACACAGGACAAAGTAATGTTTATGGTTTTGACTTCCAGTGAGTATACAGCAAAATCTTCACAACTGAAATAGACACTTGTAAAATGGACACTGTCTCTGGTACCTTGGTAGTTCTTTAGAATCAGGTGTTTTTCTACCATAATTAATGTGCAAGTGAATAGTTCCTTATGGCGCTTCAGTCACTGGAGCTTTCGGGCCTCCCGATAAATTACAGCACGTGGATGCCTCATTAAAACATGCTTAGAACCTGACCAGGTGGTGGTGCAGTGGATAGAGCATTTGACTGGGATGTGGAGGACCCAGGTTCGAGACCCCGAGGTCGCCAGCTTGGGCGCAGGTTCATCTAGTTTGAGCAAGGCTCACCAGCTTGGACTCATGGTCGCTGGCTTGAGCTGAAGGCCCACGGTCAGGGCACATATGGGGGGGCGATCATGAACAGCTAAAGTGTCGCAACGAGGGGCTGATGATTGATGCTTCTCATCTCTCTCCATTCCTGTCTGTCTGTCCCTATCTATCCCTCTCTCTGACTCTCTATCTCTGTAAAAAACAAACAAACAACAACAACAAAAAAACATGCTTAGAGTGCATAACAACTAATGAAGGTTGGGTAGAATTTGAATAGCTGAGTAAACACTGATTTTGCCCAAGTGTATGTTCATTATGTTTAAGGAACAAGCAGCAGGTGATATTACTTTTGGGAGCCTGTCATGACCTTGACATCTTGAACCCAATTTTAAGATAGTTCTAGTTCCCTTTGGCTCTGGCAATCTAATCGTAGCCCCTAAAGGACTCACCTTAGTGAATTAGCAGAAAGTAGCATCACCATAACCTGGCAGTGTCAGCTACCGAGGGTGGGAGTAACTATCAACCATGTAAAGGAGTGTGATTGTGTGTACTATCAGAGACACTTTTTTTAAAGGTTGGAACCCTGTATTTTTTTATTGTACCTTTGTTCTGTTGATTGCCCTTCCTAGGCCTTTTCCAGATTGTGTGGCGATGAAGACTGGCACAGAAATGTTCTGAGAAGTTATGTCAGCACTGATAACTTTACTGGTATTCAGCGCTCTCGAGCTGTCCTCTCTTAAGGAAGAAATGAGGGGCTGAAACATCACGTGCCCCTCATCTCTAAGAACTGAAGAAATACCATCTCACAAACCAGCCAAATTAGCATATCAGCTATGAGTGTACACTGCATATCTGAAGAACTATAATAGGATGTTAAAAACAAACGATAATGATGCCATCTTCAAGAGAGGAAACAAAACAAAACTAAAAACAAAGTTTAATATTTAAGATTTTAAATTAGTTAACTTTAATTTAAAAATTTTTAAATTTAATTAGCTCTAAGAAAAATAATTTTAAATTTAATTAACTTTAATTTTAAATATTTAATTTAATTTTTTTTTTTTTTGTATTTTTCTGAAGTTGGAAACGGGGAGGCAGTCAGACATACTCCCGCATGCGCCCGACCAGGATCCACCCGGCACGCCCACCAGGGGGCGATGCTCTGCCCATCTGGAGCATCACTCTGTTGCAACCAGAGCCATTCTAGTGCCTGAGGCAGAGGCCACAGAGCCATCCTCAGTGCCCGGGCCATCTTTGCTCCAATGGAGCCTTGGCTGCGGGAGGGGAAGAGAGAGACAGAGAGGAAGGAGAGGGAGAGGGGTGGAGAAGCAGATGGGTGCTTCTCCTGTGTGCCCTGGCCGGGAATCGAACTCGGGACTCCTGCACACCAGGCCGACTCTCTACCACTGAGCCAACCAGCCAGCGCCGTTAAATATATCTTTTTCTTTTTGTATTTTTCCAAAGTTGGAAACGGGGAGGCAGTCAAACAGACTCCCGCATGCGCCTGACTGGGATCCACCCAGCACGCCCACCCAGGGGCGACGCTCTGCCCATCTTGGGGCATCGCTCTGCCGCAATCAGAGCCATTCTAGTGCCTGAGGCAGAGGCCACAGAGCCATCCTCAGTGCCCAGGCAAACTTTGCTCCAATGGAGCCTTGGCTGCGGGAGAGGAAGAGAGAGACAGAGAGGAAGGAGAGGGTGAGGGGTGGAGAAGCAGATGGGTGCTTCTCCTGTGTGCCCTGGTTGGGAATTGATCCTGGGACTCCTGCACGCCAGGCCGACTCTCTACCACTGAGCCAACCAGCCAGGGCCAAATATTTCATTTTAACTGTAATTAACTTTACTTTTAAATAGTAAACTACTTTTTGCTGTTTCAGCCAATCTTTTCCATCTTTAAGAGAGAAATGAGCCTGACCTGCGATGGCGCAGTGGGTAAAAGCATTGACCTGGAACACTGAGGTCGCCGGTTCAAAACCCTGGGCTTCCCTGGTCAAGGCACATATGGGAGTTGATGCTTCCTGCTCTTCCCCTCTTCTCTCTCTCTCTCTCTGTCTCCTCTCTCTAAAATGAATAAATAAAAAATCTAAAAATAAATAAATAAATAAATAAAAATAATTAAAAGAGAGAGAAATGAAACAAAACAATTAAAAGTTTAATATTTAAAATATTCAAAACTAAGTTTAAGAGAGTTTTAAACTTTCAAATGTTTTATAAGTCTGTAGTATTTACACTTCTACAAGAGCCAAAGCTTAAAATTGCACTAGGATTTTAGGGGGACAACCTGTATCTTCACAGAAATGCCCCCTTTTAAAAATAGTTCTTTGTAGGGCTGAACGGTATACCTGCTTTGATCACCAAAGCTACTTTTCCTACATTTTGGTAAAGGAAGATTATGAGGAGCAGTGTGAATTCACATGTAATAAATTGAAAGAAACTGGATCCCAAAAGTATTATGAAAGTAGGTAATATGAAAGAGCTTTTCTATTTTTCATGTTTACCTGGCTACAGGTGTCTCATTTAAGTTTTTCTATTCAAGAGGAAACATACAAATCTTAGGAATGGTAACCTCAGGCCTTAAAGGTCAGGTCAACTGTTTAGGAAATTGGTAAAGTCACCTAAACTTGAAATGTTTTTTTAAAATAAATGTTCTTGACTATGTGAAATTTTTCTCCTACCTTCTGAAATGTAGTCCTAGAAATTCTGCCTATAAACAAAGTATTTCTGGGCCAAGGGATATTTTCAATATAGCAAGGCTTCACATTATGAGTACTGCAGATTCCATCATTTTTAAAAGACAGAAAATATAACGATAAGTAAAATATTAAAATCTACCACCTCAAAAAACATTGTTTATGGAATTCAGAGCTTGGAGATTCAAGTATTGACTTCACTTTTATTTGAAATGAATGCTACAACTTATGTGGTTTTTCTTACTCATGATTATATTAAAAGCTAATAAAGTCTATTTTAATTAAAACATGGCTAGAGTGTTTTGTAATGCTTCTCTTCACATAGCATTTATGTCTCCCTAACTTTAGATGTTTTCAACCAACTCTGATAGTGGGGTCTTGAAGAATTATTAACCTGACCATTAAGCTGGTTTGACCTTTGCCTCTCAGATGCACTCGTTTGTCTTAATCTCTTTTCAACCTAAAGATAATTTATTACACTTAACATCAATGGCCACAGTACTCAGTGGCATGATGCATTAGATATCATCTTTGAATAAATAGTTCATTATTGTGACTAGAGGGGGAAAAACACATTGGAAGAAAAAAGTAGGTAAAACATATCAGAGAGAAAGGAGATACAGGAAAACTAGATCAGAATGTAAGTTATTTGAGGATTTCAAGCAATTAAACAGGTCAGAAAATGGAAGCATAGGAACTGTTTAAAGCTGACTTTAAAATGGTATTTTCAGACTCAGGTTACACTTAGAAATATACCAAATTCTGTCTACAGCCATACCACCCAGAATGTGCCCAATCTCATCTGATGTTAGAAGCTAAGCAGGGTTAGGCCTGGTTAGTACTTGGATGGGAGAAATATACCGAATTCTCTAAGATTTCTTTATAACTAAGACCCTAGCCACTCAGCTTGAGTATATTCAGTAAATCCTGAAAGTTTTACTATATTTTCATGTACCTTATTTCACTAAGGTCAAATCTTATCACTTGTTCTTGATAAATTGCTGATTAGGAAAAATGATCTGGTTTAGTTTAGAAGGACAAAAAAACTACCACGTGTCACTGTCTGCAAGATAGTTTGCACCCCATAGTAATATGCCAGCTACTAAGCAGAAATGCTGACATTTATGAGTGGTCAAAAGGATAAAAGAGTTTGGAAAAGGGACATTGGACATGAATCTGGTTTCAAGAATAAATTGGTGGAATAACTAGAATCACTAAAAATTGCTCTTTCCTGTGGACAAGTCCTGCCAAGGGTGAGGATGATGGAGATGCAGAGACCCGCCTCTGGGGACCAGGTTCAGTGATGCAGATCCATTTTATTCAGGAAGTAAACTAGTTTTTATACACAGGTTCAGCCTATAGGTTGTTACAGCATGTTCCTCAAAGCCAATGGTTGAAAAGATCAGGGAGCTGTGTGGTTGGCGCTAAGTCACTTCCTTAAAGTGGGTGAGCTCCCTTCCTGGGTATGCCCAGGAGGGTTCTGGGAGCTGGAGTATTCTCACAGCATTGCATCAGCCACAGCTGCTAGAAATGTGCTCTGCGCTCCACCCACATCTCCCCCTTCTCTTTTAATTAAGGCCAGTTGGACTTGATGAATGACAGCTTGCTGTTGTTGTAGCTTCTGAATGCTACGCATTATGCAACAGAACCCTAGTAGAACTAAAACAACTATAATACCTATTATACTATATGCTAATAGATTAGCTGGATTAAACAATGAGGCAAGCTTCTATGTTTGACTAGTTAGGAAATAGAATGAGGGTCTTAAACAGGGGATTCCTCCTAGGGGTTGGGATGTCATTTCCCTCCCATTGTGCTACAGAAACCTTCTAGGTGCCATTAAACACAGTTCCATTTTGATTGTAAAAAATGGACGTAGGTCCATGCACGCCCCTTTCCCACAAAGGTCTCAGTGTCCAAACATGGAACGGATGGCTTGCTGCAGGCTGCATACTGCATATGGTTGCATTCCGTCTCTCAGCTTCTGATGCCAAACTCCGAGATTGATGGTCTGCACATCTGGGCCAGAGGCAATGCAGCAGTCTCTCCAGGGAATTCCTTCTCTTGGGAGTGTACAGGAACGGGCAAAGAGGCGACCCTGGGAAGGCAAGGTTAGCGGGGCAGGTTCAGCTGTTGGTAGCTAGGGGGAGGAGGGCTTGTAGGCCAAGTACTGAGCCTTGGTTTGTAGTATCATTTTCAGCAAAGTCCCCTGTAGTATGATTTCAAAGAAAGACCCACTCCTCCGAGGGGACAGTGTTATTAAACTTAAGTAGCATTGGGTCACTGAGGTTACCCCATATAGTGCTGTTCCACTGTTGGGATTCCTGGCCACTACTGTCACAAGGGAGACTAAGGGAGCAGTTACTGGAACATACTGGTAGAAACTGTGGGCTATTAACTTCAACAGGCATAATTATGCCAGGGTAGGGAAAAGCAGCCCAGACGTGGGGGTCCGCCCACCTCTGGGAGTCAGTGGTCACTATAGCACACACAAGCAAGAACAGAGCACCAGGGCCTGGGTGCCCATCAGGGACCATTCTCTGGGCCCGCCCCACCAAAGCCTCCACATCCCCCCAGGTGATAGGGCATGCATGCCTGCCACAGGGTATTCTTCTGGAGAGCTGAGGACCTCCTCCCTTCAGGCATAGTCGGTGTGGAGAAGGCCAGGGCTGTGGCTTTGGATGAGTGAAGACGGAACCATTCAATGGGTGCCCAAGAAACCCTGTCAAGCAGGTTGGGGGGTTCCTGGGATCCAAATTGGCTGAAAAACACAAGCAAAACCTCTCCCTTGTGTTAGAAGAGGGTGTGATCCCCACCACTGTGCCATGGCTGGGTCCTTCCAGCGTCATTTCAGAGAGAGGAGCTGGGGAGAGAGAGAGCGAGAGATACAGAAAAATAGACAAGACAGACAGACAGAAAAAAAGACACATGGGGGTGTATAGGCTGCCCCATGGGTCTGCAGCAGGAACACATGTTGGAGTTAAAGCTGGGGTAGAAAATGGCATCTGAGAGGCTGGGTTGGGGCATTGAACCCCAGCAGGGAATGTGGAAGTAGCGACTTCTGCTTTTTCTGTTGGCAGAGCTGATGGCAGTTAGCAATTTGGTTGGTTTTGTTTCTGCGCGCTTAGCCGCGATTTTGTCAAACTCGGAGGCTAAACTACTTTCCTCCTCAGTGGAGGGGGGTGAATAGGAAGGTAGGGGCTTCTCAGAGATATCAGTGGCACTGGCAGAGGGTCCCCAGCAGGAGCACTGGTCAGGCAGACATGTATCACTAGCAAGGCCGAAATGAGGCCGAGAGGAAAGGTTTGTCCCTCATGTGCTTCGGCCGAACAGACGCTCTGGAAAGCTCAGGCCCAAGTATCAGGGTCCCAAAGAGGAGCGTCCCGGAGCCAAAGGTTGAAACCTGTCCCTTGAATGCCGCTTAGGTCCCTGCCCTACGTTGGGCGCCAGTTGTGGACAAGTCCCGCTGGGGGTGAGGACGACAGAGACGCAGAGACCCGACTCCAGGGACCAGGTTCAGTGAGGCAGATCCACTTTATTCGGGAAGTAAGCAAGCTTATATAGATGGGTTCAGCCTATAGGATATTACAGCATGTTCCTCAAAGCCAATGACTGAAAAGAACAGGGAGCTGTGTGGTTGGCACTAAGTCACTTCCTTAAAGCGAGCGAGCTCCCTTCCTGGGTATGCCCAGGAGGCTTCTGGGAGCTGGAGTATTCTCACAGCACTGCATCAGCTGCAGCTGCTAGGAATGCGCTCTGTGCTCCACCCACACTTTCCCCTTTGGCTTTTTTTTTTTTAAGATTTTTATTTATTTATTCATTCTAGAGAAGAGAGAGAGTGAGAGAGAGAAGGGGGGAGGAGCAGGAAGCATCAACTCCCATATGTGCCTTGACCAGACAAGTGCAGGATTTCGAACAGGTGACCTCAGCGTTCCAGGTCGACGCTTTATCCACTGCACCACCACAGGTCAGGCCTGGCTTTAATTCTAGAAGGTGATACGGCCATTTTGAGAAATTTAATCAACTTCGGGTAGGACCATAAACATCTCTGAAAGTCAGTAGGTTCTCTGACAGATGTTATGGAGCATGGAAACTAGTTACTAGTAGGGTGGTAACTGGCAGTTTTCTCAGGGTTTTATACTTGGGAGATGTTTGTGCCCTACAGTGATAAGACTAAAAGAATACCTATTACCTTGACTCCAATTTATTTTCTTTCAGTTCCCAACCGCCATTGGAATACTGACCTCAATGAAATTTTATTATTTTTTTTAAAGCTTAGTTTTTTTTTAATTTATTTACTTTTTTATATTTTATTTATTCATTTTTATTAGAGAGAGAGAGAGAGGGAGAGATAGAGAGAGAACAGGGGAAGGAGCAGGAAGCATCAACTCCCATATGTGCCTTGACCAGGCAAGCCCAGGGTTTTGAACTGGCGACCTCAGCATTCCAGGTCGATATTTTATCCACTGCGCCACCACAGGTCAGGCGACCTCAATGAAATTTTAACACTGGTATATTGTGACCAGAACCCTTAAGTCTTTATTACAAGGAAAAGACAAAGTGTCTAAAATGTCTGAACAAAATAAAATTGCCAGTTTTGTATGTCAAAATGGTTGCCTATCAGCAGTTTTATATAGTTCATTTTAAAACAATGAGAAAGTTCTTCCACACTGTATCAGAGTCCAGCATGGCTGTTGGTCAAATAAGTTTGTAAATAATGATATATATGTTTACTCACTGATAGTTTGCATTGGATGTAGGGGGACAGGCTGGGGGCAGGCGAGATCCTTGTAGCCCGGGGCTTGGTTTTGGACCTGAGCCTTTCCCACCCTTTTTGATGTGGGGTGGTACAATCCCATCATGCCTCAAATAAGTGACTTTGTATTAGAGACTTCCCTATTTTGTATATTGAATTAAAAGTTTAAATCTACCCTATAAAATGGGGGCCGAGGCCTGACCTGTGGTGGCGCAGTGGGATAAAGCATCAACTTGGAACACTGAGGTTGCTGGTTCGAAACCTTGGGCTTACCTGGTCAAGGCACATATGGGAGTTGATGCTTCCTGCTCCTCCCCCTTCTCTCTCTCTCTAAAAAAAAGGGGGGGGGCGACTGGGAGCTTTCTCTCTCTCTCTCTCTCTCTCTCTCTCTCTCTCTGTTCCTGAGATTAGAATTAGAGAGGAAAGCAGAGAGAGGCCACGTGGAGGAGGCCAGGAGAAGCAGCCAAGATGGCAGAGTGCTGAAGGAAAAGCCAGTTTGTGAAGAGTTTGTGCAGGGAGAAAAAAGAAGATGGGGAACAGAGGTGAATAAGTCTGGTGAGCTAGAAACCTTTAATTCTAGGAAACTCAGATAAGTCAGTAGCTTTGTGAGCACTGATGAGTGGGTTTTGGAGCCCAGTGTGTGTTTTTACTTGCCCGCCGGGAGCAAGCTAGGATTAAAAATGATGGCCCATCAGCTTTTGGCTCCATTGTTTCTTTTTTTTATTTTTATTCATTTTTAGAGAGGAGAGAGATACAGAGAGGGAGAGGAGAGAGAGACAGAGAGAGAGAAGGGGGGAGGAGCTGGAAGCATCAACTCCCATATGTGCCTTAACCAGGCAAGCCCAGGGTTTCGAACCGAGGACCTCAGCATTTCCAGGTCGACGCTTTATCCACTGTGCCACCACAGGTCAGGCCTGTTTCTTTACTGATTGTCCAAATCCAATGTGAACCTGCAGGAGTAAGGGGCTGTGATGATGGCCGTGGATACTGTCTTTACACACATATTAGGAATTTTTGTTCTACTTCTGTGAAAAATGTCTTTGTGGTTTTGATTGCATTGAACTTATAGATTCCCTTAGGCATGCAATTACTTCTTAATGGTCTCCTTACTTCTGCCTTTGCCTTCTTTCTCCTGTCAACAGATGGTGTAAATCCAGGAGCCGTGGCCACGGCTACCATCAGAGCAGCCCGGCTCATGCAGGTTCGCATAGGATTCGGACAGTAGGTAAAGAAACAACGGAGCCAAAAACTGATGGGCCATAGTCTTTAATTCTAGCTTGCACCCGGCAGGCAAGTAAAACATACACACTAGGCTCCAAAACCCAGTCACATTCAGTGCTCACAAAGCCACTGACTTATCTGAGTTTCCTAGAATCAAAGGTTTCTAGCTCACCAGCCTTATTCTCCTCAGTTCCCCATCTCCTTCCTTCTCCAGCGTCAAACTGCACAAACTGGCCTCTCACTCAACACTCTGCCATCTTGGCTGCTTCTCCTGGCCACATGGCCTCTTTCTGCTCTCTGCTCTGCTCCCTCTGCTCTCTCATGCTAATCATCCAAGGAACCAAGAGAGCAAACTCTCGTTCTGCCCCCATTTTATATTGTAGCTTCACAACCTCTAATCCAATATACAAAATAGGAAAGTCTCTAATACAAAGTCACTTCTCTGAGGCATGATTGGATTGTACCACCCCACATCAAAAAGGGTGGGAAAGGCTTAATCCCAAAACCAAGCCCCAGGCTACAAGGATTCTCAACACACATTAATATCACCTGGGCGACGGCCTCACGTGGGCAGTGCCATTTTTAACAAAGTGAGCATAATACATTTTATCTGCCCAACAGATGGTCTTAGGTGCCAATTCAATGCCAATAGGAATCCCCAGTTTGGAGTATGGCAAAGAAGGAAATTTTTTTTTCCAGTGCAAATAGCTCAATTGTGATACAGCACAGCTATTGCGGTAAGGTACCAAAGAATTGCAAAAATCAATATTAGTATTTTAAGAGAAAAAGTCAGGCTTCTTGCACCATCCTTTCTTTAGAGAATGGAGGGAGAAAGATATGGAAGTTTCCTGACTTACAAGGACGACTGGGTCATTTAGTTTAACTATAGTTCTCTGAAAGGATAAAGGTTATCTGAAGAACTTCCTTTACCTTTCAATAAGAGACAACATTTACATACCCTACACTGATTTTAACTCTCCCTTTCTTCCTGGAATCCTGAGAGTAACATATACCTCTAGGAGGGGAGATAGACACTAAAAGATTTGTGAATGTTTTTGATATGTAAAATGACATCACTATTGTGTTACCTTGAAGGTTTTAATGTCTTTTATAGATCCTCTAGACCAGTGGTAGTCAACCTGGTCCCACTAGTGGGCATTCCAGCTTTCATGGTGGGCGGTAACGGAGCAACCAAAGTATAAATAAAAAGATAGATTTAACTATAGTAAGTTGTTTTATAAAGATTTATTCTGCCAAACTTAGCGAAAATCCAACATAAAGTACTTGGTAAGTAATTATTATTATATGCTTTAACTTTCTGTAACTCTGCTTTATAAATTTTATAAAGTAAAGTTACTTCCCTACTTTATAAATCACCATTACTGTGGAACCGGTGGGTGGTTACAAAATTTTACTACTAACAGAGATACAAAAGTGGGCGGTAGGTATAAAAACGTTGACTATTCCTGCTCTAAACAAATGTTATAAGCTTGTTAATGATTGTGTCATGCTTTGCCCAACATGTATGTGGTCAAGGGTATATAACCAACCTCAGAGTTATATTCGACACTGCATGATTTGGGTCAGCTATACCCCGTGTTAGTCATATGCAGCCGGCTTAATAAATAAAACTCCTCAAAAATTCACTTGGACTTGGTTTCTCTATGTAAACCCACGGAAGTAAGGTACAGTACTTTACAACACTATGAGAATAGCACAGCTGTGGAACAGCTCAGTAGTGTTACAGCTCAATATTGAAGCACCATGGCTGTGGAATAGCACTGCTGTGAGGCAGCTTTGTCACAAGGTGGCCCTGGGGCAAGGCCCCTTTTTTGGTCAGCCAGCTCTGCTCTGCCTTCTTGGCTCTACTCCAGCCTGCTCCACTGTGTTCTGCTCTGCTCTGTGTGCTCTTCTCTGCTCTGGCTCATTAAGATTTCTCAGCTCCAGCCAGAAATAGTCTTTCATCTTTGGTAGAAAGGAAAAGTGAAGTCTCTGAGCCAGAGGGGGAGCTGAATTATATAGAGAGAAGTTGTAGGAATATGCTACTAAAATGTGCAGCATTAGGATGACAATTAGAGCCAGTGAGGCACCGTAGGGCAAAATCCCTGAGCGGACAAGAATGTGGGGGCCTCTCTGAGCCATACTGGAAACAGTGCTTGCTGGAAACAGCAAAACAGCAGGATACGATTCAGCAACAAGAAATGCTTAGGCTCTCAGAACAGAGATTAGAAGTCAGCATGTTCCGCCTGACCAGGTGGTGGCGCAGTGGATCGATCATCAGACTGGGATGCAGAGGACCCAGGTTCAAGACCCCGAGGTAGCCAGCTTGAGCAAGGGCTCATCTGGTTTGAGCAAAAGCTCACCAGCTTCAACCCAAGGTCGCTGGCTCAAGCAAGGGGTTACTCAGTCTGCTGAAGGCCCACAGTCAAGGCACATATGAGAAAGCAATCAATGAAAAACTAAGGTGTTGCAATGCATAAAGAAAAACTAATGATTGATGCTTCTCATCTCTTCATTCCTGTCTGTCTGTCCCTGTCTATCCCTCTCTCTGACTCTGTCTCTGTAAAAAAAAGAAAAGAAAAAAAAAGAAGTCAGCATGTTCCTTGTTCTTTACTTCACCCCCTGAAAACTTCTGCTGTCTGCTTCCTTGAGTTATTTGTACTTGCTAATAAATATCTGAGTAAGGCTGGGGATGAGGCTTCAGTTCTTTGGCCTGCTGACTAGGGCTGTTGGTTTCCCTCGGCCCCTTGGAGCCTTTCATCTGGTCTCCTAATAGTTCATTGTTGCGACAAGTGGTGCCCCATGTGAGGTACCAGAAGTATAATAAGGAGACAAGTGATAGATACGTGAATTCCAAACTGCCCTCTTGATGTTCTGCTTATCTGTCAGACCTCACCCTTCCTGGACTATGGCCCCTGAGACAGAGGAATTCCAAGAAGCTGGTCTACCTGCCCCAAGAAGGAGCATTCCAGAAAGCTGAAATCCTAAAACCGTAAAAGGGAACATACCAGGACTTTTGCCTCAGTATCCCCTCAGGCTCTCCCAAACGCTATATAATTCGCCCCTAGTCTGTAACTGGTGCTCTTCTTTCCAAGAGAAGTGCCTGGCAGGGTTCCTTTCTTCCTTTCAATAAAGCCTGTTACTCTGGTCTTTCGGACTCCCATGGATTCCAACACCAAGGAACTGCAAAAATTGGTAGCAATGCCATTTTAAAGAGGAAAAGTCAGGCTTCTTACCCCTCTTTTCTTTAGAGAATGCAGGAGCTTCCTGGCTTATAAGGACAATTGGGTCATCTAGTCATAGTTTAACTATAGTTCTCTGGAAGGACTGAGGCCACTACTTGCTAGACAACAAAGAAGATAAAACTTATCTGAAAACTTCCTTTTCCCCTTCCTTAAGATCCTTTAGGACAGTGGTCCCCAACCCCCGGGCCGCAGACCAGTACCGGTCGGTCCGTGGGCCATTTGATACCGGTCCGCAGAGAAAGAAGAAACAACTTACATTATTTCCATTTTATTTATATTTAAGTCTGAACGATGTTTTATTTTTTAAAAAGGACCAGATTCCCTCTGTTACATCCATCTAAGACTCACTCTTGAGGCTTGTCTCAGTCATGTGATACATTTATCCATTCCCACCCTAAAGGCCGGTTCGTGAAAATATTTTCTGACATAAAATCAGTCTGTGGGCCCTGGCCGGTTGGCTCAGCAGTAGAGCGTCGGCCTGGCGTGTAGGAGTCCTGGGTTCGATTCCCGGCCAGAGCACATAGGAGAAGTGCCCATCTGCTTCTCCACCCCCCCCCTCCTTCCTCTCTGTCTCTCTATTCCCCTCCCGCAGCCGAGGCTCCATTGGAGCAAAGATGGCCCAGGCGCTGGGGATGGCTCTGTGGCCTCTGCCCCAGGCGCTAGAATGGTTCTGGATGCAACAGAGCAACGCCCCAGAGGGGTGAAGTGTCGCCCCCTGGTGGGCATGCTGGGTGGATCTCGGTCAGGCGCATGCGGGAGTCTGTTTGACTGCCTCCCCGTTTCCAGCTTCGGGAAAATGAAAAAAAAAAAAAGAAAGAAAATCTAAAATCAGTCTGTGGCCCAAAAAAGGTTGGGGACCACTGCTTTAGGAGACAATGTTTACATATCTTACTTAAAAATTCCTATACTGATTCTAACTCTTCCTCCCCTCCTGGAGCCCTGAGAGTGACATATACCTCTAGACAGAGGGATCACAAGCCCACTCCCCTTGCTTGAAATACCTGCATATGCTTTCTAATAATCATCCCTTTTAAAATCCTTTATATGTATAAGACTTGTAAACTAAACAAGTGGGGTCTAGCTTATTAGGTTTCCTAATAAGCGAGCCCCAACTCTCTCTCTCTTTTTTTTTTTTTTTTTGTATTTTTCCGAAGCTGGAAACGGGGAGAGACAGCCAGACAGACCCCCGCATGCACCCGACCGGGATCCACCCGGCATGCCCACCAGGGGGCGACGCTCTGCCCCTCCGGGGCATCGCTCCGCTGCGAGCAGAGCCACTCCAGCGCCTGGGGCAGAGGCCAAGGAGCCATCCCCAGCGCCCGGGCCATCTCCGCTCCAATGGAGCCTCGCTGCGGGAGGGGAAGAGAGAGACAGAGAGGAAGGAGAGGGGGAGGAGTGGAGAAGCAGACGGGTGCCTCCCCTGTGTGCCCTGGCCGGAAATCGAACCCGGGACCCCTTGCACGCCAGGCTGAAGCTCCACCACTGAGCCAACCGGCCAGGACCTGAGCCCCAACTCTTTTAGCAAAGGTAATTTCATTCAGCTTCTTTCCTTATCTTAAGCTAATCATTTCGCTGTAGCGACAGGGATGGGGTGTAGACACTAGAAGATTTGGGAATGTCTTTGCCAGGTATGTAAAACAATTATCACTACCGTGTTATTTTATGGTCTTGATGTGTGGGAATGTTTTTTCCTTTTAATAGATCTTACAGATAAATGTTTTAAGCTTGTTATTAACTGACTATTGTACCTGCTTCCCCTCCTTACCCATCCCAACTGGTACTTGATTTTGTATAAAAGAAGGCTCAGAACTGTATGAGAACCTACATGATTTGGGACCATGCCCCATGTAGCTAGCTAGCCGGCTAATTAATAAACTCCTCAAATTTCTTCTGTAACCTGTCTGGTGTCTCTATGTAACCCACAGATTACAGTACTTTACAACAGAAGAAATGACCTCCCAAAGTCTGGCAAAGGAAAAGATGTCCACTTATCCTGTTTGGTAAGGGATATAAGCAGTAGGGGAGTGTAAAGCCAGTATCCAAGGCCACCATCACAGCAGCCTGGCCCATGCAGGTCCGCATTGGATTCGGACAGTTGGTAAAGAAACAATGGAGCCAAAAACTGGTGGGCCATCATCTTTAATCGTAGTTTGCACCCAGCGGGCAAGTAAAACACACAATAGGCTCCAAAACCCGCTCATTCAGTACTCACAAAGCTACTGGCTTATCCGAGTTTCCTAGAATCAAAGGTTTCTAGCTCACCAGCCTTAGTCACCTCTGTTCCCCATCTTCTTCCTTCTCCGTGCACAAACTCTGCACAAACTGGCTTCTCCCTCAGCATTCCACCATCTTGGCTGCTTCTCCTGGCCTCCTCCACGTGGCCTTTCTCTGCTCTGCTCTCTAATGCTAATCTCAGGAACTGAGAGCACAAGCTCTGGGTTTGTCCCACTTTATAGTGTAGAAATCAAAACCTTTAATTCAATATACAAACAAGGAAGTCTCTGATACAGTCACTTATCTGAGGCATGATGGGATTGTACCACCCCACATCAAAAAGGGTGGGAAAGGCTTAGTCCTAAAATCAAGCCCCAGGCTACAAGGATTCTGCCTGCCCACAGCCCGCCCCAACACACATTAATATCACCTGGGTGAAGGGCTTCCATGTGGGCAGCAGCATTTTTAACAAAGTGAGCATAATATATTTTATCTGCCCAACAGCAAGAATCCCTTGAATGCTTGCAGGAGGTCTCTTTTAGGAATCAGGCCAGGGGATTTCCCTTTCCCTTCATCTCGCCTTCATCATGGGGAATTCCCTTTCCCCTGAGCTGTGGAGTCTCATATTACAGCCATGGGTACTCCTCTGAGCTGCAGCATGTCAGTGGGAATTTAACTGCCCTCTTGCTCACAATCTGATCTGACAACAATGCCCTTGGTATCCAAAGGAGGGAAGTTCAGACTTAGAAGATTGGGAAATGGCCTTGGCCGGTTGGCTCAGTGGTAGAGCGTCGGCCTGGCGTGCAGAAGTCCCGGGTTTGATTCCCGGCCAGGGCACACAGGGGAAGCGCCCATCTGCTTCTCCACCCCTCCCCCTCTCCTTCCTCTCTGTCTCTCTCTTCCCCTCCCGCAGCCGAGGCTCCACTGGAGCAAAGATGGCCCGGGCGCTGGGGATGGCTCCTCAGCCTCTGCCCCAGGCGCTAGAGTGGCTCTGGTCGCAACAGAGCGTCGCCCCCTGGTGGGCGTGCCTGGTGGATCCCGGTCGGGTGCATGTGGGAGTCTGTCTGACTGTCTCTCCCGTTTCTGGCTTCAGAAAAATACAGAAAAAAAAAAAAAAAAGATTGGGAAAGCACTTTTACCAAGGGGATGTTTAAAGCAATCGGGATGGGATATGAAATGACCCCTTGGGATTGAAAAGGACTTATAAAACTGTTCTCACCACCTAGCCTGAACCTCAGCCCAGCCCTTCTGTCTAGATTTCACCAACCCTAACAAGCAGGAAGTAGCTACAGAAGAAGATACCTTTGCCCCTTTTACTTAAACAACAAAAGGCTGGAATGTTAGGTTTGGTTCCAGGGCTTCTTTAAATCCAGAGCCCCTTTAAAAACTCAAATTCCCCTCATCCTACCCTCCTGTAAAGCCAGTAGCCACGGCCAGGGCCAGCATCAGAGCAGCCCAGCCCTTGCAGGTTCGCATTGGATTCGGACAGTCGGTAAAGAAACAGCGGAGCCAAAAACTGATGGGCCATAGTCTTTAATTCTAGCTTGCACCCAGTGGGCAAGTAAAAATACACACTGGGCTCCAAAACCCAGTCACATTCAGTGCTCACAAAGCTACTGACTTATCCGAGTTTCCTAGAATCAAAGGTTTCTAGCTCACCAGACTTATTCACCTCTGTTCCCCATCTCCTTCCTTGTCCCAGATACAAACTCTGCAAAAACTGGCATCTCACTCAGCACTCCGCCATCTTGGCTGCTTTTCCTGGCCTCCTCCACGTGGCCTCCTTCTGCTGCTGGCTCTACTCTCTCTCCTCTCTCATGCTAACCTCAGGAACCAAGAGTGCAAGCTCCCGCTCCGTCCCTATTTTATAGTGTAGAAATCCAAACCCTTAATCCAATATACAAAATAGGGAAGTCTCCAATACAAAGTCACTTCTCCAAGGCATGATTGGATTGTACCACCCCACATCAAAAAGGGTGGGAAAGGCTTAATCCCAAAACCAAGCCCCAGGCTACAATGATCCTGCCTGCCCCCCAACACACATTAATATCATCTGGGCAACGGCCTCACGTGGGCAGCGCCGTCTTTAACAAAGTGAGCATGATATATTTTATCTGCTCAACACCTCCCCTCCCCTGAGGCAACTCCCCCAGCCTGGGAAGGTTCTGGGAGGTGTCCTTGGGACAAGGCCTTCAGGAGGGACCTGAGTATTGGGAAATGGAGACAGTGTGTGACCAAGGCCACAAGCTTGTTACAACTGTGGGAAAGAAGGACATTTTCAGAAAGATTACAGGCAGAGCCTAATAGCAACTATGTAGCTTGGGTTTTGTGTGTGCCCTGAGAGGCTAATTAAAATTCAATCTAAAAATTCCTTATAAAGTTCCAGCAAAGCAGATTATAAAAAGCCAATATGATCAATTACTGTACTATTTTTGTTGTGTTTATACAAATTACCAGATCAAGTTAAAACTAGACTTAATACTGCATCTAGGATAATCTTAATTTGACTCTTTAAAAAAATTACTAAGGGTAATTTTAGGAAGAAAAAAAAGAGAAACCAGTTCATTTAAATAATTTAATTAATGTCTTTTAAAGTTCTTAACAAAAAATATGTTTGTTTTCCCTGGGTTTACAAAAGGTTCCTGTTATCTGTATAATATCTTTGAAAATATGTTTGTTTGCCAATAAAATTGTAAGGTATTTTTCCCTGCCGAGAAGGAAGGAATGGGGCTCGGAGCCACCAAGTGTGGAATAGCAAAAGGCTTTATTGAGTACGTGCATCCCGCCTGGCAAGGTTCCCTAGCCCCGAGGTAAGATGGAGGCCAGGGAAGTTGCACGGATTAAACTGCATGGGAGATTTTTAAAGGAGTCCCTTTAGGGAAGTAGAGCTACTATGATGTGGTGAAATCCCACTGGCTGGCAGACAATCGCTTTTTTCCAAACGGTTCCTGTGAAGCCTCCTTTGGTGCGCTTGGTTGTGGGCGGTCCTAGCCAAAGTTCACAGGTCTGAGTTCCCCAAGTGACCATCCCCCATTATCCACCGACCTTACATTCTGACCTTTTGTGTTAAATAGAAAAAGGGGCGCCGTTTATTTGTCTGGCTACTTCCTGCTGAATAGGGGCGTCGTGGGGAGGGGGAGATCGGAAGGTGGTGGCTTTGAGGGGTGTCTGGAGGAACATTTGTGTGGCCTTGAGTTGAGAAACTTTGCGGATGCGGTCCTGTAAGGATTTAAAAAAAGGAGGAGTAATAGGGGGATTTGCAGGGTCCAGCCTTTTGGTGAGCTGGAGATGGATGGAGGCCAGTGGTCCTGTAAGGAGGCAAGCTTAAGGCAAAACTGCATGTCAGGAGTGGCGTAAAAAGGGGAAAGGTAGGGGGTCCCATCCATTCCCATAACCGAGACCTGTGAGGGAACTAGAGGTCCAGAGTGTGATGGCAAAACAGAGAAGGTAGTCCCCGTGTCCACAAGAAATGTGATGGACTTACCCACTCGTTGCAGCATACCCTGGGTTCTCCGAGTCCAGGCCGTGTTCTAGGAGTTCGAGCGATGCGCCCACCTGGTTGGATTGGCCTTCCCATTCGGGTGGCTTGTCCTCCATTTAGAGGCGCTGAGGAAAAACCTGTTGCCCCAAATGGGCAATCACTCTGCTAGTGACTGGGCTGCTTGCAGGCAGGACTCAGTGGGCAGCCACCAGCAGGGTCCCTGCCGGGACCAGTGGTCCTGCTTGCCACACTTAAAGCAAACTGCTGGTGGCTCTGCTGGTCTCAGGGTTGCCACAAGAGTTGGGGTTTAGAGTGTTACCTTCTGCTGCATGCGGGTCTGGCGAACAGCCTTGGCCTGTTTCTACTAATTGGGACCATTAAAAACTTTAAATGCCGTGTTCACAGGTTCCGGATAGGGGTTTGGGAATAAGAGGAGGGGGGCTCGTGGGGAG
Source organism: Saccopteryx leptura (assembly GCF_036850995.1). NCBI lineage: Eukaryota > Metazoa > Chordata > Mammalia > Chiroptera > Emballonuridae > Saccopteryx > Saccopteryx leptura. The sequence goes on from NC_089507.1 coordinate 172,576,828, forward strand.
CCTGGCACCCAGATCCCACAGGAAATGCTAGAGCCAAAGGCAGGACAGGGCCAGAACTTCCTGCAAGAAAATTGGGGTTGGACGTCCTGAAAACCAGTGTAAGAGCCAATGCCAGGCTGAGAAAGGCCTGACCGAGGAGGGACTTAAGAACACAGTGAAGGGAGGGGCCCCTGGCCAGCAGGGGAGGATAAAGAGATGGTAGTGGTGAATAAGAAACAGGTTTTTGTGAAGGGAGGGGAGGGGGCTCTCAGAGGGAAGAGACCCAAGCACAAAAGAGGTCCACAGACGGACCAGAGAAAAGTCCCAAGAGAGGGGCGCCCATGGGGGTCAGACAGGAGGGAAAGAGAGTTTGGAGTCCACGGAGAAGGAAAGATCAGGAGTGGAGATTTTAGGTGAGGTTTCTCTGGCCAGAAAAAGGCCTGCACTGTGGAACAGGTGGCACAGATATTAAGGACAGGTGCGCGAATAATTAGAAGCTGTGTATGTAAGAGATCTCCAATCAGTTCCCAGCTTTTTTGGTGATAGTTAAATTGGTGAGGGTGTTAAAACCGAAAGTCCCTTCAGGATGCTAGTTCAATGGGTTCTGTGGCCTGGCCACAGTGGAGAAAAGAATAGTTTCTTCTTCTTTAGGGAGGGAGATTCCTATGCCCCCACAGCTGCCCTCAGTCCTCGGAGTGGTCAGTATTGAGTATTAGCGTCCTAAAAACTCAAGGTCTGGCCACGGACGGAAAAGGTAAAGTGGATGTGCTTGGGGACAAGCACATGCACTCGGACGAATGGAAAAGACTTCCCTGACGTAGCTACGGTTTCGGACAGGGAGTCTCGGAGGAAAGAACTGAGAGGAAGGCGGAGGCAGGGGACTTACCGCACCGTGCGCCGAAGTGGGTGGAAGGTCGGAGATCCTGGTTCTTTCTCAGAGGGGATGAGGAAGAGGAGCAGTCCTTGCGGACTTCTACTCCTCCTGGGTTTCAGCACCAAAATGTAAGGTATTTTTCCCCGCTGAGAAGGAAGGAACGGGGCTCGGAGCCACCAAGTGTGGAAGAGCAAAAGGCTTTATTGAGTACAGAGCGCGCATCCCGCCTGGCAAGGTTCCCTAGCCCCGAGGTAAGATGGAGGCCAGGGAAGTTGCATGGATTAAACTGTGTGGGAGATATTTAAAGGGGTCCCTTTAGGGAAGTAGAGCTACTATGACGTGGTGAAATCCCACTGGCTGGCAGACGATCGCTTTTTTCCAAACGGTTCCTGTGAAGCCTCCTTTGGCGCGCTTGGTTGTGGGCGGTCCTAGACAAAGTTCGCGGGTCTGAGTTCCCCAAGTGACCATCCCCCATTATCCACTGACCTTACAAAAATAATCTATTTCTTTTTAAAAAATTAATTTTAATGGGGTGACATTGATAAATCGGGGTACATATGTTCAGAGCAAACATCTCTAAGTTATTTTTTTTTCTTTTTTGCATTTTTCCGAAGCTGGAAATGGGGAGGCGGTCAGACAGACTCCTGCATGCGCCCAACCGGGAATCTACCCGGCATGCCCACCAGGGGGCGATGCTCTGCCCATCTGGGGCATCACTCTGTTGCATCCAGAGCCATTCTAGCGCCTGAAGCAGAGGCCACAGAGCCATCCCCAGCACCTGGGCCAACTTTGCTCCAATAGAGCCTCGGCTGCAGGAGGGGAAGAGAGAAACAGAGAGGAAGGAGAGGGGGAGGCGTGGAGAAGCAGATGGGCGCCTCTCCTGTGTGCCCTGGCCGGGAATTGAACCCAGGACTCCTGTACGCCAGGCCGACACTCTACCACTGAGCCAACCGGCCAGGGCCTCTCTAGGTTATTTTGACATTTGATTATGCTGCATTCCCATCACCCAAAGTCCAACTGTCTTCCGTCACCTTCTAACTGGTTTTCTTTGTGGGCCTCCCTCCCCCAACCCCCTCTCTCTCCTCCCTCCCACCCCGTAACCCCCACACTCTTGTCCATGTCTCTGAGTCTCATTTTTATGTCCCATCTATGTATGGAATCATATAGTTCTTAGTTTTTTCTGATTTACTTATTTCACTCAGTATAATGTTAACAAGGTCCATCCATGTTGTTGTAAATGATCCAATGTCATCATTTCTTACGGCTGAGTAGTATTCCATAGTATATATGTACCAAAGCTTTTTAATCCACTCGTCCACTGATGGACACTTGGGCTGTTTCCAGATCTTCGCTATTGTGAACAATGCTTCCATAAACAGGGGGGTGCATTTCTTCTTTTGAAACAGTGCTATGGTGTTCTTGGGGTATATTCCTAAAAGTGGTATAGCTGGGTCAAAAGGCAGTTCGATTTTTAATTTTTTGAGGAAACTCCATACTGTTTTCCACAGTGGCTGCACCAGTCTGCATTAAAATAATCTATTTATAAAGGTCATAAAATATGTTCATATAAGTATCAACCTAGCCTGACTGTGGTGGTACAGTGGATAAAACATTGACCTGCCTGACCTGTGGTGGCGCAGTGGATAAGGTGTCGACCTGGAAATGCTGAGGTTGCCAGTTCGAAACCCTGGGCTTGCCTGGTCAAGGCACATATGGGAGTTGATGCTTACAGCTCCTCCTCAACTTCTCTCTCTGTCTCTCTCTCCTCTCTCTTTCCCCCTCTGTCTCTCTCTCTCCCTTTCTCTCTCCTCTCTAAAATGAATAAATAAAATTAAAAAAATTAAAAAAAAAACAAACATTGACCTGGAATGCTCATGTTGCCTGTGCAAAATCCTGGGCTTGCCTGGTCAAGGCTTGTACAGGAAGCAACTACTGAGTTGATACTTCCTGCTCTTCCCCATCTTTATCTCTCCTCTCTCTAAAAATCAATAAATAAAAATAAATTTTAAAAAAGATAAAATATCAATCTAAAATTACTAATTACTAACTTAGTTCTCATTGAAAGTTAAGGTTCTTAGAAGTTAACAATTGTAAAGCCAGTGTCCGCGGCCGCCATCATAGCCACCCGGCCCATGCAGGTTCGCATTGGATTTGGACAGTTGGTAAAGAAACAATGGAGCCAAAAACTGGTGGGCCATCATCTTTAATCCTAGCTTGCACCCGGCGGGCAAGTAAAAACACACACTGGGCTCCAAAACCCACTCACATTCAGTGCTCACAAAGCTACTTACTTATCCAAGTTTCCTAGAATCAAAGTTTCCTAGCTCACCAGCCTTATCACCTCTGTTCCCCATCCCCTTACTTCTCCCTGCACAAACTCTGCACAAACTGGCTTTTCCTTCAGTACTCTGCCCTCTTGGCTGCTCCTCCTGGCCTCCTCCATGTGGCCTTTCTCTGCTCTCTCCTCTCTGCTGTCTCCTCTAATGCTAATCTCAGGAACCAAGAGAGCTAGCTCCCGTTCTGCCCCCATTTTATAGTGTAGAAATCAAAAACCCTTAATCCAATATACAAAATAGGGAAGTCTCTAATACAGGGGTCCCCAAACTGCGGCCCATGGGCCGCATGCGGCCCCCTGAGGCCATTTATCCGGCCCCCGCCGCACTTCCAGAAGGGGCACCTCTTTCATTGGTGGTCAGTGAGAGAGCGACGCAAAGCGTGGCATTGCTCACATACAGTACTACTTCTGGTGACGTGGGACACACGTGTCACGGCTCTGGAAGCGCGTCATATCACTTGTTATGGCTAGCAGTGACAAATATGGAACCGGACATTGACCATCTCATTAGCCAAAAGTAGGCCCATAGTTCCCATTGAAATACTCGTCAGTTTGTTGATTTAAATTTACTTGTTCTTTATTTTAAATATTGTATTTGTTCCCATTTTGTTTACTTTAAAATAAGATATGTGCAGTGTGCATAGGGATTTGTTCCTAGTGTTTTTTATAGTCTGGCCCTCCAACAGTCTGAGGGACAGTGAACTGGCCCCCTGTGTAAAAAGTTTGGGGACCCCTGCTCTAATACAAAGTCACTTATCTGAGGCATGATGGGATTGTACCACCCCACATCAAAAAGGGTGGGAAAGGCTTAGTCCTAAAATCAAGCCCAGGCTACAAGGATCCTGCCTGCCCACAGCCCGCCCCCAACACACATTAATATCACCTGGGTGATGGGCCTCCACGTGGGCAGCACCATCTTTAACAAAGTGAGCATAATATATTTTATCTGCCCAACAACAATTCTGATTAATTAGAAAGAAATTATATGGTATTTATTTATTTATTTATTTTTTACAGAGACTGAGAGTGAGTCAGAGAGAGGGATAGACAGGGACTGTCAGACAGGAATGGAGAGAGATGAGAAGCATCAATCATTAGTTTTTCATTGCGTATTGCAACACATTAGTTGTTCATTGATTGCTTTCTCATATGTGCCTTGATTGCGGGCCTTCAGCAGACCGAGTAACCCCTTGCTGGAGCCAGCAACCTTGGGTTTTTAAGCTGGTGGGCTTTTGCTCAAACCAGATGAGCCCGCGCTCAAGCTGGCGACCTCGGGGTCTTGAACCTGGGTCCTCTGCATCCCAGTCCGACGCTCTATTCACTGCGCCACCGCTTGGTCAGGCGAAATTATATGGTTTTAATGATAAAATTTATAAGGTAATGGAGGTACTTTTGAAGGAAAAGGAAGAAAGTAAATTGTTCTGAAAGTTGGTTATTTCTGAATAGCTTCGACAGGTCTGTGTAAATTGCAGAAAGTTTGTTCAGGTTGTAGAAGGTTTCTGCAGAGGGAAGAAACAAAAATAGAAGCAACTAAGAAAGTAGACAGCCTGACCTGTGGTGGCGCAGTGGATAAAAGCGTCGACCTGGAAATGCTGAGGTCGCCGGTTCGAAACCCTGGGCTTGCCTGGTCAAGGCACATTATGGGAGTTGATGCTTCCAGCTCCTCCCCCCCCTTCTCTCTCTCTCTCTCTCTGTCTCTCCCTCTCCTCTCTAAAATGAATAAAAAAAAAAAAAAGAAAGAAAGTAGACAAAGGTGAGAAAGAAATAAAAAAGGAAGGATTTTAGAAAAAAGATTGTCCTGAAAGGAAAATAAAAAGGAATATTATGAAATTCTCAGGTGCCTCAGGAACTTAAGAAATTTACCCAAACTTATAAGTATTGCAGAAGGAGCCATAGCCTTCTTCTTCTTCTTCTTTTTTTTTACAGGGATAGAGAGAGAGAGAGAGAGAGTCAGAGAGTGGGTTAGACAGGGACAGACAGACAGGAGCAGAAAGAGATGAGAAGCATCAATCATCAGTTTCTCCTTGCAACACCTTAGTTGTTCATTGATTGCTTTCTCATATGTGCCTTGACCATGGGCCTTCAGCAGACCGAGTGACCCCTTGCTCAAGCCAGCGACCTTGGGTCCAAGATGGTGAGCTTTTTTTTTTTTTTTTTTTTTTTTTGTATTTTTATTTAGGTGGAAACGGGAGAGACAGTCAGACAGACTCCCGCATGCGCCCGACCGGGATCCACCTGGCACGCCCACCAGGGGCGACGCTCTATCCCACCAGGGGGCGATGCTCTGCCCCTCCAGGGTGTCGCTCTGCTGAGACCAGAGCCACTCTAGCGCCTGGGGCAGAGGCCAAGGAGCCATCCCCAGCGCCCCAGCCATCTTTGCTCCAATGGAGCCTTGGCTGCGGGAGGGGAAGAGAGAGACAGAGAGGAAGGGGGGGTGGAGAAGCGAATGGGTGCTTCTCCTATGTGCCCTGGTCGGGAATCGAACCTGGGTCCCCCGCACGCCAGGCCGACGCTCTACCGCTGAGCCAACAGGCCAGGGCCGATGGTGAGCTTTTTGGTCAAGCCAGATGAGCCTGCGCTCAAGCTGGCAACCTCGGGGTCTCGAACCTGGGTTCTCCGCATCCCAGTCCGACGCTCTATCCACTGTGCCACCGCCTGGTCAGGCGCCAATAGCTTTCTCAAGCCCCAATACAGAAACAAAAAGGGGGGAGTCAGGAGGAGAGACTCACCCTACAAGAACAATTGTATATGGCTCTTTTTACTCTGACTTTTTTGAACATTTCCTCATCTAGACTTAATGCAGCTGAGAGCCATTTTATACCAGCCAAACAACAGCCTAAGCCTCTCATGTTGTACTAGGATATACAATATTACCTGGCCCTGAGTGGAAGAATCCTGTCAAATTACTAACCTGGGGGTGAGGGTTTGTTGCAATCTTTTTTTTTTTTTTTTTACAGAGACAGAGAGAGAGTCAGAGAGAGGGATAGACAGGGACAGACAGACAGGAACGGAGAGATGAGAGGCATCAATCATTAGTTTTTCGTTGTGCATTGCGACACCTTAATTGTTCATTGATTGCTCTCCCATACATGCCTTTACTGTGGGCCTTCAGTAGACCGAGTAACCCCTTGCTGGAGCCAGCAACCTTGGGCTCAAGCTGGTGACCTCAGGGTCTCGAACCTGGGTCCTCTGCATCCCAGTTCGACGCTCTATCCACTGCGCCACCTCCCTGTCAGGCCATTTGTTGCAATCTTGTCATCAACAGGTAATATATAATAAATGGAATGTCCCACCATCTTCTGGCTCCACAGTTCTTTTACCGTCTGTTCAAATTCAATGTGAACGTGCATGGCCTTGGCATCTGACCACATGTCTGGCACAGACAGCAGGATTTGGATCAGATTGGTATGGAGTCACCAACACCCTTGAGGAGTGGTGTAAAGTCAGGAGCCAGGGCCACCATCATAGCCATCTGGCCCATGCAGGTTCACATTGGATTTGGACAGTCGGTAAAGAAACAATGGAGCCAAAAGCTGGTGGGCCATCATCTTTAATCCTAGCTTGCACCTGGTGGGCAAGTAAAAACACACACTGGGCTCCAAAACCTACTTGTCAGTGCTCACAAAGCTACTTACTTATCTGAGTTTCCTAGAATCAAAGGTGTCTACCTCACCAGCCTCATTCTCCTTTGTTTTCCATCTCCTTCTCTCTCTTTGCACAAACTCTGCACAAACTGGCTTCTCATTCAACACTCCGCCATCTTGGCTGCTTCTCCTGGTCTCCTCCGCATAGCCTTTCTCTGCTCCCTCCCCTAATACTAATCTCAGGAACCAAGAGAGAGCAAGCTCCCGGTCTGCCCCACTTTATAGTGCAGAAATCAAAACTTTTAATACAATATACAAAATAAGAAAGTCTCTGATACAAACTCCACCCCACATCAAAAAGGGTGGGAAAGGCTTAGTCCTAAAACAAAACCCCAGGCTACAATCCTGCCTGCCCACAGCCCGCCCACAACACACATTAATACAATCACGCCCATCCCAAGCAATCACCTGGGTGACGGGCTTCCACCTGGGCAGTGCCATCTTTAACAAAGTGAGCATAATATATTTTATCTCCCCAACAAGAAGGGTAGAGGAGTGGTTATTGTTCTTCAGTATATAGTTCTCCATGGCTCTTCTTTGATGGGCCATGGGCTGGGTTTTTTGCAACCCTGCAAGAGGAAACCAGTTCTGTGCTAGAAGCTGCTCAAGGTCAAATGCTCCAGGGTAAGCTGCAGACCAAGCGGCAATAATGGTGTGAACTGGAATGGTCACTGGAGAAAGTGCTACATATCCAAGAACTGCAGGTCAGGCAATAAGCTGAGAACCAGTGATGGCTTGAACTGGAGTAAGTGCTGGAGAAGGAGTGTCAGGTTTGTGAGCTCCAGTTTGCCCAGGAAGTAAAATACTGGCACCGACAGTTAGTGGAGAAACAACTACAGATTCAAGAACTTGAGTCTCAGCCTCAGGCTGAGAGCTGGCAGCCTCAGGGTCTGAAATGGTCACTGAAGAAGGAGCACCTGTGCCAGGTGGAGTGGCTCTTAGTTGACAGGAGCAGAAGTTTCCAACTCCTTCTCTTCTGAAGATGAGGCTTGGGTTGCAGCTGATGTCTGCAGACTCAGAGCTCAGCCGGTGGTTGCCCAGAAGGTAAAAACCCAGCAGCCAAGCATTCCTCAGGGGCAGGTGCAACCCCCTACACAGATGGTAGCAGATTTGGGGGAGCTAGAGGCAGCTCAAGATCATAAAGCAGTGAGGGCTGCTGCCTGTGCTGTCCCCCTAACTGACAAATAAAACAGGCCTGTAAAGGCGACCCGAATACAGATGTGGGCAGATTTGATTGCAGCCAGGGCAAATAGAAATTGGATGGCAGGTCTAGAAAAGTCCTGTTAGAGCTTTGGCAGCAGCTTGAGCCAGAGCAGAGGTTCCAACTGCTGAAAACGTGGGGAAGCGAGTGACCCCGGCAGCTGCCAAGAAAATGATTGACATTCGAGTTGCATGGTTGCAAGATTACGTGGAGACAGTTGTAGGAAAGGAGGATCCTCCCCAAGACCCATTGTTCCAGTTTGAATAGGGAGAAGGCTGAGGGACCCACCTAACGGGGATGGGCCTGAAGCCTCATGTGAAATTGGCAGTCCACGGGTTCCCTTCTAATGTGCAGCAGGTGTTGGCATTAGAAGGTAATAGGTGCTTTTTGGCAGCAGCAGTAAAAAAACTATCAGAGTGGCATAGGCCTTGAACGTGTTTGACCCCGCCAAGCTGTGTAAACTTGCTGAGGGGTTTGGATGCAGCTTGTGGAAATGGACAGAGTGCTTATGGAAAGGCACTGAGGCCTGTTAATAAAGCGCTGTATACCTAGTTGCCCGTAATGGACCTTTATCTTGGTGATTTGTACAGAGAGCTGGGCTATCGTGGACTGATCATTGAGCAATGTAGTGGACTCCTGGACTGCAACCAGAGAGGGGCACCAGCTCCTTTGTTGGATGGACATGCCACTTTTGGATAGTATGAGACATCTTAATGGGGGTGGCCCAGCTCCAGTGTAGGCCCTTCTGCACTGGGAAGCTGCTTTCATCATGGACACAGCCCTGGATTATACAGGCCCTCCCACCTACCATGGGGTAGGGAGCTAGAGATAGGCCTCCAGTTAGCAGAGTGCTCATTTAAGTAAACAAAATTTTATTATGTAATTTGTTTATGAATAAATGTGAGTGAAAAAATATTTTAATATACAATATTATTTTAATAAAAATATACTTTAATAAAAATATAATTACATACCATATAAATATCCAAACTGTGTCGCAATCAATTGGAAAAATATTTATTTTTATTTTTATTTATTGATTTTTAGAGGGTGGGGAGAAAGAGAGAGAGAGAGAGATGTTAGGTTCGGGGAGATATGCTGTGGCTGCCAGAGTTTAATTCTTGAAGGAGAAGGAACAGGGAAGGGCTGATAGGGTCCCTGTGAGGCTGAGAACAAAGAGATCAGCACAAAGCTGGGAAAACATCCTGCATTCTATTGGTTAGAGACCCTTATCAGAAGTTTATGTTTGAAATTCTACACTAAGCTAAACCCTTCCTCTGTTGCTATGCTGCACACGACCTCCCTAGTGAATAGCTAACTGCCACATAATGCTTGCTCACTTAGGATATATAGGGACCTAGTTGTAAGCGCCAGGCACGACTCTCATTTGCAGCCCCTTGAGGGTACGGTGTCTCCGGACACCTTGAGAGTTCGTCCCTGCGCAGGTTAAACTTGGCCAATAAAGTAAGATCTAAACCCCTGAAAGTCTCCCACGTTTGTTCTTGCGCTTGGTGAATGCAACAAGAGAGAAAGGGGAGGAGCAGGAAGCATCAACTCTCATACGTGCCTTGACCAGGCAAGCCCAAGGTTTCCAACCGGCAACCTCAGCGTTCCAGGTAGATGCTTTATCCCACTGCGCCACCACAGGTCAGGCAATCAGAACAATATTTAATTAATAGAATGAAGGGGTTATATTAGCTTGAAGGTGTTATATCGCAACTAAAACAATTATTTCATTTTACAAACAGCCTGGACACGTTTTCAGTTATCAACTGCAGCTATTGTCTATGCTACAATGCCACTTGATTCAGCACACTTGACCACAAAAATAATGAATTGTTTGACCTTGGGTGCACACTGGCAAACTCTGCCTAAAGGACTGTGGGTTTCACATCGCCGCTAAATGTCAAACAGTTCATATCAAGTGCAGACGAGTACAAAAGTTGTAAATCTTTATAATAAAATTTTTTTAAAAAATAAAGAAGTATAGGCCCTGGCCAGTTGGCTCAGTGGTAGAGCGTCGGCCTGGCGTGCAGGGGTCCCGGGTTTGATTCCCGGCCAGGGCACACAGGAGAAGCGCCCATCTGCTTCTCCACCCCTCCCCCTCTCCTTCCTCTCTGTCTCTCTCTTCCCCTCCCGCAGCAAGGTCCACTGGAGCAAAGATGGCCCCGGCGCTGGGGATGGCTCCTTGGCCTCTGCCCCAGGCGCTAGAGTGGCTCTGGTCGTGGCAGAGCGACGCCCCAGAGGGGCAGAGCATCGCCCCCTGGTGGGCAGAGCATCGCCCCTGGTGGGCGTGCCGGGTGGATCCCGGTCGGGCGCATGCGGGAGTCTGTCTGACTGTCTCTCCCCGTTTCCAGCTTCAGAAAAATACCAATAAATAAATAAATAAATAAATAAATAAATAAATAAATAAATAAAAGAAGTATTGCGAATCCATTCGACCAATTATTGGAAGTTAACCCTAGATTAGTCACATGTGGAATTTTCTGCGTACCACTATCTTCTTTCTTAAACATCTCGTTTTCCAATAATCAAAGATGCTTCTGCTTCTGAGTAGCTGAGGTTTTAAAGTAGCGGAGAATATTAAAAATTTAATCGCGGGCCACATAAACTCATTATGCAGGCTGTAGGTTGGCCATGCCTGCTCTAGTCTCAGGGCTTTAGTCAGTTGCTACCACACATGTCTTTTCTCACTTCCTGTCTGGCCTTCACTTAAAATGTTACCTTCTCACTTACCTTCCCTGGTCAACCTCCTGCACTCCTTATCCCCATCTCCTAGTTAGTCCTCTTTAGCATTTAAAACTATCTTATATTTTTGTATATTTTATTTAAGTTTTTAAATTGTTTTCCAGATGTAAATTCTAAAGGGGCTCCCGCCTCCTTAACCCGTCCTTCTCCCGCATTGTAACTTCTGTAACCTCAGACCCTAGCAGAATTACTAGCATGAGTAGGTGATTAATAAATATTTATTGAATGTATATATTGATATGACGGAAAGATAATAATCAGTTTTACATCTCCCGGTTTCCTCAACTATGAATCTGGAGTCAGTCTCCTCTGGTTGTTTCTAGCATAGGATGCTAGACCAAGAACTAAACCCCACAGAGAACACATCGCTTACTGGGGCTATCGAGATCAGGATTCTACGCTCCAGAAATACCCCAGAGGTTGTCGGTTATTTCCCACATTCGTCCACCTGGTACAGCTCGGATCACTCCAGGTGCCCTGTCTGCCCCTGTCCCGCCCCCTCGCTCTCGCGTACTTCCGGTCCCGCCCCACGGCTGGCTCGCTCCCGGCACCGCCTCCTCCGCGTTTGGCCGGCTGCCCCAGTGTAGGGAGGTGAAGGGGCGGCACCGGTGGCCGGGATGAGCGCGGCATCTGGACATTCCGACACAAAGAGCTGAGGCTGACGCGGGGTCAGAACCACGGGCCTGCTCAGGTCCCTTGGCCCGGGTCTCTGTGATCTGCACGCGGGCGAAGAGGGTGGAACCCCCCACACTGCCCAGGTGAGCGGGGTCGGGGCTGGCCTGCGGGACGGCAGGGACGGCAGGGCCGGGCGGCGGCACGCGCCTCCGGTGGGGCCGCCTTGCTAGGAAGTCGGCTGGTAGGACAACAGTGCTCTGGGCGGAGCACGAACAGGGATGAAAACCTGTGGAACCCCACTCCCTGCCGCTCGCCTCGGCGCCCGGACCCTGGCCACTGCATGGGGTGCGCGCTTCCCCTTGGCTCCGGTTATAGGGGCTGCAGGTTAGGTAAGTGTGAGGTGATGTCCGGCTTTTCCTGTCATCCTGGAGGGCTAGGGGTGGGGTCGCTTTAAAATAAGGTTTTCTCCGGGAACCCGGCTGCTTAACCAAGCCTTTAAAAACCAGGTCTTACAATTCGGCCATTTCTCAAGTGTCGGTGCCCGTTTGAACAGTTTGCGTTGTTCCGGCCCCTTTACTGAAGTGTAAGTTCAGCTCCTGGTGTGCGATGCGGGATGGGGCGAACCAGTGGTTCCTTTGGGAAAGTGACGGTTGGGGAGAGTCGTGGTCTCGGTGGGCCGATGCAGCCTCTTTGCTTCCCAGATGCGCCGCAGCCGGTGGCCAGGCGCCTTTGCCATCCCTGGCGTCCTCTATGTCCTCTGCAAAACGCGAAGGCCCCATCCCTCTAAGTCGAATTATTCCACAGAATCATCTCATGTAAATAAGATTGCAACTTTTTAGGATGTACCCGTTTCCTTTTGTTGTATTATGAGTTTGCACGTGGAAAACTATTTGAAATAAGATGCCAGTCTCTGGAGCAGAAAAGCCTGTTGTTTCCTCTGTTGTACTAGTTTGGCAGAGTAGCCTCTTGACTCTACAAATGCCATGTAGGAGTCTTTCCGATCTCTTTGGGTGTTTCACTCTCATAAATCATGCCCTGGTGCGCTGTTAGGAGCTCTGTGTAGGTCTGTGTTTGCACGAGATGGAAGTGAGAAGGGTCACTTGGTTCCTTTTTGCTCTAGGAGACCCAGATCAAGCTTTGGAATGGGGAGATGATGGGGTGAGTGAGGGTGAGGGTGGAGGGGAGGAGAACTATACTGCTCACAAAAATTAGGGGATATTTTTTTCACTTCATATTCATATTGAAATGTCCCCTAATTTTTGTGGGCAGTATATGAAGCTTGATGTCTTGGAGAAGGTCAGACCTTAAGATCCCACCACCAACACTGTTAATAGGAGGAAGGGATTATCAGTGATGGCAGCTTTCTTCTTAGAGGCCTTTGCTGTGGTTTCCAGGTTTTTTACATTGGATTTTGAATACTTTTAAAAGAAAATGTTAAAAAATTAATGATAGTTAAAAATGGCCTATTAAAGAGAACATTATCAGCAGTCTTGCAATTTTAATAGCTTTGTGCAAGAATATGTAATATGTTAAAAAAGAAATACTAAGGCAGTTAGAGAAGCAGGCTACCACTGTGGTGCCCTTGTTGTTTGATTTTTTTTTTTTGTACTTTTCTGAAGCTGGAAACGGGGAGAGACAGTCAGACAGACTCCCGCATGCGCCCGACTGGGATCCACCCGGCACGCCCACCAGGGGGCGACGCTCTGCCCACCAGGGGGCGATGCTCTGACCCTCCAGGGTGTCGCTCTGTTGCGACCAGAGCCACTCTAGCGCCTGGGGCAGAGGCCAAGGAGCCATCCCCAGTGCCCGGGCCATCCTTGCTCCAATGGAGCCTTGGCTGCGGGAGGGGAAGAGAGAGACAGAGAGGAAGGAGAGGGGGAGGGGTGGAGCAGCAGATGGGCGCTTCTCCTATGTGCCCTGGCCGGGAATCGAACCCGGGACTTCCGCACGCCAGGCTGACGCTCTACCACTGAGCCAACCGGCCAGGGCCTTGTTTGATTTTTTTTTAAATATTTTTTTATTTATTCATTTTTAGAGAGAGAGGAGAGAGAGAAGGGGGAAGGAGCAGGAAGCATCAACTCCCATATGTGCCTTGACCAGGCAAGCCTGGAGTTTTGAACCGGTGACCTCAACGTTCCAGGTCAACATTTTATCCACTGCGCCACCACAGATCAGGCTTGTTGTTTGATTTATACATCGTCTAGTGATTTAAACTAATACAAATTTAATTGGTTTATATTGGCAAATAAAAGCTGCATTTCCACGTTTTAGTATAGTTCCTAGTCAATAAAAATTAGAGGATAATCAGCTTTGCAGAATGGGAAAATAACCTTTTCCAAAGACCTTGAACTTCAGATAACATTAACTACCATCAAATTAGAAAGAGAGCACTTTATGGAGGGAAAGTTAGGGTGTACAATGTTTTTAATTGAGGAGTTTATATAAACTTTGATGGAAAATTGTTTTTTCCTAAATTGTATTCCTTGGAAGTTGTAAACTCAGTGTTAGTGCTTCCTTTGTTTTGAATCCTTATGCATGTTTGGTGGTGGATAATAAAGTAACAAAAAAGTTGCAAAGTTCTAACTATTAAGTATTCAAGGTATTCAGATCCTGCCCTTTTATGGTGATTGACTTTATATGCCAGTTAAAGGGATGGTTCCTTTTTCTTTTTTCTTTTTAGATGAAACATGTGGCATTTGAGACTTGGGGCATGTGAGAGGAGGTCCTTCTTTCTACATTGGACACTTAGGTTTAGATTTGCCATAAATAGGTGGCTACTAGATCTCTCTCCTTCCCTGGCTCAGGAAAGGTTTAGAAAAAGGAGCCAAAACACAGTGTCCTGGCCTCACTCTTGACTAGAAGGAATGCCCTCCTCCAGCCTAAAAGGGCATTTCCAGTGCCATGGCCACTTGCCTCTCTAATTCCATGGTCTTTCTGTAAAGGTTGAGTTGGCAGCAGTCATAACAGGGCTGTAGATTTGGCTTTAGCTTAGTCCTTGGTTTCAAGTACAAATTAGGAATTCAGGCTCAAGGCCAGAAATTTTGTTAATCACAAGCAAGAGGCCACAAGTTTGGGTCAGACTACCTGGAGCTATTTGGAGGGGGTTGGTAGCAGGTTTTCCTTCCCCATCCTGGAATAATCTTGAGCCGCCTTGTGAGAGTTCTTTACCAAAGGATTCTAAATGTCTGAACCATGAGACGGAGACATCTTATGGAGGATGCTCTCTATGTTTATCCTTGTAAGGCCGGGCCGCCGCCATCATGGCCGTTCACGTGCAGGTTCTCATTGAATTGTGACACATGGTAAAGAAACAGTAGAGTCAGAGGATGGTGGGCCATTCTGTTTATCCGTGTCTCACCAAGACAGGCAAGGCACAAGAAAAGCCAAGGGGCCTGACCAGGCGGTGGCACAGTGGATAGAGCGTCGGACTGGGATGCCGAGGACCCAGGTTCGAGACCCCAAGGTCGCCAGCTAGAGCATGGGCTCATCTGGTTTGAGCAAATCTCACCAGCTTGGACCCAAGGTCGCTGGCTTGAGCAAGGGGTTACTTGGTCTGCTGAAGGCCCATGGTGGTCAAGGCACATATGAGAAAGCAATTAATGAACAACTAAGGTGTCACAATGCACAACGAAAAACTAATGATTGATGCTTCTCATCTCTCTCCGTTCCTGTCTGTCTGCCCCTGTCTATCCCTCTCTCTGACTCACTCCCTGTCTCTGTAAAAAAAAAGAAAAGAAAAAGAAAAGCCAAGGGAAAAGTGGAAAACCTGAGAATGAGAAGTGGGGAGGTAGAGTGACAGACTCCTGCAGGTGCCCCAACTGAATTCCACCCAGGAGATGTTCCACCCATCTGGGGCTGTTGCTCGGCAACTAAACTATTGCAGAGCCTGAGGCTAGGCCATTGGAGGCATCCTCAGCGTCCCAGGTCAATTTGCTCCAGCCTTGGTTGTGGGAGGGGAAGATGGTCTCTTCTCCTGTGTGCCCTGGGGAATCAAGTCCCAGACATCCATAAGCCCGCCCAGTGCTCTACCACTGAGCCAACCAGCCAGGGTGTATTTTTATCCTCTTTTGACAAAAGTTGGAGCATGCCTGTGGTGCTGCCTGGTTGCACTTTTTTTTATTTCCCTCAATCCTGGATTGTCGTTCTCTAGACTTTAAGGAATAAAATAGCTTCTAGTTTCTCAGTCTGGTTCGCAGTCTGCCCTCAACTGAAATCATTTGTCAAATGAACCAAAGCCCTCCAGGTAATTCTGTTGCACTTAAATTTGAGGATCTTTGATATATGCCAGTTTTTGTGCGTTTCACCATTTTGTATTTCATTAGATGAAACTGACAAATCTTTGTGTTATGAGAAATACCCTTTTATTTTATTTTATTTTTATTTATTTATTTTTTTTGTATTTTTTCGAAGTTGGAAACGGGGAGGCAGTCAGACTCCCGCATGCGCCCGACCGGGATCCACCCGGCACGCCCACCAGGGGGCGATGCTCTGCTGCAATCAGAGCCATTCTAGCGCTTGAGGCAGAGGCCACAGAGCCATCCTCAGCGCCCGGGCAAACGCTGCTCCAATGGAGCCTCGGCTGCGGGAGGGGAAGAGAGAGACAGAGAGGAAGGAGGGGTGGAGGGGTGGAGAAGCAGGTGGGCGCTTCTCCTGTGTGCCCTGGCTGGGAATTGAACCCAGGACTCCTGCACGCCAGGCCGACGCTCTACCTCTGAGCCAACCGGCCAGGGCCAAGAAATACCCTTTTAATCTAGTTACTTTTTTGGGGGATCTGCTTTGTCTATTAAGTAAAGATTTGGTGTGTTGGAGTTTCTCAAAATGATCCTCATTTATTGTTATTCTTAAAGATCTGAAGGGAAGTCATTCTCCACAATTTCTAGATTTTCAAGGTTCTAGGAAGGAATTTTACATCTGTAGAAATCCATCAGTATGTTTTTAGCTGCCAATGATGGAACACTCAGTCTGGGATTAAACAAATAGGAAGGACTAGGAAGGAAAATCAGGGATTCACAATGGGTTAATTTATCTTGGCTGAACCAGCCTTTGGTGGCCCTAGTTCTTCTGCGTAGTGTCACATTGGTGGTGGGCGTCTCACTCACAGGTGGAGGGAAAGTGAGGTTTGGCTTTTGTAGCTCTCTCTCTTTTTTTCTTCAAGGTTTCCTTCTTTTTGATTCTCAATCAAAGATCCCTGAGATCTCAATCAGCTTCTTCCAATGGCTAATAATTCTACCCGGAAGTTCCAGAAAAAAGTTTTTATTTTTATTGAATTTATTAGGGTGACACTATTTACCATAATTATACAGGTTTCAGGTGACAAATTCTACAACATTTTTGTACGTTTTGTGTGTTCACTCCCCCAAGTCAAGTCTTTGTCCACCTGCCTCAGCTCCCTTCCTCTCAGCAATTACCACACTGTTATCCATGTCCATGAAGTTTTCTTTTTTTTTTTGCTTTATCCCTTCACTTCCCTTGCCCAGGCCCCCCATATCCCTCCGCCACCCCTGACAGCTGTCAGCATTCTCTTGATGTATGAGTCTGTCTCTACTTTGCTTGTTAGTTCATTTTGTCTCCAGATTCTACATGTGAGTGAAATCATATTGTACTTGTCTTTTAATGACTGGCTTATTTCAGTTAACATAATGGTCTCCTTGTCCATCTATGCTGTTGTGAAGGGTAACATTTCCTTCTTTTTTTCTGGCTGCATAGGATTCTATCATTCCATATACCACAGCTTTTTTTATCTACTCATCTACCTGTGGGCACTTGGGCTGCTTCCAGATCTTGGCTATTGTAAATAATGCTGCAATGAACATATAGGTGCAGATATTCCTTTTCTTTTTTTCTCTTTTTAATTTTATTTAGAAAAGTAAATTTCAGGTAAACATTTCTACAGCATTTGAACTGTTGATTATATTGTATACCTATCACCCAAAGTCAAATTATTTTTCTTCACCTTATATTTGTCCCTCTTTATACCCTTCCTCCCACCTACTCCCCTATGTCCCCCTCCTACTGGTAACTACTTATATCTATGTCCATGAATCTCATTTTTATATCCTACCTGTGTGAAATCATATATTTCTTAGCTTTTTCTGATTTACTTATTTTATTTAGTATAATGTTCTCAAGGTCCATCCATGTTGTAAATGTCACTGTGTCATTTTTTTTTTCTTTTTTTTGGTGACAGAGACAGAGAGAGGGGACAGATAGGGACAGACAGACAGGAAAGGAGAGAGATGAGAAGCATCAATTCTTCGTTATTGCACCTTAGTTGTTTAGTGACTGCTTTCTCATATGTGTCTGGACTGGGGGAGACTACAGCAGACCGAGTGACCTCTTGTTCAAGACAGCGACCTTGGGCTCAAGCTAGTGAGCCTTGCTCAAACCAGATGAGCCTGGGCTCAACCCAGTGACCTCAGAGTTTCGAACCTGGGTCCTCTGCGTCCCAGTCTGACGCTCTATTCACTGCGCCACTGCCTGGTCAGGCTGTGTCATCATTTCTTATGTCTGAGTTGTATTCCATTGTATATATGTACCACACCTTCTTTATCTAGTCTTCTATCAAGGGACACTGGTTGTTTTCATGTCTTGGCCATGTGAATAACGCTGTGATGAATTATGGGGGTGCATGTTTCTTTATGTACCAATGTTTTTGAGCTTTTGGGGTATATACCCAGTAGAGGGATTGCTGGGTCATATGGTAGTTCTTTTTTTTTTTTTTTAATTTTGGACGGAGAGAGAGTCAGAGAGAGGGATAGACAGGGACAGACAGACAAGAACGGAGAGAGAAGCATCAATTATCAGTTTTTCTTTGCGAGACCTTAGTTGTTCATTGATTGGTTTCTCATATGTGCCTTGACCGCGGGCCTTCAGCAGACCAAGTAACCCCTTGCTCAAGCCAGCGAGCTTGGGTCCAAGCTGGTGGGTTTTTGCTCAAACCAGATGAGCCCGCACTCAAGCTGGCGACCTCGGGGTCTCGAACCTGGGTCCTCCGCATCCTAGTCCGACACTTTATCCACTGCGCTACCACCACATGGTCAGGCTCTGTTCTTAATTTTTTGAGGAACCACCATACTTTCTTCCATAATGGTTGTACTAATTGGCATTCCAAACAGCAGTGAATGAGGGTTCCGTTTTCTCCACAGCCCCTCCAACACTTGTTATAACCTGTCTTGTTGATAATAGCTAATCTAACAGGTGTGAGGTGGTATCTCATTTTAGTTTTTATTTGCATTTCTTGAATAGCTAGTGAAAATGAGCATCTTTTCATCAGATATTCCTTTTTGAATTAGCATATTGGGTTTCTTTGGATAAATTCCCAGAAGAGGAATTTCAGGGTCATTAGGCAGTTCCATTTTCAATTTTTTGTGGTAACACCATACTGCTTTCCATGGTAGCTGTACCAATCTGCATTCCCATCAACAGTGTACAAGGGTTCCCCCTTTTTTAGATGTTATTTATTGATTTTAGACAAAGAGAGAGGGAATGAGATCATAGTTGCTTCATTTTAGTTGTTCATTGATTGCTTCTTCTGTGTACCTTGACAGGGCAAGGCCGGGGTTTCAAACCAGTAACCTCAGCATTCCAGGTCAAGGCTCTATCCACTGTGCCACCACAGGTCCGTTAAGGATTCCCTTTTCTTCACTTAACTAGCCAACACTTGTTTGTTGATTTATGATAATAGCCATTCCGACAGGTGTGAGTTAATGTCTCATTGTTATTGTTTTTTACAGAGACAGAGAGAGAGTCAGAGAGAGGGATAGTCAGGGACAGACAGACAGGAATGGAGAGATGAGAAGCATCAATCATTAGTTTTTCGTTGCGCATTGCAACACCTTAATTGTTCATTGATTGCCTTCTCATACATGCCTTGACCGCTGGCCTTCAGCAGACCGAGTAACCCCTTGCTCAAGCCAGCGACCTTGGGCTCAAGCTGGTGAGCTTTTGCTCAAACCAGATGAGCCCTTGCTCAAGCTGGCAACCTTGGGGTCTCGAACCTGGGTCTTCCGCATCCCAGTCCGACGCTCTATCCACTGCACCACCTCCTGGTCAGGCTCATTGTTTTGTTAATTTGCATTTCTCTGATGATTAGTGAAGCTTAGCTCTTTTTTTTGTGACAGAGACAGTGAGAGAGACAGAGAGAGAGGTACAGTTAGGGACAGACAGACAAGAAGGGAGAGAGATGAGAAGCATCAATTCTTTGTTGTGGCTCCTTAGTTGTTCATTGATTACTTTCTCATTTGTACCTTGGGGGGGGGGGTGCTCCAGCAGAGTGAGTGACCCCTTGCTCAAGCCAGTGACCTTGGGCTTCAAGCCAGTTAGTGACCTTTGGGCTCCAGCCAGCGACCATGGGATCATGTCTATGACCCCATGTTCAAGTTAGTGAGTCCATGCTCAAGCTGGATGAGCCTGTGCTCAAGCTGATGACCTTGGGGTTTCAAACTTGGGTCCTTTGCATCCCAGTCTGTTGCTTTATCCACTGTGCCACCGCCTGGTCAGGTGAGCTCTTTTCATATGTGTATTTGCCATCTGTGTGTCTTCTTTGGAGAAGTGTCTATTCAGGTCTTTTTCCCATTCTTAATTGGACTGTTTTCTTGGTGTTCAGTTTTATAAAATCCTCGTGAATTTTGGATATTAAGCCATTATCAGATATATCGGTGAATATGTTCTCCCATTCAGAGGGTTGTCTTTCATTTGATTGATGGTTTACTTTACTGTGCAAAAAGTTTTAGTTTGATATAAGAAGATATATCAGAAAAAATACTGCAATGGAAAATGTTCAAGATTTTCTTGCCTATGTTTTCTTCTTGGATTTTTATAGTTTTATGTCTGATATTTAAGTCTTTAATCCATTTTGAGTTTACTTTTGTCTATGGTGTAGTAAGGTGATCTAGTTTCAATTTTTTTGCATTTATCTGTTCAATTTTCCCAACACCATTTATTGACTAGACTGTCTCTACTCCATTGTATATTCTTGCCTCTTTTGCCAAATATTAATTGACCATATAGGCGTGGGTTGATTTCAGTGCTTTCTAATTCAGTTCCATTGATCTATATGATTTTTATTACACCAGTACAATGCTTTTTTGATGACTGTGACCTTGTACTATAGTTTTTAGGTAGTGTGATTCCTCTAACTTTGTTCTTTATTCTCAAGATTACCATGATTTTGGGGGGGATCTTTTGTGGTTCCATATACATTTTTGAAATATTTGTTCTAGTTCTGTGAAATACACCATTGGTATCTTGATAGAAATTATATATGTTCAATATATAGATTGCTTTGGGTATTGCATTGAAGCTATAGATTGCTTTGGGTATTATCAGCCTTTTAATTATGTTAATTCTTCCTCTCCATGAGCATGGTATATATTTCCACTTATAACTTCTTCAGTTTCTTCCTTCAGTGATTAATAATTTTCTGAGTTCAGGTCTTTTACATCCTTGGCCAAATTTATTCTCAGGTGTTTTATTCTTTTTGAAGCAATTGTGAATAGTATTTTTTTTCTTTTATTTTATTTATTCATTTTAGAGAGGAGAGAGAGAGGGAGAGAGAAAGAGAGAGGAGAGAGAGACGGGGGGAGGAGCTGGAAGTATCAACTCCCATATGTGCCTTGACCAGGTAAGCCCAGGGTTTTGAACCGGTGACCTCAGCATTTCCAGGTTGACACTTTATCCACTGCGCCACCACAGGTCAGGCCGTGAATAGTATTTTTTTTTTTTTAATAAATTTTTATTAATGATAATGGGATGACATTAATAAATCAGGGTACATATATTCAAAGAAAACATGTCTAGGTTATTTTGTCATTAAATTATGTTGCATGAATAGTATTTTTTAAGATCATTTAATAGAGGGGAGTGAAAGAGAAGGGGGGAGCGGCAGGAAGCATCAACTCCTATCCAGGCAATCCGTTTTTTTTTTTATTTTTTTATTTTTCTGAAGCTAGAAATGGGGAGAGACAGTCAGACAGACTCCCGCATGCGCCCAACCGGGATCCACCCAGCACGCCCACCAGGGGGCGACGCTCTGCCCACCAGGGGGCGATGCTCTGCCCCTCTGGGGCGTTGCTCTGTTGCGACCAGAGCCACTCTAGCGCCTGGGTCAGAGGCCAAGGAGCCATCCCCAGCACCTGGGCCATCTTTGCTCCAATGGAGCCTCGGCTGCGGGAGGGGAAGAGAGAGACAGAGAGGAAGGAGAGGGGGAGGAGTGCAGAAGCAGATGGGCGCTTCTCCTGTGTGCTCTGGCGGGGAATCGAACCCGGGACTTCAGCACGCCAGGCCGACGCTCTACCACTGAGCCAACCGGCCAGGGCCAATCCGGGGTTTTGAACCTGCTAACTCAGTGTTCCAGGTCGACGCTTTATCCGCTATGCTACTATAGTTCAGGCAGTATTGTCTGAGTTTTCTTTCTGATGGATCATTATTGGTGTATAAATATGCAACTGATTTCTGGATACAAGGATTCCTCGGGTTATGACAGTCTCGATATAGGACATTTTGAGTTTACAGTACTCAAGCCCATAGAAGTTAAAAAAATAGAGATGTGAATGTTTCAGCCTACGCCATTAGCATCATAAACATGGACTATGTGGGTGAACTAGTTTGGTCACTGCGATGGAAGAATACACAATACTCTTTTTCTGTGGCATAGTTGTGTTTTTATGTTCTAGATTACGATTTTACAACTGTGTTAGGATAGCTAAGTGACTTAGGCTAGGGTGTGTTTTGGTCTAAACACCAAAATTTGGGAACGGAACTGTGTATTGGTTGTATCCTTTTTCAACCCTTTCTATTATTTATTGATTGGTTTTAGACAGACAGAGAGAGGAAGGGGGAGGGAGAAAGAATGAGAGAGAGAGAGAGAGAGAAAGAATGGATTCATTTGCTGTTTCACTTAGTTGAGTACTCATTGGTTTTTTCCTGTTTGTGCCCTGCCTGAGTTTTTTTTTTTTTTTTCTTTCTTTTTTTATAGAGACAGAGAGAGAGTCAGAGAGAGGGATAGATAGGGACAGACAGACAGGAACAGAGAGAGATGAGAAACATCAATCATTAGTTCTTTGTGTTGTGGCACTTTAGTTGTTCATTGATTGCTTTCTTATATGTGCCTTGACTGTGGGGCTACTATAGACCGAGTAACCCCTTGCTCAAGCCAGTGACCCTGGATCCAAGCTGGTGAGCTTTGCTCAAACCAGATGAACCCGCACTCAAGCTGGTGACCTCAGGGTCTCGAACCTGGGTCCTCCGCATCCCAGTTTGATGCTCTATCCACTGCGCCACTGCCTGGTCAGGCCTGACTGGGTATTGAACTTGCAACTTTCATCTTTCCAGATGAGGCTCTGACTGACTAAATTAACTGGCAAGGGCTGGTCCTTGATTTTCATCACTTTTTATCACTTTTTTTTTCAGGCCAATCTCTTCTGGTATGAAATGTTTCTTTTCAGAAATCAGCTGACAGTCTTATGGGAATCGTCTTATAGGCAAATATCTGCTTTTCTCTTTCTGCTTTTAGATTTTGTTTTTCTTTAACCTTTGCTATTTTAATTATAATTTTTTTTGTGTGTGTGTGTACCTCTTTGGGGCCATTTGGGTCTCTATGTGCCACCTGGACTTGTGTTTTTTTTTTTTCCTTTACCAGGTTATGGAAATTTTTCAGTCATTATTTCTTTAATAGGTTTTGTTTGTTTGTTTGTTTGTTTTTACAGAGACAGAGAGTCAGGGAGAGGGATAGACAGGGACAGACAGAGATGAGAAGCATCAATCATTAGTTTTTCGTTGAGCGTTGCAACACCTTAGTTGTTCATTGATTGCTTTCTCATATATGCCTTGACCGTGGGCCTTCAGCAGACCAAGTAACCCCTTGCTCGAGCCAGTGACCTTGGTCTCAAGCCAGTGAGCTTTTGCTCCAACCAGATAAGCCTGCGCTCAAGTTGGAGACCTTGGGGTCTCGAACCTGGGTCTTCCTCATCCCAGTCTGATGCTCTATCCACTGCGCCAGCGCCTGGTCAGGCCATTATTTCTTTAAATAAGTTCTCAATACCCTTGCTATCTCTCTTCTCTGGTACCACTATGATATAGATGTTGTTGTGCTTCATGTTGTTCAAAAGGTCCCTTAAACTTTTCCTCATTCTTTTAAATTCTTTTATTTTTGATGCTCTGATTGGGATTTTTCCTACCTTGTCTTCCAAATTTCTGATTTGATCCTCTGCTTCATTCCAGTGTATTCCTTTTTTTTGAGAGAGACAGTAGAGAGAGAAACAGAGAGGGACAGACGTCTAGACAGGAAGGGAGAGAGATGAGAAGCATCAATTCTTTATTGCAGCACCTTAGTTGTTCATTGATTGCTTTCTCATATATGCCTTGACTGGGAGGCTGTAGCCTGAGCCAGTGACCCCTTGCTCAAGCCAGCAACCTTGGAGTCATGTCTATGATCCAATGCTCAAGCCGGTGACTCCACACTCAAGCTAGTGAGCCCAAGCTGAAGCTGGCAACCTCGGGACTTCGAACCTGGGTTCTTTTCTTTTTTTTATTTTTTTATTTTTTTATTTTTTTATTTATTCATCTTAGAGAGGAGAGAGAGAGAGAGAGAGAGAGAGAGAGAGAGAGAGAGAGAGGAAAGACAGAGAGAGAGGAGGGGGGAGGAGCTGGAAGCATCAACTCCCATATGTGCCTTGACCAGGCAAGCCCAGGGTTTCGAACCGGCGACCTCAGCATTTCCAGGTCGACGCTTTATCCACTGCGCCACCACAGGTCAGGCCTCTATGTCCTTTTTTATGCTTGCTATCTCTGTTGAAATTCTCACTTTGTTCCTTGATCATCCATATAACCATTGCTTTGAACTCTATATCTGATAAATAAGTTATACCACTTCATTTAACTCCTTTTCTGGAGATTTCTCCTGTTCTGTCATTTGAGGCCTGTTTCATTTTCTTCCTATTTTCTCTGCCTCTTTGTTTTTGTTTCTGTGTTAGATAGATCTGCTGTGATTCCCAGTCTTTGTGAAGTAGCCTTATGTAATAAGTGTTCTGTGGAGTCCAGTGGTGCAGTCTTCTTGACTTGGGTGCTTCAGCAATGTCCATTTTGTGGGTTCTGTGGACCCTGTTGTTGAAATTGAGTCTTGCTTGTTATTAGCGCATTGTATGTAGGATCAACCCTCAGGCTGTCTGCCTGAGTGGCTCTACCTTGACCGAAGTGGGCAAGCTGCTATTCCAGTGCTGACCACAGGAAGCAGAATTCACCTCAGCCTGGTTTGGTGCTGGACAAAATCTCTCTTTGGTTATGCTGCTGGTAAAGCTAATTGGATACTGCTCTGATTTTGTCTGAAGCTGGCTACTGGGTGTTTGGTTCTGGGCCAAGTGGAGGGAATCTAGTGCAGGCCAATGTAAGATGCTGCCTGTGACTCGCCCTCAGCAACCTGTTTGGAGCTACAAGTGATCCACAGTATGTGGCTGCCTCTGCTGGGCTTAGGTGCATGCAGGAAGGACCAAGCTGCACAAGCCTAACTTCTGCCAGCACCTGGTTCAGTGCAGGTCATCAAAAGTCCCAAGACACCCTGAAATCTTTCAGGCTGCCTTCACTTGCTGTCTGCCTGTTAGACTCAGTCACTGAAAGTGCCTCTAGTGGAGTTGTGATGATGGGGTATGGACCTCCTTTGAGGGGGAGAGGGAGATGCTAGTTAGACTTTCAAGAATGAGGTCAGTGCAGCCCCTCCCCACAGCCACATGTCTTGATCTGTCCTGGATTTTGCCTCAGCCTCTACAGGGCAGAGCCACAAGGAGTCGAGTAGGTGGGCCTCTTGGGCAAGAGGGTGGATCTGCCAATAGCCAGGGGAGTGGTTCTCTTGACTCTCAGGTGCGATTCACAGGAAAATGAGGTGAATTTCACTGCTTCAGGGCCAGGCCACTGAGTCACTATCACCCCTGTTTATACCTCCACTCCTTCACCAAGGCCACTGACTCCTCAGCAGGGCCTAATCTCTGCAGGCTAGGGTGAGAGGGGGTTTTGAGGGTGGAGCAGTTGCCTTCTCCCAGGCTGATACTGTATGCAGGGGAGTATTCCACCCAAGAAAGATAGCAACTGTAGTATTGGAGAGTGATTCAGCAAAGGGATTCTGGTGGTTGTTTCCTCCCATGTCTCTCCCCAGAACCACAAATGTCCAGCTCTACTCATGCAACTCGAGTTCACTCAGCCCTCCCTCTGACAGGCTCCAGGTTAAGTGCTATAAACGAGATTTTGTGCATTGGCTCTTTCAGAGGGTGCCGGCGGCTCTGGAAACTCCCGTCTCTTTCTGGCAGACAGAAACCCTGCTGCTTTTCACAGTCTCATACTAACCTGGAACAATTAAAACACAGAAAAACCTCTGGCTCTGGTGCTCTGTGCCAGGGAGCCCAGGTTTGGGTTTCAGGCCCTGCCTTCTCAAGGGGAATCCCCCTGCAGCTGAGATATCTCCAGAACCTCAGCTTCCACTGTGGAAGCAGGGCCAGGCCTTTTCTCATCTCTGCCCTACTTTCCAGTCTTGCTTTGGTTTCTTCTGTGGATCTTTGGTTATGACTCCTCTTCATTTAGTCTTGAGTTGGTTATTCAGTATGATCATTCTTAAATTTAATGTAACTCCATTTTAGTTCTGGGAGGAGGTGAGAATAACATCCACCTACTCTGCCACCATCTTGGATCATCACATTTTAGTCTTTTATCCACTTTGAGTTTATTTTTGTACAGGAGGTCCTCCAGTTACGATACAGTTCCATTTCTATGACAGTGATGTAACCCAAATTTTGGTGTAAGTCGAAACACACCTAGCCTAAGTCACTTACCTATCCTAATACAGTTGTAAAGTCATAATCTAGAACATAAAAACACAACTAAGCCACAGAAAAGGGAAAAGGACATAAGTATACTGTACACTGTACTGTAGTAACAGAAAAAATGACAAGATATGAGTGTAAAAAAAAATTCTTACCTTTATTCCTGTGATTGGCCTACATCCTGGAAAGGGCATTGCAAGGTGGGAGAGAGTGACCTATTGGGAGGAGGAAGCTGGAGAGGCAGGAGAACCTGCAGAAGGTGCTGGAGATACTGGGTCAGGTGAATCAGGATTGCCTAAGGGACATGCAGGAGATGCTGAGGATGATTCTACCTGACTACAGGTGTTTCATCTCAAGAAGCAGCTGACGTAGAGGGTATAGGATCTGTTGCAGGCCTCTCTACCTTCTTAAAGAATTGTTCCAGGTTAGTCTAAAAGGTTGATGACTTCTTCTCTTCCAAAACCTGCCTATAGCATTGCAAGGCATCCGTAACAGCTCTGTAGATCTTACTGAATCTGTCATTGCTGGAGTCTTCAGCCTGAGTTTTGCCAACCCATCCTCTACCACAGAAAAACCTCTGTCAAACCCTTGGTAGTGAGTCTCTTGGGTTCTGGGGTTTCTATCTTCCTTACTCATATACTGCATTATTGCATATTCTTCTGCGTGCGCAACCAAAGTAGTTTGCCCACATAGTTCATAATTATGACGCTAATGGCATAAGCTGGAACACTCACGTCTCAATTTTTTAAAGTTTTTATGGATATGAGAGTTGTAAACTCAAAACATCATATGTCGAGACTGTTGTAACCTGAGGACCCCCTGTATTTACAATGGAATATTACTTGGCTATAAGAAAAAAAGATTTAATCATTTGCGACAGCATGAAAATACTTAGAGGGTATGATGCTAAGTGAAATAAGCCAGTCAGAAGTCAGAGAAAGGCCCTGGCCGGTTGGCTCAGTGGTAGAGCGTCGGCCTGGTGTGCGGAAGTCCCGGGTTCAATTCCCGGCCAGGGCATACAGGAGAAGCGCCCATCTGCTTCTCCACCCCTCCCCCTCTCCTTCCTGTCTGTCTCTCTCTTCCCCTCCCACAGCCAAGGCTCCATTGGAGCAAAGATGGCCCGGGCGCTGAGGATGGCTCTATGGCCTCTGCCTCAGGTGCTAGAGTGGCTCTGGTCGCAACAGAGCGACGCCCCGGATGAGCAGAGCATCGCCCCCTGGTGGGCATGCCAGTTGGATCCCGTTCGGGCGCATTGGGAGTCTGTCTGACTGCCTCCCCGTTTCCAGCTTCAGAAAAATACAAAAAAAAAATTAAAAAAAAAAAGTCAGAGAAAGACAAATGTTATATGATTTTACTTTTAGAGAAATCTAATGAATAAAATGAAATATCAAGCAAAATAGAGATGGACTCATAGAGTACATATGGCAGTACATAGTACTATGTCAGTACATAGGCTGACAGCTGTCAGACAGTTGGCTGAGTGAGAGGGCTGGAGGGATTGAGCAATAAAGGACAAATATACAGAGGAAATACTCATGGACATGGACAACAGGGTACTGATTGCTTGCGGGGAGGCTGTTTGGGGGTTGGTGGCAGAGGATATAGGTAGGGAAAAATGTTGATGCAGATGCTTGACTTGGGGCGGTAAACACACATTCCATTGTATAGAATATCTGTTGTAGAATTGTGTATCTGAAATCTGTATAATTTTAACCAGGGTCATCCCAATAAATTCAATTTTTAAAATTACAGCTAAATTATAGAACAACTTCTCTTGAGAACCACCTAAAGACCAGTTAGAATTCCTGTGACTAAGGATAAAAAGAAGCCATATTGAGCCTGGTTGGCAGGGCACAGATGCAAAACGGGCTGATCCCACGTGGTAGTGAGGAGGTATGTTTTGGCTGCAGAGGTTCTTCTCTGAGGAATGAAAGGGTCCTGTCCCCACACCATGCTTCCCAGTTCAGGACTCCTGTGTTAAGAGAAGGAATCCCAAAACAGCTGACTATGAAAACCAGCAGGAACTCAGTCCTGGTGAGGTGGAGAGCTACTAAAGCAGGGGTCCCCAAACTATGGCGCCGCACTTCCGGAAGGGGCACCTCTTTCATTGGTGGTCAGTGAGAGGAGCACATTGACCATCTCAATAGCCAAAGGCAGGTCTATAGTTCCTATTGAAATACTGGTCAGTTTGTTGATTTAAATTTACTTGTTCTTTATTTTAAATATTGTATTTGTTCCTGTTTTGTTTTTTTACTTTAAAATAAGATATGTGCAGTGTGCATAGGGATTTGTTCATAGTTTATTTATTTATTTATAGGTTTTTTTTTTATAATCCAGCTCTCCAATGGTCTGAGGGACAGTGAACTGGCCCCTGTGTAAAAAGTTTGGGGACCCCTGTACTAAAGACTCAGGTGTCCTCTTAAAAGGCTGGATTATGGACCCACTTGTTTATAAAAGGGACACAAGGTTCAGAAATGGGACAGGAGGTAGAAAAGCACAGGGGACACACAAGAAGGAACTGAATTGTCTGTCTTCGAGATGAGGGCTGGAGGGTCAGCTGTTTCTTGAACTAAAGTGTTGGCAGATACCACTGTTCTTTTGTTGAACTCTCCTCTCACCCAGCCTGGAAGTGCAGGTGGGCTCTAAGTTTGTAAGTTTCCATTAAACTGACTAATATTGCTCCCCGAACCCTGATGATTCCTTGAGACCCCACCCCATTCAATTTACCAGTAGCCCAAACCTCTTTAAGCAGCTGTTCCTCACATGTGACTGACCTCACTTCATGTTGCAGACTTAACTAAAATCTCTTAAATGACCACAAACCCCAAACAAGCTACAGATAGCCTCAGCATGCGCTGTACCACTTGCTAAGTCACCCTAAGTCCAACACAACTAGCTACCAACCATAGGTCACTTTGTATTTCCTGCCAGATGGCCCCAAGCCAGACGTAGGTGGTGGCTCATTTTGGCCTGCAGGGAGCCTACTCCAGAGCCCCTACCTAGAGGTTCCAGAATCAGAATCAGAACACCTAGTAGACCCCTTCAGAACACACCAGAGCACCACCCAATTAGTACCACAAATGACACACCCAAAGGGTAGACTGGGCAGGTACTAGAATCTACTAAGGCAAATCCCACATTATGGAGTCAGCCCCCAAACATCAGCTTGTCCTGCTGTAGTCATGACTGGCCCTCAGAGCCAGTCAGCCTGAGAGTCAGTTCCACTCACTGATAGCAATCGAGGCTCAACTACAACAGGAGAACATACAGCCCACACAAGGGACAGCGCTGGAGCACCTGGCTCAGGTGAACACAGACAGCAACACTAGAACCTATAGGATACCTTCTACTACATAAGGCCAGTGTGCCAAGACTGGGGAACATACTAGATCTGCCTAATACATTAGAAGCACAGGAAGGCAGCCAAAGTGAGACAAAGAAACTCCCCAAATGAAAGAATGAGACAGAACTCCAGAAAAAGAACTAAAGAAATTAGAGGCATGCAATCCACCAGGTGCAGAATTCAAAACACTGGTTATAAGGGTGATCAGTGAGAGTTTGAAGAGATAGGAAACATTAAAAAGGAGGTAGAAAACATAAAGAAACAATCAGAAATGAAAGATGCAATAACTGAAATGAAGAATACATTAGATGAGCCCTGGCCAGTTGGCTCGGTGATGGAGCGTCGGCCTGACGTGCAGGAGTCCCGGGTTCAATTCCCGGCCAGGGCACACAGGAGAAGCGCCCATCTGCTTCTCCACCCCTCCCCCTCTCCTTCCTCTTTGTCTCTCTCTTCCCCTCCTGCAGCTGGGGCTCCATTGGAGCGGGGTTGGCCTGCACGCTGAGGATGGCTCTATGGCCTCTGCCTCAGGCGCTAGAATGGCTCTGGTTGCAGCAAAGCAATGCCCCAGATGGGCAGAGCATCGCCTCCTGGTGGGCACGCCGGGTGGATCCCGGTCGGGCACATGCGGGAGTCTGTCTGGCTGCCTCCGTTTCCAACTTCAGAAAAATACCAAAAAATAAATAAATAAATAAATAAAAAATATATATATATACACACACACACACATACACACACATTAGATGAAATCAATAACAGATAAAGCAAAACTGATGTGAAGTTGACCTGTGGCCACACAGGGAAAGTGGTTGGTTCAGGGTGGGCTCCCCTCAGAGGTAAAGTCACTCATTTACTGGGTTCTTCATGTTCATGGAGCATCAGAATGGCATGGTTATAAGGTGTTCATTCCACACTTGCCATCAAAGCTGCGAGGATTGACCACATTCATTTGAATTTCTCTTCTGTGTCTCCTTTCTTTGCCTATAGCCTGCTTATTCCCTCTCTGGTTCTTTTCTCCCAGGCACAGTGTTAGAGTGTGACTTTTTCTAAGGAGACATCTTCCCCCTCATCAGAGCCTCCCAGCCTCCCTAGGTGGTATTTTTAGACATGGCTGAGTTGTCTCAATCTGAAGGCCTTGATGTCTACCATGATTCTCACAGAATAATGAGAGTAGGGTATGCTTTTATTGTGACAGCCTGGCTTGGAACAAAAGCTCTTGAATCTATTCTAGGGTTTGATTAGTAGGATAAAGTTGCAGTGGACCTTACCCAGAAATTATGTACTGTATTACATTTCTTTCAGTAGATATTTGTTTTGTTTTGTTTTTACAAGGACAGAGAGAGAGTCAGAGAGAGGGATAGATAGGGACAGACAGACAGGAATGGAGAGATGAGAAGCATCAATCATCAGTTTTTTGTTGCGACACCTTAGTTGTTCATTGATTGCTTTCTCATATGTGCCTTGACCGCGGGCCTTCAGCAGACTGAGTAACCCCTTGCTTGAGCCAGCGAAGCTGGTGAGCTTTTCTTTTTGCTCAAACCAGATGAGCCCACACTCAAGCTGGCGACCTCGGGTTCTCGAACCTGAGTCCTTCCGCATCCCAGTCCGACGCTCTACCCACTGTGCCATCGCCTGGTCAGGCTCTTTCAGTAGATATTTAACTTGAGTGGAGGAAAGGAGAAAATGAAAAAAGATCTAAGGGAAATAGCTTCTTTCTACATTCATGTTTCTACACTGCTAGGGGCAGGTTCCTTTTTTCTTTTAAGTAGAAATGATATGAGCCAAAGTGTTTGCAAAAGAGGTGAATGCCACCTGACCTGTGGTGGCACAGTGGATAAAGCATCAACCTGGAAATACTAAGGTCGCTGGTTTGAAACCCTGGGCTTGCCTGGTCAAGGCACATATGGGAGTTGATGCTTCCAGCTCCTCCCCCCTTCTCTTTCTCTGTCTCTCTCTCCTCTCTCTCCCTCTCTGTCTCTCTCCTCTCTAAAAAATGAAGAAATAAAATAAAAAATAAAAATAAAATAGAATGTTTAAAAAAAAAAAAAGTGAATGCCCTTTGTTTTATATATATATATATTTTATATATATATATAAATGTTTTATATATATAAAATGTTTATATGTTCTTTACACTGTCCTATCAGCTTTGAATTAATTTCTGATATTATTTCAATCTTTCACTCTAAAAGTTTAAGAATGTTTGCTTGACCAGGCGGTGGTGCAGTGGATAGAGCATCAGACTGGGATGCGGAGGACCCAGGTTCAAGACCCTGAGGTCGCCAGCTTGAGCGCAGGCTCATCTGGTTTGAGCAAAGCTCACCAGCTTGGACCCAAGGTCGCTGGCTCGAGCAAGGGGTTACTTGGTCGGCTGAAGGCCTGCGGTCAAGGCACATATGAGAAAGCAATCAATGAACAACTAATGTGTTGCAACGCGCAATGAAAAACTAATGATTGATGCTTCTCATCTCCCTATTCCTGTCTGTCTGTCTCTGACTCTCTCTCTGTCTCTGTAAAAAAAAAAAAAAAAGGAAGTTTAAGAATGTTTGCAGACAGACGTGTATAGCGGGCTTATCTAGAGTCTTTTTTCAAAATTTTTTTAATTTTTACAGAGACAGAGAGAGAGTCAGAGAGAGGGATAGATAGGGACAGACAGACGGGAAGGGAGAGAGATGAGAAACATCAATTCTTCATTGTGGCTCCTTAGTTGTTCATTGATTGATTTCTCATATGTGCCTTGACTGGGGGGCTACAGCAGACCGAGTGACTCCTTATTCATGTCAGCGACCTTGGGCTCAAGCTGGTGAGCCTTGCTCAAACCAGATGAGCCCATGCTGAAGCTGGCGACTTCGGGGTCTCGAACCTGGGTCCTCCGCGTCCCAATCTGACACTCTATCCACTGCACCACTGCCTAGTCAGGCTTAAGTCAAATATTAAAGAAAAAAAATATAAAGTCCAAGCGTGCTTTTATGGTAAACGAAATAAATATGACAAAACCAAATTTATCCTGACTTTAAAAACCATTTTTATGTTACATTATTTGAGTTAATGCTTTTTAGAATTTGTAAAAAAGAGGGGTTAAAAATAAAAAACCCGACAAAAATGTTATCCTTTTATAGATATAGATACATTCTTAGTAAGATTCAGTAAATTCGGCAGGTTCCAGTGCAAATGTGTTAAGCTTTTTCATTCTTGTTTTTATGAGAAACATGAGCCTATGTGTACTAGCGATTTCTTCAATGTTTGGGCATGTATTTGAAAGACAAACTCTCATTTCCTCATCAATACATTGAAGAATTCCTCTCTTTTTACTCTTAATTGTGTTGAGTGCAGAAAACCCCCACCATACATATCATTTTAACTTTACACCAAACAAAGGATAGAAGAAACTTGCCTCCAGGCTTTCCAGGGAACATGGAGGGTAGTGTAAAAAAATCCAGCACCACAGCTTAACAGCCTTTTGCAACATAATCAGGCAAGTGAAGTGGGGGATTGGGCAGACTGTCAGCTTACAGCCAATTCACACCTCTGTCCCCCAAAAATCTAAACTCCAAAAACCCTGTTGGTTTTTTGGTCCCCAACAGGCACATATTTCTCTTGAATATCATAGGGCGCACCTGGAAATCTTCTAGGGCGCACCAGTGTGCCCTGGCGCACACTTTGAGGACCACTACTCTAGGCTAATGCTTTATGGAAAAATGGCATCTATGGGTGTTGTAGGAGAGTAATTTAGCACAGATACCCTGGAGCTGTCTCTTCAGCACTCTCCCTAGACCCGTGCACCTTAGTCTTTTTTTTAATTTTTAATTTTTATTTATTTATTTTTTTTGTATTTTTCTGAAGCTGGAAACGGGGAGAGACAGTCAGACAGACTCCCACATGCACCCAACCGGGATCCACCCGGCACGCCCACCAGGGGCGAAGCTCTGCCCACCAGGGGGCGATGCTCTGCCCCTCCGGGCGTCGCTCTGCCGAGACCAGAGCCACTATAGCGCCTGGGGCAGAGGCCAAGGAGCCATCCCCAGCGCCCTGGCCATCTTTGCTCCAGTGGAGCCTTGGCTGCGGGAGGGGAAGAGAGAGACAGAGAGGAAGGGGGGGGTGGAGAAGCAAATGGGCGCTTCTCCTATGTGCCCTGGCCGGAAATCGAACCCAGGTCCCCCGCACGCCAGGCCGACGCTCTACCGCTGAGCCAACCGGCCAGGGCCCTTAGTCTTTTTTTGTATGACTCCAGTCTACTCTGATACACCCTCCCTCCTTTGGAGCCCAGGATGAGTGACTGTGAATGAATTCTTACGTGCTGGCCCTTTAAGAGGGTGCCTGTTTTTAGCAGACTTGCATCTCTCCTTGGCAGACAGTCTCTGCTGATTTTTACAACCAGGTGTTATGTGGGCTCCTTTTCTCGGATTTGGTGTTCATGATGGGGAGGTTGGCATGGGGTTGGGACCCCACAGTTTTCATGGTGGACCTTTACAGTTGAGAAATATTTGGATTCTGAACTACTGCACTTTGTTGCAGGACCAGCATTTTTCTTGTCTCTGCTCTTCCTACCAGTCTCAATATGGCTTCTTCTGTAAATCCTGATTTATAAGACTTCTGTTCAGCTAGTAATTGCTGGTTGTTTGGGTTATTTGTTCTGTAATTTAGTTGCAATTCAGGTTTGGTCCTGGGAGGAAGTGATGTAATTCTCATCTACTTTGCTGCCCTTTTGGGTTCTGTGATACTTTTCATTATTATAGGGTAGTTTCATTAATTTCTCAAAATGATTCATTTGAATTAAGTTTCTGCATCAGTTCACAAGTCATTTTTCATAATGATTGGCTATATTTTCATACTCAAACCAGGCTCTCTTAAGTGCTGTACCAACTAGACGTCTCCAGGAGACCAGAGGGTCCGGATGCTGTCCAGAGCGGGTTTTCTACCAGACATGTCTGGGTGGTCCCACCACTGGCAGTCCTGTGTCGGGTCAGATCGCATTCTTATTGTTTACTTTGTTTCCTTGCTTACTATTAGTTATATTAGTTTTAAGAGAGCAGTGTCTGGAACCAGTCATAAAGTAGGAGCTTAGGAAATGTTTGTTGCATAAATTTTACTAAAATCTTTTTATTTATGTTATACATAAAAGTGAAATACATAGTCTCAAATACTATTAAATTTGCATTATAAGGCTTGGGCTGCCATAACAAAGTACCACAGACTGGGTAGCTTAAACAAGGGAAGTTTTTCTCATTGTTTTGTAAACTGAAGTTTGAGATGAAGGTGCTGGCATGGTTGGTTGGGCTCTTCCCTTTGGTTGCAAACAGCAGCCTTCTTGCCATGGGCGCACACACTCTGGGGTCTCTTATAAGGATATTAATTTTATTGGATAAAATTTTATGACCTCATTTCACCTTAATTACTTCCTTAGAGAACACTATTTCCAAATAAAGTAGCACTGGAGATGGGGGTTTCAACATGAATTTTGGGAGAAAAAATTAGTCCAATATTTCAGCCATTTTAGTTTGTGAGAATTTTTTATAAAAATGTGTAGTTTAATTCTCATATGTTGATGGCTGAGGAAGTTAGCTCTAGGATCTTTTCTTCTTTTCCAAGTGAGAGGAGGGGAGATGGGGTGGAGAAGCAGATGGTCACTTCTCCTGTGTGCCCTGACTGAGATTCAAACCCAGGACATGCACATGCCAGGCTGACACTCCACCAACCAGGGCAGCTTTAGGATCTTTAGGAAGCTGGAGAGTTGATCCTGGAAGATACTGTTCCCAGATGTTCCTTACATGCAGGCTGTTAAGTGAGAGAAAGAGACAAAGACATAGGGACAGATAGAGACAGACAGGAAGGGAGAGAAATGAGAAGCATCAATTCTTTATTGCAGCACCGTAGTTTTTTGTCAATTGCTTTCTCATATGTGCCTTGATGGGGCAGGAATGAGGGGGGTGCTCTAGCCGAACCAATGACCCCTTGCTCAAGCCAGCGACCCTGCCCATGCTCAAGCTAGTTGAGACCACACTTTGGCCTACACTTAGGCCAGTGTTGGGCAGATAAAATGTATTATGCTCACTTTGTTAAAGAGGCCGTTGCCCAGGTGATATTAATATGTGTTGAGAATCGTTGTAGCCTGAGGCTTGGTTTTGGGATTAAGCCTTTCCCACCCTTTTTGATGTAGGGCGGTACAATCCAATCATGCCTCAGAGAAGTGACTTTGTATTAGAGACTTCCCTGTTTTGTATATTGGATTAAGGGAGTTTGGATTGCTACACTATAAAATGGGGACAAAGTGGGAGCTTGGGCTCTTGGTTCCTGAGATTATCATTAGAAGAGAGAGCAGAGGAGAGCAGAGAAAGGCCACGTGGAGGAGGCCAGGAGAAGCAGCCAAGATGGTGAAGTGCTGAGTGAGATGCCAGTTTGTGTAGAGTTTGTATTTGGGATAAGGACGGAGATGGGGAACAGAGGAGAATAAGTCTGGTGAGCTAGAAACCTTTGATTCTAGGAAACTCGGATAAGTCAGTGGCTTTGTGAGCACTGAATGTGACTGGGTTTTGGAGCCCAGTGTGTATTTTTACTTGCCCGCCGGGTGCAAGCTAGATTAAAGACTATGGCCCACCAGTTTTTGGCTCCATGGTTTCTTTACCGACTGTCCGAATCCAATGCGAACCTGCATGGGCCGGGCTGCTGTGATGGTGGCCCTGGCCGTGGCTCCTGGCTTTACATTTGGCGTAGTCGGCAGGATTCGATACAGATCGGCAAGGAGCCTTTGAGTGGTGGAGTAGAGGACTGGCTAGTGTTAGGGTTCCCCATGGCTGTACTTTTGGGGATTGTAGGCTGGCTGACTTTTACAGCCATGCGTGAGGAAACTGAGAGCTCTGTAGAGGAGGCCGACCAGGTGTTCGAGATTCGCCTGGAAATGGAGCAAACGCTGGAGGAGGATTCAGAGGTTCGTGAGTTGCAGCTTGCCCTGGATGTTGCAGAGAGCCAGCAGCGGCAGGAGGCCGGGGCTGAGGCTGGGGCTGAGGCTGAAGCTGAGGCCGGGGCCGGAGCTGCTAGGTCTGCGGAGCAGAAGGCGGCGGCAGCCCGGGGCTTGAGCCTAGCAGCGGGAGCTGGTGTTTTCAGTTCCTTTTTGGAAGATGAGGAGAATCGAGCTGGAGTTGCAATCCGCAGTCTCCATAAGATGGGAGCCCAGCTGGAAGGAGCACCTACTGCGGCCCCGGTAGGTCTGCGATTTTGGGACACAGGGCTGGACACGCTCTCCGGAGCAGAGATGGAAATGCTGACTGCCATTGCCACGTGCTCCTCTTTGGGACAGTGTAACACCTGCCAGGATGGCAGGGATGAGGGGGGTGGCTGACGCCCCATGTGTGTGGACTGATTTCCTGGACTACGACCAGAGTGGGTGTAGGGCCAGGAGCCGCCATCGTGGCCATTCACATGCAGGTTCCCATTGGATTCGGGCAGACGATAAAGAAATGGCGGAGTCAGAGGACGGGGGGCCATCCTATTTATTGGTGTCTCACCAAGACAGGCAAACCACAAAAGAAGACAAGGGAAAAGCAGAAAACCAGCTCTTCCCATGAAGGGCAAGGGATCAGGGAAGCCCCTGCAATTGTGATAGCAGGAACTGTGTGTCCAAGCTCCTGGTCTGTCCCACTTTATAGTGTAGAAAACCAAAATCCCTTAATCCAATATACAAACAAGGAAGTCTCCGATACAAAGTCACCCATCCAAGGCATAATTGGATTCCTCATGAGAGTGCACCACCCAGATAATACAATCATTCAAGGGTGTGGGGAAAAGCTTAGTCCCAAAACCAAACCCCAGGCTACAACGACCTGGCCTGCTTATAGCCTGTCCCCCACACCCAATATAAGTCACAAGCGAGCAAACATATATATCACATTTACAAACTTATTTGACCAACAGTGGGCATTGGCTCCTTTGTTGGATGGACTTACGGATTACGGATTTTGGACAATGTAAAATACCCTGATGGGGGTGGGGGGTGGCTTTGCTGGAAGCACTCCCCTGCCCCGGGAAGCTTTCCCATGGCTAGAAAAAAGGCCGAGGACATTTTGCGCTTTGGGCTAAGTGCTGAGAGACTGGTGAAATGTACCTTTGTAATTGTTGAAACTGTATGATTTTTGCTGTTGTAATCTGTGTAATGTTCTAATTTCCTTGCACAGGAATGCTGGTGATGTAAATTGTAGGTAGTAAAGTGAGCATAGGGGTGGATTGTTGGGCAGATAAAATGTATTATGCTCACTTTGTTAAAGAGGCCGTTGCCCAGGTGATATTAATATGTGTTGAGAATCGTTGTAGCCTGAGGCTTGGTTTTGGGATTAAGCCTTTCCCACCCTTTTTGATGTAGGGCGGTACAATCCAATCATGCCTCAGAGAAGTGACTTTGTATTAGAGACTTCCCTGTTTTGTATATTGGATTAAGGGAGTTTGGATTGCTACACTATAAAATGGGGACAAAGTGGGAGCTTGGGCTCTTGGTTCCTGAGATTATCATTAGAAGAGAGAGCAGAGGAGAGCTGAGAAAGGCCACGTGGAGGAGGCCAGGAGAAGCAGCCAAGATGGTGAAGTGCTGAGTGAGATGCCAGTTTGTGTAGAGTTTGTATTTGGGATAAGGACGGAGATGGGGAACAGAGGAGAATAAGTCTGGTGAGCTAGAAACCTTTGATTCTAGGAAACTCGGATAAGTCAGTGGCTTTGTGAGCACTGAATGTGACTGGGTTTTGGAGCCCAGTGTGTATTTTTACTTGCCCGCCGGGTGCAAGCTAGATTAAAGACTATGGCCCACCAGTTTTTGGCTCCATGGTTTCTTTACCGACTGTCCGAATCCAATGCGAACCTGCATGGGCCGGGCTGCTGTGATGGTGGCCCTGGCCGTGGCTCCTGGCTTTACAGCCAGCGACCTTTGGGTTTCGAACCTGGGTCCTCTGAGTCCCAGGCTGATGCTCTGTACACTGCGCCACTGCCTGGTCAGGCTCATGCAGGCTGTTTTAAAATCCTTAACTATAAGGAGAAGCCCATAACATCCTGTTGACTTTAATTAGGGTATTTCAGAGTCACTTTTTGTTGCTGTTTCTTTATGAAGATTGCAACTAAAATATGACCCATTTTTAGATGTTTTGTAAAATGTTTTGTTTCATTTCTTTTCTCTTTTAGACAGTGTCCAGTTTTGTAGTGTCTGAGAAACAGGGTAGGCCGAGTGCTTGATGTGTGATTGTGTTTATACAGCATGAACACATTCTTTGTTTGGTTGATAAAATACACTGGGCATGTACATTTTGGAGCCAAAGCTGCTGCATCTTATAGATAGTTTTACATAAAATACTTGTAATGTACAGCTTTAAAAGTATCTTGGGGAGGGGCCAAATAACTGACTTTCAGGAAAACTACATTTATTTTTTTCTAAATGTGTCCTGAGCCTTCTTGTTTCTCAATTAGGCTATTTTCTTTACTTGGAGAATGTCTTTCTTTAAACTTTGTCAGGCCAACAGCAATCCACCCCAAAACAGGTGTTTGCCATGTGATGGTTTAGTGAAAAGCAAGTGTGTCAGGTAAAAAAATCTAACGTTTTTCCTTTTAACTTTGAAGTATAACATTTTTTATTTTTATTTTTTTATTTTATTTTTTTTTAATTTCTTTTTTTTAAACCAGATCTTTTTTTTTTTTTTAATTTTATTTATTCATTTTTAGAGAGGAGAGAGAGAAACAGAGAGAGAGAAGGGGGGAGGAGCTGGAAGCATCAACTCCCATATGTGCCTTGACCAGGCAAGCCCAGGGTTTCGAACCGACAACCTCAGCATTTCCAGGTTGATGCTTTATCCACTGCGCCACCACAGGTCAGGCCAACATTTTTTAAAAAGTATGTTTTTGCCTGACCAGCTGGTGGCGCAGTGGATAGAGCATCAGACTGGGACACAGAGGACCCAGGTTCGAGACCCCAAGGTTGCCGGTTTGAACTTGGGGTCACTCGCTGTGCTGTAGCCCCCCAGTCAAGGCACATGTGAGAAAGCAATCAATGAGCAACTAAGGTGCCGCAGCAAAGCATTGATGCTGCTCATCTCTCTTCCTTTCTGTCTGTCCCTCTCTCTCTCTCTCTCTGTCGCAAAAAAATAAAAGTATCTTTTTTTGGTGCACAAGTCCATGCATTTCTGTTGAGTCTATACATAGGAGTGAATTGCCATGTCATTGGCTAGGCATATATATAACTTTAGCTGATAATATCGAACAGGTTTTTCGGTTTTTGTTGTTTTTTTACAGAGACAGAGAGTCAGAGAGAGGTATAGATAGGGACGAGACAGGAACAGAGAGAGATGAGAAGCATCAATCATTAGTTTTTCGTTGTGTCACCTTAGTTGTTCATTGATTGTTTTTTCATATGTGCTTTGACTGTGGGGCTACAGCAAACCGAGTAACCCCTTGCTCGAGCCAGCAACCTTGGGTCCAAGCTGGTGAGCTTTGCTCAAACCAGATGAGCCCGTGCTCAAGCTGGCGACCTTGGGGTCTCGAACCTGGGTCCTCCGTATCGCAGTCCAACTCTCTATCCACTGTGCCACTGCCTGGTCAGGCTTGAACAGGTTTTTAAAGTTGTATGTCCATTATACCCTCACTGTCAAGAATCTGAGCATTCCATTTGCTTCATATTGTCACCAATACGTGATATGATCAGTCTTTTATATTTTGGTCTGTGGTGCAGTATACTGATAAAGCTTTTTTTTTTTTTTTGGTGATAGCAACAAGAGAGAGAAACAGAGAGGGACAGACAGGAAGTGAGAGAGATGAGAAGCATCAATTCTTTGTTGTGACTCCTTACTTGTTCATTGATTGCTTTCCCCCGGGGGCTAGAGCAGAGTGAGTGACCTCTTGCTCAAGCTGACGACCTTTGGGCTCAAGCTGGCATCCTTAGGGTTTTGAACCTGAGTCTTCTACATTCCAGTCTGACATTTTATCCACTGTGCCAGCACCTGGTCAGATTATATCTCCTTCATTTTTAAGGATGGTTTTACTGGATATAGAATTATTAGTTGAATATGTCACTGTCTTTGGTCTCTATGATTTCCTTTTTTTGTGTGTGTGGGTGACAGAGACAGAGAGAGGGACAGATATGGACAGATAGACAGGAAAGGAGAGAGATGAATGAGTAGCATCAATTCTTTGTTGAGGCTCCTTAGAGTCATTCGCTGATTGCTTTCTCTTATGTGACTTGACGGGGGGGGGGGGGGGGGCTATAGCAGAGCGAGTGACCCCTTGCTCAAACCAGATGAGCCCGTGCTCAAGGTGGCGACCTTGATGTCTTGAAACTGCGTCCTCTGTGTCCCAGTCTGACGCTCTATCCACTGCGCCACCGCCTGGTCAGGTTTGGTCTGTATGATTTCTGATGAGGAGTCACCTGTTAATCTTGTTAAGGATCCATTGCCATTTTCAAGATACTTGTTTTCTCTTTGCTTATGTCAGTTATTATACTTTTTTTTTTTTTAATTTTTCTGAAGTTGGAAACGGGGAGGCAGTCAGACAGACTCCCGCATGCGCCCGACCGGGATCCACCTGGCATGCCCACCAGGGGGTGATGCTCTGCCCATCCAGGGCATTGCTCTGTTCCAACCAGTGCCATTCTAGCGCCCGAGGCAGAGGCCATAGAGCCATCCCCAGCGCCCAGGCCAACTTTGCTCCAGTGGAGCCTTGGCTGCAGGAGGGGAAGAGAGAGACAGAGAGGAAGGAGAGGGGGAGGGGTGGAGAAGCAGATGGGCGCTTCTCCTGTGTGCCCTGGCTGGGAATCGAACCCGGGACTCCTGCACACCAGGCCGATGCTTTACCATTGAGCCAACCGGCCAGGCCCAGTTATTATACTTTTCAACTCCAGATTTTCTGTTTAGTGCTTTATATAATTTTTATCTCTGTATTGATATTCTCTAATTGATGAGATATTACTCACACTTCCCTTTGGTTCTTTAGATGGCTTCCTTAACCCTCAACATACTTAAATAGCTGATTGAAAGGCTTTTTGTAGTAGTACAATGTCTGGGCTACCTCAGGGACAGTTTCTATTGACTACTTTTTCCCCTTGTTTTTTTGTTTATGTTTTATAATTTTTGGTTGAAGATTGGGTATTTCAAATCATATAATGTGGCAACCCTGGAAATTAGATTTTTTCTGTTCCGTTGGCTTTGTTGTTGTTATAGCAGTTTGCACAGTAGTTGTTTAGTGCTTTTTCTCATCTACAAAGTATATATATCTGTGTTGTGACTGCTGAAGGCTTTAGCTTGATGGTCAGCTGATGGACAGAGATTTCCTTGAACACCTGAAACCAGTGACTCTCACAGGCTTTGCTAAGGGGCTCTGTGTTCATGTTGGAGTATGCCTCTAACACTGAGCCAGACAGTTTACAACTCTGCCTTAGCCTTCACTTCCTGCATGTGTATAGTCTTAAGGTCATTGAGACTTGAGAGCTTGGAACCTTCCCTCGTTTTTCTGAGTATGTAAAGAGCTTTATGCATGCGTGTGGTTTTCTAGATCCAAAGAATAGACTAGAGCTTTTCAAAACCTTTATGAACATCTCATTACTCAGCTTTTCAAGTTTTTTGATTAGTGTATTGGTTGCTGTAACTGTTTAAGGCTGCTGTGATGTAAAAAACATTTGAAAATCACTCCTGGGAAGAGGCTTTTAGCACTGGACAAATTCCAGTGAGGTCAAATAAAGACAAGCTTTCAGGTAGGTTTGACCAGGGAACCACCGACAGATCAAATAGTGACTATTTTTTTGGGAATGAGACTTTGCAAGGGTTCCAGCTCTGTTCTGTATCTGGGACTAGAAATGTAAGGTACCATTTTTCAGTCTACTACTGAGCTGGAGATTGGGGGTGCAGAGGTGAAAATGCCAAAAGGTTGACTGCTTTTTACCAAGATTAAACTGTTTTCCTTGACTAAATGCCACATGGGTTGCTGCAAGCCTTTTGGTTAATTTCCACAGTTCTCAGAATGTTGATTTTGACAATTTTTGCAAGTTTTTAAAATTGCTTTTATGGAGGGGTGGACTTTTGAAGATCCTTAATCTGCTATTTGCCCTGGCATCACTCCCCTGGTTGACTTTTGAATAAAGAATAATTTTTGATGATAATAATGGTTCCCATGGGTTCTCCGGTCTGGTTGTCTCTGTCTGGCTGTACAAAGGGACAGGCTATGCAGGATCACTCAGGAAATGCTTTAATTGTTTTAGAGGAAAATTCATGTTGAAGAGTTATCTGAGGAGCTTAAATTCTGAAGCTTGGCCCCTGGAAAGCTCTTGTAGCTAATGAGACACGTATTACCAGAAATTTGGTATGTGGATGCTTTTAATGTTTGCTCACTACATTTGGCAGATACTGTATATGTGTCATTGCTGGCATGAAGTATGAAAATTGCCCGCCCTGGTAATTGTAAAGATGAGGAGTGTCAAGTGATGTGTACAGTAAAACACATCCTATGGAGCAGCTTAGAGAGCATGTAGGGGCAGGCAGGAGAGTACAGTGAGGGAGTCCACACTGACTTCAGGTAGAGGGAGGGTACTTGTAGTCTTGGGTGACTTAAACTGTCACACCTGGAAATATTTTATTCTCAGTTTTGTTTGTAGGTACATGCTGATACTGCCTGCTCTATAACATTTTAACAGCTGCTTATTTGGTTCTAATTACAGACTCACAAGTCACTGCAGAGATTATGCATGGATTCCCATTTATCCTCACCTAGCTCCTCCCAGTGGGTTGCTGCAAGCCTTTGGTTAATTTCAACAATTCTTGAATGTTGATGACCTCTTTTATAGCTGGAGGACAACTCATACCAAAAAATTGTCATTGGTACAATAATATTAGCTACACTACAGAAACGTTTTCAGTTTTCACCATTTTTCACATGCTGTCTTTGTGTGTATGCAGGTGTATGTATGTATTTAATTCTTTACAATGATGTTATGTATAGATTTATGTAATTACCATGATAGTCAAAATATAGAACTATTTGATCACCACAAAAAAACTATCTCACTTTATATTCATACACATCCCACTTGTCATTCTATAACTTTTTTTTTATTGGAACTGCTTTATTAAGACATTACTTATAGATAACATCATGCAGTGTGACAGATACCCTTGAGTCCCCTTGAAATTTCAATAAATTGAACAACTAAAATGCAGCAAAAGAACCCCAGCTGGGCTCGTGGGCTTGCCTGAAAAGATCTGTGCATGGAATTGACTAAAAGTGGAAGGGTTTAGAAGGGGGGCGGAAGACAAGACGCACACCCAGAGATGAGATTAACCTGGACTGTCTAGGCTTTTGTCTGCCAGGTCTCCAGAGTGGGGAGAAACCTGAAATAGCTGGGTCTTCTGCTGCAAGGGGCAGATAGATTGCAGTGGTCAGCAAACCGCGCTCGCGAGCCACATGCGGCTCTTTGGCTAGCTTAGGAGTACCCTAATTAAGTTAATAACAGTGTACCTACCTATATAGTTTAAGTTTTAAAAACTTGGCTCTCAAAAGAAATTTCAGTCATTGTACTGTTGATATTTGGCTCTGTTGACTAATGAGTTTGCTGACCACTGGATTAGGGGACAGAGGGGGAGATAAACCAAAGTGACAGCAGAACGAGGGTCACTACCAGTGGTCCT
Source organism: Saccopteryx leptura (assembly GCF_036850995.1). NCBI lineage: Eukaryota > Metazoa > Chordata > Mammalia > Chiroptera > Emballonuridae > Saccopteryx > Saccopteryx leptura. The sequence goes on from NC_089507.1 coordinate 172,621,004, forward strand.
GTGGTCTGCTAGCAGCCCATACTCGGCACAGGGACAAAGAAAAAATAAAGGTTGGCCCCCCAAACTCCCAGTCCAACCTCTCCTCACAGACTATGGAGAATGGCAGAGCTTACCTCACAGCTATTTCAACAGGGCCATTCTTTCTCCTGAAGAACAGAGATGCTCTGGGTCTGGTCCTCTGGTCTGTTGAGACATGGGGAGGATCACCTGGAGGCCTGATATTGGAATTGCTGAACCCATAGACCTTATAGCATGCCTCAGCCATCGTCAGGATTGCACCATGGCCTCCATAATCAAGACAGCAACATCTCAGTGAAGGTCAGCCCAGGAATTGCACAGAGCTAAAATTTGTAATACAATGCCGCTTACTGGAAGAAAACAAAAAAATCCCTTGGAACTTAAAAATTTTCCCTTTTTTCTTTTTATAAGGTCTACCGGAAAGTTCTGTCCGTTTTTGGAATAAAACAAAATACAAATTCTTCTGACTTAATTCATGTGGCACCCATCTTGAATATTTCCACACCAATCCTATCTTCCGAATATGGTCCGAAATGGTTTGCTGAGCTGAATTAAGCCTTTCTGCGATCTCTGATGTTGTCAGAAAAGGATCTTGCTCCAACATGGTCTTAACAACATCGTCATCAATTAAAGATGATCGCCCAGAACATGGCTTATCAGAAAGGTCGAAATCACCTGTTTAGAATTTTTCGAACCATCTTCTGCATGTCCTGTCAGAAACTGTACCTTCACCAAACACTTTCAATAAATTTCTACATGCTTCTGTAGCATTTCTTCCTTGTTGAAATTCGTAAAAATATAGTGGCGTAAATGAACTTTATCAGTAGCCATGGGTACACTATTGCTTCACACATAAGACTAACGTGAATCAACTTTGTTTTAGTTAATTTGCTACATCAGTATGTATACATTAAGTGATACAACTAGAGAGGCACACATGCGCCAAATAAATGTGTTTACATATCGAAACTTGTTGTGATAGAAATGAAAAGAACTTTCCAGTAGACCTTATATTTTTTAATTTATATTTTTAGTGAGTGTTTTGTTTTATTAGTTTTTGATCTTGTTCTTTGTTTTTTTTGTGGTTTTTCTCTTTTATGTTTATTATTTTAAAGTTTTTATATTTTTATTGTGTTTTTTATTTCTGGGCTATTGATTCTGTTCCATTGGTCTTTTTTTCTGACAATACCATGCTGTTTTGATTATCATGGCTCTGTAGTATAATTTGAAGTCAGTTAGTGTGATATCTCTAGCTTCATTCTTTTTTCTCAGGATTGTTTTGGTTATTCAAGGTCTTTTGTGGTTCCATACAAATCTGATGATTTTTGTTCTACTTTCTTAAAAATATGACATTGGGCTTTTAATAGGGATTGCATTAAATCTGTATATTGCTTTGAGTAATATGGCCATTTTAACTATATTGATTCTTCCAATCCATGAACATGGAATATTTTTCCATCTCATTGTGTCTTTTTCAATATCTTTCAATAATGTTTTGTAGTTTTCAGTATATAGGTCCTTCACATCCTTTGTTAAGTTTATTACTAGGTGTTTTATTTATTTTTTCATTACAATTGGAAAAGAAATTGTTTTCTTCAATTCATTTTCTGAGGTTTTATTGTTGGCTTATAGGAAATCAATAAATTTTCAGATACTGATTTTGTATTCTTTGACTTGACTGTTTTGTTGATAGTTTCTAATAGTTTTTGTTGGAGTCTTTGGGATGTTCTATGTACAAAGTCATGTCATCTGCAAAAAGTGATACCTTTACTTTTTCTTTCCCAGTATGAATGCTTTTTATTTTTTTCTCTTGCCTGACTGTTCTGGGTAAAACTTACAGAACTATGTTGAATAAGAGTGGTGAAAGTGGGCATCCTTGTCTTGTTCCTGATTTTAGAGGAAAAACTTTTCAGTTTTTCAACATGGAATATGATATTGGCTGATGATTTGCCATATATGGCCTTTATTATGCTGAGGTACTTCTATACCCATTTTATTTAGTGTTTTAAACATAAATTGATATTACTGAATCAGTTGTATATTACTGAATGCCTTTTCCACATCTGTTAATAGGATCATATGATTTTTGTCCTTTGTTTTATTGATATGGCATATTACATTGATCAATTTGCATATGTTGAAGCATCCTTGTCCTCCTGGAATAAACCCCACTTGATTGTGATGTATTTTTTTGTAATATATTTTTGTATTTAATTTGCTAGAATTTTATGAGGATTTTTATATGTGTATTTATTAGAGATATTGGTCTGTAGTTTTCTTGTGTTGTCACTGCCAGGTTTTGGTATCAGGGTTACGCTGGCCTCATAAAATGTGTTAGGAGTATTGCCTCTTCTTCCATTTCTTGGAAGACTTTTAGAAGGATAGGTACCAAATCTTCTTTGAATATTTGGTAGAATTCATTAGTGAAGCCATCTGGTTTTTTGTTTTTGGGGTTTTTGAGAGTTTTTATTTTTTCACTGTTTTATCAGTCGATTTAGGTTTTCCACTTTTTGATTACTCAGTCTAGGAAGATTGTATAGTTCTAGGAACTTATCCATTTCTTCTAGATTGTTGAATTTTGTGGCATGTAGTCTTTCATAGTATTCTGGTGTGATCCTTTGTGTATCTGATATCTGTGGTAACTATCTTTTTCATTTTGGATTTTATTTCTATGAGTCATTTCTCTTTTTTCCTTAATGAGTCTAGCCAGGGATTTGTCAATTTTATTGATCTTTTCAAAGAACCAGCTCTTTGTTATATTAATTCTTATTTTATTTTATTTTTTAAAAATTTTTCCAAAGTTAGAAGTGGGGAGGCAGTCAGACAGACTTCCACATGTGCCCAACTGGGATCCACCCAGCATGCCCACCAGGGGGTGATGCTCTGCTCATCTGGGGCTCCACTCCGTTGCGGCTGGAGCCATTTTAGCGCTTGAGGCGGAGGCCATGGAGCCATCCTCAGTGCCCAGGCCAAGTTTGCTCCAGTGGAGCTTTGGCTGTGGGAGGGGAAGAGAGAGAGAAGGAGAGGGGGAAGGGTGGAGAAGCAGATGGGCGCTTCTCCTGTGTGCCCTGACCAGGAATCGAACATGGGACTTCAATGGGCCAGGCCAATGCTCCACTGCTGAGCCAACTGGCCTGGGCTTGTTATATTAATTCTTTGTAGTTTGTTGTTATTGTTCTTTTTCTTTCTTTCTTTTTTTTAATAGAGACAGAGAGAGAGAGTCAGAGAGAGGGATAGATAAGAACAGAGAGAGATGAGAAGCATCAATTATTAGTTTTTCGTTGCGACACCTTAGTTGTTCATTGATTGCTTTCTCTTATGTGCCTTGACTGTGGACCTTCAGCAGACCGAGTAACCTCTTGCTCAAGCCAGTGACCTTGGGTCCAAGCTGGGGAGCTTTTGCTCGCCTTGCTTAAACCGGATGAGCCCGCACTCAAGCTGGCGACCTCAGGGTCTCGAACCTGGATCCTCTGCATCCCAGTCCAGTGCTCTATCCAGTGCGCCGCCACATGGTCAGGCTTTTGTTATTCTTTATTTCATTTATTTCTGCTCTAATTTTTATTATTTCTTTTCTCTGCTGACTTTGAGCTATATTTGTTCTTCTTTTTTCTAATTCTTTAAGACGTAATGTTGGGTTGTTTACTGGGATCTTTCTCATTTGTTGATAAGACAACAAACAAGAAACTTCCCTCTTATTACTGCTTCCCTCTTATTACTGCTTTTGCTGCATCCCAGAAGTTTTATTATGCTGTGTTGTCATTCTTATTTGCCTGTCTATATCTCTTGATCTCTGCTTTTAGTTCTTCTTAGACCTAGTCATATTTTAGAAGTATGTTATGTAATTTCCACATTTTTGTTGGTTTCTTTACTTCCTTTTTGCAGTTAAATTCTTATTTCAGAGCATTATGGTCATAGAATATGCTTGGTATAATTTCAGTTTTCTTGAATTTGTTGAGGCTAGTTTTGTAGTCCAACATATGGCCTATCCTTGAGAATGTTCCATGGACACTAGAGAAGAATGTATAATCTAATGGTATGGGATCAAAGGTTTTGTAAATGTCAATTATGTCCATTTTGTCTAGTGTGTTGTTTAAGTTCAATATTTCTTTATTGATTCTCATTTTGTATGATCTATATAGAGCTGTCAATGAAGTATTAAGATTCCCAGCTATGATTATGTTTTTGTCTGTTTCTTCTTTTAGTTCTATTAGTAGTTGTTATATATAGTTTGGTGCTCCCTTGTTCGGTGCATATATATTAGGAAGTGTTATGTCTTCTTGATGAATTGTCCATCTTTGTCTCTGTTTATCTTTGTTGTCTTGAAGTCAGCATTGTCAGGTATTAGTATGGCTACACCTGCTTTTCTGTGGGTATTAGTATTTGCTTAGAGAATTGAGAATTATTTTTTACCTTTTCACTTTGACTCTACTTTTTTTTCCTTTTTTTGGTAAGAGAGAGAGACAGACAAGAGGGAAGGGAGATGAGAAGCATCTACTTGTAGTTGCGACACTTTTATTTCTTCATTGACTGGTTCTCATACATGCCTTGACGGGGGTGAAGGGGCTCTAGCCGAGCCATGACCCCTTGCTCAAGCAAGTGACCTTGGGATCAAGCCAGCGACCTTGGGCTTCAAACCAGCAACTGTGTATGGGTCATGTCTATGACCTGACACTCAAGCTGGTGAGCCTGAACTCAAGCCAGATGAGGCCCTGCTCTCGTCATGACCTTGGGGTTTTAAATCTGGGTCCTCAGTGCCCAAAGTCAATGCTCTATCCACCGTGCCACTGCCTGGTCAGGCACTTTGAGTCTACTTTTGTCCTTCCAGCTTAGATATGTCTCTTGAAGGCAGTATATGGTTGAGGTTTTTTTTTTTTTTATTCAATCTGCTACTCTCTGCCTCTTTATTGGTAACTTCAGTCTATTTACTTATTTAGGATAATTACTGATTCGTGAGAATTTTTAATAGTCATTTTATCTTTTATTTTCTGGTTGCTCTATGTCTCTTTTGGTTCTTTTCTTTTGTGTTTCTGTCAGTCTTTGCTGGTATTCTATACTCTTTCTGTTTCCTCTTTTTTTTTTTTTCCCCCCCTGTATTTTTTTTTCTGAAGCTGGAAACGGGGAGAGACAGTCAGACAGACTCCCGCATGCGCCCGACCGGGATCCACCCGGCACGCCCACCAGGGGGCGACACTCTGCCCACCAGGGGGCGATGCTCTGCCCCTCCAGGGCGTCGCTCTGTTGCGACCAGAGCCACTCTAGCACCTGGGATAGAGGCTGAGGAGCCATCCCCAGCGCCCGGGCCATCTTTGTTCCAGTGGAGCCTTGGCTGTGGGAGGGGAAGAGAGAGACAGAGAGGAAGGAGAGGGGGAGGTGTGGAGAAGCAGATGGGCGCTTCTCCTGTGTGCCCTGGCCGGGAATTGAATCCGGGACTTCTGCACGCCAGGCCGACGCTCTACCACTGAGCCAACCGGCCAGGGCCTGTTTTCCCTTTTTTAAGTTTTATATTTCAATTTGGGCTTTTTTTGGTGTGTGTGTGTGTATGTTGGTGGTTACCATTAAGTTATTTTAAAAAAACTTTTTGTATATAGTCTTATCTTATGAATGCTTCCACCCTCTATCCTTCTTTGCTAATTCAGACCTTTATTGCCTCCACTTTGTATTTGTTGTCAGAAATTATCCCGTTTGTCTTGTAAGCTTGTTGGTGCTTTTACTTATAGTTTTGTGTTTTGTTCTTTGTGTCAGACAGAATTACTCCCATATTTCCTGAGGTTGGGGTTTTCTGGTGATAAATTCTCTCAGCTTCTTTATTTCTAGAAAAGTTTTTATTTCTACTTTTTATTTAAAGGATAGCTTTGATAGATATATTATTCTTGGCAGGTAATTTCTCTCTTTCAGTACTTTGAATGTTTGGGCACACTTTTTCTGTCTTGTAGAGTGTCTGCTGAGATGTTTGATGATAACCTGGTAGACTTTTCCTTTATGTGTTATGTTCTTCTTTTCCCTAGCTGCCTTGAGGATTCTTTCTTTGTTATTAATTTTTGAAGTTTTTAATACAATGTGCCTTGGAGAAGGCCTCTTTTGGTTGAGATAATTAGGTGTTCTGTTTGCTTCTTGGATTTGAGTATCTAATGCTTTCCAAAGGCTTGGGAAGTTTTCATCAATCATTAGTTTGAATAGGCTCTCCACTCCCTTCTTCCTTTCTTCTTTTTCTGCTATACTTGTTGTTCTTATATTTCTCCTTCTGATGGAGTCAGGCAATTTTCATAGAATTCTATCATTTTATTTTATTTTATTTTTATACATAGACAGAGAGTCAGAGTGAGGGATAGACAGACAGGAACGGAGATATGAGAAGCATCAATCATTAGTTTTTCGTGGCGCATTGCAACACCTTAGTTGTTCACTGATTGCTTTCTCCTATGTGCCTTGACCGTGGGCCTTCAGCAGACCAAGTAACCCCTTGCTCCAGCCAGCGACCTTAGGTCCAAGCTGGTGAATTTTTGCTCAAATCAGATGAGCCCACGCTCAAGCTGGCGACCTCGGGGTCTCGAACCTGGGTCCTTCCACATCCCAGTCCGATGCTCTATCCACTGCGCCACCGCCTGGTCAGGCTATCATTTTATTTTAAGCCTTGGGTCTCTTTCTTCTTTCTTCCCTCTGCATCACCTCTAGATGCCTGTCTTTTTTTTTCCTTGAGAATTATTTTATTAAATCATAATGTACAACAGCTTCTTAACTCTACACACGCACTTAAATTTTTTAAAGGAAAAACGTTATGTCTTATTACACCATGATCCTGGCTAATAGCTTTTCAAAACTTTGAGAAAAATCTTAAAAAAGGTTTCACATGTCACCTGAAACTTACAAATTTAACATTATCAAAGAAGGAATGCTTCTACACTCTTACAAAGACCACTAGAAATAAACAACAATTAAAAAGCTAAGAAACTGTCTCAAAGGCATTTTTTTATAGTCCTTCCTCCACAGTAAGGTAATGTTATTAAATAATCCAATCCATTCACAAAATATAGATGCCTGTCTTTGATGTCATTTATTGTTTCCTCTATCTGGCCAGTTCTATTAGGTAAACTTATTAGTTCATTCTTTAATTTGCATATTGAGTTCTTCATCCCTATAATTTATGTAGATTAAATTTTCAGTCTCTGATGAAGTACTTATTGTGTTCATCTGTTTTCTGAGTGCATTAAATTGTGTTTTCATGCATCTTGTTGAGTTTTTTCAGAACCTCAATTTTAAATTCTCTTTTATTTAAATCCCAAGCTGTCACGTGATTGAGAGTGCTTTGTGGAGATTTTCCATTTTCTTTTGAACTACATCTCTTTCTTGGTTATTCATGGTATTTGAAGGCATATTTGAGTGGTTCTTTTTGAATGGTAACTTCCAAGAGGTTTTTCTATTATTCTCCAGTAGGTGGTGCTAGATTACAAGTTTTAGCTATGTGAGATTCCCTGGCTGACCCTTGCTGTGGTGTTTCGGCCAGGATGATGGGGTGGGGTGCACTGTGAGGACTTTACTGTTTTCTTTGTTTATCCTCCTGGGAACTGCAGTCTCATGTCTCCAGGTGTTCTTTCCTGTGTTCAGACATACCAGGGACCAAACAGAGAGTACCCCTATTCTTTGGAGGAAATGGTGGTCCTGCAGAGGTAGTTCTAGTGTATAGCAATGATATTATCTACACCTGTGAAGGGAGACGAATCTGGGAGTCTGAGGGGCCACGGCACTTTGTATTTCCCTGTGTGTGTGTGAGTGCAGGCTGCAGGCTGCAGGCAGACTGCAGGAGCACCAGCAGTGTCCCAGAATTTTGTGTTCTGCCCTGTTCCTGCACTAAGCCGCTGCTCTAGTTTTACATTCTGGAGATCTCTTTGCTCCTCTGGCAGGAGGAAATCCAGACACTGAGATTTCTCTTCTCTCTGGAGCTCTGCTGCAAGGGCCTGGCTCCAGGACTGTGCCTTATCTCTCCCCACCCCTCGTTTCCTGGCCACCTTTAGTTTATTAATGCACAAATCTTTCAGGTGGCCTGTGAACCCACGGAGGATTTCTCCGCTGTGGTATAAGTGTTCAAATTGTGGAAACTTCAAGGAGAGAGCAGTGGGATCTCTCATTTTGTCATTCTTCTGGCATCACTCGAAATACTTCTTTTTCTTTTATTCCTGTTGAAGTAACCATGAGGTTTGTGTCCTTTATATTATTGATACTCCATAAATTTATTTTCAGATGTTAAATCAATCTTCTATTTCTGATTTAAATCACACTTGGTTATGATGTAAACTTTTTCATATATTGCTGGGTTCGGTTTGGTATATTTGCTAAGGGTTTTTGCATCAATGTACATAGAGATAGAGGTCTGTAGTGTTCTTTTATTGTCTTTGTCTGGTTTTGGTATCAGGGTAATATTGGCTTCATAGAATTAGTTAAGTATTTCTTCCTGTTCTTTTTGGAAGAGTTTTTTTTTACAGAGACAGAGAGAGAGAGAGATCAGAGAGGGATAGACAGGGACGGAGAGATGAGAAGCATCAATCATTAGTTTTTTTGTTGCGCATTACAACACCTTAGTTGTTCATTGATTGCTTTCTCATATGTGCCTTGACTGCGGGCCTTCAGCAGACCAAGTAACCCCTTGCTTGAGCCAGTGACCTTGGGTCCAAGCTGGTGAGTTGTTTTTTTTTCTCAAACCAGGTGAACCTGCGCTCAAGCTGGCGACCTCAGGGTCTTGAACCTGGGTCCTTGGCATCCCAGTCCAACGCCCTATCCACTGCGCCACCGCCTGGTCAGGCTTTGGAAGAGTTTTTAAAGAATTTGTATTCCTTAAATCATTGGTAGAATTGAACAATGAAGCGTTCTTTTTTGTTGTTGTTGTTGTTGTTTTTTAATTTTTATTTTATTTATTCATTTTAGAGATGAGAGAGAGAGACAGAGAGAGAGAAGGGGGGGGGAGGAGCTGGAAGCATCAACTCCCATATGTGCCTTGACCAGGCAAGCCCAGGGTTTCAAACCGGCAACCTCAGCATTTCCAGGTAGACGCTTTATCCACTGAGCCACCACAGGTCAGGCTCTTTTTTTTTTTTTAATGACAGAGAGAGACAAGAGAGAGGGGCAGATAGGGACAAACAGGCAGACAGGAAGGGAGTGAGATGAGAAGCATCAGTTCTTTGTTGTGGCTCCTTAGTCTCCTTAGTTGTTCATTGATTACTTTCTCATATGTGCCTTGTCCCAGGGGCTGCAGCAGAGCGAGTTACCCTTTGCTCAAGCCAGCGACCGTGGGGTCATGTCTATGATCCTACACTCAAGCAACCAATCCCGCACTCAAGCTGGTGATCCTATGCTCAAGCCAGCGACCTCGAGGTTTCAAACCTAGGTCCTCTGCGTCCAAGTTCGATGCTCTATCCATTGTGCCACCGCCTGGTCAGAGGAAGCATTCTTTAACCCTGTAACTTTTTATTTTTAAAGATTTAAAAATTTTTATTTACTGATTTTACAGAGAAGAACAGAAGGAACGAGAAGCATCAGCTCATAGTTGGTTCACTTTAGATGTTCATTGATTGCTTGTTGTATGTGCCTTGACCAGGGAAGCCCAGGGTTTCAAACCCGTGACCCTCTCAGCGTTCCAGGTTGACACGCCATCCAGTGCGCCACCAGAGGTCAGGCTAACCCTGCAACTTTTAAACTATATGTTCACAGAGCAAGTCCCTGACAAACTGAAAGCTGTTTACATAAATTTAAGATTTTAAACAGAATAATTTGCATTTGTTGAGTCTTATGAAAGAAAGGTTATAGAAATCTTAACTGATAGTTCTGTCTTTTTCCCAGGGCTTTAAATGTGTCATCATACTGTTTTCTGGCCTCCTGGTTTTTGATGAGAAGTCACCTGTTAATATAATGAGGAGCCCTTGTATATGATAAATTACTTCCCTTTAATTGCTTTCAAAATTATCTATTTGTCTTTGGGTCTTGACAGTATGTCTATAATGTATCCAGTGTTGATCTCTTAGAGATTATCCTACTCGGAGTTCATTAGCTCCATGGGTAGTCAAATTCGGGAAGTTTGGGGGCATTATTTTCTGAAATATTTTGTTCTGTCTTTTCTTTAACTCCTATGATGTGTATGTTTGTGCCCTTGATGGTATCCCTCAAGACTGTAGACAGTCATTTTTTTCTTCATTTTTTATTTCTGCACCTTCGACTGGATCGTTTTTAATTGTTCTGTCTTCAAGTTCAATGATCTTTCTGCCTGCTTGAATATGCTGTTGAACCTTTCATTTTAGTTGTGCTTTTTAGTTCCAGAATTTTAATTTTTTTTTTTTTAGGGTTAGAGGAGGGAAGATAGTGAGGCAGACTCCCCTGCATGTGCCCTGACCAGGATACACCCGACAGCCCTGTCTGGGGCCGATGCTCAAATGCCCAGCAATTGTTCGTGCCTGAGACCAACTGAGCTGGCTTGAGCATGGGATCACAGACATGACCCCATGGTCACTGGCATGAGCCCAAAGGTTGCTGGCTTGAAGGCCAAGGTCTCTGGCTTGAGCCTAAGGTCTCTGGCTTTAGCAAAGGGTCACTTGCTCTGCTGTAGCCCTCCGGTTAAGACAATATGAGAAAGCAATCAATGAACAACTAAGATGCCGCAATGAAGAATTGATGCTTCTCAACTCCCTTCCTCCTGTCTGTCACTATTTGTCCCCTCTCTCTGATTCTCTCTCTGTCAAAAAAATAAAATGTCTAACAATAGCTCCTTTAATTCGACCATGTTCTGATGAGGTGCTCAGGAACAGAGTTTAAGTAACTTTCCAAGGTCATAGAGCTAGAAAATGTCCATATTTAATAAAATTGGAGACTGATTCTAGAATCTACCATCATCATGTACCATAATGTATTCTTTAGGAGACTCTAGAAAAGTATACTAGAATTTGATATTCTTACAGTTTTCAGTCTATATATCTGCCAATTAAATGAGGTATCACTATATGTTTATAATTTTGTTGAGACTGGAAAATCCCTTTAATAAAAAAGATAGCTTCTCAAGTCTTATTTCTGATACTTAAGGCCTACATAGGCAAGGTAAATATCAATAGATAGTATAAAATTTTGAAAAACAAGAAAAGAACATGAATATTTAATACAGAAATTAATCCCAAAGGCTCAGAATAGCTTAGGTAGGGAGGTTAATTACTAAGCATAAGGTTATTTAAAGTGGCTCCAGGGTCTGCTCTGCTGGAACCCAAGGATTGGCTTCAATATTTAATAGGATTGTAACACCAGATAAAGAATGAACTTAGTTAGAATGATTACCCTTGGTCCTATTCATTATGGGTGAGCAAGTTTGTACAGAGAGTCTTGTTTGGAACTGTTTCCCATTTCAATATTCTGGGTCTACAAGCATTAGCACATTAGCCGCTCTAAGAAACCACGGTTCTCGTCCCTGTCTTCAATACAAAATAGGTTTCTAGGGGCACAGATTAAATTCCCTCACCATTGTCAGTCAGTTAAAGCAAACCAACACTTTCCTTGGTCAGCCTCCAGAGGGCTGCACTCTTGTGCCCAGTGCTGGCTCGCAGCATCCGTCTCTAGGCCAGTGTCCAGCTTGGGGCAGGCAGGTTTTCTTTCCAGGGTGAAAACAAGGTTTTGCGTCACCTGTATGCAAAGTTTATGCTTGTATTTTAAATTAAGCTTTATAGCATTCAAATTATTGAGATTCTACTGATTACAACATCAAAAGGAGAAAGCCATGGGAAACCAAATGTTCCTTTTTTCCTATATTGTGTCCACAATTCTGCATTCAGCTACTGAATTTGTCCTGGTTTTCAGATAGTTCTGATGTGTAAACATTTCGTGCATATGTAGAATCCTGAAGAGGATTAAATAATTCAGTTTGAATGAAGAAAGAAACTGAAGAGGCCCTTGAACCCTCAGGAGTGTTTTAACTACTTTGCTGTGAGGCCTACACTCAACCCCTGACACCTCCTGATAGTTTAGGGAAGGCACTCCCTGTATTTTCTCCACCCCAGGGGCCAGTGGAAGGATTGTAGGGGCAGGGGTGTTCGGGCCTCTGCCCTCATACATAGGCCTGAGGGAGTCTAAACAAGTTTCCTACGGTTAATGCTATAGGTTCCCTGCTGGGCAGAGGGCAGGATTAAGGCAGCTTGTTTTTCTTACCATAGTTAGTATTCTGTACTTTAGGTTGATTGCCTTTCCTGAGAGGGAGAAAAAAGCCGTTTTTTAGTGAGCCATTTGTAGAAATAGGATTTGAGCAGGGAGAAGACTGGGAACCTGAGATCCTCTCTGCAGGGACAGTAATTAAGATAACAGTTTCTCTGTATCTAGTAGCTGGCATTTTCTGTAACTGTTCTCTCAGTAGCCTAGTGAAGGCGGTGTTTTAGACCCAATTTAAGAACCAAGAAGGCCTGACCAGGTGGTGGCACAGTAGATGGAGCGTCGGACTGGGATGTGGAGGACCCGGGTTCGAGACCCCAAGGTCGCCAGCTTGAGCGCGGGCTCATCTCATTTGAGCAAGGCTTACCAGCTTGAGCCCAAGGTCGCTGGTTCGAGCAAGGAGTCACTCAGTCTGCTGTAGCCCCCCGGTCAAGGCACATATGAGAGCCTGACCTGTGGTGGCACAGTGGGTAAAAAGTCAACCTGAATTGCTGAGGTCACAGGTTCGAAACCCTGGGCTTGCCTGGTCAAAGCACATATGGGAGTTGATGCTTCCTGCCCATCCTCCCTTCTCTCTCTCTCTCTCTCTTTCCTCTAAAATAAATAAAATCTTTTTAAAAAAAAAGGCACATGAGAAATTAATCAATGAACAACTAAGGAACTGCAGTGAAGAATTGATGTTTCTCATCTCTCTCCCTTCCTGTCTGTCTGTCCCTATCTGTCCTTCTCTCTGTCTCTGCCACAAAAAAAAAGAGAAAAAAGAAAAAAAGAACCAAGCAGGGCTGATGTCTGGCAGTTGGGGCATGGGGAAAGGGCACTGGGTCACTTTAGTCATGAAGGCAGCAGTCCAACCTCTTAGTTCATTGAGCGCCATCTTGGTAGGAGTCAGAAAGATTGTGATGCTTTAAAACAGTTGTACAAAATTCTTGGCCCGTTTCCTTTTACCTCAGTAATAGGAATGTGTCATTCTCTGGACACCTTACCCTGCAATGTTGTAGCTAACATCATTAATGTGCAGGGTTTCAGCGGAAATCAGATGCTTGGAGGCTCAGAGGTTCCAGTTTTGGGGCTTCAGCATTACTGTAAGGAAATTGACCCCAACCCAATTTATTTCAGTGCCCATTTTGGTACTTATGTTAAGTACCCACCAGACATCAAAAGGCAAGGCTAACATCATTTGATCAAATACTGAAATTCAGTATGAAAGTGTTGTAAAGTACCCAATCCGCAATTCCATGGGTTTTTGTAGAGACGCCAAATCCAGATAAAATTTGAAAAGTTTTATTAAAGGAGGAAACTTATTAAATATGCCAGCCGCATATAGCTTACATGGGGCAGCAGTCCCAAATTGTGTGTCTCTATAATATTCTAGGGGCTGGTTATATACCCTTAATTATACATGGGAGGGGAAAAAGCCTGACATCACAGCATAAGCTTATAACCTTTGTTTTCACCTAAAATTAAGGGTTTGGGAAAAGGATGAAGTGGGGATGGGACACAATTCATTAGCAAGTTTATAACATTTGTCCATCGGATTCACAAAAAGCGTTTCTACACATTGAAACTTACAAGGTTTCACAATAGTAAAAATGTCACTCTACATAATAAAAGATATTCCTATATTTTCTAGTGTTCACCTGCCATTCTTTTGTTCAGAGATATATATAAGGTCTACTGGAAAGTTCTGTCCGTTTCTATGACAAGTTTTGACATGTAAGCACATGTTTATTTGGTGCATATGTGCCTCTCTATTTTTATCACTTAATGTATACATACTGACGTAGCAAATTAACTAAAACAAAGTTGATTCACATTAGTCTTATGTGTGAAGCGATAGTGTACCCATGGCTACTGATAAAGTTTATTTACGCCACTGTAATTTTTACGAATTTCAACAAGGAAGAAATGCTACAGAAGCATGTCTGTCTTATCCACCATATTCCCTGGACTTAGCACCCTCCGACTATCACTTGTTTTTGTCCTTACAAAATTTTTTGAAGGGCAAAAAATTCAAAAATGAAGAAGATATCAAACAAGCACTGGTTCAATTTTTTGCATCAAAGATAAGATATTTTTCAAAAATGGGATATACAGCCTGACCTGTGGTGGCACAGTGGATAAAGCGTCGACCTGGAAATGCTGAGGTCACCGGTTCGAAACCCTGGGCTTGCCTGGTCAAGGCACATATGGGAGTTGATGCTTTCCAGCTCCTCCCCACCTTCTCTCTCTGTCTCTCCTCTCTCTCTCTCCTCTCTCTAAAAAAAAAAAAAAGCCCTGGCCGGTTGGCTCAGTGGTAGAGCTTCGGCCTGGCGTGCGGGGGACCCGGGTTCGATTCCCGCCCAGGGCACATTAGGAGAAGCACCCATTTGCTTTTCCACCCCCCCTCCTTCCTCTCTGTCTCTCCCTTCCCCTCCCGCAGCCAAGGCTCCATTGGAGCAAAGATGGCCCTGGCGCTGGGGATGGCTCCTTGGCCTCTGCCCCAGGCGCTAGGGTGGCTCTGGTCGCCGCAGAGTGATGCCCCGGAGGGGCAGAGCATCACCCCCTGGTGGGCAGAGCGTTGTCCCTGGTGGGCATGCTGGGTGGATCCCGGTCGGGCACATGCGTGAGTCTGTCTGATTGTCTCTCCCCATTTCCAGCTTCAGAAAAATACAAAAAAAAAAAAGAAAAAGGGATATACAAATTGCCCTCACGCTGGCAAGAAATCATTAATAATAATGGCAATTATATTATTTAATAAAGTTTATTGATGGTAAGAAAAATTTGTATTTTGTTTTATTCTAAAAACGGACAGAACTTTCTGATAGAACTTATACATTAACTACATGCTTTTAGGAGGGGAGGGGTAGTTTCCATGGGGACAAATGCCTGTAAATGGCCCATCAATATAAGAAAAGGTTTATTTTAATCTTTCTCTTCCTGCACCTGGCTAGCTATTCACCTATTTCCTTACAGGTGTGGGGGAAGGTCAGAGAATCCAAATCTCCTTCTCCTCTGCATTTACAATACAATGCTATACTCTGGTTTCTCTTCAGATCGCATAAATGTTTCGCCTTTTACAATACAATGCTATTAGCCACCCTGGTTTGATGTTGATCACACAAGTTCAAAGATCATTTACAAAATCTCTCTTCATGCCTAGCCTAAATTAATAAAATGTTCTTTAAGCTTCCTAAAATATTAGTATTAATTCTGTAGCTTTTGGTACCTTACAACAAAAGGATTATGCTGCAGCAAGCTGCCGTGTCCTGAGAGCCCC
This sequence comes from Saccopteryx leptura, assembly GCF_036850995.1. Taxonomy (NCBI): domain Eukaryota; kingdom Metazoa; phylum Chordata; class Mammalia; order Chiroptera; family Emballonuridae; genus Saccopteryx; species Saccopteryx leptura. Next base: position 172,636,443 of record NC_089507.1, read on the forward strand.
TACCTGGGAGTGTCTTTTGTTACCTTTGTGCGTGAGCCTGCAGCATGCTGCTTGTATCCCCTTCTCTGCCCAGCACTGTGGCCACCCTCGTTAGCCAGCCACAGGTGGACAGGCCAAGGAACCATGACTGCTCTGCTGGAGACACTCCATGCTCTTGTAGATGAAAAAAAATTTTTTTACTAGATGAAGATGTGGCCACGAACTGAACCTGACAAGCTCAGGGAAAGCCTACACAATGGCCGTGCGGATTCAGGGAACTAAGGTAAAACACAGGGTGGTCTAAATCAAACCTTTCTAACTAAAAGCAATTTATGGTTGGTAGTCATGTCCTAGGGAAGAACTTTCTCTAAACAAGGTTAATGCTTGCTTTTACTCAAGCCTGTCTGTTGTCTTTTGCATCTATGATAATGTACTTGATAACATGTAAGGGGGTCAGACATCCCATGGGAGCAGAAGCCAATAGATACCTCATTGTTATTGTTATGTGAACCATTAATTTAACTGTCCTGTTCCTGCCTATGTAAACGTTTCAACAACATAAACATTTTCAGTTTTATCCAATCCCAGAGGCTTGCTCCCTCCTTTGCCTTCTCCCAACCTCCTAATCTATTATCAATCAATTTCATGTAACCCCCTTACATCTGTCCCTTTGATCCTGATGTATAAAATAAGAGGTGAAACTGACATTTTACAGAGCACTTTCTCAATTCATTGAAACTTTGCTTCCTGGCAATTGTCAACAGTTTGGCTCAAATAAATTCATAAAATATTCTTATGGGTTTGGAAGTTATTTTACGTTGACACTGTCCACCATCTACAACTAGGTCCAAGCACAGAGAGAGCTTGGATGATCTAAGAGAACTAGCAAAGCAGATTTCAGTGTCATCTATTTTGTGGGGATGTAAAAATATACCCTGTAACATTTTCACAAGAGGTAGGTCTCTGTGATCAGAAATTCAGATAGCAGCAATAGATTCTCAAACCTGGCACAACAGACCTGCTTCCTTTGGGAGGTCACCATCTCTGTGGAGCGAGGCCTTCCCAGAATGTCATGTGAATGTGTGCTCCATAGGATTTAGCTTCTTCTCTCAGAGGAAGAAAACTAAACAAAAAGTCTCTTGATTTAATGATCATTCCACTTAGAAGAAAATGACCTGAGCTGGAAAGGCCACATTGATTCCCTTCTTGCTGTTTGCTCCCATTTCCGATGTTGACACGTTTATCTTTTTTTTTTTTTAAATTGAGGGTGGGGGCAGAGAGACAGACTCTTCCATGTGCCCAGTGTAAGGTATTTTTCCCTGCTGAGAAGGAAAGAAGGGGGCCAGGCCACGAAGTGTGGAATAATAAAAGGCTTTATTGAGTACAGAGTTCAAATCCCGCCTGAGGAGGTTCCCTGGCCCCGAGGAAAGATGGAGGCCAGGGAAGTCGCAAGGTGTGACCCACGTGAGATATTTAAAGGGTCCCTAGGGTGGTCGAGCTAATATGACGTGGTGAAATCTCACTGGCTGGCAGACGGTCATTTTTTTCCAAAGGGCTCCTGGGAAGTGTCTTTTGGTGAGCTTGGCTGTGAGCGGTCCTAGCCAAAGTTCGCAGGTCTGACCTTCCCCATTATCCACCGACCTTACATTCTGACCTTTTGTGTTAAATAGAATAGGGGCGCCGTTTATTTGTCTGGCTACTTCCTGCTGATTAGGGGCGTTGTGGCCCTGCGGGGGGCGGGGGGGGCTTGCCCCTTTAAGTGAACCTGCTTGCCACATTTAAAGCAAGCTGCTGGTAGCTCTGCTGGTCTCAGGGTTGCCATAAGAGCCTGGTTTTGGAGCATTACCTTCTGCTGCATGCGGGCCTGGTGAACAGCCTTGGCCTGTTTCTACTTGTTGGGACCATTAAAAACTTTAAATGCTGTGTTCACAGGTTCCGGATAGGGGTTTGGGGGTTGAGATAAGAGGAGGGGGACTCATGGGGAGCCTGGCACCCAGATCCAGCTAGAAATGCTGGATCCAAAGGTAGGACAGGACCAGAACTTCCTAAGAAAATTGGGGTTGGACCTTGGGGTCCTGCAAACCAGTGTAAGAGCCAATAGTAGGTGGAGAATGGCCTGACGGAGGGGGGACTTACGAACACAGTAGGGAAGGGAGGGGCCCCTGGCCAGCAGGGGAGGAGAAAGAGAGAATGGTAGTGGTGAATAAGAACAGGATTTTGTGAAGGGAGGGGGCTTTTGGAGCAAAAGAGGTCCGCAGAGGGACCAGAGAGAAGTCCCGAGAGAGGGGCACCCCCGGAAGTCAGACAGGAGGGAAAGAGAGTTGGGAGTCCGCGGAGAAGGAAAGATCAGGAGTGGAGGTTTTAGGTGAGGTTTCTCTGGCCAGAAAATGGCCTGCGTGGTGGAACAGGCAGAAGAGATTAAGGACTGGCACGCAAATAATTAGAAGCCATGAATGTAAGGGATCTCCAACCAGCTTTTTTGGTGATAGTTAAATTGGTGAGGGTGTTAAAACCGAAAGTCCCTTCAGGAGGCTAATTCAGTGGGTTCTGTGGCCTGGCCATAGCGGAGAAGAAGAACAGTTTCTTTTTCTTTAGGGAGGGAGATTTCTGTGCCCCCACAGCCACCCTCAGTCCTTGGAGTGGTCAGATTTGAGAACTGGCGTCCCAAAACTCGATCTCTGGTCATGAATGGATAAGGTAAAGTGTATGTGCTCAGGATGTCTCCACGAGCACACGCATTCAGAACAAAAAGACTTCCCTGATATAGCTGTGGTTTCAGACAGGGAGTCTCGGTGGAAAGAACTGAGGGGAGGCTAGAGGCAGGGGACTTACTGCACTGTACGCCGAAGTGGGCGGAAGGTCGGAGATCCTGGTTCTTTCTTGGAGGGGACGGGAAGAGGAGCAGTCCTTGCGGACTTCAAACTCCTCCCGGGTTTTTGGCACCAAAATGTAAAGTATTTTTCCCCTGCAGAGAAGGAAGGAAGGGGGCCGGAGCCACAAAGTGTGGAATAATAAAAGGCTTTATTGAGTACAGAGCGCAAATCCTGCTCGACGAGGTTCCCTGGCCCCAAGGAAAGATGGAGGCCAGGGAAGTCGCAAGGTGTGACCCACTTGAGAGATATTTAAAGGGTCCCTAGGATGGTTGAGCTAATATGACATGGTGAAATCTCACTGGCTGGCAGACAGTCGTTTTTTTCCAAAGGGTTCCTGGGAAGTTTCTTTTGGTGCGCTTGGTTGTGGACAGTCCTAGCCAAAGTTCACGGGTCTGACCTTTCCCCATTATCTGTTGACCTTACACACAGACTGGGATCTACCCAGGAAGCCCCCCCCCCTAAGGGTAATGCTCTGCCCATCTTTTTTTTTTTTTTTTTTTTTTTTTTTTTCATTTTTCTGAAGCTAGAAACAGGGAGAGACAGTCAGACAGACTCTCGCATGCGCCCGACCGGGATCCACCCGGCACGCCCACCAGGGGCGACGCTCTGCCCACCAGGGGGCGATGCTCTGCCCATCCTGGGCATCGCCATGTTGCGACCAGAGCCACTCTAGCGCCTGGGGCAGAGGCCACAGAGCCATCCCCAGCGCCCGGGCCATCTTTGCTCCAATGGAGCCTTGGCTGCGGGAGGGGAAGAGAGAGACAGAGAGGGAAAGCGCGGCGGAGGGGTGGAGAAGCAAATGGGCGCTTCTCCTGTGTGCCCTGGCCGGGAATCGAACCCGGGTCCTCCGCACGCTAGGCCGACGCTCTACCGCTGAGCCAACCGGCCAGGGCCTGCCCATCTTAAACCATAAGCAACCCAGCTATTTTTAGTGCCTGAGGCGGAGGATCCACAGAGCCATCCTCAGTGCCTGGGGAAAACTTGCTGGAACCAATAGAGCTGTGGCTGTGGATGATTGGAGGGAGAAGTGGTAGAGAAGCAGATGGTTGCTTCTTCTGTATGCCCTGACTAAATATTGAGGCTCATGCTCTACCACTGAGCCAAACAGCCAACACGTGTTTATCTTTCAGTTGGTATTCCAGGCTTTGGACTGGCCAGAGCTCACCTGAGTGCATAGGCCAGTCACTAGTGTCATAACTCAGGTGTCTTTCACTCAGACAACCCCAGTACTTGACCCAGGACTTCACTGTCAGTGGGGTAAAGAGAGGCCAGTTCCCAGAGAGAAGGGAGGCAGGAGGTTAAAGGTGAAAAATTAAGGGAGGGAGAGAGAAGACAGAGAGATGAGAGGGAAAAAAGGGAGAGGGAATGTACAGCAAAAATAGAACTGGTAGACTTATTTTGACTCCTTTCTGGAATCTGTGAAATACTACTCTGGGCATATATAGTGCAAAGCATGCTGTCTCCCGAATCATCCCTGTTTGCAGGTCTGCCACCCTGAATCTTCTCCCCTTGCCACAGCTCAGAGCTGTGACCTCCTCTACCTCGAGGCTTCCATGTCCCCCCAGTGGAGGTTGGTACTGTCTGACCCCCACACTGGCATGTTGTGTGGGGCATGGTTGCATTTCCATTCTTGTGCCGAGTTTGGCTTTATAGAGGTTAATGTTTTCTCAGTTTTTGCTTATTTACGTTTTAATGTACTTATTCTTTTCCATATACTCCATAGACTATGTAAAGTCCTGTGGGAAAATGGCTGGGAATTAGACTGTGGTCCTGAGACAAGTCTTTTGTGTGGACTTTGGAACGCCAGGTCCTGCAGGGGCAGAATGCTGCCCTTGCAAGCACTAGAAAGATTGTTGAAAGGAAAACAGTTGATCCCTATGGCCTTTTCCTTACATACCTGAAAGATAGTAGTTAATTACTGTTCTATGCACCTGAACCCTCTGTTAATTTATCTAATGAGTAGAGACCAATAAATATGATGAGGCTGCAGAGATCTGGGCTCTCAGTCCTAGAGGTTGGGAGTCCCCTGTACCCATCTTTTCTGTATGTTGTGTTGTGTGTGTTTTTTCTTAAGTTTTGCAGCGCCTTCCTTTCATGCACACCCACGGCTGAGCTGGTCTTGGCATTGTCAGTTTTGTGTGGGTTGCCTTCTGGCTTTGCTTAGGGCTACCCTCTGTGAATAACAACAAAAAAATGTGTTCTTTGGAAACTAACCTTACAGGGTGATCTGATCAAAAATTCTTAACTGGGCAGGTTGTGGTAGGTAGTCATGCCCCAAGCATACAACTTGTTAAGATTAAGGCTTCTCTTTGCCATAGAAGCCCTGTCCGTTGTTTTTGTGCATCTAGGTTACACACATTTGAAATGCTTACTCTCAGATTTATTAAGAGATCACATAATCTTAACTACTCTGTAATTGCTTCTTCCCATCTTCATGTAACCTTCCTTATGTTCCTTCTTTAATCAAATATATAAAAGGAAGCTGCAAAACTGTTATTCTCAGGAGCTTTGAAATCTTGCTCCCTGGCATATGTCATCAATTTGGCTCAAATAAACTCATAAAAATTCTCTACAGGTTTGAATGTTTCTTACATCGACATCACCTAGAACAGTCTCCACTGCTTGCATGTAACCCAGATCCTAGATCCTGTGTCTTCTTCTTCCTGTGTTATGAAGGAAATGTTTAACTCATGTTCTTTTCTTCAACTAATTCCCAACCTCCTTCATTTGTATTCCTCCACGCTGGGAATAGAATGAGAACTAGCTAACTTGTTTACCAATCCCCCAACCCTCTTCATCCTGTTATCTGGTTGTTTCTGACTATTCCTCAACGCCCTTACCTAGTGAATGATAGCCCCACCTCTCCCACCTTGGTGCGGCCATTTAAACTAGCCAATCAAGAAAAAATTAGATTGTACGGTCAACACTCCAGCCAATGAGCAAGGCCCAGCATCCTAGGGCTTGTGTTAGGGATAAAAACAGAATTTTTCCTCTGCCCATGCACTTGCTGTCTGGCTGTCTGGCTGGCTTTCAATAGCGGTAGCACGCCCTACTGCAGAAGTTATTAAAATTGCCTTGTCAAGGTATTTTGTCTCCACCAGTCTTGCTTAATTCCATCTCTAACAGTCCCTCAATTTGCATAAGTCCAGGTTCTGGTAGCTTCCAGGTTAGGTTGAAAGTGATCTTCCCTGAGGATATGAAAGACAGGCCTCTAACACTTTGTCTTGTTGGTAAGAGTTGGAGCTCTGCCGCTCTGGCCTCAGGCACTGTGAGTGTGCGCCTACTCCTTTCTCTTTGGACACTTTTATGACTTGTTTATTTGTTCTGAAATTTCATGAGGATGTACTTGATGTGGATGTAATTGTTCTTGTCCCACTGGTGGGACTTTGCCATCTGTCGGCTTGAAAAGTCTTATTCCAGTAATTCCCTGTAAGGCCAGTGGCCATCGCAGTGCCGGCAGATTCGCATTGAGTTCGGGAAGACGGTAAAGGAACAGCTGAGCAGGAGGATGGTGGGCCATTCCATTTATTAAAGTCTCCTAATGGTAGACCAGCAAACAGGTAGGGATGATCGCTTCCCTTTCTCCCTCCTAACTCACCCGGACCCACAGGCCTCCACCAGCCTCAGCTGTCCCCAGCCAAACAGGCCAGGTGGAAATCTCAGGGCTCCCAAGCCCCTCAGCACTGCCCCCCTCTCTCTCTCCACACTCTTCAGCAAAACAGGCTGGGGGGAAAAAACCCTCCAGCAAACAATCGCCCTTCCCCATGGAGGCAGGCCATCTGCCTCCATGAGGGCAAGCACCCATAGCCTTCCACGGACCACAGACACATGGCACTGCCCCAGTACAAGTGAGCAAACCTAAAAAACACTTGTTACAGACTTGTTTGCCCAACATTCCCCTTCCCTTCAACTGGTTTCCTACCTTTGTTTATAGAAGAATCCTGGAGCTTTGGGGTAGATTTTTTTTTTTTTAAGGAAAATTCAAATTAAAGTGTTATAAAACAGAACCAGGAAATTTCAAAAAGCAAACCATCAAATTTTGAGCTCTTTTCTTTTTCTTTTTTTTTTTTTTCTGAAGCTGGAAACGGGGAGAGACAGACAGACTCCCACATGCGCCCGACCGGGTTCCACCCAGCACGCCCACCAGGGGGCGACACTCCGCCCACCAGGAGGCAATGCTCTGCCCCTCCCGGGCATCGCTCTGTTGCGACCAGAGCCACTCTAGTGCCTGGGGTAGAGGCCAAGGAGCCATCCCCAGCGCCTGGGCCATCTTTGCTCCAATGGAGCCTCGCTGCAGGAGGGGAAGAGAGAGACAGAGAGGAAGGAGAGGGGGAGGGGTGGAGAAGCAGATGGGCGCTTCTCTTGTGTGCCCTGGCCGGGAATCGAACCCGGGACTTCTGCACGCCAGGCCGACGCTCTACCACTGAACCAACCGGCCAGGTCCTCTTTTCTTTTTAAACATTTTTTATTTCTTATTTAAGAAATTTCAGTTATGGAAAAACACATAATATAAAATTTACCCTCTTAACTTTTTAGTTCAGTAGTGTTAACTGTATGCATGTGCCACCCATTTCTAAAACTTTTTTATTTTGCAAAACTGAAAGCTACCATTTCTTCCTCTCCCAGCCTCTGGCAACCACCATTCTACTTTCTGTCTTAATGATTTTGACCACTCTGAATATTGCATATAGGTGGAATCACACAGTATTTGTTCTTTTGTGGCTAGTATATTTCACTCAACATAATGTCCTGAACTTTCTTTAGTTGTAGCATGTGTTAGAATTTCCTTCCTTTTAAAAACTAACATTCCAGTGTATGTATATATCTCATTTTCTTTATCCATTCATTTGTCATCGGACATTTGGGCTCCCTCTACCCCTTGGCTGTTGTGAACAGTGCTGCAATGAACATGGCAGTGCAAATATCTTTTAGATCCCCTTTTCACTTCTTCAGGATAAATACCCTGAAGTGTGATTTTTAGTTTGTTTCTTGAGGACCTCCATACTGTTTTCTATAGCACTTGCTCCAGTGTATAGTCCCACCAACAGCATATGAAGGATCCAGTTTCTTCACATCATTGTCAACATTTGTTGTTTTCTGTATTTTTAAAAAAAATTTATAGTGGCCAACTTAATGGACATCCCAATTGTAATTCTCTAATCATTAGAGCTGTTGAGCATCTTTTCATAAGCTTGTTGGCCCCTTGTATGTCCTCCTTGGAGAAATGTCTGTCAGGTTCTTTGCCCATTCTTTACTCAGGTTACTTCCTTTTTGTTGTTGAGTTGCAGGATTTCTCTACATACTCTGGTTACTAATCCCTTATCAAATACACGATTTGCAGTTCTTTTCTCCCGTTCATATATAGGTTGCCTTTTCACTCTGTTGTTTTCTTTTGAAGTGCAGAAGTTATTTTTTTTTAAACTCTTTATTTTATTTTATTCTTTTATTTATTTTTTTATAGAGACGGAGAATCAGAGTGAGGGACAGACAGGGACAGACAGACAGGAATGGAGAGATGAGAAGCATCAATCATTAGTTTTTCGTTGCGCATTGCGACACCTTAGTTGTTCATTGATTGCTTTCTCATATGTGCCTTGACCATGGGCCTTCAGGGGACCGAGTAACCCCTTGCTGGAGCCAGCGAGCTTGGGTCCAAGCTGGTGGAATTTTTGGTCAAACCAGATGAGCCCACGCTCAAGCTGGCGACCTCGGGGTCTCGAACTTGGGTCTTCCGCATCCCAGTCTGACGCTCTATCCACTGCGCCACCGCCTGGTCAGGCTGAAGTGCAGAAGTTATTAAGTTTGATATGGTACCATTTGTCTATTTTGTTTTTGTTGCCTGTGCTTCTGGTGTCATATCCAAGAAATTGTTGCCAAACTAATATGACGCTTTTATGTTTTCTTCTAAGAGTTTTGTAGTTTTCAGTCTTAATTTAGAGCTTGAATTCATTGTAAGTTAATTTTTGTATGGTTTAAGGTTAGGGTCAAATTTCATTCTTTTGTGTGTGGATAACCAGTTTTCCCAGCATCATTTATTGGGCATGTTGTAGTCTCCAAGGGGTGGGGATCTAAGAGTCTAAGACCCCCTGTGGGTTCTCGGCTTTTCACAGGAAAGAATTCAGAAGCCAGCATAGAATTTGAAGTGAAAGTGAGTTTATTAGTGAAGACACAGAGTGGGCTACTCCACAGACAGAGCAGCTCCCTTTGGTGGAATTTGCTTCCTGTATTGAGCTTCATTTAATTTGGGTAGGGTATTCAGTGAGGGGAAGGAATATTCAGGATCTTTCCAGGAAAGGGGTGGAGATTTCTTGGAAGAGTTCCATTGGTCATTTTGTGTTCTTATTTGGGTATTCTGCTTCCAAACAGGGTAGTGTGGGAATGTCGTTTAGCTTTCTAATGTATTACAGTGAGTGTATAATGAGGCTAGGGGTTACCATTAGGTGAAATTAGTCACCATGTTAGATCTGGTGGGGGGTGGTCTTACTATCGTCTTGACAGTTCCTGTAGCTCTTGTCAGTTCAGCTGTTTCATCACATACCCCACCTATTTTAAGGAGACTTATTGTGTGGTCTTGGCGTTCTTTCTTTTTTTTTTTTTAATCCCTTTTTCTTTTTTAAGTAAGAGAAAGGGAGACAGTGAGACAGACTCCTGCATGCACCCCTACCGGGATCCACCCGGCAACCCCATCTGGGGCTGATACCCAAATCAGCTGAGCTGTCCTCAGTGCCTGCAACCGATGCTTGAACCAGTGTAAGCCACTGGCTGTGAGAAGGGAGAAGGGAGAGAGAAGCAGATGGTCACTTCTCTTATGTGCCCTGAGTGAGAATTGAACCTGGGACATCTATAGGCCGAGCTGACACCCTGTCCACTGAGCAGACTGGCCAGGGCTGGTCTTGGCACTCTTGTTGAAAGTTATTTGACCATGTATGCAAAAATTTTTGCCTGACCTGTGGTGATGGAGTAGATAAAGCATCAACCTGAAATGCTGAGGTCACTGGTTCAAAATCCTGAACTTGCCTGGTCAAGGCGCATATGGGAGTTGATGCTTCCTGGTCCTTCCCCCTCTTTCTCTGTCTCTTTCCTCTTTAAAAAAAAACAAAAAACCAATAAATAAAAAATTAAAAAAAGAAAAGGTCTTTTCAAAGATTTATTTCTGGTCTCTTCATTGTATATAATATTTCCTTGTTTTTATCTTCCAATCTTGCCATTGAGTTTTTTGTCCTAACTATATGTCAGTGTCCAAGATACCTCTCTTGACGTCTAATCATTCCTTTTGTCCAGCAGTCTATTTTGTTTCATGGCTCTAATGATTTTCCTTTCTCTCTCTGGGAGTCGGTGCGTGTGTGTGCATTCCTGTTTGGTCAAGCCCTACTTTTACTGCCCTCTCTTCTCCCACAGACACCTTCCCCTCCCCCTCGGTTACCGCCTTCAGGTTCCAGCGATGGGATGTGTGTGTAAACGTCAGAACTCTGAGCCCCCCACTCAGGCTTCTCCATCACTTCTGAGAACTTCCATCATCTTATGGTATTTAGAGTTTTGAGTGTATTGTCACTCAAGGATTTTTCTGAATGCCGGGGAAGCCACTTGATTTAATGTGACTCCTCTGCTGTGGTGATTGGGCCTTGACTTCTAGGTGAAGGTGGCCTTGGCTTTGGATCTTTGGGGTTTTCCAAGTCTTTCTGGCTGGTGTTTTGAACTATCTCACCACTAAGGTTTGTCACGTAGTATTTGAGCAGCTACAGAGAGACACCCTCTACCCCATCCCAGGGTTGGAAGAGAGCAGCTTTCATAGTGTGTACATGAATGGAGGCAGTGCCTCCTTGTCCTCATTATTTTGAAAACATCGCTGGACAGTCTTGGAAGGGGGTTAGGAATTGTCCTAGCAAACTGTGACTGAAAGAACTTTTTTGCCTGACCTGTAGAACTGCTGGGCCTGAATCACCCGCTTGCCTGTACCTGGATGACCAGTAGATGAAGCATCCGCTGCCTGATGAGGGAAAGGAGTGTTTCTGAATGACCAAAATCTACTGTGTAGAGTTGAGCAAAGCTAGGTGTAACCGAAGTATTGTGGGCTATATGGAGCTCTCCACCTGAGCCAGCCCTTGTATGGAGGCTGTGGGTGCCGGGGAGCAAGCTCTGTCAGCACGAGGCTGGCTACTCACTGCTCCTAAGAGGGCCCCTCTAGTCCCCTTTAGCCCCTAGTTCCTCCACCTGAGTTTTTCCCAGTTCTGGAAGCTGGGACAGGAGTTCACGCAGGTATGCCATGTGTCCGGCAGGTTCTGTGTGATGTGGAAGCCCGTGAAGGTTTTTGTGGCTTTGATTTTCCATCTTTCTCCTCCGTGTTCCTCTGGGGAAAGCCCTCGCCCTCCGGGTGAGGTGTCCAGAGCACTACTCCCTCTCTTCCCCTCCTTGGCCCACTCTAGCCCAGATCTGTTCGGGGAGAGTTCTGAGAGGGACACTCCTAATATTAAAGGGGCCTGCATTGCCAGTGACCTTCCTTTGAAACACACTGCTCACAAAAATTATGGGATATTTCAAAATGAATATGAAGTGATCAAAAGAAGCACTTGATATTTTTTGTTAAACAAGAACATTAGAAAAGCAAACAAGTTAAAGGAAATTGATTGTGCAAATGAGATACAAAACCAAATTTTATTTTATTGGTGCAAATGCACTATACAAAAGGTTGAAAGTACTAGAGTATTTTTGTACATTCATATTCATTTTTAAATATCGCCTAATTTTTGTGAACAATATAGTTAAATTGTAACATCATGCATTGCTGTTGCTTAAATGGGTTTATGTCAGGCATAAAAATGTAAATCCAAAGTATTTTTGGCATTTGAGGCATTTGACACAGTGGACACAAAGCCTTCTGCCCTCAGGTCACCTCTGAGACTGGAGGAGGGCGCTGGTGGGAGCTAGCACCCTCCCTGGGTGCCTGTTCACCTGTGGCCAAGAGGGCCAAGGTGGGGTATGCAGTTTGGGAAACTGTGGCAGTTACTCTCTCCTGGCCTTGGGTCCAGGTGGCTTGAGGTTTTGGCTCATTTTCCTTTACATTTTCTCATTTTCCTTCGGACCCCCAGGGTCCTGTGTGCACTCACTGCAGGATGCCCTGTGACTGGTGAGTGTCTTCTCCCAGGAAGACATGTGCCGTCCAAGAAGAGGCTCTTGAGACTGTGTCATAGCCTTGGATGTGGGAGCCCTCTGGGGGTAGTGCTGGGTGCACTGCACCTGCCGCTCTTTGGAAAGAGGTGGCCTGTTTATTCTTCTTCTGTGACATATGCCTGCTGCACTGCATTCCTACAAGGGATGTGGTGGTGGGGAGGGAGGTGCTGATTTTGTTTGCATTTTAGCAGGGTCTAGTTTTCCTTGCAGTCTTGCCACTCAGGCTCATTTGGGTACACTGAGTGTTCTGCCGCGAGCTTAAAAGGACCAAGGCCAGAGGGGACACTACAGGAGGTCCTGTGGGAGCAGGGGCCGTCCAGACAGTGCCAATCTCCTCAAAACAAGGGCCCTGCTGGGCCACCCTTCCTGTGGCCTTTTCCTTTATAGTTATATGGGAAGCTCCTCCTGCTTTCTGGAATTTTGAGACTTGCCTCAAAAATATGACTCTGTGTCCCCAAGGAAATGAGATAGGAGTGCTGGACCTCTGAGACAGCCCTGACTTGCTGGGACTGGCAGGAGTTAGAAGGAGAGCTGTGAACACCACTGCTGGGTGATGAGAAAGGAGCCACCGAGCCCCGAGACCTCGCAGTTATTTATTTTTTTGTGCTTCTTCACCTTAACCTTTTCTGGACTCACGAAGAGGCCTCAGGCATGTTTTGTGAGAGGAAACCCTGGTCCCCCCCAGTGTCTCAAAGAGAAGTCTTAGCATTATGTTACATCCCTGCACATAAGAGCATGTAGTCAGAGATTTTTTAAAATGAGGAAGGCATGAGAAGATCTATCAGATACCATATGCTTTAAAAAAGTTGCAAAATAATTTGTCCAGACTTAACAATTATGCAAAAACATATATTTGTTTATATCATACATGTGCATATGTATGTCAGTCCATCTGCCGTGGAGACTTGGGGATAGTCTCAAAGCAGTGATTTCCTCTGGGGAGTCTGGTTGGGATAGAGGGACAGGCATTTGTTTTTTGTTTGTTTTTCCTTTTTCCCCCAACCATTTTTCCGTCCTTGCCCTCTTTGACAACTATCAGTTTGTTCTCTATATCTATGGATCTGTTTCTGTTTCATTTTATTTATTCATTTGTTTTGTTTTTGTAGAATGCACAGACAAGAGAAATCAAAAGGTATGTCTTTGTCTGATTTATATCATTTTAGTATAATGCCCTCATGGTCCATCTATCTGTACTGTTGCAAATGGCAAGATCTTTTTTTTAAAATTAATTAATTAATTTATTTTTACAGAGACAGAGAGTCAGAGAGGGATAGATAGGGACAGACAGACAGGAATGGAGAGAGATGAGAAGCATCAATCATCAGTTTTTTGTTGGGACACCTTAGTTGTTCATTGATTGCTTTCTCATATGTGCCTTGACCGTGGGCCTTCAGCAGACTGAGTAATCCCTTGCTCAAGCCAGCCACCTTGGGTCCAAGCCAGTGAGCTTTGCTCAAACCAGATGAGCCCGTGCTCAAGCTGGCGACCTCGGGGTCTCGAACCTGGGTCTTCCGCATCCCAGTCCGACGCTCCATCCACTGCGCCACCGCCTGGTCAGGCAAGATGTTTTTGTTTGTTTGTTTGTTTGTTTGTTTTTTCCTGAATTTGGAAATGGGGAGGCAGTCAGACAGACTCCCGTATGCACCTGACCGGGATCCACCCGGGATGCCCACCAGGGGGTGATGCTCTGCCCATCTGGGGCATCGCTCTGTTGCAACCAGAGCCATTCTAGTGCCTGAGGCAGGGGCCATAGAGCCATCCCCAGCGCCCGGGCCAACTTTGCTCCAATGGAGCCTTGGCTGTGGGAGGGGAAGAGAGAGACGGAGAAGGAAGGAGAGGGGGAGGGGTGGAGAAGCAGATGAGCGCTTCTCCTGTGTGCTCTGGCTGGGAATCAAACCCAGGACTCCTGCACACTAGGCCGACACTCTATCACTGAGCCAACCGGCCAGGGCCTCAAGATGTTATTTTTTAATGGCTGAATGATATTCCATTGAATATGTGTATCACATCTTTATGCATTCCTTTATCAATGAACACCTAAGTTGCTTCCATATCTTAGCTACTTGTAGATAATGCTGTAATAAACATAGGGGGTATGTATATATTTTAGAATTTATTTTTTATTTTTTTAGCAAGAGACAGAGAAAGAAAGAGAGAGAGACAGAGGGCAAGGTAGGGACAGACAGGAAGGGAGATGAAAATCATCATTTCTTCATTGTGGCACCTTAGTTGTTCATTAATTGCTTTCTCCTATGTGCCTTGACCAGGGGCTGCAGCCAGGCCAGTGACCCCTTGCCCAGGTCAGTGACCGTGGGGTCATATCTATGATCCCATGCTCAAGCCAGCAGTGCCGCACTCAAGCTGGTGAGTCCTTGCTTAAGCCAGATGAGCCCGTGCTCAAGCTGTTGACCTCAGGGTTTCGAACCTGGGTCCTTTGCATCTCAGGTTAATCCTCTATCCAATGTGCCACTGCCTGGTCAGACTAGAATAAGTGTTTTTATTTTTTTTAGATAAATGTCCAGAAGTGGAATTGCTGGATCATATGGCAGCTGTATTTTAAATTTTTTTAGGAACTTCCATACTGCTTTCCACAGTGGCTGCACCAATCTGCATTCCCCCAGCAGTGCACAAGAATTTTTCTACACGTCATTGCCAACACTTATTAGCTGTTGATTTTTGGATGACAGCCATTCTGACAGGTGTGAGATGATACCTTATTGTGTTGTTGTTTTTTTTTAAATTATTTATTTATTCATTTTTAGAGAGGACAGAGAGAGGGAGAGAAAGAGACAGAGAGAGAGAAGGGGGGAGGAGCTGGAAGCATCAACTCCCATATGTGCCTTGACCAGGCAAGCCCAGGGTTTTGAACCGGCGACCTCAGCATTTCCAGGTCGACGTTTTATCCACTGCGCCACCACAGGTCAGGCCCCTTATTGTGGTTTTAATTTGCTTTTCTCTCATGATTAGTGATGCTGAGCATCATTTCATGTCTGTTGGCCATCTGTATATCTTCTTTGGAGAAATGTCTATGCAGGTCCTCTGCCCACTTTTAGTCAGATTGTTTGTTATTTTGGTGTTAAGTCATTGTTTGTTATTTTGGTGTGAGTTCCTTATATATTTTAAATATTAACCCCTTATTTAATATATCATTTTCAAAATATGTCCTCCCAATCAGTAGGTTGGCTTTTTGTTTTGTTGATGGTTTTCTTCTCTGCAAAACCTTTATAGTTCAATGTAGTCCTGTTTGTTTATTTCCTCTTTTGTTGCCTTTGCCCATGGGGACATTCCAAAAATATACTGTTAGAAACAATATCAAAGAGTTTAATGCCTGTGTTTTCTTCTAGGAATATTATATGATATCAGTTCTTACATTTAAGTCTTTAGTTCATTTTAAGGATATCTCTTATATGCTATAAGAAAGTGATCAATCCAGCTTCATTTCTTGCATATAGCGACTTTTCCCAGCAGCACTTACTGAAGGGACTGTCTTTATCTGATTGTGTATTCTTGGCTCCTTTGTCATAGATTGATTGACTGTATAATCAAGGATTTATTTCTAACTTCTCTGTTCCATGATCTGTATATTTGTTTTTATTCCAGTACATAGTGTTTTGATCATTGTTGCTTTATAGTGTAGTTTGAAATCAGGGAGTATGATACATTTTACTTTGTTCTTTCTCATGGTTTCTTTGTCTATTTTGTGTCTTTTGTTATTGCATGTAAATTTTAAGATTAGTTCTAGTTCCAAGAAAGAATGCTGTTTGTGTTTTAATAAAAATTGTGTTGAATCTGTATATTGCTTTAGGTTACTTGATATACATCTAATTGCTTGAATTGGTTATAGTTAAAGGTAAAATAGAAAAAAGAAAGAGGAGCAGGAAGGGCAGCAAGGAGACCGCAGGTGTCAGGAGCATCCTGAAGGTGCAAGTGTGGTTAGCTCTGCAGTTGGGTTCCCTGGTCACTTCTTACCCTCTGTGCCTTAATTTCCTGCCTTTCAGATACTGAATTTTGCCACTTGTCTTCCTTACTGTTCAGTTCCTCTGTCAGGGAATTCCAGTCAAGATGGCAACATCAGTAAATGCACTCAGCACTGGCATCCTCCCACAGCCACATCAGAATGACAACTAAACAGAACAACCATCATTCAGAACCACCTGAACTCTAGCTGAACAGAAGTCCTACAACTGAGGATATAAAAAAGAAGCCACACTGAGCGTGGTAGGAGGGGTTGCGGATGCAGAACAGACTTGTCCCACACCCCCATGTGGCAGTTAAAATCAGGAGGGATATCTCAGGTGCTGAGGTCCGCCCTGAGAAGCGAGGGGTCCTGTCCCCCCCCTCCCCCCAGCCCAGGGTTTCAGCGCCAAGAAGAGAAGTCCTTATAACTTCTGATTGTGAAGTGCAGCGATGACTGTGACCAAGTGACACGGAGGCTGCTGGAGTCCTAGGCATTCCTCTTAAAGGGTCTGTTCATGGACTTGAATTCACTTGTTCTGAGCTACAGCATTAGAGCAGCAGCTTGAAAAGTGTCAGGGACATATGGGGAGGAACTGAGTTGTCTTTTTCTGGGTCAGGAGTGGGAGAGGCAGCTTTATCGCAGACAAGAGTGCCGGCAGAGGGCCAAGTTCATTCTGAGCCCTTCTCCCACAGAGCCTGCAGGCAGGTGCCACAGCTGAGTCTCCTGAGACCTGGTCCCATGCAACTTGTGGGCCCACCCAAGCCAGTTCCAGTGGCTTTTCCGCGTAACAACCTGTCTTAACTGATGATGTGGACTTCCCTAAAATCTCTGAAAGGTCCACAAACTCCAAACAAACAGGATCTGTCATTGGCATGCCCCATATATTTTAATAAAAAGTCCCAATCATAGAGTTAGCAGCAGTGATAGAGTGTCGGCCTGGCGTGCAGGAGTCCCGGGTTTGATTCCCGGCCAGGGCACACAGGAGAAGCGCCCATCTGCTTCTCCACCCCTACCCCTCTCCTTCCTCTCTGTCTCTCTCTTCCCCTCCTGCAGCCGAGGCTCCACTGGAGCAAAGATGGCCCGGGCGCTGGGGATGGCTTCTTGGCCTCTGCCCCAGGCGTTAGAGTGGCTCTGGTTGCAACAGAGCGACGCCCCGGAGGGGCAGAGCATCGCCCCCTGGTGGGCAGAGTGTCGCCCCCTGGTGGGTGTGCCGGGTGGATCCCGGTCGGGCGCATGCGGGAGTCTGTCTGACTGTCTCTCCCCGTTTCCGGCTTCAGAAAAATACAGGAAAAAAAAAAAAAAGAATCAGGTGAGGTGTTTCTCCTTCTGAGATTGCAGTGAAATATCACTATGAAGATTCTACTTAATTTAATGTTAGCCTTTCATTTCGTCTGTTTTCCTCAGTAGAATGATGATCATGCACATTTTTCATTTAGTGGTTGATGTGAACAGATTATAATCCCTCATACAATTTTTGTACTGATGCACATCTCTCTGCCACATGTGGGTAATGGTGAGTGAACACCAGCAACCATTTTTAAATTACATCTTTATGCAATGGCCCCTTGTCTATTGCGGGGGTTAGGTTCCAGAACCCCCCATGATAGGTGAAAATCTGCAAAGTAGCGAGCTGTAATTTTTTTATTATTTATATATATTTTAAGGCTTTATAAACTCTCCCTCCACACTTATAAACCTTTCCCACCCTGTTACTAACCTTTTCCACACTTTTATAAACAATTCCTATGCTCTTAAACACTTTCTACACTCTTAAATCTATGTAATTTTAACAACATATAAGATTCTATATGGTTACTCACCAGTGAATATACTACAACTTGAGTGATGAAGAGGATGATGAATTAGCTGTGCAGTACTGATGACGATGAAGGTGATAATGATGACATGAAAGTACTGCACAGCCAAGAAGAGCACTGCAGCTCTTCTGAAGGCACCACTTCATCAGGTGCTTCATCAGGTGGTGCAGTATCTTTGCCCTCGTCTGTAACTTCTGTTTTCACTAAAGGCGAAGGCGTAACTGGTGTCTGCTTCCAAGTGAGGAACATAGTTATGGGGAGTTGCTGACGCTGGTTTTTCTTCTGAGTGACAAGGTTTTTATAAACCAACATGCCATCCTCGATTGTATTTGAGAACTGCAACGAATGAAGCACCTAGGGGTCCCATTGTTGAGCCACTCGCTGAAGTTCTTTGGCTATTCTGACCATGTTTGCAAGCTGATGAAGTGTTAAGCCAACATCCTCTTCTTCTTCAACCCCTAGTTCCTCTTGTTCCTCTTTCTCTTCTTCACTTGCTGACTTCGTCATCTCCGTCAGATCTTTGTCCATCAATAGTTGTGAGTGGGTGTCAATCAGGTCATTAACATCATCAGGAGTCATATCATTGAAGCCATCTCCTCCCAGTAGTTTTGCCACCCTCTTGGCCTTATCTACTACAGAGTGATGGACTTCGTCAGGAGAGAATCCCTTACAATCAAGGACCATTTCTGGCCATAATTTTTTCCAGCTCTTCATCTCCTTTATGGCCTTCTGAATATTTAGGAGACATGATACAATGGTGTAGTCATGCCAGTATGCCTTTAGCAAGAAGTCTTCGTCCGAGTCCATAGGTTCAATGAGATTGTGCAGGGTGTTTAGCTTATAGAGAGGCTTAAAAGCGCAAATAACACCTTGATCCATGGGCTGAATCAGCGATGTCGTGTTTGGTGGCAAGAATTCTATCTGACATCATATGACAGATCAACAGTGTGGCCTCCAGCATTGTCCATTATCAGAAGCACTTTGAATTTGAGGCCTTTCTCTGCCAGGTAAAGCTTGACCTCTGGAATAAAGCACTGGTGGAATCAATCTGATGTGAGTAGTTTTGTGGTCCAGGCCTTGGGGTTGTGCATCTAGTACACAGGCAACACATTCTTACTCTTTTTTTTTAAGGGCCCTTGGGTTTTTTGACTTATAAATAGGCCCTGGCTTTATCATAAAGCCCATAGCATTCCCACACATAATAAAAGTTCCATGATCTTTTTGGCCTTAAATTCAGGGGCTTTGGCTTAGTCCTTCATAATAAAAGTGCAAGATGGCATTCACTTACAGAATAAGACCATCTCATCCATATTAAAAACTTGTTCAGGCTTATAGACCCCTTCCTCGATAATGGTTTTGAATGCGTTGTTTGTGTACTCCTCGACTCCGGCTTTATCCTCAGAGGCAGCTTCTCCATGCAGAGAAATACTCAAGTCCAAAGTGTTTCTGAAACTTGTCAAACCAGCCCCTGCTGGCATTGAATGGGGTTGGTCTGGTGGGAGGAGCACTCAAAGGTCCTACTTCTGCATCGTCATTGGCCTCATCAATGTTGCAAATGTCACTGCTTACAGCAAAAGTTTTGTCAAGTTTTTTGGCCTTTGTGTGGATGGTGTTGGTATCCAGCGAGATACTCTTCTTCTTGCAGTCACTGATCCACAGGGCCAATGCAGACTCCATCCTCACAATGGCCTTATTGTGAGAAGTTACCACTTTTTCAGTCTTGTTAAAAGACACTGCTGCCTTCATCCTTAAAATTCTTTTCGTCTTTTTTTATGTAGCAAACTGAAGATTCATTGATCTCGTAATGGTGGCCTATAGCTGCATAACTTCTCCCTTCCTTTAGCATGTTGAGGAGTTCCACCTTTTCTGCGATGGTAATCATCTTCCTCTGGCACTTGGGTTTGGTGCCAGAAGCCTTAGAAGGCACAGAACATTTGGGCGACATTGTAGGGCTGAAATAAATTCAATTTTTTACAAAAATTTCACAAAAACGCAACACCGCAGAACAACACTATGTGCAGGATCAGACGTCAATGTGAAATGGACAAGGTGTGAGATGCTGAACAAGTGCTATATTAGAGAGATGGAGGAGACTGATGCTATGGTCACTGAGCCTATCAGCGCCCAGGATACAGAACACAGTGCTCTGGTTGGTCACCTCCCATCCATCAGCCAATAGTGTGCCATGTCCAATCTCATGTGGGCAAACTAGCTCAAGATGAAGCAGCTGTAGCTGTGTTTTTTGTATGTGCGAGTCTTTGTCTACTTGTCTGCTGTATGCTACGTATTTTATTTCTATTTAATATTGTTTTAATTAATATTTTTATATTGTTTTCAAAGTTTTAGGTTAGAAAATGCTTATTTTGCCACAAAAATAATTAAAATAATAAATATATAAAAATACCTATAGGCCCTGGCCGGTTGGCTCTGTGGTAGAGTGTCGGCCTGGTGTGCAGGAGTACCGGGTTCGATTCCCGGCCAGGGCACACAGGGGAAGTGCCCATCTGCTTCTCCACCCCTCCCCTTCTCCTTCCTCTCTGTCTCTCTCTTCCCCTCCCGCAGCCAAGGCTCCATTGGAGCAAAAGTTGGCCCGGTCGCTGGGGATGGCTCTGTGGCCTCTGCCTCAGGCGCTAGAATGGCTCTGGTTGCAGCAGAGCGACGCCCCAGATGGGCAGAGCATCGCCCCCTGGTGGGCATGCCGGGTGGATCCCGGTCGGGTGCATGTGGGAGTCTGTCTGACTGCCTCCCCGTTTCCAACTTCAGAAAAACAAAACAAAACAAAACAAAACAAACAAAAAAACCTATATTATCACAAAATCCCGCGATATAGTGAAAAATCCGTAATACAAAATTAGATATATACAATTTAAAAATTCGTGATACAGTGAGACTGCAAAAAGAGAACTGTGATATAGCAAAGGATGACTGTATTTGTCATTCAAGGAATGTTTGCTGTACCCTCATAGGAAAAGATGTTACTTCATTATTTCATGTTTGTGCTTTGATTATTGAGCTTGCTTGATTTTTTATGTTTGTTTACTTTTCATATTTCTTTTTTTCAGAATTGTCCCTTAGGTCCTATGTCCATATAATAAGCTGAACAATATCCATTTGCCATTTTTGTGGGTCAAAATGGTCAAATAATGGCAGTTTTATATGGTTCGTCCTAATGTCTTTAGGAGCTTAATATTTTTCATGTTTTCTTAATATATTTTCTGGTTATAAAGTGTTCTGCTTGTTATAATAAATTTTAAGAAATATGAAAATATATAAAATAGAGGCCCTGGCTGGTCAGCTCAGTTAGTTGTGGCATCATCCTAAAACGACAAGGTTGCATGTTTAATACCCCTTCAGGGCCCATATGGGAAGCAACCAATAAGTGCACAGCTAAGCGGAACAACAAATGAATGCTTCTCTTGCTCTCTTTCTCTTTCTCTCTCGTTCTCTCTCCCTCCTCTCTCTTTTTCTTTCCCTCCCCCTCTTCCTGTCTTGCTAAAAGCAATCAATAATATATATATATATCTTTTATGTGTATAGTTATATATAGAATGTTGTATTTGTATATATATATATATACTGCTCACAAAAATTAGTGGATATTTCAGAATGAATATGAAATGATTAAGAAAAAGAAGTATTTGATTTTTTTTATTAAACAAGAACATCAGAAAAGCAAATGACGAGTCAAAGAAAGTTGTTTGATTATGCAAATGAGAAGCAAAACCAACTTTTATTTCATTGGTGAAAATGCACTACACAAAAGGCTGAAAGTAGTGGAGTATTTACATGTTCACTGATCCCCTACTTTTTAGTAGAATAATATATATTCTATATATATACTAGAAAATATGTAATAGCACAAAATCATCGCTTACCATTTTGGTATTTTTTTTTAATTCAGTTGTGAGTACATGAAACAGTTTATTCTTGTATTATTATTTATTAATTATTCCATTATTTTCCATATGAAGAACTGTAAACCTACTCTTGCCCCATCCTGTACATTTTCCTCAAAAAGTTGCAGAGTTGGTTTTTATAGGACTGTTATGAGGAATAAGTGGATTATTTTATATACATATATAGTGACCAGTAGGTATATTAGCTTTTATTATTATAAATATGTAGTAGTTATCCTGCCTTGATATTTATGAATTATATTTTGTATGCTATTAAATATTCTTTAGATGTGCCATATAAATATAATTTAGCAAACTATTCTTTTGTTGGATTTGTAAGTTATTTTCTTTCCTCTCCTTACATAAAATAGTATACTGATGAACTCATATCTTTGTCTATAGTATTGCTTCCTTAATATAAGGAATTTTTCTAAGGAATTACAAAATTTCTTTATGTGAAATAACTAGGTCAGATAATTAAAAAAAATTTTTTTGTGTGAGACAGGGAGAGGGACAGATAGGGACAGACAGAGAGGAAGGGAAAGAGATGAGAAGCATCAGTTCTTCTTTATTCATTGACTGCTTTCTCCTATGTGCCTTGACCGAGGTGTTCCAGCTGAGCCAGTGACCCCTTGCTCAAGCCAGTGACATTGGGCTTCACGCCAGACTTTTGGGCTCAAGCTAGCAGCTACGGATCATGTCTGTGATTCCATGCTCAAGCCAATGACCCTGTGCTGGTGAGCCTGGGCTCAAGCCAGATGAACCCGTGATCAAGCTGGCAACCTTAGGGTTTCAAAACTGGGTTCTCTGCATTCAGGGCCAATGCTCTATCTGCTGCACCACTGCCAGGTCAGTCAGGGTTTTATTTTTCTTTTTCAGAACAAACATTTTTGGTTCTTATGAAGGAGGTCTGGCTCTCTAGTAACATGATTTTGACTTCTGCAATTGTGGAGCTTATTCCTCCCAGTTTCATGTAAACCTGAGAGGTCTCTGGATGTCCTTTGTTTATACACCCAGCTTTTACCCTGTGCCTCCACACTGCCTGGGGTCATAACAAGAAGAGAATGTGTAAGTTACGACAATAATAGAGTACCATTGTTTTTGGCTTTTCCCCTATCATATCCAGAGTGCTATGGGATGGATGAAGGAGAAGAGAACCACTATGTTTCACAGCTCAGGGAAGTCTACAGTAGCTGTGATACCACTGGGACAGGCTTTCTGGACCGGGAGGAGCTGACCCAGCTCTGTCTTAAGCTTCATCTGGAAAAGCAGCTCCCCATCCTTCTGCAAACACTTCTCGGAAATGACCACTTTGCCAGGGTGGGTATTTGACTTCATTCTCATAAAGAAAAACACAGAGCACTTTTGTTGGTTATCACTGACATTTGATAAATATCAGTTGAATAAAGATGCATGTCAAAGAAAAGTTATTAGGAAATGAAAATGGTGTTTTTCCTTCTATGGAACTTCTACATTGCAGAAACAGATCCCTCAAGATGACTTTTTTAGTGTAGTAAATTTCCAGAGGTTTGGTTTAGTTTTGTTTTTGCAGAAAGATGTTTGAGAGATTAGTCAGCAAGGGTCGGGGGTTATGGTTTGAGTGGATGGCATGTGGTTCACAAAACACAGGGCTAGCTCTTGGGTTCACACACTGGTAAGTTGTTCAGACTGACAACTTCAGAGTACCTCAAGAGTAGACTGTATTATGAAATTGCACAACTTAAAATTCATCTTGCAGCTGGACTAAATTTTTTTTTCCTTCTGAAGTGAGAAGCAAGGGATGCAGAAAGACTCTTGCATGCACCTGACTGGGATCCACCTGGCTCTGCCCATCTGAGGCATTGCTCCATAGCAACTGGAGCCATTCTAGCACCTGAGGTGGAGGCAGGCCATGAAGCCATCTTCAGCAACCGCACCAACTTTACTCCAATGGAGCCTTGGCTATGGGAGGGGAAGAGAGAGATAGAAAGGAGAGGGGGAAGGGTGAAGAAGCAGATGGACACTTCTCCGGTGTACCTGGCCGGGAATCGAACCTGGGACTTTCAAGCTCCAGGCTGATGCTCTACCACTGAGCAAAACGGCAAGGGCTGGAGTAAATTTTAAACTATTATTAAGGAGCAAAGGATACCTGTGTTCAGAGGTGTCCTGTGATTTCATATAGGCAAGATAGAAAATGAACTTGGGAGTTCTTTACTTTAGGAAATTTAAGGTCATCTAAATGGTGATCTAGAACCTAGATAAAAACTTTCCTGGTGGAAACACTATTAAGCACCTCCTATTTTGTTCCTATTTTTTGAATATGTCCAGATATTAACATGTTGGTGGCGAAAAGTTATTTTTTTCCACAGAAAAATAAATATGCCTATTGACCATCTGTATGTCCTCTTTTGAGAAGTGTCTATTCAGGTCCTTTGTCTATTAATTTTTAGTTGGATTGTTTACCTTCCTGGTGTTGAGTTTTATAAGTTTTTTTATAAATTTTGGTTATTAACCCCTTATCAGATGTATGAGTGAATATGTTCTCCCATTGAGTAGGTTGTCTTTTAATTTTGTTTATAGTCTTTTGCTGTGTAAAATCTTTTTAGTTTGATATACAGTAGTTTCATTTGTTTATTTTGTTCTTTATTTCATTTGCCCGCAAAGATATATATTGGCAAAAATACTGCTACAAGAGAGATCAGAGTCACTGCCTATGTTTTCTTCTAGGACATTTATGGTTTTGTGATGTACATTTAAGTCCTTTATCGATTTTGAGTTTATTTTCGTGAATGACGTAATTAGGTAGTCTAGTTTCATTTATTTTCATGCACCTGTTTAATTTTTTCCAACACCATGTATTATTAAAGAGACTGTCCTTACTCCATTGTATACTCGTGCCTCCTTTGTCAAATACTTAATTGACCATAAAGTCGTGGATTTATGTCTAGGTTCTGTGTTCTGTTGCATTGATCTGTATGCCTGCTGTTGCTTTTTTTAAGTGAGAGGAGGAGCAGTAGACAGACTCCTACATGTGAATTCCCGACTGTGATCCACCTGGCAACCCCTGTCTGGGGCCAATGTTCAAATCAACGGTGCTATCCTCAGCGCTTAGGGCTGAGGCTTGAAACAATTGAGCCACTAGCTGTGACAGAGAGAAGGGCTGATGCTATTTCCACTGTGCCAGCCGGCCAGGTCCCTGTATGCCTGTTCTTGTGCCAGGACCTGTTTTTTTT
The DNA here is from genome assembly GCF_036850995.1 of Saccopteryx leptura. Lineage (NCBI taxonomy): Eukaryota > Metazoa > Chordata > Mammalia > Chiroptera > Emballonuridae > Saccopteryx > Saccopteryx leptura. The sequence goes on from NC_089507.1 coordinate 172,661,346, forward strand.
TTTTTTTTTTTTTTTCTAATTTTTTTGGGTGAGAGAGAGAAAAACAGAGACAGACATGGAGTGAGATGAAAGCATCAGCTCATAGTTGTGTCACTTTAGTTGTTCATTGATTGCTTCTCATATGTGCCTTGACCAGAGGGCTCCAGCCAAGCCAGTGATCCCTTCCTCAAGGCAGCAACCTTGGGCTTCAAGCCATCGACTTCTGGGCACAAGTTGGTGAGCCCATGCTCAGGCCGGTGACCTCTGGATTTCAAACCTGAGTCTTCAGCATCCCAGCTCGATGCTCTATCTACTGTGCCACCACCTGGTCAGGCAGGACCAGGCTGTTTTGATTACAATGACCTTGTAGTATAGTTTGGTATCAGGAAGTGTGTTACCTCCCACATTGTTCTTCATTTTTAATATTGCTGAGGCTATTAATGTTCTGTTTTGGTTCCATATAAATTTTTGGAATGTTTGTTCTAGATCAGTGAAGTGTGCCATTGGTATTTTAATAGGAATTATACAGTATCTATAAATTGCTTTGCATTGTATGGACATTTAAATGATGTTAATTTTTTCTATCCATGAACATGGTATATGCTTCCACTTGTTTGTTTCTTTATTGATTTGTTATTTTAATGTTTTATAATTTTCCAAGTGCAAATTTTTTTAATTTCTTGGTTAAAGTTATTCCTAGGTAATTTTTTTGTTGTTCTTATTGAAATAGTAAAAGGGATTGTTTTCTTAATTTCTCTTTTTGACAGTTCATTATTGATGTATAAAAATGCCACTGATTTTTTAATATTAATTTTATATACTGCCACTTTGCCAAATTTATTTATCAGATCTAGTGGTTTTTTGAGGAAGCTTTAGAGTTTTCCATGTACAGTATGATATTGTCAGCAAATTACAGCAGTTTTACTTCTTCCTTTCCAATTTGTATGCATTTTATTTCTTCTTCTTGTCTGATTGCTGTGGCTAGAACTTCTAATACTATGTTGAATAAGAGTGGTAACAGGGGACACCCCTGTCTGGTTCCTGATCTTAAGGGGATTGGTTTTAATTTTTGACCATTGATTACTATGGTGGCTATAGGTTTGTCATATATGGCCTTTATCATGAGGAACTGTGTTCCCTATATTCTCACTTTGCTGGGAGTTTTGATCATAAATGGTTGCTGGATTTTATCAGATGCATTTTCTTTTTTTTTTTTTTTTCTCTTTTAATAATTTTTTTTTTTTTTTTGTATTTTTCTGAAGCTGGAAACGGGGAGAGACAGTCAGACAGACTCCCGCATGCGCCCGACCGGGATCCACCCGGCACGCCCACCAGGGGGTGACGCTCTGCCCACCAGGGGGCGTCGCTCTGCCGAGACCAGAGCCACTCCAGCACCTGGGGCAGAGGCCAAGCGCCCCCAGCGCCCGGGCCATCCTTGCGCCCAGGCCATCCTTGCTCCAGTGGAGCCTTGGCTGCGGGAGGGGAAGAGAGAGACAGAGAGGAAGGAGGGGTGGGGGTGGAGAAGCAAATGGGCGCCTCTCCTATGTGCCCCGGCCGGGAATTGAACCCGGGTCCCCCGCACGCCAGGCCGACGCTCTACCGCTGAGCCAACCGGCCAGGGCCAATAATTTTATTTTTAATGGGGCGACATCAATTAAATCAGGATACATATATTCAAAGATAACAAGTCCAGGTTATCTTGTCATTTACTTAATGTTGCATACCCATCACCCAAAGTCAGATTGTCCTCTGTCACCTTCTATCTAATTTTCTTTGTATCAGATGCATTTTCTGCATCTACTGATGTAATCATGTGATTTTTATCCTTCATTTTGTTTATGTGATGAATCACATTTATTGATTTGTGAATATTATACCAGGCTTGCCTCCCTGGAATAAATCCCACTTGATCATGGTATATGATTTTTTTAATGTGTTACTGGATCCTGTTTGCTAACATTTTGTTGAGAATTATAACATTATATTCATCAGGGATATTGGCCCACAGTTTTCTTTCTTTGTAGTGTCTTTTCCTGGTTTTGGAATTAGGATAATGCATGCCTCATAAAATGAGCTTGGAAGTTTTGTCTCTTGAATATTTTGGAATAGCTGGAGAAGGATAGGTGGTAGTCCTTTGAATGTTTGCTAAAATTTGCCTGTGAAGCCATCTAGTCCAGGACTTTTGGGTGCTGGGAGTTTTTTGCTAAGTGTTTCAATTTCATGTATTGTAATTGGTCTGCTCAAGTTTTTTGATGCCTCCAGATTAATTTTTGTAAGATTTTATGTTTCTAGAAATTTATTTATTTTGCCCTGGTAGTTCAGTTTTTTGGCATATAATTCTTCACAGTGTTTTCTTACAGTCCTTTGTATTTCTGTGGTGTCAGTTGTTACTTCTCCTCTTTCATTTTTAAATTGTATTTATTTATTTGAGTTCTCTCTCTTTTTCTTGATGACTCTTATTTAACATTTGTCAACCTTGTTTACCTTTTCAAAGAACCAGCTCTTAGTTTCATTGATATTTTGTATTTTTTGGTTTATATCATTTATTTCTTCTCTGATCTTTATTATTTCTTATTTTCTACTTCCTCTGGTCTTTTATAATTGTTCTTTTTTCTAGTTCATTTAGATGAAAGGTTAGATTGTTTATTAGATTTTTCTTGCTTCTTTTTTTTTTTTTTTTTTTTGTATTTTTCTGAAGCTGGAAACGGGGAGAGACAGACAGACTCCCGCATGCGCCCGACCGGGATCCACCCGGCACGCCCACCAGGGGCGACACTCTGCCCACCAGGGGGCGATGCTCTGCCCCTCCGGGGCGTCGCTCTGCCGAGACCAGAGCCACTCTAGCGCCTGGGGCAGAGGCCAAGGAGCCATCCCCAGCGCCCGGGCCATCTTTGCTCCAATGGAGCCTTGGCTGCGGGAGGAGAAGAGAGAGACAGAGAGGAAGGAGGGGGGGGTGGAGAAGCAAATGGGCGCTTCTCCTATGTGCCCTGGCCGGGAATTGAACCCGGGTCCCCCGCACGCCAGGCCGACACTCTACCGCTGAGCCAACCGGCCAGGGCCTTTTCTTGCTTCTTGATGTAGGCCTGTAATGCTATAAACTGCCCTGTCAGAACTGCTTTCACTGTATCCCAGAGATTTTGGATTGTTATATGTTTATTTTCATTTGTTTCAAGGAAATTTTTTATTTCGAGATCTCATTGTTAAACCATTCATTATGTTAATAACGTTCTGTTTAGCCTCAAAGTGTTTGAATGTTTTTCAGTTTTTCTATTGCAATTGATCTCTAGTTTTTAGCCATTGTAGCCAAAGATGCTTGATATGATTTCAGTCTTCTTAAATTTATTGAGATTTGTTTTGTGTCCTAATGTGTGCTCTATTCTAGAAAATGTAGCATGAGTATGTGGAAAGAATGCATATTATGCTGCTTCGGGTGAAATGTTCTGAAGATATCAGCTAAATCCAGTTTATCTACAGTGTGTCCATAAAGTCATGGTGCACTTTTGACCGGTCACAGAAAAGCAACAAAAGCTGATAGAAATGTGAAATCTGCACCAAATAAAAGGAAAACCCTCCCAATTTCTATAGGATGATGTGGCAGCATGTGTGCATGCGCAGATGATGATGTAACACTGTGTATACAGCGGAGCAGCCCACGGCCATGCCCGTTGAGATGTGGATGGTACAGAGGAAAGTTCAGTGTGTTCTTTGGCTCACTAAATTCGAATCTGTGACCAAAGTGCAATGTGAATATTGGCGCGTTTATAACGAAGCGCCACCACATAGAAATAACATTACTCGGTGGGATAAGCAGTTGAAGGAAACTGGCAGTTTGGTGGAGAAACCCCGTTCTGGTAGGCCATCAGTTAGTGATGAGTCTGTACAGGCTATTACGGGATAGCTACATAAGGAGCCCTAAAAAAATCTGTGCGTGAGCCCACATCGAACTGCACTGAATAGGTATGAAACTGGGAGAGTTTTCCTTTTATTTGGTGCAGATTTCACATTTCTATCTTTTGTTGCTTTCCTGTGACCAGTCAAAAGTGCACCATGCCTTTATGGACACACTGTATAATGTCAGATGTTGTTTGTAACCCACTGTGGGCTTGCTATTTTTTGTTTAAATTTTCACTGAGATCATTAATTCTTACTCTTAAGTTTCCTAAGCATCCTAATAACCATTATTTTAAACTCTGTTTTTGTAGTTTGGTTGCTTCCATTTCATTTAATTCTTTTTCTGGGGATTTCTTGATTCATTTGAGTCATATTTCTTAGTTTGCCCATTTTTTCTGTGTATCAGGTAGCTGTGCTCTGAGTGCCATATTTGTAGTGATATCTTTATGGGGAAGGTGGTATTAGTGGTACAAACATTTAGGCGACCTGAGTTCCTTGATCTAGAAATGTTTCTTGAGGGTTATAATTACTATTTTGTTGTGTGTGAGTCTGAATGGCATTGGTTCTTTTCTGGATGTAGTTAACCCCTCGGGCTGGCTGTCTCTGGGGGTCAACCTTGATCTTGTGTATTAGAAGCTGTGCAGTGTCTATTCTATGGGGCACAGTTATTCTTAGCGTTGTCTGATGCCTACTGAAGTCCTCCTGTGGGTGTGCCATCTGTGAGGCTAGTTGAGTCTAGCAAGCACTGATATGGTCTGCAACCCATTAGTGGTTGTGTGGGTTCTAGGTCCTCTTGGACGGGGTTCAGGTATGGGTTGATGTCAGATGTTGTTTGCAATCAGCCGTGGGCTGGCTACCTGTTTGGAGCTACCATTCTATTCACTGTTTGTGTCTGTGTTTTTTTGTGCCTGGTTGTGTATTGATGGAGCCAACCTATGTATAAGGATTGACTTTCTCCTGATTAGAGCTGAGAGCAGCTCCATAAAAGTGTCCAAGCTCCTTAAAATTTGCCTTCAGTTTTCAGCTGCTCCACCTCTTCTTGCAGCTGCCTGGTCTTCCTTCAGAGTCTTCTCTAGAAAGACTGTAGAGTCAGCTCAGACTGGCCTCATTTCACCACCCCGCCACAGGTTGCAAGTTTGGTGGGTTAGGGCAGCTGAGGTTGGAAAGACAACATTAGTGGGACCTGCTACTTGGGAGGGTCTTGGTCTGGCGCTTGGTCTGGCGGATGTTGCCCCATACTCCGCCATACCAAGAGTCTAATCCCTTCGCCACTGCTGGATACTCCAATTCTATTTTGCCCAGAAAGATGAGCCACGGGTTCTAGCTGCATGGGGCTGATGGTCCCTCTACAGAGGTGTTTTCAGCTGAGGAGCCACTGGTCTCAGGTAGGAAAATTGGGTTTTCCACTGGGGCTGATTCTGGCCCTTTCCCCAGGAGGTGACTGAACCCTAAACGAGTCCCAACAATAGGCTCCAAGGAACTCACACCTTGAATGCCTGAGCTCTAAACCTCTCACCCTTCCCCTGTGGAACTGAGCCCAGTGCGTCACAGTATCCAGAATTTGGCCTTACTCACTGTGAGGTACCTTATCCAATGTGTGTGAACTACTGTGCAGGTGCTGACCACAGGGAATGGAACTAGTCTCAGCTGTGTTTGCAGCCTGATGAGCTCTCTCCTTGGATTTGCTGCTAATAATGCTAGTTGGACTCTGCTCCGATGTTGTCTGTTGCCAGCCACTGGATATGTTGGTTTTGAGCCTCTTAGGAGGCCCAGACCAGTGTAGACCCTGCCCGTGACTGACTCTCAGCAACCTTCTTGAAACTATACGCAAACCAGATTTTGTGGCTGCCTCTGTTGGGCTTAGGTGCACATGGAAGGATTAAGCAGCACACCTAGGCTGACTTTTACTAGCAATGGGCCTGGGGGGAATTAAGCAATAGATCCAAGGTTCCCTGAGAGCTGCCTCATGCTGCCTCTGTCTGCTTGTTATGCTGGCCCCTGGTAAAACCTCTGTTAGAATATTGAGTTTAGGGCAAGTCAGGCATCAGGAAAGGTGGTGGGTGTGGCTTCCACCTGAGAGCCCAGATGTTGGTCCATCATGAATTCTTTTTCAGACCTCCATAGGGTATAACCATGAGGAGTCTGGTGGGTGTGGCCTGTGACACCCAGAGATTTTGTCTGCCAACAGCTCAGTCAGTTTCTACTGAATCTCTTGTGAGTCAGAAACAGCAGTCGTATTCTCGGGAAAGTGGAGGGAATGGTGCCAGCCTCAACACAGACAACTGAGCCACTGTTACCCCTAAGTCTTTTTATCTCCCTGCCTCCTGGTCAAGTCTGCTTTATTCTCCGCGTGGCCCAATCTTCATAGGATAGGACAAGAGTGATTCCCTAGGGTGGGCCAGTTGCTTTCCCCAGGCTGATGCCACATAGAGGGAGTGCTCCACCCAAGACAAATGGCAACTGCTGTACTGGAAAATGATTTTTCACAGGGATCTTGAAGGCTATTTCCCCACTGTGTCTCTCCAAGGAACTGCCAATCTCATACTCTCCTCTAACGACTCTACACCTTTCAGCCCTCCCTTCACCAGAGCTTAGGGAAGTGGCTGTGAACAAGATTTTTTGTGTTAGCCCTTTAAGAGGGTACCTACATCTCTGAGATCTCCTGCTTCTTTCTAGCAGACAGAAACCTTGCCTCTTTTTCAGCTAATTGCTATGTGGGCACCTCTTCTAGGCTCTGATGCTATAGGCTGGGGAACATGACCTGGATTGAGTACCCACACTTCCTAGGGAAAACCTCCCCCACAACTGAGATGTTCCTCTGGATCCCTAGTCACTGCTCGTGGGAGCAAGGGCAGCTCTCTTCACTTCTCTGCCCTTCCTTCCAGTCTCTATGTGGCTTCTTTGAATCTTGGTTATAAGACTCCTTTTCTCGTAGTCCTGACTAGTTTTTCAGGATGATAGTTCTTAAATTTAGTTATAACTCCAGTTTGGTTTTGGGAGGAGACAAATGGAACATCTGCCTACTTTGTCGCCATCTGCAATCAGCCCCAGCTTTCTTTCCATTTCCACTTGCATAGAATACCTTTTTTTATTCCTGCACTTTTAGTCTGTATGTGTCTTTCAGTTTGAAGTAAATCTCTTTTTTTTTCTTTTCCAAGTGAGAGGAGGGAAGGAGGGGAGATGACAGACTCACACTTGCACCCCCACTGGGATTCAACTGGCAACCCCCATCTGGGTCTGCACTCTGTCCATCTGGGGTCATGCTCACAACTGAGCTATTTTCAGTGCCTGAGGTGGAGCACAGAGCCATCCTCAGTGTCTGGGGCTGATGTGCTCGAACCAATCGAACCATGGCTGTGGAAACAGAGAGAGCGAAAGAGAGGAGAGAGAGAGAGAGAGAGAGAGAGAGAGAGAGAGAAGGGGGAGGGGGAGGGAGAAGCAGATGGTCACTTCTCCTGTGTGCCCTGACTGGCAATCGAACCTGGGACATCCACACACCAGGCCAATGCTCTACTACTGAGCAACTGGCCAGGGCCTGGAATGAATCTCTTAAGCAGCATATAGATAATGTTGTGTTTTTTAATCTGTGCAGTCACCTTATCTGTTTTTTATTGGAGCATTTAATCCATTTACATTTAAAACAATTATTATATACTTGTTGTCATTTAGTACATTTTTAAAATTGTTTTTGTGATTTTCCCCTGCCCCCCCCCCTTTTTAAAATGTTTTCCTGTGGTCTGGTGGGCTTTTCTTTCTGCACATGCTAGGTGCCTTTCTCTTTATTCTTTGTGTATATCCTTTGTAGTTTTCCGGTTTGGGGTTATCATAAAATTCTATATATAGCAGTCTATTTTAAGCTAATAGCCATTTTGTTTGATTATATTCTTATTTTATTTAGAAATTTTAATTTAATGGGCTGACATTGATCAATAAGTACATAGGTGTCAGGTCAACCTCTCTATGGCATTTGAACTATTGATTGTGTTGTGTGCCCATCACCAAAAGTCAATTTTTTGTCACCATATATTTGTCCCTGTTTACCCCTCCCCACACCCTCCTTCCTCTGGTAACCACTTCACTTTTATCTGTGTCCATGAGTCAGTCTCATTTTCATATCCTACCTGTGTGGAATCATATATTTCTTAGCTTTTTCTGATTTATGTTATTTAGTATAATATTCCCAAAATCCATTCATGTTGTCATAAATGTCACTATGTCATCATTTCTTATGGCTGAGTAGTATTCTATTGTATATATATATCACATCTTCTTTATCCAATCCTCTGTTGAGGGACACTTTAGTTGTATACATGTCTTGGTCACTGTGAATAGTGCTGTGATGAATATGGGGGTGCATGTGTTTTTACATACCAGTGTTTTTGAGTTTTTTGCGTTGATACCCAGTAGAGGATTGCTGGGTTACATGGTAATTCTATTCTTAGTCTCTATACCAGTTTGACTACATTCTAAAAGGACTGCATTTTTATTCCTCCTACATACTTTGTTTTTTAATTTCACTGTATTTATTAAATATTTGCTTTTAACTGTGAGATTCTTTTCTTTCTCATATTTCTTTATTTCTAGTATGGTCTTTCCATATCTATTTATGGAAGACACTCTAGCATTTCTTGAAAAGCTGGTTTAATAGTGATGGACTCCTTTATTATTTTGCTTGTCCAGTAAACTCTTTCTCTCCTTTAATTCTGAATAATAACCTTTCTTGAAAAGTTATAGGTCTCTTTCTTCCAGCACTTTAAAGATGTTCTGCCACTCCCTTCTTGCCTGTGAAGTTGCTACTTAGAAATTAACTAATATCTTGCCTGACCAGATGGTAGTGCAGTGGATAGAGCATCCGACTGGGATGCGGAGGACTCAGGTTCGAAACTGAGGTCACCAGCTTGAGTGCATGCTCACCAGCTTGAGCATGGTGTTGCTGGCTTGAGCGTGGGATCATAAACATAATCTTGTGGTCACTGGCTTGAGCCGAGAGGTCGCTGACTTGAAGCCCAAATGTCTCTGGCTTGAGCTTAAGATCGCTGGCTTAAGCAAGGGGTCACTGGGTCTATTGTAGCCTCCCCTTCCTTCCCCCCCTCGTCAAGGCACATATGAGAAAGCAATCAATGAACAACTAAGGAGATGAAGGAACCGCAACAAAGAATTGATGCTTCTCATCTCTTTCCCTTCTTGTCTGTCTGTCCTTATCTCTCTTTCTCTCTCTCTCTGCCCCTGTCACATACACAAAAAATAAATTAACTAATATCTTTATGGGTTTCTTTTGTGTATAACTAGTTGTTTTCGGCCTGACCTGTGGTGGCGCAGTGGGTAAAGGGTCGACCTGGAAAGCTGAGGTCGCCGGTTCAAAACCCTGCACTTGTCTGGTTAAGGCACATATGGGAGTTGATGCTTTATGCTCCTCTCTCTCTCTCTTTCTCTCTCTCTCTCTCTCCTCTAAAATGAATAAAAAACCCCAAGAAACTAAAACTAACTAGTTGTTTTCCTCCTGCTGCCTTTCTTCTTGATGTCTCTTCATCTTTAACTTTTGCCATTTTAATTACAATATGTCTTAGTCTCTTTGGGTTCATCTTGGTTGGAATTCTCTGTGTTTCCTGGACCTATATGTCTATAATGTGATTATTGGTGTGCTTGATATTGTCCTAGAGGCCCTTTAAAACATCCTCAATTTAAAAATTGTTTTTTCGTTTTTATGTTCTAATTTGTTGGTTTCCACTAGTCTGTCTTCAAGGTTGGTGATCCCTTCTTCTATGTTAGCTTAAGCTCTGTTGATTCCTTCTAGTTATCACTGTATTCTTAAGCTCTGTTTGATTCTTTATTATACTTTCTCTTTGTTGAAGTTCTCCCTGAATTCCTTTATTCCACTCTCAAGTTTGGTGAGCATCTTATGACCATTTCTTTTCATTTTTTTAAATCAGACAAATTACTTACCTCTGTTCCATTCGAATTTTTTATGTTGATCCTTCTTGTTCCTTCATGTGAAAGGTTTTCTTCATTTTATTTACCTTTCTTTCTTTTTTTTATATAAATGAGAGAACATCTCTCTCTGTTCTCCAATCTTGAAATAGTGACTTTGTGTAGAAGCAACCTCTGTAGGCTGTATGTGCTGGGTGCTTTTGAGAGGCCATGTGAAGCCAAACGGGTGCCTACCGCATCCAGGGCACTGGCACTCCAAACTGTAGTATGTCCAGGAGGGTGGGCCAGGTTCATGTAGGCAAGTCCTGTTGATTCTGTTTGCTTCCTTTGTTTGGAGTCAAGATGGACTCTGGGCAGGATGATTGGGAATGCACTGTGGCAGTCTTGCAGGTAGGCCAGAGTACTTGGATAGAGCCTCCACCTGACCCATGGAGGTGGCAGGGGATGGGAACAGTGGTGCTCACTGGCACCTCCACTCCTGGAGAATTCCTGCAGATCCTGGGGGGCTCCTGTGTCCCCAGCCTCTCTGCTTGCTCTCTTTCTCTCCTTTACTGTTCAGAGCTGTTCGGTCATCCCCCAGTTATATCTCAGAGTTAATTTCTTTACATAAAGGTATATATAAATATTTCAGTGTGTTCCTGGGTGGGGGTAAGTTCAATGTCTTCCTATGCCACTACTATGTTGGACTTCCTACTTTTAAAAAAAAATCTTGAGTGAATTCTTGAAAAATTGAAAAGAATGTTCTCCATGTAAAAGGCAACAATAAAGTATTTTTATTTGAGGGGGGCAAAAAGAAAAGGCTGATGGATTATATATGTGTTTTATTCAAAGTAACTTTGACCTCTTTTCTTAAATTCACCCAGGTTAACTTTGAGGACTTTAAGAAAGGTTTTGTGGCAGTGTTATCATCAAATGCTGATGTTGGCTCCTCTGATGAAGACAGTAGTTCTTTGGAATCAGGTGAGAAGACATCCTTCTCTCACCTTCAGTTTATTTTCATTATTTGTTACATTCCGCAGTATAATGTACTGATTGAAGAACCTGGTAGATCTGAGACTAAGTTCTAACCCCAGTATCTCTGCTGAGCTGTGACAACTAGGACAGAACATTTCTGATTTTTCTACTATTTCCTTATTTATAAAATAGTGTTATAAGATAAAAACCGTATTGTTTTCCTTTAAACTTCACACAATACTCTGAATACTACTGGCACTCTGGTCACCAGCCATATGGTAGTTTTTCCCACACCAGCAATTCTCTGACACCATCTGGGTGCTCTACAACAGTGTTTTCAACCTCCTACCCACCAGAAAGTTTGGGCAGGTCTGCAAAAGAGTTAACCACCCTGATGTTTATATGAAGATTATAGACCCGATGGTTGTAAACTCTGTAATATTTATACAACATTAGGATGATTATTAACTCTTTTTATTTTATTTTTTATTTATTTATTTTTTTTTCATTTTTCTGAAGCTGGAAACAGGGAGAGACAGTCAGACAGACTCCCGCATGCGCCCGACCGGGATCCACCCAGCACGCCCACCAGGGGCGACGCTCTGCCCACCAGGGGGCGATGCTCTGCCCATCCTGGGCGTCACCATGTTGCGACCAGAGCCACTCTAGCGCCTGGGGCAGAGGCCAAGGAGCCATCCCCAGCGCCCGGGCCATCTTTGCTCCAGTGGAGCCTTGGCTGCGGGAGGGGAAGAGAGAGACAGAGAGGAAAGCGCGGCGGAGGGGTGGAGAAGCAAATGAGCGCTTCTCCTGTGTGCCCTGGCCGGGAATCGAACCCGGGTCCTCCGCACTCTAGGCCGACGCTCTACCGCTGATTATTAACTCTTTCATGGAACAGCAACAGTCTTCAGACCAGAGGTTCAAAAACACTGCTCTGAAATTCAAATCACTTCCGACATGATCTACCTGGAGATAGTGTCAGATCTCACAGGTTAATGGTTCAGTCCCATTAATCCTTCACTTTAATAGTTGGTTGTTTGGGTTTTTTTAAATAATTTTTTGTTTTTGTTTTTTTGCAAGAGAGAGAGTGAGGGACAGACAATGACAGATAGAAAAGAAGAGATATGAGAAGCATCAACTCATACTTGTGGCACCTTAGTTAATTCATTGATTGCTTTCTCATATGTGCCTTGACCGGGAGGCTCTAGCCAAGCCAGTGACCCCTTGCTTAAGCAGCAACCTTGGGCTCAAGCCAGCAACCATGAGGTTATGCCTATGATTCCATGCTCAAGCCAGCAACCCCATGCACAAGCTGGTGAGCCCAAGCTCAAACCTGTGACCTCGAGGTTTTAAACCTGGATCCTCAGCATCCCAGACCAATTCTCTATCCACTGTGCTACTGTAGTTCCTTCACTTTACAATCTGTTTGCAAGTCCAGGTTGTCACCTGTGCTTCTGGCCAGTAGCTGTGAGTCAAAGGTTCCTACAACCCCCTTCTCAGGTTTGATTAATTTGCTAGGGCAGCTTATAGAACTCAGAATAACATTGTACTTACTAGATCCCTGTTTTATTATAAGAGGATATACTCAGGAATAGCCAAATGGAATAGATGGTAAGGCAAGGTGTGGAGAAAGGGCCTAGAAGTTCCAGGCGACTCTTCCCAATCTCCACATGTTCACCAGCTGAAAGCTCTTCAACCCCATCCTTTTGGATTTTTATGAAGGCTTCATTACACAGACCTGACTGATCAAAGCATTGGCCAATGGTGATTAAACTCAACCTCGAACCTCTCTCCCCTCCCCCAAGGTCACAGGGTGGGACCACAAGTTCCAACCTTCTCACCACATGGTTGGTTTTCTTGGCAACCAGCCCCCATCCTTGGATATTTCGGAAAAGTCACCTCATTAACAAAAACTTAGGAGTTGTTGCTTTTATTAGGAATTCCAAGGGTTTTCAGAGCTCTGTGCTAGGGATAGAATGAAAACCAAATATGTATTTATTATAAATCACAGTATCACAAGTGTCAAATAATACTATGTCTTTGTCCTTACAGCATAAGGTGTGTGTGTGTGTGTGTGTGTGTGTGTGTGTGTGTGTGTGTGTATGTATGACAGAGACAGAGAGAGGGACAGACAGGAAGGGAGAGAGATGAGAAACATCAATTCTTCATTGCGACTCCTTAGTTTCCTTAGTTGTTCATTGATTGCTTTCTCATGTGCCTTGACCGGGGGGGGGGGGGGGGCAGCAATTCGAGTGATGCCTTGCTCAAGCCAGCGACCTTGGGCTTCAAGCCAGGGACCTTTGGGCTCAAGTCAGTGACCATAGGGTCATGTCTATGATCCCACACTCATGCCAGTGACCCTGCACTCAAGCTGGTGAGCCCAAACTCAAGCCAGTGACCTCAGGGTTTCGAACCTGGGTCCTCCACGTCCCAGTTCAGTGCTCTATCCACTGCGCCACTGCCTGGTCAGGCCGGCATAAGGTATTGACATAATAAAATGGATAGGAGAAGTTGAAGATTTCAAGAATTTATAGTACAGTGCACCTGTAAGGTGTTTATAGATCTCTGCCATTGGCAGAGCAAGTAGGATGCCAGCAGCCCAAGACAGACCTTATTGTATCTTTTGTGTCAGACAATAATTTTGTACTATGCTAATAGAACTTGTTAGAGTCTTGTTACTGAAATGGGGCTGGTTGTACAAAGATAACATTCTAAGTGAAAGTAGTAACCTGAACGGGAAAGCCGCCTGGCTTTGGTAATGGTCAGGAGGTGGAGGGAGCATTTTAGAGGGAGGTCTGCTCCAGGGCATGTAGATTGTGGGGTGAGTTGGAAGGTGCTCCACCCGGCCTCAGGCTGTGAGTGGCAATCACTTGACCTGCCAAGACTGAGCTTGGCTCCCTGGATGTGTATCAGGGTGAGTGAAAAGGCAGTAGGTTCTTTCCCTCTGTATGGGCAGTGTGTTTCAGGATGGCGGTGGTGATGTTGATTAGCAGTCTGAGAAGGGAGCTCTGGCTGATCCATGGTGGGAGCTGGTGTGTAACTTGGATACCAGGGTTGACCGTGTGGGAGGGGCCTACAGCAACAAAGAAAAGTGGATTGGGAACATTGAGTGTCTTCTGTGTGTCAGGCTTTGAGCTTTCTGTACATTTTATAAAGGTTTGATTTAACCCTCATAGCTATCCTATGTATTATCGTACCCAGTATTCAGATGAGGAAACTGAGGCCTGAGGTAGGAAGAGATTTGACTCAGATCCCACAGTCAGTAAGTTATGGCCACTATTTAAGTCTTAGTTCTCCAACTCTAAGTTCTGGCCCTTATATATGCACTGTTGCCAGAACCTGCTTTTTCCAATGGATGCTTATGGTCAGCCCCCTTCCCGTTGCCTCCTGCTGGTTGCAAAGACACCTGAGTACAGTGTATGGAACCCTGAAGTGGGAGGGAAGGCTCGAGGAGGTTCACTGGGTGCTTTGTCTCGTACTTTCCTTCTTTACGATGTGAAGAAGGCCACTTACCTTCCCTAACCCACAGGATTTGGAATGTGGTTGTGTGACCATGGACCTACAAGGCAAGTGCCCGGCATCACTGACACTGTATGTCCCCCTTATATACTAGAGACTGTGTAATGCTTCTAAGCTTGATGTGGATCTGTGGGACATGTTCTCAGTTCCTCCAGAACGAAAAATAACTTATTTTAGATCTTATGCTTTTTCTCACCAGTTGCAGTTTGTTTTTAATTTCTTCTGGGTTTCAGAGCTTTCCTCAATTAAATGGTAGTATGCCCTGCCTCAGACACTTCCTTCCCCTCGGGCCAACAGATAGGGCTCCTCCCAGTGTCCGTCTCCAAGTGCCCATCCACAGAGGCAGACGGCAGACACCACTGGTTGAAGGGCTGGTCAGGCATTGGCTGCCCTGCAGCCACTGGGTTTCCGTAAGGGTCAGAACGAGTCTGTACCGTCCAGGACTGTGTTCATTCAGCTTCATCCTCCTTGTCTCAGGTCCCTTCTGTCACTTATGGTTTAGGTCCCTGCCCCCTCATTGCCTCATTTGTCACCTGCTCCTTCATTCATAGCATCACTCCTTGCTTTCCATTTGTGTGCTAGTCCTTCTCACCGTCTCCCACCATGATCAGAAAACATGTGCTTTTGACACTCTGGGAAGGAGAGTGTCATTGTTGAACCAAATCCCCAGGATTTTGAAAGACGTCCCTGCTCTTTTTATTAAAGGCTATTATTGAACATATAACTAAACACATTTCTTTTTTTAAAATTTTTATTAATTTTTAATTTATTGTGATTACATGGATTCAAGTGTCCCACTGAATTTAACTCCCTTTTTATACCCCATTTGCCCCCCTTCCCCTAACTCCTTCCCCCATTCCCTCTAGGATTTGCTGTCCTGTTATCTATTTCTCTGTGTTATGTATATATAGTTTCAGTAATTCCTTCACCTCCTCTGATCCTTTCCCTTCATCCCCCTTCCCTCTGACTGCTGTCCCTATGGTCCCCACCTCTGCCTCTATTCTGTCCTCAGTTCACTTTGTTCATTAGATTACACATATATGTGAGATCGTATGGTATTTTTCTTTCTCTGCCTGGCTTATTTCACTTAACATAATATTCTCCAGGTACATCCATGCTGTCGCAAAAGGTAAGATTTCCTTCTGTTTCACAGCCGTGTACTATTCCATTCTGTATATGTACCACAGCTTTTTAATCCACTTGTCCATTGACGGACACTTGGGTTGTTTTCAGATCTTGGCTATTGTAAATAATGCTGCCATAAACATGGGGGTGCATTTCTTCTTTTGAATCAGTGATTTGGTATTCTTAGGATATACTCCTAAAAGTGGGATAGCTGGATCAAAAGGCAGCTCTATTTTTAATTTTTTGAGGAAACCCCATATAGTTCTCCACAGTGGCTGCACCAGTCTGCATTCCCACCAGCATTGCAGGAGGGTTCCCTTTTCTCCATACCCTCACCAGTACTGTACTTACTGTATGTTGTTTTGTTAATGAACACCATTCTGACAGATGTGAGGTGGTATCTCATTGTGCTTTTAATTTGCATTTCTCTGATGATTAGTGATCTTGAACATTCTTTCATATGCCTATTGGCCATCTGTATGTCTTATTTGGAGAAGTGTCTATTCAGTTCTTTTGCCCATTTTTTATTTGGATTGTTTACCTTCCAGGTGTTGAGTTTTAGAAGTTCTTTATAAATTTTGGTTGTTAAGTCCTTATCAGACGTATTGATGAATGTGTTCTCCCATTGTGTGGGTTGTCTTTTTATTTTGTTCATGCTTTTTAGTTTGATATAGTCCCATTTGTTCATCCTGTCCTTTATTCCACTTGCCCGTGGAGATAAATCGCAAATATATTGGTATGAGAGATATCGGAGTTTACTGCCTAGATTTTTATGGTTTCATGACTTACATTTAAGTCTTTTATCCATTTTGAGTTTATTTTTGTGAATGGTGTAAGTTGATTGTCTAGTTTCATTTTTTTGCATGTACCTGTCCAATTTTCCCAACACTATTTATTAAAGAGACTGTCTTTACTCCATTGTATGCTCTTAACCTCCTTTGTCAAATATCAATTGACCATAAAGGTGTGGGTTTATTTCTGGGCTCTCTGTTCTGTTCCATTGATCTGTATGCCTGTTCTTATGCCAGTACCAAGCTGTTATTAGTTTACAAATGGGCTTGTAGTGTAACTTGATATCAGGAAGTGTGATACCTCCTACATTATTCTTCATTTTCAAGATTGCTGAGGCTATTCGTGTTCTTTTCTGGTTCCATGTAAATTTTTGGAATATTTGTTCTATATCTTTGAAGTATACCATTGGTATTTTGATAGGAATTGCATTGAATTTATAGATTGCTTTGGGTTATGTAGACATTTTAATGATGTTTATTCTTTTTATCCATGAACACGGTATATGCTTCCAATTGTTTGTATCTTGCTTGATTTCTTTTATCAATGTTTTATAATTTTCCGAGTACAAGTCCTTTACCTCCTTCGTTAAATTTACTCCTAGGTACTTTATTTTTTTTGTTGAAGGGGATTATTTCCTTAATTTCTCTTTCAGACAGTTTATTGGTGTATAAAAATGCCACTGATTTCTGAATATTAATTTTATATCCTGCCACTTTGCCAAATTCATTTATCAGGTCTAGTAGTTTTTTGACTGAGACTTTACGGTTTTCTATGTACAGTATCATGTCATCAGCAAATAATGATAGTTTTACTTCTTCTTTTACAATTTGGATGCCTTTTATTTCTTCTTCTTGTTTGATTTCTGTGGCTAGGATTTCCAGAACTATGTTGAATAAGAGTGGTGAAAGGGGGCACCCCTGCCTTGTTCCTGATCTTAAGGGGATTGCTTTTAATTTTTGCCCATTGAGTATGATGTTGCTGTGGGTTTGTCATAGATGGCCTTTATCATGTTGAGGTATGTTCCCTGTATTCCCACTTTGCTGAGAGTTTTGATCATAAACGGGTGCTGGATTTTATCAAATGCTTTTTCTGCATCTATTGATATTTTCATGTGATTTTCATACTTTCTTTTGTTTCTATGATGAATCACACTGATTGGTTTACAAATATTGTACCAGCCTTGCCTCCCCAGATAAATCCCACTTGATCCAAATGATGTATGATTTTTTTCATGTATTGCTGGATACAGTTTGCTAATATCGTGTTGAAAATTTTAGCATCTAAGTTCATCAGGGATATTGGCCTATAGTTTTCTTTCTTCATAGTGTCTTTACCTGATTTTGGAATGAGAAATATGCTTACCTCATAAAAGGAGCTTGGAAGTCTTCCTTCATTTTGAATTTTATGAAATAGCTTGAGAAGGATAGGTGTTAGTTCTTTTTTGAATATTTGGTTAAATTTGTCTGAGAAGCCTACTGGTCCAGGACTTGTGTTTGCTGTGAGTTTTTTGATAACTGTTTCAATTTCATTTGTTGTAATCAGTCTGTTTACTTTTTCTGATTCCTCCAGATTGAGTTTTAGAAGATTATATGTTTTTAGGAATTTATTCATTTCACCTAGATTGTCCAATTTTTTGGCATACAGACCTTCATAGTATTTTCTTACAATCCTTTGTATTTCTGTGATGTCCGTTGTTACTTCTCCACTTTCATTTCTGATTTTATTTATTTAAGTCCTCTCTCTTTTTTACTTGATGAGTCTGGTTAAAGGTTCATCAGTCTTGTTTACCTTTTCAAAAAACCAGCTTTTGGGTTCATTGATCTTCTGTATTTTTTTTTTTAGCCTCTTTGTCATTTATTTCCACTCTGATTTTTATTATTTCCTTCCTTCTACTTCCTCTGGGCTTATTTGTTGTTTTTTTTGTAGTTCTTTTAGATGCAGGGTAAGTTGTTTATTTGATTTTTTTCTTGCTTCTTAAGGAATGCCTATAGTGCTATGAACTTCCTTCTCAGGACTGCTTTTGCTGTGTTCCATAAATTTTGAGTTGTTGTATCTTCATTTTCATTTGTTTCAAGGAAATTTTTTATTTCTTCCTTGATCTCATTGATAATCCATTTGTTATTTAATAATAAGCTAGCTAGCCTCCAAGTGTTTAAATGTTTTTCAGTTTTATTGGAGTTGATTTCTAGTTTCATGCCATTGTGATGATTTTAATCTTTTTAAATTTATTGAGACTTGTTTTTTTCCTTACGTGTGGTATATCCTAGAGAATGAACCATAAGCACTTGAAAAGAATGTCTATTCTGCTGCTTTGGGGTGAAAGGTTCTGAAGGTATCTATTAAATCCAGTTGATCTAGTGTGTCATTTAAGGCTGCTGTTTCTTTGTTAATTTTCTGTATGGAGGATCTATCCATTGATATTAGTGGGGTATTAAAAACTACTATTATAGTTTTGCTGTTGATCTCACCCTTTGTATCAATTAAAGTCTGCTCTATATATTTAGGTGCTCCTATATTAGGTGCATAGATAATTACAATGGCTATATCCTCTTTTTGGATTGCTCCCTTTATCATTATGTAGTGACCTTCTTTATCCCTTACTGTAGCCTTTGTTTTTTTTTTCTTTTTTTTTTGTTTTTTTTTTCTTTTTCTCCTGAAGCTGGAAATGGGGAGAGACAGTCAGACAGACTCCCGCATGCGCCTGACCGGGATCCACCCGGCACGCCCACCAGGGGGGCGATGCTCTGCCCACCAGGGGGCGATGCTCTGCCCCTCCGGGGCATCGCTCTGTCGTGACCAGAACCACTCTAGCGCCTGGGGCAGAGGCCAAGGAGCCATCCCCAGCGCCCGGGCCATCTTTGCTCCAATGGAGCCTCGCTGCGGGAGGGGAAGAGAGAGACAGAGAGGAAGGAGAGGGGGAGGGGTGGAGAAGCAGATGGGCGCTTCTCCTGTGTGCCCTGGCTGGGAATCGAACCCGGGACTTCTGCACGCCAGGCCGACGCTCTACCACTGAGCCAACCAGCCAGGGCTGTAGCCTTTGTTTTAAAGTCGATTTTGTCAGATATAAGTATTGTAACCCCAGCTTTTCTTTTTTTTCCATTTCTATATGCGTGAAATATTTTTTTCCATCCATTCACTTTTAGTCTATGTTTATCTTTTGTTCTGAGGTGGGTCTCTTGTCAACAGCATATGTACGGGCCTGTTTTCTTATCCATGCAGCTACCCCATATCTTTTGACTGGAGCATTTAACTCCTTTACATTTAAGGTTGGTTTTTAAAGATGATTGTTCTTAAATTAAGTTGTAATCCAATTTGGTCCTGGGAGGTGGAATGTCAGCTTACTCTGTCGCCATCTTTCTTCCCTTAACTAAATTTATTTAATTTCTATATTTTGTTACTCTTTCCCTATAAATAAAAATGCACATCCACACAAAGAAGACACCACCTGAGTCTAGGGTTTGGGTCAGCAGGAGTGATGTACTGTCTAGCAGGGCCCGGAGGGGCCATGTCTTGTGCTCTGTAGACATTCCAGGCTGTGTGAGGGGAGCTAGGCTGTGCCTGCACTGAAATATGCTTGGCCTGGGTGACTTACTATATTTCCGACCCTGATAGCGTATGATTCCTATGATTTTTGTGTGTTGCCCCATTAATTTTTACCATCATTCCTCTTGTTTCTGTTCTGACTTGCCATGTGGACACTTCTAGAGGAGCACTTTTTCCTGTTGGGTTTAAGGAGGCAATAGGTTCCTGGACTGTTTTTGAGAACACTGGGAATATTATGAAAAGACATGCTTTTCTGGGTGGTTCATTACACTAAGGCAAGTGCGAACTGTCTGGCAGCTATGAGGAAGTGGGACCAGCATTAAGGACAGGGTGGGACTCCGGACATGGACTAGGGGCCAGTTAAGGAGGGGAAGCAGAAGGAAGGAAAATCAAATCTATAAAGCAGAAACATGTTGGTTGCATGATCTCCAGATGTGTCAGCGTGAGGACTGAGACCGGGAGGTGTCCACGGTTTGGGCCTGGGGGCCAGGACTCTGCTTCTCTGGGGTCTGATGACTTAAGAGGGCATGCCAGAGCTCCCCTCCAAGTTTTCTGCACCTGGTTTTCCCACATATGTTGCAGCTATCCACTTCTCACCTGACACAAAAATCCCTCTCCAATATCACCGGTGAGGAGGAGGATTCTTCCCCACCCACAGTAACCAGCCAGCAGCCTCCCTGTGGATGGAATCCTGAATCAGAAGCAAAAGCCTTTATTCATTGGTCCTTCACTCACTCCCTCTGCAGTACTCTATGGAGAGTCTTTCTCACTGTTTGTAGTTTGGTCCGTCCTTCACTCACTCCCTCTGCAGTACTCTATGGAGAGTCTTTCTCACTGTTTGTAGTTTGGTCCTTCTGAACGCGGGTGGGTTTGCTTACAGATACTCTTGCTTTCCCTCTGCTGACTTGGACACTTGGCCGTTCAGCACATCCCCTAAGCCTTCTCACATGGTGGGAGTTTGTTGGGCCATACCCTGTTGTCCCAGGGTGATTAGTAATAGGGCCTGTGATTACCGCAAAGTGCCCCAGTAGGGTCAGAAATTATATAGTCAGCCTGCATATTGTAGGCTGTCTTTTTTTTAAATTTAATTTAATTTTATTTTATTTTTTGTATTTTTTTTCTGAAGCTGGAAACGGGGAGAGACAGTCAGACAGACTCCCGCATGCGCCCGACTGGGATCCACCCGGCATGCCCACCAGGGGCGACACTCTGTCACCAGGGGGCGATGCTCTGCCCATCTGGGGCGTCGCTCTGCCGTGACCAGAGCCACTCCAGCGCCTGGGGCAGAGGCCAAGGAGCCATCCCCAGTGCCCGGGCCATCTTTGCTCCAATGGAGCCCTGGCTGCGGGAGGGGAAGAGAGAGACAGAGAGGAAGGGGGGGGTGGAGAAGCAAATGGGCGCCTCTCCTATGTGCCCTGGCCAGGAATCAAACCCAGGTCCCCCGCACGCCAGGCCGACGCTGCACCGCTGAGCCAACTGGCCAGGGCCTGTAGGCTGTCTTAAATGTCACACTCTTACTTTATATTCCGCATGTCCCATGTGGAACCAAGCATCTTTCTTCCAGAAACTCCTCCTGCGTCCCTTGTTTTTGTCTGTTACTGGCATCACCCTTCTTCTGGTTAACCAGCATGGACTCACCATCCTCCTGATTGTCCCAAGATCAGGGGCTGTGGACTGGCCATTCTGGGCATGAAAGAAAGAACTATGGTGGTACTTGGGCTTAAGGAGTCTGACTTCTTTTGCGGTGAGGCTCAAGACACATTTGCGATGAGATGCTCTTCATTTTCCTGGCCTGGCCTGGCCTGGCCTTACAGGGCCCTTTTCCTCTCCTGTTGGCCTATTCTAATTGCTTCCCTCAGAACTCATGTCCTGTCCTGGCCTTCCTGTCTCTCCTGTCTGCCCGGAATTCTTCATAGAGTCAGTGTCTTGTCTTCTCTGCCTGAGAGGTCCCAGCTGCTCTGTGCAGATGTGGATAGGTCATGTGTAAAGAGGAAAGTGCCACATTATTAAGGTTTAACCCATTTATGCCTCATGCTCCATTATTGGAACGGTCATGATGTGGGAGTTACTTATATTGTACTGCTCATAGTCACCACCAAGATCTGATATTTCACACCTGCCTGCCTCCTGCGCATACATGTTATCACGTGATGCACAGAGTTAGTCACTGCAGCAGATAATGGCATGCTGGGAGCTTGTGAAAAAGTGATATGAATTACTGCTAAATTTTTGAAGAACAGAATTTCAGAAATTTCAACCTCCAGCTTAAATGGGTTTAGGGATTCTCATGAATCCCCAAACCGAAGTTCATACCTGCCTGTGGCCCAGACGTTAGACCTGTATGGAGCCTGAGCCTACGCAGCTATATCTGAGGTCTGCACCCATCTGGTATGTTGCTAGATTATTAGAAGGGTTTTTTGGGGATTTTTTTGCATAAAAAACTGGATTTTATATTAGTTTTTAAATTACTTAACAAAAGCAAAATATGCTCAAAATAATTTAAACAGTATTTAAAGTTTAGAGTGGAAAGACCCTGTCTCCCATCCTGGCTTTCTTATTCCTTGCCCCCGGGGAATAGGATAACTGCTGTTAACTGTTCCCGAAGTTCTTACAGGTGTTTTCTGTGAGCATAAAAGTGCCTCGATCAGGGAGAGATAAACAGTGTCCAAATGTGCACCTTTTTAAAGGCATCTCAGTGACATGTGTTGGGCCTAGAGCAGGCGTCGTCCCTAAACTACGGCCCCCTGAGGCCATTTATCTGGCCCCCGCCGCACTTCCGGAAGGGGCACCTCTTTCATTGGTGGTCAGTGAGAGGAGCACTGTATGTGGTGGCCCTCCAATGGTCTAGGGACAGTGAACTGGCCCCCTGTGTAAAAAGTTTGGGGACTCCTGGTCTAAAGGTTGCTTTAGAGGCCTGTTCCTTCTCCCCTCGTCTCACGTTTTATTTTCCAGTTGCGTCCCGTGCTATCCCACCAAAGTATGTGAATGGCTCTAAGTGGTATGGCCGTAGGAGCCGGCCCGAGCCACGAGACTCTGCAACCAGAATCAAATGTTTGCCAGAACAACAAGCCAAGGCCACCGTGAGAAGCCAGGTTCGACGCTCTGCATCTCTGGAAAGTGTGGAGGTGAGTCTTGGGACCCTCTTCCCTACCCCAAGCTGCTCAGCACTGTGGAAATAACACTTCACTTAGTCGCTACTCACTACAGGAAGATGTGAAAGGGAGAGTGGCAGTCCTGGGCGCTTTGTCACCAGAAGCGTAGTGCACTTTGGAGAATGGCATTTCTTTTTGAAGTATCTCTAAGTCTACTTGTCTGCAGGGAATTCCGGCCACAGAGCATACTCCTTCAGATATTGGGGTGGTAGAATTTGTACACAAATCTCTTGTTTCTGTTCCTTGCTCACCGCAACCACTTTTCAAGAAGGCCATTTTAAAACAATTTTTCCACTGATATAAGAGGGGGGTGGGGGAGGGGAGATAGAAAAAGAGAAGCATCAACTTGCCATTTCCTTTAGTTCCATTTAGTTGTGCACTCACTGACTGCTGCTTTTACATGCCCTGACCGGAGACCACACCTGTGACCTCAGTGCTCTTGGACAGTGCTTTATTCACTGAGTCACCCAGCTAGGGCCTCAAGAAAGCTATTTTTATGATTTTACAGGAGTGTAGTAGTAATTGGGCAAGGATACAAAAAGGAAGGTGCCTTTCTGATGCAGTCACAAGATTAGGTATTTGGATGTATCAAACCCACCAGCCCACGGGCCTCAAACACTTAGAATTTCCTGAGCCACACGTTTACAGCTTGGTGAACACATGACACGGCAGGCCCTCTGGGGCTGTGAGAGTTGACTCTGCCCCCAGTTTCCTGGAGCTTTCACTGTGTCTCGGGCTGACCGCGGAGCTGGGCTCCAGGGCCACTTACTGTTCTTGAAGAGATGCTGGTTTGGGAGCGTTTTTCTCTCTTGATATGTAGGGTATGAGCTCTTGATCGTGTTTTTGTTGTGAACTACTATGTGAGTGTAAAGGCAGCCCCGCAGGGGTAGCGTTGTATTTGGAGTGTTGTATGTCACTACGCTGTTGGTCCTCTTCCTCGGACATCTGTACCCAGCCCCAAGACATACTGTCTACTTCTTCCTGGTGTTCTGCCCACTGCTACATCCTCTGGGGAATTCATGTCTTCTTTTAATTTTTCTGCAGAGTCTCAAGTCAGATGAAGAAGCTGAAAGTGCTAAAGAACCTCAGAATGAGCTGTTTGAAGCGAAAGGTAAAGCCTTGGCCTAATGCTCGGTGCTCCCTTTCACCAGAGCTCTGAGTGCTCCAGGAGCTGGGTTACAGTGAGCTAGCCAAGTGTCGTTTCCTGAGAAGTGTGTAGTGTGGGTCACGTCCCTAGTGGGCCTCTTCTCCAACGTGGGTCTAGTTATGAGTCTGTCACTCTATCTCCAGCAGTTGTTGAGGCCTGACCCACAGACAGAGGCCACTGGCGAAGGAAGCAGTGTGGTTCTGCCATATTTCATGGTCTTCAGAGACCAGCGTGATCTCAGCTGGCAGGTGTGGCCCTGGGGTCTTAAGCCCATTGCTTCCAGGGCAGGCCCTGCATCCCCTTCCTGATGTACAGGCCTAGGTGCAGTCTCCCCCCTGCTGTGGGTGAGTAGTCTCAGCCTGGGCCAGGGGCCCTGTCTGTGCCCCTTACAGAGTGCACAACATAGTCCTGGTCCTAGAGAGCCAGAAAGTAGCAACAAGAATACCTGTGATGTATCACAGAGCACAGAGTTGACCTTGAATTTCTGCTGCAGCAAAATATCAGCAGTTTGTACTGAGCACCCTTTAGATCGGTGGTTTTAAACCTTTTTACACTTGTAATCTGGTGAAAATAGAATTATTTCAGGGACCACTGAAGCAGAAATCATTCTGAGCATTAGCAAATTCGACTAAGATTATTGGGTCTGTAATCTGCATACAACCTCAGAGTGATTAACTCTCCAGTGGTTGAAAAACACTCCTCTAGATTGTGGTACTCAGGTGCAGGGCCATTGTTCGTTCAACATTTACCTCCATAGATGTCAGGGGAACTGACCTGAACATCTGCCTGTACTGCTGGATGGAGCAGATAGGCCCCTTGTGTTAGGAAGAGCAGCCGAGCCATCACATACTTACTTCCTCAGACTCTGAGTCTAAGACTGTGCTCCTGGGGAAGGTTATTCACAGAACTGTTCAGTGCTTGCTCCTTGTCTGGGAGCAGGCTGCTTTCTTCCCAACCTTGCCTTCTGGGTCAGAACCAGTGGTAGTGCACGAACACTCACACCCAACTTCAAAGGATTCAAGTACTTTCTCTGCCAGCCTCAATAAACCACAGTATCAAGATTGCTTTTATATTTTTCTGGAAATTTTCGGCATCGTAAGTTGGAAGGAATCTCAGAAATGGCCCTTTCCTGCCTGTTTCTTTCCTTTTATTTTCTTCATTCTCATCCTATGTCAACCTTTGTGACCATGCAGGCCTTGCTTTTCTTGGGAAAAGTGACTTTCTGATCATTAGTTGGTTTATCACTGTAATTAACACCAAAGTGGCTCATCTACCTGAAAGGTACGGACCTCTAACATAGAAGTAAATCTGAGTTAGGTAGAAGCAGCCCTCTTTCTATGGTGGGCTGGTTGTGGAGGTGAATGTCTGGTTTGAAGCATAGCTCATCTATGGATAGCTCCTCATGGACACCCTCAACATATGCCCTTTTCCGCAAGTCGTTTCTCTGGCAAAGCTTCAGAAACATTAGCAAGGAAAGTTATGAAAACTGGCCATCTGTTACCCAAATCCACTGCTAAGTTTTTGCATGTCGAAGGCACCTGTACCTCCTGATGTGAGGTGGTAGGTAGTACACAGTCTCATCTGGAGAGTGTTTCTGTCTTCATGTTTACAGGAAATATTAGGGATAGAGGAACAAGTTATATGATACCATGAGGAAACAGACAAATCCAAATGGGGGACATTCCATAGAACAACTACTGATCCACTCCCTTAAGTAAGGTAATGCTAGGGGTTGTGGGGCAGGAGAGGTCCTAATGATTAAAAGACTTAGGAGGAGTAATAACTAAATCACTGTTTGGGTACCAATTTAAACAAGTCAACAGGGAGACTATTTTGAGACAGTTGGGAAATTGTTGATTTTGTTAGGTGCGATAGTGGCATTGTGGTTATGTAAGAAAATGTGCATGTATTTCAGAAGTAGATACTAAATATTAAACATGTAGGGGAGAAGGATGAGATCTAAGTTTACTTTCAGGCACTTAAACAAGAGCAGAAAAAGAAACACTGAAGTCAGCGTGGCGCGGTCTTTATCGTCACAGAGCCTGAGTGAGGCTGCACTGGGCTCAGTGGAGCATGTTCTTTACTTTGTGCAGGTCTGAAAAGTTTCTAAAAATAAAATTTTATTAAACATCTTATACTCAATGCAGATAATGCAGCCCTCTTTTACGTTCCTTTGTAGGCTCCCTTCAGAAAAAGCTTCCCCCATGAGGGGCGGAGAGGTTTTGTTATGAAATTTGCAAACACAGATTGAAGTTGACGGACTTGTACTGTGAATTGTGAATGCCCATGTACCGACCACCTAGATTCCACTTTTGATGCTTGCTACTCACCTGTGTCCGTCTGGTTTCAGAGTAACTTACTGGCAGGTGTGTTCCCCTTTGCTTCAGGCCAGCTGCCAACCTGGGGTCCTGAAGTCTTTGGGAGCCCCCAGAAGTCCTGCAGCCTCTCCTTGGACACCCCTGAGAGCCAGGTCCAGAGCATCTGGGAGGAGCTGGGAGTGGGCAGCAGTGGTTACCTCAGCGAGCAGGAACTGGCTCTGGTCTGCCAGAGCATCGGTCTTCAGGGACTCAAGAAAGAGGTAAGAGGGGCCAGGACAGATCAGCCTGGACGACTGGTTCCTCACGATGGCCATGGTTGATGTTGGAGCTGGAAAATCCCCTCTCTCTGCAGACACTGGTTAAGTTATATCAATTTCTGTCTAAAATTCTTTGATGACTCCCAGTGCTTCTGCTAAGGGTCCCTCTCTGACCATGCATGACCCCAGTCTCACCAACCTCTAAGCATCTTCACTCAGGATTCTTCTTCCGCCTCTGTGCCCTTTCCCTGTACCCGCACGGCCTTGTTCTGCCACCGAGGCCAAACACAGTGCCCTCAGAGCCTCACCGCGTTCCAGACAGCTGTATTCATCCCTTTTCACCTCCTGCAGGTGCCAAAAGGAGGAGGAACAAGCAGTGGTGATAGGACACCCCTCCCCCTTGCTAACGTCCCCCTTAGTCCTGCTGCCCTTGCTAGACCCTGAACCTCTAGGGGCCCAGGCCATGCTCCATATGTATGTCTTTTCCACCCTCCATCGAGTTCCTGCCACATTAGACACTGAATGCGTATTTGGGGAATTTAGGAAGTTCAAGTAGCACCCATTTCCAGCAGGATGGAGACTGACCAGACATGTAGATTTCATAAGCCAGAGCCGGGGAGGCCAGATGTGACCCAGCAGTTTGAGTTTGGATGTTCGGGCAAACTGCCCTGCTGGGAGAGGGAGGTGGATGGGAGGGTGGATGGCCAGGCCTGGCTGAGTGTGGCGGGCATGTGGCTGCCTATGGTAGAGCGTCTGAGCAGAGGTGTGGTGGCTTCTGTTTAGGAATTAGAAGAACTGTTTAACAAACTGGATCAAGACCGAGATGGCAGAGTGAGTCTTGAGGAGTTCCAGCTTGGCCTGTTCAATCATGAGTGCCTGTCACTTCTGGAATCTTCCACTCCCAGCAAACTGAGCAGGTTCTGGTCTCATTACCAGGTAAAACGAGACAATTAAATCTTGAACTAACTGCTCTCACTCTCTGGCTCTCAGCATTTTCCACAGACCTGCCCTTCTGCCTGTGTCCTCACAGTGAGCCCCAGCAGTTAGTGGGGGCATGCACATGCATGTTCCACACTGCACTCAGTTAAGAGAATCTCTTGCCCTCCTCCCCTCGTGTTGCTGTGAGAACATGTCAATGAATGGTTTCTGAGCCTTCCCGAGAGTTACCCAGGTACTCATTACCCTGTGTTTGTTCTTCTAGAATTGTGTCTCTTATACAATGACCAGGTCTCTACAGTTGGAGAAGAGCAGATTTTAGGCAGTTGTGATTTTGTTGATGACCATTGGCCTAGTGTTTGGTTTTCTCAGGACAGTAAGGCCGGCCTCTCCCACCACAGGGCGGGTGCTCAGGGAGCCTTGCTGATGCTACTTCGTTGACATGGCTGATCCCATGGTCTGTGGGTGATGGTGCAAGACCAGTAACATTGTTCACTGCCAGGCCAGGTAATCTGAGAATCAGGTTTCTGAATTTGAAGTTGGCAAGAACGGACAAAGAAGAAACTAGGAGTGCTGAGGGAAGGTGTCAGGCCACAAACAGTCAGAGACCACAGTGAGGTCCCACAAGTCATGCTCAGAGCTAGTTAGAGGGAGGTTCTTTCTTCTGAGGTGGAGCTCCCTGTTTTCTCCTGTCCTGATATGGAGGCACAGCTGGAGAGGAGCCTGAGCTACGGGAGCAGGAGCCAGGCCAGGCGGCATCCCCCCACGCTGGTCAGAGGCCAGGGGCCCAAGTCTGCAAAGACTGTCCAAGCTGACACGGCTGTAGGGTGGGAGGTGTCGCATCCCGTACATGTGGACTGTGGCATTGCATGGCAGAGCTTGGCGCTCAGGTGTGTGCCACAGAGGGAGGTTAACCTCAGCCCGTCTAGGCTGCACATGGTGACACAGCCCTCAGAGAGGAAGCAGGTGGGAGGGAGCCTAGGGTGGTCTGGGTGCATTTGGGTTCCTGAGTTTCTCCATGTAGCCATGCATTCTTGAGCTCCCTCTCTCCCTCTGTAAACCGTGAAATGGCTACTTTGTAGGGCTGTAAAGTGCCCAGCCCAGGCTAGTGAACACCCAGTCCTTCAGTAACTGTCTGTAGAGAGGGAGGAACACAGCTGAGAGCAGAGGAGGCAGGTGGCTGCTGCACCCACAGGAGAAGCAGAGGGCAGGCAGGTCAGTGAGCCCCTGCTGCAGAAGAGGGCGCTGTTATGGGAGGTGGTGGGCTGGCAGGGGCTTGGCTGGTCCAAGGGAACATTACTCTAGCAGAGCCCTGAGCAAGGGACCAGCCCTGAAAGCATTGGGGTCACATGTATTAGGCATCAGTATTGGCTTGGAATATCCAGAAAGAACAAGGAGGCACTAGAGCCTGTGAGGAGGGCATGAGGGAAGGCTGGTGAGGATGCTGTCCCTACAGGTGTGGTGGGACCCTGGGGGCCTGCAGGAAGGGGCTCCTGCTGTTCACTCCTGTGGCCCCAGACAGCGAATACTTGTTCTAAAGGACCCTGGCTAGAGCAGAAAACAGAAAGGAAAATAACCTTGCCCTGTGGGTTCTTGCAGCACCTAAGCCTAACAATCAGCTTTCTGGCCAAGATCCTTTTTTGCCTTCATTTAAAAACTCCCTGAGACTTTGTTTCTGAGTGTTGAGGAAATGCTCAGGCTGTCCCCCTTTCCCCCTTAAGCTCATTTTGGGCTTCTTTCTGCAGACTGCACTTCCTCATGCTGGCACGTGCCTTCTCGGGCTCTTCTTTTGTGAGGCCAGGCATGCACCATTACTGATTCAGGGGAGAGATGTTAAATTTCTCTGTGTCTCCCACTGAGTGGTACTTGCTGACCAGTCTGGCCACTAAGGTGCTGGGATGCGTTCCTTGCACAAGGCCTCAGGTGGATGGTCGGAGAGAAGATACGCAGGGTCCTCAAGAGAGGGTTGAACTGGGTGAGGAGCCCTGGGTTCAAATCCCCACTCTGTAACCTGCAATGCTGTGCGATCTTGGGCAACTCGTGCGCTGGTGCCATGCCTTTGTTCCCTTCTCTGTGAGCTCTTAGCAGGTCTCCATGGGACAGCAAGAGCTGAGCGCAGGCGGTGAGGTCACAAAACGTTAAAGATGAACAGGTGTGCTTCAGAGACCTGTGTGCTCACAGGCTACCCCCCTTGTTTCCCACGCGCAGGTCCTGGAGGAGGGTGACTGCCTCCCCGCCACGCCATCGTCCCTCGTGTCCGTGTGCTCAGGCCCGCGCCTCTTCTACAGCATCGACGATGGCACCGGGTTTGCCTTTCCGGAGCAGCTCATTGCCTTGTGGGCCCAGGACGGGCTTCAGAATGGCAGGAAGGTCTTGCAGGTTTGGAACTGGTCACTCACAGCTTGCCCCAGTGGGAGGTGTCCAGGCCATGTCGTCGGGCCAGGCAGGGGACCTGAGGGACCATCTGCCCACAGGGGTTGGGCAGAGCACCCTGCAAACACGGGGTATAGAGAATCCCATGTAAGGAAGGCTAGTTGGAACCACTTTTTTCTTTATATTTTGCTTTTTTTTTTAAGATTTTATTTATTAATTTTAGGGAAGAGAGAGAGAGAAGGAGGGAGGAACAGGAAGCATCAACTCCCATATTTGCCTTGACCAGTCATCAACAGTATTTTAGCTCGATACTTTATCCACTGTGCCACCACAGATCAGGCTTATGTTTTGCTATTAAAATATAGGAAAATCTCACTTAAAAGATAATAAATTAAAAGTAGAGGAAACAACCTGAAAATCCATTTGTAGATAGGTTTGAAGGTTTCAGGCATTTATTTACCTCAGTGCATTTCAGCCTAGGGGACATTCTGTTTTTCTGGATGGGGGAAGTCAGTCCCATGGACAAAAGTGTGCAGAAGGCCTCTTCCTTGTGGATGGCGATGTCTTGGTGGACATCACAGATTTCTGTCACAGAAATCAGCGTTTTCCACCCAGAGCTGGCTGCCCAGCTCAATGAGCGCTTCTCCCTGCATAGCCCCTACTCACCCAGACCCTCCCTCACTGGGTCACACCTGGGGAGGCTCGCTGCCCTGCTGCTCCACCCAAGCTCCTCCACACTCTTGGGGGCTGATCCAGGAGGCTGTCCTCAGATGGGCTGGGCTTCTTCCAGCATCAGACCCCAGGAAGAATGCTGAGGGGAAGTATCGTGAGCCAGACTGATTATTTTCATTTCCAAATTTTACTTCCTGTTGAAAAAAAGTGACAGCTATGTGGAAATCTATAAGATAATAAAGCCTGCCCCCCACTCCCCGCTCCCATTCTCCAGGAGTGGCAACAACAAATGGCTTTGTGGGCATTGATTCTATAGAGCTTTTCCCTCGCATAAAAAAATTATATATTTAGACATTGCAGTTTTAAAAAAACTGTTTGTAAAATTGGTCTTATACTGTGTATCTTGCTAATTTGTGTTACCTTTTGTTTATTGTGGGACACGTAGGTTTTCCCTTTTATAAATCTGGGCATTTAAAATGCTATTTCTGTAGGCTAGATTTCTGATTACACATTTTAACTCTGACAGGTTCTGCCATATTGCCTCCAAAAATGTCCTTATGAGCACAAACGACAGTACGTGAAGGCTCCCCTTCTCCCACCCTCTCTCGTCCTCCTCCTCCTTTCCTTCTTCCTTCTTCCTTCTTCTTCTTTCTCTGTTTCTTCTTTACTTCAGTGCAATACATAAAATTGTTCTTTTATTTTTAAAATTCTCAGGGAGAAAGAATGCTCTGTTCTCTGGAATGCCTAGCCATGGTTCATCTCTCTCTGATAGATCAATATGCCACCAACAGAACCACCTTATCCATACATATAGTTCATAGAGATGTACCAGTGTCACAAACCAGCGTGACACGTAATTTTGCAGGTCTCGTGTTGGAATGGCAGAGGATTAGAAAATAAACACGGAAAGAAAAAGGATGGGATCGGAGGTCTTCTGGAGGCTGATCACCTACCAAAAGTGCCTACACTCCTAAAAGCTTTATATTTATAGTGTAAAGCAAAGTCATTTGCAAAACAAAGAGAGCTCAGATGCAAAGTGACATTTCTGAAGCAAACCAAGCATTCTCCCAAGTGCAGAAAACCCCCCCCCCATACATAACATTATAACTTCATAAAACAAAGGGTAAGAGAAGAACTGCCTCCAGTCTCATCGAGGGTCATGTGGGATGGGACGAGTAGAAGCCATCAGCATCACAGCTAACATGGAGGTGTGGGCAAGGGCGTGTAAACTGCCTTTACCAACTTAAGCAAGCAAGTGAGGTAGGGGGTGGGCAGCAAGGACCCTGTCAGCTTACTGCCAGTCCCCCACATCTCTGTCCCCCACAAATCTAAACTGCAAGGACTGTCAGCTTGCACTCTCCCACATACCAGTCAGGATTCTATTTGTTTGAAATGACAAAAGCCCAACTCATAATGACTTAAGCAGAGAGGAAGCTGTTAGGGGTTCCCCTGAGTGGGCACTTGGGGGTGAAGGATGTCAGGCGTTGGGACTCTTGGTCATCCAGGCTGTTGCCAGGATCTTCTTCCATCTTTCTGCCTGCTTGTCGGTGGTGGCGGCCTCAGGTCAGGTCTCCTCACACAGCTCCCCAACACCCACAGCTTCTCACAGCTACTCATTTCACAGTTGGAGTGGAAAAGCCACTCAGCCTGTTCTGCCTGACGAGCCTTGCTATTTCCAGAGCCTTGACTTCAGCTTGGAGGAGAAGGTGAACCTTTTGGAGCTGACCTGGGCCCTTGAGAACGAGCTCATGATGATCCCCAGTGCCACTCAGCAGGCGGCCCTGTCCTGCTACCGCCAGGAGCTGAGGTTCTGCCAGTAAGAGCCCCGCTGTGGTCGGGGTGGGTGTGGGGCATCAGCTGGCCCAGCGGGCCCGAGGGGTTGTCCACACCAAATGGCCAGTCCCAGGGGCGGGGGCTCTGCACCCTCTGCTTTCCTTCAGCTGCACTCCTAGTGGGACAGGGAGAAAGGTGAGCAGTGAGAGCAGGCTGAGGGCTCCCTGTCCTGCAAGGTTTGTGCATGTGTGTGATCTGAGTAGGGCCTAAGGGCCCAGTGAACTGTTCAATGGCTGCTGCTTGGGCTTTTGTGGCCATAGAATTTAGGGGTCACTGGCCTTCTCTCCGACTTGATGAGAATCTTATAAATCTATGCCAGAATTGTCCCTTAGCCTTTTTTAGCAAGGTTCCAAAAAGAAGAATTTGAACTTGACACTCCGCTTATGCTGGAGCTCTCGTAGCACAGAGGGAGAAACCCTCCACAGCCAGTGGGAGGTGTGCTGCTAAGAGCAGCCAGAGGGGGCTCAGTCCTGGGTGGCTGGTTAGAAAGGGAAAAGAATTCCTCAGGCGTGGTCACCGTGTGCTAAATCAGTGGTCCCCGACCCCCCGGCTGCGGACCAGTACTGGTCCGTGGGCCATTTGGTAACGGTCCACAGAGAAAGAATAAATAACTTACATTATTTCTGTTTTATTTATATTTAAATCTGAACGATGTTTTATTTTTTAAAAATGACCAGATTCCCTCTGTTACGTCCGTCTAAGACCCACTCTTGACGCTTGTCTCGGTCACGTGATACATTTATCCGTCCCACCCTAAAGGCCAGTCCCTGAAAATATTTTCTGACATTAAACCGGTCCGTGGCCCAAAAAAGGTTGGGGACCACTGTGCTAAATGACAGGCCAAGAATACATTCCACTTGAATTGGGTTCAGCTTTGGTTTAGCTGATTATTCAGGCAGTGGGAGGTGGGAGGGGGGGAAGCTCTGTGCTCCTTCAGCGGAAGAAATGGTCACTGGAATAGTGATTGCCAGGAGTGAATCCAGTGCATCCAGGTATTGGGGGGAGGTGTGACTGGACAGATGCAGGACCACTCCCACAGATGGCTTCTGCTCTGGGTGACTCGCCTTGCACTCACTCAGATACCAAGTTGTAGGTGTCTGGGCTGTGGCCACACGGGGGATTAGATGGCTAGCCCTGTGCCCTTATGCTTCCAATCCTAGATTAAGTGCTGGGGACTCCTGGGACCTAAGTCTCAGCTGGAGACCTGAGGGTGCACTGATAAATTCTCACCTGTTCGCGGACACCTGGAGGTGTGGCACACTAGCCCTTTAGGCTCAACTTCTTTGATTCAGAAACCTTCTAGAAACTTTCCTTAAGTCATTTATTTCTTTCAGAATGTACATCTGTAAAATGGGCATAGTAATTGTACAAACCTCTTTGGGAGGTGGGTGACGGTGGCACGAGGTTAGAGGTTAGCACAGCACTGGGCCATGCCGTGCACCCAGCGAGCGCCATCCTTTTCATCATTCATGCAGACACAGCTCGCTGGGCCCAGGACGTGTGTTCCATTAACCCTGTCTTTTTCTTGCGGCAGGGGACAAGTGGAGCAGATGGTGAGGGAGCGGGACAAGGCCAAGCAGGATCTAGAGAAAGCTGAGAAGAGGAACCTGGAGTTTGTGAAAGAGATGGATGACTGCCACTCTGCCCTGGAGCAGCTTACAGAGAAGAAGATCAAGTAGGTCCTGCTGGTGGTGCCCGGGCCCAGAGCTGCAGCTTCTTGGCACCAGGGCAGCAATGCCCCAGCCTCGGCTGAGGGCAGGTAGTAGACATAGGGCTGCCACCAGCCAAGGCTGTGGTCATGAACGTGGCAGAACTGAGACGCTCCCATTTCACCGGAGCCAGTAGAAATCTAGAAGACACACCTCTGGGGAAGCCCTGTTTTGAAAGAAGAGGAACAGATGCATTTAAAAAGTGGTCTTGCTCTTTACACTGTGGTGCGTGGCATAGTGGCATCTAGCTGTGCATGCGTATGAGCTGCAGGAAAAGTGCCTCCCACTCAAGCCCGCTGTTCTGTGTGTGTCTGTGAGCAGTGAGATAGAGGGACGTTTTGGGGGAGGACTGAGAGAATGGCTCTGGAGCCTGTTGGCTCAGCAGAAAGCGGACTGGCAGGGGGAGAGCTCAGGACAGGACCTGAGTGCAGGGATTGCACTGGACAGGGGGATGGGCAGACCCTGGTGAGTACTCTACATGCCCTGAGAGGCTGGTGGCCGGGCAGACTAGAAGGATTTCTGGCCACTTTTTAAGAACACATCACCTTTCTGGTTTATTCACTAAAACAGGTGAGGAAATGCAGCTCCTGAGTATTTCCCAGGCTGGGCCAGGGAAAGGGTCTCACCCCGTGTGGGGAACAGTCTGTGTTAGGCTCCCCTGACAGAGTGCAGTGGTGGGTCAGCATCTAAAAGTTTTGTCACTCAAAAGTGTCCCCTCATGGATAGTGAAGGTAACAAGCTGTGGAAAAACGGGTATCTCACACTCGGCCCTTGGCCATGTTTCAGGTTGGGTGCAGAGGGGCTGCAGGCCTCCCACTTCCTCTCTGACCTGTGGGGCTAGTCCAGCCTGAGCTGGGCCCTGAGGAGCTGCAAGTCGAATGTTAGAGTTCTAGGTCTGTTGTACCCTGGGTGGCCAGAGCCCCTCTCCTATAAAGTGGGAGTGATGGGACACCCACCAGTGCATTAGAGCACTCTGCAGGGAACTGGGCATCTCTGTGGTGCTTTTCCCTCAGTGACCTGAGGAATGAGAGAAGTGACAGCTCAGGTGGAATCGGTGGTGTCAGCTAGCAGCTGTCGGACAGAGCTTGTGGTAAGCCTTGGGACATGGCCTTTCCCTCTGTGTGTGGTTGTGACACTTGAAGGGTAACACATTTCTTATAGCCGCACTCTTGGAAAGGTGTCATAAGGCCCCCACTTTGACCTGCCCCCTCTGCCTTACATGTGTCTTTCAAGCACGATGCTGAGAAAGGCTTGCGTCAGCAATGCATCATGACTCCCAAGCCCTTACCCTACTGTCTCGTGTTTCACAGGACAGAGACACAGGGAGGAATTGGAGGAACCTATGGGTACACCTGACTCTCCTGGGGCTCTGAGGGTCTGCAGGGCAGCTACAGCAGGGTGGACGGGGTTAGCACCCACATGGTGCCAATTTATTGAATGGGGTTTAAACTAAAGAGCCCATTTCTGCGTTAGATGTTTGTGCCTTTGCTGTGCAGCCAGAGGTCTGGAGGTTGAGCAGATGGGTCTTAGCCCTATAAGAAGGAGCTTCCAGCCCTGGCCAGATAGCTTGAGCATCATCCCAAAGCACAGGTTGCTGGTTCCATCCCTGCTTGGGGCACATACAAGAACAGATCAGTGTACCTCTCTCTCTCTCTCTCTCTAGCTCTCTTCCTTTCAGTCTCTCTAAAATCAATAAAATAAACACTAAAAAAGAAGGCGCTCTAGCCTGTGTCACAGAGAACCTGTTGTATGCCAGGTGTTCCCAAGTTACTGTGCAGTTAACTTGCCCACAGTCATACAACCAGTGTTGTCTGAAGTTCAACCCTAGGACTCCTCTCTGTTTTATGCTATTTCTGAGAGAGTATAAGGCCCACACCTGCTTTATCTTGAGAGTGGAAGAAATGGACCCTTAAGCAAGAGGAGCCCTGAGGGGTAGAGGACTCATCACTATCCAGGATGTGGTTGTCCAGAGTTGCTTGAGCATTGTCCTAGGTCAGCTCATAGCGGCCCCAATTGGCTCCATCTCCACAATCCGTATACTCAGGGTTCATGGATGTCCCTCCTAGAACTGCCCCCTTTCCCCATGAATCCTGGGGAGTGGCCTCCAGTCTAAGTCCACGTGCTTCCCAGTTCCAGAGGCTGTGTCTGCTTTTCCTTCCTGGGGCTGGCTAGAGAAGGCGATGCAGTGGGTGGAGGTACTGGTCCGCTCACCAGTTGGAATCCTCACCTACCTCTCTCCATGGTGTTGAGAAGGAGTGTGTGACAGTCTGTGTAGGTATGAGTGTGCAAGTGTAGGTGTGAGTATACACACATACATTCTCACCTCCACCTCGCTCTTGCACTCTTTTTCTTTTTTAATTTTTTTTAATTTTTATTTATTCATTTTAGAGAGGAGAGGGAGAGAGAGAGAGAGAGAGAGAGAAGGGGGGGGGGCTGGAAGCATCAACTCCCATATGTGCCTTGACCAGGCAAGCCCAGGGTTTCGAACCGGCGACCTCAGCATTTCCAGGTCGACGCTTTATCCACTGCGCCACCACAGGTCAGGCCGCTCTTGCACTCTTAACCAGGATAATGGTAATTTTCAGGAAAGCTGGAAATTAAGTATCCTTTCACCAGACCTTTAAAACTTTCCAATCAAAGCTGAGAAACTAAATGAGCATGGTCTCACTGTGAGGTGGTGTCTACAAGGCCGGCAAGTCCCAGTGTAGGGAGATGGGCCATGGGCACCTTGACTTCCACCTAGACACTGGCCGTGGCCTCGCTGAGCCTCCTCATTGTGGAGCTTATGCAGCGTTCATCACAAGGGAGCATCTGGTTGAGAAATAATTGGGTTTCGTTTCTGCTCTTTTTAACAATTAGCCTTTGTTCTGCTGGTTCCCTGGCAACCTCCAGCCATAAGCTTCCCCATTTACATTTCTTGCTGAGCAAGTTCCTGTGGGTGAAACTAAAAAATTCAAACTGTTGACTCTTGTAGCTATAGACGTTTAACTTTGCTCATCTGAGATATTCTCCTTAGTTCCCCGACTTCACAAAATAGGATGTTAGGTCACCATGGGTTTCCACAGAGTGAAACTATTGTTAAAAATCTGGAGCTGAAAGAAGCTTCCACGAGGCCAGTTTGCTAGCACAGGTTCCCTCTTTCTTCATGCCTCTCCAGTCTCCTAATGGCCCTTATAACAAGATGCTGTCGTCAGCCCTGTCACATTTGGAAACCTTGGGATCCCACCTGAGAATGTGCAGCACTGATTCTAGCTGTGCCAGTTGGTTCCACTGAAGTGTTAGGTTGCTGCCTCTTTGGGACCCAGGGGAGGCGAGGGGTCCACGGGGACGCCTTTAAACTCTGCAGTGGCCTGGCTTCCACACAGCCTTGCCCTGTTGCAGCAGTGCTAGCGCCCAGCCCCCATGCTAGCGCCCCAGCCCCCATGCTAGCGCCCCAGCCCCCAGTGCCGTTCAAGAAGAAAACCCCTTTTTAACAATTGCGTTCCAGCCCTGAGGAGGGACATCTGTCAGGCCCCTGGGGTAGGATTTAAAGGAGGGCCCTGACCTTAAAGAGCATGCAGTTTAGCCGAGGAACAGAGACCCCATCGGTCAAGCAAAAACTATTGAGTCCAAGATGGTGCAGTGTGCGGGGGGATTCCAGGGAAGGAAGAGGTCTTATTGGCCAGAAAGTTGTCCCTGTAGAGGCAGGGCCAGGTGGGCCTGGGCAGCACCCTTAGAATCCCAATGTCTTGTGCTGATGTGTGCCTCACAGACACCTGGAGCAGGAGTACAGAGAAAGGCTGGCTCTTCTGCGGTCCGAGGTGGAGGTGGAGCGGGAGCTGTTCTGGGAGCAGGCCTGCCGGCAGAGGGCCGTGCTGGAGAAGGACCTGGAGTGCCTGCGGGCGGAGGAGGCCGGGCTCCGAGGGAGGCTGACCCTGGCCCTGAAGGTACGTGGGGAAGGGTGAGGAATGAAGGTGGGGTGCCTCCCCAGGGCACCCAACCCTAAAAGGAAGACAAAAACAATGTTGCCTGAAGGTGCCTCCCCCCACACCTCACATTTTTCAAGTGGAGGATTCAGCACCTCCCAGGGGTATTAAGAGTTTGCCTTTGTGGTAGGGAAGTCCCTAGGATTTCCGACTGAGGAGCATTGACAGTGGCGGTGGAGATAGCCTGCTTCTCGGTCAGAGCAGAAAGGGTCCTGGCCTCTCCGGGGTTGGCGTTGCCCCTGCACGCTCTCCAGGCGTGAGCACAGCCAGGCAGGTGGGTCCTGCAGGCCTCTTGCTCGGTTTCCTGAGTCTGTGGACCAAGGTTAGAGAGGTCAGCAGCTAGCTCTGCTGCACCCCTGGAGACCAGAGCACCTGTGGGTTGGCAAACCTAGAGCCTTCCTGCTTCACCTGGTGCCACGTGGGACGACATGGTGTCTGGGTTTTGGTGAGCATCCCTCAGCCCACGCCAGTCTTGCATTTGGGTTCAGTGAGGTGTCCCTGGCTCCTGTTCTGCTTTCTCCTCTTCCTCTCCTAACAACCTATACATTCTTTCCACATCTGCCTGCCTCCCTCAGTCTGTCTCACAGGGGGAAGCCTGGCACCCAGAAGCCTCCGACAGCAGCGCGCACAGAGCCTTCCTGCTCTGCCTGCCGGGACTCTCCACAGCACTGTGTCCTCCCTCTCTTCTTACTGGTGTCCCGTGTCTGACAGTGCCGCCTGACTCCCCTGTGGATGCCTGGGCTGTAGTGGGGCAGTTTCAAATTCCTCATTTAGAGAAAAGCTCAGAAATGCTTTCCACTAGCCTTTTTTTTTTTCCTTAAATGATCCTTGTGAACTTCTGAGCAGTTGGAATGGGAGAAAAAGACAGTGGGGCAAGCAGTGAACATCGGTGACGGCTCCATGGAGTCTGTGCCTGGGCGGCTCTGCACTGGGCCTGAGACAGCCCCCTCTGCATGGTGTGAAGCCAGTGAGCACCAGACACCACGCAGTTCCTCCTTGATGATGAGTGCCGCTGGTAATGTGCCTGTCATTCAGGGAGCAGACAGTCCTGCCGACAGCTCGTTCCTCTGCTCTCAAAGCCTGGCGAACCACTGGCTTGTGTCTTGTAGGAAAACAGTCGATTACAGAAGGAGATTATTGAAGTTGTGGAAAAACTTTCGGAATCAGAGAAGCTGGTCCAGAAACTGCAGAATGATCTGGAGTTTGTGTTGAAAGACCAGGCAAGTCCTTCTGCTGATCCTTAGTGTTTGGAGAGGAGCCTGTGGTTCTGGGTACAGGGATCAGGGTCTTGAACAAGAATACCAAGGTGATGAATTTAGTTTCTTTCTGTTAAACTTCTAAAATGGAGAGAAAATTAGCAAGGTGACTTTCCCGGTTTCCGTCCCCTTCAGGCCAAAGCAGGAGTATTGATATACCCCAGTGACAACTTGAATGTTAGGCCTTTAATGACAAGACCAGGGCTGGCTGGCACCATCTACTCTAGTGACAAGGGGCATGGAGGAGAGTTTAGAGTTTGGTGCCCACCATGAGGTCCTCCAGTCTGCCTGGCCCTGCCCATCACCTGGGGAGGAGGTGGGAGAGGAGTTGCTGCACTGGGTCCAGGCAGAGGGTGTCTCAGGAGTCCAAGGCAGGGACATCCTGCTGCCCTGAGACCTTTTAAACAAGTGGAGGGGAGGAGGAAGAAGGGATTAGAGGCTTCTATCTGGAGATGCTGAGCCTGTGTAGGGAGCATAAGGGGCTGACAGCATGTACTCTGCCTGGCCTGAGATCTTGTCTGTAATTCTCCTTTGTCGGTATGACCTTCAGCTGGAGCCACAGAGCACAGAACTGTTGGCCCAGGAGGAGCGGTTCGAGGAGGTCCTGAAGGAGTACGAGCTCAAGTGCAGGGTATGTGGCCACCCAGCCCCTTCACCATCCTGAGCGCTAATATTTTCTTTGTCTTGAACCAGGCCTTCACTTTTGTCTCTGGTGCATGGGGCCCTCACACACTTCTGTCATGCATCCCCCAGCCTATCCAACAGCAGGGGTGGTTCTTTCTAAGAGCTTGGCTCTCCAGCCTTACCAGGCGGTCGCACAGTGAGTAGAGCATCTGAATGGGATGCAGAGGACCCATATTTGAGACTCCAATGTCACCAGCTTTGAGCAGGCTCATTCAACTTGAGCACAGGTTCACCAGCTTGAGCGGAGGGTCACTGGCTTGATTGAGCATGGGATCATAGATATGACCCTATGGTCTCTGACTTGAGCCCAAAGGTCATTGGCTTGAAGCCCAGGGTTGCTGGCTTGAGCAAGGGTCACTTTCTCTGCTATAGCCCTCTGGGCAAGGCACATTATGAGAAAGCAATCAGTGAAAAAGCAATCAACAAACAACTAAGATGCCGCAACGAAGAATTAATGCTTCTCATCTCTCTCCCTTCCTGTCTGTCTGTCCCCATCTGTTCCTCTCTCTGACTCTCTCTGTCTCTTGTCAAAAAAAACAACAACACATCTCTCTCTCTCTCTCTCTCTCAGACTTGGCTCTCCAGAGGCATGCTGTGCCATAAGGCTGTGGTACCATCTCCAGGCCACTTCTGCAAAGAATGGGGTGCTAGAGTCCATGAGACAGGCTGGCCCTGCTAGTCATCCGGGTTTGTCTGGCTCAGATCTGGACAGTAGTATACAAGCTTCACCCTCTTCTTCCTGCCGAGGAGTGGCTTGGCATTCTTGGCAGTCTGCACCCCGGCGTCCACATGAAGGGTGGCCTAGCATGGGGTGGCTGGAGCACACTTCTCTGAGCAGAGCAAACAGAGCCTCTGTTTTGGGCCTGCATTTGGCCAACAAGGTTCTTTGAACCTTATGTTCTGCTAGAAGGTGGAACAGGCCTTGCCTGCTCAGTACCTGTGCTTATTAACCCACCTGGGCTGGCCACAGTCATTAGACTGGCACCAATTCTGAAGGCCCCTGTGTTTCCAGGCACCGTGTAAGACTTCATTGTGTTTTCTGTTAGTGACTGTTTAGATTTCCTGGGCCAAACCTCCCAGTGTCAGTCCCTTTAATTGGAGACACCATAGTGCAGAGCAGGGCAGAGATGGTGAACAATGTCAGTGGTGCTGACCCCATTACACTCTTAAAAAATGATCAAGGACCCCAACAGATAAAACACTATTGTTAGATGTTAAGCATTTATCAATTTACTTCTTATGGGTTCTCTCCAAATT
Source organism: Saccopteryx leptura (assembly GCF_036850995.1). NCBI lineage: Eukaryota > Metazoa > Chordata > Mammalia > Chiroptera > Emballonuridae > Saccopteryx > Saccopteryx leptura. The sequence continues at coordinate 172,702,633 of NC_089507.1, forward strand.
AAAGTAAGAACTGACTTGTTTCTGCCGCACGTTGCTTTGGCAATACCAGGGGATAACGGTGAGCCCAACGCTGTTCTGAGTGTGATGTGAGCCTCTGATTCCTGCCCCATGTTTTCTCCACTCCAAACCCTGAATCCTGTGTGTGGTCAGCTGTTCCCCTTCTCCTGAGCCAGACTGCTGTGTGTGGGTCAGGGCTGGGGGGTGTTGTGCAGGTGGGATGTAGTTCCATGCTATGCTTTCTTCCTTTGAGCTTGTTGCAAAGACTTAGAACCTATACCTAACCATTGAGTCATGTTACTTGAGTACAGCAATTTTCAACCCTTTTCATCTCATAGCACACATAAACTAATTACTAAAATTCTGCAGCACACCAAAAATATATTTTTTGCCAACCTGACAAAAAAATTGGTATAATTTTGATTCATTCACACTGGACTGCTGTTGTGTTGGCTGTTGTCATTATTTTATTTGGCTCTAAGGGAAAAGAGGTCAGTGCCCCTGATTAAAGAGTCAGGTATTGCATATTTAAAAAATTCGTGTGACACGCTAGTTGAAAATTGCTACTTTAGTGTGTTATATTTTTCAAACAAGGATAAACCCCATCATTCTTTAACATGACTCTGTTACTTAAATAACTGCTATTCACTTCACTTTTGGTTTTTGAAACATCAGCAGAAATATTTTACATTTTAGTGCTAATCTTTTTATCTAGAAAATTTCCCTTTAATTTTTTTTGGGTATTTTTGACTATTTCATACTAACACTTAGAGCATTAAAAAAACTTTTTATTTGAAAATAATTTCTAATACATAAAGTTACAAAACTAAAAGTAGTTCAGGGATCCCTGGGTCCCCTTTGCCCAGATTCACCTTTCGTTTCCATTTCACGCTGTTGACTCTGTCACTGCGTGCTTGCTCACTGTGTGTGTGTGTGTCTGCAGAGTGATTTTACGAATGTCTGCAGGTAAGTTACATGCATCATGGCCCTCTGCCCCTAAACAGATCAGTGTGCATTTCCCAAAAACAGACTTACCCATACAACCTCGCAGTGGTGTGCAGGTACACCATTGTTAAAAGTTCAGGAATTCTGCTAGCTTCTTGTTAAACCTTGGACAGCTAGACATCGGCTATGGTGGGAGATACTTACACCATAGAAATGTGCAAAAGCTACAAATCTGGGCTTTGCTTACTGGAGAGCCTGCTTTCCAACACCCTGCTGAATGAGAATATTCCACGTCACTGTGGCACATTTCCTAACTTCATGATTCCCATCAGCACAGTGTGTTTCAGTTCCGTTAGTTTAGGTTAGCAAGTCCTTTGGAGCATTTCCCCTCCAGTACCCGGTCCAGTTTGGGTCAGCCATGGCCTTTAGTTGTCATGTCTGTTTAACATCCTTTAATCTAAATGTTCTGTTAGTTCATTCAGGCTGCTACAACGAAAATACCATAGAATGGGGGGGAGGGGCTTACAAATAACAGAAATTTAGCTCCCATAGTTCTGGGGGCTGAGAAGTCCCAAGTTCAGTTTGCCAACAGATTCAGTGTCTGGTGAGAGCTGTCTTCCTGGCTGCAGATGGCTGGCCGTCTTCTCAATGTCCGCACATAGCAGAAGGGGCGAAGGACATCTCTGGTGTCTTTTATAAGAGCACTGATGTCCTTCATGAGGCTTCTGTCCTCCTGACCCAATCACCTCCCGAAGGTTCCACCTCCATTTACCATCACATCGGACATTAGGATTTAACAAACGAGTTTGGTGATGACACATGGTCTATTACACATTCTCACAGCCTTTCTTTGTCTTTACATGGATATTTTTGAACACTACAGTCCCCCCTCCCCCATTTTAATAGAAGCTTTCCCATTTTGTGTTTTTCTGATGTTTCCTTTAGGTTAAATTGAGGTTATTCATTCTCATCTGGATAGCATGGGTGATACTAATTTTGGCTCCCTGGTCAAGTCATTACCTGGTTTTCCCACTGTATTGGTAGTTAACTGGTAAGAAGTCAGGGGACACTTTAAGACCATGAAGACATCCTGTTATTGATCTAAATTTTCTTTGGATTTAGTATCCACTAGCTGTACCCAGCCACACATTGCTGTGGCCCAGTCTGGTTAAATGGAAAAGAAAGAAAAGAGAAAGCGCCCGTTTGTAATATGTTTAATTTCACAATGCTTGTGGGTATACAATATTTTTTGTTGTTCCATCGTCTGTGCAGATATAGAGATTATCTGGTTTGCGGACTCTAGAACACACAACATATATTGATAATTGTCCATGTGAGAGTGTGTGTTGCTTTTATGTCCAACAGATGGCGCTGTTTTTTTAAAAAAGCATGTTTTTACCTGTCACAGGTGTCAGGTGTGACATTTATATAATAGTAGGTATATAAAAACGCGCATATTTGTATGCAATGTTATTTCAAAATTTCAAAGCAATCGGTAAAGAACTTTCAGAGATTTAAGATTTTGAACAAATGAACATTTACATTTTTATTTATATACATTGATAATTCTTGCCCACTCCAGTCTTTATCATGATGGTTGCAAAATGATGATCTCCAACTCTAGCACCCACTCTCCACATCTGTCAGTAGGCCCTTGGTATTCTACTGTAAGCCAGAGAAGCCTGATTTATCTATATATCACCTACCTACCTATCTATTATTGGCATGGACTCATGAATTCCCACTTTTCCCCCAGTAGTTTGCAGTTTATTACCATGTCTAATTATTTTGGTGTTCAAATTACGTAAGATTTGGCCAGTGTGAGTGTCTTCCAGCTGGCAGTCATTTCCTCGAGACATGTCATCATCACCTTTTGTTTTATTGATTAGTTTCATACTTTCTGGTATCATAAGATAGATGCTCAAGACTCATCTTGCACTTGACCTGCATTTGCCCTGGAATCATCCTTTCTCCAAGGAGTCCTGGTTCCTTATATGAGAGAATGGTCTTAGGTACCAAGACCTGGGTACTTGGTGTGCTGAGATAGGGGTGTCTCTGCCTCTTGGCTCAGGGCATTTTTTTATAGTCAATCTTCATAGGTAAAGATAACCTTGAACCTTTCCCATGTGCATCACTCAGTCTTTCCAAAGTCACTGCTTGGTGTTTTCCTTTATTTTGTAACCAGGATATTTGTTAGCAAAGAAAGCATGCCTTTCCTTATTGCCAAATTCCTTTTCTATTTAATTATCATCTTAGCTTTTTGTCTTCAACTCAGCCTCAGTTCTCTTGACAAGGCTGCCTTTGGTAAAAGGGAGGGTAAAATGTTAACCAGATCGGCCTTAGAGAGTATTTGCAGTTTAACGTTTTCACTGTTGCCATGGGTGCGTTAGCATACAGTAATGGGGCAGCATGTCCTTGGTCAGAAACCACACATGCAGATTTTTTTTCCACACTGTTACATATGAAATGTTTGTGTTCCCCCAAATTCATATGGTGAAGCCTATCCCCCCAGTGTGATGATCTTAGGAGGTGGAGTCTGGGAAGACATGAGGGTAAGCCCAATGAAGGGGATTAGTGTTTTATAAAAGGGACTCCAGGAACTCTCCATCCCTTTCATCGCGTGAGGACATGGGGAAAGACGGCTGCCTATGTTCCAGATACTCTAGATACTGAGACTGCTAGCTTTGATCATGGACTAGCCTCCAAAATCCTGAGAGTTAAATTTCTGTTGTTTATAAGTCGCTGGTCTATGGTATTTTTGTTACAGCATCCCAAATGGACTGAAATGCACACCAATCCCTGAGGGATGCCCCCACCACTGCCTGTCTGTGGCTAGGTCTTCAGTCCCCCTTATGTGTGGCTTACTTAGGCCCAGCCGGTTGCCCCGGGCACTGGCTTAGCTGCTCCCTGAATGGCCCAGTCTCCACACCAGTGGCCCCTTGGACTGGGTGGCCACAGCAGCTGGAGGAGGTGTCTGGCTCTGCCCCACAGGATCTGCAGGACCACAATGACGAGCTGCAGGCTGCAGTGGAGGGTCTGCGGGCACAGTTGCCCCAGAGATGGCACGGCCAACCCCGTGCACAGCGAAATGGACAGCTGCTCCCTAGACATGGACAAGCAGGTAGGAGCCTGGTCCCTGGAGGTTGGGGCTGGTGGCAATGGGCATTGACCTACCCCCGCTTCACAGGCTGCCTTCAGGTTCAGGGAGGACACTGGTAGGTGGGCTTGCTTCACAGCATATCTGGGCTTTACCCAGCCTCCAGGTGATCACGAGCTCCTCAAACTGCCACATGTGGCAGAAGGGCCTGTAACCCAAGGCCAGAGTTTGACACAACACCTAGAGCCCAGAGAGAAGTAGAGGAGGATGAAGGTTTTACCAGTTGGGTAAAAATGGTAAAAGTTAGGGCGACCTCCTGTGACCATAAGGTAGGTGCATCCAAGTGACTCTCCAGTGTGTGAAAGGTGCCAGGGGATCTGGGTGAGTGTTTACCATGTGCCAGACACATAGAGATGGTCGGAAGCTGGGGGCATTGGTGGTGTGGGGGGGCCTGTCCCGGGTCTGTGACAGCTCTTACAAAGGGAAGGCACTAAATCGTGTAAATGGGCCAGGGACTTCCCAGTATTCACAGAGGCACCATGTGTGCTGAGGTGGACCAGACTTGGTGTTTACTACCTGACTTATGTGGAGGGCATCACCCTTGAGTTCTGAAGTGGGTTGTGGCACCAGGAAGTGCCCCACCCTCTTGAGGCAGAGCTGCATGCTTGCAAGTATATATAATGAGAAGAACCAGGGCTTCCTGCTTCCTAACTCGGCCCATAGATTTGGGATGAGCACCAGGCTCCGAGAGGCTCTGAGAGGCTCCAAGGCCCTGTGTTTAAGGGTTCTTCTAGAGACCAGAGTGGGACCAGTTTCAGATTCCAGAGCTATTCTTGAGTTTTGGTGGTCCTTTTGGAGGACAGGGTGGTTTTGGCTGGTTGTATCCTTCCTGGCAATGGTACAGGGCAGGCACCATGCGGGGTCACGCGATGTGCATGGCTTCATGACTGCTGCAGCCAGTGGGGCCTTGAGGACTGTAGGGACTGCCGCAGCAGCCTGGCTGCTTTCATCGATCGCACATCGATCACGCAGCCCCTCAGAACATCTTGCTCATCAATGTCCTCCAGAGCACTCGTGTTTCCCATATTGCTTGGGAAGAGCTTACTTAATAAAACAGAAATAGTGCGTGCCCACGGGAGCCAAGGTGAGACCCTCCATCGGAACCGGTGGGTTCTCTGTGCTTGTGGTCCCAGTGTCCTTGGCCCCTGAGGAAACACCCACACCTGCAGCTTTTTCAGTGGAATCTGATGGCTCCCGAGACCCCCAGGCGTGATTGCCCTCCGCTGGGAGGTGTGGGGATGTGGCCAGGGCATCAGATGTTACCAGATCCCGTGTGAATTGTGATGTGCGGCCAGGCGGGCAGCCCAGCCGCAGGGAAGGGAGCTCTTGCGGCCTCCTTTGTCCCTGGAGGCGCTCGAGGGCACAGCAGAGCTGCGATCCTGCACCAGGTTGTCCTTGCTCCGAAGCAGCCCCACACTTCATGTGTCACTGGCAAACTGAAAGCATTCTCTCAGCTGCGGGCTTTTTTCTTCCCGTTCACCCCTACAGCTGACTGTGGAGGGGCCTCTGTCTGTTGTGGTAGGGGACAGCTCTGACAGCAGAGTTACGATGGAGCTGGCCGTGTGGATTATGGTGCCTGAGCCATTGGTGTGTCCAGCTGGAGCCATTCGTGATGGATGCCCATTTATCTGTGCCCACTGACCAGACCCAGATGCAGCTTGTGGCTATCAGGGCATTAGGGTGCCTTCTTCCCTGAAGTGCTTATGCTGAGTTCACCTAGCCCCAGTGTCTCTGAGTCTGTCGCTTTCTTTCATGGAACATAATTTGGGAAATGGAAGATGGTAAGATTAGGGAATGTGTCTTTTCCTCTCATTTTTCTGGCCACTGGGCCAACACAAAACCCTTTGGTATACCACCTCACCCCAACATGCATAATGTTGGGAATGCCTGGCACCCCAGGAGACCTGGTAGAACTTATGGGCCCATGGGTGTGTCATCAAAATGAGCTGCCCAGATGTCTGATGTTGTTGGTGAGAAGAATCTCCCCTCTGATCTCTCAGAATCTTAGTTCCACAAGGGCTTCACTTTTTGCCTGACTTGTCGCAACTCCCCTTGATTTGAATGAGGCACATGCCTCATCTCTAAGCACTGACTGCCACAGATGTTTATGCTGCACATCACATTATTTTTCTGCCTTTAGAGGTTTTCTGTGTACCTGGGTCAGGGAACACAATTTAGGGTGCAGTAACTGTATCATTTGTGGCATTTTTTAGGGAATTAAAGAGCCTGACAAATCTTGCAGGAGTCTCCTAGTTATATCTTGGAGTAATCTGTGTCAAAAACTCAAAATGTTGGCCCTGGCCAGTTGGCTCAGCGGTAGAGTGTCGGCCTGGCGTGCGGGGGACCCGGGTTCGATTCCCGGCCAGGGCACATTAGGAGAAGCGCCCATTTGCTTCTCCACCCCCTCCCCCTCCTTCCTCTCTGTCTCTCTCTTCCCCTCCCACAGCCAAGGCTCCATTGGAGCAAAGATGGCCCGGGCGCTGGGGATGGCTCCTTGGCCTCTGCCCCAGGCGCTAGAGTGGCTGTGGTCGCGGCAGAGTGACGCCCCGGAGGGGCAGAGCATCACCCCCTGGTGGGCAGAGCGTCGCCCCTGGTGGGCAGAGCGTCACCCCCTGGTGGGCGTGCCGGGTGGATCCCAGTCGGTCGCATGCAGGAGTCTGTCTGTCTCTCCCCGTTTCCAGCTTCAGAAAAATACAAAACAAACAAAAAAAACCCCCTCAAAATGTTGAGTCAGAATGGGGCGTAACAGACAGTGGAAAGCTTCAAGGGCCCCCCTCACTGCCAGCACTGAGTTCCTCCTGCAGAAGGTGCCTGTGGAAGGCTGGGCATTGTCCTGGGCGGTGTGGAAGGCTGGGCGTTGTCCTGGGCGGTGTGGAAGGCTGGGCGTTGTCCTGGACGGTGTGGAAGGCTGGGCGTTGTCCTGGGCGGTGTGGAAGGCTGGGCGTTGTCCTGGGCGGTGTGGAAGGCTGGGCGTTGTCCTGGGCGGGTGGGAATTGTCCTGGACGGTGTGGAAGGCTGGGAGTTGTCCTGGATGGTGTGGAAGGCTGGGCGTTGTCCTGGGCGGGTGGGAATTGTCCTGGACGGTGTGGAAGGCTGGGAGTTGTCCTGGGTGGTGGGGAAGGCTGGGCGTCATCCTGGGCAGTAGAGGGAATCTGGGATGAGTATGCAGTGCCATCCAGATGTCACATGCCGACTCCCTTGGCAGGATATAAACAGAATGTCCTTGTTTGCAGGCATCATCTCTTTCCTGGGTGATTCTGCTCCACTGAGTATAGAAACGGAGATAATGATGGAGCAGGTGAAGGAACATTACCAAGACCTCAAGATCCAGCTGGAGACGAAGGTCCGGGGGCATGGGGGAGGCCACAGGGACATTTGGGCGCTTCCTGCTGCATGCCCGAGAGCTTCACTCGCTGTGCTGACGGTTCTGCATGCACGTGTCTGTCCGTGGAGCCCCTGCTCCATTGTCAGCCCACTCAGGAAGAACGTCTATAGGGAACAGGAAATAAACTTGACATTTAACCTCAAGCCCTTTTTGGAGGGAGGTGGACCATAAGGAATAACTAATAGTGGGAGGGAATGGGCTTATGCATGTCACAAGGATACTGTTGAGGCCAGACATCTCTGCTTGCTCTGACACTGGGGAGTCACAGCTCCTGGTCTTGTTCTAAGCTAAAATGACCTTGGGACTTACCCTTGGTGTTATACTTCATGGATTCATGCCAGGACCACCCTGGCCAAGTCTGTCTTCCCATTCGATTGTGTCTCTTGCTCTGTTATTGGATTGTGGTGGGTTTTATTAGAGGATTATGTCCATGACGCGTTATCAGGTCAGGTGTCTCAGACTGAGTAGCAGCAATGCAGGGCCACCTCTGTCTTGCGGTTATGTTTGTGGGTTCCCTGGCTGTGTTAGTTCATAGCTGCTGTATCAGCTGTATTTGTGGCTGGATAATAGTCCTTTCCACTGGAGCCTCCAGGGAGTTTAGAGCCGCCCCACTGACCTCAAGAAGGCTCCCTGTTCTCTCACTGTTGTCACAGCCTCAGCCATCATCCTCATGCTTCCAGGCTAGGTTCCTGGCTCAGCTGGCCTCCAGCCTCCCTTCTCTACCTGCTGGATCTGCCTCATGGGGATGATGGGAGGTTATGGGGAAAAATAAAGCCTGTGGCCACCTGGGCCCTTGGGGAGCCTTAGACATTGTTGGCATGGCTGTTTCCTGCGCCTCCTCAGATCTGGGCCACCCGCTCTTTGAGTGTGCCACCAGGCAGCCTCATACTTCTGTGGTCTCTTGTCAGTCAGTCCTGGTTGACATTGCTCATATTTCTCTGCTCAGGTAAATTACTATGAAAGAGAAATTGAAGTGATGAAAAAGGACTTTGCAAAGAAGAGAAAGGAAATGGAGCAGGCTTTCAGGCTTGAGGTCAGTGTGCTGGAGGATCAGAAAGCCAACCTCGAAATGCTCCACGTGAAATCTCAGGAGGTCATCCAAGGCCTGCAAGACCAGCTGCAGAGTGCAACCCGTGGCCATGAGCTGGAGAGGGGGCGGCTGGAGCAGACCCAGCAGCCAGCCCGGGAGCCGGCCCCGGGGGACGAGGAGCTGCCCCAGACGCATCAGCACGAGCTGCAGCGGTTCAGGTCCAGCGCTGTGTCCTTTCGGGGTTTCACGTCTAGGGTTTCTTGTCAGGGACCAAAATTTAAAATTGGTTTATGCAAACTGCTCAGAATAGTAATAGCTATTAACTAGGTGGTTTTTCTCGGGGGCAGGTGGCTGAGCACTGAAAGAGCAGGTCATTGTATAAGAATTTTTACCTTAAATTTGAAATAGGTATTAACCAGAGCTTGGGCTATGAAATGATGTACTTGGTAGAGTTTTAATTCAGTGTTGTTCACCTTCAGTTTCAGACTTGATTGGTGTAGTAAAGTGCAATATATTCTCCATCATTTAATATCATATCTCATTGTAATTTTCTAGAACATTGCTGTAGCTCATGGGGAGATGGATAAAGGATCTGAAAGCCCTAAAACAATGGAAAGAGCCATTAATTTGGGTTAGTGAGGTTCTTGAAAAGGCTAAAATGTATGAGCAAAGGAGAAAAAAGGTTTCTTGGGAAAACCAGAATGTAGTCTCACAGTGTCATCAACTTAGATTGAGTAACTAGTTACTGTGGGCTCAGTGGTGGTCAGCCAGCCGCTCCCTGTCCTGTGTGGAGTCTTGGATCCTCCCTAGCTCAGGAGAACATGGCCACACCACATACCTGTTGACCTAAAGCTGAGCAGACAGCTCACAGCTAAGGTGCCCTCCACACACCTGCTCTCTTCATGAACGGGCTCCCTGTCGGCACGGTTGGGTTCCTTATTGTTGCCAAATGGACATGGCTCCAGTCACCTCGCTGATAGCAGGAGGTCACGTGCTCCAACCTGGGAGAGGTGGGCCCGTCTTTCTTTGTCTTGAGGTCTGGGAGCAGCCTGAGAAGTCCGTGCCTGTGCTCTTTCCCCCGTCCGCTGCAGATGACACCCTCTGAGGCTTGCAGGAACTGACTGATGCTCTGGGTGGAGATGATAAGTCATTTTTAAATCACATGCTTCCCGTGAACTCTGTTATTTTCTCTGAAACTCAGAGCTGTGTGATAAGTGACCAAAGATCTCTGCAAACCCCCACGAGGCAGCAAAGGAGCTGGGCAGGTGGCCTTCTCCCTGGCATTGCCAGCCCTAGAGGCCTTGACCTTCTTTGGGAGGAGCTGTTCCTGCTGTTCACGGTCCCCCTGCAGCCTGGAGGCAGAGCCCTGTCTGGCTCGGGCGACACTGGGTGGGGCAGGGAACACGCCTGTCGCAGGCTGAGTGCTGTCATGCAGCCCTCACCACAGCCGTGACTCCGTTCTTCCAGGGCTGCCAAGGCCTCTGCCCCAGCAACTGAGAGAGGTTTTCAGGGCAGTTTTGACTATGGATAGGTTTTACCCATCTGATTAAAACTCAAGGCCAATGCTGTCCTTTGAACTTTCTGCAGTGAAGGACATCCCTGTGTCTGCTGTGTCCGTTAAGACAGCCACCAGCCACATGTAGCTGGTGAGCATGAACATGTGGTCTGGGTGACTGAGGGCCTGGATTTTAAGTTTGTTCATTTTTAATAACTTACATTTAATGACATCTTTGTTGACTTCTGTATATGGAACCCAAGCCTGTGAGGGACAGTCCTCCAGCAGCCTCTCTGATGCGGGTTCTAGGATGTGTGTGCAAGTCCAGGAGCATGAAAGTGAGGGAGGATAAAGCCAGCCAAGCCCCAGCAAGTCAGCTCAGGTGGTTAGCACATTGTCCTGAGACTCCAGGGGTATGGGTTTGATCCCTGGTTGGGACACATGCAGGAGTCAACCGATGAAGGCAAAAACAAGGGGAATAGCAAGTCAGTGTTTCTCTCTCCCCCTCTCTCTCCCCCTGTTTCTCTTCCTCCCCTCTTGCTAAAATCAATAAATAGAAAAATTCTTAAAAAGCCAGCCAAGCAGAGAGGAGGTCTGAGGCTTAGAATAAGAAAACACTGTGTGGCTGGATAGCTCGGTTGGTTAGGCATCATCCCAGAGCACAGAGATTGCCAGTTCGAACCCCAGTCAGGGCACAAACGTGAACAGATCAATGTTCCTGTCTCTCACTCTGCCCCTTCCTCTCGCTAAAATTAATAAATAAATGTAAAATAAAATAAAATAAAAGACTGTGTAGCCTTGGCTGGCTGGCCCAGTGTACAGAGCATTGTCCCAGAACTCTAGGGTGATGGGTTTGACATGCAGGAAGCAACCGGTGAGTGCACAACTACTATAACTGGAACAGTTAAGTGGAACTACAGTCTCTCTCTCTCTCTTTCTCTCTCTCTCTCTCAATCAATGGAAAATAGAAAGAAAAAGAAAAGTTTGTGTGACTTTTCTAACCAGAGTGGAAGGTCTGGGACTTCGAGCTGCAGCTTGCAGTGCCTGTGACTCATTCTGTGTCTGTAAGAAAGAGGTTAAAGTTGAGCTGAACCAGCAGGCCACTCACTGTAGGGATTTATCACTACAGCATCAGCAGAAGGAGGAAGAGGTGCTGCAAGTGAGAGAGACAGAGCAGCTCGACCTGGAGAAGGAGCCAAGGGAAGAGAGGGAGAGACTCACACACTGTAAACAGCGGCAGCTGAAGCTCAGGAGTTGACAAGCAAAGAGCAAGTGCAGCTCTGCAAGTCCTTTGCCCTTAAGGAGAAGCAAGAGGGTGCTGGTGGGCCCGCGATCCTCAGTGCAGGCAGGAGGCCCCGGGCAGAGCCCAGTCCCAGTCCCTTCCATGGCATCCAGAATGCCCTTAAAGAACTTCAGCCTCGGAGAGCACAGTTGGGGTGTGCTTGACCTCAAGAAGGTGGTTTCTGCTTCCACAGAGAAGTGGTCACAGGTACAGCCAAGGTGGGTGGACAGGGGAGTGGTCCTGGAGGACCAAGTGCCTTGTGCTGATGGCCCAGTCAGCCTGAGCCAGCCTGAAGTCTGGGCACTGCCCTTGGAACAGAGGGAGATGCCTCATCCCCTGAGCCCCAGAGGGTGGGCTGGCTATGGGGAGACTGGGAGGCAGCAGGCAGTTCTCAAGGAGCAATCTAGGAGCCCAGGCAGTGCGTCAGCCCCTGCAGGGAGCCTGGGGCAGCCCTCAGAGGAGCAGGCCTGGGGCAGTGAGAGCACCCTGGCGTTGCGGCTGCAGTCCAGGGGGGAAAGGCCAGGAGGGGCACCTCGAGCCCCAACCCAGGCTCGCTGGCCCCTGGGTGGCCAGGTAGGTTCCGTTCAAAGCCTTGAAGGAGGCAGAAGCTGAAATTTCCCTGGAGAGAGAGAAAAATGACATGAAAACCAAACTTCTGCAGCTGGAAGTGATCATTTGGGCTCTTGAGAAAGGAGCAGACTCAAGAGAGAACAATAGGTTTGTTCTCTCTCCATTATCAGAATGCCAGGTTATACCCTCTGACCTCTCTTACTTTGTGCATGTGCCTTTCTGGCTGACCTGCTCGCAGCTGATCTAACAGGTGGTTATAGAACCCTGATGCTTGTCCAGTGGTCATGAGCCTGACCATGGCCTCAGGCATCCCGAAGGTCACCAGACACCCAGTGAGTGGATAGAGGGGCAGAGATGAGCGTTGGCATCTCATCTGACTCTGATGTATCTTGCCCTTGTCCTTCGGAAGTTTCTGCTGGTGTCACAAGGACAAAGATTGGGCTTGGAGCCTCGTTTCAGTCCTTGGACATCTGAGCCCTCTTCCTGCTGACTTTGAGCAGGATCCACTATAGCATCCCACCCATGTGCGTGCCAGGTATCGTCCTTGAGCTGGAAGTCCCTGTGCTATTGGAGCAGCAATAGAGGAGGCCATCGTCCACCTAAAGGGCCCTTCTGCTGCTGTGTTTTGGGGTGCTTGGCACCACCTGGCAGTATTGGGGCTGGGCCTGGTGCCCCAACGGCTCTAGGAGCTGCAGCTGATGCCTTCAGTGGCGGCCTCAAGGTGGGGAGATGACCTGGAGATGTTGGTCTGTTGGCAGAGTACAGAGAGAGCCCAGGTATGTGGCTAGGCCCTCCTCCCCATATTCCCCTGGGGGACTCAGACTGGCACATGCTTTCTCAGAAGCCTGGAATTCTAGAAGGGCTTTCACAAATATTGCAGGGCACGGCTTCAGGTGTTCTAGTTCCTCTGGAGACAGAAGGCTGCCATGGAGATGTCATCGGCGCTTGCACGCCACAGTGACTGTGACGTGGTCATTGTAGGCAGTGTCATTTGGTCCCATTAACTCCACACAGTACATCTGTGAGGTGCGTGCTTCATGTGTAGACGGAGGCTCCATAGGGCTTTGTGTCACTTGTCGAAGCTGGTGACACTGTTACAGCAGACTCGAGTTTGTCCTGGAGCATGACTACAGGGTGTGGTGAGACCTCCACTGCAGCTCACGTGCCAACTCCTGCTGGCATGGAACAACGGGCAGGCTGCTTCCTTAAAAAAAAATAAAGATTATATAAGATTTATGATAAACCAAAAGGAGTAAGTGTCAGTGTGCCACCCAGCTTAAGAAAGAAAATAGCATAGCTGAAAGCCATTGCGTTTGGGAGCAAAACGGATGTTCGTAGCTCTCATCATGTGGGGAAGCACTACGCCTCCTGCACGTCTCAGTGTTAGAAAGAAATGCATTCCCAACATTTTAAGGGTGAGGAGACAAAGGCTATGCCACTCAAACCATGTACATTTTTCAGGGACACATACATGTGTGGTGAAATCCTTGAGATTATATAGAAATAATGATCCCAAATTCAAGCTGCTGGTTTTCTGCGAGGCTGGGGTTCCGGTCGGGGAAGGCTACATGGCACAGTCCTAGCCCCCTAGGTAGAGGAGACCTGATGCCGGTCGGGGAAGGCTACATGGCACAGTCCTAGCCCCCTAGGTAGAGGAGACCTGATGGGGGGGTTGTCTCAGGTCAGAGGGATCTGGAGAGTGAGCCTGTTTAGAGGGGACGGTGGTAGTTGCTGGTGCTACTGGGACTGGGGAGGGCTTCTCAGCACACTGCCAGGGTCCCTGAACAGGGCTCTGAGGTGACAGGGCAAAGGAAGTGGTTGCTGCAGCTGTCCATGCAAGAGGTGATGGTGGCTGGGGTCATAGTTATAGTGACAGCCTCAGAAGTGCAGGAAACTGACTGGCAGAAGGCTGGAGGTTGGAAGTGTGTCGCAGAGCAATTAGAGGACTCCTGGGAAATGCAACCAGAGAGGGAGAAGACAGGAGGGTGGAATTCAATTACTTCTGAGGAGCCTGTGGTACTGCTGTCCCCTGTAGAGGGTGAAGTGGGTGAAGAAACGGGAAAGGTTCCCAAAACTGAGAGACTTGTGTCCTTTGAGGAAGATTGCTGTAAGGAGGAAGGGACATCTGTGTCAGGAGCCACTGAGAGACCAGTTCACAAAAGACCCGCAGCTGGAAGGAGGCACACCCTGAGACCACCGGGGTCCCTTACCCCAAGGCTGGCCCACAGTCCTGGTTCCCACTCTGGGGGCAGAGCTGTCCCCAGCCAGTGGGCCGTTGGCCATAACTCCAGTGTGTGTCTTATAGTGACTTCTAGATAAACCACCTCCCAAACCACAGCAGCTGCAAGACCCCAGCTGGGCGAAGGTCAGACCTGCAGGATTTTGAAGATCATGGTGATGATTTTGTCCTTTATGTAGAGTGGCAAAACCAGATTTGTGTTGTGAAGAACTTCTGTCAGCAGTTTAGAGAACAGCAGGGACGGTCTGGGTGCCCACATGACCTGAGCCATCCAAGGTCACCCTGCTCTCTTTTTTGTTCTACATACCCCCCTGTGCACCCTTATTTTTTCTGAAATTCAAGTGATTGCAGACACTTGACTGCTAAACACTATATAGCATGTTATTTTTTTTAATATATATATTTTTAAATATTATTTATTCATTTTTAGAGAGGAGAGAGAGAGAGGGAGAGAGAGAAACAGAGAGAGAGAGAAGGGGGAGGAGCTGGAAGCATCAACTTTCATATGTGCCTTGACCAGGCAAGCCCAGGATTTCGAACCGGCGACCTCAGCATTTCCAGGTTGGCGCTTTATCCACTGCGCCACCACAGGTCAGGCTAGCATGTTATTTTGTAAGAACAAGGACATTCTTCTGCACATTCACAGTATCATGATCAGATATGAGAAATTTAACATGAATTCAATGCTTTTTTTTTTTTTTTTTTTTTGTATTTTTCTGAAGCTGGAAACGGGGAGAGATAGTCAGACAGACTCCCGCATGCGCCCAACCGGGATCCACCCGGCATGCCCACCAGGGGCGACGCTCTGCCCACCAGGGGGCGATGCTCTGCCCCTCCGGGGCGTCGCTCTGCCGCAACCAGAGCCACTCTAGCGCCTGGGGCAGAGGCCAAGGAGCCATCCACAGCGCCCGGGCCATCTTTGCTCCAATGGAGCCTTGGCTGTGGGAGGGGAAGAGAGAGACAGAGAGGAAGGAGGGGGGGGGGGGTGGAGAAGCAAATGGGCGCTTCTCCTATGTGCCCTGGCCGGTAATTGAACCCGGGTCCCCCACACGCCAGGCCGACGCTCAACCGGCCAGGGCCTCAATGCTATTTTTAATTTGCGCTCCATGTTCCAATTTCCCCAATTGTTTCTTCCTTATTGTTCATTCTAGATCAATCAAGGATCGTGCTCTGCATTTAGTTATCATATTTCTTTAATATCTTTTTATCTAAGAGAGTGTATCAGTTTTTAAATTAATTTTTGTCAGTGGACATTTACCTTTCTATCATGATAAAAAATATATATAACATAAAATCAATCATTTTAACTATTTTAAGTGTATAAATCAGGGGCATTCAACACTCATAGTGTTGCACAATCATTATCACTATGCACTTCCAAAACTTTCATCATCTCAAACAGAAACTCTGTACCTGTTAAACAATAATTTTGGCTAGTATTTTATTGAGAATTTAACATTAATATTGGTAAAGGATGTTGGTCTATAGTTTTCCTGGGGTATCTTTGCTTGGCTTTGGTTATTGGAGTAATGTTGGCCTCATAGAATGAATTAGGAAGTATTCTCTCTTCAGTATTTGGGAAGACTTTTAGATGGACTGTTGTATTGTGCCTATTAAATGTGTAGATTTGAGTCTTACAAAAAATTCTTAGCGCCCTGGCCGGTTGGCTCAGCGGTAGAGCGTCGGCCTAGCGTGCGGAGGACCCGGGTTCGATTCCCGGCCAGGGCACACAGGAGAAGCGCCCATCTGCTTCTCCACCCCTCCGCCGCACTTTCCTCTCTGTCTTTCTCTTCCTCTCCCGCAGCCAAGGCTCCATTGGAGCAAAGATGGCCCGGGCACTGGGGATGGCTCTGTGGCCTCTGCCCCAGGCGCTAGAGTGGCTCTGGTCGCAACATGGCGACGCCCAGGATGGGCAGAGCGTCGCCCCCTGGTGGGCAGAGCGTCGCCCCCTGGTGGGCGTGCCGGGTGGATCCCGGTCGGGCGCATGCGGGAGTCTGTCTGACTGTCTCTCCCTGTTTCCAGCTTCAGAAAAATGAAAAAAAAAAAAAAAAAAGAATGGCAAAAAAAAAAAAAAAAGAATGGCCAAAAAAAAAAAAAAAGAATGGCAAAAAAAAAAAAAAAAAAGAATGGCAAAAAAAAAAAAAAAAGAATGGCTGAAGCTGGAAACAGGGAGAGACAGTCAGACAGACTCCTGCATGCGCCCGACCGGGATCCACCCGGCACGCCCACCAGGGGGCGACGCTCTGCCCATCCTGGGCGTCGCCATGTTGCGACCAGAGCCACTCTAGCGCCTGGGGCAGAGGCCACAGAGCCATCCCCAGTGCCCGGGCCATCTTTGCTCCAATGGAGCCTTGGCTGCGGGAGGGGAAGAGAGAGACAGAGAGGAAAGTGCGGCGGAGGGGTGGAGAAGCAGATGGGCGCTTCTCCTGTGTGCCCTGGCCGGGAATCGAACCCGGGTCCTCCGCACGCTAGGCCGACGCTCTACCGCTGAGCCAACCGGCCAGGGCTCTTAGCCATTCTTAAACTATTGAGTCTCGTTTATCTTGAAGTAAATGATGGTGTTAGATCTTTTCACTTTTATTCTATTTCTTAACCTTTTTTTCATATCTTCTATCCTGTTTTCTCTGTCACATTCTGGGTACTTTTCTCATATCTCTGTGCTTCAAGTCAGTAAATTCTCCAATTGTGTCTAATCTTTCATTTAATCGATTTGGTATTCATTTTAACATTGACTTTTTTCATTTCCAGAAATTCTGTGACATTGACTTTCTTTTTTGTTGTTTGTATTTTTCTGAAATGAGAAGCGAGGAGGATGAGAGACAGACTCTCGCATGTGCCTGACCAGGATCCACCTGGAATGCCCACTAAGGGCCAATGCTCTGCCCATCTGGGGCATTGCAACCAGAGCCATTTTAGTGCCTGAGGCAGTGGCCATGGAACCATTCTCAGTGCCTGGCTCAACTTTGGTCCAGTGGAGCCTTGGCTGCGGAAGGGGAAGAGAGAGATAGAGTAAGGGAGAAGGGGAGGTGTGGAGAAGCAGATGGGCGCTTCTCGTGTGTGCTCTGGCCGGGAATTGAACCCAGGACATCCACATGCTGGACTGATGCTCTTACCACTGAACCAACCAGCCATGGCCACATTTTTATAATTACTTGTTGCATGTTCATTTTAAATTTTTTATCTTTTATTTATATTGGTATTTCATAATATTTATCTTCAGTGTCTAATGATTCCAATGTCTGAGGTTTCTATGGGATCTAATTCTGGGGTTTTGTTTTTGTTTTTGTTTTTTTGCTTCTGTTGACTCTCAGAGGTGGCTTTTTTTTTTCTTTTTTGTTTTGTGACAGAGAAAGAGAGAGGAAAAGATAGGGACAGACGGACAGGAAGGGAGAGATGAGAAGCATCAATTCTTTGTTACGGCTCCTTAGTTGTTCATTGATTGCTCTCTCATATGTGCCTTGACTAGGGGGCTACAGCAGACTGAGTGACCCCTTGCTTAAGCCAGCGACCTTGGGGTTGTGTCTGTGATCCCACGTTCAAGCCAATGACCCTGCGCTCAAGGTGGTGAGCCCGCACTCAAGCTGGCGACCTCAGGGTTTTGAACCTGGGTCCTCTGAGTCCCAGTCCGACGCTCTATCTACTGCGCCATGACCTGGTCAGGCGAGGTGACTTTTTTCTATGTATGTTGTAATCTTTGATTGTGAGCTCATTTTTGTGTGATGTTCATCTCTGTGAATGGGGGAGCTGTAGTATAGGCTGCTTCCTGAAGGAAGGATGTATAGTGCTTTTGCCAACAATAGGGGGCCAATTAATCTGGGACCATGTTAACCTGCTTGCAGGGTACTACCTTAATGCAGGTGTCTATGAAAGTGTCTTAACATTGCTGGCATAGACATTGGCTTTAAGGTATTCCCTATCTTTGTGTTGCTTAATGCTCACAGCTTGGTTTCAGCTTCCAGGTTTTTGTTTTGTTTGGAGCTCTTGGAGGTATCCATCACCTTCAGTGAGAGTGGTCATACACTGTATGATCAACTTCACACAGGTGCTAGTTGTTCGGTGAGGTCCAGGCAACTCGAAGTAGACTGCTGCCCCCCCACACACACACATATAAATTGAATAAATTGAATCAATTTATTTCCATCCTGGAGCCAGTGACAGTTTCAAAACACAGATCTCATTTGTTTTACTCCACTGCTTGAAAACTTTAGCTACTTTTAAAATTCCAATGACTTTTATTTATATTTCTCTTTAGTTCCTCATGAGATAAAATGAAATCATACTCATGCTTATAAAAGAAGTACTTGATATTATAAAAATACATAAAATAAACACAATGAGGTCATATAGCTTTGATTATTTTTAGATTGAAAAAGTTTCAATGCCAGATAGAGATTTATTGGGGGTGATAAATGTCAGCCAAACCAACATGTATTAAGAATAAATTCTCGGCCCTGGCTGGTTGGCTCAGTGGTAGAGCATCGGCCTGGTGTGCAGAAGTCCCGGGTTCGATTCCCGGCCAGGGCACATAGGAGAAGCGCCCATCTGCTTCTCCACCCCTCCCCCTCTCCTTCCTCTCTGTCTCTCTCTTCCCCTCCTGCAGCCGAGGCTCCACTGGAGCAAAGATGGCCCGGGCGCTGGGGATGGCTCCTCGGCCTCTGCCCCAGGCGCTAGAGTGGCTCTGGTCACAACAGAGCAATGCCCTGGAGGGGCAGACCATCGCCCCCTGGTGGGCAGAGCGTCGCCCCCTGGTGGGCGTGCCGGGTGGATCCCGGTCAGGCGCATGCGGGAGTCTGACTGTCTCTCCCCATTTCCGGCTTCAGAAAAATATAGAAGCAGAAAAAAAAAAAATTAAAAAAAAAAAAAGAATAAATTCTAGGCAGCAGGTATGGGTTTTAGCTGCCTCATTTGTGCTATTTATTGGTAATTTGCTCATCTGTCGCACATTGAAGGCGTTACGTAAGCAAAGACTCTAAGAGTCATCAGAAAGTAAAGGTGGCTGCAGATACAGGTCATTCATGTAGTAACTGGTCATACATCCTTTTTCCCAGGAAGAATCCCCCTGATAATCAGGATTCTCTCCATATTGATGTGAGCATCATCTTAGGTTTCTCCTCCCAGAGCTGTGACTTCAGATTATAGGCTATGGGGTGGGGCCTCTCCTTAAAGAGAAAAATGTGCCCAAGTGTTTCAGTCTTCTGAACCCTGTGTTTCTTAGCTCCATGCTGGAGGTAATGGGTAGAAGGATGACTATCTTTTGTAATAAGCTGAGGACTCACACCAACATTGTGCATTGGTACCAACCACGGACACATTTCAGTTAGAAAGTATAAGATGCAGAAACAGGTCAGCTATAAACACAAAGTAAATGGAACCAAGGTACCAAATACATTAGTAAGTTGTTAATTGTGTGATCATTTTGGAAGCTTAGAAAGCTCTGTTTTCTGTGGCTTATTTCTAGGGAGATGCAAACCGTATCGTGTTAACACTGGATAGAGAAAAAGGAAGAGGAAGCTCTAGGGAAGGGGAAATGAAATGTAGACTGCAGGATTGCCGTGACTTCCAACTTCTAGACCAGACTTGTGCGGACTGCATATGGTCCTAGTGGCTGGAGTTTCCACTCTTCTTTCTCTTTTTATTTTTCATGCAGAATTGAGTTGAATAGGCTTTCTGAAGAAAACACGGTATTGAAAAATGAGCTGGGGAGGATTCAGCAAGAGCTCGAATCTACAGAAAGGACAAATGATACACAGAGGTACGGGCCCTGTCTCAGTGGTTCCACGCAGAACTGACAGCCTATCACACATTTCACTCTTTGTAGAAGGAGCTTAGAAGGTATTATTGCTGTAGAAAATGGGATGTGTTCACAGATCAACCCCACATTCCAGAATACCCTAAGTTGGTGAGCCGTGCTGACCTCTGACCAGCCTGGACATGCTGAAAGGGCTCAGACCTCCTTGCAAATGTTGGCAACCACCTTCATTCCTGAGTGCCTGGTCTCAGAAGTTTGAGGTAGAAAGTGCGTGCGTGATAGGAAGTCACCACCACAGCGCGCAGCTCCAGCAGAGACCCGCATCTCTCTGAAGTCCATGTGCACACACTTTTCACCCCTACAAAACACTCCACATTATGCTAAGGGCTGGGGGAGGCAGCAAGTACTTTTGTAGGGGTGAGTGGTGCCCATGATGCCTTTCTGGGCATGTAAATCCTGTTCATTCATGTCTTGATAATGGTTTCAGCTGTACTTTTCCTCCAAGATTTGTTTCTGGCCTATTGACTTGAGTGAGTCAGAGTCAGGGTGGGGAGGTGGGGAGGGGAAGAGGGGCGAAGACCTGAGCACTGAGGCTGGAGAGAGTGTTGGGGGTGAGGGGAACACAGAAAACCTGTCAGTGGAGTTCTGCTCTCACAATTGCTCTATTTTATCCAAGGACAGGTGGTTGCCTTCTTTTCAACTCTGAAGTTAAAGATTAGCTCAGTTCTAAAATGCTGAGAATGCGGTGCTGATTTGATACAATTGCTGTGATGATTAATTAAAATGTGAACTCCTGAGCAGGTGGTCAGTAAGTGATTGCTATTACATTATAGCAGTTCTGAAATCTAAAAATTTTTTCAATCTAGAAACCATTTTTTTCCGTTTGCTGCCAGCACCCCTTGGACAAGAACTTCTTGAATGTCAGGCCACTTTGGCCTTTATGCTGCTGGTAGTGAGTAGTCTCAGGCTGTGCTGAAGAGGAATTAATGGGTGAATTGAGGAATGTCGTGAAGGACGTTCTGTAACCGTGGCAGTGTCCTCTGGTTCTGAGGACTGGGATCTGCATTGGGTCAGCAGCCGCAGCTGGAATAGTGTAGAACAGGCAGAGTGGTTGCAGGGTACCAGGAGCAGGTGTGATAGTGTTGTGTGGCTACACATCCAAGGCTGCAGTTACACAGGGTGATGACTGGGAAAAAAGAAACTGGCTGCCCAAAGTGATGTTAATTTTGCTTCTTCAACAGAAAGGAAATGGAGGCTTTAAAGAGAGACAAGGAGAAGGCCTGCTCTGAAATGGACGAGCTCAGCAAACAGGTCAAGTATCCACACCTGGCATGATGCTGCTGCCACAGCCTCCTTTTTTCCTTTTTATTTTGAAGTCATTTCAAATGTACCAGAAGGAAATAGAGAACTTTTTTCTGAAAGATTTGAGTGTGAGTTGTGACCCGTCAACCCCTCATCCCTCAAAATCAGGAAATGAATGTGGTGCGGGTCCCTGCGTTACTCCTGCCTGGTCAGCTCTGCCAGCCCTCCCACCCGGGCAGAATCGTGCTTGGCCTTCAGGCTCTTTCAGTCTGCCCTGGGGCTTTAGGACCTTGGCACTTTTTAAACAGACTTTATTCATTTTAGAGAGAAAGAGAGGGAGGCAGGGAGAGAGAGAGAGAAGGGGGAGGAGCAGGAACCTCAGCATTCCAGGTTGATGCTTCACCCACCGTGGGCCTTGGCACTTCCAAAGATAACAAGCAGTTATTTTGTAGGAAGTTCCTCAGTTTTGTTTGATGTTTCCTTGTAATTAGATTGAGATAATGCATCTTGTAATTAGATTGAGATAATGCATCTTTGGCAGAAATATAAAAAACTGGTATTGTGTTCTCATTTCATGCAGTTGGACACAGTGATTGGCCCCATTACTAGTGATTCTTGGTTAGCGGTGTTGGCCAGGCTACTCCACAGTCAAGTTATTCTTCTCATCTTATGGGTGGATACTTTGATATTATGTAAATGTTCTGTTCTTCATCAAACTCCCACTTACTTCAGCATCTTTTGTTTTTTGGTGCAGTCAATTATTACTATGATTTCTTTTTCTTTCTGAAGCTGGAAACCGGGGAGACAGTCAGACAGACCGGGATCCACCCGGCACGCCCACCAGGGGCGACGCTCTGCCCACCAGGGGGCGATGCTCTGCCCCTCCGGGGCGTCGCCCTGCCGCGACCAGAGCCACTCTAGCGCCTGGGGCAGAGGACAAGGAGCCATCCCCAGCGCCCGGGCCATCTTTGCTCCAATGGAGCCTTGGCTGCGGGAGGGGAAGAGAGAGACAGAGAGGAAGGGGGTGGGTGGAGAAGCAAATGGGCGCTTCTCCTGTGTGCCCTGGCCGGGAATCGAACCCGGGTCCCCCGCACGCCAGGCCGACGCTCTACCGCTGAGCCAACCGGCCAGGGCCTTAATCACGTCTTTTAAAGACCCTGTCTCTCAATACTGTTATATTCTGAGGTATTGGGGGTTTGGGCTTCAATATGTGAATTTTGGGAGGACACAAATTAGCCTGTTACAAATAACACAACCAAGCTATTAAATACAATGCATGGATCTTATTCAGATTTCACCAGTTATACTTGTGTAATCGTGTGTGTGTTTGTGTGTAAGTTCCACACAATTTTATTCCCTATGTAGGTTCATATATTCACCTCCACAGTCAAGATACTGAAGGGTCCTTGACACCACAAGGACCTTTCATGTTGTTCTTTTATAACCACACCCACCTCCTTCCTGCGCCCTACTCCCACCCCAACCCCTGACAACCAATAATATTTCCTTCACTTCTAAAACTGTGTGATTTCAAAGTGTTATATAAAAGGAATAATACAGAATATAACCTTTGGGACTGGCTGTGCACACATATAACCCTGGAGAGTCATCCAAGTGGCATAGCTTCTTTCTATTGCTGAATAGCATTCGAAGGTATTGATGTCCCACAGTTTGTTTTAACACTCACCTTTTAATGGATAGCTGGGCTGATTTCAGTTTTGAGCCATCACAAATAATGCCGCTATGAATATAACTGTGCAGGATTTTGTAAAATGGTAAGTTTCTATTTCAGTGGGATAAGTGCCCAACAGTGAAGTTGCTGAGCTATGTATGTGTGGTAGTTCCATGTTAAGTTCTATGAGAAACTGCCAAACTGTTATCCAGAGTGGCTGTAACAACTTACATTCCACCAGCAATGTGGAAATTGCTGGTGATACAGTTTCTCCATATCCTTGTCAGCAGTTGCTGGTGTTGCTCTTTTATTCTGGCCACTGTGTATCCCTTTCTCCTATGTTGGTTCCACTCTGGGAAAGTGGTTTCCTCTGAGAGCCAGAGAAGAACAGAGTGCTGTGAATGTACTTCAAAATGGTCACTGTAGCAGTCTGCTAGGATATAAAACACCACAGGCTGGGGGCTTAAGCAACAGAGATTTATTGCCTCACAGTTCTGGAGGCCAGAAGTCCCAGATGAGCGTGCTGGCTGATTTGGCTCCTGGTGAGAACTCTCCCCTTGGCTTGCAGACGTCTGTCCTCACTGTCTGCACATGACCGTCCCTCAGTGCGTGCACACAGAGGGAGAGGCTGTCTCTTCTTTTCCTTCTTATCAGGTCATAGCACTATCAGATTAGAACCCCATCCTTTGAGCTCATTTAACTTTAATTACCTCCTAAAAGTCCTATCTCCAAATATAATAACATTGGGGGTTAGGTCTTCAATATGAATTTTGGGGGGACATAATAAAGTCAGTAGCAGTCACTTTATTATACTTGTTAGAAGCGAGAGGGCGTTTTTCTCTGATCTTAATTGTAAGGGTTTCTGAGGTTTGGGAAAGTGGGGGGCTCCCCTGAGCCTGGCCTCCTATGACTTGTTGACTCAAGCCAGTTCAGGCACAGCCCCCAGCACTCACTCTTCCAGCACCAGCATCCCGTCCTGTTTCAGGCTCCAGCCATCTGCTCCCGGTAAACAGCAGTTCTCTTTGCCTACGCCTCTAGTTTTCAGGGTGCTGGTTTGCCCTGTGACCTCAATTCTCTGATGGAGCGAAGAAGCATTGTTGGTTTTCAGTTTATTCCGCTTTCTTTCTTGTTAGGAGATGGGAATAATGATTTTAAAGCTCTTTACGTGCCAGACCAGAAACCCCAAATAGTACTGTTTTGAATTTTGGTTTCTGCATGTTCACTGTTGGGACGTGGACATACAATGCATTTTTATCTCTTGGTCTTGTATCCTGCCCATTGCTGAGCTTACTAATTAGTTCCAGGAGTGTTTTTGTTACCTTCAGCTTCTTAAATCCCTGCTCCATCCCCGAGATAAGTCCCCCAGCTTTTCTCTCCTGGCCCCCCTCTTCCCATGCACTGATGAGGTTCTGCCACAGAGACTGCCTCAGACTGCTTGTGGTGAGTGGCTTGTCTTGGCTCCCAGATGTGGGTGTTTGCTTCCACGCATGTGTGGTAGCCTTGCTTGGGCCTCCTCCATTGGGAGAATAATTCAGGGATTGATTTAAAATGAATCTTCAGACTCTACGTTTGCCTGAGGACCAGCATTTTTAATAAATGACCTATTTGAAGATTTCCTGGGCTCAGATAGCTGCCTGACCCCTACCCTATTCCAGCTTATCTCCAGGACACATTTGTAAATGGATTAGAGGCATCCACTTGCTTTCTTTCCCTCAGCTTTTGGTTAATGTAAACTGTAAAGACACAGAAAAGTTGAAATGATAATAAACTGACCAGCCACACACAACAACCTTAATTTTACAGTTGTTCACTGTAATATGTGCTTCAGTTATTTGTTTATATCTGCTTTTGTACTTCTGTCCATATATGTGTTTTCTGAACCATTTGAGAGTAACCGATATAATAATACTCTGCTCCAAAATATCTCAGCAAGTGTCTCTTAAAAATGAGTGCTTGGGCCCTGGCCGGTTGGCTCAGTGGTAGAGCGTTGGCCTGGCGTGCAGGAGTCCCAGGTTTGATTCCCGGCCAGGGCACACAGGAGAAGCGCCTATCTACTTCTCCACCCCTCCCCCTCTCCTTCCTCTCTGTCTCTCTCTTCCTTTCCCGCAGCCAAGGCTCCAGTGGAGCAAAGTTGGCCTGGGTGCTGAGGATGGCTTTATGGCCTCTGCCTCAGGCACTAGAATGGCTGTGGATGCAACAGAGCAACGCCCCAGATGGACAGAGCATCGCCCCCTGGTGGGCATGCCTGGTGGATCCCGATTGGGCGCATGCGGTAATCTGACTGCCTCCCTGTTTCCAACTTCAGAAAAATACAAAAAAAAAAGTGCATGTTCTACCTAGCCACAGTATTGCTATCACACTAAAGGAACTTAATCATGACCAGTATTCATACCAATCCACATTACTCTGATTGTTCAGAAATTCCTCTGCCTGTCTGTGTGTGTGTGAGGGACAGACAAGAAGAGAGCTGAGAAGCATCAGCTCACAGTTGTGGCACCTTAGTTGTTCATTGATTGCTTTCTCAAATGTGCCTTGACCGAGGGCTCCAGCTGAGTCAGTTACCCCTTGCTCAAGCCAGCGACCATGGGTTTCAAGCAAGAGACCTTTGGGCTTAAGCCAACAATTATGGGGTCACGTCTATGGTCCCATGCTCAAGCCAGCGACCTCGGGGTTTTTAATCTGGGTCTTTAGTGCCCCAGTCTGACACTCTATCCATTGCATCATCACCTGTTCGGACTGTTCAGAAATTTCTTATATAGTAAACTTTTTAGAACTAGGGTCCAGTTGAGGTTGACACACCACATTGAACTATCAATGCTATTTGGGGTTTACTGGCATAAAAACCTCTTTACCGTGCTATGTATTATGTGAGTCCGGGATTCAGACAGCACAGAGCAGACAGTCTATCTCTGCTTTGTGAGAATGACACCTTGGCTGGGAAGACTGAACAGGTGAGGTGACCAAGATGGCTGGGGCTAGAATAATCTTGAGGCTATATCCTTGGGGCCGTGCTTCTCGAGGGAGTGTCATGAAGGGAGGTATCAGAGAACGAGTGTTTCAGAAGGACCAGGTGGAAGGTTCAAGGCTTCTGAACCCACCTTGGAAATTACTCCATATCACTACCGTAGACCCCACAGAGCCACATGGAGGGACATAGGCTCATTTTTGTGAGTATTTACGTCACACTGCAGAGGAGATGTGGGATAAGAGAAGCTGTTAAGGATGTCTTTTTGAAAATATGGTCAGCCATGATGTGTCTTTAGTCTTTTTAATCTAGAACACCTGTTCCTCCCCAATGATGCTGACATTTTGGAGAGACCTGGCAGTCATCTTGTAGGCCATCCTATACTGTGGATCTATCCAGCAGTTTTCTGATAGTATTGATGTATCTAGTCCTCTGTCTCTTGTTTTTCTTATAAATTGCAAAATACCCATGTGCTCAGAAGACAGCTGTTAACATATAATTTTTCCTTCTGCAATTAAAACCCAGATGAATGCAAATTAGAATTAAAGAGGTGATGCCTTGGTCAGTTGGCTCTGCAGTAGTGTGGCAACCTGGTGTGTGGATGTCCCAGGTTTGATTCCCAGTTCGGGCACACAAGAGAAGCAACCATCTGCTTCTACACCCCTCCTCCCCTCTCTTTCTCTCTTTCTCTCTCTCTCTCTCGTTCTCCCCATTGCAGCCATGGCTCGATTGGTTCGAGCAAATTGTCCTGAAGTGCTGAGGATGACTCCATGGCCTCTGCCTCAGGTGTTAAAAATAGCCCCATATGGGCAGAGTATTGCCCCCTAGTGGGCTTGCCAGGTAGATCCTGGCAAGGTGCATGTAGGAGTCTTTCTCTCTGCCTCCCCTCCTCTCACTAAAAAAAAAAAAAAGAATTAAAGAGGTGATCAACATAGCCTGACCAGGCGGTGGCGCAATGGATATAGAGTCAGACTGGGATGCGGAGGACCCAGGTTCGAGACCCCAAGGTCACCAGCTTGAGCGCGGCTCATCTGGCTTGAGCAAAAAGCTCACCAGCTTGGACCCAAGGTCGGTGGCTTGAGCAAGGGGTTACTCCATCTGCTCTAGCCCCCCGGTCAGGGCACATATGAGAAAGCAATCAATGAACAACTAAGGTGTCACAACGAAAAAATGATGATTGATGCTTCTCATCTCTCTCTGTTCCTGTCTGTCTGTTCCTATTTATCCCTCTCTCTGACTCTCTCTCTATCCCTGTTAAAAAAAAAAAAGCGGTGATCAACAGAAATACCAAGAGACATTTGACCTCTCACACTTCCCAATGTGGTGCCCTGAGGAGGATACAACAGCACTTGAGCAGTGTTTTGGCCAGAATATATTACCTGACAGTAATCACAGGAGAGCAACAGACAAACCCCAAATGAGGAACTGTTAAAGGGGGGAGAAG
The DNA here is from genome assembly GCF_036850995.1 of Saccopteryx leptura. Classification (NCBI taxonomy): domain Eukaryota; kingdom Metazoa; phylum Chordata; class Mammalia; order Chiroptera; family Emballonuridae; genus Saccopteryx; species Saccopteryx leptura. Next base: position 172,729,865 of record NC_089507.1, read on the forward strand.
AGAAGAGACTATGTTTGTCAAAAATGTCAGTGTTGCTTGACTTGTGGTGGCCCACTGGATAATAGCATCAACCTGGAATGCCAAGGTTGCCAGTTTGAAACCCCAGGCTTGCCCTGGCAAGGTGCGTACGGGAAGCAACTATGAGTTGATTCTTCCCCCCCATACACACACACGGTCTTTCTCTCTCTCTCCCCCTTATCTCCTCTCTTTAAAATCAATAGACTCTTTTTTGTGTGTGTGTGACAGAGACAGAGAGAGACAAAGAAAGGGACAACAGGAGCAGCAGACAGGAAAGGAGAGACAAAAAGTATCAGTTCTTCGTGGAGGCACCTTAGTTCATTGATTGCTTTCTCATATGTGCCTTGACCGTGGGGCTACAGCAGACCGAGTGACCCCTTTGTCAAGTCAGTTACCTTGGGCTCAAGCTGTTGAGCCTTACTCAAACTAGATGAGCCTGCACTCAAGCTGGTGACCTCGGGGTCTTGAACCTGGGTCTTCTGCTTCCCAGTCCGATGCTCTATCCACTGCGCCACTGCTTGGTCAAGTTAAATTTTTTTTTAATGTCAGTGTCATACAAGGCAAAGGTTATGGAAACATTCCAAACTCAAGGAGGCTAAGACAACCTGACAGATGAAGGAACTACCTGATTCTGGGTGCTCCAAAGATCATATTTGGGCCTGTTGACAAAACTGGAATGTGTATGGCACAACAAAGTGTATGTCGAAGAGCCCGACTTGCATGCATGGCAGCCTTGTAAGAGCAATGTAGTACAGGGCTGTGGCTCTACAAACCACGCTGTGTGTGTGCATAGAGAACACCAGTTGCAAAGCAGATAAGTAAAGGCCAGTGAGCCTTTGTAAAGGATACATGGATGTTCTCTGTAAACTTGCAACTATTCTGTGGGTTTGATCCAAAGAAAGACTTCGTAAAGTAAAGATGAATAAAAGAAAATCAACTAGCATGTTTACACCAGGACATGAAGGAAGGTTCCCTATCTGGCTATTAATAGAATCAAGGTTTTCCTGAGAGGAAAAGGTGAATGCGTATGACGATAGAAAAATAATTTTGGGGATCCAAGATGGCGGCAGAATAGGTGGAAACCACACTCATGTCCTTCCAGGATCAAACTGAAATTTCAGCTAAATTCTAGAGCAATCAACCTGATTAACCAACTGAAGATTAGCTGAAGAGAAGTCTTATAACCAAGGATTCACAGAAGCCATATTGAGACTGGTATGAAAAGCAAAAACATGAAAAGGGTTGATCCTGCACCCATTGTGGTAGTTAAGAATTTGGAGGAATATCTCAGCTGTAAGGTCTCCCTTGAGAAATGTGGGGTCTCAACTCCATGCCAGGATCCCCAGTCCTGAGTACTGAAGCCAGGAAGAGGAGCCCACAAAACATCTGGCTGTGAAAATCAGCCGGGATTCTGTCCACCCAGGAGAGGTGGAGCCCGCTAGAAATCCAGGTGCCCTCTTAAAGGGCAAGTGCACAAAATTTCATTTGCAGCCATTCATCTCAAACTCTGATGAAGGGAGGGCAGCTCACAGTGGACTTGAGTCATATGAAGAGAGACCAGATTGTATGGCTCTAGTGAGAGAGCTGAAGGAATAACCTTCAGGGACCCTGTGCTGAGCCCCTGTCATATATAGCCTACAGATGCCATCTTCCCTGAGTTGATCACTCTCCTTCATATGGCACCAGCCTGGGGGAATGCAGTAACCCCACCCTATGGACTCCTTATCACCCTGCCCTGCTAACTCATGCCCTGCATAGGAGTCAGCTGCCTGGCTCTATGGTGTAGACTTTATTGGAGAGCTCTTGAGGAGGCCCAGGCAGACTTGGGGTATCAGAGGCTGAGTTGTATAGTTCTGGAGCAGTTCTCTTCACCCCTACAAGCCTGACTAGAGCCTCCTCCTCACTACAGATTCACTAACCCTACCCTCTGAACTCATGATGGCCATACCTTGCCTGCACAGAAGTCAGCTGGCTGTGGCCAGCTTAGGCCCCTGTTGTAGACTTTCTAAGGCGCCTTTTGAGGAGATCTAGGTGGAATTGGGGACAGACAGTTGTGTGACTCCAGGGATAGGCCGTTTTTCCCTCCCAAGCCTGACCACCTCATTCCTGTTTAGAGCCCTTTTTCACATGGCAGATCTTGGTCTGTTTGGGGCTGATGAACTCTGCTACCTCAGCCTGATGATTCCCTGAGATCCCAGCACACCAAGTAGGTCTGTGAGCATCCAGCAGGTGACAGGTGGCCTTCATGTATGCTGGTACTTTTGGTGTGTGACTTCAGACCCAAAACTGGCACTTGGTTTGAGTCAGTAGCAATCTGGTAAACACCACTTGCCTCTTCCTGGTGACTCACTGAGAACCTACCTCATACAACTCGTGTAACATCACCGGTTTATTCAGTGACTGAGAGCTGGCAGGTGGGGGTGGATCTGGGGTGCCTTGGGCCTTTTGCTGATTTACCGGTGCTGGTGGAAGGTGGTGGCCGCTTCCATGCACACCCAGACCCAGCAGAGGCAGTCACAAACTGAATCACTTTGTAGCTTCTAAAAGGTAGTCCAGGGCCAGTTACCGGTAGTGCCTGACATTGACCTGCACTGGAATTTCTCCCAAGATGCCCCAGAGAAAATGTATCTGGTGGCAGATTTCAGATCATGTCAGAGCATTACTCAATTAGCTTCATAAGCAGCATGCTGAAAGAGAGATCTCAGCAGGCACCACACCCTGCTGGTATGATCTTGTTTGTGAGGTCAGCCCTTGAACAGCAGCTTATACGCTGTGGTCAGGGTCAATCCTTATAGTCAGCAATCTTGAGAGTCAGACCCACCCACGGATAGGCCAACAGCAGTTAAGACTCAACTAAACTGGAGGCTCACATAACCCACACAAGGGGTATTCCTGTAGCACCCAGCTCAAATGGTAGGGAGACTGTGCCACTGGGTCCTACAAGACACCTACACACAAGGCCACCACACCAAGACTGGGAGATATAGCAGATTTGCCTAATATACAAATACAGGAAGACTGCCAAAAATGGGGAGACAAACATGCCCGAAAACAAAGAACAAGAGAAATCTCCAGATAAAGAATTAAATGAAATGAAAGCAAGCAATATATAAGATAAGTTAAAAACAATGGATGCTCAAGGAACTTGGTAAGAAGTTCAAAAAACAGATAGCAAGCATTAAAAAGCACAAAGAGCCTGACCAGGCGGTGGCGCATTGGATGGAGCAGAGGACCCAGGTTTGAGATCCCGAGGTCGCCAGCTTGAGCTCAGCTGGTTTGAGCAAAGCTCACCAGCTTGGACCCAAGGTCGCTGGCTCGAGCAAGGGGTTATTCAGTCTGCTGAAGGCCTGCGGTCAAGGCACATATGAGAAAGCAATCAGTGAACAACTAAGGTGTCGCAACGAAAAACTGATGATTGATGCTTCTCATCTCTCTCCGTTCCTGTCTGTCTGTCCCTGTCTATCCCTCCTTCTGACTCTCTCTCTGTCTCTGTAAAAGAAAAACAAAGAAACCATTAGAAAGACCAGTCAGAAATGAAGAATACGCTACAAGGTATCAACAACAGATTAGATGAAGCGGAGTATCAAATAAATCTAGAACAGTGGTTTTCAATATTTTTACACTTAGGAACTGGTGAAAATAGAATTATTTTTGGAACTGCTAGGGACTATAAGGTAGAAATCACTCCTTTTTTTTTTTCTTTCTGAAGTTGGAAACGGGGAGGCAGACAGACTTCCGCATGCGCCCGACCAGGATCCACCCAGCATGCCCACCAGGGGGCGATGCTCTGCCCATCTGGGGCGTTGCTCTGTCGCCAGTATGCCCACCAGAGGGCGATGCTCTGTCGCAACCAGAGCCATTCTAGCACCTGAGGCAGAGGTCATGGAGCTATCCTCAGCGCCCAGGCCAACTTTGTTCCACTGGAGCCTTGGCTGCAGGAGGGGAAGAGAGAGACAGAGAGGAAGGAGAGGGGAGAGGTGGAGAAGCAGATGGGCGTTTCTCCTGTGTGCCCTGGCTGAGAATCAAAGCCGGGACTTCCGCACGCTAGGCCGACTACCACTGTGCCAACCAGCCAGGGCTCAGAAATCACTCTTGAGCATAAGGGAATTCAGCTAAGAACGTTGGGTCTAGAATATTCATTCTACATCAGGGTATTTAACTCATTCATGGACTGGCACAAAATTTCTGTCAGACCAGTCTGTGGACCGATCCTTGAAAAACACTGACCTAGAAGACAGGTTAGCAGAAAATACCCAATCAAAAAAGCAAAAAGAAAATTGAATTAAAGTGATAAGGATACCTTAAGGGACTACTGGGTCAACATCAAGGATTACAACATGCATATCATAGGGGTACCAGAAAGAGAAGAGAGAGAGCAAGAAATTGAGACCCTATTTGAAAAATTAATAACTGAAGACTTTCCTAATCTGATGAAAGAAAAAGACACACAAGTCCAGGAAGCACAGAGTCCCAGAGAAGATGGACCCAAAGAGGCCCGCACCAAGACACATCATAATTAAAATGCCAAAGATTAAAAACAGAATCTTAAAAGCAGCAAGACAAAGACAGTTGCCTACCAGAGAGCTCCCATAAAATTGTCAACTTATTTCTCAACACAAATGTTTTAGGCCAGAATGGATTGGTATAAAATATTCAAAAGTACTGAAAAGCAAAGACCTATAACCAAGATTACTCTGCTCAACAAAGCTATCATTTAAAATTGAATGAGAACCAGAGCTTCCCTGAAAAGAAGAAACTAAAGGAGTTCAATACCACTAATCTACTATAACAAGAAATGTTAAAAGGATTTCTTTAAGAAGAATAAAGAAGGCCATGCCTGGGTGGCTCAGTGGATAGAATGTCGGCCTGGCATATAGATGTCCTGACGTTGATTCCTGGTCAGGGAATATAGAAGAAGCGACCATCTGCTTCTCTCTCCCACTTTCTCCCCCTTCTCTCTTTTCTCCTCCTGCAGCCAGTGGCTTGATTGGTTTGAGCTTCAGCCTCAGGTACTAAAAATAGCTCAGTTGAGTGAAGGATCGGCCCCAGACGGGTTGCCAGGTGGATCGCATCAGGGTGTATGTGAGAGTTTGTCTCACTATCTCCACTTCTTTCACTTAAAAACAAAACAAAACACATAGTTATAAAGAATAAAGTTGCAATAAATATATTCCTATCAATAATTACTTTAAATGTAAATGGATTAATGGTGCAATCAAAAGACATAAATAAAAAAATCAAGACCCATACATATGCTGTCTGCAAAAGACCCACCTCAGAATGAAAGGCACATAAAGAATAAAAGTAAAGGAATGAAAAAAGATAGTCCATGCAAATGGAAACCAAAAAAGAGCTGGGTAGCCAATACATATATCAGAAAAAGTCAACTTTAAAAAAGGCAATCATTGAGACAAAGAATGACATTACATAATGATGAAAGGATCAGTGCAAACAGGATATAACCCTTGTAAATATTTATACAGCCAAGCCTGACCTGTGGTGGTACACTGCATAGCATGTTCACCCAGAATGTTAAGGTCTTTGTTTGGAAACCGCAAGGTCACCAACTTGAGCACGGACTCATCAGCTTGAGCGTGGAGTTGCCAGCTTGAGCACAGGATCATCAACATGAGCCCAAGGTTACTGGCTTGAGCAAGGGGCACTGGTTTGGCTTGAGTCCCTGGTCAAGGCACGTGGAAGAAACAATAAACAACTAAAATGAAGCAACTACAGGTTGATGCTTCTCCTCTCTTTCGTCCCTGTCTCACTCTCTTAGGATGATAGACATAAAAGGAGAGATTGACAGTAATAAAATCGGGAACAAAAGAGAAATAACAACTGACACCACATAAATACAAGGAATTATAAGAAAATATTCTGAACAGCTATATACCAACAGATTGGGCAGTCTGAAATAAATCGATAAATTCCTAGTAACATACAATCTTGAAAAGCTGAATCAAGAAGAAACAAAATCTGAACACACTAGTTACAGCTAATAAAATCAAAGCAGTAATAAAAAAACTCTCAACAGTTGAAACAAAAGTTCCGGACCTAATGGTTTCACAGGTGAATTGTCAAAGAAGTAACACCTATCCTTCTCAAACTATTCCAAATAATTCAAGAGGAGGGAAGACTCCCAAACTAATTTTACAAGGCAAGCATTAGTCTAATTCCAAAATCGGATAAGAAACTACCAAAAAAATTATAAGACACTGAAGAAAGTGAAAAAGATACAAATAAATGGAAACATGTACCATGCTCATGGATAGAAAGAATTAACATCATTAAAGTGTCCACACTACCCAAAGCAATCTAGGTTCAATACAATTCCTATCAAAAATACTAACAATGGGGAATGTCACAGAACTAGAAGAAATAATCCAAAAATGTATATGGAACCACACAAGACCCCAAATAGCCACAGCAATCTAGAGAAAGAAGAACAAAGTTGGAGCTACTACACTATGTGATAACAAACTATACCACAGGGTATAGTAATCAAAACAGAGTGCTGGCATAAAAACAGACATATATGTATATTAATAGAACAGAAGAGAGAGCCCAGAAAGCATCCCATACCTATATGGGCAATAAATATTTAATAAAGGAAGCAAGAACATACAATGGGATCAAGACAGTCTATTCAATTAATAGTGTTCTGAAAATTAGATACATACAAAAAGTGAAAGTAGACCAGGTTTTAACACTACATACAGAAATGATGTCAAAATAGATCAGATGTTTAAATGTAATGCTTGAAACCAAGAAAATCTGGAAGAAAATATGGCCAAGAAAATCTCTGACATGTTTATTAATTTTTGTGCGTGATTTTATCTCCTTGGGTAAGGAAAGCAAAAACCAATGGGCCTAAGGGTTGGACTGGGATGCAGAGGATCCAGGTTTGAAATCCCGAGGTCTCCAGCTTGAGCCCAAGGTCGCTGGCTTGAGGAAGAGGTCACTCGGTCTGCTGTAGCTCCCCCACCCCCACCCCATCAAGGCACATTTGAGAAAGCAGTCAATGAACAACTAAGATGCCACAACAAAGAATTGATGCTTCTCATCTCCCTTCCTGTCTGTCTGTTCCTATCTGTCCCTCTCTATGTCTCTATCACACAAAAAAAGGAAAACAAATTGGACTACATCAAACTAAAAGTTTTCTGCATAGCAAAGGAAACCATCTACAAAACAACATATTGAATGGGAGAACAGATTTGCCAATGATACATCCCATAAGGTATTAATATCCAAAATTTATAAAGAACTTATGCAGTGAACACCAAGAAATTAAACAGTTAATCCAAAAATAAGCATAGAGGGTAGAGGGAGAGGAGGGACACAAAGAAAACCAGATAGAAGGTGACGGAAGACTATATGACTTTGGGTGATGGGTATGCAACATAATCAAATGTCAAAATAACCTGGAGATGTTTTCTCTGAACCTATGTACCCTGATTGATCAATGTCACCCCATTAAAATTAATAAAAATAAATAAATAAAACTAAGCATAGAACCTGAATATACTCTTCTTCCAAGAGAATAAGCAGATGAAAAGATGCTCAAGTTCACTAATCATCAGAGAAATGCAAATTAAAACCATAATGAGATATTACCTCATACCTGTAAGAGTAATATAAGAAAACCAAAAAAGTGTTGGTGAGGATGTGGAGAAAAGGGACCCTTGTACATTGTTGGTGCAAATGTAGATTGGTTTCAGCCAGTATGGAAAACAGTGTGATGAATCCTCAAAATATTAGAAATGGTACTGCCTTATTACCCAGTGATTCCAGTTATGGCTATACATCTAAAAAAAAAATTTTTTTTTTTCTGTATTTTTCTGAAGCCGGAAACGGGGAGAGACAGTCAGACAGACTCCCGCATGCGCCCAACCGGGATCCACCCGGCACGCCCACCAGGGGGCGACGCTCTGCCCACCAGGGGGCGATGCTCTGCCCCTCCGGGGCGTCACTCTGCTACGACCAGAGTCACTCCAGCGCCTGGGGCAGAGGCCGAGGAGCCATCCCCAGCGCCCGGGCCATCTTTGCTCCAGTGGAGCCTCGGCTGCGGGAGGGGAAGAGAGAGACAGAGAGGAAGGAGAGGGGGTGGGGTGGAGAAGCAGATGGGCGCTTCTCCTGTGTGCCCTGGCCGGGAATCGAACCCGGGACTTCTGCACGCCAGGCCACGCTCTACCACTGAGCCAACCGGCCAGGGCCCCATCTAAAGAAATTTAAAACACTAAATTGAAAGAATATATGAACCTTTATGTTCATTGCAGCATTTTTTTATGATAAATAAGGAAGCAACCCATACGCTCATCAGTAGATGGGTGGATAAAAAAATCAACACATATATAATGAAATATTAGCCATAATAAAAAGATGAAGTCTTATCATTTGCAACAGGATGGATGGACTTAAAAGGTATTATACTACGTGAAATAAATCAGAGTAGGCAAATACTTTAAGATTTCACTAATATGTGGAATCTAACAATATAAAATAAATAATGAACAAATACAGAGTCATAGAGAACAGATGAGTTATCAGAAGGGAGGGGAACTGGGAGACTGGGTAAAAAAGGTGAAGGGATTTTTTTTTAAATCAAGTGAGAAGCAAGGAGGCAGAGATTCCCGCATGTGCCCTAACTGTGATCCACCTGGTAACCCCCATCTGAGGTCAGCCTCAGAGCCACACTAGCACCTGAGGCGAGGTCATAGAGCCATCCTCAGCACGCTGGCTAACCCCGTTCCAGTGGAACCTTGGCTGTGGGAGGGAAAGAGAGAGATAGAGAGGCAAGAGAGGGGGAAGGGCGGAGAAGCAGATGGGAGCTTCTCCGCTTCTCCTGTGTGGCCTGGCCGGTCATCGAACCCAGGACATCCACACACTGGGCTGATGCTTTACCACTGAGCAAACTAGCCAGGGTGTTTCCTTTAGTTTTTTGAAAAGATTTTATTTATTGATTTTACAGAGAGGAGAGAAGGGGTTGAGGTGTGAGAAGTATCAGCTCATAGTTGCTTCACATTAGTTGTTCATTATTGCCTGTATGTGCCATGACTGGGCAAGCTGGCAACCTCAGCATTCTAAGTTGAAGCTCTTATCCACTGTACCACCACAGTCCAGGCAGGGTTTTGTTTTGTTTTCTTTTAAATTGCTAAAAATAATGTTAGAAATATTGAAAGAAATGAGAAAATTATGAAAGGTTTTCAGAACAGTGATTTGGATCTTTATGTCATATAACCACCTCTGGTTGTCTAGGTGCATATTATTTTTTCTAGGGATAGAGCATGGTTTCCTATTTTCCTTATTGCCATTTGGACCAGATCATTCTATATATTGGAGGGTGCTGAGTAGCACTCATTCTCCCTTTCCTTATTGTTATTTTTTTATTATTTTTATTTATTTTTTTTTTGTATTTTTCTGAAGCTAGAAACGGGGAGAGACAGACAGACTTCTGCATGTGCCCTACCGGGATCCACCCGGCACGCCCACCAGGGGGCGATGCTCTGCCCCTCCGGGGCGTCGCTCTGCCGCGACCAGAGCCACTCTAGCGCCTGGGGCAGAGGCCAAGGAGCCATCCCCAGCGCCCGGGCCATCTTTGCTCCAATGGAGCCTCGGCTGCGGGAGGGGAAGAGAGAGACAGAGAGGAAGGAGGGGGTGGGGGGTGGAGAAGCAAATGGGCGCTTCTCCTATGTGCCCTGGCCGGGAATCGAACCCGGGTCCCCCGCACGCCAGGCTAACCCTCTACTGCTGAGCCAACTGGCCAGGGCCCCCTTTCCTTATTGTAACCAAAAATGTCTCAAGACATTGGAAATGTCCCCTGGGAAACAATCCCTGGTTGAGAATTATTGAAATGATCCGAATTGAGCTGCTGCTTTTTTTTTAAATTACTTTCACCTGACCAGGCAGTGGCACAGTGGATTGAGCATCAGCCTGGGATGCTGAGGACCCAGTTTTGAAAACCCAAGGTCGCTGGCTTGCGCATGGGAACATAGACATGACCCCATGGTTGCTGGCTTGAGCCCGAAGGTCACTGGTTTGAAGCCCAAGGTCGCTGGCTTGAGCAAGGTGTCACTGGCTGGGCTGGAGCCCCTACCCCAACCTGCAGTCAAGGCACATATGAGAAAGCAATCAATGAACATCTAAGGTGTCACAACTATGAGTTGGTGTTTCTCATCTCTCTCCCTTCCTGTTTGTCCCCTTTCCCTTGCTAAAAAAACAAAAACAAAAAACCAAAAACTTATTTGTTTTAACCCATTTGCTCTAGAGTCAGAAATGCAAGGATGAATTCTTTCAGCTCAATCTCAGGGTCCTTCAGCTGGGAGAAGAGGCCTCTACGCAGCAGTCCCAAATCGAGAAAAACTGCATCACCATTCAGCTGTTAACACAGAGACTGGAGGAGGCTGGCCACCGGGAGGAGCTGCAGGTGAGCAGAGGCCAGGGAGGGTAGTGGGGCAGAGAGGGGCGGGCACATAGAGGAGCGGCCGAAAACACCTCAGGAGCAGCCCTGACGTGGCAAAAGGTAGGCACTGCTCTACAGTTGAAGTGAGGGGCTTAACAGCAAACACCTGGAAAATACATGGACTTCAGCAGCTTTTGTAAATCCCAAGTATCTGGAAAGACAACAGAAAGGAATTCTGATGGTAAGAGCAGATTGGTAAACCTTTCTGGAGGACAGTTTGGCAAAATATGTATCAGAGCCTCCAGAGTGTCAGTACCCTTTGACTTCATGATTCTATGTATGGGACTTTTACCTGAGCACTGTGGACTTCGTTGGAAGGTTTTTTTTTGTTTGTTTTGTTTTGTTTTTAAGATTCCATTCACTGATTTTAGAGAGGCGAGAGAGAGAAATGGGGTAGGTGGAAGCACCAGCTCATAGTAGTTGCTCCTCACTTGTGCCCTGACCAGGCAAGCCTGGGACCTCGAACCGGCAACCTCTGCATTCCAAGTCGATGCATCATCCACTGCGCCACCCCAGGTCAGGCTCAGCTGGAAATGTTCTCACTTCTGTGGTATTTGGAATGGCAGAAACAGAATTGGAATCTGCTTGAATCAACCATCAACAGTTTACTGTATGATAAAATAAATTTTAACAGGTGTTAAAAACCATTTTTTCAAATATTTCATGTCATGGGGAGATAGGACACAATAAGAAGAAAAGCACAGTACTTGACATTGTACCTGTCTGATTGGTAGAAAGTATTTATGAGGAAGGGCTGAAGGATGACAGCACAACTCAAGTGTGGTCACTGCGCTGCAGGGCTCATGGGGATTTACATTTTGCAAATTTTACTTTTCTGTTATTTTCTGAACTTTCTGCATCAGACTGCTAAGATATTTCTTATAAGACTGATTTTTTTTAAACAGGGTGACCAAATTAAGAAACTCGAACTTGAACTTGAACACATGAATCAGGAATGTCAGAGCCTGAGACTGTCATGGTCACAACTCAGAGAGACCCTTGAAAAACGTCGAAACCAGGTGGGTGGGTGTGATGGCCTGAGATGTGGGTCCCACCTAGGAAGGGGAGTCTGTGCAGATCAGTGCTGACAGAACCTTGCTAAGACTAGTCCGTGCCTCAGAAGTTTTGGGCCAACCTGAGTTTGCACAGCTAGAGGTGCACTTACCAGGCCCAGGACTGAAGTCAAACCTAATCCAGGTTTGGGTTGACCTTCAGCAGGCAATGTGAAGAGCTGTGCCTCGGTTTACCCCAGAGGGAAGGTGGCCAGGAACACGACTTTGGGCATGCCATTACAGAACTGAGGAGCCGGAGGAAAGCTTCAGGGTCGCCTCTGAGGAGGGGAAGTGGTGTCATATACAAAGTAGCCAATCAAGAGCATAAAGTAGACCCCATCGATAAGGTACCCCATGCCCCATCCCACACATATTTACATGTGCACAGTGAAGCCCTGAAATTGCATGTCTGTGTGTCACGCCTGCTGGCTCTCACGTGCGCGCCTGCCCCAGCATTTATCCAGCACTTGTGAGGCTCACGAGGTGCAAAGATGAGTGGGCAGAGAGCTCGCAGCTGTGGACAAACAGGAAGGTCAGGTGCTCCTGACAGTGTGAGGTGTTCGGACACTGGGGGTAGCCTGTTCTTCCTGGGAGAGAATAGTAGGTGTGTGACAGCAAGTGTCTTGAGTACTAACAGCTCAGAATCATGTGGGGTGCACTTGGAGGAACAGGGAGCTGTAGGGAGAGAAGAGATGGCATGGGAGAGGCTACCCACCCCCAGCACAGCATCGAAGGGGTCTTTAACCCATGTGACATCAATCCCAGCACCAACTGCACTTGAGTGTGGCAATTGCCTCCCTCTGCTGAAACTCTTTGCAGGGCCCCCTACTGGCTTTTGGCCCCAGAGATGGACTTGGCCATGGTCACCTGGTTGAGGGCAAGATGCTTGATGTTGCAGAGGGGTCAGCCTGGCTGTGACACCCCCCCAAGGATTGTGGGGGCTCCTGTAGGCTGTTAGCTTTTCTACTGCAAACAAGTGTTTTCCCAGAGGTGACTGTATTTGGAGGTTCTCATTTTTATTTTCTTTTCCAAGTGAAGGGAGAGGAGATACTGGGACAGATTCCTACATGTGCCCTGACTGGGATCTACCCTGCAATCCCCATACAGGCCTGATGCTCTGCCCACCTAAGGCGATGCTCACAACTGAGCTATTTTTAGCACCTGAGGCAGATGTGCTCAAACCAATTGAGACATGGCTGTGGGTAGGGAAGAGAGAGAGAGAGAGAGAGAGAGAGAGAGAGAGAAGCGGGAGGGGTGGCGAAGCAGATGGGTGCTTCTTCTGTGTGCCCTCACTGGGAATCCAACCCAGGACATGCCGGGCCAATGCTCTACCACTGAGCCACCTGGCCAGATTGAACTCTTTGAGGCTAAGGAGTCAACCAGTGTCACACGCAGAAGATACCTCACATAAGTAATCCTGCTGCAACATGAGCTGGTTTTTGCTTCTTTGTGATTTAGGACCCCCCCCCCCCCCAAGCCACACTGATGAAAGTCCAGAGGAGGGAAGTAGAGGCATCTTTTTTTTTTTAATAAATTTTTATTAATGTTAATGGGATGACATTAATAAATCAGGGTACATATATTCAAAGAAAACATGTCTAGGTTATCTTGTCATTAAATTATGTTGCATACCCCTCGCCCAGAGTCAGATTGTCCTATGTCACCCTCTATCTAGTTTTCTTTGTGCCCCTCCCCCTCCCCCTAACCCTCTCCCTCCTTCCCTCCCGCGTCCTCCCTCCCCCCACCCTGGTAACCACCACACTCTTGTCCATGTCTCTTAGTCTCGTTTTTATGTTCCACCAATGTATGGAATCATGTAGTTCTTGGTTTTTTCTGATTTACTTATTTCACTCCGTATAATGTTATCAAGATCCCACCATTTTGCTTTAAATGATCTGATGTCATCATTTCTTATGGCTGAGTAGTATTCCATAGTGTATATGTGCCACATCTTCTTTATCCAGTCTTCTATTGAAGGGCTTTTTGGTTGTTTCCATGTCTTGGCCACTGTGAACAGTGCTGCAATGAATATGGGGCTACATGTGTCTTTACGTATCAATGTTTCTGAGGTTTTGGGGTATATACCCAGTAGAGGGATTGCTGGGTCATAAGGTAGTTCTATTTTCAGTTTTTTGAGGAACCACCATATTTTCCTCCATAATGGTTGTACTATTTTTTTTTTTTTTTTTTTTTTTGTATTTTTCTGAAGCTGGAAACAGGGAGAGACAGTCAGACAGACTCCCGCATGCGCCCGACCGGGATCCACCCGGCACGCCCACCAGGGGCGACGCTCTGCCCACCAGGGGGCGATGCTCTGCCCCTCCAGGGCGTCGCTCTGCCACGACCAGAGCCACTCTAGCACCTGGGGCAGAGGCCAAGGAGCCATCCCCAGCACCCGGGCCATCTTTGCTCCAATGGAGCCTTGGCTGCGGGAGGGGAAGAGAGACAGAGAGGAAGGAGGGGGGGTGGAGAAGCAAATGGGCGCTTCTCCTATGTGCCCTGGCCGGGAATTGAACCCGGGTCCCCCGCACGCCAGGCCGACGCTCTACTGCTGAGCCAACCGGTCAGGGCCATGGTTGTACTACTTTACAGTCCCACCAACAGTGAATGAGGGTTCCTTTTTCTCCGCAGCCTCTCCAACATTTGCTATTGCCCGTCTTGTTGATAATAGCTAATCTAACAGGGTGAGGTGGTATCTCATTGTAGTTTTGATTTGCATTTCTCTAATAACTAATGAAGATGAGCATCTTTTCATATATCTGTTGGCCATTTGTATTTCTTCCTGGGAGAAGTGTCTCTTCATGTCCTCTTCCCATTTTTTTATTGGATTGTTTGTTTGTTTGTTGTTGAGTTTTATGAGTTCTTTGTAAATTTTGGATATTAGGCCCTTATCTGAGCTGTTGTTTGAAAATAACATTTCCCATTTAGTTGGCTGTCTGTTTATTTTGATGTCAGTTTCTCTTGCTGAGCAAAAACTTTTTATTCTGATGTAGTCCCATTCATTTATCTTTGCCTTCACTTTTCTTGCCATTGGAGTCAAGTTCATAAAATGTTCTTTAAAACCCAGGTCCATGAGTTTAGTACCTATGTCTTCTTCTATGTACTTTATTGTTTCAGGTCGTATATTTAGGTCTTTGATCCATTTTGAATTAATTTTAGTACACGGGGACAAGCTGTAGTTGAGTTTCATTCTTTTGCATGTGGCTTTCCAGTTTTCCCAACACCATTTGTTGAAGAGGCTTTCTTTTCTCCATTGTGTGTTGTTGGCCCCTTTATCAAAGATTATTTGACCATATATATGTGGTTTTATTTCTGGGCTTTCTATTCTGTTCCATTGGTCTGAGTGTCTATTTTTCTGCCAATACTATGCTGTTTTGATTATCGTGGCCCTATAATATAGTTTAAAGTCAGGTATTGTAATGCCCCCAGCTTCATTCTTTTTCCTTAGGATTGCTTTGGCTATTCGGGGTTTTTTATAGTTCCATATAAATCTGATGATTTTTTGTTCCATTTCTTTAAAAAATGTCATAGGAATTTTGATGGGAATTGCATTAAATTTATATATTGCTTTGGGCAATATGGCCATTTTAATTATATTTATTCTTCCTATCCAAGAACAAGGAATATTTTTCCATCTCATTATGTCTTTTTCTATTTCTCTTAACAATGCTTTGTAGTTTTCGTTATATAGTTCCTTTACATTCTTTGTTATGTTTATTCCTAGGTATTTTATTTTTTTTGTTGCAATCGTGAAGGGGATTATTTTTTTGAGTTTGTTTTCTAATATTTCATTGTTGGCATATAGAAAGGCTATGGACTTTTGTATGTTAATTTTGTATCCTGCAACCTTACTGTATTGGTTTATTGTTTCTAGTAATCTTTTTGTGGAGTCCTTCGGGTTTTCGATGTATAGGATCATATCATCGGCAAAAAGTGATACCTTTACTTCTTCTTTTCCGATATGGATGCCTTTTATTTCTTTGTCTTGTCTGATTGCTCTGGCCAGAACTTCTAGCACCACGTTAAATAAGAGTGGAGAGAGTGGACAACCCTGTTTTGTTCCTGATTTAAGGTGGAAAGTCCTCAGTTTTATGCCATTTAATATGATGTTGGCTGATGGTTTATCATATATGGCCTTTATCATGTTGAGATATTTTCCTTCTATACCCATTTTGTTGAGAGTCTTAAACATAAAATTGTGTTGTATTTTATCCAAAGCCTTTTCTGCATCTATTGATAAGATCATGTGGTTTTTGTTCTTTGTTTTGTTGGTATGGTGTATTACGTTAACCATTTTACGTATGTTGAACCATCCTTGAGATTCTGGGATGAATCCCACTTGATCATGATGTATTATTTTTTTAATATGTTGTTGTATTCGATTTGCCAGTATTTTGTTTAGTATTTTAGCATCTGTATTCATTAGAGATATTGGTCTGTAGTTTTCTTTCTTTGTGCCATCCTTGCCAGGTTTTGGTATGAGGGTTATGTTGACCTCATAAAATGTGTTTGGAAGTATTCCTTCTTCTTCAATTTTTTAGAAGACTTTGAGTAGAATAGGAACCAATTCTTCTTTGAATGTTTGATAGAATTCACTAGTATAACCGTCTGGGCCTGGACTTTTATTTTTGGGGAGGTTTTTAATAGTTTTTTCTATTTCCTCCCTGCTGATTGATCTGTTTAGGCTTTCTGCTTCTTCATGACTCTGTCTAGGAAGGTTGTATTGTTCTAGGAATTTATCCATTTCTTCTAGATTGTTGAATTTGGTGGCATATAGTTTTTCATAGTATTCTACAATAATTCTTTGTATATCTATGATGTCTGTGGTGGTTTCTCCTCTTTCATTTTGGATTTTATTTATTTGAGTCCTGTGCCTTTTTTCCTTGGTGAGTCTTGCCAAGGGTTTGTCAATTTTGTTGATCTATTCAAAGAACCAGCTCCTTGTTTTATTGATTTTTTCTATAGTTTTTCTGTTCTTCGTTAACTTCTGCTCTGTTTTTTATTATCTCCTTTCGTCGGCTGGTTTTGGGTTGTGTTTGTTCTTCTTTTTCTAGTTCCTTAAGGTGTGAAGTTGAGTGGTTTACTTGGGCTCTCTCTTGTTTGTTCATATAGGCCTGAAGAGATAAGAACTTTCCTCTTATTACTGCTTTTGCCGCATCCCAGAGATTCTGATATGTCGTATTGTCATTTTCATTTGTCTGTATATATCTTTTGAACTCTGCGCTTATTTCTTATTTGACCCATTCATTTTTTAGAAGTATGTTGTTTAGTTTCCACATTTTTGTGGGTTTTTCTCCCTCTTTTTTGCAGTTGAATTCTAGTTTCAAGACCAGTTAAGGCTCCTTTGAGTGAGCTGTGGTGAGGGTGGGTGCGGATACATGGGAGGGAGCCAGTGTTGTCACTGGTGCCTCTGTGGGTGCTGCTGAAGAAGCTCAGGGGTCACAGAGCCAAGTAGGTTGCACACGCACTAGCAGGAGAGCAGCTCGGGTGATGCCATGGGAGGTGCCAGCACTGTTTTCTGTTTTTATTTTATAAGCCTGGTGACCAAATCCAACATTGTGTTAGTCTAGCCTGGATTCACGAACAGGGCTCAGAGCCTACCTCTCAGAGGGGGATAGCACAGCCCCACCTGGCAGTGGGAAGGCTCAGAGGAGCACGAAGGGCGGCCTGTGGCCTCTGGAGCTGGGCCAGCTCCATCTGCATCTCTCTTCTATGAAGAGGGAGATGGAACGGACTGGTGAGAATTCAGTTTATGGATGCTTATGGGCTCCTTGCCCATAGATGGTTGCAAAGCAGGATGTAGGGACGCCCGTGCTGAGCCCGCGGCAGCTTCCCTGCAGAAAAGGTTGCTGTCAGGCACCAGGGTTCAGAGCACGGTGTCTGTAGAAGGTGACAGAGTAGAAGTGCCATTGGGATGTGTGGGCACTCTGACACTTGGAGTCATGGGGCCTGGGACAGGGCTCGGGCTCTGGATGGGGTGACTGGAGAATGACTGGCTGAAGCAGGAGACTCAAGAGAGGAAGCAATTTTTGACAGAGGTGCCTGAGCGCTGGTTCTTCCTGCTCTTTCTCTCCCAAAAGAGCACGGCAGGTGTCTTCCTGGAAGCTGTCCATGTGCAGGTGCATCTCAGGATGACCCCTGTCCTAGAGAGCAGCTGTGTTAGTGATGACGTGGCCCCTGAGATGTGAGTTGACACAGTGACTGTTGAAAGGAATCTGGGCTGGAGGTTCACAGCCTCGTTCCAGGCCTTGTGGGCTAAAGCGGGCACCTTCCTTTTCTCTGTGACAGAAAATTTTTTTTATAAGTTTGAGACAAACTGATGACATATGCCAGGGAGCAAGATCTGAAATGTCCTTCTAAGAATGACATTTGATGGAGCCTCAGAGCTGTGTGAGGGCTGATTGGCCAGTTCTTCCAGGGGCCAAGGAAATGCTCTGTATTCTAGATGAAGCCCCCAGAGTCAGAGTGAAATAAATGGTGTTTGGATCTGACCTCCCGATTGCCTAGAAAAATACTGGCCTTGTGATGTGCAGTTCAATCATAATCAGTGTGACTCCCAAGAGTTCTGTGCTGTCCTCGGTGGCTGGGGGCTTCATTCCACACCTGCTGTCATGTTCCCTTCTGCATTCACTGTGTTAATTGCCCTTTGTGACCCTGGCTTCACTGAGGTTTCAAGACTGTGAACTCCACTTAAAGGAAAATGCCCACATCCAGCAATAATCAGACTCCAGTGAGGTATGCCGGAGGGTAAAACTGGACAGAATGTACCGTGATCCTCCCACAGATCCAAAGTGACATCTCACCCTCGTCATTCTGACACTCACTGTGCAGAAGCTCTGGCTACATGGGAGTTTTGCTGTCAGAATTCCAACGAATAGGTTCTTTGTAAGTCCTGCGTTTTGCTGCAGGTGCAGGGACCACAGAGAAGATGTGTAACTTGCCCTGGTAGTTGTAGGAAGTCCTTAAACACAGTGTTCCACGATTGTCGGTGACCGTGTAGCTCTCAGCAGTCACACCAAAGCTGCCGTGGCATTTTCCTGGTACAGCTGCGTGGAGCCAGCGTGAGGCTGAGAGTTGACAGTCCTGGCCAGCACCTGCAGGTCCACCAGCTGCAGAGGCAGGTGGAACAGAGTCTGCCTCTGGGCCGCATGGCTGAGCTGCAGCAGCTGCTGGAATGGGAACAGTGGGCAGCTCAGTAGCTCTGCCTGGAGTGCAGCCTCCAGGAGGAGGAAGGGGGACTGGAAGCACAGCCATGGTGCATGGAGACAAGGGCCTGAGGTTCCAGCTGATGGTGATGGGAGGGCGAGGATGGGTTGCTGATCTCTCAGCCAAAGCTGCCCCATTGCCAAGGGAAAGATAGCTCAACAGCTGCTCTAACTCCCTAAGGACTGCTTGTACAGGGCCTCATGCTAACAGGGCCTGAAAGAGGGTGATGTGGGACCCTGATTCTCACTGTGAATAATGAGGGCCTCTTAACAGATGCTCAGGAAGGGTCAGGGAGGGGTGGTAAGCCTCTTGGGGAGGGTGTCCCACCTCATCAAAGAGCAGAGTGAGCTAATCCTGAGGGTCTCTTCAGCCTGGGGCCCATAGTTCCTCCCAGATGCAGTGTGTCCTTGGGGGCTTTATGTATCTGCAGAAGGCCCCATAGCTAAACATTAGGGGCCACATACTAAATGCTAAAGGGCCTGAAAGGTGGTGATGGACAGTCTGTGAGTGAGATGATGGGTGCTGGTCCCGCCTGTACAGCCTCTGCAGGAACATAAGCCTCAGCATTCCAATTCTCCGGATTTCAAAGAAAAACCAGAAACAGTTTTTCATGAAAACTCCCATTTCCAAATGATGTGCCCAATCCAAGACTTTTCAAACCATTATGCAGACTGGAAAAAAAAACCCACCCAAAGGTACAGAGGACTGCAGAAGTTACTCACTAGGGACACATTGATCTAGGTATTGGAGATACAGAAATGACACACAAGGCAACAATCTGTGCCCTTCTGGAGCCTCTATTTTAGAGAGGGTAAGGAGCCAAGAAATGAAAATAGAAAATAAATAATGTGGATAATATGTCAGATTGTGATAAGTGCTCTGGAATGGGGTATTTGCAATTTTAAATAGGATAGCCAGTGAAGGTGGTTCTTGAGCCAGTGCCTGAAGTTGTTGAGGCAACAAGCCATACCCCCTGGGAAAGAGGAATCTAGGCAGCAGGAACAGCATGTGCAAGGACCCTGAGGTGGGTATGTACTAGGCATGTTTAAGAATATTTATCAGAGGGAGCGAGGAGGAGGGCAGTGGAACAAGAAGTCAGCAAGGGAACGGCATAGACTTGGGAGGCTGCTGTGTGCCAGGTGCTGCACTAGGCATCTAGAGGCGGAAGGAGGGGCACTGCCTTAAAGGGCAGCAGGACACAATGGCTCAGAGCACGGACTGCAGGGATTGGGATCCTGGCTCCCCACCTCCCAGCTGAGTGACCGTGGGCCAGTTCCTTCAACTCTGCTCCGTTTCCTCATCTGTAAAATTCAGACACCCGTGGAACCCACCTCAGCATGATTGTAAGGCCTCAAGGAGGAAGCTCTTTTAAAGTGTTTGAACTGTATGGGTGAACCCTGTGTAAGTGTTTAAGCTGAAAGCTTGAGAAAACAATTCAGTCCTGAAATGTCACAATGCAGTTCATGGGGAAAAGTCCAGGGCAGGCGGCTGTGGAGATCCAGAGCCAGAGGGCACTGGGTGCCTTCATGAGGAAAAGTTAGAGAAAGACTTGCAAGATGGGCAAAATTTAGTGTCTGTAAAGCGTATGTTCTTACAAAGAATAATCTTTCAGTATTATGCAAAAATGTTAAGCTAAAAATAATTTATGACAGGTTATTGACAAAAACAAAGAAAATCGAAAATCTTTGGAACTACTTAGTAATGCATTTGGGGAAACTCACTTTGGAGTAATGTATGATTACATTTTTAGGACAAAGCAGCCTGGTAATTCTTTTTTTGTTGTTGTTATTTATTGATTTGAGAGGAAGGAGACAGACAGGAACATCAACCTGTTCTAGTATGTGCCCTGAGCAGAGACTGAACCAGCAACCTCTATGCTTCTGGATGATGCTCCACCAAGCAATCTGGCCAGGGCTTCTTTTTAAATTTTTTAAAATTGATTTTATATAGAGAGGAGAGACAGAAACATTGATCTGTGTCTGTATGTGCCCCAAGAAAGAGACTGGCAGCCTTTGTGTATCCAGACAATGCTCTGACCAACTGAGCTATCTGGCCATGGCTTCTTCAACTACAAAGAAATGAGTTTTGTGGCATGTGACATTTTAAAATTTATATAGATGAAGTGTTATCTATACTTACTATTTAATTTGCAAATTTTAGCTAATTTCCACTTTAATTAAGCCTGAAATGACTCTTTTCAAAATGTAAAATACAGCCCTGGCCAGTGGCTGAGTGGTAGAGCTTTGGCTGGGCATATGGATATCCCAGGTTCGATTCCCAGTCAGTGCACACAGGAGAAGCGACAGTCTTCTTCTCTCCCCCTCCCTCTCCTCCTTCTCTTCTTGTCCTCCCGAAGTCAGTGGCTCAATTGGCAAGAGGGTAGCCCCAGGCACTGATGATGATGGCTCAGTTGGTCCAAGTGTGTCAGCTCAGGTACTAAACTAAGCTCAGTACTCGAGCATCGGCCTCAGACAGGGTTGCCAGGTGGACCCTGGTTGGGGCGCATGCAGGAGTCTGCCTCACTATCTCTCCTCCTCCCACACACACCCCCAAAAGAAAGTAAAATACTGTCTGTAACCTTCTTTTGTGACAGGAAGAACATAAAAAACAGCTTAAAGACACAGAAGAGCGAATTGAAGAGGTGGAAATGATTTTGAAGAACATGGAAATGCTTCTACAAGAAAAAGTGGGTGAGCTGGGAGAGCAGGTGAGCGAGGGGCTTCAGTCAGTGCACGCTAATATCCTCTTTCAGACGTTTTTCCTTTTATGGACGCTTAAGTAGCTGATCTGTGTCTTGTCACAGAATTCAAAAGAACCACATGTTCATTTGGAATCACTGAATGTGGGGCTCTGTAAACATTTTGACTCTGGATATAAAATTTTTTCCAGATTAACAATTAAAAGCTGTTAGTAGAAAATATATATTCTACATTACATTTGTACATTGTTTTTGTTTGGGAATTAAGGCATATTATAACCTAAGAAAAAATGTTTATTCATGCATTTAGTCAGTCACTGCAAGCTGATTATACCTTAAGGCATTGTTGTAGATAGACACTGGGATAGCCCTCAAGGACCTGACATTGTGGGGCGGAGATAGATAATGACAAGATAAATGACTTCAGGTTGTAAGAAGTACTCTCAAGAAAAGAAAAAATGGTGACAACTGGAATCTGGTGAGGACAGTCAGGGTATGGCATGGGAGCAGATGCCTAATGACCCAGCCATGGGAAGGTCTAGCTGTGTCCCCCAGCAGGGGCCAGGTTGGCATTTTAGAAGAGAGAATGCTGTGGGATTGTCCTGTGCACTGTAGTGCTAAATGCCAACAGCACCCCATCACTGGGACAGCTGTAAAAGGGCACCCACATACCTCCACGTGTGCTGGGGGACACGCCAGAACCCCGAGGAGGTGCATTCCACACACAGCAGTGCAGGCAAATGTCCTCACGTGAGACGAAGCATGGCACGTGGAAGGCCACTGAGGAGTCATTGTGGCTGGTGTGAACTCAGGGGCAGGTAGGTAGGTCCCATCAAGGTCATTAGTTTGGATTTAATTCTAATTTAAAGCCATTCGAAGTAGGTAAGAGTATGATATGATCTGTGTTTTTAAAGAAATCACCATGTGGGAAAAATAACTTGGGCTGCTATAGACAGAAAGGAACAACAGAAAGGCCATAGCTGCCCCGATGAACAGCGCTCACCAGTCCCGTCAGCCAGCAGCTCAGGCAGTAAGAACGGGCCGTGGAGCAGCCAGCACCGGGAGTGCTGGGAGAGGAAGCGAGGTCAGAGGCAAAGACAAGACACAAAGGCAAATACTAGCTACTCCAGTTCTACCGCAGTGCTAGAAATGAAGAGAAATATGAGAATCTGTATAAATACTTTATTACATGGTAATCAAGTGTGGTTTATCGGTTTATCTGCAGGACCCTGAGCCAAGCCCAAAGGGGATGAGCCATTTGTTGCCGCTTGTTCCTGAATCATGGTGGAAGGTTCCCCTGCTTGTCCACGTTTGCTCTGCTGTCCCACTGACATTCTTACAGCCTCCCAAGTCCTCACTTTCCCTCCCAACTGTCAGATTCTGACTCCTCCTTATAGTCACTCCTTTGCACACCCTGTTTGCCTTCTTCCACCTGGAAAAACCAGTTCCAGCTCAATGTGGTGGCTGTCGCCCACCAGGTCCACCCAGACACCCGGCTCCCTAGCACTCTGAAGCCTCTCCCTGCTCTCTGAACAGTCCTTTTTTAGGCCTTCATGTCTTTATTTCATGCTAGTCTCAAAAAGTTGACTTGAAGTGTCTCTGCCACATAGTTCTTCAGGTTTTCAACTTCCTCTCTGATGCCAGAATAACCAAAATTGTTATGACATCCAATGTTTGTATCAGATTTCTAAAAACCTCCAAATTATGGTTTGAATAAAGATGGAAGAATAAAAGGGGGCAGGGTAATTACGTAGCATTTCTGCACTAGATTCACAGTAAAGTAGAGCTTTCTCCTCTCTCTAGTTTGAGAAGAACACAAAATCTGATTTGCTACTCAAGGAGCTCTATGTGGAAAATGCTCATCTGATGAAAACACTTCAGGTCACTGAACAGAAGCAACGAGGGGCTGAGAAGAAAAACCGAATCTTGGAAGAAAAAGTTAGAGCTCTCAACAAACTAATCAGTAAGATGACTTCAGCATCCTTCTCTGTATAGATTGCTTGTTTTCCTGGAATTCAATTTGAAAGAGCATCTTTTAAAATTAATCCGCTATGATGCCCTAATTTTATCAGGCTCATTGGTCATGAACCCCTGGACATATGAACCAGATGCTGGGGAAATAGACATGTCAGAAAGAGTACATTTTTATTAGCAGTCCAGGGTGATTTCCTGGTAAAATTCCCAATTGTGCTACTCACTGGTGAAATCAGATTATGGGGCTCTCAGCAAAGAATGACTAAAACAAAATGACAACAGTTTCAGGGTTGTGCTCTTGACTTTGGCTGCAGAGATTAAAATGCAAAAGTAGAGCTCTGTATAGTTTTACCATTCCACTGTTACTGTTTTGGGTTTAACTCATTAGTATTCTCAATGGTAGGTCTAAACAAGCACTCCCTGTGACTATCTCCCATAAGGGACAGAGGAGAAGCCCCTTTCTCAGGGACTGCTGCACCATGTGGAGATGTTTGGACAGTGCTTATTTTAGGTCTGTGGACTCAGGGAAAATGATATTTATTGCAAATGCAATCTTTTCCTTATTGAAATGTCATCACACTGGAAATTGTATATGTTTAAAAAAGAATAGTTTATATCCAAATTACAGTTATTCAATTTATCAGCACTACTATAATTTGAAGTCACTATTTGTATTACTTTTCTATTAAATTGATTTAACTTCTGGGTTTGTTTTTAATTTTTTAATTATAAAATGAAATATATAGAAAACTAGTTTTGTAAGAAACATTCCTATGTCCATTACCTAGATATACTAAAAACATTGTGCTACATTTTATTCTCCTTCCCCTTCCTGCAACAGGCACCCACCACCCAGCAGCCCTGCATCCCATTCCATTCCAGCTGTGTTTTTATTACACATACCTGTATGAAAAACACCTTAAAGTGCTAATGGGAAGACCCAAAGACTGGAATAGGTGAAAAGCTCAATTCCTTGACAGGAAGATTCAACATTACCTGATTAATGTTATACTATATTTCCCCATGTATAAAACACACCTTAATTTTGGGGCCCGAATTTTTGAGGGCAAATGTATTACATATATTTATTGAACTCAAGTTTTATTCATCATAAAATTCATATAACTCCTCATCTGCATGAAAAGTAAAAAATTCTACAACCACTGTATAAGACGCACCCAGTTGTTAGACTGCAAATTTTGGGGGGAAGGGTGTGTCTTATACATGGGGAAATAGTGTATTCCCAATAAAAATATAAACTGGCCCAATCAACCCCTTGACCAAGAACTGGGCAGTTCTAAAGTTTATAGACACAATTAGATAAAACAGAAAACTCTGGAAAGAAAGAGCAATGAATGGAATTAGTTCTACCAGTTGTTAAAATAGCAATTCTCAATATAGTTTGGGTTACATGGGTATATACATTTGCCAAAACTCATCAAAGGATACACATCTTGCCTGGCCTGTGGTGGTGCAGTGGATAAAGCGCTGACCTGGACAACACTGAGGTTGCTAGTTCGAAGCCCTGGGTTTGCCTGGTCAAGGGACATACAGGAAGCAACTACTGTACTACGAGTAGATGTTTCCTGCTTCTTGCCTCTCATTCTCTCTCTCTCCCTCTCTCCAAAAGTCAATAAATAAAATCTAAAAAAAGGATACACATCTTCATTCATCTTGGGCTTCTAACTGGGATAAGGAGTAACAAGGAGATTGAATCTAATAGATGTGAACACACTATCAACCAATTGACGTTTATAGAACCTGGAACATTTCCAACCATAGCAGAAGTGCACCTGGAACATTTACCAAACTAGACCATATTCTGGGCCTTGAAACAATGCTCAAAAATTTATAGAGTCATGTATGTTCTCTTGCCTGATCAGGCAGTGGCACAGTGGGTAGAGCATCGGCCTGGGACACTGAGGACCCAGGTTTGAAAACCCAAGGTTGCCAGCTTGAGCGTGGGTTTATCTGGCTTCCGCACCAGCTCACCAGCTTGAGCATGGGGTTGCAGGCTTGAGTGCAGGGTCACTGACTTGAGCATGGGAACACAGACATGACCCCATGGTCACTGGCTTGAGCAAGGAGCCTCCTCGTCACGGCACGTATGAGAAGCAACCAGTGAACAATTAAGGTGCCGCAACTATGAGTTTATGCTTCTCATCACTCTTCCTTCCTGTCTGTCCCTATCTATCCCTCTCTCTCTCTTGCTCTCTCTCTCAAAGTATGTTCTCAGACCAATTAAATTAGAATTAAATTAGAAATCAAGACCAGTATGATATCTGAAAAATCCCCAAATATTTGGAAAATGAGTAACACAAACACTGCTAAACAAGCCACAAAGCAAAGAAGAAAGGGGGAAATCAAAATATTTCAAACTGAATGAAAATGAAAATACAACGTATCAAAATTAGTGGGGTAAAACTAATGTATTAAGAGAAAACTCACTGTACTAACTATCTGTATTGGAAAAGAATTAAGGATCTTACAACCAAAGATTCACAGAAGCCACGAGACTGGTGGGAAGGGCTGAAATGCAGCCAGCTTGAGGATCAATTACACACAATGGGCCAATAACAATCAAAACTCAATTATACTGAGACAGAGAAGGGATGGAAGGGACCAGAGGAAAAGAGAACAGAGGGAAAGGGGATGATGGGATGGGTTAATCCTGAAGGGAAGGGGGAGGGCGCTATGGGGAAGGATGCAAGGGAGATGTTGGGAATACAGGGGAGGAGATGCATTGGGGGGCGACACTAGAATCTATGTAAACAATAAATTAAAATCAATAAAAAAAATACCCTATTATAATAAGAAGGCCTAAATAACACACATAGTGGACATTCCTGGAGCACCTAGTTCAGGTGATCAAAGAAACTGCACCACTGGACACAACAACAACTATGACTTAAGGCCAGCCCACAGAGACTAGGAAGAAAAAGAGACAGTGAAAATGGGGAGAAAATGAAACAGACCCAAAATGACAGAAGAAATCTCCACCTAAGTATGTAAAGCAAATCTGTATGGACATAGCTTAACCAGGTGGTGGCGCAGTGGGTAGAGCCTCGGACTGGGATGTGGAAGGACCCAGGTTTGAGATCCCGAGGTTGCCAGAACCCAAGGTCGCTGGCTGGAGCAAGGGGTTACTCCAGGGGTCTCCAAACTTTTTACACAGGGGGCCAGTTCACTGCCCCTCAGACCGTTGGAGGGCCAGACTATAAAAAAAACTGGACCTGTGGTGGTGCAGTGGATAAAGCGTCAACCTGGAAACGCTGAGGTTGCTGGTTCAAAACCCTGGGCTTGCCTGGTCAAGGCACATATGGGAGTTGATGCTTCCTGCTCCTCCCCCCCTTCTCTCTCTCTCTCTCTCTCTCTCCTCTCTATAATGAATAAATAAAATCTTAAAAAAAAAAACTGAACAAATCCCTATGCACACTGCACATATTTTAAAGTAAAAAAACAAAGCGGTAACAATACAATATTTAAAATAAAGAACAAGTAAATTTAAATCAACAAACTGACCAGTATTTCAATGGGAACTATGGACCTGCTTTTGGCTAATGAGATGGTCAATGTCCGGTTCCATATTTGTCACTGCTAGCCGTAACATGTGGTATGACGTGCTTCCGGAGCCATGACGTGTGCATCCTGTGTCACCGGAAGTAGTACTGTAAGTGAGCAACGCCGTGCTTTGCGGCACCGCCACATACAGTACTCCATACAGCATTCGCATCCTGTGCTCCTCTCACTGACTACCAATGAAAGAGGTGCCCCTTCCGGAAGTGTGGCGGGGGCCGTAGTTTGGGGACCTCTGGGTTACTCAGTCTGCTGAAGGCCCACGGTCAAGACACATATGAGAAAGCAATCAATGAACAACTAAGGTGTCACAACGAAAAACTGATGATTGATGCTTCTCATCTCTCTTTGTTCCTGTCTGTCTGTTCCTATCTATCCCTCTCTCTGACTCTCTGTCTCCGTAAAAAAAGAAAAACAAACAAACCCCAAAACCCATTCTTCCTCCTGAACTGCAGTATTGTTTACTGAGCTACCTGAGAAAAAAGCCTCCGAGGTCCCAATTCCTTCCCCTCATTTGTTACCCATCCTTTCTCCACCCCACTCCACCCCTTCTAATGGTCACAAGTCTTATTTGTCTCAAGTCACTGAAACCCAAACACTGATTTCAGGGCCTACTGACTGGACAGTTTGGACCATATAAATCTAACCTAGTCCATTATAACCACCCATAATCATCTCTCTGCTTTCATTCTTTCTTTTCTCCAATCCATTCCCCCACTGCTGCCATAGACATCCTCAAAACTCAAAAAATTACCCAATCACTCCCCTAAGATCCTTTACCAGCTTCCATATGCTCTGTGTGAATACTAAAACTCTCTTACACCTAGAACCACACACACCAAACTCTTACCTAGAACCTGCACACACTGTCAGTCACCCCTCCTAGGGGATCAGCTGTCAGCCATATCCTTAGGCTGAGGCACTCCCTACTCAGAGTGGTGACCTCAGCCTTCCAGACCTACCTCCAAAGCCCCCTCCTGCGCTCCAGCTCACAATGGAGATTTTTCTTTGTGCTGCTCTTCCAAGCCTCTTTGGTGTAACTTTATATGTTGCTTTATATTAGCTGTTTGACATCCCTCTGCTAGCAGAATGTATCCTGGCATCCACACAGTGGCTGTCCTATAATAGCAAAACGTAGTCAAGTACAGAATTTCAAGTGCAGGTCTGAAGCCAGACTGCCAGGATTTAAATCCTTAGCGTTCGTTCTTACTGGCTGTCACCATGGGCAAGATAATCTCCCTTTGTCACCACATACATAGCTGGAAAAAATGAAAAACAAGTTTAAACCACATAGGATTATTGTGAGGACAAGAGACAGTGTAGGTCAAGTGCTTAGTTAGCACCCTGACCGGGACAGTAGCAATAAAAAATAATAGAAAATTCATAACAGTGATTAGTAGCAGCAGCAGCAAAGACTTAGTCATTAATGTGTCAAGCTTTCTTCAGAGACCCGATGTACACCACCTCACTGAGCCCTCACTACACCAAGAATTGGGTACTGTTATTACCACGGTCTCCGTTTTTGCAGAAGAGAAAACAGCACACAGAAAGTTTGAGTAACTGGCTCAAACCCACACGACAGTGTCAGAATCCCAGCCAGACTCCAGAGGCCTAGCGTTCGCCTGCATGCACAAATGCCAGGTTTAGCAAAGAACAGCAGTCAAGTCATAGATGGAAAAAAAACCCCACCCACTATAAGCACTATACCCATATATAGAAATGCACCAAATTTCTGCGTGATACAAGCACGAAGACTTTCGTTTTCCACCTATACTTTGGCCAGGTTCCAAAATTTCTGTGCTGGACTTTGGCGTTGACTCTGTGAGAATGACACCCTCCTGGGCGGCGCAAGAAAACCGGGAGGGTGCTGTCGCGTCCTGCCCTCAAGTCCGGCTCCAACTCGCCCATCCTGCCCGCCGGGCCCCTCACATCGAAGGTCGGCAGCTCACAGAGCAGCTCCACGGCCCTGTTGCAGAACAGGGCGGTGCCGTCCCTGTCCCGGGGCCTTGTCAACCACCCGCTCGCACGCCGACCAGTCGCCGGGTTCACAGCCGCAACTCTCCGCTCCCGCGGTCCCGAGTCTCCCAGCTGCAGGTCCTTACCTGCGCCTCCGCTTTGCGCTTTGGCGCCACACACGCCCAGCCAATAGGAACGCGCTGCTGGGCTTCGCGGTCTACGGCAGCGCTAAAAGGACAGTTACTTCCACTGCGCAGCCGCACTACAAGAAGTGGGATTGGGGTCCTTCTCTGTGGAAGGTCGCCGCAGCTAAGGCAGAGTGGGCGGACCTTTGTCGTTGTCTGTCAACTGAGCAGGTTCCGTTGTCAAATTCCCAGGCGACTAAGCAATCAACTTTGTGCGCTGCACAATTCCACAAAAATGCACATTTGTCAACTTTCTTCTTTCATTTGAGTCATTCATTTTCGTTTAGTTGTAGAGGTTCGCGCTTTGAGGTGAATAAGGCAGACCTAGAAATTTGCTGTGCATTAACGTTATGACGCAGCATTTCATTTGTTTCGTTTTGCAGTGTGGGTGTTTTAATAGAAAAGGAAAACCAACTTTGATTTGGCATCTCCTGTGTTTTAGGGACTATGACATATTTAATTCTCAGGATTAACCAACCCTAAGGTGGCTTTGAAGACCCTTGGTACTGATTAGGAAACAACAAATTAGATAACTTGTCTAAGTTCACCCAGACGCTGTACTTAAGCTTTCAACTCCAAGGTACCACCTTTGATGTTAGAGCAGATATTTAAAAATGTGTAAAATAGCTTTAGTCACAAGGTGTACAGAGAGGGAAAAATGCCCGATTAACACCAATTCACATGGCCATATTCTTGCTTAACACAATTATGGAAATTTTCATAATCCACATAGACTCAAAGGTAGAAATTACCGCTATAAAAATTCATTTGGCAATTTTAGAAAAAGCAGTATTACTTGGATTAATTCTAGCTAACCTGTTCCTCTTTTGCAAATATACAGTGGATGTGTGATCCAAGAGATGAGGATGTTGAGTAACATTTCCTTTTCAGCTTTGCAATAAGGGAAAATTTAGGCTGTTTTTATTAAATACACAGTTCTGTACTGGACCATGCTACAAGATTATGATCCAAAGATCAACAGCATCTACAGCTTTCCTTTGCCATAAACTTTTTAAATTTCAAAACCCTAGGCCTGAAATTCACTTTCTTTTCTGTACAGTGGGGACAAAAGTATCCACTTCTGAGGAGCAGTGATGATTTTTTATTCCTTCAATAAATATTTATGAAGTGTCTACTATGTACTAGACATTATTCTAGACATTGAATAATCTATGTTCTATTGTGGGAAAACAGCAACAAACAAATACAAATACATTGATAAATATATTAGTGAAAAGCATTAAAAGTAAGCCAAGGAATGTGAACAGAGTGATGGTATATAGAAGGCCTGAGGGTACCAAGTCAGTAATTCACTAGACCTGAAGTTGGCAGGGAGTAAGCCAAGTATATGGCACCATTGGGAGGGCAGAAAATTCTAGGCAGCAAGAATGCAGTGCAAAGGCCCCATGGAGAGTTGTGTGGTGGCTGGCACACATGCCACCACAATTCCCTCCTGGCACCTCTGTATCAGAAAGAAGGCAGGGATGTTGGAGCAGGGTGAGTGAAGGAGACGCTGCTGGCTGAAACCGGATGGAAGGCTAGAGGCCCTTTCACAAGCTTTAGTAAGGTTTATTTTCAGTGAGATTGGGAACCATTGAAGTGTTCTGAGCAAACAAGGACTAGAGCTAGGTTTTCAAAAAGACTTGTGGCAGCTGAGTTCTGTAGACAGAATTGAGGTAAAGGTGGAGGAAGGAGACCACTTAAGGCTATTAAAATAATCCAAATGAGAGATGCTGGCTGCTTGGCCTAGGTGGTAAGGGAGTAGACGCTGAAAGATCTGACAAGGCTTGGTAATAGACCTGTTGTGGCAAAAGAAGGGAGGAATCAAGGATGACCCCAGAGTTTAATCTGAGGAACTGCAATGATGGCCTTGTCATCCTCATCATCCTCACCTGTGGTGGGGAAGGTTATTGATGGAGCTGTGAGTGGAAGAAGAGTTGGGAGCTCAGCTTTGAACATTATTTTAGGTTCCTCCAGGATATGAACTAGAGATACAAATGTGTCACCAGTGTGGAATGGCATTTATAGCCTGGATAAGACCACTCAGAACGTTGAGTGTGGACCAAAAGTTGAGGACTGCATGAGCAAGGCCTAGTACTAGTAAGAACACAATTTCCTTTACTCTCTTCTCTCCAGTTTTCTCTCCCTAGCTTTTTTTGTTCTTCTATTAAAGAGGATTCAATGAGCATTAGGGTAAAAAATTATTTACTATTTAGTTGCTGGATTCCCAATCTCTAGTACATATTGCTACATCACTTTATTTTTATTTATTTAATGGAGAGAGAAAGAGACAGAGAAGGACAGATAGAGAGGAAAGGAGAGAGATGAGAAGCATCAATTCTTCATTGGGGCACCTTAGTTGTTCACTGATTGCTTTCTCAGATGTGCCTTGACCAGGGGGCTACAGCAAAGTTAGTAACCCCTTGCTGAAGCCAGGGACCTTGACGTTGTGGACCCGCCGTGACCAGTATATTCAGTTCCCAAGCGAGAATGGTGCAGAATTAAATAAAATGACTTAAAGAATTAAAAATATATAAAGATAGGTTCGGGAGGGCTTTGCAATTACTGCTGGCAGAAACACTGCCCTAGCAGAGAAAACATAGCTGCCATCAGAAACTGCATCTTCCTTTATTTTTAGGGCAAAGTGGACCATTAGCAAATCAATGAATTTTCTGATTATAGTTTCCAAGGCAACCCAAGAATTCCACCAAGTGCAAAAAACCTCCACCAATACTTAACATCCTGACTTTACATAAAGAGGAAACTTGCTTCCAGTCTTTTCAGGAGAACGTGGGAGGCAGGACAAGCATCACAGCTAACATGGAGGTGTGAGGAAGGCTTAGTTTTTTGCAAGTGAGGTGGAGGGTTGGGCAGACTGTCAGCTTAGGCCAGTTCCCCACACCTCTGTCCTCCAGAAATCCAAACTCTAAAAACCCTGTTGATTTTTTGGTCCCCAACACTTTGGACTCGCCAGTGACGTTTGGGCTCAAGCCAGCAACCATGGGGTCTTATCTATGATCCCACATTCAAGCTGGCAAGCCAGTGCTCAAGCCTGTGACTTCGGGGTTTTGAACCTGGATCCTTTGCATCCCAGGCCAATGCTCTATCCACTGCACCACCACCTGGTCAGGCTGCTACATCACTTTAAAGATTTCACCATTTAAATTCCAAAAGTGTAACTGCTGATTGTGGTATTTAATAATATGGTCAATGAAATGTTTTGCAATATTTTAAAGATTTTATTTATTGACTTTATTGGGGGCGGGGCAGCGCAAGAATTATCAACTCACAATTCCTTCAGTTTAGTTCTTCATTGCTTGCTTGTTTGTCATATGTTCCTTAACCCAGCAAGCCCAAGGTTTTGAACCAGTGACCTCAGCATTCTATAATAGGTAGGTGCTCAATACACTGCGCCACCACAGGCCAGGCTTGCAATTTCTAAGTATCCCTACAAAGCTAATATATGGAGCTATTGAATTTCTTAAGGCATTTCTAAGTAATTTTAAATTAGCAGTTGCCAATAGTTTTCTCTGACACAGATGTTGAAATCCCAAATTACTTTGGAATAAGTAAGCAAACCTCTGGTTGCACATCGCTTATAAAATAATTTTAAGGCCATATTAAAGAAAACCAAAGCTAACCTATAAAACTAAATTTGTGAAACTGCTCTCATTTTTTTCATTTTAGAATGGGTTTAATTAGTATTTAGTTTCCCTAGAGAGACTTTTTCTTTGAAATCTTTTTCCTCCATCAGCTAATTCTAATTGCCTTATAAAAATATAAAATCTAATACAGGTTTTAAAAATTAAATTGTTGAAGCAGTTCAGTTTTCATGTTTGGCCCCAAAGCAAAAGTTAAATACATGTTTCAAATTAAAAAAAAAAATAAAAACCACCTAAAAGCGTGTATTTTTAAGTAAAGTCCTGGTGGGAGGACTGTTATAAATTATTAGAAAAAAACTGTGGTTTTTTACCTTTTTACTTTTTGCTTTTACAAATCTTAGGACATTTCCAGGGGATGATCCAGTTTGGGTTTTTAGTGTTAGGGGAAAGTAAGAAAGCCTGTGATGGGAGCTGAGGGAATTAACTAATGGGCCCGGCTCAGTGAGTGGTCCTTATCCCGCCAGAGTCCTCTCGGGTTGACGCACAGATCAGCGGGACACGCTGAGTACGGAAACCTTCCGGCTCTGGAATCAAGCCCACACCCCAGAGAAACGGGTCCGCCACTGAGTCTTCCCCTGCCCGTGCTATACTGTGCGGTTACGCCCGCCCTCTTCCAAGATGGCATTCGGTCGGCGCCAGGGATTCTGGGTGCGCTCTCCGCGGAGCCAGGGAGGAGGCGGGCCGGGGGCGGGGCCGGCGGGAGCCGGGCGTTGATTGGCCCGCGCGGGGCAGTAGCCGGCTGCCGGGGCCTGGGCTGGAATGTGAGGGGCGGCGGGGTCCCGGCGGCGGAGTCTCCTCTGAGCCGCGGTGACTGCGGCGAGGGCGGCGCGGACAAGGCCATCGGGCGCGGGATGAGGAAGCGGACCGAGCCCGTCGCCTTGGGCTCGGCGTCCTCCGGCTTGACCGCCGCAGTGCTGGACGCCGACTGCCGCCTGAAGCGCAACTTGCGCCTGGCGGGCAAGGGGCCGGCTGAGCCGTGCTGCGCCGCCGACGCGGGCATGAAGCGAGCGCTGGGCAGGTGAGGTGAGGCTGGGGCCGGGGTCGGGCCTCCCTGACCTGGCCCGCTCGCCGTCCCCATACCTCCACCCCCTCCGTAAGTTACCTGCCTGCGGGAGCGCCCACACCTACTACCCTCCATCCTTCCGGAGTCCCCTTCCGACCTCCGGACATCCTCCCCTCCCCTCCCCTCCCCTGTCCCTGAATCCCCCACCCGCTGGAGCGCCCCTGCCCGGCTCCTCACTCTCCGGTGTCCTCTTCTGTCCCTACTCAACCAGCTCTCCAAACCCAGACCCGCTCCCCTACCCTTTCCCAGGTGAGCCTGTAGGGAGCCCAACACCAACGAGCGTCTCCCAGGGGGATGGAGCCGCGAGGTAGTACGGGATGCGGGGAGCGCTCCCTGGGGGGGAGGGACGCGGAAGGGTGGGCGGCAGGTGTCTACGGCTCGACTCTCGCCGGGCATCTCCTCCTCCGCGGGGGACTCACTCCAGCGCCCCTCTCACTGGGCTGGCGTATACGGAAGCTGACCGGTGCCCCGTGTCTCACTTCGGGAATTCTTCTGGGGTAGCTAGTTGTCAGAAGTGGCATTCTCTGCTCAGAACTGCCAGGTGTTTGGGGGAAAGTTAAACGGGCTGCTGTGTCCAAGGGAAAGGAAGAAGACACTGTATCCTCAGCTGTTGGAGGGAAACTTGTTCGCTCTGCAGTTGGCTCCTAGTGCTTGATATTTGTCTGAGTTGTCTCCTTGGGAATCGACGTAAGGACGTGATATCTGGTTGTATTCTCCCTTGAGTAGGTGAATGCATTTATGTAAAACTGATTTCAGAATTGAGAAAGGAACAAATTTCACATGGTCAGATTTCTCTCCCATGAGCTGGTTTCTTAATTATCTGGCTGTCAGAACGTATTCATCGCAGTTTTGAAGTCCTGATGTTTCATGGTGTTGCAAGAAGTTACTGTGTTTTCAGTGTTGTAACAGTCATTTCCTTCAGTGTAAACTGGAATGTCCTTAATTGACAGTGACCACTTCAGAGTAAACTATTTATCCAAACAGCCCCTAAAAATATCAACTACCTAAAAGACCATTAAATTTAAAATATGACTTTGAATAAATAAAAATGTCCGAATAGCTCCTTCAAAATTTCAACTTTGTTTTATTAAAAGATCATGAAATTAGCCTGACCTGGAGGTGGCGCAGTGGATAGAGCGTTGGACTGGGATGCGGAGGGCCCAGGTTCGAGACCCCGAGGTCGCCATCGCTTGAGTGCCGGCTCATCTGGTTTGGGCAAAAGCTCACCAGCTTGGACCCAAGGTCGCTGGCTTGAGCAAGGGGTTACTTGTTCTGCTGTAGCCCCACGGTCAAGGCACATATGAGAAAGCAATCAATGAACAACTAAGATGTCGCAATGAAAAACTGATGATTGGTGCTTCTCATTTCAACAGAAAATCTCTCTGTTCCTGTCTGTCTGTCCCTATCTATCCCTCTCTCTGTCTCTGAAAAAAATAAAAGATGAAATTAAACTATAGACTCTTCTAAGTAAGTGCTCCCACAACCCTTCCAGAAGGGTAGGGACTGACAATATTTTTGTATTTGTATAAAGTTATGTTTGCAAAACAAATGTGTTCTCTTTCTGGAAAAGTTTATCTGCATTAAAAACTCATGATTAGCTTTAGTGCATTTTTATTAACAGGCTTGTCATAACACTTAGATAGGTCAGGAAGTACCTCCTTCAAAAAAAATCTGTTGTGATACACACAGTAATGTTTGGAGAAACAATACTGACCTGACACCTTCTTGAAAGATGTACTGTATTAAAAGGGTTTAATTATTTTTATTTTGTATGGGGGAACAAAGAGAGACATTCAAGTGGTGCTCATGTCCTTTGAATAAACAAAAGGCTGTTAGGGGAATAAAAAGAAAAGCAAAGCCAGCTGGGTGGCTCACTTGGTTAGAACATTGTCCTGATATGCCAAGGTTGCTAATTTGTCAGGACACTACAGGAATCAACCAATCAGTGCATGAATAAGTGAAACAACAAATTGATGTTTCTCTCTCTCTCTCTCTCTCTCTCTCTCTCTCTCTCCCTCCCTCCCTCCTTCCCTCCTCCCCTCCCCCTCTCTTTCCCTTTCTCTCCCCATGTTTCTCTCTCTAAAATCCATCAATCAATAAAAATTTAAATTAAAAAATTTGGTGAGAAAGGCCATATTTGTGTGTTATACCATGGCTTCCTTCCCTATAGCCTGTAACTCTCCTGGACATTTTTCTGCTTTGTTTTCTCCTGTATTCAGGTCTCAACTCAACTGTTACCTCCTCAGATCTTCCGAGACTTGCATATCCAAAATAGCCTTTATGCCACTCGAACTCCCTTATTCTGTTTATTTTTTTCTTCATTGCATTTGTTCCTTAACTGACCTTGTAATTGCCTGCACAGTTGACTTGCTTTATGCATTGTCTCCTCCTTCACAAGAATGAAAGCCCCATGAGAGCAAGGACATTATTTTTTCCATCGCTAATCTCCAGTGCCTGACACATAGTAGGTAGAAGAAGATACTGTTGAATGAATGACTATCTAGGATAAATTTCTAGAAGTGGGGTGTTGTTAACTTTGAAAGGTGATGCCGAAATGCCCTCCAAAGAAGTTGTGATTTGTAACTCCCTCCAGCAGTGTCAGTTCCCTCCTGAATACTGAATAGCACCAGATATTTTGATCTTTTCTATTTGAAGAAAATGTTTTAATTTGCATTTTTAATTGTGAGGTGGCAATTTTCTGTTTGCTTTTCTAAACTATTAAATACCTTTGGGATTATTTACTCAAATAAATATTTTTTTTTAACTTTCTATTGTGTACATGTTCAAATATACAAAAGTAGAGAAGATGATATTAATGAACTTCCATATATCCATCACTGGATTCAACAGTTTTTCATATTTTGCCTATCTTGAATCATCTATCCCTCCTTCCTCCATTTTTTTGCAGGGTGGGAGACTAGACTTTTAAAATAAATGATTTTATTTGTAAATATTTTTTATTATGTCTTCAACCCCATTGCTATAATATTTATCAAAATTAACAACTTATTGTATACAGTTAATTTAATATTATCTAATGTTTAATCTACAGACATCTTCCCAATTGTCTCAGAAATGTCTTATTTAAACTGATTGTTTTAAAATCTTATAAATTTCTTAAGTTTATTCCCCATTGTTTTATCATATTTACCAAAATTAACAATTTATTGTATTTAATTAATATCTAGTATCCAATCTACATACACCTTCCCAGTTGTCTCAGAAATGTTTTTATTAAGTTGATTTGTTTTAAAATCCTGTACAGCTGACCTGTGGTGGTGCAGTAGATAAAGCATCAACCTGGAATGCTGAGGTCGCTGGTTCAAAACCCTGGGCTTGCCTGGTCAAGGCACATACAGGAAGCAACCACTACCAGCAGATGCTTTCCTCTATCTCTATCTCTCTCCCCTTCTCTCCAAAAGTCAATAAATAAAAGCTAAAAAAAAATTAAGAAACATAAAATAAAATCCTGTACATTTCTTGCCTGACCTGTGATGGCACAGTGGATAAAGCATCAACCTGGGACGCTGAGGTCCTAGGTTCAGCCCCGGAGGGCTCATCTGGCTTGAGTGCAGGCTCACCAGCTTGAGTGTGGGATGATCGACATGATCCCAGGGTCACTGGCTTGAGCAAGGGGTCACTGGCTCGGCTGGACGACCCCCCCCCAAAGGCATGTACAAGAAGCAATCAGTGAACAACTAAAATGCCACAACTATGAGTTGACGTTTCTCGTTTCTATTCCTTTCTGTCTCTGTGTCTTGTTAAAAAATTATCCTGTACATTTATTAAGTTTATTCCTACCTGTTTCATCTTTTTTTAAAATTGAATTTAATTTTTATTTTAGAGATGAGAGAGAGAGAAAAAAGGGGAAGAGGAGGAGGAAGCATCAACTCCCATATGTGCCTTGACCAGGCAAGCCCAGGGTTTTGAACCAGCTTTTTCCACTGTGCCACCACTTCTACTTCTTCCTTCTCCTTTCTTCTTCTTCTTCATTTTACTGATTTTAGAGAGAAGAAGGAAGAAAGAGGGAGACAGGAACATCGATCGTTCCTGTATGTGCCTTGACTGGGGATCGAACCAGAAACCTGTGTGCTTCAGGAGGATGCTAACCAACCGAGCTTTCAGGCCAGGGCTGTTTTATCTTTTTAGCTGTGATTTATTTTTATTTATTTATTTATTCTTTTTGTATTTTTCTGAAGCTGGAAACGGGAGTCAGACAGACTCCCGCATGCACCCGACCGGCATGCCCACCAGGGGCGAAGTTCTGCCCACCAGGGGGCGATGCTCTGCCCTTCCAGGGCGTTGCTCTGCTGCGACCAGAGCCACTCTAGCGCCTGGGGCAGAGGCCAAGGAGCCATCCCCAGCGCCCAGGCCATCTTTGCTCCAATGTAGCCTTGGCTGCGGGAGGGGAAGAGAGAGACAGAGAGGAAGGAGGAGGGGGGTGGAGAAGCAAATGGGCGCTTCTCCTATGTGCCCTGGCCGGGAATCGAACCCGGGTCCCCTGCACGCCAGGCCGACGCTCTACCGCTGAGCCAACCGGCCAGGGCCTAGTTGTGATTTAAAATAGAATCCTTTCTTTTTTTTTTTTTTTTTTTTAATTTTAATTTTTATTTATTTATTTTTTTACAGAGACAGAGTCAGAGAGAGGGATAGACAGGGACAGATAGACAGGAACGGAGAGATGAGAAGCATCAATTATTAGTTTTTCGTTGCGCGTTGCAACACCTTAGTTGTTCATTGATTGCTTTCTCATATGTGCCTTGACCGCGGGCCTTCAGCAGACTGAGTAACCCCTTGCTTGAGCCATTGACCTTGGGTCCAAGCTTGTGAGCTTTGCTCAAACCAGATGAGCCTGCGCTCAAGCTGGCGACCTCGGGGTCTCGAACCTGGGTCCTCTGCATCCCAGTCCGACGCTCTATCCACTGCGCCACTGCCTGGTCAGGCGAATCTTTTCTTATATTACATATTCTTATAGTTATATTTAATAATTTTATAATTACTAAATCACATAATCTTTTTTTCTTGTAGTATTTGCAGTTGGTTTTGTTGGATATCCCAGGTATGTTTTTTTGTTGACTGTGAATAATAATTTTGCCCCCCACCCTGTTTTTTTAGTGAGCGAGAGAGAGATAGACAGGGAGAGAGATGAGAAGCATCAACTTATAGTTGGACAGGGAGAGAGATGAGAAGAAGCATCAACTTATAGTTGTCGTCCTTTAGTTGTCCATTGATTGCTTCTCATATGTGCCTTGACTGGGGACTCCTGCTGAGCCAGTGACACCCTCACTCAAGCCAGTGACTATGGGATCATGTTGATGTTCCCACGCTAAAGCCAAAGACCCCGCATTCAAGATGGTGAGCTTGCACTCAAGTTGGCAACCTCGGGGTTTCGAACCTGGGTGCTCAGCGTCCCCGGTTGCTGTGCTATCCATTTTACCGTCACAGGTCATGCTAGCCCCCCACCTTGTTTTCTGATTTATATGTGTGTTGTTTTTCCCATTTTTGATTGTGTTGTATTTCCAAAGCAAAGTTAAATAATAAGGGTGATACTGGGGTACCTTGTCTTGTCCCTGACTTGAATAGGACATGCTTTTAGTGTTTTTGCCATACTACTTATCTTACTAAGGGGCGTGACATTTTGTTGTTAATAAAAAATGGTTATTGAATTTTATCAAATGCTGTTTAGCATCTATGAGATTACCATATAAATTTTCTTCTTTGACCTCAGTTATAGTAACAGACTTTATATTACTGAATCATGAGTGATAACTTATTGTGTAGTTCATTACATTTTATTTATTTTACTTGGCTAATTTACACCATTATTTGTAAGAGTAGTCTGTAATTTTCTTTTTAATTTAGTGTTTTCTATAGCTTTATAAATAGCTTTCTCTTTCTCTTCTGTAGCCACTTTAAATTCTTTTGAAATGAGCTCTGTTTTACTATTTTGGCAGAATTCTGTTATAAAACTACCTAAGCCTGGTATTTTTTAGAATATAACACTTTAATAATTTTTACACTTTGTTACATTTGTTATCTCGTTTTTGGGCTCAGTTTAAATGATTTATATGTCCATAGAAAATCATTTATTATATCCACATTTTCCTCTGTACCTGAGGCTATTTCCCTAGTATTGTTACTCATTGTGTGTATAGTCACCCCCCCCCCCCCTTTTGATTTAAGCTAGGTAATGATATATCTAATACATCTACATGCACCAAAGTGGATTTTTCACAAGGAAAAGAATTTTTCCAAAGAAAATATCATTTTGTTTATCAATTCTGCGAGACCAGGATGATGCTGAGGGTTACAGAGAAGTGGTAAGAATGTGTTTTATCTGAAAGAGGCAGCAGCTACTGCACTCTATCCTGTTGTTGCCTGGCAGGAATGTGCCCAGGGTGGCCAGATCTTCCAGTCTCACCAGAAGACTAACTGGTTTTGTGTGTGTGTGTGTGTGTGTGTGTGTGTGTGTGTGTGTGTGTATAATTTCTAACTTTTTAAACATTGGCAACTAATTCAGATGAAAACAACTTTGGCGGTCAAAAAAACCCTAGGTTTTTTTTCTTTTTTAATTTAGACTAAAGGGTTATTTTTATTATTATTTTTTGTAACAGAGAGAGAGAAAGGGACAGATAGGGATAGACAGGAAAGGAGACGAGAAGCATCAATTGTTCGTTGTGGTACCTTAGTTGTTCATTGATTGCTTTCTCATACGTGCTTTGACCGGGGGGCTACAGCAGACTGAGTGACCCCTTGCTCAAGCCAGCAACCTTGGGCTCAAGCTGGTGAGCCTTGCTCAAACCAGATGAGCTTGTGCTCAAGCTGGTGACCTCAGGGTTTTGAACCAGGGTCCTTGTGTTCCAGTGCCACACTCTTATCAGGCTAAAGGGTTATTTTTAATAATAAATGTTTATCTAATTCATACATCAACCCTGTACTCCATGAGTGGAGGAACTAGATACTAGTTTTGCTTTGCACAGTGCCTGGTATGAGGAAGGGCTTGTCAAATGAGAGATTTTGTGGGCCTTTCATATTCTTTTCTATAACCCTGGAATTATTGGGAAGGCAGTAATGAGATGTACAGTCTGTGTGTTTCAGTCAACTAGTCTGTATCCTTCCATTTCCAGCCCTCATGTTAGACCTGCCAGGTGATTGAGATTAGTGGGCTGAATGGGGAGTTGCCATAGTGATGACCCTCACATATAAATGTAGAACTGAGCCATCACGAAGCTTCTTCCTTGACCCAAAGGAAGAAATTTAATCTAGGGCTGTTAATGGCTTAACCATAATCCAGAAAGGTGGGTGATTGAGGTTAACATCTATCTCCTTCAACATTAGCCTTCCTGACCGTTTTTAAGCTCACCCTCTAAGCCAGGGGTCGGGAACCTGTGGCTCGCCAGCCAGATGTAGCTCTTTTGATGGCTGCATCTGGCTCACAGACAGATCTTTAATAAAAAAAAAAAAAAACATTAAAAATATAAAACATTCTCATGTATTACATTCCATTCATTTCCTACCGCTCATGTTCATGGTTGCGGGTGGCTGGAGCCAATCACAGCTGTTCTCCGGGACAACACCAAATTTTTATTGGATAATGCATAACGTACATGGGTTGTTGTGAGGTCAGGAAGTAAACTTCCCTCCTTTTAATCAAGTAGTCAGCTAGCTAATTGCAGAAACCCTTTTGACGAAGAACATGGCTAAAAGAAAAAAAAGATGAGGAGTATTGTACTTTTCAGCAGGAATGGACAGAGGAATTCGCCTTTGTGGAGATAGCAGGTTCTGCAGTGTGTCTAATATGGAATGATAAAATTGCATTGACGAAATGGTCAAATATAAAGTAGCACTTCAACACATGCCATACTACATTTGCATCGAAATATTCAGCAGGGGACAGCAAGAAGAAAACATGTCAAGGTCTGTGCAGAGTGCAAGCTAGTCAGCAACAACTCCGTGTTTGGATCCAACAAGGTAACTGGAATTTGGCTAGCTTTGCTGGTGCTTTAGCAATTGTGAGAAATGGAAAGCCATTCACAGATAGGGAGTATGCCAAAATGTTCGTGCTTGATGTTGCCAGTGAACTTTTTGACAACTTTTCGGATAAAGACAAGATAATCAAACGAATAAAAGACATGCCTCTGTCGGCAAGAACTGTTCACAATTGTACCATCATGATGGCAAATCAAATTGAGGCAACACAAGTGAAGGACATAAATGCAGCACCATTCTTTTCTCTCGCTTTGGATGAGTCAATAGACGTAAGCCATTTATCCCAGTTCAGCGTGATTGCAAGATATGCTGTCGGTGACACACTACGTGAGGAAAGTCTTGCTGTTTTGCCTATGAAAGAGACAACAAGAGGGGAGGATTTATTCAAGTCTTTCACTGAGTTCACTAAAGAAGAAAATCTACCAATAGATAAACTTATTTCGGTGTGTACTGATGGTGCTCTGTGCATGGTGGGGAAAAACAGAGGATTCGTAGTGCTTCTTCATGAACATGAAAAGAGACCCATCCTAAGTGTTCACTGCATCCTACATCAGGAGGCGCTTTGTGCTCAGATGTGTGGTGAGCAGCTTGGTGAGGTGATGTCGCTGGTCATTCAGGTGGTCAACCTCATTGTTGCCCGAACTTTAAATGATCGCCAGTTTAAAACACTACTGGATGAAGTTGG
Organism: Saccopteryx leptura; assembly: GCF_036850995.1. Lineage (NCBI taxonomy): Eukaryota > Metazoa > Chordata > Mammalia > Chiroptera > Emballonuridae > Saccopteryx > Saccopteryx leptura. The sequence goes on from NC_089507.1 coordinate 172,772,388, forward strand.
GAATAATTATCCTGGTCTGCTTCTGCACAGCAATGTGTGTTTGTTTTCAAGAGGGAAGGTGCTCAGCCTTTTCGCGGCTTGTCTGAGCAAAATCCGGACTTCTCTTGCAATGAAAAACGTTGAGCATTCTGAGTTAGCTAACACTGAGTGGCTCCTGAAGTTCTACTATCTCGTGGACATGACTGAACATCTGAACCAGCTCAATGTGAAAATGCAAGATGTTGGAAATACAGTCTTATCCCTTCTACAAGCAGTGTTTGCATTTGAAAAAAAAGCTGAAACTCTTCATCACTGACATTGAAACAGGTCATTAACTACACTTTGAAAAACTGGGAGAGTTTAAAGATGCATGCACAGCAAGTGACCCTGCTCAACATCTTGATCTCCAGCAGCTAGCGGGCTTCACATCTAATCTGCAGTCATTCAAAATGTGCTTTGGAGAATTTCGTGAGTGCACTCGTCTTTTTAAGTTCATCACCCATCCACCCGAGTGTGCAGTGGACAGTGCCGACCTGAGTTACATCCCCGGTGTCTCTCTCAGAGATTTTGAGCTACAAGCTGCTGACCTGAAGGCCTCAGAACTGTGGCTGAATAAGTTCAAGTCACTGAATGAAGATTTGGAAAGACTTGCATGACAGCAAGCAGAGTTGGCGAGCAAACACAAGTGGGGAGAAATGAAAAACTTCAACCCATGGACCAGCTGATTGTCAAAACTTTGAATGGGCTTCCCGTCATATACCACATACTGCAGCGTGTGCATATTTCTGTACTGACAATGTTTGGCTCTACATATGCATGTGAGCAGTCTTTCTCACATCTAAAGAACGTTAAGACCAACCTACGATCATGTTTAACAGATGGAAGTCTCAATGCGTGCATGAAGCTTAACCTCACCATGTATCAACCAGACTGCAAAGCCATCAGCAAAACCATGCAGCACCAGAAGTCGCATTAATGGTAAAAAGTACTTTTTTTTTTATCATTGGCTAGCAACAGCATAACAACGTTATTAAAAAGAATTCAGAGACTTCTTGTACTTTAAAAGTGTTGGTCTTACATAAAATGCACACATTTACTTGTATTTAGTGTTAAACATATTGTATGGCTCTCATGGAATTACATTTTAAAATATGTGGCATTCATGGCTCTCTCAGCCAAAAAGGTTCCCGACCCCTGCTCTAAGCTTCTGTGCATGGTATTTCCTGGTTTTTGTGTTTTTTTTCTTCATTCAGTGAAAAGAGGGGAGGCAGAGAGATAGACTCCTGCATGTGCCCAGACCAGGATCTACGCGACAAACCCACTAGGGGGTGATACTCTGCCTATCTGGGGCATTGCTCCGTTGCTCAGCAACTGAGCTCTTCTTAGTGCCTGAGGTGGAGAGCCATCCTCGGCACCTGGGGCCAACTTGCACCAGTTGAGCCATGGCTGCAGGATGGGAAGAGAGAGAGAGAAAGTGAAAGGGGTTGGGGTAGAGAAGCAGATGGGTGCTTCTTCTGTGTACCCTGACCAGGAATTGAACCCAGGACATCCACACGTTGGTCTAACACTCTACCACTAAGCAAACTGGCCAGGGGCTGCATGGTATTTCTTTATCCCTTCTTTATACATCAAGCAGATGAGAGCATATTCTGAGCTAGTTTTTGTAGTTAAGATCTGCTTTTTTTTTGTCTTCCTTCTCCTTCTATTCCCCCAGAGTATTATTTTTGCCTGGGCTGTGACAAGTGAAGGGGCGGCCTTGGTTGTGGAGCCTCAGCAGAGGCGCCTGATTAGGCCCATCTCTTCCCAGCTATGGTTTATCTTATCAAGGCCAGATTCTAGTCCTGGATCCAGGACTCTGGGACTTGGCTCTTTGCATCTTTGTCTTTGGTGGGAGTTTGTGTCCTTCATCTGTACTTGCTTCCCAATTCTTGTCAGCCAGTGTGTACTCTCCCTTCTCAATGGAGTGTCTGTCTTCTACAGTGACTTTGGGCAGATACTGCTCAAATGTGGGAAATATTTTTGGGTAGATTAAAAGCTCCTGAAGACACTATCATAGGAGCCTTGGAAAGAGGTGTGGAAGATGGCTCATCTCAGGTTATGCTGACAGTGACAAAGACAGGATGCTCTTCCAGACTAATAATTCTCCTTCTCCCATCAGAGCATTTTTCTTTCCAAAATGAAGTCTATAGGAAAATTTTTCCTGTAATAGGATTTTTGAAAACTGACAGATTAAGTGAATGCTCTTCACCTTATAGAAGTGGGTATCAGTGCCTATAGAAGTGGGTATCAGTGGATTTATGCTTTGGCAATGAAGTCTTTTCAGCATGGAGAGTGGGTAAGTCATTTGTCACCCTGAACTGAAGCCTGGAGTGGCATTGAGGATAGGGGTGCCAGCACAGGGAAGAATAATAGCTAGGAAGCCTTGACTAAGATGTCCAGTTAGCAGAAAGGCTCATTATTTATACTTGGTGCCCATTGTGATATTATTTGATATTGTAGAGCAGGGGTAGTCAACCTTTTTATACCTACCACCCACTTTTGTATCTCTGTTAGTAGTAAAATTTTCTAACCGCCCACCTTCCACAGTAATGGTGATTTATAAAGTAAGGAAGTAACTTTACTTTATAAAATTTATAAAGCAGAGTTACAGCAAGTGAAAGCATATAATAATAATTACTTACCAAATACTTTATGTTGGATTTTCGCTAAGTTTGGCAGAATAAATCTTTATAAAACAACTTACTATAGTTAAATCTATCTTTTTATTTATACTTTGGTTGCTCTGCTACAGCCTACCATGAAAGCTGGAACGCCCACTAGTGGGCAGTAGGGACTAGGTTGACTACCACCATTGTAGAGGAAAGCTTGCATAGATAACTAAGCCCCAAGTGAGTGCTGTTAGGTTCTGTGGCTTTGGGTGAGTTTCTTAACATTCTGAGTTTGTTACTTCCTCTGTGATATGGGAATAAAAATATCTTCCCTATAGCATTAGGGTAAGCCTTGGATATATCAAAGAGCCATCACACAGTCAGCACTCATTCAGGGGTATTTTCTATTATGGTCACTTCATGATTATTACTGATATTAGTTGAAAGTAGTGAGAAAGCTCCTCTAACTTAGGTTAAAAGCATTTACTTCTCTCCATCTTTTTTGCCCCCAAACTGTGACAGTATGTCTTCTCAGCCACTTTTTGTGCCTGTAATTGTCATCATGATTAATTAACATCTATTTATATTAGAACATTTTATTTTATTTTTTAAAGAGAGAGAGAAAGATAGGAAGGGAGAGAGGTGAGAAGCATCAATGCATAGTTGTGTCACTCCAGTTGTCCATTGATTGCTTCTCACATGTGCCTTGACCCGGGGGCTCCAGCCAAGCCAGTGACCCCTTGCTTAGCCAGTGACCCCTTGCTTAGCCAGTGACCATAGGATCATGTCTGTAGTCCCATGCTCAAGCCAGCGACCCTGCACTCAAGCCGGATGAGCCCGTGCTCAACCTGGCGACTTCAGGGTTTTGAACCTGGGTCCTCTATCTACTTTGTCCCTGGGTCCTCTGCCCCAGGTTGATGCTCTAGCTACTGTGCCATCACTTGGTCAGGCATATTAGAACAGTTTTAAATAATATTGTTTGGTTATTCAACACTTCTTTTCACTTGTTCATTTAGCAGCGTTTGAGTACTTGTTATGTACAATAACTCTCCTGAGTGCTGAGGCTGCAGTGGTGGATGCAGGTTATATCTTACGGAATTTACATTCTGGTGGGGGAGACGTAACAAACAAATAAATACATGCTGCATCAGGTGCTTAGGGCCTGGAGGAGATAAGCAAAACCAATAAGGATCAGCCATGGTATGTGTACGATTTGGGTGGCAGGAGGCCTTCCTGAGAAGAAGACATTTGAATGGAAGGCACTGGCTGCTTTAGAGCAGAGGAATGCCTTGATGTAATGTCTGTCATTACCATGTCACTCTGATGAGGACAGACTAGAGGAACAGAGGTGCAAGGAGACTGGTTAGGAGTCATCCAGGCAACAGCTAATGGGGGCTTAGGCCTGTGGTAGCTGTGGAGGTGAGAAGTATTGCATCTGGATCTGCTTTGAAGTAGGTGTCAATAAGATTTGCTAATCAATTAGTATGAAAGAGCGAGGCATGTTAGAGAGGATTCACCAGTTCTCTTCTGAGCAACAGGAAGAAGGGAGCTACCATGTGCTGAGATGTGTGATTATGGGAAGAGCTGGTGCTTTGGAAGTTGATGAGTTTTGTTTGGTCATAGTGAGGTTCTTATTCAATGTTCAAGTGGAGTAGATAGCAGGAATTGGAATTTGGGGTTACTGTATTTCCCCATGTATAAAATGCACCTTAATTTTGGGGCCTGAAATTTGAAAAAAATGTATTACATAAAATTATTGAACTCAAGTTTTATTCATCATAAAATTCATACAACTCCTCATCTGCGTGAAAAAGTGGGAAATGGGCCCTGGCCGGTTGGCTCAGCGGTAGAGCGTCGGCCTAGCGTGCGGAGGACCCGGGTTCGATTCCCGGCCAGGGCACACAGGAGAAGCGCCCATTTGCTTCTCCACCCCTCCGCCGCGTTTTCCTCTCTGTCTCTCTCTTCCCCTCCCGCAGCCAAGGCTCCATTGGAGCAAAGATGGCCCGGGCGCTGGGGATGGCTCTGTGGCCTCTGCCCCAGGCGCTAGAGTGGCTCTGGTCGCAACATGGCGACGCCCAGGATGGGCAGAGCATCGCCCCCTGGTGGGCAGAGCGTTGCCCCATGGTGGGTGTGCCGGGTGGATCCTGGTCGGGCGCATGCGGGAGTCTGTCGGACTGTCTCTCCCTGTTTCCAGCTTCAGAAAAATGAAAAAAAAAACAAAAAAAAAACGGGAAATGCAAGTAAAAAACTACAACCACTGTATAAGATGCACCCAGTTTTTAGACCCCCAATTTTTCGAAAAAGGTTGCATGTTCTACATGGGGAACTATGGTAATTAGGGTAACATCTGACCATTAGCCTGTCGGTGGTATTCAAGAGTTACTTCAGGGGTCATACATAGGCTGGGCCCTGGTCCCTGCATGGTTAACAGCTGGGAGAAGAGGGGCCTCAAGTCAAAGAGACTTGGAGGGAGTGAGCTGGAAGAGAACGAGGAGGGAAGGGGTTGAGGCAGTGACTTGAAGAAAGCCTGTCCAGAGGAAAACAAGATCTACCATTGGATTTGATGACATGGAAATCAGTGGTTGACAAGTGTGGCTAACTGAAGTGGTGGGAGTAAGAGCCTGATGGAATAGCTTGAGGGAGAGGCATAGAGAAGTGGAGTATTTTCAAGTTTTGCCATAAAAGGGAACAGAAATGAGAGGGAAGCTGGGATGGGAGGAGGTTTCTGACCAGTGTTGCTAGAGGACTTAGTGTGCTCACGACGACAGTTCAGTTTAGGAAAGACTAGCTCTGCAGGCACTGTGGGCATGGTATTTCTGAGATCCAGTGCCCAAGGCCAAATAGAGTGTCCCCAGACAGGAAGACAGGCCAAAGATGCTCTGAAGGTTTAGGGATTGGTTTGGGAAGCATTGAAAGTTCTCTTCTGGATACTTTAGTTCTCTCTGTGAAGTAAGAGCAGGATCACCTGCCAAAGGGAGAGAAAGTCTTTCCCTTTCAGTTCTCTACCTGAACCCAGTCTTAGTTCTCTGTTCTCAACCTGATGATACATTTTCTACCATATTTGCTAAATTCTTATTAACATGAACAATCAAACTGCTTAGTAAGGACTCATCTTTCTGACATGTAACATTTCAAAAATGGATGACAGAAATGCTTCCCATGAGAAGTTGTTTCATCTATGACTTGCTGTGTGTCTTAGAAACCATGTAGTTTTGTACAGTGCTGCCCAGTTCTGGGAAGCCTGACCTGGAAGGCAGTGGTTCCATGAGGTCCCTGAACAATCCCAGTGAGGAGGGGGTTAGAGGTGGGTTTGAGGTGGAGGTGGGGAAAAGGTCAACATGAACTGAGGTTTAGATAGAGTGGTTAGTCTGATGATGGTGGCACAGTGGATGAAGCATCGACCCAGAATGCTGAGATCATGGGTTTGAAACCCCGAGGTTGCTAGCTCTGAGCACTGGGTCGCTGGCTTGAGCAGGTGATTGTCCACACAATCAAAGCTCAGAAACCTGAACCCACAAGTCACTGGCATGAAAAGCCCAAGGTCATTGGCTTAAGCAAGGAGACACTGGTTAAGGCATGTACAAGAAGCTCAGTGTATGACTAAAGTGAAAGCACCTAGGAGTTGATGCTTCTCACCCTCTCCCTTCCTGTCTATTTCTCACTCTCTCTTTCAAAAAAAAAAAAGAAAAAGTAGAGTGATTATGTGGGACCTAGGTAGTTCATACCTCTCAGGTTTTGGTAATACACAAATAGCTAAGTTTCTAAGTACAATTTGTCTTGAGATGGTACTTGTGGACTTTCAGGTGTCTTAATCAGGTGTCATTCATTGTCCAGGTATGGAAATGTCCTGAGACAGTAAAAAAAACGAGCAGGTATATGGTTATCAGTGTGAGGAGTTTCAGAAGATTAAGACTTTGCCTTTTGCAAAGATAAAGGTAGAGAAAGGTGTCTGTGAAGGAAAATGAGCACATCTCAGAAATGCTAGAATTTAGAGTTTCTTCTTCTTTTTTTTCTTTTTTTTTTTGTATTTTTCTGAAGTGAGATGCTGGGAGGCAGAGAGACAGACTCCCGCATGCGCCCGACTGGGATCCACCCGGCATGTCCACTAGGGGGCGATGCTCTGCCCATTTGGGGCATTGCTCTGTTGCAACCAGAGCCATTTTAGTGCCTGAGGCAGAGGCCATGGAGCCATCCTCAGCGCCCAGGCCAACTTTGCTTCAGTAGAGCCTTGGCTGCAGGAGGGAAAGAGAGAGATAAATAGAAATGCGAGGGGGAGCCCTGGCCGGTTGGCTCAGCGGTAGAGCGTTGGCCTGGTGTGCGGGGGGGCCCGGGTTCAATTCCCAGCCAGGGCACATAGGAGAAGCGCCCATTTGCTTCACCACCCCCCCCCTCGTTCCTCTCTGTCTCTCTCTTCCCCTCCAGCAGCCAAGGCTCCATTGGAGCAAAGATGGCCCAGGCACTGGGGATGGCTCCTTGGCCTCTGCCCCAGGCGCTAGAGTGGCTCTGGTCACGGCAGAGCTTCGCCCCTGGTGGGCGTGCCGGGTGGATCCCGGTTGGGCGCATGCGGGAGTCTGTCTGACTGTCTCTCCCCGTTTCCAGCTTCAGAGAAAAAAAAAATACAAAAAAAAAAGAAATGAGAGGGGGAAAGGGTGGAGAAGCAGATGGGTCCTTCTCCTGTGTGCCCTGGCTGGGAATTGAACCCGGGACTTTTCACTCGCCACGCCAACACTGTACCACTGAGCCAACTGACCAGGGCCAGGGTTTATTCTTGATGCTTGAAAGAAGCTACCCTGAGCTCTAAGGTAAAGAAAAGAAAGTTCAAATTGTTTTCAGTTCTTATCAAACTCGTGGAGCCTCCACATAAGATTTAAATACATTGGCCTGATCTATGGTGGCACAGTGGATAAAGCGTCAACCTGGAATGCTGAGTTTGCCGGTTTGAAACCCTGGGCTTGACTAGTCAAGGCACATACAGGAAGCAACTACTATGAGTTGATGTTTCCTGGCTTCTCTGTCTCTCTCTCTCTCCAAAAATCAATAAAAAATGAAAATTAAAAATTTAAATATATTGACTGAATTATTCATAATGGGAAAGGAAGAATGTTCAAAGTCAAAGCAGGTCATTTTGATGCTGTAGTTCAGGGACTCAAAAGAGATACATGGTTTTTTTAAACTGTCATCTGTTTTCTTCTAATAATGTATGCAACAGAGAATTCCTACACTTTTATCCAGATTTGTGCCATCTTGGTCTTGGAATATCATGTTGTTCTTACCTGAAAGTGGCCATGCCAGTGCCAGGTGTTCAGCAAGAAGTTATCATGCCAACAGAGGCCATGCTCGGCATTGGGGATATAAAGATGAAAGAAGACAGTACCTGTCTCCAGGTAGTTTGTTGACTATCTATTTTTATGCATGGCAGCCATCAGCTCCTAATACTCTAATAATTTTAATGATGTCTAGTAGGGACAGAAGGCAGGTGTGGCTGGAGATGGTTAGTCTGACCTCACATTCAGCCTTTGCTGTTCTGACATTTTGGAGGGGTGATTTATCTTCAGAGTCTCTCACATTTTAGGCTCTCACTTCACTGACAGGATATAATGCATCCTTTCAGTGCATCCCTGGAGTATTTCAGTGTCTTTAGATAATAAGGAAAATTCTTGTATTTTGGGGACACAGAACACTTTATCAAGGCATGTCCTGGCAGAACCTACAGGAAGGAAAATAAGAAGACTGCCATTCTAGGCTTAGGGTTCCAGAAGGAAGGACTGTTAGACCAGTGTGGGCCAGCTGGGAACCTGCCAGATAGCCACAGGGCCTCAAGAGAAAGCTCCAAGGAAATTCTGCTGGAATCAAGTAAGGGATCTCCAGGTATGAGGCCATGGTGAAAGGCAGCCCCTGAGGCACCCTCTCTTGCTCCCTCTGCCACTCTGTCATTTTAATTTTTTTCTGATTACAAAAGTAAAATGATTTTTAATAAAAACTTAAAATAGAAAAGATAATTGAGAAAATAGAATTCCCCTGGATAATTACTGTTTACATTGTGGTATATATCAGGGATATTTTTTGCATGTTGTTCTTTCATTCATCTAATAAATACTTTGGTCCTACTGTGTGCTAGAGAATGTGAATAAAATGTTGCACAAGAGCTGGACAAGTCCCAGCTTTATGGAGCTTACATTCTCATGAAGGAGAGAGACAGTGAAAAGCCAGCAGGTAAATATTCAGTAAAATTTCAAAGGTTGGTAAAGCACTGTGAAGAAAAATAAAGCAGTGTTAATACAAGGCAACATGACTAAAATGGCCCTGTATCTCCAAAACAATATTTAATTACAGTTTGGGCTCTCCCAGATGTGGAATCTGAAACGAGTTGGGAGTTGTATCATAGCGCTAGTCAGGTCATCGGCCTGACAGACCCTGCTGTTGTCCCTCAAAGGAAAGTGACCTTGCAATAACCAACCAGCCTTTTTGCCTGCTACAACGTCCTGCTTCCTTCTGCCTGTAAAATCTTTCATTTTGTACAGCTTCTCAGAGCTCCTTTATTGTCTGCTAGGTTGGATGCTGCTTGATTTATGAATTGCTGAATAAAGCCAATAAGATTTTCAAAATATACTCTGCCAAATTTTTATTTAACAGTAGATAATGCAGTTGTGTGTAAAACACCTGAAAATGAGCTGTACTGTAGTGTTAAAATAGTCTTATCTCTGCCAGGAGAATAAAGCCATTTCAGGGTAGAGTACCCAGCTATTCAGTTATGAAAACATCTGTAATTTTTTTTTTTTTAATGTTGAGATGCAGATGAATTAGGATGAAGAGGAACCATTAGGGCTTGGTGAATATAAGATGGGGATTGAAGGCTGGTGAGAAAGACAAGGTTGCTTTCTTTCCATTTTCATTTTTTTTTTTTAAGATTTTCACTTTTTAGAGAGAAGAAAGAGATAAAGAGAGCGAGAGTGAGGGGGGGGGGGCAGAAAGCATCAACTCCTATATGTGCCTTAACAAGATAAGCCTGGGGTTTCGAACTGGCGACCTCAGCGTTCCAGGTTGACACTTTATCCACTATGCCACCACAGGTTAGGCAATAAATAAAATCTTAAAAGAAAAAAAAAAGTCTAACACTAGTCAAAAGGAAGCTTGGGTAGTTATATTAATATCACACAAAGTAGATTTCAAAGCAAGATATAACCAGAGATAAAGGAGAACATTTTATAATATTTCAAATCATTTTATAAGAAAAGGATAAATTAATCAATAGGATATAATAATCCTAATATAATAATTCTAACATTTTTATAGTTAGAAATTCCAGGCCTGACCAGGTGGTGGCGCAGTGGATAGAGCATCGGACTGGGATGCAGAGGACCCAGGTTCGAGACCCCGAGGTTGCCAGCTTGAGCGTGGGTTCATCTGGCTTGAGCAAAGCTCACCAGCTTGGACCCAAGGTCGCTGGCTCGAGCAAGGGGTTACTCGGTCTACTGAAGGCCTGTGGTCAAGGCACATATGAGAAAGCAATCAATGAACAACTAAGGTCTCGCAAAGAAAAACTAATGATTGATGCTTCTCATCTCTCTTCGATCCTGTCTGTCTGTCCCTGTCTATCCCTCTCTCTTTCTCTCTCTCTCTGTCCCTGTAAAAAAAAGAAAAGAAATTTCAGTAACTGATAGAAGTAGGAAGCAGAAGATCAATGAGGACTTGACCAACATCATCTGCCAACTTAACTTGATTGACGGTTCTCCCCGAAACAGCAGATACACGTTCTCCTCAAGCACATATGGAATGTTTACCAGATACACTCTATATTCTAAGCCATAAAACAAATCTCAATAATTTAAAAGAATTTGTCATTCAAAGTCTGTTCTCTGACCATAAGGAATTAAATTAGAAATAAAAAATACAAAGTTCCAAAAGCATTTGAGGACTGAATAACAGGCTTTCGAATAAGCCATGGGTCAATAAATTAGAAAGTAGTTCAAACTAAGTGAAAATAAAGACATGCCTCTACTAGCATCCTCGGGGAATTTCTACTACTAAATGTCTATAGTGGAGAGGAAGAAAGGTCTTCAGTCAATGACTTTAGCTTCTATATTAAGAAACTAGAAAAAAGAGTGATCCCATGCTCAAGCTGACAACTTTGGGGTTTCAAACCTGGGGCTGACCTCAGCATCCCAGGTCAGTGCTCTATCCACTGTGCCACCACTGGTCAGGCTCTGTTCATTATGTTGATAGTTTCACAAATGTTTACGTAACTTGTATAAAATGGGCCAGACTTAGAGGTCCAGGATGTGAGCTCATTCCCAGCTGAGGTGTTACCTTGAGCAAGTACTTAATAGCTATGAATTTTGTTTTCATATAATCTGTAATGGTTGTGTTATCTGTTCTGCCTATTCCACGGAATTGAACTAAGATTTCAATAAGATCATATCAACATTATACAAGTATAAGGTGGTAGATTGGGGGTTTTTTTTCCTTTCCTGTCTATTTACCCCATCTACTTTTCCTTTTATTTTTTATTTTTTTTTATTAATTTTAATGGGGTGACATTGATAAATTAGGGTACATATGTATGTTCAGAGAAGACAGCTCTAGGTTATTTTGCCATTTGCTTATGCTGCATTCCCATCACCCAAAGTCCAATTGTCTTTCGTCACCTTCTAACTGGTTTTCTTTGTGCCCCTCCCCTCCCCCATCCTCCTCCCTCTCCTCCCCCCCACCCCGTAACCCCCACACTCTTGTCCATGTCTCTGAGTCTCATTTTTATGTCCCACCTATGTATGGAATCATATAGTTCTTAGTTTTTTCTGATTTACTTATTTCGCTCAGTATAATGTTATCAAGGTCCATCCATGTTGTTGTAAATGATCCGATGTCATCATTTTTTATGGCTGAGTAGTATTCCATAGTATATATGTACCAAAGCTTTTTAATCCACTCGTCCTCTGACGGACACTTGGGCTGTTTCCAGATCTTCGCTATTGTGAACAATGCTGCCATAAACATAGGGGTGCATTTCTTACTTTTTCTTTTAATTTGAAAGAAGTTTGCAGGAGGCATCTATTTTACTTTACATGTCAATTGTTTTCCTAGTTTTTGTACTTTTTTTGAAGAGATATTAAATTACCTATATTGCTAATATATGTTAAGTTCTTGTATTTTTTCTTTGTATTCTCACAGGTTTTAAACCCTTCTCAGATACTTTTTTGCTATGAAGATAGCAGTGAAGAGCAGGTAGTTTCTTGTTCTAGTTGGCAAGGAGTGCTTAGTTATTTTCTTAAAGATTCATAATGTCTCTTAAAATTCTAGAGCTACAGAAAAGAATGTTTCTGATTGAACTAAATGAAAAAGGAGCTATAATTATTTCCCAAATGAGAGAGCCCTATTTTTTTAATTTGTTGATTTTTCAGAGAGAGGATCAAGAGGGAGAAAGGGCAGGGAGAGGAGAGGGAAGCACCAACTCATAGTAGTTGCTTCTCTTATGTGCCTTGACCTGGCAAGCCCGGGGTTTTGAACTGGTGACCTCAGCAATCCAGGCCGATGCTTTGTCCACTGCACCACCACGGATCAAGCAGGAGACAGTCATATATTTAAAATTTTTTTCTTTATTGATTGATTTTTAGAGAGAGAAGCACCAGTTTGTTGTACATATTTATGCATGCATTGGTTAAGAAATGAGTCAGCCTTTTGAAAAGATTTTGTTGTGGTAAAATGTACAAGACAGAATTTGCCATTTTAATTATTTTTAAGTGTATAATTTAGTGGCATTAAGCATATTCACAAGTTGTGCAACCATTACAGCTACCCATCTCAATTTTTTGTCTTTCCAAACTGCAACTCTGTACTTGTTTTTTTGTTTTTTGTTTTTTGTTTTTTTAACAAGTCACACTGTCTTTTTTTTTTTTTTTTAAGATTTTATTTATTCATTATATAGAGGGGAGAGAGAGAGAGAAGGGGGGAGGAGCAGGAAGCATCAACTCCCATATGTGCCTTGACCAGGCAAGCCCAGGGTTTTGAACCGGCAACCTCAGTGTTTCCAGGTTGACGCTTTATCCACTGCGCCACCACAGGTCAGGCAACTCTGTACTTGTTACACTTGATTCCCTATCCCCACTTCTAGCTCCTGATAATCACTGTTACACTTTCTGTCTCTATGAATTTAACTAGTCTAGGTACCTAATATAAGTGGAATCACAGAGTATTTGTCCTTTTGTGTATGTCTTATTTCACTTAGCATGCCTTAAAGTTTCATCCAAATTGTAGAATGTTTCAGAATTTCCTTCATTTTTTAAGGCTGGGTGATGTATGTACCACAATTTGTTTTTCTCTTCATTAAGATGGACTTATTAGGGATAAGGAAAATAAAAATATCAGTTTCCATAACTTGACTATTGATAAAATAGAAAAGCACTGTAGCCTCACTTGTGGTGGTGCAGTGGATAAAGCATCCACCTGGAACGCTGAGGTCACAGGTCCAAAACCCCAGGCTTGCCCATTGATGACACATATTAGAATTGACGCTTCCTGATCCTCCCCCCTTCTCTATTTCTCCCTCCCCATTGCTTCCCTCTCTAAAAAATGAATAAAATTTTAAAAAGCACTGTGTTGGTTTTATTAGTGTATACCTTCCTACCATTTGTGCACCTACCTCTTTTTTTTTTTTTTTTTTTTTGACAGAGATGGAGAGAGAGGGACAGACAGGAAGGGAGAGAGATGAGAAGCATCAGTTCTTTGTTACGGCACCTTAGCTGTTCATTGATTGTGCATCTACCTCTTATGTCACCAAAAATCCAGGACCTGCGCTGTCTTGACTTCGATCAAAAGAACAAAACTCCATATAAGGTGCTAAAAAGATGTTGTCAACACCCCAGCCCCTTTGTAGGTTGAGGCCAGGGGTTTATGTTCTAGCCTATAATCAGTACTACTTCCTTAAATGAAAGGGGAGTACAGGACTGGAAGCCCCTAAGTTGGATCTAGGGGCTTCCAGAGACAGCTGTGTTCTGAAGCTAGGTCCTTCTTGGCCACCAAAGTGAACAGAAAACACAACCATGAGTGCTAAAGAGAGAGGGAGGAAAGAGGGAGAAAGACTACTATTCCTGAAGAATGAGAGTGTCAAATACTGGCACTTTTGGACTAAATTTTTACTATCTGGAAGGGAAATAAAATACCTATATAAGGACAGCCTGACTAGTGGTGGCACAGTGGATAGAAAGCTGGCCTAGGATGCTGAGGACCCAAGTTCGAAACCCTGAGGTCACCGGCTTGAACCCAAGATCTCTGGTTTCAGCAATGGGTTATGGCTTGGCTAGAGCCCCTGGTCAAGGCACATATGAGAAACAATGAACATCTAAATTTCCCCAACTACGAGTTGATGCTTCTCATCTCTCTCCCTTCCTGTCTTTCTCTCAAAAAATAAATAAATAAAATAAAACATAAGGACAGTGTAGAGAATCTCTCATAAAGGGAAATTTATATGTTTGAATTCTGAGACAATGTCTCTTTCTCTTTTTGGTGTTAAAATGTTCTCTCATCAGATTAGCTCATTTTAAAAATCTTTACTTGATGAAATAAAAAGTTGGCAACACTATGTCAGTCTCCATTTGGTGAAAAATTTGGTCCATGAAATATAAAAATCCAAATAAATAAAGAGAAATACAAAAATCTAGGAGATAGTTTTTTTGGGAGTCAGAGAGGAAGGAAGGGTTGGAGTCAACAGGGAGGAACCACTTCTGGAGACAGATGAATTAGGGTTAAAGATGAAGCTATCAAGATAAATTGCTAAGTATTTTATAACGGCAGACTTGATTTTTAAAAATCAGACCACTATGCATTTGAGTCTGCTGCTGATTCTAGGTTATAACTGGGCTTAGGAGAGCTGGTCACAGTGAAATCTGATACAGGCTGCCACTTCGGTGCATTGACTTGGTACAGGTCCACTGCACTAAAATGCCTGTTTCACCCAAGGGGACCTTTATGTAGGAATCAAGGCTACTGCTCCAGGTCTCCGTCCCTCAAGAATAGGAAGCCTGTTTTGTTGTGCTTTTAAAGCAGCAGTTTCCTAGTTAGTCCATATCTCTTGTATCCTGGACTCCCCATTGTCTTTCAAAAAAAGCTTCTGACAGTTGATGTTTGCTAATGATGGGAGCGAAACAAAGTGAAGGAGGGTGGTAGAGGCAAAGCAATCAAAAGGAAGAGAAGGAAAAGGGAAAAGAGTCCATAAAAGTCGGCACAGGAAGTATTAAAAATGATGTCAAATGCTTTGTACAAATACATTCTCTTAACATTTTACATGTATCACTAAATGCTTACAGCTAACTTATGAGGTAGGTACTGTTATCCCCATTTCACAGATGAGGAAACCAAGGGTCAGATAGGTCAGGCAGCCATTGGAAGCAGCGCTGGTCAGGCTCCAGGGTCTGTGCTATAACCATTGTACTTCCTGTCTCTGTTAGGGCTGTCATACACATCCTGACTGTTAAAAGAGGAAAATACTCTTAGTTGGAAAATAGTGTCACTTGAGAGAAACCACTGAGTTAACCAGGATATCACTTTCCTTTGCTGTGAGTATGGTGTAGTGCTGGTGTGTGGGCTTCTGAGATCACAGGCCTGCCACAGATGTCTTGGGGGAGCTGGGCTTCTGAGGAGAGCTTCACATGAAGCCATCCTTATTAGCCCCTGCTAGCTTTCTGATGTGTCATTGCAAATCATGGGAACCGCAAGCCTTCAACAGGAAGGACCATACACGAAGGGTGAACACGTCCAGGTTTACTGTAATCGGTTTAAGGAGGGATTCCTGCAGCGCTAGTATGCATTGCTTTAATAAAATAAAGAACCCTGAAACTGAGGTTTCCCAGATAGGAAAATTAAAGGGGGAAGGGCAGGGTCACTAACATCTAAAAATAGTTCTTGGTTAAAAATTTACTTAGGCCTGACCAGGCAGTGGCGCAGGGGATAGAGCATCAGACTGGGACGCGAAGGACCTGGGTTCAAAATCCCGAGGTTGCCACCTTGAGCGCGGGCTCATCTGGCTTGAGCAGAACCGCCATGGTCGCTGGCTTGAGCAAGGGGTCACTCGTTCTGCTGAAGCCCTCCGGTCAAGGCACATGCGAGAAAGCAATCAATGAACAACTAAGGAGCTGCAGTGAAGAATTGATGCTTCTCATCTCTCCACCTTCCTGTCTGTCCCTCTCTCTGACTCTCTCTGTCAAAAAAAAAAAAAATTTACTTAGAGTTCCTTTAAAGAGTAAATTTTTCCAGTGTGAAGCTGTGAAATGTCTCACTTTATCCATTTTGTAAGTGCTGTGGATACATCACTGTTGCTGATGTGTACCTGTGGATACATCACTGCTGCTCACCAAATTCCCAGTTCAGGACTTTGCGTAATTTAAATGAGACATGATCTCACAGTCTAAAGGAAGTGACGTGTGAATCTCTAGATAGAAGCATTTCATAGCAGATTTGTGGTTCTCTTTGCCTTCTTTCCCAAAGCTGTGTGTGGAGATGGCAACATCACAGAGTGATGGAGCTTACTCACAAGTTCCTAAGTAAATAGGATTAGTGGAAGCCCCTGCAAACCTGTGCTGGACACATAGCCAAAGCAAGAAATAAAGTATGCCACTGGATTGGTGGTGGTTTGTTCCTGTAGCATGGCGTAGCCTGTTCATGCTAATGCAACTTTCCATTTTTGAAATCTTTTTATTAATATAAAAGAAAAATATGTAATTTTTTTGTTGTTCCTGGAGAGAGAGGGAGAGAGAAAGGGAGAGAGATGAGAAGCATCAACTTGTGGCACTTTAGTTGTTCATTGATTGCTTCTCATACATGACTTGACCAGGGGGCTTCAGCTGAACCAGTGACCCCCTTGCTCAAACCAGAAACCTTGGGCTTTAACCTTTTGAGTAGTGAGTTTTTTTCCTGCTTGCTGACCCCAGGAGTGAGGTTTTTTGTTTTTTTTTTTTTTTTTTCAAAAAATGAAATTAGTTCCAGTTCCAGTTTTATTAACTTAAAATCATGTTTGTTTGATAACCTATTTATGGAAACAAGAAGAACATACATTTGCCTTTCTTTAATGCATTTAAGGCATTACACATTTTAAAAATGACCTTTGGGCTCAAGCCAGTGATTATGGGATCATGTTGATGATTCCATGCTCAAGCTGATGACCCTGCACTCAAGCTGGTGAACTTGTGCTGTAGCCATGCACTCAAGCTGGCAACCTCCAGGATTCTGAACCTGGGATCTCAGTGTATCAGATCAACAGCCTATCCAGTCAACACTCTATCCACTGTACCACCACTGGTCAGGCCATTATTTGCTCTTTGCTCCTTTTTTTTTTTTTTTAATGTTTATTTTATTGATTTTTGAGAGAGAGAGAAAGGGGGTTGAATGGGGAGAGAGAGAGACAGGAACATTTATCTGTTCCTGCATGTGCCCTGACCGAGGATTGAACCAGCAACCTCTGCGCTTTGGGTCAGTGCTCTAACCAACTGAGATATCTGGCCAGGGCCATTCTTTGCTCTTAACAATTACATGTCATCCATCCAGTCTGTGGATGCTCTCCCTATTAGATAGAAAAGTAGTTTACTGTGATCCATAGCTTCTGTATATACAAACAGCAACAATTGGTTGTGAGATATAATGTAAGAGAACTCCCCTGCAAATAACAAAAAAATAATACTTATAGCAATGCTTAGAAACAATATGTGAACTCTGTGAGAGGAAAATTATTATAACATTCTCAGAGGGCACAAAAATATACTTGGACAAATGTAAGGAAATGTGTATTCTTGAATAGGGAAGCTCAACATCAGAAACTGCCTAAGCTCCCTAACTTACTCATTTAACAAGATTCCAGAAGCAAATGCTCATCTGTTTCTCTTGGGTTCTACATAAGCTGATTCTGAAGTTCAATGAAAATGTGACATACAGGCATGCCAGGAGACCTCTGGAGAAAGAAGGTAGTGAGCAGAGAGTGGTCCACACTTCAGTGCTCAGTTTAGGTAGCATGGCAATAACTTTAATGAAACAGGACAAAAAGCCCAGGAGTGTACGCAGATACATTTGGGAATTTATTATATGATAAAGATGGGATCAGAAATGTGTTAAGATTGATTTAGATTTCCAATAAAAGATTTGGGGCAACTAGTATCAGGAATAAAATAAATCTGTATCTTATACAGGATCAAGATCCAAATGGATCGAAGAATTAAATGTGAAAATGAAATTAAGAAGTACTAGAAGAAAGCATGAGTGAAATTCCATATAGTCTTGAAATGGAAGAGGCCTTTCTAACTAGAACTCAAAGTCAAAATTCTATTTAAAAGTTTTAAAATAAATTGATTTTGTAAATATGAAAAACATCTGCATGACAAAAGAAAACATATTTGCAATTCATATATAAGGAGCTACATTCTTTAATAGATAAAGAACTTCTAGGAATTGAAAGGAAAAAGATCAAAGCTTAATGAAAACTGTGCAGACATGCATAATTCATAGAAAAAAAATACCATAAGCCTTCAGTGTGTGAAAGGGTGCAACCACACTTATTCATAATGAGAGAATCCTATTAAAACCATTCCACAATGCCATTTCTCACCTATCAGGCAGACATCTGTTAACCATGTTGTCATCTTTAACAGTCATTACTTTGTTAATGAAGCTTTTTGGGGACTAGGGGTTTGACAGAGTGATTTTCTTCTTTTTTAGTTACTAATTTTACAGAAAGAGGAAGGGAAAGAGAAAAGAGAGAGAGTGAGTGACAGGCACATAGATCTGTTCCTATATGTGCCCCGACCAGGAATCAAACTGGCAACCTCTGCACTTTGGGACAAAACTCTAACCAACTGAGCAATCTGGCCAGGGCAACAGAGTGATTTTCTTTTTCTTTTCTTTTTCTTTTTTTTTTTTTTGTATTTTTCTGAAATGAGAAGTGGGGAGGCAGAGAGACACACTCCCTCATGTGCCCAACCAGGATCCCCCAGGCAAGCCCACCAGGGCGTGATGCTCTGCCATCTGGGGCATTGCTCCATTGCAACCAGAGCCATTCTGGCACCTGAAGGGAGGCCATGGAGCCATCCTCAGTGCCTGGGCCAACTTTGATCCAGTGGAGCCTTGGCTGCGGGAAGGGAAGAGAGAAATAGAAAGGACAGAGAGAAGGGTAGAGAAGCAGATGGGCACTTCTGCTATGTGCCCTGACCGAGAATCGAACCTGGGACTTCCACACACTGGGCCGACTCTCTACCAACTGAGCCAGCTGGCCAGGGCCAGAGTGATTTTCTTGATCCAAAAGTTTCCATTCTAGGACTATCCTGTGTGAACTTGCTTATAAAAAATCATTTTTGGACATAATGATTCATGGTGACACTGATTGCTGGAAACAGTTACCTGAGTGTCCAGGAATAGGAAACTGGTTTAATAAACCTGTGAAATAACCCAAAGAAATGCTGTGGACCTGGGGAGAGGCTATGAATTGATATGAAAAAATGGCTGGCCTGACTGGGCGGTGGCGCAGTGGATAGAGCGTCAGACTGGGGTGTAGAGGACCCAAGTCGGGCTCATCTGGCTTGAGCAAAAAGCTTACCAGCTTGGACCCAAGGTTGCTGGCTCGAGCAAGGGGTTACTCGGTCTGCTGAAGGCCCGTGGTCAAGGCACATATGAGAAAGCAATCAGTGAACAACTAAGGTGTTGCAAATAAAAACTGATGATTGATGCTTCTCATCACTCTCCATTCCTGTCTGTCTGTCCCTATCTATCCCTCTCTCAGACTCTCTCTCTGTCCCTGTAAAAAAAGAAAAAATGCCTGTATATATTGTTGAGAGAAAAATCAAGGTGTAAAATAGTTTATAACGTATAATGTGCCACTTTTTGTATGAAGGAAAAGGAAGGAATGAGAACATGTACATATATTTCCATAAGGAAACATTGGAAGGATAAGTAAATAGCTAATAAATATAGTTATCTGGACCTGACTCATGGTGGCACAGTGGATAGAGTATTGACCTGGGATGCTGAGGTCCCAGGTTTGAAACCCCAAGGTCTCCAGCTTGAGTGTGGGCTCACCAGTTTGAGCATGGTCGCTGAATTGAGCAAGGGGTAACTGGTTCGGCTCAAGCCCCCCAGTCAAGGCACGAATGAGAAGCAATCAATGGCCTCACCAGGCGATGGCACAGTGGATAGAGCGTCAGCCTAGGACGCAGAGGACTCAGGTTCAAAACCCTGAGCTCATTGGCTTGAGGCAGAGTTGCTGGCTTGAGCATGGGATCATAGACATGATCCCATGGTCACTGGCTTGAGCCCAAAGGAGGCTGGGCTGGCTTGGAGCCCAAGGTCACTGGTTTGAGCAAGGGGTCACTCACTCTGCTGGAGCCCCCACCCCCACCCCCGTCAGAGCACATATGAGAAAGCAATCAGTGAACAACTAAGATGTTGCAATGAAGAATTGATGCTTCTCATCTCTTTCCCTTCCTGTCTGTTTTCCTATTTGCCTGTCTCTGTCACTTAAAAGAAAAGCAAGCAATGAACAATGAAAGTGGTGCAACTATGAGTTGATGCTTCTCATCTCTCTGTCTTTCTCTTAAAAAAAGTTATCTGAGCAAGAAGGGGACACGACGCATGAAAACAAATTGGCAGTGAAATTATATTTTATTTTTTAAACTATGTGAACATAGGACCTTTAAAAAATAATTGGTAGGCTAAAAAGAAAAATATGTATGTAGCTGAATATAATCTCATTTTTGTTAGGATGACGCTAGCTGCTTTACCAAATCAATACCTACAACCAGACATACATCTCCTGACTTAAAAGACCCTTCTTGAATATAGTATCATATTTGTTAGGATGACACTAGCTGCTTTACCAAATCAGTACCTACAACCAGACACATATCTCCTGACTCAAAAGACCCTTCTTGCTCCTGGCTGGGCTGAAAATGTAGTCCCAACTGGGTAGCCACTTCCCATCACCAGCTCTTTGCTCAGGAAGATCAAGTATAAATCTGGTGATCTGCTAGCCATTTGTACCACAGAACCTAATTTTATAAGATATAGTCAACATGGAATAGAGCTTATAAAGACATATCATACTAGTGTATTGACTAACAGTGGCTTGTTTACAATCATGTAATTTGAGGTGATTTTTATTTTCTTTTTAAAGCCATTTTGCAACATACAAATTTTCTACATTTATCTGTTATCAGTGAGGGCAAATAGCTATGAAAAAGTAATCCCTGATGAATATTGAAAATATATTCCATTTTCCTCTCAGACTGTCTTGCAGAGAGTACATCTCTGCAGAGCCTTCCTGACATACTGGGGTGATCGCATTTGAGTGGTGAATCCCTTCAGAGTGAAATTGCTTGGTCAGAGAGCAGGTCTCACTGGCAACAGGAAAGTGTTTGCTCATACCGTTTTGTCAGTACTGTATTCTTAACTCTTTTGCCAATAATGTAGGTGAAGATGGAATTCATTTATTTTTTAAGATTTTTTTTTTATTCATTTCAGAGAGGAGCCAGACAGACAGATAAGGGGGAGGAGCAGGAAGCATCAACTCCCATGTGTGCCTTGAGCAGGCAAGCCCAGGGTTTTGAACCAGCAACCTTAGCATTCCAGGTAGACACTTTATACACTGCACCACCACAAGTCAGGCCTGGAATTCATTATTAATTTGTATTTCAACATGTCATCTTAACTTAATGCTACATGTATGGTAACAGGAAATATCTCAAAATAGCTTTGTAGATCTGAAGATAATTTCCAATTATTACCTCATTGTGAGTTTTTGTTTTGTTCTAACCAAAATGGAAGGAGAATGATTTAAAGAGATATTTCATTACAATCTCAGGGCGGCCTTAATCCAGAGGGCTGAATGACACGGTCCTGGGGCATTTGGTCTCTCCTTGATACCTGGGCTGTTGGGTTCAACAGGATAGGGTTTTCACTTTATTCTCAGTACAGGAACCCCAGGGCCTAGAGGATCTCAAGTGGCTGGGTGTTGAGGTGCGGTCCATTTAGGTCTTTTCAGAAGGCCCAGGTATTGTGGTCTCTAGAGTGAGGAGAGTTCACCCAGGGGGTTATATAAGAAACAGTCACCACAATATAGGAAATATTGGGACTTCTAATTGTATTTGTACTTAGAAATGAACCAACATACACACGAAATTATACATGTGTATTAATAAGTATATTGTGGGTATGCTCCAAAATGTTACTGATCAAATGTATAATTAAAATGGTTTGGGACTGCTCTGGTCTGGGCAAGCCAACGTGTTGCTGGCCTGGACTAGAGGGGCAGCAGTTGAGGTGACTAGAGGTAGATGGATTTGAAATATATTTTGAAGACTCAGTGTGGATTGAAAGTGGAGGTAGAGGCAAGAAGGGAATGACTCCTAGCAGTCTGTCCTAGGGTCTGGATCATATGGTGTTTGGTGAAATGGAGAGCCGAAGGAGAAGCAGGTTTGGGATAGGGAAAGCATGGAAGATCAAGAATTTGATTTTGGACAAGTTATTTTTTGAGTTGCCAGTGAAACTCCAAACGGAAATGCCAAGGAAGGGTCTGGATATAGGGATCTGCAGCCCAGTCCTTTTCAGGTCTTAATGTGGTTGATTTTACTTGAGGACCCTCAGTTCAAGTTAAGAAATGAATATAGGTCAGAGTGGAGAAGGTCATGCTGTAGAACACCTGATCTCTGGTCTGTTTCTTGCTTAAAAAACATGACAATGTGTGCTCTGCTCATTGTGGTCACTCAGGAAGCCAGCCAGGTGGGGGCTCCATCTCATCAGCAGTGGTTACTCCTGAAATATCTACCCAGAAGTGGCAGAGTTCTGTTCCCTGCCCTTCTGTTTCCTTAGCCAAACTGAGTGACTTGGCTGCTTCTAACTTGGCAGGTGAGGGGACAGGCTGTTCTATCATAGGCCCAAAGAAAACCAGAGATGACTGGTGAGTTGTACGAGTGACTGCCAGGTAACTCTGCAGAAGAACGGAGGGGTCGGCCACACTGAGTCTCTGCCTTTTCTTGGGTTAGAGCATTCCCTGGGGGACCTTGGACAGAAAACATTCAATCAATTCCAGAAAGGTCCTTTAACTTGGCTATAAGGTGTCATTGTCCTCCGGACTGAGGGCTGCAGGAAAAGTGAGCTGCCAGGGCTGGGTGGAGTCCCCTGAGGACGCTGTCAGCCCAATGCCTGCTTGCAACTTAGCGTACCCTTTGACATTGCATGTGGCATTCATTACTGGAGTCATTCTGAAGCATCAAGCTGCTTTTAAGCACTAATGTGGTTGAGGAGTAATTGTAATTTAAGATACCAGAGCAAGAAATTAGAGCTTATCTGGTTGGTTTGGCCAAGAAAGGGGCCAGTGTTTGGTGAGGACTGGATAAAGCCAGGGTGTGTTTGCCTCTTTCCCAGACCTGAGGAAGGCTCTTTCAGTTGAGTTTAATGTTGCTTGCTCCATGTACAAGACTGTGTGCTCAGCATTTTACTTTATTGCTCATTTGCTTTGCACAGTGGCCTTTCAGGTAGATTCCATTATAGAAGAAAGTGGCTCAGAGTCGGTTTGCCCAGGGGTCCAGTCACTTAGCCCTTCCCTCACACAGGAGCCTAGGGTTGAGAACCACATGCTGCACACTTCCACCCATGCTCACTCTAGAGGGAGGTGCACACTGGGGCCTCAGCTGCCTGAGGGGGCTGTCTTACTGGAGCCTTGTTCTGAGTTTTTACCCATCACTCCGTTCCCTCTCCCGATAGAGGAATCATCTACCCTAGAAACAGATAGATGAAAAGTAAATCACTCTCAAATTGGGAATCAAAGGGGAAATAGACACCAATCCCATACCTCCCTACTCAGCAAGGCCTTCTCCTTATTCTCAGCACTCTTTCCATAACTCCAACCCTTTTCCAGAGGAGTTTGTGTCCCTCCTCTGGACACATCTTAGGGATTCTCATGGAAGGATCATGCAGGCAATTGGTCACCAAGTTAGAGCATAAAGGGCTCTGCTCCTGATGCTGGAGAGGTGAGTATGTTCCCTGCAGCAGGGGTGCACTGGCTGAGATCATGCCCCCAGGAGAAGTGAAGGTGGCAGTTCCCAATAGTTTTAGACCCTGGTGTGCTGAATCAGGGTATTGGAAAACCACCGTTTGGAAGCACTTACTAAGTGTTTCTTGATACATGGCATTTTAAGGGGAGTCTCAGGGCTTGTGCCAGCTGCCCCACAGAGGGCCCATGGAAAGTGAAACCTTAGAAATTTTAGGTGCAGAGACAACCAGCAGAAGTTACTGTGGTGGCCTGCCCTTGGGTGTCGTTTTTCCCTTTCAGTTTTACAGATGCCATTTACCTGAATGAAAGGTTCTAGATAACACACTGAAGGTATACTTTTCTTTTTCAACTTCAAGTGCAGGAACTACATTTATATAAACAAGCTTGGTCACCAACAGGTTCCTAATAGATTCTTTTGGACTTCCATAAATTTAGCTTCTGTTCTCTTAGGAAAGGACCCTCTTTATCTGCCTATTGGTGGTTCATATTATTGCAGTAGTCTCACAGTTCAAAGTGGGTAAAAAGAAGATAGGGCTTCTTACAGTATAAATGATAATTTTTATTTGGTGACAGGCAATGAAAGATTTTTTTAAAAATATACCTTTTAGCTTAACCCGTCAGTGGCGCAGTGGAAAGAGCGTCGGACTGGGACGTGGAGGACCCAGGTTCGAAATCCCGAGGTCGCTGGCTTGAGCGAAGTCTCATCCGGTTTGAGCACGAACTCATCAGCTTGAGCATGAGATCATAGACATGACCCAGTGGTCGCCGGCTTGAGCCCAAAGGTTTCTGGCTTGAAGCCTAAGGCCTCTGGCTTAAGCCCAAAGTTGCTGGCTTGAGCAACAGGTCACTCGCTCTGCTGTAGCTCCCCAGTCAAGGCACATATGAGAAAGCAATCAATGAACAACTAAGATGTCACAACAAAGAATTGATGCTTCTCGGCCCTTGCTGGTTGGCTCAGTGGTAGAGCGTCAGCCCAGTGTGTGAATGTCCCAGGTTCGATTTCTGGTCAGGGCACACAGGAGAAGCACCCATCTGCTTCTCCACTTTCCCCCCTCTCCTTCCTCTTTATCTCTCTCTTCCCCTCCCACAGCCATGGCTCCATTGGAGCAAAGTTGGCCCAGGCGCTGAGGATGGCTCCATGGCCTCCACCTCAGGTGCTAGAATGGCTCCAGTTGCAACAGAGCAATGCCCCAGATGGGCAGAGCATCGCCTCCTAGTTGGCATGCCAGGTGGATCCTTGTTGGGCGCATGCAGGAGTCTGTCTCTCTTCCCTCCTGCTTCTCACTTCAGGAAAAAAAAAAATTGATGCTTCTCATCTCTCTCCCTTTCTGTCTGTCTGTCCCCCACCCCCTGTCTGTAAAAAAATAAAATAAATCTATCTATCTATATCTAGACTATAGATAGATAGATAGACATATACAGTGTGTTCGTAAAGTCATGGTGCACTTTTGACTGGTCACAGGAAAGCAACAAAAGACGATAGAAATGTGAAATCTGCACCAAATAAAAGGAAAACTCTCCCAGTTTCATACCTATTCAGTGCAGTTCGATGTGGGCTCACGCACAGACTTTTTAGGGCTCCTTAGGTAGCTATCCCGTGTAGCCTCTACAGACTCGTCACTGACTGATGGCCTACCAGAACGGGGTTTCTCCACCAAACTGCCGATGTCCTTCAACTGCTTATCCCACCGAGAAATGTTATTCCTATGTGATGGCGCTTCGTTATAAAGGCGCCGATATTCACGTTGCACTTTGTTCACGGATTCGTATTTAGCAAGCCACAGAACACACTGAACTTTCCTCTGTACCGTCCACATCTCGACTGGCATGGCCGTGGGCTGCTCCGCTGTATACACGGTGTTATGTCATCATCTGCGCATGCGCACATGCTGCCACATCATCCTACAGAAACTGGGAGGGTTTTCCTTTTATTTGGTGCAGATTTCACATTTCTATCATCTTTTGTTGCTTTCCTGTGACCGGTCAAAAGTGCACCATGACTTTACGGACACACTGTAGATATATACACACTGCTCACAAAAATTAGAGGATATTTTATTGCTTCATATTAATTTTGAAATGTCTCGGGTTCAATTAACCATCAGGGCACACAGGAGAAGTGACCATCTGCTTCTCTCCCCCTCCCCCTTCCCTTGCTCTCCCACTTCCTCTCTTGGTTTGAGCATTGGCTGGGGCACTGTGGATAGCTCAGTTGGTCTGACTGCATCAGCCTCAGGGGCTAAAAATAGCTCGGTTGATTCAAGCGTTTACTCCAGACAGGTTACCAGGTAGATCTTGGTTGGGACACATGCAGGAGTCTTTTTTACTATCTCCCCTCCTCTCACCAAAACACACACACACACACACACACACATACACACACAAAACAACAACAACAAAGGAAATATAAATTTTTAGCAGGAATAGGTAAAAATAAAAACAAAATAACTCTATCCAAGCTCAGCCTCATTCTTTTTTTGCTGTATTGCCCTTAAAATCAAGGATAGGTTTCTGTGTTTTAAAATCTGAATTTGTTTTCTGCCTGTTTTTGTTTGTTTGTTTGTTTGTTTTGATAGGCAATAGCAAAGCATAAAAGTGAATCTCTGCTAGTCTTGACATCCTGCATTAAGTGTTTTCCAGGCTGCAAGTGGACAGGATAGAAAGCCGGTTCACTTTGTAATACCAGTTGATTCAGTATCATTCCCAGAAGACCCAGCTATGGCTTAGCAAGGATGTGATAGCATTTATTTGAGGGTGGGACCATTTTGGGAATGTCCAGATCATTATTTTTCCAGTTTCTTATTCCAAATAGAGTCTTTGACAGCTCATATCTCGTAGGAAAATACCGTATTTCCCCATGTATAAGACACACCTTGATTTTGGAGCCCGAAATTTGAAAAAAGTGTTACATAAAGTTATTGACCTCAGGTTTTATTCATCATAAAATTCATACAACTCCTCATTACTGTCAAAACTCCCATCCATTAACTTGTCCTCGTCTGAGTCTGATGACAAATCACTGTCTTCAACAATGAGCACAAAAACAATTGCAAAAAAGTGCAAAATGCAAGTAAAAAAATCTACAACCACTGTATCAGACGCACTCAGTTTTTAGACCCCAATTTTTTTGGAAAAGTGTGCGTCTTATACATGGGGAAATATAGTATGTCTTCATTGTTCAATACAGTTTGTGTCTGAGTATCTCTTTAGAAGGCACAGAAGGAGAAGAAAGAGATATGAAAGGGAAAGCAAAGTCTGATAAGAGAACAGATGGACTTGAGATTGGGACAGGTTTCTTCTGAACTGCCAGAGTGAGTCTGAACATTGACATTCTTAGAAGATGGAAGGGATGGGCAGAAGCTGAGCAGACCAGACGAGTTTATTTTTTCTAATACTGTATAACCTTAATATTTTCCTGAAATATAATTCTGTCTTGAATAGGATTTTATGGAGTCAGTAGTTTGGCTGCTGGATTTGTGTGGTGTTGCCATGTACTCCAAGCCATTTGGTATTTTGCATGTCTGTGAATGGCGTGACCCAAGAGGGTCCTCCTCTTGGACATCAGGAAAGGTGGGCTGTGTTCATTCAGTTCACAAGGCTCAGTTTTTCATATGTAACATGTAACTTTTATACAGCATTTTAGCTGAGATGGCATGAGACCTACCAAGTAGTGTTGAAAAATCAGAATGCTTAAAAAAACCCTGTGAGCCAGCCTGACCTGTGGTGATGCAGTGGATAAAGTGTTGACCTGCAACACTGAGGTCTCCGGTTCGAAGCCCTGGGGTTGCCTGGTCAAGGCACATAATAGTAGTTGATGCTTCCTGCTCCTCTCCATTCTCTCTCTCCCTCTTCTAAAATGAATAAAGTCTTTTAAATTATTTTAAAATAAGAAACAATGTAACCTCTAGAAAAAAAACACACACAAAGAAACCTCTGAGCCATATAGTATGGATGAACTTTAGTGGAAGGAGTGTTCTGAGAGTGTACTGGTGCCAGCGCTGAAGGGAGTTGTGATCCTGTAGGTGCAATGCAGCTCCTTCCCAGCCCTTGCTGCTCCAGACTCCCCTCCTGCCTGCTTCTTTCCTGCTTTCTGGACAGCCACGCACCTCTGTGTTTGGTTTCTGCAGCTCCACAGCTGTGAACTAGCACTGCAGGTAGGATCAGCCTTTTGGGCCAAACTCTGATTGTTGTTGGTTTTTGCTTACTTCCAAATGTGATTTCCTGCTTCATTAAACTTACTTGGTTTGTTGAGGCCAGAAACTCCTATCCTGTGTTTATTTTCTTATGAAAGTGGTTTAAGTCTTGAAATAACCCTCAAATTCTTTTGTTAGAGATTAAAGGTTCATTTAACTACTCTAGGATGACTTCCTTTGTCCCCAAATTCTCCATCCTTTCAAGGTTTATACATAGACCAGCGGGAAGGAGTGCAGTGTCCTCAGCACTCTTACTAACCTGTCCCAGATGCCAGGGGAAGGAAGATACCGCATGAAACTGAAGTGTGGGTGTGGTGCATTATGATCATGATGGCATTGAGATTGGCTCTGCAGATATAGATGGAAAGATCCTGAAGGTGAAGTGAAGTGGGTGGTGAGTCCTGAGCTGCTGGCTGGGCAGGTGAGCTGCAGTCTCTAGGCCCAGGGCAAATATGACGTGTTGGCACACCTATGTCATTTACTTATTTCCTCAAACTTTGTGTGATCACAGTTATTTTCCAGCAAGAGCTCAGGATCTGATGACTAGAAATAGAAAGTAATGTGGCCCTGGCCTGTTGGTTCAGTGGATAGAGTGTTGGCCCTGTGTGTGGACATACTGGGTTTGATCCCCCTGGTCAGGGCACACATGAGAAGTGACCATCTGCTTTTCTGTCTCTCCCTCTCTCCCTTCTCTCACTGCCAGTGGTTCAGTTGGTTCAAGTATCGGCCTTGGGCACTGAGGATAGCTAGGTTGATTTGAGCACTAGCTCCCAACGGGGGGTTGCCATGTGGATCCTGGTTGGGACACATATGGGAGTCTGTCTCACTATCTCCCATTCTCTCATTTAAAAAAAAAAAAAGTAATGTTCCCAGGCCCTGCTTGGTTACAGCAACGTCCCCATATGCCAAGGTTGCAGGTTTGATCTCTAGTTAGGGCATGTACAAGAGTCAAACAATGAGAGCATAAATAAGTGGAACAACAAATCAGTGTTTCTGTCTGTCTCTCTGTTGCTCTCTCTCTCCCTCCTCTCTCCCTTCTCTCTTTTTAAAATCCACAAATAAAAAACTTAAAAAAAAATGAAAGTAGTGTTTCCAGTCCTGCTCTGAGTAGACCCAATGACCACCCAGCATGTACAGAGGATGTATGAGGCAGGCTGTGATTTTGGCTGTATTTTCACCTCTGGACTCTTTATCTGTGCACTTTTGAATGTGCAGAAAGAATTCCCCATATTCTCAAGCACATGTTTTGAGAGGGTTTGGAACAACTAGAAAGTAAGTTTGCATATTTTGCTTATAATAAATTTACTTAGTTTTTGAATTTTTACTTTGAGTTATTTAATTTACAAGTACTTGTTCAAATTTTGAGAATTAAGTTTAAAAATATATTAACCATGGTATCTGTTTTCCAGAAAGGAAACGAGGCTTGTTCTCATCCCTAGAATTTGGGCAAAGCATTAAAAACATGATATATCTGATTTATTTTGATTATTGTTTTTGTATTAGTGGTAGATTCAGTTTTTAGCTTATTTTTACCTACTAATTCATTAAATTTGACCTATATACTTGATTATCAGAGAACTGCAAGGTGATAGAGCTATTTTAATGAGCAATCTTTTTTTTTTTAATGAACAGTCTTAAAGGCTACATATATACATTTTAATGAATACATATTTTGTAGTTCTCCAGCCCTCTGGGAACTACCAGTGTCGTGTGGAAAAAACTACTCAAGACACAAACTTATGTCAAGAGGAAGAGGGGGAGGCCTGCCAAGGGAGGCAAAGAAGACCCAATTTCCTGCTCCCTTAGCTTTTATTGATCAGAAGCAGAATAGAGGTAACAAGGGAGGAAGGCCAGGTGATAAGGGGAAAGAATGACTAATGGCCATTTTGCTGACATGGAGAAAGGGCTAATTTGGGTCAGTACATTTTTTTTTCTTTTGCTAATTAACAAGCACAAAGGAAGGGGCAATCTAGAACCTCTATGCTAATTTTCTAAAGACCATTTAATTCATTCCTTTGTGTCTGCACAAAGGTCACTCACTCACACAGTTTCTTGGTATTTTTATCCAAGAGACATTCCGGCAGGGCTTTTAACTAAAGTTCCCCAATCCAAGTTATAGAGGGTTTGAGTTTGGATGGGTGATTCCCTACAATTTTTTTTTTGTGTGTGTGTGTGTTTTTCTGAAGCTGGAAACGGGGAGAGGCAGACAGACTCCCGCATGCACCCAACCGGGATCCACCTGGCACGCCCACCATGGGGCGATGCTCTGCCCACCAGGGGGCGATGCTCTGCCCCTCCTGGGCGTTGCTCTGTTGCGACCAGAGCCACTCTAGTGCCTGGGGCAGAGGCCAAGGAGCCATCCCCAGCGCCCAGGCCATCCTTGCTCCAATGGAGCCTCGGCTGTGGGAGGAGAAGAGAGAGACAGAGAGGAAGGAGAAGGGGAGGGGTGGAGAAGCAGATGGGTGCTTCTCCTGTGTGCCCCGGCCGGGAAACGAACCCGGGATCTCTGCACGCCAGGCTGACGCTCTACCACTGAGCCAACCGGCCAGGGCCTACAATATTTGAATTAAAATTACAGTGGTACCTTAAGATACGAACAGACCAACATGCGTGGGGTTTTTTTTGTTTTGTTTTTTGTTTTTAGATACGAGATGCGACTCGGTCCATATTTTTGTTTGAGATCCGAGTGAAATTCCGAGATATGAGTTGTGATTCTGGAAGCTGTCACTAGTTGGCGCATTGGTGCATGGGTCCAGTATCGGCAGTTTGATATACGAGTTGACTGATTTATGAGCTCGGTTACAGAACGAATTAAATTCGTATCTCAAGGTATCACTGTAATTGTAATTTTAAGAAATACTTTTTATAGATATGCATAATGAATAAATACCCTATTTGAAAAAACCGTATCCTGAGCTTGAGAGATACAGGTAGTCTCTTAATTAGCATTACCTTTATTTAGCTTTTTGTAGGCCCAGTGGTCGTGTCCATGGAGGTGCAGGTTCCCATTAGATTCGGACAGATAGTAAAGAAACAGCAGAGCCAAAAACTGGTGGGCCATTCCTTTATTCTAGCCTCGCACCCAGCCGGCAAGTAAACACAAACACCAGGGCTCCAAAACCCATTCACACATTCTCTGGTTCCACAACCAGGAGAATCTTCTCTGGTTTTTCCTAGAAGCAAAGGCCCACCTCTGTTTCCCATCTGTACACCTTCTCCCTTCTCCTTTCTGCACAAACTGGCTTCTCTTTCAGCACCCTGCCATCTTGGCTTCCTTCTCAGAACTCTTCTGCTTCTTCACAGACTTTTCTAGGCACGAAAACCCCTCTTCCAGCAACATTAGCATAACAATGGCCCTTCCCAAGCAGGATGGTAATTAGCAGTTTCACAGATCACATATCTGGGCAGCCGCCATTTTTTTTTTTTTTTTATAATTTATTTTTTTAATGGGGTGACATCAATAAATCTGGATACATATATTCAAAGATAACAAGTCCAGGTTATCTTGTCGTTCAATTATGTTGCATACCCACCACCCAAAGTCAGATTGTCCTCTGTCACCTTCTATCTAGTTTTCTTTGTGCCCCTCCCGCTCCCCCTTTCCCTCTCCCTTTCCCCCCTCTCCCCTGTAACCACCACACTCTTATCAATGTCTCTTAGTTTCACTTTTATGTCCCACCTACGTATGGAATAATGCAGTTCCTGGTTTTTTCTGATTTACTTATTTCACTTCGTATCATATTATCAAGATCCCACCATTTGGCAGCCGCCATTTTTAACAATAAAAGTGAGCAAACCCAGAAAATAAAATTTTACAAACTCATTTGCCAAACACTTATCAATATGTTTTTTCTTTTTATTAACGTTATTAGGGTGACACTATTTAACATAATTATACAGGTTTCACAATTCTACAACACATTATCTATACACTGTATTGTGTGTTCACCACCCTAAGTCAAGTCTGCATTCTCGCCATTTATTCCCCCTAAACTGTCTTACATCTCACCCCACACCCCCTTCCCCGGCAATCACTGCATTGTTGCCCATGGCTGTGAAATTATCTTTTTTTTCTTTCTTTTTTTTTTTTTTTTTGTGACAGAGACAGCAGAGACAGAGAAAGTCAGAGAGAAGGACAGATAGGGACAGACAGACAGGAAGGGAGAGAGATGAGAAACATAAATTCTTTGTTGGGGCTCCTTAGTTGTTCATTGATTGCTTTCTCATATGTGCCTTGACCAGGGGGCTACAGCAGACCAAGTAACCCCTTGCTCGAGCCAGCAACCTTGTGCTCAAGCTGGTGAGCCTTGCTCAAACCAGGTAAGCCCATGCTCAAGCTGGTGAGCTCGGGTTCTCGGACCTGGGTCCTCCACATCCCTGTCTGATGCTCTTCCCAGTACAACACTCTATCCACTGCGCCACTCCCTGGTCAGGCTCTTTTTTCTTTTGTGCTCAATTCCTCTACCCCTTATCCCCCCAATTGCTATCAGCCTTTTCTCTATCTACAAGTCTTTCTCTGTTTTGCTTCTTAGTTCATTAGATTCCACATATGAGTGAGATTATATGGTTCTTACTTGTCTTTCTCTGACTGGCTTATTTCATTTAGCATAATGCTCTCCAGGTCCATCGTGCTGTCTTAAAGGGCAATATTTCCTTCTTTTTTTTTTTTACAGCTGAATAGTATTACATTTTGTAAATGTACCACAGATTTTTAATCCACTCATCTACTGATAAACACAGCTTTCAAATCTTGGCTATTGTAAATAACATTGCAATGAACATAGGGGTGCAGATACTCTTTTGAATTAGTGTTTTGGGTTTCTTTGGATAAATTCTGAGAAGTGGAATCGCTGGGTCATATGGCAGTTACATTTTTAAGTTTTTGAGGTAATTTCATACTGCTTTCCACAATGGCTACCCCAATCTGCATTCCCACCAACAGTGTACAAGGGTTTCCTTTTCTCCACATCCTCGCCAGCCCTTCTTGTTTGTTGAATTAGACAGGTGTGAGGTGATATCTCATTGTGATTTTAATTTGCATTTCTCTGATGATTAGTGATGTTGAGCATCTTTTCATATGTCTATTGGCCATCTGTATGTCTTTGGAGAAGTGTCTATTCATGTCCTTTGTCCATATTTATTTACTTAATTGTTTATTTTGTGACAGACAGAGAAAGAGAGAAAGACAGGTAGGGACAGACAGACAGGAAGGGAGAGAGATGAGAAGCATCAATTTCTCGTTGCGGCCCCCTTAGTTGTTCATTGATTGCTTTCTCATACGTGCCTTGAGGGGGGGGGGCGGCTATAGCAGAGCGAGTGACCCCTTGCTCAAGCCAGCGACCCTGGGCTCATGTTGGTGAGCTTTGCTCAAACCAGATGAGCCTGTGCTGAAGCTGGTGACTTCGGCGTTTCAAACCTGGGTCCTCTGTGTCCCAGTCTAATGCTCTATGACCACCTCTTGGTCAGTTTCCTTTGTCCATTTTTTAATTGAAATGTTTGTATTTTTTGGTGCTGAGTTTTATAAGTTCCCTATAAATTTTAGATATTAACTCCTATCAAATGTATGTTCACCCATTCTGTGGGTTTTCTTTTTATTTTGTTGATGGTTTCTTTTGCTCTGGAACTTTCAAATTTAATGTAGCTCCATTTGTTTATCTTTTGTTTCCTTTGCCTGAGGAGATATATCAGAAAAAATATTGCTGTGACACATATCTGAGATTTTACTGCCTGTTTTCTTCTATGATTTTTATGGCTCGAGTCTAACATTTATCCATTTTGAGTTTATTCTTGTTTCTGGTATATGAAAGTGGGTTTAGTTTCATTTTTTTGCTCGTGTCCAATTTACACAACAATATTTATTGAAGAGACTATCTTTTACCCCATTATGTGTTCTTGCCTCCTTTGTCAAATATTAATTGACCATAAAGGTGTAGGTTTATTTCTGGGCGCTCTATTTCATTCCATTCATACATATGTCTGTTTTTATGCTAGTGTCATGCTATTTTGATTACTAAGGCTTTGTAGTAGAGTTTACTATCAGAGAGCATGATTCCTCCAACTTTGTTCTTCATTTTAAAGATCTCTGTTGCTATTTGGGGTCTGTCATGGTTCCATGTAAATTTTTGTAATATTTGTTCTAGTTCTGTAAAGTATGCCATTGATATCTTGATAGGAATTGCATTGAATCTATAGATTGCTTTGGATAGTATGGAAATTTTAATGATGTTAATTATTTCCAGTTATGAACACAGTATATACTTCCATTTTTTTGTGTGTCTTGTTCAGTTTCTTAAGTGTTATATAATTTTTCAAGTATTCTTTTTGAAGCAATTATGGATGGGACTGTTTTCCTAGTTTCCCTGTTCATTGTTAGTGTATAAAAATAGAACTGATATCTGAATATTTTCTTTGTATCCTGCTACTTTACTGAATTCATTTATCAGTTTCAGTAGTTTTTTTGGTGGAATCTTTAGGGTTCTCTCTATATGGTATCATTTCATCTGCAAATAATGACAGTTTTACTTCCTTTCCAATTTGGATGTCTTTTATTTCTTCTTGTCTTATTGTTGTGGTCAGGACTTCCAGAACTATGTTGAATAAGAGTGGTGAAAGGGGACATTCCTGTCTTGTTCCTGATCTTAAGGGAAACACTTGTAGTTTTTGTTCATTGAGTATGATATTGGCTGTGGAATTGTCATATATGGTGTTTATTACATTGAGATAATGTTCCCTCTGTTC
The DNA here is from genome assembly GCF_036850995.1 of Saccopteryx leptura. Taxonomy (NCBI): domain Eukaryota; kingdom Metazoa; phylum Chordata; class Mammalia; order Chiroptera; family Emballonuridae; genus Saccopteryx; species Saccopteryx leptura. The sequence goes on from NC_089507.1 coordinate 172,806,962, forward strand.
CTGTTTTACTGAGAGTTTTTATCATAACTGGGTGATGGATTTTATCAAATGCTTATTCTGCATCTATTGATATGATCATGTGGTTTTTATCCTTCATTTTGTTTATACGATGTATCATGTTTATTGATTTGCAGATACTGTGCCAACCTTGTATCCCTGGAATAAATCTCATTTGATCATTGTGTGTGCTCTTTTTATGTATTGCTGAATCTGGTTTGCTAATATTTTGTTGAGGATTTTAGCATCTATGTTCATCAGGGATATTGGCATATAGTTTTCTTTCTTTGTAGTGTCTTTATATGGTTTCGGAATTAGGATATTACTGATCTGGTTAAAGGAGCTTTGGAATCTTCCCCCCTCTTGAATTTTTTGGAATAGTTTGAGAAGGATAGGTTAGTTCTTCTTTGAATGTTTGGTAAAATTCACCTGTGAAGCCATCTGGTATAGGACTTTTTTTTGCTGGGATTTCTTTGTTTTGTTGTTTGTTTGTTTTACTTTATTTTCACTAGTTGTAATCTGTCTATTCAGATTCTCTGTTTTTCCTGATTCAGTTTTGGAACATTGTATGTTTGTAGGAATTTATCCATTTTGTTGAGATTGTCCAATTTGTTAACATAATTGTTCGTAATATATATTTTTAAGATTTTATTTAATGATTTTAGAGAGAGGAAGGAGAAAGAAAGGCAGGGGGTAGGAGCAGGAAGCATCAACTCATAGTTGCTTCCTGTCTGTGCTTTGACTGGATAAGTTCAGGGTTGCACATCGGCAACCTCAGCATTCTAGATTAAAGTTCTGTCCACTGTGCCACCACAGGTCAGGCCGTAATATTTTTTTGTAATCCCTTGTATTCCTGTGGGGTCACTTCTCCTATTTCATTTTTTATTTTATTTATTTGGGTCTTCTCTCTTTTCTTTTTCTTTTTTCTTTTTTTACAGAGACAGAGAGAGAGTCAGAGAGAGGGATAGATAGGGACAGACAGGAACGGAGAGAGATGAGAAGCCTCAATCATTAGTTTTTCACTGCGACACCTTAGTTGTTGACTGATTGCTTTCTCCTATGAGCCTTGACTGCGGGCCTTCAGCAGATCAAGTATCCCCTTGCTCAAGCCAGTGACCTTGGGTCCAAGCTGGTGAGCTTTTGCTCAAACCAGATGAGCCCGCGCTCAAGCTGGGGACCTCGGGGTCTCAAACTTGGGTCCTCCACATCCCAGTTCGATGCTCTATCCACTGCACTACCGCCTGGTCAGGCTCTTCTCTTTTCTTGATGAGTCTGGCTAAAGGTTTCAAAGCACCAGCTCTTGGTTTCATTGATCTTTTGTAGTTTTTTTGTTTATTTCTGCCCTGATCTTATTATTTTTTTCCTTCTACTCCCTTTGGGCTTTGTTTATTGTTTTTTTGTTTTTTTTTCAGGTTTCTTAAAGTGTGAAGTTACATTGTTGGGTTTCTTTTGTAATTTTTTTTTTTTTTTTTTTTTTTTTTTTTGAGAGGAGGTGAGATAGTGAGGCAGACTCCCACATGTGCCCTGACTGGGATTCACTCCACAACCCTATCTGGGGCTGATGCTCGAATCAACCAAGCTATTTTTTTTATTAAATAATTTTATTTTTTTAATGGGGTGACATCAATAAATCAGGATACATATATTCAAAGATAACAAGTCCAGGTTATCTTGTCGTTCAATTATGTTGCATACCCACCACCCAAAGTCAGATTGTCCTCTGTCACCTTCTATCTTGTTTTCTTTGTGCCCTTTCCCACCCCCTATCCCTCTCCCATTCCCCCCTCCCCCCCGTAACCACCACACTTTTATCAATGTCTCTTAGTTTCACTATTATGTCCCACCTACGTATGGAATAATACAGTTCCTGTTTTTTTTTTCTGATTTACTTATTTCGCTTCGTATCATGTTATCAAGATCCCACCATTTTGCTGTAAATGTACCGATGTCATCATTTCTTATGGCTGAGTAGTATTCCATAGTGTATATGTGCCACATCTTCTTTATCCAGTCATCTATTGATGGGCTTTTTGGTTGTTTCCATGTCCTGGCCACTGTGAACAATGCTGCAATAAACATGGGGCTGCATGTGTCTTTACGTATCAATGTTTCTGAGTTTTTGGGATATATACCCAGTAGAAGGATTGCTGGGTCATAAGGTAGTTCTATTTTCAGTTTTTTGAGGAACCACCATACTTTCTTCCATAATGGTTGTACTACTTTACATTCCCACCAACAGTGTATGAGGGTTCCTTTTTCTCCACAGCCTCTCCAACATTTGCTATTACCTGACTTGCTAATAACAGCTAATCGAACAGGTGTGAGGTGGTATCTCATTGCCGCAACCAAGCTATTTTTAACACCTGAGGAAGATGCTTGGACCAATCAAGCTATACTATACTCAGTGCCTGGGCTGACACTGGAACCAATCAAGCTACTGGTGGGAGGAGAAGAGGGAGAGAAAGGGGAGAGGTAGAGGGAGAGAAACAGTTGCTTCTCTTGTGTGCCCTGACTGGGAATTGAACCCAGATGTCCATATGCCATGCTGACGTTCCATCCACTGAGCCACCAGCCAGGGCCAAAGTTAGGGTATTTATTTGAGATTTTTCTTGTTTCTTGAGAGAGGCCTGTAATGTTATGAATTTCCCTTTTAGTATTGCTTTCAGTGTGTCCCATAGGTTTTTAGGGTGTTGTGTTCTCATTTACATTTGTTCAAGGTATCTTTTGATTTCATCCTTGATCTCATTGTTAGCTTATTCATTGTTTAGTAACATGTTATTTAGCCTCCATCTATTTGTGTGTTTTTTTAGGTTTTTTCCTTGTGATTGATTTCTAGTTTTCATACCATCACAGTCAAAGAAGATGAGTGACCCCTTGCTTGAGCCAGTGAACTTGGGCTTCAAGCTAGCAACCTTTTTTTTTATTTTTTATTTTTTTTCTGAAGTTGGAAACGGGGAAGCAGTCAGACTCCCGCATGCAGTTCACTGTCCCTCAGACTGCTGGAGGGCTGCCACATACAGGGCTCCTCTCACTGACCACCAATGAAAGAGGTACCCCTTCCGGAAGTGCAGCGGGGGCCCGGATAAATGGCCTTAGGGGGCTGCATGCGTGGTTTGGGGACGCCTGGCGATAGAGAGTCGACCTGGAACACTGAGGATTCAGGTTCAAAACCCCGAGGTTGCCAGCTTGAGCACGGGCTCATCCAACTTGAGCTCAGGCTCACCATCTTGAGCACAGAGTTGCCAACTTGAGCATGGGATCAATGAGACCCCATGGTCGCTGGCTTGAGCAAGGGGTCACTGGCTCAGCTGGAGCCCCCCATCAAGGCACATATGAGAAGCAATCAATGAACTGCTAAAATGCTGCAACAAGTTGATGCTTCTTATCTCTTCCCCCTTTTGTCTGTCTCCCTCTTTCTGTCTCTCTCTTACTATAAAAAAAAGACCCCATAGTTTTATCATTTCTTTTTTTATTTTGTGACAGAGAGAGAAAGAGAGAGGGATAGATAGGAAGGGAGAGAGATGAGAAGCATCAATTCTTCATTGAAGCACCTTAGTTGTTCATTGACTGCTTTCTCTTATGTGCTTTGACGGGGGGCTACAGCAGAGTGAGTGACCCCTGGCTCAAGCCAGCGGCCATGGGGTCATATCTGTGATCCCATGCTCAAGTAGTAACCCATGCTCAAGTGACCCCTGGCTCAAGCCAGCGGCCATGGGGTCATGTCTGTGATCCCATGCTCAAATAGTGACCCATGCTCAAGCTGGTGAGCCTGTGTTCAAGCTGGATGAGCCTGTGCTGAAGCCAATGACCTCGGGGTTTTGAACCTGGGTCCTTTGCATCCTAGTTTGATGCTCTATCCACTGTGCCACCACCTGGTTAGGTGTTCTTATTTCTTGTTAAGCTGATTCTTGGGGAATTAAAAAAGTGTTTTCTATTGTGATATAGACCTTTTCCCAAAGCACATTTTAACTTGTAAATATGGTAGTAGGAAAGTTATTGGAGTTTGTTTGGCAACTAGTTATATACTTTCTTTTTTATTTTTTTATTTTAATGAGAGGAAGGGAGGCAGAGAGACAGACTACTGCATGTGCCCTGACCGGGCTCCACCTGGCCAGCCCATGGGGGCGATTCTCTGCCCATCTGGGGCTGTTGCTTCTTTGCAACTGGAGCCATTTTTTAGCACCTGAGGCAGAGGCCATGGAGCCGTCTTTAGCACCCAAGCCCCACTCGCTCAAGTCAATCAACCCATGGTTGCAGGAGGGGAAGAGAGAGAGCGAAGGGGGAAGGGTGGGGAAGCAGATGGTAGCTTCTCATGTGCCCTGACTGGAAATCGAACCCTCGACATCCACACGCTGGCTGATGCTCTACCACTGAGCAAACCAGCCAGGGCTAGTCATTTATTGTTTGCAGTTTTACAGTTGAGCCTTTTGGGTTTTTTATAAAGCCAGCTATTAACTGTTTTTTCTCTTCATATTTTTATAGTTATGATTTGTATTTTCTTTTGCCTTATTATTTTAAATTACACTTCCAGAATGTTAAATCATGCTAATTACAATGAAGATCCTAATTTTATCTAGTGTTTTTCCCTGAGTACTGCTTGGTTTTGATAACTGGTTTGAGATAAGTATGAATGTTACATTAAAGAAAGGCCTTCTATTTCTATTTTTATTAAGTATTTATTATTGGGACTACCTGTTGAACTTTATTAACCTTTATAGCACCTGCTTTTTTATTCTTTGACTCTTCTCTTGGTTGATCCTTATCTCCTAAAGTATGATGTATGTGAATGTTATGTTAATCTTTTACTGTTCCAGAATTTGATTTTTTAAATTGGAACAATATATACATAACATAGAATTTACCAACCACTTTTTTTGTTTTTGTTTTACATTTTTAAAATTAATTTTAATTTATTGTGTTTACATGGATTCAATTGCCCCACTCAATATAACACCCTCACCCCCCAACCATGTGTTCCCTATTATACCCTCTTTGCCCCCTCCCCCTTACTCCCTCCCCCCTTTCCTCTGGGATTTGCTGTCCTGTTATCTGTATCTATGTGTTATATAGATATAATTTCACTAATCTCTTCACTTTCACTGATCCCTTCCCCTCATCCCCCTTTCCCTCTGACAGCTGTCCCTCTGCTCCCCGTGACCCTGCCTCTGCCTCTATTCCATTTCTCAGTTCACCTTGTTCATTAGATTCCACATATAAGTGAAATCATATGATATTTTTCTTCCTCTACCTGGCTTATTTCACTTAGCGTAATAATCTCCAGGTCCATCCATGCCATCACAAAAGGTAAGATTTTCTTTTTCACGGTGGCATAGTAATCCATTGTGTATATGTACCACAGCTTTTTAGTCTACTCGTCCACTGACATACACTTGGGCTGTTTCCAGATCCTGGCTATTGTAAACAATGCTGCAATAAACATGGGGGTGCATACCTTCTTTTGAATCAGTGATTTGGTATTCTTAAGCTATATTCCTAGAAGTGGGATAGCTGGGTCAAAAGGCAGTTAGATTTTTAATTTTTTGAGGAAACTGTACTGTTTTCCACAGTGTCTTCACAAGTCTGCATTCCCACCAGCAGTGCAGGAGGGTTCCTTTTTCTCCACACCCTTGCCAGCACCACTTACAGTGTGCCATTCAACCACTTTTAAGTGTGTAATTCAGTGGCATTAAATACGTTTACATTGTATAACATCACCACTGTCCATTTCCAGAACTTTTCTGTTATTCCAGACAGAAACTCTGTATCCATTTAACATGGACTCCTCCTACCCCACCTCACCCCCTGGTAAACAATATTCCACTTTCTTTGTCTAGGAATTTGCCTAATTCTAGGTACCATGTATAAGTAAAATCACAAAGTATTTAGTATGTCTGGCATATTTCACTCAGCGTAATGTTTTAAGGGTAGCATGTATCAGAATTTCATTTTTATGGCTGCATAATATTCAATTGTATGTGTATATCACATTTCATTTATACCTCCATCTGCTGATGAAAACTTGGGTTATTTCTTCTTTTTGACTACTGTGAATAATGGCAACTGTGAACATTGCTTTACAAGATATCTTTGAATCACTGCTTTGAGTTCTTTTGGGTATTTACCCAGGACTAGAGTTACTGGATTATGGGAATTCTATGTTTAACTTTTTAAGGAACTGCCAAACTGTTTTCCATAGCATGTGCGCTATGGACATACATCTCTACCTGAGTTGTACTTACAGTTCCAGGATTTTTGTATCTCTCTTCATATTTGAAATTCATTGATAGTTTTTTGTGAGTGTGTGCTACTGTATTGATTCTGTTTGTCCATTATACTAAAACCGACTTTGACTCTGAACATTCTCCCTTGTTTTCCATGTCTGCCACAGGTGATATGATATAATTATCTGTTTCTTAAAAGTTAGGGGTAAATAACTGCCTGTCAGTTTTTCTGGGCTTAGTGTCCTTCAGAGATGTAAAATTTTGGTAGCTTTATACAGTTATCTCCTTTGGATATAGGTTTTATTAATTTTTTCCTAAAAACTTGATTTTTCACCATTTATATTTTCTTACAAAATGGTCTGTATCATTAAATTATAAGAATTTTATTAGTTTAGCAAAGAACATATTATTCTTTTAGAAACTCATTTGTGGTTATCTCGCCTTTGGTCAGTAGTACCAACAGGAGTTGCATTGAGGGATGTGGTGAAGAAAGAAACTTTATTCAGTGCAAAACAGCTCAATTGTGATACTGGGAGGCTGTGAGATGGCCCTGGGGCTAGGCCCTTCTTCAGCTAGGCAGCTCTGCCCCGGTCTTGTCTATACCAGCTCTAGCCAGGAAAAAGCAGTCTTCAGTTTTTGGTGGAAAGGGAAAGTGTGCTCTTTGAGCAGGGGAGCTGGTTTACATAGACAGAAGCCCCTGCCCCTGGGTTCCTGATTAGTCAGTCCTATGCAAATGAAGACTCCATCACCTCTCAGTTTGATTGGATCAACTGTCCTGATTGGTCAGGATGGAGCTGCTCTGATTGGTCGGTAAAGATACTAGACTGTGATGACCCAGTCCTGTTGGTTGAAAGGATTCTAGGAAGTCCTAATTAAAGGCTGGTTAGCCACTTCTTAGTAGGTGTCTTCTTTCTCAGGGTCCACACCTTTCTTTTTTTTTCTCTCTTTTTTTTTTGTGTGTGTGAGAGAGACAGAGAGAGGGACAGACAGGAAGGGAGAGAGATGAGAAGCATCAACTCATAATTATGTCAATTTAGTTATTCATTGATTGCTTTCTCTTACCTTATCTGGAGGGCTCCAGCTGAGCCAGTGACCCCTTGCTCAAGGCAGAGATCTAGGGCTTTAAGCCAGTGACCTTTGGGCTTTAGCCAGCCACCGTGGGGTCATGTGTATGATCCCATGCTCAAGCTGATGAGCCCACACTCAAGCTGATTTCAAACCTGGGTCCTCAGCGTCCCAGGCCAACGCTCCATCTACTGCACCACCTCTTGGTCAGGCCAGACTTGTAAATTTTGCCTTCCCCGTGTGCCTTTTAGAGAGATTTGCAGACTTGCAGACAAGATTTACTCCTGTTGTATAATAGTGATTGAAATGATTGAAATAAAATCTAGGCCTTGGCCTGTTGGCTTGGTGGATAGAGTATTGGCTCGGTGTGCAGATGTGCCATCTGCTTTTCTTCCCCTCGCTCTCCCCCTTCTCTCTCTTTGCCTCTTGCAGCCAGTGGCTTGATTGGTTTAGGCATCAGACCCAGATGGTGAGGATAGCTCAGCTGGTCCAATTATCTGCCTCAGGCACTGTGGATAGCTCAGTTGATTTGAGTATCAGTCCTGGATGAGGGTTGTGAGGTGGATCCCAGTTGGGGTGCATGTGGTAGTCTGTCTGTCTCCGCTCCTCTCACTTAAAAAAAAGGAAATAGAATCTAGAGAAATTAAATTTAAAATTATATTTTAGAAACTTCTATTCTCGGGTCTTAAAAAAATTGAGTATTTCATTTTTATTTATTTACTTACTTATTTATTTTAATTAAGTGAGAGATGGGGAGGCAGAGACAGAATTCCACATACGCCCCAACTGTGATTCACCCTGCAAGCCCTTTACTGGGGTGATGCTCTGCCCATCTGGAGCACTGCTTCATTGCTCTGCAACTAAGCTGTTTTAGCACCTGAGGTAAGGCCACGGAGCCATCCTCAGTGCCTGGGGCCAACTTGCTCAAACCATTTGAGCCATGGCTGCAGGAGAGAAAGAGAGGAGAGACAGAAAGAGAAAGGAGAGAGGGATGGAGAAGCAGGTGGTTTCTTTTCCTGTGTTCCCTGACCAGGAATTGAACCCAGGACATCCACACGCTGGGCTGACGCTCTACCTCTGTACCAACCAGCCAGGGCCATTATTTCATTATTAAATATACATATCAAGTGATAAAATTAGAAACTCATGCCTGAGATGTGGTGACGCAGTGGATAAAGTGTCGACTTAGGACTCTCAGGTCTCCAATTCAAAATCTTGGGCTTGCTTGGTCAAGGCACATATGAGAGTTGATGCTTCCTTCTCCTTTCCCCCTTCTCTCTGTCTCTGTCTCTCTTTCTCTCTCCACTCTCTTTAAAAATAAATTAAATAAAAAAATAAGAAGAAAGAAACTCATGTCCTATATAAGAAATAATTCCCAAAATGAGAGAGAAAGAAACATACCTGAAAGAACTACCCAGATGCAGTTTTAAAGGTAAATACCGTAGATAACTGTTGCTGTCCAGGAGCAAAAGGGTTCTGGGGAGTACCCTGCTGAGAACACTGTTCTGGTTATATTTCTAGAGTACAGAAACCTTGTCCTTTAGTTATGGAATGCTTGCTTGCAGAACTTATCTGTAAGTATAGAATTTTCTGATAAAAATGATAAAAAAATTTTAATATAAGGTCCATGGAGTTTTCAAAACTGAATAGTTTTCTAATACACTGCTCACAAAAATTAGGGGATCAGGGAACATGCAGATACTCCAGTACTTTCAGGTTTTGTATAGTGCATTTTCACCAATGAAATGAGTTGGTTTTACATTTCATTTGCATAATTAAACAACTTCCTTTGACTTATCGTTGCTTTTCTGATGTTCTTGTTTAATATAAAAAATCAAATACTTTTTTATCGCTTCATATTCATTTTGAAATATCCTCTAATTTTTGTGAGCAGTATATTTACTTTTGGTTTTATCTAAAATTACTAACCACAGACTGCCGTTCCTGCATTGTCCTCATTTCCCATCCTAGGCTTCAGGTTTCCTGAGGAGTCCAAAAATACTTGATAGCTCTTAGTAACTCACAGTGCCTTTTTCAGAGCCCTTATATTTGCTCCACTGAGCTGAGAGGATAACATAGATGTGGATACCCTCCTTTGCTGCCCTGTTGTCCACTGTCTGAGAGTACTAGGTACTCAGTAGTGACTGTTGAATAAAGCAGGTGAATAAATGAGTGAATTACATTATGAGATGTGAATATTTGTCATCAGCTTTATTAAGGCATTATTTACATAGAGTAAAATTTACTGATGTGTACAGTTGTGTAACCTCAATCAAAATTAAAAATATTTCACCACTCAAAAAGTTCCCTGTTCCCCTTTGCAACCTCCTCCCTCTATCCCCAACCCCTGACAACCACTGTTCTGTTTTTCTGTCTATATAGTTTTGCTTTTTCTAGAATTTTAGATAAATGGAATCATATAGTATATAGTCTTTTGTGTCTGTCTTATTAATTTAGCATAATACTTTTGAGATTCATCTGTATGTTTTTACAGCCACCTTAAATAATTTTTGAAACAGTCCAGATATAACTAACTAGCCCCACTAAAGTTTTACTTGTATGATAAATTAGAACAGTAGTTCCCAAAGTTGCTCTAGGGGGTCATAGGAGGTCCCCAAAACCATTTCAGAGTGTCCATAAAGTCAGAATGATTTTCATAATAACACCAAGATGTTATTTGCCTTTTTTACCCTCATTCTTTCATGAAGTGTACTATAGTTTTTTTTAGATACTAAATCATGTGTATGATACTGCAGCAAGTTTGAATGTAAAAACAGATATGAGAAACCAGTCTGTCTTTTAGTAAACTGCCTGCCTTAAAGAATTTGTAAAAGTATTAATGCCAATCTTCTCACTTAAAGTTTTTGTATTGAAAAATAATCACTTTTTATAACATATTAATTATGTTAACATGTAATGAGTTGTTTATATATTATATACATTAATAGATATTCTTAAAATTTCTTTGTTGAACTTCTATGACAAGTAGTAATACATATAAACCATATGAACAGAACTTCTTTGGGTTCCTCAATGTTTTAGTTGTAGAGAGGCCCTTAGTCCTGGAAGTTAGAGAATATCTGGGCTAGGGACATTTTTGAAAGGAATAGGGAACAGCATGAGGCCCTCTTGGAGCTGGCTAGAGATGAGAAGAGGATCTTGAGGCCCTGGGATGACGACCTGGCCTGAGGTTCCTGGAGAAGAGGCCTCCATTGGTAGTGAGGGGATGAGGACAGCAGTGGGAGAACATGCTGTGATGGTCACATGTTCTCAGCTCCCTGCTCCCTCCGGATCTGGTTGGGCAGGTTCTGTTGATATATGCAGTTCCTATAAGGAACTAATGGGTAACCCAGGCCTGTGACTGGCTTGCAGGAGGGTGATCACAAGGCCAAGAGGCAGCCACTGTCTTCTGACATGAAGTTGCAGCCATGGTCTGATACTAGGTTAGGTACTTTCTGAAGATCTGATATCTGTGCTGTGTTCTGATCCCAGGGCAAGCATAGGAAATCATTAGCACTCTTCCTTTGGCTTTCAGAAAAAATGTTTTAAAGTAGTGTTCTAAGATCAGACTAAAAAACTACCTAAATAATTATTTTAACAAAAGTAGATGGAAAGCTATTCTTTTAATTGATAGTGTTCTTATGGGAAAAGACACTTGTGGATCTCAGTGATTTTAATAATGCTATTAATAAATAAACTCTAGCAAAATTACACCTACTGCCTTTGTGTTAATTGCTTTTCTCTTACAGGCGAAAGGGAATGTGGTTCAGACTGAGGAAGATACTTCTCTGTGTTTTGGGCTTGTATGTTGCAATTCCGTTTCTCATCAAACTGTGTCCTGGGATACAGGCCAAACTGATTTTCTTAAATTTTGGTAAGTGCCATGTATCTGTTTTTTCTTTTTTCATTCACTTTTTTCCCCCCAGGATTTTATTTATTGATTTTAGAGAGAGGAGAGAGAAAGGAGGTGGGAAGGAGCAGGAAGCATCAACTCATAGCAGTTGCTTCTCAAATGTGCCTTGACCGGGCAAGCCCAGGGTTTTGGACTCAGTATTCCGGGTTGAATACTCCATCCACTGCAGCCCCACTGGTCAGGCTGCTTTGTGTGTTTATTTTTTGTTTTTTTTGTTTGTTTGTTTTTTACAGAGACAGAGAGAGAGAGAGAGAGAGAGAGAGAGAGAGTCAGAGAGAGGGATAGATAGGGACAGACAGGAACGGAGAGAGATGAGAAGCATCAATTATCAGTTTTTCATTGTGACACCTTAGTTGTTCATTGATTGCTTTCTCGGTCAGGCTGTTTTTTTAAACTTTAGTTAGTAAGAATTTATTTTCATGTGGTGGCTTATATATAGAGTGGGGTAAAAGTAGGTATAGTTGATCATATAGAAAATAATACAGTAATCCCTAATATAAGATTAAACTCTTATGTTTCACATACTCACCACTATAAACCTACTTTTGCCCACTCTGTATTTATATATCTGCCACCCAGATCAAGAGACAGAACATTTTTGTTACCAAGAGAGTTCCCTTGTGTCCCCTCCCATTTAAAAGCTGTAAGGAGTGCATTGCTCTCCAGGGCTGACATTTGTGTACACAGTGAAATTGCATGGTGAGGAGGGTTTTTTCTTTAGTTGAGGTGGGTAAAAATGTTGACAACATGGAGAGCCTTGTAAAGCTGTCATGTTGGAGGTGCATTGCCACTTGTGCAGTCTAGACGGTTCTGTCCTTGGAAAAGATGACCACTTAAAAAATAACTATTAGGCCTTTTTTCTTTAAAAAAAATTTTTTTTCCACTTAAAAACCCTGACATACTTTGGTTTTTGTGGAATTAACATGCTGACTTTATAGGTGTTGTGGTCTCCTTCAGTCTACCTAACAAGTTTTATTACCTCTGTAAATACCCTATTTCCCAATAAGGTCACATTCTGAGCACTTGAGTGCCCAAAAGATGAGAGTATGCACATGAACTATTATTCACTCTGATATCATTAGAAGCCAGAACAGACTGGTGAAAACTAAATTGTGCAAGTTCTTTTAAATAAAACTAGCCAGAACTTAAAAAAAAATTTTTTTTTAATTGTAAAATACATAGAGTTACTAAAAGGCATTTGATTTTCCTGATAGAAACATAGCTGAACTTCTGGGAATTTATCATCTCTAAGTTTTTGCCATTTGTGAGAAGCTCAAATTTAAAAGGGACTAATAACGTACTAAAATCAAGGGAATTTTGTTTTTCTGACTTTAATGTCCCTTAATATCCACAGTCCATCCTTCACAGAAAAGAGTGAGTTTACATACAAACACAAATACATAGGGCTGCAGATTTCCTGATGGCAGATCTTAGAATTGACCCTGCAACTTCCAACTTACTGGTGTCCAGGTATCTTGGGCTGGTACCTTTGTGGAAGCAGGTGTGTATGGTGTGCTGGTCTCTGGGGCCTACCACACAGTGAGGTCTCAGCAAATATTTGAATTGAAGTGATTTTCTTCAGAGCAACTATTGGGCTACTTTAGATATAGACTGGTGTGTGTTGGTTTCCCAGTGAAATTGCCAGATGTTCTGTGGGAGCAGAACTTTGAGCTCTCCTATTTCAGCCCCCACAGCTTAGACTTGTGTATCCCCCCAAAGTTAGTGCCTATCTCTAACTTTTTTTCTTTTTTTCTAAGTGAAAGGAGGGGAGATAGACTCTTGAATGTGCCCCAACCAGGACCCCAACTGGGATCCACCCAACAACCCCTGTCTGGGGCCAATACTCTGCCCATCTGGGACCATGTTTACAACCGAGCTATTTTTAGCACCTGAGGCAGAGACTCCAGGGAGCTATCCTCAGTGCTCAGTCCCAATATGCTCAAATTAATCATGGCTGCAGGAGGGGAAAAGAGAGGCAAGGAGGAGTGGGAAGGGTAGAGAAGCAGATGGGCACTTCTCCTGTGTACCCTGACTGGGAATCGAAGCCCGTTCATCCACACGCTGAGCGGATGCTCTACCACTGAGCCAGCTGGTCAGAGCCACCTGACTCTGTCTTCCACATGTCTGCTGCACAGAAGTGGGATCGTCTACAATGGTGTTTCTAAAGGAGGTTTTTAGTTAGTTGTCTGTACCCCCTTTCCCTGCAGAGACTAACACTGCCCTGTAGTGACTTGGCAGTTTCACCTCGTGCTGCTGGGGTAGCACCCCATTCTGTGTACTCAAAAAGTGAATCATGAGCCTGTGGATTTCCGTTTGGATATCAAAGGAAGTGTAACAATCTTTTGAATCTCAAAATATGATTAAAGAATATATTAAGTCACAGTAAATCTATCTGAAACCAAATTTATAAATCAGATAAATAAGCTTTAGAAGAAATTTCACACCTATGAGTTAAGGTATTATTCTACTTTACATACAGTTTCACAAGCAAAAAGTACACAATCATTCTGAAACTAAAGATTAATTGAAAATCCCTGAATTATTGTACAATGAAGAATAAAATAAAAATCACTCTGAGAAAGTTGTTAACATTGCCATTTATTTCTGCTAGTCTCTTGTCTGCCTTACACATAAACATAAACGTATGTGCTTCTTAATCCTCACAGCAGTTCTTTTGCCCCAGATCTAGAACTGTCTCCTGGGAAAAAAGGAATGTTTTGATTGATGTGCACTGCTCCTCTGTGCACATTGCCTTGGGTCTGTCTTTCTTTCTTTTTTAATTTACTGATTTTAGGGAGCAAAATGAGGGTGAGGAGGAGTGGGAAGCATCAACTCATAGTTGCTTCTCATATGTGCCTTGACTAGGCAAGCCCAGAGTTTCAAACTGGCAACCTATTCCAGGTTGATGCTTTATCCACTGCACCACCACAGGTCAGGCAGCGTTGGGCCTTTCTTAGAAATAAGTTAGAGCCAAAGCCAAATGAATTATGTATTGATATTTGTTTTCAAAGCAGAAGGCCAGCTCACTCACTTCAACAATCGCTGGGACAACAATCCTTAAGCCTCTTTTCGCTTTTCTGTAGCAGTTCCTGTTAACCTCTGATAGCTTTCTTTTCTATTCTTTTTCTTCTTATGCATCATGCAGTTGGAATTTGATAAAACCCAGAGGGCCCTCCCTGGTTGGCTCTGCACATCTTCCAGTGTTTCAGGGTTGCTCCTTTCTCAGCAGCTGGGATGACCTGTAGCCCTGATATTTAAAATCTTCAGGCAGTCAGAAATGTCCTTTGCAGCTAAGAGGTTTCAGCCTCTTTTCTTATCAAATATTTTCCAGATTAGTTTAAAAAGAAAAAGTGTTTTTCCTTGCATTCACATATTGATCACTGATTGATTATTTATTGAGAGCCATTTAATCCTTTCTAAATCATGCCTGTTAATGGTTGTGGTTGCTGCTAAATGGTGGATGTGGCCTGAGAGTGGATAATGCAAAATGAGGAAAATGAGAAGGAGGAAAAGCCAGAGACCTGAGTCCCAGCAGCCGGTTGGTCCTTCCTGGTCCACTGGCACAGGGGCATGTGTATTGAGTTCCTGGGCCATGCAGTCAAGCTCTGTGTGAGGCAGAACTTGTAACCCTGCTGGCCATTTGCTTTGTCCTGCTCCAGCCCTGTATATAATGCAGGGGCCTGGAAAGTAGGCTAACAGTGGGCATCTTGGAGTCAGTGAGGTCAAGGTATATGATCACGTGGGAAGTTAGAGGGCCCTGGGCCTACCTGTTTATGGGCAGTAGGAGTGAGCTGTGTTCCTGCCCAGCCAGATCCCATGGCCCTTCTCAGGCCAGCCTCGGTTGCCTGTACCCCTTAACCCCATTCCTTTTATTTGTGGTATTTCTGCTTACTTAGACAATTAATGGTCAGGTGGTTCCCCTTGCCCCTGCTCTCTAGGGCTGTCTGACCCCAGGACTGACCAGGGGTTTCCCATTAGCTGGAAGGAAGATGTGTATGGACAGCATCTGCTGGACTTGGCGCATTCACTGCCTCCTTTTCACAATTGTTTCTAAAACACAAAAGTGAACTGGAAGACAAACTTCATGGAATGATCTGTTCTAGAGTAGAACCTGGTTCCTGAGCTCCTAGTTTACTAGGGTTTGGATGCTTTGGGGATTAGCTAGCTGCTAATCTTTGTAAATACTTTGTAGGGGGCAGTCCTCTGAGCTCTGGGATAGTGTGCACATAGCTTGGCTGCCTGCTCTCCAGACACAGAACCAGTCAAGGTCTGGAAGCTGAGCCAATGGAAGCCAAGTGTCCCCCAGCCCTTGATGACACTCATTTTCTGTTTGGCACTGGGTCTGAAAGTGGGTAATTCCTGCCTTAGGAGCAGACTTAAGTGAGTCTTGGTGTGGGCTTGACAGTGACCACCAGGTTTGGATAATCAGAGTTTTATGAAGGAAGTCATTTCACCTCACTGTTGTCAGATGAAGACCTGTCCTATCCAGGTGCAGCCTTCAGCTTCCACAGCATGGAACAAAGTCACAGAATGGAAACTGAAGGAGTAGGTGTCTCCTGCATCTGAAACAGTGCGAGAAACATAAGGCCTTTCTCTGGCCAAGATTCTCTGAGTCCCATTGCGAGAGTAAAATCTGAACTCCGTAGCATGGCTGCATTTGTTCCCAGGTTGTCGTAACAAATGCCACAAACTGGTTGGCGGGTTTAAAACAACAGAAATTGACTCTCTCCCAGTTCTGGAGACTCAAGTCTGAAAGCAGTGTTGACAGTGCCATACTCCCTGAGACTGCAGGTGGTTCTTCCCAGCTTCTGATGGTGGCTGGCAGTCTGTGGCATTCCATGGTTTGTAGCTGTGTCACTTCAGTCTCAGCCTCTGTTGCCACATGGCTGCCTTGTCCCTGTGTCTTTACATTGTCTTTTTCTGTCCTTGTCTCTCTCTGTGTCCCAAGTTTTTTGTTTTGTTTTTTGTTTTTGATAAGGAAAGCAGTTACATTGGGTCGGGATCTATCTAATAAGCTTTATTACCTCTGTAAATACCCTCTTTCCAAATAAGGTCACATTCTGAGCACTTCAGTGTATCCTTGGTTGAGGAGTACACAAACCAACCCATAACAGGGCACTTGGGGCCAGTGAGGATTAGAACCAGTTTGCCTTTCTCACTTCCTGTTCAGTTAGTTAAGAATGTTGGCCGTAGAGTTGAACTGCCTGGGTGCAGATCCTAGTTCTGTTCCATGTGAGCTGGTAACTTAAATGGGGTCTTGTCTTAGGATGGTGTGCAGATTACAAGAAGTGCTGTGGTGAGGGCATGAACAATACAATACTGGTGCGGTGGAAGCACCAGGAAATGTGACGCCACCTCTAAGTTTTAAAAATTTGCTTGACCAGGTAGTTGCACAGTGGATAGAATGTTGACCTGGGACACTGAGGACACAGGTTCAACACCCCGAGGTCACCAGCTTGAGCACGAGCTCACCAGCTGGAGTGTGGGCTTGCTGGCTTGAGTGTGGGATCATAGACATGATCCCATGGTTACTGGCTTGAGCAAGGGGTCACTTGCTTGTATGGAACCCCCTGGTCAAGGCACGTATGAGGAAGCAATCAATGAACAACTAAAGTGCTGCAGCAGTGAGTTGATGCTTCTCATCTCTCTCCCTTCCTGTTTCTCTCTGTCCCTGTATCCCGCTCTCTCCCTCCACCCCCTTCTCTCAGTAAAAGAAAGAAAAATTTTAGCCTGTTTCTTGGAGAAGAGATTAATTAAGAAGTTGGAGATATGCCCTGGACAGTTGGCTCAGTGGTAGAGTGTTGGCCCAGCATTTGGATGTCCCAGATTTGATTCCTGGTCAGGGCCCACAGGAGAAGCGCCCATCTGCTTCTCTACCCCTCCCCCTCTCCCTTCTCTCTCTCTCTCTCTCTCTCTCTTTTCTCCCACAGCCATGGCTTGATTGGAGCAAGTTGGTCCTGGGCACTGAGGATGGCTGCATGTAGCCTCCACCTCAGGTGCTAAAATAGCTTGGTTGCCAAGCAATGGAACAACGGCCCCTGATGGCCAGAGCGTCACCCCATAGGGGGCTAGCCAGGTGGATTCTGGTTGGGCCCATGTGGGAGTCTCTCTGCTTCCATACTTCTCACTTAAAAAAAATACTGGAGATAACAAAAAGCGTGGTGTGAGGATTTATCTCCCCATGTGTTCTGAAATGTTTACGCAAATTTCTGAGGGAAAAAGCATGTGCATATTCCCATATCATTAGGAGTTGTACACTTGATTTCTTCAGCAAATGTGTTCTGAGCTGCAGTGACATTTTTAGAAGTAAGAGCTAGAAATGCAGGATATGTGGTGGAAGAGCATTCAACAAAGAGGAGAGCAAGTGCAAGAGGCCCTGGTGCAAGAGGTTGATGAGTACTCAGGAAGGACACAGCACTGGGGGATAAGCACACTTGACGTTTACACCACATGGATGTGTGAGGATATTTAATGAAACTATTCTCTTCACCAAAGAAAGCTAAAGATGTGCCTGGATTCCTTAGAAAGTGGTATCAATATCAGCTAGAATTCAGGACCATACTGCTCTTTCTCATCATCCCCTTTGATATATCCCACCTCAAGGTTTTGGGTTAGGGTTTTTATTTATAAGTTTTTTAGTGTTTAACTGATTATATCTTCAAATATGTTCACCACAGGCAATAAAAATACAATGATATAAAAGGGGAAGATTGAGTATCACACACAGACAAACGCACACACTTTGTGAACAGCCTGGCATGTGTTTTTCTGTATTTCTTTCCAGTCACACATGTGTGTTGTTGCTGTTGCTGTTTGCTTCTTTTTACAGTAACAATGTGGGATTATGTAGCACACACTGTGATCTTAATGCTTCTTCCCTGCTCCTCGCACTTACCTGTAATCCTCATCAGTGGATCTAATGAATCTCGGTGTAATGACCCCAGGATTTTCCATAGTATGGATGCACCACAGAATTCTGCTCTGTTGGCAGACCACTTATAACATTAGGACTCCTGCTCTATTGCCCGCTTGACAGTAGTGTGGATGGGTAGTGTGGATTCATCCATACCTTGTCTTCTGCCATCCTTTCTGCATTGACAGCACTAGAAACTTTAAAATCCCATTTTACTGGCTCACAACCACATTCACTTCGTTGTCATGTCCTGTGGCCGCAGCTGTGGAACACCATCATCTGTCTCCTTTCCCACCTTCCTTCCCAACACCCTTGCTCCAGCCCTCAGTTGCAGCTTACCTGAGCTGCTTCTGGAGGCCTCATTGGCCTCTTTGTCTCAAGCCTGACCAGGCCAGGCTGATCCTGTTTTCTCAGGGATCTTTCCTTCATCATTTGTATCTTTTTAAAATTTTTTAAATTTTATTTATTTATTTATTTTTTACAGAGACAGAGAGTGAGTCAGAGAGAGGGATAGACAGGGACAGACAGACAGGAACGGAGAGAGATGAGAAGCATCAATCATTAGTTTTTCATTGCGCGTTGCAACACCTTAGTTGTTCATTGATTGCTTTCTCATATGTGCCTTCACCACGGGCCTTCAGCAGACCAAGTAACCCCTTGCTGGAGCCAGCAACCTTGGGTTTAAGCTGGTGGGCTTTTTGCTCAAACCAGATGAGCCCACGCTCAAGCTGGCAACCTTGGGGTCTCGAACCTGGGTCTTCCACATCCCAGTCCGACGCTCTATCCACTGTGTCACCGCCTGGTCAGGCTCATTTGTATCTTTTTACACCTTGAACAATCTTCAGTGTGTCAGTCTCTACTCAGACCTCACCCTTGCTGGAAGTTCTGTAGATTCACTCATGGTGTCCCGGAGGCAGTATTGTGTTGGAAAAGACTTGGCACTTTTTTGAGAGATTCGCTTTTGCTGCTGCTGCTGCTGCTGCTGCTGCTGCTGCTGCTGCTGCTGCTGCTGCTGTGTGTGTGTGTGTGTCCACCCTCACTAATCCTGGTTTCCATCTCTTTGTGCCCCACAGTGAGGGTTCCCTATTTCATTGACTTGAAGAAACCACAGGATCAAGGTCTGAATCACACCTGTAATTACTACCTCCAGCCAGAGGAAGATGTGACCATTGGAGTCTGGTGAGTGTCTGGCCAGGTGGTTACAAGACCAACATACCCACTCTGTGGGCTCTCCAGGAGGCAGGAGGGGCCTGCAGTGTGGCCAGTGCTGTTCTTGGCAGCTGTCTCTGAAACTGATGCACATCCATTTTTATCTTCACCTATTTCTAAAGCAGAGAGCTCTGCTAAATTTGGTCCTGATGGAGCACGATGAGATGGCACCAAACTATTCTGAGCTTTTCATACAGCTTTGTGAACCAAATTGCTTCTGTAGAGAGCCTGATTTCTAGGGGGAAAGAAAACTCTAGAAACAGAATATAAACACAATTGTCAGCACAGATTTGAGATACACCATCTTTCAGAGAAAGGAAAGTCTAGATATTGAAAACAGCTTGATTTCTTTTCACATTTAGCACTTTGGCAATTGGTAATGGTGGTGTTTGCTCTCTTCCTAGTTTTTACTTTTTGTAGCCATGAATTTGAATTGGATTTAAATTCTGTGACTTCTTTGTCTAACTTAGAATGTTTTTTTTTCCTGTGACGGGTGGGTATTTTCAAACAATTAAAGTGAAATTGACCAACCTTTCAGTGGCCGTTTCTTTTTTCTTTTTTCCCCCCAGAATGACTGATTCACTGTCCCATGATCTAGCTGGATTTCTTTTTCAGTCACATAATGTCTCTCCCTTCTGTGTACGTGAGAAGCTTCTAAATGAAATGCTGTGAATAGCTTCCCAGTGTGGATTGCTAGCAAGTTCAGGCACTTCTAATAATGGTCCTGAGTAGAGAACATAAAATGCGAAGAGAGATTTTGTTCTTAGGAGTTGGTTCTGGGACTCGAGAGTCTTTTGTCATTTCTGAATTGATGTAATCTAGCATTTCCTGAACACTGTGTGCACGTGGGTCTCTTGGCTTTTCCATCTTTAGTCATAAGCTTGATCTGTTTTGCTGAGAGCTGTTTGGGGGCAGTTGGTTGGCCCTCCTGCTGGTTAATGGAGGTTTGTGCTTTGAAGACATGGGGATTTAGTCAGGACTTTTTCTTTGTGGAGGGGTATTTGTAATACTGATACTTAGACTGAAAACTCTCATGGTAGTTAGCCAAAAAACTTGTGTTTACTGACAACAGTGACGAGTCTCTAGGTAATGACAGCCAGGCTGCCTGCTGGTGGGCACCAGCTGCCTGTCCATATCTGTGACCTGCACTGTTGAGACAGTGTGGGCCTTGGGCAGCAGTAGGCCGCTTCACCAACTGCCCTGTTGCAAATGCTTAGAGGAAAGCTGAGGATGTGCTTGGCCATCAGGTTGTTCTCAGCTGCTTATTTGTGGACATAGTTGTCCACCTGGCAGAAGGAAGAAGAGCCCCAGGAATTGGTCCTCTTTTCTCTGGCTTGGAGCTTCCTGGGCCTTTGTCAGGAGACCCAAGTTTGGATGTAGGCTGGCTACTGGAAGTGTATCAGCCCCTAGCACCTTTAAAATATACCTTTTTATTCCATGGGCTTATAATCGTAGGAAAGTGAAAATTGCAGTGGTCAGAACCACCCAAAATGTGATTGAAAAATACATTATCTGCCCTGGCCAGATAGCTCGGTTGATTGTTGGCCCAAGCATAAAAGTTGCCAGTTTGATCCCTGGTCAGGGCACATACAGGAACAAATCATTGTTTCTCTCTCTCTCTCTCTCTCTCTCTCTCTCTCTCTCTCTCTCTCCCTTTCTTCTTCTTCTTCTTCTTCTTCTTCTTCTTCTTCTTCTTCTTCTTCCTTCTCCTTTCTTCTCCTTTCTTCTTCTTTCTTCTTCTTCTCTCTTTCTCTCCACCCCCAAATCAATAAATTAAAAAAATTAAAAGATACATTAGAAATGAGATGCTGCTGCCTGACCAGGAGGTGGCGCAGTGGATAGAGCGGAGGACTGGGATGCGGAGGACGCAGGTTCAAGACCTCAAGGTCGCCAGCTTGAGCGTGGGCTCATCTGGTTTGAGCAAAAGCTCACCAGCTTGGACCCAAGGTCACTGGCTTGAACAAGGGGTTACTCAGTCTGCTGTAGCCCCATGGTCAAGGCACATATGAGAAAACAATCAATGAACAACTAAGGTGTTGCAACGAAAAACTGGTGGTTGATGCTCCTCATCTCTCTTCGTTCCTATCTGTCTGTCCCTATCTATCCCTCTCTCTGACTCTCTGTCTCTGAAAAAAAAGAAAAAAGAAATGAGATACTGCAATTTAATTTTTTAATAATTTTATTTAGAAAGTTATGTTTAATGGAGTGACATTGATCAATGTAGATTTCAGGTGAATATTTGTATAGCATTTAAACTGTTGATTATGTAGTGTGCCCATCACCCAAAGTCAAATCATTTTGTCACTGTATATTTGGTCCCTCTTTGAGATGCTGAAACTTAAAGCTAGAAAATAAGAAATTGGCCATTTACTACAGTATTTTTAAGGATTCTCAATAATTAATTTAAATAAGTTTTACAGAGAAACCTTTTTAATTCAGACCCCTCAATGATTAACAACAGTATTTGATGTGGCCTGATTTAAGATTGACTGGAGCATCTCTCTGAAGGAGGGTTTGGCCAAATAGATTGCGTCTGCAAGAGTGTGGCCTTGTGTGGAATGAGTTGGCTGACTATAAGCTCACCCACATCATAGGGCGGTCTGCCGTACCTACTCCTGCAGGGCTGAGTCTGCCGTAGGACAGCTGTGAGCAGGCTCAAGAATGTGCCATACATAGAAATGCTACTTTAAGGATGGCCAGGTTTCTAGTGCAGCTCACAGAGGCAAGTGTTGCTGAATTAACACATGTGACATGATACTATCCCAAGTACACTGAGAGTTAAATTGTGTACAGCTTAAAAATATGGATACGTATGAGGAGAAATGCTGTTGTTCAGCTAAAATGTATTAAGTGCTCATTCTGTTCTAGTCCCAGGTGAAGGACTGGTGACTTATCCAGCTGGTATCTTTACTCACGGAGTTTCCACTTCCTACTGGAGAAATATACTGCTCACAAAAATTAGGGGATATTTTATAGCAGGGATCGGGAACCTATGGCTCGTGAGCCAGGTGTGGCTCTTTTGATGGCTGCATCTGGCTCACAGACAAATCTTTAATAAAAAAAATAATAACACTAAAAATATAAAACATTCTCATGTATTACAATCCATTCATTTCCTACCGCTCATATTCATGGTTGCGGGTGGTTGGAGCCAATCACAGCTGTCCTCCGGTACAACACTAAATTTTTATTGGATAATGCGTAATGTACATGGGTCGTTGTATTGCTCTCACGGAATTACATTTTAAAATATGTGGCGTTCATGGCTCTCTCAGCCAAAAAGGTTCCTGGCCCCTGTTTTATAAGCTTCATACTCATTTTGAAAATATCCCTTAATTTTTGAGAGCTGTATAGCTGGCCCTACATTGTGGTGACTTCTAATGGTGTGAACCATTGAGGCTCAGTGAAGTTTATTTGCAAGTTAAGAAATCTCCTATGTAAGCTGTCAAAAACTATCCCTACACAGTTCAGTAGTTATTTATTCTGTTGATGGGGACAGTTTGCCTCTTCTGCCCACCCATCCCCTGCTGTCTGCTCAGTTATGACTTGAGCTCTACATTGTTCCTTCAACAGTCATCATCATCTGATTGTGCTGTTCCCCTCTGCTTCTGTGTCCAGGCACACTGTCCCTGCTATCTGGTGGAAGACTGCCCAAGGGAAGGACCAAATGTGGTATGAGGATGCCTTGGCTTCCAGTTATCCTATCATCCTTTACCTGCATGGGAATGCAGGCACCCGGTGAGAACAAAGAGCCCACACATGTGTTTTTTCTACAGTGCTGGCTCCTTTGCGGGCAAGAGTGTCTTAACCCACTACAGTGAGGGAGCGGGCGCACAGGGGAACAGAGGAAAAGACAGAATTCCTATATGTTTGCTGGAAGGGAGGTGGTCTAGGTGAAACTTACATGAAGCAGTGTTGCCACAGGCTCAGGACAAGGAAGGCTGTGCAAAGTAGGCCCAGATCCCGTTTCTTGAGAACCACCAATTAAGGAGGTATTGGAAGTTCTGTCCAGAAATCCCTTATCTGAAGCTCACACTGACTGGGGTGGGATGGAGGGGGCTGTGTCTCTGTATGCATGACTCAGATCCTCAGACACAGTGGGATATGTCTTTCTTCTTAATGTAATTTAAAGGACAAACTGTCTGAGGGTCCGTGATTGAAGGAACAAGGTTTCTTAGCCGGTAAGGAAGTGGTGGTCCCTCAGAGGGGTAAGAAGAGTGTCCTCTTCAGGGACACTGAGGAAAGTTGCCTCCTATTCACTGGCAGTGTCTGTCAGCCCTGTTTGAGGACTGCAGGCAGGTTAGAACTTCTTGCTGTCACGCACGCCCTGCTGGAGGTGGAGGAACACTTCCTAGAAAGGGCAGCAAGTGCTGAGAAGAGACGGGGGTGACATTGAAGGAGGGAAGCTTAAGACAGAGCAAGGCCAGCAAAGAAACCCCAGCTGAGCTGAGCGTGTACAGACAGGCTCACGTTCTGAGGTGGCCCCACAATGCTGTCAGGTCAGGATGACTTTCATGAGCTCTCTGCTTCCAGCTGTAAGCTAGCGGTGCCAGTGCGTCCAGCTGGCAGGTGATGAAAGTCAACTGTCTAAGGCAGCTAAAGCCCTTGTCCAGGTTTATCCCAGGTGCTTTTTTTTTTTTTTTTTTTTTTTTTTTTCATTTTTCTGAAGCTGGAAACAGGGAGAGACAGTCAGACAGACTCCCGCCTGCGCCCGACCGGGATCCACCCGGCACGCCCACCAGGGGCGACGCTCTGCCCACCAGGGGGCAATGCTCTGCCCATCCTGGGCGTCGCCATGTTGCGACCAGAGCCACTCTAGCGCCTGAGGCAGAGGCCACAGAGCCATGCCCAGCGCCCGGGCCATCTTTGCTCCAATGGAGCCTTGGCTGCGGGAGGGGAAGAGAGAGACCGAGAGGAAAGCGCGGCGGAGGGGTGGAGAAGCAAATGGGCGCTTCTCCTGTGTGCCCTGGCCGGGAATCGAACCCGGGTCCTCCGCACGCTAGGCCGACGCTCTACCGCTGAGCCAACCGGCCTGGGCCCCAGGTGCTTTTCAAGAGTGACTTTGACGGCATGTTCTTCAGATTAGCTGGATTGAAGTTACCACCACCCTTTGTTTAAAGAGGGCTCTTTTCACCCCATCTGGTCAGCCTTGCTCAGAAGTCTATGGGAGAGCAGGTGGAGGATGAAGGAGGAGGTGCATTTCATGAATGAGTACTATCTAAAGCATTACCTGAAACCCTCAAGAGGGTCACGGTTGCTGCAGCTACCTTAGGTCGTGTGAAAGAGAGCCCTCTGGGACCTGACAGGAGGCAGGGCTACTGCCTCGAGCCTTGGCCATCATGGCAGGCTAAGGGGTGGTCATTTTTTAGGCAGGACCAGCAAGGAGAGCAATGCATGGTCTGTTCTGGAGGGCAAAGCAGGTCACAGTGGGTGTCTGGGCAGAAGGTCTGTGCAGGGGACACACTTTGGAGTCTGTCTGTCCACAGTAACAACTGACCAACAACTGAACACAAAGTGAGGAGGGATAGATGGTCCTTGGACAAAGTATGCAAACATGTGAAATAGTTCGGATGTGTGAGAGCCTATTCTTCTTCAGTAATCAGTGCCCACAGAAACACTAGTCTGTTGGTGAAGAGATGGGAGACTGCGTTCTCACACACTCAGAGTAAAAGGCAAGGGTCCTCTAGAAGGACTCGGCGGTGATTGTCAAGATGACGATTGTACACTTTCAACTAATAAGTTCCTTGTATAGAAATGTGCCCCACATTCCTATATGTGAAAGGACATCACAGTCTGGCCATGGCAGCAAAACTTAAAGTCATTAGCAAGTGGAAAAGAGCCAAATGACCATGAGATGAGCAAAGCGACCACTGCTAAGAAAGAATGTGGTGAGGGTGAGCAGTGTGGGAGGCAGGTGTGTGTGGCAGACCCCTGTGGGTGTGTCTGCAGGTAAGGAAGTGCCTTTGCTTCTATCTGTACGTAGTCCCTGAGCACTAGGGAGCTGAGGAAGGGCTAGATGCCGAGGCAAGAGTGGGTGGGGCTTGCTGTGCATCCTCTGTGTGTGCCTTCTGAATTTGGTACTATACGTATCCTTTACCTTGTCAAAAATAAAAGTAAGATAATAATTAACAAGTATCCCCAGGGTTCTAAGACTGTCTTCTGCTTGGCACAGGACTGCTGGAGACAAGCTTGGGCCATGTAGGGTATCCCAAGGAGAAGGTCACCTGTCTACCTTCAACCTCCTGTATGGTTTTAGGGACCAAGTCAGTAAGGGCCCAGATGTTCCAGTACTGACCCTAGGCCTGGTTCTTTGAGATGATGCATTAATATCTATTCTTGTTTCCTTTACCCTGACACTCTAGAGGAGGTGATCATCGAGTGGAGCTTTACAAGGTAGGTGAGGATGGTACAGAGTATGACAGAAAGAGCAGTGCCCACACGATACATGATGGGTTGGGCAATGTCTGCACGGTATATGACTGAGAGAGCAGTGTCCAGATGGGGTATGATGGGCAGAACAGTGTCTGCACGGTCTGTGACAGAGGGAGCATTGCCCAGGTGTTTCCTGTCTGTTCTTTCCAGGTGTTATGAGCAGAAGGGAGTCTTTCTGGTGCTGCCTCGGTGGAGTGCTTCCTACAGTGCTGCCTCCAAGAATAGTTTCCAAAATCAGGATGAATGGGCCTTATGGATCTCATGCCAGATACTGGCTGATTGCATAAAAGTCATTTGAAATTGTTTGTGCTTTACTCATCTATGAAAGGAATGGAGAGGGCAAAGGGTCAGACAACTATACTTGACTGCGAAGTTGCAGGCTCAGGAATTGGGCCAGCACAGAAGTTTCTCACCTCCACTGGGCCATTCAGTGGCAGCCTAGCTGGTCTCCCAGGTGACGGGGGCTGCTGCAGGCGGGTGTGTAGACCTCCCCTTCTATGTGGCTTTCATCTTCATCAGGTATTTGGGTCTAGGAGCCTGAAATGTGCAGTTGCTACCGGTGTCTGGGGCCACCTAGCCTGTCTCTCCTCCTCTTCCTCTTCCTCCTCCCCTCCTCCTCCTCCCCTCCTCCTCCTTCCCCTCCTCCTCCTCCTTCCCCTCCTCCTTCTCCTTCCCCTCCTCCTCCTCCTCCTCCTCCTCGTCCTCCTCCTCCTCCTCGTCCTCCTCCCCCTCCTCCTCCTCCTCTCCTCCTCGTCGTCCTCCTCCTCCTCCTCCTCCTCCTTCTCCTCCTCCTCCTCCTCCTCCTTCCCCTCCTTCCCGTCCTCCTCCTCCTCCTTCCCCTCCTTCCCCTCCTTCTCGTCCTCTTCCTCCTTCCCCTCCTCCTTCTCCTCCTCCTCCTTCCCCTCCTCCTCCTCCTTCTTCCCCTCCTCCTCCTCCTCCTCCTCCTCGTCCTCCTCCCCCTCCTCCTCGTCCTCCTCCTCTCAGACAGGCATCTGCATTTGCTACAGGGCAGAAAGGGACATAAGCAGATATGTGGGAACATCTGTGCCAAGTGGGCACTGCTCTGTCTGTCATGTACTGAGCAGACAGCTCCAGGCCGTGGAGCATTGGTTTCCTTCTTGGATTAGCTGAAGTCAGGGAAGGGAATGGTTGGAAAACCATGCTGAGGTTCTGTTCCTGGAATGGCTCATTCCAGGAGTGGGTGTGGCTCTGGAAAGTGTAGGACCTGCAAGAGGCTGGGAGCTAGAAGGAAGCACTGCAGGCTGCCCAGGGCAGCCTAAGGAGAAAGGAGGCAGGGCCAGACAGTGACTCTGGGTGGCTTGGTGGCCAGCTGCTTGGCTTATGCTCTGGGCAGACCCAAGCTTCCCTGAGGGGTGGGGGTGGGAAGAAGGCTGTAAATTGGGATCTAATGAGAGAAATTACCTAGTCTAGAGGGTTTTTTAATAACAAAAATGATTCCGTGAAAGCTTAAAATCTGAGATCTATTAGGTTGCAGATGGAGTTCCTCGTCCTGGGCTGCTGGGTGAGCAAAGTCCCCGCTGTCTGCCCCTGGCGGCTGCCTTTGAGCCCCTGAGTTCAGAGGTGCAGGTGTGGCTCTGAGCCAGGGGACTGGCTTCTTGCTCACGTTGCTGAGGTGGAAGGCATCAGCTTATCTAGTAGCAGCAGTTGCTACTGGGAATGGAGCAACATGATGGCTCTGTTAAGTCTTTATTAAGTTACCCCTCTGTATACGGCACAAAGACAGAAATCAGAATGGGTTTAGTAAAGGGCAAGTTGCCCTCTGTCCAGGATGTGAGAATTTTTGCCCAGATGTTTATTTTTCACTCTACAGGTGCTGAGTTCCCTTGGTTATCACGTGGTCACCTTTGACTACAGAGGTGAGGGTTCTTTTGAAATTGCATCTCCCGAATTTCCCACCCCCTCCAGTTAATGTCGGATGTGCAGGCATCACTCTGAGAGGCTCAGGCTCAGCTAGCGTGCCTGACCTGTGGTAACTGTTGAGGTGGTGGCGGGGCAGGTTCTTCAGTGAGTGTCCCGCATGCAGCCCCCAGGGGCATCCCTCCTGCACGGAGGCACCGGTGCCTAGAACCCCAGCATGGGTCTTCTGTGAGCAGCATCTTAAATGTGGAGGATTCTTTTTTCTGTACTGGACTCAGACTTTCTCTGTAGTTGGACATCAGACACATTTTATACTTAAGAAAACTTGTCTAGTAGAAGTTATGAAAGCAGGAAAAAGAACTGCTAAGAGAGAAGATTCTTGTTCTTGCCCCCTCAGTATTTCTTCCTTCTTGAATAAACCAGGGCTTGCCACTGAGGAGATCCTTCTGCCTCAGTGAGCCAGGAAATAGAAAATATTTGTATTAATAGTGATGAGCTGTGTGAGAAGTGTATGCCTCCCCAGTCCTCAGGTGGAGAGAGCAAAGGGCTCAACGCGCTTGAGTGGCTTACTTTGACCTTCTTGGATAGCAGTGTTGTCCATATCCCCAGACCCATGTTATGTTAGTTTCCTCTTGTTGCTGTAACAAATTACCACAAACTTAATGTCTTAAAATAGCACAAATTTATTACCTTGCAGTTCTGGGGTCAGAAGTCCAAAATCTTAACCTCTGGGCAGAGGCAGATTTAACAGCGGGTGCACCTGGCACACGCCCTGGGCCCCGACTTCTGAAGGGCCTCACAAAACCCCAACTTTACACTTTCTTTTAATGGCACCAAGTTTGGTTTCATATGTGTAATTTTAACATTAATAATACATTATTTCTTATTTATATAAAAATATAGGTAACATGTATTTTTATTTTCCCGGTCTCTCTCTCTCTTCTTAAGGGGCTCAATATTTTCTTCTGCACCCGGGGCCTCAACGACCTTAATCCGCCTCTGCCTCTGGGCTAAAATCAAGCTGTTGGTAGGGCTGGTTCCTTCAGAGGGTTCTGTGGTTTTTTGCTTTTCCAGCCTCTTGACGCGGCACTTATTCCTTGACTATTGGCCTCTTGCATCTGCGTTACTCTGACTCTGACTTTGTCTTTCTCTTTTACTTACAAAGACCTTTGTGATTACTTTGGTCCCTCACGATAAGCCAGGATACTCTCATCTCCAGGTGAGCTGTCCGCAGCCTAATTCCTCATTCTGTGACAAAACCACTTCTGTGCCTGGCAAGGTCCTGGACCTTTCGAATGTCAGGTGACCTCTAGGTTCTTTTTTCTTTTTTTAATTTTTATTTATTGATTTTTTTCAAGACACAAGTCCAGGTGTGAGTAAGTTTTTAAAGCTTGGGACAGTGAGGCAAAGGAAGCGCCCCTGGGGACCGGGTGGGTGAGTAATCTGCTGTTGCCCATGTTCTGGGTGCAAGTCTCCTTGGGACCCTTACAGCTTAGGATAGAAGAAGCAAAGGAGGGGGGCACAGGCATTCTCAAAGAAGGGAGTGCGCTGGTGTTCTTTGTCCTGAGGGTTTTATCTGGTTTTTATAGGTGGGAATTTTAGGGGTGGTCCCAGGGGAGGATCTCAACACAATAGTCATTAGATTCCCAGGTGTGTCATTTAGTATGCTGATATATTAAAATGAGTGTATAATAGATTTGAGGATTCTTTTTCTGGTTACTTTTACTTTTATCTTGGATTATTAGTATTGCGGTAATTGGTTTTTTTGTTATCTGTGTCCCTGACTACAGTGATTTAAAACAGTGGTTTTCAACCTTTTTACATGTGGGGACTGGTGAAAATAGAGTTATTTCAAGGACCTCTAAGGCAGAAATCACCCTGAGCATAAGTGAATTTGACTAAGATCACTAGGTCTATAATCTTCATATAAACTCAGTGTTAACTCTTTCTTGGACCAGCACAAAAATTCAAAAAACACTAATCGAAACCACCTGCTTTTAGGCATCTTCAGATAGGGAGGGTGGGGTTTGGTGACTCAGCAGCTGGCTGTTCATTTGCTCTGCCCATGCAGCCATTTGTTCAGCCACTTGTCCGTCTCCTCATTGTGCTTCCCAGGGTATGTTCCTAGTTTCCTGCTAACTGCCTCACTTCCACATAACATATTCATAAGTTCCAGGGGTAAGGATGTACGGGGTGGCGGGATCATTATTCTACCTACCAGAGGAATGGTATTTTTACAGAGGACTGTTTTATCAGGTTGAAAGTTCTGGGTGGGGAAGGATCCTGAAATGAGGACCTACAAAGTAGTTGACTCATTCGTCCTCTCCCCATGCTAAAAATGCTTTTCTGTTGCTGCTGTGCTCTGCGCCTTGGCGATGATGAGAAGGGGCAGCCTTCTTCCTTCTTCACCTCTCTGTGCTTCTAGCAGGAAATGAAGTCCAGTATAGCACTTTTTCTTACCTGTTCTTAGTGAATCTGTATTTTTAAGCACTGCAAGACAGAGTTTGGCTTCTAAGCATCTCTCCCTGTTTCTGTGTGTTTGTCTTTGTCCCTCTCTGTCCCTGCCTCCCACTTGTGCCCTGAGCCTTTCAGTCTTGCCTTGTTTCTCACATGACTTCTTCCCTAATCTGGTATCTGGGACGTCCTGGGGAGGTGGCTTTTATGCCCACTTACTCTGTGGGCTTTTGCTTATGCAGCAGAACCTGCTCATTCTGAAAGTGCCTTGTGGTGCTTTCAGATCATTTGATGATGACTCACTGCTGAGCTGGTAGCAATGACAAGGGCACTTGACCTCTCCCTGAGACTGGGTGGAGGGCCTTTGGGGAGGACCCAGTGTTGGGGCAGATGGGTTTGGCTTTCCTCTGTTATGCAAACATGATACTTAGAGCCCTTGCCTCTGTGTGTCAGAGTGTGTGTCAGAGTTGACTGGAGCCTGGACTTCCCCCTACCAACCCTATCACCCACCCTGTTTCCCAGAACCTCGTCTCCTGACTCCCTTGCCTATTCAAGCTGGGCCATGGAGTCTGGATTGGGCTCAGGGGCCCCTATGCAGGCTTGGCTCTCATTGGCTCCTCATTCTGGGCCAGCCACCAGCAAGCCCCCAGTGTGGGGAGGCTGATGTCCCAGCAGGACCACCCACCTTCTGCACTGCTGCTCATCGGGACTCAGACAGGGCATGTGATAGCCTTTGGTTCAGGGATTGTAACTGAGTGAGGAGATGGGAGCAGTAGGACCAGGCTTGTCAGGACACCCTGTGTGTGGCACTGTGGATGAGGCTGTGGCAGTAGGAGACTGGCACTGCCCCTCCTGGCCTGGGCCTGCCTCTTGAGAGGGGGTAGGCCTGCCTCTCAGCTCAGGAGGTTCAGTGAGCTGAGCTTGACTTCCTTCTCTCTGCTTAACTCCCGCAGGCTGGGGTGACTCACTAGGCACACCATCAGAGCGGGGCATGACCTATGATGCACTCCATGTTTTTGATTGGATCAAAGCGAGAAGTGGAGATAACCCTGTGTATATTTGGGGTCACTCCCTAGGCACTGGGTAAGAGTTCCCAGCATGACGTGGCCTTTGAGGAGCAGGTCTTTATGGGGCAACTTTCCAACCTGGACTCCCTGCGGGCGCCCCGGTGGCATGTGGATCCTGCAGCACCTTAGTTTCAATAAGTTTTCTCTCTTGTCTGCATGCGGGACGGGGGTGAGGTGCCAGAAAACAGAAGCGTTTGACGTGCTTTAACCCTAAGCCCAAGAAGTGACTAGGGACACACATGAACAAGTTGTGGGGGGTCTCCCTTCCGCAGAGAGGACAGGCAGACTCTCTGCAGCCCAACGTTGTGCCCAGAGAAGAGCAGAGCAGATAGGGTTCAAGTTCCAGATGTACCTGGGCATCACATCCTCTGGTTTTGGACTGTGTGTGCTGCCAACAAGCTCCAGGGTCAGGCTCTGATCACTGCAGACCAGAGGCCCTGATAACAGCTAGGCCACATAGCCCGTACTTGGCTTACCAGAGCACTTGGGGAAAGCAACAGTGCCAAGGCAGGAAGTACTTTATTGTTCCATTTGGGGTCACCTAAGTTGTTTCTGCTGCTGTGAGGTCCAGAGTGTGTCTAAAAGGAGCAGCTGATATCAGAGCACAGAGTCCCAAGACCTTCAGCAGCCTAGCCTCTTCCTGCTGCCTTTCCCTGAAGTGCAGTGGCTGCGACCCCTTTCTCGGGTTGCTGCTCACCTTGGTAGCATGCTTCAGTTGGTGTTTCTGTTGCTGAAGTGAACACAGCCTGCTGCATTGGGACAGGACCTGCAGGCCAGGTATTCATTATCAGGGACAGTGCTCCTGTCATGTCCTTGTGGGGAGAATAGCCGTGTGCTCTCCGAAATGGTGCCCTGACAGAGGGGAACAGGCCATCCTGCTATATTTTTACAGGACATGCCCGATGTAGACCTGGGACAAGAAGAGGCTCTGAGAACTATGCACATAGACTGCATCTTCCTCTCAGCTGATAGGGTGGCCCTGGTCCCCACTGTTCCTCTGTCCATCTCAGCAGCACTCCAACCAGGTGTCAGCTGAGGGGCATTGTTATGCAGCTTGAAGGAGTCTGCTCCTGGTGAGGCTGCAGAACACACCTGGGGGACGTGAAGGACACTGTCCTTGTCAGAGGGGTTGGCTGATGGCTGGGGCAGCCAGGCCCAGTCCTGGAGCATTTTTGTTACCCAAACCCCTTTCCTACAGATCCCATGGCACTTTCTAGTATTAGAACAGTCTCATATAAAACAATTTTTTGTCAAAATGCAACTGAACTGTTTTCTTTTCTCTTTTCAGAGTGGCAACAAATCTGGCACGGCGCCTCTGTGAGCGAGGTAGGGGCTCATGTGGCATGTGTGGGCACAGGCTCCTCGTGGTCCTGGGGCTCCCTAGGTGCTGACTGCGTTCTGGTCCCTGCTGGGAGTTCTTGTGAAGTGGGTACTGTGGGCAAGCACCACAGTGACTGTGCTCAGTGTCCTCATGGAGCCTCTTGAGCTGGATAGTGAGGGCAGGGCCTGGGCAGACCCTCAGCTGGCCTAAGCCTGCATTCCGCCTGGGTTGTCAAACAGCTGGTGCAGCCTCACCAGGCAACAGGCTCCAGATAAATGGCTTCAGCAGATGTTGTTCTCGGAAGCGACTGACGGCCACCTCAGGGTCCTCTGTGTGGGTGCTTCTCTCATGCGAACTGTAGGAGAGTCTGGGGGGGTGGCTCGGCCAGCACCCAGGTTTCACTGTCTTTTCTGGAGGGCTGCCCCTCCCACAAACCCTGTTTTGTCTGGGCTTTTTGCCTACTTTACAATTCCCTGGTTTTTTTTTTACTTATCTAGAGACTCCTCCAGATGCCCTTATATTGGAATCTCCATTCACTAATATCCGCGAAGAAGCCAAGAGTCATCCATTCTCAGTGGCAAGTATAGATCTTATTAAAAATTGACTTATTTTAATTATTAAAATAACTATAATAAATAAGGGTAAAATAAAGCAATGATTATAGAAATTACTTAAATATTCTAATGAATACAGATTTATTAAAAATTAAACCTTGTTTAATTCTGGGCATTGGCCTGACTCCAGAGCTGCCCAGGAAGTTTATGACTTTATGGCCAGGTAGGATGGGTTCATAGCTGGGTCATCTAGCGTGGTAGGACCCACAGGAAGCCTTGCCCTCATGGTATGGGTTGCCCACTGTTTGCTCCATGGGGCTCAACCCAGCTGGGAGCTGTTGCCCCAGCTGCATCCTCAGGGGTGAGCTGGTGGCTCCCTCACTCTCCATCCCCACAGACAGTGCTCAGCAGCCAGGCTCTCAGGGTTGTATCTCAGGGTGATGCCTTGCCCAGAGGGGCTCCTCGTGGCCTGTTACTTCCTCCTCCATTCCACTGCTTTCTAGCTGGCTGTGTTTTCTGGGGAGCTGTGTCAGCACACCACCTGATCTCATGCTGCTCTGTTGCAAACCAAGAGTCCTCTTTACTTCTTTGATGTTGCTTTTCTCCCAAGTCATATGGACGCCTGTTGTCCTTGGGGTGGTGGTCCTGATGCCTGTGGGATGTCTGGTCTTTAGGCTGCTGCTGTGAGGTTTGGGAACCCTGTTTGCAGGCAGCCCTTGCTACAGCCGGTCAGGAGACCTCAAGAAGAGTCTGTGATTAGGGCACAGAGGGGCAGGGGTGCCCCAGTAAAGCTATTGGGGGTACAGGTCAGTATGCTAGGAAGCAGGTGTGTATCCAGGGTATTCAGCACCCTCTGTCTGAACCCTTGACCTTGGCCTTCCATGTGGGTATTTTAATTGATGTGTCTGCACATTGTTTTATGTCTCCCTCAGATATATCGATACTTCCCTGGGTTTGACTGGTTCTTCCTTGATCCCATTACAAGCAGTGGAATTAAATTTGCAAATGATGAAAAGTGAGTATTGTGGTAGAGTACCTAATTTTTCAGTTTAGAAAAACACTGAGAACCCCCAGGATAACACTGTTCAGTCACATTAACCGAATAAGACGGAATTCTGAGAAGACCATGGTTCTTCTCTGAACAATATGTCAGGGAAAGCAGGTGGAGGGCTGCAGCTGAAAGGAAGAGGAGCATGGAGGGACTGTAGGATTAAAGTTATATGAAAACAGTGTTTTTTCCACATGGTTTTTATTTAAAAATAGTTTGGCAAGGGTATTAAAGTAGTAATAGTAACTGTTATTCAAAAAATGACTTTTACTTAGCCATTTGGTTGATATTGACTATGAAAAGATGTTACAAAGTTTATTATTAAAATATTTCTATTAGGTAAACAAAAATAAATATTCTAGTTAAGGACTCATTCTTTGAATAACAAATATCATATTCTGTTGACAGTGTCTTTGTGATGTCTTTATTTCATGTTTTAATTTTTTCAAAAAAGGGGAAAAATTCTCATTTAATATTCAGTTATTTATATAATCCCTATATAAATATTTCATTAAAATTTTAAAATCTGGGAGAGTGACGTCAGAGAAATGGTGCCGTGAGGGATGCTCCTGATATCTCCCCTGAAATTTCAACCAATTCAACAACTAAAGAGAGAAAAAATCTCAGGAGCATCTGAAATATACACACACCAGACAAAGGTATGATTGGTCGAAAAGGTGGCTGAACATATAATCCACTCTGAAGGAAATAAGACAGAGAACAGGGTATTTTGCGTTCCTCACTGATCTGAGGAAGGGGCAGTTTTGTCTGGAGTCGAGCGAAGCGGAGGGTCTGAGGCAGAGGGAAGTTGCTGGGTGAGGGTGGATGATCAAGTAGAAGAAAGAACACGCCAGCTCTGCCTGATATCGTGGATGAGGGGCATATATGGGTGGCAGGCTCCGACAAAGGTTACCTGTGTGGGGTGCTCATGGCAGCCGGCGCTTGAGCCAGCAGCTTTGTGAGCTCCTGGCTCTGCGATCATGAGTGGTGTGCAAGTGGCTCCACCTGCGACCACTGGTGTGGGCACGCACACATGCTGGAGGGCTTAGCCTGAGATTATCAGCAATAGACATTCGTGTGGGCTGTTGCCAGCGTCTTTGTGCATTCCCAGCTTCACGACCACCAGCATGGGATGTGCTCGAGGGCTGGGATCCTTGGTCCTGGAACTGCCCGGGCAGGGTACCTCTGTGAGGCCTATACAGGCTTCTGAGCACATTTCTGCATTCCCAACTATGACTGAGATCACAGGCACTGTGCATCTAAGGGGGTGGGTGCAGGCGTCTGTATGCACTGCTGAAGTCGTGAGGGCTCTTCGCACATGTGGATTGCTGTGGGCTACCAAACAGTGCACAAGGGAGAAGCCTGTGGAGATTAGACCCGCGGAACACAAGAGAAAAGCCTGTGGAGATTAGACCCGTGGAGCACAAGAGAGAAGCCTGTGGAGATGACCCACAGAGCACTGAGGTGTACTAGACATGACCGGGGCCCTTAGAAAGGCGCTTGATCTGCAATCAGCTCCCAGCCCTGCCTGCTCTCACTGGCAGCTCTGGTTGGCACAGCCTTACTCAGAACTGTGCTTTGAACAGTACTGGAGCAAAGACCTGGCTGCTCTTAGAACCTCTTGCTCTGCAAGCAGTGGCTGGAGCAAACCTTACAGCTAAGTCCCCAGGCTGCTAGCTCAGGTGGGAGAGCCGTGGGGTGAGGCACCTGGAAAACTTGAGACTCCCATTGTCAGAGCCTCCAAGCCCTAATAAGCCCTGCCTACCAACAGGACTGAGGCCCAGCCTACGTCATTGCCACAGTGACTCAACAGCAAACCTCTATCCAAGAGCCCTATAGGGGCAAAACCTGTAGCACAGCACCACCTGTCAAAAAAAAGGAAGAAGCTACCTCTCAAAACCAGGAAAAAATACGTTTTTAGAACTTTTTTTTCCCCATTTTGGTCATTTTATCTTCTTTCCTTTTTAGTCTTTTCTTCTTCATTTGAACTTCATTATCCATAGTGGTTACATTTTTCATTCTTGTTTTTTATGAGGGTTTTATTTTAAAAACCATTACTTTTTCTTTTTTCTTTTTTTTCTCATTTGATAATTTATCAACAAATGATTATATTTTGGATTCATATTTTTCTTTGTGGCATTTTGCATGTCTTTGACTTTATTTTCTTATCTCTTTTGTCATTTTTCCTCAGTTTCTGCTCCTTGTTCTCTGTAGTGTTTGTTCCACTTATCATTATAGAATTTTCATTTTTTCACTATATTTTTTCAACTTTTATTTTCTTAATTATCTCTTATTAGTGTTATTAACAGTACCACTTTCAAATGCCATTAAGGAAAAAGAAATCAAATATGGATACAAAAGACAGAGATGTAGCTCAGATAGATGATGATAAATCTCTAGAAAAAATTTTCAATTACTTGGAAACCTTGGAGTTAAATGACAGAGAATTAAAAATTAAAGTCCTAAAAATACTCAGAGAAATTCAAGAAAGCACGGAAAGGTAATTTAGAGAGCTCAAAAAACAATTTAATGAACAAAAAGAATACGTCACCAAGGAAACTGAAACTATAAAAAGGAACCAGACAGAGATGAAAAACTCAATACATGAACTGAAAAATGAGGTAACAAGCTTAGCTAATAGAACAGGCCAGATAGAGGAAAGAATTAGTGACATAGAAGACAGGCAACTAGAGATCCTACAGAGAGGAGGAGAGAGACGAATTTTAAAAAATGAGAAAGCCCTTTAGGAATTGTCTGATTCCATCAGAAAGAGCAACATAAGAATAATGGGTATATCAGAAAGAGAAAAGAGAGAAAATGGAATGGAGAATGTATTCCAACAAATAATCGAGAACTTCCCAAGCCTGTGGAAAGAATTAGAGCCTCGAATCCAAGAATCAAACAGAACACTGAGGTACCTTAACCCAAGCAGACCTACTCCAAGGCACATTGTAATGAAATTATCATAAACCAGTGACAAAGAAAAAATCCTCAAGGTAGCCAGGGAAAAGAATACAGCATATAAAGGAAGGCCCATTAGGCTATCATTAGATTTCTCAGTAGAAATTGTACAAGCCAGAAGAGAGTGGACCCTAATATTTAAAGTACTGAAAGAGAGGAACTTCCAGCCAAGAATGCTATATCCATCAAAGCTATCCTTCAAATACAAAGGGGAAATAAATACATTCAAAAATATAGAAAAGATGAGGGAATTTATCACCAGAAAACCCCAACTTCAGGAAATACTAAAGGGGGTTATCCGACCAGATATAAAGAACAAAACAAAACAAAATCACAAGTAAAAGCTCCAACAAGATCATAATAAAAACAAGATTAATCTGTGACAACAAAAACAAAAAAGAGGAGAAGACAAAGATTAACAGTAGCAAAGGAGGAGTTCAGAAGCACTTATGAGATAATGTACTATAATGACTATGATATATGTCCTTCTTATTACCTAATGGTAACCACCCCTGGAAAAAAACACTACAGAAACACATTGCTTAAAAAAGAGAAAACAGGAAAGAAGTATGGAATACAACCAAACAAAAACAAATGACAGAAAAACAAAAGAGAAGAACCAAACAAGATACAGAGCTATTAGAAAGCAATATATAAAATGGCAATAGGAAAACCTCAAGTGTCAATAATTACATTAAATGTAAATGGATTGAACTCACCAATAAAAAGACACAGAGTATCAGAGTGGATCAAAAAAGAAAATCCAAGTGTATGTTGCCTTCAAGAAATAAATCTAAGCTACAAGGAAAAAAACAAATTCAAAGTAAAAGGTTGAAAAACGATTCTCCAAGCAAATAATATCCAAAGAAAAGCAGGTGTAACCATACTCATATTTAACAATGCTGACTACAAGGCAGCAAAGATAATCAGAAAAAGATGGTAATTTCATAATGATAAAGGGGACATTGAATCAAGACATACACTTCTTAATATATATGCACCAAACCAAGGAGCACCAATGTATATAAGACATCTATTAACTGACCTAAAAATAAAAACTGACAAAAATACAGTCATACACCGCTGATGGCTCTAGATTGTTCGTCCAAACAAAAAATTAATAAAGAAATATTGGCCTTAAATGAAACACTAGAACAATTGGATATGACAGACATCTTCAGGACATTTCATCTTAAAACGCCAGAGTATATATTTTTCTCCAGTATACACAGAACATTCTCAAAAATTGACCATATGTTGGGCCACAAAACTAACATTAACAAATTCAGAAAGGTTGAAATTATACCAAGCATATTCTCTGATCATAAAGCTTTGAAACTAGAATTCAACTGCAAAAAAGAAGTAAACAAACCCACAAAAATGTGGAAATTAAACAACATACTTCTAAAAAACTACTGGGTCAAAGAAGAAATAAAAGCAGAGATCAAAAGATATATACAAACAAAAATGACAGCATGTATCAGAATCTCTGGGATGCAGCAAAAGCAGTAATAGGAGGGAAGTTCATATCACTACAGGCTTATATTAACAAACTAGAGAGAGCCCAAGTAAACAACTTAACATCACATCTTAAGGAAGTTGAAAAAGAAGAACAAAGGCAACCTAAAACCAGCAGAAGAAAAGAAATAATAAAAATCAGAGCAGAAATAAATGAAATAGAGAGCAAATAATTATAGAAAGAATCAATAAAATAGGAGCTGGTTTCTTGAAAAGATCAACAAAATTGACAAACCCTTGGCATGACTCACTAAGGAAAAAAGAAAGGACTCATATAAACAAAATCCAAAATGAAAGAGAAGAAATCACCACAGATATCATAGGTATACAAAGAATTATCATAAAATACTATGAAAAACTAGATGCCACCAAATTTAAATATCTAGAAGAAATGGATAAATTCCTAGAACAATACAATCTTCCTAGACTGAGTCACGAAGTAGATAGTCTAAACAGCCCCATAAGCGGGAAAGAAATATAAGCAACTATCAAAAACTTCCCCAAAAATAAAAGTCCAGGGCCAGAGGGATATACTAGTGAATTCTATCAAACATTCAAAGATTTGGTTCCTGTTCTACTCAAAGTCTTCAAAAAATTAAAAAGAAGCAATACTTCCAAACACATTTTATGAGGCCAACATAATAACCCTTATACCAAAACCTGGCAAGGACAATACAAAAAAAGAAAACCACAAACCAATATCTCTAATGAATTACAGAGGCCATAAATCCTAAACAAAATACTAGCAAATTGAATACAACTACACATTAAAAAAATAATTTATCGCCCTGGCCGGTTGGCTCAGCAGTAGAGCGTCGGCCTGGCGTGCGGGGGACCCAGGTTCGATTCCCGGCCAGGGCACATAGGAGAAGTGCCCATTTGCTTCTCCACCCCCCTCCCCTCCTTCCTCTCTGTCTCTTTCTTCCCCTCCCGCAGCCAAGGCTCCATTGGAGCAAAGATGGCCCGGGCGCTGGGGATGGCTCCTTGGCCTCTGCCTCAGGCGCTAGAGTGGCTCTGGTAGCGGCAGAGTGACGCCCCAGAGGGGCAGAGCATCGCCCCCTGGTGGGCAGAGCATCGCCCCTGGTGGGCGTGCCGGGTGGATCCCGGTCGGGCGCATGCGGGAGTCTGTCTGACTGTCTCTCCCCGTTTCCAGCTTCAGAAAAATACAAAATAATAATAATAATAATAATTTATCATGATCAAGTGGGGTTCATTCTGGAATCATAAGGATGGTTCAACATACGTAAAACAGTTAACGTAATTCACCATATCAACAAAACAAAGAACAAAAACCATATGATCCTATCAACAGATGCAGAAAAAGCATTTGATAAAATACAACATCATTTTATGTTTAAAACACTGAACAAAATGAGTATAGAAGGAAAATACCTCAACATAATAAAGGCCATTTATGACAAACTATCAGCTAACATCATATTAAATGGCAAAAAACTGAAAACCTTTTCTGTAAAATCAGTAACAAGACAAGACTGCCCACATCTCCAATTTTATTCAACATAGTGCTGGAAGTTCTAGCCAGAGCAGTCAGACAAGAAAAAGAAATAAAAGGCATTCATATTGAGAAAGAAGAAATAAAGGTTTCACTTTTTGCAGATGATATGACCCTGTACATCAAAAACCCCAAGGACTCCACAAAAAGACTATTAGAAACAATAAACCATACAGTAAGGTCACAGGATACTAAATTAATATATAGAAGTCTACTGCCTTCTTATATGCCAACAATGAAACTTCAGAAAATGAACTCCAAAAAATAATCCCTTTTACGGTTGCAACAACAAAAAAATACTTAGGAATAAACATAACAAAGAAGGTAAAGGACCTAGATAATGAAAACTACAAAGCATTGTTAAAGAAAATCAAAGAGGATACAATAAAATGGAAAAGTATTCCTTGTTCTTGGATTGGAAGAATAAATATAGTTAAAATGACCATATTACCCAAAGCAATATACACATTTAATGTAATTCCCATCAAAATTCCAATGTCATTTTTTAATTTTTTTTTAATTTTTATTTTTTATTTTTATTTTATTTATTCATTTTTAGGGAGGAAAGAGAGAGGGAGAGAGAGAGACAGAGAGAGAGAGGAGAGAGAGACGGGGAGGAGCTGGAAGCATCAACTCCCATATGTGCCTTGACCAGGCAAGCCCAGGGTTTCGAACCGGCGACCTCAGCATTTCCAGGTCGACGCTTTATCCACTGCGCCACCACAGGTCAGGCCCCAATGTCATTTTTTAAAGAAATGGAACAAAAAAAATCAAGTTTATATGAAACTATAAAAAAATCCCAAATAGCCAAAGTAATCCTAAGGGAAAAGAACGAAGCTAGGGGCATTACAATACCTGACTTCATATTATACTACAGAGCCACAATAATCAAAACAGCATGGTATTGGCAGAAAAATAGATACTCAGACCAATGGAACAGAATAGAGAGCCCAGAAATAAAACCACATATATATGGTCAAATCATCTTTGATAAAGGAGCCAAAAACACACAATGGAAAAAAGAAAGCCTCTTCAATAAATGGTGCTGGGAAAACTGGAGAGCCACATACAAAAAAATGAAACTTAACTACGGTTTGTCTCCTTGTACCGAAATTAATTGAAAATTGATCAAAGACCTAAATATAAGATATGAAACAATAAATTACATAGAAGAAAACATAGGTACTAGACTCATGGACCTTGACCATAGAGAACATTTTATGAATTTGATCCCAAAGGCAAGGGAAGGGAAGGCAAAGATAAATGAATGGGACTACATCAGACTAAGAAGCTTTTGCACAGCAAGAGAAACTGACAACAAAACAGCCAGCCAACTAAATGGGAGATGATATTTTCAAACAACAGCTCAGATAAGGGCCTAATATCAAAACACAAAGAACTCACAAAACTCAATGACAAACAAGCAAACAGTCCAATAAAAAGAAATGGGAAGAGGACATGAAGAGACACTTCTCCCAGGAAGAAATACAAATCCCAACAGATATATGAAAAAATGCTCATCTTCACTAGCTGTTAGAGAAATACAAATCAAAACTACATGAGTTACCACCTCACACCTGTTAGATTAGCTATTATCAACAAGACAGGTAACAAGTGTTGGAGAGGCTGTGGAGAAAAAGGAACCCTCATTCACTGTCGGTAGGAATGTAAAGTAGTACAACCATTATGGAAGAAAGTATGGTGGTTCCTCAAAAAATTAAAAATAGAACTACTATATGACCCAGCAATCCCTCTACTGGGTATATACCCCCAAAACTCAAAAACATCGGTACGTAAAGACACATGCAGCCCCATGTTCATCGCAGCATTTTTCATGGTGGCCAAGACATGGAAACAACCAAAAAGCCCTTCAATAGATGATTGGATAAAGAAGAAGTGGTACATATATACTATGGAATACTACTCAGCTGAAATGATGACATAGTACCATTTATGACGACATGGATGGACCTTGATAACATACTGAGTGAAATTAGTAAATCAGAAAAAACTGTGAACTGTATGATTCCTATGTAGGTGGGACACAAAATTGAGACTCATGGACATGGATAAGAGTGCAGTGGATATAAGGGGAGGGGAAGGGAGAAGAGAGATGGGGTGAGGGAAAGGGGAGGGGCTTAAAGAAAACCAAATAAAAGGTGATGGAGGACAATTTGACTTTGGGTGATGGGTATACAACATAATCAAATGTCAAAATGATCTGGAGATGTTTTCTCTGAATCTATGTACGCTAATTGATCAATATCACCCCATTAAAATTGTCTAAAAAATTTTAAAAATGAATAAAATGCAAGAAGAAAAAAAATTTTTTATCTGCATTTTGAAACAATGTATAAAAATAGAGTATTTTCCCACTCAATTATATTGATTATAAAAACAGAACAAACTAAAATTTGAGTAAACATTGTAAGCAAAATACCTGCCTGTTTGTAAATATGTATTATTTGTTTTGGACTTAAAAAAATTAGCTCAATAAACTGGATTCCTTCTAAACAACAGCAATGAGTGCTACCCTCCCCCACAAGCTGCCTTTGGCCTTGCCGCCCAGCTGTGTGGTCCAGCAGCACTGCACCCCCATGTTGCCTAGTCCTCCTCTACTGGAATTCAGGACCCCCTCTTGGTGGGCAGATCTGTTGCCAAGTACTTGCCGAGGTGAAACATAGGAGCTAGGCCTCTTCCAGAGCAGGTAGAGGAAAGACAGACTGTCTGCAGTGGGAACTCTGGAGTCAGCAGTTCAAACTTTGACTCCCAGGCTAGGAACACTGATCCCTGGGAGCAGAATGAGGGGAGTGTTTGTGCTTGTGCGCCACTACAGAAGGCAGACTGCCTCCTCTGGGTGATCAGCCTCTCCCAGGTTCTCCCAGGTGCCAGGCTCGCCCTAGCACTGCCGTCATGGAGCCCTCAGATCAGTATGGAGTTGCCAGGACCAGGTGGGTGGCGTGTCTACCAGCTCACTGCGAGGCCAATAGACACTCAGCCTATTATGGGGTTTGCTGAAGGGTTTGGATTGAGTGAAGCTATTGAAAATGTTAATTTACTTGTAATTAGTCAAGAATGACCTTAAAATTAGAGGGTATAGACGTTTTTACCAATAGATTCCTAGTAACATTCATTTGCAGTAAGTTTCTTGGTGCACCTAAAATATTGTTTGCAAATATTGTTTTGTAACTTTTAAAAAATATGTCTATTGGCAAAAATAATCATTTTCAATTTTCAGAAAAGATACAGGGGCTATATTTAGTGACTGAATTGACTTCTAGATTTGACATCTATCACCTAGATGGTTTTAATGAATTTTTTTTAATGAAGTTTATTTTTCATTTTTTTAAGACTTTATTCATTTTAGAGTGGGGGAGAGAGAGAGAGACGGGAGGGAGGAGCAGGAAGCATCATCTCCCATATGTGCCTTGAAAAGGCAAGCCTAGAGTT
Source organism: Saccopteryx leptura (assembly GCF_036850995.1). NCBI lineage: Eukaryota > Metazoa > Chordata > Mammalia > Chiroptera > Emballonuridae > Saccopteryx > Saccopteryx leptura. Next base: position 172,850,476 of record NC_089507.1, read on the forward strand.
TCGAACTGGCGACCTCAGTGTTTTAGGTCAATGCTTTATCCCTTGCACCACCACAGGTCAGGCCTAGAATAGATGCTGATAGAAACATCTGAGAAGTCAACTTGCAGTTCTCTAGTAGAAAGAAGCCCAGCAGAATTAGAGCTGTTAAACACCATGGTGAAACTCTGCTGTAGCCCAGGTTCCTACTGAGGGCGGGGCCAGGGTGCCAGGAGACCCCAGGCATCTCCCTGGGGCTTGTTCTAGTCCCTTTTCCTCCACAGTGTGAAGCACATCTCCTGTTCCCTGCTCATCCTGCACGCTGAAGATGATCCTGTCGTGCCCTTCCAGCTTGGGAGAAAGGTGGGTGTTGGTGCAGCCCTTGTCGCGGGGGACATCTAACAGGCCATGTTCAGGCTGGACTGGGCATAGGCAGATGTGCAGGAGGGACCTGTTACTGGCAGAGTAGGGGCAGGGGCCAGACAGCTAATGCCATCCACAAGAGGAAACATGAAAAATAAGCAAATGTCTCCCGCATCCCAGCATATGGTCCTGATCTGACAGAGAGTCTTGACTGGAGGGTACTCAGCCAAGAGTCCCACCAGTTACTGGCTGGAGGATAGGACTCTTCAATAATGGGGATCCTCCAGCCCCAGTTCCGGAGTCCTAGTCAGTAGTGTTGGCACAAAACCTCTCATTCATTCTCTTGCCTTTGGGATTGGAGTGATGTCAGAGGAGTACCATGTTGCCATGGGGTCTGTGCATTTGCTTTTGCTGAATGAATTTGCCAGGAAGCAGAATTAGATTTGTAGATGAACATGAGGTGGTAGACGGCGTTGCCTGGCCATGGCAATGACGAGGGGTAGGGGCTGCCTAGAGGGCCTGACGCTTGAGATACTTCCACCTCAGAATAGGCCCGAGGTACAGGTGGTCTGCTAGTGCCAGGCCTCTTCCCTCCAGTGGGTCCGGGCACAGAACCTGGCCATCGTGGAGGTGGAAGGGAGATGCTGCACCAGGACAGAACTTGAGCCAGTTTGTTAACTGGCCTTGACCCAGGCACACAACAAAGTGTGAGGTGCCTGACCCATCCCAGTCCCAGGACCGAGCCAGCAGGGCTGCCTCAGGCTCTTAGACCACCACACCATCCATAGCATGTGACTCTTTCTGTGGTGCTGGCTCACACACTTCACTTAGCTCCCTGAGGAAGGCAAGGGAGGAGGGCAGTCTGAGAAACAGGTGTGGGGACAGATAGGGTCTCAATGGCAGGCTAAGAGACTGAGCCTGGGCCAGGCTCCTGCCAGCACCAGCACCCCTGGCCCTGGCCATGGTAAGCTGCAGGGCATCAGTGCGGTTTGAGGGGCTGTGGCTTGCTCTGCAGAGGCAGCAGCCACTGATGGGCCTCTGTTAAAGGGGAGGCCACCAGACCACCATCTCTGGGCTCTGACCTATCTCTCCTTGCCCAGCTCTACAACATCGCTGCACCATCTCGAAGCTTCCGAGACTTCAAGGTTCAGTTTATCCCTTTCCACTCAGACCTCGGCTACAGGCACAAGTACATCTACAAGAGCCCCGAGCTGCCTCGGATACTGAGGTGAGGTGTTCTCACCAGACGTCCTGGGTGCGGCAGCTCAGGTCAGACGTACAGCAGGTTCATTCACTAAAGCCGCCTCCGTGGGGTTCAAGAGGCACCATGATTCTGGAGCCTTTTCTTCCCACAAAGAGGGGCTGAGAGTGTTTATCGCCCCTCTCTCACAGACCGTTCCCATGATGATCTCGTGGCACTACAGGTTGTACAGGCCCACACAGACACCCAGCACGGGTGTGCCCAGCACAGACCGCCATGTGCAGGAGCTCCCCCTCACCACTGTGGGCCAGGCCTTGGTCCCGCCCCACATTCCTGTCAGGTCTTGCCCCGCATACACTGCACACGGGCACTGTGGCCTGGGCCGGCTCCTCCAAACCGTTTGTCCCCAGCTGCTTCATGGAGGGAGGCTGTGCTGCTGGATGTGTTCACCTTCGTGGGGCCTCTGAACCTGGGGGTGCTCACACCAGCCCTCAGCAGCTTTCATCCATGTGTCCCTCGACTTCACACTTCAGCTCTCTGGCTGCCTTCAGAGTCCCAGAGGCAAAGCTACATCTCTTTAGCAGTTTGCTGTTCCTTGCCGCACAGACCTGGGTTGTGAAGAGGGAACAGTGAGCTGAAAGGGTAATGCTCTGATATAATTTCTCCCCATCATAAAAGGAGTTACAGAAATTTTAGACCAGAGCATAGCTCTCAAGTGTGGAATAAAGATCTTGTAGCTTAGTCTTTCTTACTGCGGGTCAGGATTTGACTTGTGATGTTGCTGGTGCCGCTCATTGCCCTCCGGGCTCCTCTTCCTCCCACCAGCTGCGAGAACCGCGCGGGGCGGATACGGGGTTCGGTCTTGGATTTGGCTGACAGTTGTCCTCTGGTTTAGGGAATTCCTGGGGAAGTCGGAACCTGAGCTCCAGCACTGAGCTCACTACCTGAGGGAGCATGAAGACCTCTGCCTTCCTCCCCATTCCTCTGGCCAACCCAGCACCCTGGAGCCTGCGTGCCAGCGTCTGCGATGCACCCGGAGAGAACTAGAATGCCAGCTCGGGCAGGTGGAAGAGGCCCCAGCAGACTGGTGGCCAGAAGGATAGATCTTTGTGGAAAATGTGAGTGGCAGGCATGTGGCTCTCTCTCCTTGCTGCAACATAACCTAAGCTCTGTTGGAAAGACAGGGACACAGCAGGCCAGCCACCGTCAATCCCACACTTCCTGAACTGGGCATGGAGAAGGGGCAGGAGGTTTTGGGACCACTCTGAGCTTTCCAGCACCACCCCTGAGAATATGGAGAGACTTTGGTCCTTCTGTCCCTTCCCAGCACACACAGAATGGACTCTAATGGTCCCATTGTCCCCTCCTACCCTGCATACTCCGCTTGCCTTCTTTGGTGTCCTGCCTTCCTAGTCTGGCCCCACCACTCACAGCGGGGGAGTGCCTATAACCTGCACTTCCTCTGCTTCCTGACCATCCGTCTGCCTAACTGGGCCCTAGACTGAGCATTATTTAATAAAATCTTGGTGGTGGCCTGTTCATTGCTTTCTCAGTGCTGTCCCCAGCCCCAGGCCACTCTCAGAGCCTGGCCACATGGGTGGAGGGGTGACTAAGTTGGAGGAAGAGGGCCTCTTTTTCTCCCTCCTTCCAGGAAGGAACCTTCTTCAAATGTGGAAGTTGTCATTTTCCTGAAATAGAGGTCTACATAGGTGGCCCTATGCTCATCCAATGAGCATGCTCAGCCTCATGCTTAGCATGCTTATTGGATGTGGCTGTATCAATGGGACGGACACTGGAGTTTCACCACAGACCCTCGCTAAGCCCCTGACTGCTGAAAGGATAGGTTCCTGAGTGCAGGGGCTTGAATTCTGGCTCATGAGCATCACCTGCTTAACTGGTGGTGCCTCTTGTGTTGTTCGGCTTTTTATCAAACCAGCTTCTCCCCTCCCCTGACACCTGTGACAGAGTGGTGCCCTGAGCTGCCCTCACGGAGGTCTTTTCTGCCACTGCAGTTCAGATACAAATGTGTATCCCAACTCAGAGGATATACGTCCACCTGGGACTGCAGCCTCTCCTGTTGGTCTGAAGGTTTTGGAACTACGCAGTCCTAGCAGCTCAGAAATTATCACCTGCCTGGCTGTTCTCCAAGGCATAATGGCCAGTGTTAGCATCTGGGGCTTACTGGGAGCCCAGAGGCCAAAGCAGGTTACACTCCTTTCTGCGGCACCGTAGAGCTTGCCTGTGGCAATTGTCACATCTAGAAAACTGCAGGCCTTTCTTAAACTGGGGTTGAAATGTGAACACCCTAAAGTCTGTGTATTTCAGATGTGATCACTTTCTGTAAGACACAGACACAGCTGTCCCTGGCTGTACATCCATCAGAGATGGGACACTCGGGTCACCCAGCCCAGTGGCGACCTTGTGTCACAGGCTCTAAGGACCACCAAAACACAGTGTGCCCCCAGGCTGGGCCACTCCTTCCTTAGCATGTTCTGGCTTTGTCACCGAGGCTCAAAGTCAAGTTCTCAGCCAAGAAAATGGGTGGGATCTGCTCATATTGTCTCAGACCTGCCTGGGCTCTTCATTATTTTTTTTTAACTTTTTGCGTATGATAGCTGCTTCAGATCCTTTGGGGGATGGGGGAGGATGAGACAGGATACAAGTAGAAACACAAGCTGCTAGTGTTTGTGTAGGTGCTGGGCAGGCTGGCTGAAGACGAAGAAGGAGCGGTGTGTGGGCAGCTGCTGGGCTGTTGTCTCAATCAGGTGCCAAGGGTCCAGGCAGCTAAGCTTAAACTGTGGGTTAAGGACCGACCCTTGGGCTATAAAATCAATGGTCAGGACTAGTCCTTAGGAAACAGGAAAAGATGGCGATGTGTATAGCTGTAAACCAGTTCCATGCATGCGTCCTGGGAGGCACAAGACAGGGATGGAGGGCATGCATCCCCAGGGAACAGCTCACCCCACCCTAGGAGAGCTCACAATGCCACTGCCCCCAGTAGGGGTCCACTCTACTCCAAGGCCCCACAGTTCTCAGGGTCTTTGGGTAACATTGAGCCCCAAGTTCATATCCCTCCTTGGTTTTGACTCAACTTGCAACTATACAATTTGGGGGAAATATTTTGGTCCCCAGGGCATTCTACTCCCAGGACCAGGAGTGGGTGGCAGAAGACAGGTAAAAAAGAAGCCAGTACAGTTCATAGCAAAGATGCTAGTGCCAGAGACTAGTTTACCAAGTGACTTCTTTGAGGACATACATAGTTCTAAGTCTCACAACAGCTGGGGTGAGAGAACCTTTTGCCTTTAACCCCAGAATAATGGGCTGTAAGTTAGTCTAGTGCCTTGTTGGAGGGAGTGAGCCAGCCATAGGCTGGCAGGTAATGGAATGCAGAGACCAGGTCAACTAAGCATGGCAGGAAGGTTTAATCAGTTTCTCAAACACGAGACAATAACAGCAAGTCATACTGTGATGATCACACACAGCCTAAGGGACAGGGCAACAGAGGGTGTTGGCAGTACGACCAGATGCCAGTGGCTCTGATGAAGCGTGTACTTGAGCAAGCCCACCATGACCTGGTTCTGCAAGCGGTCAGGACCCAGGGCGAGCGGAGCCTTTGAGGCCCAGACCAGCACACAAGAAAGGGGGCTTCCATCCAACATTGCCAACAGCCCACAGGGTAGGGTACTTCCTGCTCCCAGCTCTCTCCTCTGGCAGCTGAGGTGCTCTCCTGCCCTTCCTGGTACCAGCCTGCTACCTGGGCAGAGTGGAAAGTGGGTGGCCCTCTGGGCTCACTTGGTCCTTTGTCAGACCAGGTCCTCACACTGGTGCAAAAGGAGGAAGAAGACAGACCAGCCTTGTGTGTAAGACAGGAAGTGCACCCTCCAGGACGGAAGGTGCAGATCTGTAGCAGGGACCAGGCATCCTGCCGCCCTCAGCAGAGGCAGCAACCCACGGCTGGGCGAGTACATCCCAGAATCACCTCTGCTGACACGAAACTTCAAAACTGCAATTTTTAGTTACTAAAACAAGAACAGGCTTCAGTTAGTTTCATTTCCTTGAGAAGTTACTTTAAAAAAAAAAGCAAAACCAAGTTAACTGCATCAGCCAGCCTTATCCTAACCAAATCCCCCTCGATGCCAGACACAGGTATCTTCCTCGACATCATCCTTAGTCATCCTGATGCTCCTTTTATCTGATCCTTCTGGAAGCTCTGGGCCACAGCAACCACAGGGCAGCTGTAAAGATGGCTTGGAGCACTGGACCTTCACAACATGGCCAGGAGACAGAGCTGGGTCAGCACTGGTTGGCCAGCCTAGGTGCTGTAGAAACATACTTCAGGCTTCGCCATGAGCACTTGCCCAGACCCCAGAATACAGATGCTCAGAACTTACAGCAAGCTCACAGCAAGGTGTGTGTAAGGTCACAGAGAAGCCCAGTAGGTGGCTTCACCTTTCCCACCTCTGGGTGGGAGGGCCGAAGAGGCAGGTGGATTGAAGCTGTGGGACCAGTGCTATGAGTTCCGCTTTCCTGCCAGAAACCAGGCAGCATCTCACACTTAGCACCTTTGCTTTCTTGTTCATCCACCCCCTCAACCCCCCAACCCAAGCCACCCATCTGATCCCCCTTAAAACATGGGACTGAAAAAAGCAGAGACTGACTGCTGGCTCAGTGCTTGGAAAATGGCATGAGGTGTCAACAAAACAAAAGCTCGCTGGTCCCCACTGTGCTAGCGCCTAGTCCCTGGGGACGTTGGGGGGCGGGATCTGTAGGTCAGAGGGCTCGTGCCCCAGATGTCCCAGCATACTCTGTGATGGTCCAGTGACTGGAGAGCTTGCCCGAGCAGACAGTGTTCCTGATGACCTTGGCCCACTCTCTGGGCTTCTGTAGAGAGAAACCGGTGATGAGTCATCTCAGCACAAGAACCCACGCTTCCAGAGCTTTAGATGTTCTCAGGTGAGCTGTTCGCTCTCACCTGGACAGATAGATGCGAGATGAGAAAATGACAACCATAGCTCAGTAAAGAGCAGCCCAAACCAGAAAAGCTACCAATTAACTGGATATAAGGGGCCAGGAGCCGGAAAAGGCTCTGGCCCTTGAAATGCTCTACATCCCACTAGGGCCCAGCCTACACAACAAAAACAGAAATACCACCATGTGAGTGAGTGTCACCAGGGGGATCCAATTCCTAGGGGGAAATGGTCAGGTGGTCTCCTGCCGAGAGCCCCCCAGAGCCTGGAAGCTGTCCCCAGACGGCAGCCTCACGTGGAAGGGCCTCTCTGAAAGGGCCACTTTACTTGAAACCCAGTTGAAGGGTAGCAGACCTCCCTCGCAGGCCACATCTGTCGCTGTTTTCCAGGCCCCATCCTGTTCTTTTGCAAAAGGGAACCTCTGGAGCTAGTTCCCCAGGTGCAGGCAGGACAGCAGCTACGTAAGGGCAGGAGGCCGAGACCAGCAACAAATGAGATATTCAGATCCCTCAGGCCCCATCCAAGAACCTGCTTATTCATCTCAGCCCAAATCCTGCATACTCACTACTATCACCAGCATCCGCTCTGACTGCCATCCTCCAAGGGGTGCATAGGTGGACACCCGGAAAGCCCCCAAAAGGGAGGGGGCTGGCAAGAGATGAGACCCCTAGGGACACCCTCCCGCACCTCCCCCAGCTTGGGACCTGTGCTTCCATGAGACCCCTGTGGACTCCCGACAGGCCACACCACAGTGAGGATACCAGCCTCATTGGGCTGCCGAGCTGTGGCCAGGCACATGCTCTACACAGAAACCTGGGATGCGTGTTCTCTCCTGTTTTTCACCATCAAGTGGGGAGCTGGCTCCAGCACCCCTGACAGGCACTGCTCCTTACAGTATCTCTACTGATCCTCAAGCTTTTGCCTTTCCAAGAGAGTGTTTACGTTCTCATTTTAGACACAATTTCTTTGTGCACTCTGCTCACCAGGCCCGTTCCTCCTCTCAGGCTGAGCTCCACACCACTCCCCCACACCCCATCACACCCAGGTTGGCTGATCAGACTAAGGAACAGCCCGTCTCCACCCTGCTCTGCAGGGGAAACCTCAGCCTGACCCTACGAAGTCACAAGGCCCCAGCGTGGCAGAGGAGCGCAGAGGGTCGGCCAAGATAGCCCCTGCATGGGAGTCAACAAAGAAGCACTGTGCAGGACAAGCCACACCGTGACCTCCCGGGGCGGCCGAGACAGCAGGATGCTCGTGCGCCCTGCCGCTCCCCCGGCATGGCTGTCCCTACCAGCTTGGATCTGAGAGCCTTACCTGGTACAGATGGTCCATGTGGGCCTGGCATGCCACATACGCTTCATAATCTGCAAACACCTTGAACCTGGAACAAGAGACAGGAGATGACGAAACCAGCCACCAGGCCATGGCTATCTGTGTCCTCATGCTCTGGAGTCCACCTGGCCATAGGGGCTACTCTGTGAGCAACACTTCTGTCCTGGGGACACTATTCTTGAAAACCTTATTTTAACGCAGTGTTCCTTTAAATTGGTGTTTATAATGCACCTTCCCTATGCACATCAGTCAGAGCTGCACAGCTGAAAGGTTTCTTCCTGTTCCCCTCCCAGGGGATGGGCACAGGCTCTGTCACCATCCTCAGGTCTAACTGGGCCAAGAACTGGGAATATGGGACAAAAAAAGTGCAGAATTTATGAATACAGAATGCATTTCTGTCTATAATTGAGTCAGAAACACAATTCATAAAACTTAAAAGTCCTTTCTTCATCACAGACCTGGGCCAGGGCCAAGCTCCCATCCCAGTACCTGTGTGGTTACAATGTGGTCTGGGCAAGCCAGCAGACAGCATGCATTAAAAAGCAAACAAAACTAACCCAAAAGCAACTAAAAGTAGAACAGGTGTCAATTCTCAGCATTTGCCGGACTCAACTTTTACCAATAAGTTGGAGCAAAGAGCTGTCATGATGGCAAATGGCACTTAGCCTGTGAGTTGCAAACATGTGTCACCTGCACTGTAGTAAAATACTGCCTGCACTGCAGTTATGTCACAAGTTAATTCCATTTTAATTACTTTGTGTCACCATGCTTTCCCAGGAGTCCTGCCCACCCTCAGGTCTCCAACTGGAGAACAGAGGGCTCAGGAATAGCTTCCTATTGGCCCTGTGTGACATCACTGGCTTGTCACATCCAACTGATGCTGGCACTGGAGTCCTGGGGCTGGACTGTGCAGCTGGCAGGTCCCACTGCCAGGACCCCCACAGCACACCAAGCACCACCAGAGGCCACTGCCAGCTCTAGCCCTGGGTGGTAGTGGAACTTGTCAAGGTGGGTGGCCTGAGGGTCAGGTCTGCCCATGGGCCACGGTTGGGGGTGGGGTGGGAACAAACCTCTCCAAGGGCAGATTTCACCCCTATTGTGCAATTTTCAGCCCATGGGCATAAGGACCAAGGGGAGGATGGTCGCACCTGTCCTGGTTCGGTAGCATATTGACGATGTCCTTGAAACAGCCTGGCTCCTTGGGAGAGAAGAAGTCGCTGCTGATCTGGTCCACAGTGTGCCTTAGCCCGGGCAGAGTTGTAGCGCTCTTGGGTATTGTACCTGTGGGAGATGGATTAAGTCAGCTATCACCCCAGTGTCTTCAGATGGCAGCCTTGGGGCAGGCGGTCGGCCCAGCCCTGGCCTAGCACTACCCCAGGCTCCGGGCCTGGAGAGACAGTGAGGTGCTGTGAGCACAAAGTCAGTCCATCCGCTCCCTGCACTGTTTATAGGACCATGGTCCCTGATGAAGTAAGGGCTCACGTGGCTCCCTAGTCTAACAGGAGGGCTGCTCAAACACTTGCAACTCGGTGTCTCCCTAACCACCCCTGCTACTCCCCACCATGCCCCACTCTATGGGACACAACAGACCTGTGGCCACCAGAAGTCATAAAGGGAGGCATCTGGCAGATCCTAGGACACAGGAATAGGGCAGGAAGAATCCAAATGGAGGGCAGAAAAGGGTACTGGGTATGTCCCCTCGGACTGATAAGGACAAAGATCTGACATTTTAGTTGACATTCGGGTTTTCACCCGGCTGTTACCTGAGACCTCACCAACTCCCCAGTGAGCTTTTTGGCAATTAGGCAACACTGTCTTCTTTTTAATTATTGCTCAGCATTAGGCTGGGGCCAAGACTCCATAAGACTGTCAAGGTCATGAAAAACAAAGAAAGGTTGAGAAACCATCAGAACAGAGGAATGCCCCGGATGGGATCCTGGGACAGAAAAGGACAGGACATTCATGAGAAAACAGTGAAATAAAGCATGGACTTTAATAAATAACAACATACCACTATTGGTTAATTAATTTTTACAATGTTCTACACTAATTAGTAATATGCAAGCAACAGGTAAAATTGGAAGGGTTTGGCCTGACCAGGCGGTGGCGCAGTGGATAGAGCGTCGGACTGGGATGCGGAAGGACCCAGGTTCGAGACCCCAGGATAGCCAGCTTGAGCGTGGGCTCATCTGGCTTGAGCAAAAAAGCTCACTAGCATGGACCCAAGGTCACTGGCTTGAGCGGGGGGTTACTCAGTCTGCTAAAGGCCCACGGTCATGGCACATATGAGAAAGAAATCAATGAACAACTACGGTGTCACAACAAAAAATTGATGATTGATGCTTCTCATCTCTCTTCATTCCTGTCTGTCTGTCCCTATCTATCCCTCTATCTGACTCTCTGTCCCTGTAAAAAAAAAAAAAAAAAAAAAAAAATTGGAAGGGTATGTGGAACTGTGTACTGTCTTTGCAACTTTTCTCTACCTCTAAAACTACTCCTAGACGAAAGGTTTATCTTACAGTGTTAAGCTAGGGAATGTCGACAGTGGGCCAGGCTCAAACCTCCATGTCAGACACGAGTGTTCAGAGCCCTGGCCCCGAGCCCCCTTCTACCCTGTGGAAACTTTCAGTGTGGCCCCTTGGACTGAGCTGTGGACAATCAGCACAGAGCAGCCAGCTCAGCCCAAGCTGGAGGTAAGCAGACAAGGCCAGAGTGCCCACAGCCACTCCCCCCATGGCGGGCATTCACCCTGGCAAGCAGAGGCCTGGCCCAAGAGCCCTTCATGGCTCTCCCTGGGCTCTGGGAAGTACCCAGGATGATGCTGTACACTTGATGGCCTGGGCAGGGACACACCCTTTCCAGTCCAGTGCCTCGACATCTTCCACCCGTAGGCCAAAGATGAAAAGGTTCTCGGCCCCGGCTTCTTCAGCCATCTCCACGTTGGCACCATCCATGGTGCCGATGGGGATGAACTTCATGTTGCCCATACCTGAGGCCTCAGTGCCTGCGGTGGAGATCTGCGGCGATAGATCAGCAGCAGGGATCACTGAGGAAGGGAGCACAAGAAGGCGTGTCAGCCAACTCACAGCATGAGCCATGGAAGTACAAGAAACATCCTGCTCTCTTGTTCCAACCCAATGCTGGCACTGACTCCAGGACAAGACAGAGTCTTTGGGCACCCCTGCAGGTGGCCAAGGCTGGGCACTGCCCACCCCACCTGTAAGGGCTCCCCTTCTTGATCCAGGGCAGCCTGAGGCAGAGGGTCCAAGAGGGGATATCTGAGGAGAAGTCTCACAGATGGCAAAGGACCTCTGCTCTGAAACCACCTTCGAGGCACCAGAACCCAACCAAAACTTGTTGGGGTGAGGACCCTGGTCCTGACCTGTTGGTGTGAGCACTCCCTTTTATCCCTAAACAACTATTGTCTTATTCAAAAGTTCACAAGTCTCATTAGATCACTTGAAGATGAATCTGGACTCTTATAGAACCAGATTAAAGAAGAGTGTATGTGGGGACTTTCTCCTGTTCACACTCTGCTGTACGCAGACTGGGCCCTGCGGCTTCTCCCTAGCCTGGCTTCCTTGTGCCTCCCCTGTCCCACCTGCCTTAGCATCCCTGTTCCCACATCCTCAGCTCATCTGTGAATCTGACACTTCCCTACCCCAATGACTGGTACTCAAGCCCATCTTCAAGGTCAAGCCCAGGTGTTAGCATAGTGACACAGGTGCCTCGGCCCCCATGCAGATCCTCCCCACAGGCAGATACAGTAAATATATTGCCAGAGTAAGACTAAGAGCTGGAGGAGAATATGGGGACCCTGACCTCATGTCTGAGGCCCCAGACTGGGTACCCCTAAAGTATGTTCTATTTTTTTTGTATTTTTCCAAAGTGAGAAGAGGGGGAGAGGCAGACAGACAGACTCCTGCATGTGCCCGACCGGGATCCAACCTGCATTCCCACCAGGGGTGTTGCTCCGCTGCAATCAGAGCCATTCTAGCACGGGAGGTGGAGGCCCTGGAGCCATCCTCAGCACCCGGGCCAACTTTGCTCCAGTGGAGCCTTGGCTATGGGAGGGGAAGAGAGAGATAGAGAGGAAGGAGAGGGGGAAGGGTGGAGAAGCAGATGGGTGCTTCTCCTGTGTGTCCTGGCCGGGAATCGAACCTGGGACTTCCACATGCTGGGCTTATGCTCTACCACTGAGCCAGTTGGCCAGGGCCAACCCCTAGGTATGTTCTAAAAAATGTTCAGGAGCCAGCCCAAAATAATAGTTGGGGTGTATGTGTGGGAGGAGGCTCCAGGCAGCAAACAGCCATAAAAGATATTAGAAGCTCAGTGAAGGATGAACCACACCAACTGAACCACACATGGTCCATGGCAATGGGGACCACAGGGATGTTTCTGATGAGCCAGCTGAGACGGCAGGAGGGAGAGCCCATCAGATTGTGTGTCTTTACCCCAACAAAGCCCAGGAAGCAGCAAGGGGTCTGTCTAAACCACGGAGGTGCCTGCTACTCAGCACCAGAGTGCCAGGCTTGGTGTTGCACCATTTGCTTGGGCAGATACTTTCCTGCCAGTCTCCAGAAGCAGCCAGTTAGAAAGGCCAATCCAAATCAGAACAGCCATGTGCAGGCGCACAGTCGGCTGTAGGACATTCTTCAGTCCCTCCTCCAGAGGGCAGCACACACCCGGAGCAAGGCTTCCCAGGACCTCTAAGTGGAGCAGCCCAGGCTGAACTCTTCAATCAAAAGAGCAGGGCAGGATGTCAGGCCCAAGCCACCCTCAGAATACCGAAGAGGCTGGTGCTGGCCCAGATGGGAAGCAGCAATGCTCTTGAGTGAACAGGTGGTAATGAGCAGAAGCATCCTGTGAAGGTGAGGGAGGGGGAGTCCAAACAGAAGCACATCTGCCAGCATGAGCAAGCCCAGCAGCAGAATGGCAAAGCTGAGGCGCCGCGGAAGCAGGAAGGGGGAGGGACAATGAGGTCAGAGCAGAAGCAAGAAAGGACAGAGACAAAGAATGTCCAAGGTGGAGAGTAATTCTCCCCACTTGAGGATGGACAGAGAGCCCCCCAAAGCCGTTCAATGCTAACTGAAGACCCCCCTTGGCGGGGGAGCCTGGCATCCAGGGCAGAGTTAACCCCTGACCAGCACTGACCACCCACACGGCGCCCAAACAGGGGCCGGCTTTCCAGTCTAACACGGCCTCCCCAGGGTTAACGCTTCCAGCCAAGGACACTCAGCAGTTCTCTAGGAAGATCACTGTGAGCCTATCGCCCACAACGGGATCGTGGTTGACAACATCACCGATGGACGTGACATCACCAGCTTGATGATCATTTTGGCCACGTGGTAACCAGGGGCTGCCTGGAAAGAGGAAGTTTAAGCATGAACACACATGTGCTTGGGGCCAGTATGGTTGCTGGTCATGGAGCCTGGTGCTGGACACACTGAATTTAGACCAGCTGAGCGGCACCCCTGTGTCCGGGAAGGGTGGCTCTCCTGAGGGGCTGAGGCCTGTGTGTCCCCCACTCAGTCTGGCACACAGGACTCATGACAGATGGACCTACAACCCTACTGGGTGTGGCGCCCACCTGCTCTCCCTTGTCTTTGTGTCTCACGACAGCCCCCTCACCTTTGTGTAGAAATATGTCCACCTCAAACTTGTTTTCTGATTCTAGTCAGTTTTCAGATACGAAGAGATAAAAGGAACAGGACTGTCAGAACTAACGACCAGCTTACAGGAAATACAGAGAACTAAAGGACATACTGAAATATAGCAGAGCCACGCAGTCAGAAGAAGCAAGCTGGGGAAGACACGCTGCCCAATTTCTAGTACAAAAGTGACTGCAGGAAGAAAAAGAGAAAGACATGAAGGAAATCTACAGATGAACAGATTTAAAAGGCAGCCATGCTAGGCCCTGATGAAAACTGCTCAAGATATTTGTACCTTTAACATCTGGGTATGACAATGGTCTTGTGTGGTGCTGCCTGCACTGCGGTGCAGGGAAATGCCACCGTGAGCATTTCTAGCAAGGTTAGCGTGTTCTAGCATCTGTGGTTTACCGTGGAACAGTCTGGCACAAGTCCAGCTCTACAAATGTTCTACAGTTTCTCTCTAGGTCAAAATTTTTACTAATTAGAATCTTTATAACCATTTGAAAGTCCCTATTTTTAAGATATGTATATTGAAATGCTGGAAAATAAAACACCATGATGTCTACAATGAACTTTAGAAGCCGCAGGAGTTGAGGGGAGTGGGCAGAGACCAGAGAAGGTGAGTGTGGCTGCTGTCTGAAGCCAGTGGGCTCACCCACTGGCTTGCGCCTCCCGTCCGTCCACGGTGTGTGTGCTGCAGTCTGAGGACAGGACGGAGCTCGGCCCCGCCCCGCGGCTCCCACAGCCAAGCTGTGCTCAGAGCTCCTCACACTCCCCGATGACACCAGGCGGCTGGGAAGAAGTGGCAGTGGGTGGGCCCGAGAGCACAGTGATGAGACCTGTCAATGCCTAATGGTGATACAACAGACTCCACAATGGTGTGTCCAAAGCAAGTGGCACAGTAAATAAAATGAAATAAAGTCAGATGGAGCTCAGAGCAGGTTCCAGCCTGGTGGATGAAGGAGCCTGTGGCCTGCACCCTCTCATCATGAGTATGTGCGGGGGGCAGGGTGTGCAAGCTGGGGCCCGAAGTCAGGTCCAGAGTGGAAGGGTGGCGGTTATGCAGAGAAAGAGTACCGCCCCATCAGATGAGGCAGGGGACTCCCCAATCCAAAGTGCTGGGCAGGCAGGGGTCCCATCCAGCTCCCTCCTTTGCTGAACTGATGAAGACTGAACCAATTTGACTCACCTGGGGGCAGATACCGTCTGGTGTGTGTGCAGGCTGGCTCCAAGCCATCCCCAGCATCCAGCCCAATGGGCAGCTGGTGCCCATGTCAGGACCCCATGCCACTGTTGAGAAATGTGGTGGTTTGTGCATTCTTGCCAAATACCAAGCAAATAGAATATCACCTCACCTTACCCCCGATTATAACAGTCCTGGGTCAAAAGCCTTGGCAGGGTCCTTTCTTATTCCTGTAGGACAAACAAGAGGTTCAGGTGAGTCGTGATGCCCAATGTCCTCAGAAGTGAACCCAACACAGGCGGTAGGGCATGGCCACTGGGCCCCACACACCCACCATGAACTCCACTGAGAGAAGAGGAATGAGGCCTCTAGATCCTGCACTGGTGTCCCAGGGGCAGGAGGGTAGCCAGCAAAGGGAAGACTCTCCCAAAGGCCCACAGGAAAAGCTGCACCTGTTTCCAGAACAGCCCAACACCGGAGCCTGGTTTGGGTCTGGTGACCAGTATTCCAGGCCCTTGGACATGACTGGCAATCAATAAAGAGGTGACCTCAGGATTGTGGTTATGACGCTGTCAGCCCTCAAGAGGTGTCAGGTAAGACCCCAAGCCTGCCCCTCTCCTCCTGAAGCTCTCCTGTACGGCAGTGGATGGGGGATCAGCACTGGCGGCTCATCTTCAACCCCAGCTAACTGCGTGTCCTCGCCAGGGCAAGTTTTCAATGTCGGGCACAGGAGGGGGGGGTCTGCACAGGCATGAGAGGCAGCCCTAGATAGCATTCATGAGAGAACTGGGGACGAGCCATAGCAAAATAGAGCTGTGGCTGATCTGTACCATGTGACTGCATGTGCTGGTAGGAACATGACTATCTCTAACTTCCAAATCTCCCCACTTCCAGAAATTAGCCAGAATAACTGGAGTATAGAAAAATAAAATAAAAACACAAACTAGACTTTCACCAAAACAAGGAAAGGGGTAAAACATGTGAACTCCAGACCATTGAGACAGTTCTGTCAGGTCGAGGGTCTCGAGACCTGACCTCCGCAGACGGGCCTTGAGCCAGGGACACGGGCAGAGAGCCCTGGGAGGCCAGGCAGGCTGACCTCAGCAGAACCTCTCCCGTAGGGAAACCTCGAAGGGGCCGCATATGCTGTGGACAGGGGCCCACAGGGCGGGAACTGTGACAGTCAGGTCAGGGGGCCTCCTGAGCCAGCAGAACTCGGAAGAGATGGAGGAGCTGCAGCTGCGGAAGGAAGCCCGAAGCTGCCCCGAGCTCACCCAGCTCCCACTGGGCACCCCGAGCAGTGCAGCTCACTCAGTTAGGGGCAGAGCTTCCCTCAGACAAGGGGAAATGGGAAAATGGACAAAACTCCGTGACAATCTCCAACCTGTGATGACCGTCAACATGGAAAGGGGACCACAGAGCCAAGCTGCAAGACCTCAGGAAAGGGCAGGCCAGTGAGAACTGGCCAGAGTGCCACAGGGAAGCGCAGCCTGACCACGGATGCCAGGAGGGAGAAGAGTCGCAGGCAGCCGAGCGCGCGCGCGCGCACACACACACACAGACACACACAGACACACACACACACACACACACACACACGAGGGAAACACGAGAAACAAAGGACCCCCCCAGAAAAGGAAGACCTTCAGAAATGTTCAGAGAAATCAACAGGCAGGAAGCCAGACATCGAAGAAACCACCCCACACACCTAGCTGGAATCCCAGGAGAAGAAAACCACCACTGGCACCAAGAAAGGTTTTAAATACACTTCAAGAAAACTTCCCAGAAATAATGCAAGATAGCAAGTGATATATTCTAAGAGCAGCCTGGGCATCAGGGAAACTGAGCTATAGGACCAGCACCCAGACACGCGCAGTACAATTATCCCCAGAACCCACCCTCTCGACAGAGCAGCATAGGGATCTAAAAGATGCTCAGCAAAAGGAAGTGAGCCAGGAGTGTCACCTTCCAGCTGTCCTTCATGCTGAAACAACAAGCAAGTCCTTGGGGAGCGCAGCTTACGGGAGCGGCGCTGTGAGCCGGAGGGAGAAGCAGGCAGGACAGCTCTGGAGAAGGATGGGGGTATGAAATGTGCTCATCTGCAGACTAAGACAAAATCCAGGCAGGGTGAGGACGGCAGAGCGCCAGTGCTGTGTGCTGTGACCGTGGAGGAAGCACGTGTACACGCATGCACACACGTGCACAGGCGGGTGCATGAGGAGGAATGAGCACAAGCCCCTGACTGCTGCAGCAGCACAGCTGGGGACCACAGGTGTCACCAACAGTGGCAAGCCCAGCAGGAAAGGCACACAGTGGAGGCACAAAGGCACACACCAGAAGAGGTGACAGATTGCTGACTATAGGTGGGGCTACAGGGGGAGGAAGAAAGGGTTACCCAGTGACTTCTCTGCTGCTCGTAAATTGGGTTCCAGGAGGGGACCCAAGGACACCCCTGAGGAAATGACAAATAAAATGCAGAAAATCATGACTGCAAAAGAAAACAAGGCAAATAAAACAGAACAAGCTCTCCATGAATGATGATTTCTGGCCAGGGAAGCATGTGGTAAAGTACCGCCTCGGCCACACCCAGGAGGGTCCTCGCCTGCAGCCTTCTCCGAAGGTTTAGGGTCAGAAGTCTCAGAAGCACTGAAGCCTAAGCGTCTCTCCTGTCACTCACGCGTCTCCCAGGAACGGCCCCTCCACCTGACTGAGGCTTCCGTACTGGTAACAGGAACTCTAATGTTCTTGAGACAAGCTTTCTGCCTTGAAGAGTATGTGTGGTTTCTTTGGTTTTCAAAATTAATATTCACTTTATTATAGCACAAAATTTAAAAAACTCAGTTATTCCTTAAGGTTTTATGATCATATTTATAAACTTAGCAAATATTCATATTTACTTTTAGGGGGTCTTTTATTCCTATTTCCTCATATTTAAATGCAGCTTAAATAATTTATGGCACATAAAGTATATATACATATAAATTTAATATATACTATTTTGTTTTCTATAACTTAAATGTCTCTAATAAGTAAGATCTTTCTAAATCTGTAAGTCTAATAAAGATTTTTAAAATATTTTTTATTGCCCTGGCTGGTTGACTCAGTGGATAGTGTCGGCCCAGAGTATGGATGTCCCAGATTTGATCCCTGGTCAGGGCACACCAGGAGAAGCGACCATTTGCTTTTCTTCCCTTCCCTCTCCCCATTCTCTCCCTCTTCCCCTCCAGCAGCCAGTGGCTTGATTGATTCAAGCATCAGCCTCAGGTGCTAAGGATAGCTCGGTTGATTTGAGCATTGGCCACAGACCAGGGTGGGGGTGGGGGATGCTAGGTGGATCCCGGCTGAGGTGCATGAGGGAGTCTATCTTCCCTTCTCTAACTTAAAAGAAAAAAAATATATAGTGATTTTAGGGAAAAAAAATCAACTTCTTGTTCCACTTACTGCTGCATTTATTAGTTGATTCCTTTATGTGCCTTGACCAGGGATCGAATCTGCAACCTTGGCGTATCAGGACAATGCTTTAACCAACTAAGCTACTGGCCAGGGTGATAATAACTAAATTTAAAATAAAAGCCTACGCCTGACCAGGTGGTGGCGCAGTGTATAGAGCATCAGACTGGGATGTGGAGGACCCAGGTTCGAGACCCCGAGGTCACCAGCTTGAGCGCGAACTCATCTGGTTTGAGCAAGGCTCACCAGCTTGAGCCCAAGGTCGCTGGCTCGAGCTCGAGCAAGGGGTCACTCGGTCAGCTGTAGCCCCCCCCCCCCATCAAGGCACATATGAGAAATCAATCAATGAACAACTAAGGAACTGCAATGAAGAATTGATGTTTCTCATCTCTCTCCCTTCCTGTCTGTCTATCCCTATCTGTCCCCCTCTCTCTGTCTCTCCCACAAAATAAATATATAAATAAATAAAAGCTGACGTGAACATGAAGCCTAGCCTTTGACCCCCATGAAGCTCCCACACTGGCCTGGCACTGACCCATGGCCCTCCTGAGGCACTGAGCTCTGCCGGCCTCTCACACCTCGGGCCTGCACCCAAACCAGACTGGAGACAGAACTTGCCTTTCATTCCTTTGTAACTACTTTTACACTGAGCACTCAAACATAAAACTATTGCTTAAAATGAGTGTGCAATGTCACACACAGCCCCCTCGCTGCCCAATTGCATGAGAAAAGGCCCAGGCCCCAGGACAAGCTAGTGAGCAAGCGTGAGGCTGCTCTCATGGTTGTACAGGGTGACGATGTGCAGACAGTTCAGCAGCTGCCACTTGCACTCACGGGTCCTTTTCCCATGCATGTCGAACATGGAGGGGTTAACTCTGACCTTGTACTCCTTCTCCAGGAAGGCAGAGAACTTCAGCTTGTTTTCCTGGTAGAACAAAGGGGTTGGAGGTTTGCACGGTTCACAGGAACGAAGCCCACTAGCTCCCCAGACCCCAACCAATGCCCGGCTTCCTGCCTGGGCTGGAAGGGTCTTGGCCCCTGTCAGAAACATGGCACAGGGGCTCCCAGTCGTCTGCTGCGGCCCCAGGGGAGGGGCGTGAAGCCTGAAGACCAGTGTGGAGGGACTAAGCAGGGGTCGGGAACCGTTTTGGCTGAGAGAGCCATGTATGCCACATATTTTAAAATGTAATTCCATGAGAGCCATACAATGATCCGTGTATGTTACGCATTATCCAATAAAAATTTGGTATTGTCCCAGAGGACAGCTGTGATTGGCTCCAGCCACCCACAACCATGAACATGAGAGGTAGGAAATGAATGTATTATAATACATGAGAATGTTTTATATTTTTACATTATTATTATTTTTTTAATTAAAGATTTGTCTGCGAGCCAGATGCAGCCATCAGAAGAGCCACATCTGGCTCGCGAGCCATAGGTTCCCAACCTCTGGAGTAAAGGGTAGCTGCCATGTGAGAAAAAGCGGGGCAGGGAGCATGATCCTGAAAGTGAACACACCACTAATGGCAGAAATAAATGGGAAACCAGACCAAAAAGCAAACCTGGAGGAAAGCAAAGGATAAGAAAAGCAGAATACAGGGAAACCAGTGAGTGTGGCATAAAAAGAGATAGATGGGGGCTGTCAGGGAGAGAGGAGGCAGGGGTGAGACTTCAAAATGAGGGGCTATTTCTGGGCACAGCACAGAGGCATGCAGGGAGCACGTGGTGTCTTGGGGTCAGTCCTCATTTTGCACCAGGCTGCCGGTGTGGTCTGACCCGTCTAGGCAAGCCTGGCCGCTGGGGCGCGTATGTGGGAGAGGCGCGGGCGCACGGGTCTGAACGGGCTTTCTGAGCGCTTCCCTCTGCACAAGCTTTCCCTGCAGAACTCGGGGGAAGGTGTGCTCAGGGCTGCCCCGGGGCTGCACTCACCCGCCCGTCCACCTGTCTGCGGCGTGACCGTGGCCGGAGGTCAGTTGGGTCCTCACCTGAAAAGCTGAGTGGACAGAACGGACTCTGCCTCTGGGCTCCCGACACAGAACAGGCAGGACACTGCCCCACACGAGGTCCGAGGCCGCAGGGCCAGCCGCACGCGGGCCCACCTGCTTGCCCTTGGCCACGTCCCTGGTGAGCCCCTCATCACTGACCAAGGGTAGGAGCTTCTTCAGTTGGCTCAGGTCGGTCAGGAAATCTTCCCCGATTTTCAGGAGAATTGAAAGAGACAGATGGTTTCCCTCATTTTGAGACCTGTTCTCCTGTTTTGTTGCCCGTGCCTGTTTCCTGGCTCCCTCCCACCATTCAGATCCCAGCTCTGTGGTCCCAGCCCAGTCCGGAGTGTCCTCACTGCAGGACCCCACCAGGCACTGCCCCCACAGCTGCCAGCTGTGTCCTTGAGTCCAAGCACCACCTGACATGAACGAAGGCTCATTTCTGACCCACTTGAGTAAGCATGTGAACAGGTCAATAAATGACCATGTCGTTGGCTCACAAAACCTCCTCAGCTGCTGGCCATGGCCACTGCTTGGCCGGGTGGCCCCATCCTGGCCCTACCCGAACCCCCAGGACTTTGATTCTGAACCCCAACCCCCCTGCAGGTCCCAGAGACCACTGACGTACTGTCCTGCCTGGCCCGGTGCTCCCATGCCCAAGGCGGCAGTTGGACCCCACTGCCGGTCCACACACAGGAGCAGTTTCCTGCCTGCTCAGCACCCCTGGCAATGGGCTGGATGACACCAGGTAGGCAATGGCTGTGGCTCCAACCATGCCACGAGTTCCCAGGGGCCTGAGAGGCGGCCAGTCTCACCTCCATGATGGTGTCAGCCAGCCCCAGGTCACACAGGAGCAGCCACCGTCGGGGCGTGATGCCATTGGTCTTATTCTGGAACGTTTCTGGCTCCAGCTCATGAAAGTCCTTAAAACTAAAACCACAGAAAACAGGCAATGGTGACAGGCTGTGTTCTGAACAGGCTGGGCCAAAAGAGCAGAAGGGCCGTGTAAGGAAACCTGCTTTGTTTTCTGAGGAGTGCAGAGCCGTCAGCATGGCTGCATGCTTGGAGAACAGCACACGCACAACGCACCCCACAGCTGGCTGCTCAGCCCGGGGCTCGCTAGGGCCTCACGGGGCGCAGGACCTGGCCGTTCTCTAGAGGAGTCACAACAGCGGAGAAACAGGGGCTCAGTGTCTGTATCTATGAAATGGAGACCGCCTCCCACACACACCACTGAGACGTCTGCTGTGGGTGAAAGTCTCCGGGCTGGCCCTGGGACACAGAAGTCCACAGGGAGCCCTGCCCTCGGCCTCCGTGTGCTCTCAGAAGTGTGAGTGTGGGAGAAGGAGCTCTAAGAGCACATCCCACCGGCAGGGGAGAGAAACACAAGGTCTGACCTAAGAATTCCCCCGTTCTCACAGTGAGCAGCCCCCGCCCATCACACCCTCATCTCTGTCCTGGGCACACATCCCCGGGGTGGGCTGGGGTGGGGCTCATGGTACTTGGCTAGTGGCAGATGGCTCTAGGAGCAGAGTCTTGCTTGGACAGATCCACAATGCAGAAAACAGGAGGAGCCTCCGGGGAGGAGAAGGTTCAGCTCTTCCACATCACTAGGGTGCTTCAGGCGGACCAGCCATTCCCCACAAAGGTAGCACAATAATGGAGTGGAGCATGGGCCCTGTGCCTCGACCACTGTACAAATGAGCAGCCGCCAGCCCCTAGAAGCAGGCGTGGGGTCAGAACGAGGCATGCCTTGACTCAGGGAAGCCTGGTCTCTCACACTGACTGCTGCAGGATCTCCGAGTGGACCCTTGCCATGCGTTGACAGCATGGGATCCGATGACACACAAGTGGGCCATATTAACCCACTTGCAGGCCCCTTCCTCAACCACAGACATCCTTCACAGGCGGTCCGCATCCCCAGGGAACAGGGCAGCCACTTGCTGTTGCCAAGACAGGCAGCTATGAGCAGGAGTGCAGAAGGTCCCACAGTGGGCCAGGGACTCTCTGGGGGAAGTTCAGTTTCCTCCAAGAAAACCCTGGGACTGCTGCACCCAGACTTGCACCCAAACACCCTGGATGCACCTGGGACAGCCCCTCCTCCCGCACTGCGCTCAGCCCGGGGAAAAGCCCAGGAGGACTCGGCGGAGCTGAGGGCCAAGGAAGAAACAGGAATGGCGCCCCCACTGGCCTAAGTAGGCTTCAGTCACATTTACACAGTGAGAACGGCTGCCTTTCCACCAAAAGGTGAAAAAAATGAACTATATCATACCTAAATTCCAGGTCCCTCCTGTTCTTGCGCCAAATACAACCAGGGATTTGTTTCCAAATCAGCAAACTACTGCTATGTCATCTCAGGATAAAGGTCTCTGGCATTCTAAGAGCAGGCACTTAAATCTAAACCCCACAAGGGAATAGGAACATCTAAAAAAGACCCGAATCCATGACCCCCCGACCTCAGAGTTCTCTGGCGGACAGAGGCAATTTGGTTCAAGCAGTGATGCGGAGAACTCAGGACCACACGGCACGGCTGCAGCCTGCCAGCCTCAGCCCACCCCGCACGGCCATGCTCATGTCCAGGTGTCTCTGGTTGACGGCGCAGATGATCTCCAGGTGCCGGGGCAGCAGCTTCTCAAACATGGACGCTGGCCAGCGCCCCAAGGCCTCTGGCAGCATGGTGTGGTTGGTATACGCACAAGTCTTCTCTGTGATTTTCCAGGCCTAGAACATTCCAGAACAGTCCAGTTTGTTCTGTTCAGAAATAAGCAGCTCTCCTGCCAGATGCCTAAGCAAGGGGAAAGTCTAGGAACAAAGACCGACATTAAGATCTTACCAGAAAGGGGCCTCTGCCACCCAAGGCCTGTCTAAAACCTTCTCAAAACTGCAAATGAGCCCTGTGCCCTCCACCTTCCTGACACAATCCACAAACACCTTTCATCCTGACCCAGCAAACACACACAAATGAATAAAGCTTACCCTACTACCTAATCACCTCATTTCCCTTCTGTAAACTACTGAATTTTCATTCACAGTTTCCATTCAATATTACTTTGTATCAGTGTCAGGTGTGCACAGTTGTTAGCTAGCCATAGACTTTATAGACTTTATTTACAGAGCGTTCCCTCGGTATTTCCAGCACCCACCTGACACCGTACACAGTTATCACACTACAACTGACTATACTCTTTGTGCTATCCTGTCCATCCTGCTGACTATTTCATAACTGCCAATTTGTGCCTCTTAATCCCCTCACCTTTTTTGCCCAGTCCCTCAACCCCACTCCGCCATGGCAACCATCAGTTTGTTCTCTGTGTCTATGAGACTATTTCAATTTTAAATCTTTGTTCACTTATTTTGTTCTTTAGATTCCACAGTAAGTGAAATCATACGGTGTTTCTCTTTCTCTGACTTATTTCATTTAGCATATTGTTGCAGATGGTAAGATTTCATTCTTTTTTATGGCTGAGTAAGACTATATTGTGTGTGTGTGTGTGTGTGTGTGTGTGTGTGTGTGTGTGTGTGTGTGTATCACTTCTTCTTTATCCACTTGTCTACAGATGGACATTTGGTTTGCTTCCAAATATTGGCTATGGTAAATAACACTACACTGAACACAGGCATGCATATATTCTTTTGAACTGGTGTTAAGGGTTTCTTTGGATATATTTCCAGAAGTAGAATAACTAGGTTGTAATGCAGTTCCATTTTTAATTTTCTGAGGTGATTCCATACTGTTTTCCACAGTGGCTGCACCAGTCTGCATTCTTACCAACAGTGCATGAGGTTTCTCTGTAAACTGTATTTTATTGGTGAACAAAACAGAACTCGGAGTTTTCGGTTTTATTTCCATTAAACTGACTTCACACTCATGGTCTGGAAAACACTCATAAACTGTATGGCCCTGCCCTCTACTGGCCGGGCGTGGACAGGATCGCAGATGTGGCGCCTAGTCCCTCTGTGTGCACCCCAAGACAACAGAGAGGCTCTGGGTTCTAAAAACTAGGGTAAGTTCTGTTTTATGGTTTCACACATTGATCTGATTAGAGTAGGTGAAAAATATATCACTAAAGACTCTATGAACAAAATAAGCCATGAAAATACACCTATTAAGATGTAAAGGATGTACTCCACTAAACTATGATAAGATAATATATATTAGAAGCCCTAACAAGCATCAGAATCCTTTTCTTGGCTTCTTAAAAATTGTTCTTCTGTGCCCCTACACCCCTGTTCCCACTCACTGTGTCCAGGTCCTTGGGAAAACACCAAACCTACTCCTGGAACTTTGTTCTCCTCCCACAGGCCCTGTCTTCTCAGGGACAACGTCCCTCCTTTCTGTCAAGGCTGCAGGGGAGAAGCCTCCCTCAGTGTTGTAGGACTAGCTTAGTACTCACAACCATTGCTGGGAAGACTCCAAGGTCAGGGCGATACTGTCCCCCCATGCCCACCTCTGTAGGGAAAATCATCAGCCACATGTGCCCAGTTCTGCAGGGGGACAGTGAGCCTCATGTCCAGCTCTTCAGGGGGACAGTGAGCCACATGTCCAGCTCTGCAGGGGGATAGTGAGCCTCATGTCCAGCTCTGCAGGGGGACAGTGAGCCTCATGTCCAGCTCTGCAGGGGGATAGTGAGCCTCATGTCCAGCTCTGCAGGGGGACAGGAGCCTCATGTCCAGCTCTGCAGGGGGACACAGTGAGCCTCATGTCCAGCTCTGCAGGGGGGCAGTGAGCCTCACGTCCAGCTCTGCAGGGGGACAGGAGCCTCATGTCCAGCTCTGCAGGGGGACAGGAGCCTCATGTCCAGCTCTGCAGGGGGACAGGAGCCTCATGTCCAGCTCTGCAGGGGGACACAGTGAGCCTCATGTCCAGCTCTGCAGGGGGAGAGTGAGCCTCACGTCCAGCTCTGCAGGGGGAGAGTGAGCCTCATGTCCAGCTCTGCAGGGGGACAGGAGCCTCATGTCCAGCTCTGCAGGGGGACACAGTGAGCCTCATGTCCAGCTCTGCAGGGGGAGAGTGAGCCTCATGTCCAGCTCTGCAGGGGGACAGGAGCCTCATGTCCAGCTCTGCAGGGGGACAGGAGCCTCATGTCCAGCTCTGCAGGGGGACACAGTGAGCCTCATGTCCAGCTCTGCAGGGGGAGAGTGAGCCTCATGTCCAGCTCTGCAGGGGGGCAGTGAGCCTCACGTCCAGCTCTGCAGGGGGATAGTGAGCCTCATGTCCAGCTCTGCAGGGGGAGAGTGAGCCTCATGTCCAGCTCTGCAGGGGGACAGGAGCCTCATGTCCAGCTCTGCAGGGGGACAGGAGCCTCATGTCCAGCTCTGCAGGGGGACACAGTGAGCCTCATGTCCAGCTCTGCAGGGGGAGAGTGAGCCTCATGTCCAGCTCTACAGGAGATGCCATTACCTCACACCCTTGTCCTCATGTTCACCTTGTCCCAGTCCACTTTCTCCACATCCACCAGCATCTGCATGAGCCCAGGAATGGCGAGGGCTGGGTGGGTGTCATTGAGCTGAATGGCAACATGGAGTTTACACAGGGTGAGACCTTCAACCACTTTGCACCTGTGCTGGGGGTCCCATGTGGTCGGCCTGTGCAGGCCTGAGGTCTCAGCCGCCCACCTGTGGAGTCCCAGGGCTGGCAGCAGGGCAGACAGCACTGCACAGATGTTAGGCCGAGCCTGAAAACCAGCCGAGAAGCAGGAGCATGGTCCAAGGACCACAGAGGGGGGCCAGGAGGACCCCATGGGCTGGTCCTGCAGCATATCTGCAGTGGGGGTCCAGCAGCTGCAGGATGCCCAGCCTCCACTGCCCAAGGCCCTCTCGCCGAGGATATGTTGGGTTTATTTAAAATCATTGAGCTGAACCTGTCAAACATATCCAACTTTGCCCACGGGAGCCTTTTTACAGTATCCTTGCTGCCTTGACCCCTAGTGAGGCCTAGTGTGACCCTGGTTGGAGAAGGAGGAAGACGGGCCCCCCAATCATGACGAGGAGACCAAGATTACGGGATGCTGCTGTCCCACCCACGCCCCACCTTGAGGAAGAAACCAAGCCTGAGAACACCCTGTCCTTCCACACTGAGCTCAGTCCAAGTCAACAAACGAACCTTGTCTGGGAATGTCTCAAAACAGGTTCTCACTGGGTCCTGGCAGCCAAACTTGGAGGACTTAAAGCGGCGGACAGTGTCCTGAGGGGTGACGGTCACCACAAAACACTCCTGCTTCAGGCGGAGCTCCTTCCCCTCGAGAACTGTGGAAACAGTAGCCCCAGCACCAGCTCAGCCACTGGGCCACCACAGGCACTCAGGGTGCCCCTAGGACCCAGGGCAGGCAGGGCACCACTCAGGGTGCCCCTAGGACCCCGGGCAGGCGGGGTGTGGGGAGGTCTGGCCCCAGGGGCTGCAGAGGTATGTGTGTGGATGAAAGGAGAGGCCAAGAGTGCTAACATGGTGCTGGTGGCCAGAACCCCACAATCCTGGGGCCCAGATGTCGGTGACCTGAAGCTCAAGGGCACAGGTAGAAGGTCACAAGTTGCCTAACCGCATGTGATGTTCAGAGAGGGCGGGAGCACACGGGCAGCTAGCAAAAGGCCCGAGTGAGGACCCTTAACTGTGACAGGCTGAGTGCCAGGAACACCGAGCCACCCAGAACTGCAGCCTCCAAAGTCCGTTCTCTTGCACCTGAAACTTCAGAAATCTGCTCAAAATCTCAAGGGCGGGGGAGGAGGCATTTTACTGTGAGCCTTTAAACACCAGTGGCCTTTGTTACTATGTGTACATATTTCTTTGGTAAAATAAAAAGACACACAACCCACTGAGAAAGGCAAATTTCAAGGGCACTTTTCTGGCAGCCACGAAAATTCACTGAAAGACACTAAATTCAACTGCAATGGAGAATGTGGCTGTGGCCTTCATTTAGTGAGGTGGGTGCTGGCAAAGAACTTTTCAAACCACACTGTCGGGTGTCTCAAGGGGTCACTGTAAAATAGGGATGGCTGTCCCCACTTGATCAAATGGGTCACCTATTCTTGGGAAGGTGGCATCGAGAAAGCAGAAACTGCCTGGACGTCAGCTCCACGGTCTCACCAGCAAACAGGTCCTGGCACAGACACAAACAACCATGGACCCTACTCACACTGTCATTTGGGTGCAGGACCTGGAGACGTTCTCGGCCAGACTCCTGTCCCGGACGCCTCGATGTAGCCGCCGTGCTGACTGAGCGCAGAGAAGAGACGGCAGAGTCAGGACCTGCCCCTCTCCGTGTGCCCTGGCGCCTGGGGTCGCACTTGCATTCCAGAACAGAAGGCGCCACAGAGTTGCTGCTTTGCGGGCCCCACGCAGGACAACTCAAACCGGTGCTGGGTGCCACACCCCCCAGGCACCCTGCAGGGCCCAGGCCCATCGCTCTTTCCTGAGGGCCGGGCATGGAGTAGTGGCGCCTCCTGTGGGCTGTCTCTGGGAAGTCCCCTGCTCACAAGGAGCCTGCCCTCTGCCCATAGCAATGAGAGCGCAGAGAGGGGACAGGAGCTGTGCAAGCACGGCTGGGGAGGTCACCCAGCAGAGACTAAAGGGCAGAATGCACAGCTGTGGAGACTGAAGCCATTGGGTGCTTTGGCGGACCACAGCCTCATGGTGTTGACAGCGTTGTTCTTGTAGACTGGCACTGGGGTGTCGTACGGCATGGCCGGCACCACCTGGCCGAGGAAGAGATGGTTGTGGTGAGGACTGAGTCAGCCAGACGCACTCTCCAGGCCCGGGCCCAACCACGCAGCCCCACCAGCCTCCAGGACACCACCTCCCTGCTGAAGGCCGCCTGCCCGTCTTCTCTCCACCCGGACCATACCCGCCCTGCAGCCCCGCTCACAGACATCTTCCTCCACTAGGCTGACAGGGAAGCCCCCGAATACACTCCCGAGGTCATCCTGTCTCGGTAGCTTCACTGCTTCAGTGCTGACACCACTTAAGGATTCTCCCCAGCTCAGCTCCTTGAGGGGCTGCTGCCTTAACCTGCTCACACTCGATCCACAGCCACACCTTCCTCCCATGCCCTCGTCCACAGCCCTCCACACCTTCCCTCTTCTCACTCAACTAACTTCCCCCAGACACGACTTCCACTTCTGAACTCCAGTCCCACATCTGCAGTGAGGGTCCTCCTGTTGTGTACCTTGATAATCTAACTCTCGGCCAAAGCAAACCAGCCCGCACGCTCCACTCTCAACAGAAAATACAAGCCCTGCTCTCCGCCCACAGCGGATAGCCGCGCACCCCCTCCCAGTTCCCTGGCAGCTCTGCTCTTGGGAAGCTCAAGAAGTGCACAAATCTGAAGGTCTCTTCCAGCCCCCAGCCCCTCCAATGGGGCTTCTCACACTCATACAAGTGCAACTGTATGGCTTTACAAGACGAAGTCGGCTCCGGCAGCCACCAAGGACCACAGGACCGGGTAAGGGTGCCACCGGGTTAAAGCCCCAGTGTCATCTATCCCTCCCGATCTGCTCCCTGCCCACCCACGCCTTGTCCGAGCATGTGACAAGCCCTGCAAGGCACCCCCAACTCCCCTCTTGCCCTCGCCAGGGCCAGCCCTCTGGAGAGAGGCCCCCATCACGTTCAGTCGGGGCGCCCCAACAGTCTCTGGACCTCCACACAGACAGACATGTTCATCTTCTACGAGCATACACATTTAGAAAACCAAATCCCCTTCTCTGCCTTTTTAAATTAAATACTACTTACTATGACTTTTCAGGCCTCCAGCCAGTTCTAACCTCAGTACTCTATTTAAAACTCATGTTTCAGAAAATCTGAGGACTCACTTTTGCATGGTCGCAACTACCCCAGTCTCCATCTCAGCCTACCCACACCACTAGATGTCTGTGTCTTAACCATAGCAACCACTCCCTCCCACGAGGTCTCTCCCCCATCCCCCGACCCCATCAAACACCAAGATGTGTGCTCTCTGCTGTCTCTGAACACTGAATGGTCTCTCCACAATCGCACCCTGCCATGACTGGCACCACATTTTGCCAAGAACATCACGCTCTTGCCCTGGTCCACTATCAGGTACCAGCTAGGAAAGAGGGCCTGTGCCTATTCTAGGATACCCACTGAGGCCCCTACACCCATGGGCACCACTGACAGCCAGGGGCCACACCTGGAACCAGTAGCACGTGGCAGGAGAGCATACTGAGCACCTGCTGGGCAGCTGCTCACATCCCCCAGGGGACCAATGCCCTGTCCCCATCACAACACTGTCCTGCTTGCCATTAAACAATTGCTAGTCTCTCCCCAACACGCAGCTCCTGGTAAACAACACAGTACTTCACATGTGGCATTTTCTACTGTCTGAAAAGTTCTTGACGAAAACTAAGAAATCAGATACATGAAAAGAAAACCTCCAGGCTTCTGCCTTGAGTTAGGTCTTCTAGGAAAGCTTATGGTGGCTCATAGGAGTGCATACCTCCCACTCCTCAAAGCAAGCCAATTCAGCAACGAAACCCAGTGGTCACTGCACTCAGCTTATGCTTCCTGGGAAACTGCGGTGGGTTCCGGTGTGTCCAGCCACTTCGCGCCCTCAGAGGAGTGCTCCGTAGAAGTGTACAGGAAGCAGGCACTCTGGCCAGGCCTTCTCCCGGGGGTTGCGGTAGCGCAGCCAGTCATCCGCCTCCTCCACCTGGAATGCAGCCAGCAGCATGTTGAGTTCTCAGGAAAGGACAGTCCTTGGCACCAGGCTGACCCTGTCCTCGGTCTGAACTAATCATGCTGTTAAGATAACTTTCCCCAGGCCTGACCAGGTGGTGGTGCAGTGGATAGAGCATCAGTCTGGGATGCAGACGACCCAGGTTTGAAACCCCAAGGATGCTGGCTTGAGCATGGGCTCACCACCTTGAGCGTGGGGTCAAAGAGATGACAACAGTTTTGCTGGCTTGAGCCCAAAGGTCACTGGCTTGAAACCCAAGGTTGTTGGCTTGAAGCCCAAGGTTGCTGGCTTGAGCAGGGGGTCATGGCTTAGCTGGAGCCCACCCCCCTCAAGGCACATGTGAGAAAGCAATCGATAAACAACTAAGGTGCTGCAAATGAAGAATTGACATCTCTCATCCTCATCTCTCTTCCTTCCTGTTTGTCCCTATCTGTCCCTCTCTCTGTCTCTGTCTCTCTTGCTAAAAAAAAGAGAGAGAGAGAGAGATGACTCTCCTCAGCTCCCCAACACTGAAACAGAACTACAGCCTATTTACAATACAAAGATTTCCAATTTTAATCAAGGCCACATACAGTGGTACCTTGAGATATGAGCAGACCAACATATATGTATGTATATTTATATATATATAAATATATATATATATATTTTAAGATACGAGCTGCAACTCTGTCCATATTTTTGTTCGAGATTTGAGCAAAATTCTGAGATATGGGTCTGATTCGGGAAGCTGCTGCTAGTTGGCGCATTGGCACACAGGTCCAGTATTGGCAGCACAACACTAGCATCTTATTCTTTCTCACGTGTTACCCGCAGAATCAAGTCGAATCTCGTGTGCTGTACTTGTTCTTGCATCATTTTTGCATTTTTTACTAACTTTTTTTGTGTGCTATCATGGAGCTGAAGAAAGTGAGTGTAAAAAACAGTGGTGAGAAGAAGAAGAGAAAGATGTTGATAGAAGTAAAGCAAGAAGTAATAGAAAAACATGAGCGTGGTGTACGAGTGATTGAACTGGCAAGGCTGTACGACTGCAATACATCTACAGTCTGTACCATCCTTAAACAAAAGGATGCCATCAAAAGCACAAATCCAATGAAAGGAACTATAATTCTGTCCTAATTCAGGACAAATATCCATGAAGAAATGGATTAGCTTCTGCTGGTGTGGGTGAAAGAGAAAGAGCTGGCAGGAGATATAGTAACAGAGACTGTAATATGTGAAAAGGCACGTATTATTTACGGCGACTTGAAGAAGAAAGAATCATCAACCTCAAAAGAGGCAGCAGAAGATACGTTTAAGGCAAGTCACGGCTGGTTTGAAAATTTCAAGAAGAGATCTGACATCCACTCGGTGGTGAGGCATGGTGAAGCTGCGAGTGCTGATGTTAAGGCAGCTGAGGAGTACATCGCATGTTTTGCTGCGCTTATTACAAAGGAAGGCTACATCCCCCAATAAGTGTTCAACTGTGACGGAACAGGATTGTTTTGGAAAAAAATGCCCCGGAGGACTTTCATCACCACAGAGGAGAAGAAGCTGCCAGGCCATAAACCCACAAGGACCGTCTGACCTTTCCATTGTGTGCAAATGCTAGCAGTGACTGTAAAGTAAAGCCGCTGCTAGTGTATCATTCCAAAAATCCTTGAGCCTTTAAGACTCACAAGATTCTTAAAGAAAAACTACAGGTTATGTGGCGTGCCAATGCTAGGGCATGGGTTATGCAGCAGTTTTTCATTGAATGAGTATATCTCATCTTTGGTCCTGCAGTGAAGAAATATCTTCAAGAAAATAAATTCCCAATGAAAGCATTACTAATCCTTGATAATGCTCCAGCCCACGCACCTGGTCTTGAAGATGACATTCTTGATGAGTTCAAATTTGTGAAAGTCCTCTACCTTCCACCCAACACGACTTCAATCTTGTAACCTATGGATTAGCAGGTCATTTCCAACTTTAAAAAGCTTTACACAAAGCACTTGTTTCGCTGCTGCTTTGAGGTGACTGAGAATATAATTCTATCCCTTTGAGAGTTTTGGAAAGATCACTAAAACATCATGATATGTATATGCATTATTGACTTGGCATGGCAAGAGGTTACAAGAAGAACCTTAAACTCGGCATGAAAAAAGTTATGGCCTGATGTTGTTGCAGACAGGGACTTCGAAGGATTCAAACCAGAGACCGAGATCGAGGTAGAAGCGTTGGAGGAGATTGTGTCCCTCGGAAAGTCAATGGGTCTGGAGGTAGATGAGGGTGATGTAAATGAGCTTGTTGAGGAATATGAGGAGGAACTCTCAACTGAGGAGTTGAAGGAGCTACAGATGATGCAACATACGGAGCTTCTGCAAGAGATTAGTAGTGAGGAGAAGGTAGAGTTGGAGGAAGTGATTTCTACAAGTGAAATTAAAGACATGCTGGCAATGTGGGAGAAGCTTGCAAGTTTCATTGAAAAGAAACACTCAGAAAAAGTTTCAACTGGTTATGCTTCAGCACTTTTTAATGACATTTGTTTGTCACATTTCCGCAACATTTTAAAAGCAGGCAAAAGCAAACCTCTGTGGATAGATTTTTATTCAAAAGTCCTGCAAGTGAAAGTGCCAAAAGTGTAGCCAAAAAGGTAAAAATAGGTGATGATTAAATGAAAAATACATAATGTTAAGCTTAGGTTAAGTTTAAAGTTAAGAAAGTGCATTTTTTTACAATTAAGTTTTTGTGGTTTCATTTTAAGCAAAGAAAGTGAAGTTTTAGTTTTGTTTAAAGTAAAGAAAATGCAGTTTTAGTTTACATTTAGTGTTAAGAAAGTGCAGTTTTAGTTTACGTGTCTACAGTGCCTGCATCCCTCCCTCCCCCCTCCTCCGCCATTCACCTCCATTAGCTGCACTTGTCTGATTCCAAGGTAAGAATACAGTACTAAATAACACTTTTTTCTTTTATTTCATATATTCTGTTATGCATTGGTAAAGTATACATGTGTGTTTTTTAATTAAAAACATGTCTTTTTTCATAATGTAGGATGGTTTGGGGATGTTTCACAGGGCTGGAATGGACTAAATCTATTTCAGTTATTTTAAATGGGAGAAATTTGTGTGATATATGAGTTGACTGACATACGAGCTTGGTTACAGAACAAATTAAACTCGTATCTCAAGGTACCACTGTATACTGCAAAATCCCACCCACAATATAGCGAAAAAATCCACAATACAAAATTAGATATATACAATTTAAAAATCCGCGATACAGTGAGACTGTGAAAAGTGAACTGTTATATGGTGAAGGACAACTGTAATCAAGCTTACTCTACCCAGCAAAGTTATCAATTAGGTTAAAGACAGCCTGACCTCTGGTGACGCAGTGGATTAGGCATCAACCTGGAATGCTGAGGTCACTGGTCGAGGCTCTGAGTTTGCCTGGTCAAGGCGCACACGAGAAGCAACTACAAGTTGTTTCCTGCTTCTCCCTCTTTCTCTCTTTCTCTCTCTAAAAATCAATAAGCAAAAGAATCTTAAAAAAAATGATAAAGAGTTTCCCGGACAGGAAAAAGCAAAAAAAGTTCATCACCAATGAACTAGTATTACATAAAATGTTAAATGGTATTCTTTAAGAAGAAAAAAAATTAAAATAAGGAATAAAAGGGCAATAAATATGTCTATCAACAATTAATTTTTTAAAGATTTTATTTATTCATTTTAGAGAAGGGGAGAGAAAGAGAGAGAGAAGGGAGAGAGAAAGGGGGAGGAGCAGGAAGCATCAACTCCCATATGTGCCTTGACTGGGCAAGCCCAGGGTTTCGAACTGGCAACCTCAGCATTTCAGGTCGACGCTTTATCCACTGCGCCACCACAGGTCAGGCTCTATCAACAATTATTTAAATGCAAATGGCTTAAATGCTTTACTTAAAGGACATAGTGTAGCTGAATGAATAAGAAAATAAGACCCTTCTATATGTTGCCTACAAGGGACACATTTTCTATCAAAGGACACAGACAGATTAAAAGTAAAGGGATTAAAAAAGGTATTTCATGAAAATGGACACAAACAAATAAAAATCTGGGGTACCAATACTTATAGTAGACAAAATAGACTTTAAAACAAAGGCTATAACAAGAGACAAAACAGGACCGAATGATTCCACCTCTGGGTATTTATTCAAAGAAACCCAAAACATTAAGTCGAAAAGACATATGCACCCATTTTTCATTACAGCATTATTTACAATGGCCAAGATATGGAAACAACCTAAATGTCCATCAAAGAAGTGGTGCGTCTTTACAATGGAATATGATTCAGCCATAAAAAAGAATGAAATCTTGCCATCTGCAACAACATGGATACAGACCTAGAGGGTGTTGTGCTGAGTAAATTAAGTCAGAGACAGACAAATGCCATGATTTCACTTATAAGTGGAATCTTAGAACAAAGTAAACTCATAAACAAAACAGAAACAAACTCATACATACAGAAACATTTTAAGGGTTGCCAGAAGGTGGGGAGTCGGGGAGATAAATTAATAAGGTGAAGGAATTAAGAAGTACAAATTAGGCCCTGGATGGTTGGCTCAGTGGATAGTGTTGGCCAGTATATGGACGCTTCTCTCCTCCTTCCTCTCCCCCTTCTCTCTCTCTTCCCCTCCCCCAGTCAGTGGCTCAATTGGTTCAAGCTTTGGCCCCAGGAGTTGAGGATAGCTTGGATGGTCTGTGCGTTGGCCTCAGGCGCTAAAAATAGCTTGATTGATTTGTGCATTGGCCCAAGACAGAGATTGCTGGGTGGATTCTGGAGGGGGCACATGCAAGAGTCTGTCTCATTATCTCCCTTTCACTCACTTAAAAAAAAAAAAGAAGTACAAATTGGGCCTGACCAATGGTAGTGCAGGGGATAGAGTGACAAACTGGGACACTGAGGTCCCAGGTTCAAAACCCTGAGGTTGCCAGCTTGAATGCAGGCTTGCCACCTTGACCATGAGATCATTGGCTTGAGCATGGGATCATCAACATGATCCCAGGGACACTGACTTCAGCCCAAAGTTGTTGGCTTGAGCAAGGGGTCAGTGGCTGGGCTGGAGCCCCCTGTCAAAGCACATATAAGAAACAATCAATAGCCCTGGCCAGTTGGCTCAGTGGTAGAGTGTTGGCCTGGCGTGCAGGAGTCCCGGGTTCGATTCCCAGCCAGGGCACACAGGAGAAGCGCCCATCTGCTTCTCCACCCCTCCCCCTCTCCTTCCTCTCTGTCTCTCTCTTCCCCTCCGGCAGCCAAGGTTCCATTGGAGCAAAGTTGGCCCCGGGCGCTGGGGATGGCTCTGGTTCCGCTCTGCCTCAGGCGCTAGAATGGCTCTGGTTGCGGCAGAGCGATGCCCCAGATGGGCAGAGCATCGCCCCTTGGTGGGCATGCCAGGTGGCTCCCTGTTGGGCGCATGCGGGAGTCTGTCTGATTGCCTCCCCATTTCCAACTTCAGAAAAATACAAAAAAAAAAAAGAAAGAAAAAAGAAACAATCAGTAAATAATGAAAGTGGTGCAACTATGAGTTGATGCTTCTCTCCCTTCCTGTCTGTCTCTCTAAAAAAAATTAAATAAATAAAAAGACCTGTGGTGGCACAGTGGATAAAACATTGACCTAGAATGCTGAAGTTGCCAATTCAAAACCACCAGCTTGCCAGATTAAGGCACATAAGAGAAGCAACTGTTATGAATTGATGCTTCCCACCCCACCAACCCTCTCTCTGTGTCTCCTCTTTTAAACATCAACTTAAAAATCTAAAAAATAAATGAATGAAAAGAAAGAAAGAGAAAAAAGTACAAATTGGTAGTTACAGAATAGTCACGGGGAAGTAAGGTACAACATAGGGAATATAGTCAATTATATTGTAATAAATTTGTATGATAAAAGATATGTAGTATACTTATTGGGGGGACCACTTTGTAAATTATACAAACGTCTAATCACTGAGCTGTACACCTGGAACAAGTATACTGTGGTATGTCAACTGTAATTAAAAAATAAAAATAGGCCCTGGCCAGTTGGCTCAGTGGTAGAGCGTCGGCCTGGCGTGCGGGGGACCCGGGTTCGATTCCCGGCTAGAGCACATAGGAGAAGCACCCATTTGCTTCTCCACCCCCCCTCTTTCCTCTCTGTCTCTCTCTTCCCCTCCCGCAGCCAAGGCTCCATTGGAGCAAAGATGGCCCGGGCGCTGGGGATGGCTCCTTGGCCTCTGCCCCAGGCGCTAGAGTGGCTCTGGTCGCAGCAGAGCGACGCCCCAGAGGGGCAGAGCATCGCCCCCTGGTGGGCAGAGCTTCACCCCTGGTGGGCGTGCCGGGTGGATCCCGGTCGGGCGCATGCGGGAGTCTGTCTGACTGTCTCTCCCTGTTTCCATCTTCAGAAAAATACAAAAAAAAAAAAATAATAATAATAAAATAAATAAATAAAAACAGTCACAGAGATATAAAGGGCAGCATTGGAAATATAGTCAATAATACTGTAATAACTATGTGTGGTGTCGGATGGGTATTAGCCTTATTGTTGTCATCACTTTGTAAATTATTTAAATGTCTAACCGCCATGCTGTACCCTAAAACTAATATAGTATATGTCAAATGTAATTGAAAAATAATTTTAAAAATTAAATATTTTCAAAATTTTAAAATGTAACTGTTCATTAATTTACTTTTGGTTTAACCCTTTGAGTAGTACGAATGTTCATATGCCCTAGTGCCTCCTGACCATCCAGAGTATGATCGTACAAAAATTTTTATTTTAAAAATGTGTAGGGCAACATTAAAAAAAGGCAAATGTATGTTCTTCTTGTTTCCAAAAATTGGTTATCAAACAAACATGATTTTAAGTTAATAAAACTGGAACTGGAACTAATTTCACTTTTTGAAAAAAACTCACTCCCAGGGGTCAGCGAGCATGAAAAAAACTCACTACACAAAGAGTTAAAATAATAGTTATTTTGTAATAACATTATTGACATTAACATGTAATGGGATTATTCTTTTTTAAAAAAAAAACAACAAATTAATAAACATTAAAAAAATACAATGAGCCTGACCAGGTGGTGGTACAGGGGATAGAGCATCTGCCTGGGACACTGATGACCCACGTTCAAAACCTTGAGGTGGCCAACTTAAGCACAGGATCATAGACATGATCCCATGGTCACTGGCTTTAGCCCAAAGTTGCTGGCTTGAGCCCATGATTGCTGGCTTGAGCAAGGGGTCAATGGCTGAGCTGGAGCCCCCCCCCCCCCATCAAGACACATGTGAGAAAGAAATCAATGAACAACTAAGGTGCTGCAACTATGAGTTAATACTTTTCATCTCTTCCTTCCTGTCTGTCTGTCCCGTTTTCTCTCAATTTCTCTCACTAAAACAAACAAACAAACAAAAACACAATGAGATGCCACTTCACATCTGGTAGGACAATTATCATCAGAAAGTCATCAGATAATAATAAATGTTAGCTAAGAAATGAAAAAATCAGAACCCTCATACACTGCTGGTGGGATTGTAAAATGGTACAGCTACTTTAGAAACCAATCTGGCAGTTCCTCTAAATCAAGTCACCATTTGGCCCAGCAGTTCCACTCCTCGGCATATACCCCAAAGAAATTAAAACTTCAGTCCACTCAAAAACTTGTACATAATGGTCAAATGATAGAAATAAGTCTAAAGTCCATCAGTCGATAAATGTATAAATAAAATGTGGTGTATCCATACAATGGGATATTATTATTCAGCCATAAAAAGGAATCATGTACTGACATCTGCTACAAGAATGAACCTAGAAAATATTACACTAATAAAAAGAAGCCAGTCACAGAAGACCACATATTGTATGATTCCATTTATACAGAATATAGGTAAATCTATAGAAGCAGAAAGCACATTAGTAGTTGCCTGGAGCTGGGAGGATAGGGAGTTTCGTGTGGGTGACAGCTAAAAGTGTGGGGTTTCTTTCTGGGATCATGAAAATCTCTAAAACTGATTGTGACAATGTCTGCACAACTCTGTGAATATACCAAGACAACTTAACTGTATATTTGAATGGGGAAATTGTATGGTATGTGACTTTTACCACATTAAAGCTGTTAGCAAAAAAAATAGTACAAAAATTTGACAGATTACAGCAAAATAGAAGTTGTATATAAAATAGAATACTTCCAGTTGGAATAATGAAGAGCAAAAATGCCTTGTCCACTTTTCCCTAAAACATACTAAATATAAGAAAACAGAGGTGCAGAGGTGGATACATTCTTTCTCGGTTTTTATGGGTAAAACATTAGTGGAATATAGTGAGGGTAAGTTTTTCCATTTTATTCTTCATGACTCTGCAGTGGAAATCGGTAGTCATTCCTTGACATTATACTTTCTGAACAGTCAAAACAGAAACCGAGGACAAGGCAGGTTATCTTCATAGCAGTTATTCTTTAGTCTTACTATTCTGTTTTATCCCAGCTGTCATTGCCTGCCCCAGGCTGCTTTTCCTACTGTCTGGGTTAATTAGGCAGCCTGCTAGTTTAAAGTCACACACTTCTACTTTGAGAACATGGTGATTATTCTTCACTTCACAACTTGTTTTGTTTCTCTGTAGTATTATACCTTATGTTTTCTTCTGCTTCCTTTAGGAGAAATTACTGATCTTGCTTTATACACTGTGTCCGTAAAGTCATGGTGCACTTTTGACCGGTCACAGGAAAGCAACAAAAGATGATAGAAATGTGAAATCTGCACCAAATAAAAGGAAAACCCTCCCAGTTTCTGTAGGATGATGTGGCAGCATGTGCGCATATACAGATGATGACATAACACTGTGTATACAGCGGAGCAGCCCACGGCCATGCCAGTTGAGATGTGGACAGTACAGAGGAAAGTTCAGTGTGTTCTGTGGCTCACTAAATTCGAATCCGTGACCAAAGTGCAATGTGAATATCAGCGCGTTTATAACGAAGTGCCACCACATAGGAATAACATTACTCGGTGGGATAAGCAGTTGAAGGAAACCAGCAGTTTGGTGGAGAAACCCCGTTCTGGTAGGCTATCAGTCAGTGATGAGTCTGTAGAGGCTATACGGGATAGCTACCTAAGGAGCCCTAAAAAATCTGTGCGTGAGCCCACATCGAACTGCACTTAATAGGTATGAAACTGGGAGAGTTTTCCTTCTATTTGGTGCAGATTTCACATTTCTATCATCTTTTGTTGCTTTCCTGTGACCTGTCAAAAGTGTACCATGACTTTATGAACACACTGTATGTTATATCCTTTGAAAGTATTACCTTTCCTGAACATATATTAGAAAATATATATTAATTAAAAGACAAAAGGTAAAAGTGGTTATAATTTTTAGAACTCTGCATTGATTCATTTTAGTTCTGCACATAAGTAAACATTTTCAAGTTTGTTTACTTAAGGTGTGAAGTGTTTCTTTTTCTCTTTTCTTTCATAAAGTGTTGTTTCCAAGTATTTACCCTTTCTACTTGATATTTTATTTTTATTTTTATTTATTTTTATTTTTTATAAATTTTTATTAATGTTAATGGGATGACATTAATAATTCAGGGTACATATATTCAAAGAAAACATGTCTAGGTTATCTTGTCATTAAATTATGTTGCATACCCCTCGCCCAGAGTCAGATTGTCCTTCGTCACCCTCTGTCTAGTTTTCTCTGTGCCCCTCCCCCTCCCCCTAACTCTCTCCCTTCCTCCCTCCTGCGTCCTCCCTCCCCCCACCCCTGGTAACCACCACTCTCTTGTCCATGTCTCTTAATCTCGTTTTTATGTTCCACCAATGTATGAAATCATGTAGTTCTTGTTTTTTTCTGATTTACTTATTTCACTCCATATAATGTTATCAAGATCCCACCATTTTGCTGTAAATGATCTGATGTCATCATTTCTTATGGCTGGGTAGTATTCCATAGTGTATATGTGCCACATCTTCTTTATCCAGTCTTCCATTGAAGGGTTTTTTGGTTGTTTCCATGTCTTGGCCACTGTGAACAGTGCTGCAATGAACATGGGGCTACATGTGTCTTTACGTATCAGTGATTCTGAGGTTTTGGGGTATATACCCAGTAGGGGGATTGCTGGGTCATAAGATAGTTCTATTTGCAGTTTTTTGAGGAACCACCATACTTTCCTCCATAATGGTTGTACTACTTTACATTCCCACCAACAGTGTATGAGGGTTCCTTTTTCTCCACAGCCTCTCCAACATTTGCTATTACCTGTCTTATTGATAATAGCTAACAGGGGTGAGGTGGTATCTCATTGTAGTTTTGATTTGCATTTTTCTAATAACTAATGAAGCTGAACATCTTTTCATATATCTGTTGGCCATTTGTATTTCTTCCTGGGAGAAGTGTCTGTTCATGTCCTCTTCCCATTTTTTTATTGGATTGTTTGTTTGTTTGTTGTTGAGTTTTATGAGTTCTTTGTAAATTTTGGATATTAGGCCCGTATCTGAGCTGTTGTTTGAAAATATCATCTCCCATTTAGTTGGCTGTCTGTTTATTTTGATATCAGTTTCT
Source organism: Saccopteryx leptura (assembly GCF_036850995.1). Lineage (NCBI taxonomy): Eukaryota > Metazoa > Chordata > Mammalia > Chiroptera > Emballonuridae > Saccopteryx > Saccopteryx leptura. Next base: position 172,890,795 of record NC_089507.1, read on the forward strand.
CTTGCTGAGCAAAAACTTTTTATTCTGATGTAGTCCCATTCATTTATCTTTGCCTTCACTTCTCTTGCCATTGGAGTCAAGTTCATAAAATGTTCTTTAAAACCCAGGTCCATGAGTTTAGTACCTATGTCTTCTTCTATGTACTTTATTGTTTCAGATCTTATATTTAGGTCTTTGATCCATTTTGAATTAATTTTAGTACACGGGGACAGGCTGTAGTTGAGTTTCGTTCTTTTGCATGTGGCTTTCCAGTTTTCCCAACACCATTTGTTGAAGAGGCTTTCTTTTCTCCATTTTGTGTTGTTGGCCCCTTTATCAAAGATTATTTGACCATATATATGTGGCTTTATTTCTGGGCTTTCTATTCTGTTCCATTGGTCTGAGTGTCTATTTTTCTGCCAATACCATATAGTTTTGATTATTGTGGCCCTATAATATAGTTTAAAGTCAGGTATTGTAATGCCCCCAGCTTCATTGTTTTTCCTTAGGATTGTTTTGGCTATTCAGGGTTTTTTATAGTTCCATATAAATCTTATGATTTTTTGTTCCATTTCTTTAAAAAATCTCATAGGAATTTTGATGGGAATTGCATAAAATTTATATATTACTTTGGGTAATATGGCCATTTTAATTATATTTATTCTTCCTATCCAAGAACAAGGAATATTTTTCCATCTCATTGTGTCTTTTTCTATTTCTCTTAGCAATGCCTTGTAGTTTTCATTATATAGGTCCTTTACATTCTTTGTTATGTTTATTCCTAGGTATTTTATTTTTTTTGTTGCAATCGTGAAGGGGATTATTTTTTTGAGTTCGTTTTCTAATATTTCATTGTTGGCATATAGAAAGGCTATGCACTTTTGTATGTTAATTTTGTATCCTGCGACCTTACTGTATTGGTTTATTGTTTCTAGTAATCTTTTTGTGGAGTCCTTTGGGTTTTCGATGTATAGGATCATATCATCAGCAAAAAGTGATACCTTTACTTCTTCTTTTCCAATATGGATGCCTTTTATTTCTTTGTCTTGTCTTATTGCTCTGGCCAGAACTTCTAGCACCACGTTAAATAAGAGTGGAGAGAGTGGACAACCCTGTCGTGTTCCTGATTTAAGGTGGAAAGTCCTCAGTTTTACGCCATTTAATATGATGTTGGCTGGTGGTTTATCATATATGGCCTTTATCATGTTGAGATATTTTCCTTCTATACCCATTTTGTTGAGAGTCTTAAACATAAAATTGTGTTGTATTTTATCGAAAGCCTTTTCTGCATCTATTGATAAGATCATGTGGTTTTTGTTCTTTGTTTTGTTGATATGGTGTATTACGTTAACCGTTTTACGTATGTTGAACCATCCTTGAGATTCTGGGATGAATCCCACTTGATCATGATGTATTATTTTTTTAATATGTTGTTGTATTCGATTTGCCAGTATTTTGTTTAGTATTTTAGCATCTGTATTCATTAGAGATATTGGTCTGTAGTTTTCTTTCTTTGTGCCATCCTTGCCTGGTTTTGGTATGAGGGTTATGTTGGCCTCATAAAATGTGTTTGGAAGTATTGCTTCTTCTTCAATTTTTTGGAAGACTTTGAGTAGAATAGGAACCAAGTCTTCTTTGAATGTTTGATAGAATTCACTAGTATAACCGTCTGGGCCTGGACTTTTATTTTTGGGGAGGTTTTTAATAGTTTTTTCTATTTCTTCCCTGCTGATTGGTCTGTTTAGTCTTTCTGCTTCTTCATGACTCAGTTTAGGAAGGTTGTATTGTTCTAGGAATTTATCCATTTCTTCTAGATTGTTGTATTTGGTGGCATATAGTTTTTCATAGTATTCTACAATAATTCTTTGTATATCTATGATGTCTGTGGTGATTTCTCCTCTTTCATTTTGGATTTTATTTATTTGAGTCCTGTGCCTTTTTTCCTTGGTGAGTCTTGCCAAGGGTTTGTCGATTTTGTTGATCTTTTCAAAGAACCAGCTCCTTGTTTTATTGATTTTTTCTATAGTTTTTCTGTTCTCTATTTCGTTTATTTCTGCTCTGATTTTTATTACCTCCTTCTTTGGCTGGTTTTGGGTTGTCTTTGTTCTTCTTTTTTCTAGCTCCTTAAGGTGTGAAGTTAAGTGGTTTACTTGGGCTCTCTCTTGTTTGTTCATATAGGCCTGAAGTGATATGAACTTTCCTCTTATTACTGCTTTTGCTGCATCCCATAGATTCTGATATGTCGTATTTTCATTTTCATTTGTCTGTATATATCTTTTGATCTCTGCGCTTATTTCTTCTTTGACCCATTCATTTTTTAGAAGTATGTTGTTTAGTTTCCACAATTTTGTGGGTTTTTCCCCCTCTTTTTTACAGTTGAATTCTAGTTTCAAGGCTTTATGATCAGAGAATATGCTTGGTACAATTTCAATTTTTCTAAATTTGCTGATATTGTCTTTGTGGCCCAACATATGGTCAATTCTTGAGAATGTTCCATGTACACTAGAGAAAAATGTATACTTTGTCGCTTTGGGATGAAGTGTCCTGTAGATGTCTATCATATCCAGGTGTTCTAGTATTTCATTTAAGGCCACTATATCTTTATTGATTCTCTGTTTGGATGACCGATCTAGAGCCGTCAGCGGTGTATTGAGGTCTCCAAGTATGATTGTATTTTTGTCAGTTTTTGTTTTAAGGTCAATAAGTAGCTGTCTTATATATTTTGGTGCTCCTTGGTTTGGTGCATATATATTAAGGATTGTTATGTCTTCTTGATTCAGTGTCCCCTTAATCATTATGAAATGACCATTTTTGTCTCTGAGTACTTTTTCTGTCTTGTAGTCAGCATTATCAGATATGAGTATTGCTACACCTGCTTTTTTTTGGGTGTTGTTTGCTTGGAGTATTGTTTTCCAGCCTTTCACTTTGAATTTTTTTTTATCCTTGATGCTTAGATGAGTTTCTTGTAGGCAGCATACAGTTGGATTTTCTTTTTTAATCCATTCTGCTACTCTGTGTCTTTTTATTGGTAAGTTTAATCCATTTACATTTAGTGTAATTATTGACACTTGTGGGTTCCCTATTGCCATTTTATAAATTGCTTTCTGTTAGTTTTGTATCTTGTTTGATTCTTCTCTTTTGTTTTTCTATTGTTTGTTTTTGTTTGTTTGTATTCCATACTTCTTTCTTCTGCTGCTACCTTTTTAAAGTCAAGTGTTTTTGTGGTGATTTTTTCAAGGGTGGTTACAATTAAGTAATGAAAAGGGTACCTACCATATTCATTGTAGTACCCTTTCTTATGAGTATTTCTGCGCTTCATCGTCCTTTGCTACTGTTAATCTTCATCTTTTCTCCCTTTTTTTTTCTTTTGTTGTCACAGTTTAAGTTTGGTTTTATTGTTTTCTTGGTGGAGCTGTTACTTGTGGTTTTGTTTTCTTTTGTTCTTTGAATCTGGTTGGAAAAACCCCTTTAGTATTTCCTGGAGTGGGGGCTTTCTGATGATAAATTCTCTCATCTTTTCTGTATTTGTGAATGTTTTTATATCTCCTTCGTACTTGAAGGATAGCTTTGATGGGTATAGTATTCTTGGCTGAAAGTTTCTCTCTTTCAGGGCTTTGAATATTGGGGTCCACTCTCTTCTAGCTTGTAGAGTTTCTGCTGAGAAATCTGATGATAATCTAATAGGTCTTCCTTTATATGTTGTATTCTTCTTTTCCCTGGCTGCCTTGAGAATTTTTTCCTTGTCATTGGTTTGTGTCATCTTCATTATGATGTGCCTTGGAGTTGGTTTGTTGGGGTTAAGAAAACTCGGTGTTCTGTTTGCTTCTTGAATTTGAGGCTTTAGTTCTTTCCACAGGCTTGGGAAGTTCTCATCTATTATTTGTTTGAGTATATTCTCCATTCCATTTTCTTTCTCTTCTCCCTCTGATATACCTATTATTCTTATGTTATTCTTTCTGATGGAGTCAGACAATTCCTGTAGGGCTTTCTCGTTTTTTATTATTTTTGAGTCTCTTCTTCTCTCTGTTGTGCCTCAAGTTGCTTGTCTTCTATTTCACTAATCCTATCTTCTATCTGGGCTGTTCTATTACCTAAGCTTGTTATTTCGTTTTTCAGTTCATGAATTGAGTTTTTCATTTCTGTTTGATTTGTTTTTATAGTTTCAATTTCCTTGGTAATATATTCTTTGTGATTGTTGAGTTGTTTTCTGATTTCCCTAAATTGCCTTTCTGTGTTTTCTTGTATATCTCTGAGTATTTTTAAGATTTCTATTTTAAATTCTCTGTCATTTGGCTCCAAGGCTTCCAACATGTTAAATCTTTTCTCCATAGATTTTTCCACATCTATTTGTGTTACCTCTATCTTTTGTATCCATAATATTCGATTTCCTTTTTCTTATTGGCATCTGAAGGTGGTCTTGTTGATAGTGTTAATTAGAATTAATAAAGAATAAAAAGGGGGAAAAAAAGGGAAAACACTCCCCACACACAAAAAATAATAATTTATTATTTCCCCCTTTTTTCTTTCTTCTCCTCTCCTCCTCTCACCTCTTTAGGGAAATATCGTGATGACCTGTGAATTATATTATGCTAAATGGAACAAAAACTGCCTATAACTGAGGGCCTGATTTGGGGTGAAGAGTTCAAGGGGCAAAAAAGGGAGTAGGGACCTACTAAATGCAAAAAAAAAAAAGGGAGAATATCTTAGACAAGCATAAAATGATTTGCTTGTAAGTGATCGTCGACTAAGATATATAATGAGAGGGATAAGAGGGAAACAGAAAAAAGGAGAGAAAAAATAATAATATTTAAAGAAGAAAAAAAATAATAAGTAAAAATCTGTTGTATTAAGTGGAGCGAAGACTAAATACAATGGAGACTTTGGGTTGGGAGGAATGCTAGTGAGTTAAAAAGCAATGTAAAAAGTACCCAAAATGCCACAAATACAAACAAATAAAGGAAAACCAAGAACAAAAGCAGAAAAGAAAAAAAAAAAGAAACAACAAAAAAAAACAAAAAAAACTTGAGTCCCAAATTAAATAATTTGTTCATGATTGAGGATTAACTGGGAGGAAAAGTAAAAGGAGAAAAGAAGAAATGAATAGAAAGGAAAAAATAAGAAAAAGAGAGAAACGAACGAAGAAAAAAAAGGAAAGGGAAAAAAAAACAAAAGAAAACAAAAGGGGAGAGAGTGAGAGTTAAGGGTTTTGGAGTGTAACCCTAAAGGGTAGTAAGGGTGAAGAAAATAAATAAAATGTAACACTCATGGGTAGTGTAGTTCAAGAAAAGGGTAGCATAAGATGGGCAGAGAATAAAAGGACTGAGGTGGAGGAAATACAAATAATAATAAAGGCAATAAGAAAGAAGAAAGAAACAACAACACCAAAGAATTAGTGGAACAAGTTATAAAGTCTGTGGATTTTTCTTGATTTTGAGAGGTTAACTTCTTCCTTTTTCTTTTCTCTCCCTCTTCCTGGTCGGTGACTTTGTACCCCAGGTTTTGCCCCTGTGTCATGCTTAGGTAGGGATTTGCAGTTGATGGGATTCTATGGCAATGTCATATAATTGGCTTTAGTCTCGCTGGTAGTCAAGGCTTGTTGGCATTTGCAGAGTCCAACAATGAGAGAGTTTGCTTTCCTGGAGTCTCTCCCCTAGTCTCCCCTTCCTGAATTAGCAGCCTGGTGATCCAGCTATGAGGCTGCCACTGCTTCTGTCTGGGGAGTAAGAGGCTCAAAGAGCTGGGAAATCCCCACTCTATCTTCACTCAGCACAAGGCTCTGGGTAAGGCTCTGGCAGTCAGAGCCTCCAGTGTAATCAGGTGGGGCTGGGAGTCAATTGTTGTCAAGGTGACTGTTCAGCGCCTACCATTCAGTTGGACCACTCAACCCAGGCTTTCCACACTTTGTAGCCTGTTTTGGCTGGGAAGAAGATGCACTATTCGCTGCTTGCTGTATAGATCTTAATATCTGCCAAGTCCCTCTTGTTAGGTATATCCCTGAATATGGAGGCTCTGTCAATCAGAAGTTGCCCCTGCCCCTTTAGTGAACGGCACTGAAAAATATTATGCCTCTTGTCTTAGATCGCTGAACTGGGAGAGATCTTATCAATTAGAACCCCGTTGGTGCGCAGATTTCGTGGGTTAAGCTAATTTCAGTGATTGGATCCGCAGCTGTGCTCCAGAGAGTATTTCAGGCTGCCTGCGCGCCCCTCCCCCAATGCTTGATTGTTAGCTTGAATGGCTGGGTGAGGTGCCCCGCCCACGGAGAGAATCTCCTGACTAGGAAAGACAGGTTTGGCGCCCCTCCCGGACTGCGGCACAGGGGCGCACGCGCGGCTTCTCAGTGCATGCCGGTGGCCGGGACTCCCCGGACCGCAGCACGGGGCATGCGCGTGGCTTCTCAGTGCACGCCGGTAGCCGGGACTCTCCGGACTACGGCGCGGGCAGCTGCATGTGTGGGTTGACTCACCACAGGCGTATTCCCTCCTCGGCAACAGTCCTTTCGCTTTCAGTGTGTGTGTGGAACTCCGGGATGCTCCGAGGATATATTTTTCTGTTTCTAGTTGATAAATTTGTTGAGATTTTGGGGAGATCTGTCGGACACGCTGCTCACAGCGCCATTTCCGTGATGTCCCTTTCTACTTGATATTTTAGAAAAAAACTTATGTTTTAAAATAAGGGGAAGAGTCACTTTCACTTTAGAACTATTGTTTTTTTCCTTTTAACTTTTAAAGATTTTATTTATTGATTTTAGAGAAAGGAAAGAAAGTGAGAGAAAGGTGGGGGTGAGGGGAGGAGTGGGAAGCATCAACTCCCAGGTGCTTGCCTGACCAGGTGGTGGCGCAGTGGATAGAGCGTCGGACTGGGATGCAGAGGACCCAGGTTTGAGACCCCAAGGTCGCCAGCTTGAGCACGGGCTCATTGGGTTTGAGCAAGGCTCCCCAGCTTGGACCCAAGGTTGCTGGCTTGAGCAAGGGGTTACTCAGTCTGCTATAGCCCCACGGTCAAGGCACATATGAGAAAGCAATCAATGAACAACTAAGGTGTCACAAAGAAAAACTAATAATTGATGCTACTCATCTCTCTCCATTCCTGTCTGTCCCTGTCTATTCCTCTCTCTGACTCTCTCTCTGTTCCTGTAAAACACACACACACACACACACACACACACACACACACACACACACACACACACACACACAAACCTCCCAGGTGTTTCTCATATGTGCTTTGACCAGTCAAGGCCGGGGTTTTGAACCAGTGACCTCAGCATTCCAGATCAATGCTTTATCCACTGCACCACCACAGGTCAAGCTCATTTTTTTCTTTTTAAAGTATTATCTCGCCCTGGCTGGTTGGCTCAGCGGTAGAGCGTCGGCCTAGCGTGCGGAGGACCCGGGTTCGATTCCCGGCCAGGGCACACAGGAGAAGCGCCCATTTGCTTCTCCACCCCTCCGCCGCGCTTTCCTCTTTGTCTCTCTCTTCCCCTCCCGCAGCCAAGGCTCCATTGGAGCAAAAGATGGCCCGGGCGCTGGGGATGGCTCTGTGGCCTCTGCCCCAGGCGCTAGAGTGGCTCTGGTCGCAATATGGCGACACCCAGGATGGGCAGAGCATCGCCCCCTGGTGGGCAGAGCGTCGCCCCCTGGTGGGCGTGCCGGGTGGATCCCGGTCGGGCGCATGCAGGAGTCTGTCTGTCTCTCCCTGTTTCCAGCTTCAGAAAAATGAAAAAAAAAAAAAAAAAAAAAAAAAAAGTATTATCTCTTGTTTTGGGTTTCTTGATATTCAGATGTTAATTTAGTGGGTTAAATAGACTACATGCAGTAACCTTAGAAAGAAAAACTGCCTTCAAATCTGTAATCAACATGAATATTTAAACTATCATAATCTTGTAAGGTTTTTTATGGTTGTTTGATACACATCAATTTGTTTACTAAATTAAATATTTACTAAATAAATAAGTTTAAATCTCATGAATTAGAGCTACACTCATTGAAATTATTATCTTTTTAGAATTAAAATTTATTCTTTTTTTTTTTTTTTTGCATGAGAGAAAGACAGACAAGAAAGGAAAGAGAGATGAGAAGCATCAACCCATAATTGCAGCACCTTAGTTGTTCATTGATTGCTTTCTCATATGTGCCTTGACCAGGAGGTTCCAGCTGAGCCAGTGAACCCTTGCTCAAGCCAGCAACCTTTGGGCTCAAGCCAGTGACAATTGGGTCATATCTATGACCCCACGCTCAAGCCAGCAACACCTCACTCACGATGCTGAGCCCGCACTCAAACCAGTGACATTGGGGTTTTGAACCTGGGTCCTCAGCATCTCAGCTCAATGCTCTATCCACTGTGCAACCATCTGGTCAGGCTCTTCTATGTTTTAAAAAAGATTTTACTTATTGATGTTTTTAGAGAAAGGAGAGAGAGATAAGGGGAGGAAGGAATAGGAAGCATAGTAGTTGCTTCTCATATGTGCCCTGACCAGGTATGCTGAGGGTTTTGAACTGGCAACCTCAGCATTCCAGGTTGATGATTTATCCACTGCACCATCAAAAATCAAGCAAATTTACTCTAATTTTGAAGAAAAAATTGGAGTATAAAAAGGTGACAGTGGTTTATATAAATTACATCAATATTAAGTAGAGATTTATTCAGAGATTTTTCAGTAAACATTAAAAATGCTTTATTTAATAACTTTTAAAATCTGTAGAATTGAAAAGCTAAGAAAACCTATTTGTTGAGGAGCCAAGATGGTGATGACGTAGGCAGATGTTCCACTCACCTCCACCTAGTACCAAACTGGGACTATATCTAAATCTAAGAACAATCATCCTGAAAAACCAACTCAGGACTAAATTCACAGAGGAAGCCACATTGAAGCAGGTAGGAAAGGCAGAGATGTGAAAAGGGCTGTTGGAAGTTAGTATTACTGAGCCCACCTTCTTCATAAAGACATCACAACAAATATGGGAGTCAGAGCAGAGCTACCTAATACACAGTCAAAATGGCCAAAGAAATATGCCCCAAATGAATCAACAAGAGAAATCACCAGAAAAAGAATTAAGTGAAACGGAAGCAACCAAACTACCAGACGTAGAATTTAAAACAGGTTTTTAAGATGCTCAATGATCTTAGTAAGAATGGATGATCTCAGTGAGAACTTAAACAAAGAGATAGTAAGCACTAAAAAGGACATTGAGATAATAGAAAAGAACCAGTAAGAAACAGTGCATACAATATATGAAATGAAGACTGCACTAGATGTGACATCTTAGGACAAGTGGTGCAGGCCACCAGCCATGAAAACTGAGTACATCCAGTACATGGCTGGAGGCAAAAGATAAACAACCATTAGAAATGTAGCAATATTTTCCACTGAACTCTATGTACCCAGATCAAGGAAGCCCCTACCCTAGAGACTTAGCCAAGAATAAGGTCAGCTAATCACACCTCCTCTGCCCTTGTAAACGCTGCTTGCTTGCTCAACCTAGATAGCCACCCTATAAAAAGGAGCCATTTTAGAAGCTCGGGGCTGCAGTGTTCCCTTGAGTGGGTTGCCTGCAGTCCCTGTGCAGGTTTGCAATAAAACTTATAAAATTCACTTTGGGTTTGCTGTGGTCTGTCTCCTGGGATGTAACACTAGAAGTAATCAATAGCCAGTTGGAAGAACTGAAGAATCAAATCAGTGACATAGAAGACAAGATAAATGTAAGCACAGAAGCAGAGCAGCAAAAAGAAGAGGCTCAAGGCTGTAGAAACTCAAAGAGGTCTCTGCAACAACATCAAGCAAAACAACATCGTCATTGTAGGGGTTCCTGAAGGAGAAAAGAACAAACAAGGGATAGAGAAATTGTTTGAAGAAATAGCTGAAAACTTCCTTAATCTGGTGAAGGAGAATGTCACATAAGTACAGGAAACACAAAGAGTCCCACTCATGATGAATCCAAAGAGGCTTACAGCAAGACACATCATATTAAAATGCCAAAGAAAGAATTCTAAAAGATGAAGCTGAAAGAAAAAAGAAATTACCTCCAAAGGAACCCCTCTAAGGCTGTCATATGACTTCTCAATGAAACACTTCAGGCCAGAGGGGAATGGCAAGAAATATTCAAAGTGATGAAAAACAAGAATATACAACCAAGACTACTCTATCCAGAAAAGCTATCACTTAAAATTTTAGGGAAGCCTCACCTGTGGTGGCACTGCAGTTTCCAGTATAAAACCCTGGGCTTGCCCAGTTATAGCACAAATGACAAGCAACAAGCAAACAATGAACAACTGAAGTGAAGCAACTATGAGTTGATACTTCTCACTCCTCTCCTCTTCTCTCAGCAAAATCAATACATAAAATCTTTAAAAATAAAACAGGCTGACCTGTGGTGGTGCAGTGGATAAAGCATCGATCTGGAACACTGTGGTCCCCGATTTGAAACCCTGGGCTTGCCTGGTCAAGACACATATGGAAGTTGATGCTTCCTGCTTCTCCCCCTCTTCTCTCTCCCTCCCTCCCTTCCTCTCTCCCTTTCTCTCTCTCTCTCTCCTCTATAAAATGAATAAAGTCTTAAAAATTTTTTTAATTAAAAAATAAAATAAAGTAAAATAAAATTGAAGAAGAAATAAAGAGCTTCCAGACCAAAATAAGGCTAAAGAAATTCACTACCACCAAACCAGTATTATAAGAAATGTTAAAGGGCCTGCTATTGGAAGAAGAAAGAAAAAAAATCAAGAAAAAAAGGATTATAGGCTTAAAGAATAAAATAGCAACACATAAGTACATATCAATAATAACCTTATATATTAATGTATTAAATGCTCCAATCAAAAGACACCAGGTAACTGAATGGATAAGAAAACAAGACCCATATATATGCTGTCTACAAGAGACCTATCTCAGAACAAAAGATACACATAGAGTAAAAGTAAAGGGATGGGAAAAAATATTCCATGCAAATGGAAATGAAAAAGTGGGGTAGCAATACTTACAATTGACAATATTGTCCTTAAAACAAAGTTCCTAGTAAGGGACAAAGAAGGTCATTACATAATGATAAAGGGAACAATCAAATAAAGGATATTGGCCCTGGCTGGTTGGCTCAGCGGTAGAGCGTTGGCCCCGCATGTGGAAGTCCCGGGTTCTATTCTTGGCCAGGGCACACAGGAGAAGCACACATCTGCTTCTCCACCCTTCCCTTTCTCCTTTCTCTCTATCTCTCTCTTCCCCTCTGCAGTCAAGGCTCCTTTGGAGCAAAGTCGGCCTGGGCGCTGAGGATGCTCCATGGCCTCTGTCTCAGGTGCTAGAATGGCTCCAACTGCAGGGGAGCAACACCCCAGAGGGGCCGAGAATCGCCCTCTGGTGGGCATGCCGGGTGGACCTTGGTCGGGCATATGTGGGAGCCTGTCTGTCTGCCTCCCCACCCCCCTTCTCACTTTGGAAAAATATAAAAGAGAATATTACCATTGTAAATATTTATGCACCCAATATAGGAGCACCTAAATACATAAACCAGGTTTGGACATAAAGGGAGTGTTCTACAGCAATACAGTCATAGTAGGGGATTTTAACATCCAATTGATATCAATGGATAGATCCTTCAGACAAAATCAACAAAGAAACAACAGCTTTAAATTTTTTTTGTTTGCTATTAGTTTTTCATGTTTTTTTATTATTAATTTTAATGGAGTGACATTGATAAATCAGAGTACATATGTTCAGAGAAAACATCTCCAGGTTATTTTGACATTTGATTATGTTGCATACCCATCACCCAAAGTCAAATTGTCTTCCGTCACCTTCTATCTAGTTTTCTTTGTGCCCATCCCCTCCCCCAACCCCCTCCCTCTCCCCACCCCCGTAACCACCACCCTCTTGTCCATGTCTCTGAGTCTCATTTTTATGTCCCACCTATGTATGGAATCATATAGTTCTTAGTTTTTTCTGATTTACTTATTTCACTCAGTATAATGTTATCAAGGTCCATCCATGTTGCTGTAAATGATCTGATGTCATCATTTCTTATGGCTGAGTAGTATTCCATAGTATATATGTACCACAGCTTTTTAATCCACTCGTCCACTGACGGACACTTGGGCTGTTCCCAGATCTTCGCTGTTGTGAACAATGCTGCCTTAAACATGGGGGTGCATTTCTCCTTTTGACACAGTGCTACGGTGTTCTTGGGGAATATTCCTAAAAGTGGGATAGCTGGGTCAAGAGGCAGTTCGATTTTTAATTTTTTGAGGAATCTCCATACTGTTTTCCACAGTGGCTGCACCAGTCTGCATTCCCACCAGCAGTGCAGGAGGGTTTCCTTTTTTCCACATCCATGCTAGCACTTGGTCTGTGTTGTTTTGTTGATTAGAGCCATTCTGACTGGTGTGAGGTGATATCTCCATTGTGGTTTTAGTTTGCATCTCTCTAATGATTACTGATGTTGAGCAGCTTGTATCTTAAAAAAAATTCATATGTTGGTCTGTTCGTATCTCAAGGTACCACTGTATATATTTGCTCACTTATAGTTTGCATTGGGTGTGGGAGACAGGCTATGAGACGGCAAAGTTATTATAGCCTATGGCTTAGTTTTTTGTTTTTTTTTTGTTTTTTGTTTTTTTAAATAAATTTTTATTTTAATGGGGTGACATCAATAAATCAGGGTACATACATTCAAAGAAAACATTTCCAGGTTATCTTGTCATTTAGTTCTGTTGCATACCCATCACCCAAAGAGAGATCATCCTCTGCCACCCTCCATCCAGTTCTCTCTGTACCCCTCCCCCTCCCCCTCTCCCTCCTTCCCTCCCCCCACCCCCCCATAGCCACCACACTCCTGTCCATGCCTCTTAGTCTCGCTTTTATGTCCCACCAATGTATGGAATCCTGCAGTTCCTGTTTTTTTCTGATTCACTTATTTCACCCCGCACAGTGCTACCAAGACTCCACCATTCCTCTATATGTGATCCAATGTCACCATTTCTCCTAGCTGAATAATATACCATGGTGTATATGTGCCCCATCTTCTTCATCCAGTCCTCTATTTTTTTTACAGTGATTAAAAGCCTTTAAGCAAACTCTTGGCCAATACAGCAAGAATCCCTAAAAGAGTAGTGTCCTTAACATGTTCCCCAAGTCCAAGTTGGCCCCATCACCATGCCAAGTCCCTGAAAAATGCAACCCAACCACAGTTCAGTCTGTTAGGAGCTGTCACAGGGAGCAGGAGTCCAGGAAAGTTCCCCACAGGAAAAGTCCGCATGGCACTGGAATTGTTGTCACCATTCTATACTTTGCAGCTCATGTCCAAGTCCCAATGACCGCTGCTTCTAGCTGGTAATGATTCAGGTAGACTGGAAAAAGCCATTTGCAGCATGCGTGGATATGAAGCTTCTGTTCTCCTCTGCCTGGAGAGATGAGACCAGGTTGCTCTTCCCTGGAGCTCTGCGACTGTGGCATGGTAAAGAGAGCCTTGGGATATACTAAGCTGGGTGGCAAAGGTAAATTCATAATACAAGTTGGCAAAAGGAGGAAAGAGAGCTCTAAATTAGGAGTAGGTCCCAGCCTGAAATATGAGTGGGGCATTTAGGTAGGAGGGATAAAGGAAACACTATATATTAAGCAAAGCAGCAGAAAACAGGACTATCAACACCCACAACAGAGATCTTTGAGGGAAGAATAAAAAACCTGACTATTCAGGCAAGACATAGTTAAGTGGCCCTTGTGCGAATGAGATCAGTTTACCTGCTTCTTGGAAGAAATACCCTAGGCTCGTCCACAGTGTCGTAGATGGGGCCGACGGCCCTGGGCACCTTCAGCCTTCAGTGGCAAACCCCAGCTTTCTGGGCAAGGTTAGGTCATAGGTGGCTGGAGCAGGACTGGAAGAGACTGATCCCTCCCTTAGAGGAGCGAGGGGGAAGCCTAACTTCCAGTGTCCCTGTTTCCTCACAGCAGAGGCGTGTAAGCCTGGCAGGCTTTAGCTCAATGACCTTCCTTTCCACTATTGAAGCAGGACCCAGATGGCATCCTATGAGACCCCTTTGGGGTGTTGGAGCCTTTAAGGGTGTATCCTAAAAGCTGGTAGTTTCCCTGATCTCTATTGGGCTTTTTCTGCCTCTAGGTATCTTAAAAGCCATTCTCAGAAGATCTCGCTGAGGGGTTTGAGGATCCCCATCCGCCTATATAAATCTTTTCCATATATCTGGAGCTGTTTGGAAAAAAGACAGAACAGTGTTATTAGCTAGATCTAATAAAGAAGGTAGTAGTTTGCAGGCGAAAAAGATTTGGTGCCTCCTGTTCATCAGCATTCAAAAGAAATGTAAATTTTTTTTTTTTTTTTAAGTAAAAAGCATGATATGGTAGACCCGTTGGAGTCATTGGCCTGGTGTGCAGGATTCCCGGGTTCAATTCCTGGCCAGAGCACACAGGAGAAGTGCCCATCTACCTCTCCACTCCTCCCTCTCTCCTTCCTCTTCGTTTCTCTCCTCCCGCCCGCAGCCAAGGCTCCACCGGAGCAAATCCACCCTGGGCACTAAGGATGGCCCCACGGCCTCCGCCCCAGTTGCTAGAATGGCTCGGGTTGTAACAGAGCAACATCCCAGATGGGCAGAGCATTCCCCCCGGTAGGCATGCCAGGTGGATCCCAGTCAGGCGCATGCAGGAGTCTGTCCGACTGCCTCCCCATCCCCATCCTCAGAAATATACAAAAAATAAATAAATAAAAGAAAAAATACTAAAAAAAAAAAAGAAAAAAAAAAAAAAAAGAAAAAAAAGGGAGGGGGCATTCCCTTGTGCTAAAGCTCCAGGGAGCATGGAGTGAGCTTGAGTATGTCCTATGAAACATGGAGCTCTATGTTTACATATAAGTCTTTGAAGAAGGAGGAACTGCTGAAGTAGTTTATCAGCATTTGTCCCTAAGACAGCAGTCTTTGTAGTGGGAACACCATATGTAAATATTTGCTGTCTGTCTATAGATTAAGGGGGGAATATGGCAAATGCTGAAAAGTCATGATCTTTGTGACCCTCCCCTCCCCCAACCCCCTCCCTCTCCTCCCCCCACCCTGTAACCCCAACACTGTTGTTCATGTCTCTGAGTCTCATCTTTATGTCCCACCTATGTATGAAAACATATAGTTCTTAGTTTTTTCTGATTTACTTCTTTCACTCAGTATAATGTTATCAAGGCCCATCCATGTTGTTGTAAAAGATCCTATGTCATCATTTCTTATGGCTGAGTAGTATTCCATAGTATATATATACCAAAGCTTTTTAATCCACTCGTCCTCTGATGGACACTTGGGCTGTTTCCAAATCTTTGCTATTGTGAACAATGCTGCCATAAACATGGGGGTGCATTTCTTCTTTTCAAACAGTGCTATGGTGTTCTTGGGGTATATTCCTAACAGTGGTATAGCTGGGTCAAGAGGCAGTTCGATTTTTAATTTCTTGAGGAATCTCCATACTGTTTTCCATAGTGGCTGCACCAGTCTGCATTCCCACCAGCAGTGCAGGAGGGTTCCCTTTTCTCCACATCCTCGCCAGCACTTATTCTGTGTTGTTTTATTGATGAGCGCCATTCTGATTGGTGTGAGGTGATATCTCATTGTGGTTTTAATTTGCATTTCTCTAATCATTAGTGATGTTGCACATTTTTTCATATGCCTATTGGCCATCTTGTGTCCTCTTTGGAGAAGTGTCTATTCATTTCTTTTGCCCATTTTTGGATTGGATTGTTTGTCTTCCTGGTATTAAGTTTTACAAGTTCTTTATAAATTTTGGTTATTAACCCCTTGTCAGACGCTATGTCAAATATATTCTCCCATTGTGTAGTTTGTCTTTTTATTCTGTTCTTATTGTCTTTAGCTGTGCAGAAGCTTTTTAGTTTGATAAAGTCCCATTTGTTTATCCTGTCTTTTATTTCACTTGCCTGTGGAGACAAATCAGCAAATATATTGCTGTGAAAGATGTCAGAGAGCTTACTGCCTATGTTTTCTTCTAAGATGCTTATGGTTTCATGGCTTACATTCAAGTCTTTTATCCATTTTGAGTTTATTTTTGTGAGTGGTGTAAGTTGGTGGTCTAGTTTCATTTTTTTGCAGGTAGCTGTCCAGTTTTTCCAACACCATTTGTTGAAGAGGCTGTCTTTACTCCATTGTATTGTCTTACCTCCTTTGTCAAATATCAGTTGTCCATAGAGCTGTGGGTTTATTTCTGAGTTCTCTGTTCTGTTCCATTGATCTATGTGCCTGTTCTTATGCCAGTACCATGCTGTTTTGAGTACAATGGCTTTATAATATAACTTGATATCTGGAAGTGTGATACCTCCCGCTTTTTTCTTCCTTTTCAGGATTGCTGAGGCTATTCGTGTTCTTTTTTAGTTCCATATAAATTTTTGGAATATGTGTTCAATGTCTTTGAAGTAAGTCATTGGTATTTTCATTGGTATTGCATTGAATTTATAAATTGCTTTGGGTAATATAGACATTTTAATGATGTTTATTCTTCCTAACCATGAGCACGGTATATGCCTCCACTTATTCGTATCTTCCCTGATTTCTTTTATCAATGTTTTATAATTTTCCGAGTACAAGTCTTTAATCTCCTTAGTTAGATTTATTCCTAGGTACTTTATTTTTTTGGTTGCAATGGTAAAGGGGATTGATTCCCTTATTTCTCTTTCTGACAGTTCATTATTAGTGTATAAAAATGCCTCTGATTTCTGAATGTTGATTTTATATCCTGCCACCTTGCCAAATTCTTTGATCAGGTCTAGTAGTTTTTTGACTGAGACTTTAGGGTTTTCTATATACAATATCATGTCACCTGCAAATAATGATAGTTTTACTTCTTCTTTTACAATTTGGATGCCTTTTATTTCTTTTTCTTGTCTGATTGCTGTGGCAAGGACTTCCAGAACTATGTTGAATAAGAGTGGTGAAAGGGGGCACCCCTGCCTTGTTCCTGATCTTAAGGGGATTGCTTTTAATTTTTGCCCATTGAGTATGATGTTGGCTGTGGGTTTGTCATAGATGGCCTTTATCATGTTGAGGTATGTTCCCTGTATTACCCACTTTGCTGAGAGTTTTGATCATGAATGGGTGCTGGACTTTATCAAATGCCTTTTCTGCATCTATTGAAATTATCATGTGGTTTTTCTCCTTTCTTTTGTTTATGTGATGAATCACATTGATTGATTTGCGAATATTGTACCAGCCTTGCCTCCCAAGAATAAATCCTACTTGATCATTGTGTATGATTTTTTCCATATATTGCTGGATCCGGTTTGCTAATATTTTGTTGAGGATTTTTGCATCTAAGTTCATCAGGGATATTGGCCTATAATTTTCTTTTTTTGTGTTGTCTTTGCCTGGTTTTGGAATCAGAATTATGCTCGCCTCATAAAAGGAGTTTGGGAGTCTTCCTTCCTCTTGAATTTTTTGAAATAGCTTGAGAAGGATAGGAGTTAGTTCTTTTTTGAATATTTGGTAGAATTCACTTGTGAAGCCATCAGGCCCAGGACTTTTTTTTTTTGGGAGTTTTTTGATAGCTGTTTCAATCTCATTTGTTGTAATTGGTCTGTTTAGGTTTTCTGATTCTTCCAGATTGATTTTTGGAAGATTATATGATTCAAGGAATTTGTCCATTTCATCTAGGTTGTCTAGTTTTTTTGCATACAGTTCTTCATAGTATTTTCTTACAATATTTTGTATTTCTGTTGTGTCAGTTGTTATTTCTCCACTCTCGTTTCTAATTTTATTTATTTGAGTCCTCTCTCTTTTTTTCTTGGTGAGTCTTGTTAAAGGTTCATCGATCTTGTTTACCTTTTCAAAGAACCAGCTCCTGGTTTCATTGATCCTCTGTATTGTTTCTTTAGCCTCTATGTCATTTATTTCTGCTCTGATCTTTATTATTTCCTTCCTTCTACTAGCTCTGGGCTTTACTTGCTGTTTTTTTTCTAGTTCTTTTAGATGCAGGGTTAAGTTGTTTATTTGAGCTTTTTCTAGCTTCTTGAGGTATGCCTGTAATGCTATAAACTTCCCTCTCAGGACTGCTTTTCCTGTGTCCCATAAATTTTGAGTTGATGTATGCTCATTATCATTTGTTTCTAGGAATTTTTTAATTTCTTCTTTGATCTCAATGTTAGCCCATTCATTGTTTAATAATGTGCTATTTAGTTTCCAAGTGTTTGAATGTTTTTCAATTTTTCTATTGTGGTTGATTTCTAGTTTAATGCCATTGTGATCAGAGAAAGTGCTCGATATGATTTCAATCTTCTTAAATTTGTTGAGCCCGCTTTTGTGCCCTAACATGTGGTCTATTCTAGAGAATGTACCATGAGCGCTTGAAAAGAATGTATATTCTGCTGCTTTAGGATGAAAGGTTCTGAAGATATCTATTAAATCGAGTTGATCTAATATGTCCTTTAAGTCTGCTGTTTCTTTGTTAATTTTCTTTCTTGAGGATCTATCTAATGATGTTAATGGGGTATTGAAATCTCCTACTATTATAGTATTGCTGTTGATCTCGCCCTTTAAGTCTATCAAAGTCTGCTTTATATATTTAGGTGCTCCTATATTAGGTGCGTAGATATTTATAATGGTTATATCTTCCTTTTGGATTGCTCCCTTTATCATTATGTAGTGACCTTCTTTGTCTCTAACTATGGTCTTTATATTAAAGTACATTTTGTCTGATATAAGTATTGCTACCCCAGCTTTTTTTTCATTTCCATTTGCGTGAAATATTTTTTTCCATCCTTTTATCTTCAGTCTGTGTGCATCTTTTGATTTAAGGTGTGTCTCTTGTAGACAGCATATGTATGGGTCCTGTTTTCTTATCCACGCATCTACCCTATGTCTCTTGATCGGATCGTTTAATCCATTAACATTTAAGGTTATTACTGATATGTAATTGTTTATTGCCATTTTTTTCTTTAAAACTGTTTTTCTCTTTTGCTATATTCTTTTTTTCCTTTGACCTGTTTACAACAGGTCCCTTAGCATTTCTTGCAGCCTTGGTTTGGTTGCAGTGAAATCCTTGAGTTTTTTTTTTGTCTGTAAAGGTTTTGAATTCTCCTTTAATTTTAATTTTTTTTTTCTTTTCATTTTTCTTGAAGCTGGAAACAGGGAGAGACAGTCAGACAGACTCCCGCATGTGCCCGACCAGGATCCACCCGGCACGCCCACCAGGGGCGACGCTCTGCCCACCAGGGGGCGATGCCCTGCCCATCCTGGGCGTCGCCATGTTGCGACCAGAGCCACTCTAGTGCCTGAGGCAGAGGCCAAGGAGCCATCCCCAGCGCCCGGGCCATCCTTGCTCCAATGGAGCCTTGGCTGCGGGAGGGGAAGAGAGAGACAGAGAGGAAAGCGCGGCGGAGGGGTGGAGAAGCAAATGGGCGCTTCTCCTGTGTGCCCTGGCCGGGAATCGAACCCGGGTCCTCCGCACGCTAGGCCAACGCTCTACCGCTGAGCCAACCGGCCAGGGCCCTCTCCTTCAATTTTAAATGATAGCCTTGCTGGATAAAGTAGTCTTGGTTGTAGGTTCTTGTTCTGCATTACTTTGAATATTTCTTGCCATTCCCTTCTGGCCTCAAGTGTTTCTGTTGAGAAGTCAGAAGTCATCCTTATGGGGGCTCCTTTGTAGGTGATAGTCTTTTTTTCTCTCGCAGCTTTTAATATTTTCTCTTTATCATTTAGCTTTGGTAATTTAATTATGATGTGTCTTGGTGTTGGTTTCTTTGGGTTTCTCCTTAATGGAGTTCTCTGTGCTTCCTGATCATGTGAGACATTTTCCTGCCTTAATTGGGGGAAGTTTTCCACTATAATATGTTTGAACAAAGTCTCTATCCCTTGTTCTTTCTCTTCTTCTTCAGGAACCCCTATGATGCGGATGTTATTTCTCTTCATGTTGTCACAGAGCTCTCTTAGAGTTTTCTCAGACTTTTTGAGTCTCTTTTCTTTTTTCTGCTCTGCTTCCGTGCCTTTATTTATTGTGTCCTCTA
The DNA here is from genome assembly GCF_036850995.1 of Saccopteryx leptura. Lineage (NCBI taxonomy): Eukaryota > Metazoa > Chordata > Mammalia > Chiroptera > Emballonuridae > Saccopteryx > Saccopteryx leptura. The sequence goes on from NC_089507.1 coordinate 172,910,753, forward strand.
ACTCACTGATTCGATTCTCTGCTTCATCCATCCTGCTTTTAATTCCTTCCATTGTATTCTTTATTTCAGATATTGTATTTGTCATTTCTGTCTGATTCTTTTTTATTATTTCAATGTCCTTTTTTATATTTGTTATCTCTTTATTTAGGTTTTCGTAATGGCCATCTATGGTGGTTCTAATATCTTTGAGCATCCTAACAATCGTTATTTTAAACTCTGCATCTGGTAATTTGGTTATATCTGATTCACTTAGGTCCTTTTCTGGGGATTTCTCTTGGTTTATTTGTGTTGTATTTCTCTGCCTCCGCATTTTCTCTTCACGGGAGTGGCTGTGATCACGTGCTCGGGTGCACAAGGGTTGGTGGCCTTGGCTTTTGCCCCGCCCCTGTGTGTGACGTTATGCTCGGTCCTGAGGGCACTGGCGAGCACCTTTGCTCAGCCGCGGGTCTCCGCCTGTTTCCGAGCTTTCGCCCTGCCTTTGCAGGATGATCCCACTCAAGGAACAGCTGCTAGCCTTGGCTCTACCACCAGGCAGGGCTGCGTGCCCAAGCTCAGCTCCGTAGCGGAACTCCGCCTCTTCTGGGCTTTTGGCTCCACCCCTGCGGGAGGAGCCGGCTACCAAGTCAGACCCCAAGCCTGGGTTGCACGGGCAGGGCAGGGATGTGCTCCTCTGCCCTTGCTCCGGGGCTGGTTTCTACCCTTTCCGGGTTTCCCCGCCCTTCTTCCGGAGGCTGGATTACAGGCTGCCGGCAGCTGAGCTTGGCCGCTTTTGCACGCCCCCTTCTCCCTAGCCGGGCAAGACTGAGCTTACACCTGAGCCCAGTGGTGGCCAGCCGGCTTCCAACCCTGCCAGCAGAACCGCGTTTTTGTCTCCCGCTGCCGCACGCCCTCCGGCTCACCCTCAGCCGCGTGGGTGGGGGCGTTGCAGCTCGGACCCTAAGACTCACTACTGTAGACCCGAAAGCTCCCTCCTTCTATGCGACTCTGCTCTGAATGCTGCAGGGGAGCTTGTTTGGCTGCTCTCCTGCTTCCCTTTGCTGGTATTGCTGTTTCCGGGGGAAATATTCACTTCAGCTTTGGGGAGTGACTCGTCCCAGGGGTTAGGGTGGCTATCTCCCAAAATGTTTCTCCCTGTGCCTCCTAGATTATACTCTCTTCCTGTTACTGTGGTTCTCTCCCCTCTCCCTCCGTCTCCAGGAGCCCCGGGTGAGTGTTTGTGAGAGAGATGTTCTGCGTGGTCCCTTTAAGAAGGATCCTGGGTCTGAGAAATCAGACTCTCTCACAAACAGTATCCTGACTTGTTTCCAGCTAAATACTGTCCTTACGCCTCTTCTGGGGTCTGGGGCTGCAGGCTGGGGCTTTGTTCCTGGGGCTCTGGACCCTTTCCCCTCTGCTAAACTCACTTCCCGCCACACGAGTCTCTCCCGGCTGCCGTTTGCTCTGGGGAGCTGGGCAGCCCTCTCCGCGTTTCCACTTTTCCTACCAGTCTCTGTGTGGCTTCTTCAGTGTTCCTTGGTTGAAGAGTCCTTTTAGTTTAGTCCAAAGTTGGTTTTTCCAGCTGATAGTTCATAAAATTAGTTTGTAATCCACTTTGGTTCTGGGAGGTAGATGCTGGTACGTCCGCCTACTCCAGCGCCATCTTGTCTCTCCTCCCTATGGCTTAGTTTTTTGTTTTTTGGGGTTTTTTTTGTATTTTTCTGAAGCTGGAAACAGGGAGAGAGAGTCAGACAGACTCCTGCATGCGCCCAACCGGGATCCACCCGGCACGCCCACCAGGGGCAATGCTCTGCCCACCAGGGGGCGATGCTCTGCCCCTCCGGGGTGTCGCTCTGCAGCGACCAGAGCCACTTTAGCGCCTGGGGCAGAGGCCAAGGAGCCATCCCCAGCGCCCGGGCCATCTTTGCTCCAATGGAGCCTTGGCTGCGGGAGGGGAAGAGAGAGACAGAGAGGAAAGAGGGGGAGGGGTAGAGAAGCAGATGGGTGCTTCTCCTGTGTGCCCTGGCCAGGAATCGAACCCGGGTCCCCCGCACGCCAGGCCGACGCTCTACCGCTGAGCCAACCGGCCAGGGCCTACCTATGGCTTAGTTTTAAGACTAAGCCTTTCCCACCCTTTTAATACTAAGATCTTTTCAAAACTAAGCTTTACACCACACCCTTGACTGTTGCATGATGTGGGGTGGTGCACTCTTATGAGGAATCCCATTTATGCCTCAGATAAGTCACTTTATATCAGAGACTTTCTTATTTGTATATTGGCTTAAAGATTTTGATTTCTATACTATAAAATGGGGCAGACCGCGTGCTCACTCTCTCTCAGTTCCTGAAATTAGCATTGCAAGGAGAAGCAGCCAAGATGGCAGAGTGCTGAAGGAGAAGCCAGTTTGTGCAGAGTTTGTGCAGAGAGAAGGAGATGGGGAATAGAGGTGAATAAGGCTGGTGAGGTAGATACTGTAAGTTATTTTTTCCCTCCGAGAAGGAAAGAAGGGGCCGGAGCCATGAAGTGTGGAATAGTAAAAGGCTTTATTGAGTACAGAGCGTGCATCCCGCCCGGCGAGGTTCCCTGGCCCCAAGGAAAGATGGAGGCCAGGGAAGTTGCAAGGAGTGACCCATGTGAGGGATATTTAAAGGGGTCCTCCAGGGAAGTTGGGCTAATATGACTCAGTGAAATTTCACTGGCTGGCAGACGGTCACTGTTTTCCAAAGGGTTCCTGGGAAGTTTCTTTTGGCGCGCTTGGTTGTGGATGGTCCTAGCCAAAGTTCGCGGGTCTGGGTTCCCCATGACCATCCCCCATTATCCACCGACCTTACAGATACCTTTGATTCTAGGAAACTAGGATGAGTCACTGGCTTTGGGAGCTCTGAATGGAAAGGGAAGTGTTTTCCCACTGTGTGTATTTCTCACCCGCTGGGTGCGAGCTAGGATTAAAGCTAATGTTCCACCAGTTCTTGGCTCTGTTGTTTCATTACCATTGTCCGAATCAAATGTGAACCTGCATGGGCCAGGTGGCTGTGATGGTGGCCACGGCTGCTGGCTTTACAGCTTGCAAACAAAGAAGTCATAGTAATCAGGCATTTGTCACGTGAAAGCTAAGGTTGTAAGGTATATAAGATGTAAGAAATCTAACTCGGGGAGCACGTGTTTTGTTGCCTTTTTTGGGGTCATGAAGGTCTGCCAGCTAAATAAATCCTACTTCCTTCATCAAGTTGTCTGGGCGTTTTTGTCCTCCTTTCATTCCTGCAATAATGACTGAGCTGTTCACAGCTGTGTTGTATCACAATTAAGCAGCTTGCACTGAACACAGGTTTTGTCATCACCGCACTCTGAAGCAGGGATTCCTGTTGGTGTTGAATTGATGCCAATAAGCATTAGGTGACAACACTCCCTCACACACTAACACATACACACACAAACAAACCTGGGAGCCAGGGAGGGCTGTTTCCTCCAGGCTACTGTAAAGCCAGTAGGCACGGCCACCATCACAGCCGCCTGGCCCATGCAGGTTCGCATTGGATTCGGACAGTCGGTAAAGAAACAATGGAGCCAAGAACTGGTGGGCCATCATCTTTAATCCTAGCTTGCACCCGGCGGGCAAGTAAAACACACACTGGGCTCCAAAACCCACTCATTCAGTGCTTACAAAGCTACTGACTTATCCAAGTTTCCTAGAATCAAAGGTTTCTAGCTCACCAGACTTATTCACCTCTGTTCCCATCTCCTTCCTTCTCCCTGCACAAACTCTGCACAAACTGGCTTCTAAATTAGTATACAAGGCTGTCACCCCCGCTCCCGGCCATGCAAAAAAAAAAAAAAAAAAAATTAGTATACAACTTCCAATGACCCTTGAAGTCACAAACACATAGCAGTATAATGAATGAATCCACACAGCCACTAAGAGTACCATGGCTGTCACTACTGCTCATGGTGCCCTGCATCTTCCTGACTTCATCACCTTGGGCTGTATTTACACTACACTACACTTAGTATTATATGAAATTTTCTTTTTTTTCCGAAGCTGGAAATGGGGAGGCAGTCAGACAGACTCCCGCATACCACCGACCGGGATCCACCCGGCATGCCCACCAAGGGCGATGCTCTACCCCTCTGGGGCATCACTCTGTTGCATCCAGAGCCATTCTAGCGCCTGAGGCAGAGGCCACAGAGCCATCCCCAGCGCCCGGGCAATCTTTGCTCCAATGGAGCCTCGGCTGCGGGAGGGGAAGAGAGAGACAGAGAGGAAGGAGAGGGGGAGGGGTGGAGAAGCAGATGGGTGCTTCTCCTGTGCGCCCTGGCCGGGAATCAAACCCGGGACTCCTGCACGCCAGGCCGACGCTCTACCGCTGAGCCAACCGGCCAAGGCCTATATGAAGTTTTCATAGCCCTGTACCACCCCCTCCCTCCAGAAAGGCCTTAGTAACAATTGGGAGAACATTCTTAGCCCAGCAAAACCTAGCTGTCTGGGAAAAGCGTGAGTGAAAGTTTTCAGTACGATCATTTCCTTCTTCCTACACAAACACAAAGATTCATTTCTCCCCCACACACTTACTTTTGGAGTTCTCCTCAGGAGGTTTCAGAAAAAGTTGGGAGGTCAGAAATATGACCAATATGTTTTTATTTTGACTGTAACTATAAATATGTATTTTTAAAGTTTAGTTCAGTCTTTCTGCTACACTGTCTAACTTTTAACTAGCACTATGAAAAAAAAAGTGTTCTTTGAACAGCTCATCTCTTTTCATAAGGGATGAGTACTGAGGCAAAAAATATCGTGCGAAGACTTGAAACCTTCGAATCCGTTTCCTTTCCTTCGCACACTGAAGGCAGATGTCAAGGGCTTGGCAGTGTAATTCTGCAAGCAGCACAGGGCACCTGTGCATGAGAGCAGCAGTACCAGGACTCCGCCCCTCAGAAAACATGGACTGCCGCAGGCCTGGTCTGTCTTCCCTCTGTGACCACAGCTTATTGTTTGGGTTGGTAGTGTTTTGCTGTGATTTAAGAATGTTTATAGTTTCTGCAAATGTGTTGATCTTGTTTTCCCCAGTTTCCCTAAGATGGTTCAGAGTAAAAACCATGAAACTAAGGAAGGCTTGCTAGAGAAGCCATGAAGATGCACAAACTTTTGAACTGTGCAGGCTGCAGTCCAATTACAATACCTGCCCAGCCAGAAGGGTGCCCTGGGTCTAAGAACACCACACCCACCTTGGGGCTCAACATAGGGCTAGGCTTGGACTAAAGCAACCTTGGTACCCTCACCAGGCCAGATATTCAGGGAGTTAGCAGTTCCAGATAAAACCATTTGAAGGCACAGGCTAGGAGAACTTGCCTACAAATGGCCAGCTTCTTGGTAGCCCCAAACTCTGCTGCTGTGGGCCATAGGCCATCATAGGCCAGCCCAGCCCCTCTGGCCTCCCCAGCTGCTACCTGTGCAACCTTGGCCAGGGCCTCCCTAATCAGAGAGCACTGGTAAGATAATCAGACACTCACCAGCTCCAGCCTGAGAACAGGGATCCTCTCTACAGCAGCTCTGAGGAACCGCCGCCTGTGGTGAGGTGGGCCATTGGTCTTTCTTGTATGATCTTTTCTTGAAATTTGACTATAACAAGTGTTCAATAGCCTAGAGATAGCCAATTTTTTCTCTTTTTTTAGCGAGAGAGTGAAGAAGAGAGATGAGAAGCATCAACTTATAGCTGTGTCACTTTAGCTGTTCAATGATTGCTTTCTCATATGTGCCTTGACGAGGTGGGGGTAGGGGCTCCAGCTGAGCCAGTAAACCCCATGCTCAAGCCAGTGACCATGGGGCCATGTCCATGATTCCATGCTCAAGCTGGCGACCTTGAGCTCAAGCTGGTGAGCCTACACTCAAGCCGGCGACCTTGGGATTTCGAACCTGGGTCCTCAGTGTCCCAGGCTGATGCTCTATCCACTGTGCCACTGCCTGGTCAGGGTAAATAAAATAAAATTTAAAAAAATAAAAAAAGGAAGGTTTCCACCTGTAGCCACCAGAGCAGATAATCAAAACTCAGACCATTCACTGAGGATCAGCAAACCTGTTTTGTTCACGAAAGGTCATTTTTGTAATCCCTGAGCCCATCACTGGCCTTTTCAGGATCTAAATGTACATAAACTTCAACGGGAACCTTAAGATGTTAGGGTGTGTCCTACTCTCGGGAAATGCCCTCGAATGTGGAGTCAAAGCCATACCTTATCTGTTACTGGACAAATAAAAATTATGTTGTGAGCCCTGGCCAGTTGGCTCAATGGTAGAGTGTCGGCCTGGCGTGTGGAAGTCCCAGGTTTGATTCCTGGTCAGGGCACACAGGAGAAGCTACCATCTTCTTCTCCACCCCTCCCCCTCTTGCTTCTCTTTCTCTCTTCTCCTCCCTTCCTGCAGCAATGGCTCGATTAGAGCGAGTTGGCCCCAGGTGCTGAGATGGCTCCATGGCCTCCGCCTCAGGCACTAAAAATGGCTCCAGTGCAACGGTGCAAGGGACCCAGATGGGCAGACATCGCCCCTTAGTGGGCTTGCCTGGTGGATCCCAGTTGGGGCACATGTGGAAGTCTGTCTCTGCCTCCCTTCTTCTCACTAAAATAAAAAAAAAAAATTATGTTGTGAAGCAGAGGTCTGCTATTAGCAGGCAATTCTGGAGGAGTCACTGCCTCCTGGTCAGTTTCCCTGGCAAAGTCATCCCAAGCTTTTGAGTGATAACCTGTTTTGGCTATTTGGTGCCACTTCTTTCTACAATGTCTTGCATACTAAATAGGAAGAGGACTACTTGGTATTCCAACAAATCTGCCTTTTTTACTACCCCACTTTTAGAAAAATAGAGTGCCTCAGAATAAGGTTGGAAAGGCAATGTCTTATTCTTAGCAATTGTTAAACTTTTTTTTTCTTTCCAAGCGAGAGGACGGGAGATAGTGAGACAGACTCCTACACTGGACAGGGATTCACCCAGCAACCCATTTGGGGCTCATACTGGAATCAACTGAGCTATTTTTAGCACCTGAGGCTGAAGCTCTCACCACCCAGCAGTCCTCATCACCCAAGCCCAATGATCCAACCCAGTGGTCGGCAAACTCATTAGTCAACAGAGCCAAACATCAACTGTACAATGATTGAAATTCCTTTTGAGAGTCAAATTTTTTAAACTTAAACTATATAGGTAGGTACATTCCTTATCGAGGTAGTGCCCGCACATTGTATTTTGTGGAAGAGCCACACTCAAGGGGCCAAAGAGCCACATGTGGCTCGTGAGCCGCAGTTTGCCAACCAATTGAGCCACTGGCTGCAAGAGGGGAAGATAGAAAGAAGGGGGACAGGGAGGAGAAGAGAAGCAGATGGTTGCTTCTCCTGTGCCTTGACCAGGAATCAAACCCAGGTCGTCCATATGCCTGGCGATGCTCTATCCACTGAGCAAGCCGACCAGGGCTATTAAACATTTCTTAATGCCCCATGAAAATAATCTAAAATACTATAAAAAAAGTAACTGCCTAGTGCTCAGGTGTACAATGCAAGTCAAGTTTTTGCAAACTGACTTCAGACCTGCAAGTGTGTCCTTTCCTTGCCAGTTTTTACTGTACCTTAGTACAGTAGAAAGGACAAAATTCTCCTTAATCAAGAGAAAAAAAAAAAGCCTGGCAGAAGGGGGCTGGCCAAGCCTGTGATATACCTATCAAATTGAAAACTACCAATGATACTGGAGAAGCATATTTACTGACTTAGAGTTGTTGAGAAAGTTACAAATATTGATGAATGAAACAGAAAAGCCACAAAATCGTATTATATATATACACACATACATACACATTATGTATATTATGCATTTTTCTACCATAAACATAAATTTTTGCAAAATACAAAAAATAACCATTACTTAATCTCCGTCAACTTTAATGTAAATAAAGTTGTTCAAGGAAAGTGTGGAAACTCAAAGACAGCCTTCTTTGAGGGCTCCTTCTGAGCTTCCGCCTCTCCTGCTTTAGCAAGCATCTCCAACGACTTTCTTCTAATCACTGCCTAGCCAAAAAAGGTCCGTTCCCCTGACTGAGGTCACCCCTTCCAACCTAAAACACCCTGCCTGGGGCCAGCACCCTTTTCTCACACACTACTGTAGAAAAAGAAAGGGGGGGGGGGAGGAAGCCCCGACTCCGCAGCAGTCGCGGAAGCAATTCCTCCGGATTCCAGGGCTCAGGAATGGCGGGGACAGCGGACGTCTGCAAGGCCAGGCCTTCGAGGACGAGCCTGGGGCTCTGCGGAAGCAAGATGACCGCAGGGAAGGCGCGGGCGTGGGGTCTGGGCCTTCGTGATTGATGGCCACGGGGCGGGCAGGGTGACCGCGGTCAGCTCAGTGCATGCCGCAGGCGCGGGCCCCACCTGCCACTTTTCAGAGGGAGCGCAACGCTTGCCTCAGGGTCCCAAACCCCGCCTGCGGGCTTCTTTCCCGCGGCCCCGGCGCATCCCCGCCGCGGACGGGGTCGCACTCGTAGCAGGGCTGCCGCGTGCGGATCCAGCGGCCCACCAGGCGGTCGCGCACCGTGTGCGCCCACGCGAAGAAGTAGTCGCGGGGCGTGGCCACGCTGCGGTCCTTGCCTAGCGTGAACTGCAGGTGCCGGTGGAAGCGCTGTCGCACCTCGGCCACGTCGTCCGGCCCCGCGACCCCGCGCACACTGCTCTGCTTTCTTCTGTCGCTTCGCCATCGCTCCAGTCGAGGAGGCGGGGCAGGAAAAAGATGTGCGCGGAGAAGAGATGCCAACCCCACTGCCGCCGACTCGGAGGCGAACTCCGAGGGAGTGAGCTTCACGGACTGCGCCTGCTCCCTACGCCCAACGCCGGGAGGGGAGCGGCCCCGGAACGGTGCCGGGGGTCATAGCCTTCTCTGACCCTTACGTGATGCGGAAGCTCAAGTGCAGAAAAGTTAAAATGCTTCTGTAAGTTCGCACATGTAGTAGAGCAAACCACCGGGACTCATCCCCAGGCCACATCCTGCTTCCCTGCATGAGCCCCATACAATTACTCTGTACTCAAGGTTAATATCGTAAACCATTGTGTTGCTAAAGGGAATGACATTTTTCAGAATTAGGAAGGTGTAAAGGACAGTACAATAATGATAAATAAAAAGAAATAAGAAGGATGTAATGCAGAAATGACAGTAACCCTTTTCATTTCATTTTATTTCAATTAAATAACCACATGTGACAACTCTGTTGGAAACAGGTTTATATGGAAGCATAAGCACTGGTTATTACTGAATGGCCGAATTAGCAGAGGGAATTCTTTTATTTTTTTATTTGTTGATTTTAGAGAGAAAGGAAGGGGAGAGGGAGAGAGAGAGAGAGAGAGAGAGAGAGAGAGAGAGAGAGAAAGAACATCAATCTGTTAGTGTATGTGCCCTGACTGGGGACCGAACCTGCAACTTCCATGCTTCAGGATGACACTCTAATCAACTGAGCTATGCAGACAGGGCACAATTATTATTTTCTTATACTTTTTGTATTTCCTGTTTTTTTTTCTATAATACTTATTTTATAAATAGAATAAATGTCAGAGAAATTGGGGGCCAAAACTATATTAATTGTTGCTGACTTAAGGGCTATGTATTCTTTCTTACTGGAATTGACTTTTCGTTCTTTTTTCTTACTCCTGGTTGAATAAAATTTCAGTCCTTCTATCCATCCTTCATGGCTGTACTTCCCTTATGAAATTTTTCATAATCCTCCCACCCAAATGTAATTTCTTCTGAGAACCCTGTGGTCCTTCCCCCTCTATCATGTCATGTAGTACAGTCTCAAACCTTCATAATGAGCATGTCTGAAGCCATTGTGTCCCCTCACTTCCCCCTGGTCCCTTAATCACTGGAATGGATAAATGAACTTCATGAGCATCTCAGCTCTTTTCATGTAGATATTTTTAGATGGTTTTAAGTGCTGTGAAGAAAAGCAAGCTGAGTAGCTAGTGATAGGAAATAATATATGAATTGAAATTCCTCACAAAAAAAATGAGTGGATGAATCTGGGGGAATGTCAAGTGCAAGGGCTCTGAGTGGGCACCCATTTGGACAGTTCACAGAACGTAAAGTCCAGTGTGGACAGAACAAAGAGAACACCTGAAGGCTGGTCAGTTAGGTCCTTGCCAATGAACACAGACCTGGCCTTTCAGGAACTGGGAGGCGAATAACAAAAGCATTATTTTTTTGAGAGTTTGGTAATTGTAAATCTCAATAGAACAAAGACCACCAGCTTGAATGACATTGTGGAATTGGGGCTGTCCCTTCACTGGAGGAGGTAAACAGATACTCTTCGTGACATGAACATATTTTAAAACATTGGTGTTTAAAAAAGTCCATGAGACCAGAGTGATACTGAAAGGAAATGAAAGCAGGGTGGAGAAGAAGGAAAAAAGCTACTCTCTACAGAAGGATGACAAGTAAATGTAGTAGTGGGTACGAGAATGATTGGACAAAGGCCTCAGGGTAACAGGATAGTCATAGACTCAAAATCCCACCCCACCGATTACTGTAGTAGTTATCAAGGGGGAAAGGCACTTTACAATGGGGAAAGCGTCCAGCCTCATGAAGTGATCCAACCTAGTGCCACCAATAAGAGAATAATGTGCTGTGAAGAAAAGCAGCAGCGGTTGCCAGGACCAAGGGTGGAGGGACTGTCCAGGGGCTTTCTGGGGTAACGGAATAAGGGTGTAGTCTACATAGTGTATTTGTTAAAATTGTTTGAACTATAAACTTGAGTTATGCATTGTACCCTATGAAAATACCTCAATAAAAATCTTTTTTTTTTGCAAGACAGACTGACAGGAAGAGAGATGAGAAGCATCAACTCATAGTTGCAGCACTTCAGTTGTTCATTGATTTACTTCTCATACATGCCTTGACCAGGGTGCTCCAGCTGACCCAGTGATCCCTTGCTCAAGCCAGTGACCTTGGGATTCAAGCCAGCAACCATGGGATCATGTCTATGGTCCTCAGCATCCCAGGTCAATGCTCTATCTACTGGGTCCTCAGCATCCCAGGTCAATCCTCTATCTACTGGGCCACCACCTGGTCAGGCTATAAAAATATTCTTTAAGAAGTCTCTAGACCAGAAGTAAAGCCAGAGAGATCTAAATTAGCGAACATAGCCTCCATCAAAAGGGCAGCCTTTGCTAATCTAGGCCACTGGGAAGCAGCACCAAGGGCCTTCTGAGGTTCATTTTGTGCCGAGGGGTTCCAGCTCTGAGCTCAGTGTGAAGCATGCATCCGGGAGGAAAGTTCAGGAAGGCTTCTGCACAAAGACTATTTTTTCTGCTCCACCCTTAATTTAACCTCCTCTTTGTCTTGGGCAGAGTTCTGGCCAGGCATTTCTATTGAGAAAATACGTGGAAATGTCAGAGGGTGGGGAGGGAAGGTCAGTGTCCCCATTCGCATGGTTTTCAGTTTCCCTGTTTCCTTTTTGACAACATTTCGTTATTCAATAGGCAGTTGAGGCTTCTTCCCATAAGCACAGCGCCTGCAGGACCCAGGGGTTCATCTGGAAGTGTTAGGTAGGATAGATAGCTATCAGGGCAAGAAAAGGGAAGGAGGAAAAACGGGTTTGTCTCATTCACTGAAGGAGGGAGTCCGCAGTCTTAAGAGCCACCAAAGCAAAATCACCAGATGTTCAAACAGACTTGAAACCCTGTATGTTAGTCCCAGTATCAGAGAAGGGGATTCTTTTTTTTTTTTTTGTATTTTTCTGAAGCTGGAAACGGGGAGAGACAGTCAGACAGACTCCCGCATGCGCCGGACCAGGATCCACCCAGCATGCCCACCAGGGGGCGATGCTCTGCCCATCTGCGGTGTTGCTCTATTGCAACCAGAGCCATTCTAGCATCTGAGGCACAGACCACAGAGCCATCCTCAGCGCCCAGGCCAACTTTGCTCCAATGGAGCCTTGGCAGCGGGAGGGGAAGAGAGAGACAGAAAGGAAGGAGAGGGGGAGGGGTGGAGAAGCAGATGGGCGCTTCTCCTGTGTGCCCTGGCCGGGAATCAAACCTGAGACTCCTGCACGCCAGGCCGATGCTCTACCATTGAGCCATCCAGCCAGGGCGGATTCTTGAAACCCTATGAGACCTGATAACATGAAAACAAAGCCTTGAAGCTAAGAGTATATAACTCCTGAGACCCCCAACAGGTGGGTGCTCAGACTAGCTGAGTTTGCTCGCTTGTGCCTGTGCCAAGTGTATAGCTTTGCTTAATAAACTGCTGGCTTCGCTTAAACACTGCACCCGGTCTCTCCCTTGAATTCTTTCTCATGAGTGTGATAAGCAGTGAGAAGGGAGAAGCACCCTTGGACTTGGGCTTTCTCTGGTGCCAGAAAGAGCAAATCTGACTTACCTCCCTGAGGGAGGGCGTCTTCTCTCAGCTCATAGGTCTATAGGGAGACCATGACAAAGACTGAAAAAGTCTATGTGTTGAAAAAAGAAGAAAAGATCATATGCTTTTAGATTAGAACAAAGTGATAAGATAGAAAACTGTTTTAGGCTGTTGCTTCCCTGAAATTCCAGTCTTCATTTTAAAAATTGTCTTTTTAAGATATAATTGCATACTATAAATTTACCCATTGAAAGTACATGATTCAATGACTTTCCATATATTTACAAAAGTTGTATAACCATCACTATAATCTAAGTTTAGAACCTTCTCATTACCCTCTAAAAACCCTTCATCCAGACTAATTATTAGCACTTACCCCCAATTCTCTCCCTCACCCAGCCCCTGGCGGTCACCAGGCTGCTTGCTGTCTCTAGATGTGCCTGTTCAAGGCACCTCATATAAATGGACTCGTGCAGTATGAGATTGTTTGTCTGGCTTCTTTCATTTAGCCTAATGTTTTCAAGATTTATCCATGTTGTAGCATGTGTGAGTACTTCATCCCTTTTTATTCTAAAAAGAAATATTCCAATGCATGGAGTCATTTTGAAAAATCTTTTGAAATCTCTTCATCCCCAGAAAGCCGAAAACCCTGGTTTATATTCCCATTTCTCCTTGTTGCTTTAGAAGAAGCCTTGGAAAGCTCCTGAGCTTTGGCATGTTTATTTTCAAGCTAGCCACTGGGTGGGTCTGGAGGAACCACGCAGTCCTGTCCGTTGAGCACATTGTGCCTTTGAAGGTACGTCCTGTGCTGTAGAAATGCGGCTCTGAGGCTCTCCTCACCTTTAGAGAGGCTTCTCGAGCCAGGATGCCCTATAGGGGGATGTCTGCTTCTAAACTGTGAATCCAGAGGCAGACACGAAGACTTACAGGTTTGCACTTAAGATCTTACATGGAAATCTTTGTCTGCCAAGCAATTAACACTGAAAAGTGAGAATCAGATGCTGTCTAGTGATAAAGAGACAGTTAAGTCTGGAGCAAGCTTTTTTTTTTTTTAATTTATTCATTTTAGAGAGGAGAGAGAGAAAGAGAGAGAGAGAGAGAGGAGCAGGAAGCATCAACTCCCATATGTGCCTTGACCAGACAAGTGCAGGGTTTCGAACTGGTGACCTCAGTGTTCCAGGTCTACACATTATCCACTGTGCCACCACAGGTCAGGCAGCAAACTTTTATTTATTTACTTATTTATTCATTTTCAGAGACAGAGGAGAGAGAGAGAAGGAGGGAGGAGCAGGAAGCATCAGTTCCCATATGTGTCTTGACCAGGGAAGCCCGGGGTTTTAAACCAGTGACTTTAGTGTTGCAGGTCAGCGTTTTATCCACTGCGCCACAACAGGGCAGGCTGGAGGTAATTTTTATTACTTTTGACTGTATAACTATTTTTCTAAATATTACAAAGTTCATTATTTCTGTGATGATTAATTCTTTAGTGGACCTTTTTTTAAAATTTTAATTTATTGTGTTTACATAGATTCTAGTGTCCCCCCCAAATGCACCCCCCCTCGTGTTCCCCACAACATCCTCTTTTCCCCTCTCCCTGCAACGCCCTCCCTCTTTCCCACCAGGATTTGCTTTTCTGCTCCCTATAATGCTGTGTTATGTATATATAATTTCCCCAATCTCTTTCCCTTTTCTGATCCCTTCCTATCATCCCCTTTCCCTCTGTCCGCTTTCCCTCTGGACCCATTGATCCTGCCTCTGTCTATATTTCGTTCCTCAGTTCATATTGTTCATTGGATTCCTCAAATGAGTGAGGTCATATGATATTTTTCTTTCTCTGCCTGGCTTATTTCACTTAACATAATAGTTTCCAGGTCCATCCATGTTGTCGCAAAAAGTAAGATTTCCTTCTTTTTCATGGCCCCATAGTATTCCATTGTGTATATGTACCACTGCTTTTTAATCCACTTGTCCAATGACAGGCACTTGGGCTGTTTCCAGATCTTCACTATTGTGAACAATGCTGCCATAAACATGGGGGTGCAGTTCTTCTTTTGAATCATTGATGTGGTGTTCTTGGGATATATTCCTAAAAGCGGGATGGCTGGGTCAAAAGGAAGTTTGATTTTTAATTTTTTGAGGAATCTCCATACTGTTTTCCACAGTGGCTGCACCAGTCTGCATTCCCACCAGCAATGCAGGAGGGTTCCCTTTTCTCCACATCCTTGCCAGCACTAATTATGTGTTGTTTTGTTAATGAGCACCATTCTGACTGGTGTGAGGTGATATCTCATTGTGGTTTTAATTTGCATTTCTCTAATGACTAGTGATGTTGAGCATTTTTTTTATCTGCCTGTTGGCCATCTCTGTGTCTTCTTTGGAGAAGTGTCTATTCATTTCTTTTGCCTATTTTTTGCTTAGACAATTGATATTTGACAAAGGAGATAATAGCATCCAATGGAGTGAAGACAGTCTCTTTAACTAATGGTGCTGGGAAAATTGGACAGCTACCTGCAAAAAAATGAAACTAGACCACCAACTTAAACCATTCACAAAAATAAACTCAAAATGGATAAAAGACTTAAATGTAAGTTGTGAAACCATAAGCATCTTAGAAGAAAACATAGGCAGTAAGCTCTCTGACATCTCTCGCAGCAATATATTTGCTGATTTATCTTCACGGGCAAGTGAAATAAAAGACAGGATAAACAAATGGGACTATATCAAACTAAAAAGCTTTTGAACACCAAAAGACAACATGGACAGAATAAAAAGACAACCCACACAATGGGAGAACATATCTGACAATACATCTGATAAGAGGTTAATAACCAAAATTTATAAAAAAACTTGTAAAACTCAACACCAGGAAGAGACCTGCTTTTGATAAACAGCTGTGTGTAGGCCTGATGTGATGAGGAAAGACTTTTAACTTGGGAGGTAACACGGCACATTGTTTGGGGTTTGAAAGCCACCAGACTTGGGTCTGAGTGAGGCTTCATCTCCTCACTCACTGATGGTTCCTTCAGGCCCAGCTTCTTGGATGCACAGTGGTGATGACTAGGACCTTTTGTTACACAAAAAAGCAGACAGTTCCGTGCCTGACACACATAATTATGCCACAAACTCAAGCTATTGTCTTATTTCAACTTAAATTGAGGGATATAACATGTTAAGTATGCTTACTGGGCCAGGACTTTTAAGATAATTATGTAGGCAAATGCAAGGATGTTGAGTATGAAGAGGCCCTGGAAGTGACTGATTCTGACCCCTCATCCTGAGGGGGCAGGGATACACCCCACTGAAGAGCCCATTTTCTTTCAGAGCCTCTTTCCTTGTTAGACAGAAACCTATAAATAGGTTCCCTATCTCTTTTATCTGTATCTGCTGACTTGCCTGCTGGAGCAACAGAGATAGGGCCAGGGTCTGTGTTAAGTTGGCCGGAGACATAGGTTTGTAAAAGAATTTACAGAGGTGAAAGGCTGAAGTAGAAAGTTTATTTCCTTTCCAAGAGACGAAAGGGCCAGGCACCAGGAGAATGGTACTGGCCCTGAGTGAGGACGGGAATTGGTTTCCATTAAGCTTTTTCAAGGGCAATGTGGTTTGTGTTGCTAGATAGCTGGACACAGGAGGATGCTTTGTGTTTTTAGTTGTCCAGCTGCAGTAGGTCATAAAAATTACCTCAAGCCTGACCTGTGGTGGTGCAATGGATTAAGCATCCACCTGGAATGCTGAGGTCACAAGTTTGAAACCTCAGGCTTACTCAGTCAAGGCACAAAAAAGAAGTAACTACTTTGAGTTGATGTTTCCCAGTGCTCCCCCCACTTTTCTCTCTTCTTTCTCTAAAATCAATAAATAAAATCTTTAAAAAGAAATGATCTCGGATGATGTCAGTATAATGTTGGGATGCGAGATACTCCTGACTTCTCCCCTTGAAATTTCAGCAAAATTATCAACTATAACACAGCAAAGCACCTGAAAGATCCATGCAAAGATCCACAGTATCGACTAATGGTGGGACAGGTTGAAAAGGGGGCCAGAAGATACAACATTCGTGGTGGGTTCTGGAGAGGAGACAAACTCGGAGTGACTGTTTTTTGTTTTTTTTTTCTCTGCCAGACTACAGGGAAGAGGTTAGCTCAGGCTGTCTGGGTTTTGTCTAAGGAGTATAGAGAAGAAAACCCAGAGTGACTGGGTCTCCTTCTGCCAGGAGGAGTGGTGAGATAAGAGGGGCAGAGGGGGAGATAAACCAAAGAGATAGCAGAATGAGGAATCACAGCCAGTGTTTCCATGGTCTGCCTGCAGCCCAAACTCAGCAGAAAGAGAAAACTAAAATGTGACCCCCAGCCCTCCAGATCCCACCTCTCTCACCTCATGGAACAAAGAGTGGCAGAGACAAACCCCACAACTAGCTCTCCAGAGCCCCTCTCTCCTAAAGAACAGAGGTGCTCCATGTCTGGTCCCCGGGTCTGTAGAGAAGTGGGGAGGAGCACCAGGAGGCCTGAGATCTGAGATTGCTATTGCTAGAGCTGGAAACCTGGAAAGCCGAACCCATAGATCCCTCACAACATACCCCACCCACCAACATGACTGCAGCCCCGCCTGCCGCATTACAACAGCAACATCTCAGCAGAGGACAGCCCAGGAATCTCACAGAGCTAAAACTTGTAATACAGTGACACCTACTGAAAGAAAACAGTAACCTCTTAAACCAAAATTAGGGTGTTTTTTTTTCATATTTTCCTTTATCCTCTTTTTTTTTCTTACTTTTTCTCTTTTGTTCATTTTCTTTTATTTTTATATTTTTTATTCTTATTTTTTCTGTAATTTTGGTTTCTTTTTGTTTTTTTTTAATTTTTTTATAAAGATTTTATTTATTCATTATAGAGAGGGGGGAGAGAGTGAGTGAGAGAGAGAGAGAGAGAGAGAGAGAGAGAAGGGGGGAGGAGCAGAAAGCATCAACTCCCATATGTGCCTTGACCAGGCAAGCCCAGGGTTTTGAACCAGCAACCTCAGTGTTTCCAGGTTGACACTTTATCCACTGCACCACCACAGGTCAGGCTTCTTTTTGGTTTTTGATCTTTATTTTCTATGGTTTTTCTTTTTTACTTGTCATTATTTTTAAATTTTTAATATTTTTATTGTATTTTTTATTTTAATTTTTCTAGTTTTTTTTTGTTAGGGTTCTTAACAATACCACTCTCAAATGCCATCAAGGAAGAAAAACTCGAATACCATGACTACATGACACAGAGACATAGTTCAGAAAGAAAATGAAAAATTTCCAGAAAATAAAATCTCAGTCACATGGAAACCTTGGAGTTAAATCAAAGAGAATTCATCATTGAAGCTCAGAAAATACTCAGCAAGATGCAAGAAAACACCAATAGGACATGACCACCCACCATGAACTGCTTTTAGTTAGAAAGTGTTAACTTCAGATCATCCTATGTGATTTCTTTAGGTCTCTGAGTTTTTGCAAGGCCCCCCCCGAGGCTTGTTAGGTTTAGTATGTGCCCCCCCCCTCCATCAAGTTCTGTGAACCTGTCTAGCAAATTATTAAATCTGAGGAAACCTCTGACTTATAGTTGGTTGGTCAGAAGCACAGCTGACAACCTGAACTTGGAATTAGCATCTTAAGTGGGGGCAGTCTTGTGGGACTAAACCTGTGGATATGATGCTTTCTCTGGGTAGACAGTGCTGGAATTGAGTTAATTGTAGACTACCCAGCTGGTGTCAGAAAATCATGTGGTGTTGGAAACCTCCACACATCTGTTGTCAGAGTGAAGTATTAAAAATAGAAGGGACATAAAAATGAGACTCAGAGACCTGTGGTGGCGCAGTGGATAAAGCGTTGACCTGGAAATGCTGAGGTCGCCAGTTCAAAACCCTGGGCTTGCCTGGTCAAGGCACATATGGGAGTTGATGCTTCCAGCTCCTC
Organism: Saccopteryx leptura; assembly: GCF_036850995.1. Taxonomy (NCBI): domain Eukaryota; kingdom Metazoa; phylum Chordata; class Mammalia; order Chiroptera; family Emballonuridae; genus Saccopteryx; species Saccopteryx leptura. Next base: position 172,929,027 of record NC_089507.1, read on the forward strand.
CCCCCTTCTCTCTCTCTCTGTCTCTCTCTCTCCTCTCTAAAAAAAAAAAAAAAAATGAGACTCAGAGACATGAACAAGAATGTGATGGCAACAGGAGTGGGGGCTGGGGGGAGGGGGGAGGGGGGAGGGGGCGAAGAAAGAGAGAGGGGTTGGGGGAGGGGAGGGGCACAAAGAAAACCAGATAGAAGGTGACAGAAGACAATTTAACTTTGGGGGAGGGGTATACAGCACAATCAAATGTCAAAATAATCTAGAGATGTTTTCTCTCAACATATGTACCCTGATTTATCAATGTCACTGCATTAAATTTAATAAATAAATTAAAAAAAAAATAGAGTGCTGAGTAGTGAGTGATAGATAAAATGGCTACTCAGCCACTATCTTTCTTAAGAACAATGCAGAACTGAAGGAGAAAGGACTTGCTTACTCAGTAATCTGGCTCAGACCTCCCGTGCAGTTGGATGCTAGTAAGGGACAACTGGATCAGGGTGCAAACAATTCTGAGGAACTGTCGCCACTCCCAATCACAAACAGAAGCAGCGATCTTGCAGCCGCCTTTGCCCGTGGCTCTTTGACAGACCCATATAACCCCTGCCCCATCCCTCCCCGGGGCTTTCACCCTTTGCTGGGCTCAGCCCGCCTGCTCCCAGGCGCTTTTAAAATACATTTTCCTTTTGGAACACACTAGCCTTTTGTTTTTGGTTCATCCTGTGGTTTCTGCCTTCCAGTGAGCGGGGGAGTAACAGTGATGGGGACATTCAACAGTTTAAAGCTTAGCTTGATTAATGCTGGCTTTGGTTATGGTCAGTAGGCATAATGGTTAATGCAAATGAAAGCAGTGTTCCAGGAACTGGGATATCCGAGGCCTACATGATTTAAGATCTGAGAGTGATCCATCTTTGTGCCCCAGGAGACTGCAAGCAAAGTCTTTGTACTCCAAAGTCAGAACATTTGCTCACTATGATCCAATTAACTTTGAATATGATCTAAAATCCTTTTCTTACCTACCCTATTCTTCCCCTTATAAAAATGTTGGCTGGGGGTAGGGGGTGGAGATAATTTAAGAATGTAACACCCATCTCCCCAAATTGCTGGCCATAAAGATGCAATAGAGCACCCATAAAGATTCAATCTCGATTCCAAGATGGAGACAGAGTAGGTGGACGTTCCAACTTTCTCCTCCCAGGCCCAAATTGGATTACAACTTAAGAACAATCACCTTGAAAAACCAACTCTGGACTAAATGAAGCGAAGTCTATAATCAAAGATCACAGAAGAAGCCACAGTGAGACTGTTAGGAAGGGCAGAGAGGCAGAAAGGGCTGCCCCACTCCCAGGAGCGAGTGGGAACGGAGGGTCTGAAGGGAATCTCACTGCAGGGAAGTTCGCCCTGAGAGGGGACAGTCCTCAGCCCCAGGCCAGGTTCCCCAGCCTAAAGCCTCAGAGCCTAGAAGAGGCACCCACACATTTGGCAGTGAGAAGAGCTGAGGTTTCTGTCTGAGAAACAGGAGCTATCGGAGACGCAGGCTCCATCTTAAAGGGCAAGCACAGAAAATCTCATTCACAGCCACTTACCTGGGGCTCTGGCAGAGGGCGGGCTGAGAAAACTGGAGTTGCATGACGAGAGTGTGAAGTTGGTGGCCCAGGAAAGACACTGTGAAGGACAGCCACTGAAACCCCTGTGCTGAGTCATTCTCCAACACCTCAGTCACCATCTATTATATCTTTCTATTTTTCTTTCTTTTTTGTGTGTGTGTGTATGACAGGAAGGGGGAGAGATAAGAAGCATCAATTCTTCGTTGTGGCACCTTAGTTGTTTGCTGATTGCTTTCTCATATGTGCCTTGACTGGGGGGTGGGGGGGCTACAGCACACTCAGTGACCTTTTGCTCAAGCCAGCAACCTTGGACTCAAGCTGGTGAGCCTTGCTCAAACCAGATGATCCTGTGCTCAAGTTGGCGATTCACTCAAACCAGATGAGCCCGCACTCAAGCTGGTGACTTTGGGATTTTGAACCTGAGTCCTCCCTGTCCCAGTCCAACGCTCTATTCACTGTACCACTGCCTGGTCAGGCAGTTGCCATCTTTCTTGAGTGGAGCAGTCCCCTCTGAGAGGCATCAGCCTGGGGAAAAGCAACTGCCCCATCCTCAGGAGTCTCTCCTGTCCCACCCATGGAGACCAGGCCATTCTGAGAAGTCAGCCAGGAAGCAGGGGGTGCCTCAGGGACTCAGTTTTCTGGCATTGAGGCCAGAGCTTTCTCCACACACTCCCAAGTCTGTGACTGGTGCTTCTACCTCTCGGGAGACTCAGAAGCTGTACTCACTGCAGGAAGAACACACCCTGCTGAGGTCTGTGAAAAAAGCCTGGACAGACTGACACCTGGGGCTTAGCCACACCCACCACCCTTCCTAATCTCTGAATTACCTCAGGTTCTAGACTCTTCCATAGGTTTTATTCAGTGGCAGAGCCCAACAAGCAGCCAGCAGACAGAGGCAGTAGGAGGCAAGACTCAGGGAACCTTGGCCTTTTAAGCAGATCTTCCCCCAGGTCCATGGTGGGTAAAAGCCAGCCTAGGTGTGGAGCTTGGTATTTCCATGTGCACTTGGGCCCAGCAGAGGCAGCCACAAACTCTGGACTGCTTGTAGCTCCAAGAAGGTTGCCAAGGGCCAGTCACGGGCAGTGTCTCCCAATGGTTTGCACTGGGTTCCTACCAGGGCTAGCACAACCAATGGCCAGCTGCGGAGAGTATCAGTTCAGGACCTAAGAACCCTTGGTAGTGGGGTATCCTAAGGAAGGGTTCCTCACACCTGGCCCAGCTGAGGCGAATTCTATTTTCTGTGATCAGTACCAGCACAGCAGCTTATATGCATTGAACAGGGTGAAACTTCACAGCCAGCCGGCCAGGGAGCTGAATATCCTGACCTGTTGGGATAGATCCCACAGGGGGAAAGGAGAGAGTCTTGGAACATGGACATTTAGAGTGTGGGTCACTGCAACCTTATTGTTGGGTCAGGTCGAGGAGCTTAGCCACTTTCTGGGTGGGGTACAGTAAGCCTCGGGAGAAGACTCTGTCTTCCTTTGACACCAGGGTCTTACCAACTGTAAGAACTTCTGCAGAGGGGACTGTCATCACCACTTGATCTGAACCTGCTGCTCACCTTGCTGGGAGAAATAAAACTTGAGTATCCAGCAGTGGCAGAGGGATTAGGCTCTGGAGTAGGGGCCACTTTCCCCATAATAAGCCCTTGACGAAGAGACCCCTGAAGAAGGGGACCCCACTAATGTTGTATTCCCAACCTCAGCTGCCTTAATCCACCAAGCTTGCTACCTATAGAGGGGTTGGTGGGGTGAGGCCAGTCTGAGCCCACACATATATAGTCTTTCTACAGAAGGCTCTGTGGGAAGACCAGGCAGCTGCAGGGGAGGTGGAGCAGCTGAAAAGTGGAGGCAAATCTTACGAAGGTTGGGGCTTTTACTGGGCTGCTGTCATCTCTACGCAGGAGGAAGCTAATCCTTATACAAAGGTTGGCCCCTCCCACATTACCCAGGCACAGGAAACACAGAACCAAACAGCAAACAGAGCAGTAGCTGCAGACAGAGAGCCCATAGCAGGTTACAAACAAGGCTGACGCCAAAACAAGAAGACCTAGAAACAACACAACCAGCAGTGGGTGGCAGACAGCACCAACTCTAGACTCAGCTAACTTCATAAGCAGCATGCACAAAGGAGGAGTCCAGCAGGCACCAGACACTGTGGAGACTGAATATGCACAACAGGACAGACAATGCATAGTGTCTAATACACATGATTAAGGTTGACCCTTAGAGCCAGCCAGCCTGAAGGGACCACCGCACCCACAACAGGACCAACTGCATTCAATACTCACATATAACAGGAGGGAAAATACTACCCTCAAGGAGCATTCCTAGAGCAAAAAACCCCAGGTGGCCTGGAAATCAGTACTACCAAGCCCATGTTCCTCATAAAGACACCATAACAAATTTCAAAGTCAGACAGCACTACCTAATACACAGACAAAACAGGCAAAGAAATATGACCCAAATGAATCAACAAGAAAAATCCCCAGAAAAAGAACTAAATGAGCCTGACCAGCTGGTGGTGCAGTAGATGGAGCACTGGACTGGGACGCAGAGGACCCAGGTTCAAAACACCAAGGTTGCCGGCTTCAGTGCAGGCTCACCAGCTTGAATGAGGGGTCACTGGATTGAGCATGAGAACATAAATATGACCCCATGGTCATTGGCTTGACACCAAAGATCACTGGCTTGAAGTGTAAGGTCACTGACTTGGGTAAGGGGTCATTCGCTCTACTATAGCCTCTGGATCAAGCCACATGTAAGAAAGCAGTCAATGAACAACTAAGGTGCTGCACCAAATAATTGATGATTCTCATCTCTCTCCCTTTCTGTCTGTCCCCCCCCCTCTCTGTCACACAAAAAAAGAAAAAAACTAATTAAAATGGAAGTACTAAACTATCAGCTGGAGATTTTAAAATAATGATTTTTAGTATGTTCAAGGATCTTAGAGCAACAATAGATGGTCATAATGTGTACCAAAATACATAGCAAGAATGAAAAAGGACAATGAAATCATAAAATAGAACCAGTCAGAAATGACAAATATAATATCAGACATAAAGACTGCATTGGAAGAAATCAACAGCAGGCTGGATGAAGCAGAGGACCAAATTGGCAATTTAGGGAACAAGATAAACAAAAGGACAGAAGAGCAGCAAAATAAAAAGAAGCTCAAAAAGACTGAGGAAACTCTAAGAGACCTCTGTGATAACAGGAAAAGAAGTATCATCTGCATCATAGGGTTTCCTGAAGGATAAGAGAACAAACAAGGGTTAGAGAACCTGTTTGAAGAAATCATAGCAGAAAATTTCCCTAAACTGATGAAGGAAAAGGTCACACAAGTTCAAGAAGCACAGAGAGTCCCGTCAAAGAGAAACCCAAGGAAGCCTACACCAAAACACATCATAATTAAAATGCCAAAGTTAAGAGACAAAGAAAGAATACTAAAAGATGCAAGAGAAAGCAGTTAATTACATACAGAGAAGTCCCATTATGGATGACACCTGACTTCTCAACAGGAACAGTTGAGGCCAGTAGGAATTGGCAAGAAATATTCAAAGTGATGCAAAAGAAGAACCTACAACCAAGACAACTTTATCCAGCAAAGCTATCATTTAAAACTGAAGTAGAAATAAAAGGCTTCCCAGACAAAAAAAGACTCAAGGAATTCATTACAACAAGACATAGGGTAGCTGCATGGATAAGAAATCATGGCCTGTACATATGCTGTCTACAAAGACCCACCTCAGAAAAACACACACACATAGACTGAAAGTGAATGAAAAAAATAGTATTTCATGCAATTGGAAATAAAAGGAAGCTGGGGTAGCAATACTTATATCTGACAAAATAGCCTTTAAAACAAAGGCTGTAGTAAGGGATAAAGAAGGTCATTACATAATAATAAAGGAAGCAATCCAACAGAATATAACCATTGTAAATATTTATGCTCCTAATATAGGAGCACCTAAATATATAAAGCAGATTTTGATGGACATAATGGAAGAGATCAATAGCAATACTATAATAGTAGGGGATTTTAATACCCCACTAATATCAATGGATAGATCTTCCAAACAGAAAATTAACAAAGAAACAGCAGCCTTAAAAGACACACTAGATCAACTGAATTTAACACACATCTTCTGAACCTTTCACCCCAAAGTAGCAGAAGAGACATTCTTTTCAAGTGCTCATGGTACATTCTCTAGGATAGACCACATGTTAGGGCATAAAACAAGTCTCAATAACTTTAAGAAGACTGAAATCATATCAAGTATCTTCTCTGATCACAATGGCATGAAACCAGACATTAACTACAATAGAAAAATGGAAAAACATTCAAACACTTGGAGGCTAAATAGCATGTTATTAAATAACAAATGGGTTAACAATGAGATCAAGGAAGAAATAAAAAATTTCCTTGAAACAAATGAAAATGGACATACAACAACTCTAAAGCTATGGGAGACAGCAAAATCAGTCCAGAGTGGGAAGTTCATAGCACTACAGGCATACCTTAAGAAGAAAAAGCTCAAATAAAAAAACTTAACCCTACACCTAAAAAAACTAGGAAAAGAACAACAAAGCCCAGAGGAAGTAGGAGGGAGAAAATAATAAAAATCAGAGCGGAAATAAATGACATAGAGACTAAAACACAATACAAAAGATCAATGAAACCAAGAGCTGGTTCTTTGAAAAGGTAAAGAAGATCGATGAACCTTCAACCAGATTAATCAAGAAAAAAAGAGAGAGGACCCAAATAAATAAAATTAGAAATGAAAGTGGAGAACTAACAACTGACACCACAGAAATACAAAAGATTATAAGGAAATACTATGAAGATCTATATGCCAAAAATTGGACAACCTAGGCAAATGAATAAATTCCTAGAAACATACAATCTTCCAAAACTGAATCAGGAAGAATCAGAAAACCTAAACAGACTGATTACAACAAATGAAATTGAAGCAGTTATCAAAAACCTCCCAGGAAACCAAAGTCCTGGACTGGATGGCTTCACAGGTGAATTTTACCAAACATTCAAAGAAGAACTAACACCTATCCTTCTCAAACTATTTTAAAAAATTCAAGAGGAGGGAAGACTTCGAAGCTCCTTTTATGAGGTAAGCATTGTCTCATTCCAAAACCAGGTAAAGACACTACAAAGAAAGAAAACTATAGGCCAATATCCCTGATGAACATAGATGCTAAAATTCTCAACAAAATGTTAGCAAACCAGATCCAGCAATACATCATAAAGATCATACATCATGATCAAGTGGGATTTATTTTGAGGAGGCAAGGCTGGTACAATATTTGCATGTTAATAAATGTGATTCATTACATAAACAAAAGGAAGGACAAAAACCACATGATTATATAAATAGATGCAGAAAAAGCATTTGATAAAATCCAGCACCCACTTACAATCAGAACTCTCAGCAAAGTGGGAATACAGGAAACATATCTCTACATAATAAAGGCCATCTATGACAAACCCACAGCCAACATCATACTCAGTGGGCAATAATTAAAAGCAATTCTCTTAAGATCAGGAACAAGGCAGGGATGCCCCCTTTTACCACTCTTACTCAACATAGTTCGGGCAGTCCTAGCCACAGCAATCAGACAAGAAGAAGAAATAAAAGGCACCCAAGTTAGAATAGAAGAAGTAAAACTATCATTATTTGCTGATGACATGATAGTGTACCAAGAAAACCCTAAAGTAGTGGTTCTCAAACTGTGGGTCATGACCCCGGCGGGGTCGCCTAAAGCCATCGGAAAATACATAATGCATATCAGGTATTTACATTCCGAATCATAACTGTAGCAAAATTACAGTTATGAAGTAGCCACCAAAAATTATTTTTTGGTTTGGGGTCACCGCAACATGAGGAACTGTATTGCGGGGTCACGGCATTAAAAAGGTTGAGAACCACTGCCCTAAAGTCTCAGTGAAAAAACTACTAGACCTGATAAATGAATTTGGCAATATAGCAGGATATAAAGTTAATATTCAGAAATCGGTGGTGTTTTTATATACCAACAATAAACTGTCAGAAAGAGAAATTAAGGAAACAATTCCCTTTACTACTGCAACAAAAAAATCAGGTACCTAAAAATAATTTAAAAAGGAGCTAAAAGACTTGTACTCAGAAAATTTTAACACATTTAAAAAAGAAATCAAGGATGATACAAACAATTGGAAGCATATAGCATGTCTGTCCATGGATAGGAAGAATAAACATTAAAATGTCTATATTACTCAAAGCAATCTATAAATTCAGTGCAATTCCTATTAAAATATTAATGTCATACTTCAAAGATATAGAACAAATATTTCAAAAATTTATATAGAACCAAAAAAGAACCTGTATGGCCTCAGCAATCTTGAAAATGAAGAATAAAGTGGAAGGTATCACACTTTCTGATATCAAGCTATACTGCAAGGCCATTGTAATCAAAACAGCTTGGTACTGGCATAAAAACAGGCATACAGATCAACGGAATAAAACAGAGAACCCAGAAATAAACCCACACCTTTATGGTCAATTGATATTTGACAAAGGAGGTAAGAACATACAATGAAGTAAAGACAGTCTCTTTAATAAATGGTGTTTGAAAAATTGGACAGGTATACACACAAAAAATGAAACTAGATCACCAACTTACATCATTCACAAAAATAAAACTCAAAATGGATAAAAGACTTATATGTAAGTCACAAAACCATAAACATCTTGGAAGAAAACAGGCAGTAAACTCTCTGATATCTCTTTTAGCAACATTTTTGCTGATATGTTTCCATGGGTAAGTGAAATAAAAGATAAAATAACCAAATGGGACTATATCAAACTAGAAAGCTTTTGCACAAAAAAAAGACACCATGAACAAAATAAAAAGACAACTCACACAATGGGAGAACATACTCACCAACACGTCTGATAAGGGGTTAATAACCAAAATTTATAAAGAACTTGTAAAACTCAACACCAGGAAGGGAAATAACCCAATTAATATGGGCAAAGGAACTGAATAGACACTTCTCTAAAGAGGACATGCAGATGGCCAATAGGCATATAAAAAAATGTTCAATGTCACTATTCATCAGAGAAATGCAAATTAAAACCACAATGAGATACCACCTTACACCTATCAGGCACTCATTAACAAATCAACACACAAGTGCTGGTCAGGGTGTGGAGAAAAGGGAACCTTCCTGCACTGCTGGTAGAAATGCAGACTTGTGCAGCCACTATAGAAAACAGTATGGTGTTTCCTCAAAAAATTAAAAATAGGCCCTGGCAGGTTGGCTCAGTGGTAGAGTGTCAGCCTGGCGTGCGGAAGTCCTGGGTATGATTCCCGGCCAGGGCACACAGGAGAAGCGCCATCTGCTTCTCCACCCTTCCCCCTCTCCTTCCTCTCTGCCTCTCTCTTTCCCTCCCACAGCCAAGGCTCAACTGGAGCAAAGATGGCCTGGGCGCTGGGGATGGCTCTATGGCCTCTGCCTCAGGCGCTAGAACGGCTCTGATTATGGCAGAGCAACGCCCCAGATGGGCAGAGCATCACTCCCTGGTGGGCATGCCGGGTGGATCCCGGTCGGGTGCATGTGGGAGTCTGTCTGACTGCCTCCCCATTTCCAGCTTCGGAAAAATACAAAAAAAAAAAAAAAAAAAAAAATGGAACTGCCTTTTGACCCAGCTATATTTGACCCACTTTTAGTATATCCTAAAAATACTGATTAAAACATTGATTAAAAAGAAGATATGTGCCCCTATGTTTATGGCAGTGTTGTTTACAGTAGTAGCCAAGATCTGGAAACAGCCCAAGTGTCTGTCAGTGGACGAGTGGATTAAAAAGCCATGGTACACACACACAATGGGATACTACACGGCTGGGAAAAAGGAAATCTTACTTTTTGTGATGGCATGGATAAACCTGGAGATCATTATGCTAAGTGAAATAAGCCAGGCAGAGAAAGACAAATATCATATGATCTCACTTATATGTGGAATCTAATGAACAAAGTGAACTGAGGAACAGAATAGAGGCAGAGGTGGGGTCACAGGGAGCAGGACAGCTGTCTGAGGAAAGGGGGATGAGGGGATGGAATCAGAGAAGGTGAAGGGATTTGTGAAATTGTACATACATAACAGATACAGAAAACAGGACAGAAGGAAGGGGGGAGTAAGCTAATGGGAGGGGGGCAAAGAGTGTGTAATGGGGGGCACTTGGTTGGGTGAGGGTGTTATATTGAGTGAGACACTTGAATCCATGTTAACATAACAAATTAAAGTTAATTAAAAAAATTTAATGTCTGTTTCTGAATTGGTGACAGGCAGCACAAACTCTGACATGGTTTCTGGTCTCAAAACAGTTTTTCCTCCAAGGATGAACAGCCTCTAGTCTAATGCAAGAGGTCCAGACCCAAAAAATCAGTCTGGTGTTGTGGGATCCTGAAGAAACCACAGGAGGACCAAATGGAGCAAACATGGCCTTTAACACACAGGGGCAGCACCGAGCTAGACCAGTGAAGGCTTCGTACCCTGTTGAGGCACAGCCAGTTTTTATAGGTAAGCCCTGTCCAATTGCTCAAGCAAAACTCTTTGTCTATGGGCAAGCAAGCAGGTGAACAGGGCAGCAAGAGGTAGAGGCAAGCTTACACCATTCTGTGCTGTTTCTCCTTGATAACATCAGGTGACTCAGTTCCATTGTTCTTAGTAAAAATTTATTTACAGTTCTACTAGCCTCTATCTCCTAGGCCACGGTCAGGATCCACGACTATGGTACCAGGGACTGTGTGTGTGTGTGTGTGTGTGTGTGTGTGCGCGCGCGCAGGGCCATGTCTAGCATGTCAACCCTACACAGACCGAGTTGCTTCAAAGATTCCTCATGGTCTCCAAAAAGTCATTTTAAAACAAGGTTAGCACAAATTGCCCAAGAGTGTTTTCCCCAAAGTTTTTACCTTGGGAGACTCTAAAATTAAATTATTGACACTGCTGTAATTGTGCACACTGCAGGAAGTTATCTTTGGAATTGTCTCAGTACTTCATAGCCCTCCTTGATTTTATCCAAAAATGGTATTATCTCAGTCTGAATATCACATTTGCCTTCTCATGATTCTGAAATGGTTCTAAAAATCAAATCCATCCTGAAACAATAATTTGTTGTGCTTAAGAGCATTTTAAAGCATATGCTGTGAGTACATAAAGTAAAAACTAAAACTATCTTTAAAAAAACCATTTGTTAAGTTTTAAAACTGTCTCAATAGAGAAGCCTTTCAAATTATGACACAAAACTGGAAGTCATCAAATAAGATAACTGTATAAAAGTGTCATAAATTAAATTTAAATACATAAATATAGTAACATTACACATTGAGAAAAACATCATAAAGTCAAACATAATAATAAAGTGGGGGACATACTGGAAATACATTCTCTCATTCCCTTAATATATACAAATATCCTGAAATCAAATGACCACAATCACAGAAAAACTGGCAAGGGACACAAACAGAAGTTTCACAAGGAAATACTCTCAGACATACATACAAGGTACATTAGAGAAGTACACAGGGAGTGAAACTGCCAGTTATGACCGTTCCCTGCCAGGATGGCGAGCTAACTGGGAGACTGATGTGCTGGTGAGGGTTCGGGGAAGCAGGCACTGAAGCTGCCAGGGGACTTGGAGAGAAATTTGGCCATATGGTCACAATTTGAAACATTCCTGCCCTGCATAACAGAGGAAATTAAAAAAAAAGTGAAAAGGCAACATGCCAAATGGAAGACAATATTTGCAAACCATCATTTAATAAATATATAAAGAGCTCATAGAACTCAATAGCAAACAAACAAAACCCAATCAACCAAACCAAACCAAAAAAGAAAACAAACTCAACCCAATTAAAAAATGTGCAGAGGATCTGAACAGACATTTTTTTCACAGAAGACTTAAAAATGGCCGAGATATCACTTCACACCGGTTAGAATGACTATTATCAAAGACAAGAAATAGCCCTGGCTGGATAGCTCGGCAGCATCGTCCTGAAGCAAAAGTTGAGACTTTGATCCCCATTTAGGACACAAAATAAATGGATGTTCCTGTCTCTCGCGCTCTTTCCCTTCTTATCTCTTAAATCAAAAACATTCAAAAAATAAATAAATAAAAATTTAAAAAGAAGTAAGTGCTGACAAGGATATTAGGGAACACTCCTACACTGCTGAAGGGAACACTCATACACTGCTGGTGAGAATGCAAATGGTGCAGCCACTATAGAAAACAGTATGGAGTTTCCTCAAAAAGTTAAATATAGAACTGCTACGTGACGCAGCTATTCCATTTCTCAGTATGTATCCAAAGAAATGAAAAGACTAACTCAAAAAGATATTGCACCCTATGTTCACTGCAGCGCTTTCTGTAATAGCCAAGATATGGAAACCTAAGTGTCCTCTGATGGATGACTGGATAAAGAAAATGTGGTATGCCTGACCTGTGCTGGCACAGTAGACAAAGCATCGACCTGGAGTGCTGAGGTCACTGGTTCAAAACCCTGGGCTTGCCCGGACAAGGCACATAGGAGAAGCAACTACTATGAGTTGATGCTTCCTGCTTCTCTCTACACACCCCTTCCTCTCTCTTTCTAAAAATGAATAAAAAATATTTTTTAAAAATGTGGTATATAAACACAATAGAATACTATTCAACCATAAAAAAGAATGAAAATTTGCCATTTGTGATACCATAGGTGGACCTTGAGGGCATTATGCTAAGTCAGACAGAGAAGGACAAATACTGTATGATCTTACTTACATGTGGAATCTAGAAAAAGCAAAAACCAAACAAAATGAAGATCAAGAGATACAGAGAATAGACTGCTGGTTGCCAGAACTGGGGGTGGGCAAGGTGTGAAATAGGTAAAAGTGGTCAAAAAGTATAAACTCGCAGTTATAAAATAATTAAGTCATGGGAATGTGACATACAGACAGCATGACTACTGTAGTTACTAATATTGTACTGCATATTTGAAAATTGCTGAGATCTTATAAGTGATAGTTTTGCAATATATACACATAGCAAATCATTATGTTGTACATATGAAATTAATATGTCAGTTAAACCTCAAAAAAGGCATTGAGACTTGATGTGATTATATACTGCTCACAAAAATTAGGGGATATTTTATGCTTCATATTAATTTTGAAATATCCCCTATTTTTTGTGAGCAGTGTATTTTGGCTAGGTAAAGTCATTTCTGTCCTTTGTGATCAGGGTAAGAATAGCAGGTTCAACTCTTGGGACTGTTTCAAGCAAGTCCTTTCCTTAATCCATCTAGCAGTCTCACAACTTTGTTTCCTGAAAAAAGTATAGCTTTTAAAGGACTCTACTCCCCAAAGAGCCTCTGTCTTCACAGGTTTTTCATTACGTCCACCTGCTAGAACAGTAGTGGGTCTTTGGATAGGCAACACTGCCATTTTGACTTAATTTCATTCTTAAGACTCCCATCCTGCTCTTCATTAGGGCAGAAAAATATAAACCCCCAACTCCACACAGCTCCTCAGAATCTGACTGCAGGAATCAAGACAGGTCTCCCAGTAGGGTGCCTTAGTGACTCCGCTGAAGACCAAGAGTTCGATGGCACTTTTCTACTTTCTGAAGACACTTAATAATACAACCCTATGAAGATACAGAGGAAGCAAGCTGAACTATTCTGAATATCAGGGGGTACATTTCATGTTAAGGAGTAAGAATCATTTAATTACATTATTTTCTAATTTATATCAATCCATTCCTCTCCATCACAGTTCAATTTAATCAGCAGTTTAACATAGATTTTAAACTCCTTATTAAAATATTCTTCTCTTCAATCCCTGGTCAGGGCACACAAGAGAAGTGACCATCTGCTTCTCTCCCTCTCTCTCTTCTTTCTCTCTTCTTCCACAGCCAGTGGTTTGAGCATCAGCCCCAGGCACTGGGGATAGCTCGGCTGACTCGAGTATTGGCCCAAGACGGGGTTGCTGGATCCAAGTCAGGGTGCAAGCAAGAGTCTGCCTCACCATCTCCCCTCCTCTCACTTAAAAAACATGCTTCTAAGAAGCACCCTAAAATGAAACACACAAAATATGTGCCACCCTTTGACCCAACATTGTCAGGATGACTCATGCACAGAATGTAGTACTGGAAACATGATGCTATAAGGTCCCGTCATCCAGATGTGGGGATGCCACCAGCCACTGCAGGGCAGAGGCAGTTTCACTGTACACCAACAGGGGTGGCTGCTCTAAGTAGGAATAGAAAGGTTTGAGACACGTGGACAGAAGGCAGTGTGTGGGGTGTGCAGTGAAGATTAGAGCACACAGAACACATGTCCTCTGCAAGGTGGGACATGGGGGCACCAAAATTCTTACTGTACCCACAATCTGTATTCTTTACAATGTGTTAAGACAGGCACATAGGCAGTTATTCTTTTTTAAAAAAAGTACTTATAAACACAAAAGGCACTCAAAGTGACTTTACCTGTATATTTTGCTGGGCAAAATACTCCATGATTTATTTGGGAAAGTTCCAGTTGTTTACACTTTTTCAGATGTGAGATTAACCTATAAATGGACCAAACTGCCTGACCTGTGGTGGCGCAGTGGATAAAGTGTCGACTTGGAAACACTGAGGTTGCCAGTTCGAAACCCTGGGCTTGCCTGGTCAAGGCACATAAGGGAGTTGATGCTTCCTGCTCCTCCCCCCTTCTCTCTTTCTCCTCTCTAAAATGAATAAATAAAAATATCAAATAAATAAATGGACCAAATCAATTTTCACTTTACCTTAATACATCTTTAGTTCCTAGCCCCAGAGCTCTTTCATTTAAATTGTTAGACGTTGTGGGAGGAAGGGGCTGGGAGACCCTACCAAGGTAGGGGTGGCGGGAGCTAGGGAGAAGTCGTTCCAGTGTTCTTGTCAAGCAGAGGCCTCCAGGCTGTAGTCCCCGTGCGGCTTTTCACTTGGTGGAAGCATCTCTTCTGCCTTGTCTTTACTTGCTGCATCACGCACAGAACTCCAGGCCTTTGCCGTAGGGGTTCCATTCTGGGGGAACCACTGGGCAGAGGAGAGCAGGCTCACTGTCAGTTGTTTGTGTCCTGTGGTCTCCCTCCAGGCTTCTGGAGTCAAGGTTGTAATGACCACCCCACTCAGGCCAGATGAGGACGCCGGGAAGAGTGTGAAAGGCTTCCTATGTGAGCGCCCTGCAGGCACAGTGCTTCTCAAATGGCCGCGACTTCCGTCTGGATCCCTTGCCCATCCCTGCCCGCTGGGAAGTTAGGGCTCTGGCAGGTGAGGAGCAAAACGTCCTTACCCTTTTCCTGCAGAGGCCTTTGCTCCCCTCAGGCCTCGCCCATGGGCAAGTACTCATCAGCTGTGCCTGCTTCCGTCTGCTGCGGCCTTGGGAAGTCCAGAGGCTCCTTCTGTGAGCTCCCAAGAGGAGTGGGGGCTGTGAGCACCTAGTGATCAGGGCACCCAGTGAGCTTGCCCTGTCTTTGTCTGACATTTGACCCCTTCCTGAGTGACCCACATTCAAGCCAGGTCCTCACTGAACACAGGACTACCATGCTGCTGGAGGTGATGAGTGTGACACCCTCCCTGGCACGTGCTGTGGGTGACAGTCCTAGGGAGGAGGGCGAGCTCCGCTCTGATAGAGCCTGAGAAGAGAGGGCTGTCACAAACGGAGGCTAGAGGGCCCAGTGGGGCCTCCGTGTGTCCTTCTGCCCTGGCCTTCTCACTAGATATACTGACAGCACTTAGTTGTGCCACCACCTTTTACCCCATTGGGCAGTTTTTGTGTCAACTTTAGTTAACAGGGACTTCATTCAGGTCCTTCCTGCCAGTGTTGGGTGGATGGCTGTCGCTGGCACTCAATGAGAGGAATCAGAGGAGCAGAACCCTTGGTAACAGGTAAACCTTTATTTTGAGTAGAACACACAAGGTTCAGCTTATCCTGTGTAGTGTACATTCACCAGAGAATGACTGTGAGCCTGGGACCACACTGGTGCACAGCACCTCGATGGACCTCGCAACGCAGACCCTGGAGCTCAAGGAGGAAGGGACCCAAGAGGGAGAATTCGAGGACAGCTCTGGCGACTATAGCGCCAGCTGAGCCACGGGGCTGTGTCTCCTGACACTGCTGAACTGCACACACAGCGACAATACATTCACTGGGGCTCAGAATGCAGTGGCCACACAACCACTCAGCACTGCACGATGGAGATGTCACTCGTAGCACAGCCATGAACATTTTACAGCAGTTCTCGCTCACTTAGTCTTTCTTGAGGAGCCGTGGCCCATGACTCCTATTCCTAGTGTCAACTCCATCAGTTAACCCTGAGCCATCAGAGAACTGGAAACAGCCTCTGTATGACATCTCATGTCCATACTCAAGAAGGAACAAACATGTGCAAATCCCGACTCACTTTCCAGAGGGCACAACGGTTCCCACCCAGCTCACTGAGAGCAGCCAGGACAGCCTGCACACCCTTCCCACGGACTCCGAGGAGAGTCAGGGGTGAGGACACAAAACAAAACCAGTCACAGGGATGAGTGTCACAGCTGTGACACATGGAGCAGAGGCAGACTGAAGGAGGTGCTGGGCTAGGCTGAGTTCCTGTCCTCTGCCTGTTCAGGGGCAGGTCTGCAAGGCTGCAGGGAGAAGGAGTCTTGGCCCAAGCTATGGCCATCTGCCAACATGTAATAGATTCCAAAATGTTCTTGCAGAGATGGAGCCACTGCTGTGAAGACAGCAGGCAGCCTGGCCACTATGAAGCCCTGCTCTTCTGTCCATTCAGGGAATCAATGTAATGAAAAATGGCCCCTAGAGCCCAGCTGGTTTCCACACTGTTGATTTTCCTAGTTAGCTAGAAAAGACAAAGGGAGGGACAGAGGGTCCATGCACAGAAGGAAAGGACGGGCAGAGGGTCCATGCACAGAGGGAAAGGACGGGCTGGTTGGGACGGGCAGAGGGTCCATGCACAGAGGGAAAGGACGGGCTGGTTGGGAGAGGCAGAGGGTCCATGCACAGAGGGAAAGGACGGGCTGGTTGGGAGAGGCAGAGGGTCCATGCACAGAGGGAAAGGACGGGCTGGTTGGGAGGGGCAGAGGGTCCATGCACAGAGGGAAAGGACAGACAACCTGGTTGGGACGGGCAGAGGGTCCATGCACAGAGGGAAAGGACAGACAACCTGGTTGGGACGGGCAGAGGGTCCATGCACAGAGGGAAAGGACAGACAACCTGGTTGGGACGGGCAGAGGGTCCATGCACAGAGGGAAAGGACGGGCTGGTTGGGACAGGCAGAGGGTCCATGCACAGAGGGAAAGGACGGGCTGGTTGGGAGGGGCAGAGGGTCCATGCACAGAGGGAAAGGACGGGCTGGTTGGGAGGGGCAGAGGGTCCATGCACAGAGGGAAAGGACGGGCTGGTTGGGAGGGGCAGAGGGTCCATGCACAGAGGGAAAGGACGGGCTGGTTGGGACGGGCAGAGGGTCCATGCACAGAGGGAAAGTACAGCCAGGTTGGGAGGCAGGAGGTGGCATTCTGGCTCCCTATGCCATACAGGACACAGGAGCACCCAAGAGAGGAGTCCTTACCTTTAGCACTTTGTTTCCTGGGAAACCAAATTCTTGGAGCAGCAAGCTGATGTAGGTGAGATCCATGCACATGAAAGGATTGCTCGGTGGTTTGGTCTCCGCTATCCGGCACACTAGGGATGAGAAGCCACTTCCCGGTCAGGTTCCCAGAGGTTCACTCCCTGGGAAGGGGGTGGAGGGTGGGGGTGCAGGCAGACCCAACTCCACCCACTTCAAGCAGGCTCTGTGCTGGCCCCAAGCCCTCACTGCTGATTTAAATAAGACTGCAGCTAAGAGAAGGACAGTGACCCGCCAAGAGCACAAGAGACAGGGCTTCGTCAGCCCAGTCTCTGTGGGGC
Organism: Saccopteryx leptura; assembly: GCF_036850995.1. Taxonomy (NCBI): domain Eukaryota; kingdom Metazoa; phylum Chordata; class Mammalia; order Chiroptera; family Emballonuridae; genus Saccopteryx; species Saccopteryx leptura. Next base: position 172,946,591 of record NC_089507.1, read on the forward strand.
TGAACTGTCCATCAGTATGTCATGGGTGGTAGGCCACATCTCTGCACCGTGACCCTGGATACCTCTCCCAGGTGCCAACCTGGGCTTTCTGAGGAATGAAACCACCACTGAGGCTGGCTTGTGGTGGCGCAGTGGATAAAGGGTCGGCCTAGAACACTGAGGTCATTGGTTTGAAACCCTGGGCTTGCCTGGTCAAGGCACATATGTGAAGCAACTACTACAAGTTGATGCTTCCTGCTCCTCTCCCCACCCTTTCTCTCTCTATCCTCTCTAAAATCAATAAATAAAATCTTAAAAGGAAAAATGTTAAAAAAAATCCTTAAAATAAAAAGAAAACACAGACACACAACTGAGCCTGGCCTGTGGTGGCGCAGTGGATAAAGCATCGACTTGGAACACCGAGGTCGCCATTTTGAAACCCTGGGCTTGCCTTGTCAATCAAACAACTAAAGTGAGGCAACTATGAGGTATACTTCTCATTCCTCCTCCCTTCCTCTCCTCTCTAAAATCAATAAAATCTTAAAAAAGGAAAAGAAAAAAACACATGAAAGCTCGCTCAGAACGATCTACTTAGTCTCAAGGGGGATGGATAAACCCACCAACAGTCTTCCCAGAATTCTGCTTGGTCCTTTTCCTATTGACGAGTCATGGACACCAGTATACCCGAGACAAACCCAGAAGTGACAAGAAAGCTTAGAAGCCAGTTTTGGGAGTGAGGGAGGAGGACTGACTATGGAGAAACATACAAAGGTTAACTCTTTTGACCTGCAATTGGGAATGGTAAGCAAAGAACAGAAAATTTACTACAAGCCTTCACTTCACACCTAGTTCAGCTGGGGTGTGAGATGATGAGGAAAGAGGGACAGCTCGGGGCTGAAGGGCCACCACCTGTGACACCCCAGGGGAAGGCTCTTGATCCTTCATATGCCAGGATCTGCTGTGCGGGGTCCCTGGCTTCTCCAGGTTCTCATGACAGTACTGAATTTACCAGAACACTTTCAGAGGAAATCACTCTTAGGGTCAAACTGAGTCACAGTGAAAAGGCATAAGGAAAACTGAAATCAAGGGAGTCCATTTCTCATAATGCAAAGGCTTTTTGTGGCTAGCAGTGGTTGGCAAACAGCGGCTCGTGAGCCACATGCAGCTCTTTGGCCCCTTGAGTGTGGCTCTTCCACAAAATATCATGTGCGGGCGCTACCCCGATAAGGAATGTACTTACCTATATAGTTTAAGTTTAAAAAATTTGGCTCTCAAAAGAAATTTCAATCGTTGTACTGTTGATATTTGGCTCTGTGGACTAATGAGTTTGCCAACCACTGGTAGGGACATAGATGGCCCCCTTTCCCAACACCTGTGGCCACATATGATGTGGTGAAATTCTGGCCTGGGCCCAGGATGGTGACCCCAAGTACGGTATACTCTCAACTCCATACTCTCACACCTCAGAATGCTCGTCTGGTTGACAGAATCAAGTACCAAATCCAGGACTCGGGGCCACTGCCCACGTCACAAGCACTGCAGCACATAAATCCTAGCTGGGGCAGTGTCCCTGCCTGAGCTCTGGCCCCGCCCACCCTGGAAGTGCTGTAACCACTCACCGTACTTGGCTGCCATCTCAAAGTCTTCGACAGCTAGGCTGCCTCCCTTCTCCGCATCTGTGGGACGAGACCAGATGTCCAGTCTGTACCGGCAGCCCAGGAGCAAGGCCACTGAGGCCCCGAGGCTGGCCCCTGGGGAGCCTGGAGAGGCAGGTGCAGGGCTGTGTTTGAGGCTGGCTGCAAGCCTGGCTGTGAGCAGGGCAGAGGCCCTATGCACACTGACCATGGTTCTGAGGTGTCTGACGTGGCTTGGGGAGGGCAGGCGTTCCACCAGGACCACACCGCATGTCAGGAATCTTACAGGGGCTGCCAGAGGAAGTTCACCAGGATCTCTGGACCCCAATTTTTTTTTTCATTTTTTTTACAGAGACAGAGAGTCAGAGAGAGGGATAGACAGGGACAGACAGGAACGGAGAGAGATGAGAAGCATTAGTTATTAGTTTTTTGTTGTGGCACCTTAATTGTTCATTGATTGCTTTCTCATATGTGCCTTAACTGGGGGGCTACAGCAGACTGAGTAACCCCTTGCTCAAGCCAGCAACCTTGGGTCCAAGCTGGTGAGCTTTGCTCAAACCAGATGAGCTTGCACTCAAACTGGTCTCGAACCTGGGTCCTCCGCATCCCAGTCCAATGCTCTATTCACTATGCCACCGCCTGGTCAGGCCACAATTTTTAACTTTAAGAAAAGTAAACTGGAAATGTTTTCCATAGTTATGGCCCTGAGCTTAGCAATGGTATTCTGGTATCAGTTTCCTGAGTGTGAAAAAACAATTTAGAAAAAAAAGGGGGGGGGTGAGGAGTGGTTGGTTGTCTTAGAACAAATGGGCAGAGTCTTTATGGGGTTCTCCAGGAGGACAGCAGCTGGTTTCCTCAATGCCCTCTGAAGCCTCCCATGTTCAATAGAAGGCCTCTAGGAGTCCCACACACTTACGTCTGTTAGGAGGCAGCTAGCCCATGTGGTGAAAGAAATCTGACTTCTTGACTTAGGCTTTTGCTAAAGTCAGCAAATGCCATTATCAAGGGTAGACACCATTTCTGAATGCTGACCCAGGGGGTTCTTTCAGAGCCACGTGAGACCACAAGAGGAGTTAGCAGAGCTTTTCTGAATACCCAGCATCTCCTGAGGTCACCTGGGAAGATGTGGGAACCCTAGGGTAAGGACAGCCTGCAGTCAGAGTGAGGGGTCCTAGGCTGTAGGGAGATGCTGGGTGGGCCCCTGGGTGGGCCCCTCCCTAGGCACTGCAATGCCCAGAGCTGCAGCACAGTTAGGAAGTGCGTGTTAGTGTGCCCTTGCTGCAGTTTACATGGAGCCTGCAGGGTCCCCTAAGGCTCAGCAGCCACACGGTTGGCTGCAGGGGATAGCTGGGGACCTTGCTTTATGTCAGAGAGGAGCCTGGGTCAAAGACAGTGGTGAGAGAGAGGATGGCACCTCCCCACAGCCCCCACCAGCTGCGGGCTGCCTTCCACACTGGGTCCTGACCGTGGGTGGCTTAGTGAGAGTGGAGGCTTGGCTGGAGGCCTCAGGTCCCCGGGAGCCAGAACCTGACATCACCAGTTTATTCTAGGCGGCTTTTTATTTACACTCATGCTCTTATCTTTACACGGGCAATGCAATCTGAGTTTCTCAATTATTTCATTAACAAAAGTGAATGAACTTTTAACCCAGTGCACTGACTTCCAACCTTCAAGAGTTTCCATCCTCATTCTAAACACCAGCAGCCTTGGCAAACTCCAAAGTCACCTCCTGTCCAGACTTCACTCTGAGATGTGCAGGAGTCAGTGAGGCCCTAAAAGCACCTGAGTGACCAGAGGAGTCGGCTGACTCCTCCTCACCCCAGCCTGGCTGCCAGCTGGGGACAGGTGGCTGCTTGGCTACATCACAAATGGCTCCATCAGCCAGGGACTCAAGTACCAGAACAGGAGGGGGAGGGTCTGAGTTACACAGGTGAGTTTAGTCCTGTCTCAGGGCAGGAGATTAAATGAACAGCAACTGACTGCTCCTGCAATGACAACATAACTTTACTAAGTGGCTTAAAGAACTGATATTTATTAAAATAAGGCTTGCTGGCTGGATCAGTGGATAAAATGTCCTGGTACACTGAGGTCATGGGTTTGAACCCTGGTCAGGGCATGTATGAAAAGCAATCAATGAGTGCACAACTAAATGGAAAAAAAAAGTGGAATAGCGAGTTGATGCTTCTTTCTCTCTCTCTCTCTTCCTTCCCCCCTCAAATCAATGGACAAAAAAAAAAAAAAAGAAAGAAAGAAAGAAAGAAAAGTAGGCAGCTTATTAGCTCCTATTTGATGACAAGACACCTATCCTCCTGAGTCAGTCCACTTCTCCTGCCCTGAGGTGACAGATAGCACAGCTGCTCCTTGACACAGGCTCTTTGCCCACGGGTCCACACCTGAGTCCCTGACCCAGCCCACTCTTACCTATGAGACCAACATTTGCTGCAAGGTCGTAATAGTAGGAAAAAGCATAAAAATCCACATCCTTCACTTCTTGCGTTCTGTGCACCTTCCTTTGGAGGACTTCCGACACTCTGCTGGCACACAGCTGGTACAGGTTCACTGCTGGGCAAAGCAAAAGCAGGGCCAGCAGGCAGTGGGCTCCAAGCACGTTCCTGGTGACTTGAGACCCTGACCTGGAGGGTGAGGTGGGACCAGAAGCCTACACAGACCTCTCCCCAAGTAAGAGCTCACTAGCATCATACATGTCAACAGCACCTCTCAGGAGCACTGGTCAAGGGAAAGAATCCCTAAGAATGCAGGTGGCTGAGCATGGCCCCGACGCTGAGAGACAACTGCCTCTGGCTGAGGCCCATGCAGCCACCCTCACACAGCCCCCAGGCTCAGGTGTGCACTACAGTGGCCCTCTGCTACCTCAGTGCTGAGCTCTGAACATGCCGCATCTTACTCCATCCTTATCAGCCACCCAGGAGGTAAGGCATGCACTCTCCTTATGTCACAGATGAGGAAACTGAGGACTAGTAGGCATCTTGCCAAGCTCACAGGGCTGGCCATGAACTCCTTGCTTGGAAGGAGAACACAGATCCCAGAGTTAAGGGATTAGATATCCTACAGTGTCCCATCTTCTTTCCCCCAAACCTGTTCCACCATCTGAGGGAAGCTCCATCCAGTTCTCTCCAAGGCCCACAGAGCCACTCCTTGCCCATCAGACCTCATTTCCATCCACTCTCCTTTGTCTGACCAGTCACACTACCTCCTCATTCCTTAAACATAGCAGCTGCCTCAGGACCTTTGCACATGCTGCTCCCTCAGCTTTAGATCTGTGTGGCTCATTCTGAATCTCTTCATATCTGATCTTAAATACTCCCTGGTTATCTTATCTAAAACTACCATCTTTTCCTTGGCACCACCTTTCCTATTTTATTTTTATTCAGAGCACTTTCTCTTGTGTTTTACTGTCTGACTCCTCCCACTCCACCTAGGCAGAGATCTTGCCTGCACAGTGCACTGCTGCTGTGTGCCCAGTGGCTGCAGCAGGGCCTGACAAATAGCATGTGCACCAGTGGCTGAGTTAGAGCGACCTGCATGGTCACTGGATAATGAGAAACACATTTGGTCTTTGTACCTGGTTTCTGATACAGAACTCCTAAATCCCTTGTAAGATCCTGAGTGACAGGAGTGAGAGGGGCATCTTCTGCTATTCATGATAAACCCCTGTAAAGCACACCTGAGTTTATGCTGATGAAGCAACTCTTTACGGCTCCCTAGATGGCTTACAGGGTGAGGGATGGTTGTCAGAGGAACCAACTACATGATATGAGGGTTGGAACTTCCCAGCCCCACCCAACATCTGGGGAGCGGTGAGGGACTAGGAATTGATTTAATCACTAATGGCCAATGATATAATCAACTGTTCGGAGAACTGGTTGGCATAGAGAACCCACACATTCGGTGTCAGAATAACAGAAGACAAACCACATGTCCAGTCTGGGTACTATTTCAGTACTTCTTTTAGGCGATACAGTGCACAGAGCAACAAAGACCACATGGGGTGAGAGGCGCCAGGCTGGAGAAACCCGTCACACAGCTTACAGGGCTCTGAAGCCTGAAGCAGCCTCTCCCGTCCTGGAGGAAAGGAGAAAGAAAAGCCATCTCTCTCTCTGTGCAGAATGGGCTTGCTGACTCACTTAGAGCCTTGCGACGTTTAGGCCGTCCTTACTGCGGGCTTGTTGGGGAATCAGCCCTTTGGAAGAAAGTATTTGGCAACAGACAAGGAAGCCTTATGTAGAGACCTCACAGGAGTTGGGGGACTCCAGTGGCTGGCAAGGGCCTCCCAGAATCCTGGTGAGGATCAGAGAATCCCATTTCATGGACAAGTACAAGGAGGTTTGGTGACAGTTTCCTGCTTCTCAAAGGTCCTTGGAAGGGGTCGGCTGCCATTGTTAACCCTATAAACCACTGATGAAGGATATATCCACAGTACCTGCCTTCTGCCCTGAGAGTTGGTATGTTACTTCAGCATGCTCCCACTCTCCTTTGAAACTGGAAGACAAACAAGGGCTGATCAACTCTTTTCCATCCTCCACTGAAATAAAAACATAAGAAAGAAAAGCACGTTGTCACTGGACCATCAGGACGCTACACGAAGCTGAGACACGATTGCACTGAGGGAGCCTATAGGACAGAGTGTTCCAGGCTAGTGCTAAAGGCCGGAGGGTTAAAAGTGAGCCCCAGCTCATTGAAGTGTTCCAGGTCACCTTTATCACCAAGGCTGCCACAGACTCTCATCTGTCCTGGAAACATGGACACACCCAGCTCTCACTCACTGAGGTGCTTTGGGGTTTCAGGCAACAGGTCTAGTGCTGTTCAGTGAATTGTCACAAGGATCCTACTAGAAGGGGAGCCATTATTGCCCAATATTATAGAGGACTGAGGCAGGGCCAGGATGATGACACCAAGTGCTACCATGCAACACATCTGTGCTGCTCCACAAAGCTGAGGCCCCATAATTAGCAAAGGAAATGTGGTGGTTCTTCTTCAAGGCTGGTCCCACAATACCATCCCTTGGAGACATGTGTGCTGGTTTCCAACCTAGAAGTGGGCCCCTGTTCCTGCCCCTGGCCTGCTTCTAGCAATGGAAGGTGCAGGACACGATGCCCTGTGACTCAGGCAGGGCACTCCTGGCTGGAGGAGAGGCCACGTGGAGGAGCACAGGGTGCAGATGTGTAGCCCAGCCACCTTAAATGCCACCAAATGGGACCCCAGGGACTCCAGTAGAGGTGTCACCCAAGCTGAAGCCTATGGAACCATGAGATACAATAATAAAATGACTGCTGCTTACAACCATTCAGTTTGGTGAGTGATCTGTTGTGCAACAACAGGCAACACAAGAGGGAGACTTGTCTTCTGCGGTACACCCCTCTTGGTCAGTGTCACGACCCCCATATCCCAGTTGGGCACTTGTGCGGCCTGTCAAGAAAACCAGCAGCCTCCCAGGTGCTATGCCAAGAGGGTAGAATGCAGGAGCTGATGGGACTGCGATGCCAGTCATGGATGGGCAAACTGGTGCTTGCCTTCTTCTCGCTGGATAAATAGGTGTTTTCTGGCCCCTGTGTGAATGTCAAAGTGTTTCTGAGATGTAGACATATTTTTGGTTTGCAACAAAGCGGCTATCATTATGAGGTTAAACACTAGAATTTGAAAGAAATGAATGGAAATAGGATATACACAGAAAAATAAAATTTTCAGTTGAACATTCCCACTGTATCAGAACAGCCAGGCCCTGGGAAGAGGTGAGAGACATGCTGGGCTGGGGGAAGGCGGGAGAGAGCACCACCAAGAGGCCGGGCTGAGGAAAGGGGGTGTGGCTGGAGAACACAGGTCGGCTCACACGCACATTTCTGGGGCAGAGGCATGGGGCAAGGCCTCTGGGGTTCTGGCCAATGTCATCAGGACAGACAGGGAGATGCCAGCCTTAGAGCCATGTCCCCCCATTCCTGAATTGGGACACAGTGACCCCTAAGATCTCTAAGAATTTCAATGCACTGCCTGACCAGGTGGTGGTACAGTGGATAGTGTTGGCCAGGGATGCAGAGGACCCAGGTTCAAAACTGCGAGATCACCAGCTTGAGCGTAGGCTCACCAGCTTGAGCACGGGTCGCCACCTTGAGCGTGGGATCAGAGACATAACCCCATGATCGCTTGCTTGAGTGAGCCCAGAGGTTGCTGGCTTGAAGCCCATGGTTGCTGGCTTGAGCCCAAGGTCGCTGGCTTAAGCAAGAAGTCACTGACTCAGCTGGGGCCCCCCAGCTCAAGGCACATATGAGAAAGCAATCAAAGAACAACTAAGGTGCTACAATGAAGAATTGATGCTTCTCAACTCTCACCCTTTCTGCCTGTCTGTCCGTATCCGTCCCTCTCTCTCTCTCTCTCTCTCACTTGGAAAAAAAAAAAGAATTTAAGTGCTCTGCCAGCCAGTGCCAGCCTTTTCAGCCAGAACCATCAGGCAGGAGCAGACGAGCTAGAAGTAAACATGACTTTAATAACCCGACCAAACACAGGCTTCGTCTCCAGTCCAATACCAGGTCTGCAGGAAGGGCCAAGCCCGTGTTTTATAAGGCAAGAGAAGAGAGAGGGATGTTCTCACAAGGCTAGAATCACTGTGAATGGAACAAGTCCCCTAGACCCATGGCAACAGCTCAAATCACACCTCCGTGTGGCCCCTCCTGTACTGTCCTGAAGAATAAAGTTCTCTCTTCAAATCCTTAAAAACAAGCAGGCTCCAAATATAGGTGATGACAGTTTCTTGGGATCCGAAAATCCCCCAGCTCAGGATTTCAGAAATGACTTTGCCAGCACTTCTTTCTTTAAAAAATAACCTGGACTGTATGCAGGTAAAGCGCATTAGCCTGTGTCCCCGTGGGTGTCACTGACAAGATCCTTCCACATGTGCCTCCTGGGCTCCCTGAGTCCTGCTGGTAAGGGCAGCAAACCCGGGGTCAGCGAGTCGCTGTGACGGTGGAGGTGCGGGGTGGGGAAGGGGCACCTCTCCTGAAGGACCCCTCCCCCTCATGCCTACCAAGCAAGGAGGGCTCTCAACACTGCACTCTACTCACCAGGTTTCCCCTCGGCACCTCCCAGAATCGCCAGCCGTGCTGACATCAATCCGAGCCCCAGGTAGCTGTGAGAGAAAAGGCTGGGTGAGGGCTGGTCTGCCACCGGACGTGCTGGCTGCCAGCCTCGCTGATTCCAACACATTCACCTGGCCTGGGTCCAAAACGAGCGGGGAAGGTAGAACTTCTCTCAAGGCAGCAGGCTTTCCTGCTTCTTCTAGAAGCCTCCCTTGTGGAGTGGAGGGCATTTAGCTAATTAGTTCAACAATGAAGGCCCATCACTTGACAGGAGCCTGTCTCGGAGCTGTGGCCCCTGGTGACCACAGAGACACAACCCTGGTCTTTGTGGTGCGTCTGTGCTCTACAGAAGGAGCCTCCTGTTTGAAGGGGCCATGTGGCAACAGATGGCCCATAAAATTCCTGCACAGTCCTTGGGCTCTTGTCTACTTCAAAGACATCCTCCAAAACAGAACAGAATGAGAACAAAAGAAGACATGTAATTTTACTGTAAAAAACCAAAAAATGGCCCTGGCTGATTGGCTCAGCGGTAGAGCATCGGCCTGGCATGCGGGGGACCCGGGTTCGATTCCCGGCCAGGGCACACAGGAGAAGCGCCCATTTGCTTCTCCACCCCCCCTCCTTCCTCTCTGTCTCTCTCTTCCCCTCCCGCAGCCAAGGCTCCATTGGAGCAAAGATGGCCCGGGCGCTGGGGATGGCTCCTTGGCCTCTGCCCCAGGCGCTAGAGTGGCTCTGGTCACGGCAGAGTGACGCCCCGGAGGGGTAGAGCATCGCCCCCTGGTGGGCGTGCCGGGTGGATCCCGGTCGGGCGCATGCGGGAGTCTGACTGTCTCTCCCCGTTTCCAGCTTCAGAAAAAAAAACCCCCAAAAAAACCCCGAAAAATGGAGGGAGGGGGAGGAGGAGGAGAGAGTGGCTCCAGGTGCATCCACAGCAGGGGGTATGTGGGACCGAGCACACTGGCTGAGCTATATGCCTGGATGGTCAACCTCTCCACCCTCACTCCCGCAGACAAACCTGTAGGAATAGAGCTTGTAGGTCCTATTAAAAATCTGCAGTGACGTCAGGTAGCCTGGTGGGGAGGTCTGAAGGGTGTCCTGGGGAAGAACAGGAGGGTTACTAACTCTCCTGCTGGCCTTTCTAGAGAACTGTCCCCCACTCCCTCAATTCATTTGAAAGGACAGAGATATTCACAGATATATTCAATGAAAATACTTTTCAAGGCAAATTAAGATTTTTATTGGAGCAGGAATGAAAAATAAAACATCCAAAATGAAAAACTAGGTTTTTCTTTCTTGTAACATTTAACTGTTCTGACAAATGTGGCCCAACCAAATAATTATGAATAAATTTCAAAAGTGCTCCTCTGTTGAAAACTAATAATATAATAAAACAGTAGGTGAGGAAGGCAAGGAGAGGGCCCACTTCACGTTCTCTGGCCCAAAGGGCTCCAGGTAGTATGTAATTTATCACCCCACTGAAAACCACATTTCCATTTTCCAGGCAGAGTTAAAATCAACTGGACAGATTTGGCCCTTAGGGGAGGCAGGGACAACACGGGTTCACAGCCATCATGTCTACTGGCCTCCCCATGGGACGCAGCCATGGGGGGTGGGGCCACAGCAGGGGCTAGTTACCTCGACTCTTGGAAGGAAGGTGATCTGAGTGGACCCTCCGCCCAAATCCAGCATGCCCACACTGCTGCTTCCGGGGGATTTCAAACTGCCTGGAGCACAGGGAGTAAAAGGCAACTCAGCGCTGCCATTTAGTAAACAGATCAGTACTATATAGTACAGTAGAACAAGTAAGGAGATCAAAGCCAGGTCCTGAGTGGAAACAAAAACAAGACAGGAAGCAGCAGCAGCTATCTGAAACTCTCCAATAAAGATGCACCCTCTGTGTAAGGGCAGGAACAATACAGCTCCACTGGCTGTGGCTTCAGTTCAGTTCAAAGCGAGAGTGAGCAGACAACACTGCCACCTACTGCGGTCAGGCCTGCCACCTGCTGCTCACTGCCCAGAGCACTGGCTTGTCCTGACACCGACCGGCCCCAGGCATGCCTCCCTGCCTCAGCTCTGAGGCTCACTTGATATGCTTCTCCATTCTCCAAGGCACCAGAAAACTTTCTTTATTCATGTGTCAGCCACAATGATCTTCTCTTTCCTCTTTCCTAATATATGTTTTAATTTATTTTTTCATTGAAATTATTGGGGACATTGGTTAATAAAATTATATGTTTTACATATACAATTCTATAATACATTATCTGTACATTGTATTGCATGTTCGCCACCCCAAGTCAAGTTTCCCTCCATCATCACTTATCAGCTCTTCACCCTCTCCCATCTCCCCCAGCCCCCTTCTCTCTTGCAATCACCACTGCTGTCTGTGTCTATGAGTCCCTTTTCTCCTTTGTTTAATCCCTTCACCTTTTTACCCAGTCCGAATCCCCTCCCCTTGTCAGCAGTCAGTTCACACTGGTCTTTTCTCGCATTACGTTAAAGGGATAAAATTTAAGTACTGAGTTAATCTAAGAAAACTCCTTGCTATTTCCAAGAAGAGACGTTTCTGTTCTGGTTCTGCCTATAGCAGAGAAATTCAATTATAAGATGACTAGCATTTACATCATGATTAAATACTCGAAGACATGACTAGTTTTATTCCTGACCTCTCTTAGAAACGAGAGGACAGGGCCCCTGCTGGTTGCGCTGCAGAAGGGGGAGCCGTGCTGGTGGGAACCTGCAGACCGCACAGGAGCACCCCTGGTGGGAACCTGCAGACCGCATAGGAGCACCCCTTCCCCAGCACTAGCACTGGGAGCTCAGTGCACGCCCTGACAAGCCAGGGGGACACCCCCACCCATTCCAGCAACCTATGTTGGGCCAGAACACTGTGAAACCCTGAGGGGGTATTTTAAAGAGTAGAAATGAGGCCCCTGATAATCAAGAATGGGGTCTGAACTTTTAGCCTTCACGATGAAGTGAACATACCTGTTAGGAAGTTAACAGTGATCCAGGCTGAAATACCTACAAGAGAATCACATAACAGCATCTCAACCACCTGCGGTGTTGTCAACAACATGTGGGACACAGAACATTACTTTTGGCTTCAGGAGCACAAACTGACCACTTCCTCAATACTAAACCTTCAGATCAGCTAGAGAGAAAATTTATTCATAACATCCTCCAGCAGTTTCTGGCAGTTTTAGAAGATACCACACTAAAAAACCAGAATACTCTGCCCCATGTCTTTATCAACGTTCCCCTCCCCTCCTCCAACACAAACTCTTAAAGTCATATTTAAAATCAGGGGCTGGTAAGGAACCTCATTAAGTGTCTCTTAGGATTTAAAATACAACAATACTCTAACATGGTAGCAATTGAGCATCCTCTTTAAATGCTCTTAAAACTGAAAGGATTTTCAGAAACTTCATCTGTGCCAGTTGTGGAGCCAGTCAAGATGAAAATCTAAAACTGGCTCCAAGGCCTTGAGACAGTTAAACTGTGAACTAGAATGGGACGATCGTCGCTCAGTCCTGAATGGGAGAAACCTCAGTGTTCCCAGCAGCCCTGAGATAGCCCATCTCACTGGGAGAGCCTCCTTGCACAGAGGATTCGGCAACTCTACCTTCATCCGTCCCGTTCATGATGGAAACACAGTCTTCCCCTACAAGGAAAGGCGATGCCTTAAACACTTCTTTCACCTGAATGTAAGGAGAGACATTTCTTTATCCTTTAGAATCCAAACTCACAGTTCCCAATCACATATGCTTTCAGCAGGTGGTTGCAAAACACCAGAGGTGTTAGTGGTGCTGCAGAGTAACAAAGCTCAGGTTTGTTTCAGCTTCGGATACTCTGCAAGCGCTCTCCTTGTTAACCCATTCCCTAGGCTGGCCGAGGCTGCCGCTGTTCTGTAGCCGTGCTAAGGCACTCTGGATTAGAAGACCTCTGGGGTGCACTGACTCTGCTGGGCTCAAAAAGGCTGCCCTGCTTTAAGACAGGGGATGAATGGACAGAAAGCCCTATAAAGCGGAGCTCAGACATGGGACCCCTGCATGGCCTGGTGGGTACTGCGCCCAGGGCATGACCTGGCAGAGGGAAGGCAAAGGCAGTGAGTGGCTCCATTTGAATGTATTTTCTTCTCCGTTTTTTAGAAAGCATTGATACACAGGAACTTTATAGTACATCTGAACACCCCAAGGATCCCTTGATCCTACCTGAGTATGTAACTTTTATAAGGGACCTGACAGGAGTAGACTCCATCACTTAGCAGCTAGTTTAGAAAGAGTGTAGAGGATTAGGAGTACCACTTTGCTTAGAACAGCTGCCCTGACGTGCCTGATGAAAACGAACCCCGTGCAGGGGTGGTGCAGGGCTGGGGGGCACGTTCTGGCCATGCGAAAGCCAGGGAGAGGCTACCGGGCCTCCGCAGTGGTTACACCTGAGTATCAGACTGAGAGAGAACTAGCAGTTTCCACGAGAACAAGCAGGCTTGAGCTGAAACGTCAGGAGCCCCATTCCCACGGCCTCTGACATGGAGAAAGTCCTTGGATGGCAGAAAGCCTTGCAAAAGCACAATGAATTTTTAAAACAAAGTTGTTTTTATTATAAAAACAGATTTATTCTAGAAAACACCAATAGCTTTGAATGTCATGAGAAAGAAAATATCATTCACTCACCACTAACAAGTCAGTGTTTTCCTCTTCGGGAAGCGTCCGACTGCCTGACTTCTTGGACACTGACTATTTATTTAGTGCTTTCAGTTACTGTAAGCCACCCCCAAGCAGGAAATGTATAAGATCACCTTTTGTAGTAAATTCTGAGCCTTTTCTCCTGGTAGCAGACGTAAACCAGCTGTGGCCTTGAGGACCAAGGGGGTGGCCTTCCAGAAGTCAAAAGGAATTTCTTGTTTAGCAACATCCAGTAACTCCTGAATGCCGGGAGCGCTCTGTGAACACGGTAAAATAGGCCTGTCGAAGTGCGGCACAGAGAGAGAGAGGCACGATGATCCCCTCACCTGTTCGCTTTTATTAACTTATGAACGCATTTTTTTTTTATTTCCAAACCAGCATAAAACAACTCAAGTGGTGCTGGCGGGTGTGGGGCACAGGGACCAGGTAAGCACAGAGAAATATCCGTGGTGTCAAAGGGTGAGGCACACAAAAGGGGATCCTGTTCTACACACCTGGCCACCAAGACCCTCACCCTGTACCTCAGATGAGTTGTGATTCCCCTGGACAACATGAGTGAACTCCATAGCCCTTCACAGGTGCTACTGAGGAATCACTTTTACCTGAGGGAATCCTTGATCAAAATATTGGATATGGCCCTGGGTCTGCAGGGAGGGGCAGGGAAAGACTTTGGTAAAAAAAATTACTGGGCACATCAGTAGGTAAAATGCCATGAGGGCAATTTGGCAATGTCTGTGCAAAAGAAAAACATACATTCCTTTTACCAAGAAATCCCATTCTAAGAACTCACTGGAGAGATCTCTGCACGTGTGGGTGAGGAAATGCATATATTGTGACAAACTGCCGTCTTCCTTATACTGTTAAGGGCAAAAGACTGGCCATTATCTAATGTCCTTCAGGAGGGGCTGGTTCTGCAGATTCCATGTGCACACATAACTGCAATACCATCTACTCAGGAGTGTCAAAGCTCTTCACACATAGTGATGAACGATCTCCAAGTGACTGTTTAGTGACAAAAGCAGAGCGCACAACAGTGTGAGTGCCACTCCCTTGTGCATGTAAGACGAAACAGAGGGGTAAAGAACACAGATGTGTGTCTCATATCCACTTAAATTCGTTCTTGAAGGATAAGTAAGAAAACAAGAACACTGCAAAATTTATACCACTGGAATCTGTGTTGCCTATTGAAACAAGTAAGATTTAAAAAGAGCTTATTCTAAAGATACCTAATTAAATCAGGTTTAACTTATGGCCACACAAGAATCACTAATTTTTATTTTTTATTTTTGTGACAGAGATAGAGAGGCAGAGAGAGGGATAGACAGGGACAGAAAGACCGGAAGGGAGAGAGATGAGAAGCATCAATTTGTTGCGGCACCTATAGTTGTTCATTGATTACTTTCCCATACATGCCTCAACTAGGGGGCTACAGCAGACCGAATGACCCCTGCTCAAGCCAGCAACCTTGGGTTCAAACTGGTGAGCCTTGCTCAAACCAGATGAGCCCACGCTCAAGCCAGCGACCTTGGGGTTTCGAACCTGGGTCCTTCCGCATCCCAGTCCAACGCTTTATCCACTGTGCCACCGCCTGGTCAGGCAAGAATCACTAATTTTGATTTTGTGTTTTAACCAAACTACAAGAAAGCAAAGCTGTCTGAGCTCAGGATACATCTAGGGACAAAAATGGCATATGAGCTTTAAGACATGCTTGAACCAAAAAACAAACAGCCATATTATGACTGGTTTCATGAGAGTTTTAGTGGAAATACAGGTATCCTGCATTACTCTGGTTGTAAGTTTTAAGTTCTTTAGAAATATAAATGCTACAAACTCTCAAAAATGATCATTTGACAAGTTTAATACATTTTTTTTAAGTGAGAGAGAGACAGGAAGGGAGAGAGGTGAGAAGCATCAAATCATAGTTGCGGTACCTTAGTTCATTTATCGCTTCTCATATGTGCCTTGACTAGGGGGCTCTAGCCAAGCCAATGACCCCTTGCTCAAGCCAGCGACCTTGGGCTCAAGCCAGCAACCTTTGGGCTCATGCCAGCAACCATGGGGTCATGTCTATGATCCCACACTCAAGCCAGCGACCTCAGGGTTTCAAACCTGGGTCCTCAGGGTCCTAGTTAGTGCTCTATCTACTGTGCCACCATCTGGTCAGGTTAATTAAATTTCTTTTATACTTATTTGGTCTTGTGGACTTTGTATAATATATTTTTAACTAATTTTTTTGGTTTAATCAATGTTTGTCATCTTCAATTAGAAGAACTCAATAAAAAAAATTAAGTTTTCAAATGTTTTCTGTAAGTTTGCAGCACTTGTGCTCTCTCAGCGCGTCAGGACTGTGGTGGCGTGAGTGCTGGTTGCGGGAGTGCTCGGCGGCTAGCGGGGTGCAGAGTGGGAGGCGGGGCGCTGGGTGCTGTGCCAGCTCCCTCTCCTTTCTGACCATGCTAAACATCCGACACGTCCCAGGTCAGCACCGTCAGAGGACCCCTTAGTGAAAATAGCCTACTGGGCTCAAGAGAAAGCAAGCTGGTTTTAACAAATCGCACAGAAGACAAGTGTGATGGGCAGACAGACATGAGGGAAAGCTGCTACCTTTTCAACATCATCAGCGTAAGCAGAGAGACCTGGCTGCAGTGCTTTGAAGGTTTCATGCGTCAAGGTGGGAGTTTCTAAGGGAAAAAGATATTTTAAGTAAGGTAAAACTATGACTCTATACACAAACATAAAAGCCTACACAACTAGGATTAACCACATTTTTTAAAGGCAATCTGAAAACAGATCGATCCCAGGGTGACAGGAGCCCTTCAATGATTCTCACCTAAATTCTGACACTAGCTTGGCTAAATAAGATGATTATACCTAATATTTTGGCCAGAACTTTACCTTTTTAAAGAAAATTAACTTTATTCAGGTATAATTTGCATATAAAAACTCCACTTAAAGTTAAAGTTAATTCTTGCTAATTCAATAAATAGAAGAGCAGGGCAGACTGCAAACTGCAAGTGTTTCCTCAGAGCTATAATGGATGCATGGCAGGGCTCTAAACAGTATCAGTTTTCTTCTTTTTAAAAATCGAGTGGATTTTTAAATTGAATGGTTATGAGGAGTCTGGAGTCATGTGAAGACAGCATGGTGAGTGCTCGGAGCACACAGTGGTCAAGGGACACTGGTCCAGATTCACACAGGAAGACCCAGGAAGCAAAACCAGAAGCAAAACCAGAAGGACTTCTCTCCAGAGATAAAACAATGGAATACAGCTATTAAAGGGTTACACACAGACATGTGTTGTCTTAAACTCAGCTTTGATACCATTTTTGAAGGTAGATAGGTCCAGCACATGAATATTTAATGTGCAGTAACTTTAAAAACAAAGCAGGTGAAAAGTAAATAAAATATGCATAATGGTTTTGGAGAGAGCTACTCAAGGTGTCTGCATCACCAGCTAAGTGCACAGAATGGAGTCAACTCAAAAGGCATTAAAGATCAGCAAAGGACCAGAGCAGAGAGGAGGGGACCCCAGCTTGACCAGGGGGCCTGCTGAGTCGTGAGTGAAAAGACAACCTGTTGAAGTGATGGACACAAAGAAGATCAAAGGGAGGAGGGACAGGGTGGAGCTGGACTGGGATGGGGTCTCCTTATAGAACCAGCCAGCTAGTGAAGATGCCCAAACTCCCACCATCCCTTCTACCTGAGTCCCGCAGGAAGCAAGCTGCTGAGGCTCTGGCTCCAGCTGAGCTCTCACTGCCCAGGCCCCGCTTGTCATCCCCCCACTGCCTGGCCCCTGGCAGTTCTGTTTGGGCCTGGGTTCTGGGTCTCTGCATTATCTGACTTTCCCTGACTCCCAGCTCCATTAGCCTGAATCTGGGGTTACTTCCTGCCTTAAATTCACCAATTCGACCTCTAACTTAAGTCACGCCCCCAGCCACTTAACCTACCTTTGCATGCTGGGAGGGGACAGGGCACCAAACACCCTCTGAAATCCCAGCTGCCCTAGCTGGTAATCAGGTGCTAGTACAAGTGAGAACTGGGACTCCTGGGAAATTTAGATTCCTGGGCTCTAACCCATACTCTGAGTCAGCATCACTGGGGTACTGCATTTTTGACAAGCCCCCAGGTGAGTGTAAGGCAGGGAGGCTAGCCCACACCCTGAGAAACCGCTGCTGTCTTTAAGGGGAGGCGATCCCAAGAGCTCTGCTGTAGAAGAGAAAAAGCAGAGCAGGGCCAGGCTCTCTGCCCCGGGCAGGATACCTCCAGGCTGCCGGGTGAACTGAAAGATATGCACTCGGGTGCCAGTGCTTCCCGCATCAAACATGATGCCATAGAACACCTTGTGACCATATGCAGTCGTCTCCAGGGCATCTTGGGTCTGCTGGCCCCTGTGGGCCCCTGAGGCTGCATCAGTGATGCTGAAGAAGGCCTGGGTGGCAGAGACCCAGTGCCACTTGATGTAGACAATATAGATGAGCAGGCACGCGAACAGTCCCACAGGGTACGCCACCTTCATCTTCTTCAAGTTCCCATTATTTGTTATTTTTCTCATTTCTTTGTCTGCTGAGAACTGTGCCACAGCTGCTGGCAGAAAGGGAGAGGCAGTAAAAGCAGGTTAGGCCGCGAAGTTTCAGGGCAAGTCGGAAATTCCTGTGCTCAGGTATAAGCATTGAAGTAAAAACTGGTCTGCATTTTCTCCTGTGAACCGGAAGCTTCACCTGATCCTCAAAATAATTCTGGACAGTGTGATCCCTATTCTATAGAAATGGAACTGAGTTCTCGATGACTGGATGAGTTGTGCAAAGCTGTAGGTCCTGCAGATGCCTACCTGGGTGTAGGGTTAATGCAGGACATGGTCTTTCCGCTGCTCTTGAATATGTGTCAAGAGCCAAGGGACAAACAGACCTTGAAGAAGGCCTCCGTTCCTGGACTTCCAGAATGGGTGCTTCCTGCGCTTGGCTTTGTGCCACTATTGTCTAACTGCTTTATAAGCCACACTGCCTGCGTGGCTCATGTGCACCTTGCTTGCCTGACTGGCTGCCACCAGGCCTTCCTGTATGTAAGTAATAAAGGCTATGTCTGCTCCGTCCGGTGCTCCTTATGGTTTCTTTGGAATATCTGCTAGACAGGTGGGAATAACCTGGTCTCAAACTCCTGTGTTACACTTGGAGCACAGGCCCATGCCTGAGCACAGCTCCCGAAAACCTTTCAAGGTAACAGGAACATATGTCTGATCATTCTCACTTTTTCTCTCATGTAGTAATTTACTTTGCAAATGGGTTAAAACCCTGTCCTTTTAGAATTGAGAACCCCAGGCAAATCTGAGAAACACTGCTCATTCCCCTGGACATTTCAAAACAGATACCTCTTTTTATTTATGTCACATATCCCTGCCAAGGAGGGAGTGATGCCCATGTGCTAGCTTTTCTTTTCTTTTTTTTTAGATTTTTTTAAAATTGATTTTTAGAGAGCGGGGAGAGAGAGGGGGGAGAAGCAGGAAGCATCAACTTGTAGTAGCTGCTTCCTGTATGTGCCTTGACCAGGCAAGCCCAGGGAGTTGAACCGACGACCCCAGCATTCCAGGTCAACACTCCATCCACTGTGCCACCAGAGGTCAGGCCTATGTGCTTTCAAAGGCTATAAAATATAAAAGTTCTACCTCAGTAGCAGAATAAACTAATTCAGCACCATTAACTTTGGTTTAATGTACCCCCAAATGGAAGCACATGTTCAAAAAAATTTTTTTTGAGAGAGAGACAGGAACATCGAGCTGCTCCTGTTTATGTGCCCTGATCAGGAAACAGAACTGGCACCCCTCACACTGTGGGATGACAGTCCAATCAACTGAGCTATCCAGGCAGGGGTTAATTTTTATTGGCTTTTAGAAAGAGAGAGGAAGGAAGAGAGATCGGAGGAAAGGAAGCCTTCATTTGCTGTCCCACTCAGTCAGTGCACTCTTTGGTTGCTTCCAGTGTGTCCCTGACCGGGGATGGGACCCACACCATGTTGTTCAGGGATGACGCTCTTTATTAGCAGCTTGTAGTGCAAGGCTTCATGTGTAAATGCGTACAGGCAGTGAGGGGCCTCATTCTCAAGGCTCCCCTACCCTCGGGGAATATCCACCGTCTGTTCATCCTTCCCTGTCAGTTATGGGAAGGGGAGTGAAGATTCCTAGGGAGAAGGGAGAAGGAACTGCGGGCTGAAAGCAGGACGTGGGTTTAGGTTCTGCTGGCTGCAGTGTACGACCACGGGCAGTTACCCTACCCCCTTGCATGGGGCTGGCCTCATTTGTAAGGGGGGGGGGCTGCTCACAGGAAAGCCGCCTCATGCCGCTGTCTCAGGATACAAAGAGATGTGAGACGTACAGAGAACACAGATACTGGGTGCTGGCTTTACAGAAGGGCAGCAAAGGTAATGACCCATTGGGACCAAGGACAGTGATGAGCAAAAGTGCCAGAGGATGGTGTGACTTCACTGCCTGGGAAGAGTGGGGCCCAGGGCTGCCAGTGCAGGGGCCAGCCTGCAGTGGGCTTCCCGCCAACCTCGAGGCTGTGTGGGTGAAGAAATGGAACAAAAGTGGTCCTAGGCAGGGGGTATACAGTCCAGGCCTTCCACTGCCCCTCCTTTCTGGGATTGAACCCTGTAGCCACACCTGGACGCCCTCAGGTTCCTGGGGCTCAGGTCAGAGCAGCACCACTTAATCCTGTGATGGCCTCTGTGCCCCTAGCTAGGGGAGAGGCATCCCCAGCAGTCCACAACCCAAGCTCAGGCAGGGGCAGGACAAATCACGCCTCCTGAGCGGGGCTGCAGGAAAGGCTCTCTTGACAGGTGCCCAGGAGCAAACCTCCCTTCCTAAAACTCCCCAAGACTCTCTCTCCCCATCAAAGAGTTTCATTTACAATAACTTAAAAAGAATAAAATATTTAGGAATAAAGTTAACTAGGGCCATGAAATACTTGTGCCCTGAACACTACAATATGTTGTTGAAAGAAATTAAATGAGTCCAATAAATAAAAAGGTAACCCATGTTCATGGATTGAAAGACAACATTGTTAAGATGTCGAAACTATCCGAAGTGATCCACAGTTTGAATGCAATCTTATCAAAAACCCAAGAACTTTTTTTTTTTTTTTTTTTTGGCAGAAATAGAAAATGCCACCATAAAAATCAATTGGAATATCCAGGGACTTCAAATCATCAAAACTATCATGAAAAAAAACAACAACAACAAAGTTGGAGGTCTCACACTCCTGATTTCAAAACACATTACAAAACTACAGTAATTAACATATTGTAGTACTGGTATAAAGACAACACATAGACCAATAGAATACAGTAAGAGGCCAGAAATAAACTCTCATGTATATGGTCAAATGATCTTTGACAAGAGTATCAAGACCACTGATTGGGCAAAACATAGTCTCTTTAATAAATGATAATGGCAAAATGGATATCCACATAGAAAAGAACAAAGTTGAATCTCTACCTTACGTCATATACATAAATTAACTTAAAATGGATTAAAGACTTAAATGTAAAACCCAAAACTATAAAACCCCTAGAAAAAATCATAGAAAAGTTTCATGATATTAAATTTGGTAGAGACAGAGACAGATAGACAGAAACAGAAAGTGAGAGAGATGAGAAGCATCAATTCATGGTTGCGGCACCTTAGTTGTTCATTGATTGTTTTCTCATTTGTGCCTTGACTGGGGGTGGGCCTCCAGCTGAGCCATGACCCCTTGCTCAAGCCAGAGATCTTGGGGTCAAGCCAGCGACCATGGGGTCATGTCTATGATTCCACACTCAAGTTGGTGACCGTGATCAAGCTGGTGAGCCCATGCTCAAGCCGGCGACCTTGTGGTTTTGAACCTGGGTCCCCAGCATCCCAGGCTAACGCTCTATCCATTGTGCCACCACCTGGTCAGGCAGTAATTTCTTAGATAAGACACCAAAGCACAGGCAACAAAAGTAAAAATAGATAAGAGGGACTACATCAAATTAAAAACTTTGTGCATTAAAGGACACTAACAACAGGGAAAGAAAAGGCAACCTACAGAATGGGAGAAAATAATTGCAAATCATGTATCTGACAAGGGATTAAAACTTGGAATATATCGCAAACTCCTAAAACTTAACAACACAAAACAACCCAATTCAAAAAAGGACCTAAATAGACATCTCTCTGAAGAAGATATACAAATAGCCAACAAGCATATGAAAAGATGCTCAATATCACTAATCATTAGAGATACATGAAACCACAATGACTTATCACCTCACACAAATCAGAATAGCTACTATAAAAAACCCCCAGAAAATAACAAGTGTTGGGAAGGATGTGGAGAAATTAGAAAACTTGGGGGACTGTAAATGTTGCAACCACTATGGAAAGTAGGGAAATTCCTTAAAAAACTGAAAACAGAATTACTATATGACCCAATAATCTTATTTCTGGGCTATCACTGAAGGAACAGAAAGCTGGGTCTTGAGATTGTTGCACACCTGTGTTTACTGCAGCATTGTTCACAGAAGCCAAGACGTAGAAACAATCCAAATGTCCATCCATAGAGGAATGGATAAAGTACACGTGGTATATTCATATAATAGAAGAGTATTTAGCCTTAAAAAGAAAGAAAACTCGGACATATGCTACAACATGGTGAACCTTGAAGACAGTATGCTAAGTGAAATAAACCAGTCACACAAGCATAAATATTCCACTTACATGAGGTTCCTAGAGTATTCAAATTCAGACAGAAAGAAGAATAATGGGTCCAGGGGCGAGGGGAAGGCAGGAGATGAATTTTTGTTTAATGGATATAGAGATGCAATTTGGGAAGATGAAAACATTCTGGGGATGGATGGTGGTGATGAACACAACAATATGAATGTACTCAATGCCACTGAACTATATACTTACAAATGGCAATTATGTATATTTTATCACAAAAATCCTTTAACAGCTCTGAGGCAAGGCAGATAACGAATGAGTTCTGTGTATGTAGGACTAAAGGCAGTGGTGGAGGAGGAAAATGAAGAAGGCCAGGCTGTCTATTATATCAAATTCAATCTGTTTTACAGTTATTAGTCATACTACACTCTGAAGAGCGGCAGGTCATGTCTTATTGAGAGTCTTCACGCTTTAAATATTCTGTTTCTTTTTAGCAGCCTT
Source organism: Saccopteryx leptura (assembly GCF_036850995.1). Classification (NCBI taxonomy): domain Eukaryota; kingdom Metazoa; phylum Chordata; class Mammalia; order Chiroptera; family Emballonuridae; genus Saccopteryx; species Saccopteryx leptura. Next base: position 172,969,152 of record NC_089507.1, read on the forward strand.
TTCCTTTGGCCCTTTCTCCACACCTCTGCAAAACCTTCTCAAGATTCTTACTGCCACTCTGGACCCTGGCAGCTGGAGGCTCCTCCCTTGGGCTCCTTGGTGCCCTATACACTCCCTCTCCCTGAGGGAGTTTTCCAAATTGTAGGGGGGGTATCCCTCTTTCTTCTGGTTAGACAGCACCTCTCTGGCAGCAGAGATCAGGCCACTTATCACCGATCTCCGACTCTGACACAAGGCCAGAGCCCAGCAGCTGCATAGCCACCACTTGCTGGTGAAGGAGGCTGGCTGACAACTTAGCAATTCACCAATCCACCAAAGCAGCACAAGCAGGCAGAGAAAGATGGAGGCATAGGAAATACTCCAGTACCTGTGTGATGGTCACCAACATAAGTAAAACATTCGGGAGGGAGCTGTTTGCCAGGAGACAGAAGCGACCAGGTTTTCTGATGGTAGGACATTAGTCAGAAATGGAACAGCCCTGTGAGAGATGATGGGTTTGAGTCTGGGCCTGGGGAATTATCTGCATTAAGGGGATGTTAATTGCCTGACCTGTGGTGGCGCAGTGGATAAAGTGTTGACCTGGAATACTGAGGTTGCTGGTTCAAAACCCCGGGCTTACCTGGTAAAGGCACATATGGGAGTTGATGCTTCCTGCTCATTACCCCCCTTCCCTCTCTCCCCTCTTTATTTTATTTATTCATTTTTATTTATTCATTTTTAGAGAGGACAGAGGGAGAGAGAGAGACAGAGAGGGAGAGAGAGGAGAGAGAGACAGAGAGAGAGAGAGAGAAGGGGGGAGGAGCTGGAAGCATTAACTCCCATATGTGCCTTGACCAGGCAAGCCCAGGGTTTCGAACCAGCGACCTCAGCATTTTCAGGTCGACGCTTTATCCACTGCGCCACCACAGGTCAGGATCTCCCCTCTTTAAAATGAATAAAGAACAACAAAAAAGGGGGATGTTAACTAAGATTAGGAGTGAAGAAATCAGTAGCAGAGAGAAAAGCCAGGAATAAGTAGAGGCCAAGATACAACCGGGAAATGCCCACTTACCCACAACTGGCCCTCTCAAAGGCCTCCTTTTCTTAGGTTACTATAACCCAAAGTTGCCATTGCTAAGTGGTCATTAAAAAAGTATTTATATGCCCTGGTCAGATGGCTCAGTTGGTTAGAACATTGTTCCGAAGCACAGAAGTCGCCAGTTCGATCCCTAGTCAGGGCACATACAGGAACAGATCAATGTTTCTGTCTCTCTCTCTCTCTCTCCCTTCCTCTTTCTAAAAACAATAAAATAAACATTTAAAAAAGAAGCATTTCTAGAAAATGTTCTAAAGCAGCTATTTCCAGGGATGAATAGTGAGGACACAAAAGCAATACTTTACAAATGTGTGTGTTTTACAAAAACCGTTTAGCCTACCAAGTGGTGGTACAGTGGATAGAGCGTCAGACTAGGATGCTGAGGACCCAGGTTTGAGACCCCGAAGTTGGCAGCTTGAGCGCAGGCTCATCTGGTTTGAGCAGAAGCTCACCAGCTTTGACCCAAGGTTGCTGGCTTGAGCAAGGGGTTACTTCGTCTGCTGAAGGCCCGCGGTCAAGGCACATATGAGAAAGCAATCAATGAACAACTAAGATGTCGCAATGCGCAAGGAAAAACTAATGATTGATGCTTCTCATCTCTCCATTCCTATCTGTCTGTCCCTATCTATCCCTCTCTCTGACTCTCTGTCTCTGTAAAAAAATAAAATAAAAAATAAAAAAAACCGTTCACATAATCAAGCTTTATCATGTTTTACATGATCAGATTCACAAGTGATATATTACATTTCGAGGCAAAGGCTGCTCTTTACCAAATTTGTCTACCTATTAAAAAACACCTTTACATATGCTATATCCTATTACCAGAGGTCCACAAAGTTGGCACTTACATTATGCAACATTACACAAACTTATTTCTATATAACCACACCAAGGCCCGGAAAATGTTTATAAATGGACATGCCAGAACTCTCACAGCTAGCATGCGGTGAGGTACAAAATTTTCTGGCTTCCAGCAAAATGTGCTTTATTACTTCCCTTTCCCTATTATAATACTTGACTAGTGGTCAGCAAACTCATTAGTCAACAGAGCCAAATATCAACAGTACAACGATTGAAATTTCTTTTGAGAGCCAAATATTTTAAACTTAAACTATATATATTGGTAGGTACATTCCTTATCGAGGTAGCGTCCACACGTCGTATTTTGTAAAAGAGTCGTATTTTGTAGAAGAGTCGCACTCAAGGGGCCAAAGAGCCGTAAGTTAGACAACCAAAAACACACGAGATTATATACACATAATCATTTAAGTTATATACCATAAGTACAGGGTGACATAAAGTCCAAAGAGAACAGAACACTTTGGGAGCATAGTGCCAGGAAGAGCCTGGCCCACGGGCACCTCCAAGCCCCTGATGCCAAGCCTGAAAGCCAGTTTCATTCCACTGGGTTAAGGTATTTGTCCAGAGCTAAGACACCTGCTGGAAAGACAAATCCCATTTCCATGGGCACCGCTAACACTGTAGTGTAAATTATGTGTTGATGAGGCCTCCCCAGAGGTTCACCAAAAAATAAAAAAAAAAAAATAACTCAACTTTAGTTTTGCTTTGTTCTTTAAAGGAGTCTAGAACAAAGTTGTAGGAACATGGAGTGGGCTGGTGGGTGGGGCAAGGTGCAGAGTGCACAAAGGCAAACAAAGCTTTGGCTGAGCAAACCTTGCTCCCAGCCAGCTCCTCTGGGCACCACCGTCAGGGCCAGGCAGAGGTCAGATAGGAGAATCTGGGTGTGGAACAGTGGTGTCAGAGGTAGGTGCCTGCCCCATACCTGGCTAGGTTTCTAGGAGCTGGGGATGGCAGGTGGGCTCTCAAAAATACAAGGTCTGTCTGACTCGGGTGTTGACCACCTAATCTGTTGGCCAGCTCCTTCAAGGTTTTCAGTGAAAAACAGCCATGTGCACAAACGATTCTCACATAAACTGAAAACCTATCCACAATCCAAGCATGTTAGTAAACCACTACTTATTCTCCTGGTAGGTTTAAATGGATTTTTCTCCCCTTTTCTGCAAAAAAACCCCCCACAAAACCCAACTATACATGAATCAGCCCTGTCAATACCACCTGCTGTTTCCTTTCCGTAGGACACAGTGAGAGGGAGGCGCTTCCAGACCTCTTTCCTTGGTTGTCCACTCCTCTGGTTCTTCACATAAGGTTCAAAGGGGGAGATGGACACACACCATATTAGCCAAATTATGTTTCTGAGGGCGTAGTGGGGGTGGGGGACATTATGCTTGCTAGACTTTCCATGAACCTTGTTTATGCTATACTAACACCAATGGGAAAAGTTCCTCAGACTTAATGGTTCTTGCACAGGGGGTCAGAGAGCCCTTTGTAATCACAATCAGCACCCACCTTTCTCAAGGAATCTCCTTCTGGGAAGTTTCAGATTCCCTCTCTGGAGGCTAAGAGCTAGGACCACCTCTGCAGCCCACAGGATGAAGGGTGTGTGGCTCATTCACATAATCCTAGAATAACAATTGCCTGGAGGATACCTGGAACTGCCTAGGTTACTTCCAGGTGACTGACTCCTCTGGGTGGACACCCAGAATGGGGGAGGGGGCTGTATGCACAATAATCTACAGAGCTAGGCAGGCTTTTTTACAACCCTGAAAACCTTTCTATGGCTTCTAGCTGCACTTAAAATAAAAACTACCCTTCCTCCATGGTCCCCTGCCCATCTCTCCCTCCTCCACAATCTCCTGGCTGCTCACTGATTTCCAGTGAACAGAGTCCAGCCTAGTGTCCAGCTCGGTCCACCTCAGGGCCCCTTCCTCCACAGCCTGGAGCACTACTGATTCACAGGTCAGCTCAGGAGCTGTTCTGGTCATCCCTCCACCATCAGAGTTGATTGTCTTCACATCCTCAGTACTGTCTGAATGGCATAATCTTACCTGTTCCCTGGGTTTCCCAACTGGGCTGTGAGGGCCAGGACGGAAGGCGCCTGCCTATACTTCCCCTATTTTAATTTGTCTACTCACTAAACAAAAACCTTTAGATACGCTGTATCCTCTTACCAGAGGCCCACGAGGCTGCTGCACCGGGTACAGAGCTGGGAAGAGGAACAGCAAGCGCTGGCTTAATGAATAAACGCAGCCGGGTAGAGAGAACACCGAGTGAGCCCGTCACGGGTCAGCGAAGTTCAGAGCCGAGGGAGCACGAAGGCGGCAGGAGGGAAGCCAGTGCGCGAGGACTCGGAAGCCCCCTCCAGGCGCTACCACTGGAGACCCGAGTTGCCGGGCGCGTGGCTCCGCCCCCCAGGGGCCCCCACTCAGACCGCAGCGCCGAGGCGCGCTGGGAGGCCCACGTGCGGTCAGTCATTCCAGAACCGCAGACCCCGCCGGCCCCACACCTGCCCCAGGTCCGCCGCTTACCCTGCAGCGGCCCCTCTAACGGAGGGCGCGCCGGGTTGACAGAGGCTGCCTCCCAGCCCTCCTACCCGGGTCTACGTCACCTCGACCTTCCGTCACAAGCTGCAGCGAGCCCCCAAGCCCCGGAACCGGTCTCCGCCCACCTTTACACACGGTTCCCGCCGGGGGGGCGGGGCGTCATGGGACCAGTGCGCAGGCGCAACCTAGAGGCGGGGCGTCATGGGACCAGTACGCAGGTGCGGTGTGGGTAAGCCCACGTGGGTTGGTGTGGTCGTTCCTTCCAGCCCGGTACGTGGGCTGGTGTCGCCACAGAGCTGCTCACGCACCTTTGGGTACTCAGAGCAGGAATGCTGCTGTCCTAGCCAGATTCAGCTTCTATCCCAGTTTATAGGGTTTCCTCACGGTGGGACCAGGTCTTCATCGTGCCTGGCCAGGGGTTTTAACCACCACAACCTAACAATCTTGACCAGTGTGGAATATTTGAGATTTCTTTGGGTTCACATACAAAGATACTTGGTAGAAAATGCAACCATAGCAAAATAGGCGGTGCGATGAAATATCTCCTATTCTTGATCTTCATTTTCTTTATCTTCCACGAAATGGTCAAGCTTGCCAGCTCCGAACGTGTGTTAGTTGTGGATACAGGGCTCTAGTTTACTGAATGATCCTGTGGCAGGGGCTGCCCAGATGTCCCCTCCATAAGTCTCCTTTCCACTAGAGCTAGAGCCCCCTTCCCAGCTTCACTTGAGATTGGGCTGCTCAGTAAGGTGTGGGTGCCCCCTTCCCAGAAACCTGTCCCATTTCAAGGGAGGCCCTGTGTAATGTCGGTGGCCGAGGCAGGCAGGTTCACATTGGATTTGGGCAGACCGTAGAGAAACTGTGGAGCAGGAGAGTGTTGGGCCATACCCGTTTACTGGAGGCTCGGAAAGACAGGCAAGCAAATAAAAAGGAAAAAGATAATAAACAAAGGAAAACCTGCTATTCCCAGTAAGGGCAAGGGAGCAAGGGAAACCACAGCTCATGGTGGGAGAGCGATCTGGGAGAATCGCAGCCCTGGAGAAGCACCCATAGCCAGAGGCAGATTTAACAGCAGGTGCACCAGGCAGGCAGGCAACTCGATCCTCAACTTCTGAAGGGCCCGCAAAACCCCAACTTTACACTTTTTTCTAATGTAAGGGGCCCAATAATTTCTTCTGCGCTCGAGGCCTCAACTGACCTTAATCCACCTCTGCCCATTGCCTTCTATAGACTATGCACACGTGCCTCTGCCATGTGCTCATGCACTAATCAAGCAAAGTGCTTGCAGCTGGTAAACCCGCAAGCAAGTCTAACACAGCTGCCCCACATTCCACCCCTTTAGGGTTGCTCACCTCACAATCTACATGACAGGTTTCTTCTGTGATGGTTTCTGTGGGAGGAGTGAGGTACATTACAAAAACCAAAATAGTACAGTCTACATCAACAGAATTACAAAACACAGCTATGGGCAAAATGATAGAGTGGTCAGTGGTACCAAGAGAGGCAAACCTTTCCCTCTGGCAGAATCCAGGCCAGAGTTCTGTCTGTAGATAGCACAGTAGCTGGTATCAGAGGCCCCCCCTGGGTGGGCAAACCAAACCTTATTGGCCTGCATACCAGGATCTGCTGGTTCTGTGTGCAGCAAAATGGGAAAACTCATTATGGGCCATAAAGAAATTACAAAGGTGTCCTTAAAAATGCTGTCCCCCTGAGCACTCAAGGGATAACACACTTCTACCTTAGGCGGCCAGGTGCTGGTTGCTCATGGAGTTAACTGGAGGTCCACCTCTAGCCCCCTAACCCACAGTGCCAACAAGGCCACCCATCATAAATGGGGGGCCTGTACAGTTCAGGGCCTTGTCCATTGAAGCTGTTGGCCTTTAAGGAGGGCTGTTGGGGCAGGCAAAAGCACATTGCCCTGCGTCCAAAGCCCGGCTTGAGCAAAGTGTCCTTGGTGCATATCTGCAACTGGATGGGAGCAGCTTCCTGGTACAGGAGGACCTCCACCGGAGCTGGGCACCCCCGTCCAGGTCTCTTATTCAAAATCTGGAGTACCATCCACAAGCAATGTGTCCATCCAGTAAGGGAGCTAGTGCCCCCTCCCTGCTTTAAGAGTTCATTATACCACTCAATGATATCAGCAACCTGTGGGTGGTAGAGGACATGGTACTTCCAGTCCACCCCTAGGCCTTGATCCCATTGCCTCACCATAGAACCTGTGGAGTGTGTACCATTGTCACTTTCAAGGACCAGCAGCTGCCTGTACACAGCACTCAGGTGGCCCAGAGCCTGTATGACTGCCCTTTGGTCTGGATTATGGGCAGGGTAAGCAGCAAGCAGACCAGTGGCAGTATCTACACATGTGACTGCATACTGGTACCCATCTGACTTTGGCAAGGATCCAATGATGTCTATTTGCCACTGTGTCAGTCACCTGCAGGTGCAGTCTCTAACCATAGCACCCTCACCAAACTGTCTGCCTCATCATTCCCAGAATGGGCTAGAGGGACATGCCCTATGACATGATATACTGTCACCTGCTTCTGATGTCCTGTTTCCCATAAGTCCTGCCACATGGCCTGACCCCATAGTGGACGGTGCCTTACCATCCACTGGTTAATGTGCCAAGTAGCAATCCAAAGGGTCAGTCCACAATAACAACCCAGCTGTCAGTGCAAATCACCAGAAGTGAAGGTTTGTTATAGGCAACTAGCCATACAGCTCTTAATTCTGCCCAGTGTCTGCTCTGGCCTGTACTTATGTCCATCCAAATAGTCTCAGTGGCTGAATAGAAAGCTATGGCCGTTCACTTAGCCTGTTGGCCCCTGCTGGAACCATAAATATACAAGGCATCCTCAGGGATGGACCTTCGCCTCTCCTGGTAGGGACTGACTTCAGGTTCTCCCTCCTGAGACCCAGCTGGACCTGACTCTAAAGTTGCATAAGTGACTGGACCCAAGACTTCCTGTGGTTCTGCTCTCAATGGGCTGGTGCTAAGAGCACAGCGTTGTTGCAAGTATGTACCCCACTTGGCCAGGCTGGAGGTTTGGGCCATACCAGTATGAGGTTTGGTTACCCAATCTCTCACCCATCCTGCAATAGGTTATGTGGTCTTGACCGTAACTGGAGTTGTCATAATACTCTCAGTGGCTAGGAGGGCAGTATACACAGCTGCCAACTGTTTCTCCACTAATCAGTAACGGACTTCAGCACCTTTCCACAATCGGGACCAAAACCCAATAGGTTGCTGTAGGCGCTCTGTCCATTACCACAAGCTCCATCCAAACCCCTCCAAGGTTACATGAACATCCAACTCACAGGGCAGGATCAAACACATTCAAGGCCTGTGCCACCTTGACAGCTCTCTTAGCTGCTGCAAATGAACCTTACACTTGCTCAGTCCAATCCCAGTGAACCCCCTTCCAAATAAGGTGATATAAGGGATGCAGTAACTGAGCCAAATGGGGTATGAATGCTCTTCAATACCCCAACAGACCAAGTACTTCCTGTAACTGCTTTACTGTAGTGGGCACAGGGTATGATGGATCTTATCTATAACTGCATTAGGGATAACCTTTGTCTTACCCGACCAGACAACTCCCAAGAACTTAACAGATAACCCAGGTCCTTATAATTTGCCCTCGTTGACTGTCCAGTCACATGCTTTTATATGGGATAGCAGGGTAGGGGATGCTTGCTCCAGTTCTGGAAAAGAGTCACTAGTTAGCATAATGTCATCAATATAATGATACATATGAACTGCCTCTGGCTGTTTCCATTTAGCCAGGTCAGCAGTCATCAGCCCATAACACAAGGTGGGGCTATGCAAGTAGCCCTGTAGTAATACTGTAAAGGTCCATTGCCACCCTTCCCAAGTGAAGGCAAATTGGTCTTGACTCTCTGCAGCCATATAAATAGAGAAAAAGGTGTTAGCCAAATCTGCCACAAAGTGGTATGTCCCCAGCTCATGGCTTAACCCAGAGGTTAGGAACCTTTTTGGCTAAGAGAGCCATGAACGCCACACATTTTAAAAATGTAATTCCATGAGAGCCATACAATGACCCGTGTACGTTACACATTATCCGAATAAAATTTGGTGTTGTCCAGGAGGACAGCTGTGATTGGCTCCAGCCACCCACAACCATGAACATGAGTGGTAGGAAATGAATGGATTGTAATACATGAGAATGTTTTATATTTTTAATTTTTTTTTAATTAAAGATTTGTCTAGGAGCCAGATGCAGCCATCAAAAGAGCCACATCTGGCTTGCAAGCCATAGGTTCCTGACCCCTGGCTTAACGGATCCATCAGGTTAAGCAGCGTGCAAAGGGTACAGCAGCGTGCAAAGGGGGAGCAACTCTATTAAGTTCTCTGTAATCCACTATCATTCGCCAGGTTCCATCTGGTTTCTGCATGACCACAATGGGGAATTGTAAGGGCTGTGTGCCGGCTGGATGATCTCCATCTTTTCTAGTTCAAGGACTGTCCCAGTGATTTCTTCATAGCTGCCTGGCAGGCAATACTGCTTCGTGCTAGTCACATGCCGAGGAACCGGTAATTGCAAGGGGGAATGTGCTGCATGTCCTCACAACACTGCCTTCACAATCTGGACTCACAGGCGGAATGCCCCGGCTATAGTTTCCAACCACAGTCCTTGTAAGATATCTATTCCCAAAATATATTCAGAAACAAAGGATACATATACTTTATATGGTTTAGGAGGCAGTCTTTCTAGCCCCAATGGAATAGTTCTTGGCTTCACTTGAACAGTTTGGCCCATATAATGGTCAGCGGCCACTGGGGTTCCAGCAAACCATTCTGGGTTTCCATAAAGAAGGGAACATTCTGCACCTATATCCACTAAGGCCAACACCCATTGTACATTAGAAGGGGACCAGTGGATAGCCAGTTCCACGTGTGGCCTCCAGTCCCCACCTGTCCCTGTTAGATGAGTCCCTTGGCCTTCCCCCTATACAAATTGGAACAGCAGGTCTTAGGGGTCCTCCTCTCCTTCAGTGGTCTCCATCGCATAATCTTGTAACCATGTCACCTGTGCACCAACTGTTTTATTGGTAGCTGCTGGGGCCATTCATCTCAGCGGCTGGAATCTCTGTCCTGGTTTAAGCTGCTGCCAAAGTTCCAAAAGAACCTTATCAGGCTTACCATACTGTCACGAACCAGTGCGACAGGTATTTCCAGGTCCTGAATGGGAACAGTGCGAAATTAATAAAATAGACTTAAAGAATGGGTTCGGGAGGGCTCTGCAAAGTTGATAGCTGAAACAGAGAGACCTCGCAAAGCTGCATCTTCCTTTATTTATAGGGCTAAGTGGGTCATTAGCAAATCAATGAGATCTTTGATTATGTTTCCAAGACAATCCAAGAATTTTATTAAGTGCAGAAAACCCTCGCCATACATTAACATCCTAACTTTACACAAAGAAGAAACTTGCCTCCAGTCTTTCTGGGGAACATGGCGGGGGGGGGGCAGGACAAGTATCACAGCTAACATGGAAGTGTGGGGGAGGACTTAGCCTTTTGCACCTTCACAGAACAAGTGAGGTGGGGGGTTGGGCTGACTGTCAGCTTACAGCCAATTTCCCAAACCTCTGTCCCCCCCAAAACTGCAAAAACCCTGTTGGCTTTTTGGTCCCCAACACCATACGATTTCTCCCTATCTGCCCCAGCCACAATTAAATCTACCCACATCTGTGTTTGGGTAACTTTCACAGGCCCATTCCTTTTGCTAGTTGGAGGGGCAGCATAGGCAGCAGCCCTCACTGCTTTATGATCCCAAGCGGCCTCCAGCTCCCCCAAATCTTCTACCAGCTACATAACTACATTGATAGGCTGTCCCACATAGGGGTCCAGGATAGCCACAAGTGACCCAAAAAGGGCTGATGGGGCGCTGCAGAAGATAAGATTTTGCATCCCAGCCATAAACACTTCCTTGGCTGGTCCACGGGACCCCAGGTGGAAAGCAGCATTCTTCATACCTAGTTCCTGAAGGACCTTTACTAGCTCACTATAGCACTGCCACTGACTCACTTCGCCCAGCAAGTCCTCAGCATTTTGACAGACTGTACAAATGGCAGCCATCACCCATTCTAATAGGGTATGGTTTCCTGGGTTGTCATGGCAGTTCTGAAGATGCTGCCTCAAGGAGAAGTTTGGGGCAGCTCTGTTAGGTTTGCTTGTGGGGTTACCAGCTGCAAGCACTTTGCTTGATTATTAGTGCTTGAGCATGTGGCAGAGGCACGTGTGCACAGCCTATATAAGGCTATGGGTGCTTGTGCTTGAGAAATGAGAGATGGGGGATTGTGGATAGCGAATTGCCTGCCCACCACTTTGAGGGGCCATTTTGCTGTTTGTTTGCCTGAGAGGCAGTTTCCCGTGCCTGTGTGCTTGCCCTCCATTGTGAGACTTTATTAAATAGAATGGCCCAACACTTTCTGGCTCCTCAGTTTCTTTACCATCTGCCCGAATCTAATGTGGACCTCCCTGGCCTTGGCTACCTGCATTACAAGGAGTGTGTGGTAATGGCAGCCAATTTCTCTATCTCTGTTACAGGGAGCATAATACCATCCACTCCTATGTCCCACAACCTTAGTAACCAGGCTGCCAGTGGCTCTATGGGTTTCTGCCTAAATTGTGTCCCCAACTCCATCAGCTCTGCCTCGGTGTAGGGTCAGACCACAGAGTGCTCCACTATCTGTGGAGGAGCCTGTGGTTGCTCCTGAAGGACTCTTTGCTGCTGGGATTTTACCTTCTTGGTGACCACCAGCTGGCATCTGAGTCTGTGAATGGCAGTTGCAGCCCAAGCCTCCCCCTCAGAAGATGAGGTTTGGAAATGCCTGCTCCTGCCAACTCAGAGCCACTCTGCCCACAGGAATGCAGCTCTTTCTTCTGCTCCTTTGGCTCCTGCGGCTGCCAGTTCTTGGCCTGAAGCTGACTCTTGAACTCCTGAACCCAACTCTTGAGCTCCTGAACCCGCAGTTGTTTCTCCAACAGCCGTTGCTGCCACCCTTCAGCTTCCAGGGCAAACTGCAACTCATGAATCTGCAATTCCTTCTCCAGAGACTGCTCCAGTTCCAGTGCCGTTGATGTTCAGCCTGCACCTCACAATGCAACTCTTGGACCCAGTTGGCTTTCCTCTCCAGTGCTGGCTCCAGTTCACACTGTCACTGGTTTTCTGCCTGCAGTCTGACTTGCAATTCTCAAATCTGCAGCTTTTTCTCCAGTAACTGTTCCAGCTCATGCTGTTGTTGCCACTTGGTCCACAGCTCACCCTGGAGTTTTCAACCTTGGGCTGCCTCTCGCACAGAGCTCTCAGTTTCTTCTTGCAGGGCTATAAAAAACACCCAACCTATGGCCTCCACAAGGAAAGCCACAGGGGACCATACACTGGAGAACAGCAACCACTCCTATACCCCACCTTTCAAGGGTGTCAGCCTCTTCATACCAATCGGCTCTGAACCCTGACCACTACATCAGATATAATGCCAGTGGCCGAGGCCAGGCAGGTTCACATTGGATTTGGGTAGACCATAGAGAAATTGTGGAGTTGGAAATTGTAGGGCTATACCCATTTATTGGAGGTTCACAAAGACAGGCAAGCAAATAAACAACTAAAGGGAAAGAATTAATAAATAAAGGAAAATCTGCTATTCACAGTAAGGGTAAAGAAGCAAGAAAAACTGCACCTCACAGTGGCGGGAGAGCGATCTGTAAGAATCCCTGCCCAGCGGAAGCACCCATGGCCTTAGATAGGCTCTGCACACGTGCCTCTGCCACGTTTACACGCACTAATCAAGAAAAGTGCTTGCAGCTGGTAGACCCGCAAGTAAACCTAACACAGTTGCCCCACACCTTGTGCAGCGTTAGTGGGTTCCTCAACCACACTGGCCTTAAATTTATTGTCAAGACAGTGACACTTTTGACCCTGGCTAGGTAGTTTAGTGGATAAAGCATTATTCTGACCTACAGAGGTCAAGGTGTGTGAGTGTGGTGGGAAAGCAGCTGTGTTAGGCTTGCTTGCAGTTTCACCAGATGCAAGCACTTTGCCTGATTAGTATGTGAGCATGTGTCAGTGCCATGTGTGTAAAGTCTGTGTCAGTCTATACTTTTGCTTTCTCTCTGGGGTGATTCTCTGAAATTACTCACCTGCCACTGCGGGGTGTAGTTTTCCTGATCCCTTGACCTTCACTGCGAAAAGCAGATTTTCCTTTGTATTCTTTGCAAGCCTCCAATAAATGGGAATGGCCGAATGCTTTCCACTCTGCAGTTCCTCTACTGTCTGCCCAAATTCAATGCAAACCTGTCTGGCCTCAACCACTCACATCACAGGTCAAACTCCAGTAAGTGCACGTATGCGAGGCAATCAATGAGTAGACAACTAAATGGAACAACTAATTGGAAAAGGAGTTTATGCTTCTCTTGCTACCTTTCCCCTTCCTTTCTTTCTCTCTCTCTCCCTTCCTCTCTCAATAAATAGGGGCAGGGGGAGGGAGATTTGACACTTTTGAAAGCGAGTGGGAGCCAAGCAGATGGGATGTAGGGACAGCACAGCAGACCAGGACTGGGCAGCTGGGACAAGTCAAGCACCATGCTGGATATTGCCCTGTGTCCAAATTGTTCCTTGTTCTAGATGTTTGCTACTATGAACAATGCTACAGAATCTCAGGGGACTAACTTTGTGCACATGTGTCAGTATGTCTACAGGAAAAATTCTTAGAACAAAAACTGCTATGGTAAAGAGTGTATTCTCCCTCCCCCCCTTTTTTTTGAAACATTGGATACATATGGTTAAATAGCTCTTTATATATTGTATTAATTGATGCTCCCACAGTAGTGTATAGAAGTGTGAGTTTCCCCACAATTTTTACCAGTAGTCTTTCCGAGCCTTTGGCTCTTTGCCAATACATTTGTTATAAAATTCTATCTCACATAGTTTTAACTTACATTTATTAATATTTTGAAATGTCTTTTCATAGAATTGTGATGGCCCTGCTTCTGTCTACTTCACTTACATCTCTGACCATCCTTTACTGTTAGAGTTTCTAGAATTTGTCACTTTTGCTGATGTGAGCTTTTGAAGACCATACAATGGAGTAAAGACAGTATCTTTAATAAATGGTGTTGGGAAAATTGGACAGGTACATGCAAAAAAAATGAAACTAGACCACCAACTTACACCATTCACAAAAATAAACTCAAAATGGATAAAAGACTTAAATGTAAGTCATGAAACCATAAACATCTTGGAAGAAAACAGGCAGTAAACTCTGATATCTCTTGTAGCAATATTTTTGCTGATTTTTCTCCATGGACAAGTAAAATAAATGACAGGATGAACAAATGGAATTATATCAAACTGAAAAGCTTTTGCACAGAAAAAGACAGCATGAACAAAATAAAAAGACAACCCACACAATGAGAGAACATATTCACCAATATGTCTGATAAGAGGTTAATAACCAAATTTATAAAGAACTTCTACAACTCAACACCAGGAAGGTAAACAATCCAATTAAAAAATGGGCAGAAGAATTGAATAGACACTTCTCCAAAGAGGACATACACATGGCCAATAGGCATGTGAAAAAATGTTCAATGTCACTAATCATCAGAGAAATGTAATTAAAACCACCTCACACATGTCAGAATGGCGTTCATGAACAAAACAACACACAGCAAGTGCTGGCAAGGGTGTGGAGAAAAGGGAACTCTCCTGCACTGCTGGTGGGAATGCAGACTGTGCAGCCACTGTGGAGAACTGTATGGGGTTTCCTCAAAAAATTATAAATGGAGCTGCCTTTTAACCCAGCTATCCCACTTTTAGGAATATATCCTAAGAACACCAAATCACTGATTCAAAAGAAGATATGCACCCCCATGTTTATTGCAGCATTGTTTATAATAGTCAAGATCTGGAAACAGCCCAAGTGTCCATCAGTGGACGAGTGGATTAAAAAGCTGTGGTACATATACAGAATGGAATACTATGCGGCTATGAAAAAGAAGGAAACCTTACCTTTTGCGACAGCATAGATGGACCTGGAGATAATTATGCTAAGTGAAATAAGCCAGGCAGAGAAAGAAAAATATCATATGATCTCACATATATGTGGAATCTAATCAACAAAGTGAACTGAGAGGCAGAGACAGGGTCATAGGGACCAGAGGGACAGTAGTCAGAGGGAAGGGGATGAGGGGATGTGATCAGAGAAAATAAAGGAATTAGTGAAACTATATATACATAACACAGAGGTATAGATAACAGGACAGAAAATCCTAGAGGGAATGGGGGAAGAGTTAGGGGGATGGGGGCAAAGGGGATATAAAAAGGGACACAGGGGTGGGAGGGGTGAGTGAGTTATATTCAGTGGGACACTTGAATCCATATAAACACAATAAATTAAAAACTAAAACAAAAAGAGTGGTAAATGGGGTTGCCCCTGCCTTATTCCTGATCTCAAGGGTATTGCTTTTAATTTTTGTCCATTGAGTATAATGTTGGCTGTGGGTTTGTCATAGATGGCCTTTATTGTGTTGAGGTATGTTCCCTGTATTTCCACTTTGCTGAGAGTTTGGATCATAAATGAGTGCTGGATTTTATCAAATGCTTTTTCTGCATCTATTGAAATAATCATGTGATTTTTATCTTTCCTTTTGTTTATGTAATGAATCACATTGATTTGCGAGTATTGTACCAGCCTTGCCTCCCCAGAATAAATCCCACTTGGTCATGATTTATGAATTTTTTAATGTATTGCTGGATCTGGTTTGCTAATATTTTGTTTAAAATTTTAGTATCTGTGTTAAACTATCGAGTTTATTGGTCTATATTCTCTCTTTATAGTGTCTTTACCTGGTTCTGGTATGAGGATAATACTTGCCTCATAAAAGAGTCTTTCCTCTTGAATTTTTTGACATAGCTGGAGAAGGATAGGTGTTAGTTCTTTTTTGAATATTTGGTAAAATTTGCCTGTGAATCCATCTGGTCTAGGACTTCTGTTTGTTGGGAGCTTTTTTATAACTGTTTCAATTTCATTTGTTATAATTGGTCTGTTTAGGTTTTCTGATTCTTCCAGATTGAGTCTTTTTTTTTTCAGAGACAGAGAGTCAGAGAGAGGGATAGATAGGGATAGACAGATAGGAACAGAGAGAGATGGGAAGCATCAATCATCAGCTTTTCGTTGTGGCACTTCAGTTGTTCATTGATTGCTTTCTCATATGTGCTTTGACTGGGGGGCTACAGCAGGCCAAGAAACCCCTTGCTCAAGCCAGTGACCTTGGGTCCAAGCTGGTGAGCTTTGCTCAAACCAAATGAGCCCGTGCTCATGCTGGTGACCTCAGGGTCTTGAACCTGGGTCCTCTGCATCCCAGTTCAATGCTCTATCCACTGCACCACCAACTGGTCAGGCCAGATTGTCTTGGAAGATTGTATGTTTCTAAAAATTTATCCATTTCACCTAGGTTGTCTGATTTTTTGGCATATAGATCTTTATAGTACTGTCTTCCAATCCTTTGTATTGCTGCAATGTCAGTTGTTACTTGTCCTTTTTCATTTTTAATTTTATTTATTTGAGTCCTCTCTTTTTTTTTCTTGATGAGTCTGGTTAAAATTTGTCAATCTTGTTATTTTTTCAAAGAATTGGCTGTTGGTATCATTGATATTTTGTATTTTTTTTATCCTCTATGTTATTTCTGCTCTTTATCATTTCTTTCCTTCTACTTCCTCTGGGCTTTATTTGTTGTTGTTGTTTTCAAGTTCTTTTAGATTCAGGGTTAAGGTGTTTATTTGAGTTTTTTCTTGCTTCTTAAGATATACCTATAATGCTATAAACTTTCCTCTCAGGACTGCTTTTGCTGTATCCCATAGATTTTGAGTTGTATATTCATTTTCATTTGTTTCAAGAAAATATTTTATTTCTTTCTTGATCTCATTGTTAACTTATTCATTATTTAGTAACATGCTATTTAGCCTCCAAGTGTTTGAATATTTTTCACTTTTTCTATTGCAGTTATTTTTTATTTTATGCCATTTTAATCAGAAAAAATGCTTGATATGATTTCAATCTTCTTAAATTTATTGAGGCTAGTTTTGTGTCCTAACATGTGGTCTATCTTACAGAATGTACCACGAACACTTGAAAATAATGTATATTCTGCTGCTTTGGGTTAAAAGGTTCTGAAGATATCTATCAAATCCAGTTGATTTAGTGTGTCATTTAAGGCTGTTGTTTCTTTGTTAATTTTCTGTCTGGAGGATCTATTTATTTATATTTGTGGGGTATTAAAATCCCCTACTATTATATATAGTATTGCTGTTGACCTCTCCCATTATGTCTATCAAAATCTGCTTTATATATTTAGGTGCTCCTATATTAGGTGCATAGATATTTACAATAGTTATATCCTCCTGTAGGATTGCTCCTTTTATTATTATGTAGTGACCTTATTTATCCCTTACTATAGCATTTCTTTTAAAGTTTATTTTGGCCCTGGCCATTTGGTCAGCAGTAGAGTGTCAGTCCAGCATGTGGAAGTCCCAGTTTTGATTCCTGGCCAGGGCACACAGGAAAAGTGCCCATCTGCTTCTCCACCCTTCCCCCTCTTCTATCTCTCTATCTCTCTCTTCCCCTCCCACAGCCAAGGCTCCATTGGAGAAGAGTTGACCCGGGCACTGAGGATGGCTCCATGGCCTCCACCTCAGGCACTAGAATGGCTCTGGTTGCAATGGAGCAATGCTCCAGATGGGCAGAGCATCACCTCCTAGTGGGCATGCTGGGTGGATCTCGGGCTGGCACATGTGGGAGTCTGTCTGTCTGCCTTCCCTCTTCTCATTTCAGAAAAAAATTAAAGTCTATTTTGTCAGATATAAGTATTGCTACTCTAGCTTCTTTTTCATTTTTATTTGCACGAAATACTTTTTTCCATTCCTTCACTATCAGTTTATCTGTATCATTTTTTTCTGAGCTGGGTCTCTTTTAGACAGCATATGTATGGGTCCTGTTTTTTTATCCATACAGCTACCCTATGTTTTTTGATTGGAGCATTTAATCCATTTACATTTAAGATTATTATTGACATGTACTTATTTATTTCCATTTTATTCTTTAAATCTACAATCCTCTTTTTCTAGTTTTTTTTTCCCTTTGCTCTTTTTACAGCAGGCCCTTTAACATTTCTTGCAGTACTTACTGGTTTGGTTGTAATGAATTCCTTGAGGATTTTTTTTTTTGTGTCTGAGAAGCTTTTTATTTCTCCTTCTATTTTAAACAATAGCCTTGCTGGATAATGTAGTCTTGGTTGTAGATTCTTGTTTTGCATCACTTTGAATATTTATTGCCAATCCTTTCTGGCCTCAAGTGTTTCTGTTGAGAAGTTAGATATCATCCTTATAGGGGCCCCTCTCTAGGATTAACTGCTTTTTTCTTGGAGCTTTCAGTATTCTTTCTTTGTCTCTTAACTTTGACTCTTGAATTATGATGTGTCTCAGTGTAGGCCTCCTTGGGTTCCTCTTTAATGGAAAGCTCTGTGCTTCTTGAACTTGTGTGGCTTTTTCCTTCATCAATTTAAGAAAGTTTTCAGCTGTGATTTCTTCAAACAGGTTCTCTATTCCTTGTTTGTTCTTTTCTCCTTTGGGAACCCTTATGATGCAGATGTTGTTTCTCTTCATGTTGTCACTGATGTTTCTTAGATGTTCCTGAGTTGTTTCGTGCCCCCCCCTTTTTTTTGCTGCTTTGCTTCTGTGCTTTTGTTTATCTTGTCCTCGAAATTGCTGTTTTGATCCTCTGCTTCATCTAGCCTGCTATTGACACCTTCTAGTGGAGTCTTCATTTCTGATATTATATTTGTCATTTCTGACTGGTTCTTTTTATGACTTCATAAAAAGCATCCTTTTTATGCTTGCTATCTCTTTGTTTAGGTGCTCATTATGTCTATCCATTGTTGCTCTAAGATCCTTGAGCATCCTAAAAATTCTTAGTTTAAACTCTGCATATGATAGTGTGGTTACTTTCATCTCATTCAGTTCTTTGCTGGGGCTTTCTCTTGTTGATTCATTTGGGTCACATTTCTCTGTCTGCCCATTTTTGTCTGTGCATTAGGTAGTGCTGTTTAACTTTGAAATTTTTGTGATGTCTTTACAAAGAAGATGGGCTCGTTGATACTTACCTCCAGGCCACCTGTTTTCTATTTTCTAGGAATGCTTCTTGAGGGTACTATTTTCCCTCTTATTGTGAGTATTAAATACAATTGGTTCTTTCGTGGGTATGTTTATCCCTTCAGACTGGCTGGCTCTAAGGGTCAATCTTGATCATGTGTATTACATACTATGCAATGTCTGTCCTGTTGGGCGTATTTATTTTCCACAGTGTCTGGTGTCTGCTAGACTCCACCTTTGGGTGTGTTGCTTGTGTAGGTAGCTGAGTGTAGGGTTGGTGCTGCCTGCTGCCCACTACCAGTTGTGTTGGCTCTATATCTTCTTGAGTTCGCATCAGCTGTTGTTTGTAGCCTGCTGTGGGCTACCTGTCTGCAGCTGCTGCACTTTTCGCTGTTTGTGTCTGCATTTTCTGTGCCTGGGCAGAGTGGGAGGGGCCAACCTTTATATAAGGATCAACATTTTCCTGCTTAGAGATGACAGCAGCTCTGTATAAGCTCCAACTCTGTAAGATTTGTCTCCACTTTTCAGGTGTTTCTTTTCCTCTTGCAGCTGCCTCAGGGGTCTTCCCCCAGAGTCTTCTGTAGTAAGACTGTAGTGTGGGCTTAGACTGGCCTCACTCAAACAAAACTTCAACAGGTTGCATGCTTGGTGGGTTAGGGCAGCTGAGGTAAATACAACATTAATGGAACCTTCTACATCAGGGGTCTCTTGGTCAGGAGCTCAGTAAAGTGAATTTGGCCCCTACTCCAGAGCTTAATCCCTCAGTCACTTCTGGATACTCAAATTTTATTTCTCCCCAACAAGGTGAGCAGCAGGTTCAGACTGAGTGTGGCCGACAGTCCCCTCTGCAGTTCTTTCAGCTGGCGAGACCCTGGTCTCATGGAGGAAGACTGAGAGAGTCTTCCCCTGGGGCTGACTGTGCCCTTCCCAAAGGTGGCTAATCCCCTAGACCAGATCCAACAATAGACTCATAGGGACCCACATGTTAAATGTCCATGTTCCAAGCATCTCTCCTTTCCCCCTGTGGAATCTAGTCTCACAGGGCAGGATATCCAGCACCCAGGCTGGCTGGCTGTGAAGCTCTATTCTATCCAATGCACATGAGTCACTGTGCTGGTGCTGATCACAGAGAGTGGAACTCACCTCAGATGGGCCAGGTGTGAGGAACCTTTTCTTAGGTACCACTCTAGAAGGGGTGTTAGGTCCTGAATTTATGCTTTCTGTAGCTGGCCCCTGGATGTGCCAGTAGTCCTGGGTCTCCCTGGCAAGAACCTGGTGCAGACCAGTGGGAGACACTACCTGTGACTAGCCCTCATCAATCTTCTTGGAGCTACAAGAGTTTGTGACTGCTTCTCCTGGGCCCAGGTGTACACGAAATACCAAGCTGCATTCCTAGGCTGGACACACACTGGACCTGGGGGAAGTTCCACTTAAAAGGCCAAGTTTCTCTGAGTTCTGCCTCCTGCATCCTCTGAGTGCTGGCTGCTTTTTGGGCTCAGCCACTGAAAAAACCTCTGCCAGAGTGTAGTACCTGCAGCAATTCAGGAATTTGGAAGGGTGGTGGATGTGGCTGGCTCTGCCCCTCAGTCCCAGGTGTCAGTCTGTTCAGACATTTTTTTTATAGACCTCAGTGGCGTGTGGCCTCTGAGAGATGTGGTCTGCCGGCACTCTGGACAGTTTCTACTGAGTCTCCCATGAGGTGGAAGCAGCAGTCCTAGAGTTGGGAGCATGTGAGGGAACTCTGGTCTCATCATCTAGGCTCTGGGGCTCTAGGCTGGGACTGAACACCCATACCTCTCAGGGTGACTCTACACACAGTGAGAGTCCCTCCCTCAGCCACCCCTTGCTCCTGGGAGTGGGGCAGCCCTTTCCGCATCTCTGCCCTTTCTACCAGTCTTGGTGTGGCTTCTTCTGTGATCCTTGGTTATGGAGTCCTCTTCTTTTAGTCCAAAGTTGGTTTTTCAAGATGATTGTTCTAAAATTAAGTTCTAATCCAATTTGATCCTGGGAAGTGGCAGTTGGAATGTTTGCCTACTCCATCACCATCTTGGAATTCATTCCCCATGTATTTTATTTTTTCTTGAATTTTTGTAATAGCTTGAGAAGGATAGGTATTAGTTCTTCTCTGAATGTTTGGTAGAATTCGCCTGTGAAACCATCCAGTCCAGGACTATTATTTGCTGGGAATTTTTGATAACTCAATTTAATTTGTTGTAAGTTGTCTATTTAGGTTTTCTGATTCTTCCAGATTGAGTTTTGGAAGATTGTATGTTTCTAGGAATTTATTCATTTTGCTTCGGTTGTCCTATTTGTTGTCATATAGTTCTTCATAGTATTTCCTTACAATGCTTTGTATTTCTGTGATGTAAGTTGTTACTTCTCCTCCTTCTCTTTCATTTCGAATTTTATTTGGGTCCTCTCTCTCTCTCTTTTTTTATAAGTCTGTTTAAATGTTCATCAATCTTGTTTACCTTTCCAAAGAGCTAGCTCTTGGTTTCATTGATCTTTTGTATTTTTTTAAACTTCTATGTCATTTATTTCTGCTCTGATTTTTATTATTTTCTTCCTTCTACTTCCTCTGGCCTTTGTTTGTTGTTCCTTTTCTAGTTCTTTGAGGTGCATGGTTAGATTTTTTATTTGAGATTTTTCTTGTTTCTTAAAGTATACCTATAATGCTATGAACTTCCATCTCAGGACTGTGTCCCATAGATTTTTGGGATGTTCACTTTCACTTGTTTTAAGGAAATTTTTTATTTCTTCCTCAATCTCATTGTTAACCCATTCATTATTTAATAACATGCTATTTAGCCTCAAAATGTTTGTGTTTTTCAGTTTTTTTATTGTTGTTAATTTTTTGTTTTATGCTATTGTGGTCAGATTTCAATCTTCTTAAATTTATTAAGACCTGTTTTGTGTCCTAACATGTAGTCTGTCCTAGAGAATGTATCATGAGCACTTGAAAAGATGTATATTCTGCTGCTTTGGGGTGAAATATTCTGAAGATATCAATTAAATCCAGTTGATCTTTTGTATCATTTTAGGCTGCTATTTCCTTGTTGATTATTTGTCAGAGGATCTATCCATTGATACCAATGAGGTGTTCAAGTCCCCAACTATTATTGTATTGCTATTGATCACTCCCTTTCTGTCCATCAAAATTTGCTTTATATATTTAGGTGCTCCTATATTGGGTGTATAAATATTTACAATGGTTATATTTTCTTGTTGTATTGTTCCCTTTATTATTATGTAGTGACCCTCTTTGTCCTTTATTATAGCTTTTGTTTTTTTATTTATTTTTATTTTTTTGAAGCTGGAAACGGGGAGAGACAGTCAGACAGACTCCCGCATGCGCCCGACCGAGATCCACCTGGCACGCCCACCAAGGGGCGACGCTCTGCCCACCAGGGGGTGATGCTCTGCCCCTCCGGGGCATCGCTCTGCTGCGACCAGAGCCACTCCAGTGCCTGGGGCAGAGGCCAAGGAGCCATCCCCAGTGCCCAGGCCATCTTTGCTCCAATAGAGCCTCGGCTGTGGGAGGGGAAGAGAGAGACAGAGAGGAAGGAGAGGGGGAGGGGTGGAGAAGCAGATGGGTGCCTCTCCTGTGTGCCCTGGCCGGGAATCGAACCCGGGACTTCTGCACGCCAGGCCGACGCTCTACCACTGAGCCAACCGGCCAGGGCCTATAGCCTTTGTTTTAAAGGCTATTTTGTTAGATATAAGTATTGCTATCCCAGCTTTTCTTCCCATTTCCATTTGCATGGAATATTTATTTCCATCTCTTCACTTTTAGTTTATGTGTATCTTTTATTCTGAGATGGGTCTCTTGTTGAGCATATATGGGTCATATTTTATTATTTTGGCTACCCAATGCCTTTTGGTTGGAACATTCAGCACATTTAGATTTAAGACTTATTGATATGTACTTATTTATTGCCATTTTATTCTTCAAATTTATAACTAGTGGTGAGATTCAATCAGTTTTCACTGGTTTGGCAGAACTGATACCTAATTTTTTGTTGAGTTCAGCAAACTGGTTGTTAAATGGTGCTTGTAATCAGGGTTCTCTCTAAGGTGGGCACCTGGGCAGCCGTCCAATGTGGAAATCACAGCCTATTCTAAGCACCCATAATAATATTCATTCATCCATAGGTGAAAAAAATTTGACAGAATTATACTTGTAATATTTATTTATTCACTTCATAAAACTCATTATACTTTTGATGAAATACTGCATTTTAATTCCTTCACATTTTTTATTTCAGTAAACAAACATAACATAAAGAGAAAAAGTGCCAAACAACCTGGTGGTGACAACTTGTATTTTTTTTGTCAGGTATAATTTAACATTTTTCATTAATACTTTAAAATTCTTTCTTATAACTGATTGGGTTGCAGGCTGTAGCCATGACCCCCTCCTCCCTTAAGTAGATGAAGGGACATTAAAAAAAATTGGGCCTGACCAGGCGGTGGTGCAGTGGATAGAGCATCGGACTGGGATGCAGAGGACCCAGGTTTGAGACCCTGAGGTCGCCAGCTTGAGCGTGGGCTCATCTGGTTTGAGCAAAGCTCACCATCTTGGACCCAAGGTTTCTGGCTCGAGCAAGGGGTTACTCACTGTGCTGTAGCCCCATGGTCAAGGCACATATGAGAAAGCAATCAATGAACAACTAAGGTGTTGCAATGAAAAAGTAATGATTGATGTTTCTCATCTCTCTCTGTTCCTGTCTGTCTGTCCCTATCTATCCCTCTTTCTGACTCTCTCTGGCTCTGTAAAAAAAAAAGAAAAAAGGACATTCCAGATAACCTCCCCGCAGGCATCTGGATTGATTCACCTGGGTGTGAAGGTCCCCTAGTTTACTTAGAGTTAATCCCCCCACCTTGTAATGACCACCAATCCCCACCCTTGAATCCCCTATTTAACCCTACCTGTTAGAGAACTGGTTGCTGACCTCTGCCTTAGGAGTCAGCCCCAGTTGCTGACCTCTGCCTTAAGAGTCATCCCAGCAGATGACCCCCTAATAAACTTTTTTTGCCTGAACTCGGGTGTCCTCCTTTGGCCGACCTTACATTTTGGCGCCAAAACCCAGGTTGGACGCTTGCCAGGACCTGCTGAATCGCCCTTCTCTCTTGCTTCCCTTCCCCAGGGCTTGATTCGCCTCCTGGCCACCCCTGCTGAACCTGCCAAGAGGATGCTTTTTTTCCGGGACTTCCCACCCTTGCCATTGCTGACCCTGTGAATATCACCAGCCTGCTTTCTTCTCTCATGGGTGAGTAACGAGTTCTCCTAGCTTTTGGGTCTCCTGCCTCTCTTTCTCGGCTTCTGGCCTCTCAAAAGTCCTAGTGCTAGGCCAGAAAGACTATCTCAGCCTCTGGGCCTGATCCTCACAGATCTGGGGATGCTCAATTTGTGAGTGATCCTCGCTCTCGCTCTTGGAGACTGACCAGGAAACAGGGACACCTCTTCCCTTGGCCCTTCCTCTTTCTAGGGTTTCTTGCACTCACCCTTCATTGCCTCTAACTTCATATCATAGGAGCCTCACAACTGTAGTACTGCGTGGCCTCTGCCCCACCTGCAACTCTATCAATAACATAATCTAATTTTGTGTACCTCTTTTATTCTTCTTTAAGTATTAAGTGCATGAAATAATAAACTACCTTTTGGTATATATATATTATACTTGAAATGGTTACTAGGTCAGAAAACCAGTTGTTAAATTATTTGTATCACACCACTGCTTATAATCCTCTTTCTCTTGGTTTATTTTTTCTTTTCTTCTTATAACAGGCCCTTTGCCATTTCTTGCAATACTGGTTTGGTGATAATGAACTCTATTAGCCATATTTGTCTGGGAAGCTCTTTATTTATCCTTGAATTTAAAATAATAGCTTTGCTGGCTAGAGTAGTCTTGGTTGTAGGTTCTTGTTTTATATCACTTTGAACATTTTCTACCATTCTTTCTTTCCTGGAGTGTTTCTGTTGAGAAGTCAGATGTCAGCCATATGGGGGCTCCTTTGTAGGTATCTAGCTGCTTTTCTTTGATGCTTTTAGTATTCTTTCTTTGTCTCTTATCTTTGGCATTTTAATTGTAATGTGTCTTGGTGTGGGCCTTTTTGCTTCATCTTTTTTTTTTTTTTTTTTCTTTTTTCTTTTTTTCATTTTTCTGAAGCTGGAAACGGGGAGAGACAGTCAGACAGACTCCCGCATGCGCCTGACCGGGATCCACCCGGCACGCCCACCAGGGGTGACGCTCTGCCCACCAGGGGGGCGATGCTCTGCCCATCCTGGGCGTCGCCATGTTGCGACCAGGGCCACTGTAGCACCTGAGGCAGAGGCCACAGAGCCATGCCCAGCGCCCGGGCCATCTTTTGCTCCAATGGAGCCTTGGCTGCGGGAGGGGACGAGAGAGACAGAGAGGAAATCGCAGCGGAGGGGTGGAGAAGCAAATGGGCGCTTCTCTTGTGTGCCCTGGCCGGGAATCGAACCCGGGTCCTCCGCACGCTAGGCCGACGCTCTACTGGTGAGCCAACCGGCCAGGGCCTTTTTGCTTCATCTTTAATAGGACTCTGTTCTTCTTGAACTTGTGTTACCTTTTCCTTCCTCAATTTAGGAAAGTTTTCAGCTATGATTTCTTCAAACATGTTCTCTATTCCTTGTTCATGCTCTTCTTTCAGGAATATCTGTGATGTGAATATTGTTTCTTTTCATGTTGTCACATAGGTCTCTTAGAGTTTCCTCAGTCTTTTAGAGCTTCTTTTTCTTTCTTTTTGCTACTTTGCTTCTGTGCTTACATTTATCTTGTCCTGTAAATTGCTGATTCAATCCTGTTTTTCAACTTGCTTTAAAAAAAATTTAAGTGAAAGGCGGGGAGGCAGAGTCAGACTCCCGTATGTGCCCCAACTGGGATCCACCCTGCAAGCCCACTAGGGAGTGATGGTCTGCCTGTCTGGGATGCTGCTCTGTTGCTCAGCAACCAAGCTATTTTAGTGACTGAGACAGGGCCATGAAGCCATACTCAGCACCCAGGGCCAACTTTGCTTGAACCATTTAAGCCATGGCTGTTGGAGGAGAAGAGAGATAGAGAGAGAAGGGGGGAGGAGCAGAGAAGCAGATGGTCACTTCTCCTGTGCCCTCACCAGGACTGGAATCCTTGACTTCCACATGCCAGGCCAATGTTCTACTGCTGAGCCAACCGGCCAGGGTTCAACCTACTTTTGATTCCTTCTAGTGCAATCTGCATTTTAGATGTTGTATTTGCCATATCTGACTGGTTCTTTTTTTATGGTTTTAATGGCCTTTTTAATGCTTACTAAGTTCTCACTGATATCATGCATTCTTACTCTAAGATCCTTGAGCATCTTAATAACCATTATTTTAAACTCTGTATCTGGTAGTTTGGTTTCCTCCATTTTATTTATTTCTTTTTCTGAGAATTTCTCTTGTTGATTCATTTAGGTCATATTTCTTTGTTTCCCCATTTGTTTCTGTGTATTAGGTAGCTCTTCTATGACTCCCAAATTTGTTGTGACATATTTTTGAGGAAGAGGGACTCAGTGGTACTAACCTCCAGGCCACTAGAGCTTCTTGCTTTAGGAGTATTTCTTGAGGGTTATAATTACACTCTTGTTGTATGTGTGTCTTGAATGCTTTTGGCCCTATTGTGGGTGGAGTTTACTCTTCAGACAGGCTGACTATAAGGATCAACCTTAATCATCTGCATTAGACACTGTGCAGTATCTGTTCTATGGGGTGTGGTTATCTCAGCCAGGTCTTTTTTTTTTTTTTTTTTTTTTTTTTTGACAGAGACAGAGAGTGAGTCAGAGAGAGGGATAGACAGACAGGAACAGAGAGAGATGAGAAGCATCAATCATTAGTTTTTCATTGCGCATTGCTACACCTTAGTTGTTCATTGATTGCCCTCTCATATGTGCCTTGACCGTGGGCCTTCAGCAGACCGAGTAACCCCTTGCTGGAGTCAGTGACTTTGGGTTCAAGCTGGTGGGCTTTTTGCTCAAACCAGATGAGCCCACGCTCAAGCTGGCGACCTTGGAGTCTCAAACCTGGGTTCTCTGCATCCCTGTCCGACGCTCTTTCCACTGCACCACTGCCTGGTCAGGCTTAGCCAGGTCTTTTGACCTGTTGGACTCCTCCTTTTAGGCATGCCACTTTATATAGTATTACAGGCTAGTTGAATCTAGCATTAGTGTGGTCTGCAACCCAATACTGTTTGTTTTGGTTCTGCGTCCTCCTGGGCTGGATTTGTGTATAGATTGATGTCCATTGTTTGTAACCCACCATGAACTACAAGTCTGGATCTAAAGTTATTTTTGCTGTTTGTATCTGCATTTTCTGTGCCTGGGTATATGTGTGAGGAGCCAACCTGTTATAAGGATCAGTTTCCTTCAGCTTAGAGCTGATAGCACCTCCATAAAAGGACTAAATTTCTTAGAATTTTTATCCACTTTTCAGCTGCTCCACCTCCTATTGCAGCTGCCTGGTCTTCCCACAGTCTTCCATAGAAAGACTATAGAGTGGGCTTAGGTTGGCCTCACCCCACCAACCGCTTCACAGGTTGTAAACTTGGTGGGTTAAGGCAACTGAATTGGGAGGAAAATGTTAGTGAGACCCCTTACTTTGGGAGTCTGTGGGTCAGGAGCTCAGTATGGGGAAAATGGCTCCTATTTCAGAGCCTAATCCCTCAGCCACTGCTAGATACTTCAATTCTATTTCTCCCCAGTGAGGTGAACAGCAGGTTCAGATTGGGTGGGCTGACAATCCCCTCTGCAGAAATTTTTTCAGCTGAGGTGCCCAAGTTCTCAGAAAGAAAGAGTGTGAGTTTTCCACTGGGGCTGACTGTGCCCCCCAAGAAGGTGGCTAAGTCCCTTGATTGGTTCCAACAGTCAGCTCCAAGGAACTCACATTTTGAATGTCTGTGCTCTATGTCTCTTTCCCTCCCCTCTGTGGAACTTAGCCCAGTGAAGCAGGGTATCTAAGAATTGGGTTGGCTGACTGTGAAGCTCTACCTCATTCAATGTGTGCGAGGTGCTGTGAAGGTGCTGACCACAGAAAGTGGAAGTCACCTCAGCTGGGTTTAGTGCCTGACAAGCTCTCACTTTGTACACACTGCTAGAAAAGCTAGTTGGGTTTTGCTCCTATGTAGACAGCTGCTGGCCACTGGATATGTTGGTTCTGAGTCTCTTAGGAGCAAACCTGGTGCAGACCAGTATAAGACAATGCCTGTGACTGGCCCTCAGCAACCTTTTTGGAGCCATAAAAAATCTCAAGTTTGTGTCTGCCTCTGCTGGGCTTATGTGCACATGGAAGGACCAAGCTGCACACCTAGACTGGCTTTACCAACAGTGGTCCTAGCAGCAAGCCAGCAAACGGCCCAAGGTTCCCTGACATCTGCCTTCTGCTGCCTCTGTCTCCAGGCTGCTTGTTGAGCTTTGCCTTGAAAAATCCTCTGGTAGAGTCTAGGCAGGGGTCCCAAACTTTTTACACAGGGGGCTAGTTCACTGTCCCTCAGACCATTGGAGGGCCGCCACATACAGTACCCCAGTACACTGACTACCAATGAAAGAGATGCCCCTCCCAGAAGTGCGGTGGGGGCCAGATAAATGGTCTCAGGGGTCGCATGTGGCCCACGGGCCATAGTTTGGGGATGCCTGGTCTAGAGCCTGGGGCAATTCAGAAATTAGGAAGGGTGGTGAATGTGACTCCCACCCCTGGCCCTAGGTGTCAGTCTGTCCTGAATTTTTTTCTCAGACCTTAGTAGGGTGTGGTCACTAGGAATCCAGTGGTTTTGGCCTCTGAAACTGGAGATTTGGTCTTCCCACAGTCTGGATAATTTCTACTGAATCTTCCATGAAGTGGAAGCATCAGTCATATTCTCAGGAAAGTGCGGCGGGGGGGGGGGGGGGGGGCGGTTCTGGCCTCTATACCAGACAACTAAGTCACTGTCTTGCCTCTGCTTCCTAGCCAATGCTGATTACTTCTCAGCAGGGCCCAATTTCCATAGGGTGGGGCAAAAGAGATTCCCGAGGGTGGGGCAGTTGCTTTCTCCCAGGCTGATGCTACATGAAGGGGACTGCTGCTCCTCCCCAGCAATATGGTGACTGCAGTATTGGAGAATGACTCAGCACAGGGATTCCAGTGGCTGTCCCCTACTGCATCTCTCCTCAAGATTGCCAATTTCACGTTCGCCTCTTGTGACTTGTCCTCTCAGCCCTCTTTCTGCCAGAGCCCAGGGGAAGTGGCTGTAAATGAGATTTTTTAGGTCAGTCCTTTAAGAGGGTGCCTGTGTCTCTGAGTTCTCCTGTCTCTTTCCCACAGATAGAAACCTTGCCTCTTTTTACTACCAAATTCTATGTGGGCACTGTAAGGTATTTTTCCCCGCTGAAAAGGAAGGAAGAGGCTAGAGCCACAAAGTGTGGAATAGCAAACGGCTTTATTGGGTACAGAGCATGCATCTCGCCCGGCAAGGTTCCTTGGCCCCGAGGAAAGAAAGATGGACGAAAAGATGGAGGTCAGGGAAGTTGCAAAGATTAAACCGTGAGGAAGATATTTAAAGGGTCCCTCTAGGGAAGTGGAGCTAAAATGACATGGTGAAATTTCACTGGCTGGCAGATGATCGCTTCTTTCCAAATGGTTCCTGGGAAGCTTCCTTTGGCGGGCTTGATTGTGGGCGGTCCTAGCCAAAGTGGGCAGGTCTGAGTTACCCACGTAACCATCCCTAAAATGTAAGGTATTTTTCCCCGCCGAGAAGGAAGAGGGCCAGAGTTGCAAAGTGTGGAATAAGTAAATGGCTTTATTGAGTACAGAGCGCACATCCCGGTCGGCAAGGTTCCCTGGCCCCGAGGAAAGAAAGATGGAGGAGAGATGGAGGTCAGGGAAGTTGCAAAGATTAAACCGCGTGGGAGATATTTAAAGGGTCCCTCTAGGGAAGTGGAGCTAATATGACGTGGTGAAATTTCACTGGCTGGCAGACGATCGCTTCTTTCCAAATAGTTCCTGGGAAACCAATTTCACTGGCTGACTTACCCACTTGTTGCAAAACCCTGGGTTCTCCGAGTCTAGGCTGTGTCCTAGGAGTTCGAGTGATGCACCCACCTGGCTGGATTGGCCTCCCCATTTGGGCAGCTTGTCCTCCACGTAGAGGCACTGAGGAAAACACCTGTTGCCCAAAGGGGCAAGCACTCCGCCAGTGACTGGGCTGCTTGCAGTCAGGGCAGGGCTCAGTGGGCAGCCGTGGGCAGGGGCCCTGCTGGGACCAGTGGTCCTGCTTGCCACACTTAAAGCAAGCTGCTGGTGGCTCTGCTGGTCTCAGGGTTGCCACAAGAGTCGGGGTTTGGAGCGTTACATTCTGCTGCACGTGGGCCTTGCAAACAGCTTTGACCTGTTTCTACTAGTTGGGACCGTTAAAAACTTTAAATGCCGTGTTCACAGGTTCTGGATAGGGGTTTGGGGGATTGGGAATAAGAGGAGGGGGGCTCGTGCAGAGCCCGGCACCCAGATCCCATAGGAAACGCTAGAGCCAAAGGCAGGACAGGGCAGGAACTTCCTGTAAGAAAATTGGGGTTGGACGTCCTGAAAACCGATATAAGAGCCAATGCCAGGCTGAGAAAGGCCTGATGGAGGCGGGACTAGAGAACATAGTGAAGAGAGGGGCCCCTGGCCAGCAGGGGAGGAGAAAGAGAGATGGTAGTAGATGGCGAATAAGAAACAGGTTTTTATGAAGGGAAGGGAGAGAGAGTTGGGAGTCTGCGAAGAAGGAAAGATTAGGAGTGGAGGTTTTAGGTGAGGTTTCTCTGGCTAGAAAAAGGCCTGCGCGGTGGAACAGGTGGCACAGAGATTAAGGACAGGTGCGCAAATAATTAGAAGCCGTGTATGTAAGAGATCTCCAATCAGTTCCCAGCTTTCTTGGCGATAGTTAAATTGGTGAGGGTGTTAAAACCGAAAGTCCCTTCAGGAGGCTAATTGAGTGGGTTCTGTGGCCTGGCCACAGCAGAGAAGAACAGTTTCTTCTTCCTTAGGGAGGGAGATTCCTGTGCCCCAACAGCCGCACTCAGTTCTCAGAGTAGTCAGACTTGAGCATTAGCGTCCTAAAAACTCAGCCACGGACGAAAGTGGATGTGCTTGGGGACAAGGACACACACTCGGACGGAAAAGACTTCCCTGACGTAGCTACGGTTTTGGACAGGGAGTCTCGAAGGAAAGAACTGAGGCGAATGCTGGAGGCAGGGGACTTACCGCACCGTGCACCAAAGTGGGTGCAAGTCGGAGATCCTGGTTCTTTCTAGGAGGGGAGGGGAAAGGAGCAGTCCTTGCGGACTTCTAACTCCTTCCCGGGTTTCGGCACCAAAATGTAAGGTATTTTTCCTCGCCGAGAAGGAAGGAAGAGGGCCGGAGCCACAAAGTGTGGAATAAGTAAACGGCTTTATTGAGTACAGAGCGCACATCTTGCCCGGCAAGGTTCCCTGGCCCCAAGGAAAGAAAGATGGAAGAAAAGATGGAGGTCAGGGAAGTTGCAAAGATTAAACTGCGTGGGAGATATTTAAAGGGTCCCTCTAGGGAAGTGGAGCTACTATGATGTGGTGAAATTTCACTGGCTGGCAGACGATCGCTTCTTTCCAAATGGTTCCTGGGAAGCTTCCTTTGGCGGGCTTGATTGTGAGCGGTCCTAGTCAAAGTGGGCGGGTCTGAGTTACCCACGTAACCATCCCTAAAATGTAAGGTATTTTTCCCCGCCGAGAAGGAAAGAAGAGGGCCGAAGCCGCAAAGTGTGGCATAAGTAAACGGCTTTATTGAGTACAGAGCGCACATCCTGCCCGGCAAGGTTCCCTGGCCCTGAGGAAAGAAAGATGGAGGAGAGATGGAGGTCAGGGAAGTTGCAAAGATTAAACCGCGTGGGAGATATTTAAAGGGTCCCTCTAGGGAAGTGGAGCCACTATGACGTGGTGAAATTTCACTGGCTGGCAGATGATCGCTTCTTTCCAAATGGTTCCTGGGAAGCTTCCTTTGGCAGGCTTGATTGTGGGCGGTCCTAGTCAAAGTGGGCGGGTCTGAGTTACCCTTGTGAACATCCCTCTATCCACTGACCTTACAGGCACCTGTTCTAGATTCTGGTGTTCTAGGCTGGGACATCTGGCCTGATTTTTAGGCCCCTCACCTCTCAGGGAGAATCTCTCCCACAGCTGAAATGTTCCTCTGGCCACTCAGCCACCACTCGCTCCTGGGTGTGGGGGCAGCCCTCTTCACATCTCCATTCTTCTACTAGTCTCGATGTGGCTTCTTCTGTGACTCCTTTGTTATAGACTCCTCTTCATTTAGTTAAGCTAGTTTTTCAGGATGATTTAGTTATAACTCCAGTTTGGGAGGTAGCAATTGGAATATCTGCCTATTCTGTCACCATCTTGAAATCATTCTATATTTTAGTTGTAATTCCAATTTGGTTCTAGGAGGAAGTGAATATAGCATCCAGCTATGCCACTGCCATCTTGGTTCTCTCCAAAATCTTTCTCTTTAACTTTACAGAAAAGTTAATTTTTTCAAATTTCATGAGTACACACATGAAAGAATGTGAAAGAAAACTTATGCTTACAAAGGGGAAGTTGGCTTTTATTATTTTCCTGCTTTCCCATTTGGCCATCACTTGGTCTCTTTTTGCCTTCATGATGGACAGTCAACAGTGGGCACCTGCAGCATAGGTAAATTCTAGTTAAGATAACAAGTGTGTATAACTATAACAAGGGTAAGTAATATTCGGAATGAATGCTTAGCTCTCAGAATAGAGAAGGACTTGTGTTCAGTTTAATTCCTTGAGCAGCTGTTTATTTGTTGTCATGCCCTCCATGGAGTATCTTACATTTTAGCATAAAATAGAAATGAGCCCTTTATCAGATTAAGAAAATTTCCTCTATTTCTAGTGTAAGAATTAAAAAAAATCATTAATGGATCTAGAAATGTATGTTGTGCATTTTCTTCATCTACCGAGATGATAATATGACTTTTCTACATTGATTCGTTAATGTAGTGAATAAAATTCTAATGTTGAATCATTCCTGATTCCTAATAGAAAATGTGTTTTATACATTGCTATATTTGATTCTTATCATTGTGTTTAAGCTGTTTCTTTTTTATTATAATTTTGTTTATATATTTTTTTTTGAGAGAGAGAGAATGGAGGGGAGTAGGAGAGAGATGAGAAGCATCAACTCATAGTTGCTTCGCTTTAGTTGTTTTTTAAAAACTGATTGCTTCTTATATGTGCCTTGACTGGGGGAGGATGGGGCTCAAGCCAAGGCAGTGATCCCTTACTAATGCCAGTGACCTTGGGCTCGAGCCAGCAACCTTTAGGCTTCTAGCCAGTGACCTTTGATCTCTAGCCAGTGATCCTGGGATCATGTCGATTATCTGGCACTTAAGCTGACAACCCCACTCTCAAGCTGGCAAGCCCACTCAAGTGTAGGAGCCCACATTCTAGCCAGCAACCTTGGTGTCCCAAACAAGGGTACCCAGTTTCTAGGGCCGACACTCAATCCACTGTGCCACCACCAGTCAGGCAAAGCTATGTGTCTATGTTCATGAGAGATATTATCTTTTAATTTTCCTTCTTATACTTGTTTACATACACTGTCAAGGCTATTGTAGTCTTACAAAGGAATGGGAGGTTTTCTGTTTTTAAATCTAAAAGTATTTGTATAAGGTTTGAATGTTCTATTCCCTGTATATTGATAGAACATGTTTTGTATGGAAAATATTTTAAACTGCTGATTTCATTTCAATATATCAAATTTTCTATTTCCTTTTAAGGCAGTTTGGTATCTTTCTAGGAATTTGACCATTTTACTTAAGTTTTCAACTTTATTGACAAAACATTGTTCACATCTTCCCTTTTTAGCATTTGTAGTTATGCTTCTGTCAACTGATGTTCATTGAACTTTGTGTGCGTGAGCAGTGCAGTATGGAATAACTAGGAAACTACACTAAGGCATGGGTTGGGAGAGAGCTGATCACAGGAGCAGAATCTTGGGAACACAAGTGACAAGGAAAAAATTTTGAGATGTTTTAAATTAAAGAGATGGAAGGATGAGACAAGAGAGGTTAATCAGCCACATCTGTGGTGGCGCAGTGGATGAAGCGTTGGCCTGGAACGCTGAGGTGGCTGGTTTGAGGACCTGAGCTTGCCCAGTCAAGGCACACACAGGCAACAACTACTTCCTGCCCCCCCCCAATCAATAAATAAAATCTTTTTTTTTTTTTTTTTTTTGTATTTTTCTGAAGCCGGAAACGGGGAGAGACAGTCAGACAGACTCCCGCATGCGCCGGACCAGGATCCACCTGGCACGCCCACCAGGGGCAACACTCTGCCCACCAGAGGGCGATGCTCCACCCCTCCCGCTCCAGCATCCGGGGCAGAGGCCAAGGAGTCATCCCCAGCGCCCGGGCCATCTCCACTCCAATGGAGCCCCGGCTGCGGGAGGGGAAGAGAGAGACAGAGAGGAAGGAGAGGGGGGGTGGGTGGAGAAGCAAACGGGCACCTCTCCCATGTGCCCCGGCCGGGAATCGAACCCGGGTCCCCCGCACACCAGCCCCGACGCTCCACCGCCGAGCCAACCGGCCAGGGCCTAAAATCTTTTTTTTTAAAAAAAGAGAGGTTAGTCCATTAACAACTGCAGGCCAAAACCCAAAATGACTGCCTACTTTCCTGAGTATATGTTGAAACTTTGAGTTAACTTTCCGGTGGCTATTTCCATTGTTACCTAGAGGGAGCCGCCTAGCACCACGTCTACCACGCCCTGCCTGCGTGTGAACTTTCCAGACTACCTACGCATCCATCCCAGAACTATCTTCACCCCCCAACCCAATCAACAACCAGTGTAAATTCTTACAACTTTTTTTCTCCAAAAAACACCCCTGTATGCCCCAGGACAACAGGTAACTTTGTCTTTCCCATCCTGCCTTATTGCCTTATTGCTGGTGGTTGGACTGCACGCCCCAGCTACAGGTTTATTGAGTATACAGATTAATAAAACGATATTTTTTCCCACAAAAACTTTAGGCCTGGGATGATTTTATTTAATATAAGGCATCTGCCTATTTCCAAGCCAACAGGGTGCATATCCCCTGCAAGCTGAGCTGGAAGCCGCACACCTGACTTACCAGTGCAGGGCCTGGCTGGCCAGCTGCCTGGGGAATCATCTAAAGAGACAACGAGGACCCCTGTTTGCTGGCGAAGCCCAGGACCCCTCAGGTCACTAGTTCACATGGGGACTGATTTGTACTGATTTGTCGCTGCCACCCCAGGGTGATTTTCAAGGGGTGGTCCACCTCTTCAGGCCTACATACCTGGAGGGCCCTGTTGCCCAAAGCCCACCAAAATAGTGGAAACCATGCGTGGCAGAGCAGTTTGGGACAGGTGCTGTAGCCTATGCAGGGTGAATAAGCTGGACAAAAGGATAATTCACCCCCTGGATGAGACAGGGTAGGATGGTGTGAGATTTGCTACTCACAACAGCGAGCAATTTAAATTTATGAATGGTTTATATTTGGAATTTTCTATTTAATATTATTGTACCTTGATTGACTGGGTAACTGAAACTGCCCAAAGGTGAAGCTCAGACTGTGGGGGGCTATCATACCTAGATAGTCTTTTCAGTCTCAGAGTTCCCATTTCTGTAGGCAACTACTGTTCACAGCTAGTTTGCATTTTTCAGAGGTATTTTAATATACATAAACATGTATACATATTTATAGACTTGTTTCTAATAAATTTTTCAATCATTATAAAATGGCTCAACTTCAACCATATCTTTTCAGTTATTTTTAATTTCACATTTCTGAGAATGTGTTTGGTGTCAGTTTGTGGAAAGGACACTAGGTGGCAGTATACTACCAAAAATGGAGACTAGGAGGGTCTTTTCAAAAGTTCAAGAGCGACTTGGTTTTCCTACGCATAAGGGATTTCTTGAGCTCTTGTGGCCATGTGTAGGTACATGCCTACTCAATTTTAATAAATTAATGAGAAATTGGTTGAGTTTAAGACCTATTATAAATTTGAACTATAGAATCTGACGTGGGACTCAGTTGTATTTAGTTATTTGAGAAAACCACAATTTTAACCACTCCCAATCCAGACTCCCTGACTAACCTACTTAGATTATACATTTGCATATGCTTTATTCCTCAAATCTGCTAGCTTATTTTTTCCCTTGCTGAACTTTTTTTTTTAAATTTAGAAATTAAATTTGGCCTTCACCGGTTGGCACAGTGGATAGAGCTTTGGCCTGGCGTGCAGATGTCGCAGGTTCGATTCCTGGTCAGGGGGCACATGAGAAGTGACCATCTACTTCTCTTCCTCTCCTTCTCCTCTTCGCTCTCTCTTTCCCTCTCGCAGCCAGTGGCTCAATTAGTTCAAATGTTAGCCTCAGGCACAGAGAATAGCTTAGTTGATTTGAGCATTGGCCTTATGCGCTGAGGATAGTTTGGTTGGTCCGAGAGTTGGACCTGGGCACTCAGTTGGTCCTAGCATCTGCCTCAGATGCTAAAAATAGCTTGATTGACTTGGCATCTGCCCCAGACAGGAGTTGCTGGGTGGATCCCATTTGGTGCACATGCAGGAGTCTTTCTCTCTATCTCCATTTCTCTCATTAAAAAAAAAAAAAAAGAAAGAAAAAGAAATTAAATTTAATGGAGTGACATTGATCAACAAGAGAACACAGGTTTTATGTAAACATTTCTATAGCATTTGAACTGTTGATTGTGTTGTGTACCCATCACCCAAAGTCAAAAAATTTTTATCACCATATGTTTATTCCCTCCCAACTCCTCTCTTCCTGGTAACCATTGTACTCTTATCTATGTCCATGAGTCTCAGTTTTATATCTCAGCTATGTGTGAAATCATACAATTCTTAGCTTTTTCTGATTTACTTATTTCACTCAGTATAATGTTATCAAGGTCCATGCATGTTGTTGGAAATGGCACTATGTCATCATTTCTTATGGCTGAGTAGTACTCCATTGTATATATGCATCACATCTTTTTAATTCAATCCTCTATTGAGGGGTACTTTGGTTGTTTCTATGTCTTGGCCACTATGAATAATGGTGTGATGAACATGGGATTGCATATGTCTTTTTTTTTACTCGTTTTTAAATCAAAAATTTTAATTTATTGTATTAACATGGATTCAAGTGTCCCACTCAATTTAACACCCTCTCCTCCAACAATGTGACCCCTATTTTACCCCCTTTGCCACTCCCCCCTTCCATCTGAGATTTTCTGTCCTGTTATCTGCATCTATGTGTTATGTATATATACTTCCACTAATCTCTTTGCCTTTCTGATCTCATTCTCTCATCTCCATTCCCTCTGACAGCTGTCCCTCTGCTCCCTGAGACCCCGCCTCTGCCTCTATTTCATTCCTCAGTTTACCGTGTTCATTAGATTCCACATATAAGTGAGATCATATAATATTTATCTTTCTCTGCCTGGCTTATTACACTTAGCATAATCTCCAGATCCATCCATGCCATCACAAAGGTAAGATTTCCTTTTTTTTTCATGATTGCATAGTATTCCATTGCATATATGTACCACAGCTTTATAATCCACTCATTCACTGATGGATACTTGGACTGTTTCCAGTTCTTGACTATTGCAAACAATGCTGCCATGAACATGGGGGTGAATATATTCTTTTGAATTAGTGTTTTGAGATTCTTAGGATATATTCCTAGAAGTGGGATAGCTGAGTCAAAGGCAGTTCATTTTTAACTTTTTGAGGAAACACCATATTGCACAACTCTGCATTCCCACCAGCAGTGCAGGAGAGTTCCCTTTTCACCACACTCTAGCAAGTACTTGTTGTGTTTTGATTTCTTAATGAAAGCCATTCTGACAGGTGTGAAGTGGTATCTCATTGTGGTTTTAATTTGCATTTCTCTGATGATTAGTGATGTTAAACATTTTTTTATATGCCTATTGATCATCTATATGTCCTTTTTGGAGAAGTGTCTATTCAATTGCTTTGCCATTTTTAAATTTGATTGTTTACTTTCCAGGTGTTGAGTTTCACGAGTTCTTTATAAAGTTTGGTTATTAACTTCTTTTTTTTTTTTTTTTTTTTTTTCATTTTTCTGAAGCTGGAAACGGAGAGACAGTCAGACAGACTCCTGCATGCGCCCGACCGGGATCCACCCGGCACGCCCACCATGGGGCGACGCTCTGCCCACCAGGGGGCGATAATCTGCCCATCCCGGGCGTCGCCATGTTGCCACCAGAGCCACTCTAGCGCCTGAGGCAGAGGCCACAGAGCCATCCCCAGCGCCCAGGCCATCTTTGCTCCAATGGAGCCTTGGCTGCGGGAGGGGAAGAGAGAGACAGAGAGGAAAGCGCGGCGGAGGGGTGGAGAAGCAAATGGGCGCTTCTCCTGTGTGCCCTGGCTGGGAATCGAACCCGGGTCCTCCGCACGCTAGGCCGACGGGTTATTAACTTCTTATCAGATGTGCTGGCTAATATTTTCTCCCATTATGTGAGTTGTCTTTTTATTTTGTTAATGGTTTCTTTTTCTTTTTTTTTTTTTTTGTATTTTTCTGAAGCTAGAAACGGGGAGAGACAGTCAGACTCCCGCATGCGCCCAACCAGGATCCACCCAGCACGCCCACCAGGGGGCGATGCTTTGCCCACCAGGGGCGATGCTCTGCCCCTCCAGGGCGTCACTCTGCCACGACCAGAGCCACCCCAGCGCCTGGGGCAGAGGCCAAGGAGCCATCCCCAGCGCCCGGGCCATCTTTGCTCCAATGGAGCCTCAGCTGCGGAAGGGGAAGAGAGAGACAGAGAGGAAGGAGAAGGGGAGGGGTGGAGAAGCAGATGGGCACTTCTCCTGTGTGCCCTGGCCGGGAATTGAACCCGGGACTTCTGCACGGCAGGCCAACGCTCTACCACTGAGCCAACCGGCCAGGGCATTAATGATTTCTTTTGCTGTACTACAAAAGCTTTTTAATTTGATATAGTCGCATCTGGTTATTTTGTCCTTTATTTCACTTGCCCATGGAGATATATCAGCAAAAATGTTGCTACGAGAGATATCAGGGACTTTACTGCCTATGTTTTCTTCCAAGATTTTCATGGTTTCGTGACTTACATTTATGCCTTTTATTCATTTTGAGTTTATTTTTTGTGAATGGTATAAATTGGTGGTCTAGTTTCTTTCTTTCTTTCTTTCTTTCTTTCTTTCTTTCTT
The DNA here is from genome assembly GCF_036850995.1 of Saccopteryx leptura. NCBI lineage: Eukaryota > Metazoa > Chordata > Mammalia > Chiroptera > Emballonuridae > Saccopteryx > Saccopteryx leptura. Next base: position 173,008,044 of record NC_089507.1, read on the forward strand.
TCTTTCTTTCTTTCTTTCTTTCTTTCTTTCTTTCTTTCTTTTTTTTTTTTGCATGTACCTGTTCGATTTTCCCAAAACAATTTAATAAACAGCCTCTCTTTACTCCATTGTATACTCCTGCCTCCTTTGTCAAATATCAATTGACTATAAAGATGCAAGTTTATTTCTGGGTTCTCTGTTTTGTTCCATAGATCTGTATGCCTGTTCTTATGCCAATACCAAGCTGTTTTTATTACAATTGCTTTTCAGTATAAGATGATACAGGAAGTGTGATACCTCCCACTGTGTTCTTCATTTTCAAGATTGCTGAGTCTCTTTGGGTTCTTTTTTGGTTCCATTTAAATTTTTGGAGTATTTGTTCTACATCTATGAAGTATGTCATTGGTATTTTAATAGGAAATGCATTGAATCTATAGATTTCTTTGAGTAGCATCGACATTTTAATGATGTTTATTATTCCTATTCATGAACATGGTATATACTTTCACTTGTTTGTATCTTCCATAATTTATTATTTTTTTAATGTCTTAAAATTTTTCTGAGTACAAGTCTTTTACCTCCTTGGTTAAGTTTATTCCTCAATACTTTATTTTTTGTTGTTGTTGCAACAGTGAAGGGGATTGTTTCCTTATTTTCTCTTTCTGATAGTTTATTGTTGGTGTATAAAAATGCCACTGATTTCTATATATTAACTTTATATCCTGCCACATTGCCAAATTCATTGATCAGGTCTACTAGTTTTTTCACTGAGACTTTAGGGTTTTCTATGTACAGTATCATATCATCAGCAAATAATGACAGTTTTACTTCTTTTCCAATTTGGAAGCCTTTTATTATTTTCTTCTTGTCTGATTGCTGTGGCTAGAACTTTAAAAACTATGTTGAATAAAAGTGGTGAAAGGGGGCACCCCTGTCTTGTTCCTTATCTTAAAGGAATTGCTTTTAATTTTTGCCCATTGAGTATGATGTTGGCTGTCAGTTTGACATAAATGGCCTTTATTATGCTGAGATATGTTCCCTGTTTTTTCACTTTGCTCAGAGTTGTGATTATAAATGGATGCTGTATTTTATCAAATGCTTTTTCTGCATCTATTGATATAACCATATGATTTTTATCCTTCATTTTGTTTATGTGATGAATCACATTTTTTGATTTGAAAATATTGTACCAGCCTTGCCTACCTGGAATAAATCTCACTTGATCATAATGTATGCTCTTTTAAATGTATTGCTGGAGCTGGTTTGCTAATATTTTGTTGAGAATTGTAGCATCCATGTTCATCAGGAACATTGGCCTATAGTTTCCTTTCTTTGTAGTGTCTTTATCTGGTTTTGGAATGAGGGTAATGTTTGCCTTATAAAATGAGCTTGGAAGTCTTCCCTCTTCAATTTTTGGGGTAGCTTGAGAAAGATAGGTATTAGTTCTTTGAATATTTGGTAAACTTCGCCTGTAAAGCCATCTGGTCAAGGACTTTTGTTTGCTGGGAGTTTTTTTGACAACTGTTTCAATTTCATTTGTTGTAATCAATCTGTTTATGTTTTCTGATTCTTCCAGATTCAGTTTTGAAAGATTGTATGTTTCTAGGAATTTATCCATTTTTCCTAGGTTGTCCAATTTTTTGGCATATCGATCTTCATAGTATTTTCTTACAATTTTTTGTATTTCTGTGGTGTCTGTTTTATTTTTCTTCTTTCATCTCAAATTTTATTTATTTGGGACCTCTCTCTTTTTTTCTTGATGAGTCTAGTTAAAGGTTTGTCAATCTTGTTTACCTTTTCAAAGAACCAGCTCTTGGTTTCATTGATATTTTGTATTATTTTTTTTAGCCGCCATGTCATTTATTTCACTCTGATCTTTATTATTTCCTTCCTTTTACTTTCTCTGAGATTTATTTATTGCTCTTTTTCTAGTTATTTTACTTGCAGGGTTATGTTGTTTACTTGAGTTTTTTTATTGTTTCTTAAGGTATGCCTGTAATGCTGCTATGAATTTTCCTCTCAGGATTGCTTTTGCTGTATCCTATAATATAGGATAGTATAGATTTTGAGTTTCTGTATGTTCATTTTCATTTGTTTCAAGGAAATTTTTTATTTCTTTCTTCATCTCAATTTTAACTCATTCATTGTTTAATAACATGCCATTTAACCTCTAAGTGTTTGAATATTTTTGTTTGTCTATTGTAGTTATTTTTAGTTTCATGCCGTTGTGATCAGAGAAGATGCTTGATATGATTTCAGTCTTCTTAAATTTATTGAGACTTGTTTTGTGTCCTAACATGTGGTCTATCTTACAGAATGTACCATAAGCACTTGGAAAGAATGTATATTCTGGGGTGAAAGGTTCTGAAGATACCAATTAAATCCAGTTGATCTAGTGTGTCATTTAAGGCTGCTGTTTCTTTGTTAATTTTCTGTCAAGAGGATCTATCCATTGGTGTTTTGGGGGTATTAAAATCCCCTACTATTATAGTATTGCTGTTGATCTAATCCTTTATGTCCATCTAAATCAGTTTTATATTTTTAGGTGCTCCTATATTAGGTGCATAAATATTTACAATGGTTATATCCTCCTGTTGGATTGCTCCCTTTATCCTTATGTACTGACTTTCTTTATTTCTTACTATAGCCTTTGTTTTAAAGTCTATTTTGTCAGATATAAGTAATTTTACCCAAGCTTTTATTTTTTCATTTTCATTTGCATAAAGTACTTTTCCCCATCCCTTCACTTTCAGTCTGTGTGTATCTTTTGTTCTGAGGTGGGTCTCTTCTGGACAGCATATGTATGGGTCCTATTTTCTTATTCATGCAGCTACCCTATGTCTTTTGATTGGAGCATTTAACCCATTTACATTTAAGGTTATTATTGATATGTAGTTGTTTATTGCCATTTTATTCTTTAAACCTACAATACTCTTTTCCTGATTCATTTTTTTCTTTGCTCTTTTTATAGCAGGCCTCTTAACATTTTTTGCAGTATTGGTTTGGTTGTAATGAATCCTTGAGTTTTTTTTGTCTGAGAAGCTTTTTATTTCTTCTTTAATTTTAAATGATAGCCTTGCTGGATAAAGTAGTCTTGGTTGAAGGTTCTTGTTTTGCATCACTTTGAATTTTTCTTGCCTACTCCTTCTGGCCTGAAGTGTTTCTGTTGAAAAGTTAGATGACAGCCTTATAGGGGCTCCTCTGTAGGTAATTAATTGCTTTTCTCTTGCAGCTTTTATTATTCTTTCTTTTTCTCTTAACTTTGGCATTTTAATTATGGTGTAGATCTTGGTGTAGATCTCCTTGAATTTATCTTTAATGGGACTCTGTGCTTCTTGAACTTGTATAATATTTTTCTTCATCAATTTAAGGACTATGCTCCTCCCCAGAGGGTGGTGAATCCTCTTGACTGGTCCCAGAAATTGGCTCCAGGGGAACCACACCTTGAATGTTCATGCTCCAAACTTCTCTTTATTTCTCTGTGGAACGTAGCTTAGTGGGGTTGGAGATCTAGAACCCAGGCTAGCTAACTATAAATGTGCTAGCTGCTGTGCAAGTGCTGACCACAGAAAGTGGAACTTGCCTCAGCTGGGCCCGGTGTCCAACAAGCCCTCTCTCAGTACTCACTTTCAGCAAGGGTCATTAGGTCCTGAACTGATGCTCTCTGCTGCTGACCACTGGATGTGCCAGTCCTAGGCATCCCTAGTGGGAACCCGGTACATACCAGTGCAGGACACTGCCCATCACTGACCTTCTGCAATCTTCTTGGAGCTGCAAGCAATCCAGAGTTTGTGGATGCCTTTGCTGGACCAGGTGCACATGGAAATAAGCTGCACATCAAGGCTGGCTTTTACCCACATTGGGCCTGGAGGAAGGTCTGCAAAAGGCCAAAGTTCTTAGAACTCCACCTCCTGCAGCCTCTGTCTGCTGTCTGCTTGTTGGGCTCAACCACTGAAAAAACCTCTGGTGGAGTCTAGAGCCTGGAGCAATTCAGGGATTAGGAAGGGTGGTGGGTGTAGCTCCTACCCCTCAGCCTCAGGTGTCAGTCTGTCCAGACTTTTTTTCACAGACCTTAGTAGAGTGTAACCCCAGGAGTCCAGTGGTGTGGCCTCTGAGACCCAGAGATGTGGTCTGCCTATAGTCTGGACAGTTTCTACTGAGTCTCCTGTGAGGTGGAAGCACAAGTCATAGACTTGAGAGACTGTGGGAAAAGCTCAGGTCTCACTGCCAGGAAAATGAATCACTGACAAGCTCCCTCCTTCCTGGCTCACTTCTAAGAATTGTCTATTCTCCATTGGGTGGGGCAAGAGAGATTCAAGATGGTGGGGCAGTTACTTTCCCCAGGCTGTTGCCACATGAAGGGGACTGTTCCACCCAAGAAAGCTGGCAACTGCAGTATTGGAAAATGACTCAGCACAGGGGTTCTGGTGGCCATTCTCCACAATGTCTCTCCGTGGGCCACCAACTTGACACTCTTTTCAAACAACTATAATCCTCTCAGTCCTGCCTCCACCAGAGCCCAGGTAAGTGGCTGTGAATGAGATTTTCTATGCTGGCCCTTTAAGACAGAGCCTGTGTCTTTGAGAGCTTTTACATACAGAAACTTCAGCTCTTTCCATCGCCAAATGCTGTGTGGACACCTCTTCTAGGCTCTGAGGCTCTAGGCTGGGCCTGTGGCTTAGGACTTACACCTCTCAGGCAACCATCCCTACAGTGAGAATCTCTCTGGACCCTCAGCCACCACTACCTACTACTGGGAGCAGGGCACCCTTTCCACATCTCCCCCTTCCTACCAGTCTCAGTGTGGCTTCTTCTGTGATCCTGGGCTATAAACCCCTCTTCATTTAGTCCAAAGTTGATTTTTTTAAGGTGATTGTTCTTGAGTTAAATTGTAACCCAACCTGGGTGGTGGCAGTTGTAATATCTGCCTACTCTGTTGCCATCTTGGAATTGGGGTGCATGTGTCCTTACATACCAATGTTTTTGAGATTTTGGGGTAGATACCCAGTAGAGGGATTCCTGAGTCATATGGTAGTTCTATTCTTAATTTTTAGAACAACCACCATACTTTCTTCCATAAAAGTTGTACCAGTCTATATTACCACCAGCAGTGAATAAGGGTTACCTTTTTTCCACAGTCTCTCCAACATTTATTACCTGTCTTGCTGATAATAGCTAATTGAATAGGTTTGAGGTGGTATCTCGTTGAAGTTTTGATTTGCATTTCTCTAATAGCTAGTGAAGATGGACATCTTTTCATATCTGTTGGCCATTTATATGTCTTCTTGGGAGAAATGTTTGTTCAGGTTCTCTCCTCATTTTTTGTGTGTGTGACAGAGACAGAGAGAGACAGAGAGAGGGACAGATAGGGGCAGACAAGAAGGGAGAGAGATGAGAAGCATCAGTTCTTTGTTGTGGTACCTTAGTTGTTCATTGATTGCGTTCTCATATGTGCCTTGACTGGGGGGCTACAGCAGACCGAGTGACCCCTTGCTCAAGCCAGCGACCTTAGACTCAAGCCAGTGACTTTGGACCAGTGACCTTTAGGCTCAAGCCAGTGACCATGGGGTCATGTCTATGATCCCACACTCAAACCAGTGACCCCATGCTCAAGCGGGTGAGCTCACACTCAAGCCAGTTGAGCCCGTGCTCAAGCCAGCTACCTCATGGTTTCAAACCTGGGTCCTGTGCGTCCCTGTCCAATGCTCTATTCACTGCACCACCACCTGATCATGCCTCTCCCCATTTCTTAATTAGATTGTTTGCTTTTTTGTTGCTTTGTAAGTTCTTCATATATTTTAAAATATAAACCCTTTATCGGAGCTGTTGTTTGCAAATATCTCCCATTTGGTTGGCTGCCTATTTGTTTTATTGTCAGTTTCTTTTGCTGTACAGAAGCTTTTTAGTTTGATATAATCCCATTCATTTATTTTTGTCTTTACTTCCCTTGCATTTAGGGCCAAATTAATAAATTATTCTCCATCACCAAGGCTCGTAAGTTTAGTACATATGTTTTCTTCTATATAATTTACTGTTTCACATCTTATATTTAGGTCTTTGATCCATTTTGACTACAGGGGGACAAACTGTAGTCAACTATCATCATTTTGCATCTGGCTTTCCAATTTTCCCAGCACCATTTATTGAAAAGGCTTTCTTTTCTCCATTGTGTGTTTTTAGTCCTCTGTTGAGATTATTTGTCCATATAAATGTGCTTTTATTTCTGGGCTCTCAATTCTGTTCCATTGGACTGTATGTCTGTTTTTCTGACAATACCATGCTGTTTTGTATAACGTGGCTCTGTAGTATAATTTGAAGTCAGACACTGTGATACCTCTGGCTTCATTCCTTTTCCTCAAAATTTCTTTTTCTGTTTAGGGTTTTTATGATTCCATACAAATCTGATGATTTTTTGTTGTTTTTTAAAAATGACATTGGGATTTTGATGGGAATTGCATTAAATTCATATATAATTCTTTGGGTAATATGGTCATTTTAACTATGTCGATTCCTCCAATCCATGAAAATGAAATTTTTTTATTTCATTGTATCTTTTTCAATTTATTTCAATAACCCTTTGTAGTTTTCAGTACATAGGTCCTTCACATTCTTTGTTAAACTTATTCCTAGGTACTTTATATTTTTTGTTGCAACTGTAAAAGAAATTATTTTTTTTTTCAGTTTATTTTTCAAAGTTTCATTATTGGCATATAAAAAAGCAGTTAACTTCTTATGTTGATTTTTTATTCTGTGACTTTACTGTATTGGTTTACTGTTTCTAATAGTTCTTTTTGGTAGAGTCTTTGGGGTTTTCTATATACAGGATCATGTCTTCTGCAAAAAGTGATACCTTTATTTCTTTCCTGATATGGATGCCTTTTATTTCTTTCTCTTGCCTAATTTCTTTAGCTAAGACTTTCAGAACTATGTTGAGTAAGAGTAGAAAGAGTAGGTAGCCTTGTCTTGTTCCTGATTTTAGAGAAATAGCATTTATTTTTTCACTATGTGTTATGATATTAGCTGATGGTTTGTCAAATGGCCTTTATTATGTTGAAGTACTTTCCTTATATACCCATTTCACTGATTTTTTAAACATAAAGGGATGTTATAGCTTTTCAAATGCCTTTCTACATCTATTGATAGGATCATATGATTTTTGTTCTTTGTTTTGTTGATGTGGTGTATTATGTTGATCCATTAGGTATGGTGAACCATTGTTGTGCTTCTGGACAAGAGGATTTATTCCACTTGATCATGATGTGTTATTTTTTAAATGTGTTGTATTTGATTTGCTAGTATTTTGTTTAGGATTATGCATTTGTATTCATCAGAGATACTGATCTGTAATGTGTGTGTGTGTGTGTGTGTTGTGTCCATGCAAGGTTTTAGAATGAGGGTTATGTTGGGCTCATAAAATGTCTTAGACAGTATTGTTTCTTCTATTTTATGGAAGACTTTGGGTAGAATAAGTACCAAATCTTTGAATGTTTGGTAGAATTTACCAGTTTAGTTATCTGGTCCTAGACTTTTATTTTTAGCAAGGTTTTTAATAGTTGTTTCTATTACCTTTTTGCTTATGGATCTACTTAGGTTTTCCAGCTCTTTGTGACTCAGTCTAGGAAGATTGTATAGTTCTAGGAGTTTATCCATTTTCTCTAGGTTGTTGAATTTGGTAGTATATAGTCTTTCACAGTATTCTAGTATGATCCTTTGTATACCTATGATGACTATAGCAATTTCTTCTCTTTCATTTTGGATTTTGTTTATATGAGTTTTTTCTCTTTTTTACTTGGTGAGGCTAGCCAGGGGTTTGTCAATTTTATTGATCTTTTCAAAGAACAAGATTTTTGTTGTATTAATTTTTCTATAGTATTTTTGTTCTCTATTTCATTGAGTTTTGCTCTAATTTTTACTATTTTCTTTCTTCTGCTGACTTTGAGTTGCCTTTGTTCTTATTCTTCTGGTTCTTTAAAATGTGGTGTTTACTTGGGATCTCTCTTGTTTCTTGATATAAGCCTGTAATGATAGAAAATTTCCTTTTATTACTGCTTTTGCTGCATCCCAGAAATTTTGATATGTTGTATTGTCATTTTCATTTGTCTGCATATATCTTTTGATATCTGCTTTTATTTCTTATTTCACCTAGTCATTATTTAGAAGTATGTTGTTTAATTTCCACATTTTGGTTACTTTACTTCCTTTTTGCAGTTGAATTCTAATTTTAAAGTCATATCATCAGAAAATATGCTTATGCTTAATATAATTTCAATCTTCCTGAATTTGATGATGTTAGTTTTGTGGCCCAAATTATGGTCTTTTTTTGAGAATGTTCTATACACACTGAAGAAGAATGTATAATCTGATGTTTTGGGATGTAATATCCTGTAAATGTCTATTATGTGCATTTGGTCTAGTGTGTTGTTGAAGGCAGATTTTTTTTTAATTGATTTTCTGTTTGGATGATTTATTTAAAGCCATCAAAGTGTGTTGAAATCTCCAAGTATTATTGTGTTTTTGTCTGCTTTTAGTTTTAGAACAGTTGGTAGATGTTTTATATATTTTGGTGTTCTCTGGTTGGGTGCATATGTATTAAGAAGTTTTATGTCTCTTGATATAATGTCCTTTTTATCATTATGAAATATTTATTTTTGTCTTTGGTTACCTTTGTTGTCTTGAAGTCAGCATTGTCAGATATGAATATGGCTACACCTGTTTTTTATTTGCTTGGAGAATCATCTTCCAACATTTCTCTTTGAGTCTACTTTTGTCATTGCTGCTTAAATGAATCTCTTAAAGGCAACATACATTTGGATTTTTGCTATTTGATCCAATCTGCTACTCTGTGCCTCTTTATTGGTGAATTAAATTTATTTACTTTTAGGCTAATTATTGATGCTTGAGGATTTCCTATAGCCATTTTATGTTTTGTTTTTTGGTAGCTCTGTACCTCATTTGGTTCTTTTTGTGTGAGTGTTTCTGTCAATTATTTTTGTTTGTTGGTATTCCATATATCTTTCCCCTGTTTCTTCTTTCTAAAAGCTGTGTGTTTCAGTAGTGGCTTTTTCATGGGTAGTTACTACTAGATTATTAAGAAAAAATTTTTTGTATGTACATGTATCCTTTGTCTTATGAGTGCTTATGTTCTCCATCCTCCTTTGCTAGTGCAAATCTTTATCCTCTCATTTTTCATGTTATTGTTATCATAGATTATCTTTGTTTTTATTGTGACCTTGTTGGAGCTTTTACTTGTAGTTTGATGTTTTGTACTTTTTATATGGCCAAATAATCCTTTTGCATATTTCCTGTAGTGGAGGGTTTCTAGTGATAAATTCCCGCAGCTTCTGCATGTCTGCAAAAGTTTTAATTTCTCCTTCATATTTGAAGAATAACATTAATGGATATAATATAATTGGCTGGTAATTTCTCTCTTACAGTACTCTGAATGCTTGGGTCCACTCTCCTCTGGCTTGTAGAATTTCTGCTGAGAAGTCTGATGATAACCTGATGGACCTTCCTTTATATGTTATATTCTTCTTTTTCCTAGCTGCCTTGATAATTTTTGTCACTGATTATTGACAATTTTATTACAATGTTCTTTGGAGAAATTCTGTTTGGGTTGAGGTTATGCGGTGTTCTGTTTGCTTCTTTGATTTGAGGATATAACTCTTTTTATAGGCTTAGGAAGTTCTCATCAATTATTTGTTTGAATAGGTTCTCCTTTCCTTACCCTTTCTTGTGTTCTTCTGATATAACCATTATTCTTATATTGCTCTTTCTGATGGATTTAGACAATTCTTGTAGAGCTCTCTGATTGTTTTATAATTCATGAGTCTCTCTCTTCTTCTCTCTATAGCATCTCTAATTGCCTGTCTTCAATGTCACTGATTCTGTCCTCTATTTGGCCTGTTCTATTAGCTAAACTTACTACCCCATTTATCAAGTTATGTATTGAGTTCTTTCTCTCTGGTTTTTTTTTAAGTTTTAATCTCCTTGATAAAGTACTTATTTTGTTCATTAATTTGTTTTTTGAGCTCATAAAATTGCCTATCAGTGTTTTCTTGCATCTCATCGAGTATTTTTAAAACTTCAATTTTGAATTCTCTATCATTTGATTCCAAGGTTTTCATGTGATTGAGATTGTTTTCTGGAGATTTTTCATTTTCCTTCTGAATTACTTGTCTGCCTTGTGTAGTCTTGGTATTCAATTTCTTCTTCCTTGATGGTATTTGAAAATGATATTGTTAGGAATTTTAACAGAAAGCAACTTAAAAAATAAAAAATTAAAATAAAAAATACAATGAAAAATGTAAAAGTTTTTAAAATAATGACAAGTAAAAAAGAAAAACCACAGAAAACAAAGATCAAAAACAACCCCTAAAAAACAAACAAAACACCCACAAAAAATAAGAATAAAAATTTAAATTTAAAGAAAATGACATTCAAGAGAGAAAAGGAGAAAAAAAATAAGGAGAGAGAAAAGGAAAAAATAAAAATAAAAAAGAAAAATAAAATTTGCTTTTGAGAGGTTACTGTTTTCTTCCAGTAGGTGTTTCTGTATTACAAGTTTTAGCTCTGTGTAGTTCCTGGGCTGTCCCTTGCTGATATGTTGCTGTCATAATGATGTAGGGGGGGCTGCATCATGTTGGTGGGCGGGGCGTATTATGATGGCTTTACAGCTTCAGCAGTGGTGGGATTCAAATAATTTAACAACTGGTTCTCTGCCCTAATGTCCATTTTAAGTATAGAAAATGATATACCAAAAAGTAGTTTATTATTCCATGCATTTAGTAAATAAGAACAATAAAAGAGGCACACAAAACTAGATTGTGTTATAAGAAAGAATTTTAAATACTAATGAAAAAATATTAAATAATACCTGACCAAAAACAATAAAACTATTATTTAAGATATTTCCATATTGCTTCTTGATTGACATCCTCACTTGCAACTTTTTTCACCTATGGATGGAATGAACATTACTATGGGTGCTTAGAATATGCTGTTGCACAGATGAACATTAAAAAAGAGTAAAGAATGTAAATTTGTGATTTCCACACTGGGAAGCTGCCCAGAAGCCCACCTTAGAGAGAACCCTGATTACAAGTGCCATTTTAACAACCAGTTAGCAGAACTCAACAAAAAATTAGATATTGGTTCTGCTGAACCTGACTGGTGCAAACCAGCTGAATCCCACCACTGGCTTCAGCTTTTAAGGCTTCAGCTTTATGACTTTATGGCTTCAGCTTTACAACTTTATGGCATTAGCTTTACAGCTTTCTAGCTCTAGCAATAGAGATCTCAGGTCTCTGGGCACTCCTTCCCACATCTCAACAGACCAGGGGACCAGATGTGGAGCACTTCTGTTTTTCAGGGGTCAGAGTGTCTCTGGAGAGGTAGCTGTTGGGTTTGTCTCTGCCACTCTTCATACCAGATGGGGGTTGCACTTTACTTTTCTCAGTCTCTGCCACGTGCAGGCTGCAGGCAGACTGTGGGAACACTGGCTGTGACCCTGTGCTCTGGTCGCTTTGGTTCTGTATATACCCCTCTGCTCCTCTATCTCACCCTTCCTCTCATCAGAAAGAGACCCTGTCACTTTGAGTTTTCCTTTCTGTATACCTCAGACAAAATCCAGACAGCCTGAACTTCCCTTCTTTTCATAGTCTGGTAGAGAAAAAAACCCCAGTCACTCCGGGTTTGTCTCCTTCCCTGAGCTAACCATGAATACGTTTTATCTTCTCTCCACCCCCCCTCCTTTTAACCTGTCCCACCTTTAGTCCTTTTGGTGCACAGATCTTTCAGGTACATCTGTCAGTCCAGCTCGAGTTCCTTCACTGCATTATAGTTGTTCAATTTGTTGAAATTTCAAAGGGAGAGATCAGGAGTATCTCTCATGCCACCTTTACTCTGACATCATTCTCCCCTGTAGGGAACTCACACTTTGAATGTCTGAACCCTAAGCCTCTTGCCTTTCCCTCTGTGGAAATAAGCCCAGTGGGACGGCATATCTGGGACTTGGGCTGGCTGACTATGAAGCTCTACCTCATCCAGTGCATGAGAGTCACTGTGTAAGTGCTGACCATAGGAAGTGGAAATTGCCTCAGCTGAGTTTGGTGCCTAATGAGTTCTCCCTTTTGGATATGCTATTAATAATGCTAGTTGGCACTGCTATGATGTTGTCTGTGGCTGGACACTGGATGTGGGGGCTATGGTCCTCTTGGGAGGGAACCTGGTACAGACCAGTGTAAGACACTGCCAATGACTGGCCCTCAGCAACCTGTTTGGAGTTACAAGCAATTTACAGTTTATGGCTGTCTCTGTTCTGCTTAAATGCATGCTGGAAGAACTCAACTGCACACCAATGTTGGCTTTTTACCAGCACTGGGCCTAGGGGCATGTCAACAAAAGTCCCAAGGTACCTTGAGATCCACCTCTGGCTGCCTTCATCTGCTGGCTGCCTGTTAGGTTCAGTCACTGAAACAGCCTCCTGTGGATTCAGGAAGATGGAGGCAGTGGATTTCCCCTGAGGAGTAAGTGTGTTTCAGGCTTCAGGGAAGATGATTTGTCTGCCCCCCCCCCCTCCCGCCCCGCGCTACAGGTCTCAATCTGTTCTGGATTTTGTTCTGCCTCAGCAGGGTGGAGTTACTAAAAGTCACAAGGTGGGGCTTCTGGAACCTGGAGAGTGAGTCTGCTGGCAACCAGGAGAGTGGATCTACCGAATCTCTCATGAGAAAAAGTGCCAGTCAGATTCAGGAAAACATGGTGGGGATGGTTTACATTTCAAAGCTAGAGAACTGAGTCACTGTCACCCCTTGAGTCTGTCCAGGCCTCTGCTTCTTGGCCAAGGCTCTGACTCCTCAGCAGGGTTTAATATCTGCAGAAGGGGAAAGGGGGAGTCCAGAGGGTTGGGCTGTTGTCTTTCCCCAGGCTAATGCAGTACAGAAGGGAATGCTCCATCCAAGAACTATTGTAACTGCAGTATTAGAGAATTACTCAGTACAGGGATCTTCATGGCTGTCTTTCCTGTGTCTCTCCGCAGAGCTGCAAGCTCCCAAGTCTCCTCAAGTGACTCTTGTTTTCTCAGCCCTCCCTTGCTGGAGTCAAGGTAAGTGTCTGAGTGAGATTTTGGGCAATAGCCCTTTAACAGGGAGCCTGTGTTTTTGTTGACTCCTGTCTCTTTCTGGCAGACAGAAACCTCACTGCTTTCACAGTCAAATGCTAGGCAGGCATCTCTTCCCAGCTATAGTGCTGTGGGCTAAGAAGAGCAGCTTAGGTTCTAGGCTCCACACTTTTCAGGGGGTATCCCCTGCACCTGAGATAGGTATTTCTCTGGGATCTCAGCCACCATTTGTGGTAGTGGGGCCTGCCTTTTTCATGTCTCCACCCTTCCTACCAGTCTCAATGTGGCTTCTTCTGTGAATCCTTGGTTATAAGATTCTTTTTACTTTAGTCTTGAGTTGGTTATTCAAGATGCTTGTTCCTAAATTTAGTTGTAACTCCAATTTAGTCCTGGGAAGAGGTGAGTATAACATCCACCTACTCTGCCACCATCTTGGGTCCTTTCCCAAGAAAACCTATAGTTTATATATTTTAATTGGATGTTGCCATATGTTCCAACAGTGTCTCTTACAGCAAATTCAGTGTCAGTACTGGGTCTGAGGCCACTCAGCAGAAGTCCCAGAATAGTAAGGTGGGGTCTCAGGCAGGCAGTTGTAGGGTGAGGCCAACAGAGTTTATCAGGCTGAAACAGATCATGATTTGTCTATGTCAATGGACGACTCTGTATAACAATGGTCTCCCCATTTAGGCATGCAAGGGAAAAATATCCCCTTAAAAAACAACTCAGTCTGTTTCTGATTCTGGTGGGACCTCCTCAACAGACCTATCTCAGCAGAGCTGGGTCACAGGGAGTCAAGGGGAGCCACATGAAGTGCTCAACCCAAGAAAGATGGTATCTGTGGGCAGCATGGGATAGGTACTCAGAGCATCCCTTCAGGTCTTTCCCCAGAGCCACGTAACCCAGTTTCTCCTCACACAACTCTAATCTGCTCCGAGCCACCCTCCCTTTGCTGAGCCCAGGGTGAGTGTCTGTGAGCAAGATTTTATGCACTTGCTCTTTTTTTTTTTTTTTTGCACTTGCGCTTTAAGATAGCACCTAGGTTTCTAGCAGACTCTCATCTATCCCTGGTAGACAGAATACTCATTGATTCTCATGAGTGATGTTATTTGGGCTTCTTTTCCTGGCTTTGGGCTTCCTGCTTTGGGCTGTAGAAGCCACTGTGGAGTTGAGACCTTTGCAATTGAGATATCCCTCAAAATCTCAATTGTATCATGTTGGTATGGGGGTGTGGGGCCAGCCCATTTTGCATCTCTGCCCTTCCTACCAGTCTAGATATGGCTTCTTCTGTAAATCCTTGGTTATAAGACTTCGGTTCTACTATCCTTCCATTGGTTATTTAGGTTAATTGTTCTATATTTTAGTTGCAATTCCAGTTTGGTTCTTGGAGAAGGAACTTCCACCCACTCTGTACCATCTTGGATGTTGCAGAGTGTTCTAAGAGTAAGTTATTTTATAAAATTCCTCTCAGTTTGGTTCTTTTGATATTTTCTTTAAAAAATTTTTTTATTTATTTACTGAGAAAGGAAGGGGAAGAGAGAGAAACAGTAACATTGAGCTGTTCCTGTATGTGTCCTGACCACGGATCAAGTCAGCAACCTCTGTGCTTTGGGACAATGCTCTAACCAACTGAGCAATCTGGCCAGAGCTCTTCTGATATTTTCTTATGATTAGATTCAAATTGTGAATTTTGGTAACACATTGCACATAATATCTAGTGATGTGCCCTTTCTATGCATTCTCTCAGAAGGCTCTTTGTGTGAGTTTGTCCAATCATTGGAGATGTTAATTTTCATCATTGGTTAAGGTGATGTCTGCCTGTTTTCTCCATTGCCAAGTTACTATATTTGCTTGTGAAATTAATAAGTATCTTGTGGGGAAATATTTTAATTCTATGTAAATATTGTCACATTCTTTAAAATTCTACCTATTTTACTATGCATTGATAATTTTTGCCTGAAAAATTAGAACTCTTATCATTGCCTAATTTTCTTTTTTGGAGGGTTGAATTCCTTGTTTAAAAGATTCAAAGAATCATATGTTCTCTACAGAAGCATATGGTCAATCATTGGTCTGTTCTGAAGTGGCCCATAAAAACAGCCCCATCAAGCCCTGCCCAGTAGCTCAGTTGTTTGAAGCATTATCTCAACATGCTGAAGTTGTGGATTTGATTCCCAGTCAGGGCACAAATAAGAATCAACCAATGACAGTATGAATAATTAGAACAACAAGTTGATATTTATTTCTTTCTCTCTCTCTGTCTCTTTCCTTTCCTCTCTCTCTCTAAAAAAAAAGCAATAAGCAAACAAACAAACAAAACTGAGCCACATCAGCAGGCTTAATTTCTCCTGTTTGCAGAAAGAAAAATGACATCTTGTATCCAGGGGCTTAAACTAGCTAATTACTTGGAATTTTCACTCTGCTTTCTTTGAATCAGAGGGTCATATTGATGATTTGGTAATTTTTAAAAAGGAATAATGGCTGTGGCCAGTTGGTTCAGTGGTAGAGTGTCAGCGTAGCATGTGTATATGTCCTGGATTTGATTCCTGGTCAGGGCACACAGGAGAGCGACCATCTGCTTCTCCACCCCTCATTCTCCCCATTATCTCTCACTTTCTCTCTCTTCCCCTCCCACAGCTGTGGCTCAGTTAGTTCCAGCACTTCAGCCCTGGGTGCTGAGGATGGCTTCGTGGATCCTCCTCCTCAGGCACTAAAAACAGTTCGATTGCAGGCTTGGCCCCAGATGGGAAGAGCATTGGCCCCAGACAGGGTTGCCAGTGATCCTGTTCAGGGCGCATGCAGTAGTCTGTCTCTCTATCTCCCCTCCTCTTACTTGAAAAAAGAAGGAAAAAAAGAAAAGAAAAGGAAAATAAGAATTGTGAGGTAGTTTTCTGTACCTCACAGGAGTTGAGAGAATACTAGACCACTTTTACTTGTCAAGGTTCAGGAAATATTAAGATAGAAATAGCAAAGATGGTTTATGACTATGGTAGAAAAACATCAATAGTTGTTTCTTATGGCGTGGATGAGGGGGTGAGCTAGGGGTGGGTCTGGATTGACTGGAAGGGAACAAAGAACTTTTTAAGGTGATAAAATGTATCTTGAGAGAGGTTTGGCTATAGGTGCATGTTTGTTCAAACTCATAGAATGATGTACTTTATAGTAAAGCTGAAATTATGTATGTTTTGCCTAATAATCCCTGTAAACATATTGATCTCTGGTTACTGATGTGCATGCTGATGTGTGTAGGGGAAGGAAAGTTGTTTATCTTTGAGTTAGCTGCCAACTCAAATGGACTGATAGGTGGACAGAGGGATTGACTTGTGATGAGGCAGCTAGAGCAAAATTGAACAATTGTAGGGTGTACGTAGTAGCTGAATGGGGTTCACTTTCACTTTTTCTGTATATTTGAAATTTTTTATAATAAAATGTTGGGGGGAAATGGGTTATCAAAGAGTTATGTGTATTTCAGTTGTTTGCATCTAACACATAATGCCTTTAATGTACCAAAATACAGTGCAACAAGGTTGTCTTTTCACAAGAAAACTATTGAATTTATTAAAAATATTAGTTTATAAGTGTCAAAGGTATGGTCTTGTAATGGGATACAAGTTAAAAGCTCTATGAAGGAATTTAAAAATTTTAAATTATGACAGTATAAATCAGAATTACACTATATTTTGTACAGAGTTCTATGCAAACCAAGCTCTGATGGTCTCTCTAAAATCTGATTTTATTAAAGCCTGAGAAAACATGACCCTTGTCTCCACCTCACTCCACCCCCACCCCAACCTTGTCTGATGTCAGCAGTTCACTGTAAACAGCCTCTTTACCATGTTTTAAAGAGGGAAAGCAACAACATGACAGTTTGTACACAGGGATATCCCTGACTTTCTCCCCACCACAGGCCCCTCTATTGTGCCTGTGAA
Source organism: Saccopteryx leptura (assembly GCF_036850995.1). Taxonomy (NCBI): domain Eukaryota; kingdom Metazoa; phylum Chordata; class Mammalia; order Chiroptera; family Emballonuridae; genus Saccopteryx; species Saccopteryx leptura. The sequence continues at coordinate 173,025,066 of NC_089507.1, forward strand.
TAACAAAGCTTTAACATTTACTAACTGGGAGGTGACAGGTCCTTCCCATCTCTTTCTATTTTTGGCTTCAATTGATAATTAGTCACCTGAAAAAAGACCCAATCTGTTTCATGAAGGAGAAGAAGCTTGAGCCAAGCCAATTAACATCTTGGTCTTTTGCCTTGGGAATTTAATTCTATCACATGGCACATTTAATGTCTCCAAATATTGTTGTCTCCCAAAGAGGGAAGTCATGATTGTTAAATGAGGAAAGGCCCTGGGGACCCATATGGTAAAGATGCCCTGTGTGGTGGGTTGGCTAGGGGCCCAAAGGCTGGTGATTTTTGTCCAGCAGACATGCCTGCTTCATTCTTCTCTTAGGACTCAGCAGCTGGTTCCTGGCAGTGCAGATTCAAACCACCTGGCGAGGGAGTGGTAGATGCCCCCAGACTAGTCACACACTTGAGTGGGTCTTTTGTCTGCTTGGAAGACACTCCAACTGTCGGTCACCAGTTGGCTTTCTCACAAAGGGAGTGGTCCTGGAGCTGGGCAGCCTGTCTGTGCAGCATATTGTCAAGGGTTAAACAGGCTGTCATAAGTTGTCCCCTGCAGGGAATGTGTGCATGGAATGACTGCAAGGCCCAGGAAGAACTGAGGCCAGGGAAGAGCTCTTGGAGAAGGGATTTACCAGACAATTTAATTATGAAGATTTGAGGAATCATAAAATCTAGGGAGAAGTTGAAAAATCAAGATCTTTTCTTTCTCAGGAACCATCCAAGCTCAGTGATATGAAATCCTCTTTTAAAAGAAAATCCAAGGCCTCCTGTGTTTAACAACTGTTTCTGGGAGAAAAAATTTTGAATCATGCTTATTTAAAATATACTTTTGTTTCTCAAGCAGCCATCAATAACAGCTGGTTTTCTATTTTAAGAGACTCTGAAGTGAAAAATGGTCATTAACGAAGACAACAATAGCATTAATTATAAACACTGATCACAGGACTGTCTTTATGTTGAGAGCTTATACTTATTTCATCCCCACAGCAGCCCTGTGAGGTTGATGTTATTATCCACATTTCAGAGGTGCAGAACCTGAGGTGTTAGGTTTAGGATTAACTGACACAGGGACTCAAACCCAGGGTGGCTCATTTTCAGGCCTCTGCTCATACCCTACTCTCTCCTTGTCCCCTGGCTGCAGCTTTTCTCCATTCTCTGCCAGATTTGGCTTTCCCTCATCTGTCCTTCTTTCTCCCCTTTCACCCTGTATCCTGGCAGGTCTCAGAACTGCAGTCAAGAGCATTGTCTTGAGCCTCCTCTGTTGGATTAGGCTCAGGTCAAGGGAAGGTGGGGCAGTGTTGATGTTGACCACAGGCATTGATTCAGTTTACTCATGTCACCCAAATCTGATGTACAATGACAGAGTGCCCTAAGCAGAGAGCCAGTAAAGGCCAGGAAGTATTCTCCAAGTTCTACATGACCTTGCTGCAGAGGGAATATCATAGAACAATTCTGAGAGCCAAACAGAGGTGGTGGAGGAAGCTGTTTCACATGATTTGGCTTCAGCAGTCTTTGTCAAGCAGAGTGAGATTAAATAAGAGAGGTTGGGATACTGGAGCTGGAAAAAGATGGCATGGGTCAAAGCTTAGGAGACAAGGTAGAGGTTGGAACAGAGGCTTAAGAGAGCAGGTACTTACACAGTTCTGCTTGGACATGGAGGTGGGGAACATGATGATGGGTGGAAGTACTGGTGGGATCATGCCCCCAAAAGAGGGGCTGGTTGCCGAGGATCAGATGGTATATCATCTGTGATATTCTGGAAATATTCCCATTCCTAGATAGTTGTGAGAAGAAAGCTGGATGTGGTACTTAGACTCATAGACCAGTGCTCACAGCCCTGCCTTGGAAGACCACAAACACTAGGCTTCTCAATAGCTGAGGCAACCCAGGTCAGCACCTCAGATTTAGGATGTATAGTGGCAATTTTCAAGCACTGGGAATCACAAAATGACCTTTTGTTTTTAGCTTTCATAGAACAATGTCAGTATTCTTAGCTCCTTGTCAAATACATAATTCACTCAGATCACTTGACAAAAAACAAAATTATCCATCACTACAACTACTGCATCACCTTTCCTGTTGTCTAAGTACATATATTTTTGTGGTGAATTAGGGAGAGTTTGAAATGGGACAATGAAGAAGATGAGGACCAAGTCCCACCAATGTGGCCCAAGGACAAAGATATGTAGAAACCACTCCAACAGAAAGATTGGAAAATGATTCTTCAAGCAAGTAATATCCAAAGAAAAGCAAGTGCAGCCATACTCATATATGACAATGCTCATTTCAAGATAATAAAGGTAAATAAAGAGACAAAGATGGACATTTCATAATGGTAAAGTGGACATTGTATCAAAAAGACATAACACTTCTTAATATATATGCACCAAACCAGGGAACACCAAAATATATAAAACATCTACAAAATGATCTAAAAATAGAAGCAGACTAAAGCACAATCATACTCGGAGATTTCAACACACCATTGATGGCTTTAGATAGGCATTCAAACGGAAGATCAATAAAGAATTATCAGCCTTAAATGACACACTGGACCAAATGGATACAATAGACATTTATAGGACATTTCATCCCAAAACATCAGATTATACATTCTTCTCCAGTGTACATGGAACATTCTCAAGGGTAGACCATATGTTGGGCCACAAAACTAACATCAACAAATTCAGAAAGATTGAAATTATATCAAGCATATTTTCTGACCATAAGGTTTTGAAATTAGAATTCAACTTCAAAAAGGAAGTAAAGAAACCCCCAAACTGTGGAAATTGAACAACATACTTCTAAAAAATGACTGGGTCAAAGAAGAAATAAAAGCAATGATCAAAAATATATACAGGCCCTGGCCGGTTGGCTCAGTGGTAGAGCATCGGCCTGGTGTGCAGGAGTCCCGGGTTCGATTCCCGGCCAGGACACACAGGAGAAGCACCCATCTGCTTCTCCACCCCTCCTGCAGCCAAGGCTCCACTGGAGCAAAGTTTGCCTGGGTGCTGAGGATAGCTCTGTGGCCTCTGCCTCAGGCACTAGAATGGCACTGATTGCAGCAGAGCGATGCCCCAAGATGGGCAGAGCAACGCCCCCTGGTGTGCATGCTGGGTGGATCCCGGTCGGGCGCATGCGGGAGTCTGTCTGACTGCCTCCCCGTTTCCAACTTTGGAAAAATACAAAAAAGAAAAAAAAAGATATATATAGACAAATGAAAATGACAACAAAAAAATAAAAATTTCTGGGATACAGCAAAAGCAGTAATAAGAAACAAGTTTATATTGTTATAGGCTTATATCAAGGAATAAGCCAGATCCAAAGTAAACAACCTAACAGTGCATTTTAAGGAGCTAGAAAAAAAAGAACAAGGTTAGCAGAAAGAAAATAAAAAAATTAGAGCAGAATTAGATGAAACAGAGAACAAAAAAACTATAGAAGAAATTAATACAACAAAGAGCTGGTTATTTGAAAATATAAATAAAATTTAAAAATCCATGGCTAGGCTCAGCAAGGGAAAATGAGAAAGAACTCATAAACAAAATCTGAAATGAAAGAGGAAGAAATTACCACAGATATCATAAATATACAAAATATCATAGAATACTATGAAAGATTATATGCCACCAAATCCAACAACCTAGAGGAAATGGATATATTCCTGAAACTATACAATCTTCCTAGACTGAGTCACAAAAAAATGGAAAACCTAAATAGACCCATAAGCAGGAAGGAAATAGAAACAACTATCAAAAACTTTCCCCAAAATAAAAGTTCAGGACCAGATGACTACTCTAGTAAATTCTGCCAAACATTTAAAAAAGATTTGGAACAGACCCCTCTCAAAGTCTTTTAAAATATAGATGAAGAAGCAATAATCCCTAACATATTTTATGAGGCTGACAAAAACTGGCAAGGACAACACAAAAAAAGAAAACTACAAACCAATATCTCTAATGAATACCAATACAGTAATCCTAAACAAAATACTAGCAAATCAAATATAACAACATATTAAAAAAATAATACATCATGACCAAGTGGAATTCATTCCAGAAGCACAAGCATGGTTCAACATACAAAAATAGATCAACATAATACACATCAACAAAATAAAGAGCTAAAATCATATGATTTTATCAATAGATGCAGAAAAGGCATTCGATAAGATACAAGATGCCTTTATGTTTTAAACACTCAAAGAATTAGAATAGGAGGAAAGTGCCTCAACATAATAAAGGCCATATATGACAAACCATCAGCTAATATACTAATTGGTAAAAACATGAAGGCTTTTCTTTTAAAATCAGGAACAAGACAAGGCTTCCCTCTCTCTACTCTTTTCCTTTTTTTTTTTTTAATTTTTCTGAAGTGAGAAGCAGGGAGGCAGAGAGACAGACTCCTGCATGTACCCCACCGGGATCCACCCGGCATGCCCACCAGGGGGCGATGCTCTGCCCAACTGGGGCATTGCTCCATTGCAACTGGAGCCAGTCTAGTGCCTGAGGCAGAGGCCATGGAGCCATCCTCAGTGCTGGGGCCAACTTTGCTCCAATGGAGTTTTGGCTGCAGGAGGGGAAGAGAGAGACAGAAAGTAGAGGGGGAAAGGTGGAGAAGCAGATGGGCACTTCTGTGTGCTCTGGCGAGGAATCAAACCTGGGACTTCCACAGGCTGAGCCAACACTCTACCACTGAACCAACTGGTCAGGGCCTCTCTCTACTCTTATTCAACATAGTCCTGGAAATCTTAGCCAGAGCAATCAGGCAAAAGAAAAGATAAAAAGCATCCATATTGGGAAAGAAGAAGTACCATAAAGGTATCACTTTTTAAAGATGACATGATCCTGTATATAGAAAACCCCAAAGAGTCCATCAAAAAACTATTAGAAAAAATAAAACAGTATGGTAAAGTCACAGAATAGAAAATCAATATACAAAAGTCTATTGCTTTTCTATACTCCAATGATGAAACTTTGGAAAATGAACTCAAAAGACAATACCTTTATAATTGCAACAAAAAATAATATACCAAGGAATAAACTTAACAAAGGATGTGATGGACCTATATTCTGAAAATTACAAAGCATTATTGAAAAAATGGAAAAAGACACAATGAAATGGAAAAATATTCCATGTTCATGGGTTGGAAGAACCAACATAGTTAAAATGGCCACTTTACCCAAAGCAATATACAAATTTAATGCAATCACCACCAAAATTCCAATGTCAGTTTTTTAAAGAAATAGAACAAAAAAATCACCAGGTTTGTATGGAACCATAAAAAACCCTTAATAGCCAAAGTAATTCTGAGGAAAAAGAATGAAGCCCAAGGTATCAAACACACTAACTGACTTCCAATTATACTATAGATCCATGATAATCAAAACAGCATGGTTTTGGCAAAAAAAACAAGAACAACAACACCCCCACCCCCCAAACCCACATACCAATGGAACAGAATTGAGAGCCCAGAAATAAAAGCACATATATATGGACAAATCATCTTCAATAAAGAAACCAAAAACACACAATGGAGAAAAGAAAACCTCTTTAATAAATGATGCTGGCAAAATTGGAAAGCCACATGGAAAAGAATGGAAGTAGACTACAGTTTGTCCTCCTGAACAAAAATATATTCAAAATGGATCAAAGACCTAAATATAATATCTGAAACAATAAATTATATAGAAGAGAACATTGGTGCTAAACTCATGGAACTTGGCTGTAGAGAACAATTTTTGAATTTGACCCCAAAGTTAAGGGAAGTAAAAGCAACAATAAATAAATGGGATATATCAAACTAAAAACTTCTGCACAGCAAAACAAATTGACAACAAAACAAATAGGCAGCCAACCAAATGGGAGATGATATTTGGAAACAGTTGTGATAAGGGATCAATATCCAAAATATATAAAAAAACTCACAGAGCTCAGCAACAAACAAGCAAACAATCCAGTTAAAAAATGTGGAGAGGATCTAAACAAGACAGTTCACCCAAGAGGACATACAAATGGCCAACAGGCATATAGAAAGATGCTCATCTTCACTAGCTATTTGAGAAATGCAAATGAAAACTACAATGAGATAATACTTCACACCTGTTAGATTGGCTATTATCAACAAGACAGGTAATAAATGTTGGAGAGGCCATGGAGAAAAAGGAACCCTCATTCACTGCTGATGGGAATGCAAATTAGTACATCCGTTATGGAATAAAGTATGGTGGTTTCTCTAAAAATTAAGAATAGAACTACTATATGACCCAGCAATCCCTCTATTGGGTATCTCCCCAAAGAACTAAAAAACATTGGAATGTGAAGACACATGCACCCCCATGTTCATCACATTATTCACAATGGCCAAGACATGGAAACAACCAAAGTGCCCCTCAATAGAGGACTAGATAAAGAAAATGTGGTACATATATACAATGGAATCCTCCCCATCATAAGAAACGATGACCTATTTCCATTTACAATGACATGGATGGACCTTGAGAACATTATACTGAGTGAAATAAGTAAATCAGAAGAAGCTAAGAACTGTATGATTTTAAACATAGGAGGGCTATGAAACTGAGATAGCCATAGATAAAAGTGAAGTGGTTATCAGGGGATGGGGATGTGGAAAATGCAGTAAAGAGGGACTAATATAAAGTGACGGAAAATGATTTGACTTTGGTTGATGAGTATACAACAGAATTAACAGTTCAAATGCTATAGAAATGTTTTCCTGAAACCTATGTACTCTTATTGATCAATGTCACCTTGTCAAATTTAATTTTGTAAAAATAAATAAATAAATTTTATTTACTTTTAAGATTTTACTTATTCATTTTAGAGAGGAGAGAGAGAGAGAAGGGGAGGAGGAACAGGCAACATCAACTCCCATATGTGCCTTGACCAGAGAAACCAGGGTTTTGAACCTGTGACCTCAGAGTTCTAGGTTGACGCTTTATCCACTGTACCACCACAGGTCAGGCTTGTAAATAAAATTTAGTAAAAAAATAAAGATAGGCCCTGGCCGGTTGGTTCAGTGGTAGAGCGTCGGCCTGGCGTGCGGGAGTCCCGGATTCAATTCCCGGCCAGGGCACACAGGAGAAGCGCCCATCTGCTTCTCCACCACCCTCTCCTTCCTCTCTTTCTCTTCCCCTCCCGCAGCCAAGGCTCCATTGGAGCAAAAAGATGGCCCGGGCACTGGGGATGGCTCCTTGGCCTCTGCCCCAGGCGCTAGACTGGCTCAGGTCGCGGCAGAGCGACGCCCCCTGGTGGGCGTGCCGGGTGGATCCCAGTCGGGCACATGCGGGAGTCTGTCTGACTGCTTCCCCATTTCCAGCTTCAGAAAAGTAAAAAAAAAAAAGGATACCTGGAAACCCTCTCTCTGATGGTCTCAGGGTAGGCTAAGGCTTCACCACACTGCCCTGAGATACTTATGGTCCATGGAAGGGGGCTTAAGCTGAAACCCTACTGGAGGATGAGGTGCAGGGGCCACTGCCATGGTGAGAAAGTTTAGCACAGAAGATGCATCCATCACAGATTTTGGATTTCAGGCATCATTTTTGATATTGCACACCCTCTGTGCCCTCAGATTGTGACACTGTATCCAAGTGCATGTGAATGGGACAACTCCACAAATAATTTTTCTTTGGAAGAAATAAATCAAGGAAGGGCCATGGGTAGTGTGGGGCCACCAGGATGGTGTGTGACATGGAAGGACAGCAGGTCTGTGGGTGAACTGCAAGGTGCAGGACAAAGATGAGAATAGACAGTTTTCCTCCTGTGTGGCTGTCTGGATCTGAAAAAGCAAAAAAGATGACCAGGATCTCTGGTGCTTGCTTTGCCCCTGCTGGCCACATGTCAGTTGGACAAGGGATAGAAAGATGGCATTCGGTGGCTGGAAGCAGAAGGGATCTAACATTCCAAGTGGGACCCGGCAATAACTAATTCTCCTAAAAGCTTTGTGTAGCATAGTGGTTAAGCATTTGGGCCCTGAATTAGACAGTGCTGGGTTCAAACAATGGATCAGTCACTGCAGACCTAAGACAAGGATTTGGTGTACAAAGGCCCTGGCTGGTTAGTTCACTCTGTTAGAGCATCGTCCCAAAACACCATGGTTGCAGGTTCAATCCCTGGTCAGGGAACATACAGGAAGCAACCAATGAATGCAAAACTTAAGTGGAACAACAAATGAATGTCTCTCTCTCTCTTCTTTTCTCTGTGTTTCTCTAAAATCAATCAATTAAAAACCCCACAAAATGCACTTACATGATGTAAATGAAAAAACAGTACAAATTGTATCTACAAAGATATTGACATGTAAAGTTATGTATACATTAAAATAAAATATACCAAAAGTGTTAACAGGGCTTATTTGTGGATGAAAGGATTAGGATGATTTATTTTCTTATTTTCTGTATTTCCTACAAGAGATATGCAGACTTTTATAATCAGAAAAATGAATCATAGTTATTTCAAAAGTGAGATGTGATTGTGAGTATATGTGAAATCAAATATCTTATTTCGTGTACTAATGATTATGTGGCTACATTATATTGCTTTGGGTTTTCGTCCCTCAGAAATAATCAAATCAGATTGTGATATTGTTTCCTGACATTAACACGTGGGCATTACTGGAGCATGTGTGTCACATGGTCAATTCATTGGCAGGAGGATTATATCGTCAGGCGAATAAATTAAAAATTCTCAAGTACTTTGCTCCAGTAATCAGGACTTTATTTCTAAGCTAAGAGAGGGGATTGAGTTCTTTAACAATGATCAGACAATGCTTTTAGGAGGATTCCTTTCCTACGGAAATTTTTCATAAATTTGCAGTAAACACTGTGTAAGCTGCCCATGTAGGTGGTTCCTGTAGAGGGCTTCATAGGACAGTTACCTTCAAAGTCACAGAAAGTATGTCACAAGATGAAAAATGGAAGAAAAATAGTGGGAAGAAGAAAAGGTTGAGCAAGGGGCAGTCAACATTACTGATGATACATTAGCAAGGTTTCCTGGTCCATTCACTTTTTTTTTTTTTTTTTGTATTTTTCTGAGGTTGGAAACAGGGAGGTAGTCAGACAGACTCCCGCATGCGCCCAACCGAGATCCACCCGGCATGCTCACCAGGGGGCGATGTTCTGCCCATCTGGGGCATTGCTCTGTTGCAACCAGAACCATTCTAGCGCCTGAGGCAGAGGCCATGGAGCCATCCTCAGCGCCCGGGCCAACTTTTGCTTCAATGGAGCCTTGGCTGTGGGAGGGGAAGAGAAAGATAGAGAGAAAGTAGAGGAGGAAGGGTGGTGAAGCAGATGGGTACTTCTCCTGTGTGCCTTGGCTGGGAATTGAACCCAACACTTTCACATGCCGGGCTGATGCTTATTCCAACTGGCCAGGGCCTACATTAATCAAGTTTTATATCATATATTGAATCATTCTTGTGCTCCTAGAATAAATCCTACTTGATTGTGATGTATTATTTTTTAAATGTGTTGTTCTATTGGATTTGCTAGTATTTTGTTTAGTATTTTTGCATCTGTATTCATTAGAGATATTGGTCTGTAGTTCTCTTTTTTGTGTATTGTCATTGCCAGGTTTTGGTATAAGGGTTATACTGGCCTCATAAAATGTGTTAGGGAGTATTACTTTCTCTTCTATTTTTTGGAAGACTTTGAAACAGATAGGTATAAAATCTTTGAATGTTTGATAGAATTCACTAGTGTAGTCATGTGGTCCTGGACTTTTGTTTTTTGAGAGGTTTTTCATAATTTTCTATTTTCTTCCTGTTTATAGGTCTATTTAGGCTTTTCACTTCTTCATGACTCAGTCTAGGAAGATTGTATAGTTTCAGGAATTTATCCATTTCCTCTAGGTTGTTGAATTTGGTGGCATATAATCTTTCATAATATTTTCTATGATCCTTTGCATATCTATGATGTCTGTGGTAATTTCTCCTCCTTTACTTCGAATTTAGTTTATATGAGTCCTTCCTCTTTTTTCCTTAGTGTGTCTAGACAGTAGTTTGTTGATCTTAATGATCTTTTCAAAGAACTAGCTCTTTGTTGTATTATTTTTTCTATAGTTGTTTTGTTCTCTATTTCATTTAGTTCTGCTTTAATATTTCTATTTCCTTTATTCTGCTAACTTTGGGTTGCCTTTGTTCTTATTTTTTTAGTTCCTTAAGATGTGCCCTTAGGTTGTTTACCTAGGATCTCTTTTGTTTCTTGATATAAGCCTGTCATGATACAAGCTTCTCTCTTATTACTGCTTTCACTGAATCTCAGAAATATTTATTATTATTTTTAAAATTTTTTATTAATTTTTAATTTATTGTGTTTACATGGATTCTAGTGTCCCACTGAATATAACTCCCTCACCTCCCACCCCTGTGTCCCTTTTAATACCCTCATTACCCCCCTATCCCTAACTCCCTCCCTCATTCACTCTAGGATTTGCTGTCCTGTTATCTATATTTTGGTGTTATGTATATATAGTTTCACTAATCCCTATACCCTCTCTGATCCCATCCCCTCATCCCCCTTTTCTCTGACTGCTGTCCCTCTGGGCACTGTGACCTTGCCTCTGCCTCTATTCTGTTTCTCATTCACTTTGTTCATTAGATTCCACATATATGTGAAATCATATAATATTTTTCTTTCTCTGCCTGGTTTATTTCACTTAGCATAGTAATCTCCAGGTCCATCCATGCTGTCACAAAAAGTAAGATTACCTTCTTTTTCACAGCTGCATAGTATTCCATTGTATATATGTACCAAAGCTTTTAATCCACTCATCTACTTACAGAAATTTGGGCTCTTTCCAATCTTGTCTATTGTAAACAATGCTGCAATAAACATGAGAATGCACATCTTCTTTTGAATCAGTGATTTTGTATTCTTAGGATACATTCCTAAAAGTGGGATAGCTGGGTTGAAAGGCAGTTCCATTTTTAATTTTTTGAGGACACAGTGTCAAATATCATACAGTTTTCCACAGGGGTTGTACAAATCTGCATTCCCACCAGCAGTACAGGAGGGTTCCCTTTTCTCCACACCATCGCCAGCACTTATTGTGTGTTGTTTTGTTAATGAGCGCCACTCTGACAAGTTTGAGGTGGTATCTCATTGTGGTTTTAATTTGCATTTCTCTGATGATTAGTGATGTTGAGCATTTTCCATATGTCTATTGGCCATTTGTGTGTCCTCTGTGGAGAAGGGTCTATTCAGTTCTATTGCCCATTTTTAATTTGGATTGTTTACCTTCCTGGTGTTGAGTTTTAGAAGTTCTTTATACATTTTTGTTATTAACCCTTTATCAGACATATTGGCAAATATGCTCTCCCATTGTGTGGGTTGTCTTTTTATTTTGTTCATGATGTCTTTGCAGTGCAAAAGCTTTTTAGTTTGATATAGTCCCTTTTGTTCATCTTGTTCTTATTTCACTTCCCTGTGGAGATAAATCAGCAAAAAAATTGCTACTTGAGACATTGAAGAGTTTACTACCTGTGTTTTCTTCCAAGATGTTTATGATTTCATGACTTACATTTAAGTCTTTTATCCATTTTGAATTTATTTTTGTGAATGGTGGAAGTTGGTGGTCTAGTTTCATTATTTTGCATGTACCTGTCCAATTTTCCCGACACCATTAAAGAGACTGTCTTTACTCCATTGTATGTTATTACCTCCTTTGTCAAATATCAATTGACCATAAAGGCATGGGTTTATTTCTGGGTTCTCTGTTCTGTTCCATTGGTCTGTATACCTGTTCTTATGCCAGTAACAAGCTGTTTTGAGTACAATGGTCTTGTAGTATAACTTGATTTCAGGAAGTGTAATATCCCCCACTTTATTCTTCTTTTTCAGGATTGCTGAGGCTATTCATGTTCTTTTTTGGTTCCATATAAATTTTTGGAATATTTGTTCCCTATCTTTGAAATATGCCATTGGTATTTTAATAGGAATTGCATTGAATTTATAGATTGCTTCGGATAATATAGACATTTTAATGATGTATATTCTTCCTATCCATGAACATGGTATATGCTTCCACTTGTTTGTATCTTCCTTGATTGCTTTTATCAGTGTTTTACAATTTTCTGAGTACAATTCCTTTACCTCCTTGGTTAAATTTACTCCTAGGTACTTTATTTTTTGTTGCAATAGTGAAGGGGATTGTTTCCTTAATTTCTTTTTCAGATAGTTTATTGTTGGTGTATAAAAATGCCACTGATTTCTGAATATTAATTTTATATTTTCCCACCATGCCAAATTTATTTATAATGTCTAGTATTTTTTTGACTGAGACTTTAGGATTTTCTATGTACAGTATCATGTCATCAGCAAATAATGATAGTTTTACTTCTTATTTTCCAGTTTGGACACCTTCTATTTCTTCTTGTTGTTGATTGCTGTGGCTAGGACCTCCAGGATTATGTTGAATAAGAGTGTTGAAAGGGGCCACCCCTGCCTTGTTCCTAATCTTAAGAGAATTGCTTTTAATTTTTGCCCATTGAGTATGATGTTGGCCATGGGTTTATCATAGATGGCCTTTATCATGTTGAAGTATGTTCCCTGTATTGCCACTTTGCTGAGATTTTGATGATAAATGGGTGCTGGATTTTATTAAATGCTATTTCTGCATCTATTGACATTATCATGTGATTTTTATCTTTCCTTTTGTTTATGTGATGAATTACATTTATTGATTTTCATATATTTTATCAGCTTTGCCTCCCTAGAATAAATTCGACTTGGTCATGATATACGATTTTTTACATGTATTGCTGGATCCACTTTGCTAATATTTTGTTGAGAAGGTTAGCATCTAAGTTCATCAGGGATATTGGCCTATAATTTTCTTTCTTTGTAGTGTCTTTATCTGGTTTTGGAATGAGAATTATGCTTGCTTCATAAAAGAAGCTTACAAGTTTTCCCTCTTCTTGAATTTTTTAAAATAGCTTGAGAAGGATAGGTGTTAGTTTTTTGATACTTGGTAAAATTCACCCATGAAGCCATCTGGTCCAGGACTTTTGTTTGCTGGGAGTTTTTTGATAACTATTTCAATTTCATTTGTTGTACTCTGTCTGTTTAGGTTTTCTGATTCTTCCAGGTCGAGTTTTGGAAGATTATATGTTTCTAGGAATTGATCCATTTCACCTAGGTAATCCAATTTTTTGGCATACATATCTTTATAGTATTTTTTTTATAATCTTTTGTATTTCTGTGGTGTCAGTTGTTACTTGTCCTTTTTAATTTCTAATTTTATTTGAGTCCTCTCTCTTTTTTCTTGATGAGTCCAGTTAAAGGTTCATCTATCTTGTTTACATTTTTAAAAAACTAGCTCTTGGTTTCATTGATCTTCTGTATTGTTTTTTCAGCCTCTTTGTCATTTATTTCCACTGTGATCTTTATTATTTCCTTCCTTCTACTTCCTCTGGGCTTTTTTTTTTAAGTTCTTTTAGATGCAGGATTAAGTTGTTTATTTGAGCTTTTTCTTGTTTCTTAAGGTATACCTGTATTTCTATGTACTTCCCTCTTAGGACTGCTTTTGCTGTGTCCCATAAATTTTGAGTTGTTGTATGTTCATTTTCATTTGTTTCAAGAAAATTTTTTATTTATTCTTTGATCTCATTGTTAACCCATTCATTATTAATAACATGCTATTTAGCCTCCAAGTGTCTGAATGTTTTTCAATTTTTTTATTGTAGTTGATTTCTAGTTTTATGCCATTGTGATCAGAGAAGATGCTAAATTTAAGAAGATTTCAATCTTCTTAAATTTTCTGAGGCTAGTTTTGTTTCCTAACATGTAGTCTATCCTAGAGAATGTACCATGATCACTTAAAAAGAATGTATATTCTGCTGCTTTGAGGTGAAAGTTCTGAAGATATCTATTAAGTCCAGTTGACCTAGTGTGTCATTTAAGGCTGCTGTTTCTTTGTTAATTTTCTGTCTGAAAGATCTATCCATTGATTTTGGGGGGTATTAAAATTCCCTACTATTATAGTATTGCTGTTGACCTCTCCCATTATGTCCATCAAAATCTGCTTTATATATTTAGGTGCTCCTATATTAGGTGCATAGATATTTATAATGGTATATCCTCCTGTTGGATAGTTCACTTTATCATTATGTAGTGACCTTCTTTATCCTTTAGCCTTTGTTTTAAAGTCTATTTTATCAGATGTAATTATTGCAACCACTGCTTTTTTTTTCACTTCCATTTGTGTGAAATACTTTTTTCCATTTCTTCACTTTTGGTCTATGTGTATTTTGTGTTCTGAGGTGGGTGTCTTATAGAGAGCATATTAATGGGTCCTGTTTTTTAATCCATGCAGCTACCCTATGTCTTTTGATTGGAACATTGAATCCATTTACATTTAAGGTTATTATTTATATGTATTAGTTTATTGCCATTTTATTCTTTAAATTTACAATTTTCTTTTTCTCAGTTTTTTTCCCCTTTGTGCTCTTTTTACAGCAGGCCCCTTCACATTTTTTATACTACTGGTTTGCTTGTAATAAATTCTTTGAGTATTTTTTTCTGGGAAGCTTTTTATTTCTCCTTCAATTTTATTTATTTTTTATTATTTTTTTGTTTTTAAAAAATTTTTATTTTTATTTATTTATTCATTTTAGAGGAGAGAGAGAGAGAGAGAGAGAGAAAGGGGGGAGGAGCAGGAAGCATCAACTCCCATATGTGCCTTGACCAGGCAAGCCTGGGGTTTTGAACCGGCAACCTCAGCATTCCAGGTTGACACTTTATCCACTGTGCCACCACAGGTCAGGCTCTCCTTCAATTTTAAATGATAATGTTTCTGGATAAAAAAGTCTTGGTTGCAGGTTCTTGCTTTGCATCACTTTGAATATTTCTTGACAATCCTTTCTCACTTCAAGTGTTTCTGTTGAGAAGTCAGATGTCATCTTTATGGGGGGCCCTCTGTTGGTAATTAACTGCTTTTCTCTTGCAGCTTTTAGTGTTCTTTCTTTGTCTTTTAACTTTGACACTTTAATTATAATGTGTCTTGCTGTAGGCCTCCTTGGGTTCCTCTTTAATGGATCTCTCTGTGCTTCTTGAACCTGTGTGACTTTTTCCTTTATCAAGTTAGGGAAACTTTAAGCTATGATTTCTTCAAACAGGTTCACTATTTTTTATTCGTTCTCTTCTCCTTCAGGAACCCTTATGATGTGGATGTTTTTCTCTTCATGTTGTCACAGAGCTCTCTTAAAGTTTCCTCAGACTTTTTGAGCCTCTTTTCCTTTTGCTGCTCTGCTTCCATTTTTTCATTTATCTTGTCCTCTAAATCGTTGCTTCTATGCTCTGCATCATCCAGCCTGCTGTTAATTCCTTCTAGTGCAGTCTTCATTTCTGATATTGTATTTGTAATTTATGACTGGTTCTTTTTTTATGATTTCAATGTCCTTTTTGATGCTTGCTATCTCTTTATTTAGGTGCTCATTATGTCCATCCATTGTTGCTCTAAGATCCTTGAACGTCCTAAAAATCATTGTTTTAAACTCTGCATCCAGTAATTTGGTTATTTTCATCTCATTTAGGGTTTTTTTTCTGGGGATTTCTCTCATTAATTTATTTATCATTCTGTTTGTGTATTAGGTAGCACTGTCTGACTTTGAAATTTTTGATGGTTTTGGTGGTACTGTCCTCCAGGCTACTTATTTTCCTTGTTCTAGGAATGTTTTGAGGGTACTATTTTCCCTCTTGTTGTATGTGAGTATTAGATGCAGTTGGTCTTTTTGTGGGTATGTTTATCCCTTCAGGCTGGCTGGCTCTAAGGGTCAACCTTGATTATATGTATTACACACTGTGCAATGTCTGTCCTGTTGGGCGTATTTATTCTCCACAGTATCTGGTGCCCGCTAGACTCCCCCTTTGGGTATACTGCTTGTGTAGGTAGCTAAGTGTAGGGTTGGTGCTGTCTGTCACTCACTACCAGTAGTGTTGGCTCTGGTTCATCTTAGGCTGGTGTCAACTGTTATTTGTAACCCACTGTGAGCTGCCAGTCTATAGCTACTGCACTTTTTGCTATTTTTGTCTGCATTTTCTGTGTCTGGGTACTGTGGGAGGGACCAACCCTTCTATAATATCTGCTTCCTCTTGCTTAGAGATGACAAGAGCTCCATAAAATCCCCAGTATCTGTAAGATTTATCTCCACTTTTCAGCTTCTCCTCCTCCTCTTGCAGCTGCCTGGTCTTCCCACAAAGCCTTCTGTAGTAAAACTGTTGTTTGGCCTCAGATTGGCCTCACCTGACCAACCCCTCTACAGGTTGCACACTTGGTGATTTAGGGAAGCTGAGGTAATGAATACAAGATTTGTGGGGCCCCCAGTTCAGGAGTCTCTTGGTCAGGAGCTTAGTACAGGGAATGTGACCCCTATTCCAAAGTTTTATCCCTCAGCACTGCTGGATACTCAAATTTTATTTCTCTTCAACAAGGTGAGCAGCAGGTTCTGACCAAGTGTGGCCAACAGTCCCCTCTGCAGAAGTTCTCTCAGCTGTTGAGACCCCAGTCTCAGGGAGGAAGACTGAGAGAGTCCTCTCCTGGGGCTGACTATGCCCATCCCAAAGGTGGCTAAGCCTCTCAACCAGATCCAACAATAGACTCACAAGGACCCACACTTTAAATATCCATGCTCCAAGCCTCTCTTTCTTCCCCCTGTGGAATCTAGCCTAGCAGGACAGAATATCCAGTACCCAGGCCAGCTAACTGTGAAGTTCCACCCTATCCAATGCACATGAGCTGCTGTGCTGGTGCTGATTATAGACAGTGGAACTCACCTCAGCTGGGCCCAGTGTGAGGAACTTTTCCTTAGGATACCACTCTAGTAAGGGTTATTAGGTCCTGAACCAATGCTTTCTGCAGCTGGCCCCTGCATGTGCCAGCCCTGGGCCTCCCACGCAGGTGCCCAGTGCAGACCAGTGGGAGACATTGCCCATGACTGAACCTCAGCAACCTTCTTGGAGCTACAAGCAATTTAGAGTTTTTGGCTGCCTTTGTTGTGCCCAGATGTACATGGAAATACCAGCTGAATACCTAGGCTGGCTTTTACCATTTCTGGGCCTGGGGGAAAGTCCGTTCAAACAGCCAAGTTTCCCTGAGTCTCACCTCCTGCAGCCTATTTGCTGGCTGCTTGTTGGGCTCAGCTGCTGAAAAAAACCTCTGCTAAGCCTATGGCAATTCAGCCATAGGTGGTGTGTGGCTCCACCCCTTGGCCCCAGATGTCAGTCTGACCAGACTTTTTTCACAGACCTTAGTAGGGTGTGACCCCAGGATTTTAGTGGGTGTGGCCTCTGAGTCCCAAAGTTGTGGTATGCTCACTCTCCAGACAGTTTCAGCTGATTCTCTTGTGAGGTGGAAGCACCAGTCATAGACTCGGAAGCATGTGTGTGTGCAGGGGGGTTGAGCTCTGGTCTCAACACCAGAAAACTGAGTCACTGACATGCCCCCTGCTTTCTGGCTTCTCAGAATGACCTGTCTCCATTCTGGGGTAGGAGCAACTCCTGAAGGTGGAGCAGTTGCTTTTCCCCAGGCTGATGCCACTCAGGGGGGATTGCTCCACCCAAAAAAGATGGCGATAGTGGTACTGCAGAGTGATTTAGCACAGGAGTTCCAGTTTCTGTCCCCCATAGTGTCTCCCCCTGGGCCTTTAACTTTACACTCTTCTCCTGCAACTCCTGTCCTCTCAGCTCTCCCCTGCCAGAACCCTGGGTAAGTAGCTGTGGACAAGGTTTTCTGCGTGGGCCCTTTAAAACAGAGTCTTCATTGGAGAGGTCTCTTTCTTGTGGACAGAAACCTGGCTCTTTTCACAGGTAAATGCTGTCTGGGCGCCTCTTCTAGACTCTGGGCTCTAGGCTGTTGCTCCAGGCCTGGGGCTGAGGACCTACACCTCTCAGGGCAACCCACCCCACTGTGAGAGTCCCTCTAGGCCACAGCTCGCTGCTGGGAGCGGGGCAGCCCTTTTGCATCTCCGCCCTTCCTACCAGTCTCGGTGTGACTTCTTCAGTGATGCTTGGTTATAGACTCCTTTTGATTTCATCCAAAGTTGGTTTTTCAAGATGATTGTTCTTAAATTAAGTTGTAATCCAATTTGGTCCTGGCAGGTGGCAGTTGGAAAGTCCGCCTACTCCTTCATGATTTTTCTTCACCCTTGATTTTTTTGGTTGTCATTTTTGTTTGTCTGTATATATCTTTGGATCTCTGCTTTTGTTTCTTCTTTGACCCAGTCATTTTTTAGAAGTATGTTGTTTAACTTCCACATTTTTGTAGGTTTCTTTACTTCCTTTTTATAACTGAGCTCTTATTTCAAAATCTGATGGTGAAAAAATATGCTTGGGGTCCTGGCTGGTTTGACAGAGCATTGACAGGGCGTGTAAAAGTCCTGGGTTTGATTCTCGGCCAGGGCACATAGGAGAGGCACTTATCTGCTTCTCCACCCTTCCCCCTCTCTTTTCTCCCTATTTCTCTCTTCCCCTCCCACAGCCAAGGCTCCACTGGAGCAAAGTTGTCCTGGGCGCTGAGGATGGCTCCATGGCCTCCACCTCAGATGCTAGAATGGCTTTGATTGCAGGGAGCAACACCCCAGAGGGGCTATGCATCACCCCCAGGTGGACATGCTGGGTAGATCTCAGTCAGGCACATGTGGGAATCTGTCTGTCTGCCTCTCCCTGCTTCTCACTCTGGAAAAATACAAAAAAAATATATGCTTGGTATAATTTCAATCTTCCTGAATTTTTTGCTGTCAGTTTTGTGACCCAGCATATGGTCTATCCTTGAGAATGTTCCATGCACACTGGAGAAGAATGTATAATCTGACATTTTGCAATAAAATATCTTTTATGTGTCTATTATGTCCATTTTGTCCACTGTGTCATTTAAGGCCGACATTTCTTTATTGATTTTCTGTTTGAATAATCTATCGAAAGCCATCAATGTTGTGTTGAAATCTCCAAGTATGATTGTGTTTTAGTCTGCTTTTACTATTTTTAGATCAGTTAGTAGATGTCTTATATATTTTGGTGTTCCCTGGTTCAATGCATAAGAAGTGTTGTGTCTACTTGATACACTGTCCTTTTTATTATTATGAAATGTCTACTTTGTCTTGAAGTCAGCATTGTCAGAGATATGTATGACTACACCTGCTTTTCTTTGGGTATTAATTGCTTTGAGAATCATTTTCCAACTTTTACTTTGAGCCTACTTTTGTTTCTTCTTTGACCCAGTCATTTTAGATGTGTTTCTTGAAGACTGCATGTGGTTGATTTTTTGTTTGTTTGATGCAGTTTGCTACTCTGTGCCTCTTTACTGGTGAGTTCAGTCCATTTACATTTAGAGTATTTATTGACATTGAGGATTTCATTTCATATAGCCATTTTCTCATAGCTCTGAGACTAGTTTTATTCTCCTCTCTTTTGCTTCTGTCAGTTTTTTTTTTCTTTTCTGGTAATGTTCCATGCTTCTTTCTTCTGTTTCTTCTTTTTTTAATCTTTGTGTTTCAGTAATGGCTCTTTCATGGGTGGTTACTATGTTATTAAGAGAAAAATGTTCATGTGTTAAAGAGTCTTTTATCTTATGAGTGCTTCTGTACTCCATCTTTCTTTGCTACTGCAGATCTTTATCTTCTCCCTTTTTATGTTATGGCTGTCACAGATTATCT
Source organism: Saccopteryx leptura (assembly GCF_036850995.1). Taxonomy (NCBI): domain Eukaryota; kingdom Metazoa; phylum Chordata; class Mammalia; order Chiroptera; family Emballonuridae; genus Saccopteryx; species Saccopteryx leptura. The sequence continues at coordinate 173,044,767 of NC_089507.1, forward strand.
TTGTTTTTATTGTGACCTTGTTGAAGCTTTTACTTGTAGTTTTGATTTGTTTTGTTCTTTTTGTCTGGTTGAATAACCCCCTTGAGTATTCCTTGCAGTGGGGCTTTTCTGGTGATAAATTCCTTCAGCTTCATAAGTCTGCAAAAGTTTTTATTTCTCCATCATATTTGAAGGATAACTTTGATGGATATAGTATTCTTAACTGGTAATTCCTCTCTTTCAGTACTTGGAATATTTGGGTCCACTCTTTTCAGGCTTGTAGAGTTTCTGTTGAGAAGTCTGATGATAACCTAATGAACTTTCTTTCATATGTTATATTCTTTTCCTTAGCTGATGTGAGGATTTTTTGTCATTAATTTTTGACAATTTTATTATGATGTGCCTTGGAGTAGGTCTGTTGGGTTGAGGTAACTCAGTGTTCTGTTTGCTTCTTGGATTAGAGGCTCTCACTCTTTCCTTAGATATGGGAGATTCTCATCAATTATTTGTTTTGAATAGGCTCTCCGTTCCCTTCTTTCTCTCTTCTTCTTCTGGTATACCCATTATTCTTATATATTTTTTCCTGATGGAGTCAGAAAATTCTTGTAGAGTTCTCTCAGTTTTTTTAATTTGTAAGTCTCTCTCCTCTTCTTTCTGTAGCATCTCTGGTTGCCTGTCTTCAAGCTCACTGATTCCTTTTTCTATCTGGCTTGTTCTATTAGCTAAAGTTGCTACCTCAGTTTTCAATTCATGTATTCAGTTCTTCATCTCTGTTTTTAAAGTTTCAATCTTTTAGGTGAAGTGTTCATTTTGTTTTCTGAGTTTATTAAGGTGCCTTTAATGTCTTCTCACTCATTGTGTATTTTAAAACTTCAATTTTGAATTCTCTATCACTTAACTCCAAAGTTTCCATGTGATTGAGATTTTTTTATCTGGTGATTTAAAATTTTTTTTCTGAACTACATCTCTCTCTTGTATTCAATTTCTTCTTCCTTGATGACATTTGAGAGTGGTGTTGTTAGAAACCCTAACAAAAGAACCACTAAGAAAATTAAAAAATTATAAGAAAATACTATAGAAAATAGAGAAATTTTAAAAATTATGCCTCATATAGAAGAAAAACCACAGAAAAAAAGATCAAAAACCAAAATAAAAAGTACCAAAAACAAAACACCCAGAAACAAATAAAAATAAAATGTATGAAATTAAAGAAAATGAAATTCAAAAGAGAGAAAAAGAATAAGAAGAAAAAAAGGAAAAAAAAAAGAAAAAAATTGGTTTTTAAGAAATTTCTTTCAGTAGATGTCACTGTACTACAAGTTTTAGCTCTGTGAAGTTCCTGGGAGTCCTCCACTGAGATGTTGCTGTCACAATGATGTAGGTGGAGCCACAGTCATGTTAGTGGGTGGGGAGTGTTGTGAGGACTTTACGGCTTCAATTTTCTGGCTTCTGCTTTCTAGCTCTAGCAGTTGTGATCTCAGGTTTCTGGTCACTCATCCTCACATCTGAACAGACCTAGGAACAAAACTCAGAGCACCTTTACTCTTCAGGGGAGAGAGTGGCTCTGGAGAACTGGCTGTGAGGTTTGTGTTGTCTACTGTCTGTACTGTGAGGGAGGCTGGTTCTGGGAGGCTGGAAGGGCTGCATTTTATTTTTTTCTGTCTTTGCAGAATGCAGACTGCATGCAGACCATGGGAACACTGGCTGTGACCCCATGCTCTGGCCACTTTGGTTTATTCCCCTCTCCCCGCCCCTGTATCTCACCATTCCTCCAAGCAGAATGAGACCCAGTCACTCCAGTTTTGTCTCCTCTCCAGAGCCAACCATGAATCCATTTTATCTTCTGCCCCACTTTTCAACACATCCCACCTTCAATCAATTCAGTACTCAGATTTTTCAGGTATGCCTGCGAGCCCAGCTGTGGTTCCTTTGCTGCATTATAGTTGTTCAATTTGTTGCAATTTTAAGGGGAGAGATCAGGAGTATCTTTAATGGTGCCATTACTCTACTCCATTATTTTCTTTTAACTGTGTTACTCTGTTTTGTTTTTCTCCTCTTCCTCCTCCTCCTCCTCCTCCTCTTTGTTCTTTCTTCTTCTATTTCTTCTTCTTCTTCTTCTTCTTCTTCTTCTTCTTCTTCTTCTTCACTCCAATTCTTATTTTAATTCTTCTTATTCTCTTATATAAGGCTCTTTAACATTTCTTGTAATGTTGATTTGGTGATAATGAACTCCTTCAGCTTTTTTTGTATTTGTATGGAAAGCTCTTTGTTTCTCCTTCAATTCTAAAGGATAGCCTTTCTGGGTAAAGTATTCTTGATTGTAAGTTCTTCTTTTTCTCATTTTGAATATTTCATGCCAATTCCTTCTGACCTCAAAGGTTTCTATTGAGAAATCAACTGACAGTCTAATGGGAGCTTCCTTGTAAGTAGTTAATTGCTTTTCATTTGCTGCTTTTAAAATTGTCTTTTTGAGAAATGGAACAAAAAATCACCAGATTTATATGGAACTATAAAAAACCCCGAATAGCCAAAGCAATCCTAAGGAAAAAGAATGAAGCTGGGGGCATTACAATACCTGACTTCAAACTATATTATAGGGCCACGGTAATCAAAACAGCATGGTATTGGCAGAAAAATAGACACTCAGACCAATGGAATAGAATAGAAAGCCCAGAAATAAAACCACATATATATGGTCAAATAATCTTTGATAAAGGGGCCAACAACACACAATGGAGAAAAGAAAGCCTCTTCAACAAATGGTGTTGGGAAAACTGGAAAGCCACATGCAAAAGAATGAAACTCGACTACAGCCTGTCCCCGTGTACTAAAATTAATTCAAAATGGATCAAAGACCTAAATATAAGATCTGAAACAATAAAGTACATAGAAGAAGACATAGGTACTAAACTCATGGACCTGGGTTTTAAAGAACATTTTATGAACCTGACTCCAATGGCAAGAGAAGTGAAGGCAAAGATAAATGAATGGGACTACATCAGACTAAGAAGCTTTTGCTCAGCAAGAGAAACTGATAACAAAATAAACAGACAGCCAACTAAATGGGAAATGATATTTTTCAAACAACAGCTCAGATAAGGGCCTAATATCCAAAATTTACAAAGAACTCATAAAACTCAACAACAAACAATCCAATAAAAAAATGGGAAGAGGACATGAATAGACACTTCTCCCAGGAAGAAATACAAATGGCCAACAGATATATGAAAAGATGCTCAGCTTCATTAGTTATTAGAGAAATGCAAAACAAAACTACAATGAGATACCACCTCACCCCTGTTAGATTAGTTATTATCAACAAGACGGGTAATAGCAAATGTTGGAGAGGCTGCGGAGAAAAGGGAACTCTCATCCACTGTTGGTGGAACTGTAAAGTAGTACAACCATTATGGAGGAAAGTATGGTGGTTCCTCAAAAAACTGAAAATAGAACTACCTTATGACCCAGCAATCCCTCTACTGGGTATATACCCCAAAACCTCAGAAACATTGATACGTAAAGACACATGTAGCCCCATGTTCATTGCAGCACTGTTCACAGTGGCCAAGACATGGAAACAACCAAAAAGCCCTTCAATAGAAGACTAGATAAAGAAGATGTGGCACATATACACTATGGAATACTACTCAGCCATAAGAAATGGTGACATCGGATTATTTACAGCAAAATGGTGGGATCTTGATAACATTATACAGAGTGAAATAAGTAAATCAGAAAAAAACAAGAACTACGTGATTCCATACATTGGTGGAACATAAAAACGAGACTAAGAGACATGGACAAGAGTGTGGTGGTTACCAGGGGTGGGGGAGGGAGGACGCAGGAGGGAGGGAGGGAGAGAGTTAGGGGGAGGGGGAGGGGCACAGAGAAAACTAGATAGAGGGTGACGGAGGACAATCTGACTCTGGGCGAGGGGTATGCAACATAATTTAATGACAAGATAACCTAGACATGTTTTCTTTGAATATATGTACCCTGATTTGTTAATGTCATCCCATTAACATTAATAAAAATTTATTTTTTAAAAAATTGTCTTTTTGGCTTTAACTTTTGCCATTTTAATTATGATGCATCTTGGTCAATGCATCATAACTACTTTTGGTCAATCTGATTTGGGGCTCTCTGGACACCCTTGATTTGAGTGTCTTTTCTTTCATTAGGTAAGAAAATTTTTCAGTAATTTTTTCAGATAGCTTCTTGATCCTTTGCTCTTTCTATTTTCCATTTTGTAGCCCTATGATACAGATGTTGTTGCAGTTCTTATTGTCCCAAAGGTCCCTTAAGTTCTCCTCATTCTTTTCAATGCTTTTGTTTGTTTGTTTGTTTGTTTGTTTGTTTTTACTGCTCTGTTTGGGCATTTGTTTTCTTCCTTATCTTTCAAATCACTGATTCAGTCTGAGGCTTCAGCCAACCTACTCCTCCCTCTTTTTTTAAATAAGTGCACATGTGAGAGAGAGACAGATAGGAAGAGAAAGAGATAAAAAACATTAACTCACCCTGGCCGGTTGGCTCAGTGGTAGAGCGTCGGCCTGGAGTGCGGGAGTCCCGTGTTCGATTCCTGGCCAGGGCACACAGGAGAAGTGCCCATCTGCTTCTCCACCCTTCCCCCTCTCCTTCCTCTTTGTCTCTCTCTTCCCCTACCGCAGCCAAGGCTCCATTGGAGCAGTTTGCCCAGGCGCTGAGGAAGGCTCTGTGGCCTCTGCCTCAGGCACTAGAATGGCTCTGATTGCGGCAGAGCGACGCCCCAAGATGGGCAGAGCATCGCCCCCTGGTGGGCATGCTGGGTGGATCCCGGTTGGACGCATGCGGGAGTCTGTCTGACTGCCTCCCCATTTCCAACTTCAGAAAAAGGAAAAAAAAAAAAAAAAAACAACAAAAAAAAACTAACTCATAGTTGTGTCACTTTTGTTGTTCATTGATTGCTTCTCATACATGCCTTGACTGGGAGACTCCTGCTGAGCCAGTGACCCCTTGAACAAGCTGACGACCATAGGATCATATCTAAGATCCTACTCTCAAGCTGGTGACCCTGTGCTTAGGCTGGTGAGCTCATGCTCAAGCCAGATGAGCCTGCACTCAAGCCAGACACCTCAGGGTTTTGAACTTGGGTCCTCAGTGTCTCAGATTGATGCTTTATCTACTGTGCCACCACCTGGTCAGGCCTATTACAGTGTATTCTTGATGTCAAATGTTATATTCTTCTTGTCTGACCAGGCAGTGGTGCAGTGGATAGAGCATTGGACTGGGACACAGAGGGCCCAGGTTCAAAACCCCGAGGTTGCCAACTTGAGTGTGGGCTCATCCGGCTTGAGTACAGGGTCGATGGCTTGGGCATAGAGTTACTCGCTCTGCTGTAGCCCCCCCCCCCCTTAAGGCATATATGAGAAAGCAATCAATGAACAACTAAAGAACCACAACAAAGAATTGATGCTTCTAATCTCTCTCCCTTCCTGTCTGTCTGTTCCTATCTGTCCCTCTCTCTGTCTCACACACAAAAAATTATATTCTTTATTTATGACTTTTTTTGTGTGTGTGTTTTTGAAGTTAGAAGCGGGGAGGCAGTCAGACAGACTCCTGCATGCGCCCGACCGGGATCCACCTGGCATGCCTACCAGGGGGCGATGCTCTGCCCATCTGAGGCATTGCTCCATTGCAGCCAGAGCCATTCTAGCACCTGAGGCGGAGGCCATGGAGTCATCCTCAGCGCCCAGGCCAACTTTGCTCCAATGGAGCCTTGGCTGCGGGAGGAGAAGAGAGAGAGATAGAGAGATAGAAGAGGGGGAAGGGTAGAGAGCAGATGGGCATTTCTCTTGTGTGCCTTGACTTGGAATCAAAGTTGGGACTTCCACACGCTGGGCTGATGCTCTACTGCTGAGCCAACAGACCGGGGTCTATTTATGACTTTTTTTTTTTAATGGCTGCTATGTTCTTTTTTATGCTTGCTATCTCTTTGTTGAAGTTCTTACTTTGTTCTTTGAGCATCTGTATAATCATTATTTTAAATCCTATATCTTATAAACTGCTTACCTCTATTTTAGTTAATTTTTTTTCTAGAGATTTCTCTGGTTCTGTCATTTGGGGTCTGTTTATTTTTCTCCCCGGTTTGGCTGCCTGTTGAGTTTTTTTCTGTGTATTAGCTAGATCTGCTATAATTCCCAGTCTTTTGGGGACTGTGTAGTAGGTGTTCTGTTGGACTCAGTGGTGTAGTGTCCTTGGTCACCTGAGCTGGGTATTTCAGGAATGACCCTTGTGTGAGTTATGTAAATCTTCCTGTTGTAGAGTCTTATTGTTAGTAGCCCATTGTGCATCAGCTTGAGCCTCAGGCTGGCTGACTCTGAGGCTCTGCCTCGACCAAAGCATGTGAGCTGCAGTGTAGGTATTGACCACAGAAGGTTGAATTTATCTCTGCTGGTTTTGGTGCCTGATGAGATTTCCCTTTGGATATGCTGCTTGCAAAACTGGTTGAATTTTGCTCTGATGTTATCAGAAGTTGTCCACTGGGTGTGATGGTTCTGAGCCTCTTGGGAAGGGGCCTGGTGTAGGCCAATGTGAGACGTGTGTGAGATGTTACCAGTGACTTGCCCTTTACAACCTCTTTGAAGCTATAAATGACACAGTTTGTGGTTTCCTCAGCTGGGCTTAGGGCCATGTGAAAAGGACCAAGCTGCACACTGAGGTTGGGTTTTGCCAACACTGGCCTGTGGCAGGTCAGCAAAAGATCCCAGGCACCCTTCCATTCTCCTCCAGCTGTCTCTGCCTGCCAACTGCCTGTTAGGCTTGGTCACTAAAAGGGTCTCTGGTGGAGCCAGGATGGTGGGGTTAGTGGCTTTACTCTCAAGGTTAGGTTCCTGTCAGGCTTTCCTGAGTCTATTCCTTTGTAACTGGAAGGATAGTTCTACTGAATCTCCCACAAGGGGGAAATGCCAGTCAGATTCATGGAAAAGTAGATGGGCTATCCGATACACCTAAATCCCCTTAGTCTGTCCAGATCTCTACTCTCTGGCTCACTCCTCAGCAGGGTCTAATATCTGCAGGGTGGGGCAAGATGCAATCCAGGGAGTGAGACAATCGGTTTCCTCCAGGCTGATGGCATTTGGAGGGGAGTGCTCCACCCAAGAAAGATGGCATCTGCAGCACTGGAGAATGACTCAGCACAGGAATCCTAGTGGCCATCCCCTACCCCTTTGTTTCCCCAGAGCTGCAAACCCCAGTCTCCCCACATTCCTCTAGTTGAGTGGTTCTCCTTCCAAAATCACAGAAAGTCCCAACTCTGTGCTGCTCTCCTATCTCCCTGCATGCACTGAGTTCAGCTGTACAGAATTCAGCCACACCTGTGGGTCCAGCGTCCCAAGATATTGGGACAAGGGAGGGTCCTTGCTGTGTGCTTGAGGTGGTAGGGAGCAGCACTCCTTCCAAAATTACAAAAAGTCCTGGCTGGGTGCCATTCTCCGTTTTTCATGTATTTGTCTAATTCAGCCAAGCTTCTTTCCAGGTTGGGGGAAGGAAAGAGTGCCAGTTGTATTCACAGGATGGGGGAGATGGGTCTTTTTCCAAAGCCTTCCCACCCAGTCGCTGCATTTCTCCCCCACAAACCTCCCACTAGAGAGAGCATCCCCAAAGTCACTGCTGGTTGCAGCCTGCAGACCGCTTTGTAGGACCAAGCACTTCAGAGAGGTTGTGCCAGCAGTAGGGGTTGAGGACTGCACTCTCCATGCTGTTACCATAACAACAGAACTCTTTCCTGTTTAGGAGGCATCTGGGTGACACAGGCTGACTCATTGTCCTCCAGTTGTTAACACCAAATGCTTTGTAGGCTTCTCTTCCTACTTCCACCCTCTGGGCCAGGCATCCCTGCTTGTGATTGAGAGCCCTGGCTCCTGGGGGGGGGGGGGCGGTCCTTCTGCTGCAACCCTCATCCATGGGTATGGGGCCAGCCACATTGGTGCCCATCTTACCAGTATGGATGAAAAAGGGGCCATATGTTGAATCTGACAAGCTCATGGGAGGCCTGTGCAGTGGCCTTGCAAACTGAGAGACCTAAAGTGACCACACAGGATGGTCTGAAATTAAAAGTTTCTAACTAAAAGCAGTTCATGGTGGGTAGTCATGTGCTAGGCAGTATTTTTCTCTACGAGAGATCCATGCTTACCTTAATTGAGCCTGTCTGTTGTATTTTGCATCACCAATAATATACCAGATAAAAATATAAAAGCAATCTTCTTTTCCTGCCCCCTCAGGGTGCAGCCACCCAACCAGCGCAGAGACCACAAACCCCCTCATTGTTATTATTATGTTCATTGTTAACTGTTAACTATCTTACGCCTGTTTATGAAAAAGGAGCTTGAGTATATACAGTTTTACTTTTTGTCCGATCCCAAAGAATCCCCGCACCTTGCTCTTGCCTACCTCCCTAATCTACCACCAATAGGTTTCATGTAAGCCCCTATGTCTTCCCCTTTGATTCTGATGTATAAAATAAGAGGTAAAACTGCCATTTTCTGGATCATTTTCTCAATCTGTTGAGATTTTGGTTCCCAGCAGTTGTTGAAAGTTTGGCTCAAATAAACTCACGAGAATTCTTACAGGTTTGGGGTCACCTCACTGGGTGTCCCACATTTGATAATAGGAGCCTCCACTCCTTGTGTGTTGGCCCAACTATAGAAACAAAGCCTTTTATTTTATTTTAAAATTTTATTTAAAAGATTAGATTTAACAGAGTGACACTGATCAATAAGAGTACATAGGTTTCAGGTAGACATTTCTATAGCATTTCAACTGTTGATTGTGTTGTGTGTCCATCACCCAAAGTCAAACCATTTTCTGTCACCTTATATTTGTCCCTCTTCATGTCCCTCCCCCTGGTAACCACTTCACTTTTATCTATGTCCAGGAGTCTCTGTTTTGTATCCCATCCATGTGTGAAATTATTATATATAGTTCTTAGCTTTTTCTGATTTACTTATTTCACTTAGCATAATGTTTTCAAGGCCCATCCATGTTGTTGTAAATGACAATATGTCATCATTTCTTATGACTGAATAGTATTCCATTGTAGATATGCACCACAACTTCTTTATGCAATCATCTATCAAGGGGCACTTTGGTTGTTTCCACTGTGAATAATGCTGGGATAATGGTGGGGGTGCATGTATCTTCACATACCAAGAAACAAAGCCTTTTCAAGCCTGGTTTTCTATCAAGATGCCTTCTTGCTGTAAAATGACTATTCCAGGTAGATGAGAGAATTGAGCTAGTTTCTGGTGGTGGTGGTGTGGTCCTCCCTACTATACCTCTGGAGGGGGAGAGGTATGCTTTCCTGTGAGACAAACTTTCTGTTGCCTGTTTTTGCCAGGATGAAAGGCAGGTTTGAATGGACAGCTTAGATTTTCAGAACTGAGTGGGACCCTAAAAACTCTCTAAAATTATAGTGCTTCTGTCCAGTGGAAGACTCTGCAGCCTTAAGAAAAGGAAAGGAGGTAGTACTTATGTGTTGGCACGGACAATCACCAAGGTGTATTGTTGAGTGAAAAACACAAGGTGCAGGAGGTGTGTGTGGGAGATGCTGTTGTATAAATACAGCACACAGTGTCGAGGGGAGGGGGATCGCTACTGAATATCATTTTGTAATTTTAAGCTTGAACCATCTGCATTTATCCCTTTTCTAAAAATAAAGGTAGAATACAGGTTACACAAATTTATCTAATCTAACCACCATTTTGCTGATGATCAAAGTGGAGACAGAGAAGGCTTGGATGGTGAGCCTTGGAGCTGAGACTGGAATCTGGATTTTCCAACTTCATTTCTCTTTGTTGTTACTTGTTTGGACTTTCTGGGACATATGGTGGCTTCTTGCACTGTTTCCCTGGGAATGCCCCACATGGTAGGATGCCACCGCATGGGCTGGGAAGAGGGATTGCTGAGGCCCTCCCCATTTTGTCTGCTCAGCCTTCATAGGCATGTGTGCTGTCACCCATAAGGAAGGTGAGCCTGAAAAGTGAGTGTTGAGCCCACAAAACAAAAAGAAATTTTTTCATCTGCAAAGGTTAAATCTATTTATGCTCTTAAGAAGGGTTTCAGATGTGATATGTGGTGCAGACATTTTTTGGAGCCCATACCATTTCTTTTTTTTTTTTTTTTTTTTTTTTTTCATTTTTCTGAAGCTGGAAATGGGGAGAGACAGTCAGACACTCCCGCATGTGCCCGACCGGGATCCACCCGGCATGCCCACCATGGGGCGACGCTCTGCCCACCAGGGGGCGATGCTCTGCCCATCCTGGGCGTCGCCATGTTGCGACCAGAGCCACTCTAGCGCCTGAGGCAGAGGCCACAGAGCCATCCCCAGCGCCCGGGCCATGTTTGCTCCAATGGAGCCTTGGCTGCGGGAGGGGAAGAGAGAGACAGAGAGGAAAGCGCGGCGGAGGGGTGGAGAAGCAAATGGGCGCTTCTCCTGTGTGCCCTGGCCGGGAATCGAACCCGGGTCCTCCGCACGCTAGGCCAACGCTCTACCACTGAGCCAACCAGCCAGGGCTGGAGCCCATACCATTTCCATCTGACTATGGTTTCTAGTTATGTACCTGTCATTTGATAAATTCTGATGCTGCCTCCCTTACTGATGATTTTAAGGTTTTATCTCTTTAGAAATCAAAATTGGACCTCTAGTCTCTCTCTTCTTAGGTCCCTCCATTATTTGAAGCTATAATCTACACAGCATGAAAAACAGTAAATAATTACAGGTGCTTGTGGTGGTGGTGAGAAACTAAAGTCCAGGGTGTGATCACCTGTGAGAGCTAGAAAACATTTTAATAACCTCCTTCTCAATTGTCTGTATATTATCAGCTTTTGCAAATGGGAGTCTTAGGTACCTTTAAAGATTTTTACTTGGTTCATTAATGTCCCCCAGGTATTTGTTATTGCTAGGCATTGTGCTAAGCATTTAGCATGCTAAATATATACTTATTGCTTTTAAGGCACACTTACCTCCATTTTTCCAGGAAAGAACCCTGAAGCTCAGGAAGGTTGAATAAACTACTCAAGGTGTGAACAGCTTGTAGGGAGCATAAGACCGCTGTCTTCATGTCAGCAATTTTTTTAAATCTTATTTTTATTAATTTTAATGCAATGACATTGATAAATCAGGGTACATATGTTCCGAGAAAACATCTCCAGATTATTTTGACCTTTGATTATGCTGCATACCCCTCACTCAACGTCAAATCGTCCTCCGTCACCTTCTATCTGGTTTTCTTTGTGCCCTACCCTCCCCCCACTCCCTCCCTCTCCTTCCTCGCCCCTTCCTCACCCCTCCACCCCACTCCCTGTTACCATCACATTCTTGTCCATGTCTCTGAGTCTCATTTTTATGTCCCATCTATGCATTGGTTCATATAGTTCTTAGTTTTTTTTCTGATTTACTTATTTCACTCTGTATAATGTTATCAAGGTCCATCCATGTTATTGTAAATGATCCAATGTCATCATTTCTTATGGCTGAGTAGTATTATCTCATGGCACACAAAAACTAATTACTAAAATTCGGCAGCACACCGAAGAAATATAGTGGTCCCTCATCTATCACGGGGGTTAAGCTCCAGAACCTCCTATAATAGGCAAAAATTCGCTAAGTAGACACCTTATATTTATTTTATTATTTATATATATTTTAAGACTTTATAAACCCTCGCCACACTCTTATAAACCTTTTCAATTCTTTAGGCTAGAAAATGCTTATTTTACCACAAAAATAATTAAAATAATAAATATATAAAAATACCTATATACCACCAAATCCCACAATATAGCGAAAAGTCTGTGATACAAATTTAGATATATACAATTTAAAAATCCGCAATACAGAGAGACCATGAAAAGTGAACTGTGATATGGTGAGGGACGACTGTAAATTGTTTTTCTTCCAGACCTGACAAAAAAATAGGTATAACTTTGATTCGTTTATACTATATGACTATTGTGTTGGCTGTTGTCATTTTTTTTTTTTTTAATTTGACAATCTAAGGAAAAAGAGGTCAGCACCCCTGACTAAATAGTCAGGTATTGCATGTTTTAAAAATTTTGCAACACACTCGTTGAAAAATGCTGGTCTATGTCATTAAGCTACTGGCTTCTTACAGAATTTTTGTGCCTACAAAACATTTGATTAGAGGCATTTCTGGTTACCGTGGGTGTCAGAGAAGGCTTCTTTGAGGTGGAGACCTTTGAATGAGGAAGAAAGAGGAGGGTGTGTCCCAGTAGTGAGAACAGTGTATATAAGGATCAAGGTGGGGGTGTGTGGCAAGGGCTGGGAGGGTGGAAAATGATCAGAGAGAGGGAGCACCCAGCTTAGGTAGCTGTAGATGGCTTCCTGATGTGGCAGGCAGGTTTCAAGGACTGCACAATTCCCAGGTCTCCAGGGAGATGTCCCTCCCACCAGCATTCTCATTTCTCCAGGGAAGTCTCTTGCAGACACAGGTAATTAAAGCTGTTCTGGGTTTCCTAGAAAAGTTCCACTTTTATGAAATTTAACACTTTTTAGTAAGAATGGATTCATCAATTCTATTCTATAACTAAGTGTGATTTATGTAATTCTTTATAAGCAATGTTTTTATATGAATAAAACAATTCAATTGGAAACTCCCATTTGCTACATCATACTCTAATCTTGAAGATGGATCTTTTGTATTTTCTGGATCCTTCTGGACCTATGAGACTCAGTTCCTAGACAACCTCTGGCTTACTCTCTAGAGTTTAAAACACTGTAGCAGATGTTTTTGTTTTTCATCAGCTCCTTACCCTGTTGGTTGGGGGCTGTTTCCTGGATGCTAACTCTTGTGTTTCCAGTTGCTGGGTGAACACCCAGCCAGAGGAAATCCCCTACACAGAGTGACAGATGTTTGCAGGAAGCATCTTCACCATGTACAGGTAGGTGTGCCTGAAGGGGGTCTGGCCAGTGAGTCTCACTGGTATTGTACCAGGCACTCTACCTGCCCTGATTCCTTCAGGGGCGATACCTTTCATGGCCATGTGTGCAACACACACTGAGACCCTTCTCATTTTACAGGTGAGGAGGTGATGAAGGCTGCAGGAGGCCACGTGCATTCCTGAAGGATACAAAGCTACCATGTGGGAGAGTGACTATTCAAGTTGCCCTGCCCTGGGCTCCTGTTCTACTACTGGAGCTGCTGGTCTAACTCGGTCTAACTTGGAGCTTACCTGCATGGTTTGAAAATGAGTGCACACCGCACCCTCCATGGATCCATCCACCCAGTCCCAGGGCCCACGCAACCCTGCAACAACCCTGCTCCTAGGGCTCTGCTCCAGTCTGAGCATCTCCACGCTTGCAGTGCCCTCATTTTCTAACCTCACCTACCCAATACCTGGAGCCAGCAGGTCTCCCTCACTCTCTGAAGTTCACATACAAGTTGTAAAGCTCCCCTTGGAAATGAGAAAAGAGACAGGTGACTGTGATTCACATTCTGGTCTACAAAGAAGTGTCATGAAATTCCTGGTCCACCTTACCCCTGTGAAAAGGAAGACCACAGAAGGATTAAACACTTTATTTAGATGGCTTTGCTTGTTCTAGAGAATTAATGGAAGATAAGCTAAAAGTTGGTTTATAAGAGTATTAAAGGATAATTATGATGTAGTAAGTGCAGAGGGTCAAAAAGCATTATGATGAACAGACTTATGACACAGAGCTGAAAAAATAGGCTAAAATATATTTAGAAATTCAGCACCCAACATTTCCCTCACAAATTCCATGATATGTGGAAATCCATTTCTCCCTCTTTCAGCCTTTTTTTCTATTTTTATTAAAAGCATAGTAATTCAATCCCTGGTTAGGTCATCTGTGAACTTACAATTACAAGTTGATCCCTGAAATTTAGAATTTGAGGTCAGTCCAAATAGGTGACCTTTTAATAGCAACAAAATAAAAAAAGACTTTAGAAAATCTTCTTTAATCAGATTAGGTGGAAAGTGGGCAAATCTGATTACAATCCTGCTAAAGACAGCATTTGGGCATTATTTCTTCTAAAGCAATGGTATTAATTCTTCTTTAACAAGTATTATCAGGAATAGTCAATAATTAATGGGAACACAGTATTAATTAACAGAGTGACATATAATGCAGGAGGAGGAAAGGGTTAAAGTCATGGTCTCTTCCTCACCCATGGTTAGCGGAAGGCACCTGAGTTCCTCAAGTTTTGGGCTAGATTTGAGCATGTTTTGACCTCTTTAGAATATAACAGCTTTGTTGAGATATAAGTCATGCACCACATTATTCACCACTTTAAAGTGTCAGTTCAAAGTTCTCAATGGCAGGATGTAGCAATGTTCTGAACATCTCAGCAGCCACTTAACTGATAAAATGGCAGGAGATGTGTTGTGACCTTTGGAAGAGGTGTGTGTGTGTGTGTGTGTGTGTGTGTGTGTGTGTGTGTGTCTACATATGTGTTAAGGGAAGGCAGAAGGCATATGGTTTGCACAGGATAATTTGTCAGATCGTCACCTGGCAGGGATGCCTTTTACCAGAGGCAGCCCCCAGGTTTCATCTAGTATCCAAGAAAGTTTTGTTTGGCCCAAAGGGTACTAAAGTAAAATTTTGAACTACGTTAAAAAATAGGCCATGAAAATATGGATTTCTGCTTTATATTGAGGAATTGATTAGAAGACCTATAGACTCTGGTCCTTGTTTCCACATGGCTATGATGAACTGGTTACCAACAGGTGTGGCCCTGTTGGTAATGGCTCATGAGCTCCAGCTCATCCCAGTCCTCACCACTCCCTGCTGCTCTCCAGCATGGAGGCTGCAGGTCTGCACTCATATGCTTATCTAAGAGGAAAGGAACATTTGCACTCCTGCCACTTCAAAAGGGGTTTATGAAATGATAGGTTGGGAAGACTCCATGGTCATTCTCATACTCTCTTCACTTTGCTCATTTACATCATCTGTCCAGTCCCTATGTAATTTCTTTTTTCTTTTTATTCAGTGAGAGGAGGGGAGGCAGAGACAAACTCCTGCATGTGCCCTGACCAGGAACCACATGGCCAGCCCACTAGGGGACGATGCTCTGCCAGTCTGAAGCATTGCTCTGATGCTCAGCAACCGAGCTCTTCTTAACACCTGAGGTGGAGGCCATGAACAGTGGAGAAGCAGATGGGTGCTTCTCCTATGTGCCCTGACCAGGAATCAAGCCTGGGACATCCACATGCCAGGCCAATGCTCTACCATTGAGCCAACCGACAAGGGCTGCAAATTATTTTTTCTATAGTCACCTATCTATCCTCTATCTCATCATTTTAATTTAAAAAATTGGTTCAAGTTTGTTTCATATTAAACTTGCTTTTGTGACCATATAGAAAACAAACAAACAAACAAGTATCATATATAGTGAGATTGCAATAGGTCTTCAGTTAGAAATCTGGATAGATTAATTGAGCACTGAAGATAATATTTAGATTTAGAAAACTGAAGCTCCAGAGATGAGGAACTTCCTGTGTGAAAAGAGAAAACCTGACAATCTCAGAAAGAAGTTTCTCTGATATGGCCCATTAAAGAAACACTTGCTACCTGGTCCTGGGACTCTAGTCACTGGGTTCAGGGCATCCGTTTGCTTTAGCTGCAGAGTCATCACCTCATTCTTCCCAGAGCAGCGCGTATCAGTGACTGACTGAAGTGAGGTAGAGGCCCAGTCATTTTGACGCAACGGCTACCTATGGGAACCATTTTTGCTCCAGAGCTCTGAGTCAGATTGGCCAAAACTTCCTCCAGGTTCATCACAGCTAACCTATCCTCTGCTCAATCCTGCTACCTGCCACTTCCTTTCACAGGTGTTGTACCCAAATAAACACCTTGTACCCCCAACTTAATCTCAGAATCTATTCACGGAGCTTAACCTATGACATCTGTTGCACAAATATTAGAAATAAGATAACATCCAGTACTTTTCTAACAGCTGAGAGAAATGAATCCTTTATGTGCACCATCATTTTTTATTTCTAACTTTGAGAAAATATGAGTTATACAGTGAACACTCATCTTTCTCTCTTTCTATTTGAAGGTAAGTATATTGCAGACTTTTTAAAAAAATATTTTATTTATTCATTTTTAAAGAGAGAGGAGAGAGAGAAAGAGGGAAGGAGCAGGAAGCATCAACTGTCCTATGTGCCTTGACCAGGCAAGCCCAGGGTTTCAAATCAGCAACCTCGGCATTCTAGGTTGATGCTTTATCCACTGTGCCACCACAAGTCAGGCCTAGTGCAGACTGCTTGACACCTCATTTCTCCATATTTCAGCATATATTTACTAAGAACAAGAATGTTCTATAGAACCCTAATACTATTGTCATATTAGTACAATATCTATTATTCCGCCCATATTCAAATTTCTTCAATTGTCTCAAAGATATCTTTGATTTTATGTATATATAATGTCACAATCCAGGGTTTCATCAAAGATCATGCATTCCATATTATTGGATTCCCATATGTCTGTGCTTTTGAATTTTTTTCTTAATTTTTATTTAGAAAATTAAATTTAACAAGGTGATATTGATCAATAAGAATACATAGGTTCTATAGCATTTGAACTGTTGATTATGTTGTATACCCATCACCCAAAGTCAAATCATTTTCTATCGTCTTATATTTGTGCCTCTTTATACCCTTCTTGCAACCCCCCACCCCATGTCCCTCTTCCACTCTTATCTCTGTCCATGAGTCTCAGTTTTGTATCCCACCTATGTGTAAATCATACAGTTCTTAGCTTTTTCTGATTTACTTATTTCACTGAGTATAATGTTCTCAAGATCCATCCATGTTGTTGTAAATGGTACTATGTCTCATTTCTCATGGCTGAGTAGTATTCCATTGTATAGATGTACCACATCTTCTTTATGCAATCCTCTACTGAGGAATACTTTGGTTGTTTCCATATCTTGGCCACTGTGACTAATGCTGCAATGAACATGGCAGTGCATGTATATACATGTACCAATGTTTTTGAATTTGGGGGGTAGATACCCAGTAAAGGGATTGGTGGGTCATATGGTAGTTCTATTCTTAATCTTTTGAGGAACCACCATATTTTCTTCCATAATGGATATACTAATTTGCATTCCCACCAACAGTGAATGAGGGTTACCTTTTCTCCACAGCCTCTCCAACACTTGTTATTATCTGTCTTGTTGATAATAGCTAACCTAACAGGTGTGAGGTGGTATCTCATAGTTTTGATTTGCATTTCTCGAATAGCTAGTGAAGAGGATCATCTTTTCCTATACCTGTTGGCCATTTGTATGTCCTCTTGGAAAAAGTGTCTGTTCAGGTTACTCTCCCCATTTTTTAATTGGATGGTTTGCTTTTTTTTTGCTGAGCTTTGTGAGTTCTTTATATATTTTAGATATTAATCCCTTATCAGAGCTGTTGTTTGCAAATATCATCTCCCGTTTAGTTGGCTGCCCTTTTGTTTTGTAGTCAGTTTATTTTGCCGTGCAAAAGCTTTTTAGTTTGATATAGTGCCATTCATTTATTTTTGCCTTTACTTCTCTTGCCTTTGGGGTCAAATTCATAAATTATTTAGTACCTGTGTTTTCTTCTATGCAATTTATTCTTTCAGATCATATACTTATGTCTTTGATCCATTTTGAATGCATTTTTGTGCATGGCAGCAAACTGTAGTCGTTTCATTCTTTTGCATGTGGCTTTTTAATTTTTCCAGCACTGTTTATTAAATTTGTATATTGCTTAGGGTAAAATGACCATTTTAACTGTGTTAATTCTTCCAAACCATGAACATGGAATATTTTTCCATTTCACTGTGTCTTTTTCAATTTCTTTCAATAATGCTTTGTAATTTTCAGTATATAGTTCCTTCACATTCTTTCTTAAGTTTATTTCAAAGTACTTTTTTTTTTGGTGTTGCAATAGGTATTTAATTTTTTGTTGCTTTTGTTGCAATTGTAAAAGAAATTGTTTTCTGAGTTCATTTTCTGAAGTTTCATCGTTGGCATTTTTAAAGTAATAGACTTTTCTGTATTGATTTTGTATCCAGCAACTTCACTGTAATGATTTACTGTTTCTAATAGTTTTTTGGTGGAGTCTTTGGGGTTTTTTATATACAGGGTTATGCCATCTGCAAAAATGATACCTTTACTTCTTCTTTCCCAATATGAATGCCTTTTATTTATTTCTTTTGCTGCATTGCTCTAGCTAAAACTTCCAGAAATATGTTGAATAAGAATCGATGAGAGTGTGCAGCTTTGTCTTGTTCCTGATTTTAGAGGAAAAGCCTTCATGTTTTCACCATTTAGTATATTAGCTGATGGTTTGTCATATATGGGCTTTATTATGTTGAAGTACTTTCCTTCTATTCCATTTTTTTTTAAATAAAAAGGCCCAATTTTTATTTATTTATTTATTTTTACAGAGATAGAGAGAGAGTCAGAGAGAGGGATAGTTAGGGACAGACAGATGGGAACAGAGAGAGATGAGAAGCATCAATCATTAGTTTTTTGATGTGACACCTTAGTTGTTCATTGATTACTTTCTCATATGTGCCTTGACCGTGGGCCTTCAGCAGGCCGAGTTACCCCTTGCTCAAGCCAGCGACCTTGGGTCCAAGCTGGTGAGCCTTGCTCAAACCAGATAAGCCCGCGCTCAAGCTGGTGACCTCAGGGTCTCGAACCTGGGTCTTCTGCATCCCAGTCCGACACCCTATCCACTGCACCTTCTATTTCAATTTTATTGAGTGTTTTAAACATAAAGAGATAGATGTATCTTACTAAATGCCTTTTTTGCATCTATTAATAGGATCAAATGATTTTTGTTCTTTGTTTTGTAGATGTGGTGTACTACGTTGATTTCCACATATTGAACCATCCTTGAGCTCCAGGAATGAATCTCACTTGATTATTATTTTTTTAATGTGTTGTTTTATTTGATTTGATAGTATTTTGTTTAGGACTTTTGCATCTGTATTCATTAGAGATATTGGTCTGTATTTCTTTTATTGTGTTGTCCTTGCGAGGTTTTGGTATGAGGGTTATGTTGGCCTCATAAAATATATTGGGAGGTATTGTTTTTTCTATTTTTTGGAAGACTTTGAGAAGGATAGGTACCAAATCTTCTTCAAATGGTAAAATTCACAAACGTAGCCATCTGGTCTTGGATTTTTGTTTGGGGAGAGGTTTTTGATAGTTGTTTCTATTTCCTTTCTGCTTATAGGTCTTTTTAGGTTTTCCACTTCTTCATGACTCAGTCTTGGAAGATTGTATAGTTCTAGGATTTTATTCATTTCCTCTATGTTGTTGAATTTGGTAGCTTATAATCTTTCACAATATTCTACTAAGATCTTTTGTATATTTATGATGTCTGTGGTAATTTCTCCTCTTTCATTTTAGACTTTGTTTATATGAGTCCTTCCTCTTTTTTCCTTAGAGAGTCTAGCCAGCAGTTTGTCAATTTTATTGATCTTTTCAAAGAAACAGCTCTTTGTTATATTAATTTTTTTATATATTTTTTTGTTCTCTATTTCATTTAGTTCCTAATTTTTACTATTTCATTTCTTCTGTTGATTTTGAGTTGCTTTTGTTCTTCTTTTTCTAGTTCCTTAAGATGTGATGTTAGGATGACGTCAGAGTAATGGCGGGGTAGGAAGCAATACCGATAAATCTCCCCCAAAACTCAACAAGATCTTCAACCAGAAACAGAAAAACCTATACTTGGAGCCTCCAGATGCTTCGCAATACACCTGAAAGTATGGTCGAGTGAAAAATTGGCTAAATATATAACCAAACCCCAAAGGAAATAGGGAGTAAGAAATGCTCCGCCTTCCTCACTAACCTAAACAGGGCGGCTTTCTCTGGTAACTGTGAATATAGAAACTGAGGCGGGCAAAGGGGGTGAATAGATCCAGGCCGCGGCACAAACGGCCGAACCAGGCTGTGGCACAGAGATCCAAGCCAAGGAAAAACTGATCCTATGGCAACCCGGGCAATACAAGCTAACACTCGCGCCAAACCCAAACAAAGAAAGACAAGCGGGGCAGCCATTTTACCCGATCTCCTGGTTGGTGCGCGTGCAGTTAGTGGGTGAGAGATTTCTTCCTAAGCCCCGGGAGTGGTTGCCCGTGTTACCCCACAGAGAGGCAGAGTCAGAGGCCTTTCTGTGGGCCGAAAGCAGAATCTCTGGGCAGCCCCAGCGCCCTGGGAAAGACGCGCACGGGAGGGAGCGAGAACTAATTCCAACGGTGGAAATTTTCCGTGCTGGTGGGGGTTGCACTCAGAGGGAAACGCGGCCGGCCTCATAACCTGGTCTGCGCGCGCAGATAGTGAGCGAGAGATTCCTCCGAGTGCCTCGGCAGTGCGCGCCCGTGTTATCGCACAGAGGGGCAGAGTCAGGGGCCTTTGTGTGGGCCAAAGCGGAATCTCTGGCCGCACCAGCACCTTGCAAAAGCTGCGCACGGGGATGGAGCGAGAGCCAATTCAAACGCTGCAACTTTTCCATGCGGTTGGGGGTTTCACTCAGAGCGTGAGACTGCTGGCTGGATATCCTGGTCTGCATGCACAGATAGTGAGCGAGAGATTCCTCCAAGCGCCCCGGAAGTGGGCGCCCGCCTGTGTTACCGGACAGAGTGGCAGAGCCAGAGGTCTTTGAGTGGGCGGAAAGCCCGCCTGATTATGCTAGCAGCTCTGACTGACTGAGCCTTACCCAGAGCCCTGTGCTGAGTGGAAATAGAGTGGGGAGTTGCCAGCTCTTTGAGCCTCTTACTATCCAGGCAGAGGCAGCAGCAACCCCATAGCTGGATTATCAGGCTACTAATTGAGGAAGGAAAGACTAGGAGAAAGGCTCCAGGAACACGGACTCTCTCACTGTCGGAGCCTATAAATGCTAATGAGCCTCGACTGCCAACGAGACTAAAGCACAATACATGACATTGCCATAGAGACTTATCAACTGCAAACCTCTACCTGAGCATGCCAAAGGGGCAGAACCCGGGGTACAGAGTCACCGACCAGGAAGAAGGAGAGAAAAGAAAAAGCAAGAAGATAACCTCTCAAAATCAAGAATAATCTGCAGACTTTATAACCTATCCCATTTTATTATATTTGTTCGTTTGTTTCTCTTATCTTCATTCTTGATATTTTTTTTCCTCCTCCAATTTGGTCGTTTAACTCTCTGCCGGTCTTACTCTCTCCTCTCCTTGAACTACACTACCCATAAGTGTTACATCTCCCATTATCTTTTCTTTCCTCTTCCTTTCTCTCTATGAGGTTTGCACTCCAAAACCCTTAACTCTCTCTCTCTCTCCTCTTTTTTCTTTTTTCTTCTTTTAGTGGTTCCCTCTTTTTTTCTCTCTCTCTCTTTCTTTTCTCCCTCTATATTAGTTTCTTCCTTTCTCCTTTATATCTCCTCTCATTCAAACCTCAATAACAAACAAATTATCTTATCTGGGACTCAAACATATGTTTGTGGCATTTTGGGGATTTTTTATTTCACCTTTTTAACTCACTAGCAGTGCTCCCATCCCTGGCTCTCCATTTTATCTAGTTCTTGTTCCACTAAATACAATAGTAATTTTTTAATTTGTCCCCCCATTTTTCTGTTTTCCTCTTATTCCTCTCATCATAACTCTTAGACAACCAACACCTAAAAGCAAATCATTTTATTCTTGACCCAAATTTTTTCCTTATTTGCTTTTTGTGGGTCCATACCCCCTTCTTTTTTCTTTTTTTTTTCTTTTTTTTGCCCCTTTATTACTTTTTCCCAATTCAGGCCCTCCATTACAGGCATTGTTTGTTATAATTCACAGTTCACCACAAGATTTTCTCAAGAAAGAGGGGAGAGGAGAGGAGAGGAAAAAAGGAAGGGGGGAATAATTTCCTTTTTAAAAAATTTTTATTGTATTTTATTTTTCTTTATTTCATTATTAATTTTTTTTTTTAAAAAACAACTCTTCGATTTTTTATTTTTTTAACTTTTTATTCTTTATTAAATCTCATTAATACTATCAACAAAACCACCCTCAGATGCCATTAAGGAAGAGAAAATCAAATATCATGGATACAAAAGAAAGAGAGGTAACAAAGCTAGATGAGGAAAAATCTATGGAGAAAAAATTTAATATATTGGAAACCTTGGAGCTAAATGACAGAGAATTCAAGATAGAAATCCTAAAAATCCTCCGAGATATACAAGAAAACACAGAAAGGCAATTTAGGAAGCTCAGAAAACAACTCAATGAACACAAAGAATATATGTCCAAGGAAATTGAAACTATAAAAACAAATCAAACAGAGATGAAAAACTCAATTCACAAGCTGAAAAACGAGGTAACAAGCTTAGCTAATAGAACAGGTCAGATAGAAGAGAGGATTAGTGAAATAGAAGACAAGCAACTTGAGGCCCAACAGAGAGAAGAAGTAAGGACTCAAAAATTAAAAAAAAATGAGATAGCCCTACAAGAATTATCTGACTCCATCAAAAAGAATAACATAAGAATAATAGGTATATCAGAGGGAGAAGAGAGAGAAAATGGAATGGAGAACATACTCAAACAAATAATAGATGAGAACTTCCCAAGCCTGTGGAAAGAACTAAAGCCTCAAGTTCAAGAAGCAAACAGAACTCCGAGTTTTCTTAACCCCAACAAACCTACTCCAAGGCATATCATAATGAAATTGACACAAACCAACAGCAAAGAAAAAATTCTCAAGGCAGCCAGAAAAAAGAAGAATACAACATATAAAGGAAGGCCCATTAGATTATCATCAGATTTCTCAGAGGAAACTCTACAAGCTAGAAGAGAGTGGACCCCAATATTTAAAGTCCTGAAAGAGAGGAACTTTCAGCCATGAATACTATACCCATCAAAGCTATCCTTCAAATATGAAGGAGAAATAAAAACATTCACAGATACAGAAAAGATGAGGGAATTTATCATCAGAAAACCCCCACTCCAGGAATTACTAAAGGGGGTTCTCCAATCAGATACAAAGAACAAAAAAAAAACAGAGCCACAAGTAAAAGCTCCAAGAAGAACACAATAAAACCAAATTTAAACTGTGACAACAACAAAAAGAAAGAGGGGGAGAAGATGGAGATTAACAGTAGCAAAGGACGATGGAGTGCAAAAGTACTCACAAAATAGTTCGCTACAATGAACAGGGTAGGGACCCTTTTCATTATTCAAAGGTAACCACCATTGAAAAAACCACCACAGAAGCACATGAGATAAAAAAGATAGCAACAGAGGAAAGATGTATGGAATACAACCAAGTAAAAACAAAAGATAGAAAAACGAAAGAGAAGGATCAAACAAGACACAAAACTAACAGAAAGCAATCTATAAAATGGCAATAGGGAACTCACAAGTGTCAATAATTACACTAAATGTAAACGGATTAAACTCACCAATAAAAAGGCACAGAGTAGCAGAATGGATTAAAAAAGAAAATCCAACTGTATGCTGCCTACAGGAAACTCATCTAAGTAACAAGGATAAAAAAAAATTCAAAGTGAAAGGCTGGAAAACAATACTCCAAGCAAATAACATCCAAAAAAAAGCAGGTGTAGCAATAGTCATATCAGATAATGCTGACTACAAGACAGGAAAAGTACTCAGAGACAAAAATGGCCATTTCATAATGGCTAAGGGGACACTGAATCAAGAAGACATAACAATTCTTAATATATATGCACCATACCAAGGAGCACCAAAATATATAAGACAGCTACTTATTGCTCTTAAAACAAAAACTGACAAAAATACAATCATACTTGGAGACCTCAATACACCGCTGATGGCTCTACATCGGTCATCCATACAGAGAATCAACAAAGACATAGTGGCCTTAAACAAAACACTGGAGCACCTGGATATGATAGACATCTACAGGACATTTCATCCCAAAGTGACTGAGTATACATTTTTCTCCAGTGTACATGGATCATTCTCAAGAATTGACCATATGTTGGGCCACAAAAACAACATCAGCAAATTCAGAAAAATTGAAGTTGTACCAAGCATATTTTCTGATCATAAAGCCTTGAAACTAGAATTCAACTGCAAAAAAGAGGAAAAAAATCCCACAAAAATGTGGAAACTAAACAACATACTTTAAAAAAATGAATGGGTCAAAGAAGAAATAAGTGCAGAGATCAAAAGATATATACAGACTAATGAAAATGACAATACGACATATCAGAATCTATGGGATGCAGCAAAAGCAGTGATAAGAGGGAAGTTCATATCACTTCAGGCATATATGAACAAACAAGAGAGAGCCCAAGTGAACCACTTAACTTCCCACCTTAAGGAACTAGAAAAAGAAGAACAAAGACAACCCAAAACCAGCCGAAGAAAGGAGATAATAAAAATCAGAGCAGAAATAAATGAATTAGAGAACAGAAAAACTATAGAAAAAATTAATAGAACAAGGAGCTGGTTCTTTGAAAAGATGAACAAAATTGACAAACCCTTGGCAAGACTTACCAAGGAAAAAAGAGAAAGAACTCATATAAACAAAATCCAAAATGAAAGAGGAGAAATCAGCACGGACACCGTAGATATACAAAGAATTATTGTAGAATACTATGAAAAACTTTATGCCACTAAATTCAACAACCTAGAAGAAATGGATAAATTCCTAGAACAATACAACCTTCCTAGACTGAGTCAAGAAGAAGCAGAAAGCCTAAACAGACCTATCAGTAGAGAAGAAATAGAAAAAACCATTAAAAACCTCCCCAAAAATAAAAGTCCAGGCCCTGACGGCTATACCAGCGAATTTTATCAAACATTCAAAGAAGACTTGGTTCATATTCTACTCAAAGTCTTCCAAAAAATTGAAGAAGAAGCAATACTTCCAAACACATTTTATGAGGCCAACATAACCCTCATACCAAAACCAGGCAAGGATGGCACAAAAAAAGAAAACTACAGACCAATATCTCTCATGAATACAGAAGCTAAAATACTAAACAAAATACTAGCAAATCGAATACAACAACATATTAAAAAAATAATACATCATGATCAAGTGGGATTCATCCCAGAATCTCAAGGATGGTTCAACATATGTAAAACGGTTAACATAATACACCATATTAACAAAACAAAGAACAAAAACCACATGATCTTATCAATAGACGCAGAAAAGGCTTTCAATAAAATACAACACAATTTTATGTTTAAGACTCTCAACAAAATGGGTATAGAAGGAAAATATCTCAACATGATAAAGGCCATATATGATAAACCATCAGCTAACATCATATTAAATGGCACTAAACTGAAGGCTTTCCCCCTTAAATCAGGAACAAGACAGGGTTGTCCACTCTCTCCACTCTTATTTAATGTGGTACTAGAGGTTCTAGCCAGAGCAATCAGACAAGACAAAGAAATAAAAGGCATCCATATCGGAAAAGAAGAAGTAAAGGTATCACTTTTTGCAGATGATATGATCCTATACATCGAAAACCCCAAAGAATCCACAAAAAGACTACTAGAAACAATAAGCCAATACAGTAAGGTCGCAGGATACAAAATTAACATACAGAAGTCAATAACCTTTCTATATGCCAACAATGAAACAATTGAGAACGAACTCAAAAGAATAATCCCCTTCACGATTGCAACAAAAAAAATAAAATACTTAGGAATAAACATAACAAAGAATGTAAAGGACTTATATAATAAAAACTATAAACCATTGTTAAGGGAAATCGAAAAAGATATAATGAGATGGAAGAATATACCTTGTTCTTGGCTAGGAAGAATAAATATAATCAAGATGGCTATATTGCCCAAAGCAATATACAAATTTAATGCAATTCCCATCAAACTTCCAATGACATTTTTAAAAGAAATAGAGCAAAAAATCATCAGATTTATATGGAACTATAAAAAACCCTGAATAGCCAAAGCAATCCTAAAGAAAAAGAATGAAGCTGGGGGCATTACACTACCTGACTTCAAACTATATTATAGGGCCACGACAATCAAAACAGCATGGTATTGGCAGAAAAATAGACACTCAGACCAATGGAACAGAATATAAAGTCCAGAAATAAAACCACATATATATAGTCAAATAATTTTTGATAAAGGGGCCAACAACATTCAATGGAGAAAAGAAAGCCTCTTCAATAAATGGTGCTGGGAAAACTGGAAAGCCACATGCAAAAGAATGAAACTGGACTACAGTTTGTCCCCCTGTACAAAAATTAACTCATAATGGATCAAAGATCTAAACATAAGACCTGAAACAATAAAGTACATAGAAGAAGACATAGGTACTCAACTCATGGACCTGGGTTTTAAAGAGCATTTTGTGAATTTGACTCCACAGGCAAGAGAAGTGAAGGCAAAAATTAATGAATGGGACTACATCAGACTAAGAAGTTTTTGCTCAGCAAGAGAAACTGATAACAAAATAAACAGAAAGCCAACTAAATGGGAAATGATATTTTCAAACAACAGCTCAGATAAGGGCCTAATATCCAAAATATACAAAGAACTCATAAAACTCAACAACAAACAAACAAACAATCCAATAAAAAAATGGGAAGAAGATATGAACAGACACTTCTCCCAGGAAGAAATACAAATGGCCAACATATATATGAAAAGATGCTCATCTTCTTTAGCTATTAGAGAAATGCAAATCAAAACTGCAATGAGATACCACCTCACACCTGTTCGATTAGCTATTATTAACAAGACAGGTAATAGCAAATGTTGGAGAGGCTGTGGAGAAAAAGGAACCCTCATACACTGTTGGTGGGAATGTAAAGTAGTACAACCATTATGGAAGAAAGTATGGTGGTTCCTCAAAAAACTGAAAATAGAACTACCTTATGACCCAGCAATCCCTCTAGTGGGTATATACCCCCAAAACTCAGAAACATTGATACGTAAAGACACATGCAGCCCCATGTTTATTGCAGCATTGTTCACAGTGGCCAGGACATGGAAACAACCAAAAAGCCCGTCAATAGATGACTGGATAAAGAAGATGTGGCACATATACACTATGGAATACTACTCAGCCATAAGAAATGATGACATTGGAACATTTACAGCAAAATGGTGGAATCTTGATAACATGATACAAAGCGAAATAAGTAAATCAGAAAAAACCAGGAACTGCATTATTCCATACGTAGGTGGGACATAAAAGTGAAACTAAGAGACATTGATAAGAGTGTGGTGGTTACGGGGGGGAGGGGGGAATGGGATTGGGAAAGGGGGAGGGGGAGAGACACAAAGAAAACAAGATAGAAGGTGACAGAGGACAATCTGACTTTGGGTGATGGGTATGCAACATAATTGAACGACAAGATAACCTGGACTTGTTATCTTTGAATATATGTATCCTGATTTATTGATGTCACCCCATTAAAAAAATAAAATTATAAAAAAAAAAAAAAAAAAAAAAAGTGATGTTAGATTTTTTACTTGGGGCATATCATATTTCTTGATATAAACCTGTAATGATATAAACTTCCTTCTTATTACTGCTTTTGCTGCATCCCAAAATATTTGATATTTTGTCTTGTCATTTTTGTTTGTCTGTATACATCTTTTGATCTGTGCTTTTATTTCTTCTTTGACCCAGTCATTTTTAGAAGTATACTAATTCCCACATTTTTATGAGTTTCTTTACTTCCTTCTGGCATTTAAATTCTAATTTTAAAGCATTGTGATCAGAAAATATGCTTGATATAATTTCAATCTTCCTGAATTTCTTGATGTAACTTTTGTGGCCCAACATATGGTCTATTCTTGAGAATATTTCATGCACTCTGGAGAAGAATGTATAATTTGACGTTTTAGAATAAAGTGTCCTATAAATGTCTATTATGTCCATTTGGTCTAGAGTGTTATTTAAGGCTGATATTTCTTTATTGATTCTCTGAATGATTTATATTAAGCCATCGATGGCGTGTTGAAATCTCCAAGTATGATTGTATTTTTGACTGCTTTTATTTTTGGATCAGTTAGTAGCTGTCTTATATATTTTGGTGCTGCCTGGTTCAGTGCATATATATTAAGTAGTGTCATGCCTTCTTGATACAATGTTCTCTTTGTTATTTTGAAATGTCCATCTTTGTCTCTGGTTACCTTTGTTGTCTTGAATTCAGCATTGTCAGAGTCTGGCTGTATCTGCTTTCCTTTGGGTATTATTTGATTGGAGAATCATTTTCCAACCTTTTACTTTGAATCTACTTATGTTCTTGCAGCTTAGATATATCTGTTGAAGGCAACATATGGTTGGGTTTTGCTTTTTTGATCCAGTCTACTACTCTGTGCCTCTTTATTGGTGAGTTCAGTCCATTTAAATTTAGGGTAATTATTGACACTTGAGAATTTCTTATAGCCATTTTATGTTTTGTTTTCTGGTAGCTCTGTTTCTTGTTTTGCTCTTCTTTCTTTTGTTTCTGTCAGTTGTTCTTCTTTGGTGGTGTTCCATAATTCTTTCCACTATTTCCTCTTTTTTAAAAACTGTGTGTTTCTGTAGTGGCTTTTACATGGGTGATTATCATTAGATATATAAAAAAATGTTCATATGTACAAGAGTCTTTTGTCTTATGAGTGCTTTTGCACTTCATCCTCCTTTGCTACTGCAGATCTTTATCCTCTCCCCTTTTATGTTACTGTTGTTACAGATTATCCTTGTTTTTATTGTGACCTTATTGGAACTTTTACTTGTAGTTTTGATTTGCTTTGTTCTTTGTGTCTGATTGAATAACCCCCTTGAGTATTTCCTGCAGTTGGGGTATTCTGGTGATAAATTCCCTCAGCTTTGTATGTCTGCAAAGGCTTTTATTTCTCCTTCATATTTAAAGGATAACTTTGATGGATATAGTATTCTTGGCTAGTAATTCCTCTCTCCTTCTCTTTTAATACTTTGAATGTTTGAGCCCACTCTCTTCTGGCTTGTAGAGTTTCAGCTGAGAAGTCTGATGATAACCTAATGGGCCTTTCTTTATATGTTATGTTCTTCTTTTCCCTAGCTTTCTTTGTCATTGATTTTTGACAGTTTTATTATGATGTGCCTTGGTGTATGTCTTTTTGGGTTGTGGTAACTTGGCATTCTGGTTTCTTCTTGGATTTGAGGCTCTAGCTCTTTCCATAGATTTGGGAGATTATCATTAATTATTTGTTTGAATAGGCTCTACATTCCCTTCTTTCTCTCTTCTTCTTCTGATATACCCATTATTCTTATATTGCTCTTTCTGATGGAGTCAGACAACTCCTGTAGAGCTCTATCAATTTTTTAATTCCTGAGTCTCTCTCCTTTCTGTAGCATCTCTAGTTGCCTGTCTTCAGTGTCCCTGATTCTTTCCTCTTTCTGGCTTGTTCTTTTTGCTAAACTTGCTACCTCAGTCTTCAATTCATGTTTTTGAGTTCTTCATCTCTGTTTTTAAAGTTTCAATCTCCTTGGTGAGGTATTCATTTTGTTCATTTGTTTACTGAGCTCATTAAGATACCTATTGGTGTCTTCTTGCATCTCATTGAGTATTTTCAGAACTTCAATTTTGAATTCTCTATCATTTAACTCCAAAGCTTCCATGTGATTAAGATTTTTTTGGAGATTTTTCATTTTCTTTCTAAACTATGTTTCTGTCTTGTGTAGCCAAGATATTTGATTTGATAGCACTTGAGAGTGGTATTGCTAAGAACTGTAACAAAGAAACAACTGAGCAATTTGAAAAATTAAAAAAATACAGTAAAAATATAAAATAAAATAAAATAAAAATTATGACAAGTAAAGAAGAAAAACCACTGGGCTAAAGGTTGAAAGCAAACAAAATATCATAAACAAAACACCCACAAAATATAAATAAAAATTTAAAACTTAAAGAAAATTATATTTAAAAATAAAAAAGAGAAAAAGAAAGAATAAGAAGTAAAATAGAAAAAAGGGAATAAAAGGAAAAATAAATTTTGGTTTTGAGATATTTCTTCCAGTAGGTGTAGCTGTATTAAAATTTTAGCTCTGTGAAGTTCCTGGGCTGTTCTCTGAGATGTTGCTGTTGCAATGATGTAAGCAGGGCCACAGTCACATTGGTGGGTGGGGCATGTTGTGAGGGCTTTCTGACTTAGGCCTTACTACTTTGGCTTTATGGCTTCAGCTTTCCAGCTTTATGGCTCTAGCAGTGGTGATCTCAGGCTTCCCAGTGCTCCTTCCCATGTCTCAACAGACCTGGAGACTGGATTTGGAGTACCTCTGTGCTTCAGGGGAGTGACTCTGGAGAGCTAGCTGTGGGGTTCATCTCTGCCACTCTCGGTACCACTAGGTGAGAGAGGTGGAGTCTGGGAGACTGGGGCCACACTTTACTTTTCTCTGTTCTCTTCTGAGTGCAGGCTGCAGGCAGACCATGGGAACACTGGCCATGACCCTGTGCTCTGGTCACTTTGGTTTATCTCCCTTTCTGCCCCTCTGTCTCACTGCTCCTCTCAGCAGAAGGAGACCCAGTCACTGCAAGTTTCCCTCTCTGTAACCCTCAAACAAAATCCAGAAAGCCTGAGCTTCCCTCCTCCTCATAGTGCAGCAGAGCAAAAATCCCCAGTCACTCCAAGTTTGTCTCCTCTTTTCTACAAAGTACACTATGAGTGCATTTCATCTCCTGCCCCCATTTTCACCCTGTGACACCTTTAGTCATTTGGTGTGTGGATCTTTCAG
Source organism: Saccopteryx leptura (assembly GCF_036850995.1). Classification (NCBI taxonomy): domain Eukaryota; kingdom Metazoa; phylum Chordata; class Mammalia; order Chiroptera; family Emballonuridae; genus Saccopteryx; species Saccopteryx leptura. The sequence goes on from NC_089507.1 coordinate 173,075,453, forward strand.
GCATGCCTGTGAGCCCAGGTGGGGTTCCTTCCCTGCATTATAGTTGTTCAATTTGTTGAAATTTCAAGGGGAGAGATCAGCAGTATCTCTCATGCCACCATTACTCTCCTGTGTGTCATTTCATAGGTGTTAATTTTCCAATGCAGGCCACTGAATCTGTTTGCTCTTTGATCCCTGAGTCTGCCTAGGGTTGTTCCTTCTAGGCCAGATTAAGAGGTATTCCACCAAGAAGGCTGAAAAATCTTCATAAACTCAAATGCACTCTTGTTTGTCCCAGTCAAGATTATCAAATTCCATATGTACTATAGTCCACATTGCTGCAAGTTTCCTTTCAGGGGGCAAGGGTCTCGCAGCTGTGGCCTGACTGCATGCAGATCAGTAGCCCTGCTCCTCCGGTGCTGGTTGAGCAAGCACACAGGGCAGGCGGCTTCCTTTCCCCGTGCTTCATGGCACTACCCTGAACGCCCTGAGTGGCATGCCTTGCAGCACCCTGCACAGGCTCTGCAGATGCTGAGCACAGCATATGCCATGATATTCCTGGGGATGCCATGATGGCACCATGTCTTTTTATCCCATGGCTGGTGTATTATGGTGTCTCTCCATGGCTGATTCTGTTTGATTCTTTGATTTAAGGATGTATTTCCATAGGTTTGGGAAATTCTCAATTATTTGTTTGAATAAACTGTCAATTTCCTTCTTTCTCTCTTCTTCTTCTGAAATACCCATTATTCTTATATTGCTATTTCTGATGGTGTCATACAATTCTCATTGAGTTCTCTTAGTTAAATTCTAGACTACCTCTTTTCCTCTCTCTGTAGCATCTCTAGTTGCCTGTCTTTGATATCACTGATTCTTTCCTCTATCTGGACTGTTTTATTAAACTTGCTAGCTCATTTTTCAACTCATGTATTGAATTCTTCATTTCTGTTTTTAAAGTTTTAATCTCCTTGATGTGGTATTAATTTTGTTTTCTGAGATAATTAAGTTTCCTATCAGTGTTTTCTCTCATCTTGTTGAGTATTTTTAGAGCTTAAATTTTGAATTCTCTATTGTTTAACTTCAAAGTTTCCATGTGATTGAGATTGCTTTCTGGATATTTTTCATTTTCTTTCTGAACTGCGTCTCTTTCTTGGGTAGTAATGGTATTCATTTTTTTCTGCCTTGTTGGCATTTGAGAGTGGTATTGTTAAAAAATCAACCAAAAGAAAAAAAGACAAGAAAAGATCAAAATAAATTTTAAAATAAAAATAAAATTTAAAGAGAAAAATACAAAAAAACAAAAACAAAAATGCAATAATCAAAAGCAAATAAAACAACAACAAAAAAACTGAAGAAAAACAAAAAATAGAAGAAACATTTTCAGAGGTTTTTTATTTTGTTCCAGTAGGTGGCACTGGATGACACATTTCAGCTCTCTAAATTCTCATGCTGAACTCTGCTAAGAAGCTGCTATCAGAAAGACGGAGGAGGGGCTGCTGTTGTGATGATGGGTGGGACTTGTTGTGAGGGCTTTATAGCTTTAGCAATGGCAGTCTCATGCCTCCAAGTGCTCCTTTCTGTGTCTCAATAGACCAGGGGACCAGATATAGAGCACTTCTGTTCTTCAGCTGTGGGGTATATCTCTGCCACTCTCTGTACCCAGGAGGGAAGAGAGGTGGTATCTGGGAGGTTGGTGGAGTTGCACTCAGTGATGGGATTCAGCCAGTTCACACCAGTTCAGCAGAACGATTCCTAATGTTTTGTTAAGTTTGTTGAACCAGTTGTTAAAATGGTACTTGTAATCAGGGTTCTCTGTAAGGTGGGCACCGGGGCAGCCATCCAATGTGGAAATCACAAATTTCCATTACTTTCTCTTTTTAAATGTTCATCTGAACAACAGCATGTTCTAAGTGCCTGTAATAATGTTCATTCTGTCCATAGGTGAAAAAAATAGCAAGTGAGGATGCCAATCAAGAAGGAATATGGAAATATCTTAAATAATAATTGTATTGTTTTTTGTCAAGTATTATTTAATATTTTTTCATTAATATTTTAAAATTCTTATAATAATCTAGTTTTGTGTACCTCTTTTATTGTTCTTAGTTAAGTATTAAATGATGAAATAATAAACTACTTTTTAATATATATATTTTTTTATACCAAAATGGTCATTAGGGCAGAGAACAGGTTGTTGAATTATTTGAATCCCACCACTGGCTACGCTTTGTATTTTCACATCTCTGTCCATGTGTGGGCTGTGGGAAGACTTTGGGAACACTAGTGGTGACCCCATACTATGCCGCTTTGGTTTAGTATCACACCAAATTCCTCCAATCTCTCTGCTTCTCCCAGAAGATCAATCACTCCAGGTTTCTCCCCTCACTGGAGCCCTGGCAGACAAAAACTCAGATGGTAAGGGTTTTCTCTTCTTGGGAGCTGATTACCAGTGCATCTTATCTTCCATCCTCTTTCTTCACCTTACCCCACCTTTAGTTCATTCAGTGTATGCATCTTTCAGGTGTGCCTGCAAGCCCAGTTAGGATTCCTTTGCTGAGTTATAGTTGTTCAATTTGTTGAATTTTCAAAGTGAGAGATCAAGGGTTTCTGTCACACTTGCCATTATACTGCTGTCATCCATTACCTCCTTTTCATGTACTTTGTTCCTTTTTTTTTACAATCTCACTAATTCTTTCCTCACTTTCTGAGCGTCTATTGCAATAATTTTATGCTGCCAAGTATATCAGATAATATTTATGATCAATTGATCTATTTTCCTTACAAATCTATCTCCTGGAGCCCTCCAATCTCCTCTCCAGCCTGAACTTTCCAGATATCATTTTGGGACTTTTTCTTCAATATCCAAGAGTTGTTTTTTTTTTTTTATCTTCTGTCTCATGGGAACCCTGTCTCCTTATTTTCATATTTTCCTCTTTTTTGGTTTGTGGCCTACATTTTGTGAAGCATTCCTTCCAGTGACTTCCTCCAAGAAGGTAATACATGATACATCTTTTGAGATGTTATAAGCCTGAAAAATCCTTATTTTGACATTGCATATTACTTTAAAATTTATTGACAGTTTAGTTTGGTATAACATTTTAGTTTGAAAATAATTTTCTCTCAGAATTGTGAAAGCAAGACTCTCCTATCTTCCAATGTTATGTTGAAAAGTCCTTTATGATTCTTTACTTTTGGCATTTGACATTTTCTCTCACTGAAAACTTTTGAAATCATTTCTTTGTCCTTTGTATCCTGTAACACCTCAGTAATGTGCCTTGATGGAGGCCTTTTATTAATTTATACTACTGGGTGTCTGGTAGGCCTTTTGATTGAGAGACAAGTTTTTCTCTTCTGGGACATTTCTTGTGTGTTTTGTTTCATATATTAAAAAATTTCACCCTGGCCGGTTGGCTCAGCGGTAGAGCGTCGGCCTAGCGTGCGGAGGACCCGGGTTCAATTCCCGGCCAGGGCACACAGGAGAAGCGCCCATTTGCTTCTCCACCCCTCCGCCGCACCTTCCTCTCTGTCTCTCTCTTCCCGTCCCGCAGCCAAGGCTCCACTGGAGCAAAGATGGCCCGGGCGCTGGGGATGGCTCCTTGGCCTCTGCCCCAGGCGCTAGAGTGGCTCTGGTCGCAACATGGCGACGCCCAGGATGGGCAGAGCATCGCCCCCTGGTGGGCAGAGCGTAGCCCCTGGTGGGCGTGCCGGGTGGATCCCGGTCGGGCGCATGTGGGAGTCTGTCTGACTGTCTCTCCCTGTTTCCAGCTTCAGAAAAATGCAAAAAAAAAAAAAAAAAAAATTCCCCCTGTACTCTCTTTCTAGAACTCTTATCATGCATGTGTTATATCCCTGAAGAGATTCTCTAATTTTTTTCTTTTACCTTTTTACTCTTGTTGTTCATCTCCTTGCCGCTTGCCAACTAACTTCTGGGAGATGTCTTTGTATTTAATTCCTGCTACTGAATTATTTTTGTTTTGTCTATTACATTTTTAATTTACAAGAAGCCATTTTACTTAACTTCCTTTAAAATAAAGGTCTGTTTTAATTTTATAGTATGACATCTTTTAAAGCTTTCTGTTGCATGCTTTCTCTCTATCCACTGGATATTCCTGTCTCTGTATCTAACATTAAGGTTTTCCTCAGCTATCTTTTCATATATGAGCATGAGTAACCTATGATTGAAGTTCGGTGTGGACGTGGTGGGATCTGTTAGTGTATGAAGTGTGAGTCTGAATTTGTGTGAGTGAGAAGAGAGTGTATTTGCATTTATGTGTGATGGTGGTATTTGTTGCACTGGTGAGTTTCCCTGCAGGTAATTAGACAGTAAGTGAGTTACCTGGGCCTGTGCATTCTCACAATGTTTTCCTCAGTTTCTACTTTCTGTCTGATTTTTCAGCCATGCCTTGACTGTACTTTATGTTTCAACCCTGCATCAATTTTCCAGCCTCCAGAGGGTGAGGGAGAAGTGTTCCTGTGGTGAAGAAGGATGGTTTCCAGAGAGTCTACTAGTTCATCCACAGACTTTTCCACTTTTAGCCCCAGGCCTCATCTTGCACACCTCGTACTTGGGGTCTCTGATTCCCGAAGGTTTCTAGAGCTTTGTATCACCCACAGCTCCTATGTCACTAGTGTCTTTTGCACAGCACTTAGGCCTTTTCATCTCGGCTCCCTGATCTCCTGTCCTCTGTTCACTGTCTCTTTGATGTTTTGTTGACCTTCTCTGTCTACTGTTATCTTCCATCCTATTCATCTCTGTAGATTTATACATTTTTTTTCCTTTTCCTTTTATTTTATTTTTTTAAATTTTTTTAACTTTTATTAATTTTTAGAGAGGAGAGAGAATGAGAGAAAGAGAGAAAGAGAAGGGGGAAGGAGGAGCAGGAAGCATCAACTCCCATATGTGCCTTGACCAGGCAAGCCCAGGGTTTTGAACCGGCAACCTCAGCATTCCAGGTCGACGCTTTATCCACTGCGCCACCACAGGGCAGGCCTCCTTTTCCTTTTATTTTGGCAGGCCTAGGGGAAGCAATAAAGACAGAAACTGCTCTGCTACTCAGTGAATTCACCATGGCTGAAAGGGCACATGGCTCACCTCTGGAGAAGGCCAACAACACACAGGGAAATGTGGGGTTCTTGACAAGTGGGTAACTGGCTTCGGGAGAAAGAAATAGGTCATGAATGAGGTAAGGAGAACAAGCCTTGCAGAGAAGAAGGGGCCTCTGCAGTGAAATTTAATCACTGGACAACTTGGGACATCTGCCAACGCAGCTCCATGAGGAGGGCAGGCTTACAGTCCCGGTATGAAGCAGTATGTTCTGGACCTCTTAATCACTTGAAGAATACCTGTTTTGCAGAGGGTTCTTTCAGTGTTTGTTGCAAATCCTTCTATTTTATTACAGAAATCCCAAACAAATCCCTCAGCGAGGGTAACTTTCTATTAACATACAGCTGTTAAGTGGAAAAAAGAGAAAAATCATGCCAGACTCCAAATAATCACACACTGATCCTGTGAGCACAGCACAGTCAAGCAAAGAAGAGCGTTTAAAGTTTTGAATAGTACTCTTTTGAAAGGCAAAACACACTTGAAACCTACACAATTTTATTAACTAATGTCTCCCCAATAAATTTAATTTTAAAAAAAGAAAGGACAAACAGAGGACTGAGGCCTGATTTCAGAAGGATGACCAGAGGCATTTAGAATATACTCTTTTGAGAAGGGAATGTGGCCCTGGGTCCACCCCTTTCCTTCCTGCCTTTCTCTTCTCTTCCTTGTCTCTTCCTTCCTCTTTTTCTCCCAAGAGGGAGAGTTTAATTACATACTTATCCTTGGTCAGCACCTGAGACACTGTGGGAATGACCCACCACTTAGCTCAGTCTTCTAGCCCTGGAGATGCTGCACGCTTGAAGGCCAGGAGAATATTTCAAATGAAAGAAAAGGATTTTCTCTTTGATTTTCTTAAGTTTTCCTTTGGTTAACATGTTATAAACAGAAATCTTTCCTTCTTGCATTTTTATTGTTTTTTGGAGAGAGGGACAGATAGGGACAGACAGACAGGAAGGGAGAGAGATGAGAAGTATCAATTCATAGTTGTGGCACCTTAGTTGTTCATTGATTGCTTTCTCTTTTGTGTCTTGACCAGGGGACTACATAAGAATGAGTGACCCCTTGCTCAAGCCAGTGACCTTGGGCTGAAGCTAGCGACCTTGGGCTTCAAGCCAGCTACCTTTGGGCTCAAGCCAGCGACCATGAGGTTATGTCTATGATCCCATGCTTAAGCCAGCGACCCCGTGCTCAAGCCAGCAACCTCGGGGTTTCAAACCTGGGTCCTCCACATCCCAGTCCAATGCTCTATCCACTGCACCACCACCTGATCAAGCTTGTATTATTTTTTATGAAAGTTTATTTTTTTAATTTAATTTTTTTATTATTTTTTATTTATTCATTTTAGAGAGGAGAGGGAGAGACAGAGAGAGAGAAAGGGGGAGGAGCTGGAAGCATCAACTCCCATATGTGCCTTGACCAGGCAAGCCTGGGGTTTCGAACCGGTGACCTCAGCATTTCCAGGTCGAGAATGTTTATTTTTTAAATAACAGGGTTATTAAAGTAAAATTGGAAAGCAGTAATATCCACTCTTTTTAATATGCAATTTTGCAGGATGTCGTAGGGAAAGTCACAAAGTAAGGACGTGGAACACAAGATGTAACCCAATGAACACCATCTTGAGGGAGTGGCTACACCTGCAGACCTGTTCAGTCAGCCAGTGGCCACTTCTGGGGTGCAACTGGGACCATACAACCCCGGCACTTTGGGACAGTGTGACTCTGCCAGACTCAAATGGTTTTCCAAGAAGGAATGCTCATGTAAGCCCATAGCCCACAGTGCTCACTGCAGCATGGGGTGGCAGCACTATCCCATAAGGCATCTAGGTGGGTGCCGGTCATTTGATTATGCTTCCTTTGAGTTAGAATATTTAACATTTACAAAAACCACCTTGGGAAAGACTGGTCTGTTAGGAGACATGCCAGTTCTGCACCTCTGTACTTTTCAGTTAAAAGAAAAAGCTCATAGTGGGTGGGGTGTGAGCTAAATCTCTCCTGCACATTCTAATGTCAAGTCAAAGCAGGTGAAAATTTTCACCTTCACCTCTGATCAACATTCTATTTTCACATAAAAAGAAATGTGTTGAAAATAAATTATACTGTATTATATATATATATAATTCCTCTAAGCTTGTAGAAGATCTATTTTCATTGACTTTTGCCAAAAGGTTGATGGGTAGTGGAAATCGGTAAATATCAAATGAAAATAAAATATAAATATATTTTAATTCGGATACAAGTGTCCTGCTGTCACTCATAAGCCATTTCTCTGCCTGTGTACTCATGAGGGAGTGTGTTGTGAGACACAGCGTAAGTAATGCACTTAGCAATCATTAATGCCTGAGCTATAAGCTCAGATTACCGTGCTTTCTTACTAGCAGAACATATACTGGATGCATGTGCCGAATAAATATCTGAAAAATCATAACCTAGAAATCAATTCCCTGAATTTGAAAAGACCAGCTTTATTTGAGTAGAATTAATTCCTTTTTCTCAGATGTGAAGAGGCTATGCTAAATGTCATAAATGTAGCTATGTAACTATAAATTCAATTCCTCTGTGTGTGTATAAATACTCTCTCTTTGTCCATCTGTTGTGCATTTAATTTTTAATCACTTTAAAATAACATATAAAACAGAAATGGATGAAAAAAGTGAATTTTTGTTCAAAGCTGCCAGAAGCATTTCTAAAATGTACATTTTCCAATTACCTCAGTTTCATAGTTCTGTTCCTTAAAAAAGGTTTCTATAACAGATCTTACTGCATGGTACTAACCAAGGAGCCTGTAAGTAAAAGAATAATAATAGGCATAATTAAAAGTCATTTAAATAAAGCCTTTCAGGTTATACTTTGTTGAAAATGAAGTTAAACCCTCTAATGATATGATAAAAAATAATTTTGCATGTCAGATAGATTCTTACTCTTTGTTTTAACAAATTGAAAGAGTACCTGATTAAGTTGTCAAATAATAGGTGATCAATCAATAGTGGGATTTTGGTCAGGTAATTATGACCTGGTTTAAATAGGTGAGTGACATTGTTATGAACAACCTGCTTCTAAAACAATTGATTGAGTAATTTAGAAAATAATATAGCAGAAAACAACAGATTAAAGCAGCAAAACACCAAAAATTTTAAGTGAGAGGAGGGGAGATAAAGCCAGACTCCCGCATGCACAACTGGGATCCACCCAACAACCCCTGTCTTGATCCGACACTGGAATCAACCAAGCTATCCTCAGCACCTGAGTCTGATGCTCAAACCAACAGAGCCATCCTCAGTGCCCGGGGCCAATGCTGGAACCAATCGAGCCACTGGCTGTGAGACAGGAAGAGTGAGAAGGGGGAAGTAAAGGGAAGGGAAGCAGATGGTCACTTCTCATGTGTGTCCTCACTGAGAATTAAACTTGGGACATCCACATGTTGGCCGATGCTCTATCCAATGAGCCAACTGTCTAGGGACAAAAAAAAATTTTTTTTAAATAAGTTTAAAGAATCTTTGCAATGATTCAGGAGATGATGTCAGAATAATGGTAGCATGAGAGATACTCCTGATCTCTCCCCCTGAAATTTTAATAAATTAAACAACATTAATGCAGTTAAAAAAATCCCAGCTGGGCTTGCAAGCATTTCTGAAAGATATGCACACTGAATCGACTACAGGTAAAATGACTTGAAAAGGGGGCGGAAGATTAAATGCATTCACGGTGGACTCTGGAGAGGAGACAAACCCAGAGTGACTGGGTTTTTTTATTCTCTGCTGGACTGCAGGGAGGAGAGAAGCTCAGGCTGTCTGGATTTTGTCTGAGGGGTACAGAGAGGGAAACCCGGAGTGACAAGGTCTCCTTCTGTTGGGAAGAATGGTGAGACAGAGGAGCAAAGGGGGAGATAAACAAAAGTGGCCAGAGCACGGGGGTCACAGTCAGTGTTTCAGTGGTCTGCCTGCAGCCTGCACTCGCAAGAGACAGAGAAAACTAAAGTGTGGCCCTCAGCCTCTCAGATTCCACCTCCCTCATCTAGTGGTACCGAGAGTGGCAGAGACAAACCCCACAGCTAGCTCTCCAGAGCCACTCTCTCCTCTAAAGAACAGAGATGTTCCACATCTGGTCCTATGGTCTATTGAGACGTGGGGAGGAGTGCCCAGAAGCTTGAGATCGCCATTGCTAGAGCCATAAAACCATAAAGCCAAAGCCATAAAGACCTTACAATACACTTCACCCACCAACACGATGACAGCCCCAACTACATCATTGTGATAGCAACATCCCCAGTGGACAGCCCAGGAACTACACAGAGCTAAAAGTTGTAATACAGCAATACCTACTAGAAGAAAAGAGTAACCTCTCAAAACCAAAATTTATTTTTCTTTTCTTTTTTATTTTATTCTTTTAAAAATTATTTTTCTTTCTTTCTTTTTTAATCTTCATTTTCTTTAATTTTATAGTCTTTATTCTTATTTTTTGTGGGTATTGTGTTTGTTTTTTTATCTTTGCTGTGGTTTTTCTTTTCTATTTGCAATTTTTTTAAATTTTCATATTTTTATTATATATTTTTAATTTTTCATTTTTAGGTTGATTTTTTTTTGCTAGGGTTCTAAACAATACCACTCTCAAATGCCATCAAGAAAGAAGAAATAAAATATCATGGCTACCCAAGACAAAGATGTAGTTCAGAAAGAAAATGAAAAATATCCAGGAAAAAAATCTCAATCACATGGAAAACTTGGAGTGAAATGATAAATAATTCAAAACTAAAGTTCTGAAAATACTCAATGAGTGTGAAACAACACCAATAGGCAACTTAATGAGCTCTTTAAGGACACTGAAACTTTAAAAACAGATAAAGAGCTCAATACATGCATTGAAAACTGACGTAGCAAGGTTAGCTAATAGAACAAGCCAGACAGAGGAAAGAATCAGTGACATTGAATTCAGGCAACTAGAGATGCTATAGAGAGAAGAGCAAAGAGATAGATTAAAAAAAATGAGAGAGCTCGACAAGAACTATCTGACTCCATCAGAAAGAGCAATATAAAAATAATGGGTATATCAGAAGAGGAGAGGAAGAAGGGAATGGAGAGTTTATTCAAACAAATAATTGATGAGAATTTCCCATATCTATGGAAAGAGTTAGAGCTTTAAATCAAAGAAGCAAACAAACACTAGGTTATCTCAACCCAAACAAACCCTCTGCAAGGCACATCATAATAAAATTGTCAAAAACCAAGATAAAGAAAGTCTCAGTGTATTGCAAATTTTTTAATTGTATGTATCTAATTTTGTATCATGGAATTTTTGCTATATTGCAGGATTTTGCAGTATATAGGTATTTTTATATATTTATTATTTTAATTATTTTGTAGTAAAATAAGTATTTTCTAGCCTAAAACATTGAAAAATTGAAAAGAATATAAAAATATTAATTAAAACATATTAAAAGAATATTAAATTGAAATAAAATATGTAGCATACAGCAAATGAGTAGACAAAGACTTGCACGTATGGATACTGCACCACCTGATGAAGCGCCTGATCAATTGGCACCTTCAGAAGAGCTGCAGTGCTCTTCTTGGCTGTGCAGTACATTCATGTCATCATTATCACCTTCATCTTCATCAGTACTGCACAGCTAATTCATTATCATCTTCATCGTTCAAGCTGTAGTATATTCATGGGTGAGTAACCTTATAGAATTTTATATGTTGTTAAAATTATGTAGGTTTAAGAGTGTAGAAAGAATTTAAGAACATAAGAAGTGTTTATATGAGTGTGGGGAGGGTTTGTAAAGCCTTAAAATATATATATAGTAATAAAATAAATATAAGGTCGCTTCTTTGTGGATTTTTGCCTATGGGGAGAGGGTTCTGGAACCTAACCCCTGCGATAGACGAGGGACCACTATACTAAAAGAGAGGAATTACTAGTCAAAAATACTATATCCATCAGTTATTCTTCAAATATGAAGGAGAAATAAAAACCTTTGCAGATATACAGAAACTGAGGGAATTTATCACCAGATAAACCTCACTACAGGAAATACTCAATGGGGTTATTTGACCAGACACAAAGAACAAACATATCAAAATTATAAGTAAAAGCTCCAACAAGGTCACAATAAAAACAAGGATAATCTCTATTATACATATCAGATAATATGTTCTCCTATACAGTAGGTTGTCTTTTTATTTTATTAATGTCTTTTTGCTGTGCAAAAGCTTTTAAGTTTGACCTAACCCTGTTTGTTTATATTGTCCTTTACTTCACTTGCTTGAGGAAATATATCAATAAAAATATTGCTTCAAGAGATGTCTGAGACTCTACTGCCTATGTTTTCCTCTAGGATTTTTATGGTTTCATGACTTATATTTAAGTCTTTTGTCCATTTGTAGTTAATTTCTGTGAATGATGTAAGTTGGTGATGTACTTTCATTTCTTTTTTACATGTACCTGGTCCAATTTTCTTTTTTTTTTTAATAAATAAATTTTTATTTTAATGGGGTAACATCAATAAATCAGGGTACATATATTCAAAGAAAACATTTCCAGGTTATCTTGTCATTTAGTTCTGTTGCATACCCATCACCCAAAGAGAGATCGTCCTCGATCACCCTCTATCCAGTTTTCTTTGTACCCCTCCCCCTCCCCCTCTCCCTCCTCCCCTCCCCCACCCCCCGTAACCACCCCACTCCTGTCCATGTCTCTTAGTCTCGTTTTTATGTCCCACCAATATATGGAATCCTGCAGTTCTTGTTTTTTTCTGATTCACTTATTTCACTCCGCATAATGTTATCAAGATTCCACCATTCTGCTGTAAGTCATCCAATGTCATCATTTCTTCTAGCTGAATAGTATACCATGGTGTATATGTGCCCCATCTTCTTTATCCAGTCTTCTATTTTTTTTTTACAGTGATTAAAAGCCTTTAAGCAAACTCTTGGCCAATACAGCAAGAATCCATAAAAGAGTAGTGTCCCTAAAATGTTCACCAAGTCCAAGTTGGCCCCAACACCATGCCAAATTCCTGAAAAATGCAACCCAACCACAGTTCAGTCTGTTAGGAGCTGTCACAGGGAGTAGGAGTCCAGGAAAAGTCCACATCCAGGAAAAGTCCTCATGGCACTGGAATTGTCACCATTCTATACTTTGCAGCTCACGTCCAAATCCCAATGACCGCTGCTTCTAGCTGGTAATGATTCAGGTAGACTGGAAAAGCCATTTGCAGCATGCATGGATATGGAGCTTCTGTTCTCCTCTGCCTGGAGAGATGAGAGCAGGTTGCTTTTCCCTGGAGCTCTGCGACTGTGGCATGGTAAAGAGAACCTTGGGATACACTAAGATGGGTGACAAAGGTAGATTCATAATAGAAGTTGGCAAAAGGGGGAAAGAGAGCTCTAAATTAGGAGTAGGTCCCAGCCTGAAATATGAGTGGGCATTGAGGTAGGAGGGATAAAGGAAACACTATATATTAAGCAAAGCAGCAGAAAATAGGACTATCAACACCCACAACAGAGATCTTTGAGGGAAGATTAAAAAACCTGACTATTCAGGCAAAACATAGTTAAGTGGCCCTTGTACAAATGAGATCAGTTTACCTGCTTCTTGGAAGAAATACCCTAGGCTCGTCCACAGTGTCGTAGATAGGGCCGATGGCCCTGGGCACCTTCAGCCTTCAGTGGCAAACCCCAGCTTTCTGGGCAAGGTTAGGTCATAGGTGGCTGGAGCAGGACTGGAAGAGACTGAACCCTCCCTTAGAGGAGCGAGGGGGAAGCCTACCTTCCAGTGTCCCTGTTTCCTCACAGCAGAGGCATGTAAGCCTGGCAGGCTTTAGCTCAATGACCTTCCTTTCCACTATTGAAGCAGGACCCAGATGGCATCCTATGAGACCCCTTTGGGGTGTTGGAGCCTTTAAGAGTGTATCCTAACAGCTGGTAGTTCCCCTGATCTCTATTGGGCTTTTTCTGCCTCTAGGTATCATAAAAGCCATGCTCAGAAGATCTCGCTGAGGGGTTTGAGGATCCCCATCCGCCTATATAAATCTTTTCCATATATCTGGAGCTATTTGGAAAAAGACAAAATAGTGTTATTAGCTGGATCTAATAAAGAAGGTAGTAGTTTGCAGGCAAAAAAGATTTGGTGTCTCCTGTTTATCAGTATTCAAAAGAAATGTAAATTTTTTTTTTTAAGTAAGAAGCATGATATGGTAGACCCGTAGGAGTTCCAGGATATGACTACCCCCTTTAAATTTTTTTAATTGACCTTAAAATGTTTGCTAAGTACACTTTAATAATACCTTAACTTTAAAGACTGTAAGCATGACAAAATACAGTAAATGCTTTTGCTCCATATGCAGGAGCATTTTCAGTTCAGCCAGTTTAGGAGATCCAATAATAGAACAATGCATACAGACAATGAGCTATAACATGCTTAGCAGCCTCTCCTGTTCTGACAGAGATTACTATAGATCCGGAATATGTATCCACTGTAATGTGGACATACAACTGTTTGCCAAATGAAGGTATATGAGTACCATCCATCTGCCAAAGTTGTCCTGGTAGGGGTCTTTGAGGGTTAACACCAAATGAAGGGGCAGTATAGGACCCCTTGGACAGGACCTGGTCCAATTTTCATAACACCATTTATTAAAGAAACTGTCTTTACTCCATTGTATACTCCTGCCTCCTTTGTCAAATATTGACCATAAAGATGTAGGTTGATTTCTGAGTTCTTTGTTCTGTTACATTAATCTGTATTCTTGTTCTTATGCCAGGATAAGGCTGTTTTCATTACAATGGCTTTGTAGCATAGCTTGATATCAGGAAGTATGATACCTCCTACTTTGTTCTTCATTTTCAAGATTGCTGAGGCTATTCAGGTTCATTTTGGTTCCATATACATTTTTGAAATATTTGTTCTAGATCTGTGAATTATGCCATTGGTATTTTAATAGAAATTGCATTGAATATATAGATTGCTTTGGGTAGTATGGACATTTTAATGATGTTAATTCTTCCTATCCATGAACACAGTATATGCTTCCACTTGTTTACATCTTCCTCGATTTCTTTCTTCACTGTCTTATAAATTTCTGAGTATAAGTCTTTTACCTCCTTGGTTAAGTTTTTTCCTAGTTACTTTATTTTGTCGTTCTTGTTAGGATGCTTAGAACACAGGTTTAAAACCCCAAGGTCACTGTTTTGAGTGTTGGCTCACTAGCTTGCGTTTGAAATGTAGGGTCACTGGCTTGAGCCAGTGGTCATGATCCATGGTCGCTGGCTTGAGTGAGGGGTCACTGACTTGACTGAAGCCTCCTCTCCTCCCCCAGTTAAGGCATATATGAGAAAGCAAGCAATAAAAAAACAACTAAGGTACTGCAATGAAGATTTGATGCTTCTCATCTCTCTTCCTTCCTGTCTAAATGTCCCTGTCTGTCTGGCTTTCTCTCACACGGGTGAATAAAAGAAAATCTATCTTTATCTCTCTCTCTCTCTCTCTCTCTCTCTCTCTATATATATATATATATATATATAGAGAGAGAGAGAGACATATATATATATATGACATATATATATGTCATATTTTCCCATGTATAAGATGCTCCCATGTGTAAGATGCACCTTAATGTTGGGGCCCAAAATTTGAAAAAATTGTATTACATAAAGTTATTGAATTCAAGTTTTATTCATCATAAAATTCATACAACTCATCATCACTGTCAAAACTCCCATCCATTAGCTTGTCCTCATCTGTCTGATGATGAATCACTGTCTTCATATATTGCCTCGTCCTCAGTTCCATCCATGACATTTGAAATGCCACACTTCTTAAATGACTTGACAATGATCTCAATCTTGATATTATCCCAGGATCTTTTCACCCAGGTACAAACTTCTCCTATAGTTGGTTTCTTCACTCTTCCTGCTGGTGTCAAATTGTCCCCAGAAGACTTCATCCATTGGTTCCATTCATCTCTTATGGCAGCTTTGAAGGGTTTGTTAATGCTGACATCAAGTGGTTAGAGCTGGGATGTCAAGCGTACAGGTATGACAGCAAGTTTTGTTTTTTGCTCTGCAGCAATCTTCTTTGTTATGTGTGCCCTGAACTGATTCAGCACCAATAGGGCAGGTTTGTGTAAGAGCCCACACCTGGTCTCCTTCTCCAAACTTTCTCAAACCGGATCTTCATCCCATCTTGATCTATCCAATCCTTGTCATGAATGTGGACAACCACTCCTCGAGGAATGTCTTCTTTTGGCATTGTTTTGTGTTTGAAAATCAGCATAGGAAGCAGCTTGGTTCAGTCAGCACAACAAGCTAGAACAACTGTATAATGGTTCTTTTCATGTCCACTTGTCTTCACAGTTACAGTTTTCACCCCCTTCTTATCAACAGTTCTGTTACTTGGGACATCAAATTGAAGGGGGATTTTGTCCATATTTGCAATCTGTCCCAACTCAAACTGATATGTCTTCTGACATTGAATGACAAAACAATGAAATTCAAGGTCCTTCTGCTCATAGCTTTCAGGCATCTTTTGGGCAAGTCTGATGCATGTACGCATGCTTAGTCCATTCTGTTTCATGAACCTGAAGCACCAATTGTGTCCTCCTTTGAAATCAGTAACTTCTTTTTCATCAGCAATTCTTCTTGCCTCGTGCTGAACCATCTTGTGGACACAGGAATTCCAATTGCCCTTTGCTCTTCAATCCATAGCTTCAGCTCCCTCTCTACATCAGGCCATTTTGCTGACTGCCTTTCATGACCCTTTTCTTCATGGTGTTTTCAGTAGGGTTTCTTCTTCCCATATCCAGTCTTGGATTGATTTCTCAGTTGGAGGAGGATCAAACTTACAGTCAGCAGCATGATTTTCATTCACTTTTGCAAACTGGATCACTTTTAACTTGAATTCAGCACTGTACAAAAATCTTGTCTGAACCATTTCTGAGCAGAACATGGCAAATCGTAACGTACCATAACATACCAGTAACAAGTGTGAAACAATGAGTGCAAAGACAACAAACTTGAAAAAGCAGGAAATGCGAGTAAAAAAAAAACCACTACAATCACTGTATAAGACGCACCCAGTTTTTAGACCTCAAATTTTTTACAAAAGGGCGAGTCTTATACATGGGGAAATATGGTATATATAAATTGAGAGAGAGAGAGAGAGAGAGAGAGAGAGAGAGAGAGAGAAAGAGAAGTTTTTTTGTATATATGACAAAAAATAGGTATAATTTTGATTCATTCATACTGGATGGCTGTTGTGTTGGCTTTTGTCAATTTTTTTTTTTACTTGATAATCCAAGGGAAAAGAGGTCAGTGCCTCTGACTAAATAGTCAGGTACTGCATGTTTTAAAAATTCTTGGGGCACACTGGTTGAAAATCACTGCCATAGAATGTACAACACTGAGAGTGAACTCAAAGGTAAACTATGGGCTTTGGGTGATAATGATGTGTCAGCGTAGGTTCACTAGTTGTAACAAATATTCCCTCTGGTGTGGAATGCTGATAATGTGGGAGGCTGTGCAAGTTGGGTCAGAAGGTTAATGGGGAATCAGTGTACCTTCTGCTCAATTTTGCTGTGAATCTAAACACACCTTTTTTTTTTTTTTAGATTTATTTATTCATTTTTTTTTTAGAGAGAAGAGAGACGGGGAGGAGCAGGAAGCACCAACTCCCATATGTGCCTTGACCAGGCAAGCCCAGGATTTCGAACTGGCAACCTCAGTGTTCCAGGTCGATGCTTTATCCACTGCGCCACCATAGATCAGGCTATTGTTGTGGATCTAAAACTGGTCTAAAAACATTAGGTCAATAAAAGAACTGATCTACTGTGAATAGGAATCAGCAGAAACAACAAATAACAGAATTTGTTGTCTAAGTGCTTCAGATACCAAAATTATGTTACATACGTTTAAATTCTACAGAAGTAAAAAATATAGCCACTGAACTTATCAAGTTATAATGGGAGCATCCCTGGCCAGTTGGCTCAGTGGTAGAGCATCGGCCTGGCATGCAGGAGTCCCGGGTTTGATTCCCGGCCAGGGCACACAGGAGAAGCGCCCATCTGCTTCTCCACCCCTCCCCCTCTCCTTCTTCTCTGTCTCTCTCTTCCCCTCCCGCAGCTGAGGCTCCATCAGAGCAAAGTTGGCCAGGGTGCTGAGGATGGCTTCATGGCCTCTGCCTCAGGTGCTAGAATGGCTCTGGTCGCAACAGAGCAACACCCCAGATGGGCAGAGCATCGCGCCCTGGTGGGCATGCCGGGTGGATCCTGGTCGGGTGCATGTGGGAGTCTGTCTGACTGCCTCCCCGTTTCCAACTTCAGAAAAATACAAAAAAAAAAGTTATAATGGGAGCCAGATATAAGGAGATGGAAAACATGAGCTATGTAAGAGCTGTAAAGGGCAGAATAAGGACATCCAAGTGAAGAACAACTGGAGTTCAAGAAGGAGAACCTAAAAGGAAAAAGAGGTGGCAATATTAAAAAGAATTAAACCTGGTAATTTCAGAATAAATGAAACACAGGAGACCACAGGCCAGGAAATCCCAGTGAACTTCAGCAATGTGAGAAATATGTATGTAGTGAAAGTCTTTTGAAGGGTGGGAGGACCAAGAACATAAACCATCTCCAAACGCTTCCCCCTTGGCAAAGGAAAGTCTTGCCTATAATTGTTGCTTTAGGAATAAAATGTCTCTGTGATGACCATTTCCTCTATCTCTCTGAAGAGCTGCCCTTTCAATAGCAGAATCTTGGCTGTGTTCAGGACGGGCTGATTTAACACATACAGCAGCCAATCTGTGATGGTTGGATTCCCATTGTCACCTTCTCCTTTTCTGCTTCCTCCTCTACTCTTTAATGAGGATGTCTCTAATTGATTTGAGGATGTCTAGTTAATTAGTGTGTTGGAGGGAGTGAGCTAGAATGAACGGTACAGTCCTTTGCTCAGGCTAAAGGAGTGGATAGTATGCTGTGTAGAGCATTTACTCCAGCCCCATCCTGCCCAGAACCTGAGTCACCACAAGTCTCCATACCCACTCTGGCCCCAGCTGCCATTTCCTTTAGTCTTCATGAACAAAACCCCAATACAAACAAAAACATAGTTGCAAAGAGGCTGCTCAGTGTCACACATTTCAAAATCTTTGTTGGAAGCAGTGAACAAAAGCTCTGTAAAAAGATGTACCAGCAGAAGTGAAATTCACAGCCTATCACTGCAGTGGGGGGACCAGCCTGAGGGATGGATGGACTGTGAGAGCTCTGCCGTCAGGCTCCTTTCTGCCTTGAGGCTACCATGAAGCAGACGAACTCTCAACCCATCTTCCTTGGACCAGGCCTTGAGTTTGGGACAGGATTGGGGCAGGGGACCCTTGAGGAGTACTGGGTGAATGGGAAGCTGCCGCGACCAGCTCAGCCGTGGGTGTGCACGAAAGGAAGGTGCTGCAGGACTTAAGAAAAAACACACACAAGACACAACATACAGAAAAGATGGGTACAGGGGACTCCCAGCCCCTAGGTCTGAGAGCCCAGATCTCTGCAGCCTCATCGTTTTGTTTCTTTAGTCATCAAGCAAATTAGTAGAACCTGGGTTAAATTAGCCTAGAATGGATTCAGGTGTAGAGAAGGATGATTAATACCTTTCAGGAATGTAGAGAAAAGGCCATAGGGAGCAGCTGTTTCCTTTAAACAATCTTATCAGTGCTTGCAGGGGCAGCGTTCTGCCCCCACAGGACTTGGAGTTCCAAAGTCCGCACCAAAGACTTGTCTCAGGACAACTGTCTAATTCCTAGCCATTTTCCTACAGGGAGCCGCTGAAGTTAAGGCAAAAGGCACAGTGTTCATACCCATCCACCTGTGTTCTTGTTCACTGCAAATCTTGGCTGAGGCTCTGCCAGTATGTGCTGGGTGCTAGGCACACAGTGCTGCCAGGTGGCCTAGCCCTGATCTTGTGGAGCTATCTAGGTCCCCCCCGCACCCCCCCCCCCCCCCCCCCCCCGCCAAATCAGACCCTGGCCCAGACATTGGGCTGTAATAGTTCATCTGGAAGGTTGAACTGGGCAGCGCTGGTAGGAAGTGGGGCAGCACACAGAAAGGCTAATGCTGGGGCTCTCTTTTGATGGAGCCGTTGGAGTGACTGTGCAGAATGCACCTCAAATTTGTTGCCCTGATTGGCAAGGATGCAGGAGTATTTACCCATCAGTTCCCAACCATCCTGCAAGGGTTGCTGCTGGTAGCATTACCTTCCCAAGCCCCCGGCCTGGCCGATGCACTCCTGGGGCCTCAGAACAGCAGGGCAGATGCTGAGATAGAAAGCTGGTCTTGCGTTTGAGAACTGCCTGCAGAAGCTGCAGGTGACCTGGGGGCCACAGACAGTGCCAGCTACAGTATCTGATAAAGGGGCTAGGTAAAGTGATGTAAACCAGCAGGCAAATGAATGACTACAATTGTGGCAGGTTTATTGGAGGGAGCTGATAGGGAGTTGAGTGCAGTGGGAGGAGCAAAGACCTACTTCAAATGGGAAATGTCTGTGTCCTGGAAGGGACCCCATTTAGTTAGTGGGAACTGCAGTCATACCTTCCCGGGAGGACAGCTCTTGCATTCTCCAGAGCCTCTATGCTCATACATGAGCCAGGATGGTGACCACATATTCACTTATACCATGAACTGGTTAAAAACACATTATAATTTTTCATCATAGCGTTCTCACTTGCCAGTGCTAGAAATGAAACTCACCGCTAGCTCCTGCCTGCTCTTAGTGACCCCTTCCTATGACTGTTGGTGAAGGAGGCCTGTGTTATCACTCCCTCACCCCACTGGAGGCCCACCTAACACTCCTGCTCCCATCTACCCACTCTTCGCTCCTTTGGGGGAGCTAATACAGATTTTCTGTGGTTTCCCCTCTCTGCCACAGGGACTCCAGCTCAGTGCTGGGTACTGTGCTTTCTTTTGAGTTTAATTTGGTCTTGGGGTTCTTTTGACTTACAGATGGAACTTAAGGAGAGTGGCCATGAGTGCTTTTTAAAATTTTTATTTTCAGTTACAACACTATTCTGTACAAGTTTCAGGTGTACAACGAAGTGGTTAGACAATCACATACTTTGTCCAGGGAACCCTGATATTTCATGTACCCACCTGACACCGTACACAGCTATTACAATATTATTGACTATATTTCCTATGCTGTACTTTACACCCCCATGACTATTTTGTAACTATCAATTAGTACTTCTTAATTCCTTCAACTTTTTTACCCGGCCCTCTCTAAACTACCTGTACTCTGGCTACCCTTCAGTCTGATCTCTGTATCTATGAGACGATTTCTGTTTTGTATGCTTGTTTATTTTGTTCTTTAGATTCCGCATATAAGTAAAATGATATGGTATTTGTTTTTCAATGATTGAGTTATTTCACTTAGCATAATGCCTTCTAGGTCTATCCATGCTGTCACAAATGGTAAGATTTTTATTTTTTTATGGCTGAATAATATTTCATTGTATATATGTACCACAACTTTTTTAACCACTCATCTATGGGTGGGCACTTGGGTTGTTTCCATATCTTGGTTATTGTAAATAACTCTGCAATGAATATAGGAGTACATATATATTTTTGAATTAGTGTTTTAGATTCCTTTGGATATATTCCCAGAAGTGGTATTGCTGAGTCATAAGGCAGTTCCATATTCCCAGAAGTGGTATTGCTGAGTCATAAGGCAGTTCCATATTTAATTTTCTGAGGAACTCCTTTGATAGGCTAAAGTGAGGGAGGAGCTAAGGAAGAAGACTGAGGGGAGAGGAAATAGGAGAGAGTCAGGTATGAGGTCAAGGTCAGAGTGGGAAGAAGAGAAATAATTCCTTGGGACAAAGTATTACCTAGATTCCTACCTAGATTCCTACCCAGAAATTCCCTATTATCTCAGGACCTACAGAGAGGCAAGTGAGCCTCTCATAGAGATCTGCCTCAAGCCTACAACACCATTGATTGCCAGCAACTGGAGTAGTGGGAGAGTAAGATCTTTTTTTTTTTTAATTTTTTTTTTTTAACAGAGACAGAGAATCAGAGAGAGGGATAGACAGAGACAGACAGACAGGAACAGAGAGAGATGAGAAGCATCAATCATTAGTTTTTCATTGCGCGCGTTGCAACACCTTAGTTGTTCATTAATTACTCTCTCATATATGCTTTGACCACGGGCCTTCAGCAGACCGAGTAACCCCTTGCTGGAGCTAGGGGCCTTGGGTTCAAGCTGGTGGGCTTTTTGCTCAAACCAGATGAGCCCTTGCTCAAGCTGGCGACCTCGGGGTCTCGAACCTGGGTCCTCCGCATCCCAGTCCGACACTCTATCCGCTGTGCCACCACCTGGTCAGGTGGAGAGTAAGATCTTTACAGGCCCTAAAGCACTTAGAAATTAAAAGTAGGCCCTGGCAAGGTAGCTCAGTTGGTTAGAGCATCATCCCTATATGCCAAGATTGCAGGTTAGATCCTTTATGAGGACACATACAAGAATCAACTAATGAATGCATAAATGGAATAACAAATCAATGTTTCTCTTTAAAATCAATATAGAAAATTGAAAGTAAATACAACCCCTCAGCATTGTCATTTTCCCCTTCATGACTTTGCTGCTTTAAGCCTGACAGGGTTTGGATCCTGACCTCTCTCAGCTTCCTTTAGGCTAGTTATAGCTCTATGCCTCCATTTTCTTATCCACAAAATGGGGGTAATAATAAGACCTCTCTGATTAAGGTTGTCACAAGCATTAAATTAATTGATATATGAAAAACACGGAGTGAGTGCTCCACTGTTGGAGGCTATTAGTTTTCTTACTAATATGTTTTTTGATATATAACTTTTAAAGTGAGACTTTACCTTTTCTTTCTTACTTTTTTTTTTTTTTTTTTTTTGGTGCTTCTGATTAATTGGTTCCCTAAGCTCAACATCTGGCTGTTAAATGTTATCAGTGATGAATTTAAGCATTCCTCACATTCCTCAGAGCAGCTGAGAATAACAGGATTTGTGTGTTCACGCCATATTTATTAAACAAACAAGGACACATGGCTCATGAAGCATTGCTAGAAGACCCTGGCTGTCAAACTTGAGGGGGACTGAAGCTCCTGGAAGGGCTTTTAAACACAGGGCTGCCAAGCCCCACCCCCAGGGTTTCTGATTCTGGAGATCTGGGTGGCATGCAGAGTTTGCTTTTCTAGCCAGCTCCCAGCTGCTGCTGCTGCTGCTTTGCGACCACACTTTGAGAACCACTGGTCTATAATAAGGAAACCAATCCAGAAGCCACCTGAGAAAACAACTGTCTTAGAAGATAGAGAGCCTTTTAGTAAGGGATGTGATTTAAGTAAGGATTGGTCCTGGGCACCCGAAGCCAAGTGAAGGATGAAGACACAAAAGAACTGAAGGGCAAGACAAGATGGCATAAGGAGCATCAAGTGCTGCAAGAGTTCAGGGTGAAGGGAACTTGGGAAGGATTCTGTAAAGCCAGTAGCCAGGGCCAGGGCCACTATCAAAGCAGCCTGGCCCATGCAGGTTCGCATTGGATTCGGACAGTCGGTAAAGAAACAACGGAGCCACAAACTGGTGGGCCATAGTCTTTAATCCTAGCTTGCACCCGGCGGGCAAGTAAAAAATACACACTGGGCTCCAAAACCCAATCACATTCAGTGCTCACAAAGCCACTGACTTATCCGAGTTTCCTAGAATCAAAGGTTTCTAGCTCACCAGCCTTATTCTCCTCAGTTCCCCATCTCCTTCCTTATCCCAGATACAAACTCTGTACAAACTGGCTTCTCACTCAGCACTCCGCCATCTTGGCTGCTTTTCCTGGCTTCCTCCACGTGGCCTCCTTCCGCTGCTGGCTCTACTTTCTCTGCTCTCTCATGCTAACCTCAGGAACCAAGAGCGCAAGGTCCCGCTTCGTCCCCATTTTATAGTGTAGAAATCCAAACCCTTAATCCAATATACAAAATAGGGAAGTCTCTAATACAAAGTCACTTTCTGAGGCATGATTGGATTGTACCACCCCACATCAAAAAGGGTAGGAAAGGCTTAATCCCAAAACCAAGCCCCAGGCTACAAGGATTCTGCCTGCCTTTAGCCCACCCCAACACACATTAATATCACCTGGGCGACGGCCTCCTCGTGTTATCTTTAACAAAGTGAGCATAATACATCTTATCCGCCCAACGGATTCACTGAGAGGAACTGTTGGGCAAATAAAATATATTATGCTCACTTTGTTAAAGATGGTGCTGCCCACATAGAGACCTGTCACCCAGGTGATATTAATGTGTGTTGGGGGTGGGCTGTGGGCAGGCAGAATCCTTGTAGCCTGGGGCTTGGTTTTAGGATTAAGCCTTCCCCACCCGTTTTGATGTGGGGTGGTACAATCCCATCATGCCCCAGATAAGTGACTTTGTATTAGAAACCTCCCTATTTTGTATATTGGATTAAAGGTTATGAATCTACTGGCTACTGGCTTTACAGGAACCCTTTGGACTGGGTCTCCGTGGCTGGGTTGACCACTGTTCAGCATGTGACCCTTCAAGTGCAGTGTGGTGATCCTAGAACATGAGATTCTGCCATGGAGAGGTGGGGTCTAGGGTCTGTCCTCCAATCTGTGCGGACTTGTGGCTGTAGGGCCAACATCAGTTAGGCACAGCAGGCTTGGTGCCCAGGGCCTATATGTTCAGGGCCCATGAATATATTTTAATTTCTTTTAAAATCAGAAGCAGCCCTGGCCGGTTGGCTCAGTGGTAGAGCGTTGGCCTGGCGTGCGGAGGTCCCGGGTTTGATTCCCGGCCAGGGCACACAGGAGAAGCACCCATCTGCTTCTCCATCCCTCCCCCTCTCCTTCCTCTCTGTCTCTCTCTTACCCTCCCGCAGCCGAGGCTCCATTGAAGCAAAGATGGCCTGGGCGCTGGGGATGGCTCCTTGGCCTCTGCCCCAGGTGCTAGAGTGGCTCTGGTCGCAACAGAGCGACGCCCCGGAGGGGCAGAGCATCGCCCCCTGGTGGGCAGAGCGTCGCCCCCTGGTGGGCGTGTCGGGTGCATGCGGGAGTCTGTCTGACTGTCTCTCCCCGTTTCTAGCTTCAGAAAAATACAAAAAAAAAAAAAAAAAAATCAGAATCAAAGAATATAAAAAGAATGACTATATAATAATGAATCCAGACTGGATTATATTCACCTTTATACAAACAGTTGTAAAATAAAATTTTAAGATTTATCATATAGGAAAGGGCCCACGATTGCAAAAGTACCAAAGTCCCTAAAAAGTCATAATGGGCCTGCCATTTGAGTATGATGGAAGTGATGCTATGTGACTTCTGAGTGCTTCAGCAATGGTCATGCAGCTTCTGCCTGGTTCTCCTGAGATGCTCCCAATCCCGAGTCAACCATGCTGGACAGGCCATGAGGCCCCTCAGCTATGGACTGTATGAATAGCCACCTTGACTATTCAGCCGGTCAGAACCCTCAAGAGTCCTGCAGCCCAAGACGGCAGCCACAAGAGCGATTCCAAGCCGGCGAATTCTCCCCAAATTTTCTATCCACAAAACTGTGACCAAAATGAAATGGTTTGTTTGAAACAGCTAAGTTTCGGGGTAATTTGTTACGCTGAAGTGGCAACCAGAACATTCAGGCAAGGAAGGAAACTCAGAGGCTGATGCTGTTTTCAGTCAATTTCATAATAATAAACTGAATTGTTAACTACTGACAGCCCACTTATTCACTGAGGAGCCTGCCATGCAATATGATCACTTCTGTTACTGTCCAAGGATTTGGGAATGAGCATTGCCTGGTGGCAGTGGGGCGCTGTGGAGGGATTTGAAGTTGGGAGCAACAGGGCTGTGCTTTTCAGGGATCACTGTGGCTGGGGAATAAAGATGGAATGCTGGGGTGTAGGCAGAGGCATGAAGAAGTGCCCAGAGTTCTTAAATACAAATCACAGAAACCACATCCAGCCGTTTACACAGCAAAGAAGTCTACTGAATAACATCTTTTAAAAATTTTTTTTTTTTACTTTTTTTGAGACTAAGGCTGGACAGAAAGGGCTGGCAATCTGTGAACAAGACCAAATCGTGCCAGGGTATAGCAGGAAGGGAGCCAGGTCATGGAGAGCAGTCACTGGACACTCACGACTATTGTACAAAAATCACCATCTCTGCCTCGATCCTTGGGTGGAGGTTGTAGTAATTGAATTTCCAGGGAGTAGGAGGAGAAAGCATCTATGCTTGTTATTTGTGGGGCCACCTCTTTAGGACCCACCACAGCTTGTTTGGATACTGGGAAGCCCTAGGCTTAAAAATAAATTCTACTCCAGCAAGTGATGGCTTGGCTCAGCCAACAATGTGGGGCAGGTGTGACCAGGTGTGGGCAAGGAGGGAAAACCAGCTCTGAGAGGATTTGAAGAGTCAGTTGGGGTAGCTAGCGGCCCTGAGTCAGGCTTTAGCTACACAGTGCTTGGGCTCAAACTCTGGCTCTGCCACTCGGCAGTGAGGTGCCCTTGGACAATTAATGTGATTGATTTCCCTAAATCTGTTTCCTTACCTGAGGAGATAGGGTTGTGGTCAGGATGAAATGTGACCATTTTGATAAGGTGTCTACAATAGTAGCTGCCTATGATAAGAACCCGGGAGGCCTCAGCTATTGTTGTATTATTTTAGTAATTAGAGGTAGTGCTGGTGAGGAGAGTGAGGAGTCAAGGATAACACTCAGAATTCTGTTTGGGCCCCTGGAGGTGCAGGGGCCCAAAGAAATGTGAAAGATGCGGACTTGGGGGAAGAAGCTGCATTCTGCACAGGTGGGAAACTTGGGGACAGATGTCCAGAGGGTTATAGGAGATACGGGGCTGGGCTTCAGGAACACATCTTAGGCTAGGGACAGGTTTGGGAGTTCTTGGCAATCAGATGGTGACTGCACCATGGGATCCCATGAGAGGCCGAGAGAACAGTGCCTAAGGGGAGCCTAAGAAATACAACATGAGTGGGTTTTCCCAGAAGTAGACTCTGGGTCAAGCACTCCAGGCTAAGTAGTTTGGAGATGACTTTGAGCAACACCAGGAGGAGAGTGGGGAAGAGAGCAGGGAAGAGGTTAATATGGGCAGAGCTAGAGACGAGATCTGGATGCAAGGGGTTTATTGGCGGTAAGGGAAAGAACTCGGCCAGGATGTACGCTTAGGTCTAGATGAGCCTTAGCTTAATCCATGGGCAGAGAAGGATTTGGAGCAGAAATGGCTCTATAGAGTTGAGGGGCAGCCTTGTATCAGCCCCCTGTTAGCAGATCAAGTGTTGAGTATGTGTGTGGTTGTGTATGTGTGAGAGAGTGTGGCTTGGGTTAAGGGCTTTTGTTAGCAGAGGGCAATCGCTCAGGGACAATGGTGAGCTGTTAGTAGGCTCACCATTAATGGGGGAAGGTGTCAGAGTCCTGAAAAGGGAATCTGAGTGAGGCACCCACAGCACATAGGAAGAAAACAGTATGAGATGTGATAATTAGCAGGTAACTGGGGCATAACCCTACTGGGGACCTCTGGGAGGCCAGATTAGAAGGCACACCTGAGTTATTTACAGCCCAGACCTGAGCAGAGTATTTATACTCTAACTCTTGCCAGTCTTCGGTCCAGGCTTTCTCAGGGCATGTTAATTTTTGGCACCTCTGGCTAGTGGGCAAAGTGGACTCTAGAGACCAGAGAAAGCCCCCAGGGGAAGGCGTGAGGAGTTGGGTACTGGAGGCCGGGTGGGCACGCAGACGCAGTGGTTAGGGCAGAGATGCGAACAGGGCAGAACAGAGTCCGCTACAACAACCTTTAAGGGGGACGAGAGGAAGATTGGAAGAGGTGCGGAGCCAGAGGACCCATTTGTGCGGACACTCACACAGCGATACGTTTTATTATGCACGCGTGTGCATCCCACTCCTATTGTGTCTGTACTTTATACTGATAGCCTGCTAGGGGCGACTCCTAAAATCCCATCACGGGTTTCTGTTGAGCCAGTCATACCCGGTCTAGTCAGACGCGCCCAGGCCAGGAGAACATGGGACGCGCGGCCAGGGTGGGCTGGGGAAGTGAAGTTCATTGGTGGCTAACCTCAAGGAGGAGCTGGAAACATTCCCTGGAAAATAAGGAGCGGAAAAGCCTTTAATGATTAGTCAAATCCCTCATAATCCTGGATGATGACAGCAGATCCGGATCCTTTAACGGATTTAGGGTTCCAAAACGACTGGGGGAGGGGCGACTCGAGTGAGACAAACGGGACGGCTCGGCTCCGGCAGCAGATTTGTATGCTCCTGCCCAACAGTCCAGGGCGCTAAGGAGCCCCCAAACGCTGGCGCCGACCTATTATAAACCGGCACCTCCCGGGGCGCCCCGGAGATGGGCACACTCGGAGGCCCGCTCGCTCTCTCCTTTCTAAGTCTCCTGAACTGCTAGAAGCGTCTCCCCCCTCCTCGGAGGACTCTGAGCGAAGCACTCCTGGGCTCGAGCCGCTGTTTCCGAGTCCTCAGGGGCTGGGGCTCTGTGCGGATCCCGCAGAGTCGGGCGCTCCAGAGTACAGCCAGCCCCAGCAGCAGCGGGGCTGGGAGCCGGGCCCAGAATAGCAGGGCCGGGAGGCGGAAGGCGATTTTCACTGGGGAAGGAGCGGTGAAAGTGCAGTGGCGTAGCGAACATAACTGGCACCCCCCTCCCCTTCAACTACGCTTTTCTTGTTTGTCTTAGAGACCATTTGGCGCCCCTCTGCGAGTGGCACCGGGGGCATGATAGACCCCCTTGCCACGTTACTGTGAAAATGCTGCGATAAAGAAGGCCGGCCAGGGTTCACCTCTCTCCCTCCACCACCTTCTCCTGAGCCCTTCTGTGCAGGGGGGCGGCGTGGAGGACGTTCCTGGCGTGGAGGACGTTCCTCTTCTGAGGTGACTAACTTTTTTACAATGAAAAGGACAAAAATAAATAGAAGAAAACAGTATCATAAAAGAAATTTTATTCATTGCAAAAATAATACAGTACATACATAATATGATAAATGCATAAAAACATTTGTAGCCCTGGCCGGTTGGCTCAGCGGTAGAGCGTCGGCCTAGCGTGCGGAGGACCAGGGTTCGATTCCCGGCCAGGGCACACAGGAGAAGCGCCCATTTGCTTCTCCACCCCTCCGCCGCGCTTTCCTCTCTGTCTCTCTCTTCCCCTCCCGCAGCCAAGGCTCCATTGGAGCAAAGATGGCCCGGGCGCTGGGGATGGCTCTGTGGCCTCTGCCTCAGGCGCTAGCGTGGCTCTGGTCGCAACATGGCGACGCCCAGGATGGGCAGAGCATCGCCCCCTGGTGGGCAGAGCGTCGCCCCTGGTGGGCGTGCCGGGTGGATCCCGGTCGGGCGCATGCGGGAGTCTGTCTGTCTCTCCCTGTTTCCAGCTTCAGAAAAAATGGGGAAAAAAAAAACAAACATTTGTAATATTTTACATTATAATTATGCTTACATGCCTATTAATTCTTAATAATAATTGTAAGAAAAAAGTACTCATTTAGATACAAATACATCACATCACACGCAATGGATCGACTCTGCATGGATCGAATAGACATTGACAGATTAGTCCTCCAATATCAAAAAGGAGGACATGCAAGAGGACACTTTTCCAGGGAGGGTGTTACTTACAAAAGAATGACTATCCTCCCTGAAGGAGACGATTGGTCACCTTATCCTATTCAATAATTGCAAGGTCCCCTTAAACTCTAACCTCCGCCCCTTCTTTCATACTCTAAGATCTCTCTGCTTCGCTTTCCCGGTTTCTCTGTGTCCAGTATGAGCAGATTAATAAAAAACCTGTTTCTTTCATCTGCAAAATGGGTTTGGAAGATCCTTCCGAAACGCCTTTGGCACTGTGCAGTGGTCACTGTGTGGGGTGGCCAAAGTTGGCCGTCGCCTTGGTGTCTCTCCGTGATCTCTCACCTTTCCTGGCAGAGGCTAAGAGAGGAGAGACTCCGAGACCCCGGTCCAAAGCCAAACGACGCGGGCATCTAAAGCCGCCTCCGCCCCGGAGGAATTCAAAGGACAGTTGTTCCAAAATTAAGTTATTGTTTTGCTAATCCCGGGAACAGCTTGTGAGGGGAGATTTGGGTCTTCCTTTAATATTGGAGAGTTAATGCTCAGCCTCTTGTAATTATCTTCAACGGAAGTCCCGCGTTTAATCTGAATTAAACCCACTTGAGGTCCCGGCAGAGGACCCACTTGAAGTCGCGGCGAGAAGGAGACCCACTTTCCTGGCCTCCGGCTCCCACGTGACCACAGTGAGCCGCGGGCGTACCGGCTAGGCGGAGATTTGCTACTTCCTCGTTGGGTGATTGAGGACTGCTTGGACCTGGGGGGGGGGGGGGTGGTACTGATGAGCGTTTGCTTCCCGGGTTCTATGTTTGAAAAGGGTGGGCTCAGGGTTCCCAAGGATTCCGGTTGGGTGGGCTCGAAATCTTCGGTGTGAGAGCCAGGTATAGTTTATCCATGCGCTGTGTTTAGCGCCAAGTTTAACAAATATGGACCTCTTGCAGGAAAACCAGTTTTCTTTGAACAACCATGAACTGACAATAATTTGTTACCTTCTGGGAGGAGGGACCTGTCCCAGTAGACAGGTTGTCTCCTTACTACCCGTATTTAGGTTTGTAAGATAAAATATTAGCACATACACTTTAAAAAGTATTCCTTTTTTTTAATCTGTGTTGTAGTAATATAATGTTATAGTAATTAACTATATAGAAATATAAAAATATGGAAGATATATAAAAGTAATTAAGATACATTAAAATCAATTAAGGAAATAAAATAAAGTTATGCCATCTGGATAGGAATTAATATAGTGTGTACAAATATGATAAACAGACTGACTTTCCAGCAGGGCCCAGTTAGTGTGTGTGTGGTTATACATAGATAAGAAGTGGCTTGATGTCATAACTCTGTAAGTTAACTTATGTTAACTTCTTGTTTATACAAGAAGCTTCCCTAGGAACATCTTAAAAGTGGCTTGATGTAACATTTCAGTAGATTAACATAAAAAGGGCTCCCTGAGAGGAACTCCCAAAAAGGAGGGTTGAGGTGATAATCCTGTAGATTGACACCTGTTACAAGGCGTTGGCCGGAAAAGGTACTAAAGCTAAGAGGACCCCTACTGCAGTAGTTGCCCAGACTCCAACGTGAACTTCGACTGTCTCCACGCGGCTCTGAGCTGACCAAAGACAGCCGAGAGGAGCACGCCGACAAGGCCCCCTTAAGCTGTACCCAGGCACGCCAAAATGATTTGTGAGTAATAAATTGCCTGTGTGATTCTTGCAACTAACTGTGTGTTGGTCTCCGGCCTTTCCTCCCGTGGCAGTTAGTGTCAGCTCTAATAAGTAGAATCCTCATAGCTGCCTCAAGAGTAGTCTCAAAGAGGCTGCCAGCCCTACTGATAAGCCTGAGTGTCCCACTGCACAGGGAAGTTGAATCAGGGACGTCTGATCCAGGTAGAGCTTGGGCTCTACTGGGACACTCTGAAATTATTGGACCTTCGGTAATTTCGTTTACTAAGCCTGGCACCTGTAGCCAGGTCCCTCTCCTCCTGTCTGTCTCTATTTCTCTCCCTTCTTTCAGTTCCTGTGAGTAGAGCCCTGGAGGGTAGACCTGCCTGGAGGTAGAGTGGACACGGATTCCACCTTTCACCTGGTGATTTTTGGGACGGCCTTCTCGGTCCTGGCGGTGGAGTTGGATGCTGGCAGAGGTCATATGGGTGGCAGTGGTGTGAGTGTGACGGTGAGTGGAGCCCTAGGTCTTAATGTGCAGCTAGAGGGTGGAAACGAGGCTTCCGGGCAGGTGCGGGCAGGTGCGAGGGGAACCTCCACCCAGAGAATCTGGAGGGAAAAGGGAACAACACCACGCGTGGTCTGAAACCTGCAACTTGTAGAGGGACAGGCAGATAGCGGGGTCGTGGTGGACAAGGGGACAGAAGGAGAGGAGATGGGGGAGGGGGTGGTTGAGGGGATTGCAGCTGTGAGGGCGGCTACCGAAGGGAGGGGAACTGGTGGCGTCCCCATCTCACGGGTCTGGAGCGATGACGCGTCCGCGCCTGGCTGATTGGAGCCCTCCTGGCCTTCCGCGCCCGACGGGCAGACCTGTTGTATAAAGCGTCCTCTTAGCTGAGCCCCTTCTTGCAATGGTGACCTACAGAGAGTCAAGCCTCGCCGACTGAGAAGTCATGACGGGCCGAGACACGCTTTCGGAAGGGCAAGCTAGGAGCAAGGGGGTGGTGCTGGGCAGCTCCCCCACCGGCCCGCGCCCCCTGGGTTTCGCCATCACCGATCTGCTGGGTCTGGAGGCCGAGCTGCCGTCTCCTGCCGGACCCGGGCCGGGATCGGGCTGCGAGGGCCTCGCGGCAGCGCGCTGTTCTGGCACGGAGCACGGCGGCCCCTGCCTAGCGCGCGGGGCCCTGCCCCTGGATCTCGGCCTCCTCTGCGGCTTCGGCGCACAGCCTACGGCGGCCGCTCCGGCGCCGTGCCTGCTCCTAGCTGACATGCTCCTGCCTCCCCCGAGGCCGGAGCCCATCGCCCCGCCAGCCCCCCGCCGCCTGCCGTCCCTGCTTGGCCGCCAGAAGCGCAGCGAGAGCGTCCCCACGTCCGGTAATGAGGGCAGCCCACCCCGCTCCTGTCCCGGTTCCCGCCGGCTAAGGCGCGCAGGAGTGACGGCGTCGCCCCACTGCGCCCCACTGCCCGCCCCCCAGATCTAAGGGGAATTATGACCCCAGATCCTGGCCGGTCCCGAGGAGGCGCATCCTCGCGCCCTCGCCTATTGCCTGTCCCTAAATCCCTGCCTCTCCTCGGGAGTCTGAGCGCGGCAGATGGTGAAGAGCGCTGCCAGCCAGTTTTGAACTTACCATGGGGGTCTTGAGGAGCAGCAGCGGTCGGCCAAGGGCCTTTCCCCGGCGCCCCGCGGGAATCTCGTCCTCTGGGAACCGCGTAGATCGGGAAGGCCTGAATAACCCGGTAACGCTTGGGCGCTCAAAAGTTTGCAGAATTGATTGAATGATTGATGGGTCCGGGAAGAGAGCGGGTTCTGGAGCCCTGGGTCTGTCCGCCTCCCCGGTGCTGGAAGGGAGTGTGAGGGCTGCGGTAGTCTTTTCCTCTTTTTAACCGCCGTCCTTTCGCCTCCCTGTTTGTGAGAACGGAAGCGGCCTCGCCAATCTCATTGTAGTTAGGCTGAGCGTTTTGTTGCGAGTCCACATATTTCCTCAAAGACGTCGAGGTGGATTTTAGGGAAAACGGAAGAAGCAATAAAATTATATAAAGGCCGAGAAACTGAGACAATTAGGGTGTTGGGGGGGGGGGAGACGGAGAACTACATAAGAAAACAGGACTAAAAGAAACTATGTTGTAGAATCTAGAGCCGAGCATTCAGGCAGCCAAAGCAAAAAGAGCACATTGGGTTTCCATCGGCAATCAAAGGAAGGCAGTAGGCAAGTGAGCTTCGCCGAACTCCAAAAGGACTTTATTTCATGAGTCAATGAACGCTGTTAGTCTTTTTCACTAAAAAGGCAGAAGCCACATACATAGGACGGGATCTTTCCTCTGTGAATGCTAATAAAACTAAAAGCAAAAACTAAATCTTTGTGAGGGAATTTCTTGAAGACCAAGAGCAATGCTACCCAATAGAATAAGTGACTGCGAGTGTAATGAAAATTTCTTAAAGCTACAGTACAAAGAAAAAAGAAATGAAATTAATTTAAGTACTATGTTATATTTAATCCAATGCATACAAAATACATTTACATGTAATGAATATAAAAATAATTAATATTTTACTTTTGCAATAATACTAAGTCTTCTAAATCAACGAATTGTATTACATTTACAACAGGTCTCAATTTGGACAAGCCACAATTCACATGTTCAATAACGTCATGTATCTAATGTACCAGATTGCACAGTCTGAGTATTAAAATATAATCCAAGCATACAGTTTTCTGGTGAGCTGAGTGATGTGGAATAAAACTAATATTTTGTTATTTTTTCTATTAATTAATTTTTCAATACCTTGAAGCAAAAAATGTCTTTTAACAATGAATTTGACAGTAGTTTGCTCTTCTAACTTTCTTTTTTATCCAGATCTTTTTGTTATAAAGGATATAAAAAAATAAAGCATAGTGGGGTTCTTACTATTTTTTCAAGTGCACTTAAGAATCATCTGGGCGCATTGGTCAAGAAGGAGTTTCTGGGCCTCACCTCCAGAGATTCAGAACTGGTGCAGCAGGACAAGGAGTGCAGTTTTTTTGGGTTTTTTTTTTTTTTAATTATTGATTTTAGAAAGAGAAGAAGTGGGAGAGAGAGACAGACAGGAAGAGAAAGAGATTGATCTGTTGTTCCACTTATTTATACTTTCATTAGTTGACTCTTGTATGTGCCCTGACTAGGGATTGAACCCACACCTTGGGTATCAGGATGACACTCTAACCAACTGAGCTATCTGCCCAGGGCAAGGAGGGCAGTTTTGACAAGAATTCTGATGTCACAAACCTCAGCCCTCCTTTGAGAAACGTTGATAAGAAAGTTGAAAGACAAAGGAAGTAGATGAATTTGGAAACTGAGTGGGGACAGAAAATTCAATTAGTGACCAAGTAGCTTTGTTTCAACTTCACCATTTATTACCTGTGTAAGATTGGGCAAATTATTTAATCTTTCTGTGTCTCAGTTTTCTCATCTGTAAGAACAGGATACTAATAGCTACCTTGGAGTTCTTTTGTTTTATGAGGAATAATTGCAATGATGCATGAACAATGCTGAGCACAGTGCCTAGGGTTATAGTGAGTGCTAAAAATGCTAGCTTGTATTGCTAAATACTATTCACATTCTTCAACAGGTTCATGGCTTTAATCTTCATATTAAAAAATCCAGAAAATAAAGAGAAAAATATGCTGACCTTTAAAGTCCTCTCTTTCTCCTTGTGCTAACAGATGAGGACGGCCCATCTGGAAACAGGACTGACCTGAAGTTGTCCCCCATCCCTGGCAAGAGGAAGAAGAGGCGGCACAGGTACAGGGCCAGGCTGCATTCCCTAACCCTTTCTTCAGGGCACACAGCATCTGAGAGTATGTGGTTCTGCATTAGGACAGACCCCGTGGCCTCAAGGTTGGCAGTGGGAAGGGTACAAGAACATAATTCTGCAAAGTGTAGGAAGCTGCAGGACAGTCTTTGAAGCATTTAAAAGACCACAATTTTGTGGGCCTTTAAAATGGGTCTTCTTAGAATAAGTTGATGGAATACATTGAGGAAGAAAAAAATGCTGAAGTGCTCTGTCTTATTTGAACCAAACTTCTGCTTTCCAGAGGTTAATCATTCAGAGGCGGGGTGTTCAGTTATTATGAGGTGGCCTTTTGGGGTGTAGACAGTGGAGGTACACATGGGGTCCCTAAGCAGGGAAACTTGGCATCCTCCTTTCCACACGTGCCCACGTGTCTTTCGGACCTCCCTGCAGGACTGTTTTCACTGCCCAGCAGCTGGAAGAGTTGGAGAAGGCATTCAGCGAGGCACACTACCCTGATGTGTATGCCCGGGAAATGCTGGCCACGAAAACTGAGCTCCCTGAAGACCGAATACAGGTGTCTGGGCTTCCCTTCTCCTTCCCAAACACCATAGAGAACAAGTTAATATCACACAGAGTGTGACCCACAGCCACCTCTGAACAGCCAAACACAATCCCTTGCACAGGCAAACTGAGGGTCACTAGCTGCAGGTACCATGGTGCTAGACTTCCTTTATGCTTATTGCAAGAGGATATCCCCTGACACCTTCATGTCTTCTTTCATTAAATCATTCTTTAAAATCACAATATCATGTACTGCAACTAGAAATTATATAAAGTTATATCAATGAAAGGAAGTGACCACCATTAATTAACCTTCAAAGAAACCAATGTAAGTAGCCTGATGTGGCCTTTCTGCACACTGTCTCCATGTCTCACTCTCACACACACATACATACGTGTGTGTGTGTATATGTATGTATATGCACATATTTTTACATATATATATATATATATACTCACATACATATAGAATTTTGTTTTGTTTTTACAAAAAGGTATGCTATACAACCTTTTTGTTTGACAACACATCTTGGACATTTGTCCAAGTCAAAAGATATGTCACAAACACTTTTTTTTTAAAACAACTAAACCATATTCCATACTATTCCATTAGCTAATAGTTTTCCATGAGAAATATCACCAGTAACCCAACAACCTGAGGATTAGAAGGGGCCAGTGAGTGAATGAACTCTTTCCAAACCATGAAAAAAAATCACGAAACATTTTAATTGACTTCTTCACACAGTGTGGGGAAGAATACTTTAATGTTATTTTTGTCAACTCTATGGAAAACTTTAGTGGAATTGGTTACACATTATCCCACAATGGTGAGTCCCTGTGTTTTTGAGTGATGGTGGGCACAGTTCCTGAAAGGTCTGGGTCCTATGAACCCCTGAGTTTGTCCATTTTAGAACTCCCTGCTCAAAGCACGTCCAAGGGCGCTAGACCCATTGTCTCTGTCCGCCCTATTCCAGGTCTGGTTTCAAAACCGGAGGGCCAAATGGCGGAAGCGGGAGAAGCGCTGGGGCGGCAGCAGCGTGATGGCCGAGTATGGGCTCTACGGGGCCATGGTGCGACACTGCGTCCCTCTGCCCAACTCTATCCTCAACTCTGCGGGCAGCAGTCTGGCCAGTTTCTGTGTTCCCTGGCTCCTTGGTAAGGAAGATGGCCCTGCAGGGTGCTTGAGGGCCAGATATGTGGGGGTTGGTGGTCCCATGTGGAGCAGCCATTTGCAAATCAAAACAATGTGAATTTACTCTGATTTCAGCCCAGAAGACCACATCAGATTTTTACTTAATCACAAGCTTTGGTCAATTGCTTTATTTTTCATTGAAACTGTGTAGACTGTGTGGCAGGTTCACATCAGGCCTTGGCCTTTTTTTTTTTTTTTTTTTTTGTATTTTTCTGAAGCTGGAAACGGGGAGACAGACAGACTCCCGCATGCGCCCAACCGGGATCCACCCGGCACGCCCACCAGGGGGCGATGCTCTGCCCCTCCGGGCCTCGCTCTGCCGCGACCAGAGCCTCTCTAGCGCCTGGGGCAGAGGCCAAGGAGCCATCCCCAGCGCCCGGGCCATCTTTGCTCCAATGGAGCCTTGGCTGCGGGAGGGGAAGAGAGAGACAGAGAGGAAGGAGGGGGTGGGGGTGGAGAAGCAAATGGGCGCTTCTCCTATGTGCCCTGGCCGGGAATCGAGCCTGGGTCCCCCGCACGCCAGGCCGACGCTCTACCGCTGAGCCAACCAGCCAGGGGCCAGGCCTTGGTCTTAAGAGTAGGGTGATATACTTCTATTATGTGAAATATGTTTCCCCACTGTTGAGTGTTTTTAGAATTTTTGGAAACTAAAATTTATAGCTCATGGTAATAGGAAACAGAATATCGCAAAGTGAGCAGTGAAACTGGAGGCATGAACACCCTACATACCCAAGACAGGGGGTCTGGTTTCTGGTACTGGTTCTGCCGTTAACAGCCTGCCACACAGCTTTTATTTTCCTTACATTTTTGATGCTACAACAGGCTACACTGGTGAGGTGCAAGCTTTGTGAAAGGCAGAAACCTTGGGACA
Source organism: Saccopteryx leptura (assembly GCF_036850995.1). Taxonomy (NCBI): domain Eukaryota; kingdom Metazoa; phylum Chordata; class Mammalia; order Chiroptera; family Emballonuridae; genus Saccopteryx; species Saccopteryx leptura. The sequence continues at coordinate 173,112,172 of NC_089507.1, forward strand.
AACTGAAAACACAAGGCCAGTGTGTTTGAAATGGAAGTTTATTTTAAAAGTGCCTGGGTGCAAGAAGACTGAGACCAGCAAAGGGTGTCAGTGCTGAGCTGTGGGAGGGAGCATTGGATATAGGGGTTACTGCAGGCACTTGCCAGCAAAGGGTTGCCTGTACCTGGACATGCTCAGATTAGCATATCGGGGTTTATGGCCGTGGTCATTGACTTGATGATGAACAGGAAGAGGGGAATTCTGCTGCAGAAACAAGTTATTTTTCTTTCTGGTGTCCTTGGTAAATTTTGAAGACAGCCAAGGGAAATCTCTCGGGAATCTCAGAAATCTCTCAGGAATAGCTGAGACTTGGCATCTCTGAGCCTGTGCTAGGCTTTCACAAACAACTATTGGGATTTAAACTCCCCTGAAGGTCAGGTCCCTCCCCAATGCAAGCTCTACCTGACATTCCTGCCAAGGTAAACTTTTTGTTACATTTCAAAGTGAAGGCCAGGAAGCCATTAGAAAAGAGAATAGCAAACAAATTAACTACATCCTCACAGTGGGGGTGAGAATGTTCTGTTGAGCCCAGGTAAGAAGTTGGGTGAGGGGAATTTGAGTTTTAAAGGGGCGGATGTAAAGGAGCCAATTTAAGCCTAACATTTTGCGGCTGGTTGTTCTGAGGGAACTCGACCCTTTTTGGTCTATTTGCTATTAGCAGAGACCAAGGGGCAAGAATCACAGTTTGAAAGAATGAGTCATAACAGCACCCTGGGCAGGGTGGAAGATGGGAGTTAGAGTTCTGGGGTTGGCATTTTAGGTTGGAGAGGAAAAAGATTTTTGTTCAACAAACATTTTCTGAGACTCTACCAACCAGGCACTCTGCTGAGACTGGAGATACTAATGGTAAATACAGTCTTGACTTTGCCCTAAAGGATTGAAGACACTGAGAGAAAGAAAATTCGGGGGGAGGGGAAATAAAGCTCACCACTCAGAACTTAAGACCAGGGGTGTGGGAGGGGGGAGGGGGAGGTGCTGACTGGCACCTGCAGGTCCATGGCCATATCAGAAACTGGGCTCAGTGCTGCCAGACATTCTGATTTTTTTTTTTTTTTTCATTTTTCTGAAGCTGGAAACGGGGAGAGACAGTCAGACAGACTCCCGCATGCGCCCGACCGGGATCCACCCGGCACGCCCACCATGGGGCGATGCTCTGCCCACCAGGGGGCGATGCTCTGCCCATCCTGGGCATTGCCATATTGCGACCAGAGCCACTCTCGCGCCTGGGGCAGAGGCCACAGAGCCATCCCCAGCGCCCGGGCCATCTTTGCTCCAATGGAGCCTTGGCTGCGGGAGGGGAAGAGAGAGACAGAGAGGAAAGTGCGGCGGAGGGGTGGAGAAGCAAATGGGCGCTTCTCCTGTGTGCCCTGGCCGGGAATCGAACCCGGGTCCTCCGCACGCTAGGCCGACGCTCTACCACTGAGCCAACCGGCCAGGGCCGACATTCTGATTTTTGAGAGAAGCTGGAGATCTGGCTTTTGGTGTACAATCTCTTGATTTTAAAATGTTGGCAACAGTTTTTAAAATAAAATTTAAAAATTACTATGTTACGTAAACAAGGCAATTTTGCTGGCTGCACCTGGCTGGCACACTCCCATTTTCAGCCCCACCAGTGGGTGTTACCTATAGGACTCTCCTGAGGTTCTGGAGGGAGGCACTGACAAAGCATTTCTAACGGGACTTAGAGAAAAATAACAAAGGAAAAATTTACTTACTAAATTTAGAGATATCTATTTTTACTTTTTCTTTTTTTGCAAGGGATGCATAAAAAATCCACAGGGATGTTAAGAAAACCTGGAAGTGAAGAAAAGCTGGCTGGACTCTGGGGCTCTGATCACCTCAAGGAAGGCTCTAGTTCAAGTCCAGCAAGTTTCCAGAGAGTCTCCAATGAAGGCAGTCCTGAGAATGACTTGCAAGATGTTGCCATTGATCTCTCCAGCTCCACGTGGCAGGAGACCAAGAAAGTGCACCAGCGCTCCGGCCTGGGCAGGTGAGAGCCTTCGGAGGCCCAGAGATCCCACCTTCAAAGGTTGAAAATACACTAATTCTTCATTTGGTTTTTTTAAGAAACAAATGTTGTCCAAGATAAATCATCTCAGTTGGATTTTCTTCCTAGTCTTGGGATAAAGTTCAGTGCTACTTGCTTTAAGAAGACAAGTGGGTGACTTAGAGAAAACTCCATTTTCTTCCAGAATGGAAACCACTCCTTAAAGGCACTTGAACCAGTTTGGTGTAAAAATTTTATTGTCTTCTGTAGAACTGGAGGAAGATTAAAAAAAAAAAATTCAGTGAGAGAAGGGTAGGCAGAGACAGACTCCTGCATGCACCCTGACCAGGATCCACCTGCTAAGCCCACTAGGGGGCAATGGTCTGCCCATCTGGGGTGTTGCTCCATTGCTTAGCAACAGAGCTCTTCTTAGTACCTGAGGCAGAGGCCATGGAGCCATCCTTAGTGCCTGGGGCCAACTTGCTACAATTGAGCCATGGCTGCAGGAGGGGGAGAAAGAGAGAGAGAGAGAGAGAGAGAGAGAAGCGATAGGAGCGATAGGGAGAGGGGTGGAGAATCAGATGGGCACTTCTCCTGTATGCCTTAACCAGGAATCGAACCCAGGACATCCATACAGCTGCTTGACATGTTTCTACTGAGCCAACTGGCCAGGGCAGAAGGAAGATTTTAGTTAAAACAACATTTTCACTGCTGGACATTATTTGAGATTTGTTCAATATACTGTGTCAATTAATATGTTAGAGAATCAGATGTCTTTATAAGTAGTGAAGACCCCATACAGACATACAAGTGAATGATCTTTATTTGAATTTGACCTCAGACATTTCAGTTTTCTCCTGGGCAATAATTTTGTATTCTCCTGAGTTTCATTTGATATGTTACATGTATTGGAGCTCATAAAAAAACAAAGAAAGCCATTCTTTCCTCTTTCTTTCTGATATAACATAGGACCATATTAAACAACTTGATTATTCTGTAAACATTGTTTTAAGTTTAGACCAAGTTTCTTGATCTTCTAGAATTTATGTATGAATGTGATCTGTATTTCCTGTAGTTCTTTTGCCTCTTATTTACTATGTAAAAATAAACAGTGTGTGTGTGTGTCTCTCAGGGTGCCGCTTCTGTTACACACTTGCACGCCTTCATATTGTTGCTGGTCCCCAGGCAAGCCCTTTCTCCCACTGTCCCCTCCAATCTGGGACTATCTAAAAGCATTTCATTCTTCAAGCTGCAGAACTTGTCATATATTGCTTTATAAACATCTATGAGGCAGTAGGCATATCTAATTCACCTTGTAGAGTTTGGAGTCCAGAGAGAGCTGAGGGGGAAATGCAGAGCTTCATGAAGAAGGCAGAGTGGGTAGGGAAAGTAGGAGCACTACTTGCAAGAGCTTCTTCTGGGAATCGGTCAGAAAGGGCCGGTTCTCCTACCTCTCGTGATGAGAAAACAGGACTCCCATCCTTTGGCCTGTTTCTGTACTATTGTAAAAATTAAATGTCACCTATCCTCACTGTAAAAACAGAAAAAGAGGCCACACAGTATTTGTCTTTCTTTGTCTGACTTATTTCATTAGCACAATGCCCTCAAAGTCCATCCATGTTGTTGCAAATGGCAAGATTTCCTTTTTTCTCTCATCGCTGAATAATATTCAGTTGTGTGTGTGTGTGTGTGTGTGTGTGTGTGTGTGGTGTTTTCTTTGTCCACTCACCTGTCAGTAGACACTTAAGTTGTTTCCATACTTAGTATTGTGAGTAATGCTACAGTGAACATAGGAGTCCAGATAACTCTTAAAGATAGTGATTTCATCTCCTTTGGATATACACCCATAAGTGGGATTACTGAATCACATGGTAGTTCCACTTATTACTTTTTTTGAAGAACTTCCATATTGTATTCCACAGTGGCTATACCTGCCCCTTTATCTCTTAATAGTGTGTGTACTTCCAATGTACCAAGGACATTCTCTTATATAATCTGAATAGTTTTCAACTTCAGAAAATCTGAATGCAATGCTTTAATTTAAATCTAAATACAATATTCTAAACCTGAATAGAATATAGTATTCTAAAACTGAATAGAACACTTTTATTTAACATAATATAATGTTAGACACAATGTCTAATAATGAATAAATACAGTATTCTAATTTGAATAAAAAGCTTTTATTATAATACAGCATTGATTACAGTATTATAAATCTGAAAACAATATAGTATTCTAAATCTGGTCAAGTTTTGCCAATTGATTGAATAATGTCTTTTATAGAACTTTTTTTCCATATACATTCTAGTTTAGAATTATGTATTTCATTTAGTTGTCATGCCCCTCTGATCTGGAATATCTCAGCTTTTCTTTGTCTTTCATGACATTAATATTTTTGAAGAGCACAGATCAATTATTTTACAGAATGTCCCCTCAATTTGGGCCTAATGTTCCTTTATGATTAGGTTTGAGGTTATACATTTTTGGTGGGAATACTCCTCAAATTATCAGCTAAAAGAAGTAAAAGGTTGACTCAGAATAGAAAGGCAGGGGGTGGGAGATAGGAGGGTAGTTTCTCCTATTATTGTTATTGAACTCAGGCAGTTTGCAGCCTGGGGTGTTCTATTCAAGAATAAGCTGTGGTTGTTGTAAGGTCATTTTATTTACTTGACATAAAGGAAACAGGATTCACATGAAGCCCTGTTTCCCTGAGGGAATGTAGAGCAATTTCTTATATATACTATTTGGTCAGTTACACATTCATTTTTTTGCAGTTGGCTAGCTCAACACATGAAGTTCTTGTCAAGCTCATCCTGTTTACAGATCCTCTGCAAAGTATTGTGCTACATTTGAGCATTTAGCAAGAAAAGCAATTAGAACTGCCCAGACCTTGAGACCCTTGTCCTATCTATTAGCCTTACCCCAGATTTTTCAGTACTCATCCTTGAGGGAGAGGAGACAAGGCCATACCTCTATAACTTCTTCTTGCTGAACATGGATGGAGTAGTGCTTGAGTTAGAGGAGTGAAATTCTCTGGCTGCCTGACTTAGGAAAGTCTTGGGGTCCTCTAAGTTCTGGGATTCCTGAGAATGGGAGTGCATAATAGCCATCACTTGTCTTTTGAAGAGCAGCTGGAGGTCACACAAATCTGGCTTTTTGTTCTCACTGGGTGGAATAGCCGGCTTAACTCAGAGTGATGTATCCAGGAAGCGCTATATCTTGTAGTTTGAGAAGGAACTGTTATACCAAATGAAGACTTGTCCATATTGCATTTGGTTAATCTTGCAGGGATTCTAATTTCCAGGTTTTTAAATATACCCAGTTCCCTGGATCGTATGGGTATAGCTTAGTATTAATTGGTGTGGGTAAAATCAGATTAGCATATTTATTTCTGTTTAGGAACCTTCCCTAATTGTATAGTATGTTTAACAGCCTGTTCTATAAATGGGTCTGTGTCAGGCCAGTGGCCGTCACCCTGGCCATGCAGATTCACATTGAATTCGGGCAGATGGTAAAGGAACAGTGGAGCCAGAGGGTGGCGGGCCATTCCAATTTATTGGAGGCTCACCAAGACAGGCAAGCCAAAAGAAGACACAGGGAAAAGGAAAAACCTGTTTTTTGCAGTGGAGGGCAAGGGGAAAAAAAAATAACTGCACCTCTCAGTGGCAGGGCATGATCTCCTGAAATACAGAAAAGAAAGTTTCTTAGCATAGATAATTTTTGGCAGAACTTACTTTCTCTAAAACAAAGAGACTTTGAGCAGAACATACTTTTTTCTAAAAAGACTCCCTATTCTTGGCCTTGAGGCTGATCTCCCAGACTGTGGCCTTGGGCTAGCTTTGTAAGGTTGCAGGTGTTCTCAGAATGTTTCTCCCTGAATTAACCCTATAGATAAACATTGTAAGAAAGCTTGTTTCACTGCTATGCTTTCTCTCCTCCCCATTCCTCAATCAGTATGTAATTCCACCTATAAAACCTAACTCTAAAATGCAGTCAGGACCGCATTGATTTGAACGACTTAGGTCTCCATGTGGTCCATGCAGCCAGTTAATTAAAAGACTCCATAATTTCTTAATTTGGCTAATAACTTGATTGTGTGGCAAGATGTCTTATCTCGCTGTTCTGATACAATATATGGAGGCCCCAGCGAGATAAGAGTCCTTTGGACTTATTTGTCTTTTTGTCTTTGCAACACATATGGGCCGGCTGACCTCCTCGGCCTGACTGCCAGGAGCAGAAACCCAGCAGGGGAGGTGCCACCTGAGACGTTCCATGGCCCTGCTGGTCTTTTCTCTGACTGACAGTCAGCCACAGACAATCAGCATGCCCATCCACCCATTTGGAGTCATCAAGAAAGCCTCCAGAGGTAAGCAGAACAGATTTGCAATCTGCTCAATCTGTGGTTTGTTTGTGGCTAGCTGTCTGTACTATTGTGATCAAGGATCGGACATGACTGAACTCACACAGTAGGCTCTCCAGTGCCAAGACGTTGGCAGAGAGTTCTCTGGAAGAGGGATTTGTGTGCTCTTGGGAGGACAGTTGCTGGGACTGAGTCCCACCTCAAGTTTCCCAGGACACGTTTGAATTTGCTTCCATATGTCTACCCTCTGTCTGTTTTGCCGCATTCGTTTATTTTTACATGATATCCTAAGAGACATCTGGTTTGGTCCCTCTTGGGGATCTCCTTCCAGCATTCTTCTCTGGATAGAGGACCCTTATTTTCAAGGGTCTCTCTCTGATTTTACTCCTGCCGAGATCTAGTTCTTTGCTTTTGTTTTGTTATTTTGTCTCTGTGTTGAAAACTCCTGAGTAAATGTGTGAATAAGGAACTCAGGTACCAAAGCCTGAATTTCCAGTGTGTGGCTCTCCACGGGCACCCCCTTCCCTTTTTGTCTGAAAGTTCTTTGTCCTTTGGTTCTACAGGATATGACCCAACAGGGGACATTTTAGAGAACTGGCACAAACCTCATTTCTTAATCCCTTTTGTGATTTTGGGAAGTTTATTTGTACTCATATTGTTTGTAACAATGGGGTAAGGGCTAAGTAAGAGTCAAAAACCTCCTGAGTGTATGCTTAAAAATTTCAAAATTGGATTTTCTGATGATTATGGTGTAAAACTAAGCAAGGGGAGTCTTTGAGCTCTTTGTGAACTAGAATGGCCATCCTTTGTGGTAAAATGGCCAAAACAGGGCTAATTAGATCCTAGAGATGTTAGACCCATATGGAATGTAATAGCTAAGCCTCCGGGCCACACCCAGACCAGTTCCCATATATATATATATATATATAAAATGGAGGGCTCTAGTAGAGAATCCCCCTCCCTGGCTGAAAAGCTGTGCTGTCACAGACAGCCATCATGTTTTGCTAACAACAGCCCCAAAATCAGACAAGAAGGTCCCTGTTTTACAATCTGTCCAGGAAGGTTCAGGATTTCCTCCTCCATATCTTCCTCCTCCGTTGGCTCCATCTGCCTTGGAGAATCCTTGGGCTCTAACAGGACTGTTGGAATCTGTGCTGTACACACATTGCCCCACCTGGGAAGATTGCCAGCAGTTTTTAAGTTACTTTGTTTACTACTGAAGAGAGAGAAAATAAAATCCGAGGCTAGAAAAGCTGTCATGCTGGGGAGAAGTGGCTCTGAGGAGGACAATCAGGACCACCTTGATAAGGTGTTTCCCATTGTCCGGCCTACATGGGACCCTAACACTACTGTGGAACGGGAAGCTTTGAACACTTTTCACCAGTTTCTGTTAGCTGGGATCAGGGGAGCTGCTAAGAAACCCATGAATTTGTCTAAGGTGTCAGAGGTTATCCAGGGCCCACAGGAAACTCCCTCAGTTTTCTTAAAGAGACTGCAAGAAGCTTACAGGGTCTACATACCTCTAGACCCTGAAGCACCAGAGAATGCTAGGGAAGTTAACTTAGCTTCAGTGTCACAGTCTACTCCAGTTATCAGGAGGAAGCTACAAAAATGAAAAGGCTTCCCAGGAATAGTGATTTCCCAATTGTTAGAAATAGCTCAGAAAGTTTATCAAACAGAGACACCCCTGAGGAGAAACAGAGTAAGAAAATAACAAAGGTAGTTGTAGCTGTTTTAGAACACCAGAATAAAAAGAAAAGAAAAACTAAGTTAAGCAGAAATCAGTGCACTTATTATAAAGAAGAAGGACATTGGAAGAAAGACTGTCCAAAGCTGAAAGCTACAGCAGACCCCAAGAATCCTTAATCTAAAGGAGGACTAACGGGGCCAGAGCTCCATACCTGTTACAAGTAGGAGGCTACCTGGTAGACTTCCTCACTAGCACTAGAGCTCCTCACTCTGTTCTCTCTGCCCTCCTCAGACTGCTCTCAGGGAAGCAAGTGCTCATATTAAAAGACTGTTAGAAGCTGGTATCCTTGTTCCTTGCCAATCCCAATAGAATGCTTCTTTACTGCCTGCCCAAAAGCCAGGCACCGAAGACTATCGTCCAGTCCAGAACTTACGGGAGGTAAACAAACGGGTTGAGATAATACACCCAGCTGTGCCTAACCCCTACACAGGCACCTGTTGTCACCAGACTTGAAATTTTACACAGTCTTAGATTTGAAAGATGCTTTCTTTAGTATTTCCCTGGCCCCTGCAAGTCAGCCCATCTTTACCTTTGAGTAAAATGACCCAGAGGCAGGCATTTTAGGACAACTAACCTGGACCAGATTACCACAGGGCTCCAAGAATTCACCAACCCTCTTTGATGAGACATTACATCAGGACCTGCTCACCCTCCACCAGGAACATCCGGAATGCACACTGCTACAGTACGTAGATGATTAGCTTCTAGCTGCGGAAACGGAGGTAAGCACTGCACAGCCACTGAGGGACTTTCACAAACACTGCAGACCCTGGGGTACCGGGTGTGAGCTAAGAAGGCACAACTCTGCACCTCTAAGGTGACCTATCTGGGCTACCACATTGAGGCGGGGAAGTGCACGCTCTCCTCCAGTCGTATAGAGGCAGTACTTCGAATTCCAACCCTATTCGATACTGCAGGTTGTGGATTCCTAGGTTTGCAGAGATAGCCAAGCCTTTATACTCCTGTACAGCAGGAACCCAAGAGTTAATTGGGATAGATAAGGAACAAGAAACTTGAAACCCCCAAAAGTCCCTCACTGAGGCCCCTGCCCTGGCTTTGCCAGACATTACCAAGCCTTTCCAGCTCTTTGTTCATGAAAGCAAGGGAATAGCAAAAGGGGTTTTGGCCCAAACTTTAGGGCCATAGAGCAGGCCTATTGCTTACCTCTCTAAGTGGCTAGACCCTGTTGCATCTGAATGGCCAAACTGTCTTCGAGCCATAGTGGCCACTGCCATACTAGTGAAGGAGGCAGATAAACTAACCATGGGGCAAGAACTGTTCCTGACAGCCCCACATGCAGTGGAGACTTTGCTTAGAGGAACTCCAGAAAGGTGGATGTCTAATGCTAGGATCACGCGGTATCAAGCCCTGCTCATAGATCAGCCTCGCATTAAGTTTGTCCAGACGCAGGCTATCAACCCAGCAAGCCTGATGCCTGACGAAGAACCAAGCATCCCCTTGCATGACTGCTCTGAAGTGTTAGACTCTGTTCAAACTGCAAGACCAGACCGTACTGATGTACCTCTATTTAATGCAGAAGTACAGCGATGCACTGATGGCAGCAGTTCTGTCCTAGATGGGGTTTGATATGCTGGAGTGGCTGTAGTAACTCCTGATGAGACCATATGAGTTCAAGCCTTGCCCCACAGATCATCAACTCAGCAGGCAGAACTTACCGCTCTCACCCAGGCATTGAGGTGGGCCAAAAGAAAGAAGATCAACATTTACACTGACAGTAGGTATGCTTTTGTTACTGCCCATGTTCATGCAGCAATCTATAAGGAGAGAGAATTTCTGACATCTGCTGGTGAGAACATTAAAAACAAAGAAAAGATTTTAGCTTTACTAGAAGCTATTTGGTTGACAGAAACTGTAGCATGTATTCATTGCCCAGGACACCAGAAAGGGGACCCAATAGAGGCAAAAGGAAAGCTGACAGCAGATAAGGCAGCCAAAGAAGTTGCTTTAAAACCAGTAGGGCCTTTAGAAATCTTAGTGACTTTACCAGAACGCTTCTTGCCAGAGACACCTTTTTGGAGGATTTTGCTGTAAGAAAAAGAATACCTAAAAATACGGAAGGGTAGTTAGAGTTGCCAGACAGAAGACAATTCTTACCTGAAGCCCTAGGCCAGTGGTCGGCAAACTCATTAACAGAGCCAAATCTCAACAGTACAACGATTGAAATTTCTTTTGAGACAATTAAGTACATAGAAGAAGACATAGGTACTAAACTCATGGACCTGGGTTTTAAAGAGCATTTTATGAATTTGACTCCAAAGGCAAGAGAAGGCAAAAATTAATGAATGGGACTACATCAGACTAAGAAGTTTTTGCTCAGCAAGAGAAACTGATAACAAAATAAACAGACAGCCAACTAAATGGGAAATGATATTTTCAAACAACAGCTCAGATAAGGGCCTAATATCCAAAATATACAAAGAACTCATAAAACTCAACAACAAACAAACAAACAATCCAATAAAAAAATGGGAAGAGGATATGAACAGACACTTCTCCCAGGAAGAAATACAAATGGCCAACAGATATATGAAAAGCTGCCCATCTTCTTTAGTTATTAGAGAAATGCAAATCAAAACTGCAATGAGATACCACCTCACACCTGTTAGATTAGCTATTATTAACAAGACAGGTAATAGCAAATGTTGGAGAGGCTGTGGAGAAAAAGGAACCCTCATACACTGTTGGTGGGAATGTAAAGTAGTACAACCATTATGGAAGAAAGTATGGTGGTTCCTCAAAAAACTGCAAATAGAACTACCTTATGACCCAGCAATCCCTCTACTGGGTATATACCCCAAAAACTCAGAAACATTGATTCGTAAAGACATATGCAGCCCCATATTCATTGCAGCATTGTTCACAGTGGCCAGGACATGGAAACAACCAAAAAGCCTGTCAATAGATGACTGGATAAAGAAGATGTGGCACATATACACTATGGAATACTACTCAGCCATAAGAAATGATGACATCGGATCATTTACAGCAAAATGGTGGGATCTTGATAACATTATACAAAGTGAAATAAGTAAATCAGAAAAAAACAGGAACTGCATTATTCCATAGGTAGGTGGGACATAAAAGTGAAACTTAGAGACATTGATAAGAGTGTGGTGGTGGCCCTGGCCGGTTGGCTCAGTAGTAGAGCATCAGCCTGGCGTGCAGAAGTCCTGGGTTCGATTCCCGGCCAGGGCACACAGGAGAAGCGCCCATCTGCTTCTCCACCCCTCCCCCTCTCCTTCCTCTCTGTCTCTCTCTTCCCCTCCTGCAGCGAGGCTCCATTGGAGCAAAGATGGCCCGGGCGCTGGGGATGGCTCCTTGGCCTCTGCTCCAGGCGCTGGAGTGGCTCTGGTCACAACAGAGCGACGCCCCGGAGGGGCAGAGCATCGCCCCCTGGTGGGCAGAGCGTCGCCCCCTGGTGGGCGTGACGGGTGGATCCAGGTCAGGCGCATGCGGGAGTCTGTCGGGCTGTCTCTCCCTGTTTCCAGCTTCAGAAAAATACAAAAAAAAAAAAAAAAAGAGTGTGGTGGTTACGGGGGGAGGGGGGAGAGGGAGAAGGAAAGGGGGAGGGGGAGGGGCACAAAGAAAACTAGATAGTAGGTGACAGAGGACAATCTGACTTTGGGTGATGGGTATGCAACATAAGTGAACGATAAGATAACCTGGACTTGTTATCTTTGAATATATGTATCCTGATTTATTGATGTCGCCCCATTAAAAAAATAAAATTATTTAAGAAGAAAAAAGAATATTGATATCACACAAAAAAAAGAAATTTCTTTTGAGAGCCAAATTTTTTAAACTTAAACTATATAGGTAGGTACATTCCTCATCAAGGTAGTGCCCACACGTGGTATTTTTTGGAAGAGCCACACTCAAGGGGCCAAAGAGCCGCATGTGGCTCACAAGCCGCAGTTCGCCGACCAGGGCCCTAGGCAGAGAGGTTATCAGTCAGCTACATATCAAGCTACTCATTTAGACCAAACTAAGCTAATAGAATTATATAAGAAAAATTACTATGTGCCAGGCTTAGAAGCTATTGCAGAAAGCATAAAGTTCATGTATCTAATTTGTGCCCCAGTAAACTCTAAACAAAATAGATAAGTTGTAAAGAGAAATAGGGATAGAGGAGATTTCCCAGGAAAACATTAGAAGATAGATAAAGCCACCAGCACAGGTATATAAGTATCTATTAGTTTTTACTGACACCTTTTCAGGATAGGTAGTCTTTTCCTGCTAGAAATGAGACCACAATAACAGTTGTTAAGAAATAGCTATATAAAATTATTCCCAGATTTAGCTTGCCCATTAATATTGGATCCTATAATGGGCTTGCATTTGTATCTAAGGTCTCACAGCCAGTAGGAAAGGCACTCAGCATTAATTAGAAATTACATTGTGCTTACAGGCCTTAGAGTTTGGTTCATTCTTTCAACTTGTCCCGAGCTCTGAAGTCCTAACTAAATTCATTTTAGAAACTGGTGAAAACTGGACTGACTTACTCCCTCTAGTTTTGCTAGAAGCTAAATACACCCCCTACTGGGAAAAATTCACCCCACATAGAGTTGTATTAGGCAGGGCGACACTTCTTCTCCCTAGGCTCCCTTGAGGATCCCCTTGGAGACTGTGCAAACGGATCCCACCAACCCCTGTAAGTTGGCCCTGAGAAGGATGACATGCCCCGCTTCAGCCACAAACCAGAAGCTGGCTGGTCTACTCATGACAGAGCTTGAGGAACCTTACCAGGGTACTTCTTTATAATTGAACTTTGGGAAGGGGGAGAGCTCGTGTTGTGGGAAGGCCAGAGCAAGTCATCTTAAGATTTAATACATGTACTGCTATGAGTCATAAAGAAGGGGGGGGGGTATAAGTCCCTTCGCTAAGAGAGAAGCTACAGGGTAAATGAAAAATATATATGCTCATAGCTACCCCTGTAAAGTAACCTATAAATATTAATCATGTGTTCGACAAGCTACTTAGAGGGAGGACACCACCAAAAAAAAAAAAGAGCACATTTTAAGAAGAAAATTACTTATTACTAAATTAAGTTTTAACTGAAGGTATTCTAGCAAATGTTATGCCTCAAGTTTATTTGTACACAAAATAAAAGAGGCTTAGATGTACTTTTCCTTCCACAAAGTAGCTTATGTGCAGCATTAAGGGAAACTTGTTGTTTCTATGCTAAATAATTCTAGTGTAATTAAAGAAAGCCTATCTTTGGTTAGGGAAAACATAGAAAAGAGAAGAAAATAATTTGAACAGTCAGAGAATTAGTTCCAAAGAATGTTTAATTAGTCACCATAGCTTTTGTCTACAGCAATTGTTCCTCTTTAATTTTAACTTGTTTGATAGTAGGACCATGTTTAATCAATTTTATAAAAAGGTTTGTTTGAGAGAGGATAAACTCTATCAAATTAATAGTAATCAGAAATCAATACACACCAATACAAGAAGGTAGCAACGAAAATGAACCAATGATTTGATTAAAATTTAATTAAAACCACCAGGAAATGAAGTATGCAAAAGAAAGGCTCTTAACATGAATAATTTTTGGAAAAATTTACTTTCTCTAGAACAAAGAGACTTTTAGAAGAACTTACTTTTTCTGAAAAGACTCCCTATTCCTGACCTGGAGGCCGGTTTCCCAGACTGTGGCCTTGGGTTAGCTTTGCAAGGTTGCAGGTGTTCTCAATGATTCTCCCTGAATTAACCCTATAAATAAACATTGTAAGAATGTTTGTTTCACTGCTTTGTTTTACTGCTATGCTTCCTCTCCTCCCCATTCCTCAATCAGTATGTAATTCCACCTATAAAACCTAATTCCAAAGTACAGTTGGGGCCGCATTGATTTGAACGACTTAGGTCTCCATGTGGCCCAAGCAGCCAGTTAATTAAGACTCTGTAATTTCTTAATTTGGCTAGTTGATTGATTGTGTGGCAAGACGTCTTATCTTGCTGTTCTGATACAACAGCAAGTGTTCTCAGAATGTTTATCCCTGAATTAACCTTATAGATAAACATTGTAAGAGAGCTTGTTTCACTGCTTTGTTTTACTGCTATGTTTCCTCTCTTCCCCATTCCTCAATCAGTGTGTAATTTTGTCTTTAAAAGCTAGCCCCAAACTCTGTTCGCTGCCACATTGATTTGAACAACAGGTCTCCATGTGGTCACGCAGCCAGCATTAATAAAGACTGCTTAATTTCTTAATTTGGCTTCTTGATTGTGTAGCAGGACGTCTGTTTCTTGCTGTTCTGATACAATACTCCCTTATTCCCTGAGGGGAAGTATTTACATCCTTAGAATAGTGCTGTCACGTACTATTTGCACAAAGGGCTTGCAGCTGGTAAACCTATGAGCAAGCCTAACACAGCCGTTTTCCCCACAGTCTGGACATACTAAAATTTAAGAGGAGCCCAAAAAGGGCCTACCATAAATACATTCAAAATGACTTAATTTAAGCATTCCTTTATGCACTGCCCTGATCCTGGGCAGGGCAATTGGTAGTAATTTAAGCCAGGTCTCACGGGTTTTCTGGCACAGTTTGACCAGGGTCTTTTTGAGTATTTGATTACATTATTGCATTTTTCCTGAGGACTGGTTTCCATAGGAATGTAAGACCCAGTTAATTCAACAGTCTGTACTACTCCCTTATATCATGGTCACTATGAAAGACAACTTATTGTCATTTTGAAAGGTCCTGGGGGAGTCCAAATATAGCTATTCTTTCCTTAAGCAGCGCCTTGACAACTTCATTGCTCCTTTCAGTTCAGCATGGGAAAGCTTGAACTCATCCAGTAAAGGTAGCTACTACCATTAATAAGTATTTGAATCCTCCAGGGGCCGAGGATGTTACTGTAGAGTACCTCTCAGTCTTCTCTAGATAACATCTCCTGGGACTGGTCTGCCTGACTTAAAGGTGGTACCAGAGGTTCACCTTTTTTTTTCTGAAGTTAGAAACGGGGAGGCAATCAAACAGACTCCTGCATGCACCCGACCGGGATCCACCTGGCATGCCCACTAGGGGGCGATGTTCTGCCCATCTGGGGCATCGCTCTGTTGCAACCAGAGCTGTTCTAGTGCCTGAGACAGAGGTCACAGAGCCATCCTCAGCGCCCAGGCCAACTTTGCTCCAATGGAGCCTTGGCTGTGGGAGGGGAAGAGAGAGACAGAGAGGAAGGAGAGGGGGAGGGGTGGAGAAGCAGATGGGCGCTTCTCCGGTGTGCCCTGGCCGGGAATCGAACCCGGGACTCCTGCATGCCAGGCCGACGCTCTACCACCCAGCCAACCAGCCAGGGCCCAGAGGTTCACCTTTAACATGCATTATTCATTGTGCACTGCATGTAGCTAGGCATTGACACTATTGATGACTTTTCTCATGAATGGGGCCACTGGTACCCAAACCACTTATACAGTGTTTCCTTTCCAGAATGTGTGAAATCAGGGCTTGACTTTTTTCCAACCTGACCCTTGAGGAACAAAAACTTTTGTATCCATCTAACAGCTACCCTTAGATGTAGGCATCTTTTTTTTTTTTTTTTTTTTTTTAACAGAGACAGAGAGAGAGTCAGAGAGAGGGATAGATAGGAATGGAGAGAGGTGAGAAGCATCAATCATCAGTTTTTCGTTGCGACACCTTAGTTGTTCATTGATTGCTTTCTCATATGTACCTTGACCATGGGCCTTCAGCAGACTGAGTAAACCCTTGCTCAAGCCAGTGACCTTGGGTCCAAGCTGGTGAGCTTTGCTCAAACCTGATGAGCCCGCGCTCAAACTGGCGACCTCGGGGTCTCGAAACTGGGTCCTCGGCATCCCAGTCCCATGGTCTATTCCAGGGGTCCCCAAACTACGGCCCGCAGGCCACATGCGGCCCCCTGAGGCCATTTATCCGGCCCCCGCCGCACTTCCGGAAGGGGCACCTCTTTCATTGGTGGTCAGTGAGAGAGCACAGGATGCATCCTATGTGCTGTATGTGGTGGCGCCACAAAGCGCAGCGATGCGGGACGCACGCGTCAGGGCTCCGGAAGTGCGTCATATCACTTGTTACGGCTAGCAGTGACAAATATGGAACCAGACACTGACCATCTCATTAGCCAAAAGCAGGCCCATAGTTCCCATTGAACTGTTTCTGTATGTGCCCCAGCCAAGGACTGAACCAGCCACCTCCGCATTGCAAGACAATGCTCCAGCCAAGTGAGCCATCCAGCTTGGATTATAGTTCCCATTGAAATATTGGTCAGTTTGTTGATTTAAATTTACCTGTTCTTTATTTGAAATATTGTATTTGTTCCTGTTTTGTTTTTTTACTTTAAAATAAGATATGTGCAGTGTGCTTAGGGATTTGTTCATAGTTTTTTTATAGTTCGGCCCTCCAACGGTCTGAGGGACAGTGAACTGGCCCCCTGTGTAAAAAGTCTGGGGACCCCTGGTCTATTCACTGCACCACCACCTGATCAGGCTGTAGGCATCTTCTTAAAGCCCATTAACATGGTTAGGACCTGAGGCTTTGAAGGAGGTTGGCAGTAAAGTAGCAGTATCGAAGGAGTGACAACTTTTTATAGTGATACTAGGATTATCCAACAACATGGCCTGGTATGGAATTATTCTCCCTCCGGTTAGCCAATTATTTTCCTTGGTTTCAAGGCCCATGCTTACCTGATGTGAGGTTCATATAGTTGGAGGCTGTTCCATTGTTAATTTTTCTGCTTCTAATATTGTGCTGCTGTGTCAAGTTGTGTAGAAAAATAAGCAATCACTCATTTTAGGGGGTCTCAGCATTTGAACTAAAACCCCTTGGGAGTCTTACACACATATAATTCAAAAGGTTTTTTCAAATCAGGTAAGCCCAGGGAAGAATCTTGCTGTAGTTTTATCTTTAGTTTTTAAAAAAGTATTCTGGACCTTTTTGTTCCACTCTAAGGAGGTAGTCTCTTCTCCTTTCAACTTATTTTAAAGAGGCGTGGTTTTAAGACCAAAATTAGGGATCTAGATCCTGGAGAATCTTGCCATTCTGAGAAAACCTCTCAATTGCTCTGGTTCCATGTTGAATCTAGACTGACTGGTGTTGCCTTTTGCTCTGCGGGTAGGCTTCTTTGTCCCTGGGAAACAAAGAAAACCCAGGTACTTCACTTCTGGTTTGTTTAAGGTGACCAACTTTTTTTATAATGAAAAGGGGGACAAAAATAAATTGAAGACTACAATATCATAAGTAAAAGAAACATTAAGACTATACTTTCAGGGATCATTTCTATAGTTTGTTACTGGAGAAGTTTCTCTGATCGTGTAGAGTACCCGAAACCACGAGGAGGAGTTGCAGTGTTCTCTCCTGAGCATGAAGCCGGCTCTTGGTGTTGCTTGTGCAACTGCCTTTTGCCATTGATGATCGTTCTTCTCTTCCTTTGGGAGAATAAGAGGGAGAGAACACAGTCTGAGTGGTATAAAATAAAATAAAATAAACATTTTATTCGTTGCAACAATAATACACTATAATATAATAAATGTGTAATAAAAACATTTGTAATATTTTATATTGTATTATGCTTACATGTCTATTAATTTTTAATGATAATTGTAAGAAAATTATTACCTTAGGTATCATATAAATGAGTACTTTACCACTGAATGAATATTTTTTGTCAATGTACCATCTTGTAACAATATATTGGAAATATCTGAACAAGAAATATTCTTCATATTGAATTTTACGTGAATTGTGCTTACCTGTCTATGATTGAATATTCACTGAGAGAAATAATTGTGAGTCTACAATGTTGTATGTGCCATGTCATGTTTCAGTAAGAAGTACACAAAGCCATTTGCATGCTCGGTATATTGCGTGCTCTCTCAAGGTCTCCCGTGCGGAGCGCATGCGTCTTAACAATCGCATCTCACTGCATTGTACTGATCCTTGATAAATCGTCACGTCAAATAAAAATATGTCACATCACACGCAATGGATTGACTCTGCATCGATCAAATATGGACATTTACAGATTAGTCTTTCAATATCAAAAAGGAGGACATGTAGGTGGACACTTTTCAAGGGAGGACGGAACTTAGAAAAGGACTGTTCTCCCTAGAGGATGATTGGTCACCTTATATATCTGGACCTTTTCCTGGGATATTTGTATCCCATTTCTGATAGATGATTTAAGGTCAGAATAGTATTTGTGTCTGAATTTTCATCAGAGTTGGAAGTTAGAACATCATCTACACGTTGCACAACAGCCTCATTTTCAAGGTGGAAGTCTCTCAAGACTCTTGCAAGAGCTTTCCCGGAAGAGGATTGAGAAGATTTAGAAACATTGTGATAACATAGTCTAGCAACACTGAGACTTATTATGGGGGTCAGGATCTTCCCATTCAAAGGCAAAAACTTTCTAGGAGTCACCGTCTAAGCAAATGCAAAAGAAAGCATCTTTTAAACCAAGAACTATGTAATATTTGATAGATTCTGGAAGATTGGCCAATAGGGTATTGGAGTTAGAAACAGTAGGGTATGCATCCTGTAGTATTTTATTTATGGCTCTTAACTCTTTTACAAATTTATATTCTCCCATCCTCGGTTTGGAAATATTAGGAGCTCAAGAGTAAAAGTGAAGATTGGAAACAGCTATGGGAACAGGTTGTAATGAAACAGGAGGGAAAGTAAGGAGAGTCGGTGATGCCCAAGGCGCCGCTCATCCAGGGCACCACATGCTTCACCTTTTCTCTCAGCAGACACCACACTACCTGAATCACCCCTTAGTCCAGCTGAGGCAAGACAGTTAGATGTTAGGAGAATTTTTGACTATAGGAAAAGGGAAACTGAGTCAGATGATTATATTATTGGTGGAAATGGGGACCTTTCATGGAGTTGCAAGGAAAGCATTCAAAGGGACGCACACACAGGAGATGAGGTCTGGTGGTAAGATTTATTGGGATAGAAATGAAAGGCTGCTTCCTGGTTCCAGCAGATGAGGGAAGGAGCTCACGGGCTGTCTCATCGCTGTCCATCCCACTGCAGAACGAGTCCAGCCTTGTCTTCACTAAGCCCAGAAAAGGATAAATGTCCAGAGAGTCTGTGCCATTGGCTTAGTCCATGTGAAAACTTAGAGTTCAGCCTTTGCTCCTGTCTGGCTAGCATAGTCTGTATTCCCAGCTGTGCTCTGGCTCGGGCTGCATTGCTGTACCCAGGCTCACGCTTGGAGCATGCACTGGGAGTCTGCGTGGCTGCTGGGCCAGGCAGCTGCAAGGCCCACATGGCGGCTGTGGAGAAAGAACATGCAAGGGAAGTGGGCCAGTGCATGTTACTGAGAGAGAGAGAGAGAGAGAGAGAGAGAAAGAGAGAGGTCTTGAAAGCTTGGATTATATTACCTCAGGCTTGGGATGGACCAGGCCCTTTTTTAACCCAGTTAATTTCCCAATCCTTCACAGTCTACTTCCTAGATCTTTCAGGGTTCTGTGTCCCTTAACCAATCTGATCTCTTTTCCAGACTAAGCTCTTCCCCTTATGGGCACCATCTTAATTTCTACTGGGCATGTGCTTACCTTCCCCAGTGCCATCTTGGCTCCTACTGCACATGTGCTCCACAAAGGAATTTCCCCTTTATTGTTTTACCTCTCTCTCAGTAATCCAGAATAATGGCTAGTTGTATCCTGGGAGATTGAAAAAATGGTCTTTCCTCCCTACGTGGGGAAGGGAGGAGTGTTAATTACCTTGGCACTGCAATGCTGTGATCCCCTGGGGAGCCTATGACTGGTGCAACTTCCTAGTGAAGCAGGCTTCTGTGACATCTTAGGACAAGCGGTGCAGGCCACCAGCCATGAAAACTGAGTACATCCAGTACATGGCTGGAGGAAAAAAGATAAACAACCGTTAGAAATGTAGCAATATTTCCCACTGAACTCTATGTACCCAGATCAAGGAAGCCCCTACCCTAGAAACTTAGCCAAGAACAAGGTCAGTTAACCACACCTCTCCCGCCCTTGTAAACATTGCTTGCTTGCTCAGCCTAGATAGCCACCCTATAAAAAGGAGCCATTTTAGAAGCTCGGGGCTGCAGTGCTCCCTTGCATGGGTTGCCTGCAGTCCCTGCACAGGTTTGCAATAAAACTTATAAAATTCACTTTGGGTTTGCTGTGGTTTGTCTCCTGGGATGTAACATATGGAGGCCTCAGCGAGATTGGCCATGTAAGACCCCTCCTCACGGAGTGGGCTGCAGCAGACGTTGGTAGCTGGCCAGCCTCTGGCAGTTGCTGTTTGGAAACTGAATTTGGCTGATTCGAAACATTTGGAGTCTCGAGACTGTTTGGTAAGGAAGCTTCCTCTTTGAATATTTGGAAACAGAGCTCTGGTTAGAAAAGGGTGTAGTGGAGCAGGCGGGATACCACCTGATTTTTCCCCACCCGGTCGGTTGGGGAACGCAGGACGCTGCCTTCTCCCTTTGGTTTTGGTTTAGAAGTTTTGTTTGTTTCGTGTGCATATTTGGTTTGTTTGTCTGCTTCGCCTGTTGCTTCCTCACAGGATTCCTTCAAGAGTCAAGGGTCATGGGTCAGAGGCAATCTGCTGCCCTAACACCTCTTCAGTGCTTGCTTGATAACTTTTCTGATTTCTCTCTCAGGTCATGAGATTATAGGACTCCTGTTTATTCCACCACGTTGCAGACTCTTTGTGAACTAGAATGGCCAACCTTTGGTGTAGGGTGGCCCTCGGAGGGCACCTTCAATTTACCCACACTCTTTGCTGTCAGGGCAAATGTCTATTGGGTCCCGCACCCTGACCAGATGCCATATACAGATGTGTGGATTGCCATAGCCACGGGAGGACCAGGTTATGTTAAGAAATTTTTTAAGAACTATATTAAAGGAAATTTGTAAACAAGCCCACAAATTATAGGAACTAACTAAAGACCTAAGAGAGTGCTAGAGGAAGTATAGAGTAGAAACTAGTTTCAGATATTCAGATATTAACCTACTGACCCAAAGAAATTTTACCCATTTAGAAAATAAAGGGTAAGAATTAATATTAAGAAGATACATTGAGAACTCTCTGTAAATTAAAATGGCCAACTTAAGAGCAGACTGGCCAAACCAAGGATTGCTAGACCCATAGAAAACATAGAGAGTCTAGTGTACTATCACCAGCACCCACCCGCAGGCAGGTGGCATGGTCAGTATGCAGCCCAGTACGGCAGCAGAGGTAGAGAAAGAAAAGGCAGCCAGGCTGCAGCTGGCTGCAGGAGAAGCGGCAGAGAAAAGGAGAAGCAGCAGGCTCCCCTCACAGTTTTGGGCACCTGCCCCTCCCCCTTGGGCACCGGAACCCCAGGCACCCTGACTGATCCCTTATAGTGTATATAACAAAGAAACCTCTTTCTTAGCTCAAGGGCTGAGCCACTGCTTGATCAGGCAAAAGATAACAGCGCAGTAAGCTAGAGGCTATCATCACCTTGCTATAGCCCCCTGCCCTCCTCTGCTTTGGCTCTGGGGAATCCCCACCTCCTACCTGGAGCCAGACCAGAGGAGAAGATTTAGGGAATACGGCCCCTTCTAAAACCACTGCTTTAGCCATAATATCAAGAATTATAAGAAAAAGGTCCCGCCTGACCAGGCGGTGGCGCAGTGGATAGAGTGTTGGACTGGGATGCGGAGGGCCCAGGTTTGAGACCCCGAGGTCGCCAGCTTGAGCGCGGGCTCATCTGGCTTGAGCAAAAAAAGCTCACCAGCTTGGACCCAAGGTCGCTGGCTCAAGCAAGGGGTTACTCGGTCTGCTGAAGGCCCGCGGTCAAGGCACATATGAGAAAGCAATCAATGAACAACTAAGGTGTCGCAATAAAAAACTAATGATTGATGCTTCTCATCTCTCTCCATTCCTGTCTGTCTATCCCTCTCTCTGACTCTCTCTGTCTCTATAAAAAAAAAAAAAAAGAAAAAGGTCCCAGGGAATTATAGAGTTACTATGTCCCTGAGGAAATTAAGGACCTTAAGTAAACTAGAATACCCCACTGTTAAGAAAATAAGTTTATAAAATTGTGTTTTTTTAGTTTACTACCCCGACCCTTATAATGACTTAATGTTGTAAAGCTCTATAGGTCAAAAAGAGGGTTAGCATCTCTTTGCCAGCTGGGAAGCCACAAAATAGTAACTACATTTTGACCATTCCTTATTTTTCTCTGAAAATCAGTAGTTCATTAGGGATAGTAGTTTATAATCTCTTATTGTGAATCGTACTAAATTTGTACTAATAATAAAGCATATAGAATTGTATAGTCTGTCAAATACAAAGACTTCCTTTTTGTACCAAGAATCTATTGTTGTAAAAAAACATTTTCTATGTTAGAAATGTATATGTTATTTCAACAGCCTTTTGTTAATTCTTCTTTTCATTTGCTATTTCATAGCCTATAATGTTAAAATTTTAGTTTAAATATTAAGGGATATGTAATAATTCAATAATTGTTCATTGTTCAATGTTAGGTCACAAAACCCAGAGTAACAAATATTACTATTAATTGGCTTAGTAGAAGAATTCTTAACATAATAGGTAAAAAAGAGAACTCTAGAGACATAATCCTGAACCTCCACCTGATTTACCACCCTATCAAACTGCAATTGTTAATCAGCTAAGTAAATAAGTACATTAGGAAAAGTGCAGAGGTGAAACTGCTCGGGTTTTACTTAATGTTTCCTATAGAAATGTCATAGATTAGGCCCTGGCCGGTTGGTTCAGTGGTAGAGCGTCGGCCTGGCGTGCAGGAGTCCCGGGTTCAATTCCCGACCAGGGCACACAGGAGAAGCACCCATCTGCTTCTCCACCCCTCCCCCTCTCCTTCCTCTCTGTCTCTCTCTTCCCCTCCTGCAGCCAAGGCTCCATTGGAGCAAAGTTGGCCGGGGCGCTGAGGATGGCTCTGTGGCCTCTGCCTCAGGCACTAGAATGGCTCTGGTTGCGACAGAGCAACACCCCAGATGGGCAGAGCATTGCCCCCTGGTGGGCGTGCCGGGTGTATCCCAGTTGGGTGCATGCAGGAGTCTGTCTTACTGCCTCCCTGTTTCCAACTTCAGAAAAATACAAAAAAAAAAAAAAAAAAAAAAAAAAATATATATATATATATATATATATATATATATATATATATATATATATATATATATATATACAAAAAAAAAAAAAAAGGAAATGTCATAGATTAGAGCCCTCATAGTTCCAACTGAGTTAAAGGGCAGGGTGCTGATTTAAGGTGGCATAAGAACAAGGAAGGAGAAAATAAGAAATAGTTTAAATTCTTTTTTCCAAGTAGCCTACAGAATTAGAAAGCTCAGAACCCCCTTTTCTCAGAGGAGCCTCAAGCCTAAACAGGACTGTTAGAAATCTGTACTGTACATAGGCTGCCCACTTACAACAACTGAGACCACCTTGAGAAAATGTTTTTAATTGCCTAGCCTAAGCGGGACCCCACCATACAAAAAGAAAAGAAAAAAAACAAAAACAAAAACAAATCCCTAGATCTCCCTGGTTACCATATACCATTTGTAGTTTCCCTCTTTATCTCTTCTCTTACATTTTGAGTTACTCTCTATTTTGTCTGATATTTCATTCATATTTATTTGGGAAAAATTTTCCATTCTTTCACTATCAGTATTTCTGAATACTTTTATTTAGTTTTAGGTGTTCTCTTGAAGAAGTATCTAGTTGAGAATGAAAAAAACCCATTCCAATAATCTTTGTCTTTATAGAGAATTTATTTATATAGACTGTAATTATTGATATTTTCATTAATTTATTTTTTGTGCATTTTAAAATTTTTTCCAACCTTTTCTTTTCCTCTCTCATATTACTCAGAACTTTTCTTGTCTTTTTTTTTGTATTTTTCTGAAGCTGGAAATGGGGAGGCTCCCGGATGCGCCCGACCGGGATCCACCCGGCACACCCACCAGAGGGCGATGCTCTGCCCATCCGGGGCGTCACTCTTTCGTGACCAGAGCCACTCTAGCGCCTGGGGCAGAGGCCAAGGAGCCATCCCCAGCGCCCGGGCCATCTTTTACTCCAATGGAGCCTCGGCTACAGGAGGGGAAGAGAGAGAGGAAGGAGAGGGGGAGGGGTGGAGAAGCAGATGGGCGCCTCTCCTGTGTGCCCTGGCCAGGAATCGAACCCAGGACTTCTGCACGCCAGGCCGACGCTCTACCACTGAGCCAACCGGCCAGGGCCACTCAGAACTTTTCTTACCCCATTTTGCCTGTTAGAAGTTATGTCTTCTGTTTCTGGTTAATCTAGAATTTTAACATACCTACTTGATTAAATTTAAAACTCTCTCAGGCATTGGATGAATTGTTGTATGCTACTTCTAATTTTGCATCAATTTCCATGGTCTTGTTCAGGATTTTGCCCTATTTTGCTTGTTTTAATGCAATGTAGACATTATTATATATACTTTCATATTGCTCATGTTTGTTTTGATTTATCCATTTCCTTCTCACTGGACTTTTTGCATTTCAAATCTGCATTTGGGAACAATACAATTTATTCCTGAGTAATTCTTTCATGAGGGTCTAGACTTTAGAGTGAAGAATGTGATTGGTTTTTGTCTGAAGTGTATTTTGTATCTGCCCTTGAAAGATGATTTCACTAACTACATTATTCACGGTTGACAATTATTATCCTGTAATACTTTTAAAAATATTCATCCACTGATAGCTGTCAAGGTAATTACCATTTTTGTATCAGTGACCTGCCTTTTCTTTGTGTTTAAGACCTGCTGCTTGTATTTTGGTTTTTGATAGTTTCACATATAAATAGGTGCTGGCTTCATTCCAACTGGTTTGGCATTTGTGTTCTCTCTGAATCTGAATTTTGTTTTTCATTAATTATGGAAAATGTGCATCTTTTAATTAATCAAATATTGCCTCTGCTCTTTCTCTCCTTCTGGATCTCTAAATGTGTGTGTGTATTCCATAACCTGTCTGTTTGTAAACACAGACCCGAGGAAAAGACCGGAGACTGAAAATATACCTTTTTAAGCAGAGAGCAAGGAAAGACTGAAGAGGCTGCCGCTCCAGTCTGCCAATTAATAGAATTTATTAAAGGAAACATATATCAATACAAGGTGCATCTTGAGCAGCTACAAAACAAGGTGGCTATCCTCCAAGCTGCATGACAGGCACCAGAATTCTACAGAACAGGCAAGATGGAGAGGGGCACTGTGATGTGACCTGTCCTTCGTATGGGGAAATGCTTGCCCCCTGTCAGGATCCAGCACACCTGGGACACAGCCGGTACTGGTTTATCTCAGAAGGAAAGTATCAACTGCCATCAGACAGTCTCCCAGGGGAGTTACAGGAAGCAATCTGTGTTCTGGACTAATATAGCTTGAGGGCCCAGTCATGTCATGGAAAATTCTCCCCTCCACACTGTGTCCTGCATCCTTTTCCAAATATTCTATCCTTTTGATTCTGTTACAATTTCTATTTAATGGGGGAATTAGATTAATTCGTAGCTATTACTGATATGATGCTTGGCAATATCCTTTGATCGTACTTTATATTTTTCAACTTAACCATCTGTGCTCACTCCCTCTCTCATCTCACCCATCCAGCTTTTTTTTTTTACTTAACATTGGTCCCATTTCCCTCACTAATGGCTTTGAAGTTGCAAACTCTATTTTCAGCTTTCTAAGAATTATCCATAAATTTGAAACATATATCCGCATGTTTCTATAATATAAACATCTAGTTACAGTGTTTATTCCGTACCCCCATCCAGGCAGAAACTTTTGCATAGTTTTACTTTCCTCTACACCCATATTTGTGACTCCCAACAAAACACCTGAGCATCTTCCCACTGCTCACATCTGGCTCCTCTAACTCATTTCCAACTTGTGTGTTTTGGGCTGCTGTTTGTTCCTCTGATTCCACCTGCTTACCTCCCAGCTGCCAGAAATCCTCCTCAGGCCAAGGGGTTATGGACTGAATGTCTACGTCCTTCAGAAGTTGTATGTTGAGATCCTAACCCTCAGAGAGATGGCATTAGGAGGCATTACTGTGGGATCTCTGGAAAGGGATAGATCCTGAGAGTGGAGCCCCCTGAATGGGGTTAGCATCCCTTACAAAAGATTTCAGAGAGGTCTCTCACTTGTTCTGCCATCTGAGGACACAATGAAAAGACTGCTAGTAACTGGGAAGTGAGTCCTTACCTGACACTGAAGCTGCCAGTGCCATATCTTGGGCTTCCCAGCCACCAGAGCTGTGAGAAATTTCTGTGGTTCAGCCATCCAGGTTATGGTACTTATTTTTAATATCAGGCCAAACTAAGACAGAGGGGCCTTATCATTTCCCAACGTATCGAATTTTAAAATAAGTCTTTTCATCTTTTCAGTTATTTTATATACCTAAGGTATGTTTTCTATACCTTGATTGACTCTATTACTTATAATAGATCATTCCTCTCCCTTGAGTCCAGGACTGCTAACCAATCACTGTTGATTTGTTCAGTAGAAAGACAAAGAAAGACTATCCCCAGGGGCCTCATTGTTCAGGAAATGCTCCTGGACTTCCTTTGATGGTGACAACATTGCAAGGAATGTGCTGTGCTCTTCCAGTGAGCTTGTTCTGTAAACTGCCAACACTAAGTTCGCCAGGTGGCAGTGTTGGCCAGCTTTAAATTTTCTCAAATTCAGTGACACAAATTTTATTAACATTAGATTTATTTTGTTTTTTACCACTCATCTTTCCATTTGAGCAATCAATATTTATTCACTTCCTGCTCAATCGGTATTCATACTTACATCCTTTTGAATCTCCACATGGGTTTTTTTTCTTTTAGTTTTCCATTGATTTGAGAGACAGAGAGAAAGAGAAAGAGAGAGAAGCATCAACTCATTGTTCCACTTAGTTGTGCACTCATTGATTGCTTCTCCTATGTGCCCTGACTGGGAACTAAATCTGTGACCTCTGGCATGCCCAGCTGACACTTTATCTACTGAGCCATCTGGTTAGGGCTAGTGTTTTTTGGATGACCTATTTAATGTCCTTGGGACCCACAAGAACTGGCCTCAGAGAAAGCAAAGTCCCTCCAGGCAGTCAGCACTTGTTTGTGGGCTACCTCCTTCCTTACTATGGTCTTTTGTCTCAAAGTCACGCCCATATCATAAACTGTCCTTCTTGGGTTAACTAAGCTGGAGTGTGTGTGGGGAGCTCACTATTCCCAAGGTCACAAGCAGCGATGGCAACAGTGAGGGCAGGAAAAGAGGCCCGACAGCTCAGACCTGTCCAAAGGCTGCCCCCCCCCCACCCCGTTCCCCTCACTCCCTCATAGCCTCTTCTGGAGGAACCAAGCAACCAGAATGATCACTGTCAAGCAAGCATCCGAGCAAGGATACCTGCTAGACTGAGGCCTTGAAGGGGTCAGGGCAGCCGGCTGGTGGGCACTGGGATCTTGGGCTCAGAATGAGTGGACTGTACAGACTTTTGCCAGAGGATGAACCCATAGGATGGACCATGAGGACAAGTGGCCACTGAGCCTTTCTGCACATGTGGGAAATCCACATGCTGTTCAAGATGACGCTGTCTTGGCTTGTGATCTTGCTTCTCTGAGTGGAGTTGGACTTGGCCATCCCTTCCCGTTTGCCCTCGGATGTATAAGCATCCTCCTCTCACCTCCACACTGTGACTCCTCATTCAAACTCAAGTGAAAGGAAATTCCAGGAGCTAGCTGAGGGGCCTTTCCTAGCTGCCCACCCCTCTGATATTTTATTTTATGCAAGTCAAAATAAAAAACCTTCTAAACCAGAACTGGATGCCACTCTTGGAAGCTACTGGACCAGAAGTACCTGA
This sequence comes from Saccopteryx leptura, assembly GCF_036850995.1. Lineage (NCBI taxonomy): Eukaryota > Metazoa > Chordata > Mammalia > Chiroptera > Emballonuridae > Saccopteryx > Saccopteryx leptura. The sequence goes on from NC_089507.1 coordinate 173,140,132, forward strand.
AACCCTGATTCTTGGTTGCACTGGAATCTAGGAGGAGGTTACATTACTTCTAGTTGGGCCAGGTTTCAGAGAAAACCACAGAGGGTATTCCTGACTTCCTCACTGGACTGAGGGCTTGGGCCCTGAAGTCATGTGAGAAACAGTGGCTGGCCGGGAGATGGGCCAGTCTACTGAACTGAAAACCAAGAAAACTACGGAGTGGGGGAGGGGATTGGGCTCCAGTTCTCCAAAGTGAAAGCGAAACCCGCCTTATGCATGTTCATGGAGTGCCTAAACTGGCATTAGCTGTGATTTAGGGAAACAGAAGGAACTTGGGTATTAAGTCTGACATACCCTTTTTGGGATGAAAGTACCACTTGGAATTTTAGAGCGAAATGATAAAAAAATCTGGCTCACATTCGTTCATTATGCAGATAAAAAAACTGAGGCTTGGAGATATTGGGGGACTTGTCCTGTGGCGGGCTGGGTCAGAACCGAGAGTCTACTCTAGTCCATGTCTGCTGGCTCCCTGTCCAGAGCTCTGTCCACTCAGCTTCCGCAGGTTATAAAGACAGGGTTTGAGCCACGTGTGACGGCAGCTACTTACAGCTTGTCCGGGCAGTGACTCGTATGTGTCTGTGTGATCATACCAGTAATGCTGGCCTGGCCTTGAGTGAGGGCAGGGGCAGGAGGTGCTGTCGCCCCAGCAAAGGATCCACGCAGGAGGCCATGAAACAGGGTGTGGGTGTGGGGGTCCTGGCTTTTCTTGGCCCAGTGCACCTGGCACTTACAGGACTGGTTCTTCCAGGTGTCAATGATTAGCAGTCACAGGAGATGCCATTGTCTTCTCTGATGATTCTTTTGATCACTGTAAACTGAGGGCATCTAATGGAAGCCATAAGTGAATCCAAAAGTGGAAGTCCTTTCTGTGAGTTTGTGGGTAAATGACACCCTAGCCTTGCACACTCATGGAGGGTTAGAGTGAATTAGGAGTAAAAAAGGATTTGGCTTGATGGAATTTAGTTAGTATGTTGCTAGAGCTGATGGAGAACGAACCCCATGAGGTCTGGCTGCTCCACATGGAGCGCTGCCTTCAGATGGGAGTCTCCAACCCAGGAGGACACCTGGCTGCCAGCCTGTTGTTTCCTGGAGTGGGTCCTGGTTTTCACCTCCTGTGTCTTCCTGCTCTTTGGTGGTGAACTCACTCATCCTGGGCACTTGGTGTGCAGTTTACAAGACAGAGACAAAGGTTTTGCCTCAGTTGTATGGGAATCATGAAACCCCCGCTGCTGAAGCAGATTACATAGCCTCCCCGTCATCACTACCACTAGTTCATGGGAACTGCCAGGGAAGGTGAGCCCTTTACTCTGAAGCTACTCGCAGACTCCCAGACAATTGGGCCTCTCCTTCCTCCAAACCCCTTAAAGATTCTGAAGTTTTTGCTTTGGTTTTGCTTTGCATTTCAGTTATTTGAGCTGGTGTCCACCTCTCTGTTCCTCCCCCAATCATGACCTTGATTTCAGGGGCTGTGTTCATCCTTGTTGAGTTGACAGCCTCCTGTGGGCTGTGTACCCAGAGGGTCTCCACACACTCTTTGTGTGCTATTGAAAGGAAGAACTGAGGGAATGAAGAGAAGAGGAATAACGTGGTGAAGAGGAAGCAGAGTGCTTTACAGGTTGTTTGAATGCACCTGAATACCGTGAATGGATTTGGTGACTTCATGCTAGGTCTTGCTGACTGGGGGCAGGTGGGTCTCCCAGGGGATCCGTTATGAACAAAGCCTGTTTCTTAGGGGCACCCAAGTCCTGCAAATCTGAGTAATGTCAGTTGTAGGACCTAAGACAAATCACAAAATGGGTATTGATGGGCTGTCCATCTGAAGCAGCTAAAACTATAAGCTCTGGAACAGAAAGCTAAGGCTCTACCACTTGCTAGCTGTGTAGCCTTGATTGAACATCCTCTGTGCTTGTTTTCTCATATGTAAAGTGATGATCAAAGCATCTATCTTTAAGGATTGTGACGGTCAGCAGTCGTGACTATACTACTATCTCCAACTTAAACACCGGGCCTGAGACACCAGGTTCCTGCAGGAAACCTCCCCAGGCCTTCCTAACTTCTGCACCTGCCAACTTCAGCTTTCAGCATTGAAGGGCTCTGCTCACGTTAAGGTTGAAGGGGGCTTCCTGGGGAAAAACGTGATCAGCATGGCTTGGATAAGCTGCCCCTCTCTTTGAATTACCCAGGTGCCAAAGGACACTGCTGTGTGGACACGGCTAGGGTAGGGGCAGGGTGGCCCCACCTTTTCTAGTTCAGGGAGATCTGCTTCTAGAACACAGCAGGAACAGCCTTTGCCAAGAGGCTGTGACACTTAGTAGGAAAGTCTGGTATTCTGGGCAGCAGGAAGTGCAATTGATGGGTTCTGAAATGTTTGATGTGCATATAATTGCTTTATCCAAGCTGAAGGAAATGGGAACTATGTAATTATTTTAAGGAAGTCAGTTCTATATATATATATATATATATTTTTTTTTTTTTCATTTTTCTGAAGCTGGAAACAGGGAGAGACAGTCAGACAGACTCCCGCATGCACCCAACCGGGATCCACCCGGCACGCCCACCATGGGGCGACGCTTTGCCCACCAGGGGGCGATGCTCTGCCCATCCTGGGCGTCACCATGTTGCGACCAGAGCCACTCTAGCGCCTGAGGCAGAGGCCACAGAGCCATCCCCAGTGCCCGGGCCATCTTTGCTCCAATGGAGCCTCGGCTGCGGGAGGGGAAGAGAGAGACAGAGAGGAAAGCGCGGTGGAGGGGTGGAGAAGCAAATGGGCGCTTCTCCTGTGTGCCCTGGCCGGGAATCGAACCCGGGTCCTCCGCACGCTAGGCCGACGCTCTACCGCTGAGCCAACCGGCCAGGGCAGTTCTATATTTTTCATTGTTCTCTCTGTAGGGTCTCTTCCTCTGGAAAGCTAGACCCCAAACCCTTACAGCAGTGGTTCTCAACCTTTCTAATGCCGTGACCCCACAATACAGTTCCTCATGTTGCGGTGACCCCAAACCAAAAAATAATTTTGGTGGCTACTTCATAACTGTAATTTTGCTACAGTTATGATTCGGAATGTAAATACCTGATATGCATTATGTATTTTCCGATGGCTTTAGGTGACCCCGCTGGGGTCGCGACCCACAGGTTGAGAACTGCTGCCTTACAGCATGGCATCTGGCTTCCAAGACAGCAAGGGCTGCAGCTGTGGCCTTACAGGGCCGAAACCTGGGACTGTCAAAGCAGCACTCACACCTCATTCTGTCAGAAAAAGCCCACAGGCCAGGTTCAAGGGGCACTGGTACCTCTTTATGGACTGCACCTCTCACATACTTACATACCGGGTGCCACAGTTATGGCTTTTCTCTGTTTATAATTTTGAATATTTCATTAAAAATGAGGATTCAGACCAAGTGGCAATTAGATATTGAATGGGGGAGTAGAGAATGCTGGGTGTTAGTGCTGCTACCCCATCAGCCCATGTGCTCTTTGGTAAGTCTATTGATTCATTTGGTCTCAAGTCTCCTCATTTGTTCCACTAGGGATTGATAATGGGGACAAGTTGATAGCACTAAATAATTTTTAAACTACATAAAAAATACAGGTCAAACACTTGGCACAGGTCAGGACACATGTCTAGTGTTACCTATTATTGCCATGGACCAGCACTACTCCTAATAATAACGGTGCGTTTCCTTAATAACGGTGCAGAATTAAGGAAACATACTTATTAAGAAAAAAAAGGATGGAACCAGGATGAGTCTTCAAATGCTGATGGCAATATCCAAGTGCCCCAGAGCCCCAGTTTGCTTTATTATATAGCCATATGTAAATCAAGGAAGTCCTTGATACAAAGTTACACATCCAGGCTAAAACAGGAACTCTCCCAAGGCATAAACAGGAATCCCCCCACCATGCATAAGTGAAATCAACCAACATCTGAACAAAGAGTAAGAGGAAGGGCATGTAAATTGCTTCCAGCAACTTAAGCAAGAGAGTGAAGTGGGTGCAGATACTCAGCATCATAGCCAATATGGAGGTGGAGGGGAGAGAACTTAGCCTTTTGCTAAGCCCCGAATCTACAAAGGCTTTTTGCCATTTACGGTCCACAACATATCCTCCTTTTCTTTTTCATTTTTAATTTGTGCGCTGAGATTTGCACTCATCTGATTTCCTAATTTCCCAGATTCTAATTTGGAGGCAGACTGAAAAAATACAGAACACAAAATTAGTATAGCCAATACTAACAGATACCCAAACAAGTATTCCAATACATTACAGTGATTAAAGCCATTAAGCAAATTCTTAGCCAATATAATAGAAATCTATAAGAGAGTAATGTCCTTAACATGTTCATGTAATTTCACCAAGTCCAAGTTGGCACCATCACCATTCTACACCCCTGCAAGTGCAACCCAACCCCAGTTCAGTCCATTAAGAGCTGTCACAAGGAGCAGGAGTCCAGAAGTCCACATGGCACTGGAATTGTCACATTTCTATACTTTGAAACTAGCATCTAAGTCCCAATGACTGCTGCTTCTAGCTGGTAATGATTCAGGTAGACTGGAAAAGCCATCTGCAGCACGTATGAAGTCGAGGTTCTGTTTTCTTTAAACTGGAAAGATGAACCCAGGGGGTCTTTCCCTGGAGCTTTACAGCCTTGATGTGGTAAGGAGCACCTTGAGATACACTAAGCTGGGTGGCAGAGGTAAATTTGTAAGTTGGCAAAAAAGGAAAAAAGGAGCTCTAAATTAGGAGTAGGTCCCAGCCTAAAATATGAATGGGGCATTGAGGCAAGAGGAATAAAGGAAACATTATATATTAAACAAATCAGCAGAAAATAGGACTATCAACACCCACAACAGAGATCTTTTAGGGAATGAATAAAAACCTGAATATTCAGGCAAGACATAGTAAGTGGTCCTTGTGGCCATAAGAAATGAGATCAGTTTACCTGCTACTTGGAAGAAATACCCTAGGCTTGTCCACAGTGACATAGATGGGGCCACCGGCCCTGGAAACCTTTAGCCTTCAGTGGCAAATCCCAGCAGGCTGGGCAAGGTTAGGTCACAGGTGGCTGGAGCAGGGCTGGAAGAGACTGAACCCTCCCTTAGAGGAGCGAGGGGGAAGCCTACCTTCCAGTGTCCCTTTTTCCCCACAGCAAAGGCATGGCCCTGGTGGGGGCCGAGAAGCCTGGCAGGCTTTAGCTTAATGGCCTTCCTTTCCACTATTGAAGCAGGGCCCAGATGAGGTCCTATGAGGCCCCTTTGGGCCAAGAGCTGGTATTTCATCTGATCTTTTTGGGGATTTTTGTGCCTCTTGGTCATTATAGACCTTAAAAGCCATGCTCAGAAGATCTTGCTGAGGGGTTTGAGGATCCCCACCCGCCTATAGACCTTTTCCATATATCTGGAGCTATTTGGAAAAAGACAAAACAGTGTTATTAAGTGGATCAAATAAAAGAGGGTAAAAGTTTGCAGGAGAAAAAGATTTGGCATCTCCTGTTCATCAGCATTCAAAAGAATTTTTTTAAAGATAAGGTCGATTTGCAGGAGTTTCATATATGACTCCCCCTTTTATATTTTTTAAAATTGACCTTAAATATTTGTTGGGTACACTTTAATAATAACTTGACTTTAAAGATTGTAAGAAATACCCTTGTGTAATTCGAAAGGTTTGACAAAATATAGTAAATGCTTCTTCTATATATGCAGGAGCATTGTCAGTTTTAACCAGTTTAGGAAGTCCAATAAAGGAAAATGCATACAGACAATGAGCCATAACATGCTTAGCAGCCTCTCCTGTTTGGCAGAGGCTACTCTAAATCCAGAATAAGTATCCACTGTAATGTGGACATAGGACTGTTTGCCAAATGAAGGTGTATGAGTAACATTCATTTGCCAAAGTTGTCCTGGTAGGAGTCCTTGAAGGTTAATTCCAAATGAAGGGACAGATTGTTGTATAGGACACCTTGGACAGGATTTAACAATCTGCTGTGCTGCTTCCCAAGAAAGTTGAAACTGTTTACGCAGGGCTGCAGCGTTCTGGTGATGAATAGTATGAGACTGAATTGCTTGATTTGTTATGGTTGCTCTAATAATTTTCTTTTGGGTAGTTTGATCAACAAGGGCATTCCCTTGTGCTAAAGCTCCAGGGAGCATGGAGTGAGCTCGAATATGTCCTATAAAACATGGAGCTCTATGTTAACATACAAGTCTTTGAAGAAGGAGAAATTGCTTTAATAGTTCCTCATCAGTAGTTGTCCCTAAGACAGCAGTCTTTATAGTGGAAACCATAAGTAAGTATTTTCTGTCTGTATACAGATTAAAGGAAGAACATGGCAAATGCTAAAAAGCCATGATAATGGCATGTAATTCTAGTTAAAGCGACTGTTTCAGTAAAAACTTGTCCATCGATTATTAAGCCTGCTATTCCTAAATTGGACCCATCAGTAAAGACTGTAGGTGCTTCAGGAATGGGCTCATTAACAATTGTCTTAGGAAATACAAATGTAACTATTTTATCAGCTGGGTAGTGAGAATCAATTTGGCCTGTAAAATTTGCAAAAGCAATTTGCCATTTAGTGAAAGTTTCCCAGGCCATTGTTGTTGATCGTTTGAAAAAAGAAACAACAATAATTTGAGGCTCAAAACCTATAAGCTGTAAGAGCGCCTATGCCCCTTGATAATCAAGGAGGCAATAAGATCAAAATATGGAGATAAAACTTTCTTAGGAGTAACAGCTAAATGAATCCATTCAATAGGACCTGAAGCTTGCTACAATAGTCCCGTTGGAGTGTAGCTTGAGGGACAAATTAGTAAGGCAACTGATTCTTCAGGATTTATGTTTTTATTTTTTTTATAAATTTTTATTTTAATTGGGTCACATCCATAAACCAGGGTACATATATTCAAAGAAAACATTTCCAGGTTATCTTGTCATTTAGTTCTGTTGCATACCCATCACCCAAAGAGAGATCATACTCCGTCACCCTCTATCCAGTTTTCTTTGTACCCCTCCCCCTCCCCTTCCTTCTCTCCCCCCACCCCCCGTAACCACCCCACTCCTGTCCATGTCTCTTAGTCTCACTTTTATGTCCCACCAATGTATGGAATCCTGCAGTTCTTGTTTTTTTCTGATTCACTTATTTCACTCCGCATAATGTTATCAAGATTCCGCCATTCTGCTGTAAGTGATCCGATGTCATCATTTCTTCTAGCTGAATATTGGCCAAGAGTTTGCCTAAAGGCTTTTAATCACTGTAAAAAAAAATAGAAGACTGGATAAAGAAGATGGGGCACATATACACCAGGATTTATGCTTTTTAGTTGTGCTTGTTGCAAGGCTTTTTCTACAAGCTTTAAAGCTTGCTGTCCTGCAGCTGTAAGTAGCCGAGGAGAAGCTGGTTCAGCCGAGCCTCTAAGAATATAAAAAAGCGGCTTCAGTTCTCCAGTAGTTAATTTCAAGGAAGGTTTAAGCCAATTAATATCTCCTAATAATTTCTGGAAATCGTTTAAAGTTTGCAAATGATCTGTCCTGATTTCTAATTTTTGTGGATGAATTTGTTGTCCTTCAATAATTTGTCCTAAATAAGAAAAAGGTAAAGATTGCTATACCTTTTCAGGAGCTATATAAAGTCCTGATTCTTTCAAAGAATATTCTAGTTGTTGCAAAATGGTCAACACAGTGTCTTTATCTGGATGAGCAATAAGAATATCATCCATATAATGAATTATGTATGCCTTAGGGTGCTGCCTTCATACTGGAGAGATAGCTTGAGCAACATATTTTTGGCACAAGATAGGAACTGTTAGCCATACCTTGAGGCAAAACTCTACATTGGTATCACTCCATGGGAGCCTGGAAATTAAGTGAAGGGACACTGAATGCAAAACACTTGCAATCATGAGGGCTTAAAGGAGTAGTAAAAAAGCAATCTTTCAAGTCAACAATTACAAGATGAAAATTCCATGGAATGGCAGTAGGAGAAGGAAGTCCTAGCTAGAGAGGACCCATAATTTCCATAGTCTTATTTATTGCTCTCCAATCTTGTAATAGCCTCCAGTTTCCTGATTTCTTTTTAATGACAAATATAGGTGTATTCCATGGGCTATAAGATGGTTCAATGTGCCCAAGCTGTAGCTGTTCTTGTACCAATTGAGCAGCTGCCCTAAGTTTCTTCTGTGAAAGGGGCCATTGGTCTACCCATACAGGATTATCTGATTTCCAATAATTGGGTCTGCACAATGCATTATTGGGATAGTAGGGGCTACCAAGGCCCCTATGCTAAATTTTGATATCCTAATCCATGCCTTCTGGTATTGGGTACTACTTCTATGGGGGTGAGAATTCCCTGCTATTCTTTCCCTAGTCCCTTAGTGAGCAAAAAATCCCTGATCAAGCATTTGAGTATTGACTAAACTATTAGGACAAGCAACGCCCCCATATTTTTCAAGCACATAAGGCTGAAAAAGTCCAAAATGACCTTAAATATCTTCCCATTGTAAAAAACTAGAACTTTGTTGAGGGGATTTGCTCTGCCCTATACCTTGTAATTCTGTGGCTGCTGCATGAGTTAACCAGGAAGGAGGCCAATGTAGCTTAGCAATAACAGATACATCAGCCCCAGTATCTAAAAGTCCTTTAAATTTACACCCTTGTTTTGTTAGTTTTATTTCAGGGCATTCCTGACCTATTTTTATTTATTTATTTATTTTTTATTTTTCTGAAGCTGGAAACGGGGAGAGACAGTCAGACAGACTCCCGCATGCGCCCGACCGGGATCCACCTGGCACGCCCACCAGGGGGCAACGCTCTGCCCACCAGGGGGCGATGCTCTGCCCCTCCAGGCGTTGCTCTGTCGCGACCAGAGCCACTCTAGCGCCTGGGGCAGAGGCCAAGGAGCCATCCCCAGCGTCCGGGCCATCTTTGTTCCAATGGAGCCTCGGCTGCGGGAGGGGAAGAGAGTGACAGAGAGGAAGGAGAGGGGGAGGGGTGGAGAAGCAGACGGGCGCTTCTCCTGTGTGCCCTGGTCGGGAATCGAACCCGGGACTTCTGCATGCCAGGCCGATGCTCTACCACTGAGCCAACCGGCCAGGGCCCTATTTTTTTAATCCAATAGGCAGTATCAGTGGAGCCAAACCTTTGATTCTCTCAGGGTTCCTTTAGCAGGGTTTGGCCTTGTCTTAAAAGAGGTAAAAGGATTAATTGAGCAATTTTCATGTCGGGGAGATAGTGACTATATTCCTCAGAGTGTGAGCCATTACTTTAATTTCCCCTGTATAATCTGAGTCTATTACTCCAGGAAGAACAAGAAATTCTCTCATAGTTAAACTACTTCTGCCTAACAAGAGTCCTACTGTGTTACTGGGAAGTGGCTCAAAAATTCCAGTGGGTATAGCTTGAGGTCTCATCTCTGAAGTTAATACGAGTTGGAAGGTGGGACTGAGGTCCAGTCCTGCACTGCCTGTTGTTGCCCGGGATAGCTGGGCAATGTTTGGCCTGCTGGAATCAGAGTTTGCTGAGGAAACACCGACTTCGCCCCTATTGTTTGATGGGGCCGGGGAGGGCCCCACTGTCCGTTTCCCTGCCCTCCGGTAGTACATTTAGTCCTCCACTTATTCTTCCAATGTTTCCCTTTTCTACAACGTGGACAGAGGTCCGGAGCCTTAAGGGCTGGCTGTCCTTGAGGGAGAGGCCGAGACCAATATCCGGGGGAAGCAGGGCAGTTTCTAGCAAAATGCCCTGAACCCCCGCATTAAAAACAATTTCCATGGGCAGAAGTACTTCCCTGACCTTCCTTCTTTTGCTTGTTCTGCCCTTTATCAAAGTATCGTCCTGGAAATCTTGCCTTATCGTCTGTGGCAAAGCAAGACCTTGCATGTATGAAGGCCCAACATCGGCGCATATTCTGATATAGTCCTCTATATCTCCCTTCTTGCGGTGAGGCCGAAGTGCAGCCTGACAAGCAGAATTAGCATTTTCATAGGCTAATTGTTTTATTAAAATCTTTCCCACATTTTTATCCTCTACTATTCTTTTGACTGCTTGAATTAGCCATGAGACAAATTCTTGAAATCGCTCATCTGCACCCTGCCTAATTTTACCAGATTCTTCCGTTTTGGTCCCTGGAATAGGCAGGCATCTCCATGCCTGTGTGGCTATCTGATTAATTATTTTATAAGTAGTTAGTTGATACTCATAATTGAGTTGCCGTATGGGCATATTGTCCTTCTCCAGTTAACATATCTACAGTAACAGCAACCTCCTCTTGCTGATTTTTCTCATCCTGCTCAACAGCCTTTTCATGAAAGTCTGACTTCCACAGCAAATAATCACCCCAGAGAGACAAGCACGAGCAATCTCCTTCCAGTCATTTGGGGGAAGAGCCTTTGCACTAATAGTATCTAATAAACCAAGTGTAAAAGGGGCAGTAGGCCCATACTGAACACAAGCAAGTTTAAGCTCTTTCAGAGTTCTAAAAGGTACAGGTTCATGTTCTCACACTAGTCTCCCCATATCATCCTGTCTTTCTACAACAGGAAAACGGGTAAAGCCATTTATTGTTTCCCCTATATTTCGAGCCTGGTCTATAGATTGTTGGAGAGGGGATTTCCCAGATTTTGAGCTATAGACTCTGGAATCAGCCTGACAAGGGAACGGAGGAGCAGAGCGTTGAACGTAGGAAGGAGCTGAGGGCAGCGGAGACCCCGCTGCTAAGGCAGCCATAGCCGTGGATTTTTTTATCCCCCGAGTCATCCTCAGACTCCAAGTTACCCTCATATTCACATCCCTCTGTTTCCAGCTCACCCTGATTCTCTTCAGACAATGATTTGTCCTCATACCGAAACATTTCTACAAAAAGGTCTCTTATTTTTTACCCTATCTGTCCCATAATTTTTTATTCCCGTTTATACTTTCCCCCAAAACTTTCTTTACTCACTGTGCACACTTCACTTGGGGAGTTCCGTCACCTGCCTCCAGTTTTAGTTTCCTCGTACTCAAGTCTCTGTTTGGGCGCCACTTGCTGCGGACCTGCGCAGCTCCTAATAATGGTGCGGAATTAAGGAAACATACTTATTAAGAAAAAAAAGGATGGGCCCGGGAGGACTTCAAATGCTGATGGCAATATCCAAGTGCCCCATAGCCCCAGTTTGCTTTATTATATAGCCATATGCAAATCAAGGAAGTCCTTGATACAAAGTTACATTTCCAGGCTAAAACAGGAACTCTCCCAAGGCATAAACAGGAATCCCCCCACCATGCATAAGTGAAATCAACCAACATCTGAACAAAGAGTAAGAGGAAGGGCATGTAAATTGCTTCCAGCAACTTAAGCAAGAGAGTGAAGTGGGTACAAATACTCAGCATCCTAGCCAATATGGAGCTGGTGGGGGAGAACTTAGCCTTTTGCTAAGCCCCGAATCTACAAAGGCTTTTTGCCATTTACAGTTCACAGCACATTATCACTGATTCTCCAGCCTTCAAATCCTCTCTTCTCTGGCAGGAAGCTCGTATTGGACCTGGTTTGGGACTAACTGGTGGTAGAAGCTCCCTGGAATGGCAGGGACTCTATCTCTGCACATCTCACAGCTAAGAGGGCAGAATCGTTCCCAAACCCAAAGAACTCAAGCAACCAGTTTTCAAAAATCCCCTTTCCCATGTGCTTACCTTTTTTATTATGTGTTGAAATAGCTTCCTGACTAAACAACAAAAACACTGCCTATGCTATTAGGCTCTCTATGTGTTGATTCCAGGTGTGGGCCTGAAAAAGTAGATACCTACTAAAAAGGGCTCATGATGGCTAACTGGGCACAAACAAACACAGAGCCTAGCAGCCATTTCTATACAGGGGTGTCTCATGCAAATGGCACTTCAGGGAGAAGCCTGCACTGAACTAACTGCCTCTGCACAGCACCACCTGCCCTCACTGGGTTCCTGCCATGGAGCCAGCCTCTTACAGAATAGTTCCTGGAGTCCTATTTTAACCAATAGGACTGAGACTTTCCCTATCCAACTAGAGCTGCATGGCTATACCCCATTGGCATCTTAACCAACTAATTAGAGAGGAGAATTTGGAGTCCTGTTTGCATGAGATGAACCAATCAGGGACCTGGGTAGGGACTTCTGTCTATGTAAGTCAGCTCTCCTGTGATCCTGGGAGGCACTTTCCTTTTCCACTTTCAAGACTTCCTTTCCCTAGAGCTGAAAACCAAAATGTCTCTCTGGAGTGGGAGCTGAGCTGTTTACCTGGAAAGGTGCTGCTGTTCCACTTTATATTGAATAGTTTCCTTCAACGCATCTCAAATTGGGGGTTCCTATTGGCCCTGACGCTTCACACACATCCCATTCATCCTTCACTACAGCAGGGGAGAGAGTTATTACTGCCATTTTCTACAAAAGTAAAATGAGGCACAGAGAAGTTTAGGAACTTGTCAAAGGTCACAGAGCTAGAAAATCCAGGGTTTGAACCCAGGTCAGACGCTGAGGCAATCAGAGACACCCCCCCCCCCCCACACATGCGTTACACAGTTCCAAACCAATGGAAGTTATTGTAGCGGTTGCTTCTGTCACACTTTTCTCCTCCCCATACCTCCCCACTCCCCCCAAAAAAGACACCTTCTGGGGCTGAGAGGGCAGTTCGGTGATAAAAACATTGGGTCCCAGGTCCCCACAGCCTCCCGACCCGTGGGCCCCATCAGACCATTTACCCCGCGGGGCTACTTGTGAATGTGTGTTAGGGGGTACAGACCGGCCTGACGGTTGAGGGGGGTTCTCTCTCAAGGACACACCAAGGGAGCCATACTTTGACTTGAGCCTGAGATGTGAACCGACCTGACTTTGGTCCTTGCACCCACCTGTGCACTTTGCTACATCAGTCGCTTCTGTTCTGTGAGCGCTCCTTCCTTCGGGTCGAAGGTCCTGGGCGCCGGGCCCAGCCTGCGTCCGGGACACACGTGGCCCCGCGGCTGGGCGCAGCTATCAGAACTTGACACACAAACTGAAACCAAAACGGCTGGCGCCCGGAGTCAGCACGAGCGCGCAGACAGCGCAGGCAAGCGGGCCACCCCGCAGCCCCGCCAGGGCCCGACCCGCTCCGCCCCGCACCCCAGCGGCCCTCCCCTGGCCACTTCCCTCCTCCTCCGCGGCCCTCTTGTCTCGGGAGGAGACTGGAGCTGGGAACCCGCGGGCCCCGGAAGGGGCCTGGGGAATGGGTGGCGGCGGGAGGGCGGAGATGGGGCGGGGCGCGTGGCGAGCGAACGCGAACGCTAACGCCTTCCCCCCGGGCTTGCGGTGCAGTTGGGGGCACGGAGGCCTTGGGACGTTGGGGAGATGGCGGCGCGCAGTCTGGCCTGCGGCTTCGGGCGGATCCCGGGCATCCTGCAGGGTCTCGGGGGACCGCGGGGGTGGCGGCTGCGCGGGGTGAGCGCACTGCTCAGGGCGGCCCACGGACCCCGCGGCAGCGCCCCGGCCGGTGCGGCGCAGTACGCCTCGTACCCCACGCTCAGCGAGCAGGCGGCCCGGCAGCCCGCAGCCTTCTGGGGGCCGCTTGCGCGGGATACGTTGGTGTGGGACACCCCCTACCACACCGTCCTGGACTGTGACTTAAACAGCGGCAAGCTCGGCTGGTTCCTGGGAGGTCAGCTAAACGTGTCTGGTGAGTGGGCTGCGGGGACCCGGGGCGCCCCCAACTCATGCGTTCGGATGCAACTCAAAGAGCCCAGCCGGCGCAGCCGTCCTGGTCGGATCGCTGGCCGCTGGGCCGTCGCCCCCGGACCTAGAGGCTCCATCTTCCAGGTCCGTTGCAGCCCCGCGTCCCAACCCTTCTTTCCCCGTTCTAGCCCGCTCCCGCGGAGACCCGGCCGGGCGTCAGCTCAGGTCGCCCAGCTGCTGGCCTTGCCCCAGCTGTCTTCTCCAATGGCTGGCTCTCAAGTTTAACCACGAGGTTCTGCCGCCCTGCGTACCGTAAATCAGCGGGGAGTAGCGGCGACACCTGCGCCAGCCTGGGGTAGGGGGTGCCGGACGCCCCGAGTCGGGACTTCCCTACTTTTGTCCCCGAAGGTGGGGACGAAACTGGAAAGCAACAGGCTGTTACTACAAGCTGCCTGCCCAGTGACTGGCCTGGAGATAAAGGTTGCCAATGTAAACAAAACGGGTGGAGTGAGAAAACCCAGGGCCAGCAGCTGGAATCGTTTATCTCCTTGCAGCGCCTGTGAGAGGCAACGCCTTTGGGAGGAAAGGAGGGAGTGGCCGGAGCTCCTCGCTCTCCTTTTCACAACTTCCACCACCACCCGCCACCACACTATCTCGCCAAAAACAAAAACCCTCTACTTCTCTTTAAAAACTTTTAAATTTATTTATTCATTTTAGAGAGGAGAGAGAGTGAGAGAGAAAGGGGGAGGAGCAGGAAGCATCAATCCCCATATGTGCCTTGACCAGACCAGTGCAGTGTTATTGAACCGGCAACCTCAGCTTCCAGGTCGACGCTTTATCCACTGCGCCACCACAGGTCTGGCAAACCCTCTACTTCTTTAGCTCTGACTCTGATTGAGGTCTTAGAAAGCAGCTCCACCAACCACTCAATCCTTTGGTATCTGCTGTGGTTGAATCTACTGTTTTGTTCAGACTTGGTATTTGAGTGGTGGGATAAATACACTATTCCCTGAGGCACCAAGGAGAGAAGGCCCAGGAACTGGAGGCAGTGGCCAGTCAGGCAGGGTAGGCCAGGGTGTGGCCAGCCTGGGAGGTGGGGCTTACAGTCAGGTGGGGTGCTGCATGGTCGGGAGGATGGGGTACTCAGTTAGGTGGAGGTAGGGTCTGGGGAATGTTTCAGGGAAGGAACTGTAGATCCTTTTTAAAAACTTTTTATTTACTGATTTAAGTAAGAGAGGAAGGGAGAGAGAGACAGGAACATTGATCTCTTCCTGTATGTGCGCTGACCAGGGATGTAACCCATAAGCTCTGGACAACGCTCTAGATAACCTTGTTATCAGGGCACTGCAGATTTGTGTGTGTGTGTGTGTGTGTAAGTGTGTGTGTGACAGAGACAGAGAGAGGGACAGATGGGGACAGACAGGAAGGGAGAGAGATGAAAAGCATCAGTTCTTCCTTGCAGCTCCTTAGTCGTCTTAGTTGTTCATTGATTGCTTTCTCATTTGTGCCTTAATGGGGGGGGGGGAGAGGGGCTACAACAGAATGAGTGACCCCTTGCTAAAGCCAATGACCTTGATCTTAAGCCATTGACCTTGGGCTTCAAGCCAGTGACCATGGGGTCATGTCTATGATCCCATGTTCAAGACAGTGACCCTGGGCTCAAGCTGGTGAGCCTGCGTTCAAGCCAGTGATCTCGGGGTCTTGAACCTGAGTCCACTGTATCCCAGTCCGATGCTCTATCCATGGCGCCACCAACTGGTCAGGCGGAACTGCAGATCTTTATGGGAGGGTCAGGCCAGGGCCAAGACCTGAACTGGGTAGGATTTTGCATCTTGTACACCTTCACTATTTCCTCAGCCCGTAACTCTACCCTCTGAGCCTAAGTCTCCTCATTTGCGAACTGGGAGCAGTAAGCCCACCTAACCTGCTGGGTTGATTGTGAGGACAGAGTGCTGGAGTTGTGGAACAGGCCTAGCACTTATTGGTGATCAATAAGTAGTAGCAATTTTAATTTGTTATATTTAGAAATAGCCATACAATTGTAGATAGTCTTGAGTTCCTTGAGTTATTTTTCAAGCAAAGAAACATAGGGAAGAACTTTGAACCAGAATTTATCTTGTATTGTATACTACATTAATGTTTTTTTGTGTGTGTGACAGAGACAGAAACAGAGAGAGGGATAGATAGGGACAGACAGACAGGAAGGGAGGGAGATGAAAAGCATCAATTCTTCATTGCAGCACCTTAGTTGTTCATTGATGCTTTCTTATATGTGCCTTGACCTGGGGGCTACAGCAGACTGAATGACCCCTTGCTTAAGCTGGTGAGCCTTGCTCAAACCAGATGAGCCCGTGCTCAAGCCAGCGACCTCAAGGTTTTGAACCTGGGTCCTCTGGGTCCCAGTCCGATGCTCTATCCACTGCACCACCGCCTGGTCAGGCCATTAATGGTTTAATCAAAATGAATCACTTAGTAGTTAATTGTTTTATCTAAAATTGAGTCAGCAGCAAGTGTCCTTGAACTAGTGGGGAAAAAAGAAAACAAACCCTTAGGTTTGTAGAGTCGGTGACATGTGCCCTTGAAGGGAGAAGTGCAGCTCACAGAGGAGAGATCAGAAAGTGTGCCACTCTGCAAGCTGACTGGGGGCCTGAGGCCTCCGCGACTGCTCAGGGTTGGCTCACGCACACCTGCAGCCTCTCACTCCCAAGATAGGTCACTGGGCATGGCTTCCCAGGGCAGGCAAGAAGGGCCTCTTGAGCCTCACTTGGTCAGAGGCAGCTTGTGGTTGGCTAGCTCAGGGGCCTCTTTTCCTTCATGTGTTTTGCCAGAAATTGAGCTTCAGAAACTGCCTTGTGGAAAAAGTTTTCCAGCAGCATTCTCACCCTAAATGTGTGTGTCCACCCTGTCATCTGTCAGGCATGTCTCTGCCCTTTGTCAGTGTCTCCAAACCACAGAGGTGATAGTATACAAAGGCCAGGCCCTGGGAGATCCCTAGAAAGTTGTGGAATGATGGGCATGTTTGGACTGATCTGTGTGTATGATGGCTTATTCCAAACGAGTATCACTTGTGAAACTCCAATCACCCTTCTAGGAAAATCTGCCGTGGTTCTCAGACTGTGGTCTCAGACCAGCAGCGTCAGCATCGCCTGGGCACTGCAGTAAGTCCTCAGACCCCACCCCAGACCACCAGAATCAGAAACCCTGAAGCTGGGGCTGTGCCATCTGTGTTTACTAGCTCTCCTGATGCTTCTTGGGGCAGACAAAGACACTTCTAAAAGGGCAGAATTGGGATTCGTGTCCTGGAAGTGATCTAGTAAACAAACAAATGGAAGATGGGTGGTTCTGGGTATTTCTTGAGAATTCTACCTGGATCTGAATTTTTGCTTTCTCCTTACTGTTCTTTGCATGGCTTTCCTTGGTTATACAACAGACCAGTCTGAATTCTGTTCTAGTTACTATTGTTGCATATCAGGCTGCCCCAAGCATAATTTTAGTCTCCTAGTTCTCTGGGTCAGGACTTTGGACAGGGCCCCATGGGCACGGCTTGCTTCTGCTCCCCATTGATCTACGGCTGAGGCTGCTGTCACGTGTCTGTGGCCTTGACTGGGATGACTCAGGCTGGACTTAGTTGGAACTGTGTCCCAAAGCACCTACGCAGGGCTTCCCACAGCTGGGCGACTGGGCCCAGTGGACATCGACCAGATGTCACAGATACCACAGCAAAAGCTGCTACGTTTCTTCTGAACAGCAGTGGATGACTTGGGGACACCTAGGGCTGTTGTTATCATTACATGAGAAAACACTCATAAAGCTCTCTGCACAGTCTTACTCATACCCCAAAACTGGCCTTTGTTATTTATCATGAATCCTGTGGGGTTGGGGAGTGGAGGTGTGTAGGGGGCTGTGACATTAAGCCTTACCTTCAGCAGTGCTGCTGAGAGTGCTATGTTTCCTCTGAATAGGACCACATGGGCTTGGCATCTTATCAGTCGGGGATAGGCAGGAAACAGGAGGGTTGGCCAACAGGGCTCAAATCCCATCCTGAAGCTCTAGGTTAGTAGCCAGGTCACCTGGTGACTCATAGTGTCAGAGGGCCCCCTCTGGGCAGGGGAAGTAGAGTCACCACCCCCTTCAGTTTCTTGCTTTTATTACCTTTACATAAAGCTGCTTTAAAGAAGGTTCTGTGAAAATAGACACTCAGACCAATGGAACAGAATAGAAAACCCAGAAATAAAACCACATATATATAGTCAAATAATTTTTGATAAAGGGGCCAACAACACACAATGGAGAAAAGAAAGCCTCTTCAATAAATGGTGCTGGGAAAACTGGAAAGCCACATGCAAAAGAATGAAACTGGACTACAGTTTGTCCCCTTGTACTAAAATTAACTCAAAATGGATCAAAGATCTAAACATAAGACCTGAAACAATTAAGTACATAGAAGAAGACATAGGTACTCAACTCATGGACCTGGGTTTTAAAGAGCATTTTATGAATTTGACTCCAAAGGCAAGAGAAGTGAAGGCAAAAATTAATGAATGGGACTACATCAGACTAAGAAGTTTTTGCTCAGCAAGAGAAACTGATATCAAAATAAACAGACAGCCAACTAAATGGGAAATGATATTTTCAAACAACAGCTCAGAATAAGGGCCTAATATCCAAAATATACAAAGAACTCATAAAACTCAACAACAAACAAACAAACAATCCAATAAAAAAATGGGAAGAGGATATAAACAGACACTTCTTCCAGGAAGAAATACAAATGGCCAACAGATATATGCAAAGATGCTCATCTTCTTTAGGTATTAGAGAAATGCAAATCAAAACTGCAATGAGATACCACCTCACACCTGTTAGATTAGCTATTATCAACAAGACAGGTAATAGCAAATGTTGGAGAGGCTGTGGAGAAAAAGGAACCCTCATACACTGTTGGTGGGAATGTAAAGTAGTATAACCATTATGGAAGAAAGTATGGTGGTTCCTCAAAAATCTGAAAATAGAACTACCTTATGACCCAGCAATCCTTCTACTGGGTATATACCCCCAAAACTCAGAAACACTGATACGTAAAGACACATGCAGCCCCATGTTCATTGCAGCATTGTTCACAGTGGCCAGGACATGGAAACAACCAAAAAGCCTGTCAATAGATGACTGGATAAAGAAGATGTGGCACATATACACTATGGAATACTACTCAGCCATAAGAAATGATGACATTGGATCATTTACAGCAAAATGGTGGGATCTTGATAACATGATACGAAGTGAAATAAGTAAATCAGAAAAAACCAGGAACTGCATTATTCCATACGTAGGTGGGACATAAAAGTGAAACTTAGAGACATTGATAAGAGTGTGGTGGTTACGAGGGGGAGGGGGGAAAGGGACAGGGAAAGGGGGAGGGGGAAGGGCACAAAGAAAACTAGATAGAAGGTGACAGGACAATCTGACTTTGGGTGATGGATATGCAACATAATTGAATGACAAGATAACCTGGACTTGTTATCTTTGAATATATGTATCCTGATTTATTGATGTCGACCCATTAAAAAAATAAAATTATTTAAAAAAAAAAAAAGAAGGTTCTGTGGAAAGCCAAGACCTAAAAAAGATTCTTTCCAGTCTTTGAAATTGGCTCTTTTGTATCGGCACAACAGATGTTTTGCTCTTTGGTGTATAAACTCAAGATGGAAGTGGCCCTGGCTGGATGGCTCAGTAGTAGAGCATCGGCCTGGTGTGTGAAAGTTCCGGGTTTGATTCCTGGTCTGGGCATACAGGAGAAGTGCCCATCTGCTTCTCCACCCTTCTCTCTCTCTTTCCTCTCTACTTCTCTCTTCCCTGCCCACAACCAAGGTTCCATTGGAGCAAAGTTGGCCTGGGCGCTGAGAATGGCTCCATGGTCTCCAACTCAGGCACTAGAGTGGCTCTGGCAGCAATGGAGAAACACTCCAGATGGGCAGAGCCTTGCCCCCTGGTAGGCATGCTGGGTGGATCCTGGTCAGGTGCATGCAGGTGTCTGTCTGTCTGCCTCCCCACTTCACACTTTGGAAAAATACAAAAAAAAAAGAAAAAAGAAAAAAGATGTCAGGAAGTTGCGGAACTGGTGGGTAATGATGTGTTGCTTTCAAAACACGCAATTATCGTCTATTTTCTAAACACCAAATTCTGGATCTTTTTTTTTTTTTTTTTTAAGTGTATGTATACTTACTTTTAAGCAAGGGTGCAAAGAAACCATTTTTAAGCAAACATTGAAGACAGAGATTTCTGGATACTTTTTGGAACATTCCTTGGCAACAATGGGAACCATTTTGCTGTACCTTTCTCTTTAGGACCCACCTCAACAATTTAGAAGGCAGATGTGCTGACGATCACAAGATGCTACACTCCTGTGCTTCAGTTGTTTCTCAGTGATCAAAGTAACTTGTCTAAGGTCTTTCAGGGAACTCTGAAAGTGTAACCCCAGGTTTTAGGAGAAAGGTCCTCCAGAAAAGACTGAATTCTCCATAGTTTTCAGAGACCTGACTGAGTTTAGGGAGCAGATGCTTCTGGAAAATTGGCAAGTACAATTTAAATTGTCCCAGAGAGATTTTTATACTGCTCACAAAAATTAGGAGATATTTCAAAATGAATATGAAGTGGTAAAATATCCCCTAATTTTTGTAAGCAGTGTATTTAAAGAAAACCCGTTGTGCTTGACCAGGCGGTGGTGCAGTGGATAGAGCATTGGCCTGGGATGCAGAGGACCCAGGTTCAAAACCCTGAGGTCGCCTGCTTGAGTGTGAGCTCACCAGCTTGAGCTTGGGATCATAGACATGACCCCATGGTTGCTGGCTTGAACCCAAAGTTTGCTGGCTTGAGCCCAAGGTTGCTGGCTCGGCTGAAGGCCCCCTTCCCCGGGTCAAGGCACATATGAGAAAGCAATCAATGAACAACTACAATGCTGCAACGAAGAATTGATGCTTCTCATCTCTCTCTCTTTCTGTCTGTCTCTATCTGTCCCTCTCTGTCTGTCTCCCATAAAAAAAATAAAGTATAAGAAAACCCATTGTGAATCTTTTGCGAATATTAACACCTTTATTTCTTTTGATCAAAATAGAATTTCTGTATGTGGGTTTATAAAGTTAGGGAGGGGGAGGCATATATTTAAACAACTGACTGTAGTTCTTTAAAATTCCTATCTAAATGTGTGCTATTTTTATAATGGAAACAAGGTCTCATAGTCTTTTTTTTTTTTTTTTTAATCTCAAACCTGTGAGCCATCAGCAGGCATTTGCTTAACTATTTGCAGAACTGTGTTAGACTCGGTGTTAGACTTGCCTTGAGGTGAACAGGACTGAGCCTCTTCTCATCTCAGTGTCATGTCACCAGTGTGAAGTAGTTGGTGGTCCCGTTGTACAGATGTGCAAATAAAGGCACCAGCTCATGTACAGTGATGAACAGTGCAGAAGATGCCCCGTTGCCACAGAGTCTGCATTTTAATGAGCAGATGAACCACAAATGAGTAAATGAGCAAATCCACACTAGGGTAACTTGCTCAGGGTATTTACAGTTGCTAAGGGAAGAATTACAGTGTTACCTCTCAACTCACTGCCATGATATATGAATTTTAGGGATATGGTCTCAGGGACCTTGTGACCCCGACTGGGGAGAGTTTAGCAGAGCCAGCATTATGTCCCAGAATGGGATCACTGGGCAGAATACCTAAGCGTTAAGTGGTGTGGGCCCCTGAGTGATGGAGAGGAGAGATCACTGTGTGCTGGAAGTTTGGAAGAGGCTTGAATTAGGAGGTGGGGCTTGAGCTGAGCCTTGAATTGCATTAGGGCCTTGCCCAGCTCTTCTTGGAAATGCTTGTAAACGGAATTTTCTTGTCCCACTGCCCAGTTCTCTAGATGGAGACGTTTTTTAAATGGGGAGAAGAATTTCTTCCTTTTAGCCTCGCTCTCTCCCTTCTTTCTTTTTACCCCTACAGTTGAAGCAACAGCAGGAACCACACATCTGTATTAAAAGCCAACATATACATGGTGTTTTTTTATTTTTTATTTTAATTTTTAATTTTTTATTTTTTTTTCATTTTTCTGAAGCTGGAAACAGGGAGAGACAGCCAGACAGACTCCCGCATGCGCCCGACCGGGATCCACCCGGCACGCCCACCAGGGGCGACGCTCTGCCCACCAGGGGGCGATGCTCTGCCCATCCTGGGCATCGCCATGTTGTGACCAGAGCCACTTTAGCACCTGAGGCAGAGGCCACAGAGCCATCCCCAGCGCCCGGGCCATCTTTGCTCCAATGGAGCCTTGGCTGCGGGAGGGGATGAGAGAGACAGAGAGGAAAGCGTGGCAGAGGGGTGGAGAAGCAAATGGGCGCTTCTCCTATGTGCCCTGGCCGGGAATTGAACCCGGGTCCTCCGCACGCTAGGCCGACGCTCTACCGCTGAGCCAACCGGCCAGGGCTATACATGGTGTTTTAAGATCACTGTCACCCGGACCCTGCAGTGTGTTTTCTCTCTAGGTGCCCGTGTCATCTGAGTGTCAACCATGGCAGCTGTGAGCTGTGTTTCCATTGGGAGCACTGTCGCACAATCTGATCCTGTGACAGAAAGCTCTACTCATCTAATTCCTGCTATCACTCCCAGAATTAGGAACTGTTACCCCCCACTTTGGATTAGGAAAGTGAGATTTAGATTAAATAAGTATGTTGTCTGTGCTTAGTGAGTGAGTGGACAGGGGCTGGGCTCTGGGGGGTGGGTCCCCTGACTTCGGCTGCCTACCAGCAAGGGTGTGGCCAGGTGTTTTATAGAGCTGGCAGGTGTTTTTGATCACTCCTGTCCCCATAGGGAAAAGAGCCCCCTTGAACCTGGAATATGCATACAAAATAGAATGCCTGCAGATGTATGCGTGCACATCTGTGTGTGGGAGCATGTCCGGGCCAGCCGCAGTGGCAGCACTGGGTCTGTTAGAGGTGAAGTGCTCAGGTTCACTCAGACCTGCTCCCTCAGACTTCAGGTGGTGGGCGCTGCTCACAATCTGTGTGCTAAGAAGCCCTTTGGGGGTTCTGGGCAATTTAGAAGTGCTAATTTGGACCAACAAGAGAACTGTTTGAGGAACAAAGTCATGAAGACAGGAAGAGGTCTGTACCCTCCCCTGAGCATGGGGCCAACCTGCTGCCATTTAGACTCCATTTTTGCCCTTCAGCTTGAGGACTTGAATGTTCTGTCCACCTTCCAGAGCTGCTGTGCTTCTCTGCTCTGCTCTGGGTTAGGCTACATGTATATAACATGAACAGGACATCTGGCCTCTGCCCACAGAGGGACAGCAAGTGCATACATCTCGGGTGAGTTAGAAGTCCAAGGGACATGAAGTGCCCATTGAAAGAGGAAGAAAGTGTGAGGGTGGGCACCAGGTGAGGACAGCAGTGGGGAGAGCAGGACAGTGTGCCCCAGGCAGGGAGAAACCGTGCAGAGGTCCCGAGCAGGAAGGTGCTCACAGAATCAGCACTGCCAGTGGGGAGGGGTAGATCACTCAGGGCCTTGGTGGCCATTTGTCCAGCACTTCCCATATGCAAGGAAGGCACGTAGCAACACTGTACCTGGGTCTCAGTGCTGACCTGCCCGAATTCCTGCCATTCGTCAGTCCTGGGAAGAGATGGACACGGGGCTGGTCTTGTTGGCTACCCAGCCACACCCTGGGTGCTGTCTATCCTGGGGCAGGTCTTTGTCACCTGCACCTTTGCCCTCCTGCTCGGTGTAAACCAGACACAGGGTGCTGGGCTCCGAGGCACTGAGGGTTCAGGTTTGAAGTCGGGCGGTCATGTGCTGGCACCCTGGCTGCCGTGTGGGCAGGCGATGTGGGTAGATGAGCTCTAGGAAAGGCGTTCCTTGTGCTTTGAGTCCCTTTCCTATTGCTTCCTGGCTAGGCCGTGGGCAGGTTGCTGGAGCACCTGTAGACTGTTTCCTAAGCTGTACCTGAGCTGGCCCCTTTCCACGGTCACTTAGAAGGTCCAACTCAGGGTGAAAGAAGTTCAAGAGCAGGCTTCTTGAATAAGAGAGTGCATACCTGTCACCTGGAGTCTTCTCAGGCCTGGCCTGGGCTGGCCAAGGGTTTGCATTTGTTCCCCAGTGATGCCTGGTGCAGCCAGCGTCCAGGGAATACTCAGGTGCACATGGAACCAGCGTTCTGCTGGCTTTCTGCTCAGCGCACAGTGCTAACTCTCTCTGTTTTTCCTCCAACCCTTTCTCAGTATCTGTCCTCAACTTTAAGGAACTGGCTCTCCAAGGCTTATCAGGACCTGCTTCGGGTCACTGCTTCCCATTCAGTCATTTAGGTCCTCCCGGGCCAGGCGGTGGAGGGGTGAGAGGACCCATCCTGCTGAGGCAGCTCCTGATCTACTGATTGTTCAAGAAAAGTCAGAAATTCCTAGTTTTAGTGTGGAAATTTGATTTCTCAACTTTGGACCATATCTCTCTCTCTCTCTCTCTCTCTCACACACACACACACACACACGTTGATTTTGGGTTTATTGTGTAAATCCAGGTTCTGCCACCAAACCCCTTTTCAGTGTCCCTTCTTGCTTTTCCTCTCTTCAGTATTTTGGGCATTTCTTCTCTTCTATTTTTCTAATAATTCAAAAACTTTTTTGTGTGAGTAAATAGTGTTATAACTTTATCCATAACATCTGTCTTTAGTTATTAAACTTTTTGACATGTAATTTATATGCCTGTCAGGTGCCAAAAATTGAAGTAAATTTTTTATTGTAAGAACAAAGAATAGATAAAATAGCATAAGAAGAAAAAGTAACTCTCTACACACACACACACACACACAAATATAAAAGCTAAAGTATGTAAATATTTTCCTGTGAGTTAACCCTCTCAAGAATTCTAGGAGTTACATGATCTTTTGTTATCTCCCATAACTTCTGTCAGAATGGTTATCCCATTTCAAAGTGTCTAACTCAGGGGACCCCAAACTTTTTACACAGGGGGCCAGTTCACTGTCCCTCAGACCGTTGGAGGGCCGGACTATAAAAAAAACTATGAACAAATCCCTATGTACACTGCACATATCTTATTTTAAAGTAAAAAAACAAACAAAATGGGAACAAATACAATATTTAAAATAAAGAACAAGTAAATTTAAATCAACGAACTGATCAGTATTTCAATGGGAACTATGCTCCTCTCACTGACCACCAATGAAAGAGGTGCCCCTTTTGGAAGTGTGGCAGGGGCTGGATAAATAGCCTCAGGGGGCCACATGTGGCCCCCGGGCCATAGTTTGGGGACCCCTGGTCTAACTCATAGCATGGCAGTTATCAGTGGTTAATAGTCTCTTGTACTCATATAAAGCACTTGAACATTTGGTACGACATTTGTTTTCTGTTGTAGGCTCAAGGGTTAGACGTGATAGATAAGGCAGCTCCCATTTATATGGCAGAACATGGATTTGGAGAAGATAACAATTGTCCACAAAAGGGAAACACGTTTATATACCTGAACATTGGGGTGACCCTGAGGACCAGGTGGACAGGTGGCTGCTGCCTCCAACAGCTGTACTGGTGTTCATTTCCCTGCTGGTGGAGAGGTAGACAGGGAAAGCCTGGCTTTGAAGGCTGGCAGTAACAGCCATAGCCAGGCTCACTTTGAACAACATGTCAGCAAATGAACTTGATCCTATTAATCTTCAGGTTTACAGTAAGCTGGCAGAACTGACTTTTTTTTTTATGGGAAATCATGTGACCTGAGCTTGAGTAATAGAGGGGGAGGGGAGCAGAGCCTTCCAGAACCAGCATTGCATTTCCTCATCGTTGCGACACTCCTTGGAACAGAGGCTGGTCTTAGGATGCTGACTGGACACCTCTCAAGGGGGTGTGGCTCCTTAACCCGGACTGTGTGCATCTCTGCCACATGCAAGATGCTTCTTCCCTTACATGAACCTTGTATTGAATCAGGGGCATCATATTTATGTTAAGTATTCTTTCCAGCAGCTCAGGCTGTGGTGCCCAGCCCCTTCTGCACATTAGAACCACCCAGGGTGACTTGCAAAGCCCAGGGACAGTTAGGTCAGGGTTCCTGTGTGGCTGGGGTTGGGACTACTGGCGTGAAGTGCCTACTTCAGACTGTTCCCAGGGGATCACCCTATCCCTGTGAGATCATGTTTGTGTAGTTTTGCCTTGTTTTCGCAGGCTCTGGCACTCACCCTTCTCCTTGCAAGGAAGTAGAAACCCCCCTTTGATGATGGAAGGGTCCACCTTAGCAGCAGGCAGAGTAGTGTAGGTCACAGCAAACCAGACCCTCCCCTGATTCTGACTCTAAAAACACCAAGTTTAGTGTTTCTTAACCTGTTTTTGTGCAGTCAACTGCTTGGATCAGCATGTTCAGAAGTCCCCGGAGAGCATTGCTTTGATCTGGGAGCGAGACGAGCCCGGAACTGAAGTGAGGATCACCTACAGGTACTGTGTGTTCCCTGATGGCAGGCATCTCAGTGCCCCCACGGTCTCCTGGGTCTCTGTGTTGCTGCTATCGATGCTGGCCCCGGGCACCTCTGCTGGACTGTTTCCCAGGAGCAGGGTTGCCCAGCTTGGAGGAAGCCTGGCTTTCCTGCTCACTTGGCAATACTTGGTGTCTTCAGATTCCCGTAGAAGGAGCTGGGTCTTCGGGAACAACTGTGATGAATGTTCAAGGCATAGGGGAGGCTGTTGGCACAGTCCTGTGAGTGTGTGTCTGGTCCTGGGCAGGGGTTCTCTGAGTATCAAGGAGCATGTTTCAGCTTTGGGAATATTCTGTCATCCCAGGACAAGGAAGTCTGAATGCAAGGGAATAAAATACATGCTGGCATAATTAAGACCGGCCCACTCACCCTTAGTGAGCCTATAAGATTGAGACCAAAAATAAAATCAAGTCTTTTAAAGAGGCGGCACATCTGACATTTCTGTTCTTTGACTCCTTAAATTCTTTACATATTCTCAGTGCCAAACACCCTTCTGGGTATTGTGTATGTGTTTTGATTGAGCTCAGTGTCCAGGATGGTAACTGGCCTCCGCAAAGGGCTGTTTCCTGTGGCAACAGCTTTGCTTTGCGTCTCTGTGGTTGATGGCTGCAGGACATTGGGTCCCTTTCCCCTGGGGATAAAATTCCCTTTGTTAAAGCCTCAAGTTCTCTTTGCTGTACTAGCTCAGACCCACTAGGAACCTGAGTTGTGTGTCCCCACTCCTCATCAAAGAGTCACGAGCCCAGTTATGCTCCTGGTGGATGGCTTACAACTTTTCTTGTGCAGTCATTGAACAAGTTTCATCGTGTGCCTCTATCTAACAGTCCCCTAACAGAGCAGTGTGGCTGGGTGTCTCTGGAGGAGGTGACGTTGAAGCTGAGGTCTTATTGATAAAAAGCAGCAGCCATGAGAAGAATAGGGGAAGAACTTCCCGGGTCAATTCCGGACCCTGAGGGTGCATAAGCGTAGGTAACCCGGGAACAGAGAAGGTGTGTGGGGCTGGGGTGACGCTGTCCGGGAATGTGGTGGGAGGAGTGTTCAGAGAAGTGGCTCCAGACCCCGGGGCCTGAGAGCAACAGTTCCTCCTCTGCCACTTGGGTGACTGAGGGGGGGGGGCACTGAGCACCCCTAGTTTCCTGTTTTTTTTTCCGAACTTGGGATTTATTACCAAGGATGGTAAAATTCACTGAAGATGATAAAATGGCTCAAGTTGACTTTTGAGTCCAACAAAGTGATGTTTGTTAATCTGCAGCTTCTAGTGGTCACTGCCTACTTGTCCTTGCCACCTCCTCAGCACTCACAGTCGGCCGTGGCCTTTCCAGCCTCTGCACCGACCTGTCTCCCAGTGGCCAAGCTCAGGGCCTGCACAGCTAAACCTCGGGCCCCGTCCAGGTGACTGAGCCAGATCCCTAGGCCTGTACACACTGTTAGAGTTTAGGGAGCGCTGCTCTAATAAACTGGCTCCAGTGTTCTTTGCTATTATTGGCCCAATTTGATTTGTGTGTGATTTTTTTTTTCTTTCCCAAGTGAGAAGTAGGGAGCTATAGAGACAGAATCCCTCATGTGCTCTGACCTGGATCCCCCTGGCAGGACCGCTACTGGGTGATGCTCTGACCTTCTGGGGCCAAGTATGTGATTCTTTAGTACAAGATTAAGACTGTAGGGATGGGGTGGAGGAGCAAACCAGCTGGATGCTGGAGATAAAGTGGGTCCAGCCACAGGCTGACCTCCTTCTGTTGCTGCGCAGGCATGCCTGGAGCCTGGGGCAGGGGCGGTGGGCGCGGTGTGACGTCGCCTTGGCTGGACACAGCCTGTGCGCACACCCTGTGAGTGCTCTGCAGTGATTGGCAGTCCGAGAGCCAGGCTCAGGCTGGCTGCTGAGATACATGGTCGACTAGAAACCACGGGGAATTGTCAGGACTGCAGCCAGCCTGTTAAAGCTGAGAACAACTTCAGTTCATTCACCAAAGTTACCCTGGGCAAGGGATAAACTTAGGAGCACAGGCAAGGAATTTCTTATTCTCTTTCCAAAGATACACAGATTTAGCCCGGACTAGTTTTACAGACCTGGCTGTCTTAGCACCGGAGGACTGTCACTGTGTACTGTTTGAGTAAAAAGAAAAGTGAACGTACGGATTGTCTTGAGTTGCGGCTAGTTTTTGAGAGACTTGGGTGAATTGTTTCCCTGGTCATTTTACATTCTTGACATAAGATTTCTTTCCTCTGCTCTCAGAGTAAAGCCACCTAGAGGTGGTGCTGGCCACCCTGCCAGCACACAGACCGTCATTGAAACGCAGTGCTCCCCTGCCCCGTGCTCCCCGCTGTGGCTCCCAGGTGCCCCAGGGCAGCCACAGCCCGAAGACCACGTTCTAGACCCATAGTCTGAGCCCTTTACGGCAACACCTTGGGGTTGTGGCTCTTAGAGGCTGGGGTGCAGGTGGCAGTGCAGTTTCCTGGGACTGTTCCCACCTTTCTGTCTCAAGCTTGGGTGACATGTCTCATTCCTCGGGTGCCCAAAACCTCTCACTTCTGGGTCTGCCGAATTATTTGGATGAGGCACATTTGTTTTTTTCTTTTTCCTTCCTTCTTCCTTCTTTTTTTTTTTTAACTGATTTTAGAGAAAAACAGGAAGGGAGAGAGAGAATAGTGAGAAGCTTCAATTTGTAGTTGCTTCACTGTAGTTGTTCATTGATTGCTACTCATATGTGCTTTGACTGGGGGGGGGGGTTCAAGCCGAGCCAGTGACCCCTTGCTCAAGCCAGTGAACTTGGGCTCATGTCGATGATCCCATGCTCAAGTTGGACAAGCTTGTACTCAAGCCAGTGACCTCAGGGATCTGGGTCAACGTTCTATCCACTGCACCACCGCTGGTCAGGCGACAAGGTACATTTCTGAAAAATCCTTATAGAGTTTGTAAGATGAACCAACAACTTCTGCCCTAATCATTCCACTCTCAAGAATCACCACTGGCCTGACCTGTGGTGGCGCAGTGGATAAAGCATCGACCTGGAAATGCTGAGGTCACCGGTTCGAAACCCTGGGTTTGCCTGGTCAAGGCACATATAGGAGTTGATGCTTCCAGCTCCTCCCCACTGTCTCTCTCTCTGTGTCTCTCTCTCTCTCTCCCCTCTAAAATGAATAAATAAAATTAAAAAAAAAAAAAAGGATCACCACTGTTTTCCATATGTCTAGACAGATGTGCATACCCAGGGGCGTGTGTATATGTCTGTGTTACACCACGTGCACCCGCACACATTCATTTTAAACATGCTCATCCTCCAGGCGTGTTTCCACAAGCTGCTCCTAGTTTTGAAGAACCTATCCTGGAACAGTCTCCAGGTTGCAGGCATGGCCCCCCTCCTGCTCCATTCGTCTAGCCTGCAATTAGCTGTTGTCTTCAAGCGTGCTCTTCTGAACATTGGCATGTGTTTGTTACCTTGCCTCCCTTGCGAGGGAGAGGGCTGGCAGGTCGGCTTTGGGAACTTTGGGGACGCTGCCAGATCATCCTGTTTCCTTCTGTGAGGCACCAGGCACCAGTTCTGAAGCACACCCTGCCAGGAGGGGTGTGCTCCCAGCAGCACGCGTAGGCCACATGCTGGTGTTGCCACCGGGTTCTGGTCAGAGAACCTCATTGGCTGTGGTTTTTCCCAGCTGCCTCCTTCAGAAATGTAGTGCTCACTTCCCTGTGGGTAGTGAAGGGGCAGGAGCCCTGCTTGTCTGGGATCACCCTGGAATGGTCTGCACGCATCCCCGCATCTCCTGGCAACAAGGACAACCTGTGGCCTGCGGCCAGAGCCAGGGCCAGAGGGCCACCCCACTCCATTTTCAGATGTGTTCCGAGATGGCCTGAGGAAGCTGTTCTTTCCTAGTGGACCAGCAGGACTGTAAACCCTGGGCCCCATTTGCACTGCTTGAGGCTGGATGGTCTGAGGCCCTCGAGACAGGGTCTGCAGAGGCCAGGTGCTCAGACAACCCGGGCGGCGGCCAGAGGCTTTGCAGCCAGAGAACAGGTCTTCTCCAGCTCGGCGCTTATTTCACAAGACTGTCCTCTGCGTGTAGTTCCAGCTGGCAGATTCCTGAGGCCCTCGGGGATAGGGATGTGGAGAGACACACATCCCTTTCCTTCAGGAAGGTAGAGGTGGGGTTTCAGGTAGATTCATGAGGTCAAGGTCCGTGCTGTGTGTAGGGGTGCCCAGCAACAGAAGAGAGCAGGTTGTGGGTGCCACACTGAGAGTATTTACCAAAGCTCTTAACCAACTCATCTTCTGCCTAAGGTCCTTTAAAGAGGGGTCTGAACTTGACTCTGAGTCCAGATGTGACCCTTTTAATTAAGCTGTGACAGGCTGTAACATTGGCCAGCACTGGGGAGCTCAGCATCCTCGTTTGACCAAACCAAGGACTGGAGGAGGCCAGTGCTGCTCCAGGTCTAGCCGCTGGGGGGAGCGCATGGGGTAGTGCCCGGGGTTGTAAAGCACAGAGTAGCAGAGCTGGGCATTGGTGCTGCACCCGGAGGGGCCTGCGTCCTCCTGTGTGTGAGCTGAGTGTAGTTTTACTGTGAGTCAGGGCCCTGGACTGGGGGATTTCTGTGACTGCTCCAATCAGGGCCTTTTTATTAGGGAGGGGCCCTCCTCTCCTCTGCCTGCCTCAGCGCTCAGGGGCCAAGACTATGGCTTTCTCCCTGGGTGTCTGGGCCAGGCATTGGGTGCCATTGAGACTCGATGTGGCCTTGGGCCTAATGTGGAGGGCTCACTGGAAATATAAGATGGGCCCCAGGCCCTTTGGGACGCCCCTCTGTCTAGGGCAGCTAGACCAGCACTCGTGGGCGGACGGAGCCAGGCGGGCCTGCAGTCTGGGGGCCTACCCTCAGAGGCTTGTGTGTTTCCTTGGCCCTGGGTGTCTTCAAAGTTGGCCGCTTACTAAGCTTGTAGAAGTGGTCAGTCCCCATGGGCGTTAGTGGTAGGGAGCAGGAAGCCGTACCATGGACACCTGGTTGAGGAGGCACCGGGGAGGTCCTGAGGAGGGTTGGGTTTGGGGAGGCAGAGGAGAGGGCAGGGTGATGATAGAGGCAGAGGGGGCAGTGGTGTGTGAGGCCGTGTAGGGTGAGGCAGCCAGCAAGGGTGGCGGTGGGAGGCTTGTGCTCCTTGCTTGCTCTGTCCCCTAGCTGTGTGTGTGACCTTGAAAGCAAATCACTCCAGCTTTCTGACCCTCAGTTTTCTCATCTGCAAAATGGAAACACGCATCTTTTCCACTAGGTGGCTGAGCGTTAGCAGGATATGGGGATCAAAGCCCAGAATAGTGTCTTGGAGGTGGGTCTGTTTTAGGTGAGGGTCAGGTCCAGTTGAAGGGAGATCAGCAGAGGATTTCAGATGTGACAATGGGAAAGGCACAGGGTTACCCTGTGGCTGCTGGTGCTGGGAGGATACGGTGGCATTTCAGGATGAGGACTTTAACTCAGGAGAACAATTTCATCAGCTAACTGGCTGCCCCACCCCTTCTCGTGTGCCAGACCCTTGCACCTTGCCCTTCTCACCCCCAAAGTAGTTACCTTAGCGAGCAGCCTGCAGGCAGTATCGCTGCTGGTATAGGGATGTCGATGGGTGTGGTACCTGGCTGCCTGTCACGCAGGACAGAGTTGGATTGTTCAGTGGGCTCCCCTGAGTGAGGCAGAGTGGCCCATGGCTCCTGGGCTTCTGTGTGGCATCCCAGCTTTCAGCCTAAGAGGAATCTGCATGCTGACACCCAGAATCCCGTAGAAACCTTGTGTTACTTGAATGTTGCTGGTTTTAAAGACTTTTTTTTTTTTTTTTTTAAAGACTTTGGCTCCAGATGTCAAAGCCGAGGAGTGTTTCAAACCTTTCTAAACATGGCCACTTATTTTTTTTGTCCTTTTTTTGGCAAGCTAGGGCTCCTGGAATTTTATATTTTAGAATGGCCACATCTTGGGACTGCAACAGGGACGACCCACAGATGAGATATTCCTGATTTTTTAACAGCCACATATGGATGTGGGATCAGCCCATTCCACATCTCTGCCCCTCCTGCCAGTCTTGATGTGGCTTCTTGTGTGTATTCTTAGTTACAGGACTTCTGCTCAGCTAGACTTTAGGTATTTCTCAATGATTGTTGTTCTGTAGTTTTGTTGTAATTTCGATGGGAGGAAGCGAGTGCAGTGTTTACTACTTCACCATTTTGACTAGAAGCCCAAACGACTTCCATTTTCATTAGCAATTTTGTCTTTATTATTAAATGAATAATTATTAAATAAAATGAATTAAATAATTAACCACTATTGTTTTGGGGTTTTTTTAAAGGAAAAATTGGTTGAAGTGACCTTTAAGGACAGCCTTGTTAGGGGTCACAGGCTGCTTTTGGGGTGCTGACGGCACACAGGACTGGGTCTGCTATTGCAGGGGCTCCTCCTCCCAATGCCTGGCTCAGTAAGTCGTGCTAGAAGCTGGAAATCAACTGTGGTGGGACTGTTTACACTACAGTAATTGGCTAACGGTATCAGTCATGAAGCCCAGGCACTTTAGCAACAGGAAGCGAGCAGTCCTGATGCTGAGGGTTAGAGGAACAGGTTCTAAGACAAGACCCTTGGACCCAGATCTGAGAAAGTCACTTAACTTCTGTGTGCCTCAGTTTCCTCATCTGGAAAATGGGGAGGGGTGATGATAGCACACAGCCCACAGGCTGCTGTGAGGGTTAAATGGATGTGTGAAGGACTCAGCAGTACTGGGCACCGGACATTCACTTAACAGCGGTTCCTGTTGTCATTCCACGAGCAGGAAATGTGAGTGGGGTCAGGTAGACAGGAGGGTACACAGATAGTAACGCATTGGGGCTAGGGAAGGAACTAGCCCCCTCGATGCTGAGGGGGTAAGACATGGTGGGTCTGACGGTACCACGGCTTGGGCTAGAGAGGAGGTTTCCCGTGCTCTAGTGGGTGGCAGGAGGGGTAGAATTGCTGATGGAGACTGTGGGGTGACAAGCAGGTGATGCGTGGGTGGGGTACACAGCATGACAGGATGGGTCTGTCTGTCTTCCCTCCAGCCTCTCTCAACCACAGGCCACAGGCTGAGTGCCTGCGACATGCAGGCCAGTAGTAGCTCTGACTGTAGGTGATGTATGTACCCTTCTCAGAGCCACCCAGCAGCCCCCGCCACAGGGACACAGCAGGTAGGCCCTGCAGGTGACGGACGGTTTCATGCTTGGCATTCAGATACTTGTGAGGCTCCTTCATTCTGAGTCACTGAATGACGGGTACTTGCAGCTTACACAGATGCGGACTGGCATTTTTATTCTCCCTCCTGAGAAGAGGTCACTGAAGTGCCCATCTTCTTTTAAGGAAGCACCAGTTTTCACTAAATTTCTTTTTCTGCCATTTTCTGCAGTTACTGTTCATGGGACCTCATATTTGATTCTTGTTTTAAGTCTGTTCTAGCTGCTATAATGAAACAGCACAGATAGGTGTCTTACTTATTGCTCACAGTAGTGGAGTCTGGAAGTCCAAATTGGAGGCGTTCGCATGGTGACATTCTGGTGAGGCTCTCTCCTCCTGGCTCATGACCAGCACCTTCTCACTGTATCTTCACATAGTCGAAGGGGCAAGGGAGCTCAGGGGGGGTCTCTGTTATAAGGGCACTAACCCATATCACCTCCCAAAGGCCCCACCGCTTCATACTATCACCTTTTGAATGGGGTAAGATTTCCACATGTGAATTTGGGGGACACAACCATTCAGACCATAGCAGTCCTCACAGGTACCCTGAAAGTGGGCCATATCATTAGGCCATTCTATAAATAAGGACAACTTAGGCCCTCGGTACATGGGGAGCTGGAGTGGAAAAACCATCTCTGATCAGATGTTGTCTGGCCTGAGACAGAAACTCTGAGTCCAGTAGTTTTTACAGACTATGGCAAAGCCTCAAGGAAAAAACATTTATTTTTGTAAAAAAACTTAGAAAACCTGAAGCTCTAGTGATCCCAGATTCACTAGTTGACCTGGGGTTGCTAGTGACCGCTCAGCTCTTGTGTGCATTGAGTCCTGAGTGTGTCTGGGGCCTTCCGGGAAAATACCAGCTTTGGGATTTTTTTGTGTTTAAGTGTGGCTGCTGCTTTATATGTCACTGCAACTTCTGTTTCCTCAAGGCCATAGTCATGAAATTAAATAGTGATGAGTGAGGAGCTTCCTAGTGGGTTTATGAGCCTGTTCAGCTGAATTTCCTGAGCTTCTACTCTCTCAGTGGTTTAAACAGCAGACCGAGCAAATTTCCTCACCATCAAATCAGATTTAGTGGCTGCAGTAACGTCTGGATCAGAGGAGTCTGCCAGGGGGCACAGAGCTCTGAGATGTGATTCCTTCGCCATCCCCATGCCCTGCTCTCCCGTGAGTCAGTCCTTCGTGCTGTGTTCTGCTTCCCCAAGCCAGTCCGTTTCTTCTCTCACTGACCTTTGTCCTTCAGAACTGTTTTGCTGAAGGATTCTAGAGAAGCATACTGAGGAAAGATAGGTGTCAAGTTGTGCATCCCAGTGGTCCCCAAACTTTTTACACAGGGGGCCAGTTCACTGTCCTTCAGACCGTTGAAGGGCCACCACATACAGTGCTCCTCTCACTGACCACCAATGAAAGATGTGCCCTTCCGGAAGTGCAGCAGGGGGTTGGATAAATGGCCTCGGGGCCGCAGTTTGGGGACGCCTGATAGACCATCCAGTTGACCCGTCCTCTCTAGTCACCCAGGCTTAGAGGAGTAACTGTCTATGAACTGCTGTGTCTTATCACAGGCCTTCCATTTGCGTATCAACATAACTCCTTGGGTTTACTTCTCTTGTTGGTAGAAAAAAAATGAAGAGAAAAGTAGTTGTGAGTTGGTTTATCAGTGAGAGTGGTCCTTTCTGGTTCCCTTTTCAAAGTCTCAAAGGGGCAGGGTGTTCTCCCAGAGGGATAATAAGATGATGGCCAGCCTCGCCCTTTCTTGATTCAGGAAAGTGGGCAGGTGCTCATGGTTTGAGCATGAGCTCAAGTCATCCAGGGCCTGCAGGCTCTCATAGTTTCAACTTATCCACAATTCTCATTCATTCAACAGATATTGATAGAGCATCTTCAGCGAGCGAGGCTCAGTTCTAGACACTGGGAAGGAGGCAATAAATCCCCAAGTCTCCGCCCAAATGAGATTGTACTTAGTGGGGGCAGATCGACATTAAAGGAGGTAAATCTCATACCTGGTGTTTATTTAATGACTCCTAAGAGCCAGAATAATTTTAGGAAGTGAGCAAATTGTTCGTTCCCCTTAAATACAAAAACATGCACACATGGGCTTACTCCCTTGGGCTGTCATCAGGAAATGTCTAGGAAGGAGAGATACTTTCAAATAGTAACCATGAAAAAAATAGTTTTGATTTGAAGACAGATGAATAAATACCAGTGTCTTTCTTTCTCCGTTTCTTCTGAAATCTATTTCCAGCTGTGTCCTGTTTTGGGCTGAACTGGGCCAGGAGTGCCTTTATACCATCTGAGTTTGGGCAGGTATCATATTGCTTACAAATACTTGTAGTAGATTATGTCTTTAGCATTGAAATACATGATTCCCAGTTGATGCTGAGGAGTTGGCTGTAGCAGGTCTCCTTTCTTCCCCAAGGCCAGCCAGCATTTTACTGGTGTAAGCACCAGGGAGTAGGGTGGACTAGCAGCCACACTAAATTTGAGCCACTCCTTTTAAAAAAAAATTATTTTATTAAGTGAGAGGCAGGGAGGCAGAGACAGACTCCCACATGTACTCCAACTGAGATCCACCCAGCAAGCCCCCTACTGGGTGATGCTCTGCCTATCTGGAGCTGCTGCCCCATTGCTCAGCAAACAGGCTATTTTAGCACTTGAGGCGAGGCCACGGACCCATTCTTAGTGCCCAGGGCCAACTTGCTTGACCATTGGAGCCATGGCTACAGGAGGGGAAGAGAGAAGGGTGGGGGAGGGGGAGGGGTGGAGAAGCGGATGGTCGATTCTCCTGTGTCCCCTGAGAATCGAACCCGGAACTTCCACATGCCAGGCCGACACTGTATGACTGAGCCAAACTGCCAGAGCTGAGCCACTCTTAATTTATGTGGTTAAATAGAGTTGAGCTCAAGGGTCTGAGTACCTACCCTTTGCTCTGGGCAGATATCATGGGAATTTGGGGGTCCCTTTGGTAACCCATAGGTATCTAGAGAGGGAAAGTGGGGCCTTAGAGGGCTGGATTAGAGAACCTGGGCGATGAAAGGCTTCATGGCGCCATTGTGGATATTTAGGATTCTAAAGGGCTGTCACTGAATGACAAATTAGGTTTATTCAGGGTAGCATTAAAGGGCTGAGCTAGGACCAAGGGATGGAATTTGAATGGCTACAAATCTTAGTCTAACTTTAGGAAGACAGTCTCTCTACTGAAGAGACAAAGAGGTGACCCGGTGAGGTGGTGACTCCCAGCAGTGTGATGTTTAAACAGAGGCTGGACTGCTGTGTTCGAGAATGTGACAGTGAGCTTGGCCTGTGGTGGCGCAATGGATAGAGTGTTGACCTGGGAGACTGAGGTTGCTGGTTTGAAACCCTGGGCTTTGCCAGGTCAAGGCACATAGGACAAGCAAGCAGTGAATGACTGGGGTGAGACTGCTTGGGTTGATACTTCCTATTCCTCCCCTCTCTCTCCTCTCCTGTAAAATCAATAAATGAAATCTTTATACATATATCTTTTATTTTTAATTAAAAAATTTTTTTTAGTGAGCGGCAGGGCGACAGAGATAGACTCCCATGTGTGTGTGCACCAACTGGGATCCACCCAGCAAGCCCACTAGGGGGCGATGCTCTGCCCATCGGGGGACTTTGCTCCGTAGCTCAGCAAAAACCAGAGCCATTTTTTAGCACCTGAGGGGGAGGCCAAGGAGTCATCCTCAGCACCTGAGGCCAATTCACTTGAACCAATTGAGCCATGGCTGCAGGAGGGGAAGAGAGCAAGTGAGTGAGAGAGAAAGAGAGAGAGAGAGAAGGGAGGGATGGAGAAGCAGATGGTTGCCTCCCCTGTGTGCCCTGACCGGGAATCAAACCCAGGATATCCACATGCCTGGCCAATGCTCTACCACTGAGCCAACCGGCTAGGATATATATATATATTCTTAAAAAAAATGTGACAATGAGATTTCTGAACTCCAGGGAGGCTGCACCTTCTGCCCTTCAAGGATTCCTTTGACCTTGAGGTTTATGGCCTTGGCAGAGCAGATAGGAAGGGGAGTGAGCTTATAGATTTACCTGGATCAAATTCTTCATCAGAAATTTCTCCTCTGGGCCTGACCTGTGGTGGCGCAGTGGATAAAGCGTCGACCTGGAAATGCTGAGGTCACCAGTTTGAAACCCTGGGCTTGCCTGGTTAAGGCACATATGGGAGTTGATGCTTCCAGCTCCTCCCCGCTTCTCTCTCTCTGTCTCTCTCTCCTCTCTCTCCCTCTCTGTCTCTCTCTCCTCTCTAAAAATGAATAAATAAAATTAAAAAAATTAAAAAAAAAAGAAATTTCTCTTCTGGATGCAGCAGGAATGTGGGACCCTGCCTCCAGCCCTGGGCACATGTTGAGTCCCCTTGACCCTCCAGGAACACAAGGGTTGCCTCACTGTGGTCTACAGACCCTCTGACATGCCAAAGCTATGAGTCAACTGCCTAGCTCTGGCAGCCAAGTGACTTTGGCCCTTGTAGAGAAAATTCACTCATCTATTTCCCCTTTGTGGCCTTGCTCCTCCTCCCCATACCAACCTCTCCAGAGGCTTTCCTCACTGCCCTCAGCAATGCACCACCAAATGTAGATGATAAGTACACTTCACGCTCCCGTGCACGTACCTTCATTTCCCCAGTCAGATCTGTACTCCTGGAAGAAACATTCCCTCTCATTTCCTCTGTCTAATGTCCCACTCACCTCATGGTACCAAGAATGGGATATTTATTTATTTATTTATTTTTTCAAAAGAGAGAAGGAGGCAGGAAGGGAGAGAGATGAGAAGTATCAACTCACAGCTGCGGCACCTTAATTGTTTGTTGATTGCTTCTCATATGTGCTTTGATGAGGGAGCCCCAGCCAAGCCAGTGAGCCCCTTGCTCAAGCCAGTGACCTTGGGCTTAAGCCAGCAACCATGGGGTCATGTCAATGATACCACGCTCAAGCCAGCGACCACTTGCTCAAGCTGGTGAGCCTTTGCTCAAGCCGGCAACCTAGGGGTTTTGAACCTGAGACTATTGCATCCCATGTTGATGTTTTATCCACTATGCCAGGCCCTAGGATGATATTTTTAATATCTTAGGAGCTCAGTAAGATGAATTAGCCAATTTTAGCTATTTTAGAAAATTATTTCAAACAAAGATATCTGATGGGAAAGAAAATACCTGCTTAATGTTTGGCAGGGTCTCAGGTGGGTGATAAGTCTCAGTAGTGCTTGTGAGAGGTGCATGAGGTGGATGGTGCTTGCTGTTTCTTAGATGATTGTGTGGCAGCTGAGAAAGGTGAGCTCTGTGCTTGTGCAGCTGCTGTAGATAGCTAAGGCAGGTCTCTTTGTTGGGACAGTTCACATTTGTTCTTTGACTTCAAACTGCTGCCTTTGGTCTACAGAATGACAGGATTTGATCACTGTGGATCGGTGATGCACACTCAAGCTTCCACCTCCCCGAGTGCTGCCCAGAGGCCAAAGTCCTTGGAGCTGAACATGGTGCCTGGACTGGACTTGAGTTACTTCTCTGTGTCACTGACCATAGCTGCCTCTTCAGCACTGTCACAGGCCAGCCCAGCCTCCTCTCCTAGAGAGTAGTAGGGGTGTTTCTGGCCCCTGAATTTGAGGAACTTTGGTGTTACGGATGTTGGGGGGTTCTTTCTTCATCATAAACTTAGCAAGGGATAGGTAGGGTGCTAATGAAAGGTGTCTTTGTCCTCCTGAAAGCTTTAAGGAGAAAAGGTGAAATCCCACAGAAGCGAGTGGGAGCCAGCTTGGGCAGGAGCTGCTGGCAGTGGTGGGGCAAAGTGCAGGCTGGGCTTATGACCTGGTTTTCATCTAGTCTCCTTGCGTAATGGCTTTGAGAAGAAACGAAAGCCCCCTTGAGTTCCCTGCCTCAGGTGGGGGCCTCTCATCTGTATTCTGCTGTGGTTTTCTGGCAGCCTCTTGCTGAGCTTTACCTTTCTCTGTAGCCCTTTCCATGATGACTTGAACAGAGGGGAAATGCAAATGCCTGTGGGGCCTTGCAGAGCTTGAAGGCCGGTCTGACCCTGGCCTGAAGCTTGTCTGTAGAGGCTGTCGCTGGCCCACTAGTGGCCTCTTTGAGCATTGCAGAGAGCAGGGGTGTGGTCCCACCAGTATGCTGCCCAACTACAGAGAGTGTCACCAAACCCTTATCAGGGGCACCAGAATCAGGTTCTGTTCAGTGTTGCTCAGACCATTGGAATGAGACTATATTAAGTAAAGCTGAGCAGAAACTTTATTTTTTGATTGAGGAAGGAAAAGGGCAACTTATGCCCTAAAGACACCTTCTTTTTGATTTGAAGAAATAAGGAGAGTCTTAAAGGGTTGGTGGCAGGTAGATGGGTTTAGAGGTGAGGATTTCTGAGAAAAGGATGTCAAGATCTAGGGATTGCAAGGGAGCATGCTCAGTTTATAAACATGCTGGGAACAGGCCTGGCTGCACATTGTATTTCATTATTGTTAAATCACCCCTGGGCATGATTTTTAGCATACTAATGAAGGAAAGTTTGTCAAAAGGTCCCTTAGGCATGGCATCAGAGTAATGGTGGCGTGAGAGGTACCCTTGATCTCCCCCCTTGAAATGTCAACAAATTGAACAACTATAACAGTAAAGCAGCCTCATCTGGGCTCGCAATGTTGCCTGAAAGATCCATGCACTGAATGGACTGAAGGTGGGAAGGATGGAGAAAGGGGAAAGAAGATAAGATGCACTCTCAGTGGGCTCTGGATAGGAGAAAAACCCAGCATAACTGGGTCTCCTTCTGCTGGAAGGAGCAGAGAATTTAGGGAGATATTGAACCAAAGCAGCAGCAGCACAAGGGGTCACTGCCACTGTTCCCACGGTTTTCCAGCAGCCCACATGTGGACAGAGGCAAAAAATACAAAGTGTGGTCCCCCAGCCTTCCAAATCCCGCCTCCCCACCTTTGCAGGTACAGAGAGTGGCAGAAACAGACCCCACTGCTAGATCTACAGAACCACTCTCTCCCTTGAAGAGCAGAGGTGCTCCATGTCTGGTCTCCTGGTCTGTTGAAATGCAGGAATGAGCACCTGGAGGCATGAGATTGCCATTGCTAGAGCCAGCCATACACCTCACAGCACACCCCGCCCATCATCAAGACTGCAGCCTCACCTCCATCATTTCCAGCAGCTTCTCAGCAGAGGCTGGACTGGGAATTTCACAAAGCTAAAACTTATAATACAGCACCACCTACTGGAAGAAAAAACTCTTTTTGCTTGGGAGTTTGGGGAGATTTTTCTTAGAATTTTTTCTTTTTTCTAGTTTTTCCTTGTTTGTTTTTGATTATTATGTTTTGGTTTCTGTTCTTTGTTTTCTGTGTGTATTTTCTCTTATTCTTTATTTTAGTTTTTTTATTTAAAAATTATATTATCAGTTTTACCTTTTTATTTTCTTATTTTTAATTTTTCAACGTTGTTTTTGCTTGATTTTTAAAAATAATATCACTCGGAAATGCCCTCAAGGCAGAATAAAATCAAATACCATGGCTACCCAAGAAAGAAATGCAGTTCATAAAGAAAACGAAAACCCCAGAAAGCAATCTCAATCACATGGAAACCTTGGAGTTAAACGGTAGAGAATTCAAAACTGAAGTTCTGAAAATACTTAACAAGATGAGAGAAAAAACTAATAGGCAACTTAATGAGCTCAGAAAGCAAAACGAGACCTCACCAAGGAGACTGAAACTTTAAAAACTTGTTAAAAACTCAATACATGGATTGAAAAATGAACTAGCAAGTTTAGTTAATAGAAAAGGGAAGATAGGCCCTGGCTGGTTGGCTCAGCGGTAGAGCGTCGGCCTAGCGTGCGGAGGACCCGGGTTCGATTCCTGGCCAGGGCACACAGGAGAAGCGCCCATTTGCTTCTCCACCCCTCCGCCACGCTTTCCTCTCTGTCTCTCTCTTCCCCTCCCGCAGCCAAGGCTCCATTGGAGCAAAGATGGCCCGGGCGCTGGGGATGGCTCTGTGACCTCTGCCTCAGGCGCTAGAGTGGCTCTGGTCGCAACATGGCGACGCCCAGGATGGGCAGAGCGTCACCCCTGGTTGGGCGTGCCGGGTGGATCCCAGTCGGGCGCATGCGGGAGTCTGTCTGACTGTCTCTCCCTGTTTCCAGCTTCAGAAAAATGAAAAAAAAAAAAAGAAAAGAAAAGGGAAGATAGAGGAGAGAGCCAGTGACATTGAAGACAGGCAACTAGAGATGCTACAGAGAGAAGAGAGAGACTCATGAATTAAAAAAAACTGACAGAGCTCTACAAAAATTGTCTGAATTCACCAGAAAGAGCAGCATAAGAATAATGAGTGTATCAGAAGAAGAGGAAGAGAGGTAGAAGGGAATAGAGAGCCTATTCAAACAAATAATTAATGAGAACTTTCCAAACTTATTGGAAGAAGTTAGAGCCTTGAATCCAAGAAGAAAACAACATTGAGTTACCTCAACACAAACAGACCTTCTCCAAGGCACATCATAATAAAGTTTTCAAAAATCAATAACAAAGAAAGAATCCTCAAGGCAGCTAGGAAAAATAAGAACATCACATAGAAAGGAAGGCACGTTAGGTTATCTTCAGACTTCTCAGCAGAAACTCTACAAGATGGAAGAGAATGGAGCCAAGCATTCAAAATGCTGACAGAGGAATTACCAGCCAAGAATACTATATCCATCAAAGTTATCCTTCAAATATGAAAGAGAAATAAAAACTTTTGCAGACATACAGAAGCTGAGGGAACTTATCACCAGAAAACCCCCATTGCAGTTCATACTCAAGGGTGTTATTCTACCAGATACAAAGAACAAAACAAAACTATTGTACAACTAAAAGCTCCAACAAAGCTACAATATAAACAAGGATAATCTGAGACAACAAAAGCATAAAAGGGGAGAGGATAAAGGTCTGAAGTGGCTAAGGGGGATGAAGTGCAGAAGCACTCATAAGACAAAGGACTTGTATAAATGAAAAACATTTTTTCTCAGTAACCTAATGGTAACAATCCATGAAAAAAAGCAAAACTGAAAGACAGAACTTAAAAAACAGAAGAAATAGAGGGAAGGAGCATGGAATAACATCAAATAAAACAACAGACAGAAACACAGGAAAAAAGCCAAAGGAGACATAGCTACCAGAAAACAAAACATAAAATAGCTATAGGAAATCCTCAAATGTCAATAATTACCTTAAATGTAAATGGACTGAACTCACCGATAAAGAGGTGCAGAGGAGCAGATTGGATTAAAAAGCTGCCTTTAGGAGATACACCTAAGCTGCAAGGACAACAAAAGTAGATTCAAAGTGAAAGGTTGGGAAACGATTCTCCTGGCAAATAGTACCCAAAGAAAAGCAGGTGTAGCCACACTCGTAATTAGACTATGCTGTCTTCAAGACAACAAAGATAACTAGAGACAAAGATGGACATTTCATAATGATAAAGGAGGCATTGTGTCAAGAAAACATAACACTTCATAATACATATGCACGGAACCAGGGAGCAACCAAATATATAAGACATCAACTAACAGAACAAAAAGGGAGAGAGACAAAAACACAGTCATATTTGGAGATTTTGATGCACCATTGACAGCTTTAGATAGATCATCCAATCAGAAAAAAAAAAAAAAAAATCGGCCCTAAATGACACAGTAGACAAAAAAGATATAATAGACATATAAAGAATGTATCCCAGAACATCTAGATTTTACATTTTTCTCCAGGGTGCATAGAACATTCTCAAGGATAGACCATATGTTGGGCCACAAAACTAACTTCAGCAAATTCAAGAAGAGTGAAATTATACCAAGCATATTCTTTGACCATACAGCTTTGAAATTAGAATTCATCTACAAAAGGGAAGTAAAGAAACCTACAAAAATGTGGAAATTAAACAGCATACTTTAAAATACTGACTGGGTCAAAGAAGAAATAAAATCAGATAACAAATGATATATACAGATAAATGAGAATGACAACACAATATATCAAAACATCTGGGATGCAGCAAAAGCAGCAATAAGAGGGAAGTTTATATCATTACAGGCTTATATCAAGAAACAATAGAGATTCCAAGTAAACAACCTAACATCACTTCTTAAAGAACTAGAAAAAGAAGAAAAAATGCAGCCCAATGTCAGCAGAAGAAAGGAAATAGTAAAAATTAGAGCAGAACTAAATGAAACAAAAAACAACAACAAAAATAGCAATAGAAAAAATTAATACAACAAGAGCTGGTTCTTTGAAAAGATCAATACAATTGACAAACCCCTGGCTAGACTCACTAAGGAAAAAGAGAAATGATTCATATAAATGAAATTTGAAAGAAAGAGGAGAAATTACCACAGATGACACAGATATACAAAGGATTATAGTTGAATACTATGAAAGATTATATGCCACTAAATTCAACAATCTAGAAAAAATGTATGTTTCTAGAACTATGCAATCTTCCTAGCCTGAGTCACAAAGTAGAAAACCTAAATAGACCTGTAAGCAGGAAGGAAGTAGAAACAACTATCAAAAATCTCCCCCAGAAGAAAAGGCCAGGGCTAGAGGGCTACACTGCTGAATTCTACCAAACATTCAAAGAAGATTTGGTACTTGTTCTTCTCAAAGTCTTCCAAAAAATAGAAGAAGAAGCTATGTTCCTAACACATTTTTTGAGGCAATATAACTCTAATACCAAAACCTGGGAAGG
The DNA here is from genome assembly GCF_036850995.1 of Saccopteryx leptura. Lineage (NCBI taxonomy): Eukaryota > Metazoa > Chordata > Mammalia > Chiroptera > Emballonuridae > Saccopteryx > Saccopteryx leptura. The sequence continues at coordinate 173,184,242 of NC_089507.1, forward strand.
ACAACACACAAAAAGAAAACTACAGACCAATATCTCTAATGAATACAGATGCAAAAATCCTAAACAAAATACTAGCAAATTGAATACAACAACACATTAAAAAATTAATACATCATGATCAAGTGGGATTCATTCCAGGAGCACAGGGTGGTTCAATATATGGAAATTGATCAATGTATTACACAACATCAACAGAACAAAGAACAAAAATCATATGATCCTATTAATAGATGCAGGAAAGGATTTGATAAGATACAGCATGCCTTTATGTTTAGAACAATAAAATATATACATTTATATACAGAAGGAAAGTACCTTAACATAATAAAAACCGTATATGACAAACTATCAGTTGATATCATATTAAATAGTAAAGAATTAAAAGCTTGGCCTCTAAAATCAGAAAAATGACAAGGCTGCCCACTCTCCACTATTATTCAACATAGTACTGGAATCCTAGTCAAAGCAATCAGACAAGAGAAAGAAATAAAAGGCATCCATATTGGGAAAGAAGTAAAGGTATCACTTTTTGCAGATGACATGATCTTGTTTGTATATAGAAAACCCCCAAGACTCCACCAAAAAACCATTAGAAACAATAAACCAAAAGAATCACAGGGTACAAATTAATGTACAAAAGTCTACTGCTTTTCTACCACCGACAATGAAACTGCAGAAAGTGAATTTAAAAAGTTACAACAATGGAAAAATAACATACCTGGGAATAAACTTAACAAAGGATATGAAGGACCTATATACTGAAAACTACAAGGACTCAATGAAATAGAAACATATTTCATTTTCATGGATTAGAAGAATCAAAATAGTTAAAATGGCCCTATTACCCAAAGCAATATACAAATTTAACGTAATCCCCATTAATAAAATACCAATGTAATTTTTTAAAGAAATAGAACAAAAAATTGTATGGAACCATAAAAGACCCCCAATAGCCAAAGCCATCCTGAGAAAAAAGAATGGAGCTGGAGGTATTACAATACCTGACTTCAAATTATACTACAGAGCATAATCAAAACAGCATGGTATTGGCAGAAAAACAGACATACAGACCAATGAAACAGAATCAAGAGCCCAGAAATAAAACCATATATATATATATGGACAAGTAATCTTTGACAAAGGAGCCAAAAACACACAATGGAGAAAAGAAAGCCACTTCAATAAATGGTGCTAGGAAAATTGGAAAGCCACATGCAAAAGAATAAATCTTGACTATTGTTTGTCCCCACGCACAAAATTAATTCAAAATGGGTCAAAGACTTAAATACATGATCTGAAACAATAAATTACATTGAAGAAAACATGGCCCTGGCCAGTTGGCTCAGTTGATAGAGCATTGCCCTAGTGTGTGGACATCCCGGGTTTAGTCCCCGGTCAGGGCATACATGAGGAGCGACCATCTGCTTTTCTTTTCTTCTCTCTCCCCCTTTTCCTCTCACAGCCAATGGCTCAATTCAAACATCAGCTCTGGACACTAAGGATGGTTCAGTTGTTAGAGCATCGGCCCCAAATAGGGGTTGTCAGGTGGATCCCGTTCAGGGCGCTTGTGGATATCTGTCTCACTATCTCCACTCCTCTCACTTAAAAAGAAAAAAAAAAAAAAAGAAAATGAAAAAGAAGAAAACATAGGTACTAAACTTATGGACCTTGGCTGTAGAGAACAATTTATGAATTTGATCCCAAAGGCCAGGGAAGTAAAGGCAACAATAAATAAGTAGGACTATATCAAACTAGAAAGCTTCTGCACAACTAAAGAAACCAATAAGAAATAAAAAGAGAGCTAAACAAATGGGAGGTGATATTTACACACAACAACTTCGATAAAGGATTACTATCAATATATATATTGATATGGAGCTCACAAAGCTCAGCAACAAACAAGCAAACAATCCAAGTGAAAAATGGGGAGAGGACCTGAACAGACACTCTGCCAAGAAGAAATACAAATGGCCAACAGATACATGAAAAGATGCTCATCTTCACTAGCTATTAGAGAAATGCAAATCAAAACTACGAGATACCACCTCACACCTTTAGATTGACTGTTATCAACGAGACAGGAGAGAGAAAATATTTTGGTTCCTCAAGAAATTAAAACTGGAAACTACCATATGAGCCAGCAACACCTCTACTGGGTATCTACCTAATGAACTTGAAAATATTGGTATGTGAAGACACATACACCCTCATGTTCATCACAGCATTATTCCCAGTGGCCAGGACATGGAAACAATCAAAGTGCCCTTCAATGGAGGACTGGATAAAGAAGATGTGGTACACATATATACAATGGAATACTACTCATCCACAAGAAATGATGACATTGCTATTTACAACAACATGGATAGACCCTGAGAACATTATACTGAGTGAAATAAGTAAATCAGAAAAAGCTAAGACGTAGATGACTTTACGCATAAGTGAGATGTGAAAGAGAATTGTGGACATAGATGAAAGTGAAGTGGTTAACGGGGAGGGGGTGAAGGGAAGGGAAATGAAGAGGGACAAATATAAGGTGACAGAAAATGATTTGACTTTGGATGATGGCACAGAAAACAATCAACAGTTCAAATGCTATAGAGATGTTCACCTGAAACCTATGTGCAATTATAATAATCATTGATCAATGTCAGTCCATTAAATTTACTTTCTAAAAAAAAGAAAAAAATATCCACTTGGGAAGGGGTTGGTATTATCTTGGATCTTTCCAGTGCAGACTGTTTTCTTAGCTATGGTGTTGGGTTTTTAAACTGATTTTTGCCTGCAGGCTTCATTCTTCCTGGAATTTCCACCCTTTCCTGGCTTGTTCAGCCAGCTCTTGTTAGGGTGTATATGTTGGAGAATAAAAGAAGACAAGAAAGACAGTCTCAGATCCTGATGATGCCATAGCCTGAGCCTGCAGCCTCAGCCAGAGTCACAGCCGCTTTCAGTGGAGGAGAAGCCTGGCCAGCCGCAGCCTCAGTCTCAGCCTCAGCTCTAGCCCCATCACAGCCACTGCCACACACCCAGCCACAACAGCCACCATTGGCACCACCATCAGCCTGGCCATCAGCACGGCCATCACCAGCAGCCTCACCACTGCAGGGGTCCCCCAATTATGGGCCCGCGGGCCACATGCGGCCCCCTGAGGCCATTTATCTGGCCCCCGCTGCACTTCCGGAAGGGGCACCTCTTTCATTGGTGGTCAGTGAGAGGAGCATAGTTCCCATTGAAATACTGGTCAGTTTGTTGATTTAAATTTACTTGTTCTTTATTTTAAATATTGTATTTGTTCCCTTTTTGTTTTTTTACTTTAAAATAAGATATGTGCAGTGTGCATAGGGATTTGTTCATAGTTTTTTTTATAGTCTGGCCCTCCAATGGTCTGAGGGACAGTGAACTGGCCCCCTGTCTAAAAAGTTTGGGGACCCCTGGCCTACAGCATGGAGCCAAGGGGAACCCAAAGCCCAGCCAAAGCCACTGAAACATGAGCAGAGCACACCCTCCAGCAGCACCAGGAGACACCAAAGAAGAAAGCAGGCTTTCATGAACTGAAATACCTTTAAAGAACCTGGGTTCTGATGAAACCACCAACCCTATTTCTAGGGTCCTCAATGGCAACCAACCAAGTTGTAGAGACTAATCTGAAGTAGACTGTAAAGTCCAGCACCTTTGGGAAGGCAGGTATTAAAACCAGGAATTTTATTCAGAAAAACAGTATGGACAAAAAGAATGGAAAGTCTTACGAAAATAAATTCGGAGAGAAACAGTAAGTAAGAGTGATACTGTAGCAACTCCAGATGGTATTGTAACAAACAATTCTGGCTCTGTTACTAATGTGTTCATGGGCAGAGGAGCACATAATGATGGTAGTGGATCTGGGAGCAGATGTACCACTCCAAGAAAAAAAGCTAGGCTCAGTAGTGCCAAGGTTTGTGAAAAACTCAATTTATTAGTATAGGACAAAATAATGCAACAAGAGGCCAGTGTCTCAGCCTTAACACAGGGACTTGAAGCTCTCAAGCCTGCCTACAGTGAACAGAAGGAAATCTGAGTAGATGGTTCGAAGCCCATTTGGAAGTATGAGACTGGGCCTGGAGGAACGAGTTGAGGAGAACCTGCTGTGAGGGATTTACTGTGGGAAAGCTCTGATATTAAACCTGGCCTGAGCGGAAAGAGTTTGGTGATTGGCCCAAAGAAAAGAATGCTTCTGCTGTTGCCTCCAGAGGGGACTCGTGGACCCTATTTAAGCCTCTCCCAGTTTTTCCAGTGGACAGTAGCAGTACTAAAATAGTTCCTAAAGTAAGTTATACAAGCAAAGTTAAGGAAAACTTCAAAAAAAACAAAAAAACAAACCAAACTATACTGAACTCTTTCGTGTCACCATCTTCATCTTCATCCTCTTCACCGTCTACTGGAGAAACTCAGACCCAGTCTTCAAGTCTGTTATCCCAGGTCTCTACATCAGTGCTGCAAATCTTACTTTTGCCAGCTTTTCTAGTGGGCTTGTTTCAGCAGGGAGTGATGCTGGTGTGTCTTCTCTGAGGAGCCCCGACTGCTCACTGCTGCTGCTAATATGCTAACACCCATCTCTTCCGGGGCTGAGTCAGTTCTCAGGACGAGTCTGACTTCAGCTGTTGAACAAATTAGGTCTAGCCCTTTCATCTACCCTTCAAAGATGCACACTGTGCTAGTGAGCTCAGCACGGGTGGATCGACCTTCTCACACCGATCAGCAAAACCTGGGGGATATCTTCCAGAATGAATGGGGTTTATCACTTATAAATGAGCCCAGTGCTGGTCCCGAGACTATTATTGGGAAGTCATCAGATCATAAAGTGATGGAAGTGACATTTCAAAGGTTATCTCCTGCTCAGATTTCCTTTTGTTCACTGTAGGCAGGCTTGAGAGTTTCAAGTCCCTGTGTTAAGGCTGAGACACTGGTCTCTTGTTGCATTATTTTGTCCTATACGAATAAACTGGTTTCTCGGGGGCTGATGCTATCCCATCAGCAACTGAGCATCCCGTATATTCCCCAAGGCTTCAAACTGGGAAAACGGACTTGTCCTCAAGTTATGGGTAGCATACTAAAATCTGGGATCACTAGTGAGAACCCAGACCTGTAGGTGACCTGCAAAAGTCAGACACTAGTAGTCAAGATGATTTAGTGTTTCTCTTAAAGGACCAGGAGATAGGAAATCCAAGTCCTCTGGTGTCTCCTATGATACTTTGTTAGGCTCCACCAAAGAGCAGAGATACCAGAGGCGCCTGGGAATGAATGACAGCTGGGGTTCTTTTGACCCGGGGGCTGCTGTTCTGTATCACACTAAAGAAATGCAGTGTTTGGAATTTGCAGGAGCAAGATCCCTAAAGGATAATCACTTACATTGCAGCCGTGGGTAGTCCAGATCAATGAAGGAGCAGACTGCCATTTATAACTTCTTGGCAGCATTGGAGCCGCTGCTCATGGGGCACATGAGGCTTTGATGCTCCTAGATCTTCAACACAGCCGAGAAACCATAAGTAGAATCATGGGATAAATATACATATATGCATATATAGTTATATAATATATATTTTCAAAAAGGCAACTGAAAGGAATTGGGACTTCTTAGGGAATCAGATTATTTCAGACTACACGTTGTTATTTAATCTCCAATACTGAATAGTTTTTCTCTAGTTTCTTTTGTTTTTGTGTTTTTAAGTGTGAATTAATGAGTACAAGTGATTGATGAATTCAGGCTTATTAACAAGTGTGAAAAAAGGAAAGTAGAAGTTTACAGATTTACTAATGTGACACAACCTGGTGACAAGAGGAGGACCTTGGTTTCCCCTTATTCTGTCCTTCTCTGTTAGCTGTTTTATTAAATAAGTTAAATCAGACCACATATAGCAGAAATGGGAAAGTGGTTATTTGCAAAGTCCGGGTCCTGCCAGACTGGCACTGGAACAAGGTGAAATTTTGTCTCCAGCTCACGTCCGCTCTTCCAGCTTCTGTCTCCACTTCATGCTCTACTCTAGACAAGTGGGAAGCTCCTGGATTTGACTGCCATAGACTCTGATTGGGCTGGGTTTGGTCATGTGCTAACTCCTAAACCAATCAGCTGGTTGAAAGAGATACAGGGTGCTGATTGATGATGGAGGGTAGAAGGGGCTCATGCGCAAGAGGGGAGAGGTGTGGGATGGTGCCAGGGCACAGTTGTCTCCATCCCATGGTACTTAGCATGCAGAGAAATGGGGTGCCCTCACTACCCACTAACCATGTTTTGGGGCTGCATGGAGGGTTGCTGTGCTGAGCCCTCCCCACCCCCACCCCCAGTGAACAGCTGCATGAGACCAGGACCCTGCCTGATGAGTCTTGTTTGGTGCCTGTGTTGATTCAGAGAACTGGGTCTTGGTTTTCCCCCACTGTCTTACTTGTTCAATCTTTATTTTGGAGGTGAATGTTTTGAGAGGCTCAGGGATATAATGATATAGGCTTTGGACACTTGCAATCTGTGAGAAGCCATGCTCTAAAGCAGGGGTAGTCAACCTTTTATACCTAATGCCCCTTTTTGTATCTCTGTTAGTAGTAAAATTTTCTAACCGCCCACTGGTTCCACAGTAATGGTGATTTATAAAGTAGGGAAGTAACTTTACTTTATAAAATTTAAAAAGCAGAGTTATAGCAAATTAAAGCATATAATAATAATTACTTACCAGGTACTTTATGTTGGATTTTTGCTAAGTTTGGCAGAATAAATCTTTATAAAACAACTTACTATAGTTAACTCTCTTTTTATTTATACTTTGATTGCTCTGCTACTGCCCATCATGAAAGCTAGAATGCCCACTAGTGGGCACTAGGGACCAAGTTGACTACCACTGCTTTAAATGAACACAAGGAGTCATTTTATCTCAGCAGTGTGACAGTGAATCTTTGTCAATCCCAGTCTACAAAGTTAAAAACATTGTTTTCTTAAAAGACCTTACAATGCAGCAAGTATTTTATTGACTGCTATCCTCCAGGCACTGGCTGGTTGTGTAGTACTTGCAGAATTATTCCACTCCAAAATTTTCTGAGTTTTGGGCATCTTCCATCTCTCTTTCTCTTTTTTTTAATTTATTTTTTAATTTGTTGTGTTGACATGGTTTTGGGCATCCTCCTTCTCTGATGACCTTCTCTCTGCCACAGGGAATTGTTGGAGACCACGTGTCGCCTGGCCAACACGTTGAAGAGGCATGGAGTTCGTCGAGGGGACCGTGTGGCCATCTACATGTCTGTGTCCCCACTGGCTGTGGCTGCAATGCTTGCCTGTGCCAGGATTGGAGCTGTCCACACGGTCATCTTTGCTGGCTTCAGTGCAGAGTCCTTGGCTGGGAGGATCAATGACGGTAAGCATGTGGGCAGGGGAAGGAGGGTGGAACCCCGAGTTCCCTGGTCCTTATTCCTTGGACTTAGAGTAGAGGCAGACATTAATAAAGTCACATAGACAAATGAGGCACATCGCTGAATGAGCAAATGAGCTGAGATCTGAGTGTGTTGGATTTAACCAGCTGAGGAAGAGAAGGAAGATTCCAGGTGGAGGGAACAGCATAGGTACCAGCTGACTGGTGGGAGGAGCACAAAGCGGTGAGCCCTGGAGTAGGCTAGTATGGTTGCAGAGGGGAAGAGAAGAAACTGGTAAGGTGAGATGAAGCTGGGTGTACAGGGAGGGTCCCTCAGTCATAGCTGAAAGCCTTCCATTGTGAAAATTGATGGGGGACCATCTCTGGAGGCCTACAGTCAGGAATGGGAGTTTGTGAGGGATCTTTCTGTCTGCAGGTGGGTCAGAATTTCCTGGACAGTGTGCAGAACAATATCATTTCCTTTTTTGGGTGTCAGAGAGCCCAGTGTTTGGATAGTACCCCATGTCCATGCACTCTGAACCCTGCTCCAGTGACATTCTAGACAGAGCTCCCCAAGGAGTGTGCCAAAGTTCTGGGGGCCATCAGAGTTCTTTGTCTCATAGAAGACTTGCCTCTGAGTAATGAACAGAGCTAAAGGTTGGAGTTCGCAGGCTCTTGCTGACCACTCTCTTTAGAAAAGGCTGATATTGACTGACCGGTGGTGGCACAGTAAATAAGAGTGTTGACTTGAGATGCTGAGGACCCAGGTTTGAAACACTGAGGTCGCTGGCTTGAGCACAGGCTCACTAGCTTGAGTGCGGGGTCACCAGCTTGAGCATGGGATCATCGACATAATTCCATGGTCTCTACTGGCTTGAGCTGAAGATCGCTGGTTTGAGCTCAAGGTCACTGGCTTGAGCAAGGGGTCACTGGCTCAGCTGGAGCACTGTGGCCAAGGCACATATGAAAAGCAATCAATGAACAACTAAAGTGATGCAACTACGAGTTGATGCTTCTCATCTCTCTCCCTGACTTGTTTGTCTCTCTCTCTCAATTTCTCTCTCATTCTCTCTTGCTGAAAAAAAAAAAAAAGAAAAAAAAGGCTGGTAAGCCTTTCCACTCCCTTTCATTGTTTTCTCCTCTGTGTCCAAGAATTGGTGCTGCCACCTCTTTTCTCTCTCTCTCTCTCTCAACTCTGTAGTGCTCACTATCTTTCAGGGCCTTTGACTTAACATAAATTCTGTAATATTCTTACTATTTCTCCCTTTTCTATTGCAATTGTAATGATTTTAAAATGTACATTTTCTCTCTCTCTCTCTCTCTCTCTCTCTCTCTCCCCCCTCTAAAATGAATAAATAAATAAAAATTAAAAAATTTAAAAAAAAGCCTGACCTGCGGTGGCGCAGTGGATAAAGCATCGACCCGGAATGCTGAGCTCGCCGGTTCGAAACCCTGGGCTTGCCTGGTCAAGGCACATATGGGAGTTGATGCTTCCTGCTCCTCCCCCATTTCTCTCTCTCTCTCTCTCTCTCTCTCTCTCCCCTCTAAAATGAATAAATAAATAAAAATTAAAAAAAATTTAAAATGTACAATTTTGTGGCATTAAGTACTGTATTTCCCCATGTATAAGACGCTTCCATGTATAAGATGCATCTTAATTTTGGGGCCCGAAATTTGAAAAAAAATGTATTACATAAAGTTATTGAACTCAAGCTTTATTCATCATAAAATTCATACAACTCCTCATCACTGTCAAAACTCCCATCCATTAGCTTGTCCTCATCTGTCTGATGATGAATCACTGTCTTCATATATTGCCTTGTCCTCAGTTCCATCTATGGCATTTGAAATGCCACACTTCTTTTTTTTTTATTTTTATTTTAATGGGGTGACATCAATAAATCAGGGTACATATATTCAAAGAAAACATGTCCAGGTTATCTTGTCATCCAGTTATGTTGCATACCCATCACCCAAAGTCAGATTGTCCTCTGTCACCTTCTTGCCACACTTCTTAAATGACTTGACCATGATCTCAATCTTGATGTTATCCCAGGATCTTTTCACCCAGGTACAAACTTCTCCTATAGTTGGTTTCTTCATTCTTCCTGCTGGTGTCATATTGTCCCCAAAAGACTTCATCCATTTGTTCCATTCATCTCGGCAGCTTTAAAGGGTTTGTTGATGCTGACATCAGGTGGTTGGAGTTGGGATGTCAAGGGTCCAGGTATGACAGCAGGTTTTGTTTTTTGCTCTGCGGAAATCTTTGTGTGTTTTTGTTATGTGTGCCCTGAACTAATCAAGCACCAATAGGGCAGGTTTGCATAAGAGCCCACCTGATCTCCTCCTCCAAACTTTCTCAAACCGGATCTTTATTCCATCCTGATCCATCCAACCCTTGTCATGAACATGGACAACCACTCCTCAAGGAATGTCTTCTTTTGGCATTGTTTTGTGTTTGAAAATCAGCATGGGAGGCAGCTTGGTTCCGTTGGCACAACCAGCTAGAACAGCTGTATAATGGCTCTTTTCATGTCCACTTGTCTTCACAGTTACAGTTTCCACCCCCTTCTTATCAACAGTTCTGTTACTTGGGACATCAAATTGAAGGGGGACTTTGTCCATATTTGCAATCTGTCCCAACTCAAACTGATGTGTCTTCTGATATTGAATGAGAAAATGATGAAATTCAAGGACCTTCTGCTCATAGCTTTCAGGAATCTTTTGTACGCATGCTTAGTCCATTCTGTTTCATGAACCTGAAGCACCAATTGTGTCCTCCTTTGAAATCAGTAACTTCTTTTTCATCAGCAATTCTTCTTGCCTCATGCTGAACCATCTTTGTGGACACAGGAATTCTAACTGCCCTTTGCTCTTCAATCCATAGCTTCAGTTCCCTCTCTACATCAGGCCATTTTGCTGACTTGCCTCTCATGGCCTTCTTCTGCTGTGGTGTTTTCAGTAGGGTTTCTTCTTCCCGTAGCCAGTCTCGGATTGATTTCTCAGTTGGAGGAGGACCAAACTTACGTTCAGCAGCATGATTTCTAGTCACTTTTGCAAACTGGATCACTTTTAACTTGAATTCAGCACTGAACGAAAATCTTTTCTGAGCCATTTTTGGGCAGATGGTGGCAAAACTTAATATACCGGTAACAAGTGCAATACAATGAGCGCAAAGACAACAAGTGCGAAAAAGCGGGAAATGCAAGTAAAAAAAATCTATAACAACTTTATAAGACGCACCCACCCAGTTTTTAGACCCCAAAATTTTTCAGAAAAGGGTGGGTCTTATACATGGGGAAATATGGTACATTCACAATGTTGTGCAAGCATCAGCATTATCTTTATCTATTCCAGAACTACTTCCTCACTCCAGATGGACTCTTCATATCCATTAAGCATGCACTCCCCTACATCCCCCTCAACCCAGCCTCTGACAGCCACTTATCTGTTTTCTCTCTATATAATTTGCCTATTCTGGACATTTCATATAAATGAACTCACAGTATGTGGCCTTCTGTGTCTAGCTTCTTCCGCTAAGCATAACGTGTTCAAGGTTCATCCATGTTGTTGGAATGTGTATCAGTACTGCATTTTTTGTGGCTGAAGAATGTTTCACTATATTGCTATACCACATTTTGTTTAGCCATGCATCTGTTGATGGACATTTGAGTTGTTTACACTTTTTGGCTATAGTGAATAGAACTGCTGTGAATGTCTGTGTACAAAAACACCTGCTTTGACTAATTGAGTATATACCTAGGTGTGGAATTTCTGGCTTAAATGATGATTCTGTGTTTCACTTACTGAGGAACTGCAATCCTGTTTTCCAAAGGAGCTGGTCTGTTTCCAATTCTGACCAGCAATGTATGATGGTTCCAAGTTCTCAAAATTCTCATCAATGCTTGTTATTTTCCGGGTTTTTTTTGTTTGTTTGTTTTTTGTATTTTTCTGAAGCTGGAAACGGGGAGGCAGTCAGACAGACTCCCGCATGCGCCTAACTGGGATCCACCTGGCATGCCCACCAGGGGGCGTTGCTCTGTTGCAACCAGAGCCACTCTAGCGCCTGAGGCAGAGGCCACGGAGCCATCCCCAGCGCCCGGGCCATCTTTGCTCCAATGGAGCCTTGGCTGTGGGAGGGGAAGAGAGAGACAGAGAGGAGGAGGGGTGGAGAAGCAGATGGGTGCTTCTCCTGTGTGCCCTGGCCGGGAATCGAACCCAGGACTTCCGCACGCCAGGCCGACACTCTACCACTGAGCCAACCAGCCAGGGCCATTATTTTCCATTTTTTTAAAAAAAATGTTATACCTATTCTAATGGGTATGAAGTGGTATTGCACTGTGGTTTTGATTTGCAGTTTTGGAATGACTAATATCATTGAGCATTTTTCAAGTGCTCGTTGTCCATTGTTGTTTTCTTTGGAGCAAAGTACTTTGCCCATTTTTTATTGGTTGTGTGTTTGTTTTGTTGTTGAATTGTGAGTGTTCCCTATATATTCTGGATACAAGACTTTTATAGATATGTAATTTTCTGTTATTTTATTCCATTCTGTGAGTTTTCTTTTCACCCTTTCTGATAGTGCACAAAACTTTTAAAATTGTAATGAAATCCAATTCATTTTTTCTTTTGTTGTTTGTGCTTTTGCTGTATTTTTTTTTTAACGAATCCATTACCAAATCCAATGTCATGAAGATCTGCCTCTATATTTTCTTCTAAGAGATTTGTAGTTTTAGCTTTTACATTTGGATCTTTGACCCATTTTGAGTTAATTTTGTATGAAATAAAAAATAATGACCTGACTTTAATCTTTGACCTGTGGCTGTCCAGGGGGACCAGTGCCCTGTGTTGAAGAGGCTATTTTTTCACCCATTGAATGTCTTGGCACCCTTGTGACCATGTTTGTAAGGGATTATTTCTAAGATCTCTGTTCTGTTCTATTGCTCTAAATGTCTGTCCTTACTCTAGTTCCAAATGGTTTGATACTAGCTTTGTAGTAAGTTTTGAAATCAAATGTGAGTCTTCCAACTTTGTATTCTTTTTTCAAGATTGCTTTGGTGGTTATTATTTGTCCCTTGCGTTTTCATATTCATTTTATGATCAACTTTTCCATTTCTGCAAAAAGGACTATTAGATTCTGGGAACTTAGCACAAGGGGATTTAGTAGCTGGATACTGGGGCAGTGCCCAGACCACAGGAATCCTGAACAGCCATGCCATGGGAAGGCAGGAGCTGAGGCTCTGAGGGCCTTAGTAGGGGACACCACTATAAATTTGCTCCAGAACTTTGTCATTACAATTCCCAGTACTCTTCAGTCTCTGTGTCTAGCTATTCAGATGTCAGGTTCCTGGGAGCTGGACCCTGGGGACGAGTGTCTGTATGCTCTCGGGTCAGTGAGGGAGTGCTCTGTATGGCTGTGTAATTATTGCTGAGTAATATTTTGGTGTGTAATAAACTATCGCACAACTTAGAGCTTATAGTTCATGATTCTGTGGGGCAGGAGTCAGATGGGCACAGGGAATGGCTTTTCCCTGTTCCATGATGTGTGGGGTGTCAGCTGGGTTGGCTTGAATGGTGGGGGCTGCTAGTCAGGCATTGTTTTCTCTTTGTGTGGCACTTTCCACTTGAGTGATGGGTGCTTCCTCACAGTGTGGCAGCCTCAGGCAGCCAGACTGTCACACACACAGTGCTGCATGGCTCCAGGATAGAGGAAGTGGACACTGCCAATTGTCCTGAAGGCCCAGCCCAGAATACACATAGCATCATTTTAGCTATTCTCCAGTGGTCAAAGCAGTCTAGCCATTCCAAATTCAAGAGAATAGGACCTAGACCCTACTTCTCCATAAGAAGTAGAATGAGACCAGGTCAAGAATTTACAGCTATCTTTAATCTGCCCCTGGGAGGGAGGGAGTGTGAGCATGGCCACCAGGGTCTCACCATGAGTTGGGTGGCCACCTCAAGTAGTATGTACTATTTTAGAGTTCTGGTCCCCTGGCCTGGCTTCCAGGTTCTGACCACTCCTTCCTTTATTCTCTTGCTTTAGGGGGAGGAAGAGTGGAGAGAGAGGGAAGTGTGATAGCGGGGAAAGGGGTATCAGGAGAATGGCTCTAGGAGAGGCTGTGGAGCCAGAATAATGGCCCATAGAGCTGTCTACTGCCTGAGCCCCCAGAAGCTGTGACTGTGTTACCTAATGTGGCAGAAGGGCTGTGCAGATATAATGTTCCTTAAAATGGAGAAATTATTCAGGTGGGCCAATCTAGTCACATAAGCCCTTAAAAAGAGAAAACTTCCTCTGGCTGGAGGCAGAAGACATGTGGCAGAGGAGAGATCAGAGAGGCTCAGAGGGTGAAAAGGCTTGACTTACCTTTGCTGGCTTTGAAGGTACCAGGGTCACAAGCCCGGGGATGTAGATAGCTCTTGAAGCTGACAGTGACCACTGGCTGACAGCAAGGACATAGGGACCTTAGTCCTGTAGTCACAGGGAACTGAGTTCTGCCGACACCCTGAATGAGATTGGAAGCAGGTCCCCCAAGAGCTTCCAAATGAGAACCCGGCCCCCTGATACCTTGATTTTGGCCTTGAGACTCTTAGGACAGAACCCTGTGGAGTTTACCTGGACTACAGAACTGTGAGCTAAAATATTAGTGTTCTGGCCTGACCTGTGGTGGCGCAGTGGATAGAGTGTCGACCTGGAATGTGGAGGTCTCAGGTTTAAAACCCTGAGGTCACTGGCTTGAGCACAGGCTCACCAGCTTGAGTGAGGGGTCACTGGCTTGAGCGTGGGATCACAGACATGACCCCATAGTTACTGTCTTGAGCCCAAAGGTTGCTGTCTTGAGCCCAAGGTCACTGGCTTAAGCAAAGGGTCATGGGCTCAGCTATAGCCTCCCAGTCAAGGCACATAAGAGAAGCAATCAATGAACAACTAAGGTGCTGTAATAAAGAGTTAATGAGTTAATGCTTCTCATCTCTCTCCCTTCTGGTCTGTTCCTGTCTGTTTGTCTGTCTGTGTGTGTGTCTCTCTCTCTCATTAAAAAAACCAAACACGATAATAATAATGTTCTGATATGTGGTAATTGGCTATGGAAAGCATAGAAAACTAATACAGATGCTGATACCCTGCTCAGAACCAGGAAGGGAAATCAGCTCCTCCAAGAGAAAGCATCAGGTTGATCCTGCCTGCGCCCAGATGCCACGCACTCGCTCTGTGCCCCTGCCCAGCTACAGGGAGCCACAAGACGATATGTGCTCCCCACACAGCTCCTGGGGCTGTGGGAGGCTGAGGAGGAGCTAAAACCCACGTAATAGGATTCTAGCATGTTGGATGGGCCAGGCCAGTGTTTTCTCTTGGGGATGGGGAGGTTCCTGGAGAAGGGTCCCTTTGCACCTGCTAGATCATCTCCCTTCCTTCTCCTCAGGGAGCTCACATGGACCAGTCTTAGCTCTGGGAGTCATAGGCCTGGAGAGGCTCTGACAGGCTCTACCCAACATAATTTGTTTTCATAAAGTGACCGATGTCAAGGCCCCAGGAGACGAGGGGCCCCAGGTATGCAGAGCCAGATGGCACTGCCCGGGCACCCAGGAAGTCTAGATTATCTCTGTGACCCCTGTATGATTATGCTGACTCATCCAGCTGCAAAGGCCTGTCCAGAGAATTCTTCAGTGGCCCTCAAAGCAACATCATTTCCGGGTTCTTAGAAAGAAGAAAGAATGTGAAAACAGACCCCGGGACGAGAGTTTCAGCTCATTTAGGAAGTGGTCCTGGGAAGTGCTGTGGGGCGGTGGGGGTGAGGCTGGGAAGAGGAGTCAGGTAGGACCAGCTTTCACAGTGGGTGACCCGAACTCAGTCCCACAGGGAGACCCTCTAGGTGATGGAACCATGTGTCAGGATAGCCTCCCACCCAGGGCCAGGTACTCATGCTCCAACTCTTGAGAGTCACTTGTGAAGGGCTGCTGGAGTTAGAGTAATTCCCCGGCACTTCTGCCTGTGGCTCCCCCCCAAAAAAGCCCTTGATGCAGAGTGATGTGCTCAGCTCTTCTTTAGGGAACCATATAAAAACCCACTGTAGCCTGATTCTTCCAGGTCATCCAAGTCAAGGCACAGTGTGGAGGGTCATTTCTCTGTGGTCCTGAGGCCTAGTTGTGTCTGTACCTGATTTCCCTGTTGTGGGCCTACCCCTGGGTTGACCATGGACACTCCAGTCAGTCTGGCATTGCCCTGGGCCTGGCTGAGCCTGGTTGGGTCACTGAAGAGCAGGTGTGGAGCCTGCAGGGCCTTCACTGAAGGGGAGGGTGGGGCCAACAGCTCCCGGCATCCACCTGGGCTGTGGCCTCTGGTCTTCAGCAGTTTGGCCCTGGATGGAGCAGGGGCCACACAGAACACATTGGTGCTTGGCCTCTGCCTTCTGGCGGCTGTGGCAGGGGTCATTGTGAAGGCCTCTCACCTGGGAAAGCCTCCAGGGCAGGTAGGAAAGGATGGTGGAAGGCTGGAAGAGTTCAGAGTTACTTATCTCCAGTTTCTTCCTGCTGCTCTTCAGACCTGAGAAAAGGTCTGGCACTTCTGTGTTCTGCACAAAGATTGCAAAGTAGGCTCATCCTTCACTTTTTGGTTGACCCTTTTACTTGATGTTCGACCTTCCTATGCCTGGAATGTGTGGCTGCCATTGTGGGCTGTGAGGGTCAAGGTGGGGAAGAAACTAATCAGAAATGTTTATTCTCTGTTAGCAAAGTGCAAGGTAGTTATCACCTTCAACCAAGTACTGCGGGGAGGGCGCGTGGTGGAGCTGAAGAAGATAGTGGATGAAGCTGTGAAGCTCTGCCCAACCGTCCGGCATGTCCTGGTGGCCCACAGGACAGACAACAAGGTCCACATGGGGCATCTGGATATCCCCCTCGAGCAGGTACTGTTTGAGGAGGAGAGGTTATTACTGGGTTAACTGGGTCTGGGTCTTGTCAGATTGTGGTTTTGAATCTGGGACCCCCAGGGGTGTCTAGGGTTCCCCGTTCCCCTGTGGTATTTGAAGGGCTTTCATCCTGGTTGGGAAGATGGAGCTCAAATACCACAAAAATAGTGAAACAATTAATGTAACAAATGGCTAGACCAGGGGTCAGGAACCTTTTTGGCTGAGAGAGCCATGAACACCGCATATTTTAAAATGTAATTCCGTGAGAGCCATACAACGACCCATGTATGTTATGCGCTATCCAGTAAAAATTTGGTGTTGTCCCAGAGGACAGCTGTGATTGGCTCCAGCCACCTGCAACCATGAACATGAGCGGTAGGAAATGAATGAATTGTAATACATGAGAATGTTTTATATTTTTAACGTTATTATTTTTTTTATTAAAGATTTGTCTGTGAGCCCGATACAGCCATCAGAAAAGCCACATCTGGCTCGTGAGCCATAGGTTCCCAACCCCTGAACTAGACTAATCCCCTTAGGTGTTCTCTGCATCTGGAATTGAATGTGGGCAGGCCAGAGAACGTGCACTCTCTCCAGGCTGCCAGGCCTGGCAGCAGCCGGGGAGAAGTGTTCTCAGGGAGGCCAAATGGAGGGGAGAGGCTCACTGTCCTGAGGGGGGTGTTTTTGTCTTCTCCCTTACAGGAAATGGCCAAGGAGGACCCTGTGTGTGCCCCAGAGAGCATGGGCAGTGAGGACATGCTGTTCCTGCTGTATACCTCCGGGAGCACCGGGATGCCCAAAGGCCTCGTGCACACCCAGGCGGGCTACCTGCTGTACTCGGCCGTGACGCACCGGGTACGACCTTGGCTGTGGGTCGAGGGTGGGAGGTTTTCGCCTCCCTGGTGGAAATGGGCAGAGGGCTAGATGGGGCTGGATTTAGGGCTAGTGCTCCTGCTGCTGTAAAGCAGTGCCTGTGGGTGTGAGGGTTCCTGCTTTTCCTCAGCACTCTCAGGAGCAGGGCTGCTGTGGGTTGTGCCACTAGTGCAGTGGAGTGTGTTGGTAGGGGTGCCATGTTCCTGTCCTTGCTGAAGGAGTCCAGACCCCAAGCCGGGGTCTCACTGCTGGTCTTTATCCCTTTGCACCCACGCCTGTGTTGTGCGTTGGCTTGAAGGCCTGCAGGAACCAGGTGCTCATGGCCCTGCCTGATGCGCTCACAGGCAGGGCCACATCTGATGCTCTGGCCCTGGACATTTTGGCCTCTGGGCCCCTTCCTCTATTAAAAAAAAAATGTTAAGAATTATATTTTGCAATGGCATTGGTATAAGGATGACTTTATTAGTATTATATATTAAAACATTTTCTTTTACTTAAAAGATCATTTTATTTTCTTATGACTTTAAAAGAATATAAACTGTTTTTTGGGGCCCCTAAAAGTATTGTGATCTCTAGATCCTGCTTAATGGAACCATATTTTAAAAGTAAAAGCATTTACTTTTATAAAGAAACTTAAATTTAGTACCTGGGAATTATATTACAGTGAGCCATCTTTAGGGTTTATAAAGCAAATGCTATGACATGTTTTTTTTTAATTTCAATAAATAAATTTAGACATCTTCTCACTTAAATGGGGGGGGGTGGATTGCAGTTTAACATGGTTCCCTTGGAAACTAGCTGACTCTTTCCAGGTGGGATTGGGTTTTGATATACTCTGTGTGGACCAGACTTTCTCCGTTGCAAAAGGCAAAACTCCGTTCCGGCAGGTGCCAGCAGGAAAGGGAACTGTCTGGCCAGGTGACTAGAAAGCCCAGGCCCATCCAAGCAGGGCTTGGGCACCAACCTGGGTAGTGGTATCCTCCCTGCCTCGGGCCTCTTCTGTGCCCATTAGGCTCCCACATTCTGACTTCTGCAGCTTCACCATCGTGTGTTTTTCTTTCTCTAGCTGTCACCTGATGTGCAAACATAGGTCCTATAGCTTACTTTTGCCCCTGGCTTTTTTTTATATGTCTTTTAAGCCTTTTATAAGCTATCGGTTTCCCTCTGTCCCTTCCATCTGCTTGAACTTTGTTGCAGCACCTGGCCATTCATCCCTCTCTTTTGCGTTTCCTGAGAAGGGCGTTAGATCCGAAATGGGACCAGGCTCAGGCCGGACCCATTGGTAAGGATGAGGGAGACACCCATCTCTCCTCTCAGGTGCTTAGAAGCTGATAATGCTTTTCTTGATCTTTTTTACTTTAATATATATTTTTAAAGTTTTTAAGGGATTTAAAAAATTGTGGCATAACTGAGTGTTCTTCAACCACCAGTCCGTGGACCGGTGCCAGTCTGCCAGAAATTTTGTTACTACGTGAAGGTGGTTAGCACTTTTGTGGGTTGGCATGAAATTTCTGGTGGACTGGCAGTTGAAAAACACTGATACAACTTAATGCAGAAAGATGCCCTTATACGTACCACTAGATAAAGTGTTGCCTGTGCGTACATGTGCGCATGGGGCATCTTCAGCCCCCAGCAAGATCCCTAGTGTGATCTCCGCGTACAGATTAGCGCTGTGGAGCTGGGGCTCACCATTCTGAGGTCTGGATTCTTTCGCTGTGTTCTGGAGAGTCCGTGTTATTGCTTGTACCAGTAACTCTTGTCTTTTCCCTTACTCCAACTCCACTGTCAGCCAGTGGAGCGGCTGTTATAGAACACGCTTAGTGACATGTGTGAATGTGGGTTCATAGGCTTCTGACAGCCTGTCCTGTTTCTGCAGCTTGTGTTTGACTACCGGCCAGGCGACGTCTTCGGCTGTGTGGCTGACATCGGCTGGATCACTGGACACAGCTATGTGGTGTATGGGCCCCTCTGCAATGGAGCAACCAGTGTCCTTTTTGAGAGTACCCCAGTTTACCCTGATGCTGGTGAGGCCTGGAACTCAAATAGGGTCCTTTGGGGGGAGCTTGAGGAAGGAGGAAAGGTTCACAGGAGCGGGGAGTAGAGGCCTTCACTTTGGCCTGGCTGTGGTGCGTGGTCCCATGGCGTAGTTGCTGAGCCATGGGCCCTGCCAGGTGGGCCAGAGCTAGGCCTCAGCCACAGGGAGATTGGATGAATGACAGAAGAGGCTCTAACTTGGTACTTGAAGCCATCTCAGGACCACTCCAGGCTTCAGCTTAAACTACCTGCCTCGGGCCTCCCCCTGAGCCCTGTCCCTCTTACCTCTGTGGAAACCTGACCAGATCCAGACCTTCCTCAAAGCCCAGGCCAACTGTCAGCTTCCTCTGGTCCCCAGATGGAGGGGGTTTTCTGCAGCCTGCTACCTGTTCCGTAAGATGAGTCATGTGTAGCCTGGAACCACCTCCAGGAATTGATTTCACTTGGAAGATGGGATCTTCCTCCCACACAGCACAGTGTCCCCAAGTATTTATTTTAGTGTACTCCAGTGGTGGTGGCCCTGCCAGGCAGCTCTTGCCCAAGCATCCCACAGCACTCACAGCTATGTGTGTGGGACGTCCCTGTCACCTCCCCTTGCTCCTCTCCAGCCTCCTGGTAGCACTGGATGCTCTTTAGGAAGAATAGGTAGGGGGCACGGGGCATAGCTAGGGATTAAGAGCCATGTCTCAGGTACGGCCACTTCAACCTCTTGAACCACAGCTTCCTGTCTGTAGAGCAGTGGTGGTGAGTTGAGGGTGGAGGGTTTCTGGGAAATGAGGTGAATGCATGCCAGGTAGTCTCCCTGCTCCCTGGGACACATATGTTTGTGGCCTGTCTACATGTGTCACCACTTCAGAGACCATTTAAGTGCAACTGAATGTAAGTTCTATTTAATGCTACATGGGTTATTTATTATTATTTTGTTTTAGTGAGAAAGAGAGAGAGGGACAGACAGATTGGAAGGGAGAGAGATGAGAAGCATCAGCTTGTTGTGGCACGTTAGTTGTTCATTGATTGCTTTTTCGTATGTGCCTTGACCAGGGCACTTCAGCTGAGCCAGAGACCCCTTGCTCAAGCCAGCAACCTTTGGGCTCAAGCCAGCGACCATGGGGTCATGTCTATGATCCCATGCTCAAGCCGGCAACCTTGGAGTTTCGAACCTGGGTCCTCAGCATCCCAGGTTGATGCTCTATCCACTGTGCCACCACCTGGTCAGGCTAAAATAGTTTTATTTATTTATTGATTTGAGAGAAACATGGATTCATGGATTTGTTGTTCCACGTATTTATGCATTCATTGGTTGAATCTTGTATGTGCCCTGACCAGGGATTGAACCCACAACCTTGAAGTATTGGGACCATGGTCCAACCAAGCTACCCGGCCAGGGCCTACATGGGTTATTTTTAAATTTGCAGTAACATCTTTCTAACTGATTGCTTCACTGTGTCATTCGGGGTACACTACGTGGGTGTAACTGTCCAGAGCCAGCCTGAAGGGGGGTGTGCCGGGGGATGGCTGGCACAGGGAACCCCTTCCCAGAGGTGTCCCTGCCCAGTTCGTGATGGGTGTTGAGTTCTGTTTTTGTAAACAGTGCAGGTATTTGCATGTATCCAGCGTCCAGTATTGTTGACTGATTGATAATTAGGTTAAAGTAGACGCTGTCGCCTGACCAGGTGGTGGTGCAGTGGATAGAGCAGACTGGGATGCAGAAGACCCAGGTTCGAGACCCCGAGGTCGCCAGCTTGAGCGCGGGCTCATCTGGTTTGAGCAAAAGCTCACCAGCTTGGACCCAAGGTCGCTGGCTTGAGCAAGGGGTTACTCAGTCTGCTGAAGGCCCACGGTCAAGGCACATATGAGAAAGCAATCAATGAACAACTAAGGTGTCGCAACGAAAAACTGATGATTGATGCTTCTCATCTCTCTCCGTTCCCGTCTGTCTGTCCCTATCTATCCCTCTCTCTGACTCTCTGTCTCTGTAAAAAAATTAAAAAAAATAAAAATAAAGTAGACGCTGTCTGGCAGGCTGTGAGACTAACTGAATTGGGGCTTGTCCGTAGGTCGGTATTGGGAGACGGTGCAGAGGTTGAAGATCAATCAGTTCTATGGTGCACCGACGGCTTTCCGGCTGTTGCTGAAATATGGAGACAGCTGGGTGAGGAAGTATGACCGCTCATCCCTGCGGACTCTGGGGTCAGGTGAGCACCGCCCTGCAGCCCGAGAGGGGGTGCATGTTGTCCATCCAAGCCACTGCAGGCTCTGAATGTTTTCATCATGAAAGTTACATGGCCATGTCTGTGCTGACGTCAGACAAGGCCAGGCTGCGTCGAACAGGAAGCGGAGGCCTGTCAGTCTCTGCCCAGAGCCCACAGCCATTAACAGTTTGGCGCACAGCATTCCAGATGCTCTCTGTGCCCATCTTTGTCACGGGCTTTGTCTGTCCTTACTGTGAATCCTTACCAGCTGCAGAAGGTGGGGCCTGAGCCCTTTCTCTGGCGGTTGCCCCGTGGAGGCCAGCTGCTGTTCACAGAGCACTCCCGTGATGCTGCATGGTGATAAATGTCATTCTGTGCTGCACTGCTCTCACTTCATCTGTTTCCTGGCAGGTGGTTGTGAGATCAAAGGTTATCTCCATTTTTAGTCTTGATAGAAGCTGCCAAGTCACAGGAAAGCTTTTGGGACAGGTGAGATGGGGTTAGTTCAGAGGGTCCTGGGGAGCCCTGCCTGTTCTCCCTGCTTTTCCTGATGTGTTTCGTTTCTGCCCCGACACGTGTTGTCAGGTGTGGTCAGGAGGGAACACCAGGCGGGAGGCCCTCCGTGCTCCTTGCTGAACACACAGATCTGCTTGGTGGTTTTTCACGGGATGTCTTTCTGCCAGCTTTGTCTGTGGAAGAGGGAGCTCAGCGATGCTGTGTCCCTGTCATTTGTCAGGATGAGGGTGTGCAGTGCTGGTGCAGGACTTGGGGCCCTGGTCTGCCCTGCCCCCCTTGCCTACAGGGCCTGCTGCTCCCCCTACTCCAGTACCCTGACCCTCCTGCAGGCCTGTCTCTGTGCTGCTGCTTGGGATTGCCTTGGCTGCTCTGGACCTTGGGCTTTTGGCTGTCGGGTGAACTGTGTGCTTTGTACCTGGGCAGGGCCAGCTCGGTGCCGAGCTCTGGCTGTGCTCATAGCTCAGGGCCGTTCTAGGCACTGGATTGGCCCTCACAGCACTGCAGGCTTTGGCTGTGCTGACTTCTTTTAATCTTGCCTGTCAGCAAAATCCGGGTCGCTCCAGACTTCTACCCCAAGATAAATATTTCTCAAAAGAAATTTTTTAACTTTCAGTTTTTTAAGTAGCACATAGGTACAATATAATTGTAAAACGCTAAACTTGGTGACTTGTGGCGAAAGCTGATGTCCTCCCTGAGTGCTGCTCCAGGGGACCTGCTGCGTGCCTGCCTTCTAGTACGTTCTCCAAAGGTACATTCCTGTGCAAAGACTCAGCTCAGCATGGAGGCGGTTTCTTTATCATGAATGTGATCACACTGTATTATTATAATGTGTTTATTTTAACTTAGCAATAGGCAGAGCTTTCCATATGGTTCCGCCACTTTGTTTGACAACTTGCTCACACGCTCCTGTGTGTGTTGCTGTGGTCCTGGTAGTCATGTTCCTGTGGTTGGTTGTTGGGGCTGTTGGCGGTTTAGAGCTACAGGGGCATCTTCCCTGCCTCCTGTGGGCATGCGTGAGTGCAGCGGCAATATACCACCCAACCGTCCACCTGACCAGCATGGAAGACCCCAGTCAGGGCAGGCCTTGGTTCACTGCTGCATTCTGGGTGGTCCTGAGCAAGAGCCAACCAGCAAAAGAGTATTTTAGTATTTTAGCAACAGGTTTATGTCTAAACCTGCAAGTTCTGGCTGAATGCTAGTCTGGTGTGGGTGTTTCATTAGTGTTGTATCATTGTGTTAGGATTTCAACATAAATGTGGGAGGCATACATATACATTCAGGCCACAGCAGGTAGACACTGAGAATCAGCAGTAGAGTCATAGGGTATAAGCACTTTTCCATTTTCTATTGAGGTGTAAAATACAGTGAAGTGCACAGATGTTAGGTTCAGCTTGAGAACTACTTATATATATTACCACACTCAGATCAAGCCATAGACATTTTCAGTCCCTGGTCCGGAGCCCTCAGATATGGCTGCTCTCAGCATGGGTTGATTTGCTTGTTCTTGGGCTTCATATACATGGGTTTGTGCTGCCTGCATTCTCTTGTGCCTGCTGCATTTGCTTTGTCCCTGATGGGCATCCTGGTGGCTTATACTCCGTTTCACACTGTGTAATATTTTACTGCATGAATACACCACTTTATTTCTTCATTCCACTCTTGGTGGATAGTGTTTTAGTTTTCGGCCACCGTGAACATTCTTGTACGTGTCCCATTTTCAATGGACGGAGGCCCTCATTTTTATGGGGTGTGTGCCAGGAGTGACATTTTTGAGTAATAACATAAATTTATATTAACTTTAGCGTAACCTTCCCCAAAGAGTTAACCAAAGTAGTTGTGTAGGGTGTATGCACTTTTAAATATTAAGAGAAATACCCAAGTTGTTCCCTAGAATTGCGGTCCTAAGTTACATTCCTACAATGCATGTGGTAGTCTTTTTCCTACATTCCTGTCCATTTTTTAATTTTTGACCCTCCAGTGGTGAAACTATCTCATTATTATTTGTATTTCTTTGCCGTCCATAACGCGACAGATCTCATTGCTTTTTCAAACCTCCTTTTACGCCCTTCAGGAAAATTATATAGCAGTTTCCTCTTAACAATCTGCTCCTTTTGGTTTCATGTATATTGAAGTCTCTTAGTATTTTTTCTTCTTTCATGTGTTGTTTAGTGGGAGAACCAATCAACCGGGAGGCCTGGGAGTGGCTCCACAATGTGGTGGGGGACCGCAGATGCACCCTGGTGGACACCTGGTGGCAGACAGGTGAGAGCACCTCCCAGGAGGTGGGGTCAGGGCACCGGGCTCACAGGTGGGCCCCTCCTGCAGCAGCCGTGCTCTCACGCCAGCGCCCTGAGCACACACAGCTCAGCGCCACGTGTGGGGCTCAGACATGAGGCTGTGATCCCGCACTGCAAATGCCTCGGCCCTCAGCAGACGTGCTTGTGGGAAGCCTGGTGTGGAGCTCCGAGGCAGAGCCTGGCTCCGCAGCGAGTTCCCTGAGCCTTGGTTTCCTCACCTGTAAAATGAGAGTGGTCCCTCCAGGCCCCGGATGAGGAAGGAATGAAATGATGTCACTAGAGCATGTTGTCCACCCTCCAACATGTCGTTGAGCACTCACGTGAGTGCTCATGTTCCTCATAGGGCCGCTGTCTGAATGCAAGTCCGTGTGATGAGGGTGAGCCCTGTTGTTTATGGGACTGTAAGTTTAAGTCTGAATTTTAGTGGGCAAAGGAGTTCCTGTGGTGTTTGGTTTAGCTCTGCTCCCTCTTCTTGGGTATCTGACTTACTAGGATGTTTGGAGCAAGAGAGCACCACTGCGGTAACTGGGGTCTTGTCGTCCTGGAAGCCAGAGGTGGGACGTCCCTAATGGCTCGTCCTCATCCACTTGGGGGGTACAGGACTAAGATTACTGCTGAGTCTCATGGAGTATTTTCATGAAGGCTGACAGAAATAATGTGAAAACAGAATGTGTGGGTGTCTTTCTGTTGCTTGATCTGTGGACTGGGGTGCTTCTCCCTCATCCTCTGTGCAAGTGGGTGCCCCCTTCCCGCTGACGCGGGGGCCAGACAAGCAGGGCTGGAGCAGGAGAGGTAGCGCCTGCCAGGCTGCGAGGCCCTGGCGCCCGGGACTGAGCCCTGTCCCCGGGCCCTGCCCCCACTCCACAGTGGAGGAGACTGGTTTTGCCTCAGAGACAAGTCCTTGTGAAAGTGGGGGCCATTTCCATGCCCCAAGTGGGCAGGTCCACCCACCTCCCACTCCGTGAGGGCAGCAGCCAGTGTGTCTATCCCAGATTCTCAATGGCGTGGCCTGGACAAGCACGCCACTAGCCCCTGGCCCATTGGCGTTTCTGCCCTGTCACCCCCACAGAGACGGGGGGCATCTGCATTGCACCGCGGCCCTCGGAAGAAGGGGCGGAAATCCTCCCAGCCATGGCAATGAGGCCCTTCTTTGGCATTGTCCTAGCTCTCATGGACGAGAAGGTGGGTAAGGGCCCCCCAGAGGTGACTCCCCCCTCCATGTGTACCCCGCTGAACCCCCTGGTGCTTCTTTCTGCCTTCCTGGCCTCCATCATCCACTCACCAATGTCACACACACCAGGGTCTGGTAGGCGGCGGAAGGTGCCTGTGTCCTCGTGCAGCGTGCAGTGCAGAGTCCCCTCTTAGAGACACAGTGGCTAAAGTTGGCATGTGGGGCAAGCCCAGGTTCTCAGAAGCCCTCTCAGCAGGCCGCTGTGTTCTTTACAGAGGAGAAAGCTTGGACACTTCCTTCAGAGCACACTTGTCATGTTTCTGCCTCAAGCCAAGCAGTTAGGAGAATGGTGCTGATTCCGTTGTTTGCGTCTGAACCAGAATCCGTGCCTATCCTCACATGCTTGTCTTCCCGGTCTGCAGGGGAAGGTCATGGAAGGTGGCAATGTCTCTGGGGCTCTGTGCATTTCCCAGGCCTGGCCGGGCATCGCCAGGACCATCTACGGAGACCACCAGAGGTTCATGGAAGCCTACTTCAAGGCTTATCCAGGTGAGATGGCTACTGTAGGTTGTGTCCTGCCTTTCCACACACTGCTGGAGCCCTGTCCTCAGAACGTCTCCACAGTAATAGTAGTTGTGAGTGTAGTACCGATTAAGAACAGGCACTTTGGAGGGATGAGTCTGAGTCCTCTCCCCTCCCCCTTTGCCTCCCTGATGTTATGTCTGAAATGGGGAAAGAGTCACCTCAGGAGCCTTCATTGATGTTTTCAGTTAAGGGTTAAGTGAAGAGCACACAGAGCACTGAGCGCATGGCCCATGCTGTGTACTCTTTCCGTTATTAGAAAAGAAGAGTGAAGAAACCACCTTGGAAGACTGTCACAATGGCTGAAAGTTTCTTTCTGGCTTACTTCTTTTCCCAGTTTGCCTTTGCGTTAGTGGGTTGGAAGTTTGCACAGGCAGTGTACCTGTTGGAACCCGTAATCTTCCATCTCAAGCCTGTAAATGAAACTCACGTTTTGAGAAGCTTGAGTGTGTTCCTCGTATGTCTTCTCCTCCCAAGACCTTTGCTGTCTCTATTGCGTTCTGCTCCTTCAGAGCCCCGCTCTTTCCCTGGCACACAGCCAAGTAGCACGTCTCGAGAGTGTCCCCAAGACAGGCTCAGGGAAGGCAGCAGGCAGGATGTCAGCAGTGCAGGGCTTCAGAGCTTTCTTGTGGAGAGTGAGGTTGGGACAGACTCCCATTGTGTCCGTTAAGGAAGGACTAGAGCCTGCTAGGTCCTGGTTTGGAGTACTGGGTCTGAGCTCCCTTGCTTTGCCGCAGGTTACTACTTCACTGGAGACGGGGCTTACCGAACCAAGGAAGGCTATTACCAGATCACAGGGCGGATGGACGACGTCATCAACATCAGTGGCCACAGGCTGGGGACCGCAGAGGTCGAGGATGCGATGGTGATTACAGGCCGTATTGACTTCAGATTGGGAGCTGTGATTTGCAGTCAGGGTGTTCCACCTCCCACATATTTTGCCTTTCCTGTTCTGTGCAGGCTAGCCACCCTGCAGTGCCGGAGACCGCTGTCATTGGCTATCCCCACAGCATCAAAGGAGAAGGTGAGTGCCACAGAAGGAACTCCTTGGGTCTCTGGTCTCACTCCCATCACAGCACCTCTGTAAGAAGAACAGCCTCTGGAGGAGGGGTGGCAGAGTGTTTATGGGGGAAGCTGTTGGTTTTCTCTTTCAAGTGCAGATTTTAGGTGAGGGGGCTGAGTGGCATGGCTGTTTTTGTTTTTTTATTTATTTACAGAGACAGTTAGTTAGAGAGAGGGATAGACAAGGACAGACAGACAGGAATGGAGAGAGATGAGAAGTATCAATCATTAGTATTTCATTGCCCGTTGTAACACCTTAGTTGTTCATTGATTGCTTTCTCATATGTGCCTTGACTGCGAGCCTTCAGCAGACCAAGTAGCCCCTTGCTGGAGCCAGCGACCTTGGGTTCAAGCTGGTGGGCTTTTGCTCAAACCAGATGAGCCCGTGCTCAAGCTGGCGACCTTGGGGTCTCGAACCTGGGTCCTCTGCATCCCAGTCCGACTGTGCCACCGCCTGGTCAGGCTGAGTGGCATGCCTGTTAAGACTAAGGTCCTATTTCTGAGATTTTCTGGCTCTGCTGTCCTTTAAGGACACTCATCCGCAGGCAGCCCTGAGCTCTTTGGTTACAACTGAGCTTGGGGAGGTCGCTGCTCTGCCCATGGTAACTCTGGCAGCCCTGTTACACAGGACTTAGGATGAAATGCCCTGCCCTGCTCAAGGCGTCTCCTCGCACATGCGCATGCACAGCACCCTGGCCAGCTTACAGCTACGCTGGCAGGTCAGAGTGTGCCTGGAGTGAGCTCTCTTGCTGCTCTGGGACTCTTTCTAGAGGCGTTTGACCTGTGGTTCCCAGTGCACGGCGACATGTGGTGGGGAATGCAGAGCAGTGATCAGAATTGTCTTCTTTGTCGAGGATACACTTTGTTCCCAAGTCTGTTGGTTTCTAAGCAGGTGGGTCTGGGAAGGGGCAGGGTCACCTGAGTGTTGTAATGCCAGGTGTACAGTGGCCACACTGGCCTGGCCTGTTGTGACCTGGACACTCAGGATCCTGCGCTGCACTGCTGCCTGCCGAGTGGTCCTCCTGCTGTCAGGGGCACTCTGCCAGGTGTGTCCCTGAGCCACCTGCCTCCCGTCCACACTTGTGTGCCGCTCTTCCGTTATTTGCTCAACACTTTCTCTAAATTGACCCGTAGTGAAAAGTAATATTGTTTCAATGCTCAGTCGCCATGAGAAGCGTGCACCAGGAGGCTGCCTCCCTTTGGTAACAGGAGATTGGCATGTGTGGGAGCTACCGGGGGCCGGAAGCGGCGGAGGTGGGCAGGCCTCACGTGCGGGAGCCGCCGGGGGCCGGAGGCGGCGGAGGTGGGCAGGCCTCACGTGCGGGAGCCGCCGGGGGCCGGAGGCGGCGGAGGTGGGCAGGCCTCACGTGCGGGGGCCGCCGGGGGTCGGAGGCGGCGGAGGTGGGCAGGCCTCGCGTGTGTGGGAGCCGCCGGGGGCCGGAAGCGGCGGAGGTGGGCAGGCCTCACGTGCGGGGGCCGCCGGGGGCCGGAAGCGGCGGAGGTGGGCAGGCCTCACGTGCGGGAGCCGCCGGGGGTCGGAGGCGGCGGAGGTGGGCAGGCCTCACGTGCGGGAGCCGCCGGGGGTCGGAGGCGGCGGAGGTGGGCAGGCCTCACGTGCGGGGGCCGCCGGGGGCCGGAGGCGGCGGAGGTGGGCAGGCCTCACGTGCGGGGGGCCGCCGGGGGCCGGAGGCGGCGGAGGTGGGCAGGCCTCACGTGCGGGGGCCGCCGGGGGCCGGAGGCGGCGGAGGTGGGCAGGCCTCACGTGCGGGAGCCGCCGGGGGCCGGAGGCGGCGGAGGTGGGCAGGCCTCACGTGCGGGGGCCGCCGGGGGTCGGAAGCGGCGGAGGTGGGCAGGCCTCACGTGCGGGGGCCGCCGGGGGCCGGAGGCGGCGGAGGTGGGCAGGCCTCACGTGCGGGAGCCGCCGGGGGCCGGAGGCGGCGGAGGTGGGCAGGCCTCACGTGCGGGAGCCGCCGGGGGCCGGAGGCGGCGGAGGTGGGCAGGCCTCACGTGCGGGAGCCGCCGGGGGTCGGAGGCGGCGGAGGTGGGCAGGCCTCGTGTGTGGCTCGCTCCCATGTGCAGCTCGCAACACTGCTTCCTGGCATCCTCAGTGACGGTGAGACTGCCAGGCCTTCTAACGTCTGCCAGGCTGGTGAGGGGAGAATTTGTATATAATGGGTATGATGTTGTATATTTTCCTGATCTCTTAAAATTTCAGCATCTGTCTATAATACATGAATAACCCATTAACTGTCTGGTTGAACTCTGAAGCCATCTGTGAGAGCTGTGTGCATTTGTCTGTCCACACTCTGTCTGTACTTGATGTCACCGGTGTGCTGTGCCTCTGCCGTCGTCCTGTCTCACCTGTCTCACCGTCCTGCGCTGAGCCCTGCACGCCTCCTCTCCGGGCTCTCAGCTGGCTCCTCCTCCCACATCAAGGCTTTCCCGACTTGGCTCTGCTCAGAATTCAACAATCCAGGCTCATTTCATTCCCATCTCTTTAGAGATACAAGTGGCTGCAGGGGAGGTGCCAGCTGGGATGCTGGGAAACACCAGGGCAGCATGTCCAGTGTGGTCCCACCAGAATGTAAAAGATGGCTCTGAACACCCAGAAGTTAACTTGCAAATTTGGGTCTGGAGACAGCAGCCAGCAGCCCCTGGAAGCCTCCTCACTGTGGGCTTTTGTCATTCAACCCTGACACAGCTGTGAGGCAGGGACTGTGAGCTCCCCATTGTGCGTGCGGAGAGCCCTGGCACAGAGTGGCCGAGCCAGGGTGGGAGCCAGAGCAGCCCCTGACCCTTGACTGAGCTGCCTTCAAAGGGAGGAGTGGGGGGGGGGAGGTGCAGTCTTATATACTTCTACAGTGTTTTCATTTTTTTAGTAATCAGTGTTGCTTCGGTGGTTTTATAATTTTAATTAAATCCATAAGAGACATCTTCCCAGCCAGCTCTGGTGTCAACACTGTCCCTTTCCTCTGAGTCCCCATGGTGTCGGCCTAGACCGTCTAGAATCTCAAATACAGGAGGAGAGAAAAATGCAGACCTTCCCCTCAAAGATCTCACCACCTAGTACAGTGGGCATGAGGACCCACGGCTACGTATTCATAGCAAGTGCCACAGCTACAGTCGGGGGCAGAGTCAGGAAGGGCTTCACAGAGTGCAGGGTAGCCGAACTGGGTCTTAAGGGACGAGTAGGAGTTTGTCAGGTGAAAATGGGAGGAGGGCTTTCAGGCAAAGGCTGTAGGTCTCTACAGATTGGAGCTCATTCAGGGAAGTCACTTCTTAATTATTATTTTATTTATTTATTTTTATTTTTTTACAGAGACAGAGTCAGAGAGAGGGATAGACAGGGACAGACAGGAACGGAGAGAGATCAGAAGCATTAATCATTAGTATTTCATTGCGCGTTGCAACACCTTAGTTGTTCATTGATTGCTTTCTCATGTGTGCCTTGACCGCGGGCCTTCAGCCGACCCAGTACTCCTTGCTGGAGCCAGCAACCTTGGGTTCAAGCTGGTGGGCTTTTTGCTCAAATCAGATGAGCCCGCGCTCAAGCTGGCGACCACGGAGGTCTCGAACCCGGGTCCTCTGCATCCCAGTCCGACGCTCTATCCACTGCGCCACCACCTGGTCAGGCGGGAAGTCACTTCTTAATGATGTAACAAACATTTGTTGAGTACCGGCTCTGTTCCAGGCACAGTTATCGATGCTGAGACACAGCAGAAAGGGAAAGGGGCAGAAGTCCCTGCTCCCTAGAGCTGACATGCTGTAGTGGTTGGGATTAGAGGGGAGGGACAGACACAAACAATAAACATGATCTGTGAGGAAACTATGTAGTATGTTAGGGGTACCAGAGGGACACTTCATTAAGATGGGGTGGAATTGGTATGGGAATAAACAGACAAAGGAACAAGGAGGAGGGCTACACACCTATAGCAACTTTGTACATGAGAGAGGGGGACACTGCAGGTCGGAGGGGAAAAGGGCAGACTGTCCAAGATGATGCTGGGACAAGTGACTCTGCTATGGACAGAAAATTGGATTGGATCCTGATGTCATACCATATACAAGATTATCCTAGATCAATTAAAAAGAAATGAATGTGGAGACCTGTGCGAGCGGCGGTAAATCTTCTCTGGAACATGGCAGGATATCGACAGAGTGTCTGCTACAGTGTGGGATGGCCATTGTGTGCACTAGATTTCCTGCTGTGACAGAGCCGTCCCTCATTGGCTCACGTAACTGAGCAACTGCATTTTTAACTTAATTTAAATTCAGATAGCCACTGTAGCTACTGCTTACAATGTTGGATGCATACATACAAAATTAGTGTGTGTGCCATGCTCCCTTAACGCCACCTCATGGGAGCTGAGAGTAAATCTCCTATGACCCATATTACAGACTTTTTTACAGGTGCTAGGACAGGGTAAGTCCTGTGTCCAAGGTCACATGCAAAGCCAGTCAACAACAGAGCCAGGTGACAAACTCTCGCCCTCACACACCTGCCCAACCACTGGGAGGTGTGGAGGAGCTGACAGACCTGTTTCCACTGGAATGCATTTTTGGGGATGCAGCTAAGGAACCAGCTGCTGCCAGGTCATCAACATGTGACTGGAAGTCCTCTGAATTCGTGGTGACTTATGTGCAGCACTCCGGCTGACCCACCCCCAAATCTCTCCTTCCAGTTCCGTTTGCCTTCGTCGTGTTGAAAGATGACACAGGTGACTCGGATGTGGTGATACGTGAACTCAGGTCCAACGTGGCCACCAAGATCGCCAAGTACGCTGTGCCTGACCATATTCTGGTAAGTGGACTTCTGCTTCAGTTCAGCTGCACTGCCTGTCTTAGGCCATCATCTTCCCTTCCCACAGGTAACATCGCAGCCAAACTGACACTAGCTGTTTGGTTTCCTAGGTCAGTAGTCCCCAACTCCCGGGCCGTGGACCAGTACTGGTCCGTGGGCCATTTGGTACCGGTCTGCAGAGAAAGAATAAATAACTTATATTATTTCTGTTTTATTTATATTTAAGTCTGAACGATGTTTTATTTTTAAAAAATGACCAGATTCCCTCTTACAATACATCCATCTAGGACTCACTTTTTTCTTTTTTTTTTGTATTTTTCTGAAGTTGGAAACGGGGAGGCAGTCAGACAGACTCCCGCATGCGCCTGACCGGGATCCACCTGGCATGCCCACCAGGGGGCGATGCTCTGCCCATCTGGGCCGTTGCTGTGTTGCCATTCTAGCACCCAGGCCAAACTTTGCTGCAGTGGAGCCTTGGCTGTGGGAGGGGAAGAGAGAGACAGAGAGGAAGGAGAGGGGGAGGGGTGGAGAAGCAGATGGGCGCCTTTCCTGTGTGCCCTGGCCGGGAATTGAACCCGGGACTCCTGCACGCCAGGCCGACGCTCTACCACTGAGCCAACCGGCCAGGGCTAGGACTCACTCTTGACACTTGTCTCGGTCATGTGATACATTTATCCGTCCCACCCTAAAGGCCGGTCCGTGAAAATATTTTCTGACATTAAACCGGTCCGTGGCCCAAAAAAGGTTGGGGATCACTGTCCTAGGTGGTCAGTAAGGGTGGCAGATATATTGTCAGACAGCGCGGGGCAGAGGCGCAGCAGAAGAAGTTTGCACAGCTCGCCTGTACAGGGGGTAGTGCTTGGCAAGATTAGATGCTCTTTTACTTTGGCATATGGAGGTTGGTTGCAGGAACAAAAGAAAATTAGGGATTTTAAATAGAGAAATCTGAGGGAAGTACCAGAGTCCCTCAGCCCCTGTCTGGTTTCTGAACACTCTCCCCGTGCCGGCAAAGGAGCCGCTGCCAGGCCCTGGGAAGGGAGCCTGTGTGGAGTGGTTTCATGGCAGAACCCTGCCGCCCTCCCAGCCCTGGTAGCTCTCTGTCCCTTCCTTTGTGAATGTGCCCCCCACGGTGTTCCTTTGTCTGGAAGTGGTCCTCTGAGGCCTTACTTAGTGTGGCACAAGGTCAAACTGTTGGCCTGGGGACCAGAATTTCACTCTCCTTAGGTGAACTGAACTCTTTTACAAGCTAGGTCACTATTAAGGTGCTCAACTAGCTTCCGATGTGTTGCCATCGACCTTGAATGGGCTGTGCCTTTTTGAAAATGTAAAATATTTAATTTTCAAACACTAAGTAAGACGATGTTTTTTCTCTTTAAGTATCTCTCACCTTGTACATAAGACAAAACCCACCTGGACCCCGTCCAGGGGGTGAGACGAGGTGCTGGGCCCCAGCTTGGTTCTGTTGCTACCTGGGAGGCCCTCTCCGATGCAGCTTATGGGAGAAGCAGGTGTCGGCAGGGAGCTGAAGCCTGGCCTGTGGAGACTTCAGCATGGCTCACAGTTGATTCTGCCCTTTGGGTTGATTACAGCTTCAGATCCAGATTGTAGGAGGATGAAACCAGAGACCTTGGGCCCCACCATCCCATGGGAGGAGCCCTTCTTGTCTCAGCGAAGTAGGATGTGGGCTGGGGGTGTGGGCACCACCCCACATTCAAATGTTGCACCCCTTCCTTGCCAGGTAGTGAAACGTCTTCCAAAAACTCGGTCTGGAAAAGTCATGCGGAGGCTCCTGAGGAAGATAGTCACAGGCAAAGCTGAGGACCTGGGAGACACCACCACCCTGGAGGACCCCAGCATCATCATGGAAATACTCAGTGCCTACCAGAAGCACAAAGACAAGGGGGCTTCTGGGCAGTGAAGTGCTGTGACCAGGTCCCAGCACTAAGCCCGTAACCTCTCCTAGAGCATAGTTCTCAGTTGGCTTGTTTGTAAACTCCCAGCTCAGTCCCCCCCCCCCCCAGTATATAACCCCCACGGCCCCTAATATAAAGTTCATACTAAAATCCCTCACTTTCTTCTGTTGGAGGACTCGTGCTGTTGTGCGGTTAGTGTTTGTTATTTTTGTCCTGAATTTGGTTTCCTGGAATGAAAAGCGCCGTGTCCTCTCCAGACAGCACAGGAAGGTGACAACCCCGGTAAAGGGTGCCTGCCTGCTCAGACGACCGAGAACTATAAGCAGTCGTGTTTTTTCCAGATGTTTCTAGATACAAAAGGCAGAAAATTTATTTTTATACTTTTATATTTTGGAAGAATAGCATGCAAACACATGTATGGAATGTGTGGGTTTGCTTGTACATGCTCTTTGTAACATTCGGAGTTAGAAAAATCTCCTTTTCTGCCTTCTCTCCTGGGGAAACTTGGAGAGGAACGGAGGGTGCGCTTTTACTTGTCTGGCCTATTTGGGAATATTAATATTAATTGGAAAATGTTTGTGCCTCAGACTAAACACAGCTCTCTTGAGAACACTGGAGCCTGCAGCATTTTTTATTGTATTTTTTGTGTATGTTTCTACTTCCCTTGGTTTGTGTTTCATGAAACCCAGCCTGTAAAGTGGTGGCCTGGGTGGGTCACCTCTTAGTTCTGAAGCTACTTATTCTGTTTCTCCAAGCTCTGATCTGAAGAGATCTCCCTTTCCCCATCCTGGATGCCTCTTGGTAGGAGGTCCGTGTGCTCCAAACTTGTGGAGTGGTTCAGGGAATCCAGTGAAAATTCAGGTAACTTAGAGGACTGATTCGGCTAGAACCAGATCCTTGCAAACTCTGCCTGTCCTTCATTCTGTGGTTGGGGCCTAAGAACCATGGAGGTCCAGTGAAGAGAGCTGGAGCTCTGAATAAAGTTTCTCTTTCTTTTCTTTCTTATTTTATTTTATTAATGTTTTTTATTGACTTATTTCTTAGAGAAGGAGAGAGAGAAATAGCAACTTGTTGCACTTACTTATGCCATCACTGGTTGATTCTTGTAGGTGCCCTGACCCAGGGTGGGACCTGCAGCCTGAGCATGTCAGCATAACGCTAACCAGCTGAGTTACCCAGCCAGGGCCAAGGTTTCTTTCTTTCAGTGTGCCTTAAGTCCTCTGAAGGTTAGCAAGACTATGCATATAATCAAATTAAACAAAGTGTTCATTTATTAGCCAAGCATGCCAAGGCCAATGGCGTGGAGTGCAGGTTAAGGCAACATGCTGAGTTAGGTCGTTGAGAGCTGGGAAAGGTTATCTTGTTCCTTGCACCAGGGGTTACCTGTGGTGCTGAACAGTTACTGTGGACCATAGCTATGCTGGGCTCAGGTGATAAGTGAGGACACCTGTGACACCCAATGGGGTGGCTATTGGCTATCGCACACAGGTGCACTGAGTGGCGGTCTATTGCTGCAGTGCTTAGCCACAAAGACCGTGCACCTGGACCTGCCCCATTGGTGGTGGACTTGGGCTTGGCAGACTGCAGTTGCAATGCTATTTCTGAAATGGCTTAGATGTGAACTGGGACAGTGACCGCCTCAGAATGATCTGAAGGGCAATTCAAATAAAGCTTTATTTTATTTTCTTCTGTTTGTGGTGATTTTTAAAAATCAAATAATGCTATTTTTTTTTTTTTTTTTTTTTGCTGAATATAATCCTAAGAACAAAGCTAGAAGGGGTCTATTCACTCAAAAGAGAACACTTAAAAAAAATCCATTGTCTGATAGGGAGGAACTACACAATAAGAGGTCATCTATCTTTGACTTATTTGGTAAATTTACCTGTCTCTAGATTATTTTGCTGCCCAATACATAAGTCACATGTGGCTATTTGAATATAAATAAAAACAGTAGAATAGAATGAACAGAATAGAATAAGATATTTAGTCCTCATAGCCACAGTTCAAGGGCTCAGCAGCCGCACGTGGTAAGTAGCTACCAGAGTGGACACATTCACGAGAACATTCCAGTCATCACCCTGGGTCTGGTGGCAAGTTCTGATCTAGAATACAGGTGAGAATGACGACACAAGGTCTCTAGGCAACTGAGTCAGCATCACAGACTACAGAGAGAGAAGTGACTGCCCATAGCCCAGGTTGTCCTTACACTGGATGTATGTGAATGAGGTTATCCATGTTCTTCAGAGAAACAGAAGGATGCATTGAATTGGTGCCATGAGAGGTCAGATGAGAAAAGCCGATTCGGCTCCCACAGAACCTAAATGCACTGCTATGTCCAAAGCAGGAGCTGGGAACGGCTGTTCTCAGGGATGGAGTTTGCTCTTGTGCCTCAGGAGTGGGGGAAGGGAGGCTGGGGGTTCCAGGTGCCACCCGAGGTAATCTGAATGCAGCTCACTGGGAAGGACACACCATGTGCCTCTGGGTTCTTTGGGAAGTCACAGAAGAACTGCTTTATTTATTTATTTTTTTGAAAGACTCACTTTTAGAGAGGAGAGAGAAAGAAGGGAGGGAGGCGCAGAAAGCATCATCTCCTATACATGCCTTGATCAGGCAAAGCCCAGGGTTTCAAACCAGAGACCTCAGCGTTCCAGGTCAAAGCTTGATCCACTGCACCACCACTGTCACGCAGGACTGCTTTTTTACAGGGATAGTCTATATCCATTGTATCCACACCTTGCTAGGTGGGGCATCATAAGAGGCTTATAGATAGACTTTAACAGGTTAGGTTGTCCTCACCACCCCTCTCTGGTAAAGACACCCTGATTTATTTTAGGGACCATCCTGTGCCCTACTTTTTCAGGGACCCACTCTGGCTGCTAGAGGGTTTGTGATGGTCATTCTCAGCATCACAGTCCCTGGCCTAAGTGACAAGTTCATGCCTGCCATTTGACACTATTCAGAGTCCCTGGGAGGCAGACACAAATACACCACTGGTAAAGGGGCTATTGCCCACGCACCCACCAGACAAGATGGGGCATGGGGATGAGCTGCCTTCTAGTCACCACAGGGCAGGGCCTGCCCAGGGGTAGAGCAATGCTGAAGACCTGGAGCCCAGAGGAGGCACAGAGCCTGGCCAGGCTGCACCAGGCCCACCTACCCCCAGACTTCACTGCCTGCCTCAGCTTTCCTTGTCTTAACAAACATACCGAGAAGCAGAGAGGAGCAGGCAGCTGCAGCAAAGGTGCAGGAGGTTCCTGACGATGTGAACACACACGGATATATTAGACCGGATTCGGAGACAGCTGATCTGAATGTTGAGTACCTCTCAGGATGCCATGAAGTTACATTTGTAATACCCATGAGTCCCCAAGGCAAGTGAAATTCATACTCAGAAGAGCAGTAGGCAGTGCCTTTTAAGAATAACTTCCTTTTCAAGTGGCTAAAACAAATTAAAAGTTGTGCTCAAAGGGAAAATTCAGTTTTCAAAATGATTAATTCCCAAAAGGAAATATGTTCCTATTAAATAGAAAAAAAGAAATCATGGCCAATGTTCATGATTTACACATATATCTACGAGTAAATCATGTGGTAATTCAGGCAGTGGTTCACCCACAGCAGCTGAGTTGATGGTGAGTTGATGGTGAGAACTCGCGTCCCCTCGCCTCAACTTGACAGGAGTAGACACCCGGCTGTGCAGGTCCCACAAGCTGTGCTAGTCCTTGCAGAGCTTACTGCACTGCTGCCCTCATGACACCAAGATCGGGGACAAGGACAGAAATGTTTATGTAGCAGTGGAAAGAGTGTAGACCTGGAGTGCTGAGCTCACCTGTTTGAAACCCTGCTTTGCCCAATCAAGGCACATACAAGAAGCAACCCCCACGAGTTGATGCTTCCTGCTCTCTGCTCCTCTTTGTCTCTCGCTCTCTAATAAATCAATAAATAAAATCTTTTAAATACATATAAATATATATATATTATATATAATACAGTGGTACCTTGAGATACAAACAGACCAACATACGAATTTTTTTAAGATACGAACTGCGACTTGGTCTGTTTTTTGTTCGAGATTTGAGCCAAATTCCGAGATACGAGTTGTGTGATTCATGAAGCTGCCGCTAGTTGGCATATTGGCACACGGGTCCAGTATCGGCAGTTTGATATACGAGTTGACTGACTTACGAGCTAGGTTACAGAACGAATTAAATTCATATTTTGAGGTACCACTATATAAAAATATATATATATTATATATAATATATAATAAATATATAATATATATAAAATAAATATATAATATATATAATATAAAATATATAATTAATATAATATAAAACATATATATATACAATATAAATATATATATATATAATATAAAAATATATATAAAGGCCCTGGCTGGATAGCTCGGTTGGGTAGAGCATCGTCCCAGTATGCAAAGGTTGCCTATTTGATCCCTGGTCAGGACACATACAGGAAAAGATCAACATTTCTGTCTCTTGCTCCCCACTACTTCCTCTCTCTCTAAAATCAATCAGTAAAAAAAGAAAATGCTTAAGAATGCTTGTATTACTGAGTGCAGTGTGCAAGGAGGCTCTGAGCCACTTTTCAATTCCATCACCCATTTCATCCTCACACCACCTTCCAAGGCAGTGTGGACCAGAAAGGGGCCACATACTAAACCTGACGAGCTTGAGGGAGGCCTGCATCAGTGGTGGATTCAGCTGGTTTGCACCATTTTGGCAGAACCAATACTTAATTTTTGTTGAGTTTGGCAAACCGCATGTTAAAATAGCACTTGTAATCAGGGTTCTTTCTAAAGTGGGCGCCTGGGCAGATGCCCAATGTGGAAATCACAAATTTACATTCCTTAGTTTTTTAACATTCATCTGCACATATTCTAAGCACTCATAGTAATGTTCATTCTGTCCATAGGTGAAAAAAATTGCAAGTAAGGATGCCAATCAAGCAGTAAGGAGATAAATATCTTAAATGACAGTTTTATTGTTCAACACAAGAAATTTACTGTTAACATTTGGCTATATTAACTAATAAGTTTTCTGACCATTAGGTTAAAATATATGCATTATTTCAAAGTCTTTTCTTAATTCTCTTTATTTTCTATTTCATAGCCCTATAATATTGAAATCTTAGTTTGAATATTTAGGGACTATATAATAATTATTAATGTCTTTTTATATAATGTTTAGTTTATTATCATTTTGAAACACTATTATTCAATGTTAGGTCGCCAAAACCCAGAGTAACATATTACTATTGATTAGCCTAACAGTAAAATTACAGCATAAATAAAGTGTACTCAATAAATGCTTAAAGGTCAATTGTAAATAATATAAAAAAGGGAAGTCATATCCTGGAACTCCTGCAAATCTATTTTTATCATGCTTTTTACTTAAAAGTCTCTTTTAAATACTAATGTACTGAGTAATTCAGCAGAGGAGAGACTCTGGAATCCTATGGGAGATGCCGAACCTGTTACTCCTGGCAAGCTTCTACCCTCTTTTATTAGATCCAGCTAATAATGCTGTTTTTGTCTTTTTCCAATCAGCTCCAGATATATGGAAAAAGTTTATCTAAGAAGATGTGGGCCCTCAAGCCCCTCAGTAAGATCTTCTGAGCATGGCTTTTAAGGTCTACAGCAGGGGTCTCAAACTCGCGGCCCGCGGGCTGCATGCGGCCCGCCGAACAATTTTGTGCAGCCCGCAGACTAATCCACTAAGTTCAAAATATTTTGGATAAAATTAAGTAAGCCTAGGGGCCTACTTGTATTTTTCATTTCTCTAGCATCCTAGCTAGATATTAGCTTAGTTAACAGCAGTTGTGATGCGAACTACAGTTTCTGGTCGATTTGTGACACTGAAAAGTGTTGCGTAACAGTTACCTTTTGTAGACCTAGTGCGGCCCGCCGAACGGCTGTGATCTTGCTCTGCAGCCCACATGCTGAGTTGAGTTTGAGACCCCTGGTCTACAGTAACCAAGAGAGGAACAGAAAAGGCAAATAGAGCCCCCCCCCCCCAAAAAAAAAAAACCAGGCAAAATACCAGCTCTTGGCATATGCCTTTAAAAGGCTCCAATGCCCCAAAAGGGCTTCATAGGACTCCATTAG
Organism: Saccopteryx leptura; assembly: GCF_036850995.1. NCBI lineage: Eukaryota > Metazoa > Chordata > Mammalia > Chiroptera > Emballonuridae > Saccopteryx > Saccopteryx leptura. The sequence goes on from NC_089507.1 coordinate 173,224,077, forward strand.
GGTCCTGCTTCAAGAGTGGAAAGGAAGGTCATTGAGCTAAGGCCTACCAGGCTTCTCAGCCCCCACCAGGGACATGCCTTGGCTGTCAGAAAAAGGGACATGAGAAGGTAAGCTGCCCCCTCGCTCCTCTCAGTCTCTTCCAGCCCTACTCCAGCCACCTGTGACCTGACCTTGTCCAGCTTGCTGGGACTTGCCTCTGAAGGCTAAAGGTACCCATGGCCATTGGCCCCATCTTGTGACACTGTGGACGAGCCTAGGGTATTTCTTCTAAATAGCAGGTAAACTGATCTAGTTTCTTGTGGACATGAGGACCACTTACTATACCTAGCCTGAATATTCGGGTTTTATTTATCCCTCAAAGATCTCTGTTATGGGTATTAATAGTCCTATTTTCTGCTGCTTTGTTTAATGTATAGTGTCTCCTTTATTCCTCTTATCTCAGTGCCCCATGCCTATTTTAGGCTGGGACCTGCTCCTAATTTAGACGAATTTACAGCATAGTGTATCCCAATGTTCTCTTCACCATGCCACGGTTACAGAGCCCCAGGGAAAGCCCCCCTGGGTTCACCTCTCCAGTTTAAAGAAAACGAAAGCTCCATTTCCATACGTGCTGCAAAGGGCTTTTCCAGTCTACCTGAATCATTGCCAGCTAGAAGCAGTGGTCATTGGGACCTGGACTTTACCTTCAAAGTGTGGAAATGTGACCACAACTCCAATGCCTTGTGGACTTTTCCTGAATGTGTGTGACTCTTGCTTTTTGGGACAGTTCTCAGACTGAAGTGGGGTTGGGTTACATTTGCAAATAATATGAAGCAATGATAGTGTCAACATGGACTTAATAAAATTACATTAACATGTTAAGGACACTTAAGACTGTAAAAATTTTATTTTAAATCCTGTTGTATTAGTTAAAACTTTAATAATTTAATTGGCTTTAATCACTTCATTGTATTAAAACACTTGTTATAGTATTTGTTAACATTAGCTGTTTTAATTTTGTTGTTTATTTTATATTTTTCCAGTCTGCCTCAAAATTGGAACATGGGAGTTCAAATGAGTATGAAAATGTTACCCAAAATCAGTGGGGTTTTTAGAAACTTCACTAAAACCCTTGTTACTAAAGGTTTATTAGCAACTAATTAGAAAAAGATTTTGCCAGTGGGAAAGGGATAATTAAAAAACCAGACTTAAGCCTGGCCAGGCGGTGGCACAGTGGATAGAGCATCAGACTGGGATGTGGAGGACCCAGGTTCGAGACCCCAAGGTTGCCAGCTTGAGCGCAGGCTCATCCGGTTTGAGCAAAGCTCACCAGCTTGGACCCAGGGTCACTGGCTTGAGCAAGGGGTTGCTCGGTCTGCTGAAGGTTCACAGTTGGGGCACATGTGAGAAAGCAATCAAGGTGTCACAATGAAAAACTGATGATTGATGCTTCTCATCTCTCTCCATTCCTGTCTGTCTGTCCCTGTCTATCTCTCTGTCTGTAAAAATAAATAAGTAAATAAATAAAAAAACCCACCAGACTTGAAATCTATTGCAGAAGGCATAATATCTAAATGTTTAGTTTATGTCCAAGTAAATACTAAGCAAAATAAAAGAATTGTAAAAAAAAAACAAAAAAAAAAACAAAAAACAGGGAAAGAGGAACTTTCCCAGGTAAACATTTAGAAACAGACCTTAATGAAATAATTAACAAATAAACAAAAGTTTTCCCTACTGGGAGTAGGGCCACAGTGACAGTTGTTAGGAAGTTGCTGTGTAGAATTCTTTCCAAATTTAGCTTTCCCATTCAAATGTTAGGCCTGCATTTGTATCCAAGGTCTCATGGCTAGTGGGAAAGGCACTCAATATTAATTGGAAGTTAACTGGAAATTACATTATGCCTACAGACCCCAAAAGGTTCAGGACAAATAGAATGCATAAATTAAATCGTGAGGAAAACTTTAGCCAAATTTGTTTTTTAAACTGGTGAAAACTGGTCAACCTTACTCCCACTAGCCCTCCTTAGGGCAAGGTGTACCCCCTATAGATTTACACCTTTTGAAATAATGATTGGAAAACCCCCTCCCTTACTACCAAAACTCAGAAGAGTTAAAAGCTGAGTTAAATAACCACTCTTTTCTTAAGTACTTGCAGGGTCTGTAAACTACTCAGCAGGCCATTCAAAAGACTGTCCAAGAGGCACTTCCAGCACTGCCAGGAAATCCAGTACATCCTTTTCAGCCTGGGGACTCAGTCTGGGTAAAGAAATACATCACCCAAGGACTGACTCCCACGTGAACGGGTCCATACACTGTGATCCTGACAACTCCCACTGCTGCCAAAGTAGAAGGCATGCCCGCCTGGGTCCACCATAGCCAGTTAAAACCTGCAGTCCTAGCAGAGACACCTTCGTGGACAGTGGAGACTAACCCACCAACCTTTGTAAGTTAACCCTAAAAAGGACAGCATGCTTTGCTCCAACCACAAACTGGGAGCTGGTTGGTCTACACACAGTAATGCATGAAGAAATTCACTAAAGACCCCCTTTCAATCAGACTTTGAGGAAAAAGGGAAACTAGGGTAAAAAAAAAGTGAGCTTGGTTGTCACTAAAGGTTAAATTCTTTAAAAATTCTGACTAAAAGGAATTGTATCATATAATAATAAAAAAGTACAGGGTACAGCAACACTTTAAAAAATAAATTATTATAAAAGCAAATTATTTCTAAATTAAAAGTTTTTAAAAATTAAAAATTGCCTCATACACCTCATTAAAATGAGTCAAGAATTTGACTCAGAATATAAAACCAGTGGGGAATGAGGTAAGGTGCCAAAGAACTGTGAAACTTAGTATTGGCAGTGCCATTTTAAAAGGAAAAGTCAGGCTTTCTGTCCTGTCCTTTCTTTGGAAAATGGAGGGAGAAGGATGTGAAAGTCTCCTGACTTACAAGGACAACTGGGTCATTTAGTTTTAGTTCTATGAAAGGATTAAAATTATCTGAAGAACTTCCTTTCCCTTTCAATAAGAGACAAAATTTAGCCTGACTAGGCGGTGGCGCAGTAGATAGAGCGTCGGACTGGGATGTGGAAGGACCCAGGTTCGAGACCCTGAGGTCACTGGATCAAGCAAGGGGTTACTTGGTCTGCTGAAGGCCCGTGGTCAAGGCACATATGAGAAAGCAATCAATGAACAACTAAGGTGTCACAAAGAAAAACTGATGATTGATGCTTCTCATCTCTCTCTGTTCCTGTCTGTCTGTCCCTGTCTATCTCTCTGTCTCTGTAAAAAAAAAAAAAAAAAGACAAAATTTATATACCACCCTACACTGATTTTTAGCTCTCCCTCTGTTCCTGGAATCCTGAGCTTAATGTGTATCTCTAGGCAAAGGAGGAAAGCTAGATACTAAAAGGTTTACAAATGTATTTTGATATGTAAAATGACATCACCATTGTGTTACCTTAAAAGTTTTTAACATTTTTTTAAGTCCCCTAGACAAATATTATAATCTTGTTAATGATTGTGTCATGCTGTCATGCCCCCCCCCCAACTGCATGTGGTTAAAGAACATATAACCAGCCTCTGAGATACATTTGGGGCTGCACAATTTGGGGCTGCAATGCCCCGTGTCAGTCATATGAGGCTGGCATATTTAATAAATCTCCTTTAATAAAATCCTTCAAAATTCATCTGGACTTGATGTCTCTACGTAAACCCTCACAAGTGAGATACAGTACTTTACAACATTTGGGGTACAATACTTTACAACACTACCTCCTAAGGTGATAGATAGTATCAGGAGGTGGTGCCTTTGGTCATATAGTCATGAGTGAAGCTTTCATGAATGGGATTAGTGCCCTTATCAAAGTGCTCTTGCTCCTTCCACCATGTGGGGATACAGCAACAAGATGGCCGCCTATGGACCAGGAAGTGGGGTCTCATCAGACACTGAATCTGCTGGGTCCCTGATTTTGGACTTTAAGACTCCAGCACTGTAAGTAGTAATTTCTGTTGTTTATAAACCACCCAGCTTATAGTCTTTTGTTAGAGTAGCCTGAATGGACTAAAATAACCCCTGACCTGCAATTGTGGCTTTTTTGTTTTGTTTTGCAGGTATAGTCCAAGAACACAAACTGTACATAGAATCTTATGCAGTGTAGATGATAAGTAAAGCACAAAGAGGAGGACTATTACAATGTAAATAAAATCAGGCACAAGATTATATTGATCTTAAAGCTTAAAGAAGTAGGAATTACTAATAGGATGCATTATAAATCAGCCATTAACTGTAGAGGTAGCGATTAGTCAGTGATAAAATGTAATAGAATAATTTTCTAAGCATGAGTTTTCTAGTCATTCCTTTTTTCTGGAAAGTTTTCCCTAAAGATTTGAAGTTACTACTAAAATCTTTGAGATTTTCTCCATGTGGAACTTTGGTTCAGAAATAGCCTTTATGATTTGGTCCTATGAATAGATTTTGTAAAACTTTCATATTTAAAGCACAAGAGAGACATTTTATTATAAAAATATTTTCCATTAAATCATGTTTCGGAAGCAACTTCTTGTGCTAACACTTTATTTTCAAACTGTTGCATTAAATGTTGTAAAGTACCATACCCCAGATGCTGAAAAGTACTGTACCTCACTTTTGCGGGTTTACGTAGAGACACCAAGTCCAGATGAATTTTGAAGGGTTTTATTAAAGAAGGAGCTTTATTAAATATGCCGGCTGCATATGGCTGACATGGGTATTTGCAGACCCAAATCGTGTGCCCCAAATACATCTCAGGGGTTGGTTATATACCCTTGATCACACACGGGCCGGGGAGAGCATGACATCATGGCACAAGCTTACAACATTTGTTTAGGGGATACACAAAAACATTAAGACTTTCAAGGTAACACAATCAAAGATATTTACAATCTTTCAGGGTTCATCTTCCCTCCTTTGCCTAGAGGTATGTTACTCTCAGGATTCCAGGAAGGGAGGAGGAACTACAATCAATGCAGGGTGGTATGTAAATGCTGTCTCCCATTGAAAGAGAAGAAGTTTCTCAGTTAACCTTTATTTTAGTTTTAAAACTAAATGACCCATTGTTCTTGCAAGCCAGAAACTTCTATATTCTTCTCCTTCCCCTCCCTAAAGGAAGGATGGGACAGGAAAGCCTGACCTTTCCTCTTAGAATATCAATATTAATTTTGCAGCTTTTTGGTACCTTACTACATAAAGATCTTTGCTTTCTTGGGTTCATGTACAATAATCAAGACACCAATTATAATAAAGTCTACGTCCTCTCAAATCTGGCTCTAGATAAGTTACATGCTGATTGCTAGTCCCAGAGGTATGGATTCTTCAAGTTCAGAGGGCTTTCCAAGTCCTCAGCCATGGCCCAAGTTCATGGTGTATTGCTGTCTGTGGAACACATGGTGGTCACCAGGAAAAACTTCCAAGGACCAGGCTCACCTGGTGGCTCAATGAAAACACAGACTCCTGGGTTCTATTTCTGAAGTGCTGAGCTTGGATCTCAGGAGGCTGGGGTCTGGGAATCTGGACTTTTAACAATTCCCAGTTATTTTTCACAGTTAGCCAGTCTCTAGTGACTAGCTTTTTGAGGATCGCTGACCAAGCCCAATGCATTTCCTTGTATTTCAGTGGAAGAAAGTGACCTGGATACACAGAAGCAGATTAAGTTTGGTTGAGGCCCTGGCACAGAAGAAACTATGGGGCCCTTTAAAAAAAGGGAGAGACAGGTAAATAAAAATACATGTTAACCATATTTTTAAATAAATAAAAAATATTATGTACTATTAATGTTAAAATTGCACATATAAAACCAAACTTGGTGGCATTAGAAAAAAATGTCAAGTTGGGTGTCGGGAGCCGACCTACAACTGCTGGCTGACAAGGTCACAGCAGGAGAAGACCTACAACTGCTGGCTGACAAGGTCACAGCAGAAGAAGACCCACAACTGCTGGCTGACAAGGTCACAGCAGTAGAAGATCAAAAACTGCTGATTGACAAAGTCACAGCAGAGAAGACCAACGGCTGCTGGTTGACAAAGTCACTGCAGTGAAGACCAATGGCTGCCAATGGCTGCGGGTTGACAAAGTCACCGCAAAGGAAAGGCACAACGATACTTCTCCCTTTGATCTTTTGAATTAATCTGGCCTTATATCCCCCCTTTTCTGGGTGTGTGCTATCATTTATAGCACAGGGATAATAGTACCGTGCTTTCCCTGTAGATTCGTAGTAATTTCTTTGGAAATGAGACAGAGGGTGTGAGTTCCACAGAAAAACCTGTAAGCCCCTTGAACTGGGCTCATAGATATAAGAGGCTGGCTATGATATCCCTCGTAAAGGGTTAAGTTTGTAGGAGAATTTCTTCTTATTAATCATGTTAGAAAGAATAGATTGTGACTTATGAATAGGTAGGAAACAGTAACTATACACAGAGCACCTTTCAGCCTTCACTTAATTCATCACTTTACCTCCCTAGCCTTTTCATGTGGTAAAGAAACTTTCCATTCTTCTTGCATACCTGACCTGCAGGTGGTGGAACACTCTGAGAAAAGTAAAGTTAGAACTTAATTAGTGTATGAATATAGTAAATAAATCAAATTTGACTAGACAATAGAGTCCTAGACAAGGTAGAGTTATTAATTAGTACTGACCTTTTGGAAGTTTGTACCAATATTGTTATTGCTGTTCAAGTTATTGTATAATTGTACTTTGAATGACTTACCACCTGATTTATAGTTTATAGAAATGAATTAACTATTACCTAGAAAATGTAACCATAGTAAAACAAAAACAATGATTAATCAATGTATTCTGAATACCATGTGATTGTAACTTAGTGTGTGTGCATAAAAGGAAAGCTAGACCAGCAACTGAGAGAGATGCCTGGCAGTAAATGCTAACTAGAGAATAAAGAAAAAGAAAAGAATTCGGCTCTCTCACTCGATTCGTGCCGACGCCGTCTCTTCCTGTGGGACCCCTGGATTCCCCCCAGGGTTGGACCCCGGCAGTTGCGGTTTTGTGGGGGCCCTTCAGAAGTCAGGGCCCAGGGTGTGCGTCCGGTGCGCCAGCCATTAAATCCGCCTCTGGCCAAAGGGACATTTTCTAGCCTGTCCCCCTTGCCCGGATCCATCGGGAGAGAGTATCATTTTTCAGTTGGGGGCTGCTGCCAGTCTGTACCGCTAAGACTATCCACTCACTTGTCACTTCGCTCGTGTGCACCCGCGTCAGGCGGTCTAACAGGCAGCACTGCCCAAGGGCACGGCTGCTGTCAACACCTGACGCGGCGCCTTAGGAGCACAGGTAGCGCAGGGCGAGCCGAGACACCGGCCGGCGGGGAACCCAGCTCCTGCAGGCTGGATTGGCGGGGAAGGCCCGCGGCGTGACGCACAGAGGGAACCGCCGGCTGCCGGAAGGGGCGGGTCCAGCGTCGCCCGACGCGCGGGGGCGGCGGGGTGGTGCGCGGCCGCTGGTTCGCGTTGCTCGCATTCGTGCTGGCCGGGCGGGCGGCGGTGGCAATCGCAGGATGAACGAGGCGGACGGGCTGCGGCAGCGCCGGCCCCTGCGGCCGCACGTCGTCACAGACGACGGCCAGACCCCGGAGGTCAAGGACGGCAGGTAGGCCCGGCCGCCAGACCTGGACCTCAGCGGCGGGCTGACCGCCCAGCGCAGTGGTGGTGACCGCCGCAGAGTAAATGCCGGCCAGCGTGCGGCTAGCGCTGTGTGTCGTTTAATACCCTCGGCAGAGCTTGTTCTACCGCGGGCTGCACCTGCTGGGTCCTGGAGGCCTGGGCACACTGCGCCCGACCGCGGCGTTGTCCCGGCTCCCGGCCCCGGGCCGCCTCGCGCCGCACCTGCCCTCCTGCGCCTCCTTCGGGCGCGGTGGTTCCGTCGCTCCGCCTGGCTCTGCGCTGAGTCCTCCCCGCTGGCGCACCTGATCCCGGAAGCCGCCCAGCCCTTGCCCTGCCGCCTAGCCCCTGCCCTGCCGCCCAGCGCCTGCCCTGCCGCCCAGCCCCTGCCCTGCCGCCCAGCGCCTGCCCTGCCGCCCAGCCCCTGCCCTGCCGCCCAGCCCCTGCCCTGCCGCCCAGCGCCTGCCCTGCCGCCTAGCCCCTGCCCTGCCGCCCAGCCCTTGCCCTGCCGCCTAGCCCCTGCCCTGCCGCCCAGCGCCTGCCCTGCCGCCCAGCCCCTGCCCTGCCGCCCAGCCCCTGCCCTGCGGCTTCGAGTTCCGCGCCCGCGCTGTCTTGAAGGGAGGTCGGTCGGAGAAGTTCGGTAGCCTGGAGACCCAGCTGAAGCTGGCTGTGCGCCTATCCTTTCTCCCTGCGCGGGACCGGCCTTCGCCGCGGTTTTCCAAAAAGAGTAGAGAACAGACTTCGTTAGGCAATTTTCGTGAGAGTTTAGCCTTGCAGAATTTTCTGCGTAGAACAGAGAAGCATAGGAAACTAATTGTTGATGCCTGTGAAAGAAATCTCAGGGTTTTGGCCTTTGCTTCTCCCAACCTTCCAGGATTTAAGTATGCTGTGTTTTGTTAGCTAAAAACTGAAGCACAGTTCTTAAACAGCTATTTTAATATACTTAAACTTCGGCTTTTAATTTTGTGTACTGAAGTCTCAGAACTTTGAGTATTTTGGGAGAACCAAGCAGCCCTATATATTAAACTCAAAGTTTGGTTGACTAGTAAGTTGATACAAATATTGGAAATGTTTATTGGTATGCCAAGGGATGTGGTTCATACTGAATGAGGGACAGTTTTTGCCATGACAGACTGAATTTATTCACTGATGATACTAAGGATCACTTTTGAAGGAGAGCTATAGTAGAGAGGAATGTTTGGGCTCTAGAAAGATGATTGCCAGAGATTTTCTGGTAAAATCTGACCCTGGGCTCAGAGGAAATGTGGGAAATACTATATAGTCCTGACTATAGAGTGACCAACCCTCTTGACTTGTCCTGCACTCAGAGACTTCCAAGAATGCAGGACTTTTAGTGCTAATCTTGGCAGACCAGGACAAGTTTGGTCACCTTATTGACTGGATATTGTGAAGTCATCCTCTGCTGATGATTGAGGAGCCTTTTAGAATGGTCATACAAGGACTGGTAGTGCATCACTATAGAAACCATAAAACAAGGCGTTGCTGCTAGGTACACTTTACATGAGTAATGAAAGTGCAGCTGGCCCTGAGTTCGCTGTGAGGTGTAGTGTGTTGAAAACCGAGATATACAGTACCTGAGGGCACTTGTTGTGTGGACCCCACTCCAGCTGGGCTCCTCTGACACTTCTGGCTCTGGGGCAGAGGGGCAGAGTTAATTGTTTTTCTGTTTCTTTGTGGGGAATTCTGATTTAATGGCAGGGTGAATTGGAGGTTCCAAAGTTATCGTCTGTTGCTGATCCTTTCCTGCGTGCCTTTTACATTGTGTTCACTTAATATACTTTCCTGACTTCTTGTACATGAACAGTTTTTAAATTTTTTTCTGTGCTTCCTACTTTCTCTTGTTGTTTGGTTCCTTTTCTATATGTCTGTAGTAGTCTCTTTCATAGAGAGTTTTTGCAACCTATCTTCCTTTCTACATTTATTATTATAATGCTATAGTTATGTTTTTTAACTGTTATTTTTCTCATGTGATTCTTATGTTTTTCATTTCTTATGTGGTCATTTTTAGTAGTTCATCTAATTGTCTTCCTTTTTTTCCTTCTTTTCCAAGTGAGAGGAGGGGAGATAGAGACTCCCTCATGTGCCCCATCCGGATCTACCTGGCAACCCCCGTCTGCCGCCAGTGCTCTGCCCATGTGAGGCCCTGCTCACAATCAGGCTGTTTTTTAGCGCCTGAGGGGAGGCTCCTTGGAGCCATCCTCAGTGCCCGGGGCTGATGCGCTCGAACTAATTGAGCCATGGCTGTGGGAGGTGAAGAGAGAGAGAGAGAAGGGGGAGAGGAAGAAGTGGAGAAGCAGATGGTCACTTCTCCTGTGTTCCCTGACCAGGAATTGTATCTGGGATATCCACATGCCAGGCCGACGTTCTACCACTGAACCAACTGGCCAGGGCCTTCTAATTGTCTTTTTGGTTACCTTAAAAGTTGAGTATTCATCACAAGATAGAAAAGCATTGCCTGACCTGTGGTTGCGCAGAGGATGGAGCATAGACCTGGAGTGCTGAGGACAGTGGTTCAAAGCCCTGGTCTTGTCTGTACAAGGCACATATAAGAAGCAACTGCGAGTTGTTCCTTCCTGTTCCTTCCTACCCCTTTCTCTTTCTCTCAAAATCAGTAAATAAACTCTTAAAAGAAAAGGAAAGCATTGTATGATATTATATATAGTGGGTGAAGTAAATGAATCTGAAGAAAGTAGAAAACTGACAACTATAGAATAAACTTTAGATGTGCTAAACAGAATAAAGAAAGCCTTGAAAGATACACTGCTGGATTAGCAGAAGTAGGACAATAGATTTTAGAGGGAGGGACACCTAGAAATACCTTGGCTAACTCCTGACTCTTGTCATGAAAGGTGGTGTTAGCTTTGTTCACTGGTTAGGTGATTAGGTCAATGTGAGTGAAGTGGTTTATATCAAGTTACAGAGTATTGGAATCAAAAGAGAAATGAGCCTGACCAGGTGGTGGCGCAGTGGATAGAGCGTCGGACTGGGATGCGAAAAGACTCAGGTTCGAGACCCCGAGGTCGCCAGCTTGAGCGCGGGCTCATCTGGTTTGAGCAAAAAGCTCACCAGCTTGGATTCAAGGTCGCTGGCTCGAGCAAAGGGTTACTCAGTCTGCTGAAGGCCCGTGGTCAAGGGACATATGAGAAAGCAATCAATGAACAACTAAGGTGTCGCAACAAAAAACTGATGATTGATCCTTCTCATCTCTCTCCATTCCTGTCTGTCTGTCCCTGTCTATCCCTCTATCTGACTCTCTGTCACTGAAAAAAAAAATAGAGAAATGAAAGTGAATGAAGGATAGACTAGGCAGCTGGACAATGCTTGAGAAGCATATTCTGTGTTTTGAGAAATGCCGTCATTAAACCCTTTTATTCAGCGTGGAACATAGGTGAACTAAACTTATAATTAGTATTATTTGGCATCAGTTTCCCCAGATGCTTTAGAAACTCTATTGTTAGAATGATTGTAACAAACTAGTCCTTTTCTTTTGGCACATAGTTCTGTATGGGAAGAGAGAATAGCTGTTTAATGTCCACACATGAGTTTTTAGGACTGAAGAGAGAATACATTGAAAATTTAACAGCTGCTCTTTCAACAGTAGCTTTTTTCTAAAGGATTTTATATTACTTAAAAATCTCTACTAGGTCAGTTTTCCTTTTTCCTCTCTTTTTTTCTTTTTTCTGAAGCTGGAAACGGAGAGACAGACAGACTCCCGCATGCGCCCGACCGGGATCCACCCGGCACGCCCACCAGGGGCGATGTTCTGCCCCTCCGGGGCGTCGCTCTGCCGTGACCAGAGCCACTCTAGTGCCTGGGGCAGAGGCCAAGGAGCCATCCCCAGAGCCTGGGCCATCTTTGCTCCAATGGAACCTTGGCTGCGGGGGGGGGGGGGGGAGAGAGACAGAGAGGAAGGAAGGGGGGTAGAGAGGCAAATGGGCACTTCTCCTATGTGCCCTGGCTGGGAATCGAACCCGGGTTCCCCGCACGCCAGGCCGACGCTCTACCGCTGAGCCAACCGGCCAGGGCACCTTTTTCCTTTTTAAGACTGAGGGATAAGGGTTGGAGGCAGTGTGGAGAAACAGATAGGGCTGTCTTAAATTCATGAAGTCATGAACATTTAGGAATCTGGAGTTTTCTTTTCAGCCCATTCCCTGCCCCAGTATGTGTTGAATTTTCAAGTGGCTCTTTTAACTTCTTAGTTATTTTTAATGCCCTAATGAAGACATCTATAGTCTAGGAGCCCCCATATAAAGAAATGTGAAAAGTGGACAAGTTTAAGGCACAGTCACTTAAAAAGATGGACTGTGTTATTGTTTGACTGTCTCAGTTTCCAGAGACAACTTTGATACCTGGGGTTATGGTCCCCGTGGATTTGGGACTCAGATTTCCCATGAAAAGCACAGGTTGTTTTTAATCTTACAGGTTCTGTGGATCAGGACTAGTCCATGACTGGAGGAGGCTCTTCATGTCCTGTGTACAGCAGGGATACAAGAACACCCTGCATATTTGGCAGTGAAAGTGCTGTGCAGGATTATGTAAATTGTGGTTGAGCCAACAGTAATTGCATCACTGTAATTGTTTGCCCTAGAGACTATAGGAAATTTCAGAGTTGAGATTGGGGCAAGCAAATTGATTTCCCAAACTGCAAGGAAGGAACTTGTCGGCTTTTCTGAAAGTGTCAGCACAGACTGGGAAGGGTTTGGTCAGTGACAATGGATAGGGGTAAATGTAGTGTCCCTTTAAGTTATCATATTGTAGGTGTGTAGAAGCAAGGGACACATGTGGAGGAAAGGGAAAATTGTAGTTGACTGAGTTTGCAGGAACCAGCAGTGAGGTGGGTCTGCCAGAGAGTTAATGAACCTAGTGATAAAATAAGTGTTCCTAGAGCACAGGTACAGAAACCACTGCCAGACCCTCTGCCCAGACAGGGACTCAGATGCCTCGAGGAGCTGCAGTCCTGGTACCTACCACTTACTGAGAGCTTTTTGTGTTCCAGGCCCTGGTCTTAGCCTCAGTCACTTAGGTTCTTGTGCCAGCCTGATATGGTACTGTCTGCAGCAGTGTAGGGCTGGGGAGAGCAGTGCGTGTGTGTGTCTGAAGAGTGGAAACCCTTGTGCAGCTGCCCTGCAACTCTGTTTCATAGGGCCAGATCTGCGGTTTTCTCATGAGAAGCTGGAAACCAGGTTTTTCTATGAAGTCCTTTACTTTTCAATTTTGACAACTAAAGCCATTTTGTGGAGTGACAGTTTATGATTTAGACTAGACCAGGGGTCGGGAACCTATGGCTCGCGAGCCAGATGTGGCTCTTTTGATGGCTGCATCTGGCTCACAAACAAATCTTTAATAAAAAAAATAATGTTAAAAATATAAAACATTCTCATGTATTACAATCCATTCATTTCCTACCGCTCATGTTCATGGTTGCGGGTGGCTGGAGCCAATCACAGCTGTCCTCCGGGACAACACCAAATTTTTATTGGATAATGCTTAACGTACATGGGTTGTTGTATGGCTCTCATGGAATTACATTTTAAAATATGTGGCATTCATGGCTCTCTCAGCCAAAAAGGTTTCCGACCCCTGGACTAGAGCTTTGCCTTGAGTTGTGGACAGCACATTTTGTGGGAGACTTTGACAAACGGAAACAACCAGGAGAGAGAATGTTCTATACGCCCCACTGTCTGAGGAGCTCTGGTAGGACTGGGGACACTTGGCCTGGAGATGAGAGAACTGAGTGTGGTGAGACTTCGGGCGTCAGGTCTGGGGAGAGCTGTCTAGGAGGGCAAGGGTTTGTTCCTCCTGAGGGCAGAACTGCGACCAATCAGTGCAGCATGCTTCTCAGAACATGTTACGGCCCTGGCCGGTTGGCTCAGCGGTAGAGCGTGGGCCTGGCGTGCGGGGGACCCGGGTTCGATTCCCGGCCAGGGCACATAGGAGATGCGCCCATCTGCTTCTCCACCCCCCCCCCCTCCTCTCTGTCTCTCTCTTCCCCTCCCGCAGCCAAGGCTCCATTGGAGCAAAGATGGCCCGGGCGCGCTGGGGATGGCTCCTTGGCCGCTGCCCCAGGCACTAGAGTGGCTCTGGTCGGCAGAGCGACGCCCCGGAGGGGCAGAGCATCGCCCCCTGGTGGGTGTGCCGGGTGGATCCTGGTCGGGCACATGCGGGAGTCTGTCTGACTGTCTCTCCCCGTTTCCAGCTTCAGAAAAATACAACAAACAAACAAACAAAAAAAACAACAAAAACAAACATGTTGCATGAGATAACCTAAGTTAAGGAATTGGGGAAATGCTCTGTGTTCTGGCCTTCTTGGACATTGACCATGCACGTTGGCAGGCATTTCCCTGTCTTCAGGACCCTGTGGCATCGGCCCCTGGCAGCAGGCCTGAACTGTTCTAGCAACCTCCCCTCACTCACTATGGCTCTGGCTCCCTGTTTTGGTCTTTTTGCCTCTGTGGTCAAGACTTGGGAATGGGGACTTTAGGTTAATGCCTAAAGCATGTATGCTTCGCTCATATGCCAAGTGTTTGTTGAGTGTTTCCTCTGGCTCTGCCTGCCTTGCTTTGGCCCCAATCTTTGATGTGTCCCAGCTTCACTCACTTTCTCTGTTCCGAGGTCATCTGCTTTGACCCCTATGTGTGGCCAGCCCTCTATCACACCACCCTCGACCCTGCTGTATTGTTCTACCTTGTACCTGTTACTGTCTGGCATTTGCGTTCTTATACTAGAATACACGAGAGGGCAGGAAACTTTATTTATGGCTGTACTCTCAGGGCTTCCCATAGAACCTGGCGTGTGTTTGTAGATGATTATTAAATGATTGCATTTGAAGGAGCAATAAATGCTCTAAGGCTGTCGTCTGATGTTGTGGCCACTTTGCCATATGCAACTATTTAATTTTAAATTAATTTAAAAAGGTTAATTAACTAAAATTAACAATTCAGTTCCTCATTTATGCTATGTGGGGTGTTTGAGGGGATTTGGGGAAAGGAGGCAGCAGCAGCACACAAGCTTTATTGGTGACACTGACAGGATTGCATGTGGAGGATGTCTCACAGCAGGGGGGGGTGCCACAGTCCTGAGGGGAGGGGGGATCTGGAGGAGAGGGGAACAGAGAAAGGGCTCCCTGGGCCAGAGAGCTCCAAGGGCAACACTGGCTGGGGCAGGGACCTCTTCTCAGTGGGCAACAGTTGTCAGGTGAGGTTTAACAGAGTATGCAGAGCAGGCAGTCTCTAAATGGCTGGAAAGTTGCTTATTTTGGCCTGTTTTAAAAAATAATTGGATATGTTAAAAAAAATTGGATATGTAACACTTGGGAGTTTGGCACTGGTGCACCTTTTGAACTAATGGGTCTTACAGCCTGCAGTGAATAAGTAAACAACCCCGGGGCTGATCCGCAGAGGTGGTCTTTGGGTCACAGACATAACATGCTAGCCCCATTTCAAGTGTTGAGTAGCCACACATGGATAGTGGCTGCTGTATTTCTGTCATTGCAGAAAGTTACACTGGACAGCACTACTCAAGGAGTGTAAGTTTAAGGTGCTATTTCTACATCATGACCACAGAATTTTTAAAGCTTTTTATTTTTATATTTTTTAGAGGGAGAGAAAAGTAGAGAGACAGGAACACTGTTCCTGTTTGTGCCCTGACCAGGAATCGAGCTGGCAACCTTTGCACTTTAGGATAATGCTCTGAGCCAACCGAGCAATCTGGCCAGGGCAAGGGCTTGGTTTTTTGTTTGTTTGTTTGTTGTTGTTTTTTTTGCATTTTACTGAAGCTGGAAACGGGGAGGCAGTCAGACAGACTCCTGCATGCGCCCAACCGGGATCCACCGGGCACGCCCACCAGGGGGTGATGCTCTGCCCATCTGGGGCGTTGCTCTGTTGCATCCAGAGCCATCCTAGCGCCTGAGGCAGAGGCTACAGAGCCATCCCCAGCGCCTGGGCCATCTTTGCTCCAATGGAGCCTCGGCTGCAGGAGGGGAAGAGAGAGACAGAGAGGAAGGAGAGGGGGAGGGGTGGAGAAGCAGATGGGCGCTTCTCCTGTGTGCCCTGGCCGGGAATTGAACCTGAGACTCCTGCACGCCAGGCCGACGCTCTACCACTGAGCCAACTGGCCAGGGGCAAGGGCTTGGTTTTTTTTTTTCCTTCCTTTTTTTTCCGAGAGAGAGAGAGAGAAAATAAATGAGAGGAAAGGAGAGAGATGAGAAGCATCAACTCATAGTTGAGGCACTTTAGTTGTTCATTGATTGTTTCTCATATGTGTGTTGGTGTGGGGACTCCAGCTGAGCCAGTGACCCCTTGCTCAAGCCACTGACCTTGGGTTCAAACTGGCGACCTTGGGGTTTTGAACCTGGGACTTCAATGTTCCAGGTTGACACTCTATCCACTGTACCACCACTGGTCAGGTAACAGAACTTTTTTTTCTTCCTTTAAAGATTTTATTTATTTTAGAGAGGAGAAAGAGAAGATGGGGAGGGGCAGGAAGCATCAACGCCCATATGTGCCTTGACCAGGCAAACGCAGGATATCGAACTGGCAACCTCAGTGTTCTAGGTTGATGCTTTATCTGCTGTGGCACCACAGGTCAGGACTTTTCAATAGAGGCTAGCTGATGATCAGTCAGTGCGGTGTTGATAGACTTCTGTTACTGAGGAGGAAGTTAGATAAGGTTGGTGATGTCCAGTTGCACATCAGGAACAACTGGGAAGCATAAAAAAACACACAAAAAAACAGGTTTCCCAGGCCTATGCTGGACCTGCTCAATCAGAATATCTGGGCCTTGTTTAGAGCTGCCCAGTCATCTGGTGTAGGCGATCCAGGGACCAGCTGGTCTTGGGAGCACTCTAAATTCTTCAGCTTTTTGTACTCTGATTGTAAGAGGGTGTTAGCTAGATCTCTGGCAGGGAAGGGCCATATGGGACACAGGTCATCCTTCCTGACCTCTGGATGCCTTCTAGCTGTAAGCACTGTTGCTTTCAATCCTGGCTTGACTATTTTTGGAAATAAGTGAGCCTTTTAATATTGTGTGAAGGGGCAACCAAATATTCTTTTTTTTTTTTTTTTAATTTTTCCGAAGCTGGAAACGGGGAGGCAGTCAGACAGACTCCCGCATGCGCCCGACCAGGATCCACCCGGCATGCCCACCAGGGGGCGATGCTTTGCCCCTCTGGGGCGTCGCTCTGTTGCGTCCAGAGCCATTCTAGCGCCTGAGGCAGAGGCCACAGAGCCATCCCCAGCGCCCGGGCCATCTTTGCTCCAATGGAGCCTCGGCTGCGGGAGGGGAAGAGAGAGACAGAAAGGAAGGAGAGGGGGAGGGGTGGAGAAGCAAATGGGCGCCTCTCCTGTGTGCCCTCGCTGGGAATTGAACCCGGGACTCCTGCATGCCAGGCTGATGCTCTACCGCTGAGCCAACTGGCCAGGACCGCAACCAAATATTCAATCAGGGTATCAAGCTCTAAATCAGATGGCTAGATTTATTGATAGATTAGAGATGTAAGCTGCAGTGTGTCAAAGGAGAGTTAACTTTAGGTGTCTGAGACAGATGAGAGGATTCTGTTTCATGTAGAATAATGTCAGGCAAGGAACAGGAAAGTAGCACTTTGGCCAGAGTGTCACCATTTTGTTAATGACAGCACTATGGTGACACATTGCATAGTGCAGCTTCCCTCAAGGGACTGCTCCTCTACTGGCCTAGGTAGGGCTGATTAATCAGCCTCCTGTTCATCACTGATAGCCACATATCTTCACTGTTTGCTTCTCTTGGGGATTTTGTTTTTAAAAACCACACAACAAAGTCTTCAATATCATTTTACTTGTAAATAGTTATTTCCATTGTGTTGAAAGAGTAGGCCACTTAGAATCACTTGAGTTACAGATTGTCCCAACCTCTGGAGTGACAGTATGCTTAGTTGAATCATTGACTTTTTTTCTTTCTAAACCACATTGTAAATATAACTCACATACCATAAAATCCACTCATGTAGGCTGACTATGGTCGCGCAGTGGATAAAGTGTCAACTAGGAAAGCTGAGGTTGCTGGTTCGAAACCCTGGTCTTGCCTGGTCAAGGCATGGACGATTAGTAACTACGGGTTGATGCTTCCCATTCTCCCCTTCTCTTTCTCTCTCTCAAATGAATAATTAAAATCTTAAATCCATTCATTTAAATTGTTCGATTCAACGGTTTTTAGTATATTCCCAGAGTTTTGCAATAATCACCACAATCTTTAGTTTGGAATATTTTCATCACAGTTAACTTTTTAAAAATTGAAGTGAAATTTATACAATGTAAAATTACCCTCCTTAGAATATATAATAGTTCAGTGGTGTTATCATTCGGTGGTCACCAGTTCTCCCATTTCAAAAGGTTTCATCACCTGTGAAAATACCTTATACCCGTTAGTAAACACTCATTTCCCCTTCCCACTAGAATATCTATCAGCAGATGAGTGGATAAACAAATTGTGATATATACTTACAATGGAATATTACTGAACCAAATAGGAATGAAGTCCTGATATATACTATAACTTGGGTGAACTTTGAAACCTTCTGAGTGAAAGAAGCCAGTCACAAAAGGTCACTTATTGTAGAATCCTGTTTGATTCCATGGTATAAAATGTCCACAGTAGGCAAATCACCATTAACTTTTATAGAGAGTGTTTCAGACCTGACTCAGGTTCCAGGTCCGGTGTCCTTTCTTGGTCTTCTTGTTCTGGCAGGCAGTGTTGCTCATGGTGACCACAGGCTCAGAGTCAGCCCTGGCACTCGGTCATGCTCCTCCAGTTCTGGCAGTGGGCTGTGGGCTACCCACACGTGCTTTCTCTGTCCACTTGTCGGTAAAGCAGGGAGATACGCAGTTCTGCCTAGTCACCAGGTAAGGCACATTGCACGGCATGTTCTTGTTGCTGTTTTTATCATTACTCTCGTCGTGGCCCTTACTCCTTTCCTGCTGAGGCCTTTCAGGTTACATTAGCCTGTTGTCAGGTGGCTTTGTAGCTGATCTGTGCCAGACACGCATTTTCATGCATTGTGTAATCTTGCACCCTCGGCCAACATCAGCCAGTGACCTTAGGGGAAGGTTGTGTGGCTGGGAGGGAGCTGTCCTGATTTTTTCCTTCCTGGCCGCTTGTCCTCTTCTAGGCGCCTGGGCTCTTTCGGCTTCTCCCTGCCAGGTCTACGGACTGGACCACCTCCTTTCCTACCTAGCAAAAGGGGTGAGTTGTGAAGAGAAGGAAGTTAGGAACAAAATTTGTTTTTCCTTTTTTTGAATGAAAATAGACACAGACTAGGTTTCTTATAGCAAAGGGGAAATGTCAAAGGAAAAAAGAACTGGTTATCAGTGTCCCCTATGCTGTCCTTGACCTGCTCTGGAGGAAAAAGTAGCAAGAACCAGGCCGCACCTTTAGCTCTGCTCGGAAATGTTCTCAGCTCAGTGTCCTGTTTCTTCATTCACAAGTTCTGCTTTCCTCATCCCTGCAGGAAACCATTTAACCACACTTCCTGTGACCATATAACAAGACTCTGATCCCTCCACTTTCCAATCACCTATCCTGACATCTTTCGGAGCCACCACTCGCGGGGCCTCCCATGTCCCATGTTTCTGCTAACTGGATGTTCCTGACGTTTAGGTATTCTTTAAGATGACATCTGTCTCTCTTCCGTGCTCCTCGCCTTCTGAGCCCTTGCTAGCAGAGTCTTTAACATCCATGTTTCTACTAACAGTGTGTTCAAGGAGCTCTAGATTTTGTATCCTGCTTCTCAGCCCAATTCCAAAGCTAGTTCCACATTTTAGGTATTTGTTACAGCAGCGTTCCACTTCCAGGTAATAAAACCAGCTTAATGAGAAAATTGTATTGGTTTTCAATGACTCCTGTGACAAATGATCCACACATTTAGTGACTGAAACAACACATTATCTTACAGTTCTGTATGTCACAAGTCCCAGACAAGTCACCTTGCTGAAATTAAGGTGTTACAGGGCTGTGTTCCTTTACAATGGCCCAAGGGGAGAGCCTGTTTCCTGCTCACTCAGACCGTTGGCAGGACTTGAGCACGCTTGAATCGTGCTGTCCCAGATGTCTGCAGGATGACATGCTGTGAAAGCCTCCCCTCTTTTTTCTTTTATTCTCTTTGCCTTTTATTTCCACCTGCATAATGACTTGTTTTCTGCTTTGTTCATTTAATAAAATCTGCATGTTCAGAACTGGGCAGGACTTTGAGGTCCCCTGCCCGGTACCCCATTACTCAGTGGGGAGCCTATGGGCTTTGGGTGAAGAAACTCGCCTGCAGTGCTTGGCTGTCTGTTGGGAAGTTAGGACTGTGTGTAGGCCCCCCTGTTTCTACCTGGAACAGATTTACGCAGCAGGAGAGTATCCTGTCAAAATCAAGCAAAACACTGCCGTAAAGCAATTGTTTTGTTAAGTGTGAATTACTTTTTCTTTAACTCACTTTTTTTTTTTTTGGATAGGAAAAGAGTCTCCATCTGAGGAGCTCATGGATTTTATTCACTTTGTTAATCTTGATATCAAATATCTAGTAAACTTGAATGGACTTAATATAAGCAAATAACGATCTTGTAGTTTTTTTAGTAGCAAGAGGCTAAATGTGCTCTTTTTTTTTTTCTTTTTAACCAGGTAAGTAATGATGTAGGTGAGGATTGTTTGAGAGAATTTTAGTCACTGTTGGTCATTTGTCCAAAAGCAATGCAAGATTGCCAAGGGCACTTTCACATCTTCCCAAAGCTTCAGCAGTTATGACTTGGAATTGTAACTTTATAGATTCTTTGTGAATAATTTTCAGTAACTGCCAGACTTTTCTGAGTGGAAGAGCTGGGATTATGTTTCTAGTGTTTAAAGGTGTGATCTACAGATGCCTGGGGAATTGGATGCTCAGGAACTTGTTCTTCGTCTGCTTCATGAGTTTGTCTTTGTCTCTTCTATTTGTAGAACTTGGAATCTTAGGAACACACTGTATGTGCTGAGTGTTGCTACTTTTAATCCATGTACCAGGAAATAGTGGCTTTTGAGAAACACCTGTTTTCTCTGTGGATGAGTGTGTCTCCCTTCCCTTAATGCAACTTTTTATTCCTATTTTTGTGTTCATCAGTGCTTTGAGTTTCCCTCTTTAAAACTCTGCTAGGGGGCCCTGGCCAGTGCTCAGTGGATAGAGCATTGGCCTGGCATATGGACATCCTGGGTTTGATCCCCGGTCAGGGCACACATGAGAAGCGACCATCTACTTCTCTGCCCCTTCATCTCTCCCTTCTCTTCCTATTCCCTTCCCGCAGCCAGTGGCTCAATGAGTTCAAGTGTTAGGTCCGAGCATTGAGGATAGTTTGGTTGGTCTGAGCGCATCAGCCTCACATGCTAAAAATAGCTCAGTACTGGAGCATCGCCCCTAGATGGGGTTGCTGGGTGGATCCCAGTCAGCGTGCATGCGGGAGTCTGTCTCTCTATCTCTCTACCTCTTACCTAAAAAACAAAACCAAAAAATAAAATGAAAACTGCTAGAGGACTCAAGATATAACCTATCATACTATCTGGAAAATAATATGAGTGCCCTACATAGTTAGAAGATAAAAATAAAAAAGAACAAAAGCATGTTTGGCAATCCCAGAAACAGTGCTAAAGTTTAATTGCAAGCCACAGAGGTTGGTGGCCTGGTAGTGGGGACACTGGGTGAGAGGCCTATTTGTGCTGAAAGGGCTTTAACCACTGAATTTGTCACTGTCTGAGCCTCCACTGATTGCCTTTGTGTGTATTTCATTTCTGGCAGCTCCTTCAGCGGCAGAGTTTTCCGAGTGACCTTTTTGATGCTGGCTGTGTCCCTCACCGTCCCCCTGCTTGGAGCCATGTTGCTGCTGGAGTCTCCCATAGATCCACAGCCCCTCAGGTGAGCTGCCCCAGCTGTTCTCGGGTGGTGCTCGCAGAGTACAGCAGGCGGGGTGATTTCTAGGGTAATTAGACCCATCTGATGGGAAGGGTGAGTTATTAGGAGAAACAGATTTGTGATTTTATTTTTTCACTGTTTTAAGTTGAATTAGATGTTCTACAGAATGTGTGCTTTGTATTGCCTATGTTATTGTTTCAAAACCAAAACTATATGAACCAAAACCAAAAATCAGAAAAATCCCAAATAAGAGAAGGTTATGTAAATATTAGCATGGTGAACCTGAAATCATGTAAAGTGGCAAAAGCACACACAAGTGAAGGTTAAATTTAAGTTACCTTGTTTAAATTTTATAAAAAAACTTGTACTTTACGTCCTCTTTTTCTTAAGTTACCTTTCATTATTGGGGATCTATGAGTGACGCATTTATTATAACTTGAAAGAATAGTATACACCTAGGGTGTCCCATAAAATGAATTCGCATTTTTAATTATAGTAATACTCAGCCAGGCTCTTACTGATATGACTTATGACATTGATGTCAAGGTGGTATAAGAGGGTTGGCTGTGAGTCTGGTTCAGCAAGTTCCTGTTTTTCCTTGCAACTGCCCAGAGGGGTAAGCTGTCTGAAGTTTATTTTAAGTGAGTTAGTCCATGTAAGTTTTTAAAAACTGTATGTGTTGGTGTTTTATAAATAAAACTTAAGATCTTATATTGGATTCAGTTCACTAAAAATGTACTCAGCACCGTTTGAGGCAGGTGTCAGCTGGATCTGAAGAGGACACAGTTCTGACCTTAGATTGACATGCGTATAGAAGAATCAACATTTTGTTGTTGGCTTTAAAGCAGCTTGCATAAGATTGAGACTGGGTGGAGGTCTGGGTACGGGGACCTGTAAGCATGCTTGCTGTGTAATTCCTGGTGTGCAGTCTGCTCTTGCACGTCTTTCCTCCCGAGAACGTCCTGGATGTTCTCTTTGAGGGTATTCCAGGACACACTGAGGGGAAGGGTCTTTCTTTTACTAACCTCTTTCATGTGCAGGATGTGGCTCCGCCCATCCCAACTAGAAACTGGACTGGACTTGTCTGTTCTGTTGGCAAGGTGAGAAAACAAACAGTCCACAGCTGGGGATCCAAGTCTGGGCTGGGGAGACAGCCTTGGGGAAGAGGAGGAAAGTGCAGCGAGCAGGTGAAGATGGGGTTTCTAAGTTAGAGTGAGAGGGGTGGAGCTTAGTGACTACAGCCCTTGGATCTCAGTAACGGTGAATCTGTGTGTGGAAAGGGTGGTGAAGAAAGTCAGGGGAAAGATAGGTGTGTACTCATGACCAGAAGCTCAAAGGAAATGTGGCCCAATAAGGATTTGAAGTTGTGCAAGTCAGTCAGTCCTGCCTGGGGAGCAGATGAGGCTGATGAGGAGGAGGAGCAGAGAGACCTAGTGAAATCAGTATGGCTGACACGATTTCTCCCACAGGCTCAGATTAGGGATGACTTGCTCAAAAACTGGAAGCATGGGCCCCAAAATGCAGAGCAAAAGCAGAAGAGTGGAAGAGAGTATAGGTACAGAAATAAACTGAGGTTTGGGGAAAATGCTATTGACAAAGCAGAAAAAGCCTTTAAAATTCTTCAGAGCAAAAAGAGCAGGGAAGGGGTAAATGATGCAGCGTTGGTGAGGACAGGAAAGAGAGCTGCTCTGCCTTAGCCATCTCCCAGCCGAGGGGGTGCCATGCTCAGCGGGGTCAGGCCAGCTGGCTGGTGAGAGCTTAGCAATGGCAGTGCTTTGGGGAGTCCACCTCCAGGGTGCTAAGACCATCCTTAGAAATCTCTGAGAAATCAGAGGACAGACAGACCAGGGACCAGGAGGGGTAGAATCCTTGCAGAGTGGGTTATTAGGCAGTTGGCTTCAGTTCTAGGGAGTCAAGTCACCTGGAAGGCTGTGGGGCTTTGCCAGAAACTTGTAGTTCCCACCAAGGACTGTTATAGACACAACATGTGTAACCTCGTGATCTCTGGAGGCTGTTGACCAGTGTCTTAGCACACGTCTGACACATGGAGTTAACAGGAGGTAGTGAAATCAGCAGGAATTAATATGAGTTAACAGGAGTTAATGAGTTAACAGAAGGCCAGTGGCCTTAACCAGGGTCCACTGGCCTGGCTGGCTATGAGTGCCAATTTGGGCTTCCTGGGGCCACTCTTCCTTGGTGCTCAGATGCAGGATTGGGGGCCCTTTCTTGCTTGTCCTTTATATTTTCTCAGATAAATTTTCTTCTTGTCTCCTTATTGAGATAATACTCGGGCTCAGTGTGGGCAGGGACAGTGTGTGATATATGGGTTAGGTTGGTTCTGCAAATATTTCCTGAGGACTTCCTGTGTATAAGGAATTAGACAAGGTCCAAGGATTGGGAGAGAGGGGGCTGAGTCAGGAGCACCCTCCCCTGTCTCTGGGTTCTATGTGTTATCTGTGTCATTTAATCTTCACACATACCTTTGGAAGGAAGTAGGACCCTCCCAAGGTCAGAGTTTGAATGCAGATGTGTCCTACTCCATACCCCAGGCTTTTCACCACCCATTCCAGTTGCAGTCCAGCTCTTTCTTCGGAAATAAAACTCCTAGTTAGATCCAGAGTATTTTTTAAGCAGGTTGACAGTCATATTGAGGGGTGGGAGGGACAATTTAATTTGGGGGAAGTTTTGCTGTGTGCTGAATAGGTGCCCACGCAGGGTGGCAAGGGTGATGCAGAGAGCTTTTCCATCATTCTGCATCCTCAGCTGCCCCTGCCCCTTGGTCCTCCGGCTCTGGTGGGCTGGCTAGGAAACTGCTGGAGGGCATGGTGGGGAGGGCACTGGGAGACAGCCCCCTTTCCCTGCTCTCCTCACCTTTATACTTCATCTGCAGTATCTACACTGCCAAGTGCTTGGGATATAGCGGCAGAAGACACAGAACAAATTCTTTATCTTATGTGCTCTAGTAGGGATGGACGACAGACAATAAACATAACAGAAATGAGATGCTGAAAGGGCTATGAACCAGATAGAGTGGTGGGGGAGAGCTGTGCTTTTAGAAGGTGTTCAGTATTAAACTGGGGGTTAGAGCAGACCTCACTGAGAAGGTAAGGGTGGAGGGAACTGCCAGTATGAAGGACAAGATGAAAGAGCCCTGGTGCAGTCAGGAAGCAGCCGGGAATGGCTGGTGTGGGGGCAGAGTGAACGACTGACGGGAATAGGAGAGTCGACAGGCCAAATAGAAAGGGGCCAAGAGCCCTTGCAGGCCCTTAGGCTCTGGGTGAGATGGGATAGGCCCAGGGCTTTGAGCAGATAATGCTGTATCTGACTGTAGTGCTCACGTGGCTGCTGTGTTGAGAATAGACTGTAGGGGACAGGGAGGAAGCCAGGAGAGAAGATGGTGGCCTAGACCAGGTGGGGGCGCAGGATGTGGGACGCGGGGATTCAGTCTTGTCTGTCTCTGGAGGCGGCATCTGCGTGATTTGCTGGTGGATGGGAAGGACCCGAGGGGAGGGAAGAAAGAGTTCTTGGAGCAGTCTGCATCAAGGGGGAAGGCAGGGCCCAGTGGAGTGTGTCTTCATAGAGAAGTCAGTGGGTCCGGAGGGTGTGCCTGCGCTGGAGCACGGGCCGTGCTGCCAGTCCCGACGGCTCCCTCTCGTCTCTTCTGTCTTCTCCTGAAGCACGGGTGTCAGCTGTGAAATGCCAACACAGGCCCTTCCATCTCCACCGGACTTTAATGGGGGCAGCGACTGGCAGTGCTCATGCCAGGGGGTGTGAGGCTCTCACTTGCTGTGAAGCACTGGACCAGTGGTGAGAAGTTCAGGTGGGTGGAGGTCCTGGGGTGTTCTCAGATGGCAGTAAAAATTTTTGCATTAGCTGTATTCGTATTTTCATTTTTATTTAATACTATGACCTTTTTTTTTAACATTCCAGGATAGTTTTTTTCTTTTGTCATTCTGGCAAATTAGGATTTTATTGGAATGAACCCTCTTTATCAAATGGAATTATGCATGCCATAGGTCCTTAATAAACACTTTTTTCACGTTATTTTCTATAGACAAATCCCTCTAATTGCATTATTTTATAGCTTCAAAGAACCCCCCCTCTTCCTTGGTGTTCTGCAACCAAATACGAAGTTACGACAGGCGGAAAGGCTATTTGAAAATCAACTCATTGGGCCAGAGTCCATAGCAAATATTGGGGGTAAGTAAAGCCTTGGAATGTAGTCTGACTGGGGTGCCCTCAGGGATGCCTTTTGCCTGAGGCAGGGTTCTGTAGGAGCAGCCACAGTGGCACCTGCTCTTGCTTGGGAGAGCCCTCAACATCCTCAGCTTCCCCTGTGGGATGTGCACATGCTTGTTGTGCAGACTCCGCGGGAGCATTGTGGCTGTCTGAGTTGTGGGCCAGTTTAGTGCAGGGTGATTTTGAGTTCATGTCTAGGGACCACTTTATTCTGCTCAAAGTGTTGGGCCTATAAAAATAAATGGGAAAATGAAAAATGCAGGCATTGATGTTTAGTTTATTTATCAAAAGTAGATATTTCTTAACAGGACATTATTTCTTAGCTCAGTTTGTCTTTGTATAGATTAATTTTTGAAAGAATATGAACGATTATTTCTCTCTTTTTTTTTCCCAGACTTATCCATACCTAAGAACTAGACTTGAGTCTGATTCTAATACTTGAGTCTCAGGCAACCTGAAGCAGGGCTTCTGTTAGAATGAGAATTAAACTTAGGAATCAAAACATAAAGTGTAAGAAAAAGTTGCTGTACTTAAAGCAGTGTGACAATTCTGAGCAGCTCAGCTGGGCCCTCTGCTCCTCTAAATACAATGTGCCTGTGAAGTCATTGTGGACAGTTGTGTTGAGGGTGCCCCTCTGTTTGTGTGAAAGGCAGGACAGGGCTGCTTCTCCGGTGATGCTGACCGCTCATCTTTCCCTGCCCGGCTCTTTGATGCAGGACCAGAGCCTGGCGCACACCCACGAAGTTAGAATTGTTGTGGGGCAGGGGAGGTGGTGCTTATGATATAGCTTCATATTCCTTCTAAAAAAAACTGACGTTTATTGTTAATATATTTTACAAATTTTCTTTTGGTGAAAAATCAGATACTGGAAATCAAAACTGGAACTTGGAGGAGTTAAAGTGGTTTTTTATTTTTTAAACTTTCAGAGAGAATGCTTTTCTTGTCTTTTTCCTTTTCTTTTGGGCTCACCTCTCATTGTACTCTGTCACCAGATAAAGGAGCTGGTTACCTTCTTGGTGACATTTCTGGTTAGGTACAGAAGGGCCTATCTGGTTCACCTCCTGCCAGTGTGAACCCCAGGGAAGTCCCCAGGGACCCATTGCTGCTGCCTCATTTGGAAGTTATCCTGGGATTTGTTAACATGTTGCTGACAGTGGAGGGAGGCACCAGCCCCAGGAGGTACCTAAACAATCAATCACCAATTAAGGTTTAATTTTTTTTAAAATAGACTACGTTTTAGAGGAGTTTTAGGTTCACAGCAAAACTGAGGGGAAGTACAGAGATTTCCCATATAACCCCTGCCCCCACCTAAACACAACTTCCCCCATTATCAGTGTTCTGCACCTGATGGTGTATTTGTTATAGCTGACACATTATCATTACTCAAAGCCCATAATTTACATTGGGGTTCCCTATGGTGTTGACTATGCTGTGGATTTGGACAAATGTATAATGACACATATCCATTATTTTAGTATCATACAGAGCAGTTTCACTGTCCTGAAAGCCCTCTGTGCTCTGGCTGTTTATCCCTTCCTCCCCTTACCTTTGCCCTAGCAAACACTGATCTTTTTCTGCTTCTGTAGTTTTTGTCTCTTCCGGAATTTTATATAGTTGGAATCATACAGCATGCAGCTTTTCAGATTGGCTTCTTTCACTTGGTTCCTCTGTCTTTTTATGCCTTCATAGCTCTTTCCTTTTTATTCCTGAATAAGATTCCATTGTTTATTACAGTCTTATCTGTTCACTGATTGAAGGACATCTTGGTTGCTTCCAAGTTTTGGCAATTGTTATTAAAGCCTTTATAAATACCTGTATGTAGATTTTTGTGTGGACTTGTGTTAAACTCATTTGTGTAAATACCAAGAGCACAGCTGCTGCATCTTATGGTTGAAGTAGACTTCGTTTTGTAAGAAACCACCAAACTGTCTTCCAAAGTGGCTGTACCATTTTGTATTCCCACCAACAAGGAATGAGAGCTCCTGTTGCTCTCCATTCCCACCAGCATTGGTGTAGTCATTGTTCAGCTTTCGGCCATTCTGATAGGTGTGTTGTGGTATGTCATTGTTTAATTTGTAGTTCCATAACGGCAAATGATATTGAATATCTTTTCATGTGCTTGTTTGCTATCTGTATTTCTTTAAAATTGGTTTTTTCTTTTTTTTTTTTTTTTTGACAGAGAAAGTCAAAGAGAGGGACAGATAAGGACAGACAGACAAGATGGGAGAGAGATGAGAAGCATCAATTCTTTGTTGCAGCACCTTAGTTGTTCACTGATTGCTTTCTCATATGTGCCTTGACTGGGTGGGAGGCTACAGCAGAGGGAGTGACCCCTTGCTCAAACCAGCGACATTTGGGCTCAAGCCGGTGACCCCACACTCATGCTGGTGATCCCGTGCTCAAGCTGGCAACCTCAGGGTTTTGAACCTGGGTCCTCTGTGTCCCAGTCCGATGCTCTATCCACTGCGCCACTACCTGGTCAGGCTCTTATTGTTGAGTTTTAAGAGTTCTTTGATCATTATGGATAACAGTCCTTTACCAGATGTGTTTTCTGCAAATATTTTCACCCAGTCTGGTTTGTCTCCTCATTCTCTTGATAGTGTCATTATAGAGCAGCAGCTTTTAATTTTAATGAAGTCTTGCCTGACCTGTGGTGGAACAGTGGATAGTGTTTACCTGGAACGCTGAGGTTGCCAGTTTGAAACCGTGGGCTTGCTTGGTCAAGACATGTGGGAGTTGATGCTTCCTGCTCCTCCCTGCTCCTTTCTCTCTCTCTCTTCTCTATAAAATTAAAAAGAAAAATGAAGTCTAGATTCTCAGTTTCTCTTTCTTTCATGAATTGTGCCTTTACGATTATAGCTAAAACATTATCTCCACACCCAAGGTCAGCTAGTGAACTCCTATGTTATCTTCTAGGAGTTCTGTAATTTTGAATTTTATGTTTAAGTCCATTTTGAGTTCATTTTTGTGAAGGGTGTAAGGTCTGTAGGTCTGTGTCTAGATTCTTTTTTTTCTGGCATATGGATGTCTTTTTTTCCAGCACTATTTGTAGGAAAGACTGTCTTTGCTCTATATTTATATGGTTCTGTTTCTGGACTCTATCCTGTTTCATTGATCTGTTTGTCTATTCTGTTAACATTATCATGCTGCCTTGTTTACTGTGTCTATATAGCAAGTCTTGAAGTCAAGTAGTCACAGTCTTTGTCGTTCTTCAATATTGTGTTGGCTATTTTGGATATTTTGCTTTTCTATATCTAAACTTTATAGTCAGTTTGTGGATATCTATAAAATAACTTTCTGAGATTTTGATTAGGATTGCTTTGAGTATATAAATCAAATTAGAACTGACATCTTGACAATATTGAATCTTTATATTCATAGATGTCTGATATCTCCATTTATGCAGTTCTTTGATATTTCATTAGAGTTTCATAGATTTTTCTCATATGGATCTGTACATACTTTGTTATATTTAGACCACAATATTTCATTCTTTTGAATGCTAATGTATGTGGCATTCTATTTTTAATTTCAAATTTAACTTGTTCATTGCTGGTATATAAGAAAGTGATTGACTTATATATTACTCCTTGTATCCTACAACCTTGCTATTTTCGCTTATTAGTTCCAGGAGGCATTGTGGTTGATTCTTTTGAATTTTCTACATAGACAATTCTGTCATCTCTGAACAAAGGCAATTTTATTTCTTCCTTCCCAATTAGTATAGATTTTATTTCCTTTGTTTTATTGCATAAGCTAAGATTTCTAGTACAGTCTTATAAATGAGTGGTGAGAGGGGACATCCTTGCTTTGTTACTGATCTCAGTGGGGAAGCTTCTAGTTTGTCACCATTAAGTATAATGTTAGCTGTAGTTTTCTGGTGTTTTTTTTTTTAATTTTTTTTTTCTTTTATTTTTATTTATTTATTTTTTTACAGAGACAGAGAGAGAGTCAGAGGGATAGACAGGGACAGACAGGAATGGAGACAGATGAGAAGCATCAATCATTAGTTTTTTGTTGCGCGTTGCGACTTCTTAGTCGTTCATTGATTGCTTTCTCATATGTGCCTTAACAGCGGGCCTTCAGCAGACTGAGTAACCCCTTGCTGGAGCCAGTGACCCTGGGTCCAAGCTGGTGAGCTTTTGCTCAAGCCAGATGAGCCCGTGCTCAAGCTGGCGACCTTGGGGTCTTGAACCTGGGTCCTTCCACATCCCAGTCCAATGCTCTATCCACTGCGCCACCGCCTGGTCAGGCTTTTTTTTTTGAGATGGTCTTTATCATGTTGAGAAAGTTCCCCCTATTCCTAATTTGCTGAAAGTTTTATCATGAGTGGCTGTTTGATTTTTTTAGATGCTTTTTCTATTATGTGATTTTTCTTTAGCCTGTTGATGATATGTTACTCAGTTGATTTTCAGATGCCGAATTAGTCTTGGCACACCGTGTATAAATCCTAGTTGGTTGGATATATAATCGTTTTATACATTGTTGGATTAGATGTGCTAATATTTTGTTGAGGATTTTTGTGTCTTTGTTCATGAGAGATATTGGTCTATAGTTTTCTTATCATGACTTTGGTTAGGATGTTAGGGCAATGCTTCAGAAAATGAATTAAGAAGTATTCCCTTTGCTTCTGTCTTCTGGAAGAGATTGTGGAGAATTGGTATCATTTCTTCCTTAAATATTTGGTAATATTCACCAGTGAACCTATCTTGGCCTGGTGTTTTCTGTTTTGGAAGGTTATTAATTATTGATTAATTTCTTCAATAGATATAGGGTTATTCAGATTATCTTATTTCTTGTGTTAGTTTTGGAAAATTGTATCTTTCATGGTATTGGTTCATTTCATAGGTGATCAGATGTATGTGCATAGGGTTGTTCATAATCTCTCTTTATTCTCTTTTTAGTCCCCATGCGGCCTGTGCTAATGTCCCTGCTTCTATTTCTAAGGTTGAAATGAGATGTGTATTTGCTCTCTTTTTCCCTCAGTTTGGCTAGAAGATTATCAATATTATTGGTTTTTTCAAAGAACTAGTTTTTAGTTTTGTTGATTTTCTTCTTTCAATTTTATTGACATTTGCTCTAATACAGTGGTTCTCAACCTTTCTAATGCCGTGACCCCGCAATACAGTTTCTCATGTTGTGGTGACCCCAAACCAAAAAATAATTTTGGTGGCTACTTCATAACTATAATTTTGCTACAGTTATGATTCGGAATGTATTCTCATTGCTCTAGGCGACCCCTGTGTTTTGGTCGTTCGACCCCCGCCGGGATTGCGACCCACAGGTTGAGAACCGCTGCTCTAATATTTATCATTTCTTTCTTCTGCTTATCTATGGTTTAATTTTCTAGTCTTTTCTAGTTTTCTAAGATGGAAGCTTAGATAGGTCTGAGTAGATTTCTCTTATAATATATGCATTTGGTGCTGAAAATTTCTCTCAAAGCACTGCTTTTGTTGCATTCCACAAATTTTGATAAACTTTTTTTGTTTTCAAAACTTTTAACTTCAAAAAATTTTAATTCCTCTTGAGATTTCTTCTTTGACCCATGTGCTATATAGAAGTGTTTGTTATTTACTCTCCAAGTATTTAGGGATTTTTCCAGCTGTCTTTCTGCTGTTCATTTCTAGTTTAATTCTATTGTGGCCTGAGAGCAGGCATATAATTTCTAGCCCTCTTAAATTTGTTAAGCTGTGTTTTATTGTGCAGAATGTATTCTAATTTGGTGAATATTCCTTGAGAGCCTGAGAGGAATATATAGTCTGGTGTATTTGGATTACCTAGTAGTTGATAGACGTGAATTATATCCAGTTGATCAATGATGTTTAGTTCAACTCTGTCTTTACTGATTTTCGGTCTGTGGGACCTGTCCATTTCTGGTTATAGATGGATGCTGAAGTCTCCAACTTGAATAGTGGGTTGATCTGTTTCTCCTTGCAGTCCTATCAGTTTTACTTCATGTATTTTGACAATTTAGTATCAGGCACATACACATTAAGGATGTCTTCATGGGGAATTGACCCTTTATCATTATATTATATAATGTTGTTTTCTTTTTCTAGACAACTTCCCTTGCTCTGAAGTTGGCTGTCTAAAATTAATATAGCTAACTGGCTTTCTTTTGTTTAATGTTAGCATGATAATATTTTCCTTCAGTCCTTTATTTTTAATATTGTATATGTATCTATATTTAAAATGAGTTTCTTACAGAAGACATACAGTTTTATTATTTACTCTGACTTTTAAAAAATTTCTGTCTTTTAATTGGTATTTTGAGAACATTGATGTTTAAAATATGAATTGATGAGTTTGATTAGTATTTACCATATTTGTTACTGTTTTCTATTCATTGCTCTTGTTTTTTGTTCTTAATTTTGTCCTTTACTCTCTACCTTTGTAGTTTTTATGATTCTATTTTCTGTCCTTCCATATCAGTTACTTTTATGAAGTTGTTTTTAGTGGTTGCCCTAGACTTTGTAATATACATTTTAAAAATATGTAATGTTTCACGAATTTGCATACCATCTTTGTGTGGGGCCATACTAAACTCTGTATTTTTCCAATTTTAGCATGTGTGCTACTTCAGGGAGAACCTAATGTGCTTTCTTTTATCCTGAGCGACCTCCTGGCAGCTCTTCCCTTTTGGCTGGATATTATCAGTCTCAATAGCAGACACTGGTGAGAGGCAGACATGGGCCCGTGTCTCCAGGTGCCAGTTCAAGAACCCATACTCTTCTGAGAGTAGGAGATCCTCATAGTTTTATTACTGACTGGTGTCTGCTGCTCTCTTGCTCCAATGTCAGGCTCAAGCCCATAGGTCGATGGCCCAGAACCTCACAATTTTACTGCTTCATGTTTTAAGGACTTTTTGTTCCCAGACATCACTTCTCCTTCATCTTCAGAACTGCCATTTCTTCTCTGGAGATGAAAACCACTAATAAGCCACCTCTGTTGTAGAAGAAGGTAGTATGATTATGACCACACTTCTTAGGCTAACCCAGTAACACTCTTATTCTTTATTTTTTTAAACAGATGTGATGTTTACTGGTACAGCAGATGGCCGGGTCATAAAATTTGAAAATGGTGAAGTAGATACCATCGCCCGATTTGGGTCGGGCCCATGCAGTAAGTCAGTGACAGTCCCCCCACATATGTCTCTGCTAGTCATTAAGAAGGGTGCCAAATGGCCTTGTCTAAGTCAAGTTCTCCATCGGAGAAGAGCCCTGACCACCTGACGATAGCCTGAATTGGGTGTGACCACATGCTCTTCATTTGCTGGTGATCCTTGGCCCTCATGGTGTCTGGTTGTCACCCTCATCAGTTTTCCAGTTGGGCAGTGGCCATGGCACCTGCTGGTTACTTCTCAGCCCACCACTTGCCATTCTGCAGAGGCCTGTGCTTGCTTTTGAGGTCATTTGAAGATGAATAGGTGTTGTCTGAGTGTTACTGTAGCAAAGCAGTCAGCTTTGTCCTTACTTGGATGTTTAAATGTGATCCCTGCATTAGCTTCTCAGGCATTTCAGCAGTGTCATTTAAAATTAAAATAATCCTGAAGTCACTCCAATTTTAGAAAACTAGAATGGAAGTATCTTAATGTTTAAACAGGTAGTCCTGACTTACTAGTTATCATTTTCAATAGCTAGAGGTTTTTGTGAAAGGCATGAATTTATATAGTAAAATGCAAATCACACAAAAGTACAGAAGAAAGTTTAAATCACCCCTGAGTCTTCTCAGATGTAACTGTTACTAACATTTTAGTGAATAACTTCAGACATGTTTCTGTTCATAGATACAGTCACTCATGGTTATAGGGGATGGAATCATACTTTGCATTTGGTTCATTAACCTGCCTTTTTCCACTCTATATTTTGACTGTAAATGGCCTCTAGTAAGCACCTTGCAGCAATCACCCATCCTTCTGCTGTAAGTGCCTCTGCAGTGGGTACCCGCAGTCGGTGCCCCACAGTGGGCCCCCTGCAGTGGGTACCCGCAGTCAGTGCCCCACAGTGGGCCCCCTGCAGTGGGTACCCGCAGTCAGTGCCCCACAGTGGGCCCCCTGCAGTGGGTACCCGCAGTCAGTGCCCCACAGTGGGCCCCCTGCAGTGGGTACCCGCAGTCAGTGCCCCACAGTGGGCCCCCTGCAGTGGGTACCCGCAGTCAGTGCCCCACAGTGGGCCCCCTGCAGTGGGTACCCGCAGTCAGTGCCCCACACAGGGCACCCTGGAGTAAGGATCCTGTAGGAAACACCATGCAGTAAACATGCATTGTTGCAGGTTTTAAAAGGGTGTAGGTAGTAGAACAAGAGCGGTAATCTAAGGAATAACATAGTAGCTTGCCCTTTATGCCAGGTGGAGAGAAAACCATCATGCTCCCAGACAGGCAGAGTATTCAGATCAGGCTGTTGGGATTAACCTCCCAACTCCTGAGGTTTGTGGGGATTCTGGATTGAGGCTTGGGTCCCGATGATGATGATGTTCCTGGGTTAACTGTTCACATTTCGGGATGTTGATGTGAACAAGATTTTGATAGCAGTTGCTGTGCATATGTCCATATCTGGATTCTCAGGTGGCCCTTCTGGACATGATGGGCAGTTGTCCTAAAATTTAGGGGGCTGGAATACTGGGGGTTAGGCCTCTCTCCAAATGTCATGATCTCTTTTATTCTCTACAGCACTGTGTATATTTAGGAAGGGTTGGATGAGGTGTACACTGATGGGGGCACACACAACATCTTAGACCAGGCACCAATTCCTCTCCGTTTGTTTCTCTAGAAACCCGAGATGACGAGCCTACTTGTGGGAGACCCCTTGGCATCCGGGCAGGGCCCAATGGGACTCTTTTTGTGGTGGATGCATACAAAGGACTATTTGAAGTAAATCCCTGGAATCGTATGTGACAATATCTTGTTCCTTTCTTTGATGATTTAAGATTTTTTAAACAATATGTGTATAAGTGGATTTAATCGAATTTGTTCAGTGCAGTCTAGTGGAGACGAATATTTTCTTACTCATTGAATAATACTGAGCACATTGCCATACAAGTATCAGCTAGTATAAACACCATGTAATATCCTACTGTGTGCAGTTGGTCAGCACCCTAATTTCCTCTGGCTTTTGTGTATTAGCTGTGGGTCTCGAGGGCTTATTTTGAAGACGTTAGACATCCTCCTTACATCTTTATTTTGCTGTATCTCTTTGCATCTTATCTTCTTGTTTGTTTTCTGCCTCAGTCTTCTCTTACCTTCGTCTGTGTCTTTTTATTTTCTTTCTCCAGTGTCTCCTCCCATTCCTCTCCCCTGACTGGTCATGACCAGCAGTATAACGTTTGCTGTTTGTGCTTTGCAGGACAGGGCCGTGCTCTGGAAGAGCTTGTTACCATGGGTGGTGCTGGGCCCCAGGTTCAGGCACTGCAGACCAGCTGCATGGGTCTGCTGTGCCCTTGGCTGGCTGGCTGACTGCGGGTTACTTAGTCTCTCGCACACCTTCCTCAGCGTGAACAGAGATACTGTAGTTGCTGCCTTGTGGGATTGTTGTGAGGGTTTAAATGATATACACCAGTGGTTTTCAAGAGTTAAACCACCTTGAAGCATCAGTTTATTATTTTGAAATATCAGGGTGGTTAATTTCATGCAGGCCAGCATGAAATTTCTGGCGGACCAGCACCAGTCTGTGAACTGGTGGTTACAAACCACTGATAATACATGAAAGAGTTTAGCACTTAATAAAGGTTTGTCCGATTATTTAAAAAACCTATTACTCTTATTTCCTTATTTAAAAATAGATGAGTAGAATATTTTATTTTTTATTTTTTTTATTTTTTATTTTTTTTCATTTTTCTGAAGCTGGAAACAGGGAGAGACAGCCAGACAGACTCCCGCATGCGCCCGACCGGGATCCACCCGGCACGCCCACCAGGGGCGGTGCTCTGCCCCCCAGGGGGCGATGCTCTGCCCATCCTGGGCGTCGCCATATTGCGACCAGAGCCACTCTAGCGCCTGAGGCAGAGGCCACAGAGCCATGCCCAGCGCCCGGGCCATCTTTGCTCCAATGGAGCCTTGGCTGCGGGAGGGGAAGAGAGAGACAGAGAGGAAAGCGCGGCGGAGGGGTGGAGAAGCAAATGGGCGCTTCTCCTATGTGCCCTGGCCGGGAATCGAACCCGGGTCCTCCGCACGCTAGGCCGACGCTCTACCGCTGAGCCAACCGGCCAGGGCAGAACATTTTATATTTCTCTTAAACAAATAAAAAATTGCCTTTCACCTAAGACTTTTAATAGATTTTTAAGTCAGTTGGTCTTGATAAAAGTTCTGTGTCCTTAGAGGAAGGGATTTGCTTGTAATGTAGTTAGTCTAAAAATAAATTCATCAGCTAACAGATGAAAGAAAGGAACACACTTTTACTGTAAGAAGGAGTAAATCTGATACATAGCATGGAGAAACTAATTTTAGTTTCCTTCTTTCTTCTTTCTTTCTTCCTTTTCTTCTTTGCTACTTCAGGTGAAGTGAAATTATTGGTGTCCTCTGACACACCCATTGAGGGGCGGAAAATGTCCTTTGTGAATGATCTCACGATAACTCGGGATGGGAGGAAGATTTATTTTACGGATTCCAGCAGCAAATGGCAAAGACGAGATTATCTGCTTCTGGTTATGGAGGGAACGGATGATGGGCGGTGAGTGCGTATTTCATATTCCTGCTCAGTGAGGTCGTCGGTCAGGCAGGTAACCTTAGCGGACCTGATTACTTCTGAGAATCTTTGGAGTGTTTCTGAGCGTAATATTCCAGCATTTCAGGTAGGCTTCTGGAAACAAAACAGAGTTCGATAGTCTAATTTTCTCTTTGATGAGTTGAAATAAAAATAGGTCAGTCCAGGTGAGGGTGCGGTTGAGGCAGTGTGGGACAGACCCACAGCAGGCCTGGGTTTAAGACGTTCCTCTAAAGGTGGATTTGTGAGGCTGGAGCCAGTTCCCAGGTCAGTGAGAGAACTGACTGGGGGTGTCCGGAAGAGGATGCCTCGGGCTGCCCTGAATGGGGAAAGGCCCCTCGGAGCCAGCCGTGAACCAGGTCTGAGCGGGGGACCACCAGGGGCCCTGTCACTCCACTGTGAGGCTGAGTCCCCTTCTGCAGGCCCCTGCCCACAGAGGAGCAAGACTCCAACCCAGCAAGGGGGGCGTGGACTCTCCCTGTGTGACCCTTTGCTGTTGGCACCCACAGCCTGCTAGAATATGACACTGAGACCAAGGAGGTAAAGGTGTTACTGGACCAGTTGCGGTTCCCTAATGGAGTCCAGCTTTCTCCTGCAGAGGACTTCATCCTGGTGGCGGAGACAACCATGGCAAGGATAAGAAGGTGTGTGCGCCCCTGCTGAGCTGTCAGAGCTCACCAGAGTCCCGTGCCCGGGAGGTTGCAGGGCTGTCTATTGAGAGAATGTGAGACCTGGCAGGGCACCTTCTTCTTCGTGTAATAATGACAGATGTCAGACTCGGTGCGTTCCTTTCTCCCATTTCTCAGCCCACTTGACTGTTGGTCTGGGAGAGTAATTTAATGCAGACTGTGCTTCCAGGCCCCTCTTCCTCTCAGTGGGTCTTGGCCCACTGTCTTTTCTGGAAACTGCCCCTCGCTGGGCCCTCGGCTCACAGTGCCTCTTTAGCGGCTGCTCCTTGTTCATAATGGACATGTTCATAGTCCTTTCCATACACTTATTGGAACCAAGACTAATCTGGTGCTTGGCTAATGTTTTTTCTTAAGTTAGGGGCTGCTGCTCACACCTGCTTGGGTGAATTTTTCAGATTCTACGTGACTGGCCTGATGAAAGGAGGGGCTGACCTGTTTGTGGAGAACCTGCCGGGATTTCCAGACAACATCCGGCCCAGCAGCTCTGGGGGGTACTGGGTCAGCATGGCGGCTGTTCGTGCCAACCCTGGGTTTTCAATGTTGGATTTCTTATCTGAGAGACCCTGTATTAAAAGAATGATTTTTAAGGTAACTGAAAATTATAATTCTAAAAACCAAAACTATAATTAGAAGATGCATATAATTGTGATCTTTTGATTTATTGCTCTAAAAATTCTAGTTCTGCTTATAATATTTACTACTTTTAGTGACTTTCTTTAAGCACTTTTTATTCCTCAGCCTGAATGTAAACTTAAACTTTTGGATTCTTTGTTTTTTTTTCCTTCTAGTTGTCTGATCTGGGTGTTTTTATCATCACCTTTCAGCCCCTATACCCTGCCTGTCAGCTTTGCTCTTCTCGCGTTGAGGTGGCTTTGTCAGGCCCTCTCCCTCTCCCCCAGACCCTGCAGCTTGGCCTTCCCTCCCTGTCAGCACACAGCATGGCTTCTCCTAAACAAGGATCAGGTGCATTTTCCTGTTACCATACATGTACAGCCTCCCTCCTGCCTTGGAACTTCCTGTTCAGTCACCCCTCTCATA
The DNA here is from genome assembly GCF_036850995.1 of Saccopteryx leptura. Classification (NCBI taxonomy): domain Eukaryota; kingdom Metazoa; phylum Chordata; class Mammalia; order Chiroptera; family Emballonuridae; genus Saccopteryx; species Saccopteryx leptura. The sequence continues at coordinate 173,262,271 of NC_089507.1, forward strand.
GTATTTTACCCTTTGACATCTTTTTTTTTTTTTTTTTTTTGTATTTTTCCGAAGTTAGAAGAGGAGAGGCAGTCAGACTCCCGCAAGCACCTGACAGGGATCCACCCGGCATGTCCACCAGGGGGTGATGCTCTGCCATCTGGGGCGTTGTTCTGTTGCTCCGGAGCTATTCTAGCGCCTGAGGCAGAGGCCACAGAGCCATCCTCAGTGCCCGGGCCAACTTTGCTCCAATGGAGCCTTGGCTGCGGAGGGGAAGAGAGAGAGAGAGAGAGGAAGGAGAGGGGGAGGGGTGGAGAAGCAGATGGGCGCTTCTCCTGTGTGCCCTGACCGGGAACCGAACCCGGGACTTCCACACGCTGGGCCGACGCTCTACCACTGAGCCAACCGGGCAGGGCCATACCCTTTAACATCTTAGCACACCACATTCTTTCCCATCCAAAAAAAATATATCATCTACCCTCATCAACATCCAGCAGACCCTTCAACACTGCCTTGACATGTTTGTCATCCTACCCTGTTTTCTGGTGACTCTCATGAAATGCACTGACCGTGACTCAAAATTGGGGGGCGAGGGACTTGCTGATGCAGGTGCTTCCATCATATAGAAATCTTATTTTCTGAAAAGCTTAATTTGATAGGCTGAATAGTATTTGAAATTGATATTGAATATTTGAATAGATATTAAAATATTTGCAATTTAAAGTCCTGGAAGGTACCAGGCAGCAATTGCTGAGTCCACGTGGTGCCAGGTGCTGTGTCGGCCCTGGTGAGGGGCTGGCCCATGGTCTTTGGGGTTGTGCTGAGCTCACTGAGCGATGGTAGAAAAGCCTGATGTTCAGAAACAACATGTTCCTCCTCTTTGTCTTGTCGGCTTCTGAGCCAGCATCTTTTCCCATTGGCCCCTGGGAGGGGCAGAAGGGTAGGGTGGGCAAGAAGAGGGGCCCTGGGCGGATGTTGTGATCTCTCTGCCTTAGTTTCTCCACCAATCAAGTGGAAAGAATAATAGCATTTCATTAGGTGCTGATAGAATGTAATGAGAATATGCATGTCATGCCCTTAGCTGAGTGTAGTGAGTGGTCAGTGTCTGTCCCCATCCGTTTTTCACCAGCAAGGATGTGATTGACCTCTTGCTGGTGGGTACTTGTCTCTCCAGAGAATTATGCTTTGTCAGAGCAGGTTGTTTCTGTTTACTTCACCCTTTTATCCTCAGCACCGGGAATAGTGTCTGGCACCCAGTAGGCAGTCAGAAGTTACTATGGAATAAATGAGTGATTGGAGAGCTGACACCATAAACACCAGACAGAACTGGAGTGACAGAGAACATGGGTGGGGGACCCTGGGGCAGGAGAGAGCTCAGCATCTCTGTGTAAACTGAGATGTAACAGATGGAGAGCAGGTAGGAGAGGTGGTGGAGGACCACAGACCTTGTAGGAGGTTAGGTTTTATTCAAAATGTGTTTGAGCCTGACCAGGCGGTGGCGCAGTGAATAGAGCGTTGGACTGGGATGTGGAGGACCCAGGTTCGAGACCCTGAGGTAGCCAGCTTGAGCGCGGCCTCATCTGGTTTGAGCAGAGCTCACCAGCTTGGACCCAAGGTCGCTGGCTTGAGCAAGGAGTCACTTGGTCTGCTGTAGCCCCACGGTCAAGCCACATATGAGAAAGCAATCAATGAACAACTAAGGTGTCGCAACGAAAAACTAATGATTGATGCTTCTCATCTCTCTCCGTTTCTGTCTGTCTGTCCCTATCTATCCCTCTCTGACTCTCTCTGTCTCTGAAAAAATAAAAAAATTAAAAAATAAAGTGGTTCCATTTATAAAAAAAAGTGTTTGAAGTCATTGAGGGATTTTATTGTTCTTTTTAGCTTTGAGACAATATTAGACTTTAGAAAAACAGCAAGAAAGGTACGAAGGACTTTTTTTCACAAACTTTGCAGATAAGTTGTTGACCAGATGCCCCATCATGCTCAGATACTTTAGTGTATTCCCTACAAGGGACATTATGAGCACCTATCCAAGCAGGAAGTTTACATGGGTGCCTGTGGCTGTTTAACCCACACACCCTGTTCTGGTGGCCCCAGTGGCCTAGTGCCCTAGTGATGACCTTGAGTGATCCAGCCAGGGTCAGGCTGGCCTCTAGTCAGCACATCTCTCCCTTCCCCTTTCCTCTGGAACAGCTCCTCAGTTTGACCTGGGGAAGGTTACAGGCCAGTTCTGTTGGAGGATGCCTTTCCATTTGGGCTGTCAGGTGTTTCTCACGGTTAGATTCAGGTTATGCATCCCTGGCAGGGAGGCCACAGAAATGAAGTTGGGTTTTCAGTATGTCCTATCGGGAGGGACGTGATGTCACCCTGCCCCATGCTGGTGGTAGCATGGCTCATCACCTGATTCAGTGGTGTATGCCAGGTTCCCCTCTGAAGTCACTCTTTCTCCATTTGTAATTAATGAGTATTTTGTGGGAGGTACTTTATAACCAAGTAAATGTCAGTATGATCTCATAGTTACCTGTTTTACTCAGTAGGTTTCATAATCTGTTTCTGTTATTTATTTTGATGCTCAAATTGTCCAGCTGTGGCCAGTGGGAGCCCCTTTCAGTGTGGCTCCCTGGCCTTCGGAGCTGTACCTAGCGTTCTTGGAGTGATCCCTTGTTTCCTGGCACCACATTGTTCAGGCTCTCCTTGTACTTTTCCTGCCCCAGTTCTGGAATCAACCATTTTCCCAGGGAGCCCTGGTTCCTTCTAGAGGAGACGTGGGGCTAAGTGTGCACATTGCTTTTGGGCTGTCACTCCTCCCAGGCCCCTCAGTGAACAGAGCAGGGGAGGTATGTGTGTGTAATTATACACACCCACCCACCCACACACACATTTACACCTACATTTATTTATCAACTGTTTATTTAAATTGAAAACCGTAAGTAATGCTGCATCTCTACCTCTATTCTAAACCACAAGATTTATTCTAGCTTTTTCCCTTTCTGTATTTGTACCTCCTATCTCTAATAGTGAGAAACCTGGATCCCACTACCCTTTCTGCCTGTTTGATCAGATTTGCCAGATGTCACCAGTTTGTAGACATTGTCCCCTGTCCCATGGCCCCTGCTAGGGCTCTAGCACCCACCCTGGACCTTTTTCCTCCTCTCTGCTGTGTGAAGGGGCCAGCCTTTCTTCTGAAGGGCTCTGATACCTGTACAAGCTGTCCCCCAGGTAAACACTGCCCTTATCCTGCCTGGGCTCTGATGGCCTGTGTCAGGCCACCCTACTACGGGGCACACCCTTATCCTGCTTGAGCTCTGACATTATGCTCCCTGGCACTACCCTCTTCTTCTCCTCACTGTAGACTCACTATTCAGACTGACTCCCTGGTTTGGGCCAATGGGGTTCCCCCACCCTCTGCACACACCTGCTCTGCTTGGCCCCACAAACTGCTTTTTTAAAAAATTTTTTATTGATTTTAATTTATTGTGTTTACACAGATTCCAGTGTTGCCCCGAATGCATTCCCCCTCCCTCATATTCCCCTCATCATCTCCTTTACCCCCTCCCCCTTCCTTCAGGTTTATCCCATCCTGTCATCCCCTTTCCCTCTGTCCTCTTTTCCCACAAACTGCTTCTTGACTGAATTGTTTGAGAGAGGAGTAATATACTACAACGAATGTTGTAAAAAGATAACTGTAGCTGCTGTAAGGAGAATAGCCTGTAGCAGGCTCCACTGGCTTGGGGATCCCATATGGAGGTGGTTGGAGTGGCCAAGAGAGGCGGTGGGAGTGGCTAAGAGAGGTGGTTGGAGTGGCCAAGAGAGGTGGTGGGAGTGACCAAGAGAGGCAGTGGGAGTGGCTAAGAGAGGTGGTGGGAGTGGCCAAGAGAGGCAGTGGGAGTGGCTAAGAGAGGTGGTGGGCAGAGCCCAGGGAAGGTTTGGTACAAGTGCAGCTGATGACAAGACCCCTGGGGGCTGGGCTTGTGGGGCTGGTGAGATGTGAGGGCAGAGCTCGTGACAGCAGCAGCTGGTGTCAGGAGCCCCCTTTCCTGAGCCGGGGAGTCTATCGAATGTGAAGAACTGTTAGAAGTCCAAGTGGAGATGGGTCCCAGGCAGTGAGGATTTAGCATTGGGCGTTGGAAATAGAGTTGAGAGCTTTCTGGGAAAGTGATGAGTTAAGTTAAGGAGAGGGGATAAGGGCTTCTAGGGATAAGATGGAGAGAGCAGAGGGGGAGGACCTACAGCTGAAGGGAGGTGGCATTTCATGGGTCCTGGGAAGCCTTCTGGACTATTTTGAGTATAATGCAACTTTAATCAGTCGATATAGAACCTTCTAAAAACACAGTAGACTTGTATATTTGTTTGAATATTTCCAGTGACCAGGAGACATTATTCAGTGGACATTTGTAATTGTGTGGCTATTTCCCCTTACATTAGAAGGTAGAAATCCACCTATTAATTTTCATTTGTTGCTCTTATGCAGTGGTGTCCATTATCTTCATTTCCGACCTGGTATCCTGCTACTCCGCCAGAAATTGTGTATCTCACCATCTGTTTTTCTTTGCTTAAAACCCTTCAATTGCTCTGTGGTCCTCTCGGCCTGGAGGAGCCAGGGCTAGGCTCCTAGAAGGTGACTGCTCAGCATGGCAGTGTCCGGCCTCTGCACTGGCTGCAAGGAGAACTCAGAGCTGCCGTCATGTCTCACAGGGCAGAGACGTGTTCATTTGATCTCAGGTTTTTTTCTTTAACATGAACCACTTTCAGATCTCCATCATTTGCACTGTGCACAGTTGGAATATCTTAAATATAATCAGAGGGCTTGGCATTTATTCTGGTTGGGCTGTTCTTGTTTTAAACTAGCATATTGGGGTCCATGTCCCTCTATGCCTTAGCCTCATGTATCTTCCCCGGATGTGATTTGCGCTTCTCTTTTCAGCCAGGTCATGCAGAGAGATTACCTATGTTGCAGGATTAGTGGGTATCACATAAGGGCCTTCGGAAAGCTGCAGTCCTTGTGCTGGATTATTAGCCTTGCCTCTTGTATGCAAGTGACAGGAACTGTCTTGGCCTGCTCTGCTCTGCACAGGTGGGGGGGGTGGGGAGACCTGCTGTGGGACAGGTCTGTGCTGGGCCTGTATGGCTCTGCCCTTTTCCCCTGGCTCTGCGCTGTATGGCTTCTCTGTCATTGGAGGAGCTGGGCCCTATCTAGATGGTGAGGGGCTGTGGGGGTGTTATAAAAAATGAAATTTGAGTAAATTTTAAAGAGCTTATTGGCTTCATTCAATAATTCATGAACTAGGCAGCATCCAGTCCAACAGGTAGAACAGAGAGATTTTACAGGCAGAAGGGAGCAGGACGTTGTAGCAGGCAAAAAGGCTGGTTGGTTATTGCAAGGTCACTTTCCTTTGAGGGACAACAGCAGGGTCTGTCAGGCCGATGACCTGACTAGCGCTATGATACAACTCCTGACTCATTTAAGGTTCCATATCTGGGAGAGCCCAAACCGTAAGTAAGTTAAGTCTTGGTTTGGTGATGTGGGGCTTCTTATCAGCGACTTCATCTTGGCCTGTTGTCTTGTTTTTAAAAGATCAGATCTGCTCACATTCTCGGTCAGAGAGCAAACTCCTCATACTGTGTTTCTTTTCCAGCTGCTGAGTCAGGAGACGGTGGTGAAGTTTGTGCCACGGTATAGCCTCGTCCTAGAACTCAGTGACAGCGGGGCCTTCCGGAGAAGCCTGCATGACCCTGATGGGCAGGTGGTCACCTACGTCAGCGAAGTGCATGAGCATGACGGGCACCTCTACCTGGGTTCCTTCAGGGCCCCCTTCCTCTGCAGACTCAGCCTTCAGGCTGCCTAGCTGGCCAATCGCAGCCTTGACCACGGCTGTGCCTGGAGTCGCCACACTGGGCACCGTACCTGGTCCAGGAGGCATCGTGGACACAGCCCATACTCCTGGTCTTCAGAAGTGTGGTGTGACCCTGTGGACGGACCCATGGGCCTCTATAGGACAGCCTCTCCTGGGTTTGGCTTTGCATTTAGAGGCAAGTGTAACATCTGCCATTGGGAGATAAGCTCACGTAAAGCCATTTTCCCTTTAAAAATCCTTTCTAAACTGAGGAATTCTGTGGGACTTAGGGGACACTGTGCACTTGTGGCAGGCCTCGGGGTTTGGTGGATGGAGCAGTAGATGAGCTGCCCAGGATCTTAGCCAGCTTTAGCTGTGGCCTGTCCTGCCCACCCCAGTGTCTTGTTATTGGGTGGGGTGGTGCCTGCCTTGGGGGAGGAGCACAGGCTGGGCAAGAAGGGCTCAGTGTGGAGTGCACAGGCCAGCGCTGCACTCGCTCCCTAGAGTGCGCGGCACACGGGCCCTTGATCCCCGCTTTCCCTGCCGTCGCTCCCACCCTCCGGCCCACTCGGGCTCCTAACAGCGTTTTATTTTAGAAAAAAACTCCTGAGTCCGGTCAATCATGAAGGCAAGGACCTGAGGAAGTGCATAGTAGAAGCATGTTGATTTCAACAGCTGAGGGGACTCGCTGGGCTTCTCTCTGAACAACCTATCACACAAACTGAGTGACCCATTCGCTGGGTGAATTTAGGACAGTCCTGTTTACACACCTTTGTTCCTCACCTCTAGACCCACAGATGTGAACGGTGTACATGTTAATGTCGTACTTCCTTGAGTGTCACCAGCCCGAAAGTTGCTGTATGTCTATCCACTGGTTATAATTTTGTCAGAGAGACCCATGTAATGATGATAATTACTTAAATAAACTTTTATGCTGATTAGTCTTTTTGATGGTGTAGCCTAAGAGTTTCTTCCTTACTTTAAATATAGTTATTTTAACAGTGACTGAAATTCGATTCCATTCAGTGTTGGTCTGAGATGGTTTTGGCTGGGATGCTGTTTTAGGGACAAGCAGTTTATCAGATTTGCTCAGGACCTCTCCGGAGGCAGCGGCGGCCTCGACTGTTGCTGCCCCTCGTGCCTCCTGGCACTGGTTCAGGCTTGGCCAGGCTGGTATTACTGCTGTGCTGTTCCCAGCCTACAGTGTTCCTTTTCCGTCCTGAAGAACAGTTCATGTGTCTTGGATAGTTTTTAAGAACATGACAAAGACAATATTGTAACTAGGTGATGACACTAAATTCAAGGGACTGAGAGCAGAGGTAAACTCGGAACCTTTAGGTCGCGTCCGTCGGCTGGCCTTCAGCCCCTTTGCTCCCTTTTCTGGCTTCAGCCCCCCGCTCGGCTCACTCTGGGGGAGGAAGTCTGGAATCTAGTGGTGGCTTACCCCCTGTCGCCGTCCTCAGGCTGCCTTTCTCGTAGCTGCAGCGAGGCAGGCAGAGACTTGCTTTGTGATGCAACCCCTATGTCTCAGATGAATGACTTTGTTATTTATATAACTTTAGGAAAGAAATTGAACAGTGATTATTAAATATTTGTGATAGATAATGGTGTACCCCATAAATCAAGTACTACAAGGATACTAGGTGAAACCCGATCAGTCTGTCACAAATACATGTGCTGTGTCTAAAGCAGCTGGCCTTGACCCAGAGCAGAGGCCTGCTCCCGGTGCTTCACCTGTACCGTTACAGCGAGGCCGGGAGACTGCTTCTCAGCTGTCAGCAAAGGAGTGTTGGTCTGACTCAGATGTTGATTTTCTGTCTCAAAGTGTCATTTCCTGCTTTATATTTGGTAGTTTACCATGGTGAGGTACAAAATATAGCCTTATTATGTTTAAATATGTGATGTGCTTTTATTGTAAACATAAAATGGATTTGGTCTAATGTAAATTGCCAAAATGGTTTTAAAATTAAATTTAATTGTTCATTCCCTGTGTGCTTTATTATCTGTTATAAGCCCCTCATCAAAATTTAGTTATTGGCCCTGCCTGGGTAGCTCAGTTGGTTAGAGCGTTGTCCCAATATGCCAAGGTTGTGGGTTCAATCCCTGGCCAGGGCACCTGCAAGAGTCAACAATAAATGCATAAATAACTGGAACAAAAAAAAACAATGTTTCTCTCTCTCTCTCTCTCTCCTCCCTTCTCTCTAAAATTAATAGTTAAAAAAAAGATTCCCTTTTGATTTTTTTTTTTTTTTTACAGGGACAGAGTCAGATAGGGACAGACAGACAGAAACGGAGAGATGAGAAGCATCAATCATTAGTTTTTCATTACAACACCTTAGTTGTTCATTGACTGCTTTCTCATATGTGCCTTGACCGTGGGCCTTAAGCAGACTGAGTAACCCCTTGCTCAAGCCAGTGACCTTGGGTCCAAGCTGGTGAGCTTTTTTCTCAAACCAGATGAGCCCGCACTCAAGCTGGCGACCTCGGGGTCTTGAACCTGGGTCCTCTGCATCCCAGTCCAACGCTCTATCCACTGCGCCACCGCCCGGTCAGGCCCCTTTTGATATTTTTAACATCAGTGAACACTTGCAGAGTGGTCTACAGTTTTGAAAAGGTTTTCATGTACCTTTTTAATGATGCAGCCTCATTTGCAGGCAGGAACTGAGGCTGGTGGGGAAGCGACTTGCCCAGAGTCAACAGCCAGCATGCAGCTGAGCCGGACCTGTGCTGTGATGGACTACTGGGGAGCTGGGGGACGAGGCAGGTGGTGTTGGGAGGACCTGTCTCTGTGGTGCCACTACCCGGCCCGAGGGTCAGATCCTAGCTGTATTCAGAGTTCTGTGGGATCCCAGCTCTCTGGGCTGGCCTGGGCATCAGTGTGGTTTCAAGTCTCACAGGTGGTCTCCGCGGGTAGTGGTGAGGCATTCATCACATTCTGGGCCCAGCTGCAGCCTCAGGAGGGCCGGCCGGTGACTGGAGCAGGGGCAGGGGCAGTGGCAGGGGGGGAGGGGCATGGCCAGGGGCAAGCTCAGCACACTTAGGGCTGGACTGTCAGGATTTTGATGGTTTTGGTGGTCTGTTCAAGTTTGAGAGAGTATTTATTCTTTCTGGCCATAGGTCTGGTATGTCTTAGAATCGTGGGCCCTTAACTTTCCATTTTCTCCATGACAGTAACATTAGATGATGGCGCAGCTTCCCTCTGAGTCGGAGGAGAGCTGGTGAGGTTAGAAAACGGGTGGAACTGGGTTGGCAGTACAGGACTTGAGGCCGTCACTAGTTGACATCCCCCATGTGCTGAACGGTACCTAGCTCCATGTGGGTGTTGGGCACCTGTTGGAACCCACTGCAGGCTCTGGCAGACCCTTCTCAGGTGCCGCTGTGGTGCACTTGGTCTGGAGAAAACAGGGCCTCAGCCGTCAGGGTCCCTGTGCTGAACAAAGCGATCCCAGCCGGCCCGGTCAGACACAGCCCTGCAGGGCCTGCTCTGCAGCAAGCTGGGCCACACGCATCTCTGCAGGGGTCAAAGGGACGCCAGCTGCTGGCTTCCAGATTTCAAGGTAGCCTCACACTGGCTCACCTCCCAGCCCCTTCTGGTGTCGCATGGCGGGTTTAAATGGTGTTTGACACCACGCATTTACTCCTGAGAGGTACACTACATACAACCACTGGGATGGGGGTGAGGGGACTGTGGATGCATTGTAACCAAGAGCCTTTTCTACCTGGAATCCAGGCCCTGAGGCCTTCGTGGAGGAAGGTTTGCAGAAGCCTGAGGTTGGGCTGGTGGCTGGTGTGCCATAGGTCTGAGACTCTCTTTGTCAACTCTGTGAAAGGCAGTACAGACCTGGTTCCAAATGATGTTTTGAAAATCGTGGATATAGGTTAAAGTTCAAACCTGAGAGTTCTGAGATTGGGATTTGAGACCTCCCCTCCCTGCTGGGGGGGAGGTTAGCCACAGCCTCCTGACTGGGCAGGGAGGTTGGGGTCTGTGGGCCCAGCAGGGGTTCTATGAGGCTGCGCTCCTCCCTCCCCTCATAGCTACGTGTGCTCTCATTTCTTTTCTTTCTTTTTTTTTTTTTCTTTTTTTTTGTATTTTTCTGAAGCTGGAAACGGGGAGAGACAGTCAGACAGACTCCCGCATGCGCCCGACCGGGATCCACCCGGCACGCCCACCAGGGGGACGCTCTGCCCACCAGGGGGTGATGCTCTGCCCCTCCGGGGCGTCGCTCTGCCGCGACCAGAGCCACTCTAGCGCCTGGGGCAGAGGTCAAGGAGCCATCCCCAGTGCCCGGGCCATCTTTGCTCCAATGGAGCCTTGGCTGCGGGAGGGGAAGAGAGAGACAGACAGGAAAGGGGGGGGTGGAGAAGCAAATGGGCGCTTCTCCTATGTGCCCTGGCTGGGAATCGAACCCCGGTCCCCCGCACGCCAGGCCGACGCTCTACCGCTGAGCCAACCGGCCAGGGCCTGCTCTCATTTCTGACACTACATCATGTGTGGCCAGTGGAGGGGTGCCTGTTGGAGGTCTGAGTAATTTTTAGGACAGGCTTGGCCTTGAGGAGCTCTGATCTGTATACTTAAATGTAAATGAGATGGACTGGGATCTCTGAATGTGGGATTCTCCATTTGCTTCATCATCTTGCACAAATCCTGATGATCCCTCGAGCTGTGTTAGTCCAGTCCCGGTGTTGGTGTTCTGCCACCTTGGAATGCTTGGGGCCCACAGCGCTGAGTGAACTCACTTGTCTTTATGAAAGGATTGCCTTTGGGAGCCTTCGGAATCATTGGATAATCTTGTGGCATAGTTGCTACCACTGTCTCTGAATTAAATGACCAGAGGGGTGAGGCAAAGCAGCAAAATCATTGAGGATTTGGAATTTAGTTTTACCATCATCAATGAAGGAACGTGAGGGTCATTCATTTTGGTCATTCACGTTAATTAATTTATGACATTGTGCTAAATTTGCCATACATATTTAATGCAGATTTTCTCTTTCTGGTGAGTTATCAGGTCTGTATTTTTGAAAGGCAACAAGGTATTTTGTACTAATTCATAGTATGAGGAGGCCCTGGAGAGAAAGAATTCCGAAAGCGCGTGGCCCTGTGTGTGCGCAGGCTCGCTGCTGCTGGTCAGAGCGCCTCTTCTCTGAGTGGAGCTCGGGCCTGGCCTTCGGCAGCTCCTGGGCTTCTCTGTGGTCCAGTCTTACACTGCTTCCAGTTTAAGTGCAAGACTTTTTTTTTTTTTCTTTCCAATTTTTCCATTAATCTGAGAGTGAGAGAGAAGTATGGTTCCACTCAGTTGTGTACTCATTGATTGCTTCTTGTACATGCCCGGACCAGGGGTTGAACCTGTGACCTCTGGTGGCCTGGGCCGATTCACTATCCACCACCCAACCAGGGCCAGCGAGGCCTGATTTTACAAGAATTCTGGGTGGTCTCTTTCCCCCATGTTCCCAGGGCAGCATGTCTTCCCTCTCCTGGGTGGGTCTCAGGGATGTTACCCCATCACTATCTCCTGCCCTACTTGTCCAAGCACCGCTGTGCACATGCAGAGCCTCCGAGGCGGCAGAGTGTATGTCCCAGCCTGGCGGAGACACAGCTGGAGGGGAGCACTCTGTGGGGTGCTGCTGCCCACCTGCCAGTTCACTATAGGGACGCAGACTGGCCTGTTTCTAGCTGCTTTGGTGTAGTATGTTGTGGCCATCAGCTAGTGGCCAGAAGAGCCCTAGGGTGCTTTATGGAGGTAACTTAGAGTGGTCAGACCGCTCGGTGAGGGGAACTTTTCAATGCTCACCTTACCTTCCTGAGTCTCCCTTTAACAGGTAAAGCAACAGCCATTTCTTTGAGATGATCAGTATTTTACTCATATTTATTTATGACTTGCTTCATCCATGAGAGGTCAGCATGCTCAGTAGCAGACTTAGTTCCTTTGTCCAGTGCTGTAACTAGACAGATGAAAGGATAGATCTCTGGGCTTCTATCAGGGACCAGGGAGTGTGGAGTAGTTGGTGCAGACCACTGGGTAACTGGACGGAAGGGGCTCCTTCAGGGTGAGAACCCCAAACATTCCTGTTGTGGGACTCAGTCCCCTGTGTTCACTCTGAATCCAGCTGCACAGCATCAGTAAAATGAATTAAGTTTAGAAGAGAATTCAAAGTATTTAACTTTAGGGCGGTCATTCTTCCATCCCAGTTACTCTGTAATGGACCCATGGCACTTCCACTGCTCTCCGGGAGCTATTTCAGAAGAGCCTGCGGCTGGAGAATTGCGGAAGTCAGTGACAGTGGAGAACAGGCACCTCGAACCTCTGGAGCCAGGGGATGACCCAGACTTCAGAGTAGCAACTGAAAGTCTGAAACAAAGAAGGGCAGCCTGAGAGTCCTGCTAGCCATCACAGAGGCTGCCACCCCCAAGGCCGCGCACCCGAAGCCCCGCAGTGCCCGTGCCGCTGCCATGGGCTGTGCCCGTGTGTGTGCGTGCCCCCGTGTGTGTGCACTCGTGTGTGTGCGTGCCCCTGTGTGCGTGCCCCTGTGTGCGTGCACCCATATGTGTGTGTGCCCCTGTGTGTGTGCGTGCCCCGTGTGTGTGCGTGCCCCTGTGTGTGTGCACTCGTGTGTGTGCGTGCCCCTGTGTGCGTGCCCCTGTGTGCGTGCACCCATATGTGTGCGTGCCCCCGTGTGTGTGCGTGCCCCTGTGTGCGTGCACCCATATGTGTGTGTGCGTGCCCCGTGTGTGTGCGTGCCCCGTGTGTGTGCGTGCCCCTGTGTGTGTGCACACGTGTGTGTGCGTGCCCCTGTGTGCGTGCACCCGTGTGTGTGCGTGCCCCTGTGTGTGTGCACCAGTGTGTGTGCGTGCCCCTGTGTGCGTGCCCCTGTGTGTGTGCACACGTGTGTGTGCGTGCCCCTGTGTGCGTGCACCCGTGTGTGTGCGTGCCCCTGTGTGTGTGCCTGGACACTGCATTTTCCTTCCTGAGGACTTCTCTCCTTGTTCTGAGTTTTTATTTAAAAATTTTTTGAACTTACAGAAAAATGGAAAGAGTAATTCCAGCATTTAGTATTTGTTTTGCCTATATTTATGAATTATTAAATTTTGCCACACTGGCTTTCTCCCTGTGTGTGTATATAAATTTATGAATTATTTCAAAGTTCTCTTTTTTGCTCTAACCCACCCCCAGATGTAGCTGCACTTCTCTGGGAGGTGTCCCTTCCGTGTCTGCCCGTGTCTGTTGGGACCCATTGGGTGCTGGGATGCCCGGCCTCAGGCGTGATCCCTGGGCCACGGAGCAGACCAGGGTGAAGGAGTGTTTCTCAAAGCCCTGCAGAGCACACGGGGCCAGGGCTGGGTGGGAGGTCTCAGGAGGTGCGACCCCTTTGTTTTACCCGCTTTAAGGTGTAGTTGGTCTGGAAGTCACAGTTGTCCAGACTGGGGTGCTTCGTTTTCTTGCAAGTAGTTCTGCCAATCTCCATATCCAGCATATATTTCAGGCCTTTCACCACCTAGAGAGAGAGAGGGCAGGGCTGGGTTACTTGGTGCAGGGCAGAGGGATGGCAGCCCCTCTCCCAGCAGGAGAGGGCTTGAAGACGGGATGAAGATGTCCTGCTGGGCTGGGCCCGTGCCCTCTGGGGGCTGCGACTGGGGGAGGGCACGTGGAGTGTCCGTGAGCCCCCGTGGGAGGCAGCCTGTGACCAGTCCCCGACGCTCCCTCTGCTTTATTCCCTAATCTTCTCACTCCTGCTCAGGGGCAGACATGTGCTCTGTGTCCAGGACTCGCCATCAGGCAGCAGGAAGGTGGCAGACTAGGGTTGCCCAGGGCAAAGGTAAATCCTGCCTGCCCGCCCCCATGCCCTCGCCACCCACTGCTGCCTGCCCTGTGGCCTTTACATGGGGTGTCTGCTGGCTCCCTCACCATTCCCGGCAACAGTGCGGGTATTTCAGTTATATTTCAACATAGCCCTTCTCCACTTGGATGTGGCAACAACCTGGTCCGTTCCCCTCATCTACGGTCTCAGAGGAGTCAGAGAAACCATTCTCAGTTTTCAGTCTCAGCCCCACCAACTACCTAAGTGAAATAAAATCCCCAACCTCACTGAGCAATAGTGTACCCCTGCAAGAGGCCACAGCCTTCTATGGTCCTGGGGCTCTGTCCTTGGAGTGGTGACACTTGGGCTGTTTCCATGAAGAACCTTACAGAAAGCCTGTCCCCACCAAACTTCCTGCTACAGGACACTTTCTCATCATACACATACACTGCTCTTAAAAGGTTTAAGAGCAAATAAAGAAGATGATAAAAATCACCTATAATTCTGTGACCCAAAGGTAACCAACCATCACTGGCGTGTGAGAGCGGTCAGCGTTGTTCTCCCTCACCCTCATAGTTCCCCGGCTTCCCTCGCATAGCTGCCCAGTGTCCTGGCTGTGCCTTGTTAGTTACTGATCTGCATCCCGTATCCCGGGCTGACCCTGTGTTCTCAGGACACAGATGAACAAGGCCTGGCTCTGCGCTGTAGGGTTCTCTCTAGGAGGGAAAGCGCTGAGCCATCTGTGTGGCATGGAGGCAAGGCTGGAGGAGGAGGGCTTGTGTGTGGAGGGGGTTGGGGGTGGGCGAAGGAACTGGCCCCAGGTGAAGAATATCAAAAGTTGCTTTGAGGCCATGGTTCTGCTGCAGGGATGAGGCGGGATAGCCTCGGGTGGGGCAGCGCTGGCAGGTGACAGCATCTCTATCCGTTTGGCTCCTGTTGCTTAGCTTCTGGTTTTTCCCCACCTGCAGCCTTCAGCCCGCCCACCTCTGATCCCTGTCCGCCCCACCCTTCTGTGCTGCCCCGGTGGCTCTGCCCAGGAGAAGCTGGCTTTAGTAAGAAGTGGCTCCTCTCTGGCGACACTGGTTTGGCCTGCTTGTAGGCTATCTGTGGCTGCTCCTGTCAGCCCCCTGGCCTGGTCTGTGCTCTAATGGCCAGGGCACTAGATGGGTGGGCCCCTGGAGGACAGGAGCTTCTGTAGCCTGGCCTCCTAGTCCTGAGACTCTGGCACCAGAACCCAGACCCTCACCTGGACCAGTGCTCTGCTGACATGGGACTCCTTGAATAAGAAGATGTCATTTGTGCAGTTGTTGAACTTTTCAACGCTGTGTCTGGCTGCTTTGAGGACTCCTGAGTCATTGGTCTTGACTGTTCTGGGAAATCCTGGCTTCATATCAGAGTTAAAGATCTGGGAACAAAAATCTGAAAGAGAGACATGGAACCAGACAAGAACATTGCTGTCAGTGGGGCCCTTGGTCAGGTGTCACGCATCACACCTTGCTGCTCAGTTCTCTCTGCTCCCCTTGTGGCTCCCAGCCCATCGACTCCTTGCTCATCTGCCCTCCCCTCATTGGTCCATCCTCCCCTCACTCATTTACCCTCCACTCTCCTGTCCACCATCCTTGGCCTGTCCTGTCCTCAACCTACAATGCAATTGCTGTGCATCTGCATGGTTGCCTTGCACTGAAAGCTGAGGACCAGGTGAAGCAAGTGGTGTACTGATGGGTGAGACACAGTTCCTGTGCCCTGTTCCTGCCCCTACAGCCTCCTTCAGAACCCAGGGTTATCTCCAATGTGTGTGTGTGTGTGTGTGTGTGTGTGTGTGTGTGTGTGTGTGTGTGTGTGTGTTTCTTTTTCTTTTATTCAGTGAGAGGAGGGGAGGCAGGGAGACAGACTGGGCACACATCCTGACCGGGATCCATCCGGAAAGCCCACTAGGGGGCGATGATCTACCCAACTGGGGTGTTGCTCAGCAACTGAGCTTTTCTCAGCCTCTGAGATGGAGGCCATGGAGCCATCCTCAGAGCCTGGAGCCAACTCGCTCCAGTCGAGCCTTGGCTGCAGGAGGGGAAGAGAGAGAGAGAAGTGAGAGGGGGGGCAGTGGAGAAGCAAATGGGCGCTTCTGTTGTGTGCCCTGACTGGGAATCAAACCTGGTACATCCACATGCCAGGCTGATGCTCTACCACCATGCTAACCGACCAGGGCCTCCAATGTATGTTACAGAAAACCTGAACATGTCTGAAGATAACAGAGCCTCAGGACAGGATGCAGCTTCAAGGTGTTAGGAGAAGTCGCACCCGCTGGCCTTTAAGGCCAACATCTGGTCCTGCCGACCCCTCAGCTTGTCCCCAACAAGTTGACCCCAGGGAACGACCCAAAGGCCAGTCCTGCCCTCCCACTGTGAGGCAGCTGCTGTTCTCCTCCTCCTTGGGGCTGCTTGTTAGAACCTACCCAGCTTCCAGGCCACACTCCCAGGGCCCCAGCCCCAGGCAGCACGTAGCACCTGGGACTGCTCACACCCTGCTGCCTCCTCCTCCACAGTTTTGGGTCATGTCTGAGGGCCAGGCCTGGGTGACTGATCTCACACGGCTCCTGGTGGAGCTGGCATGTGGTGGGAGGAGAGAGCCCTGGGTTTCTTTATGTTCTTCCTGTCCTGAGGGGAGGCCCATATTTGGATAAAGGGGGGGGAAGGGCTCCCCAACCATCGCATACCCAGACTCTGACAGTAGGCAAGCCAGGGGCCCAGTCCCCCTCCTCTGCTCTGCACACCCTCCTCTGCAGCCCCGCAGCAGTGGAGCCCAGGGGGACCCAGCCCTCCCTGACAAAGACCCTGACTTTACTGCTCTCCTCGGCTCCCTGTGGGCTGTGCCCTCCTCACCCTCAGGTGCACGGGCACAGAAGCTCATGTTTGCTGGAGCTCTCACTCCACAGATAAACAGGCTAGACAGATGAGAGAGCAGCGAGTGAAGGAAGGCAGGAGTGGTGTCTGCAGGGAGGCCGCTGTGGGCCGTGGGGCTCAGGGGACCCGGTGGCCGAGGTGAGAGCACGGGGAGCAGCGCTGAAGGCCAGGCTGGCCCGACGTGGGTGTGTGCGTTTGGGTTACGAACATTGGATCTTATTATTAAGAAAATAGGAATGTAAAAACCCACAGGCTAAAAAAAAAACAAAAACAAACCCACAGGCTACCTGAATTGCAACAAGTGAACACAGCCTCTTCTGGTTGGTGGCTCATGGTTGAATTCATCAGTTTTACTACAATGGTCATGTACTAGTTGTGTATAAAAATAACAAAAAGTTAAAAGTTGCGGGGAGAAATCTAAATAAACTGGTGGGGGAAGAGAGGAGCGAAGGTGCTTAGGTCCGTGGACTTCTCTTTACTAAGACTTTCCCACAGCTTTTCCTGAAGCAGCGTGCTGTGATCCAGGTCTGAGCACAAGCAGCTGGAGGTGGAGGTGGGCGTGACAGCAGCAGCACTAAGCGGAGGAGCCCCTGCTGCCCTGTGTCCCCTGCTCCCCACACAGACAGGCTCGCACTGAAACTGGAGAGACCCAGGTGTACTTGGGTTGTAGACACGTGCTGTCTGAGAAGATACTGGTGGCGAGGGATGTGGGAGTCAAGGTACAAGGTTGTTTCTGGGTTGTGAAGAAATCAAAACTTAGGGAGGAAACCAGTGGCCTAGACTCAGCAGAGCTCGGGAGCTTTAACAGAAGCACGATTCCAGGGGCTGAACCGGTGTGTCCCGTTAGGGCTAAGAAGTCCCCCACTCATAGGGACTGACAGAGGGGGCTGAGAGAAGTACCTCAGCCTTGTGCTGGGTGTGGCGTTAGAGAGGGGCAGTGGGCTGGTGAGGCTGAGGGGGCTGGAAACCTGAGCCACTGGCAGACTTGTGCCCAGTAGGATGGCACCCCCCGTGTGGCTGTGCTAGCTGTGGCCTGCGAGTAAGGTTGTGCCCGAGAGCCAGGCTCCCTATGCTTTAGCAGCCCAAAGGACCGGGTCCCTCCCAAAAGAAGGGTATGGCTGTCTGCTGGTCCAAGGTTTCCCCAGAGCTTTGTTCTCCACAAGCGTGCTCTGAGATTCTCCTTGTCAATAACCCAGCCCTCCAATGATAATCTCACAGGGGCTGGGCTGAAGCCTTCACTTGAGGTGTTTGAAGCTTGAAGCTACTAAATCCGCTTCCATCCCTAGAGCCCGGGAGCTGGGTTGACCAAGCAGTGTCAGGCTCTGAAGCCTATGTTCCCCGGCCCCCCACATGGCTCTGGCGCAGGCGGTGTGGGAGGCCTGGCCCGTGTGTGCTGATGCTGACGTACACGTGGCAGGGAGGACTACCCGGGGACCTGTCCTTGCTGACCACAGGCAGATAGGCGTGGACTTCAGTTTTAACGAAAAACTGGTTTGGGAAACAGCTTGGTTTCTGCTCATCACTGAAGTCTACACAATAGAGAGAGCAAGACACCCCTTTCTTTTTAGTTACCAGTTATTACATGGTCCCCATCTCCTGTGGATTCACACATTTATTGCTTTTTCTGATCATAAGCTTACCTATTTTTGGTAGAAAATTTGAAAAATACAGTACAGTTTAACAAAAATATTAGAAATCATTCTGAATATCTCCAAGGTAGCCACTGTTAACTGTTTTGTTATTTACATAAAGTGTATTACATTTAATTTTCCTTGTATTCAGCAGAATTAATGAAGTGAAATCAGAGGAAGTTGAACCTCAGATGAATGTGATGTTAGTTCCTAAGTGATTTTGGTAAAGTTACGAGAAAGTTATTTTTATTTAACTACTTGCTTCCTAAAATGTTGGTTTCAAGTCAGCACAGAGGACCAAACAAAAAGTAAAAACTCCACTTTTAATTTTTAAAATAAAAAAGTCAAGCCTATTTTTAGAATGATTCAAGAGGAATTAACAGGGAAGGGACTGACCAGGATAAAAACTATCCCAGAAGGGACTCCCTTTCAGGGGAGACCGCCAGCAGGGACTGACAGCCTGGCGCGTCCCTGGGCCCAGCCAGGAGTCAGTCCTCCCTGCGTCCCTCTGCTCTGGGAGTTGCGGCATGTGACCATCGTGCAGGTGAAGAAGCTGAGGCTGCACAGGAGTGCAGGGCGGGCTTAGAGCCAGCTCTGACTAGTTCTAAAGACCATGCTCTTTTTTCTCATTCAAGAGCTATTTCCTGGCAGCTGCTGTGGGTGATTCCAAGACGGCTCGGAAACTCAAGAGTCCACAGTACAGGCAGCACGCAGACCCCGGCTGGACAGGTCCCAGGAAGGGGACTAACCTGCCCATAAAGAGAGCGCTGAGGGAGGGGCACTGGGGATGGGGAGACCAGTGAGACAGCGGTAGCAGGATGTCACCTAGTGAGGAGGAGATAGCACTGACATCACTTAGTGGGGCTGGGTGTGGGGGAGGCGCTGTGGTGGCTTGGTGATGCCACAGAAAGGGGAGGGGCAGGTTAGTGAGAAGAAGCAAAACATTCTTCTGCAAAGGACCACTGCTGGAGAGGAGAAGGGGAATTCTTCCAAATGAGGGGTGACTCCGTCCTGCCCCCACCCCCCAGGACAGCACAGAGAACAAACACATCAAGGCCCAGGGCTTGGACATGCAGCGCATAGCCTCTGCTCGGCCAGGTGGGAAGCGAGGTCGAAAGCACCCAGAAAGGAGAGAAGATGGGGGACACTTGCCAGCCCAGCCCAGAAACAGGGCTCTCCATGAAGGACTCCTTTACTACTCATAGGAATGAATTCGCTCTTTGGCTGGTCTTGAAAATAATGACTCAAACAGCAGGCTGTTGAGGGGCAGGGAGGCGCAGCTGAGGGAGGAGTACCACGCACCCCGGCAGGGTTCCTTTTCTGAAGGGACTAGCGGACATTAGGATGACCAAAGGGCTGGGCCGGGTGCTGAGCAGAGTATGAAGTGCTTGTGACCCAGGTGCCACCTCGGGAAGAATGCACAGTTGTAACATTAGGAGGGACAAGCACAATGTGCAGATGCAAAGTGCTTGGAGGAGAACGCTGGGTCCCAGGCCTCAGGGCGTCAGGACACAGCCAGCTCTGCACCTGGGTGTGGACTCGCGCCTGGGGCGGTGCACACCTGTTCTCAGATGACAGGTCCTGGAGAGACCCACAAGAGGGTTGGATGCAGCCAGGTGGTGGGAGGTGCTGACTGTCCCCACCTGCCTGTGGCTCAGCCTTGCTGCAAGAGCTGGGGTGTCGAGGGGTCCCCTCAGGCTCCTGGCCATGCCAGGCTGGCACCAGTGGGACCCTGGGCCACCCCCTTTGTTACAGTCACCCCAGCCCTCTCCAACCTTGCACGTATCAAAGATGTCTAGGGCTCTCTCCTTTCTCTGGTGATCAGAATGGGAAGCAAAGTGGAATTCAAGGAAACATTCTGATGTTTCTCGCTTAAAAATGTAATTTTTCTATACAAATCACACATGATTCCTACTCCAGCGTCCAGTTCCTGTTCCCGTTGCGTTCCCCCACCCCTTCAAAACTGCGACGGGCCCCATGGGCCACTGCTTTGGGCACTGCCCTGTCCTCTGTGAGCAGAGGACTTCAATTATAAGCCTGCTGGTGTGTGTTGACCCTTTGGGAAAACAACTAAGAGTTTCAATCAAATCCACGGGTGAACAGGCAACACCACAGCTTGGGGAAACTGTCAATAACCAGAGTGTTAGTGGTAGCAACTGTTAACTGTTTCCAGGCAGATTAAAGAGGGTAAAATCTGCCCTCAAAGTACCATAAACGTCTAGGCCAGTGTCCTGTAAAAGGCGTGGGACAAGGACTTCCTGACGAAGAACAGATGGTAAAATAATCTGGTAGTGAACGGTTTTGGAAAACAGCCCTTCATTTACTTTTCTGAAAAGTTAAGACAAGTTGGATGTCTGTCCTGTGGGGAGCACCAGGCCCTGGGACACTGGCCATGTGTACACGTCCTGAAGCCACGCAGAGGACAAGACCCTTTGGAGAGAGCACCTGTCTCCTTGGGCCTGTCCATGTGGAGGGAAAAGGGGTGCTTGGGGGGGCTGGGGCTCCCCACCACCTTCTTCTTTTAGATTTTAGGTGTGGCCTGGGAGGTGAAGGGGACCAGGGTGTGAAATCATCCCTGAGAAGAGAATGCCAGGATGCCCACGAGTCAACTATGGGCAGTCTCCCTGTGAGACCTGCGATGGTGTCCTCCAGGTGGCTGCTTGGGCTCCCCTCACCAGCGTCGTGGAGCCCTTGTTATGGGCAGGGTGCAGAGACCCTTGGGGAGGTGGTCCCCATGGGCCCCTGCTCCTGAAGCTCACAGGCTGGAGGTCTGGGCCTAAGGACTGACTGTCAGGCTCACGGGTATCCACTCTCTGCCCACCTGGAGGTGACATCCTGAGCCCTGCACCCCTCTGCTCCTCTCACATGACAGCAGCACTCGGTAAGTCTGGATTGTTGCCATTAATGTTATGAAACTGCCCCCTGCCCAGCTGCGTTCTGGGGCTCTGAGAGTGAACAGGCCCATTCTTTTGAGGGCACGTGTGTTCCTTGGGCACAAAGGGGGTGTTGGTTAGTCCCAGCCTTAACCCCCGGGACATGTCCAGAGTCTGAATCCCAGCTCTGCCTCTCACTGGCTGTGTAGCTTTGGGCAAGCTGCCTAACCTCTCTGAACCTCTTACACATCTGTAAAACGGGGATGATGATGGCACTGACTTCACAGGGTGGTGGTGATAATATGTGAGACCTTACAGATAAAGTATGAATGGTGTAATTGTTATCAAGTATTATATCAAATATGCAATATGGCTAGCGTGGGAGTCTCTGAGGGCAAATTGGTGTCCTCCATTGGGAAAAAATAATCTCAGGATGCAAAGACTGGGCTGTGAGCTCCCACGGGCCTAGACAGAGCCTGCAGCAGTTTCCAGGCTCCTGCCCAGGATGCAGGGGCAATGCAGTCCCTCCCCTGCCACAGGTGGTCTCTGCGTATGATAGGAGCTCCCAGCCCTTGCTACTGGTCACGGAGAACTGGTGTCACCTTGCAGGTAGAAGGAGTGATGGCTGCTGGAACCCTGCCCAGGTAGCCCTGAAATGGGAAAATGGGCCATTGCTAGCTTGGCTGGGGATGGGGGCGGGGTGGCGGGAACAGAGTGTGATGCGATGGCCAAGTGGAGCTTCCCTGGAGAGTTGACAAGTTGAGAAAGAAGGGCTTTCAATTCTCCCTAAGTTCTGCTGGGCTTGGGGGGAGGGGAGAGCTGCTGGGCGCCTGCATTTAGGTTACGCCGCTTAGCGTTTAGGCGTAGGGAGAATGGTGCCACCCTGGGGTTCCTGGGGCACACCCCGCCCCACCACGGGAAGGTTCTATGACGGAAGCACCTGAGGGGATGAAAGCTAGGGTAGGGCGGGTGGGCGGCACAGCATGGGGGCTGCCAAGACCGAACAGACTCAGGAGCAGGGCAAGGCGGGAGGCCGCAGCACCCAGGCTCAGTGAGAGTGCTTCCATGTCCACCACGGTAAGCCCCTCAGGACCCAAGGTGGATGCGTTATTTACCCATTTCCTGGGTCAGGAGGCTGACGCTTAGACAGGCTCCAGGCTCCACAGTTACTGGGCTCAGGGAGTCTGCCTGTCCGAAGGCCGTCTGCATGGGGGTGTGCACTCTGGACCCTCCTCTGGGCTTGGTGGCAGAGAGCAGGTGGAAGGGGAGGGCCCCGGCTGGCTGAGAAGGGCTTTGGCGGGGAGAGGCAGGTGCAGCTGTGGCGGAGGAGGGTGTTGGAGAGAGCTGTGTTCAGTTTGAAACCCCAGCAGAGGGGTGGCTGCCCCGCTGGTGAGTGGGCATTCAGTCAGCTAAGGATGCCCATGCAGCCCTGTGCCGTCCCTATCTTGTTAGGGAGGGGGCTGAGGCAAGCAGGGAGAAGTCAGCAAACCACTGCTGGTGGCCGAGCAACAGTCCTGGCCCAGCTGGGAAGGCGGGGCCACGTCCCTCCAGGAGCCCTTCGCTAAGGTTTGAGGAGGAGTGCACTTCTCTGGTCTGAGCTTCGCCTTTCTTCCTCTGGCTTGTCCCCTCCTATGGACACTAGAGGTCCCAGGAAGACAGTGGCAGCCAGTCAGCCCTGGAAGAGGGGTCAGGGCTTCACTTGTGAGCCAAAAGCTAAGCTCCGGGAGAAGGAGGAAGGGTCCCTTAGGGCCTAGACCGGGAGCACAGCACCCACCCGAGATGGTCCAGGGCCCTGAGACAGTGTTCCCAGGAGGGGTGGGACTGAGAGCCCCCTCCCCCATGGACTGAGAGGCTCTGGGGCCTTGTAACTGGCCCTGTCTGAACACCTTCCACTTGGTCTCCTGTGGCCAGGCTCCAGCCCCCTTCCAAAGAGAGAGGAGGGCAGAACCAGCCCCTCCTGGACGCTGTCCCTGCTCCCTGTGACTTGAGCAGGCCACTTTGACCTTCCAGAACCAGCTTCCTCACTGGAAAGGAAGTGGAATAGAACCCGGGGTCTTCACCAGCATCCATGGCCTGTGGTTCTGGGGCTAGGGAGGCATCTCCAGCTCCACATGTGTGTGTTTGAGGGGGTGATCACTGGCTTTGTGACTTGAGCAAGTCACCTGCCCTAACTGTGGCTGGCCAGAAGGATGACAGTGTCTGCTCATCATGGTCTCTAGAGCCAAGTCGCAGGA
Organism: Saccopteryx leptura; assembly: GCF_036850995.1. Taxonomy (NCBI): domain Eukaryota; kingdom Metazoa; phylum Chordata; class Mammalia; order Chiroptera; family Emballonuridae; genus Saccopteryx; species Saccopteryx leptura. The sequence continues at coordinate 173,285,516 of NC_089507.1, forward strand.
CAGCAGCTAGTGGGCAGGAATGACTGGCCATAAGATAGAAACCACCTAACCACCTAACCCATTTCTGTGCTCTGTCCCTCCGGAACCCGCCTTGGGCTGAGGTCCTTAGGCCACTGCATGGATCCGGGAGCAGTGGGGGACAGAAGTCCCTTCCCTTGTCCCCAGGCAGCACTCAGACCCCCACTCCTGAACCCCTGGAAGGCAGCTGAGGCCCTGTCTGCTGGGCCTGCCCACCCAGGACTGTGCTTCAGGACCCGTGTGCGGGGCGGAACTCATGGCACCCGGCTCCCTCCAGCAATTTTTGGATCCTGCATAGAACCAAAGGGAGACCCTCTTCTTACCTGGGGACAGGTGCCCTGTGCTGTTTAAGATGAGGCTGCAGAAGGCCAGCAGCTCCCAGGCTGGCCACATGGTTGCTGGAAGGCGGTGCTGGCCGCGGGCCACCGGAGGAGCTGGCGAGCGTGCTGGTGGTGGGGGACCTACAAACTGCCTGCCCAGAGGGAGCTGCCTGCCTTATTACTGGGCGGGGTGGTGGTTTCTTGCTCAGTCATTTTGACCAGAAACTCTACACCTCCACATCTGTCGGCTACAAAGTCAACCACTTCCTTTATTACAGTTTCCAAAGCGCAAGTCCTTGCAAGGGGAGGAGGGAGAGAAATGAGACCTGGGAACAAAACCCTGCAATCGTCTACCCTCAAAACACATGAAGACATGTTCCATTAAAAAATGTTAGCAGAATCATTTGGATCTTCTTCTCCAAACCACACTTCTAAGATCCAGGACTCCAGGTTCCTGAGGTTCTGAGTGGCCCCCAGCAGGAGGCTGCCTGCCTATGGCTGTGAGTGGACATCCTCCTACCCGGAAGTGGGCAGAAAATGACCCAGACTGCAGTTTCACAGGATGAAGGTGGCCAGGGCACATGCGCCCCTGGTGGTTTCTGCCCCCGGAGTCGGGAGAGGAGCAGTGTTTGCTGATTGAAAGAGCACGGCATCATTGGCTCCCAGCTGGGGAGGAGAAGAAAGAACAGCGTTTTAGCCCAGAGGTGCTAGCACCCTGGCAGATCGCCCGCTGCTGTGCTAGCTCAGCGGTGAGGAGCGGGGCTCTGGAGCCCAATGGCCTGAGTTTGTTTAAATCCAACTCTGGACTGTTATCAGTTGGGTGATCGTAGGTGTGGGTCAGCCTCTGTGCTTTAGTTTCCCCCGGGTAGGGTTGTGGTAAGGATTTGGGGACTTTCTCAGTGTAAATGCCCAGAGCCTGGAAAGCGAAGGTGTATGGACAGTTCATGGGCAGCCCAGGAGACGCCCGAGCCATCTGGACCATGTGTGGACTGCCTCCCCCAGGGCACAGGACAGGCAGACTCTCCCAGTCAGGACATGCATGTTAACACCATCCAGGGCAAGATCTGCCCCAGGTGGGGTCTGGGTTCTACTAGATTCCAGGCAGGTGACTGGGGTATGTCTGACTCAGTCGAACAGGCTAGGTTGCCTCTGGGTGCCCCCAGGTTCCTGGCCCGTGTAAGGACTGTTATCAGCAAAGTCCATGTAGCCCAGTGCGGGGCAGGTGGCCACATGGATCAACTGCGGCGGATGTGGTGCCAGCGCTTTCTGCTGGACCTGCTCTGCTGCTCCTGGCGCTCACCCTCCCGCTGCCAGCGGCTGTGTTATGAGGAATCCAGGGTGGTGTCTTCTTGCCAGGCTCTGGGCCCCGACCATGCGTGCCCTGTCTGAGTTCATCCCCGGGGGCCTGGGCTGGAGGGGAGGCTGGTGCAGCAGCTCTGCTGTCGCAGCTCAGGTGGCAGGTTGCCCTTCGTGCTTGCTTTTAGTGTGGGGTTATTCCCGCTTTCAGAAGCTCTGGACGAGGCTCAGGGCGATTTGGGGACTTTCTCCAGTCACTGTATCTTCTCTGGGCTTTGGCCCTTTCATCTGTGACTGTGGGTGACAGCTATCCACATCCCAGCGCTGCCACTCTCAGGCTGTGGGGCAAACAAAGGTCCAGGGAGGCCTCATTGTCACAAAGCACCATTGCAGGAAGGAGCAGATGTTGCACCAGTACTGTTATAGGGTTCTCCTGGGGAAGTGTGTGTGCGTGCGTGTGCATGGATGGTGTCGTATGTGTAAATGTCTGTGCCTGTGTCTGTTTGTGTCTCTGTGTGTATGCCTGTGTGTCTAGGAGTCTGTCTCAGTCTTCATATTGTTTGAGTGTGAATTTGTGTGTGTTTTTCAAAGTGTGTGAAAAAGATGAATGTGTATATGCTTATGTGCATATGTGTGTGCCGTTGTGTATATATATTGTAATGATAAATTTGTTGTCAACTTGACTGGGCCATGGGGTGCTCGGGTGTTTAGTTAAACATGATTCCTGGGTGTGCCTGTGGGCACATTTCTGGAGGAAATTAACATTTTAATTGGTGCACTGAGTAAAGCAGATTGCCCTCCCTCGTGTGGGTGGGCCTCGTCCAGTTAGTTGAAGACTTAAGCAGAATGCAAAGCTGAGCAGGAGAGAATTCTCTCTGCCTGATGGTCTTCCAGCCAGCACACCAGTCTCTGCTTTCAGACTCACTCAGATTGGAATGCATACCATTGGCTCTTGCTTCTCAGGCCTTTGGACCCGAACTGGAACTATGTCACTGATTTTCCTGGGTCTGGACTTCTTAGCCCTCAGAGTTGTGTGAGCCAGTTCCTTATAGAAAATCTCTTTACACACACACACCCCATTGGTTTGGCTTCTCTAGAGAACCCTGACTGATATGTTGTGCACATGTGTGTCTGTGCCTGGATGGGTGTCTATATATATAAGCATGTACTGTTAGTGTGTCTGTGTGTCTTTGCTTACATGTGTGTGTTCCTGTGAATCTGGGTAAAAGCTTTCTGTAGGTGTCTGCATGTGTGCGTACACATGTGCATATGTATGTATACATCTATACACACGTGTTATTCTGTGTATGTTATGTACACTATTTCTGTTCTATGCAAGGCATGCTCGAAGTGCTGTGGGGGTGGTGGTTGCTGTACTGAGTCTCGTTCTTTCATTTGTTCATCACGCACTCATCCTTCTACCCCTCGCTTGTTGAAGGGTGGTCCCTGGACCAGTGGGATCAGCATTCCCTGGAAGCTTGATGGAAATGGAGATTCTCAGGCCCCACTAGACCTTATGACTGAGACTGTGAACGGAGCCCAGGAATCTGTTTTCATAAACTCTCCAGGAGAGTTTTTGGCCTCTAAGGTTGGAAGCCCCGATTGAATCCATTTGATTGCCCCTCCTGTCCTTTCCTGTGGATATGCCTAACGTCCTTCTGGCCTCCATGCTGTGTTCACTGCTGGCCTTGCCCAGTTGTCACCCAACTACGTGAAGAACATGGCTCTTCCCACTAGCTGGTCATAAAGCAGGGCTCCTACATGAGATTCCTAGTCCTCAGGGGTGTGACTAGACGCAGGAGGGGCACAGAGACAGAGTGGGTTAGGGCAGCCTGGCTAAGGGCAGTCAAGGTGTGCGTATGCTTCTCCTCCGCAGTGGATGTGGTCACACCCCCAGATCCTTCCCTTTGCTGCTTGTGAAACCATAGAGCCTGGTTTTGCCAGAACGTCCAGAGCAAGGGCTTCTAAGATCTTGCCCATGCAGCTGGGTAGCCTCCTGTCTCTGGCTCTGTGAGCAGGAAGTGCTGTCTATCTACTGTGAAGAGTTAACAGAATTACAGACCGTGGCAGTGACAGGGTGGTTTGTGTCCCTTCCTCCCCAGGCTGCCTCCTGGGAGCTCTTGCTTGCCTCCTGTTGGGCTGAAAAGGAGGCAGGTGCAGTTTAGTTGTTAGGGTGTCCAGTCTCATTGCTCCTCTTGGGCACTTCTCCCTGCCACCCCTTCCTTTGTTTTCAGTTCATGGGACATAGCTGGAGGTCACACTGTCAATTCACACACCTTCAGTTTAGTACAGAGGGCACGTCTCAACCCAGACAGCATTGCGGTGTGGACTTCCCGGCAAGCCCTGCTCTCAGGGCACTTGATCGTTGCCTCCACAGTGGGTCTCTTCTGCAATTTGAAAGAAAAATCCAATGAAGTGTATCCAGTTATTGGGTGAGTTATCAGTTGCAGCATAACAAATGACCACAAATGTAGCATCTTAGAATAGCACACATCTGTTATCTCACAGTAACCATGGGTCAGGATCTGGGCACAGCTGAGCTGCACTCTCTGCTTCAGACCTCACCACATGGTAGCCCAGGTCCGCAGTGCTGCAGTCCCTGCGAGGGCTGAACTGAGGAGTGCTCCCCTTTTAAGTTCAAGTGCTTGTTGGCAGCCATCAGTTCCTCATGGGCCATTCCTAGCCATATGGGCCCTTCCAATGTGGCCATGTGTTTGCTTAAAGCCAGCAAGGGAGGAGAAAGTCCTAAAAAAATGGGTTACAATCTTATGTAAGGTTATCATGAGGTGACCATCTGTCACTTTGGCTAAACTACTGTTTAGAAGCAAGTCACAAGTCTTGCCCTCAGTCAAGTGGACAGTGCCACAGACCTTCATACAAGGAGGCAGGCATTATGGGGACCACCTTAGAATATGGTTGCCACACTTACTAAGTGGAGTTCAATACAAACGCTCATTAATTCTGTCCACTGAAGATGCCTACAAAAAATGACCAATGTTGTGGCAATGAGTACCTTTAAATGAAACTTCTCACCAGAAGGAGCCAAGGCTGCTTGGAGAAATGTTGGTTCTAGCCCAGGTCAGGAAATGCACAAGGTGAGCCAGAGAGCAGGGGAGCCGCTGAGGACCACTGAGGTCATGTCAAAAGAACATAGGACTCTCAACAATTAACAAGTGCTGGTGAGGATGCGCAGACAAAGGAACCCTTGTGCACTGTTGGTGGGAATGCAGATTGGTGCAGCCATTGTGGAAAACATTATAGGAAGCCCTCAAAAAAATTAAAAAATTCAACTGCCTTATGACCCAGTGATTTTACTTCTCTGTATATATATCCAAAGAAACTCAAAACACTGATTCAAAAAGCATTTGCACTTTGAGTACATCTTAACCACTTCAAAGTTTATTTTTATTTATTTTATTTTTTTAAATTCAGTGAGAGGAGGAGAGGCAGAGAGACAGACTCCCACATGTGCCCCGATGGGGATCCATCCATCAAGCCCACTAGGGGGTGATGCTCTGCCCATCTGGGGCATTGCTCCATTGCTCAGCAACCAAGCTCTTCTTAGTGCCTGAGGCAGAGGCCATGGAGTCATCCTCAGTGCCCAGGGCCAACTTGCTCCAGTTGATCCATGGCTGCAGGAGAGGAAGAGAGAGAAGCGAGAGGGACAGGGGTGGAGAAGCAGATGGGCACTTCTCCTGTGTGCCCTGACTGGGAATCAAACCCAGGACATCCACATGCTGGGTTGACACTCTACCACAGAGCCAACTAGCCAGAGCCACCACTTCAAAATTGTAGTTAAAAACTTATATTATACAAGGAAATAGCAGCACAGAATGACTAATCCTAAACCAACTAACCAATAAAAAAAACCCCTCAAAATAAATAATTAAAAAGTGCTGTTGCAGTGTTATTTACAGTAGCCAAGATATGGAAGCAGCCCGAGTGTCCATCAATAGATGAGTGGATAAAACAAACTGTGGTATAGGCTCTGGCCGGTTGGCTCAGCGGTAGAGCGTTGGCCTGGTGTGCGGGGGACCCGGGTTCGATTCCTGGCCAGGGCACATAGGAGAAGCGCCCATTTGCTTCTCCACCCCCACCCCCTCCTTCCTCTCTGTCTCTGTCTTCCCCTCCCACAGCCAAGGCTCCATTGGAGCAAAGATGGCCCAGGTGCTGGGGATGGCTCCTTGGCCTCTGCCCCAGGCGCTAGAGTGGCTCTGGTTGCAGCAGAGCAACACCCCGGAGGGGCAGAGCATCGCCCCCTGGTGGGCAGAGCATCGCCCCTGGTGGGCGTGCTGGGTGGATCCCGGTCGGGCGCATGCGGGAGTCTGTCTGACTGTGTCTCTCCATTTCCAGCTTCAGAAAAATACAAAACAACAACAACAACAAAAAACTGTGATATATATGTACAGTGGAATATTACTTGGTAATAAAAAAGAATAAAATCTTACCGTTTGTGATAGTGTGGATGAACCTAGAGTGTAAGAGAACACAGGAGTCAACCTGAAGAGGCTCCCACTGGCTCACAGACTATCGGCTGTGAGGTGTGCACCAAGTATGTGGGACTTCTCAGAGCCTTTAGAATGCAGGTACAGTGCAGACCCCCAGCTACATTAACAATGGCAACATGGAGCCGCTTCTGCCTGGAGTGTCTCTGACCATTTTGTGGGGCATGGGTTTGAGGGTTCTAGTGAGGGAACAGCAGGGCTGGAGTGAAGGGTAAGGCCCTACCGGGAGTTGGGGGAGTGATTTGCTGCAGCCTGCCCTGGGGTTTTGAGTTCAGGGAGGAGGCATTCATTAGAGGACTCCTGCTTAGTCAGGCCCCAAGCAGTGCACTCCACTGGTGGGCAGTGGTCGGCTCTGACGGTGGCGCCAGGGCCCTGCTGTCCAGCGTGCTGGCTTTGAGCTCCAGCTGGTGAGCTTAGAGACTCTCTGAGCCTCGGGATTCACATCTGCACTAAGGGCACGAGCAGACCCTGTGGTTTGTGAAAGTCTAGCACCAGCCTACCAGGAGATAGCCCTAAGCTTGTCACCTCACATGAAGACACAGGGCAAGGAACATGCCCTGGCACAACCCCCGCTAGGGTGAAGAGAGCTGATACCCATCAGGCATTTACAAGACTGGAAAAGCCACATCCCCCTGACATGCGTGCCAGAGGTGCGGCTGCCTGCAGCTGGCAGCTGGCAGGCCATCCATCCCACCCTGGGAGGTCAGCAGTTCCTGGGCTGTGGGCAGGCGGGGGTGCCAGGAGGAGACAGAAGAGGTCTGAGTGAGGCCTGGGGTTGGTGTGGTCAGGTAGGTGGAAGTAATCAAAACACCTGCCATTTATTGACTGCCTTCTGATTGCACATTAGCAAATTGACTCAATTGATTGTCCTCATAACACTTTAAGATGGATGTGAGTGTCCCCACTTTCCAGATGAGAAAATTGAGGTTCAGGGAGGTGAAGTCACTTGCATAAGGCCATATAGCTCATGTGCTAGAGGGCTGCGCTCTGCACCTTGCTCTGAGGCTCGGCGGAAGTCTGGGTCTTCCGCCATGCTGTCACCACAGAGGTGCTATTCGCAGAGGCATCTGCTCAGCAATCAGGGACCCTTTGCTTAGCTCTGGACCATTCTGGGGCTCTGGCATCCCAGGGAACACAGGTGGAGGCCACAGCCTTGTTTAGAGGGAAGGGCCTGGCCAGCCCTTTCAGGATCTGACATTTAAGGCCCGCTGTGTGTTATTTCTGAGGAGGCAGGACTGATCACGGGAGCAGATAGGTTTTGGTGAGTTCTGCAACCTGAGCAAGTGCATGCAAGCTCAGGAAAAACGACCTTCTGTTCTTGGACTTAGTGCCTTTCATCAGTCTTTGGCCTCCAGGGCAGGGCCCAGGAGTCTGGGAAGTGGCCACAGGATACCCTGCCACACACGGAGGGCCTGGCATCTCAGAGGAGGAGCTTGCCACTAGGAAGTGTGCAAGGGCTTGGGTGTAGCAGTGAGACAGGGGAGGGTATGGTCCGCCCCCTCTAGGACACTGAACCCTGGGGTGCAGCCTGGGTTCACACGAGTACAGACTCCGGTGTGGGACGTGACAGTGTTGAGTGGGTACCCCAAAGCCCCATGGTCCCTGGAGGCCTGCCTCTTCTGCCTCAGCTTGTGTTTGCACTTTGTGGAGTTTGGTTGGCCAGAACTGTCCAGTTCTCACACTGTCCTGTCCCTATCCAGCCAGCCATATGACCAAGAAGCAAAGGAGACATCTGAGACACCGTGTCAGCTCCAGGCCCTGAGCTTTCTTCCTCATGCCACTCATCTCAGCCACAGCAGGGTCTCAGGGTGCAAATGCTCCATTAGTTCTAGTGATAGAAATGATAACAATGAGAAGGAGCGTCCTTGACAGACTTACTGTGTGCCAGGCACTTCCTCAGCACTTTATGATTGTTTCTCCATTTATTCCTCACACTGTCATTTCACACACAGGAAACTGAGGCACAGAGAAGGGAAGAAGCTGTGGGAAGTTCTGTCGCGATGGAGCCCAGGTCCTTCTTGAACAAAGCTTCCCTGGCCTTTGCCTCATCCTTAGTGACCCTCTTACTCTTGCGGGGAACCCGCTGAGGTGTTTGCCCTCCCAGCACCTCTGGTATCAACCCCACCAGGAGCGGGCTGGGTTCACACGTTGTTGTGTGTGGTAGGAGTAGGTGTCAGAGAACCATGGGTCCAGGGTGAAAGATAATCATCAAACTCAGTTCTTTACATGATTTCTTCCTGCAGCATTTTATTTAAAAATTTTTTTGAACTTTTTCAGAAAAGTTGAGTGATTTGTTCAATGGATGCTCATATGCCCACCCCCAGATTCCACAGTTAAGTTTTCCTACATTTGCTTTACTGTCCATATATTCATCCATCAGTGTCTTACTGGTTTTGCACACTACAAAGTAAGCTGCACCTCAGTTGGGGTTGAATCCCAGGGACGGTACCCTGTCCAAATGACTGCTTGGCCGTTGTTTGAAGCCCCTTGGAGAAGGGAAACCTGCCACAGCTCCCCATTACATCAGCTCCCCATTACATCTGCTCCAGCTGTCACCAAGTCCTCTGTGCAAGGGGTTCAGTGACAGGCTCTTTCACAAGACATTGAAAGAACAAAGAATCAGACCCCCTTGGAGTGAGTTGTTAAAGCCGGTGACTTCCCATTGAGGAAGTCTTGGGCAGAAGTCCAAGAACATGCTCTCTTTTTGTGTGTGTGTGAGAGGAAGGGAGATAGTGAGGCAGACTCCTGCATGTGCCTTGACTGGGATCCACCTGGCAACCTCATCTGGGGCCAATGCTTGGGTACCAAGCTAATTTTAGTGCCTGAGGCAGAGGCAGCTAGACCAACTGAGCTATCCTCAGTGCCTGGGTCCACACTTGAACCAATCCAGCCACCGGTTGTGGCAGGAAAAGAGGGAGAAAAGCAGATGGTCACTTTTCCTGTGCCCCACTGCTAGTGGAACCCAGGATGTCCATACACTGGGCCAGTGCTCTATCCACTGAGCCACTGGCTGGGGCCAGAACATACATTTCTTTTTTTTTTTTTTAAATTATTTTATTTTATTTATTCATTTTAGAGAGAGAGAGGGAGAGAGGCAGAGAGAGAGAGGAGAGAGAGACATGGGGGAGGAGCTGGAAGCATCAACTCCCATATGTGCCTTGACCAGGCAAGCCCAGGGTTTCGAACCGGCGACCTCAGCATTTCCAGGTCGACGTTTTATCCACTGCGCCACCATAGGTCAGGCCAGAACATACATTTCTAATAAGCTCCCAGGTGGGGCTCACATGGCTCTTCCAGGACACTTTGAGAAATGCTGGTCTAAGTGCACAGCAATTTGGAGATACATTTACTCCTAAAATAAATGGGTTTGGCAGAGTCTTTGGCATATTGTTGGAATAGGGCTGGAAATATGCTTCTGCCCCAATAGTGCCAGTCTTTATCCCTAAGGAAGATCACACCACTCCTTCCATGGTGACCCCTAGACGTGCCTGGTGCTGGCCTGCAGTTGGTGACTTGCTCTTGTTCTGTGTGGTTTTCTTTGTGGGCTGTGTCTCCTTTGTGGCTTTTCTCTCTACTTGGCTGCCCGCTGGCTCCGCTGGCTGGCAGGAGAGAGGATCCTGCCTGGTCTTTGGAGAGGCACATCAGCATTAGACCTGGAAGGACTGTTGCACACAATAACCTTCCTTTTTCCAATCTATTTCCTCATCACCCACAGCGGAAACGTTTGGAAGGAAAGCCAGTGTGTGTCTTCCAGTCACCTTTGCCTCTTCCTGCACACTGGGGAGTGCTGTCGTTCATACTCTGCTTTTGCAAATTAAGTCATAAAAGGAAAAGTAAACTTGCATTAATTGTCAATGGCTTATTAGTCTAAGGAGGAAAGCTAGTCTGGGACAAATTATGAATTTCATTAATTTCTCCAAGTTGTTTTTTCTTTTTTTATTGATTTTAATTTATTGTGTTTACATAGATTCTAGTGTTACCCCAAATGCATCCCCTCTGCCCCGTATTCCCCTTAACATCTCCCTTGCCCCTCTCCCCATATAATTTCTTGAAGTTTTGGGGATTTGTCTTGAATGCAAAGGCCTTCTGAGTGACCTTCTATAAAAGCTTTAGTTAACATGGCTGGCGTCATTATGTTGTGTTACCTCCCGTAGCCCACAGCCCCCCCACCACTCCCTCACCCCCCAGACTGATTTACTCAGAGACTTTTGCTGCACTGATGAAGGCGGCGGCTCAGGGCCTCCACGGGGTGGATTAAGTCACTTCATGGGCTCTGACTGGAGGGCAGTTCCTCTCCATCAGAGAGGGTAACAGGGGCGCTCTGCTCCGTGGAGAGCACCCTGAAGTTTCAGTTGGAACTTGCTACATTAGATATGAAGGTGCTGAGCTTGGAATTATAACCTTGGGCCTGACCATCACTTGGAAGCTGTGGGGTGAAGGGCTTGTCAGCCCCACCTCAGGCCTTCTTTTCCTACATTTGAAAGTGAGGAGTCTTGGGATCATTGTCATGGCCAGAGATGGATGCAGAGTTGCTGAGTTTCATTGGTGTGGTGGGCTCTTGGGGTTGGAGCAAGAATCCAGCTGTCCAGGCCCCTCATGCAGTGGCCTGCTCACATTCCAGCACATACCCACGGCTCCTGGGACCTCTGCACACAGGGCTGGGTGAGGTGGGGAATCACAAGCCCCAAGCAGGAGGGGGGAACTTGTAGGCAAACACCACTTCGAAGGGTAGCTTCCTGCAGTCCCAGAGCCCCAGTGGACAAAGACCTGTGGCCCATTGTGGCTGCCAGCCAGCCCCTCTCCTGGCCTTTCCTCCTCACCTCACACCCCTTGTTCTTCTTCCTGTGGTGTAAGAGGTGGGAGGTCTGTAGGTGGAACCTCAGCTTGCCACGGTTGCAGCCCCATGCCCTGGCTTCCCCTTGGCTCCAAATCTGAATTAATCTACATGTTGATATTTGAGGCTTGCCACTTGGATCTAATTGAGGTAAAATTTACATACAATGAATATAAGATTATGGTGAACGATTCCTTGAGCTTCGACAAGTGCACATACCCCACCGTCCCCAGCAGAGAGAGCAAGCATGCCTGTCTGGAAGCTCCTTGTGCCTGGCTGTCAGTCAGCAGGCTTCCCTGACACTGTGTTCTGATTTCGTCACCACAGAGGGCCTTGCCTGTCCTGAGTGCCATGTAAAAAGAGTTGCACAGCCTCAGTCTTTCCTAACCCACTTTGGGTCATGATGCTTTGAGGATGAGCCATATTTCCACTCCTTTTTTTTGTTGGGGAGTATCCTGTTCTAGAAACAGACCATGTTTTTGTTTGTCAATTTACTTTCTGGTGCACGTTATGTTTGCCCCAGGTTTTGGCTAATGATTAAAAATGTCACTATAAATGCTTTTGTATAATTGTTCTTTGTGTGGACATGTATTTTTATTTCTCTCTCTTTTTTTTTTTTTTTTGTATTTTTCTGAAGCTGGAAACGGGGAGAGACAGTCAGACAGACTCCCGCATGCGCCCGACAGGGATCCACCTGGCACGCCCACCAGAGGGTGACGCTCTGCCCACCAGGGGGCGATGCTCTGCCCCTCCAGGGCGTCGCTCTGTTGCGACCAGAGCCACTCTAGTGCCTGGGGCAGAGGCCAAGGAGCCATCCCCAGCACCCAGGTCATCTTTGCTCCAATGGAGCCTCGGCTGTGGAAGGGGAAGAGAGAGACAGAGAGGAAGGAGAGGGGGAGGGGTGGAGAAGCAGATGGGCGCTTCTCCTGTGTGCCCTGGCTGGGAATCGAACCCGGGACTTCTGCATGCCAGGCCGACGCTCTACCACTGAGCCAACCGGCCAGGGCCTATTTCTCTTGGGGAGATCATTGTTGAGTCATCGGGTAGCTGTATACTCAGTTTCACAAGAAACTGCCAGGCTGTTTTCCAAAGTGACTGTACCATTTTTAACTTCCAACAGTGTTGCATGAGTTCCCAGTGTTACACATTCTTATCAGCACTTGATACTGTCAGTGTTTTTAACTTTATATTTTGGGGGGATACAGAACAGCATCTAATTGTGGCTCTAATTTGCATTTTTTTCTAATGAATAGTGGTGTTGAGCATCTTTTAATGTACTTATTGGACTTCTGTATATCTTATTTTGTGAAACATTTGTTCATGTTTTTTACTCATTTAAATATTGGATTGTTTGGACCCTGGCCAGGTAGCTCAGTTAGTTAGAATGTCATTCCAATATGCCAAGGTTGAGAGTTTGATCCCTGGTCAAGGCACATACAAGAACCAACCAATGAATGCATAAATAAGTAGAATAAAAAATTGATGTTTCTCACTTTCTAAAAATCAATAAATAAATTTTAAAATTTTAAATTAGATTGTCTCTTTATTAATTAGTATTTCTTTTAATATATATTCTGAAAATAAATCATTTATCAGGGATACACACACACACACACACACATAATCTTCTGAGATATATATCGCACGTGTCTCCTAGTCTGTGACTTGTCTTTCATTATCTAAATGTTGACTGCATGAAGAGGAGCTTTAAACTTTGATAAGCATTTTCTCCTTTTGTGAATAAGATGAAGTTAGATTTTGAGCTTGGATTGTAACTTTAGGAGTTTTAATTAAAATTTTTAATTGTTCCCATGATACACTCCTTACTCAAAGTTAACCAGAGTTGGCAACTTTCTATGTATTCATCCACACCTGTCTGCATGTTTCTACAAACATATACACACATATATGGGATTTAAAAACAATTAAATGAGAGTACACTACACACCCATTAAGCTATTCTTCTCATTTAATAATACATTGACAAATAGGTACATAAAGAGTTGCTCTACATTACTAATTATCAGTGAAATGCAAATTAAAACCACATATCACCTCATACACATCAGAATGGCTGTCATCAATAAATCAACAAAGAACAAGTGCTAGTGAGCATGTGTAGAAAAGGAAACCCTCCTGCACAGTTGGTGAGGATGTAGATTTGTGTAGCCACTGAGGAAAGCATTTTAAAAGAATATTTAGGGAGGCCCTGGCCCGGTTGGCTCAGCGGTAGAGCGTCGGCCTGGCATGCGGGGGACCCAGGTTTGATTCCCGGCCAGGGCACATAGGAGAAGCGCCCATTTGCTTCTCCACCCCCCCCTTCCTCTCTGTCTCTCTCTCCCCCTCCTGCAGCCGAGGCTCCATTGGAGCAAAGATGGCCCAGGCACTGGGGATGGCTCCTTGGCCTCTGCCCCAGGTGCTAGAGTGGCTCTGGTTGCAGCAGAGCGACTCCCCGGAGGGGCAGAGCATCGCCCCCTGGTGGGCAGAGCATCACCCCTGGTGGGCGTGCTGGGTGGATCCCGGTCGGGCGCATGTGGGAGTCTGTCTGACTGTCTCTCCCCGTTTCCAGCTTCAGAAAAATACACACACACAAAAAGAATATTTAGGGAGAGAAATGGCAATAGAAGCGGATGTTATAACTCCCACCTCCCAGAACCAAAGTGGATTACAACTTAACTTAGGAACAATCATCTTGAGAAACCAATTTTGGACTAAACTAAAAGGAATCTATAACCAAGCATCACTGAAGGAAGCACACTAAGCTGGTATGAAAGGCAGAGATGTGGAAAGGGCTGCCCTACTCCCAGGAGGGTCTCTTATGGCGAGGTGGGTTTCAGGGAGAGTTGTGGACCCTCAGCTCTAGGACTGGAGCCCCAGCCTGAAGCCTCAGAGATTAGAGGAGGCATATGGACAATAGTTAGCTGAAAGAAGAGCCAGGCTGCTGTTTGCGAGGAGACAGAACTCTCAGACCCAGGCTCCATCTTAAAGGGATTGCGCAGAAAACCTCATTCACAGCCACTGCCTGGTCAAGCTACAATCAAGACTTCTTTATCCAGCAAGGCTATTGTTTAAAATTGAAGGGGAAATAAAAAGCTTCCCAGACAAAAAAATTCAAGAAATTCATTACAACCAAACCAATGCTGCAAGAAATGTTAAGGGGCCTGTTTTAGACAGAACAAAGGGGGAAAATCTGGTAAAAGAGTATATAGGTTTAAAGAATAAAATGGCAATAAACAACTACATATCAATAATAACCTTAAATGTAAATGGATTAAATGCTCAAATCAAAAGAGATAGGGTAGCTGTGTGGATAAGAAAACAGGACCCGTACATTTGCTGTCTACAAGAGACCCACCTCAAAACAAAAGATGCACATAGACTGAAAGTAAAGGGATAGAAAATAAATATTTCATGCAAATGGAAATGAAAAAAAAAGCTGGGGTAGCAATATTTATATCGTCCAAGGGGAAAGACAGGATGGGTGTGGGACACACAGGTTGCTGGCCCTCCAGCCTCATATTCTACCAACTGGATATGAGAATGGGGGTCCATGAGTAGCACTGACCCAGGGACTGAGGACCCCGTACCTGTTATTTCAGAGCTGGAGAGAACCTTTGACCAGTGGTTCTCATCCTTGAGGTTAGGTGCAAATCAAGTGCAGATCTTATCAAAACAGAGTCAGCAGGTCTGGGCAAGGCCTGGTGCTCTGCATTTCTGACCAGCTCTCCAGGTAGTGTTGCCCAAAGGGTTCAGGGCCTGTGTAAGATCTTACAGGGGTTTAGTGGGAGCTTGCAGGTTGGGCTCAGTGGGGGTAGCAGGCAGTACGCATGGAATTTGGGGATCTGCCCTCTGACCCCATCCGTTTGGAGATTCCCGTTGCTTTCCAGGACTGTGCTAGGGCTCCAGGTGCCGCCTGGGCCAAACTGCAGGTGGGAGCTGTGGGCACAGGGTGCCCTGTGCACGTCTCTTCTTCCAATGTCAGAACCTGGCTGGTGTCCACCTGCCCTGGGTGACTTGTTAGTGACACGTGGGTGTTGATTATGTATTTTGTCCTGAGGCTGGACTTGTAGTCCATGTCTGTCTGATGGGAGCCTGTTTGGCCTTCACCAGAAAGGGACTTGCATGGGTTCTTGGGTATGAGAGGGACCCCCCCACAGCTTAAGGCACACTGTTATCTTCCACATGATGAGTGGGTAGTGTCCCACTCTCCTGGGCGCACCAGCTCTCCTTGTTTCTGACTCAAAGTCCACCCATGTCCTCACCCCTCACTTCCTCTCCCTTCCCAGACATCACCCCCATTCTCTCTCCCAACCCCAGAGCAGCTCCAAACCCTCTCCAGCCCTTATACTTGGACATGTACTCCTGCTGGCATGCAGCGAGGGCACTGGACCCCACTCAGAATGACTGCATTAGGCTTCCTGATCCCACTCTGCTGGGAGGAGGAAGTATGAGGGCATCTACTTGTGATACAAGATGGCAATAAAGCAGTGTCTTGTCCAAAATGGCTGTTTGGGTGTTTTACCCCTGCATGTGCCAAGTCCTAACTGTACAGAGACCCCCAGGGGGGCCCACCTCCCACTCAGACCTTGTGGGACACCTTACAAAGGGGTCAAAATTGGCCACACCTCTGGGGCTGCTGCCCTCTTCTCCTCTGTTTCATGCTTACCCTGATCACTTCCTGCTCTCTGCCCACTACTGCCAACCCAGCCTTGCCTCATCTGCAGAATATGCTGTTCAGGTCCATGGGGTATGCAGGGTGTTGGAGAGAAGCCCCATAAAATGAGAAACTGCATGTCTTCTAAATGACCCTTTGAGGACAATCTTGCTGGCAGACTGAAAACTTAATGAGAATGAAAATGTGAGCCTGTATCGAACCACAGAAGGCAGAAGACACCAGGTCTGACCTAGCCCAAGACTGTGAGGCCTGGCTGTCAGAAAGAAAGATGTTTTTGCAAGGAGAAGAGGTGACACTTTGGTGGCCCCTTCTAATGGGTTAGCTGAAGTTGTCCGTGGGGATGAGTGTTCTAATTGCTGCTACTCCTAGAGACTGGGCATCTGGAATTGTCCCAACGCTTCAGTTTTGTTGCAGAATTCCTTTGGGGATGCGAATGTTGGTATAGTCCCAACTCCCGCCTCACATGGATGTGCCCGGGCTGCTGAGATCTGTCAGTGTCCTGGGCCTGCCTGACCAAACTTGAATGGGCAGCACCCCTGTTGCCACTATGAGGGGGAGAAACCGCCAGGCAGGGAGGCGAGGAAGGTGTCTACTCTCCCAAGGATCTGAAGCTGCCCTGTTAGGCTGGCCAGACACAAAATTTGTTGGTAGAGAATGGGTTTTGGACTGAGGACAACCGTGCTTCATTCATAGTCATTTGCTCTACAAATGTATACTGAGTCCCTACTTAGCACTGGAGTTTTACAGGTGGTGCACACAAAGTCCAATCTGCAAGCAACTCACCATATACTTCAGGGCATTTCTCCAGCTTTCGCCTCCTCCTCTGTAAAACTGGCACCCAGCCTGGCTCACATGTTGGAACAACATAGGAAGCCATTGCATTTCTATCAAGAACCTCACTAAAGCTTGTCTGTTCTCAAGGAACCCACAGGCCCTGGGGAAGCAGACCACAGGCACAGGATCAGCAGGCATGGCGTTCCTGATGTCTGGACTCTTGGAACGCCCTCCTTCCAGGGACCAACTTTCTGTTATTGGACGAGAGCTCCTCCAGGTCAGAGCGGTTATTGATGAACAAGGGATCTTTCAGAACTCAGAGTTATTTTCCATAAATATTTCCAGATTTTGAGCCAAGATGCTTCTGTTTTGACTTGAGATGGCAACAGAAGGACTACATTTGGGTTGTACTGAGTCTTCCCTCTTGGGAACTAGTTCTGTGGATGTCTCAGGCCCTGTCTTACATCTTTGAGGATCAGCAGAGGCAAGCTGCTTCAACCACAAACATGGTGGGGAGGGATTGCTGATCTGGGTCTTTGAGTCATGAGAACTTTGGGGCCATTTGAAAGCTTAGGACAAACAGTCACAGGCTTGGTGAGAAAATAGACTAATAGATCAATGGAAAAGAACGAACAGCCCAGAAACAGACCCTTGTAGATTTGGTTAACTGATCTTTGACAAAGAAGCAGAAGCAATAAAACGGAGAAAAGATAGTCTTTAAAACAAATGGTGCTGCAACAACTGGATATTCACCTGCAAAAAATAATTTTTATTTTTTGTACTTTTCCGAAGCTGGAAACGGGGAGGCAGTCAGACAGACTCCCGCATGCGCCCAACCGGGATCCACCTGGCATGCCCACCAGGGGGTGATGCTCTGCCCATCTTGGGGCATTGCTCTGCCGCAATCAGAGCCATTCTAGCCCCTGAGGCAGAGGCCACAGAGCCATTCTCAGCGCCCGGGGAAACTATGCTCCAGTGGAGCCTTGGCTGCAGGAGGGGAAGAGAGAGACAGAGAGGAAGGAGAGGGGGAGGGGTGGAGAAGCAGATGGGCGCTTCTCCTGTGTGTCCTGGCCGGGAATCGAACCCGGGACTCCTGCACGCCAGGCCGACGCTCTACCACTGAGCCAACCAGCCAGGGCCCAAAAAATAAATTTAAGGACAAGCCTTACATCCTTCACAAAAGTTAACTCAGACCGGATCAGCAACCTAATGTAAACTGCAAAAGTGTAAAACTCCTGGAAGATAACATAGGAGAAAACCTAAGTGACCTTGAGTTTGGTGATGATGTTTTAGATAAAATAATAAAGACACATTCATAAAAGAAATAACTGATAAGCTGGACTTCATTAAAATGAAAAACTTTTGCTCTGTGAAAGACAAAGTCAAGAGAATAAGACAAACCACAGACTGGGAGAAAATATTTGTAGAAGACACATCTGATAAAAGACTGTTATCCAAACTATACACAGGGCTCTTACAAACTCAGCAATAAGAAAACAAACAACCCAATTAACAAATGGCCCAAAGATCTTAGCAAATATCTCATCAAAAAATATTTATAGATGGCAAATAAGTGTATGAAAAGATGCTCCACATCATATGTCATTAGCGAATTGAAAGTTAAAGAAACAACACGATGCCACTACATAGCTATTAGAGTGCCCAAAATATGGAACACTGATACCACCAAATGCTGGTGAGGATGTGGGGGCCACAGGAACTCTCATCCAGGACTGGTGGAAATGAAAGATGGTACAGGCTCTTTGGGAGACTGTTTGGAGGTTTCTTACAAAAATAAACATACTCTTACTATACAATCCAGCAACTGTGATCCTTAGTATGTACCTGAAGGAGCTGAAAACACAAACACCAGCACATGGATATTTACAAGCAGTTTTATTAACAATTGCCAGTGTGTGGAAGCAATCAAGATGTCCTTCAGTAGATGAATAGGTAAATTGTAATACATCCAGACAGTGGATTATTACTCAGCACTAAAAAGGACTGAGCTTTCAAGCCATGAAAAGACATGAGGAAACTTAAATGCATATTACTAAATGAATGAGGTCAATCTGAAAAGGCTACATGCTGTGTGATTCCAACAGTATGACATTCTGGAAAAGGCAGAATTGTGGAGACAATAAAATGATTAGTGGCTGCTGAGGATGGGATGGGGGAGAGATGAACAGAAGAGTTTTTAGGAGAGTGAAAATACTCTGTATGCTGTTGTAGTGATGGATATATGCCATATATTTGTCCAGACCCACAGAATATCCAACAGTAAGACTGAACCCCAATGTAAACTATGGACTTCGGGCAGGAGGCTATGCATATTGAGAAATTGCTGTAACTTCTCAATTTTGTTGTGAACCTAAAATTATTCTAAAAATCAAGTTTTTAAAAATGAATTGGCTTACTAATCCTCATGTATTATTCCTGCTAAATTTTACAGCTGTCGACCTGTCTTCTGACTTGTCCTGGCATCTTTCCTCTCACCTCCACCCTAGAGGATAATGTTCCATGTCCTGAAATACTCTAGAGACACCAGAACACAAAGAGAGAGGAGATGAATGGGCACCTTGGTATGCCCGGTTGGCAGGCCATATGGGACGGGGCTACTGGCTGGGAAGGCTGCCCTCGACCTTCTGTCAGAGGAACCTGAAGTTGAGCCTGATTTGTGTTGAGTCAGAGCAACTCATTTCAGTAAACTCATGTCAAGTAGGACAAGTCCACTTTGGGGCTGGACCAGGATGGGCTGAGGGAACTGCCAGAGCCTTCTCTCCCTGCCATGTCTCTCCCTCACTGCCCCTGGTGGGACACCTGTGGAGGCAGGAGGCAGGTGACTGGACTGAGGTGTGGCTGTAAGGGACCCTGTGTAGTGTATCCAGCCTCCCAATCCCCTTTGGGCAGGCGCTCTGGGAGTGGTCAGCAGGCATCCTGCCCACCACTGGGGTGGTCCTGAAGTCCATTATAATTTACAACAACTATGGACCAGCACTTCTCAGACAAATGCCAGCAGCTCCTGGGAACTTGTCAGAAATGCAAATTCTGGAGCTTATCCCAGGCTCACCTGCCCAGTGAGACATTCTGGGGGTGGTCCTCTTTTCCTGGTGGGATGAGCCTTGTTCAAGTCTGAGAATCTCTGCTATACACCAGGGGGTTAACAAACTGTGGCCCACCCTGGGGAGCCAGATAAGTCTGAGGCTGTTTGGTAAATACAATCTTACTGGGTCACTGCCATACCACACGTCATCTGCACTGCTTTTACTCTTGAAGCACAAAGTGGTTGTGACAGAACCTGTGTGATTCACAAGACTAAAATATTACTATCTGTTCCTTTACAGAAAAAGTTGGCTAACCTTGGGCTGTTAGTTTTTAGCCTAAGCTGCACATTAGAACCATCTGGAGAATAAAAAACAAACAAACAAGCAAACAATCACTACCATTGCCAGGGCTCTAATTAGAGAACTTGATTTAATTGGTCTGGGGGTTCCCTGGAGGTGGGATTCTGAAAAGCTTTGCAGCTGATTTAATGTGCAGCCAGGCTTTTGAGACCCATGGCTTTGGGCTAGCATACGCCTTTGAGATTTGCAACTCGCTCAGCCTTCTTCACATGCCATCCTCAGCACCAGCTTGCTCTTTCTGACACAGGTGGGAAGTGATGGTGTCCTCTTCCTTCTCTCAGAGTCTCTGTAGTTCTTAAGAGTGGTAAGAGCTTGGGTCCATGCCTTGCACTCCAGCAATGTCTGCACTTGTCAATGCACTAGAGCAGCTCGCTTGCAGCAGGGCCACCTTTCCTGGACTCAGCCTCTTCATACTGTCATGAAGCCAGGAGGTCATCCACAGGAAATGTCCTATTTCTCATGTGCTATTAGTTTATATTCACACTTACTTGCTTTTTAAATAAATTACCATTTTCATTATGATAACAAAAGAAAAGCATTCAGAATAAAAAGCTGAAATTAAAATGTAGACCAAATAAGAAGTCAGAAATCTCCATAGCTCCATACATCCTGTCACAGCCCAATAGAAAGAGCTGAGAAGTCCCAGACAGCATGGCAGTGCCCACAGACATTGTTGGCAGGGGGTGTGGAGCCATGAAATCACAAATTTGCCTTCCTTGCCTCATCCAGCCTGACAGAGCCAGGTAGAGAAAATTGAGATGCCTTAACCAGTACAGTGGGGCTGTGAAATTGTGAACTTATGCTCCTCCCCACCCTGGAAGAGCCTGGTAAAGGCAGTGGAAATGCCTCCAGAAACATAGTGGGGTGAACACTAGTGAAAAGATGGCAGTACTGGGAGCTCTCAAAAGCAGCTCTCCATCACCCACCACATACCCACCACAGTGGTGGTGCCTTGTGACTGAGGAGAGCTGGTCCCAGAGGAGGGACTCCCACCATCCCAGCAGGTGGGCAGCACTTTTCTTAACCAAAGGGATGCTTCTTCACTGTCATCCCAGAGGTGCAAATAGTGCAGGTTAGAGAAAACAAAAGTTTGTGCCTTAACACCATCTACTGGAAAGCAAAAGAAAGTATATTACCTAGCAAGCTGCTGAGAATAAAGCAGTATATAAACAAGAAAAGGGATCACTGCCTGAAATGCACAGGCAGCAAAACAGTTCATCATGTAGTATGAATGATAAAGGCAGAATGTGAGTACAGAAAGTAAATGAAAAGTCTCCAGAAGCCAAACTCAAAGTCATGGAAGCTCGACAAGATATAAGAGAACTCAGAAGGGCAGTTCAGGGAGCTCAGGAGGAAAATTAATGAACAAAAGGAGGATTTTATCATAGAGATTGAAACTACAAAAAAGAACCAAACAGAAACTCTGGAGCTGAAGAATCAATAAATACAATGAGTGGACTGGAAACAGAGCAGACCAGATGGAAGAGAACTAGTGAGCTTGAGAAAGTAAACTTAGAAAGGATCCAGGAAGAAGAAGAGAGAGATCTAAGAGTTAAAAAAAATGGAAGAACTCTGTGAAAACTATCTGATTCCATAGAAAGGATATGATAAAGGTAATAGGCATATGAGAAGGAGAAGAGAGGGCCTCTCAAAGAAATAATTTCCAGTGAGAACTTCCCAAGTCTCTTGAAAGAACTGGACTTTAGAAATGAGGATATTCTAAATGAACCAAATGGACATAATAGATATTTAGAGAACTTTCTATCCCAAGTGACAGAATATACATTCTTCTCAAGTAACTGCAGAACATTTTCAAGGATAGACCATATGTTGGGGCACAAAGCTAGTCTTAATATAATTTAAAAAATTGAAATTATATCAAGCATATCTACCAATCACAAAGTATAAAATTAGAAATTAATTAAAAGAAGAAAGCAGAAAAAGAACCGCAAGTACATGGAGACTAAACAACATGATACTAAACAACTACTGGGTCAAAGAAGAAACAAAAGGAGAGATGAAAAGATACATAAGGACAAGTGAAAATGACAGTATGACATACCAATATGTTTAGGATGCAGCAAAAGTGATACTAAGAGGAAAGTTTAACCAATCTAACATTACAAGTTAAGAACTAGAAAAAGAACATGTGAAGTCCAAAGGCAGTAAAAAGAAGGAAATAATAAATATTAAAGTAGAAATCAATAAAATGGAAAACAAAAAGACAATAGAAAAAATTAATAAAACAGAAAGCTGGTTCTTGGAAAAGATAAATTTGACAAACCTTGGGTTAGACTCACTAAAAAAAAACCTATAAAAGACAAATAAATAAAATATGAAATGAAAAAGGAGGAGTTAAAATGGACACCACAGAAAGAGAATTACACAAGAATATTGTGAAAGGCTGTATGTCACCAAATTAAAAAACCTAGAAAAAATTGACACATTCTTAGATACATATAACCTTCCCAGACTGAGTCATAAAGAATGGGAATCTAAATAGACTGATCTTATCAAGAATCAAAACTAGCCCAGGTGGGCCCTGGCCAGTTGGCTCAGTGGTAGAGCATCCGCCTGGCATGCAGGAGTCCTGGGTTTGATTCCTGGCCAGGGCACACAGGAGAAGTGCCCATCTGCTTCTCCACCCCTCTCCCTCTCCTTCCTCTCTGTCTCTCTCTTCCCCTCCTGCAGCCAAGGCTCCATTGGAGCAAACTTGGCCCGGGCACTGAGGATGGCTCTGTGGCCTCTGCCTCAGGTGCTAGAATGGCTCTGGTTGCGGCAGAGCGATGCCCCAGATGGGAAGAGCATCACCCCCTGGTGGGCGTGCCGGGAGTCTGTCTGACTGCCTCCCCGTTTCCAACTTCAGAAAAATACAAAAAAACCCCAAAACCCCAAAAAACTAGCCCTGGTGGGTTAGCTCAGATGGTTAGAGTGTCTTCCCAAAACACTAAGGTTATGAGTTTGATCCCTGGTCAGAGCACATACAGGAAGCGACCAATTAATGAACAACTAAGTGAAACAACAAATGAATGCTTCCCTCTTTCTCTGTCTCTAATCTCCCTTCCTCTCTCTGTCTCTCTAAAATCAATTAATAAAAAAAAAAAAAAAAAAAAAAAAAAAAAAAAAAAAAAAGAAAGAAAAAGAAAAGGAATCAAAATTAGTAAGGAAATTGAAACACTAATCAAAACCTTCCCCCCAAATAAAAGTCTGGTGAATTCTACCAAACATTCAAAGAAGATTTAATATCTGAGCTCCTCAAACTCTTGAAGAAAAGGGATACTTTTTAACTCATTTTATGAGGCCAACATTACCCTGATATCAAACCAGGCAAGGACAATAAACACTAAAAGAAAATTGTAGTCCAGTATATCTGATAAACATAGATGTAAAAAGTCCTAAAGAAAATACTAGTAAATCAAATGCACTAGATCAAAAAGTTATTACATTGTGATAAAGTAGAATTCATTTCAAGGACACAGGCTGATTCAACACATGTGTATCAATCAATGTAGGACATCATGTTAACAAAATAAAGGATAAAAATGATATGATCATATTAATAGATGAAGAAAAAGCATTTGACAAAATACAACAGCCATTTATGATTAAAATGTTTATAGAAGGAAAGTACTTCAACATAATAAAGGCCATGGATAACATATCCTCAGTTAACATTATACTCAATGGTGAAAAACTACAAGGTTTTTCTCTAAGGTCAGGAACAAGACAGATGTTTGCTTTCACAGCTCTTATTCAACATAGTACTGGAAATCGTAGGCAGAACAATCAAGCAAGAGGAAGAAATAAAAGACATTCAAACTGGGTATGAAGAATAAAATGGTCACTACTTACAGATTACATGATTATATATTATATAATATATAGAAAACTAAAGCAGTGGTCGGCAAACTCATTAGTCAACAGAGCCAAATATCAACAGTACAACTATTGAAATTTCTTTTGAGAGCCAAATTTTTTAAACTTAAACTATATAGGTAGGTACGTGCTTTATCGAGGTAGCGCCCACATGTGGTATTTTGTGGAAGAGCCACAGTCAAGGGGTGAAAGAGCCACAGTTTGTTGACCAGGGCCCTAAGGAATTCACCAGAAGACCATTAGGAACAATGAACAAGTACAGTAAAGTTTCAGGATACGAAATCTATTGTACATACAGAAATTTATTGCATTCCTAGATACTAACAACAAAATATCAGAAAGTAATAAAGAAAACAGTCCCATTTACAATAATTTTAACAAAAAGGATAAAGCACCCAGGAATAACCAAAATCAGTGAAGAAGCAGTGCACTTAAAACTACAAAACATTGTTGAAAGAAGTTGAAGAAGACACAAAGAAATGGAAAGATATTTTATATTCTTGGATTGGGAGAATTAACATTGTTAAAAATGACCATATTGCCTGACCAGGTGGTGGCACAGTGGATAGAGCATTGAACTGGGATACGGAGGACCCAGGTTCGAGACCCCGAGGTCACCAGCTTGAGCGCGGGCTCATCTGGTTTGAACAAAGCTCACCAGCTTGGACTCAAGGTTGCTGGCTCGAGCAAGGGGTTACTCAGTCTGCTGAAGGCCTGCGGTCAAGGCACATATGAGAAAGCAATCAATGAACAACTAAGGTTTCACAATGAAAAACTGATAATTGATGCTTTTCATCTCTCTCCATTCCTGTCTGTCTGTCCCTATCTATCCCTCTCCCTGATTCCCTCTCTGTCTCTGTAAAAAAAAAAAAAAAAAAAGACCATATTACCAAAACAATATAGAGATTTAATGCAATCTTCATCAAAATTCTAATGGCATTTATCACAGAAAAATAAAAACATCCTCAAATTTTTATAGAACTACAAAAGACACCAAATAGACAAAGCAATCCTGATTAAAAAAAGAAAAAGAACAAAGCTAGAGGTATCACACTCCCTGACTTGAAACTATATTACAAAGCTACAGTAATCAAAATAGCATGGTATTTGCTAAAAATAAAAAAAACCCCAAACAAAACAAATACACAGAACAATGGAATAGAATTGAGAGCTCAGGCATACCCATACACATCTGGATTACTAATTTTTGGCAAAAGAGCTTAAAACATGCAGTTGGAAAAAGAAAGTCTCAATAAATGGTGTTGGAAAGATTGGAAAGCCACATTGAAAAGAATGAAACTATACTGCTGTCTGACATAATACACAAAAGTTAACTCAAAATGGATAGAGAGTCAAATATAAGACCTTAAACAATGAAGTACATAGAAGAAAACGTAAGCACTAAATTTATGGACTTTGATCTCAGAGAAGTCTTTGTTAAATTGACCCCAGGGGCAAGGCAAGTAAATGCAAAAATAAATTAATGGGACTATATAAAACTGAAAAGCTTTTGCACAGCAAAAGAAACGATCAATAAAACAAAAAAGAAATGGAATGAGAGAAGATATTTGCCAATCATGTCTTTGATAAGTGATTAATATCCAAAGTATATAAAGAACTCATACAAGTCAACAACAGAAATCCACACAATTCAATTAAAAAATGAATAAAAAAATTTCCAAGGAGGACTTACAAATGGCCAACAGACATGAAAAAATATTCAATCACACTAGTTATAAAGGAAATGCAAATCAAAATTACAATGACATGCCACCTCACACTCTTTGGAGTGGCTATTATAAATAAGACAAAAAATAATGAGTATTGGAGAGAATATGGGAAAAAAGGAACCCTTGTATACATAGGTGGGAATGTAAATTGGTGTAGCCACCATGGAAAACAATATAGAAGGTCCTTGAAAAATTAAGACTAGAACCACCATATGACCCAGCAATCTTGCTTCAGAGTATCTACCCCCAAAATTTGAAAATACTATTTGGAAATAAATAAATAAATATATATATATGGAGAGAGAGAGAGAAAGAGAGAGAGAGAGGTGTATATATCTATCTATCTCTATGTTCATTGCAGTGTTATTTACAATGGCCTAGACATGGAAACAACCTAAGTGTTCTACTATGGATAGAGAAGTAGTACATATGGATGTATATACAATGGAACACTACTCAGCCATAAACATAATGAAATCTTGCCATCCGTATCATTATAGATGGATCTTGAGAGCATTAGGCAAAGTCAAATTAGTCAGATGGAAAAGGAAAGGAACCATATGATTTCACTCATGTGAGACATAAAGCAGAAAGCAACAAATGAACAAACAACACTAACAAACCAACAAAAGAACGAACTCATAGATATGGACAACAGAATGGCAGTTACCCGAGGGGGAGAGGGTGGGAAGAAGATGAAGAGGCTAAAGGGGCTCAGATACAAGGTAATGAAGTGAATTAAACTTTACATAGTGACTACATAGTAGAGTATTTAGATACCATGTTATCAAGTTGTACACTTGAAATTTCTATAATGTTATTAATCAATATTACTTAATACAATTTATGAAAAAAATAGATATGCAAAATCATTTACCACCCAGGGAAAATCCCTGCAAAGATGTTGATGCAGCTCACCCTGGTGCTTGTGTCAAAATGGAACTCTGCATAAAATCCAGTTACTTAGCAGCAGCTCCCTGAGGTTGATGGGAGTAAAAAATGCCAGTTAGCAGGATGAGAAGTGTCATCTGGGCCCTGAGGATTGTGGAGGAACAATATACATATGAATTTGAACTCAATGGAACATGAACAATAGGGTAACAAGAATGGTTACAGGAATAACAGTCATTTGCTGAGTGGAGTAAGACACCACGCTTTCCCTGAGGCTGCTCAGGTGTGCAGTTTCCCTTGAAACCAGGGAGCTAGGGGCAGGATGGTCTTATTGCTTGACTGCCAGCCCAGTTAATTATTCGTGGTGCCAGAATGCCGTGACCTTTCTTTGTTCCTAGAGGCTATGCACTAAGGGCCCTCGTGTAATGGCCTCCAGCTAAAATATTCCCTTAAAATACGTAGGGTCTCAGAGTGCCCTGAAGCTCTAGAGAACTCCTTGTCGATGTGCATTGTGGGTGGCCGACTTTGGAGCCCAGGCTGCGGCTTCCCCATCTGGTGCTGTGTTCCTCCACGGTTTGGTGAGATTCGTATGTACTCATAATTCTTTTTTTCTTAGTACACTGCTGACAAAAATTAGGAGATATTTTATCGCTTCATATTCATTTTGAAATATTCCCTAATTTTTGTGAGCAGTATATATTGCTTTAACTAGCTAGTACTCTAGAGCCCAGGCTGATGTTTCTCTGTCTGATGATGTTACATAGCTTATTGTTGTGTTGATTATACTGAGTTTTTTCTTTATTCTTCTTTAGGTTATATAAGTTCAAACCCCTTTTGATTTTGCATTGATTATTTTTATTATTATTAATCATAATAAATTTCTTCCTAATATCTATTTGGGAGTAATTGCATCTCTGTACCGCGTCTCCTACACAGCACAAGGATAAACATGAAAGGGGATATATACTGCAAAATAGGGATGTGGATATTCAACTTTGAGAGATATAAAATTGCTTATCCGCAGTCTAATCTTCCAGAGACTTGCTAACATGCAGATTGTGACACAGTAGTCTGTGTGGGTCTGAAGTTTTTCATGGCTAGCCAGCTCCCAGAGGAAGCCCATGTTGCTGGCGTGTGGACCTCCTTTGAGTACCAGAAACCAGAGGCGGATTAGGGTTGGTTGAGGCCCCGGGCACAGAAGAAAATATGGTCCCTTAAAAAAGAGAGAAAGACAGGGAAAAAAAATACATGTTACCAGTCCTGGCCGGTTGGCTCAGTGATAGAACATTGGTCTGGTGTCTGAAAGTCCCGGGTTCGATTCCCAGTCAAGGCACACAGGAGAAGCACCCATATGCTTTTCTTCCCTTCCCCCTCTCCTTTCTCTCTATCTTTCTCTTTCCCTCTCTCAGCCAAGGCTCCATTGGAGCAAAATTGACTGGGGCTCCATGGCCTCCACCTCAGGTACTAGCATGGCTCCAGTTGCAGTGGAGCAACGCCCCAGACGGGCCGAGCATAGCCCTTTGGTGGGCATGCTGGGTGGATCCCGGTCGGGCACATGCGGGAGTCTGTCTGCTACCTGCCCTCCCCTTCTCACTTCGGAAAAATACACACACAAAAAATACATATTACCAATATTTTTAAATAAATAAAAAATATTGTGTACTATTAACGTTGAAATAGCACAATTGAAAAACAAACTTGATGTTATTAGAAAAAAGTGTAAAGTTGGAGTTTTGTGGGGCCCTTCAGAAGTTGGGGCTCAGGATGCGTGCCTAGTGCCCTCGCCTTTAAATCTGCTTCTGCCAGGGACTAAGAAAAATGGAAAAAACCCAGTTGCACTGTGCTGCAGAACTCTGTGGGATGTAGTGTGTTGTGTGAGAGGGAAGGGCTTCTACCTACTTAAATGTCTGCTCTCACCTCTTTTATACAGAACTTGCAAAACTATGTTCTATTATAAGAAAAATCCAATGTTCAAATTTAATGATTTTCAAACTAAAGTACTGGTTCTCCAGGAAGCCCTTTTGTTTTCAAAGATAAATATCACATGTTCCTTACCCCAAACCTCTCTTCAACTCCCAGGGACTAACTCCCCTGCCTGTGTTTTCCAGTGTTGTGGGAAGAGAACACTTGTGCCCCAGGGTGGCAGGCAGGACAGAGGTTTTCACCATAGGCCTGCAGATAGCCCCTAAAGTCCACGGGCAAGGAACCGAGGTTGCAATAGAGAAACGATGGTTTTCATACCTGATACAATGGGAGGGTGCACCTGGAAGGCTGAGTCCCCTTTCCTGCCTGCTGCAAAAGAGTGCCTGGCCCAGGTTAGTCAATGCCACCCTCATTTGCAGACCCCAGTGCAGCCCCCAGGGCAGGGGAATGCAGCCTTTCTAGATACCTGTGCCAGGGAAAAAGCTCCAGAGGGTTAGCACCACAGGGCAACTTTACAAACAGGGCTGAAAATGTCTTTTTATCCATCAAAATATATATATTTTCCCAGAGGACCTGGATCCAAGATGGCGATGGAGGAGGCAGACAGATGCTCCACTCAACCCCTCCCAGGACAAAACTGGAGTTATAAATAAATTTAAGAACAATCATCCTGGGCAACTTCCCTGGCCTCCATCTTACCTCGGGGCCAGGGAACCTTGCCGGGCGGAATGCGTGCTCTGTACTCAATAAAGCCTTTGCTATTCCACACTTTGTGGCTCTGGCCTCTTCCTTCCTTCTTGGCGGGGAAAAATACCTTACATTTTGGTGCCAAAATCCCAGAAGGAGTTAGAAGTCTGCAAGGACCGCTCCTCTTCCTCATCCTCTCCGAGAAAGAACCAGGAGAAAGAACCAGGATCTCTGACCTTCCACCCACTTTGGCGCATGGTGCGGTAAGTCCCCTGCCTCTGCCTTCCTCTCAGTTCTTTCCTCTGAGACTCCCTGTCCGAAACTGTAGCTATGTCAGGGAAGTCTTTTCCGTCCATCCGAGTGCGTGTACTTGTCCCCAAGCACATCCACTTTGCCTTTTCCATCTGTGGCCGGACCTTGAGTTTTTGGGAAGCTGATGCTCAAATCTGACTACTCCGAGGACTGATGGTGGCTGTGGGGGCACAGGAATCTCCCTCCCTAAAGAAGAAGAAACTGTTCTTCTCCGCTGTGGCCAGGCCACAGAACCCACTGAGTTAGCCTCCTGAAGGGACTTTTGGTGTTAACACCCTCACCAATTTAGCTATCGCCAAAAAAGCTGGGAACTGATTGGAGATCTCTTACATTCACGGCTCCTAATTTTTCGTGCACCCGTCCTTAATCTCTGTGCTGCCTGTTCCACCGTGC